>NC_059103.1:36636452-41436452 GCF_020740685.1 Jaculus jaculus
GAGCCATTGCATTAAATAACTTACTACTCCACCTTTATTAATTAAAAAATAGACATAGAATGTTAAGTAACCTAAACTCTATCATTTTATATACCAGTGAATCAGCTACTATTTAAAATGTGTCTAAAGAAATGTTTGCCCATAAAAATTGTAAACTAAGAAATTGAATATGCAAATTACTCAGCATCTTAGATTCCTATACAGGAAGAGATGTTTGCTTTCTGCATAGTAAAATGAAGCACATCCCAGTGTATACCCACACTACTTAAATATAGTCATGCATATACAGACAGTGAAAGAAATGTACATTCATATTTACAAAAGTGTATATTCACACACGTATTTGTATACATATGCATATACATTTAGCAGTCAATTGGGAATGTCTTCTTTTTTTTTTTTCCAATAAATTTGATCCTATTTTCTTCTCAACCTAAAGTCTACTAGATGAACTGCACAATGATAAATTAGTATCTTATTTATCCACAGGGCAAAGTGTGTATGATAAAATAAATGCATACTAATGTCACTTATAATTTGCATTCTTTTCTAATTTATAGACAGCATTTTTGCTAAGGTTTGATATTTATTATATGATTTTAGTCATATAAATATTATACAAATATATTTTATGAATATTTTCATAGAGAATGGGCTTGGTAATAGTGTTATAAATGAACAGACTTCACTGCAGTCCAAAAGTCTTGCCTCATAATTCTGAGATACATCTATCCTAAGTCACATTGCCAGAGACCATGTTCCTCTGGCTTCAGGTAAGTGTTAAGCTTACCAGATGACCTCCAAGAACAGTTTTCTAGATTCCCACAGTTTCTGACAGTAAACCTACAGTGAGGCCATCTAGCAATTTCCTTAGTATCATTTAAACTTGTGACCAGAGATCATGCTTTCAGTACCATGCAAGTCTCTTAAATGCCATATATTCAGATAGAGATCAGGTGAATTGGACTTGAAATTGCTGACAAGCTTCACTTGGGGAATCTGGTGCAAGAGTTTGTGGTTGAAAGTGGCCAATTCAATGTGAAGTGAGGAGAGCATGAAGACTAATACTCAGTTTTGAAAAACACCAAAGACCAGTGGGTTTCCACCTACGGGGAGGCTCGGATCTCCTCTACTCAAGGGAAGCTGCAACTAAGGATCTGGTTTTCTACATAAAGTGCCTTGGATGGACAGCATTGCACTAAACATGACAGTTCCATGTTGGAACTGAGTTCTCAAAAATCTCCTTGTTCTCAAAGATGTAAAAACACCATCAGTGTCATTGGGCAGGGCATATTTGAAAACTGGTAGCATGTCTCTTTTACCTCATCACAATAGTCCTGTGAATTCATAGTCCTCTTAAAAAGTGTGAAAGAAATGTTTGTGGTGTGGGCTTTCAAAAGAGCTTACAAGTGGCTGGGTATGGTGGAGCACACCTTTAATCCTAGCATTTGGGAGGCAGAGGTCGGAGGATCACCGTGAGTTCAAGGGCCATTCTGAGACTACAGAGTGAATTCCATGTCAGCCCGAGCTACAGTGAGACCCTACCTTGAAAAACAACAAAACAAACAAACAAAAAGCTTACAATAAACCTTCGAGGCTCTGGCTCCCTTGTTAAATTTCCATGTATCTTTGAGTTTGAGGACCAGGACTTACCAATGTGGTAAGGAGGAAGAATGTTTATAACTGTGTCCCAAGTAGGCATACTGATGAGTTTGCTGCTTAGATGTAATTAATGCAGGCAAGGTGCATGTGAAAGATGTGTGACGGAGAGTTTTATTTTAAATCGAGGAACAATTTCTGGCAGTAGTTGAGATTCCAGAATGTTTTAGTCATTCAAATTTTCCCCAGGTTTTAAGGGTAAACTCATCATTATTTAATGTTATTTATTCTCTTTGGGTAAAGGCAGAGTGATATACATATGGTTAATCTAAGAGTACTTTTACATCATTAATGTATAATTTTAAAATGCTAGGAAAAAATTAGTGCTATGTAGAATGGCCATCTGTCATTCAGGGGATTGATTCAAATAGCCTTGCTGACTCAATCAGCAATGAAATGCTTTCTTTTCCAAAACTTAGGAAGCTGCTTTGAAGCATGTGCCACTTGGCCCATAGCTACTTACTTACTGTTTGCAAAGTCAATGGCCAATAAAAGGGCAATGAAATTACAAATTACTTTAAGTTATTCTTGGCTAGTTTCTCCATGAAGTGATTATAACAATGATAATAGTAGAATAGCTATCACACGCCTATTTTCTACTCTTGCTAAAGAGAGAGTACACCAAAATTGAATTACTACTGAAACTGATAAAGTGTGAAAGAAAACTTATTAAGCTAGTCAGACTAGCTTTAAGTTAATCAAACAGGGTTCTAAAGACCCTGGATGACACTCATGAGTCAAAAATTACACAGATCAATTCTGGGGGAAAAGTGAGTGCAGATTTTTAGTAGGCAATATTTAGGATTCTATCAAATTCTTACAGGAGAGTTTTGCTTTCAAAAGTAGGAACCCTGGGCTGGAGAGATGGCTCAGTCATTAAAGGTACTCACTGACAAAGCCTAATAGTTCAGGTTTAATTCCCCAGTACTCATGTAAAGCCAAAGCCAGATGCACAAAGTGGTCCTTGCATCAGGAGTTTGTAGTGGCAAGAGGCCTTGGTGTACCCATTCTCAGTCTCTCTCTCCTTGCAAATAAGAAAAAAAAAAAAAAACATATGTTTACAAAGGTAAGAACCAGGATGGAGTGATGGTTTAGCTATTAAGGCATTTGCCTGTGAAGGCAAAGGACCCAGGTTAGACTCCCCAAGACCCATGTAAGCCAGATGCACAAGATGACACATATGTCTGGAGTTCATTTACAGGGGTACAGGGGCTGAAGGCCCTAGCACTCCCATTCTCTCTACCTATCTCTCATTCTCACTCTCTCTCCCTCTGCCTCTATCTCCCTCTCAAATACAATTAAAATTTATATTAAAAAGGTAAGAACACTTAAAATAGACCTTTCCTTTTTGAGAATTATGTAGGCAGAAATAAAAAGCTTGTTTCATCAATTCTGGCCTATCTTGGTCCCCTGCAAAGCCTACACAAGACTCTTTCCTCCAATGCTCCTATGCGCTACAGAAATAATCAGGATCCATTACCACAGGAGAGGACTTCTGGTCAGGATGGCTTCTGCCTAACAGCCCCGCACCTCCCAGGGAAGGAAAGACAAGGCATTAAGGGTTGATTGGGTCTTCTAAGGGGAGCATCTCTAATCGACCTCCAGTGGGATGGTGTGGTGGGGCCAAAAAGGGAACCAGCTGATTCCCAGGCTCTCCTGCAGTCCTCCAGTCCCCTAATCCCATCAAGCAGGCATCCTAGCCATAGCCCCAGGCAGTTTCCTCCTGCACTAACTGCAGGCAAGGGGACCCAGGCCAACTTAGCTTCTCTTGCAGCACAGGGGTGACTGTCCCAGCTCCCTGCTCCCTGCTCCCTCCCTCTCATTCCCCCACCCCGCATGACCATTCATCACATAAGAGGAAACGGATTTACTCTGCTGTAAACCTTCTAGGTTTTGAGTACAGACGAAAGGATACATGCTATAACAGTGAAGAAGTTGCCAATGAGATTGACATAGCCAAAGAAAACACCGATTCTCATCTTTACATTCAGGTTTTAAAAGATTTTTTCCCCTTTTCAAATCTATTCATTTTTAATTACATAGGGTGCTGTCCCCAGTCTTTCTTGCTCTGTCCGTAGATAGGCTTTGGAGCCCTCATGCCATCTCATAGGTCTGGATTCCAGTATACAATTAAAATGACTCTCTAATTTACATCTTCAGTTCAAATATTTCCCTTCTTCAAGATATATAGCATAGACAGACTGTACATGTAGATGTCCAAACCTGTTCTGTTAGGAAAGAAATAAAAGCCTTTATATCTCTTTTGCAGAACCCCTTCTACTATATCTCACATATCTTGGGTAATGGCAATCCCATCTGTCAGGTTTCCCATGTCATCAGACTTTGCTATAACAATAGATCTCACTTCAAATTAGAACTAGACCTTGACCCAACGTTTTATGTTTACTGCCATTACCTTCTCTCAATAAGACATTTTTATTTGTACATATTTGAATGCAAGAATGTATGCATTGGAGTTTATGTATTATGCATACACATGTGCATAGGCATGTGGAAGCCAGAGGTTCATGTCAGATGTCTTCCTTGATAGCACCCCAAGTTACATCTTGAAATATGTTCTCTCATTGAACTTATAGCCCACCAATTTGACTGGACTACCTAGCCAGCAAGCTCTAGGGATGCTTTTGTTTCTGACTGCTCGGTGCTGGGACTGTGGGTACATATTTCCATGCCCAGACTTTTTTGTGTGGGTGCTATCAGTCCAAACTTAGAGCCCCGTACTTGGGCAGCAAACCCTTTACCCACTGGGCCACAATCTCAGCCTCTCAATTAGATCAGTGCTGTGGTATCGTAAGTGGCTTCCCACACTTTTGCCAGCCTCTTGTTCTAGAAAACAGGGCTGCCAGACCACTATGCTTGTGTCAGATCATGGCTCATCTGACCTTCTTACAAAGAAGAATCTAAAGTCTTCCCAGAGCCTACAAGCAATTTCATTATCTGGTTGTGACAGTCCTGGCTGTACCCAGTTGGGCCTCCAGTGCCACTGCCCTTAGCACTCTGCTTGCTGGCCATGGTTTGACTGGTCAGCAGTGTTTCTTGGAGCTTTTGCACCACCTGTTGTATGGAATGGCTTGCGTCCTGACACTAGAATATTCTTCTAGTACTAAAATTAACTTTCTGACCTCCTTAAACATTTCTTCTTAAAATCATATTTATAACAAAATCTAACTGGTATATCCTATCAATACTAAGACTTTCCCTGTCCCATTAGTTTGGTCTACATTGTCAACTTTTATTCAAATAAACAATAGAAACTATTTATTATGCACATCATTTTCTCTAAGCTCTCAATGTCACAGCACAGAGATGATTAATCTCTCTTCTTCATTGAGTTCTCTCAAGTAACTGCACCTGACACAAAGTAGATGCGCGATAAACCTGTGATGGAGTAAGGTTTCCCTGGGTCTGTGGGCTCAGGAGAAACAGGCTTCTTGGGTCCCAACAGGGTGTGTACTGTACAAGTTAAAATCATGTGACTTTGATCTAGACTAATGATTGAAGCACTTTGCATCAACAATTATATCATAGTTGTAAACCCATAGCTCTATAGTGGAAGAATGGCTACAGACAGCACAGTAGTAAGATTTTTTTTTTTTTTCAAAAGAAGAGATACTGTCTGTGCATGAAATACTACACTGGATGCACTTGCTGTTGTCTCTGTCTGGTCCTTCCTCCCTCTGAGAATCTTGAGGGCTCCCAAAATACAACCTTCAGATGATCTTTTGAATGTCATTATCCCACTGAGCACTTCATTAAACTCGTTTTTTTAAAAATTTATTTTATTTTTATTTATTTATTTAAGAGAGGGATAAGAAAATAGGCAGGTAGAGAGAGAGAGAAAGAGAATGGGCACTTTAGGGTCTCTAACCACTGCAAATGAACTCCAGATGTGTGTACCCTCTTGTGCATTTGGCTTACGTGGGTCCTGGATAGTCGAACCAGTATCCTTTGGCTTTGCATGTAAGTGCCTTAACCACTAAGCAATCTCTTCAGCCCTATACTCAGTTTTTACAGTGGAATTTCTTCTCATAGACACCTCACTTTTGTTTACTGCTTTGTTAATATGACTTTATCTCATTATCTAACTTAGGTTTCACCATATTTTACGCCATTGCCATTCTCTTTCTTATCTTTTCCTCATTCTCCCATTGGGCAGTTCATGAAACAGAGTATTTATCTTGTTCTTTTCTGTATTATCAGCGTTTATCCATAGCCTGGGATAAAGTGTATTCTCAATGGTTTTGATTGTATGTATGTATGTACATATGAATATATACATTTACAGACACATAAACACAAAGTTCCCATATATTCTATTATTTTAGTTTATCTAAACTCAGAGAACTTCTGGAGATTTGAGTGGTTTTATCATATAAAGAAACACACACAAAAAAAAAACCCTGCCTTTCTTATTTCTGAGCTCATCCTTTCTACTTTCCAGGTGAATCAATAATATGAATCATTCATTCTGTACCCTCTCTCAAGGCACTTCGCAACTGTACAGAGGTGTACGATATTGGAGATTAAAGAGACTTCCGTGATGGGCCATGGTACTTCCTTCACAATCGACATCATGAGTAAATAATAGATCTAAAGCCCATTAACAACTTACCCTAGCACAGCAACTAGAGCCAAGGTGCCCCTCTCACTGCAACGATCTCGTGCTAAGGCCATGGCTGGATCTCTTACTGCACAAAGAGAAACCTAAGAAAGCATACTGAGTAACAGATTGCAATTTTGTGTGAGAAAGGATGAGTTTCTTGGCTTATGGGTGTTCTTCCTGTGTTTCTGATTAATTGATTATTCAGGTCAAGAAAAAGCTAAAATAGCCAAATAATTTAACATTCTAATTAACAGAGCACAATCTAACTGTGCTGGTGAGAAATTTAAGCTAGTGATTTCATTTATAAGATGGGCACAGTAATTTATATTTCATCACTTGACCATAAAAGCAGATAAAATAAAAATTGCCATCTTCCCACTTGGACGGTTTGCTTTTCTTTAAATTTTCCATTTTAAACTTGGCAGAATAGCAAACAATGTTGAGTTCAGAAATTAGTTGTACAATTTTATATCTCCAATAGCTTCTAAACTTGGCAATATCTTCTCTCACACATATTAACCTATGATATAGGTCATCAGGAACCGCTAACCTCAGTGTATGCCTGCAGGGACAGAAACACTAGATTGTCAATGTGGACATTAAGGCATTGCAACTCCTCTGAGTTTTTCATACAAGGTAGTTTCAGGAACAGATCTTTTTTCAGCATGAATGCTCATTGTTACTGAAGAACTTTCACATTGCAATTCAAAATGAAAATAAGAACTATCAAAGAAGTTTTAGGCGTAAGACCAATCATGCTATTGCTACTGAAACTGGAGACATTAAGTATCTTTAAAACTAGCAGAACCATTATAAAACACTTATTGACATCATGATCCCTGAATTATTCTTAAATTTCTAAATGCATACTGATATAATATTTTCTGACTCTGTATTAAACTGGATTTTAAGTGTCCTTTGGTAGTATGCGACTAGCAGAGACAATGTGAAGGATTAATACCACAGTCAGAACTCAGAAAGTGCGCAGTAGTCTCAAATCATGAACGAAATCATCTCTCTCTCTCTCTCTCTCTCTCTCTCTCTCTCTCCCTGTTACTCTCTCTCTTTCTCTGTGTGTGTTCCATGTGTGTAAGGTGGTGTGTGTGTGTGTATGTGTGTATAGTGTATCCATACATATGAGTAGATGTGTGTGCCTTGTGTATATACATGCACAGTCCACAGGAGAATGATACGTATCTTCCTCTATCAGTCTTCCACTTTCACTTTCTTTCTTTCTTTCTTTCTTTTTTTTTTTTTTTTCCGAGGTAGGGTCTCATTCTGGCCCGGGCTGACCTGGAATTCACTGTGTAGTCTCAGAGTGGCCTCAAACTCACCACTATCCTCCTACCTCTGCCTCCCGAGTGTGCCACCATACCCGGCTTCACTTTATTTTCTTGACAGAAGTCCCTCACTGAACTGGAACTGGACTGGAAGCTTCCAATTTTTATTAGACTGGCTGACCAGTGAGTCCCAAAGGTTCTGTTCTCGGCCTCCCACAGGACTGGGGTATACAAGGCTGCTCCCAGCTTTTTAAAACTATTTTTAAATATTTACTGCAGAGATAAACACAGAGAAGCAGACAGAGATAATGGGCACGCCAGGCCCTCTTGCTACTGCAAACAGACTCCAGATGCATGTGTCACTTTGTGCACATGGCTTTATGTGGGTACTTGGGAATCAAATCAGGACCATCAATCTTCGCATGTAAGTGCCTTCACTGCTGAGCAATCTCTCCAGCCACTCCAATTAGCTTTTTATGTGGGTGGAGAAGAATTGTAGAAGATTCTTTCAAAGAGGATAAAAACTTGTTCCCATAAACTAGAACAACAACAACAATAACATGAATGTCCCACTGAAGATAAGATCCTAAATTGTATCCAGGTAAGATAGTTATGAAGACCCCCAAAATAAATGCCTTTCACAATGAATGACATTTCATTGACTTAATATTTGTGACATATTTTGTGAAATAAAAATATAGAGAGAAAAATGTTAGTGTGCTTTTCACAGATTCCAAGATGTAGTAAGTTATTCTGCACAGCTAACAGGGTGTGTTAACCTGCCTTTCACTGTTAATGTTTAGTATGCATGATGGAATTATGCAGAGGACATGATAACCCTTAGATAAGTGTCCCAAATGAAATCACCTAGAAAAGACGCTTTCTTGAGTACAGGTTTGAGGATGCTTTGTGTGAGGAGAAAAGAGTGTTATAGGATGGGAAGCAGGAAGATGTTCCAGAAAGAATAGTTGCTTGATATCTGAATAAAGTGAAGTTTTCTTTTTGGAAGAAAAAGGCTGGTTTTCCTCAGTGTGGGTACACAGACTCCTAATCCTATCTCCTTCTGCCTTCCCTGCTCCATACAGTACCTTCTCACTATCATGTGCTAAGTGGCATTTCTGTCCTTTAGGCAGAAAAATAGATGGCTTAAGCCAAAACAAATGAGATTTTTGGGGGGGAGGGTATTGTTACACAATTGGACACAAATCATCTACAAACCAGTGGAAAAATTTTTGAAAGTGTAGCTTAAAATAGTATCATTAGTAAATGTTTTGAGGGTAATCACAAATATAAAAATATACTATTATGGGAACACTTTGTTATTCCAATCCATAGGTAAAATTCATGAGGAGCTTGTATAAGTTTTGATGGAAAGAGTCATTCTAAACTGTATACAGCTTTAGGGATTTTATAACTATTTCATCTGCAATTCTTCCAAGTGGAAAACATTCAAAACCATAACTCAACTCATTACAATTTTCACAATATTTTTGGCTTCTCAGCAAACAATTGAAGCCATGAAAAAGTCATATTAGAAGAATGTCAGTATGGTACAACCTTACTTTTTAAATCTCTGACATGAACAGAAGCCCTGGAAAGTAACATTGATTTTTTTGTTTGTAGATATTTTGGCCAGTAAAACAGCCTGTAGCTTGTTCACAATTATATTTATATATGTCTTTTTAAGAAATTAAACAATGATGATTATATTTTTCATGAGTTTGGAATTTAGTTGTTGAAATTTTGTCAGAGGCTACAAGTGAGAGAAACAACTTCTGAGGGTTGTGTTGTTTGTAGCTATTGTCTAATTTAGGAAAAATCCGCACATAATTGAAAACATCAAATATTCCAATTATGCATTACAACTTGCAAAATTAACAGTATGGTAATAAA
This sequence comes from Jaculus jaculus, assembly GCF_020740685.1. Lineage (NCBI taxonomy): Eukaryota > Metazoa > Chordata > Mammalia > Rodentia > Dipodidae > Jaculus > Jaculus jaculus. The sequence goes on from NC_059103.1 coordinate 36,645,909, forward strand.
AGACAAATTATCCTACATCTACTTTTTTTCTATTTCCATACATTAGATATAGGTTTTATATAAAATATCAAGTTTAGGAATGGCAGGAGTAACTTTGGTATTTAATAAAAATAATAATGTATGGCTTCCCTGGGCTATTACATGGCTATTTATATGAACCTTAGTAAGAAGCTTATAGCATATGTCGAACAATGAAAAGGTCAAGAGACGAAAGTTGAAGACCACCATAAAGCTAGACCAAGTTAAACTGTGAGCCTAGGATGGTCTGATTCCATTCTCATTGTTGTATTATGCTCACTTTGTATAAAAAATATTCCTTTGGAACTTTCATTAAAAATAGAAGTGAAGGGCTTGAGAAATTGCACAGTGGATAAAGCACTTCCTGGGGAAGCATGAGTACCTGAGTTCAGGCCCTCAGAACCCATGTAAAACCCAGGCACGGTAGCAGGTGTCTGTAATCCCAGTGTACCTGCAGTGAGAAGGGAGGCGGAGACAGCGAAAAGTCAGAGACCCTGCTTCAAACAAGGTAGCAGGTAAATCCATGCCTGGCTTGCCCTGTGACTGCCATACTGAGCCATAGCCCACACACACCCCACTTAAGCCCACACACATGCCAAAAATATTTTGCTTTTTCAAATACATTCTTTTGAAAAGCCATCAATGTGAGTTTTAGATGGAGAAAATATTTCATGTTTAGCTCCCTACACTTAATTACCCAGCATGCTAGTGTTCATGCAGCTTCTAAACTTCAGGATTAAAAAAAGGAGAGAAGTTATCTCCTCAGATCAAGAGGCTGGAAAGTGGTTAGCCACTATATACATGAACACATCATCTAACATTTTCAGACTTATACTCCTCATCACTGAGATGAAGGAAGGGTTTTCCAATCTCTAAAAGTACAGCAACTCTAAAGATAAGGCTGGGTTTTCTTTGCTGACCTGGAATTCACTATATAGTCTCAGGCTTGACTCTAACTCAATGATCCTCCTACCTCTGTCTCCCACAAATGGGAATTATAGCCACACACCACCATGCCTGGCTCAACAGTAATAGTTTTTGAAGTGCAATCATACACAAGAGATTAGCTATGAATATAGCCTTTAAGTAAACACAATGTTTATTCCTACTTTCCACCTATGGATCTTGCCATAATCTCGTGATATACAACTAGCATCCACAGTTTAGACAGCCTCTCATGAACATTTCTCATGGATGTGCAGAATAAACTGACCCCTTGACATTCTACAACATGGTTATATTTCTTCACAGTTGTAAAGGGGCCAAGCTATTGCTCACCAACATGAGAGAAAGAGTAAAATGGCTTTCTCCTACTCTTGGAAATTCAACTGGAACTGAAGTTGAGAAAGGGCTTCATCTCTTTTCCCATTGAACACTGATGAATTTCTTGACAAGAGGCCTAAGTGACTCACTTGTCAGTGTCTGAATCATTTTGAGACTAAATCAGTCAACCACAGACATCCTTTGACATGGAAAGATCCCAATAGCCACAGAATAGTAACTCCTTTCCCCCAGAGATAATCTCACTTCATTTTCTCACCTTCATCTTCATTTTTGCAAATATGGCTTGCTGTGCCACTTTGCTCCAAACCTCTCACCGCCCACTCCCATGTAAACAAAGTTGCATAAGTGACAACTGAACATCGCAGATTGCTTTAACTCTGCTCTCCACGCTCTGCCTGAATATAAAGCCTGTCTGCCACTCCACTCTCTCTTCAGTCATCACTCTATAGACAGCTGCTGATACCCTAGCCTGGAGTTCTAGTTATAGGTTCCTTCTCAGTAAATAGAGATATATGATGCATGAAAATCCTGCATTAATGAAGCATAATGATAACCACCATTTTTATCTAATAAAACATAATTACCATATAGTTGAACCTCAAAATGAATTCATTAAAACTGTGTATCCTGGGCTGATGATATGGCTCAGTTATTAAGGATACTTGCCAATTAAGGATGTTGGCTTCTTAGACTAGACATCCACTAAGTTTGACTGGCAAGAGAGCAACTAAGTTCACCCACCTAGAATGCTGGGTATGGCCAAATCCATCTGTAACATCAGTTCACAAGGACATGACATGGACTGAATACTCACTGGGGTCACTGACAGAGTAACTCAGCGATGAAGGAAAGACTCCTTTCAAGGAAATGCATGGATGAGTGCGAAGAGAAGGACACCCTAAATTCTCTTCTCAGAGACATGTGCATGAAGGAGGCAGACATACGGTGTGTGCACATCTGAACACACACACATGCATACACCACAAACACCATACCACACACATACTCTCTATCACATATACATTCCAAGAAAAGACAAAAAAAATCCTATTAAACAACAACAGAAACCTCCAGTAGATCCTAGGTACCACAGTCTCCACCTGAAGAAGTCCCTGATGGTCCTTTAATGGTTCATTTCATTTGAATGTGGTGAATAGAAGTTGGTGATTCTCTCAGAATATGTGTTTCATATTGTTCAAGGGAAAGAAGCAGGGAGGGGATATAGGGATGGGGAAGGCAATATTTTAAAGAATTTTACAGATTTCTTATTTATTTCTTGCAAGAAGAAGGAATAAACACAATATTAAGAGTCTTCCCAGAAAGGTTATGAGTTTACTATAAATAGGCTCAACTTTGTTAAACCTAGGTGGGTCACTTAAGTCAAGAACTGGACAGAGTCTTTTGGAAGGAACTGAAAGTGGCCAGGGTGGGAACAGTGATATTAACACTTAACACAGGGAGGCTGCTGGGAGGAAACACTATATCAGCCTGAAAACATAAGATTCCATGTTTCAATCACAGTCTTTGAAAAAATAGGTAGATTCTGATTTGGGGTCTTCATAGAAAATTTAGATTAATGGCACCTGGGAATATGCTCATGTACCCTGAGTCAATTGGAGAGAGCACACTATAAATTATGTACTACAGTGGACTTATGAGGTGGACTCATTCCTAATGGGAATGAAGGAGCTCTGAAGTTCATCTATCACATTAGACAGATACTACTCTGATTCTGGATAGAAGAGTGTTAAATTTCCAACACCCAAGACACTTGTTATATTTGTAAACTCTATGAGTATTTATGTTTTTATGTACCTGATACACAGGTTAGCAACTGTCCAACAATTCAACAAGTGACTTTTGATAAGTGAATGTGAGCCTCTTGTTCTACATATAGGAGATATGATACTGAGAAAGACAGAGTCACACAGAAGAGTCCTAGCCCCTATATCCTCACAATAAACATGCAAACAGTTGTGCAAATAAATAGATATACTTTTTTTCAATAAATAAAAAGCAATGCATTGAATCAAAGGTTTTCAAAAAGTTGTGTAAAATGAGGATGGAGAAAGACTTTGGGTTTGGACAAATGTAGATTACTGATGGTTTTCATGCGATAAATCTGAAAGAAATGCTGTGGAATAAAAGCTTCATTGAGGGGTATTAACATTGGAATGAATGACTAATGAGGAGATAATGACCAAACTCATCAAACTTGGCCGAACTCATCAAAAATGTTTTCTGTGAAAAGAAATATAGAAATAGGACAATACCTAGAGAGCACATACTTCCAAGAACATTTTCTAATAAAAACTATTCAAATGTGGTTTTGATGGAGGAGAAGAATATAATATGTTATGGGAGAGGTGATGCAATGGGGAAGAAGAGGAAAGAGCCTTGAAGGCAGAAGGAGTGTGGAGGTGAGGGTTCGACCTCAGCAACAAGAACCACCAAGTACCAAGATGCAAGTGGGGCCCATTACCATAGATGCAACTGGGATGAGGGTGATAGTGAGAAAAGGAAACTGTCCTTTTTTGTGGCTCCTTTTTTAAAGGAAAATACATAAAATTTTTAAAAAAAAATTAAAAGGGAAGGAGGATTAGAGTTCAGAAAATAGACACTGTAAAATAGTTTTTTCATAGAATTAGACAGTACATTTACCAGAGAAACAGAACAAAGTGGCTGATCTTAGGGACACCTGGGACTCAACTCTCATGTGCGGTGTCTTTCTGCAGGTAAGTTCACCTGCTCAGATGCCAGCACAGGGAAGGTAAACTTTGGTGCTATTCTTCGTACTAACTACATATTTTTTATACTGCACAATTTTGTTAGGAAAGTTTTAGACATTAGTTCATTTTCCCCACAAATTCGTTATAACTGATTACTAGCATTTCTGGTCCTAGACTTGAACAACAATCTTGTCAGTTACTATGCACTCTGGTTAATTGGTTTGGGATGGACATTTGTGGTGTCTTTCAATGTTACTACTGACCCCATGAGATTTTAATCTAACACCTGGAGATCAAAACTTCTGATCAGCCCCCAAGATGGGCAGATATTACCGCGTCATTCCTCTGATTGTATTTTGCATCACATCTGATTGGACTAACTTACACTGAAGAATTTAATAAAACTTTAGAAGGATTCATGACCTTTCGAAATTTTTGTGAAGAAATATGAATGTGTAGCTAGCTTACAAAAGTATTGAGAGCATTTCTATTACAGATTCAGAGTTTTTCTAATCCAAGGGAAACATGCATGCCTAATACAAGGCGAGGGTGGTGTGCAGGGGTGGTTTTGTTTGTGCATGCATTTGCATACACATTAGGCAAAGAGTTCTACCCACTTCTTTCTTCAAAAGCATTACAATTTTCATTCATTAAGGAACCTCTGGTCTATTCATCCTTGGAGCTTAAACACTATAATCACAAGTACTTCATGATTAAGTCTTCTTGTTACCCTTTTCAAATATACCTTTGAGATTTTATAGGCTGTAAGCCTAAATAAGCCTTTACTTTCTTTGTAGACACCACAAGATACAAGTATAATATGCGTAGAAGAGCTTGATGCATAAGTTTTATATGCAACATACTTCTGTACAACAACTGTACGTTTCTCTGCATTTGATCTTGTTTTCTTTATAACTTCTTGTCTATTACAAAATAATTTAAATGTTTATATGATTTGGTAGTATAATTCTCAAGCCTTTAGTTGTTTATTTGACTCATCTGAGAGTAAAATTAATAAGAGTGATGCAAATACTAAATATAATTCATAGAATGATTCAAATTTTCAATATTCCTAATGACTCAGGTACCTGTCCTATGCCACAGACTGTATAATCTTTGAGGCTCACTGACCAAAAACAGCATCTTGGGATTGAATGAGAGATTCCAACTACAGAAATATGGGACAAGTGATAAATAAGGGCACTAAAGGGTCTCTTCTGTTGTGTATTTCTGCACACACATGTGCATACATCACAAATACAGCTACACCACACATATCCTACAACATATATACACATACACACGTGTGTGTGTGTGTGTGTGTGTGTGTGTGTGTGTGTGTTTGTGCACATACACACATTCACCCACACCTACAGAAAGTTTATTAGCAATGAATGGACTAGCAAAGTTAATGTGCTACCATATACCTATTTAAAAATGATGTCCACAGGGTTTATGAGTATACATAAAATACTGCTGTAAATGCTAAGAAAGAAAAGCAAAACCAACAAATATCAGTGTCATAAAAATATAGACAATATGAAATGAAAGTATTGTAGTCTGTAAATCAAAATGCATTCATACAAAAAAAAACACCTGATTATCTTTGGAGCAATGAATGATAGTGTTCTTTCTACCTGACATGCTAAATGATGAACACATACAGCTTTTCTAACTAACTTAAAACTTTTACTATTAACACTTAAGAACATCTTAAGTGAAAATAGTATGAAGATAAATTATTTGAATCAATGGGTGGAGAGATGGCTTAACTGTTAAAGCATTTACCTATGAAGCCTAAGGACCTAGGTTCAATTCCCCAGTACCCACATAAACCCACATATGCATAAGGGGGTATATATGTCATATGTGTCTGGAGTACCTTTGCAGTGGTTCAAGGTTCTGTGCATGCATTTGCATACATATTAGGCACGGAGTTCTACCCACTTATTTCTTCAAAAGCATTACAATTTTCATTCATTAAGGAACCTCTAGTCTATTCATCCTTGGAGCACCCATCCACAGCAAACCCACCTCAAATAAATAAGGAAAAAAAATATAAAAACTTGAATCCAGGGAAGTAATCTTTCAATATAATTAGACAGTGGAAAACTGTTTCCAATTTCAATTAATACTTTAAGTGTTTTAGTATAGTGAATGACAAATACATTTAAGTTAAATTCAGATTTAAAAATTGTTCCAAGATTAAAGTTACTGAGGGAACCAAAAATATTGGTGTGGAGAAGCAAATATTCAAAGCTAATTAAGATGCATTTTAAAAATGAAAATCTTTTATCTAAAAGATATAATAACTACAATTTTTCAGTGATCTCATATAAAAAATTGGAAGGTACTTCAGGCCCTTACATCCTTGGAAGGATATACCTAAATCTTGAGGGGAGCTGTATCCATAGTTTACTATGAGTCCAGATTCTAGGTTTGCTAAAATGTCCTGGTTTTACTGCCTAAATGTTCTCAGCCTCACATTCCCCATGTGATAAGAAAATATGAATGAACACCAGGGGAAGCACAGCAGGGCTCAGTAAGGGTTAGCTTCAGCTTATGATAACAAATAAAATATGCAAATTACAGGCCTCTGAGCTCAACCTCCTGAAGAATTCTGTAATATTGGATGCTTTTATGCCTTGGACTGAGCTTCTATGCAAAGTAGGAAGCCTCTCTCCTCCTAGAAATTTTCATTGTGAACCTGGATGATCCACCAGCCCAGCTCCAAGAGGAAATGCTTTTCACTCAATGGAGAATAAGACAAATTGCACCTCAAATATCTTTCTTCCATAAAGCTGTGGTTCAATGAAACATTTCAACTATGGCAAATAAAAGTTAATAAATTTCCTTTTAGAAGAAGGACAACTTTGGAGTTTGTGGGTTCCACTGCTATGTATGACTCTGCATGGCCTCTCCTTTCTTTGCTTTTATTTGTACCCCAAATAAGATGGGATAAGCAACTTCCTATGTGCTGGTATGAATATTAATGAAATTCATATATGAGAGATATGTGGAAACTATTTAGCATTGTGTTATATGAGTCATGCCAGCTCTCTGGAGTTGGAGGCAAGAAGATCAATGTTTTTTATTTATTTATTTTTTTAATTTATTTATTTGAAAGCAACAGACACAGATAGAAAGACAGAGAGAGGGAGAGAGAGAGAATAGGCGCGCCAGGGCTTCCAGCCTCTGCAAACGAACTCCAGACGTGTGCGTCCCCTTGTGCATCTGGCTAACGTGGGACCTGGGGAACCGAGCCTCAAACCAGAGTCCTTAGGCTTCACAGGCAAGCGCTTAACCGCTAAGCCATCTCTCCAGCCCAAGATCAATGTTTAGAGGTCATCTTTATCCACAAAACAAGTTCAAGAATCTCAAGAATTATATATTGCTACTGCTACTACTATGATTATTAGTACCCACTAACTGGTTACTTTATTATTTTCTTTCTTTTATTTACAGTAGATCACTATTTGTTCACTAGCAATAGAATTTGCTGTAGTTACATGCAAAAATAGGAAATGTTATGTTTGTTTAAGTAAAATTAAGGTGACATTATTAATATCTTCTGAAATATGTTTACTTTGTATACCCCCATATATTTTTAAAAATGGAGCATAGGTTTTAAATGAGTGATTACTGTATTTTTATTGATGTTCATCTACTTGCTTTATATCTTAAGCATAATAATTAATTAGGCAGAATAAAAGATTTTTTTTTTTTTTGGTTTTTTTGAGGTAGGGTCTCACTGTAGCCCAGGCTGACATGGAATTCACTATGGAGTCTCATATTGAACTCATGGCAATCCTCCTACCTCTGCCTCCCAAGTGCTGGAATTAAAGGTGTGAGCCACCACACCTGGATAATTATTTTTTAAGCAAGGAAATTTCTGTGTCAGTCAGTTTGGGCTACCTTACAAAATATAACAGACTGTTTGGCATAAATAATAGAAACTCATTTACAGTTTTGGAAGGTAGAAGACCAAGATCAAAGAGCTTCTTAGCTATTTTGGCTTCCAATGAGCTTGTAGATGTCTGACTTTTCACTTGATCCCCAGGAAGCCATCCTTATGACAGTATTTAGCCTTTATCACTCACATATTGGGGACTAAAGTTTTGATATATGATCTGTTTTAGTTATTATTTAGTTTATTAGTTATCTAACCTTCTAGTTAGTCTTAGTAGATTATTAATCAGTCTAGTGTCTCATTACAGTCATTAAGACAATATTACTTTTATATGAGTGCCATCTCTCACCACAAAGTCATTTATCATCTTTGGCCCATAAGAGACACTGCTAATTTAATGTTCCTAACTGAAACTATGTATATATATTTTTTAGTTTCCACATTTTGTAATTTTGATGTTACCACTGTCCTCTGCCCATAATCAAGCTCTCCCAAATGAGTCCCCATATTTCATTGATCATGTTTGGAAGCAACTCTCAGAAGTATCACTTCATTTTAATTAATCCTATTTCCACCTTCTTCCTGAGCGCCAAGCTCTAATCACTGGATGGATCACTGTGGCATGTCCTCCTATACCTGTTTTCTGTGTGTTTTTCTCCTCCCAAAAAACCATGCACACAATTGCTCTACCTAATACAGTTTTTGTTTTGTTACTTGCTAAAATGTCTGAGTATTTTTCCATAATACCAAATGTAAGAAAGTTTCTTTGGTATTCTAGTCTTTAAATTCAAATTAGTTTGTATTTAAAACTATTTTAGAGCTGGAGAGATGGCTTAGCCTTTAAGGCGTTTGCCTTCAAAGCTAAAGGACCTTTGTTCAATTCCCCAGGACCCACATAAGTCAGATGCATAAGGTGGCACATCATTTGCAGTGGCTGGAGGCCCTGGTGTGCCCTTTCTCTCTCTCTTTCTTTCACTCTCTCTGTCTGCCTCTTTCTTTCTATCACTCTCTCAAATAAATAGATTAAGTATTTAGAACTACTTTTCAATGTAAATCATTTTATAGTATATATCTTATCTTATCTTATAGTATACACAATAAGAAATTAGGGAATAGCATTATAAGCCTGTACATGTATTCAAGAATGCACTTTTAATTTGCTACTATATATAAAACCTTTAATTTCTCTAGTCACTTGTTCTCATACAGTGTCTCTCAGTAAGATGACATTCTCCTTCATGATATTACCTAAAAGATCATCAAGTTTGTCCAGCATCATGTGATGCAATATCAAGAGGACACAAAATACACTGTGATGCTAACTGAGGTCTGCATAGGTCCAAAGATGGCTGTTTCAGTTACCTTTTTATTGCAGGGACAAAACATCTAATCAGGGCTGGAGAAATGACATACCTCTTGCAGAAAGGCTACAGCCCTCAAGGCACCACAACCTTCCAAAATTACCACGATTGTGGGGCCAAATATTCAAAATACATGAGTTATGAGGGGGCGTGTCACTCAAACCTTCACATTCCACTCTTATCCCCATAAACTCATGGCCATCTCATCATGAAAAATGAATTCAGACATATGTTAATAGCTTCTATATTCTTTAGCAGTGTAAGACTATTCAGAAGTCCAAAGTCTCATCTAAGACTTAAGACAATATCTTCCCAGTGAGTTTGCAAAATCAAAACATAAATTATACAATTGTAACATACAGTGACACAGAATAGACATTATCACTGTGAAAAGTAAATAATAGGCATAGAAAGAAAAGATTGGACTGATGTAAGATCAAAAATAAGCAGGATAGAGGATCACATCCTAGAGTTCCATTTCTAGCATCCGAAAGTTGTAATGAAATCTTCTGGTCTCCACAATGCTTGGGTAGCTCCACACTTTGTCAATGGTGGTAATTTCTTAAAACAATTGCAACTGAAATCTGTAGCCTCTGTGCCTTGGACCTAAACCTGCTCACACTTCCTTAGCCAGGTGTACCAGTACATTACATTTATATTCACCTTTGCAAAGTTGGTCTAAATTGCTTTTAATCAACTCTGAACAAAGTCCTTTTTACCCTGTGAAACTTAATAAGGACAAGCTTCTAAAGTTTGTCATTTCTCTGCAGTTTGATCTTAAATGTCACTGAATATTCTATTATGCTCTTGTTTTTTAGTCAAGTTTCTGTAGTCCAACTAACAAACACATGATCAGGTCTGTTGCAAGAAGAGCCCCACTTGTTGGTTAAAAAAAAAAAAAATGTAGAAGTTACTTTCTTGTTGTTTGGAGGGAAACAAAACAAAACAAAATAAAATCACTTGACCAGAAGCAACTGATTGAAGGAAAAATTTACTTTGGCTTACAGTTTTGAGAAGTTTCATCATGGCGGGGAAAGCATGCTAATCGCCTAAATGTCATACCTGTCACAGCAGCAAAAGCAAGCAGTCTTAGTAAACCAGCGACAGACATTCAGTGAGCTGGACTAAGGAATTTCATGGTCTGGCTCTAGAAGCATTCCTTCTCCATAAGGCTTACCTCCCAAAGCATCCATAAATTTCCCAAATTGCCACTCACTGGAGACCAAGTATTAATAACACATGATCCTATCGGGAACATTTTATTCAAACTACCACAGTGACATTCCTCTAGGATAGAGAATGTACATAGTTCAGCTGCAGTGGCTTCCTCCCAAAAGAAGGGATGGGGTACAGGGTTGTTAGGAAAAGAGCTGGTTTACTGAAGAATAGTCTATGTGCAAGTCCTTTACCAGTACTGTCTAAATGGCACTCACTCATCACATTTGATCCTTCACAGATGAGGATGTACTTGTGTTTCTGTGAATGGAATGGCAGATTAGACATCTGCCCTAGAATGCAATGCCATGGTGCCCCACCTATGGCACCCTTTTTGGAGCATGTATCTGTCGCATGTGTACAAGTCAGGGTACTGCAGAGTGAGATGGGCCTTACAATGACATGTGCCACAGCAAAGAAGTCTAAAGAGACAATCAGGAGACTCAAGATGGTCAGTGCATATGTCTAGTCAAATCTGAAGGCCCGAGATGCAGCAAAGCTGATGATATACCTTCTTATCTATGGCTAACATCTTCAAGCCCCAAGATGAACCACTTTCCTTTTGATGGTAAAGGCCACGAAGGTCAAACAGTCAGGCAGGAGGAGTTCCTCTTCCGCAGATTATTTTCTACTCATGCCTCCATCTGACTAGATTAGATCCATCCACATTAGAGAGAGCACTGATATAACACTAGTCATCAAAATTAACCACACAGATATACTGAAGAAAAGGTTTAATCAAATTTTTGGGAACCCCACAGCCTCACAAAATGCCTTTGTTTGGTTCTGTTTTTAATCATTCCTGAATTTTACCCTTTTACTATCCCCTATAAATTAGGTCCTTAATTCATGCCAGGTGACACTATGGACTCTACCCAAATTATTGACTCATGAGAATTGGTGATCTAGATGCAATCCACCTTGCATGCAGACTAGCAGGGGGAAGCCATTATTCCACAGTCCACTGATTACCATCATCTCATGTCCTTATTTACCCCAAAATATTTAGACTTCAATGTATAGTTATGTATTTCTTTTGAATTCTTCAATAATTTTTCATGATTTATGTCTTTAAAGAAATTCTACTTTAGCTCTCTCTCTCTTTCTCTTTCTCTCTCTCTATATATAATATTTCCATAGAATTAGTAAGATCTTTATACAAACTATGTCAAGTACCTTTCCTATTGTTTTTTTTTTTTTATTAAGAACACACCTTGTATGGATACATCATGTGTTGGTATCATCTTTTCCTTGCCCCCCATTCCACTGAGGGCCCTCCTCAGTAGGATTGCTGATATTCCCCATGAGGTTGTTAGTTATGCCTTGTGAGACAGCAATTATTGCGGTGATGGAGACAATGCTTCTGGGTATAATGTGTCAACCTGTGGCTCCTACAATATTCCCCACCCCTTTTTGCAAAATTCCCTGAGCTGCAGTGGGTGTGTTGTAAATGCATGTCAGTTATAAGTTCTCAGGAGCCTCTAGATTTCTGCTTTTGTAGGTATTTAGCATCTTCAGCATCTGTCTCCTTCACTCTGACACTGATTGACAGGCTCACCATGGAAGCAATGTTCATGCACATCTGCCCAATTCCTCTGTGATTTCACCTGGGCCTTGTCTGACCCTTTTTCCCATTTTTGATGGTCAATAGAAAATCTTTCTTCTTACTTTGCCATATACTGGAAACTAGGTCTTAAATAGTTTCTCTATGATACCTCTTTGGATTGGCATATATATTAGATGGAAAGGTCACTTCTTCTTACCAATATTGTGAAATAGATTCTTAACTTATGAAGTTCGGTTTTATAATACTCTTTAAGCTCAATTTTTCCAATTATGATATGTAAACAATACTGCCTAACTATACGGATATACTGTTAGCATTGCTTTAAACCTCTATTTACTCATTAACTTTGAGGTCTATTTTTTTTTTTTTTTTTTTACTTAGACAAATAAAGTACTTGAAGTAGGAACTAGTTATTTTTGTACTTAAATGCTTTTCATTTCTCCCACAGCTATGAGGCAAAGTATTTGGAGATAATATGCTCTATCGTATTTTATTTCAAACCCATCCATTTCCTAAGTCCTTTATATCTACTGTGAATGAAGAACAGATCTTTCCCAATACATTTTCATGTAATGATCTTCATGGACTTTTACTCTTAAGAAAAACTAAACATACCTACATCATCTGCAAATGCTAGTAAAATCTTTCCAGAAGTAGGCTTTAATATTTATGTAGCATTAAGTATTCTTAAAGATTAGGATACATGATGTAGGACAACAGAATTATAGATCAGTGCCTAAGTGACCATAAAAAAGTAATCTTACATATCAGAAGAAAGACTGCAGAAATCACGGGATGTTTTAGGGGATGATCAATCAAGTGTAATTATTTTGCTGAGAATCAAGTATATTGTATTGTCTTTAAAGGATGCACCTTTTCAGCCCATCTTCACTGTAGATCCACACACTGTGTGCTCCTGTTCTCTATACTCAGGCCAATCGGAGCTGTTCAGAGAGGCCCTTGCCTGTTGTGTAATCTGAGGCAACAAGGATTTCTCTCTGATGATTTCTGGTGACCATTACAAAAACCCACAGAATTCTGGCGTGTCTTTACCCAGAGGCTCACATTCCCAGCCTGATACATTATCAAACTCTCAGCCTCATAGTGTTCTGAGGTTGTTAAGATCTGTTGAATTTTAATAGCATTTTGCCTTCAGGTAACAAGTGCACAGCATGAGAGAGCGTGGACCCAGACCCTGATTACCTGGATCCAATTTAATTAAACATAAACTCTCAATACAGTTTAAGCTTCCTGAATGTTCTGGAAATACATGCCCTGGGGCTGTAAACAAATCTCCAGATATCCCCAGATTTTTGCCATCAGATAAAATCATTATATTTTTAAGTTGAAAGAAAAGAACTTGGACAATAATTTTCTTGGGCTTTAAGACCCTAGATGAGTAGAACATGTAAATTTCTGCCTTTTTGGGTATAGTTCTGTGTTTTCCATAAAAAGCAAACATTAATAAAGAAAATAATTATTTGTACTGGAAGCACTTGTCTTTCTTCTTGCCTCACATAACAATTAACTTGTTCTTGCATGAACTCTTTTCTGGGGAGAAGCACTTGGACTCCCAGGTGGGGCACATTCCAAAAAATACAGGTTAATAGTCTAATTCCAATTCCATCAGAGTTCACTGTGGTAAAGCCACAGTTTGATTGGGTTATTTTGTTGTTGTTGTTGTTGTTTTGTTTTCAAGGCAGGGTCTCACTCTAGCCCAAGCTGACTTGGAATTCACTAGGTAATCTCAGGGTGGCCTCAAACACATGGCAATCCTCCTACCTCTGCCTCCTGAGTGCTAGGATTAAAGGCGTGAACTACCATGGCTGGCATTGCTGGGGTTCTTTACAGAACATGAAGGAGGAGTTATTTATAAGAGCAATCACATGGAAAGGTGTCATAGCAGCATGGAGGACAACCTCCCCATAGCTGGGTAGATGGAGCTTCCATCTCTTGACCTACTATTTCTATCTGTTCCTGAGGCCACGAATTCCCACGCGTCATTGAATACAGCCAGCATAGGAGGTGGCTGAGGTCCTAGGCAAGGGTCTGATGGCCCTTCCCTGCCCCTCTCCTTCTATAAGAGAATGATAACAGGGCTAATCAGGACAGTTCCTCATGTGGGTAGCACCTGTTCTAATAAAGATGGAATAGATGTTTTTCTCAGAAGACTGTGTCACCCAACACTTGCCAAGTCATATAAATAAGTATGTTTTATAAAGTGTTACATTCACACTGATCACTAGGAAGGAAAGGGAATTGCCCACTAAAAAAGATCTTCTATAATAGTCAAGTGATACTCAACCTTGACAGTCATATCAGGGGTGGTAAGTCAGTTGAATTACACCTTCCTTAACATTTGCAACCCTGCACCCTGAAAAGGAAAATGATGCTCTAGGTTGAATTCAATTTATTTTAGACAATCTCTAAAATAGTGACTTGCTCACCCTACTATTCACATCATTTCATACTTGCTTTTCTCAGCTCTAATCCAATTTAAAATGCAAAACACTAATAAGTTGCCATTTGAAATAATTTTAAGTCTTTCCACTTCTCAAAATACAAACTACAAATTAGGCTTTCACAATGAACATTCAGAATGGAGTCATTTGAAAATTTGCTCAGCGTTTATTTTCTTTTTCTTTCCTGAGATTCAACAAATACCTTTTGTTGATAAGATAAAGACAATTGAAATTATGACTGATGTGAATTGTAGAAGAGAACTATGTCTGAGGAAAAAGCATCTGTTAAAAAAACTCTGTCTATTCATAGATTAGATAAAAGTAATACAAACCTATATAGAACATGTAACTCTTACAATTTATGATATTGATCTTCTTTTGTGGTAAATATGATTTTGATTATGTCATTTTGCTAAAATTGTTTCTTCTTTTCTCATGTATAAAATGAAGTTGCACTTGTAAAACAATTCAATGTAAGAGAGGAAATTTATCTGGAACCAAAATGGAAACATTAGTTTTCCAGTAAATTCAGAGCATAAATAAAATAAAGTGATTTCAGTTACTAACACTAATTTATGCAACAGAAGTCACAGCTACTGAGTTGAGTATTTCCTCTTCAATCACTTCATGACAGTATTCCATAAAATTAATTAGATCATCCCTTTAAAAACCCAATGCACTGATGAATGTCACCCACAGTAATAGCTGACCTGATATTTTTTGTCATATAGTACAATCAGAAAGGATTAACAAAATAGCATACTCATTTGCACCTCATAAAACTTACAAAGAGCTCAGGGCCACTTGTCCAGTTTGTGTATGACCACAGCAGAGTATATGCTGATCTAGCGAAGATTTTTGGTTACATAAGCAATATAGAACTTTTTTCCCAAATGAAGGTAGTTATTAATACTCTGAATCCTGTCATTGTGTGTGTGTGTGTGTGTGTGTGTGTGTGTGTGTGTGTGTGTGTGTGTGTGTAGGAATCTGAGGAGGGTGCAAGTGTATGTGCAGGTACATGCGCACATGTGCATCAAGGCCAGAAAATTACAAAAAGAAAAAAAAAAACAAAAAAAAAACCCTCAAATGTCTTTCCTCAAGCACTGTCCACTGTTCATTGAGTTGGGTCTACCACTAGCCTTGAACAGGCTAAGCAAACTACACTGTTTAACAAGGGAACCCTGGGATCCACCCCCAATGTCTGTACCTTTCTGAGCTAGGATCAGAAGTATATATTACTATGCCTGACTTACTTTCTTTCCTTCTTTCTTTCTTTCTTTCTTTCTTTCTTTCTTTCTTTCTTTCTTTCTTTCTTTCTTTCTTTCTCTCTCTCTCTATCTCTCTCTCTCTCTCCCTTCCTTCCTTCCTTCCTTCCTTCCTTCCTTCCTTCCTTCCTTCCTTCCTTCCTTCCTTTCTTTCCTTCTTTCTTTTGTTTTTTGTTTTTTTGTGGTAGGGTCTCACTGTAGCCTAGGCTGACCTGGAATTTACTATGGAGTCTCAGGTGGCCTCGAACTCATGGTGATCCTCCTACCTCTGCCTCCTGAGTGCTGGGATTAAAGGCATGCACCACCATGCACAGCTGACTTTTCTTAATGTATGTTCTAGGAATAAAATTATGGTCCTCATGCTTGTAAGGTAAGCTATACACCTAGTGAGCCAATTCCAGCTCTGAATCCTTTGGTATCCTACTTCTTTTTTTTTTTTTTTAATTATTTATTTATTTATTTGAGAGCGACAGACACAGAGAGAAAGACAGATAGAGGGAGAGAGAGAGAATGGGCACGCCAGGGCTTCCAGCCTCTGCAAACAAACTCCAGATGCGTGTGCCCCCTTGTGCATCTGGCTAACATGGGACCTGGGGAACCGAGCCTTGAACCAGGGTCCTTAGGCTTCACAGGCAAGCGCTTAACCGCTAAGCCATCTCTCCAGCCCTCCTGCTTCTTTTTAAATAATCAAAATAAGTAATCAAATGTGTGTTAATACCCTTGAGCCAGTTTCTCCATAGATCTTTCCTCTCTCATGTTCTTCTTCAGATACTGAACAAGGTACTTCCCTCTGTACCCTCACCTTCTTCACCATTGTGCATGCTGTTGTGGATACCATCCCTGTGTTGTCTTCTCTATCTGCACAGCCCCTCACCTGTTACGATTCCCATTGTCTGTAGAAGTAGATCTAATGGTTTGCTTTTATTAGTGACTATTGTCATAAGAAAATCAAGATATTTGGTGGTTATTTCAGTAAACACCATATATCTGATCACTTCATTTTCATTGAAATGAACTTCCTACTTTGAGGAAATATTTCATTATGAAATGGTGGTATGTGGAAGGAAGCTATGAATGATTTAACTATATTTAGAGTACTTCCTTGGAAGTTAAAAGTGGTAAAAATATTGGTACTAAATATTAAGCTTTCAATGTTCCAAAGATGCCTGTGAATCCCAAGTTTCAATTGTCAGGATTTCTAGATCCCACTTCATATGGATGCTGAGTTATGAGGCAGCAGATGGATGATACCCATATAAATAGCAATGCCGTCATTGAATTCTCAACATGCAGCTTCTTCCAGAAACCAGAATTACCCAGCATGAGCTCTGATAGATGCAAATCTAGACTTAAAAAGAGGTTGAAATAGTTTTAGTTAAAATCAATGTGCATAGAGACCTATAGATACGTGAGGAACTAAAAATACTCATGGAGTGAACTGAGAAGCTACAAAATCTCATAGACCCTGATAGCAAGGGAAAAAGTCAGAAAATGAGAGAAAAATACAGTAAAAAGAAATTTTCCGTCAAAAGTTAAGGGAGACTAATGTCAACAGGAAACAATTTAAGCACATGATCATTTACCCAGCTAAATCTGGCTGGTAAGTCTCACATCAGAACCATTAGAGCCAAAAGTCCTTGTAGCTATGGCTTCTGCTTGGCATCAGGACTTGGCTGTGGACAAGTCCTTGCATTTCAATATTTTAGAATGGGCCTCTCTATCCTCATCCAATACTGTCTCACACCAAGCTTGCTTGCTTTTTTTTTTTTTTTTGTTTTTTTGTTATTCAAGGTAGGGTCTTGCTCTAGCCCAGGCTGACCTGGAATTCACTATGGAGTCTCAGGGTAGCCTCTTACTGCAATCCTACTACCTCTGCCTCCCAAGTGCTGGGATTAAAGGTGTGTGCCACCATGCCTGGCTCATCTTTTTTGATATTCTTCAAGGTAGGATCTCACACTAATCCAGGTTGACCCGAAACTCTTGCTGTAGTGTCAGGTTGGTCTAGAACTCATGGAAATCCTCCTACCCTCTGCATCCTGAGTGCATCAGGCTGTTTTCTTTATTAATTTGATGTATTTAAAATTTATGAAATTGTTTTGAATTTTGATATTTATGAAAAACTCAGTAGTTCACCTGACAAGTTTAAGTCCTTTTGTGGAGTGGAAAATTGGGTGGAGAAAAGCTGCCAAATCTTCTTGATAACTCTTCTCCTCACTCAGAATTACAGGCTGAATGCTCCAATGGCATTATATTATGTAGCATTTCCTAGTGGTTCACATGTCAACAATACCACTTGGAAATTCCCCATGAAGAAATCACAAAATGAAGCTAATAGTGTGTATTTAAAATCTCATATAAGCCCTGCTAGACAGAATTTAGATGGGCAGTGCTCAAACCCTAACGCTTATGACTATTCTAAATGTGTTCATGAGGGCATATCCACAAGGTCTCATCTTGTACATAAGCTTCAGAAAGGTCACACATTTGGGAAAGTTCCCTAGGAGACAGACAGACATTGGCATTGAAGTTAAGTGTAGGTTTCAGCAACACAAAGCATTAGTGGTCATGACAACCACAAAGCCTAGGCCCAGGGCCATTTAATGCAGCATCAATCAGAATTAGCACATGAAAAAGGATGGGACTCAGAAGCATGGACAAACTACCTCTGAATGGAATTTTTCCCATATATATCCAGGGAAGATTAAGAAGGAGGCATGTAATTGGATGGTTCCTTATTTGTAACAGGAAAAGTAAAATCACATTAAACTCTGAAATCAGTATCCATGTTAAAGCAGCATTTGGCAAGGAGGATAAACACCTACCTGTTTGTTGTAGAGTTGGTAAAAATATCAAGTGTTATAAGATTATTATGGATTTTGTGAAAACCAGTCTAGGGGCAAAAAGAGAAGAATGTGATGAAATTGATTTATTTCAGACTAATATTTAATGAAAAGTAGATCCTTAGGACAAAGATGTAATGATATTTCTCCCTCTTTCAAAGCCTCCAGCAGCATTCTTTCTGGAATCCCTCACTAAACTTGTAGCTATGCTTTCAACAATGCATCAGTATTTTAAAACAATGAAGTATGTGTGTTTATATTCATGTGTTCACTTTCTCTTTGACATGATGTGAAATATGAATGAATGTATTATATCATTGTCTGGGAAATGGTTGTATTTTATACTTGGCTATCCACAACCCAGATACAAATACCTGTTCAGACCAATCACTTCATGATGCCACAGGAGCTTGGGATTCAGTGTGCCTAGCAATGTGATAAAAAGCTTGTCCTTTACAAATCAAGAAGCTTTCAAAAAATGTATTTGTCTTATTTAACTATCACCATATACTCCTTGACCAATCTCTCCTTGTTTTCCACTCCATTCATAGGTGAAATAGTAAGAAGAGAAGATTTGAATGTTCTCAGTACAAAGAAATGATAAATATGTGAAGTGATAAATATGGTAAAAGCCCAGGTTTTACTGTTACAAAATGTATGCATAGGTCTCAATATCACACTATTCCTCATAATTATGTATATTCACAAAGTTTCAACTAATACCAAAATGTACAAGAATGAATTTAAAAACTCACCAAGGCTGAACCCTCATCTGAACTGCAGAACCTAGGTGACATCAGTGTGTCCATACAGGCTCTTTTACTCAAACAACAACAAAATCCTGCTAGTGTGTAGGGGTTTCTGACCTTGTGTGAGGGCTGATTATATGGGAAATTGGGGCTACAAAGCAAATCTGCCACTGGTCAATTTTGTTCTTAAAAAATCCATTAACCAGGAAGCTGAAAAGGGACCTTGAGGGGTATGAGAGAGAAGGACTCGTGGGGAGATTGCAGCAGCTATGTAAGTACAGGGCAGAAGGATGGGGATGGAGACCTTTAAGTGGGTTAGTGTATGTGGAGGGAGGAGGTGAGGGGATGAAGTGAAGGTTAGCATAATTCAAACATGTTAGGACAAATCCATATGCAAACCTAGTTCTCTGTTAGCTAATTTTAAAATATAATTGAACACTAAGAGTTTTGGCAGAAGTATCCCCTGCAGGGATGCATTATGTTGTACCCAGAAGTATAAGAAGATCCCAATGCCAACTGTTGGGCAGGAAGGCCATTGGCAGTGATCTCAGTTGCTACCAGAACTACCTGATGAGGCCCTACTTTTGAAGATATAATGTGTTTCAGATGTAGGATACTGAAGAAACAAGCTAGAACTGAGATGGAAGCCTCCTTCATGGTGGCTTGCTGTCATAGTGCTTGAAAGTGCTATTTAGGTTGCTGAATAGGAGGAATTCAATGGAACAGAGGGCCATAAAATGGGAGGGAGGTAATG
The DNA here is from genome assembly GCF_020740685.1 of Jaculus jaculus. NCBI lineage: Eukaryota > Metazoa > Chordata > Mammalia > Rodentia > Dipodidae > Jaculus > Jaculus jaculus. The sequence goes on from NC_059103.1 coordinate 36,666,063, forward strand.
GGAGGGAATTATGGTCAAAATACATAATGTAAATGCATGAAAATTATTAATAAAAATTTTTAGAAGATTTTAAGCTAATTAAGGTTCAGAAATGACATACCCCAACAAGTGTTTGGTTTTTTTAAGATAATAGCATTGAATGGTAGGACTATGTCAATATCAACAATTAAGGGGTTATGTTCCAGACACATCTAAAAACAACTTCATCACATATAGTTTAGCCTCTTAATGTCTTCAGTTTGTCCTTTCCATGAGTATCAAAATGATGTTGAAAGAAGTTATCTTTTGGTACACTAACTTAAGAGGACATCCAATGAAATTAATAATCTACGTATAAACTGCGAGTGCCTGTCTCCTGAGCTATCATGGAGATTGTCTGAATCTTTCAGAAGCCCAGATTTCTGATAGTTACAAGATGGCTTATACTCTTGACATGTTTTGTATTTCCAGCCATGCATATCTATTATTTATAGCAATCTAGAGAAGACACAAATATATCAATAGCTAGCATTTGTTGAAGTAGTAGATTTTACTGAAATTTGATGTATAGAGCTTAAACCAAATTAATGTAAATACTACTAAGCTGAATGATAAAGTTCCCATCTAGCAAATGTCCTTTCATAACCTTCTATAAGGAGTTTTTCCTGTGTCAGCCTGGGCAAGAGTGAAACCATACCTCTAAATGCATGCATACATAAGTACATACATACATACATACATATATACATAAAGTAGAAGAAGGAGGAAGAAGATAAGTAGTGAATATGGTGCAGCCTACCTGGCAATGACCATCCTAGAACTTGGGCATCAGGACCTATTAGATAGCTTCTTCCATATTTGTTATTAGGTCATTGTTTAGTTCTATCTACATATTTTAAAAAGATTAAGTTCAAGTATTTGGGTAAAATAGCTAAAATCACAGGATATCACTTTTAATGACTTTTAGGAGATGTCTGAACATGGGAGTGTTCTGGACTCAAATCTTAACTTTACTCAGTTAGTAGCTATACAAAGTTAAGCAAGTCACCATTCTTCCTTTCCTTGCTTTCTCGTCTTTGTACTTCCTTGATAGATGTATAGCCATAAGCAAAAAATGGATATTACCTCAAGGCAACACTATTTTATCCTTGATTATAACTCCTGTTTAGTGAAGTAAGTGGTTTTATACTGCAAAGATTTGCAAACCTTAAAGTGCTACAAGCTGATGCAGTTTAACTCAGAGCAGATCATCAGAACAAGACTCTCTCCTGTACTCAACAGTGATAACTTAAGGAAAATGTCAAGCAGCATGGAAAAGCTAGTTTCTGGTTTCAAGAATTTCAAAAATATGTTAACTAAGCTTCACTACACAAGAGCATTTTGTGTGAGTTTGTAAGAGTAGTTGTTATTCTACACTTAATAAACAAGACTTTGGGATGGACACATGCATTAGTGGTTAAGGTATGTGTTGGAGAAGCCTAAAGACTCAAATTTGATTCTCCAGTACCCATGTAAGCCAAGTAAACAATGTGGCACATGCATCTGGAATTTATTTGCACTGGCTATAGGCCCTGGTATACCCATTATCCCCCCCACCCCCCCACACACACACTCTCTCTCCTTCTCAAATAAATGAATAAAAATATTAAAAATAAAGGTAAATGGAAAAAAACAAAAAACAAAATCAAGACTTTGTGCCAGTGGTCTTCGACACTCAGTCTAACATCTGCCTTGTTGCCTCCTGCTTTCCTTCATCTTTCTCTGCAATTGTTCAGTTCCTTCAGGTTTTCCATGTGCTAGTATTGCAGGAAATTCCTTGACACTGTCCCTGTTTCAACTTGTAAGGCATCTGGACTTTCTACAAAAAAACATTTTTGCAGGTTCTACTTCTGTCCTATTCAGTCTTCCAGAATCAGCCAAAGAGTATCTATCGCTCCCTCTTGTGAGGACAGAAATGCCTGTCATCATTTTCCAGCCTCTGACATGACACGTGTAAAGCCATGGCACATTTAAAGGCCACTTAAGGTGATGTCGCCTTCCCAAGGAGCCAAATAGAAGGTGGTTGTGGAGGAGCAGCAGCAGCTTCTTTGGTTCGCAGGCTTATTTACTGCCCATGGTTCCCTAGCTGCCAGCTGACCAGTCCTAGGAGCAGCTGATACAACTTTAGTGTCTGGAAGAGAACAGCTGCATCCTGGCTGAGTTGAAGGCAACAGTCACTGAAAATATGCTTGCACAGGCCATAGAGGAGGCACCATCCACAGAGATGCCAAAGGTGGTAAGAACGCACCTGCTGGATGTGGTCATCCTGCTGAGAGAGTCGGCAGCAAAGTCCACATCAATACAGGCAAACTCTAAAACCAAGTGTAAAGCAAGCCCAACTGGGCCACGCTGGGAGAATCAGCCCATGATAGAGTTGTGAGTGAAGACTGATCGAGTGACTGTGTACCTATGAGTAGGGTGACATCCAAAACAAATTTTGAGCCATGCTTTTTTTTTTTTTTTTTGTGGATATCATAGTAAATTGCAGTTGCTAGAACACATGCACAAAACGCAACCTCATTTTTGTTAGGATCAAGAGGGAATTATAGGGGTTTGTAAAGCTGAGAGTCATCTTATTAACATTAATCTTTATCACATGTGCCTGTAGAGATTGAGACTAAATCTATGCTGTCCTGCTAGTAATGATAGAAATTTTATGTATTTGGGTATTTCTTTGTGCTGCAAAAGTAAAACCAGTAGGAAAATAAAAAATTATTTTGAACTGGGTAAATATATGCTTATTATACTAAAAGAATTTAAAGAAATATAAAGCCACTTTCTACAGCCAGTTTTTATGATGACAGTGAGTCATTCAAATTGAAAGTCTCTATAAATTAAACTTCTTGCATAATTTTTCAATTCCTCAAATTAAATGTTAACATCTAAAACTTTGTTTTCTCTTTAAAATGCTGATAATGTAGGTCTGCTCTGTGTTAAAACACACAACATATTTTTAGGAACATCTGACACACATGGAATCAGTATGTCTCTTCTTTATACCTTTCCTGAAGCAAACAGGGCACCATCTGTCCACAGACATTTGGCCCTTCAACAGGTTATGTGATGTGATGAAACAGTGGTGATTTATCTTCCACAGCATACCTGTTATTGCATCTTCTCAGAACAAGGTCAGGTTTTAAAATTAAAATCTTCATAGACAGAGAATAATGAAGAATAAATTTACCTAAACTGTTTGGATATTTACATGTCTTATAAAGAGATTTGGGGATTCAAAATCAAAACATTACACATGTATATTTTTCTCCTATTACAAGTTAGAGGGGACCCCAGGTAAGGTGGAAGCTATATTAGGCAGAACACAAGTGAAAAACTGACCCAGGTTCCTGTAGTTTCCAAACACATGAAGTCAGCAAGCAGAAAATGCTAGAGAGAATGTCCACAAGGCATGTACACAGAAAGAGGCCAGGCATCCAGGAGAATGCACATGGCTTCTGTTTATCCAAAAATCCTAAGTGGATGAATGAAACTGGTGATAATATTGAGTAATTCATATATTCATCTTTTATTTTGCAAACATATTTATGATGGAGTATAATTCATAAATTAGATACAGTAAGAGTTTAACAATAAAATTAACCAATCGTCATACTACTACAATAGAAGCTGTGTGCATCCAAGGTCTTTCTCTCAAGTATCTGAATGTACTGTGATGAGTGCTCGGTTGCAGGTTGTCTTCCAGTCACTGAAAGCCTGAAGAATGAAATTAAAGATAAAGAGCAATACGGTGTTTGATACTAAATACAAATGTGTGGCTAAAAAAGGGGGAGAGTGCATGTTAAAATGCTGGAATAGAAGCAGAGGGTTTAGGAATACACTTGTAGTACAAGGGTGTGAAGGCTCAGAAGTGGCCTTAGAATATAGCGGATATAAGAAATATGGGAGATGACAGGAAAGAAGAAAGCAAGAAGGAGAGGTTCAAATTTTCTCTCCTGGCCTTTAAACACTGCATTTTCCTGTCACAAAGCACAAAAGGTCAGAAGTTCAAAGAAGATGCTGCAAAGCCACCCTTGTTACTAGAGTCATCACAATAAAGCTAACATTGTCTTCCCAAGTGTCAGGGCCACTACCATTCCTTTCAGAACTTTAAAATACATTGCACCTGAAGAAGTCTGCTGAGCTACATAGAAGCCCTTTCAGAAAATTTTCCCCGAAGTGTACCTTCCTTTGTAAAGGTGTCTTTATTTAGGAAGCACCTTTGTGCTTAACTCTAGAAATGCATTAACTGAAGAGAGTATTTACTAGTTCCACTCAACCATCTTCATGGGAAAATGATCTTTTCATCATTGAGAAATTATTCACTTTAAAAAGAAAATCTCAGATTATTTGTTGTGATCTCCTTAGTAATGAGAAAAAGTGATTTTATTTCACTAACCAACTCTGTTTACACATTCAACCTTTAAAACATGTCTTGGAAATTTTTGATCTTCCTATTTTTTATTTTTTTTTTGGCGGGGGGGCAATAGGGTCTCACTATGTAACAGAGACTGGGCTCACATTTATACAGTCCTCTTACCTCAGCCTCCAAGCGCCTGAGTAGCAGTATTTCTTTGCTCTTTACATACACACACACACACACCCATAACACTTTTAAAGTTGTGAGGACTTTGTAAAATAACAAAGAATTCCCACAAATATAATTCACCAAAGATTAAAATTTAATATATTTTAAAAAGAGAGCATCTTCACAAATACCTCAGTAGCTGTTCATTAAACTTCAGAACTGAATGAAATAAAATACCTACACTGTTCTACAAAGATGAGAAATACTGGAGAGAAAAATAAAACACCAACACCTAATGGACAATAAATGGTACTAAGAAACTGGAGGTTTCTATACAAATAGGCATTTAGAGAACTTTCCCTTCTATCTGTTCCACAATACTACATTCTATTCTGAGGGACAGTCCCCTCACAACAATAACATTCACCCAGTGAACAGAACTTATACTCAGTATACACAGGCTATAAAGTTATGTTTTCTATATGACTTGCATTTAGCCAGTCAATACCAGCTGTTTGCTAGATTCTATGGAAGCTCAGAAAACACAACACTACAAAAACTTAGACAGCCTGGGAGATCCTCAGAAGTAACATCATTTTAACCATCATCTTTTGTACATGAGTGCTGGGCATAATACAATTCTCTAATCTACCTTGTCTAAAGTGATGTCCTAAGACCCTCATTCTAATGGTGTTCTGACCCTTGGCCAGGAAGAAGGTATTTTGCAGAGATATAAGAAGACTTAAGCAAGCAATTCTTGCAATCCCCTTCAGTCTGCTATCGTTTGATCATATACTTCTATCCAAATACATCATGCATGGGTGTCCATTCCTCAAACCTAAGAGTAGACCTCTTGGTCTCCACAGTGAATACCAATAAACCCACTGAAGACCCTCATCAGAATTGGAGTGGAGGAGAAGGGAGTCATAGTGTGCAACCTTTTATATAAAAAATGAGTGAATAATGAAAAGATAAATAAATTCTGGAGGAAATACTTTCCTCTTAGTATGTGAGTCTTCATTTCTAAAGTCTCACATGTGTTATGAGCATGTAAGGACCAGTATATGGTCCAGGGCCAGTTTAGGATAAACAAGTTTGTTGTGAGAGTAAAAAATGCAAAGTCAAAGCTTGTAAGCAAAACTAAGACTGTGTGCAGTGACATAGTAGAGATTAGCAGATGTGTGTGTGGAACTATTAGATAAGTATTGGAAGGTATAAAATTCCCAGCTGCTCAGCAAACATTGTCTCAGTCTCCCTAACACTATGACTGACTGAAAGGTTACTCAGCAGTCCTGACTGAGACCCCCGCGAGACACGTCACCAATCCGAATTCATCAGCCCGACGCTCTGTCCGAATGATCATCCGTAAACCAGAGCACTAGCTTACGCCAGCGGACCAATACTCAGATTGGAGCGCAGCTCGAACCTCGCGTTGGTCAGGTCGTAAAACGTCGCAACTCAAATCTCGCATTGTCAGGTCGTATACATGTTAGACTCGTTTAGAAATATTCTTGTGTTAGTAGTGATGAATATACCTTGGTTATATATTATATTAGCTATAATATTATTTGTGATAGTTTGGACTTGCTTGTGCGTGACTTTCATCCCAGTAAACTCCTTTGCAAGTATACCAGTGTCTCCGTATCATTGGCCTTCGCCGGCGGAATCCTCTCAACCAATCATCTTTGAGAGTGCTCGCGACAACATGTAATGTAAAGCTATGATAAAATACACTTGTCATGCTTTTCTCCTATAAATCTGACTGTTGTTACAATGAAGTCAGCAGTGATCCTGAGGAAGAATGAGAAGGTGTTCCACCTTCCTGTTCTGGAAATCCCATCCTTTCTGAAAGACCCAGAAACTAAATTAATGCCATGAAGGGATTCAGTAAGGTGCTTCCCTGGCTGGGCCTAACTTTCAGGTTTTCCATTTAGGCAGAAGGCAACTGCCCTGACATATGGTTAGGGAAGGTGCCCACCCAAAGGCTGGAGTCACCCCTAGCCTAGACATGCCCAGGACATGCCTGAGGCCTGTCCATTCTGCTCTTTCTGCCCCAGCCAATCACAATAAAGACTACCTCATCTACCTGGGGTTCCCCTAGCTCCCACCTCTGCCCTGTTCCCAACCTTGCCTGCTGAAATCCCAAGCCAATAAGTAAAATAGTGTTTAAATCAACCAATCATGTACCCATCCCCTTCTATGTTCAAATACCAATAAAAGCCCTACCCTCCCACTACTTGGGGCCCTTGTATGGAATTACTGCATTGGTGAAGTCAAGGGACAGAGCTCAAGCCTGAATATTAAAAAAATGCTCCTTGTCCTTGCATATGTGTTTGGTTCTCCTTGGTGGTCACTGGGGTTCCGACACCTGAGCTTGACACTTTCTATCACGCGAAACTTCCCCTCATTCCTTCTCATGAGGTGCAAGAAATTCTATTTCAAACAATGGAACTTTGAACATTGATGAGCAAACATTAAAGTCTCTGACCTTCTCCTTCCTGTCTCAACTATAAACACCTGTGTGACATTTCTTCTTCTCCATACACAAAGAGAAGACATATCATCAGGGCACCAAGAAGGACCTGAGAAAACAGGTTACTCAGTCCCCTAGTTCATTATCATTTGCCCAAGCTCTTTTTTCCTCTTTCATACTCCTGCAAACTTTCCATTCTTCACACAACCTTGGCTTGACAAAGTGTGGCTTTCTTTGTCTTTTTGAGTCTTTATCTCATGTTATGCAAAATTTTATCAAATGCATTTAAGCTTTTTTGCTGTTTTAATGTCTCTTGTTTTGGTTTTGATTTATATTTTGAGACATGGTCTTAAATTGTGGTCCAGGCTAGTCTATAATTCACTAAATACTCCAGTCTGGCCTCAAATTAATGACAATTCTATTGCCCACTGTTGGAAGTATAGGAATGAGCCAATACTTCTGGCTTAGTCTTTCTTTTCTTTTATTTATTTTTTTGTTTATTTTTATTTATTTATTTGAGAACAATAGACACAGAGAGAGAAAGAGAAAGAGAGAGAATGGGCGTGCCAGGGCCTCCAGCCACTGCAAACAAACTCCAGACGTGTGCACCCCCTTGTGTATCTGGCTAACATAAGTCCTGGGAATCGAGCCTTGAACCGGGGTCCTTAGGCTTCACAGGCAAGTGCTTAACTGCTAAACCATCTCTCCAGCCCTCAGTCTGCCTTTTCTTATAGTGATTTTAGACAAGAGTCCTGCTATGGGTTGAATCCTACTATCTGTGATGAAAATGTACTATTCTGTATATCTTTGAAAGACATATATCTGTAAAAATAACTATAAAATATGGCTTAGTAATTTTAATTAAAAATCCATTTTTTTTTTTTACTTATTTTCAAACTATGCCCCAAGATGTCCAACTTAATTTTTAGAAATAAAAATTTGAGCTTCCTTCCTGGGTTTCAATGTTCATCTATCTAACCATCTATCTATCTATTTTTGTTATAAAAGACAAACACATAAAATTTAAAGTACCATTTAAACTACCAGGCAATGATAAATGATGTATTAGAAATAGATTGCCACTAAGATATTGGTAGACCACTATTTAATTAATATTTAAATTTTTTAAAAAGAAAAAAATGAACATATACATATTTATAGACTGGAAATCCCACAACTTAAAGAATGTCAATTTCTTTTCCCCAAATTTACAACTAATGAAAATTCAATCACATTCTCAGCATATGCCTTGGGGAAACTATTTAAATCAATTAAAATGTTAAGGAAATGCAGAGGTCTGACAATAGGCAATGCAAGAAAGTACTCTTCATCAGACATCAATGTACTTCATGCCACAGTTTTCAAACCTTCGTGGTGCCAACACAAGAATAGAGACCACTGATGTAGAGTTCTGAATCCTGAACAGAGATTCTCCAAGCTTAGTATACAATATATCCATGTATTAGTGGGAAGAGGATGATTCCATGAAGTGACAGGCAAGGGACAAGTGTGTTCTGTAAAGGGAAAAAATGAAGTTGAAATATTGCCTCCTATCATTTATAGAAGTGATGGATATTTAAGGCAGAAGTGGCAGTGAAAACATTAACACTTTTAGAACATGATAAAGAAAAGTGTCTTGCAAACTTGGTGTAGAGAATGATTTCTTAAACAAGACTGGGGAAAAAAAAAGGCATATTATTTGGAATTGACACAAAAGGAGAGGTGAAACTAGGCCAGTGGTTGGGTCCTGTCTGTCACCAATGTTCCAGTCTGAAAGCTGCATGCTACCTGCATGTTCTGTGGCAAAGGCACATGCTGAGAGAAAGCTAGGAAAAAAGCCCCCCAAAAGTGGTAGGGGCACTTTACGTGCATGGAATCTAACTGAAAAGTTGTGCTTGTATATGCAGTATCTTTTTTTCTTTTCTTTTTTCTTTTTGGTTTTTCGAGGAAGGGTCTCACTCTGTGCAGTATCTTTATATGACTCTAGTTCACTAAATTTTTCTAAAGCTCTAGACAATGTTTGAAAAAATGTAATAATGGTCTACAGAGTTAAAGATGTATTGAAATAAACTCTGTAGGATTAAAATATACCATTTTCATAATTCTAGTCTCTGAAGATAACCCATGACTCATTAATACACATTCTCAAATTACAAAATGAAAGACAATACCAAAGGTTCCTTTACTGATACCTTTATTTCTTGTAATAATTTCACACCCTGAAGAGGACCCTTAGACAATGCACATGTGGAGCTTTTCATGTGTCTTGGGAGTGTGTTTGCTTCTTAGTCTATTATGTAAACATTGCCCACTAAATTCTTACTGTGATGGATGAGCACTTACCTTACTTATCATTCTACTCTCTCTGCCCAATGTTTGGCTTTTTGCTATCTATATTGGCACCACCACATTTCAGTGGCATAATACTTGTAACTTTTAGTTCATTCTCCAAAGATAATGTCTCTTGCTTTCACATTAAGTAAGAAGAAGCTGCACTTACACATATTATTTTATTGGTTTCACTTTTTTCCCATCCAACTTGATCCATAGTTACCTTTCCAGGACAGATGTAAAAGTACTCTGAGGCTGGAGAGATGGCTTAGTCATTAAGGAGCTTGCCTACAAAGCCAAAGGAACTAAGTTTGATTCCCCAGTGTCCATGTAAAGCCATATGCACAAGGTGGCACATGTGTCTGGAGTTCATCTGCAGTGGCTAAAGTCTCTGGCATGCCCATTCTCTCTCTCTCTCTCTCAAATAAAGGAAATATTTTAAAAATATAAAAAATAAAAGTAAAGGTATCCTGTTTTGTTTTTGATTCAGAAATTCAGGTTTAGTAAGTACTACTTATTGTCTAAGAATGATGTAAATATAATTCATTAATATGGCAAGTAGTATACAAAAATAATTATTACATTTTCTCTACTTTTCAGTTTTTATAAATAGGTATATTTCTTCCATTTAAGCAATTTTTCGTGTGCATAAATTCATTTTCCCTTCAAATCTACTAAGCTTTTCTTCCTAGAAATCTGTCACCTTCTCCTGTCTGGCCCTGTTTTTTTTTTTTTTTTTTTTCTGAGATATTCTTCCATTGTCCTTTATTGCATGCTAACTTTTCATCTATGATTTGCTACTGATATTCTGCTGAAGGTCACTTCCTCCCACACTCCAAAGGAAACAAAGTTATCTCCACAACCTAATGCCTAAAACTTGTGAGTGTAACTTTGTTTTAAAAATTGATTCTTGGATCTGAGGAGATGGCTCAGCAGTTAAAAGGTAGCAGTTTGCAGTGGTAAGAGACCCTAGTGCTCATTCTTGCATGTGCACACACACATACACACATGTACAAATAAATACATAAAGATTTAAGAAAAGATTCTTTGCAAATGCCAATTTGGATGTATGGATCTTGGAAGGATGAGATCATTCTAGATTATATAGGTGGACTATTATTATAAGTGTTCTTGAAAGAGAGAGTTAGAATTAGAGAAGACATCTAGCGGAAGATCAAAAGCATTTTGATGCTAAGAAACAGAGATCCAAGTGATATAGCTATAGATCAAGGAGCAGCTGATAATGAAGAAGCAGATAATGATGTCTTCTCTGGAGCTTCCTAGGGCGTCTGTCCCTGTCCACACAGTGACTTTGGACATCTGGCCTCTAGAACTGTGAAAGACTTATATGAGCCAATATGTTGCATTAGCCACAAGAAATTCATCTGTGAATCACAGCAGGACTGACATGAGGCTAGCAAAGCAGATGTGTCTAATAGAGTACCCCAAACGTCAATTTCCAATAAATAATATATTCAGTTCAAATGCTTGTCTAAAAATGAAATGAATTCCAAAAAAATGATATATGATAATATTATCAAAGAAGGATCCATCCTGTGATCAGGTGTCACTTGGGGCCCATGCCAGTCCCACCCGTATTGCTGACCTACAAATTCTATTTCATGGCTTCTTGGTAATGTCAAGAGTCTGGGAGGGGTTTGAGATAAGTAATTTCTGAACACTTTTCTATCAACAACTTCTTTATTTTTCTATGTGATCAACAATTTGTAATCATAAATACTCTAGGGAAAAAAAGAAAACATCCAAAGAACTAGAAGTATTGCTCTATCACCTATATTCGATCTTCTGTGGAGTCCTGTGGGAAACAGTATTTGTGTGTTTGTTCATGTGTGCATATCTGTGCGTGTGTGCATGCGCGCGCGTGTGTTTGTGTGTGTGTGTATGTACATGCCCCTACACCAACGTTTTTGTCTTTGGGATCATGTTTTCAGTGGGGGTAACCAGACATCTGATTCAATATTTGGTAGGAATTTTCAATTAGAATACATCCCGGAGAAATTGGTTTACAATTTTTAAAGTTTTATTCCTTCATCTCATGCTCTCTACTAATTATGCTAACTAAACAGTAGAACTTTTGATCTTGACCTGATTCTCCTTTTTCCCTCCTCTTCCCAATTTTTAAATTTTTTATTAATTTATTATTTATTTGAAGAAAGACAGAGGAAATGAATGTTCACACTGGGGCCTCATACCACTGAAGCAAAGTCCAGATGTATGCGCTCCCTTGTGCATCTGGTTTTATGGGTACTGGGAAATTAAACCTGGTCAACAAGCATTTCAAGAGAGTGCCTTTAATGGTTGAGCAATCTCCCCAGGCACCCTCCTCTTTTTAAATAGAGCAAATCTTAGAGATATCCATCTATTGATCTACTGAAAAAAAAATCAACTAAATATTGAAAGTCTCCTTAGGGCATATTTTGGTCACTTATTATAGTGTTCCTGTTGGTTTATTAATAAAATAACTTTAAAATTTTTCTATGAGGGCTGGAGAGATGGCTTAGTGGTTAAGCACTTGTTTGTGAAGCCTAAGGACCCTGGTTCAAGGCTCAATTCCCCAGGACCCAGATGCACAAGGGGGTGCATGAATCTAGAGTCCGTTTGCAGTGGCTGGAAGTCCTGGCACACCCATTTTTTCTCTCTCTCTCTCTGTTTCTTTCTCTCCCCCTCTTTCTCTCTCTGTCTGTTGCTCTCAAATAAATAAACAAAAAAATTAAAAAAATATGAGTATTGATTGGTATTTATTTAAAGATTCTCTGTTTCCTTGACTATCCAGACATGTTGTATTTTCATAATTTTTTAAGTTTATTTTATTTTATTTATTTGAAAGAGATATAGAAACAGGGAGAGAGAGAGAGAGAGAGAGAGAGAGAGAGAGAGATACAGAGAAGGTGAATGAATGTGCTAGGGTCTTCAGCCTCTGTAACTGAACTCCAGATGCATGCACCACCTTGTGCATCTTGCTTATGTGTGCCGGGGGAATCAAACCTGGGTCCTTTGGTTTCACAGGAAAATGCCTTAACTGTTAAGCCACCTCTCCAGGCCCATATTGTATTTTCGTGCTGTTCTTCTGTGCCATTCTTTGTCATGTTGTGAGAATTTTTACAATGTTTGGTGATGCTTTATTATAAATTAATATTTAAGGATGACAAAATAAAAAATCTTTATCTGCATTGTTGATTGAGAAGATTGGCAGGGTCAACTCTAGTAGGAGCTCACTCTGTTCTAGGAGCCTTTCAATGGCAGAAGAAAGTTTATTGCTTTTATATTTTGACAGTAAACTCATATTTTTGGAAAGATTATACATTTTTAAATCCAATTTTTAAATTTTTATTCATTTTATTTTTATTACTTATATACGCAGTGTGTATGCAGCAATGCGGGTACCATCTTTAGCCTCCTCCCTGTCCTCCCTACTCTGATGGGACTATGCTTGTTGGGAAATGTGTGTCATGTATTGTGGAGTTAGCCATCAGTTATGGGAAAGAGGCAATGTCTCTGTGCATAATGTCCCAACTTGTGGGTCTAACAATCATTCTGCACACACTTCCACAAATTTCCCTGAGCCATGTTGAGTTTATTTTAGGTCTACTGCAGTGATAAGGTCTTGGGAGCCTCTGTATCTCTGGATATCTGGTTTGGTAGGAGTTGAGTATTCCCTGTCTCTATCTAATTCGCCCTTGTGCTGGTACCAGGTTCACCAAGAAAGCAACACTATTGCTCATTTCCCCAGTTAGTCTGTGGTTTCAGCTGGTGTCCTGGTAGGGTGCAATGGGCTGATTATCTCCTCAGGTTCTGTGTCCATCCAAAAAAGAGAAGAAACTTCTCTAACCAAGAGTGAAGTCAGCACCAGATAAATGGGATGACCATTATTATTTTAGAGCAAATTTAACAGGTGTAGGCCCTCTTATAGCCCAAAATCGGTGGGATCTTGATATTGGAGAGTAGACCCATTTTTTGGATATGGTCCGACTTGTCTCCCAGTTCTAGCTATGGGTTCTTTTCCACTGAGAAGATCCATTAGCCAAATCAAGAGTAGTTGGTTATCTACCATGGTTGTCATTTTTTCTATCTCTGTGAAGAAAAATAGGATTTTTATTAGTATTGCATTAAATCTGTTTATTGCTTTTGGTAAGATTGCCATTTTCACAATGTTAATTCTATCTTACCAGGAGCATTGGAGGTCTTTCCATTTTCTCAAGTCCTTCTTAACTACTTTCTTGAGTGTTTTTATATCTTCATTGTATAGGTCTTTCACATCCTTGGTGAATGTTATTCCAATGAATTTTATTATTTATTTACTTTTGCTGCTATTGAAAAATGAGACAATGCCACTTATTTCTCTTTTATGTCTATTTTTTATTTTCACAATTTTTATTAACATTTTCCATAAGTATAAAAAATATCCCATGGTAATACCTCCCACCCCCCACACTTTCCCCATTGAAATTCCATTCTTCATCATATTAACTCCCCATCTCAATCATTGTATTTACATATATATAATACCAACCTATTAAGTACCCTCTTTTGCAAATAGAAAGGCTACTGGTATTTGTATATTAATTTTGTATCCTGCAACTTTGCTGAAGGAGTTAATTGCCTTTAACAGTTTTGAGATGGAGGTTCTTGGGTCACTTATGTTTAAAATCATATCATCTGTAGAAAGGGCTAACTTAACTTCCTCATTTCCAATTTATATCCCTTTTATTTCTTTCTCCTATCTTATCGCTTGAGCTAGGATTTCCAGTACTATGTTCAAGAGCATAGGTAAGAGTGGACACCCCTGTCTTGTTACTGATCTCAATGAGAATACCTTCAGTCTCTCACCATTAAGTATTATTTGGGCTTTAGGAGCTGTATATATGATCTTTATTATGTTGAGATATAAACAACCAATGCCTATTCTCTCCAAAGTTTTGATCATGAAGTGATGGTATATGTTGTTAAAGGCTTTTTCTACATCTATCAAAATGTGTTTTGTGTTTAAGCTTATTTATGTGGTGTATTACATTGACAGTTGAACCTCCCCTGTGTTCCTGGGATGAAGATTACTTGATCAAGGTAGATAATCCTTTTGATGTGTTGTTGAATTCAGTTTGCAAGGATTTTGTTCAGGGTCTTTACATCTGAATTCATCAGAGAAATAGGCCTATAGTTTTCTTTTCTTGTGGCATCTCTGCCTGGTTTGGTATTAGGGATATACTCGCTTCATAGAAGGAGTTGGAGAGCTTTCACTGTTTTTCAATTATGAGGCACAGTATGAGAAAAATTAGTTTCAGTTCTTTCATGAAGGTTTGATAGAATTCAGTGGAGAAGCCAGCTGGTCCTGGACCCTTCTTTTTGGGGAAGTTTTTGATTACCTTTTCAAACTCAATGGGTGTGATAGGTTTGTTTAGGACATTAATCTAGTCTGAGTTTAGCTTTGGTAGCTGTTATATGTCCAGGAATTTCTCCATTTCCTGTAGATTATCCAGTTTTACAGATTGGAGGTTTTTGAAATAAGTCCTGATGATTCTCCCAATTTCACTTATGTCTGTTGTGACCTCTCCTTTTTCATTTTTCATTTTGTTATTTTGAAGCATCTCTCTCTCTCTCCCTCTCTCTTTTTTTTTTTTCTTGATCAAATTGGCCCAGGGCTTACCAATCTTGTTTATTTTTACAAAAAACAGCTCTTTGTTTCATCCATTTTAATTGTTTTCTTAGTTTCCAATTCATTAATTTTTGCTCTGATCTTAATTATTTCTTTCCATCTGGAGCTTTTTGGGTTGGATTCTTCTTGTTTTGCCAATGCCTTCAGAGGGAAGTTTAGGTTATTCATTTGGGATCTCTCTGTCTTTGTTATGAAGGCATTTAGTGCTATGAATTTTCCCCCTGAGGACTGCCTTCATTGTGTCCCATAAGTTTTGGTACATTGTATTCATATTCATTTTTAATTTCATTGACTACCCACTTATTGTTTAAAAATGTGCTGTTCAGATTCCAGGAGCTGGTGGGATTCCTGGCAATCTTTTATTGTTAATTTCTACCAATACAGCATTGTGATATGATATCATGCATGAAATTATATCTTCTTAAATATATGGAGGCAGGCTTTATGACCCAGTATATGATCTATTTTAGAGAAGGTTCCATGAGCTGCTGAGAAGAATTTCTAATGTATGGATTTGGGGTAGAATGTTCTGGAGATGTCTGTTGGGTCTATTTGTTGTATAGTTTTGTTGAGCTTTCTTACATCCCTGTTAATTTTTCTGTTGGGATTATCTATCTATTTCTAATAGTGGTTCATTAAAATCTTCAACTATGATAGTGTTGGTGGTTAAATATATTTTATACAATTACAGTATATCTATGCCTGCCTATTTCTTATTTCCATTTGCTTGTAATGTCATTTTCCACCCTTTCACCCTGAGGAGGTGTCTGTCTTTAGTGGTGAGGTTGTTTTCTTGAAGACATCAGATTGAGGGGTCTAATTTTCTGATCTACCCTGTCAGCTTATGTCTCTTGATGGGTGAATTAAGGCCATTAATATTTAGGGTAATAAATTTGAGGTTTGATTCAATCCCTGCTAGCTTATGTGGTTTGGTGTTTTCTTGGACTTTGTTGTTTATTTTTTATGCCTTCTCTGAGTTTGGTTATTGTGATCTGCTTTTTGTAGGTGTTCAGGATTTTATGATTCTTCTGTGTTTAGAATTCCTTGAAGTACTTGCTATAGGTTTGGCTTTGTGTTCATATAGTTATAAAGCTGAATTTTATTGTGGAAATTTTTTCTTTCACCATCCATTATGAAGGATACTTTTACTGAATAGAGTAGTTTGGGTTGTAAGCCATAAATTCTTAGACACTGTAGTATTCCATTCCAATCCCTTTGATTTTAGGGTTTCTATTGAGAAATCTGAAGTAATTCTAATAGAATTACCTTTATATGTGACATGTTATTTCCTCCTACCTGCTTTTAGGACTTTCTCTTTGTTAGCGATGATTTTAGTCTTAATAATAATACGTCTTGGAGAATTTCTCCACTGGTCCAGCATGTTTGGAGTTCTGTTAGGTTCTTATAACTTGATGGAACTTTTTTTTTTGAGAGAGAATGGGAAAGTTTTCTTCAATACTTTTGTTGAATAAGTTATCCATGCCTTTGGTCTGAATTTCTTCGCCTTCTGGTACTCCCATGATCCGAATACTGGGACACTTAAGGGTATTCCACAGTTCCCTCATGTTCTATTTACAATTTTTTTTGAACTTATTGAAACTTTTGAACTCACAAAGTGTTTCTTCTGTTCTGTCTTCCAGTTCTGAGTTTCTATCCTCCACATGGCTTACTCTATTCTTGAAATCATGTATAGAACTTTGGGCTTGTTCAATTTTGTTTGTATTTTCTACTGCTGTTTGATACATAGTTTCTACCTCTCTGTCAAGTTGCCTTTTTATATCATTTTCTGATTTTTTTAATGTTTCTTGGAATTCATCCTTGCATTTACTTATGTCTTCATTGAAATTAGCCAGCTGGTTTTTGAGGTCCTCTTTCTTTTTTTCACTCTCCTTCAGATCATTTAACTATCTTTGGAATGCTTCCTAGTTCTTTTCTATTAGGTCTAGTCTAGCAAGGAAAGCATTCATACAATTATGGGCCCATTGTTGATTTTGTGCAAGTTCTGCTATTTGCTTGGCTAGTGTTTCAAAGCATGTATCTTCATTTTGGAGTTCTGATCCTATTGTCTCTTCTACTTTTTAAAAAAATATTTTTATTTATTTATTTATTTATTTATTTGAGAAAAAGACAGAGGAAGAGGCAGAGAGAAATAGAGAATGGGCATGCCAGGGCCTCCAGTGCCTGCAAACAAACTCCAGACACATGTGCCCCTTGTGCATCTGGCTTACTTGGGTCCTGAGAAATCAAACCAGGGTCCTTTGGCTTTGCAGAAAAACACCTTAACTGCTAAGCCATTTCCTCAGCCCTTCTTCTATGTTTGATTAGAGACATCCATTGTGGGACTGAGCAGTATTGTTGGATTTACTTGCATTTGGTTTTTCATGTTATTACTTTTGTGCTGTGGTCTGCCCATCACAGTGTAGAATCGTATTTAATTTAGGAGGAAGAGGTAGTCTACCCTTGAAGTGTCTTCAGTGATTATTCCTTTCTGTGTTTGCTTTAACTAGGCTTCTGATGGCAATGGGGCCTACCTGCTCAGAGGGAAGTAGCCCAAGTGGCTCTGGTGGGGGCCAGGGGGCCTTATGAAGGGGCTTGTTGTTTGTTGTCTTGCGGTATGGGTCAGGTGGTCCAAAGGGAGGGGGGGAGGGGGGAGGGCATGGGAGAAAGCAGAGTGGTATTGCAGCTGGGCTGTGGAGGGTGATGGGTGGGAATGCACAGTGGTTCTGCATGCTGAGGTGTCAGGGGATGGGACAGCAGGTCCTTTGCGACCCTGTAGCAGGGGGTGGATGGGATATAGGACTGCTGCTGGTCAGGTGATGAGGTGGAGGGGGTGTGTAGAGGTCCCCTTGGGCTGTAAAGCTGGGAGGAAGTGAATATTAGCATGCCAGTCTGGGTCCATGCTGGAGGAGCAATGGCATGTGCAGCTCCCTGTTGGTGGCAGGGAATGTTACCCTACTGGCCTCGTTTTGTGCACAGGGGTCGGGGGACTGAGGCAAATGGGACAGCTGTTCGAGTGTGGAGCTCCGTAGTAGCAGGTAAATCTAGAGTGGGGGAAATGCTAGCCTTCTGGTGTAGGTCCATGCCACGGAGGTTGGGGGGGGGGGGTTGGCAGTGAGTGGGAATGTGTTCCCCTGGATACCTAGGAAGGTGGAAATGCTAGCCTGTTGGCATGGGCCTTCTTAGCCTGTGGTTAGTGCAGAGGGAACCTTCGGGTGAGATTGCAGTTAGGATGGCTGCAGCTGTTTGAGTGTATTGGGGGACAGGTGGGCTACCCAAGAGAGCATGGGAATCAATGGATTACCTACTTTGTTCCTTTACACCCTCCCACTGGAGGTCTACTAGGATATGAAAACTCCTAAAAGCCCCAGTGAACCCTAAAGTTCTTGCCTTTCCTTCCTCTGGAGGTGAGGCAGGGTTAGGCAGATGCCATCTTGACCAGAAATCCAAAATTTTCCTTTTCGACCCAGGGAGTGATGAATATTTGTTAGGTATTCTGCCCAAAAGGGACAGAGGAGAAGAGGGCAATAATCAAAGTCAATTGGGTATTTCTTTACTAATTTCTCCACTTCCCTCCTTCCTTTAGGTTTACCTGTGACCTCAAGCTTCTTGGAGAATCTCCACGCTGAGAAATGCTACTTTTCACTGCTGTCCAAACGAGCATGCTCTAAACCAGTGGTTTTTAATTTAACTGTGCATCAGCGCAGCCCTAGTGCTACAGTGCTCATTGGCTTCACCTAAGGGCATGTTAAAGGATTGCTGAAGTCCATTTCAGTCTCCCTTTCCCTAGGTCTGCTTGGGGCTCATCCATCTGCAGCTCCAAGCAGCTCAAACAGCTGATCAGGGACCACACTGAGAATGTGTTCCAGACCACAGTTTACCTAACCAGCCTAAGTACCACTAACATCTGGGGTTCCTATTCCAGGATGATTTCCCAAGCCCCACAGCAACTGGGCAATTACAACTTGGTACTTTAACAGCCACCTCTACTGAATACTGCCATGGATACTACACTGGCTACAGCTTCCTCAGCCTGAGTCATCCAGCATCCCCTGTGTCTAACATCTGGTTTTCACAAATTGTTACAATTTCTTGCTTTTGTACATGCTCATGCTCATCTATTTCACTTATTGTTTTTTTTTTTATTTTTTCAAAGTTTTTGTATTTTTAGTTTAGTTTTCCTTTTAATCTTTGTATCTATGTCTGAAGTAATGTTTGGGAGAGAAACACCTTGGAAACAATTCATCTTGATATGAAACTTGTAGTTACTGATATAAATACGAGAAATACAATGGAAGAAACACAGTAACTCCTTCCCTATGGCTAATAATTTACCTGTCATTATGATTAAAAACTGATGTAATACACTCAGAAGATAAGATGGAACATCTCCAACATTATGAACATCCAGGACACAAGCTTCAAATGCCTAATTGAAAGCATAACCTTTGAGCTGTCAATTACTTAATGACCTTAAACATATATGTCCCACTCAAAATATTGTCAAGTTTATGATACTCCTACTATCAGACTGAAAGACTTTAGGGATCTCATTAATTTTATCATAAAAAAATTTTGCAGTATCTCTCAGTCCACCTCACATTAGAGGATATATGGATTCACACTAAACAACTGGATAATTAGTAAAGTTCATTTTCTTAGGAGTGAAAATAACTTGCATATAGTTGAATAAGTAGAATTTTTTTTCTCAGTTTTTGATAGTGTTGGGGATAGACCTCAATGCCTTACTAATGGCTGGGAAAGAATTCAAGCACTGAGCCACACCCATTAGACCTGACTTGGATCTATTTTAAGCAGGACATCTGTGGGGAAAAAGGGAGGAAAAAGATGGATATGGTATTACCATAGCTTAAACTTTAGACATAAGAAGTTAGACAAGATGATAAAATAAGCCATCGCAAGGTTCTTCTTACACTGTGTCTTTACCATGATGTTAAGAACACAATCAAGTTTAAACCACTGAATGTACATTCTCTTGGACTGAAACTTCTTGTCATCAGAGTCTTTATAGAACATCTAGCTCTGACATTAAGCCTAGAGATGTGCTCTAACCTTTTGCCTTGTAGTATTCTTATTAAAATATCCCAGGGTATTTTTGCTAAGTACAATGGACAGTAACTATAAGCTAAATAAAACAGACTGAAAACAAAATAAATTTTCACCCATAGACTTATTAAAATTCTAACCCAAATCATCATATCACATTTGCCAATAAAATATGACAATCTATATAGATGCATTTAATCAGGCTTCCTCCAAATTAAATTGCTGGTGTCCCACAATGCAGTTATAAACATGTAGCTGTTATTTTATTAATATTCATGGTTTCCTGACTGTTTTTAATCATGCTACAATGGAATATTGTTGAAAGAGTAACAGATAATACAAATTTCCTAAACCAAGGATGTTCAGCATTAATAAACAAGACTAGCTTTTACCTAAGTGTTTGCCATCCCAATGCCATCTAACAAAGATGATATGATCATTAATACCTTCAAGTAACAAAAAACTATATTAAATAAAAGTAAGTCCCGTATAGCTAATACACAATGTGAAAATAACAAAAAGAGCATACGAGCGAGTAAGAAAGCTTGCTGTGACTTTGTGTAAACTTCAAGCCATGTAAATGTCAGAGTCACTTGGCAGCCAATAAAGACAACAGCCTAACGGAGCGAGGACAAGGCTTCCACATAGGTTTCTAATACACTGCCAACAACCATTGTAATGTATTTTAACTTCAAGATGCACTCAAGTTACATTTGATAGAGGAACAGAAAGAGACAAACTTGGGGGGAAGCAACTTTCAGACTGAATACATATCCCTCTCCCACTGTAGAGAAATTTTCTGAGTTGAAATAATCCATCCTGGAAGGAAGCTCATTAAGACTCACACGTAAACAAAACCTTCAAGTGTCAGGAAATTTATGTACATATACATATTAGTTACCATGCAGAAGTCTGAGGAAGCTCCTTGAAATTTATGGAAGTCAAAAGGCCCTTATTAAGGTTATTAAGTAGTATCAATTATTCTTGGGGAAGAGAGACTCTCTTACCTGCCAGTCTGCTTATAAGTCATGAAAGAGCTCCAGGTATGCAGCTTTAAGGAGTTGTCACCCATGTCACAGTGGATTTTTTGGTGATGAAGCTGCTTTGAGCCATATATTTTTCCATATATCTAACCTATACATCTGTAACAATAGTAGCCTTAGGCAGTATTGGGCTTTGGAATAATTATTACCTTAATGTCAATGATACCCTACCTGAAAGGAATAGGCATTTGTTCATATCTACTTAGGAAAAGTTAATGCAATACTTTCCAACAGGAAAAGTAACAGAACAATTTGTTAGAGAACTCTGTCTATAATGTCTACATCTCACTTCACTGAAAGTGTGACAATCTCCAGCATCTTTGAATTCTGTACATTGACTCAGATGTGTTTTAATGTAGTATAGGTTTTCAGCTATCTGGCCATTGTTGGAATAGGGAAACAAACTAAGACCATCCTCAAACTCTGAAATGAGAGGGGGCTTATCTCTATGAGAAATCCCTAGTGAAATAACCCATATCAGTTCACAGGTGCTCAGTTAGACATACTTCCTTTTAATTTTAATATGCAAATTTTAACTGAATAGAAATGAACAATAATTATATTATGCAGTTATTCTTTTTTATATGTGTGAATGGAAACCTCCCTTCCCACATGTAGCCTCATTGTATAGTCCCCTCCCCTTTCTTGTCAGGTCCACCCTATGAGTGTCTTTTGTGCTCAGCCTCCACATGACATGAGGCCACCCCAGGGCTTCTCCCAGAAGGCATTTAGTAGATCAGGGCCATTGAGGCTTGAAAGTGAAACTTCAGAACATTTGAAAGCTGCTTTCTGAAATGAAAGGCAGATTATTTCTTTAACAGAAAAAGATGAAAGCCACCATTTTTTCTTTGTAGAGTCCTGGTGGGGAGAGAGGCCATGAACACATAGAGTCTCATCTTCCTGGGCATATCAGGAACTGTATACCAGGAAGCAAGTAATCTCTGGACTACGGAACCTTGAATCAGAGAAGGAAGATGAACCTTGAGTCCTTTAATTCTTTTGGTTTAACAATGTTATTATAAAATTTCCTCATATTTACCTTTTTCAAATCTAAGATGCTATGACTTTCAAACTCTTTGCTCTCTATATTGACCTTAAATATTGGCGACTGAACTCTTTGAATAGTGATTTGATTATGTGAGGTCCAGATAAACAAATAAGTTCAGGTCTCTGAGCATTATGAACTGAGCCCTCATCCCTTCTATTCTACAGTTCTATTCCAGTGAATTCATTGTGTACAACCCAGGGAGACATTGAGACACTGCTATACGCTGTTCACTGTGAACATGGCAGAAAAAGTGTTTATCTTACACTCAGCAACACTCAGTCTGGCAGACGTAGATGCTAGACTAGAGTATTCATGATCAAATTATAGTGGGCAGTTAAAAAAAAAAAGCAACATCTTAAAGAGCTTGAAGAATAGACTGAGGAGGGCTGGAGAGATGGCTTAGCGGTTAAGCGCTTGCCTGTGAAGCCTAAGGACCCCGGTTCGAGGCTCGGTTCCCCAGGTCCCACGTTAGCCAGATGCACAAGGGGGCGCACACGTCTGGAGTTCGTTTGCAGTGGCTGGAAGCCCTGGCGCGCCCATTCTCTCTCTCTCCCTCTATGTGTCTTTCTCTCTGTGTCTGTAGCTCTCAAATAAATAAATAATATTAAAAAAAAAAGAATAGACTGAGGAGAGAATGAACTATCAGAGACAGTTGACTAAGGGTCTCCAGGAAATTACAGCACAATTTAAAACATACCAGAAGAAGTGAGGCATATAGAAGAAAATAACAAAGCCATTTTTTATCTGTGTCTGTGAAAAAAAGTTGGTAGGAATGAACTTGGCTATAGAGCAAGGAGAAGAAATGGAGGGAAAAGGACAGTAAAATAAAGCCAGATTGTGCAGAATTTTTAGGTTATAATAACATTTATATTTATTCCTTTCCTAAAAATAGATAATCATCCAATAAGTTCAATATTGTTAAAATGGAAGTCCTGGACTCTGTGTATGACAGACTCTCTGTGTCATGCAGACACATTGTGGTAGAGAGGGAGGGTGGGTATCTTGCCAGACTTGAAGCTGCGGATGGGAGGATAAAGGCATGCCAGCCCGGCCACGGGACCACCAGCAGGAGGAAGGATAAAGATCATAATGAATGGAGGGGAAAACTACTGCAGACATCAATTTTCTTTCCTTTCAATCTTCTCATTTTAAACATAGATTTGAAGACTTCAAATCTTTACATACCTTTTATTTTAACTTAAGGGTTATAATATCCTGATATTTATTATCAAAAAATTGAAGCAACTTAAAGAGATAGCTGTTCCAAAAAGTTGTGTGTGGATGTGTGTAGTGTGCACATCTATGTGCAGGACAGATGTTTAGTTCATGTGTTTTCAATTGCTACCTTATTAGAATAGGGTCCTCTCTGTATTTTTGGGTACACTAGCTAGCTAGCAATCCTTAGGGATATAACTGTCACTCTAACACCAGGATTATAAATATGAGCCTGACATGGAAACCAGAGATCTGAACTCAGGACCCCATGCTTACATGGCAATGCCCTTACTGACTGAGCCATCTCCCTAGCCCCATCAAACAGTAATTCTTAAATTTAACTAAAGATATTCCAGAATACAATGTGGTAAAAGGATGATGGCAATATTAAGTAATATTTATTGAAAATCTATTGTATAGTAGGTTTAGCAGCACAGTAAGATTAGAATAATGGTTGGGAAGCTATAAGGGAATGGTTTTATGCCTTCTACAAAATAATACAGATGTTAAAATAAACAGTCTAGGGATTAAGAACTCTCTTTTCAATCAATTTTTGTCTACAAGGATTTGGGTAGGACAAAGTCTAGTTGAAAATGTTGAGAGTAGTCTTTTCTACAAATGGCTGAGTGATTAGTGTGACATTGAAGCTCAGTAACGAAAATAAGCAACCCTGGCTATGCCTGTGGATTTTCCCACTGGTGACCTGTAGCATGTAAGCCTGCAATTGCTGAGGCACAACCAACTGACGACGTATGAAAAGGTTACTCATTATAAACCAAGAAATGGATAAACTCATCATTTTTAAAGCATGAGAAACACATGTTCCCCAGTTAAGACCATGCACTCCAAATGTCAGGCCAGAGTGAATTTTTAAAACCAAGCTGTGATTCTCTGAACATCAAGTTTATAATGAAAATGTTGACAGTATCTTAGAACCACTGTAGTATACAAAATTTAATATGTGCCCTTGTTTTACAAGATTTTGCTGGCATGAAAGAAAATTAAAACATTTAACATCTTTCACCTTACCAAATTTCTTCCCTCCTCTCCACCACAGTGCCATTTCATTTATAAACATACTTGTTATTTTCACAGGGTTGGACACACACTCTGCTCTATGCTCATATTCTCTTCCTAAAGGACGAAAGTGCTCAAGAGGCCACATTATCTTACAGTCTCATTCACACTCTCTGAAATTATGCAAAGTTAGAGAAATAAGCTGAATTATTTGCATAATTATATGAGCAACTTCAATTATTCTGATCACTGAAATACTAGGAAAATCCTTTCACAAAAGCCTTTTTAATTCTTTGTTTTATTTTTATTTATTTATTTGAGAGAAACAGACAGAGAGAATGGGCATAGCAGGGACTCCAGCCACTGCAAATGAACACCAAATACAATACCAACTTATGCATCTGGCTTCTGTGGGTACTGGGGAATTTATCCTCAAATGGGTGTCCTTAGGCTTCACCAGCAGGTGCTTAACTGCTAAGCCATCTCTTCAACCTACAAAAGCCTTTTAAAATAAAATCAGTGGACAGATTTATATATATATATATATATATATATATATATATATATATATATATATAGTATTATATATTATATACACACACACACACATATATATATATATATATATATATATATATATATATATACATACATTTTATATGCTTAATCTATCATATAACATATAGATAAAGTATAAGGTATTTATAATAACCAGAGTCCCTCAAAATTGGAGGTTACAAATATTTACAATGTTTTGAGGGTGATAGACAAAAATGCTAGCTTTATTGAAAGAAACCAATTTGTTCCTCTAGGCAAACTGGAATGGTTATTCACAGGTAGTTGGCAAGTAGAAAATAGAGTCTATTTTTTTAAGTCATTTATAAATAAGAAATAGATGGAGACATTGTCATTACATTTGTCAGAATCTCCTAACCCTAGTCACACCTTTATGTCACTAATAACCATTCATATTTGTAATATATTAAAGGCCAGCAAGGGGGCTGGCCAACTTGCAGTTCACATGCTTTTGTGGAGAGTTCCATGGTTTGCTGGTAACACACTCTTTTAGGCCTAAACAAATTTTACTTTTGCTAAGAAAGAATGAAATGTGTGCTTCAGTATCCAGATGTAATCAAACTCTGAATACCATCCATGTATTTTCTAGGCCTGTCAAGATGTTATTCATTTTGATGACATCAACAAAGATATCAGTCCCAAGCACTGTGATAAGAGCTGTCAGAAAGGTGGAGGGGGGTGACTTGTATGCACTGAGCTCATACAATAGGGAAGGGCTGATGTGTCTGCATGGGAAATAGGCCAGATCATGGACAAGATCCAAGGTCTCCACATGGGACATTAAGCTTCACAGGCTTTTCTCATCCTATTTACTCCCAGGGATTTAAAATGGTGCTAATTTCTCTCTCTCTTTCTCTTATTTGATTTTTAAAGAACATTTATTAACACAAAAAGTTATTACCACAATGTTAAGTAAAATTGTCTAATGAACAACATCCTGTTTTTGCTGTGACTATGAGAAGGTGTGTGAACACATTTGGTGAGGAAATACCTTTTAAAGGCTACCTTGGAATTTACAAGCCTTTTCTTTTTTCACACATTCAAGTGTTTACAAAGATTCTTTAGAAATCTATAACTGTGTATTTGTATTATTATTTGTATTATTAGTTTAAAACTCATCATGCATTAACATATAGGTTTTATATTCTTGTGGTGCAGAGATTGAACCTAGGGCCTTGTATGTACTTGGCAAGTATTCTACCACTGAGCAATGCCCCAAGCCCTTACAACATTAGATTGAAACTACTTTCATTTAAAATATAATAAATACCATCGTTAGCCGTATATACACTATATACATAACTAATAAAAAATAAAGTTCATCCCAGTGACCTGAGGCTGTCTACTACATCATCTAAATGAAATGAACTATGAGCCCTTCATTGACTTCAAAAATATGTATAATAAATTAATAATTTAAAAACTGAAAATGTATAGTTTGGGCTGTTTTAAATGAGGCCAGAGGGGAAGACAGGGCCCAGAATTTGGAGGGCTTTTATGCCACCTTCTAGATATTTCTCTTCACAGAAAATAGTACTTGGGTATTCCAGAAGACCAAGACCCTGGTGAGAACAGCCTCTGGGAAGCTGTCTGTAAGGTTTGCCCAGCAAACAAGCCTCACGCAGCTCAAGAGCTATGTCTGTACTATGGGATGTCTGTGGGAGTGAGCAATGGACTTAGATGACCTTTGGAGGTAAAGTGAAGCCAGTTCTATTTTCTACTTAATGGGACCCAAATAGATTCTAGCGTTGGATATTAGGGGCAGACTAACAGACTTTTAAACCTGCCAGTGTCTATTAATATGTTTGTACTTGTAGTGATTTCATTGCTTGATATTTGTCTTAGTGAATTTTTCAAATATATGGAATTCTACTAAATATAAGAATATATATCAATATCTTATTAGCAAATAAACAAAATACCTTTACTGTACAGTAATTAAAACATGTCAGACTGATCTGAAAGAAAATAGAAATGTCTCTGAAAAACATAAATGAGGGCTGCTATAAACCACAGGATCCTATTTACAGGATAAGATGTCCTCCTGTATGTTATAAAATGAGCAATGAAGATAAAAATGCAGATTAGCACTTTTCAAGACAGGAGAGAAGAAAATGTTCCACGTGTTCCACAATTAAACGATTCCTTTAGAAAGAAAAGCCCAAGTACATGGCATGGGAATAGCAGTCATGTCTTCTAAACATAGGTATTTTCCAGGTGAGGACTCAAATAGAAGTAATCTCAGAGAAACAGCAACACTGTTAGGTTATAATGTGCCCAATGCACAGTGGGAACTCAAGGATACCCATTGAACCAGTGCCTGAATCAAATAAACACTGTTTTTTTTTTTTTATGTTATGTTCTAACCTTCAGAATTAATAACCTTACAAACGGGTACCTCAAAAATCCATCGACACTGAAATTTAATGTTGATGGTATATAGACTGTTTAAATCTTTAACATGGTTTTTTAAAATAAGTTTCTTGTTGGTGAAATGTTCCAGATGGAATCACTATAAATGAATTCCCCTTATGACCTTTTTAAGGGTAGTAAAGCCTCAGGGTTACAACAAAACTGATTTCCTTCTTTGTAAAAAGGATTTTTTTTTTTTTAGAAATATTTGTAATTGAACAACAGCTCAGGGGCCATAAATCAAGTAGTGGTTTTATGATTGCAGTGTTCATCAATATGTTTAAGATTTAGAGCTTTTGGTTGGGAAAGCCTTCTAGATGGGAAGGCAAGGGTGGGGTGTGTCTGTGTGTGATATTGATATTAAATAGTGAAGTAAGCTACATTACACAGTGTAAGCCCAATCACTAATGAGCACTGTGCGAAATATACCCAGAGCACAGCTCCCCTCACATATGGAGCGAGCCTACACCTTGATGCCAATCAGACTGTCAATGCAGATACCCTCCATGATCTGGAAGGAGACATGTTGCTGTGTGAAGCAAAATCTTGGTGCTTAACCATCCTACAGAAGACAAAGCCCATGGCTCTCCATTGTCCTGTTGAGACAGGTGCATCCATACTCAAGTTGCATATAGAAATAAGCCATTTAGGAACATGGGATGAATTCTGTGTAAAAATGCCCTCTAATGCTGGGGAAGGTTTACCAATCATGCTTTTAAGTGGAGAATCCTCAGAGTGCTCGTAATTACAGTTAAATTTAAAAGAAAAGTTCCAAGGAACTATTATCTATAGCACTAGAAACCACAGCTGTGGTGTGTGTGTTTCATTCTCAGCATATCATATAAAAAATAGATGAATTTGGGGCCTGCTGTGGCTATTTTATTGCTATCAAAAACATCTGTTATTCTTTTGCTTCTGCTTTATGCTACACTTATGACCCCAGATATAAAACAAGTCATTTGCTATATCAAGAATATGTGGCTGGGCTGGAGAAATGGCTTAGCAGTTAAGTGCTTGCCTGTGAAGCCTAAGGACCCCAGTTCGAGGCTCGCTTCCCCAGGACCCATGTTAGCCAGATGCACTAGGGAGCGCACACGTCTGGAGTTCATTTGCAGTGGCTGGAAGCCCTGGCGCATGCCCATTCTGTCTTTCTCTCTCTCTCTCTCTCTCTCTCTCTCTCTCTCTCTCTCTCTCTGTCTCTGTCACTATCAAATAAATAAATAAAAATGAACATAAAAAAGTTTAAAAAAAAGAATATGTGGCTGTTTCAGGGCCCTTGATGGCTTTTAATTATTCTCTCACTTCTAATATTAGGTATACTTAATCATTATGGAACAAATGATTAAATATTTTTCTTGTTATAGATTACATATAGACATAAATTAAAAATTAGAGAATTAAAATCATACTTTTGAGAGAAGATTATGTTCACTATTTACATTCAGTACTTTTATATAACATATATGTTTGACATTTATATAATACACATAATATATAATATGAATATATATATATGTGTAGATAGATAGATAGATGATAGAGAGAGAGAGAGAGAGAGAGAGAGAGAGAGAGAGAGACAGAAAGAGAGAGAGAATGGTTACACCAGGGCCTCTAACCACTACAAATAAACTCCAGACACATGTGCCACCTTCTGTATCTGGCTTTACAAGGGTCCTTTTGGCTTCACAGTCAAGTGCCTTAACTGCTAAACTCTCTCTAAGTCTGTATTCAGTATTTTTAAATATATACTATGCTGGTAATGACAGCAAAAAATGAGTAATTGTGTGTATGATTTATCTTCAATCCTTTTAAAGTCATGTGCTGTTGATTGAGACAGAAAAAAGTTTGATGATTTAAGAACTATAAGCAGTAGAAATATGTGCAGTAGAACAATAGCTCAGGGGTTAATATTGTCTATAATTTATTCTAGTTTATTCGTTCTAGAATTTTTTCTAGATTTGAATATTTTATTAATATGAAAATTGAACATAAAACTAATATCTTCCCTCAAAGATTTTATGTAAACAGTAATTTTTGCTATAGATATAATAAAAATATCAGTACCAGAGATGAGTTCATAAAAGAGAAAAAAATGACGTCAATAACTTTATTGTCAGTCATAACTAGTATTTACAATTATGCTACTTACTCTGTTACTTAATGATGAGGCACAGGAAACATGACCACAAAATACAACACTTTGGAAGTCAAGCTCTGATCTTCTGTCATTCTATAAATTTTCTGATGTAACACTGCCAACATATGGTTGTAAGGTCATTTGATTAAGTTCTATTTACATATTGGCCATATTATTTTGCCACTGAATTAACAAAAAAAAAAAAAAAAGAAAAAAAAAAGGCGAGCACTACCCCGACATCAGGTTCCTTTTACTGTCATATCTGTTCCTTACATGCCATTTCTCTTCTGTGCTTGAACCACCAACAAGAAGAGTACTTAGAGAAATGGGGAAATTAAGACTATCAAGAATGACAGAATCCAAACAACTTATTTTCTTTCTCAACAATAGTAAATATAGAATATCTCTATGGTTTTAAAATGAAAATATTTGCTTGATAACTAAACCTTCCAAAAATGGAATTTTTAGAGTATTCAAGGACCATGGGATTCATTTTCCAAACTGCTTCACTGAATGAACTTAACCTTCTAGGAAAGACTTATATTTGCTCCTGTAGTGAGAAGGAATATGAGCATTCTTTCTTGCTGGATCCTTTATATAACATTTGAGTGACCTGAGGCTATGTACTTTATTCTCCTTCCCTTCAAACAAGTACTTTCTCCTGCTTCCTTTTAAGTAGGGATGTAAAGGTCAGGTTATCGTTTCACAAGAGGTTTCTCTCCCCATAAGATGCACTCACTAATTATTTCATAACTCACTGAAATGGGAGGCTCACTGAAACAACTCCTCAAGTAGCTAATTATTTTTTTTAAACACAGGGGAGTTTTAATTATAATGCCTGCATTATTTAAAAACAGAGTGAGACCATTTGCATCTTGAAACATCTATTGTAACAGAGAATTTAAAAATATTCCTCTGAAGGAAACAACAACTAAAGTAAATGCAATTTAATTTGACCTTTATTTTATTTATCTTCAAAAAGTAGAAAAAAAAAGTGATATCAAACTTGGCATGAACCATAAAATCACATACAAAGATGAAAGGTAGCTAACTAGTATTCCTAAAAGACTGTTTAGAATTTAGTTAATTTTTTTTGAAAAGGTGGTATGGTCTCATTGTTTTGGGAGAGATTTGTAATTCATCTTTATTGAATATCTATCTTTGATAAGATTTGAAATAAAGCATCCAAATCATAGCGTTTCCCTAGAATTGATAATATCAAGAAAAGGGGTTTCTGAGTAAATCAATTATGGTTATTATTACTTTCCCAGTTTTTATTTTAGGAGGTTTACTTGAATAAAAATAAATGACTATCTGATGGGTGTAGGTCAGGCTATTCAGTGCCTTTAACACTTGAGAGTAACATGATAAGAGAGTATTGTGTATCCAAGAGCCTGCGCTCCAATCTCTACTCCCATAGAATTGGGTCCCTCTTTCCATCCTGTTCTGTCAACCTCAGCATCTATGTCAATGAGCTTGTTGTGTATCGTGATCTAATTCATATAGATGTACTCTCTAAGGAGCTATGGAATCCATGTCACCATTTGTAATACAAAGAGATAACTTCTCGAATGTTAATAAATCCTATATCTACCTGAACATAGCACTGTGTAAGTGACCCAGAAGTCATTGCTGCTTTACCCAATTGGGGTCCTGTCCCAAAGTGTATAAAGATGAGAAGTTAAAGTTAGGTTCTGTAATGGTTAATATCAAATTTGAATCAGTTACATCAGAAGTCAACTAAGAGTTATACTTTGGGGCAGGTATATGAAGGTATTTCCAGGGAGAATTAACTGAAAAACAAAGACCCTCACCAACAGCAAGGAATTCATCCAATGGTAGCCCATATCTGAGGTGTCTGAGACTTCAGCATCCAGTGTCTTTGTCTTCCCACATGAATCAAGGACCAGCAGCTCTCCAGGAATCCTTCAGTCCTTCAGTGCCA
The DNA here is from genome assembly GCF_020740685.1 of Jaculus jaculus. Taxonomy (NCBI): domain Eukaryota; kingdom Metazoa; phylum Chordata; class Mammalia; order Rodentia; family Dipodidae; genus Jaculus; species Jaculus jaculus. The sequence goes on from NC_059103.1 coordinate 36,697,535, forward strand.
GATTGGGACTACAGAGGTATCCAGGCTTACATTGAGCAGCTAGTGGTTTCTCAAGCTCTCCAGCATGGAGGCAGTCAATGTTGGACTACTCAGCCCTGGCTGGTTAAGAAAATGCATCAAATCTGCTTGTAATCTATTTCCATTCATTCCATCAGTGCCTATTCTAATAGAGAGCCTTAAGTAACCCAGTTTCCAATAGTGGCCCTCCAAACACACACAACAGTGAGCCCATGAGCAGCTGCATGTGGGAGCATGTTTGTGGACAGGCAGCTATGGCTGTATCAGAAGAGATGAAGTAAGACAGCTCTCGTCACTTTATCCACAGGAGCTTGGTTGGAATCTGTTTATTTCCTCACATTGAGTCTTTTGTTTCCCCCTAGACAAGGGGAACAGTTTGGAAACTCATAGTATAAACTAGCTCACTGCCACACACCCAGAAAACCTGCTTCAGTGAATATTAGTTGAAAGGTGAATTCAGTTGAAAGAATATAAAACAGGGTGAGAAAAGTGCTGAGGAACATTTTATAATCGTGGTAGCAGGTGCTCCATCTAGAACTTCTTGTCTGATAAATAATAAATTGCATTAAATGCACTGGCATGATTATAAATCAACTGTTGGATCTTTAATTCAGAAATATTTTAAAAGAACTGAATGAATTCAAGTTTTTCAATACTAAGTTCAAATTCGACAGCTTCTGTTAATGGACTGTATTGGTAGATATCTAGCCACAGGATATAATATCCTGGTGGTTTGAGTTAGATTCCCCGTCCACTCATGTGTTTTGAATGCTTGGTCCTCAGCTAATAACAATTTGGGAAGTAGAACCTTTCTGTGGGAGATATGTTGGCCCTACAACATACTTCTGTGTTGCTGGGGGTGGACCTTGATGATTTTTATTCCTCACCTGCCAATGTTAGCTTGGCTCAGCCTCCTGCTGCTGTTTGCTACCTGCTGTGTCAAGGAAGTGATGCCTCTGCTCATGCCATACTTTCCCCTGCCATAGTTAAGCTTCTCCTCAAGAGTGTAAGCAAAAATAAATACTTTCCTTCCATCAGCTGCTTTTGATTGGGTACATTTTCCCAGAAATGAGAAGGTAACTGCAGTAGAAAATGCATAGCTCAACAGTACAGGCAATGTTTTCATTCCCTCCCTTCAAAAAATTGTTTGGTATCATCTGAGATGGTAGACAATTATTTCATAACAGTGGTAATCATGATTTTTCTAAGACCAAAGGAGCCACTGTGAGATATATTTTTTACTACTCTCATCCTTGAAAAAAGAATCTTCTCTGTACTAGAACGTTGCAAGCTACATATCCTTTAAAAGTGGCCACAGCCTTAAAAGGAAGGCCATTACTTTGTCCCATGGCACAGAAAAGAATCCTGAGGAACAGAGAGCTGGCAACAGCTGCAGTTGGTACAGTCTGTGTGGCCAGCTACAAGTCATTTCAGTATTCTAGTTATGGAGGTCACACATGCCCTTTAAAAAAAACACAGTAGAGAGTATCTTAGAAAAGTTGTGTATTAATCCCAAAGTCCTTTAATGACCTGAAGAATGTGTCTGGAAGTACTATGAAAATAAATGTTTTTGAATGACTGATCCAATATTACAGATAGAAAGCCCAAATTGTCTTGTGCCATCATTAGTCCCTTTAACAGTCAATTATTACTGAACACAGTGTCTTATCTAATAATTTTGTGCTGCTATGTAAAACTGCTGTTGTGTATTAATTTAGCAGAGCATTAATTTCCATTGACCTAAAAGTGAAAATTTCATCAGTGCCTGAAATTTAGCTGAAAGGTTTCATTGTTTGCTGTCACCCATCTACTGATATCCCCAGAGGAAGGGATAGGACAAGGAGGAGGCTACTAATGGTATCTTGACTGTATTTACTGAGTATAAAGCTAATTTTAAAAAATGGAAGAAGAAAAATGGACAGGGGAGGAGAGAGAGAATGGCAGGTATGAAGCTCTCAATAGGCAGCAAAGTGTCCTTGTCTTCGTTGGCAAGATCCCTCATACTAAATATCATGGGCACTTTACTTGGTGTGAGAGTAAGAATATAGTAGGAAAAACATTAAAGACAGTTACTGTTCTCAGCTTAGTCTTTAAGCTAAACAGTGGTAGTCATAGCAGAAATAGACTAGAGAATTTTAGGTCAGAACTAACTGTATATAAAAAAATATTCCCCGGTTATAGGCAATAATGGTTACATTTATTTCAAATAGAGATGTGGCAGGAATTCTTTACCCATTGAACTTAAAATAAAAAAAAATGCCAATATTATGTTTTGACAAGATATTAGATGAGAGGGTGGTCCTTTATTTATACATACTGCCCTCCTTTCCTCTCTAGTCAGTGTGCTCATTCCATTGAATAAAATGTTCTCACCAATTAAAGATTGATTTCATTACCACATTTTTTGTTTTACAATAAAAGAAAGAAAACACTTTGAGAAGCAAAAATGGAAAGGAACATTATATTAAGTGGTCCTTATACCATATCTGAGGGTATAAAACAGATTTTTTTTCACCCAAGCAAAACTGACTGTTACCTTTTAGAGGTGTCTGGTTTATTGACTGCTAATGCTTTAAAAATGAGATTAAATCAGATCTATGGTCTTTATTACAAGGAAGATATATGCCCCTTGTGAATTCTAGAGGTTTGGCCATCTTAACCTCAGCAGACATAATACTGATGTATGCTATGTTGCCAAACAGCACAGTAAGTGTTTAAAATGCTGTGAAGAGCTGTATTGCCTAGAAATGATACCATCTAATATTAGATTGCAGCTCAGTGACTGAATCCATGAGCCTGTCCTTGTGCAGAATACTAACATCAAAGCCACTTTATTTTAATATCTCATGGGGAAGGAATCATTCTTCATTTCGCCACTGAAACAGAAAACACATAAAAGTGAATCTCGATTGCAGGAAAACAGAAACTGCAACTTATCAGGCCATTTTCATTAACAGTGCAGACACAGCTGCCTTTTATAATAGGGCATCAAAATGCCAGCCTGATTCATCCCTGTAGCAGAGCTACACTGGCACCAGAGGCTGAAGAACAGGGCCAGGGTCCAGAATGCACACAAAAGAGAAGATAGAATGCATGCTCTTATTCACCTGTAGCAGCACACAATCTCCACTTGCCTGATCCTCAGTGTCTGCCTCACATGCTCCTCTTCATCAATCACAATTATCATTAACTTTAAGTCCTCCGTACACTTAAGACCCGTCAATCAAATTCCAGACACCCCTCACTTATAGGTTCCAGGAGGTTAAAATTTTGCTTGTCATTATCAGGATGTCACCTATCCTAAGAACACTGGCACTAAATCAGGCTGTGTTACCTCTAAGTAAAATGACCAACATCTTAGATCTATCTGGGATCAAGTGACTTCCCAGAATATGGGACTTTGAAATTCCAAACCCAGGTCACCCAATGCAAATCAGAATGTTTGGCCAGTCTTTCCATAGTGAATATGACTACCTACTCTCCAGGACACCGTAGGTGAGGGAATAGCTGGTGTGACTGGATGTGGCTGTCTGCTTTTGTTAATTTGGGCTGGTATAGCAAAGCACCATAACTGGATAACCTATACACAGTAGGAATTTCTCTCTTCTTAACATGTGTACTTGTGTGGTATGTAAGAATGTGTGAATGCAGGTGGGTGTTGTATGCATGTGCACATGTGTGCATGTGGAGGCCAGTAGTAAATGCTGGATGTCTTCAATCATTGTCCACCTTGCTCTTTGAGACAGTGTCCATTTACTAAACCTAGAGCTTACTGATCCCTAGGGATTCTCCTGCCTCTGGCTTCCTAGTTCTGGGATTACATACACATGCCACCATATGTACATGGTATTGCAAATCAGAACGCAGATCCTTATCTTTGTGTGGCAAGCACTTTACCTATCTACTGAAAATCTCCCCGGTCCAATATGAATTTATTTTTAACAGTTCTGGAAATTAAAGTCAGAGCTGAGACAGTAAGAAGTGCTAGGCTTGGGTCTTCACCCTTCTGGGCTTCTGTTTTCATGACATAAAAATTGTGAAAACTACCCATATCTCTGTAAGTAAACATTAGGTCACAGACATTCTTGGTTTGATAGAAATGATTAATTATTGAATTTGCTTAAAGTATATTCAGTATTTCAAACAGAAATCACAAATGTTTAAAAAAGAGGTAGATTTTTGACTAGAAGAACAAACGCCAGTGTGACAAAACCAAATGCTTTAGCAAACCTTGACAATTTATTAGTAGTAGCAGCATATCACCATTGAGTAGACTGAACCACACAGCAGAAACATTTTGCATAATAGGTCAAATATCACTAACAGCTGGACATGTCCTAAATGTTCTTCCAACCTCAAGAAGAGCAAGAGTGAAAAGCTGCTATTCTGTGTAGTACAGAGTCAGATAATACTCTGATCTCTGACTTTTTCACCTACCCTCTGCTTTCTCTCAGCCTCTAACATAGTAACTAGGGTCATATCCACCTGCAGCGAGGCCTTATTTCTAGTAGAGGCACTCTCTCCACCTTAAAGATTAAAAAAGTAAGGAATACTTTTGTCCTGCGAGGTTCTGCCACTGAATATCTTAATCTAATACCAAAAAAGAGAATTTTATCTAAAATCTCTACCAATGTCTCTCCACTCTAACAGGGTCAGAACTGTTAGCACAAATCAGTCTTGTGCTCTATTTCCCCCAATATCTCCACCTTCTGACCTCATCATGGAGCTAGACTTTCAGCTTAGGAGCTTTAAGGAGATGTATTCTGCCATTATTATAGTGGTCATAGTAGGGGGAAAGAAACCACAACAAAATATGGCATGAAGCTCTGTTTGGCAAGTTATAACACATCTATGAGATCTTTTTTTTTTTTTTTTTTTTGGTGTGTGGGGGGAAGTATAAAAACCCTTTTGTAAGTCATTTTTAAACAAAACAAAAAGTTTACAAAATATAAAAGATACATATAAAGAAAAACTTGTTTCAAATGTCCCCAGAAAAGAAGGAGAAGAAAGGGGGAAATGCCAATATGATCAACAATAATGGTAAATGTTTTTTTTTTCTTTTTAGTATATATCTGCCAAAGCAAGCACTTTTTCCTTATTTTTAATTTAAAAAAAGAAGAAAGAAAACAAAAAGCAATGGACACATGAAGCAATTCTTTAAATGTTTTTGTTTATTTTTATTATTTGAGAGTGATAAAGAGAGAAAGAGGGATGGAGAGAGAGAGAGAGAATGGGCGCACCAGGGCTTCCAGCTACTTCAAACTAATTCTAGACATGTGTGCCCCCTTGTGCCTCTAGCTAACGTGGGTCCTGGGGAATCGAGCCTCAGGGTTCTTAGGCTTCACAGACAAGCCCGTAACCACTAAGTCATCTCTCCGGCCCACATAAGACACTTCTTTATACCATCACCTCATAAAGTCATCACTTGTACATTTCAAATTAAATGAACCATCTCTGGAAAAGTGTGTGGAGAACAGTTGTTCCTATCTGACTATTTACTTTTCCTTCCAAAATTGAGTGCTCATTCTGACCAGCCTTCCAAGGTGAATCAAGACTAAAATGATATACAGAGCAGAATTAAAAGTCTACATAACAGCCACCTTAGTTCTTATGCTGTTATTTATTGAGAACTAGAGATTAAATTTGGAAACAGTTCTTGGAATCTGTTTGCCCATTTGGGAGCTTAAATTTATTTTGTGTTGGATCTATTTGTTTTGTCGAATGTTCCACATCAAAAATTATGAAAAGAAATGCATATCATAGCCCAACTTTTAGTTAGATCATAAGGAAACCAGCAACAGGGGAAGGCCTGATTCCTTTAGGTTACATAGTTATATCCTCCCAATTGAAATATTTGTTCTTAAAGGGAGGTTTGTTAAGTTGCAAAAAGTAAAGTTACCAGGCTCAGGAAGTAAATAAAATACACCTGAAAGTTACAAGGCCCTTCTGTAGGTCATATAAACAATAACTGCTAGCAAAAAAAAAAAAAAAAAAAAAAAAAAAAAGATTCTCTGAGCAGCTGAGCTGCCTGCAACAGTATAAGCCATTTCCATGCTAGGGTAGCCTTTTTGCTGATGCAATTGCTTTTGGGTTATTCATGCCACTTAAGGAATCCTTACTTATGATCCTGTCCATAAGCTTGATAAACTCACAAGTTCAATAGTTAGACTTGTATGGAATCATTTCTTGGTCTGTCATTGGTACCCTATCTGAGATGTATTGATGTTGATTCATGTCTTTTCAGGAAAAGCCTTACACTTTCTTGGTAGATCTAACACTGCAGGGGCCTTCAACCAGAATGGCGGAGAAGAATTAGAAATGTTATGGTCTTCCAAAATATTTCATACTGCTTTCTCAGTGTTCAAGTGCTCCAGGTATTCCAAATTAGATTCTAAACATGCTACTTTCTAAGGATCTGCATGCCATCAGTTCATGCAGATGAATGGAATATTCTTCTCATTTGGTTTTGAGCTGACAGTGTAACCAAGAAGAGACTTTAGTAGTACTAGGGCAAAGCTTCCTCACTTGAAATATTCATGGTATGGATGAGACCAGTGTAAGAGTAATATAAAGCTGAAAGGGCAAGAGAAATTAACATTACAGAAGTCATATATTAATGAAGCTATAGGATGGAATTAGGACCTTATTTTTCTAATTGTTTATTAATAAAACTTCTACTATACACATAATTAATGAATAAGTTGAGTCACCTTTAAAAAAATCTTATGATGCCATGATGATTATTGAGATTTTTGTTTCCCAAGCTAATTGAGGGAGAAAAGTCAGCCAAAGATCATGGAACATGACTCATTTTACATCATTTCTTCTTCTAGAAAGTATACTTCAATGGTAGAAAAGTAAGTAAGTATCCCCATTATGGAAAATGATACAGAGATCCCTTAGACAGCTAAAACTAGATATGTCATATGATGCAACTATCACATTGCTGGGTACATATGTCCACAGAAGTGAAACAGCATGGCAAGGGGCTATCCACATCCCAGAGTCTGCAGCAGGACGATTCACATGAATCAAGACATGGAGCCAACGTTAGTAGCCATCATTGGATGAATGGATTAGAAAACAGAACAACACTATTCAGCTGCCTTTAAAAGAAGGAAATTGTGTTACTCTGGATAATAAAGTTGACTCTACAGGATACGATGTCAGATGAAATAAGTCAAGTGTATGCATGTAACTTACATGTGGCATTTAAAATGTTGAACCCAGAGAATATAGAATGATAATCAACAGAATCTATGTGCATAGAGGGGGAGGATTAGCCAGTGGAAAGCTTGGTGACTAAAATTCATAAGTTCAACATTGTTAAAAAGAGTAATTTCAGAGGTTTCATAATAAAATGATAAACACTTTAAGTGATCCCTATGCTAATTATCTTCATATGATTATTATACAATGCATACTACATATATAAAAATTATATTATGCTATGCAACATAGAATTATTTTCTAATTGAGTATAAAATTCTTTTAAAATGTGCAATGCTTTCACAAACATGCTTTATCCATAAAAATAAATATGACATGGTGTAACTAGGAGAGGGGGAGAAGAGTTCACATACCTGCTACTGACACTTTTGCTGTCCGACTAATAATTGATCCAGAATCTCCCAACGATGCCTCACATTGGTAAAGTCCTTCATCCGGCTTGTGATGTCTGGAATGAAGTATGTTTTGTATCAACAGAGACCCATTGGGAAGTTGCTGCTTCCTTTCATCCATGCCCAAGGCTAGGTAGATACCATCTTTCTTCCACTTGATAACAGGAACTCCTTGGTCTGATTCTGCAGAGCAGTTGAGCAGGACATCTCCTCCCCGCATTGCGACAGCATCAGAGGGTTCCGACAGGAAGTGCAGGGATGTGAAAGCTTTAATTTGGAAACCTGATACAAGAGAGCACAGAGAAATCAGATTATTTACTCAGAGAAAGTCAGGCTTCTGAAAATTATACAAGAATAAGCAGGGCTGGAGAGGTGGCTTAGCAGTTAAGCACTTGCCTGTGAAGCCTAAGGACAGTGGTTCAAGGCTCAATTCCACAGGACCCACAGTAGCAAGATATACAGATACACAAGGGGTGGGGGGCATACATCTGGAGCTCATTTGCAGTGCCTGGTGGCCCTCGTGTGCCCATTCTCTCCCTCTCTCCCTCCCTCTCTCTCTCTCTCTCTCTCTCTCTTTCTCTCTATCTGTTGCTCTCAAATAAATAAATAAAAATAAAAAAAAATTAAAAGGAATAAGTAATTATTAGATATTGGGAATATTGTATTAAACCAAAGGCAATATGTTCATTTGAGCTTCAATAAATGAAGCAACTAAATACCAAAATAATTTTAGGATAAATTAAGCAATTCATAAGTTTTAGAATTAATTATATCATTAAGTCAGTCCATGAAAATTTAGACAGATATTTTCCAAATGGTATTAGTTACTTTAAAGCTTCAATAGTTAATAATATGACAGTTAAAATTTTAGGAATTTGTTTTATATCTTTATTTTGATTAATTATATATATAATTATATATATAATATATATATAATATAATAAATATATATAAATACATAATAAATATAAACATATATAATATTATCTCAAAGGTTGACACATTGGTTTATAAAAATATAAATCAATACTATGCATGGTGCTCTTCCATGAACTGGTGATCTGGATTGAATCAAAAGGAAAAAATAATACAGCTGAGCACCAGCATTAATTTCTCTCTTATTCCTGGCTGCAGATCCAATGTCACCAGCTGCATAAATTCTTCCACCCAGTCTTTATTTCCTGACCATTATGAACTGTACCTCAAATGATGACCCAGCATCAACCCTTCCCATCCTTAAGTTGTTTTTGTCAGGTATTTTGCCACTACAAGGGGAAATTAATTAATAATTTGGTAGTAAGAACTAGAATTACTGATGTGGTAACCTAGCCATGCAGATTTTCAGCCTTTAGTACAGGTAATAGGAGAACTGTGGAAGAATTTAGAACTTTTATATCTATAACTTCAAGAATACTGTAAGCTGAGGTTAATTAGGCACTTCAGTGGCAACTTGGAAGAGCAGGATGCAGAGAGTAACATGAACAGCAGAAGCCTCGCTCATGAGATTTCAGAGGGGAATAAGAATCTATTGGAAAGTAGGTAGTTCATATTATATTCACTCAAAGAACTGACTGCATTCCTCTTGCTTCCTGAGAAACTGAATGAGACTAAATCCAAAACAATGGATTAATTTGTTTATTGGAGAATACCACAAGGAATAATAGCTTTCAGACTGTGTCATGGTAATGAGCATTGTTCTGATCCAGGTCAACAAAAAGAAAGAGCAACAAATGGAGAAAAATCTGAAAAATATGCCATTTGTAGGGAAAAGCATAAGAGTTTAAGTTGTAGGCCAGAATATGCTGAGAAAGCCACTTTAATTGTTAAAGCGATTACCACCACTAAAAAGAAGCCTCTAGCCAATTTAATACACATATTCTCAATTTAAAAAAATAAAAATTGATAAATAAATAATTTTAATAGGAAAAATGCCCTGAAAGCAAGACTTTATTCAGAAAATTTTATGGAATTTTTATTTTATGAAAATATAAATTCATGGGCTGGAGAGATGGCTTAGTGGTTAAGCACTTGCCTGTGAAGCCTAAGGACCCTGGTTCAAGGCTCGGTTCCCCAGGTCCTACGTCAGCCAGATGCACAAGGGGGTGCTCGCGTCTGGAGTTTGTTTGCAGTGGCTGGAAGCCCTGGTACGCCCATTCTCTCTCTCACCCTCTATCTGTCTTTCTCTCTATGTCTGTCGCTCTCAAATAAATAAATAAAAAATGAACAAAAAATGGCAAACACACACCTAAGAAAATGTTCATCATCCCTAATCATCAGAGAAATGCAAATTAAAACAACTATGAGATTCCACCTTACCCCAATAAGGATAGCCAACATCAAAAGGTCAAATGAAAATAAATGCTGGCGAGGATGTGGAGAATCAGGGACACTCATTCACTGTTGGTGGGAATGCAGGATGGTACAACCACTTTGGAAAGCAATAAAATATTTTTTAAAATAAGACTGTGTGACAGGGCTGTAACACCTGAGAGTCACTGCCTGTCACTGTGAAGATAAAGCTTAGGTTGCAATGGAGACCCCAGGATGCCATAACCATGGATACCCACTCAGGAAAACTACATGTATAGAGTGAAACCTGCTTATAAGAGATGCTGTATATATGAAAACAGCACCTCTAAAGCCTAGGTGATTCATGAACCCAGATGCTAATACATGGAGCTGTATAGTTTGGCCCTTGTTCTACTGGGTTTCCATCTTACTTTGCTCCAGATGGCTTTCTATGTTTGCATTCTTCTCTTTTTGAATGGGAATGTTTATTTTCTTCTGTTGTATATGAGGACTATGTAATTTGTTTTCAACATTATAGATCAAGACAGTTATATTCACTTGAGTCTCAGAAAAAAATTGGGTTTTGGACAGTGTCAGAACTGTTAATGATTACCAGGACTTTTGAAGTTGGGTTGAATGCATTTAATATTATGAAGTGGCCATAAGCAATGAAGACAAGAGATAAGAGGATATGGCTTAAATATGATATGTTGGTTGTCATGTCGACAAGACATGGACTTATGATGCTTAGCCTGAATTGTCAAGGTGATTGGATCTACTATCAACTAAGAGATAAATTTCTGAGTTTGTCTGTGAAGGGCTTTCTAGATTAAGTTGATTTATATAGGAAGAACTATTATAAATGCTGGCAGCACTATTTCCTGGGCTGGAGTCCAGACTGAATAAAAAGGAAACAGCTAGCTGAGCATTAGCATTCATTGTTCTCTGTGTCATGACTGTGGATGCAATGAGACCAATGGCTTCATACTTCTGCTGCTGCATCTTCCCTGCCATGATGGACTGACTCTCTTCCTACAAATTATAAGTTGAAGTAAAACGTTGCTCACTTAGGTAGTATATTTTTGGTATTTTGTTTTAACAATAAAAAGTAATACAAAAGAAATAGGCAAAATTATTTAGAAAAAACTTCAGATTTGGTTTTCAAAGATAAATCTCATCTTCATAAGCAAGTCAAAATAGCATCTCTGAAGTATCTTAATTGCTGTCCACATGTTTGTTGTCAGAAGAAAATATCATAGTTGGAGTTTTACAAATATAATTGAACATAAAAATCAACAATAAGCATAGAAAGTTGTCTAAACATCCTGAGGGGGAGGGGGAAATATGATTAGTATATTATTTTGGAATTTGACAGTATAACACTGATTGTTAAAGACCTTGAAGGGGTCTCAGGAGATATAGATCTAATACTTTTTGTTTTTGGAGGTAGGGTCTCACTCTAGCCCAGGCTGACCAGGAATTCTCTCTGTAGTCTCAGGGTGGCCTCGATCTCTCAGCGATCCTCCTACCTCTGCCTCCTGAGTGGGTACTGGGATTAAAGGCATGCACCACCACACCTGGCTAGATCTAATATATTTTAAGATAAGGATATACATAATTCATTCAAGTCAAAGTACTTTCAATCTTAATGTCTAAGCCTAAAGATTTAGTCATATATCATATGTCATTTTCAATAACCACTGTAACAGCTTGAGATTTTGTGTCACTGTTTAGTCCCATTTTCTTCTGATCCATGTTTCATCAAAATGTAGCTACAGCATTTTCTAGTAAGTGTTTATTCATTTGAATTTCCAGTTAATTTTATTAAAAAATATTTTTAAAGCTGGGCTTGGTGGCGCATGCCTTTAATCTCAGCACTCGGGAGGTAGAAGTAGGAGGATTGCCTTGGGTTCGAGGCCACCTTGAGATTCCATAGTTAATTCCAGCTCAGCATGGGCTAGAGTGAGACCCTACCTTGAAAAAACAAATATATATATATATATATATATATATATATATATATATATATATATATGTTTTAACTTCCATTTTCCCAGGATTACAACCTCATTGTCATTAGTATAATTAATTTATATCTAATGTGAAGAGTTATGTGAAAGTATGTTCAGTTTTGTAATGTTTAAACGGCAGTCATTTAAACTGATATAATCAATGTTCTCAGCAGAGATTGATCCACATTGGATCTGATGGTCAGAATTATTTATTACCTTCCTACATTTGTTGACCCCATTTTTCAGTAAAAATATAGCTAATACAGCTGCTTCTCCCTGTGGTACCTACTGCACACCAAGCTCAAACCTTTTAATTTTCCCAGTGAAGTACATCAGTTTTGTCATGTTCTAATTCTATCCAACTGGGCCATCTGTAACTTTGCTGAAGCTAATATAAAGAATGCAATATGATTATTTGAATCTATTATACATGGTGTTATTTAAGATCCCAGATGACATTAGTCTGGCCCTGTCACTGTTTTTGTGTAGCTAACCTCGAGTTAGTATAGAAGTCTGCTATTGTGGTAGAAAGTCTAGATTTCTAGTGTGTGGCCCTGGCCTTGTTACTTGAAGAAGAGCAGTTCTAATAGTAAGTCCTCAGAACTCAGTTCCCTCCCTTGTCAATGAAGGTATAGTATGAGATGATCTTCGAGGTTGGACGGGTGGATGTTGGAAAGGGAGAGGTATCCATCAATGGAACTTACCAACCTTCTGAGGGACAAACTGACCTCAAACACAAACCTCTTTCTAGCTCATCATCCTTTGCCACACAAAGCAAAGGCTAGCACACACTTGATGAGACATACTCCAAGGTTGGGAAGGTGGAAAGAAGTTCTCACGTCGAATGCCATGATGTTGCACTAGAGTGATATTCTCATTTTTCATATAAGTAGCATTAATATAACTGAAATAAATTCAAGACCTGGTAACTGTATTAAACAATCATTTCTTGTGTTTTTGTTCTTTCTGGGGCCAGTATTTTATATGAAACCTCATGCTGAGCACCTTATTTATGCTGCAGAGCACAAATACATTTAGTGCGGCTGTTTATGACAGCATGTTAATGAGTATATATGCCTATTACCACAAATAAATAATCCACTTACTCTGAAAGAGGGAGGTTATGACAGTTATCAGTGCTGCAAGTACATGGCTTAGGAAAGTTAAATAAAGATTAACTTTTCCATAAGGCAATTACCCTTGCAGCTTGTTGGCAATTTGAGATTTTCTAGTCCTTATAACAATTATAATTTAAATTTAAGGCTTTGGAATAAAGTAATATATTTTCTTTCAGGCATTTGCATTACTTACTTATTTTTTAGATAAGATGGACCCAAGTGAAAAGAGTTCATTGAAAATTAACAAATTACTTTAGTGGTTTATTTGTCAAAGTTTTAACTGATGGGAGGCACAGACTGTGTCTGGTTCTCTCTGTAAGGCTTTTCACACATTTCTAAGAAATGTCATACTCATAATTATAGATTTTAATGCCAATTACCCATCTCTTTTTCTCTCTTATCATGCTTTGTAGAGGGATTTTGCCCACTACTAGAGCATAGGTTAATATATCGGTATATCACATATTAATGTGGAAAAGTTTTATTGATTATTTCAAAAAATCAATCTTAAGTCAACTGCACTGAGATAATGTATTAGGAGGATGTGCAATAGATGAAATCAACCAGAAAAAGAAGACATAGAAGGAAATTTGGAACCTGTAGCTCAAAAAGTGGTTTGAAATGTATAAAATGAACTGGTATGAAATGTGAGTACTCAGATTTCCAGAAAAGTATAAATTTCCTGGGAATGAAATGAAAAAAGGCCATTGCAAATGGACATAGTAATGTGATAATCAAACTTAAACAGCTTTCTTTATATGCCCAGAAGGATTTTACACTAGGATATCCATGGTTTAATGTCATGCATAAGCATTTTGTTTTGATTTTTTTTCTTGTTCTTGTTTTTTAAGTTATCCAGCAGTAATTGCACCATCAAATACATTTCCCAACCTTGCTTCATAAACAAAGCAATTCTTGGGATGAGAAAGTAGCTCAATAGTAGAGCAAATGCTTAGCAGGTATATGATCCTTGTTTTGATCCACATAGCTTCCAAAAATACATAAACAAATTAATTATGAAATAAATAAACTGAGCAATTCTTTTGGCCTTGCTATAAAATTGCTTAAGGTATATTTTGGAGAGGTACATTTAAAGTACCAAAATCCAAAACACATTCATCAAGAAACTTGCACAGCTGAGATTGACATCAAAGTGCAGTATAGGAATGAATGAGTCTCTAGCCATGTATCTCCCAAAAGGTTGAATTGAGTAAGCCTTTGTTTAGAATGTAGGCAGAAGTCCATATATAAACTGAATTAATGTACAACTTTCCTCCCTGTGTTGATTTATCAGATCATCACTTGATGACCCCACCCCTCCTTTCCCATTCATTTTCTTCTGTAAAAGGGTAATTTATAAGCAAATAACAAAATTGTCCATGCTTTCCTGTAAAAAAAAAAAAAAAAAACATACCTACTATTGAGGAGTGACCAAAAAGAGAACTATTTTCATCTGTTTTAGATTTTTCAGGTAGCACCAGAGACAATAAAACTGAATCTTCATTGTCAACTTGACTATATTTAGAATCATCTAGAAAATACATCTCTAAGCATATCTGTGAGGGTGCTTTATGAGAGACCTAACAGAAGAGGGTAGATGCACCTTGCACAAGAACAATGCCATAGCTTGGAGCCAAGGTTGAATAAAAAGAGGAAAGAGAAAACAACAACAACAAATAAAGATGAACACTGACATTTGCCTCTCGCTTTCCTAGTCAGCACCAGGGACCAATTCAAACTACTTCACTCTGCCAATCCTTCTCCAACAAGGTGGACCACATTCCTTTGAATAGGGAAATTAAAATGAATCCTTCTGCCCATGAGGTATTTTTTTGCATCAATAAAAATTTCAATAGTACAACTGAGGAGGACATGTAAGTTTGTATTGAGTGTCTAGAAATGGAACTCTTCCTTAACATCTTTTAGACAAACAACAAGATGATCAAAAAGTAAAAATGTTTCTGTAAGCTTAAATCCCTCTGTGCTGTCTGTCCTTATCAACCTCATGTTCATTTCAAAACCCAGCCAGTTACAGGGACAGCCTAACCTAGAACCTCTTTTATAAGGTAGGACATTTTGTCTACAATATCAAACATTGTTGAGTGTGAAAAATATTTCCTTGTAGATTCAGAAATCCCTTTCCTAGTCCAAAATGTAAAAGCTTCTAGTTAAAGCAATAAAAGTGGAAATCGAATTTATGAAAAGTACCATGGAAGACAAAAGGAGCTCCTAAAGATTTTGGGAGTAGAAAATGTCATAAAATCCCCATAGAACATGCTATGTATAATTTTATATCTTTAAATATATAAGCTTTCATTTTAGGGAACTACACATTTCTGATAATGCCCAAATCCTTGGAATTGACCCAGGATACCTTTTCACTATTATCTCTTCATAGAAATCTATGTCATTTTGTGTGTGTGTGTGTGTGTGTGTGTGTGTGTGTGTGTGTGTGTGGTGGCACATGCCTTTAATCCCAACACTTGGGAGGCTGGGTAGGAGAGTTGCTGTGCGTTCGAGGTGAATTCCAGATCAGCCTGGACCAGAGTGAAATACTACCTGGGGGAGGAGGCAAACAAAAAGAAATTTAAATAATTATGTTGAAGATTCAATAGAATGTGCTTTATATTAATCAGGTATCAAATACATATAAATTATAACTCTGGTCTTTAGTCCTGACAAAATTGTAAAATACTTGTGAAACTATTCAAGGCAGCTTGAGAGGGAATAACAAAAGAAAAAATAAAAAAAAATATCACAACTTAAAACATGCATGAGCATCACTGGTTTTAACATACGAAAATATAAGTACTGAAGAAGGTTTTCAGACCAGTGACAATAAGAAGATCTGGAAAACGGTAGACTCAGAAGCTACCCTATCCTTGTCAATCAGCAATGACGGAGGGAGCACCCAGTCACCCATGCTTTGGGGGGCATCTAGGAAATTCTCAGGATAACCAGAGCTTGAGAACTCTCTTCCTCAATATATGGAGGCCAGGACACAAACATGGGGAACAATGTGTTCCTCAGGTCATTTGGCTGCAGTTTTATGAATTTGGAAAACCTTTGGAATTTGGGTCAATTATTTTCATAAGTACGGAGAGGATATTTGTGGGGACTACCTAGAAAGGCTCATAATTAAATATCTCTTTCCATACATGTTTTGTCCACACATGCTGGTTCATTTGTCTTTGAAATGCTAAGCAAGATGAGCCAGGAACTATAACCAGCACTCTGCCTGGGCCTCAAAAAACTCATGTTAAGCAAAATACAATTCCACAGTCAGGGCTGGAAAAATACCTCAGAAGTTAAGGTGCTTGCTTGCAAAGTTTAAACAAGGTGGTTCAATTCTTCAGTACCAAAAAAAAAAAAAAAAAAAAAAAAACACCAAAAAAAAACCAAAAAAACAGAAGCACACAGTGGCACATGTATCTGGAGTATGTTTGCAGCAGCAGGAAGCCATTCTCTCCCTCCCTCTCTCTGTTTGAAAATGAATAAAAATTCTAGTTAGTTGGACATTGAAGATGTACCTTGAAATATTTATTTAAAAATCTCCCAAAGGAGATTGTTTAAATAGCACTTAGCATTACAATATGTTTCTTTAAATAGCTTTAAAAATATTTTTTTTTCTTTTTTACTTATGAAAGAGAAAGAAAGAAAGAAAGTAAGGGCACAACAAGAGCCCCTGCCATTGCAAACAAACTCCAGACACATGTGCCACTTTATATGTCTGGTTTTCTGTGTGTGGTGGGAAATCAAACCTGGGCTATCACACTTCATGTGCATGCACCTTTAGCCACTGAACAATCTCTCCAGCTTTAGTTAGGTTTTAATTCAACATTAAAATTATACTTTACAGGATCAGAATTTCAGACATTTACCTGCCTTTAGTCCAATCCAGTCTCAAGATGAGTGAAGTCATGATTTTGCTCATTCTGTAATATTCTGAGAAGATGCCTTGAATGTCACATCAACCTAAAACTAACTTCAGCTAGGCCAGAAAGAATATGTGTATCCTTACCACAATGAGGTAGTAGTGGTATCAGTGAAATTTTGTGAAATTAAAGCCCAATAAGGCCTGCAGAACACACCCAAACATAAATTTCTTAAGCAACTTAATTTTCAAGAAAACCACTAATGGACCTTGAATAAAGCTATTACTTAAGAAAAGAACAGTGTTGTGTTACCGACCTCCTGCACATTGGGCAGTGGGCCTTTGCTGGGTATCATAGAACTGATACTCTTTTCACACTTTGATAAGAAACAGGGTGAAAATAATGTGCTTGGAGGATATGATCATCTGTCATTGTAGTATTTGATAGACACTAACATATTTCAAAGCCGTACTCCCTGAGTTTTCATTATCAGCAAAAATCAAAAATGAACTGTGTTTTTAGGATTTATTCCTGAAATTAGGTGATGCAAAAGAAGATGTCAGGAAGGAAGTACAGTGAATTTCATTGTGGGAATTTAAGAACCACTGAAACATAGAGAAGCCACAGATATAAGTTTACACAAAAGTTTAATGGAACAAACTTTATCACTGATTGGAATTGTCAGATTTGGTCACAAAACCAAGAACATAACTTATACATGAATTTCATATGAAAATGCAAACGGTTTTAGTATAAACATGTTCTAAACACTTAGGCTTAACAACTACTGCACAGAGTATGTTTATAACAAATGTTATTTGTTATGCGTCTAAATCTCAAAAAAATAAAAAGACAATAGTCCTAGCTATTTAACTCAGGGCTCTGAATACTAGACAAGAGAATTCTTCCACTGAGTTATATATATCCTTACTACCAAGACTCAAATTTAACTTGACTTTTTTATCCTATATTTTATCTGGCCTATCTTTCTCCCAGGAAATTATTTTCTGAGCACATGGCAAAAGTAAGGAAACAGCACATGCATTCATACCACCCAATTCAGTACACACAGAACCACAGAGAAGACTGAACTCTTAAAATGCTACCATGATTGAATCAGGAAAAGTGATTTTAGCAGTGGGACATTTGCTGACCTAATACAACAAGACCAAATATGCCCTGAGAAAGGTGGCTGAACTCGATTTGCTCTTCACACAGTGAGTCATCCTTTTCTCTTCCCTTTATAAGACGGGGAGAAAAATTTGGAAATAAAAATGCAAGATGTAGAGTTCAAAGGCAGCTGCCCAGGCAGAAATCTCTTTACAAGCCCACACAGACATCTGCACCAGAAATTCAGAGCACATGGTGTCTTCTGCAAAGCAGAGGGAACTTTGTGCCTATCTAAGGTTTCTATAGGGCAAGAAGTATGCCTGAGGCAAGTGTCCCAATGTCCTATGGCTAAATCCAAAGGTAAAGAAAATGATAAGGGCCAAATTCACGTGAGGGTGGGGTGGAGGATGGGGAGGGGGCGGGGGTAACTTCCTCAGCCCCTTTCTGCTTCAAGACCTAAATCTCTAAATCACACCTTGATTTTGCTGTGTGTTAATAGGGAAATTGTAATGGGAATTGGGGAGCACAACAGGTAACAATCTGACATCAAGGTTATCATACCCCAGGCCTTGTGAAAAAATAATCCTTAAGAGAGAACTCTGATGTGCTGCTTATTCTCATCTTTGTTTCAGACTTTCCCATCTCAGTTTGGTAATATGTAAGCTAACTTTCTTTCTTTCTCTTTTTTTTTGTTACTCATAAGTATTTCTCCAAGTAGGAGGCAGTTATGAATGTGGACCTGCCAAAGGAAAGAAAGAAGAGCAAGAAAGGAAGAAAGGAAGAAAAGAAGGAAGGAAGGGAGGGAGGAAGAAGGGAAAAGAAAAAAGAATGAGGCAGCAGGAAGGGAGAAACAAAGGAATGCATGAAGGAATGAAGGGCATCGAGGGTTCTTACAAAAGGTAAAATGTATAGATAGGCTTCTAGCAATTGCTCCAACCAAATGGCAGCCTAGTGACAAACACTGGGGGAAAAATTAACTGTGAAGGACTGATCAGCTCATTGTTACTAACAATTGTCCTATATTTGCTGTGACCAAATAAGAAAACATGAACATAGAACTATGCATGGTACCACAGCCCTGTATTTGGTAAGTAGAGGCAGAAAGATCAGGGGTTAAAGGCTATCCTTAACTACATGATGAATTAGAGGTCAACAAGGGCTGTCTTACACCATGTCTCAAACAGCAAAAACACAAAGAAACAAAAAATAAAAACCCAGAAAATATATACATAATAGAAAATAGCATTATTGTGTATAATTTGCGTACCATGGTTAAACTTTGTTATGTGTTTCCCTCCAAGATATGATTCATTGCTTTAGAAATAGTCTTTTTTTAAAAAAAAAAAAAACTACCTACAAGGTGGTGATGTAATTTTACATTGAAATTTGAGGCATTTTATTATAAAGATTATTCTTCACTCATTTTAAGTGGATTATTTATCATTAGGTTTTCATAATAGGGAAACAATTTATACACATGCCATAGTTTTCTCACCTTTTTTTTTTTTCCCTTTTGGCCTTTAGTTATAGTAAACCCATTAAATCTGAAATTTTACTGTAACTGAAGGCCAAAAGGGAAAAAAAATGCATTAAAATAATAACATTGGACTTTGAAATGCTATTTTGTTTTAAATGTAATGTTGAAGAATGATGTTAAGGATCTTAAAAATATCCCTATGATACTTTCTCATTCATTTATTCTTCTCATATTACCTACCTATTTCATGTATCATATAATTATAGTGAGGCCTCATTTGGGACTGGGATACAGTATGTGGTAGTTTGAATCAAATATCCCCAGCTTGGTCACTAAATGGGGGTAATTTGGAAGATTAACCCTTGCTGGAGGAGGTGTGTTGTTGGGTGTAGCTACCTCTTGCCAGGAATCTGCTCGCTCTTTATTTTCTACCTACTATGGCAGAAGTGATAACCAGCTTTGGCTCATACCATGATTTCCCCTGCCGATCTGGAGCTTCCCCTTGATATGATAAGTTAAAGTAAAAATTTTCCTATCATAAGCTGCTTTTGGTCAGGTATTTTGTCCTAGCAATGAGAATGCAATTGCAACACAAAAACCCCAAATCAGAATAATCTCAATAAGTTCTGGCTTTCTTGGTTTTCTATTCTAGTACAAGAAGTCTATAAAGATCTAGCTGAGCACATACATAAAATGCCAGGAAAGAATGGGTACTAAAGAATAAAAATGAAGAGGGTGAGGACACAGGGAGTTTGGAGGTGGTGGAGAAGGCTTCTCTGATTGGGATGGGGGGGTAAGATTTAAACAAAGATGTGAGGAATTGAACTGCTTTGGTGGCCTTAAAAAAGAAAACATGCCATAGAATTAGGGACATAACACTTACTTTTTTTCCTCACATACTTAAAGCTGGGATGCTCAGCACTAAAGTTTTAACAGGGTAGATAAGGTCACTTTTCTTGTCCAGCAAGTGCTCCTTTTCATAGGTGTTCTCATATGACCTACACATGGGGGCTAGAGAGCTCTGATATTTCTTGCTCCTTATAAAAGGAGACCATGGAAATCACCAATGTGGTCTCATGAGTACTGATTATCACCCAAAGTTCCACCTCTCAATATAGTCACATTGGGTTTAAGTCTTCAACCTTAGAGAGACACACTCACTTAGCCCATAACAGGTAGTACCAAGGACATGATTATTTTGGGGCACACTGAATGCACATGTTACTAAATAGGACTGTTACTGATTTATCCTAGAGAGAAAAGAAGGAGAGAAAGGGGGTGTATAGAGAGGGAGAGCAAGCAAACAGGAGAGGAAGAGGGAAAGAGAAATGTAATGGAGAGAGAATAGAGATAGAAAGAAAGACCCTGTAGGGGAAAAAACCCGAGGAAGATATAACTTGTAAGTTTTATAGAATTTTACTACTTACAAAGATAGGAACCTAGCAGAGACTTTCATCAGGAGAATAAAAAGTTCTACCATATGCTTTAATGAGTACTTCTTATCAAAAGATTGATTTTGTTCTGAAAGGAACATATGGAAACATCAGTAGACAGTTTTCAAAATTGGGAGGTATACTACTGCAACTTAATGTACAGAACACAGGGGCATAGCAGCACATCCTAATACACACAGAACTGACCCTCCTAAAAAAGAACCATATGGCTCAAAACATTAATAGCACTATCATTGAGAAACTCTGCCTTTACAGGATCACTTTGGTTGCTGTGTTGAGAATGGAGGTCAATAGAAGAAAGATGGAAAACAGAGAGGAGACTCGTTATGTAATGCAGGTGTGAGATGATGGTTTTTGGTCCAAACTCTCGAAGGAAGAGGGAGGAAGTGATCATATTCAGGACTCATTTGAAAAGTACAGTCTGTGGAGTCAAAAGATTTGGTAGTTTATAGAATAAAAGTGCCTTTGACAATGCCAGGTATATCAAAAAAGCAAGTTATATCATTTATATGGAAGAAATGTGATTTTATTTTATTTTTTTGGAGGGGGCGTTTCTAGATAGGGTCTCATTCTACCCCAGGCTGACCTGGAATTCACTATGTAGTCTCATGGTGGCCTTGAACTCATGGTAATTCTCCAACCTCTGGCCTCCCGAGTGCTGGGATTAAACCCATGCACCACCAGACTCAGCTAAAAAATGCACTTTCACTATCAAAAGAGAACTGTCAGCCCAAGAGATAGAAGGACTTGAGGTTTCAGATGATTTCCTCCCTGACCTTCTATGTGTGGACTGTACAACTAGAATCTTCTCCCTTGCCAACAAAAGAAAGAGGTAGGAATACATAATGTCTTCATATATCCCAGTATAGTACTTTAAATGTCTATGAATTTACACCTATCACTGTTGCTTCAGGCACAAAAATTGCCCTCAAATTTGCACAGAAATCTGTTATATGAAGAGAATTGCTTTAAGAACCCTGTGATCAGTTTATCATGGGCCTAAATGAGATCTCAATGAGGTGTAGTTACTAGAAGTGCCAAGAGACCAACAATCTACCTCATTAGCCATAAAATCGAGGATCTGATCTTTTTCTCTTGAAGATAAAAGACTGTGGAGGTCACTCTGCTGACAAATCTCTGACTGCTTTATTATGATTCATGAGCAATGAAGCATTCATCTTATGAAGACTCCTATTACAATCATGAAGGATTAATTCCATAAAGGTCTGACAGGTCCAGAGAAGACCTTAAAATTTCAGCACTCCCATGGCTGACACTGTGCATGATGTCTGATGGAGGCACCCAGACTGTTAAGCATTTGCATTATAACAACTTCAATTTTCTCAAAATGGGGGCCAAAATTTTTCATTAAAACACTGTCACTCATTTTGTGGTGATATGTGCTGTGAGTCACCTCAGTAGAAAGCTGGTAGTTTCCTGCTTAGACCATGGCGACACCAAGAGGTGAAATCCACAGGGATGATACCAGGAGTGACAGTTGTGGAACTAACTGAGCTCATAAAACTCAGGAGAACCTTCTCAAATCACTTGTTTATATGATGCTAGTTTTCATTCGGTGGACTACATGTCTTAGAGAGTGGGAATGAAGTCTTTGGAGATTCAAAAGTGTTACAATGTGAATTCTGAACTTTGTGAGTGAAACATACTCAGATATGTGAATTTCAATGATATAAAACCTATTCATATGACCTCAGGTGAAAAGAACTAAAAGACCAAGAAGCATGTCTCTTACTTTGCACAGCTAAGTGCACATAGAAGTTAGCCAGCATAACTTTTGGCATGTCTTGATTGACGCATTTCCTAGAACCTGGTGTTTAGTGCCTGGGACCAACCAGGCTAATAAGCAGAGGCAAGTGCTGAAGCCCAAAATCTCAAAATTTGTAATGAATATAAATCCAAAACAAATATATATATATTACCACTAGCTTTCCAGTTAAACAAATGGAAATGTTCAGAGACCAACATCACAGAGTAGCCATGACAGGAACAGCTCACAGAAGGAAAGCCCATGGTTGTACCTCTCCAATGGCTTTGATCCTCTATTGTACATCATATCTTTGAGAATTTCATCCTTATGATAACAGTAAATGTCATGGAAGCCCAAAATGATACATATTTGTCCATGTTACCCGCCCTTGCTCTTAAGAGGTATTCAGTAAATAAGTACCAAGTAACCATATATTGATAAAACATAAAAAATAGCAAATATGTATCAGAAAATGCTGTGATCATAGAGGTGAAAATATTCACTTAATTCTCCTGGTCATCTGTGAATGATCATAGTGGTCGAATTTGCAGTTGAGAAAAGCTAAGTGAATCTTAATATTATCTTTACTGGCCAACATTATCTATAAATGTTCAGATAGCAAAGATTTTTGGCTCTGTGGACCAAGAGGGATATAATGAAGTATTATTAAGCTATAAAGAAAAATATGAAATTCACAGGGAAATGGATTGATCTGGCAAAGATTATAATACTGAGATGACCCAGGCCCATATAGTTGAATGCCACATGTTTTCTCTCATATGTGGATACTAGTTCAATGTGCATGTGAGTTGGAGTAAAAGTCAGTAGTAGAAGTCAGGAAGTTAGAAAGGGGCACTTTCAGAGTAAAGCAAGGAGTAGGATAACAAGAGGGTATCATAGGTATGTATGTAGAGAGGTAGAATGCTGGAGGCATAATGGCCTAAGGGTCTAAGTTGGGGTAGAGGTGGGGATTAAAGAGAGGAAGGGTAGGAGTAAGCTAATCAAAGTTTAAGTTGTTTGAATAAGTAATATAGAAACCTACTTCTTTGCTGGATAAGAAAGTTTGGGGAGGAATACCCTTTGAGAGTAAACAATGCCACCATGCCAGAAACCATAAAATGTTACTAGAAAGAAATCTAGTGCCAGGGGCAGGTTACCTTACAGTGAATTTTTGGCCATGGAGGCACTGATGCATCCCTGACCCCAATAATTCAGACTATTGCCAAGGCTCTTGATTGCCAATCAGAATTAGATGGTAAGACCCTTTTGCTGAAGACTGCACATGAGTGGGCTGCAGGACACTGAGAAATTGAGCTGGAGCTGAATTAAAAGCCCTTTCCCTATTGACTGTCAGAAAGCAGGAAAGAGCTCTGCACCATGCAGCATTCTGGGGGAGAAAAGTCATCAATGGCCTTGACCAGCAACAGAAGCTACAAGCCTTATCGCTGGCCGCCAAGCCAAATGTGATAAGTGATGCAATGGTGGCATATCTGTTATGGAGGAAACCAACTGCTCTCTGATTAGTCTGGAGGCCCACTCCATGGGAGGGAATTTGTGCCTGGTACTGAAAACATAGTCAAAAGCCTATGGCTAGGGAGGTCATAAGCCCTCAGGGTGAAAGTATAACTGTTGTCTGACTAAACGTATGTATTAGGCCTACAAAACTGCCTGCTAAATAGCTAAGTTGATGTCCATGTATCAAGGCTGCAACTCACTCTTGGTTAAATAAACTCTTTTCAGATGGTGGTGACCACTGAGGTGATTAAAAAGAGGCCATGGTGCTGAGAAGAAGTGAGAGTGGAATGTTCAGTGATAAGTGAGACATCTTTATCACATCCTCTAAGACCCAGACACCATTGCAGAAGAGATGGCAGAAAGGATATAAGAGCCAAAGGAAGGGGAAGGGTGCTGACAATAATGTTATCCAGATTCAAAGTGTCCTAGATATTCATGACTTCACAGTGGCTGATGCTACCTACACAAGGCCTGCATAATAGGAGGAAAAAAGCAAACAATGGCATTCGAATAGAAGAGAAACTAGTTAGAAGGGGGAAATGGGAATTTTGGAGGACATTATGGAAAACGAAAGAAACAAACACAGCCTTATTGAACATATAAACTGTTCTTTTAAAAACAGGCAAATGGCCAAAGTTAATTCTCTCTTGGTATGTAGCTTGTTGAATCATATTGGAGAGGTATGTGTTTCTTTCAGTGAGGAGATTAACATTGTAATGAGTGTCAAGTTATCCCAACATGCTATTTCAATAGGAAATGGGTGTATTATTTATAAGGGTTTTAACAACAAGGTTGAGGTTGTAAATACTGCTGAAGATCTTAATTATATTCATTCATCCACTCATACTTATTATTGTACATCTATGGATGCTTGTTAGCTTCTCTGCTTCCTCATTCCCTCCAAGTCTCCAAAGGTCAGGGTCAGAGAACCCTGTATTCCATCTTCAAATTGTAGTGCTCTGCAGCCTTGTCCTTTTACAGGGATTTGCAAGCAAAGAATTCTGTAGAAAGTACATTCCAATTATAGATACTATATAATACACACTTTCTTATCATTACTGTTGTAGTCCGGTTAACATTGCTGGTAGAAATCACCCAACCAAGAGCAGCTTCTGGGAAAAAGATTTATTTTGGTTTACAATCTCAAGGGGAAGCTCCACAATGGCAGGGAAAAACAGGCATGATAAGGAAATGGAAGGCATGATCAGAGGGTGGACATCATCACCCCCTGACCAACATAAGGTGGACAATAGCAACAGCAGAGTGTGCCAAACACTGGCATAGGGAAACTGGCTGTAACACTCATAATCCTGCCCCCAACAATACACTCCCTCCAGGAGGCATTAACTCCTAAATATCCATTAGCTGGGAACCTAGCATTCAGAGCACCAAAGCTTATGGGAGACACCTGAATCAAACCACCACATTCTGCCCCTGGCCCCCATAAACTGATAACCATACATGTTATAAAATGCAATGCATTCATCTAACTTTAAAAGTCTCATAGTTTTTATCAATCCCAATGATGCCCATACATCCCCATAGTCCAAGATCTTTTAACTGACCCATAATACCAAAAAATAACCTAAAAAAAAAAAAAAAACATGATGGCACAGAATAAATATTCACACTGCAAAAGATGGCATTGGGCATAGCAAAGAAACATTCAACCAATACAAGATTTAAAACAAGCAGAGCAAACATCAAACTCTGTAGCTTCAAGTCCAACAACTCCAGTCAGTGACAAATCTCCAAGTCTGACAATTCTAACCAACAACAAGTCTCTGGCATTCCAATTCCACCCCTCCAGCTAGGGTACTCACAGTCCTGGAAAACTTCATCAGGGCTGGCAGCTTTCCTTGGCAGCCATCTCCTTGGCAGCAGTGGTCCCGGCATCTCCACTGAGTCTCCTCTGCAATCCATGGTTTGTTCTCATGGCCCCATGGGGTCTCCACACAGGTAATCAACAAAGCCTGCTTCACACTGCCCATGGCCATTTACAAAACACAAGATCGTGTTGCAAACTCAATGACCCTCTCTTTCCTGCATTTCTTATACTCCACAATACCAGGTAAGGTGCCAATTTGTTAATCCAGGGGGGAATAAAGCAGACTTTGAAGAACAGGATACTCCTTGAGCACTCAGGCCCCTTCAAAAGAGTCTACATTCTTCCTTTTGCCCCAGCGCAGGTCAACTAGTCCAGTCTCAAGGGTTATAGTCACTTAGTTGCAGCTGAACATTCAACAGTTCACCCAAAGATTTTTCTTTCTGTGCTATATCCCTCTGCTCATACCAGTTCACTTCTATGCAAAGCAACCTGGCACAACTTCTCAGGACATGGGCATAAAATCAAGCATCTCACACAAACTGGTGGCCCAGTACAAGCAAAGCTCTTTCTCACCCTCATAAGCCAAACCTCACAGTCCATAGTTTTTACTGCATTCAGGTCTTGCAGTTCAGACCAGAATAGTCCATCAAGCTGTACTTTTACGGCACTGCAAGGCATCTCATAGGCCAAGGTTTTAAATCCTTCCACATTCCTCTTGAAAATCAGCTCCAAAAGGCCAAAGCCACACCACACAGTCAGGGGTCTAGCACTCCTCAGTACCACTTTACTGTTGCAGTCCAGTTCACATTACTGGTAGAAATCACCCAACCAAGAGCAGCTTCTGGGAAAAAGAGATTTATTTTGGTTTATAGGCTCTAGGGGAAGCTCCATGATGGCAGGAGGAAATAGTGGCATGATAAGAGGGTGGACATCACCCCCTGGCCAACATAAGGTGCACAATAGCAATAGCATAGTGTACCAAACACTGGCATGGGGGAAACTGGCTATAACACCCATAAGCTCACCCCCAACAATACACTCCCTCCAGGAGGCATTACTTCCCAAATATCCATCAGCTGGGAACCTAGCATTCAGAACACCTAAGTTTATGGGTGACACATGAATCAAACCATGGCAATTACCTAAAATGTCTCAAAGAATGTAAAAATAGTCATAATTAACTTTCCCTTCAGTGAAAATCTATAGTAGTTTAAGCTTAAAATTCACATGGTGAATTTTTCATTGACTTTTAAAAGAAGTCTGTGTAACCTACAGACTTGAAAAGATAGGGAATTGCCTGAGTGAAGGCAACACATAAAGTTGATTTAGGTTCTTGAAGTTGTTTTCCCACGATTTAAACATTTCTAGGTAAATTTCCATCAATATGCTTTTCATGAATCTATATTATTTCATCTTTAACACATTTCTTCCACATTATCACTAATGAGAACACGAACAGTAAAAACTGAGGCAAAGAATCTACTTAGCTACCATTTATGAATAGTAAAAGCTTGAAGCTGATTAACATAATAAGGAGTGGGTCTCTTGGGATGAGAGATGCTGTAATTCCATTGAGGGGTCCAGATATTATCACAAAACCTTCAAAAGAAAGTTTGTATGCTAGTTTCAGATAAAAGATTAATGAAGAGCAAAAAACCTGCAAAGTGTACTTATAGTAATGCCTAGCCCTATATCTCATATGTGGACACCCCCTCAACTCATCAGCTGGAGAAACATTTCCCCCATCATCATCACCTGGTCCCCTCCTTTTTCTATCCCATATGTGGGGTTTTCTTCTAGCATAGTTAAATTTTATTTTCTTGTCTTATTTTACTTCAAATCAGAGAAGCTAGGGATCTGATACGATGAGAATATTAATGATACACGTTCTTATTATATAATATTTGCATTTGTCAGGATTTATTTATATCAGGATTGTGATTTTTCCAAACCATAGTTAGTATGAAGTTTACATATTAGGCAAAGCAGTTATGATCTTTATAACATTTATCAAATAAATGACAATTCCTTTCACCTTTTCAGTTCTTTTCATCTATTATTAAAATGCACGGGGCTGGACAGATTGTCCACTGGTTAAGGCATTTGCTTTTAAAGCCTATCCAGCTGGGTTTAATTTCCAAGCCCTATGTAAAGCCAGATGCACAAAGTGATGCATGTTTCTAGAGTTTGTTTGCAGTGGCAAGAGGCCCTGACATACCCATTAATATTCTCTCTCTCTCTCATATAATCCAGAGATATGAATGTCTTTTTGATCTTATTGATCATGGAGAGACTTGCAACTCATTTTGCATGTAGAGGAGGAGACTCTGAAAATCTCCCTGTCCTGATCAATCAGTGGTTCAGAAGAGCAGACAATAATAACCAAACCAAACCAGCTCAGAAATGTAATAGATGAAAATATTAATATTAATTGTAATATTTAAAACAGACTTTTCCTTAGCTACTATGATTCTAGAAAATCAATCATGTATGTTTGAGCACTATAATTTTTTTTTTTACCATGTAAATGTATAATCAGGAAAAAGGCACAAAGCAGATATTTCTATGATGCCCCAACTAACTGACACAAAATGGCTTTTTTGACTATAGATTCTAGAAACAGCTCAACCCAGGAAGATCTAGTAGGGGAGCTGAGAGTCCTGCTGAGAACCCCAGCCCATGCCCACTGTACTGCCAGCATAAAAGCTGAACGCTCTGAGCGCCAGAGGCATCTTGGCTTTTTAGGCCAGGAGATCTCCAGAATGCCAGAGGAGCAACCCCAAACATCCCAAGAAGTAAATACAACATTTTTTTTTTTCTCCTCAGAGTAATCCCTAGATTATAACAAGTCTGGGTTTTTCCCATGTCATGGAATGTATGAAGAAATGAGGCGTTTGATCATTAAGTTGTGTAAGTATCCAACCCTCAAATTTTGACTCTCAAAGTTAAAAGTGATAAAATTGTTTCCCTAAAATCTCCTTTGTTTTCATTTTTCAGTGCTGTATGCTAAACAGGTAATAATTTTAAGAATATTGAATGATTTTGTTCTCAGGAAAAAGGAATGTCTTGCCATCTTCAACATGTTCAGTGAACCAAAAGGGGATAAAGAAAATAAAGTAAGTATTCTGAGTTTTCTTCAAGAGTTTCCTAAGGAATGCAGACCCAGCTGGCCCAATGTTTGAATCAGAGCTCCTTCCTTAACCAAACTCCTTGGATTGAAGGCATTCCCAGAGTCAGTAGCTTTTACATGAGAGTGCCATTGACCATTACCAGGGCAATATTTTCACCTCCTTAATAATGTTAAATAATATAAAAGTTAAGCAAAAATTATATGATTCAAGGACAGATGAAATTATGACACAGTGCATTTTCTTACTGATTTCAAACTAATCACCAGAGTGATCCTGAGAATAACCTAATAATTTATTCTAAAATTAGATAAGTTTAAGACTGAAAGGGGGCTCAGTGTATAATCACACCAGGATGAACTGTTATTGTTATTAAACTGTTAAATAACTATTGTTAATAAACTGTTATTGTTCTAGGTAAGCTAGAGTGTTTAGCCACTTCACTAACCATCATTATTGTAAGTTTGATAGTAATGATCATATATATTGTTTTGTTTTAAATATAATAGTGAGAAATTGTAAGGATGTTAGTGATGTCCATATGTATTATTTTGTTTTAAGTCTAATGGTGAGAAATCTTGTCAAATGCTAAAAGGTATTCATAATGTAAAAATAGAGTGCATGTATTTTCTTGACAAAATTTACAAAATTATAATATATCTATAAAATTTACATTAGAATAAACCATGTCTACTTCATCTAAATATCTGTTACCCATTAATAGAAACCTCCTTGTTGTGTACAGATAAGAATTGCTTGTTGGAATATCTCCTGTTAAGGACTAGAAAGGAATGGCTGCAGGCAGGTCACACTAGCATTTAGCTGTAAATAAACTGGAACAAAATGGACTAAAATGAGATGGTTCTGAGGATAGGAAACTGTGGGCCCAAAGGTAGTATACCTACCTAATAATCTGCAAAGTGGCTGAGAAACAACACTTGCATCATGCTTAATAGGTCTTAACACCCCTGACTCTGTCTGTGAAGAATGATGGCAGAATGAGGCATGGAGCTCGTGAGAGTTTAGCATGGCCATAGCAGAGAATATTTATGAAAAGTTAGCATTTTAGTTACATTAATTATGAGTTCATATAAAGTAGTTTGTACTAACTTATTATGATAGATCTTTAGTTGATCACTTCATATCATCATGAAAGTAACTACTAGACTAAACTAATTATATTTTTAATTTTTCCTTTCATAGGAAGACAGAATGGATGGACCAATACAAAAGAATATCCCAGAGCTTAATTTTAGACAATTTAATAAAATTATCATTAATCTGATTTTAGTGAAGAGACAGAAACTAAGGTCTATGATATTTTGTAATTATTCCCAGTAAGTGACATTTAGTTTGAAATAATAGTTTTGACTACAAACTTTATTTCCAACAGTTAGTTAGCTTTATGGAAGCAATAGCTCAATTCTAACACTACAGTGGGAAAGTGGCCATAGACAACAGGAAAAGAAATAGACATGAGCATATATTCTTACCCAGCTATGTGCTCTTAAATAGCCAGAAATATAAGCAAGAAAGCAAAGAAGATTACTTAACACTAATACTTATGAATATCTTCTATCGATTTCCCAAAATACCTTTATGAGTAAATCTTTAATAGAACACAATCCATGGCTATTTTGGAGTTCTATAAACTTCTCTTTCAAAGGCAATTTTCCCCAACCCTTAGCCCACTAGGATTCTTTAATATATTCCTACTTGTATTAGAATTTTCTTTTTAATACCCTTGCATGTTGACCCTCACTATGTAGCCCTGGTTGGTATAGATTAGAACTCAAGATCGATTATATAACTCAACCCCTCAAGTGCTAACATGTCCGCATGATTCTCATGTTTTAAAATTCATTTAAAAAAGCAACACCTAGTAAAAGAAGACACTTATAATCTTTTCCTAATATTATGGTATGATTAGCTATAACATCTTGACTGAATGGGCAGTCTCAACAGTTATGACAGGTTTAACAGTGGGCTATGTGTAATTAAATTCAGCAACCATTTATTGAGTGTCTATGCTAGATATTGGAAGTTGAAAATGTTTCTAAAGATAGTAATGCATACTGAAGGTCATCGAAGTTGGAGACTCTAGCAACTCCTTTCCTAAAAGGGTATCTCAAGAAAACAATTTAATGGAACAAAATTACCAAGAGGTAAACATTCTTTTTTTTAAAATTTTTTTGTTTATTTATTTATT
Source organism: Jaculus jaculus (assembly GCF_020740685.1). NCBI lineage: Eukaryota > Metazoa > Chordata > Mammalia > Rodentia > Dipodidae > Jaculus > Jaculus jaculus. The sequence goes on from NC_059103.1 coordinate 36,728,958, forward strand.
TGAGAGTGATAGAAAGAGAGATAGAGGCAGATAGAGAGAGAGAATGGGCGCACCAGGGCTTCCAGCCACTGCAAACGAACTCCAGACACGTGCGCCCCCTTGTGCATCTGGCTAACGTGGGTCCTCGGGAATCGAGCCTCGAACTGGGGTCCTTAGGCTTCACAGGCAAGCGCTTAACCGCTAAGCCATCTCTCCAGCCCAGATGTAAACATTCTTATCATAGTGTTTGAAATCATAACAAATTAAGTTTAATACAGACATATTGACTATCTCATGTTAGCAAAATTACAAAGCAAAAATATAAAAAACATATTATCAAATAGAATTATCACTGCAAAGACTAGGAAGAAGCATGCAATCATAAACAAATGATTGTTTGAGACCATGTATGTTTGGTTTGGTGTAAATCCCTTCCTTGATATACCTTAAATTACATTATGAGGTTAGTTACTGATTGCAAATGACTACTGAAAGTGGAGTATGGTTCTCATAGTCTATGTATGTACATGGGTGTGTATATACAGCAGAATCAGTCTCCCACTTCTCCATCCTAAACCATTTAATGTAAAGGAAGATAGTGAAATAGAGTCTCAGATGAGGGCTTTGTTACATGACCAAGTATGCTCTTTGTGCCCATTATCTATGCCACCTCTATGGAAAAAACTTAACTGTGCTCTCATTTTGTGCATTTTTCTTCCTTTTTGAAGCCTACTCTGTCATTCCTCAGAGGCCAGTTAGCAATGCAATAAATTAATTTGTACTTTGGAGAGAACTCTTTAGTCCTTTTTGTTCTCTCACCTCCCAATCAGACATATACCCTTGCATTTGCATGCATTAACATAATGAAGCATTAATTACACAGTGTTTGGGATAGGACAAGCAAAGTGCTTCAATCAATCTCAATAACTTGCATCAGGAAGGCAAAAAATGCTTCCCAGCCTTATCAGGATCACATAATAGACACAAATACAGGCTCAGCGCCTGCTGTAGGTGTGATTTATAACCAACATCAAAAAACAAAAAGCAGAGAATTATAAGGAGACAAATCTATAACAATTATCTTAATGATAAATGAACAAATTTGATTCTATTGTTTTATGTTATTGTCAGCCTAGTGGTTTGTTTGCAAAAAGGTATAAAGATTAAGCAATCTGCTTTATAAACCCAATGATATCTGAAAATGCCTAATTCCTAGGGTAAAGAATGATGTTATAGTATCTAATTTTCCTCAAGAAATGGTTTTTATTGCAACCAGAAGAGGGGCTCACACACAGCACTTCTGGAAGACTGTCAAGCCTCCTAACCTTGCTAGTTTCTAGCTTGTCTTTCTGTACTATGTGCTAGTCTGCTCAAGAGAGCCTGAGCCCTGCCACTTCCAGCCAGCCCAGCATCCCGTGCTTCCAGCCAGCATCACTTCTGATTGATGGTGAGCCATACCAGTTGTTCCTTATACAAAATGAGTGCATAAGGATACTGTGATTAGAAACCAGAAACTTAGAAACATGAGTAGCATTTCATATAGTTTTCAAGACTGTAAAAAATAGGTATTTGGGTACCTAGAAATCCATTTCATTTTAAAAAATTTTAGAAGTATGGTTGACTAATAAGGAAATAAGATAAGGGAATGAATGAATGAATACGGTGCCTTCCTCAAAGGGGAAGTCTTTAAGTCTGTGATTTCCCAACAATGACAGTTTTGACACTGTGGGACAAATAGCTTTCTATTATGAGGAGATGGCCTGTGCACTGTAAGAAATTCATTAACACTTGACCTCTAGTCAATGAAACCTAGTTTTTTACCTTTGTCTTTTCTAGTCTGACAATTAAAACTACCTTTCAACTTCACCACTGTAGTCAAATGAAAGAAGTGGCAAAATCACTCCCAGCAGAGAAATATTACCCCATACCCTTTCATAAATAGTCATATGTAATGTACATATTAAAATCATTACAGCAACCTAGAAGAAATTACTTGGATTTGTGGAAATTTTGCTATTTAATATTCTATTTTTTTTTTTTTCGATGTAGTGTCTTGCTCTAGCCCAGGCTAATCTGAAATTCACTACGTAGTCTCAGGGTGGCCTCGAACTCATGGCAATCCTCCTACCTCTGCCTCCCGAGTGCTGGGATTAAAGAAGTGCGCCACCATGCCCAGCTTTTAAAAATATTTTAATTATTTATTTGCATGCAGAGAAAAAGAGGGAGGGAAGGAGGGAGAGAGAGAGAGGGAGCGAGAAGGCAGAGTGTTCTAGGACCTCCAGCCATTGTATTTTTTTAAATTATTTATTTATTTCTTTAAGAATGACAGACACAGAGAGAAAGACAGATAGAGGGAGAGAGAGAGAATGGGTGCACCAGGGCTTCCAGCCTCTGCAAACGAACTCCAGACGCGTGTGCCCCCTTGTGCATCTGGCTAACGTGGGACCTGGGGAACCGAGCCTCGAACCGGGGTCCTAAGGCTTCACAGGCAAGTGCTTAACCGCTAAGCCATCTCTCCAGCCCCCTCCAGCCATTGTAAATGAACTCCAGATTCATGTACTACCTTGTGGATTTACATGGGTACTGGGGACTTTAATCCCAGTTGTTAGACTTTGCAGCAAGTGTCTTAACTATTGAGCTACTGAGTAGAGTTTATAAAGCACTTAAATAAATATTTAAAGGCATTTATAAGATAGTGGAAGTCAAGATTTCTATTTCTGATAATTTGGTCCTGATTGTGAGCCTTTGAGAAATGTTCTCTCTGTATATCACTTTCTTTCTTTGCAGAGAAATGAGTGTGAAGAAGGTGATAGCTGAGCCCCTCCCAGGTCTGCCATGTATGGCTCAACCATTGGATTCAACCAGGAACACCCACACTCCCCCAAATGCCCAAATAGAGCTTGTATCACGCATTTACACTTGCCCGTTTGTTCTCTAAGGACATGAACCTTTCCCTCATTCACTTATCTGGCATTCCAAGCTAGAATCCACAAAAAGGAACAACTGAATGTATTAAAATGTGACTATGTAATGTTGCAAGGTGGGGCTATTTCTTGTTCTTGTATGGTTCAAGAAGAGGCAGAAACATTACAGCACACTTATTAGTCTCAATTTATTTATAACTTTGGACATAATCACAAAACAAATAAAATAACAAGAAAAATCAATAAAAGAGATTACTAAATTAAGCCATATTTACCGCTTATTGTGCTGCAGCCCCCCCACTCATTAAAACAGTTTTATTCAAGATAGAGATTATGCTTGGGAAAAACAAGCTAAACAAATTTTCCTAAATCTAAGTAAAACAGGTCTGAGAAGCATGTGCTTTCTGATTTGTGGTTCTCAGAGCCTATTAATATTTGCAATCACTTCTCCAAACACCATACTATTCACATAGTTCTCTGGGGATTTTAAAGACCAGCCTGCCCTTTTGACAGCTGTCAAGTCCTCGTTTGCATGAAAGAAGCAACAAGTCAATGCAATCATCCTTCAGGACTCTGAGCACTGTCAGCTATTGGCCATCAGGATGCATTCATCCGTAGGCACTCATTTGGGCCCTTTCATAACTGATACGCTAGCTGGTGTGTTCCTGCAATTGCTCATGCGAGTGCAAAATGAAACGACATGACAGAGAAACAGCATTATAATTCTCCACCATCTAGATACTCAAATGACGTGTCTGCCAATATACCACAATATGTTCCCATTTTCAATGCATCTATCTGAACAAAGACTTGAGAGCACCATCTTTCAAACAGGTTGTACTTGTCTCTTCTCATTGCCTCTCAGCATTCCTGGAAGATGCATTAAAATACAATGATGCTTACATTTTCATTTGTAACAATGGAGGGAGAAGAAAGGCAAACGCTTTGTACTAAGAGATGAAGGACATAAGTAAGAACACTAAAGAAATCTTTATACACTTGAGGAGGAATGTAATTGTGGCCTACTAGCAGCCTCTGATAAGATCAAGAACTTTATTTCTAAGGCACAGGCAGGAAATAATTTATATCATCAAAATAATTGAGTGGTTTGTCTTGTCACAATACGCTTTATGTTATTCATTAAGAAAGTGGAAAAGAGAAAGAGGGAAAGAGAAATGGAGGAAGAAAGGAAATGGAGAGAGGGAGACAAAAAGCAAAAGCAAGAATGACTAATAATTAGACAAGATAGAAGGAAAGGTACTTCTAGTCTCAGAATAACACCATTAGAACATATGCTATCTGATTTATGGTTTGCCAACAGCATCTGGAAATGAAACCCCTCTAGTTGGAGCCACGCGTTGCCCAGGAATTAGGGGAAAAGGGTTACCATTGGGTGGATAAATTGTTATCTCTACAATGAAATGAAACAGTGGGAAAATCAACAGCTAATTCATTGAAATGCAAAGCCACTCTTTCTTTATAAAACAAAGGCCACAGTAGAGCTGATGGGCCATGGGCTATGAATACATTGTTCTGGGTTTTGAAAACCCAAAGATATTTTTAAAAAGCTGAATCCAAATATAACCAAACCATTAAATGTCCAATAACAAATGTGTGCATTCAGCCTTGCCATTCTGGCCAGTATCACCACCAAAACTCCCGTTCATGGGTAGGTTCCTGAACAGCTGTATTTGGTTACATTTCATGAGAAGCCAGAGCTTCCAGATTTCATTTTCTTTCAATTCAGTGGAACTGGCAATTTCAACATAAATAAATTAAGATTTTAAAAATGAATAAATAAAAGCATCTGTGGGCCAGAAACTCACAAGCTTTTTAGGTTTAATGCTTAAAATAAATGTTTAACATCGAACTGTAGGATTAGGGGACATCATGAATATGGTCTTTTTTTCTTTCTTTCTTTCTTTCTTTCTTTCTTTCTTTCTTTCTTTCTTTCTTTCTTTTCTGAGATAAAAGCAAATAAGAATAGGAAAATCAATCAAGGTTGCAAGATCCTGAAATTCTGTTATTCATTACACTGACAGCTTCAGGTCAAAACTGCCTATCATGTTTCTCAGCCTGTTTCCCAACTCTTACAAACTTTTGAATTGACTAATCCAGAACAGTCTCAGAGAAGTAACAGATGTCCCTGTTGAACCCATTAAAACCTGTGGTCAGTCACAGCTATCTCCAAAAGAATAACACTATTTTCAACGTTAAGTGACAGTGCAAGTCTGAAAGGTATCACCTGCCCACATGGCAGAGAAAGAAACAAGTTAATCTCTGTACCTAATCACTGGGGCTTTCCATTCCTCAGCCTTGTTTTTTGGCAGTGGATAGTGAATTTACTCCTGCTGCAGCAACATATTAAGTAGTCATTATTTTTGAGTCATTTCTTAAATGTTACAATGATAAATAGTTTTGATACGTTAGAATTTTCTAGATCCTATGATTTTGTTATTCTCATTTTCTCCATTTGAACAGAGGAGTAAACTTTGTCACTGAAAGGCAGCCCAGCATGGTCACTGTAATTCCATCAGTGAGAGGCAGAATCAGGACATGACCTTGAGTTTTACTGAATCTAAGGATTATACTTTGAATCAAAGTATACACTGAGAGTTTAGAGACCTGGGTTCTAGTTCACAAACAATGTAATATTTAAAAAAAAGATTGTTGCTAACTAGGAATATAGTTATTGAAATAACTAGAGAAAGAAGAGAGAGATATCCAAATTATACAGGAAAATACTGTGCATTATGAGGTCAGTCAGGTAAAATGTGTAGAAAATGATGAGGAAGAGCTAGAAGTGTTGCTTAGTGGTTAAGGCACTTGCCCAAACAGCCAAAGGACCCAGGTTCTACTCCCTAGGTATGTATGTAATTTGAGGTACCTCAATAGCTAATAGTCATTTCACTTCGAGAGGAAGGAAAGATTTAAAGGCATGATTGAGGAAAGTCTCTGCTCCTAATTACTTTAACTATATCCCTTAGTGAAGAATTTCCTATTTCACTTTAGAACAGAGCTTATTTGTATGCTTAAAGATAAATTGTATTATTTTTCTCAAGACAAACTATAAACCAGGAATTAAAAGTTGGCTACATATACCAGGACTTGTCTTCATAGAACCCACTGACTACCCTCTAGTCAGATTTGACCTAGTAGTCTTTTATACTCAGAGCAAAGAAAACTGTAAACTCCTCATTGTTCTGGGAAGCACAGCCAAAGTTTACCCATCATAACATTATTTTTAGAATTTTGTGAGCGTCAATGGAAAAACAGAAGGAACATCCCAACATTAAATTATTCACTTGAATGCCTTTCCAAATTGAAATCACAAAGATTGCAAGTACAGAGTTGTAACTACACAGGAACCCATTTGAAACAATTTCAGATCCGAACATTGCCATAAGGTCCTGTTGATTTTGACGAAGGCAACCTACTCATGTGGATAATACCCTGCAGATGGGGCACTGGTTCTGGGGCCCTCCACCAAGCCCAACTTCCTCAGCCTACCCTCACTCTCACATTCTTCTCATGGAACCTGGAGGGATCATACACCTTCCTGTGAGCTCAGGGTGTGATTTTATGGTCAGACATAGCAAAGGCTTCTGCCATGAGGACCAAAGAGGCCATTCATCAGGAGGCTGTCTGCCACGAAAAGGAGCTGCTGCTGCTCCATGCCTGTATTCTCCCAGCCCAGGGCACAGACAGAGGAAAGATGCTGCATCTTCCAGCATCCTTCAGACCAAACACTTTCTAATGGAATATTAAATGGTCATAAAATTGTTTATATGGCCAGAACACCTTTACTTCATATCTCACACATTTAACTTTACATTCCTTTCACTGCAATCCAGACCTGCTGGTTTAGCAGCTCCATAGATCAGAACTTCTGGGTCTGAGAAAGTCTTCTTTCTGTGTGACACAGCTGCCAGAGCTTACCTGGCTATCACTGAGTCACCCCTCTGGGTACCACCAATTCTGAACTCACCTTGAAACTTGAAAAAAATCCATATATTTAACAGGATATTATGACTGGAATATAAACATCAAAACCCCTTTGTTAGTTACAGATAAGATCAATTTGGAAATTATTTTCATTTCACTGTTTTCAAAAGTTTATTCTTAAACTGGAGAGACGGCTCAGTGGTTAACACCCTTGCCTGCAAAGCGTAATTCCCTAGTACCCACATAAGCCAGATACACAAGGTAGCTCATGCATATGGAGTTCATTTGTAATGACTAGATGTCTTCTCTTTTTTTATATATTTTTTGTTGATTTATTTGAGAGTGACAGACAGAAAGAGGAAGAGGCAGAGAGAGAGAGAGAGAGAATGGGCGCGCCAGGGCCTCCAGCCACTGCAAATGAACTCTAGACGCATAGGCCACCTTGTGCATCTGGCTAACGTGGGTCCTGGGGAATCGAGCCTTGCACCGGGGTCCTTATGCTTCATAGGCAAGCACTTAACTGCTAAGCCATCTCTTCAGCCCTAGATGTCTTTTCTTTCTCTCTCAAATAATAAATAAAATATTTTTACAAAGCCAAAAAATCGCGTGTTCTCTCTCATATTTGGATCCTAGCTACAAATGACTGGACTTCTGAGTGAGTAGATAAAAAATCTCAGTAGCATAGGCCAGTGAACTAGAAAGGAAATATAAAGGGAATCGAAAGGGAGGAAGGGGGGACTTAATAGGATGGTATTGCGTTTTTATAAGTAGAAGAACAGATTAATGGGGGTTAAAGGCCTAAATGAGGTCAGGGGAGGAGATTGAGTAAGGAAAGGTAGAGGGAGGGCTATCAAAATCTAAGAGGAGGGCTGGAGAGATGGCTTAGTGGTTAAGCGCTTGCCTATGAAGCCTAAGGACCCCGGTTCGAGGCTCGGTTCCCCAGGTCCCACGTTAGCCAGATGCACAAGGGGGCGCACACGTCTGGAGTTCGTTTGCAGAGGCTGGAGGCCCTGGCACGCCCATTCTCTCTCTCTCCCTCTATCTGTCTTTCTCTCTGTGTCTGTCGCTCTTAAATAAATAATTTAAAAAAAAATTTAAAAAAAATCTAAGAGGATATAAGTAAGTCATATGGAAACCTACTTTTTTGGATAATAGAACACACATGAGCCATAAATTGTTTCTAGAAAAATTTCAGTCTTAGGGATGGAATACATTCCAGTGGGTTGTTGGCCAGGGAGGTTCCTGATGCTCCCAAAACATTACAGGCCAATGCTGAAGCCCTTCATTTCCCACCAGGAATAGATGGTAAGACCCTATTGCTGAAGACTTTACATATTTGGGCAGGAAGGTCACTGAGAAACCCTGATGAAGCTGAGCCAAAACCCCCCTCCATGTAGACTAGCTGACAGAGAGCTGGAAAAAGCCATGCTGCATGCAGTTCAATGGAAGAAAGAGAAATCACTAGTAAAGATACCCAACAGTGGACACTGCAAGCCTTATATTTGGCCAGCCAGGCCAAAGAGCCAACAAGTGCAATAGTGACACATCTGTCATGGTGGAAACCAACTGCCCTCCAATTGAATTGGAGGCCTGCTCCATGGGAGGGAATATATCTCTGATACTGAAAACCTAAAACAGGGGTAGTCACAAGCCCTAGGGGTGTAACGTCTACTGCTGTCTGGCTAAAAGTATATACTATCCTCACCAAACTGCCCAGCAAACACCTCTGTTAATGTTCATACCCATGTATTAATGCTACTCTCACTTTTGGCTAGAGAACCTTCTCTTTTCAGATGGCAGTGAGCTTGGGATGACTAAGAAGGCACCATGGTGCTGAGAAGTGACAGGGGAGGGCTGAGCACTGGAATATCTCAATCGCACCTTCCATGGCTCAGAGTCCATGACAGAAGAGGTGGCGGAAAGAATTTAAGAGCCAAAGAAAGTATAGGACTCCTTACAACGTGCTCTTCCAGACACAAAATAGATTGGATATTCCTGATCTCACGGTGCCTGACACTACCTACACAAGACCATCATAATAGGAAGAAAAGATCACGATATCAAAATAAAAGAGAGGCTGAGAGAGGGAGGGGATATGATGGAGAGTGAAGTTTCAAAAGGGAAAGTGGGGGTAGGGAGGGAATTACCATGGGATCTTGTTTATAATTACAGAAATTATCAATAAAAAATAAAAATAAGGAAAGTTAATTCTATGTGGGTGATGTTATATGCAAACCTCCCTTGATCCAGGTTTGTCTCCAGTGAGGGAATGAATTCAGTGGAAACCTTCCTGGTCAGGAAGACAGCACAGACATGTTTGGGACCCTTCTTGTTTAGGCCTGTACTTTAGCTGAACCATCCTTCTCATAGTTATTCTGTAACTTATAGCTTTCCAGTCTATGTCTCTTCTTCAAACGCTAACTCTGTTTATGGTTACCCTGCTTTGAACTCTCTGAGCCTACTTGTGAGAGGGGCTCCCATGCTATAAATTTTAGCTGCCCTGGGTCCAAGGAGTGCCTACTTCCTACTTTTTCCTCTGTGCTCACTGTGGCGTTTCTCAACACATCCTAGCTGCAGTGACTTCTGTGCTCTCAGTATACCTATCTGGAAGGTTCCCAAATTTGTGCTTGCTACTCAGACTTTTGTTTCAATTTAAATGTTATTCACCTGAGAAAACTTTTCTGCCAGAATCCAAATCAAAACCTAGGCTTACAGTTGATATGATTGTCTCTTATAGTATGCTATGATATTGCTTTTTAAGTCATTTGCACCAAGAGAATTATTTTGCTGTTCTTTAAATTAGCATTGGTTTTCTTCTGAATCATCAATGCCATGAGAAAAAATTTGGGATTTCTTTATTCCACCTACCTATACTCAGTGCCTAGCAGAGTGTGTGACATGGCTCAGTACTTCGCCAACAAATGGATAAATGAAAAACCTACTCTCTAAGCCCTGGCCTTACTTGGTCTTGCTTAAGAAATGAAACAAAGCTCCATTTTCTTAGTCTCACTAGGATTTCTTGACAGGCCTCAGGAGGGTTTTGTTTTGTGTTGATTTTCTTCTTTTCTTTTTCCTTTTTCAGAACTTATCTGTAGGGATTGAATACTGACGTCACCCAAGTTCATAGCACAGATCTGCAAACAGACTGGGTTTATTTGTAAATAGGACCATAGATCCTAGGATTAATGAACTCATTATGGGGTTGGAGAGATGGCTCAGAGGTTAAGTGCACTTTCTGTGCAAGTATGAGGGCCTGAGGGGCCATGAGGCCACCTGTGTTTGAATCTCCAGAACCCACACAAAAAGCTGGGTATGACCATGCACATCTGTAATTTCAGGGGAGACAAGAGAATCTCTGGGGTTTGCAAATAGAATCTCTTGCATCAGCAAGAGACCCTTATGAAGGAAAAGTAAGAGAAAGAGAAAGAAAGGTTAGTGAGCAATGGAAGGAGCACACTTAAATTTGTCCTCTAGCTGCAGCAGGACAAGCTCATGAAGGACACATCGCACACATTACTTGCACCCAACACACATAGTGCAAACATATGGAAAAGACATCTTACCTGTGGAAGGATCTTGACTTTAGGATAAACTAGAGACTTGTAAGAAGAGAAAACAAGGAAAGGTTTATAGACACAAAAGAAGGTGATGCAAAGAAGGAGACCGAGATTAGGCTGATGTAATTCCTGGAGGGCAGGGATTGTGAGGAATTCTCCCAAGCTGGAAGAGATGAGCAATGGTCCTCACTTTGTGTTTAAAAGGGAATGTGTGTTTTGGGAAAACAAGTCTTCAACCCCCTATCCCTCACAATTGTGAAAAGTAAAGTTCTCTGGTTTCAGGCCACCCAGATTGCATAACAAGCAACTGACCAGTGCACTCTTCACTTTCAGGGTACTGTTTCCAGGCACGTTTTATGACAAGATTAGAAAATCAAGACCATGTCCTACTAAGAGTTGTATGGTGATCTGTAAAATCCATAATTTCCTTCCTAAAGTTAATGAACATGACTGACCCAGAGGCCAGGACTTACATTAATGATGGTTTACATGTATAGATCGACAAGTGAAAATGTAGGTTACTTTGTGTGACAATCTCATAGCAGAAGCAGCTTTCATCTCTTCAGATGAATCTCTGGCCTCTGCTGATGTCAGGAAGTTCCCCATCCCACAAAGCTACCCGTTGTCAGACATTGTCAGGAAGTAAACGTGTGTGTAACCCAAAGCAGACCATTAGAGCCACACTGTTTGCCTTGCTGAAACCTCAAGGGATGAGCCTGTCTCATCTTTGGAGAAAAGGCAGCTTGAAGAGTACCAGCCCTGTGGTTTATATTTTGTGCGGTCTTCCTTAAACCTAATTTAATTTTTCTGAAAGAGAAATAATGGAAATATTGCTCATTGACTTAATTTTATTCAATTATTTCCATTTAAATCCCTGTAGTATCTGAAGAATAGAGTTAATTTTAATACTATGACCAACACCTCAGTCAAATCAAATCAGTGAAGATGTATTTTTTATTTGATAAATGTGTTGTTAAGGGAAAACCCTGATCAGAAGAGCATGCCAGTCATAGAACACAGCCCGTGAGTGAGCTGGAGCTGCGATGGACACCCAGAGGGGAAACAGAATTCACCAGCATTCCTCATCACCTCTTTCCAGGCATGCAGCATGCCTTGGCAACCACACCCTTGACTTTGAACTTCTTTGATTAGTTGTACTGGATTTGTTACTGTAGTTGTATATGTATGGTAAAATATAAATAATACAGAATATATCAGTCTGTCCATTTTTAAATGTACAACTCAATGGGATTAAAGGTCTGCCTCTTTTGTATGGCTTCTTCCATTTAGCATTCATTTAAATCACCTTCTAGTTCTGAAGAGATAGTTAAATGTCAGGTAGATATTTTATCTGCTGAAGAACAGCACCAATGGAATTTTACAAGGGGTAGTGTCAAGGGTTAAAAGGCCCCTGAGACAGTATTATGGTTGGTATCCATTACATACAAATGTAGCTCTTGGCTTTCTCATCTCTTCCTTGGGGACCACCTGCACGGTGTGCAGGATGTACTCTTCACACTTTCTGAGAATGTTAGTGTCTGAGACCAAAGGGAAACACACCATGGCTGAGCCCTGGTTTATAGATGGTTTCAGCATTCAAGTGGTTAGACATTTCCTTTCCGGAACAAACAAGATGTGGAAATTCTCTTAATTTAAACCAGAAAAAGGTTAGAAGTGGCCTGAGCTTCAAAGGCCATTACATTGCCTATTAAATGAATGATAAGCTACCCTATAAACCCAAGCTTCTGATTTACAGTGTGTGCTGTTTTAAAGGTTATATGACATACAGTTTAATGAGCTAAAATAAAACATTTTTATTTAGCTTTATGAGCCTTGTTCCACTAAATATCACATTCCCCTCTGCACCAGAGGTTGTAGACTAGCCTTACCCATCTTGTTTATAAATTGAACCCACTCTTGGCCAATTTGCAGAAGCTTAGTTGACTATTTCTAAGAACCTTCTTTTCACCAGGGAGAGGATCCCCATGTATCCTGTATTTCCTGGGTGCAGATTAATGAGCCAGCATGTCTGCAGGAGATGGGAGGGAAGGGTTCAGACTCTCAGAACCATATGATTCTATGCATATGCCTGTCTTCTGCTCTGTTTTATTTTTAAGTACCATAATCCTGTTTTTTTGAAGCATGATTAAAAACACTCTTATGGGAAGTTTTAAGGTGAAAAATGATTACATATCACCGAAAGAAGAGTAATTAGACAAACTGAAATTTAAAACATATGCATATACAAGGTGGGCAACAGGAACCAAGGATATAGTATAATAATTATGTAACCATATGGAAAATGGTGATATTTTTCCATGACAGCCCAATATAAAATCCTACCTCCACCCCTTATAGGTGAAGCCTCTCATTGACAGTCGGGGTATCAGGATGGACAAGGGCGAGTGCACAGTACTCTTAATTGGGCAGCACACTTATTTGTCTTCACAATTTGTCACACAGAGGACCTTGCCAAACACAAGATACTGAACCTCAATCAAAACCCACACCTAAGACTACAGAGACTTCAGTGAGCAGCTGCCACCGTCACACCCCATTATGTCTTTGGGATTGTCCTCCACACTATCAGGGAATTCAAAAGCACTCCCCACTTCCTTATGTCTATCATGAGTTGACAGCAAGCAAGAAGGGAATGCCTTAGAACTGTGGTGCCCAAGGAAGCTCAGGTTTCACAAGGTGCCATTGATTGCCAACATGACAGATTACTTATTTCATATGCAAAGGAGGATGCAAAAGAAGATCCCATGGGACCTTACTGCACACTTTGTCAGACAGAGCCTGAGGGCATGGGGCAGGCCAGCCAGCACCCAGCCAGGGCCCCAGCAAAGATATTATCAGAAAACCATGCATGAGAACAGCTGTAGCCCTGAACACATCTGCTCCCTAGATGTGAGCAGACGTCAGAGACCCAGAGAGAGAGAGAGAGAGAGAGAGATGAGGAGGAAGGGATAGTAAGAAGCAAGCCTGATTATTGAAGTATGAGCCAGACAAGGTAAAAAGGATAACATAAATTGACCAAATTCTAACTGTGGAATTCCAATCAACAATTGTCATTTCTCTCATAAAGGAATCGATATCAAATATCAGCAGGTGACTGGGTGCAGAAAAAGGGGTTAGATACAATATGTATTCAGACCCTGCATACATGCAAAAGAAACACGTGTGACCATAACAATTCCTGTTAGGAGGGCTAATGTAGTTAGGAATAGAGGTCAGCAGGAGTCCCCAGAAGCCCTCAAAAATCATATGTGAGACAAAACTATTTATGCAAGATTAGTCCCTGAAGATTTAAACATATGTAGGATATAATTAGAAAGTTATTAATAAATAATTCTTATTTAAGAAAGGAAAGTTGAGGCTCAGAGCCTAAAATAATACCCTTATCCCCCACAGGAAGCAACTATGCTGTTCCAATGATCCTCTGGTAGGCAGAGCTTCCTCTTATGGGTCTATGGTTTATCAGAAGAAATACAGTGATCAATATGAGTAATAATTATCCAAGGAAAGATGGACAGCTTAATATCTAAACTGATTCCCTCCAATGACAATATCCAAACTGACAGACAATCTCTTAATGACAACATTGAAGCTTACATTCCCAATAACAACATCCAAACTGATATCCCAAAATAACCATATACAGACTTACACACCCCATAACCACACCCAAACTCACTCATGCCATAACAACATTCAAGCTATCAAACTCCATAACTACATTCAGAGTGACACACTCCATAACAACATTCAAAGCAACAACCCTCTTCCACAAATAAATTTATTTTGACCGTTAAAAACAGCATTCTTCATTCATATAACATTTCTCATATAACATTTCTCATATAACATTTTTGAGCAACTGGCGTTTCAAAGCATCAGTGTGGTGGGAGAGTGCAGAGCATAGAACTCTCAGAAGATGGAGTTTCAAATGGGCAGAATCCTTTAATAGTAGGTCACCATTAACTCTTTGTGATGCAGTAATCAAAGGCTAATATTAATCCAACTTGAGGCTAAGGATAATCAGAACGAAGGTGGACAACATCTGTGTCCAGATGGTTAGATTCCCTCAAGTGCATTCACTCATTTTAGAGAGTGCTATTTCTCATCTCCAGGACAATACTTCTTCCCAGTTCAGGACATAATTCATTTCTATTTTATTCTGTTTTTTTAACATGCAGCACTAATTTGGTTAAAAATAAATTAGGAACTGAAGACCAAATCTGGTCTCATGAACTTTCTAGAGAAGAACTCTGAACTACTGAGCTAGATTCCAAATCCCCAAAATGTTACAGGGCTAATTTTAAAAGCCTACTATCTCAATCAATTGTTATTTATTGTAGTTCTACTAATTTTCAAGGCAGGAAAGGAGAATAAGAGAGAAAGAGAAGAAATATGGGAAAGTATGGGCACGTTAGGGCCTTTTGCTAGTTCAGATGAAATCCAGACACCTGTGCCATGTCATGCATCACACTTTGTGTGGTTAGTGCGGCATTGAACCCAGGCTGTCTGGATTTGCAAGCAAGTACCTCTACCTGCTGGTCTATCTCCCCAAACCTGCTTTTATTTCTTGTTTGGTATTCTTTAGGTTAGATTTATGTTATAAGCATGACAATCACTAACATTTCTAATGATGATTCAATTTAGTGTAAGTTGGCTCCCATGGTTCATTTGCTATAGCACTCCGCAGATATTTCAAAGTGTTTAAGTGCTATCCTGGCTGTGGACACTGGGCTCCAATAGGATGGTTTAGCATCTTTTCATTTCTTTTCTCTAGTAGTCGTTACCATTGTCAAATAGTAAGGGAGTTGGGAGCAATCACATTAAGACGGTTTCAAGGGTTAAACGACACATATCAGACACCTACCACTGTTCAAAGAACATAGTAGTAGTCTTGAAGAAGTGCTTGGGCTGACTACTGGTCCCAGATGAGAGTGTGTAGACTTCAAACAATGAAAGCATAAGGTCTGCTCACCTCCTCAGTGTGTTCATCTTCCTTTTTGCAAGCACTTGTGGGATTGTTCTGCCCTGGCATAGAGTGTCATAGAGTATGTTTTGATTAGGCACATCTGGCTGGCAGGAACCAAGCCTCTATGCATTTCACTTAGTACCATGCCTCAGGTAATTACAGGGCTAACTCTTCCCTTCTGATAGTAATGACGCTGACAGCAGCAGCACTATGACTACATGGCTAAGATGACAAATATCCTGATATTCTAAATTTGCCCAAGGAGGGGCCTCTTTCCAGCTCTAGCCAAATATAATAAAGGTTATCATCTAAGACACAGATGCTATTAAACACTTCCCTGCATGAATCTGGCCTCTCAAAGGTGCACCACCACATGTGGGACTTCCCAGCAGCATATTATGTGTCCCCTCATGCTGGAGACTCTGCCTCACAATATTTACTGTCTCCCAAAGACTCATACTGGCCAGAGAGATCTGTGAAGCTTTGTCCTTGCAGCTTTCAGTGGTCTTGTTTTCTATGCTCTATTCTTTTTATTGTACAGTTAAAATTTCTTTTGAATAGTCATTGATTGTCATGGTCTCCTAGTACTTCTGGAACCCTCCAGCTCTTGTAAATTTACCTTTTAGTCATGTTTTTCACTGCTTTCATTGTGAGCCCATGTACGTGGAGGTTACATGCCGTCTTCCCACTTGCCTCATTTGCAATGTTATTGGGACATGACAAATTAATGACATACTGTGTGAGGGACAAGATCTGATCTAGACAAGCTGGAAGAACTGGGCATCAGCTTCCATAAGTCCCTTGGCACATTCTGATCAGCAGCTTTCAGGAATTTCCCATTGTAAATGAGATTCATATTCCAAATAGCTTCTTTCTCCCAATTAGGAAAATTAATTCAAAAGTAGAAGGATGAATGGAGTGGGTACTGTCTTCCTTAGAAGACATGTAATGATTGATAGGCAGGCAGGAGACCAGCAATGGAAATGTGTGCCAATGAATGATGGGATAAGGAACGAAGGGTGGAACACTTGTTTGCTCAGCCACTCCTCAGGCCTAAGCCCTCCAACCAAACTGCCTCTATAGATTTCCCCTCTGCAGTTGCCAGGCAATTTTCTTATAAGCTTCAAGTAGACCAATTAGTATGTCCATTGACATGTGGGTGAAGGACAAAAATGTAATTGTGTCATTCTGAACAATGAAAATTAAGAATGTCCACATGAATGTTTAAAAAGCCAAGCATCTCAATAGCACCTGAGTATTTTCTGTGGGTTCTTAATCCTTCTTCTAGCCCCAAGTATTGGTGGAACACAAAAAATGCTCAACATTTCCATACATGAATTCTCATATGCAGTATGAGTACACCATCTCCTTGACAACAGTCACTCTCACTTTATTCATGTGCAATATGAGATAATGGTGCAAGCTGAGTAGGTAATGCATACAAATCAAATTATTTAATGTAGCCCCAGTATCAAACTGAGGATTTTCTTGTGGTTAACCATAATAATCAGAAATTAAATAATATAATTAGGCAAAAGGATACATTATATACATATAATGGTATGTTAAAATGTTCTCTAACAAGTTCTCATACAAGATAAGTAGATGGGAAAGTACTGTATTTTTGATTTGATGCTTTCTTTTAACCTACGTAGTTATGTTCAACACTTACTAGCACAACTGAATTTTTGTATGTAAAAATGCTTATATTGCTGAGATACACACAAGTCTGTATTAGTAACGTGTTGCATCTCAGTAGTGGAGTGCTTGCCTAGAAAATGTACAGTCCTGAGTTTGATCTCCAGCGCTGGAAAATTAATCTATTTGTTGTGGTTTGGATGAGATGTTACTAGTAGGTTCATTAATTTTAAATATTAATTCCCCAGATGGTGGCACTTTGGGAGGCGGAACCTTGCTGAAGAAGGTGTGATACTTGAGGGGGCAAATTATAGCCCATTCACCTTGCAGTAGGAGCTTAGCACACACTTGCTGCTTCCTAGGACATGCTATGGCAAGGTGGATGCCCTGCCTCTGTTCTACCGTCCTTTCAATGCTATGATGACACTTTCCCTCAAGAATGTAATTCAAAATACACTTTTCTCTTATCAGCTGCTTTTGGTCAGGTATTTTTGTCCCAGAAACAAGATGCTAACTTTATCAATAGCAAAGTGAGTACTGAAAAAATGACATCCTGTGGGGAAAATACCATGCAATTGCCTCACAGGATTGAATTATGGTAATTTTCTCAGGCCTGTCTTCTACATCAGAGGAACAAAGTAAGGGTGCAGTGGGAGAGCGGGTCCTTCATTCTCTAGATGAAGGTAGCATGATCAAAACTGATAACCTAATATAAGACATGCATTTGTTCCCTACTATAAAATATGTGGTCAGTTCAGTTCAGATCCTGAATGTGCACTAATGGCCTTGGCAGGTCAAGTCAAACTACCAAAACTAAAGCTCAATTCCTGACACGTATGTAATGAGTGCATTACATTCATCATTAAGCCAAAACTTACGAATATTTTTCTGTGCATCAGGCCATATTCTCCAAATGAGCATGCAAAAGTGGGACATACAGGCTAGGAATTTGCCCATGTCTCCCTTACAGCTTAAAGGCAGGCAACAGGTGAAAACATAGAACCACAGTATTGACACTGTTTTGGCTGGAGTGAAGACTTTCTACAGAGAGATACTTGTGTCTTCCCTGCAGCCATCTCACTATGAAGACGATACATTTCAAGAACTGTAATATCTCCAGGACTCTCATGCTGGGGAAAATATAAAGCTTAGAGCATTGTAAGTTCCAACCACAAGACAATCTTATTTCCAGTAAAGAGATTTCACACAGTGCTGATGACTTGCAGTGCAGATGAGCTGGGGCATAATGTGTCAATGGTACCTTAAAACCTCCTCCATTAGTAGTACAGCCACACATTCTAAAGAAAAGTAATGGAAGTCATTATGGAGACATATGCATGGATAAGAATGTGTCTACTTTAGATAGCATGATTTCCATCAGGCAGATAATCATCTGGGCTTTCACGGACCCACTGGAAGAATAGTTATTTTATTAGGTAGAAAATATCTCTTATCAATCACATAAAACAATCATGAATCCAGCTTCTCTCCCCTGTGAGCATTAATTTTCAACCAGTATTCTTTTTTCTTCTTCACTATATGTGGATGCCAAGTGTTGAGTAGGGAAGGTACTTCTAGGAATAAAGTCAAGTTATTTCTAAGATCAGTAGAACCGAAGTGTCCTCTTTTCAGAAAACATTCTTTGAGATTTATATGTTTACATACCTTCACTTTCTCTTTCATGCACTATAAGAGGTACCTAGTTATTATAGAAAGATTGAGAAATGGAATAATGTATGTAAAGAAGAAAGTTGTGTACAGAGTATAAACACAGAGAAAGAATACAAGTTTGTGTGTGTGTGTTATCTTCCCGTTTTGTGGAATGTCATAGGCATATATATGCACACACCATGTACATATAAACTAATAGCCAGAAACAAACTGGACATACATTAATCTGACTACTCTGATATGTGTGTGTGTGTGTCCACACATGTGTGCATGCACAAGTGCTTGTTTGTGACAGCTGCTCACAGGGTAAGTACCAGTGAAGAGTGGATGAGGATATAGGTTCTGGTACTAAGTTATACAGAGTTTTATTCCAAAGGATTATAGGCATGTTTCTATATATCTTTCTCCAAACAGATATCACACTAAACATTCTAGCTAACACACACACACACACACACACACACACCCCTGCCTACAAGGAATATAGGGAAGGTTTTCTGGAAAATGAGCTTTGACAACCTTAGACTTTGATTGCTTCCACTGTATATGATTCTGTCTACCAGAATTCAGAATTTAGTTCTGAAATAGGGTTTAAAAAATATTCTTATTTTTTCCTACAATTAAACTGAAAAAAAAATAATTTTAGTGGGATGTTGTGGTTTGTATGTACAAGGTAAAATGTTTAAATTAAATTAAGCTAATTAGTATGTTCCTTACCTCATCCACCAACTTTCTGATTTTTCATGGGTAGAACAACAAAATATATTCTGAGCAATATAACAACAACCTATGTTGTGATATTGTCACCATGTTATACAATAATGCCCTTGAATTTATTCTTTCCAACTTCAAGTTTCTATCATCTGACTAATGATTTTTCATCCACCATGTCTTTCCCCGGCCATGGTACACACCTCTGTATTCTCTGCTTCTATGAGCTCATCTGTTTGTAGGTGGCACATATAGATGAGTTTACATAGCCCTCGCATTATCTGTGCCTGACTCATTTCACTTAGCATGATGTCTTCCTGATGGATCCAACTTGCCACAAATGACAAGATTTCATTCTTTGGAATGGTTGAATTATATTATAATGTGTATAATACCTCATTTTCATATCAGTTCACTTACTGATGGACAAAAGATTGATTCCATTTTGGTTATAACAGATAATGCTGCAATGAACATGGAGATGCAGCTGTCTCTTCAGCATTATTATTTCCTTTTTTTTTTTTTTTGTAAATTATCCAGTAGTGAAGTTGCCAAATCATATGGTATATCTGTTCTTAACTTTTTTAAATTTTTATTTATTTATCTATTTGAGAGCGACAGACACAGAGAGAAAGACAGATAGAAGGAGAGAGAGAGAATGGGCACGCCAGGGCTTCCAGCCTCTGCAAACGAACTCTAGACGCGTGCGCCCCCTTGTGCATCTGGCTAACGTGGGACCTGGGGAACCGAGCCTCGAACCAGGGTCCTTAGGCTTCACAGGCAAGCGCTTAACCGCTAAGCCATCTCTCCAGCCCTTAATTTTTTAAGAGTTAAAATACTGCTTTTAATAATTGCTCTGCAAGTTTTTCAAATGCCTTAAAGCTACTAAACCTTACATAAAGAAATACGTGAAAATTCATTTGATAATTTAAAAAAGATAAAAATGAGCCACAAAGGTTATAACTCCCATATAGCATCACATAGATATTGATAAAACCACAGGACTTTTCTTATCTCTACACAATCAACGTATTTATATAAACATGAAATTATAAATTATATAACCAAGTTTTACAATAAATAAGTAGAAATGAGAAAAGTATTGAAATATCATTCCATGCTCTCAGCAGCTCTGTTATCCTCTTCTGTGTCACAATAAAGTAAATTCTATGTTTCTTAGATATTGCTTACTGAAGACCTTGGCTCCATACATTTTGTTTTGCTGCACATATAGGTAATGCAGCCTAGATACCCACCAGCAATGTTTGGTAAGAGTGGATGGCAGAAGAGTGGAGAAACAAGTAAAAAGATATAGAAAAATGAAAACCACTGGATGCAGTGATGAAGTCCCCTAAATCCATCAGAGTACCAACCTCTCCACTGTGAGGCAAATATTAGGTGGCAATTGAAATGGACCAGATCCAAAAAATGGCCTTGTAGAACCTTACAATGTCATACAAGCAATGCTAACAAATGGCTACCTGGAAAAAAATGGCAAGCCCAATTACACTTGCAACAAAGTTTAGAAAACTTTAGAAGTTCAGCACTAAGCTCTAGATATTTATCATAATTATAATATTTAAAGTTAGTCAACATAGCTATTCTTGGAAAAACCACTAGAGGACAGTTACCAACCCAGGTCTGTCTTCTAGATCCCAGCCCATAACGTCTAGATGTGCTAGACCACTGACCTGACTTTTGTACAGAATGCTAAGTTCCAATGAGGTTTTGTAGTGAGATAGAGTCATTGGACTGGAGAGGTGGCCCAGCAGATCAAGGCATTTGCTTGCAAAGCCAGCCCTGCTTTGATTCACCAGTCCTGCCAGATGTAAAGCCAGATGCACAAAGTAACACATGATTCTGGTGTTTGTTTTAATGGCAGGAGGTCCTGGTGCTCCCATACCTATTCCACTCTGTGTCTGCCTCTTTCTCTGTATCCTCTCTGACTGTCTGTCGCTGTCTCTTTCAAGTAAATAAATAAAATATAAAAGAACTCCACTTCAATTCTGACTCACATAAGCACACAAGGTGGTGCATGCATCTAGAGTTCATTTGCAAGGGCTAGAGGCCCTCATGTGCCCATTCTTTGTCTTTGCCTCTTTCTCTCCCCAAATAAATAACTATAAATATAAATAGACATTTTAAAACATTTAAAAATATTTTATACATGATCTCTGTGGATTTATGTTGAATACATGGGCTCATTATGACCTGAGATCAGGATAATTTCTTCCCTGTCTATAGGTCAGCTAATGACCCAAAGCTCTTTGTTATTATGATGGGCTTGAAAATAAACTCATAGAATTTCTGGCATGAACACGAAAGAAGGTTAAGTGGTCAAATTCTAGATGCCAAATTTCATATCTGTAATAACCTATAAATTCATTTAACATTTAAAAATGTTTTTGGTTATCTTCTTAGTAGGAAAGAAGGGGCCTAGAGCTCAATGATCTGTAAGGAAATAGGCAGTTCCGTGTGATAAACTGAAACCAGACTGGATCTCCGGCTCAGCTCAGCACCATCTCACTGGACACTGTCCATAGGGCTTCAATTTCTTTCACACCAATTATACACTTGAATTCGATTGAAATTTTTGATAGAAATCTTGCCCTTTCTGTTTGGAAACTACTAGAATGTGTGTCCAATGCTCAATTGTTTGATGCCGGAAACAGAAGTTGTCATGTGCTCAGCAACCTATATTCTGCTCACACTAACTTCCTTTCCAGCACAAGATTCCATTTGCATATTTGAGAAGCCTCAGAATTCGTAGCACTCATCTAACCACCTAGCCTCTTTCCTTTATTTTCCTAGAAATCCTGTCCCCTTGAATGAACCAATCTGAATCCCAGAAATCTTCAAAGATCAAAATTTATATTAGGATAGCCCTTTTCACATGAAAACTGATGGTGATCATTCAGTAGCACCCTTGAGAGAAGAGTAGAGACAAAATGTGCTCGGACAGCAGTGAGACAGGCGTGTGTGCCTGATCTATCAAAATGATTCTTGCTACTCAGAGTCACAGTTTGCATAGCATAGCTCCTTAAGGGCCTCCTAAGAGACAATGCCAGAGACACAGCTGTGTACCCCATACCCAGGATAATTGTACTGATTGAGAACTCAGTGCCCCAAAGCTTGATATTAACATGCATGAAGGATGACAGATGCATGAGTAGTCATAAATGAGGCCTAGAATATAAATGAATAGGCTGCAGCATATTCTCCAGGTCAAAGAAAAGACATGGGAAAGGCTAAGTGAAAAGCATTAAAGGCAAATCCTGAAAGTATCTTACATCAGCCAACACAAAGATTGAAAAGGCATCATGAGAACTAAGATGCTATGTTCACCAGGGCATCCTGAATCCAGAGACTACAGAGACTTTCAGTATGTGACAAGACAAAGACAAGGCCACCCTGTTTAAAGTCACTGAAATGCTGATGTGGCAGCTGACAACGGGCATGCTTATTTCATTTGCAGTAAGTGTTTAGCATCACAGCACTTCTGCAAAGCTCACACTTGAAAGGAAGTTTTCAATCTCTGCCTTTACTTATAAAATATTAACTTTCAGGTTTAAAGGAGGATCTTTCTCATAAGTGTTAATTACAAATGAAAGCAAATTCATATAATTTCCTTTTAGAATTGCCATTCATAGAAAAATTAGTGTGATTGTTCCTGAAAATTTCAAATATGTATGTATTATTAAAACTCAAATTTGTAAATAAATAAATTACCACCTGTCAGTGTCTTCTAGGCTGATGATGTTGAAAGGGCACATAGACGATGAAAAATTCTTCTAGGTGAAAATAAATTAGTTTCCTTTCAGTGTTATGTGACAAATAATTGTCATATTTTAATTCTGTCATGTAGAAGAGTTGAGAGCTTCACACATGCACACTGACATGTTTGTAATGATGGCACTTTCTACTGCAGAGTTCTTTCCTGCCTAGTCTTCTTTATACCCATGTTTACAGAATCACAGATGTCAGCATTCTGTGGGAAGCCATAAGCAAGTCAACCAATGATATACAGACACTTAATCTTAGCTGTAGTTTAAGAAAATAGATGCAACCATTCACACCCTCCTCAATTCCAAGTATGTATTAGGAACTGGCTAATGGGATAATATATTAATTATTAATTAATAATATCAATCATTAATTAATTAATCATTAATCCAGTCACAGGTACCAGGATCCTGTGTAGTGGTCACTTCCCATCTCTTCCCACAATGAAAACAGAGGTAACAGTCAAGGATGTCTTTTGTATACTTCCTTGCCCATCTGGATTTTTCCATTTGACTATGCTTCCATTTACTTTTAAGACAATAGTCATGTCACCTATGAATATTCTGTAGAAGGAAGCCTTCATAATACTGTTGAGGTAACACAATGACCTGAAATTATGAATAGACTTCATAGGAAGCAGAATGAAAACAAAATACTAAATACCATAAAATTTATCCTAAATTTCCAGGATTATTCCCGTCAGGCACCCTGAGGCTTATCATGTACATATCCTTCTAAATGGTCTGGTCTTTACCTTGATATAAAAGAGGAAAAAAAAAAAAAAAAAACAAACCCAACACCATGAGCACAGATTATAAGACAAAGCTTATGAAGAGAACACTAGATTTGAAAGAAAAGAAAGATAAAATCATTACAGATACTCTGTAGGTTGAACTCAGGTGCACGGTAGAGACAAACACAGAAAAAGAGGAAGTTAGACTTTTTAAGAATATAGGATGGAGGTGGGAGAGGAGGTATAAACAAAAGGGATGCAGGTGCCAAGTGAAGGCTGTTTTTTTTTTTATATAATATAAAAAGTCTGTGAGGGAAATTCCTATACACAATAAGATATTAAAAACTTAGAAAAAAAATTGATAATATTTTTCAAACATACATGTTTTTAAAATTTTTACTTTCCCTTACTTTTTCTCTTTGCTCTCCCTCCTCCACAGCTTGATCTACATGATTGTAATATTGTCTGTAGGGGGAGAGGAAGCAAAACCACATAACTTGATGGAGTTTTGAGTACAGAATACAATAATAAGAGCAACAAGGAAAACTCTTACTATATCCTTAAGAAAAAGAGAGAACCACCCTATCACACCTCAAAAGGGCCCCGGATGGAACTAAGAATAATTGGCAAAACAAGCAAGGGTGCTGTTTTATTGGTGAACATGGTACCAGCACAAGGGTGAAGGAGATAGACACAGAGAACAGTCAACTCCTACCAAATCAGAGATCCAGAGACACAGAGGATCCCAGAACCTCATCAATGAAGCAGACCCGAAATGAACCCAACATGGCTCAAGGAAATTTCACAGAAGAGGGGGCGGAAAGAATGTCAGAGCCACATGTTGGGTCATGATATGCAGAGACATTTTTCCTACCCATAACTGTGGGCTGACTCCACAATGCATGACCCATATACCTCAACAAGGAGGGGTCATGGGGAAGGGGTAGGACACGGAGGATGCTAACAATGGTACCAGCTTGACTGTATTCACCGAGTACAAATCTAATAAATAATAAAAAAGAGGATAGCAAAAAAAAAAGTAAGTGGTATGGTGATAGTATAAGTTGATTGTCAACGTGACTAGGCCTAAAGTGCTGTATGAGAGATTACCTATGTTATATAAGCCTCTGGCCATACCTGTGAAGGATTACCTAGATTATTAATTAGGGAAATACCACCTTAACTATGGGTAGCTTCACTAGATGGGCTGGAGCTCCAGACTGTACAGAAAGTGGAGGTCTTGCTGAGTGCTGGTATTCATCGCTCTCTGCTTTGTTGCTGTGGGCTGAACCAGTTTTGCCTCAAACTTTTGCTTCTGTGCCTTCCTTGCCATGATGGGTTGTAATCTAGAGCTGTAGTCTCTAAATCAGGTAAGCCCTTTGTCCTCATTCTTATGTTGGTTTGTTATTTTGTCCCAGTAATGAGAAGGTAACTGATACATGGAGTGGTGATATTCAGAAGCATCTGTGTATGGTAATTGACCACTGAGAACCTTAATTGCCATTACCAAATGACCAGAAGGGTAACTTGAAATCTTGTGACAATTGTTATGGGAAATAGTACAAAATAGTCAATAACCTGTTCATGCATTGTCCCATATTATGGAGGCTCAGTAAGAACAGACAGCATAAATTAGGAGCAGGAAGATTCAGATTTGCATCTAGCATTCCACATTAATAGAATATAGATCCAGAAACAAATGCTTACTTTGA
This sequence comes from Jaculus jaculus, assembly GCF_020740685.1. NCBI lineage: Eukaryota > Metazoa > Chordata > Mammalia > Rodentia > Dipodidae > Jaculus > Jaculus jaculus. The sequence goes on from NC_059103.1 coordinate 36,754,598, forward strand.
CTGAAGAATAATTTGGTATGTGTACAGGAGCCACGGTCAAGGATGTACAGGAACTGAACCTTGCAACCAAAAACAAGTATGAGGGCTAAGGAGATGGCTTAGTGGTTAAGTGCTTGCCTATGAAGCCTAAGGACCCCGATTCAAGGCTCAATTCTCCAGGACCCACGTTAGCCAGATGCACAAGAGGGCGCACACATCTGTAGTTTGTTTGCAGTGGCTGTAGGCCCTGGCACACCCGTTGCTCTCTCTTTCTCTATCTGCCTCTCCCTCCCTCTCTCTCTCTCTCTCTCAAATAAAAATGAACAACAACAAAAATAAACATGATTGCCAGGCTAGGTTGTGGTGACTTCTGATAAATATAGGAGTCAGGATTTTACAGATGCTATGTATATTTGAAAGACATTAGGAGGTTGATGGACAACTACAAGAAGTAGAGGCAAAAATGTTTGACTGTGTAGTAAGAGCATCAAAGTAAGAATTATGCATGTGTCAAAGGGCAGAGAGCAAGAAAAGATAATAAGGTATATACAGTAGTTGTGCATTTTGTTCCTAGTCATTTAGGAACAGAAGAATGCAGGGTAGCCATTCATAATATGTAAATTGAGAATTCTAAAGTGATAAGCATCTCAAAAATATTTCATGCCTGCCTCATGTTTTTCTCCTTGTAGGAGGAAACATGAAACTTGGCATGTAGGGAAAGCATGGCTATTAGCACACAGCACATGTGAGCATAGATTGCTATAGCATTTACATATTTGTCACCTTAGACATGGGTAGAGAGGCAGGGACTCAGGAGAGGAGCTCACATATGTGCTTCTGTAGGATAACAACTGTCCCATTGAGCTCACGGGGAAGGAAACTCCCAGCTCTGGTCTTTTCATTCAGATAATGAAAACACCACTGTCTTCCAAGAATTGTCACCTTTCAGCATAGGCAGACATTTCCAGTATCATGTCTGCTGCAGCTGGGATATCTACCCCAAACACTTTACCTTCTAAGTAGAAAAAGGCATTTCTTACTATATTCATAAAGTAGCATATAAAAACAGTAGGAAGTAATTCAATACACTATAGATACTCTTGATTATATTGAAAAATGAGTTTCAGTCATGTATTATATTAGAAAAGTCTTTATCAGAAGACACCATATGTTACTTAACTAGAAAATCTTCTGAAATATATTAATCATTGATCCAAGGCTATCATGGTTACAATCTACCATGACCAGTGAAATTTACCGTGATAGAATGTTTGTTATACAGAGCTCTGTGCAGAGTTAATGATTAAGCAACACGGGAGAACAGTATGTAATGGTGACTTGAAGAATGAGTCAGCCATCACCACGTGATCCTCTGAGCAACACTGCCAGTGCTTAAAGGTAAACTGCTGTCATTACAGTGATAACTCCCTACCTGGGACATTCCAAATTGCTTTCATTTTCCAAGTAGTTGAGCCTTTATAAACTGGCTCTGACAGTTGGCATATGAAGAGTTAACTTCCATCTTAAATTACTAAATCTATTTTTGTGGGGTATTATGAAAGGCACAAGAAATATTCATTGAGCACAAGTGACAATTGATATATATATATATATATATATATATATATATATATATATATATGCAATTAAGAGTTTTACTCAGGGACAAAAATATACCCACAAAATTATTTCCTCAGCCCACATGTGTAAGACAATCTTTAGCATAGTATAATGAATATAATAGACATTCACAAAAGGGGACTATGTAGAGAAAATTCTAGACAAGTGAAGAATTAAATAAATGGGACTTAAACTAGATGTAGAATGGTAGAAAAAGAAAACTGAGTTGGAAACCATAGAGTAAAGAATATTTAATGTGAAAACACATACATATACATACACAGAGAGAGAATCTTATCCAAAATACAATATAGAAAGCATTCATTGTTTTTGATGATGTATTCTTTACACAAAAACAGATCAATGAAATAAGCCCAAATAACATGCTGTTCTCCTCTCCTGATAAAACAAGGAAGCAAACTTACATGAGCACATCAGTGAATATACACAGAAGTGATTGATTGCACACAGTTAAAGATGAATAATGTGGTATATGAATGAAGTTTAAATAAAGCTGTTATCAGGATGGGAGATTGAAAGAACTGGGGATAGAAGGACAAAGTTTATGTTTGCTGACTTCCAACTCAGAGAGAGGAAGGAGGGAGGGATAGATCATAACTTCCCAAAGTGAGCCACAATACAAGGAAATAAAACTAGAAAGCAGAGTGGCTACCCATTGGCCAAACATCTCATGATGCTTGGCTCTCTTCTCCTCAAATAACTGCAAACACAGCTTTCCTCATGTTACATGGAGTATGAGTACAGGGCTTTGGAATTTGCCAAGAAAATGTTTACATCTCATTATGTCATTTCCACTAAATGTTTTATAAAAATGATTCATTTGTACATGTGTATATATGTGTATGTATTAGTACACCAAGAATTCCCACCACTGCAAACAAATGACACATGCCTGCATCACTTTTTACAGCTGGCTACATGGATGGATGTCTTAGGAATTGAACTCACATCAGTGGGTCCTGCAAGCATGGCCCCTCAACCACTGAGTCACCTTTACAGCTTTCCACTGAACTTTGTTTTCATATATATATATATATATATATTTTAATTAACTAATGAATTCATTTATGAGAACGAGAAGCAAAAAGAGAGAATGGGCATGCCAGGCACTCCAATCACTAAAAATGAACTTCAGATACATATACCACCTTGTGCATCTGGCTTATATGGGTCCTGGGGAATCAAACTTGGTTCTTTTGGCTTTGTAAGCAAGCACCTTAACAACAAAGCCATCTCTCCAGCCCTCCACTGAACTTCTGATTAGAAGATCACTAAATGGTCAAAACATCTGGAGACCAGTAATTTTAGTAATTAAGTAATTTAAAATCTCTTCTTCCTAACTTTTAATCACAGAGACTCGTTTGCCATCATTGTCACCATCACAATGGCTTTGAGTAGGAAAATAGAATGATCTAGACAGCCTTCCTGTCTATCTCAGAGAAAAGTCCTGATCAAACACCTCATCTGCCATGTGGTATGCAGGTATGCATGACATTTAAGATATTCAAGTATGATCACCCATGAGGACACTTTTATCCTAATGACCATACAAGGTAATAGAGTGGCAGGATCTTGAGGGGAACTTACAATCTGCATACATTTTAAGAGCTATGAGAATGGCAGTTAAATCATATACATGTCTAATAATGTCTTAATATCTTATCTCACCACTTCACCAAGTTTTATTTTATTTATTCATTTATATATTTATTTATTTTTAGGTAGGGTCTCACTATAGTCAACGATAACCTGGAGTTCACCATGTAGTCTCAGGCTGGCCTCAAACTCACATTAATTCTCCTATCTCTGCCTCCTGAATACTGGAATTAAAGCCATGTACCACCACACTTGGTTAACCACACTTTTAAATTATTATTTCCTAAACATATGCATCATATAACTACAAATAGCCATATATTATAATTCTATAGAAAGTTAGTCCTTGAAGGAAGAACCTTGTGGTTTCACTCAGTTATCTACTAAGTGGTCTAAGCATATTTGAATACCTCCTTGTGAACTGGTCTCATCCTTTAAATGTTATTATATCTCCTATACTCTAGAAAGTCCTCTTGTTTTCACAGCCCCCATTTTTACCTTTTTAAAAAAATTATTTATTTATTTGGAGAGAAATAAAGAGAGAGAGGGGGAGAGAAAGGGTGTGCCAGGTCCTCTAGCCACAGAAAATGAACTCCAGATGCATGTATTATTCTGTGTTTCTGGCTTTACATGGGTACTAGGGAATGGAACCCAGGTAATTAGGCTTTGCAGGCAAGCACCTTAACTGCTGAACCATTTCTCCAGGCAAGTCCTCATTTGCTAACCTTCACTTTTCATGCAATATATATATATATATTTCTATATACTTCTATAACTACAGTAGTACTGCAGAATTACAGAGAGAAAAAGTTGTAGGTACCATAGGGACAAGATGGCTTTGTCATCATCTGAGGATGACCAAAATGAGCAGAAAAATCAGGACCCTCACTGAATCAGAAAATATGGAGTGAAGGGAAGAGGAGGAGAGGGAGAGACATCGATTTATCTTCTTTAAAGCAATTTGATTTTTTTAAATATTAAGTCATTTCTATAGTAAATACATTTTATAGTGATTCAGAAAAAAAAAAAAAAAACAACTTTAAAGTTCTTTCCAAAGTTAAAGGAAGAGGATCATAGCATATCATATTCAATATCATTTCTAGGTCAAGAAAATTCATAATCAAGAGTTCTCAAGACTTGGGCTGGAGGGATGGCTTAGCGGTTAAGGAATGTACCTGCAAAGCCAAAGGACCCAGGTTCAGTTCCCCAGGACCCACGTAACCCAGATGCACATGGTGGCACATGTGTAAGAAGTTCGTTTGCAGTGGCCAGAGGACCTAGCATGCCCATTCTCTCTCTCTCTCTCTCTCTCTCTCTCTCTCTCTCTCTCTCTCTCTCTCTCTCTCTCTCCCTCCCTCTTTCTCTCTGTCAAATAAATAAATAGATAAATAGTTCTCAAGCCTATTATTGCCCTCCATGACATCCTCTCAGCTCTCTCACCTAATTTCTTTCCTTGATGGTGACTTCTTGTTTCACTTCCTAAAGAATGCCATTGGACTAAAGTAATAGTTTCATGATAGAAAATGTGTCAGAAAATGGAATGCCCAATTCTACATGAACCTCTTAACTTCATAGTGTTATCTAGATCTTTATTTCTTCCTTCACACCAAAATTAGATTTAATTTCACATAGCTTAATGAGAGAAGTGACCTTACTGTAATAGTGTGAATTCAAATTAAAATAAGAAACCAAGAGCAGATGATACCGTTTAATGAAGATGAAGGAAAATATAGGAAAATATAAGAAGGTGCTTGTTATATCCAAAATAGATTCTCAATCATACTTCCAAAAATGTCTTCCAGAAGGCTAAACAGCTGTTCCTCAATAGAATCTGTTGGATAAATGATTACATTTTATATCCAATTTTATGTTTAGAACTATGGCATTTATGATTTCTCTATTTAACAATGCACTTATGTATTTAAATGGCTTAAATTCTCAAACCAAAAGTTCTTACTCATGGACACTGAATGTATTGGTAGCAGCATGAAGGTACTTTTGGATGAAAACTTCAAATAAAAACAAGAAAATGTAATTATGTGATACAGTATGTTCACACATAAAATTTAAAACAATTGTCAGAATTTAATGAATATGATCTTTAAAGTGTGAAATAGCCTAAAAGTTCCACACATAGATCTAATGTGGGACCAAAATATGTTATAATGTATTGAGGGTGCTCCAGTTTTAAAAGAGATCAAGTGCTCCTTAGAAGTCATGATCGAGTCTTCTTCCACTATTTCTCTTCAACCAAGACTCAAGCATCATTGGACCTCCTGAGGAAAGTAGAAGACTTAAATGTAATCCATGACAGATGACTGCACATTCTTGAGACCAATGTGAAATAGGAAAACCTATCATGTTGCTTCTCCAGAGTAAATATGCATGTGCAGAGAGGATACTCTTACTGCATCAATCTCCATGTCCTCAGGTTACCCAGACAACAGGTCTATCAAATACAGTCTTTTACTGAGAGCTTAGGGAGCCAGGCTGTGTGTTATCCAACACACAGGAAGCATATACAGTAAAGCTGAAAGGAGCACAGTCATGTTTTCTCAGAGGGTAAAGTAGGAAAATTGCAGCAGAAGGAATTATGCTCAGTTTCATGAATGTGAATGTATTTAAATGGGTCTGGTAAGATCAGGAAATAGGTGGCATCAAGTTATTAGGGCCTGAAAACAAAGACAATATCAAAGGTATGGGATTAACAGAATCCAAAGTATTAGTGAACTCATGGGCTTGTTGTATCAGCAGTATGGGGCAATGGCTGGAAATTGGATTCTATGCCTGAACCTTCTCGCTTCTTGGAACTAGTTGAAATCAGAGTCCTAGGGAGAGCCTGCAACTGATCCTTCCCTTCTCATAGCTGCAAACAGGAGGACAGATGTAGTGAGAAAAGACCTACGACATTTCTAATTGAAAAATATAATTTACAAAGAAACAACAATGTATGCCATTATAGCACCTTGGCTGGAGAAGAATCTTTCTTGAAAACCTAGTTAACACAAATTAACACATGTTCAAATATGCCAAGTTACCAATTTTACATTACAGGTCTCTGAATCCCAGCCACAACCACCACTGGTTCCTACCGCTGCCGCTTCGGTCCCACAGGAAATCAGCTGCCAGTGGCTGGCATGTCACTGATACATGAACATAACCCTATAGCATGTTCAGCAAACTCCTATGTCAAAACATTCTCCACAAATTCTTTAAGTTCATATTTTTAAAAATTATATCTATCTTTTTATCAACATTCAGGGCTTCTCAAAGATACAAGCCCACAATTTTGCTCCTTGACCTTCTCCACTACCAATGTGAAGAGGAGATTGTCATGTGAAAACTGATGACTATCCTGAGGCCAGCAAAGTTCAAATCTCAGGGACACCAATCAAACATTGCTTAGCAAATTGAGGCTGTGACATTGTAAGTGTTCTATTCAGCCTATAAAACAGTGTGCAGTCATTGTCTTAGTCTCCATTTTATAACCTTAGGAATTGAGACCCATGGGGGTTAAGTAAGTTGTTTAAGATGCCATAGTTAATTTTTCACAGTGTCAGAAAAATGCTAGATAATTCATTAAAAATGAAGTAGAGGCCAGAAAGAGGCTGGGAAGTTCATTTATTTTAATTTGTTTTATCCAAGTTTACAGTTGATATCCAAATTAAGTGTAAATGATTTCCTGTTACAATAAAAGAAAAGAAAAAAAAATCCCATTTTCCGAAGTATATAATTTAGGGAGCTAAGCCTCAATTCCTCCAGCAGGTGTCACTGTGGTGCACAAGAGAGCACATTTACCTGCCCCATTCTCTAATCTTGAGGTCTCTACTACTTGTATATACACACAGCTAGGAAAATGATAGACTGTGAAAATTTGAACCATAGGTAATGTTTAATCTAATTATGCATGTTATTACTTTTATTCATAGAAATAGGACTTGTCCAAGGTCATATGACAATAGGCAGGTAGGGGTTGAATGTGATTGTCAAGAGCCACAGCCAAAAATTGCTCCTCTCTCAACTCTGCCTTCTCTCCTTCTGAGCACAACTGTGTGGTTATCTGTAGCAGTCTGATAAAACCCCCAACCTGGATGTAAGGAAAACATTTAGAAATATCTCGTTTTAAGTAGAAAAATAATAGAACAGAGTCCTTGAGTTCATTATTCCATTTAAGAAACTACCTTATTTAATTGCACTTAGTGAACAGTAAGGAATTCTTTGGTGAAAAGACAGTTATCTGACCCGATTGTTTTTTTCAAAACTGGTGATTCTGATGTTAAATAAGCCCAATATTTTATGTTGATATCACCAACTTTCACACTAGTGTCCTTTAACCACAGGATGCAATCTATGATGCTGGACTACATCCAGGCACCCTTTGTCAGGCTGGTAGTCTTTGTTGCTCATCAGATTTGCACTTTTTGAGGTGCTGGTCAGAGATGTCATCAAGTACCACTCAGATTGCATTTGTCTGATGGGTCTCATGATTAAACTGTGAATATAAAATGGGGTGAAAACTCGGAGGCTAGTTGTCCTTCTTGTAGCATTGCGTATGGAGTGTAACTGCTGTTGACATGACTAAACAGTGATGTAAACCTTGCTCAGTCAATTCAGTTAGTACATTCCACTTCTCCTCACTGTAATGCTAACCCTGTTAACAGTGTACAATTGGCTTAAATCACTAAATGCAGCACACATGTCATTTGGGATATTTCTGTGAGGAATGTGTGTGCCTTCTCCCTCTCACACTAATAATTGATTGTTCACATAAGCATATAGAACTAAATATTTATCTCATCAGCCCACTCTTTTGCTAAAGGTATTTTAGCTGTGAGAGTTGGGAGCTGTTCCTCATTGTCACCAGCATCTGTTTGATATCTTTCATTGATTTCCTGAACAGTCTCTTCCATTCTGGAGCTACTAAACTCATCTTATGCTTTCCACACTCCAGCTTTAAAATCAGTTAGCGCTCCAAGTAGTTACGATTCCTTATTGAAGAATAGAGTTTAGAAGCCTAGACTGTGGCAATGGCTGGTCTCGCTGCTGCTGGCATATCATTGCTTCTTTTTCCTTTTAATGGGCAGAGGTAGGGAATGCATGCATGCATAATAACACACATCAGTGTTTCTTGGGCCATCTTCTACCTGTGTGCAACTACTTCCGATAGGTAGAAACCTATTTCACCATACACTACTTATTTACTTATTAATGCCATCCATTAACAAAATGAGGTGGAGGAAAAAGCAATGGGCGAGGTTTGAATTTCAAAGAATTTACACAAGGTCACAGCTCACAACAGTAGCATAATCTTCTATTTTCTAAGCCTGAGAATCACCCTCTAAAAGAATATTTTTTTTTCTAATGGTTGCTACTGATTGCCTCACTTTCAACTATATATGGCCTAATTATAAATTTAGGAATACAGTAAATGAACTTCTAAAAGAGAAATTCAAAATGAGTCCAGAATGTAGCTTTTAACGTCAAAAAGTATCTTCAAATATCTCTGTCAAAGATGTAAAAGGGGGGGGGTGCTGGTTTGACAGGAAATCCAGGGAACTTCACTTGAAATTTCATTTGTAGCAACTCCCATTGTACAGAAAATGTGATGACGCATGTGTTCATATTAGACATAAGACCTTGTCATAAAACATCCTCATTGTTCTGATTTCAGATGGGTGCGAGAGGAGCTTGTATTCTCCTCCTAGGTTCTTTGGGCATTGTCATGGTCTGTCTTCACAAGTTCTTTCCACTAACATTTGATCCTCATAGAGAGACATTTGGAATTCAGAAACATAACTACCTAATAAAATTCAAATTATTTAAAAGACTGTTCTGATTCTTCCTATTTTTATTCCTCCTAAAGTAATAGATGTAAAAGTTTAAGTTAGTTATGAATAAATATATCAAAAGGCAGGTCTCTCAAATAAAGTAACTATGAGATAGGCAGGGTTCAGTTACTGGGACACAGCTTTAATTCAGTAGTAAACATTTCCTTCTTCTAAACAATGCATCTAGCAATATTTGGGGAACCTGTGACTTCCCCACATGTACTAAGCTGAACACCCTGCTCCACACAATGAGCTAGTTTTCTTCTCTGAGTGGTCACTCTTCATGATCAGTATCCATTCAAATATGCTGTTAGATAGATCCATGCACAATGAGGCAAACTGTGTCTTCCAAATGAACTGTTACAGAAAACAAAATAACCCATGTTTTATCTTATGCCTGTGCATAACTGACATATGATTAAAATCAGGTATGCTATGGGAAGGAACATTCATAGTAGAGAAAACATTATGCAACCCAAACTTATTAGTCAAAGTACAGCCAACTCAAACTATGTTCCAAGCAACCACTACATCTGTCCCTAAAATTTCTATGAAAAAAAAAAAAAATTGCCCCAGGGCTGGAGAGATTGCTTAGCTGTTAAGGCGCTTGCTTGCAAATCCTAAGGACTCATGCTTGACACACCATGAACCACTTAAGGCAAACACACAGTGACACAAGCACAGAAGATCGCATTTGCACACAAGGAGCACACATCCGGAGTTCGAATGTGATGGCTGGAGGCCCTGGCACGCCATTTTTCTCTCTTTCATCTTCTCTCCCTTTTTCATTTTCACATATAGACAAAAAGCAGTCTGTTGGGATTGCCTCAAAAGAACAACCAAAAAAAAAAAAAGAAAGAAAGAAAGAAAGAAAGAAAGAAAGAAAGAAAGAAAGAAAGAAAAAAAGAAAGAAAGAAAAGAAAAGCCCCAGACTACTTCTTGGTGCCTTTGAGTACTCTCCATTCAAGGAGCCCACTGTACTTTTGGTAGTGTATTTAAGCCTTCTCTTTGGCTTTGCTCTTAGTGACATGTCATCCTGCATAACAGTTGTGTGGGCCTGTCTTCATTTCTTTAAGATTAAGATGCCAAGAACCTGCAGACAGCCAGAGGCCACTGGTGAAAACTGTTGAATGAAGAGACTCTATCTTGGTTGGAGTAGACATATAGGGAAGACAATTTGAGACACGGTGTGTCCCCCAAAACATTATGTTCAAATTCTCATCACTGGTATTTTTGACCATAAGGAAGAACATTTTTTGAGAGGTCCTAAGTCCCTCTGAAATTGAGTCAGAGACTTGAGCTGTGCAGGTTAAATCAAGGAATGCCAAAGACCTATGGGAGTCTCTAGGATGAACAGAAAGCTACAAGTGTTCTTCTCTAGAGCCCTAAGATGCTTTTACAGAGGGCCATAGCAGTGAATTTACCTTGATAGTCAAGTGAGTCTGTCCAGGATACTGACATGTCTGAGAAAAGGGCACTTTAGTGTCAGACCTACCCCAAGCCAAGGAGCATTGCTTGCCCCCATCAAGCCCTCTCTCTCATGTCTGAGTCCATGGAGCAGTACTAGCATTTGAAGATTAGTATGGGGCTTCTGGAATATCTGCTTAGAGGGAATGAGTGTGCTATTCATAATGGGGAAAGACACAGGGGAACACAGCCATAATATTTCTTACTACAAATGAACAAATCTATTTGTGCTCACTTCTAATGCCAGTATTCTCTGAGGAGATAGACATGGCTGAGTCAGGTTTGAGAGCATACAAAGTATTTGAACTTTGACATCAGTAAATTAACTTTCTTGAGCAGCCCTTTGGGAGACACTAGCCTTTCGGAATAATGAACCATTCTCAACATAGATTTACTTTTCCAAACTTCACAGAAACTATTTTACTTCCATCTGTTCTCTTCTAGAACTTTCTTGTAAGGTAATTGAGATTATTTAATTGTGCATATTGATTTGTACCTTTCACTTGTTTCCCCAAGCAAGAATGTGGTGTTGATCACTTAGTGCCTATGTTGTGTAACCTTTGATTGCCAGTGGGTCCCACGCAGCCTTGGTCTCTCTCTTCATGAAATGTGTGCAATAAAGACTGCTCATCTATTTTAGTCCACCCTTATGTGACCACATTCATTGCCGCATATGGAAACATACTAACCCTAGAGCAACTGTATTGTATTAGTGCATTTAAGGTTTGTAATGATTATTAACTTATTTTTTTTAACTAATCCATTTCTGAAAGTTTCCAATATAACCATAAAGTTAAGAAAAAAGCTCAGAAAAAGTGTCTTTGATCTGTTTATGAGCAAAGCATGCCCATCCTTTAATGGGTAACCCACTTCTCATCTCTGTCATGAAGTCCTGTTCCTCAATCCCCTTTAGTTTGCCTCTTTTGGCAGATATACTTAAAAAATGTATTATTTCTACACTCAACAATGAGTTTGATAAGGATGGGGATCCAGGGTGACCACTATATCCTCAGTTCAGTGCCTGCCCTGGGGATATGGACTGGCTGAAAGCAGCACTCTTGCATTATCTCTTTACGAGGGCTGGCAATTGAACAGCAGGAAACTTCAGTTTAGCACTTTGTATTTCTCACTGATCAGCTTTCATAAGGTCAAAGTCCCACTGTCGTCTGAAGCTATGGACATTTGAAAGCTTGGCTGGGCTTGAGGATCTGCTGCCCAGCTTCCTCCTGTGGCTCTGTCAGGAAGACTCTTCCCCTAAAGGCCCTCACATTTCCCTGAGAATGAGTAATGTGGTAGAAGAATATGAAGAGGGAAACAGAAGGAAGGGAAGCTAAGGGGGTAATGACAGGGAGATGAATAAGGAGAACAAAGGAGGTCAGAAGGGAAAGGAGGAGAGTTAGGAAAGAAGAAAGAGAAATGCAGACAGTGACACTCGTTTTAATAAACTAGTCTTTAATTCACACACTGTCATTTCTTCTTTATTCCATTCAGAATTGTATTACAAAGTCCAGCACAAGAGGAGGTATAAATCCAATGCTGTAAATACCAGGAGGCAGAGTTTATTGTGCTGATTAACCAGTGACTGGTTGACAGGTTAAATCATATGGCACATTTATCCGTAGTGTAGTTTCCACTCTGGGCTCTTCTTCTGGTCAACGCATTGCTGACTTCACTTTTATTGCAGCTCAGGTAAGCAAGTGCAATGCCACCTTTCACATGCACCCAGTTCTGTAAGGAGGGTCAACTATCACAGCCACAACAGAGAAAATGAAGCTGGATGTAAGTGACTTGCACGTTCCCATCCAAGCACCATCTGCCCTCATCTTCATGGCCATGCACACATAATGAACAAACAAACTTCTTTCCAAAACTAACAGAAACATTTCACTAGAATGCCATCAGTGTACACTCACTGACACCAGCTAGACAGCTATTTGTTTCTGTATTTCTTATTCAGATTTCCATTTCCTACTCTATCAGCCATGATCGCATAGTGAAGGGCCATGATACATTTATGAAGTCCCGGGAGCTTAGCAAACACTGAGCATGAGTGCATGAGCAGAAGAAGGGTTCGTAGGACTTGGGAATGCAGCCTTACTTGGTCTGCAGTTTATGCAGAAAGACAGACAAGCAACTCAATTAAAGCATTCTCTGGGGTCTAATCCATGTACTCCAACCACATGAACAATCTCATTTTTCCTATAAATTCTTCATGTGTGTTTAATTTATCTAATGTTGCCTTGCAGGGTTTTTTTTTTTTTTTTTTGATTACCCAGAATGAAATGTCTTCCATGATTTTTTTTTTTCCTGGAATCCTGGGACTTTCTATTACTTTCGACCTCCTTGATATGCTACAGAAAATTAACACTCAGGGCTGGAGAGATGGCTTAGCGGTTAAGCGCTTGCCTGTGAAGCCTAAGGACCCCGGTTCGAGGCTCGGTTCCCCAGGTCCCACGTTAACCAGATGCACAAGGGGGCGCACGCGTCTGGAGTTCGTTTGCAGAGGCTGGAAGCCCTGGCGCGCCCATTCTCTCTCTCTCCCTCTCTCTGTCCTTCTCTCTGTGTCTGTCGCTCTCAAATAAATAAATAAAAAATTTAAAAAAGAAAATTAACACTCAGTTATGAACTATTTTGCTTTTCTTCCTCAAATTGCACCATGGAATTTAATCACATTGCTCCAACAGATGGAGATTTCTTTGAATTTCTCCTCCTTAATGTTTAGAAGGCACTCAATAAAATGCTTGCCAATTGATGGCTAATAAAGACAAAATGTTTACTCCAATGTCCTTGGCCAAAATTCTCTGCATTTGAATCTAGGCTTAATAAGACTACGTTTTGAATTAATATTCTAGGTGCCTAAAGCTGAGGGAAATTTGAATTAAAATTTACATAAATTATTTTAATCAAAATAAATGCACAGAGCCTTAATCTTTTCTGTACTTAGGATTCATTGACAGAGATTAATAAGTAGCTGTTGCTTAGTGTAGAATCTTGGCAGTAGGAATGTTAATATACCATTTCTCATAGCCACATAAAAGTGCTACTAACATTTTGTACTATTGTTTAGATAGAACATCTTAAATAGCCCAAGGTCCTGGAAAGAAATTTGACTTTATACTCATGCATAACTTGGTAAGTAAAATTGTAAAATGACCAACTGATGCTATGGAATTACTTGGTGCTTCCATGTTTTCATCTATAGTACCTAAGTATTACTATTTACTTTACAGAGTCATTGGGAAAACTACAATGATAGACCTTAGTACCCTACATTACATTAGCTGTGAACACATGCCACCAGTCTTTTCAATAAATATTTCTGTGTATGTGTGTGTACATATGTGTGCACATGCTTATGTGGGTGGGAAAATTCACATATGTGCACACATGTACATGCATTTGTGTGTACATTCATATTGAGGCCACAGGGCAACCTTGGTCAATTCTCACTTATTATCCATATATTTTTGAGACATGACTACTTGCTGGCCTGGAATTTGCCAAAAAGGATAGACTGGCTGTACAGCTGCCTCAGAGATCCACCTGCTTTCAGGTTCCCTGCACTAGGATTTACACGCATGCTACCACACATAGCTTTTGGCATGTGGATACTGGGTATTGAGTTTGTTCCCTATTATTTAAAGGCAGGAATTTTATTAATTGAGCTATTTGCCCAATCCCTTAATAAGCATTTATTTATGAAACATGGAAACTAGTTGATTGTATAGCAGAAATTCATTGTCAGCTATCTGATGTAATAAAGCCGTCCCTGTCCTGGTTCCTGTTAGGCTGTTACGTACACTGACCAGACCTCACCATTATTCATTTACAAAGGCACCAAGGCTGGCTAATCTGACTGTGGACTAGAAAGAGAGTCTCCTTATATTTCAATAGACCATCAAAATAGCCTGAGTCCAGGACTCTCACAAAGCAACAATGCTGAAAGAAAGAATGGTAAAGGACAAGTGACATCATGAAGCTGAAGCAATGTTCTCTGGATATGTATTTCACATCTTTCACTGAATTCCATAATCCAGGGTTATGTTGAACTTTAGGATTCTCTTGAACATCTCCTGAGTCAAGACTGGGCCTCTGCATCTGTTTCATAGCACACCATTCTTATCCTAGACTCTAAGCTCACTTCAATTCAATATGTTTCTTCTGCTTCTCAAGAAATGTAACAATATTTGATTTTGACTTTTTAAACTTTTGTGCTTTTTCTGCTTAATACTGGTCCTTAGTATTTAGAAATTATCTAAAGATATACTTCTAATTGTCTTTGTGTAGGAAACCTAAATTTATTTACATAAATATCCATACACTTTAAGACTATGAAGTGAATGTCCTAAGAGAGAAAAATCAAGGTATCACTATTACCTGAACAAGTTGAAGTAATAACTGGAAATGTTTATTACAATCCATATTTGGAATAAGTTCAAGCAATTTATACATTTATACAGTAAAGGTTGTTAGACTGGGGTCAGGAGAGACTGTATTAATGAGAGTTTGTGGTTCAGAAGTGTAAAAGAAGATGGCAGCCAACCCAAGATGAAGAATCATCACAGGAAAGGATGGTGGATAATAATTACACAAAGGTAATGGAGGTTTCATGTTGTAATTGTGAAAAGCATGACATTGAACCAGACTCCACAGATTAGCCCAAACTTTCCTGTTCTTGAGGGAAGACAGTGGAGAAAACCTGGGAGATTGGTAAAGACATAATCAAGAGAAACCCTCAGTGAGTTTGATTTGTGTTACGACATTAGCCTATAGCAGTAGCAGATTTATCTCCCAGCCTATTAAACCTCATCATGTCATGACATTCCAAGACATGTGTGAAGGGACTCAAAGAATGTTCTCAAGTTACTTGTGCTACTCAAGAAACTCTTGTACAACTTACACAAAGTAGGACCTATGCTGGATTGAGATAAGATTACCTTCCACAGCCTCACTTACATTTTCTTTTGAGTTTTGGATACTTTTAGGGATGATAGACCAAACCAAAAAGGGTAATACATATTGTCCAGAAAACCATGTGACCCTAATAAAGCTGTTGCAGTCAGATTCACATTACTGACAGAAATAACCTGACCAAAATAGTTTTGGGGCAAAAAAAGGTTTATTTTGGCTTATAGACTTGAGGGGATGACAGGGGAAATGATGACATGAACAGAGGGTGGACATCACCTCTGGCCAACATAAGGTGGACAATAGCAACAGGAGAGTATGCCAAACACTGGCATGTGGACACTGGATTTAACACCCATAAGCCTGTCCCCAACAATACACTGCTTCCAGTAAGTATTAATTCCCAAATCTCCACCTAGCATTTAGAACACCTATGTTTATGGGGGACACCTGAATCAAACCACCACATTCCACCCAGGGCCCCAATAAACTGATAACTATTCATGATGCAAAATGCAATGCATCAGTCTAACTTTAAAAGTACCCATATTTCTTATCAATCCTAATGATGTTCAAACATCCCCATAGTCTAATGGTCCAATATCTTTTAACTGAGCCATAACACCAAAAAATGCCCATAATGGCATAGAATAAACATTTACATTGCCCAAAGATGACACTGGGCATAACAAAGAAATATTTAGCCAGTACAAGATATAAAACAACCAGAAAAAACATCAAATTCTGTAGTTTCAAGTCCATAAACTCTACTCAGTGACAAATCTCCAAGTCTGATAATTCTAACCAGCAAGAAGTCTCTGGTATTTCTATTCTTTCCCTCCAGCTAGGCTACTCACAGTCCTGAAAAACTTCATCCAGGGCCAGCAGCTCTCTTTAGCATCCATCTTGTGGTCCCAGCATCTCCACTGGGTCTCCACTGCAACCCATGGTTTGTCCTCATGGCTCCATCAGGTCTCCATGCAGGCATCCAGCAAACCTGCTTCCTACTGCCCATGGCCATTTCCAAACCACAAGATCATGTTGCAAATTCAATGACCCTCTTTTTTCTGCATTTCTTTTACTCCACCATACTAGGTAGGGGCATCAATTAGGGAAGACTTTGAAGAACAGAACACTCCTTGAGCATTCAGGCCCCTTCAAAAGAGTCTACATTCTTCCTGTTGACCCAGTGAAGGTCAGCTGTCTCAGTCTCAATGGTTGTAATCTCATAAAATTATGGCTGAACACACAGAAGTTTCAGTCCAAAGATTTCATTCTTTGCCATATCCCTGTGTTCATGCCAATCCATTTCTATGCAATGCAACTCTGCACAACTTCTCAGGACATGGACATAACAGCAAGCTTCTCACACAAACTGCTTGTAGCCCAGTCCAGGCAAAACTCTCTGTAACCCTCCTAAGCCAGACTTCACAGTCCATAGCTCTTACTGCATTCACGCCTTTCAACTCTGACCAGAATACTCCATCAAGCTGTACTCACAGCACTGCAAGGCGTCTCTTAGGCCAAGGTTTCAAATCCTTCCACATTCCTCTTGAAAATCCTCTCCTGAAGGCCAAAGCCACACAGTCAGGTGTCTAGCAGCAATCCCACTCCTTGGTACCAACTACTAAGGTGGTTCCAGTCGGGTTCACATTGCTGGCAGAAATCACCTAACCAAGAGCAGCTTTGGGGAATAATAAGGGTTTATTTTGGCTTATTGACTCAAGGGCACACTCCACGATGGCAGCGACAATGATGGCATGAGCAAAGGGTGGACATCACCCCTAGCAAACATAAGGTAGACAATAGTAACAGGAGAGTGTGCCAAACACTGGCACGGGGAAACTGGCTATAACTCCCCTAAGCCTGCCCCCAACAATACACTTCCTCCAGGAGGCATTAATTCCCAAATATCCATCAGCTGGGAGCCTAGCATTCAGAAGATCTCTGTATATGGGGGACACCTGAATCAAACCACCACAAATGCCAACTATAGTTGTATTTCCTTTATTTATAAAAGGAATTTGGGCATACCTCAAAGTAAGTTGAAGTTAAGCTCTAATGTGCTATAAATGGTATAGATTCCTATTAAAGCAGTGGTAGCTGGTGTGAAACGGGTGGTGATGATCTAAGGCAAATTCTTTCTGATGCCTCAGGCCAACAGAGGATGCAGAGTTATAGCCAGATATAATTCAAGAGTATAAAAGAAGTAAGTCCAGCCCAGCCATTAGAAAGGAAGGAAACCGGTGCACCAGAGGCCTCAAGAGTAAGTAACAGTGCTCACTGGAGTAGTTAAGTTAAACACACTGGCAGTGCTAGCCACATAAGGAGGAGCAGTGGAACACAAGTCACTTTAGTGTGGTTCACAGTAGATTGGCATTTATCCATTTACAAATAGGGGAAGATCGTCCTCAGGACTGAAGTTGTTGAGAGCACCCTCTACTTATTCCTGGGGAGAGGGCTTAAATGGTGTCTGTATCCCTTTTATTAGCTTTCTGATCCACCAAGTCACTTTCTTCTTTTTTAAAAAGTTACACAGATATGTAGTTTACCTCATTTTACAGTTAAGATCAGCTTTCTGAGTCTGAGGACAGTAGCCTGTCCCACATTTCCTTTGAATCTTATTCGTTTTACCAGATCACAGTAAGAAAATCCTACCTAGGCAATAAATATTCAAGAGTGGGTGACAGTGGTTATGATATTTAATGATACTCTTGCAAGTTATACTTTAATCTATTATTCTTTTCAGTTCATATTACCCAATACATACAGCTATTAACTATTTCCTTGATAGCTTTTACTTGAGTATTAGTTATTCATCAAACATGTATTGAGCTCATTCTATGTACTAGGAACATGTGGATATACTGTTTATAATTAATTAAAATTAAAATTAAAATTAAACCCTTGTTCTGAAACATACATTTTTGTGGCAAAAAATAGCACAAAAGTAAATCAATGAAACAGAAAAACACCAAAGTTCTGCAGAAAATTGATGTAAGATATAAAATTATCCTAATGTAGACCCCCATTCATATTTGGAAAATGCATCACTAAGGTGTTGGTTTTAGAAATTGGGGCATTGGAACACAGATCTTTCATGAATGAGATTACTGCCTACATAGAAGAGATTCCCAAAGGCTGATATTTTTCCTCCCTCAATGTAAGAACATGAAGATGCTATAAATTAGGCTCTATGGCCAAAAAGAAAAAGGTTCTATGAATCGGGAACTACATGCTTACCAGAGGGTGAATATTGATCTCAGATGTCCTAACATGCATAAATGTAAGAAATAAGTTTCTATGTACATAGCTATCTGATTTATAGTATTTTGTTATAATGGCCATAATGAAATATCATTTCATGTGGAACTGAGGAAAAATATTGTTAAAGAATTACTCAATTTGTTGTCTTTATTTTATTTTATTGTATCAGCCCAAATGAAACAGCATTGTAAGGCAAAAAGTGACTAAAAATGAGAGACAACCTCTGTCATAGGGACTAGAGCAGGGACATTTTTCCATCAAAGGAACACGTACTGCAAATACTCTAAGGCACAAACAATTTTTAAAAATACCCCAAAAAGCACATTCATAAAAGGATGATATGACCAAAGACTTGCAAAGCAAGGAGGTCAGGACAAGATGAACTGGGGATAAAAACAGGAAACAGATCACTTTGGGCTATGAAAGACCGAGAAAATAGATTCAGATTTTACTCAAAGCTTTCACCAAGAGAAAGCATAATGTAAGTTATGATTTAAAACCATTATTGTGATAGTTTGTAAGGTGAAAACAGGATTGAAGACAATTTTGGTTGTCCAGGGAGAGATATTAACATCAGGATTGGAGTGGTAGAGGAGTGAGGGTTTGGGAAATATGTGGTTTATTTTCAATGTCTCGACTGTGGGCTCTTCCATGGCTGTGATGAGGATAGCAAGTTAGAGAGCCAGCAGCAAAGAGACTCCATTTGTTTGCAGTTTGTTTCTATTTCACCACTGATAAATAGTCACGTCTGCTTTCAGATGAGTAACCCTCAGGTTGTCAGACTTGAAAGGGAAGTTCATTAGAGGATGCTGATTAGGTTTCATCTCATATACCTTTAAGACTGTTGGATGCTAATTGAAGAATTAGTATGAATAGGTCAAATAGTATGTTTTTGAATTGTGTACAGATCTGTTTAGAATGGCACGATTCTAGCTGTTTTTGGATCTTTCCACCCACGATCACCTATGCTCAGCTCTTGTGCTGATGCTTTAAAAAGGCATGACCTACAAATGAAGTTCAATGTTGGGATAAAATTATGAACTGTAAATACTTTCTAAGGGCTAGCAAAGATCTCGATATTCCCTGAGAGTCTAAGAAAAATGAAAGAAATGAAAAAATATCAGCATAGCATAGTAGATAAGGTAGACACTTCAGCTACCTGTTTAGTTTACTTTGTCTCAGAATTAATGGGCATGCTTAATTTGATTCAACAGAACATGTGGGACCGTATAATAATGAATTAACACATAAAACAAGTGTTTGGCACAAAGTCTATCTTCAGAACACGAGCAAAACCAAACATACATAACTTTCAGAAAATAGTTAGAAGCCTATATGTACCTGTTGGTATATTATGGAATGGATTCATACCAAATGAGGAAAACCAGTAGTATTAGCTGTAGATTTTAGGGGAATAAATTAAACATCCTGACATAGTCATTTGGCATAAAAATAAATTCACGTAAGTTATGATATGTGTCACTAGCATTTTTAGCAGATTAGCCACCTGTGCACTTGAAGGCTATTTACAAAGGTCTTCTTTTCCCTAAACACCTTTAAGTGTATTGGAAACCAGGTACCTAGCAAGCCCTGGCTAGCCTCTCTCTTGTTTTCATCCCCAGCTTCTGCTGGCAGCAGCCAGATGGATGAGCTTGCCCAATCACTACAAGGGAAACTTGGAACACTCGATTGACTGATGTTATGCAAAATGTCACAGACTTTTGAATCTGATATTGGCATGACATGATGGAGACTTTCCAATCTCAGGATTGTAGAGAACTGTTCAATCAGTGCACAAAGGGGCTGATGTGTTGCATATTGAATTCAGGCAATGATTACATATAATTGTATCATTACCATCATTACCTAGAGTGAGATTAATGGAAGCAACTATTCAGAAACACAAGAAAGAAATTAGCTTTGAAGTAGCATAATGAAAGATTTTAATTGTGGGAAGAATCCAGTCACATTTTAAAATTACTGGTTGTGATTCTGTCAAGCTTCCTAACACCAGATCTCATTCACTGCATCAGTGAATGTGCTTTATTTCACTTGTCCACACAATGGTTCACAAAGGTCAGATATTTACAACACACCACCTCACACCAAGCTAATAAAATGTTTATTTTAATAAATAGGCAGAAGGAGCCAGAAGAATACCACAAAGCAAAGAAATGAAGTGTTTTGTGTTTCCTTTTTTTAGTTATTAAAATCAACATGCAACAGGTACAAGTCTGCCAAAATCAAAATAATACCCTACAGGTGATATGTGCCCCAGATCAAATGGTGACTAGAGATTCCTCATGTGCAACACAACAATCTTTTTTTTTTCCAAAATGTGTCTATTTGGTGTTCATATAAGAATGACATTGGTAGGGCTAGTTTACTTTTCCAATGCTAAATACAGTGTTCCCCTCCTTTCAGTACATGATATGCACCAAGTCCATAAAGTGATGAAAAATTAGTGAGTCCTATGCATATCATAGTTTTTATTATATGTATATATCAATGATAAGGCTTAATGTATAAAGTAGGCACAATAAGATATGAACAATGGTAAGTAATAACGAAATAAAACAATTGGAATAACTATCACTGCCCAATCAAAGTTATATGAATATGGACTATGGTGTCTGTCTCCCGGTGTATTATGCTGAGCTTTACTCACCAATCCAGTGATGCTGTGAGAGGACACAGTGCCGATGTGATGAGCTGCAGTGAGGCAGGTACATCGGCATTAGGGTTTAGTGCTAGAGTACCATGTAAGGTTTTCAAGCATTGAGATAACACAGCACCTTTCAGTACATGAGGAGTGGGGTTAGAGGAGCATGTCGAGCAGGGATGGACTGGGCAAGGGAGTGGTGCACACCTGGGCACAAAGAAGGTGCATTTCGAACAAAACCTTATCAACTCACTCAGACAAATTTAGAAAATTTTTATTCCAGAAGTGTTCCATTTTATATTTTTGGGTGGCCTGTGATTGGGAGATAATGGAAACCATGAAAGTAAAACTGAAGGTAAGGAGAGACAACTATGTAAACAGATAAAAGTCTCCTGCTAATGTCACAGGTTCTACTAAGGGAAGATGCTAGAGGGACCTTGACCCAGGGAGATGAGCTTCCCTCCTGTTATGTTATGAATTCTTCTTCGCTGCCTTCATGGGAGTTATGGAGTAGTGACAGACTGCATCAGAACAATTAGCCTCATTTTGTGTGTGATTTTAGTTTGTCATTCAGAAACTAAATCACATACTGATGAGATACAAACTTTTCCTAATTCAGTTCACTCAGAATGTCAATTAATATTAAATCATACATGATATCTAAGTTACTAAATAATATGTGTTTTGGGTTCCTCTGTTGTATTTCTCTGTTCATCCAGGGGATGTAGAAGAAACAGCTGCAAAGGGTCTAGAGTGGAAAACAGGAGTCAGGTGATCGCCACTTCCACTATGCAACAATAAGAATGCCATATCTGTTATGTGATGTATCATTTTACAAGTTTGTGGAGTCATTCCCTTTTGGCCCAGGGACAAAAGTTACTAAGACCACCAGGAAGATATTTTCAACTTTTCACTCTTACCTTATCACCTTTCTACTTGCAACTCTTCAACAATTTATCAGTGACCTTGGAGAAAAAGACTTAGATCCTTAATGGAGCTACTCTGTTTTGATTTCTGTATTAATGCCACTGTATAAGAACAAACACCGCTTTGTACAAATCAGCGCCTCATGCTCCATCCAGTTCACTATCCTTCATCATACTTTCAACCACCTGGCACCTGTTATACTTGTCTACTTAGTGTTAATCATCTGTTTTCCTAGGACATCAGCTTTGTTCACTTCCATATGCTCAGAATACTTCCTCAGAGCAGAAGCTCAGTGCTTGTTTAAAAAGGAAATATGACATCATTATATGTATACATCAATGATAAGGTTTAATGTATAAAGTAGGCACAATAAGATATGAACAGTGGCATGTAGTAATGAAATAAAACAATTGGAATAACTATTACTGCCCAATCAAAGTTATATGATTATGGACTATGATGTCTGTCTCCCAGTGTGACGGGCAGAACGCAGTTTCTGATTTCCGTCCCAGCTTCATCTTATTGCTTTTTGTTCTTCTTGTTTCCCCAGGCCATTGCCCTTCTTCATGTTCATTGAATATTCCGGGCAGTCTCCCATTTCATTGGTCCTGTGCCTGGGATGCATCTGCCTCCCAATCCCTCTTAGTTAATGATTACTTATCCCATGAGATTACATGTTTCATCAGAGCAAGAATTTTTGTTGTTGCTGCTCTGCTCAGCTCATGTCACTAGTGACTGATGTGGGGAGTGACTATCACCGTATGTACCTATTCATTTATACCCAAGTCGGTAATGCACTCTTTTATTGAATTAAAAACCATTCAACATGTCATGTTGGCTGGTTCATATTTGAAGTGCTTGCATGAGCAAGCCCAGCAAAGCTAGGAGTGCACACACTATACATACAGCCCCATTAGCAAATTGCCCTTTCTACTTGTGCAGTTAGCAATAGCAAGTTGGGTGTGGCTCTCACAAAATTAAATGTTTTTAGTGCAAATTAAGTTACTTGATTCTCAAAGTTTCTAGATGGAATGAACTACATTTAAAATGTTTTCTAGATTTACATGAGATAGAATTATGTTGGGAATGTTTTATAATGAGGGAAACATTTTCTTAGGGGAAACACTTTATTTAGATTCTGGCAGAGGTAAATTATATTTTTATAGAGAAGCCACACACTTAAGCCTCCTTTCTGTTTTGAAGGATAGACTAAGTCTTCCAGAATCACATTATTGAACATGCAGACTGAAAATAAGACTGAACTCAAATTCAATCCAACAACATTCACTTCTAGTGAACTATGAGTGAGCCCATCTAAGGTGGCACCCAAGTCAATTTAGAGGCCATGCCATCTCTTCAATATTTAACATATACCCACAAAAGCAGCTAATCAGAAAGCTTCTTGCTTCAAAGAGTCATAAAAGCAGGATTTCTCTCCAAACCAGACAATCTATCAATCAAAACATTTTTTTTCTACTTATCTGAAACCTTTTGCTTAATAGTATCCCTACTGAGAATAAGGAACTTTAATAGTATCAATCAAATAAATGAGTATGATTAAAATATTTTTTATTTGCAGCTGACATCTCCCAGATGGCATGGAAATTAGAAAATCTGAACTCTGAAAAGTGATCATGCAAGGAGGAAGATGGTGGTGGCAAGAAAATGGTGTGCATTGTGATGTGGGTTGGGCAGAATAGCCTGAAGGGGACATAAGGTTCTATTACTCACCTACTCAGACCCTAGCAAGAACCATTTGATTTGTCTTGAATACAGCAACCTATCTTAACAAGGGACTAATAAGAAATCTAATTCATACTGTGGTATTAAAAGTTAAATTTGGTGCAACAGATTGAGGGATGAACATAAAGGCTTAGATTAAATAAACAGTTATTGCTTATTACACCAATATTTAGAACTAGTTTCAGGCACTGTAGGTGTGCCCATGAAAAACCTAGTCAGCATAAAGAATTCATGTACTCCATGGTATAGGCTAGGTAAAAGCGAAAGCAATAAAATTCACACTACACTGCACACATACAGCACTACACTTAGAATTTTTTCCCCTTTTAGCCATATAAAAAATGAGTAGCATGTGTTTTTGGTCATTCCATGAAAGCACAGAAGACAGCTCTCTCCCTGACATGCTTTGCCAGGCCCCTCACTTAAATGCTCCTATCATTTACTAAGTACGTGTTGTGCAGAGCCTTATGTGTTTATTGGAGTCAATGGGAATACCACCTCTATATGACTTTTCTTGAAGGAATTGAGTCAATGATGGAGAATGTTCTTAATATTTATTAAGATAGTAAATAATTCTTATTATATCATTAGAATAGGAAACATGCTCCCTGAAGGAAAAAGAGCAAAGAACTGTGAGGATATAAGACAAAGGAGCTCCCTTTAGATAAAGAAAACCAAAAAGGCTTCGTCCAAGACTGTCCCTTGTATTGATGTATGAGTGCCTGCCATGCCCAAAAGGAAGCAAGGGCTACTAGCCTTCTCTGCCTTGGAAAGTCCTTTCAGTTCCTGAAAGTCCCCTTGCTGTTTTTTCATCTATACTTCACTATAACTCAGAGATATGCAAACTATGTTCTGCTGAAGTATTTGGTACAATATAAGTATCTGTCTATCTAACTATCATCCCTATCTATCTATCTATCTATCTATCTATCTATCTATCTATCTATCTATCTATCTATCTGTCTATCTATCATCATCTATCCCCCTTTTCCACACAAGGGGCCAGGATGTTTTCTCCTTTGCTGTATAACTCTAGTTAATTCTCAAGAATCCAGTAGCCATGGTGGACACTCAGAGAATGTTTCATAAATAAAGTTAAACCTCTCTGACTATGCTTAAATGCCTAATATTTTACAAAATTCATTTATTTTGATGAAGATTGAAGATATCTGCACCTTTTCTATTTTATTTTTTTTTCTATTTGGTTTTACTTTCCTCATGGAATTCTGAGTACTTGACTTTACACTCTAGTGTCTATGTTGCTTTTTTTAAAAAAATATATTTTTTGAGCTGGAGAGATGGCTTAGCAGTTAAGGAGCTCGCCTGCAAAAACTATGGAGCCAGATTTAATTTCCTAGTACACATATAATCCAGATGCACATGGTGGCACATGTGTCTGGAGTTTGTTTGCTGTGGCTAGAAGCCCTGGCATACCCATTCTCCCCCCCCTTCACTCTTTCATAAATAAAATAAAATATTTTAAAAATATTACTTAAAATGGTATGAGAATGTAAAAAATGAGAAATTAATACATCTCAGTAAAAGTAACTAGTAAGATGAATTTTAGTGACCTAGAATGATTCAAAGGGACAGGATCACGTGCACACACACACACACACACACACACACACACACACACACACACACAAAGGTTGCTTCAGTAAAACAGGTCAGACAACTTTTTAATGAAATCAAGCAAAACCTATGGGTCCTTTCTAGCCAGAAATAAACTGATACTGCCAGGAAGGTCCATAAGGTAAGTGGTGCTTTGTCATGCAATAGTCATTTCATTTGGCAAAAAAAAGCAACATATTTTAGGGCATTGCTCCCTTATGCAGATTTCTGCTCAGAGATACACAATATGGACCTGTTTTTTTTTTCACAGGATCCTATTACCTAATGACCAAAATGTCCAGGCATTGCAAAGAAAGACACCATATGCATACACATCCCCATTTCCTTTACAGTTGGCTAGAGAAAGTGTTGTGGAGGTACCAGCTATAAGTAGTAAGCAAAAAACAAAGATAATTTCTCAGCTTTCTCAAAACAGAGCACATTATCAAAATATGTTCAGTGAATCTGCATGTAATTTTATCATCCTCCTGCTAGCTAAGAATGCAAATTTCCTGTGTTATAAGCACTTTTGTACTATGAAAAACTTTAAGAACATATACTTTTTAAAAAAATTATTAATTAATTAATTAATTAATTTATTTATTTATTTGAGAGCAACAGACACAAAAAGAAAGACAGACAGAGGGAGAGAGAGAGAATGGGTGCGCCAGGGCTTCCAGCCTCTGCAAACGAACTCCAGACGCGTGTGCCCCCTTGTGCATCTGGCTAACGTGGGACCTGGGGAACCGAGCCTCGAACCGGGGTCCTTAGGCTTCACAGGCAAGCGCTTAACCGCTAAGCCATCTCTCCAGCCCAAGAACATATGCTTATAATAACTGTAAAACAAATTTATTTCTATCACCACTCAAAAATGTTACTTTTTGTAATGAGATTTTTGCTTTTATTTTCATACAATGTTCACATAAAATAAACTGTTGAGCTTTGTGGGAAAAATATTTCAAAGTTTGATTCCTGGAATTCTATTAAGCTTTTCATAGAATCTTATGCTTCCATGCCAATATTTTTTTTCTTTTACTTAAAAGTTTTAGAATGAATAAAGGATTTAATAAACCAAGTAGGGACACAATCTGAAGTGTAGAAGTGAGGTGACTGATGTAGGGAAAGGGAGGTTAAGTGGCAGCTCTAATGGCAGCTGGGAAATTTAATAATAGAATCATTGATGAAAAATTGGGAGAATGGATCAGGGGAATAAAAGAAGAGGAAAGGAATAAAATGTGAGAGCCATAGGGAGGAAACAGAAAATGAGATAGTGAAGGCAGTAATCAGAACTGCTTTCCTAGTGGCAGGTAAATTCTTAAAGAACTACTTTTCTGACAATATATATATATATCTCCAAGTATATGTATATATATATATCCATGTGTATTGGTTGTAAACACACAGTGATGATAATAACTTTTTTCCTGACATACCTTCCACACCCAAGCTTTAGAATTAAATAAAACAAAACAAAACACCAAAAACAAGCAGAATTTACCTTTTCAACTTTCTGATATATATGACAAAAAGAGTATTGAGTATTGCTGAGCTACAAATAAGTCTAAAGAGTTAGAGTTCTTTCATTGTTCATTACTTATTCTAAAATTTGAAACAATTGACACCAACCAAAACAAAATAACCCAACAAATCTTATGTATCTATTTAAATTAATGCCAAAATTAATGAAACCTTAACAATAGAAGGGATGAGATTTACAGTGCTTAGGAGCCTCAGTGAGGCCCCCAGAACTTGAGGCTGGTTTCCAAACTGGAGAAACTACTACGGACCATGCCAGACAGACAGCCACCAATGAGCTGGCAGCAGGGCTATTTGTTATCTGGCTTTTGTGTGTTGCATAATGATAATGTTTTCATGCTGTCATAAGGAATTTTCTTAAAAAATAATTTATTTATTTATTTGAAAGAGAGAGGATGAGAGAGGGAGAGAGAGAGAAAGAGAGAGAGTGAGCAGGCCAGGGCCTCCAGACACTGTAAAAGAACTCCAAGTAAGCACTACCTTGTGCACCTGGTTTATGTAGGTACTGGGGAATATGAACCTGGGTCCTCAGGCTTTTAAGGCAAGTGCCTTAACCATTAAGAAATCTCTCTAACCCTGTTATAGGGAGTGTTACAGCCTATGGCAGGTGGACAACTTGAGGAAAGATGGCAGGATCTTACATGTCAGCCTAAAAGACAAATGTGGAGGAATGTGATCAACAGCACAGCTCATTCTAGGCTTGATGTGTGTTTCCCTTACTGTTACCCTCGACTGTCTATATATAGAGTTTATAATTCCACTGGAAGGCAGGCATTGCAGCAGGTATTTTCATTCTGTCTGCTCACTGTGTATTTAGTCTGACATTAAAAAGCATTTGATTTATTTGTTTTCAGAATCCAGGGGTATTTTGGCAATTGACATAATTGCAGTTGACCAGGCTGAGTTGCAGGAGAAAAAAAGTATTAATGTACTTGCTCAACAAAAAGCCCGTCTCTTTAGACCTTCCTGTGTTCAAATAGAATCCTTTCATGTGGAAAATCAAAAACAACACCACAGCAGTTTCTCCAGAAAGGTATAAGATACATTTTTTTTTTGTATTCTATTTAAGCCAGAAAACAAATAAAAGAGAGAAAGAGAAAGCAAGAGAAAGGAGATGAGAGAAAGAGAGGGAGGGACTCCATTCTGCCCTTATGTTTTACAGGAAGTTGTCAATGGTTTCATCTCCACATTTATAAGTCGAATCAAAATAATAACAATGATAATAGTAATGAAAACATCACAGAACCAAGGATGTCTGAACAAGGTAATATAACATGTGTTACAGTAATTATTAGTGCTGCATAGAAAATAAAGTCTCTTCAAAGTGTTCTGAGCCTTTGACTAGAGTCAACAGATATTTTAATAACTTTTTAATGTTTGTACTTTCTGACAATTATGGAGCTATGTGCTTTTAGAATTTACATATAGGACAAGTGATGCTAACTGGATGAAAGGATCAACAATATTTTTTATTAAAGAATTAATGTAAAGGTAGAATTTTAAGTCTCCTACATTAAAATAATTAGAAGAACATCTTAGAAGTTCAATTTACTATGTCATTTCTATTCCAAAATGTTGGCTGAATTTATCTGCTCTTGCACTTCTATTTTTCTCATAGCTCTTTGGGCTACATTAAAAACAGATTAGAGAAGGCATTATGTTCAAGTTTCCATAGAGTGCATGAGAGGAACAAAGATATCAAAAGTGCTGTTTCTACTAAAAGGTATTTACAATCTAGTTAAAAAGACAAAGCTTAGACCCCCACCTGACTTTAAATCAAGGTAGAATTATCCTCTAGAAAAACATCATGTGTGAAACAAATAGATCTGTTTCTACCTCCTGAGCTGTGTGAATAAAGGTCTGCCAGCCTGTAAGAGAAAGCAACATGTAAAAGCCAAGGGTCCAGGAGATCTCGTTCTGTTCTCATCTCAGCAGTGTGCTGTGATCCTACAGATGATTGTGACTGCTCAGGGCAAGTGCTGGCCTCACTTTTGCCATTTGTAAAATAGACAAAACAGCAAAACTTATCTGTAAGTGATAAGACTGTTTTTCTAAAAGTTTTTGAGATGCAAGACAGTCACTGATTATACATCATATATGTATGGATATATATGCATATATGTATGTGTGTTGATCAATAGATTATTTAACATACTATGAAATAAATTCACTTCCTCTAATTTTTAGGCATCAATAATAATTATTTTAAACATAATTAGTGACACCATTTACTAAGCACTTATATATGTTTTTCTGAGTATTTCATCCAGCTAAGCTAATTCTCCTTAGTCTAGTTAAGCCATCTGTTTCTATTAGTGCTGACATACTGATATAAAGAACTACTAACATATACTACCATAAAGAAATACTCATATAGTTCTCAGATAAAGAGAAAGGAACAAGCTAGGTAAGCAGTTAGAAGTTTGTACATGGTATAACTGGGATTGCAATCTTTTTTTTGTTGTTTTTTTTGCTATGAGTTCTCCTCATTGTTGACAACTGCCTCTACTAACTCTTTCATTCTTGCATCTAGTTATAAGACAAATTGGTTTTGTCAATGAGTTGAGAAGGATGCAATGTATATAAATAATAAAGAATACTTATAAAGAATACTTCTCAGACTATTCTATTATTAAGCTTATTTAAGGACCATAGACCACTGGTCACCCTCATTTTATGGTCAATTAAACAGAAATCAAGAAAGAGTAGGTTGCTTTCTTACATAGCCAAAGAGCTAGATGTGACAGTAGGCTGACCAGCTGATGTTAATCCAGTCCTTTGTGCTTTTTTATACACTAAAATGTTAAATGCTTAATAAACAAGATGACTAACTGGATTGGCTTATTATTTAAAAAGTGAAACAGAGGCTTCTTTCAATATTAGCTTTTGCTGAGGAAAATCTTTCTAAAGTGTATGAGAACATTATCTTTCTTGGCTTCCATGTGCTACAGCAGAGATTGTATAGCAATGGTATTTATTTGGGTTCTACTCACAACCTAAGTCTTTATTGTGAAATAAATAAATAAATATGTATATATATATATGTATGTATATATACATATGTGCATATATATGTATGTGTATATATATATATATACATATATATATATATATATATATATATATATATATATATATATTTGAAATGTATATATTTTTACAAAAAGTCTTCATAAGGAATCACACATCTGGAATTCAGTGCCTTGTATGATTCTTGTGGTAGAATTTTGCATCTCAACTTGACTTGGCCAGTAGATGCCTGGATATCTTGTTAAATACTATTTTGGGGTGTGTGGGTGACACAGTCTTTAGAAGAGCATAACATCTAAATTGTATTTGAGTTAAGAAGACCACCTTCCACACTGAGAACCATCACATTTTGAGTGAGGAAGAGGAGATAAAGGAAGAGAAAGATTCAATTTTCTGTCTGCCTGACTGCCTTGGATGAAACATGACTGATTTCTGCCCTCCATGCTCCATTGAACTGCACCAGTAACATTCGTTTGTCTTCAGCTTTAAATGCCAGATTTGGAAAATCCTCAACCTCCACAACTGCACACTGACACTTCGTAATTTATTGTTATAAGGTTGCGTTGTGCTGCAGATCCCTGATTGAATCGACTCTTACTTCAACTTGCAATTTCCTTGGCCAGTGCTCAGTCAGCAGATGACAAAATCAAGGTTTTTACAGTGGGGAAAGAGGTAGTAACCATGTGACAAAGTCAACCCTGATTTCCTGAAAATGACCGATCATAGGTGAGACCTGCCTGGCTGTCCAGCCATTATTACTGTGTCCAGCAACTGTCCTGAGCCACAGAGTCCTGAACCAGCTACCTATAGGCAACTATGGGATGTGCTGTGCCTATGAGTATTCAATATTCACAATCTTAAAGTGGAAGAATTTGCTCAGTTTCATTCCATCTTCATCCAAAGGGAAAATGCCATCAATTCTAGGCCTAGAATCTTCAGTTAAGGAGAATAGTAGTAGAATCCAAACCTGGTACAGCTTATAAACACCTTCTCCTTTCTGTCCATGGCATCTCAAATTTCATAGTTTAAAAAAGATCCCCATTCTTCTATATCTTGAGAGTCACTCAAAGTAGTGACTTTTCAAAGGACAAGAATATGGAACAAAGAAACTAGGACCTTCTTATTGGATAAACTTGGCAGCCACAACTGAGCAATGGAGACTACCATCACCAGAATATGTCAGGTGAATAGAATGTGCTTCTGTTATGAGAATAAAAGGGCACTTCATTTCTAGTTTGTATAAATGTAAGTTCAGTCTACACATGAGATAAATACCCCAAAGACCCAAATTGTAGTACATTCTATAAGATCTCTGGCTAATATACAAGGACATGAAAAACAAGTAAAGGATGAGAACTTATCACTAAGAAGAGAATAAAGAGGTATGAAAAACAAGTGTGTTACAAAATTTTCAATTTAATTTTAAGCAGAAAGGGGCCTTGATTATTTTAAGAAGGGAAATATGAAATAAAGTATAGAAGTTAGCTTAAAACGGGAGTGGTGTTCATCACATAACAAGTGCCACTATTTCTAACTCACAACAGGAACTCCTTAAAATGTCTATGTGCTCAAGGTAAGAAGGGTGTCCTTGCATATGTTACCCTAGCCATCAAGACTTTATGTCATCTAAGCACAGGATACACTACCTTAAGTGGAATTACTATATCGTTTAAGGTTTTCTTTCAAATATAGGGAAAATAGAATTGATAAATAAGGGAGGGAAAGAATAAAGAAGGAATCAAGGGTATAAAGTGATTTTTAGACTTTAATCATATTGTTCAATATGCTTTCCATAAAAATTGTAGCACATAGAGAAAAACTAGTTTAATTGAGGTGTAATTAGTTGGGGTTCAGTTAACTGTCTACCTATCGATATCTATTGATAAATCCATATTCACACCCCTTTTAACAGAAAAACTTAAAAAATAATATTTATTTTAAGGCTAGAGAGATGTGTTAGCATTTAATGCATTTGCCTGTAAAGCCAAAGGATCTTGATTTGTTTCCCCAGGACCCAGATACCCAGATGCACCAGGTGACACAAGTGTATTAAGTTCATTTGTAGTGGCTG
The DNA here is from genome assembly GCF_020740685.1 of Jaculus jaculus. Lineage (NCBI taxonomy): Eukaryota > Metazoa > Chordata > Mammalia > Rodentia > Dipodidae > Jaculus > Jaculus jaculus. The sequence continues at coordinate 36,786,867 of NC_059103.1, forward strand.
GAGTCACGGGCATGCCCATTCTCTCTCTCTCTCTCTCTCTCTCTCTCTCTCTCTCTCTCTCTCTCTCTCTCTCTCTCTCTTTCTCTCTCTCTTTCTCTGTGTGTCTTTCTGTGGGTCTTTCTTTTTAATAAGGAAATAATAAAATATTTTAAAAGAATATCTTTTAAAAATATTATTGCTAAACTTGCTTAGGTTCATTCTAACACAAAGAGAAACTCTGATATCCACATTCTGTACTAATCCTCTGTCACCCTGAACATAAGCATCCGTGGCACCATGTTATTTTCCTCTTTTCCATGTGAAGGTTAATATTGGAAAATCAGCTCCCATCATATCAGTTTATGTAAACTGATTTAACAAAAAGGTCTGGGATGACGTTGGGGAGAATATAAATTCTCATAATGGTATTCATGAATAAAAGCCTATACATTGACAAAAGTGCATCTGGCTCTTTATGTATGCATGAAATAATACTATAAGGCTTCTGCTCTGCATGATATTTACTGTGTTTTGAACAGTTTGGCTCTGAAAGTGTGGTGGCTAAATGTTGGCATATGACGCTGAATAATGCTATTGTGAAGGAGGAGAAAAGATTCTGATGGAAAGTGACATCATCTACAGCTTTTGATTTTTTTTTACAACATATATATTGGAAAGAGATCAAGAGGTGTCACTTAGCAAGTACTATAAAAAAATGAATAATATGATATAGCTTGGGACAACAAGGAGAAGTGTGCTCCTTCCAAACATACAAACAGCTCTGAATAGCCACTCTTGGTCATATGACAGTGGTCAATTACTCTTATGGAGTGACAATGATTATTTCCAGACATGAGAATGGGGAATCACTTGCAAAATCAGTTGTCCTGCATTCTGAAGGATAAATACTTGAGGTCCAAGCACCTATCTTGCTACAACTCAAACTTTGAATAAGTGGACGATTATCTTAATTCTCCCCAGCAGGGGTCACTAAAGCCAATGATAAATATGAGCTCTCTTATGAGCTGCAAGCTCTGTTTCCATGGAAGACACAAGGAGAAACAAGTATGATTGCAAAGACCCTGCTAGGGGAGTTGGAAGAAAGCCAAGAATGTTTCTTAGTAATATTTCAACTTTTTACATAGGAGTTGCTCTTAATGTATTATTTAGAGGGTGAGGGATAGGCTTTTCGCTTTTAGAATTTTATGTACAGAAGTTTGGCTTAATATTTGTATGCTAGAATTCTACCTAAGCAAGAGTCATATCAAGGGATATGATTTGACTTTTGCATACATAAATGTATGTGTATTTTGCATGGGTGTATTCATGTTTATATTTATGAGGGTACACATATGTATAGTGCATATGTGTGCTTGTGTATGTGGAGGACAGAGTTTGATGCTGGCTTGTACATTTCCAGAACACAGAAGCAAGTCTCAGTTGGGTTGCCAGGATGAAAGTTCTACTACCCTCTTCACCATGGTAATTTTGCAGCAGGATAGCATCTCTGTGTTGTTTCTACAATATACCTATACCAAGCACTAAGCCTGAAGAGATTTGGTGTTTTATTTCAAGGAAATATTAGTTGTCTCCACAACTATTATTTCTACAAAATGACCATCCCTCTCTTCCGGACTTAAAGAGCATGCCTGCTAGACTCTATTTCCTCAAAGTAGGTTCTATTTCTTCGAAGCAGTTATTTGCTACCTCCATTGTCTTCTGGATTCATTTGCTTCTGATCATTTATGATGCTCCAACACAGTAGTTAGCTCATGGAAGTAGAGATTTTATCCTAGCATCAAGAAACTTCATTCCTGAGCCAGGTGTGGTGGCGCATGCCTTTAATACCAGCACTTGGGAGGCAGAGGTAGGAGGATCGCTGTGAGTTTGAGGCCACCCTGAGACTACATAGTGAATTCCAGGTCAGCCTGGGCTAGAGTGAGACCCTACCTCAAAAAAAAAAAAAAAAACCTAAACAAAGAAACTTCATTCCTGGGAAGAGGAAGCAAGATTTTATTTGCAAAAGCAATTTGGAGTCTACATGAATCCTATCTTCAAAATCAATACTAATGGGCCACAGAGGTTGCACAGTGGTTAAAGGCACTAGTTCTCCAAACATGAAGTCCTGGGGTTGATTTTCTAATACCCATATGAAGATAGATGCACAAAGTTGTTTATGTGTCTGAAACTTGTTTGTGAAAGCATTAGGCCCTGGCTCCCATTCTCATACTCTCTCTCTCTCCTTGAAAATTAATAAATAAAATTATTTTAAAAATCAAAACCAAAGTAAAACACCCAAAACAGAAGCATAGCATGTAGTTAGGGCTCAATAAATAATTCTAGCTAAGTGAATGAATGAACATTGTAGGTCCCAGATCTGGAGGGTAATATATCAGGCATGGACTTTGACTACTGGCATTTATGTGTAGCTGAAAATAACTGAGCAAAGGCAAATGCTTGGCCCTATTATAGTATTTGTACCAAACCAATCAATAACATCAGAAAGATGAGTTATTCCCCAGACTTTTAGGGATGTCACTATCCATTGTGAGCCTCCAGCTAATTGATCAGACATTGGAAATGTTTGTTTAACTGAACCTTCCATTATCTGAGACATTTACGAAGAAGAAGCTGGGCTCTGCTCCACTGTCAGCCAAGACTGGGGGCTGGGAAGATCATTGTTCTAAACCTTCATGGAATTTCTTCTAATATTATTTTTTCATTACATTGTGCTATTTATACTTTCATCTCAAATTCATATCACAGACTAGTACATGAAATACTTTCAAGATGAGAAATCATTTTGTGAACTAACAGTACTTAATTAAATTTTTCTTTAGCCTCTTTTCTCTTCTTTTTCTTAGATATCACAAAAATTTAACACTAGGGGATGTGAAAATGCCTTTTTGTTCTTTATTTCTGGTCTTTGAGAGAGAAATTAATATTGAATATACCGTTGGTTTATTCTCCTCAATTTAAAATCAAGCATCTAATTTTTCTTCACTGTTGAAATAAATGAAAATAAAAATAAGTATGTGTGGGGGGAGCTATGCTCTGGAATTTTTCAAATATATGAGATTATGAGAAAATACCAAGAACTTTGCTATTTTCCATCCTCAGCACAACCTCTATCCTAATAATAAATATTTAATTAATGTAAATTTCCTGCTTGATATTCCAGCAAGTTGGTAACTTTATTGTTCCCTCCTGTTTTCATAGATTAATTCATTTTATCCATCTGTCCAGAAAAGAAAAATAGTGGGAAAATGGTGGGTTAAATACATACCTCTTAATAAACGTATTCAATATCTGACATGTCCTCTTTCTTTTCTGATCAAACTGGCACATCCTCATGGCACTGTTCACTGTGAAGTGGTTTCCTATTGTTCTAGCAGCCTCCACCAGAGCCCACTGACAGATGACCTATCAAATGTTCCTCCTTTGTCCCCCACCTCTTTACCGTCCCTCATTTCTTGTGTTTTGAAAAGGCACAATCTGCTCACACTCTGGCTCTTCTTCCTTCAGGGATAGCAGTTGGTAAGCCTGGTCTTTCCCAAAGCCCGGGGCTGTTGTGTGCAGTGTGACTGGTCCCCATTATCCAAGAAGTAGTGCATAAATTAGTAGGTGATGCTTCTAAGGCAGTCAGGGAAAAATGGTTTTTAATTCCTAAAGCTGTCATAGGAAAGGAAAGGGATTCCAAGGTTGGCTCTGACACCCTTGTTACTTAATGGCAAGGAAGCCTTGCCTTAAAGCCTCCTGCCAGACCTGAGCCAGGAAAAGAATCATGGAAGAACACATTTACAAGAGAGTTTTAAGAAATAATATAGAACTGGTGTTGTAGTTGTAAGACAAACTTCAATTTAAAATGCTAGACGATATCTGTCAATAATCATAGTTTCATGAATATCTAGGAATATTTGTATGTAAATGACATTGTTACAGGTATATTTGGCAGGAACTCCACCACAAACTGGAATTCACAGCAAATGGTGCCCTATTTGTACCATAGCTGCTTAGCCATGGGAAGCTTTAGTCTAGCCTGACAAATGTGGAGACGAGACATCAAAACTTTTGAACATAAGCCTTCTGAAAAATTCTCTTCACTGGAAACTATCTCTACTTTTACAAGAAATCAACTTCATCCCGCACCCTGATTACTGAACTCCCTAGCTTTTATTTTCAAATTTTGACACACAGGCTATACTTTTAGAAATAATTGACATTATTTACACCACATTCAGTTTACTTCTTATTAGAATGACCTGTTATGCAAACACATACCTTTACCATACCATACATGATCTTTGGCAATAGAATTTAACATTTTCATAAAATAACTAGGAGTTTAAAATAAATGTATTCTAATTTTTAAAACTATATACACAGGAAACCCTAAAAGACCTTCTGAGAGCAAATGCTCCTCAAATATACTGAAATACCATGGCATCATTTGTGATTGGCATGTACTAGAGATGCTTTCTTGAGACAAGTTAACTCTTGTGCTTTCTAAATTTTATGAACTTGTGTTAAAATACAATTAAATAAAAGGAGTAAAAGTGCTAACATTAGATATAATTTTAAATTGTAATACTACTTTGATTGGCAGAATCCCAAATCCTAAATATATTTTTTTCATTCTGTATCATTTCTATTTAGAAATTATTTCACTAGATGGTTGTATTTCAAAAGAATGTAAATATAAACGAACACTCCTTCAGAGAGAACATTGCACTGCTCCTGTTGCTTGTCAAAGCTGAAGTCTAGCCATTGCGTTTCTCAGTGTTATATCCCATAACTGCAAGTGTGACATTCACATCCCTCAAAAACACCATCTACAAGATTAGTCTGGATGACCATCTCTTATTTCCTCTTATTATTATTATTTATTAGAGAAAAACAGATAGACAATTAGTTATGACAGGGCCTCTCGCCACTGCAAACAAACTCCAGATGCATGAGCCACCTTGTACATCTGGCTTACGTGGGTCCTGGAAAATCAAACCTGGGTCCTTAAGCTTTTTAGGCAAGTGACTTAACCACTAAGCCATCTCTCTAGCCTGTTCTAATTTTTATTTATTTATTAGAGACTGAGAAAGGTAGAGAAGGAGAGACTGGATGGGTATTTCTTATTGTCTTCACACAGAATTTTCAACATATTTCCAAACATTAGGGGGTTTAATATAAACATTTTACAACTGATGGTTACATAATTCAATTAAATGAACTTCTGAGAAACAATATTTGATTGAGCTCCAGATCACTGAAAATTCACACATTCTACATAACATGTCAGTTTCCTAGTCAGGGAAACAACTTGTTTTCTCCAATATAAACAAGACACATTGACCACTACTGTTGACTCATATAAGTAAATAGGCTTTGTTTCCTTTATATTTGTGGATTAAAATAAACAATACTTAAAAAGAATACCATGTAGACATAAGGTATTCTTAATACTGTTGTATTACTAAAATCATATAACCATTGTTTTTGACTAGATGGCATATCTCAAACTCTGATTAAATAATTACAACTCACTAACTTCTGGGTGATAGCCAAATTCTTCAAGCACATATGCTACACTCCGCAGTAAAATGTACAGCAACCAGTGAAGCATAATCCAACACAACAATTTAGGTATTTTATATAATTAATAGTATATAATTAAACTTAATGTAATTAGGTTTAGGTTCTTTGAGGTAACTATTTTACAATTAGTGGATCATCAAAAAATCACTTTTCCAAGCATGACACTAGTTCTTCTTGTAGTAGTAAGTCCTGCCCAGAAATATCCCTATTAGAATAAATGAATCATGACACAAATAGAACATTGCATCAGCCCTCATCAGCCCTCAGTTTTTGTTAGAAACAAGAGGTCAGTGCATGTAAAACCACATATCAATGTAGTTGCCAATGGCTTTATTTTTAGTGTGTTACAAGTTGGAAAGATTTCAAAAAGGTCCTACTATAAGAAGGTTTTTTATGAAAACTTTAAAATCAATTATCAAGGATCCCATAAAGAATCACTGGGCCAATATAAGCTTCCATTGACCGGTCTTATTTATTGCATTAGGACATTGATGTGGATATGGAAGGTGATGTTGTTACCTTCATATTTCTGGGACAAAATGCTTGATCAAAAGCAGTGCATGGAAGGACATAATTTATTTTGGCTTACTTTCTCAAGGGGAAACTTCATCATATCATGGACGGCATGGCAATACAGGCATTTGGCTTACACCTTCACACTTCAGCAGCAAGGCAAAAGCAGCAAGAGTGAGCTAGCTGTGAACACTCAATGGTCTGAACTGATAATCCTTAAGGCTTGCTGACAGTGACACACCTTCTCAAGCAAGGTTCCACATTTCAAAGGATCTACCAGTTGGAGACTATGAAGCTTAATCTCAAACACTTGAAGCTATGGGGGATATTTTACATTGAAACTATCTCCTCCAGTAGTGATTCTCAAAGCCCACTTCTCAGACCAACAATGTTAGTATCTTGAGGATACCTGGAAATGCACATTCTCAAATGGAACCCCAGACTTTATGAAGAAAATTTCTAGGGCTTAGGAATTTATTATGCAAGAAAAATCCTTACAATGCACTCTTCCAGACCCAAAATGACCTGCATATCCATGACTTCATAGTACCTGGTACTACCTACACAAGACCAGTATAATAGGAAGAAAAGATGATGACATCAAAATAAAAGAGAGGCTGATTGAGAGTTGGAAGGGGCTATAAGTGGTGTTATGAAGGGGAAAGTGGGGTGAGCAGGAAATTATCATGGTTTACTGTCTATAATTATGGAAGTCATCAATAATAAAAATCAAAAAGAAATGAAAAATCAATATATACATCCACAGGAATTCCAATGATTAATATCTTATGAGTAATTTTTTCCAATGCACATTTTATCCTTTCCAAGTTTACATTCACATTTTATAACTGCTTATTCATGTTTAATTTCTGCTTAACATATTCTTATTTCTGACAGAATATTAAATTTTATTATTAGTTTTCAAATTTTTCGATGTCCAATATAGTTTCTGTTTCTCTTTAATTCTTTTTAATTTGCAAGTTATCTTCTCCTTACCCATTCTTGAAGATTTTATGTGTTCAGATATTCCTTAAATGTCTTCTCAAAAACTAAAGAAATAAAAAGCCCCTCTATAATATACTAAATTGGGCTTTTGTAGTGCAGGTTTCCCTCCACCCGTTTGTAGATGATACTAAAAATCAGTACCCTGACCAGTTTCACAGAGCAATACTGCAGTCTCTTGTGGAGAGCAGGAAGCATTTGTACAAATGTGATTGTTTTATCATCTATTTTATAAAAAACACGTAGCTTCAGGGTCTTGAGGCTTTCAGAGCTTAATCATACTTTGCATAAAAACTCTGAGGACGGCCAGGTGTGGTGGAGAACACCTTTTATACCAGCATTTGGGAGGCAGAGGTAGGAGAACCGCCCGCCATGAGTTCGAGGCCACACTGAGATTACATAGTCAATTCCAGGTCAGCCTGGACTAGAGTGAAACCCTACCTCGGGGAAAAGAAAAAGAAAACTCCAAGGATGAAACTTGATACCATTCCCCCATACCCCCAGGGAGAGAAGTACTGCTGGTGAGTAGACCAGCAGGATTCTGGGCCCTGTTTTAATTCATATCCAGTGCTTCTTCCTCATACTCATTTTCCCTCCCTTCCTAACAGATAGCAAGCCAAGCAAAATTAATGACCTGCCACATACAATGGGTAAATAGTGACTTTTACTTCTCTGATACATGATTTAGAATAACATATTCACAGCTGGAGAGATGTTTCAGTTGCTAAAGCCTTTTGCTTCCAAAGTCTGATGACCTAGGTTCAATTCCCTAGCACTTACATAAATCCAGATGCACAAAGTCATGTGTGAATGTGGAGTTTATTTACAATGACAAGAAGCCATGGTAACCCCAATATTCTCTCTCTCTCTTTTTCCCTCTCTCTCAAATAAAAGAATAATTAAAAAAATACATTGATCCTTTCAATGGATGAAAACTACAACTGGAGCCTCCTTTACTGATAAGAATCAAAAGTATAGAATTGGGGGCTGGAGAGATGGCTCAGCTGTTAAGCGCTGGCCTGTGAAGCCTAAGGACCCCGGTTCGAGGCTCGGTTCCCCAGGTCCCACGTTAGCCAGATGCACAAGGGGGCGCATGCGTCTGGAGTTCGTTTGCAGTGGCTGGAAGCCCTGGCGCGCCCATTCTCTCTCTCCCTCTCTCTGTCTTTCTCTCTATGTCTGTCGCTCTCAAATAAATAAATTTAAAAAAATTTTAAAAAAAGTATAGAATTGGGCAATGAAATGATGAAAGTTTACTAACCAACCAGTTTTGCTTTTTTTTTTTCGGTGGGGGGGGGTTTGAGGTAGGGTCTCACTCTAGTTCAGAATGACCTGGAATTCACTATGGAGTCTCAGGGTGGCCTTGAACTCATGGCGATCCTCCTACCTCTGCCTCCCGAGTGCTGGGATTAAAGGCGTGAGCCACCATGCCCAGCTTCCAACCAGTTTTTTTTTTTTAATTTTTATTAACATTTTCCATGATTATAAAATATATCCCATGGTAATTCCCTCCCTCCCCACCCCCACACTTTCCCATTTGAAATTCCATTCTCCATCATATTACCTCCCCATTACAATCATTGTAATTACATATATACAATATCAACCTATTAAGTAGCCTCCTCCCTTCCTTTCTCCACCCTTTATGTCTCCTTTTCAACTTACTGGCCTCTGCTACTAAGTATTTTCATTCTCACGCAGAAGCCCAGTCATCTGTAGCTAGGATCCACATATGAGAGAGAACATGTGGTGCTTGGCTTTCTGGGCCTGGGTTACCTGACTTAGTATAATACTTTCCAGGTCCATCCATTTTTCTGCAAATTTCATAACTTCATTTTTCTTTACCGCTGAGTAGAACTCCATTGTATAAATGTACCACATCTTCATTATCCACTCATCTGTTGAGGGACATCTAGGCTGGTTACATTTCCCAGCTATTATAAATTGAGCAGCAATAAACATGGTTGAGCATGTACTTCTAAGGAAATGAGATGAGTCCTTTGGATATATGCCTAGGAGTGCTATAGCTGGGTCATATGGTAGATCAATCTCTAGCTGTTTTAGTAACCTCCACACTGTTTTCCACAATGGCTGGACCAGATTGCATTCCCACCAGCAGTGCAGAAGGGTTCCTTTTTTTCCACATCCCCACCAACATTTATGATCATTTGTTTTCATGATGGTGGCCAATCTGACAGGAGTGAGATGGAATCTCAATGTAGTTTTAATCTGCATTTCCCTGATGACTAGTGACGTAGAACATTTTTTTAGATGCTTATATGCCATTCGTATTTCTTCCTTTGAGAACTCTCTATTTAGCTCCATAGCCCATTTTTTGATTGGCTTGTTTGATTCCTTATTATTTAACTTTTTGAGTTCTTTGCATATCCTAGATATTAATCCTCTATCAGATATATAGCTGGCAAAGATTTTTTCCCATTCTGTAGGTTACCTCTTTGCTTTTTTCACTGTGTCCTTTGCGGTGCAAAATCTTTGTAATTTCATTAGGTCCCAGTGGTTAATCTGTGGTTTTATTGCCTGAGTAATTGGGGTTGTATTCAGAAAGTCTTTGCCAAGACCAATATGTTGAAGGGTTTCCCCTACTTTTTCCTCTAGCAGTTTCAAAGTTTCCGGTCTGTTGTTAAGGTCTTTAATCCATTTGGACTTAATTCTTGTGCATGGCGAGAGAGAAGAATCTATTTTCATCCTTCTGCAGATATTTATCCAGTTTTCAAAACACCATTTGCTGAAGAGGCTGTCTCTTCTCCAATGAGTATTTTTGGCATTTTTATCGAATATCAGGTGGCTATAGCTACTTGGGCTTACATCTGGGTCCTCTATTCTGTTCCACTGATCTACATGTCTGTTTTTGTGCCAGTACCATGCTGTTTTTGTTACTATGGCTCTGTAGTATAGGGTAAAATCAGGTAAGGTGATACCACCAGCCTCTTTTTTGTTGCTCAGTATTATTTTAGATATTCGAGGTTTTTTGTGATTCCAAATGAATTTTTGGATTGTTTTTTCTATTTCCATGAAGAAAGCCTTTGGAATTTTGATAGGGATTGCATTAAATGTGTAGATTGCTTTAGGTAAGATTGCCATTTTCACGATATTGATTCTTCCAATCCAGGAACAAGGGATGTTTCTCCACTTTCTAGTGTCTTCTGCAATTTCTCGCTTGAGTGTTTTAAAGTTCTCATTGTATAGATTCTTTACTTCCTTGGTTAGGTTTATTCCAAGGTATTTTATTTTTTTTTTTGATGCAATTGTGAATGGGAGTGATTCTCTGATTTCATCCTCTGTGTGTTTGTTGTTAGCATATATGAAGGCTACTGATTTCTGTGTATTTATTTTGTATCCTGCTACATTGCTGTAGGTTTTGATCAGCTCTAACAGCTTGTTGGTAGAGTCTTTAGGGTCCTTTATGTATAGAATCATGTCATCTGTAATTAATGATAACTTGATTTCTTCCTTTCTAATTTGTATCCCTTTTATGTGTGTCTCTTGCCTTTTTGCTATGGCTAAGACTTACAAAACTATATTAAATAGAAGTGGGGACAGTGGACACCCTTGTCTTGTTCCTGATTATAGTGGAAAAGCTTCCAGTTTTTCCCCATCTAGTAATATGTTGGTTGTAGGCTTGTCATAAATAGCCTTTATTATATTGAGATATATTCCTTCTATTCCCAGTCTCTGTAGGACTTTTATCATGAAGGGATGTTGGATTTTGTCAAATGCTTTCTCTGCATCTAATGAGATGATCATGTGATTTTTGTCCTTCAACCGTTTATGTAATGTATTACATTTATAGATTTGCGTATGTTGAACCATCCCTGCATCTCTGGGATAAAGCCTACTTGGTCAGGGTGAATGATCTTTTTGATATACTCTTGTATTCTGTTTGCCAATATTTTGTTGAGAATTTTTGCATCTATGTTCATGAGGGAGATTGGTCTGTAATTTTCTTTTTTTGTTCTATCTTTGCCTGGTTTTGGTATCAGTGTGATGCTGGCCTCATAGAAGGAGTTTGGTAGAATTCCTTCTTTTTCTATTTCCTGGAAAAGCTTAAGAAGCAATGGTGTTAGCTCTTCCTTAAAAGTCTGGTAAAATTCAGCAGTGAATCCATCCGGGCCTGGGCTTTTTTTAGTTGGGAGATTATTGATAACTGATCGGATCTCCATGTTTGTTATAGGTCTATTTAAGTGATTAATCTCATTTGGATTTAATTTAGGTAGGTCATATAGATCAAGGAAATCATCCATTTCTTTCAGATTTTCATACTTTGTGGAGTATATGCTTTTTATAGTATGTCCCTAAGATTTTTTGAATTTCTCTGGAATCTGTTGTGATGTTTACCTTGTTCGTCTCTGATTTTATTAATTTGTGTCTCTTTTCTCTTTCTTTTGGTCAGATTTGCTAAGGGTTTACCAATCTTGTTTATCCTTTCAAAGAACCAACTCTTTGTTTCATTAATTCGTTGGATTGTTCTTTTTTTTCTATTTCATTAATTTCTGCCCTAATCTTTATTATTTCTTCCCGTCTACTGATTTTTGGTTTGCCTTGTTCTCCTTTTTCCAAGGCTTTAAGGCGAAGCATTAGGTCATTTACTTGCGACCTTTCTAATTTCTTAATATAGGCACTTAAGACTATAAATTTACCTCTTAGAACTGCCTTCATTGTGTCCCAGAGATTTTGGTATGTTGTGTTCTCATTATCATTTGACTCTATATATTTTTTGATTTCCTTTTTGATTTCTTCATTGACCCACTCATCATTTAGTAGTGTATTGTTTAGTTTCCATGATTTTGTGTATGCTCTATAGCCTTTCTTGCTACTGATTTGTAGTTTAATTCCATTGTGGTCAGATAGAATGCAAGGAATTATTTCAATTTTCCTGAATTTGTTAAGATTTGCTTTGTGTCCTAATATATGGTCTATTTTAGAGAATGTTCCATGTGCTGCTGAAAAGATTGTATATTCTGCAGCCTTTGGATGAAATGTCCTGTATATATCTGTTAGGTCCATTCCTTCTATGACCTCATTTAGTCCAGATGCCTCTCTGTTTATTCTTTCCCTGGATGACCTGTCAATTGATGAGAGTGGGGTGTTAAAGTCACCCACCACCACTGTGTTTGGTGTTATCTGTGACCTTAGTTCTAATAGTGTTTGTTTGACGAATTTGGGAGCCCCCATGTTAGGTGCATATATGTTTAGGATTGTAATGTCCTCCTGTTGGAGTGTGCCCTTAATCAATATAAAGTGACCTTCCTTATCTTTCTTGACTAACGTCGGACTAAAGTCTACCCTGCCTGATATTAGGATAGCAACCCCTGCTTGTTTTCTAAGCCCATTTGCTTGAAACACCGTCTTCCAACCTTTCACCCTAAGATAATGTTTATCCTTTGTAGAAAAGTGAGTTTCTTGGAGACAACAAATTGTAGGATCCTGCTTTTTAACCCAGTCTGCAAATCTATGTCTTTTCGTTGGGGCATTGAGACCGTTGATATTAAGAGATATTATTGAAAGGTGTGTATTTATGTTTGCCATTTGTGTGTGTGTGTGTGTGTTACTGGTTCTACCTGTGCTCTCTTCTGTTAACTGGTATTTGAGTATAGCTGGTTTTCTCTAGGTTCCTTATATGTGTGCTTTTCCTTTTGTTCAGCATGGAGGATTCTATCAAGTATTTTCTGTAGAGCTGGTTTTGTCTTCAAATACTCCTTTAACCTGCTTTTGTCATGGAATGTCTTTATTTCTCCATCTATTTGAATGGATAACTTTGCAGGATAAAGTAACCTTGGTTGACAGTTGTTATCTTTCAGAACTTGGAATATATCACTCCAAGCCCTTCTGGCTTTAAAAGTTTGTGTTGAATAATCTGCTGTAATCCTGATGGGCTTGCTTTTGTAGGTAACTTGATTTTTCTCTCTAACTGCTTTCAATATTTTTTCTTTGGTGTGTGTGTTTGGAAGTTTGATTATAATATGGCGAGGAGAGGTTCTTTCTGGGTTTTGTCTGGCTGGGGTTCTAAAGGCTTCCTGTATCTGTATTGGCACCACTTTCCCAATTTGCGGGAAATTTTCCTCTATGATTTTGTTGAAGATGCCTACTATGCCTCTGGAGTGGAGTTCTTCTCCTTCTACTATGCCCTGAATTCTTATATTGGATCTTTTCATAGTGTCCCAAATATCTTGAAATTCCCACTCATATTTTTCTATAAGTTTGTCTTTCTCTTTGTTGGACTGCATTAGGTCTGCCACCTGGTCTTCTAGCTTAGATATTCTGTCCTCTCCCTCATCCATCCTACTGGTGAGATTTTCTACAGAGTTTTTTATTTCATTAACTGTGTTCTTCATTGCTAGTAATTCTGACTGGTTTTTCTTTATTATTTCTATTTCCCTATTTATGTCTTGTATTGCCTTCTTTATTTCATTAAATTGGTGTCCTGCCTCTTCTTTGATTCCTTTGATTTCCTCTTTGATTTCTTCTTTGATTGTTTTCATGTGTTCTTTGACCTCTTTGAACATATTTATAATTATTCTTTTGAACTCTTTCTCAGACATTTCCTCTAACTCTTTCTCACTGGAGGACATTTCTGATGCATTAATAATGTTAGGTGGATTTATATCATCTTGCTTTTTAGTGTTTCTTGTGTTATAATGTATATATTTTTGCATCTTGGATTAAGTTAATGCTTGGATTTTCTAGCTAGCTGGGTATTCTTAGCTGTATCAATTGATTTGATGTAATATATTTTCAGGGTAGGACCTTAAGGTATTAGGTGTGGCTCTTAAGACTCTCAGAGTATCCTACAAAGATGTTCTTAGGGGTTGAGTTTCCCTGCTATAGGAGTATTCAAGCAGGTTGAGTGGAATAAAATACATGTAGATTCTAAAATTTAACTAAACACTGTACACATTCAATCAAAAACAGCCCCGAGTATGTATGCAAGAGTAGTTATTATAATGACCTGATCCTCTATCAACAAAGAGGTTTAGATTTCTGGTCTGTTGAGGGATCCAAGTCAGCTTGTGACCAAGTGAGACCCTTCCCTGGTGCAATCCCAGTTACCTTGGGTGATTTTGGTCTCAGTCAAGTTGCTGCCTGGGTTGTCGGTCTGGTGTTCTGATTTCTGGAGCTGGGCACTTGCTTTTCCTACGGGGCAAACTGAGCCGCTGCTGCTGCCTCTGCTGCTGCTGTAGCTGCCACTGCTGAAGCCACCACTGCTGCTGAAGCTGCTGCTGCTGTGTCCACTGCTGCTGCTCCCCCTGAAGCTGCTGTTGTGGGATCTGCTGCTGCTGCCGCTCCTGGGTCTGCTGCTGCTGGGGCCGCTGGTACCGGTGCTGGAGCTGCTGATGTTGCTCCTTAACTCTGCTCCTGCTTGGGTCCCATTGTCAGCCCAAGTTGGCGTGGCCGGGTCCCGGGCCGCTGCTCTGTTCGCTGGAGCTGGGCTCAGGCGGTGGGGGAGGGGAGGGAGCCGCGGCTGCTCTGGTTGTCTTGCTGTTCCACGTGTTCTTCTACCTCGTGGTCTGCTCCTCCGTTGCTCGCTGCCACTCTCCCCTCACATTTCCCGAGTTGCGGAGAGCGCGGTGTGAGGGGAAAATCCCGCACCTGGCTTTTCCTGTGGCTCGAGCCGAGTCTGGCGGTTTTCTGCCGCGCCTCAGTTGCCGCGGTTGGCCAAGCTGCCAGAGCCGCTTTTCCTGCCTGTGCGGGCTCTGGATGCTCTATAACTCTTCTACTTCTCCGCTGCCACTTCAATTTCCTATACACCTCACTTTTTAGTAAAAGTGTGTATTTTGCTGAGTTTTTTGGGCCTTTTTCCCCCTAGGCTGCTTTAGCGTGGTACCTACGCCGCCATCTTAACCGGAAGTCCCAACCAGTTTTTATTTTCATCATTTATAATGTACAAGGTAGGATCTACAGAAGTTAAGTAGCAGGTTAAGAATTATAGGTACAATCTAGTTCACCAAGCATAATATTTATGAGCTTTGAAAAAATAAAAGTCATAAGGAAGAAGAGAAGATAGATCCCACTCATGCAATTGCCATTGTTCCATGAAGAAATGTATGTACAAGCATATAGTTGCAGCTCAATCCCTCCAGCTAACACAGGAATAGGACATGCATCTTTTCTTTATCAGCATCATATATATAAACTCAGCTGTTGTTAGCACACTTAAAGTCACCCCTAAGTGAATCAGATTTGTAATCAGGACAGGCAGATTCTATTAAAAGAAAATTTAACATCACTCCAGGCATATCACAAGTATCCATGAGAAATGGTACAGCTCAGCTTGTTAAAATAAAATCCCATTTATTAATGTAATACAGTGATCACCTGTACTTAAGGAGACTATGACCCTCCTAAGAGGCTCCTGGCAAGTTCTGTTTTGCAATCTCAGCAAAAGCTTCATTCCTGCTAGTGCTGAAATGTAGCCACTGCTGTGTGGTGCAAACTGGCAGCCTCATTTCCATCAGCAATCCTTGTCAAAAGAAGCTCGGAGAAGAAGGGTTGGGCCGATTCATGCATCTGTGCAGGCTGAGAAACTGTGCTTGTCTCTTGCTTCACATACACTGTGGGGACCTCAGGGAGACTATGGTGCTGTGAGTCAGCCTGGGGTTAGAGAACAGCTTGATTTTTATTCAGCATGGACTCAATCTCTCTGCATAATGCTGGGTCATCATTCCCTTTAATCCTTTCTGTTACGGTGTCTCCATCAGTACAAACGGGAAAACAACAACCTATGTCATCACATGTTGCTATCTATGAATACCTTGGGAATGCAATAAAGAGAGTCTAAGTGTCCCATAGAACAGGTTTCTGTCCAACATATATACAAGGGGCATCTGACCTATCTCATGTGGGGATATAAACTTTGATGTGTTTTTCCTAGTAGTAAGGACGGGGTTGTTCTCAGGATGCCACTCTCTAAAACAGCCATGGTGGGAATCCCACAGGTCTAATGGTGCTGCTTATAACATAGTGCCCTGACAAGAGGAAAGGGATAAAATAGAGCAAGTGTTTGCCAATGACTGTAACCTGACTCTCACAATGCTCTTATCAAACTGCTTCTATGCAACATGTACCTTCAGCCTAGGGTTATAGCAAGTCTCATCATTGGCCCAAACCAGAATGTAGCTTTGGAAACTCCTTCAGATTTCTTTTCCTTTCCTTTTTCTTTCTTTCTTTCTTTCTTTCTTTCTTTCTTTCTTTCTTTCTTTCTTTCTTTCTTTCTTTCTTTTTTTTTTTTGTATAAGGTGATTGTCTGAAAAGCAATAACAATGGTAAAGACAGCATATAGAGATATATACAGACATATATAGATGGGGAAGTTTCCCGAATATGAGACAGTGAAGCAGTAACAGCAATATCTTCCCTGCTTTTAATCCCAAAAGGGAAGAAAAGTGGAACTGTGGTAAATAGTGACAAGGGGGGCAAATAAATGTTCTGAGGACCACAGGAGGAGTATGCAGAAGCAGAACATGGGGGCCTTCTTTCCTCAAAGGGTGGGTCCCTTCCTCAGGAACTGTATAAGTCAAGCTTCTTGACCCTTCAGTTACATGGGGAGCCTTCTTTCCTCAAAGGGTGGGGTCCTTCCTCAGGAACTGTTTGAATCAAGCTTCTTGGCCCTTCAGATACATGGGTAGGAGATATTTGCTACTGAAATTATCAGTATCCTGGGTTTAGAAAATTAAGTAAATTAAGATGGAATTTTAATGTCGATTGTACTTGCTGACTAGGTGTGGCCTATAGTCTTAAGGACACAACATTAACAAGCATGTAAATATTATCTATAAGGTAGAAATATGGCTCTCATAAGATGTTTAGATGAAAGGGTAAGTTTTAGATGCAATTTGAGTATGGAGGAAAGTCGAAGGAGTGATTCTAAACAAAGAATGAAGAATAAATGAAGTCACAGGGCGTGCTGGAAGACCTCTTTGCGGAGTGCAAACTGCATGCCAGATACCATTGAGGAGAAGACACTGTCGTGGTAGAATCAGGAGCTATGTGAAGTGATTCCCAAGCTTATATGTCTTCTACCTTCATCTTATGTATTATTCATATAATGTGTATCCACATAGAAATCCAGGAAAACATGCCAGCAAGTTGTTGCTATGGCTTGAATAATCTCATTTTTAGATTCCAGTTGATGGTACTCTTTTGGAGGGTTCTAAAACCTTGGGAAGTAGGATGGACCATTGTTACTTGTCCCTATCCTTGTCTCATTCTCTGGTTCCTGTCCACCATGAGGTGAGTAAACTCTGGCATATGCTCATACCAGCAAATGACTGGCCTCAATGTGGTCCTAGAGGGAGCAGAACCTTGGACTATGGAAAACAACCCTGTCTCGAGATAAATCCTTCTTTTTTTGCAGTTGATTTGTCTTGAATTTTGTCAGGAAAGAAAGAAGACAATAGCATAAGTTCCAAATAGGACATATTGCTACTGTTTTGTAAATTCCCAACAGATAAACTTATTCATCTACTGGTACCCAGGTTAAGACACTAACAAGAAAGTCCAGACTGCTGAACTCTTATGAGTATGGCATATTTGCAGATATACTTATCTTTGAGACAAAAGCCTCATTTCAAATGTTTCCAGTAAGAAATTATTTGGCCTCATCTCAAATTAATATTTGTTAACTTAGATAATAAGTAATAGTACTATCAGGTATTATATTTTTCTAAATTCTTGAATAATTTACAGTGAATATATAATCCTTAATACGTGTTGCACATCCAATAGGGACTTTATAACATGTAAATAGCCTAAAATATATTTAAATTTCTTGTTTTGAATATTTTAATCTACTCAGGCTGCTATTATAAATACCATAGATTGAAGAGCACAGAGGCAAACAAAAATTTATTTCCTTCATTTCTAGAGAGTGCAGAGCCCATTCATGTTCAGGGTGCTGGGAGAGACAGTGTTTGCTGAGGGTATACTTGTGGTTCATAAACAGCCACATCTCCATTGCATTCTCTTAAGTCTGAAATAGTGAGGGCAGTGTCTCTATTCTCTCTTATAGGGCACTCAACTTGCTCATGTCGGGTATGGGCCCATGATCTGAAGACCAGAACCAATCATGACTCAAAGGCCCCATTTCTTAAGACCAATTTGGTTAAGATTTCAACATAAGTATTTGGGGGAGACACAAAAAATCAGATCATTTCATAAATGTGTGTGTGAAAAAGAGGGGGATACAAAGTGGAGGGGTAGGAAGGTGGAAAAGTACCTTGAGACTTATAAAAGTATGTAATTAAGCCAGGCATGGTGGAAATACACCTTTAATCCCAGAATCCAGGAGGCGTAGGTAGAAGGATTGCTGTGAGTTTAAGGCCAGTCTGAGACTACATAGTGAATTCTAGGTCATCCTGGGCTACAATAAGACCCTAAGCCAGAAAATTAGAAAACTAGAAAAATAAATAAATAAAATAAAAATGTAATTAACTAAAAGATTACAGGAATACAAAGTATGTTGGAATGTAAGGATTTACAAGAAGAAAATCAGTTTTTGCATCTTATAGAAATTTGTGTGTTTGTTTTTAATGAATTAATTATATTTTCTTTTTTTCTCTGAAGCATAATTTAGATAATTTTATTCTTATTGAAAGAAAATATTACTTCTTTTACTTATAATACAAGTGTTTGCATATTTTGAAATATCATTCCTTAATAAATCTGCATATAAATATAGTTCTACAAGACATTTTCAATGTTGCATTAATTAAAAATAAGCATTTTCTACTTGGAAGGTTTTAAATGGTAGGGAAAGTAAACCACTAATCATATCATGGCTTCCATGCCTAAGAGAGAATAGTGAATTATGCTGCAAAAACTCTTTATCCATCTGTGTATGGTCATAAGAATCAGCTGCAAAGATTTAGTTATTTTTGTTGTGATGAGTCCACTTAGGTCTCATTTTCAATGATGTTGAGAAACTCTATAGTTTAATTATTAATTTCTCACTGTGTTAAGTGAGATAGGTCCAACCTCCCTTACAGCCTGACTCTCCCATGATGAGTAAGTAGTCTTAACAAGCCTCTGGTGCCTCATTTTAAGCAAGCAGAAGTGTATTTTTCATCATCAACAACTGTGCTTGAATGAACTTTAATTTACAGTTCTCAGTCTATGTTCTTTCCCTCTTTCTCTTAGAAAAACAGCATCTATATGAAAGCAGGATGATTGCTTACAGGTAGAGGCGATTTGTAGGTGAATGTTACCATCCAATTATTAAGTGTCCAATGTGACACACTCATCAGGAAGAAAATTTCAGTTCTACAGTTCAGCAATGAGAAATCTTTTTTTTTTTTTTTTTGTAGTAATACATGGGGGATGTCAGGCCAAGTGGTTTAATTTATAGTAGTGGCAGATAAACAATAAAAGAAGAGAAACGAAGCAGATGGAATAGAATTCTTTATGGGAAGAGTGGTCCTTACACTAGAAGCAACCTGACATTTTCAAATTACTGAAGAAACTACCATGCCTGGCCCTTTCTGCTTTAATGTGGAAGAGAGAAGGGTCTGTGGAGAGAGTGGACTTATATTACCCTCAACCAAAATTCATATGTCAATGTTGTGAGACCCAGTACCTAGAAAGTTGGCTGTATTTGGAAATATGACTTTAAGAGGTGAATAAGTTCAAATGGTGCCTTAGGATAGCCCTAATCCAATCTGACTGGAATTCATAGCTTTGTTTTTTATTAATTCATTTATTTCTGAGAGAAGAGAGAGAGAGAGAGAGAGAGAGGAGAGAATGGACATGGCAGGCTGATCTCCTGCCACTGTTAATCCCCTCCAGACACATGCACCACATTGTGCAACTGAGTTTATGTGGGTATTAGAGAATTGAACCCTGGGACATCAGGCTTTATATGGAAGCAGTTTAACCTATGAGCCATCTCCCCAGTCCATGACTGGTGTTCTTATGAGAAGACATTTATATATACCAATATTAAGGGATACGAATACTCATAGATGAAAAGACACAAATGTCACCATCCACTAGCTGAGTGGGGAAGCCTTAGAAGCCTTCAAATTTGCAAGAACTTGGTATTGAGCATTAGGAACCAGGGTGCTACTAGGACCACAGAGAAATACTTTTTTTTTTTTCACTTAAGCCATCCAGTCTGATAGCCTCAGAGACAGCTAAAGGTATGAGGTGATTGTCTCCTTCATTCATAGACCTGTATCATTCTAGTCAAAGCTAACATCTAATTCTTGATTCCCATCATGACGCCTGACTGTTTGTACCAGTCCCCCTCCTTCCTACCTGAATTGCATTGCTATTGTTCTTGTTATTAGATATTTTCTCTCTAATCAGACTTGTGCTCATCCAGGCTATAAGACCTATGTTGGTACTGCATATTGTTCTATGGACAGTATTTGGAGAATTTGGTCCTTTAGCCATGCAAATTAGTCATATTCCCAAGTACATAGTTACTTTAGCTTCTGACACAGTAAGGGAATCATTTGCCCAGCAGGAGGAGCCCTGTGTCAGGAAGTTAGAAAATATGGTGGTGTAAAGGCAACCCTTTTAAAGTGCAGCTCCTATTTTATAATAGACAATAATGAGTACCTGGCTTGGAGCTCGAGACTTTAGAAGACATAGATTAATATGCAATAGATTTAAAACTAGGCACTATAGGATGGATGTTGGACCATAAAAGCAGGGAGAGCTACCTGGTTAACTATCTTTACTCTTGGACTGAGGGTCGCAAATAAATAATTCATATGCCAGTAACAATCAAAATAAAAAGATTGGGAGCAAAGGGCACACGGGGGAAATTAAACAAGTAAGGGATCATAAAGACAGAATGTTACTTACCTCTAAAATGTTCTTTCCTGTCTGGAAAATTACTCGGTCTTCATCTGTTTATGTCCTCTCTTCTGGCAAACTGTCTTCAAATCCCCAAAGCTATTTGCTTCACAGTGTTTTTTGCATGTCACAATTATATTGCTTATAAAATTAAGTATAATTGTGACTTTAGTTATTTAAATTTGAAACATTGGTTCAAGATGCCCTAATATTTTATATGTTCCTAAGAAAGATAATTCAATACTGACATATTTTTTATTGTCACATAGAATTTTTAGTTTATATGTATTGGAGGAAAAAAAAAACATATTCCTGTTTAGACATAAATTTCGAATATATGCTACTCTAGTCATCTTTACAAAAGGAAATGTCGGCAATAATCTGAGTAAATTACTCCCAAAAAACTTTTATACACGGAAACTGACCCAGTCACTTTTGAGTAAAATTTGTGCATATCTGTGATTTTCCACATAGATTTATTTCTATACCATTAGGAATATTTATAACACAGCATTTCTTTACAACTGTTCTGCTTTACTCTAACTAGTATTTTCTTCCAAATCTCTGAAGTTAGGTGGCAAAGACTAACACATTTATACAGCCAATAACTACATCGCAATTTGTACCTCCTTAATGGCAATTGTCATAGTAAAAGTTTCCATAGCATATAAAGAAAAGGTATCCTCCAGGGACAAGGAATTATATAAGGTTTGCATCTTGATGACTGTTAGGAGCAAAGTAACCTTTTCCAGGCAGTCAGAGATACAGGCCTAGGACATCAGATACAGATACCACTCTGTCCTGGTGAGACTGGCAGAGAATTTCAGTTGTTTACCTGGGTCCCCTGTGAGTCTTCATTCCTCTCATGGGTATCCAACCAAAGTCCTTAATATACATTTGAACTTGACAGTGAGTCTCATCCTAACTAGATGCCTAATTCATAAGAGAGACTTGATACAAATTGACACTGGATTCTCCCTCAGAACCTGTTTTCACTGGTGGTGGGTGGGGTGGGGGTTCTTTCTCAGCTTGCTACTTTTCTGCTTTATTTCTACTCTCTTAAAATAAATCTTTCATAATTTACCATCCTTTGTGTCCATGCCTTTTATTTACTTACTAATAGTAAGAATTAAAAAAAAAAATTGAGACATAAAAACTACTGGATTGGGAGTTCTAAGTCCATTCAGAGCATAGAGCAGCATCATTGGCTCTCAGCCCAGTGACCCTTTAACATGAATCATCATCACCATAAGTTTTGCTCTATAATTTTCTGTGCTGTCAAAACCTAAGGTACTTTCTAGCAAGTGGGATGCTATTTCCATATGTGTCTCCAACCCACAAAACCTGTACAATGTTTACAGAGACAGCCATCTGATTTCCATTTTCTGAAATGAAGACACCAAAGAAATTAAGAGAATTCTAGTACACACACCATCCTGTAGCCTTACTGAAAATCTACCTGGTTTAGTCACACACAATGAGGCCAAATACAATGAGCCAGAACCTTCCCATGGCCCACGTAATGGCCAAGCAGAGCCAGGATGCTGAAGGCTTGCTCAGCTAACTCTATATCTTAAAGACAATGTGACACATCTGACTTCTTGAGAAATTGAGAAAATTCTGAGTATGTTGGAAAGTCTAGAGAAATAAAATGCCATTGCTGGGTTATTCTTAGAGAAGAGAATAAGAATTTTTCTTCTTTTTTGTTTGGAGGGACAGGCAAAGTGTACCTGTTACTAGGGGAGTGACCCACTGTAACCTAGAAGCTGTCACCCAGTCCCCAAGCTTCCCAGTAGCATGCCCATTCTGCTCCAGCATGGATGCTGTTGGGCTGCTTCCCCCTTTCATTGGTGCATTTTACTCCATTAGACATTGAAAAATTATTATGGAGGAAAAACAACCCACTGAAATGGAGTTGGTAGAAGCCTCAACCCAGTATCAACCTTGTCTCCTCCATGCCTAAGAGGTACTTTTAAATTGTAAGTAGCAGAGACTCCATCCTTGGTGAAGTGATTGGGAGCTTTTGCCCTGCTGAGGTTGCCTTGTGTTTCCATTGGCTTCTTTCAGGCCTTTGTCTGCTCTGAGTCCTCAGTGTCATTTCTCACACTCCCTCCATTTTCAAATCCTCCTACTGCTGTTCTCCCAGTCCAAAGCCAGGAGACACTGCAGCCTCCTTTCAACTTTCCCTCATGTAACTATGACAGCAAGTGCTCATGTCCCCCGCCATCTCTGGTCCATGAAGTCACTGACTGGCCTGGGTAACTCTCTTGAGATCCTATCACTTCAGTGTTGCAGTAAGAGGGATAGGAATACCATAAAATTCATATCCACTTTACTCACATTTGCTCATTTAGGAAATGGATAAGTAAAATGTCATGTTATATAATAGATGTGTGAATTTAATTAAATAATATTTATATCTATATGGAAAACATTAGAAAATAATAATACAATTTTCTAATAGATGCATTCATATAGACTATGAAAATATTGATAGCCTGACTGTAGATCATGAGGACAGATAAAACACTGAAAAGAGTGTGATTTTTAGTTTAGGGTGAAGACCCTGCTCCAAAGTTGCCTGGACACCTCTGGGGAGTGTGCAATGGCCGCCTGAGGAACCAGGGACCTGTGCATGTGTGTGTATATATATAATTTCATGTATTTTGATCTTATTCCCCCAATTACCCTCTTCTTTCCTTCTTTCCCTTTTCACACCTTTCTTCCCCGTTAATGCCCATCATATTTTCATGCCAGTTTTATTATTTATTTATTTTGTTTTTTGAGGTAGGGTCTCACTCTAACCCAGGCTGAACTTAATGGAATTCACTATGTAGTCTCAGGGTCGACTTGAACTCATGATGATCCTCCTACCTCTGCTACCCGAGTGCTGGGTTTAAAGGCCTGTGCCACCATGCTTGGCCTTTGTGCCGTTTTCTAATCCACGGAGTTACGTTAGTGTTGCTTGAATGCTCATAGGTAGAAAGTTATTTAGCATGGAATGGATGCCTTACCAATGGCAACACTACTGATGAACTTGACTCCCCTCTCCAAGCAACCACCTGCTACTCTGGGAGGTCTGGGAGTCTCATGTGCCCTAATTTCATCAATGGTGAAGTTTATGGCTATTTTGGTTTTTCGAGGTAGGGTCTCACTCTAGCCCAGGCTGACCTGGAATTCACTATGGAGTTTCAGGGTATCCTCAACCTCAAGGCAATCTTGCTACCTCTGCTTCCCAAGTGCTGGGATTAAAGGCATACACCACCATGCCCAGCAAATTTTATTTATTTATTTATTTACTTATTTATTTATTTATTTATTTTAGATTTTAATCCAAATTAAAAATTCTCATCTCTTGGGCTAGAGAGATTGCTTAGTGATTAAGGCACATGCCTGTGAAGTCTGAGGACCAGATTTGATTTTTCAGGTCCCAAGTAAGGCAGATCCACATGCTGGCACATGAATCTGGAGTTCATTTGCAGTGGCTAGAGCCCTGGCATGTCCATTCTCACTCTCTCTCCCTCTCTGTCTCTAATAAGTCAATAAGAAATGAAAGTAAGATCATAAACAAAAAAAAATCTCAAATGAATAGAGGTTCTTTTATATTTCGTTAATAGAAAATAATTGTTATGATTCATTTTTCTGTTCAGTGGGACTGTCAGGCTATCATGGTCTTTCCTTTATGTTTATTGTTTTTCTTTGCTTGGATGGTAAGCTTCATGAATCTGTGTTTGTCAGTAAATCCTCAGTTTTACATCAACACCTGCCACATCCTATCTCTCAAGTGAACACTCAGCAAATAAAACAAAAGTTAGACTGACTATCTTATGTATATTACAACCACTTAAATGTCTAATTTTATTAGCTACTATTTGGAATGAAATTAATCTTTAGTCAGGTTTGATCCACTAATTTTAGGTCATTAAAGCATTCCTAGAGTTATGCGTACACTTCTACAGCAAAATGAAATATGCATTTTCTGTGTGGTGGAGGTGAGGAGGACTCATCAAATCTAGGGACAAGCAGACAGTTCACAAAACCAAGCAGGCTCATGGTTATGCCAGTCATGCTTTTTGTTTAACAACAGTCATCCTAGAGAATTCATTACTGGTTGTCAAGAATTCTCAAAGAGTTGAGAACAGTGCTAGGTCCTTTGTACACAGTAACTTTTAAAATTGCTTTAGTTCTCACAATCTGCTAATACCCCCAATTATATACATGTGTATAAAGTTCATTTTTTAAAAAAAAATTAACATTATAGGCAATGCTAGAGCAAGCATTGATATGGCCTTTTATACTCCTGAGTTCTAGCTCTTAGCCACTAAATAATGGTTTCATTTAATTGTGTCTTCTCTTTTGCCTCTGATCAAGATGAAGATTCATTGATGGCTTACTCTATAAGCTATATTGGATTCTCACAGCCAGTTTTATAGGGCTAAGGACTTAAATGGTCAGAAGGGACTTAATCAATATTCTCCATCTGAGATGTATAAGCAGATGGTCACTGGATGTAAGTGTCCACTCCTACTAGTTGCCCTTCACTGACCTACGTGCCTTGCTCAGGCATGTCACTGTTGCCAGAACTTTCTACTGTGGGTCACAATCAGTCAGTCATAAGCATTCTCTTCCTGCTGCTAAGAATGTATTGTCTCCAACCTCCTGCTCAATGCTTTCCACCACTGTGGTCCAATATCCAACATTCCTAGAAGCAGTCAATACAGAGATAAGTAGTTTTTTTTTTTTTTTTTTTTTTTTTTTTTGGTTTTGTGAGGTAGGGTCTTGTTTTAGGCCAGGCTAACCTGCAATTCACTCTGTATTCTCAGAGTGGCCCGAAACTCACAGTGATCTGCTTACCTCTGCCTTCTAAGTGCTGGGATTAGTGGTGTATGCCACCTCACCTGACTTTGCAGAATCTATTTATTTTTAAGAAATAGAACATAGTTCTACATATCATTAGCTGAATTGATTGTAAAATGTATATTTTGGTAACAAATGGACAGAAGTCTGCTTATCAGTCCCTTACCCTGCAAACACCTGTTATGGCTTGGAAAGGTACAGTTAATAATGAATTATTCATCATGACATTGTAAACAAAGTTAAAATGAAAGGAGAGGAGTAGGAAGTGAAAGGAGAGAAAGGGAAGGAGAGGAAGGGAAGGGGAAGAAAAGAGGGAGAAGATAGGAGGGGAGGTGAAAGCAAGGCCTCTAGGTATTCTTCTCTAATATATAAGGACTCTGGAGAAATGATGCCTGGTTGTTTCTCCAGATTATCAGATTTTCTTTTTCCTTGAAACAAACTTCTTATACATTTAACTTCCATCTGCTTCTCTCTCTCTCATTCTCTCACTCCTTTCCTCCCTTCCTTTATTTCTATTAATCAGAGAGCTTCAGAGAAGGAAATGCTCCAAGAGCAACTATCTAAAAGCAGAGAACAGTAGAGCAGGCCTTGTGAGTTGAAGAGGACTAGAGCCAAGGTATGCGGAGCGATGCACACAGCTGTGCTCTGAGCTTTGCTCTTCTCTCCAGCCTGTAAATCTGACTCATACTTTGAGAATCAGCCCTCATGCCAACATGTCCCTTAAGATTTCCCGGTTCTTTTCTATCAGATTCAACCCATCTGTAGCATATCTCTATTAAGACTTATTCCTCTTACTTACTAATTATTCAATTTCCCCCTTAGTTATTGGTTGCTTACAAGCCTACTTTCTTTCATGATTTCCTTTTCTTAACACATACATTTTCCCTAAGATCTCTGGCATTACTTAACAAACTACCTGGATTGTAGGAGAGGTTTGATCAGAGTTCACTGAATAAGTGACCAAAACTTCTTTTAAAAATGTTAGAAATTATATTGGAGAAATGGCTTAATCGTTAAGGCATCTTCCTGGGAAAGCCTAAGGACCTATGTAAGCCAAATGCACAAGGGGACACATGCATCTGGAGTTCCTTTGCAGTGACCAGAGGCCCCAGCATGCCCACTCTTTCTTCCTCTATACCTGCCTCTTCCTCTCTCCCTCTGTCTCTCAAATAAACAAAATAAAATAAAACAGTTTACAAAATGTTATAAATCCCTCAAGATGTACTTCCCACCCCCAAATTGAGAACTGCTTGAAGAAAGACTTGTTTCATTCACGTTTAAGTTGGTAGTGCACTTCTTTTGTGTTAGATGATAATGGAGAAGAAAGTCAATGGAACCAGAGTAAAGATGTTAACAAAGTGATGGTTCAGGCTTTGATGATCTAATGGGAATGGGGTGGGCATCTGTTAGCAAGTGTAAGAACTACTGGAAGGGTCTCACTTCTACAAGGAGGCTCCCTGCAAAACTGGATTTGCTACTAAGTGTGAGATAAGCAATATCAGTGAGTCTTAGTTATCACTAGATGGCAAGACAAGATTAAGAACAGGGCAATAGGTACCCCAAATACCCAAGCAGGACAGCTGAGAACAGCAGGAAGAGAGCTAATGCCATCCTTCAGTCTTGTCGGCACACAAGCAAGCACAAGTGAGCAGAAGTAACTGAAAGCCAAGCGGGCTGACAGATGCTCAATGCATATGACATGGTGTCTTAATACAAAAGCATTATAACTGAGCTGAAAGCAGTAAGCTTGCAGGAAACACATTCCACCATTGCCAGGAATCAGAGGTGCACAGAAGAAATTCATCAAAGTCTCTCCTGCCAGCCTTGTTCAGGAGAGAGATCAGTATTGGCCATTGCTACTGGTGACTCCCTGTGCAATAAACAAGTGGTACCTGGCAAATATTTCCTAAACTTCTTAGAAGTTTCCGAGTTCTAGGAATGCATTTTCTTAATTGTAATCATATATAGATATTTGCTATCAAATGTAAATTTATTCTGAGTTGACTTCGAGCATGACCCTAGAAACACCAAGGATGGGGGCGATCAGCAACTTGACCATATGATTAGAGTCCACTTTGCTGACTCCAGGATGTGGTTGAGGAAGGGACTGAACTCTATAAAACTCTAGAACAACTAGATACGATGAGCCTTCCGGTTTGCAAATACATATATGTCATGGGAAGCTGGTGCATCTCAGCTCCATGGCATCAAAAACTATTGTGTTTTGGATCCTCTTTTATCTCATCACAGGTGTATGCTAGGATGTCCTTTGTTTATAACTTACTGATAAACATAAGGGCACATTTCTCTGAATTTGTAAGCTAGTCTAGCAAATTTTAACTGGTCAGGCTATAGGTAGTTGAAACTTGTTACTGGCTTTTGAAGTGGGAGGCAATCTTGCTGGACAAAACTGCTAGCTGTGGAGTACATGCTAGCTCTGCGTAGTTAGGGTCAGTGTGGAATTCAACCGCAGGACACCCATTTGGTGCTCACAAAGACTTAGAGCACTATCGGCAATGAGGACAAAAATTCACATATTGTGCTGATAAATTGGTTTTCTTTTAAGTGTATTTTTCTTTTATTCCACATTTTACTGTTTCCAATGCAAACATTTGTATTTTAATTAAATGCAATGTTATTCAAAAGGTAGCACAACATACACATTTTTCAAGAACTTCTTTTTCACTAAAGATATCTTGGAGATCTTTATACATTTATACATGACTTTCTTCTTTTCAACATAATTTTTATAGGGACCTTTAATATATGAACATATTATACTTTGGTCATATTGCCATTACATATGAGCGAAATGTAGAAATTCAACTAAGATTAGATTCAAAAAAATTTCAAAAGTTGCTTTAGGATGGCTATGAAGCTCATTTATGAATGTATTATTGGGACAATACAATACACCATAGTGGGATAAAATGTTATCACCCAGGGAGCCCAAATCTGGGACTTGCGCAAGTCCAGGCAGGATATTGCCTGGCAAGTCAAACTCAGGACTAACTGAACTAACACCACTGTTCTTCTCTACCATGCATCATGCAAAGTAAATACAAATACAGCCCCATGGCACTGTGTTTCCTTTTTCTTAAGTAGCTTACAAGAAATTGAAAAGGGTGTCAAAACTGTAACCACTTACTTCCAAAGGAAAACATTTTTAAGCATAATATTTAGGTGTACTTTGAAGCTCTTGAATAAGATACATAAAGGTCGGTTGTAGCAAAACCTTCCATATTTGATTTTTTTTTCTTTTTAAAAAATATTTTTATTAATTTATTTGAGAGAAGGAAAGAGGCAGAGTGAGAGAGAGAGAAGGAGAGAGAGAAAATGGTGTGCCAGAGTTTCCAGCCACTAAAATGAACTCCAGATGTACATCTGGCTTACATGGGTACTGGGGAGTCGAACCGAGGTCCTTTGGCTTTTCAGGCAAGTGTCTTAACCATTAAACAATCTGTCCAGCCATGAAAATATTTTTTTCTATGTAAAGTACTAAATGGTGAATTGAGATAAGTTTTCCTTTTTCAATCTCATTGCTTGTGAAGAACTCACCAAACATTGATGAATTTCCTCCCTAGATTTAGCACAGACCACTTGGAAGATGCATGCTCAGGGAATCAGTCAATAAACTATTGTTTTTCTTGTTTATGGTGCCTGTGATGTACCTGTTGTGAGCCGTTTTGCCTCTCTGAAACAGGATAATATAAAAATGTCTTTCCTGGGGATATCCTTCAGCCTCCTGACTTTCCATTTCTGTAATTTATTTGTCTACTGTTGTTACTTAAAGTTTCCAGGCTAGTGATGATACCTAGTAAACTCATTCATTTTGGGAATCTAATTGACACAATTTATATAGTATCTTCCTGGACATAATCAAATACCAAGATAGAAAGAAAACTTTTATGGAAGGAAAAAGCTAGTTAGATACCTTATATGACTGATAATATAAAACTCAATGACCCTTGAATATTCTGAGAAAGTTGTGTTCTTTCTCTGAGAAATACAGCCATTTGCATTTTCTGATCTTACTGGCTACATGAAATACTTAGGCTTAAATCAGTGTTTTCTTTCTTTCTTTCTTTCTTTCTTTCTTTCTTTCTTTCTTTCTTTCTTTCTTTCTTTGATTTCTTTCTTTCTTTTTTTATGTCACACTAGAACTCATTTAAATCTAAATAAAAGTATAATCAGCACATGATTCCCTTGGGTATCCCATTATCTCAAAGCACATAGTCTGTCTCAAATCAAAGAGTAAATTAACTTATTAAAACAAACAAAAACAATAGCAATAAGATATTCACTTTTAATACATTTTAATACATTTTTACAAAATGTGTTAAAAGAAGTTATCTCCTATGAAAATCTGCAATATCTGGGAGCAATGTGATGAGTTTGGCTACCTGCACTTACAACTATAAACACAAATCTACCATTATTTACACTGATTTTCAATGGGCATGGTCACTTAACTGGTTTATTGCCTCTAGCTACACATACATGCTCCATGAATTTACATAAATGAGGCCCAATAGGGTGAATGATGCTCTCCCTGTGGGCTTCATAACAGGCAGGTTCCCTTAGCACAGCCCAAACAGACACAAATTAACAACCTAATGTCTATATTCTTGTACAAATCTCTCCCTTGAAAATACATTCTACTATGTCACTGTGACTTATTTCTTCATATGAAGTCCTACCATCCACTTCTTTCCCTTTTGATGAGAACAACAATCATATTCTGTTAGAAAACTTTATTTTCATTGATATTTTCTATTTGGATTCTTTGAATTCCTTCTGCAATTCTAGTTGTACTATAACAGTGGCCAAAATTTTATTTTATCCTTTTCAGTACACACAAAATGAAAACGCTGGTCATTCTTTGGAGTAGAATGGACAAATAATGCCCATAGATGGAAAGGCATTTTTTTTTTTTTCTGTTTGCATGGCACTCATGCTCCCTGTTGCTGTCTATCTCCCTGTCAGTGAGAGAGATTGTAGATAAATGTATGCCAAATGATCTGTCCTACTTTGAACCTCCATAGACTGACAACTGTGGAGCATGAAGGAAAATGACCGGCCCCTTCTACGCTTGTTTTCTTATGTTGTTATACCATCAATCAACTCTTAAACAGAAATGTCATTGGGCTGAAGAGATGGCTCAGTTGCTGAAAAGTTTACTGTACAAACATGAGAATCTAGGTTCAGATCCCAGAACCTGTGGAATTCCCATCTACAGACAGATGCAGCAGCACACGTCTTTAGTGGCAGTGCTCCTACAGCAAGATGGGAGGCAGAGATGGAAACATCCCTAAAGCCAGATGGTGAACAAGGGACTCTGCTTCAACAAACATACCTCCTTTCAGTGAGTACCCTGTGATACGGGAACACTCACACAAATATATGCATACATGCCACACCCTTAACACCCAGACACACAACACACTTAGGAAAAAGAATTGAGGATCTGGGAAGGTGACGCGACTCAGTGGTACAGGCTCTTACTTGAAAGCCTGTTGACACAAGTTCAGCTCCCCAGCGCCAACATATGGCCCAGTGCAAAGTAGCCCAGGAGTCTGTATCTGACATGCTTTCTGCAATGGGAGGCAGATTCAGAAATCTCCAGATAGTATCAGGCTAGCTAGACTTGTGTACACTAAGAAGACAAAACAAATCAACAAAGGAGATGCTGTCTGAAACAAAGTGGAAGGAAAGGACAATCACCCTGAAGTTGTCCTCAGGCACACATGTCCCTGTGTCCCCCAACATCATACACATCCATGCATCTATACATACATACATAAATACACACACAGACATACACAGACATACACAGACACACACAGACACACACACACACACACACACACATATGATATAAAGAAGTGCGTGCTCATTCTTCGATAAGAGACTGGGGGCTGAAGTCCACAGTAATTTTATGAAAAGGGTTTTAGAAATTCTATTATCAGAAAAAGGTCAACATTTAGAATAACAAAAATTATGTAGATTTTTGTTTGCACCCCCAGAGAATTGCCATAAATAGCTCAGGCCCATTGCACGTCCTGGAGTGTCCTGGCTCAGCTTGGAGTGTGATGGTTACAGCCATGTGTCATGCTACTCCCTGCAGGTTGGATTTAATATTTCCCACATATTTTTATGATTCCTTCTTCATTCATCTTTCTCATTTTGTGAGTTCAAAAATATAGCAGAATGTATCATATGTTATCACTCAAACCCACTCCAAATTTCCTTCAAGAGGGTCAGCTGTTGCACACTTGTGTACCTGTTGTTAGTGATTGTGAGTAATGCCTGGGAAACCTTCTTGTTTGGACCTTTTCAGCTCAGACATCACCTAAGTCACAACCAAACAGTGAAGCCATGACAACTGGTGTGTAGACATTGACTGAATTTTCTAAATCTGATTTTAAGATTTCTATTCATCTACAAAATCTTTTGGGTTCTTCTTGTCATTGAGGTCTCTTTCCGATGTCTATGAACATTACTAATTTCAGAGGCTTGAATACGCAGCCATTTTCAGTTCCTGACAGGTTTCACTACTATTTCTTTTTTTGTGTGTGTGTGTCTCACTCCTATAGTCCATGCTGACCTGGAGTTCACTATATAGCCTCAGGTAGAGTGCTGGTATTAAAGGCATGCACCACTGTGCCCAGCTGGCTTTACTACTTTATTCTTCAAAGAAAAATTATTAAAAGAAAGCTCTCCCTGAAAAAAAAAGTTAAATACAGGAATTAGTTTTTCTTTTCAGATTAAAAAAATTAGAGAAACTGAAAAAGAAATGTTTCGCTGAATGCCCAACCTGTACTCAATACATTACTTTGAATTTGGGGAGGAAGATACTTAAGATAGCAATGATCTTTACACAGAGGAAGTTTACTTCTAGTTAAAATTAGCACATGAAACAGAGAAATAAAGTTAAGCACATTGATTTCTTGTTCAGATTCAGAATGGCACATGAGTCATAAGAAAAGCTCTGCAGAATACTTAAGAAAAACTTCCGTTGGCTATGAAACCATGCACAGGATGGAATGAAGACATAGCACATCCCTGCAGAAGTGTGGGTAACCCAACTACATGTAATGGACAGTAA
Source organism: Jaculus jaculus (assembly GCF_020740685.1). NCBI lineage: Eukaryota > Metazoa > Chordata > Mammalia > Rodentia > Dipodidae > Jaculus > Jaculus jaculus. Next base: position 36,819,727 of record NC_059103.1, read on the forward strand.
GTACCCTGAAAATGTACTGTCTCTGCTTCTCAGTTATTTCTCTTCTAATTTAAATCATCTAGCAACTTAATACTTTGCCATGGCCATCTTTTTTAAGATATATTTTTATATATTTATGAGAGAGAGAGAGAATGGGCACCCAGGGTCTCTAGTCACCACAAATGAACTCTAGATGCTTGTGCCATCTTGTGCATCTGGCTTAGATGGGACCTGGAGTATTGAACCTGGATCCTTAGGCTTTGCAGGCAAGCACCTTAACTGCTATGCCATTATGTAATGCTTTCAATGCCTTTTTGGTTGTATTATTTTTCCTTTGAATTAAATGTTTTTCATTTTCAAAAAAAATACTTTTTCATAGAGATGGTGTGTTTTGTTTTTCTGTCTACTCAAGTATGGATGGATGCTATTGAATTTGTATGTCTTGCAGTTAAATAGTGGTGATAACAAGCCACCCTGTATCAAAGGGGTCTTGTGAATCTATGAAAGATAATACTTGAAAATATTTCTGAGCTTCTTGGACAGCCTTTATATGTGAATCAAAACCTGTGTAAAGAAGAATAGCTGTAACATTTTCTATAGTGAGAAGCTATTGTGTTGTAATATAGTTTTAAAAGAGAAGAATGCTCTACACATTATTTGTCAAATTTAGAGGAACAAGACAAACCAAATTGTTAGGAACCAGTATAAATAATAAAATCTCTATTAGAGTAGAGAGAATAATTCAGTACTAATTTCCTTGGCCCCACATTTTGAGAGAAGTTTGAGCGATGACATGAGCCGCTTTGGAGAACTAAATTGTACACTCCACTAAAAGGTTGAGTTATGGGCAGCTTCAGTCAAACTGGATAAGTTCACCTTGGAAAGGGTTGGACTTATTTCAAAGGCCTCAGACCTCTGGACTAAAGGGAAGTATTAAGAAACAAGATAAGTGAGGAGGAAGAACAATTTATCAGATCAGTATATCAAATACATAAATATAGACATATAAAATATTCATATATCTACCATTAAATTATGATGTAAAATGAAACTAATTCCTCACTATCATTTAATCTGTGGTAGTGTGGTACATTCTCTAGAGAAACACCGAAGTGATTAAAGTGTTTTTTCATGTTTGCTGTGTACTTATAAGTTTTCACATACATATGCTAATATTTTTTGAAATTCAAATTATAGATTATCCCCACTACCTTCCCATATGATGTATGTTGTCTATGAATATTAATATATTTCTCTAAATCTTTTTAACCATAATCATTAATATGATAATACCTAGGTAATGAATTTACAAAAATTCCATACAAATTCTACAATGTCCTAATACAATGAAATACCATGGAAATAATATGCATAATGCATTAGACTTTGTTACAGATGTTTGCCAAAAATAGTATCTGGCAAATAGTAACATGCTTGAAAAGTGCCTAGCCGATTACAATTTATTGCTAGTGATAGACCCAGGGCAAACACTGAACCCTTCATGCCCTGGCAGACTCACCAGTTCATTCTCTGCCCAGATGATCTCAGAAAGCTTCTGGACACCACAAAGTTAAGGGAAACACTTCATGTGATGTCTGTGCTAAAGAGAATGACTCTTTCAAATGAAGGTCCCCATGCACCACAGTCGCGTATCCACAAATGTTATACACAGCCCAGGGTCTTCACCAGGCCCACCTGTCTTAGAAACACTGTTCTGGCTTCCTATGGCTCCATTGTTCACTGCCAGGTCCAGGGGATACTCAGTATCAGTGCTCTCTCTTATGTCTGCCTTGTCCAAAGAAAAATAATACCCAGTGCCTTGGAATTTAGGTGCCATTTACTGATTCTTTTGTAGTTATACTTTCACACATATCTGAGGTCTACATTTCTATTATGGGAATAGATTTCATATAATTTTCCCATTAGTAGAGGGTCTGGTTAGTGCCTCGATATGGAAGTCAGAAATAGGGTTTATTCTGTCTTCCGAATAATGTGGTAAATTACTGAACTCTGGGTGGAGTTTGTATACCTAAATTTCCTCATCTTTAAAATCTACAATATTATGATGAAGCCAAAACTGCTACAACAAACAAAGCATGATTCATTTGATCTCAAAAATATTGCAGGTTTATTCATTTTCTTAGGATGTCTAGCACTGTAGGGTCTTTTAATTAATTTAATTTATCCCAATCAGATGAGCAAATTAAGGTACATGAAAGGAATGGAGTCAGCTGAGGTTATACAGCTAATAAGGAGCAAAGGCAAGTAGACACCTTCAATTTACCAGCTCAGTTGAGACAATTGGCTTTTTGAAGAAAGAAACAAAAATTGGATATATTTAATGCCACCTATTTTTACTGTTATCCCATCAACCACCATGCCTACTAATGTGAGGCATTCCTTCAAAGAACTGGACAAGAGAATCTTCTAGAAGGATAATTAGAAAGATTATATCCTATTGAAGTATGCCAACAATGCAAAAATGCAAACTCTCAAATATATGATTGATGATAGATAGATTATATAGGTGATAGACAAAACACTTGGAAAATTAAATTTTTAGATTTTGGTTACAATGCTTCTCATGTACACATGAATGCTAATGGCATAAGGATCACTAATTTCCAATTGTTTGAAAATCAGAAGAACCCTTGAGGAAAACCTTGGTTCAAAATAAAGAAAACTCCATAGTTCAAACAGTGAAGTAGAACCCCCCCTCAGTGAACATTTAGAAATGGAAAGAGCAACCAAGACCATTTGTTTACCAGGGATGCCAGGGGAAGTGCAGTCATCCATACACTTTTAGAAGTATAAACACCCTATAAAGAAAATTGTGAAGGCTACAAAAATATTGCACCCCCAGTTTAGAAAAAATAAGAAAAAAAAAAACAAAACACCCAGCTCTAAAGGTCAGTAGTAGGAAGGAAGAAAACAAGGAATAGTGTGTGAGTATAGGTATGCTTGAAATGGAATGCAGAAAGTCACACCTAGAGAACTCAGGGTGTGCTCCTAAAAGATAGCAAGGCTAATGATGGAGCTCAGAGTGCCATCCTAGAATGTCATAGTCTTTGAGTAGAGCCTTATCAATGAAGCAGGTCAGGAGTAAATATTCAAATTCCATTTGAAAGAGTTCTAGTCAGGCTATAAGGTTTGGACCTGAGGATGTCACTAGGTAGTAGAGTGCTTACCTACTTATTGTTATTATTATTATTATTATTACTATTATCATTATTATCATTATTATGCGCACACAAAGACTGAGTACCAATACCCAGAATGAGAAAAATAACAGAAGGAAATGTCTGTTAATAAAATGATTTGAATTCAGTCTTAGTTAACTATAAAGTTACTAAGCGCTACCAACATAGAATGAGAATGTCAGCTTTCAAGGGATAGGAGCCCAGCAACTCCCTACCAAGCAAAATGTAGAACTCTCTTTGGCAGTCCATGAAGGACCCACTTCTTGGTGGTTCCTCATTCTGCCTGTGGAAACCAATATCCAACAGAAAGTTCAGTGAGTGTGCACTCAGAGCTGCACATTTTCCCTTACAGCACATTTACGAATTTCTTACATTTAGTGATGAAAACAAACAGAAATGGACACAGTCTCTATTTTCTTAGAACAGAATTTGGAAAACTAAAATTAAAGTGTTATTCTCTCAGATACGGATGTAGAAGCCAAAAGTTTATTCTCAAAGGAATACAGCTCTATGGTAAAGTTTGATAGTGGCCACTATCAACTAAGAATTTGGAGAAATTACTCTGAAGGGATGATCCAGAAATAGACATTAGAAAGACACATGGGAGATGTTTTTCAGGAGAAGCTGCAAAAGTAAGACTTTGGTTGGGAGGGAAAGACTTCCTAGAGTTGGATGAGGCCGAGTACCAGAGTACAGTCTACATTTTTTTGTTTTAATGTCATTGTCATAAGACACACTTGCCAGAGAGGGATTGAAAACAATTTAAGAAGCATCTAAAATTCACTTGACCTCAGTAAGTCTTTCATTTGGCCAATCAATATAATCAGACATTTTCCAGATTGAGGTGAGGAGATCAGCAAATTTCAAAGCATAAGGTAATTTGAATTTTATTGAAAAAAAAAAGTCACTCAACATACTTCCTTTTAAGTTACAGTGAAGGAAAGTCTAGAATAAGCCCCTGAAAAGCCTTCTCATTTTATAGATCTTGACCAGACATCTAATTTTGAGATTAGGGAAAAGGCTTCAAAATATAGCATTTTTACCCCAGTAAGGAATCTTTAAATTAGTAAGGCAGAGTGATTAAAAAAAAATCAGCACCTTATAATAATATCATCAGGTGTAAGACAAGGTTGAGCCACACATTGGGCACTGAGATGCCTTTTCATGGAAATTGAGAACTCTTGTTAACACAGCCAATTTTACTTTCATTTATTCATGCATTCTACCCCTAAGACTTTTCTATTTTCTTCTGTTCTTTAGCCTGTGTGTGTCATGTTATGAAGGTGAATGCTTAATGCAGACATACAATTTAATAGCAACTATATGTTAGGACTAATAAATGATTGTTATATAACAGTGCCCCTAATGTGAACGTATTTCTTTTTAAAGCATTTGATGAGAAGAAATACATTACTCACTTTTCAATGGTAGAAACTAAGACTTTTCAAAGAGGTGGGATGAGAAAGGGGGTCTTGGTGTGAGAATGCCTTTCCCAAAGGTGCTATCCTAGGATCTTTGAACATGATCAATAAGGGACAACATATAATTCAGACACACAAAAGTTTCAGAAACTTTCCCCATGCCTATTTTTTAAAATACTGGCTAGATAGTACCTGTCAAAAACTTAAGTCAAATGGGGATGACTAGCTATGAATAAGGTAGTGAGCTCACATTACTCTAAAGACTCATGTTCTGAAGTTGCTTTCTCCAGTATCCTCATCTTCCACTACATGTCTTAGCTTCTCACTGCTTCCTTCTATAGATGCTGTAAGAAGTAATGAAGCTTGGAGAATTGAAACTATCCTCAGATGTTTACACTCAAGTCTCTCTGTCATATTAGTGTATCAAAATATATTTTAAAATTTATTGAAATAAAATAAATACCACCTTCATTTTGTCCCAGTTGAGCATTTTTGCATGTGATTGACATATGCCTCATCATTGTGTAATCATTATTTTCAACTTTATACTGACCCTAGTTTTAGTGTGATATGCTAATGAGTTAACTGAGGAGCAATAAAAGTAAAGTCAGCTTCCTAAGACTGTACAGACACAGCCTGGAACCTAAGTAGACAGTGTCACCTAGATTGTTCAAGCTATAAAGAAGCTTCCCAGAATTCATAAAATACTTCCCAACCTCATGTTTAAGTCCCTGTGGGATTAACCTCTGGGCTACACAACATCTGCACATCTTATTTCAGTTATATCTTATTATACTATTATCGTGTATGTGTGTGTGTGTGTGTGTGTGTGTGTGTGTGTGTGCGCGCGCGCGCACATGCGCACTTGCTCATGTGTGAATTAGTCACACAGGTGTGGAGGTCAGAAAACAACTTGTGAATTGTGCACATTAGTTAAGGCAGGTGTTCTTGATATGAATATCAGTTCTACTAGTTTTTATTGGGATTGCCTTCAACTTCTGGAACATTCCATTGTTTCTGCCTCCCATGTCTCCATCATCGTGCTGGGATTACAAAAGCCCACTAGAGCTTCCTGCTATGGACATGGGATCTGGAGTTTCAACCCAAGTACTCCAGGATAAATGGAAAGTATTTTATCCACTAAACTATTTCACCAGCCCTCTGACAACATTTTGAAGAATACATTTGGGATGCAGTTTCTTTTTTTTTTATTCATGTCTAGGTTTCATTAAGTATTCCCTTTTACTTGATAAATAAAAATATTTCTTCTAAGCTTCCTTTTCCCATAAATTTTAATCCCTATCCCACCCCAGTGTCTAGTTTCAGGATTCCAATGTACTAAAAATATCAATTCCCACATTTCCATAGATACTAACTGGCAATTTTCTCAGCTAAGAACTGAAGTTAAAAAAAAAAAAATCCCATCACAGGGTAATATACCCGATTGGTAAAATCAAAGTAAAGTTATGGTACTGGATATATGGTAGCTTTTTTTGTGATAGAGCACTATGTAGTCTCAGGTTGGCCTCAAACTCAGTGAAATCTTCCTGCCTCTGCCTCCCAAGTGCTGGGGTTAAAGGAGTGTGTCACAATACCAGGTAAGTGGTAATTTTTAATCAGTTTCTAATATCCTTTGTCTTTGTGTGTATGTGTATGATGTGTGTACACGTTCCTATGTGTGAATGAGAACATGCAAACATCACAGCACACATGTGGGAAAGTCACTAGACATCTTTCTGTAGTGTTCCTTGCCTACCTTGTTTGAGACAGGGTCTCTTGTTGTTTGCTCAAGGATTTCTCTCATCTCTAACTCCCATCTTTCCATGAGAGTACTGGAATTACAGATGCTCACACTACTGTTTCCAGCTTTACACGGGGCTCAGGGGTTGCAAGTTCAGGTTGCATGCATATGTGGCAAGTGGTATATCCACCAAGACATCTCCCTAACTCCTTAACGATTTTAACAAAGAGTATACCACAAATAGGTAAGCTATCACTTTAAGGACAGAGCTGGAAGAAAATGATAAACATGACATACGGACTCATGGGATTGTTGATTGTTCTCCTGGTGGATGCATACAGTCTGAAAGTTCAATAAATGTCTTCCCATTTCTGAAATAAAAACCTGATTCCAAAACTATGCAGGTAAACTTCATCTTAGATCTCCTATGTCTTATAGTCATATCATTCCAGCTGCACCAATCTCAGTATAATTATTCAGACACAATTAAAAGAAAATGGCTTTAGAAAATGGAGTAAATCTTGGCCTGGTACTTGGGTGGTCAAGTGTGGTCACTGTCTGCACAACAAACACCTGGCATGCTGTTTACAAAGATGCCCATAACAAGTTCGTGTCAACAACGCCTGCAGTTCTGGGAGCGCCGTGACAGTGTGACACTGACTCTGAGGCTAGATGTAGTTCAGAGCAGTTCTCCTAGGAAAAAGCACAGACTAGATTCCATTAGAGCATAGGAGTGTCTTCCATCCTCAAGTTGCAACTCATGCAACTTCTAGGATACTTCCTTTCCTGCATGCTTCTACTCTCGCAAGGCTATGAAGCTTAATTTGGGCAACTGAGTGTGGCATATACAGGATGGGTGTGGTTCAAGAAAGTCACATTCATCACTATAGTTGACTTATAAGCTCACAGGTATAAAAGCCTGTGGACCTCAATGCCTGCAACAATGGCTACATACTCGCATGAAGGCAAATTTATGGAGAGGTACCTGTTTTCATTCAGATGCCTCATTTACTGAAAAATAAACACTATATCAGAAAATGGGCCTAAAGGCAATGCCATACTCAAAAGAACACTTGCTTTCAGTGCAATATGCTTTGAATAGGAGTTCTCCGGTACATGACGTGTTTGCATAATATTTTCCTGATAATGGCCCTAGTTATACTTGGGGATTTCATAATAAGAGAAAGTTTCCAAGGATGCTAAATATTTTATAAGTATAAGCAAAGAAGTTTGAAGATTTTGCTTTTTAGAAAGAAAAAAAAAGTCTCTAAGGTCATCTTAATTGAAATGCTCTAATTTAAGAAGAATACAGAGCAAAAGGAAAGATGTGAACCATTTCTAACACTTGATACATGCAATCTCAAGCTTGAAAAATAAAGAATGAGAATCAGAGAGGTTAAAGGAAATTTTTCTCAGAAAGTTATATCAGTACATTAAATGCTTTGCAAAGCAGAGATGCCAAATTATACACCAAAAGAACACCAAAAGAGAAGAGATCCAGAGGGAACTACAAATGCATGTAGAACTCCAAAGTCATGGCTAAATTTCAGAGAAAAGTAGAAGTGACTATCCTAGGGCATTTTTCACTAGTTAAAGTGAAACCAGAGAGCATGTGTGGATACTTGAGAAAGTAGTATCAGATGACCAGGCCTAGTTCCAAACAGGTGCTCTATATTCTAAAAACTATAAAGTATCTGTAGAAACACATCTGTTCTTCACCAAGAATAGTTCTACTATCTTCTCAGTAGGAGTTGTTTGGATTGCTCTCTTCCCTGCTTCACAAGGAATAGGTGATGGACATTTTTCATTATATAAAGGAGGAATAGGGTTGTTTTATGAAGGGTAAAAGCAGTAGAATTCAAACATTCATTACAATAGTTTTGGTTGCTCCTTTTTTTTTTCTGGCAACACATAAAAATCACACTGTGACCACATGATGTGTGAAAAATATGGCTTTTCTTCTCATTGGATAGCTACTTGAAGTCAAGGAGAATGCTTATGGATCGCCACATGCTAGGGTTTCATAGGCATCTGATTAGTTTCCAGTATTAGTTGACCATTAATCTCATTCCAGATGTTGTTGGAAATGCTCAGAAAACAACGATGACCAGAATGGAAAGATGTCTTTACACTTTAAAATGGGGATGTAAGGGTATGGAAATATGCAAAAATATGTGTGACCAGACAGGGGCCCTGAGATGCAGAACATTTCGCCATATTGAGGAATTGATAAGAAGCCAGCATGAGAGACAAGACTAGAGAGAAATGGAGTTATTTTTAGTTTGGAAAATTAAAAAAATGGGTGCCAGACCTTTAAGGTCAAGTAGGTTTTGCCAAGGAATTTACTTTCCTATGAAGTGAAGAAGACTGAGGGTAAATGGGGAGGCTTTACAGAGGCCACTGTGGTTGCTGTTTGGAGGAAGATTGGGGCACCATAGTGAGGAAAATGAAGGCAGAAGAAACAACTGATAAAGCAATTTTAGTATGCTAGGAAAATGATTAATAGTTTGCATCAGATTAGGCATGAAAATAGAGAAAGAGGTTGGACTAGAGATGTATTCTGGAAGAAGAGCTGGGGAAATTTACATGTGGATTTAATTGGCAGATGAAATGGACCAAGGGGAAGCAAAAGTTTGCTTTTACCAGTTTGAGACCCCTGGAAGAACAGGCAGTGATGTGAACTCAAAAATGGTTCTCTATATAGCTGTGCGGTCCAATGCTAGAGAGCTTGTTTGGCATACATGAGGCCTTGGATTCACAGCACTATAGTATCAGTAAAAAAATAAAAATAGAAAGAATAGTTATCTGCACAGAGTTTAGAGTATTTATTAAGCACTCATGTGGAGAGGGCTATCAGACAGGTGGTTGGGTAACTTCAAGAAGAAGAAGAGTGACGTGTTTCTTATCATCTTTCTCTAAATGTGATATGATGCTGATTAGGATGGTGGAGAGAAAGAGCATATATGATCAAAGCAATAGGCCTAGAGTAATCTCTGCTCATCACACATGTTTAGAAGTACTGATTCTGGAATAGGCCTGGCTAGGTGACAACGCTGGAGCAATGGAGGAGCGAAGGGCAGCACTGATGGAAGGGTTCCAAGGCGAATATGATTGCTGCATTAAAGGTGGCAGTAAATGAGGCAGGATGGGACTCCAGAATGACATTGGGATTGAGCATATGGACACTACTGATGGTCCCGAGACAGCAACTCTGAAGAAGCAGAGGTGAAAACGCAATGGCTGCGGCTGTGAGCGAATGGGAAGTGGCAACTGTGAAGTCAGCTTTCTCAGGTGCCTTGCAGGGAATAGAAGCAATGTTAGTACCTTGTCTGCAGTGGGGAGAAGTCAAAAGACTGTTTGGCTCTTTTTTTACTTTGTAATGGACAGCACCAACATGTGTTTGTGGGGCTGGAGAGATTGCTTAGTGGCTAAGGCCCTCGCCTGTGAAGCCTAAGAACCCAGGTTAGATTTCCGAGAACCTACATAAGCCAGATGGACATGGTGTTCTTTTGCAGTGGCTAGAGATCTTTGTGTGCCCATTCTCTCTTTTTTTCCTCTCTCTTTCTCTAATAAATAAAATAAAATATATTTGTATATGGATGGAAAACAATAAAATAGAATAAAAAAGAATGTGAACAACAAGACTCATTTGAAGAAAGCAAGAAGGCATGTGATTGTGGCTCTCCAGAGCAATATTGACCTTCATAGTAGCAAGAAGCATATTCCATTGTCATAAAAGGGGAAAAGAGAATATGAAAAGGGTACACAGGGAATACTCAATCTATATGGAATATTAGATGTGCACACATGGAATATCCCATAAGTTCTGAGTGAATTAATGAATACATACTCATACATTCCATACATCTATAATACTAGGTTTCTTTTCTACAACCTAAACAATTAAGAAAACATCTCATTTGATCTCATTGAAAGACCTTCTATACTTCTCCATTTTCTCCTCTCTGAATTCACTCATTACCTCAGCAAGCTCATTATCACTGCATCTCTCTCTTGCCTACTTTTGTTTCTTAAGTCTATGAGTGCCTTGCCTCCTTAATAAGGTGGTACAGACTGCTTAAACTCCTAGGCATCTCAGCACAGCCATCAATGCTTGGCAGAAATTCAACAGCCAAATCTACTGAGTAATTAGATTCAGTTTTTCAAGGTCCTGTTGTATAATGCCACAATTAATGTCGCTTCTAACTCTAATATTCTGTGAGTCTCCGACAAGTGTTCAGTAAACATGTAATTTAGTGCTATGACCATACAGGTGCTTGTAATACTACTGGAATAGTTAGCTTTTGGCCTGAATCTACTCATAGGAATGTTACAGACAAAACAAAGAACATATAGGGGCATGGGAAAGCATAAGACCACAGACTCCCCTTAAGTTGCAATGAGAAAATATGCTATCAACCAAAACTTTTTTCTACAACTAAATATCCATAATATTGATTATGAAATTATTGAAGTTTTGGCCACTTCTCAATAATTTGACTGGAAAGTCATGAGCCTTTCTTTTTTGAACTAAATGTTTAACAATGACAACAAAGCATTATTTTGCTCCACTATCTATGAAGATAAGTGCAAAAGAAAAATAATTAAGTTATAGTTGGATATTTATATTTGTATTACTTTATATATGGAATTTTAATTATAGGATGTAAGCCAATGATTAATTTAATTTTGCTTCAATTTATTAGCAGGGGATACACTCTGCTAATGGAGTACCATAGAGAAAATGCTTTATTAAAGGTTATCATCTGTGTGATTTAATGTCTGTGTACATGTTAAGTTCCTTTCATTACAGAAGAAATTGTTATAAACCCTTGAAGTTGAATCCATTGAGTGGGACTTTAGTATTCTCATATGACCAACTCTTTCTGAGATTCAAAGGAAATCTTGTCTGGTATTCATGTCATAAGTCTCTTTCCCTTTGTATTTAATAAACTCATGTGCATTGGTCATTAATACCCTACTCCTTGTTGAGATTGCAATTAGCTTAAATGTAATCCTGACACACATGTACACAAACACACACACACACACACAGAGATATTTCTTGTAGAAAGTATCTTAAATCTCAAAACCAAAGGAAAGTGAGACAACAATGTAAAAGTAGACCTGATGGGGTAAGAAAATTATCCAAGAAATTATCCTTGAATGACCTTGGTTGGAGAAGGGTGGGAAATAAGCCAACCTAGGTAATCCTGTTATGAGTTGTTAGTATAAGCCTTCAATCACAGAGAAACTGTGTAATGAGATTAAACCAAACAAGACAGCATAGTTGTAAGTTTCTCATTGGAAGAGTAAAACAAAGGAATAAATAAGTAGACAATTATAATCCAGCTCTCTCCCCAACAATAAACAATAAAACAATAAAGTGGGAAGTTCTTATGATAACACACATGTCAAACTCTAGCACTCCCAGCTGCACTTCTTTGAAGAGAATGTATCTGCTCTCATTAACCCCTTCCTAAAGTTTCTTTTATTACAAAGGAGAATAATGTTATCTTAAAATGATAAATTTGTTCTACATGTACTTCCTCAGTGTCTGGATTACTTTCTCTTGGTATCTAAGATGTGTTGTAAAACTACTGAAATGCCTTTTGGTATTTATCTGCATCTTCAAATCTAGCATTAGCCTACATTTTCATGTCCTCATTTAGTTCCCACACCTTAGTATAATGAACTGACATCTTTTTGAACTAATGAATAATTTCAAAATCCACCTGTGTCTACAGAACAAGCAACATTTTGGGGTGGTGGGGAGGAACTTACAGAGATCTGTTGTTCCAATACCCTTGCAAATGCTTCTAATATACATTCAAAGTTGAGAGTCACTTACTTATTCTAGAGCTTCTTAGCACTTAAGTATCTATTTTCAAATTGAATAGGACTACTGTTTTCAGAATTGTGTACATTTTTATAGAAATCTTTTGGCCTTTAAAAGGAAAAATGAGAAACCATTCAAAATGGCGGCAGATGGCAGGAGAGATGGGCCAGTTGTTAAGGTGCTTGACTGTTAAGCCTAAGGATCCATGTTTGCCTCTCCAGGTCCCACATAAGACAAACACATAAAGTGATGCAAATGCGCAGGGTCACACATACACACAAGGTGGTGTATTCATCTGGAGTTTGATTGCAGTGGCTGGATCCCTAGCATGCCAATTCTCTGTCTCCTTGTCACTCTCTTACTCTCTCAGAGACATTTATCGTACCAATAACTGTGGACTAACTCCACAATGTACGACCCACTTACATCAACAAGGAGGGTCCATTGGAGGGGGTAGATTATGGATGATCCTAAACAATGGTACCAAATGGCCTGTATTTGCTGAAAAGAAAACTAACAAATTAAATTTAAAAAAAAAAAAAGGCCAGCCTGTTGAGCTTGCCTCAAAATTAAAAAAAAAAAATTAAAAGATGGCAGAAAGTACATTGATAAGTGTCATTTTGAATTCATGATTGTTAATATTTGAAAATAAAATTTACATGTCACATATGCCTCCTTTCTGAATTTTTTGTTGTTAATGACCAACAACAACAACAAAAAAAGTTTCTTAATCTCAGTTTCTGATGTGTGTGTGTATGTGTGTGTGTGTGTGTGTGTGTGTGTGTGTGTGTGTATGTGTCATTATAAAAGACAAATTTTACCACTAGTAAGGAATAGCAGAAAAGGAAAAGCAAACAAACTAGATAAGATACACTCCACTGTAAGCTGGAAACCAGCAAGTTTGGAACTGTGGACCTTTCTGGATGAGCAGGTTTTCACTCTCAGGTCAATGCAAGCAGCCCTGGATACATAACATAGTGGCCAGGTGCCTCTTCAAAGGAAACGTGTGAGAAAGCCTCAGCTATCATCATCAACAGTTTCAAGACAACTTTGGCCCAAAGCAAAGATACCTGTAAACATCAAGTTCATACTCTGAATTGTGAGTGAATGGGAATAAATTGTCATGGATTATCCAGCGACCCAATAAGCACATGCACACAATCCATAGCCAGTGCCCTTTCTCCCTCCAAGATGATAAGATGCTCAGTAAGATTTCTTTGTGCAAAAATGTGCTTGTCTTACAGGTGTTCAACTGTTCTGCTTGTGGTCAAACCTTGAGGCTCAGAAAGCTTCCAGGTAAGGCTAGAGCTGTGGCTGGAATGTTAGAGTCACAGTAACTGAAGAAAGACGGGAGGAAGAGTAGGCTTTCTCATTTAATGAGCCCTCCAGAGACCCAGACTCTGGCGTGTACTTCTTTCCCTGGCAGTCTTCAGACAGAGAGCTAATTCCCCTTTCAAACTCAAGTTCATCACCAGTGCAACATTTACAGTTGTATGTGATAAGCAGCTCACACTATGGTGTGGCACTATCCATTTCTACAGGACAATACTGTTAGAGGAAAATCGATTAATTCAGTTTGCTGAGTTTCAGTGCATGGATCCCAGCTGTGTCTAAACACATTATCCAAGTTCAACACCAAAAGCAACAGTTGTAAATGTCGAAACTGTAAGGCAGACTTCGACAGTCACTGGCCATACCCTATAAATGTCACTCCAAAACCCACATTCAAGAAGCCCGAAGGTTGGTACCATGGTCCCCATGTACTGTGTCTATGTTTTTCTATATGTTCACTGAGACTCCTTCTTGTGAACACTCATGAAAACAGAGAGAAGTCAGCTATGGAGCATGTCTCCCTGGTGAGAAAAATTGTACTTTGTACTTCAAAAATGAGCATATTTCCATTAGTACATATGAAGAAGTCTATATGAGTTTTATGCTGACACACATTTTTTGAAACAATGTGTGATAGTACATTAATTATGAGAGCACATAAAGTGATGGCTTCTGTATTTTGTAAATTCTAAAGTCACATGTGATAGTTATTTTTCTCAAACTTATCTACTTAAGAAAGAGGTAAAACATTGCACTTAAAAATTAGAAAAATAGTAATTTGACTTGAACTGACATTACTAAAGAATAATGTGGGCCAGGCATGGTGGCTCATGCCTTAATCCCAGCACTCTGAAGACAAAGGTAAGAGGATCACTGTGAGTTCGAGGCCACCCTGAGACTACATTGTGAATTCCAGGTCAGCCTGGGATAGAGTGAGACCCTACTTCCAAAAAAAAAATAAAAGAAAGAAAGAAAGGAAGGAAGAAAAAAGAGTACACATAAATGGTGAAACATGAATTTAAAGTAAATATAGAAAACAAAACCTATTGGGCTGGAGGATGGCTTGGTGATTAAGGTGCTTGTCTGTGAAGCCTAAGGACCTATGTTTGACTCTCCAGATCCCACATAAGGGTGAAGCAAGCATGTATGGTTGTACATGCATGAAAGATGGCACCTACATGTAAAGTTCAATTGCAGTCACTGGAAGCCCTGACACACAATTGCTCTCTCTCCTCTCTTTCTCTCTCTCTCTCTCTCTCTATCACATGTGTGTATGCAATCTTTCTATCTCTCATACAAAACTACAAAAAAAAATGTAGAGAAAAAAAAAAGCCTGTGCCTGGGAAGTTCATAAGCCCTGAGAGGGGTGCCACTACTGTTTTTTGGTTAAGGACAAAGGATATCCATAAACTTGCTTTCTAAATATTTATGATTTTGTCCATAGACTAATGCTGCTCTCAGCTTTGGTCAGAGAAAGCTCTTTTGGCAGGTGATTATAACTACTAGGGAAACTCAAAAATTGTCAGAGTGTTGAGAATAAGTGACTATTGAGTGTTCAGCACTAAACAGGATATCTATATCACCCTATGCAAAGCTCAAGGAACATTACAGAAAAGGAACAGAAAGAACATGAGAGGCAGAGAATGGACAGGAATGTTTACATGCTATATTCTGCACAGGTAAAGGCCATTGCATTCCATGACCTTACAGTGGATTCGTTTACTTGCACAATATTGGGCCCATCAATGTTTCACCATGGACCATATAGGAGGGGAATAAAGGAAGATATGAAAGTAGAAGAGCAACTAGTTTTAAAGAAGAAGAGCTTCAGTGGAAAAGGTACAGGGAAAGAAGGACAAAATGATAGCAGGAGAGGATTTTGATCACACTGCATTATGTGCATGTGCGAAAGTTGTCACCAAATAGTTTTTAAAAATCTTAGGAAAATAAATCTGAGAAGAAATTTCTCTTCACCCAAGGTTCATGCTAGTTAACTCCTCTCCAGAACTTTAACTATACCTGTGTTAAGTTTTGCTACGGTGCTGTTTTATTTCTGGATGTTTAATCACAGCCAATGTATTGCCATGTTTTGATAGTTATGGAACCTCAGTTTCAGAACTTCTTTGAACTCTTTTCTACAGTAACACTAAGTATTTCAACAAGCTAAAATGTTTAGCAGTGAAACATCCTGACCCCTCCTCCAATTCATAGAAAGTTGAAGCTGGTAGCTTTGATCCTAACTCTCCAAACTCTTCACTTCAAGGAAGTGAAATGGTGTTTGAGGTGACAATTCTGCCCAAAGTTATAAAGCTACATTACATAAGAACCAGAAATAAATTCACTCTGGAAAACACACTGGACCAAAAATTGAGAAACAGTTCTTCATATCTGATCCATTGAACTAATTGGGAAACCTAAAAAGGAGTAAAAGTTTCAGTTGTTTTACCTGTTTTCAGAGGGACTGCAAGGCTCTTCCACTTGCTTCTATAGTTCTGATGCCAGTTAACTCAGATATTCAAGTTTCTGAAACCTTTTCTGCCAGCTTGGAAAGACTTTTAAACATAAAGTCCTATGCATTATTTATAATGGTGGCATGCCTATCTCTGATCATTGTAACCAAGATATAATTGTATTTCCCAATAGATGAGAGTTATCAGAGAGAGAGTTATGATGGTGGGTCTGGATTTTGTTTAGAAAACCAGTTGACCTAAGTGCCATTTCTGGCTTTCATTACACAGATAGATCTTTATTAATAGATATGAGGATTTATGGAAGTCTAGATCAGAGAAATCTAAACATAAGAGAAATCATCTTTTTTCCATTTTTATTATTAATTTACATGTGTATGAATGTGTGTATGGATGCAGTGGGGGGGTTAGGGGAGTGTTTATGTGCATGTAGAAATCTGAGGATAACCTCAGGGTATTTCTCTTCTCCACCCTTTTGAAACAGTTTCTCTTGTCACTGTTGCTTGCAAGCTTCTAGATTCTTTTGGTTCCACTTACTATATCCTTAGGTGAGTTGGGCTTATAGACAAATGTGTCACTGTGCATCCAGCTTTTACAAAGGCACTAAAGAAAATCCAACTCAGGTTACCAGGCTTTTAAGCAAGCACCTTGAACCACTGAGCCATCTTCTTAGCTGCACAAATGTTTTGTTTTTTTTTTTTGCAGTTTTTTGCAGTTTTTTACAATGTCCCATAGACTAGTAGTGGTGAAATACAAATACAATTAGTTGTATTTACAATTAGTTGTCACATGCAACCAAAGCATGTTTGTTAATGGTTTCATCCATAGCTAAGGGAAAATTCCTTCAAACCCTGTAAGCTCATTTGTTTCACTGCAGAATTAATCAGCGTTGAACACCATTTCCTAGTAAACTCCACCCATCCCCAACAAAAGTCCCCAACAGAAAGTGACTATTGGAGTAGCTCAGAGTTCTGTCTTTGGTTGTGCTCAAGTTCAAGGTTAAAAACAAATTGGCATATGTTAAAAAATAATGTCTAACATGCATATCTAACTTATATAGCAGGATTTCTAGCTCTCCATCCTCAATACAATTTTCAAACATGTCCATTTAAAATGAAATTATAAAAAAATTATAAAAAAATTATTAAAAAAATTATCTTATTATGAGAAAGCAGGGCTGCAGAGATTGATTAGTGGTTAAGGCATTAAAAAATATAAAAAAGAATTCAAAAAAAAAAGAAAATGTGAATTTTGTCTACTTCATCAGAAAGGAAAAATATGATATAGTGAGTCTGCTAGGATCTTTAGTGAGAATCTCCTATCTTAAATTAGGAAGAATAAAAGGGAAATTGGTGACTTGCACCTCAAACTATACAGTCAATAATGGTAAGATTGTGGTGAGCACATACTCTTTCATGTCACCTCACACCAGTATGTAGGCATTTTGTTCCTCAAACCAGCACCAGAATGTGAGTGAAGTACATTAAAATAGAGATACAGGGCTGTAGAGATTGCTCAGTGGTTAAACACATTTGCTTGCAAAGCCTGATGTCTCAGGTTTGATACACCAGTTCCCATGTAAATCCAGATGCACATAGGGGGACATGAATCTGGGGCTTGGGATAGAAGATAGTATCTCGTACTGGTAAGGGAAGATGACTATATATGGAAAAATAAATTGAAGTTCACCTTGGAAATAAATAAAAAACTCAATATTTATACTAAAAAGTATACTAACTGGGCTACTCAATATTTTATATGTCAGCTCAAATGTATTATTAATGTGGCTTGGTAGTGTTTGTGTTCATCCTCTGGTTACCTAAGCTCTGGGCCCATTTAAAGACATCACCATGTATTATAGTGTTAACACATTCAGTATTCTATTTATTTATTTATTTATTTATTTATTTATTTATTTATTTATTTATTTATTTAAAAGCGACAGACACAAAGAGAAAGAAGCAGACAGAGAGAAAGAGAATGGGTGCGCCAGGGCTTCTAGCCAATGCAAAAGAACTCCAGACACCTGTGCCCCCTTGTGCATCTGGCTAACGTGGGTCCTGGGGAATCGAGCTTGGAACCAGGGTCCTTAGTCTTCACAGGCAAGCGTTTAACCACTAAGCCATCTCTCCAGCCCACATTCAGTATTCTATTTATTTATTTATTTATTTATTTATTTATTTATTTATTTGAGAGCGACAGACACAGAGAGAAAGACAGATAGAGGGAGAGAGAGAGAGAGAATGGGCGCGCCAGGGCTGCCAGCCTCTGCAAACGAACTCCAGACGCGTGCGCCCCCTTGTGCATCTGGCTAATGTGGGACCTGGGGAACCGAGCCTCAAACCGGGGTCCTTAGGCTTCACAGGCAAGCGCTTAACCGCTAAGCCATCTCTCCAGTCCAACATTCGGTATTCTTAATTCCCACTTTCCACAGATCATTTCACCACAGCAATTAAAAAGAAAACTATATCTATCAAGAGTGAGTGCCATCAACATCACTGTACTCTGCATTTTTGGATCCCTCTTACTATTTTCTCTGTAGCCTCTTGGTTATTTGTTCAAGACATACTCTGTTCTTCTGCAAAACTCACCTTCATAGGACCTAACACTAACCCCGACATTCACATTCAGTTTAATTTTGTTCAGATCAACACTTGCTTGTTAAAAGAGTCATTAGTTTAGCCAGGCATTTGGAATCCTAATTTAATTTTTGTTCAATTCTGGTCTCTCACACACATCACCTTCATGCATCTCACTCTGATAAGCCTAGTGTTTTCTGCCTTCTATACTTATAATCATATTATATTTATCATCTGAGGGGTTCTATGAAGAAAGATGCTTTGATCACAAACTTAACATAATAAGTCATTGGTTATAGAAGGTCAAAATACGAATTTTTAAAGTATGTGGAGATGATAATTGGCATGCCTTAAAATCAGTCCATATGAAACAAGATGAATATATTCATAGCTTCTCAGGTAGCCTTATTCTTTCTGTCTTGCGTCTGTGAAAATCATTTTCCAAAGTGGACATTCCCACAGGTTTGAATCCTGGTAAGGGAATTGTAAGTATGTGTAAATGGCAGGCAAGCTTAGAACTGAATGGAATATCCAAAGGATGTGACCTGAGGAAAGGGCAGAAAGAGTCCTACACATAAATGTCAGTAACGGGCAGAAACCTACCAGAATCTCAGAACCATTCATAAAAATTCAGTGGTTGTAAGCTGCTTTCTTTTCTCAAGCATCTTTCCAAAACTTCTGAAATCCAGCATCACGGAAAATGACGATTTTACTTGAAATTAATATTGTCTGATGTAGTTAGTATGTCAATGATTTGCAGCTATCAATTTTTAAGAGAGATGTGATCACATAGAAAGAACTCTGACATTTCCATGACATTTTCTGCTGAAAGGAAAAAAGAAATTATTTCCCTTTCTTTCATTTAATGCAATGCTGAGTTGGAGATGGGATGGAAATAGATAGGGAGCATTGCTCACTTTGAATAGCTTCTCTGAGATGCCACTATAGATGGAATGACTCGATGTTCTTTTTTGTGCTAGCCTTTTCTCAAATGCCTCGTGTCCCTTGATACCATCAGCTTAGGATACATTACAGAGACACATATGACATTGTGTTGTTAAAATTTGAGATTTTTCAGACATAATATGCTTTATATTCAAGGGTTTTATGCACCATAGGACTGTCTTTTTGGTCTTGTTTTCATTATTTTCAAAGAAAATGTTTGGCAATTTTCCCATTTCATAGTTTCTTTTTTCCCTGACATATGTGAAGGAAACAACAAGAGATAAAATCAAATTCTATATGGAGTGCAGGGCTGAAGTATTAACCTCTTGTTAAATTTCAAATATGCATATCAAAGACCAATTGCTGGTATAGACATCAATATCGTTAGAAGAAATTAATTACTATTTTTAGGTGCAGTTGAAAAGGACAAGCTAGTAGATGCCCCTTTTATTTTTCTCTCAGAAAAGCAGAATGCTAAATGATATTATGTAATGTCCTCCCATGAAGAGCTTTGAAAAATGATGCCCATCTGGCTTAGAGTGAGCCTCCCGAGTTTTCAAAGAAGGCCTCATATTGACTAGGTCACCTTCAAAGGGTTTAATAATGTCAATAATTCATAATACAGTCCAGTTTGTCCTCAGATAACTGAAAATCATTGTATTCTAAAAACTATTGTATCATATGTATTAAATACATAATGAATATAGTTATTACACAGAAAATCTGATAGATAGAAGGAATGGCTGATAGAACTTTCCAATCTGATTCCAAAAGACTGGCTGAAAACATAAGGGAAGTCAATTTGGAAAGTGTTGGTGGTGGGTAATGTACTTTGGAACAGGAGGGAATCCATCTGCTCTCACCCTAACCTCCTGGCACAAATACCAATACATTTCTCAGCATTTGTATTCAAATTGGAATTCTAATGAATTCTGTTCTAATATTTCTGTTACAATGCTCCATGTGTTTTGGAGGTAACATAATGATAAGTTTCCTTCCTAGCTTAGAGGTAATGTCATCAGAACGAGAGCCACTGTGTATTTTCATTTGTTCTGAGCCACACACAGACTTTTCCAATAGGTGTGTCCCTTTCACTCATTGACTTTAATTAACAAGGATATCGCTCCTTCGGGGGAATATAGGTATACTTATAGGCTACATAGTTTGTAATTAGGCATTTAAAAATGTCCACTCTAGGATAATGCATTACAAATGCCATCATGATTTTATTTATTTATATTTTTAAAAAAATATTTTTATTTTTTTATTTTCAAGGAAAGAGAGATGGAGAAAGAGAGATACATGTGTCACTTTGTGCATTTGGCTTTGCATGGGTACTGGGGATCAAACCTTGCCTAACAAACTTTACAAACAAGTGTCTTTAAGTACTCAGCTATCTCCCTAATCAACATCATGAGTTTAAAAGAAATAATTTCCTAACCCTAAGGCTGAATTAAACAAAGCCTCTTTTGCATGCATCATGGTTTTGTTGTGATCATCTTAAGAGATATATTATGTGAAAATAATAACTCTTATTCCTGAGTTGTTCCAAGGGAGGCATACTTCCAGATATGATGGCCAACACTGAATCTGCTCTGCTTATACAAGTAGACTCTGAGAAGGAAGAAGTTAAGTGTCTTCTTACTGGACCTGCTTGAGAGGTCATACCCTTTGCATATCAGAATGAATGATAAGCATTTGAGAATTAAGTGGGAAATACCTCAAAACAATGTCATGACTCACATGCTTAGTGGTTTACACTTTCCAGTAATAAGTAATGCCAGCCATTAAGTTGTCAGTAGCTCATCCAGGGACTGCCCAAGAGCTCGAATGAGGCACAATAAACCAGCACTCAGTGTGTCAGCATGCACTTAAGTCATACACATTTTTAAAAAGAGGAAATTTTCCATGACAAAGTCATTGAAAGAAACACCGGACATGCACTGTAGAAAGAACCCAGCTGCCAACACTGCAGACTAGAATTCCTGAAAGTAGAGCCATTGTGCTTGGAATCAATAGAGCACAGAGAGCACATAAGAGAAGGCTGGTGAGGGTGAGAAAGGCCATGAGGCCTGTTAGGATAAACTAAGGAAATATATTCTCTGTTGGAAAGCCATCAAATTCTATTTTTGTTTCACTGGCACCTTTTCATGTATGAGGGAGTGTTCAGGGTAGGCAAGTACTCTACCCCTAAGCTACATCCCCAGGTTGTAAAAGTCTTGAAACTTTATCAGAAAATTTTATGGAGGCCATATTTGTACCAAATCAAGAATCAACATTCTGAGGTCTGCAGAAATGGCTCAGTGGATAAAATGCTTAAAAGGCAAACCTGAGGGTAGGAGTCCAGGTCCCTAGTGCCTGTGTAAAGGCTTCTTGGCATGGCAACAAGCTTGTTGTCCCAGAGCTTGGGGGTACCTTGGTCAGCTAGACTGAGTTGGTAAGTTCTGTGTTCAAGTGTGAGACCCCATCTCAATTAATAAAGTGGAAAATGATTAAAGAAGACATTCAGCATCAATCTCTGGCTACCACACACATGTGGGACAATGTAAGGAGTAGACACAGTGAGGGGCGTAAAGACCCGGAGACATCTGGTTAGGAGGGACATCGATGGGAACTTCAGAATGACAAGAGGATAGTGGTGTGTGGAATAGGCAAAGAAGACTGAGCTGACAAGAAGGGTCTTGCTTCTGGATTGCACAGCTGACTATCTGGCTATATGCTAAGTGAAAGGCCTAGGAAATAAAAGGATTTTGGAGAAAATAAGAGTACAAATATCAGCTGTTTTACTTTGAGGTAATCGGAAGATAAATTGAATATGTGTAGGAATTTAATATTTGCAGTAAATTTCTGGGTAGGTAATCACATAAATGGGAAAATGACTTACACAGAGAAACACGTCTGAAAAACCTATATGTTGTCCATTTAACGCTAAAGTTTATTTGGTCACACACATGATCACTCACATCCTTCAGTTTCCAAGATCACACAGAGAAGATTGAACTATTACAAACTATGGAGGGTTCATATCATCTATCTTCACTGCATAATTGCATTTCTATTTCATAGATGGGAAAATTGAGGCTTGAGGAATGAATTTACCTTTCCTAAAGTTACAGTTAGTAAGTGTCCAAATGAGAGATTCTAATATTTGACAAGTCAATTAACAGCCTCAGCCATTCATTATATTTTACTCTGTCATGATTATATTCTCAAAAATTCTTTCAAAAAGCTAATGAAATACATCCAGCATAACAATCTTATATAATGTTGTAGTTATGTTTTGGAATAGCTCATTCTTCAAATATTTCATTCAACAAGGATATATACTGAGATTCATGATTTATTTTACGAGGTAACTTGAGAAATTGACCAAAATCTTAGTGAAGGAGACATTCTGAACTTCAGAAAACTAAAAATTATTATATGTGCCCTATGTTCATAATTACATGTTTAATCATGTGTTTAGTCTGACAGCATTCTAAGAATGACTACAAAAATTTCCAAGAAGGTTAAGAATGGAATGAAGCCTTTTAGACCAATTAATAATTATCCAAGCAGAGGAAAATAGATTAATTCTACTGCAGCCTTAGGGTGACTCTGGTACCTCACAGATGCATGCTGCTAAGATGGAGCCATCAGAATTTCTCAGTGTTTAAGGCAAAGTGTGGTTGTAAGAAGGGAGTGATTGAAAGTTCATGACTTGAGCTAATAAAAGTGGAGCTAGAAAGAATAATGCCATCCATAGGATATAGCTACTTCACTTTACTGATATTTATTTTCACCACTGAATTAACAATCTTCCATCAAAGGAGACTGTGCTAAGACTAGACCAAAAGCACCTGAGCCAAAGAGATCTGGGTTAATACAGTTTAGCCTATAAATCCCAGTTAGCAAACTATGGCAAGTGGGCAGAATCTGTTTGCATACAATGTAATAAAAATTGTTATTATATATATAAAGATGTCAGAATTAGAAAAAATCACTTTAAATAAGTGAAATTCAACTTCAAAGGTGGATAAATAGTACTTTATGGAAATGGCCACACTCATCACTTTGCATTTTGTCTGGCTGTTTTCATACAATGATAGCAGTGTCTTGTCATTGTCACCATAGAAATGGACCTTACAACACTTTTTTTTAGGTTTCAGGAAGAAGCCAGTAAATCCTATGGAGAGACCCATACCAGTGGCAACACTTGCTTTGCTGTGGGCTATTCTATTGAAAAGAGCCATTCTATCCCTAGGTTCTGGAAGTACAGTATATGACTTTTTAAAGCAAATTGAAAAAAAAAATCTGCCATAATTGTGTTATCTTCAAAACCTGCTGTTCTATGGTAGTCTTGCTTGCTATGTATTGTCTACTTCCACAAGTGGTGCACAGATTTTTAAAAATAGAGAAAATAAACAAAATACCTGTTTTATAAAACAGTGCAATTACTTATTTTAACATTGCTTTTTTATTATGGTTTTTTTTTTAAGTTGGCATATAGAGATTTTGGTATTGTATTTGAAATCCCAAATGAATGACATTTGGATTGCAGTTCTTAAGATAAAATTTTCTTAAAATTCAGACAGTAAGGCTGAAACTTTTACTTAAAAAAATTGAACCAGCAGCATCCCATGTTTCACACGTTCTGTTCTCATTAGCAACTCAGGTCTTTATCTTATGTATACTCTTTCACATTTTCATTTTTGTTTTCCAAAGCAAAAACCAGAGTCCAACACTTGACAAAGACTAATTAGGTCTCCTTCCATACATGAAAACATAGCATATAGAATATTGGAATTTATAAAGTTGTTTTGAGTTGAAAACACCAGAGGGCTGTGTTCAAACCATCTACCCCAAAAGATCATATGCCCATAATGTGTAAAAATTGGTTCTTGTAAGGTGCCAAGCAAAGTATCATGGTTATGAATATGTTATCACAGTTAGAATATGCTATCACCATATTCTACTGGGTCAACTGCCTGGCCCAGGTCCAGGTTAGAGATGGAAACATATCCTGGGATGCTTTAAAAATGTTCATTACAAATGGAGTTTGCCTTACCCTCCCAGGAAATTAGATGGTACAAAGAAATTAGATCTTGACCTATGCTTCTTCCTCTTGCCCTAATATTTCTCTAAGCCTCTAAATATATACAGAATTGTCAACCCAGAAAGATTCCCCACTGATAAATTCTACTCAGTTTGTTTGACTTTCTCTCTCTGGTCTCATTTCATATTTGTAAGAAACTTGCTTCTGAAATATTTTGGTGTGATGAATAGCATTCCTTGAGTTTCTCCCACTGTAAAACAGGCAAAGTATATTAAACATATGAATCAAATATCCCTTTCTGTCAAAAAATAGAAAAACATATCTTAATATTTATTTACATTTGAAAGTAATGTGTCTCAATCTGTATATGCCTGGATTCATATCTTGTTGAAATATGCTGCCTCGACTTTCAGTCTAAGATGCATGCTTGGAGGAATCACTGGGCCTTGCTGCACACACAGAAATTCAAGTCAGGGAAAATAGGGATAACTGCCATGTAGTAGGATTTGTAGTATGTTGTTAGATGTAAACCAGGGCAGATAGATACATGAAGCACTATTTGGTTCTTATGGCACTCTGCAAGTTTTAGATATTGCTTCCTCAGGCAAATTCAACAATTTATGCTCACCCTTGATAGCTCACAGTGCAGTGTAAAGCTAGAAATAGCTGTTTTCTAAAAATGATAGAAATTAAACATTCTTTTTCTAAAAAATCACCCTGTTTAATTTGGCATTTTATTTCCTCCAATGGCAGGTCCATAATGACTTCCTCTACCTCTGTGTTTTGTACTAATGAGGAGTATTAATTAAACCCATGGTAACTTAGCTTCTTGTAATCTCTTTGATCTCCTCTCCATATCTAGGTCTGTACTATCACAATTGTCTCTGAACAAAGGACTCCTAATCGTTTCAAGTGACCAAAACTTTTCCTTTTTATTCAAAAATCAATTGAGGGACATGTTTTCCAGGAAATCTCTGCACCCTTTGGGAATGCTAAGAATTTGGTGATGTCATACGCCAAAGTCACTTCTATCGTGCTCTTCTCACTCATGGAACCCGTTAGAATCTCTTCTAAGGTCCTGACACACCAATTCTCAATCTCTATCTCTTCCTCACCCTCACTGTCTCACATTAAAATAAAATAAAATAAAAAATGCCAGTCTGTTTGGCTTGCAGAAAGAAAGAAGTGAGAGAAAAAAAAGGAAGGAAGAAAGAAGAAATAAAAGTACTGTCATGTGTTACAATGAAACTTGTGGGGCCTTTGTGATATAACACTTATTTTACACTAAGCATAACAAGATGGTGTTATGACTTTTATCTATCATGGCATTAAATACTTTCCCATTGTGTAGATCTATGTTTTTGCATGTGGAATTATCAAAAATACCTGAATTACTGGTTAAAAGCTATGTGTCAACTTCTTGGAAACTAGAAACCTAGAGCTGGAGATATGGTTTAGTGGTTAAGGTGCTTACTGGCAAAGCCAAAGGTTCTAGGTTCAGTTCCCCTGTACACACATAAAGCCATTTGCACAAGGTGTAATATGTGTCAGGAGTTCTTTTGCAGTGGCTAGTGGCCCTGGCATGCTCATACTTTCTCTCTCCCTCTGTCTCTCTCTCTCTCTCTTCCCCTTTCTCTTTCTCAAATAAATAAAATATTTAAAAAACTAAAAACCTACCAATTTCAGTAACATTTTATATTTATGATTTTATATTTCTCATGTTTGACACATTTCCCCCCATATTTCTAGCTCCCGTAAAATATTCCAAGTGATAAAATATATAGTAATATGTTTTGCTTATTAACTATTTATGAGATTTACTTTTAATAACAATAAAAATATACAGTTATTGAATATTCAAGGTCAGAAAATGTGTGAATCATACATATATGCCAGACAGATTTCAACTGATGACATAAAATGAAATGTCATTTATACTTGCTGTTCAGTTGAACACTTTTAGACCCAATGCTGCACACCAATCACAGGCACAAGTGAGGTATGATAGATAATTTTAAATGCCTTTAATGAATGATGGATTTACCAGAGAATGTTACAGCTTTAAATCACCAAGACAGACATTTATATTTCTATGCAGGCATTACTAGGTTTCAAACATCTAGGTTTCTTCAGAAGGCGGATTCTTATGTTCTTAAGAAGGGCCTTGACTTGATTTGGACATAAGTCAGAACTGGGTTCATCAAATAAAGTGTCTGTTCTTGCATTTCCTGAATATTCTTTTCCTGCTTCATGGTTATGGCACCTCATGTGGATGCCATGAGATCAAACATTCCTAATTCCAGCTGCTGCATGAAACAGGTGCCAAAGAATATACTCCACGAGAAATAAAGTTTGGTTGGATTAACCCATTGATACAGATGTTAAAACAAATAAAAAGAGGTGAAATATTGGAAACTTAGTAATTTTCTTAGCATATATTTTTTTCTAATACATACACACATATGTATACATATATAAACTTTTCTTCTGGAATCGTCTAAGGCAGAATTTTCTGATTGAGAGAAACTTTATCTGCACATTGAATTGAGTTGACCGCTTAGAGGCTTTTAACGTTCTTTCTAAAATAAAAGTGATACAAATAAGATTTGCAGAAAACATTTATGATAAGAAATACTTATGCATTTTCTTAAATCCTTTAATTAGTTTAGGTGAAAAAAGTAGACTTTTAAGAATAGATATTAGATAATGAAAGTGATCTGAATAATATAATAAATCATATTTTTCACTTAATTGATAAGAGTACCACAATATACTAAGCCCCAATCACAAGCCATCTATACCAGGTTGTACAAGATTATTAACTGATGATAACATTTATTAAGAACTGAATCAAAATGTATCTCTTTCCATTATCCTTAATTACTGTTATTTTCATTCAGGTAAGAATCACTCTCTGGTATCCCAAATCAGATCCAGCTTTGTACTGTGTGCAGCACATAAAAATATTATAATAAGGAATGCAGTAGCATCCTACCACAACCAGACAGACCCAGTTTGTTGTTTGTTTAGTAGGTATATGTCAGAACAGTAATAGAGTCTGAATGCTATGCCCACAAATAATCACAGATTTGTTTTAATCTGTGTCCCATATTCTTTATTGAGAAGGACTTCTTATCAGACTATGTTCTCTGTGGTTCCACATCTCTTCTGAAGTACCAAATCTTTGTATGTTACTCGGCTGCAATAACACAACAAATGGCAAGTTAATCTTGGCATCTGTAGAAGCAGTTACAGAAGCCTAACAAATTGAATTCAATAGCTTATTAGTTGTAATTGCTTTCCCTTTGCTGGTTTAGTTGTACTGCCATAGAAGAAAAGTCATATACCAGGAGCAAAATAACTTCCACTTCCTCTTGCAAACCTGAGCCTTTGCTTATTTTTCAACCAGAATTTTAGAATTTCTATATTAAGAATGCTAATTCTTTTAGGCCTAATATTTAATTGCTTATGGCACACACACATATGCATTACTATGTTATATCTTTAACAAAACAAATAAGTATGTTTTATTATTGCCCACAGTATTACAGGAAAGGAGACAAGTCTCAGAAGTGTAACTGAACAAGTAAGACTCAAATTACTCATTTAAAAATGCCAGAACCTGAGTTATTTTTTGTAGTAAGTCACATTACTTATAAATCTTTAAAAGTGTTCATTCAGTATATTTCAATGAGTACTTATTAAGGTCCTGCCTTTGGATCTATACTTGGAGATGTAAAAACTAGAAACACTAGCCATCACTTCTAGGCAAAGTTTATAAACCAATTGAAGAGACAGTCCATGCTCTGGTTGTCTACAACAGGCATTAGATATAATCAATTAATTGCCATAGAAAGGGAATGGGCAGCATTATGGAATGGCTGTGCCTGTAGTCTTCCCCTTTGCCTCTCACTGTAAAAGCAGGACAGCTGCTGCCATACTTGCAATCTTCCCATGGAGCTGAAAGTGGGCATGCAGTGTGCACAGTTTTGGTCTATGTGATGGAAGCAGAAGTCTGAGGAGGGCACTCCTGGTTAAGTCTTTCTGATCAAAAGGAGCAGGGCCAGATTGGTATAATCCACTTTCATTTTCTGTTCTTTTACCTTGATTCATAAATAACTCAAAATGCTACTTTTCAAATATAAAGGAAGGCCTTGACTTAAATAGCCAACACCAGTTTTATTGCTACATATTTCTAATTAGGAGAAAAAAAAGCATACCCCATTGTAGGCTGTTTTAGTTTACATATATATGATTTTGCAACTCAGTGAAAGTAAGTAAAAGCAAGACCATGTTCTCTGGTTCTTCAGAAACTTCCTGAGTAGCTTACTACTAAAGACAGGCTGACTATGTTTACATGTAATTGATGAGGAAGGAGTGATTTAGTCAGGTAAAATCAAAGAACCCAGAATAATAAAGTCTGCAATGGCAAAATGAGGTTCTAAGTTTCAGAATAGAAGATTTACTGGAAAAAATATGTTTTGATAAAACCAATGTACTATTAATGCTGAAAATAATTATTTTAAAATATTTATTTATTTACTAATTCATTCAAGAGAGAATTATGGGTACACCAGGGTCTCCTGCCACTAAAAATAAACTCCAGCTACATGTACTACACTGTAACTCTGGCTTTTCATGGTTAATGGGGAATCAAACAAAGGTGAGCAGGCATTGCAACAATGCAAGAAAGTGCCTTTAACCAGTGAACCATTTCCCTAGCCCTGAAAAGAATTCTTAAACCAATTAATTGGGAACTTTTCTGTTTATTATCTTTGGTGGAATCATTTTATTTTTACCTTTAACACATTTCCAGCACTAACACTAGCCTAGGAATTATTGATAAGAAAATACAAACCTTAAGATATACTATAGCCATATTTAAAAATACAGAAGGGAAGTTATAAATTTCTCAGAAAAATATATAAATTCAAAGACAAAGCAAATACTAGAATGCAGAAAAGTCTATGTTCTTTTATATAAAACTCTGCAGGGAAATTTTAGATTATTTTGTTAAAGGTTTTCTCATCATTAAATTAAAATTATTGTGATGTTGCTGCTTATACTACTTATTTATACATTTCTATTCTCTTTATTTAACTGTAGGACTTTTTTTAGTTTCTTTTCTGAGACTTGCCTTGCATGGTCAATTAATGGTTTAAGTCAAGAGATGTGTGTGGGGTACACACGCGTGTGTGTGTGTGTGTGTGTGTGTGTGCGCGCATGTGTGTGTGTGTTGACTTCCTTTCCTTTTCCAGGTCTCTCAAAAGTATTTGTGGTGGTTAAAATGTTACATAAAAAACATACATTTTTAAGCAGAGCCTTTTCTTTCTGTACTTTATGAAATGTACTTCCTATATGTAGTTTTCCTATCCTGATACCTTCCCTGTTACTTTCTAGATGGTCTTCAAAATGCTTCATGTATAATATCTTATAGTTGGAAGAAATTTATAGGTTGTATAGTCCTACATCTTAAACTAATGGATGAGAAAATACATTCTCAAAGTTACATAAATAAATGAGTGGTCCAGGATCCCAACTGTCACCAGCAAAATGGGTACTGGAAATGCTATGACATATAACAAACATTCTTTCCAGTTAGTCACTTCACACTTTACTAATCAGTAGTTTAATGCAGTAATCTTATTGAAAATATCAGTGCCTTTGCTCTAACCCTGAGTATTCTGACTGAGCAACTCTGAACCTGACCCTTGGACGTTGGACTTTAAAACTTTTTCTAATGACTTTAAAGCAGTGATCTGTGTGGAATGCAGGCTGAAAAAAATACTCATGTAAAAGAGATCATGGATATTCATTTCCTTTAAACATGAACATATTACATTTTGCATCTATTGACTGAAAAGTAGGAAAAACCTTTGTCTCACAGATAGTTTGTGCTTGACAGGCAGCAATATTCCCAACTTTAAATAATCGTTTAAAACTTTTAAAAAAGTCTTTGTTTCTTATTGGGCAAAGAAATCTTACGCAAATAGACTGAAGGTCTATTGAAGGAAGATAATCCCTTGTCAAATGACAGCAGTGAAAATCAACCAAATCATGACAAAAAGGGGTTAAAATGAGTACTTATTTTAAAGCTTGAGTACTATGGCATTTTTTTGTTCTGAATATTAATATAAGAAAAGCAACCCATTCTTGATCATGAGCTATTGTAATAATGATATGTTCTAGAAGAAAGAGCTTAGCTGATCATATTTTATACACAAATAGTTTACCATGAGAGTAGCTCTTGGCAGATAAAGTGGGTATACTGAACTCAATGTCACTAATTCCTTTCAGACATGCTGTTGACAGGGAAAAGTAAGCATTTAAAAGAAATATGTTACAAAGAGTAGTCTATTTCAATGCTATTAACATTTGCTATTGAGGAGAAGCAGACAGTCCTTTGAGAAGGTTTTATAATAATAAGGGGTGAGGTCAAAGACCATGAATTGTTAAGTATATAAGCTATATAAATATATTTTTAAAAGATATACTGTACTCTGAATAAATTAAGACTTTATATTTAGTTATAAATTCTCAATAAAATATTTCAGGAAAGAGATTTATGAAAAGGAACATGTATTCAAATTTAAACATTTGTGTTAGCTAGAGATTAGATGTCCCTTAGTGACAAATACCTATAACAATATTTTAAACAAAATACATTGAATGGATCTGTATGCATATAATTTCATACCTGAGATAGGCAACTTTCTCACCTTGAATTTATTTGAAAAATTGTTGTGCTGAGTATTGATTCACAGTAGCGAATTCACATACCAATTAGTGCTTAGTGCATGGGCAAAGAGAGAACGTCATCTTTTTGATGTACAGTAAGCCACAAAAAACTGAGAGCTAAAGACATATGTGCTCAATACTATGTGGGACTTAGCGTTCATCTGCATGTGGGTTTTGAAGGTTTTGATGCAATTTGGAATCATATGGAAGCAATAAGTAGACATAAAATAATGTGTATATTTTTAGTAGAACATATTAGCCAAGGGGCCTAGGACACATATTGGATCCATGACAGTGCTTCTGTTTTAAGGTGACTATTAATAACACATGGATCATGACAGGTTATGATCATGATTGTCAATGGAAAACTATGAATTTTAACTCTAAACCCAGAAAATATCAAAATTCATATATCAATCTTTCAGATGTCAGCATAGTAGGGACAGAAAAGATAGCATGTGAAATTTTTATAATTTTGAAGTAGAGACTTCAACTCAAAGTAACACTAAATTAGCTATTGATAAACTGCTTCAGAAAGCAAGATAGCCAGAGATTAGTTATTCGCAGGGCAGGAAAGGCAATCTACATACATGTCTCCACATGAGAAAGAAAAGACATAAACTGCCAGGTGGGGTTAACATTTCAGATGAATGTCAGAAATTTTAGTCTGTGATATAATCACAAGTACACTGGTAAAAACATGTGTAGGAGTTTATGCAGCTATGCCAGGAAACTTTCAGTGGTATCTACAAAGTAAGAGGCATTTTATTTCACTGAATTAATGTAGCCAGGTAATTTCATTCCCTTAGAAAACAATAATGTAATCAAGTAACAGGTGACTTTTTTCTGATCCTTCTGGTTTTCGTTTCTGGAATTCCACTAAGAAGCCTATATTTACCCACAAGAAAAACTCCTCTTTAGGAAAATACTTACCACGATAATTTCAGCTAGCATAAGACCATTGTTTTGTAACACTTTTTTGTGTAATGACCTACATTCCCCAACAAGGAGGGTCCCTTCAGATGGGGGAGGACAAGATGGAAGCTAATGATGGTACCAACATGGTTGTGTACACACTGTGCACATAACTAATAAAAAATACAATGTTCTTTAAAAAAAATCAAATTAAGTCATTATGGCAAGATATTTTTTAAGGGTCTGAGGAGATGTCTCAGGACAGAAAGTACTAGTTGCATAAGCACAGTGCTCAATTTTGTATCCCCGGCATCCATGTATGTCAGAAGCTAAGTGAGATACTGATAATCCCAGCCTACCCTGGGGGCATTAAGAGAGGTAAAGACAGAAGAATCTGTTGGGAGCTAAGAAACCCAGCTAAGCTGGTGAAATTAGCAGTGAACAATAAAAGACCCTGCCTCAAAAGAGGTGGAAGTTAAGAATTTATACCTGAAATTTGTCCTGTGACCTCCATATGTAGAATACACTCACTCACACACACACACACACACACACACACACACACACACACACACCACATAAATACCAAAAATAGAACTTTTAAACACATTTAAATCAAGAAGTGTTTTTAAAGTCATGAATGTTATTTCATTTCAGTGGCTAATATGAAAACACAGTGACACATTGTAATTTTCAAATGTCAATAAAAAGTAAAAAGCAAGTAACTTAGTTTAAAAAAAATACATAAACGGGGCTGGAAAAATGGTTTATCAGTTAAGGCACATGACTACAAACCCAAAGGGCCTAGGTTCATTTCCCCAGGACTCATGTAAGGCAGATGCACAAGGTGGTACATGTGTCTGGAGTTTTCTTGTGGTAGTTGGAGGCCCCTGATGCACCCATTCTCTCTGTATATCTGCCTCTCTGTCTCACTATCTGTCAAATAAATAAATAAACATAATAAAAATACATAACCAACATTGTCCAAGATCTAAAAGAAAAAAGTTATAGGCTGTTGTAGACACTAAGTGAAGAAGGTTCAAAAGAATGAAATAATATATGGCAGAGTCACCTACAAGAAGACTTAGTGTTACAAACTTTTTCACTGTTCTCAAGTGAATATACTAATTTCAAAGAAAACCTACTAAATTCCAGAGTAAAAAGTGAGAACAAAAGCATCTACACACTGGTTCACATATACAAAAAATATGATTTTGAAACAGCAAAGAAAAGGTGTTATTATATAATGAATAATATTAAAATGTTTGTTATCAGCATTGAGAATGAAAATATATCAAGCTATATTAAAAACTCCATTCCAGGTGAATTAAAAGCTGTGTATGAGGCTGGGGATATTACTCAGTGGTTAAAGGTACTTGTTTACAAAGCCTGAGCACCCATGTTCAATTCCTCAGTACACACATACATCCAGATGTACAAAGTAGTGCATGCCTCTGGAGTTTATTTGCAATGACAAAAGGCCCTGATGTGCTCAATCTCATTCTCATTCTCTCTCTCTCTGCTTCTCCCTTTCTTTTCTCTCTTCTTCTCTCTCATTGCAAAGAAATTTTAAAAAAAATTAAAAATCTGAATATGAAGAACAAGCTTTTAAACTTTAATTAAAATAATAAAGTATAAGCAACTAGCTTAATGGCAAGAACAAAAGAATTTTAAAAGGAGAAAAGTAATTTAAAAATTGATAATACTACTTTAAAAGATTATTTAAAAGCCAAGGTTATGAATCATAAAAATGGAAAGACTTATTTGCTAAGAAATTAATAAAAATGAGAAACACAAATTAGAAAAGTGGGCAGCAACATACCACACACATATTAAGTACAAGCATTGGCAGAGTTCATATGGCAGTTAGGCTGAGAATATGTTTTGTTTTCCATCATTAGTGGTTGTTAAAAAACTTGAAAGAGAAATTCTGTTTATTCGCTTATAAAAATTTTGGAATTTTCATTTTAGATTATTAACACACAGCCACAGTATACATTTCATATTGTCCATAGTTGCATTCATGCTACAATGGAAGAGTTAAATGTGACAGAGACCATATGACTTAAAACTCAAAATATATCCTAACTGGCTATTCACAACAAAAAAATTTGCTGGTATTGGTTTAGAAAGAATTTCTATTTATAACACTTACCACATCCCTGCCTAAACTACCAGTACTAACATGTTTTATTTAAGGAAAGTCCAAAGTCTGTGTCCCAGGTCAACAGTTGTGAGCCTGATCATGTGGTTCCAGTCTTTCTCTTCCTTACTGTCCTAACCAGACCATCAAACACACACACACACACACACACACACACACACACACACACACACACAAACACAGAGTTTAACTGTTTGTCTCCTCCAGAGTCTATGTTTGATTATACCCAATGCAGCATGATACAGAGGTGAGATCTTTAAGAAGTTAGTCCATTAGAGCTTCACAAAAGGAGTTCAGCCCTCATGCTTTTCTGCTTTCCACCATGTGAGGACAAAAGCATTCCTCCTCTTCCCAGGATGCAGCAGTAAGATTGTCACCACCAGGCAGTATTATCTACTGACTCCTTAATCTTCTTTCCAGCTTCCAGAACAAGGAACAAATAAATGTATACCTTCCCTTCAAAAATTACTCAATCTTATATATTTTATTATAGTTGCATAATATGAATAAAGAAATCATGTCAATGTAGATTGGAATTTGTTGATAAAATTTCATGATTCAAATGCTATACAGATCATTCTTTACAGGAGAGTAGTTCTGAGTTCCTTACATAACCAGGGAGTCAGCCCAGCGAGATAGTTCCCTAGCCATATTTTTTTTTTATTTTTAAAAATTATAGCTTTTTAAAATTTTATTTTGAAGGAGAGAGAAATAAAAATAGAGAGAAGGGGAGAAAGAAAGAATGGGTGTATCAGGGCCTCTAGCCACTGCAAATGAACTCCATATGCATGTACCACTTTGTGCATCCAGCTTTATGTGGGTACTAAGGAATCAAACCCAGGATATTAGGCTTTACAGGAAAGCACCTTAGCCACTGAAAAATCTCTCCAACTCTTTATACATTTTTTTGAATTTATTTATTTGAGAGGAGACAGAAAGAAGGAGAGAGAGAAAGAAAATGCTGTGTCATATGAGAGTCTCCTGCCACTGCAAATGAACTCCAGACACATGTACCATTTTGTATGTCTTGCTTTATGTGGGTACTGGAGTATTGAATGTGGATCATCAGCTTTTGCAAGAAAGAACCTTTAATGACTGAGATATCTCTCCAATTCTAAACATATTTCTGAATATTACACACCTGCTATGACACAACTCACTCATACCTTCAGCTATTTATAGTTCTGTCCAGATCTCAGATCCATCTCTGCTGGGAATGCTTCCCCAAGCATGTTTATCTGCCTACCTTATTCATCTTTTCAGATTCTTCTAATATTTCTTTTCTACCAGACAACTATATCCAGGTATTTCAATGGAAATATGTGGCTCTTCTCTGACTATTCTTAGCCTTATTGCTAAGTAATGCTCTCTGCTATTTGTTAGCTTAATACTCAGTACATAGTAAATGCAACACATGCATGCACAAAAAAAAAAAAAAAAAAGAAATCTATTGTTACCATTTGAAAGTAAAATGTTCCCTATGGGCACATGTGTTTGAATACTTGGTCCCTGGCTGGTGATACTGTTTAGGGAGGTTATGTAATCTTAGGCAGTGAGATCTTGCTGGATGAAGAGGGGCACTGGGGACAGGCTGTGTGGTATTAAGATTTGGCCCCACTTAGTGCTTATTCTCTGCTTCCTACTTGCTAGTGAGATGAGCTAGCTTTATGCTCCTGCCCTATGCCTCCTCCCATACAAATCTTCTCCTTGAAGCTGTAAACTAAATTAAATTCTTTTCTTCCTTAAATTTCATCTAGTCGGGTATTTGAATACATCTATAAATAGTATTAATATTACTTTTTATTAACTATTATTAATTTTTATTCTATTTGAGAGAGAGAGAGAAAAAAATGGGTATGTCAGAGCCTCTAGACACTGCAAACAAATGCAAGACACATGTGCCACTTTGTGCATCAGACTTACATAAGCCTTGAAGAATAGAGCTGGGCCCTTAAGCTTTGTAGGCAAACACCTTAACTGCTAAGCCATCTCTCCAGCCCCTTAATCTTACCTTTAAAAATGATGTTAGTAGATTTAAATAGGCTCAGAGAAAGTTGTTTGTTTATGGGCGAGGAAAGGCAATGTAATACTTGAGCTGGGATTTACATACAGTTCTTAGTGACTCCAATGTATGTAGCTAAGGAGGCTGTCTAACAAAGAACAATGAAGTAGCAAAGAAAGGAAGCTAGCTGATAAAGGAAGGAAGGAGGTAAATGGAAGGACATACAGCAGATTCTGTGTTGATAGAAGCACAACAAGCTCAGACAATCTGGGTTATCTTCATCATCCCTCAGCTCTACAAATAAGGCCAGGTGTGTGAGACAGAAGAGACACAGCACTGAGCACACCCTAGAGCTGTTCTCAGTGTCCCGCTGTAAACTCGTCAATGGTGGACTACTTCCCTCCTGCAGACTGCTTCCCAAAGATCAATTCCTCCCCTTGAAGCCAGTAACAGAGAAGAAGGGGTACAGGTTCCCATCGTTCCTGACTGATGTTTGCCCTCCTAAAGATTTTGGTATTTCACTAGGCTCATCTTTTCAGCATCCTCCGCCAAGGTTTTGTTCTCTAATAATTTCATCTCCTCCCCTTCAATTGCAGACAAAGCTTGGCAGCTAAAAGGAAGATTGAACAGGAAAAAAAATGCTTAAACCACCTAATTGGTGTGATCACATATTTTCTCCTCTGTGAAGAGTAGGAGAAGCAATATTGACCCATCACTGGTGCTGGCGGTGAGATGTCAGGACAGGGCTGCAACAATATTCTCTGTAATGAACCAACTCTGAATACCAAGTGAAGCAGGCTTGGGGAAATCAAGTGAAAAGAAAAAGTATAAACACTTCTGATTAACAGCCAATAGCACCAGCTGGAGCAGACTCTGTTACACAAAAGGGTCATATCCAGTGCTGACAGGTTTGGCAAGGCAACCTCGTTAACACCAAGATGAAACTTCATTTGCTCACAATTTTATAGGCTGTTTCAGAGATGCCTCCTGCAAATTGACTTTAGGAGACAGGATTGCATTTAGCTTGACTTGTCTGGAAAAAAAAAAAGAAAAGAAATCACCAATCCATTCTTGATGTTTATAGAGATTCTGATTCAAATGGGAACATATGGTGATGTGATAAAATAAAGTGGGAGGAAAAGACACAAAGCCTCCCATGCAAAGAAAGACTTAAGAGATGTTTAATAAGTGATGGAATGTACTTGGTCACATTTTCCACCAAACATCCATAGCATGGTGGCTCTTCAAGTGCTCAGAGCATTCACGATTATTGGCCTGGGCATGAAAATTTTTTGTGTAGGAAGGATTTGGCTACAGGTATTGAAAGTTAAAGGATTTTGACCTTGCATATGTATGTGGAGAAACCTGACCTGGTGTACAGGAGGAATGATAAAGTATTAGAGTTTGTTCTTAGTCTTACTTCATCACTGACCACATCCACTCTGTCTTTCAGCAGGTCACATTGTTATTCTGGGTTTCTAACCTGGGAAAGGACGGCTCACATCATTGGTTCCATGTATCCGAATCATCTAACATGATTAATATTTTTATTTATTGTTTTGCTTTCGAGTCAGGGTATCATTCTATCCAAAGTTGACCTGAAACTCACTCTGTAGTTTCTTCTGGCTTTGAACTCACAACATTTCTATTTTAGCTTCGCAAGTGCTAAGATTAAAGATATGGAGTACCACACTTGGTTAGGAAAGGTTGTCACAATTCTGATTATCTGTTCCAATTCTGATGTCACAGCTCTGGAGTGAGGCTCATAAATTTACAGATCTAACAATTTCCTGGTGGTGCAATTTCCTAGTGGTCCCAGAACCACACTGAAAATTTCTGGCTTAAAAGATCTTTCTTTTGTCTATAGATGCATTGCACTGTGGGCTAAGGACATTAATGAACTCACTTGATTCAGGTACTTTGAAGTATAACACACAGACTGGTTCACTTGAAAATGTTACAAAGGGTCTGCTATGGTGGTGGTTCACACCTATAATCCCAGCAATTTAGAGGTTGGGACAGAAGGACCACCATGAGTTCACTCTGCATGGGATATATAGCCAGTTCCAGGCCAATCAGGGCTACAGAGTGAGATCCTGTCTTTAAAAATAAAATAGTATAATTGAAACATGTTTCATATGTACCCTATTACTTGGAAATTCTTATGAGTAAAGGCTGCTCTGAAAAGAAGGTCACTATTAGGTGAACACTATAAATAAATGAACTAGAGAGTAGCATCTTCTAGAGCTTTTCCAAGAAAATGAATGTAAATGCTGAGTAATGCTAATGGGAGCCAATAGTTATAAAACATAGACCGTTTCATGAAAGGTCTAGCCTCCATAGGTTATAACCTTTAAAATGGTGCCTGAACTTGGATTAAAAAGCTAGTATTAAATCTTTTGTCTTTAAGAGGTGCATCCAAAGGAATTAAAGGGGAAAAACTTCTGTGTGAGTACTCTTTTAGCTGATCTTTGCAACTCAGAAGCCTGGTCCTGAAGCTACCAAATTTATCCTATATCCTTTTTTAATAATTTTATTTATTAATGTATTTATTTGACGGAGATAGAAAGAGAGGGAGATAATGGGTATGTCAGGGTCTCCAGTCACTGCAAACGAACTCCAGATGCATGTGCCACCTTGTGCCTCTGGCTAACTTGGGTCCTGGAGAATTGAACCTGGGTCCTTTTGCTTTGTACGCAAATGCCTTAACTGCTAAGCCAAACCTCCAGCCTTATCCTATCTCCTTTTTTTGTTCCTACCTACAGATTTACATGCATATAAGTAAAGTTCAGGGTATTTAGAGATCTATCCTCATAAAATTATGCCTTCACAAATCTAGAAGTATCCCACAGTTATTAGATTAGAATTAAGAAAATATGATTATATGATTATAGACAGTTATGGGAGAATTTAG
This sequence comes from Jaculus jaculus, assembly GCF_020740685.1. Lineage (NCBI taxonomy): Eukaryota > Metazoa > Chordata > Mammalia > Rodentia > Dipodidae > Jaculus > Jaculus jaculus. The sequence continues at coordinate 36,858,999 of NC_059103.1, forward strand.
GTATGCTGAATCCCCAAAGAATGTTTCCTCTTGGGAGTAACAATAGATTAGCATTTTAGAATGAGTGTGCAATTTAAAAAAACAATATATTAAATATAATTCTCAGAACAGCAGAAATAACAAATGTGTCTATAATGAACAAGCTTAGTTAAGAAAAGGAATTTTAATACCTAAACTAGAGAAAATATTTTCTTTGATAATATTAACAGCTAACTACATGGAAAACATGAAAACCAAGGAGGTACTCACCTAAAGACAAGCTGTGGAAGCCACAGAGTAATATGCTTTCCAGTTTTAGAGTACATTTGAAATTTCAAGATATAGTTCAGCTAAGAACTAGGGGCATTCCCAAGGTATTGCTATAAGAGATATTGATCTTTTTCTGGGATAAAAAAAAATAAAAGGTCTAGAAAAAAATGATCAATCATTTTGTCATGACTTTTAATAAATATGTTTGATATATGTACAAGTGTGTTTTGTGCTTCAACTATCCCATCCTTCAGGGAAATATGCTCTGTTTTTCTAGGGTGCAAGAGACATTCATAAGGTGAGCCTACCCCAGAAAAGGAGGAGGTGGTACATCCCACAGTGACATGTCTAGACTGGAAACTATCTCTTCTTTGGTCATTTACAACAACTCTAATAACACCAACAACAACAAAAAGTTCTCAAATAAGTACAAGTCCTAAAATCCCATCTAGGCTTCGAGGAAGAATCAAGCCCAGGTACAACCACTGCAGCAGCAGCAGGCCGGGGGAATGGCCTCAATACCTATGTCCTCTCGCAACATGCTTCTCCTGGAATTGTGATTTAGTATGTCCTTTTGCTTGGAAGTCTTTATCAGCATAGTAAACATAGCACTTTGGGATCACCTCCTAGTCTTGTACCTTCTCTGCATTTTTTTCAGTAACATAAACTTGATGTTTAGTATGACCTTCTCCATTGACATAGCAGAGCTTTTCTGATTTACCAGTGATTTTCACATGTAGAGTGGACACTATCAGAGGGCAGGAACTGATGTGTGTTTAAGCCATTATTGTTCAATCTGGAAAAGTCAGTCAGTGTATTACCATCTATAAATGCTTTTACCTGGAGAGGAATAATTTTGTTCCTCAAGAGGCATTTGACAAAGACTGTGCACAGGCTCAGTTGTCAAAGTGGAGAAGGAATGTTATTACTGTCATCTTATGGGGAAAGGCTGAGCATGCTACTGAATAGCCTAAAATACCCAGAAAACACACCTTTACACACCCTATAGGAAAATGCATGATCCAACCCTTAATGTCAATAACTTGAAGCTAAGAAATAGAGCTATGGGTAACTCAACATTTTTAATTATGATTAGTGCATTAATTTCAGGATGTACAGGCACACAACAAACAACAGGCAGATTAACTTTTAGCAATTTATTGACAATTCTCCTTTAAGAGGAAATACCTACCTAACAGATTTCAACCCAAGTATGTTCTGGTTGTTGGATGGAAAAAAAAAAAAAAAAATTTTAAAAAAAAAAACCCTAGTACTGAAAAGTTTTGCGTGGGGGAAGATGAAGGCACATTATGTGTCTAAATCAGAGGGACACTGGCCTTTAAAAAACCTCCTAGGTAAGATAAGTAAGTGGAATTCACCAGAAAATGGGTTTCAGAGAACCCCAGGCCAGATCCTCAAGAACACGTTGGATAAGACACTATCAGGGGTTAAAATAGAGACTATTTCTGGATAATTTACTTGCATAAAACTTAGCCATTCACAAACCAAGCCTACAATTAAGGGAGCCTGCTTGTCCTTTCCTCCTTTTGATACATTTTTTTTTTCTTTTTTCTTTTTCTTATTTCTTCCAAGGAACCCAATGATAGCATTTAGATTACACATGTCATATACTCTCTTTGGCTATTCTGCACAAGCCACTGAAAAAGTTCCTTTCATCAATTTAGTTGGGATAAAGTAAGTCTTCCTGGTGTGAATCCCACTAGGAACCTAAGAGGTGGTTCTGAATTCTGTTGCACAAATCTGTGACAGTTCACCTAGAAAAACATACATTCCTATCCACTTTGAACTAGAGTTGAGCAAAAACCTTGAAAAAATGAAGAAAACAGCTAAACGATGGCACACAATCAAATCCTATGACATCCGAAGGTTCCTACCTTTCTCTGGAATATAACAGAATATAATCTATGTTTAATGATGATTATTTAATTCCCAGGTGTTCATGGGAGGACATTCCTTTTGTCAACGAAGATTAAAATTAAGACAAAGTGAAGAAAAACAATAAAAGACTAAAGTTAGCTCTTAAACTTGACTTGAAGGTCGACTCATTCCCATGTCTTTTTCTCCATAAATTGGTTTTAAACCTTTCCAATAACTATCTAGATCCTTATGAGATATATAAGAATTTGAAATGAAAAAATGTGCCACTGTGCAATATGAACTGTAAAGATATGTAAACATGCCTGATCTATTGGGTTTTATGAATTTATAATTGTGAATAACCTCACAATTCATCATGCATGAATGGTGACTTCATACTTTCAGAAATAAGGATGAATCTTAATTTCCAAGCAGTCAATAAGACTAATGTATTTATTTTATACTCCATAATGAGCATTTTTTAAAATAAAAGCGCTGGAGAGATGGTTCAGCAGTTAAGGTACTTGCTTGTGAAGCCTAAGTACCCAGTTTGATTCCCTAGTACCCACACAAGCCAGATGCTCAAGGTGGCACATGTGTCTGGAGTTCTGTTTGATGTGGCTAGAGGCCCTGATGTGACTATAATATCTCTCTCTCTCATAAGCAAATGAATAAACTAATAAAAAATTAAAAGATAAATTTTAAAAACCTGAAAATTCAAGATAATTTTTAGAGCTGCATTACTTATAGTAGCATGGTGAAACTACTGGATTTTTCTCTCAATAGAATCATTGATTTTTAATGCATTCAATTTGAAGCATTAGTAGATATTTTCCATAAATAAACATGGTACACTTTTCTTTTGTCAGTGTGGCTAAAATTTCAATACATTTTTCATAATAAAACTGTGCAATATTTTTTAATGTGAGTAAAATTGCATCCACTATTGATTTTTAAAGGAACGAGCTATTTGAAGACATTTATCTACTTGTAATCGACAGTGAATAATCTATAATCTAATAGCTTAATGGTCATTTAACTAGGAATGTAAAAAGCAGTTCTTAGATTATAAACTCCTTTCTTGTCAACTAGAGTTGGTAAAGGCTTATCTGTGTATCTCACTTTATAGAGAATAATTAAGCAAACATTATTTATCAACTGTTTACACTGAGCTGAGCACAGGGATCAGTACTGAAACAAGGAGCACTGGAATGGGCCACAGGCACTGCTAAGGCCCATATCCATTCTTCCAGATACCTTTGCTTAAGTTCCCTATATCCAGAGAACCACCACTCATGGCCTCATCTCTGCCTTTTCAGAACTTGCACTCTTCTTCCATGCACCCTGCATGGAGAAAATTTGTGCCCACAGCAGGGAGGCCCCAGAAGTGTGAAACTATGATATGCATGTCAAAAAAGTGTTATTCCCTCAAAACAGTCCACTTCTTGAGGTCAAAGGACTTATGTTCTTTATTCCTAATCATGTCTAGCTTTCCTGTGAGCATGTGTTTTGTAGTCAAAGACATTTGAGAGTTTAGTGAATAATAAATAAAATATGAAAATATACATTGCATAGTCAGTCTTGGTTTAAATTAAGACACTGAAGGCCAATTGCACATTTATGCACTTACAAAATGCATGCTTTTATCTATCATCTATTGATGCTGTATACATAATTTAAGCAAATTAACAAAGATAATTTCATGCAAAAAAGAACTAGCAAAATATTGCTTTTCAGCTGTGTGTGCTGTGTGTATGTGAGAGAGAAAGATGTGTGTTTGCGGTGTTCATGTGTGTGCAGGTCAGAGGTTGGCATCTGGAAGCTTCCTGATTACTCATTCATGTTACTTATTAAGACAGGGTTGGTCTCTCATTTGAACCCAGAGATTGCTGATTTGGCTAGCCAGTCTGCCACAAATAGTCCACCTGACCTTCCAAGTCCTGGGACTACAGGAAGGTTACCATACCCACTTAACATTTATGTAGCTGTTAGGAATTCAAATTCAGTTCTCATGTTTGCTCAGCAAAAACTTCACCCACTGAGCTATCTCTAGCCCCACACATTTTGCTTTTTTTTTTTTTAATATAGCCTGGCCTCTACAGTGATTTCATAACATTGTGCTGTTTTATTATAGAAAACTTGTCACAAAAACAACACACAGATTTTTTCCCAGAAGTATACTTGTAACCCTTATATAAACTCATCAAAACCAACAGTAAAGAATCCAGCAAGGTATCAGAGTTTTCTTCTCATAAACTTTTTCTAAATTTTTCATAAACTTTGAACAGAATCTCAGTATTGACAGATGCTTGCTCTACCAGTGTAATAATTACACAAAGCCACATTTCTGCATATAAATCCCTAATAAGTTTTCTGTTTTCACTAGGATAACTATTAATTAGTTATCTGAGATAACTATTAAATAATAATGGCTTGACGGCTCCAATTGATTGGCACTGTCAACATGAGAAGCTTATGCTGCTTTTCTTTTTTTTCCCTGAGCTATATATATGTGAGATTAACTAAAATGTTAGCAGCATGCAATTTAGCTGAAAGAGACTATACAGGTTTCACAAACAGGAGTGACTAAACATGGCAAAGGCTCATCCCTCCAGGCTTCACAGGCTAACAAGTAACAAACAAGGCATGTGCATCTTAAGAATAAGTCCAAATATTGCATAAAAAATGTCTTCCCAGAAAATATCAAACAAAAATGCTTCTGGGATATTCAACCAATGATACTCCAAAGCCTTCAGTGTTTTCAATCTTGGGAATATTTTTTATTATTACTGTCACTGAAATATGTTCATTTTGGAATAAAAATAAATCATCCTCAATCCACATTTTCTGAAAAGTTCATACTACATATATTTCCATGAATTTTCTTTTATTTAGCTGTGTAATTAACACTCCTGGCCTAATAGAGAATAAAATATGTACAGTTCATATCAGAGATGATTATTTAGTCATGAATACTGAGATCATCCAAGGTCAGCATCCATGTTTTTTAGGACTTCAAAGTCAAGTTAGATTTGTGAATTTCAACTAAAGCTAAAAAAGATTTGTAACATGCCTGATGGGCATCCATGTTTCAAAGTCAAGCCAGTATGCAAATCACTGTTTTATGGGATTTAGTTACCAGCAAAGTAAGTATAGTATCATCTTCCCTAGATTTACCAAACATGTAAGTAAGTTAGAAATTCAAATCTGACTGTTAAACTACTGAGGATGGCTGCCAGACTCTGTTACGAAACTGAAGTAAATGTTCCTCACTGAACTTTGGGTCAAGACTATAGTATAAAAGCTCTAACGCTGTGTTGTTTTCTTTCCCTCTACCCACAGCAACTGGTACTCTAAACAAGGGTACTTTTCTTTCTACTAAGGCCACCTTTTCTCCTACATATTGTCAGCGAAGTATCAACCTGAACTTCTCAGTGCAAGGAAAGCTCAGTGACTCTCTTATAAGGATCATTCTATTCAGCAATTCTTTGTCTATTGGTGTGATTATTTAGTACACATCTTTCTCACGAGACTGTAAAACCCATAGGCGTATACAGCATTTTGACTTTCACTGGCTAGTGTACACCAGTATCTAGCATAGGCTGTGACTCTGTAGTCATTCAATAACATTTATTGGATTACTGAATAAAAATAGCTCTCTTGGGCTGGAGAGATGGCTTAGCGGTTGAGCGCTTGCCTGTGAAGCCTAAGGACCCCGGTTCGAGGCTCGGTTCCCCAGGTCCCACGTTAGCCAGATGCACAAGGGGGCGCACGCGTCTGGAGTTCGTTTGCAGAGGCTGGAAGCCCTGGCGTGCCCATTCTCTCTCTCTCCCTCTACCTGTCTTTCTCTCTGTCTGTCACTCTCAAATAAATAAAAATTAAAAAAAAAATAGCTCTCTTACATTATGGCCTTTTATAAGAATCCTTACAAGGAAAGCTCAGATCATAAGGGAATGAAAACCCCAGTTTTCCTCTAGGCATAGGCTTTCAATAGATCTACCAATCAAGCCAGATCCATGAGGTTGAAAGAATTCACTTAATGTAAATGTTTGTTACCAAACTATCAAAGAAGCTTTTTGTTATCACATTGCATGAGGAATTGATAGTCCACAGTTAGGGATACTCACATTTTTCTGAAGTCATAATAACCACATAATGGAAAACTTTCAGCACTGTCTACACACAAAAAAGTATAGGAATTTTCTATAAATGACTTCACATTAAAATAAAAACCATAGTTATTCTATTCCATCAAAATTCTCTAGAACCATACTAAGGATTTAAGCATTTCCTTTAAAAATCAACACAAAAGATGGCAAAAACAAAAGGTATTATGAAAAGTCCCTTGTTCTAAGGTAAAACAGAAGGGACCCAAAGTTCCCATGCTCTCTCCAATAAGTGACTGCTGCCCCCACAATGCATGACCCACAATCCCCATGGAAATGATCCCCAACAAGGAAGGCCCCTTCAGAAAAGGGACATAAATGAGAGAAAGGATAGTACCAACATGTGTTGTTTACATACTAAGAATGTTCATAACTAATAAAAATAAATTTGTAAGAAGAATGGAAATATATATCATAATAAAATCAGAAGTTCTAATTTTGTATAGATACATAGGACTACAGTTAGAGAACATAAATTGAAAATAGAAATAAAATATTGAACATAATTATTTTTCATTTCTCAATACTGTTTATTTTGAATTATTGAAATTAAACTCAATATAAATTTACTTATCTATCAGTTATTTGACTATTGTTATTCTAATTTAACTACTCAAAAATTAGTCAGTGCTATAAAAGGCAGCACATAGCAATGTACTTGATTAACTTTGCTGTCCCTTATATTTTGGGCTTTAGTTATTGGATGAAGGACAATGAGGGAAATGCATTCAACTTGCACATATATGTCCATCAAAGAGTTCTGATATATTTAAATAAATTTGGCTTGCATTTTATATCCAAGGCCCATATGTACCCAATATTTCCCTTATTGACACTAATCTAAAGAAAATCTTAAAAATATAATCTAAAAAAATAAGTTGTGACTATTCATTCAAAGAGGAAAATATAACAAAACTTTAATTTGTGTAATTGTTAATTATTTTTACTACTGCAGTCAGAAGACTCCATTGATTGTTTTTTCACTGAGTTTTCTCCCTGAAAAAATACTGATTTACATGTAAACATATATATTTATTCTGTATCTGTTCAGCCATGTAAAAGCATCTGGTTTTATTCTTAGCCATAAGCCATTAAGATGAGGAACACTTCAACACGTCCACAATCTTGTTTCCTGTCTACACTCTGCCCAGTGCAAACAGTCCTTATGTGGCAAGCTTGTGTGCTGCCCTTGTATCCAAGATGCCCATGGCTCGGGTATGTTTTTAATATAATCATTAGGTTTTAGTTAGCAAAGTGAACACGTTTCCCAGGATCACAGGCTTTTAAAACATTCCAGTGATAAAACTTAGCTCTTTAAGGTTGTGAGGGAAAAATACACTGACCATTCTCTTATTTTAAATGTCTAATGATGTTCATGGCAGACTAGTGGTAAGTGCATATGAGTACATTTGTAAAGCAGTGTGACCACAGCCACCTGCCTAAAGTTCTTGACAGCAGGAAGAGTCAACTGAAGCCAATTCCTGTGATGGATAATGCTTAGCATAGCACTTTAAAATTCAACTGGGTTCAATTTAAATCCCCAATCTGAATTTATTATCTGTGTAACATTGCCTGAGTAATTTATCCTCAATTAATCCTACTATTTTCATTAACAAAATGGTCATAAAAAAACTGCTGTGTGGGATTGAGTTACTATATGCATTATTTTTTATCCCAAAGCTTAATACACAAAGACTTTATATAACATCAATTGAAATTAAGACATATCCCCTGTAATAATTAAGCTACACACAAAAAAATAATTGGCGAAACAAGCAAGGGTGCTGTTTTCCTGATGAACCAGATACCAGCACAAGGGGGAAGGAGACCAACACAGAGAAAAACCAACTCCTACCAAATCAGAAAGCCAGAGCCGCAGAGGCCCCCAACACCTCATTACTGAAGCAGACCACAAATGAACCCAACATGGCTCAGGGAATTTTGTGGAAGAGGGGGCAGAAAGAATGTCAGATCTACATGTTGGGTTAAGATATGCAGAGATATTTATCCTACCCATAACTGTGGACTAACTCCACAATGCATGACCCATAAACCTCAAAAAGGAGGGGAAATGGGGAGTGGGTAGGTCACAGATGAGCCTAAGAATGGTACCAAATTTCCTGTATTTGCTGAATATAAAACTAATAAAAAATATAAAAAATTAAAATTAAAAAAAGAAAAACACACACACAGTGTGATTGGAGAGTTTAAAATAATGTGAATGCTTATTCTTTTGATCTATGAATTTTTACCTACTGTTATCTGAACAGAGTGTGTTGGGGCTACCATATTTATAGTGACATGCATTGGAACAAAGCATCAGGATATCACAACTTTGCTCCATACCTCCTGTTTTTAATGTATTTTGTATGTGTGAGGGTTCACCAGTGCATGCAGGCTTTGTGTGTGTGTAGGCCAGAAGAGAACCTGGGCTGTCATCCTCAGAAATCATTGATCTTCATTTTTTTAGAAACAGGTACCCTCATTGTCCTGTAGCCCACCAATTAAGCTAGACCTGCTCATCAGTGAATGCTATAGATCTCCTGTTTCTGCCTCCACAGCACTTCCATTACAGACATGCAACAATTTCCTCATGCTGACTGAATTACATCCCCAGCCTTCACTCCATCGTCAAAGGAGTGCTACTAGATTTAAATTTTCCTAAACTTGAACAATCCATTTTATTTCTATTCTAATTTTATCACACATTTATATGTTTTATTTCATGTTGTACAAACTGAAAGTCTAAAATAGAGAACAAATCTAGTATTACCTTTTCCTGTTTGATTACATGTGTAAATCTGTAAATAAATTTGAAATGGTTATAATTAAATAAAATTTTATGTGCATGTAATTGTTCTCAATGATTTTTATAAAAAAAATTCCTTCTACCTCCACTATCCCTTTATTGTTTCCTTTGTCTTGAGATAGGATCTAACTATGAAGCTCTGCTAGCATCAAGCTCACAATCTTCCACCTCAGCCTCTGGAGTACATAGATTATGGGATAGGCAGATAAGTATGTTAATACTTATGCTTGTAAGAATCCCAAATTTTTATGTAACTCACAGAGAAACATATTATTACCTTTATATCGTAGTCAATAAATCATTGTCTAAGCCTTGCATGCTCCTAGAAAAATTCTAGATAATGTTCATTTACCAATGTGACTTTATTATAACAACATTTATTATCTTTCCATAAATATTAGTATTATAGCCAATAGTTAGTCAGTAATTGGATTATTGATAGTTAATTTAAATGAAAACACACACACACACACACACACACACACACACACACACAGGATTCTGTGTTTATAATGCCAACAAAATAATATATACCAACTCAAGTTAGCCATATAGAATGCTTCCCAAATGTGCACTGTAGTCATTTCAATTTTTGCTCTAAGGATATTCTAGAAAGCCATGAATACGTACTTTGAAATACATTTGTTTTTTTAAAACTCAATCACCAGTAACACATCCTCTAAAGAATATTGCCATATTTAAATAAATGACCTCAACATCAGAATACAAACACATTTTAAATAAATGTCCCTAAATCTTTAATTAAGATCGTTATCTAGGTGTACTACAAAATCCATACATACAATTGTGTGGGGTAATAGGGAAAGATATAGAGACAAGAACCAGCATTAATCCCTGAGGAGGAAGCCATGGAAAGAATTTTGTATCATCTGCATGTTTCTTCTAGAAATATGCAGGCTATAAGGAAAAGAGAAAGGGGCTGTAGAGATTGCTTAATGGTTCAGGCACTTGCCTATGAATCCTAGGGACCTAGGATTGATTCCCCATATCCCGTGTGAAACAGATGCACAACATGACACATGAGACTAGAGTTCGTTTGTCAGAGGCCCTGATGTGCTCATTTTCATATTCCCCCCCACTCCTTGTGTGTGTGTGTGTGACTCTCTTTCTCTGTCTTTATCTCAAATAAATATAAAGCTAAATTAAAAAAAAAAAAAAAAAAAAAAGAGGAGCAGATTGGTGTGGCATGGAGTAAGTAGGCTAGATCCCTGATTCCCAGCTCCTCCCAGTTCCCAGATCCAGGTTCCCTGTGCCAGAGTGTGTGTGTGCAGGCACATCATGGAGTGAGTAGGCCGGATCCCTGATTCCCAGCTCCTTCCTGTTCCCTGGTCCTCTAGGTCTCATTGTGCCTCGGATGGAGAGGCCTGGTCCCTGTGTGGGCTGTGGAATCAGACATTTTGCTCTGCTATTCTGACTGGCCACTGGGTACCTACATCCCTACACACCTGAGTCAGAGGGTGCATGGGCAATGGACAAAATCTTGCAAAATAACAAAGCAGAAAACAAAAATCAAATAGAGCTTATAAAGACCTCTCCAGAACCTGCCACTAACAGAGTTATTCATGTGGAAGACAGAACCTCTGACCTGGAAGACAAGACAAAAGAAATTTATTTGGAGGCCAAAAGCACTAAGTTCAAAAAATCAAGTGAACAGAATATAAGGGAACTGTGGGATACACTAAAATGACTAAACATTCAGATTATGGGTATACCAGAAGGAGAGGAAATCCAGGTCAGAGGCATAGAGAATACATTCAACAAAGAAAAATTTCCCAGTCTCTCAAAAGAGAAGCCCATCCAGATAAAACAAGCACACAGAACACTAAACAGACAGGAACAAAGAAGAAACTCTTCAAGGTACATCATAGTTAAAACTCTTAATAATGAAGACAAACAGAGAGTGCTAAAAGGAGCAAGAGAGAAACAACTCAAAACATACAAAGGCAATCCCATGAGAATTATGTCAGCTTTCTGAATGGAAACCCTGAAAGCCAGAAGGGCCTGGGCTAGAACACTTCAAAGTGTAAAAAACTGTGGCATCTAACCCAAGGTATTGTACTCAGCAAAAATAACCCTCATAATAGATGGTGAACATGAAAATTTTCCATGAAAAAAGTTGACTCTATGATTATATGAACACAAAGCCAAACCTACAGAAAATACTTCAGGGAATACTTCACACAGAATAGTCAAACAACCAATCTCAAGAGCCAACAAGAATACCACAATAAACAAAAAATAGACCAGGCTAAATATAGTACAAAACACAAGAAATAATGAAACCCCATAAAATACCTCATCATGACAGAGATTAATTCAAGCCTCACAGAAATAACCTTATATATTGATGGTCACCCAATCAAAAGACACAGTTATCAGGGTGGATCTATCTGCTGACTTTAAGAAACCAACAGCACCACTAAAGATAGACACCTTCTCAGGGTGAAAGGCTGGAAAATGGCATTCTAAACAAATGGAAATTTTTTAAAAAGTGTGAATTGCTATGTTAATATCTGATAAAATAGGCTTCAAACCAAAATAATTCAAAAAAGACAAAGAAGGTTACTTCTTATTCATCAAGGGAATGACCCAACATGAGAACATCATAACCATAAATACATATGCTCCAAACACAAGGGTACCACAGCTTATCAAACAAAATTTACTCAACAACAAAACAGAAATTAAAACCAACACCATCAGAGACAGAGACTTCAGTACCCCGCTATCATCAATAGATCATCCAAGCAGAAAATCAACAGGGAAATAATAGAGCTCAACAACATCCTAAATCAACTAGACTAAACAGGCATCTACATAACTTTCTTCTTCAACACTACAGAATACATATCTTTCTCAGCAGTCCACAGAACCTTATCCAAAATTATCTGCATATTAGGCCATAAAGTTTGCCTCTATAAAGTCAGGAAAATTGAAGTAACTCCTTGCATCATGTCACATCACAATGCTTTAAATTTAGAAATGAACAAGAGACACTACAAGAACTCCACTTCTGGAGACTACATCCCTACTCACTTGAGTCAGAGCTTCTGGAGACTAAACAACACACTTTTAAACAGTGAATGGGTCATGGAAGAAATCAAAATAGAAATTTTAAAATTCCTACAATTAAATGACAATGAAAACACAGCCTACCAAAACTTATGGGGCGCAATGAAGGCAGTTCTAAGGGGAAAATTCATAGCACAAAAAACCTTCATTACAATGATGGAGAGTTCCCAAATTAAGAACCTAACTATTCACCAAAAGGCACTGGAAAAACAAGAGGAACCCAAACAGAAGAACTTCAGATGGAAAGAAATAATCAAGGTTAGAAAATTGATGAAACAAAGAGCTGGTTCTTTTAAAAAAAAATAAGCAAGATTTATAAATCTCTGGACAATTTGATCAAGTGAAAAAATAGAGATGCTTCAAAATAACAAAATGAGAAAGGAAAAAGGAGAGATCGCAACAGACACAGGTGAAATTGGGAGAAACACAGAATTGGATAATATGGAGGAAATTGATGATGTCCTGGACACATACCACCTACCAAAGCTAAACTCAGAGCAGATTAATTTCTTAAACACACCTATCACACCCACCAAGACTGAAAAGGTAATCAAAAACCTCCCCCAATAGAAGAGTCCAGGACCAGATGGCTTCTCAGCTGAATTCTATCAAACTTTCATAGAAGAACTGAAACCAATTTTTCTAAAACTGTTCCATACAATTGGTGAACAGGGAAAGCTCCCCAATTCCTTTTATGTAGCTAGTATCACCCTAAGCAATAAGACAGGAGAAAAAATAAAAGAGATAGAAACTAGAAAAGAAGTTCAGTTAGCCCTATAGACAGATGACATGATTCTATACATAAGTGATGATCCTCCATCTCAAATCTCATATTGGTGATTAATTCCTTCAGCAAAGTAACAGGACACAAAATCAATGCACAAAAATCAGTAGTCTTCCTATATGCAAAGACAAAGATACAGAAAAAGAAATTACTGACATCATCCCATTTACAATAGCAACACTAAAATAATATAAGAAAACATAAAAATACATTGGAATAACATTAACCAAGGATGTGTAAGACCTATGCAGTGAAAATTAAAAAAAAAAAAAAAAAAAAAAAACACTCAAAAAAGAACTTGAGGAGGGCTTGAGAAAATGGGAAGACCTCCCATGCTCCTGATAGGTAGAATTAACATTGTGAAAATGGCAATCTTACCAAAAGCAATATACAGATTTAATGCAATACCAATAAATATCCCAACATTTTTCTTCACAGACATTGAAAAGATGTTCTCAAACTTCATATAAATGTCAGAAGGCTTCAGATACCCAAACACATTCTCAGCATAATATATACCTCTGGAAGTATCACCATATATGATCTAAAGCTAAATTCCAAAGACATAGTAGTAAAAATGATGTGGTACTGGCATAAAAACAGGATTATAGACCAATGGGACAGAGTAGAGGACCTGGATTTTGGGCGAAGTAACTATAGCTACTTGATTTTTTCTTTCTTTCTTTCTTTCTTTCTTTCTTTCTTTCTTTCTTTCTTTCTTTTATTTTTAAGTTTTTTTTTTCAAGGTAGCAGCTACATGGTATTTGAGAAAAGCCCTAATAATGTAGACTGGAAAAAAAGATGGCATCTTCAACAAATGGTGCTGGAGATACTAAAAAACTATGTGCAGGAAAATGAAACTAGATCCATACATCTCAACCTGCTCAGAAATGAAATCCAAATGGATAAAAGATCTCAATATAAGACTGGAAACTCTAATAGTACTGAAGAAAAAATAAATAGGAGGAACTTTCCATGATATAGGAATAGGAAAAGACTTCCTGAACAATGGGGATTTGTTCATGGCCTGAGATGTTGACATACCTAATAGGCATGTTGAGCACCAGACATTGGGGTGGGGGAGGGTGAGGGGCCACAAAACAGGACCCCAATGGAAGTGGTACCATAAAACATATATCCTGAAAGGCAGTCTAAGAGGTTGAACCTTCATCAGGTCTTTAGAGGGAACACCTGAATCAAAGGACCCTGCAGAGGCTATGATGAAGACTAACCTTAATCTTTTTCTATCTCTCTTTCTCTTATCTCTTTCTTTTTCATATTACCTTTCTTTCTCTTCCTTCTTTTCCTTGGTGCTGGCCCGTAACTCCTGGTACCAGGATGCAGTTAGCATCCACAATGAGCTGTTGATCAGAGAGACCTACAAGGTTTCTAATAAGAAGACAGACTTCTGGGCTTAGGAGCCATGCCAAACCAGCCTAGGGAAAGATTTAAGGAAGACCCCAGCAAAATACTCTCTTCCTCTGAAATTTGAAGGTGTATCTATTATTCTTAGACACAGCATAGAAGCCAGAGAGACCAAGACCACCCAGAAAGGAGGAAAACAATCAGAGTCCCACTGAAGTGATCTCAGCCCACTATCTGCAGACCCACCCACCACATCTACACAATGGAGTTCTATTCAGCAGTAAAGAAAAATGAGATTTGCATGGAAATGGATGATCTGGTAAGGATTATGTTAAGTGAAGCAACCCAGGTCCAGAAAGCCAAACATCACATGTTCTCTCTTATATGTGGGTCCTAGCTACAAATGTATAGACTTGTGTGTGATCTGGAACCAAAAATCAGTAGCAGAGGCCCATAAGCTAGAAAAAGGCTATAAGGGAGGGAGGAGAGGGAAGGTCTTAAAAGGACGGTATTGTGTATATGCAAGTAGAAGAACAGATTACAGGGAGGGGGATTGCCTAAGAGAAGTCAGAGGAAGAGATTGTCTGAAAGAAGGGCAAGATATTCTTAATAAGACATATGAAAATCTACTTTCTTAAATAATGGCCTCATCATTTAAGTAGACCTAAAACAAATCCAATATGGCTCAGGGAAATTTACATAAGAGGGGGAGGAAAGATTGTTAGAGACACAAGTTGTGAAATTATGCACAGAGACATTGCGTCTTCCCCATAAATGATGGCTACCCCCACAATGCACAACCCACAATCCCCATGGGGATAACTGGCATCCTCAATGAAGAGTGTCCCTTCAAAGGGAAAGGACAGGGAGGAGGGTAAGGATAGTACCAACATGTGCTGTTTACACACTGAGTATGTACATAACTAATAAAGAAAAAAAGATCAGAGCAGAACTTAATGAATTGGCAACTAATGCAAAAGTGCTGCTTTCTTAGTGAATCTGATATCAGCACAAGGGTGAAGGAGACAGACACTGAGCACTCTCAACACCTACCAAACCAGAGACCCAGAGGTTCCTCAGTGTCCATCACTGAAGTAGACTTAAAATGCTCTGAGTACTGCTCAGGGAATTTTGCGGAACAGGGGGGCAGAAAGGTTGTTAGAGTCATAAGTTGGGCCATTTTGCACAGAGAAACTACCTCTCCCCCATAATTCAAGAACCAAAATTGCATTGGGATTGACCTGCATCCCCAATGAGGAAGACCTCTTCAGAAAAGGGTCAGGGAGGAGAGAAAGGATGGTACCAACCCGTGATGTTTACATAGTATTTATGTCCATATCTAATAAAAAATAAAGCTATCATAGAAGACTGATGATCAGCTATTAATCAAACTATTAATAGATTTATAGTACATTGTATGCCTACCTATAAATGTCTAACCTATCAGTATTAACATGTTGGTAGGACCATAGTATTTCCGCCAGCCAGACACCAAAAAGTGACTTATCATGGGGAAAAAAAAAATTGTCTTCCCTAGACACACTCTAAAAACTCAGGCACATTTTTCTAATTATCTCTTTTTCACTTTTACATGATACAGTAGTATTGACATCCCCAACCCTGCCAGATTGGAACAGTAATGACACCCTCTCTTCTATGAACGGTAATCACATGTCAGTTTCTATGTTGTGTATGTTAAGTATTGAATAATCATGTCACACATTAGAAAACCCAAGTATTTCATTGTTTGTATTATTGAAAATACAAAAATATAGGATCAATAATTCAACCAAGTTTATGTTCTTAGTAAAGAGAAATTGAGGTTTAACTCAAGTGTTCCAGCCACATAAATATCTAGGTTGGAAATATGAAACATTGCACCATCCTACCAACTGAAAAGTACTTATTGGGCTGAAGTGATGGCTAAGTGGTTAAGTGTTTGCCTGTGAAGCTTAAGGACCCCAGTTTGAGGATTGATTTCCCGGGACCCACGTAAGCCAGTTGCACAAGGTGGCTCATGCATCTGGAGCTGGTTTTTAGTGGCTGGAGGCCCTAGTGTGCCCATTTTCTCTCTATATCTGCCTCTTTCTCTGTCTGTCACTTTCAAAGAAATAAAATTAAAAAAGTACTTCTTAAGTGCCCCTACAAACTGACAGGCACATGACTTGACTTTATTTAGGTTGATCCACTCCACTCATTTTTCTGATCAAATTGATATAATAAAAAAAAATATCCTGGGACTCATACCCTTATTAGTATGTCCATATATCTCCAGTGAGCATGACCTTTTGATAGGTTGTATCCTGACATGTATCATTTGCTGAGAAACAATGAGACCAAAGCTCTAGGCCAGAATGCATGTACCAATAATGTATCTTATTCTGATTCTGATTTAACTTTATGTATCTTTCACATTTGTGAACTCGGCATGGTAGAAAACATAACTCTCATGGTTTAGCTGTTTTGGCTGGGCAAATGAAGCTGCATCTCATTTTCTAAGTGATTGCGACTTTTACATACCTCAGATTTCCCAAGTTATTACAGTTCAACCAGATAGAAATGCTGCTTCAAGAGGCCCGAATCTTGAAACATTCACTATATGCTTCTAGGCAATGAGTATAGAATGTAGGCGGGCTTTGAGGGGGGAAAAAAAATTCACCTTAAAAAGAATAATGCAGAGATGTGAGGGAGTAAAAGAAAAGGAAGAATCAGAAAGTAATTAAAGCAGTGGAAATGTGGCATTGCTCTACAAGGTAAGTTATATTTGGAGGGAGCCTGTCAAGTTATTTTTTTTTTCAAAATCTTTCTTGCACAGGTTATTATATTGTTAAATCTGAGAACAGGAGAACAGGATTTGGTTACGACCAGAATTAATAATCTTACAGCATTTTACTTTCTTCTTTTCATTAACTTTGTGACTTATAACTATGAGCCTAAATTACTACTCAAAGTATAAGGTACAAATTTCTTATTAAATTAAATAATAATGATAATAAACTCTGAAAAGGAAGGCTCATTATGGAAACATTCAGTAGTAGGTCATAATGCAAATGTTCTTTTGGAAGGACAGGCAGAGATAAAGTGTAGAAAGGAGTGAAAAGTAGGGGAGAGAAGATTAGAAGGGAGAGGAGGAGTGTGATGTTTGGATTCATGTGTTTCCCATAAACTTGGGTGCTCTGAATGCTAGGTCCCCAGCTGATGGCAATGTGGGAATTAAAGCTTTCTGGAGGCAGTATATTATTGGGCATGTGTTTACGGGTGTTATCACCAACTTCATCTTGCCAGTGTTTGGTATACTCTCCTGTTACAGTTATCCACTTGATGTTGGCCAGGAGGTGATATCCACTCTCTGATTTTGCCATCATTTCGCCCTACCAACATGGAGCTTGAGTCTGTCAGCCAAAATAACTGCCCTCTACACACACACTCTCTGCTCTTGGTCCAGTATTTTCTGCCAGCAATTTGAAACTGACTGCAATAAGAGGGGGTTGGAGAAACATTTAAATTTATATAACACTTTACATTTTATAATTAAAAATATAAATTCAGGGCTGGAGAGATAGCCTAGCAGTTAAGAAACTTATTGAAGTTCAATCCTACAATACCGTGTAAGCCAGATGCACAAGGTGGCACATGTGTCTGGAGTTCACTTGGAGTGGCTAGAGGTCTTGCCACAACCATTTTCTCCTTCCTTTCCTCTCAATCACTCTCTCTCTCTTTCTCTCTCTCTCTCTCTAACAATAAATGAAATATTTAAAAAACATAAATGCAGCATTTATTTTGTGAAAATGTGTTCTAGTTATCAGTAACATTTTGTGGAAAATCTTCAAGAATGCTTGATAGAGAAGAGATAGCCAGGTACAGTGGTACATGCCTTTAATCCCATCACTCGGGAGGCAGAGGTAGGAGGATCAGTGTCAGCTGGAAGCCAAACTGAGATTACATAGTGAATTTCAGGCTGATTTCAAACTCACAAATCTTCCTACCTCTGCTTCCCAAGTGCTAGGATTAAAGGTATATGCCATCATTCCCAAATTGGGCTGGAGAGATGGCTTGTGATTAAGTGCTTGCCTGTGAAGCCTAAGGAACCCAGTTTGAGGCTCGATTCCCCAGAACCAACGTTAGTCAGATGCACAAAGGGGTGCACGCATCTGGAGTTCGTTTGTAGTGGCTGGAGGCCTTGGTGCACCCATTCTCTCTCTCTGCCTCTTTCTCTCTCTCTATCTCTCTCTGTCACTCTCAAATAATAAAAAATAAAATTATTGACATGTCCATAATTGTAGATAATAGCCCCATGGTGACTCCCTCCCCCCTCCTTCCCCTTTGAAACTCCACTCTCCATCATATCCCCCCCCCCCCGCAATCAGTCTCTTTTATTTTATTTTTATACTGTCACATTTTTTTCCTCCTATTATGATGGTTTAGTGTAGGTAGTTCCAGGTGCTTTGAGGTCTAGATACCCAGGCCATTTTGTGTCTGGAGGAACACATTGTAAGGAGTCCTACCCTTCCTTTGGCCCTTACATTCTTCCTACTATGTCTTCCACAATGGACCCTGAGACTTGGAAGATGTGATAGAGATATTTCAGTGCTGAGCATTCTTCTATAACTTTTCTTAGCACCATGTTGCCTTCTGAGTCATCCCAAGGTCACTGCCATCTGAAAAGTGAACCTACTCTAACCAAAAGTGAGATTAATATATAGGCATGAACATTAAGAGAAGTGCATACTGGGCAGTTTGGTGAGCATAGTATATACATTTCTCCAGACACCAACAGATGTTATAACCCTAAGGCTCATGACTACCACTGTAGTGCTTATGTAATGTTTTGGGGGTATTAGTGACCACCCTGGCCAATAATTTACTAGATTTATCTCTGGCCCTGAAAAGTTTTAGTAACAATCTATGGCTTCTGAGTGTTCCATTGAACAAAAAGTAGGTTTCCATATGACTTATTTATATCCTCTTAGATTTTGATTAGCCCTTCCTCCACTTACTCAAAATCTTCCCCTGACCTCACTTAGGCCTTTTCATCCACATTAATCTCTTCTTCTAGTTATATATATACAATGCCATCCTATTAAGTAGTCCCTATCTCCCTTTCTATTCCCTTTATATCCCATTTCTAGCTTACTGGTGTCTGCTATTGAGTTTTATTCCTACTCACATAGAAGTCCAATCATTTGTAGCTAGGATCCACTCCACATACAAGAGAGAACATGTGACATTTGGCTTTCTGGGCCTGGGTTACCATTTTATATTACAGATTGATCAACATATATTTGCTAAGTGGATACTTGATGTTAGCTACTGTAGGGCATGCATTGACAACAGAATAAAAAATAAGTCCATGTGTTCATTGTCTTAGTATACCAGGTCCTACTATGATTTCTTTCCAAAGGGGGTTGCTTCAGGGTCACTTATTTAGTATCTTTAGTATCTGAGAGGTTGCTGGTAACTCTTTTCATCTGACTTCTTGATCACTCAGCTCCTTGCCCATGAAGGGAGGATTCTGGAAATGTCTGAGAAGCTAGTGTTAAAGAACACTTACTCTGGACTGGACTTTATGGCCTTGAACACTGCCATACATACACATATGTCCCATAAAGGAGATCTCATTAAACTGTAAAGAATCAGAAAGAAAAGCTATCTTCCTTTTTTCCCTATTTTTTCCATAGTCCTCCTACCCTCTCCACTCCTACCCTACCCAGTCATGGACTCTATTTCACAGCTGATTCCTAACCATAGAAGAGACAGTCCCCATTTAAGGTACTTTACAGCAAATCCTCAATATTTTAGTATTTTAAAGCCATCAAAGAATGTAATGGCTCTGTCCCAAGTCATCTGTTATCCAGCTTCTACAAAGTGATCAAGATTTAGACAGTAAAAACGCAATGCATGTGGGCACACTTCCAGTCACATGCCCTTTTTTGGATTTGAAGTTTTAGGGCTGATGACCAATGCATCCAAGGTACACTCACTCCAAACCCAGGTGCATTAACTTATTGTCTTGCTGTGATAAATCAGGTTTCCCAATCTTTCAACAAGAATCCCCCTGCCTAAGTAGCTGGCAGAACTGTGAGCAGGAAGATAAAAGGCTCCAAATGCAATTCAGCATCACAATCTATTTACACATCAGTAATTAGAACCTGGATTCCCAAACTGAAAAACTGCCCCCCTCCACTACATGGAGAAACCATAAATGGCATTGCCTAATAATATGTTATTGTAATACCAGGTGACTATTTTGAGCATCCTTCTTTAGCCAGCTGCCCTTAAAAAACAATCAAATGCAAATTTGGACATGACAGAAATAAGCTTCATACATTTTGAGTTCAGAAATATTAAATATCATATGTGCCCTATTACATATTGCATTTATAATGAATTAATAGAGCTTTCTAGCAATTGCATTGACCAAAAGGTTATTTACATTGCATTATCCTGATGGACTATAAAAGAAATCATAAAAAATTGCATGTGGCAGAAAATAATGGAAGGAAGTCCCATCATTTTTATATTGTTCTCTGGTACATATTAAAAGTGTTAATGGCCAATAGAAGATAGTTCATATCCTCAAGGTAATCAGTAGTTTTTGTCCACAAGAGTGCATTCTCAACGCAAAGGCATCTACCTAATAGGTCAGAAAATTTTAGTATAATTTCCAAATATAGTCTGAGCATGTCGTGAGTGCTCAGAAATAATTTTCCAAGCTATATTCAAGATTTCTGGCCTATTAATACCAGAATGCTTCTGACATGTTCATGGATTTTCATATGAGGAAAGGCAGAGCATGGTAATCAAGATGTGAAAATAAAGACAATGTGACCTGCCCAAGGATAAGGAGTGCTATTGAAGGCAACAACAGATTTTGAGCATATTTCTTACTTATGCTGGCACTTCTCAGTAGAATCCAACCCAGTGATATTAATTAAGGCCTAAATATATGCAAAGTCATAAAACCATTGGGGTAAAAATTATAATGAGTTCTTATATTGCATACAATTTTTCAGGTTTTAAAGCTCTGCATCAAATGATTTAATTTGCAAGAAATATTGTGATTTAAATATATTTTTGACCATATTTCTGGTGAGAGAGTTAAAAAAAAAAAAACTTGTCCAAAGTCACACTTAAATTTTCATGGAGCAAGGATACCAATGCATGCATTTGGGCTTCACGACTCAATTTTATAACAAATGAGACGTGATAACAGTTATGTACACATTTATTTAAAAATATATTTAAGTGCCATTTGAGAGCCCAGCAATCCCATAGGACAAAGTTTTTTTTTTTTTTTTTTTTTTTTTTTTTTTTTTTTTTTTTTCAGCTGGGAAGGGGAAGGAAGGGAAGGCCAGTGGTAGGCTTTATAGAAGCTTTGAAATTGAACACATAGGAAAACATATTATATGCAGTGTAATGCATTTGAAAAGTACTTGGTTCAAGTCAGGAAATTTATTACTGGAAGCTATGTTTAAAAACCTTGTTGTGATGTGACACAGAGACTAAGAATCAGGGCTAAGTCTCTACATGAAAATTGAAGGCATATGCTTCAGACTTGATAAGCAAATTAAAAGAAAAGCACAATGTGATCCACAGATACAGAGGAAGCTTACTCAGCAGAATGGAAAAACTTAACTTTGGAAGTTTGGGGAAATTATGTGTATTTGGAAGCAATTATGTTAAGCAAAGTGGCCCAACCTCAGAAAGGCTAAAACCACTTGTGTTTGCACTGAAGATCCTACCTTGTAATGTCGACATGTGCATTAGGAAGGGTGAAACATGGTTAAACGTGTACATCCACAATAGTGACCAAGAATGGGTATAAAGTGATGATTAAGAAGGGGATAGATAAAAAGTCATGTAAGCAGAATAGGAGAGGTTTTAGGGAAAGGGGGGATGGAAAGAGGAGTGGGCAGGAGAATCAAAACAAATTGAATTTGAAAATGCAAAACTGAACAATAAAACTCTGAGTGCTACCTGAAAAAAAAAATGAATAAAAGAAAGCCCATCTACCACAAAAGGCTAGTTTAGCTAAGATCATGGTGACAATGGCCAGTGATGCTCCCGTGTTATACTCACTGCAAGGGCCCAAGCTTAGACTTGTTTTTTTTTTGTGTATCAGGCAATTATAGTTTTACTTAGCTATACATTGTGACAAAACTTTTATTTCTAGATGACAAAAATGAGCTATTAAGCAAAATAATAGTCATTCTAACAATTTATTGGACTGAATATTTTTTATGTTCTTCAGAAGTGATGCTTTCAGTTATATCTTAATCAGGGACTAAAACCCACCCCATATAGTGAAGATTGTCTCTAAGTATTTTTTGTCCTATGAATGTTGAATTTCTAAATTGACCTTCTTCTCAGAGATACAAGATGTAAGGATCAACCCCTCTGGATATTGAGCATCAAACATCAAAGATACAAAGAATGTGCTAGTGTTGTTAAATATGTGGGTGTTTTTTGTTTTTTGTTTTTTGTTTTTTTTTTTGCTGTCAATTTCAAGAAGAAAAGGATCTTATTGTATCTGTGATTCTGCTTGTGTGCCATGATCACCCCTGAATCAGTCATTCTATCATGAGTATAAGATGTTTCCGAAAGCTTTGCATTAAGTGATTTTGATAAAACCTCCCTCCAGTTGGAACTACGAACACTTCTTTGAGAGGAGTGACAAGTAAATGCAGTGCAGAACAGAACGCAGGCTAAAGATTTAAGTTCAACTGTAGTTTCAAATGTGTGCCTTAAAGTTTTGTTTATAAAGCACCAGCATCATCTTCTTAGCATGATCTCAAAGGCCTGAGGGAATTATAGATGCACATCTATTATAAACAACAAAAGAGAAGGTACATTGTTATTTTTTTTTAAATTTCCAAAGAATAAGGGAAAATAAGCTAACTTTTTTCTCTTTTACTATTGAAGGCAAATCATTTTCTAAACAAGAATTAGAAGACAAATTATAAGATTATTATAGCCATACCACTCTATCAGTTGCTAGTTCCCTAGGCCCAACAATCTCCTTCATGATACTTTGTATCTGTTTATCATGATAATCTCCCAACCAAAATAATGACAACAGTATTAGGAAATGAACCTGAAATGTTTATTGATGTATATAAAATCATTTTATTTCATCTTACAAAATAATGATTACAACTACTTTAATTCCCTAAACCATTTTTTTCCTTTTTTTTGATATAAGCAAAGGTTAAAAGGAAGTTCTAGTCTTAAATGTGAAAAATTGTTTTGCTGACAATTACAAAATAACTTGAAACTTTATAAGTAGTTGCTTCAATTACCTAACATTCCAATTTAAATTATGAAATTTTTTTGTAATGCTGTTTTGCAGTATACTTCTACAACAATTTCTTTTAGAGCATACTCTCAGATCAATATTTCTTCCTATAAGTCTACTGTCATTAGCCTCCAAACATAGTAGCAACTTAAATGGAAGTAGGTGTGTGGGGAAGAAATAATAAAGCAAGATGATGAACACTATGGATCCCAAGAAGTTTAAACAACAAGAATTTGCATGCAAATATAAACACAAACTAAAATAAAAAGTTCACTAGGTAATACGGTAACCTAGTCCAGAAAACTTGTCATGAGCCCTGTGGAATCTGACTCATTTGCATAATAGTCCACATAGGTAACAAATGAGAACCACAGTTGAGACTAAGAACTAGATTCTAAAAGACTAAGGCAAAAGCCTGATCTCCAGCTCTGACTGTAGTGAACGCAAGGAGCACAGGCTTGTCATATGGCAGCCACAGCCTTGCATCCAGTAGAGATACAGGAAGGTGTAAAGTTAAATCTGGACATGTGTAGAAGGCAGCAGCCTATCACATTTGTTCCCACCAACATCTTGCCATCTATGTGTCAGTAACCAGGTTGAAAGAATAGCAAAATTGCTTCAGAAGACAGAGATAAGGCCTGAAGGATGTGTGTGAAGAATCATCCTTGTTGCCTTGGTGATCTTTTGTGATAGTCATGGGTATAGTGAGTTGAAGGCATGTAAATCATTTCACAGCAATTTTTAGCAGTGGTAGGAGAAATCACCTCCATTCTTACCTGTCATCATGTTGCTCATTTTCCATCAATAGCTGTCCAACTACTTGTTTTTAATATAAATTCAGTCATCTCCTGAGGATCACTTTTCTGAACTCTAGTTAGGAGATATCAGAAGTTTGAGCAGGAACAGTGTCAGCCAAGAATCTGCCCATTATAGGGGCATTTCACTAAAGCCAAGGGCCAGAGAAAATCTCCTTATATTTTTCCCTTTTTTAAAGAATGCTTTAAGCCCCGAATTACAAGCCTTACATTATTTGTCTAAATGGAGAGGTGGTGATCAAAAGAAAATGAGAAAAAGAACTGTCAAAGACTTTATCTAGAAAAGAAAAAGAAATCTGAAGAGAATAAAGGTTTTCAATTATGTGACAGCTAAAAATAACTACTGAACCATCAACTTAAGAATTCATCTTCGGGATCCTTCTTGAACTCCCTATTGCAAACAGTAGCACAGGAATGCTAAAGTGGCATTTTATTTAATTTTTACAAAATAATGTTGTTCAGCCAATGGAAAGAAAGCTATAATACTTGAAAAGGCACTCTGCAAAAGCAGGAATCCTGAGATTGATAAGCATATGAAAAGGTGTTCAAGCTCATTAGTGATTTATAAAATGCAAATTAAAATTACCTTTAGATAGCTTTACCCATCCACCAGATCTGCACAAACTAAAATATCTTACAATGCAGGTGACTTCAGATGAATGGCAATGGGAGCTGTCATTCCTTGAAGGGGAGCTATCAAAAGGAAAACTCAAAGAAGCATATGCCCTACAAAACCAGCAATGTGTCTCCTGAGTAAAGAAATAGAAGATAATTCTACCCAAGTGTATTTTGATACTTGCTATGAAATACTCACCGCAATTGCTATTATAATATTGTATCTGGAAATGTCCAAGTATTATAATATATATAATTATATATATATATATATATATATACATATACATATAATATATATATTATATTATATATTATATATTATATTATATATATATTATATATTGGGTTGGCCTTTTCAGTACAAGCCTAGAAGCCCGCTATTAATGTGCTCATTCAAAATCCTCAACAAAAGTCCAAAGTTGTACTAGGAAGTATATATAGGTGGAAGCCAATCCTAGTGAACAGAATAAACTTGAATTCATATATATGTGTGTGTGTGTGTGTGTGTGTATATTCTATTTTATGAGTATATCTTCATATCATATATCATATATATGTATTCATATGATATGCATGTGTTCCTAAGATGAAATCTTATGCAACTAGAATAATATAATTAAATTTTATTTAAAACATACATAGACCTCACAACTAAAATGCTGAGAGAAAGGAGAACAAGGCAGAACACATAAAGTACAGATTCAGAGTTACACAAGGTGATGTCATCTCCACAAGGAATGGACCACAGTGAGTAAGATACAAGATGGGAGTATACAGCAATTGGCAGCAATCCTGTTTATGACTCTCTTTGTAACTATTCTAGGTATATCCTCGAGTTCAAGATGAGAAAAGAAAAGCCATCTAGGTCCATTTGTCAGTGACAACAGGGCTAGGGGAATTCCCAGCCAGGACCCGCTGCTTCTTGTTGAGAGTAATCCTTAATTTCATACTTGGTTATTGGATCATGGAGATTTAAAGATTCTTCTTTGTGAACATAGAGTATTGACTGCTGGTGAACAGGACCTGAAATTGTTACAGCAGTTTTTGTTTTTTTTTTCCCCTAAAGAATTCCCCTATCTTAAAGATAACTAAATGACTAAATGATGCTTATATGAACATCAGGCCATAGATGTCTTGAAGCATTACCGAAGACTATTCATTGTCAAAAAATCTATGAGAAGGAAATCTGAGGATCTGAGGAGAGGTTTTTCTTAGCTTACCCGTGAGAATCTAACACATATATATGTATGTGTGTGTGTGTGTGTGTGTGTGTGTGTGTGTAGAGAAAGAGAGAAAGAGAAAACTTTAATTTATGTTACTAGCTAGAAATATTCCCAAAGTTATTATTACTACTACCACCTTACCATTTCTTGAATAATGTGCCTCAGCAAAGACAAAGAGAACACTATACCAGGCACACCAGGCAGATGCAGGGGCAGTCTTACACTCTGAATCTATACCTCAAGCAATGAAGTAGAGCCAACCTTGAGCTTTCATTTCACAGAGCAGTCTTGAGGGTCAAATGAAATTCCACCAATGAATTACTATTGTAACTTTAAAATACACCCTGTCTTTATATCCCTTATTATTATTATTATTCTGAAAATGACAGTGGAAATAATGTAACCAGGCTAGAAAAAGGAAACAGGAAGTAACCCACAGGTAAGGAGCAGAATGGCCTCACACTCACTAGTGTCTGTACCTAGGGAAGAGTCAAAGTGCATTAACTGACCTTGGGAATGAGAAACATTATGTGGAGATAGTGAAACATAAAATATTGCACCCAAAATAGAACAATATTTCTGGAACCTCCTTGATCCACATGAATGCAGTGTGCGAAGCTGAGCTCTTTTTGTACCTATCAGGTGTGATGGAATGTGCCCCAGCCTTTAGTGTGTTCTGTCTCTTGGGTTGGCCTTTTCAGTACAAGCCTAGAAGCCCGCTATTAATGTGCTCATTCAAAATCCTCAACAAAAGTCCAAAGTTGTACTAGGAAGTATATATAGGTGGAAGCCAATCCTAGTGAACAGAATAAACTTGAGTTCATGTAGAATAAGAGCTCCATGGACACAAGCTGCTTACTTGCCTGGGTGAGAGTTACAATACCAAAAGTAGAAGGGGAGCGTGTAATGGGCTTTTAAATTCCAGAGGTTCTGACTATTATGTTTCTGATTGGTATTATCTTAATTTTAATGAGAGCTTTGCTTATCTGAATCTTGGAAAGCTTAAATGACTCCCACAAATTCATACATGTATTAAGTACAGTGTACCTAAGCTCAGATGACCTATCAGTGTGCACTAAATTTGCTTTTCTATTCAAACGTGATATGTTGTTGAGTGTTCCCCTTAGATTATTCTCTTTGTTATTATCTGACACGTTAAACAATGATGACTTTCAAATACCATGGTGATAGAAAGATAAAATGAGTGACATTAAAATGCACAACCATCATGCTCCCTAAAGAGCAACAAAGTTGTTTAGAAGAAACTATTCCTTACTTTACTTCCATGGTTAAAAACTATAAAAGTTTTATGATTTCAGACTCCATTAAATCTGTGACTGCACTGACTTGGTGCATTGGATTTATTTGACTGCAATTTCTTCTCACACTTAAATCAGTCCATTTTTATAATTCACTTCCCAAAATCCTGGACTCTTCAACGTTTGCTTCTAAAGAACTGTTCCATAGCTCTACCTAACAGCTTTATGAAGAAGGTTATAATATTATGCTTCAGTGGCCTTAAGAAAAAAGTATGCTGCTGAAAAGAAATATTGCTAATATTGACAATGCTTTAGAATTCTCACAGCTCTTATGAATTCCCTTATATCAAATTGTGTTTCATTCTCCATTGCAAAAGTGTGCACTTTTACTTTAAAACACACTCTTACAAATGAAAAACGTTCACACCCAAGTATTTAATCTCATAAATAATTGAAATACTGAGAGGAAAAACAAAGGAAAAGAAACTGACTCACTCAGGATGAAAAACTAGGAAGCATATATTTAATATAGTTTTAAAAATATTTACTTTTAAATTATTTATTTATTTATTTAAGAGACAAAGCAGAAAGTATGGGCTTGCATCCTACCACTTCAAATGAACTCCAGATACATGTACCACTTTGTACATCTGGCTGTATATGGGTCCTGGGGAATCAAACCTGGATCATCAGACTTTGTAAGCAAGTACCTTTAACTGCTTAGCAATCTCTCCAGCCCAGTTAATATACTTTTATAAAGAACTTTGTTATCACTCTAATGAATTGATTCATAGAATGATATTCAACCCCATAAACATTTAAATATTTACTGAAAGAACAAATGAATGAGAAACTTAGGGTGCTAGCCTAACCAATTCATTGGATTCCTTAATTTCTTTAACCACTAAAAATGGGAAGAAATATAAGGTAATCTTTATTGTTCTTTCCAATTTTAGAACACTCTCTTCTTTAAGATATACAAGAGTCACAGATTAACCAATTAAAATGAAAGTGAGCAGACGATCTCTTCAAAGCTTTGGCCTTTGGAAATGAGGGAGCAAAAGAAAATGAAAACAAGTGAAATTCTAAGAAAATTAGAATCTATGCTTCTACTGTGAAGAGCACTCATAAAAATTGTTGAATGAGATTTCATTTTAGTTTGGTGTAAGAAAAGTGAATTTATTGAGGAAATATGTTTTATTTTTTAAATCCTTGCAAGTTAACTCCATAGTCCATTTTACTTTATGAGAAATAATGTCATGGACATTTTAGTTCAGGTAACTTAAAGGCTAAAGACAACAAGCTAGGAGCCAGAGATGTGGCTTAGCAGTTGAAGCACTTGCAGGCTAAGCACAAGGACCCAAGTTCAACTCCCCAGAACCCACATAAGCCAAATACACAAGGTGGTGCATGTGTCTGCAGTTCATTTGTAGTGGCTGGAGGCCCTGGTGCATCTCTCTCTCTCTCTCTCTCTCGCTCTCTCTCGCTCTCGCTCTTGCTCTCTTTCAATAAACAAATAATAAAAATGTTCAAAAGATATAAGCTATTTTGTCTGGCCCCCATTTTATTATGTTCACTAAGCATTTTCATTTATTTACACTTGATAATAAATGGTGTTATTATTAATGTACAATGTATTATGTTTTTATTTAAATTTATTACTAAACAATTAAGACACTATGTGAATGTTTCCCAGTATGCAATGGGGGTGTATATGTGAACTTTCCCATTTACAAGACAGCAACAGGGTGATATTTCCTTTGTAGCTCCACTGCTTCTGTTCTTGCTTTTTCTAGATAGACCACAGTGCTTAATAGGTTTTCTGGCAGCAGACACTAAGCACTTTTAAGAGGCATTTAATGTGAAGCATTTGTTTACCTGTGGATTCATTATTAATGAAAAGTCAGGCAATGCACAGTTCAGATCAGGCAGACATTAAGTGGATCAGTCACTTGCATTATTAAAATGTGCCCTCAGGGAATAAGGATTATTCTCCACATTCAATTATTCCTAATGTGAGTCATGCCCCACCCCATTGCATATCACTCCCTAAAAGACAACTTGTTCTTCCTTTGACCTTTCTAAATGGAGACAAGGGTCTTGTCTTCCACAGTGACATTCAGAGGTAAGCAGGCTGCACCTCTGAGCAGGACCAACCCTCCTGTAGCGTCCTTCAAAGCCTAGCCAAAGTGACTAGCACGGCGAAATCCTCTGACTGCAGGTCTCTCAAGTACAGCAGCCCAGGGAGCCTTGACACAGCATGTCCCCAGAGTTTGTGTCTACATTGCCAGAAGGCAAGATTCTGTCAGGGAACACACTTTGGCTGTCATTATCTCAGTCCTCAGACATCAGGTAAAGACAGGCTCAAGTTGTCTTGAGATCTCAGCTAGGCAGATGGGAAAAAAGAGTGGTGAAAAACAAGACCAGGAAATTGAAAATGGAAAAACAGCAATCCTGTCTTTTCATTTTCCCTGATTCTATAGCTCACCAGTTCCTATGGTGCACATACATCTATGTGCATAATGTTTCTATGCAGCTTCCCATTTATGCTTTGCTTAAATGCCTCCATTTTTGTCCAGTAAGCTCTAGATGGTCTATTTAGATTGTAAAGACTGATGGAGTGCAAATTATTTCTGTCGATGCTTTTACATAGAACCCACATACCCTGACTTCTGATCTTTCAGTATATTTTTTTCCGTGCTGCTAAAAAAGTGCTAAGGCCTTTTAAAACACTTTCTGTTATTTTCCTTAACTATAGTGGTTTCTGAGAGTATGTTCTATGCGGGTTTTTGTCTTTTCATTGGATTGATCACGTGTCAAACTCAGTGAGTGCTAATCACTAAATCATTTACCAGCAGAGTACCACTAATCAGTGCATGTTGCTGAAGGAATTGCAATTGTGGACAAAATTGGGCAAATTGGAGCCATTAGTGCTTCAAACGACAGAAAGCCTGTAACTGAACCACCAGTCCCAAAGGCTTTTAGTATCAGGTTTGAAGCAGAGTTCCAGCTTTGTATCTGACGGATACTAGCATCTCACTACACTCTGCTACCACAATACCCTTAAAGTGTTTTGTGCCTCTAGACAAAGATAAGAAAGTGATGGGGACCCTGGAAACAAGGAGCCCACAGAGTCATTATGCTCACAAACCTAGAAGCAGTCCAAGGCTAATTGAAGGCTGAAATACTGCAATAGAATCCTTGTGAGTAGCTACATGTCACATTCATGAATGAGGGTTCAGAGGGTTTCAATACACTTTGCTAATGAAGTTTCAAAATAGTATACTGAGACATGAAATGGCCAACAAAAAGGTTTTCCTGCCTCTAGGTAGCCACTAGCAGAGGGGGCACTGAGTTATAGATGCCCTTTTCCATGGAAACTGGGTGTTGAATATAGAGTGATGATTCCCAGACTCTTATCAGCTGCTCTTGATGCTCCCAGAATCACCACCTTTATCTCTATCAGATTCTTCCCCCAGAATATGTTCTATTTGCAAATAAAGCTTCACACACTCTGACAAGTAGAGAAGTCATAGTTTATAGTTTATGTTTTTTCAAGCCATTCATATATCTGAGTGTCCACTAAATAAAAGTTATTTTTCTATTCAAACTTTATAATATGTTTGTGCTCCTTACAACTATAAAGTCAAAATTTAATTACCAGCGAATTAGTTATACAATATTTGTTATATACTTATTAAGTTTCCTTAATGTATGCATCAAATTAAATCCATGAAACAAACTTAACCTGGCTGGTATTCCACACCAATGGAAAAAAGTTTAATGTCTTATTTTATAATAAATATTTAATAAAACCATGACATCAAGCCACTCTGATGCCACAAAATTTACACAGTGAAGAAACAGTAGAGGACACTTTTCAGCAAAATAACAATTTGTAATGCAGTCTGTACAAAACACTAATTTTAGCTGTGGATGATGGTGTTTACCCCTTATCCCAGCATTTGGAAGCTAAGGGAGGAGAATTGCTATGATATTTTTTAATGTTTTATTTTTTATTTATTTATTTGAGAAAGAGTAAGATGAAGAGAGAGTGAGAGACACAGAGAGAAAATGGGCATACCAGGGCTTCAAACCACTGCAACAAACTCCAGACACATGTACCACCCTGTGTATCTGGCTCACTGAGTCCTGGGGAACGGAACCTAGGTCCTTTGGCTTTGCTGACAAGTTCCTCAACCGCTAAGCCATCTCTCAGCCATTACTATGATTTTGATGCCAACCAAGGCTACCTAATGTGATGTCTAAAAACTTATTTGTTTTAAGAAATCAGTGTTATGACCTATCTCAATAAATTTTTCATCTTAATAATCAATTACTGTTTTGTGTTCAGATTTCTAAATCTATTTAAAGTATGATGAGATCAAAAGTATAAAAATTTGAGATCATTTTTTCTACTTCTATGAAGAACACTGTAGGGATTTTAATTGGAATTGCATTAAATCTGCATATTGCCTTTAGTAGGATTGCCATCTTCACAATGTTAATTCTGCCTTTCCAGGAGCATGGGAGGTCTTTCCGTTTACTCAAGTCCACCTCAATTTCTTTTTTGAGTGTTTTTATGTTTCATTGTATATATCTTTCACTTCCTTCGTTAACATTATTCCAAGGTATTTTATTATTATTTTTTGTTACTATTGAAAATGGGACTATGTCTCTCATTTCCTTCTTTGTAATTTTGTCAATCCAAATGGATCAAAGACCTCAACATAAGACCAGAAACTTCAATACTACTGGAAGAAAATTTAGGAAGTACTTTCCATGATATAGGAATGGAAAAAGACTTCCTCAACAAAACCCCTCACACTAGCTCACAATCTTAAACAGTCACTAAACCAATGGGATCACATGAAGCTGAAGAGTTGCTTTACAGACAAGCATACAATAAGCAAAGCCAATACATTACCCACAGAATAGGAGAAGATATTTGTGGGTTATCCAACTAATAGAGGCCTAATCTCTAGAATCTACAAAGAACTCAAAAATCTAAACAGTAAGAAGTCAAATACCCGACTCACAAAATGGGGCAAAGAGCTGAACAGGCAGTTCACAGAGGAAGAAATACAAATGGCAAACACACACTTAAGAAAATGTTCATCATCCCTAACCATTAGAGAAATGCAAATTAAAACAACTATGAATTTCCACCTTACCCCAATAAGGATAGCAAACATCAAAAAAATCAAATGAAAATAAATGCTGGTGAGGCTGTGGAGAACCAGGAACACTCATCCACTGTTGGAGGTAATGTAGGATGGTACAACCACTTTGGAAAGCAATATGGAGACTCTGCAAAAGCTGACTATAGAGATACCAACAGACCCAGTTATTCCTTTACTGAGCATCAACCCTAAAACCATCAAACCATAGGCCAGAGAGATTTGCTCAACCATGTTTGTAGTTGCTCAATTTGTAATAGCTAAGAACTGGAATCAACACAGATGTCCATCACTAGAAGAATGGATAACTAAGATGTGGTATAACTACATGATGGAATTCTATACAGCAGTAAGAAAAAATGACGCAATGAAATTTGAGGAAAAATGGTTGAACCTGGAACAGATCATTCTCATTGAACTTACACAATCACAGAAAGAAAAAAAAAAAAAAATCACCACATAGTCTCACTCATCTACAGCACCTAACCTGAATCTACCCAAGATGCCTTACTTATCCAGCAAGCATCTCGTGGACTAGACACTAGGATGGATGGGGAAGGAGGGGAGGCATTGAAGGGGTGGAAAAAACAAATGTAGACCCAAATTGTAATGGTACCATAGAATTCTACTTCTTAAAAGGCAGACCAAATGACTGAAACTTCACCAGGCCCTTACAGGGAACACCTGAACCAGAAGACACTGGAGAGTGTAGGATCAAGGCTAACCTTTAGCTTCTGCATCTCCTCTCTCTCTCTCTCTCTCTCTCTCTCTCTCTCTCTCTCTCTCTCCTCTCTAACTCTTGTGTATTAGTTATCTTTTTCCTCATTTCCTTAGTGGGCACTGACCTGTAACTCCCAGTACCAGCATGGGGCTATCATCCACTTTAGATCCAGCTTTAGATCAGAGAGACTTACAAGGTTTCCTAAAAGATAGACAGATTTCTGTCAGAGTACTTGATGATCCACCAAAGGTTAGTGGTAAGACACTATTGCTGAAGACACCATATGCAGTTGACACGTAAAATGGAATGGCATGGCTGGAAGCTAGAAGAGAATCAGTCCCCAGACAGTCAGTGTGTCTAGTGCCAGAAGGTGCTACATTGGCGACTGAGGGAAAATGACCAATATCTGTCCAAGAAACTCATGGTCTAACCTACTTAGCAGCAAATAACCTGTTGTGATGCCCACACAATTGCAATAGTGGCACACAGCCATGGTGGGGAACCAGCTGCTCTTGATTTGGCTAACTGATCCCCTCAGTGGTATGGGACCCATAGCTAGAGCTGGGAAACAAGTCAGAACCACATGCAAACATTAGCCTGCTCTCCAATATCAAGCTACCATCAATCATGGGCTACAAGAGGGCCTACACCTGTTAAATTCTCTATAAAAAAAAGTAAAGGTTATCTCATTTTTCCTGGTGCTAACTTACTCTCCATTGGAGAATCTGCTTCTCCTTTTCAGATGTAGATCCTAAGGAGAGAGCCTGGATATGCATGACCTCACAGTGCCTTGCACTACCTACACAGAACCAATATAATAGGAGGAAAAGATAATGACATCAAAATAAAAGAAAGACTGATTGAGAGGGGGAGGGGATATGATGGAGAGTGGACTTGTGAAAGGAAAAGTGGGGGGGGGGAAGTTATCATGGCTTATTGTCTATATTGGAAGTTGTCAATAATAAAAGAGAAAGAATACACATATAAAACTGTTCTATAACTTATTTTGAACATATGTATCTATATAAAATGTGTGTTTATATATAGGGCTATGTAGAGTCTATGTATGTATATCTATATCTGTATCATCTATATAGATTTTATTAAATCTCTATGTATTGAAAATGCAAATTGCCCTGATAGGGAATATATGTGACAATTATCTCTCTCAAGATCAAGGTTTCCTTCATGAAAACTTGAACCAAAATACAAAATAGTTAATTCCAATTTTCTGACATACTTCTTCCATCAACTCCATCATATCCCATTCATTCTTGTCTTCTCTTGATCACATTTTTGATCATATTATGCTCTTTTTATACAATGTCAGGAAATAATGTCTTTCCTTCCCCAATGTGTCAGTCAAAAACCCTTTAAGTATGAGTGACTGAGAGGAGCCTCCCAACCGCAGGAGAAGTTGAGCACAACTGTTCTGGAAAGCACCTGATATTCCCCTTAAACTTCCCATAGCTTCTTCAAGTGAGAATTAGACTATGTAATTTCATGTCACTTTGCATCTCCTCTACATTAAATATCAATGTCATATGTCCCCAAATAATTGCAGTATCCATAGCCACAAGGACTGTTTTTTAACATTTACCAGCACTTTGTACACTATAGAGCCTTTTGTAAATGCCTGAGCTCACTGAGTTCAATGACTCTGTTCAATTCAAACAAGTGAAGAAATAAAAGATTGGAGTTGAATAATTTGTACAAATCCACACACCTGTCAAGTGACATTGCCAATCCTAGAACCCACACATGTCCCACTGTGGTGTGGACTCAAATGCTGCTTGCTTTTGTAGCCAGCCCAGCATGAAACACACAAGACAGATTGATGGATCCATGTCGGCTGCCTATGTGGATGGCAATAAAACCACAGTAAATTCTGTTATGATATAGCTTGTTATTACATAGGCTTATAAATGATTCAAAGCATGTTCTTGGAAATATAACAACTTTATTATAAAAGCTGACTTCACACAGTCAGCACATATGGTAAATGTTATCCCTGCCTATATCTTTACACAGGGTCCCTCTCTCTCTCGTTCACTCAAGAAAACCTCACAATAACTGCTCTTTCTTTATACCCCAATGAAATTAAAATTGTAAACATTTATGTGAAAACTTTAGATTCAAACATTTAAAATAACATTAGACAATTTAACACTTCCTGGCCTGTTGAGTAATATTAGGTAGAAATTAATGAAATTCCAATTTTGAGTTAGAATACAGATGAATGTCATAATTTCATGCATGTCAAGTAATACAAATAACAATTAGTACTTAGTTTTTTACTTACCCTGCATTTTTTAGCTCACTTTGGTATACAAGGACTCAAAAATACAAAACCCATGCCCTTCACACTATACTAATACAGGGGTTTAGGCTTTTAAGCAATTATAACACCATTCCTTCTTATGGTACAGTTGACAAAAATGTACAAGTTGCATTGTGTTCAAATTTCTATAGTGCATTAATTATATAAATCTAAGTAAATAATTTTTCTCTGCTCAGCACAGGTCAATCGTGATTATAATTCCTCTGTTGCACCTTCCTTCTGCAACGACTGTACTATATTTAATTCAACTAATTGTGTCTTTACTCATGAGAGGCTTTATAAGTAGCTGATGTAAAAACAATACCATTTCTGACCATCCCCAAATGGAACAGAGTGTCTTACAACAGTCTTTCATCTCTTTTTGTAAAAATATAATGCAATTCTGCACGATGTTTAAATGTGCACAGAATCCAGCTATATCACTTGAGAAGAGGAGTCTTAGCATGCCCCTCTTCTAACTAGATGGATAACTTATTCAGCTAAATTCAGCCTTCTCAAGCAAGCTGTCCTTCTCAGAGAGAGGGAATTGCATTTCATCTCCATTACAATATGTTTCCCTTTAGTCCTGTACTGTGAGAACACAACTCCTTCTCATCTACTGAGGTCAGTGTGGATTTTATATAGACTTAAGATATACTGTTAATATAAAGGCTGCTAAGGCATCTGCCTGTCTGCACAGAAAACCTTGACTCTAAATGACGGGCTTCTGCTACCAGATTCCAGGGTCCAGAAAATACTTTAAGGCTGCCATGAAATTTCTGATATTTAAGATACTTTTGCACATGTAACTGTTTTCTTGTGCTTGAACCTTTACTTGTTTCCAGATACCAAAAGTGTTCCTTTACCCCCAAAAGAATAAAATCCACCCATACCTAGGCTCAGGGATCTGTTAAAAACAATGTATTATTTCAATTTTGACTGTTTTTTCTCCTGTCACTAAAATTACTTATTCTTAACAATTTTGCTTTAAAAAAAAAAGTACTTCATGTATAAGTAGTCTAAATGACTTTTAGAAGTTAGAGGGCACCATAGTGATGTTAGGTTTAAATTACTGTCACAATTAAAAACTTAAAAAACATATTTAAGGACTTCTGGCCAAGATGGCGACCGCCTAGCTGCACTCCAGATACCAAGGAGAAAAAGGCAAGAAATTAAGGGCTAACAGGGTCTTTTTGCCAGTGGGAGGGCACAGAGTGGGGAAAAACAGGGAAGCACACATCCCTGCGCCCCACACCTCGCCGCACCCCGCGCCCAGGGCGACCTGGCGCTTCCCGGCCCACGCACCCTGGCCCCGGCGCTCCCCACGCCGCTCGCACTCCCCGGGCAAAGAAAGGCAAGAAATTAAGGGTTATCAGAGTCTTCTTGCCAGTGGCAGGCCACAGAGTGGAGAAAAACAAGGAAGCACGCATCCCCCCTAGAGTGGGTAGTATACCCACACACATACAGCTGCTGTGCCCCACGCCCTGCACCCCATGCCCTGAGCCCCGTGCCACACTGCTGTGCTCTGTTTGCATGACTGCCAGCCCATCGCACAGCCAGCCCGCTGTGGTGACGCGTGGGGATCTCCGCCTTTGTGCTCTGATCGTGGGTGTTGGCCAGCCACGCTGTGCTCGGTTCCCACACCTGGAGGGGCGCCTCTGCCTTGATTAAGCTGCTGCCAGACCCCCTGCTGCTGTGCTCCGATCACTTGCCTGCCAGCCAGCCTCTGCTGTGTCCTGATCCCGTGCCTGCATCACAATTGCACTACAATTGCACGTGCAGCGGGCCCAGTCCCATAGCAAGGGCCACACAAG
The DNA here is from genome assembly GCF_020740685.1 of Jaculus jaculus. Lineage (NCBI taxonomy): Eukaryota > Metazoa > Chordata > Mammalia > Rodentia > Dipodidae > Jaculus > Jaculus jaculus. The sequence continues at coordinate 36,896,588 of NC_059103.1, forward strand.
TCCACACTGAGTCACTAACGCCAGCTCAGGCACCATCCCCTACCTGTCCATCACTACCCATCCCCTACTCCCCTGAGGCAGAAGAGCTCAGACAGTTTGCAGGTCCCAGTATTCCCAGCCAGAGTTTGGGCAGCTTCAGGGCTTGCTGCCTCAATATGCTTCCAAACTAGAAGGCAGGCAGCTTTGGTGCATTACTGGGTGAGAATTCAGGCAACTTTGGCGCCCCTGACAGGCTATAGATAGGCGGCTTTGGAAAGAGAGAGCAAAAACCCAGGCTACTTGTAACTGCCCCAGGCTGCCTGGGATTCTCATTAAACTAGATCCCAGGCTGCTCCACCCACCTACCTGCCCATACACTGACATGGGTAGACCACAGCGCAAAAGAAATAACATGAAAAATAAAATGCAAGAAAATCCAGACAGATCACCCAGTCCAACAATGATTACATCTAACCAAAACATAGAAGAATGTTTAGGATCAGAACATCAAGTGGAAGCAATGAACAATGCAACCCTGACCAACCTACTGCTAGAACTGGCAGGAAAGCTACAAAGGACAGATAATCATGTGGATGCTACCATCACTAAGCTAGAGCAATATGATAAGACACTGGAAGGAATTCAAAGAGAGCTAAGAGAGTTGAGGGAGAGTGAAAAAAAAAAGAGGACCTTAAAAATCAGCTGGCCACACTAAATGAAAACATAAAGAAATGCAAGGATGATTTCCAAGAATCATCAAGAAAATCAGAAAATGAGGCGAAAAGGGAGCTGGACAGAGCGATGGAAGTGATACATAGGAAAGTAGTAGAAAATGCAAATTTAACTGAACAAGTCCAAAACTCACTAGAGGCCCTCACAAATAGTCAGCGAAGTGGAAGATAGAAACTCTGATCTGGAAGACAGGATGAAAGAAACAGTTCGAGAGTCCAAAAATTTCAGTAAATTCAAAAGTTCCTGTGAACAGAACATGAGGGAATTGTGGGATACACTTAAACGTCATAATATCAGAATCATTGGAATACCAGAAGGAGAGGGAATTCAGACCAGAGTCATGGAGAACTTATTTAACAAAATAATTGAAGAAAACTTCCCCAGTCTCTTAAAAGAAAGGCCCATCAAGATACAAGAAGCCAGCAGAAATCCACACATACTGGACCAAAGGAGAAACTCTCCAAGACATATTGTCATTAAGACTCTAAACATTGACACCAAAGAGAAAATCCTAAAAGCAGCTAGGGAAAAACAGCACATCACTTTCAAAGGAAATCCCATCAGAATTACTTCAGACTTCTCAACGGAAACCCTGAAAGCTAGAAGGGCCTGGAATGAAACTCTCCAAACTCTAAGAAACTATGGCTTCTAACCCAAACTACTCTACCAGGCAAAAGTCTCCCTTATAATAGATGGTGAAAGGAAAACATTCCATGACAAAACTCAGCTTTACAATTATATGAACACAAAACCAAACCTACAGAAAGTATTCCAGGAAGTTCTCCACAGAGAAGAAACAAATAACCAAACACAAATGCCTACAAGAAGCAGATCACAGCAACCAAACCCAGAGTAGACAGAAAAAATTTCAAGTTCCATGGAAATGCCAACACACCGCTACCACCACAACATGGCAGAGATCAAATCAAATCTCACATTCATAACCCTAAATATTAATGGCCTTAATTCACCCATCAAGAGACACAAGCTAACAGGGTGGATCAAAAAATTAGACCCCTCAATCTGCTGCCTTTAAGAAACCCACCTTACCACTAAAGACAGAAACCTCCTCAGGGTGAAAGGGTGGAAAACAATATTCCAAGCAAATGGAAATAAGAAACAAGCAGGTGTAGCTATATTAATATCAGATAAAATTGACTTCAAACCAAAAACAATCAAAAAAGACAAAGAAGGCTACTTCCAGGTGGCTAAAATGTTTAATAGAAGCAATCTAATCCTTTACATAAGAAGTAAGACATATGGAGACTACAAATTAATACCCCTAATTTTAATTGTCAGTAAAGCTGACTTACGTTTTGATAGCATTGTCACATTTATGCCTACATAAAAGTCAAATTTGCTTCCATGTGAGGAGAATATGACATATTATTAATTTTTGAGCTTTTATAATCAAGACACTTTACAACAAACCCTCCTCAAGGACTTGGTCAAAACCCAACTTACTTTTGAGTCTAGTTTTGTCATAATGGTGACTCAACTGTGATATAAATGACACACAATATTACCACTGGTTTCATTTTCTCAACAAGTTATCAGTCTCTTGAGAAGCTCTACCTTAACATCTGTCTTTTATATAGCACTTTAGTGCAGGGGTAAGAATAGCAAACCCTTCATAAACTAGTGTCATTTCATAATTGCAAAATGGTAAAAATAGAATATTGTCTTCAGCCTAGTTAAAAGAGAAATAGTGATGAAAACACTTATTCCATGATAGAGGAATAGCTTCTGAAAAAGGTAGAAAAATGATTTGAGCACTTTCAGGGAAATTGAATAGATAACTACTAACATTGTAGAGTACTTTCCAATTTATAAAGCACTGATCATATATATTTTGTACTTAGTTTAAAACCCATACCTAGTGAGTATCCACCTTCAAGTTTCATCATAGATCCAAAAATGAAAATTTTTGAACCAAAAGATTTTAAGATTTTAAGATTTTTTTTAAGATTTGCATTATTCCTCTTGCTATGAATTTGGGTTAAATATTTTAATTGGTATATTTAAGAAAATAAGAAAATCTTTCCCACTACAACCAATAGCTTTGTATCATACAGTATAGAATATTCTTATATAAGAACAAAAGACATATGAACAAACTACCCCAAGGCAGAAAATGATGAATTTCTGGTGCTTTGATGCACAATGGCATTTAATCTTAAGATAGTGATAGCATCAAACCTATGTGATATAAACTAAGAATAGAGCAACAACTTTGCTGGAAAGATCAACACACAGTACTTATGAGGTTTGTGCAACATTTCTTTTTTTTCCTTTTTTTTCACTTTCTCTGTTCTATGAGAGCAGCAGTAAGTGTTCTATGAGAGCAGCAGTAAGTAAGGGTAAGCAGTAAGCAGTAAGGTACAAGTGTTGAAACACACTCATTCATAAGTAGGCCCATGGATTGTTAGAGTCATCTTAGTCCTTGCAATGGGCTCTTCAATGTTACAAGAGGTCAGCAAACTATGGCTCTGGAAAAATTACCCCATTTTGTTCAGTAGGGAGCTAAGAATCTTACTACATATTTTAAAACTTGAAAAAATTAAAAAAGCCAAACAATTTGTGACATATATAATTACACGAAATTCAAATTCTCAAATAAATATGTGATAGGTATGCAACCACACTCTTTTTTTACATATCCAGTAGCTGCCTCCTCATGACAGGTCAGGATTGAGTACTTGCCAGAGAGAAATATACATCCCCAATACAAAATATATACTATTTATGCTGGCTGTATACCTTTATAGAAAAATTGTTGCTGATTTTATCATGTGAAATATCTTCTTAACAAAAAAAACAATGGGAGTAAACAATACATGCGGTAAGAACACGTTAGAAATACATAAGCTTGTCTTTCCAAACCTCCAAAGATGCTGGTTACAATTTACTGTGCTATAGATGAGTAAAAGTGAGTTTACTATATTACAAATTTTGATGAGATTTTGTCTCATAAAAAATAGCAAATAAAAGCACTAAAAGCTAACTCTTCCTGTACACATTTGATTAGCTTCATAAATTATTAGTTATTTCCTCCCCTCCTTACATCTCTCCTTTCCTTTCCTGTTTTCCTCTCCTCTCCAAACTATGAGAATATATTTTATATTTATATAGAAAGCCCTGGATGCCTTCTTACCTTTATTTAGAGGAGATAAATCAAATTCAGGGCACTGTTTTAAATAATAATTTATTTGTGACTTAAATAAGCAGCAAGTAACGACACCAGGCGGGGATTGAGCACTTCCATTGCTCTCACGCTTGCTGTGTATCTCTTACATCATTCTGTATGGCAGGAAGCTCATTTTCCTTCTTCATATCTTAATTTGATTTTGATTTGTTTTTCATATTTAGTCAGCCTTTCATGCCAGGGTTTATGGCTGTCTAATTCCGTTACATTGGGAAAAATGAGAACATAGATATCTTTTCAAAATAATATTTCTATCTTCAATAAATATACAGAAATAGAATGAACTATTTAAAACAACTTTTCCTAATAACTGTTATGGTTTGAATATAAAATTCTGCCCCTCCCCCACACAGCTTGTATTTGAACCCTTGGTCTCTGGATGGTGGCACTATTTTTTGAGTTGTAGAGCTTTTGAAACTAGCAGAGATAGTGGGAGGGAGTTGCTTAGGGAAGGCCTTGAACATAATATCCCCTTATGGTTAGTGTAAGCTCTGCTTCCTGCCCCAGATGTGATATGAGAATCACTGGAAGCCAGCACTATGTCTTATTATTATGATGGACTAGGATTCTTTGAAATGGTGAGTCAAAGTAAATCCTTTCTTAAGTTGCTTTTGTAAGCTGTTTGTCACAGGTTGAGAAAACCTAATAATACAAAAAGGAGACAAATTAGCATGGAGATGAACAGAGACGGTAGCTTGTTTGGGGTGGTAGAACATCTGGTAGTCACAAAGCAAGAACATCACTCCTAGTTTTGACCTTGGGCCAACTCTACCACTTCCTCCATTCTCACTTCCCTTGCTAGCAGCTTAGAAATGGAGTTAGCTCTTTCTTTGTATGTCTATAGCCTTGTGATTCTAAATATGTGCACACTTGCCAGTAAATTGTAGGTAGATTGCTTATTGTTTTATTTAATTTAAAATGCTGTCAGATATAAATAAACCATGAATTGAAGACCTGCATTCTCCTCCTTGGTGCCCTCTGCTCTGCTCACTTTTTAGGGACAGGTGAAGACACTGGCAAAGGAGTCAGGAACATTACCAAGTCTCTAGGTATCACACAGTAAAATCACCATGCAAAATAGGCAAAATGTGGATAATATTCTTTGAGGAGAAAATGTATTTCTCTAGTAATTATGAAGGCTATTTAATATACCATTCATCAATAAGCAAGAAAATCATGTAAATAAATTTAAATAAAAATAACTCAAATTACAATTTTTAATAACAGTTCAAAAATAATACTTGAACATGTACATTGTTATAGTAAACATATTCCAAGCAATTAAGCAATATGTGTACCGCATTCTCAATGCTCCTTGGAAGTTTTCCCAAATATATCACTATTTATTTTAGTAGAATAGTCTGTTGTCCAAGTAATAAATTTTACTTCATCATTTCATCATTCATTCTGGGAAGATCTACTATTTGTGGCATTATATACTACAAAATTTCCTTCCTAGTAAATGATTATTATAAATAATTTAATATAAATGATGTTTCTATTCACAAGAACCATAGCTTTCCTAATAGTGAGGTTTTTTTTTTTCAACAGTATTAAATTTATAGAACTACTTTAAAATATGGTCATGACTATATAAAAGAATAGTGTGATTATTTAAAATCTTAGTAATAAAATCTTTACATTAGCATGGCATAAAAATAATTATTTAAATACTAAGGGAAAAATAAAACATAGAATTTATATATAATATGTTCACATTTACATAATATGAAAATCCACATGTATAAGGTGTCAGAAATTTAATTCATAAAAGAATAAAATAAATAACTACATATAAGTGTCAGAAATTTAATTCATAAAAGAATAAAATCAATGACTATATATAAGTGGAAGGTTTAGAGATGTTTACTTTTTAAAATCTTTGAACTAATTTACTATGTTACAATTTTCTTCTTAGTAAAAACCCAACAATACACAATGCAGAATTTAAAAAGCAATTGCACTTCAAAAATACAATCATGCAACACTACACTTTATCTACAGTTTTAAAATAATTGTTATATTATCATTTCCCTGTCCAAAAGGTACACTAATAAGCATTTTGTGAATGAATGAATACATTTTTGTTACCCTACAAATATGCCTATGTAGTTGGAAAATAAACATTTTTCTTTCTTGAATACTTTGAAGATAGTGCATAACTATCATTACTGAATAACTTTTCATATATGTTCATACAGAAATAGCTAATACTGATGTACTTAAGAGGCAAGATACAAAAACACCTGATTTTCAGGCTAGTGGCTGCCAGCCAGACTTGTGTCAATCACTGATGAAATAGCTCATTTCACAGAGGTTCGCAATGAGCTGATACATGCATATGCTGCTCAGCACAATAGAGTACTTCATGAATGTTTAGATGGCATAAGTGTTGTTTTCAGTGTGTGATGAGGAGGGAGTTCAACACTACAGAAACCCTAGGCTCCATCCTCTTGTCACTGAAATGCCATTGTGACGTAAATACACATGCATGAGCACACCCGTTGTAGAAACTGCCTTTCTTTATAGGATTTGCTTAGTGGAAATTTACTGGCTCTTTCCCACAAATGGGGAAAATATAAATATTTAGAAAGTTTTTATTGTTAGGTTAACCCCTGTGGGAAAGATACTCAACCAAAAAAGCAGCTGATTTGAAGGTCAGAAACAATCATAAACTTTAACAACATCCTTACCATGTTACTTATTTTTTTTTAAACTTACGATGCAGTAGCAATTTTCCTACTTTATTGACAAGTCTATTTTAAATCCAGGTGTTTTTCAAAATAAGTGACGTTCTACCCTATTCTAAGTTATCAGGCCTTCCAATCAAAGGCTGCTGAAGTCATCAATCATGGAGTTGATAGAGTAAAACTACCACAAAATATAAGGATTCATTATGACAACCAATGCTGTGGAAAGTTGGTTGTGTTACAGTGTGACTCCCAAGCAAATGTCTGGGCCAGATCCCCAGTGACAAAAATAAAATTTCTAGGGTAAAGAGATGATGTTGTGGTAAGGTGCAAAGCCAAAGGACCCAGGTTCAATACCCTAGGACCCACATAATCCAGATGACAAGGGGGTAGATGCATCTGGAGTTCATTTGCAATAGCTGGAGGCCCTGGGGTACCCATTCCACTCCCCTGCCCTCTCTTTCTCTGTCTCTTTCTCTCTCTGCCTTATTCTTTCTCTCCCTCTCTCAAATAAATAAATAAACATTTAAAAATAAAATAAAATAAACTTCTCCTTCCAAGGAAGAAGTTTCAATAAGGGACTCACTGCTACCCTTAGAACAAGGAGCATATTATAATATTCTTGGAAATTTTTTTCAGAAGAAGTTGATATAACATAAATTATACATCCACTAAAGGGTTCTACAGCAATAGATGCAATGATTCAATGTAATATTGATAACATACTATAGCAGGTATTCTCCAAAGTTTATTTAGAGATTCTGTATATTAAAATGATCAAAATGCATCAAGAAGAATCATTAATGACTAATTATATCACATTATTTTGAAAGCAAAAAATATTTACAAAAATACCAGAAATAGTATAGTCAATAAGCTTACTAAATAATAACTTATTCTTTTCCATTAAGGTTAAATGAATCAAAACCAGATGATATCCATTAGCATAACTAAATGATGATGGATTTTTTTTCAAAATATTTTTTATTTATTTGAGAGTGACAGACAGAGAGGCAGGCAGAGCAAGAGAGAGAGATTGAGAGAGAAAATAGGCACACCAGGGCCTCCAGCCACTGCAAACAAACTCCAGATGTGTGTGTCCCCTTGTTCATCTGGCTGATGTGGGTCCTGGGGAATCGAGCCTAGAACCAGGGTTGTTAGGCTTCACAGACAAACACTTAACCGCTAAGCCATCTCTCCAGCCCTGATGATAGATTTTTAAAAAGTCAAAATACTCATATGCTAAATTATCAAACAAAAATCTTTACTAAAATAAACAAACTTGAGACACTCTGCTTCCTGTGTGTCAAAATAACCATGCCCCCAGGCCTCACTCTTTAACAGTTCTTTTTTTTTTAACTCTAGAAAGATAAACATGGAAAGGAGAAATAAATTCTTCATGTAATTCTATCTTGTTCTAGCATATAGATTTCTTCTGGCATCATAAAAATGCTAACTGCATTATTATTATTTTTTGAATTTACTATATTAGGAAATAGAAACAGACTCTAATCTCCATACTATTAATTCTTCAGATCATTGTGAAATAGTAAACTTAGCTAAATCTCAAAGTTTGCTTGAAAGTCCCTTTAGCACAAGACCCTAGGGAGTGTTTCACTTCAGATAGACATTTTGAACACTGTTCATCTTCCTTCAAACTTACATTATTCTAAACTTTCTAGGACCAAGTCAAAATCCACATCCCAAAGTAGTAGTTTGTTGTTGTGGCTTGTCATCTTTCTTTATCAAAACATACTAATTGGATAGAGAAATGGTTTAGTGGGTGATATTCTTGTCACATAAGTGTGAGGATGGGTCTAAGATTTCCCTTAAAGTTACCATATTCTTAAGATGACCTTCAACTTCTGACTTTCCTGCTTCCACATTCAGAGAGTTAGTATTACAACATAGGTCACTAAACCAAATTTATATGTCATGATGGGATTCAAACCAAGGATTTTTTTTTTTTCAAGGTAGGGTCTCAATCTGGTCCAGGCTGACCTGGAATTAACTGTGTAGCCTCAGGGTAACCTCAAACTCACAGCAATCCTCCTGCCTCTGCCTCCCAAGTGTTGTAATTAATTGTGTCACCTAGTAAGTCAGTAAAAACTCAAAAGTGACAATGCAAGTGGAGCTACCAGCCCTGTGGCTTCAGATTTCACAAGCAACCATTCAGTTTGATTAATTACAGATTTAATCAGGATAGATAGGAAATCTGTTGCATGTTACCTAAACCCATCCTTACAAAATGAGCAATATCACAATTTTAAAATTTAAGCCCTTAGTTACTGTGGTGGTTTGATTCAGGTGTCCCCCATAAACTTAGGTATTCTGAATGCTAGGTTCCCAGCTGATGGAGATTTGGGAATTAATGCCTCCTGGAGGGAGTTTATTGTTGGGGGTGGGCTTATGGGCTTTATAGCCAGTTATCCCATGCCAGTGTTTGGCACACCCTCCTGTTGCTGTGGTCCATCTTATGTTTGCCAGGGGGTGATGTCCACCCTCTGCTCATGCCATCGTTTTCCCCTGCCATCGTGGAGCTTCCCCTCGAGCCTGTAAGCCAAAATAAATCTCTTTTTCCCAGAAGCTACTCTTGGTTGGGTGATTTCTACCAGCAATGCGGACCGGGCTGCAACAGTAAAGTGGTACCAGAAGTGGGGTTGCTGCTAGACACCTGACTATGTGGCTTCAGCCTTTTGTAGCTGATTTTCAAGAGGAAAGTGGAAGGAGTTAAAACCTTGGCCTAACAGATGCCTTGCAGTGCTGTAAGTACAGCCTGATGGACTATTCTGGTCTGAGCTGTAAGACCTGAAGGCAGTAAAAACTATGGACTGTGAGGTTTGGCTTATGAGGGTGAGAAAGAGCTTTGCTTGGACTGGGCTAGCAGTTTGTGTGAGAAGCTTGCTCTTATGCCCATGTCCTGAGAAGTTGTGCAGGGTTGCTTTGCATAAAAATGAACTGGTGTGTGCAGAGGGATATGGCACAGAAAGAAAAATCTTTGGGTGAACTACTGCCAATTCAGCTACAACTGAGAGATTACAACCTTTGAGACTGGGCTAGCTGACCTGCGCTGGGGCAACAAAAAAAATGTCAACTCTTTTTTTTTTTTTTCACCCTCTGTTCTTTTTATTTTTTTATTTTTTTTAATTTTTATTAACATTTTTCATGATTATAAAATATATCCCATGGTAATTCCCTCCCTCCCCACCCCCACACTTTCCCGTTTGAAATTCCATTCTCCATCATATTACCTCCCCATTACAATCATTGTAATTCCATATATACAATATCAACCTATTAAGTATCCTCCTCCCTTCCTTTCTCCACCCTTTATGACTCCTTTTCAACTTACTGGCCTCTGCTACTAAGTATTTTCATTCTCACGCAGAAGCCCAGTCATCTGTAGCTAGGATCCACATATGAGAGAGAACATGTGGCGCTTGGCTTTCTGGGCCTGGGTTACCAGACTGAGTATAATACTTTCCAGGTCCATCCATTTTTCTGCAAATTTCATAACTTCATTTTTCTTTACCGCTGAGTAGAACTCCATTGTATAAATGTACCACATCTTCATTATCCACTCATCTGTTGAGGAACATCTAGGCTGGTTCCATTTCCCAGCTATTATAAATTGAGCAGCAATAAACATGGTTGAGCATGTACTTCTAAGGAAATGAGATGAGTCCTTTGGATATATGTCTAGGAGCGCTATAGCTGGGTCATATGGTAAATCAATCTCTAGCTGTTTTAGGAACCTCTTTTGAAGGGCCCTGAGTGCTCAAGGAGTGTCCTGTTCTTCAAAGTCTGCTTTATTCCCCCCTAGATTAACAAACTGGCACCCTACCTGGTATCGTGGAGTATAAGAAATACTGGAAAGAGGGTTCACTGAGTTTACAACACGGTCTTGTGTTTTGGAAATGGCCATGGGCAGTGTGAAGCGGGTTTGCTGGTTGCCTGCATAGAGACCCCATGGGGCCATGAGGATGAACCGTGGCTTACAGTGGAGACCCAGTGGAGATGCCGGGACCATGAGATGGCTGCCGAGGAGCTGCCGGCCCGGTGAAGTTTCCCAGGACTGTGAGTAACCTAGCTGGAGGGGTGGAATTGGAATGCCAGAGACTTGTTGCTGGTTAGAATTATCGGACTTGAAAACTTGTCACTGGCTAGAGTTGCTGGACTTGAAGCTACAGAGTTTGATGTTTGCCCTGGTTGTTTTAAATCTTGTATTGGTTAAATGTTTCTTTGCTATGCCCAATGCCATCTATTACAGTGTGAATATTTGTTCTGTGCCATTATGGGTTTTTTGAGGTTATATTTTGGTATTATGGCTCAGTTAAAAGATCTTGAACTATGGGGATATATGAACATCATTGGAATTGATAAAAACTATGGAGACTTTTAAAGTCAGACTAAATACATTGTATTTTACATCATGTATGGATATCAGTTTATGGGGGCCAGGGGCGGAATGTGGTGGTTTGATTCAGGTGTCCCCCATAAACTTAGGTATTCTGAATGCTAGGTTCCCAGCTGATAGAGATTTGGGAATTAATGCCTCCTGGAGGGAGTGTATCATTGGGGGTGGGCTTATGGGCTTTATAGCCAGTTTCCCCATGCCAGTGTTTGGCACACCCTCCTGTTGCTGTGGTCCATCTTATGTTTGCCAGGGGGTGATGTCCACCCTCTGCTCATGCCATCGTTTTCCCCTGCCATCGTGGAGCTTCCCCTCGAGCCTGTAAGCCAAAATAAATCTCTTTTTCCCAGAAGCTACTCTTGGTTGGGTGATTTCTACCAGCAATGCGGACCAGGCTACAACAGTTACCAATACTCTAGTCATCTTTCTTTCCAGTTTACATCTAACATACCTCCTTTACTTTTTTTAAATTTATTTGCATGAGATAAAGAGAGGGAGAGAGAAAGTATGATTATGCTAGGGACTTTTGATCTTGTGAATGAACTCCATATACATGTGCCACTTTGTGTGCATCTGTCTTTATATGGTACAAGGAAGCCAATCATAGGCTGTCAGACTTTGCAAACCAACCTTTAACTGCTGAGCCATCTCCTCAGACCAATATTTCCTTTAACATGAGACCTCAAGTTTCTATTTGTGATTCAGTGTTACATAATCCATTGTCATAACAGTTTACAGACAAGATTTATGGTGTTCATATATCACGTAACAATCCTTTATCTAGTTTATATGAGTAGCCCTGTTATACAGATAAGAAAACAAAAATCTCCAAATTAAATTCTTTCCTCAAATGGACTAGCTAGTAAGTTGTGAAGAAGAATCTGAATCTCAAATTACTTCCATCAAAGCCTGTGCTTTGATAGACAGCATCATGTGATGGATTTCCATGTAATAATGAATAGTGTTACTTTGTGTTTTTTTGTGATATGTCATAGTATTATGTTGCTATACATATGCATATATTGATTTCATTTACATTTGCATATTTCATTTGAATATATTGTTTCCCCAAGAACAACTGGTTTATATGGAAAACCATGTCATCTTTAATCAGCAGGCACAACCTTCTTGCTAATTATCTCTTACCCTCCTCTAAAAATTCTAGTTTCTATAGTTGTCTTCTGTGGTGGGTTTGAATGCAAAGTATTCCTCATAGTGTCATGTGTTTTCATTACTCAGTCCAAAGATGGTGACAATTTGGGAGAGTTGTAGAGCCTTTGGGATGTGGAGCCTTGCTGGAGTAAGTATATCATTGAGGGTGGTCCTTGAGGTTTATTAGTCTTGGCTATTGGGTATTGAGAGCTAAATCATTCTTTCTTTCTTTATTTGAGAGACAGAGGCTGATATAGAGAGAATGGGGGCATTATGGCTTCTAGCCACTGCAAACAAACTCCAGACACATGTGCCACCTAGTGCATCTGGCTTATGTGGGTACTAGGGGATCGAACCTGGGTCCTCAGGCAAGTTCCTTAACTGTTAAGCCATCTCTTCAGACTGAGAGAGCGACTCATTCTTGCTGCTACCTCCTAGCTGATATGACATGATGTAATGTCCAGTCTCTGCTCTTCTATGCTTCTACTGTCATGATGAAATGTTCCCTCAAAAGTGTAAGCTGAAATTACCCCTTTCATCCATGAGTTGCATGAATCTGGGCAGGTCTTTTATCCCAGCAACGTAAAGGTAACTGCTACACCTTCCTTATTCTATACTATTGTGTGTAAATTTTTGCTTCCTTCCTACAATATGTATGTACAGTATTGAGGTGGGGTGCCTTGTTTGTTCAAGACTACCTCTTCAAGAATACCCATTTAATGTGATGTGTTTAATGGGGGACAGTGGGTCATTGAACTCAGGGCCTATTTTCTGAAGGACACCTGATCAGAGTAACTTGGAGTCATTCAGAGGTGCTATAAAACATTTATCTCCTAATCCATTTCACTTGACACCCCTATAGTCCCTCACCTATATCTTTACAGATATTCATTCTACAATGTCAAGTCAACCTTCTGATCCTGTGAGATACACCAGAGGTAGGAATGATGTACTTTCGTGTGTGTCTGGCATCCTTCATGTATTTACTTTATTTTTCTCTAGGTCATTTCTTATTTCTTCACAGGATTTCCACATCTGTCTATGCATACTGAAAAAGTAAGACCATTCTCTGGAGATACCAAGTCAGAAAATTATCTTAGGTACTAAGATGAAATAAGATATTTTGCCTTGATTTTTATTGCATTATTACTATGGAAAAATCGGCAATAACGTAATAGTAGTATAGTTGCATTGACTCTACTAGATGCTTTTCTGATCTTCGAGTTTGACAAAAATAACTATAATTTAAGTGGGGTGGCTGGCATACAGCAGTTACATCAGAACTCAAAAAGCTGAGACAGGAAGACAGTGAGATCCACTCCAACCTATACTGCAAAGTGAAGCTCTGATAAATATAAAAGCAAGAAAACAAACAAAAGTTAAAATGAAAGATAGCAACTGTATTTTGATAGACATCTCTGTTTCATTTAATAAAGAATTAGTCATTTTCATGAGAGAAATTCTTTGCCTTTTGGTATCATACTTTTCTTTCCATTTAGCTTTCTCTAACAAATATATTAAACTTTGGCTCTGGAATGGTTGTATGTTAAGGATGGTTTTGAATGACAGTAGGAATCATGCAAGACCTTTACTGTTATTCACATTCATTTTCTTAGATACAATGCTGTTTGAGTAGCCTTGTATGATATTTGATCACTTTCTTTTTCATACTAATTTCAATGGATTTCCATTTCATAAACTTTGAGTCTAGCTTTAAGTAGGGTATGCCTGCTTCCATGTGTTTAGCTATCAACCAGCCACTGTTTGTAACCTCAGTAACTATACACAAACTACTACCTAATAGGATGATTTTTTATTTGTCATTCTTTATTTTAGTATTTATTACTACAAGACTCTAGAAGTCTAAGATCTATTATTTACACATCCATTTATCTTACCTATGTCTGTAACTCCAAGACCAAGTCTAAAATTTGCATGGCTCCATGTTACATACCCTAACTCAATAAAAAGAAACATAAACTTTATTTGTAGCTATACACAGAAATAGGCACTGCTGCCTATTGGACTAGATGAGCTTCAGGGCAGGTCCCCAAAGTCAACTGTGGTACTTCATTCAGTATCTCTTCTCTTGGGAATATCAGTTCTGGCTGGAGGAATGGCTTAGCAGTTAAGGTGTTTGCCTGCAAAGCCAAAGGACCCAGGTTTGATTCCCCAGGACCCACGTTAGCCAGATGCACAAGGGATTGAATGTTTCTGGAGTTCATTTGCAGTGGCTAGAAGCCCTTGCATGCCCATTCTCTTTCTCTCCCTCTTCCCCAGTCAAATAAATAAAAATAAACAATAAAATAAAAAAGAATATCAGTTCATTCTGCATAGTATAAATGATAGTAATGGAAAAGAAGACCATGGGATTTTTCAAACTTCATTCTAATTTATCACATTAAAAAGTTGAAATCTTTTTCATTACTCAACACTGGCTATGCAAATTAGCAATATTGTGCTAGGGAAATTGACCAGTTGTTAAAGTATTTGCTCCACAGGAATATCTGAGTTCAGATCCCAAGAACACGTGTGAAACACCAGGGATGGTGTATACACCTGTAATCCCTACGCTGATGATGTGGAAGAGAGAGTCTAAGGCTTACTGGATAGTTATTCTTGCTTAATGAGTGTTGCAGTCCGGTTCGCATTGCTGTTAGAAACCACCCAACCAAGAGCAGCTTCTGGGAAAAAGAGATTTATTTTGGCTTATAGGCTCGAGGGGAAACTCCACGATGGCAGGGGAAAACGGTGGCATGAGCAGAGGGTGGACATCACCTCCTGGCCAATATAAGGTGGACCACAGCAACAGGAGGGTGTGCCAAACACTGGCAAGGGGAAACTGGCTATAAAGCCCATAAGCCTGCCCCCAACAATACAGTCCCTCCAGGAGGCATTAATTCCCAAATATCCATCAGCTGGGGAGCTAGCATTCAGAACACCTAAGTTTATGGGGGACACCTGAATCAAACCACCACAATGAGTTAGCTCTAGGCTCAGTGAAAGATGCCATCTCAAAAAATAAAGGTGGAAAATTATTGAGCAGGTTCCCTGATATTGACCACTGGCTACACAAGCATGATCACATGCACATGTTCCCACATTTCTACATACACACGTGCATGGATACTCCACACCTGTCGAAGCCTAATCACATGAGCAATGTCACTACTAACATTTAGTTTAAACATCTTTCCTCAAACTGTATTTCTGGAATAACACCTAGTCAACAGAGGTGCTCATGGTCTTGTTGATGTTTATGTTATGGTAGCATAGTGTGTGACTCAGTTGTGAACTATACTCTCAAAGCTAATCATATTGTCATTCTAAATATGGTAGTGTGTTGCTAAGGTTTCCTTTTTTAATACACATCATTTTCTGTGTCCTCTTCTAGCTGTGTTACCATCCACATAGTTGCCACTATTAATATTTCAGGCATATGATGCCACCTTTTATTTTTTCTTTTTCTCAGTATTCATTCATAGACTGTACCCAGCAGAGCTGACATTTAAATTGGGAGAATGCACTTGCCAAGGCCTCTTTATGCTTTCTCTGCCATGATCTCCATCCTTGGCCCACAGTTAGAGGACTTATGCCACGGACCACAACCTCGCCTTATTGGATAACTTCAAAAGACTCTCTTTTCTACCTTATTTTCTCTACATAGCAGGATTTGAATTTGAAAAACAGAAGCATTTTATTCACAAAGACATACGTGTATTTGTCCCTCTACGGTGCTTTGATTCAGGTGTCCCCAAAAAACTTAGGTGTTCTGAATGCTAGGTTCCCAGCTGATGGAGATTTGGGAGTTAAAGCATCCTGGAGGCAGTGTATTGTTGGGGTTGGGCTTATGAGTACTGTAGCCAGTTTCCCCTTGCCAGTGTTTGGCATACTCTCCTGTTGCTATGGTCCACCTTATGTGGGCCAGGGGGTGATGTCTATCCTCTGCCCATGCCATCCTTTTCCCTACCATCATGGAGCTTCCCCCACCGGCCTGTAAGCCAAAATAAACTACTTTTCCCCCCCACAAGCTGCTGTTGGTTGAGTGATTTCTACCAGCAATGCGAGCCTGACTGCAACACCCTCTCTTCTATATACATACCTCTTATCCCAGGTTATCTTTATCATTTAGTTGTTTAAAATACAATTGTTAAAAGTTTTAAATTTATAAAAGATATTGAGAAGATATGGAGACTTCCCATATATTACATACCTACTTTCCAAATTTTGACTAGTGTATTTCTCCCAATAATCACCCAATACTGATATGTATTTTTTAAATTGAAACTATATTTTCTTTCTACTTGTTTATTATTCACTTTTTCTTCTAGGATCATACACTCTATTCAAACCTCAGTTTTCTTTAGACCTGCTTGTGACTGTGGCAGTTTCTCAATTTCCCAGTTTGTGATGGCTCTGGCCACTGTAACGATGCTCTGGTATTCTCTGGAGTGTTTCTTAATTACAGTTTATCTGGTATTTTTCTCATGGTTACATCTTTTTTTTTTTTTTTTTGAGTTTGGGGGAAGAAGAACATCAAAGTTCAGTGTTTTGTTTTAAATCACATTATATGAATGCTTCATAATTTCTTTGTATAGAAAGTATTTTACTTTACTTTTATTTATTTGACAGAGAAAGAGAGAGAAAGATAGAAGAGAATGGGTGCTCCAGGGCCTCCAACCATTACAAATGGACTACAGACACATGTGTCCCTTGTGTATCTGGCTAACGTGGGTCCTGGGGAATTGAACCTGGGTCCTTTTGCTTTTCAGGAAAACACCTCAACTGCTAAGCCATACCCTCAGCCAGACTTAACCACTTAAATGAAGAGAAATTTATTTTTTCTAGCAAATTTACTATTTTCTTGCCCTTTTCATATTTCACTGTTTGGAACGAAGACCCTGTTTGCAGCTCATACTTCAGCAGTGGGGAATTATGCTTTAGTTCATTGGGAAATATCTACCTCAACTGTTTATAATTATTCCACTTCAATCTTCAATTGATATCTTCACTAAATTGTTTTTGCCATTTATCAACCAATGGATTACCATGCATTTTGGACAACTCAGACTTATTTCTTTTGCAGATCCCATTCTATATGAGACAGATAAGTAGTGTTCACATTTTTATCCCCAGAGTCTAGCATTCTCTATTGAATCTGCTTGGATAAGAACTGATGTTCATAACTGTTATTCTTGGGCTCCTGGGAATTGGAATGTCAGAGCCCAAAGTGATGCCATTTAAAATAAGAAAGAAGAGAGTATAGTTGCTAACCTGTTGGGTTGGAATTATGACTCTGCCTTCATGCACTATGAGTTGGGTTACTTAAGATCCTTATATTTCAGCTGCTCACCTACAAAATGAGAATTATAATCATAATAGCATGCATGTTATGAAGGTTCAATGATATATCTCTATGAAGTGACAAGCGTTATACACAGAGATATAAAACAAATATCAGATATGAAAATTGTATGTCATATTTTGAAAATCAGGTAAGGTCATGCATGGTAAAAGATGCAACTGTGTGCTAACAAGAGTGCTACATGATATAGGAGATGCCATTACTTAAAGGTAAAATTAGCCATTAAAAATGAATAACATATGGGCTGAAGGAATGGCTTAGTGGTTAAGGCATTTGCCTGCAAAGCCAAAGGACCCAGGTTTGATTACCCAGGACCCATGTTAGTCAGATGCACAAGGGAGTGCATACATCTGGAGCTCATTTGCAGTGGCTGGAGGCACTGGCACAGCTATTCTCTCGCTCTCCCCCTCTTTCTCTGTCAAATAAAAAAAATAAATAAAAATAAAGATCCTGGGGCTGGAGAGATGGCTTATGGCTTAGTGGTTAAGCCACTTCCCTGTGAAGCCTAAGGACCCATGTTCAACTCTCCAGGTCCCATGTAAGCCAGACATAAAGTTACACAAGCTAGCAAGGTCACACATGTGCACCAGGTGGCACATGTATCTGGAGTTCATTGCAGTGACTGGAGTCCCTGATGCACCAATCTTCTCTCCCCTCTCACTCTTACTCTTTCACTAAAAAAGTCAGTCTGTTGGGAATTTCTCAAAAAGAAAAGAAAAGACAAGACAAGAAAAGAAAACAAAAGACAAGAAAAGAAAAAAAGGAATATCCAAACACTGTTTAGCTTACTTTTGTAGTATAGTTTTATTCACTACACTAAGAGTAGAACATACAGGGCAACAGAGATGAGAAGAATACCCTGTATCCACTTTGTGAAGGACAAGTTGGAAAGACTTGAGTTTGTTCTTCAGGAAACAGATGCAAAGACATAGTTGCAGAAGAGGAAAGCTGCTTGTGATCACAACATGCATAATATGTATGAGCCTAGGCTGGATATCACAGAGGATTGTCAAGACAGAGTTAAGCAGGGCATGGCGGTACACTCTAATCCCACCACTTAGAAGGCAGAGGTAGGAGGATTTCCAGTGAATTTGAGGGCTGCCTGGGACGACACAGTGTATTTCAGACTAGCTTGGGCTAGGGCAAGACACTACCTCAAAAAAAAAAAAAAAAAAGAACCACTGATCTTTATATAAGGAGCTAAATAGTGTGGGATAGAAATACTTTCAGTATATTGCATCAAAGCCACATTTTTTTCTCTAGTGTGCACAGTAGGGCTCTATTCATCCTATCCGGAATGGAATACTAAGTGCTTATGCAGAGTTCATGTTCATCTCTGCATCCTCTCCAAAATCTAATTAGGAGCCTCAGGATCTAAAATAGGTCCATAACTGAAAGTTATGCCTATAGTTGATGGGTTACACTTATGATTGATCTCAGATGCATCAAGTAAAAGGACAATTACAGTAGAGAGGAGTTATATAATCTAAGCTTGCCAATCATGTTGGAGAACCAACTCTGTTACCTGATAACCAGCTCCCCCATCTTCTGGATCCCAAATTGTAACATGTTGTATTGGGATATGTAGTAAAAGAACCGGTTGACTCTTTTGGAAGTTTATCCAAAACTTGTACATTTGGTTTACCCTCTAATAAATTTTCCTGCTGCCTTATTATTTGTGTCTTTTTAAATTATTTGACTAAGGTACTAAAACCTAGAAAATCCTAAACAGAGACTGCTGATCCCACTGGTGCTGATTAATTTGGATGAGCAGCCTCCTGTGGCCTGTCTAAGAGTGCCTCTGTTTTAATACTAAACATCTTTGTATCAGAAATCTTAAAAATGTTGAAAAACTGAAGACAGTTGGTCATCGTGGTATTTATGGTGTGAACATAAAATGATCATATGGTGGGATTTGAAGGCTCTTAACATGTTAGGAGGTGAAGACTAATTGAAGGGTGTGACTATAAGACAACATGCTTTTGAAAGTACTGCCTAGTCCTGGTTTGCTTTCTCTTTCTGTTTTCTGTGTGCCATGAGGTACATGGCTTCCTTTCCTCCATACACCATGGATGGTAGCCAAAAGAACACAAATGATATCAGTGTGTTCTTGCAATTGGGTGTCATAAACAGGAAATCATGATAACAACCATATCAGAATAAATGAAATTGTATTTACTATTCTTTTACTGGGATTCTAGGCTTACAGAATTATTGTTATTGTATTTTACAGATGAGAAGTTTATTTTTGATAAATACATAACATGCATTTCATGTCTATTTAACTGTCATGGATGGTCCTTACTGCCTCTGAATACATCACTGCTAACTGCCCTGGTCCTAAAAAAACTTCCAAATTGGATTCACAGTGAGAAATTTCATAGAAACAATTTCTCTTTGGCATTTTCCCCAAGTTGCATGAAATCCCCATCTGCTTTATAGGTTCAGTGACCATGAAAATTGGCCAAGCATCAGAGAAAGTACCAATTGAGAAATCAAAAAAAAAAAAAAAATGGCATACTAGAAAGAAATCATGACAAGGTGTTAAGATACCTGTGTTTTAATTCTGCTTTATAAATTTCCAGGATTTTTTTATGTTTGTTAAGAATTGTAAGTCATTTATTATCCTTGAGATTTAATTTCTCTTTTTGAAATAGGAGAGATGAAGCTTAGATGATACCCATGCTTTCTCTAGGACTGACATACATCCTACCTCTTACTATGCTGGACAGTGGGCATCATTCTGATAGGCATTCCTACCCTCCAAAAGGACAATATGTAATCTGAGAAAGATAATGTATGATATTCAACCAATGTTTAACACCAAGGCTATGCTTCCTATATACACATAGCCTTTGCTTTATCATGGCTTCTATTGCTCCAAGTTCCTTAAACATCTTCCCAACATCCTATGGATAGCCATATGCACACCAGCAGCACCCATACTTTCTTTTGTTCTAATTATACACTAGTTTGTTAACATGGTCTTATTTTATATTCACTGAGTGTTGGCAGCTTGCTGATGTATACATATAGGAAGATTCCCTCAAATCCAAGGAGTGCTCCATGAGAAAAGACACCTTTCAAAGGATATAATGCAGTATTCCACATAGTAGTACACTTGAAATATAACGAATGTAATGCTTAACAGTTCAATGACAGGTTTGTTCTGATATTTTTTTTTTCACTCTAGGCTGCACTTAACAAAACATTAAATTGAAATTATGACAATTGACCACTGATGCCAAAAACTATGGTTAAATGAGTAGGATTATGTATATGAAGAATGAATAGGAACTATAATTCATTACTGAATTATATATAATTATATATATATATTACACATATTTGTCTACCTCTCTTATACAAAATGAAAAAAATACCCCTCCTCTCAAGACACTAATAATCTTCTTATAGAAATGTTTCATGACAGAATTAAGAAATCTCCTTATTTAATGATCATCCTTATTATCATAATTTGTGGAATTTTCAGAGACTTCTCACTGTATAACTTTGTATAATTACTGTACAAGGAAACTTTAATGTTCAGTAAACAGTGTCCAAATTCCAGTATTTGCAATGGTGATGTTGTTACCTGTTTTCCTGGACAACAACTGTAGTAAGAGCAGTCATGAGGTAAAAGAACTGTCTAGGGGCTGACGTCATTTAAGAGTTCAAACTGCCACTCATACATGTGGAGGTGGACAAGAGTGTTCTATTCATCAGCTTTGGGTAACACTGGAGAACATCACAGGGCTCTTATTCTTTCAGCTCTTCTGTCCATAGTTGTGGACAAAGAGAGCCTTCCCTACATGTCCAAAAGCAAACTCAGGAATTTTTCTTCAAGCAGCATCCAAGTGTGGCTTGCTATCTCATGGACATCAATGAACTGAATTTCCAAGATTCTATTTTTTGGCAAGTTTTAAAAATGACTCTAAAATGGGCTATTGCTTCTACCATTGAAGTAAACATCTTATCTTCCCTGCAAAATGGATGGGTGGGGGTTTCTTAGATCTGTTTTTTTTTTTTTTTCATTGCCACATAATGCTGAATAGTGAAGCATTCTTAAAGGAGTGCATCATTGTTTAAGACATCAATCTGAACTGCATTAGGCATAACATAGGATGGTCTGACTCCCCATAACCGCACATTCATAAGGATCTATGGGTTATTATACTGGATCTAACTCATGTGGAAAAACAAACCTGTTACCAATTGCCTATCTCTTGACTTCTCCAGGCAATGCCTAACCAATTTAAGAGGATAAGGTTCTTTGGTAAATGAGAGGGGAATAAATGTGTTTGTGCAGACATATTACACAGAGGACTGAAAACCTCATATTATCTTTCTGGTTACTGTTCTAAAGCCTTGACAGGAATAGTAAGACAGAAGAGAACAAGACCTGGGGGAGGAAACTAAAGCCCTAGCATGCTGAGGCAATTGTTCTTGATATAAAATATGACCTGTATGATCGCTGGCACTTAGCACTGCAGGAAGCAGGCAGTAGGGGGAAGTATCTTGTGGTGTCACAAGAAAAATTTAAAAAAAAATAAATAAACGGAGAAGGAAATGTCAATGGGGGTGATGTTAAAAATAGATTAAAATAACCTGCTTGTTCCTTGGCTGGTGTCAGACATGGAGTGCTTCAATTTAGTTATCACCAGGCACTCCTCCCCAGCACAACAAGGTTAGGATTTCAGGGAAGAGCCAGTGAGGGCAGAGAAAAGCCTCCCACAGCTGAGAGAAAATTGTAATTTGGCAAAAGCAACCAGGGAAGCAGGTAATGCTCAATGATATCCATGAAGGCTATTTTAGGGATAGACGTACCATTGTCTCTTTTCCTTCCATATCCTGTCCCCACTCCTGCACCCCCCGGATGAGGAAAAAGTAACACCTCACCAACAACTTGATCAACTACAACTTTGAACAGATCTGCTAATCACAGTGCTCATGCTTTGCGGGTTAATCCAAATGCTTCTACTCTGAATTTTTGACAATTGTTCTTTGGCATGAGACATGTAAGCCTTTCCTAATCCCTGCAGAAAGGGCTGCAGGCTGCAGTCCCTGTGGAGCCTAGTTTTGGCAGGTGCTGGCACACAGTCACCAGGAACACCTTACCCCAGTGGCCAGGACAAGACTGAAACATCACTGCTTTGTCCTTACATTCTTACTGTGGTGTGGGATAGGGTCAGAGCATCTTATCTGTCAGAGGGGCTCTGACAGATAAGTAGGGTGTTATATGGTGTAAAGGTGACATGAAGGAGTACTTCTATCTTTTTCCCCAGCTCAATGGGATTTGCAAGGACCCTGTTAGTCCAAACCTGAAATCTGATACCAAAGAGCATTTGCTTATGAAATGGAGACTTTGTACCCCTGAAAACCATCCTAATAAAAGCAATGCTGGTATGTACACTGAGGACTTGAAATGTTGCTGCTCTAAGTAGACATGAGTTGTATATATATATATATATATATACATATATATATATATATATATATATATATATATATGTATATATGTATATATATTATACACTAGATTTGGAAGGCTTCACAGAAAAAAACATTAAAATTTCCTTTTAACATTTTAACACATTAAGGTAAACAGAATAGTATATAACATAATCAATGCCATATTTCTTTTACTTTCTTTTATATGGCTATTGGAAAATCACATGCATTGTTTTGTTTATGTTATATTTCCTTATCTAATCTGACTCTTGCCTAACCATTATGTGATGAGTAATTAGGTCTCTCTCTCCAGGGACCCATCCTCTCCTATCACAGATCTGACCTACAAACATCTCAATAAAGTGAGACCCAGCTCTTTGGATATTCCTAGCCTGAAGGCTAGTCTCAAGGATATATCAGACAGTTAACCCTAATTCATTCTGGCAGTATTTCAAATATTCCACAGCATTTCTACACCTTACTTCCAAACACCTTCAAATCATCCTCTGCAAACAAATCTGCAATCCACTTTCTAGGCACTGGCTGGAGAAATTGCTCAGTGGTTACGTGTGCATGCTGCATGAGAATAAGGACCGACCTCAGTTCCCAGCATCATGCAAAGCAGCAAGCCTGTTTACCATCCCTGTAATGCATTGCTGAGGACATGGTGAGACAGGAGGATTTCTGAGGCTCAGTGGTCAACAAGTCTAGCCAAAATATGGTACAAGCTCTAAGTACAGTGAGAGACCTGGCCCAAGGAAAAGAGGTAGAAGACGAATAGAGGAAGATGCCAATGTATTCATCTGGCCTCCACACACATGTGTGCAAAGAAGACACACACACACACACACACACACACACACACACACACACACATATATATATATATATATATATATACACATACACACACACTCACACACTCACATGTGTACACCACACAAAGCTAAACACACACACACACCATGTACTACACACATACACATCAAAAATAAAACAAATTATCTTCTTAGCTGTTCTTCAATTTTGTGACATATTTAAACAAGACTGTAAAATTAAGTAGGATTAGAAAATGCAGCCCTCCCCTCTCAGCTCATCAGAATATTTGAGTATATTTTTCACTTTTATTGACAGACTCCCATGCATCCCTGGCTGGCCTCACACTCTCTGTGTAGCCAAGAAGGATCTTGAACTGCTGATAATCTTGCCTCTACCAGTTTAGGGCTAGGACTAGAGATGTGCCCTACCACGTCAGGTTTATGTGGTGCTAGGGACAGGACCCAGGACTTTCTTCAAGCTAAGCATTCACTCTTCCAGGTGAGCTACATTTCTAGACCGGAAAATTATTTTTAATCAGAAATCCTGTAATTTTGCTAGTATTAGAGCATATTTCTCTCTTTATACTTGTACATTTCGGCTTTGTGGTTGAATTTAAATATTTCTACTTACCTATATTTAATTTTTTAAAATCTCAAATTAAAAAAGTATACCATATAAATATGTATTTGGTTTATATTCCTATTCATTTTGGGAATACTTTTAAATGAATACTATTAGACATGCTTATGTTTGAAGTATCAGAGATGAGAGCTAAAATACTGCCCTAGTACAAACTAGAAGAGTCATTGTATCCTTATACCACAAGCTACCTGAATATAGCAATATCACTCTTTGTAGACCCTTATTTTAAGTATAGTTATAATATTTAGCATCACAGTATAATATACACAAAATGAATTTATTCTCTTAAACCGCTTTCATAGTGTCTGAATACTATGAGAGCTTTCCAGAACATTTAGACTCAGTTACAAAGCTATAGGTTCATTTTCAAAATTAGATGGTGGCCAGGTCTCATATATCTGAGACCTTTTGACCACATGTCATGAAAATGTCAAGGGTGAAAGATCAATTCCTTGTTGCTCAACAAGGACTAAGACCAAGGGAAACCAGCTATTCTGAGTCACAAACACAGTGAAACTCTGCCCAACTCTTATAAAATATTGTGAATAGATATGATCTTATGTTAGTCTGTTCATGTCCTTTTTCCTCCTATTCTATGAATAAATATTTAAAGGGAAATATGACTTCTTTTAAAGTGTAATAATGTGAGGATGTGGAGACCTTAGAAGTACAATTCATATTTTTTCTTGTCAAGATTATGAAAGCTTTCTCCAAACATTATAGAAAATCGTGTTAAATATGCTAATCCATTCAAGTTGATTACCATTATTAATTTGGCATTAAAGAGATCATCAACAGTGTTGAGGATAATGAGAAGATATAATTAAAATTATCTTCGCAGTTCTGCGCCCACTTGCTCTTGCTCAACAGAGCAGAAGGAGAAGACCATATGGTCCTTAAAAAGGATGAGTTATGAGCAGGAAGGCTGAGCATGGTGAGAAGCACATGACACTGCACATATTAAGGACAGCTCTCCTCTTGCCTTCTCTACTTGTGCCCTACATTATTTGGGCATGTTTAATGAAGGCAATGAGTCACCTTATTGTCACCTGCAGGTAGAGACAACATAGTCTATTCAACTTGGCATACTGGCTAGCTATTGGGACAAAATGAGCCAGTGTCTTTATAAAGACTTTTGGGCAATAAATAGCCAGAGAAGGTTAGTGCTTCTAACTCTCTTCTTCCCAGTTGCTTTTCAGGAAGAAAAATACTATTTTGAGTATCTGAGACCTCCCTGGTCTCCCCACCCCATCTTGGCAAAGTGGGCACCTCTCTCCTTTCAGGCTTTAACCACAAGGCAAAGCAGCTGAAAATTTACATGTTTGAAAAGGAAAAGTCATTTTTTAGAAAATGGTAGAAAGATGAATTGGCCAGGCATAGTGTCACATGTCTGTACCACCAGCTTTTGGAAGGTGGAGGCAGGAGGATAAAGAATTCAGGGTCATCCTTGGTTACATAGTGACTTTAATAGCAGACTAAGCTATAAATACCCTGTACACCCCCCCCAGAAAAAAGCAAATGCTGAGTATTATAGTTTACACATGTAATCCCAGAACTTGAGAAGTAAAGTTTGAAGTAAGCTTAGTCTACATAGCAAGTTCCAGAATAGTTTGAACTATAGTGTGAGATCCTGTCTTAAAGTGAAAACACATTAAATTGGTGGCATTTTCATGAATGAAAATCACTTAATAAAAAATAATAAAAAATTAAGGTTTCCTCTCATAATAATAGAAGATTCTGACTAGAGAATCTGATCAGACATCCTGGTTGACACTGAAGTGTTACTAATTTAGTTTCATCTAATTAAATAAAAGTACAATTTTAATGAGAATCTATTTGAATGTCAAATAATATATTAAACAGCACGATTTACATATAGATAAATAAAAAAATTGCAGTGGTCATAAAATACTTAAAGTTCAGAGTATTAGAAGATGAACCATTTCATAGATAAAACAACATATCCAGAGCTGGTACTTGAAACTCTCATGGAAAGCAAGTGCACATTGCAAAGGACCTCCCCTTCTCATTTTTTTCTACCCAAACCTCTTTCCAGCCAAAATGGTCTTCTATCTCAATGCTCCTCATGGACCTGTGGTTCTGTTTACACCATCTCACACACATATATATATTTTTCCCACACTACTCATTCATATTCATTACTTCCTTCAAATACAAGGTCAGTGGATGACGGCATGACCACCTCAAATACAAGGTCAGTGGATGACGGCATGACCACCATAGCTTATGCTGCCTGGCTCTGCCCCATCATTTCCAATTGCATTTCTGCCCTCTTAGATTGCAAGACTGAAGGGATCATGGTCCCTACATTTCTTTATCCCTAAACACTTTTTATCAGTGCATTTATTTTAGGTGGTATTTCATGTATTTAGAAACAATCATTAGCTTAAACTCTCTTCCATTGAACTCTGCCTTGTGCAAGGCACTCAAGGACGGTAGAAGTTATCTATGATTGTATCCCTGCCCTGGAAAAGGTAGTTTTACAGTAAGAAAATAAAAACTAATAAGTAACTCATAACCACTTCTTCTTAAGATTAAGGATTTCATTTCAATAGTCTCAAATTATATTTTAAGATTTTAAGGTAACTCAATGCAATGTAGTTTTTGTTTCAGGCCTGAGTATACCTATTTTTCTCCAATCATAAAATGAAGTGCAACATATTAATGAACTTGATTTCATAGAAAGATCACTATCAATGTTTGAGAGCAAGTTCTTTGATGCACTGAAATTAAATAACCTTTAAAAAACAAAGCAGGGCTGGGGAGAATGCTCAGTGATTAAAGGCACTTATTACCAAATCCTGCAGTCCAGGCTCATTTCCCCAGTAGTGATATAAAGCTTGATACACAAAGTGGTATCATTCAAAGCAGCAAGACACCTTGGTGTGCCCATTCTCTCTCTCTCTCTCCCTTCCTCTCCTCATCTCATCACAACTAAATTTCATACATAAAAGGGGGACTAGAGAGATGACTTAGTGGTTAAAACATTTGCCTGTGAAGCCAAAGGACCCAGGTGCAATTCCTCAGGACCCACATAAGCCAGATGCAGAAGGTGGTGCATGTGTCTGGAGTTAATTTACTATCATTTATCTATCTGCCTCTTAGTCTTCTCTCAAGTAAATAAAATAAATAAATATTTTAAAAAAGACAAAAGGGGCTGGAGAGATTGCATAGTGGTTAAGGCGCTTGCCTGTGAAGTCTAAGGACCCAAGTTCAATTCCCCAGAACTTACGTAAGCCAGATGCACATGGTGGCAAATGCATCTGGAGTTTGTTTGCAGTGGCTAGAGGCACCAGCATTCCCTTTCTTGCTCTCTCATAAGTAAATAAAAATAGACTATTTAAATAATAAAAAAAAATGTCTGGTGGGTCATCAAGTACTCTGACAGAAGTCTGTCATTGTTTTGGGAAACCTTGTAGGTTTCTCTGATCAAAAGCTCATTTTGGATGGTAGCCCCAAGCTGGAAGTGGGGGTTACAGGTCAGTGCCCACTAAGAAATTGAGGAAAAACATAACTAATATACAACAGTTAGAGAGGAGAGAGATAGAGGGGAGGGGGGAGAGGGAAGGAGGGAAGATGTAGAATATTTAGGTTAGTCTTGATCCTACCCTCTCCAGTGTCTTGTGGTTCAGGTGTTTCCTGTAAGGGTCTAGTGAAGGTTCAGTCATTTGGTCTGTCTTTTAGGAAGTAGAATTTTACTGTTTTCCACCCTTCGATGCCCTCCACGCCCTCCCCATCCATCCTATTGTCTAGTCCATGAGGTGCTTGCTGGGTATGTAAGGTATCTTGGGTAGATTCAGGTTAGGTGTTGTAGATGAGTGAGACTATGTGTCGATTTTTTTTTTTTTTTTTCTGTGATTGGGTAAGTTCACTGAGAATGATCTGTTCCAGGTTCAACCATTTTTCCTCAAATTTCTTTGTATCGTTTTTTCTTACTGCTGTATAGAATTCCATTGTGTAGATATACCACATCTTTGTTATCCATTCTTCTAATGATGGACATCTGGGTTGATTCCAGCTTTTCAAAGGGGCCCAACTAAAACTAAGGACAACTGGCGAAACAAGCAAGGGTGATGTTTTCCTGTGAACCAGATACCAGCACAAAGGGGAAGGAGACCAACACAGAGAAAAATCAACTCCTACCAAATCAGAGAGCCAGAGCCTCAGAGGCCCCCAACACCTCAGCACTGAAGCAGACCACAAATGAACCCAACATGGCTCATGGAAATTTTGCGGAAGAGGGGGTGGAAAGAATGTCAGAGTCACATGTTGTGCCATGATTTGCAGAGACATTTATCATACCAATAACTGTGGGCTAACTCCACAATGCATGACCCATTTACATCACCAAGGAGGGTCCAATGGGAGGGGGTAGATCATAGATGAGCCTAAACAATGGTACCAAACTGCCTGTATTTGCTGACAAGAAAACTAATAAATTAAATTTAAAAAATAATAAAAAAATAAAATTAAATTTAAAAAAAGAAGGGGAAAAAAAAGTCTGGGCTGGTGGGGCACACATTTATTCCCAGCACACAGGAGGCAGTGTTAGGAAGATTGCCATGTTGAGGCCACCCAGAGACTACATGACTACATAGTTAATTCCAGGTCATCCTGGACCAGAGTGAGACCCTACCTTGAGTTCCCCTCCATCCCAAAAAGAGAAAATACTATCAAATAAAAGGAATAATATAGCTTTAAACCTCAGAATATTAGTAACTTCCTTGTGTATATGTTTAAAGAAAACAAGCGGACATCAGCAGCATCATGTAAGGGAATCATGCCACTGTGTCTTCAAAAGACCATGACACAGCCAGAAGAAAGAATGCAGCCCTGGAAATTCCTGTTTGACTGAGCTACCAGAGTTCTCACTGAGCTCTACTAAAATGGACCTGAGTCATTTGTAGGATATATTTGCCATCACGTTCAGCATACTCTTTCGGAGAGTATGTGCATTAGTATTCTAAGTTGAGCTAACTTACATATTTATTATCTCGCATTTCTTTTGTGGTGAAAGTATTTAAAATCTACTGTCCTGACAACTTCTTTCTAAGATCAGAACAGGACCTGAGGAAATAAAGGAACCAGCGCACTTCAATCAGGCCTTAGCAGAAACCATAGCTGAATTGGGGAAATGAGCAAGAGTGCTGCTCTCTTGGTGAACCTGATCTCAGCACAAGGGTGAAGGAGACAGACACTGAGGATACTCAACACCTACCAAAGCAGAGATCCAGAGGCTCTGAAGAGTCCATCACTGAAGTAGACTTAAAATGCACCCAACATGGCTCAGGGAATTTTGCAGATGAGGAGGCGGGAAGACTGTTAGAGCTACAAGTTGGGACATCATGCACAGAGGCATTGCCTCTCTCCCATAACTGACTGCTGCCCCCATAATGCCCAACCCACAATTCCCATGGGGTTAACCTGAATCCCCAATAAGGAGGGCCTTTTCTGGAAAGGGGTAGGGATGAGGGAAAGGATGATACCAACATGTTTTGTTTACATACTAAGTATGCCCATATCTAATAAAAATAAATTTAAAGGGCTGGAGAGATAGCTTAGTGATTAAGGTGCTTGTCTGCAAAGCCAAATGACCTCAATTTGATTCCCCAATACCCATGTAAGCCAGATGCACAAGGCACATGCATCTGGAGTTTGTTTCTAGTGGCTGGAAGCCTTGGTGCTTCCATTCTCTCTCTCTCCCTCTTTTCTGCTCTAAAATAAATAACTTAAAATAAATAAATAAATTTAAGAAAAATAAATAAAGTCAACATGTTATATAATTGTAAAGTTTAAATCAAGTTTATGTCCAGATTTAGCTGAAATTCTACTTAGATTTTAGCAGAGAGTGTTTCATTTAGAAACTCAAACATTTTCCTGTGGATTCATGAGTCCTACAAATTTCTGTATATAATTTCAGGTTTAGTTACATTCTAAAAACTAACCTACATTAAAGAAGGGAATCAAAGTGTATATTTAATTAGAAAACCATCTTGAGGAAATCTTAAAACCTATTCATGCTATAACATCCAAACTCAAATTGCTAATTAATATATAGTTGAAGAAATAATACTCCTTTCCATCTGGAAAGAAAATGAAAATATTAATTTTTCACTATATGTCCATCAACTCCTGGCCAGATACCAAAAATACAAAATTCACTCACTCATTCATGTATTCAGTTAGTATTTTATTAAAAGTCTTCTCTGCCTGATACTTGAAAGGAATTTACAAAAGGAGCACAAGATAACCTGTGCTATAGGAATGTACAATCAAGGTTAAATGGAAAAAAATGTGTTTATAAACAACTATGATCAAAGAATTATACAAAGACAAGTAGATGAATGCTGCAGGGACAGCGGATCTCTTGAGAGGTAATTCATGGCACAGCTTGCTCTGCGAGACTGGCTCTTTGAAAGGGCCACTGAAGTCAGAGAGATAAGGAAGGGCTCACTTGGTATGAAGGAGGAATTGTGAGGCAGTCATCCAGAACCAAGATGTAAGGCAGGATTGATTACACAGCAAAGAACAGAGAAAAGGCATAGCAATAATAGAAGAGAAATAGACAGATTAGAACAGATTACATGATGCAAGTGCTAATATGAGTGAAAAATATCTAAGATGTGTGTGCTATTTTATTATAAAAGTAACATGATAAGGTTCAGAAAATTAAGAAAAATATTGCAATAGTTTGTAGAATCAGACTTAGAGAGCATAATAAAAATCATTAGGATTAACTTCAGTAAAAGGATTCAGAAAGGTGACAGCAAGTGATCCTGAATCTTATGATGGGAGCTAAAAGCATGCATGAGAGACTAGCAAGAGAAAGAGTGTGGCAAGTGCCACTTCAGACACCGCCTCCATGAGAAAGAGGGTGGTTCTTCACTTGGCCCCCAGGGCAACTAAAAGCAGGAGGAGAACCAGCACTCCTGTCTTCATCTTGTGTCTGTCTCCTTTACTTTCTCTGAATGCATAGAGATAAGTCGTTGTTCCTAACTTTTCCTTTTGATTCACCTTAGATTGCCAGGTCAGACAAAACCCCAAAGATGGCAGTCATCTTGAGGACAAGGCTGCACACTAGACAGAGTAATCACCTTCTGCAAACTAACCATCGCTTTAGGCAATCAAGACATCTTTCTTTAGATAATCTTGGTGAAGTAGAGCTGAGACAATGAGGGCCTAGTCAAGGGCAAGTCAGAGGCAATTGTGCAGGTGGGATGTCGGTGTGGAGGTTGGATACCATGCCATGGATGCCATTGCTGAGGAGAATGCCATGCTGGGATGGGGATTCAGAGGTCAGTGTGGAGGTGGATGTCATGCTGGGGATCAAGAAAGCACTGTCCAATCTAACAGTAGTTGAAAAGTTAGAATGAATCATTAGGTTGCTTTACGTAGACCCCTTCAGGGTTGACTAATCCAGGTGAAATCTTGGGTCAGATGTGCAGTGCGGTGCCATTAGAGACCTAAAAAAAGTAGGTTTGTGGATTCCTCCTCTCTCTCTCTCTCTCTCTCTCTCTCTCTCTCTCTCTCTCTCTCTCTCTCACACACACACACACACACACACACACACACACACACACACACGAAGCCTGAAGGTAGAAACAGAAGAAATAAATCTTTGTATTCATAGATACAGTCTCTACTTGTCCAGAGAGATAAAAAGGACTGTATGATGTCATGGAGTGAGAGAGCAAGTGAGACAGAGAGAGAGAGAGACAGTAGTGTGGGAGAGAACACTTAAAATTCAGGATAATCCTTGCCTGTCTTTGAGTAACTGTCCTGTGGTGCGGGGTCATCAGGCTCTCAGGGGTAAATAAACACGTGTATTGACAGAGGAGGAAAGCCCTGGGCTAGTGCCCCTAGGAGTCTACATTCTTGTTCTCTTGGATCATTTCCTCTTATTTGTTTTTCCTTTGTCCAAGACCTAGAATACTTAGTGAGAGGGCATGGTTATGGGAGATCCAAAATATATATGCTGTGGACTGTAATCTGAAGTACCTAGTTCCAATACCGGGAGATATTTATATTCAGGAGGAAGATTTCAGCAGACTGTAAGGTGGCCTCCAGGCAGCAGCCTCAACAGGCATGTTGTTTACGTTCTTACATTGAATGGAAAAGATCATTTTTAAAAAGCTCATTTCCAAAAACCTATCCACAAACAGATTAATTTCAGAACACATGAAAACTAATAATTTCAAAATTCTATCCCACAGTTCTTGTTTATGTTTGCAACCCAAGTCTAAATATATTTTAGAGGAATTTTTAAGCATTACTGTATCCATTTATTTACATATTACTGCATTTATTTCCTGAAACAAAATTAAAGCAACTTATTGCTTATAGTTTGTGGTTGGACTTTAGAGTAGAGATGATTTTCTAATGATAAAATTAGGATCTGGAAGAAAGACAGAAAGGGAAAAATCAGAATTCATGAATAAACTCTCCAGCATACTACAATCAAAGTCAATAACCCCGCACATTAATTCACAGGCTTCTGTGCCCTCTTATTGACACCTTCTGTCTCCCTGAGGATGATTAAAATCATGGAGGTGTCACACTGAGTCTCAGCCTTACAAGGAGAAAATAATCAACCTCAATCTTTAAAAGAACTTGGTTGTTAACAACATACAACCTTAAAGAAGAGATCATTTAAAAAGCTTCAAAATTGAATGCAAAAATGTTCAGGAGTCTTCTTTGAGAATTATCTTCTTTCATAAAATACTGAAATACTCCTTCAAAGGAAAGTCAGCAATAAAAGCAATAAAATCTCATTCTGGCTTTACAGATACAATTACAAACAGACCAATATTCTTTTCAAAAGAACATATGGATATGGAATCATACCAAACATAGCACTTTCTTCCTTATTTTTATTTTTTTATGAGGAGCCCTATCAGGGTTCCCAAATATAAGCCACTCCTCCCAAGGATCACATAAGTTTTAGTTAGAGATTTGCTAAAATCTTTGTAAAGATAAAACAACGTGTTGTTCCCAGTCAATACACCATCCACTCATATTTGGAAAGAACTCTCTGGTAGAATATAGCACTCCAAGAAGCAGTTAAGAAAGTAGTCTACTAAGCAAAAGTAGCTGATTTAGATGTTATAGCCTATTGCTTAGTCCTCCTGCCCCAACATTCCATGTGGGCCTTCCCTTCTCTTACGTGCTCAGAGCCACATGGTGCTTGATGCACTAAGTTGGCCTATATACCTCCCTCTAGGACAAACTGTCATATAAGCCTTTTAGAGTCTAGCTATCATATTTTTTGTGTGCTTCATTTCCTGTTTGTTCATATATATCAATATGTCCCTTTTCATCCAGAGACCATAGTGTTGCTTCTCAACAGCATGCTACTTTGCTGTGCTTTGTAGAATTATCTGTTGGAACTTGTGTTTGGAATGGATCTTTTTTTTTTTTTGTTTTCCCTCTGCACATTTAAAAGCTATGTTTTAATTAAAGTTTCCTGATTCCCCTAGTCCCTTATATTTCATTCCTTGTATTTTCAAAGTATCTCACAACATTAAGACATTTGCTATTTTTTCTTACACCAGATATTTCACTTTTTTTTTTCACAGCAGGAAAAGAAATGTTTATCGAGTGCATAATAGATGCTAAGTCAATGTTTGGTAAATGATTGAGTTTAAAAATCTTTATGTACCAATTTTTCCAGAATATACTTGTTTTTTTTTTATTTTATACACAATAATTTTTATTTATTTTATATCATTTCCTTCCATAATTGTTTTAGTCTTTTATGAATATATTCACTTACTAATAAGTTTCCCAGACAATTTTCCCAAATGAATTCGGATTTTATAGGTACCATGCCTTTTATTTGATATATTGGACTGTATTCATTTGTTGCACTATTATGACATTTATTTCCTTATTTTTCAGTATCTAGTTGTGAAATTCTTGACAAGCCTCACAGGCCACACCTGGTGGGTTGAGGAGAGGTGCACTCCATGCATATGCACAGGACTGCCTTAGCTTCACACAGCATTGCGAACAACAAGCAGAAGGACTCAGGGAAGAACAGGGACAGATGATCTTTCTGTCTCTCACAGCAGAGTTTGATCTACTCTTGCTTATCTTTCAAAAGGGCAGAAGCCCACATGGAGATACACCCTCTTCCAGGCTTATCCCAAACAGAGAACAGATTCAGAGAAAATGGCCGAGCACCAGAATACCCAGAAATTGGATCTTGAAATATTCTGTTTTGAGAGAAGATTCTGCAGTGGAAGGTGATGTATGATTACTGTCACTGGCTCTTTGATTGATTATTGATTGTAATCATCTGTTCTCTTCCATGATGGAGCTGGCTGTAACTCGTCCATGCAGTGACTGATAATGCCATGCCCCTCCTTTCCAAGGCAACTTAGGCATATTGCTGCTCAAGATAAATTACTCATTGACAGTGGGGGATGGGAGAACGTGGTAAAGAAGGAACTGAAGTTTATTAGTGACTTAATGATATATTGCGTTCAATATCTGGATTCCAGCTACCCATAATGAGGCTGGGTGAAACTTACAATAAGGAGCCAACATGTGGGCTGGCTATTGGATTCTTTGCCAGTAAAGTTAAATAATATGAGGAATTTGACAAACTAAACAAAAATTATGTTTTAAAATAATACTTAATGCTTTACTTATATAAAAACATTAAAATTTACTAATGAAGGACATTAAGTTTAAAATATCTCTTAGATTTCTTTAATTAATATCCCAACAAAAAAGTATTAAATGTAAAATTTTACTGCAATGCAGTACTTAATCATTGATTTACTGAATCTGTGACCTAAGCTCATTATCCTTTCTGAATCACAGACACACCTGCAAGTCCAATGCACAGTCAGCTTTAAAAAATATATGGGCACTAAATGCATGAGCTTTAATGTCATTATCTACAAGATGACTTAGAAAAGAACTAAGAACTAGCAAACTTGTGTTCCTCATTAGGAAAAACAGGACACAGCTATGAGTGAAGGAAAGAAAGCATGTGGTGGGGCCTGGAAATGAAGTTTTATTTTAAAACAGAACTTAGTCAAACTAAAAAAATATTTTCTCTAGATTTTCTTCAATTACCTTAATTGTATATTTTCAGGTTGACCATTGATTTCTTCTATTAAATAGTTTCCATGCTACGTCAATGAAAAAAAACATATACAAACTTAAAACATTTCTTATAGATTCTGGTGTCCCCAAAATGAGGTCTATAAATATAAACAACTGTTTAATATGAATAAGTTATAAAATTGTGTGCATTCCTGTTAAATACATCAATTGATAAATGGATAATCAAATTGGATTATGTCCAGGCAATAGAACATTTTTTAGTGATGAAAAGGCATGGACTATTTACATATGCCATAACATAGTTAAACTTTAAAAATGTTTGTTATTTTATGTACAATAAGCCAGAGATACTCATTATACAACTATCAAATGACTAATATAAAAATAAAAAGTGGGATTAGTGATAGAATCTATTGCTGGCAAGTATACAGAGAAACTGAGTCATACTGGAGCAGATATAAGATGGTGTAGCTTTATAGGAAAGAAGTTTAGTTATTTGTAATTAATTTGTATATAAATAGAATATGGACCAGTAATTATATTCTTGGCATTAATCCTGAAGAAATGAAAACTTATATCCACACCAGCAATCTATACCTAGTAGTTATTAGAAGTTTTATTCATAATGACATCAAACTTGACAAAGTGCACATGTCCTTCAGTAGATCAATTGCTGTACAAATTGTGATCATTACAAGCTGCAGAATTCTTCTCATAAATCAAAAGGGACATTTCATATATGAAATAGTATATGATCCCCAAGTAAGTATGATAAGCAAACTAACATCAACCAAAAAATTTAAATTATGTTTGGTTCTATTTATGTAATGCTGTATAAAATAACAGTTTGGAAAAAGGAGGACAGGTTGTTATTCACAAGGGATATACATATATACATATATATATATATATATATATATGTATATATATTATATATATACATATATATATAATATAAATATATTATATTATATATATATGTGTGTGTGTGTGTGTGTGTGTGTGTGTGTGCATGTGTGTTACATATTAAAGGCCCACACAGGAACATAAAGATTATTATGATGTTAGATTCCTTTCAGTAGCCCAATAAACTTATGCATATCACAATATCATATTAGACATAAATGTGGACGCATTGCATGGGCAGTAACAAATGACTACATATAAGTCAGTGGGACTTGAATATAATATATAGGTTGCATACATTTCAACAGCCTGGATATGATAATATACTACAAGGATACAAAGCATTAAAATTGTTTAAAATGAACGAAAGTGCATGCATAAGATGTTTCTGTAGCATTTTTACAATGGGAATTGAATATAAACTTTTTCAATGGAAATTTTTGCCAGGGCTGGAGTCATGGCTTAGCAGTTGAGTCACTTGCATGCAAAACCAAAGAACACAGGCTCAATTCCCCAGGAGCCATTTCAGCCAAAAGCACAAGATGACACATGTGTCTGTGTTCCTTTGCAGTGGCTAGAGGCCCTGGTGCGCCCACTTCTCTATCTGCCTCTTTCCCTCTCTCTCTAACAAATACAAATAAAAACATTTAAAAAGAAAATTTGTATTAAATATTTTAGAGGTCATAGATTTATGATAAATACATTGCATGTCCAGAATTTTGCAAATCCACTGCAACATAGAGCAAGTTACTGGAGCAGGGACTGGGACAGAGGCTGAGGTGAGTTTGACATTAAGTTTGCAATATTTCCCTTTACAGAGATGAAAAGGTTCTGCAAATTGCTAGGTGTGGTGACTAAACTCAAGACCACTGGACAATGTACTTTAGAAGTGTGATATTTAGTATGTAAGTGATATACCAGCTGGCTATGACAGTTTGTCTCCAGGTTTGGGATGGTGACCCTCCAGAAAAGTCCATAGAATAAGTTACTAGACCACTCTCTTAGCACCCAGTGGGTGAAGCACATTTCAGTGACTCACTCCTTTGAAGGAGGCCTTCCTACACCTATCCTCATCAGTCAGTGCTGATGTACATGCCTCAGCTGTTGTCGTCTTACTCAGAAGCATGTGGATGGATGGAAGATCAAACTCCTGGACTATGACTTTAAATTGTCATTCATTTTGTTTCAAGGACTTGTTTGAATTCAAATTAGTGTTAATTATATTCTATACTTTAAGCCCTTACTCTATATGGACAATATACAATAATGATTTAAGTTCCTGAAAGCATTTTATTGAAACAAATATGACCCATACAGCTTCCATAACTAAAATCAACATATAAGGCATCATCAAAAGAACTGAAGGACATATGATATGAAGTCCTCTCATTAATTATACTTATAGTTCATATACTTATGCTTTTTAAAATACTTCCCTTAAATTCTAGCATGTATTCTTTGTTTGTTTGTTTGTGTTTTGGTTTTTTGAGGTAGGGTCTCACTCTAGCCCAGGCTGACCTCAAACTCGCAGCAGTCCTCCTACCTCTGCCTCCTAAGTGCTGGGATTAAAGGCGTGCACCATCACACCCGGCTTAGCATGTATTCTTTAATAGTACAAGAAAAAAAAAAAAAAGAAGGAAAACCCTTAAGATAGATTAAACTTTGTATACATCCCCCTCCCAAATACATTCACAGTTTCCAAAATGATGAGGATGGATTTACAGATTTGGTCATGGCTGTGAGGATAAATACTTTACTGTCATAATAATGGGTAACGTCTCTTCCTTTCAAACCCTGTATGGTGGAAGAGTGGAGGTGGTTATGAAAATGAAATTGGCTCATGGGAGTAATAGTTGCATAAGACAGTGGGTTGATTTGGGGGATTTAGTTTTTCTCTGTAATTTTTCTTTAACATCAAGAATAAGAGATGGATGGGGCTTGACTACTGAAGAACGCCTTCTGAGTGGTTGATATAGGTGCTCAACCTCAGAGAAAATGATGATAACAGGTAACAATGAACCAGGAGAATCTGAAAAAGTGAAGAAAGTGTGGATGT
The DNA here is from genome assembly GCF_020740685.1 of Jaculus jaculus. NCBI lineage: Eukaryota > Metazoa > Chordata > Mammalia > Rodentia > Dipodidae > Jaculus > Jaculus jaculus. The sequence goes on from NC_059103.1 coordinate 36,935,096, forward strand.
GTCAAGAAAGGTGGGTGAAATATTCTCATATAGCAGAATTGAATAATGTTCATGAGTCAAAAGAGTTTAAGGGGGGAAAGGGAGAAAAAGGAAACTCATTAAATTAGAGGGGCAGACAGACTATAGATCAGAGTGAAAGAAACATATTTCAATTGTCTACTTTTAAGAAAGAGGAAAGGATGATATATTAAGGACCTCTCAAGAGAAATAAATTTGATGGTTTTAAATGCCAAATCCAAATCATATTGTAATAAGCATGTAGCCTTATTTCTAAATATGCTTAAACTGGTTTGTATTTTTACTACCGTATCTTAACTTAAAGCTTATATTTAATGATAATTATTTTTGGCAAATGTGGCATAGAGCCGCAGACTTTCCAGTATACTTCATATGTAGTGGTTTATTCTGGGTCCAAGTGGAGTGAAGCTTTAGGTTTCTGTATGTGTCTCCCATCACACAGCACGTTTGAAAGGATTGGCAATACACTTGCTAAAGGCTTGATTCATTTGTTCAAATGCAGACCTGAAGGAAAAGCACCTCCTTGGCAATAGCCAAAAGCAGATGAGGCAGTTGATGAGCAGTGCCTGACCCGGGGGAGGTGTGTGAATACTGAAGAAAGCACCCAAATGATAATGAAATCAATAATAACTGAGTAGTAAATAGATGTTTAGGGGTCAATGTGTCCTTTTTGAAAATAGTCTCACACTGAAATTTTAGTGCTTCATTTTTGTGTGGGACTATCCACCTAGGATTTTTTATAATGAACACTTGTCTAAGCTCAAAAAGGTAGCATATAATTGGATATTGCGAGAACATAACAGGCTCCCCTTGCCCCTCACCCTGATGTTTGCCGACTCTGCATAAAGAAGAGCTTAAGACAAGTTCGCGATCTTACACTGTGCTCTGAACATGGTTTTGGACATCAGGTAAATGCCTTTGTGACAAAGGTGGAGAACACTTAACCCCTCCATTCTTTTATAACATCGTTACTTTCCTACTAGAAAATAGCATTTGTAATTCTTGATTTGCAGTGAAATAGGAAGAGCCCTGGCCATGAAAGCTACATTTTTATATCTGATAAGGAAAAACCACCTAGCTTCTATTTACCACATACACCTTAAGAGCATTGCTTTCTGCTTTTAGAAGAGCCCTGTGTGAACTAAAGTTCGCAGGAAAAAATAGCCATACCTATACTGAAAATCTTACAACCCTGGATGACTGATTAGAATTTCACAATTGTGCATATTTGTTGCAGATTCAGAGGCAAAGTTACCCTGAGTAGTATTATCAGTATATCAGTAGTATTCTTTATAGCCATGCACTGCCACAAATGTACCTGACTGAGCGTCCTTTTGACTACCTGATCAAGCCTTTGAGGTGTTTTTAGCTGGCCACTAAGTTCTACCAACACAAAAATAAAGAATGTCATTAGATAATATAAAAAAATCCATAACAGAGATTATCTGCTTTATTCTAACCTGCCTACCAGACACATTGACCAATTTATTCAGCAAAGTCTTAATTTATGACTTTATTTCATTCTGTGACTACAAAAAGTTGATGCAAGAGATTCCATGATGTAATTTATCACACAAGTCTGTGTTCCTACACCATGATCCACTGTGTTTGACTCAGAATACACTATCTATTCCCTTTAGAGTATAATACCATATATAGTATATGTTAATTTTTATGAAATATACTATTAGCTTATTTTTATCTATTTTTTCTTTTTTTATTTGTGAGAGAGATAGAGAATTAATGGCTGCACACCAGGGTCTAGTCACACAAACTCTAGATGCAAATGCAGGTCAACATCCAAAACTATGTGTGTGTGTGTGTGTGTGTGTGTGTGTGTGTGTAAATCATGTGTGATGCTTCAGAAGATGAGCTAGGATACCAAATAACTGCAATAAAAATTAAAAAGTAACACATACAAATATTTTTGTAAATTACAAAACCACAAAATATAGTATGTTCATATTTTAGTCCACAATTGGTATCATACTGTAATACCATATATAGTATATCTTAATTTTTCAGAAATATACTATTAGCTTATTTTTATTTATTCTTTATTTTATTTATTTATTTATGGGAGAGATAGAGAATGAATGTGTGCATACCAGGGCCTAGTCACACAAATGCTAGATGCAAATACCGCTTTGTGCATCTGGTTTTATGTGGGTACTAGGGAATTGAATCTAGGTTCTCGGGCTTTGCAGACTAGCTTCTTTAGTGTTGAACCATCTCATCAGCCCACTAGTAGCTTTTTATTTGCATTCAGGTTTTGAGATTTTTTTTTCTATATTACTATAGCTTCTATTTACAATTTTTGTTACAGAACTTTGCTGAAAATTTCCATTTAATTGAAGAGAAAAATTAATCACAGTTCTGTGCTAAAGGTGAGATAGGTTACAAAGACGGAAGCACTTCTTTCTCAAAATCATCACATGGGAAGTCTATGTGGAGTAGATATTATCATCTTTGCACCCACACAATGACTTGTGGAGACCAGCAGCAATCCAGGGTTAGATGCTTCCTCCGAACAGAACAGAGGGATAGTCCCGACCCCTGTGTCATCAGCATGAGCGTGAATATAACAGAAGCTTACTATCTGAGAATAGGGGAACCATGTATTTTGCAGAAGTTGGCTGGTCTTGAGGAACTGAAGATGTTCTTCTGCTGTGAACAGCTGTTTGCACCGTGTTAATAGAAATATGATTGCTAAGTTTGAACACTGGTGGGAGCAGTCTCAATCATGATGACTAACTGTAATGGTTAAGGTGATGTCAACTTGATCTGTTTAGCAATCCACAGAAATCCCTTTCAGGTGGATCTCTGAGGTTGCTTCCAGGAAGGATTAACTAAATGAGGAAGTCCTTTCCCCAGAGTGAGCCCTTCGCCCAGTGTGGGTGGCCCTTCTCAGAGGGGACTTTATATAAAGAAGCTCTGGCTGAGAAGAGCCCCTTCCTTCCTTCCACTTGGCTGCCGGAGCTGCTTGTTGCCTTCCAGTGTGGATTGAAGACTGGCTGGGACTGAAGACCCACATAGATTGAAAACCAGTGGCTCCTCAAGAAACCTACAGGCCTCCAGTGCCAGATTGGGACTGCTGAGGCATTTGGCCACGTGGACTGAACAATTTCTGGGTTCCTTGATTCCCTGGCTTGCAACTGGTATTAGACTACCATAAAATAATCCAATAAATTCCATATTTAATATAATTCTTTCAAGCAGTTCTGTTCCTCTAGAGAACCCTGACTAATACACCAAACATTTTTAAGGATATTCAATATTTGCTACTGAGAAGAAATAAAATATAGTCAAATATGTCATCTTCTCTCTTTGAAGACTAAGTGCAATGATTAGCACTTCATCTTTTTTTTTTTTAATTTTTCATTTACTTATGTGAGAGATGGAGAGGCAGAGAGAGAAAGATGGAGAGAGAGAGAATGGTGTACCAGGTCATCTAGCCACTGCAAGTGAACTCCAGATTGACCCTTGGTTCTTTGGCTTTACAGGCAGGTGTCCTAACTGCTAAGCCATCTCTCTAGCCCAATGATCAGCACTTCTATTTGCCAAGGTAACTTTAGCTTTTGTAATGCTGTTATTCTTTAGATACTAACAGCTTCTTGTGAACACAATGGCACAAAGTAGCCATAGTTTCTCATTTGTTTCAAATCATAACGGCTGATAGATACATATTGAACATGTGATCCAAGTGTAGCCAAACTATATTCCATCAAATGGACTATATGGCCCAATGGCTACCATAAATGGCTTAATTTCCCCACCATAACTTCTCCTTACGAAAACCTGATGGACTTAAGGTGGCAATAGTCTATGAATAAACATAAGACATTAGTAATCACAGTCCCCAGAAGAGAAGTTAGTACAGTCAAAGTAGAGAAACAGAAGAGTATAATATGCTATTGCCTTGATGGTGAGATCCTTCAGTGAAGACAGTGAAATTTGCTCTCATGGACTTGTGTGGTAACAAGCTGACTGGGCTGATGGATGTTAAAGGGAAGCTTGTATAGTTCTTGAGCTGGGCTCTAGTCTCTGGGAACATTCTTGTATTAATGTACCTGCTCTTCTTTAATATTTGATCATACAGAATTTTTCTAATTTCTTTTAAAAATGAAACAAAAGGAGAGCCAGGTGTATGCCTTTAATCCCAGCACTTGGGTGGCAGAGGTAGGAGGCTCACTGTGACTGTGAGGTCACCCTGAAACTACATAGTGAGTTCTAGGTCAGACTGGGCCAGAGTGAGACCTAACCTTGAAAAACTTAAAAAAAAAAAAGAAAGAAAGAAAGAAAGAGAGAGAAACAAACTACAAATTCAACATCCTTCATCCTTGGCTACAAAGATTTTGAGTACCAGAAAGTGCTACATGGGCAACTGGGGAAAAATGACCAATATCTGTCCAAACAACTCATGGTCTAACCTACTTAGCAGCCAATAACCTATTGTGATGCATCTTTATAATAAATCTTTTATTTCTCAGTTCTACAGTGTAAACCCCTGTTCTTTTTTTTTTTTTTTTAAAAAAGTGTTTATTTTTACTTATTTAATTAAGAGCAACAGACAGAGAGAGAGAAAGAGGTAGAGAAATAAAGGATATGCATGCCAGGGCATCCAGCCACTGCAAACGGACTCCAGATGTATGAGCCACCTTGTGCATCTGACTTACATGGATCCTGGGGAATAAAGCCTCGAACTGGGATCCTTAAGCTTCAGGCAAGCACTTGACCACTAAGCCATCTCTCTAGCCCCAAACCCTGTTCTTAACAACAAAGGATACATTACATTACAAAGGATACATTATACTGATTCTGAAATGTTTTTTCAGATACATATATTGATGTTACTTCTGACTACGTATTAATTTATGCTGTAAGTGCTGCTGTTGTTGTGTTGATAAACTATGGGGAAAAAAAGGAAAATGAGAGGCAACTGATTTCCCTCCCTCTTGCTCTCTTCTTTTATCTCTCTTTTTTCTTCTTTTCCTCCACTTTGGCCAATGAAAATGAGCAGACTAATTTACACTGACTTTATTATATATGTATTCTTATCAGATAATTTTAAACTATTTGTTCTCTTAATTCTGAAATCTGTGTTAAAATCCTGTGTTACCTTTGGCTGTAATATAAAGAATATGTAACAATGCAATATTAGAGCTTCGAAATTTAGTGTTTCATCCTGTCCTTGGCCAAAGCAGGCAAATGTTCCTTGCTGACCCCTTGTATTAAAGGTAAAATGGGCTGCCTAGAAAATCATTCTGTGGAAATAAGGAAAAGCCCCTGAGGATCACACTCGTTGCCCTCCCTCTCAGAAGTTGACAGTGGGTGGATGCTCTTGACCTAATGCCCTACTGCATGCCAAGTAGGTATAGTAATTTCATTTTCTTGAAAATACTTTCATCAGTCACAAATAGGCCAAAATTAACCTCTGTTCATGCTGAACGTGAGATTAAAAATTGAATGGCTGCATGCTTATGCAATAGTAAAACAGCTATGGCTTGGGAAGTATTTTCTGCACAGACATGAGGTGGTACAGGCCCTACCAACAACACCATACACACACACACACACACACACACACACACACACACACACACACACACACACACACTAATGGCCTAAACTGCCATATATGTAAACACTGATAAGCTCATTTAGCAACTGCTGAACTCCAAAATTTTCTAACATACTTACTATCTTTCTGGCCCTGAAGATAAACATTTAGGGGTAAAATCCATCATTTAAGTGCAATTAAGCTTACTAATTATCAAAGATGTCATACATAAATCATGACCAATAAAGCATTTCTAACCAATTGCTCATTGGTGAAATCTTTCACTATGCTTCTGTTATAACAAAAGCACAGGCACCATCACACGTGTAAGTACACAACACCCCTTTGTTTAAAGAGACCATGCTGATTCCTTTATAATCGCATTCCTCAGCAGACTAAATACAGTATGCAGATACATTACAGTGCAGATGGAAAAGAGAAGAATAAATTGCCCTGAACCTAGTAGTCTATATTTATGACAAGATACCAGCTCTCAATAATTGTTTCCTTTGTCACAGAAAGACCAAAATTATTTGCAATGTGGCTCTTTGTTAATCCAGGTAGATGGAAGCCAGTAAAAGCCTTAAATTATATACCTATCAGAATGTTGTTATCCTGACCACCAATTTAAAAAAAAAAAGGGGTTTCCAGTGAGCTTTATTTTGAGCACTGGGGAAAAACATATTGATGTGTGACATCTGATATTTAAATACCACCACCTGCAGATGATATTAAAATTTCACATGATACTTGTAACCAGATGACTGAGAAATATCACTTATGAGACCACTGCACACAAGGTATTCTCCTATGTCTAGACTTTCACATCACCTAAGAAAGTGGCCTCTATGAAACAAACCGATGTTAACGTATGCTTTTGTGAGTGTGTGTATGCACAGATACAGGTTCATCAGTTATGTGGGAAGTGTACTCAAATTCCATGCCCTTCTATGGTTACTTAGATGTTGAAACTAAATAAAATTAACTTATATTTGAAGAATTCTCAAGACATATTCAGGAATATTTTTTCATTATCCTTTTTGAATAGTCTCAATAGGTACTCCAAGTAAGATATTTTAAATATACAGAAGAAGATGGTGAAATTTGCTCAAAATGATACAAGGTAGAAATGTCTGGCCTAAAACAGGACTTCTGCATACTAGGTCAATGTCCAGTTCATGGAGTTAAGGAGACTGTAAAATATCAGATTGGTATGATTCATAATTTATCACTAGGTCATCAACACTGGTCACCACTGTGCTTGAAGACCTATATTCGTCCTCTCTATACTGGGCATGAGTGTGTCTAATTCTGTTGGAAACACAAGACAGAAAAGATCCACTGTTTATTTTATTTTATTTTTTTTTATTTTCAAGCAGAGAAGGAAGAGAGACAGATAGGAAGAATGAACACGCCAAGGCCTCCTGATGCTGCAAATGAACCTCAGATGCATGTGCCACTTTGCGCACCTGGCTTTTACATGGGTACTGGGGAATGAAACCCAGGTAATTAGAATTTGCAAGCAAGTGCTTAAACCGCCATCTCTACAGTCTTCAACTGGTTTAATATCTTCACTGCCAGGTCAGTGGCCACCTATTTTCTTTCATTGATTCTTCTGTTTCCCACTTCTGCTTTCTCTTTTCCAACCTTTATTATTCTCCCTTCTCTTTTTGGTCCTGTAGACACTACGTTCCATGCTGAAAGAGTCTTTGGCATCCTAAAACTTTGCCTAAGGACTGACTCTCTTATTTTGTTTTTCGTTTTTAATAGTTTTTTAATAAATATTTTATTTACTTATGTGATAAAGAGAGATAGACAGAAAGTGACTGTGTGTGTCTGGGCCTCTGGCCACTGCAAGTAAACTCCAGACATGTGTGCCACTTTGTGCACCTGGCTTATGTCAGTACTAAGGAATAAAACTGAGCTCTTTAGGCTTTGCAGGTGAATGTCTTAAATACTAAGCCTTCTCTCCAGCCTTCTCCTACTTTGAACTCATATCTGACTCGTCTCTCAGAACACCACTTCTTCTGGAACTTCTAGAGAAGAAGAGTGAACTCTGTCTTCATACAGTGTTACAATTAGAGTCAAAATAAAGTTGCATAGTAAAGAAATTTATCTTTGTGCAATGTGGATTTTGACCTTATGGTATTGGATTCAACAGAATCATGATTTTCACTTGGCAGATGAGGAAAGTGAGTCACACAAAAGAGCCATGAATGATAGACATTCTGTCCTTTGCCCTGCATACATCTCTATGTCTCCTCAGTTTAACTATGTCTCTTTCCTCATTATCACCATTTTTAGGAGATTTAATAAATCTGATAATGACAAAAACTAGCACAGTATTTGTTCTTTAATCCATCAATATCTATTTGTTAAGAACTTAAATTCAATTAGCTATATTTCTCTGAGTTCTCACAACTTTTATACATATATAGTATATATTTTGATCACAATCCTCTTCTATTACCTTCCATTGCCTTTTACTTACCACCCTCCCTTATCCCCTTGAGATCAAATCCTTCTTCCCACCAGTTCCTTTTCTACTTTGGGGTTTTTGTGTTTTTTTCTGAAGTTTAGCTACAGTTCAATGGGTGACACACCAGGGATCCACAAGGATGAAATGTCCAAATAGTGAATAACTGAGGCAGTATGTGTAGTATGTGTTTTCTACCATACCTATTCACTTCAGCTATTAAACTTCAAAAGCAGTCTTGGAGTCCATGTAAACAAGTGGGTTCATGTGTATCTAAATGAACTTTTATTTTTAGTATCAGGTGGCTAGCTGGATTTGATCTGTAGACTACAGTTTACCAGTCCATTTAAAAATATCTATACACCAGTAGATATTTGGGGATGGAAATGCAGTGGGTGGAAACATGTGTGGGAAAATCTAGAATTTCTTATAGCCACCCTAAATCATCATTTACATTCAGGAATGTAAAGCAACTACTATCTATAGATGTTCAATGACATCATGACTAAACATCCATGTGGGTATAGGGAGAGATAGAAAGCTTTAGATTCAAATTAGTTCCATGGTGATGTCTTCATTATGTCATATGGAAAGAAACTGCACACTCTGCGACAAGTAATTGCCTGCTAAGTATCAGGTACTGGTTTGAAAACTTATGTAGATAATTTTGCTTTATCTGTAATTTGACCCATTAAAAAAAGGATTATGAATGCTATTTTAAAGATATGAAGGCAAGAATGATGGCTTAAGTTTATAATCGCCTCATTTGTGAGGCTGAGGCAGGAGGATTGCTATGTATTTGGAGTAAACTGGGCAGCATAGTAAATTGTAGGCAAGCCTAATCTACCATGTGAAACACTATCTCAAAAAAAATATTATAATAATAGCTCAGAGAGTTATGTAACTTGGAAAATTTGAGCCTATAACTGACAGAAGCAAGATTTAAAAGCATTTCTCTATCCTTTGGAAAATACTGTTTCTTCTGTGATTAAAACATACAAAACATCTGAAAACCTAAATATCCCCATGGTAAGCACAGAAATAAGTTTTTTTTTATCATCCTTCCATTAGATGTCTTACCCAATATAAAGGTGATGGTTAGAAAAATATACTCTTGGGGCTGTAGAGATGGCTTAGCAGTTAAGCACTTGCCTGTGAAGCCTAAGGACCCCAGTTCGAGGCTCGATTTTCCAGGACCCACATTAGCCAGATGCACAAGGGGACGCACATGTCTGGAGGTCGTTTACAGTGGCTGGAAGCCCTGGCATGCCCATTCTCTCTCTTTCTCTATCTGACTCCCTCTCTCTCTCAAATAAATAAATAAATAATGAACAAAAAAAAATTTTTAAAAAGAAAAATACACTCTTTTCTTCCCTTCCTCCATTCAGTGAAAGGTCAGTTGCATAGCCATTAATATGAGTATAGCCAGGTTATAATCTAAGCTCATGAGCTACCTACAGAATCCAGTGCCAGCATGAGAGGTATACAGTGACTATATAACTGACTCTTCTAAGCAACTTTATTTTCCTCATGATATAGGAACATAATTATCATGTATTGAAGTTGACATTTCTCTATGAATATTAGTAATATTTAAAAGTAGTGAGTATAGAAAATTTGAGATGCCATTTATGAGACAGTGTATTTCTAAAAAAATTGGGGGAAATTATGTAATAAATTGCCTATGTAATTATGAATAAGCTAGATACAAAGCCAAGCAAAATCCATCAACATTACAAGAAAAGATAGCTGATCCCAGTCATGAGATGAGCCACCTCTTGCAAATAACTCAGGATTCAGGTGAAGCTACAATGAAAACAGCAAGTTAAGCCTGAGTATTGCTCTCACAGAAAACCTGGAAACTTTCACCAGGAAGATGGGGACAGTCACTGTGGACACTCAAATATACTAAAGCCCGAATCTGGAAGTTGCTGAGAGCTCAACACTAAATGGACTTGAAACACACCCACCAAGGCTCAGGGAACATTGTTGAAGAGGAGGTGGAAAGATTGTAAGGGTCACGGGGTGGGAAAGAGTATCCAGAGGCAGTGCCCCCCTACAATGACTGACTGCTGCTTTCATCTCCTGTAACCCCACGGTGAACACCCATAACCCCGCTGAGGGGGCCTTCAGTGGCATGGGGGTGGGAAGGAGAGGAATGGGACCAACACAAAAGTTACCCATTCAACAAAGTTTCTAATTAGTGAAATTAAAATTAAAAAGTTACCTACTTACAAGACAAGAGGATCTTTTATCAATGGATGTAATATTTTAAATGAGAGTATCTTTAGGTCACATAATATTCTAATTAATTCTTGTTTTCATTTGTGTGTATGTGTGTGCATTTGCATGTATGTGTGTGTGTACAAGTGCTTCTCCAAACAAAATTTGTGTTTAGAGAAAGTACGCTAGTGAGGTAATGAACCACTGTTGAAACTGCTAGTGCCATACTTTATACTTCTCTGTACTAAATTTTACTTACTTTTGAAGAATATACAGAAAGCATTAAAGTACTATATTAAATTTCCAAAAGAAGCTAGTCAAAATTACAATTTTTAGCTGAAGTGTTATGGCCTACATAGTATCATATATAATTATTTGCACATTAGAGAAACTTGTATAACAACAGCCTACATTTATATCTGATGGCAAAGTGCCAATGTCAAACAATCCAACAGTCCTGTAAAACGATTAAGTGTGAAGAACAAGAAACATCTATCTTGTTAGTTTCTCAAGCATTTGTTAGTCCATAGACAAGAAAGGCTGATACTCTCAAACTGAAGAATTTGCATGGCTTTATTTTTAACATTGGGTTAAAGTCATACATTGATGTCTCAATGATAATTCCTACATCCTTAATGGTGCTAATAAATGATCTTTTAGAATATAATTGTAAATTATTGATCCCATGCCAAAAATCTGTCACTGGTATATAAATTAACATGAACATATGTTAATGCATAATTCACCATTTTCAACAAGGCTTTGTTGAAAAATTGACGAAAATTCATCAAAAAGTCTTTTTAGATTAAGTTGCCCAGCAAACAAGTAGCCAAAGTCATTCACAATGTACAATTGCCACAATTTCTGAAATTGGCTTTTGTGCACTTTGGATGATTATTACAAGATATGTTTAAAACTCTATATTTTATTAGTGTGAATCAGCTCTGTACATTTAAGGACCAAATGAGAATGTAGGGACAGGTAACCAGACCCAAGTTTCCCACCCTGGGTCCTACAACTCACCTGCATCAAATTCACTAGTATGTTTACTAAAAATTATGCTTCACTCCAACCCTTTCCAAAGTGCTAGGATCCAAATAAGTGCTGAGAGTCATAGAAATTTACATTTTCATCCAAAACACCTCAGTTCCTTCTAACAATGTTAAGATCTTATCATCACATCTACAAGTGAGAAATCAAGGAATTATTCAATGGTGACTACCTAAACCCAATGTAGATTAGGAACCGCAATTTGTTTCTTCATCTTAATGACATATTCTATGTCCACCTTTCATAATTAAATATGTAAATAACGATACCTGTGCACTAGAGTCTATGATTCTTGGCTTATGCCATTAGAAATGCTTTAGTGGGGGGGCTGTGGCTTGAGCAGACTAACTTACTACAAGCCAGGTCTTATTCCCAGCATTGAGATATATTAATTTATATACAACTACAATCCTCAGAAGAAGGTTCTATTAATATCTTCCATTAATAAATGGGAAAACTGCGGCTCAAATGGCCTATCTTGTAATGACAAGTTTAGATCAAACACCATCTTTGTGCTTGTCCAAACTTAAAACTTGAGACAATATCAATTATCTTTTAAAGTGGAACATTATGAAATTCTTCAAAATTTACCTGTAAAGAAGATTCTGCCTGACAAATCATATATGCATATATATATATATGTGTGTGTATTTGATTTTTTAAAAAATAGATTTCTATCTTTTAAAGACTGAATGGTATTATATAATAGCACATAAGATGGGGTTATTAATTTAGAAAATAAAATTGAAATTTTAATATAAGAAAATAATACAGTATTGGATATATTTATGATAACTATTGCAATGAAATTGCATGTCCTGTATCATATAAATAAGCCCTAGCTTTGAGAAAAGAAAATAATATCTTGGGATTGTGTAGCTAGGTATATAGGGTGGACAACATTAGGGGATTTGATGTCATACTTGAACAGTAATAAGATACAATCCCTGGGGAATTAGACAGACAAGAAGCATGTCTCAGTTTGGCTATTTTGTCTACTGTTGAATGTACCTAACAGTGTCTTGTCATATATACTAAAAGTGAATGCCTGTTACAATGTAAAAATGATATAGAAAGTATAGGACCAGAACAATGCAGATAGCACAATGAGTATATCTCTAGATAATTACCACTGGGTGATGATTTTACAGTGTTACTCAACCTATAACGTATCTTGAATATTGTCACATGATTATTTCATTATTTCAATATTCTTAGTTTCCCAACCAAGTCATCAGCTTCTTTTGAGATTTATATGTATGAATATAAATGTAACATGTACATGTGTGTATGTTTGTATATGTATGGCAAATACGTATGCATATGCCAAAGGTCATGAGGCCAGAGTTCAACTTTGAAGGTCTTTCTCAGTCTCTCTCCACTTTATTCTTTTTAAAATTTTTTTTGTTCATTTTTATTTATTTATTTGAAAGAGAGAGAGAAAGAGAAAGAGGCAGATAGAGAGAGAAAGAGAATGGGTGCACCAGGTCTTCCAGCCACTGAAAATGAATTCCAGATGTGTGCCCCCCTTGTGCATCTGGCTAACATGGGTCCTGGGGAATCGAGCCTTGAACTGGGGTCCTTAGGCTTCACAGGCAAGTGCTTAACCACTAAGCCATCTCTCCAGCCCTCCACTTTATTCTTTATGACAGAGTCTCATGTTTAATGTAGAAATCACCAATTTGCCTAGCTTAGGTAGCCAGTAAGCCCCAGAAATTTCTTGGCCCACCCCTCCCAACAGTGAAATTATAGGTACACGTCACCAAACTTGTCATGTGGATGGACACTGGGGATTTTAACTACAGTCCTAATACCGAACATCAAACAATTTACTCATTAAGCCATCTCCCCAACTCAGCCTATAAAATTTGGGGAATTTCTACTATGTTTTCTCCTTAGAAAGAAAGTTGTCAGAAAATACATATTTAATAAGATTCTGAATTTGATTTTAAGATAGATACATCTTGATTATTCATTTACTTATTCATTATTCTACCAAATAGGTATAGAATGCAAACAACTCTGAAATTTATTTTGCCTACAGATGCAGTATTCAGATGAAGAATTGAACCTCAACTATTAATCAATATGAAGCTTTATAAAATACCCCTTAGCCAGCCAACACAGAAAGAAAATCCGTATATTAATAAATAATCAACAGTTTGGTTTTAAAATCATGGTATTGCTTCAAAAATTTATAACACAAATTCTTTTATTTTTTAACGAAAGGAAAGCATTTATTTCAGCTTACAGATACAAGGGAAAGATTCATCATGGTAGGGAAAACAAGGCAAAGACAGCCATGTTTCACATCATCAACTGGGAGGAAGCAACAGGAGTAAGCTAGCTAGCACTGGTAAAGGGGGCTGGACTGCAACATCTCAAGACCTACATCCAGTTACACACCTCCAGCAAGGGTCCAGCACCCAACCCAAAGGTTCCAACAACTGGAGATGATCCAGTATGAGTCTGTGGTGGACATTCTTGAATAACTTTCCTAAACTAAAAGTGAATATGGAGTTTTATCGCAGTTTGCAATTATAAGAACAGAACCACACACCAAAGATCTGGATCATTTTATATATATAAAATTTGTAATGGAATGAATATTTTTATCTCACAAATTTAGAGCCTTGAAGCTGTAACTGTCTCACAAATGGTATTTGCTGTTGGATCCTTTGGGTAAGAATTTGGGGTGGAGGATGACATATGAAAGGGACACTCATGAAATGACCAAGTGATAAATCTATGTCAGCCCACAATGAGAATGTAGCCATCAATGACCCAGGAATAGAGTTCTCACCAGAAAATACTGTTCTAGCCCTTGAGCTTGGACTTATAGCTTTGGCAACCTAGTAAATTAGTTCCTCTAGCTAATCTTCTGACCCAAAATATGGTATTCTCTTACAGCAGCCTATCGAAGATAGTTTTAGTCATCTAAGGTGAATTCTGGAAGGTTTAATATGAACCTCAATGAAATTTGTTTGGTCCATAGGTATTACTTAAAGAACTTGGGTTTCTTCTAAAATATGGACTCTTATTCAACACAATAAGAAATTAACTGAATTAAGTGAAAGTTCAAATAAACATATTTAAAAGTAAGATATTTATTCTAAGCAAGATCATCATAGTTTAAATGTACACATAGGATGTGTATGATACAAAAATATTGTTTTTCTAGTAGATGGATATCACTTTAATACATTTTTTGTCCTAAATTATTCCATTGCTTGTATAAATCATTGTGTGAACAACATATTATTTTCCCTAACTTCACTCCTTCTGTTTGCTTAATTGAGCAGAACCTAAATTCACTTGCTGGAAAAATGTACATATAAGTGCTTTAGTATTTTCACAAAGTATTCATTTGACTATGGTAGCAAATACTTATGCCATAGAGTATAACAAATATGTCGTACTGCAGCCAACTATAAAACTATAGGAAAGCAGACCAACTAGTAAATATGCAGTTTAGTGTAAGAGACTGAGAGGGAGAGTGTTGTAAAACAGAAAGAACACTTTGATTTCCTCATCCTTTAAATTATTGTGGACTTTTATAAATATTCATTTATTTGTAAGGAGAGAGAGAATATGAATGAGGGGGGATGGGCAAACCAGGACCTCCTGCCATTGTAAACACACTCCCAGATGCATGTGCTACTTTGTGCATCTGGCTTTATGTGGGTCCTGGAGAACTGAACCTAGGCCATCAGCCTTTTCCAGCAAGTGCTTTACTTACTGAGCCATCTCTCCAGCCCCATTATGGAATTTTAAATAAAAGAAATAATGTCTTGTATTCCAAATGTAAAATGCCATGATTCATAATAGGATAGAAAGTATTTAAAATCTAGACAACAAAACAAAGAAGTGAAGTTTCGCAGAAAAATAGCTGGTAATTTGTTGCAAATTGTCTCAACTTCATAAATCAGAGAAGCTGCATGAGGTTTGACAAACACAATCTTCTTCAACATTGTTCTATGAACATTATTCCCCAGTGTAGAAACCTTTAGCAAACTCTGCCATTGGTAGCACTCCATGTAGTGATCAACATTAGTCTCCATATTACCGCTATGAAAATGTATTCAAGTTATCTGAGAAGATTCTGCTGGGAGAACAGGAAGGGATGAGGAACATATATTCAGGTAACAATAGATCCATTTAACTATACTAGTAAGTACTTAAATGCTTCAAGGTTCAGGAAACATGTGTTAGGTATAACCCTTTACAGAAAATATCCTTGTAATTCTAGAAGCCACCAATGTGCTCAAAGATGGAATATGGGAGGCAGGATGGGGGAGATTCTCCCCAGATGCTTGGATACTAAGCAGTTTGAACACTATAGGGTATGGAGTGACTATTTGGTGAATGCTGGTCATTTAGGCTTATGTAAAAGCACAATCAAGCAAATGTATTCATCTACAGCCTATTAAGCCTCTTTTTTATATTTTGTTATTTAGTTATTTGAGAGCAACAGACAGAGAGAAGGAGGGAGAGAGAGAATGGGCACACCAGGGCTTCTAGCCACTGCAAACGAACTCCAGACACATGCACCCCCTTGTGCATCTGACTAACGTGGGTCCTGGGGAATCGAGCCTCAAACTGGGATCCTTAGGCTTCGCAGGCCAGTGCTTAACCACTAAGCCATCTCTCCAGCCCCTATTAAGCCTCTTGGTCTATTTTGTATTTTTCTAATAAAATGTGGCAGGATTTGCTGTAGAGATACAGCTAGAGGAGTAGTCAGAAGAAGAGATAACACAGTAGGCATTATTCTATGTTCCTTCCTCCTCTGTCTTCACTTAACCATTTCTTCCAATCACATTTCAGTTGAAAGTCTTCATCTTCAAGAATTTTCACTAAAATGCTACTCATCTCAATCACAATGGCAATTAGCCAAATGTCAGCTTTTCTACTGTTATCATTTTCAGTTCAACATCAATTAGTTATGGAATAAGAAGAAGTCTTATCATGCCTTCTCATTAATTGGCCACAGGCAACCTGAAGCAGAGCTAGAAGATTCATCACACAGAAGCAAATATGAGCAAAACTTCCCATTTTGTTTTCTCTGACAACTTGACTTTACCTGCTCCTCTTACTTGTCCCCATCCCATCATCTGCCAAGTTCTCCTTGCAACTTCTCTAAACATTCTGCATAGTGAACTAGGGGAAGTAAGCGAATTGCACCTGGCTTCACATTATAGCACATGCTTTTGCCTGTCATCAAAATCTATAGAAAAGCATCCAATTCCTGGGGCCTGTCCTCCTCTTATCATCTCTTTAAAAACTCATGTGCATAAAAGGCACCCCCGCAGTGCTATAGCTCACACAAAGAAGTACACTTCTTGAGGTATGTAAGATCTGGCTCAGGAGCACCCCAGGCACTGATAGAAAATCCTAGAAATCTGCAAGCTGAGCTACAGATAGGCAGGGGATCCTACACAGCTTCAGGGATGGAGCCAAACTGCCAAGTATACTTAAGTTCTCTCACACTGCATTTTTCACAGGCATTTGGAGCTAATAAATAAGAAAATTGTCATTCAGAAATATCTGAATGAGGAAACCTTATTAGAAACAGAGGAAAACAGTATTTTCAAAATACTGTTACCAAAAATATAATTAGCAAAATGGATTTTCATCTACCTACTACATTTTTTCAACTAATGGGACATGGTTAGAATTCTTCAGGTTTTATTCAGGGTCACAAATTAATTATGACCTCAAATACTTAAATAGGTGATTAATCTCCCTCAGTAAAATGTAAAGTAAGAAGTAGCTCCTAGCTAGCATGTAGAGGCAGGTAGATATTTTCCTAAAAATGACAAAAAGGAAATACACTGTAGGGATTTAGTGATTTTTCTTTTGCCCAGCACTGTTGTCAAACTTTCTTAGCTTTTGAGTAAAGAAAGGACTTAGTAATTTCCAACAGTGTTCACTTCGCAGACATATACAAAAAGAGAGGAAGCAAGAGAAAATAGAGAGAGAACAGAAAGCAATATACACCATGTGGGCTTCTTTCCATTCCACCTGCTCACTTATGCAATTTTGCTGAGACAACACAGTGTCTTACGTTCCATAAAGTATACGTATTCTGGGGGCTGGGGAGTGAGGTGGTTCAGACTTTCTCTTATGATAACACAGATTTGGTTGCAGAATCTCAGAGAAAACTACACAAGTACATTGCAGGTCTCTTTTGCACAAAATTGCTTTATCTACACTACTGAAATTTTCAACATGGCTCAGGGAAACTTGTGGAGGAGACAGCAAAAAGAATGTTAGAGCAACACGTTGGGTCATTATGCACAGAGACATTGCTTCTTACCCATAACTAGTGGCTACTCCACAATGCATGATCCATATTCCCCAATGAGGAGGGTCTTTACAGAGGGGGGAGGACAGAGAGAAGGCTAATAATGGTACCAACATGACTATATACACTATGTACACATAATTTAAAAAAGAAAGAAATTTCCACTCCCCTTCATGTTTTCTTTCTTGGAAAATCCTACCTTCCTTTATGAAGATATCTCAGTCTGCAAGAACCACATTTGGGCTTCTACCTTTTCTTGAGACACCTACACCAGCAAATCATTGCACATGACAATGGTTTTGTCTGGAGAAATTACTGCCTGAGAGAACACATGGTGTTTTACATGCTTTATCAGACTGCTACCCTTATAGCCCATATTTTGAATATCATTATTGTAATACAGGCAGACCTATGATCATACATACATATTTGTGCAAACATGTATGTATGCACATGCATGAGTACATATAAATATAATTTTATCAGATTACTATTAATTTGATACACTATGTTTTTATGAAAAGTGTTCATCACATAAAATATTTCTATAATAGATTTATAAAAAATATTTTGGGCTGGAGAAATGGCTCAGTGGTAAAGCCTAATGATCCAAGTTCCAATTACCCACGTAAAGCCAGAGGCAATCTGTAGTTCATTTACAAGCTGTGAAATCCCCTAGCATGCTAATTTTTTTTTTCTCTCTCTCTCTTTTACTCCCTCTCTGTTGGCAAATAAAGAAAGAAAAATAAGCTGTGGATGGTGGCACACGCCTTTAATCCCAGCACTTGGGTGGCAGAGATAGGAGGATTGACATGAGTTTGAGGCCACTCTGAGACTACATAGTAAATTCCAGGTCAGCCTGGGCTAGAGTGAGACCCTACGTCAAAAAACTTAAGACTGGATAGATAGACAGATAGATAGATAGATAGATAGATAGATAGATAGATAGATAGATAGATAGATATAAATAGATAGATGGCTTGAATCAGATTACCCTATAAAAACATGTGATTTGAATGCTTGGTAACCAACTGGTGATAACGTGGGAGGTGGAGTCTTGTTGGAGGTGTCTCACTGGTGTGGGCACTCAGGTTTATTAGCCTTCAGCTTTAATTTAAGTTAGCTATGATGCTTAATTAATCTAGGAACAAGTCCTTACTCATGTCCTTGGTTGCCCAAAGCAGTACTAAATCAGGTTGCCACATTTCACTGCTGGCAGTAACTCATTGCAAACAGCTCCTGCACAGCTCTCCATCCAAGACAGGCCACCAGCTCCCCACCCACTTGGGCTCCCAGCAGTGAAGGCAAGGCACTCAATGCTTTTGTTATTGAGTCCTGTTCATTTAGGCCTACCGTAAGAATTCACCCTGACTGATTCCCTAGGTCCCACATAAGCCAGATGCACAAGGGGACACGTGTCTGGAGTTTGTTTGCAGTGGCTGGAGGCCCTGACATGTCCATTATCTCTTTCTGCCTCAAGCTAAAAAAAAAAAAAAAAAAAAAAAAAAAAATCTAGGAACAATTGTAATAGTTATACACAGATATCACTTCATATATCCCTTTGAAGTGTAAACTACTAATGACCCAACTAAAGACCCAATTGAATATAGGAAGGGGAAGACTCACTGTGAGATTATAGCCCCTAAATTAGTTTGTTATGGTTGTAGGATCATAATTGTAGGAAGTTGTGTCTCATGTATGAAAAACTGAATTGCCAAGTATAAAGCTATGGTAAATTTAAGAGGTGAACATTATGAGCATTCTTAAAGAAAGAAAAAATTAAATCACCCCTCACTATCGACCCTTTCTAAGCTACTGTGAACGCTTCCTTTGGTAACTGGCATAGTCTCTGAGCAGGATCTCTTATCCCTCTGTCCCATGTATTCAAATTAGAGCAGAGAGAGAGTGGTCCTACTGTGGGTTTTGAAACTACAAGGACGTGCATTTTCTTCTCTTGGTTTCTTCCCAAGCATATCTACCACCTTCAATTGTTAGGTCTGCTCTGTGCTATTTGAAGAAATAAAAACAACTGATACTTTACTTTAGGCTGTTTCACCTCCTCCTTTCATACACCACAGTGACATGGGCCCACTACAGGGGACCATGTTAGTTTTTCTCCCTCCACAGTGCTTTATTTTTTTCCATGATATTTGTCCTGCCTTGATGCCATACCTTACAGATACTAGTTTATGGTCTGCATCATTAATTACAATCAATACATAACAGTAGAAAAAAACTTCTGTCCATGGTACTTGTTCTACAGTGCCTGCAGTTTTATTGAGTTAATAGATACTATTCAACACAAACAAGCAAGCAAGTATCAACTGTGAAAATAATGGCAGCGTGAAATTTTAAAATCCAATAAAACACAAACATCAAAGTGCAATGAAGTTTAAAGTATCCAAAATAGGTTTGTGCTAGCTTGAAAACTAGCTAAACTATACAAAGAAAGAACATTAGCAGATAAGAAATTAAAAGCAAATACCAAAATGCTGGACACAGGAAAATATAAAAAGGGAAAATTGGATATTTAAATTAATATGAGATAATTTATGCTGTAAAAAGCCAAAAAATAAGGAATTCTAAATAGAAGAAAAGTTTGTGAATACAAGTTTACATGGTTAAGTGCACAATAGTTTGAACTATTGAAATGATTTTGTACTTAGAATAAGGAGTCATCATCCCAAAATTATATGCAATGTTCACCTCATTCTGTCCAAGCAGGTTATTGGCATCTATAGAATAAGGTTAAAAATAATCAGCTTCCTTTATCCTCCTAAATTATCAACATTGTTCAATGAAACTCTTCTTTAAAATATTTAACTTGGGCGAGAGACATGGCTTAGCAGTTAAGGTGCATGCCTGCAAAGCCTAAGGGCCAAGGTTCGATTATTCAGGTCCCATGTTAGCCAGATCCACATGGTGGCACACTCATCCGGAGTCTGTTTGCAGTGGCTAGAGGCCCTAGTACACTTATATTCTCTCTCTCTCTCTCCCTCCCTCCCTCCCTGTCTCAAATAAATAAATATTTTTTCAAAGATATTTAACTTTGTGATAAACAGGTTATCACTTAAGTAGATAGGCATACAGAAAATATATCAGTCTTTCCATAGCTTTATGAGGCTATTAAGAAATAAGAACATGCAAACAATAGAAAAAACATTATGCTAGCATGTGAAAGCTAGCTCCAAAAGACAGCCTCTCTGTATTCTGGTCCAATTCATTTCTTGTAAATTCTAATACTTTAAATAAATTAGTTAATATTGTTGAGGCAAATTCTATTAATATGTGGGCTTCAAACCCAGGTGAACTCTAAAGTAGTGATTTTCATCATTTGATCTATTGACATTTACTTGCAGCTGGATTATTCTTTATGGTGGGGCTGCTTTTTTACTGTTGTCTTTCTCAGCTCTATTCTTGCCACACTGAAATCAGGTGTCAGTGCAAATACAGGGTGAAATTAGAGCATCAAGTGTAGCATCTACAAGTTAGATGCCTGCATCACCCCCTAGCCCCATCCTGACTCACAATTATCTCTCCTACTCTGTGCCTCACTGAAGACCATTGCCACACACACCGAGTCCATTCTTTTCTACTTTGAATAGCTATGTGCTCCAAACATGGTGATCTGTTAGTTCCAGTTCTCCAAATTATTTTCCAAGGATTGAAAATACTTGACCTGTTATTTACATTTTAAAAAATTAAAGTTAGAGGGCTGGAGAGATGGCGTAGTGGTTAAGCGCTTGCCTGTGAAGCCTAAGGACCCCGGTTCAAGGCTCGGTTCCCCAGGTCCCAAGTTAGCCAGATGCACAAGGGGGCGCACGCGTCTGGAGTTCGTTTGCAGAGGCTGGAAGCCCTGGCGCGCCCATTCTCTCTCTCTCCCTCTACCTGTCTTTCTCTCTGTGTCTGTCGCTCTCAAATAAATAAATAAAAATTTGAAAAAAAAAATTAAAGTTAGAAAAATAGGTTGACACATTCAAGTTGCTCTAAGCATTCTTTCTCATTAAACTTTTTTAAAATTTAAATTAAATTAAATTTAAAGAAAACAGAAGATTAGTTTATAAGTCATCTTGATCACATTCCAGATCTTCAAAAAGTCACATATACTGGACAGTACAGATCTGGACAATGTCTCTGAGGAAGCAATGTGTCCAGCATTTCATGATTTGCTGTGTAACATCATATTGTATTTGAAGATTTCTTTTTTTCAAATACTAAGAAAAAAAAATGTATGGCCTAGCTTTCTAGAATTAAACTGTCTCTCTTTTGAATGATTTCACTGGTTTTGATTATTCACTCTTAAGTATTAGCATTTTCTGAATATAAACCCCAAATCTCTTAAAGTCAGTTTCCACATGGACTCACTTTCTACCTCCAATCAACTCAGTGAGTTAGTGTTCTTTGGACATACTCCAGCTTTACTCATATATTTTATTTGTTTCATTGATCAAATTTGAATACAAACTTATAGGTGTGGTCCAGCTTACATGTTGTGTAAGCTGAAATTATAAATATCTAAAGATGGAGTTTTAAATTTTATTTTTTTTTACATTTTTTCCTATAAATATACTAGAATTAAAATTCTGTTTGTTTTTAAGTATTGGTAATTAAACCTAGAACCTGTTGCATGAACTTACTGCTGAGCAATATCCCCTCCCTCATTTTACTTTTATTAACTTTAAATTTTTAAATTTTTGTTATTTTTATTTATTTATTTGAGAGCAACAGAGAAAGAAAGAGGCAGGTAGAGAAAGGGAGAGAGAATGGGCACACCAGGGTCTCCAGCCACTGCAAACGAACTCCAGACCCTGTGCCCCCTTGTGCGTCTGGCTAACGAGGGTCCTGGGGAATCAGGCCTCACACTGGGGTCCTTAGGCTTCACAGGTAAGCGCTTAATGGCTAAGCCATCTCTCCTGCCTGCTAATTTTACTTTTTATTCTAAGAAAGTCTCACTGACATGCCAAGGCTATCTAGTATTTATGATCTTTCCTCTGCCTCAAAAGAGGCTTGGATCAAAGGCCTGCATAACCAGGCATAGCTTTCTAGTAACTTTTGAGGAGAGTCAGGTGTTAGTATCATTTATGAAATAAATAAGATGGTCCCACAGCCCATACTAGAAACTACATTCATCAGAAACAATCCTCAAATTTCACACAAATTACTAGGAGAATAGGTGCCCCAAGAAAAACAAAATATATCAAAAAACTAGATGTACTCCAATGCTGTCTTAAAATACTTACTTAAAAATTGTCAGCATATATTAGAATGAAAAAGATTTTTCAGTTTCTTTTTTTAAATATTTATGTATTTGAGAGAGAGAGAGAGAGAGAGAGAGAGAGAGAGAGGGAGAGAATGGGCATGCCAGGGAATCCAGCCACTACAGGTGAACTCCAGTTGCATGCATCACCTTGTACATCTGGCTCATATGGGTACTAGGGAAATGTATCTGGGTCTTTAGGATTTGCAGGCAAGTGCCACAATGGCTAAGCCACCTCTCCTGCCCTGATAATTCATTTTCTAATAGCAGGAGAAAACAAACAAAGAAGGATGCTTCAATAACAAAAGATGCTCTGAATATTCCTTCCTTTTCTAAACCACAGCAGGTTTTCATTTACTTAAGAACATAATGAATAACAACCTAGCTGGAAACACACAAATGAGAGAAAACACCCGTATTCAGTCATTTTTACTTTGTGGCCTTAGATTATAACACAGGAGATAGAATACCTCAATTTCCCATTGAAACTGGCCAAATTTACATTTTGGCAACTGGCAGGTTAAGTGTTGGATTCAGTAAGAGAAACAAATCACATTGGAACTTCTCTTACTCTCTATAATTTAGCTGCAGCCATTATACCGTTCAATCTCTTCTTTGATTTGCATATAAAGAATGCAAGTGCTTAATCTTTCATGGTCCAGCTTTTTATCCACAAACCTTCAGTTCAATCAATCCTGATTTAATATGCTTACAAGCACTGTATTCTTATATTTAACTCTGAGAAATTTGAAATGATTAGAAAAATAACATCTTAGTTCTGTTCTCTAGATTTTGATTCATTTGACAGAAATTAATTAGTTCAACCTGATTAGCTCAGTTTAATAACAATACTAATGGGGAACCACATACTAAAGCCCAACAGAGAATAACAAACCCAGGAAGGACGTGAGAGTAGTATTAGGTGCTAAGGGATTAGCATCTTATCTTAGGTTAGCAAACAGCCCTGGTGTACTAGGCTCTCTAACTATTTCTGCTCATTTTCCGCCACACAGTATATTATCTCTGGACAGACCCCAAAGCTGTCCTTTTGGAGTTCCTTTTATGTCTAATTCCCATTCTTTAATCAATGTGATCCATCACCAATTTGAACTTTGAATGCAGTTATCTACTGTGTCAGTGATACACCTATAACAAATGTCACTTTAAATTCCTCATGTACTTTATTGTTAATAACTATTATTCAAAAATTTTACTAAAGTGGAGAAATAATTACATCTATGACCAGCAGTGACAGTAGAGACAAAAAATAGCAAAATTAAGTAATGGTGGTTTCATTTACAGTACTGCTGAATTCCTTGGTAAGAAGGCACTGGGGAAAGAGAGACAAAGAGACAGAGAACTACAGAAAGACAGAGACAGAGATGGGCAGAGACATACAGAAAGAAAGACATGATTTTAAAATGAAAATGTAAATAGAAAATGTACGTATGTATTCTAGTCAACAATACTGCCTTTGATGAAACAGGAAAATAGCTTTGGCTTAATAATTTTCTAATATCAAACATATAGCACTTTATTCATTTTGAGAACATATAACAAAAAGTAATATAAATACAAAGACAATGCTCATAATCAAACCTGTCATTGGGCTGGAGAGATGGCATAGTGGTTAAGGCACTTGCCTGCAAAAGCATAAGGACCCAGGGTCTATTCCCCACGACCCATGTAGCCAGATTCACAAGGTGGCACATGCTTCTACAGTTCGTCTGCAGTGGCTGGAGGTCCTAGAGCGCCCATTCTCCCCCCCTTTCTCTCTCTCTCTCTCCCTCCCTTCCTCTCAAATAAGTAAATAAAATTAAAAAAATATGTCCATATTTATGGGTTTGCATTTCCATGGTGAATTCTGTCTATATTTGTTACTGTTTCATCCAGCTAAGTGATATTATAACATGAACCATGGGTCCTCAAGCTGGTATGTCCCATAGGTTACTGTTAAACCATATTTAAGAATTATATATTATAAATGTTATATTCTAATGAATTTTTTTGCAGTGAATCATAGGTATTATGAAGGTAATTCATGAAAGTGAGGTATTTCAAAACTTTAGCTTTTTCAACTAGTCCATAAAAGGGAATTATGCAAATCATTCACTCACCAATTTATAATTATGGAAAGTCAAAATACTTAGCTGCCAAACAAAGGGGAAAACAAATATTACCCTAATTTATTTCCTATGGGGATTTGGTATTGCATATGTGATAAAAAGGATGTGGTTGTGATCACATTAATAAATTCATGCTTTTCTTAACCATGGCAGACAGTTCTGTGAACATGGTGACATGTGCAAATATGTTTCCAAACCTCAAGAAGAAGTGTTTCAATAAAATATGCAGATTTTTATAAATGACCTTTTTAGCACAACTCATATGAATTAACAAGTACTTTAGAAACATCACAGCTGTTTCAGAAGTTTTGTGACTAAAAAGTATGACATTTTGGCAACATGAGATATATTCCAAGACAGGTGGTCATCCTTCAAATTTCTACTTTGTTATTCTTGTTATAATTATTTTTAAACTCAAATCCCTGTCATGGCAAGTAATATACCTACAAAAACACAAAACATGTCCTGTGATTCTCTGTTTTGGGGGGCTTGAACTCATTTCTACAATAAAGTACAAACTCTCCCAGTGTTCTTTACTCATGATACTAGAATATTTTTTTTGATTTTTCAAGAAATGTTGGGCTGGAGAGATGGCTTAGCGGTTAAGCACTTGCCTGTGAAGCCTAAAGATTCTGGTTCGAGGCTAGGTTCTCCAGGTCCCACGTTAGCCAGATGCACAAGGGGGCGCACGTGTCGTTTGCAGAGTCTGGAAGCCCTGGCGCGCCCATTCTCTCTCTCTCCTTCTATCTGTCTTTCTCTCTGTGTCTGTCGAGTAAGTGCTCTATTTCCCCCTGGTATTGTCTATAGAAAACATCTTTCACTAACAATATTCTAGTATCATGAGTAACTGACTCTTACTGGACAGGCATAGAACTTTAAATGAAGAAATTAAAAGACAAAAGTTGAATAGAACATTTCTAAAAATTAAAAAAGAGGCACAAAGAAACCAGCTGCTTGCTGACAATTTCAGCAAGCTGTTTGTTTGTTTGCATGTGTGAAAAGCTGATGTTTTTTGTTTTTTTACTTTTCTTACTTTCTACTCCCTTTGAAAATAGATGCTCAGTTAAAACTCCTATAGCTTTGCAGTTGAACCTTTGTAGATAAAATAAATATTTTATCCTTTGGTCAGAAAAGCTCCTTGCAGCTCTTACTACAGTAACTAATCAAAGCGTTGAGAATAAGAGATTTGTTGCAGTCAGGTTCACATTGCTGACAGAAATTACCAGACCAAGAGCAGCTTTTGGGGGAAATGTGGGTTTATTTTAACTTATAGACTCGAGGGGGAGCTCCATGATGGCAAGGGAAAATGATGGCTTGAGCAGGGAAGGTGAACATTACCCCTTGGCCAACATAAGGTGGACAATAGCAACAGGAGAGTGTGCCAAACACTGGCATGAGAATACTGGCTATAACACCAATAAGCCTGCCCCCAAGAATACATCGCTTCCAGGAAGCTTTGATTTCCAACTGCCGTTAGCTGGGGAGACTAGCATTCAGAATACCTAAGTTTATGGGGACACCTGAATCAAACCACCATAGGACTGCTGAATGTTTAGCTAGAAGTGGGACATCTATACCATCCCTTCAAAGACCAGTAAACATTACAGAAGAGGGGTAGAAAGAATATAAAAGCCAGAGGAAGTGAAGTGAGGTGAACACTGTTTTTGGAGCATGACATTTTCTATTGCACTCCTGAGCTCCCAAAAGCTATTCTTACCAGTACAAGACCTGCATGCAATTGGGTCTGTCAAACATCCTGTCATGGGGAAAGGGACCACGAGGCTCTGTCCCTACTTGAGGTCCTATAGACAAATAATAGTACCTGGATGGAAGGGCTCAGGAGGCTCCATTCCTCCTAGAGTATCTAGAGTTTCCTTGGAGAGGGAGGGTCCATTTCTCCAGTGGTGTTATCACTGGCAAGAGCCCATGATCCTGTAAACAATCCCTCACCCAGAATCCTGAGGGTAACACTAATGTCTGTCACTAGGCCACAGAAAGAAAGAAAGAAAGAAAGAAAGAAAGAAAGAAAGAAAGAAAGAAAGAAAGAAAGAAAGAAAGAAAGAAAGAAAGAGAGAAAGACAATGAAAGGAAAGGAAAGAAAGGATGCATGAATGTAAAAGCTGAGCTGGTGGGAAAAGGGAGAAGAGCATTAGGAGTTGATATTGACAAAGAAACAGGGAGAGTAATAGGTGTTGCATGGGATAAAAGTATATTGTATATATGTATGAAAATGTCATAATGAAACCCATTATTATGTATGATTGGTTTTTGCAATAAAATGTTCTGAAACAAGATTAAAGTGTGTTTTATCTTTAGTATGCCTACCATTATTTTATAAGTTCTTGGAAATACACACGTAGATAAAACAAAGAATCCATATACCTCTATAAAGTTCTCATGGTATGCCAGAATAGATATTACTATGTTGTTGAAAATCTGAATTGTCAGACTGCTGCAAACAGTAAGTTGAATCTATATAGAGAAGCCTGGAAGATCAGGCTCAAGTAATGAACTATTCCCTTTGGAGGAAGACAACAAGAAGACATTGGGGCAGAAAGGATGATGAATGGAAAGAGTGGTAATTTCCTTTCCTTTTCTTTCTTCTTTTATTTTTTTTTCCAGATAAACTGTTTATGAAACATCCTACTTTTTACTATTGTTCAATTCCCTTCTATTAGACTTTGGATCCGCAAGTAAGATCAATCAGCACAGGGTTCTAGGAATCAATATTCCAACCAAGCTGGCTTAACTGAGGAATGTCACAGGGGTGGGGGACACCCATTAAGAAAGAGAACTCCCATCAGCATCCCATAAGCTGAAAGTGGGAGGAGCATTACCTGGTGAACATATTTTCTCCCTTTAGCAATGCAAAGCAATAGTATGTGCCAGCATCTGTTACCCTTTCCCATGTAGACAGCTGGAGTCAAGTGCCCCATTATGCAGAGTCAAAGAGCACAGCATCCACAATCTTGGCTTCTGGAGGGGGATTTGAGGGAATTATTGAGACAGTGATTCAGGCTAACCAGCAGGTATTCCTACCGTGACCAGAAAGATAGTAGAAGGAAATCCCCTGAACTGGAGGTAGGGAGGAGTGGGAAAGAGGAACCAAAGAGGAGAACCAGAAAAGCTATACTTAGAAATACAAGGTGTAGTTGTTTTGTTCTGTTCCACAGCTCCCATGGGTAGAGTTCCCTTTAGAAGATTCCCAGATGCATCTAATCAACTTCCTTTAGTGAGGCAAAGCCCCAGTGGGGTCAAGAATCATTCACTTGCCTTCAAAGGTGACCATAAAAGGTAGAAACAAGACACCAATACAGGTGAACCAAGACCGACCTGTTGATTAAAATTGAGACCCAGAGATTGAAAGAGACATGACTGAGGGGCTAAGGCACAGAGGAGCTATATTCATATAAAAGGATGTCAGCATGGACCAGGACAAAAGCCAAGTGCAGGCTCATTATCCTTTTGGCAGATTGGTAGAATTCTGTTACCAAGTCACAAGAGAACATGAAACAGGCTAAAAACAGACACATGGATTTTGAATACCACTGCATTCCTTACTCAATATATATTTTATTTGAATAAATATAAAAAATAGTCATTATTTTGAGAAATTTTCAGGTTTATATTTAATACAGCAGATACAGTTTTGCTTAACCTTCCCTTTAAGAGAGTTCTGGCATGTGTTTTTAGATGAGCAATGCAAAACATCTCTAAGAAGGGTAACTGTACATTCTATTTGCAGAGACTCTGTACAAACAGTAATTAATACCCTCCTCTTTCACTCTCAAGAGTGTTCTATTGAAGCCATTAATTTTCCAGTTAATTCATTCACTAATTCCATTTTGCAAATATTTTACTTGGAAGAAAACATGACTTTAAGGCATACCTATAGTGATTTATAAAAAGAAAAGTAAAATACATAAGAGATTTAAAAGTTTGCTCCCTCAGTTTGATTTGGGTCTTCTACTTCCTGAAATGTGACAGGCTCTTTTGCGAGGGAAGCAGCATAATACAGTAGTTTGCTGAATGCAAATTTCAAATGACAAAGGCACATAGTGGGAGGTTAATGCAAAGTAAAGAATGGAAAGAAGATGGACTACAAAAAGTTGTTTGGGAATATTTGGAAATCTTCCCAGTGTGTCACTGAAAATACTTCCATATCTGATTCGGAATGTCAAATGTATAAAGTACAAACTCTTGCTACAGGGATTTTAGAATATCCTGGAAGAAATATGTGGGTTACTGACTTGTGCAGTGTAAGCAGAACAATAGAATGTGCATATGGCAGGGCAATAAAGCAAGCATTTGTCAGCTTCCAAATTGGAAGCAACAATGAATTGGCTATTTGCAACCCCGATATGTCTACAGGCATGATGCGATAGGTCTTTACTCCTGTTCCCAAGATTTGGATGGAAGGCACAGCTCAAGATGTGTAATATATATGATAATCTGGTATATTTAATCATTATGTTTTTATAACAATAAGGAAAGTCTACACACTGTCAAAGCCCAGAAAGACAAAAACAATGTGTTCTCGCTTTTTAATATGTATATACTGACTTTTAAAGCTTGTCTATGTATGCAAATAAGGGAACGTGAGAATTAGTAGTACATCATGAAAGGGCAACAAGAGAATGATAAGAAGGGGCAGAAGAACAAAAATAAAAATGAACCACAAAATTAAAAATAGGCTAAGTTGTAGGAAAATTGGAGGAAAGATAAACAAAAATTTGTTTGGAAACACCACAGTGAAGGTTAGAGATATTGATCAGTCAGTACTTAAAGGCACTTGTTTGCAAAGCCCAGATGCCCAGGTTTGATTTCTCAGTACTCATGTGAAGCCAGATGAACAAAGTGATGCATGCATCTAGAATTTGGTTGTAGTAGCAAGAGACCCTGGAATGCCTATTCTTCTACTGTCCTTGCAAATAAATGAATAAATAAAAGAATTAAAAAAGAGAAAACACCACAATGAAACCTAAACTTTGTATTCTAACAAAAAACAAATAAACAATGGATAAAGTTACCCAACAAGCATAGATTTTCCTACATCATTTCTTAAAGCTAATGTATGGAAAATATAATTTAAAAATGGTGTTATTGCAGTTACCTTCTGTTGCTGGGACAAAAGCACCCAACCAGAAGCAGCTTAAGAGGGGAAACTATTTATTTTGGCTTACAGTCTTAAGGGAAGCTTCTCCCTGATTTCTCCCCACCCCCTACCAATGTCTTTACTGGGGAATCATAGGTCTCTTCCCACATTATAAGACCAACAGTAAACTTTTGGGGTCCTGTAGAATAGACCCACTGGAGGGGTACTCCAACTGGCACACCTAACAGCCTCATTCAGTTTAAAGAAGTCAGACTGATCAGTCATCCTACTCCTCTAAAGGCAGTTGGGACTACCTCTGCAGAAGGGGAAAAAGGTAGGAGGAAGAAATTGGATATGCAGTAATGCTTTATTCCTTGAATAAAAGCAGAAAATGTCACTAAATTTGCAGAAACCTGGATGTTACACCCTCTAGGAAAGATTTCTGGATTAAGCTCGCACCCTTCCTAGAGGACAGAGACTCTGATCCTTATCTAAGATTACTGACAAAGCTGTGAAATCTGGTCTTTGTCCATGTAGAAACCTGCCAACCTGGTCTTCCTCACGTGGCCACTCCCAGACCAGAGTCCTGAGATGGGCTTCTCAACCCCTTTCTTGCATCTTTGGGCCAAAGCTCTACCTTCTTCCCTCATGGGGCTTCTCAACTCTGCCCTGCCTCCCTGGGCAAGAGCTTCATCTGGCTTCTTTGTTGTATGTTCTAGGCTTACGACCCCTTATCTTCATCCTCATAAAGCTTTAAGCTGTAATAAAATCTTCTGAACCTTATCCCACGGTTCATGGATTTTATTCCTTGAATTCATAGGACAAGGATACTGAAACACCCCAAATTATTGGTGCATTGGTGTTTAAAGAACACAAAATTCCTGTATCAGCAGGGGACAGCATGGCATGAGCATAAAATGGATATCACATTCTGCCAAGCAGGTGGAAAACAGTAGCAGGAGAGTGAGCCTAATTCTAGCAAAGGGGGCTGGCTATAATGCTCATAAGTCTACCTCCCAAAACACAGCTTCTTCAGCAAGGCTCCACCTTCCAAGATGGTGTCTGCTTGGTACCAAGTATTCAGAATACATGAGCTTATGGTGGACATCTGACTCAAACCACCACAGGAGTCTAAAAGATATATTCAATATTCTTGTTTCCAGAGACATAATTGATCATTTTCTCTTGATATTCCACTTAGAGCTTATAATTTTTAGTTACAATTTATGAAAGACTTAGAACAAATTTCTATGCTAGAATATCTGCATAG
The DNA here is from genome assembly GCF_020740685.1 of Jaculus jaculus. Classification (NCBI taxonomy): domain Eukaryota; kingdom Metazoa; phylum Chordata; class Mammalia; order Rodentia; family Dipodidae; genus Jaculus; species Jaculus jaculus. The sequence continues at coordinate 36,966,475 of NC_059103.1, forward strand.
CAATTTTTTAAAGAAACACCAATATTATTTTTATTTATTTATTTGAGAGAGAGAAAGTGGAAGACAGAAAGAGAAAGAATGAGCATGCTATGTCCTCCAACCACTGCAAATGAACTCCAGATGCATGCACCACTTTGAGCATCTAGCTTTATGTGGGCACTGAGGAATCAAACCTGGGTCCTGCAGCTTTGCAGGAAATTGCCTTAACTGCTGAGTCATCTCTCCAGTCCCCAAACAAATTTTATACATCAAATATAAAAACAGAGTTCTTAAGGTTCTATGCCTTCTAATCATACAGTTAATGACAGTATCTCAGAGATGCTCACATTTTAGAATGTCTGCTTATGTATTAAACTTTATTCCCTAAATTAGTAAATGTTTAGACTAATTTTAAAACTTCTTTCTTATTTACAAACAGTAGTGTTTGCAGAAAACATGACCAATGCTAAGTATTAACTTTTACATCCCTCAAAAACATAAACTAACCAATGATAATAAGAAACCACATGTAAAATAGTGGATGCAGCATACATGAATACACTTTGGTCTTTCTGTCATATGTGGCTCCAAGAGAAGCTATGCATGACATGATAATACTCACTTAGTAACTCGAGAGCAGCGTCTCAGACAGAAAAGCAGAGATGGCAGGCATAGGTTACCCCTGGCTCCTTCATTTACACAGCATTGTCCAGCATGCCACTTCTACTCTCAGGACCCGTTTCCTTGCTGGTGAAAAGTGACCAGCAATAACCAAGCATGTCAGCATGTCTGAGATTCTATAATCTCATCTGTTGTCCCTTTCCTGGCTAGCAATTCAGAGGATTCAAATCCTCCTCTAGAGACTGATGCATTCATGACACCACAGGGAATGACAATAACCCCACTGAGGAGGGCCCTTGATGGACTGGGGAAAAGAAGATATTAGTATAGCCTGATGGAACTAGAACCAGTACCTGATAAGTGCATACAATAAAATCCATTATCAACTAAACCTTTGGAGGAAGAAAGGGGACAGAGAAACAAATAGGGAAGTAGGGATCAGACCGAGAGGCAAGGTGACTGAACTAAATGCATTTATAACATACATAAAAATTGTCAAAAAAAATTTAAAGAGAGACTAGTTGAATGAAGGGACTCAGTGAAGGGGGTATATGAGGGAAAATGGAGGATGGTGGAAGGGGACAATGATCATAGCATATTGTAGATATGTATGGATGTTATCAATAAATTTAAAATAAGAGAACAAAAAAAAATTCCTTGGTAGTTTCTCTTACTCTATCTCTGTTTCTCTCATTACCTTTTGGAGCATAAACTTCTGCATAGAGAATCACTATAAAGGCTTTCAGTTATATGTAATACATATATATGAAATGTATTTAATGGTTCATAAAAATGATTGTAGGGGACATCAGTAAATTGACTCTGGCAAGACATTTGTTTCACAATTCACTCTCTGTCAATTTTTCCCAGATCCTCACTCTGTCTTTAACAAAAATATGCTGAGAGTTTTTGAAAGTGAGAGTATCACTGCATATCCTGCCAGCAACAATGTGCCAGTCCAGGCACTCCACAGAACAGGAACTGATGAACATAAGCTCTAATGCAAAGTCACCAACGTGCAAACATTTCAAATCAATAAGAGTGCCCACAACTACTAATTCTCTCTAAAAAAATAATAATAATGGTTATTCCATTTATCTGGTGCTGATTTCACTCTTGGTTGGAGATTTTGCTTCTTTTTTGCAGATGGAGGTAGATTCTAAGGAAAGAACATACCCATTGCACCTCATCAGGGCCCCAGCTGAAACCAGAGTAACTGGGAAAATGAACAAGAGCTGCTTTCTTGGTGAACCTGGTACACAAGGAGCACAAAGGTGAAGGAGATAGACACAGAGAACACTCAACTCCTGCTAAACCAGAGATCCAGAGACACAGAGGCTCCTATGACCTCATCACTGAAACAGAACTAAAATTAACACAACACAACTCAGGGAAATTTCCGGAAGAAGGGGTGGAATGATGGTTAGAGCCACAAGTTGAAACATTATGCACAGAGACATTGCCTCTTCCCCATAACTGTGGACCATCCCCACAATGCCCGACTCACAGTCCCCAGTGAGGTGGTTCCCTGCAGAGGGAGGAAGACAGGGAGGAGGATAAAGATGGTACCAACATGGATGCATACACACTGTGTATGTAAACTAATAATAAAAAAGAATAATAATAAAAGAAGTTGGATTAATAATGACCTAAAAGGATTGTCATTTTGGCAAATTGGTGACATTATTAGAACTGATGAACATTACTACAATTTTATCACTCAAAATAATTATGTTAACCATAAAAAGTTGTTGGCCATCTATTATGTGCATTTTTCAATGACTTTTCCATGTAATTTATATATGTTACTTAAAGTCCCCATTTTACAAAGAGAACTGAGAAGCAAAAAGCCTAGGTCAGTTGCCCATGGCCCAAGAGCATGCAACTCATAAATGTCCTTATCTTTATGTTTGCATCTGGATTGAAAATAAAATGAAATAGAATTTCATACTGATGGGAGAGAGATTTGATTTTAAAATAAAATTTTAGAGCTCTGGCATTAAAGTAATATTACTCAGATAATATATACCAATTTTAAATGATGCACATAAATTTTAAGTGGAAAATTATATTAATTCAAAGTGTTTGGGTAGACAGACAAGGGAAGGAAAGGGATAGCTAAGACATCAATCTGCAGTACATAGACATGAACATGTTTCCAAGACATAACTGCACAACAATGGACACGTGCATTGCCTTGCTTACAAGTATTACCATTCCTCCAATTGCTTCTTTTTAAACTGATTACAAAGTAAAGCTTGCAGATCTGCTGGCTTCCCTACATTCTAAATTTATAATAAATGAAACAGCAAGGGCCAACTGCTAATCTAAAAGATCACTCTTTCTGGATGCTAATGCATGGATCTGCAGGGTACATTTCATTTGCTATTCATGAGTCTGTTACATGCATCCTAACAGCCGGCCCTGACTTGAGAGTGCATTGTTTACATGCAATTGAAGAAGGATCACATCCAGCAGGAAATGCAGGGGGCAGCCCACTGAAGGTTGAATGTTGGTAATGCATCCAGAACAATTGTGCCCTTTGATCTTTATTTCTCTTTTGTAGGAGCACCAAGCCTAGTAACAATAATACTTACAGAATGACCCATATGTTTAATATCATAAAGAATCAAGGACCTTTACTCCAGGTACAAAGGTTGATGGAGTAAAAGAGTAGAAGAAAAGAGAGACCTTTATTTATGACTATTTCACTCCAAAGTCAGTAAAGCAGATTAGATATTACATGAGTTTATCGGCAAGTCATCTCTCTTTCTTTGGGATTTAACTTGTGATTGTAGCATAGGTAACTCTTGAGAATGATTGATGGGGACCTTACCCAGTCCCCATCTGCTTGCACCATGAGTCACTATTCCAAACGCTTCCAAGTCAAATCAGTAAGGTCCTGAATGGAGTCATTAGCAAGAGTATGGACAAAACACTGAAATTATACAGCAGAAAACAATTCAGAATGGCTCCCTAGGGAATCAATGCTCTATGGCCTAATATTTAAGATTGATTGTTTACAATGTTAAAACATTAATGGTAAATAAAATGCAATGAAAGGTCTTAGTAAAACAAGGACTTGTGTTAATGATGGTGCCAAATAGGTAGCTGATATATGAAGGATAGGAAAAGAGATGAAGAGAATGGCACCAAAAGAGAGGGAATACAATAACTTGTCCATCATAGTGCATTAGAACATTAAAGAATAATAGTAAGACCTTCATTAGTGCTCTTCAGCCCTGGAAAATTCTGGCTTTTCAAAATGAAGCTTCTTTAATTTCTCCATAAACAAATAGATGGGTCTTGGGCTGAAAATATGGCTTAGTGATAAAGGAATTTGCCTGCAAAGCTGAATGATCCAGGTTCGATTGCCCAGGACCCACGTAAGCCAGATGCACAAGGGGGCACACATGTCTGGAGTTCTTTTGTAGTGGCTACAGGCCCTGGTGTGCCCATTCTCTTTCTCTCTCTCTCTGTCTGCCTCTTTCCCTCTCTCACATGAATAAATAAATAACTATATTTTAAAAAAGAAATAGATGAGTCTTAACATTCATTTCTTCCCCCAAAATTAAAGATGAGGAAGATAAACTAGAAGAATGCTTGTGGAGTGTGAAATCACCTTGCAAACTGGAAGACTCAAAACCAGGCACATTGAATATGTGTTCTTTTACTTGGCAATCATTAATTACCTAATAATCTCAGCTTTGTAATTTCAGCTTGCTTTCTACACCCTCTTATCTCTAATCAGTACTGCCTGCACTTGTGGTGCATGCAATGTAGTTGAAGGAACTGGACATATTGTGAATTTATAAGGCCAAGTTAAAGTATCAATGCTAAGACCTCCTTAATAAGGACAGTATAGGGCTGGAGAGATGGCTTAGCGGTTAAGCGCTTGCTTGTGAAGCCTAAGGACCCCGGTTCGAGGCTCGGTTCCCCAGGTCCCACGTTAGCCAGATGCACAAGGGGGCGCACACGTCTGGAGTTCGTTTGCAGAGGCTGGAAGCCCTGCTGTGCCCATTCTCTCTCTCTCCCTCTATCTGTCTTTCTCTCGGTGTCTGTCGCTCTCAAATAAATAAATAAAAAATTTAAAAAAAAAAGGACAGTATAACATCACATCACAGTATGGAGAGAGGTGAGTGGACAGTGAGGTCAGAGAAGATGCTGGAGAGGAAAACTAGGAATGCCAGCATTCCAGCACCTGGATCTGGGACTTCTCCACCTGTCTATGGAGTATAAATGACCTTATCATTGTTGCTGTTAGGCAATAATAGCAACTGAACATAGACCCTGGAAAATAGTAGGCAAACACTTCAAAACTGAACTGCATCCCAGCCCTCTCATTGCTTTTGTTTTCAGACAGGGTCACATTCAGTTGCCCAGGTTGGCCTTAAAGTTACACAGGCAACCCTTGAACTTGAGATCCTCAAAGCTTAGCCTCGTAAGCAGTTGTGATTACAGGTCTGTTATACCCAGCCTGGCACACATTTGTCTTGATTAAGCAACCAAGTTATGGTACTATATTTTGCCAGCCTAATCATCCTAAGACAGGTACAGAGGTATTTTATGAGGTTAAAAAGAAAATCATATCCTTAGTATCAGGGACCAGCTAACAGATCCAGCCCACTACCCCTTGTCTTGGATGGTCTAAGAACTGAGAATGAGTTTTTGATTTTAAATGATCATACAAAAATTAAAAAAGGAACAGTTTGTGGCATGTAAAAGTATATGAAATTTGAGTTAGATAGATGGCTCAGTGGTTCAGGCACTTGTCTGCAAAGCCTAAGGACCCCAATGTGATTGCCTAGTACCCATGTACTAGGTGCTACATGCTCCTGGGGTTCCTTTGCAGTGGCTGGAGGTCATGGTGTGCCCATTTTCTCTATCTCTCTTCTCTCTGCTTGCCAACAAATGTATGAAAACAAATATACATATATATATACATGAAATTTATGTTTTAATGTCAGTAAGTAAAGCATGATTGGTCATAGAAAAACTCCTGTCTCTCCTTACAGTCTACAGCGTGTTTGAACTGTCACAACAAAGATGGACAATTGCAGCTGACTATGTAGCCTGTGAAACCCACAAAATTCACTCTTTGCAGTTTAAAGAAAAAGTGTGCCAACCCTCGGTCTAAATCAAGATGCTGTTCTGAGTACTGTACGTATGTATTGGTTAGAGATCTTGTTAGGAGGCAGGTTCTCCCTCAGTGTTTGGGGACTGGGCTCTTAGGAGGCTGTTAGTGTCAATGCCAATCACTTGATTGGGAGGTGCCAAATCCATTTTGTATGGCAGCCACCTTTTCACTTAGAGGAATGACTGCCTTACTAGCCTCAGTGATGGGGCAATCAACACCTATGGGGAACAGCAATTTTCTTCCAGTTGAGCTTAAAATTTAAAAATCAGTTCATCATGGAAGATAGATATAAATAAAATAGAAAGGAAGTCCTCATTTTTTATGTTGACAAAGGCAAGTCATTTCAAAAAGGAAAACACGTCAATACTGAGCAGTTGTGTTTTAAGAAGAATGATTCCCATTGTTTTTTTAAATTATTTTTTAGCATTTTTAAGATGATTGTTCCTTCTATTGTTTTTCATAATCTGTAGAGTGCTTTTTCTTTGTTGTTGTTGTGTTTTTGTTTTTTGTTTTTTTTTTTTTTACTTTATAAACAAATTACTTTTTGGAAGATGGAAAAGAGGGAAGTTCTGAATGGCCTGGACAAGCACGATGCTCTCTTTTTAAGATTTCAAAGTAAAACATGAACAAGTAACTATTGAGATTTAAACTGATGAGAAACAGATTGGGTATTGACTGTCAAAGCCCCAAAGGCCATAAAATAAATGGCAAGGTAACAGCAGCCTGAGCTTATTGAAATGCACACTGTATTCACTGAGACTTCATATGCATATATTGCCTCCACTGTCTCCTTAACAGATGTCATCAAATCAGATCTACAGGGCCAGAAATGAAGTGCAATTCCACCCAAAGAGCTACTGTGCAATATTACCTGCCCCAAACCTGTGAACTACAAATGTGCAAAACATGTGAATGTCATAAGCTACACTAAACGATTATCTTTGGCCTCTATTTTTAGTTTCTATACTCCTGACTTTAGGCAAGGATGAGTAAATAATAGTGTGGTCATGAATAAAGCCAAATTGGAGGCTGGGTTATAATCCAGAAGTGTAGCATGCTCTCCTCCCTTTTGGTTTGAACTATGTGACCCAGTACATTAAAATGAATTTCACAGCTATGAATATAGAAAGAAGTATAGATAATAAGGATGATTAAATGATAACACATTCAACATGTGAAGCAGTTATTCTTGCCTTATTTTAAGGTTGGTAATAATGATATTTATAGATATCTGGTTCTTGGCCAAGGTTGTATACATGGGGGCACAGACAGGGACAGGCTTCTTTGATGCTAAGGCAAGTATCTAAAGCAGCTAATTATACTGTTTCAAAATAGTGCAACGCCACACTTCAGGTTGCTTGTGTTATACTCACTGTCCAAAGCTGTGACAGCTTCCCAAGCCCACCCAATTTGAGCGCAAAACACTTAGGAATGTTGATTATATAAAAGGCATTCTTTTAGAAGTTCTGCTTCATAGGATAACAGAGAGTTGTTTCTGGTAAACCATAGTTCCTATGTGCACAGAAACTAATACAAACAAGTGTTTAAAGGCATCAGATTTGGCTGAAGCAATGAGAACTAATGAGTCAAGAGTCAGAGAAGTCACTTCATCCAAGTGAGCTGATATTGGATAGTAGCACTTGCCAATAACTAGGCAGAGAAAGAAGGTTAAGTGTCTCTTACATTCTTGTTGCTGGCATAACTTACCCAACCAAAAACAGCTGATGGGAGGAAAAGGTTTATTTTGGCTTGCTGACTCTAGGGGAAGGTCCATGATGGCAAGAGAAAATGTGGCACAAGCAGAGACTGAAAATCATCTTTTGGCCAACATCAGGTGGCAAACAGCAGCAGGAGAGTGTGCCACCTGACATTGGCAAGCTAGGGCTAACAAACAACCAAGGGCCATCCCCAGAACACACTTCCACCAGTGAAGCTTCACTTCCCACAAGTTACCACTAGCTGGGGGATCAAACATTCAGAACACATGAGTTTATTCAAACCACCATGGTATATAAGTTTGGCTTGGACAGACATTTATAGTGTAGTTACAGCAATCAGTAGAATTTTATGTGTGAGTGTGTGTCGGGGGGTGGTGGTGACAAAATGTAAAGCAGTTTCTGCCTACTCTTAGAACATAGAAGAGGTTCCTGTTTCTTAAGACATTACCAAATTCTGAAGCAGTGCAGGAACATGATGCTGTGCTAAGGATATAGCATCTAGAGACAGAAAGGAGTCTTCAGATAATCTTTTGCTTCTAGACACAAGATTTACAGTGAGATACCCACCCAAGAAAGAAGCCAATTTTCACACCAGTCTCTTAACCAGGTCCTAGAGACAAGATTAAATAAAAGAACCTTCAGACCAGCACTGATGCAGATCAGCCTTTCATCGAGTAAACTTGGTCAGCCCCATACCACCTCTCTAACAAAGAAAAGAGTGAGCCTCTGAAAGTTGTATATCCAGTGACTTAAGATTTTTAATTTAATGTATCTGTTATCCAACTGAAAAAATAAGTCATGATAAGAGATAGGGCAATATGACACATGCCTTTTTTAAAAAAGAGAATATTAAAAATAGACCCAGGGCTGGAGACTTGACTTAGGCATTAAGGTGCTTGACTGCAAAGCCTAAGGACCTATATTCGAATCTCTCAGAACCACGTAAACCAGATGTACCAAGTGATGGAAGCACGCAAGGTCACCACTGCACACAAGGTGGCACGTGTGTCTGGAATTCATTTGCAGTGGCTGGAGGCCATGGAATGCCAATTATCTCTTGCTCTCTCACATTAAATTAATTAATTAGTTAAAAGTCCAGTCTGTAGGCCCTGCCTCCAAAAAGAAAAAAAGACCCAAATGGACTAGGAACTTTAATTAGTTTTTAAGAAGTAACATATCCTGGAAAAAAACACACCATACTCAAATATTAGTACAAGAGAGCAAAGGTAAGACTGGAGGAACTATAAAACAAGAAAAATGGCAAAAATAAATATATACCATTCAATAATTACTCTTAGTATTAATGGCCTCAATGCTCCAACCAAAAGAAATAGGTTTGCAGATTGGGTTAAAAAGCAGGATCCTTCAATTCTAAGAAACTCAACTTTCTACAAAGGATGTATACTATCTTAGGATAAAAGGTTGGAAAACAGTTTTTCAAACAAATGGGCCTAAAAATAAGCAGGGATTGCTAACCTAATATCTGACAAGACTTCAGTCCAAAATTAGTTAGGAAAGATCAGAAGGTCACTTGATTAAAAGCACACTAAAACCAGAGGACATTATTATCCTAAACATGTATGCACAAAATGTGGGGGCTCCCACCTTCATCAAACAAACACTATTAGAACAAAGGTCACAGACAACATCAAACACAGTGGTAGTGGGTGACATTAGCACCCCACTCTCATCAATTGACAGGTCATCACTGCAAAACACAAACAGGCATCTGTACTAAATGAGGTCATAGAGCAAATGGACCTAAGAGATATATACAGGAAATTTCATCCAAATGCTACAGAATACACATTTTTATTCAACAGCACATGGAACATTCTCTAAAATAGACCATATATTAGGACACAAAACAAATCTTAACAAATACAGGAAAATTGAAATAATTCCTTGCACTCTATCTCATCATAATGAAATCAAACTACAAATCAATAGCAAGAAAAGCTATAGAGCATACACAGAATCATGGAAACTAAACAACATACTACGAAATGATGAACAGATCAATGAAGAAATCAAGAAGAAAATTAAAAAAATAAAATCATAGAGTCAAATGATAATAAGAACACAACATACCAAAACCTTTCAGACACAAAGAAGGCAGTCCTAAGAGGGAAATTTATAGCTTTAAGTGCCTATATTAAGAAATTAAAAAGGTTGCAAGTAAACAACTTAATGCTTCTCCTTAAATCCTTGAAAGAAGAAGAACATGCCAAACCAAAAATCAGTAGATGGGAGCCAGGCGTGGTAGCACACACCTTTAATCCCAGCACTCGGGAGGCAGAGCTAGGAGGAGTGCCATGAGTTCAAGGCTACCCTGAGACTACAGAGTTAATTCCAGGTCAGCGTGGACCAGAGTGAGACCCTACCTCAGAAAACAAAACAAAACAAAACAAAAACAATCAGTAGATGGGAAGAAATAATAAAGATTAGGACAGAAATTAATTAAATAGTAACCAAAAAAAAAAATTTCCAAAGAATCAATGAAACAGAGTTTGTTCCTTGACAAACAAGACTGATAAACCCTTAGCAAATCTGACCAAAAGAAAGAGAGAAGAAGCACAAATTAATAGAATTAGAAATGAAAAAGGCACCATCACAACAGATATGAGAGAAATTCAAATAATCTTAGTGACATACTATTACAACACTGTTTGAAAATCTGAGAGAAATGGATGATTTCCTTGATTTATATGACCTGCCTAAATTGAATCAAGATGAGATTAACCACTTAAATAGACCTATAACGAGTATGGAGATCCAAGCAGTTATAAAAAAATCTCCCAACTAAAAAAAGTCCAGGACCAGATGGATTCACTGGGGAATTTTAGCAGACCTTCATGGAAGAACTAACACCAATGCTTCTTAAACTTTTCAATAAAATAGAAAAAGAAGGAATCCTATCAAACTCCTTCTATGAAGCCAGCATCGCCCTGATACCAAAACCAGGCAAAGTTAGAACAAAAAAAAAAAAAAAATTACAGACTAATCTCCCTACTGTTACTATTGTCAAGAAAACAAAATTGGAGTAAACAGACATATAAAATATATTCCATCACAAAATTGGTAGTGATAAGGAAGAATCAAATGAAAATGCTTGAATTATGCAATGTAATAGCAGATATTATTTTTGTAAGAATATTTTTTTAAATTTGTAATTATTTATTTGACAGAGAAAGAGAGAGAGAGAGAGAGAGAGAGACAGAGAATGAATGGTCATGCCAGGTCCTCCAGCCACTGCAAATGAACTCTAGACATGTGTGCCCTTTTGGGCATCTGGCTAACGTGGGTCCTGGGAAATCTTTGGCTTTGCAGGAAAATGCATGAACCATTAAGCAATCCTTCCAGCCCAATCATGAGGTTATTAAGTAGATGCTACAATATAAATGATTAGCAAACATAGAGTTAATAGGATAGTCCATCCATTTCATTATAACTTGGAAATTTAAGGAATTGTGTAAAAGTTGAGAAGTACTATAAATATCTAATGGATAAGTAACTGGACTATGAAAGAAGTAAGAAATTGAAGTCAGTATTTGAACACATAATGACTAAGGAAATTTCAAAATAATTAATTCCATCAACTATCAAATTTAAAACACCAATGAACCAACTCCCGGAAAGAAAAAAAAAAAAAAAAAAAAAAAAAAAAACAATGCCATTCATGTCAGTATATACCCTGTGAAAGCATATGGCTCATAGTCAAACTACTGAAAGACAAAACAAAAAAATTATTTTAAAAGACAGGAAATAAAAATTTCTCTCAGTGGAGGAATAATGACTGAAATTAAAATATCCTTTGAAAGAGAAAGAAGACAGTACTAAATTAAAAGGAACAACAAATGTAGAATTAAAAATACTATAAACTTTCTCTACAGCAGAAGAAAAAAAGGGAAAGGCCAGATAAGATGAAGAGAAATAAAAAGGGTCAAAATATTGAGTGATTACATTTCAATGAAGGAGAATATCTTATGACCTTAAGATATATTTGTAATTAAATGTTTAATAAATAGCAAAGGACAAGAGGAATAAATGTGGTATTTAAGATTCTACCATTACTGACAATAATTTTGATTGATTACAATGGGTCAAAAGTGCTGATGTCTATAGATTATCCACTAAAAATTGTCAGTATATCCATATTAATTTAATATAAGTGAAATTTGAAGATATAAAATGATTAATTTTAAAAGATCATGAAAATAGGAAAAAGAAGAACCTAAGTAAAATTTATGAAATGAACATATGACATGATATAAATATCAATAGTTAAAACAATGAAATATTGAATATCAGATTGGATCAACTATATAGATAAAGAAACTTGTGACTCTTAAAGTGGAAGTGAGTTACCATGAAAATATCACCAAAAGTATGGATTGGTCAAGTACAGACTGAAGTTACTGTTTTTGATCTCTCATCATTTTTGAAGTTGTCTATGTGTGGCACCTGAGTACTGATATGATTTTAGAGAAATTCATACACTGCCTTGTGACACATTCTCCTTGAGACAATCTTGTATCTCATTACTTGTAAAACAGTGGTAGGATTTTTCCCCATTACAATTTTCCTATATTTATCTCTCTTTCACTTTAATAGTTCCTTTATCCCACACTAGTGATATAAAAAAGAAATCATAAAACAAATCATTATTTTTTGTCTAATAAACTCAAACTCATTTGCAAAGACATCTCTTTTCTGTTTCCACGGGCATATTATTCTTACTTTTGTCTATGACTTCACTTCTTTGCTAAAATTCAGCGTCTTGTTTGTTTGTGCTAAAAACCTTGCTTCTGTGCTGGTTTTTCTCTTCTTTCTGTATCCTTGGTCTCTTCATGGCCTTGCTAAAAGTTGTCATCATTATTCTCAAGTGTTCTTGTCTTAAACCACCTCTTCTGTTCCTCTATATACTGATAATCATGACTGCAATTCACATATTCTTATCAAAAGTTGTCAATTTAATTTTTTTCCAAATGGTCATAATCCCTCTTTCCCAACATACTCTTGTCAATGCAATCAAGATACTATTACATCATTAAAGTTTTAACACTAATTCTCTACTCAGACTTTCAGAAATAGATGTACAATTCATCTGACTTTTATTTGTGGAATTTGTGAAAATGTTTCCATTATTTGTTTATATACCACTCTCTTGGCCTGGTTTTCATGCTCTATTATTTATTCTTCTCCCTTTCCTTGTCATCTAATCGCTGGCCTCTATCAACATGGCCTTTGGCACATTAGTTTTTCACTCCCAACATGTACTATGCATTCTCAAGCTTACATTAGCATCGAACACCTCTGAGCAATAGGCAAGAATGAACAGATAAATGTTTCAGAGATACCCCAGACTTTCCAACTTCTACTAAACTTTTCTTTACCAACTACCCCCAACTTTACACCCATCGACAATATAAACCCAGCCAGTTTCTCATGCAAAAACCTACAGCATCATGGAGTTTCATAGTTTTGGGTTTCATACATCAAATTTTGTAGCAAAGCCTGTCAATTCTATCTACAAAATATATCTCTACTGGTCTTGTGGCAGTCTCTCCTGGAACAATTCCTCGGGTTAAAATTCTCTCATTACCAGCTTCCTGTTTTAGTAGATTCCTTCATACACTAGAACCCAAACTCTTGCTTTGACTTTGGTGGTCTGCCACTTGGTCCTTGTAACCTCATGCTGTGCCTCAGGACCTCTTCTGTCTGTGTTTCCACATTCCCAAACAACCTAGCCTTGCCATGTCTCTTGTCTCTCATCACACATGTATCACATAATACACTACATATTAGCCCTTGGCCTAGCTTTAATAGATCTCATCCTAATTTGCATAATATGTGTGAGTGTATGTCTGTGTGTGTGTGTGTATTTGAATATCTGGTTTCAGTTTTTTTCCTTCATAGACTGTTTCAATCAGGGAAGATAAAATGTGGGTCTAGACCATCTTCTACCACTATTGCCTGGCATGGAGCATGGCATGTAACCTATAGCAGGTCCTTAAACTCAATCACTAATGAATAAACAAAGTAAACTTTTTGGTTTTGTCATGTGGTATGTATGAACCTATGTGTGTAGGGTGAGTGTGTGCATATATGAAGGCCAGAGAAAAGCATTGTATATTGTCTTTTAACACACTTCCACCTCATTTCTTTGTGCAGGAGTTTCTCAATGAACCTGGAGCTACTGTTTGTCAGTCCAATTGGCTGACTAGTGAACCCGCGAAATTCTTCTATCTCTCCTCCTTCACCAGCCCAGGGGTTATGGGTATGTGTGGCCATGCTGGTTTTGTGCTAGGATGTTCTTACTCATTGAAACACCTCTCCAGCCCTCTAATTTTTTAATAGAAACTTAGGGAAATAAGAAATGAACATACATGCTCTGAAAATGCACTGAGGCTCCACATAAGAGCAGAGGCACTAAGTGGAACTGAACCTGTTCTACTTTGCAGCATGGCCCCTCCTGTATGCACGTGACCCCAATGAAGGAAAATTGCACTTAATTATGCATTAAAGGGGAAAATTACGACTGCTGTTTCTCATGTTTTTTCTTGTATACTACTCCTGATCATCAGGAGTGAAAGGCACAACTCATTTTAGCCCTAAACCATTCATTTTATAAACCTAAAGGAAGTTTACATGTTCATTTTAGAAGGCTAAAGGGAGCTTACATATTGGTCCGGGAACACTATCTTTTTCCTGTACTTCAAAATAGGCACCAAGTCAGTCCTTACTGTTCCTACTATGCAAATAATGTTATGTTATACTATTCAAATACCAGTGAGGATGCCCAATTCCAAAGAGTCTCAAAAATAGGTATGTTCAACATCACAGAAGAGGGAAAAACACTACAAAGCAGAAAACATATATCACTTTGCAAACTTGTGAGCTTCTTTCAGGAAAGCCCCCACTAAAGTGTGTGAATGCAAGTGTCTCTCTCAAGCAGCAAAAATGAGATTTTTCATCTGCTTAGTCTCAGTTTCCCAGTCATGAAAACAAATGAATCTGGCTACAACTTTTCATTTCTTTCAGTCCTTACAATTAGGGTAGCAAGGCTCAACTTAAGGTTGTGTTCACAAACTTCAACATGAGTAGCAAAACAAAGAGAATGACACATTCACACACGTTGTTAAAAGCTCCTATTATAGAAATTGCCAGGTCTATTAGTATATCTTAATTACCACATCTTGTGCTGCTTTTAGCCTCTAGTGGGACAAAATTACCATGATTTATGCTTTACTAACAATGATATTTTTACATTAGTAAGCAATTAAAGAGGTCTACAGCACTCTTGGGAACTTCAAAAAATTGTGGAAAGACTGCTATCATTTTGATTTATATCTACTCTAATTGAATTTATAGAAAACTTATAGAAAGAGTCTGTGTCAAAATGTTTACAGTGCTCACAATAAATATTTGCGAAAAGAGAATCATTCCTCCTCTCTGTGTGCTGCATAAGCCACATGAAAGGATAGAGTGAATAGGGCTAAGCTTAGGCCACATCAGTGTGTGGCTTTGATTGCCCACCCAGGACATTCAGATGAAAGGAGTTTCAGTCCAAGGTAAAGCATCTGACTTCTTTCAGTCCTGTCCTTGGGTGACTAGTGAAGATGATCTTAACCTGGAAGAAGTAGGGCAGTATCCTTTTACTTTTGAAATATTGTAGGGGGATCTATTAGCAAAAATACCTATTATGGATAAAAGAGCCAAAACAAACAAACAAACAAAACATTCTGCCAACAGAAGTTAGATTCAAGATGAGAATTACTGGCGTCCTCTCCAAGCCATGGGCTATTGAAAATCATTCATTCTAACTTAGCAGAAATATTTACTACTCATGTTTTGAAATCTCAACATATAGCATTTATTTCTACCTCACATCACATGTCCAATTTTATGTTGCCTCCAGTGTTCTCTTAGCTTTCTGTTTACTACCAAAATCTTACCTAGTGATGGGGGAAAGATGGCAGTGAAAAAATATTTGTAGAAAATAACATCAGATGAAAATATTAATCTTTCAATTCAAATATGTCAATGCTACCAATATAAGTAAACTTTGAAAGGAATGCAAACTAGGTTTCCCTTAAAGACAGAATCTTCCCTGGACCATTTGTTGGGACACATTTTCCAGATTTATTTCACTTTCCCCAGAGGATTCATGTTCAGACTACCATTGGATAAGCATTAAATTAGAGTTAACAGGGACTTTGGACAACACCATGCCTACCAGTCAGCTTTTATCACAAAAACACCAGTTCCATAGCACTGAAAAAGAAGACAAAGGTGGTGAGGAAAGAGAAGCAAGATGACAAAAATGTCTTGCTGAAGTGATGTTGCAAATCTCTCCTCCAAAATTTATCTAAAAAGCAACCCAATCTCTGATATCAAATTGACAGTTTTCAAATTTGGATCATGCAGGGAACACAATGACCTTCTTTGTCTCTGGTCTCCTGCTTTAATAAAGCAGCCTTACATATGCCTCATACTTGGAAACAGAAAGCTGTAGCAGGTGCTTTCATTGTAACTTGAAAGTTTGCATTTAAATAATTAAATATCACTCTCTACAGGATAAGACTTTTACAGCATTTCAGAATAAGTATGGAGGGTCTACAGATTAAATAAAGCCAATGTCAGTTCAGTGCCAGTTTCCATGAAGACTTCCTCAAAGAACTCAGCAACAATCACATATAGTTTATTTAATGCATGCTCCTCTCTTCTCCACCTCAGGTTGTACTTCAACAACCACAGTGCTCAGCATCTTGCACTTTCTCCTTGTCTTAATCTTGCAATCCTACACCAAACAGTATTTCAGTAGCGTACAAAAGCACATTAAGGGCTGGAGAGATGGCTTTGCGGTTAAGCACTTGCCTGTGAAGTCTAAGGACCCCGTTCGAGGCTCGATTCCCCAGGACCCACGTTAGCCAGATGCACAAGGGAGCGCACGCGTCTGGAGTTCGTTTGCAGTGGCTGGAAGCCCTGGCGTGCCCATTCTCTCTCTCTCTCTCTCCCTCTCTCTCTCTCTCTCTCTCTCTCTTTCTATCTGCCTCTATCTCTCTCTGTCACTCTCAAGTAAATAAATAAAAATGAATAATTTTTTTTTTAAAAAAAGCACATTAATGCTGGGATACAAAAACAACCCACATTGACTTTGCTTTCACCTTCCATTCAAGCGCTATTGCTTATTCAGTATCTGAAGTTTATTTGTGGAAAAAAGTTGCATTCAAACCAAAATTACTAGTTTTACTTTTTCTTAGGAACAATACAAAATTAAGGTATATTGATTGTAGCAATTTGTAAAAATGTAGTTAACTAAAGAAGATATTTAAACATGAGGAATGATTTTTGGTAAAAGAAATCAACTGAAAGTAAATACACAACACCATTTTCACTTCAAAGATTTTTTTTTCAGATGTGGAGCTGGAGAGATGGCTCATCTGTTTAAAACAATCTGCTTGCAAAGCCTGATGGCTCAAGTTTGATCCCCCAAACCCTTATAAAGCCAGATGCACAACGTTGTACATGTGTATGGAGTTTGTTTGCAGCAATAGGAGGCCCTGGCATGCCCATATTTTCTATCTCTTTCTTTCTCTCTCCTACCCTCCCCTGCTTTTTTTAAGAAAGGTTTTCTCTTTTTTCTGTTCCCAAACATACAAAAAAAGTCCCCTGCTGACCAAGAACTAAAGAAAACTTTTGTGGGGATGGAGACAACTGTTCATATGTACATGCAAACAAACCTTTGCCCCATCATCTTCAATGATTGCATATGTGACACTGGCAAGACCTTCAGGCTCTGACAAGTGGAACATTTTTAAGCACGCTCAGTTCCTGACTGGCTCTAACCAGAGTTGTATGCAATTATGTTCATGCTACAGTGGGTGTTCAAATGCTTTTCTCCAAATGTATTCTACTAATTAATTTAGCTCTTTTTATTACTTCAACATCTTTCCCATTATGGTTAATTGTAACATCCCAGGGAGACAAAATGGGCAGATCATATTTTCTCCATTTTATAGGTGTGTTGATGGAAGTACTTTCAGGTACATAATATTTGAATGACAGACAAAGACCAGAGTGCATTTTCACAATCCCTACTGCTGTGTTTAATGTTCTGATACTTTGAAATATTGGGAGTTTTACCTACATTTCACAATAATGAGACTCCTTTCCATTTCTCAGTCACATATTTTGATGTTGCTGATTATCACTCTTTATGAAGACCACTGGCCTATCCTAACATTTATGACAAGCTGGTATCTTTCCAGTTATCCACCAACTTTCATATTCCATTGCATCATAGCTTGGAGCAACTTCAAAAAACAGTTAATAACTCAATTCTGTTTAAATGTAAGACAATTTATGTCTTTTCCTAGTTGCATATTTTAAGTTAAAATTTGTAGCTAGCTCCTTCCCAAAAGCTTTTTTTTTTTCTTATTTCCGACAGAAAACAATAGCATATGTCTTCGGTGTTTGAGAGATGGTAAATGATTTACCAAATCAGAACATTCTGTTAAAGATACCACTTTGCTTTAATTCACTTGTATTACTGCCACTGAATTTAATGAGAATTACACACATCTGTCATTGGGCAGAACCAACCTCATTATTAGCTGAAACCCACTATTTCCCATAAAGCCTTCTCCTAGTCAATAATTAACAGATTAAGACTCACAGATTTGTGGCTCATACTCTATCTTTATGATGAGGAAAACATGGTATTGAAAGCAAATGAACCAGGGAGTTTTTAAGAACTGTAAGCATATGTCCTGGTATTACAGACATATTACTGACTTATTCATCTTTGGTGATTAGAAGAGAAACAAATATCTTCAATGCTCTTTTTGCTTTTGTTTACTTGCAATCGCACATCCTGTTAAAGCATGGGATATAAGTTTGTTTCATAAATCAACTGCTTTGTGTCTTATGTAACTAATAGAGACATGGGCTATCAGGGCTGCCTGTCTGTCCTTATTCCTTAATTCCTTGACCATGTTCATGGTCATTGCCTACAACATGCTAGGAACCTAACACAGAACTGATTCAAAACCCTGCATAGAAATTTTAGGGCTTAACATGACCTCCAATGAGTTAACATGTGAGAGCCATCATTCTAAACAATACTCACACCTCTAAAATGAAGTGATAACTATCAGCAGGGAAAGTATAGAACAGAATTGGTATTTATCATGCTTTATGTGCTAGATTTGTCGATCATAAAATTATTGTAAATTTTAACATAAATATGGTTATTTCTTAAAATTAGAAATTTTTGATCACACTTGATATTAATTTCATATTCTAGAGATTGCTAAGCATTCTATAGCACAGTTTTCCCTTTGGTATTTAAACAAAGTTTTCTGCTCTTGGAATTCTAGATATTTCTTAATGCCTTAAATTATCCTAGAATTTCTATTCAATATAAAATACACCAAATTACATGTTCAAATTACTAGTGTGATTGTTTTCTACTTTCCCTACTTTTATCTACTTCATTTCTAATATGAATGATTAATATAAAATCTGTTTTTGTATTTTTGAGTACACATGTCTCTGTAGAAAGAGATTCTGCTCTTTCTTTTCTTTTCTTTTTTTTTTGTACTATGCCCCAGATTTGCTGCTGCTCATCAAGAATTGCCATTTGTTCTCTTATAGTTTGCAGAGGGAGTGAGTAACAGCTATTGGTGCCAGTGCACAGTCAGACAGTGCATAAAAGTGTCTCGCGATACAATTTATCTGCTAGGCCAAAATACATTTCATAGGATGGAAGAAATAACTCCTTTAGTGATGCACTAGCAGTGCATTCGGCATTCAAAACTCCTAAAATCCTCTCTAGCAACATAGCCCATATTGTGACGATAGATAACTGATCTCCAACAGTGCTGTAAAGTGATTATTAATCTGTAAGCATCCGCCTGCTGATGTAGTGTATGGTTTTAAAAAAATTAAGATCCATTCTTAACCTGTTGGAGCCCTTATCATATTTTTGAACCTTTTAGCATAGACCTCCTTCTGTTACCACACTTCTTAATTAATTTCAGCAGATTTTCCCAATTACTCAGCCTCATCCACAGTCCAATCCAGAATCAGAGAAGAAACCATGTGTCATTTTATGCAAGGGATTATTACTGTGTTTACAAATGAGACAGAGCCACAGTCATCAATGAACTTCTCATATTTCAAGTCTCAACAAAAGAAAAGAAAAGAAAAGAAAAGAAGAGAAAAGAAAAGAAAAGAAAAGAAAAGAAAAGAAAAGAAAAGAAAAGAAAAACTACCAATACACAGTATTTCAGAGAGAAACTTTGAAGTCTCCAGGGCTTGATAACTTAGTAGGAAAACCAGGTCTTCAAAAAGAAGCAACCAAATAATAAAACAATAGAAATGGGTGGAAATGGTCAAAGGTTGCCTATTTTCTCTGGAGAGAGAGGAAGAGGAAAAGAGGACCACCTTGTTTCCCTGTACTCTTGACAGAAATCAAATTGAGACAATTCTAAGTGTATGGTGCCAGCCATTGTTTTTGTAGAACCTTACAGAAGGGACAAGCTAGAGGAAGTAGATTACTGGGGAAAGGAGAACCTTGAAGATGGTAACTCTCTGGGTTCTGGTTTGAGTTCTTTCTGTTTGCTGATCCACAGAGATATGACACACTCCTGTTTTATTTTTTTTTCTTATTTTTTTTTAATGTCTGATGACCTCTTAACTTTTATTGCCTGCCTGATCCCCAATGCTGCTCTGCTTCTTGGCCTCAGTGCCTCAGAACCTTGGTGTCATTGGTCTCAGACACCACTTCGCCATCCACGATCCTGTGGGTAGTGGCCTTCTGGATGGTTTGCATGGAGTTACTGCTCTCCAGAATGTCATTGAGTTCGAAGTCTTCCCCATCTTCCAGCAGGTGGTGGTTAAGAGGTGATTTCCGCCTCTAGCCTGACCTTAATGTTTAGGAGGGCCTCGAACTACTGGGCCTGGTGCTGTCCCTCTGCCCAGGTCTGTGCCAGCTACGGTTCCAGGTGCAGTAGGACCCCGTTGAGTTGGTTCATCTGTGTGGCATAGGGGTCTCTACTTCCCTCAGGATGTTCTCCAAGCTGGCATTCACATTTCTCAGGAATTCCAATTCGATCTCCAAGGTACTGAAGGTACATCTCAGCTCTGTGAGCGTTGCCTCAGCATTTCCAATCTCAGCGGTTTGTAGTAATCACGGTGGTGCTTTCCTGAATCTGCTGGGACCAGGATTTGTCCAGCTCTTCTTGATTCTTCCGAGCCAGCTCATCATACTGGGCTTGGATGTCAGCCATGATCTTGCTGAGGTCCTGAGATTTGGGAGCATCCACTTACACAGTCAAGCCAGAGCTGGCAACCTGGGCTTGCAGACCCTTGACTTCCTCCTCATGGTCCTTCTTCATGAATAGCAGATCCTCCTTAAGAGCTTTGATCTCTGTCTCCAGCTGCAGCCTCGTGATATTGGTGTCATCAGTGACCTTTGCAGCCTACGTGGATGTCAGCCTCTGCAGTCTGGCGCCTGGCCAGTTCTGTCTCATACTTCACTCTGAAGTCATCAGCAGCAAGATGGGCAACGTCAATCTGAAGAAAGATGCGGCCATTGTCCACGGAATTTGCAAAGATCTGAGCCCTCAGGTCCTCCATGGTCTTGAAGTAGTGTCCCCAGTCTCTGTCCTGTGGCCCCTTCTTCTCCAAATGTTCACGGATTTTGCTCTCTGGCCTCCTCTTCTCAATCTCCAGGCTCCTCACCCTGTCTAGTAGGAGGCCAGGAGGTCGTTCAGATCTCCTTCTCGCTCTGGATGCCACCCATTCCGTCCAGGTTTCTGTAGCCCCGGTGGTCGCTGATGGAGCAGGACATGGAGACCCGGAAGCCAGAGTCACCCCCCCCCCCGCGTCCCCCTCACCCCCATACACGCTGGCCGAGCTGGCGGGCACAAGTACTGGCTGGGTGAGCGGACGGAGCCCAGGGACCGGGAGTTGGTGGAGAAGGTGGTGGAGCGGGTGGTGAAGCTCATGGTGAACTGGAAGGATGACGAGAGACCAGGACTCAGGTTCCCACACTCCTTTTTTTTTTTTTTTATTTATTTTTTTTTATTTTTATTTTTTTTATTTTTTTTTTTTTTATTTATTAGAGAGCGACAGACAGAGAGAGAAAGACAGATAGAGGGAGAGAGAGAGAACGGGCGTGCCAGGGCTTCCAGCCTCTGCAAACGAACTCCAGACGCGTGCGCCCCCTTGTGCATCTGGCTAACGTGGGACCTGGGGAACCGAGCCTTGAACCGGGGTCCTTAGGCTTCACAGGCAAGCGCTTAACCGCTAAGCCATCTCTCCAGCCCCCACACTCCTGTTTTATGGAGATTGGGGCGCTAAATTATGATGGGCTCAATCACCTAAAACTGTGAGCCAAAATAAACCTCTCCTCCCTTAAGAGGCATATTCAAGAATACTAATATAGTGGCATGAGAAGGAATTAAAACCTCAGCACCTACCTGAGCTCAGAAACTTCCAATTTAGTTCAATTTCTTATGCTTTACAGAGAACCAAAATGAAAATAAAATTATATGTATATATATTATACTTTATGGAGACCCAAAGGAACTGAATAACCTGCCTGAAAATTAGAGACTGACAGAAGAACTTTCCAGTTTCCATCTATTTTGACCAGGAGTTCATGGATTTTTCTACTAAATGGTATTAAAAACAAAGCTACCCTTATTTTAGGGTAGTCCATTAATCCAATTGCGTATGTCCTCTTTAGAAAAGAAAGTGGTAGACTTGACAGAGATACAGAGAGAATGTGCTGTGAAGAGGATGGTACAGAATGGAATCAGAATGTCTCCAGTCACCAGTGCTATGAGAGGAGAGACAAATGTTCCTCATTTAATCCACCTGGCATATAATAAATTGCTTTACAGCCTGATTTGAGACAATAGCTCTTGTATATATAGAATGTTAATGCAATACATATGTGTATCTATGTATATGCATGTGTGTGTATATATATATAATGGCATTCCCATTAATAAATACTATCCTAATGAAAATTATAATGCAGCTGTTCAGAGGATTAGAAAGTGAAGTCAGAGACCGTTGCCTGTGTGTTTTACATGCTCACAGGTCACTGGATGTTGCCCTGTGTGTGTGTGTGTGTGTGTGTGTGTGTAGGGAAGATACATGAGCACAGAGAGGCAAAGGTGGTGAATGAACAAAATTTTGTCTTCAAAAAATTGAATTTCTGGGACTGGGGAGATGGCTTGGCACTTAAAGGCACTAACTTCCAAAGCATGATGGCCTGGGTTTGATTCTCCAGTTAGCCATGTAAAGCTGGATGCACAAAGTGACACAAGAATCCGGAGTTTATTTTCAGTATCAGGAGGCCCTGGTGTGCTAATTCCCACTCATACTTACTCACTCATAAATAAATAAAGTAAAAGGTAATGAACACAGTATTAGTATATCAGCTAGAGACATTACAGGAAATATAAAAAAATTCTTAAAAATAGTTTCCTGTAGAGATTATCAATATTTTATATTAATAATTTGTTGCAGTTCCCTTCATATTGCTGGCACAAAGCACCTGACCAAAAACAAGTGCTGGGATAAAAGGATTTATGTTGGCTCACAAACTCTAGGGGAAACTCCATGATGGTAGACACAAACAATGGCATGAGGAGAGGGTGGACATCACCTCATGGCCAACATCAGGTGGATAACAGCAACAGGAAAGTGTGCCCAACACTGCCAAGGGGAAGCTGGATATAATCCCCATAAGCTTGCCCTGAATAATACACTGCCTCCAGGAGGCTCTGATTCCTAGATTACCATTAGCTGAGGACCTAGCATTCAGAACACATGAGTTTACTAGAGACCCCTAATCAAACCATCACACAATTTTATAAAATATTAAATGAAAAATGAATCTAATAACAACTAAAGAAGATTAATAGTACCCAAAACCCACATTTTGTAAGTTTAGAATAAAATTCACAATTTTTATAATTCAACAATCCTGTGGAAAGGTTCTTTCTAAGCATTTTACTGACAAAGACCAATTAGGCTACCCATCCAAGCAAAAGTGTCAGAGACTGATGCTGAACCTAGGTTCTCAACACTAGGGTTCATCCAATGACCTCAAGATTTTACTTTGAAAAGAAATCTTGGGAAGAGAAAGTGAGCTTACTGTTACATAAATAAATAAAATAGAATTAATAAAAACTTAAAATTCTAAAAAAAATAACCTTTAAGATGATGAATATTATTAGTCTTTGATGTTGGATCTTTGGTCTAGATATCAGGAAAAATCTAGATTTGGGACCACTTAGGTGTATAGCGAGAATCTGACCCACTGTTGGCATCACCATGAGACAAGTAATGTGAGATGGAAAATGTCTCACAGAACTGTTGGTGGGAGGCAGAGACGAAAACTGTAAACCAAGGAGGAAAAAGCACGCAGCCAGGCAGCCACAGGCACCAGATGGGCTCAGACTCCCACAGTATTTGCATGACTACACCAACAGTCCATTCCCATGAATTGAACCAATACCTGTGTAAGCTAAGAAAGTTTGTGAATTGAAGAAATTAATTTGCATGAAAATGAAACAAATACTTAAATCTCAAGTATGGTTGCTTTCCCTTGGTATACTTGAGTTTATATATGAAAATTATCTCTATTCTATGGAAAATGAGAAGATGAGGAATTTAGAGTTTCCCCTGTAAAAATAATAGATGTTTAATTGAACCTCAAAGATAGCATATGATATAGAAACTTTTGAAAGGGGATTAAATTACATTTTGGTAATGTTAACAAGATTTTACTCATTCTTTGCACTATGTCAGATGTCTATATGTAAAACAGACCAAAAGACTATAATTATTTTTTAATAGTCTAAATTGTTAGGATTGAGTCAAATCCCAAATAATATAGTAGTTTGGCCAATTTAAATAATGATAAATAATATTAATAAAATCAACTTATTACAGATTCAAAAGTGTATATTCTACTTAGATCTATGGTTGCCAAGAAGATAAATGCAGCTGAAATCCATACCCCTTGTGTTTCTAATAATTGACATAGTTAATACTTCATGCGTGTTTATCAGAACAAGGCACCATTCTAACTCTTCTACAAATCTACTGGTACCATTAATATCATGGTTGTTTTATGGAAAGTTGCACGAAGAATCCCAGTGGAACTATTGACCTCTGTAGATAGCTCCAGAGACTGGCTCTCCAACAATGCACGAGTGAGAAATAGACTTATCTGATAATATAGAAAAATATTCCTCATGAAGAAGATATGTTTTAAATTTA
The DNA here is from genome assembly GCF_020740685.1 of Jaculus jaculus. NCBI lineage: Eukaryota > Metazoa > Chordata > Mammalia > Rodentia > Dipodidae > Jaculus > Jaculus jaculus. Next base: position 36,991,243 of record NC_059103.1, read on the forward strand.
AGAGACATGTGTTTGGCATGAGCAGTTTTCTCCCTTTCCTCACTTTAATAACTTGTAAAAAACATGAGAAGAGTTCTCATTTTAAGCTAGCAAAATATTAAAATAAAGTAGGCACATCTATACCCTATCCTTAATATGTTAATACTTGATTATGTCTTGTTAAACTATTTTTCAACTATTAAATGGTATTTTCATGAATAGTGAGGATGGTATAGCAGGAAGACTAATCCCCTTAAATGAATGCTAAAACACTGATAAACCTTAGCTCTTACTATTTCTGGCTATGTAACTTGGGGCAAATTTCTTCATCATTCACAACATGAGGTTGGACATAGTTTGGATAAATGTCCCTTGAAGATCCATGTATTAAATGCTTGGTCCCTAGGGCAGTATTATTGAGAGATGGATGGACTAGTCAGAGATAGAAATTAATGGGTTGTCCTTAGGTCACTGAGAATGTGGTCTTGGAGGGAATTGTGAGACCCCAGGCTTTTCCTCTTTCTACAGTGTCTAGCTATGAAGTGAAGTGCTATTCACATGCATACCCCTACCATTGATTTTCATTTTGTACTTAACCTCCCATACTGTGAGACGATACAAACTTTGCTTTTTTATAAGTTAATGGTTTAAAGTATTTCCTTACACTGAAGGAAGGCTGAGTTATGCAGGACTGAATAATACATCTAACTATGTTATGAAGAGATCTACACAGAGTGCATGGCACAGAGTGGATGCCACTAAAAATGTTAGCATTTCTTTATGATTACTAGAATATTATCAGTATGTGGCTTGCTACCAATCATTAAATAGAACAAATCTGGCTGAAAAACATGTACTTGGAAAAAGTTTGCCTTAGAATTGTTAAACAGAACTCAAAACCCAAGAGGAGGAGACAGAGAGGTGACCCATTGGGTAAAGTTCTTATTTCGCAGATATGAGAATGAGTTCAGATCATTAGCACTCATACAACATTCTAGGTGTGATGGCAAGAAGACTTGTCTCAAAGAATAAGGTGGAAACAACTGAGAAAGACACCCAATATTGATCACTGGCTTCCCCAGATACATGCACATATGTGAAACCACACATATATGAACATGCATAGACATTTGTATATATCCATACACACATGTGAATGTGACAAAGAACTCAATAGAGATGGCATACAAATAGAGGAAGACATAGACAGGTAGAAATACGGAGATAGAGATAAAAGAAGATACACAGATGATGATACATAGATAGAAGATGATGACAATAGATAGATAATACATAGATTAATGGATAATGGATAAATAGATATATAGATGATAGATAGATAGATTAGATAGATAGATAGATAGATAGATAGATAGATAGATAGATAGATGATAGATGATAGGGCAAAAATCTTTATCATGGGCCGTCTTCATTTTTCGTATCGATTATATTTTAGTTTTCATGTGTTTGTGTAGAAAACATCAAGTTAGACACCCTCATATTACACATGAATGGATTAAAGACCGTAATTTTGGAATCAGAGTGTGAGAAACACTTGAAGTAAAATTCATTATGAAGACAAGGAAAAATAGGGAGGTGAGGGAGAGATGTAAGAAAGACAATGGGGAGGCTGGTATACAGTGAGCATTTTACAAGTCTCAGGAACTGTGACTGACCAGAGGTATCCCCAAACAAACCTACCTACATAAACTGTAGATGAAATCCTCACATGAGAACCCAAGAAAGTATGAACAAAATGTCCCTTAGCTCTTACTATTTCTGGCTTTAAACTTTGAACACAAGATAGAAACAGAAAATTATACCTCGAAATTCAGTTAGAAGAGAGAGATTGAATCCTTATCTTAAGCAAAAGACTACATGTGGGCTGGAGAGATGGCTTAGTGGTTAAGCACTTGCCTGTGAAGCCTGAGGACCCTGGTTCAAGGCTTGATTCTCCAGGACCCACGTTAGCCAGATGCACAAGGGGGCGCACACATCTGGAGTTCGTTTGCAGTGGCCGGAGGCCCTGGCATGCCCATTCTCTCTCTCTCTCTCTCTCTCTCTCTCTCTCTCTGCCTCTTTCTCTCTCTCTGTCTGTCACTTTCAAATAAATAAAAATAAACACCAAAAACATTTAAAAAAAAGACTACATATGTTCTAATATGTAAAAATGAGAAACATTGGCCCTTGAATATGTGCTAGTTTCTATAAAAATATGCAGAAAATATGTTTTTAAATATCATTTGTTTCCCAGAAACAAGTCTTTGAAGAAGTTAAATGCGGGCTGAAGAGATTGCTTAGAGGTTAAGCACTTGCCTATGAAGCCTAAGGACCCCGATTTGAGGCTTAATTCCCAAGGACCCATGCTAGCCAGATGTACAAGGAGTGCATGCATCTGGAGTTCGCTAGCAGTAACTGGAGGCCCTAGCACACCCATTCTCCCCCCCCCCTTCCTTCTTTCTCTTTGTGTTGCTCTCAAATAAATAAATAATAAAAATAAGTTAAATGTTGTCCCATTTGCTAAGTGAAGAAAGCACAGAGACAATTAAAGTAACTCACCAGAGTATACACCTGTCATGTGGAAAATAGCTTTAATAAATTATAAACATCAGACACCTGTTTCAATTCCAAACCAGCTGAAGCATCTTTCAATTGATTGTATTACTACATTTCCTACCACAGTACTTTGTATATAATAAATATCCAGTAATCCTGAGTATACCTTCTTATAGGTTAAACAAAATGAATGATTCATTTAATTTGCAATGTCATAAGCCTCAGCAAGGATCAGACTGACCTGGGAGAAATCATAGATCTTAGGATCTGAGCAAAATATAAAGAAAGAAAATGTTTATATACATACGGAATTCTGGAAGCCTCTAGTATCTAGTCAACAAGATAGTTCAGAGGGGTGAAAATGACACACCTCTCCTCTTTCATCCCACAGCATAGTTTCTATTGCTTTAAGATTACCATATTCCTTGGATAACCTTGATGGTTTAGATATTCTACACTTAACCATTTCAGCATCAACCAGCTCACACATGTGATGAAAAACTTTTCCTCAGGGAAGATATAGACACACATCTTCACCTCAAATAGAGCAAAGACTGCAGACCAAATCATGAATACACCAATACCAGCCTAGTGAATGAGTTTACTAGGGGCCATGTACAGAGCCTGGAGAGGGGTTGTTTATAGGAACATGGAATCCCTAAAGCAGCCACCTTGATGGGACTCTCTGTGTCAGAAATTCTCTTGGGATGCTCCTCCCTTGGCTTCAGGGGGAAAGCTTACTTACAGAGCATGGAGACTCAAAAAAAAAAAAAAAAAAACCAACTTAACAACTTAGATGCAGCTAGTGTTTCTTGATCTTTTGCCTTCTGTATACACTATTTCCCCTGAGGCCACAAGACCTTGTGGATTATTATATACAGCTGCCACAAGGGGGCAACTGAATCTCAGATGGGGGATCTATTGACCTTCTCCACACCTTCTCTTGTAAGTTGACTCAGTTGCTTTGCATAAAGCTGGCAATAGTTGTTTATATCTTTTAATGCAGAGGAAGTTGGCCATAACAAGAATATGGCTCAGGCAATATTCAATTCTACTGGCCAAATCAGTTTCTATGTAAAACAGAGGACATATGTCACACATTGAAGTACCGAACCTCAAATCTGTATCTCACACGGTAGATATGCTGATCTTGGTAGAGAAAAGAACCCTGACTGCAAAGGATGACAATCCCAGAGTCACATGAATGATTGCCCCTGGATCCTGAGTCCAACTGGAGGTGATTTTTCCTGCGGCATACATTTCTAGGACTGCCTTGAATACCATGGGCTCAGATGTTTCCACATAACTAAAATGGAGCCAATCTTGATACTACCCACTTTCAGATTCTTAACATGACTCTCTGGCAGATGTGACAGGCAGTGAATGACTTCTCTCCATATCTGAAATTAATTCTTATAAGGATGAGAAATAAAACTCAAGTAAAAGATTGAAATTTTGATTTGGGCAGTTAACCTGGCCTATTGCAGAGAGTGACTTACCCAAAGTCACACGCAGCTAAGTACAAGAAGCACTCAGGAGCAAGATGAGAATCTTCTTTGTTTGACACGCTCTCCTCTAGACAGTACGTTAATTCGTACCAAATGTGTTCAGGTGAACAAGAGCAATTAAACTTTTATTTTTATCTAAATGAATGCTTTTGACTCTCACAGCATGCTCAAAAAGAAAAGGTAGTACATGAAACATTATAGAAATGGAGAGCTTGCCGTAATCTATGCAACATTAAATGAGGAAAAGAAAAATTACTGCCTTCAGGTTAGACAGCATTTCACATAGGTTTAATTAAACACCCATGTGAGTACCCACACAAACATCACGCACACCCCTAAACAATCACAAATCTGAATCTGAGGTTCATTATGCCGACAGCCAGATGATTTGAAATAAAACTTGAAATGGTTTCTGTCAGCAATGAAAAAGAACAAAGGAAACAGAGACAAAGTGGCACATATATGGAATATAAAATGGGATTTAAGCCTGCAGGTGCTGAGGAGGCAAATACCTTGTTTTCAATCTTGAAATTCACAGAGGACAGATTCAGATTTTCACTGAGCTCAGGGTGTAAATAAGGAAGACGACTTCAGTGAGATCATTGGCTTGTAACTGTATCTCAGGAGATTGGTTTCCATTGTTTGAGGATTCAAATGGTTGTAGCTGGGATCAAAGTTCATTCCATCATAATGCATGTAAACTATTACCTTGGAAGAAGAAAACGTATCTTCTTGTTGATATTATACCAAGTGGTATTCCTTAAAACACAGGAAGTGAGAGAAGATGGAGGTGAGTGGCAATAGAAACACACTGATTGAAACAGAGAGAATTTTCTATAGTAACAATCTGCCTGTTTAGACAGAGAAGTACCTTGTGTTTAGAAATTTGGAATGATTTCCTTAGCCTAATCACCTACTCCTTGTTATATATCCCTTTCCTTATCCCTGGTCACTTCCCCTGTCACTCTTCTACAATATCCTCAAAAATCAGAAATCCTAATAGATAATCAATCTCTTGCAATAGCTGAAATTGGGGAAGCCTTGCTGGAGATTGGTACTTGGGAAATGCCTATGGGGAGGATTTTCTTTTCCTTTTCATAGGTGAATCCTCACCTCACTACTCCCCACCCCACAGAGGAAAACACTTGACTAATGCCTCCTTGTATCTCCAGCCCCATTTCTTCACATTCCTAACATAAAAGTAATTATGGGCCTAGCAATAAGTATCACATTCTTTATCTTGACAGAAAGTGGGAATGGTACATGGATTTAATGGTATTATTTATTATCCACATTGTACACATTATTTTCTGCCACTATTGGAACTGTGTTCATTTTCTTATAAGCAGTTATTTTCATATTAGCTTAATCTTGATGGTTTAAATATAGACAACACACATTTTATCTTAGGAAAGGGAGCTGAAACATCCTCATAAAGTGTCCCAAGTATTATCTATCTCCAGAAGTAAGGAAAATAAGAATCAATAAGTGAAATACTTCTAAGGTTTCTACGCACAATTTCTATAATCAGCTATCAGGTTCTTTATTTGACAAGGGGGGGTTATTAAGGAGATGGGATCATGATGGCTAAAATTATGATCCATTCTGTCTTAATTTGTATATAATTTCTTATCCAAGCTGAAAATAAGGCATACAGAGAAACTAATATTAGAGAAATTATTCATTTTCCTGAACTTTAGAAAGACAATGTAGGGAGTGAGAATTTTAAATATCCACTGATAAAACCTGTTAAGGGTCAGAGAAGAACTCCTCAGTTTGGGGTCCTTTTCCCGCCCTTCATAAAACAGAAAGTCCCTCCCCTTGGTGCTGTGAGACAAAGGCAGCAGCATACAAAGAAGACTCACTGAAGGAGCACAGATAGTGCTTTTCCTTTAGTGTGTTTCTAGCAAGTTGAGCAATTTTAGAGACTTTGCTTCCCTTCCCTGGACTCCCACTTGCTCTTCCCTGAATTCTGTGACTACATGAATGATGGTTCAGAATGGAGGCCATGACCGCCTGTAGTAGCTGCAGGGACAGGCACAGCCATGATCTCCTGAACACAGTCTTTGACTGAGGTTTCCACTTGTGTCATAAGTGAGACTAGAGCCCTGGTCAACAGACCACATGACCTTCCATTACAATCTATTATTGTCTTCAACTGATGCCTGTGGCATTCTTGAAATTGGCAAATGATTCATGGAGAAGACAGGGAAGAACATGAAACATTTAAGCCATCTTGTCCCCACCTCCCCTCCTCCATTAAACCTGCATTGTATACATTGCATACATTGCTGTCTCCCCTCTGATAAGCTTATTAGAATTTAATTCTGGGAAGTTAAAGTAATTTTGTCTTGTTGAAGTTGTCCATGTTGCTTAAGGCTAGCCAGCTGTTGTTAGCATTGCCGAAGGCTTGGCTTGATTAATCCTAAAGGTGATAGTGATATATGCAAGTTTCAGATTCATTTTGTCACTTGATAAAACAAAAGGGTGGCCTGCAAACCAAGTTCAAGTTCATGGTAATGGCTGTACTTCAGATAAGGACAGTGGGAATGAGAAGGACTAGTCAAATAGCTTAGGCTGATGGGCAGTTAGACAGGGGAAAGGCTCACCAGAAGGAAATCTTTCTTGCATCACACACTCATCCGCCTACCTCAGCTGCAGAACTGAAATTCAGCATCTACTAGTCTCACCCAATCAGATCTCTCTCGAGAGAGCATACCCCACTCAGGTGTGGATGGAACCCTCTTTGAGCCAAGGCCAATTGACTTTTACACCTGACACAGATGTGAGTTACAGGCTGTAAATAAAGTATGAAGTTGGCTCAGAGGGAGACGCAAGGACTCAAGAAGTACAACAGAAAAACAGCGAGAGGACACTATTGTGTTTTGCCACAAAAGGTTAAAACAATGTGATGACACACCTAACAATTCAGGATGCTGGAAGAACGTTTGTAAAGAACTATCACACTTTACTCAAAAGTCCATTCTTTTACAAAATGCCATCCAATCTATGCATGGTATGGATGACGCTCTAGTTAAAAAGATGTTGGGATGCTTTGTGAAATACCAACCCCACTTGGACCTCATAAGCACAGACAGAGGATAACATCTAAAGGCTTGAGAAACACCCTCCCTCCATGCTGGAGAACCAGGTAGCAATAAAGTCATACTTGATCAGACAAAAAAAAACTTCATCATTACAGATTCCTTTTCATTTGTTTGGCTGTGTTGTAAAACAGAAGTGTGAATATTTCCATATGAGCAAAACAATCATGAAAATTCAAGGATCAGCAAGGTCACAGAAAGTATTCCAAGATCTTTGAGAATGACAATTTTTCATTTGTGCTTTCCATGATTAAAAGGGCTCTGTGTGGCTCATCTGAATGCAGGGCTGAGAAGTTCCTGTGAGAGAACAATGCATTCTTAGACATTATCCTGATACATTTTTTCTTACAGGTTCACTTCCTGTTAGCTTCACATAATTTCTTGTTGCTCTTAAAGGGCTTCAGGTGTAGAAACATATTTTAAATTCTCACCAGGGGCAAAGCACTGCTGAATGAATTTCTCAGGAATAGTAATTCCTCTTGTTGCTTATTTGGATTGACCTTAGTCCAACAGATGCAATCTCTACAGAGATTGTGTTTGGTCTAATCAAAATGTTGAAGCCTAAATGATCACCCTCAACAATCACACATTCTGATGAAAAGGATTCCTGTGTGATTTCCTCTACACATCAAAGAAGAAACACCCAGTGGAAGGGATTGACACTCCAGGTATGACTCATTCATTTGAATCCACTGCCTCCCTTTCAAAAGAAAAAAGACTGAGGACTGCCACAGCACTCGGAGTACACCAGTAGATATTCTTCTTAAATGCTCCATGGCAGACTGTTACTGTGAGTGGTACGTTCTTTAACCTTTTGTGTGTTTATGATATAAAATTCAATTTGAAGGTTAAAACTCCTGCCTTCCAGAACTCAGCATCTAATTCTGGAGACAATAAATGTGTTATAAAGATCAACAGATGATTCATGGCTTTGTAATGCTTTAAGCCTGTCAGGAAATGTGATATTTTGTCCCCCACTGGGGAATATTTGTTTCTGTGTTTAGATTTAGCAAACACAAATGGACATTTATAGAGAAAATCACCGGGGTTCCTTAACTATGTATTTGAAATTTTACTATTAAAAACATCTCAAAGGATATGTTTATACCCTGGAATTCTGTGTTGTAATTGTTGTGTCTCAGTAGGCATTGTTGTGGCATGTGGCAAACAGATAAATGAAAATATATAGTAACAAAGAAGAAAAGACTAGGAATCCCTTCAGTGTTGGCAGAGATGACATAGAAATGGTCAAATAGAAAATCCAGGCTATAGGATAAAACGTGGGATACATTCTAGATTCTGTAGGAAAGCAGTTTAGAATTTACATCCCTTCTTTAACTTCTCTGGAGCCCAATTTCTGCAGAAGCAGGCTATTTGTAGCCCTGCTGGAAAACTACTTTTGCACATATTTGCATAAACCCACATAGATACACATGAATACATGAACTGAGCAAGGAAATCCTTGGAAGAAAGTTATGTCTATTGCTAAAGCTCCGTAGACCACCTAGTCCATGGCAATATTTTCGTCTTAAAGACAACTTTTTCTATTCCCAGCATTTTATCCTTAGGCCTTTTCTGTTTCTTCACAAGCACATGCATTTGATCAACTGCCCAGGAGGCATATGCTATCATCCCCTGTCCTTCTTTCTTCCTAGAGCCTAAATCAAACTGTATGTCCAAGCATCTCAGCCATGTGGCTAAAATGGGTGTAAATAATATGAGCACATTTGATGGTGACACCTCCAGGCCTCCACACAGGACCCTACGCCATCTTCACCTGCTCTGTTTCGGTCCTCCTACCAGAGATTTGATGGAAGAATGTGAGGCCCTAGTGATAGAAAGCCACAAGCAGGAAAGCACGTGGTTCTTAGCATACAACAAAGCAAGACTTCTACTAACTCCTGTTTTACTTTTTGTAAGGGTAATTATAAAATGTGTAAATTTGACAGAGGTAAACATAAGAAAAAAGGATGGTCTGTTTGTCTCTCTCTATGTTTAGTCTTGAAATAAAGAGGGTGCAGTTAAATAAATGAATATTTTACTTTCATAGTATCTTAAATTTTTATTTATTTGCAAGCAGAGACAAATAGAGAAGAGAGACAGACAGAATGAGCAAGCTAGGGTCTCCAGCACCTGTAAGCAAAATTCAGATACATGTGCCACCTTGGACATCTGGTGTTATGTGGGCACTGGGGTAATTGAACCCAGATCATTAGACTTGCAGGCAAGTACCTTAAACACTGAACTATCTCTTCAGCCCCAAATTTTACTTTTTAATTTTTGTTACTAATTGATTTATTTATGGGTGTGTGTATGTAAGAGAGAAAGGGAGAGAAAATGGTCACTCCAGGGCCTATTGCCCCTGCGACAGAACTCCAGAAGCATGTGCCACTTTGTGTGTCTAGATTTATATGGGTATTAGGGAATTAAACTGAGGCTGTTAGGCTTTGTAAGCAAGTGCCTTTAACTGCTGAGCCATCTCTGCAGCCCTACTTTCATAGTAACTTAAGAAAAAAATATGTAAAATAATCATTATGAGTTTCAAAATAATGTATAGATGGCAATTACGAGAGAAGACAATGGTCCTGTGGTGGTTTGATTCAGCTACTGCTGCTTTAATAGGAATCAGCACCTTTTATAGCACATTAGAGCTGAGCTTCAACCTACTTTGAGGTATACCCAAATTCCTTTTATAAATAAAGGAAACATCACTATAGTTGGCATTTGTGGTGGTTTGATTCAGATGTCCCCCATAAACACAGGTCTTCTGAATGCTAGGTTCCCAGCTGATGGAGATTTGGGTATTAATGTCTCCTGGAGATTGTGTATTGTTGGTGGTGGGCTTATGGGTGTTTTCCCTTGCTAGTGTTTAGCATACTCTCCTGCTCCTGTTGTCTACCTTATGTGGGCCAGGGGGTGATGTCCACACTCTGCTCATGCCATCATTTCCCCCTGCCATCTTGGAGCTTCCTCTCAAGGGCTGTAAACCAAAACCAACCTCATGATCCCACAAGCTGCTTTTGGTTGGGTGATTTCTATGCACAGGGTGAACCTGACTGCAACAGGCCCTCTGTAGATTAGCTAATCCAAGTCTATTATCATTTATATCACCTGACCTAGTACCAAGCATGATTAAGGCAATAATAATGTTGTATCACTTTTATTAACACAGATGTTTACATTACTGAATATATTAATCATTAGTAAGACTTACACTTGGACATTAACCAAAAAAAATATATAATGATGATCAAATGTAATCATTAATGAGAAATGTTCCTTAAATGCATGAGACAAGACTGACCAATTGATTTCAGAAATTAGTATGAATTAGCAACACTAATCATCACAAAAAAAGCCCAACAAAACTTTTTTAGTGAGTTTAACTCACTTGAGATTTATTTCACGTTCATACTTCTCTCTGTTCCTTCTCATCCTCCATTCTCATCCATTGTATCTAAAGAGCAGTTTTTATGGACACCACATCATCTCAATTTCCCATCTGAATTTTAACACCATCTGATAAAATGTTCCTAGGCTGTGTTTTCTCTTCACCTCATTTATATTCTCTTCACCTCATTTAGAGCACATATTGTTGTTGACATGATTTTATTGGTTCATATTTTATTTATGTATCTGTCTTTATCACCAGAACCTGAGCTATTCTAAGATTTTATGCTCTGCTCATAGATCTGCACTTATAGAATTTGACACAATTTTAAAAGCCTTTCCTGAATGAGTAAGAAAACTATATGTCTCAATTATTTGTAATGCATACACATGTATGTAATGTGATTAGCTCATCATCTGAACACTACCCTATAGAGAATGTTCTTGAAGTACTCCTTTATCAAGATTAAAGGGAAAAAGAAAGTATTAGAGCTTGAGCTAAATTCAGATGTGAAGTATCAGCTAATCTTTCTGCTACCTATGTAATATTGGTAAACTTGATGGTAGTTTTCAAGCTTCTCTTTTCTCATTTTCAAAATCAGGATGGTAACAAAGGCAATATGCAGCAGTTGTTAGAAAATGTATGTAAGAGCCAGGTGTGGTGGTGCATGCCTTTAATCCCAGCACTCGGGAGGCAGAGGCAGGAGGATTGCTGTAAGTTCGAGGCCACTCTGAGACTCCATAGTGAATTCCAGGTCATCCTGGGCTACATAGGCCCGACCTTGGAAAGCCAAAAGAGAGAGAGAGAGAGAGAGAGAGAGAGAGAGAGAGAGAGAGAGAGAGAGAGAGGGAGGGAGAAAAGATATGTAAAATGATGAGCAAAGTATTTTGAAAATAATGCCCATTCTATGTATTCACACTGTATATACAGTTTCTTCTTATCATGGGAACTCAAGAAACTCATTGTGCTGTTTGTTCTAATGTGAAACTTACAGAAGGAAATATAGTCTCTGAAATCATGAAAAAGGAAAAATAATCCCCAGATTGTGTTGCTTTGGTAGGAGAGCCAACATTTCTTTTGCAGACCAGATAAAATGCTATGAGCTCAGTCAAGGTCAGTGAATCATTTTGGAGGCTCAGAATATGGCATCTGTGTGCAAGAAGCAGGACTTGACTAGAACCAATGATTTTCCCCAACAAGTATCCCTTGGACGTCTCCCTAAACAGTGACGGAAGAGCAACAGGCAAACAATGAGCCTTCCAACATCCAAGAGTAAATGTCCTTTGAAGTTGCTTGTGTTACATTACAATTTTTTGTGAATTTTCATTTTATTTTACAATATGTGCATGATTAATTTAGCATCAAATAATGTGGTTATTATGCAACCCTATTATTTTATGTGATATCAACCATGGACATATTATGCAATGTCCTCCTGGCACCCTGCTGCCTTCCTATTGAGAAGCATGGAATAAGGCCAGATGAAAGGTCTACACAGATCCTTGCTTTGTAAAGAGCTGCGAACTGAGAAGCAGATGTTCAGCAGTCACTCCTCTTATCTGGCAAACAAACCTGTTTTTATTGACTTCTCCTATGAAATCACTTGTTCATCTAATAATAAGTAAAGACACTCAGTTATCAATTCTTGTCATGAAAGTTATCAGTCTACACTGAACTATTTTTTTGTCATTATCCAGCTTTCCTGAGCTATGGAAAGATGCCAACATATTTATAAAGTAGGTATAGGTTATAGTCATAGCTGTTTTCTTTGTGTCCATACATGTATTAAAAGAAATATTGTCCTGTCAAGTATAAGGAGAGGCAGAAAGAGTTTTATAAACTTGAGTTGCTGATAGGGTTACTGTTAATATGGACAATCTCAAAGTGACAGACCTCTGGGGAGGTACTTTCAAGATCAACTAAACCAAGGAAGCTAAAAACGTATGTATTCCCTTTTTTTTTTTTTTCAGTGTCTTGAATAAAGGGCTGACAGTTTAAATGGGCTGAGCGAGTGGCCTGCACTTGAATAGAGTCACTGCAGGCAAAAGGCCCATCAGCAGATGTTCCTTTGTCAGATTAAAGGGGCTGCTTCTTAGGGGAGCCATTGTGATGACCACAACTTCAAGCATCTGAGAGACAAGAGGTGGCTATTGTACTTCTGATGATTGTGAGACTGAGGGAATAAATGACCCTGGAAAAACAGAGGGCAGCATCTTGAACACAGTGGCTCTGAAAGTATCCTGTAGGGTCTGACACATGAGGAGGAAACATACCGACCAGGAAACATGGTGATAAGAGCAGTAACACATATATGTTCTCTGGCCAGAAGTAATATGCCACACTTCCCCCATGTCTTTAGAAATCTCTGCCTCAACACCAACTTTTTGAAAACCCATTGCCTCTCAGGCAGATAATTTTAAATATTTATCAATTGATAGAATTTACCAAGCACAGGTCCCATATAGTTAACAGAATGAATGAAGTTATCAAAACCTACCTACATAGTGAGTACCTTGCTACAACATGCCTGTCACTTCCTTTAGCTCTATAGCATTCCTAGGAGACTGCTTAATTTTAAAACTGGGAGAGTAGGTTGCTTCTGTCTTTAAAAATTATCACAGGTTGGTGAATTAATATTCAGACCAAAGGTGGCCTCTTTCACACCCTACAGATTCCTCTAGTTTACCTGAGGTGATTAAGGAAAACATATACCAACTAAGAAACATGTCACTTGAAGACTTCCTTCAAAAGCATCTGTAATTGGACAAATAGGTTTCCTCTTGTTCTAGCAAAAACACATTTTCTATAGGACACATAAAGATAAGGAATGAATTTTCTATGGATAAGGGAAAATAAGTAATAATAAATAGAGCAGCTTCAAGTCCTTGACTGAAAATGTAGATGGCCAATCTTAATTTGTGGGTATATAATGTTTAGATCCCTGATTTAATGAAACAAGAACCTCTTTTCCCTTATCTCTTATTACATACTCAGTGCTTACTCCAATTCATAGAGCGGGTGTTCATCTGAAAAAGTACTGGTTTGGGCCACATGTGGTGGCTCATTCGGTTAACACCAGCACTTGTGAGATGGAGGTATGAGGAACTCTGTAAATTCAAGGCCAGCCTGGAATAATTAGTGAAAGACAGTGGTCCAGTTAATCATTGTCCTGCAGTGATTTCTAGCTGGCAACATGTGCTTATGCTGAAAGTCTCTGACTTTGAACCAACAGGACCTAAAGTCTAGAACTAGTATTCCTTAGTTAATTGTGAGATCATAGACTAATTGTTAACTTTATTTCACTTAAGTCTCCTTGTGTTCAAGCAGAGATCAGAATAGTAATAACATCTGTATGGGGTATGAGAAGTAGTTTCAGAATAGACCAACCCCTAATTCTTGGTATTCAGTATATGCAAATGTCTGTAATAGTTATGTCCATCCAGAAAGCATCAAGCACTTTCTCTGGTTCTTTTGTTTCCAGTCACAGCAGGGAAGTGACTAATGTACAGAAAATGACACAACTGAAACAGTACTGTGGACAATTATGACTTAGCATCCAGGAAATATGACTCCTGAAGTCACAATGAAAGAAAAAGTCATAGTAGCCATAGCAGCAAAGAGGCATCACCTGGGATTCCTGAGGTACTGAAGATCCACTACCAGGTGAAAGGGGGAAAAAAGGAAACCTACACTCTCCTACAGGGAAAAAATTAGGGAATATGAAAGATGTCTAAAAGAGACTGAAGTAAAGAGACTCCTATAATCCATTTGCTCACCCATTCATTCCTCCAATAAGTAATTCAGAACACATGCTGCCAAGAACTCTTCCAGTCACCTGGGAATGAGCAAAAGAAACAGATACAGATCACTGACAGCTTACATTCTGTGGAGAGAAATAGAGATGGAATAACTAATAATAATCATTAAACAGAAGGAGATTTTAGTTCAAAAAGTTAACAATTGGTCTATGATCTCAAAATCAACTAGGAAATACTGGTTCTAGAATTTAAGTTCCTAGTGGCTCAAAGTCAGAGACTTTCAGCATGAGCACCATGATGTCAGCTAGAAATCACAGCAAGAGAATGATCAACTTGACCAATATTTTTCACCAATAATTCTAGGCTGGCCTTGAACTCACAGAAATCCTCACACAAAATCTGGATATGACAGCACACACCTGTAATCCCAATAATGCTGGGGCTACAGAAGAGAAAAGATCCCTAAAGCTTTCTGACTAATTTCTTTAGCCAAATTTGTGAGTTCCAGGTTTAGCTAAAGACTCCATCTTAAAATATAAGATGAAGAGTAATTGAGGACGACATGTGATTTGACCTCTGGCCTCTGCAAGTGCATGCGTGCACACAACACACACACACACACACACACACACACACACACACACACACCTTCTTAAAAGAGATATTTTTAAAAGGCTGTGTGTAATGCAATGCCTGTTATATCAAAGACTATTCTCTAAGAAGAGGTAGTCTAAAATCCTAGACCAGGACTTGGTAGATAGCTTCATCAGAAAACTGTTTGCTTGCTAAGTATGAAAATCTAAAGTCAATAGTCAGTACCGATTTAAAAATGCAAGGTGTGATGGCATGCCTATAATCCCAGCACTACACAGTCAAGAGTACCCCTGAGGCTTGCCAGCCAGCCATTCTTGCCTAATTGGTGAGCTGTAGGCCAATGAGAGACACTGTGGATAGTATTCCTGAAGAGGACACCCAGTGTTGTCTACTGGCTTCTATGAACACACACATAAATTCACACACACACAGACTTGTAAAATGCAAAATAAAACATAAAATAAATTTGATACCAGAGGTTTTAAAGAAGTATATGTTCTTTATTCTGAATCAATTACTGGTATTTCAAAAACTTATGAAAATGTTGGTTAATAAGCAACCTGATTTTAGAAGCATGTGAGAGGTGGTGAAAGAAAAGAAAAGCTAAAGAGAAAATTTCACAGCCATTCCCTTCTTCCCTTATAAGTCAAGAACTCTTTAGGATTCTAGAAGGACAGTGTCAATTGTGAAACAGGTCATCTGAGCTACAGTTTGTCTATTTTAACCAACGATATTAATATATCAAAATGCAAATTTAAAACTATTTGTATATTTTTTGTCTCTGACTATCTTTAGCATATGCTTATAATGTACTCTGTCTTTGGCTTTTTACTAGGGTATACTGCAGTGATGTTATTAATACAATGTAAACAATAAAGGAAGTTTGAATATTTTAATATGTGTATTTTATATCACTCTTTAGGTGATAAATTTTGTGCCTACCACCTCTAAATTTGTACAATGGATATACTTAATATATTATTAGATTTATACATAATTAAAATAAATTATATATGTAGTCAGATAGATAGATAGTTAGATAGATAGATAGATAGATAGATAGATAGATAGATAGATAGGCTTGAGAGATGACTTGTAGTAACAGGCAATTGCTTCAAAGCCTGATAGCTTGGGATCAGTTCCTCAGTACTGATGTAAAGCCAGATGTACCAAGTGGTATATGAATCTGGAGCTTATGTGCAGAGGCCCTGGTTACCCATTTCATCCCCTTTGCCTGCTTGCAAATAAATAAATAAATTATTAAAAGATATTTAATAAATGGCTTAAAGTTATTTTCTGGGTACATGTACATCAAATAAAGCTGGAAATCAAATTTCACACTATGACTATGGTGTCTTCATTTTCCTTCCACTTGGTGAGATGACTTTAGGTGCAGTGTCCTTGCTTTGTGACTTCTCTATATCTCTCATATTTCAGTAACTTTTGCTTTTCCCTCCTCTGTCTTCTCCTAGCACTTCAGTTTTAAATCAAAGATTTCATTGATGATTTTTTTAAAAATTACAATTTAAAATTACATGTGATCCCAGCTACAAAAGTGAAGAGATTTGTGTAGCAAAGAGGAAAAGAATGAAGAGCGAGAACAAAAAGCTCCTTGGTCATTGCATTTCCATACAGTACAAAGTAATAGGGACTGTTCTCTTCAGTAGAAATCAAAGTGGAAATCCAAGTTTTTAAACATGAGTTTCAATATGAAAATGCTCAGTAAATGCTCTCTGCAAATCATCCACTTGGGAACTAGCATAGGATGCTGGAAAGACCTCAGATAAGGTTGGGAAACAGATGATTTTGAAACCAACTTTGTGATTTGCAGCTCATCAACTATAATGTCTAGCTTAACTTACCTGTTAAACAATAGGACTGTCCAGGGAGCTCTTGAGTTCTTATGGCTGATGGTTCCACTGGCATCATTCTATACACTGGCCCAACTATACAACATTCAGCACCTTGCCATTTGCTATAAGCAACCAGTCTTGTTATGCTTTCAATTGCTTAAATGCTTATCTCTTCAATCAGGAGGTAAGCTCCAAACGACCTAGTGGGCCTATTTGCATATGTAAAACACACCTCTCATTTAATTTTCTAAATCTTCAATAGCATTGGATATACTTGTATAGCACCTAGTACATGATGAAATTAGCACATGAACAGTTAATAAAATATCTGACAATTTGAGTAACCTTTGCTATATTTCAAATATGTGCTAAGAGTCTATTATCCTAAACAATGGTATCATCTATTTCATAAAATAACAATCAAAACTGCATTCTTATGCTCTCGGGGTGAGGTGCTCATTTCTAGTGTCTCTTTATTTCTTTAAATTACAAACTAGTAATAATAGCAACAATAATAATTCATATTATAAAAATCAATGTCATTTGCAGTTAGTTTCTGTCAGGGCTGAAATACAAGATGTCATCTAAAAAAATGTGAAACCTAAGTCTAAAGGATAAAACTTCCAGACATGTATAGAGCTTTACCCTTAAATGAGTATTATTTTCACAAATAGATATCCACAACATATTTCAATAACATAAATCTGGTTGTAATAATGGATCCAAGAAACAGTGGCAGTTCTCTTTTACCCTACTAATGATCCAGTGGGACCAGCTCACAACACATCAGTACAACCCATAAATCTGCTAATTTTAATCATGTAACACAAAGTTCATGATATAGCTATCTATACAGACTACTAGTATTTGAAGAAAATAGCAAATGGTAGCACAGCCTAGGGCCAGCACTGTGGCATGTATGATCATGCACACCATGACTCCATTACCATCATACACAACAATGACATCACCTACTTCATATAATAGCAACCAAAGATGTGGGATGCATGGACAGAAGCTATCCTCTCCTTGTTACAGTACATTCTTCTCCTCCCTCTATCAACAAGACATAATTACCCCTAACTAAGAGAGCAGATAGGCTCATGTAGAGCATGACACATTGTATCAGTTCAGATTCTAGGATTTCAAATTGCTCCCCTGAATTAGTTCTCTAAATAACCCAGGAAGTCAAAGCACAGATCCATTAGGCTCAGGGGAGAACGTTCTTTAAATGTTAGTGCCACACAATGAATATTTGATAAGTACATCATTAATAAACCTCAGTGCAACATAATTGATATGTGGATGTTTAATGACAATTCCAAATGATGTAGCACATAGCATCTCCCTGTCCCTCCATCATCTTGCAGGTTGCTCCTACACCACAAAGCTGACACAATCAGAAAGGCAAAGTGTGGTCTTCATTAGTGTCCACCACAAGAGGTTTTCATTACAAGATAAATGATTATGGCCCAACTTTATTAATTAAGCATGTATTTCTGCATACCAAAGTAATTGAATAAATGGCCAGTAGCTTTTAAACTATACAAAATCTTAATGTCTCAGGAATAGATTCCGCATTTATTCTATGTGACTTCCTATTATTTTGAGGATGTACGGCAATGGAATTTAAAGTGTTGTTAAGTACCGACTGGATTCACATAAAGATGCTTTCCCTCTGACAGATTGCTTTGTCACTGTCATGATAAATTGGTTCATCTTTCCTCACTAGATCATTTCAAATTCAGCCTGAACCTCCTGCCAATTCTGAAGAACATAACCCCACAGTATAAAGAGCACTGCTGTGGCAGAAGGGGTACTCACAGAAATGAAGTGACTTGTTGCTTGTTGGGAGAAAATTAGTGGCTGCAGAAAAACACAGTAGATATCTCTTTGTCCTTTAGTCACTGAGTCGTGGATAGGAAATGAACCAGTGGCCCAAGCACAAACATCCCAATTCCTCCTTTCTTTTGGGTTCACTGGGGATGCTTATACCACCATATGTCCACCTAAGAGCTCCCATTCTAGCTCCGACTACTTCACAGACGGTAAAATAAAGCTATTTTCAATAGAAGATTTACAACTTTCACAAGGAGCTTCTGCACTTTTTTAAGCTATGATTATTTCCATATGTACAGTGTTTTCGAGCAATAAGACATTAAGGTAAACTGGGAAATTTTGTAAAAATTAAAAGCATATTTTCCAGATAGCTCAAAACATTAGAGTCCATGTAAATAAAATAAAATCTAGCTGGACGTGATGGTGCATGCCTTTAATCCCAGCTCCTGGGAGGCAGAGGTGGGAGGATTGCCATGAGTTAAAGGCCACCCTGAGACTACAAAGAAAATTCCAGGTTAGCCTGGGCTAGAGTGAGACCCTACCTCGAAAACCTATATATATATTCCACTTTCATTCAATACAAATGCATATGACTTAGTGTTCACAGAAACACCTGAAACATAACTTTTGCAAACGACCTAAAATTTACATGAACAGTATATTTCATCATGAAGTATTTGAGATTAATTTCAAGACACCAAAGAAATATCAGCAACTAGGCAATATCTTTTGTCCACAATTCTGCTATGAACTACTTTTATTTCATGACCACAAGCAGAAATAATTACATTGTAAAATTAATTCCACTTCTATCGACTATGGTCACTACACAGTTCATAAACTTACTGTATTAACATAGAACAAGAAATTTGACCTCACCTTGTCTAAAATACTTTTATTTGTAATGTTATTGCTTGCATTTATTGATAATTGCTTTATTCTTTTATGAGTGTGCTATTGATTCTTCTATATGCCTTTCAATGAAACATTAACAAACATTTAGCCTGGAAATATGACATTTTAATTTTGTTCCTAACATTTTCAAAGACTTTGACACTAATTTTAACCATGACATTTCTAAACTCCATGAAGAAAAAAGGCTGTTCTATTGTTTAGTGTGAGCATTTCTATTGTAATGGCAAGGTGGCTAGCAACTGTTACAGTACCATGGCATACAATTCCTGTATGAACTAAACATACTTCTATACATTTCAAATATTTCACCTTGCTTTAATGAAATTATTTTGACATATATTTCCTTCTGTGTAATTAACCTAGTTCTTGATGTTCACAATTTGCTTTTCCTTCCTGATTTTACAAAAGTAATGGAGAACCATATTACTTCTGAATCATTGGATTTCACTCAAGACTGACTTAGATGTGAGGAATTTGTCTCTATTTTTTTTTTTTTTTGCAAGTTAGGGTCTCACTCTAGAATTAACTATGTAGTCTCAGTGGGGCCTTGAACTCAAAGCAATCCTCCTACCTCTGCCTCCTGAGTGCTGGGATTAAAGGCGTGCGCCACCATGCCCAGCTAGTCTCTTTTTCTTGCCTCAAGCAGTTCCATCTCTTTTACTACCCAACTCCATGATCCAAGACATCCAACTTTGTCTGTATGAGAAAGTTTGACAAGGACTCAATGACTTTAAATGAATCCAGCATGCCCTGTGGCCTTTAATTCCCTATGGCACAAGACCTGACACAGATCAGCACCTTCTGCGCTAAAGCCAAGCATGGCCAGGCTAGAGTCCTGACATTGCTGCTTAGCAGCCCTGTGACCCTTAACAGCCCCATTTACCCTCCATGTCCCAGAGTGTCCTTAATTGTAAAAGGGGTCAGTAGCTCCTTTGCCGTATGTTTTGTTGTTGGGATTAAAATTAGCAAGTATATTTGAAGTGCTGGAAACACTGCTTAGTATGTGGTGAGTCTCCATCAAAGCAGACTAAAAATTGAATATCCCCAGGATGGGTAAAAGTTCAGGTTGGAACTCCACTCCACTTTCATTTTAAGCAAAAATAGATGTTTACTCAAGATTAAAAAGCTCTTCAAAGGATGGCTTTGAGAAATTTTAATTAAGATTTTTTTTTTTTTTCTGATGTAGGGTGTTGCTCTATCCCATATAACCTGGAATTCACTATGTAGTCTCAGACTGCCCTCAAACTCATAGAAATCCTCCTACCTTGGCCTCCAAAGTGCTGGGATTAAAGGTGTGCACCACCATGCCTGGCAATTGAGACACTTTTTTAAAGTGTATGTGTGTCTGTGTGTGTATTTATATATGTGAGCGCAGGCACATTCATGCTTATACTGACATGAGGATGCCAGAGGACAACTGTTAGGTGTTAGCCCTCACTTTCTACCTCATTTTGAAAAATTGTCTCCCATTCTCATTACTGTTCACTGTTCCAGTTGTCTAGCTTGTCTGTGCGATTATGGACCATTCTATCTCTGTATCCCACCTTACCATGGGCACACTGAGATGACCCAAGCCCTCCATGGCATCTAAGGTTTATATGTGGTTTTGTGGTGGTGAACTGAGTTTTTCAGGCTTGGAAAGAATGTACAATATCCACTCAGACATAACCTCAGACCTGGAACAATTTTTTGAAAGTTAATTGTGATTTTATTTTCTACACCCAAATTGTTGGCACTTTGTGCTATAATGATCTGAGCATGTGCTACTTTATACCTGTGTACTGTGACTTGGTTATGTGGCTTAGTGTAACTTACTTCCTGTACAATTTTCTACAAATACAAGAGGGAACACTGTTCTGAGCACTTGTTTAGGTTCTTATTAAAAAAAAATATTGGTTTGCCAACCCCAGAAGCATACCCTTCCCATTCGTGAAACAGGAACGCTATTAATAAGACATAAAAGCATCTGCTTGCCCTTGTCTGATTACATCAAGTATGGGAATAACAGTGGAGGAGGTCATAGTGATGAGCATGGGTCAAATACACCATCAGTCCTGAGTACAAGAGATTCCTAGAAAGATACTCATTATTTGGTAATATTGGTGGAAGAATGGACACATTCTTTAGTGGGAAAAAAGATTAAAAGTTAGATAATGAATAATAATGACATGAACATTTTATTAATGGTCTGAATAGGGTACTCTTTTGTACAGTATTTGCGGGATGTATTTTTAGCTAAAGTAAGTTTTGAGGTAACTAAAACTTGCTAAGCCTAAATCCTTTTACCTTTTTGGGGATTTGCTTGAGTACTTAAAGACAATGCCTTTTGTTGGGTCTTTATGGAGCTCATCTGAGGCCTCTGCTTAGTGGATTATGGGAACAAAGCAGATAACAACATCCACTTGTCCTGTATGTCTGGGGATGGGGATAGGACAGGTTCAAAGCAGAGGGAACACAGGGACAACCAGCAAACCCATGGCATTATCTCTCTGCAAAGACAAGTAAAAAGCATCCCCTTCTTCCTTGGGAATCATGCCTGGAAAAATCCAATGGGAAGTAGAACTAACTTTCAAACAGTAGAAAGACAAGCTCACACAGGGAATAGCAACCAGAGGAATATATAAAAACATAGCTAGCATACAAAAATTGTATCAAGCACCTACAAAATAAGAATATCCAATTTTGTGGGATGCCTCAGTTCCTAAACAAATTTATTTTGTACTTCATATTCTATGTTTGGTGAATGTACACGCAAGCTTGAACTAATACATACCTCTCAGGATGAGTTGTGACCCTCACTAATACTTGAAACCAAAAGAACCCGAGTAAATCAGCAACTTCACAGAAAGGGATGGTAAAGTACGTCCTCCATGGAAAATGACACAGCAAGCCTACTCAAACCTTTTCCTGATTATCTAGGGCCATCATTGCTGACAGTAAGGAGATCAGGACTGTTGGCTGTGCAAGGTTCTTATCTCTATTCCAAATGGCCTGGGAAATGATGGTCTTTAAATCCCCAACCTCCTCATGGTGGTTTTCAGTCTTTCCCAATACCATAAATCTGTTTGACTGTAACAGCTTTCTTTTCAACTTTCTGCTTCTAATCTTCTGGAGGCTGTGAAACAAAATAATCAAGCTTGATGAATTTCAGTGTAAAAATAAGAATACAGTTCATACACTCAGGTCACCTCCTCAAAATGTGATATCTATATACAGTGCAACCCTGAAAAATAGAACTAAATAAGGCAGAAAAACATATATTTTGGGTCAGATGCAGTTCTAAAATGAAATTTCCAATTCTCTAGGTCATGGATATTTAATCCCGGGCTCCCAACATTACAATAGAGATGTGCAACTCACTTATGTAGTTATTTCACCAGCAGATGCCCTCCCAAGCTTTAATAATGGAAGAAAAACATTTTACAACTTTATATCTTATTTACTTATAAGATCAGGTAAATTATATTTCTAAAGTAAAATTAGATAGCAAATAGTTGTCTTGAAGTATATAATCTTTATTCTTGCATCTTCAAATTAAACTTGCTCTTTCAGGCATAGTCTGCTCTTAAATCTTTGGACAACCCTATAGGGAGCAATATCCTCAAGGAGTGAAAGCATTTTATACAGTATGCTCATGTACAACACATATCGGTCATACTTCCATTATGTCCAAGCAATAAGCTAAGCTCCAGGGTACACTCTGAGCCAAACAAAGAAAGGTCTTATCTCATGAGGATTATATTATATTAAAATTATTACAGGTAGTCATGTTTACTTTGTACAGCCTTGTCAGACATTTTTGGCCGAATAGGTTCTGTCTGAGGTGCCCCCAACCTGAAGGTTAGAATGACTACACAATTTATTAATCAACATATGACTCTTTTGAGAATGAAGGCATTGAGAGTAACTGTGCAGGGTCACAAGCCAAGACCTTCCGGGAGTAAATCATTCATCTTCAGGTCAAGGTCTGGCATACACATGTGCAATAAACATTTATTGAGTAAGTTGGAAAGATATGAATGAAAAGAGCCATCCAATTAAGTGATTAATAAAATTTATTTCCCAACAAATTTTTCAGTCTCTCTTCTATCCATATAAGTAAGTTTAATCAGCGCTTGGTGACTTCCTTCTGCAAAATGATGAAATATTTTGTTGGACAACATTTCTGACAGATCACTAAGGAAAATTGCATAGATCAAAGTAGCTCTGCCCTATTGAAGCCTCTGTTTGAGACACACTTGCTCCTGAAATTCTTAGATATTACAAACTAGATGTTTTTTTTTTTCTATTAACCCTTCAGATAAATTCTAACATGTTATTCATTTCTATGTTAAGCTTATCAGAACACAGAATTAAAAAATATAGTTCTGAGTAGAATGCAAAGCTCAGTCCTGACAGCTCTTCTTTAAAAGGTTTGCTAGATCAGGTATAGTCATTTTCTTGCTACTTCCATTCCTTCTTTATGCTATGGCATTATCAGCTATGCTTGGCCTTCTGTAATGCAGAATGGGATGGTCCAAATCAGGAGGCACCAAACACTGCTGATGAGACATTATGTTAGCATTCACAAATATTAAGATATCTACATATTTCTGCAACTGTAGCTTTACTCTTGTTTAAAGTTTTTTTTTTTAATTTTTCTTTCTTTATTTGAGAGCGACAGACACAAAGAGAAAGATAGAGGGAGAGAGAGAGAATGGGCGCGCCAGGGCTTCCAGCCTCTGCAAACGAACTCCAGACGCGTGTGCCCCCTTGTGCATCTGGCTAACGTGGGACCTGGGGAACCAAGCCTCGAACCAGGGTCCTTAGGCTTCACAGGCAAGCGCTTAACCGTTAAGCCATCTCTCCAGCCCTTTACTCTTGTTTAAAAGTGTATGTTGACCTCTTGAGAGGGGTTCTAGATCCTTTGTATTATTATCAAAGGATTTTTACTCCATTATTATTATTCTAAGGAAATTATTTAAATATTTTTTTTTCTTCTTAACTTACTATAAGTCAATGCCCCCAATTCACTTTGACACATTTATCAAGCCACTGAAAATGACTTGGGTGGGAAGAGATACTGACTAGAAAGTCAAACAAGGAGATGTATACACCTTTCAGAATGACTTGAATCTCCACAAAGTAGAAATTGTATATGGACACTGTGTACTGATTCTACTAATGCCATTCACAGAACTGAACCCAAAGGACATGGCTTGTAAGGCACTGTTGTATAGCAATTTTCCAAACTGAAATATTACCTCCTAGGGGAAAGTAAGCAAGCTCAGAAGATTCAAGAAAACAATACTTCTTGAAAATGGTTTTAACACCCCACCCTGAAGATATGTAAAGGGTAAACAAGTACTAGGGAGAGACAATCTCCAACCAGCAGAGATACCTGCAGGTGGTGCACTGAGCTCCGGAGATGCAGCTGCTCTCTGATTCATCACCTAGCTGGGGGTGAGCTATTCCATGATGCAACTGCCTTTATGCCATCCATTGCTCCTGTAAGCAACCCCTCACCCTGCTTTGTAAGTAAACCCAATACATTCATTAGTTCACAAAAACTGGTTTAATCATATTTTGATCTATTCTGAGCATTATCTGGGGAGAATAGACATGTGTTTACATCTTCCCTGGGGGGAACAAGTTCCTCATGGCAATCTCTAACACAACAAATTAAATACTAGTATAATGTGTGTTCCCAGAATATCTGACACTGTTATTAAGGCGTCAGCCCTCAATCTTAATCCACAGTGCTCTCTACTACCCACCTTCTTACCCATTTATTACATCTCTGGGCAGCATGATATTGGAAAACTTCTCAAAAGTCCTCAATTTCTTTTTTTATTTTTTTCAATGTTTTGTTTGTTTATTTTTATTTATTTGAGAGTGACAGAGAGAGAAAGAGTGAGAAAGGGAGAGAGAGAATGCATGCACCAGGGCTTCCAGCCACTGCAAATGAACTCCAGACACGCGCACCCCCTTCTGCATCTGGCTAACATGGGTCCTGGGTAATCAAGCCTCGAACCCTGGTCCTTAGGCTACACAGGTGAGCGCTTAACTACTAAGCCATCTCTCCAGCCCAAAAGTCCTCAATTTCTACAAAGAGCCCACTTCCCTTTAAAAATTCAAAATGTCAACTAGTCATTAAAGACTTTTATGAACTCATCTACCAGTTTCATTTCAAATATACACATATAATATAACATTCTCTAGCCACCAAACAAAGCATTATTTTTCTTCCAAAGTTGGAGTAAGGTGTACTGTTCCCCAGACTCCCCCTCTGCTCTGACTGAGCTGAGGCAGCCACATGTGTATCTTGTTCTCTGTGAAGTTTGTTCTAGCCTCTTACGTTGCACTGCTCCCCCCATGCATTCTAATTCCTAAGGTAACATTTTCTTGGCTGAACACCACTGGTAATTCACAATGCTGCCTTGTGTTTATTATATTTAAAGAAAGCATAAAAGTTAAAATAGTTATTTAAATTTTATGCTTTCTTTACAACTATAAAGATTTCTTGAAGGCAAAAGTCAAATTATACTACTCTGATTCCCTCACTACCTTTAAGATGGGCTATTTGCTGAATAAAGTATCAAAGGGTTAGCAGAGAAAGAGAGAGATAATATAGACTAAGATAGGGAGTTATTCTCCTATGGAGGTGTTATATCTCTTACTTTGAATTCTTTAGGCATACTCAAGTGTCCCTTGTGTGTCTCTTCCATCTGTGAGTAATGTGTTCTGCTCACAAGAGGACTAGAGTCTTAGCGGTCCTTTTAAAAATATGGAGAGAGAATTGTTTCAGAATTATTCTGAGACTATTACCATGGATTAGGAGAATTCTCTAGGAATTCACACTGACTGATGATGGAAAATAGCAAATAACTCTCCTGAGAATAGAACTGAGAAGTCAATCAACACAATTCCAATGTCTCTCCAGGCATCATGCCAAATTGACTATAACCCCAAGATTTAAAACTGAAGAAGGTTCTATACAACTTGCCTCAAAATGAACTTCTAAAGAGAGGAGTCTCAAAGGTGAGGGGAATTGACTCCAGCACTCCTTTCTTCTCAGTGCCAGCAATATGTAAAAGCAAAGATGAGTCTGTGATGCCCATGTGAAAATTGCCACACTGCCACAGGCAGTGTCAAGAAGGAATATACCAGATGAGACCACCAATCAATGACAGTTACTACAAATCAGCTAGACAGAATAGAATAGGAGGGAGAATGAGTTATACCCTTATAGTGGAATCCTATACAAACTTATTTCTAAGATTATCTACAAAACAATGTTTGTGTTGTGAATGTGTTTTAATAAAGGACCAACCAATGCCAGACCAAGGTGAATTCAGGACCAGTGTGTCTTGAAGTAGGTAATGAAGTTAGTAAGGTGGAGGAGAAGGAAAGAAAATGGTGATGCTTGCAGCAACAACTCATGTGCACTAGGAACTTGCAATTGGAGGATCACACAGGTTATATATAAACAGTGTGCAGAGTTTCAAACATCTTGCAGCATTTATCACCATCTTTCTTTTTCAATCCATGTAAAACTTAACAATTAGAAAGTTCTGTAGGGTAACAGATGTAGAGGTCAAATAAAGTACAGAAGAGGATGCTAGCTATGGCTTCTATAGTCATCTTCTAAAGGAAATTTATGAGTTAGCTATCTTCCCCACTCCCATGAGACATGTAATGAGAGAGTTTTCAAACCAGTGGTCACTTCATGGAAATCCAAGTGTTCTGCACAAACATCTGAAGGTTGCCCATTGACAAGTAAGTAAATATCTATTTGAGTTTCTCTTGCACTTCATTACTATAACATCCTCAACCCATATATTCAAAGTTTGTCCCTGTGTTAGGGAACCTGAACAGCTGAGCATATTATTACCTTAAGAAGATACTACAGAGAGAAAAACAAGGAAAAAATGTAACAGATAAACAACATTTAGCATTTGTATCTGAAGAGCACACAATATATGTGAATATATAAAGTGGGTATATTTGTAATGAATTATGCAGTCACTGAAATTCTGTTACTGTGCTTTCCTCAGTATCAGTGTCTGCATAACAAAATGAAGAAAGAGGTAAGTAAGTGCATCTGAAGAATGCTTTATGGACAAGCCTCCTGGAAAATTAAATATCATCTGTGTAATACTCCTGCTGTTTCCAAACCTACATTTTAAATCAGAGGCTGTGGGAACCACCATATTCACCAGGAATGGTTATTGTTAGTAGGTGTTATTATTCTTATGTTGAATACACTGCTATCTTTGCCAAGTTATCAAGACCCATAAATTTTCTTGAAATAAATTGTTATTTATAGATTCTATTTAAAGTTATCAAGTTGGTTTCTTCTCTTTCTTTACTCCCCTTCACTATATTCCACATTTGTTTCTACCTTGTATTCCTCACCTCTCTGTTAATGGCTTTGGTGAATTCAAGAAAAATAGCAATCTGCCTATAAAACAGGCATTGATCTCATGGGAACACATTATGCTTAATTATACAGTGAACTATTTACTATATTGAGGCCAGATAAAATATGGAGGAGACTGATAGCTGTGGCTGCCACTGCTGAATGGTTTACCACTCTACTCAGGCTGGAGAGATGGCTTAGCAGTTAAGCACTTGCCTGTGAAGTCTAAAGACCCCAGTTCAAAGCTTAATTCCCCAGGACCCACATTAGCCAGATGCACAAGGGGGCACACACATCTGGAGTTTGTTTGCAGCGGCTGGAAGCCCTGGCATGCCCATTCTCTGTCTCTATCTACCTCTTTCTCTCTCTATCTGTCGATCTCAAATAAATAAATAAAAATAAACAAAAAAAATAAAAAAAAGAAACTCTACTTGCTTTACATCATCTTTAAGGCTCAGATTTGCTTTAGTTTGAAAATGCATGAGGTCAACGGCTCTGTGAGATCATTATGTCACTGAACCCAGCTGAAGGGTTGGGATTCCATTTTCAGATGATTAGCCTTATGGTATAAAAAGATTTGATTTCAATACAATAGATCAAGAATGTGGCTTAATACTATACTACACCAGTGAGAGAGCAAATAAATTATTTAACCTCCTCCCACCCTGCTATAAAGTAAAGTGAGCTATTGCATATTCAAATGCAAAATAAAATACCAAAAGTGAAATTTGTAATCTTTGGTGAAAAAAAAATACTGTTATTTTCTTTTCTCTCAACCTCCTAGTTCAAAGCTCATTAAGCCAACAGAGAGAACTATTGGACACATTTAGCAGATATGAGTTGGCCTTGCTTTGTTTGTTTTTAGTGATAAAATGTGTTCTGCTAAAAAATAGTTGATTTTAAGCTTCTTGACAGAGAAATTGTACAATGTCTGGACTTTTTCTACTAAAATTAGTAGTTTTTACTTATATTAATATGATATATTTTCAAAGAACTACTTGGAATATGCCAAAGAAAATTGGGAGAATACTTCATCTCAGTGTAGAATCTTAAATTCATCCAGGGACTGGATACCCACAGTCCTCCCAGATCGTGGTAGGCAGCCATGACACACAGCCCTTCTGGGCTGATGTCAGTGCCCTCTCCTTCCATAAAATCAATCCAGCCTCCCAAGGCATAAGCCTGGGTCTCCTTCCTCTTTCTGTTCTTTCTTCCCAAATGAGTCAGTGATTAGATACTGTGTATCCTACTTCTCAAATTGCTTTGTCAATGGTAACCTGGAATAGCTTTTTTATTTATTTTTTATTAACAACTTCCATGATTATAAAAAATATCCTTTGATAATACCCTCGCCCCCCAGTAACCTGGAATATTTCAATAAACAATCCCTCCTTCTTTCTCTCTCTATACTGCTTCATGCATGTCATCTGATAAAGATATGATACCCTAGACAATTTTTTTAAATTAATTAATTTATTTATTTGTGACAGAGACAGATAAAGAGCAGATAATGTGAGTATGGGCATGCCAGGGCCTCTTACCACTGCAAACGAACTCCAGATGCATGTGCCACTTTGTGCATCTGGCTTTACATGGGTACCAGGGAATCAAACCCAGGCCTTCAAGATTTGAAAGCAAGTACCTTTAACTGCTGAGCTATTTCTCCAGAACCCTCCCCACAGCCAATGTCTAATTTCTAAATATTGTCTCACAAACTACATCATTAATTCCATGATGATGGGCCCAGTATTCAGAATATTCATAAAGCAGACTAAATATTCATAATGAAGACTAAACTTTCTCACCTCTAAGTTATTCCCTCTAGCTATGCCAAATTACTTGAAATTCCTTACTCAAGTCATTTCCACATCTCCATTTCTATAGTACACTCTTTCCCTTTGCTTAGAAAGTTCTTTCTTGTCTGTCAAAGTCCTACCCATCTCTCATGACACCACGGGTACTCAGGGAAGGTCATTACTGTGGCCTCAAAATACCATAGACACGCATTCATTTTGGCTCATTTCTCTTGATTTCCCTGTACTTGTGTGTGTGTATATGTGTGTGTGTGTGTGTGTGTGCGCGCGCGCGCACAGATCAGAGGTTGATCTCACGTGACATTCCTTAGGTGCCATCCATCTTTGTCTTTATAACAGGGTCTGTCGTTGGCCTGGACCTCTCTAAATTGCTGAGATTGGCTGGTCAGAAAGCCGCAGGGATCTTCCTGTCTCTCTCGCCAGTATTGGAATAACAAACACATGATACCATGCTTGGCTATCTTTACATGCATTCTGGATCTAACTAAAGTCCCCATGTTTGCAAGGCAAGCACTTTACCAAGCAAACTATCTTTTGGGCCCTCAAATATCTCTTGTGTACTTGTCTGTTTTCACTAGAATATGAGCCCTCAAAGATATGAGGGCATGTGCTTTAATACCATCAGCTTACAGCTCAATGGGCCCTCAGCTCATACTTGTTATGCAAATAAATGAGAGCTAATTAAAGACTACACATATGAATAATTAATGGTGATATTCATGACTGCAAACAGGGATTTTTAAAATTTAGACTTCTTTTTTATGCAATATTCCAACATTGACTACAACGTCAGGATTCATTGTGACTGGTGATAGATATATAATGAACTGGTTTATAAGTGTGTTTTGCTTAATCTTTACAGTAATGCTCTTATCTTTCAATTAAAATATAGTTGTTATAGTTATTCAGCTCTGATTTTTCTACTTATGCTATAAAGAAAAAGGCAAGGGACGCTAGACTCTTTTCTTTGACAAACCTCACTTGAAACTTATGACATTTGCCCTTTTGATATATGGTAAAAGCTGCTCAGTTTAGCACTCACATCCCTCCTGATAAGTGCCTAGTCCCAGGAGCAGAGCCATATAGGAGCCATGCACAGGGCAGGAACATCTATGCCGAAGTGAGGCCTTCTGTATCTCTATATTAGCTTTTCAATTAACAGGTTCTGCAACCTTATTCAGACCTACTGATGTTTTTGCCTATTACTTTTTAATCTGAAAATATTAGTAAAGTAGGCTACTTTAGTATGTTTCAATCTCAGAGACTCTTGTTTATTACTGTGTGTGTGTGTGAGAGAGAGAGAGAGAGAGATAGAAAGAGAGAGAAAGAGAGCTAAGAAAGGCTGAGAAGGGCTCTGCTTAGACCTAAATGAAAGCACTCCTACTTGGATCATTTTGAATATTTTGTTGCCATGTAATATTTGCCTGAAAAGTGCACTATAATACTGAATAAGAGTTATGAAGCCACTAAATGAGATGGTATCCAAATGACCTATCAACTCAAAATTTTTTGTTGTTATCATGATTTTTAATCATGGCCAAGAGACAGTAAAAGCTCTATTCTTTATTGGTCTTCATTTGGCTCTTAAAGGGCTCAGCATGCCTCTCCATTAATAACCAGCAACTATAAGTTGCAAGCTCAGCTGGAGGGTTCGTTCTTTGTGGTGTTAGCTGTATTCCAGAAAGTCTCTATCTTTCTAACTGCTTTTGACAGATGAGAAATAGAAAAAGGTCTCTTTTTATAACAAACATTATGAATGTCACTCCGAGATACTCATGTTAGAAGGTTTTAGATCCTCAAAAGGAATACAGGCATAAAAAAATCACATTCCTTAACTGCATTATATCCCTTCCTCATCACCTAAAGGACAGTTTGATACCAAGCTCTGATAATGGTCACTTGACTGACTTTACCCAAACTGCTGTTTATCAGACACAAAGTATTTCTCTATGATGGATGACCACGGTTTATGTATAGATCTCAATTGCAAGCAGATTTTGAAAATTCCCCTCACTAGAAGAATTTTGATGAAGCCTCAGCCTTCATTACTGCCCAGTAAACTCATTGGAATAAGGGATTTATAAACATTTTACTTGCCTTTTTGTGTGTGAATAGAACATTAAATTTTATTTGTCATGAATTTTTTTTTTAATTTCTTTTCAGAGTCCCTTGGGAATGCTTGGAATACTTCCTTTGTTACCTTCAGTGTGAAAGAATGATGGTTATCAAATCAAATCCTATCAGCACATATCTTAGCACACACTAAAATCCTGAAATGAGTATGTCATGACAAAGAAGATGAACATTTAGTGTTTAAAAAAATCAACTGAAAGCTCTGTGAATAGGAAAGAAAAGACAGAGGACCATTAAAAGAAAAATAATTGTGTCTTGGTTATATTTTATGCTAGTAGGATTTAGAATAACAATGAAACTCAGATTAAAATTATTGCACAAACAAAACAAACGAAAAGCATATCCATGATAATGTTTCCTATATTTTAAATAGCAGAGGAGGGCTGGAGAGAAGGCTCAGGAATTAAGTCACTTGCCTGGAAAGCCAAAGGACCCAGGTTCAATTCCCCAGGATCCACATAAACCAGATGCACAAGGTGGCCCATGCTTCCAGAGTTCATTTGTAGTGACTGGATGCCCTGACATGCCCATTCTCTCTCTTTCTCTCTACCTGTCTCTTTCCCATGCTCTCTAATAAATAAATGAAAATTAAAACATTTTTTTAAATGCAGAGAAGTAAAAATATAGATACAAGAAAATTTTTCATGCATAAATCAATGGTGATATCTATTACTTCTTTTATGTCCTCCTCTTCCCAGAGTTCCTACTTTTCCTTCTTCTAACTCCTGATTCATTTTCATGATGGAATGATTGCTATTTTTTCAAACAAAAGGATTCAGAAAGGTGAATACCTCTCAGAAATTTCAATGACTCCAGAAGCCAGTGATAAAAATCAGTGATTCTGAGTTTTTGTAATGATCTCCATAGGAAACCAATCCAAGGAAGATACTGTTGACAAATTTCTTAAATCCATACTCTCCAGGTAAAATTGAGGAACATAAATATACCCGCAGATTTGCCACTAAGTCCCTATCAATTGCTCCCAGGTGGCTGTGTGTCTAAGGTTTATGACAATAATAGTGCACTCCAAGTAGATCTCCACTGTGATATGAAGTTGCTTGTGCTTTTATGGCTTATGGATTTATGGAGGATACTTACAGGAGAGAAGTCTCATTCTGTTTTCTTTCTCCATGCTCTCAATGAACTTCCTTGAAAGAAGTGTCTTGGGATAATTACAACTGTTTCTGATTGGCACAAACTTGCCCATGAATCATCTGAAAATGACTGCTTTCCCATACAGCAATGGTGCTTAAAACTCAGAAAGTGTGAAATGAAAAACTTAATGTTCTACTAACAGTGCAATTTAGAATAATGTCAATGGCCCACATGCTATTTTTTTCAATCTTCATATTTAAAAAATTAAATCAAGTCAAAATGGCGAGTTTTCATCTTGTAAGGCATTTGCAGTGCACTCTCACTCCCTTCCAATATGTCTCTCAATTACTGAGGGCATGGAGCAAAAGAGATTGCACCAATAAATGTCAGCCGTATAATTCACACTCAATGGGCAGGCGCACAGCCCTTCCCGAAGCCTGTAATGAATGGATGAGTTAGAGCTATAAATATGGAGCTCACTTATTAAAAACAAAAATTAAAAAATGATATAAGGAAGAAAACACAATTGAAACTTCCCAGCTATGCTATGGCCTTAGCCTTTGATGGAGGTGTGTGAATGGGCATGAATGTTCTCATAGGAGAAAACCTTACAGTAAGAAGCTATATTACTCTGATGGATTTTCCTCAAGATGCCATCCTTTGTAACTGGCTCTGATGGATGACACAGAAATGCAAGGGATGTGTGCTTCAAACTGTGGTCCACTTCAAATTCTGCTCTCTACATGAAAGAACCAAATCTGGTGTTTCTAATCCCCTCCCCTACATTTGTAACATTCTCCCTCTTAAATCCAAGTTCAATTCCTCAACCCAGTGTACAGGCAGCAATTTTGCTGCATCAAAACTGCATAGCACCCCTTCCTTCCAGAAAATAGCTCTGCATCAGTGCTCCCTTTATTCCATTTTTATCATTTATTCAATTGCTCATTTATTTATTAACTGAACAAATATTTTAGGTAAATATTTACTAAGATACTATTAATCTAGAAATCACAGAAATTCCTTTTTGATGAAAGATCCTGCCCTCTTGACACATTGCATAGAGGTCTGCTAATTCGTAGGAATATGTTAATGCTTCAATTGACCTGAGTACCTTAAAACACCAACGCTATGGTATCCCCCCCCCCCCAGGGTATACATTTAACACAAAAGAGAACTCAGCATCTTATCCTGGCAGGTGATGACAAGGGAATCTAACACTTAATTGAACTAGAGGTAAAGAAACATGGAAAATTAACAAATTAAGGGTCGTTCCAAAAACTAAACTGCAGTTATATACTTCAAAATTCTGAATATGGTTCTTTGCTTTTAGCTTAGGTTTGCTTAGTGATGTGTACGTCCAACATATTCTACTCATTGACTATAAGAACTTACCTGTACTATTTTCTGTAGTTAGAGAAAGCCCACCTGTGTGTGTGTGTGTGTGTGTGTGTGTGTGTGTGTGTGTGTGTGTGTGTGTGTTGGCACATGCACATTCATGTCGAATAGTTCTTTCAAAATAATACAGGTGGTATGTGTAATTGTGCTTTCTACATACTGTACTTCTCTGGTCAAACCCATAAAGAAAGGTGCATTAATTTTTACGGCCTAATTTTCTTGCATCTAGTTTCCACATTTTATGAAAACAACAGAAGCCCAATAAGTACAGAGAAAAATTTTGCTAAAACTTAACTAGTTTTCATCCCACTTCAAGTGATCTTCTAAGACTTCCTAGTGTCTGAAAAGTTGGAATGATGGATCTGATTTCAGAACAGGAGTGATTTACCAAAGTGTACTCCAGTAAGACACTCACTACATAACTCAGTTTCTGAGCTTAGAGGCAGAAAGTGCAATATGATGATGAAATATTGCTGCCACTTGGACATCTGAACAGTAAGTAAACACCCATCACTGCTTCATTGTAGCCTCAATCTATTTGGGTGTGAAGAGATGCACCTCAATTTACCTATCAGTTCTCACAGAGGACTAATTCTTTTAGAATACTTTGCACATATCACCGCCAAACAGAAAAAATAAAATGTTTATTCATCTGTGCTAGGCTAACACTCTACTGCTGAACTATCTCTCCAGCCCTCATTTTCACATATATTTAAAATGTTGGTTCACAACAATTAGCATTGTGTCATAATCTATTTGATGGAATGTTGTAAATAGATTTCTCCAGAAAGATACTCTGAGAGCTAACTAGACTGCATTAAATTGAAGAATCAAGAAATCCTCCATAGTTCCAAGCAGGCCATAAGGTCTAAAATTTCATTTGTACAACACTGTCAGTAATTCAAAGTCCACATGTTGGGATATGACATAGAAAAATAGTGCCATAGGTGTTTATCAATTAAAGCCAAGAAATGAACTGGAGTGGCATAACCCCATGCTGCTCAAGAGACTTTGGCACATTGCAAGGTTTCAGTAGAACAGCAGCAACACTGCACATGTTTAGAATCCAGGGGAGTAGAGGAAAGACCATGTGGGTTCAAGCGTAAGCAGGCACACCAAGATGAAACTCCAGACCCAGGAATCTGTGAAACCACTGAAACAGCCAGTCAGTGACTCCATGTCACTCCTCTACCCGAAAGTCTTGATCTTCTATGGGCTTGCAATATAATCAGTGGGAAGTAAGTTGAGACAGTTAATCTTACCACTTGTTGCAGGCCGGTTCGCATTGCTGGTAGAAATCACCCAACCAAGAACAGCTTCTGGGAAAAAGAGATTTATTTTGGCTTACAGGCTCGAGGGGAAGCTCCACGATGGCAGGGGAAAACGATGGCATGAGCAGAGGGTGGACATCACCCCCTGGCCAACAGAAGGTGGATGACAGGACGGTGTGCCAAATACTGGCATGGGGAAACTGGCTATAAAGCCCATAAGCCCGCCCCCAACAATACACTCCCTCCAGGAGGCATTACTTCCCAAATATCCATCAGCTGGGAACCTAGCATTCAGAACACCTAAGTAGATGGGGGACACCTGAATCAAACCACCACATTCTGCCTCTGGCCCCCATAAACTGACATCCATACATGATGTAAAATACAATGCATTCAGTCTGACTTTAAAAGTCCCCATAGTTTTTATCAATTCCAATGATGTTCATACATCCCCATAGTTCAAGATCTTTTAACTGAGCCAAAATACCAAAAAATAACCTCTAAAAACCCATAATGGCACAGAATAAATATTCACACTGCAAACGATGGCATTGAGCATAGCAAAGAAACATTCAACCAATACAAGATTTAAAACAACCAGGGCAAACATCAAACTCTGTAGCTTCAAGTCCAGCAACTCTAGCCAGTGACAAATCTCCAAGTCTGATAATTCTAACCAGCAACAAGTCTCTGGCATTCCAATTCCGCCCCTCCAGCTAGGCTACTCACAGTCCTGGAAAACTTCATCGGGGCGGCAGCTCCTCAGCAGCCATCTCATGGTCCCGGCATCTCCACTGGGTCTCCACTGCAAGCCATGGTTCATCCTCATGGTTCCATGGGGTCTCTATGCAGGCAACCAGCAAACCTGCTTCACACTGCCCATGGCCATTTCCAAAACACAAGACCATGTTGCAAACTCAATGACCCTCTTTCCAGCATTTCTTATACTCCACGATACCAGGTAGGGTGCCAATTTGTTAATCCAGGGATGAATAAAGCAGACTTTGAAGAACAGGACACTCCTTGAGCACTCAGGCCCCTTCAAAAGAGTCTACATTCTTCTTGTTGCCCCAGCACAGGTCAGCTAGCCCAGTCTCAAAGGTTGTAATCTATCAGTTGCAGCTGAACAGGCAACAGTTCACCCAAAGATTTTTCTTTCTGTGCCATATCCCTCTGCTCACGCCAGTTCATTTCTACACAAAGCAACCCTGCACAACTTGGCACATGGGCACAAGAGCAAGCTTCTCACACAGACTGCTAGCCCAGTCCAAGCACAGCTCTTTCTCACCCTCATAAGCCAAACCTCACAATCCATAGTTCTTACTGCATTCAGGTCTTGCAGCTCAGACCAGTACAGTCCATCAAGCTGTACTTACAGCACTGCAAGGCATCTCTTAGGCCAAGGTTTCAACTCTTTCCACATTCCTCTTGAAAACCAGCTCCAAAAGGCCAAAGCCACAGTCAGGTATCTAGCAGCAACCCCACTCCTGGTACCACTTTACTGTTGCAGTCCGGTTCGCATTGCTGTTAGAAATCACCCAACCAAGAGCGGCTTCTGGGAAAAAAGAGATTTATTTTGACTTACAGGCTCAAGGGGAAGTTCCACGATTGCAGGGGATAACGATGGCATGAGCAGAGGGTGGACATCACCCCTTGGCCAACTGAAGGTGGACCACAGCAACAGGAGGGTGTGCCGAACACTGGCATGGGGAAACTGGCTATAAAGCCCATAAGCCCGCCCCCAACAATACACTCCCTCCAGGAGGCATTACTTCCCAAATATCCATCAGCTGGGAACCTAGCATTTGAACACCTAAGTTGATGGGGGACACCTGAATCAAACCACCACACCACTTATTACTAGGATGCCCATTGCTGGAATGAACATCCAAACAGACACAGTTTATGGGAAGAAACGATTTATTTCAAGCTTACAGATCCAGAGTATGCTCCATTAATGATGGAAAAAGCTCTCTCCCACTCACAAATCCAAACAGAGAGAGAAATCCCCAGCAGCCAGAAAAATACCAAAAAGTAATAAGCACTCACCTGCCAGAGCCCAAACAGCTCTCTCTACACCTTTAGGCTGGAATTCAGAAACACCCCCAGTGATACACTCTTTCCCACAGGCTGCTAGAGACATATGCAGGAATTTTAACCTTAATTAAAAAACAAAAACCTGAGTCTATGGGCGACATACATTCAAACCACCACACCATGGAAAGCTGACTAGGAAAACATTCAGCTAA
This sequence comes from Jaculus jaculus, assembly GCF_020740685.1. Lineage (NCBI taxonomy): Eukaryota > Metazoa > Chordata > Mammalia > Rodentia > Dipodidae > Jaculus > Jaculus jaculus. The sequence goes on from NC_059103.1 coordinate 37,029,098, forward strand.
TCTCCTTAGTAGAGTGATGTACGGGCATTGTAGTATTTTCTAGCACTAAAAAGGGAAGAGAAGAGCTTCTGAATTATAACATTCTTCTTGCATGTAGGTGCTATGGAAAACTGCTTAGGTTAAGTGGCTAAACTTACCCTGTGAAGAATGGGATAAACATAAAGAAAAAACATATGAGCCCACACTCTGTGAAATGCCAACAAAGATATAATCTGACAATAAATCTCATTGACATCTTTCTTCTTCACATATCTAGAAAGGCCTAGTCAGGGCAAGGAAGGGTAAAAGACCTATGAAGTTCTATGTGTAGGGTAAATATACATATACCCACTTTCCAGGGACTCTTCTTATTTAAACTGTTATTCTGAAGATACTTGCCTAGCCTCACAAGCTGCCCCATAATCATTTCACTTTTTCTGGCTCTGTCTCTTCTTGCCTACTTCCAGGTGCTGAGCAGAGGAAAAGCCATGATAATTATCTCCTTAATAGGGAATTTACCCTGCAGTGGTCATCTTTGGACTGTACAGGTCAGTCTGTAGAGCATTCCCGTGTGTCACCATTCTGAAACATGGCTAGGAACTATGATGAACCTTCTATGTCTGATCAGATGTATAAGATCCATCTTTTCATCTTTTTTTGCCTCTGTCAGTTTAACTCCCACTACAATTTATTTTCCATGTAGCATTTGTCATTCAAAACAAATCAGAATGTTTTCTTTCCTACTACTTAAAACCATATTCAAAAATATGAGCAATATTGACTTTACTGGAATACCTCTGCACTGATGAACACTCAGCTTTTGTCCAAGGAATTTGCACTGGCCAATGACACTAAGCAAATCTTTTCAACATGCAGCAGATCAATTTCTCCATTTGTAAAATGGGACATGTAGTAATTCCTTCTAATGATAATTGTGATGAAATGGAGCAATGGAAAGAGCACAGCGTCCAGTGGTTTTGTCTGAGAAGGATGCATCATTCCAAGATCTTCTATGATCTTTGCAGAGATGGGTCTGAATAGCTAGTCTCATGACTGCATTTGTAACAAGCTCCCAGACAAAATCAATGTTACGAACCATGGTCAGCACATTGAATAGAAAGAATGTAAAGCACAGAGCAGAAAGTCTGTCACAAAGACATTCTTGTCCATTAGAATCCAGAACCCTGATGGCCTGGGTTCAACTCCCCAGTTCCCAAGTAAAGCCAGAGTCACAAAGTGGTGCATGTAAATGAAGTTCATTTGCAGTGGCAGGGAATCCTGGTGCACTCATACTCCCCTTCCCACATTTGTCTCTGTTTCTCTTAAAATTATATATATATATAAACTGAAATCTGAAAAGGAACTAAGTATGATAGCATATTCAATACAGAATTCTGAATGGAAAAGGAGGAAGCAATGACAATGCTTTTGGGGGACAAGCTTACTAGGGGTGTACTATCTTTGCCAGGGCCTTCCCTACCCTGTTAGGAGAAAGAAATGCACTCCTCTGGGGGCAAGACTTTCTAAGAACTCTGTTTTGATAGCGGCTGCCATGTTCACAGAGGGAAAGTGATTGAGACAGAAGGCACAAGAGTGATCACCCCAGAGACTGTAACGGAACTTCCTGCCCCAGCACAGGGTACTGAGAGTGATGTTGCATTTAGTGAACATGCCCAGGGAGGCAGAACAAACCTGGTGGCAAAAATGGCAAGTATCAATCTCAAAGGCTTGCAGCCAAGTAGGTAGGCCAGAGAGGGAAGTCCATAAAGGTAGATCACTATCACTGTGGTAATAAATGGAAGAGGCAGCTCAACTCTACAAAAAAGTGATGAGAAAGCAGTCAGCTGGGTGAGCACCTGGGCCATTCTGAACAGTGACAAAGCTGCAAGATTAGAAACTATCAGTGTGTGGTGTGTGTGGTCCCATCTGCCTGGGGCTCTGAGAAAGCCATATCCCTTGTCAGGCAGAACAGGACTCTGAACCCCTGACTGTCCATGATACCCACAGAAAAGGCTATTCTAAAATAGGAAAGTATTGAGTGAGGATTCATGGAAGCTGCTGAAGGAAGACAGGTCTATTTCACACACACACACACACACACACACACACACAGAGAGAGAGAGAGAGAGAGAGAGAGAGAGAGAGAGAGAGAGAGAGAAATTGGACAGGGAGCTTTAAGTGAAAAAAAGAAATGAGCAAGGTAGCAGGGAAAACTGCTGAAGGAGAAATATTATAAATGGCAAAGACTTGACAGGTTACCCAGGCAAGAAGGTGAGCAGATTGAAAAGAGGGGATTGAAAAGGCAGCAGCACTAATATTTGCCTCCTGAGGCCAGTGTGTGAGTCTAACTCTACATATGGGAAGAAGCTAATGACACCAGAGACATAAACTCCACCTTGTAAACAGCCCAACATTGGAACAGAAATTTGAGCTAATGAACCTAGTCCTAGACAGGTCCTTTGGTTGAAGTAAATAGAAAACAGAACCAAACTGCTTTTAATCTAGAGGCTGCATACATGTATGCCTAGATATACACAGGTCCATAACATCCATGTGGAGATCTTGGTACAGCAATTAGACTATACACCCAGGAAAGCATCAGGAGGAAGAGTCTGGGCAGAACTGGACAATGACTAGGTATCTGGGGTATGCTATGCTAATCAAACCAGTAGGCATCACCTCACTCCTTAAGAGTACTTTTTAGCTGCTGCACTAAGGAAATGATAAATAGTATCCAAAATATATAAGTCCTCTAAATTCCTTTGCATTTTCAAAGAGTTCCTGGCAAGAAAAAAAAAATTAAATTGCTGGTGTGTTAGTATACACATATATGGATAAACTGAAAAGGTGAACTGATATATAAAATGTTGCATATAACATCTCTCCTGTTTTATTGGGATACATTCTGTAAAATTTAGTTCTTGAAAGATTTAAATTTTGTAGGCAATTGTAGCAACTTCTGGTTTTGTTTAAACACAGTTCCTCAAATTAGGCATTATTGACATTTGGGGCATTGTTAACATTTTGGGCAGACTTATGAGTGGCACATGGGTCTAGCCTGTCCCTTCCTAGTAGATGCCAGTGGTACTACCCACTTGTGAACACCAAAATTTCTGCAGATAATGTCAAATGTTCTCAGGTAGCAAAATTGTTCCCTCCTGAGAATAGACAATGACTTAGAGCAGAACTAAGTATAGTTGCAAACTCTACTGATAAGGCCAATGGTCATAGATGCAGACAACTGACAAGTCTACAAGGCATTCCTCAGACAGGGAGAGTACAACCGCTCAGTTACTTCTGAGCATTTTCTAAAATTCTCTGATTCTGTGAGAAATTCTGATCCTCAGCTGCAGAACGCTCTTATACCACAATCAGGAACTGCTTTCCATTTTGTCACTCTGCTCTCTGCCGGCGTGGTCTTGTGTAACCTGCACACTCTGGGCATGCTACCCTGGCTCCTGTCACAAGGAAACAGGATAATATTTAAGTCTCAGAATGTGGTGATTATGAAAGGCTATATGCTAAAATCTCTAAGAATTCTGCTTATTTTGAAGTCACCAAAAGTATAGGAGTAGCCAAGTATAAGACATAGGAATATTTAAGTAAAAAGTATTGAAGATAAAATTAAACCATCATATTTAGTAAAAGAAATCAAAACTTGAAATTAAATAATGGAGTAAAAATAGTCATAATGTGTGTTTTCACTTTTGTAGCTTTGTTTTTACATCAACTATAAGAAACCACACTCATATGAAATTAAAATGTTTATATTGATTTATGATATGGTGAGTAGCAAATCTTCAGTGTATCTAATGAACAATTTCTACCAACAAAAATGCTGTGTCCTGGGCTGGAGAGATGGTTTAGTGGTTAAGCGCTTGCCTGTGAAGCCTAAGGACCCCGGTTCGAGGCTCGGTTCCCCAGGTCCCACGTTAGCCAGATGCACAAGGGGACTCACGCGTCTGGAATTCGTTTGCAGAGGCTGGAAGCCCTGGCGAGCCCATTCTCTCTCTCTCCCTCTATCTGTCTTTCTCTCTGTGTCTGTCGTTCTCAAATAAATAAATAAATAATTTTTAAAAATGCTGTGCCCTAAGAGAACAGTAAAACTGAATTAGATATGCTATAAGGACCACCGGATGATGTCAGAATTCAAGTCCTGGCATCCAGGGATCCTTAAGCCTGAATTACCTCATTGGTACTATGAGATTAACAGTAAATGTCTTGCATTTCTTATCCAAATTAAATGAAAATTAGTTGAATACACAATAAGGTAATGTGGCACTGTACACAAATGAAATTAGCATATTTGAATATAATTATAATTTTCAAACTCCTTCGAAGAGATTCATTGAATTCAAGATACACATTTTCAAAAATTTAACTGAGTGCAAAATAATACTAAATAACAGCTTTTCTATTCATTCAAAAACCTGCTTAAATGAAGTTGGAGATATTACAAATGATGGATATAATTATATCATACCTTAAGATACATTAACAAGAATAAGCTTAATTGATTTTCTCACCAGTAAAATTCAATGACAAAATTATAAATTCCTAATCACTTTAGATGCTTTAACTTATTTTTCTGTGTCCCAATGAAAGGCCTAAACAGCAGCCACATGCTAGAGAGCAGAAGAAAGTGGAAATATAGAAGGTCAGGGTAAAGTTTTCACCAGACCTCCAAGGAGTCAGCATCTGGACCAGCATAATCCACAGGTGAGTGTGGACACCATTCCATTCCTACACACTGCAGGCTTCAGCACAAAGACACTCAGACAGCTTAGATTTGGCTATTCAGTTTAACAAAAAGATTAATAGTACATCTAATCATAAGATCTATAAGATATTACCAATATTAATCCCCTTTAAATATTTGATTTATTTTTATTCCCACTCAGTTTTCCTTGACTTAAAGAAGCATTTATGCAAAGGAAACGTGGGGCAAAGGAGAGAGAAAGAGTGGCCCAAGACCTTATAAATGACTAAATCTAGCCTGCATAATATTACTTGTTTTTCTTTCATGTTATTGTATGATGTATTTTGGGAAAAAAATCAATAACACCATATGTAAATAGCATTCCAGGGTGCTTAGACAAAAATTAGATATGAGAAGCAGGAGGGACATTACTCTATGTGGTTCTCCTTGAACACAGAAACATAGTGTACATCAAATCAACATGAGAACACATCAAAAAGCTAAGACCCTGCTGTCGAGCAGCAAATGTCCCCAGACATCAAAGGAAACCTGAGTCAGCAGGATCAGCCTCCAGCTTGGGTAGGCAGCTCATGCTTCTGAACTCTCCAGAGATCTATTACTGAAGAATCAACAGGACAAATGCGATAGGTTGCAGAGAAGTGGAGGTCAATGAAACCTAGGGGTGAAGCACACTGAGGGTGAGTGGCGGAGACAAAGACAGCCATGTTCACAGCAGGGATAGAGCCCAAACCATAAACTTCTGTCAAGAAGAAAAGATAAAATCGGTAATTGCTCAAAACAAGAGGAAGTAAATTGTGAGTACTACTTAACATTGCAACAAAGAAATTTTAAAAAGAAAAAAAGTGTTTTATGGGTCTAAGGAGATACCTCAGTTGGCAAAGCTCTTACCTTGCAAGAATGAAGCTCTGAATTCATTCTCCAAGTCACTTAAAAACTAGTCAGGTATGGTGGCATGGCATGCACTATGTTCCTAGCACTGGGGAGCATTAGGGTTCACTGTGCAGCCAATAAGCAACCTTGTCTCAGAGAAGGTAGATGGCACCTGAAGATGATACCTGAGGTTATCTTCTGGTCTTCTGGCCACACTTGCATGCACAATGTATGTGCAGACACACACATACACACACACAGCAGAAGAAAGAAAACATTTTGTTATGTATCTAGAGAAAAGAAGTGTGGCTTAAGTGGGAGACTGGGACTTTTGTAAAAGGTTTACTGGGACTTTCTTCCACTGCTCACTTCACTGTATGTGTTCATTCAGCATTGTTTTATTTCTTCCTGAACAACCTTGTTTTACTCCAACTGCAATTCTCTATTGGAAATCTTATAACCGGGACACTACAAACATTTCTGGTTTATTTCACAGAGGCATGGTGCAACTTTTCTTGTGCATTTACATTAAGCACCAGAGACAGTAATTAATGATGAATTTTACTATCATCCTCCACAGATGCCTACTGCAGACCAAGAGCCTCCAACACATTCATCATCTACCAGGCTCTTGCACTGGCCCCAGCTTTCTCTTCCCCTCTGTCAAAATCCTCCCCGATTTGGTTTCTGCAGGCAAGAACTCTGAGCTACATTTAGCTCTTCTTCCTCCCGCATCATATGTCCATTCCAGGTTCTTTGAAAATACAGTACATTCACATCTTTTCACCCTCCGTGACCACAAGAAATACTGCTTCTTTACTAAACCACTTTCGGTATCTCTCAATTGTCATTGTCCTTTCATCAGAATGCCAGCATTATGTTTCTAAGAGACATGGCTCAGTGGTTAAGTGCACTTCCACATAAAACAGCCGGTGTGGTCATATCTGTCGCTAACTCCAGCTCCACAGAGGTGCTCGTACCCACACATGGACAAAAATTTCTGAAGTGCTTTTTTTTGGTGAAAAGTAATACACTCCTATTACTTCATGCTTAAAATCTTCCCTAGGGTTCATGCTATCAAGACATGAAGAGTAGGCATACTTCTGGGACTCAGCCTGGTGCCAGTCTCTTCTTTGAGGTACACATTTGTTCTTTATTCACCACACACTTTCTCTTCTGCTGTGACCTGCTGTATGCTCGCCACTAATCAAACCTGTTTAAGTATGCTTACATACCTCATCCTAGTCTAAATTCCTGCTGATCCTTCCATGTGTGATCCAAAACTCTTATTTCTGTGTAGCCCCAATAAGCCACTCATCTCTTAACTGGCTTAGGAAATTCTTCCTTTTCTTCTTTTTAAGCCTTAAGAGTCAGAGCCAGGTCTTTCTTACTTTTGGATTCCCTGCATACTTATAGCTGCTACTGGTCATAAACTGCTTCATCTGGTTTTACGGAAATTAAATCTAGATTTGTTGAGGAGTCAGTCTATGCATGTTATTCTAATATAATGATGGTTCTCTCTAAGAAGAGATGTAAGAACATAGGAACATAGCAATATATGGTTCAGATTTGGCTCTGTCAATCAATTCAATCAGAGGAGCCTGTCATGGAGATGTTTTTCCAAGATATACAAATAAGATCAGAGGCCCAGAGTGGGCTCATTTCATTCCAAAGAACATATCCACACTGTCAAATTTACTGTTTTAAATTTACTTAGATAATAAAGCTCATTAATGTGTCCTTTTATAACATCAGAAATAAAGAGAACATTGGAAGCCTAAAAGGAAAATTCATGGGTAATATCTGCTAATGGGAAGACATTCACAAACACCTCAGAGTGAGTCTCAGCATTGTGACGAAACAATTCTATACTTTTAAGCCATTTGGTCAGCCTGACTGTGCCTCAGTTTCCTCATTGTAAAAGACATATTGAAACCTGACAAACTACCAGTGGTTGAGAACCCTAAAGTGAGAAAATGCACAGGAAACACTTAATATTGTGTCTAGGACCTAACAAGCACTTGGTGAGTATATATCTAACACAATTATGGAGACACAATTGAAAATGAGACATTTTTTAATGTTGCAAAATGTGTGTAAAATTTAGAAAAGTGCTAATGTTCTTAGCAGAATTAAAAGGGCCAATAAGAGGTGAGGGTCAGTGATAACTGCTGGAATTGTATATATATTTTCTTCTACAACATAAACAATTCAGCCAAGAGGCATTTCAAAGGCTGTCTGTTATTCCTGCTGTGTACCTGGGCAGCTTTATTAGCCATGGTGCTATTGTTTAGTCATGATTTTTTTTTAATCCCACAAGACTTTCCAAGGATAAAGAGTAAGTAGTTGGATTAACAAATCTGCTGACCAAACAGCCAGAGTTTTCTGTTAGTGTGCTTGATGCTATGTGTTAGTAAATAAAAATTTTAGAAGTTGTGATGAATGATTATGACTTTCTTCATCTTCCACAAAATTCAAGTGCCAAGTTGGTACTCTGAAATAGTTTGGTAGCAATAAGACTAATGATTAAAGCAATAATTTATATCAGGAAATGGTTCAATTAAGAACACATTTGATTAAATCATCCATTAAGCTCTACCAGCAGGTGTACAATTTATTGTTGTTGGGCCCTGATCCTCTATTTAAACACAAATGTTTTAGTTACATACATCATCCTTAAGCTCTGTCTGTGACCATATATCTATGTGTATCATAAATTTGAATTTCTCTCTTAATTAATATAAACATCATTGTTATGTTCTTAGTTCATCTTTTGACATATGGGAAGAAATCTTACCTTCTATTTTACCTCACTAACAAAGCAGACACATTCTCAAAAAGCTACATAAAAAGGGTCAAGGATCTTGGCATGATGGCATATTTCTATAATTCTAGCACTTAGGAGGTTGTGGTAGGATAATAGAGTTCAAAGACAGCTTGGGCTAGCTAGGAAAATTCAGGTAAGCTTTGATTTCACAGTGAGACCCCTACCTAGAGAAATAATAAAACCAAAATAAGAACATAAATAAAATTTAAAGACCATGCTTGTGGCAATAGGTTTGGATTAAACATGATTCTGTTCATCCTCCTGCCATTGAACAGTGATGGATATTCTCAGGGAACAAAATTAGGTGATAAATATGCACAGGCAATTTTAGTGGAAGTAGAATTAAGTAAGAATAAGAGAATGCAGAGAGAGGAGAAGCCAGAAACTGCTATAGTTTGAAAATGAAATGCCTGCACATGCATGTGTGTTGACTTCTTCCCTAGATGAGTTTAGTGAATGAGGAGTGTAGGAGGTCACATCTAACTACAACAAGTACACCAAGGAAGTTAGAACCTTATGGATGTTTTGTCAAGGGGCCACCCAGCTTTGCTTCCTGTCCGTTATGAGGTTAAGAAATTTTTCCACACACATTTCTGACACATGATATTTTTCATGCCCAAGTTAATGGGCCCAGCCCATTGAACTCTCTGAAAGAGAGAACCAAAGCCAATCTTTCCTCCCCTCACATGATTTATGTCAGGTACTTTGTCACAATGACAGAAGAGCAACTAATACAAAAAATTAAGTAGATTCTAATTTGGGAATGGTAAGGACAAAAGCACTTAAAATGCCAAGTGAATGGGTATGAGTCTTAGATATGATGCTCAGTCAAGAGATATGTTTGTAAAAATGGTGTATTGTGCTTCCAGATAACTTATGTGAGATAACACTTTCATTATTTCTTAGGTGTGGGGGAAAAAAAGAAAAAAAATGTATCTTATCAATTTGTAAATTTGTAGAATGAGAAAAAGTATGGAACATGGGGAAAATGAAAAGAACTTGTGCCATGAAGGTTTAACACCTTAATTACAGCAGAATTAACATAATATAATATAATAAGAATAAAGAATTACCTTAAGGTGACCTTATACCTCTCAACCTACAAGTACGAACACCTTCCTTTCATGGTAAATATCACCTCGGGTGATCTGTTAAGAAGTGTGCCTCTTATAAAGAGCCACACCATGTAACCTCTGATTCATCATGAGGTTTTGTGAGAAGGCTCAGAATCGGTGTCTTTTACTATAGAAGACTAACTTTGTATTTTGTACAGTAGTAAATCTGAAAATCTACTTCCTGAATTTCAACAACTTCCTTTTCCTCTCTCCTTGATCATTCTCTCTCTTTCTCTTCCATCCTAATTTTGTCTCTCCTAATATTTCGCTCTGCAAATCTCTCTCACTGTCTCCCCTTCTTGACTTAATTTTCTTATGAAGTGTACACAGTTATGCTCTCAAAACTGAAATGAAAGATAGTAGGGATAACTGGACCCAGATGTGATATTTTCCCTTTTATGGTTATCATAAGATCTGATTATTGCCCTGGGATTACCAAAGATTGGAATTTTATTTTTCTCTCCATTACACTGAGAAAATCATATTAGATCATCTCTAATTTTCCTTTTATTTTTATTTAGTGAAAGGATTAAAAACTTCGATATAGAAGTTAGGTTTAGAGTATGGCACTACATCATTTGCCTGCTCTATTGTCTTGAACATGTTATACAATTTCTAAATCTCTCTCTAAACATAAAAATATAATATTATTTACATAATAGCATTTTGTCACAATTTAAATTTTTTAACATGTCAAGAGTTTAAAGTGGCATCTGATAGAGAGTGAGCACTCGACAGACCATTATCATTTCCAGCCATGATGGATTTTCTTTGTTGTAGTCAGAGACAGTCATCACTATTCAAATTTAATTGCTCTGGAGAAAACAAAGTAATGTTATATTCTAAAAGCTACTTGAGTCGGGCGTGGTGGTGCACACCTTTAATCCCAGCACGTGGGAGGCAGAGGTGGGAGGATCATCAAGAGTTCAAGGCCACCCTGAGACTACATAGTTAATTCCAGGTCAGCCTGGACCAGAGTGAGACCCTACCTCGAAAAACCAAAAATAAAATAAAATAAAATAAAATAAAATAAAATAAAATAAAATAAATGCTACTTGAAAAAGTAATGAAATATTAGGCAAGGACCTAGCCTATTTTTAGATATCCCTCGATTTCTATGTTGGCAACAGATATACTCTACAAAGACCAAAGAAAACACTGAAAAAAAAAATCAACTCCTTTATGAAAACAAATCAGTAGTTGCTTTGTGCAAGCAGTTTTGTTGAAAAGAACTTGCAAGTTTCTTATGGTAGTTGCTGGTGAGGTTATTGATTTGTTTGGTAAGCCATCCACTTTCCCTTTGGGATTTGTTTCCTAGAAAGCATAAACTTCTTCTTGGTATAAATAAAACTGGTCATGTTTACTGTCTATCAAACTATACTACAATCTAGCTTTGTTCCCTGTGCCCAGTGGAACTTTATACCATGACCCTTCATGTTCAAGTTTATAGCAGGAAAAGGAAGAATCTCAAAATATGTCAACAGGGGCTCAGCTTCAGCTCCAACTGTTATGCTATACTAAGTGATATAAAATGTATTGCTACTGTACGGCAGACTTTACTAAGCCTGTGATGAATTCACACTGCCTGTCTCCTTTCTTTTCTCTCTGAAGGGGGTGTGGTTTGTTGTGGTTTACATACATGATGGACTGAGAAAGAGAGGAATTATCTACACCCTGGAGACAGGTAGACAGAGGGTGCTTGTTGACAGCTGTGTCACATCGCATTGCTGTGCCATGAGCTCAAATCTAGTCCCTGGTGATCTCTAAGACTTATCTGGTAATTAGAAGTTGTGCATTGTGTCTGTGAGGAAGAAGTAGTTAAACTCAACTGAGAGCTAAGTGTTCCACGATGATAAAGATAACAGAAAACACTAGCAGCTCCAGCCTACACTGTGAGTGCTACGTAATAACAATTATTAATTCTTACAATGGCCATACAGCTATCTATTATAATCCTCTTATGTATTAGAACCTTAGCCACTACAAGCCTAAGTTCATATTTTGCTATCCAGTGGGGCTGGGATCCAATCATAGTTTCTATCCAAAGGATTTTACTTTGGAATCTTAGAGTGTCAGTTGTGATGTATCCTCCAGGTTCCAAAATATTGTGTGGCTTTGCTTATCCAATTGCAGGAAGGCCTTCAAAAATCTCACCTACAAGAATTTTATTGGGCATTTTAGAGACACTGACAATAGATATGATCAATTTGCCTACTGCCTATAAGGATAGCAGCAGCATCTCTGTCCGTCACTGTGTGTAGGATAATATGCTTGGCCTGAAGAGGTGCATCGTATAGCTGAGGCCAAGCACCTTTTCATTCTAGCACTACTTGACATCACCTCAGATGCCAACATTTCTCTGCAGCAGGAGCTTTGGCTCTGACTTAGGTAAGGAAGTGGTCCAAGTCATGAAGACAAGGTAACCATGGGAATTACCACCATTCATGGGATCCAACTGGGGATAACAGGAGAGGCAGAAAGAAAAATAGGAGGCTAAACACTTCTGGATTCATGGTTCATCAGTTCTTCCTTGGGAAAGAAAGAATTGCATGAGTTGTGGCCTTGCATTAATTTTAAAAGTGGTCTTCAGAGTATGTGCAAGCTGCTGTGGGCTGCTAAGATGCTGACATAAGAAGTATCTACTCTAGTGAACACTATCCAGAAAACAGTAGGAATAAATGGAGAATTAAGATAGGATGAACGATAACGAATGAATGAGAAAATCAGAAATAAGAATATGACCCTTAGGCAATGATTTTGGTTAAGGTACACAAGGAAGTTTTCCACTGATTGGTTCAGCCTGAAAACCCTATTGGATAATATGGATATTCAGGGCTTTCTAAAAATGAGAAATAATGTTTCAGTTTCTTAAAGAATCTAGAAAGATCTTGCAGCTGACTGGAGTGTTGTGTCAGAACATAAGAGGCAAGACATCATCTCTGTGACATTATGTCTGTCAGAGTTAGACCTCATATTTTTGAGGAAACACTGAGAGAAATTCATTCTAAGAGGAGCCAATAAACATACTTAAAATAAGTCATACCTTTACCTGTTTGGTACTTAACTTCACCTATAAGCTTTATCTCCCAGGGGAGAGAGGACATGGGTTGAATAAGTAAAGTTATGTATTCTAACCTAGTGTTTGGAAGCATTAACTTTGTAAGATAAGAGATCTTAGTTATGGTCTTTATGGTATACTACTAATTCCAGGACATAAAACAATACCTTCCCTGTGAACTTGCACTAATGGTTCCCAGTACAAAGGTGATAATAAAAATAAAGCGACATATTTTTGCATAAAACCTCATACAGAGAAAGTATTTAGTAAGTGATCATCTTCCATAAAATACCATTTTAAGGACAGCATGTCTAAAATGGAATCAAGTACAACTTACATCAAATTATAATATTAACAAAATATGCAAATAATTTTTCATATACATAAAAGTTAATCAAAACACACAAAAGGGTCAAGAATAGGAATCTACTGAATTCTCACTACCACAGAGGCCCATCCTGGACCTCACAGAAGTGGGCAACAAGAGACGAATCAATGTCCTAGAAACCATAAAAGATTGAAGTATAAAAGATAGGGCTGTGTGTGAAATTTTCTTTTTCATTGGAAGCATTACCCAAGGGTTATGTTTAACTTACAACAAATTATTCTCTTCAGAAAGCTATCTTATTGTTAAAGAAAATGTAAGTTCTGAATTTAGGCATGTTCAAGAAATGTATTTCAGCCTCTAAACAAATTTTGCTTTAACTTCCCTGCTGTGCGATATTTTTTTCTCTTTTTAAAAGAAGCTCTTACTCATCGTGCTGTAAACCATAGCAGATAGATTATAGTGTTTGATTTGAAAATGACCCAGGCACATATGCACAAAGAGAAACCAATTGCTACTTTTTTAGCAGAATATTATTTCACCCTTTCTCTGTGTACTGACAGAATGAACTGTTTCTTTTGTTTGCCTTTTGCAGACAGTGAAAGAGCATGGTTAAAAAAGAAAAAAGGACGAAACAGGAGTGATTGTGCAGATGGCAGCCTAGCCACATCTGTGTTCATGTGCTGGGACAAGAAAGTCAGAGTTGTATATTCAACAGGCGTCAGATATACTCATCCCATGAAGATGAGAAGCAGACATTCTAAACATTTCATTGTTAGTGGCCTGATTGACTTAGAATTCTTTTTCCAAACACTACTATTCTATGAGTGCTTTCCATAACACCTAAGTAGAATGTATCCCTTCCTCTAATTGAGTTTCTATATAGCTTGTGAACACATCCAACAGTGCCCCATATATTTTACTTGGGTGTTTCTTTCTTTGTTACTAGGGATTGTTAGTTACTTATAGGCAGTCTATAACATTTGTCCAAACTTTTCCATAGAATTTACTCTTTTAGCCCAACACACAGTAACCATCCTAAGTGGATTTTCTAAATAAATAAATTAACAAGTGAGTCCAAGAGTCCTTGAATGACAGTATTAGGAGAACCTTTCCATTTCAGACTTATCTTTTGGAATAAATTGACAGTAGGAAATTCAACTCTTTGCTCCACTGAGGCCTACCTAGCATAGGCTTACACATTTAATGCCCATCTGTATAATATGGCAAGCAGCCCAAACACTAGCTAAGGAAAGCACTAGAAATCAGAATATACCAGAACTGGCTGCTCATAAACTATCTTCCTTCATATATTGCATTACTGTACACCTTCTTCATGTTTTCTGTGTTAGAAGACTTGCAAGTGGCTCTGGGTAGTACCCCACTCCACTGTTTCCTCTCTTTTTACTTGGCCCCTGTTATTCTCTTCATCATGTAGCACTTCTCTGTAGAATGTATTTGATAATGAACCAGACATGTCATTGTGGAATGAATGTGAGCAACCTTACCAAGCATGCTCATTTCCAGTTACACTTTCTCCTTTACTCTGTGAATATCTACAAGGTCTCAAATATCACTTACAGAGGAAGGGTGATAGAGGAAGACAAAGGGGAAATGTTGCACTCACCACTCTTTACCATGGTCTTGGCTTCTGAACCAAGAAACTGAATAGACAGTTCCGATATGATTTTACAGGAATGAAGAGTTCCAACAACATTAACAATATCTCTAAATGTGATTGTCACAAGGCTTAGGATCAGTTATACATCTTTAAGAGAAAACATTAGAATCTTTTAAACTAAACACATCTTGATGTGATTAGTTTTCTCAAATTTACTTAATCAATCATGTAGCCTAGCTCTTAAGAGTAGAAATCAAATATCCAATCGTAATTTGTGTTTGTTCAATCATTCACTCTTCTATTTGCTCATTTCTTACTTCCTTCTAAGCCTACAAAGAAAAAGTTAAGATTGAAACGAGCAATATATGCACTGATACACAGGCACAACACACACCCAAAGAGGAAATGGTATAGATTTTTTTTCTATTATCTTCTGATTTCTAGATTTCTTTAGTGGAAACAGTTATATTAAGAAACACTTTTAGTGCCTGAGAAGATTTCTTAGTGTTTAAGTTACATGCCACACAAAAAAGTGCATGCAACAGAAGCATGAAGATCTGTGTTCTGATCTCTAGCACCCACATAAAATTCATCACATGGCTGGAGAGATGGCTCAGAAATTAAGTTGCTTGCTTGAAAATCCTGAAGGCCTTGGTTCAATTCCCTAGGACCTATGTAAATTCAGATACACAAAGAAGCACATGCATCGGGAGTTCATTTGAGGTAGCCAGAATCCCTGACATGCCCAGTCCCTGTCTCTTTTTCTCTTTCTGCATATATATATATATATGGATCTCGACATAGAAAGAGATAGACAGATGTCATATCTATATATCTATACACACATATGCATGTATACATAACACATTCATACACAGACACACAAAGCATTGTACATGATAGGCAGATATGACAATAAGGAATGAAGGGTCTCATATGACCACTAGTGAGATGCTGAGAAGTCAGTGTTTACTTTTCCGGGACCTCTAGAAAGGAAGATGAAAGTGAACTGTCATTGTGGCTATAACAAGCATGAATTCCAGGAACAGAATGTGGAGACAGATGACCTTTTTTGCGCTCACCCCAGTGGAGAAGCCACTGTCTCTTGGGAACAAGAGTGTCTCTTCAAACTAC
This sequence comes from Jaculus jaculus, assembly GCF_020740685.1. Classification (NCBI taxonomy): domain Eukaryota; kingdom Metazoa; phylum Chordata; class Mammalia; order Rodentia; family Dipodidae; genus Jaculus; species Jaculus jaculus. Next base: position 37,044,747 of record NC_059103.1, read on the forward strand.
AAGGACTTCTCAAAGGCCATTTGTTTGCTTGTTGCTTACTTGGAGGGAAAATCTCCCCATGTAGTCTATGCTGGCCTTAAGCTTATGGCAATCCTCCTTACGGGCATGAGCCAGCAGGCCTGGATCCGTCACACAGTTTCTGAGTGAAAGCTGAGATAACAACTGTTGGGCCTGGAGAGGCCCAGACGCGAGGCCCTAGTGGAACTTCTTGAGCCTAGCTAAGGTTTGGCGACCTGTCTCTGGCCAGCTATCACTCAGCAGGGAGCCAAATTGCCTCTTACCTGCTACTTGTGCAAAAAAAGTTAAGAGTTCCCACGTGCACTTAGAACCAATCATTTCAAAAGTAGCAATATGCTATGGCCCTTACACCTCATCCTTTCCTGAGATCCCCGCCTTCGTTCTCAACGCTTTATAAACACCTGCCTGTTACAATAAAGTGAGATCCTGCTTCAACAAGTCTCCCGACTCAGTGTGTTTCTCTCGGGGACTAGGAGGGTGTCTGGGTCTTTGACACTCACCATCCCACTCAGCTCCAAGGATAGACCGGTGGTACGGGCTCTCCTACAGCTCCATCTGCCAGAAGACCCGGCAAACAACAAGCAGACCAGTCTCACCAAAGGGGCATCATCAAGCAGACCTTGTGGCCCCACTCCAGTGACTCCCCTATTCAACCTACAGCTCACGCCAATACTCTGACGATGAGATGAAATGATAATTTCTGTCTTCCTGAAGAGTGCATATTGATTCAAGTCCCCCCCCCCGCCCCACCTTCTCACCATTACTTTGGTTTCTTTGGATAAAGTGACTCTACCTAACATATTAGAATCCCAGAGTTTGGTTTCTGGCCAAGGGATCAAGTTACTTAAATTCAAAAACTCTTGTGACCTTTTTTTGTTTTTTTCAACATTGCATCACAGCACAAACATTGGTGGTACAGTTAGCAGACTGTAGAGTCATGATTCAATGCAATGAAAATATGACCCGATAACACTAACAACCTGGAGTCCACAAACACACTGACTGTGGGTATGCACCTTTGCAGCACTGAAACATGGACCAGTGTGAGTCTAGTCTTTACACTCTGGTTTACTTTCAAACATGTGCACAGTTAGTCTACCCAATATCAGACAGTTCTCACTAAGCAAAATTTATAGCCAGATGATTCTCTGACTTTATACTAAGGTACTTGATTTTAGAGCCTTTCTCTATAAAGAATGTCCTCATCTGTTCACTGGATAAAATTTTTCATATCTGGGTTGGAGGAATAACTCAGCAGTTAAGGGCCTTGACTGCAAAGGCTAGCAACTGGAGTTTGATTTCCCAGTAACCATGTAACCTAGATGCACAGTAGCATATACATCTGTAGTTTGTTTGCAGTGTCTAGAGTCCCTGGTGCACCCATTCTCTCTCTTTTTCCTTGAACATTATTTAAGAATATTTTAGGGCTGGAGGGATGACTTAGTGGTTAAGGCGTTTGTATGCAAAGCCAAAGGACCCAGGTTCAATTCCCCAGGACCCACATTAACCAGATGCACAAGGGGGTATACATGTCTGGAGTTCCTTAGCAGTGGCTGAAGGTCCTGGCACATCCATTCTCATTCTCTCTCTCCTCCTCCTCCTTCTCCTCCTCCTCCTCCTCATCTTTCTCTGTCAAATAAATAAATAAAAAGTATATATATACATTTAATTCTTCCTGTCTTCCAAGAACTGCCTTGACCTTTCCATCTCAAATGCATCTTTATATCTCCTGAATTTGTAGCATTGAATGTTTTCTTGTAGTATTTCTGTCCTTCTTAGGGTCACTTTTTTTTTTTATTTCATCTTACCTAAATTATTTTTTTTTAAACTTTTGTGTCCTCAAGAATCACCGCTGAGCAGTGGTGAAAAGCTCTACTTCAAGCCAGACCTTGCAATGGACATTGTATTCACTTATTATTAGGAGAAAGAAACCAAGCATTATTTCCTCCCTAAAGCATGGGTGTGTAGGACCTTTTGTTTCCTTGTAGATATTTCTTCATCAGTGTTCTAGGGTGATGATGGTAGAAGATGTGGATAGGGCTGCTTTATAATCCTGTTGCTGCTTCTCAAGCCAGGCTCTGTATTAGGAAGAACTCTCCACAATCCATTCCAGGTCTAGTTTGCAGGGGAAGGAACACACTGTTCTGTTGTCACCTGTCTCCATGTCTGCCCGCATTGTTCTCTCCTCTATGCCTTTTCAGCTTTGCACGTGCCCTCTTCTGTCTTTCATTTAGTCACTATTTAAGGCTGCCTTCCCCGCTAGATCACAAACTCCACGAAGGCAAGTTGCCTGTCCTGTCTGTCACCTTCATCTTAGCCCACGACTGCTTGCATGCTGTCAGGCTTACAAAATGAACTGTGCAACTCCGTAACTGTGTCAGATGGAAATTAGCAATGTATAACACTTATAGTTTATCACTTGGATCTCAGAACACATCATAGGAGATGGATACTCTCCAGAGTGTCTCACAACTCTGGCAATGAGAAGTGTCGTGCCGTACTAAAATTCAACTTCCTCGAGACGCTCTGTGTTATAATTGGCAGCAGCCAGGCACCTTATGCGTTTCACATCAAATGAGAGGATATTTAAAAAATATATGGTCAGGTTAAGAAGGGTTCAGATGGCTTGTAACAGGGACACAAACAGCCTGCCATGTCCACGAATTATTAAAAATATGCCATTTTAATTGAGCACAATGTTAATAGACAAATCTCTGTAAATCTGGGAAAAAAATCACACAAGACATTCAGAAAATCCCTTGTCAGTCTTTTAGCATATGTAGAATGTAGGTTGCAGATTTTATTTCTCTACCCTTCTCTCTACACTTCTGAAATTGCATTTGCGATTCACTGCAAGAACTAACAAAAGACTAATTTTTGGTGTAAACTCCTCTGCAATTCAGAAACATGCCAACTGGTTTTCCTTGTCTTTTGCAGTGTAAAGTTGTGTTAGAAAGAAGCATAAACCAATTAAATGTCAGGAGCAATTAACTTCTACATTTTTCATGCAACACTGAATGGTAAAATTTTATAGTACTCCTATAATTAAAGTTAATAAAAATGAATACAGAATCCCCCAATGACTAATAAGTCATTCAGGTCCCTTTGACCATGATGTACAGTGATTTTCTACTTTTCACAAGTCTCATGGCTTCATTGAGAATGTCATGGGGACTGAATCTATGATTTTTCTGCAGCTACATATACAGCTTATTCACTGCACTCTTACCTGGAGAAAGATAATGAGAGGAAAACCCCGCTGTGGTAGTGAAGAGAGGAAGCTGGCCATTTGAGGGACTGGCATGCAGAGGGAATTTCTTCCCCACTCATAGCAAGTCAGTGCATGAGATAGAACCCAGAGGTAATAAAGGGGAGAGAAACTGCCAAGATGAGGAAAGAGAAATCATGAAAGCTTTAGTTCAAACACATTTCAAGGCAGAGGGTTTACAATCAAGGATATTATCATGATTTTATGTATCTAGAAGATCAAAGGAATGAGATAAACAGAAAATGGCTATTGTGAGCTCAAAAATGCATGAAGACAAATCATGCTATTTGAGGAATATCTTCCTCCCAAATAGTGCTCATATATGCATATAAATAGTGATTCACAAGTATTTGCAGTGTAAAAGTGTGCTTTTCTAAATATAAAAGGCAGTAAATCTCACAAATACATTCTGACCAAAATTAGATGCTACCAATTTTCCAGCTCATAACTGGGCTTGCAATCTATGTGAGCAAGTTAGAATGGCATCCACTCCTTTTCTGTTTTAAAAAGATATGAATCCTCAAGCTAAGATGATATATTAAATCTTGTCAAAATGAGTATCAACATTCATGATAAATTTATTGGATACACAATAATGAAGCCATCATAAGATAAGGGTAAATGTTAAAAATAATTATCTTGTATCCAACCACAAAGGTAGAATTATGACTGTGACTTTACTTGGCAAAAATTATTCCAGACATTTCTCCATGGGTACATACAATCAGAAGATAAGTTGATGATAGCCACATACAAAGAATTATAGATCAATCCCAAAGAACTTTACAAGATGTGATCTTATGCCCCATAATATTTAACATCCCAGACACCTGTCTAGTTCTGGCCAGCAAGACAGACGAGGTTTGCACTAAATTATTATTGTCATTTATTTCTCTCTCAACACTTTCACATCAGAGAATTGCATCTACTTATGAAATACTTCAGGGTTTCCTGTCCAGTTTCTCTGCCAATCATCATAGCAATGTAAATGTATCATATTGAACCACAAAAGCAGATGCAGCAGCCATCAAGGAATAGAAATTATAAGCCTGTCTGCAAACTCAACATTCTAACCAATAGCAATGCATAATGCAACTTCAATCAAGTAAATGTATAGCATTCATTGGAAACCAAGCTTTGGGATTGAGGGCATGATTCAGTACTTCAAGTACTGCTGTGCCATCATGATGACCTGAGTTTGGATCTCTGGCACTCACATAATAGCTGAGTGTGATGGTATGTTGCAGTATACCTAATACTGAGTAGGTACAGACAGGAGAATCACTAAGGGCTGGCTAGAAAATTTAGTTGAGTTGGTGAGCTCTAGGTTCAGTCTCAAAAAGAAAAACAGAGGTAGTGATATTAAAAGAAAACATGCATATAAATGTGCAGATGCATTCATACACGCATGTGCCCCACAAATAAAATAACACGCATACAAACATACAACAAACAATGTAAATTTAACTGATCTTGGGTCTAAAGACATTGATGGCACCAGGCAAAGCCAATCTTTTCCATGCATCGTCCTACAGCTTGCACTTGTGTCAGAGTCAGAGCAAGGTGGCTTCCTTCAGAACCAGCAGCTGAGACGTGAAGAAAGACAGCGTCACAGAGCTATGCTCAGAGCCACCATGTCCATTAACAGAAAATAACAGTAAATGAATCAAACTGGAAATCATCCTGATAAGACATATGGGCGTTCTTGTAAAGCAACCTGTGCATGAGATTCTTAAAGATGCATTCAAACCATAATAACCTCACAATCTCATATAGAAAGTTAATGTTAAGAATACAAACAGAAAGTAACAAGAAACAGGGAGATTTGGGGTCGGCAGCATCTAAATGGAATGGCTTATACGAGTTCCAAACTAAATAATCTTTTTTTTCTATATTTTACTTTGCCTTAACAGATAGTGAATTAGAACCAGTCATAATGCAATTTAAATAGTTGTTGAATACTTTAAGTAAAGCCAGAATAAGACTTAGTCATTTTTGGAAAGGTGTCTGAAAATTTTACTGTGATTGTCTGTATAATTGAGCATTGTCTCTACTATTGCGTGTCATATCCAGGATCTCACAGTTTCCTCTCACTCAGATTGCATATATTACCACAGAATAATGCCTTGTTGTATGTATAGATACACTAACTACTACCATTAGCTTCTTGAGCCCCAGTGGGAAGGAGAACATATATTATCTGTGGAAACAAATACTGGGCATTCCTCAGAGCCACCAAAGTACAACTTGTGAGACCTCAGGTCAGGTCCTACACTCTGTACTGAGCCCATTTTATCTTTCATAGTATAAAAATCATACAACTCAAGAGTATGACTATCACAATTGCCACATTAAGGCTTTCCTTAGCTGTGAAAGATCCCCACAAATTTGAAATAAAAATTTAAAAAAATATTTTATTTATTTTTGGGGATGAGGGAAGGAGAGAGAAAGATAGGCGTACAGAGAAAGAGAAAGAGAGGGAGAGAGAAAGGATGGTGTGAATGGGCCTCCTACCACTGCAAGCAAACTCCAGGCATACATACCACTTTATATACCTGACTTTACATGGGTACTGGGGAATTGAACCTGGGCTATCAGGCTTTTCAAACAAGCACATTTAGTTGCTGAGCCATCTCTCAAGCTCCTAGATATTTTGAGGTAAGCTGATAAAGATGTTAAAAAGAGTATGTGGTGGTTTGATTCTGGTGTCCCCCATAAGCATAGATGTTCTGAATGCTAGGTTCCTAATTGATTGGGATTTGGGAATTAAAGCCTCCTGGAGGCAGTGTATTGTTGTGTGCAGGCTTATGGGTATTATAACCAGTGTCCCCTTGCCAGTGATTGGCACACTCTACTGTTGCTTTTGTCCACCCGATGTTGGTGAGGAGGGGATGTTATGCTGTTGTTTTCCCCTGCCATCAAGGAGCTTCCCCTCAAGTGCATAAGCTAAAATAAACCTTTTATTTCCCTAAGCTGCTTCTTGTCAGGTGATTTCTGCCAGCAATGTGAACCTGACAGCAATAGTAAAGTTGGTACCAGAGGAGTGGGATTGCTGCTAGACACCTGACTATGTGGCTTTAGCCTTTTGGAAATGATTTTCAAGATGAATGTGGAAGGATTTGAAACTTTGGCTTAAGAGACACCTTGCAGTGCTGTAAGTACAGCTTGGTGGACTAGTCTAGCTAGAGTTGCAAAGCCTGAATGTAGTAATAAATGTGAACTGTGAAGTTTTGGCTTATGAGGGTGAGAAAGAGCTTTTCCTGGACTGGGCCAGAAGTAGTTTGTGTGAAGCTTGCTGTTATGCCCATGTCCTGAGAACTTGTGCAGGGTTGTAGTATATAGAAATGGACTGGTGTGTGCAGAGGGATATGGCACAGAAATACATCTTTGGGCTGAAAATTCTGCCTGTTCAATTGTAATTGTATGAGAGATTGGGCCAGTTGACTTGTATTGGGAAAACAGAAAGAATGCAGTCTTTGGAAGGGGTCTGAATGCTGAAGGAGTGTCCTGTTCTTCAAAGTCTGCTTTATTCCTGCTGGATTAACAATTTAGCACCCCATCTGGTATTATGAAGCATAGAAATATAGGAAAGAGAGGGTCATTGAATTTGCAACACATTCTTGTGTTTTGGAAAAGGCCCTGAGCAGTGTGAAACAAGTTTGCTGGATGCCTGCATGGAGACCCCATGGAGCTGTGAGTATGGGCTGTGGGTTTCAGTGGAGACCCAGTGGAGACACTGGTACCACAACATGGCTGCTAAGGAGAGCTGCTGGCCTGGAAGGAAGTTTTCCAGAACCGTGAGTAGACTAGCTGGATGGGCGGAATTGAAATTCCGGAGACTAGTTGCTGGTTAGAATTATCGCACTTGGAGACTTCTTACTGACTAGAATTGTTGGACTAGGAGTTAAACAGTTTGATGTTTGCCCTCGTTGTTTTAAAACTTTTCTTATTGGTTGAATATTTCTTTGCTATATCTAATGTCATCTTTTGCAGTATGAATGTGTATTCTGTGCCATTATGGTTTTTTGGAGGGATTTTTTGGTATTATGACTCATTTAAAAGATATTGGACTATGGGAATGTTTGAATACTATTAGGATTGATAAACACTACAGGGACGTTTATATTTGAACTAAATGCATTGTGTTTTATATTATGTATGGTTATCAGTTTATGAGAGTCAGGGGTAGAATGTGTTGGTATTTATTTTTTTACTTATCTCTTTTAAAGTGATAGAGAAGGAGAGAGAGAGAGAGAGGGAGAGAGAGAGAGAGAGAGAGAGAATGGGTGCACCAGGGCTTCCAGCCACTGCAAACAAACTCCAGACGCGTGCACCCCCCTTGTGCATCTGGCTAACGTGGGTCCTGGGGAATTGAGCCTTGAACCAGGATTCTTAGGCTTCACAGGCAAGCTCCCAACCGCTAAACCATCTGTCCAGCCCAAATGTGTTGGTTTGATTCAGGTGGCCCTCATGAACTTAGGTTTTCTGAATACCAGGTTCTCCGCTGTTAGAGATTTGTGAATTAATGTCTCCTGGAGGCAGTGTATTGTTAGGGGCAGGCTTAGGGTATTATTGCCAGTGTCCCCCTTGCCAGTGTTTGACACACTCTCTCTCTCTCTCTTTTTTTTTTTAATTTGAGAGCGACAGACACAGAGAGAAAGACAGATGGGGGAGGGAGAGAGAATGGGCGCGCCAGGGCTTCCAGCCTCTGCAAATGAACTCCAGATGCGTGTGCCCCCTTGTGCATCTGGCTAAGGGGGACCTGGGGAACCAAGCCTCGAACCGGGGTCCTTAGGCTTCAGAGGCAAGCACTTAACCGCTAAGCCATCTCTCCAGCCCGATTGACACACTTTCTTGTTACTTTTGTCCACCCGAAGTTGGCAAGGAGGTAATGTCCATTCTCTACTCATGATGCAGTTTTCCCCTGCCATCAAGGATCTTCCCCTCGAGTCCAGAAGCCAAAATAAACCATTTTTTTCCCCATAAGCTACTTTTGGTCAGGTGATTTCTGCCAGCAAAATGAACTTGACTGCAACAGAGTACTTGTCAGTTATCCCACATCTTCATGATCAGTTAGGCTGAATGTGCTTAGACTGAGAGAGTCAGCTGTGTTAGGATCCCACAGCATATTATGTGCAGAGTTCTCTGGAGCTACAGATGCGTGATGCTTCTGAGGAAGTACTAAACTACACACTATTCATCTAATTTCCATCACTGTGCACCAACATTTGCATCCAAACATAGCACCTGAGGGCCTGGGGTATAATTACATATAAAATGATTTGTAAACCTCAGTTGTTTTATAACCCATACTAGGAATTCTCTTTGCTGTAAGGACTTCAGAAAAGTATATCATTTTAAAGAAAATTCAAAACTTATCATTTCAGTATTGCAATACTTCATGCATTCTGCATTTTGCTTTCATTGTTATAGATGTTAATAATATTGAATAAACAATTTCTCTTTGACAGGCTCACACATGGAAAATATTTTTAGAAACAAATTTAAAAGTCTTTAATGTACTTTACTATTTAAACAAGCATTGAGTAATCTAATTTCAGATGTAAAATATGTTTTGAATTTTTGGCATGGATGGTATAAATTATATTCAAAATGTATTTATCTACTTAGAGTACTATAGGTGGTATATGAATGTGTGATTTATAAAACATCCCAAGTTATTTAAGCAGTTCTCATAGGCTTACTGTATTAACAGCATATTTTTCTAAGATAATTGTCTTACTTTTTCATAAAAAGATAATGATTTATGAATGGGTACAAAATGTCTAGATGAGTCAGTTAAAAGTAAATCTTAATCATACTAAATTAAGAGTATAAAAATTAAGAGGTTAGGGCTACATGGGAGTAAGATAAATGAAATAAGTGAAATGAGTTTACTTTTGCCTCTTTGCTTTCCAAATATGACCTCCAAAATACGTAGGCCATGAGCAAACGTGGCATAAAAGATGTGAAGAGGAGAGCTGTAAACAGAACGAGCTGTCAGAACAGAGAGAAAGAGAGAACACTGTGCTATCTATTGGGAGGATAGAAAAATACTTTGGGGAACACTTTGAAATATCTGCTTTCAGCATGACCATTCATTTGCCCACTCACTCAACATGCTGCATATGGAACATGTCTTTTGCAGGAAGAGGGAAGACGATGGAGGATTCCAGCAGTAAAAGAAATTTCTGTCCAGAAGGATTATTTTTATCTTCTAGTGTAAATATTTTAAAATTATTTTAATTATTTATTTATCTGCAAGGAGAGAGCGAAAGAGAGAGAGGGAGAGAGGGGGGAATGGGAGTACCAAGGCCTTTTGCCACTACAAAAGAACTCCAGACACATGTGCCGGCTTGTGCATCTGGCTTAAGTAGATACTAGGGAATTAAATCTGAGTCTTTAGGCTTCTCAGGAAAATGCCCTAACCACTAAGCAATCTATCTAGCCCTCATCTTACTGTTTTTAATAAAAATATTACAAACCTTTCCCTTCAAGTACTGTTTCTCTTGACACCTGGTCATAAGTATCCCAAATAGAAAACTGACTCCCGGCTGAACTGTGCTAGTTCATGGAAATGCAGATATTAGTAATAAGGAAGCCAAAATGATTGGTTGTCAATCATCAAGTCCTAGCTGGAAAAGTGATAATTATATCTTTTAATGTTCTATAGGACAAAAAGAAACCTGTTGAGAATGTTATTTGGAGGAGACCATAGTAATCAAGCTTAGCAATCTAGCAAAACAATTCAAGAGATAAACCAACAGTGATTTATCTAGGGCTGGAATAAATCTCCACAAAGGGATTCATTTGTAAAGGACAAGGAAACTTGACATAGAATACAGACATATAGACTTACATAAAGGGCCATCAAATAATCATTAACTCAGACCACCGCAAATCACTACAAATACACCTACATGGATTTCTACAGTGAATCACTACCACTAATGGTCTTAAAGACTTTGGAGAATTAAATTCTAACGTGATTTCCCAACCTATAAAACCTATCTTCTGTTTTAATTTAATTTTGTGTGAACCCATTTAAAAACTCACAAATGATAACAAGTGGTACAAAAGGAGAAAGGACTACAAAGCACCTTTACCATATTTGAATAATTATTTTAGCCATAAGGACTGAGACAGTATTAGAAATTAGTGTTAAAGTGGAAGGATCTGAACCCATCTGTGATGATTGTTATCAACTTGATCTGTTTAGTAACCCACAGAAATTCCTTTTGGGTGGGTCTCTAAGGTTAATTGAAGGAGGAAGTCCTTCCCCCAGGGTGAGCCCTTTCCCAAGTGTGTGAGGCCCATCTCAGAGGGAGACTTTATATAAGGAAGTTCCGGGTGAAAAGAATCCCCCCTTACTTCCACTTGGTGGCCAGAGCTCCTTTCTGCCTTCCAGTGTGGACTGAAGACCAGAGGCTCTTCAGGAAGGCTGCAGTGCTTGACTGGGAATGCTGAGGTATGCAGCCACGTGGACTGAGCAGGTACCAGGTTCCTTGACTCTTGAGCCTGCACCTGTTGGGCTGCCATAAGCTAATCCAATAAGTACCCTTTTACTATAATTCATTCTATCAGCTCTCTTCTGTTCCTCTAGAGAACCTTTACTAGCACAAGTTCCGCAGTGGTGCTGGAGCTGATGTATTTGGTGTGCTATGAGAATGGAACTCTTAACTGCAGAATATACAATAGAAACTTGTTCATTATGAGCTAAGGATAAGGGGCAGTTTTAATTCTCAAATTACAGTAAAAATAATGAAATGACAGATTTTCTCTATATATGTTTCACACAATTCCTTCCTTTACTGAGATCACCTTCTTATAAATAAAATCTCAGTATGTTTAAAGTTCCTGAAGAGTTTGTTCTCTGGCAAAAGGGAGCAACACAGTCAACATGCATCATTTCCCTCTTATGATGTCTTTCATGTGGTCAGCTGTTCACCAGCCTATGAGAATGACTGCCCTCCATTCTACTGATCCATAATCTTCAATACAAGTACAATCAAGCTGATCTAAGGAGCAATTTACTGGCCAATGATGACTGTGTATTTTTAATTCATTAAAATTCTACATTATTAATAAAAAATCCTTCTGAGTGCATAAACATGGTATATTTAAGTTTTGGAGAAATAATGAGCTGACACATTTTGCTTGATGATAAGTCCATGCATCACTGTGCTTCCCTCAAGAATTCTACCTTATACTCCTTAACGATAGAAAGGAAGCCCATGTCCTGTTGTCATACAGTTTTGTCATTGTTTTTTTCCCAGAAAATTTCCCTTTGGAGCCTGTGAAATCCAGTGTAAATCACGGTAAGGGTTAGTACTTACTAATTGCCCATGACTGAAGAGCCATATAATGTCTAATGATACCCAGAATTTCAAATAATAATTCATCTCTCAGAACACAGTGCAGTAATAAAACATACACTAAAGGAGGCCAGAATTTAAGAACACAGTGTTGGCATCAAGTGCTGCTCAGAAAACTCTTCTCAAGTGTGAAATATGTTATTGAATTAGTAGCAAAACTATTATTTAAAGAAGGGTTATGCTTTGGACATTTAGGGGGAAACAAGGCACTGTTTCATCCTCCATACTTAGTCTTTCTGGAAGAATTTTCTGTTTTGTTTTGTGTGCATCAGTCTTCCACAGGCTCTAGTGAACAATACCAAGAATAATAAAAACAAATAAGAAAATGAGATGACTCAGGACAAGCAAGTAGCATGTTTCTCTTATACTGTCTCTTCTCAGAAATGTGTCCCATTGGTTCTGTAAGCGATATGACGTGATACTCTAGCTGTGGGTTTGAACACAACTGAAATAACAAACTAGCTTCTCTGAAATGTGAACACAGTCCCAGGGTGGGCTGCCTGCTCTATGACAGAAAGCATAACGAACTGAGCACCACTGCTGTAGAAGCACAGAGCACCAAGGATGGTCTTCTTCCTATGGACTCTCCACTCTTCCCAAGGATGCAATGTCACAACAGGAGAGAACAAAGGAAGACAAACCTGAGATATGGCATCCCTACTTGGCTTCTCTAGAAAATATCCATCACAGTAGCTTTCTTTGAAGGAAATAATTGTATGGTGTGGTGGTTTGATTCAGGTGATCCCCATAAACTTAGGTGTTATGAATGCTAGGTTCCCAGCCGCTGCAGATTTGGGAACTAATGTCTCCTGTAGGGAGTGTATTGTTGGGGGCGTTCTTATGTGTGATATAGCCAGTTGCCCTATGCCAGTGTTTGACATGCTCTGCAGGTCCACCTTATGCTAGCCAGGGTGTGATGTCCACCCTCTGTTCATGCTGTCATTTTCCCTGACATTGTGGAGCTTCCCCTTGAACCTGTAAGCCAAAATTAATCTCTTTTCCCCACAAGCTGCTCTTGGTTGGGTGATTTCTATAAGCAATGTGAACCTGACTGCAACATACAGTTATTATATAAACTCATAAAACACTAATTGAATTTCATTCTAAGTGAAGGATTTAAAAAAAATTTTTTTTTAGACAAGCCCAGTGGAGTTGCCTTTTTCTTTATGAAAGAGAGAAAGAGAAAATTGGTGCGCTAGGGCCTCCAGCCACTGTAACCAAACTCCAGACACACGTGCCACCTTGTGCACAAGTGCAACCTGGCATGCATATCTCTGTGTGTCTGGCTTATGTGGGACCTGGAGAGTCAAACATGGGTCCTTAAGCTTTGTAATCAAATGCCTTGACCTCTAAGCCATCTCTCCAGCCCTAAGGGAAGGTTTTCATCTGGAACCATGAACAAAAAGAGCCACTTTCTTTTATCATCCTATGTTTTCAAAATACCTAACTCTCCAAAAGTTACTTTTTACTTACAAATATCCCATTTACTTCTTTATGTCACATCTCAAATATGAAGCAGAATTCAAAGTAATGCCATATAAGACCAATTGTGCCAATTCCTCTAAGCAAAGCCTTCCATTAAATATGGTCTTATATAATTTCTGGTACACAGAACAAAATTTCATCCATTTAGACTTAAATTCATTAACTGTAACTTCCATCTAGAGCTCTTTGAGTCAACATCTTATAGAGTAATGGTTAATTAGTGCTTCTTTCAACAACTTTGAAGACAAAAGCACCATGTGAACATCCATAATTAACATTCATTAGTACTCCTCCTCCTTCCAGTACCCCAAGTATTTCTGCTCTCCCTATTGTAACTAAATTCTTTCTTGAAAAGTCATTACAGACATTAATTAATGGTGATTCGAGTTCATAAATACAATATAAAATGAATGCAAAGGAGAGCAGATTTGGAAATTAGTTTCATTAGTTAAACATTTCAAAATTTAAGAGAAAAATCATATTTCATATATTTAAAAGAAACAGAAATGAAAAGTAACCTTTTAGTTAAAAATATGGAATTTGAGCCAATTATTAAAAGAAGACATAAAATAATAATTTCTTGAAACCTTGAACTCTTTAAGCCGCAGCTTGATAGCCTTCTCCAGAGTCTTAAAATGATAGATAGAATAAAGAAAAATTCAAACAGGTCACATATATTGGTAAAATGAATGGTAAGAGTGGTTTTCAGGGAGTTTAAAATGGACCACAGAGGCCCACCCATGCACATTACACACTCAAATGCATTCTTGTCGATAGAGTGGAATATTCTGACCATCTAAAGAAAATAAGGTCAGATGCAAAGTTCCAAATATACCTGAAATGGAGAAAGAAAAAATTACCATCCTACTCAGTCACCAAGAAAAGTATTTAACTGTGTCATATATGTCACTGCTATCAAAGGTTGCTCTCAGTAAGGAAAAAAAACAAAAAACAAGAATCCAGAACTAGCAAGATTTCTAACAATAGCTCCCTCTGATACATCCACATGTAGAGCCTCTGTAGCCCAGCTATGGACAATTAATACACTAGCTTTTTCAAAGGTCATGTTGGTATTGAATCAGATCACTATTTTTGTTTATCTTTATTTATTTGAGAGTGACAGACAGACACAGAGAGAAAGAGGCACAGAGATTGAAAGAGTGAGAGAGAGAATGGGCATGCCATGGCCTCCAGCCACTGCAAATGAACTCCAGATGCATGTACAAGGAATCACAAGCATCTGGCATTGGTTTGCCCTGATATGTCTATTCTCTCTCTCTCTCTCAAATAGATAAATAAAAATAAACAAAAATATTTAAAAAGATTGTGTATGAAATATTAAATCTTAGAAACTCTTCAACATTTTTAGTTCTATTAAGCCTTCTTGAAATTGAATGTGGTGAAGTTTTGATAGAAGAAATCTCCCTCTCTCACCAGAAAATCTCATCCATGAAAGAACAGACTCTGAGACTTGGAATAGCATTGACATTTTGAGCACCAGATCATCACGTGATGCTGTAGTTGAGAAAAATCCTTAAACAGTAAATGAAGAAGAAGTGGTCATCTCTATGGATCCTAGGGCTATTCAAGGAAATATAGACTGAGCCAGCTAAGCCTGTTCTTTCTAGAAAGTTTTAAGATAGACCTTGGTGTGAACTTCACTTTGGTCTTTGAATGGCTTTTCTGTATTGCCAGTTGACTTGAAAGAAAATGACTTTGTTTAGAGTTACCAAATTATAATAATGTGAATTTATCAGACGAATGTCAAGCAAGGGTTCCAAGTCAGAAGACAACAAGATGGGTGTTGTAAATGTAAGTAGATAGAGAGGAATGGGGACATTTTATTTTGCCATGTGCTATACCATGCAAACTCTGACAGCAAGCATCAGATTGTGCCTTTTAGAAAGGCACATGATTTATGACGTCTTGCTCAGTTTCCCCATACACAAATAATAATACTTTGTTAATATTTGGTCATGTCATGGCTTTTGAGAAGAAAACTGAATGATGATATCCCTGTTGAATTTCCTCTTTCCCATTAATAAGACTTTCTGCTGAGCTTTAATGGCTATTATAATTTATCCACTTCTAACGTACATGTATATTTTAATTTGACCAATAAGGTGATGACTCATTGAAAGTCATCATTTTGTAAACACAAGTATAAAAGGAGTTTTATGAAAAGTTAATATACAAGAGACATCATGCATATTTCTCTACTGCCCACGAATATTATTCATTAAAATGGTGTAAATTCACCATTTTTAGTAGAATGTGTCCATACCTTGTTACCCTTACGATTTCACACAGGATTGGTCCCACTGAACTCAATATCCAGGTTAAAAAGTGTCCAAACAAAAAAAGCTACATGTGGCTTTAAAATTAATTTCATATGGCTGGATTAAGCTATCAAACATTATTGATAAATATGACAATTTCAAGTATGTTTTCATTGCAACATGAAAATATAATCAAAATAAAGACACAGCATTTGGCACAGTGGTGTGCATTATTCATTCATTCGTCCAATAAACATTCACTGATTGTTTTTGAGCTCTGTATTTATCCACCTATTTATTTTGTGCTATCAGCCATGCATTCAGTCTGTGAATATACAGGTAGCTAGGCAATTATAAATCAGACATACTATATAAGCAATGGTAAAGATATTAATATGAATGCTACAGGCTCCACAGCCTCAGGGAACTCAAAGTCCAATGAGCATAACAAAGAAATGAATAATAGCTGTATGGAAAAATATAATAATGCAATCACATAAATCAATCACAATAAATAGGCCTAGGAAAAAAAATCTCTGTTTCAAGGTGTTTAAGGTTTCTCAAGCATTTTGCCATCTGAGATGGGCTTTGAAGATGAAGGCAAGGTTCAATAGGCAAGAAAAGACAAGTGCAACCTAAGAAGTTCTGTTTTAGGGTTGGAGAGAAGGCTAGCAGGTAAATTACTTGCCTGCAAGGCCAGCAGAGCCAGGTTTGATTCCCCAGGACCCACTTACGACAGACACACAAGGTGGAGGTGGTGTATGTGTCTGGAGTTGGTTTGTAAATTATTGAAGTTCCTGGCATGTTTATATTCTCCCCTCTCTCTTCCTCTCTCTGTCTCTCACCATCTCAAAAAATTAAATTAAGTATTAAAAAAAATTAAAACCTATTTTAGATTTGATGAAAATCAGCAACCCTGGTTCTCAGTGCACTCTGGAGCAACACAGAACCAGGTGGAGTGGGAATATTATGTGAGAGTCTGTGGTGTTGTATCTCCTATTCCACTCTCCACATGGAAAGTTATATCAGCATATTTACGTTAGAAAAGACACACCTCTACTTTATGTAGCTATGAAGAAAATAAGCATGCACTCAATGCTTATGTTTATAAAAATATGCAATCCTGTGGGAGGGCATGATTTAGTCATCTTTTATTTATATCAGTCCTAAGTGACGTGCTTTTGTGAATTAAAGTTGCCCTATGGTGTGTGTATGAACACAGCATGGATCTACTACTAGATCATAAGTTCTTGAAGTATCTACACTTACAATGATGGATTCTGATTCTTTGTACTGTAAAGTGTCTGAAGCAATGGGGCCTGTGCACAGTAGATACTGAATAATTTGGTGTTGAAAAACATCATTGAGTAAATTTTCAATCCATTTTATACATAAAAAGTTAAGTATCAATATATAACATGTCATAAAGCAATATGTCATGGAGTGCCAAATGGATGACTGAGTTAGTAAGACTTAAGGGTTCATATATGGAGGAAAATCAACAAAGACAGTGACATGAATTTTTCCTTGAGGATGCATCAAGTCTTGAGAAGTAAAAAACCACAGTGCCTAAAAGTCTAATATGCAATGCGGAGGTATAAACTCACGTGTTCTGAGTGCTTGACTCCCAGCTGATGGCAAACTGGAAGGTGGAGACTTGCAGGAGGAGGTGTGTGGCTGGAGGTGCATCTTGAGGATTATTGGCCCCTTAGCTTGGCAGTGTTTCCCGCTGTTACTTCCACCTGCTGTGGCAGATATGAGATGTCCAGCTCGTGCCATGCTAACTCCTGCTATTGTGGAGGTTTCCCTAAGCATAAGCCAAGATAAAAACTTTTCTCTCATCAGCTGCTTTCATGAAGGTGTTTTGTCCCAGCAAGTGAGAAGACAAATGCAAGGGAAAGTATATGTGGTAGATCTGGATGAGAATATCCAAATATTGGGTTCATTTAATATAATATTATCTCATTAACATACACGCCTTTAATGCTTCAGGTATTAGTTAAAATTAGTTGGGTTGGAGAGGTGGTTCAACAGTTAAAATCAATTGCTTGCAAAGCTTGATGGCCTAGGTTCAATCCCCAGTATACACATGAAACCAGATATAGTAAATAACATGCACCTCTGGGGCTCATTTGCAAAAACTAGAGGTCCTGTCAATGCTCATTTGTTCCCCCTTTCTCTCTCTCTGCCTTCAAATAATTCAATACAGATATTTACATTTCTGTTGTAATTAATAATACTGCGGTTTGCTATAGGCGCAGGACAGAACCTTTGTCTCCTGGCCAGACACCACCAAGGACTGTGAGGATGAAATGTCCAAATTCCCTTGAGTTCTCTGACTTCTTTCTTTCAAATCTCTGAAGCTTTTGAGGCCTTAGGTTTGCATCAACAATAACTGCCCACGGGTTTTGCAATCTAGCTCTGTGCTCCCCCCCGAAAAAAAAAATAAAAAAAAAACTTTCCAAAATGCATGGCTACATTAGACATTTATTTTCCATAGTAACATATTTTCCTACATTTAAAATATTATTTATAAATGTTCCATGTCCAGCATAAGCAGGTGTATCCTGGACTATCTAGAATTAACAGTTGGTTAACAAAGAGATAAGGGAGGCTGGAATAGAAAAAAAAAAAAAAGTATTACATAAACTCAACTGTGAAGAGCCAGATTCAATGTCAATGGCTTGCTCCAATGACAATAGGTCCTATTACTATCCTAAAGTCACCTTTGTATGAATGGGTCAGAGTGTCATAGCAAAAGAAGGTATGAGCCAGTGTTACATTCCCCCAAGGAAATATGATATGCCTTTAATGGGACTCGTTTCACAAGGGAAAAAGGAAAGGCCATCCACATAAGTGACCTGCTGCCCCTCCTGGTGAAAGGTCCCTATGAACTAAAGACACTGAGACACACAGCAATGACAGATTTACATGCATTCACTCAGGCTGGTCTCCTTTATGTCATCAACAAGTATTCCCTAGGTGCTGTCTATGTGTGAGGACATGCCTTAAGGAAGAACTCACTTCTATACAGATAAATGGAAACCATGAGAGAGAACAGAGATGGATGCTGCATGCCAGTGATTCTTGGTGATATAGAGCTCAGCACAGGGAGAGGACAGTATACAGATTCAGGATAGCTGGAACCAGGAATCAGACACTCTGGGAATGGGGAAGTTGTTTCAAAATCCCCCAGCTATTCCTGATGTAAATTCAACTGTGGCAGTTTGATTCAGGTATCCCCCATACACTTAGGTGTTCTAAATGCTAGGTTCCCAGCTGATGGACATTTGGGAATTAAAGCCTGCAGGAGGAAGTGTATTGTTGGGAGCAGGCTTATAGGTGTTATAGCTAGTTTCCCCATGCCAGTGTTTGGCACAGTCTCCTGTTGTCCACCAAATGTTGGCCAGTGGATGATGACCACCCTCTGGCCATGCCATCGATTTCCCTGCCATCATGGAGCTTCCCCCTCAAACCTATAAGCCAAAATAAACCTCTTTTTTTCCCACAAGGTGCTCTTGGTTGGGTGATTTCTACCAGCAATGCAAACCTGACTGCAACATAAACTTTGAGAATGATTAATATAGCATAAAAAACAGAAAATAAATACACATATCAACACACATTTTTTTGTGATAATCACAATTCATTGAGAGGTGGCCACAGAGGTAGCATAATATCTTTTTTTTTCTTAAAACAAAATACCTTTCTATATGCAGCAACTTATGGATATTTTCAACCTTGCAAACATTTACTGAATACTCACTATTATTGTTCTTGGCACTAACAAAAGAATTAACAAAATAAAGCCCACTTTTTGGGGGTATCATGCAAACTGTTAGGACAATCACTAGTCTCTTACAATGCTCTCCTTCTTTGTATCATCTCAGGCACTTGTGTAATATGTTTTTGCTTACTGTTCATTAAATTGAGATGACCCATCATTTATGAAACAACTGCTGGCTCAACTTATTGATTTTAAATGAAAATTTGCCAGTATTTTTCATTCACTACAATATAATTCCTTGTTTTATTTTATTGAAATTTTTCTATAATGAAATATAAATGCAACTGTCTGTTGATTAAATATTAGTCCCAATGGGAGTTGTAAAGCTGAAGGAATTAATATGGAACAGAGGAGCTCTTTTCCTAACAAGGATGGGGATGCTTGGGCCACCTCAGGACTACATCATATGGCACCTTTCAGGAACTAGCAATCATTTATTAATTAACCTCCAGGTTTCATTGTAAAGGGGTCACAAATGAGGTTTGGAATACAAGTAAGCACAATCTAAATCTGAGATCCAACATACCATGAAAAACTCAATTGTTAGAAAAATTAGAAGGAGCAACCACTCTTTAATTTTGTTTCCTAATTTTGAAGAATCCCTGGCTTTTTCTAACCCTTGGGACTCATGTCTATTCAGGCATGACAGCAGGTTTCTGAAGACTGTTTTATTATTATGAAAGTTCACAGATCACTAAGTAGGGCTTCATTACCCCAAACAGAGGAACATGGCAAAATTAAATAATCTCCAGGATATGACAGCCTTTGTTTACATTTCTGCTATAAAAGTGAATACGCAGGAAGCCTCTGGAAAGGTTCACAGTTGGCATGGAAACATCAACCTCAGTGGTGGTGCTTGCATCTGGGACCACATGATTTCTGGACCAACAGAAGGATCCCCTCTTGCCGACTCCAAGTACATCAAGAGCTATCATGCTCAGGGGTTGATTAAACCTCGTTAAGGAGTCTGGAATGTACCTGACCTGCAATGTGCCTGCCTGAAGAAGTCTGACTTACATAAATCTGTGAAAATGTTGAGAAATAGTACCTGTTCCAGGATGAACCCAAGAGCTCTGGATAGTGTGGGTGTTTCACTGAAGAGAAAAGCAGATATCCAGAAAGGAATCAGCAAAGATGATAGGAATGAAAGGTACTGGAGTTCAGGAGGAACTGTGATATCCAAAATTTGGGATAATAATAACCTGGGTCCTGATGTTGTAGAACAATAAGAGGAATCACAAGCCCAGAATAGTCTGAGTCTCACTGTACAAAGAAGGCAGACTGGCTTCTCATCTGGACATGGTATCTGCTTAGAGCTGTCTGTAAAGTTTGTGCCCTGGTAATTAGACTGCCCATTTGTTAAAGCTCCTGATTCCATATCTGGCTTTCCCCCTGATGCAAGAAAAAGAAAAAATCCCTTTATCCCTCTCATGATAGCTGCACCAGCATCCAGTCCCCTAAGCCACCTGACCCCATAGCCTACAGGCCAGCAGTGCTGCAGGCAAAGCCCAGGGCTTTGCTCTCAAACCAGAACAGCCACTGTTTGTCTCAGCAGCTTGGTGACCAAGATTGCTGGGTGGTAAACAACATTATTACCTTCAGATATAGTAAGTACCCTTGATCCTGGCCAATAGAAGATTTCAATCCAAACATCAAAATGCCATTTTGATCTCCATTTTAGCAACAGTCTCTGGAACATTTCTGCTTTTAATTGTGGTGTTAGACTCCCCACACTCAGGTGGGCAATCTTGACAGACATAAAATAAACACAAAGAATTGGGTCTATTTAAGTGCTTCAGTAACCTTGGCTCATACTGCTGACGGATGTCTTAGGGTGTTATTTTTCTCTCCTGTGTTTCCCTGCTTATTTCTGAGGACTTACCCAGGGGCTGTGTGTCTGGGAATTGGAAAGAGGGTAGTGTGTATCTCAAAGAGAGTTGCCAATCTGTCAGACATCCCTGAAGCTCTCAATTTTTTTTTTTCATTAACTACTGTTAAGGCAAGACTTTGCTTGCAAAAGCTCATTTTGGCTGCCCTCTGTTTGATGCATTGGCTCCAAATCAAACCTTAGGTTCAAAACCTATATTATTAGGACTCCTAGAGTTTCTCTGAAAATTGGAGTTTATTGGGAAACATTACGAGTATGACTGAGCTCAGCATAAGCCTTCATTGTTCTAGTAGAGGCTGAGAAGCTACAGGAGAGACTTCCTAGGGCTGGGCTTCCAATACCCGTTGCCCACTGATGCTGGCTCCATGCTTGGAGAAACAGTGAGAATTATACCAAATATGTTGCAAAACGTATCTCGGGACATAAAGCAGTACTTTCCACCCATATAAAAATGCCATGGTATTCTGATAATGTGTAAATGGATGGAATCCGTTACATATTTGCACCATTTTTCTCCTTGTACTGTATATGAGGTAGATGTGAATGGATTGTGTATCGATTGTTTTCTCACTAGGCATAAACAGTGTCTCTAGAGGATTTAACTATAAAACTTCATCGGAGCTCTTGTGCAGCCATAGCATTAATAGAAGCACGAACATATGTCTATGTAGACCCAAGCTTCCTTATTGAATGAAGTGCCATATTTTAACAAGACAGTGGCTCATACAACTGTCACCCTTACAGCACAGATGGGAATGAGATTTAGCCTAGATAATGCAGTATCCAAGTTTACAAACTGCATACAAAGAATTCAAAGACTATCATTCTACTTCACTCTACCAGGCCGCTACCTACCCATCCTCTCTCCCCTTCTTACCTAGAGCTTCACATTGATTCTGAAGGGCGGTTTCTAGATGAAGCAGGTTCTAATTCACACATAACTGAATGTGCATGCATGCTCTAACAGTCAGGAAATCTGCATGCTTCGTGAAGCTAATTTGATTTTGACTTATTGGGTGTTCTGCCAAGAATTGGGGGAGTTAAATAGTTGGCACATAGCATTATGTTGGCAGCTTTAAAGCCAATGCACAGATTTGTGGAGCTGTCCCTGACACTTCCCTTGCCATGCATCTGTAAGACACTTTCCAAAGGTTTGGTAGAAAGAGAGTGCAGTCATATGGCAGTATAGCATGTTATATATACTTCCTATCACCCCACTCCAACAGACCAAGAGACAGACCCAAACTAGCATTAGCTAATCACATCAATGAATTCCACTGTGATGTGTCTTTTGTAAAGAAACCAAGTATTTGACTTCCTGCTAGTCCCTTCAAACTAGGGCAGTGTTTCTACATGTGAACTCCTCTGAAGATGGCAAAATGTTAACACTTACCAACAACTAAAGGTCAAAGCAGGCCAAAGATCTGACTAGCTCATCTTCATTCCTCAGAAGAAAGAGCAAAATGGAGTTTCTTAGCCCCGCTGAATCTCATGTTCCTGCAGACACCACCAAACACCCATCAAGTAGTCTCTCTGGGTGTGTTCAAGCCATGTGTTTAGAAGAGAGGATGCTGAGCCAGAAATGAGGTAATTAAATTTGGTTTTGTCTTTGTTGCTTAAAATCATGTACTGGGTTGCTTGCCTTAAAAATAAACATGGTCAGATTCTGGAGTCTGGGACCATAGGGATGAAGCAACATTTCATAGTCCTTCCAATTCTCTGAGTTGCATGCAGGAAGAAAGAAAAAAATCCTGAGAAGTCAAGAGATTATGGGTTTCAAATTGGCATTGCTTCTCATAAACTATTGTATCTTGGTATATATGCACTTATATCAGCAACCTTCTCCCCTTCATATTTAAAATAAAATACTGAGAATCAAAGGACAGTATATGTGAATTACGGAAGCCCAAGATTATGTATAGCACCATATGTAGATTATATGTAAATACACAAAGGTGCTGGGGTAAGTTGTTCCACTCATACACACTGAAAGGCAACCTAATGATAAAACTTGTAAAAGAGGTGACAAAATTTCACAAAATGGGATAAGTTTTGCAATCACATTGATTCTTTATGTGAAATACTGTGCTGCATTGAAGCAAACACAATGACATGAAGACATGACAGACTGACAATTCTTGACTGCACTGAAGCAGCCAAAAAGGGAGTAACTGATATTTTTGTCTAATGTAACAAGTGACGATTATGCTAAGCCACTAAGGAGCTGAAGGCAAGGGAGGGCAGCTGGTTTATTTCTTCCCATAATGCTAAGGACATTGTTAGCCTTCAAGATTCTCTCTTGTACTGAACGTAATAAGAAGGTGTTGTATGGAAGAATTTCTCCACAATGAAAGGAGTAAATAGCTATTGCTATCTCTCTCTTTTTTTTTTTTTCTTTTTGGTTTTTTGAGGTAGGGTCTCACTCTGGTCAAGGCTGACCTGGAATTAGCTAGGTGGTCTCAGGGTGACCTCAAACTCACAGCGATCCTCCTACCTCTGCCTCCTGAGTGCTGGGATTAAGGGGGTGTTCCACCATGCCTGGCTTTTCATTGTCAGCTTTTATCAGTAGCAACTGGGTCACCTCCAGAGAAAAGGCAGGTGCAGGTCATCACACACCAACCAGAGGCCTCAGGAGCTCCCTGTGCCAGCTGTACTCAACAACGCAGGAGGTCTTTGTGGCCTTGGGAGGATCTTGAATATACAGAGGGTAAGTGATCAAAGAACAATGAGATCCACTGAAGTGTTTTTCTTTATTAAAATCTATGCTCAATAAGTAAGCCCTCACCGAGGTTGAGGTAGGGGCATCCATGGGGACAATCTTGACATACTGAGTCCCACTGAAGTGCTGCTTTGAGGTCTCCATGCTCTGCTTAGTGTGGGGGGGGGGGGGCTTTTGAGAAATAATCCTGAAACAGGGAAGCCCATTAAATTGGCTCCTTTAGGGCTCAATGTTCCTATAAATAAGCCCACTCCCTGCTTTGTAAGTAACCCCAATAAACCCATATGTTGAGCAAAGTGGTATTGGTATAAGCATGCTTTGGTCTGCCATCTGAGCCCTTATGGGGTGAAGACTTGTGTTTGGATCTCTCCAGGAGAAAGTTTCCCATGACAAAAGTCATGGCTACCTACCTGGTTTCCTGCAGGGCACATAATGGTTTTAAGATACGTCCAGATATTCTGTGGACACATCTGGCCCAAGATAGCCCAAGGAAATGAAAAAAATGTTTTCATAGATGGCTGATACAGTCCAAAATGGCCTCTAGCCATTATCAGCTACCATCAGCACCAAACTTCTGCTATGTGCAGACACTTTTGCCCCAGTTACCCAAAATGCACTTAGGTTCACATCACACATACTTATCTGTAGATTACACACTGTGAACACAAGGCTCATCTCCAATAATCACTCATCATTAAAATATTTTTACCCATGTTTAGCAAAATTGCTGAGCATAGAATATGAGGTATAAGATCAGTGAATGAAAAGTGCAGGGTACAGCTCTTTCTAGGCAGTTTACCTTCAGGAAGCTGACAGAAACTTGACAACCCAAACAAAAGCTTTGCTGAAATTCTCATACCAAAGGAGCTGGTTTTTACACATTTTAAATGTACAGGCGATAGCCATGCAAAACACAGTATTGTTTATAGTGAGAAGAGGAATGCCATTTGTGAAAGAAAATGCTTCTGTGGTGGTTGTTTAATTCACAGCCACATAACTGATTTGGCAGATGCTAAATAATAAGTCAAAAATCAATTCTCTTGTCAGGCTGTAGCATCTTGAGAATTAGGTGCCAGCATCCTGGTTTATGGGCTGCAGTTACAAAGCAAACAGTGGACAGAAATATTCACAACACATTCATAAAATTTTAAAGATTGAATCCTCTTTTTCAACATCCTCTCCTAACACATGCCTTCTCTGCATATTTCAGGGTGCCGAAGACAAGAGAGAAGTCAAATGTTTCACCAAAAGACATGAAGCATTGTAGTGAGAGAAATAAGAAGGGTCTATGAAGCTCCCCAATAGGTTCACAGGCATTATGATCACTCTAGGCTTCCATGCTCAGCAATGCTGAGGAGTAGCATATATCAAACAGGGCTCAAGGCTACAGAGAACCCATTGCAAGACATCCTTGTGAGTTGTGTGGGCATGCTGTGCACAGCTCAAGGCATCTCTTAAACATGCCCTTGTGAAACCATCCTACAAATTGACAAGGATTCATTCTGAGCAGCCAAACATGACTACTGGAGTTGGTGGAATACATGAAAGTATATATTTTTCCCTTTTGAACCTAGGTATTATTTGAATTTTTTAAGTATATAGTAGTTTCATATGTAGAGAGAAAATTGTGTATGTATATCTCTTCTATTTCTGTAAAATATTTCAGAGGTGAACCTTCAAGGAAGAGCTCTCCCCCTGCCAACAAATGAATAAAGCATTACAGTGTACATCTTAGCTATGTTTTGATTTGTTAACTATGCTTCAATAAAGTAGAAAGAATGACAAAGCCTCCCCCAACATAAGAAAATACCTGTGTTCCTTTGCTGTGGGCTGAGAGGAAGTTGGTATTCTTACTGCTGAGGGAGTTGTAACTAAACATAGGACAAGGCCTTGCCAAAAGCAAGTCCTCTAGTTCACTTGTGGAAATGGAAGGATGGAGATATTGTGCTCAGAAGAGCTGATCTGCCTTCCTTTCATGTCTACTGGAATAGCTTACACATTCTTCCCTGCCTTGCACAACAACCACTCATAACTTGTCTGGATACTCATGCTGTTATCAGTGTTTGCATATCTTCCGGAAGTCATACCACAGGGAGCAGGATGCTAGAGAGTAGGCCATGCAGAAGGACAGCACTAATCCACTGCTGAATACATTCAACAAGGAACAAAGCTGAGCAATAGTCCCTGTAGTTCAAGAAACTTCCTTCCACTTGATATGATTTGTTACCAATGACCAGGACCTTGTTAGTCTTCAATTTCTGCTACATTCTCTTCTTCAAATTGGAATTAAACTACCATTGTTGAATTAACTACACTGTATGTCATAGAAAACCAGAGCTGTTTCCAAAATAATATCTGTAACTAGACTTAAGACTTACTTTTGTGTGGATAGTGAGCATGTAGTGAATGGTAGCTTTAAAAAAAATTCTCAGTACTGGGCTGGAGAGATGGCTTAGCAGTTAAGCGCCTGCCTGTGAAGCCTAAGGACCCCGGTTCGAGGCTCGGTTCCCCAGGTCCCACGTTAGCCAGATGCAAAAGGGGGCGCACATGTCTGGAGTTCGTTTGCAGAGTCTGGAAGCCCTGGCGCGCCCATTCTCTCTCTCTCCCTCTATCTGTCTTTCTCCCTGTGTCTGTCGCTCTCAAATAAATAAATAAAAAATGAACAAAAAAAATTCTCAGTACTATCTTTTTTTTAAAGTGTTTAATTATTTGGAAGAGAGAAAGAGGTAAATAGAGAGGGGGGGGGGGGAGAGAGAGAAAATGAGCATACCATGGCCCTCAACCTCAGCAAACAAACTCCAGATATGCACCACCTTGTGCATCTGACTTATGTGGGTCCTGGGGAATTGAACCAGGGTCGTTTGGATTTGCAGGCAAGTACTTTAAGTGCTAATCCATCTCTCCAGCCCCAAAGGTGTCTTCTTACAAATATTTTATTTATTTATTTAGGAGAGAAACAGAGGGAGAAAGAGAGAATAGGCACATCGGGGACTCTAGCCACTGCAAATGAACTCCAGATGCATGGGCTACTGGCTTATGTGGGTACTGAGGAACTGAGTCTGGGTCCTTGGGTTTCACAGGCAAGTGCCTTAACCACTAAGCAATCCCTCCAGCACCTGAAAGGTAGCTTTTATATGTGCTCCATGCTCTGTAATGTTCCCAGATTATATGTACATTGGCAATATGTTAGAAATTGTACATGGGAAACAAAGCAGGACTCAGAGAATTTAATTCCCTACAACCCCCATCCCTAATTTCTAAAACCAGGAGTTTCCTCTCTTGCCATGTATGGCATAACCAAGATCCCCCCAATGCATATTTCCAGAAATAATATATACTTTGGAGTTTGAAAATCAAGGCCAGAAATAATGTATATACTTTGATGTTTGAAGCTAATTAGTCTGGTTAATTAATATATCACTCTAGCCTTTTCAAAATTCATTATGCTCACAAAAGGCCTATTGGACTAGTAGAAGAAGAATGAACATAAATGACTAGGGAAATTTCACCCTGGAACAAAACATCACGTAATAATTGAAAACCTAATATAAGAATTATCAAAATCCCCTACTGGCTTTCCATCAAAGTATCTAAATTTAAAATCATTTTGGAGAGGTAAAATGAAAATTGTATCTCTGTTACAATCTTGGAAGTAGAATTGAATATGGGTCTATTGAAAATGAAAAATGCCCTAAAATAACATTATTAAGTTGGCTAATGTTGATTTTACCATATTTCAGGCACCTAAAAACAATCTACAGCTTTGTTGTGAGGATTAAATAAGAAGCTAACTCAGAGGAGGGCAGGTGAAGGAACAGAGGAGAGGGAGAGGGAAAGCAGAGAGTAGAGGAGAGGGAAAGAGGATGTATGTAAATACATATGTGTGCACACATGTTTATGTATGCATATATGTCTAGAACTTTACTGGCATAGTGGACACCATATAAATATTCTTTTCTAGTAATAAGTTGACTTACAGACTAACAGTAGTAATAGTTGTAGGGAAATTTGAGGAAAACAATGGTTAAGTTTTCATGCCCAGTTCTCCGCATCCCCAGTGATCACCAAGGAGAACCAAACATGCATGCAAGGGCAAGGAGCTTTATTTCCAGCTTAAGCTCGGGCTCTTGACTTCACCAATGCAGTGGATCCATACAAGACCCCAGAGTATCAGGGTGGCTGGCTTTTTATAGGGATTTGAACAAAGAAGTAGGGAATGGGTACATGATTGGTTGATTTCTTAGGACATTGGCGGCAAGGTTGGCAGGAGGGAACAAGCAGTAAATAACATTTGTATGTATTTCGATTGACCAAGACAGGGAGGTAGGCAGGATAAATCTCTTAATTGGCCAGGGCAGGGAGGTAGGAGGGACAAGTCTTTGGCAAGTCTCTGGTGTCCTGACCAGGGGGCAGGGCAGCTACCCCGTTGTTACTTTGTTTAAGCTGAAACTTGTAACTTAGGCCTAACCAGGGCAGGACTCTACTGAAGTCTGTCATGGCATCATTCAGTTTCTGGGTCCTTCAAAGTAAACCAAGTACTATATAAGTATGAGAAAGTCACAGGGTAATTGCCATTATTTTAAAGGAAAAGACATTAACTGACCTAGTGAGTAGCTAACTAGATTTTAAATTCAAGATTCTAAGTTCAAGAAGTCGACATCTTGAGAGAACATGCCTGCAAACACGTACAGTACGAACGGTTTACCTAGAGTCACATCATTGACTGGATCTGGTTGAACTGTGAATGCATTCTGGGAACCGACTCTTCTTCAGAAGCAGAAGCTGAGCTAGCTGCTGCAAGAGTTTTTCATTGCAAATGAAGACTTGAGGCTAAAGCATGCAACACTTCTGCTCTCCTGGGAAGAAAACAGCACCAGCCAACTGCATTCTCAGCTGGCCTCTATGTTTGCTTTTTTCAGGGAAGTATAAGCAATGGTTCTGAATCATTTGCGTTTAATTTCCCTTTGTTCTACACATCATTTATCATCTCAGAAGACATCTGAGTGTCTAGCCAAACCTTCTACTTAAGAATTCCAGGGCTCTGCTATGTGTTTCATCACTATACTCAAAGGTGTTCCACAAACCATGTGGAGAATTCATTAATTAAATTAGTTCTTCACATTATTGTAAATATTGGCATTTGTCTCTTACATTAATCCTATTGTTAGGCTTTATTAAGAGAAAATATGGATTCTTCATAGTGGAATGTCAAAGGTCTCAGTCAGAAATGAATGCAATAGAATACAGGTATATGAAGAATAAACTGTCCAAACATATTATATTATTTTGTTGCAAAATTATCTTTCAAAGACAGGCTTCATGGTGCAACAATTGTGTATCTGAATCCAGAATTATCTTTCAGTTCTGATTGATTATATTGCCATAAACTTTAATGGGTTAGTTTCAGAAAGAATCATTCATGGTGGGCACAGACAGTTAAAGCAGCTTTCTGTATTACTTCCTAAATGGTCACCTCACCCCTTCCACTTCCTCACAACCCCTAGTCTCATAACATCAAAAGAGGCCTTAAAACATTCCTTTACAACTTCCATTTATTTTTAGTTTTGGTATCCTTTTAACTGCACTGAAATAACCTTTGCAATCTCTCTCGTATTCTGAAAATAGCTGGTATGGTACAACACTTGGGATCATTTCATTGCATTTGGTCATGTGGGGTGATTGATAAATATGCATTTAACTGTTTCTATATAGTTTTTACATTTGTTTATTTAAAATAGAAAGAGAGAGAGAGAGAAAGAATAAACAGAAAGAGGGTGAGGTGAGTATCGTCATTTGCTTTATATGAGTGCTGGGGAATTGAACAGAGGCAGCAGACTTTTCAAGCAAACATCTCTACCCACCTTCTATAGATTTAAATTATCATTGAGTTAAAGAAAAACATGATCCATACAAGCATTTCACATGAGTATACCAAAATTCTGATCCCAGGTCTATATTAAAGTGTCTTGGAACCTGTGAGTCTTCAGCACAAAGGCTCCTGGGGATGATGATAGGCATATGAGCTGCTCAGCACCAGTTCGTTCCATGGTGTGTTCCCCCACCTATCCCACACTCTGCCATTTAACTACTGGACGGCAGTTTCTAGTCATGAGAAACATACATCTCATTGAGAAGACAACCTAAAGAAATATGGGTGGTATTCTAAAATATGAGGTGTCTCATGCTCTACCTACTGAGCTAGCCGAAAATACCTCATGGACAACATGTATTAAAATTGTTGACTGGTAAGCAGGAAAGACTCACTATGATTGGAAGGTTAGCTTTCAGCCCTCTGACATTTGAATAAAAAATGAGGTCCTCCATTGCCTCTACCCATAATTGACTGCTGCCCCACAATGAATGACCCACAATCACCATAAGGTTGACCTGCATCTTCAACAAGGAAGGCCTCTTCAGAAAAGCGGCAGGGAGGAGGGAAAGAATGGTACCAATATGTGTTGTTCACATACTATGTCCATATCTAATAAAAGTTAATTTTAAAAAGAATGAGGTCTTCACAGGGGGACAATGATTTATTTCATGGTGCCTATGTAATGAGCCCACAAATGACAGGGTTCTGAGGACCCTCCCCACACCTTCTCTTATGAGTTGTCCAGCTGCTTTTGATAAAGCTGGCAACAGTTGTTCCATTTTCAAAGCGGAGGAATTCTGCCATACAACAGTTGGGTGCAGGATGTACAAGAACACTGTAAGTAGATGCTAGTGTCCCCATAGTGCAGGTGGGACAACTGAAGCTTGAACTGGATACCTGGTAAGAGCAGAGCATGGATCTAATCCCAAGCCCATTTATCTCTCATACACAGTATTTTTCTACTAACAAATACCTCTTTTCACTATAAAATTAGACAAGCTCCATCCATGCATCCTCTCTTTCAAGACCAAGAATCTAATTTGGGTAGAGGTGTATTTTAGAGTGACAGTTGGAAAACTGAGCATCTAAAACTTTTTGTTTCAATTTTCTAGGCATTTTATAATTGAAGAGTAAATTAAATATATAATGCACGAATACCATGTTTTTATTTACAATTTAAGAACTGAAATGTATACATAACGTGTAATCCACATGCTAAATGTATAGTTAGAAGAATTTTGATAAGTATCTATGCTCATTTAACCAGCCATCTCAGCTAGATACATAAATACATCATAGAGTCAATGTATTTGTAATGGGAAATGAAGCGCCAGTCTTCATGTCATGGTTAGTGTTGAGGACCCTCCCACTCTCTTTCTCTATTCATCCCACTCCTCAAGTGCCACCATTGTTTCCAGCCCACAGGCCCACGAATGCCAGGTGCAAATCAAAAGATGAATATGTCAAAAAGAAGAAAAGCAGAATTAAAAGACAATTAGCCATTTCTTAATGTGTGTTGAAGAAAAAACACACCATGTTGCTCTATTTTTTTTTTTTTCTTCTGGAGGGGTCATGTGTCTCAGCCCACACATTAGCTCATGAACTTGTTCCAGTAAAGTGAGTCAGTTTCTCAAGAAATCAGTCATGTATTTAAGAACTATGTCAGCATCTCTAGAAAAGATGCAGTGCCCTATTTTAGTGTGTGTCATACAAACACACAGCTCATAGGCAGAAACAGGATTTGAATACAAATCTAGGGGTCCCAGAAATCAAGAGAACTGTTAGGGCACAGTGAGGGGCTAAGCAATGGCCTGGAGTCAGAACTGGGCTTAAATTCTGGCTTTATGACAAGTTGGCTATATGAGTTTGGACTCCTTACACTCTCTCTGTTCAGTACTATCATTCATGAGAATGAGTACAGATGATATTTGTGTTACTGAATCATCTCAAAGGTAAAAGTTCATGAACCTAACCTATGTGGCATTGTACACAGCCTTGAGTAAGCACGCGGTTTGATGGCTTGAGCTGGGAACATGGTCGTGGCTGCTGAGGGGATGCACGGCACCAATCATATCATTCCATGTCAGTGAAGAAACATTTGTACATGTTTTCTCATGTGCGAGAATGTGACTAGAAGCCTAGTGTTCTGAGCTTGCAAGTTATTCTGCAAATCTAATAAAATATAGCTACATCAAAAAAAATTGTCAATTTAAACTAATAATAAAAATAAATATTTAAGAAAGAAAAGGTATGATTGCAAGTGGGACAATTATAAGTCATCAGAAAAATAATTCCAGTAGGATGTTCTAAGTGACAACTAGGGCGAATTTGCCTAGATACACACAGAAGAATGCAGCAGTTTCATCCAAAGTGAAGAACAATAGAACACAGACTGTTGGGATGAAAATGTCTTAGGAACCTGTAGATAAGATGAGGGGTGGCGGAGCCTAGGGATACTGAATGTTACTATTTGAAATGCTGTTATTATCATTCACAATTTGTTGCTAAAGACATGAACAGAAACTTTTAATGCCCATATGAGATGTAGAAAAACTGGAAAACAAAAGGAGATTATTTTCAAACAATTATCTGAATAAAATAAGTGGGAAATGAGTGAAAATAATTGCAAATAGCCTCGGAAACATTCAGAGCTCCAAAATTAAAACAAAAATAAAATGCTAGTCAAAGAAATGTAAAACCAATTTGACACTAATACAGCAAAAAATAGTATCCCTAGTATATGAAAATATATGCTAGGCAGCATACTATATTGTATGTGCAATTCAATGGCATATATAATAAGACACAAGTGGGAAAAGAATGACAAGTACTTAATAGATAATTCATTTATTTCTGTTGTATAGCAAATAAGTATAACTAATAAAAAAAAAAAGGCTGGAGAGATTGCTTAGTGGTTAAGGCACTTGCCTGCTAAGCCTAAAGACTTATGTTCAGCTCTCCAGGTTACACTTTAAGCCAGATGCACAGTGACACACTGCTCAAGGTCGCACATGTGCACAAGAGAGCACACCTCTGGAGTTTGTTTGCAGTGGCTGGAGGTCCTGGGGCCCCAATTCTCTCTCTCTCTCTCTCTCTCTCTCTCTCTCTCTCTCTCTCACACACACACTCACTCACTCACTCTTGCATTAAAGAAATAAAAGAATAAAAGCAACCATACTAAAAGTCATAATAAAAGATTCATAATTTAAAACATAAGTGCATTCCCAACAATACAGTATCTGCAAGCACACTCTACTGGATTGGATATAAGAAGGCAGATGCTATAAATTTCATGAGTACATTGTATATGCATGCAGCATTTCTGTGTCATTTACTCATTACTATCATATATTTATCTATGTAACTTACTAAGCTTTTTAATATGTCTATACTTTTCACTGAAGAAATTTTTCTTGAAGATTCTTTCCTGAGGAATGAATCCAGAATGAAAAAGGATCTGGTACAAAGATGTTTATCACATAATGATGTAGCTAGTATGCTCATCACCGCATCATGCTTTATAGTAAAAGTTTTGAGATGGATGTGCAAACCAAAGGGAACCACTAAATAATTTATGATATCACATTATAGAGTATTGTGTAGCAATTTAACTTTTATTTATGGATGGTTTGTAAGTATATATTAATTGTACAAAATAGCAGGATTCATTATAATATTTTCATATATGCACATAACATGCTTTGATCATATTCACCACATTTCCCTCTCTTATCCTCACGCCCATGATCCCTTTCTTTTATAGTCCCCCTTCTATTTCTAATCATTTAAAAAAATCTGCATTTGCAAACATTTTTTTCAGCCATGAAAATTCTAATTTGATAACATAACAAGTTGTAAACATTTGAATGAATATTTAGAAGTCAAATATTTTCATCTCTGGATTTGCCTCCTACATAGGTAAATAGGAGCTGCATGTTATATAAAAAATGCACCTCATATGGTTTCCACTCAATTTTCTCTATTTCTTCTGTTAAAGTCAAAATCAGTCTTCCCACAGATCCAAGCCAGATCCCTGGGTGTCATCCTCCATTCTTGAAATTTCTACCATTTCTTCTGTTCATTCTTGGATGCTTCCAAATATCTCTTCATTTGTTTTACCATTATCATGCCAGTACACCAGAGTATTGGATTGCTTCCAGAAACATTCTAAATACTTGAAATGTCCCTCAGGTTATCACTACAGTTAGGTTTAACTCAGTAAATCAGTTTTATCAGTGTTTTCATTATGTTCTCTATAAAAATATGTGTCACATTCCTGCTTATATCATTTCAAGGGCTCTGTCATGAGGTAAATTCAAATTATGTATCCTAGTGTTTAAATAATTCTTTATATATTTTGGTGTGTACCTGTCATTTAAGCCTATATTGTCTAACATTGCAAATAAATGTTTTATGTCATTAGAATTATTACTTGGAATGAAGAATTGCACATGTCTGAATCCTCTGTATTCCATTACTGAAGAGGATGCAACAATTCACTTTCCTCTGTTCCCAGGCCAAACTCTCGACTGCTATCCATGAGGTCATTAAGCCAATACATTGCTTTATGACATGCATTTTAGAATTTAAATCCGTTTACACTAGAGGATTGGGATATGGCTCCGTGGGCCAAATGCTCCTTGCACAAGCATGAGGTTCAGGCTCAGACCCCAGCGCCTAGGTGCTTTGCTCAGTGATGCTAACTTCAGTGCTGAGAAGGCAGAGGCAGGGAATCCCTGGAGTTCAGTGGTGAGCTAGCACAGCCAAACAGCTTCAGCAAGAGACCGTAGAGAGAGAGATGCTGAGGAAAATCCTTGACGTTAACCTTTGTTTTTCACATATGTGTGTACATGCATGCCCACGACCCTCAAACACATGTATGTGCACTCCTACTTGCACCAACACACACGCAAATACCCACACATCATACGTACTTGTTCACACACATGTACAAGCACATTTTTATTCACAAATGGCTACACCCACATACATACATAAATGCCTGCACATCCATGCACACATGGGCACCCACACATATAGAAACGCAAGCATATACACCACACATATAAATGTAAAAATATCAGTTGCTGAATGTAGGTAAATAAACCTTTGTTTCAGTTATTTGTGGGTTTCATTAAAAGAAGTTTGAATCCCAGCATGGTGGTGCACACCTTTAATCCCAGCACTCAGGAGGCAGAGATAGGAGGATTGCTTTGAGTTCAAGGCTACCCTGAGACTACATAGTGAATTCCAGGTCAGCCTGAGCTAGGGTGAGACCTTACCTCAAAAAACAAAACAAAAAAATGAGTTTGAAAGTCACTGTTGCACTTTGAGTTCCATAATATTCTATAAAAGTTGGACTGTAGTAGGCAAGTCCATGTGTCTGCTCATTTGTCTGTCTCGTGTACAGATTGTGGACAAAGGAAAATAAGAACTATTTCCTAACATGTACATAAACACATGTGAAAATACACTTAGCACAAAAAGTCAGACTGTGTTGATAAAAGATGCATTCATCTAGCCTGCAGTGTCATTGGTTTGGTCATTAAGAACTCAGTTTTAGATCCTTATCCCAAGGAATGTACTTCCAGAAAGGCCTGAAGACAGCTTTATTGTTTTTGTTTTTTTTCTCCCTAAAGTTGATTCCAAAGAATAGGCCAGGGAGAAAGTTTTATCATAAGACTAGAATATTACTTTTTCCAACTCTAGCTCTAAATTCTTAAAATACATATCCAAGATATAATTCTAGCAAGTTTTAACATCTTGTATGGAAATGTCCTAAAAAACAGCCTGTTGTAAGCACGAGGCCAATCTTAAAAAGTAGGTCAAATGTACGAACTGGTAACCACAAAAGAGATGAGAATACAATTTGGAGGTTACTCAGTAACCTCCAAATAGTATATCACATGATATGGACAAAATAAGATTCTATACTTCATTATTATATTATATTTTATTTTTTATTTGAAAGTAAGAGAGAACAGACAGAGGGAAATTGTTTGCACCAGAGCCTTCAGCCACTGCAAAAGAACTCCAGAGGCTTGCACTACTTTGTGCATCTGGTTTAGTGGGTACTGAAGTATCAAAACTAGGCTCTTAGGCCTTGCAGACAAGTCCCTTAACTGCGGAACCATCTCTCCAGCTCTACCTTTAGATCATAAAAAACTGTCCTTTCCTCCTATGGTGCTATAACATCTTCATGCATCACCTGTCCCTTAAATAAATTCAAATGTTCTAAAATAGAAATTTCTCATGTGTTGCAAGATCAAAGTACAATCCTTAGAAAGCTATTTATAATTTCACAGTGATATCACTGTAGTTCAAACATGATTTAATTTTTCTTAATGAAGCCCTTTAACTTGTAAATTCAGCAACACTAATTATTCCACTTAAGAAATAATTAGTGTCCCCCTTCTTCCCTGACTAATTAGTAACTTGTATTCAAGCTGTTAGGAAAGGTTACAATGTCAAGTTGTTCTCTGTGAGTATTTTTTTTTTTAAATTGATCTCAGTATGTTCCCTAATGGCAGGACTGTAGTTTTAGAATAGCTCTGTTAGTGTCTGGTGAGCACTTCAATGATTTCCTTCAAACTGAAAGAGGCTCAGGGAAAATCTTCCATTGCTTTTTGAATGTAGAGCAGTCATGGGACATCCACTAAGCCCCATTTAGGCAGAAAAGCAGGAAACGGTAGAGTCATTTGATACTCTGCCTGCAGAAGGTACCCACTACAGTTTTTATTTATAACAGATCTTTCAAATTGTTTCCGTTTTACATGACTGAACATCCTCATTTCATAGGAGAGGAAGTGAAGGCCCAAGGATTGTCCACAAAGTTACAAAATTCACTTAAGATATTCTAAGAAGTGGATGGCAAATCCATGAATATCACCTCTGAATGCAGTGTTCTTCCATTAAGTCAGAATAAGCACATGGAATAACCAGAAATTTAAAAAAATAATAATATATGAAATAGTAGGGAATTTCTTTTCATCAACTTATAACAATTTAGCAGCTATTTTCTCTGATAACTGCCTAAATGTTTGGATACCATAAACTATTCGTTAAGTGGGCCCTCAGTTCACTGGAAAAAAGTAATGTATCAGGGATCATCAAACTAGAAACTCAATTATATGCTGTCAATTTTCTAGATAGCTTTGAACTACATTTCATTAATTTTCAATACTATAAACTTTATTATACTCATAAAGGATATCACAGATTCACAAAGACCTTAAGTCAAGGAGTATTAGAGATTCTGATCTTTTGGAAGAACTCTAAGATGAAGCAGAGGTCCTAAGCTATGTTGGGCTTTCAACTAAAAGGAGAATGAACTATGTTCTCTAGGAAACCTACCTGTAATATTCAATATTGTGGTTTTGGTACCCCTCACAATTTTCATCCCAATTTATTTCCTCTTAGCCTGAAAACATCAATGGTCCAAATATCTAACATTTATTAAACAGTATTCAAGCACTTTGTATGAATTAGCAAACTTAATCCCCCAAATTTAGGACACAGATATTGTTGTTATTTTACCTCATAAAAAAGAAAATTTTGTATGAAGGGAACTTAAATTGCCTTTTTTCCTACAATTCTAACATAACCATGAATGATTTGTTTCCCCAAACCTGCCTCCTCACTGCATCATGTTTCCCAGCCAGACTCTGAATGGCACCCAAGACTACTCTACCCTAACATTCTCTCCCCCTCCTCCTTATAGCCATAGGAGATAACAATGTGAAAAGGAATCTCAAGTATTTATGACTCACAGAAGGCAAAAGAGCCCTTACACTGCCATTTTAGGTTGAAAGAATTTGGTCTCAAATATCTGTTTTGAGATTATTACATTGTTTATAATCTCAGCTGTGACTAGAGATGAACTCTGCACTCTTAGTTAATTGTTTATTTTCAATACCAAAAATCATAGAGGAAATATGAAAACATGATGAAAATTATTGAAAAGACCTTTGACCATTAAGGGATATATGACTATTAGATAAACTCTTTACAGCTTGGAAAATAAATTAAAGGAGGCATTTCTCTAAGAATTATAGCTGAAAAGTCAATAACAAGCATGACAATGGAAATATGAATACTGAATAATAAACCAAATTAAATACGTGGTCATAAATTTTTAGAAGTGAAATAATTTCACACACCAGAAGTTACTAAATATGGGGGGCAGAATTTAATGCTAGAGGAAGAGGATGAAATGAGTACTATGAAACATTATCTCTGATATGGCTGTTTGACTCGTGAATTCAAAGTAGCTATAGTTAATTTCATAAGACCTACACAAGATTCAGCCCAACAGCATGCCATCACAGGTGGTAGTGGGATTTACTGGCAGCTTGTGGTTACTAGAAGATGGGGAAACATTTTCTTCAGTGGTGCAGCCACTGGTAAGATGTTTATACACTGGTAAATAACTCATTAACTATGCTCATATAAACATTCCAAATTAAACTCATTAGGTTCCAAAACTAATGCATAAAATTAAAAGGGGAACCAGGTGAGGAAGAGGCAGGATTTCAGTGGTAGTATGAGAGGGATAGGAAAAAAATAATGGGCTGAATATGATCAAAAGACATCATATAAACAAGTATATATATATATATATATATATATATATATATATATATATATATACATATATATATAAATGTGTGTGTGTAAGAAATTGTCAACAATAAATAAGATTAAATAAAATAAATAAGATTAAAACATACAAAAACCTGTGACAGTATGAATAGTTGGGAAGAAAAAGTTTAAAGAGAGTGGTAAGGAGATAAGAGAAGATAAAATGGGTAACTATGATCAAAGTACCTTATATGCATGTATGAGATTATCAAAAATAAATGTTAAAAGCCACAATAAGAAAGTCATAAAGCTAGATTAGTGTTTCCCACCCCTTCAATGCCCTCCCCTCCCTCCCTATCCATCCTAGTGTCTAGTCCATGAAATGCTTGCTAGGTACGTAAGGTATTTTGGGTAGATTCAGGTTAGGTGCTGTAGATGAATGAGACTATGTGGCGATTTACTTTTCTGTGATTGGGTCGGCAATGGTACCATAAAATCCTACTTCCTAAAAGGCAGACCAAATGGTTGAACCTTCACCAGGCCCTTACAGGAAACACCTGAACCACAAGACACTGGAGAGAGTAGGATCAAGACTAACCTAAATCTTCTACATCTTCCCTCCCTTCCTCTCCCTCTCCCTCTCCCCCCCCCCCAACTCTTGTATATTAGTTATATTTTTCCTCATTTTCATAGTGGTCACTGACCTGTAACTCCCAGTACGAGCATGGGGCTATCATCCACAATGAAATTTTGATCAGAGAAACCTACAAGGGTTCCTAAAAGAATGACAGATTTCTGTCAGAGTATTTGATGACCTACCAAAGATTAGTGGTAAGTCCCTATTGCTGAAGACACCATATGCAGCTGACACATAAAATGGAATGGCATGGCTGGAAGCCAGGAGAGAGTCCGTCCCCAGACAGTCAGCATATCTAGTGCCAGAAGATGCTACATGGGCAACTGGGGGAAATGACCAATATCTGTCCAAGCAACTCATGGTCTAACCTACTTAGTAACAAATAACTGGTTCTGATGCCCACACAAGTGCAATAGTGGCACACAGCCACAGTGGGAAACCAATTGCTCTTGATTTGGCTAACTGATTCCCTCAGTGGTACAAGACCCATAGCTGGAACTGGGAAACAAGTCAGAATCATATCCAAACATAAGCCCTCTCTCCAATATCAAGCTACCATCAATCATGGGCTACAGGAGGGCCTACACCTATTAAACTCTCTATAAAAAATAGTAAGGGTTATATCATTTGTCCTGGAGCTAACTTATTCTCTGTTGGAGAATCTGCTTCTCTTTTTCAAATAGATACAGATCCTAAGGAGAGAGCCACCCCATCATACCTCAAAGGCCCCCTGAGAAACAAGCAAGGATACTGTTTTCCTGATGAACCGGATACCAGCACAAGTGGGAAGGAGATCAACACAGAGAAAAATCAACTCTTACAAAATCAGAGAGCCAGAGGACCCCAACACCTCATCACTGAAGCAGACCAAAAATGAACCCAACATGGCTCAGGGAAATTTTGCGGAAGAAGGAGCGGAAAGAATGTCAGAGCCACATGTTGGGTCAGGATATGCAGAGACATTTATTGTACCCATAACTGTGGGCTAACTCCACAATGCATGACCCATACACCTCATCAAGGAGGGACCAATGGGGAGGGGGTAGGTCATGTATGAGCCCAATAATGATACCAAACTGCCTGTATTTGATGAATAGAAAACTAATTAAAAAAAAAAAGAAAGTCATAAAACTAACAAGTGATGAAGCCAGAGATTAAAACCAGTTCAACTTGATAACCAAGTTTCAATTCTCTGTACATATGTTGGTTTCTCAAGAAGAAATGAACATGTAATCAATGATATCAAATTGATATCAAATTTGTCATCTTGGAGCAAGGAAAGGAAGGGCATCTCAAATGAACTGATAAAAAATTGGGACAGAGTAAAGGAGACATGAGTTAAACATGTATGAATAAGAAACATTTTTATAAAGGCTTACAATCCATTAGCATCTGGAAGAGAAGGTTTTTAATTCCACATTTGATGAAAGTGACAATGAAGTACAAAATGCTTTACACAACTTTACTCAGCTCTCTGACTTTCAATAATCTCTTCTGTGTGTATCTTTACCACTCCTCCAAATCAAAAACTCAAGTAAGGGTAAAATTCAATATCCTCTTTGATGCAGGAAAGGATCCACTTACGTTATGAGTTTGTATGTGTGTGTGTGTGCATGTGTGTATGTATGCACATATATCCTCAATTGGAACACCCAATACTCACATTCTTCTCTACTTGTTTCATAGTAAAATATTTTGACTCAAACAAGATAACAACTTCTTAACTATGCAGCCCATTTTATATACCTCTGTTATGAGAGATTTCCTATGCTTATATTATATGTTTATAAAGGCTTGCTGAATTAATATCTACAGTTAGGTTAAAGACATGGCTCAACAGTAAGGTGCTTGCCTGAAAAGCCTAAGAACCTGGGTTCAATTCCCCAGTGCCTATATAAAGTTAGATGCACAAAGTGGCACATGGAGCTGTTTTAGGTACCCATTCTCTTCTTCTCTCTCTCTTTTTTCCTCTTTCTCTTCCCTAGCAAATAAATAAATAAAAATGTATTTTTAATATATTTTTTTTTGATTTTCAAGGTAGGGACTCACCCAAGTTTAAAGGTGATTAACTTCTTTGGCAAAGTAGCAGGATACAAAATCAATGCACAAAAATCAGTAACCTTTCTATATGCAAAAGATAAAAATACGGAAAAAGAAATAAGCAACATTGTCCTATTTTCAATAGCAACAACAACATAAAATACCTTGGAACATTAGCCAAGGATATGAAAGACCTATACAATGAAAACATAAAAATACTCAAGAAAAAAATTGAGGAGGACTTGGGAAAATGAAAAGACCTCCCATGCTCCTGTGTAGGCAGAATTAAAATTGTGAAAATGGCAATCATACCAAAGGCAATATACAGATTTAATGCAATACCAATAAAAACTCCAACATTTTTCTTCACAGAGCTCAGGCTGACCTGGAATTCACTCTGTAGTCTCAGAGTAGCCTTGAACCCACAGTGATCTTCCTATCTCTGCCTCCCAAATGCTGGGACTAAAGGCATGCACCACTACACCCAGCTATAAAAATATACTTTTTTAAAAAATGTAAAGTTATTCAAGTTACGATGTTCCTAATTTAACAAAAACCTCTGCATTTAAAACCAAAGATTTCTTTTCAAATAGTCTCTATACATTAGATGGTTGTTTTATAGTGGTCTCAATTCATAACCAAATATAGGTAACTATTTCCATGAGGCTGTTATGAAAATATATAATGTCATTCTGCTTGCTAAATAACCACAACTCACTTATATTTATTTACATACCTTAATATTTCTGAAGTCCTGAGTTAATCAACTAAAAAAAGATATAGTCTGCATAGATGGCTAGGGTTTAAAGATGTTTACTTGCAAGGCCTGCCAACCTGGGGTTGAATTCCCAGGCATACATGTAAAGCCAGATACAAAAAGTGGCACAAGCATCAGGCATTCATTTTCAGTGTGAACACACACACACACACACACACGCACAAGCTCACACACACACACATACACACTAGAGTATTTAAAAATATTATAGTGCCTTAAAGCAATATTCAAAAATCTATAGAAAAAATACAAATGTCAGCTTTCTTGGGATCAAATTTTGTGGAATTCCCATCATCCAAGGAAAGCAACATGAAGAGGAAAGAGAGAGAGGGAGAGAGAAATGTGTGTGTGATTAATGCTTTTATTCTGTGATGTTTTTGTTAAGTTTTTGCTTTGTCTGTAAGGAAAAAAAATGAATGCTACAATGGGTGGCACAAACTCTGATTTCACTTTTATTTAAGGGAAGGGGATGCTTCAATAAATCAGGTGGATTTGGCTTAAAACAACAATAAAAAAATACCTAAGTGTTTGCTGGTAAGTCACCATTGTTGTTCTGGATTATTAGTAGCACAAAAACCAGCAATATGACATGTCAAGCTCATTCTCACAGGTCCATGAGAAAAATGACTTAAGAGAACGTTAACCTGCAAAAGCATCATAAATAACCTCTGATACC
The DNA here is from genome assembly GCF_020740685.1 of Jaculus jaculus. NCBI lineage: Eukaryota > Metazoa > Chordata > Mammalia > Rodentia > Dipodidae > Jaculus > Jaculus jaculus. The sequence continues at coordinate 37,087,149 of NC_059103.1, forward strand.
AAGCTGATGTGCACTTCACTTCTCACCATTAAGGAAAGAAAAACTAAGCACGTTCCTAAATGATCCATTAAAGTTTAGAATAAAAACTGCCAAGGACAGTCATGTTTGCTGCTTCCTCTGTCACAGAAAAAAAATTATCTCAGCAGCACGAGAACTACTCATCATTACCTAATATAATTTCACATTTATACCAATTAGAGAAGTGGGGGTAAAGAAAATGCTGAAGTTAAGCACTTGTTTATAAAATCTCTCTAAGTGAAATTGCTCAAAGACCTTTGCAATAACAGCCCTTTCCTCCAAAGAGCTTTATGCCTAAAGACACCATTTATTTTCTATTAGTAACCCCCATGGAGAGAAACAAGAAGAAATAGGCTACTTAGCATCAAATATAGTGTGTGCAGGAGGATCACATATGACCAAGTGAAAACTCCAGGCTGTTTTGATGTTTGGCTTTGACTGCATGCTGACCACACCACTCCTTCATTCTTCCCCTGCATGACTTTTACATGTATGTATCTGTTGAGAGACTTTTCCTGTGGAAATGTAAAGAACTGTAGACGTCCCCAGGTTGAGAGCACACTGATAGATCAAAGAAGGGGTTCCATCCAAACCCAGCTTGGAGAACTGATGAACTTAGTGGAATTAATTAGAGGAGGTTGTGTGACTCAAAAGGAGCTACACCACCAGACAATTCCCTGGTCAACTTATCAGCAACACCACCACCACAAGCATGGATTTGACCCACAAAAGAGTCCCACAGGGTGATGGACTGACAGCTACACTGCCCAAATCACCACACAACTTATGTTATTTTTTTTTAATCTATGGAGGGAGGTGAATCAGGAGGACCTTCTCAAGGCACATATGCCAACCCTGAGTTCCCTATGATTCTCCTTACTTCCCCCACTGAAAAATATGACTAAGCCTGACTTCATGAGGAATGATTAAAATTGCTCACAGCCACAATGTTTCAAGTTAGTAACAGTCATGTCCATCTCAGAGAAAAAGCTACATGGGAGTGCCTATGAACATAGCTTCACTTAATATTTCATTTACTTTAATATATTTTAACTGACAATATATTTGTTTATAACATAGGTTGCTTATTGAAAGAGGCAAAAATATATAATGTATTGAGTTCACACAAACACTCATCTTTATATATCTCTCAATTCCTAAACTTATCTATTATCTATATATTTAGATATCTACATCTACCTAATGTCAGACATTGTACCTGGGATAACAGCTATCATATTTATTCACTAAGTGGTTGCTAAGAAAGTCAATGGATAAGTAAATAAGTAGCATACCAGATGTAATAAGGACCTTTCCCCTGAGGAATACCTATACAGTTAGAATTACAGAGATAACAGAAAAAAAAAAAAAAAGAATGAGGATGTTAGAAAGATAACGCATGCTGGTTTTCTTGAACAGAGTTTTCCTTATGGCAGTAAGGTTAGTGCAAACTCACATGTGGGCGTGTGAATAATACTTGTGAAACCATCCTATCAATTCTTTTTTTTTTTTTTAATTTTTTGGTTTATTTTTATTTATTTATTTGATAGTGACAGTCAGAGAGAGAAAGAGGCAGATAGAAAGAGAGAGAATGGGCACGCCAGGGCTTCCAGCCTCTGCAAACGAACTCCAGATGCCTGTGCCCCCCTGTGCATCTGGCTAACGTGGGACCTGGGGAACTGAGCCTCGAACCGGGGTCCTTAGGCTTCACAGGCAAGCGCTTAACCGCTAAGCCATCTCTCCAGCCCCCATCCTATCAACTCTAACACATTCAAATCGGTTCCATTTTTGACTAAACAGTGAACGTCTTCAAAGACAGATGAAGCAATACTTTCATCCTTCTCCAGCATGATTTTAGAGAATTGACCTAAGTTAGGAAGTCTAGATATATTTTATGAATTGTATCTTGTGTAAGTTACAAGATTAGTCCAAGCCATTATCCTTCGAATGAAGAAAAGGAAGACCAAAGGATAGAAAGTCTTGCCCAAACTAGACTTAAAGGAATGCCTCCTGGGCATTCAGGTTTTCCACACTCAAGTATAGTGGCACATCCATCCTTTTCACTACCAAAGGCCTGGGACACCTTGCCTTTCTTTCATTTTTATTTTTATTTTTTTTGGTATTTTGAGGTAGGGTTTCACTCTAGCCCAGGCTGACCTGGAATTCACTAAGGAGTCTCAGGGTGGCCTCGAACTCACAGTGATCCTCCTACCTCTGCCTCCCAAGTGCTGGGATTAAAGGCGTGCGCCACCACGCCCGGCTCACCTTGCCTTTCTATAAGATACTATGTCACTCAAAGCTAAATCACTTTACACTCTGCCTCATGGATTTAGTACCCCAATAGCCACTTTGACTCCGTGAAGTATCCTCTATGTTGGGATCAGGATCTGGTACATTATCTCAAGGAACATAATTGTCCAGATATTCCCACTGCCTCATACATCCACTGGCTTAGCCATTGCATCTTGTACAAAATGCCAATTTTTCAGGAGATACAATCAATGGATTTCTGACCTTTTAATAGTACAAGATAAGAGTTCTCTGCACAAACTTCCCAAAATCACATTGCTAATAAGAAACTTGCTAAATGAAGCCCCCTGTGGTTGGCCCATCATGCTTGGCGTCAAACACTGAGCAGAGGCCAATATTTGTTCTTATAACCTTGTTTCAAAAGAGTTACTTAAAATTTCATAATGAAAACTAAATATTAATTATATGATATTGTTAGTAAATGTCTCAAAAGGGCTAAGCTCAGACTAGAATTTTATTATTTTAAATAAATAAATAAATCACAGCACGCATTCAGTGGGAAAATTCCTTTAACCTTGGACATGTCTCCGATGCATGTGTTACAGATTCACTTTTCCTAAGTTCCTAAGTCACTAACACTTCTGCTATCTTCTTATTGACTCCGATATCTGGTGTCTTCTAATAAAACAAAGCAAAAAGATTGAACTTAAGACTATACTGAGATTTATTTTTCTTAGTTTGCATGCATGTGTGTGTCTGTGTCTATGTGTGTGGTGTGTTACGTGTGATGTATACACATGCATGTTCCCTTGCAGGCACTCCATATGCTTGCTGTTGCAGGGGTCACTGGCCAGCAGTGGCTGGAGTAGAATGTTAGGTATCCTGCTCCATTGATCTCCCACATAGTCTTAGTTTGAGTGAGAGTTAGAGCTTGCAGGGCTCCAAAGATTCTTGAGTTTCTGCTCCCATGCTGGACTGGCACATGTTTCCCCAGGGGTTTTCTTTACGTGAGATTATGGACTTTGAACTCACAGTATCCAGCCCTCTTATGCCCTTATGCTTGCAGTAGAAGGTCACCTAACTTCTAAGCCATCTTTCCATGCATAGATTTATTTTTAGTCAGAATCTTAAGAGATAATCCTAGGAAAAGGAAGTCATGTAGCATGAAAGGATTAAACCCTATGCTGGGAGTGTATAGCTCACTGGTAGAACTCTTGTATAGGATGTGTGAGGCCCTGAGTTTGTTGCAGAGCACTGTAATAAATACATGAATGAATAAATGAACATCTAAAATGTCCCAAGTGTTTCTTCAACAGCTTTCAAGCTTGTATTTAATTGTTAATTTCTACGATAATCATGACATTCAGATAATGTCAGTGTCCCAGGTAGCTGTTAAGCATTATGATGAGGAGGAAGGTGCAAATATAACCCAGAAGAAGTGAAGAAAGGGTCCAATATATTGCTGTCTGCCTTTCAACCTTACTTCTTCAAATCTGCATACATACTGGGGAAAATTAAGCTGTTAGATTTCATGACATTTTTCTTCATGAATCTTTCCATACCACAACAAAGAACTGGAACTGCCCTGAGAATGTATATTATAGGGGAATCTTAGCCTGGTCATTCAAAATGATTTTCTTAACTTTCTCCAAACTGATGTAATTTTCTTTATTTTTATTTTTTTTGCATTGTTTGCTTATTTAAACTACAAGCAATGCATTAGCTTCCTTGGCTTCAAAATGTAAATATTAGCTATTTCTGTTTTTATTAGAATCTAATCCACCACTCAATGGTCACTTAGTCCATTCCCATCACCCTAGACACTTTGAATTGCAGAGAGTAAATTACTTCATTTCCAGTTCTCCCTGACACTAAGAATGACAGCTAGTAAACTGGAAATCACATCTATTCTTATGGAACATATACATTCTAGGACAGAGTTAAAAGCAAAGAGTCTAACAATTTTTATTTGAAACACTTAGAATGGAGCAAGTCTACATAATGAAAACCTTCAGTAGAAATCACAACCCACTGAAAAAAGTGCATGGAATCTCTCTAGGTTCTATTCACTAAGAATTATAAGTTTCTAAAAATTCATCTAAATAAGAAGATGCAAAGCAAAAAGCAAAAAACAAAAAAAAAATCTGCTTTCTTGATCCCAGGTGATTGGTTTCTTATTGCCTACAGAGAGAAGAAAGGTTACCCTACAAAATACAAGACTATATTTATTCAAAAAATGGAACCTAAGTTAGCTTTGTTTTTCCTGGGAGGCAGATGTAGGAGGATCACTATGAATTTGAGGCCAGCCTGAGACTACATAGTGAATTCCATGTCAGCCAGGGCTAGACTAAGACCTTACCTTGAAAAAAAAGAAAGTAATATTTTTTGTAATACAGAAGAATACCAACAATGTGAAAACTTCCCCACACTTTTATTAGAGAAGTCAATAGCTGTTTCATATAGTAATTTCTATATATACAGCCATACTACTCTGAGGAATACACAAAGATATTTATTACTGAATAAGTACTGATTGCACAGTTTATGAAAGCCACCTCAAATAGAAATAAGAAATCTCAAGGCCTGTATCATTCTCATATTGACATAGAACACCAAAATTTTGCTAGTTTCTTCTACCAAGTAACTTCTAGTTAGGATCATATTTTCTGTGGGAGGATGCAAATTTGAGGGAGGAGGGAATTGCGGCTATTTGGATCCCTGAGTCCACTTCCTGGGGCAGGCTGCTATTTAATATGAAGTCATTATTGGGACTTTTTCATCACTAGTATCCAATATTTGATTTAGATTTTTATATTTTTACTAAAGTAGTTTAGCTAGCTATCCATTTTGGAATGGGCAGACATTGACAGGGTCTCCTGGGCTGCACCACCTTGTGGCAAAGGTCCTTACAAAGCCTGGTAAGCCAGAGCCTGCTCTTCATAAAGCTGCATTGGATCAATCGTGGACTCTTCACTGAATGATGCAATCTGTTACCCGGCACATACCCCATCTCTAAAAACCAGAAGTGGAGTAAGTGTCCGCCTTCTTTCTACCATACAAGACGGCTTTGGGGAAAAACCTCTCTCAGTTTGGAAGAACAAACAATATCCAAACCACAGAGATTCATAAATCTTTTCCCATGAAGCTTTTCCTCTGTCTATGTTTACATTTTTTAGAAATTCTCCCTGAAAAGCGAACCTCTCCTGCCGGAGAGCTGGGTCATTGATTACAAGCAGCAGGTCTGTTGTCAACACAATCAAGCCTGGCATGGGAATAGTGGCTCCTGCATACCTAACAAGATAATGGTGCTAAGTACAGGTTTTTCAGCAAAATGCACTGCATTCCTCACACAAACAACAAATTGGTTCCGATGGCTGCCTCTTCTTTTATCACCCCTGCTTTTTGTCATCTTATCTTTGGAGTGATCCCACAGCTGCCCCGCGCTGTACACATTAAATGCAATGTACATACAGCAGCCGCCTTACTTCCTGGGTTCTGCATTCACTGAAGACTTTGATGTCTAAACCAGAAGGTGAGAATGGGATGTAGTGATGTAGTGGGGGGCTGGAAGAAGTAAGCACATTCATATCAATACTTATATTTATTCATAAATGTACCATACAAATATATTTTCTTTTACACTAGTGTTAATAAATGCCAAACGTGTTTTTGTTACATACATACCTCCAAACAATAAATGTGCAATCAAGTTCACCAACATAAATAGGATGTGTATACAGCGATGTAAAGCGTGGCCATGTAATATCTCTAGACACCATAACACAGTGTCTGCTCTCAACTCCAAAGAACATGACATGACTTACACATATCCATCCTCATTTTACATGATGAGCCTATAGAACGGGTTAGTCTTGAGCCCTGCTTTAGTCACTCAGACCATCCATGAACTCTCAAGTGGTACATGGCCGTGTGCCCAGTATTCACTGCAGCACTCACTGCTTCAGTGCTTGAAAGCCTATGTTATGTTTTGCATGCCTTTGTGAGGAATGCATTAAAATGGAGGGGAAAATGAGAAAATGTGATCAGAGGGAAAGAAAGGAATAGAGAACCTTTTGGGTAGCCCTCCTTATTCTATGGAGATTGTCTGAGGCCCAAGAGACACTTAAAATGAAACATTTCAGAATGCATGCTTCCCTAGGTACGGAAACTCCATCAGATCCAAACTAGAACCCAGAAAGCTTATAGCAAAGCAGAGAAACCTGCTAGGCTCAAACTTCCCTAGGACCAATGAGCCTGGCGCTTTCCTATGCATGCTCAGATAGCCAGTGAAGTCATCTTCCTGACGCTGCTGAACAAATTCCAGAACTTAAGAAGGTAAAAATGGCAAACAGACTTAAGATAGCAATTAAAGAACACTCCTCTCTCCCTCCCCCCCCCCCTCTCAGAGGTGTTATCAACCATAAACTAATTCAACTTCTTATTTTAAAAGTTTAGGGCATTATATATGAAGATCTATCAAGGGTTTTTCCTCACTCAACATGTAAAATATAAACTATTAAAAAGGAGACATAAAAGGAAGAGAAAGGAAGGGAGGAGGGTACTTAATAGGTTGATATTGTATATATGTAAGTACAATGATTGAGATGGGGAGGTAATATGATGGAGAATGGAATTTCAAAGGGGAAAGTGTGTGTGTGGGGGGGGATTACCATGGGATTTTTTTTTATATGCTTTTTTTAAAATTATTTATTTACTTATTTGAGAGCGACAGACACAGAGAGAAAGACAGATAGAGGGAGAGAGAGAGAATGGACGCGCCAGGGCTTCCAGCCACTGAAAACGAACTCCAGACGCGTGCGCCCCCTTGTGCATCTGGCTAACGTGGGATCTGGGGAACCAAGCCTCGAACCGGGGTCCTTAGGTTTCACAGGCAAGCGTTTAACCGCTAAGCCATCTCTCCAGCCCGGATTTTTTTTTTATAACCATGGAAAATGCTAATAAAAATTTAAAAAATAAAATATAAACTATTGCTGGATATTTAATTGCACTTTTTCTTGATGCAGAAACTTTGTTGTCATTTCAGCACTGCCTGAATTCTATTCATTTACTCACTCACATGCACAAATTCATACACTGCTTGGTGTGTACACATCACTCTCATTGCTGAGGGACATAAAAAGCATAAGTTAAAATGTCTATGTCAATGGGTCACTCTTTAGCAAGATGAAAAGTAACTCATCAAAGATGTGCTCTTTTCCACACTGACAATGTTCTCTCCAATACCCTAAGGAAGTGGCAGCCAGGGAGAAGGTGGCTGCTCCTCAGACAAAGGTCACTTTGTAATAGGAGTCACAGTTTTACAATTCTACTCTATTAGCTTGTGAAGTCCCACCACTCACCCGTCTCTGGCATATTCTTCATAATCACCAAACACATTTCATCATCTCCTTCTGACATTGCTGGTCTGAATAGTGGGAGTTTGGTACAGAAATCTCACGGGAATGCAAACTGTAGTTTCTTTGAGAATGTCTATCATTGAGTTTTCTTCATCATAAGAGAGCAATTTCCAAAATGGTCCGACAAATCTCCAATCCTTTCATGCTTCTCATTCAATTATCATTCCCTTTTTTGATAATTGGGTTAATATGTATCTTTAATCTTATTCATTATATTTTCAATTATGAACTTTTACATTTTGGAAGTATTTTTTTTCCATTATTATGACTATGTCAGTACCAAGTTCCTATGAGCTCATTGTCCCAAACACAGGGTGACTTTAATTATTCCACATGTTTCTATCATAGATAATTTTTAAAGCTTTGCAAGAGATTGTATTTAAAGATTGTTCACATGGATAGTAATATGGGACCAACTCTGTTTAGCCTCATGCAGGAATATTAAGGGAAACCATGCCATTTTAGGTAATAAGTACTACACTGATATTATGACACAGGTCTTTTTACCGTCGTTACTAAGTACTGAAGGTTAAAGAAAAACACAAATATGACACAAGGAAGAAAGATCTCTAGTCTGTGGCAGAGTGCTTGCCTTCATATGGTATCATGGCAGTAAGTTCAAATAAGTGACACCCAAGACTCCATGCTACAAATATCCACACACTCATTCCTCTCTGTTCTTTCACATATACACCCCCAACACAAATGAAAGAAGCAGTCCCTTTCTCTTGAACTCTGCTCAACTATTTCCATATTACAGGTGGTCAAGTTTCCAAACGAAAAATTCAACAACAGTGCTCTTTGGACTGACAGTGGAGAAAAGGGCAGTCACATGATTACATATAAGTCTTTTACCTAATCTTATTTTTCTATCAATAATGTCCTTTTCTTTTTATTAAAATACTCTCTCTCTTCCTCTCTCCCTCTCCCCCTCTCCCTTTCCCTCTCCCTCCCTCTCTCTCTCTCTCTCTCTCTCTCTCTCTCTCTCTCTCTCTCTCTCTCCTTGAAAATAAATGTTTTTTTTACATTTTATATTTAGATTGTCATACAATTATGTATGGAGTATAGAGTGACATTTAAACACACACACACACACACACACACACACACACAGATCTGAAAATATCAGATCAGGCTAACTGGCATATCCCAACTTAGACATGTGTCACTTCTGTGTTTTAGGAACATACAAAATCCTCTTTTGTAGGTATATCTGATTCATTATTGTCAACTACAGTTATGTTCTGCGCTATGAAACATAGAAGCTATATTTCCTATTCAACTTTACCCTTTTATCTATTACACATCTTCATTTCTCCTTTGCCCAAACCTTGTGCAAGTTTTGGTAATGCCTTGTGATGGTCAATTTTGTTAACATGATAGGATATGAAATCACAGTGGAAACACACCTCTGGGCATATTCTAGATTATGTTAGTTGAAGTAGGAAGAACCACCATAAATGTGTGTCATGCCACTCCATCCTCTGGTTGCTGGATTGTAACAACCACAAAAAGAAGAACAAGAAAATGAGCTGATAACCTGCATTGTTTGTCCTGTTCCCTGACGGTTGTGTAAATGTGATCAGTTGCAGCATTCTCTTGCCTCTATACCTTCCCCATCATGATGGAACTGTAAGAGATCAATAATCCCACTGAGGGCTAACATCAGTGGAACAGGTGTGGGGAGAGGGAACATAAGGGAATAACCTGATGGGAATATGACCAATTTGTAATATGGTCATATAAAAAAGTTCTCAATAATATATGAAATAAAATAAACCCTTCCTCCATTAAGCTACTTCTTATTAGGTATTTGGTGACACAATGAGAAATTTGGAGGAATTTGGTACAGAGTGGCATTGGCATTGTTGTAATAAACCTGACCATATGGTTTACAGGTCTTTGAAATTGGTTTACAGGAACTGTGTGGGAGGGTTTGCAATTTTGGGCTAGAAAAATCCCACGAATCCTATAGTATTTCTTAGTAAGCTGTCCTGGTAGGAATTTGGAAGACCATAATATTAAGAACAATGTAAATAGTGAGGGCCATGCTCATAAGGCTTCAGAGGAAAATAATGATGTTACTTTGAATTGGTCTAGAGACCATTAATGTGATATTATGTCACAGAATTTGGCTGCATTCTTCCCAGGTCATGAGAAATCTAATGAGGCTTAATTCAAAACTAATGTACTAAAGCCGGGCGTGGTGGTGCACGCCTTTAATCCCAGCACTCAGGAGGCAGAAGTAGGAGGATCGCCGTGAGTTCAAGGCCACCCTGAGACTTCATAGTGAATTCCAGGTCAGCCTGGGCTAGAGTGAGACCCTACTTCAAAAAAACAAAACAAAACAAAACAAAACAAAAAAACAAACAAAAAACTAATGTACTAATTTGTTTGTCAAAAGATATCTCAAGACAGGATAGTATTAATGTGGTGGCATGTCTATTGCTCATGGCTCTGATTGAAATCCACATTGAGTGAGCAAGAAAGAAATTGAAAGAACAGAAATATGAAAAATGCATAGTTTTGCAAGTGAAAAATGGGCAAGTTTAAAGTTACAGTTAGTTCTATTGAAGAACAGAACTTGGCACTATGTACTGGCAGAAAAAGTTTCCTAAGGACAAGACATTTCCTATAGAAGATTCCATCTTTTGATTTGAAAGGATTGAGAATAAACTGAGAATACTGCTGAAGGAGTTCCCTGCTCAGAAGTAACTGCCTAAGTCAGTCTGGAAGGTACTCAGAGGTGAATGCAATACAAGAAACTAAACTGCATTTTGAGCTGGCATTGGTTGCATTTTGAACATGATAGTATTGACTACTGATGCTGCTCTTGCAGGCATAAAAGTACAAGATTAAAGGGATCACAGAGTCTGGTATCATGGTTCCAGGAAACTGCTGAGGTCTAGTGTTGTATAGCAGGGTCATCGTTCCTGCAATGAGCCCCTTATAGACAATTGTGGGAATCTGTAAAGGAAATTTCAAAGATGCATGGGAGATGACAGGATGTCAGAGTGCCATGACCATGTGACATCTGCTGAGACAAGCTATAGACATACACTGGAGCTGGCTCAAGAAAAAGGCTGTGTGTGCTTCAGGCAACCGAGGAGAAAAAGTGATGTTGCATGAGTCCTTTGAGCCCAAGTAGTTCTACCATGAGCCCCAGATGCAGGCAAGGTGCTGAGAATTTGGATTTTCCTTGTTGGGTCTTTCATTGATTTGATCATTTCTTGAATGTACCCATACTTTCCTTTTTGGTTGAGAATGTCTACTTGTGGTAATGCACATTGGAAGTATATAACTTGTTTTGCTTATAGATAAAGAAATTTCTTGAATCTCAGAAGAAACTCTGCACTAACAATTCAGAACAGTTTTGGGACTAATAAATACCATGGAAATTAAATTCATTTTGCATTATGTGATGGCCATACCCTAAGGGGACACGAGGTGGAAGGCTATGGCTGAAAAGTGGTGCATTTGAAGAACAGAGCTGAACTGGTTAATCTCATTATTTTGATAGGATTTAAAATTACAGTAGAAACAAACCAATGGTTGCATTTGTGAGGAAGTTTCAGGATTAGGTGAACAGAAGTGGGAAGATCTTCTGTAAATGTAGGTAGCATGATGCCATTAGCTAGGGTTATGGGTTACAAAAAAATACAAGTAGAAAAACAAGTTAAGTATTAGCATTGCTGGCCTGCTGCTTTCTGATTGCTGATTAAATGTGTCCAACTATCTCATTTTCCTTCCACCATGACTTTCCCACCATGGTGAACTGTGTATTCCCAGAAACTGTAAACCTTTCCTACTTTAAGTCAATCCTTGTCAGGTATTTGTTCATAGCAACAAAACAAGTTTTATTCTACCCTTAAGATTATGATGTTTAATCTCTGGTTGTCTATTTGATAGGATTTAGAATCACCATGGAAACAAATCTCTTGGCATCTTTCTTAGGGCTTTTCTAGATTAGGTTAATTGAAGCAGGAAGACCTACCCTAATGGTGGGCAGTACCAATTCATGGACTGGGAGTCCTATACCATATGAATGTGAGACAGTTCCCCGACAGCCAGCATTCATTGTCCTCTCTACTTTCTCCCTGCTGGTATGACAATATGCTCCTGGCTTCTCCTCAAAACTGTACTCTAGGGCGGGCCGCGGCTGTCGGCTGGCTCCCCAGTGCAGTGAGGAGCGCAGGGAGGCGGCGCCGAGCCGGGTCTCAAGATTCTGTCCTCCAAGACAATCCTGTCATGATTGGATAGGACCTCCAGATAAATATTCAAACCTTCGACCTGTTCATTTTTACATCCCTGAAAATGAATCACCAATGGAACAAAAGCTCAGACAACTGAGACAGGAAACACAAGAATGGAATCAGCAGTTCTGGGCTAACCAGAATTTGACTTTTAATAAGGAAAAAGAAGAATTCATTCACTCAAGACTGAAAGCTAAGGGATTGGACCTGAGAAATGAAACAGGTCAGAAAGCAACACTGAATGCAGAAGAAATGGCTGACTTTTACAAGGAATTTTTAAGTAAAAATTTTCAGAAGCATATGTATTATAACAGAGACTGGTACAAGCGTAATTTTGCCATCACCTTCCTCATGGGGAAAGTGGCATTGGAGAAGATCTGGAACAAGCTGCAACGGAAGCAAAAGAAGCTAAGTGTTTAGGAGCCCACTCCACCAGACCCTCCAGCATCTAGGTTCCATTCATGAGGGCCCTGAAATCTGTAAGTGGCTGGGCATGGTGACAAACACCTTTAATCCCAGCACTCAGAAGGCTGAAATAGGAGGATCACTGTGAGTTCAAGGCTAGTCTGGGACTACAGAGTCAATTCCAGGTCAGCCTGGGCTAGAGTGAGAGACCCTATCTCAAAAAACAAAACAAAGGGCTGGAGAGATGGCGTAGCGGTTAAGCGCTTGCCTGTGAAGCCTAAGGACCCCGGTTCGAGGCTCAGTTCCCCAGGTCCCACGTTAGCCAGATGCACAAGGGGGCGCACGCGTCTGGAGTTCGTTTGCAGAGGCTGGAAGCCCTGGTGCGCCCATTCTCTCTCTCTCCCTCTATCTGTCTTTCTCTCTGTGTCTGTCGCTCTCAAATAAATAAATAAATTTAAAAAAGAAAAAAAAAACTGTACTCTACAAGTAAATCCTTTTCTTCTTGAATCTGCTTCAAGGTTAAGTATTTTTGTCCCAAAAATGTGAAAGTAGCTGATATAGAGATTAACTTTGTCACTGTTTTTGAGAACTATGACTCTTCATTGACATATTCATATTAGAAGTGAAGAAATTTACATCTCTCTTTTTTTTTTTTTTTTTTTTTTGAGGAAGGATCTCACTCTAGCACAGGCTGAACTGGAATCACTATGCAGTCTCAGAATGGCCTCAAAATCATGGTGATCCTCTTACCTCTGCCTCCTGAGTGCTGTGATTAAAGGCATGCACCACCATGCCTGCCTCCATCTTAGTTTTCAATATAAAGAATTTGCATGAACAACCTTTGTAGGCTTACTATAAAGGCTTCCTCTGAATCTCTAAAAAGTTGTTCAGGAAGATGCATTTGCTTAGAAAAAGTGCTCTCTCAACTTGATTCCTTATAAAACATCAGATATCCACAGCAGTTAATGTGTGTGTGTCTGTGTGTGTGTGTGTGTGTGTGTGTGTGTGTGTGTGTGTGTGTGTATGTGAATGTGTGCATGTGTATGGAACCTGGAAGATAAACTTGGGTGCTCTTCTCTCAGAATACCATGTACCTTTCTTGTGACAGAGTCTCTCATTGACCTTGAGCTGGCCAAGTTAGCTAGACTTGGCAAGTGAATCCCAGGGTTCCATCTGTATCTGCATCCCTAGTTCTGGGATTACATGTGTAAGTTACCACACTAGGATTTTTCACATGGGTTATAGGGATCAAATTCAAATCCTAATTCTTTTAAAGGAAGCATATTACTTGTTGGGCTATCTCCTCAGTCAAACAATTTTCATATGCAATATGATGAATACTTTTCTCAGCATTTTCATGAATTAGCACACATGGCCCTCATGAGTTCAATACAAACAGAACTAGCAGTATCTCCATTTTGCAAGTTGTCATGTCTGCACTATATGGTGTACAGGTCTAAGGAGGTGGCAGGATGTGAACCAAGATTAGGGCTTTGTCTTCTCTCCTATGTTCCCGAGAATGAACAGAGAGAAACTTTGGAGAAAGAAGATATTCACTTGAGAAATAGTCTAACATTTTAGCAACTCAGTCATCATGTTCAAAAGCATTGAGAAAATTCACTCCAATGCTGGTCAGGCACCATTTTTAACTCTCAGTAGCTCTAGCTTAATAATACAGTGCTTGCTTGGTACTCACTTGGTGAAGCACATAATTGTGACATGACCATTATTCCTGTAGGACAACACACAGGGAACTAAGGATATAGTTGGGAATCAGCCACATTTTTCCAGGCTAGAGAAAGAAGCTACTCATGGCACATAAAGCAAGCATGGAGATAAAGTTTAATTTGTCTCCTTGTTACTCATCCATATAACTCAAATTACTTGCAGTTCTCCAAAACAACTACGTAATACTGCTAAATGCCAAGATAAACAAATATGGATCCTATAGAATTATGGGTATGTTCACATAGGACAACACAATAGGGATAATGGTTAAAGACACTCAATAATAATTTTAAATTTTGACTGGAGAGAGTGCTTAGTGGTTACTGCACTTGCCTATGAAGCCTAAGCATCCAAGTTTGATTCTCTAGGCCCCACATAAACCAGGTGCACAAGGTGGCGCATGCATCTGGAATTTGTTTGCAGAGGCTAGAAGCCATGGCACTCTCTTTCTTTTCTTTCTTTCTTTCTTTCTTTCTTCCTTCTTTCCTTTCTTCCTTCCTTCCTTCCTCTCTTCTTTCCTTCCTTTCTCTCTCTCATAAATAAATTAATAAAAATATATAGTTTTTTAAAAATAATAATTTTAAATTCATACAGATTGTACCACATGACTACTCTTTCAAAGGGAATGTGTGTGTACACATACTTGTACAATACATATCTATAGGCTGTATACTTTCACAAGCTGCCATAAATTTATTTCCTCAGCCTTCAATCAAAAGCACTGTTAAGTAGTCTCATACATCAGGATCTTTCTGTGTGGAAAAGGTCTCAAGACTGCCAAGTTCTGGTAACTTTGCTTATTAGTGAGTGTAAAAATGTCACTTACTGGACTGGAACACCCCTTCCAAAGAAAGAGAAGTCAGGAACAAAGCCTGAGTGATCAATACTTCTGTGACTTTGAGCAGCATGGAAGGGCTCACCTGCTAGAGATGACCTATAATTCCCACAGCACACTGTCAAACTTGCAGACTTTTCTGTGTATAGCCAATTTCAACTACTTCCCTCAGTGAGATGTCCTGCTGGTTTGGATTCAAAGGACCTCTTTAGACTTTCTGTAGCAATCAATGTTGTTAGAGGTGGCTTGTGTTAGCTCAGAGAAGCAGCCATACTTAGACACTATGTTTGCTAAGCTAGCCAGAGACAGAACACAACTATCATTGGCATTGAGCCAAGAAATAAAAGAAAAGATCAGAAAAGCCAGTAACAGCATGATGTCAACAGAGATGGGAGGTCAGTTTTGAGAGATGCACTTGGATCACATCTCCATGAGCTTCTCTACAAAGGAGACTCTGCTATTGTATAATATTAATAGTTGCTTAATAATATTTGAACAAAGAAGCTTAGAAAAAGAAAGTTGGGAGACAAAATACTACATTCAGCATACATGGAGGAGACACTATCAGAAATGTGAAAATGTAGAAAAGTTAAGTAATGTCAAAGTTGGGATGAAATTGTATTCTGAACAAAACAATTTAAATAAAAAAAGTGTCACCACATGTTCTGACAAAGGTATGAAGTCCTGAAGTAAGAAGCTAACTTAAAGGTGGGTCATTTATTTATGTATGTATATGATCGTTTTATGTGATTGTGTCAGAGTTGGGTAGACAATATACCCATGGTATGTCTTTTAAAGACTAAAATATCTATCTAACCTTTTATAAAATGAGGTTGCTGACCCATTGTTGCAGTCAGGTTCACATTTCTGGTAGAAGTCACCTAACCAAGAGCAGTTGTGGAGAAGAAAATGGTTTTTATTTTGGCTTACAGGCTTGAAGGGGAAGCTCCATGATATCAGGGGGAAATGATGGCATGAGCAAAGTGCACATCACCCCCTGGCCAACATAAGGTAGACTAGAGCAACAGGAGAGTGTGCCCAACGCTGGCAACGGTATCCTGGATTTAACACCCATAATCCTGCCTCCCACAATACATTGTATCCAGCAGGTATTAATTTCCAAATCTCCATCAGCTGGGAACCCAACACTCAACCCACCTAAGTTTATGGGGGGGGCACCTGAATCAAATCACTACATTCTGCCACTGTTCACTATAAACTGATAACCATACATGATATAAACTATAATGCATTCAACTAACTTTAACAGTCCCCATGGTTTTTATCAATTCCAATGGTGTTCAACCATCCCCATAATACAAGGTGCTTTTTTTAACTGAGCAATAATAATAATAAAAAACCTCCAAACCTATAATGGCACAGAATAAATATTCACAGTGCAAAAGATGGCATTGGGCATAGCAAAGAAATATTCAACAAATACAAATTTAAACAGGGCAAACATCAAACTCTGTAGCTCCAAGTCCAACAACTCTAGTCAGTGACAAGCCTCTAAGTCAATAATCCTAACTAGCAACATGTCTCTGGAGTTCCAATTCTGCCCCTCCAGCTAGGCTACTAACAGTCCTGGCAAACTTCATCCAGGGCTGGCAGAAATCATTAGCAGACATCTTGTGGTCCCAGCATCTCCACTGGGTCTCCACTGCAAACAACAGTTCATCCTCACAGCTCCATTGGGTTTCCATGCAGGCATCCAGCAAGACTGCTTCACACTGCACATGCCATTTACAAATCACAAGATGGCAAACTCAATGACTCTCTCTTTCCTACATTTCTTCTACTCCACAATACCAGGTGGGGTGCCAATTTGTTAATCCAGATAGAATAAAGTAGACTTTGAAGAACAGGACACTCCTGGAGCACTCAAGCTCCTTCAAAAGAGTACATTATTCTTGTTGCCCCAGTGCAGATAGGCTGGCCCAATCTCAAAGGTTGCAGTCTCTCAAACAATCTGCAAAGATTTCATATTTCCCATTCCATATCCCTCTGCTCACACCAGTCCATTTCTACTCAGTGCAACCTTGCACAACCTCTCAGCACACAGCCATAACAGCACCTCTCCAAATGTTTCTAGCCCAGTCCAAGCAAAGCACTTTCTCACCATCATAAGCCAAATTTCACATTCCATAGTTCTTACTGCATTAAGGTCTTTCAACTCTGACCAGAAGAGTCCATCAAACTGTACTTGCAGCACTGAAAGGAGTCTTAGGACAAGGTTTCAAATCCCTCCACATTCCTCTTAAAAATCAGCTTCAAAAGGCCAAAGCCATACAATCAGGCGCCTAGTAGCAAATGACACCAGTCGTCAGTACCAATATTACTGTTGCAGTCATATTTGCATTGGTAGTAGAAATCACCCAACCAAGAGCAACTCGTGGGAAAAAAGATTTTTATCTTAGCTAACAGGCTCAAATGGGGAGATCCATGATGGCAGGGGAAAATGATGTCATGAGCAGATGGCCAACATTGGGGGACAATAGCAACACTGGCAAGGGGATACTGGCTAAAATACCCATAAGCCCGACCCCAACAATACACCCAGCAGGCATCAATTTCCAAATCTCCTAGCATTCAGAACACCTAAGTTTATGGGAGACACCTGGATCAAACCACTACACCCATAATAGCAGTGGAATAAATGCTGAATGATTAGCACTTTCTCACAGAGAAGCAGAACTTAGTTGCAACCCAAATTAGAATCACACTGCAACGTCACTGCTCCATATGACTCAGTTTTCCTTTATGGCAATTCTCTTCACTGATACTCCTGACCATAACTCTTCCCCAAGCCATCTGTATTGGCACTGCCAATATCCTTGTTGTTGAGTGCTTTAAGATAGAGAGATTCTTTAGGAAATATTAGCACTATCTTAATTAAGTTCTTACACATTTAATAAGTAGTTTTGTTCTGCTGGTTCATCTTTTTCAATAAACAATAATCAGAAAATATATCTGTTTTTCACTGCTATAAACTCCTTGTCTTCATATTTAATAAGTGAGTGGAATGGTCAATACAACATTATCATGGGAACTCCCTATGACCAACCACTACGACAATGGACAGAACTCACTCTGGCATAATACTACTTTTTCAAGCATTCATCCATCAAAAATATTCTTATCAGTCTTTCAAAGGCCAGAAAGTTGAAAAATAGCATGCGAACAAACATTTAACATATCCTGCAATAGCAACTAGCCCCTAGGAAACTTCTAATCCAGTTTTCAAGCACGTCCAGGAATAACAAGTTTTAAACAAAATCCAACCATTACATGTTGGGTAACTTGTTCTCTGAACACATGTTTGGTTGAAGGGGAATTGTGTTCCTGCAGAAAGAAGAAAGGCAACAGCACACACATATGGCCTTTCAACATTAACAATCGGTAGGGTGAAACTCAGACCTCCACATGGCCTTATTTGTTCTTGTAAGTACAGTTTCTACGGACACACATGAACACCAATATGCTAGCTGTCATAGTCTGTGGGTGGTGGGGGGGTCAGAGAAGCCCAGAGGGGCCTGGGGTCACTGAAAACCAGTAGACAAAGGAGACGTGCTGGATAGTCAGACACATTGGCTGGATGTCTTAAGGTACCAGGGTATCCAGACCCTCAACAATCACTAGCCAGGCCAGATATGGTGGCACACAGTTTTAATACCCGCCCTTAGGAGGCTGAGGTAAGTGGATGACAGTGAGTTCAAAGCCAGCCTGGAGCTACAGAGTGAGTTCCAGGTCAGTCTGGCTTCCAATGAGACCCTGCCTCAACAAAGAACAACAAAATCACTAGTCAGGTTTAGGGGAAGAATGCAAGGTAATGTTGATTTCTTAGAAGCAGGACTTGAAAACTGGTTGGGATGGGCACTCATTAGTCAGAATGGTATAAATAGATCATATTGGAAATTCACAGAAACTAAATATTTCCCATCCAGCAGAAAAAAAATCTTAATATTTTAGCATTGAGCATGCATAATTCTACCTATTGGCCAAAGACTAACATTGACATAATCTATTTAATACACCGCTAGGACTAGTACCTTTGCTTCTGACTGCTGTAGTCATTCATGCCTATAATGGACTCTGGGTCTCGAAGATTGAGTGAGCTGCATCTTCATCTGACACATATCCTCAGTGATGGAGCATGCAGAGTCCATAAAGACATGTCTAGAAGCAGCCAGTAAGAGAAGTGTAGAAGAGAACTGTAATGTGTCTCTCAAGGAGGGGCCTGAACTCTGCTCTTTGGCGTGTGTGTGTGTGTGTGTGTGTGTGTGTGTGTGTGTGTGTGTTTGGATGTTCATGTGTGTGACTTTAGGTGTGCACATGTCACTTTGCGCATGGAGAGTTTAAAGGACAACTTTAGAGTGTCATTCCTCACGTTCCACTCTATTGTTCCCTGCTCTCTTCTCCAGGCTAGCTGGACCATTAGCTACTCGAGAATTCTCTTATTTCTCTCTCCCTTCCGATTGAAAGTACACAGAGATTACAGTTGCTCACAATATCTGCCTTTTTATTTTATTTTTATTTTTCATAGCGGCAGACTCAGGTACTCAGATGATCCATCTCTCCTACCCCCTATATTCTACTTTGATATGATATGAGAATACAAGGGATTTTAAAGAGTGATCTCATGAACTTCATTGCCATATCCAGGTTCTCATTTCAAAATATAAGAGTCCTAGAAATAGAAACAGAACCAGTGATTATCTTGTCTTACTAATTAGTCCAAAATGAACTGACCTCACTACCAGCCTTGTGATATCTGTGGCTCAAATTATGCTCAAAGCTACCAAAATACATCCTGGAAATATGTTCCCTATAGGCTATGAGAAGAAATCAATTTGGTTTATGTAGGGGGCTAAAATAACAACAACAAAGAAAATGTTTAATTCTGCCCAATTCTCCACTCATCCTTAAAAAAGTGTTATAAGGAAAAATCCAACTACTTCTTTGATGTTTGATGGTATAACAAAGCTCCAACTTCCTTTTAGAATCATCTAATATTCTTGGTTCAAATGATTAATAAACAACTCATGTCAGAAAGTGAGGCATAAGTTTGAGAAGTAAAAGAAATGACTAAAGCTATAGGCAAAATGATAAAAACCCATTACAAGATTCACCTATCTTGCTCTACCTCTTTGCTCCCACTTGAAAATTTATAAAGGTCTACTTGATAGAAATTGGGAAACTCATAACTCCCCACTGGTGCTATTTCCAATCCAAAAATCAGCCAATACTTGGAATTAGAACATAGAATGGTGATATATGTGGCATCTTGTCATAAATTCAAGAAAGATGTTCATTTCTTATCAAGGTAGGTAACTTTCCAATCACTGGTAATGAACATGACCACTGAACATGGATCTCAGGAAGGATAAATACGAGATAAGAGTAGCTAGCATGAGTAATAAATATCAAGTCACCTATGCATTGATATTATCAGGCATCTATAGCTAGAATCCCAACCTTGGAGAAATTCACTCAGAGACTGGTCTAACAATTCTATTCCAAGTGACTATTTTGGTCTTTCTATACTGAAGCAGATTAATTTTGGGTAAGAGAAGGTACTCAAAGCTTAAAATATAGCCAAGGATATGCTTCTTCATAACATCAAAAGTTTAATTACATAATTCCTGGGAGAAAACCATTGTAATCTCCAGAGTAAGATTACACATCTCAAGAGTAGAGCACCTTAAGGCCTAATCCCCAGAGAATAGATAAGTAAATCCATGAAAAAATATTCCAACTCTGAAAAGTTAATCTCTGAATCATTAAAAGAATTCATTGCCTTTTTATTCTATTTTTAATTAGTTATTTATTTGAGAATGACAGAGAAAGAAAGAAAATGGGTGCACCAGGGCCTCCAGCTACTGCAAAAAAAAAAAACTCCAGGTGCATGCACCATCTTGTGCATCTGGCTTACAAGGTTACTGGGGAATCGAGCTTTGAACCAAGGTCCTTAGGCTTCACAGCAAGTGATTAAATGCTAAGCCATCTCTCCAACCAGCCATATATTTTTTTATTTCTAATTTTTCAGGACACTTCAGTGGTATGACAAAGATGAGATTATTTCCCAGCCACACATATTGCTGCAATAAGCTAGAGACAAAATTTTGCTAACCTAGTATTTGATGTAGATTTCACTACAATAAAAAGCTCCCAGTCTGCTTTAAAACTTAGAGATGCATGCTGGAGAGATGTCTTAACACTTAAGGTGCTTGCCTGGAAAGCCTAAGAACCCATGTTTAACCTCCCAGATCCCACATAAACTAGACACACAAGGTGACACATACACAAGGTTGCACATGTCCTCAAGGTGGCACATGCGTCTGAAGATAAGATGGCAGTGGCTAGAACTCAGGAGGCAGAGGTAGTAGGATCACCATGAGTTCAAGGCCATCCTGAGACTACAGAGTTAATTCCAGGTCAGCCTGGACCTGAGAGAGACCCTACCTTGAAAAAAAAAAAAAATGATTACAGTGGCTAGAGACCTGGTAGCCCAATTTTCTCCCTCTGTCTCTCATAAAAAAAGGCCAGTCGAAAAAAAAAAAAAAAGCCTACGAACCACAGTATGAGGCTCGATTCCCCAGGACCCACGTTAGCCAGATACACAAGGGGGCACACGCATCTGGAATTTGTTTGCAGTGGCTGGAGGCCCTGGTGTGCCCATTCTCTCCCTCCCTCCCTCTCTCTCTCCTCTCCTCTCCTCTCCTCTCCTCTCCTCTCCTCTCCTCTCCTCTCCTCTCTCTCTCTCTCTCTCTCTCTCTCTCTCTCTCTCTCTCTCTCTCTCTCCCTCTGCCTCTTTCTCTCTTTGTCTCTCTCAAATAAATGAACAACAACAAAAAGCCAGTCTATTGGGCTTGCCTAAAAAAATAATAAATAAATTAGAGGTGCAAGTTCCAATTGAATGTTGCATTTTTTTCAGGCAGTGATTTGAAGTTATTTCATTTGTAATATACTACATAGCATTTGTACTCATTCAATCTATTTCAATACTGGATAACAGTGGGAATACATGAACCAAAATTAAATGATTCTTTAGATACAAAAAATACGTTTAAGTACCAAATTTCTTTTCAAGTGTCTACTTACTTGTCTTCACTTTTGTGGTGGAGTGATTCAGGTGCCCCCCATAAACTTAGGTGTTCTAAATGCTAAGTTCCAAACTGATGGAGATTTAGGAATTAATGCTCCTTGAAGTCAGAGTTGTTGGGGGTATGCTTATCAGTCTTAGGGCCAGTTTCCCCTTCCCAGTGTTTGGCACAGACTCCTGTTGTTATTGTCTACCTTTTGTTGGCCAAAGGGTGATGTCCACCCTTTGCTCATGTCATTGTTTTCACCCGCTATCATGGAGCTTCCCCCTTGAGTCTGTAAGCCAAACTAAGCCTCTTTTTTTTCCCCACTAGCTGCTCTTGGTTGGGTGATTTCTACCAACATGTGAACTTGACTGCAACAGTAATGTTGGTACCAAGAGTGGGGTTGCTGCTGGACTCCTGACTGTGTGATTTGGGGCTTTTGAAGCTGATTTTCAAGAGGAATGTGGAAGGATTTGAAACTTTGGCCTAAGAGATGCCTAGAAGTTCTGTAAGTACGGCTTTATGGATTATTCTGGACAGAGTTGAAAGACCTGAATACAGTAAGAACTATGGACTATAAGGTTTGGCTTTGTGGGTGAGAATGAGCTTTGCTTGGACTGGGATATAAACAGTTTGTGTGAGAGTCTTGTTGTTATGGCCATGTCCTGAGAATTTGTTCAGGGTTGCTTGGCACAGAAATGGACTGGTGTGAGCAAAGGTGTATGGCACAGAAAGAAATCTTTTGGCTGAAATTACTGCCTGTTCAGCTGCAATTGAGAGATTACAACCATTGAGATTGGGCCAGCTGACTTGCATTGGGACACCAGAAAGAATGCAATCTGTTGAGGGGGCCAGAATGCTGAAGGAGTGTCCTGTTCTTTAAAGTCTGATTTATTCCCACCTGGATTAACAAATGGCACCCCACTGGTACTATGGAGTATAAGAAATGCAAGAAAGAGAGGGTCATTGAATTTGTGGTCTTGTGTCTTGGAAATAGCCATGGACAGTATGGACAGTATGCTGGATGCCTGCATGGAGACCCAGTGGAATTGTGAGGCTAAACAGTACACTTCAGTGGAGACCCAGTAGAGATGCTGGGACCACAAGATGGCTGCCGACCCTGGATGAAGTTTTCCAGGACCCTGGATGAAGTTTTCTAGGACTGTGAGTAGCCTTACTGGAGGGGTGAAATTGGAACTCCAGACTTGTTACTGGTTAGAATTATAAGAAATGGAGATTTGTCACTGACTCGAGTTGTTGGACTTGAAACTACAGAGTTTGCTGTGTGCCCTGTTTTAAATCTTGTATTGGTTGAATATTGCATTGCTATGCCCAATGCTATCTTTTGCAATGTGAATGTTTATTATGTGTCATTATGGGTTTGGACAGGATTTCTTTTTGTATTATTGCTCAGTTAAAAGACCTTGGATTATGGGGATGTTTGAATACATAAGGACTGACAAAATCTATGGAGACTTTTAAAGTTGGACTGAATGTGTTGTATTTTTTATTAGTTATGTACGCAGTGTATTCAGTCATGTCAGTACCATCGTTAGCCTCTTCCCTGTCCCTCCCTTCTGCAGAGACCCGCCTCATTAGGGAATATGGGTTGTGTATTGTGGGGTTAG
Source organism: Jaculus jaculus (assembly GCF_020740685.1). Taxonomy (NCBI): domain Eukaryota; kingdom Metazoa; phylum Chordata; class Mammalia; order Rodentia; family Dipodidae; genus Jaculus; species Jaculus jaculus. The sequence continues at coordinate 37,110,771 of NC_059103.1, forward strand.
CCATCAGTTATGGGTAAGAGGCAATTTCTCTGTGCAAAATGACTCAACATGTGGCTCTAACATTCTTTCCACCTCAATCCCCTCTTCCACAAATTTCCCTGAGCCATGTTGGGTTCATTTTAGGTCTGTTTCAGTAATGAGGTCTTAGGAGCCTCTGTGTCTCTGGATCTCTGGTTTGGTAGGAGTTGAGTATTGTCTGTGTCTGTCTCTTTCACCCTTGTTCTGGTACCAGGTTCACCAAGAAAGTAGCACTGGTGCTCATTTCCAAAAATACTCTTAGTTTTAGCTGGGGCCCTTTGAGGTGTGATGGGCTGGCTCTCCTTAGAATCTGCACCCATCTGAAAAAAAGACAAGCAAATGCTCTAACAGAGAATGAAGTTAGCACCAGATAAGTGGGATAACCTTTATTTTTTTAGAGAGAATTTAATACGTGTGGGTCCTTTTGTAGCCCACAACTGGTGGGAGCTTGATAATGGAGAGAGGGCTCATTTTTGGATATGGTCCTGACTTGATTTCTAGGTACAGCTAAGGGTTCCATTCCACTGAAAATATCAGTTAGCCAAATCAAGAGCAGTTGGTTTCCCACCATGGCTGTGCGCCACAATTGCACTTATGTGAGCATCACATCAGGTTGTTTGCTGCTGAGTAGCTTAGATCATGAGTTTCTTGGACAGATGTTGGCCATTTTCCCCCAGTTGCTCATGTAGCACCTTCTGGCACTAGACGAGCTAACTCTCTGGGAACTGACTTCCAGATCCCAGCCAGGTCTCTCCATATTACGTATCAACAGCATATGGAGTCTTCAGCAATAGGGTCTTACCACTAACCTTTGATGGGCCATCAAGTACTTGGACAGAAATCTGTCTTCTTTTGGGAAACCTTGTAGGTCACCTTAATCAACAGTTCAACAGCGGATGTTAGACACATGCTGGAACTGGGAGTTACAGGTCAGTGCTCAAGAAAAGATGGAAGAAACAGATAAGTATATTAAAAAGAGAGAGAAGAGGGAGGGAGAGAGAGAGAGAAACAGAATCAGGAAAATATTAAGGTCAGTCTTCATCATACTCTCTCCAGGGTCTTGTGGTTATCAGCTTATGGGGGCCAGGGATGGAATGTGATGGTTTGATTCAGATGTCTTCCATCAACTTAGGTGTGCTGAACGCTAGATTCCCAGCTGATGGGAATTTGGGAATTAACACCTCCTGGAGGCAGTGTATTGTTGGGGGCGGCCTTATGGGTGTTATAGCCAGCTCCCCCTTGCTAGTGTTTGGTACACTGTCCTGTTGTTAGTGTCATCTGTTGATGGACAGGGGGTGATCTCCACCCTCTGCTCATGCCACTGTTTCCCCCTGCCATCATGGAGCTTCCCCCTCAAGCCTGTAAGTCAAAATAAACCTCTTTTTTCCACAAGCTGCTCTCAGTTTGGTGATTTCTGCCAACAATATGGACCTCACTGCAACAGCTTGCGCATCCTCTAATTACATGTAAGTAACGAATTCACCTGACTTGTGATTCGTCCCTTCCTGCCTGGCTTCCAGTAAGGCTAAGCTATGGTACCATAGTGAAGATAAGTAACCCCATGTGCCAATGGAAGAAATTATTATATTTGGGAAATGTGTTTGATTAAAATTGAAGAAAATTGAAGGCTTATTGATGCCTACACCCATGACAGAAAATAAGAAAGAAATTAACAACGCTTTTGCTTTCTCACCTGTGGAGAGCAGAAGAATCTTAGACTTAATACATTCTCTCCCTATAAGGCTTTCATAGGAGAACATTTTCACATTTATGTCCACCTAAATTATAATGAAAAATAATCAATTATATTTCATTGGCATTTTATGCATTATTATAACACCTTCAAAGTTCAGTCCAAACTGAGGGAGTCGAAGTATATAAACATTTTGTTGTATCCTTCAGGCTTATCATGATTTAATTGCAGAGTTATGAATTAGTAAAACCACATAGTCAGAATATAGGAATGGGTGTCATAATTTTCAAACAAATTTGGATTTTAGCTCTTTCTATCTTCAAATGTATTGATGAAAACATGTGGTATGGCCTCAACAAAGTGGATAGACGAGAACTCACCTTTTGATCATTATTGTTACCCTTGCACTATTTTACAAGCACAGTACTCAGCCCTCTGGAGGAGATTTGGAAGTTACATGAAAGAGTGAACCTTGATCCTTCTCTGCACATCACCATGAATTCACAGCAAATCAGAAGTCATAAAATTGATCAATGAGTGGGAACCATGCTAGAACTTGAATGGTACTTCTCACACTAAGACTGACATACACACCAGCTGGAAACTGTGTTATAATGTAGGTTCTAGGACAAAACTTCTGTTTCTGCATGCATTTTTTGAGGTAGAGTCTTATGGTGGTTTGATTCAGGTGTCCCCCATAATCTCAGGTGTTCTGAATGCTAGATACCCAGCTAATGGAAATTTGAGAATTAATGTCTCCTGGAAGTAGTGTGTTGTAGGGAGTGGGCTTATAGGTGTTATGGCAAGCTCCCCCTTACTAGTGTTTGGCACACTCTCCTGTTCCTATTGTCTACCTTATGTGGGCCAGGGGATGATGTCCACACTCTGATCATGCCATCATTTTCCGCTGCCATCATAAAGCTTCCCATTTGAACCTATAAGCCAAAATAACTCTATTTTTCCCACAAGCTGCTCTTGGTTTGGTGATTTCTACCAGCAATGTGAATCTGACTGCAACAGTAAAGTGGTCCTGAAGAGAGGGATTGCTGCTAGACATCTGACTGTGTGGCTTGGGCCTTTTGTGACTGATTTTCAAGAGGAATGTGGAAGGATTTGAAACCCTGGCCTAAAATACTCCTTGCAGTGCTGCAAGTACAGCTTGATGGACTATTCTGGTCAGACTTCAAAGACCTGAATGTAGTAAGAACTATGGACTATGAGGTTTATCTTACGAGGGTGAGAAAGAGCTTTGCTTGCACTCGGCTAATAGTTTGTGTGAGAAGCTTGCTCTTATGCCCATGCCCTGAGAGGTTGTGCAGGGTTGCTTTGTGTAGAAATGAGCTGGTGTGAACAGAGGGATATGGAACAGAAAGAAAAATCTTTGGGTGAACTGCTGCCCATTTACTGCAATTGAGAGACTACAGACTTTGAGATTAGGCCAGCTGACCTGCACTGGGGCAACAGAAAGAATGTAGACTCTTTGGAAGGGGACTGAGTGCTCAAGGAGTGTCCTGTTCTTCAAAGTCTGCTTATTACCAGCTGGCTTAACAAATTGCCATTCTACCCGTGGAGTATGAGAAATGCAGGAAAGAAAGGGTCATTGAGTTTGCAACACAGTCTTGTGTTTTGGAAATGTCCATGGGCAGTGTGAAGCAGGTTTGCTGGTTGCCTGCATGGAGACCCCATGGGGCCATGAGGATGAATCATGGCTTGCAGTGGAGACCCAGTGGAGATGTTGGGACCATGAGATGGCTGCCAAGGAGAGCTGTCAGCCCTGGATGAAGTTTTCCAGGACTGTGAGTAGCCTAGCTGGAGGGGTGGAATTGGAACTCCAGAGACTTGTTGCCAGTTAGAATTATCATATTTGGAGATTTGTCAATGGCTACAATTGTTGGACCTGAAGCTATGGAATTTGATGTTTGACCTTATTGTTTTAAACCTTGTATTGGCTGAATAGTTCTTTGCTATGCTCAGTACCCTCTTTTGCAGTATGAATGTTTATTCTGTGCCATTATGGGTTTTTAGGGTTATTTTTTGGTACTATGGCTCAGCTAAAAGATCTTAGACTATGGGGATATATGAACATCATTGAAATTGATTAAAACTATGGGGACTATTTTCAATTTTTGGGTTTATTTTTATTTATTTATTTAAAAGTGACAGACAGAGAAAGAAAGAGGCAGATGAAGAGAGAGAATGGGCATGCCAGGGCCTCCAGCCACTGCAAATGAATGCCAGATGCATACACCCCCTTGTGCATCTGGCTAATGTGGGTCCTGGGGAATTGAGCCTCGAATTAGGATGCTTAGGCTTCACAGGCAAGTGCTTTACTGCTAAGCCATCTCTGCAGCCCAATTACAGAGACTTTTAACGTTGTACTGAATGCATTATTTTATATCACATATGGATATCAGTTTATGGGGTCCAGGGTAGAATGTGTTGGTTTGATTCAGGTGTCTCCAATAAACTTAGATGTTCTGAATGCTAGATTCCAAGCTGATGGGTTTTGGGGAATTAATGCCTCCTGGATGCAGGGTATTGTTGGGGGCGGGCTTATGGGTGTTATACCCAGCTCCTCCTTGCTAGTGTTTGGCACACTCTCCTATTCCTATTGTCTACCTTATGTGGGCCAGGGGTGATGTCCACCCTCTTCTCATGCTATTAATTTCCCCTGCCATCATGGATTTTCTCCTCGAGCCTGTAAGCTAAAATAAACCTCTTTTTCCACAAGCTGCTCTTGGTTGGGTGATTTCTACCACAATTTGAACCTGACTGCAACAAGTCTCAATCTCGCCCAGGGTCACCTGGAATTCTCTATGTAGTTCCAGTCTGGCCTTCAAACTCAGTGGCCCTCTTACTTCTGCTTCCTGAATGCTGGGATAAAGGCACACGGTTTCTGTATTTAAAACAAAATCAGGCCCTCATATGACACTGATGCTTCTGACCCATGGCTAAGCTCTGGGAAGCAAGATAATAAATACAGAAGGTATTTCAAAGGTGTTAGAGCTAATGTTTTTCCTCCTAATAGAAATAAGAAAAGAGCCATGTCTGGGTCTGTACATGTTGGCAGTAATCTGCCTGATAGAGACCAGTTTTATCTTAATTATGTCCTTGGATGGCTAAATAATTAAGTAAATATTTGAATTGTTTATCTTCTCAAAGTACTCTGCTACTTTAGTCAAAATTAAACAAAGCTAAATATTTTAATGTAATGAAACATCAAACATTTATTTTGTCAAGTTTCCCAGTAATTGTGAGGCAAATAGAAAAAGTAAAGTAAAACATAAAATTAAGGGGATGGAGAGATTGCTTATCAATTAAGACACTTGCCTGCAAAGCCAAAGGACCCATGTTCAATTCCCAAGAACCCACATAAGCCAGATGCACAAGGCAGCATATACATCTGGAGTTCATTTGCAGTGACTGGATGCCTTGCATGCCAATTCTCTCTCTTTTCCTCTCTCTCTCCCTCTCAAATAAATAAATTAATTAAAAATGTTGAAAAATGAATAAAATTAAAATACAGGAACTGAACAAAAGCCATGAGCAGTGGTTTATACTGGAGGATAGAATACGGTGGGTTCTTCTTTAATTCATACAAGTCCACAATGTTTTAAGTTTTACAGTCCATATTTTCCCTTTAGGAAAAAATTGAAATGAAGTTATAGCAATAAATATACATATGGAATTTTGAGTATCCACATTTTTGTCTTGATATGGCTGTAAGTTCTGTCACATCACTTAAAATCCTCTCTTCTGCTGTAACATCATGTGAGACCAATTAAGAAGCTGAGCATGGGATTCAAAATTTGTGAGAAATAAAACAGAGTTGGTTACTTTTAAACTGTAGGTTTTAAGATTAGCTTATTTTTACTATGTGTTTCATAGATGCATACACACACACACACACATCTCTAATAATGAGTAAAAATAATGCATTCTTATCAGCAATCTCAAATTGGTGCTTTCTCTTTTAGCAGTAGCAAAATAATAAAATGGTCCAGGAACTGAACATTTGTATCCAATTTCACTTTTGGCTTAGTTAAGCAAAATCATCATCCCTGAAAAAGGCTTTCAATGTTTTTCAAACAAGTTTCTTTGCTGAGGCAGCTCTTTTCATAAAATCATACAATAGTATCTTTTTTTTTCTTAAATGATACACCATCTCTTTAAGAGAAAATTGGATTATTGATTAATTGATTATATGCTGCTCACAAATGCCAACTTAAGCACAAGTAAGCAGATACTATTGAATGTTCTTGACTCAAAGCCTGCATGACCATGCTACATGGTTGCATTATTATCATCTCCTATTTTAATGAAGACACAGCACAGCACTTTGTTTGCCTAATTTAAACAATATATCAAAATGATGTGAAATACTCTTACACTACATTGGGAGAGAAATTTCAACACATATGTGAATTGCACAGCTTAGCCTGGCTGTAAAGGTAGGGCATTAGTATTCCAGAGCTGTGGTGAGAATGTTAGTCTCTTATAAGGCTGCATTTGGGTATCTTCTTCAGAGGAAATTAAAGTGCACAGAGCTGTCTTACAACTTGTTAGTGAAAACTGTGGCATTTGAAAATGATTAACAGAAAATTGAGTTTTTATTTAGATACTCAATAATCCAGAAGTGTCTAAATAATAAATGGGTCGTAGGAAAATGTCACCCATTTGGATAGGAAAATGAGCACCACAAACAGAATAGTGGAATGATAACAGCATCTACTATTTGTCTAGGACTTATACCACAGAATAAGTGCATGTGGTTTTTGGCTGGTATTTAAATAATAGTGTTGCAAGTAATATCATGGAGCCATGGGGAATTGGTTACTTCTTGGTATCTGATTTTCTGCACCTGTGAAAAGGTACATAATTTTTGTCCATATTTTTCACTGGTTTACTCTGAGGAGTAACTTAATGTGACTTACATGCACTACTTATGACTGGCTGCAGCTGCATAAGACAGAAACCCCAATATATCAGTTTAAAACCGAACAAAGGCTTACCTTCTCACATAACAAGAAATTTAGGATGAGTCAGTTCCAAGATGGAAAAGCTGGTCAAGAAATGATCATAGATTCAAACTTCTCATTTCCTTCTCACCAGCCTGAGGTGGTGACCTAACACAGGCAGGCTGCGTAAACTCGAGTATCCCTTCCTACACACACACACACACACACACACACACACACACACACACACACACATTTCTCACCGTCCTGAGGTGGTAACCTAATACAAGCCGGCTGCGTGAACTCAAGCATCCCTACCCTACTCCCTCCCTTCTCTCTCTCTCTCTCTCTCTCTCTCTCTCTCTCTCTCTCTCTCTCTCTCTTTCTCTCTCTCTCTTTTCATGCAGAAAGAAGCAGCAAGAAAGAGGAGGATAGTAGCACTTTGCTCAGGAAACTAATCTCTGAAATCCAAAGAATTCTCATGATACCATGCCATGCATCAGAACACATGATATGACCCAACATGACTGGAAGTGAATCAAGGAAATAGTAGTTTAGCTGGAACAGTGCTGTTTAGAGTAAACTACACTCATACATCAAATAAGAGAATAGAAATTCTTTCATAAGTAATATCTCCTGTCACTTTAAACCACACATTTCCACAAACATGAGTTATTATTAATATTTTACAGTATTATTTATTTATTTACAAGCAGAGAGAAGTAGAAGAGAGACAGAAAGACTTGACGCTCCAGGGTCTCCAGCCAATGCAAGCAAACTCCAAGATGCATGTACCACTTTATGCATCTGGCTTTACACAGGTACTGGGAAACTGAACCTAGATCCCTAGGCTATGCAAGCAACCATCTTAACCCCTGGGCCATCTCTCCAGCTCCATTATTATTTTAAAGGTTTGTACTTGATATGTGCTTCAGGTTCAATGAGACTGACTATAGTGTATGAGTGCAAAACCACAGATATCTCCTTCAGTAGTATTTAAATCCTCACTACATCAAGAACAGTAGTGGAGCAGCAGGGCATAGTGGAGAAGGAACAGGTTCCCTTACTCTCACTAGATGCAGGAAGCTTGGGCAACCTACAAGAGGTAGATTGTCTGGAAAGAAAGGGTGGTTTCCTGAGGTCGTGGAACAAGCTCAGAAAGAGACAGGGACAGTGCTGGCCAGAGACAAGCGGTTTATCCCAGACTTTCTGAGACTCCAAGAATTATGTAAGAGAGCCCCTTAAGGAGTTAAATGTTTACAGAGTGAGGAATACTGGTGACAATGCGGGGAGATTTAGATGATGTACAGTTTGCATTCTGTAAATAGACTAATAGAACATTAATATAATTATGATAATAACTACTCTGTATATTAGGTAATAGACTAAATATTTTACAGGTTTATTTCTCAAATAAATGTATAAACTATCAATGAATTAAGTATTGTCCTGCATTATAGATGAGGAAACTAGGATATAGAGAGGTAGACATCCTACCCTGGTTCTCCCACTTAGACTGTTTAAGGGCTGGCATCCAAACTCAAGTCTACTGACACAAAATCATACTCTGAGGTCAAGCTTGGCTCTCTACCTCTTGATACAATTTATAGACAAGGCACAGAAATGCAATCTTTAAAACTCTGTGTGGATGAGAATCTCATAGGAATGATGTTAAATGTGTAGGGTCCCAGTCCCTCCTGGTACCCCTCCCCACCAGGGACTCTGGTTCAGTATGTATGTTGTGTGGCCTGAAGGTCTTCATTTTAAAATCCAATAAGCAATGTTGTTGTGACTGACTTTCAGGGATGTTCAGGGTTATAGGAGCAGCATCTGAAATTCTCAGATAACCATACATAAACAGCAGGTTATTCTGAAAAGGAAAAATGATCTGGCAATAAGATTGTATTCTTCAAAATAAAGTATTCACTTAGTCTTCCTAATAGTGACTTCAAAATATAAAAGTGACTAGTTGGTAAGAAGGGATTCAGTAGATAAAGGATAGAGGAGGGGAAATAAAAGAAAGTAATGATAGGGGATTATTATCAAATTGCATTATATACACATAAGAAGATCATCAATTAAAGGTTAAAATAGATTTTAAAAGAAAGTATTCATTTTGAGACCTACTTTACATCTACAGAAAAATTATGTAGACAATACAGAAAGTTCATCATGCCATATGCCCAGCTTCCACTATGAATAGCCACTTACATTAGTGCGGCACATTTATAGAAATGAATGAATCAGTACTGTTATTATTATTGTTAAATAAGCTCCATTCTTTATTGTGGCAGTTTGGTTTTACCTAAACGCTTCCTGTTGTAGGAACCCATGCCAAGACTGCAATGCTAATCATCAAGACTTATCATTACAACTCCTTATGCTCCCATTAGCCCTGTTCATGTCACAGAATTTCCTTATTTTTGAAGTCCTTACCAGATTTGAAGATTACTCGCCAGATATGTGTGACATTTCAATTAGGGTTTACATGTTAAATTTTTATTCATATTAGAGATGGGTTGTATATTTGAAAGAAGAAGACCCCCAAAGTAAAGTCCTATTCTCATCACATTATGTCAACATGATCTATTGCTGTTGATGAGGACCTTGGTTGTACATGCTTGTCAGGTTTTCCTATGGAAAAAGTCACTTTGTTCCCTTTGCACTGGAATACTTTGAAAGGAAGTCATTATGCAAAAACAGCACTTAATGAAGTGGGTGTATACTCTGCATAAGAGTGGACTGTCTGTACACATTATTCTGCACAGGAGATGTGACTATAATCTACTGGTTAATTACACTTTTATGGATTTGAGTTGTAATCTGAAATTACCTGATATACGTTACCATTCATAGTTGACCACTGAGAGCTCTTTCCATTAGCTCCCAGATCCCTATGACATACTTCATCTGTATGTAGGTTTTTCTTCTATCTCATAAACCGGAACTCCAATATTTCTCATTTTCCAGCATATAAGATATCTGAAACATATCTTGTGTATTTTCTTGCTAAGTCCTAGAATCAGCTATTTCTCTGAGAATCCCTGGTTCTTTTTATTACAGAGTGGTGTTAAAAATCAAGGTCTGGATGCTAGGTAACAATGCTTTATACATAAACTTTAAGGGAGCAAACAAGTAGAATGTCCTGACTTTGAAAGGAGTCTCATTAGACAATGGTGAGGACAAACAGTAAACTCCAGATTAGGGATTTCCTTTCAGAACAGGTAATATATAAATAATATGATGGAATTTTTCTTCCAGAACAGATAAATAATGGGACAGCTGTCTTTATTGCCTCACTCATGAAACATATGTGACAAGTTAACTATTGTACTTGCTCGATGGAGGTACAGGTGGCAAAGCTAGGCCACAGATTCTAAAGACATTGGAAGACAGAAGGTTCCAGAGCAATATCTCTGTGAGCAACACTGTCCACTACTTATTCTCATAACTTTATGTGATTAAGCACCCTTGGAGAAGAAAACGGAAGTTCAAAGTTGCAAATTAACAGCTAGGATAGCAGCATTTTGGGTACAAAATGTACAGAAAGTCTTTGGTGGGCTAAAATCTTTGCTGCATTAGCACTAAAGGATTTTGGCAAGGTTGAACAAAGTTTTTGTATATTTTGAAGCTGCAATAAAAGGAAAAGAGGGAAACACTCATTTCCAGCAGTGACTTATTTCCACGGTGAACAGATCTGAATTTGATAGATTCCAGTGTTAGAAAAGCAGCACCTGATGCCATCTGAGAAATGTGTTCTTTTGAGATCTCCCTAAAATTAGTAAGAGAAGCCCTGCAGACAAAAAGTACATTATTTCTGCTGCCACAAATACTTTTTAGATGACCTTGTACTTCCATTTGCTTCTTTATCCAAGCCTCACCATGCATCTCTTTCAGAAAACACTAGTGATTAAAGCAGCCATGGCAGGGGATGGGAGCTCGGGCCAGAGAAGAGCACTTGGCTAGCTCTCAGCAGTGAAGAGTTATGTCATTTCTTCCCCTTTGGTTTCAGAGATGTTACATGTGAAGAAAAGTGTCCATCTAGGAGCACCCTCCCTTCTTTGCACACCAGGTTCTCCCTCATTACTCATGAAAGTGGTCTGGTACTGTGGTCTTCCTTACCTCCTCTACTTGCCCCATTCACTCATTTAATTCTTTAAATTATTTTATTTATTTATTGACAGACAGAGAGAGAAAGAGGCAGATAGAGAGAGAGAAGCCAGGGCTTCCAGCCACTGCAAACGAACTCTAGACACATATGCCCCCTTGTGCATCTGGCTAACGTGGGTCCTGGGGAATTGAGGTTAGAACCAGAGTCCTTAGGCTTCACAGGCAAGAGCTTAACCACTAAGCCATCTCTCCAGCCTATCATTTAATTTTTAATAATGAAATGATATCTTGTCTTGTTTACTCATTTTGTTTCAAGGTCCATAGGACCTACTCCTCAATCATTTTGGTGACTCTAAAAGATAATTGATAACTTCTTTTGTTGCTTCATAAACCCACTATGATCACATGACCTTCATAAGCACTCATGTAAAAATTAGATAAAGTTTGAAGTAGCATAGCATTCACTATGTGTCCTGGAGAGCAATAATCCTTTTGTGTAGTGTATTTTAATGTAACCTATTCAACATTGTATTTTTTTTCAAATTTTAGGAATAAAGGTTCAGAAAGTTCATGAGAACCCTACATTTAAAACTTGGTACAGGGCTGGAGAGATGGCTTCGCAGTTAGGCACTTGCCTGTAAAGCCTAAGGACCTGGGTTCGAGGCTCAATTCCCCAGGACCCACGTTAGCCAGATGCACAAGGGGCACATGCATCTGGAGTTCGTTTGCAGTGGCTGGAGGCCCTGGCACGCCCATTCTCTCTCTCTCTCTCTCTCTCTCTCTCTCTCTCTCTCTCTCTCTCTGCCTCTTTCTCTCTCTGTCACTTTCACATAAATAAATAAAAATAAAAACAAAAAAATAAAAATAAAACTTGGTACATGCCATTATACTGATTTGTGATTTAAGGTCTTTGTATAACTTCTCTGGTATCCTGTTTCTCACCTGTGGAATGTAGAGCCATCTCTAACACCTGACAAAGTCCTTGTATGATTAACTAATGGTTTTATATACAAGTTTTGTTCCTCCCACTTCTCACACATTTCTTATCTTCATGCTTTTCTCTTTGCTTCCATTGATTTCTATAAAAATAACATTTTAATTCTTTGACCCACTCACAAGTATTCAGTAATGCTTTTCCTCAGGCAAACACAGCCCTGTAAGAAGTAATTATCCACTTGTTCGACCGTGATCCATGTTCAGGTGTATGAGCTGACAAAGAAATATGCTGGATGCATTAGTACTGGGTCTAAGGAGAAATCAAGTGCAGTAGACTTCACACATTTGCATTTTAGTATTTGCAGGATTTATTTGATCCTGAATTCCTCACAAGCCCTCTGCAATGTTGTCAATAAAACTATGAATAGGGGCTGGAGTGATGGCTTAGCGGTTAAGCGTTTGCCTGTGAAGCCTAAGGACCCCGGTTCGAGGCTCGGTTCCCCAGGTCCCACGTTAGCCAGATGCACAAGGGGGCGCATGCGTCTGCAGTTCGTTTGCAGAGGCTGGAAGCCCTGGCGCGCCCATTCTCTCTCTCTCCCTCTATCTGTCTTTCTCTCTATGTCTCTATGCTCTCAAATAAATAAATTTAAAAAAAAATTTTAAAAACTATGAATAGGACCTACAAAGGAAGAAAGTCAAGTAAAGGAAGGAGAGGTGGATAGAAAGTGGAAAATAGAACAAATATGCATGTAGTTAATAACAACTCTAAAATTTACCATGTCTTCAACTGAAGTGTGAAAGATTCATGCGTAAGAGTAACTTCAGGCACTATTCAAGGCTGAAATCAATCATTAAATGGAAATCAAGTGTTCACGATCTCTGGTAGCCACAATAGAATTCACAAGAAATGTGTTGCTCATAATATCACCAATATCATAATATCCTATTATCTCCAGAAGATAGTATGATACTCAAAATGAACATTTCTTAACTTAGCCAGGTCATAAGCCAAAATAATGCCTTCACTTTTGAATGTCATATTTGACTTGGCCACAGAATCAGAGGGAAAGGCCGAGTGAACCAAACCTATGCCTCACACACAAGTTGTCTCTAATTAGGTGCCCATATTCTCTGGACAGTTGAATAGCTTTTACTTAACAGGTTTTGCCACAAACCACCCCCTCCCTCACTTGTCCCTTTAAATGGCTAAGACACTGGAGGTTTAAGTTGTTACTATGTTGCAGAAAACCATGGACATCTAATTTAGGGTAACCAACCACCACAGTTTGCAGGGAGCTGTGCTTCTATTGACATAAAATTTCTTTATCCTAGAGCCAGGCAAGCTTGTGAATGCCTTTAATCCCAGCACTCGGACAGCAGAGGTAGAAGGATCACCATGAGTTCAAGGCCACCCTGAGACTTCGTAGTGAATTCCAGGTCAGCCTGGACTAGATCAAGACCCTACCTCAAAACAACAACAACAACAAAAATCTTAGTCCTAGACAAACTGGAACTGTACTTCACCTTATATCTACTCCAGCAACCAATGTCAGAAGAATAATGCTCTCTTCCCCACTATTTCTTTCTTGTATTTCTCTATACCTCTGCTTTAGGTTTCCTTCTCCCTTAATTTTTTTCCTGAAGATTGATTGAATTTTCTTTCCTAAGTTATAGCATAGGAAATGCATTTTTCCCTTGGAGGCAGTTCACTTCTGTAAAAATAGAACTTAATTCTGGGGGGTGGAGTAAAAGAGCAACCTTAAATAACCTTTCACAAAAGCCTTGCTCATTTTCTGTCAGAACCAGAGAAGGGCTTACAGTTCACAAGCTAAGCACAAACTTCCCTCAGGTGGGAACACTGGTGATTTTTATTCAGATTGACCCAGATGGTGCAAATGAGCCCCTGCTTCCCCTTCTGCTCCTCTGTGACCTGAAGTGCCTGTTACAGTCTCTCCACCAGGCAGTGCAGAGCAAAAGCTTCAAAACCTCACACTCACTAGCTTCCTGCCTGTAAAGCTTTACTCTTCTTCAAACCCCTCAGTTGCACCCTTTCTCCCCCACTGCAGAGGCCCAGGCAAATGAGCAGCTGGTCTGTTTCAAGCCCTGAAGACCATTTGTAGTTAAAAAGGCGAGGCTCAGTAAAGGGTCACTTCCACTGGTTCTCACTTTGGGCATGTGTGTGCTTTCAGCATGGACCTGAAAGGAGGGAGGAGAAGGACCAAGGGCTGAGCATCCCTTTCAAGTGCTTTGCCTCTCCCTTGAATCAAAGTTTCTTTATAGAGAAAACAGTGGAAGGAGGGAATACTATGGAACCAGAACCCACAAGCCCTTTTGAAATGTGCCGTCTTTTGTGCATTGGTGAGAAAAAAAAAGAGAGAGAGAAGGCAAGACAGAACACCCAAAAAGCACTTTCAATGGCTTTTATCTCAAGGAAAATTAAGCACATCATGATCCCCATGAAATGTGGTACTACTAACCCACAAACTACAAGTTTCTTTGATGGTAGCATAGTTTGCCATTGTAAGACCAGATGGTAAAGCCATAGACCTCCAAAGTTGCTTCAAACTGAGATTAAATTCATGTGGATGTGCATGATTGGTGTCTGATTATGATTATAGGCTATGTCAATCCCTGTCTCCTAGGTCCATGTTCAAAAGTCACTTTTATCTGAGTGAGTAAATGGGCCTTAGCTTCTGAATTTTCAGCAAGCTCCTAGGTGATAATAAGGCTGATGTCCTATGTATGACATTTGAAAATCAAGGCCTAAGGATATACTGTTTCCCAAGTGTGGCTACACATTAGAACCACCTGAGGACCACTAGAACTTACTTGTACTTGGGCCTCATGTCAGAGATCCTCAACTAAGTGGCATTAGGAAAGGCTTAAAATTGATAAGCAAAAGGCTAGGTATGGTGGCAAACACTAATGCCAGCTTTCTCTCTCTCTGTCTATCTCTATCTCTATCTCTTTCTCTTCTTGCAAATAAATAAATAAATAAATAAATAAATAAATAAATAAATAAATAAATGATATTTTTAAAAAGAGTTTATAATGTGGAATGGCTTGAGTGTAGAATCTCCAGGAATGTGGTACAGTGTACCAAATTGGACCAGTATTACACTGTCTCAGAAATTGCTAGCCACTAAGTCCAGTGAAGGCTTGTTCAGGGCACTTATGCTTTTTAATAAAATTGCCAGTGAGGTCTGACTATATTATTTTATTCTTTTTCTTATTTTTAAGTGTTCATGCAAGGTAATAGTTTACATATATACTTAGTTTCGGTTACGCTCACAGTTTTGAATACACAACGGTGAAATTAGAAATTGAGGAGGGTTTTAGAGTACCTGCTTGAGAAGCCTACCTCACGGTTTATAACTTATTTATAAAATATTGAAATAGATATATACTTAGCCACTGGAGTAATTTATCTCTAATTTAGAGGTGGAAGACAGGTTGATTTTTGTGTCCATTTTACATTTTGGAAATCTGAGGTACTATGAGCTTACATGCCTCAATCAAGTCTGTTGCCTAGCTGGACTTTTCACTCTAAATGCTGTTCCCCTATAGCTATAACCAATTATAGGCTAGACTGTGGAGTTTTTTTCTTGGTAAAATCCAAAAGCTGATGGTAATTTAACTTGCTGGGACAGGAAGCTCTGGCCCAGTGGTATGGAGCCTATGGAACACTAACGTGCATGTGAGCTACAGCTTAAACTAAAAAGAGCACCCATGCATATGTGAAGAAATTGTACAGAAAAACTAGAGTATAGTGAAAGATGTTGCAGAAAAATAATCTTGAAAATTAGACTTTTGGACTAACCAAGAGCAGTCAGGTACCTAACCTGCAGGAGACCACCCAAAGAAGAAATATCTCAATGCCAAGCCTACTCCTGCTACAGGTAGGTGGGCTCCTGTATTCATTCTGCTCTGCAACAGCTGCAACAATGGGACTGGCCCACTGTGAAAGTTTATGAATAACCTCTGCCTTTATCTCACTCTTTACACTTTCTTGAAAAATTCCCTGATCCTAGGTTTTATTATCACAGCAACAAAATCTAATTCTCAAAAAGTAGAACATACAAGCTCATAAATTCACATCCAACCCATAAATCAATTAGGACGGAATCACCTATAGCATTTCCTTAAATTTTAAATGATTGTATTTAGATTAGAGAATGCTCCTTGATGTGAACTCATTCCAATGGATTCAACCAGCATTTGGTGAGAATGAGAAGCAGCTGTTGGTGAAGATGATGATAAAAGGTTGGAAGCCTTAGCGAAATCACTGGCATACTGTTTCTAAGGTTCTAGATACATTAATCCTCTTGGAACTCACTATTCTTCCCACCACCACAGGTTCTAGGAAACCACTTTTCTTACCTGCTTTTCTACAAATAATTTCCTTTTAAATAGTTCCTACATTCTTCAGGTGCCAACACAAACACAACTTTCTCCTAGAAGCCTTTTGTGATCTGGACCTCTTCCATAAAATACCTTCCTACTTTCAAAGTGTTGTCAAATTGAAGTTGAAGGTTAGTTATCATGTCAATTAACCACCGGGCTCTAAACTCTCTCCACAATAACACTGCCTGGACGACTCAGTAAATATGTGGAAAAATGGCCACTGGAGTGTGATGGTATGTTTATAGCAAGTTTACCAATATCTGTAAGAAAAAAAAAAAAAAAAAAAAGAACTGTGGTAACTCCATTCTTACCACACCTAAACCTTATTTACTGTATTTCACTTTACTTTCTTTTGTTTTATTGACGTAGGTTCTTTCTTTGTAGTCTAGACTGGCATTGAGCTCCCTCAGTTGCTTAGTCTGGCCTCAAGCTCATGCTCACCCAGCCTTCAGTACCTCTCAAGTTTTAAAGGTGAGTGCCACACATCCAGCTTATGATTCAATCTAAACAAGATTGATAACTCTTTACCTCTTTGCTCTTTTTTACAGCCAAACCAATCAATCTAAAGATACAGGGATGAAAGAATTGGCTCTTTCAGCCCATCTGGCTAATTTCAATACATTATTTATATAAAACATAAACATTATAGTTAACATTTTCCAGTCTGTCCCACTTTGCTTGTATTCTTTTTTAATGAGTACTTTGTTCTGCCTTGTGTCCTACTTAGCTCTGTGTATACCGGTCTCCTTTGCTTCAAGATAAGCTCACAGGGCGGGCAGAAATAGACTGAAACTTTCCATTCGTTTTGTCATTACCTGTGCTAAGTGCTCATAACTGTCATCTGAATCAGATACTCTTTATTTGATCTTACCATACCTTAATAATTGTGCTACTCACTGGGACATCTACGTGCAAAAATGAATAGACAAATAAAAAACACTGAGGGCAAAAGTTTTAAGACAAAATGCATACCTTTTCCTGTACCATAAGTTAAAAACTAAGCTGAGTTTATATTTTACAATGTACTACTTGGGAGATCTTATTTAGAAGAACACACTAAATTTGGGGTTCTTGATTGGCAGAAAGATATAAACAAACTGAAAGGAGTTCAGGTAAGAAAAAATACGATTAAGCTTTTGGAGGAATAAGAGAAAAGATTACATGAATTACATATTTATACTCAGGTTAAGTAAAGACTACCCAGGAAGGCAAGAGTGATTTATCGCAAGAATTATTTAACATGTTTTTGCACAGAAGAGGCAGTGCCATTGAAAGGGGAAAACAGGAACCCAGAAACAGTTGACACAGGTGATGAGAGGAACGTTTAGAAAAGAATTACTTAAGATGAATTGCAAAATAAATTGTGAGCAGCAAAAGCTGATATGCTGGTGAAAAGTTTCCCAAGGGAAACAGTCAACAAACCATCCCTGGAGATGTTTCAAACTAGAGAGAGGAAATAATAAAAAAAATTGTCCTGCAGGGAACAGCTCTGCCCAGACATTAGACATGAAAGAGAAAGCTTTGCAGATTTTCTCTCTAATTTATATTCTCCTGGGATCCCATGAGGCTGAGGAAAGATGTGGGAACAATAGATGGAGGACTCTCAGGACAGGGGCTTGCTTAGATGCCTCAGCCTGGGTTCACATCTCTAATGAGTCAGCACAGAAGGCAACATGCTACAGAGGCCACTTCAAGCTTCCCAGTGCTTTATGTCATCAAGAGACCGTCATTAGCTTGTCCCATGGGACCAGTTGAAATAATTAAGAAAATACACATGTGCCAAGCATAGGTGTTTGTGTGATACCCACAGCCATGTATGTTTTACTTCACTGGAAATATACCCAAGATCAAATGATCATATTGAGTATTTTTAAGTTGTATTTGTTTTCAACCATTTAAAATTTGTAATATAGACATCCTTCAGTTCTGCCATAATCAGGAGATTCCTAATGTTCATGAAATTAGGCCTGGTCCCAGCATCCTGTTTTCCTATAAGTGGTTCTCCACATAGACACAATAAGGGTCAGAAGTCAAGCATAGCTCTCCAAAACCATTATCTTGCAGTGACAGAGACTACATTTCATAAATAAAATTTAATGTATATTTTTGGAAGGTGCTTAAGTAGAGCCTGGAGTAAGGTCAGTACGATGCAGTATTCTTAACAACTTCCTTAAAGTTATACTGCTGATAACCTCTCTTCCTCAAAACAAGTTTCATCAGATGGAGAAACAGAATAACTACCAATGGTATTCATGTCTAAAAGCAAATAGATGCTCAGTTGGAGAAATAGAATCATAGAGGTATTTTGCTGAAATCACAAATGGCCAACAAATTTGTGAGAAAAAAAATGTTCAATTTTATTAGCAATCAGGGAAATGCAAATTCAACCTATAATGAGATGTTAATTCACATCCAACAGATGAAGGCAAATTAAGCAAATGAAAATACCAAGTGTTGGTGGAGACAGGAAACAAAGAAGAGTTTCATCTGCTCCTGGCAGGAGTTTAAATAAATGTGATGTGTCACTGCCTCCTAAAATAAAGATGTCTTTTTCATGACTCAGCTATTCCACGCCCAGGTGTGCACTTTAGACAGGGTGATGTATTTTTACTGAAGAATATGTATTGAATTGTTCAAAGCTGCACTCTTGCCTATAGAAAATATCTGTGTTCTAAAAATTATATCAGCAATGGATTTAATAAATTTTAGTTAATTAATATCATGGAATAGTATACAGTAAAATGATTGAAAACTCAGCCTTAATATAGCTACACAGATGAATTTCAAAAGCTTAATGTTTACCTATAATACAAGTCAGAAAACAATAAATACAGTTTTATACCAATAACATACAGTAAAGCAAAATAGCCTGTTAAAGATATCTGTATTCAGAGTGAAAAATATACCATAAAAAGCAGGGTATTAAGCCCAAACTGATGCAAAACTCAGAAAAATGTTAATGGGTACTTTTTGTTTTATGACTGTTGTCGTGATCTCTAGTATTATTAATTACACAGACATCGTACAACACTAGAACTGGTAAAGCACTAGGATGCTGCACCCCACACCTTCCTTTAACAAGGACATACAGACTGTATGGAGGACAAACGGCATCCCAATTGATATCAGATTTCAGCAGTGCTACAAAATCATTAATTACGCTGAATTAGAGCTCTTATCCTCTATCAAGGGTCTCAGGCCCTGATTTGGAATCTGTTCCCTTGCCTTAGATACTGTTCAAATAAAACTTTGATAAATCTAATGAATACAAAGAGAAGAAGAAAGACAAGGAGTATCTCAAATAGCCAGACATAATGATGTAAGAAAAATATATTCTATAAGTATAGAATGAAATTCTTAGTAGAACACAATTAAAAGCTGCTACCAATTGGGTAAAAAAGCATCACCCTGTATGATATAAGGTTTTCAGAAATCGTCTTTATCAAATGATATAATTGAGTTACGGTGATTTATGGGATCTAAAAACAGGTGAAAAAAAAATAACATACTTATCAGGCAGTTGAGTAGAGATATAACTCCAAAAGACCGTGAAAATTTTAGTAAAATCAAAATATGATGGGATTTAACAAGAAATATCAGTTACTAAGACAAATAGTTTGAGTTGGTATCACTTATATTACCTACATAGTTCCTCTATTTTTTCATAGTAATGAAAGTGCAGATTTAAGAACATTTTAGGTAGGCTAAATACAGTGGTACTGAAAAATCTTCCCATTAGGTCACAATTCTCTAAAAAGTGGATATTTCTCATTAAAGCATATTATAAAGATTCAACTAATTGCACTGGCCATTTTGGTCATGTATATTTCCAAAAGCTACCCCTCTGTCAATAAACTGCATTGAAAGGAAACCAAAGAACAAGGAGGAGCACTTTACAGCAGCAATAACTGCCCCTGCCAAGTTCCATCACAAAAATTACCAGTGGGTAAAGAGTCTTCTTCCCTGGAAATTATGAAAAACATAAATACAGGAGGAAGTCATGGAACTTGGATTCATGAGACCACACTAAACAATATTTAAAAAGAAAGTCAATAGACTATTGGCATTAGGCTCCAGAAATTTAGCAGAAGAAAGAAACCTTCACATCCAAGTAGTGCATAACGATACACATACTATGATAAATAAATATGGGAGAATATCAGTGTTTTTGTTGGACTTTCCTCTAAGAAATAAAAGGTTTGAATGTTAGGGCTATTTGAAACTATTCATAGATGGCAATGGAAAGCAATTCAATAGCTTTCTCACCAGCTAAGAGATCTGCCCAGTGTAAAGGAACCTATATCTGGAATTGGGAGCCAGATCAGAATTCTTATCCCATTTAAACTATGTTGACTTCACTCTCCATTGGAGAATCTCTTCTTCTTTTTTCAGAAGGCAGTGAGACCCAAGGAGATAAACTTCCCCTTGCATTTCAGCCAAGCCACAACTGAAACTGCAGAGGACCTGAGGAGATGAACAAGAGTGCTGCCAGGTGAAGGAGACAGACCCTGAGGACACTCAACACTTACTAAAGCAGAGATCCAGAGGCTCCTGAGAGCTCATCACTGAAGTAAACTTAAAACACACCCACCACTGCTCAGAGAATTTTGCAAAATAATTTTGCAAAAAATTTTTGGAAAGACTATAAGAGCCACACATTGAGACATCATGCCCAGAGGCATTCCCTTCCCCCCTCAAAATAACTGACTGCTGCTCCCACAACACATAACCCACAAAACCATAGGGAATACCTGCACCTCCACGGAGGAACATCCACAGCAGAGTGAGGGTAGGAACTAGGGAAAAGAGGGTGCCAATATATGATATATCCATACAAAATACGTTTCACAATATTAATAATAAAATAATAATAATAAAGAAAGCAATGCATAAAATGGTGACTATTGGTAAATTACTATTGATAATGAAAAGGGAGACATGATCAATCAGATACACATTATTATCCATTTTTAACCCACACCATAGGGCAAAAATTGGACATTTCTAAATTATCAAGGAAAATATTTCTGCTTAAAAGCTGAGTCACAGTGGTTTTGTGTTTTTTTTTTTAAACCTCAGGCTAAATTTGTCCAAGAACTTAGAGCTCTATAATAATTTTGATCATCAATCAGCCAACCTGTATTTCTTCTTGTTAGCACAGTGCTTAGCCTGAGAAATGTAAGATAAGGAACAACACTCTCATGTGGGAGAAGCAAAAGTATGGTACTAAATTGTGCTGCAATTTTCCTGAGTGCTGCAATTATAAAGGTGCATGATAATTTGAATTTTATTTTTTTGCTATTACTCACTTGGCATATGTAACATATAATTTTGTCTTACACATTTTTTTTATTGGCCTACAGGGAAAACAATCTGGTTGATCATTCTTTCTTATCAGCAAGTATAAGATTTACTTTACTTGTGGTCTAGTTTTGAAGGAAACTGTCTTAAATAAATGAATCCATGTGCAGCATAAATATTACAGAAAGTCATTGAGATATGTTCTGATTTCTGAGTAATAGAAACTTTGATGGAAAATTGCATCAAAGTTTCTTTTACTCCAACCTGATAACACCTATGTGAACATATATCCTAAGTTAGGGTACCCTATTACCCAGTAGAGCTCTAGAACTTTAGTAGCCCTGGCTGTATGCAAATCTCCTAGGTAAGAGTACTACTTAGGTCACAGGCGAGCCTCCTAGTGGAACTGTACTATTGAGAACACAGGTGGATCTCCTAGGTTAACAATGTTCCTGAGAACATAGTTGTATCTCCTAGGGGAATGGGACTATTGACAACACAGGTGGATCTCCTAGGTTAACAGTTTAACACATAGGAGGATTCCCTAGGGGAATGGTACTACTGAGAACACAGGTGGATTTCCTATGGTAATGGGTCTACTGAGAACACAAGTGGATCTTCTAGCACAACAGTGTGTCTCAGAACACAGGTGGATTTCCTAGGGTAATGGGACTACTGATCTAGTTTTGGTATAGCTTCATTCTCCACTAAAAGCAGCACTTATGAAAATTTTAAAATTTATTTTAAGGCAAGTCTCCATGACTGTACATGTTCGACATAATGCCTAAGAACTAAGGACTTCATATCACAGTGAGAAATTCTTTCCGGGACTGTATGAAGAGGTTGCTAGTGTTGCCCAACTAGGCTGGAGCTAAGCAGGAAGGCCACAGGAGGCTGTTGAGCAACTCAGCAGGAATTGTGCTGATATCTAATTCAATGTATTAACAATCCTAAATTAGTGAGATCTCAAGCTAGGATTCATTAAGTTATAACGCTTGTGACAAGTCTTTCAACTCTTGAATCCTCTTCTGTACTATTGTGATGAAAAAAGAGAAACAAAAATGTGCCACATTTATATTGTATGAATTATAAGTGTGCATAGTATTTCCCATTTCACCTCAGGGATTATGATATTTTTTTCAGAATCAAGTGACTTTTTTATCTGTAGTTATTAATCAAACAATCCTCAGAGGGTTTATGTCATTATTTTTTTTTTACTTAAACAATGTTAACTTTTCTTAAAATTTACATCAATAGTTCACCTAAGATATTATCATTGGAGATATATTAATACAACAAATATTATAATTTGAGCTAGTAGTTGCACAATAATTAACCAAACATAGCAATGTGTACCTAATTTGACATGAGTTTATGACAGTAAAGCAATCCAGGATTATGGAAACTGGAGTGAGCTGTGATGAGACTAAAAATCCTTCAGAGATAAAGTCATGAGGACCATTGGTTATACACCTAGAAAGAAGGCAGAGGTGGATGCAATACTTCCTTATATGAATCTGATTCGCATGCTAACTTAAGACAACTACCCCTAAAATAATTAGATCCATGTCTCATGCAATTATCCTGACTGCTAATTGTATCTTGAAATCATATCATATACAAAGTTTAAAATGGTGCTTTCTAAAAATCAGTAAATGATTTGCTTCAGAAATGTACTCAAAGTATGAAGTCTCTCATGAAACTCTTGGTTCAGAAACTTCAGAATGCCCTTAAACTTTCAGCACCAGGTGAAAATTAAAAAAAAAAAAAATGCTTTGGCTAGAAAGTCAAGATTTAAATCAGGGCTATATCCATAACAAAATGGTCATCCTAGATGATGAGCCTACTGTGTGTTGCTGGAAACATCTCAGGAGCAAATGACATGTGAAGGAACAACTCCATGCCCATAAACAATGGGAACCCAGGCCAGGAAGGGAGAAATATTGTTCTCAGGAAAAATGCTACTGAAGTAAGTACCCGTGTGGTGGGAAGCTTAACAGTACCCCAGCCCTCCCTTGAAACAAGTAAAACCATCACCTTTCCCCAAGAAATTCATTTCCCCATTTCATCAACTCCCCAGATCTCTTGACAAATTACTTATTGCTTTAGAAATCCACATTCATCCTTCTAGACCCTATACTCCAAGATGAACTTCTAGCAGAACCTTCCCCCAGGAATTTGAGGTGAATAATCATCCTCCTTGGGGAAACAATAAGAAAGCTTGTGCAGAGGTTAACTTGCTGAGGAATAAATAGAAGTCATACACATTGAGAAGTTATAAATCTCTTTCCACAAAATGTGCCTATCAGCAGCTCACACTAACTCAGCTTTTAAGAGCATTAAAGCAAATGCACTGAGCCTAATATATTCACATTGAACACATGTGCTGGCCATTGCACATGCTTCATAACTCAGAGGGCAGCTGCTGCCGGATGGGAAATGGATACTGTGACAGGTCACCAGTGATTTATACTATAGCACTCACAGTTAGTGGATGGCCAGCCTACCCAGTGACCTCAGGTCCTATCATCATCCCTTTGCTCCATGACAAACTCAGATAATGCACCTGATCTGTTTTGTTTGAGGACATGAGAAAGCAGTGGACAGATCAAATACAAACCTCACTTTACCATGTCTAGACCACATAAACTCTCACAGAACATACTCAAAACAATCCATGAACAATTAATGGGTATAGCTTCTATTTCATTCATTATCATCTAACATCTAAATTTCCCATCTTACCTGAGATCTGGAGACTTAACATGCTTTGTCTGCCTGTGACTCATGTCAAATATAAAGGAGGGCATCCCATAGGAGCCAACTGAAAATCCACTCTCCTCCTTCCTCAGCTTCATCACCCTAGGCTGATGCTGTTCAGGGATGTCTTTTTCTTATGTCCTAACAATCTCCTTCAAGTCCACAGCAGCTGCAAGACCTTCCCTAGAAAGTGAGGCAGGGCTGGTGCTACTGTGCTTGTCTCCATAATCCTTTGTTACCAGTCAACAAAGTGTTTAGAACACTCTGCTGAATGGGAATTTCAATGCTGTAGGAGACACTTGACCTCATGAAGGGCACCTCCTACTGGTCCTTTCTTGGAGTGCGCTATCATTTCCCCTGCCAACCATCACACCAAAGAGGGGAAAGTACTAAAAGGAAATTATAATATTGAAATTGTAAAATGAGCAAAGAGTACCTGAGTAATCTGAGCTGGCAATAACCTTAAAGTGCTCCACCCACTTTTCTGGAAACTGCATGCAGCTTCGCTATCATTAGCTAATAACAGAAATGGATTCAGAAGTGCAGAGAAGTTCCAATGCCAGAGATGCCCAAGCCCATCCACAGGCATTTCCCATGAATGTGTATAATTCTGTCATATATTTATAAGCTATACATTTGTCAATGAAGAGAAAATTTTGGGGAGGAAATTAAAATAAAACAGTAATTAACAAATAACACTAAATCTATAAACAAGAAACGTAAGTAAGGGGGAAGGGAATGTTTAATGATTAATAAAACATTTATTAAATCTACCTCCATTCATCTACTCCTAGTGACTGCAGGACAACAGTCATTTGGGAACTGGCTTTAAGATATTGTCGTCCAATTCAAAACACTGCACATTTTGGTACACTGTATAATTTGGTATTGTCAGCCGTCAGGCCCCCTCTGTCCTGTGGACTTTCCACTCAGCAAGAAGATCTCCTCCCAAGTTCCCTTCCCCTGTCCTGGTGGTCCCATACAAGCAGAAAGAAAGCAAATAGATCTCAGGATACAAGGAGGGGTTTTCTGTACGTGTATGGAGGCATCTGTGGTCTCAAGGAGGGAATTTTTTTAAAGACACCTATTCATTTCTGCGAGGGTAGGCCGCCCCTCCCCGCCCCGTTCCACAGCACCACAGTTGCCCACCTTTGGCGAGTAACCGCTGAGGACAAAGCTCCAGGAGAGAGGAGCTGGGGAGGAGGGGCTGAGACAGGGGGGGAGCAGCGGGTGCGTATGCTACCCTTGCACACACTAGCAGACACACACACACACACACACACACACACACACACACACACACACACACACACACACACACACACCCGAGCGCGCGCGATGCTGTCTCGGGCCGGGATGGAGAGTCCAGTGCATGTGCTCTGATAGATGCATTTCTGGCTGCGTGTGGCCGCGCCTGCCTGTGCGAAGCCTCAGCTGGCTGGGCGCTTGGCTGCCTGAATCCCCTGCCACCACGAAGAGGCGCATTTTCTGCAACCCTTGGCTACGTGGGACGCAGCAGGGACAAGAAAGCCAGAGCCTTGGGCTCCAACGAGGCTGGGGACTTGGCAGCTGGTTTCATTCTGGTTCCTGTTAATTTCCAAGGCACAGGCTCTGGGGCGCTCCTACCAACTCCTGGTCCCAAACCCAGCCTTGTTGGAATTTGGGCAAAGATAAAATCTGAAGGGATTTGCATGGTCAACCAAAGGCTCTTCTCTCCAGGCTGACTCCCTGTATCCCAGTACCCCTTGGCTTTTAATTAAGCCTGGTGAAACCAGTGAACATTATAAAGAATCGTCTTGTTCTTTTTGTTTCTGTAAATCCACCCCCCCCCCACACACACACACCAGTACCCAGCTTCGCGTTTTAGGCTGCAGCAACTGTACCAGGCTTCAGACCCCCCACCCGTCCTGTTTTAGCCCCATCCAATCCTCACACACTTTATTCATTTTTAATTAGAAACTATGTTTGCCAAGTGCCAGGGCTTGGGGGATTGTTTCTCGGATCAATCATTTGGAGTTGGAAGGTGTCCTGGCGATATTTGGAGTCTTAGCTTGTGAACAAATTCGCTGTTTAAGAAATGAAAATTTTCCTCTTTTCTCATGGCAACTCTAGTCCTCTTCAGACACCATGGTCCGCTCCTCCGAAGTACCCAACCATATTATCTGCCCCTTTCCTTGGTCAGTCAGCAAGTGCAAAAATGCAAACACAGAGTAGCACATATTTACACAAACAATCCCATCAGCTTCATCCCGCACAGACCGGCTTAAAGCCCCCTCAGTACCCTCGTCCGCTTGCTCCTGTCACCCCAATCCGCCTCCGAGGCTTGAGGATTTAGCTCAGTTCCTTTCAGGCTCATCCCCATTGCTTGCCCAGGCCAGCCCGCCCGCACTCCACACCGAAGCCAAGTATTCGTAAAAGCAACGATGCAAGAAGCACTGGGTTGAGAAAGAGGGAAGGGATGCCCTCGCATTCACCACCAACATCCTCCATCCCCAAGGGAGAAAGTCTTCTGTCTTTTATCATCCGCGAGGAAGTGGGGACCAAGCGAGCGCCCAACATCTATTTCCTTTCCACCCTGATTTTACTGTCGCCAAATAAAATGAGAAGGCGAAGGGGATAACGGTGGCAGGGTGTGGGGGCGACGAGAAGAAAGGAAAGGACTTCTTACCCGTGACTTGAAGATGCGCGCTGAGCAGGGAAGCTCCGAAGAGTACAAAAGCCAGCTTGGGTACCCAGACACATCCAAGACTATTCTCCATATTTCGGCCAACACCTTCGGGGCTGGGGGTCCTGGGCAGCGGCGGTGTTCACACACATGCACTCACACACGCATGCACACATGCACACACCCGCGCCAAGCCCCTTCGGCTTCTTCCTCCTCCTCTTCCTCCTCGTCCTCTTCCTCCACCTCCCCTGCGCCTCTTTTGCCTCCGAAGCCTTTTTCCTTGTCCACTGACAGAATCAGCAACAGAAACGGGCAGCAAAAAGTTCCATTCAGTCCAAGAGATCCCGAGTTCCGTTAAAAAAATATCCTTGGGAAACTAACTCAAGGAAACAGAGGCAGCAGCCAGGACAGGGAAGACAGCTGTCAGCGGGGCTCGGGAGTCATCTGTGCACAGGACACCCAGGGGCCCAGAGGATAAGGAAAGCGATCCCGGGCCCGCGGCGCATTAGGAGCTGGAAGAGGCTTCCATGTCGTCGGCTGGGAAAGTTGCAGAGAAAAACCCGCGCGCGAGGAGCTGGTGATGCCGTGCGCTTTGCTGCCGAGCTGGGGCCGGGGGAGGGGGCTGGGGCGGCCGCGGGCGGAGCGCTCTCACTTGTTACTGGGGTGTCCGCCAGCAGTGTGCGAGCCGGGACTTGGAGCCTTACTATCCATTGATCCGGAGAAGTGGAGGGCTGGGAGGGAAAATGTGGAGACCGGAGGGAAACGAACTGGATCAGGCTGAGATTGCACGAGAGGGGGTGGGGGCCTGAAGACGTCGTCGGCTCCGGGAAGAGGGAGCGGACGAGGAGCGGGGAGCCGCCCGCGCCCGTCGGCTCTCCGCGCGCAGGGATGCCCTCTGTGGGCCAGGCGTGGGAAGTCTCCTTTGTCAATGGGTTCGGCGAGCCGTGAGCGGGTCTGCGGGCTGTGCTGCAGTCATCTGTGGTACTCGACAGGCAGGAAATTATTTTTATATGTCTGTAAAACCTAGGCGGGTGTTTAAGCTAGGGCAAGTGTCGGGATCGCTTGCATTCATTCTTGTCCTCAGCATTATCTCAGAAGAGAATTTTTCGTTTTGGAAAAGAAATGTCACAGAATCCAAGCCGTCCCCAGGAGAGGCGGGAAACTGAGGCTCAGAAACACTGTCCTGACGTAGTCGCTATCATCCACTTCTTGTAGGTCACCAGATAGATAGAAGATTTAGCACGACTCGGTGCCCATTCTCAAGGGGGTTTTAATTACTTAAAAGAGATGCATGTATAAGTAATGATAAAAATCTCAGAAAAAAAATAATAAACTTGCCGGTCCACGTTTGAAGATATACTTTGGGAGAAGTAAAGACATTTCTTCAGTCTCTGGTCATGAAATAAAGAAAACACACACACGCACGCACATGGACACACGGAGAAGGAAACTTAGGAAAACTGCATGGAGAAGCCCTTTCAGAAGAGTGCCGCAGGCTGAGTTTCTTTGCATATCTTACCTCCACCGTGCGCCTTCCAGCAGCTCCATTAACAAGAGCAGCCGTGCCCATCACCTTGGTCCTTCTCACAGAAAGTGAACAACACGGGCGATAATGCACTGCCCGGTGCATTTGTGCTGGAAAGTGAACTTATAGACCAGTGGCTTTGCCTGAGGACGATGAACAGGAGAAATGCCATTCGAGTGAAAGTCGTGTTTTGCGCGAAGATGCTCAGATGCTGTTTTCTCTCATCCTTCACCATGTTGCATTATTCTTTCTTTCTTTCTTTCTTTCTTTCTTTCTTTCTTTCTTTCTTTCTTTCTTTCCCTCTCTCTCTCTCTCTCTCTCTCTCTCCCTCTCTCTCTCTCTCTCTCTCTCTCTCTCTCTCTCTTTCTTTCTTTCTTTCTTGTCCTTTCTTGTCACTCAACTCTGCCAGGTATGACAAGATATAATGTGAATAGTAGAAAAGAGGAGAAACAAAAAGAAAATGAAGAAAAATATGGAATAAGGTTCTCATCAGAAAAATGCCTAAAGAAAGTGAACAAGAGTCTTTTCAGATCCTTAGCCATTATCATCCCTTCTGTCCCTGAAAAAGTTTAAAATAATAAGTATGTGTGATCATCAAGTCAAAACCTTCTGAAGTAGCTTGGATGCTCTTTTTGACAACCACATTTCCCCAGGTACCCAAGCTTCTTTTACCTGAGATGGAAGCCTGTGGGAGAACCAGAGCTGTCTACAGCAAAAAATGTTCATACGACCATGGTTCTTTCTGGAAGATCACTGCTGGAAAACTTCAAGGAATCTGTGGACTTTCAGAAATGTTAAGAAGAGAGGTTGGTGCTTGGACACAAAATCTTTTTTCTCTTGGGAGAGATGCTTTTCCTATAGATACATTAAACACCTCCAATAATTCTGCTATTGAAACAGACTGAAGAAGTACTGGGTCAAAGGGCAAGAGTGAGGGAAGAACTGCAATGCCTTCTAAAAGTCCCAGAGATCAGTAAAAGGGTAAGTCCTCTTTGAATGGGAAAGTTGGTACCAGAAAAATCTGATGTTGTTTGGATCCCTGTAAAGGTGTTCTGATGAGCTGCGCAGCAGTCTAATGGTGAAGTTGCCATAACTGTGGACTTGGTAGTTGCACCCAGCGACCAGGCTTCAGCCATTGACCAATGTGCTTTTGTAACAGATTGTTTACTTCCTCCCTCTTTGACAGTATTTTGTTTTCATAGCTGATAGCAACTAACAGTTACTTATACTCTTTTCCCCATAGTCCCTCCTTTACTGTGATTTCAGAATCATCTGTTGGAATTAGTTTTAGTGGTTTCTGACTCAAATATTAGTGGAATATACTTCAGAGGCATAGCACTTCCTTTTCCTTCCTTCCAAAGGTGTCAGACATACTTCCTATTCACTATTCTCATCAAGAAAAAAAGAAATAAAGACACAAAATGGGAAATAGGGCTGAAGAGATAGCTTAGTGGTTAAGAGGCTTGCCTGCGAAGCCAAAGGGCCCAGGTTTGATTCTCTAGGACCCATGTAAGCCACATGCATGAGGTGGCACCTGCATCTGGAGTTCCTTTGCAGTGGCTAGAGGTACTGGAGCAACCATTCCTTCTTTCTCTCTCTCTCTCTCTCTCTCTCTCTTATTCTAATAAACAAATAATACAAAAAAAAAAAAGAACGGGCAGAGGAAATAAATGGGGCACACAGGAAATCCTTTAGTACAATTGATACTTTTCAAATATTCTTTAAGAAATTTGGTATTGAGTATCTCCTTTGGATTTCTAATCTGCTCATAAAACATACAGAATCCAGGCACACATGAGTTCTGAAGAAAAATTAGTCAATATTTTATATCTTCCAACCATATATATACTGTATATTATGTGTGTCTGTATGGGTTGGGGTGGAGAGAGCTATGGAGAATCTTGAATTACTTAGATTAACCCAAGAAAATAAATCAATTTAAAGGCATATAATCCCTTTCAGTGTTCCCATTCTGGAATTGTGTTTCTTACCCTATCTTAACTCATAAACTTAATTATTTTGATGGCTTTTTTTTTCATTTTCCCAATGCCATAATCTGACTTTGGATAATATTCTTGAAAAAATACTTTAGTAATTTATTTGGAAAATATGTTAGTCAAATGAGATATATTAGGCTATGAATTTGACTATGGTGCACATCAGATCAAGGTGGAAATTTGATAATGCACCATATATTTGTTTATCTGAGAAAACCAGAAATCATGGTACACATTTAATCTAGGTATTATGTTTATAAATCATGTAAATCTAAACATGATGAAGTCATTGCTCTTGGCTAACTTATAATGATGAGGTAAAGGGTTGCACTTTAGTTGATATTTGGTTTCTGCTTGTTGGTTTGCTTGGTTATCCCTGAACACTTTCTGTGTTTTGATGGAAGTCTGGTGTGAGGATAATACATTTCAACTACAAAATTGAGAAATAGATCCAGAGTAGCATTAGCTAGGCAGACTACTTTGTGTTTCTGATTATTATGGTAAATTTAGAGCTGAGCCCATCAATAAGTCAGAAAGAAGGAGATGCTGGCTTATGGAATGAGAACTTTTGAATTCTCCTAGGGGCACTTGTAGAGAAAATGTTGTGACCCTTAGACTGTGAAGGAGTATGAGCTTCAAGGGAAGTGCTAATCTAAGAGAAATCTTGGAGCTCTTATCAGGTCTCTATGAAAAACGTGTGGGAAGTAGAATAATGTTTCCTACTCCAAAATGGCTGTATCTTTTCCTCTGATACTGGAAAAAAAATATATATATATATATATGTGTGTGTGTGTGTGTGTATGTGTGTATATATATATATGAATCAGGACTTGTAGATGTTGTAAAAGTCAAGACCATGACAAGAGTGACTTGTGATTTATTATTTAAGACAGCCCAATGTAGAATTCTTAGAAAATGAAAGAAGAAGGGAGAAAGTCAGAGAAGTTGAGATAAGAAAAACAAGTCAGGGCAAAGTGGCACTGTTAGTGGAAGGGACTAGAGGCCAAGGATGTTCAGACACTGAGAACAGAAGAAGGTGAATCACAGTAGCTGCTGGAGTCACACAAGGAATGCAGTTCTGACTCTTCCTTGATCTTAACAAGGTAAGGCTTTGGCGTTTTTGACCTTCCTAATTGTAATAATAATAATAATAACAATAATATAGTATAATAATAAATAATAAATATGTGTTGCATTGTTTTAAGCTATTATAATGTGGAAGTCTGTCCCAGGACTTAGTGCAGATTTCTGTATCAAGAAGTTGAGTGTTGCTGTAACAAATACTTCAAAATATCCAAATAGCCTTAGAATTGTGAACTAGGCAGATATTGGTTGGAATTTTAAGAATTATGATAGGAAAAACCTAGATTGCTTGTGAACAAACTATTGGCAGACATATGGACATTAAAGGCATTGCCAGTGACAGACCAGATGGAATGAGGAAAAAAATACTTCTTAAATAGAAAATTTAGCATTATCATGTTTTACTGTTATGTTCAAAGGAGAAATTGCAAATGAAGAGATTCCCAAAGTGTTAAAAATGTAGCCATATTTCTTCTTTACACATGCATCATAAAGTATAAAGGGGGTAGAATATACTGAGACAACAAATATACATAAGGAACCAGTATTTTACACAGTGGGCAATGTCCACCTGTCAGATGTAAAAGACACTGAAATTAGGAGAGCTGGGGTCAGAAAAACATCCTAGAAAGAATGCCACAAATGTGGAAAGACAATAACCTCTATCCATGCTTCAGAAAAGTCATCAGAGCAGAATATTCAGCCAACCAATGCTCCTCCAGGCTGTAGGCTTGTCCTGTGGAATTACACAGTCTTCTAACTGGAGCCTGGAGGATAGAACAGTTACTCACAGCAGGAGTCATGGAGGAGTCTCTGGCTTAATGGAGCCAATCCGGAAGTATTCATGGGAGATCTGCAAGATTCCTGAGAATGTTGTCTAGTGAAAATGTGGCCAATGTAGACTGAAAATGACAGAAAGTGGGCTGGAGAGATGGTGTAGCAGTTAAGCACTTGCTTGTGAAGCCTAAGGACCTGAGTTTGAGGCTCGATTCTCCAGGACCCATGTTAGCCAGATGCACAAGGGGGTGCACGTGTCTGGCGTTCATTTGCAGTGGCTGGAGGCCCTGGTGCACCCATTTTCTCTCTCTGCCTCTTCTTCTTTCTCTGTCACTCTCAAATAAATAAATCAAAATCCTTTAAAAATATGCTTATTTATTTAAAGAATGACAGAAAGAACAGAGTTAAAGAAGGCTGTTGGGTTCCTAAAATTGTATGTGTTGGAAAGAGTGTAGTGAGAAATCTTAGCTTCAAAATATATATATATACATATATATATATATATATATATATATATATATATATATGGAGAGAGAGAGAGAGAGAGAGAGAGAGAGAGACTTTATGAGTCTAGAGTCATAAACCCCACAAAGAATTTTACCTAAACTTGCAAAACAATACTATTTGCTTTGGGTATCAGAATTGCTTGGGACCAATGACTCCTTTTGTTTCCATATTCTCACTTTCTAACAGGAATAGCTATAACTGGTTTTCTATGCCTGTTTTAATATTATTAATATTTAGCCATATTTAATGTAATATTTTATAATTATAATTTATAATTATATTTAATTATTATTAATTTAATAATGATACTTTAAAATTGCAAAATTACGGACACCAACAGATGTTATAACCCTAGGGCTCATGACTGCCACTGTAGTAGGTTTTCAGTATCAGGCTAAATGTATATACTATGCTCACCAAACTGCCTGATAAGTACTTCTCTTAAAGTTCATACCCATATATTACTACTAGTCTCACTTTTGGTTAGAGAAGCTTCTCTTTTTAGATGGCTGCGACCTTGGGATGATGCAGAAGACACCAGGGTACTAAGAAGTGACAGAGAAGTGCTCAGCACTGAAACATCTCTATCACATCTTCCAAGGCTCAGGGTCCATTGCAGAAGAGGTGGCAGAACGAATGTAAGAGCCAAAGGAAGAGCAGGACTCCTTCAAATGATACAAAACGGCCTGAATACCATGACCTCACTACCTACACAAGCCCAGTATAATAGGAGGAAAATATGATGACATCAAACTAAAAAAGACTAATTGAGAGGGGGAAAGTTATGATGGGCAGTGAAGCTGCAAAGGGGAAAGTGAGGAGAGGGAGGGAATTACCATGGACTATTGTATATAATTATGGAAGTAGTCAATAAAAATATAAATTTAAAAAAAGAAGTTTCCTTTGCAACATTTTTTTTTAATTTTTTTGAAAATCACACAAAAAGAAAGAGAAAAAGAGAGTCAGACATAGAGTAAGTATGGGCATACCAGGGCATGCTGCCACTGAAAACAAAATCCAGGCATATATAACACAGTGTGCATTTGGCTTTTACATAGGTACTGGGAATTAAGCCCAGGCCATCAGGCTTTGTAATCAATTGCCTTTAACAGGTGAGCTATCTCTCCAGACCCCAAACCATAGAATGGCACCAACCACAGTTAGGGTATATCTGAGTTCTTAAAATTTTGTGGGTAATTAGAAGAAACCACACATGATGGCAAAGTTTTGTTGTCAACATGACAGGAAATAGAATCCACCAAGGAAACAAATGTCTGGGCATGGTGGCTGGAGGCAAGCTTAGAATAACTTGGCATGGGAAGATCTACCCTAACTGTTGTTGGTGCCATTCCATGGGCTGGGGTCTTGGACTCCAGAAAAAGGAAAAAGCTAACTGAGCACTTGAACACCAGAATTCACCACTTTCTGACTGTGGATACAATGTGACCAACTGCTTCATGGCCCTGCCTACCTGCCTTGTTGGGCCATGAGGGAATGCATCCCTTCTGACTGCGAAATATAAGCCCTTACTTTTTAAAGTTGCTTTTATCAGATATTCGTTATAGCAACAAAAAAAGATAAGCAACTTCATCTTCATGCCAATCTTGCATATGGTGTCTCACTTATAAGTTTCATGTAATTCCCTTAATACCAAACCCAGACAAACACAGGATAAGCATTTTACAACATAAGTAAACTAAATTAAAACAATGATTTTTATTAAGTAAATTTTCTTACTGTGGATTTATGGCTTTTATCTAATTTTATAGGTGACCTTGGGAAGGTACAGGTCAAAAGAAGTCCCGGTCAGCATCTTTCTCATTGCTTACATTTAAATAAGACAACATTATTAAAGACAAAAAAAAAAAAAAAACACTATTTCATCAATTTTAACAAAAAAGGAACATACTCTTTTTAACCTAGAATTAAAAACTATATATACATAATAGTCGATTCTTTTCTAAAAGCACTGTAGTAACACAGAAGGAGAATAAAATGAGGCGGTCCAGGGTTGTCTCTGGGAGATAACAGGGCCCCTGTGGGACTACTCACTTAGCAGAGACTTTGAAGTGGCTCTGGGGGTGCAAAGTTCTTGATTCCGGTGTTGATTCACTCTGGCAGAAGAGGGTAGTTTAGTAGGAGCATAGTAGGATAAAAATCCATAATTAGGTGGGTGGCACATGCACTTTAATCACAGGACTTGGCAAGTTGAATGCAAGTTCCAACCCAGTCTGATCTACTTAATAAGACCATATCCCTCCAATAATGATCGGTCTCTGGAGGGTTTCTGCTCCAAAATTAAGGAAGCTTTCCATCCTCATATATTTTTTAAAATTCAATTATCATTCATAAACTGGAGAGTGGAATCTTTTTTGTTACTCTTTAAAGAATAGAAGACATACTTATTCCTGGAAATATGCAGGTTTCCTTTGTTTAAAGAAAAGCAAACAGAGAGGCTACAGTATCTTCTAATTGTACACAAGTGAACTAGAAATCAATCACAGGCAGAGCATGAAATTAATTATTAAAGATATAATTTATGGAGAGAAAGGAAAGAATTTAAGGCCAATGGGGCCAGCATGGATTCACTTAGAATAAATTATTACTGATTGAAACAGCTGGAAAATATCAGAAGAAAATAGAAGGGACATTTTGGCAAACATTGCATTATATATTCATGTTGTTACAAATGCCCAAATTAAAATTGGACCCAATATACCTAGTGTAATTACTAGTTCTAGTAACTACAACTGGAGCATATCTTAACTCACTGGTAGATGTCAATTAATGGAGAACTGGAAGTTTATTCTCTTGCAACTTACAACAGAGTCTTACTTTCCCTCAATCCTGTACAAATGTCTATTGATTGATAAGGACAGAGGTATTGACACATTTAATCAATAAAACTATAAGGAGTCATCACTAATATAGCCACTGACAATTTTAAACTTCACAGGGCCCATCAGGATGGAAGCAAGGAATAGAGAGTGCTTGCAAAGGACTACATTTAGTAATGCCCCAGCAGCAGACTTCCCCAAGTTTCACTTCTACAAGTAAAGGGTGTGAAAGAAGGGATTTTACTTCAACTGAGAGTAAAGCAATGGAAACATTTTGACACACTTTAAGTTAGATGGGGAAAAATACAATATGATGTGTCTACTAAAATACCCAGGACCATGTAATGCCTTAGACAAGACAGGACGGCAAGTGCAACTAGGAAGACAAATACTACTCCATTCTGCACCTTGCAGTGCCCTGTGAGCAAATCTCACCTCCACAGCTCTATAATTTTACCTTCCTCTTTAATGATTATCTCTTTTGTTCCCTTATCACCCTTATAACTAAGGGTGACTCTCATTGATTTAAAAATTAAAATTGGTGTAAGGGTTTGAAGAGATGCCTTAGCAGTTAAGGCACTGCCTGCAAAGCCTAAGGACCAAGATTCAATTCCCCTGTACTCACTTAAGTCAGATGTACAAGGTGACACATGCATCTTTAGTTTGTTTGCAGTGGCTAGTGGCCCTGGCACACCCATTTTCTCTTCTCTCTCTCTCTCCCCCTCTTTCTCTGTCTCTTAAATAAACAAAATGTTAATTTATTTTAAGAAAGGGAGAAAGAGGATGGGCCCTAGGGCCTCCAGCCACTGCAAAAAAACTCCAGACTCATGTAACCCCTGTACACCTGGTCCTGGAGAATCGAACCAGGGTCCTTTGGCTTTTTTGGCAAATGCCTTAACTGCTAGGCCATCTCTATAGCCCCAAATAAAATATCTTGTTAAACATGGTTTAAGGATATATTTAAAATGTAGTTTCTTAATGAAATGTATTATATTGCATGTAAAATAATGTTATATTTAATATAATCTATACTTAATTTTAATACAGTCATAATATTAATTTTATGTATAATAATAATTTGCTTTAATAATATGTGATATATTATATCATATAAGATTAAATGATATGGAAATAATTATGAGGTTAAAGTCTTATGTGAGGAAATAGATATGAGTAGAGAAACTAAGAAAGTGACTTTTGTTTCTGGATACAGAAAGGACTTTATTTTCTATATGCTTTCTTCCAAAAAGAATATGAATACATTTATGTACATTCTAGCAAGAAAGTCACTTTCCATTGTAATATCAGTAAAAAAGGAACTGGTTAGGAGGCAAGCCTGCTTGCCAATCTGAGAGCTGTCCGGATTTCATGTGTCATGGGAGAGGAGCATGTTGCTCCCATCTATATGCCAGGCACTGTAAAAATGTGATCTTATTTAATCTTCACAACAGCCCTGAAAAGTCTTTCTCTGTCCATTTGCAGAACGGAAGTCTTTAACTAGGAGAGGTTAGCTTGCCACATAACATCTCATAGCTGGTAAAGAGAAGAACATAAAATTGAGTAGTGCCTACCTAGCAAGGCTTGCTGGCCATTCTGCCCGCAGCGGCTTACAAAAGAAAGGTCATATGAGAACTAGGTACTAGGCTACAGGCTGTATCCTTTTACTATTGTAAAATCCCAGCTAAATAACTCCAAAAGACTTTCCTGAATGTGTTGTGGTAATGACTTGCTATGAGAAATCATAACAGAACTTGTTTGGGACTCCAGGAGGTATTCGCTCAAAACAGTCCAATGCAAACTTCTTAACCTAGGCATGATGCCTGAGCAATAATGTCCTGAATGCCTGCTCATCATATCCTTTTTCCAACAGCATGCAGCCTCCAGATGCCTGCCTACAGGAATAGCAGAGCTAGCTCCATCTCAATAATCACCTTCTACAAGTAATCTTCAGGAACATGGGTAGGATTTTTTCTATAATAACCCATGGCATGGAGGGAAAAGCTTTATTGATTTCCAGTATGGGAAAGGCACTCTCCTTCTATCTCTGCAAATAACAAAAGCAAGTTCTTCTGCACATAAAAAGTGTCATTTTTGCAGCTGAACACTCTTGAAAATTGGTACTTTGACACAACTCTATTCTCCAGTACTAAGGGAATACTCCTTCAGAGACAGATAGAACAGCTTCAGAAGTAGCCTATTTGTTGCTACAGTGGTGAACATTAGAGGCTTAATTGAATAATTTCTTGTTTCTAGTTCCACCTTGTGAAGCATTGCAGAAAATGCAGCCACTGGCCCTGACCTATGAGAAATGTAGAATGTTTTTTCTTGTATAACCTGAGCCCTAACATCCACAGCACTGTGCAAGCACACAGGACAAAGTGAGAGGAGACAAGCTTCATTTTGTATGATAGCAAAGGAAGTCAGGAAAACTTGAAAACATGAGAAAGGCCCAATTCTACATGAAAGGACAGTAAAAGATAAGGAGATAGTAAGAAAGTCTAGTTCCTAGCTATTATTACAGAAAGCAGAACTTAATGCAGTCATGACCATCACCAGACCCACAGGAATATTAGGATGCAATGCTCCAGAATGAGGCAAGACACTGGCTAATGATAGCTTTTAACTAATATAAGAAAACATAGGCACTTTCACTTCTGCATACAATATTGCCTTTGTTCACAAATATATTGACTGTATTTCCAAATCTGATGAGTTGTTAGCTTTGTGTAGTTTCATGATCACTTCACAAAATGTAAAAATATGATTTTTAAGTAGAAATTGTTTCTAAGTAGTTTAAATTTAAAAGTCCAATATAGACATTGAATTTAAATTATTTGTTCATGTATAAAAGATCACTTTCTCATCAACAGAAAATGTGTAAATATGTCTCCTGTGATATTTGGACTTTTTTCTTAAAGACTTTCTGCTGCAAATGTGGTCATAGGTATGCATTAAAATAAAACAGCTCTGAGATAGTACTTTTGTCTAATGGTCTAAAGATATAGGCCTTCAAAATGTTCAAACTAAAACAATATGTAATCATAACTCTTTTTGACATCCTAAACAAAACACTAGATAAATTCCTAGTAGATATATTATATGTCCCTATACTTGAAATAGGCATGCAAACATTCTCCATTCTAACATGGAGAAAAGCATAAGTTCACAGCCAGCTAAAAATAAGTTTCAGTAAAAACCATGGCCTTAAACATGCTTCAGGAGTCATTGTGCTTCTGAATTTTATTCTATCTAACCTCTTTCAACACAGTAAGCTTGATGACTTCCAAGTGCAAGTCAGATTAAATCATTCATCTGGCTAAAATTCAGCTAGATCATTCAAAACTAATTATTTACATTGCCCTCTCATGAAAACAAACACCTACTTGTCCCTCTCTTGGACACATTGTGACACTTTCTCCTAAGTGTCCATTCACTTACTACTTGATATTTCACCCTCTGGACTCCTGAGGTTTCTGAGACACACAGGCACCCACTTATTTCATGGTCTTCGTGTGCTTTTCCTTTCTCTAGGACATTTCTTCCCAGATCCTACAAAGATTTCTCCCTAGATTCCTTCAGCTTGTTCTCAACTGCCCCTTTCTCGGACCTCCCTAGACCTCATTTGTTACAGAAGGCATCAGAGGAGTACATTTTGAGAGAGTCAAAGAATCAAGGTATACTTTTTCTCTTTGCCACAAATCCATCCATGCTTCAAATGTCAACTCCACTATTACTTCCCCAGAAAAATCTCTGCTAAATACATCAAATATCCTATCCTAAATATTAATATATCCTCATATGTGTTTCCTTCACTGGACTTAGCACAATTATAATTCTATTATTATATTTTATTTCTTTTTGATTTTCAAGGTAGGATTTCATTCTAGCCCAGGCTGACCTGGAATTCACTACGGAGTCTCTGGTGGCCTCAAACTCACAGTGATCCTCCTATCTCCCAGGTGCTAGGATTAAAGGTGTGTGCCACCACTCCCGGCGATAATTCTAATTATAAGGTTGATTAATGTCAGTCTTTCTCAATATACTATAAACATGAAGAAAATGCAGATTTTTGCTCAACAACATCAGCAGCGTTGTTGATCCCTGGCAATAGTAGATGGTTGATGTGTGCCTTTTGAAGGAATGCCAATGTCGTCTTTGCACGAAAAAGAAGAAAGTCTAAAAATGTGTGATCTAGGACTTAAACACATTTCAGTCTTATCTCAGTAGACAACTGGTGGAGCACAAAATGATACATTAGGAAGAAGAGCCCCAGGGGTTGGCAAGATGGTTTAATGGTTAAGGTGCTTGTGTGTCTCAGAAACCTCAGAAACCTTGCCTGAAATGCCAAAGCACCCAGGTTGGATTCACCAGGACTCAAGTAAGCCCAAAGTGCAAGGCGGTGTATGCATCTGGAGTTTGTTTCCAAAAGGTGTGGGCCCTGGTATGCTCTCTCTCTCTCTCTTTCAAATAAATAAATAAATAAAATTCTTTAAAAAAAAAGAACAGTCCTAGAGTAACACCCTATTTCCAAACTTTCTTCCGATTTTAAGCTTAGGCAACTAGAACAGTCCACAGTGAAGTCCAAGCAAATTATGTCAAAGATTGGGGGGTTGAAGCAGATCAGAGACTTCTGAGATAAGGTAAATGGTAGGATTTATGCAAAGGAGAAAGTGGAATAGATACACAAAATATGCTTTATAATGCAGACATTAAAGTTGTTTATAAAAGATTATTTAGACTTTGATAAACTTACTTAATGTGAGTCACTAATTGGCATTTTGGCTAAAATCAAATAAGTATATATAAATTAATATGTATAAATCATCACCAGCCACAAAAGATGTGATAGGAATAGGTTTTATTCCACCTACAACAGATGACCAGACAGATTTACAAAAATGGTACTAATGGTACCATTTTCATGATACCATTTCTCAGTTATGTTCGACACACATTTTCAGAGGGTTTCTGTTAATTTGAAATGCAACTGTTCTGAATTTTCATCGAAGTATGTCAAACTATGAGTGACTATTCCCATGCTTGGGCATAGCATCTGTGTGTCAATTAAACACAAGCTTGAACACAGCAGGACTGTGTCACAGTTCAACTTGAATTTGGAAAGAATTAGAGTATGTTCTTCTTTGACCTGGGCTTGGACAGAGCAGGAATGTGTTCCTTTGCAATGTCCCCACTAGACTTGAAGGTGGTGCCCCCTCCTTTTATTTTACGCTGATAGAAGAAATTTCCCAATAATTAGTCAAACAGGGAGGGAAACACAGCTGAGAAGTATAGGAAAAGAGAGCCTTGAGAACATTTTGACCTCCTGAGAACATTGATAAAACATAAAAATGTACCCAGATTTTCTCTTACACGAACCATCATAGTATGTTTTCTAGTATTTTCTAATATTTTGGTTAAGCATATTGAAAACAACCAGGTCAATTTTAGAACATTCACCTCTTTTGCTGTTGTGTGTGGGGGACGGTGGCCTAATAGGGCTGCACGCGGAACCAGGCACCTTCACAGCTGCTTTGGTTCTGTCTCCGTCTTAGCAGGGCCTTTGGGGAATCCTCACAACTCTAGAGACAGTCTATGAGCAACTCGGAATCCAGCTCTCAGAGCCCAGATATCACCAACCATATTCTTTTTCAAAATTTTTTTGTTCATTTTTATTTATTTAAGAGTGACAGAGAGAGAGAAAGAGGCACATAGAGAGAGAGAGAGAATGGGCGCGCCAGGGCCTCCAGCCACTGCAAATGAACTCCAGACGCGTGGGCCCCCTTGTGCATCTGGCTAACGTGGGTCCTGGGGAATCGAGCCTCGAACTAGGGTCCTTAGGCTTCACAGGCAAGCGCTTAACCACTAAGCCATCTCTCCAGCCCACCAACCATATTCTTCAGCAGTCACTCTAGTGTTCACTGGATGAACAAACATGAAACCTATGAAAGCTATTTTCATAAGCAACCATCTTTCACTTTTATAAGAAAACACTCCCAACATATTAGGCTAAAGTCTGTATCAAACTAACTTTGATAGATATTTATAAAATAGTTATATTCTATTTATAGTATATCTTCTGATCCCTTGGATTCCCATTCATATGTTAAAGTACACAAAGTATACATGGAATTATTAATTAAGAATTTTTTTCTAAATGATATTTTAGCAATTGCACTGATTTCTTTCTGTGTACTCTTAACACCATGAATGACTTCATGGAATCCATCTCTCAGTTATGTTCAACACACATTTTCAGAGGGTTTCTGTTAAGTTGAAATGCAACTGGTTGTTTTGAATTTACATCGAAGTATGTCAAACTATGAGTGACTATTTCCATAAAATTTCAATAAGTTTATTTTCCTTTCATTCTTTAGGAGTGGTATCTTTGAAAGTTAGCTGCTATTAATCTACTACTTTGAGTAAGATGAAAATAATTTCAATAAAATAAGAGATTTCTTTATAATGACCTCTAATATTTGTAATCTTGGGCTGGAGAGATGGCTCAGCAGTTAGGAAACTTGCCTACAATGCCTAATGACCCAGGTTTTATGTCACAGTACCCACATAGAGCCATAATGGTCTGAATATTGAATTCAGTCTTCAACTCTTCTTCAAGAATCAAGAGGGTCAGGCTGAGTAAGAATGATCTCTAATCACATGGCTGGTTCTGTTTACAGCCCTTTCTGAAGCTAACTGGAGACCTTAACCTCCACTCACCTTATGAGCATCAGTCCTATCATTCTGGAGATCCCCAAAATCCTAGAAGATACAGCAGCACAGGAAAAATATGAGAAATCAAGCTCCTGCCATCCCTATTAGTCAAAACATTACAAATTTTAAGAGTTTTGTGCCAACAACTGAAAACAAATAATTAGCTTTTCTTGAGTCATAGTAGCTAAAACAGAGCCAAGCTCTTGTAGCACTTCTTGCATGGAGGGTGAATCACATATATGCAAGGACAGGGGCTACTCACTGTGGTAAGCACTGTGCCGTGGGGAGTACAGGGAGCCACGGATAGGAATGCTCTGCAGAATCCAGAAGCCCAGGTAGACTGCCTGCAAAAGAAAATGGACTCAGCCCCCTCCCCGCCAAGAGAGGTCATGGCAACATGTAGGTTACAGGTAGGAGGAAAAGGGCAGGAGGTTTGGGCAAAGAGCCAACAGCACAAGCAGCCACTCAGGCCAAAGGAACTCTGCCTATATGGTGGAGAAAGAAAGTATCTTTTCTAAAGGTCATCTGGTTTCAATTTTTTGTTTGCATGTTGTTTTAACATCTTGTTGTGTTGCAAGCTAGTGAAGACACTGTTGGAACAACAGAATCCCAATTTTTTAAGGATGTGGGATTTTCTAGTATGATATGACAACGGTCTTTCCATATCAAATGACAACAAACTAGAAATAAACATCATCCATATTAAAAGCCATATTTATGATCATTTTCAAAATGCATGAGTTTCTACGATGTAAATTCCTATGGAAAGCCATGCTAGTGGAGCACTGACAGCTGCCCCAAGGACAGCAACCCAGTGAGAGAACTGCTGACCCCAGCTCGCCAGCAGGCCTGTACTGCTCAGGACACCTGCTCAAAGGGAACTGAGGTATTCTTTTTTAATTTTATTT
Organism: Jaculus jaculus; assembly: GCF_020740685.1. Taxonomy (NCBI): domain Eukaryota; kingdom Metazoa; phylum Chordata; class Mammalia; order Rodentia; family Dipodidae; genus Jaculus; species Jaculus jaculus. The sequence continues at coordinate 37,153,961 of NC_059103.1, forward strand.
ATTTATTTTTTTCTCAATTTTTATTGACATTTTCCATGATTATAAAAAATATCCCATTGTAATACCCTCCCTCCCCCCACTTTCTGCTTTGAAATTACATTCTCCATCATATCCCCTCCCCATCTCAATCAGTCTCTCTTTTACTTTGATGCCATGATCTTGTCCTTCTCTTATGATGGTCTCGTGTAGGTAGTGTCAGACACTTTGAGGTCATGGATATCCAGGCCATTTTATGTCTGGAGCGAGCTCATTGTAAGGAGTCCTACCCTTCCTTTGGATCTTACATTCTTTCTGCCACCTCTTCCGCATTAGCCCTAGGGGTGTAACATCTGCTGATGTCTGGATAAGTGTATATACTATGCTTATCAAACTGGCCTGTAAGCACTTCTCTTAATATCCATATCTTTATACTAATACTACTCTCACTTTAGGTAGAGAATCTTTTCTTTACAGATGGCAGTGATCCTGGGACAAATCAGAAGGTATCATAGTGCTGGAAAGAAGTGACTGGAGTACTGAGTAATGTCTTGAACTGAGGTATCCTTGCTTAACTGCCACCCTCATGCTAAAGTAGTGTCTGAGATTTTACTGGCTATGAAACATGGTGTTAAATGGAATGTAGTGCCCAGGATTGAATGTGTTGCAGGTTCCAGCAACCATAAAGTTTACACTTTGGGAAAGACAAGAAGTGGTTTCATGATGAAAATCCTTAGTAATACTCATATATCCAGCACATCACCATATGTTCTTTTGAAGCATTTATAATTTTTTATAACTATGTGCTCTCAACATTTAATCCACATGCAAAACTTAAAACCAAAAATATGAGGACAGAGGAAAATTCTCAACCATGATGTGATAACTGTGAAATGTTTTCTAGACGTTAGGCAATTAAATGGGATGGAAATGGAAAACATAACTGAGGTCAGCAGTTCAACAAACTATTTACAGGGCACCTGACCTGGATTTCCTTATACTTTTTTTTTTTTTTTTTTTTTTTTTGGTGGTAGGGTTTCATTCTAGCCCAGGCCAACCTGGAATTCACCAGTCATAGGGTAGCCTCAAACTCATGGTGATCCTCCTACCTCTGCCTCCCAAGTGTGAGGATGAAAGGTGTGCGCCACCACACCTGGCTCTTTACACTGTCTCTGCCTTAGGACAGAGCTGCCGAGCCATCACTTCCATGGGGTGATACTGCGCATATACGTTTTTATGAAGCTTAGTAACTAATTCCATGACTGAGTCTAGTACAAGATCATAGTTCAAGGTCTTGAAATTTGAATGAAGTTATCTAGGACTCATTTTAGTTCTATGTTTTTCTGATTCTGTAATCAACCCTGATATTTAAAATAATGTACCTGAGTGGAAGCTTAATAAGGAAGAGTTTCCTGGTTAATCAAAAGTACTTGGCTTAACAAATTGACTCAACCTGTTTAAGACAGTGAAGTTGGACTTTACCTGAAACTGACCTTGACACTCACAACTGGATGATTAGGTGCCCAAATCAGGGGATCTCTTGAGGTAGCTGCCAGGTTTGTTTCTTGTTTGGCTAATGTTTTTTAGATGCACCATTTACTGGGCAAGGAATGTTTCTACAGTTGGCTAATTAAGGTGCTATTAACCAGTTGAATAAGAAACGTCATTATGTGCCTTGCCTCACTGGTGCACCATCTTAATCAGACCTGCATGGAGGCTTTCCAACACAGGTTTCGGAAGCCTGGAGCTTCTGTGATGAAAAACCCCAAAGGAGGCAAGACGAAATTTTTAAGTAGTAAGATGCCTTGCCCACCCCAAGCAAACTTCAAGCTTGAATTATGTCTTCCTAAACCATCAATACTTCAACTATGGAAACTAAGCATTCTGTGAAACACTGGCAGAAGTTCTAACACTTAGGATGGAGAAAATGAGTAAAATAGCATAAATGTTGCACAAAATATACACTAAAACGCATAAGCCAGTGCACATTAATACCAAGATGTGTGAGCACACAAGCTTGTACATGGTTTTTGTGGAGGTTTTGATTGTGTTGCTGTATGTGTACAAGAACTTCCAAATGCAGTGCTAATTATGATAAATACATGCAATTAAATTTCACAAATTCAACTGCCTAATCTTGTATAATCTAGAAAACAGCCTTGGTATCAGATGATATCTTGAATGGAATGACAGAGCTCACACACGCACCACTTACCAAAGTGAGCATAGCACCCAACCTCCTATAAGCCAACAGATACTTGAAGGTTCTTTGTCATCTTGTCTTGCCCACCTCAGGTGCTCAGAGTATCTCAGAACTCCACTTGGAGACACAGTACAGGGTTTGACCTTGGATTGTCTCCCAAACCTGAGACCTCTTTTCTTGGTTTTACAGAGTTATTTAAGGTCAACTTTGGGGGGAATATAGATATAGATGCCTTGTGTGCTTCCTTCACAGGGTAGCCCAGGCCAGTCAGCATCCCAAGTGCTGCATAGGTGATAACCTTCAACACACGGAGTAGCGGACTAGCATGAGATAGAAACACAGTAGTTACTCAAGTGTCCCTCCCAGGTGTCCCAAGCAAGTGACTCAATCAAGGCCTCCCAGGGTACTCAGAGTGCAGAAAGGGAGGAGGCTAGTCCACAAAACAATAGCCCTTACCTCTGCTTCCTCCAAAGAAACAATAAACCTCTCATGAATCCCTCAAGCTTAATTTTGTCTCTGTGCGTGTTTGCATGTGTGTGTGTGTGTGTGTGTGTGTGTGTGTATGTGTGTGTGTGCGTGTTAAATACAACTTTTTGAAGTATATTTTTGAAATCACTAAATATATAGTTTCAGAGATTTTCTACATTGAGATTTTATAATTTATATCTTTCTATATACCTGACCCAAAATAAAAACTATCCAAAAACACCAATAATGATAATAATTACAAATACTAAGGACAGTGATGAAAATAACTATAGGTGATTATGTTCACATTAATAAACATCATTTTTTTTATTTATAAGGATATTTCTTTGAAAATGTGTAAGTCACATCAAGAATTTAAGAACCACCAAACATGAAATTATCCCTAAGTCTACACAGCTCTTGTATGTGGGACAAAGTATCTAAATGGCATTCTTGCTACACAGATTTGTTACAATGTTTTTTAAATATCAAGTTCCACAGTGTATTTAAAACTGATTCAATTTACAAAACCTCAATGTATACTTGACTTCTCAGAAGCTCCTCTATGGCATACAATGAAATAACACCTGCAAGAACTCATTTATCCTCCCAATATACTAATTTCTCTAAAAAAGCATTATTTTCCATGTGTTTGAGATAAACATAGAAAGATAATGCCACATTTTTTGTGAGCAGGGAAGTAAATGAATGCTATTTGATGAGAATGACTACAGTAATGATAATGATCACTGTGGTGACAATGGTAACTGTGAATTGTCCATGGTCCTAGAATTAAAGGCAATAACTTTTCATTTGCTCTTCTATTGTAATCAGCTACCATAATGGTAGCTGAGTATTATAAATGGTATATACTTTTTCAATTTCCACAACATAATATCAAGACTTCACCATCAATGAGAAATGATTGTATTAATACACTTAAAATTAAGTATTATTATTTTACTGTGCCTTACTGTGACAGCCTCTGCTGGTTATTGCTCAATACCATTTATTCCTCACCACAACTTCTTCCATCCTGACAGAGCCTGCCTTTACTACAGGGCCAACAGAAGAAACTATTGCTTCTTCAAATTTTCTTACCTACATACCATAAGCAAAAGGCATAATATGCCAAGAAAAATTTGGCTAGAGTTCTGGAAAGGAAGTTACCTTCCATTTCTTTTATATGTAGCTATGTAAAAACAAGAAGATGGGAACAAGGGACACTTTGCAAACACAGTAGGATGGATCCAATATTAAAAACCACTGTGTTGAGAGCGCTATACCAGATGAGCAGAACAAAAACTTTGTGAAAGTGAGGGAGCTTAAAAAAAAATGAAAAACACAGATTAGTTTTGAAAATTCCATACTCACACATGTACTACATACAGATCTTATTTACCTCCATTGCCATCTCTCATCTCCCTCTTAACCTTTCTTCTTCCCAATTAATTTCCTTTCTACTTTGATGCATGTGTACATGTATGTGTGTGTATATGTGTGTGTGTGTGTGTGTGTAAGAGAAAAAGAGAGGAGAGAGAGAGATGCTGGTTAAATTAGAGTTGCGTGTATGAACATGGGTGAGTGGTTACTTACTGGACTATGGGCAAATCACCAGTGGCTACACCAGTAATTAACATAACTCCACCCTGAGCAATTATTAATTACCAACAGCTGCTCTTGGAGGAGTAGGTTCTTATGAACTCGTCTCTATCCATAATGAAAAGTTGACAGGTACAACATTGTCTAATAGCGCTCTGAGTTCATGAGACTAACAGCCAACTTTACTCCAGAAGAAAACATTCCACAGCATTTCTTCCTATCTTTCAGCTCTTACATTCTTTCTGCTCTAAGAGTGTAACATGTGCCACATTCTTCTAGAAGGCTGAGAGTAAAAGCATGCATGTGGCTTAGCTTATTCTCTCTCTCCCCCTCTCTCTCACACACACTGAACTTGCTCTTTTATACTCCCTCTTCTGTCCTTTGCTCTCTTTTTACTCTCTCTTTCGTCCTCTTTTCCACTTCCTGTCCTCCCTACCTTACTCATTCTCTTCTTTTCTCTGGACATTGAGTACCAGTAACTTTTCATCAGAGTTTCCCTAGAATAAAAAGTTGTTCCTCCAACTACACTCTAAATACACAATTAATGAATGGTAAAGTTAGATAAAAGCATAGAAACCTAAAGCAATGAATCAATTTATTGAATTAACTCCCCAAATGCTATGAGTTCCTTTCATTACCAGTAAAGAAAATAAAGTAATAAAATTAAAGGTGAAGTAATCTATGTATAGGTAGCCTTTAGCATTTTGGCAAGTGGCCAATACATTAAACAGACAGAATTAGAAAGTCTTAAATCTTTAAGTAAACTGTGTTGCCTTTGGTCATGACTTCATCCCTATTGTTCCCAAATGCAATTGGTTACGTGAAGTGGTGATCTACAGGGTTGTTATCAATGTTATAGGAACTAATATGCTTGAAACATTTTACAACGTGCAAGTTTTTATGAAAAATATTACTAGTGTATAAGAATGTAGAGGATCAAATGTCAAACAAAACTCAAATCATCATACTTTTAAAATCATTGCGTTAGTGATATTCAATGCATTCTGGTGGTAAAAGCAACTAATCACTCTATCAGGAGAGAATGAAAGTCTCAGATTTTTAAAACAAGATTCTCTATAGCCTTTAAGTGACTCCTTATGTTTATTGTTTGTCCACTGAGTATCTGAGGCTAGCAGAAGCAATACGTGAGACAGTGAGAACCAGGTGTTTAATACCGTGAACATATGTGATATGGAAAGGGGAAAATCAATGAGAACATAGAACATGGGAGAGAGATGTAACACTGAATTACAGTAAAGAATGAGGTTTGGGAGTGGGTACTGGAGGGTAGAAAGTGATAATAAATCTCAAAAAAATAACTTCCTGGGATTCGTCCATCAGTGACTGCCTTCCACCACCACCACAGCAACCCACAGAAATTTTTTGTTTATTTGTTTGTTTTCTAATGTGAAAAAGGTCTTTGTATTGCTAGTACCTTGTGACTGGTCAAAAGCAGAAATCCCCAGAACCTGAAACATATTCATTTTCTATTGCCTGGAAACACTGAGGACAGTATTCACACTGCTTCATGGGAAGAATAGGAATTCCAGATATTGGGGAAAAGTTACAGTGGAGGAACCATACAGGTGTTGAATATGTAGAGAATGCAATAGAATGTAAAATGGATGTGTTGATAGAGAATGAATGTCACTATTCCATTGATACCTCACTGTCAAGCTCAGTTATAAGATATGAAACTGTTTTTCAGTGAAAAAAAAATGATAAAAGAAGACAAATTCAGAAAAAAGAAAATACAACAATGAAAGACAGACTAGTTGGAAAGAACAAGGAGTTCAGTGGAAGGGAGATGGTAAAGGCAGATCAGAAGATTAATAGGAGGGTATTATGATCGAAACACATTATGGGGCTGGAGAGATGGCTTAGCAGTTAAGCACTTTCCTGTGAAGCCTAAGGACCCCGGTTCGAGGCTCGACTCCCCAGGACCCACGTTACCCAGATGCACAAGGGGGCACAAGCCTCTGGAGTTCATTTGCAATGGCAGGAGGCCCTGGCGCGCCCATTCTCTCCCCCCCCCCCTCTCTCTCTCTCTGTCAGTATGCTGCTCTGAAATAACTAAATAAAAATAACAACAAAAAATAAAAAAAAATTTAAAAACATTATGTACATGTATAAAATTGTTAATAAAATTATAAAAATAAACATAAGGAAGAGAAAAGGTAAATACTATATTGACTTATTTACCTTCTGAGACCTCATTGTGCCTACTATATCAATTGTTTATTAGTATTTGTACAAATCTTACCTTTTATTTCTGCCTCACCACCAATGATAGTCCTTAGCTCTAACATGAATATATGTCCTTCTGATACTGGTATGGTTTCCAATGTGCTCTCCTTGTTAACCACCTTTGTACTTAAGACCACTTTAGTGTCTCAAATATCCATCATGCTTATCCTCTGTAGAAACTTTTAGTACAAAATTGCCACCAAAATTAAGCAACTTAAGATCTTAACTCCATGCTTCTTGTCATTTCATGTTTATTCTCCTCCATACTTCTTAATATGTCACTCATTTTTCCTGAACCTGCCCTATGCACGTTCATGTTGCTGCTTAGACCTATCCTGTTACCAGTAATGCTCTGGTCACCCATACTGAGCTCTCATCCTTCTTTAATGACCCACTGAATTTCTGTCTTCTCCTTTAAGATGCTCTTAGACACATTTCATTCATTTCTTGTTCATAACTAGGAACCATTGCTGGTTTGATTCTGAAAGTCTATGTTTTGATGGTATAGGTAATTTAATAGAATGTAACAGGGATTTGCTTTTCAAAGTATGTGCTGAATGAAGGCTTGGACCCCAGCTGATAGTACTATTAAGAGACAATTATAGTATTGGGGTGCTAATTCCCTTAATAGATTGACTAATCCATTGGTGAGCTGGTAGCTGAATGTGAATGTAGGAGGTGAGGCATACTTAGAGGAAGTGGGTCATTGGAGATGTGCCTTTGCAGGTATATCTTTCCTCTGACTTTCATTTTCTACCTTGTGACTCCATCCTCTACTATATGCCCATCCTATCATGATATTCTCATCACCTCACCCTTAAAATGATGGAAACAGCTGCTCTGGAGCTGAAACTCTGAAACCATGAGCCAAAATAAAATTTTCCTTATAAAAGAAGTTTTATCGTGTGTTTTTGTCATAGTGAAAGAAAGCTAACACAGTTGTGATGCCACATTGAACTCATCGAGACACATATTAAATGCTCACTATCATTGAATGAAAAAATTTTTCTAGCTATCTTAATTTTAAAATTATACATTGCTTGGCTCCAAAGACAATGTACTTTTCAGAATTGCAAACCAACCCTTCCATAGATCACCTGGAACATAGCCAGGTTCCCATTAAGAACTCAGAAATTGTTTAAGGAGGATTGGTATAGTGTGTGTCTACCTCTCTCCAATATTTATCATATAACTTTCCATATAGCAGGTGTTCAGTAATCACTTGTATCAAACAGGTGACTCATTGCCATTCAATTAAACAAATTCTTCTAAAAATCAAAAACACAGGAAAAGGGAAGGCATTCAGTACTGAATGATGTGATTCAGGTGGATGAGGCAATGTGAACAATGGCTGGCCCTCTGTAGTTCAGCTCATTTCACAGGAGTGCTCCCTGTGACATCAGGAAGAGCCCCTCTGTGGATGTGGCCAGACATGGAGCTGTGCAACCGCCAAAAAGACGTATCATTCATTCCTGAGGGGTTGGGTCTGATGATTTGTCATACAGAGTAGGATGAAAACTCTTACATTTGCTGTTTTACCCAGCTGGTCACAGATGTTTGTGAAGCAAGCATCTGTTCTTTACAAAATTGTGTGTGTTAAACCCTTTTAGAAATAGATGATTATGTTTAACCCTTTCAACTACATTCTCAAGATTTTGCAGCACACTTCCTTCTTGCCTGCCAGTTCCTATTCTGAATTGATTAGTCTCATCTCCACTTGTCTCACTGATTAATTAAGAAAGCCCTATTCTCTTCAGCCTTCAGGGAGGGACCACAGATTTTCAACATCAATTCTTCAACTGTGATAATCCCATCAAAATAACAAGCCAAATACTTTTAAAAACCCTAGGTACAAGCCATCAGGCCCTATGATTTGAAAAGGAACAAATCTTCTGTCCTTCTGCCCCTGTAACTTCCCTCTGTGGGTAGAAAGGAGTTGCTGATCTCAAGAGCTTAAAAGAGCAAAATTTAGGATCCCAATTCACATTTAAGGAAATGCTAGAAAAATGATGTTTAATGTCTTTTCATTACAAAGCTCCACATAGCCAACTATGTGTTTATATGTGGATATTGTGCTCCTTGGCTTTCCTTTTAATTGTCCACCTCATGAAATAATAGTTACTACCAAAGGCAATGATAACCATAGAGAAAGATGACTTCATAAAACATTGTCCTCTGAAGCCCTTTGATATATAAAGACTGGTTAGTTTTTACTGTTGTTATTAAGTCTTCAAATGTCTGACTGAACCCATCTAGTCATAATGTGAAATAAATGTTCTAATTATATTCACATATGTGCATGTAGGCCCATATTGAAAGCTGTTTTAAACCAATTACTTTGCAACTAATTGATCTTGGCATGAATATTGGAGAAATGGGATAGACCCCATAGGTATTAATTTGGGAAATAGATGTTCTTTCGTGCTATTAATATATTTTGTCATCTTTTATAGGAAAAACCCAAGAAAAATCTAGGAAGATTATTGTGTTTTTTTTTTTTTCCCTAAAATATTTTAAAGGGAAAAGGCACAAGTGTGGTCCCAGTCCTTGAACATAGCAGATGATTCCATGATTTTTCTTGGCTGGTCTATTCCAAAGTTATTTAATGACTATTAATTCATTACATAAAACCATAGGTTAATCCATGTCCTCAATGAGGAGAGACCCTTCAGAAAAGGAGCAGGGATAAGGGAGAGTATGGAACCAACACGTGTTATTTCTATACTAAATATGTCCATAACAAACAAAAAATAAATTTTAAAAATACAAAGCCAAAAAAATATTCCCTATGGAATTGAGTTGTATGTACCTATATAGTGTAAGATAATGGCAAGACAGGGATATTTGAAGGAATGTCATGATCATAAGAGCATAAGTCAAAAAGAACTAGAGCTAAACTTGAAGTGTAAACAGTGGAGAGTGAAGTTCTTTAAGGACTATCAAATATATTTAACATGAATTTCTTTTAAGATAGTGATGCATTATTTTAAAATATATATATTTTATTTGTTTATTTATTAGAGAGAGAAAGAATGGGAACATCAGGGCCTCCTGACACTGTAAACGAACTCCAGATGCATGTACCACCTTGTTCATCTGGCTTATGTGGGTCCTGGGGAATCAAATCTGGATCCCTATATGCTTCACAGGGCAGTAACTTTACTGCTAAGCCATCTCTCCTAGCCCTTGAATTTCTTTTTGTGTATTTTAAGTGTTAGATTTCAGAAACCATTATTATTCAACCAAAACTTATTTGCCACATGCTCTTTGTGTTTTCTCATTTTCTTTTTACCAAAGGTAAAATGATACCAAAGTACCTTTCTATGTGTATGAGTCCTGCTTTTAACACTCTCCTTCACTACTGTCCTTCATACTGGCCTCTTCTTGCTGGCCGCTTGCCTCCCTACTTCTGCTCGCCTGCCACATGTGTCCAATTACTCTTTCTACTTCTTTACTTCTGCTCCCTCCATGAAGATCTTTTGATCCTCCCTCACTGAAAGGGAGCTCGTTGAGAGAGACTAAGCTTTATCTCAGCTTTTCAGTAGAATTAACTCAAAAGCTAGGACTCTCAATGGTCTCTGAGGTCCATGGCTCCAGCTTCTTTGTCTAGCAAATTCAGAAATGAATCTCACAGGGATAAGAAAATTAATTTTAAAAGAGGAGCTTTGCTACAGAGCAAAGGTAAGTTTTGAGACATTTTATTCTGGTTGTAGAGAAGAAGGAAACTTTCGTGTATGGAAAAAGTAAAGAGAAAAACTCTCAAACAGGGACATTATTGGGAGAGAGTATTCAAAGACAGATTGTTCACTGAAAAGCAACAGAACAAGAAACATAGTCCCAGAAAGTGGACTTCCAAGGAGATTCTTTGTCTAGAGGCTTATAAAGTTTTCTGGCTGAAGAAATAAGTTGGTCTCTAAAATGACTAGACTGAGATAAGGAGAAGTATCTTTCTAGCCTAAATTCTCATGAGGTTGCCATGTGTGTCCTTTGCAATAATCTACTGGTATGTTGCTCTTTGTCCTGCTGACTGGGTAAGAAAGGGTTCAGCATCAACCTGCAAGCTTCAGTGGGAGCAGCAAAACAGAATTAAGGTCAGAAAACAAAGAAAGCTTTCCTGGGGGAAGCTGGAGCCCAGACTGGCTCTGCTACTTCCCAATCACTCTCCTCTTCTTATCTGGCCAGTGTGGCTATCTGGCTCTCAGCTTCAAGCAAGCCCTCCTGTTCTTTCCCACTGTTTCGACTTTATCAGTGTATCCCTTACATTTATTTCAACCATGACATTTCCAAGGCAAGGACAAAAGCAAAAACTAATAATCTTCTAACTAGCTACTGTATCATCTTTATTCTCATTCTGCTTTCAAGACACACACACACACACATCAATTTTAATGTAGAATCTATATATGAGAGGATTTGTCTTTTTGAATCTTGCTTTTTTACTTAATATGATCTCCAGTTACATCCATTTTTCTGAAAATTTTGTTTCATTTCTCTTAACAGTTGAATAAAATCCCACTGTGTATATGTAGTCAATTTTGTTTATCTATTCAATTATTAATGAATATGAAGGTTGGTTTTATTTCTTGGCTACTATGAGTCATGTTGCATAGTACTAAACATGGATGTGACATGCCTTTGTTTCGACTTACAGTGCTTTGGGTACACTTTTGGGTGTGATGTGGCTGGGAAACACGATATTTCTGTCTTTGGTTTTTGAAGAATTTCACACTGACCCTCATAGTGCACCGGTTTACTGTTACAACAGCAGTGGCTGAGGGTTCCTCTGCCCCCATATCCTCACCAGCATTTGTTGTCATTTTTTCTCTTTATATCAGATATTCCAGCAGAAATAAAATGGAATCTCAGAGCATGTTTTTATTTCACATTTGCTTGACAGCTAAGGATTGTCCTTCATGTTTCATTTTTTGAGAACTAGCTATTCAGTACATTAGCCCTTTTGTTGATTTATTGATTAATATTAATTTTGGTGTTTAGATATTCTACTTTTAATACATTCAACATATTCGTATTCTGTTCAAAATAGAGTCTGTAAAGTTTTTTTTTTCTCATTGTCTAAACTGGATCTTGAGTCTTGTGATTATTTGCTTTATGTACATAGCTTTCAAATTTCATGAAATCCTATGTGTCTGTACTGCCAGCGCATTAGAGTGATTTTCAGAAAGTCGTTGCCTATGCCTATACCTTAAATTGTTGTCTCTGTTTTCCTCTAACAGTTTAAATAATTCAGGACATTTTTTAAAAACTTAGTTTTGTTTTTATGTTTAATTTATTTATTTGACACACACACACACACACACACACACACACACACAGAGAGAGAGAGAGAGAATGGGGGGATAAAATGGGTGTGCCAGGGCTTCCAGCCACTGGAAACAAACTCTAGACACATGTGCATCCTTATGCATCTGGCTTATGTGGGTTCTAGGGAATCAAACTAGGGTCCTTTGGCTTTGCAGATAAATGCCATCCCCTGAGCCCTCAGGACTGATATTAATGCCTTTAACCTATTTTGAGTTCACTTTTGTGCAAACTGAGGGGTAATAAATACAGTTACATTCTTCTACATGTAGAAAAACAGTTTTCCCAAACATTGTTATTGGAAGAGGCTGTCTTTTACTAGTTTAAGTTTTGGGTGGTTTTGTTTAAAATCAGGTGACTGTAGCTGTATGGGTTTATTTCTGGGCCCTTTATTCTGTTGCACTGGTCTCCATGTGTGGTTTTCATGCCCTTACTTTCCTGTTTTGTTGTTGTGGCTCTGTGGTACAGTTTGAGATAAGTATTGTTGATTCTTCTAGCATTGCTCTTTCTGCTAAGGATGGCTTTGGCTACTTAGCATAATTTATGTTTCCATGTGAAATTTAGGATTTTTTTTCTAGTTCTATGAAGAAGTTAATTGGAGTTTTTGTAGAGGTAGCACTGAGCCTGTAGATTCCTTTCAATAACAGAATCCTCTTTACAATATTAATTCTCCAAATCCATAACCCAAGAAGTCTTTGCATCTTTTGGTAACTTAAATTATTCTTTATATTTTAAAGTTATCATTATTTACCTCCTAGATTGTTTGTACCTAGGCATTTAATTTTTCTTAAAGCTATTATGAATGGACCTTTTACCTGATATCTTTCTTGGTAAATTTATTATTGACATAGAGGAAGACTGCTGATTCTGTGTTTTGATTTTATATCCTGTTACTGTGGTGAAGGTGTTTATTGGATGTAAAACTTTTCAAATAGAGTCATTAGGGTATTTTTAGTACAAAATCATATAGTCTGACAATGGGAATACCTTCATGTCTGGATGTGAGGCCTAATGAAACTTCCTGAGCCTAGCTAAAGCTTGGACACCTGTCTCTGGCCAGCTATGACTCAGCAGGGCACCAAATTGCCTCTGGCCTACAACTTCAATGTAGGGAGTTAGAGTTCCGGCACCTGCATGAACTTAGCACCGATCATTCCGGCGCATGCTTAGAACCAATCATTTCAAAAGTCGCTGTATGATATTGGCCCTTACACCTCACCTCATCCTGAGATTCCCCACCTTTGTACTCAATGCTATATAAGCACCTGCTTGTTCCAATAAAGTGAGATCCTGCTTTGACAATTCTCCCGACTCAGTGTGGTTTTTCTCCGGTGCCTAGAAGAGTGTCTGGGTTATTGACACTCACAATCCCGCTCAGCCCAGGGAGAGACTGGTGGGACCCACAGCCCTACCTGCTGGAGACTGTTGCCCTGTGTGAGGACCTCTCTCTCTTTCCTATGGAAGAGCGCTGACGGGCCAATCTCTCTGTGGGTAAGTGTACCCTCATAAGTGATGAGGCAGTGCTCATATCTAATGTGCTAACCTTTGCTTCTGTAACCTGTGCTTGATTGTTAACATATCTTCATTCTCTTTCTCTTTCCTTGCACTTTCAGTTTGCGGCAAGCTGCATCTGTGGCATCTGTATTTCTGAACGGGTCATACGTCCCTGGTGGACACACTGTGTGGGCAGACCTGGAGGAGACTCCAGGCGTATTGCCCCCTCATTTAAAAAGTGGGGGCTCTGTCCTGGAAGAAAAAACCTGCTTGGGAGATCTGCTCCCATCTATACCGTGTTTGATATCATTGTGTCCCCTAAGGACACAGACTCTTCTGGCGGTCATGGATCTAAATCTGAACTTAATTCTGCAGCAAGTTTAGTTATTTTGGGGGTCCTTTGTGTTTGTGTTGTACTCCTATGTCTGTGTGTTGCTGTTGCCTTAGGCCTTAATCTTTCTGATAACCAAGCCGTCCAGACATGGGGCTGTTTACTCAAGATTGCTCCCTGGTTGCCCAAGAGTAATCTTTTTGACTGGGACACTTGGGATCAGGTTGAAGTTCTGATCAGGAGGGCCCAGGTGGAAAAGGGGGAGATCCCCCCTTTAGGTGCCCTCCCAACTGTATTGGCCTTAAAAGGCTGTTTTCCACCTAGCCCCCCTAAGGAAACAGGAGAAAACCTCGACCCAGGAGGGGACAAAAGATGATGAAAAGCTGAAAGTAAAACCAAAGCCAAGCTCTGAACCCTCAGGCCCACCTGAGTCTATGTACCCTCCTTGGAGCCTTTTGGAAGTGCTCCTTGGCCCTCTAAAGGCCCACCACCTCCAGACCCCCCTACTAACCCATTCCAGAACCCCTCTGTCCCTCTGCCTTATCATGGCAATGACACTTCTTGGGAAAGAATAACCAACCTCTTCCCTGTCAATGTTAATCCTGGCGGTAATTGCCCTACTGCCTGGTACCCATGGGGGGGGATCATGATTTAAAAGACCTTAAAAAGGCTGTGTCAGAGGATGGACCTAATACCCCCTGGGCAGAGACCATCCTCCAGGATTTAGCTCATCATCAGTGTACCACCCAAGATTGGAAAAACCTTGCTAAAGCAGTTCTTTCTGGCCCCCTGTACATAAAGTTGTGTGCCTTCTTTCAGGATGAGTGCCGTACCCAGGCTGAATGGAATCAGGCCACTCAGCCTCCAGTCCCAATCACCTTCGGCATGCTCTCAGGCACCACTGATGCATTTTCCACAGGCCTCCAGCAAGATGCCATCCATGATCCATACCGGGATCAGGTGCGGGCTTTGGGAATGGCTGCACGGAGGAAACTAGAAGAAGGCCCATCTGAGCCCCCATCACAGGAATCACACAATAGGCTAGTGAGACCTGGCCACCTTCTTAGAGAGGGTTGAAAAGAGCCTACTGAGAAGGTTCTCCCCTGGTCCCCTACGTGACCCGTTCATTAAAATGCTGGTCTATGAAGGCATGACTAGTGACCATAAGTTGGCCTGCACTGGGCTAAAATGGTCACTCTATGAGTAAATGGATTATAGCCACCAAAGACGTGGGATCCAGCTCCCATCAAGCTACGGCCATGGTGTCAGCCTTAGAGGCAGCTCTCCATGAAAACATGGCCACCCTAGCTTGTGCCCTTCAACAGACCTCAGGGAGTAAGGGACGATCTTGCTTTGGCTGTGGTAAAGAAGGTAACTTTAAGTGAGAGGGCCCTAATCAGGCCAAAAATACCCCAACAGTTCCTGTGGCCCCTAACATGCCACATACTCCCTGCTCCAGGTGCAAGAAAGGTTTCCATTGGGCCAAGGATTACAAATCCAAGTTCAGCCTTCAGGGTGAGCCTTTAAACTCCTCCAGGGGCTATCACCAGCCCCAGTACACACTGGACCGTGCCCCTAATTCTGGGACTAAGGCTAAAAATGACACTGTGGCTGACTACACGGTATCTCTTGAGGAAATAATTTGGCCGATAAAATGGCTTCTATGCCTCAGTGTAATACTAATTAGAAAGGAGGAAGTCACTCCTCATTGCAGTTAGTCCCTGGTCCACCTTTACGTGGTGTGGGTGGACAGTCAACCTGAGAAACGACCAACTGGCAACCCTGGACTGATCCTGATGTAACCTTGGGGAGGTGCACCCTCTGGTGGTGTCCTGCCTAACAGCCAACTTCCTAGGTCAGGATATACTTGGAGAAGCTGAGGCTTATATCACCACTGAAATTATAGAAAGCAATCCTTGAGGGCTCTGCCCTAATCATCTTTGACAAATTGATGTCACACACTATTCTCCATTTGGAAAGCTTAAATATATTTTTCTTTCAGTTGATATCTTTTCCCATGCCTGCTGGGCATTAGCACATGTGGGGGGAAAATCTAAAGATGCTATTAGCCATATGCTTCTATGATTTGCCACCCTTGGACTACCTGACCAAGTTAAGATAGATAATGGTCCCTGCTTTGTAAGCAAGGCTTTTGTAAATTTTCTCCAGACCTGGAGAATCTCACACTCCACAGGTATCTGGGTTCAAGCAATCATTGAAAGATATAATCAGATTCTCAAGTCTCAATTACAAAAACAAAAAGGAAGCCTTACCCACACACAACCAACTAAAAAAGGTATTATTTTCCCTAAATATTTTAAATTTTTCTAAAGAAGATAAACAATTATCCCCTTTTCAAAAACATTGTCCTCATCCATCACCTACAGTTCTATCTGGGTCAGATAGATAGAACAGCTTATTTTGGCTCAGTACCCAGAGCTTAATTATCACCCTCTAGCCCTTCCTGAAAATCAGGGCAATTTAGCCCTCGACCCCCCCCCCCACAATGAATCCATATTAAAAATGGTCTTCACCCTGCTAAACCAAATGGCTCCCTCCCTTGCAGAGGAATGCTGGCTTTGCCTCTGATCTGGGCCTCCCCAGCCGCTTACAATAATCACCAATGATACAACTACAGTTGCCCATATGACCCTAAAAAATTGCTCAGTCACCTTCCCCATCCCCAATCAGCTTTTCCCAATGTCTCCTTCTGGAACTTACATTTGGACCCAGCCTTCCCCTAATAACTCCAATACAGATGTGGGATACATTCATCCTTCCTTCTGTACTTTCAACACAACTGAGCCCAACACAATGCTGCCCACCTTCTGGAATGTTTTATATTTGTGGAGGTGGGTTGGCCTATGACTTTCTGCCCACCAATTGGACGGGCCTTTGTGCCCCAGCCACCTTGATCCCAGATTTAGATATCATTCCTGGAGATAAAGCCCTCCCTATACTCTCTTTTGATTATATCAGAGGGAGACCTAAGAGAGTTATTCAAATGATACCTTTATTTATTGGGTTGGAAACAACCATAGGCATGGCCACCAGAACAGCCGGGATAGGTATGTCAGTCCATCTCCACAGAAAACTCTCTCACCAGTTGAACAGTGACATAAAAGCCATGCCCAACACTATTCTTGATCTCCAACAGCAGCTAGATTCCCTGGCTGAGGTAGTCTACAAAACAGGAGGGGACTAGACCTATTAATGGCCAAAAAGGGAGGCATATGCTTGTTTTTACAGGAAAAATGCTGTTTCTATGCCAATAGATCAGGAATCATTCAGGACAAGATCAAATAGCTTCAAGAGGACCTGGAGAGGAGAGAGTGGGACCTTCAAGACATCCCACTGTGGATGGGCTTACATGGCTTCTTACCCTACCTTCTCCCCCTACTTGGGCCCCTTCTTCCCCTTCTCCTTATCGTCACTGTTGGACCTTGTGTAATTAACAAAATTACATAATTCATTCACCAATGGCTAGGGCAATAAAACTCCATCAGGTTGAGATTCATTACCACAGGCTGGAAATTCAAGAATTAAGTTCCTCATATGACCCACTACCACCTCCTCTGCCCTCCATGTGACCAGTGATGGGTAAGATCTCAAACTGAATGAGACAACCTAAGACAGGCCATGGAGTGAGTTCTCAGCAAGCTAAACACATGGTACATGACGGGTAAGATCCCCAGAGGAGGACAACCTAAGACAGGGGCCATGATGACTGACACTCTTACAGAAACAAAAGGGGGAGATGTTGGGCCTTGAGAGCCCCAGACATGAGGCCTAATGAAACTTTGTGAGCCTAGTTAAAGTTTGGTGACCTGTCTTTGGCCAGCTATGACTTAGCACAGCGCCAAATTGCCTCTGGCCTGCTATTTCCACATAGGAACTTATAGTTCCCGCAGGCACACGCTTAGAACCAATCATATCAAAAGTCACAGTATGCTATTGGCCTTTACACCTAACCCCATCCTGAGACCCCACCTTTGTTCTCAATGCTGTATAAACACCTGCCTGTTACAATAAAGTGAGATCCTGCTTCAACAAGTCTCCCAACTGAGTATGGTTTTTCTCTGGTGCCTAGGAGAGGGTCTGGGTCGTCAACACTCACCATTCCACTGAGCTTCAGGGAGAGACTAGCATGACCGGCTCTCCTACAGCCCTATTTCCAGAGAAACTGGAACCTTCACTTCTTTATTTCTTTAGTTTATTTTAATTTATTTATTTGAGAGTGACAGAGAGAGAGAAAGGCAGATAGAGAGAGAGAGAGAATGGGTGCTCCAGGGCCTTCAGCCACTGCAAACAAACTCCAGATGCTTATGCCCACTTGTGCATCTGGCTAACGTGGGTCCTGGGGAATTGAGCCTTGAACCAGGGTCCTTAGGCTTCACAGGCAAGCGTTTATCTGCTAGGACATCTCTCCTGCCCACTTCTTTATTTTTTATTTGCATCTCTTTTGTCTTTCTTTAATTGCTCTATTTACAAACTAAGGCACTAAATTGAAGAAGAGGAAATGCAGTCATTATTCCCCACTTGGTCTTATGTTGACTATAGGTTTGTTCTAAATAGCCTTTATTATTTCAAGATATTCTATCTATTCCTAGATTCCTCAGGGCTTTTACTAAACAGAATGTTAAAATGAGTGAAAGATATATTCTGTACTTATTAAAATATTCAAGTGATTTGTCTGTTAGTCTATTTACATGTCATATCACATTTGCTGATTTGCATAAGTTAAATCCACCTTGCATATCTGGGATGAAACCTGCATAGTCATGGTGTTTGATCTCCTAATGTGGAACTTTAATTTTTTAATTTATTTTTTAAATTAGTTTTGTACTCAGTGAATAGTCAAGTTGTTACCATTGTTAGGCTCATCCCTGTCCAACCCCCTCCCCCCAGCCCCTCCTTGATGTTGTATATGGGCCATGCATTGTGGAGTTAGCCCACAGTTATGGGTAGGAGAAAAATGTCTCTGCATATCATGACCCAACCTATGGCTCTGACGTTCTTTCCACCCCCTCTTCCATAAAATTTCTCTGAGCCATGCTGGGTTCAATTTTGGTCTGCTTCAGTGATGAGGTGTTGGGAGCCTCCAAGTCTCTGGATGTCTGATTTGATAGGAGTTTATTGTTCTCTGTGTCAATCTCCTTCACCCTTGTGCTGGTACCCAGTTCACCAAGAAAAGAGCACCCTTGCTTGTTTCACAAATTATTCTTAGTTTCAGCTGGGGCCCTTTTTAGGTAGAGTAGTTTTCTCCTTAGCATCTGCGTCTATCTGAAGAAGAGAAGCACATTCTCCAAAGGAGAGTAAAGTTAGCACCAGAGAAATGGGATAACATTTTCTTGTTTTAATAGAGAATTTAATAGGTGTAGGCCCTCTTGTAGCCAACAATTTGTGGTAGCTTGATAATGGATAGAGGGTTCATGTTCGGATATGGTTCTGACTTGTTTCCCAGCCACAGCTACGGGTCCCATTCCACTGACGGGATCAATTAGCAAAATCAAGAGCAGTTGATTTCCCACCATGGCTGTGTGCCACTATTGCACTTGTGTGAGCATCACAACAGATTATTTGCTGCTAAGTAGGTTAGGCCATGAGTTGCTTGGACAGATATTGGTCATTTTGTCTCAGTCACCCATGTAGCACCTTCTGGCGCTAGACACACTGACTGTTTAGGGCCTGACTCTCTTACATTTTATGTGTCAACTGCATATGGTGCCTTTAGCAGTAGGGTCTTATCACTAACCTTTGGTGAGTCATCAAGTACTCTGACAGAAATCTGTCTTTCTTTTAGGAAACCTTGTCAATCTCTCTGATCATAAGCTCATTGTTGATGATAGTCATATGCTGCTACTGGGAAAAGGAAGAGAAAAAGATAACTAATATAAAAGAGTTAAGAGAAGAGAGAGAGACAGAGAGAGAGAGATAAGCTGTAGAAGATTAAGGTTACTCTTCATCATACCCTCTCCAGTGTCATATGGCTCAGGTGTTTCCTATAAGGGCCTGATGAAGGTACAACCATTTGGTCTGCCTTTTAGGATGTAGAATTTTTGGTACCATTGCCATTTGGGTCTACATTTGTGTCTCCCACCCTGTCCCTTACCCTCCCCTCCTTCCCCACGCACCCTATTATCTACTCCTCTAGATGCTTGCTGAGTATGTTGGCATCTTGGGTAGATTCAGGTTAGGTGTTATAGATGAGTGAGACTATGTGGCGGTTATCTTTCTGTGATCAGATAAGTTCACTGAGAATGATCTGTTCCAGGTGCAACCATTTTTCCTCATATTTCATTGTGTCAATTTTTCCTTACTGCTATGTAATATTCCATTGTGTAGATAAACCACATCTTAGTTTTCCATTCTTCTACTGATGGACATATGGGTTGATTCCAGCTCTAAGCTATTATAAATTGAGCTGCTATAAACATGGTTGAGCAAATCTCTCTGGACTGTGGTTTAAAGGTTTTAGGATAAATGCACAGAAAGGGAATAGCTGGTCTGTTGGTAACTCTATAGTCATCTTTTTCAGGAGTCTTCATATTTCTTTCCAAAGTGTTTGTACCGTCTTACATTCCCAGTAACAGTGGATGAGGGAGGGTTCTTATTCTCCACATCCTCACCAGCATTTATTTTCATTTGAATTTTTGGTGTTTGATATGCTTACTGGGGTAAGGTAGAAATTCATAGTTTCCTTAATTTGCATTTCCCTGATGATTAGGGGTGATGAACATTTTCTTAAGTGTGTGTTTGCCATTTGTATTTCTTCCTCTGTGAACTGCCTGTCCAGTTCTTTGCCCTATTTTGGGAGTGGGTTGTTTGACTTTATGTTTTTCATTACGTTTGCAGGCAAAGTCCTTAAGTGTTGAGTCATCTCTCCAGCCTCAACAGGACAATCGTTTTTTTTAAAAAATATTTCATTATATTATTATTATTTTGAGTTTGTTTGCCATTCTTTTCTTTCTCAGGTTTTATAAACATTTTCCATGATTATAGAAAATAACCCATGGTAATACTGTCCCTCCCCCCATCTTTCCCCTTTGAAATTCCATTCTCCATCATATACCCTCCCCATCTCAATCAGTCTCTCTTTTATTTTGATGCCATGATTTTTGCCTCCTCTTATGTAGGTAGTGTCAGGCACTATGAGGTCATGGATATCCAGGCCATGTTATGTCTGGAGGGAGCACGTTGTAAGTAGTACTACCCTTCCTTGGGATCTTACATTCTTTCCGCCACTTCTTCTGCATTAGACCCTGAGCCTTGGAAGGTGTGATTGAGGTGTTACTCAGTACTCCAGTCACTTCTTTCCAGCACTATGATACCTTCTAAGTTGTCCTGAGGTCAGTGCCATCTGAAAAGACAAGATTTTCTACCCAAAGTGAGAGTAGCAGTAATATAAGGGTATGGATATTAAGAAAAGTGCTCACTGGGTAGTTTACTAAGCATAGTATATACATTTATCCAGACATCAGCCATTGTTATAACCCTGGGGCTCATGACTACCCCTGTTTTGTGTTTTCAGTCTTAGGGATGTATTCCCTCCCATGGAGCGGGCCTGCAGTCCAACTGGAGGGCAGTTGGGTTCCATATGATTTATTTATATCCTCTTAGATTTTGATTAACCCTCCCTCCACATTTCCTTTACTCAATCTCTTCCCCTGACCTCACTTTGGGTGTTTTCAACCCTGTTAATCTAGTTTTCTACTTAAGTTTATACAATAACAGCCTATTAATTAACTTCCTCCCTTCCTTTCTCTTCCCTTTATATCTTTTTTAGTTTACTGGCCTCTGCTACTGAGCTTTTTCCTTCCCACACAGAAGCCCAATCATCTGTAGCTAGGATCCATGTATGAAGGAGAACATGCAGTGCTTGGATTTCTGGGCCTGGGTTACCTCACTGAGTATAATCCTTTCCAGAGCCATCCATTTCCCAGATATTATGAATTGAACAGCAATAAACATGGTTGATCATGTACTTCTAAGGACATGAGATGAATTCTTAGGCTATATGCCTAGTAGTGCTATAGCAGGGTCATATGGTAGACCAATCTTTAGGTGTTTTAGGAACCTCCACACTGATTTCCACAATGGCTGGTCCAGATTGCATTCCCACCAAGATTGTAGAAGGGCTCCTCTTTTTCCACATCCCCACCAGCATTTATGATCATTTGTTTTCATGATGGTAGGCAACTTGACAGGAGTGAGATGGAATCTCAATGTAATTTTAATATGCATTTACCTGATGAGTAGGGATGTAGAACAATTTCTTAGATGCTTATACACCATCCATATTTCTTATTTTGAGAATTCTCTATTTGGCTCCATAGCCCATTTTTTAATTGGCTTGTTTGATTTCTTATTATTTAACTTTTTGAGTTCTTTGTATATCCTAGATATTAATCCTTTATCAGATATATAACTGACAGACATTTTTCCCCATTCTGTAGGTTGCTTCTTTGCTTTATTCACAGTATCTTTTGCAGTACAAAATCTTTGTAATTTCATGAGGTCCCAGTGGTTAATCTGTGGTTTTATTGCCTGAGCAATTGGGGTTATATTCAGAAAGTCTTTGCCAAGACCAATATGTTCAAGGGGTTCCCCTACTTTTTCCTCTAGTAGTTTCAGAGTTTACAGTCTGATGTTAAGATCTTTAATCTATTTGGGTTTAATTCTTGTGCTTGGGAAGAGAGAACAATCTATTTTCATCTTTCTACAAAGACATATCCAGTTTCCCATCACCATTTGCTGAAGAGGCTGTCTTTCCTCCAATGAGCATTTTTGGAATTTTTATCTAATATCAGGTAGCTGTAGCTACTTGGGGTCCTCTATTCTGTTCCATTGATATACATGTCTGCTTTTGTGCCAGTACCTTGCTATTTTTGTTACTATGGCTCTGCAATATAAGTTAAAATCAGGTTTGGTGATACCACCAGCCTTATCTTTGTTGCTCTGTATTATTTTAGATATTCAAGGATTTTTGTGATTTCAGATGAGTTTTTGGATTGTTTTTCCTATTTTCATGAAGAATGTTATTGGAATTTTGATGGGGATTCCATTAAATGTGTAGATTGCTTTTGGTAAGATTGCATTGATTCTTCCAATCCAGGAACAAGGGATGTTTTCCATTTTCTTGTGTCCTCTGCAATTTCTCCCCTGAGTGTTTTATAGTTTTCATTGTAGAGATACTTTACTTCCTTGGTTAGGCTTATTCCAAGGTACTTTATTTTCTTTGATGCAATTGGGAGTGGGAGTGATTCTGTGCTTTCATCCTCTGTGTGTTCATTGTTAGCATATTGGAAGCTACTGATTTCTGTGTATTTATTTTGTATCCTGCTACATGGCTGAGGGTGTTTATCAGCTGGTAGAGTCTTTAGAGTCCTTTATATATAGAATCATGTCATCTGCAAATAATAATAATTTGATCTCTTCTTGCCCTATTTGTATCCCATTTGTGTGTGTCTCTTGCCTTATTGCTATGGCTAAAACTTCCAGTACTATATTAAAGAAAAGTGGGGACAGTGGACACCCTTGTCTTGTCCCTGATTTTAATGGAAAAGCTTCCACTTTTTCCCCATTTAGTAATATGTTAGCTGTAGGCTTGTCATAAGTAGCCTTCATTATATTGAGATATGTTCCTTCTATTCACACACTCTGTAGTACTTTTATCATGAAGGGATGTTGGATTTTGTCAAACAATTTCTCTGTGTCTAATGAGATGATCATGTGATTTTTTTTCCTTCAGTCCATTTATATAATGTGTTACATTTATTGATTTGCATATGTTGAACCATCCCTGCATCTCTGGGATAAAGCCTACTTGATCAGGGTGAATTATGTTTCTGATATATTCTTGTATTCTGTTTGCCAATATTTTGTTGAGAATTTTGTCATCCATGTTGATGAGGGAGTTTGGACTGTAATTTTCTTTTTTTGTTCCATCTTTGCCTGTTTTCAGTATCAGAGTGATTCTGGCTTCATAAAAAGAGTTTGGTAGGATTCCTTCTTTTTCCATTTTATGGAAAAGCTTAAGAAGCAATGGTGTTAGTTCTTCCCCGAAGGTCTGGTAAAATCCAGCAATGAATCGATCTGGACCTGGGGTTTTTTTAGTTGGGAGATTTTTGATAATATTTTGGATCTCCATGCTTGTTATAGGTCTATTTAAGTGATTAATCTCATCTTGATTTAATAATATAGGTAGGTCATACAAATCAAGGAAATCATCCATTTCTTTCAGATTTTCATATTTTGTGGAGTACATGCTTTTGTAGTCTGTCCCTATGATTTTTTTGAATATCTCTGGCATCAGTTGTAATGTTACCTTCTTCATCTCTAATTTTATTAATTTGTGTCTCTTCTCTCTTTCTTTTGGTCAGATTTGCTAAGGATTTTTCAATCTTGTTTAACCTTTCAAAGAACCAACTCTGTGCTTCATTGATTCTTTGGATTGTTTTTTTAGGGTTTTTATTTCATTAATTTCTGCCCTAATCTTTATTATTTCTTCTGGCCTACTGATTTTTGGTTTGCTTTGTCCCTCTTTTTCCAAGACTTTAAGGTGAAGCATTAGGTCGTTCATTTGTGACCCTTCAAATTTCTTTGTTTTTTTAAATTATTTATTTATTTATTTATTTGAGAGCGACAGACACAGAGAGAAAGACAGATAGAGGGACAGAGGGAGAATGGGCGCGCCAGGGCTTCCAGCCTCTGCAAACGAACTCCAGACGCATGCGCCCCCTTGTGCATCTGGCTAACGTGGGACCTGGGGAACCGAGCCTCAAACCGGGGTCTTTAGGCTTCACAGGCAAGCGCTTAACCGCTAAGCCATCTCTCCAGACCTCAAATTTCTTAATATAGATACTTAAAGCTCTAAATTTACCTCTTATGACTGCCTCCATTATATCCTAGAGATTTTGGTATGTTGTGTTGTCATTATCATTTGATTCTATAATTTTTTGATTTCCTTCTTGATTTCTTCATTGACCCATTCATCATTTAGTGGTGTGTTGTTTAATTTCCATGATTTTGTGTATGCTCTATAGCCTATCTTTCTATTGATTTGTAGTTTGATTGCATTGTGGTCAGATATAATGCAAGGAATTATTTCAATTTTCCTGTATTTTTTAAGATTTCCTTTATGTACTAATATATGGTCTATTTTAGAGAATGTTCCATATGTTGCTGAAAAGCATGTATATTCTGCAGCATTTGGATGAAATGTCCTGTATATAACTGTTATGTCCATTCCTTCTATGAATTCATTTAGTCCAGATTCCTCTCTGCTTATTTTTTCCCGGGATGAGCTGTCAATTGGTGTTATCTGTGACCTTAGTTCTAATAGTGTTTGTTTGATGACTTTTGGGGCCCTCATGTTAGGCACATGTATGTCCTCCTGTTGGTGGGTACCTTTAATCAATATAAAGTGGCCTTGCTTATCTTTCCTAACTAATGTTGGACTGAAGTCTACCTTGTCAGATATTAGGATAGCAACCCCTGCTGGTTTTCTAGGTCTATTTGCTTGAAACACCGTTTTCCAACATTTCACCAAAAAGATAGTGTCCATCTTTTGTAGAAAGGTGGGTTTCTTAGAGGCAACAAATTGAAGTATCCTGTTTTTTAACCCAGTCTGCAAATCTGTGTCTTTTGGTTGGGGCATTGAGGCTATTGATATTAAGAGATATTATTGAAATGTGTGTATTCATTTTTGTTTCTTTTTTTTTTTGTAGTTCTTCTGGTTTTGCCTTTGCTCTCTTGTGTTAACTAGTATTTGAATATTGTTTGTTTTTTTACCTGGTTCCTTATATGTGTGCTTTTCTTTTTCCTCAGCATAGTGGATTCTTCCAAGTATTTTCTGTAGAGCTGTTTTGTTTTGTTTTGTTTTTTTCTTCAAATACTCCTTTAGCTTGCTTTTGTCATTGAAGGTTCTTATTTCACCTTCTATTTGAATGGATAGCTTTGCAGGATAAAGTAACCTTGTTTGACAGTTGCTATCTTTCAGAACTTAGAATACATCACTCCATGCTCTTCTGGATTTTAAAGATTGTGTTGAGTAATCTGCTGTAATCTTGATAGGCTTGCCTTTGTAGGTAACTTGATTTTTCTCTCTGACTGCTTTCAATATTTTTTCTTGGTTTGT
Source organism: Jaculus jaculus (assembly GCF_020740685.1). Classification (NCBI taxonomy): domain Eukaryota; kingdom Metazoa; phylum Chordata; class Mammalia; order Rodentia; family Dipodidae; genus Jaculus; species Jaculus jaculus. The sequence goes on from NC_059103.1 coordinate 37,179,740, forward strand.
TTGTTTGGTAGTTTGATAATAATATGGTGAGGAGAAGTTCTCTCCAAGTTTAGTCTGGCTGGTGTTCTAAAGGATTCCTGTATCTGCCTTGGCACCTCTTTCCCAATTTGAGGGAAGTTTTCTTCTATGATTTTGTTGAAGATGCCTACTGTGCCTTTGTAATGAATTTCTAATCCTACTATGACCTGATTTCTTATGTTTGATCTTTTCATAGTGTCCAAAATATCTTGAAATTCCTACTTATACTTTTCTATTAGTTTGCCTTTCTCTTTTCTGGACTGTATTATATCTGTCACCTGGTCTTCTAGCTTAGAAATTCTGTCCTCTCCTTCATCCATTCTACTGGTGAGATTTTCTACAGAGTTTTTATTTCATTAACTGTGTTCTTTATTGCTAGTAATTATAACTGGCTTTTCTTTATTATTTCTATTTCCTTATTTATGTCTAGTATCGACCTCTTTATTTCATTTCATTGGTGTTCTGTGTCTTCTTTGCTTCCTTTAATTTCTTCTTTGAGTTCTTTTAACACATTTATAATCATTCCTTTGAAATCTTTCTCCGGCATTTCCTCTAAATCATTTTCACTGGAGGTCATTTCTGATGCATTAATACTTTTTGGTGGATTTTTATTGTCTTGATTTTTGGTGTTTCTTGTGTTATAATGTATATATTTTTGCATCCTGGATTATTTAATGATTGGATTTTCTAGGTTGCTTGGTATTATTAGATGTATCAATCAATCTGATATTATATATCTTTAGGGTAGCAGCTTAAGGCACTAAGTGGACTCTCAAGATTCTCTGAGTATCTACAAGAGTGTTGTTGGGTTTTCCTATTACAAGAATATTCAAGTAGGCTGAGTGGAACCAAATACATAAAATAAATAAAATACATAAAATACATAAAATAAATAAAATACATAAAATAAATTAAAAAAAATAAAATTTAACTAAACAATATACACTTTCAATGAAAAACAGCACAGAGTATTTATCCAGGAGTAGGTATTATGACAACCAGATCCTCTGTCTGTCCCTTAATCTGTGTGGTGCCTCACCCATTCCCTTAATTCTGACAACAAGGAGGTTAAGATTCTGGTCTGTAGAGGGTTCCAAGTCAGTTTGTGACCAAGTGAGACCCTTCCCTAATGTATAAAAGAAGAGGAAACAAATCCATTATAAAATCAAGAAGCCACAAATAACAAGCCCAAAATACAGCTATTTACTAATGGCAAATCTGACCATCCATCTGATTTAACATAGAATTTATCCTGATATGGAAGGTGCAATTAGCACATCTGATTCAGCCCTATATACCAGGTTTATTAGGTGGATACTGACCAGGTGTAATCCCAGTTACCTTTTGAAATGATTTTGATCTCAGTTATGCTTGGGCCCTGCTGTTGGTTCAAGTAGGCATGGCCAGGTCCCTGGACCGCTGCTCTGTTCTTTGGAGCTGGGCACTGGTGATGGTGGAGGGAACCAGGCACTAGCACTGGGGAATGGGAGGCTGCCAATGTTACTCCCCTCTCTTCTCTTGTTGTTCCAAGTGTTTTTCTACCTTGTGATCTGCTCATCCATTGTTCACTGCCATTCTCCCTTCACGTTTCTTCAGTTTGTGGAGAGCTCTGGTGTGAGTGGAAAATCCCCTCACCTGGCTATTCCTGTGGCTCAAGCCGGGCCTGGAGGCTAGCTAGTGCACCACCACTGCAGTCCTGCACACAACATGCCGGAGGCACTTCTGCTGGCCTGTGTGGGCTCTGGATGCTCTGGAACTCTACTCCTTCTCCACTGATGTTTCAATTTCCTATACACTTCATATTTTAGTAAAAGTGTGCATTTTTCTGCCCCCCCCCACCACACACACACACACACACCAGGATGCTTTAGTGTGGTACCTAGGCTGCCATCTTAACCAGAAGTCCATGACTTTACATTTTTGGAGTTTTTTGTAGATTCTAGAGTTTAGACCTCTGTCCATTGCATAATCAGCAAATATTTTCTCCCATTCTGTAGGTAGTCAATTGGCTTTGCTTGTTGTATGTTGTCTGTAAAGAAACTCTCCAGCTTCATGTGATCCCATTGGTTGAGTGCCTGTTTAAGATTGTAAGCTACTGGGGTTTTGTTGAAGAAGTCTTTTTCCATTCCTGTCTCATGGAAAGTTCTTTCTATATTTTCTTCCAGTAGTAGCCAAGTTTCTGGTCTTATATTGAGGTATTTGATCCATTTCAACTTCAGTGTAGTGCATGGTAGGATATGTAGATCAAGCTTCAATTTCCTGCATATGGTTATCCAGTCTATCCAGCACCATTTGTTGAAGTTGCTGTCTTTTTTCCAACCTGTATTATTAGGGCCCTTGTCAAATATCAAGTAGTTGTAGTTGCTTGGTCCAAAGTCTAGGTCCTCCATTCTATTCCATTGGTCAATAGTCCTGCTTTTATGCCAGTACCATGCTGGTTTTGTTACTGTGGCTTTGTAATATAGCTTTAGATCAGATATGGTGATGCCTCCAGAGGTATTTCTTTTGCTGAGGATATGCTAGGATATGTGAGGCCTTCTGCCTTTCCATATGAAATTTGAGATCATTTTTTTCTATCTCTGTGAAGAACATTGTTGGGATTTTAATTGGAATTGCATTAAATCTGTATATTGCCTTTGGTAGGATTGCCATCTTCATAATGTTAATTCTGCTTATCCAGGAGCATGGGAGGTCTTTCCATTTTCTCAAGTCCTCCTCAATTTCTTTTTTGAGTGCTTTTATGTTTTCATTGTATAGATGTTTCACTTCCTTGGTTAATGTTATTCCAAGGTATTCTGTTGTTGTTGCTATTGAAAATGGGACCATATCCCCTATTTCTTTCTCTGTATCTTTGTCAATTGCATATAGAAAGGCTACTGATTTTTGTGCATTGGTTTTTGCATTCTGCAACTTTGCTATAAGAGTTAATCACCTTCAGGAGTTTTGGGGTGGAGTCTCTTGGGTCTTTTATATATACAATCATGTCATGAGTGAACAGAGCTAACTTAACTTCTTCCTCTCCAAATTGTATCCCTTTTATTTCTTTCTCCTGTCTTATTACTTGAGCTAGGACTTCCAGTACTATATTGAAAAGCAGAAGTAAGAGTTGTGTTCCTGATCTCAATGGGAATTCCTCCAGTCTTATTTCATTAAGTATTATTTGGGCCTTAGGAGCTTGTATATTGCCTTTATTATCTTAACATAAGATCCAACCATGCCAATTCTCTCCAATGTTTTGATCATAAAGTGATGTTGTATTTTGGCAAATGCCTTTTCTGCATCTATTGAAATGATTATGTGGTTTTTGTGTTTAACCTTTTTTATGTGGTGTATTACATTGACAGATTTCCATATGTTGAACCACCCCTGTGTTCTTAGGATCAATCCCACTTGATCAAGGTGCTTAATAGTTTTGACGTGTTGTTGGATTCAGATTGCTAGGATTTTTTTTTCAGGATCTTTGCATCTAAGTTCATCAGGGAAATAGGCCATTAGTTTTCTTTTCTTGTGGCATCTCTGCCTGGTTTTGGAATTAGGTTGATACTACCTTTATACAAGAAGTTGGATAGCTTTCTCTGTTCTCCAAATTGTGGCACAGTTTGAGGAAGATTGGTTTGCATTCTTCCATAAAGGTTTAATAGAATTCAGCTGAGAACCTATCTGGTCCTGAACTCTTTTTTTTTTTTTTTAATTTTATATTTTTATTTTATTTATTTGAGAGTGGCAGAGAGAGAAAGAGGGAGAGAGAGGGAGAGAGAGAGAGAGAGAGAGAGAGAATGGGCACACCAGGGCCTCCAGCTACTGCAAATGAACTCCAGACATGTGTGCACCCTTGTGCATCTGGCTAGCATGGGTCCTGGTGAATTGAGCCTCAAACCAGGGTCCTTAGGCTTCACAGGCAAGCACTTAACTGCTAAGCCATCTCTCCAGCCCCCTGGTCTCTTTTTTGGGGGAGGAGGGGTAGGACTTTATTACTTTTTTCAATCTCAGTAAGTGTGATAGGTTTGGTTAGAAGATTAATCTGCTATAATTTTAGGTTTGATAGATGGTATATGTCCAGGAATTTATCCATCTCCTCCACATTATCCAGGACAAATGAAATAACCCTTACTTGTTTTTTAGAGAGAGAGTTTAATAGGTGTAGGCCCTCTTGTAGCCCATGAGTAATGGTAGGTTGATATTGGAGAGAGGGCTTATGTTTGGGTATGGTTCTGACTTGTTTCCCAGCTCCAGCTAAGGGTCCCATACCACTGACTGGATCAGTTAGCCAAATCAAGAGCAGTTGGTTCCCCACCATGGCTGTGTGCCACTGTTGCACTTGTGTGGGCATCAGAACTAGTTATTTGTTGCTAAATAAGTTAGACCATGAGTTTCTTGGACAGATATTGGTCGTTTCCTCCATTCGCCCATGTAGCACCTTCTGGCACTAAATATTCTGACTGTCTGGGGACTGGCTCTCTCCTGGCTTCCAGCTATGCCATTCCATTTTAAGTGTCAACTGCATATGATGTCTTCAGCAATAGGGTCTTACCACTAACCTTTGGTGGGTCATCAAGTACTCTCATAGAAATCTTACATTCTTTTAGGAAATCTTGTAGGTTTCTGTGATCAAAAGCTCATTGTGGATGATAGCCCCATGCTAGTACTTAGAGTTACAGGTCAGTGTCCACTAAGAAAATGAGGAAAAAGATAGCTAATATACAAGAGTTGGGGTGGGGGAAGGTAGCAGGATGGAGGGAAGATGAAGAAGGTTTAGGTTAGACTTGATCCTACCCTCTCCAGTGTCTTGTGGTTCAGGTGTTTCCTTTAAGGGCCTGGTGAAGGTTCAACCATTTGGTCTGACTTTTAAGAAATAGAATTTTATGGTACCATTGCCATTTGGGTCTAGATTAGTGTTTCCCACCCCTTAGATGCCCTCTCCTCCCTCCCCGTCCATCCTAGTGTCTAATCCATGAGATGCTTGCTGGGAATGTAAGGTATCTTGGGTAAATTCAGGTTAGATGCTGTAGATGAGTGAAACTATGTGGTGATTTTTTTTTTTTTTTCTGTGATTGGATAAGTTCACCGAGAATGATCTGTTCCAGGTTCACCATTTTTCCTCAAATTTCTTTGTGTCATTTTGTCTTACTGCTGTGCAGAATTCCATTTTGTAGATAGACCACATCTTATTTATCCATTCTTCTAGTGATGGACATCTGGATTGATTCCAGCTCTTAGCTATTACGAATTGACCCGCTACAAGCATGGTTGAGCAATCTCTCTGGCCTGTGGTTTGAAGGTTTTAGGGTAGATGCCCAGTAAGGGAATAACTGGGTCTGTTGGTATCTCTATAGTCAGCTTTTTCAGGAGTCTCCATATTGCTTTCCAAAGTGGTTGTACCATCCTACATTCCCACCAACAGTGGATGAGTGTTCCTACTTCTCCACATCCTCGCCAGCATTTATTTTCCTTCTGGAGTATTTAGGTAGGATTTTTCTTGCTTTTCCAGTGACTTTAAGTGGATGGTTAGGTTATTGATTTGGGATCTCTGTCTTTTTTATGAAGGCATTGATTGGTATGAATTTTCCCCTGAGGACTGTGTCGATTGTGTCCCCTAAGTTTTGGTAGGATGTCTTCTCATCATCACTCATTTCTATAAATTTTGCAATTTCATTTTTTTATTTTGTCCACTATGCATTTATTGTTTAAAAGTGTGCTGCTCAGTTTCCAGGCACCATTAGGATTCTTAGTGGGCTTTTGGTTGTTGTCAATTTCTAGCAATTATAGCATTGTGATCTGATATCATCCAGGGAATTATGTCAATCTTCCTAAATATATGGTGGCAGGTTTTGTGACCCAGTATATGATATATTTTAGATAATGTTCCATGGGCTGATTAGAAGAATGTGTAGTATGTAGATTTGGAATGGAATGTTCTGTAGATGTCCATTAGGTTTATGTGATATATGGTTTTGTTGAACTCTCTTACTTCCCTGTTGAGTTTCGGTTTGGATGATCTGTCTATTACTGGTAATCGTTTATTCAAGTCCCCAACTATGATGGTGTTGGTGGTCATTTCTGTTTTATTGTCAAGTAGGTTTTGCTTGATGAACTGTGGTGCTCCTGTGTTTAATGCATACAAATTTATGATTGTAATATGCTCTTTATGGATCATTCCCTTGATAAGTAGGAAGGGGCCTTCTTTGTCTTTTATGAATATTTTTGGTTTTAAGTCTATTTTGTCTGATATTCATATAGCTATGCCTGCTTGTTTCTTATTCCCATTTGCTTGGAATATTGTTTTCCACCCTTTCAACCTGAGAAGGTGTCTGTCTTTAGTGGTGAGATGGGTTTCTTGAAGACAACAGATTGAGGGTTATAATTTTCTGATCCACCCTGTTAGCTTGTGTCTCTTTATGGGTGAATTAAGGCCATTAATATTTAGGGTAATGACTGTGAGGTTTGATTTGATCCCTGCCATATTGTGTTGGTATATGTGGTTTGGTGTTTTCATGGACTTTGAAGATTCTTGTTCCTTCTCTGAGTCTATTTATTGCGATCTGCTTTTTGTAGGCATTTAAGTTTGATTATTTGATTCTTCTGTGTGGAGATTTTCCTGAAATACTCTCTGCAGGTTTGGTTTTGTGTTCATATAATTGTAAAGCTGAGTTTGTCATGGAATATTTTTCCTTCACCATCTATTATGAGGGATACTTTTTCTGGGTAGTTTGGGTTGGAAGCAATAGGTTTTTGGACTTTGCAGTGTCTCATTCCAGACACTTCTGGCTTTCAGGGTTTCCACTGAGAAGTCTGAAGTAATTCTGATGGGGTTACCTTTAAAAGTGATGTGGGGTTTTTCCCTAGTTACTTTTAGGATTTTCTCTTTGGTGGCAATGTTTAAAGTCTTAATTACAATATGTCTTGTAGAGTTTCTCCTATGGTCCAATCTGTTTGGAGGTCTGTTAGCTTCTTGTACCTTGATGGGCCTTTCTTTTGAGAGATTGGGGAAGTTTTGTTAAATAAATTCTCCATGCTTTTGGTCTGAATTTCTTCTCCTTTTGGTATTCCAGTGATCCTGATATTAGGATGTTTAAGGGTATCCCATAATTCCCTCATGTTCTGTTCACAGAAATTTTTGAACCAATTGAAACTTTTGTACTCTCAAACTGTTTCTTCCATCTTGTCTTCCAGATCAGAGTTTCAATCCTCCACATGGCCTACTCTATTCCTGAGAGCTTCTAAAAAGATTTGGATTTGTTCAATTAGGTTTGAGTTTTCTACTACTTTTCTATATATAGTTTCCATCCCTCTGACAAGCTCCCTTTTCACATCATTTTCTGAGTTTTTTAAAAATATTTTTTATTTATTTATTTGAGAGCGACAGACAGAGAAAGAGGCAGATAGAGAGAGGGAGAGGAATGGGTGTGCCAGGGCCTTCAGCCACTGCAAAAAAATTCCAGGTGTGTGTGCCCCCTTGTGTATCTGGCTAACGTGGGTCCTGGGGAGTCGAACCTCAAACCGGGGTCCTTAGGCTTCACAGGCAAGCACTTAACCACTAAGCCATCTCTCCAGCCTCATTTTCTGAGTTTTTTTTTGATGCTTCTTGTAATTCATCCTTGCATTTCTTTATGTCTTCATTTAGCATCTCCAGCTGATTTTTGAGGTCTTCTTTTTTTTTTTCTCACTATCCTTCATCTCTCTTAACTGTCTTTGAATTCCTTCCATTTTCTTAACTTTTAGGTCTAGTCTAGTGATGGCAACATCCACACAATTATTGGTCCTTTGTTGCTTTTCTGCATGTTCTACTAGTAGCTTGGTCAGGGTTGCATTGATCATAGCTTCATTGTGGTGTTCTGATCCTAATGACTCTTCTGTGTTTTGAGTATAGATATTCATTGTAGGACTGGGTGATTGATCTAACTGGATTTTATTTTTTGCATTTCATTTTTCTTTTATTTCTTTTACGCCGTGGTCTGCCTATCACATTGTATTGCAGGGAGAGTTGCCCTTTGGTCTAGATGGGTAGGGAATGTGGTGCCTCTTGGGGGAGCTGGCTTGGGCTAGCCAGCTGTCAATCAGATGGGCTGAGTGTGATTGAGCTAACCCATAGGTGGGTGGATCAGGATGAGCTCAAGCACAGTGGGAAGCTGAAGCAGCCTTTAGGTAGATGCGCAGCAGTCTGAGCTCGCACTTGGCACAATGCCATAGCAGCCTGAGCTCCTGCATGGCAGGGGCAACAAAGTTGTCTGAGCTCTCACTTGGTGATGTGCCAAAGGTGGCTGCACTCACACTAGGAGGGACACTGAAGCACCAAGCATCAAAGCACTCTAAACTTGTTCGTGGTGGAACACTGAGACCCAGAAGCAGTCTGAGCTCCCAGCAACAGGACACTGGCAGCAGACAGGGAGGGGTTTGCACCTGCGTAAGTGCAGGCAGACATGTAGAGTGAGCCTGACCTCACATGGGCAGGTGGAAATGGCCTGGGCTCACCCCTGAATGGGCGGTGGCGGGAGCAGTAAGTGGGCAAATGGGCAGAGAAGGCTAAGCTGATCCACGCTTGGGCAAATGGACTGTAGAAGTCTGAGCTCCAGTGGGCCAGTGGGCGGAGCGTGGCCAAGGTTATGCGTGGGTGGGGGTAGCAGGGTGATCACCCCTGTACAGTGAGGCAAGTGGAACTATGTTGGTCTGGGTCCCCTTTCCTACCATAAGTGCAGGGGTATCCTGAAGCTGGGGCTGTGGATACAGTAGCTGTTTGGGGTAATTGGGGGACTATCCACTCTACCCATGAGCAAGGGAATCAGCAATTCCCCTTTTTTCCCCCTCTGTGCCCTCCCACTGGTAATCTATTAGAGATTGCTCTCCCGTAGAAGACCCAGTGAACCCTTAGTGCCTTGCCTTTCCTTCCCAGGGATGTGCGGCACAGTTAAGCTGTCACCAGTTTGGCTGGAAGTCTAATTTTTGTTTTTTGAGGGAGGGTCTTACTCTAGTCCAGGCTGTTAAAGAACTCACCCTGGGGCTGGAGAGGTGGCTTAGTGTTTAAGCACTTGCCTGTGAAGCCTAAGGACCCTGGTTCGAGGCTTGATTCCCTAGGACCCACGTTAGCCAGATGCACAAGGGGGTGCACGCATCTGGAGTTAGTTTGCAGTGGCTGGAGGCCCTGGTGCGCCCATTCTCTCTCTCTCTCTCTCTCTCTCTCTCTCTCTCTCTCTCTCTCTCTCTCTCTCTCTCTCTCTCTCTGCCTCTTTCTCTCTCTGTCTGTTGCTCTCAAATAAATAAATAAAAATAAAAAAAGAACTCACCATGTACTTCCAGACTAGCCTTGAACTCAGTGATGCTACTACCTCTGCCTCCAGAATGTTGCATGCTAAGATTAAAGACATGCATCACCATGCCCATCCGATATTTAATTTTTTAATTGAAAATTTTAATACATGAACATATTGAAGTTTAATCTTACCCTCTTTTGCCACTCACCCCAATGCACTTATATATATACCTTTTCTTTCCAAGTAGTCTTTCTACTGGTTTGGTATCTCTTTCTTTTCCTCTTCTGTCCTCTATGTCAAAATGTTAACAGATGCATTATATTGCAGGTCTTGTGGCAGTAAGGGACATCCACTGTGAGTTTATGAATGTATTAGTCAGCTCATGTCTGGAGGATAGTGTCCCAAAGTACTTTACCCATGTAGTTGCTCTTACATTCTTTCCCTCATTTCTTCCACAATCAGCGTTCTCTGAGCCTTGGAGGCTATGATATTGATGCCTTATTTAGCTCTATGGTCTCAATAGTCCCTTATTTTCAGCAATGAAGTTTGAGTCTCCTCAGTGTCCACCATAAATCTCCAAAGAGCTTTTCTGCTTAGCTGTGGAAGCAGCACTGACACTCCTTCTGACACCTTCTCTACAATGTTCCCTGAGTCTTGGTGGGTATGATACAGATTTCTCATCCACTGAGCACTCACCTGTCACTTCTTCTAATCAGCTGGAGGACATTTCAGTCTCCCTAGTATTCACAACCATCTACAAAGAGAAGCTGCTCTAACAAAAAGTGAGAACAAACATAGTCAATAAACTAATAAAACTAAGAACAAGTCCAGTTAACGGGCATAAACATTGGGATGATTCCATTCTCTAGGTACTATGAATAGAGCAGTAATAACTTTGGCTGAGCAAATATCTCTCAAGTACTGTGTAGAATCCTTAGGCTATATGTCCAAGAGTTGTTCAGCCGCATCATATGGTAGATCTACCTTTAGGTTTCTGTGACTCCTCCATATTGATTTCCATGAAGTCTATACCAGCTTATACTACCACCAAAAGTGGTGAGTCCTAACCAGCATGTGCTCACATGTTATGTTTTGATAATCACCATTCTGTCAATAGGTAGTTAAATCTCAAAGTAGTTTTAAATTGCATTTTACCTGTTGGCTGAAAATGTCAAACATTTGTGTAGGTGTTTTTTGGCCAGTTGTTTTTCTTCCTTTGAGAATGTCTGCTCATTTCTAAACCTAGTTAATTGATTATTGCTTGGTTTTATTTGAGTTGCTTGTATATTCTATAATTAAACCTCTGTCAAATGTAAAGTTGGCAAAGATTTTCTCCCATTCTGTAGGTTTTCTGTTTTCACTGTAAATGCCTTGCTTAGCTGTATGATATCGGTTTTAGTTTCCTGAGATCCCATCGGTTAGGTATTGCCTTATTCTGTATGCTACTGGAATCTATTTTTGAAAGTCTTTCCCTATACTTATGTCTTGGAGTGTTCTCCCTATTTTTTTCTAGCATTATTTCATAATTCCAGTTCCAATAATGAGGTCCATGATCCATTTTAATTGATTTTTTATGAAGGGCGAGAAAAGAAGGCATAAATTCATTCTGCTACATGTAATTATTCAGTTTCTGCTGCACCCTTTTTTGAGCATGCTGGGTTTTTTGTTTCTTTGTTTGTTTTGTTTTGTTTTTGTTTTTTTCCAGTGTGTGTGTGTGTGTGTGTGTGTGTGTGTGTGTGTGTGCTTTGGCATCTTTGTGAAAAATCAGATAGCCATAGTTGCTAGAACTTGTAACCAGATATTTTATTTTAGTTCTTTGATCTATATGTCTGGTTTTTTCCCAGTACCACGCTGCTTTTATTATTATGGCTTTGCAGTATAACTTGAAAGCAATATTATTTTTGTTGAGGAGGCTTTCCAAAGCTATTTATGCTTCCATATGAATTTTAAGATTATTTTAAAATTTATGTAAAGAATGATGCTGGGATTTTGATCTGATTGTAATGAATCTGCATATTGCTTTTGGTAGAGTGGTCAATTTCACAATATTAATTTTTATCTTCCATGAATACAAAAGATCTTTTTATCTTCTTGTGACTTGATCAGTATCTTTCTTCAGTGTTATGTAGTTTTCTATTGTAGAGATCTTAAACTACTTGGTTAGAGATATTCTGAGATATTTAATTGTTTGTGGCTGTAATGAATATAAGTGTTTCCCTGATTTCTTTCTTGAAGAAACAGATCTATTTTGATGTCACTGGCCCATAAAAGGATTATTGGATTTTTCTGTTAATTTTATTTGATAGAAAGGTTTATCAGCTCTAGAAGATTTTTTGAAATCTTTAGGGTCTCTTACACACAGAGTCAGATTTGAAAATAAGACTTGTTTGAATTGTTTGAATTCTTCCTGTTTAATTGATATAACTTTTATTTTTTTGCTTGTATTATTGCTCCTGCTAAGTTCATGAACTATGTGAAAATACAGTGGGGAGAGTGAACACTTCTGTCTTGTACTAGATCTTAGTGGAAATGATTCAAGTTTTTCCCTATTTAGTATGATATTTTCTTTATGTTTTTCATATGTACCCTTCATTGTACTGACACATGGTCCCTCCATTCCTTGTCCCTCTAATGTATTTTATTTGTTTGATTTTGGTTTTGTGAGGTAGGGTCTCACTCTAGCCCAGGCTGACCTGGAATTCACTATGTAGTCTCAGGGTGGCTCTGAACTAACAGTGATTCCCCAACCTCTCCCTCCTGAGTGCTGGGATTAAAGGTATGCATCATCACACTCAGCTTCCCTAATTATTTTTTTAGATGAAATGATATCTTTTGTCAATTTCATGTACTGAGATTATCATGTAATTTCTGCCTATTTGTATGGGCCCTGAGAAATTAAACCTAGGCCAGCAGCCTTTGTGGGCAAGTGCCTTTCACCAACAAGCCTCTCCTCAACCCAAGTTTATTCTTCTAATATGTTTAACAAGCCCTGCATTGCTGGAATAACACCACTCATTTCGTTGAGGTGGATGATATTTTTACTGCATTCTTAAATTTGATTTGGAAGAATTTTATTTTGAAGTTGGTCTACAGTTTTGTTTTTGCACTAGCCTTTGTTTGGTTTTGTTAGTATTATAATTCTATCTTCATAGAAGGAGTTCAAGTGTATTACCACTTTTTAATTTTATGAAATGACTTGAGAAACAGTGGTTAAAATTCTTCTACAAAGGTATGATAGAATTCAACAGTGAAATTTTCTGGTCCTGGACCTTTATGGCTGGGTGATTTTTAATTACTGTTTCAATCTCATTACTTTTTATAGCTCTATTCAAATCATTCATAATCTCTTGTTTTAACTTTGGTAGATAATACGTATCAAGTAATGCACCATTTCTTAAAAATTTTCCAGTTTGGAGGCATAAAAATATTTCAAATATGTTAACAGCTTTCTCTCACTTTTGTTGGTATCTGATTCAATGTATCTATTTTCACCTCTAATATTGGTGATTGGGGTCTTCTTTATATTTTTTAAGTTAATTTTCAATTTTTTAAGTTCATTTGTCAATTTGTTTTCAAACAACTCTTTGTTTCATTGAATCCTTTGATTATTTTCTTCATTCATATTTTATTGATTTCAGCCTTGGTCTTGATGACTTTTTTCCATCTGGTACTTCCGGGTTTGGTTTGTTGTTGATTTTCCAAAGCCTTCAGGTGAATTTACTAAGTTATATTTTCAGTGTTCTCTCTCTCTCTCTCTCTCTCTTTCTTCTTCTTCTTCTTCTTCTTCTTCTTTTCTTTTTCTTTTTTTTTTTGTAATTGTAACATGTAAAGCTATAAACTTCCCTCTAAGAACAGCTTTCAGTGTGTCTCACAGGTTTAGAATATTATGTTTAAATTTTCATTGAGTTCTAAGGTTTATTTAGAATCCTTTAAAAAGTAATAAAAATCCTCCCCAAGAAGAAGAGTCAAGGAACAGATGGCTTCTCAGCTGAATTCTATCAAACCTTTATGGAAGAACTCAAACTAATCTTTCTCAAACTGTGCCACACAATTGGAGAACAGGGAAAGCTCCACAACTCCTTCTATGAAGCTATTATCACCCTAATTCCAAAACCAGGCAGAGATGCCACAAGAAAAGAAAACCACAGGTCAATTTCCCTGATGAACTTAGATGCAATGATCCTGAACAAAATCCTTGCAATCCATTATCCACCTTGATAAAGTGGGATTCATCCCAGGACTGCAGAGATGATTCAACATATGGAAATATGACAATGTAATACCCCACATAAACAAGGTGAAACACAAAAACCACATGATCATTTCGATAGATGCAGAAAAGGCCTTTGACAAGATACAACATCACTTCATGATCAAACCACTGGAGAGAATTGGCATGGTTGGTTCATATCTTAACATAATAAAGGCAATATACAAGCTCCTAAGGCCCAAATAATACTTAATGGAGAAAGACTGGAGAAATTCCCATTGAGATCAGGAATAAGACAGGGTTGTCCACTCTCAACTCTGCTCTTCAATATAGTACTGGAAGTCCTAGCTCAAGCAATAACACAGGAGAAAGAAATAAAAGGGATACAAATTGGAAAGAAAGAAGTTAAGTTAGCTGTATACACTGATGACATAATTGTATATGTAACAGACCCTAGAGATTCCATCCCAAATCTCTTGAAGGTGATTAACTCCTATAGCAAAGTAGCAGGATACAAAATCAATCACAAAAATCAGTAGCCTTTTTATATGCAAATGACAAATATACAGAGAAAGAAATAAGGGACATGGTCCCATTTTCAATAGCAACAACAACAAAATACCTTGGAATAACATTAACCAAGGAAGTGAAACATCTATACAATGAAAACATAAAAGCACTCAAAGAAATTGAGGAGGACTTGAGAAAATGGAAAGAACTCCCATTCTCCCAGATAGGCAGAATTAACATTGTGAAGATGACAATCCTACCAAAGGCAATATACAGATTTAATGCAATTCCAATTAAAATCCCAACACTGTTCTTCACAGAGGTAGAAAAAATTATCCCAAATTTTATATGGAAAGGCAGAAGGCCTTACATATCCAAACATATCCTAAGCAAAAGAAATACCTCTGGAGGCATCACCATACCTGATCTAAAGCTATATTACAAAGCCATAGTAATAAAAACAGCATGGTACTAGCATAAAAACAGGAGTATTTTCCAATGGAGTAGAATGGAGGACCCAGACTTTGGGTCAAGCAACTACAACTACTTTATATTTGGCAAAGGCCCTAATAATATAGGCTGGAAAAAAGAAAGCATCTTCAACAAACTGTTCTGGACAAACTGGATAACCATGTGCAGGAAATTGAAACTTGATCCACACATCTTGCCATGCACACCACTCAAGTCCAAATGGATCAAAGACCTCAATATAGCAACAGAAACTCAGCTACTACTGGAAGAAAATATAGGAGGAACTTTCCATGATATAGAAATTGGAAAAGTCTTCCTGAACAAAACCCCAGTAGCATGAGATCTTAAACAACCAGTCAACCAATGGTATCACATGAAACTGAAGAGTTTCTTTGCAAACATACAATAAGCAAAGCCAATAGATTACCGACAGAATGGGAGAAAATATTTGCTAAATATCCAACCGACAGAGGCCTAATCTTCAGTATCTACAAAGAACTCAAAAACTTAAAGACTAAACTATCAAACAACCCACTCACAAAATGCAGCAAGGAACTGAACAGGCAGTTCACAGAACAGGAAATACAAATGGCAAACACACATGTAAGGAAATGCTCATCATCCCTAATCATCAGGGAAATGTAAATTAAAACTGCTATGAGATTCCACCTTACCCCATTAAGAATAGCAAACACCAAAAGATCCAATGAAAATAAATGCTGGTGAGGATGTGGAGAAATAGGAGCCCTCATCTACTGTTGGTGGTAAGGTAAGATGGTACAACCACTTTGGAAAGCAATATGGAGACTCCTTCTTAATTTCCTATCCATTCATTGTTTAATAGTGTGTTATTCAGTTACCAAGAGTTTCTGTATATTGTATTGTTTTCCTTCTTGTTAATTTTTAGCTTTATTGAATTATGCTTAGATATAATACAAGGAATTTCAGTTTTCTTATTTTTTTGAGACTTACTTTGTGTTCAAATATGCAGTCTATTTTAGAGGAAGTACCAGAAGCTTCTGTGAAGAATATATAGTTTGGCTTATGTGGATAGAATGCTTTTAAATGTGTGTTAGGTCTGTTTTATCAATGGTGACCTTTAATTCCATTATTTCTTATTATGTTTCAATTTGGCCTGTTTACTGATCATAATATGATATTGAAGTTAACCATTATTGTGCTGGGATTTATCTCCAATTTATATCTAATATATTTTGTTTTATAAAATTAAGTGCATCTGTGTTTGGGGTGTATATGTTTAGGATAATAATGTCTACTTGGGAAAACAGCCCATTGATTGGTATTTTGCAGCTTTCTTTAAATCTCTTCTGATTAATTTTAATTTGAAACTTATTTTTTTCAGAGATTAGTATAGCCCTATATCTTGTTTTCTATTTACATTTGCTAAGGATGACTTTTTCTATCATTTTATCCTAAGGTAATGACTGTATTTGATAGTGATATGAGTTTCCTGAAGACAGATAAATGATGGATCCTGTTTTCTGATGCAGGTTTTAACTTGTGTCTTTTGATTGATGAGTTGTTTCCATTAATATCCAGAATTATTGCTTGCCAGATGGGGTGGTGCACACCTTTAATCTCAGTATTTGGGAGGCTGAGCTAGGAGTATCACTATTTGTTCGAGTTCAGGCTAAAGCTGTGGAATAAGTTCTAGGCCAGCCTAGACTAGAGTGAAGCTCTGCCTCAAAATAAATGTGATAAATTTCAAAATTAATTAAAGGTGTGACTTAGTCCCTATCATGTTGATGATTTTGTGTAGTTTGCTGTTTTTGGTCGTTATTTGATTTGTAACTCTTCAAGCTTTGATTACTATTTATTCCACAACTATTCTCTTCAATATCTTTATTCTTCTCTTCACAGTGTCATATTCTATGAAGTGTGCTCTCTATAGAGCTGAATAGAGTTCACATATTCTTTTTGGATGATTTCATCATGGGAAATCTCTCTTTCTGTTTTTATGAGAGATTATTTAGTTTGGTGAAGTAGTGTGGGTTGGGAGTTATGGTCTTTTAATACTTAAAGTATCTCATTGCAAGCCTTTCTGCTTAGAGTTTCCATTGAAAAATGTACTGTAATTCTGATGGGATTGC
The DNA here is from genome assembly GCF_020740685.1 of Jaculus jaculus. Lineage (NCBI taxonomy): Eukaryota > Metazoa > Chordata > Mammalia > Rodentia > Dipodidae > Jaculus > Jaculus jaculus. The sequence continues at coordinate 37,196,305 of NC_059103.1, forward strand.
CTTTAGATGCTCTGCATGCTATCAGCTGTCTCTCTGTTGCAGCTTTTAGTAGCCTTTCTTTTTCCTATGTATTTATTGTTTTGGTATAACATAAAGTGGGGAATTTCTTTTCTGATCCTGCCTTTTCTGGTGATCTGTCTGCCTTTCTTTCTGTATGGGCTTCTCTTTGCCTAGATTTTGAAAATTTTCATTAAATTACTTTGATGCCATTGGTCTGAAATTCTTTTCTGTGTATGCCTATAATTTGAAAAAAAAAATTATCTTTTCAATGTGTCCCATATTTCTGTCACACTGTGCTTATACTCATTTTTTTTTTTTGAACTTGCCTGTGATTTTTGCCTCCATTTCTCTTCTTTACCTGGTAGTCATGTACTGACATTCTGTTCTCCAGTGGTTTATTCTACCAGTAATGCTTTCCAGGGAGCTTCTTGAGTTTTTTGATTTTTCAGTCCAATTTGTTTTTCCCTCAGTGTTTCTACCTTTTTATTGAGCTCTATTTCATATATTTGTTTAACTTTCCCATTTTGATTTAGCTGATTGTGTTCTCTGAGAATCTAGTCAGGCATTAGTTTGGCTTCTCTTTGAATTAATTCAGCAGTCTATTGAGTTCTTTCAGTTGATTCATAGAACTGTATTGAATTTCTTCAAGGTGTTTATACTTAACCATTTTAAGTTTATTATATATGGTTATTATGTTCTTATTCTGGAATTTTTCATCTGAAATTACCTCCAAGTGGCTCTCATGGGAGGCCTCTACTATGGGAGTAGGCATTCTTAGTGGAATATGTCACATGAGTTTTGAAGTTACTTGTTTTGAGTGGGTATCTGCCCATTGTAGCCATATATATATAATTGACAAAAATGTTGGGCTACATTTTGGCTCCACTAAGCACCCAGAGAGCCACATGTGTGTGGTTGGAATAAATACCAGGAACTGGCATGGAGGAACACTTGTTGTGGTTTCGATGAGAACCTCTAATTCTTCCACAGTATCAGCTCTACTGGTTGTATGGGAGGTCATGAGCCAAGGTTAAGTGGAGGTCCTGACTAATAGCTCACTTACGCAAGCCACAACTACATGGGATGCCCACAAAGACACATGGTAAGGTTGGGGAGAGGAGCTACCTGTGATCCTCTTCACCCACCAAAGCAGTGGAGGCTCCCCTTGATGCTCAAGGGGCACATGGCAGGGTTGGAGGGAAAACTAATATGTTTGTAATAAAATTTGCATTAGCTATCATCAGAACCTATCAACCTTTGTGCTCAGCAGCAGATGCTGTTGTACATACACAGAATCTTGGTTTGGTCCACAGCAGGAACAAAAATAAAACAAACAGATCCAATCAGAACATTTATGTCACCAGTGTTTGTTTTGTGATATCAGAAGGCCCAACATATGGTGCATATATATTTATAATTTTTAACAATAAATTATTCACTTTATTCATATGTTTACCTTTCCTGACTAATTTTGGTTTAAATCTATGTCATCAAGTATCTTTTGGCTTCCATTTATTGGATAGACTGGCTGACATCCTATGACTCTTAGTCTATTGCTATGTTGGCCAGGACAATTGTTGCTTGGAGACCAGATAGTTGGATGAAGTTTTATAACCCAAGCTGCTAGTCTGTGAGTGTGTTGATGGTGAATTGATACCAGTTATATCATAGGTTATTACTGAGAGATGTTTAATCATTCCTTGGTTCCTGTGTTTTTGTAGTTGCTTGAATTATTGCTTGTTATTTTCCTTCGCCCATAATAGTATAAGGGACTTTATTCTTTACTGTACTGAACATGATGACTTCTTTATGGGCTCTAAGTTTTACAACTCCTCTCATGGAATATATTTTTTCATATGCTCATGAAATTGAGACTTTTTTTTTCTTTGTCTGCTATGTATAATATTCATGTAAGTATTTTGTGCATTGCTAGCTTGGTGTTCGTTCCCTAGCATGCATTTATCTTGAAATGTCTTCATTCCTCCATCAGTTTTAAAAAATGCCTTTGTAGCATATAGTAATCTTCATTGATAATTTATTTTTTCAGCTGAAATACACCATTTCATGTTTCCTGGTTTTTAGGGTTGCTTATGAGAAATGATTTTATTCTGACATATTTGCCTAGGTATTTAAGTGGGTATTTTACCCTTACTGTTCTTGATCTTATTTATTTGCTTTCTATTTTTTACATGTTATTTATTTACTTCCAAGGAGAAAGAGACAGAGACAGACAGATTTTGCCTCTCTGGGTTATAATTGTATCCTAAGTATAGAGGCTAATAATTTATCTATATTGGGAACATTTTGTGCCACAGTTTCATTGAGTAGAACCTCTGTGTCTTTACTTTTATGTTAACTCCTTCTATCCTGCTTGTTTGCACACACTTTTACATCATTGATCATGTGTTATTGCAAACTTTTGAAATCTTCATCTGATATCTTACCTGTTTTAGTATCTCATAATTTAGTGGTTTAAGTTATGATCTTTGTAGGAGTTGTATTACTTGTCTTTATTTTGTATGTATGTGTGCGTGCATGTGTGTATGTTTCTGTGATATGACTTGAGTATTGTTGGATTGGATATCATTTACAGTTTAATTTGTAGATTTCCTTAGTGAGGATCTGACTCCTTTAAAAAGTATATTTTATTTATTTATTTATTTATTTGAGAGTGTGTGTGAGAGTGAGACAGAGAGAGAGAGGACCTCAAGCCACTTCAAATGAATTCCAAATTCATGCACCTCCTTGTGTATCTGGCTTATGTGGATACTGGGGAATTGAACCTGAGTCTGTAGGCTTCCTAGGCAAGCACCTTAATTACTAAACCGTCTCTGCAGCCCCAGGAACTGATTCTTGATAGCTCAATCATAGCTTGAATCTCTATAACTGCCTTCCATTGCCATAGCATTGTTATAGAATAAGTCCAGGCTCACTGTTTTGTGGTTGTTTCCCGATAATCAGACTTTCTTGGTAGTGCAGTTTTAAATTAATTTCTCATCAAGGCAGCACAAAGGATCTGTCCTCTGTATTATATAGAGTTTGAGTTCCTACTCATTCAGACTTTTTAGGTGGGTTCCATCTCGGGCATCTTTTTAATTCTTTTGGTGTGAAGCAGTCGTTACACTACTAATGGTGGTAATCTTTTTAACAATAACAGCTTTAGCAACCTAAAACCAATGTCTGTGCCTGTAACTTTAAACTTACATGACTTTTTTTTTTCTGTGATAAATCATACATCTTTCTATTCTATACCTTCCACTACGCACACCAGTCCATTACTTTTAAATTCAACTTTGATCAAACTCTCTGAGCATGAGCAGAACACAGCCAGCTTTTATGCCAGTAGCCTCATCCCAACAAAGTTCTGTTGCCTTTCCTGCCCCTTTGAAACCTCATAAGCCAATGTAATTCTCTCTGCATTAAGGATTTTCAAACTCTGACCACAGCCCATGAATTTGGCTTTCTGCTCTGTAAAGCTTCTTCAGGTCCAAGTACCAAGTCCATCCAAATTCCCCTAGCATATAAATTCCAAAAGGCCAAAATCCACAAGGCATGGTCAGATTTATCACAGCAATGACCCCAACTCTCTAGTACCAAATTAACTATGTAGTCAGCCCCGCATTACTCAACTAGCATCCAACCAGACGTAGTTAAGGGAGGAAGGAATTTATTTCAAGCTTACATGTCAGGGGAAGTTCCATCAGTGGTGGAAGAAGCTGGCTCCCTTTCAAGGATCAAAGCAGAGAAACCACCAATAGCCAGCACCATAAATGTGAACAGCTAGAGCTCAAACTTCTCTCTCCGTACCTTTGGACTAAAATTAAGATCCACCTCCAGTGATATGCCTCATGTAGCAGGAAATTGCTGTCCTCATTTTTTGTTACCTTATACATTTGAGCTAGCTGACTTCTCAAAACAAATGCTTGTCGGGAGCTGAAGCTGCTCTTTGACCTTGGGAACCAAGAATGTTCTCTTATCTCTTAATACAAAGGAGATCTGATCTGCAGCTGCTATTTGACCTTGGGAGCTAGGGTGATCTCTAATCTCCTAATCTCTTGATCCTAAACCATTGTTTAGTATACAGCCTAGATAGAGTAAGCACTTGATCCTAAAGCACTGTTTAGTATACAGCCTAAATAGAGTAAGCACCTGATCCTAAAGCATTGTTTAGTAAACAGCCTAGGTGGAGTGAGCACCTGATTCTAAGGCATTGTTTAGTATATGGCCTAGGTGGAGTGGACGCCTGATAGAGGGATTAACATAACCCTGGTGAAACTGACCTTAGGCACATAAGCATTGTCAAAAAAGTTTTGTTTTCTATATATAAGCTATATCTGCCTGAATAAATCTCGAGGCCTTGACAAACACCTAGCATGGTCTCCTTCTTGTGTCTGTTTGCCTTCTCCCATTCAGGTTAACTTCCCCTGGGGTCCTTGTTCAACTCCCTGCTGGCCAGGGCAAATGCTAGTCAAATATTTAATTATATATATTTATTTGTAAGAACAAGTCAATGTTGCCCCAACTGCGAGAGTCTTCTGGGAAAGCCCATGTGTCTCCCATCTGTGAGTTCAACTGGACTTTGGAGATGCAGTTCCACCCAAGGCTTGAATCTTAAACAATCTCAGTAAGTCTGACATGGTGCTTTTGTGCTGTGACATGAATGTTCCTGTCAGTCCTGAAGACTGGTTAGCACTCTGTCCAGATGTATCAAAATCGGAAATATGTGCTGTCATTTGGTGTTCATTTTTATCCATGCCCCTTTGTGTACTTATTGCCATGCCCCTTCAAGACAGATGAGGTCAGGAGGGTCCTGTAAAACATGATGAAACTGATTAGAACTGGAATACAGAAGGAAAACTACAAAGATGGGGATACTTGAAAACAAAGAGCACATCCTAGAGAAAATAGACCTATTTTTAAAAGAACTGTCTATGAAAGACATATCTGCTGATAATGCTCTGTGGCATATTTTCCCCACCTGGCACTACTCTTGACAGACTTCCTCATGAAAACACATGCTCACAGTGACACCCTCCATGGTTTCCCTCCCAAGGTCACATAAGCATGTTTTAACACAACTGCGCTGTATGATTAAAATTTAGTTCTTAAAGAACTCTTATTTCCAGTATCGAGTTGATCTTTATAGAAAAGAATAACAATGATAATAGTCTATCCTTTTCCATATTTTTCCTTATTCAACTCTATTGAGGAAAAACATTATGTATTTAAAATGGACAGTAGTGATTTCAGAAATGTACATGTTGTGAAAGAGTTACTGTATAAAGTTAATTAACATAAACATTATCTCACATGGTTCTGTTTGGGGTCTTAGGTATAAAATCTAAAGTCTTCTCTGAAGAATTCAATTGAATAATTCTGCTGTTAATTATAGCCACCATTAGATCATCAGAATTTATAGCTGAAAGTTCATATATCTTAACCAGTACTCCTCATTTTCTCTGTTCTTTAGGCATTGACAATCATTATTATGTTCTCTGTTTCTATGACTTTGATTATTTGTGTGTTTCAGATTGCATAGTAAGGGATGTATTTCTTTTGATGCCTTATTTCTCTTATGCACTTCTCTCCAATTTCATCTGCATTATCATAAATTTTTCTTTAGTGGCTGAATAATATTCTGACAAACATATGTGTATATATACATATATATTTTTCTTCATCTATTCATCTGTCTGTCAAAGAACAGCAAAGTTTTTGACATATCTTGGTTACCAGTAATAATGTTACAATTCACAGGATAAAGAACTCTTTGACATTCTAATTTGCTTCATTTGCTATAAATACAACCGACACATTTAAATTTTTTTATGACCTGCCATACTGTTTTCTATAATGACTATACAAATTAAATTATTATAATGTTCAAGGGTTTTATCTTATCTACACTCTCATAGGCATTTACCTCTTACATTTTTGTTAATGATAATCAACAGGTTATCTTTCATTTGGTATTAGTTCTTATTTCCCTGGTTGGTGATATTGAACATTATTTTATGAACCTTATGGTCATCTGTATACCATCTTTGACCAAATGTCTGCTTAGGTCTTGTGTCAATTATTTTAAAATAAATATTAATTTATTAGAGAGGGGGAGAAATTATGTCCCAGAGCCTCTTGCTGCTGCAAATGAACTCCAGATTCATGTGCCACTTTTTGCATCTGGGTCCTGGGGAATTGAGCTAAGGCCATTATCCAGATTTGCAAGTATGCACCTCTAACCATATTATGCCAATTTTTTTCCCATTGGGTTGTTATTAATATTGCTAATTAGTTCTATGAATTCTTTTTTAAAATTTTATTTATTTATTTGAGAGGGGGGAAGGAGGGGAGAGGATAAGTGCACCAGGGCATACAGCCACTGCAAATGAACTCCACATTCATGTACCCTCTTGTGCTTATGGATTATGTGGGTCCTGGAGAAATGAACCTGGCTCCTTTAGCTGTACAGCCAAGTGCCTCAGCTGCTAAGCCATCTCTCCAGCCCTAGTCTGATGAGTTCTTATATGTTTTATAGGTTAATCATCCTCAGACATATGGTTCACAGATATTTCTTCCCATTCTGTAGGCAACCTATCCTTCTATTTCATTCACCTTTTGGTATGAATTTTACTGGATTTGTAGGCTGCATAAGTCAGTATGGATATTTTCATAACATAATTCTTCCAATCAAGAACATAGTATGTGCCTCCACTCATTCTTGCAGCTCCAATATTTTTCTCACTGATCATTTCAATATAAAGATGCTATTTCTAACCATTGTGTTATTTTGTTATTATTGTAAATAAAATTTCTTTCTTAATTTTTCTTTCAGGTGCTAAATTATTATTGTATAGAAATTTGACTGTACATTGATGTTGCATCCTACAATTTTACTGAATGTTTGAGTTCCCACAGTGGTTTTTTTTTTTTATTTTTGTAATGGTAAAGGGAAAGATTTTATATCTTTCTAAATCTAAAAGCAGGTTAGATGCAAACAGAAGTAATTTTACTTCTTTTATTCCAGTTTAGATGCATTTTATTTCTCTTCTTGGCCTAACTTTTCTGTCTAGAATTTTCAATATTATGTTTAACAGAAAAGACAGGAGATATCATCATTGCTTTGTTCCTTATGTTAAAAAATATTCATCTTTGTTGAACCTGTTGTTAATAGTACATTTGTTATCTATGTGGCCCTTATTATGACATTATTTTCTTAATAGTTTTATCCTTCATGGGTGTTGAATTTTATCACATGGCAGTTATGCATGTAGAGAGATTATCCTTCCTCTGTAAATGTGACAGAACACATTTGTTAAGGTGCATTGGTTGAGGTATTCTTGCCATCCAGATATAATTCCTTGGATAAGTAGTCCCCTGAAAGTGCTATTGAAGATTTCTTTCAGTGTTTTGTTAAAGATCTTTGCATTATGTTTAACAGATGTCATGTGTATCTTTTTTTCCCTTGCAATTTTATGCACAGCTTTGGAACTGGGGTAATGTTGGCCTTGTAAAATAATTTTGAAAGAGTTCATTTTTATTTTCATGGAAAATTTTGAGAAGAATCAGTATTCTTTAAATGTTTTGTAGATATCACTTCTGAATAAAAAGGGGCTTGGGATGGGATGATATTTAAAAATAGGCCTACTAAAAAATCCTACTTCAGGGCTGGAAAGATGGCTTAGCGGTTAAGCGCTTGCCTGTGAAGCCTAAGGACCCCGGTTCCAGGCTTGGTTCCCCAGGTCCCACGTTAGCCAGATGCACAAGGGGCGCACGGGTCTGGAGTTCGTTTGCAGAGGCTGGAAGCCCTGGCGCGCCCATTCTCTCTCTCTCCCGCTATCGATCTTTCTCTCTGTGTCTGTCGCTCTCAAATAAATAAATTAAAAAATTGTTTAAAATCCTACTTCAGAAGCCTGTTTTGGTAGGTCACATGATTATAGAAATGCATTCATTTCTTCTACTTATCCTGTTTGTTGATGTTTCTTATGGAGTTTTTATGTTTACAATATCAGCTGTAAAGTCTCTGTTTAGTTTTAGATATTACATATTTAGTTCATCTTGTTTTGTTTTAATCTAGATAAAGCTGTATGATTTTTTTAAAACTTCAAAAGCAGACTCTTATTTGCTAATAATCTCTCTCTCCCCATAGAATCACTCAGGGAACTGAGACATTTTAGGCAAATCCCCTATCAATTAGCTATGTCTGCAGCTTTTTTCTATTATCTCTGTCTCATTGTTTCTCTTCTTCTTTTTTCTATATTTGGGTTTGGTCTGTTATTCCTTTTAACTCCTTAAGGTGTAAATGCAGATAAACTGAGAACTTTATTTTTCTTTATTTTTGGGATTGGTTGTTGTACATGTTCCTCTTAGATCTGCTTTTACTACATGCCATAGGTTCTCACAGACTGCATTTCCATATAAATGTCACAATTCTTTTTATTTCCATTTTGGTTCATTAGTTTACCTTTAGATTGCTTCCTGTTTCTCTAATTGTCAGGAGTATGTTCTTTAATTTCTATGCTTCCACAAATTCTCCATAGTTTGTCATATTTTTGATACTAGATTTGTACCCTGTAGTCAGAAAACATTTCTGTATTCTTAATATTCTTAAATTTGGTAAAATTAGCTTTTGTGTCTAAAATGTTGTCTCCCCTGAGAATGTTACATTGGGCTTTAAAACAATGTGTGCTCTGCCTCTGCTGATGTGACTGTTGGTATAGTCTGAGCTAAGCAGTAATCTTACTCCAAGTTTCTTTTTTTTTTTTTTTTTAAATTTAATTTATTAGTTTTCTTTTCAGTAAATACAGGCAGTTTGGTACCATTATTAAGGCTCATCTGTGATCTACCCCCTCCCATTAGACCCTCCTTATTATTGAAAATGGGTCGTGCATTGTGGAGTTAGCCCCCAGTTATTAGTATGATAAATGTCTCTGAAAATCATGACCCAACATGTAACTCTGACATTCTTTCAGCCCCCTCTTCCGCAAGATTTCCCTGAGCCATGTTGGGTTCATTTTTGGTCTGCTTCAGTGCTGAGGTGTTGGGGGCCTCTGAGGCTCTGGCTCTCTGATTTGGTAGGAGTTGATTTTTCTCTGAATTGATATCCTTCCCCTTTGTGCTGGTATCCAGTTCACAGGAAAACATCACCCTTGCTTATTTCGCCAGTTGTCCTTAGTTTCGGTTGGGCCCCTTCTGAGGTATGTTGGGGCAGCTCTCTTCTTAGGATCTGCATCTATCTGGAAAAGAGAAGCAGATTCTCCAACGGAGAGTGAGTTAGCACCCAGAAAATTGAGATAACACTTACTTTTTTGATAGACAGTTTGATAGGTGTAGGCCCTCTTATACCCCGTGATTGATGGTAGCTTGATATTGTAGAGTGGGCTTGTGTTTGGGTATGGTTCTGACTTGTTTCCCAGCTCCAGCTAAGGGTCTAGTACCACTGAGTGGATCAGTTAGCCAAATCAAGAGCAATTGATTCCTCACCATGGCTGTGTACCACTATTGCACTTGTATGGGTATCACATCCAGTTAATTGTTGCTACTTAGGTTAAACAATGTGTTGCTTGGACAGATCTTGGTCACTTCCCCCAGTCGCCTATGTAGCGCCTTCTGGCACTAGACACGCTGACTGTCTGGGGACTGACTCTCTCCTGGCTTCCAGCCATGTCATTCCATTTTACGTGTCAGCTGCGTATGGAGTCTTCAGTAATAGGGTCTTACCACTGGCCTTTGGTGGGTCATCAATTACTCTGACAGAAGTCTGTCATTGTTTTGGGAAACCTTGTAGGTTTCTTTGATCAAAAGCTCATTGTGGATTGTAGGCCCAAGCTGGAAGTGGGGGTTACAGGTCAGTGTCCACTAAGAAATTGAGGAAAAAGATAACTAATATACAAGAGTTAGAGAGAAGAGAGATAGAGGGGAGAGGGGGAGAGGGAGGGAGGGAAGATGTAGGAGATTTAGGTCAGTCTTGATCCTACCCTCTCCAGTGTCTTGTGGTTCAGGTGTTTCCTGTAAGGGACTAGTGAAGGTTCAGTCATTTGGTCTGTCTTTTAGGAAGTAGAATTTTATGGTACCATTGCCGTTTGGGTCCGGATTACTGTTTTCCACCCTTTGATTCCCTCCCCGCCCTCCCATCCATCTTATTGTCTAGTCCATGAGGTACTTGCTGGGTATGTAAGGCATCTTGGGCAAATTCAGGTTAGGTGTTGCAGATGAGTGAGACTATGTGTCGATTTTTTTTCTGTGATTGGGTAAGTTCGCTGAGAATGATCTGTTCCAGGTTCAACCATTTTTCCTCAAATTTCTTTATGTCGTTTTTTCTTACTGCTGTATAGAATTCCATTGTGTAGATATGCCACATCTTTGTTATCCATTCTTCTAATGATGGACATCTGGGTTGATTCCAGCTTTTAGCTATTACGAATTGAGCTGCTACAAACATGGTTGAGCAAATCTCTCTGGCTTTTGGTTTGAAGGTTTTAGGGTACATGCCCAGTAATGGTATAACTGGGTCTGTTGGTATTTCTATAGTCAGCTTTTTCAGGAGTCTCCATATTGCTTTCCAAAGTGGTTGTACCATCCTACATTCCCACCAACAGTGAATGAGTGTCCCTGCTTCTCCACATCCTCGCCAGCATTTCTTTTCATTTGACCTTTTGATGTTGGCTATCCTTATTGGGGTAAGGTGGAATCTCATAGTTGTTTTAATTTGCATTTCTCTGATGATTAGGGATGATGAACATTTTCTAAGAACTCAAAAGTCTAAACAATAAGAAGACAAATACCCCACTCACAAAATGGGGCACAGAGTTAAACAGGCAATTCACAGAGGAAGAGATACAAATGGCAAACTCCAAGTTTCTTTAATAGCAGGTGTTAATATCTTCCTACATTACTGTTTTGTCTGTTACTATATTTAGATGTGTTTATACATACTTAAAATATTTAGGTGCCACAATATTGGGTACACAAATACTAATAATTAACATACCTTTTTCATAATTTTTTTTAATTTTTATTTATTTATTTATTTGAGAGCGACAGACACAGAGAGAAAGACAGATAGAGGGAGAGAGAGATAATGGGCGAGCCAGGGCTTCCAGCCTCTGCAAACGAACTGCAGACGCGTGTGCCCCCTTGTGCATCTGGCTAACGTGGGATCTGGGGAACCGAGCCTCGAACCGGGGTCCTTAGGCTTCACAGGCAAGCGCTTAACCTCTAAGCCATCTCTCCAGCCCCCTTTTTCATAATTTCAACCCTTTAGTTTTGTCTCATTTTACTATTTTGCTAATTGATTTCTGTTTCTGATGTAAGTATAGCTACTATTTTGATCACATTTGGATTGCATTTGTAAGGAATGTCTTTTTACAACCTTTTACTTAACAACCTGTTTTTGTCCTTAAAGCCAATAGAGTCTCTTGGGAGCAGTGTAAAGTTAGAACTCTTTTTTTTCCTTTTTTTCATTTACCCTGTCTTACTTTGATAAGAGTATTTAATCCATTTATCACTATTATTCATAGGTAAAGACTTATTAATGATATTTTATTTATTATTTTCTGCCTTACTGAGCACTTTGTTCTCTTTTCTTTCTTTTGTTCCATTCTTTTGTAATTAAACTAATTTTACATATTGCTATTCTTTGATTCCTTTCTCTATATCTTTATATACAACTGTACAATAATACTTGTGATTACAATGAACATTATGCATCTTATAGTACTAAATCCATTTTAGACTCATAGTAGCATAATTTTAATCAGGTATAAAACTGCTCTTTTTTTTATTAGTTTTAAACTCAGTTAATGTAGTCAAGTTGGTACTATTTTAAGCCTCCTCCCTGACCTGCCCCCTCTGCAGGGACCCTCCCCATTGAGGAATATGGGTTGTACATTTTGGGGTTAGCCATCAGTTATGAGTAGGAGGCAATATCTCTGTGTATCATGATCCAATGTGTGGCTCTGACATTCTTTCCACCCCCTCTTCCACAAATTTCCCTGATCCCTCTCTTTTAAATTAAATTTATTTTTAAAGTTTATACTATTATATCCCTTCTTAACTATCACATTACACTGAAGACCCTCCTCAGTGGAGTTATTGCTATTCAGTGTGGGGTCCTAAAGGCCTCAGTCAGTCTGGGTGGGAGAAGACCTTGCCTCAGGCTAATTCTATCCATCATCTGACTTTTGAAATCTTTCTATACCTACTTTAGCAATGTTCCCTGAGCCTTGGCAAGCATATTAGAAATCTGACATTGTTGAATTCTCTGTAGCCTCTGAATCTCTGTTTTGGTGAGATTCTTACTCTATCTTTACAATTATGTCTTGCTGTCACTATTTACATTTTATGTTGGCTATCAAGTGTCAAGGTATTGTAGATACATTTGCCTTTGGGGGAACGTGTTTGCATGATGTGAATAATGTGCTCCTGGTGTGTAACCATGAGCATGCCCAGGCGTGACTGTGGAGGTTTGAGCAGCATATCTTTCGGATGCCATTCTTCACATTTCCCCGCATATTTGTCACAAAATCTCTTGTTTTTTTTTTATTTTATTTTTTTTAATTTTTATTTATTTATTTATTTGAGAGCGACAGACACAGAGAGAAAGACAGATAGAGGGAGAGAGAGAGAATGGGCACGCCAGGGCTTCCAGCCTCTGCAAACGAACTCCAGACGCGTGCGCCCCCTTGTGCATCTGGCTAACGTGGGATCTGGGGAACCGAGCCTCGAACCGGGGTCCTTAGGCTCCACAGGCAAGCGCTTAACCACTAAGCCATCTCTCCAGCCCACAAAATCTCTTGTTATTTACCACCATTCCAGGCTAGCTGGTCCATATGGGCAAGTTGTTCTGTCTCCACCTTCATCTCATATGACACATGCTGGCATTACAGAGGCTGGACAGGACTTGCGGCTCTCACGTTGGATCTGGGGATCCAAAATTGCATCCTCCCACTTATGCAACAACTTCTCTCTCTCTCACCCCCCCTCTCTCTCATCTGGGTACTTTTGTTTTTTATACTTTATACTAGACTTGGTGATTTATATTGCATGTCACGATTAAAGTGCCAGGATATTCTCCATGTCACTGCATGCTTTTCCTCCCAGTATTGTCTGTGGGCGTGGTTTTATATTATTAACTAGCATACTCATGTTGCAACTTAAAGAGCTCACTCTAGAATTTTGTTAAGACAATTCCAGGGTAACAAAGGCCTTTTGTGTGCCTGGGAAACTTCGTATCATTTCTGAAGGAGTAAGGATACTGCTAGGCAATCCACCCCTGGTTAGCAGTTTTGTTTGTTGTTTGACACTTGCTATCTATCATCCTGTTCTCTTCTGGCTGCAAAATTTCTTTTAAGAACACTTCTAACAACCAGATGAATGTATTATTATTATTACTATTATTATTATATTATTATTATTATTATTTTATTTTAAAATTATCTTGGGACTGCGGAGATGACTCAGCACATAAAGGTGCTTAGTGGTAAAGCCTAGTGGCTTTGGTTTGATTCCATACTACCCATGTAAAGAAGATGCACAAAGTGGCCCCTGAGTCTGTAGTTCTTTTGTGGTGTCAAGAGATGCTAGATGCTACTGCAGCCACTGTTACCTCTTTTCTCATAAATATAAATAAATAAATAAATATATATATATATATATATATATATATATATATATATATATATATATATATATAATTCTCTATGCTTTTAACAGTTTTAATATAATGGACCTCTTGAAATCGTCCATACATTGAATCTGTAGGTTGACACAATCTTTGAATTTAAGTGGAATGTAGCTGTTTGAATGTTCTTATCTCTAGGAATGGGAAGTTTTCTATCATGATTTCTCTAAATAAGCATTTTATTTCCTTGTTCTTTTTTTTCCCTATTCTAAAGTTTCATACTTAGAAACATTGTTTCACTCAGTGGTATCACATAGTTCATGTAGGCTCTCTTTTCTTTTTTAATCTTTTATATACTCTTTGTATCGGTTGAATTGAAATGACCTACTTTTGGGCTGGAGAGATGGCTTAGTGGTTAAGCACTTGCCTGTGAAGCCTAAGGACACTGGTTCGAGGCTTGACTCCCCAGGACCCACGTTAACCAGATGCACAAGGGGGCACATGCATCTGGAGTTCGTTTGCAGTGGCCAGAGGCCCTGGTGTGCCCGTTCTCTCTCTCTCTCTCTGCGTCTTCCTCTCTCTGTCTGTCACTTTCAAATAAATAAATAAAAATTCAAAAAAAAAAGAAATTATCTACTTTTGAGTATCAGATTCATTTTTCTGCTAGATGGATTATCATTTTGGTGTTCTCAATTACATTTTTCACTATTTCTTTGTATTTTCTAGCTCCAAATTAAATTAAATTGTTTCCCTATTGTATTTTATCCTAATTAGATTTGTTTATACCTTCTTGTAGATACTTAAACTCCCCTAAATGCTCTTATTTTCCTGTAAAACCATAGATCTCAATTTATTTGAGATTTATTGGATAGTCATCGTGGGTTTTTTGGTATTGTCTTGTTTCTTTGATATGCGTGTATGTGTGTTTCATGTAGATTCTGCACATTTTATGCAAGGGTTCACTTTTGGATAGACATATTAGTGCTGGGAGAATCCTGCCAGTGACTTGGCGAGGAGGAGAATAATTAGGAAGGTTATAATGGTTCTAGCTGCTGCCAATACCCAGCAACATAGTCTCCATACAGTTGTACCCATTGATGACAGTGTTAGTGACAGAAGTGATAGTAGTCACAGTGTGATAGAGCCTGTAGTGTAACAGATCCCTTTCAATTAAAATAGTTCCTCCTGGAGAGAGAAAAGGGGGCTCTGTGGATCAGAAAGTCAACTCTGGGAGACCTAAATATTAGAAGGTCAAAAGACCATGCCCCATGGTTATACAAATGCTAACAAAGAGCAGACTTTCACCAATGTTAACTAGAAATTGAAACATTCCCTCCTTGGGGAGAAAGAAAGTACCTAAGAATCAGGAACTCAAGTCTGAGAAAAGATTACAAGACTCCACTCTAAAGCTATATAAAAGAACACAATTGTGTAATGATCTCTGACTAAGCTGCCTGTATGTCATGTAGGGTTCTGGTGAGTGAGCAGCTGAGCTACCTGCAGATTGTGCAGTGAGCTCCAGAGATACAGCTTCCATGAGTCCTCGCCTATGTCAGAGTTGGCTTTTGGGTGATGTAACTGCCTGTGTTTTATCCATTTCCCCTGTTAGCAACTCTCGTCCTTCACTCTGTAAGTGACCCCACTAAACTCATTGCTTCACCAAAGCAATGTTGATATAATGGTACTTTGGTCTGTTGTTTGTGGCCTATCTGGGGGTCCATAGATTTGTGGTCATAAAGCCCCAGGGGAAAATATTCTATGACAAAGTTCTTAGTGGACAATTCCCCACTATTGACCTCCTGGCCTATTTTTATCCAATAAGGAATTTGTAAGGATGGTATGTGGTCAACTTGTGGGCCATATCTCAGCTACTATGGGAGTCTACTCAGATTGGCAGTAGACATACACTGGATCACTGGTATGGAATAGGACAGTCCGAAGAGAACAATAGTGTGGGCCTAAACCTTTTGCTGGCTCATAATGGTATGGTCTCTGTGTCTTAGAAGAAGGGTCCAGAGCACAGGCACATATGGAGAGCAGCTGTAGAGCCAGGGTCTAAAGCACGGATGACCATGAAGCAACTATGACTTTAGTGTCCAAAACATGTGGAGTTATTGTGATGGCAACCCTAGTACTGAGATAGGACAACATCATTTTTGGGTGTGTCAGGGATGTATAAGAGAAAAGCAAAAGAGAACACCAGATTTGATCTTTACAAACAGACTATTGAAACAGCAAAGAGCAGTAATCTTCTCATGGGATGAAGGCTGAAGTACTGGGCCAGGCTGGGGTGTAAGCTTGGAAGGGGAATCCTAAGAAAAACAGACTATACCAGCTGCAGGTACGAGGGAAATACATAAGGAACTATAGTTACTTGTGTACTTGCTTAGAATAAGCATTTTTAGACAAATTGTCTAAGGAAGACAACCCATCAGATGGTTTCTGTTCCCTCAAGGTTTACAGAGTTAAGGTAATTTTGTCAATCGGGAGTAGCCTGTCAAGGCTGCATGTCTCTGTGACTTCTTTATTGCCTGATAGTTTTAGAGAGAATTATTAACTCTTTGGTTCCCTCTAGTTTTCAGGTAAGTCTATTAATCCATCAGTGTGTAATGGCATCCTTGTGTTCAGGGCATCCAAGGCAATAATACTGTTATTGGTCCAGGATGTCATACAAACCAGTAAACTGTATACACCTTTACAAATTGTCCAGGATGTCATACAAACCAGTAAACTGTATACACCTTTACAAATTGTCCAGGATGTCATACAAACCAGTAAACTGTATACACCTTTACAAGTAATACTGTTATTGAACTCAGCCATGAAAATTTTCAGTGTCATCTACTGAGAACGTCCCTGGAGTCAGTGTCAAAAGAATTTGCAGAACCCTCCACTGTGAATGCTTCAGGGAGATCTTAGCTGTTCCTGGGATCACTGAGGTCCCCAGTATTAATGCAGCCATAGTCTTCTTAGAGCAATCCACTGGGTGGATGGGGTTATGTGTCTTGAAAACACTGTTACGGAATGTGGTGTCATGGCCATTCTGTGATTCTAGACAGCCCCGTGCATTTCAAGCATCCCCATGTCTTCTGAAACCATGTGGGTCATACTATCCCACTTTTTAAGCTTCATTGTTTTCCTGTGATTCTTATTTGGTCCTTCAAATGTTTACAGGTATTTTTCTTTTGTAGGCAACTGTAAAGTTGAACAATGTTTTCTTTTCTTTGGTGAGAGAAAGGAAGACTGATTGCTTCCTATTCTACTATCTTGCCGATATCATCATTTTACATTTAATGATATATGAAATTGCTTGGATCTGAAATTGATTATAAAAATATATTCATCATAATACTTGATAACATATTTATGTGTAAGTCTATATATTGACAGGCACATAGAGACTAAGAACAAATTACCTAGCATGTTCAATTAAGTTGGAGGCATGTTATGAATATATAAACCATTGGATAATGATTATCATAGTGAATGAGTTTTACTTATTTTATGTGTATGGAAGAGATATTCATAACTACATAAACATACATACATAGGCATAAAATATCTACGGTCTTAAATTTTCATGAGCAGATAGAATCAGTTAGGAAAAACATGCCTTACCAGGCCTCCTTAGAGAGATAATGTCATGATAAACAAGGTTGAATAGCACTGATATACAGTAATTAATGTAAGGTTATGCAATATATGCTAAAAGATTCCTGTGTGCTAAAGCAAAATAGAAAATTCTATAAATTTTCAAAATGCACAGAAAGCATGAATCATAACAAATCCCAAGAGAAAATGTACTTTCTATCTTTCTGAAATGAACGGTTTCATTATGTGCTATCATGTAGCAATTCTTTGGAAAGTTAATTTTTTATTGATTTTTTTGTTTGTTGTTGTTGTTGTTGTTTGATTTATTGTTTGATTCATAGAATACAACCTCAAAAGACCAATGTTATGGGGCAGGATTTTGCTGGGAAAAATGATAATAGTCTAGGCACAGAGCTACAGGATGGTCAACCTGAATTAAAGGCTAAAAATAAAATCTTAGAAAAGAGTGCATTGGATATTCTCTGGATGTTAATTCACAAATTCCTTAATGTCACTTCTCTTGACTAAGTAAACTGAAAAAGTCTACTGCTGACCAATTTGAGTTTAGATTTCTTTTGTTGAGAGTCTCTCATGTTGCTGTATGGTACTATTACATCGGTCCTTCTCTCATAATAAAGATAGATCCCCTTAATTTAATTGTGTAAGTATAATATGCTCATACTGAACATTGAATAGTGTGGCAAGACTGCATAATGGCAAATATCATGTCCCACAATTTTGAGATAATCATTAATATTTTGGTAACCACCTTATTAGTCTCCTCATTCACTTTATATATACACATTTATTATTGTATAAATCATAAATCTTTACATATATATATTTCACATGTACCTGTGTTTACATACACATATATACATTAAAAAATCTGGGGTTGGAGAGATGGCTTAGTGGTTAAGCGATTGCCTGTGAAGCCTAAGGACGCCGGTTCGAGGCTCGATTCCTCAGGACCCACGTTAGCCAGATGCACAAGGGGGCGCACACGTCTGGAGTTCGTTTGCAGTGTCTGGAAGCCCTGGCGCACCCATTCTCTCTCTCTCTCACTCACTCACTCACTCTCGCTCTTTCTCTCTCTGTCACTCTCAAATAAAGAACAAAAAAAATTAATTAAAAAAATCTGTGTGACCATATAATAATATATATCAATTGAATTGTATCTTTAATTTATTTTTATGTCGTGGCTTTACTTTTGGTTCTGTTCTGATTCTTTTGAAAAGTTTAAACAGAGACTTAGGGATAACTGAAGCAAGGATGTACATGTCTTAAAAGCATGAGTTTTTTTAAGAATCCATGTAAAAAGAGCTGAGTAGAGTAGTAAATATTTGTAATCTCAGCACTGGGAAAATGGAGACAGATCATTGGGACTTGCTGGGCAGCAAAATAGCCTACTTGAAGAGCTCAGGCCAATGAGAAACTCTGTCTCTAGAACGGTGGATAACATTCCTATCCCTCAAGTTTTCTTCTAGCCTCTTCATTTCATGAACACATACATGCATTCATACTTGCACACACATGAACTTGAAGTTGCTTAAGAAGATAATACAGTAGAAACACTTTAATTAAAATACTTTTTTGACCAGCTTTATGCTACCTACTTTGTCAATTTCATTACACAGGCCAGGTTTTCAGAATATATTCTATTCATTCCCTTCAGATCCACAGCCAGACCTGCATTAATACTATGATAATACTTTCTTTTAGTTCTTACAAATATAGGATAGCCATTTTAATAAAAAAAAAACATAAAACTGTAAAAAATTTGGACAGTTATGTATATCTTTACATTTAACTGTTATATTTACTCTTGCTTTATTAGACTTATTTGAATACTTAATAGTATATGTAATGGAAAGATTCTGAATTTTTTTAAATTTAATTTTATTAGTTATGAACATATTTAGTATGTAAACAAAACATATTGTACCATGCTTTCCCTCATCCCTGCCTCTTTTCCAAAGGGTCCCTCCTCACTGGGGATGAAGGTCATCCCCATAAGGATTGTGGGCCATGCAATATGGGGGCAGCAGTCAGTTATAGGGGAGAAGCAATGTCTTTGTGCATAATGTGCTAATTTGTGGCTCTAACAATCTTTGTACCCCTTCTTCCACAAAATTCTCTGGGTCATGTTGGGTGCATTTTGAGTCTACTTCAGTGATGGGCTCTTAGGAGTCTCTGGATCTCTGCTTTGGTAAGTGTTGAGTGTCCTCAGTGTCTGTCTCCTTCATTCTTGTGCTGATATCAGGTTCACCAAGAAAGAAGCTCTTACACTCATTTTCCAATTCCTCTGTGGATTCAGCTGGGGCCAAGGTGAAATGCACTAGGTCTTTTATTTCCTCAGGTTAGCTCTAATCTGAAAAAGAGAAGCAGATTCTCCAATGGAGAGTGAAGTCAGCACCTGTTAAATAAGATAATAATTAGTAATTTAGAAAGAATTTAATGGGTGCAGACCCTCTTGTAGCCCAAGATTAGTGTGATCTTAATATTGGAAAGCAAAATTGTTATTTGTATATGATTCTGACTTGTTTCTCAGTTGCAGATATGGGTTCCTTTCCACTGAGTGGATCTGTTAGCCAGTCCAAAAGCAGTTGGTTACCCACCATGGCTGTGTGTCACTATTGCACTTGTGTGAGCACCACATCAGGTTGTTTGCTTCTGAGTAGCTTAGACCTCAAGTTGCTCAGAGATATGATGGCCATTTTCCCACCATTGCTCATGTAGTGCTTTCTAGTACTACATGGGCCAACTGTCTGGGAACTGGCTCCCTTTCAGATTCCAGCAAGGTCTTCCCATGCTCTGTGTTGACACAGCACGGTGTCTTCAGCAGTAGGGTCTTACCATTAACTGATGGTGTGTAATCAAGTGCTCTGATAAACATCTGCCTCATTTTGTTTGACCTTGTAGGTCTCTCTGATCAACAGCATGCTGTGGGTGTTAACCACATCCTGGTACTGGGAGTTACAGTCTAGCACCAAAGGAAAAGAAAAAAGAAACGAAAGAATAAAAAAGAGTGAAACAGGAGAAATTTAAGGTTAGTTTCATTGCACTCTCCCCAGGGTCCTTCAATTCAGGTGCTCCTCCTAAGGGCCTGTTTGGGGTTCCACCTTTTATTCTATCTTCCAGGATATAGGATTCTATGGTACCAGTGCAATTTGGGTACAGTTTTGTTTCCCTCCATCCTTCCCCTCCCCCCATACCCTACACTCCCTATGGTTCAGGCCTCAAGATGTCTATCAGGTATGTCAGCAACTGGAGTCGATCCAGGTTAGTAGCCACAGATGAGTGACACCATGCAATGATTGCTTTCTGTGATTGTGTGAGTTCCCTGAGTATGATCTGTTCTAAGTTTGGCCATTTTTCTACAAATTTCACTGTGTCATTTTTCATTAGTTTCTGAGCAGAATTCCATCATGTAGATATACTGAATCTTGGTTATTCATTCATCCACTGATGGGCACCTGGATTGATTCCAGTTCTTAGCTATTATGAATTGAGCAGCTATAAACATGGTTGAGCAAATATTTCTGAACTGAAGTGTGGAGTTTTTGCTGTAAATGACCAGTAAGGAAATAACTGGGTATGTTGGTAGCTCTATATTCATCCTTTTCAGGAGTCTCCATATTGATTTCCATAGTGGTTGTATGGGTTTTAATTCCCACCAACACTGAGTGAGCATTCCTATTTCTCCATATCCTTGCCAATATTTACTTTCATTTATTCTTTTAATGTTTGCTCTCCTTATTGGGGTAGGGTAGAATCCCATAATTGTTTTAATTTGCATTTTCCCAATGGTCAGGAATGTTTTCTGAAGGGTGTGTTTGCCATTTGTAATTCTCTAAGAACTCCCTATTTATTTTGGGACAGGATTTTTTTTTTTTTATTGTTTACTGTTTGGAGTTCTTTATAGACTCTAGATATTAGGCTTGTGTCAGTGGTATAGCTGGCAAAGATTTTCTCCCATTCATTGGGTAATCTATTGGCTCTGCTTATGGTGTGTTTGTCTGTGCAAAAGCTTTTTAGCTTTATCTCAATACCATTGGTTGAGTGCTTGATTAATTTCCTGGACTACTGGAAGGCTTTCCCGACTCTAAGATCATGGAGAGTGCTTCCTATTTTTTTTTTTTTCTTCCAGTAAGAGAAGAGTTTTGGGTCTTATATTAAGTTCTTTAATCCACTTGGACTTGATTTTTGTGTGTGGAGAGATGAGTGGTTCTAATTTCATTTTTCAACACACTGTCATCCAATTTGTCCACCATCATTTGTTTAAGATGCTGTCTTTTCTTCAGTCTGCATTACTGGCACATTTGTTAAAGGTCAAGCAGCTGTACTTACTTGACTAAATAACTGGGTCTTCGAATCTGTTCCATTGGTCTATGTTTCTGTTATTATGCCAGTACCATGCTGTTTTTATTACTATGGCTTTGTAATGTAGCTTTAGATCAGGTATGGTGATATCTCCCAAGGTGTTTTTGTTTAATTTTATTTTTCCTTAGGATATTTTTGAATATTCAAGGCCGGCTGCCATGCCATATGAATTTTGAGATCATTCTTTTTCAGACTCTTTGAAGAAAGATGCTGGTATATTTATTAGAATTGCATTGCATTAAACCTGTATATATTGGTTTTGGTATAATTTCCATTTTAACAATATTAATTCTATCTATCCAGGAGCCTGTGAGCTCTTTCCATCTTCTCAACCTTCTCAGTTTCTTTCTTGAGGTTTTTTCTGTATGTTTTCCATATTTAGCTCTTTCACATCCTTGGTTAGTGTTATTACAATGTATTTAACTTTTCTTTGTTCTTGCTATTGAAAATTTGACAGCCTCACTGATATTTTTCTGCATATATGTGTCCTTTCATATAGAAAAGCTACTGATTCTTATGCACTAATTTTGTATCCCACCAATTTACTGAAGTAACTAATCACCTTTAGAAATTTTGAGATGGAGACTTTTGAGTCATTTATGTACAGGATCATGTCATATGCAAAAAGGGTTTTCTTGGCTTCTTCCTTTTCAATTTGAATCCCTTTTATTTCTTTCCCCTGTCTTTTTGCTTGGGCTAGTATTTCTAATATTATGTTGAAGAACAGGGTGACAGTGGATACACCTGTCTTGTTCCTGATCTCAGTGGGAACTCCTTGAGTCTTTCCCCATTAAGTATTATTTTGGCTTTGGTGTTTTATATATAGCCTTTATTGTGTTGAGATATAAACCCTGCATGCCTATTATTTCCAGTGTTTTGGTCAGGAAGTAGTGTTGTATTATGTGAAAGGCCTTCTCTGCATCAATTGAGATGATAATGTGGTTCTTATGGTTAAGTTTATTTATGTGATGCATTAAATTTACTGATTTTTGTATATTGAAACATCCCTACATCCCTGGGATGAAGCCTACTTGACCAAGGTGGAAAATGTGTTTGATGTGCTTTTGAGTTTGGTTTGTGGGACTTTTGTTCAGGATTTTTGCATCTAAGTTCATCAGAGATATAAGCATATAGTTTCCTTTCCTTGTGGCATCTCTGCCTAGGTTGAGTATTAGGGTGATGCTTGCTTCAAAAAAGGAGTCAGGGAGGATTCCCTTGTCTCCAATTATGCAAAACAATTTGAGAAAAATTGGTTTCAGTTCTTCAGTGAAGTTTAGATAGAATTTGGCTGATAAGCCATCTTGTCCTGACTTTTTATTTTTGAGGAAGCTTTGATTAACTTTTCAATTACTATGGACATCATAGGTTTGTTTAGGAGATTGATCTGTTCTGAGTTTAGTGTATTTATGTTTTGTTGTTGAGTAGATTTTGTTTTATAAACTGTGGTACACCAGGGTTTGGTAGATATATATTTATGATTGTGATGTGCTCATGTTGGATCATTCCTTTGATGAGTAAGAAGAGGCTTTCTTTTCCTTTTCGATTACTTTTTGTTTGAATCCTATTTTATTAGATAACAATATAGCAACATCTGCTTGTGTTTTTTTTTTTAATTTCATTTGCTTGGAATATCATTTTCCATCCTTTCACCTTGATGAGTGTCTATGTTTGTTGATGATGTGGTATTCTTGAAGAGAGCAGATAGAAAGGTCCATTTTTTTGATCTGCCCTGATAACTTTTATCTTTTGATGGGTGAATTAAGACCATTAATATTTAAGGTTATTACTGTGAAGTTTGAATTAATCTTTGCCATGATGAGTTATTTTATGGAGTTTAGTTTTTTCTTATGTTTTGTACTTTTTTGGCTGTTGAACTATTTTTGGTTATTGTGATCTTCTTCATGTTGGCACTTGAGATTGGTTGTTTGATTCTTCGGTGTGGAGTATTGCTTGAAGCATTCTCTGTAACGTTGGCTTTGTGTTCATATAATCATAAAGCTGACTTTTTTCATGGAACATTTTCCTGTTCACCATCTGTTATGAGGGATATTTTTGCTGGGTAGAATAGCTTGGGTTAGAAGCCATAGTTTTTCAGATTTCGAAGTGTTTCATTCCAGGCCTTTCTAGCTTTCAAGGTTTCCATTGAGAAATCTGATATAATTATCATGGAATTGCCTTTGTATGTTGTGAGTTGTTTCTTTCTTGCTGCTTTTAACAATCTCTTTTGTTTTCATTATTAAGAGTTTTAACTATGATGTGCCTTGTAGAGTTCTTCTTTGGTCCTGTCCATTTGGTGTTCTGTGGGCTTCTTTTATCTGGATGGGCCTTTCTTTTGAGAGATTGTAAAATTTTTCTTCAATAATTTTGTTGAATATGTTCTCTATGCCTCTGGCCTGTATTTGCTCTCCTTCTGGTATATCTATGATCCTGATATTGGGTCATTTTAGGGTATCCCACAGTTCCCCCATATTTTGTTCACTTGATTTTTTGAACTTAGTAAAGTTTTTGGCCTCCCAATCAATTTCTTCTGTCTTGTTTTCCAGGTCAGAGGTTCTATTCCACATGAGTAACTCTGTTAGTGGTGGGTTTTAGAAAAGTTTTTAAAAGCTCTATTGATTTTGGTTTTCTATTTTGTTATTTTGCATCATGTCCCTCTCTTTTTATGAGATACTATTTCATTTCAAGTTCTCATTTTCTTGATGCTTCCTGGAATTCATTCTTATATTTGATCAAGTCTTCATTAAGCTTAATCAATTGGTTATTGAGATCTTCCATTTATTGACTCACTTTCAATTCATTCATGTATCTTTTGAGGGTTCTAACATTTTCTTCAATCAAATTATGCCTACTGTAAAAACTGAATTCTCAGAGACAATTCTATTCAGTGTCATTAATACAATTGTTGGTTTTTTGATGGCTTACTTCCAGCTTACCAATTCTTTTGGTCAGGGTCACATTGGTTGTTGTGTTTTCATTTTGGGATTGAATTTCTGTTGATTTCTCTATGATTTCATTGGTGTCTTCCATTGTGGGTCTAGGTGTCTTTGATGAAAATCTCTCAGTTTTCTGACTTTTGTTGGCTTTTGTGTGTTATGGTCCACCAATCTTGGAGAGACACTTTATTGGATGGAGAATGAAGCAAGCTTTTGTCTTTGTATCATCTTCAGAGGATGTTCTGTTTAAATGTGACCTGGATTGGTGTACTGGTGTACAATGGGGTTATAACCACAGGTGCACAGATTGTGTACATCACAGGAACATCAAAGCACCAGCTGGGAGTGCTGGCTGACTCATTCCACCTGCGTGTACTCTTCAGCTAGCAGAGATCACAGGCTAGAGACCCTTGTGCCAGAAAGTTGGAGAACTAGAGACAAGAGGCCAGCTCCTATAGTCACCCTTTTACCCTCTGACTCTGGTGGATAGGAATGTAAGTACCCAGTGGCCAGTCAGAATACCAGAACAAAACGCTTGCTTCCACATCCCCCACAGGGACTAGTGCATCCCCAAGCCAGGCACAGTGAGACCTACTGGAACCAGGGAACTGGTAGTAGTAAGGGAACGAGGATCTGGCCTATTCATGCTGAGCAGCACATGTACACCCTCCAGTGCACGATATCAGGAACAGAGAACTGTGAGGAGCTGGGTAACAGGGACTTGGTCTACCCACTCTGAGCCTGGCAGGTACACCCTCAAGTGCAGGATACCGGGACCAGGGAACTGGGAGGATCTGGGGAACAGGGGTGTGGTCTACTCACTCCACACCTTGCATATACACCTTCCAGCACAGAGAACTTACTGCAACCTGGAAAATGGGAAGAGCTGAGGAATAGGGATCTGGCCTAATCACTCTGCACTTCACATGAACATCCTCCAGTGCATGGTACCAGGACCAGGAAACTGGGAGGAGCTGGGGAAAAGGGATCTGCCTTACTCATTCTGTGCTATGCACACACACTGTCTGGTACAGGCTACCGGGACCCAAGATTCTGAACTTTAATTTGAATACTTACATGGACTGTGACATATATGACATTTGTATTACATTTTTGTAGTTTCAATGTGTATCTTTCTGGGGTGATATTTTTATTTTGTTATAAAGTTGTAAAAATGATCCTTATACCTATAATTGAGGTAGTTTTTCATTTTCAGGTCTGTCTTTAAAGGAAAACCAGCAGTGGTTAACTTACATACTAAATTCTTCCCTAACACATTTAGTTGCGCATTCCTGAGGATTGTGAGACAGCCAATGTCTTATCTAATGTGAAAACACTACAAATAAGATCTTCTATTTGTTTCTCTGTAAAGAACTATAAGATCTGAGGAAAATATAAACTGGATCAGATCCATTAGGTCAATTTCAAGCCAGTAACAACACAGCTTTCTGCTATATAATCTTACTTGCTTATTTTGTTTTTATTAATTTATTTGAAAGATGGGTTGAGAGAGAGAGAGAGAAAGAGAATAGGCACACCAGGTACCCCAGCTTCAGCAAATGTACTCCAGATGCATGTAACACCTTGTACATCTTGCTGATGTGGGTCCTGGGGAATCAAACCTGAGTCCTTTGGCTTTGTAGGCAAGTACCTTAACCAACAAGCCATCTCTTCTGCCCCTCCTCTGTTTTCATTGCACATATGTTATTTTCTTTCATCTCAGTTCTAAACTCTGTCCTCTAACTCCCTGTTACAAATAAATGCTTTAATTTAGGTCATAACATATCAAGGCAGAGGTAAGATTATATTTATACCTTCTTTCCATAAAAAAGTCAAAGTAGCAGAATTCCAAGAAATTAGTGATTCAGTGGATATTTTCTTTGTAGTTACAACATAAATTGCCTTATAAGAAGACACTGCAAGTATTAACTATTAGTTCCAATTTTTTGACCATTTCCTAACCTTTTATTTCTTTCTTTGAGGAATAGTTTGTTAAAAAGTGCTTCTGTCAGTATTGTTCAGAATACAACTTTGACACTTCTTAGAACATAGCAGAACTTTTTTGAAACCCAAGGAAATCTAGGGAATGCTGTTTTATTTCCTTGCAGACAACTTTTTTACTGTTCTTTCCGTCTGGCTCATTGTTATCCTCACAGTTATTAGAGTCCCCGTCTCCCAGTTCAATGTTTTCATACACATGCATCATACTTCACACTCCACCCCTACCCCAATCCTCTGCTTTAAGTCAGTGGTGAGCAAGCCACCTGCTTTAGAAAGTAATGCTCTATGGGAACTCAGTCCTGCCTGCTTGTTTATATGTTGTCTATGGCTTCTTACATGCTACAGAGTTGAGTATTTGTGACAGAGAACACATAGCAGAAAATCCAGAAATATTCTATGAATAACTCCATTCTACAAATATTTGGTGCCACATAATTTAAACTCATAGCTTTATTCCTAAGATCATCTGAGGATCCTCAGAGAAACACTAAGCTAATACTGTGGAACATCATGAGCATTTCCATTATATTTGTAATAGATAAACAATTTGAGGTGCCTCTAAAATTAAAGTTTATATTTTAGCATATATATGAGCTCATAGTGCAGTGTTCCTATGAACTTTCTGTTTTACATACATATCATAGGCCCAGATAGTGACATTCAAAGTCCCAGTGGTTTATTTCTCATTCATAATTAATCTAGAGTGAAACATCCTTATTTTCCTATCATCAGGGCATACATTGGGATTGATTTTAGTTATTATATAGTATACAGGGCTTGACTCTTGACAAACATGCAAAGATATGGAGCCCCTCCCTCCACTGTTATATCATACAACACAGTTTTAACCCCAAAACATCCTCTGTGCTCTTCCCATCTGCCTCTTCACCATCCACATCCTCTTGCCACCAGTAACCTTCTTAGTCTCATCATATTTTTGCTTTCTTTGGGATGTCATTCAGTTGGAATCATATAGTCTATGCCTTTCATTTTTATCTCCCTATCTTTAAATAGCTTGAGCAACTATGAATAAAACTGAGATAAAAAAGACTTCCAGGTAAGATGATGGAACAGTAGTCATGCAAAACAGTTTGGGGAGGTAAATAAGCATAAAAACAGGAAAAAAATACACTCTTCTACAAAAAAAAAGTGAAATTGTATAAGGAAATAGCAACAACAGCATAGCAGCAAGAGAGACTGACATCTATCTAGCAGAAATCTGGCCAGAATCCTGGTGATGCACCAGTGGTGCCAATTTCCCTGAAGTCTGACCATCACAGAACTGCAGGTGTGGAAAGCAGGGATTTTTCCACCCATACCAGCACCAGCATCCTTAAAAAACAACAACAACAAAAAATTTAAAAGTCCAGTCCAAGGTGGATTCACTGGTGACTTTTACCAGACCTTTATGGAAAAACTAGCACCAATGCTTCTCAAACTTTTCTGTAAAGTAGAAAAGGAAGGAATACTACCAAACTCATCTTAAGAAGCTAGTATTGCCTTGATACCCAAACCAGACAAAGATAGAAGAAAAAGAAAGTAAAGAGAGAAAGAGAGAGAGAGAGAGAAAGAAAGAAAGAAAGAAAGAAAGAAAGAAAGAAAGAAAGAAAGAAAGAAAGAAAGAAAATTCAACCATTCTCCCTCATGAACATACATGTAAAAATTCTCAAGAAAATATTAGCAAACAATACAAACATATATCAAAAAAATCATTTATCTCAACCAAGTAGACTTTATCCCAGAAATTCAAGGATGGTTCAACCTATGGAAAGTGATAAATGTAATATACTATAGAAATGGTTTGAATGGCAAAAATTACAAAAAAAAAAATTACATGATAATTTCAATATATGAAGAAAATCCATTTGATATAATCCAACACCTCTTCATGGTAAAAGTCCTACAGAAACTGGGAATAGAAGGAACATACCTCAACATAATAAAAGCTATTTATGACATACCTGCAGCCATAATAGTACTAAATGGGGAATAACTTGCAGCTTTTCCACTAAAATCAGGAAGAAGACAAGGGGTCAAGTATTCCCAGTTTTATTTAATATAGTACTGGACATCATAGCTAGAGCAACAAGCAATAGACAGACAAAAAAGTGATACAAATTGGAAAAAAAAGTGCTCAAATTATCATTATTTACACATATTATGATTCTGTATATAAAGGACCCTAAATAATCTATCAGCAAACTGTTTGAATTGATAAACACTGTCAGAAATGTAGCAGGATGCCAAATGGACACACAGAAACCAGTAGCCTCCCTACATACCAACAATAAACATGCTGAGGATGAAATCAGGGAATCAATCCCATCCACAATTGCCTCAAAAAAAGTACCTTGGAATAAACCAACCAAGGAACTGAAGGATCTCTACAATGAAAACGTTAAGTCAGTAAGACAGAAATTTCAGAAGACAGTATGAAATGGAAAGGCATCCCATGTTCTTGGATTGGAAAAATCAATATTGTGAAAATTGCAATGCAATCATACCAAAAAATAATCTACACATTTAATGTAATCCTTATCAAAATTAAAGATGTTCTTCACAGAAATTTAAAAAAAAAAATCCTAAATTTCATTTGGAAGCACAAAAAAACTTTCAATATCAAAAACACTTTTGAGCAACAAAAATAAGGCTGGTGGTATCACCATATCTTATTTTAACCTATATTACAGAAAAATAGTAACAAAAACAGAATGGTACTGGCATTGAAACAGACATGTAGATCAATAGAACATAACAGGATCCAGATGTAAGTCTGGACAGCTACATTCACTTGATCTTCGATAAAATTGCCAAAAAATACTCATTGGAAAAAAGTCAGCCTCTTTCACAAATTATGGTGGGGAAACTGGATATCTAGGTATAGAAGCTGAAAATAGATCCTTATCTTTCTCCATGCACAAGAATTAAGTCCAAGTGGACCAAAGACTGATGTATCAGACCTGAAACTCTGAAACTGCTGAAGGAAAACATAGGGCAAACATTTCAACATACATACTGGCATAAACAGTGACTTTCTGAATATAACCCCAGTTGCTCAGGAAATAAAACCACTGATCATCAACGGGGACTTCATGAAATTACAAAGCTTTTATACAGCAAAGAGCACTATGAATATTGTAAAGATGCAGCCTACAAAATAGGTGAAAATCTTTGCCAGGTATAGATCTGACAGAGGATAAATATCCAAACTCAAAGAATTCAAAAACTAAAAAGAAATCAAACTACCCAATTAAAAGTAGGTTATGAAACTAAAGAGAGTTCTCAAAAGAAGAACTACAGATGGCCTATATACATCTAAAAAATGTTCGACATCCTTATCCATTGGAAATCTAAATTGAAAGTTCTTTGAGATTCCATGTCACTCCTCTCAGAATTGCTATCATTCAAACAACAAATGGCAATAAATGCTGGCTAGGATCCAGACAAAGAGGAACATTTCTATACTGTTGTTGGGAATGTAAAGTCATACAGCCATTGTGGAAATCAGTGTGGAGGCTTCTGAAACAGCTGAAATAAGATTTACTATATGACCCAGCTATACCACTCCTAGGTATATATTCTAAGGACTCATCTCACTACCTTAGAGATACTTGCATATCAATGTTTATGGCTGTTCTATTCACAATAGCTAGGAAGTGAAACCAGCATAGATATCCCTCACTTGATGAGTAGATAAATAAGATCTGGTATGTTTACACAATGGAGTTCTATTTAGCAGTAAAGAAAACTGAAATTAAAAAATTTGCCAGAAAATGAACAGATCTGGAAAGAATTATCCTTAGTGAGGTAACCCAGGCCCAAGAAGCCAATTACTACATATTCTCTCTTATATGTTGATCCTAGCTACAAATGTTTGGACTTGTATGTTAGTTAAAATAAAATATGGTGACAGAGCCAATAAGCTAGAAAGAAGTTTTAAGGGAGGGAGGAGGTGGGAGGATGCCGGAGACGGCAAGCATGCCATTTCAGGATCACATGGTATCGAGCACTGAAGAGCTGCTTGACACAGTTCCAGCCCAGCTGTCTCTTCCTTGAAGTCCAATGTGGCCCCTCTACAGAAAAATATTTAGCTCTCTACGCTACAAAATGTGGTTTTTTGTATAATGTTTGTCTTTATCTGCCTTTCACTTGGTGGCCCAATGTCTAAGTTTACTTTTCCAGTAAAAATTGGTGTTGGTGAAGTGTTGGTCAATGTATCTGAAAGAGGCTCTGGCATAGAATTGGAAAAACAAGACAATGGGTCAGAGATAATTTTTTTCCTTAAAGGCCTTAAAGAAAGTCAGGCATGGAGTACAGTACACTTAAGAGGAAACAATAAATCTCCTGGAACAATGTAAAAATTGTTCTATGACTAATTTTTCTAAATGGTGGCAATTGCAGCAAACTATGACTCTTTACCAAGAATCCTTACAGAAAAATAACCGATGTCAGAAAGAGTTCAATTGGGGGGACCAAAGTCTAAGTATTGGAGGGACATGAAAAGGAAAATTCAAAATAAATTATTAAAGGATAAATAGATTTACTGGATCAGTGATTAATGATGGGAAGCCCCATTTGTGGTTGTTTTGCCTCTCACCTTTAATATAGTAATTGACAATAGAAATTCAGGAAATCACAAGTGTTTGACTGCACATACATGGGGAAAGTGTGAAAATAGTTGATCATTATAAGGGCTTGATGACTTTACTTGAGGTGAATAATTATGGGATTGTTTGATGAAAAGGAATAACAAAATGTTTTCATAAATTCTGTGAAATTGTACCTTTCTTGAAGTTTGTTCTTGTATGATGTGATCAGAAAATAAAAGACCGAGGCTAATAGCTGTGGCAAGAAAGAAACAAAAAGAGAGAAAGATGGAAAAACTCAGCCGCCTTCAGCATTAGCCTGTCAACTTGCACCAGAACTTGACTTGACTTTTTCACCACTCCCTTTCACACCTCTCTTCAGGGACCCTCCTTCAAGCCAGTGCTGGACCCCAGCAGGAGGACTTAAGGGAATGGTATTATATATATATATATATATATATATATATATATATATATATATATATATATATGTGTGTGTGTGTGTGTGTGTGTGTGTGTGTAAGTAGATGAATAGACAACTGGATTGGAATAACCTAAGTGAAGTCAAGGGAAGAGATTGAGTAAAAGGATGGTGAAGGGATGGTTAATTAAAATTTTAGTGGGTATGAATAAACCATATGAAAAGCTACATTTTTGGACAATGGTGCACCCTGAAGCCATAGATTATTACTAGAGAAATTTCAGTGCCAGGGATGGAATACTTTCCAGTGAGTTGTTAGCCAGAGAGGGTGAAGCCTTTGTATGCTTAGGCTGAAATGTGTTTGAGAAATCTTGCTGGAGTTGAGCTGAAAACCTCCTCCCTGCTGACTAAAAGCTGGAAAAAGCTATGCTGCATGCAGCTCTATGGGAGAGAGAGAAGTCATCAGTGGAGATTAAAATAAGTGGACACTGTAAGCCTTAAGTTTGGCCAGCCAGGTAAAATGAGCCAGTGGGTACAATAGTGGCATGTTTGTTATAGGGAAACCAACAACCTGCTCTCTAATTGGACTGGAGGTCCACTCCGCAGGAGGAAATACATGCCTGGTACTGAAAACCCACGATGGGGAAGTAATGAGCCCTAGGGGTTTAATGCCTGCTGGTTTCTGGCTAAATGTATATTTTATGCTCACCAATCTGCCTAGTAATCACTTCTCTTAATGTTCATACCCATATATTAAAGCTACCCTCACTTTTGAATAGAGAAGCTTCTCTTTTCAGATGGTGATGACCTCTGGGCTGACTCAAAGGCAACATAGTGCTGAGAAGTAACAGAGAAGTGTTTAGCACTGAAACATCTCTATCACACCTTCCAAGGCTCAGAGTTCATTATACAAGAGGCAGAAGAAAGAATGTAATAGCCAAAGGAATGCTTACAATGCACTCTTCCAGACACAAAATCATCTGGATATCCATGCCCTTGCAGTGTCTGACAATACTTATGCAAGACTCTCAGTAGAGGAGGAAAGATGATGAAAAGAGAGATTAATTGAGAAGGGGAGGGGATATGCTAGACAGTGGAGCTGTGAATGATAAAGTGAGGGGGGTAGAGAATTATCATGGCTTATTGTCTATAATTATGGAAGTTGTCAATAATTTTCAAAAACTGAGATAAAGATCAATGTACTTGTTTTTGTGCAGACAAGTTTTACTTTACCTGGTTAACTAACAACCAGTATAGTATGACTTCTGAATGGTATAGTAAACAAATATTAAGTTTTGTAAGAAACTGCCAAAATGTCTTCCACAAGCAATGAGCTATGCAATGTCTAGTATTTGGTGGTATTAATATTGTGGATTTCGGCCATACTATCAGTTAAGAGTAATACCTCATTGATTTCATTTTTTTTTTTTTTTTTTTTTTTTTTTTTTTTTTTTTTGGTTTTTAAGTGATATATGATGCTGAAAATTCTTCAACATTCTTGCTTGCTATAAACATGGTAAAATGTATATTCATAGGGTAGAGTAGTATAGCTTAGTAGTAGTAGCTTAGTGTTTAAGGCACTTGCCTACAAAACCAAAGGATGCAGGTTCAATTCCCTAGGATACACGTAAAATCATATGCACATGTTAGCACATGTATCTGGAGTTTATTTGCCATGGCCAGAGATTCTGGTATGTCAATTCTTTCTTCCTCTCTCTATCTCTCTCTCTTTCTCTCTTTCTGCCTTTTTTTCTATCTCTCAAAAAATAAATAAAATAATAAAATTTTTTTAAATGCCTGTTCTTATCATTTGACTATCTTTTAATCATATTGTTTACCTTGGCATTAAGTTTTAGTAGTTGTTTATATTGAATAATATTCATTATTGAGATATGCCTTTTTATAAATATGTTCTGCAAATGTATGGATTCTGTAGGTCTCAAGTGTTGCCTTCTCATATTTATTTTGAGATAGCTTTTCTGTGTAATCTTGAATAGCCTTGAACTTGCCATCTGTTGTCATGGGACCCAGTGTGCACCATCAAACCCAGCTTAATTCTCATTATCTAAACCAATAAATTAACCTAGAATTTATGAAAATGGACTAAATAAAGTCCTGTAAGTTTTAAAGTACCTGCTACAAAATTAACACATATATTATAGGAAATTTAAGAAACAACACATATGTACACATCATTTGGCCATATATACATTTCATTAAGTATAAAATAGATGTATAAATAGATGTGTAAATATGCAAATAGCATTCACAAATGTAGAATTATTCTCTAACACATTTAAAATAACCTATCAATGCATTTTTAGTATTTATTGAGACATCATATATATTCTGCATTTTTATATATTTACATATATATTATATTGGTATAGTAATTTAATTGACCAACTTACCATGATAGTTATATCTTTAACTTTCTAAATAATGCATTGAAGTGCATTCTAGAAAAGAAAGTTTAGCATATACTTCCTTATTTCTTTAGCATTGTTTTCTAGAAGTGTAATTATTGGCATAAAACACACAGTAAGTTTTTAAACCTCAACATGTACTGTACAACATACTCAAGAAAGTTTATTTTCCTTCTAATTAACACACTTGGGGAAACCATCATGAGGACAGTATTGTAAATACTCAAACACTTCATTTTATGAAGGACATGAACTCATATCCATTCAATGTACTATCAGTCCTTCCCAAATACAAACTGATATTAAATAAGTTTATTCAGTTTCATTACCCTTGCCTCTGAATTAGTTTTGCCATCATAAAACACAGACTACAAATAGCAAAGAGCTGATAATAGTAGTGAATGTTAAAACAAGGGGACAAACAACAGCAGAAACAAAACCTCTGGTTACAGATCTGAAAATAACTTTAGAAGATGCTTTAAAAACAGTGCTTTCAATGGAGTCTCCTCTCTGATACTAAAGACATGATCATCAGCACTCACATGAAAAACTAGCTTTCCTGGGGGAAGTCAGTCTGCAACATTTGCCTTAAAAATGGTGTTTTACCATAACTCCAAATTCACAGCTGTAAACACACTAGATGCTACTTGGCTCAGTTTGAATATTTAAATTTCCTGTCTTTTGGTGGCGTGACACAACCTCAGGTTCCCTTGAGAAGCATACTTATACTATGAGCTTATGATCAATCCTTGCTTGGCATCCAATTCCACCCTTTTGTAAACCACCTAACCTAGTTAATTAAGCCTCAACTTCTTTACCACATGGATAGACTACCTACCTCATTAAGACTTTGCACAGGTTTATATAAAAGAAAGTATGCAGAGAACCTTGTGGATTATCTCATTAGTAATTTCTAGTTCTTTAAAGCAAAGGAACTTTGTCCTAGAGAATATGCAAATTGGAAGGGCAGTTTGAAAGAAAGTAAATGATATCGACTAGAATCCAGAATTAGCTAACGTAAATTTTCAGCTTTTCTCAGAGGGAGAAATGCCTGGCTTGGATAGGCTGGTAGTGCAAAAAATATTGTCAATATAAATTTGAAATGAAAGGGGGATCCAAGTATTTTAGTAGTAAAAATGAAAAGGAATGCAGAGAAACAAGAATTCATGGTTAAGCACTGTATTTTGTTACTGAGTGTCAAGACAATTTTGGGATATTCTGATATATTTTTTTTTCCTAAAAGATTCGGCCCAAGATTAGATGGTGTTATAATACCACCAAATAAATAATGCTTACATTCCAGCTCCACAGCTGAGTGATGGCTTCTGACTAGAAATGGAATGAACAGTTTAATGGCAGTTCAATAGGTAGCAAATAGTTGTTTTCTAGTTTACAATCACTTATTCTCATTCACTCTCTGTCATTTTCTGAGCTATGTTGCAGTTAAGAAAGCTGTCATACAAAATGAAAGTAGCTTTTTCAAGCAGAAAACAAATGTACTCTGGCTGGCAGACTGGCATTTAATCATTCAGTCTCTTAACATCATTCCTCTGGTTCTGGCATAGAACACCCTGCATTGTTGCTGGAACAAGAGATGGGCTCCAAACATCTGGCCCCTGTGGCACCCTTTGCCAACCTCTGTAAGTAAGTGCTACTGAAGAGGTCTCTGTGGTCAGTCTGAGAACTGACTTTTCTTGTGACATCTAGGATATTTACAGTAGGCCATTTCAGGGGCTGTGGTTTGAAGATTAATACCTACTGATTTGGAAGATGAGAGTTGTAGCAGGCAGCTCTCCCCTGTTGGACTAGATTAGGGTATCACTCTCCATAGCTCAGACTGGAAGCTATTTAAAATAGTCTTCTGTGCTTTTCACTGATTTCTCTAATATATAAAACAGTCAGCAAGTGGAGGCTCTAGTATCTTCTTGTGCCACTGAACATACTGAAATCCTGTTCCTCTGCAAATGACTTGTGTGTAGCCACAAGCCTGCCCTTCCTCAGTACGCTACTGTGCATGTGGGGAGATCGGTACCTGGGGGAAAAGGTGAAAGAGTTGATTAAATTCACTCATACAAGTCATTCATGCACACAGGAGCACAATGTGCTCCCTGCTCCTGGCCCAGGTGGCTCAGAATCAGATGGAAGCAAAGTTTCAGAATAACACCCCCCAAAACCAGATGAACTCTCCAGCTCAATGTGTGAAGTGGGGCTGCCATGTTATGGAGGGGGAAGTAGTGCATTGTTCCTTCTCTTGGTTGTGGATGGAACAGAAAATGAATTATCTCCTCCCAAACTGATAGTTCCAGCTCCTTGGGATGAAAGAATCACCTTGATGAGTGTTGTTAATAGTGCAATCTCAAGAATAAGGGATGTGGAATTTTGGCATTGTTTTCATCACACATATTCACACTCAGATGTCCCATATGTGCAGGACTCTTGGAAGATTTCCCCAGAATAAAGTAATTAAAATGCTATACTTAATTGCTTCTCAGTTAAGAGCTATCAATACTGTACTAAATGTGATTCATGTAAGAAATTAAAAATTATGCTTTTCTGTCAGCTACATCCAATCACATTCTTTATTTTTCAGTGGTATGTCCAGGAAGTCTGTGGCTTATGATCCTTTAAGGCCACTTATATAGACATCATTCTGATGAACATTTTCATTACTTTTCTACGATTTGACATTTATGTGG
Source organism: Jaculus jaculus (assembly GCF_020740685.1). Classification (NCBI taxonomy): domain Eukaryota; kingdom Metazoa; phylum Chordata; class Mammalia; order Rodentia; family Dipodidae; genus Jaculus; species Jaculus jaculus. Next base: position 37,232,960 of record NC_059103.1, read on the forward strand.
TTGTTTGTGGGAAGCTAATGGTATAATTTTCAGAAGTTTGGATAACAATGTAGTGCATGATTCCACTTAATTACTAGCTGTCCTTACATTCTTAAGAAATACAAATTGACGTTTAAAAGGCCAGATAAGTTGCTAAGGGGTATCACCAAACATGTCAGAGAGGAGACTAGCTGGGGTGGTTTAAAGTGGAAGGCACCACAGAATTTATTGTGAGAAAGACTTAAGAATATATTGTGAGTGACTTATGTTGACTTACATTGTTTTCACTTATGTGTCAAGAATATTGATGTAGACTTAGAACTGGAATTGACTTTTGAAATGAAGTCCATTATAAATGAAAAAATAAGTACTGGGTCTCTTTAGGTTTTTGTACTCCTTTTACTTTTTCCTAATGAACATTGTACAATCTTCAAATTCAATTAGACTATTAGAGGTGTTAGAAGTCAACGTCTTTTACAGAATCAGTACTGCATAAATAACATCCTCTTCCCCATTGCATGAGTGACCAGGATTAGTCAATGCCAAGTTTGAAAGTACATTTGTACCTCTACTGAAATTCAGCACCCACCTGAGCTTTATAAGGCATAGAATATATCAAGCATGTTTTCATACCAGAATTGTAAGAAAGATGTCTTAATCATTCACTAGTTCTGAAGATTAAACTTCAAGAGCTGAAGTTAGAACCAACACCTGTTATCAAGAGTTGATAATAACTTATTTCTTTCAGGAAGAAATAGAAACAGAAAGGCCAGAGGGGAAAATAGGCTAGCACCAGTTAAAATGAGATATATGTGTTATTAAAGTGTCAGAAGGAAACTTAGACCCATGCAGGATTTTGTGAATGGCCCAGCACTCCTGCGTGTCAAACCCATTCTTTCTGCTGTAGTTGTCTTTCCTTTGTCTCATCTTATAGCACACAAAGGTCCTTGTGATTAGATCCAGTTTTATTTCTACCTCTGGTGGAAAATTGTTTAGTGCCATTGTCAGCACCAGCAGTTCTTGGAATGTTTTAATCTAGTAAAATGTTCCCCTCAGTTACACAGGGGAGTATGCTTTGGAGCTGCTGATGTTATCACTAATGATAAGGGTCCTGCATGCACATCTCTTTCCAATTTATTTTAGTAACAACTCTAACATCTCAGATAATTTTAACTTATATATCATGTGTCTTTCACAGTTAGCAGACACATCCATTTTACTCTTGGTAGAAGACAGCCTGCTTTTGGGACAAGGGCAAGAGAAGGAACTGGAATGAGCGAGGGTTATACACAACCTCTCTGGACAGTAGAATGCTAAGAGGAGGGATGAGGAGATGATATGGGAGCATCCAGCATTCAGCAAAGAGGTGCAAGCACCTGAGTGCATAGAATCAACAGGAAGAGATGGAAATGGAAAATTGCCCACTTCCTATGTTTTGATTTGAGCAAAAAGAAAGTTACCAAGGCTAGCTTTCTATAAAGTATTCAGAAAAACAAACCACTTGTTGAACCATTTAGTTAGACAACAATGAGGCACAATAATAATACAGGGAATTTTGGGGGACATGGAAAAGAAGTTTCTCACTCAAGAGTTTGGTTGAAGACTCCCATCAATAGAGAAGCAGAAATCATGGCAAATTTAATAACTGCTTAAGGCTTCCCTTCATTCCCAGCTATAAATCTGAAATATTCTAGGAATTTTATTGGAAATCTCATTTATAGGGAAAGGGCATGCACTAAATCCCTGTATATTAGTTACCTTTTCCTCATTTCCCTATGGGGTACTGACCTGTAACTCCCATGGGGCTATCACCCACAGTGAGCTTTTTTTAAAATGACATTCTTATTCTTAGTTTTTATTTTTTTTAAATTAGTTTTCTATTCTGCAAGTACAGGCAGTTTAACCATTATTAGGCTCATCCATGACCTACCCCCTTCCCATTGGTCCCTCCTTGTTGAGGTATATGGGTCGTGCATTGTGGGGTTAGCCCACAGTTATTGGTATGATAAATGTCTCTGTATATCATGACCCAATATGTGGCTCTGACATTCTTTCTGCCCGCTCTTCCACAAAATTTCCCTGAGCCATGTTGGGTTCATTTTTGGTCTGCTTCATTGATGAGGTGTTGGAGGCCTCTGAGGCTCTGGCTCTCTGATTTGGTAGGAGTTGATTTTTCTCTGTGTTGATCTCCTTCCCCCTTGTGCTGGTATCCCGCTCATCAGGAAAACAGCACCCTTGCTTGTTTAGCCAATTTTCCTTAGTTTCAGTCAGGGCCCTTTTGAGGTATGATTGGATGGCTCTCTTTCTCCTTAGGATCTACATCTTCTTTGATCAGAGAAATCCACAAGGTTTCCTGAAAGAAAAACAGATTTCTGTCAGAGTGCTTGATGACCCACCAAAGGTTAGTGGTAAGACCCTATTGCTGAAGACATCATATGCAACTGACACATAAAATGGAATGTCATGGCTGGAAGCCAGGAGAGAGTCAGTCCCCAGACAGTGGGCGTGTCTAGTGCCAGAAGGTGCTACATGGGCGACTGGGGGAAACAACCAATATCTGTCTAAGCAACTCATGGTCCAACCTACTTAGCAACAAATAACTTGTTGTGATGCCCACACAAGTGCAATAGTGGCACACAGCCATGGTGGGGAACCAACTGCTCTTGATTTGGCTAACTGATCCCCTCAGTGGTACAAGACCCATAGCTGGAACAGGGAAACAAGTCAGAACCATATCCAAATATAAGCCCACTCTCCAATATCAAGCTACCATCAATCATGGGCTACAAGAGGACCTACACCTATTAAACTCTCTATTAAAAAAGTAAGGGCTGTCTCATTTTTCCTGGTGCTAACTTAATCTCCATTGGAGAATTTGCTTCTCTTTTTCAAATAGATGCAGATCCTAAGGAGAGAGCCACCCCATCATACCTCAAGAGGGCTTCAGGCATTTTTTTTTATTAGACTAAAATTCCACCCAAGGATTCTCCAAAGTCACTCTGTAATCTCACTTATCAAAAGGAAGAAAAAGGAAGCAATGAACAAACTACAAAGGTTTCTTAGAATCTCTTTGAAATATAACTTGAGAGCCCCCAAAATGGTGTATATCACTCATCTTCCTACTCACGATTATCTCTTCAGGAACCCATGCCTACACTTGTTTTATTCTTCCCCTTAGCAACTCTGTCTTCCATGAAACTTACACACATCATCTTATGCATGCTTTCATTCTCTTCTTGAGTAACTTTCTTAACATCTTTAATTAACTCTCTAATTCTGCTTCATGCTGGCTCTTCCTGAAACCCTTTTCTTTCTCAAAGCCAGTAATCATGGATAAAGCCTGACTCAAAGGCCTTAAAAAATTAGGGAAAGTCCTCAGGATGATGGAGATGACAGTGTAGAGTCTCATTCTCCTCACCCCACAAAACAATACATACTCAGAAAAATCAAAGAAAATTGTTATTAATTTATTAATTCATTTCTATTTTCTTACCTATATTTCCTATCCACCAGATGCCAAAAGTCTCTCAGAACTCAAAAAGAGGCAAGACAATAGTCTTCATTTTTGAAGACCCCATAATCTATGGAGGAAATTGATAGTTGTTGAGATTTTCTGATTCAGGGAAATATGGTCAAGAGGGAAATGTATACAAATGATTATACATCCCAGAGAATTAATATATTGCCACTTCTGACATGGACAAAGGAACCAAGAGAGGAGAAGATAAAAGCAGGGAGCAGAAAATATAGAATAAATCATCAGAACAGATGGTATGTGTTGCAGTCAGGTTCATAGTGCTGACAGAAATCACTGAACCAAGAGAAGCTTATGGGGGAAAAAAAATGGGTTTATTTTGGCTTACAGATTCAAGGGGAAGCTCCATGATGGCAGGGAAAAAAAGATGGCATAAGAGGGTGGACATCGCCTCCTGACCAAGATCAGGTGGATGATAGCAGCAGGAGAGTGTGGCCAACACTGGAAGGGGAAACTGGCTATAACCCATAAGCCCACTCCCAACAATACACTGCCCCCAGGAGGCATTAATTCCCAAATCTCCATAAGCTGGGAACTTTGCATGCAGAACACCTAAGTTTATGTGGGTCACCTGAATCGAAAAACCACATTCTGTCTCTGACCCCCATTGACTGATAATCATACATGATATATAATCCAATGCATTCAGCTCAACATTAAAAGTCCCAATAATTTATAATCACTCCCAAGGATGGTTCAAATATCCCCATAGTCCAAAGACTTTTAACTGAGTCATAATACCAAATATAAACCAAATGACCCATAATGGCACAGAACACATTCACACTGCAAACATGGCATTAGGCAGCAAAGAAATATCTGACCAACACAAGATTTAAACAGGGCAAACATCAAATTCTATAGCTACAAGTCCAAAAACTCTAGTGAGTGAAAAATCTCCAAGTCTGATAAGTCTAACCAGCAACAAGGTTCTGATACTCAAATTCTACTCCTCCAGCTAGGCTACTCACAGTCCTGGAAAACTTCATCTGGGGCTGCTAGCTCTCCTTAGCAGCCATCCCATGGCCCTGGCATCTCCACTGGATCTCCACTACAACCTACAGTCCATCTTCACAGCTCCATCAGGTCTCCATGCAGGAACTCCAGCAAACCTGTTACACATTGCCCACGGCCATTTTCAAAATACATGACTATGTTGCAAATTCATTGACCCTCTCTTTCCTGCATTTCTTATACTCCATAAAACCAGGTGGGGTGCTAATATGCTAACCCAGGGATGCATACAGCAGATTTTATTAAAGAACAGGTCACTCCTTGAGCATTCAGGCCCCTTCAAGGGGTATATGTTCTTCCTTTTGCCTAAGTGTAAGTCAGCTGGCCCAATCTCAAAGATTGTAATCTCTCATATAATTGCAGCTGAATGCACAGAATTTTCAGCCTAAAAATTTCATCTCTGTGCCATATCCCTGTGCTCACATCAATCCATTTTTACACAATGCAACCCTGCACAAGTTCTCAGGACACAGCCATAACAGCAAGCCTGCTTCTAGCCCAGTGCAGGAAAAACTATTTTCACCCTCATAAGTCAAACCTCACAGTGTATAGTTCTTATTGCATTCAGGTCTTTCAACTCTGATCAGAATAGTCCATCAAGCTGTACTTACAGCACTGCAAGGTGTCTCTTAGGCCAAGGTTTCTATTTCTTCCATATTCTTCTTGCAAAGAAGTTCTAAAAGGCCAAAGCCACAGAGTCAGGTTTCTATCAGTAATGACCTCACTCTTTGTACCAAATTTACTGTTGTAGGCAGGTTCACATTGCTGGCAGAAATTACCCAACCAAGAGTAGTTTGTGGAGGAAATGTGTTTATTTTGGCTTACAGGCTCAAGGGGAAGCTCCATGATGGCAGGGGAAAATGATAGCATGAGCAGAGGGTGAACATAACTTCCTGGACAACATCAGGTGGACAACAGCAGGAAGAGAGTGTGCCAAACACTGGCAAAGGCATACTGGCTATAACACCCATAAGCCCGCCCCCAACAATACACTGCTTCCAGGAGGCATTAATTCCAAAATCTCCATCTGCTGGGATCCTAGCATTCAGAACACCTAAGTTTATGGAGGACATCTGAATCAAAGCATCACAGTTTGTAACAAGTACTTGGGGGGTGACAAAGTATATAGTAAGAAGAAATATACATAAAGCCATCTTTTCCTGTAAAGGGAGCAAAAAGCAGAAGACATTCCTCCTGCTCTTCAGCTCTGGATGCTCTTGGTATTAGGCTTTGCTGCCCTCAGCGAGACGTGCCTGAATTTTCAATTTTGTAGATGAGTTTCCCTAATGGGACATTGATATCAACAAGAAATGAGAAAGGTCTTAGAACTCTTTTATTGCACTTCATTTTTAGGTAAGATCAGATAAATTATGGTGGAACTCACACCTAGAAAACCCAGCAAAGACAACTTTCTGCTTCTACTGATGATTTTCCCTGTCAGAATAAGGTGCACAAAGGATGACCTGTTGCCACCCAATCAAAAAGGAAGGAATGTGTCATAACCCATGTAATCAGGGATCTCAGATCAATTATGAGATAAGGATGGACCAAGGGAAAAGTATAATGGGGACCATTCTATCTGTGGAAATGTACAGAATAATGTTTTGTTTTATTTTGTTTGATTTTTGTCAATGAAAAAGTATATTGAGGGGCTGGAGAGATGGCTTAGCATTTAAGTGCTTGCCTGTGAATCCTAAGGACCCCAGTTAGAGTATCGATTCCCCAGGACCCACGTTAGCCAGATGCACAAGGGGACACAAACATCTGGAGTTCATTTGCAGTGACTGGGGGCCCTGGAGTGCCCATTCTCTCTCTCTCTCATTGCCTCTTTCTCTGTCACTCTCAAATAAATTTTTAAAATAGTATATTGAGAGCTAGAGAGGCAGGTTGAGGCATTTGCCTGCAAAGCCAAAGGACCTAGATTTGATTCCCTAGAACCCACATAAGCCAGATGCACAAGGGGCACACTTGTTTGGAGTTTGTTTGCAGTAGCTAGAGGCCACTTCTTTTTCTCTCTCAAATAACAAAATTAAGTAGCCACAAACTATGAGTGTTCAATAATAATTCACAGAACCCTAAGGCTCCTTCTCAATACTTCTCCTGAATCCCTATCTTTAGAGAATGTGGATTTGGTGGAAAAGGAGAAAACAAAGATTTATCTCATGCACTTAGCTTTATTTTCAAACCATACTAACATTGTTAAGTTCCAGAATATTCCTATATTCGCCTCTTTACTATCCTCAGAAAAAGGAAAGAAAAAGATCATCCAATGTTCTATTTTGATGTTTTACCAATAAAAAAAGATGCTTCTTTTCAAAGTGCTCCTGAGAGAGCCCTGCTTACATACAGGCATAGTTGGCATTATCATTCCAGGCTGACTTCTTTTCACGTCAGATAGCACATTTCTGATATTGATATTACACTGTAAGCTCTGAACTGACCATACACACACACACATGCGTACACACACACACACACACACACACACACACACACACACGCACACAAACATTCTGGATGCTCGTTGTGATTTTTGAGGCACTTACAATCACCAGGATAAGTGACTTCAATCGGAAGCATTTTATTTGTTCATACAGTAAGAAGTACATAATTGTTATTGGCCCCATGAGTCCTTCTGTTGAATACCGCCGTGTTTGCCTTTAGCCCAGACTTCATTGCTTTTTATTCTGCATCATGCACTTTATTGATTTTTCTGTTACTGTTATTTTCTTCAATAAGCCATTTAAAAATAACATACCCCCTTTTTTTTCTTTGTTCTTATTCATGAGCTTCATCAGAGCTGGTTGAAGGACTGTGCTACAATTATTTCAGCATTCCTCTTTTTCTTGTTATCCCATTTTATTTATTTTCTCTATGATATTGTTTGTCAAGATTTTAAGGAGAACAATAAATTATCTCTTTTCTCCTCCTATTGACTTTAAAACCAAGTGGGAAAAATATATTGGTGACAGGCAAATGGAGATGAAGATGTCAACTTTTACTGCTGATAAAGTAGACTGCAGAATGGGGTTCCCACTGCCAATACTCCCTTCTGAAATTAGTCGGACTTAGGTGCATAGCCACAGACAGGTTTCCCTCAGGCAGGAGGTATACACTAACGCCCATTGAGTGACTGCATTACCCCTGAATCAGAGTACAGAAGGGACAGATAATGGTGTGGTTTAAATACTATTACACCTCAGGCCAAGGTTTTGTTTCCAAACCCACTGCTGGCATAGTTTCTGCCTGTCCCAAGTTGACCAGCACAGAAAAGTGGGAAGGTTCAGGCAAACCGTGAGCTCAGGAGGGTCTTTGGTAACCAAAAATGACTCATAAAATACCCCTGGGCCTGAATTAATAGAGAAGTAACTTCAATCTTTTTTTATTTTTTTCTCTGATCACACCTTTGGTGTCTATATAAGCAGTGTTGCAGTCAGGTTCACACTGCTGGCAGAAAATACCCAACCAAGAGCAGTTTATGAGGAACACCTGAATCAAAGCACCAAAATCAATGATGTAATTATTATGCAGGACCTGTCAGTTGTGTCTTTATTCCTTATATTTGGCATAGCTGGACATTTACAATGTTATCAGGTGAAAACATCAATTACTACTTGCTGCAGTCTGGTGTGCATTGCTGGTAGAAATCACCTAACCAAGAGCAGCTTCTGGGAAAAAGAGATTTATTTTGGCTTACAGGCTCGAGGGGAAGCTCCACGATTGCAGGGGAAAACGATGGCATGAGCAGAGGGTGGACATCACCCACTGGCCAACATAAGGTGGGACACAGCAACAGGAGGGTGTGCCAAACATTGGCATGGGGAAACTGGCTATAAAGCCCATAAGCCCGCCCCCAACAATACACTCCCTCCAGGAGGCCTTAATTCCCAAATATCCATCAGCTGGGAACCTAGCATTAAAAACACCTAAGTTTATGGGGGACACCTGAATCAAACCACCACACTACTGTAACCCTGGGACCCACAAAGCACACCCTTGTCTTGAAACTGAAACAAACAGTGTGATCGCTAAAAATGGAAAATCAAATTTATCATATCTGAATACTTGACCTACACATTTCATATGAGTTTGAAAGCAATTTTTCTTAATATTTGTTTGTTTTTTTTTTCAAGGTAGGGTCTCATTCTAGTCCAGGCTGCCCTGGAACTCACTATATAGTCTCAGGGTGGCCTTGAACTCATGGCAATCCTCCTACCTCTGCCTCCCAAATGCTGGGATTAAAGGCGTGCGCCACCACGCCCAGAAATATTTTTTTTTATATATTGTTTTTAATTTCTAGGAATGTGACATTTCTCAAATCAATGGCTCTAACAGTTTAAGGTATAACCTCATTTAGATGAGCCATGGAGTTACTAATTCCTTGCCTGTCTGCAAATCCTGGCTTTAGTATAAGGGAAATCTGGTGGGTTGAGAATTAGGAATGAAGGAAGCTTATTGGGCTCACTGATTCATTGGGAAACAAGTTAGAGAGGAGATGTTTAAAACAGATTTTATAGTTCATAAGATGAATGCAAGGGTGAGAATGATTCTTGAAATAAAATATTGACCCTCAAAGAGCCCAAAATATTTTCTACATTTTTCTCTCTAAATTTCTATATTTATTTAAGCTTTCCTATATGAGACCCTTCATGCATCTCATGAACAGTATCAGTTTATATTTTTCTCACCACTTAGAAACAAATGTGACCTTACCTGATAAACACTGGGTGTGCACATTCAAGTGGTGTAAATCTTTCCAAAGTGTGGTGGTTAAGAATGCCAGTGCTGGAGCCCCACTGCCAGCCTGCCAGTCTCAGCCCTATGGCTATGAAGGTTATTTTGCCTTCCTTATGATCATTTTCCTTATTGGTCAAACACGATAGGCCGGTAATTGTCTTGTGATCACTAAGTAAGAAGCGCACACAAATGTTGCAATGTAGAGACTAGGGTAATGTGAGCAAACAATCAAAACTTAAAACCAATAGTAGTACAAGGCTTTGAGGGGTAGAATATATAAACACTAAGCTCAAAGGACAGATTAGGTATACATACATTCATACATAAACATACAAATATACATGTATACATACAAACACATGTGCATGCACATATGGGCAATGGATTATTTATACTCCTGAGTTGTTAATTTCAAATTAGCAAATCTTCACATTTTATCATATTTCTTTGGGAACTCTTAAGAAAAGAATTTAAAAATTAGGAATCCTTTCATCTATCTAACTGAAAATTAGTGCGTATTATTTTTACTAGAATTTATGTTATCAGTTTGTTATTGAAAGTCTTTCTAGTAAGAAGTTGCATGTGTTTCCTGACAGAGAGTGACTTAAAAGAGGAAGGATTAATTTGAGGTCAAATTTTAGGAGATATGTCTATCACAGTGAGGAAGGCATAACAGCAGTCTGTGACTCCAAAGTGGTGGGAGCTTCTAACTGGAATAACCTTGTCATGTTCACCAGCAGATCAAGCTAAGGCAAAACAGGAAGTGGCACTGGACTATGAATCTCAAATTCTTTCCCACAGAGATTTGCTTTCAGCAGCTATGCCTCATCTTCTAAATGTTTCATAACCTATGAAAATAGTACCAAACAGCTAAAACCAAGAGTTCAAAGACATGGGATTGTGAGGTACATGTTAAATTCAAATCATAATGCATACTATGAAAATTTTTCTGCAGTATTTCTTTTTTTTTAAATAGCTTTATTTGGGCTGGAGAGATGGCTTAGCGGTTAAGCGCTTGCCTGTGAAGCCTAAAGATCCCAGTTTGAGGCTCGGTTCCCCAGGTCCCATGTTAGCCAGATGCACAAGGGGGCGCACGCGTCTGGAGTTCATTTGCAGTGGCTGGAAGCCGTGGCGCACCTATTCTCTCTCTCTCCCTCTATCTGTCTTTCTCTCTATGTCTGTCACTCTCAAATAAATAAAAAATGAACAAAAAAAATTAAAAAATAAAATAAAATAAAATAGCTTTATTGAAATGTGATTCACACATGAAACACACCATTTACACTGTATAATTCAATAATTTTTAGTCTTTGCACATTCATCACAATCAAGGTTTTAGCCAGAAGCTGGTAGTAGTAGGAAAAGATAGGTGGAGATATGAGAGAAGAAATTGGGAATGACTTCCATATCATAATATTTCTTTCTTGGATGATGAAAATGCAGCATTCTTTTAAAGTTGTTACTGGTGGAATTCATCAACAATGATAAATAGCATTTTAAACCTTAAGTTTCCATTCTTAAATATTATTACTTTACACCAGTCTCTCAATTCACTTATTAATTCCCCTAGACAGCTGAAAGCCAGTTCCTAGTCTGGAACTCTAGTCTGTTCTAATGCTGGGGGAAACTCTTAACTATTTCCTCTCATTGCCAGAAGCTAACATTTCTCATGAACTGTTCTCAACTATTTGCATTTCCATCAACAACTCATACAATTGTTAAGTTTTTAATATTTGTCGACCTGATGAATGTACATTTCAATCTAATTTTGTTTCAATTTACAAGTGTCTCATGTGGTGCTTTGAATGGGTGTCCCCCAATTGATTCATGAATTTATTAAAGCTTGTAATTTAGATCTGAATCCACCTGGTTGGAGGAGGTGTTACTGAGGGGAGTCCTAGAGTCCACCTACAGCATGGGGGTGGATCTAGACTTCCAGCCTAAAGATAATGCAAGGTGCTGGAGCTTTGCTAGGGTTTTGCCTGGAGTTCCTGAAGTGTGCGTGCTTTTGGTGATGGTGGGGGTTGCTCCCCACCCCTTTCTACTTGGATCTGTGAAAGGGGAACCAACTTCCTCTGGATTGTGGAACTTCTCCTGGATCGGTAAGCATCAGATAAATCCTTTCTGCCTCCCATAAACTGTATCTGGTCTGAAGGTTCATCCAAGCGGTGGCTGTCTACAACAGAATTGGTACCAGAAGTAGGAATGTGCTGAAACAAATCAGACCATGTGAAGTTTTGTCTTTTGGAACTTGTGTGGTGCAGGAATGAGAAACTTGGTGCTTGTATTGAAGATGCCTTCTGGAGTGGTAAGCCAAGTGTTATGGACTATTATGATGAAAGTTTGGAAATGTTAAGTGCAGAGAGAATTATATTTGAAGGCTTGGTTTACAAACTTGGAGGCTTGGCTTATGAACTTTTTGAGGGAAAGGAAAGACAGCAGAAGACAGGGCTTAACGGCTAGCTGCATTCTCTTGCCCATGATCAGAGAGTTGAATGAAGGTTAAATTAATTATGGACTGATATACTTGCCTAAAGATATAGATATAGAACTAAGTGATATGAGATTTAAAATTAGAGAAGTTAAAAGAAATTTAAAATTTACTGGTACAGAGACTGGTTTTAGGTTACTGAGGCTACTGTTATAAAATACATTAGAAAGTTTTACATTAAATTAAATTATAAAATTAAAATAAATAAAATGATTTACATTAAAACAATGGATAGAATACCTAAGGTGATTTTACTGCAGAAAGAATGAATAATAGGAATGTACTCTTTTGAAAGGGGATCTGCAAACAAAGAATATGGTCTTCAAGGTCATGATTTGTTTTATCCCTGATAACAATATGGCTGTTTCCTGCACTTTCTGCACACTTCTATTCATTTTGGAAGCATGATGAATGTGTGAAGTGGGTCATGAAGTGCACACAGTGAACCAGGGCTCAGACCAGGCAGGGTCTGAGCAAAACTGTTGGAAGATGGACTGTGGTTTGCACTGGTCCTTTGAATTTGGACAGAGCACAATAAACAATGTGAGATGGTTATGAATCTATTGGGGACCAGGGGCAAAATGTGGTGGTTTGAATTGAATACCCTCCTATACTTTCATGAGTTTTATTAAGCCTTGTAATTTAGATCTTCAGCTGCCTGGCTAGAGGATGTATATTTGTGGACAGATGTTAGAGTCCAGCCCTAGGATGTGGGGCTGGATTTGGAATTCCAGTCTAAAGATATGCAAAGTGTCTGAGCTTTGCTGGAGCTTTTCCTGGATTTCCTAAAGTGTGCTTGCTTATAGTGCTGATGGTGGTTACTTTTATTTTTTTATCTCTGCTTATGAAAGAGGGGCCAACTTCTGCCACTATGAAACTTCCCCTGGATCTGTAAGCTTCAAATAAATCCCTTTTACCTCCCATAAACTGCTTCTGTTCTGGAGTTTCATACCAGCAGTGTGCATCTGTCAACTACATCTGGTAAATAGTAAAGTTTTACATACTTCATTTGTTTAAATGTATTTCTTTATGAAAGCCTCTAAGCTTTGAGAAATTTTCTGCTATTTTATTTTGTTTTCATAATTTAAATATCTTACCATATAATGATTATTGTATCTTTTTTGCCTATATGTTTTAAATATCTTATCTTTCTCTCTCTCTCTTTTTTTTTGGGGGGGGGGCTTTTCAGTTTTTTGAGGTAGGGTCTCACTTTAGCCCAGCTTGACCTGGAATTCACTATGGAGTCTCAGGGTGGCCTTGAACTCATGGTGATTCTCCTACCTCTGCCTCCCAAGTGCTGGGATTAAAGGTGTGCGCCACCATGCCCGGCCCAGTATCTAATGTCTTATAAGTAAATATTTTGGCACATACAAATTTTCAATTTTATAATAGTAAAATTTTCATTTTTCTTATGATTTTAACCCATCATAGTATCCTAAAAATTTTCTATTTTCTCTAAATATTTCAAATGTTGCATTATCATATTTAGCTCTTTTTTCCACTTACAACATACTTGTTTTTAGGAATACCTGATTTGGGTTTTGTTTGGGTGTTATTTTGTCCTTTTTATAAACAATTGGTCTAGTGCCAGTTATTGGATAGTCCCTAGTGATTGAACAAATATTCTTGTATGATATACCACTCCAAAGATATGCAAAAGATTATTTCTGGTTCTTCATATTTCTCTATTATTCTGCTTCTGAATCTTTAGCAAATAATACACAATCTGTGGATTTTTACATTTTGGGGTAGGAGTGGTTTTAACTTCATCATTCTGAGTACCCTTCATAACCATCATTTCTTGAATGTCTATTACATGGAAAATCTGAGCTATTTACTTAATATGGATTATATGGATTATCACATTCAGCTTTCTTTCTTTTTTTTTTTTTTAATTTATTTATTTGAGAGCGACAGACACAGAGAGAAAGACAGATAAAGGGAGAGAGAGAGAATGGGCGCGCCAGGGCTTCCAGCCTCTGCAAACGAACTCCAGATGCGTGCGCCCCCTTGTGCATCTGGCTAACGTGGGACCTGGGGAACCGAGCCTCGAACCGAGGTTCTTAGGTTTCACAGGCAAGCGCTTAACCACTAAGCCATCTCTCCAGCCCTCATTCAGCTTTCATAACACCTCAATGATGATAGTATTTTCTTCATTGTGAAGATCAGTAAATGTGGCCTTAATGAATTTACAACTTGGAAATAAGTAGGAAGGCAGGAGAATGAAGAGGAATAAAAAAGGGGTTCTGAAGGTTATGCTAAAGCACACGATATACTTGAAAGAACATGTCTTTGAGAAACCCATAATTATGCACAATGATTATATGCCAATAATATTTTAATTAAAAAGACAGTAGAATTTATTCAAACTTACATAGCCTAGAAGAGGGCAACCTGAAGTTCAATTCTCAGCTCAGTTTAAGCCTAATGTTCTCTTAAGTAATTATGCTATATTGCCTTATTTGATAAGATTTCTAGAATCATCTTCTCCAGATGTCCTCAACATTGACTGTACTTTGAATCACCAGGGAGCCTTTCCAAAGTATTGATGACCAAACCTTATCACTCACAAATTAAATTCTCCTATGAATAAAGCTTGCATGTTTCCATTTTTTTTTTCCCTTTAACTAAAAATTTCACCAAAACAATTTTAGGTCATTTAGAAGGTTTCATATTTTTAAAAAGATGAAATGGATTCTAGTTTCTAGGTTACAAACCCTATTATATTTCTTAATACTTAATTTCCTAATTATAAAATTAAGGTTGAAGGATGACATATAACCTTCTCTAATTCTCATACTAATTTAATAGCATAACCTGAACGATAGCCCAATACTGGGATTTGTACTAAGCTGTCTCTTTGTGAGACCACACATTTCTTCATTATTTTCTCTATAGAATGATAACTGAAATTTTCCATAAGCCTAAATCCACATCATGTGGGAGAGTCCTCATGAGGTCTAAAGCCAATATGAAGAAGGAAAGTAAAATAAGATCATCTGTGCCTATGGCCACAGGTTCCCAGGATCTGGTTGCTTGTAATAAGTTCAAATACCTCCATCCCCCATATCAAAAAATCCTCCTGAAATTTTCTATTTTGTTAATTCATAACCAAAATTACTCAGATGTTTCTTTTTAATGTGGTTATAAGAAAGGTACAAATTTTGCAAAAAAAAAAAAAATCACAATGAAGTGTCATCAATGGTGGAAGAAGCTGGCTCCTTTTCACAGCTCCAAGCAGAGTGACACAGCCAGTTAGCACAACAAGCAAGCACAAAACCAACACTGCAATAGCAGAACCCCCAGAGCACATTCTGCATACCTCAGGCTGGAATTCAGGTAAGTCCCCAGTGACACACAACCCCTGTAGTAGGAATCTGCTTGCAAGATCCAGAAGCTTCAAACTCAATTTTAATAACACCTGATTCTATGGCGAACATGCATTTAAATGACCACAACCACCATTAAAGGTGGGTCCACTGATTTATATTGAAACAATGAAAAAGATGCCTGGGGTGAAGTCCACCCAGGAAAGGCTGAATGGTAGAAATGTATACTCTTTTGAAAGAAGATGACTGTAAAGAATTCTGAAGGTACAAGGTAAAGATTTATTTCCTCCCTGGATTAATAAATTGGCTGTGCCATTGCATACCTGGTATTGATTTTGTAAGAAAAATATAAGGAAGTGAGTCATGAAGTACACATGGTTCCAGGTGTTTCTTCTGAGATGTGGCATGGGAAATAGTGTGATGCCTATGTATTGAAGGTCAAAATAGCCATTGTTGGTGCTGTGAAGCTGGACCATAGTTTCCAGTGGAGACAAAAAGATGTTTTGTATGTACCAGGAATATACCAAGGTTACTATGGAGCTCTGTTGGCTCAGAATAAAAGCTTTTCCCTCTGGATACTCAGCCCAACTGGAGAGACAGAACAAGAAAATCCAGAGATTCTTGTCACTGGTCAGACTTGTACTGCATATATTTGACGCTTACATAGTGGTTATCGATTTTATATTTGTCTAGCTGCTCCTTGTTATGCCTGACTACAATGGAATTGTATAGACTGTGTCATTATATGTTGGAAACATTTAACTTATTCTGATTTTACAGGACTCATAGTTAAGAGACTGTCTTGAATCTCATATGAGATTTGGGACATTGGAACAGTCTTAAAATTGTTTATGGGACCTTTGAAGTTGGACTAAACACTGTTTCACTGAGGTGTGGTCAAGAGTCTGGGGGCCATGGACATAATGTAGTAGTTAGAATGTGGTAGTGTAAATATCCAACACTTTCCACAGACCAAACTGAATTATATATGTAAAAAAAAAAACAAAAAAACCCTCAGGTATTCTATTAAAATTAAGCTTGTAACTTGGGTCTCCAGGTGCCAAGATGAAGGAGATATCCTTGGGGGTGTATCCAGGAATCTAACCCTAAGATGTGTTTGGGGGAAGATCTTGATTCTAGCCCAAATGTGTAGAGAGAGCAGTTTTGAGTTCTGGAAGCTCATGTTTGCTAATGTTCACGTATGCTTGCTACAATTTTTTTTTCTTTCTGCTTGTACGTATGGAAGTAAGAAACTTTTCCCCCACAGATTGAGTTTTCCCTGGATTTTGTAAGCCTATAATAAATTGCTTCCTCCCATAAACTGTGGGAAGCCATGCTGGCTTCGCCAGGCTTTGCCATGTCAGCTTGTTTACTGCTTTTGTATCCTAATTGTCTGCGCATGAGCACATGATGTTATTCTAATATTGTTGCTCACCCATCCTGATTGGGTGATGCAAATTCATCTGATGAGACTTAAGCCAATCAGACGACGCTATACAATCACATGACCATAAGTATATAAGCTTGGCGCTCCGTAGGGTCGGGGTCCTTCTCTCTTTCAGTTTGGAGCTCCCAATAAAGTGTGCTTGAGAAGAATCCTGTTGTTGTCATTCTTCCTGCTGGCGGGAGGGGTGCAACAAGTGGTGCCGAAACCCGGGAATTGTCAGCAAACGGCCAGTTGAGAGGACCCCTGAGGATACTTCCGAGGGAGGATTCAGAACTCAACACATGGAGCGGCGGTACCGGTAAGTTCCCCTGGTGCTATATGATAAGTTTTGGCCTGTAACTGATCTATAAGTAACGTATATAAGGTTAAAAAATGGGAAAACACCACTTCACATTTTTGGAGCCACTTCAGGAAGTATTAAAACAACGTAAACTTAAGATTTCAGGTAAAACTCTTAAAGGGTTTTTGGAAGAAGTGGATATGATAGCGCCTTGGTTTGAGCTGACTGGGGGTTTAAATTTGACCTGCTGGGATAAGGTAGGCAGAGACATCGACTGTGAGTCAGAAACGCGAAAGTTGCCCGCAGGTACACAGCCCTTATGGCGCTTGGTGCGATCATGTTTGGAGGACAAACGTTGTGAAGAAGTGATCAGGGAAGGCCAACGCATATTAGCACATCATCAAGATAGCATGTCAGAGTCTGAAGAAAGTAGAAGGGGACAACAAAAAAAGGTTAAAATGAAAAGTGAACCTAGGTTTCAGATAGAACAGAATAAATGTGCACAGAATAAAAGTAAATCACAAAAGGAAGGGCCACATTCAGGGCCGAAGCTATATCCAGATTTAACAGAACTTGCAAATTTATATATAGAAAGTTCTAGTGAATCTGAGGGAGAAGAATTAACTCCAGAGGAAGAACAGGATTTTGAGGAAGTAGAGACCAAGTATGTTTGGGAATGTTCTAGACCCAGACAAGATGGCGTCTTTACTCCTCCTCCAGCTTATGCCTCTGCGAGTAAAAAGTGTAAACAACAAGATGGCCGACTTCCGTTCAGGGCGTGTCCTTCGTCCGGATGTAGTTTGATAAAATCAGATACTTGGAGAAAGCTGGCTAGTGCTTATCCAGTTTTTGAGACTCATGATACACATGTTAGATACCATGGACCTATAGGGTATAAGGAGCTCAAGGATCTTGCAGAAGCCGCTAGAACTTATGGGATAAATGCTTCTTTTACTATGGCGTTGTTAGAACGACTTACCAATAGAGCTTTGACCCCAGCAGATTGGTTTGGAGTCTCTACAACTTGGCTGTGTTTCCCAGTATCAACATTTGTGTATTACTCCTTTGCAATTTAATTTTACTGCTTCTTTTAATCAGAGTCACAAGCTAGCTGAATTTTTGGCAGGAAACTGGACACTTGAAGGAGAGCAGCTATCTCGGAAGTTATTGTTCCAGATTGTACAGCTGAATGGAACTCATCTGGAGCCAATCTCTTTGGGAGATTTTACTTCTTGGCTATCTTCTGCATTTTCTTTCTTTAAGGAATGGGTGGGGGTGGCTATGTTTGGAGCAGCCCTTTTGTGTGGTATGGTGTTCTGTCTCTGGCTTATCTGTCGAATCAGACGACAACGTCAGCAGGATAACATAAAGATTGTTCAGGCACTTATGGCTTTGGATCAAGGAGCATCTCCACAAGTATGGCTGGCTAGCCTGCGTAATGGTTAGTTTCACTCTGTCTTATGTAAGGCCTTTGTACACCAAGTGACCTTGTTGTCATTGCACCTTGGAAGGCTTACATCCCTGCATGAGCAGCCTTTGCACCCCGAAGGGATTTTTCTCATTGCACTCGGGAAGGTGCTTAAGCAAGTTTTTGGTCTTAGGCTCTACCCTCGATCGGACTGGCCATCATGAGGGTTGGTCCTTGATCGGGTATCCTGAGGTTCAAAACAATTTTTTAAAGGGGGAACTGTGGGAAGCCATGCTGGCTTCGTCAGGCTTTGCCATGTCAGCTTGTTTACTGCTTTTGTATCCTAATTGTCTGCGCATGAGCACATGATGTTATTCTAATATGGTTGCTCACCCATCTTGATTGGGTGATGCAAAATCATCTGATGAGACTTAAGCCAATCAGACGACGCTATACAATCACATGACCATAAGTATATAAGCTTGGTGCTCCGTAGGGTCGGGGTCCTTCTCTCTTTCAGTTTGGAGCTCCCAATAAAGTGTGCTTGAGAAGAATCCTGTTGTTGTCGTTCTTCCTGCTGGTGGGAGGGGCACAACAATAAACTACACTCCTTGAACATTCAACCCAGCAATGTGGACCTGGGTATAACAATTATATATCGATAGCCCAAATAATTTGGTCTCTCTCTCTCTCTCTCTCACACACACACACACACGCACATACACACAACACAGTCTTTTATATTCATGAAGAAAATAAAATTTATGACTGTAAACCAGTAATTTTGCTTTGGGAGCATATTTGTACAGCAATATTTGTGTATTTTGAATATTTTATTTCCTTTCTTCATCATTTTACAAGAAACAAATAAAAGATGAAACTGCTGAAACAAGGAGAGTATATCTCACAAACCTAATATAGTTGAGACAAAGCTGGAAGTCACTCCAAGTGCCAAAAGTGGAAAATCAACAAGGTACTCACTGGCCTGATGCCAATCAAGTGTTTGTTCACTTGTGAATAACCGGATAACAAACAAGAATATATTTGAAATTCTAGAAATAATTTATTCACATTTGTATAAAATAAAAAAAAAAACAGAAATGATGACACTTTAGTACTCTATTGCCTGTATCTACTATACATTACCTTTATAATATATAAGAATGTTGCCTAGCATTTAAAAATCAACCTTCTACATAGTATTAAAATGGATTTCACATAAAAGTAAAATGTTTACTCTAGCTTTGAAGAGCCAAAAGTAATAAATTTCATAATCACAAAACTTATTTCTGATTGCTGGAATAGGGGTAATTTACCAACTTTTCATGTGCTATAAAATCACTCCAATTGAAGTGTGCATATCTGTCTGATCTTATACCAATACTGTGTTATAAAAGGGTATGGCTGGAAGGAATCATAATAAATCTCAACAGTGTAGAATCTGTGGTTCTTTCATGATCAATGTTTCAGTAATCACAGCTACATTTTCAAAAACTCTTCTTACCCAAAGTGAGCCCATGGCTCCCCATCCCACATAGTTCCTCTTACAAAATAAAAGGTTAATTCCTATATTTAAGAAGTTTTGCTTGGGATAGAGACATAGCTAAATGGTCAAAGTTTCTTGCTTGCAAAATCTTGCAGCCTGTGTTTGAACACAATACTCACATCAAGCCAGATGCACAAAGTGGTTGGTACATGTGTCTGGAGTAAATTTTAGGGGCAAGGAGGCCCTGCCACACCAATATTCTCTTTCTATGCTTGTCTCTTTCTCGGTCTCTTAAATAAATAAATAAAATCATCTACAACAGAAAGAAGTCAGTTTAATTTACTTGAACTTACTCATCCCTTAAAGGTATATATGGCATAAAATAGATGTTCATGTTTCTTAACCTAGTCTCTTCTTCCAGTATTAATCATAAAAATGTTTCAGGCAGATATTCATTCATTCATTTACTTACTGAACATTTAGCAAGAACTGAGTATGTGCTATTTCTTTAGCCAAAAGAAATATTACTGTAACCATAGTTTCTGGCCTTCAAAGGTTTGTCTGTCTAAAAGAGGATATTGAGATTTAAACCACAAATTTTACTGTAAAACAAAGAGTACCAGTAATGCCAATAGTAGACATGTGCTGTGCAGCATCAAGGGGGAAATGTTTGTCTTCATGGTCAGAGTGAACTCCTAAAGAATGTGGTATTGGAACTGAACTGACCCCTGAAGTGGGGAGTAGGTTTATTTTTATTGAAAGGGAGGGTTTTCTTATTGGTTTCCATGACATTATAGTTTAGAGAAATTCTCAGTTTAGCATCAGAAAATCTTTAAAAATCTGTAGTTCGACATGTGGCTGATCTAGGGAAAAGACAGAGGATATCATAATGTAAGAGACAAAGCCAGGCGTGGTGGCACATGCCTTTAATCCCAGCACTCAGGAGGCAGAGGTAGGAGGATCTCTGAGAGTTTGAGGCCACCCTGAGACTACATAGTGAATTCCAGGTCAGCCTGAGCCAGAGTGAGACCCTACCTCAAAACACCAATAATAATAATAATAATAATGTAAGAGACAAGAAAAACTTGACTCCACAGAGGATCAAGTATGCAGGCACACCTGATTGATTGATGATGGCCAAGAGCCAGGATATTTGAGGAGGGCTGGAGTAAGGAAAAGCAGAAGATAGAAAACCTAGTAAAGTGCAAAATTGCATTAGGAAAAGGAAACCTTCTTAAAAATTTCCTAAATAATACACACAGCTGAACTTGAAGTGTGGAGGCTGCACCTCTGGGGATACTGTGATGTTTCTGGGATTTGACTTTGGAAGACTAGAAATAACTGGGAAATTACTAAGGAAAACTCCCAACTACAATTGTCATTTCAGGAATGGTCAAGGATAGAATACTTATTTCCTGGTTGGGTCACAAAACTACAGTCTAGAAATTTAGCTTAATGCCATTGTTGGTTGTTTGAGTGCCATGGTGGCTGGATGTTTGCTGTGTGCAAACCCAGCCAAGTACAATGCAATCTCAGAGCATACATGGGTGCTGCAGTGTGCATGAAGTCAGATAAAATTTGGGGGTTTGGCTATTCACATTCCATCTTCTTGTTTTTATTTTATTTATTTATTTGGTCTCTCAAGATAGGGTCTTACCCTAGCCTATTTATTATTTTTAGAGGTAGGGCCTCACTCTAGCCCAGGCTGACCTGGAATTTACTATGTAGTCTCAGGCTAGTCTTGAACTCACATTGATCCTCTTACTTCAGCCTCCTGAGTGCTGGGATTAAAGATATGTGCTACCACACCCAGCTAAAGTTACTTTTTAATTAATTAATTAGTCAATCAATAAGTTTCAAGCAGAGAAGGGAGACAGAAAGAAAGAGAAATGGGCATACTAGGAGCTCTGCAAGTTCCAGAGTCAGTTATAACAGCCATAGACAAACTATTTATCCACTAGAACTAAAAAGTAAGATCCTGTTGCTGAACCCAACACAGGCTGCAATCACAAGACATTGAGAGAAGGAGCTGGACCTGATAGGGAAGCCAGCTCCCTGCTGGCTAGCCCTGGTAGTGCTGGGGAGTGTGGTGAAAACTTCTGGGAGATAATGGTCATCAGCAGTGTGAACAAGCGGGTGATCCTGCAAGCTATGACATCAACCAGCTGAGAAAGAAGTACACACTTGTGCATTAATGGCACATATCCTAGGTGGATAACCACCTGTTCTCATATTGAACATGAGACCCATTCAGTGAGAGAGAACTCATACCTAGTACTTGGAACCAAGACAGAAACCCATGGATAGAAAACTCATAGACTCCAGAGAGATCCCCTACTGCTCTTTGGCTAAGAAGAGTTGAGTATGTACTTTTAAAAGTTTCTCAAAAAACTATGTTTATCCCCTTTAATCAAAGCTGCTCTCACTTTTGGTTGCAGAATCTGTTTTATTTTACAGATAGTAGGGAATATTGAGGAGATCTGAGATCCATCAATAAGAAAAGAAAAGATGTCTGACTACCTGCTATGAGATATGTCACCTCTGCCACCTTTGCCAGGTCCCAGGAGACATTGCAGCAGAGTTAGTGGTGATTGTAGCAGAAGCTCTGGTCTCACTAGTCTGCTGGGCTACTAACCAGCTCCAGGGAGATGACAACAGAAACTGTGGTCACTCAAAATGCATCAAAACAGAAATCTAGAGGCTATGGAGTACTCAACACTAAATCAGACTTCTGCCATGCCCACCAAGGCACAGGGACCATTGCAGAACAGGGGGAAGAAAGACTGCAAGAGCCACTGGATGTGTAGGAATATCCCTGGTTCCTCCTGCAGAGACTGCCTGGGGCCTTCAAGACCCCACAGTAAATACCTATAATTCCACTGTGGAGGGCTCTTAGTGGAATGGGGCAGGAGAGAAAGGATAAAATAGGATAACCTTTAAAATAAATTAATTAATTTAGAAACACAGAGGGGAAATGATTATAAAGAAAAATGACTACAGGAAGCTCTAAGATGGTAAGAATATAGAAAAATGTACAGAAAACATTATAAGGAGTATAAAACTATGATAATTGTCCAATTTTAGGTATGCAGAGATGAATTTAAAACTATTAGCAAAAATAACATAAATTGGGCTACAGAGATGACTTGGTAGTTAAGGTGTTTGTCTGTGAAGCCTAAGGTCCCAGGTTCAATTCCCCAGAACCCACATAAGCCAGATGCACAAGGTAGCACATGTGTCTGGAGTTCATTTGTAGTGGATGAAGACCCTAGTACACCTATCTTTCCTCTCTCTCCCTCTCTAATAAATAAATAAATATAATATTTTAAAACACAACATAAACTGGGAATAGTTTTCATCCCTCATTAAAGCATTCTTTTTATGATACAAATTCATTCTTCTTCATTCTGTGATAATGGAAATGTGCTTTGTTAACATTTCTCTTTCTGGATGGTATGATGTTAAGCCATGTCAAGAGATGGCCCACAAGGGACAAGAAAGAAGGGATCTCCTTTCCTCATTCTGATATGTCTCATTTCCATGTTCCATAAGGATGCAGCTTTTTCCTATACTCAGCACCAAGAAAACAGTCTCTTCAGCATGCAGCTCTTACAAAGGGGCCTCAATAGACCCCATTTCTTCCATCATGAGGTGCCTAACAGTGCCAATGACCAGATGGCTTCCTCCATATCTCCATGACTTCACTGCACTATACAATGGCCAGGTACCAACCTAATTTAGCTCCAGAAAATTCTGTGGTCTAATACCTTCCTATGAGCAGCTTATACCTAAACTCTTTTGGATCACTTGCAATGAATTCTGTAACATAGGAACAATGGTCTAAGACACTACAGTGGTGACTCCCAGCAAGACCAACCAGTGATTCTTATAACTTCTAAGGCCTGTGTTTTCTACAAATAGCTCAGCTGGGAGGGTGGAGACATTTCTTTGGATATTTTTTTGTTGCTGATGTCCTGAGAAGAACTCTTCTACATCTTCAATTCCTTCACCCTGTGTGTGGGACTCTTTGATATTTAAAATTTAATTCTCATGATCCTAACCTGTTATCAATCCTTTCTACTCAAGATTTTATATTAAACTATTTCAATTCAATTTGCTAGGCAGTTTTTCCTACTTCACTGGGCAAGTAAAAGTATGTCTTCTATAGAAAGTTATTACATTATTTAGCAGAGTAAAGATTGAGACTTGAGATTAAGAGCTGGAATATGATGTATGTATATGAAAAATTAGAGATCAAAAGTGCATATGATTGCAAGTGTATATTATTTCATTTTTATTAATTAGTTTTATACTCAGGGTATGCAGTTAAGTTGGTACCATTGTTAGTCTCCTCCCTGTCCTCCCTCCTCCCCATGGCCCCTCCTTGTTGAGGTATATGGGTCATGCATTGTGGGGTTAGTCCTCAGTTATGGGTAGGAGGAAATGTCTCTGTGTATCATGACACAATGTGTGCCTCTGACATACTTTCCATCCCCTCTTCCGCAAATTTCCCTGAGCCGCTTTGGGCTCATTGTAGGCCTGCTTCAGTGATGAGGTCTTGGGAGCCTCTGTGTCTCCTGATATCTGATTTGGTAGGAGTTGATTGTTCTCTGTGTTGCAAGTGTGCATAATTTCTAAGTGTGGAGAAAAAAAAGATTTGGAGTAAGAAAAGTATGACTTTAAAAAAAAAAGTGGGCTGGAGAGATGGCTTAGAAGTTAAGGCACTTTCCTACAAAGCCTAAGGACCCATGTTCGACTCTCCAGATCCCATACAAGCCAGAGGCATAAAGGTGAGACAAGCACAAGGTTGCCAACATGCCCACTAGGTGGCATAAGCATCTGGAGTTCTATCCTAGTGAGGCCCCGGTGCACCAGTTCTCCCTCTCTCTCTCTAAAAAAAAGAAAAAAAAAAGTTATGTGTAGTGACAACTGGCTAGATATTTACTAAGTATAAATACTCTATGTCCTAGATGTACATAGATTAACTTTGCGACTCCCTTGCCCTTAACTGTAGTTTTCAGATTAAACTACGACTTATGTCATGTGGAAGAGATGTCCCTATTCATAAATTACACAAAGTACACACATATTTAATTATCCATTCCTTTTTGTCTCTGAAAATTTTGAATTGAAGATATAAGGAAATGAAATCCAATACTACTTGGAAGAGAAGTCCACCAAACAGTTAGGATCTACTGATGGGAATATATAGATAGATAGATGATAGATAGATAGATAGATAGATATAAATTATATAATTTATATATGTAAATATATAATATAAATAATATATTATAAAATATATAATATAAATATATATTCCCATCGGTATAATATATATATATATGTATATACATATGTATATATTCCCATTAACTCACTGGAAATTTAAGGTTTATTTGTTGCTCAAATAAGAATTCCCTTAATAATAATAAAATGGAAAAAATAGCAAAATGATACAGCCCAAATTAAGACAGAGGAAAGAATATATGTTATCTAAATATTATATAAAGTTCAGATTGCAAAAATCAATACAAATATATCAATAACAACAATGTGAAAGTTTAATCTCTCTAGTTAAGTTGTTACCAAAATCATCAGCATGCATAAGAGCAGGCAACATTTGAAATGAATTAAAGATATGCATCTTAGGCAAACACTATAATAAACATCTAATTTGACTGTATCAGTTTCACTCCCATTTGTCCAGAAAGCCAAACAAATTACTAACATTAAAGGTCACAAGAAATTGATAAAAGTTCCATTTACCAAAGGTGATATAAAATAAATAACTTCTATGTATATAATTGTAGAAAGTAACTTCACATATATAATCCCATTTGTGTGTGTGTGTGTGTGTTTTTGAAGTAGGATCTAAATGTAGTCAAGCCTGGAAATTCACTATGTAGTCTCAGGGTGGCCTTGAACTCTCAATAATCCTCCTACCTTTGCCTCCCTACTGCTGGGACTAAAATATATATAATTTCTTATACCTATACCAATTATATACATATATATATATATCAAAAGTTGATGTAAGAATATAAAAAACCAGAGCTTTGTGTCTGAATATTAATTTGGTAATTATTTTTTTCTTATGTTCTGGGTATATGAAAGAGATTAAGCATTTGAATTAGCAACAAGAATTTCTACTCTGTCTTAAGAACAGTTCATTGGGTAAGTCCTCATAGCCTGAGAAAGGTGTTTTTCTGTTTCTCTTGTTTAATGCTAATAAAACAAAATCCAATCATGTATGTGACTCATAGGCATTTGAAAACAGAAATGATGGCTACTGAGATGAGAAGACAATTTTTGACCACTCATAGTTTCTTGATTTGTATAAATCCAATCTCCTCTTGTACATCAAGATCAATGCATCTCAGAGCTCAGATATAATTGTGTTCTCTTCTCCTGCTTAACTTAATCCCTTGCTTTTCCTTCACATCCTCTCCGTTTCTTTTGGTAAAAGCAATGGTGAGGTCAGATCTCTCTTAGAACCAAGGGAACCATCTCAGTTAAAGGTTTTAACTACAATGTGAGACAGTCTTTGCAACCTGAAGATCAAATGGGATTATTATTTCTGGGAAGAAATCAGAAAAGAGCTAATCTTATTCATTTGAGCATGTCCTAAGAAAATAGAAGGCAAAAACATTTGTAATTTGCAACTCAGCTTTTTAATCTCTTATAGGAAGTAGAGTTTTGGAAAGATTAGTAATATGGCAAATTCATCCTTTCATTCCAGACAGGAATTTAAATAGCATAACCTCATCATATACAAAATATTATCTGACCAATGATATTCCCATTCTCTCCTCAACTTGTCCTGAGTATTTTGGTTTCTATTGTTCAGCTGAAATGGTGTCTCTCTGTTGTTCTTGTTCTCTGTCTTACTGCATGCAGTGTTTTTTTAAAGAATGTCAGCTTGGTTATTGTTGTTGTTGTTGGTTTTAGTTTTTTTTTGGGGGGGGTGTTGTTTTTATTTTTATTTATTTATTTGAGAGAGACAGAGCAAGAAAGAGGCAGTGAGAGGGAGAGAGAGAGAATGGGCACACTAGGGCCTCCAGCCACTGGAAACGAACTCCAGATGTGTGTGCCCCCATGTGCATCTGGCTAACGTGGGTCCTAGGGAATTGTGAGCCTCGAACCTGGGTTGTTAGACTTCACAGGCAAGTGCTTAACCACTAAGCCATCTCTCCAGCCCGAGGCACTTGATTCTGCGACTTCTGTCACCTTTGTTTCTCTCCTGCCTCTTTGGACCCGTTATCAAGTCTCTACCATTTTTACCTCCTACACTTCACTTCTAAATTGGAATGTTCAGAAGATCAGAAAACTTGTGTACACTACTTGTGTACTAGGCTTTCTTATTCTCTTTTCCCACACAAGCTCATGTCACATTATTCATTGATCTGTCCACAGTTGACATGTCCATAAGTGTCAAATGTATACATATATTCCAAACCCTTCTCCTACCGATTAAGACAAGTGTATGCAGTCACCATGTGTAATCAATTCTTTTGTGTACTAGACATCACAAAATTGGAATTTCTAATATATAATCTGTGATTCCGCTTTATTTTTCCTAACACTCTTGTTTCATTTGTTTCATATTTTAAATGGTTCTAATACTCAACAACTCAGACCAAAAACCTTGGTGTATTTTTTGACTTATTTTGACCTGTAGAAAATATTGAATAAATTTCTAACCTATTCTGTTGCAGTCAGGTTTGATTGCTGGCAGAAAACACATAAGAGCAGCTTGTGGGAAAAACAGTGTATTTTGGCTTACACTCTCAAAAGGAAGCTCCGTGATGGCAGGGGAAAACAACAGCATGAGCAGAGGGTGGACATCACCCCCTGGCCAACATAAGATGGACGACAGCAATAGAAGAGGGTGCAAAACACTGGCAAGGGAAAACCGGCCTCAATACCCACAAGCCTGGCGGCAACAATACACCACCTCTAGGACGCTTCAATTCCCAAGTCTTCATCAGCTGGAAACCTAGCATTCAGAATACCTAAGTTTATGGGGGGGAGACACCTGAATCAAACCACTACATGTTCCTATTAGCTTTGATTCCAAAATTATATTAATTGCTGTGCATATCTACTATTCACCTGGAAGGTTGAAACCTCCTACTCCTTGATCATGATGTCAAATGCTATGGAGTGAATTATGAATGAATGATTGACAAATACTCTAGCTTTAGGTAGTTTAGCCTCTCAAATAAGGTGACTTAACTGGTGTGGAACAATTATCAAGATGCTTGAAAAGGAGAGGATGAAATGAATATTTATTGAGAAAATATAATTTTGAGCATCACCAGGGAAAGAGCCTTACTTACCTTCTTACAGGTGCTCCTTTATCTACAACGTGCTGGTGAGCCCAAGAGAAGTTTAAAATACTATAAATTGAAGAAGCAATTCAAGTATATAACTTCAGAGCATTAGAGGTTGGCAACATTGCACTCAGTCAGGCGCTGCTTGCTTTCCCCTGTGATGACGTGGTTGTAAGTAGGCACAGCTTCCTCCTCTGCCCAGCATCACTAGAGAGAAAGTATCGCTCCACATATTGCTAGTCTCTGAAAAAACTGGGCATGTGGCATTCAAAGTAAGGTGTGTATTATGTAAAGGTGAAATATTGTAACTTGATCTATCTTAAGTAAGTATGTCTATATTTTAACAAAGGTAACTGAAACTTTCAAGTTTACATGAGTGGAAGGAATGAATTTTATATGTCAGTCTTTGAAACACCACTTTCTCTCCTTTCCATAACCTGATTTTGAACAATACTTCAGTCTTAAGTACGTGAGGGCTAAACTAGACAGAATGTTCAATATTTTACTCACTATCCACTAGGGATTTAAAAATCAGCCTGTTGCGATAGTAACAAATGGGTCTGAAAAGTGGGAAGAAAGCAAAGAAAGGGGTTCTAAAGTAAGAGTAGAGCAAGATCTCAAAGCTAACAAGTGGAGACTTCAGACATCCAAGGAAATAAGTGGCTAAAATGTTCTCTATTTGCTTTGGAAAGTCTAGTCCTAATATCCTGTCCATTTTGTACTAAGAGCTTATTATATGAGGGAAAATACACACCTCAAATGATTACCATACTGATTTTTCACTTGTAAGTTATGATTTTCACTATGTGCTTGTGTGAGTAAGATTTAATATATATTTATTTATGAGAGAGCAAGATTGAGCAAGAGAGGGAGAGAAAGTTGATGCACCAGGTTTTTAGCCATTGCAAACAAAGTCCAGACACACGTACCACCTGTGCACACGCACCACCTGTGCATCTGGCTTATGTGAGTTCTGGGGAGTTGAACCTGTGTCCTTAGGTTTTGCAGGCAAGTACCTTAACTGCTAAGCTATCTCTTTAGCCCTTTAATAGAGTTTGATATTGGTAGAACTCAGAGCTTACTACAAAGTTGCTAAAAGTGTGCTGTACATAATATTGTAATATGTGAATTTAAAATACTTGAGGTACAATCTCTTCAGTTGTAATTTCTTAGGGTATGCATTAGAAATTTTTACATTAAGACAAAGAAGGATCTGGGAGTGGTGGCACAAGCCTGTAACCCTGCAATGTCATGAAAATTACCCATGAAAGTAACCTTCATGCCAATTAGAGCCTCAGCTCTAATCCTCAGCATTTTGATCCCTCACCCAGGGGAATCAAAATGGAAACAGGAACACAAACTTGCCTTTTCATTTATGCAAAGTTTTAAAGTTTTATAGAGTATATCAAATAATTCCCAGGCAGGAATCCCCAGGGCTGCTGCATATTGACATGCTGATTTTCTAAAAGCTTACATCCAAGTGCAGTGAGGAAGTAAACGCCACAGTTTAGCACTGCCAAGTCTAGCTTCCAGAGTTTCCCACCAGTTACCACTTCTGGTGTTGTAGAAGCAATGAATTGGGAGCTACAAACACTGGGGTCTCTGGGAACAAGGTGTATTGCACTAACAGAAACTATAGTGTTACCAAGGGAGTGCATTAGTGTATTAAGTCAAGGACCAAAACATAGCCATACTTACCCATGACCCCTGAACAAGGATATTATGTCTTCATTACAAAGAAAGAAAAAGGCTAAGCAAGGCTTAATTATTAAATTCTCAAATAGTAGTGCACAACTATTGTAAGTTGGTTTGGCAATTTCAATTTCTTTACCCAACTGCAGCCTGCATGGTTTCATACATTTGTATGAAATAAAATAAATCAAATAAAATCAAAGGAAATAAATCAAACAGAAAGCAGCCAGAATAAGCACTCCACACTCACAGTCTACCCAGAACCCAGATCAGAGCTGAACACATGAGGCTTTCTTAAGGAGATAAAAACTTGTGGTCTCATGACAGAGGGAGGCTGGGAAGGGGAGATGGTGAGACAGAGCTATAGAGAGGTAGAAAGAAGCTGGAAGATAATATGAATAAGCCAGATGAGAGTTGGAATTATAGGTAAAACTCCACAGTACCAAGACAGTGTAAAACAAAGAGAGTCCAGGGTCATAATTATGTCTGCATTCTGGCTGAAATGTTTATTTTATGATTTGCAATCTGGTTGTCATTTAACCATAAATTTGAAAAATAACAAACAGTAGTTTTTATAACCAAACAAAATATTTTTTGTTTTTACCCCATAAGGGACAAATTTCAGGTTTCCTTTTTACTATCTATTTTATGATTATGATGTGATTTCTTCAACTATTCCAAAATTTCCATGATTGTTTTTGTTGAAATATACTGAAATATATTTATTTATAATTCTAAGGAATTTGGCACTTCAAAAAAAATTTATTTTTTTACTATGTCTTTTCTTTTTTTTGAAATCACTATATATTCACAGGAAGTGTCAAAGTCAAATGAGCTAACTAGAGTACATCAGACTGCCCTTTCTTACAAAAGCAAAACTTGCTTTGTAACTCTACCAGCTTCCTAATCTCTTTGAAGAACTAACATGGCTTCTTTTCCTTTTTTTTTATCTCCAGTATGTTGGTTTCCTAGAATTATTACTTTCTTCCCTCTTGATAATTATCTAAATACCCTCAGTTATCTGTTGATCTTTGGTGTTATTTCCCAAGAAAATGATGACAATCTCTGCATGCCCAATAATTATGATGAAAACCTCTAAAGGCAAGATTGGGGCCATCAACCTTCACTCTGTTGGTGTTTCCCATCCTATCTCCCTACTACATTCACAATATGTTTTAGAAAAGAAATAATGAAATCGCCACCCACAAGAAGGTCATCTCAAGGTGAGAATGGAAAGAAGCACTGAGCTTTTCACTGATAGACCCCAATGCATCCATGTTGAGAATTTCCTTGCTGCCACTCTCTTTTCTATCATGAGTCTAGCACATAGAATTTCACTTGGGATCTTCAACAGGTCTTCTGCATATCAATATGAGAGCATGATCATCCAATCACAGTATACTGAAAATTATACATAATATCCTTTTGTGCAATTTCAAGTTTTCAGAAGTCACATTTGAAAAGTATGATTAATATTACTAAAGTGTTTTTTAAACTAAAATATTTCAGTATGACTATGGTTATATTTCACATTTGGTTTCATTCCAAACCTTCCAAATACCCCCATGCATATATATATATCTCAATTCTTACCAGCCACATGTCAAGGACTTAAAAGCCATCCTGTGTGTGTAGTGGTTTCCACATTGGACTATCTGACACTTTTGTTCCTTCAATTATCAGTATTCCTCTCTTTCTAATCTCTTAGGAATTTTATAAAATCTCACAAAAAACAGTGATGATCATTCTTCTATCATCATTTCTGTTCTGTATTTATGCAAAATTTAAACTTTACCTTCAATTTTAGTCAGTAGGAAGAAAAATAAATAAGTGTAACTTCTTCCCAATGTTATTAACTATGTACCAAGATTATATTCCTTTTCATTTATTTTGTCCATGATTATTTGATTGGTATATATTACTTATTATTTCATAATTTAAAATAACTAATAATTACTGCTTATTATGTATCAATAACTCATCATTGACTTTACACTTAGGATCTCATCCAATCCTATCAAGAACATTAGGATGTGGGTGCTATTGTCTCGCCTTTTTTAACTCTCAAGGTGATAATGTGAGTATTAAACTGAGGAAAAGAGATAAAAAGTAACCTATCCAAAGTCACAAAGATACAAAAATAATGATGCCACAGCCAGTACATTCACTGACCAACATTTATACCTGACACCTTTCAAGAACTTGGAGGAACTAGAGTGTAGCAGACAGCTTCAGGTTTCCTGAGATGAACCTCCAGATCAGGCACAGTTGTGGAGGAAGGGATTTAGTGAAGCCTACAGATCCAGAGGAAATTCCATAATGGCAGAAAAAGCTGACTTGCCTTCACAGGCCCAAACAGAAAAAGAAACATAAGCCTAAGAGTCAAAAGCCATACAGCACAACACACTTCAGGAACTCCAGCTACGCATGCTTTGTATATGTTTAGACTGAAATCTCAAACCTACCACCATACCTTAAGATATGCCCAGTGATACTGCCTCCACCCAGGTGGCTGCAGATGCAAACTACAAACTAATAAAACACTAAACATATTGGGAGACATCTATTTAAACTACCACATTCTGTCTCTGACCCCCAATAGATTCATAACCATCACACATTGTAAATTGCACTCAGTTCAATTTCAAAGGTCCCCACAGTCTTAACCGATTTAAGATAGTAAGCCCTGCAGAATCAAACAAGTTAAATAATTCCAACATATAAAGTCTCAGAGTAAATATTTTCAACAGATATAATGCACAGCAAGGAGAGACTAAAACAATGCAAACTCAACCACCACCAAACAAACATCAAGCTTCTGCAGTTCAAGTTCAATACAACCAGAGACTGACAGTCTCCAAACTTTCCAGTTTCACCCCTTCAGCTGGGCAGAGTAGCCAGGGAATACTTCCATCCTAGGCCAACAATGTGCTCTATGGTAGCCCTTGCACAGTCCTGGTATATCCAAAACATCTTCAGGTCTTCATGCAAACCATGGTCCATCTTCAAAAGGCTCTTTCAGCCTATCAGGGCATCTGGGCCCTGTCTCATGCCACATCTCAGCAGCAGCTCCTGGAACCATGTGCAATTCATGACCACTCCTTTCATTTTTTTTATGCTTCTGAAATGAATACCAGGTATGCAGGACACAGCCATATTCTTAATTCAGGGACAAAATAAATTGTAACCTTGAAGAACAGGTCCTTCTACAGTCAACTCTTTCCAAAAGAATTTGCATTTTTATGATAGTTTTTCTTCAGGCATCTTTTCCATTATTTTAATGTAAAGCAGTTAGATCATCTTCAGTAAGATTAGTAACGTGTTTGGCAATAGAGGATTCAGTAGCCTAACACCAGTCTCAGTGCCTATAATTTTAACTTGCTTGAGGTTTTCCAGCTTAAAAATCTTAAATTTCTCAGTCTAATTATCTTTAACCAAGCACATCAGTTAATTACAAATTTAACCTTCATCAAACTCTCTGGGCCTGGGCAGCAGAATGCAGCCAGTCCTTAGCCAGTAGCCCAGTTACAAAATGTCCTCTGTAGTCTTTCCTTCTCCTTAGAAAGGTATAAGACAAGCCTCAAAGTCCAATACTGTCTGCACTTGGCATTCTCAAACTTTCATCACAATAGTCCATAAAATTTGGCTTACCACTCCAGAAGGCATCTTCAGTTGCAAGTACCAAGTCCATGCCCATTCCTCTAAAACAAAGGTTCCAAAAGACCAACATCCATGGTCAGGTTCATCTCACCCCATTCCTAGGTACCAACTTCTTTATTAGTCAGGTAGCCTTGTTACTGCCTTCATTTGGGAATTAAGTGTGATGTAAGGAGAAATGATTTGGTGTCAAGTTGACAAGGGGTGGACTTGTGATGGTTAAGATCGTGTCAACTTGATCTGTTTAGGAATCCACAGAGTGGGTCTCTGAGGGTGCTTCCAGGAAGGATTAACTATGGGAGGAATCCTTCCCCCAGGGTGAGCCCTTCCCCCAGAAGGGGATGATTTATCAAAAGAAGCTCTGGGAAGAAAAGTATCCCCCTCTCCCACCTGGCTGCTGGTGCTGCTTACTGTTGGCTGCTTTCCAGTTTGCACTGAAGACCAGTGTGGACTAAAGAATAGTGTCTATCCAGGACACCTCTAGGCCTTCAGTGCCTGATTGAAACTGCTGAGGCAATCAGCCTCATGGACTGAGCAGTTACTAGGTTCCTTGACTCTCAGTCCTATAATCTACTACTTTTGTACTGCCATAATCTAATCTAATAAATTCCCTTTTAATATAATTCATTCTATTGGTTCTGTTCCTCTAGAGAACCCTAATACATGGAGCTAAACCTCAGGTTTGACTCTGCCTCCCTGCTGCCTAGATTTGTAGATTTCAGATTTCCATATATCATTTCTAATTCTTACTTGTTCATTAGCACAAAATTACTTACTTTGTCAAAATACATCTTGATCACATAGGATCACATGTGCACAAACACCTGAGTACTCCAGTACTGCCCTCTATCCTGAATACCTATCTCACATCTCCATCCGGACTTCATTTGAATTTTACCCAATATTCCTATGGCTACCCTCTCTTTCACTGGTGTTTTTACATCGTTTTTGAGCTTACAGTTTTATTCAAGCCTATGCACGCATCTTTATCAAATGTCAGTGCTAGAGATATAACTAATTTTTTTTTCTTTTACTTTAGGTCTACATGAACTTCTGACTGTATCCTCTGTTTTCAAATGTTCTACTACCAAACAACTCTTGCTATTTCATTGGAAGTCACCAGAGTTACTGGTTCTATGCAGAAAAAGTTAAAAAAAATTGCTTGAGCATACCTAAATCAATATTCATTATTTAGAAATATAACAAAAATGTATTGGTTTTAATTGAGATCTGAACTACTTTTTAACTAATAAAGATTTATAACAAAGGTCTAAGTTTTTTTGTTTTGTTTTGTTTTGTTTTTGTTTTGTTTTTTCTTTTTCTGATATCAGCTGCCTTATGAGTTATTGGCACTGCCCTTTTGCAGTCACAGGTCATTGTGAGAAATCTCAGTTTTATTATTGGGTTAAAATAGTTTTTAGCAAATACTCTTTAAAAAATAACAGTAAATTAAAAGCTTATATAAAACATAGAAAAATGTGAATCTCATGTTATAAAACTTACTAGTTTCAAAATTTCCTAAGGAATAGATGAGCTTGTACATCGGTTAATATCCAGGGTACTGCATACTCTCTTAGAAAGCTCAGTTCTGGGACAAACCATGGAGAATTCATCACTCTCCTGATAAGAAATGGTTGATGACCATCCTAAATGTATCCCTTCAGTTGAAGGCCTCCAAAATAAAGAGGGGAAAACTGATTTGAAATGGTTTGCGAGCCTAATTCTGTTAGTAGGGATGAAAGCTGATAAACAACATTGGGCGACCTGCAGAGCAAATAGATTCTTGATTCCACAGGAATCCAGCTGCCATTGTGTTCCAGATGAGCAAGCATCACTTAAATAAATAAACCCTAACCCCTCTCCATACATAATTTCCAGGTTTACTGCATATTTAAGCTATAAGTGAATCCAGGCTGGAAAGACACAGAATGCCTCTCTGGGAGATGCTATGAAATCAGTGGGATAGATAAAAAGGTCATTGAGCTGTGGGGGGAGGGGCGGTGGGGAAGTTGTGCTTGGCAGCTTTCTCATGACTGAGCCTGCTAGTAACATAGTGCTATTTTGAATTTGTACAGCATCTTGCCACTTTGATCTTCTGTGAGTTCTGCAAACACTAATTTATCCACACTATACTTGTCATTATGTCAGAAGGTACTCTTACCTCTGACAGATGGTTAAACCTGACAAAGAACTAGCTAACCTGGGCACCAAAGGAAGACAGGTCAGCCTTCTGTAAACCCGGAGGTGTGACTGCAGGATATCAAATCCCAAAGGAAGACCAGTCAGTCTTCTGTAAACCCGAAGGTGTGACTGCAGGATAGCAAATCCCACAGGAAGACAGGTCAGTCTTCTGTAAACCCGAAGGTGTGACTGCAGAGATTGCAAATCCCACAGGAAGACAGGTCAGTGTTCTGCAAACCTGAAGGTGTGACTGCAGGGATAGCAAATCCCCAGCTCTTGAGAAGAAAGTACACTGATGTGGATCTGAGCAGACAAACAAGACAAGAAAACTTTCCTGAGGCTTCTGAATAGAAGAGAAGGAATTGTCCAACAAAGATTGGGTATCCATCAGTGTGTACTGGAAAGGGGGCTCCTGCTCCATGAGAATATTCTGCCAGTCATGACATAGAGGATCCATTGATACACAGGATAACATGGCAGTCCTTTCCAGGTCAGAAGTAAAATAAAATTAAAATTAAAAAAACAATTTTATGTAATCACATTTCACTGAAATCACTGTTATTAGGAGTTTTAATATGTAAGAAATAACTTCCTCCTTCTTTTTGTAAAAGATCAGATCCAAAATATCATTTTTTATTAAGAATTCTCCTCTTGAAAGAAAAAAAAAAGCAATAAAAAGTTTTACCCAAAAGGAGTGGGAGATGTCACTTATTGAAAAGGCAGGATCCAGGCATATTTGACAAATGACAGCGGTGACATTTTCAGAATCACAAAAGCCAGAAAGCTGTGCTTCTGAGGTGAAATCTCTCCTCATGTTGCAAATAAGGTTATAAATAAAGTGCTGTTAAAAGACCAATCACAAAACTATTTTTCATGAGAAATTTAAAATAGAACAAAAATATCACATTTAAGTTTGCATGATACATTTTACTATCTGTCACTTAAATCTTAGAACACTCAACCTTAACAATAATATCAAAGACAGTTTTATTATTAATGCCCACATATTCTACTTTACACACTCTAACTAGCAACCTAACTCAAATGCTGGACACCAAAGTTATTCCCTGTGCAGCATAGCAGTCAGTTTCCTCTGGCAGGTTTACTATTTTATGGAACTGAAATTCATTCATTCATTGGATATCAAAGGCCTCTGTTTTGTTTGTTTGCAAGGACAGACGCAATCTTTTTGATGTGGACCATATAGTTGAAAAGCACTTATGTTGGTATTAATTGAGGAAATAATGATGACAGCATCCAATTTAAATGTTTTGTTTTAAGATTATGAGTGAAATCTATAGTATAGTTAGAGAGGGAGAAAGAGAGAGACAGGGTGTGTGTGATGGGAAATTAAGAGTTTAGAGATTTATATTTTCTCATAATATAAATGAAAGCGTGCCAAGATTGTCCCTTGTCTTCTTAGACAATATATCTCTCATAGGATTGTCTTTTCTCACATTGATATTCATCTTAAGTGAAAAGTATCCAAGAGTGTCCTACCTCACTTTGGAAGTACTGAAAGATAGGTATCAAAGAGCTGTGTGTGCCTAGATAAGCTGAAGGAAAGCCAGAGGAACAAAGAGAATGAAATCCATCGGCAATTATGACATTCCTAAACAACAGTAATAAAAAATGCATCAACTTAAAAATAAAAACTTGTCAAAGTTCACAGACCTCATAAAAGACAGATCTAAAAGCTGTTACAAACATAAATTACCCCTGTTCCTTTTCCCATATCAGAGTGTCTCTAAAGTACTTTGGTCACAACTTCCTAATTTTATATATATATATATATATATATATATATATATATATATATATATTTATATATATATATATATAATATCTATTTATATATAATATATTATATATAAATATATAATATATATAAAATTGTATATATATATATTGCTTACAATGTTACAAAATTTCTATGTATATAAGTGTTACAGAAAAGATTAAATATTTTTAACTCAGGGCCAAATGAAATGGAAAAGTAAGAATGGAAAATAAGATAGAATCTGAAGTTGGAGGGGGACACAGCATATTACTTGTCTCTTTCATGATGAGCTTGCAACTTGGTTATGAGTTTCCTAACAGCAAATAAGAAAGCATGTATGTTGGTCTTCATATTCTGTTTAGAAAAGTGAAGCAGCGAATCTGAAAAATGAGACCTCTTCTCTATGCAAACTGACTTCCACCGATCTAAGAACAAGTGGGTACTATGATAAACAACATTCTTAATAGCATCCTTTGGAAGACATAGAAGATAGTATCAGGTTTAATTGGGTGTCTTACTTCCTCTAAAGTTAGACTTATGGTGTGACATCAAAACACAAGTCAGTAAAAGCAGATCTGCGCAGATGGTTTTGGAGTGTGAGAAGGGCAAGATGCTGAAACGGCTGTGTCTGAAGACTTTTCTGGTAGAATTACCTTTTATAACATGGGGATGGAGGTTGAAGTGTCTTGAAAAGCAGATGGAGAGTAGATCATTCCTACAAAACCTAGCTGATTGTTGCTTTCCTTAACTGAGTGTATAAAAGGTACTCATCTGAGTAAGATTCAAAAGCTAATCCCTGATAAGTAGCTGGAGATCCGCAATGCTCTGTGGCCTGTTAATTGTGAATCTCCATGTTGCAAATATCATAGTGAGAGGAGGTTACTACTTTGTGTTAAGGCATTAAGAAGAATCTTGTTAAACAAAAGTGCTTTATCAGGAATTAAGATATTATCAGGATTAACATATTAGTTTCAGTTAATTCTGCCCATTAGTTATTAGACAACAGGTGCCTAAAGAAACAAAAAATAAAAGATACATTCACTATTGTAAAAAAGACAGGCTCACATATGATTTCCATCTCTTTATCTACCATTCACTAATACAGTGGCCCAAAAAGCCTCCACATATATTTTCCTGAATCTTTACAATACACGTTTGTATGATTCAGGAGGGAGTTTTAGAGGAAGATAAGAATAAGAAGAGCAGTTGAAGAGATGTAATTTCATTCTTATAAAAAATTAGCATAAATCTTGGCTACGTCCTCCCCCTCAAAGACTCCTGAATCTTGTAGAGTGAAATTACTCCCTCTGTTATCAAAGGACCAGCTGGAACTAGCACTGCCAGCTGAGGCTGTCTCCCTGGACCCTTCTTCTCATTCAGAATTTCTGTGCCCCTCAATACTTGCTAGGAGTTGGGTCACAAAGATACCCTAAGATTTGTGCTTATGTGGTCACCATATGGCTCTGTGTTTGACCTCTAGTATTCAGAGAGTGCATAGATCATAATGGTTGGTAGACACAATATTTATTTGATTTACTTGAAGTTATTTCCTTGGGAGTATTGTGTGAGACTGAGTTGCTAGAATGCAACTCACACCGATGTCAGGTGACCCTTGATGGCTTTGGTCATTAGACAAGTTCATAACTCTGGACTACCATCAACCCCAGACCCAGTGATTAGTGACATATTTGTGTGCCCATGTTTTTCAGCCACAAGGATGATCTCATCTTAGCACTGGAGGGAAATGAAGGTGATGGCACATGAGGATGGTGGATGGCTCCCTTATAAGAGCAATGCTGCCTTTGCTAATGACGGTTTTATGACACTAGGACATCATCCTAATTCTTCTATGGGCTTGTGCTGTAAGTAGCACCTTAGAATGACCATGATTAGCTTCTCCGAGGGACTGAGGCTATGGCTTATGATATCAACTGGCCCTTTTAATCCATGTCCTTTCTCACTGTTGCACTGTCATTCCAGAGTGGAGTCATTTCTTATGGGATGAAGGATGCACATTCTTAATGCAAAAGGGACCTCCCTTATCACTTGGCAAGAAGGCCCTTTTAATTTAAAATTTTTATTAGCATTTTCCATGATTATAAAAAAGATCCCATGTTAATTCCCTTCCCCCCCACACACACTTTCTCCTTTGAAAGCCCATTCTCCATCATATTACCTCCCCATCACAATCATCGTACTTACATATATACAACATCAACCTATTAAGTACCCTCTTCCATTCCTTTCTCTTCCCTTTATGTCTCCTTTTCAACTTACTGGCCTCTGCTACTAAGTATTTTCATTCTCACACAGAAACCCAGTCATCTGTAGCTAGGATCCTCATATGAGAGAGAACATGTGGCTCTTGGCTTTCTGGGCCTGGGTTACCTGACTTAGCATAATCGTTTCCAGATCCATCCATTTTTCAGAAAATTTCATAACTTCATTTTTCTTTACCACTGAGTAGAATTCCATTGTATAAATGTGCCACATCTTCATTATCCACTCATCAGTTGAGGGACATCTAGGCTGGTTCCATTTCCCAGCTTTTATAAATTGAGCAGCAGTAAACATGGTTGAGCACATACTTCGAAGGAAATGAGATGAGTCCTTAGGATATATGCCTAGGAGTGCTATAGCTGGATCATATGGTAGATCAATCTTTAGCTGTTTTAGGAACCTCCACACTGATTTCCACAATGGCTGGACCAGATTGCATTCCCACCAGCAGTGTAGAAGGGCCCCTCTTTTTCCACATCCCCGCCAACATTTATGATCATTTGTTTTCATGATGGTGGCCAATCTGACAGGAGTGAGATGGAAACTCAATGTAGTTTTATTCTGCATTTCCCTGATGACTAGTGACGTAGAACATTTTTTTAGATGCTTATATGTCATTCGTATTTCTTCCTTTGAGAATGCTCTATTTAGCTCCATAGCCCATGTTTTTATTGGCTTGTTTGATTCCTTATTATTTAACGTTTTAAGTTCTTTGCATATCCTAGATATTAATCCTCTATCAGATATATAGCTGGCAAAGATTATTTCCCATTCTGTAGGTTGCCTCTTTGCTTTATTCACAGTGTCCTTTGCAGTGCAAAATCTTTGTAATTTCATGAGGTCCCAGTGATTAATCTGTGGTTTTATTGCCTGAGCAATTGGGGTTGTATTCAGAAAGTCTTTGCCAAGACCAATATGCTGGAGGGTTTCCCCTACTTTTTCCTCTAGCAGTTTCAGAGTTTCAGGTCCAATGTTAAGGTCTTTAATCCATTTGGACTTAATTCTTGTGCATGGTACGAGAGAATAATCTATTTTCATCCTTCTGCAGATATATATCCAGTTTTCCCAACACCATTTGCTAAAGAGGCTGTCTTTTCTCCAATGAGTACTTTTGGCATTTTTATTGAATATCAGGTGGCTATAGCTACTTGGGCTTACATCAGGGTCCTCCATTCTGTTCCATTGATCTACATGTCTGTTTTTGTGCCAGTACCACGCTCTTTTTGTTACTATGGCTCTGTAGTATAGGTTAAAATCAGGGATGGTGATATCACCAGCCTCATTTTTGTTGCTTAGTATTATTTTAGATATTTGAGGTTTTTTGTGATTCCAAATGAATTTTTGGATTGTTTTTTCTATTTCCATGAAGAATGCTTTTGGAATTTTGATAGGGATTGCATTAAATGTGTAGATTGCTTTTGGTAAAATTGCCATTTTCACAATATTGATTCTTCCAATCCAGGAACAGGGGATGTTTCTCCACTTTCTAGTGTCTTCTGCAATTTCTCACTTGAGTGTTTTAAAGTTCTCATTGTAGAGATTCTTTATTTCCTTGGTTAGGTTTATTCCAAGGTACTTTATTTCTATTTTTTTTTTGATGCAATTGTGAATGGGAGTGATTCTCTGATCTTCTGTGTGTTTGTTGTTAGCATATATGAAGGCTACTGATTTCTGTGTATTTATTTTGTATCCTGCTACATGGCTGTAGGTTTTGATCAACTCTAACAGTTTGCTAGTAGAGTTTTTAGGGTCCTTTATGTATAGAATCATGTCATCTGCAAATAATGATAACTTGATCTCTTCCTTTCCAATTTGTATCCTTTTTATGTGTGTCTCTTGCCTTATTGCTATGGGTAAGACTTCCAAAACTATATTAAATAAAAGTGGGGACAGTGGACACCCTTGTCTTGTTCCTGATTTCAGTGGGAAAGCTTCCAGTTTTTCCCCACTTAATAATATGTTGGCTGGGCTGGAGAGATGGCTTAGCGGTTAAGCGCTTGCCTGTGAAGCCTAAGGACCCCGGTTCGAGGCTCGGTTCCCCAGGTCCCACGTTAGCCAGATGCACAAGGGGGCGCACGCGTCTGGAGTTCGTTTGCAGAGGCTGGAAGCCCTGGCGCGCCCATTCTCTCTCTCTCCCTCTATCTGTCTTTCTCTCTGTGTCTGTCACTCTCAAATAAATAAATAAAAAATTAAAAAGAAATAATATGTTGGCTGTAGGCTTGTCATAAATAGCTTTTATTATATTGAGTTATGTTCCTTCTATTCCAAGTTTCTGTTTATTATGAAGGCATGTTGGATTTTGTCAAATGCTTTCTCTGAGTCCAATGAGATGATCATGTGATTTTTGTCCTTCAACCCATTAATATAGTGTATTACACTTATAGATTTTCATATATTGAACCATCCCTACATTTCTGGGATAAGGCCTACTTGGTCAGGGTGAATGATCTTTTTGATATACTCTTGTTTTCTGTTTGCCAATATTTTGTTGAGAATTATTGCATCTATGTTCATGAGGGAGATTGGTCTATAATTTTCTTTATTTGTTCTATCTTTGCCTGGTTTTGGTATCAGGGTGATGCTGGCCTCATAGAAGGACTTTGGTAGAATTCCTTCTTTTTCTATTTCCTGGAAAAGCTTAAGAAGC
Organism: Jaculus jaculus; assembly: GCF_020740685.1. Taxonomy (NCBI): domain Eukaryota; kingdom Metazoa; phylum Chordata; class Mammalia; order Rodentia; family Dipodidae; genus Jaculus; species Jaculus jaculus. The sequence continues at coordinate 37,275,239 of NC_059103.1, forward strand.
AATGGTGTTAGGTCTTCCTTAAGGGTCTGGTAAAATTCAGCAGTGAATCCATCTGGGCCTGGGCTTTTTTAGTTGGGAGATTATTGATAACTGTTTGGATCTCCATGTTTGTTATAGGTCATTTAAGTGATTAATCTCATTTTGATTTAATTTAGGTAGGTCATATAAATCAAAGAAATCATCCATTTCTTTCAGATTTTCATACTTTATGGAGTATATGCTTGTATAGTATGTCCCTATGATTTTTTGAATTTCTCTTGTATCTGTTGTGATGTTACCTTTTTCATCTCTGATTTTATTAATATGTGTCTCTTCTCTCTTTCCTTTGGTCAGATTTGCTAAGGGTTTATCAATCTTGTTTATCCTTTCAAAGAACCAACTCTTTGTTTCATTAATTCTTTGGATTTTTTTGTTTGTTTGTTTGTTTGTTTGTTTCTATTTCATTAATTTATGCCCTGATCTTTATTATTTCTTCCTGCCTACTGATTTTTGGTTTGCCTTGTTCTTCTTTTTCCAAGGCTTTAAGGTGAAGCATTAGGTCATTTACTTGCAGCCTTTCTAATTTCTTAATATACGCACTTAAGGGTATAAATTTACCTCTTAGAACTGCCTTCATTGTGTCCCAGAGATTTTGGTATGTTGTGTTCTCATTATCGTTTGACTCTATAATTTTTTTTGATTTTCTTGTTGATTTCTTCATTGACCCATTCATCATTTAGTAGTGTATTGTTTAGTTTCCATGTTTTTGTGTAGGCTCTATAGCCTTTCTTGCTACTGATTTGTAGTTTAATTCCAATGTGGTCAGATAGAATGCAAGGAATTGTTTCAATTTTCCTGAATATGTTAAGATTTGCTTTGTGTCCTAATATATGGTCTATTTTATAGAATGTTCCATGTGCTGCTGAAATGAATGTATATTCTGCAGCCTTTTGGATGAAATGTCCTGTATATATCTGTTAAGTCCATTCCTTCTATGACCTCATTTAGTCCAGATGCCTCTCTGTTTATTCTTTCCCGGGATGACCTGTCAATTGATGAGAGTGGGTTGTTAAAATCACCCACCACCACTATGTTTGGTGTTATTTGTGACCTTAATTCTAATAGTGTTTGTTTGATGAATTTGGGAGCCCTCATGTTAGGTGCATATATGTTTAGGATTGTAATGTCCTCCTGTTGGAGTGTGCCCTTAATCAATATAAAGTGACCTTCCTTATCTTTCTTGACTAACGGTGGACTAAAGTCTACCCTGTCTGATATTAGGATAGCAACCCCTGCTTGTTTTCTAGGCCTATTTGCTTGAAACACCGTCTTCCAACCTTTTACCCAAAGATAATGTCTATCCTTTGAAGAAAGGTGAGTTTCTGGGAGACAACAAATTGTAGGATCCTGCTTTTTAACACAGTCTGCAAACCTATGTCTTTTTGTTGGGGCATTGAGGCCGTTGATATTAAGAGATATTATTGAAAGGTGTGTATTTATGTTTGCCTTTTTTTTTGTGTGGTTCCGGTTCTACCTGTGGTCTTTTGTGTTAACTAGTATTTGAGTGTTGCTTGTTTTTTCTAGGTTCCTTATATGTGTGCTTTTCCTTTTCTTCGGCATGAAGGATCCTATCAAGTATTTTCTACAGAGCTGGTTTTGTCTTCAAATACTCCTTTAACCTGCTTTTTTTCATGGAATGTCCTTATTTCTCCATCTATTTGAATGGATAACTTTGCAGGATAAAGTAACCTTGGTTATCAGTTGTTATCTTTCAGAACTTGAAATATATCACTCCAAGCCCTTCTGGCTTTAAAAGTTTGTGTTGAATAATCTGCTGTAATCCTGATGGGCTTGCTTTGGTAGGTAACTTGATTTTTCTCTCTAACTGCTTTCAGTATTTTTTCCTTGTTGTGTGTGTTTGGAAGTTTGATTATAATATGTCTAGGAGAGGTTCTTTCCAGGTTTTGTCTGGCTGGGGTTCTAAAGGCTTCCTGTATCTGCATTGCCACCTCCTTCCCAATTTGGGGGAAATTTTCTTCTATGATTTTGTTGAAGACACCTACTATGCCTTTGGAGTGGAATTCTTCTCCTTCTACTATGCCCTGAATTGTTCTATTTGATCTTTTCATAGTGTCCCAAATATCTTGAAATTCCCACTCATACTTTTCTATAAGTTTGTCTTTCTCTTTGTTGGACTTTATTAGATCTGCCACCTGGTCTTCTAGCTTAGATATTCTGTCCTCTCCTTCATCCATTCTACTGGTGAGATTTTCTACAGAGTGGTTTTTGTTTTTTTTTTTTATTTCATTAACTGTGTTCTTCATTGCTAGTAATTCTGACTAGTTTTTCTTTATTATTTCTATTTCCTTATTTATGTCTTGTATTGCCTTCATGAAATTGGTGTCCTGCATCTTCTTTGATTCCTTTGATTTCCTCTTTAAGTTCCTGTTTGACTCTTTTGATTTGTTCTCTGACTTCTTTGAACATATTTACAATCATTCTTTTGAAATCTTTCTCAGGCATTTCCTCTGACTCATTCTCACTCACTGGAGGTCATTTCTGATGCATTAATACTTTTAGGTGGATTTATATCGTCTTGTTTTTTAGTGTTTCTTGTGTTATAATGTATATATTTTTGCATCTGGGATTAAGTTAATGCTTGGATTTTCTAGCTAGCTGGGTATTCTTAGCTGTATCAAGTGATTTGATGTTATATATTTTCAGGGTAGGAGCTTAAGGTGTTACATGTGGCTCTTAAAACTCTCAGAGTATCTACAAAGGTGCTCCTAGCGGTTGAGTTTCCCTGCTATGGGAGTATTCAAGTAGGCTGAGTGGAATAAAATACAGGTAGATTCTAAATGTTAACTAAACACTGTACACATCCAATCAAAAACAGCCCCAAGTATATATGCAAGAGTAGTTATTATAACAACCAGATCCTCTATCAACAAAGAGGTTAAGATTTCTGGTCTGTTGAGGGATCCAAGTCAGCTTGTGACCAAGTGAGACCCTTCCCTGGTGCAATCCCAGTTACCTTGGATTATTTTGGTCTCAGTCAAGTTGCTGCCTGGTTGTCGGGCTGCAGTTCTGATTTCTGGATCTCAGCACTGGCTTTTCCTGCGGGGCAAGCCGAGCCTGGCAACTGTGACCCTGCTGATCAGCACCCCTGCTGCTGGAACTGCTGCTGCTAAAGCTGCCTCTGCTGGGTCTGTCAGCAGCTGAAGCTGCTGCTGCTGGGCCCACTGCTGCTGCTGCCTCTGCTGCTGCTGCTGCTGTAGCTGCCACTTCTGGAGTCACTGCTGCTGCTGAAGCTGCTGCTACTGGGTCCACTGCCACTGCTGCCACTGAAGCTGTTGCTGCTGGGTCTGCTGCTGCTTGGGCCACTGTTACCAGTGCTGGAGGCACTAATGTTGCTGCCGGACTCTGCTCCTGCTTGGGTCCTACTGTTGGCCCAAGTTGGCATGGCCGGGTCCCGGGACCACTGCTCTGTTCGCTGGATCTTGGATCAGGTGGTGGGGGAGGGGAGGGAGCCGCAGATCCTCTGGATCTCTTGGTGCTCCACGTGTTCTTCTACCTCATGGTCTGCTCCTCTGTTGTTCACTGCCACTCTCCCTTCATGTTTCCTGAGTTTTGGAGAGCATCGGTGTGAGTGGAAGCTCCCGCACCTGGCTTTTCCTGCTGCTGAAGCTGAGTCTGATGGCTTTCTGGTGCACCACCGCTGCCATGCTTGGCAGAGCTGCTGGGGCCGCTTTTGCCGACCTGTGCGGGCTCTGGATGCTCTGGATCTCTTCTACTTCTCCGCTGCTGCTTCAACTTCCTATGAACCTCACTTTTTAGTAAAAGTATGTATTTTGCTGAGTTTTTTTGGGGGGTCTTTTTTTACCCCCAGGCTGCTTTGGCATGGTACCTACATTACCATCTTAACTGGAAGTCCTCATGAAGGCCCTTTTTCAAAGCAGAAGTAAAAGTAGGGCAGACATGTAATCATCCCTGTAGGGATATGTTTTCTTATATTGTGTCCATAGCTTAGTTAGCAAGGAAAGACATGAATGATGTGCTTTGAAACCTTTAGACTAGAAAACTAAGAAATAGAATTATCATGTTCAGAAAATTAATGCTCATTTTCGCTGCATATTAAAAGCAAGCCTTTTATTACAGTTCATCCTCCACAAAGTACATGAGAAAGTCACAAGAGGCCAGTCCTCAAGGGTGGCTCAAAGGACCAGACAGCATCATGATTAAATAGTGGGAAAGAATTACAAAGAACTATAATGTTTCTTATTGTTCCCAATTGAACCTATACAGTTTCTGAGAACTGTGGCATTAAGAATAATGTCAGCATTGCTAAATTTGTCTAATCATTAAATACTCAAAGTAACCAGAAATAAAGTATCCAACAGGGATGGAGAACAGAAAATATCACGGATAAGGAGCATGTCTACCTGTCCAGAAATGAAGCATCCAACAGTGATGGAGAACAGAACAAGGTCGTGGATCAGGAGCATGTCTACCTCTCCAGGAATGAAGTATCCAACAGTGATGGAGAACAGAAGAAGGTTGTGGATCAGGAGCATGTCTATCTCCCCAGGAATGAAGTACCAACACTGATGGAGAACAGAAGAAGATCGTGGATCACGAGCCTGTCTACCTCTCTGGGAATGAAGTATCCAACAGTGATGGAGAACAGAAGAAGATCATGGATCAGGAGCATGTCTACCTCTCCACAGATCATTGGTTCTCACAGCCACTCTTGTATGTGAAAACCTTCACAGAAGTCTGTAGGCTAACAGAAAAATCCTACCACATCAGTTGAACAACAACAACAAAAATCTGAAATAAACAGTATACAAAGAAAAGTTTCATTTTTCCTTCAAAGTTGGACACTTCAGTACCAAGAGAGAACTTTGTGTTTCTGATTTGTTCCACAGGAGAATGTGACAACATGAAAACTGAGTACCCAATGCTCTAGGCTTAGGAGACACTGCTTCAGGTACCAACCAAAATTTTTCTCATACCAGAGTAGTGAAGTAATCACTAGGGCTATATGAAGAATATTGCGGGCTGGAGAGATGGCTTAGTGGTTGAGGCACCTGCTGGCAAAGCCAAAGGATCCAGGTTTGATTCCGCAGTACTCTCATAAAGCTGGATGCACAAGGTGGCACATGCTACTGGAATTCATCTGTAGTGCCTAAAGGTCCTGGCACACCTTATTCTCTCCCTCTCTCTCTCTCTCTCTCTCTCTCTCTCTCTCTCTCTCTCTCTCTCTCTCTCACTCTACCCTGTCTTTCTCTGTGCCTTTCATAAATAAATAATAATTAATTTTTAAAAGTTAGATTTCACAGACACCTGTTCCAATGACCTACTTCCTCAAACCAAGTTCCACACCCAATACTTCCACCTTTGTCCCAGTAGTACAACTTTAAAATTTAAACCATCAATGGATAAATCCATTGATAAAAGCACAACACTCATTATCTAGTCACTTCCCAAGGATCAATACAGTATGTCTAGGAACCAAGACTTCAACACATGTGATTTATTTTGGGGAGAAGCACCACCACTTATCCCAACCATAACAGAAGCACATAACTAGAAAATAAAGGAAGGGCTTTGGATAAGATGATGAACTTGAAGTCCTGTTGGTCCAGCCTAAGGGAAGAGAAGAGTCAAGATAGTAATATCTGTACAAAGGAAAGAGCTGAAGACATCAAGGGAAAAACTTCAGTGAAAAAATTTCCTCAAAAGAGCAATCAGGACTGTCCACCAATCAGCTCCCCACCTACCTGTGCTGCTCCTGCTAGGCTGCAATAATGGTGCCTGTCCCAAGAAGGTGCACTCCCCTCCTAGACATGAATGCTGCAGAGACAACGCACTGGGGAGAGACTAACATGGCTGGGGGAGACAAAGCCAGGCACTGGACATGCCATGGGTGGGGTTATAGCTGCAGTGGTGTAGTATCTGGAGACAGAGACAGAAGAGTGACAGGAGAACTTGAAGTTAGAAGTCTCCATGATCTCCCTGGAGTGAATTGACAGAGAAGAAACCATCTGGTCCCTGGCTGGACAAGTCAGAATGTAGGAACATAGGAAGCAGACTGCTGCTTCATATAGCCTAAACAAGGGATAGAAACAGTGAGGAAACCAGTGACAAAACAACACAAGTGGGAAGGCCTTCCATACCTCATCAAAACCTCAGTCACAGAAAGCCCTATGTTGGAAGAATGATCAGAGTCAAGAAATAAGTGTTATGCCAGGGGTTTCAGAAGGGAGTTCTATCACAAAGTGGATCCTACAAAGAAACCTCTCTCTGAAAGGGTGTCAGGCTGAAATAACTTGTTTAATACCCTTACACAAACAAGCCTTCTCTGGACCCAAAGAGACTACAAAAGATACTCTTGGGTGTAAGAAACCACCTTCATCATGACTATAAATACTTTCAAAGTTATATCATCTTGGATTTCAATTTGTTTCTTCTGTTCATTTTATACTTTTGAATTTACAAATTTATATTTTATTTAGTTATTTTCTTTTAGATTATATCTTGTCTCAACAGGCTTTTATGACTGTCCTTTCTCCTCTGCTAGGAAATATTAAGATTTGTGCAGAAATTAAAAATAATACACAGAATGAAACAAAGAGTTGGTTCTTTGAAAAGCTAAGCAATATTGACAGCTCCTTAGTCATAGCAGTCAAATTTCAGCTCAGATATTTATTATTACTTTCTCCTCTAATAATATTTATATTGGCTTGTTCTTGTCTTCCTAAGACCTTTTAGGTTGTCATGAGATTATTTACTTGAGATTACTATAATTTTCTTTCCTTTTCTTTCTTTCTTTCTTTCTTTTTGTTTTGTTTCTGCTTTTCGAGGTAGGATTTTACTCTAGCCCAGGCTGACCTGGAATTCACTACGTAGTTTCAAGATGGCTTCAGACTCATGGCAACCCTCCTACCTCTGCCTCCAGAGTGCTGGGATTAAAGGCATGTACTAAGACACCATGCAGAGATTAATTTATGTGTGTGTGTGTGTATTCTCCAATGGAAAGTAAAGTTAGCACCAAGTAAATGTGATAACCATTATTTTTTAGAGAGAGTTTCTTGGAGAGCATTTTCATTTTTGGATATGGTACTGACTTGTTTCCCAGTTCCAGATATGGGTTCTGTTCCATTGAGCAGATCAGTCAGCCAACTTGAGAGCAGTTGGTTTCCCACCATGCCTATACACCACTATTGTACTTGTATGAGCATCATGCCAGTTTGTTGCTGCTAAGTAGTTTAGACCATATGTTGCTTGGGGAGATATTGGTCATTTTCCCCCAGTCACTCATGTAGCACCTTCCAGCACTATGCACACTACCTGTCTGGGGACTGACTCTCTTCCAACTTCCAGCCATGTTGCTCCATGATACGTGCCAACAGTGTATGGTGTCTTCAGCAGTAAGGTCTTACCACTAACCTATGGAAGATCATCAAGCACTCTGACATAAATATGTCTTCTTTTTGGAAACAGGTCTCACTGATCAAAAGCTCATTGTGTCTCTCTACATTAAGTATTATTTGGGCTTTAGGAACTTTGTATTTAGCCTTTATTGTGTTAATATATAAACCAACCATGCCGATTCTCTCCAATGCTTTCATCATGAAATGATCTTATATTGTGTCAAGGGCCTTTTCTGTATCTATCAAAATGATCATGTGTTTTTTGTGTTAAACTAGTTTATGTGGTGTATTACATTGACAAACTTCCATATGTTGAACCACCCATGCATTACTGGGATTAATTCCACGCAATCAAGCTGGATGATAGATTTGATGTGTTGTTGGATTCAGTTTGTGAAGTTTGTTCAGGATCTTTGCATCTAAGTTCATCAGCAAAATAGGCTGGTAGTTTTCTTTTCTTGTGGGATCTCTGCCTGGTTTTCATATTAGGGTGATACTAGCTTCATAGAAGAAGTTGGGGAGCTTTCCTTGTTCTCCAGTTGTGTGTCACAGCTTCAGAAATATTGGTTTGAGTTCTTCCATGAAGGTTTGATAGAATTCAGCTGAGAAGCCATCTGGTCCTGGACTCTTCTTCTTGGGGAGGTTTTCTATTGCATTTTCAATTTCAATGGGTGTGATAGGTTTGTTTAGGAGATTAATTTGCCCTGAGTTTAGCTTTGGTAGATGGTATGAGTATAGGAATTTATCCATTTCCTCCACATTTTCCAATTTTGTGAAGTAGAGGTTAAGTAAGAAGTGATGGTTCTCCTAATTTCACTTTTGTCTGTTGTGATCTCTCCTTTTTCACTTCTAATTTTGTTAATTTGAAGTGCCTTTTTGTTTTGTTTTGTTTTTTGGCTTGATCAGATTGGGCAAGGTTTTGTCAATGTTAATTATTTTTTCAAAGAAGCAACTCTTTGTTTCATCAATTTTCTTAATTGTTTTCTTAGTTTCCAATTCATTAATTTCTGCTCTGATCTTAATTATTTCTTTCCATCTAGACCTTTTGGGGTTGGATTCTTCTCACTTTTCCAGTGCCTTTAGGTTGATGAGTAGGTTATTGATTTGGGATCTGTCTCTGTTATGAAGGCATTTAGTGTTATAAATTTTCCCCTGTGGCTGCTTTCATTGTTTCCCATAAGTTTTGGTATGATGTGTTTTCAATGTCATTCATTTCCATAAATTTCTCAGTTTCATTTTTCATTTCGTCCACTACCTATTTATTGTTTAAAAGTGTGCTGTTCAGTTTGTAGGAGCAGATGGGATTCTTGTTCAGTGTTTTGTTGTTAATTTCTAGTAATATAGCATTGTTATCTGGTATAATGCAAGGGATTATGTCAATCATCCTAAATATATGAAGGCAGGCTTTGTGATCCAGTATATGATGTATTTTAGAGAAGGTTCCATGGGCTGCTGAGAAGAATGAGTAGTCCATGGATTTGGTATGGAATGTTCTATAGATGTCCATTAGGTCTAAGTGATTTATGGTTTTGGTGAATTCTCTCTTGCCTTGTTGAGTTTCCTTTTGGATGATTTACATATTGTTGATAATGGTGTATTGAAGTCTCAAACTATGATGGTGTTGGTGGTTATTTCTCTTTTATTGTCAAGTAGGTTTTGTTTTATGAATTGTGGTGTCCCTGTGTTTGGTACATAAAGACTGATGATTATGATATCCTCTTAATGGGTTGTTTCCTTGATCAGTAGGAAGTGGCCTTCTTTGTCTCTTTTGATTAATTTTGTTTGAAGTCTATTTTATCCAATATTAGTATGGCTACATCTGCTTGTTTCTTATTCCCATTTGCTTGTATTATCATTCTCTGTGCTTTCACCCTGAGGGGGTGTCTGTCTTTAGTGTTGAGGTGGGTTTCTTGAAGAAAACAGATCCAGGCGTCTAATTTTCTGATCCATCCTATTTGCTTGTGTCTCTTTATGGGAGATTTAAGGCCATTGACATTTAAGGTAATGACTGTGAGGTTTGATTTGTTCTCTGCCATATTATGTTTTTTTGTTTATGTGGTTTGGTATTTTCATGGCCTTTGAAAATTTTTGTGCCTTCTCTGGGGGTGGGTCGTTTGGGGGCTGGGTAGAGTGGCCAAAGTGGTTATGGTCAACAGTTGCAAGCGGTGGGGCAGGGTGGAGCTAGCAGGTTGAAATTGTGCAGGGTGTGGGTGGGGCCAATCATACCAGATAGAAGTCATGGGGGGCAGAGCTGAGCACAGAGGAGAGGGTCAGATGTCAGATGGGGATGGAGCTGAATGGGGTGGGTCCAAAGTAGTGGGCTAGGGGCAGGGCCATCTAAGCATGTCCAAAGTCATGGGGAGTGAAGGGTGTGGCCAATCTGGGAGGGACCAAAGTCAGGGGGGATGAGGGACCGAGAAAAGTGGATGCAAACTTGTGGGGAGAGGGGCGGTGCTGAGCATCACCAATGTCACAGAGGGTTGCTGGCTAAGCAGGGCTGGTCACAAGTCATGGGGGTGGGGGTGGGGCCAAATGTGTCTGAAGTTGTGGGGGGTGAGGAGCAAAGCAGTGCAGTTTCAAAGTCATGGAGGGCAGAAGTGGAGCCGAGAGGGACCAAAGTTGTGGGGTGGGGGGTATTTGAGGCTCAGGTGGTGCTACTGGCTTGGATCTCCTTGCCTGCAGTTAGTGCAAGAGTAGCCTGCGGCTGGGACTGTGGCTAGGACTGCTGCTTGGGGGATTGGGAAGCTGGTGAGTTACCGAGAGAGGGGGAGTCAGTCAGTTCCCATGTTGCCCCTTTGCAACTTCCCACTGGCTATCTATTAGAGATTGCTCTCCCTGGAAAGACTGAGTGACCTCTTAATGCCTTGCCTCTCCTTCCCGGGAGTTTTGGCATGGTTAGGTGGATGTCATCTTGACCAGAAGCTGATTTATATATATATATTAAGACAAGGAATTATAACTTTCTTTCCTATTAAATCTTTCTCTGCACCCCACAGGTTCTGGATTGTTGAGTTTTCCTTTTTCATCTGACTCTGAGGATTTTTAACCTCCCAGAGATTTTCAATGACTCATTAATCTTTGGAAAGTATACTGTTCAGTCTGCATGTTCTGGGTGTTTTTCATAATCTCCTTCCTGTTTATTTGTAGTATTATTTTATTATGATTGTATAGACTATATGAAGTTCTGGCATTATTCTTATATTGTTTGTGAATCATTTTATGTTCTAAAATATCTGTTTTGGAGAATATTCCATGGTGTATGGGGAACATCTGCTCTGCAGCTGCTGGGTGGAGTACTCTATAAATTTTTACTGATTCTATTTGATGAATCCTGTATTATCCTGTCATAAAAATCCAATAAAAAAGAAATCAGCCACCAAAAGAACTAGATGCCAATTTATTTGATGAATATAGAAAAACCTTTCAAATATCTGTAAAGTGTCTCCAGTAATATGTTAACAAGCTCATACACTGTGATCAAGTAGAATTAATTCCAGCAATGCAAGAATAGTTCAAAGTACATAAATAAATAAACACAATGCAACTAACAAGTAATCTTGTGACAAAACTCATCTCTTCATGACAAAAGCTCTCCAGAAATGATGAACAGAAGGGTCATGCTGCAGTGTAATGAATGCCACATATAACCAATAGGCTGCAGTATAGGAAATGGGGGGCAGCTAAAGTGCTCAGCTAAAATTAGAAGCTGGACAAAGTTATCAAGTTGTAGCATTCTTGTTCAATAAAGTTATTTAACTAGGAAAAGAAAAGAAACAAAAAAGGAAGCAAATGGGAAGAGAACATGAAAGGTTAGCTCTATTTGCCAAGCAAAACCCCAGAAAAATATACTCTTCTGAAAAGTGAAGGAGTATAGGTTATTCTTAGACAAAGTGGAGAAGCTGGAGAGACAAAGATCCACCAGAAAGGAGGAAAACAGGCAGAATCCCACAGAGGCTCTTGCAGCCTGCTGATCCATAATCCGTGCAACCCCCCAGTACTGCTCCACCAGGCACACCAAGCAGCAGCAGCAGCACCAGCAGCAGAGACCAAACAAGGGGATTTTTCAACTTCATAAGCCTTCTTTGAAGGTTAAGAAATCTGAAGGAAGGAGAGCTGAGGTCAACTAAGCTGCTACAGAAAGGGGTACAGGTGCAACTGTGTGCACAACTTCAGCACTTTCCTATGCCCCACCATCAGAAGCACAAACTTTCTGAATTCAGTACCCATGGTGGTACAGCCAGCACTGCTCATCAGAGGTCCAGCTCCACAGAACAACACCATGGGACTGAGATGGGCACTCAGCATTGGTGAGATTGGAAACCACACCAAAGCGAGGCCAATTGAAAAGGAAAAAAAAAAAAAAAAAAGGTACATAGGCCTGCAGTGAAAGAGCTAATCTCTTTTTCCTTGTCAGGGCAGGTTATGGGTTATATATTCTTGGTTGGATTTACCATTTTCAGATAACCTCTATTTGGGGGTTGAATGTTGCCTTTGAAGCTTTCATATTTATAGGACTTTGCCTTTTGCTTCTGTCATTATTGGGGGCAGGGTCTGATCAAGGTCCAGCTTGATCTGGAACCCAATGCAGAACAGAAATCTCTACCCCACAGCTGATTAGATTAAGGGTGTATAACAACATACATCCTTAGGGATTTTGGCCTTATAAGACTTTGTTTCTTTAATCCCCGCAATTTCATACTTTGTGCTGGTTTTTATTGATTGTGTATATTGCTCAGTTGAAGTTTAGAATTTGCCAGTAAATTGGTCCACCCAGTCCACTAGAATACCTGCTTAGCAAGCCAACTCAACACATAGGATTACTTCTGCAGCTGGATTGGAGTACAAGACTTACACCTTACACCTTAAACTCATATTCTGAAAGTCTATACAGGTGGATTGCCATATCTATGAACACTGCAAATAAGTAGAAAATCCAAGCATCAAATCAATTCAGTATGCAAATGCCACTACATTATAATACATGAAACTCAAAGAATCAAGATAATATATTTCCACCAAAAAAATTATAAATCCATCAGAAATGATCACCAATGAAACTGTTTTAAATGAAATGCCTGACAAGCATTAAAAAAAAAAATGGTGGTATCTATACTCAAAGAAATCAAAGAAGAAGTGAAAGGAATCAAAGAAGAAAACAAACTTCTGAAAGAGAATACAGAAAACCAGCTTAATGAAATAAGGAGTCATTACAAGACATGAGTAAAGAAATAGAAATACTGAAGAAAAATCAGGCTGAAATCTTAGCTCTGAAGGATACAGTCAGTGAAACAAAAATATCTGTGGAAAGTCTCAGAGTACAATGGATAAAGAAGAAAACAGAATATTTAAACTAGAAGACCAGGTGGCAGAATTATTACAGTCCAACAAAGAGAAAGACAAGCTAATAGCAATTTATGGATGGGAATTTCATGATATCAGGGACACTATAAAATGATCAAACATAAGAATTCAGGGTATAATAGAGGAGAAGAATTTCAATCCAGAGGATTAGTGGGAGTTTTCTATAAAATCATGGAAGAAAATTTTTCCCAAATTGGGAATGAAATGCCAATGCAGATACAAAAAAGCTTTTAGAACACCAAGCAGACAAAACCTGGAAAGAACCTCCCCTTGCCAAATTATAATGAAATTACTAAGCATGCAAACCAAAGAAAATATATTGAAAGCAGTTAGACAGTTTAAAAAAAAAAAAAAAAAAAGCAAATCACCTACAAAGGCAAGCCAATCAGAATTACTGCAGATTACTCAACACAAACTTTAAAAGCCCAAAGGGCTTAGAAGGATGTCTTCCAAGTTCTGAAAGATAACAACTGTCAACCAAGATTACTTTATCCTGCAAAGCCATCTATCCAAATTGATGGAGAAATCGGGTCATTCCACAATAAAAACATAATTTATGACAACTAAACCAGCTCTACGGAAAATACTAGAAGGAATTCTTAATGCCAAAGAGATAGCAAAACACACATGTGGAAATAGGAAAAGGGAGACCATACTGAAATAATAGTTAAAAGAAGCAAGCAAAGGGAAAACAGGAAGCACTACAAACCAAGAAGAATGGCTAGAATAAATGCATACCTTTCAATAATACGTTTAATATAAATGGGCTCAATGCACCAACCAAAAGATGCGGGCTCAAAGACTGGATTAAAGGGAAGGATCCTGACATTTGTTGCCTCCAGCAAACTCATCTATCAATAAAAGATAGACCCTATCTTAGGGTGAAAGGGTGGAAAATGGTATTTCAAGCAAATGGGCCTAGGAAACAAGCAGGGTTTGCTATGCTAATATCTGACAGGATAGACTTCAAACCAACATTAATGAGGAAACATAAATAAGTCATTTTATACTAATAAAGGAACACTCTGACAGGAGGACATTACAATTCTAAATATATATATATACCTAATTTGGGGGCCTCAGCTTCATCAAGCAAACACTATTAGACTTAAGGGCACAGATACCACAGTTGTAGTGGAAGGCTTAATCACCAACTCTAGTCAATTGACAGATCATCCTGACAAAAAATAAACAGAGAGACATCAGAATTAAATGGTATCATGGAACAAATAGGCCTAACAGATATCTACAGAACATTCCATCCAAATGCTGCAGAATATATATTTTTCTCAACAGCACATGGAACATTCTCTAAAATAGAACATAAGGACATTAGGACATAAAGCAAATCTCAACAAATATAGGAAATTTGAAATAATGCCTTGTATTCTATCTGACCAAAATGGGATTAAACTGCAAATCAACAAGAAAAAGCTACAGAGACTTCAGAAATTCATGGAGACTAAACAGTACACTGTTGAATGATCAATGGGTCACTGAAGAAATCAAAAAGGCAATCATTAAATTCATATAATCAAATGATGATGATAATACAACATACCAAAACCTTTGGGACACAATGAAGGCAGTCCTAAGAAAGAAATTTATAGCTCTAAGTGCCTATAGTAAGAAATTAGAGAGTTCACAAATAAACAATTTAATGCTTCCACTTCAGGCCTTGGAAAAAGATAACATGGTAAACCAAAAGTCAGTAGATGGGAAGAGGTAATAAGGATTATGGCAAAAATTAATGAAATAGAAACCATAAAAATAATACAAAGAATCAATGAAACAAAGATGTGGTTCTTTGAAAGGATAAACAAGATTGATAAACCCTTAGGAAATTTGACCAGAAGATAGAGAGAATAGACAAAAATTAATAAAATAAGAGATGAAAAAGTCACCATTACAACAGATAACAAAGAAAGCCAGACAACTATAAGAACATACTTTATGAATATTGTATTGACAGAAAGACAGAAATGTAGATCAATATATAGCAATAAGGCAAGACACTCTCATAAAATGGATACAAATTGGAAAGGAAGATATTAAATTATCACTATTTGCAGATGATATGGTTCTATACATAAAATATCCTTAAAACTCTACCAGAAAACTGTTAAAATTGATAAATACTTTTAGCAATGTAGCAGGATGCAAAATAAATACAAAGAAATCAGTAGCTTTTCTATATACACACAACAAATGTGCAGAGAATGAAATCAGGGACTCTCTCCCATTCACAATTGCCTCAAAAAAATAAATAAAGTACCTTGGAATAAACAACTAAGGAAGTGAAGGAGCTCTACAATGAGAACTTTAAAACACTCAAGCGAGAAATTGCAGAAGACAGAAGGAAGTTGTAAGATAGCCCATGTTCTTGGATCAGAAGAATCAATATTGTGAAAATGTCAATCTTATCAAAAGCAATCTTCATATTTAATGCAATCTCCATTAAAGTTCCAATGGCATTCTTCACAGAAATAGAAAAAAAAATCCAAAATTTCATTTGGAAGCACAGAAAACCTCAAATAGCCAAAACAACTTTGAGCAACAAAAATAAGGCTGGTGGTATCACCATACCCAATTTTAAGCTATATTACAAGGCCATAGTAACAAAAACAGCATGATATTGGCACAAAGACAGACATGTAGATTAATAGAACAGAATAGAGGACCCAGATGTTAATCCAGGCAGCTACAGCCATCTGATTTTTGACAAAAATGCCAAAAATATTCATTGGAGAAAAAACAGCCTTTTCAACAATTGGTGTTGGAAAACTGGATATCTATATGTAGAAAGATGAAAATAGACCCTTCTATTTCCTCCATACACAAGAATCAAATGAAAGTGGATCAGGGACCTTAATATCAGACCTGAAACTCTGAAATTGCTAGAGGAAAAGTTAGGGGAACCCTTCAACATATTGGCATGGGTAATGACTTTCTGAATATAACGCCAATTGCTCAGAAAATAAAACCACTAATCAACTACTGGGATCTCATGAAATTACAAAGTTTTTGCACAGCCAAGGACACTGTGAATAGAGTAAAGAGACAACCTACAGAATGGGAGAAAATCTTTGCCAGTAATACGTCTGACAGAAGATTAATGTCCAGAACAGACAAAGAACTCCAAAAAAAAAAGAACAATAAGAAATCAAACAACCCAATCATAAAATGGGCTATGGAACTAAATGGAGAACTCTCACTGGAAGAAACTGCAGATGGTATATAAACATCTAAAAAAATGTTCTATATTCTAGCCATTAGAGAAATGCAAATTAAAACTACCTTTAGATTCCGCCTCTCTCCCCTCAGAATGGCTACCATCAAGAAAACAAATAACAATAAATGTTAGAGAGGATTTGGTAAAAGGGGAACCCTTCTGCACTATTGGTGGGAATGTAATCAGCCATTGTGGAAATCAGTGTGGAGGTTCTTGAGACAGCTAAAAATAGATTTGCCATATGATCCAACTATAGCCCTCCTAGGCATAAATCCTAATGACTCTTCTTACTACCTTAGAGATACTTGCATAACCATGTTTATTGCTACTCTATTCACAATAGCCTAGATGTCCATCCACAGATAAATGGATAATAAAGATGTGGTACATCTACACAATATATTTCTATTCAGTGATGATGCAATTTGAAATTATGAAATTTACAGGGAAATGGATGGATCTGGAAAGAATAAAAGTAAGTGAGGTAACTAAGACCCAGAAAGCCAAATGTCACATGATCTCTCTCATATGTGGATCCTAGCTGCAGTTGTATAGGGTTGTATGTGAGCTGAAACCAAAACTCGGTAGCAGAGGCCCATAAGCTAGAAAAAGTTTATAAAAGAGGGAGGAGAGGTAAGTTCTTAAAGGGATAATATTGTATATATGTAAGTTGAAGAACAGATTACTGGGAGGAGAAAGGCCTAAATGAGGTCAGAGAAAGAGATTGTATAAAGGAAGGGCAGGGTGCAGAAGGTCAACCAAAATTCAAGATATTCTGAATAAAACATTTGAAAATCTACTTTCTTGAAAAATGGCAGATCCAGAAGCCATAGATTGTTACCAGAAAATTTTCAGTGCCAAGGATGGGATACGTTCCAGTGAGGCCATGGGAGTTCCCTATTGCCTGCCAAACATTATAGGCTATTGCCAAGGCCGTTGGTTTCCCATGAGAAAGAGATAGTAAGACCCTATTGGTAAATACTTCACATGCCTGAGTGGCAAAGTCACTGAGAAATCAAGCTAAGCTTGTGCTGAGCAAAATACCTTTTCCCTATACCCCAGCCAACAGAAAGCTAGAAAAGGCTGCACTGTATGAAGACTTACGGGAGACAGAATCATCAGCAGGGAAAACAGTGGACACTGGTAGCCTCAGGTTTGGCCAGACAGGCCAAATGACTGAATGAGGACAATAGTAGTTATATCTGCTGAGGGAGAAACCAACTGCTTTATAATTGGCTGAAGGCCCACTCTATGGGAGGGAATACATGCCTGGTACTGAAGACCTAATAAAAAGCCTATGGCATAGGGGGTCATGGGCCTTAGTGGTATAAAGTTTGCTCTTTTCTGGATAAGTGAATATATTACTCTCACCAAATTGCCCTGAAAGCACTACAATTAATGTTCATATTTATATATTAATGCTACTTTCACTTCTGTTTAGAGAAGCTTCTCTTTTCAGATGGCAATGACCACTGGGATGACCCAAAAGGCAACATAGTGCTGAGAAGAAGGGATGGAGGAGTGTCCAGCACTGAAACATCTCTCAACCTCCAAGGCTCAGGGTTCATTGCAGAAGATGTTGAGGAAGGAATGTAAGAGCCAAAGGAAGGGTGCCACCCCTTACATACAACTGTTCCAACAGAAATTGACCTCAATATCCAAGACCTTGCAGTGTCTAGCAATACCTACACAAGACCCTCATAATAGGATAAAAAGATGATGGCATTAAACTAAAAGAGAAACTAATGGAGAGAGGGAGGGGATAGGACTGAGAGCAAAGTTATGAAGGGGATAGTTGGAGAGGAGGGAAATACCATGGTTTGTTGTCTGTAAGTATAGAAGTTTATATATATATATATATATATATATATATATATATATATATATAGAGAGAGAGAGAGAGAGAGAGAGAGAGAGAGAGAGAGATGCCATCAACAATATTCTCACAAACAAAAAGAAAACACCTTAAGAATAAAACTAACCAAATATATAAAAGAACTTTACACTGAATATTCCAAAACACAAAATGAAGAAATTAAAGAAGGCATTAGAAGGTGGAAAGTCATCTCATATTTAAGCATCTATATTCCTATTATGAAAATGGGCATATTACTAAAACCCATCTAGAAATCCAATGAATCATTCATTACAATTCCAAATAGATTTTCACATAATCAGAAAAAAAAAAGCCTTAAAATTCGCATGAAAACACAAAGGCTATTTAACAGCCAATGTAACCTCAAGGAGAAAGTGGGGCACAATGTTGGAGGTTTGCAGTGACCAACTTCATATTGTGTGCTCTCACATTAACTGTCATGGTGACCAGTGGAATAGAAGAGAGGGCCCATAAATAAACTCATTTTCTGATAAAGATGTCAAGAACATATGTTGGAGAAAAAAATGTTTATAACATACAGAACTGGGACTGAATTCCAAAATGCAAAAGACTGAAACCTGCTCCCTACATTTTATCCTGTGCAAAATAAGCTCAAAATTGGATAAAAGGCAATAATGTGAACCAACAAGAGGCAAATATGGGGGATTACTTCAAGATGCAGGCATAGAATATGAACAGGACTAAAAGTTAACAAATAATAACAAGAATTGATGAGAGGATTTCATCAAGTTGAAAAATGTCTTCACATTAAAAAGATGGGGTGAGGAGCAAACCTACAACATGGGAAAATGTTATTTTGGTTCTTTGACAGAGGATATTAATATACAGATAATATAAATAACTCAAAAACTAAACATCAAAAGAGAAAATAATAAAAAAATAGGTAAATGGAATGACAAATTTTAAAGATAAGAAATAGAAATGGCCAATGAATGCAATAAAGATGTTCAACATCCATAGTCATCAGGAAAAATACAACCCCAAAGTTTATTTGGAATTTCATTTCACTCCAGTCATGTGAGCACTGCTGGTCTGGGGTCACACTTGGAGAATTTCACATCCTATCTTTACTCCTACTACAGCCTTTGTAAATCCTGCCCTTAAATACATGTTCTTTGCTCTAAAAAAGAACAAGTAAGTAGTACTTGTAATTTAGTCGCTGAAGGTAAATCAACCCCAAACAATTAGGCAATTTATGGATCTTACTATGTGTGGGGAATATAACTATTACATGTCCCTCTAATATATGTGGTTAGACCAAAAATATTCTTCTCAGTGGTTAGTGATCAAATTAATTAGGAGCTAATTTACAACTTTAATGCATTTTTTTCTAATTTATACACAATTGTATCCAACATGATTTTATTAGTTTCCATAAATGCAAATAAAAGAAAATTCAAAATTCATGGTTAACAATACTTGTATAAAGAACAAAAATCCTAAACTGAGGCCAGAGAACTGTCTCAGTCAGTAAAGTACATTCTATGCATGTGGAAAAAACATGGTTAAAATCCCATGCACTCATGTAAACGGAAGGAGGGTCTAGCGACTGCCTGCAATCCCAGTGTGTCTCAGACACAGACAGGAAATTCCCAGGAAAGCAGGCTAGCTAGTCTAGCTGAATTGATAAGCTTTAAGTTCAAGTGAGGTATCTCGCCTGAGTAAAGTCAGAGGCATGTAATCAAATAGGAAGACAGCAAACATCAACCTCTGGCCTGCACACACACATGGCCACATGCATGTACACCCAACCACATACACACAAGCAAAAATATTCAGTTTACAACTGTACTTTATTATTAATTATAGAAACAAATTAGGTGAACCATTATTTTTTGTTATTTTAGGTCTGCACTTAACAGATTTATGGAGAAAACATCAATTTTAAACATTTATTCTCAACTCCCTCTTGCATTATTCAATGGCTAAGAGGCCTCTTGCCAATTTTCTTCACAATTATTGTCTGTAATTGAGATCAACAATGGATACCAATACAGAACCAAATCTCATTCATAGTAACTAATATTAATGAGTGTTACCCACATGCCAGAGAAAAGATTAAGTCGCTATCATGCTATTCTCTTTTCCATAAATTTCACACTATCCCCTAAGACTTGGCCCAATTCTATCTAACTCCAGAGACTCTTAAATGCTGCATTCATTGCCTTTTTGTAGTGCGCAAAAGTATGCATTATATAATGTGACCTTAAAAGAACTCTGAGGGACAATTTAGATGTTTTTAATTCTATTTCGTGATGGCCATATGGGGTTCCAGAGAAATTAAGAAGCAGTGCTACTATCTGAAGCAGGTCTTCTGACCAAGAGTATGCTTCAGTAAGATAAGACTAACATGACTCAGAGATCCATGGTACAAAGCTCACAATGTATGTGATGGCATACTTAGAAATCATTTTTGCAAGTGGTTCATCTAGAGGGCTTGCATTTGTGCTTACATAATGAGTGTGTGTGTGTGTGTGTGTGTGTGTGTGTGTGTGTGTGTGTTTAGTACAACATTAAGAACATCTACATGCAAACTTCCGTATTAAGACTTTGAATAGCTTTTGGGCCTGTCGTAAAAAAAAAAAAAAAACTCAGGAAAGTCAGGAAAATTTACCAATGATGAAGATCCCAGATAGCAATTTCAAAAGTTTAAAGGTATTTAAAGTAAAGGTATTTAAAGGTATTAAAAAAAACAATTAATAATTGAGATTTTTTATATTATTGGAAGCAAACACAAGTTGATGAAACAAAACTAGGAAGTCACAGAAGTTGAACACATTAAAGATTATTAATTGAATAGATCTCAGGATTCCAGGCTTTCCTAGTCAGTAGATAGAAGGAATTCCCATGTGGTGAGTTAGAAAATGACCCTGATTGTGCAGCTCCACAACCTTTTGAGACTCAGGGACCTATGTGCTGAGGTGAAAGAGGAAAAGAAAGAAAGGCAACATATTTCCTTTCTCAGCCACAAACTGAAAATTATATATGGTCTTCTTCTGCATTCTGTGTTCTGTGTTAGTCAGGGTTTGCTAGAGGTGTAGAACTGACAGAATGAATATATATTGCAAAGGATCTCCATCACATTGGCTCACACATTATGATTTTCTTGGCTGTCTGCTTTCTAGAGAGTCTAAGAACCTGGAAGATGCTCAGCCCATGAGGCTGGACTGATTTAGCAGTCCCAATCTGGCACTGGAATTTTGGAGGACTACTGGAGAGATGGTGCTGGTCTTTAGTTCACATTGGGAGGCACAAGAAACTGCTTTCTTGTCCTGTAATATGAGACAGAGTATGTCAATAAGTTGTGCAGGATGGCCTTGAGCTCACTCTGTAGACAAAACAGCTCCCAAACTTTTGATCATCCTCTCTGAGCCCAAGTGTTGGTGTGGCCTCACAGGGTACCCAGACAGGTGCAGACTGGAGGAAATTGTCATGGTTCCAATTCCATTAAGCTCTACATTTATGAAAGAAAAAGCATTTCATACCACTTCATCCTTGCCTATTTCACTTTGTGATTACTTTCTCTTCTGGTCTTTATAACACAGTTTGAGTCCACGCATTTGGAAGTAATTGAACAATATGAATTTTAACTTTCTCCCTTCGTGGGAAGTAACAGATGTCTTGTTGATTAGGATGACCTCTGGTTGACTGTAGAACAGGAGACAAACAGGAGCCTAATTGAATGAAATCTCTACCCCACAGGATGTAGTTGAAGATAGAGAATCATCCTAGTTAGGTAAGCATGACATCCTTCAATTTAATTAAAATAACACTGTAGAAGGATGCTGTACTACATGAAGCAAAATTCATGGAGTACAATTTCTTCTTTTTACTTTAGAGCTAATTAAAATCATGTGTAATCTCATTTGAATTATACTTAAATTAATAAATATAAATAGATGAGAGACAGGTAGATAGGCAGGCAGCCTGTGGATTTTACTTATATAGAATTTGTCTGATACTTTGAGCAGAGAATGTTATTGCTAATGAGTCATTGAAATGTTTGAGGCTTTTTCATTTTCTAAAGCAAAACAATTTCCTTGAAAGGTTGAAAATCATTTGAATGAATCTATAAAACAGGCGGTAAAATGGTTTTTAGCACAGCTAAGGAGGTGCCGTGCTGGTCTTAATGAGGTGCTCGCTTATGAAAGAATATTATCATACTTACACAAATCATTTGTTTCAGTGACATTTGAAACAGCTATTAGTGCAAAAATTTACACCTATAAGCCCCACTTTACCATTTTTATCACATACCCAAGAGTTTTGAAAAGCTAGATTACCCATGGCAAATTTTCTCCTTCATCATTGGAGACATTGATTTTATTTAGCACAAATGACTGTCAAAATATAGAAGATTTTAACCAATACTGAGGATCCTTCATTCTGTGTTTAAATAAATGAACTTAGTTTGGTTGCATTTAGAAATTTTTCTTCATAATCTCCCCCCCCAACAACCTACATAATTAAGACATAAATTGTCTCAAATTAGCATGCAAAATTGTCATTTATTATACTGTGGAAACTTCCATTCAGAATTATATGGCATATATAAAAGATGTGATGCCTGTTGTTGAGATTATGCAAGATATGAAGACAAAGATGTCTTTGCAGAGAACTGTCCAAATTTCCTTCTTAAGTATATTTCATTGACAATGATAGGTGTGTTCTGGGAGAAGAGTAAAATGTAACTGGAGATATCAAAGAATACCCAAGACACACAGTTATCTTAAGGTCTCAAGTATGTGTGATGCAGTATGTTCTGGCTGGAACATAGCTACCTCTGATTCCCCAGATTACAAAGAAAATTTTGTGTTTCTCTTGTGTCTCTTATGGAATAGTCAATTCTGTTTGATTTTTGACAGTGTGCACTCTGTGAGGAACATGGGATCAGTAGACAGCTAGCCATGAAAAAGCTGTGGAACTTTTACCTCTAGGTCCATTAGGTCTTCTATAAGTCCTGCCATGGGTTGATGCTTCCCCACAGAGCCATGAGCATGTGTATTGCATCTTTCATTCCCACCTATCTCTCTTCTGACTCCCATTTCCCATATCGCATGCATTTGTAATTTGTTCCTACTGGTCAATATCTTATATGTAACTCACTTCTTTAACAACTCAGAGACTTTGCCAGAGGATATCTGCAATATGTGGACATTATATGAAGAATTCTGTGAAATTAATGACAGATACAGACTTTCAAATGACTCAGAGCTTACTTCCAACAATTGCCCAGGAAAGGGCATGAGCTTCTAGACGAGCAAGTGGTCACCAAGTTATCATTTCACAGATGACTGCAGTCACCTCCCGCTTCTACACATGTACTCTTTCATTGTGTTCACAATGTAACTTAATATATCTGCATATGATTATACACATTACATTTCAATACATTTATTTTCTTGAATATATTAATGGTATATAGATGTGGTACTGCCATATCATACCTGAGAATCCAAAGAAAGGAATGAAACACTGGAAAGCCTTGCCCATCAACTTGTAGTATATTCAAACTTGATTCATGTAGATTTTGAGAATTCTACAATCTTTTCTAAACTTATAACAAGAAATGGAATGCAATATTTTGTTTTAAAAAATACATACAATACTAGATTATTCTCATGGTCAGTCAGTGTGTTATACTTTTGGGGAGAGCAATCTGGCCATAGAGTTGTTTGAAAAGTTCTGTGGGTGATCCTAACAAGTAACCAGTGTCCTGAACCAGTGAACTAGAGCTTACAACACTGGAGTAAAGAAGATAGCTTTATTCTCTGATCTATTCACTGTTACCTTTATCCAGCATCTCTCCACACAGACACAAATGTCATAAAAAGTATAAAATATTCTTGGTTTAACTTGTTGGCTTGTTTTGGCCATAAGTTATGTGCTATTTTTATAAAGGTTCACATTATAAGAAACAGGGGAAACAATGGTTTAGAAAATGCACAAGAATGAATGGTGCCTACCTGAACCTACTGAAGCAGATAATAAGAAAAGGAAAAATTGGAAGAACATTGTAGTTACATAAGGAAATGCATATAAATTCAGATCTCTAGAGCCATTCTTTGAAGGGACCACTTAGGATTTCAAGCTCTATTATATATGAAGCTCTGTGTACTCTTAGGTTCTATAAGGTCTTATTAAGGGATGCAGAAGAAATTGTGGTTTCTGAAAGGACTTTCCTTTCAGTCATGCTAAAAGCCCAGCAAAATCACATGTGACTGGGTCCTGTAACTGTCCATCTTCTAATAAGCATGTGGGAGGCATTAAGACACTTTTAGGACTGTAAGTGAAGGCTTTCTTACATTAAAATAACTCTATGGGCATATTGTGCCCAGGAAAAACAGCCACAGCTTTTGATAATTCACTCATCTTAGATTTGGGACTGCCCACAAAGTCATTGTCTGTAGTTGATGACAGGAGGTGAGACCAAAATTTGTTTGATCACCAATCTGAATAATGAATGACAAAGGGTTTTATCACTAGCAAACCTGGCATGAGAGCAGCAAGCAACACCAATACTGGAAAATAGATTTCTGAGGCATTAAACTCTTACATTTTAAGGAGCTGTCAACAAGGTCGAGCCTCTCCAAGTCCACCTACCCCAATGCACTGCATGGTAGATACTAAACCACAGACCCCTTAAGTCAACTCTGCATTTATTTTCATTTTTCTTTCAGATGAACAAAACTTCACACAGCCTTTCTTCTGTGACCATAACTTGAAAGCAAATTACTTTGGAAGGTTGACAGATAGCTCAATATTCTTATTTCCAAGTATAGAAAATGGTTTCATTGTAGAGGCTTAATTCTAACAAAGAAAATCAGCTGAAGTCTATATCCTGTAGAAATCAAGATAAGCACTTAGAGGCCATGATTCACTAGTTATATGTGGTAGGAATTTGGATCATGGCTGGATTTTTCTTGGTAGGTTTATAATTATGAGCATTAAGATCATTGTTTTTTGAATAGCATATTTATATGCATCACAATTATGAGTTTTATTTCACAGAAAACTTAGTGTATTGTTAATTGAGAACTTCATTGTATGAACATTTTACTAATGGTTATACTCCCATTGGATTACACTCTTATGTCCCCTATCTCTCACCCCACATTCCACTGAGCCCCTCATCAGAGGGGCCAACATTATTAACTGCAGGGGTCATGAGCATACCAGTGTTTATCTGTGGGGAGGACAGTGCCTCAGAATACTCCTTCCCACACTGTGGCTCTTGCGTTCTTTCAACTACCTCTTTGTAGTGTTTCCTGAGCCTTAGAAGGTACACTATATGTCTCTTTTAGTGATGATCTCTCCACAGCCTCTGACTTCCACTTTCATGAATTTTGAGTCTCCTTGGTGTCTACTGCCATCTTCCTGGAGGAGGTTCTCAGGCTATCAGGGAGAACAACAATCATAATTTAATGTGCCACTTCCTTGGTGATGTTGTCTGGGCCCTGTTTGACTTGTTTTGTGTCTGGCAGTTTGCTTTCTAACCTTGAACTGATAGGTCTAAGGTCTCCCTGAAATTCACTCTTCTCTTAAAAAGCATATTGTCTAAAGGGTGAGAACAGCATTTATCAAAGGGGACAAATACAGACATGTAGAAGGCATTTGCTGAGAATAACCTCCCCTTTTAGCCAGAGAATCATGGAAGCTTCCCTCTAGGGTCCATGAACTTCCAAGTCATAGACTTCTAAACTTAGATCTCAGTTCCAGGTCTAAGTTCCCTCCAACTGATCAGGCCTCATATCCAATCAGGGAGCAGTTGGTTGCCTTCATAGCCTGTGGGTCACTATTGCACTGATGTATGCATCTTGCCTGGCTGGTTGATATTGTAGTTTGCAGGACCCTCTGCTGGTTCACACTGTTGTTGACCATTATCTGCCAGTAACTCACACAGAGTTTCTAGCACTATAAAGGCTAGCCAGAAGGAAGCTGGCTTCCATCTCAGCTCCATCATGATCTCTCAATATTCTGTGACCACAAACTGTGGTATCTTCATCAATGAGGTCTTAGTATTTAGATCTGGTAGGTAACCAAGTGCTTTGGCAATGTCCCTCATTGTCTTGGGAGCCTCATGGGTCTCCCTACCCAACAGCTCCACTGTCGGTGGTAACCCAATTATGGCACTAGGATTCCCAACAATAGCCTGTGGTTTTAGAATAAAGGTCATCTTTTAACTCAGGTGCTGGAGACAGTGACCAGGAGAGCTAGCTGAAAGTGAAATGGGGAGCCCTTTTCATACACATGAATTCTTCTCCATTTCTATGCCTTAGTCTTACCACTACTTGAGAGAATCTATTCTTGATAGAAACAAATGTCCTCTACCAGATTTCTGTCCCAACATCCCTCTGTGAAGGCCTTCATGTTCCAACCTAATGATGTAGGATCTAGACAACTAAAATGCAGTAGGGTGAGTGCCAGGACAGGCCTATGAGACTTGAGCTCCACAGCAAAGGAATGATGGAAATGGTTCCATTATTTCCCCGCTGTGGGCACTGGTGCCTAAATGGGGGCCAGTGAAAGGAAAGGAGAGCCTGTAGGCCAAACATGAGATTAGTTTTTCATGTGCTACATTGAGATTTTTAACAACAGAGCTACCAAGTCTTAACTCACTCCAAAAGCTGTTAAGATACCAATTAAAGAATAAAGAAAGGAGAAACAATGCAAAATGATTACTTTCAACAGTAAGACATAAATTTATACAAAACTATCCAACTGGATACCTTTCATCTATTGAGTTTGTCCTTCATTCCCTCTTTCATACAAATCACCACTCTCTAAATTCAAGTATGAGCACACCACATTATAAGTCACCTTGGACAGTTTCAGTTAGGGTTAAATTTTGTTTTGAAAGATTAATCCTGCCTCCATGCTTCAGGGTTCTGGATTTTAGCCTCTAGACAGCTTATTATCAAGGCTTTTATTTGGCTTTTGACATTTATCTAGCATGATACACCTTTAACTGTCAGCTTACTGTGCATCAAACCAAAGGTTATATTTGCCCTTATAAATTCCCTGCTCAAACCTCTGCCTCCTCTCTCTCTTGCAGCAAAAAAAGAGAGGAAAAAAGAGAAAAAGATCATGTCCATATCTGTCCAGGAGCAACACAGCTTTCAAAGGTGGCTTTCCCTCAGCAGTGTTTCCAAGTTCCACTGAACTTTTCTCTATGAAACAATGATCATCCTTCTTATGCCTCCATGCTGGCCTGTTGCTATTTGCCATTACAATATATTCCACTGAAATATTTAATGAAGCCAGCTTAGTAGAAGGACTACTGATGCAACCAGGAAAAGAAAACATTAAGATAGCTTGATATGGCCAAGTTTTCAATCCATACACACACATCACTTTTAAAAGAAAGTCTTATGCATTGTGAGTTTGGGTTATTGGACAGATAATTCCTAAAACAGAATATATAAGGTTAGAATTTGACTTTTTGTGTGATGGTACCACTGATACATTCAACCCAATATGTTGAAAAATCAAAGGTTTCTGCCAAAAGAATCGCTTTCTGGGTAGAAAAGGCTATGTTAATATGTCACCATCTTGCTAAACTACTACCTAAAAATCACTTAGAGAAGACTATGACTTCAGCAACTACTCTCTTGTTCAGTCATAGCTAAGCACTTTTCAAAGCTTGTTACGAGCTTTGAAGGAGTCTAACGATCTTCCACTTAATGACAGTCCTCAGAGCTGGACAACTCATCTTTTCTTTTCTTCCCATTATTAACACTTTTGCTTCTGTACAAAATGATAATTTTAACATATTTCCAATCATTTTCCTTTGCTTACATTCACCCATTACCCTCCCTTTTACACATAAGGCATCTGCAGGCACTAAAATCTTGTTTTGATACTATAAATTGGGGGGTATATGCCATCAGACCCCAGCATAAACACCAATGTGCATTCTAGCTTTTGGCTAATGATGATGCATCAACACTTCACACCAGTTGTACAAATGAGAACTGCTAGAGATAGAGGAAACTTAGGGATACTTGGCAATAAAAGGGTTTTTTGTAGTTTCTATTGTGTGAGTGTGTGTGTGTGTGTGTGTGTGTGTGTGTGTGTGTATGTGTGTGTGTGTGAGAGAGAGAGAGAGACAGACAGAGAGAGAGAGAGAAAACTTTAATCTTCCCCAAAGAATAAAGTCTATTCAGTTAAAATTTTTAAGAAGGTAACAAAGACAAAAATCAAGAGGCTGGAGGGAGTGATGGTGAGCGGGGGAGCTTCCTCCACCTGCGCTGACATTTTGCAGTTCACTGCCAGCAGGGAATCCCTGAAATCTGTGACTACTTGAAAGCTGCCTTTGCTTCAGCCACTGGCCTCTTCCAGACTCACACGGAGCACTAAGCAGCAGTCATCCTGTGTGTGACAGCTGAATCCTAAGTCTGACCTTCACTTCCTGTCATCTCCAGAGAAACATGACTATTGCCTGTCACAGAATGGATGGACATAAACAGCATATTGATGTGAACTGTTACAATATTGAACTTATACTTGTTTTTGACTTTATTGAAAATCTCACATGTAAGCATAAATATATCTGAAAATAATCACCTCTCCATAACTTTTCCCATTTTATCCATCTTCCATTACTGAACTTCTTCCCAACTATACCCTCTTCTTTTGTTAATTACTACCCTCCATACATATGCACATATACATATTGTACTCTGATCATATCCCCTGCCCACCACCACCATCATTTTCCCTCACGCTTTTCCTGAGCCCTTGTTTCTATTTTGAAGTCTTTCTTTTGTTGCCATCCTCCGTAGTCCATGAAAACATGCTGATGGGCTCAATATTATGCAGGTCTTGTGCAGGTAATGACATCTGCTCTAAGGCCACTTATGTAATGGCCACTCTGTGCCTGGAAGACAATGTTCCAAAGCACTCCTCTCCATCACTTGACTCTTACATCCTTTGTGTTATCTCTTCCCAATAGTACCTGAACCTTAAGTGGTGTGATAGAGATGTCTCACTTAGTGCTGAATAGCCATTTATTCTCAGCACATTGCTGACAACTTAAATAACTTAAATTGTATTAGTCTCACTTTAATAATATGAAGACTATTTTTATATAATTAAAAAAGCATCCACTATAAAATTTCTCCCACTAACACAATTACTTTTCTCCATTTTATTGATTCTAGTAATCATCTAAATATGTCTATAAATTATTTGTTGGATTTTTCCTTTGAGATTTTTTTTAATTTTGTTGGTTTTTACTTTGCTTTTGTTGTTTTCCTTTAAATTTTACTTATTTTTCCATTTTTGGCAGAGTACTATATATATATATCATAGATATACTTTCATATATCATATATATATATATAATATCATGTATATCATATATATGTATACATATATGTTATATACAATCTTGATCTTATGCCCCAATTTTCCTATCTTATATCTCTTCCCTCTCTTTCATACTCTTTTTCTTCCCCATAAATTTCCATCTTTCATCTTTTTTTAATCCATTGAGTTAGATAATTAATGCTGGCATGTTCATGGGTAGAAAAATATTCACTGTAAAATTAGCAACCTACTAGTAGCTACACCCCTGATCGTGACCCACGTCCCCCAGCAAGCATTAGCTCCTATTAGATCCACTTTGGTTTGATCTCAAATAACCAACCTCCCCTCATTGATGATTAAGTATTGACAGGCTCAATCTTGTACAATAAAACATAGCTGCTGTGAGCTCATGAATTCAATGGCAGCATAGCACAGCCCTCCTAGCCATCCTCCTGCAGTTACATTCTTCCTGCCTCTCTTCTCTGAGGTTCCCTGTGCTTTTGAGGGGGTGTTTTATATGTCTTGTTTGAAGTTGAGCACACAATAGTTACTTATTCTTGTCAATTTTGCCTGCAAAGCATGACTGCATTAACCACTGCTCATTGTAGTAAGAAACATGTATGGTCAAGGCTTCAAGTAGTATAATCTATGGAAACAAATATAGATAATTAATTAGAAGGTAGTTTGTTATCATGTCTGTTAGCATAACCACTCTGTAAGTTCCCTCCTGGAGCCTGTATCCTTATCTTTTGACCAGGTTTATGCTGTTTTTCCTTTTGACTTATTACTGGAGAACTCAGGTCATTTAATCTATACAGAAAGTTTTTTGTCACAGTTTAAATTTTGCTGATTGTAGTGGTTTGAGCAGATGTCCTCCATATACTCATGTGATTTGAATGCTTGCTCCCTAACCCATGGTAGCCTAGGAGGTAGAGGCTTGCTAGAGGAGGTGTGTCCCTGGGGGTTGGACTTGGGCTTTATTAGCCTCTAGTGTTAGTTGCCAGTGTTAGTTTGACTTAATCTCTTGCTGCTGTTTTCCACCTGCTTTGCTGAGGTGATGTCTACCCTCATGCTCATGCCCTGACATCATGGAGCTTCCCTTGTAAGCTAGAATTCTTACTGTAAGCCATAATAAATACTTTCCTCTCACTGGCTGCTTTTGCTCCAGCAATTAGAAAGTAAATGCAATGGTGATCATAATCATCTAGTGTATCTTTACATTGGTAGTTCCTTGAGGACTTTTTCTGTTTTGCAGTTGATTTTTATTTCGGCTAGAATTTCTAAAAGGTTACTATTATGTGTTTCCACTCAGAGTTACACATGTTTAGTCACTTCTCTTTTCCAGATGCCAGCAGTCACAGAGGATTCTGGCTATATTGATGCTCACAACTGGATGTGGTAAAATGGTGACATTTAGTTCCATCATTCTTTCCTAGCTTATTGCATAAAAAGCAGTTATAGAATGCTCATTAGTGATATACTTAACTTGATGTATGGTTGCATAAGAAAAGTAAAGACTTGGGCTGGAGAGATGGCTTAGCAGTTAAGCGCTTGCCTGTGAAGCCTAAGGACCCCAGTTCGAGGCTCAGTTCCCCAGGTCCCACGTTAGCCAGATGCACAAGGGCATCGGGAGTTTGTTTGCAGAGGCTGTAAGCCCTGGCGTGCCCATTCTCTCTCTCTCTCCCTCTATCTGTCTTTCTCTCTGTGTCTGTCGCTCTCAAATAAAAAAGAAAGAAAGAAAAGTAAAGACTAGATTCTTCTACCTTATTTTTCAGTTTTCCAAACAGTAAATTGGTTGTTTACCATCCTGAGGAGGTGCTCAGTACCTTCTAGTAAGCTATTGATTTTCACAGTTTCTAGACCTCAGATACATCAGTGTAAACTTACACTTTTTAATTCACACTTCTCAAGTACTGGTATGGAATGAGAATCCTAATAATCATTTATATCATGCACAGTAACGTAAGTATCGAGGTGCATGTGTGTGCCTTTCTTGAGTAGATGACAGGGAACTACACTTTTATTTCCATTTCCCTTTCAACAATATAATAATGGCCATAGTCCATAACAGCACATGATTTGTACATGTGTACATTGCTTCATTGAAGGAGTATATCATTCAGTCCCCTACTGAACATTTGGATTGTTTTTATCATTTGACTTTTGAAAACCTGTTGGAATCAATATTCTTTTATGATGATGATAATGACTTAATTTCAACCTAACTATATCTAGCATACTCTACGGAATTTCAAAATATGTGAACATTTTCTACATCTCAAGATGTTGAATTATTAAAGTCAATTTACATTTTCTAATTGGAAAGTCTATCCTATCAAAATGACAGGAATTAATGCTTATCATTTCTTAAAATCCTGTTAGATTTACAGGTAATATTACTTAAGTTAATCTTTAGGGTAGCATATAAATTATGGGTTAATTTAAACTTTTCCTTTCCTATCACATTCCTTTTCATTTTTTTCTCTTGTCTTACTGCTTTAGTTAACTCTGCAAGTACTATATAAAGTTATATTGGAAAGAGTGACCACCCTTATTTCATTCCAGTCAGGTCTGTCATTAATATATTTTATTTTGTTGAGATGTATCAGCTATCTCTAGTTTTATCAGGAAATTTATCATAAAGAATTGTTGATTTTATTGTAGACCTTTTCTATATCTATCAAATTGATTATGTAATTTATATCCTCAAATGTTTATGATATAAAACTTTCATTGATATTCATATGTTGAAACAAATTCACATCTCTGGGAAGGAACCAACATGGTTGTGATATATGATATTTTAAAATGTATTCTTGAACTTAGTTTCCAAGAATTTTAGAAATTTTGTGCCCATATTCACCAAGGAAATGGGTCCTTGCTTTCCTTTTTGTATCCTTATCTGATTTTGGTATCCGGCAAATACTGTTTTATAGAATAAGTTTGGTAGTTTTAGTCTTCTTTCTCTGTCTTTTCTGTGGGACAGTTTCAGAAGCATTGTGATTAGCTGTTCCTTAAAAAAAATGGTAGAATCAGCATTGAATCCCATCTGATTCTGGGCTTTTATTTGCATGCAAACTTTAATTATAGCTTTTAACTTATAATTTGTTATGTGTCTCTCTAAATTGCTTATATCTTCTTTATTTAAATTTGGCCAGTTATAGGTATTTAAGAATTTATCCATTTCTTCTAGATTTTTCATTATAAGTCTATAATGTGTGATTTCAATATATTCTATAATGATTCTCTAATTTTCATTATAGCCTATTATATCATTTTCCTTTTAGCTTTAATTTTATTAATTCACATCTTCTTTATTCTTCAGTTAGTTTGGCTAGGAGTATTTCAGTCTTGCTTATCTATTGAAAGAACCAACTCTTTGGTTGATTAATCCTGTGTATTATGCTTTTAGCTTCCATTTCATTAACTTCTAGCTGGTCTTTATTATTTCTTTTTATTTTTTTTAATCTTATTTTATTTTTTTCTCAATTTTTAAAAACATTTTCCATGATTATAAAATATCCCATGGTAATACCATCCCTCACCCCCCTTTCCCCCTTTGAAATTTCATTCTTCATAATATCCTCTCCCCATCTCAATAAGTCTCTCTTTTATTTTTATGTTGTGGTCTTTCCCTCCTCTTATGATGGTCTTGTGTAGATAGTGACAGGCACTATGAGATCATGGATATTGAGACCATTTTATGTCTGGAGGGAGCACTTTGTAAGGAGTCCTACCCTTCCTTTGGCTCTTACATTCTTTCTGCCACCTCTTGCTCATTAGACCCTGAGCCTTGGAAGGTGTGATCGAGATGGTACTCAGTACTACAGTCACTTCTTTCCAGCACCATGATACCTTCTGAGTCATCCCAAGGTCACTGCCATCTGAAAAGATAAGCTTCTCTACCCAAAGTGAGAGTAGCATTAATATAAGGGTATGAATATTAAGAGAAGTGCTTACTGGGCAGTTTGATAAGCATAGTATATACACTTATCCAGACATCAGCAGATGTTACACCCCCAGGGCTCATGATTACCCCTGTTTTAAGTATTCAGTATCAGGAATGTATTCCCTACCTTGGAGCAAGCCTCCAGTCCAATTAGAGGGCAGTTGGTTTCCACCATGACAGACATGCCACTATTGCACCTGTTGGCTCAATTGGCCTGGCTGGCCAATTATAAGGCTTGCAGTGTCCACTGGTGAGTATCTTCATTGGTGGTAACTCTTTCTCCCATTGAACTGCATGTAGAATGGCTTCTTCTAGCTTTCTGTCAGCTGGTCTACATGGAGGAGGTTATCAGCTCAGTTCCAGCAGGATATCTCAGTGGCCTTGCAGCCCAAGTATGTGGAGTCTTCAGCAATAGGGTCTTACCATCTGCAAAAGATACTGTGAATAAAGCAAAGATGCAACCTACAGAATGGGAAGAAATCTTCACCAGCTAAATATCTGGTAGAGGATTAATATCTAGGATATACAAAGAGCTCAAAAAGTTAAATAATAAGAAATAAAACAAGCCAATTAAAACATGGGATATGGAGCTAAATAGAGAGGAGGAAATACGGATGGCGTATAAGCATCTAATAAAATGTTCTAAGTCCCAAGTCATCAGGGAAATGCAGATTAAAACTACATTGAGATTCCATCTCACTCCTGTTAGATTGGCTACCATCATGAAAACAAATGACCATAAATGCTGGTGAGAATGTGGAAAAAGAGAAACCCTTCTACACAGTTGGTAGGAATGCAATCTGGTCCAGCCATTGTGGAAATCATTGTGGAGGTTCCTAAAACAGCTTAAGATTGATCTACCATATGACCTAGCTATAGAACTCCTAGGCATATATCCTAAGGATTCATCTCATTTCCTTAGAAGTACATGCTCAACCATGTTTATTGCTGCTCAACTTGGGAAATGGAACCAGCCTAGATGTCCCTCAACTGATGAGTGGATAATGAAGATATGGCACATTTATACAACGGACTTCTACTCAGTGGTAAAGAAAAATGAAGTTACAAAATTTGCAGAAAAATGGATGGATCTGAAAGGATTATATTAAGTGAGGTAACCCAGGCCCTGAAAGCCAAGCACCACATGTTCTCTCTCATATGTGGATCCTAGCTATAGATGATTGGGCTTCTGTATGAGATTGAAAAAACTCAGTAGCAGAGGCCAGTAAGCTAAAAAACAGATACAAAGGGAAAAGGATACTTAATAGGTTGGTATTATATATATGTGAGTAGAAGAATAGATTAATGGGGGTGAAAAGGCCCAAAGTGAGGTCAGAGGAGGAGATTGAATAAAGGAAAGGTGGAGGGAAGGCTAATCAAAATCTAAGAGGATATAAATAAATTATATGTAATCCTCCGATTTTGGACAATGGTCTTTATTATTTCTTGCCACCCACTGCTTTGCATTAGCTATTTTCCTCTTATTTGGAGAGTTATGAAGTCCATGCTTGAGCTCTCTCTGGTATTTAATGTTAAGTATTTGCAGCTACAGACTTCTCTTTGAACTCCTTTAGTTTTATCCCAGAAGTTCTGATAATTTATACTTTCATTTTCATTTGAATCCGAGGACTTTTAAATTTTCCTCCTGACTTCTTCAATGACCTCTTTTTCATTCAGAAATATTTTGCTACATCTGTTTCCTGTTCAACCTCCTATAACGCCAACAATTCTAACTTATTTCAATCATCATTGGCTGGAAAATTCATTTTCAAATGATTTTCCAATGCTGTACATTTGGTACATTTAATCTTAAAATTTTAAAGCTTTAATCATGTACGTACAAGGTCAGAGAATGAAAAGTGCTAACATTGTATGTGTATTTTGTCCTAATTTTGTTTATGTTTCCAGAACTAATTATGCATGAACTGGAATAAAACAAAACAACAAAGAAAGTAAATAGATATGTTCAACATAACAAATAATAACTCTTGAACAGTATAAAAAGGAAGAAAATTTACAAATTACAAATTTTATAAACCTTTATTTATTTGGGTATAACTTTAAGAATCTAAATTTTTATACCTGTATGCACAAAAACTTATGACAACAGGTATCAACATTTTTTAGCTTTCTGCAATGTCAGAGTATCTCAGTATGGGCCTAGCATAGTGGCACATCCAGCACTCAGTAGAATGTGGAAGGATGATTGTGAATTCAGGAAAATCTTAGGCTGCATAGCAAGTTTAAAGGCATCTAGGTCTATATAGTGAAGTTGTCTTAAAGAGTATAAAATTAATTCAAGAACGGTTCAGTGATACATAGTCTCCTCCTTATATAGTGATAAAGAAGGCTGAATGTTCAAAAACTGTTTGTATTTGGCTGACTTGTCTTCATTTCAATTTGTAAACCTCTCTCTCTGCATGCTATCTTTTGATCTTTATCATCCATACTAAAGTTGATCGCTTTATTTACAAGGTAGACAACTGATATTAAAAGAGGAAGAAATTTGGCCAATGCAGTAAATACTAGTGAAATAAATAGGACTTTTCATCTGAATCTGGTTATGTTTGTCATACTTCACTCACTTTTGATCCACTGGCACAGAATATGTGCTTGTGGTCAAAATTGAAGCAGGGCATACATATTATTTGAAAAGCAGTAGTTTGATTTCTTTGCTTACTTTTCCTCATTAGAAATGTGATGCTGTTGGGTCAAATACATTGCAAGGTATACTGGTGTGGTTAATAAATCTAAGCAATAATTTTGCTACTAAACTGAAGTCTCTACTCTGAAATTTGTAGCTAGAAGAATAGGTAAACTTTATAATGTTACCTACCCTCAATTAACAGCTTATTTTCTCAGAATGCAAACCAAGGAGACACAATTACATGTTTGTGATGTCACACTGGATTCAGAGCTGATCGTGTTCTCTCTGTAATTCTCACTGAACATCATCACTTTCCACTCTGGTATCTCAGCCTTCAAGCTAGTCATGGTTCAAGTTTTACTTCAAAAAGGTCTTTATTTTTATCATCTGCCTTACTGGTTCATTTCTTTCGGCTTTCACTTTGCAATATCTACTCTTAACTGCTCCAGGTGCTGAGAATATGTTCAAAATACAACTTGTACAGAATCTCCATCCTTATGGTGCTCACATGCATACAGAAAAGACAAGTTACGCATAACAACATTGTGTGGTGTCATTACAGTACCTTGTCACAAAGCAAAGTGAAAGGAAAGCCTTTTCTGCTTAGTAGCTGCAAGGACATTGACAATGTTATACAATAAATACTTGGATGCATCAAGAGGCTAAAACAGGAAAAGGAAAAAGGAAGAGTGTAAAAGTTAATGAGAATATAATTAAAACTGAAGAAAATGTAGGCTAGGTAGAAAGGTTACAACAATGTCTGTGAATAAATTAGAAATTAGAGAGAAGTTATTTTCTAGAAATGTTTTATTTTGTTTTATTTCTTTATGAGAGAGAGAGAGAATGGGCATGTCCAGGCCTCTATCCACTACAAATGAACACCAAACACATGTGCCATCTTGTGCATCTGGCTTTATGTGGGTACCGGGAAGTTAATCTGGGTCCTTTGGCTTTGCCGGTTAACTGCTAAACTATCTCTCCAGTCCCTTTTTCCAAGAAACGTTTATCAGTAGATAATGACAGTGATAGATTAAATTTAGAGTTGGTCTCAAGTAAACTATACTTTTCTCAGTAGTAAGGGAGTCCAAGATGAGACATAAATTGGCTACTGTATACTGCATAGAAAGGGGTCCTCAAATATATAAGAACAGAATTGTGGGTGGGTTTACATAAGTAAAATGTATATCAAACCTTTAATAAATACTGGCCATGATATTTTGAATGTGAAATGTTCCCCATAGTCTCCTGTGTTTGTGGTTAAGCCTCACACTCAATCCACAACTAGTGGTAATTGTGGGAGGAGGCGTGTTGCTTAGGGAAGGCCTTGGGCTATTATAAACCTTGCCCAAGTGAGCTGACTCCTAATGCTTCCACTAAGATCTATGACAAGATGCGAACCAGCTTCAGGCTGGTAGGGAGTGCTACTTATGTTGACACAAGGTGTTTGAAAACAGTGAGAGAATTTTTTTCTGAATTAAATATTGATTCTTAGAGCTCAAAGGAGAGATTCTAAGAATGGCAGGAAGAATGAGAAGATAGAAGTAACAAGGGAATATTGCAGAAAAGTAGCAAAATGAAAATTTGGTTTGATGAGCTTACATTATCACAGATGGCTTCTGCAGTTCCAGAACCAAACACTGCAAGATTTAGCGCTGTTTAAATCCTCTCTGACTGATATCCGCACATTTTTAGGGGAGAGAGGAACTCCGAGCTTAGGATATCTGCAATATTTTACAGTGGATAGTAAGCATTCCTAACCTATATTCTGGAGGGAGAAATTATCTCTGTTATACAAAAAAAAAAAACCCTCAAAATATCTTCCCTTGTTAGTGGGTGACACTTTCTCCAGGAACAAAAGCCATTGGTTAATTCTCTTTGAGACCTAATCTGGAGCAAAAAGTGATGAATATCTTTCCTGAGAAGATATGTGGGAGCCTCAAACACCATTAGAGATTGTCTCCAACTACTTGTTTATGGTGTTTTCTTTAGACTCGGGAATTCTATTGATCTAAAATTGAATCCTCTTTGTGACACAAACCGAAGGAATTTATCAATATTCTATTTATTTTAAACTATTGACTTATTTTTAAATGAATGTATTGTAATATATAAGGTATATAACCTGTCTTGGAATGAACATACATAATAAAAGGTTTATCACAGTGATGCATCTCACAGTTTCCTCTTTTGTTTTTTTGGATAGCCCACAGCTAAACTCTGCTCATTCAATCATGATTCCAAAACACAATACATGATTGTTGCTTTGAGACTTCACGATGTATATTAGGCCTCCAAGATTTACTCACCCTATCTATCTGCTATTTCATATCCTCTCACTCCATCATTTCTACCTCTAACCCCCTTTTTTGTTAACCACTCTTTTATTCTATACCTCTGTGTATTTTGTTTCTTTTTATTTAATGTTTATTTTTATTTTTCCCTGTTCAACATTTTTCTGTGGATTTAGTTTTAGACACTATGAATATAATTTTAAAGCTCTGTGTGTATGTATGTGTGCATATATCTTACCTATATATAAATTTCTTGGAACAGTAATTTGTCTTTTAGTAATTCTATAAAAATGTGATCACCTTTATTGATCTTTTGATATTTTATCCTCTTTTATAGAATATTAATTTATTTGATATTGTCATTCTAGACTATATTACTATAGCTTGTCTTTTTGTTCTTACTTAAATTTCATATGATTTATTTTGTCCATTATTGAAGTTCTCTTCTTCATGCTCTATCCAGTCTGCTGAGAAGTATAATAAAGGACTTACTAAGTACCAAGATATTCTACCACTTTCAGATGATTTTCTGTCAATCCATATGTTTTTTTCTGATACTTTTCCATATATGTATGTATATATATATAATACTGTTTTCTAATTAGATACTGTCACATATTAATTCTAGTAGGCTTTTTTTTTTGTTCATTTTTATTTATTGAGAGTGACAGAGAGAGAGAGAGAGAGAGGTAGAGAGAGAGAGAGAGAGAGAATGGGCACACCAGGGCTTCTAGCCACTTCAAACGAACTCCAGATGCGTGCACCCCCTTGTGCATCTGGCTAACGTGGGTCCTGGGGAATCGAGCCTCGAACCGGGGTCCTTAGGCTTCACAGGCAAGCGCTTAACCGCTAAGCCATCTCTCCAGCCCAATTCTAGTAGTTTTAAAGACCCTTGTGTATACATATGTGTAGTAATGGTGGGTGGGGGTAGAATATGCACATGTATGTACAGATGGCTGTTCTGTGTATGCATGTGGAGACCAGAGGAGAACATCAGGTACTCCACCCAGTCATCCCTCAACCTCATGATTTTTTTTGTTGTTGTTGTTGTTTGTTTGTTTGTTTTGTTTGTTTTGCGGGGTAGGGTCTCACTCTACTCCAGGCTGACCTGAAATTCACTATGGAGTCTCAGGGTGGCCTCGAACTCACAGCGATCCTCCTTCCTCTGCCTCCTGAGTGCTGGGATTAAAGGCGTGTGCCACCATGCCTGGCAACCTCATGTTTTTTGAGACTGAGCCTCTCACTTATTCCAAAGCTTGGTGTTTACACAAACCCCAGCAATTCTCTGGTTTATTATCCTCACAGGGCCAAGATTAAACAATGTGGTAAGGTACAACTATTTATGTGTGTGTGGGAGAATCAAACTCAGATACTCTTGGCCACCTTAGGTCCCCTGCATGGACAGAAAGCACTCCTATCCATTGAGGTGTCACTCCAGTCCTTATTTTAAAATCTTTATCCAACAATGGAGTATCTCTGAGACTAATCCATTCATTACCTGGGTCATAATTTTGATTTAATATTTTACATGTGCCATATAACATTTAGGTGAATGTTTTTCCTAAAGCTGAGGACATCTCATTTTCATCTAACCACTCTGGAGAGTTGCATCAACCAAATCATTGGCTAAATTCAGGTTTTAAGTTTAAATTCCTATTTTCAGTTCATCATAGTTTAGAAATTCTATATGTACTGGACTTGCACTTAATATGAGACTCTGGGTGCCAGGACTCATGTGTCCCACCTTCAGCTTTCAGCAGTCCCATAGCATTTACCACTTACAAGATCTCTAGTGTCCCTTAGCAAAACTCTAAGCAAGGCCTCTCATCCTGGATATCAGGGAATGGAAGCTTCTCAGAGTTAGCAATGACACCCATGTCTCTGCTTGGCACCTTTTGATATCTCCAGTATTATTTGTGCTGTTTCCTTCCACCCAGCTTCTAGTATCAAAGCCTCCATTTTGTAAGTATGTCAGACCTGATCTCCAGAGATTTTCCAATTATTTTTTTCCAGAATCAGAAAGGTTTTGTCTCTACCCTCCATACAGAACCATGAACTTTTACATGGGTCAGAAGTGGAGGATCTGATACGCTCATCCAATTGGTTAAAGAGGTATTTCTAGTATAAAGTGCATAGGGAAGCAGGAGGTACTCTAAGCCTGTTTCCCAGTTAGTCAATCAACCACCTGTGCAACAGAGGGTCTTAGCTCCAATCTCCTTAACAGCAAGAAAGGCCCAAGCTAAGTGCTTGCAAGGAAGCACACAATTTATTAGTATTTGGGCTCATAGTTTTTCAAAACTTACATACCTGCCCGGACTCAGCAATAAAGTCAAATGATTTTTTGTTTTAAATACTTGCACAGCAATAATTGCTTCATTTGCTATGCCAAAATTGAAATTGTTCTTTGGCCCATCTCTCCTTTACCCTGAAATGTATATTCTGCAAAATCAACAATATAATCGATTTAACTAAGGTTATAATTTTATATATTACCTTGTATTTTTATCATTGCTAGGATGAGAACACTGCTTTATTATGCCTTTTTTTTTTTTTTTTTTTTTACTGAGTAGTGGAACTTTTCTAAACTGTTGTTAGTACAGATACTATCATCAAAAATTAAAGCTAAAAGAAACATTACAAGCCTTCTGGGACAGAAGTTGTCAGGCATTTTATATTGGTAGAAATTTTGCATTTGTGAGTCATGTTTGCAATGATTAAAATGTCAGCAGGAATCTTAAAAACCTAACTTGGGGAGAAAAAGCAATGAAATGAAATAAACCTTTATTTATTTTTTATTTTTATTTTTTGTGGTTTTTCGAGGTAGGGACTCACTCTACCCCAGGCTGACCTGGAATTAACTATGTAGTCTCAGGGTGGCCCCGAACTCACGGCGATCCTCCTACCTCTGCCTCCCGAGTGCTGGGATTAAAGGCATGCGCCACCACACCCAGCTGAAATAAACCTTAATAACTACTGTGCTACTTATCTTTTACTATATATATATATATATATATATATATATATAATTTATTTATTTGAGAAGGAGAAAGAGGGAGAGAGAGAGAAAATGGGCATACCAGGGCGTCCAGCCACTGCAAATGAACCCAAGATGCATGCACCCCCTTGTACATCTGGCTTATGTGGGTCCTGGGGGATCAAACTAGGTTCTTTTGGCTTTGCAGGCAAATGCCTTAACTGTTAAGCCATCTTTCCATCCCCATCTGTTACTCTTTATCATGGATTAAGTACTTATATCAAACCCATTTTCCCTCCTAAGCATATGATTTTTACTAATGATGAAGTAAACTAGTCATTTGCCTTCTAGTAAACACCAATTATCCCTTGGTCCATGGCTTCATACTGAACCATGGCCTTTCCTTATGATAAACTGTGCATCACCAATTGGCCATACTATACTTTTTGTCCAGGCCACATTGCCATCATTTGTATTAAACTATTGTGCACAGGCTCCAAAGACACAGCACACAGTTCTGAGGGATTCTAGTAGTTTTACCTGCCTCCATATTCCCAGCTTTATCCAGCTCCTACAAACAAAACGCTGGTAGGTGATGTCACATATTAGCACAGTGAATAGCCTCATGATGATAGTGTTATTGATGTACAAAATCAACATTCTGCATTATATTAGTAGGTGGCACTTTTTTTTTGTTTTTCTATTCAATGGTCAGCAACTTACTTCTTTAAAGATAAAACAAAGAAATTCATTTTTGTTATTATTATATCTACTGTTGATAGGCAAACTTAGTAGAAGAAAAGTGCATCACTTTCTTTTACTTTGCCTCTTCCAAAGAGTCTAGACTTCAATTGGGAACTAACAAGGCCTACTGCACTATTAATCCCTATCTAATTATAAAATTTCTATATTTCCCATGATATTGCCCATGACCATAGGCAGGCCATGGTCATGAAAAAGAAATTTAAATGTAGGGTGTGGCCCTGTGGGTAGGCATTACCAAATGTTAAGAGAAAGGATATTGACTTCTGTTCTTATTCTTATTCTCTAAGTCCAAATATGCTTCCATTTCTTGGCCCTTTTTCTACTTCACATTGAGAAATTTTCCTTCTATCCTTTCCTATTCTTTCTGAGAATCTCTGAGCAGATCTTTATTCCTGATCTTTAGAAAGGCTACCTAGCTGGGCGTGGTAGCACACACCTTTAATCCCAGCACTTGGGAGGCAGAGGTAGGAAGATCACCATGAGTTCAAGGCCACCTGAGACTACATAATTAATTTCAGGTCAGCCTGAGCTAGAGTGAGATACAATCTAGAACACTCCCTCCCCCCCACAATAAAAAGGCTACCTATGTTGGGTCAATTCTCAGGATTTGAGTTGTGCAAAAATTCTTTAAAACTCCAATTTAGTGAATGATTAAAAGATTCCCACATCACATATGGGAAAGTTTTATATACATAGATGAATTACAAAATGATAAATACATACCTGACATCCTGAATTTACGTTTTTGTACAGGACGTACAAATCAACTAGCTCAGGAATCTACTACTTCTATGAATTAAATATAGGAAAATCAAAGCCAGAAAGATTTTCTTAATGTTTTACCAATGGTTACAAATAAAAGTCTGTCACCAGCCTGCCAGAACAGAGGACCATATTCATATCTATGAATTGCAGACTACAGGAATATTATATATGGCATTGATTGCACACCTGAAATTAAAAGGCTGGAGAGATGGCTTAGCAGTTAAGCGCTTGCCTGCGAAGCCTAAGGACCCCGGTTCGAGGCTCAGTTCCCCAGGTCCCACGTTAGCCAGATGCACAAGGGGGCGCACGCATCTGTAGTTTGTTTTCAGAGGCTGGAAGCCCTGGTGCGCCCATTCTCTCTCTCTCCCTCTATCTGTCTTTCTCTCTGTGTCTGTCGCTCTCAAATAAATAAATAAATAATTTAAAAGGCTGAGAAGCCCAACAGGAATGATTATTAACCAAGGATTAACCAAGACAAGATGCTACTAG
This sequence comes from Jaculus jaculus, assembly GCF_020740685.1. Classification (NCBI taxonomy): domain Eukaryota; kingdom Metazoa; phylum Chordata; class Mammalia; order Rodentia; family Dipodidae; genus Jaculus; species Jaculus jaculus. The sequence continues at coordinate 37,318,334 of NC_059103.1, forward strand.
TACCTAATTACTGGAGGAATGTAGTTGAATAACTCATGTTTTTAGAGCCCAGAAGCCGCTTCTTGCCTAATATAGGAGCACAGGATGTGACCTCCATACAGAAGCCAAAGTGGGAAAGAGATGGTAATATCGGAAGAAACACTCAACCCTCTGTGAATTTGAATGTGATGCATTGAACTTCTCAGGGATTTTTGATTAAGGTTAGGCTTCCTATTTAAGTCTCCAGGAGCTTGCTGGAGAAGGTGTGACTAGGGTCAGATCTTCTAGTCCATTCCTAAAGTTTGTAAAAAGCCACTGTTAGCTCTGGCTCTTTGTGTTTGAGCTTTATTTGTTTGGATTTGGTGGATGTTTGCTGGTGTCTCTCTGCTAAGGTCTACGTAAGTGAGTCAGCTTTTTCCACCAGTGATGGGGCTTCTCCTGGATTTGTAAGCCTGAAATAAACCCGTTCCTCCCCCAAGCTGCTTCTTGTTGGATGTTTGTTCAGCAACATGAAGAAAAATTCAGCACCTCTCTTCCAAAAACCTGGAGAAACATCCCACAATCTCTTTCTTTACTTCTACCTACTGCTAGTTCTCTATTTGTGTCTTGCATTGGATGAAACTACAGGAAACTTGATAAGCAAGAATGCCCTTTTATAAATAATAATTTTATTTATTTATTTGACAGCAGAGAGACATAGAGAAAAGAGAGACAGAGAAAAGGTATGCAAGGGTCTCTAGCCACTGCAAATTGTTTCCAGATGCATGTGCCTCTTTGTGCATCTGGCTTTACATTGGTACTGGGGAATCAAACTCTAGTCATTAGGTTTTGTAAGAAAGCACCTTAACCACTGATCCATCTCTCCAGCCTGAGTGTCTTTTTTTTTTTATTAATTAGTTTTGTATTCAGCAAATACAGTCAGTTTGCTACCATTATTAGGCTCATAAATGACCTACCCCCTCCCCGTGGCCCCTCTTTGTTGAGGTATATGGGTCGGGCATTGTGGAGTTAGCCCACAGTTATGGGTAAGATAAATGTCTCTGCATATCATGACCCAACATGTGACTTTGACATTCTTTCCACCCCTCTTCCAAAAAATTTCCCTGAGCCATGTTGGGTTCATTTTTGGTCTGCTTCAGTGATGAGGTGTTGGGGGCCTCTGGGGCTCCGGTTCTCTGATTTGGTAGGAGTTGATTTTTCTCTGTGTTGATCTCCTTCCCTCTTGTGGTGGTATCCAGTTCATCAGGAAAACAGCACCCTTGCTTGTTTCGCCAATTTTTCTTAGTTTCAGCCAGGGCCCTTTTGAGGTATAATGGGGTGGCTCTCTCCTTAGGATCTATATCTATCTGAAAAAGAGAAGCAGATTCTCCAATGGAGAGGAAGTTAGCACCAGGACAAATGAGATAACCCTTATATTTTTTATAGAGAATTTAACAGGTGTAGGACCTCTTATAGCCCACGATTGATGATAGCTTGATAATGGAGGGTGGGCTTATGTTTGGATATGGTTCTGACTTGTTTCCCAGCTCCAGCTATGGGTCTCGCACCACTGAAGGGACCAGTTAGCTGAATCAAGAGCAGTTGGTTCCCCACCATGGCTGTGTGCCACTATTGCACTTGTGTGGACATCACAACAGGTTATTTGCTGCTATGTAGGTTAGACCATGAGATACTTGGACTGATATTGGTCATTTTCCCCCAGTCGCCCATGTAGCATCTTCTGGCACTAGAAGCGCTGACTGTCTAGGGAATGACTCTCTTCCAGCTTCCGGCCATGCCATTCCATTTTACGTGTCGACCACATACAGTGTCTTCAGCAGTAGGGTCTTACCACTAACGTTTGGTGGGTCATCAAGTCCGAGTATCTTTTACATGGAGTTTTCAGGAGATGCTGGAGGCACACTCCACCTAATAATCAAGCAATGTTCTACACTTGTGATTAGTGATAGATACAATATTGAAAAAGATAGTGTTCATCATACACTGCATTTATATTGCTCATTGGGCAACTAATACTGCTCTTCTACCCATAATTCTACCCATGTAGTTCCAACAAATTTGAGGTGTTGATGACTGAACTTAGTGGTTCTACTGATATTAGTTAGTTTAATGTTTCCCCATCTTATTATTTGTACAAGTAAATGCATGTCAAAGGTTCTGTTGTTCCCAAATCCTCATTTCTCTCTCTGGCATTCAGAGCCATCTGTCGGCCACTTTCAGCATATTGGCCCTACATCAATTTAAACTGTTCTTCATTGATTTTTTGACACTTTTGACTTATACAGTATGCATTTCCTCCATGACTTCACCACCTCCAAAGCTTCTGTGCCTCTTCAGTTCCCACATCTTTATTAAATCATTCATGATTTCCCCAGCCTTCTCAGCTCCTTCTTTTTACAATGTATGTAACTCATAAGAATGAGCTGTACTACTCAGTAGCTAATCACTTGCTATTAGGCAATTAGTTAACAATTATTTCATAGAAATTATCTTTGGAACACCAACACATTGTGAGCCTTTGATTAAAATGACTATACTTGATACCACTCATGAATGCTTTATACCTTTCGGACCTGAACAGATCATATCATGGGCTCTCAATACTTACTCCCATATGTATGCATTCACAATATCTAACAAAGAAACTGTAACAACTCATCTGCTGCACTAAAACTGCCTTCTAGCCACTTCTGTCTGCATAAATCCATTCTATGAAGCTTACCTCAGTCTCCTACTTTATCCCTCAAACTTCTGGGATACTGCATATTTGTCAACACACGGCTGGTGTTCCCGACAATCCAAAGTGAGCACACCTCTTCTTTTCCCCTAGTCTACATTGCCTAAACGAGTAACGCTTCTTTTAACTACATAACAAGAGCTTTAAAGTCAGTGGGTTTTACCTTAGAGTACAAAGTGAACCTGCACAGGTTCAAAGATATAGGTATGCAAATGTTATAATGGAAGCCACTGTTTTGTATGCTAACTAATAATTTTATTTTAAAACACAAAAGCAATAAGAAAAAAAATAATATAATTTAAAAATAGAATAAATGGGTCTGGAGAAATGGCTTAGTGGTTAAGGCACATACCTGTGAAGCCTAAGGACCCAGGTTCAATTACCCAGGTCCTATGCAAGCTAGATGCACATGGTGGCACATGCATCTGGGGAGTTCATTTGCAGTGGCTAGAGGCCCTGGCATGCCCACTGTCACACACACACACACACACACACACACTTTCTCTTTCCCCTCTCTTTGTCTCCAACAAATAAATAAAAATAAATCTTTGAAAATAGGAGAGATGGATCAGCAGCTAAGGTGCTTGCTTACAAAGCCTAATGGTCCAGGTTTGACTCCCCAGTGCCTACATAAAGCCAGATGCATGAAATGCTACATAGATCTGGAGTTTTTTTGTAGTGGTGAGAGGCCCTAATGTTCTCATTTTCATTCATTCTCTTTCTCTCTCTCTCTACAAATAAATAAAAATGTTTAAAAGTAGAAGAGACCACAAAAATCCTCAACATCACTCTGAGCCATGTGAGGACACAAAGAGAAGGCAGCAGTGTGCTGCTCTTAACCTTGGACTTTCAGTCTCCAGAAACGTGAGAGAATGCATCCTTGGTAATTTAAGATATCCATTTCATAGTATTTTCCTATGGAAGTTTGAGAAGACTAATATATGAAACAATTGATCCAGGATGAGAAAAGTAAAGAGATAGAGAGACACACAGAAAGACATAGGCAGTGGAGGGAATATACCAGTGTTCACTGGCTGGATAGATACATTGAGTCCATCAAACTCCCTACTGAAAATATAAATTTATGACCATCGATGAATGCTTTCTTACTTTCAATTACAGATGCTTCTTTTTATAGAGGATTTTGTATACTGGGGAAATCCAGGACTCATCAAGAAGAGAAAGCTCAGACTGGAGAGATGGCTTAGAGGCTAAGGCACTTGCCTGCAAAGCCAAAGGACCTTGGTTCAATTCCTTAGGACCCACATAAGCCAGATGCACAAGGTGGTGCATGCATCTGGAGTTCATTTGCAGTGGGTAGAGGCCCTGGTGTGCCCATTCTCTCTTTCTCTCTTTCTCTGTATGCCTCTTTCTCTGTCTCTCAGATAAATAAAGAAAAGAAAAGAAGAAGAAAAAGCCTAGTGCCTATCAAATTTCCTTCTACATAATTATGATTATGTCCATATAGGATTTTTGCTCTCACATTGGTCAGAGACACTGTTTTTCTTCAAATGGAAGTAACTCATTTATCAAAGCATTAAGTATTAGCGATATTTAAGTGCTCAGCATCATATGACATGTCTAACACATCTGCCAAGACTCAGAGACATTGCAGAAGACATGAAAATTGTGAATTAAAAAAGGGTTTTTATAAAGAAAGACAGACAAGCTGGGTGTGGTGGCACACACCTTTAATCCCAGCACTCGGGAGGCAGAGGTAGGAGGATCACCATGAGTTCGAGGCCACCCTGAGACTACAGTGAATTCCAGGTCAGCCTAGGCTAGACTGAGACCCTACCTTAAAAAAATAAAAAAATAAAATAAAAAATATATATAGAGAAAGACAGAGTAAAAGCTGTCCTGAGACTAACTACAGCAATCCATCCACAAGGAGAATTTGTGGCTGCTAAAGAAAGGCTTCTCATCCACACAACATTGGGTATTCAGGAAAAAAGTTCAGTAATAGTGAAATGAAAAGACAGAAGGCTCCTTGATGAGGGTGTCACTGTGAGCAAAGCAGAGACCTCAACCCTTTTTTCCCCTATAGAACAAATGGCTTTTTGTTACCCAAGGCCACAAGTGAAGATTCCTGGAAGTGGGGAAAGACACAAATATAACCTTTTCCCTGGGGTACACCAGTGTGTATCATCACCACGGGTAGATCACTAGCTGTGTCTTGCTATTGAGAGCTGGGATGGGCCACAGGAGTAAGGGTACTGGAGCATGTGGTTGTAGAGCTATTTGCTATTTAATCTCTGAGTCATTGTAATTATTACCTCATTCTTGCCTTGATGCTAAATAGTGACCTTATAATATCATTACTGATTCCTAGAGGTGGTGGTTTGATTCAGTTGTCCCCCATAAACTTCGGTATTCTGAATGCTACGTTCTCAGCTGATGGAGATTTGGGTTAAAATTAATGCCCCGTTGGAGGGAGAATATTGTTGGAGGCAGGCTTATGGATGTTATAGCCAGTTTCCCCTTGCCAGTGTTTGGCACACTCTCCTCTTGCTATTGTCTACCTTATGTTGGCCAGGGAGTAATGTCCACCCTCTGTTCATGCCATCATTTTCCATGCCATTGTGGAACTTCCCCTCAAGCTTATAAGCCAAAATAAACCTCTTTTTCCCACAAGCTGCTGTTGGTTGGGTGATTTCTGCCAGAAATGTGAACCTGACTGCAACACTAGAATATGTTTTTGAAAGTCTCCCTCTATGTCTCTCTTCATTTTTTCACCAGTTATATTATATATAGAGTGAAGCTTTGAAGTTTTTGAATATCAGCCAATGGATATGGTTTAGACAATCCCTTCCCTATAAGGCTTTGAAAATAGACAATAAACAGAGGAAGCAAAGAAAAATTCTAGAGGATTCAAAAATTGAACAGCCCTCAGCACTTGGCTGATTCTTCCCTTAAATGAGCCTCCCTCTACCTACTGTTTGAATATTGAAGTGATTGGAAACAAAGAAGATAATACATGGGGAGAAGAATCCCACAACCTCAATAATCTTTCCCTTTGCTGTGTTCTTTAGTGGCAGATTAAGAAACAGGGACAAGGAAAGAAAATGCTAGTGCCCCTTTTGTGGTGGTTACACACACCCAAGGGGTGAACTTTCTCTGTCAAGTGCCTGCTGATCTGTGGGCAAGAAGCAGGACTGTGTACAACTCTCCTCTGCCTTTCTCTAAGTCTTCCACATCTACCCTGCATTGTAGCTTTCTCTGTGCATGTGGGTCGGATTGGCCTTGTTTCAAGCAATACCCAGGATTCTTTTTTATTTTATTTTATTTTATTTTTTTTTGTTGTTGTTGTTGAAAGAGATCTTGCTTGGTGGCCTTAATGTTTTTTTTTTTTTAATTTAATTTATTAGTTTTCTTTTCAGTAAATACAGGCAGATTGGTACCATTATTTAGGCTCATCTGTGATCTACCCCCTCCCATTAGACCCTCCTTGTTATTGAAAATGGGTCATGCATTGTGGAGTTAGCCCCCAGTTATTAGTATGATAAATGTCTCTGAAAATCATGACCCAACATGTAACTCTGACATTCTTTCCGCCCCCTCTTCCGCAAGATTTCCCTGAGCCATGTTGGGTTCATTTTTGGTCTGCTTCAGTGCTGAGGTGTTGGGGGCCTCTGAGGCTCTGGCTCTCTGATTTGGTAGGAGTTGATTTTCTTTTAATCTTCCTTTCCATCCTCCAATTCCGAATGCCGCTGAAGAACTTGCAGGTAGCAAGTGGGAGATTTTCCTCATACTCACTGCATTGTATTAAATAAGGGCAGTGACATTTTAAGATCCCCACAGGAGTGAAGAAAAAAAAGGGAAGAGAGATAATTATGGTTCTATTAAATGCATTTGGCTTCTCTCAATTTAATACCCAAGGACTCCTAAGTGTGTAAACCCCAAGAGACTGCACTGTTGGAGTGATTTAAGAAAACCATGGACATAGAAGAGAAAGGCTGAGTGGTTACATGCCCTTTTGTAGTGCCCTGCTCCAATATTCTCATCAGAGCTCTGCTACTTGGCCAGAGATTTTAGTTTATTTAGTTTTGCTTTTACTTTTTCTTTTTAAACTACTGGTTTGAGGACCAGCACTCCCCAAGCTTGTAGTAACATCTCTGATTTTCTAGAATTGGGATCAGAAGCTTTAGGTAATAACCAAGACCTCCCTTTGTCCTTCCTTCCCTCCTTCCTTCTTCATCAGCTTTTTAAAATACCTCCATACACAAAATTCTTTACCTTTCTAATCACAGTTGGTTAGAAGATATGTGGGAGATGCAAAAGGAAAAAAAAAAAAGAACCTTTTCTTTATTTTTAATTTTTTTTGTTCATTTTTATTTATTTGAGAGTGACAGAGACAGAAAGAGGCAGAGAGAGAGAGAGAGAGAGAGAGAGAGAGAGAGAGAGAGAGAGAGAGAGAGAGAATGGGTGCGGCAGGGCTTTCAGCCACTGCAAACGAACTCCAGATGTGTGCGCCCCCTTGTGCATCTGGCTAACGTGGGTCCTGGGGAATCGAGCCTTGAACCAGGGCAAGTGCTTAACCACTAAGCCATCTCTTCAGCCCACAAACCTCTTTCTTACTATAATTTAAGAGTGTCCTGTGCAGCCCCAGTATGGCCATAGTCAACTAATCCTCCCCCTTACAGCACAATCTTTCCAAGGATGAGGCTCAGGAGGGCAGGTGCCAAGGTGAGCAGTGTGTGTGTGTCTGTCCTCATAGTCCCAAGGCTCAGTCATAGTCTTGCCTGAATCAGCTATGTTCAGTGGTTGAGGGACTTATTGACCCTGAAGAATTCTCCACAAATATCCCCTGCTGCTAACTAAGCTCATTCAAATTAATGTACAGGTGTAATCTGGGTGCTGAGCAATCTGGACTCACACAGACCTGTTGACTCATTTACTAAAGGGGGCTTTCCAATTTCTTGAGGCTCTTATAGGCTCTTCAGACAACCCCTGTGCAAGCAGATCTGTGCACCCTGAAGTGGAATTCTCAACCAGAGTACTCTTCAGCCTTCCTGCTCTATTTTCACAAACAACAACAACAAAAAATGATTTTTGTGTCATAAAAAAGCCATACTTTCACATTTTAATATTGTTTTTACAGATTACTATCCTCTATTTGAAGACTTCTAGTGTCCTTGCACAGGACATTTGCCTTGCATAGGAACGTCTTTTGCATCTTTTCAGACCAATATTATTTTCAGGTTCAATTCAAAGACAGGAGGTGATGAGGCAGCAAGAATTTTGTGAAAGATCCAATTCCTTCTATAGACAGCTAGTTTTGTAAGAATGTATTCTTTACAAAAAGATAAAAATTATTTTTCTGTTGCTTTCTTGTGATGTTTGCCCAAACCTCTAGAAATATACAGAATAAGTAAAATTATTTTTCCACATTATAAACACCTGCAATATCACCAACATTTCTTTTCTGCTATGTATTTCAACCTGGCCATGATTCCATAAGTCCATCTGATGTATCCCTCTTTTCTGCAGTGATGCTATCTCTTTGTCCCGAGGCTTTTCAGACATTTCTTGCCGACTTATCTTTTTATTGTCCATCATAAAGTGATGATGTAAGCTTTGGCACTGTGGCTTAACTGGTTAAGGCACGTCTGTGTAGAAAGTGGTCATGTACACATCTGAACATAAGGCCTCAAGTGCCAGGAGGGTGAGTGCTTATCTCTCTCTTCACATGAGCAGTATTGCCCAAAATACAAAATACACAAGGCCACCTAATTCAATAACACAAAATTAATTCAAAGACTTCTGGGATTCAGGGAATTGACTGGTACAATAAGTGCAAAAACTGAATAGCTTCTTTTGACAAACACCCAAAATACACATTCATTGGGATATTATTCTTTTTAAGATTTACATGTATTTATTTATTTATTTATTTGAGACAGACAGAGGAAGAGAGAGCGAGAGAGAGAGAGAAAGTGAGAATGGCCTCACCAGGACCTCTAGCCACTGCAAACAAACTCTAGATTCATGTGCTACCATATGCATCTGGCGTATGTGGAACCTGGAGAATCAAACCTGGGTTCTTAGGCTTTGCAGGCAAGCACCTTAATTGCTAAGCCATCTCTCTAGCCCTAGAATATTATTCTGGTGTACCCACACTATGTACATTGATTACATATCAGAAAATGAAAAGATTCTGAACTCTTCACTTAAACACATTAGCAATTACTAAGGAAAGTTACTTACCATCCCCTAAATGTTCTTTAGTGACTAGTATTTTAACATCAGTTTGTATAGCCCTGCAAAAGCAGAGAAGTGATGACAGTCACCTTAAATGTGTGTCTGTCTGCTGACAAGCATTGGTGGGGGATTGATACTTAGCCAGGAGTGCTTTTTAGAAGTAGTGATACATGGGCTGGTTCTCAAAAAATTAGGTACAACTGGCTAAGTGGAGCAAAAAGAAAAAAAAAAAAAAATCCCAGCAGGACCCAAAAACACAGAGGCGGGTGAGGTGGGGCATGGCTGGCAACTATGCTATGGCATGGAAAGTGAATGTAGCATAGAGAGAGAGGACAAAGACTGAGTCTTCCCAGACTGTGACTTTGGTTGTCCTGAAAAGGATGACCTTTCTATGACAGACAAAGGGTACCAAAATAGGGTTATCATTAGAGGAGTGTCACAGTCCACTTCATTGTCTCAAAAGGTATTTTCCTGGGCAGCACAGTATGATCAAATGCCAGGATAGAGGGAAGTCAAGTCAATGAGATTAGACATAAATCATTATTTTATTAAGAGTCCAAAATTTTAATATTGTGTGTAAATAAGTGCACACACACACACACGTAGTGATAGACAAATTATCAATACATAGACTCAAAAGTGGTTTGTCTCAGTTCCACTACAAACATAAGACACACGAGAGCCACAGGATTCATATGACCTCAATGCCTGGATTATATTGAGAATCTCCATTATCACACTGACTTTCCCTCCCTCAGCAGTTGTTCCACCTGAGTTCAGGTGTTTCTTGTACTATGAAAATCACAGTGATCTTCAAAAAAAAAACCTGCCATTATAATTGTATGGTTGGGAATATTGTGATTTTTCAAACCTCTCATTTACATGAAATGATAGCCAAGTATAGTATATTTCTCCCAATGAAAGTAATTGAGCCAGGGAAAAGGGACAAATGGAAGGTCTCCTACAAGCCAACAAAGGGGACCCTATCCCACTATACTCCGTGGGTATAAATGGCTTATTTTAAAAGAACTTGTAATTCTTTAACATTTGCTGTGAAACAGGGCTGAAGCCCAGTAGTTAGTGACCTGGCATGCACATGTAAACAAAGCCAACAGTCAGTTCAATGTTATATCTATTTCCCACTTTCCTGGATATCTTTCCCCTCCCTGCTTCTGCAGTAAATGTGACACCTCTGACACTCCCTCTAAGGTCCAGGGAACATCATGGAAGAGGGAGCAGAAAAAATGTAAGAGCCGCAGGGTGGGACAGAGTACTTTGTGACACTGTCCTCCAGACACAAACTTATGTGGTACATTCATCACCTCACAGTAGTTGCCAATATCCCCATGAAAGCTGCACAATACCGAGTCCATCAACATTTTTCCATAAAGGACAAAGGGGGATAAAAAAGAGAGAGAGAGAGACAAAATAAGCTAGGACCCCTCAGACTACAAAACCAACCAGCCAGACAGGAAGTACACACCTGTGCAACAGCGGCATACAGCCTCTGCAGGCTAATTAGACATGAGGCCTTCTCAGTGGGAGAGAACTCATATCTGGTACTGGAATCCAGGACAGACTCCCTTGGTCAGGAAACATAGACTTCAGAGAGGAAACCCCCATTGCTTTTTGGAGAAGAAGAGTGGGCTTGCATACCAAAATGCCTCTGAAATAACTTTTCATACTCCCTAACCCAAACTGCTCTCACTCTTGGTTGAAGAATCTGTTTATTTTATAGATGACAGAGAAAATGGAGAACCAAGATCCAACAACAAGATGATAGAAAACTGCCAGCCATGAGCTGTCCCACCTCTACCACATCTGCCCAGACCTGGAAGAAATTGCAGAGGAAGCTACAATATGAACATTGCTTTTACTGCTAGCCTTCCAACTAGCTCCAGGGCAATGGTTATAGACACAGTGGTCAATAAAAACCTACTGAAGCAAAAATCCAAAGGCTACAGATAACACTAAATCAAAGTGCCAACGGGCCTGTCATTGCTCAGGGAACATTGGGGAAGAGGGGGCAAAAAGACTGTAAGAACCACAGAATGGGTATGAATATCCTCAGGCATGGTTCCCCCACCCCACCCCACAGAGACTGACTGAGGCCTTCATGACCACACAGTGCATACCATAACCCCACTGAGGAGGTCCCCCAGGAAAATTGGATCAGGGTAAGGGGACGAAGGAGTATAACCTCTAAAAGTATATATAAATAAAATAATGATGTCTTTTTTATAGAGACATCCAAAAAGATAAAGGATTGGAAAGAGGCATGTGTTAAGTATATAGGAGGGGGGGCAGATTAAGGAGGAAAATGGGAGGGAATATGATCAAATTGTAGTATGTTCATGTATTAAAATGCTCAATAAAAAATAAACTCTCTTGCCACTCCTTTTCAAACCTTTTAAAGCTATTTTACTTCAAAATGTTTTTCTTTGTAACTAGGTTATTTTCTAGGCTTCTTGGATAATACCGCCAGAACCCACACCGCCCCTGTGTGTGCTGTTTACAGTCTAATAGCGGACATGAAATATCAGCAAACGACACTGGAAATATCAACCATGTTAGCAAGTAATGGGGATGCAGAGGAAGAGAAGCGGGTACAGAATGTTGGGGTGATACTGCAGCAGTAATGAGCCCAGGGTACTGTGCCAAAGAGGAAGTTCTGAGGCAATCCCTGAAGGAGGGAGGGTTGTCTGTAATACTAGAATAAGGCCTTTAGTCCCCACCTAGCACAGTGAACAAGCATCAGGCCACCATGTGGCCATAGCACAGGGAAAGAAAGAGTCAGAGAAGAGGTCACACAGGCTTCTGAGGCTAGGTCATTAGGACTTGCAGAACATTTTCTGTCCTTTGGCTTCTTGGAAAGAAATGTGTTTGAGTAGAGGAGCTGCAAGACCTGATTTGCATATGAAAGGCCCCTGTGTTAAAAATTACCACAGGAGAATAAAAGTGGGCTATGTATACAATGGCAGTATTAAAAAATTAAGGCTAGGACAAAGAGAAAGAAATTCTGCATAAGAATTGATAAAATTTTATAAGAGTTTTCCAAATATTTTGAAATTAGAGCCGTATGATTACTTTAAAGAGTGATGTGTATGTACGTGTGTGTGTGTGTGTGTGTGTGTGTGTGTGTGTGATGTTTAGTATGAACAACTCAAAAGACCAACTTGCTGTGGATAAATAGAACCTAGGGAACAAGATCTGGAGGCCAGTGTACTAATGCTGAATATGAGGGGCCTTTTGGAAACTACATGGAAGATTCAGGAAACAATTACATGATTCTGAAGCACCAGCAAGTTGATAGAAGAGTTTGGATGTTGTCTGAATACAGATTATATTTAAAGCTAGGAAGTTGGCTGAGATCATTAAAGAATAGAATAATAGGACTGAAGAGAAAAGAAAGATTAATGTCTAAGCCTCAGGCACTTGAAGGCTGAAAGATACCATACATGAGAACTTCTATAGTCTGCGTAATTCTGCAAAAGATTCAGAGCAATCTTAATTGTAGAGCTGGTGGGATTTGAGTTTCAGAGCCTTTGTAAAGCTGGAGGATGGACTCTTTACGTTCTGTGTGGTCTGTTGAGGACTTTTGTTTGTTTTATTTTGTTGATTTGAATATTTTATTGATTTGATATAGTCTTACTATGTAGCATAGGCTGGCCTTGAACTTGAAAGATTCCTACCTCAGCTTCCTCACTGCTATAATTACTGATACATGCTACCACAATGGCTCTATATGTTTTTAAATTTTGCAGAAGAGAGATGCTTTAATCAGAGTATGTTAAGATCACTATTTTCTATTCTAACTTCCTTTTGTAATATAAGGCTCATGTATTTGAGAACTTTTCAGAGAACCAGGGGAAATATTTGGTTTCTATCTATGGGCTGTAGTTCGTATCCATGCATAACTAAGCATATTTTCCCTGTCTTAGTCTGGAGGGGTCTGCCAGAAGGACTCCTCATCTCTAGGGAGCCAGCTCAGCAGAGATGGTGACATCAACGTACAGAGCCAGAGGTCCGGTGCATGGCTTCTAGCACTCTATGCGCTAGTAATGAAGGGTAAACAAATCTGAAATATATGAGGCCAACTGTTCTTCTGGAAAGTTCTTAAACTCATTAGACTTTGACTGGAGAATTCAATTCCCATAGATACCAAGTCAAAACATAAATCTCTCTCATTTGAAAAGTTCTAAAAATTGGAAAGAATATATACCTCATGAGGCTTCAGAAATTTTATAGTAATTATGATGAATGAAATTTACCAGAATCCCTGTTGTTATGGAAAAGTATAGCAGAACCACAAACACTATGTACATATATAGTAATCAATGGCTAATTTCTAAATAAATATGGTAGGAGGTTTTCCCAACTTTGCATCTTAAATTTGGAATTTTAAATATATAACTAGAAGTTAATAAAGAAATTCATTTAAAGCGCATGCCTTTAATCCCAGCACTTGGGAGGCAGAGGTAGGAGGATTGCCGTGAGTTCGAGGCCACCCTGAGACGCCATAGTGAATTCCAGGTCAGCCTGAGCTAGAGTGAGACCTCACCTAGAAAAAAAAAAAAAAGAAAGAAAGAAAGAAAGAAAGAAAGAAAGAAAGAAAGAAAGAAAGAAAGAAAGAAATTCATTTAAAAAAGACCTCGCAGTGCCTAGCAATACCTACACAAGACCCTCATAATAGGAGAAAAAGGTAATGACATCAAATTTAAACAGAGACTAATGGAGAGAGGGAGGGGATATTATGGAGACCAGAGTTATGAAGGGGAAAGTGGGGGAAGGGAGGGAAATACCATGGTCTGTTGTCTGTAAGTGTAGAAGTTGTCAATAAAAAATACATATGTATTTAAAGCTATTTTTTTTTTTAAAAAAAGGACATTGTTTTCCTGAATTTTTACCTTTTGGATACATGGTGCTTTTGTATAACTGTAATTTCTTATTTTTCTATTTACATTCTAAATAATTATTCAATATATATGTAACTTTCTCCTGGAAGATTGAATGTTATGTCTTAAGTAGAGGCTCTTCAGTCCTATGTACTTTAAGACCCATCACTGCTAAGTCTGTTGCTGCCTGGTACATACCAAGCACAAGGTAAGCTGGCAGAGCCTGCTCTTACTCACAGCCCCTGCTCTTCACAGCCTCAGGCAGGAAACTGCTGTGTCTCCACTCCTAGCGTGCCTGGACGGTAGCTTCAAGTCAGCCAGATCGATGACTCATATTTATCTTTACATGTCTCCAATTCATCATCTTTCTGCTAGCTCCTGTCAATATAATCTCTTCTCCAAGTTGACATGGTGACATTATTTTCTAGGTCATGAACTTCCAAAGCAGCTATGGTGTATATGAGTAATGTTGGTGGGTAACAGTCTTACAGCAATTCCATAATGGCCTCTAATAAGCCGAAAATACTCATCTGTCTTACCACAGCAGTGCATACAGCATTTCCCCAGTATCAACTCATGCTTATCTCAAGCATTATTGTCTCCACCACATCTTTTTCATCTTTATGCTCAGTACTGTTTGAAAACCAGGCTTCCCTTCAGTGCTGCTAGTTCATACACATAGAAGCAAGGATCTGTCCTCTGGGATTCACAGGGCAACGTACATAGTAGGAACGCACACAAAAAAAGTTTTCTATAAAGCAAGAAATGAAATAAATCTACAATTCTTATAGGAAACAAAAACAAGTCTATTCGGTACTACAAGCACATCAAGTTTAAGCACATCAGAAATTACCAGAAAGGGAAGAGAGATGAGGAGATGGATCATTGTGAAGAGTGTGGTGCCCCACCTCGAGGACCTGAGTCCACTACCCACATAAAAAACTGGGCAAGGTGGTGTGTGTACACCTGTAATACTTGTGCTAGGAGGTAAAAGCAATAGTCCTGAGGGCTTACTCAAGCCTCACCCAGTTTGCGAGATCTAGGTTCAGAGAATCTGTCTCAAAATATAAGACCACTGGGCATAGCGGCACACATCTTTAATCCCAGCACTGGGGAGGCAGAGGTAGGAAGATCGCTGTGAGTTCAAGACACCCTGAGACTACATGGTGAATTCCAGGTCAGCCTAAGATAGAGCAAGAACCCTGCCTCAAAAACAAATGAACAAACAAACAAACAAAAATAACAACAACAACAAAAAGAAAAAAACGTAAGATGTATAATGATTGAGGAAGACATCCAATGTCAGCCTCTGGCCTCCACACACATATGCACATATGTGCATGCACAGCTGCCCACAAACATGCATCCACAAAAAGTCATGTATAAACATACATACACTCACACCAAGAAAATATATTTGCATACTTGAAAGAAATGAAGAGTGAGCAGTGTGTGGTGGCTTACACCTGTAATCTCATAACACTCTCTGAAGCAGAGGATTAACAAGTTTTAGGCTGGTCAAAGCTATATGGTGAGTTCAAGACCAGTGTGAGATATAGAATGAGTTTGAGGATAACCTTGCTTCCTAATGAGTTCAAAGTTTCAGACTGAGACCTTGTCTCATAAACCCATAAAAAGAAAATAGAGGGCTGGAGAGATGGCTTAGTGGTTAAGCACTTGCCTGTGAAGCCTAAGGACCCCGGTTCGAGGTTCAGTTCCCCAGGTCCCACGTTAGCCAGCTGCACAAGGGGGAGCATGCATCTGGAGTTCATTTGCAGAGGCTGGAAGCCCTGGCGTGCCCATTCTCTCTCTCTCCCTCTATCTGTCTTTCTCTCTGTGTCTGTCGCTCTCAAATAAATAAATAAATAATTTAAAAAAAAAAAAGAAAATAGAAAATGATGTACTCTCTCTCTCTGGTTTCTCTCTTTCTTCCTCCCTTCCCCTCTTCTCCTTTTCTACCTTTTCTTCCTCCCCTAAGTCTTGGAACAAAGTCTTGGAAGCAATGGGGGCAGGGGAGAGAAGGAAAAAACTAATTGAGGAAAAGAACTTACCCTATAAAAAATCATGACACCATCACAGCATTTTCTAGATGCCATAATTCCTGATGTGGAAATTATAATGAATACAGTATAAGTATCTGAGTAAGTGGCAACTGAAATCTTTGATGAGTTCTACAGGATGATAGGTGATCCTCCCCCACCAACCCAACTGGGAAACAGTGAAAAACAAAGCCTTACTCTAATTTCTTTTATTAGTTATGGACATAGAATATAAACAGCATGCATTGGTACCATCCTTACCATTATCCCTGCCCCCCAAAAGGACCTTCCTTGAGGATGGCAGTTATACCCATGGGGATTGTGGTTTGTGCAACATGGGGGTAGCCATCATTTAAGGGTAAGAAGTAAAGTCTCTGTGTATAATGTCCCAACTGTGGATCTAACAATCTTTCTGCCCACTTTCCCACAAATTTCCCTGAGCCATGTTGGGTTAATTTGAGGTCTACTTCAGTGATGGACTCTTGGGAGCTGCTGCATCTCTGGATCTCTGATTTGGTAGGACTTCAGTGTACTCTGTGTATATCTCCTTCACCCTTGTGCCGATATCAGGTTCACCCAGAAATCAACACTCTTGCTGGTTTCACTAATTCCACTATGGTTTCAGCTGGGGCTCTGGTGAAGTGTGATGGGCTGATTCTCTCCTCAGGATCTACATCCATCTGAAAAAGAGGGGCAGATTCTCCCACAGAGAGTGAAGACAGCACAGGTTAAATGGGATAACCATTGTTAGTTTAGAGAGAATTTAACAGGTGTAGGCCCTTGTAGCCCAAGATTGATGGAAACCTGATATTGGAGATCAAACTCGATCTGAATATGATTCTGACATGTTTCCCAGTTCCAGATATGGGTTCCTTTCCACTGAGCAGATCTATTAGCCAATCCAAGAGCAGTTGGTTACCCATGATGGTTGTGTACCACTATTGTACTGTGTAAGCATCATGTCAGTTTGTTTGCTTCTGAGTAGCTTAGACCTCAAGTTGCTTAGACAGGTGTTCATCATTTCTCCCAGTAGCTCATGTAGCACTTTCTGGCACTAGATGATTGGTCTAGCATTTGGCTCTCTTCCAGATTCCAGCCAGGTCTCTCCATGGTCCATGCTGACAGCATATGCTGTCTTTGACAGAAGGGGCTTACCATTAACCTCCAGTGGGTAATCAAGTGCTCGGACAGAAGTCTGTCTTCTTTTGAAAAACCTTGTGAGTCTGATCAAGAGCTCATTGTGGGTGTTAACTGCATCCTGGTACTGGGAGTTACAGGCCAGTGCCAAGGGAAAATGAAAAAATAAAAAGAAAGAAAACATAAAAGAGAAAGAGACAGAGAAACAGGAGAAAATTAAGGTTAGGCTTCATCTCACCCTCTCCAGGGCCCTTTGATTCAGGTGTTCCCTCTAAGGTCCTGATGAGGGTTCAGGCTTTAGGATCTTCCAGGATATAGGATTTTATGGTACCAGTTCCATTTGGGTCCAGTTTTGTGCCCCCTCACCCTTACCTTCCCCTCCAGCACTACCTTCCCTATTGTCTGCTCCTTGAGATAATGTCTATAAAGTATGTCAGCATCTCTGGCTGATCCAAGTTAAGAGCCACAGATGAGTGATACCATGTGACAATTGTCTTTCTGTGATTAGGTGAGCTTCCTGAGTATGATCTGTTCCAAGTTTGGTCATTTTTCTACCAAATTTGCTGTGTCATTTTTTTTCTAACTGCTGAGTAGAATTCCAGTATGTAGATATACCACATCTTGATTATTCATTCATCCAATAAATGGGCATCTGGATTGATTCCTGCTCTTAGCTATTATGACTTAAACAGCTATAAACATAGTTGAGCAAATATCTCTGAACCTAGGCATGGAGCTTTTAGGGTAAATGCTCACTAAGGGCATAACTTGGTCTGTTGGTAACTCTATAGTCAACCTTCTTAGGAGTCTCCATATTGCTTTCCATAGTGGTTGTACCGAGTCTCTTACAAGGAAACCGAGTCTCTTACAAGGAAACCGAGTCTCCTTTTATATTCCCACCAATAGTGAATGAGGGTTCCTATTTCTCTACATCCTCATTAGTATTTATTTTCATTTGATTTTTTTTTTTTTTGATTTTTCAAGGTAGGATCTCACTCTAGCCCAGGCTGAATTGAGATTCATTATGGAGTCTCAGAGTGGCTTTGAACTCAAGGCAATCCTCCTACCTCTGCCTCCCAAGTGCTGGGATTAAAGACATACACCACCATGCCTGGCTTTCATTTGATATTTTTAATGTTTGCTGTCCTTGCTGGGGTAAGGTGGATTCTCATAGATTTTTTTTTTAATTTGCATTTCTCTGATGGTTGGGGATGTTGAACGTTTTCTTAAGTGTGAGTTTGCCATTTGTATTTCTTCCTCTGATAACTCCCGTTTAGTTCTCTGCCCCACTTTGTGAGTGGGTTGTTTGATTGTTTAGGTTTTTGAGTTCTTTATAGTTTCTAGAAATTAGTACTCTGTCAATTGTATAGCCAGCAAAAATTTTCTCCCATTCAGTGGGTAGTCAATTGATTCTGCTAATTGTATGTTTGTCTGTGAAAAAACTTTCAGCTTCATGAGATCCCAATGTTTGAGTGATTGTTTAAGTTTCTGAGCTACTGGAGTTTTGTTAAGGAAGTCTTTTTCCACTCCTATATCATGGGCTGTTCCTCCCATTTTTCCTTCCATCGCTAGCCGAGTTTCCAGTCTTACATTAAGGTTTTTGATCAATTTGGACTTGATTGTTGTGCATGGCAAGATGAGTAGGTCTCGTTTCATTTTCCTGAATATGGTTATCTGCCTTGTCCAGCACCATTTGTTGAAGATGCTGTCTTTTCTCCAGTCTACATTATTAGAGACTTTGTCTAAGATCAAGTAGCTGTAGTTACTTGACCTGAAGTCTGGATCTTCAATTCTGTTTCATTATCAATAATCCTATTTTTATGTCATTACCATGCTGTTTTTGTTACTATGACTTTGTAATTCAGCTTTAGATCAGGTATGGTAGCTCCACACGTATTTATTTTGCTGAAGATATGCTTGGATATCCAAGGTGTGCTGCCATTCCATATTAATTTTGAAATTTTTTCTTTCTCTGTGAAGAATAATGCTGGGATTTTTATTGGTATTGCATTAAATCTGTATATTGCTTTTGGTAGGATTGCCATTTTCACAATGCTAATTTTGCCTGTTCAGGAGCATGGAAGGATCTTTTCAAGACCTCAATTTCTTTCTTAAGAGTTTTTATGTTTTCATTATATAAGTCTTTCACATCCTCAATTAGTGTTATTCTAAGGCATTTTATTTTAATTAATAAAATTAATTTAATTTTTTGTTGTTGTTGCTATTGAAAATGGGACAATGTTACTAATTTTTTTCTCTGTGTCTTTGTCTTTTGCATATAGAAAGGCTACTGGGTTTTGTGCATTGATTTTGTATACTGCTACTTTCCTGAATGAATTAATCACCATTACAAGTTTTGAGATGGAGGTTCTCAGGTCACTTATATAAAGAATCCTGTCATCTGCAAATATGGCTACCTTAAGTTCTTCCTTTCCAATTTGTATCCCTTTTATTTCTTTCTCCTGCTTATTTCTTGAGCTAGGACTTCTAGTACTATGTTACAAGTCTTAACTATTCAGAAAGAGCTTGAGCAGAACAAAGGGCATAACAAGCTGGGTGATGGTAAACTTCATCTGCAGGTAAAGGTATGACAGCAAAATGATGGCTAATTGAATTTTAATATGTGTTTTGAGGTGGAGAAATCCAGGTTTCTTCAAAGGCTGATAGTATAATTTGAAAGCAACAGGAGGGTTTTAGTTTTGTACATTCTTTAAATGAATGATTAAAAGGTTGTACTTTTCCCCTGTCAGAATTTTATTTGGAACAAAGATTGCTTGTATATTAATTAAATGTTACCTTTACTATAACTTATTAAAGACTTGATAACAAACTTGAAATCTTAAGTCATGGCTTTTAGTCTAGAACCTCCACATTTCTGTGACCTGGGAATTGGGGTTTTAGAGTCTTTGGATCTGTTTTTTTTCCCATAAAAAGTGCTGGGCTTGATTAAATGATATTTACCTGGGATCTCTAGGAGGTTTCTAAATGAGCTTCTCAGAAGCTATCGCCCTTGAAAACTGTATGTTGAATGTTGTTTGTCCATGTATTGTCTTGGTTAAGTCAAATTTTCAGATTCTCTGAGAGTTTCTTTAATGTAAAAATATATGAATTGGATGATCTCTGAGGAAATTCCCAAATTACATGTTTAGATTTTTTTAATAAAACTGCAGCTTTATTATATAATTAAGTAGGTTATTATTGGACTAGCAATAGGTACATTAATAACAGTGGTGGTATATAATAATCTCCTTTAATTTTTACTGTGGCCCTAGAAGGTAAGCTAAGGAGTAACTGCGCTCTTCTTATAGACTAAGAAAAAGAAAGTACTCATTAAAAACTAAAAAGACTTGGGCCTGGTGATGCATGTCTTTATTCCTAGCACTCTAGAGGTAAAGGAAGGTTGATCACCATGGTTCGAGACCACCCTGAGACTACATAGTGAATTCCAGATAAGCCTGGGCTGAAGTGTGAAACCCTACATTGAAAAGCCAAAAAAATAAATAAATAATTATATAAAAGTAGCAACACAATGACAAAAGGAAAGGAAGTTACAATGACTGAACTGTATGCTCCTCCTTTAAATTCAAATGGTCTTTCCTCAGACATAGTTTTGATTTTTTTTTTTTTTTGAGGTGAGCAAATCATTTGTCCCTCACTCCTACTTATCAGTAATTTTTTGGTTTCCATATATTCATATTTTTATTACAATATTCATTTATTTTAGCATAGAAAGCAAATGAATGAGAAGGTGAGGGAATGGGTGGGCCAGGGCCTCTTGCCACTAGAATTAAACTCCAGACTCATGCATCACCTCACACATCTGACTTTATGTGGGCACTGGAAAATTGAACTCAGGCTACTAGGCCTTGCAAGAAAGTGCCTCTAGCTGCAAAGTCATCTCTTTATCCACTTATATATTTATTTTTAAAACTTGGTTTGGTTTTGTTGCTTAGGCTTGCCTTGAACTCACAACCTCCTCTCTCCACCTCCCAATAGCTAGAATTACAGGCACATATCCCAACACCTTATCTTGAACCTGAGCCTACTGGGTGTCTGCAGGAGTAGAACTTGAAAATAGTAGTATTTGGTGTTGATTTTTCACAGTGTTATTCTCCCATTGAGCAGGAGTACCACGGAAGCTTACCGACAGCACACAACGTACTTTTTGTGCAGACTGGCACATAGCTCCCTGGGAGGTGCCCAGTGGCATGGCAATGCCTGTCCCTGCAAAGGTTGCTTATGTAGGTAAACAAATCATTAGCACAGATGAGTTAAACACATTAGCTATTTGCTCTAATGGTATTGAGCATAGGATGCTTAGGGATTGATTGCATAGTTAAAGTCATAGAGATCAATGGAGATACCTCCTTTTGGAATACAAAATTTTTCTGTGTCAGAAAATTTTAGGCCATACTATGGCAGCACTTTGATTTTTTATGCTTACTATGCTCTTATATACCAAGCACAATATGGAATACTTTGCACACATTTCATCCTTTCACTTTTACAATAGACATTTAACAAAAATATTTTAATCAAAATTTTACAAATCAAGAAACTGAGTGTTCTGGAGTAGATATTAGGTAAATAACAGATCAAGGTACATCCACCTCTCTCAGATTCCCAAGCTTGGGATATAAAGACAAAACAGTTTATGGTTTCCACAAATAGAAAACATATTAGGAGCTTTGAACTATATCAGTGAAAACTCACATGTACAGCACTGGAGAACAGTTCATATGCATATTCATATGTTTACATATATTCAGACCCTAACCATGCTTACTAAGTATATTATTTCATGAATTCAAGGATGAAGCTAGAACCCAGCAAATTTTGGAAGACATAGCTCTAGGTGTTGGATCATTAACTGGTATACTTTCTTCCCCACACCCACCCTAGTTCCCAAGACCTTAGAGGATGCCTGATGACTCTCCAGCAATGAACTGATTAAATTCATCCATGGATAAACTTCATCTTACTTAAGACATAGAATTTGAGATATACATACCTGACCATTTGAGAGTAAAACTCTAAGTTTTACTTTTCATCCCCAGACCTCTATCATATGCTCAATCTAGGCATCCCAGGGCAATGATGAAGATGATGTATTGGAAACTGACTATCCTAACTGGAGCTTCAGCAGTAGCCATAGAAGTAAAGTGGGATGTCCTGGGTGAGGAATAGCGTTTGGCATGCTTAAACACGGTGGGGATTTGAGGTAGGGTGGAAAGGAGTAGGGTAGAACAAGTAACTGACCTGGTTACAAAAGGCTGAGTGTTAAACAGGGAATAAGCAAACATGAAAATCATCTGTTGTATTCCAAAGAGGCTAATTGTAAGACTTGAAGAAAGCCTAATGCATATAATTATTTTTCAACAGATTCCATTGAACTATATCATTCTTCCCTGGAGAACCAATGATCTCTGGTTGATAAATCATTAGTAATCTTTAACACATTTTTTATTCATACTTTTTGTGTTTTTTCAAGGTAGGGTCTTGCTCTAGGCCAGGACCTGGAATTTACTGTATAGTCTAAGGCTGGCCTGGAACTCACAGTGATTCTCCTGCTTCTCCCTGTGAGTGCTGGGATTAAAGGTGTGCACTACCATTTTTTGAAAGAATGTATCATGATGTAGTCCATGCTGGCTTGGAATTCTGTATAGCCCAAATTAGCTCAGAGATAATAACCCTCTAGCCCCTGCATCCTGACTGATGGGATAACAGATATGTACTGCAACATCTGGTTGATAAACCTTCAGGGCACTTTTGAAAGGTTTAATTTCCTTGACCAAATTCTCAGCATCTATCTCAGTATCTATCCATTCTTCCTCTATGTTTATTTCCCTGCTAGCTCTTTGGTATCTCCCTTTCCATCATTTGTTAAGATTCTTCACTTGATTTTCATTAATTAAATGCTTGTGATTCTGGGGTTCAATACTCCGCCTTCTCCTTACACCTCATACTCCCTTTGAGAAGCCAAAGCACCATGCTGCAGTAGGATATGGCTATAAACTATAATCTAGTGAAGATTTTTGTTGTATACTCCAGGTTTCTATACTTAATTGCCTTCTAGAAACCTTCATGTAGCCAGGTATTGACATCCAGGTTCACAAGTGTGAAATCATAGTTTTTCTTCCTTTCATGTGGCACTTCAAGGATCACTGGGGTCTTAAGATACTCTACCTAACTCAGCATTCTAGTTATCAATACACAGCTTTTGACTCACAATATAAGTTGACTGCTAGAGTTCCTGACAGCAAGGAGATGGGGAAAAAAGGAACATGGAGAAGAATACATGCTAGGAGAGCCACCAACATATTTGCTTACAGCCTGCTGGCCAGAACCTTATCACATGGTCTCATCCAGCAAGCTTGGAAACACCAAGCTATATTGGGAATATTAAGTTTTGAAGAAAAGGCAGAAAGTGGACATTTGAAATCAGAAACCAACCTTGTTATTACAGACTTTTTGAGAGATAGGGACTTTCTTGGCAACAGATGGGCTCGATGCAGTGAGTTCCTAAGGTGCCAGAAGAATGAATGACCATCCTGAGACACAGCATTGTAAGTTCTCTCTCACGTAATTGAAGAGTAAGAATGGAAGACCCAGTAGTGAGCAAGTGAAGCAAGTTTGTTGAGGCCAAGACCAGGAGACAGTAGGACTCCTGGGTATAATGAATAAAATGAATCCCTGTGATGGTTAATCTCTGGCTATCAATTTGACAGGATTCAGAACTGCCATTGGAAACAGATCTCTGGTCCCGTCTGTGAGGGATTTTCTAGATTAGATTAATTAAGGCAAGAGGACCCACCGTAACTGTGGGCAGCACCACCCCATTGCCTGGGTTCCTGGACTGTATAAAAAGGAGAAAGTTGGTTAAGCATTCGTAATTTACTGCTACATTTGGCTTCTTAGTTGTTAGGTTGAATGTGATGAGCTCCTGCTGCCATACCTTCTCACAATAGTGGACTATAGCCTGGAACTGTAAGCTAAAATAAACCCTTCCTTCTTTAAACTCACTTTTTTGTCAGGCGTTTTGTCCTAGCAAGTTGAGAAGGTAATGAAGATAGTCTTTGAGGAGTAGTTAGTCCCTAGTGCCTGGGCCAAAGGATGTTTAAAGGATTTATGGTTGAGGCTGGGCCAAAACTGAGATAATTTTATTGATAGTTACTTTCACATTTTATCACAGGCCAACACAAAGAGAGGAATGGATGTAAAATATCCCCCATCGCTTCAAGTATTCGTATCAGGCTTCCTATTAAGTCCCTCAATGATGGAACCTTTGGGAAATGGAGCCTTGCTAAGTGAGGTATGCTGCTGGGCATGGGTGTTGGGGTTCATCAGCCCTGCCCACAGAGTGCTCAGAGCACAAAATCTTGCTGCTGTCCCTGATACCAATGTGAACAAGTGAGCCAGCCTTTTGCTTGTGCAATGCTTATTACCACTGTGCCAGGCTCCCTGCTGCTGATGTGTGAAGAGGTGAGCCAGCTTCCCACTCATATTATGCTTTCCTCCACCATGATGAAGACTTCCCTTGAAACTGTACATCTGCAGTAAATGCGTTCCCCAATAAGCTGCTTCTATTTGGGTATTTAGTCCCATCAATGAGAACATAACTGCCACAAGAGGCCTGCACGTTGCTGTCATGCCCTACTGGCCCAATTCAAGAGATCATCATAGGCTGCTTACGTAATTAGAGGGATGGCCATGCATTAAAGTCCTTTGCCTGCCCATCTCTGACTTATTCTACTAGCTGCTGACCTTAGCTGATAGAGTTGATCATCAATATTTTTGTAATTTATTCTCTGTTAGTTAAACTCTGCCACCCTCTTTGTCTAACTTTGCTCGTTTTCTCCCAGTTACGTGACCAACTTGTGCTTTACCATGGGCTCTTGCCCTCTCTGTGTGTTAGGAACTAACTCCTGCTCACTGTTTTCTGTTTGTCTGTTTTTTTGGCTTTGTTTTGTAGAAGCAGGGGGTCGACTGAATAGCTCAGAGTGGTTTAAAACTCATTATCCTCCTTGAAAAATGCTAGGATCACATGTAGACCCAATAACCCTCTGCAGAGTAACCCTCAACATGCATCTGAATATATTTACCCCATTTCCAGATAATGGAACCTTTTTTCCTTGTTATATTCTATGTCTTGGTAATCTCTCTTGGTAATCTGCTAAATTACCCAAGTCAGAAACTTTCTCTTTCTTTATCTCCTGCCAACTATTACTGATCATATATCTTCAAAAGACTGTTCTTCCCTGAGTTCAAATGCTCCTTCTGTAGGTCCCATCATCACCATGTAGCACATTTATTAATTCTTGGATCCTAGGAGATCTCCCTGATGTTCTTCAACTATTTCCCCCTCTAATGGCAAAACCACTGTCAAAACACAAGTCAAATCCAGCTGGGCCAGCGGATCCCACTCCTGTGGCTTCTCAGAGCCCACCACATCAAGATCATGAGCATTATTGCAGACTTAGTCCCAGACGTGGTAGCCATGTTCTCCCATAGACTCAGGTGTGCTCGCTTTTGCTGCTGGTTGTTTGGCAGTATCTCTCTGCTTGGAATAGGAATGAGAGCCAGCTTCTTCTACCATTTAATGGAACTTCCCCTGGATCTGAAGCTTGAAATAAACCCCTTCCTCCCATAAACTACACCTGGTTTGGATGTTCATCCCAGCAACATGGAGCTGACTACAGCACTAATTATTCCACCATCTGCAGTTTTCCTTCTGGTCATCCCTAAGAGGTCTCCAGTTCTTGCAATCGACTTGGCAAACTCTGGTATTTTGACCTTCCCACTGCTTCTTATTATTCTTCATAGCATGTTCCCTCTAGGCTTACTTCTATGTACATACCTCTGCTCATTCTTCAAGGGTCAGTTCAGGTGTCATCTCCTTAAAGAAGCCTTCAAGGAATACCAAAGACTGTGACACTTATACTAATTGTATCCTATAATGTGCCACAATGTATCATATTAATTGTTCTCCCTTTCCCTTCCATCTTAGTCTGCTCAGAGATCAATAACAATATACCAATGGCTAATTAGCTATAGGCATATACTATCACAGTTTTAGATATTGCAAGTCAGAAATAAAGATGCCAACATAGTTGGTTCTAGTGAGGGTGCTACACCAATGTAGTAGTTACCTTCCCATTTTTGGGACAACATACCCAAACAAAAGTAGCTGGTGTGGATAAAGGGTTTATTTTGGCTTGCAGTGTTAAAGGAAAACTTTATCATTGAAAGGAAAGAATGATTAAACAGAGACTGGATATCATGCCTTGCCACAGCAGCTGGCTGAAAGCAGTGAGAACAAGCTGAGCTCTGGCAAAGGGGAGCTGGCCATAATGCCTCAAAACCTGTCTCCAGCAACAAACCTCTCCAGCACGCCTCCACACCTTTCTGGAGACCAAGAAATCAAAACACATGAAGATGTGGGGAAATGTCTCATTCAAACAACCACAACCAGGTAACAGACTGTCTATTTTCTAATCAATATTCACATTGCATGTGATGCTTTGAGTATAAAATATCTTCATATACTTTGTGACTGAGCTTCACACTCAACCCCAGCTGATAGACCCTTTGAGAGATGGAGCCTTGCTGCAGAAGGTGTATCCCTGGGGGAAGGCCTGGGGGTTTATTAGTTCAGACTGGATCTTTACAGTGCATGTCTTCTACTACTTTCCTACTGCTATGCAGATGTCATGCTCAGCTCTCTGCTCCTGCTATGCTTTCCCTCCATCATGAAAATGCCAGAGAACTGTAAACCAACAATGAACCCTTTCCTCCTACAAGCTG
Organism: Jaculus jaculus; assembly: GCF_020740685.1. Classification (NCBI taxonomy): domain Eukaryota; kingdom Metazoa; phylum Chordata; class Mammalia; order Rodentia; family Dipodidae; genus Jaculus; species Jaculus jaculus. The sequence continues at coordinate 37,345,126 of NC_059103.1, forward strand.
CTTGTGGATGTGTTTTGTCCCAGGATTGTGTAGGTTACTTCTACAGACATAAAAAGGACAAACAAAAGAACTCCAAGGAGTCTGTTTAGTAAAAATACCTATGCCATTTCATAGATAACCCATTAATATGGTCAAATCACCTCCCAAAATCTCTGCCTCCAAATACCATCCTATTTGCCAATATCTTCCCTGCTCTATGTATTTGTTGTCTGGTCAAAGTGAGTAATTCTGGAGCATGACAGCTGATCTCATGGCTATTTATGTACACATTGGGTCAGGATGACACAATGAACAATTCCTTCTGGTCTTCTGACTGTCTTGCATTTATTTGCTTGCTGTTGTTGTTGGTTTTTTTTTTTTTTTCAGGTATGTCGTATGTTTCTAAGACTAGATTTGAACTCCTAGTCATCCTTTTGCCTGAAACACCACAGTGCTGAGATTCATGGTGTTCTCTAGCACACCAAACACTACAGTCATCTTTATTTTTAATTTTTACTTATTTATTTGAGATATGAAGAGGCAGAAAAAAAGAGAGAGAAATGGCCATGCCAGGGCATCTAGACACTGAAAATGAACTACAGACACAGGTTCCGCTTTGTGCATCTGGCTTATGTGAGTACTGGGGAATAAAACCTGGGTCCTTAGGCTCTGCAGGCAAGTATCTTAATTACTAAGCCATCTCTGCAGCCCCCACTCTATCCTTCTTAAGTCCTCTGCACACCAGCCATATCCAACCACTATTTCCTTTCAGCAGGAACTGCCATATGCTTAGCTGTGGCTCTGGAAGTCTTTATTGAGTCTACAACCTCAGTAACACCCAAGTCCTTAATCCCCGAAAGACTAATAATTGGTAAGCATTAATTAACTCTAGTATTTATGACAGCTTCCCATGTGCTAAATTCTTTGTTAAATGCTAAAGATGCAATGACAAGCAAAAAGTAATTCATCCTCTCATGGAATTTCTAGTGCAGGCAGTAATGTGCCATTTATCAAATAACTCCATATATCAGAGTTTAATTATAAACATTGAGAAATGCCTTCAAATAATTGAAGACAATTCTCTTACTACTTATATCAAAGAACTGTGATTTAGGTGGGCATGGGGGTGAGGAGTATGGGTGATCTAGAGGGAAGATCATGAAGAATGACATGAATGAATATGGAAGTAACTAGGTAGGGCAAAGGGGGATTTTGGGGGAACAATGATAAAACTACCATATGGAAATGAAGTACTATGTTAGCCCTGTGGTGGAAGGACTACTACTGCTTTCAAGAGAGTGAGAAAGGCTCATATAACTGAAGCAGAAGTGTGACAAAAATGGAAAGATAGCAGTCATCCTACTGAAGACAAGTCATTTAAATGGCTTTTCATGAGTGTTAGAACATAGATGTTGTTGCAGTCAGGTTTGCATTGCTGGTAGAAATCACCCAAGCAAGAGCAGTTTGTGGGGGAAAAGAGGTTTATGTTGGCTTACAGTCTGGAGGGCGAAGATCCATGATGGCATGAGCAGAGGGTGGACACTACCTACTGTCCAACATCAGGTGGACAATAGCAACAGGAGATTATGCCAAACACTAACAAGGGGAAACTGGCTATAAAACCCATAATTCCACCCCCCAACAATGCACTGCCTCCAGGAGGCATTAATTCCCAAACCTCCATCAGCTGGGAACCTAGCATTCAGAACACCTAAGTTTATGGAGGACACCTGAATCAAATGACCAAAGATGTGGTTAAGAGGGCACTGCTTCAAAGGGATAGTCAGAAAAGTGATAACCAGCCCCCTGTTATCAGAAGAACTCAAATCCACCTGGATTATGGTTTTGGGACCTGTCTGAGAGCCAACTAGTGCAAAACAACCCTTCTTCTTTAAATATCTTTTTTTTTTTTTTTTTAAAGCCTTCAGCACCCAGAATTCCTATGTGGTCTCCCATCCAAATACTAACCAGGTCTGACCCTGCTTAGCTTCTGAGATCAGATGAGATCGGGCATGTTGAAAGTGGCATGGCCTCCTAGACTCCTTGGTGTTATTATCTTTGAAGACTTGAGGCCATCGTTATCTCCTCTCTGATGCCTTTGTGACTTTTCTCATGTGTTCTGTGCCCACTAAGATATAGACCATATGACCCTTTCCCTCTGTGCCTACTAAGGCACACCTCTTTCCTCTACAAACTCCTGAAGGAAGCTTCTTAGTTCTTCAGATTTCTAGAGTTTCTCTCACTTTTCTTCCCTTATTGTTTTTTTTCTCTCTTACCTCTCATCTCTCTCTCCCATGCACTCCTCTCTAGCTTTAAACCCACCCCACTGTGCCATCTTGACATAGTGATTCCAACTCTCAAAGTAAAGCTTCAACTCTAAAGGGCCATTTTATGCCAGTTTCTCTCAGACCAGGTTGCTCCCTCCTCCCCCGCCACCACATTTATCAACAAGGGTATAACTGAGACACTTTATGACATGGGAGCTGAAGGGGAAAACCATGTGCTTATCCACAAAAGTATGGATCTACAAGAAAAAGATGAGGCCTGATCTGAACTTCAGTACACTTAGAGTTCAGAGCTACATCGCTTAACACATAAATGATTATATATCCTGCAATGACTACACAGATTGTTAATTCATGGGGTTGAGAGATACAGAAATGGGTTTGATTTCTCAACTACCTCTAGTTTGTTGCCAGAGAACACCTGGATGAATGAAGTGACCTAGTTTAAATAAAACAAACAAGCATTTATTTTACTGTGTATTTATCTTCCCATGAGATCTTTCATGGATGTTTTTCTTGAGCTAATAAATAAATGGATAAATGTTAAATGGGAAGTGGGGAATTCTTAGCAAGAAGTTACAAAATAAAGCCTATTCAACTCAGAAAAACCCAAACAGGATGTTTTATTTTTTTCTAGAAAGATTACACTTAATTAGCTCCCAATTTGTTTCAAGTAACAGAAGGGATTTAAGAGTTTATGGTAATAATGTGTAAAAAATTGAAATGCCTTTGAAACATATGCTGAAGTTTGCTGGGAATGGTGTGAGAGGCTATGGGTACTTCTGATGCTCAAAGGAAGCCAGATATGGGCCAGGAGGGCTTTGCTCTCCTAAAGTACATGGGAAGGCAGCTGGCACTGACCCTGAGGGCACCCGCTAGACGGAGTGGTGCTGGTCTTACTTAGGCTGCACTGTACTGGGAAATACACTGAAGCCATGGCCATGGCATGAACAGGAAGATGGAGAACATCAATGCATAGATTTTATAATAATAGCTAAATCTTAATGGATGACTATTGTGGGCTGGGATATGATCTATGTAGTTACGATTCGATTCATTAACATACTTAATTTTCAGGCATAATTATCTTCATTTTATTTGTAAGAAAGCTGAGACACAGAAGAGTGAGGGAACATGCTCACATCCTCACAGGTAGTAACGAGTCAGAATTAAAGCTCAGGCAATTGGCCTTCAACATCTGTGCTCAATATCTATTCTGCAGTATGCTCATTTCTGTTCTGACTTCAACTAGTAACTGGAAAAAAAAGAACTATCCATGTGTCAAGGATCTTAGGACAGTACCTGGCACCAGAGTGGTACTCATTTTTGTTTTGAAAATTGTTTTAAATTATTCTCTCACTTGGTCCCTAACTTCTTCGTGTCTATTTCCCTTCTATTCTAAGTTTTTGTTTGTTAAACTGACTGACATAATCACTGCATAATCAGTTTCTATTTACTATCTTTTTAAATATAAACTATGGCTTCTGGGTGCAGCATTATCCACCCCTACAGAGTACTTTTGGACAAACTCTCTTTTTTTAAAAAAAAATTTTATTTATTTATTTGAGAGCGACAGACACAGAAAGAAAGACAGATAGAGGGAGAGAGAGAGAATTGGGTGCTCCAGGGCTTCCAGCCTCTGCAAACGAACTCCAGACGCGTGCGCCCCCTTGTGCATCTGGCTAACGTGGGACCTGGAGAACCGAGCCTCAAACCGGGGTCCTTAGGCTTCACAGGCAAGTGCTTAACTGCTAACCCATCTCTCCAGCCCCAAACTCTCTTTTCAAAACAAACTTATATATGTTTTTAATTAGCTAACCAAGAAGTGGGCTTCCATGTTCAATTTCAATTTCATTAACCCTCCTCCCAAACTTTCCACGCCTCCATCCTCTTCCACCAGCCCCACTCAGACCACCACACCCCCAGCATTCCACCCCTCTCTTACATATCTAGTATACCCTAACACTATAGGCCTTTTCTAGCTTCCTGGCCTCTACTACAGACTCTTTCTCCAACTCACACACATTTAAACAGTTGACATGAGGGTCCACATATGAGAGAGAACGTTCAGGTTTTGACATTCTGATCGTGGGTTATTTCACTTAGAAGCATCTTTTCCAAAGCCATCCATTTTGTTCAAATTTTTCATTGCAGCTGAATAAAGTCTATTGTACATGTATTATAGATACTTGCTCACCATGTTTATTGCTGCTCTTTTCACAATAACTAGGACATGGAATAAGTCTAGGTTCCTACTAACTGATGACTGGATAAATATACAGTACATTTACTCATGTTCTATTGTAAGGCAGGGTCTCACTGTGTGACCAAAATTGGCCTCAATCTCAGCATCTTCCTGCTTCAGGCTCCCAGGTGCTGGCATGACAGATGTGCACTGCCCTGCTTGGCTAATTATCTGCTTTCCTCTCCATTTGTCTCAGATGACTCATTGGAGATGAAGGAAGAGGACTAAGAACTCACTCACAAGAATCACAGGAGCGGGCTGGAGAGATGGCTTAGCGGTTAAGCGCTTGCCTGTGAAGCCTAAGGACCCCGGTTCGAGGCTCGGTTCCCCAGGTCCCACGTTAGCCAGATGCACAAGGGGGCGCACGCGTCTGGAGTTCGTTTGCAGAGGCTGGAAGCCCTGGCATGCCCATTCTCTCTCTCTCCCTCTATCTGTCTTTCTCTCTGTGTCTGTCAGTCTCAAATAAATAAATAAATAATTAAAAAAAAAAAAGATTCATAGGAGCAAGCACTCCTGTAAACGTGAGGGCTCTGCAAAGCTTCAGAGCTGCAGTGTGAACAGGAAGTAGCTGCAGAAAATAAGAAGAGTTAAAGGGTCAGATCTGTTCACATTGTAGCCATGTGTTCATGTACTGTTTCCCAATGTTGGATGTTAGGGGTTATGATGGCAATATATATATTTGTGAGTGTGAGTGTGAGTGTGTGTGTGTGTGTGTGTGTGTGTCTGTGTGTGAGAGAGAGAGAGAGAGAGATTTGTATTAAAAGGAAGGAGTGTGCCAGGGGCATGGTGGTACATGCCTTTAATCCCAGCACTCAGGAGGCAGAGGTAAGAGGATTGCCATGACTTTAAGGACAGCCCGATACTACATAGTGAATCCCAGGTCAGCCTGGGCCAGAGTAAGACCCTACCTCAAAAAACAAAAACAAAAACTAAAAAAGGGGGCTGGAGAGATGGCTTAGTGGTTAAGCGCTCGCCTGTGAAGCCTAAGGACCCCGGTTCGAGGCTCGACTCCCCAGGACCCACGTTTAGCCAGATGCACAAGGGGGCGCACGCGTCTGGAGTTTGTTTGCAGTGGCTGGAGGCCCTAGCGCGCCCATTCTGTATCTATCTGACTTTCTCTCTCTCTCTGTTTGTCACTCTCAAATAAATAAATAAATAAACATAAATTAAAAAAAAAAAAAAAACTAAAAAAGGAAGGAGTGTCATAAATGCCAAGAGAGAAACCAGAAATAAACATAGAATAGTTTTATTTTGTGATATCATATATCACAAAATCTGTGGCATGAGTGACAAGTGAGGAAATGGCATACTGAGTTAGAGCCCTGACTTAAAGCATGAGAAGAGAGACAATAACACATGCATGTATTTCTAGGATGAACAAAGCCAGAATATCTCCAAATTAAACATACTGTGCTTTGACTTCTCTACAGAGGAATCATATCATCAGAAGCCAAAATATTTTGTCAAAGGTGTGGCTGTTGGGCTAGTTCAGAGCAATAAGTTTCAAGTACAACTGATATGAGGTAGTTAACAAGTAGTCCTTCGAAACTTCCAGAACAATGACAGACAACAAGCAAAGGCCACTGAGAGTTGAGACTATTAGAAGCCTCGGGTTCTGAGTAGATTTTTTTTTTTAATAGACTGCCATACAGCTTTTGTGCCATGTGAGGACAGATTGGTATTCTGCAGTGGACCCTGACAGACACACAGCTGGGGGAGAAACAGCAGCTGAAGCTAATAATAGAGCAGCCTGGAGCACAGTCACAATAGCTAGGGAAGTCATGGTGGGCAACACGAACCACAGGGGGACATGTGAGCCTCACTTCTCCTGCCCCTTCTGTCTCTCCCTGGTGAGTGAAGTGCCAGTCATCAGCTTTTGAGGAAGTTTAGATAGCATAGCAGAGCTCTGAATCCGATCCCAGCCCAGGTCCATGTTCTGGTCTGGGGGATGGTTGGAACACTCCCATTTTTGTCTTCCGATACTCTTTTGAGGTATTTGAGAAACATATAGAGTAAATGAGAAACATATAGTGTTTATTAAGTGCTCACTGTCCAATAGGTGCTTCATATCTGAGCATACAAATATTGAGGATTTTAGACTACAGAAACTCTGTGCTATAACACACAGAACTACAACTTAAATCCAGCTTGGTTCAGTGTAGAACGGGCTCCTCCCCCACCCCTGTTCTCTCCGTGGCCATGCTGCACCACTAGACTTGGAGGCACTTGACTTCTGCTCCTGTCTATCATAAGCCAGATTTCTACTCCTGTTCTTCGTATACCACAGTATATAAGAATTTTCAATCTTGATAGTCTCATAGCGCTCGAGAAAGTGAAATATAAATAGAATGGGGGCTGGAGAGATGGCTTAGCGGTTAAGCGCTTGCCTGTGAAGCCTAAGGACCCCGGTTCGAGGCTCGGTTCCCCAGGTCCCACGTTAGCCAGATGCACAAGGGGGCGCACGCGTCTGGAGCTCGTTTGCAGAGGCTGGAAGCCCTGGCACGCCCATTCTCTCTCTCTCCCTCTATCTGTCTTTCTCTCTGTTTCTGTCGCTCTCAAATAAATAAATAAAATTAAAAAAAAATAGAATGGGATTATTTTAGCTAGACTAAATAAGGGACTTAGTTTTATTCTTCCAAGGGTTGTCTCCCAGGACAATTTGGTATTTATTAAAAGCCTGTTAATTGGCTGGCATCGTATTCATTGGTAGCAGAGGATGAAACAACTAAGACACAGAATTTATCTGTCATGAAGGGACTCACAGTGAACAATTAACAACTCTTCCTTCCACACAAGTATTTCCCTTCCTTTAGCCTCGCCTCAGCAGACGGACTCATAGGATCATCATGCCTCTTGCTCTCTTTTGGGGGACATTCCCCTTCCTTCATCCAAAAAAAGAAAAAGAAAAAGATATCTAAGACTTGAGACTGAGCTCTCCCAACTGAGCAGGGGTTGCCATGGACACTGACTTTCCATGTGTTCCCATCTCCATCACAGCTCACATTGAGACCTATGCTGTTCTTACCCCCTGTCTGACCTAGTATAAGAGGAATTATGTTGGGAACATATTGGCCTCATAGTATATGAGAACTGAAATGGGTGGCATAGAGAAATAACATTACAAATGAGAATACAGGGTTTAAAATATATTTAAATGTTCATCTACATACTCTAGAGAAATAAAATATGGTAGTCTAAAAAAATAATCTATCCATGCTTCATAAATGTTTTTATTTTCTGTAGGAGAATACATTTTCAATTCTTAACAAACAACATAAAATAAATATGACACTAAGAAAAAAATAAATATAGCCTATCCATTAGTTGTGGACTGGCTACATAAAATATACGGAAACATTTCTCATGCCATGGCAATATACAAACGTCTGAAAGTGGAGGGCATAGTCAATCTGACAACCTTACAAAATAGCAGATAAAACTTAAGAAGGATCAAGTTATCTGTGATCACTTAGCAAGACAGGAGAGTTCATGTCAGAGTGAAGCCAGCGGCATCTGAACAGCAGTGCCGTAGATTCTGGTAGAAAAACATCCTGCAGCCCTAAAGCACATTTTGAGGGAAACCTGCAGGGCAATAGGAACAAAGGTCTAGTTTCTAGAACATCCTCAGTGATTTATTAGACTCAAAGGTAAGGAAGCTACTGCATTAGGTCCTTGGGGGCAATGCAAGAGAAATATTTTGCTCTTCATTTTAATTTCTACTCAGATACCTATTGAACAAGTGATCAGACTATGTGGTTAGAAGGTTTTTTGTCAAAACAATGCTGAGACTTCTTTTGGATCAGCAGAAAAGCTGAAGCCAGGAACCCTGTAATGGGAACATGTGTCTTTTATTTACTTCTTTTTTCCTTCTGCTGTAAAGGAATAGGGTTGATTTATTCTTTTGTAAAAGAAATGATGACAGCACATAGCACATGGTGACCAGGGCCAATCTTTTTATGGAGACATCAGCAGTAGCCTTAAATCCCTGAATCAACCCAGAACAAAGGTTAGCAAATCCCCTTTCAAATGAATTGGTTCCAGCTTCCTCACTAAGAAATTGCATAACGAAATAGCCAAGAATGCAAAGCCAGCCAAAACTTCAGATCAGGTGAAGCAGGGACAATTTGGGCAGGAATAATAGTAATAAGATAATCCATGTTTGGTGCTCAAAATTTAGCTCTCATAAAGATTCTGTGCAGCAAGCATTTTTGAAACCCATTGAGGGAAAATGTGAAACTTGACATAATCATAAATGTAGTAAGTAACGGAGCTGAGATTTGAACTCGAGTCTTTGGACACCCCCTCAATACTATGCTTCTTTTGTTTTGAGGTAAGATCTCAGTATAGTCCAGGCTGACATGGAATTCATTATGCAGTCTCAGGGTGGACACAAACTCACAGCAATCCTCTTAACTCTGCCTCCTGAGTGCTGGGATTAAAGGCATGTGCCACCACACCCAGCCAATACTATCCTTTCTATCAAATTGCTAGAAAAAGTAGAAGGCAGGTAAAGTGCTTTAGCTTTATTGATGGAATTTCATAAGAAAATTTACTAGTTCTCTAACACTAGAAATTAAAGAAGCTTCCACTTTGTTGGCAAAAATTTTTCATAAAAGGGCAGACTGATGTTTTGTGCTCTGGTCTCTATGTTACCTACTTAGCTCTGCACTTGTGCCATCAAAGCAGGCACAGTCAATGGTGACACTGTTCCAATAAAACTTTATTCATAAAAACAGGCAATTGGCTAATCATCAACCAACCACATAGCTAATGTATATGAAAGAAACTGGAGAAGTTTCCTCTTAATTAAGATTGATTTTCTGAGAAGCAATCTTAATAAACAAACCTTAATCCAGTTTCTTAGGTCCACAAGATGAGCTTTCCTTTCTGACTTGCAGCCTAAAATGCAAATTACTTGATTACAACATCTTGGAGGAAGCAGAAGAAGAGAAAGATCATGTTAAAACCATAATATTTCATGTACTTATAGAATGAAATCTACTGGCAAGAAATTGTCATTCTTCTAAGTTGGCCATACAAAGTGAATCTTCCTTGCCTAGTATATGTTGTTTTATACCTTTTAAGGCTGCTCCCCTCCCTTGGCTTTAAAAACTTGAGTATTGGGCTGGTGATATAAAGTGTGTACCTTGTATGCATGAGGCCTTGGGACTTAGCCCAACAGTTTAAACAAAAGCAAACAGTCTTAAACCAAACCAAACCAAAATCCTTGGGTCTAGAAATAAACTAATGTGACTAAGTTTGATTTCCGCCTTCCTCCTGCTTGTGTGAACCTGATCCTGTACTACACACTCAGGATTATGTTAGCTGTCTACCAACAGAGACTTTTATGGAGGCTTGGCATTAGCCACCATGAAAAACAAGCTTTCTTCTCTTTTCCAAAGATGGTCTGCACCTGTGCCTCAATGCTCCTGTGTTCACTAATGTCTGTTTGACCCCTGAGCAATCCATGTGCATCCTTGTTTCCAAGGTGGTCTTAGCAAGAGAGCACTGGAACACGTCTCTCTGGCATGGGGTCTAGGAGCTACTCAAGTATATGTAACTTTGGAAGAAATGAGCACATCTTTGGTCACAAGTTTACCCCCATTAGTAATTGAAATCAGTACTCTGTAAATATAAAGCAGCCTGGTACAATGTCAGTATACTACCATAATTTGAATTTATGTTCCTGTGCTATGTCTGAAATGAGGGTATGTGACTGGTTTTTAAGCATATTATTCCAAAAAGACAAGTAGGTCAGGAGAGTCAGAGGAAACTTTCACATGATAGGCAGCTTTGCTCCAACCTTGAAAAGATGCAGACTCACCTGGCTGTTTCTAGGAGGGAGGACCTGAGGGTCATCACAATGTCAGGTCAGGGGCAATAGTCACTTATTTGATCAAGGCTGATTATTCAGTTGTCTAGATCCATCACTTCATTAGCTATTACTCCTCTGATGGTTAAAAGTTAAGCTGGCCTTCTCCAGGACTTGAAGATTGTTGATTATTCATGCTTGTTCATCTCTGCCATCTGGATATGGAGCAAGGCCTACATGGAGTGAGAAGAAATAGCCTGTGATTTGCATTTACTGGAGGGCAGAAGACAGCATTGTCTGACTAAGCACTTCTCATCCTTTGTGAAGCTGGGTGTCTGTGTAAGGTCCTTCTCAAGCAACAAATAGCAACAGCCAATCATATTTAGAATCTCACCCTTGGAAACAGAGATGTGGTCCTTATTCAGATGTACTCTAAGGCCTCTCCCTAAGGCTCTGTGCCCTGCAATAGCTTTTCCTGGCTTACATCTGCTCTGCAAAACTCGTATTTTATGGGTACATGGCATCAATGGAATAGTAATAGTTGAATGACCTTTATGGGAAAACATGAGAGATAAATGGAATGCAAAAGGTATTGTTTTGAGACTGTTTAGAAACTTCTTCTCACATTGGTTATAATTTTGAAACAATTCTGACTCATTTAATTTTTTGTACTTATTAGATTTGTGCTCTATCTCTGATTAAAAAAAAAAAAAAACTTTGTATATCCATACATTGCAAAGAGTTTTGTGTTGCAGGCTATTTCCTTGCCAGTTAGGTAGCTGAAATTTGACATTATATAAGATTATCTAGAGGACAACTTCCCCATTGGTCTCTTGCAACAAAAGTCACAAGACTGACCATAGAGAGTGTAGTTGAATCTAGAAGAATTAAGAATACACTAGTAATGTGGAGAGAAATTAGTATTTATAAACTCTGTGGCAATGTCCTATGAACTTTTTGAGGTACAATATTGAACACACCTAGGATATCAATGTTATGGGTTCCAGCGTCCTCTCTTAGCCAGTAAGCAAGTGTATGTACGTGCCTACTTCATTTTGCTAGGGGATCCTAGGGAAACCAGGCTAACACAAAGTACAGCCCTAATATGCACAAATCCTTCTTATAACTGAATTATTGACATCATGTAATAAAGTGGAGCAATAAACTTAGGAATTATTTTCCTTGCCCCTGTGTTCAATGTTTCCTTTTCCTCTTATTCTTATGTGATGAATATTTACAAAATACTAGGATCTTTACTCAATGTCCATCTGTTTCAGAACCATATTTGCCACCTGAAGCCCTAATCTCTTGACAATGACGTCACAGGCATTTCTGTCTGGAGTCAGTTATAATTAGGGCTCCAGGTGAAAACTCAACAGCAGGAACAGATGGGCCCATAAGAAGCAAATAGTCTGTTCACATGCAAATTTCATGAGTACTAGCTTGAAGAAAATTATAAGAAATGGAAAGGTTCAGCCCCAAATAAGACTTGAATGTGAGGTGGAGTGTGTGTTTGAGTCAGATGGCCATCAGAGGCCTTTAGCAAATACTCCTTCCTGTTTCTAAGGAGGGCGATCTGTGGGAAGAAGCATAGCAAGTATGCCACTGGGATTCAGAGCTGCTGGCTTTCAATGACGTGGGGGATTTGGGTGGGTGTAGCTCTGCCTAGGCATAAAGAAGTGGGTGTTCACTTGTTTGCCTGAGAGGGAAGTGCTGCAACCCAGGCACTGTCAATCTCAATTAGGTCCTTGAAAGAAGTTTTGTGTGTGACATAATGTAAAAATGATACAGTAGTGTGAAGTGAAAAGCTGTAATTGCAGATTCTTCCGATGAGTGTTTTATACTATTGTGACCCTGTATTATTGAAATCATTGCATTACTGGTTAAGTGTAAAAATAATGTCATCTTTTATTTGTCAATTTATCTGGTTCTAAGAAGCTTGCAGGATCAGTTCAGAACTTGAATAAATGGGGTGATCGAGAGGAGGGAGTTGCCCTGAGGTCTTTCTGCATCCACAGTATATATCTGACCCCCTCCCCCACTCCACCTTCCATACAAACTGTCATTTCATTATTCCCCCTCACACAGTTTAGCAGATTCAATCAGCACATAGTGACTCATATTCACACCTTTCCTCTTGTTGCATTTCATATATTCTGGTCCCTTATTTTCATCTATCCCATAGTCAAAGTAGTCTTCGCCCTGCTATCTTCTTCCAGTCTACTCTCCCAACAAATCCCTACAACTCTCCTAAGGCAGCTTTGGTCAAAGCTTTTCTCCACTCAGATCAAATATGCTGATTCCCATAGCATCAAATGAATATCCAAGTAGTAGTATAATCGCTTTGTAAAAGATCACCAAGCATCTGTTGAATCTGAATACATGCATAATCTTCTACTCACAAATTCCACTCCTAGTCATGCATGGGCTTACAAAGTTTACAGGGAAGTTGATCAGAAGAGACATCTGAGACTGGTCATAGTAGTCCTATTCACAATGGCCCCAACTGACATATGCAATACTTGTAATTAATAAAATAGATTTTAAAACTGTGGTTTATTTCTGTAGGACACAATATATAGACAAGAGGACATTCAACCCTTAACTATACAATGCAATAATGATGATAAATATTATGTAAGACAATAAGATGCAAGAGTATATGTCATATTAATGCAAGGTTTAGTGATTCAGGAGGAGGACTCCAGGATTTATGATCCCCAAGTTTTAAGTTCTGTCCTAGTTTTAATAAAGAATTAATAAAAATGGACTCAAGAAGAATAAATTATGAATTATTAAGGTTGGGGGATAATCACAAATTGTTGGGTTTAGGAAACACTCTGTCATGTGGAAACACTGTTTGAGAAGGACTGGAACAGAGCTGTACGCATATGGAAACTTAGATGTAGATGTAGAGAGGGTCAGAAACCACATTCATGGCATCCATGTGCTTTCCTAAAGAGGAAAATTACCAAAACAGAGCAGAAATTCAGAGGAGAAATGAGTGACAGAGGGGGTTACACTCATGGTTACCCGTAGTTTAAAGCAAGTACACAGGAAGCAATTCCAGGGTTGGCAAAAATACCTGCAGTCGCATGGTAGATTTGGAGATCAGAGAAAGATTATACATGTAATTAAAGTGAGAAGTTACCCTAAAGTATAAAGCAGAGGCTAGAAGAAAAGCCATCCAAACTAACAAACAGGGTTATGCTTCTCTCCCACCCCACCCAGCCAGCCTGGGTGAGGGGGAAGCCAGACTCATGTGTGTCCCTAGTGAAGAGGAGAAAGACACACACACACACACACACACACACACACACACATTGAGGGCCATGCCCAGAGACAGGGAGGGACTGGAAGGCCACAGCCTTTATCAGATTCAGGTAAGTAAGGGAAGACCTGATTAGTTGGTAAATTTGGAGGATGAACCTGAGGGTCAGTCAAATCCAGAGGGGTCAGCCCACCCAGGTAGCTCAGTAGACTGTGGGCAGTGGGAGACACTGCAGATCAGTCTCAATCAGACATTTTTGCCAAGTTTCTATTTTCAGGGTGAGTGAGCTGGTACCTCCTGGTTGTCCTTGAGCCTCAATCTCTGAGACTGCCCTTTAAAAGATAGCTTTTTCCTATCTTCCTTCAACATGATTCTGTTGAAGCAAAGAATGGAAGCAAGTAAGGCTATCTTCTGTTTGGTTATTCACACAGGAGGTAAGGAAAGGGTGGTGTGGAGGAGGTTTGAACATTCAGCTCCTTACCAACATGAATATTGGTTATAGGGGTTGGTTCACTGTGGGAAAATTCATTGAATCATATGCTTATGAAATGTGTGTTTTTCAGTATGCACAATGTGCTTCAGAAAGAAATTGCATTTAAAAATGCCAGGATCTCCCTCATATGGGGATCCTAGCTACAGATGACTGGGCTTCTGTGTGAGAATGAAAATACTTAGTAGCAGAGGCCAGTAAGTTGAAAAGGAGACATAAAGGGTGGAGAAAGGAAGGGAAGAGGATACTTAATAGGTTGATATTGTATATATGTAATTACAATGATTGTAATGGGGAGGTAATATGATTGAGAATGGAATTTCAAACGGGAAAGTGTGGGGGTGGGGAGGGAGGGAATTACCATGGGATATATTTTATAATCATGGAAAATGTTAATAAAAATTTAAAAAAAAAAAAAATGCCAGGAAATCCAAGCTCTTTCTCCATCTATGACTATTATCTTGATAGGTTTTCTTCTTTTGTTTTACATAGTAATGTATTATTGGTTGTGATCATGTTTTTATTTCATTCTTTTATTTCAGTCTTACCTCCAGTGATATATTTCAGGGTAGCATTGGGGGGGGGTGCTGTCTGTATGTGCCTAGTATCCTCCTCTATCACTCAGCCACATGTTCCCTTAAGAAGGATCTTTCACTAACTCCCGAGTTGCCATTCTTGGCGACAATGGCTGAACGGCAAGCTTGAGAGCAAGTCTCCAACTTCCATGGGATGGGGATTACTGGTATGAATGGCCACACCTAGCTTTTTCAGTAGGTTATGGGGATGGAAGTCAGGGTAAATCAGACCCTCACAGGCCCTTGTGACTCCACAGCAAGCACTTTTACTCACTGGCCCATCTCCTTAGCCCTCTCTTCTATTATTTTAAATTTTCATATTTTTCTAGTACTACACTTCTGATTTATGTTATGCTTTATTGTTCTTATAATTTTCATATGCATGTTAGCTAATTTTAGCAGATTTTAAAATTTAAACTCGTTTTCCTTACTTTGGCATTCTTTCTTTATCTGCTGATATTATTTTGTTCTGTCTTCCATCACTCTTTTATTTTTGTGGTAACTTTATATGAATTTTTACCTCAAGCATTTTTCAAGACCATTTTATTTTATTTATTTCTGAAAATTCAGAATTGCATTCAAATATACAGTTTTTCCCCACAGATAATCTTCTCAGTTTGTCCTGAAAGTCTAAACTATGTCCCTGAGATTTGCTGATTATTTCCCATGCAGCCCACATACAATTCTCTCTGGACAATCATATCTCTTCCTGTGTATTAACCTCAAATCCTTCTCAATGTGGGTTCTGCTCCTGCAGTTTTATCTTGGGCTGAGACAGTTCAGTTTCTTGTGTTCATGGGAGTGGGCTGCTTCAGCTCTCTGCATCACAAGGTCCCTTTTATAGTCACTGTTATTTCAGTTTGCCTGCCACAGCTATTTGTGAAGCCTCATCCTATTTAGAATTCTCCTGCTCTTCAGTTCCTCATACAAACTGTGGATCCCTTCTGTTTACTCTTACATAGAGCCCCAAAACACACATAGCTGACACTATGAAGATTTGTCCTTACAATGGATTTATGTGAATAACTGTCACTCAGCTGCTTGAAATAATTGCACAGAGGCTTTTATTTTTGTTGTCAAGTTTCTCTATTTTTACATGGAAAATCAGGAAAAGAAAAGGCCATAAATATTACAACTATTTTCTTTCCAGAATTCCCCCATATACTTATGTTTCATTTAAAATATTTTATTAACCAGCTATTCTTGTATAAGTATCAATATATGAATGGGAACAACTCACTACAGTACAATAATTTAAGTAAAATGGACAATTATTAAAGTAAAAGGATCTAATGCATAGATAATAGGATTTTATGAAGAAAATAAGAATAATGGATAATGAATACTAAAATCTATAATTCAAAAAAAATGAATTTTCTGGGCAAAATAAGACTTAAAACACTGAATGAGGACATATTCATAAAATACCTACTAACATCATGATAAAAATATAACTGGTCACCAGGCATGGTGGTGCACACCTTTAATCCCAGCACTTGGGAGGCAGAGGTAGGAGGATTGCTATGAGTTTGAGGCCATCCTGATACTTAGCGAATTCCAGGTCAGCCTAGGCTAGAGTGAGACCCTACCTCAAAAAAACAAACAAACAAAAAAAAAATTTTTGGTCATTTAGGTAAAAATCTCTTTTGATATATAAGTAATAGAAAGTTGGTGTGTCATCAGATATTCTGAAATATGTTATATGTCAGAAGCATATTAAGTAATATTCTAGATATACAAGGAAAGAAAATATGAGACAGGGATTTTATAACAAAATTCTCTTTCAAATACAACACACCGACTATTACCATGAAACACTGTTCTATGTCCCCAGGAGACCTTTGAAGACAATAAATTTACAAGACAGGTATGAAGTTAAGGACTGGGATTGAGTATTCCTCTTATATACACTTGAAAAACTAGGGCTAAATGAGCGTTAAGAGAATGTAATGTCCGTGTGACACAGCAGTGTAGCTGCAGTACCAGGTTAAGGAAAGAGGAGGCTGGATGGATGGCTCAGCAGTTAAGGCGCTCACCTGAAAAGCAAAAACACCCAGGTTTGATTCCCCAGGGCCCACATAAGCCAGACACACAGAGCAGTGCATGCATCGGGAGTTCATTTGCGGTGGCTAGGGGCCCTAGTGTGCCCATTCTTTCCCTCTCTCTCCCAAATAATCAAATACATTTTTTAAATATTAATAAAATAAGAAGAGATATGATGAAGTATAAGTAATCAAACAATGGTCAAAAATACACAAAGAAAATAAAACTATTCTCAATAATAATAATAGTAACTAGTAGTATATCACTGCTTTTATTCTGAGATTGTGATACATGTGAAGTGGTATAAAGCAAATGGGTGTCTATATTATTCTAATTCTACTTATTGCCCACTTGGTTTCAAGGACTAAAATTATCAGGGAAGAAGAAAAATGTTGTAACTTTTTAGGTCAGAGATTAAAGAATTGATTCCTGAGGACATTGTGCACAGCAAGGTGCATTAACATCATAATTGTCAGTTGTCCTTCCTCCACAAAACAAATGCATGACAGAGAGAAGCCTCACTTTGTTCTTCACATTCAGGGAATTTGTGCCTCAGCTGGGTGACCTGGAGCTTAGAGAAACCAAATCATTTATACTAGGCTGCAAGCAAACTTACTTGTGACAATTCCATTTCTGTGTATTCTATAGTGAGAGGAGATTTAATCAAACACTAATCTATGCATTGTGATAAAGGATTTAGTAAATATGGTTAAGATATATAATCATTTGAACATAAAATAATACTCAATAATGTGTGTGGGACTCATTCAATTGGTTGAAGGCTTTCAGAACAGAAATTAGAGAACAAATTATGCTCCAGTAGTGTCATAGTATAAATGGATACCCCCAAATAGATTTGGGAGTTTTGTTGTTATTGTTGTTGTTTCTGTGTCTCACTGTAGCCCAGGCTGATCTGGAATGTGTTATGTAGTTTCGGGGTGGCCTTCAAGTCATAGAGATCCTCCTACCTCTGCCTCCCAAGCGCTGGGATTAAAGGTGTGCGCCACCACATCCAGCATGGTTTGGAAGTTTTATTCAAGCTTTTAATTTTGCATTACTATGGGTAGAACTTAGGGTCTAGCCCTAATGTGTGTTTGGGAGTTGTTGCAGTCCAGTTCGCAGAGCTGGTAGAAATCACCCAACCAAGAGTAGCTTCTGGAAAAATGAGATTTATTTAGGCTTATAGGCTCAAGAGGAAGCTTCATGATGGCAGGGGAAAATGATGGCATGAGCAGAAGGTGGACATCACCCCCTGGCCAACATAAGATGGACCACAGCAACAGTAGGGTGTGCCAAACACTGGCATGGGGAAACTGGCTATAAATCCCATAAGCCCGCCCCAACAAAACACTCCCTCCAGGAGGGCTTAATTCCCAAATATCCATCAGCTGGGAACCTAGCATTCAGAACACCTAAGTTTATGGGGGACACCTGAATCAAACCACCACATTTTTCCCTTGGGCCCCATAAACTGATATCCATACATGATGTAAAATACAATGCATTCAGTCTGACTTTAAAAAATCCCCATAGTTTTTATCAACTTCAATGATGTTCATATATCTCCATAGTCCAAGATCTTTTAACTGAGCCATAATACCAAAAAATAACCTCAAAAAACCCATAATGGCACAGAATAAATATTCACATTACAAAATATGGCATTGGGCGTAGCAAAGAAACATTTAACCAATACAAGATTTAAAACAACCAAGGCAAATATCAAACTGTAGCTTCAAGTCCAGCAACCCCAGCAAGTGACAAATCTTCAAGTCCGATAATTCTAACGAGCAACAAGTCTCTGGCATTCCAATTCCACCCCTCCAGCTAGGCTACTCACAGTCCTGGGAAACTTTATCGGGGCCGGCAGCTCCTCGGCAGCCATCTCATGGTCCCCAGCATCTCCACTGGGTCTCCACTGCAAGCCATGGTTCATCCTCATTGCCCCATGGGGTCTCTATGCAGTCAACCAGCAAACCCGCTTCACAGTGCCCATGGCCATTTTCAAAACACAAGACCGTGTTGCGAACTCAATGACCCTCTTTCCAGCATTTCTTATACTCCACAATACCAGGTAGGGTGCCAATTTGTTAATCCAGGGGGGAATAAAGCAGACTTTGAAGAACAGGACACTCCTTGAGCATTCAGGCCCCTTCAAAAGAGTCTACATTCTTCTTGTTGCCCCAGTGCAGGTCAGCTAGCCCAGTCTCAAAGGTTGTAATCTCTCAGTTGCAGCTGAATGGGCAACAGTTCACCCAAAGATTTTTCTTTCTGTGCCATATCCCTCTGCTCACACCAGTTCATTTCTATGCAAAGAAACCCTGCACAACTTCTCAGGACATGGGCATAAGAGCAAGCTTCTCACATAAACTGCTAACCCAGTCCAAGCAAAGCTCTTTCTCACCCTCATAAGCCAAACCTCACAGTCCATAGTTCTTACTGCCTTCAGGTCTTCCAGCTCTGACCAGATTAGTCCATCAAGCTGTACTTACAGCACTGCAAGGCATCTCTTAGGCCAAGGTTTCAAATACTCCCATATTTATCTTGAAAATCAGCTCCAAAAGGCCAATGCCACATAGTCTGGTGTCTAGCAGCAACCCCACTCCTGGTACCACTTTACTGTTGCAGTCCGGTTCACATTGCTGGTAGAAAGCACCCAACTAAGAGTAGCTTCTGGGAAAATGAGATTTATTTTGGCTTATAGGATCGAGGGGAAGATTCACGATGGCAGGGGAAAACAATGGCATGAGCAGAAGGTGGACATCACCCCCTGGCCAACATAAGATGGACCACAGCAACAGTAAGGTGTGCCAAACACTGGCATGGGGATACTGGCTATAAAGCCCATAAGCCCGCCCCCAAAAAAACACTCCCTCCAGGAGGGCTTAATTCCCAAATATCCATCAGCTGGGAACCTAGCATTCAGAACACCTAAGTTTATGGGGGACACCTGAATCAAACCACCACAAGAGTGGATCTTGATTCCACTCTAAAGATATGCAGAGTGCTTTAGCTCTGCCTGGGGCTTTTAGAGTGCTCTTATTTCATAATGCTGGTGGTGATATTTCTCTTTTCATGGACCTGTGAAAGGGGGTCAGCTTCTTCTGCCATTATTGAACTTCACCTGGATTTACAAGCTTCAAATAAATAAACTCCCTTCCTCCCATAACTGTGTCTGGTCTGGAGATTAATCCTAGTGTCATGAAGCAGACTACAACAAGGACTATATGATCAACTTTATCTGAGTTTTCATCTGCTGCTGGCTTGACCTGTGGCTTTTAGACTCTCCATGCTTCCACAATAAATTCCTACAACAGGCCTCAACCTCTTAACTATTTCAAAACATTCTGAATACTCACACCAACTAAGGATTAAGTATTCAAACACATGAATCTATGGGGGACATTTTACATTCAAACCATCATATTCAGCCCTAGACCCACAGACTTATAGCCATGTCATGATATTTCTTCTCTTCTGGGCTGCTGACCTGTAACTCCCAGTATCAGCATGTGGCTAATATCCACAATGAGCTATTGATCAGAGAGACAAGGTTTCCCCAAAAAGAAGGCAGATTCTGTCAGAGTACTTAATGATCCACCAAAGGTTAGTGGTAAGACCCTACTGCTGAAGACCCCATATGCTGTTGGTACATACTATGGAGTGACCAGGGTGAGATCTGGAAGACAGTCAGTCCCCAGACAGTTAGCTCATCTAATGCCCGAACATGCTACATGAGCACCTGGGGAGAAATGACCAACATCTGTCCAAGCAACTCGTGGTCTAAGCTACTCAGCAGCATACAACCTGATGTGATGTGATGCTCACACAACTGCAATGTGCTCCACAGCCATGGAGGGAAACCATCTTTTCTTGATATGGCTAGCTGATCTGCTCAGTGTAACAGAACCCAGCTGGAGCTGGTAATCAAGTCAGAACCTTATCAAAATATGAGTCTGCTTTCCATTATCAAGGTTCCACCAATCATGTACTACAAAAGGGCCTAAGCCTACTAAATTCTCTCTAAAAAATAAAGGTTATCCCACTTATCTGGTACTAACTTCACTCTCTGTTTGAGAATGTACTTCTCTTTTTCAGATGGATGCAGATTCTAAGGAGAGAACCAGCCCATCACACCTCAAAAGGGCTCCAGCTGAAATTCAGTGCTTGGAGAAATGATAAAAAGTGCTGCTTCCTTGGTGAACTTGGTACCAGCACCAGGGTGAAGGAGACAGACACAGAGGCTCCTAAGACCTCATCACTGAAGCAGACCTAAATGGTCAGGGAAATTTGCAAAAGAGGGGGCAGAGAGAATGTTAGAGCCACACCTTGGGTCATTATGCATCCATAACTGATGGCTAACCCCACAATGCATGACCCATAATCCCCAATGAGGAGAGTCCCTGTGGAGGGGGAGGGCAGGGAGGAGGCTAACAATGGTTGCAACATGACTGTGTTCACTGTGTACATAACTAATAAACACAAAGAAAGGAAGGAAAGGGTTTCTTTTGGGTATACAGTCTTGAGGGAAAGTTTGTCATGATGGGGAAAGCATGACAAGACAGACAGCTGGCATCATATCATCACCACAGCATGGATAAAGTAGATAGATAAAGCACTAAGCAGGGATGGGCTATAAAATCTTAAGGTAAGACCCCAGTGACACAATTTCTCCAGAAAGCCTCCATATTCTAGATATGCCACAACCTGCCAAAACATTATAACTAGCTGGGGATTAAATATTCAAACACATGAGTCTATGGGAGACATTTTACATTTAAACCACTACACCTTTGTTTCAAATATATATATATGTGTGTGTGTGTGTGTATATATGTATAGTGTTTTAAATTTTTAATGCTATTTGCCAAAAAATATGTTCTCATAAATAGCCTGGAACAAAGGTAGTCAACATTACACTCTTCAATTTTTCAGAAATATGAGAGAATTGTGGAAAGTTATTTCCCAATATTGATAAAAGTTAAAGAAAAATATTGCATAGACAATTTGTCTAAATTGAAATTTTTTCCTCCTAAAGAGAGGAAGGAGGCTCTGGAGATTCAGGAAATTGAGTCTGGGAGACCTGAAACTTAAAGTGTCACACTATAACTCCCCAGAGTTATAGAAATGATAAACAATGGCTAAACACTTTGACCAATGTTAATTAGCAATTGAAACATCCCTTCTTAGGAAGAGGAAGGAAGCTCAGGAGGCTAAGGGACTCAACAAATCTGGAATAAGGTTGCAAGACTTCTCTCTAAGTCTTTATTAAAGGAAAATACTTTCTCCTCTACAGAGCTGCTTGCAAGTCATATAGTGTGCTCAAGACAGGACGACCAGCTGAGCTGCCTGTCAGTTGTGCAAAGTGCTACAGCGATGCAGCTTGCATGAGTCATTGCCTATGCTGGTGTTGTGTTGTCCATGATACAACTGCCTTTGAGCCATCTATTGATCCTATAAGCAACTCCTCTCCCTGCTCTATAAGTAATCCCAATAAAGCTATGAGCTCACTAAAATTGGTTTTAGTGTAATCATACTTTCATCTGTTGTCTGTGCCCTGTGTGGATGAATTGACATGTATAAATATCCCCTCAGGAAAAAAAAAAAAAATTATCCATGATGAAAATAATAGTCATTAAGAACTGAAATTGAAAATATCATGTATGCATATTTTCCTTGGTTCTGTGCATACATTTAGATAAGATGACTAAAGAAGTATGGATAACAAGTTGAGAGTCACTGTAAAACTCCATTTCCCAATAAAGGAAATAAATGCTTTATGAAGAAATGGCTGTTGCCTATTTGGGGCCTGAAATATCGAAACATCAAAGAGCACAGAATGTAGACCACAAGTACAAAACCAAATGTAACTAGGAGCTAATATGAAGAGATTATGCATGGGAAAATTAGAATTTAATAAGGGTACGAGTTGCAATAAGCTAAGCTCAGAGTAATTGGTTATCATTCTACAATGCTGTAGAGCCAATTATTTACCTTGAAAACTAAAAGGAAAGATGTGTTGCTACCCTGCCTTTATTGTATTAATTGATGACATTGAAGGCATTTCTGGTGCAGTTCCCTTTCTCTTGAGTAAACCTATATTTTTATGTTATGTTTAAACTTTTATTATGACACTGGCAATTGAACTTTCCCCTTATGGGTCTTTGATAAAATATTGTAGATTGCATAAGAATGTCTTAGTCAGAACAGATTAAGTGTTGATATAGTACTAAATATCCTTCCAAACTGCATGGCTTCATGACAAACATATGTCACTTGTGATAACAGTTTTCCAGGGGTTTTGTTCTTTGTAGGTACTAATGAACCCAGGCTAATGGAACAAGGACCACCTGAATCACTGAAAAGGTAGCTGAAGAAATTTTCACACTAAATTTTCGAATGGAAACAATGCCACTTAGACTCAGCAATCTATTTACCAAACAAGCATACAAAAAAATAGTGACATTTATAAGGGAATTCAGAGTTTCAAAATATTTTCCCTTGATTTTTCATTTAAAAAAAAATCCAAAGCTATCAATACAAATTTTACTCTATAATAATTATGTGCATGTAAGCTCTCTCAGCATTAATTCTCCCGGGGTAGGTGTTATAGAAAAAAGAAAAGGTATCTTGAATACCGGCCTGCTCTGTTTCTTACAAGTGTCACATTGTGCTGCCATATATGAAGTGGATGATGTTTTCTTCAACTCACTAGCTTGTGCATAGAATATTAGAGCAAGTATTTGTGGGGGAGGACTTGAATGTAAACCAGAAATTCCTATACAGGAAAGGAATGCATTATTATTTTTCCCAATTCAAAGATTCACTTACAGTTGGAACCAGTAAAGGTCTTACAGGTGATTTCTTAGCACAGCCTTTTCCTTTTTTATTAAGGAAAAATATGGTAGATATAGTCAGTTCACTAACATGGTAAACCCCTCCAGTATCTTCCTTCACCTCCACTGCCGGGACTGGCACAGCTGAGTATGTAACTTCTTAGCTTCCCTTGCACTTGAGTTATACATGTGGTGGTAACGAAAAAGTGAAAGTCTGCTTGGAGCACCTGAGTTGGCTTTTTCTTCTCTGGATAAAAGGAATAGGACTACTTACCTAACTTACTTTCTACCTTACATGTACCCTGGAGCTACAACTTGAGTACTGAGACAATGGAGGGAGGGGGGGCTTTCAAGGAGAATTATTGTGTCACTAGCTATAATGCTACTGAGCTGTGAGGATACCCTGGTTGGATTCTTTGTTGCAGGAAAGAATAACCTATTTGATAGAGCTTCTGTTCTGTTTCTCACAGCCAAAGCATTCCTCCAGGAAATTGAATTTCAAGCAGGTAAAATGATTTAACCAAAGTCATGCAGCTAAGCTATTCATAGAGTTTAGGTTGGAATCCAAGAATAGAGACTCCCAAACTACTGCCCTCATTACAATACAACTCCTCAGGAGAGCGTAATGTCATGCAACTGTAAGAAAAAATGGGTTAATCTGATTCAGTTGCCTTCTGCCTAACTTGATTTTGGGTCAGAAAATGTTGGAGCAATATATATGAAGAAGAAAACTAAAAGATGCTTAAGTAATTTACCATGTAACAATCTCTATTTGACACTGGGGACTTTCTATCACCTAAAATGAAATGTCTACACTTATTGAAAATATTTAAAAATTTGGTTAAAAAGTGAAAGAAGCTTGTAATTTGAATCTAAATTCACTGTGTATTGTTTGAGATAGACACTTAGAAGGAATCCAGGGACCGAGGGATGGGGAGAGACTATGAATACAGAATACCACAAGAACAAAATCAAGCTCTTGATTGTAGTATGACAAAATCATGCTCTTTATGAGGGTGAATTAAAGGAGTTTGGAAGAAGCCCTAGATAATATGATTCTAAAGAACTCTTGACAATAAAATGTAGATGATGCCTAACCAATATGTCTTCATGCTAGACTTTATTTTTAAAAAGATAACAAAAATGTCTTCAAGGACAAAAAGACTGAAAGATTTTCAACAATATGGATGTCCACTGCAGTGTTTCATTTTTAACTTACATCATGCTACGTTGAGAAATTACCACTATATTACCTGGACATTTAAAAGTACCTGCCATGCAAACCCACTTGAACTGAAGACATTTTATAGAGAGAGGGCATCACATTAACAACAACCTCCCCTTCCCCAAAGATTTCTGAAAATCACTCTTCAGAATCTAAGGCTTGAGAGTCAAGATGGAAACATCACCTCTTTCCCCAAAAGCTGGCATCAAGCAGATTCTTGTCATTCAGGCAACTTTGTCCCCTGTAGCCTTCATTTTACATTAGAAAAGTTATCATTAATAGAGCTGGAGATGGCTTAACCATTCAAAGACACTTGCAAAGCCTGATGACCTGGGTTCAAAGCCAGATTCACAAAGTGGCACAATTTGGAGTTTATTTGCAGTGACAAGAGGTCTGGATGTGCCCATTGTCTCTCATTCTTTCTCCTCATCAAAAAGATAAATAAAAAATATTTTTAAAAGAAAGTTACAACTAATGACTTCAAGAATCCTTGAAACCCTGAAACTCAATTTATGCTATATCCCATTGTATCATGACTATCAAGGAAAACTTCCCAAACATCTGAAAAATCAAAGTTGCAATAGATTTAGAAGTAGACAGAGCCCACAGGGCCACATGATGCCTTAGAGTTTATGATCTCAAAGTTCAAAATAGCAGGAATAAGTCAAGAATGAACTCAAAAACTGCCAAATAAAAGTAGCACATCTAGGAAAATAGTTAGTGAAATAATTGATCAGAAACCTAAGCTAAGGTCTTGCTGACAGCATCAGGCAGTAGATGTAAATGTATACTAATTTAAGCCTCTTTGAAATATATCGCTGGGTAATTAATAGCTTCTTGAGGGAAGGGCCCTGCATCAGCTGAAGTAAATCATGATCAAATGAAAAGGGAAAACACTGCAGAGAAAAATGAATAGTGCAAGTCAATCTCTTTCATCTTGAGGAAGTTGCTGCTGAAGAAATCAAAGAGAGCTGTATTCATATACACATACGCATTTGATGTCTATAAAAATACCTATGTATCTCACAGGGAAGTGTAGGCTGTCTCAGCACCTTGAGTTATGCGGAAACAGAAACAGATGTACAGCAAGTTAATGGGTTGGTTTGCTGGCTGCATTGTGCCCCTCTCTTTGCCCTTGGATTCCAGGGAATATTTAGCATAATATATAGCAAAGCCTCTCTGTCCTCCAGTACATCAGCAGAAAAAAAGACATTTACAATTGAATAGTGGTTGGTATGGGGCCCTATGGAGCAGCACTAGTGCGGTCAGTCCATTATTTACAGATCCAACAATAAGGCTCATTGTTCCCCTTGTGACTTCTCAGCTGTCTTGGCAAGCGAACAGTCCCAGAATGGCTTCAGCAGTAACTTCAAAGTGCTAAAGACCTCCTCCGAGTTGTCACACTGACTTATGTGTAGACAGGCAGGTATCTTTCGAAATGGTATCATTTCAGGACCTTCATAAGACCCTTGGATCAAAGAGATCTCTGCCACTGAGAAATCAGAACTCTAAAGTCTGAAGGATCTTCTGAAGAAAATGTCTATTTAAGTCACTATACAGTGCCTTGTTCAAATGAAAATGCCCCTATCATATATTAGTATCTTTGAGAAACCTTACAAAATCCTATTTAATTTTAATTCCTAAAGTATATCAGTCAGGCAGATACATAGAAATTTTGTAAAATAGAAGTTAGTAAAGTATGAACCATTCACTAAATTGAATTCATTATAATTTTGTCAAGAAAGTTTGCTTTTACTGCAGCCACTCTTTGTATATATATTGTCTGTGGCAGAGAGGAACAGTTGCTACAAAGGCTATAAGGGCTACATATTTATTACCTGGTTCTTTATAGAAAAAGTGCCAACATCTGATAGATGACAAACCTCTTATGAGGAAACTGAGGAAGAGAGAGGGCAAGAGACATGACCAAAGTCACATGAATTCTTTCTGGCAAAGATAAATCCCAAGTGACTATGATATGCAGCTGTTGTTCCTAGCATGGGACATTGCCTCTTATAGTTGGAAATGAAATAAAACAAATCCTGTGAAGGAAGAAGGCATAGCCAGTCTCCCTATGAACAAAACACATAAACATATATAAGGACTTTATATTTATATCTGTTTGCTTATGGAGAGAGGTGCTGAGCTAGCTCCCAAAAGGACATTATTGGTAGACGATGAGTTTTCATTGCAGTGTTATCAAGACTTTAGAATAGTAAAGAACTGCTTTATATCAAGTTAGAAGCTTTAGGGGATCTTTTCTTTGGAATTTGAACAGAGTTCTCTAATTAATAGCCTTCAAGAATTACTTCTGGGACAATAGTGCATATTTGTGTGATTGTGTATGTGAGAATGTGTTCTAAGAAATTGAAATTCTTTTTAAAACTTAGCCAATTTTACAGAACTTTAATATATGAAAATGTGCAAAGTTCAAGTTAAGACTGAAGGGATTTCTGGCTGCCTATGGACATCAATGAGAATCACAGCATTCTCCTGATTATATTGAATAAATAGCAAATTATTTTAATGACACCTTCATCCCTTCTACATGGTCCCAACCAATTGGACTTCTAGCCAAAATTTCCATTGCATTATAGGATAATAAACTCACTAACTACATCATGTGCATATATACATATATCCTATTTTTGAGTACAAATATCTCTCCTTATAAATTCTTTAGCATTTATTCCCAATTTCTCTACTTTACTTGTTGCATTGTGGTCCTGGAACAAACAATATGGGAATTGGCTTAAAATATGTTACAGATTTGGAATATTAAGTTGCATTCCAGGTCTGGAGAATAAGAACTTACATTTTAGCAGAACACCCAAGGGATGTGTTTTTACAATAAAGTTAAAAGAAACACTGTTTGCACATAATAAGACTGAGTCAAATTCTACAAGGCAAACTATAAATGTATGAGGTACAGGAATCATATTTCAATCAAATAAGAATAAATAAGCACCCCACACAACTGTGAAAAGAATGAATATTCAAAGCAACATTTATTGAGTGTTTATTCAGAATACTATGCCCAAGAGGTACTGAGAACACAGAGTCCCTGATCCCAAAGAAACCCATTTTAATAGCTGAACAGCTCCTGATGATACAGAGGTGTGAAAACCTGCTGTGGAATTCTATAACTTGTTGACACAAAGTCTGTGCTGCAGAGATACCCTCTGAAATGAGATGACAAACCAAGGAAAAATTTCTTTAGGAGAATTTACAACTTTGGCTAGCCTCAGGATGATGACATCAGCCATTTATATAGAGAGCTACAGTAGGTATACCCACATGCCTCAGTGAGTAGTGTGATAAAACTTATTCTTATCCCCCGAGTAGAGGATGAATTTTTATATCAAACAAGGCAAGATAGCTATGGTGACCCAGATAAGGTTTGTTATTGCTTTCTTTCTTGTTGGCACTCACTTGCTGACTCTCTATTATCCCTTCATTTGCTGGTATAAAAAGCTGCCACAGTGTAAGCTCTGATCTGTGTGGCAGTGAGCTGAGAGAGGCTTATAGCCAAGAGGCATTAGGTCAAACCACCCATGAAAACACTGCACAATGAAGCAACAATGCAGGAGAACCAAGTCTTATGAGATATTGTCATGTAATTAAGTTTTCAAATACTTGGATTTTATGTTACTAAATATCAGGTAATCATAAGAAGATATTATAGCCCTTTGAAGATACCTTCTGGTAGTTTGAATGAGATATCCCCTATAAACTCATGTGTTTTGAATGCTTGGTCTCTAGCTGCTGGCAATTTGGGAGACAGAGACTTGCTAGAAGAGATGTTCTGCTGGGTGTGTGCTTAGGGGTATTTTGGGCAGCTCCCATCTTGCCAGAGCTCTGCTCACTTTTGCTGCTTCCTGTCATCTTCTATGTCAAAAAGGAATGGGCCACTTCTTTACTATTATTTTTCTGCTATGCTTAATCTTCCAGTAGAGACTGTAAACAAAACTAAGCCCTTTCCTCCCATTAGCTACTTTTGGTTGGGTGTTTTGTCCCAGCAACAAGAAGGTAATGCAACACACATCCACATTCTAATATCTGAATCTACATTGTAAGGAAAGATTTTGCAGTTATGATTAAGTTTTCAAAAAAATTGAGGTGTATTTGCTCTGGATTGTTTAGCTAGGTCCTGCTTAAAATCACACATGTCCTTATAGTTAAGAATTAAAGGGGCTGGAGATATGGCTCAGTGATAAAGGTATTTGCTTACAATTCCTGATGGCCCAGGTTCGATCCCTCAGTACCCACATAAATCCTGATGCACAAAGTGGCACATGCATCTAGGGTTCAGTTACAGTGGCAGGAGGCCATGGTACATCTATACTCATTCTTTGCCTATCTTCCTCTTTCTGTCTCAAATAAATAAATAAATAAAAGCTTTAAAAAAAAAATCATAGGAGGATATGACCAAAAAAAAAGAAAAAAGAAAAAAGAAAAAAGAAATGTAGTGTCATCAAGTAAGAGGCTACAAGCTGTGAGATTCTGGCAGCCAACAAAATCCTTAAGAAATGAAAATAAGATTCCTTAAAACAAAGTCTTGTTGCAAAAATTCTCTGGAAAGATCACTCTAATGACAGTATGAGTCAAAGTACAGGAATTTGTATGCCCAGGGGTCAAAGAGTATCTGATAGCACTCTAAAGAAACTCTGGCCTAGAAGGTGAAATTTTATTTTCATTTTATAGATTTCATAGCTGAGGAGAGGGATAAGTGAACTAAAAAGGTGTGTCAATTTGCATATCAATTGTTTATGTAATCAGACCACCCTAACAATACATGTTATTTTCTTTTCTTTAAGCTAATAATGTCTTTCTTTTTGTATTACCTAGTTGGACCCTTGCTGAACAGTTCCTCTCTTTGGCATTTTTTTCCATCTGCTGATAAGGATAAGTTTAGCTCCTCAGCAATTAACTCTTACAGTACCTCAGTGCATCAATTCAACTTTTAGTTTCTTTCCTACCACATTCCCTCCTCTTTGTCATAATAATCCCTTTTCTTTTTGTATGTAATTGGTGGTACTCCTGGGATATCACCAGTATTTTAAGTGTTTTCATCCTCGCTCAGAAGAAGAACCTGAATGGAGCATTTAGAACATAGGGCTTTAACATAAGTCCCAGTATATTTATTATGAGAGGCCCCATTAAAAAGACTAGTCAGGGGCTGGAGAGATGGCTTAGTGGTTGTTTGCCTGTGAAACCTAAGAACCCCAGTTTGAAGCTTGACTCCCCAGGACCCACGTTAGCCAGATGCACAAGAGGGGCACATGTCTGGAGTTTGTTTGCAGTGGTTGGAGGCCCTGGCGAGCCCATTTTCCCTCCCTCTCTCTCTCTTTCTCTCTCCCTTCATTCCTCCCTCTTTCCCTCTGTGTCTGTTGTTCTCAAGTAAATAAAATAAAATTTAAAAAATTTTTTTTAAAAAGAACTAGTTAGGGTCCCCATGTACATCCACATATGGGACAAGCTAAAGGTTTGGGGTACATCAACTGTAAGACTTTCCAGAGTCTTGGGTAAGTGTGACCTTGAGGGCCTAAAACCTGTCACTTGTTGGGACCACTGTTATTCTTACCATTAAATCTTGTATTTTAACCATCAGGAACAGTAGCTATTCATAATTAATCTCCTTGAAAATATGGATGGCAACATAAAAGAATTATTATAATAAAATAAAGCCAAAGAAAGAGAGCCAGGAAGGCCTTCTCTGTACAAGATTAGTCAGCAAGAGTGATTGTGATGGAACCTGTGGTGAGAAGGCCAGCACAGCACATTCTTGTAGTCAGAAGGGGGTTGTACTGTATTCCTCAGAAAGAGACACATATCCTTGTGGAAAGAACAGTATGTAATGCAAGGCAATAGTAAAAGATTGTATCTGTTTGTGGTAAAATACATAAAAGCCCTTGGAGCTAAAGTTTCTCTATGAATCCCATGAGGGTATTAAACAAACTGATCAGTCCAGCAAATGGAATGAGTTCATTGATGGCTCTGTAGGAGCAACTTTTAGGGAACTTAGATGAGTTCTAAGACTCTCAGCACTGTCATAAGCCAAAGTCATGCTGACCAAGTGGAGCTCGTTCTTTGGGGAAGCCTGGAACACTGATTTTTCCTCTCCTATGACCTTGCTGTTACAGATGCACTGCCTTTGAGTCCATCTGCAAGTCTCTGTGTCCTCCCTGATCAAGAATACAAGTCACTTATCAGAGGCTAGAAGTTAGCAAGTGTCCTATCATCTGCTATGGACTTCTGACCTGGGAACAGGAAATAAAATATTGGTTATCCTTTTAACTCTGATGTTTCCAACTGAGTTTGGCTATTATACATTTTATTAATCATTCACAGAGACTTTACACATCTTACTAGCCAAATAGATTTAGTTAAGGAGTTGCAGAACAATTTGAATACCAAAGCAGATTTGGTCAGTTAAAGATGCAACAGTTTAAAATTATTAGCATTTAAGCTTAGTTGTCAAGTGAAAGTGTAATCTCTATCTAGAGCACAGAAAATATACATATTTTTTTCTTTTAAGTACCTGTCAGTTATAAGTAAAGGCAGAACATCATAATAGCCCTGAAAATAATATTTTCAACACAACATTAAAGCAATTGATTTGATCTAGAAATTACATCTCAGGAAAAGAAAAGATAGTATAAAAACTTAGCACCTGTGTTTGAAAACAATTTTGGCTAGTCTGTATACCTATGTGGGTATCAATTACTCCCTACACTGGAAGAACAGCAGAATGTAAGATCATTTTTCTAGAGTAGAGAACATGTCTTAAGTATTAATATATCTATAAGCAATGAACTCAAGATACCAAAACTGAGGCAAGTAAAAACTTGACTGGGACTGACTACACACAGCTGAAGAATAAAGACAACATGGTCATTGTTGAGTTAAGTTAGTCTTATTTTAAAATACATTATAGACATTTTGACAGGAATAAAGTAATTTTTTAATTAAGTGCTGTTAATTATTGAACCATTTCTAAGCTTAACATAAAGCAATATTTATTACTGTAAGACTATATGAAGCTTAGACAACTATATGAATTTTTTGTATATAGCAGGTTTTCCTAGGACATAAAGAGCTTCCTCAGTTTTCCTAAGAACAATATCCTGATGACTAAATCACCTTTTATATGACTTAAACAATAACCTCAGTGATAATTACCCAGCAAAACAGCATGAACAAGACAGGAACCATCTTAAGATTACAATTTTTTTTAAGATATAATAACCTTATAAGCAAATTAAATACTTAAAGGTTAACAAATTGAGGGACGTAGATAACATGGATAAACACATTAAAGTCAGTCTTTTACAACATTACAACTATCATCATGATCACATTAACGCCAATAAGTTAAAGTTTTAAGTTTACAGCCTGAAGATTGTAACATCCTGTAATCATACATGGCCAACCTTTGTTGGTCTGATAAAAGCTATAGTCATCTTATATCTCAAGTAGTCTGTAATCTGATCAAGCACTTTAATCAACCTTGTCTTTAAGCCTTCTCTTTATGTTTACTCACACCTTCAGTTATATACTTTTACCTTACAATGTGTGTAACCATTCTATAATAATCTTCTTTTTATCAAACATTTAACATCCAGCATTTAAGGTTTCTTTTTCCTGGGCTGGAGAGATGGCTTAGCAGTCATGGAACTTTCCTGCAAAGCCTAAGGAGTCATGTTTGCATCTCCAGATCCCATATAAGCCAGATGCTCAAAGTGACGTATGCACAATAGATTGCATATGCACATAAAGGAACACGCACATCTGGAGTTTGATTGTAGTTCCTGGAAGCCCTGGTGTGCCAATTCTCTCTCTTTCCCTCTCTCTTGCTCTCAATCCTGCCTCTGACATAAAGAAAAAAAAAATGGCCACTCTGTTGTGCTTAGTTCAAAAAGAAAATACTTCAAACTTTCTTCTTCAGTTTATCCTTATCTAGTTTATCTCATGATAATTAAAACCTTTTTATTGTCTTTATCATAAAACTTTTTAATATGGCCATTTAAGTTTTTTCTTCTATTGTCCTCAAAAGGCTCTTTGAAATAACTTTTTAAAAAATATTTTATTTTCTGTATTTGCTTATTTATTTATTCATTGATTAGAGAGAGAGGGAATGGGTGCACCAGGGTCTTTAGTCACTGCCAACAAACTCCAGATGCATGTGCCACCAAGTGGATCTAGCTTATGTGAGTTCTGGGAAATTTAAATTGGGTCCTTAGGCTTTGCAGGCAATGCCTTAAGTGCTAAACCATCTCTCCAGCCTCTGAAACAACTTTTATAAAACAGTAGACCAGACTTGACTTACATTACTTACCCAGAATATACCTATACTTTTTGTCATTTATTGATTTTTGGAATCTTTTTTATCAGCTTTCTGAAACACATATTTTAGAAATATGAAAGCAGATTAGAACATTGTTAGAAATTTTCTGACAAACTCATATTGAGTACTTCTGAATCTAAACACACATTTTGGGGCTGTTGTCTGTTAACATATCCAAAGAAGCACAGAGAGATAAAGTAAACAAACCAATTACAGATATCTTATAAGAATCCCCATCTGCCCACAGCAATTTGGGACTCACACATCATCATGTTGGGACCAAGACCCACATATTCCCTATGCCTGTAGTTGCCCCTTGCTCTGCAAAGCATGAAAGCCAAGAAAGAAGAGCCATCAGGATTTCCCTTAGGGTGGCATAAGCCCAGAGAGGTTTGTGCCTTGTCTCTTTGTCCAACAAAGAGACTTATATGTCAGGTTCCCCTGCTATGGAGGGCCCTCTGGACATCATGAAGGTCACGCCCTGCAGGGCAAGCGTTAAGTGACACACTGCAGGTGCCTGCTCATGTGCAACCCCCATTTTACAATTGCCCTCGAGAGCCATCCCATCCACAGTATGTGAGAGCAAGACAGATGAGTTTCCACTGGTCCCAGAATTTAGCTCTTCCCGATTGACCTTTTACCCCTGGGGAACACAGCAGGACAACATAACTCTTTTGTGCAAGTGTGCTGTCCCTCTGCTTCTCGTGGGTGTGTGGCTGGGTTTAGGGCTTGAGTAGCTTTTACTCACCTTTATTTAGGTCAGGGGCCTTTGTAAAACCTTACAGTGACACTTTTATCTTAGTTTGTCATTTTCCATCATTTATCCCCTTCCTCAGTATCAAACCTTGGAGTGGTAGACCTCTCTAGTAGCCTAGACAACACTATTTCCTTTTACCCCACTTTCTGTGGCCTTGGGTTCAGCTTTTCTAAAGTTTTGCCAGCCAGTCCCTGAGTACTGGAGAGTGTGTTGGGAAGCAGCTGTGTTTGAGGATGGGGGGTGATCTCTGGCCTTGAAACTTCATGTCTGACACTAGCTGAGTTTGTTTGTTTGTTTAATTCCAAAGAGAGTTTTGTATTTCTCTCAGGTCTACAGGGAAGCTCACTTATCTTGCCATTTTATAACTTTCGGCATTTCCTCTAGAGGCCATTAAACATTAAAATCTGGCCATCCTTATTTACAGAGGCTTTTAACTTTCCTGGTGTCATTTCAGTATTATAATTTCCTGAATATATCCTTTTGAAATATGGTTTGATTTTTATTTTGACGTGTAGAACAGTGGACTTAATGAAGGACTTCCTCCCCAAGAATTTCCCACTGTGCTGGTGATACACAACAGACACCAAGACAAAGCTTTCCTAAGCATGAATTACTCAGGACAGAAATCATTCTTCAGCCTTAGGGCTGTGAGGATATACATGAACATATATACACATTCATATCCAGTGTAATTTTCATACAGACTCCAGACAGCTATCTCACCCTCCTGTACTTGTTTATTCATTTATTCATTCAGAGTGTAAATATGTTTTCCTTATTTGACTCAACTGATAAACTTGATCTAGCTAGTTAATGAAACCAGAACAACTTCAGTCCTGATCTCTCTAGGTACCAAGACCAGAATTACTTTGGTCCTGACAGAAGAAAAGCCATCACCTGGGAACTGCTTAAAGGTTTGGAACTCCTCATGCAGGGATCAACCTGTGCCGGCTACTCCAGCCTTGACATTACTTCAAGTGTAATTCAGACCTGACTAGTCACAATCCCACTTTTAAATTCTAATTTCCAGTTTTGGGGGGTAGTTATTACCTAGTCTGAATGTCTGTCTCAGTGTTATCTCCTTCCATTCAGGAACTCTGGTCTGGGGATTTATAGTCTCCTTGGGCCACCTGGAATGGGATCATACAATCATTTATGGGGGCACACCCTTCCCAGTTCCAGGGACCTCTGGAAGGCTGGGAGACCCAGGAGTGGTAGCCCTTCCTGACCAACAGGGGCTTGGTGAAGGAAATTCTTGCTGGGACCTCCAGAGATGTTTCAAAAATTCTCTGGAAAGATCACTCCAATGACCAATGAGTAAAAGTAGAGGAATTTATTTTCCCAGGGGCCAAATAGCTTGAGATAGCTCTCCAAAGAAGCTCTGGCCTTGAGCTGAGATTTTTTGTTAATTTTATAGTTTTCATAGCTAAGGGGAGGTATATGTAAGCAAGCAACATGTAATAATTTGTATATCAGTCATTTCTATAGACAGACCACCCTAACAGGGAGCTCCGTTTTATTTTGTTTTAGCTTAAACTGTCTTTCTTTCTTGCCATCTCTCTGGGCCTTTTCTAAACAGTTCTCCCCTTGATATTTTTCCATCTGCTGACAAAGATAACTTTAGTTCAACAGCAATTAACCCTTGCAGTAACTCAGTGATATCAGTTATACTTTTGCTTTCTTTTATACCACACACAGTATGACCCTTCTGATAACTTGATATAAGCCCAGTGACATAAATTTTGTACTTGTTGTCTCCAGGTATGTTAGAAAATGCCATGTTTATGTTGCTTTATTATAGTGTCTCCAGAAAGCCAATAGAATGAGAGATTTGACAAGTAGAGTGTGTGGATACATTGGAGAATTTTCATGGAGATAGTTTTGTTAAGAATATTTAAAACAAGACACAAGAATATTAAAATAAGCTAGACAGAGGCTGTAGCTTGCCTTGTAAGTTACAATTATGTCTCTGAGGTGAGAAGAAGGAAACTGCCTTTGCTTTAGCAACAAGTGGTCAGACTGCTTTATTTCAAGCCTTGATCTTGGA
The DNA here is from genome assembly GCF_020740685.1 of Jaculus jaculus. NCBI lineage: Eukaryota > Metazoa > Chordata > Mammalia > Rodentia > Dipodidae > Jaculus > Jaculus jaculus. Next base: position 37,381,038 of record NC_059103.1, read on the forward strand.
AAGTCATGTTGCAGATTTAATAAGAACTCACAAGAACCTGGCTAAATCATCAGAAACAGTTCACAATAACCAAAATATAGTAGGTAAAAAATACTACAAAACACAAGAAATCAAGACATCAAGAATGCCAAGAATGCCAGCAGGTACTAGAGACTAAACAACACATTTTTAAACAATGAATGGGTTGTGGAAGAAATCAAAAAAGAAATTGTTAAATTTCTAAAATTGAATAGTAATCAAAACACAACCTACCAAAACTTAAGGGACACAAGAAGGCAGTCATAAGGGGAAATTCATAGTCCTAAATTCCTTCACTACAAAGACAAAGAGATATCAAATTAATAACTTCACTGTCCATCTAAAGGCAGTGGAAAAATAAGATGCATCCAACCAAAAGAGATCTAGATGGAAAGAAATAATCAATTTTGTAACAGAAATTAATAAAACAGAAGCTAAGAAAACAAATTTAAAAAATTTAAAAAATGATGAAGAACTGGCTCTTTGAAAAAAATAAACAAGATTGACAAATGCTTGGCCAAATTTATCAAGCAAAAACAAAGAGAAATGTCAAATTAACAAAATAAGAAATGAGAAAGGAAAGATTAGAAAAGACATAATGAAATTATAAGAATCATCAGAGCATACTTCCAAAACTCCCCAAAATTAAATAACCTGGAAGACACAGATGAATTTATAGACACATACCACTAGTAAAACTAAACTCAGAGCACATTAATCTCCTTAACAAACCTACCATATCCAGGTCTACATGACTTCTCAGCTGAATTCTATCAAACCTTCATGTAAGAACTTAAACCAATTTTTCTCAAACTGTTTAGAGTAATAGGAGACCAGGTAATCATCCCCAACTCATTTTACAAAACTATCATCCCCCTAATATCAAAACCAGATATAGATGCAATAAGGAAAGAAAACTATAAGACTATATCCTTAATGAACTTAGATGCAAAGATCCTGAAGAAAATCCTCACAAACCAAATTCAACAACACATCAAAAGTATTATCCACCTTGACCAAGTAGGCTTCATCCCAGGGATGAAGGGATGGTTTAACATATGAAAATAGGTCAGTGTAATGTACCACATAAATCAACTGAACCATAGATCCACATGATCATCTCAATTCATACAGAGAAGGCCATGGGCAAAATACAACACCTTCATAATCAAAACACTGGAACAAATAGGCATGGACAGTTTATATCTCAACACAATAAAGGCTACATATAAAGCTCCTAAAGCAAAAATAATACTTAATGGGAAAAATTCAAGGAGTTCCTACTGAGATCAGGAGTAAGACAGGGTACCCACTCTGACCACTACTCTTCAACATAGTATTAGAAGTGCTAGCCCAGGCAATAATACAGGAGAAAGAAACAAAAAGGATTCAAATTGGAATGGAAGAAGTCAAGTTAGCCCTATTTGCAGGTGACATGATCCTATACATATAAGTGACCAAAAGTATCCATCTCAGCAATGTAAAAGGATACAAAATCAATGCACAAAATCAGTAGGTATTATGTTAAGGACAAATATAAAGATAAAGAAATCAGTGAAGCTGTCCCATTTTCAATAGCAACAAAAATTTAAATACATTGAAATAACACTAACCAAGGATGTGAAATATCTATATAATGTAAATATAAAAACATTCTAGAAAGAAATAGAGGAGGACTTGAGAAGATGGGAAGTCCTCTCATGTTCCTAGGTAGATACAATTAATATTGTGATAATGGCAATTCTACCCCAAGTAATATACAGATTTAACACAATACCAGTAAAAATACCAGCATCATTCTTCACAGAGATTAAAAAAAAAATCTCAAAATTTATATACAATGGAAGAATGCATTGGATATCCAACCATATCCTCAGCAAAAACAAATAAACAAAAATTCCTCTGACAGTATCAAGATATATGATATAAAACTATATTACAAGCCATAATGACTAAAAGAACATGGCACTTGGATAAAAACAGAATCATAGACAAATGGAACAGAATTGAAGACCCAGACCTTAGATCAAGTAAGTACGGTTCCTGGCTCTTTGACAAAGGTACCAATAAAGTAGATTGGAGGAAAGAGAGTATCTTCAACAAGTGGTGTTAAACCATATGTAGAAAAAATAAATTTGATCCACTCATTTTGCCATACACAAAAACCAAGTCCAAATTGGTTAACGACCTCAATATAAGACCTGAAATTCTTCAACTATTTTAAGAAAAATAGTAGGTACTCTCCATGATATAGGATTTGGAAAAGACTTCCTGAACAAAACCCCAATAGCCCAGGTAATTAAACAAGTACTTAAAAAATGGGATCTCATGAAGCTAAAAAGCTTTTGTACAAAAAAAAATATCATAAATAGAGCCAACAGATTACCTTCTGAATGGGAGAAAATCTTCGTCAGCTATACCATTGACAGAAACCTAATATCTAGAATCTACAAAGAACTCAAAAATATAAACAGTAAAAATCAAACAATCCACTTCAAAAGTGGGGCAGAGAACGAAATAGGGAATTCTCAGAGGAAGAATTAAAAATGGCTAACACACCCTTAAGAAAATGTTCAACATCCCTAACCATTAGGGAAATGCAAATTGAAACAACATAACATTCCACCTTATCAAAGTAAGGATAGCAAACATTGAAAAATAAATGTTGGTGAGGATATGGAGAAATAGGAAGACTCATTCAATGTTGGTGGGAATGAAAGCTGGTATAACCACTATGGAAATCAATATGAGGCCTCCTGAAAAGAATTAATATAGAGTTACGAAAGACCCAGTTACTCCTTTACTGGCATTTACACAAAAAGCTCCACATCTCAGTTCAGAGATATTTGCTCAACAAGCTTCATAGTTGCTCAATTCATAATAGCTATAAACTGGAATCAACCCAGCTACACATCATTGGATGAATGCATAACCAAGATGTGCTATATCTACATGATGGAATTCTACTCAGCAGTAAGGAAAAATGACACAATGAAATTTTAGAAAAAGTATCAAACTTGGAACATAATAAGTGAACTCACACAAACACAGAAAGACAATTGTCACATTGTCTCACTCATCTGTGGTTCCTCTCCTGGATCAGCCCGAGGTGCTGACATACCTTAATAGCATCATGAGGATTGGATAATAGGAAGGGTAGGGTTTGGAGGAAGGCAAGTGCTGGAGGGCACAAAACTGAACCCCAATTTTTATTATAATTAGGGATACTTGATGAATACTACCCACAACTATATTCATAAATAAATATTGCTTTGACATTTAAAATAGTAATACAAAAAGGTAAACATTAACATGATACATTAATCACCTAGTTTAAACAGTGATGAGCTAATAGTCAGGTTTGCTTCATGTTTACCTTTGGTTATTTTGATACACACATGGGGACAGAGGAAGTAGCTCAACAACACATAATATTTTTAATTCTTTAAATATATTAATTAATTAATTAGTTTGAGACAGAGAGAGTGAGTGAGAGGGAGAGAGAGTGAATGAGAATGAGTGGTCCAGGGTCTCTAGCCACTCCAAATGAACTCCAGACACATGCGCCATCATGTGCATCTGGCTTATGTGGGACATGGACAATTGAACCGGGGTCCTTATACTTTGCAGGCATGTGCCTTAACAGCCAAGCCATCTCTCCAGCCCTTTTATTTATTTATTTTTTATTGCGAACTTCAATACTTACAGACCATGATAGTTCCCTCCCCTCCCCCACTTTCTCATTCACAACTCCACTCTCCATCATACTTCCTCCTTCTCTCCATTAGTCTCTCCTTTACATTGAGGTCATCATCTTTCTCTCCTATTATGAGGATCTTGTGAAGGTATTGCTATGCACTGTGAGGTCAAGGATATAAAGGCCAATTGCTCTATGGACAGTTGCATTGTAAGGACTTGTACCTTTCCTTTGGCTCTTTCATTCTTTCTGCAACCTCTTCCACAATGGACCCTGTGCCTCGAAGTGTGTGACACAGAAGTTTCAGTGGTGGACACTCCTCTGTCACTTCTTCTCAGCACTGTGTTGCCTTTTGGGTCATCACAGTGGCCACTGCCATGTCAAAAGATAAATTTCTCTAACAAAAAGTGAGAGTTGCATTAATATATGAATATGAACATGAGGCATAGTGCTTTCAGTGCAGTTTGGTGAGAATAATATATGCATTTAGCCAGATAAAATCAGGCTTTATACCCCTAAGGCTCATGACCTCCCCCGCCATAGGCTTTTAATTAGGTTTTTAGTACCTGGCATGTGATGCCTCCCATAGACCAGGCCTCCAGTCCAATTAGAGAGCAGTTGGCTTTCCCCAGAGCAGAGATGCCACTATTGCACTCATTTGGTCATTTCGACCATCTGGAAACACTTGAGGCTTCCAGTGCCCAGTGTTTTCACCACTGATGGCTTCTGTCTCTCATAGGGCTGCATTCAGTGCAGCTTTTTCCATCTTTTAGTTGGCTGGTCTACAGGGAAAAGGTTTTCAGCTCAGCACCAGCTTGATTTCTCAGTGACCTTGCCACCCAGGCATGTGAAGTCTTCAGCAATAGGGTCTTACCAGCTGTTACTCAGGGGAAACCAAGGGCCTTTGCAAAAGCCTATAATGTTTTGGAGGCAACAGGCTCTTCCCTGGCCAACAACTCACTGAAAGATAGCCCATCCCTGGCACTGAAAATTTTCTACTAGCAATCTATGGCTTCTGGTTATGTCTTTATCCAAAAAAGTAGGCATTCATATGTTTTATTCAGAATATTTTGAATTTTGATTGATCCCTGCCCCCACCCTTCTCTTACTCAATATCTTCCCCTGGCCTCACTTAGGCAATTCTACTCACTGTCTTCTATTCTTCCACATACATATATATGATAAGATCCCTTTAAGTCCTTCACTCTGCCTCCCTCCCTTGTAGCCCTTTTCTAGCTTACTGGCTTCTGATAGCCTATTTTTGGTTCCAGCTCACACACAAGTCTAAATATTAGTAGCTAGGAACCACATATGATAGAGAACATGAAACATTTGGCTTACTGGGCCTGAATTACCTAACTTATTGTAATCTTTCCAGATCCACCCAATGCCCTGCAAATTTCAGTTTCCTTTACCACTGAATAGAACTCTATTGTATATCTGTACCACATCTTTATTATGTACTCATCTATTGAGGGACATCTAGGGTGGTTCAATTTCCTAGCTATTGTAAATAGAGCAAAATGAACATGGTTGTGCAAGTATCTCTAAGGTAGTGAGAAGAGTCAAGAAGATATATGCCTAGGAGTGCTACAGCTGGATTATATGGTAGGTCTATTTTTAGCTGTGTCAAGAACCTCCACACTGGCACAATGTCTGTACCAGGCTACAATTCCCACCAGAGTGTAGAAGAGCTCCCCATTTTTGCACCCTCACTAACATTTGTTGTCATTTCTTTTAATTTTTTGACAACTTCCATAATTGTAAATAATAACACTTGGTACTTCCCTCCCTTCCCCCACCTTCACCTTTGCAGCTCCACTCACAATCATACCCCATTATCTTCTCTGATGGTCTCTATTTTATTTTTATGTCATCATCTTTTCCTCCTATTATGATGGCCTTGTGTAAGTAGTGCCAAGCACTGTGAGGTGATGGATATCCAGGCCATTTTGTACCTGGAGAAGCACGTTATGAGGAGTCCTACCCTTCCTTTGGCTCTTACATTCTTTCCACCACCTCTTCTGCAATGAACCCTGAGCCTTGGAAGATGTGATAGAGATGTTTCAGTACTGAGCACTCTTCTGTAACTTCTCAGCATCATGGAGCCTTCTGAGTCATCCTAATGTCACCAATATCTGAAAAGAGAAACTTCATTAACCAAAAGTGAGAGTAGCACTAATAAATGGCTATGAACATTAAGAAAAGTGCTTATTGGGTAGTTTGGTGAGTATAGTATATACATTTATCCAGACACAAGCAGAAGTTACACCACTAGGACTCATGACTACCCTGTTGTAGGTTTTCAGTGTCAAAAACGTCTTCCCTCCCTAATCCAATTCTAATTGGAGTGGGCCTCCACTCCAATTAGAGAGTGGTTAGTTTCCCCTGTAACAGATATGCAACTAATGCACCTATTGGCTCATTTGGCCTTTCTGGCCAAATTTGAGGCTTGCAATGTCCACTATTGAGTACCTCCACTGGTGATTTCTCTCTCTCCTATTGTACTGCATGCAGCATAGCTTTTTACAGATTTATGTCAGCTGATCTACATGGAAGAGGTCGTCAAGTCAGCTCCAGCAGGATTTTTCAGTGACATTGCAGCCCAAATATGTGAAGTCTTCAGCAATAGAGACTTACCATCTATTCATGGTATGAAATTTTCAGTAAAATGGATGGATCTGGAAAGAATTATACTTAGTGAGGTAACCCAGGCCCAGAAAGCCAAATGTCACGTGTTCTCTCTTATATGTGTATCCTAGCTACAAATGTCTGGACTTCTTTGTGAGTAGTAATAAAACTGGGTAGCCGAGGCCAACAAGCTAGACAGGGGATATGAGGGGAATAGAAAGGTATGGATAGGGAGACTTAATGGGATTGTACTGATATATATGTAAGTGGAAAAACAGGTTAATAGGGTAAAAAGACCTAAGTGAGTTCAGGGGGAAAGATTGAGTTAAAGGAAAGGTGTAGAGGGCTAATCATAATCTAAGGTGATATAAATAAGTCATATGGAATCCTACTTTTTTGGAGAATGGAACACTCAGAAGCTATAGATTCTTTCTGGGAAATTTTTAGTGCTAGGAATGTGATATCTTCCATTTGGCCAGGGAAGTCACTGATACCCTCATTTGTTTTCTTGATGATAGCCATTATGACAGGAGTGAGATGGAATCTCAAAGTAGTTTTAATTTGCATTTCCCTGATGCCTAAGGATGCAGAACACTTTTGTAGATGTTTATATGCCATCTGTATTTCTTTCCTTGAGAACTCTCTATTTAGTTCCATAGCCCTTTTGTCAATTGAGATGTTTGATTTCTTATTGTTTTGTTTTTTGAGTTCTTTGTATATTCTGGATATCAATCTTCTGTCAGATGGATAGCTGGGAAAGATTTTCTCCCAGCCTCTAGGTTGTGTTTTTGCTCTATTCACAGTGTCCTTTGCTTTACAAAGGCTTTGTATTTTCATGAGATCCCAGTGTTTAATTAGTGGTTTTATTTGCAGAACACTTGGAGTTATATTCAGAGAGTCATTGTCTATGCAAATATGTTGAAGGGTTTCCCATACCTTATCCTCTAGCATTTTCAGAGTTTCAGATCTGATATTTAGGTCCCTGATCCATGTGCACTTGATTCTTGTGCATGGAGAAAAACAAGGATCTGTTTTGATCCTTCTACATATAGGTATCCAATTTTTCCAGCACGATTTGTTGATGAGATTCTCTTTTCTCCAGTGAATATTTTTTGTATTTATGTCAAAAAACAGGTGGTTTTAGCTTTCTGTATTAACATCTGGGTTCTCTATTCTGTTCCACTGATATACATGTCTGTCTTTCTGAATGTGCCATGAGGATTTTGTTACTGTGGCTTTGTAATATAGCTTAAAATCAGTACAGTGATGCCATCAGCTTAATTTTTGTTGTTCAAAATTATTTTGGCTAAATTTTGTGATTCTGAATGAATTTTGGGAATATTTTGTCTATTTCTGTGAAGAATTCCATTGGAATTTTAATGAGTATTGCATTAAATATGTAGATTGCTTTTGGTAAGATTGACATTGTCACAATATTGGTTTTTCCAAACCAAGAACATGGGATGTCTTTCCATTTCCTAGTATTTTCTGCAATTTCTTGCTTGAGTGTTTTAAAGTTCTCATTGTAGAGTTCCTTCACTTCCTTGGTTAGATTTAATCCAAGGTACTTTTATTATTGTTATTGTTATTATTGTTGTTTTGAGGCAATTGTGAATGGGAGAGTTTTCTGATTTCATCCTCTACATGTTATTTGTTAGTATATATGAAACATACTGGTTTCTGGGTGCTTATTTTGTATCCTGCTACATTGCTATAAGTGTTTGTCAGCTCTAATGATTTGCTGATAGTATATTTAGGGTACCTTGCATATAGAACCATATAATCTGCAAATAAGAATAAATAGATCTCTTCCTTTCCAATTTGTATCCCTTTTATGAGTGTTTGTTACCTTATTGCTATAGATAAGACTTCCAGTGCTAAATTAAATAAAAGTGGGTACAGTGGACACCCTTGTCTTTTTACTGAATTTAGTGGAAAAGCTTCAAGATTTTACCCATTTAGTATTATGTTGCCTGTAGGTTTGTTGTAAATAACATTTATTATGTTGAGATATGCTCCTTCTGTTCCCAGTTTCTGTAGGATTTTACCATGATTGGATTTTGTCTAATGCCTTTCCTGCATCTAGTGAGGTGATCATGTTATTTTTGTCCTTCAGTCCATTTATATAGTGTATTGCATTTATCATATTGCATATGGTGAACCTCCCCTGCATCTCAGCAATAAAGCTTACTTGGTGGAGGTGAATAATTTTTATGATATACTCTTGTATTCTGTTTGCCAATATTTTGTTGAATATTTTTGCACCTATGTTCATGAGGGAGATTGGTCTGTAATTTTCTTTTATTTGTGTTCTGTTGTTTGTTTTTTGTTTTGTTTTTTTTTTGTTGTTGTTGTTTGGTTTTGGTATCCAGGTCATGCTGGCATTACAGAAGGAGTTCAGTAAAATTCCTTCCTTTTCTACTTTATGGAAACTTTTGAGGAGCAGTTGTGTTAGTTTGCTAAAATTCACCTGTGAATCCATCTGGGCTTGGACTTTTTTTAGTTGGGAGATTTTTTTATAATGGCTTGGATGTCTATACTAGTTATAGGTCTATATAAATAGTATATCTCATCTTGATTTGATTTTGGTAGGTCATATGAATCAGGTAAATCATCTATTTTTTTCATATTTTCAAACTTATAGGCATATATATTTTAAAATATGTCCTTATGCTTTTTGAATTTCTTTAGTATTTGTTGTAATGATGCCTTTTCCATCTCTAATTTTATTAAATTTGGTCTTTTCCTAATTCTTCTGGTCAGATATGCTAAAGATTTATCAATCTTGTCTATCCTTTCAAGGAACCAACTCTTTGTTTCATTGACTGATTTTTTTTTTGTTTCTACTTCATTTATTTATGACCTAATCTTTATTATTTCTTCCTGTCTACTGATTGAAATGAAGCATTAAATTTTTTACTTGTGAACTCTAAATTCTTAATATAGGCACTTAGTGCTATATATTTCCCTCTTAGGATTGCCTTCATTGTTTCCTGAAGGTTTTTGTATGCATTATTCTCATTTGATTTATGAATTTACTGATTTCCTTTTTGAGTTCTTCAGTGACCCATTCATCATTCAATAGTGTACTGTTTAGTCTCCACGAATTTCTGTATCTCTTGGTTTTTCTTGTGGCTGATTTGTAGTTTAATCCCATTGTAATTAAATAGAGTACAAAGGATCATGGCCTGTGTTTGTTAAGATTTGCTTTGTGTCCTAATATGTGGTCTATTTTGAAGAATGTTCCATTTGCTGCTGAGAAAAATGTATATTCTGCAGCAATTGGATGGAATGTTCTGTAGATATCTGTAGGGTCCATTTGTACCATGACATCATTTAATCCAGATGTCTCTTTTTTTGGGGGGGGGAATGACCTCTCAATTGATGACAGTGGAGTATTGAAGAGTATTGAAGTCACCCACTATAATTGTGTTCAGGGTTATCCGTGACCTTAATTATAATAGTGTTTGTTGATGAAATTGGGATCCTCCATGTTATATGCATATGTTTAGGATTGTAATGTCCTGTTGGAGTTTTCCTTTAATCAGTATAAAGTGACCTTCTTTATATTTCCTCATTAACACTGGTTTGAAGTCTATCTTGTCAGATATAAAGATAGCAACCCCTGCTTGTTTCCTAGGCCCATTTTCTTGAAATATTGTTTGTGTTGAGTAATCTGCTGTGATCCTGATGGGCTTGCATTTATAGGTGACTTACTTTTTTTAATATTTTTCAACATATTTTATTTGGTTTGTATGTGTTAAATAGAGTTACAATAACGTGATGAGGAGAAATTCTTTCCAGGGTTTGCCTGTTTAGTGTTCTACAAGTTTCCTGTATCTGCATTAGCATTTCTTTCCCAATTTAGGGAATATTTTCTTCTATAATTTTGCTGAAAATGCCTACTATGTCTCTGCATTGGAATTCTTCTTCTACTATGCACTGAATTCTTATGTTTGAACTTTTCATAGTGTCCTAGAGATCTTGAAATTTTCATTCATACCTTCCTGTTAGCTTGACTTTCTCTTTGTTGGATTGTGTTAGATCTGCCATCTGATCTTCTAGTTTACATATTCTGTTCTCTCCTTTATTCATTCTACTGGTGAGACTTTGTACATAAAATTCTATTTGACTGGCTGTGTTTTCACTGCTAGTATTTCTGCCTGTTTTTTTTTTTTTTTTTCAGTATTTATATTTCCTTACTCATGTCTTATAATGGCCTCCTTATTTCATTAAGGTGGCTTCAAGTGTTCTCTTGGAATTTCTTCAGGTGTTTCTTTTCTTCTCTAATTTCTTGTTTTCTTCTTTGATTCCTTTGAGTATCGATAAAATCATTTTTGGGAAACCTTTTTCGAGCATCCAACATCTAGAACATTCTCATTGGGGGCCATTTCTGATGGATTTATACTTTTTGGTAGGATTGTATTTTCTTGTCTCATTGTGTTTCTTTTTTTGATGTATCAATTTTTGCATCCTGAGTTGATTTGATGCTTGGGTTTTCTAATAATCTGTGGTGCTTTTAGACTTGGAAATCTAATTTATATACTTTCAGAGTAGGATAATATGGTGCCAAGTGTAGCTCTTGTACTCCATCCAACTGCAGAAGGAATCCTAGTTGTTGTGTTTGCTTGCTCTTCAAGTGTTCTAGTGGGCTGAGTGGAATAATTTGCTGGCAAATTCTAGAGTTCAGCTGAATAATATACACATTCAATAAAAACCAGCACAGAGTATGCAAGTGTGGGGATTGAAACAAACACATAATATTATAAGGCCACAATCCCTAAGGGTGTGTGTTGTTCTACACCCTTAATCCTGTCAACTGGGAGGTTGAGATTTATGTTCTGAAATGGGTTCCATGTCAGCCTGGGTCTGAATAAGACCCTGCCCTCAATAATGGCAGATGAAAAAGACAGAGGCCTTAAGAGTCTGAATGGATCAAATGCAACAATAGTCAATCCCCAATTACACCTTGATTGAGAATGGTTAAACCAGCCAAGAATATGTAACCCATAGCCTTCCCTGACTTGGAAGGAAAGATTAGCATTTCCAGTGCAAGTCTACATACCTGTTTTTTCTTTTTCTTTTCTCTTATTTATTTATTTATTTATTTATTTATTTATTTATTTATTTTTGTCAGTTGACCTCATTATATTTTGGGGTAGTTTCAAACCTCACCAACGCTGAGTGTCTGCTTTAATCCCTCCATGTTATTCTGTGAATATGGTGATCTGATAATCTGTGCTGGATGCCCTGCTGCTGGGGGCTGAATGCTTTCTCCGAAGATTGTAGTACTGTTGGTTGGGGGATGGGATAGTGCAGGAAACTTGCAGTTGGACTGGAACTGGCTGCTGGTCTTGCCTGTGTCCCCTTCATCAGCTCCTCAGTTAATCATACTGTCTCCCCTTCATTTTTCTTGACTTTCCAAGAAGGCTGATGAAGGTGAAAACTCCCCTTGTTTGGTCTCTGCTCCTGCAGCTGGGTTCCTAGTGGGCACATGGACACTCACAGGTACATGAGTGTGTCTGCAAGCACCTAGGCAGGATTCTGGCCAGTTTAATCCTTACTACTAGATCTTCATCTTTCTTATTTCTCTGCTGTGACTGATAAAAACTTATACATCTTCACTTTTCAGATGAAAAGAGTATTTTGCTGTAGTTTTGCTTAATTTCCTCTCTAGGCTGGATTGGCATGACTCCTATGTGACCATCTTACCCAGAAGTCCAACAATGAATAACATTTTATCTATAAATATTTCAGTGTCTCTTTTTTTTTTCAATTTTTTTAATTAACAACTTCCATGATTATAAAAAAAATCCCATGGTAATACCCTTCCACCCCCCTGCCAACTTTCCCCTTTGAAGCTCCATACTCCATTATATTCCCTCCTCATCTTAATCAGTCTCCTTTTTTATTTCGATGTCATGATCTTTTCCTCCTGTTATGAGGGCCTTCTGTAGGTAGTGTTGGGCACTGTGAGTTAATAGATATACAGGCCATTTTTGTGTCTAGGGGATCACATTGTAAGGAGTCCTACCCTTCCTTTGGCTCTTACATTCTTTCTGCCACCTCTTTTGCAATGACCCTGAGCCTTGGAAGGTGTGATATATTGTAGTAATGAGCACTCCTGTCACTTCTTACCAGCACCATGATGCCTTCTGAGTCATCCCAAGGTCACTGCCATCTGAAAAGGGAAGATTCTCTACCAAAAGTGAGAGTAACATTAATATAAGGGTATGGACATTAAGAGAAGTGCTTACTGGGCTGCTTGATAAGCATAGTATATACATTTAGCAAGACAGAAAAAGAAGTTACAACCCTAGGGCTCATCACTACCCCTGTTTTAAGTTTTCAGTATCAGGGATTTATTCCCTCCAATAGAGTGAGCCTCCAGTCCAATTAGAGGGTGGTTGGTTTCCACCATGACAGACATGCCAGTATTGCACCTGTTGGCTCATTTGGCCTGACTGGCCAAATATAAGGGTTGCAGTGTCCACTGTTGAGCATCTTCACTGGTTATTTCTCTCTCTCCCATTGAACTGCATGCAGAATGGGTTCTTCCAGCTTTCTGTCAGCTGGTCTACACGGAGAAGGTTATCTGCTCAGTTTCTGCAGGATTTCTCAGTGGCCTTGCAGCCCAAGTATGTGCTGTCTTCAGCAATAGGATCTTACCATCTACTCCTGGTGGGAAGCCAAGGGCCTTGGAAATGGCCTATAATGTTTTGGGGGCATTCAGTGTCTCTTTGGAAAAACAATGACAAAATACCTACAATACCATTGTCACATATAAATTTTGAAAGCACAATTATCTAGTCAGTGTTCAAAACTTCATGATTATGTTAGAAATCATTTTTTTTACTTTAGTCAGTTTCATATATGTATGTAATGCATTTTTATCTTATTTACCCCATGACTTTTCCTCACCCATTTCTCATTAAAATTATTTTTCTTCCTAATTAATTCTCTTCCTACCTTCATACCTTTGTTTTCTGTAATGTACTGAAATAAGTTAGGGTAGCTGGCATGAACATGTGTTAGAGGTTATTTCTTGTAGCATACACAAAATATCAGCTGGTATACTTCTAAAAAATATGACTTTTGCTCCTCCAGAAAATATTGACTGCCAACAGTTACTCTGAGAGAAGTGCAGACTTGTGACTTTCCCCACCCATGATGAAATATTGACAAACTCAGTCTTTTATAGAAAGCCATAGCTGCTATGAGTTCATGAGTGTAAGGGCCACAACATATCCATAAAACATCATTAAACAGTATTCTTCCTCATCCTCTAGTTCTTACCTTCATTCTACCCCTCTTCCAGGAGGTTCCCTGAAGCTTATAAAGGGTGGTTTAGATGCTTTAAATACCTGTGGACTTTTGTGATTCTATATGAATTTTAACTATTTAAATATCTGTGAAGAATAATGTTACAATTTTGATAGGACTGCATTGAATCTGTGGACTACATTTAGTACGGTGGCCATTTTCACAGTATTAATTCTTAGGATCCATGAACATTCAAGGTTTTTCCATATTCTAGTGGTTTCCTCATTTTTTGTTAATATTTTTTTCAGTATGATATGTTTTTATTATTAATAGATAGTTATTTTATCTTAGAACTCCTAATGTTGGATTGTTCTTGTTTTGTCAATGCCTGTAGGTCGATGGATAGGTTATTAATTTGAGATCTCTCTGTCTTTTTTAGGAAGGCATTTAGTGCTATGATGTATTCCCTCAGTAATGCCTTTATTGTGTCCCAAAAGCTTTGGTAAGTTGTGTTTTCTTATAATCCAGTTCTAGAAATTTTATAATTTCCTTATTGATTTATTACATGACCCATTCATTGTTTAATAGTGTGTTATTCACTGTCCTAGAGCTGCTGAAATTTCTAATGTTTCTCTTGTTAATTTCTAGCTTTAATTCATTGTGGTTCAATATGATGCAGCAAGTTACATAAATTTTCCTCGATTTATGGAGATATGCTTTATGCCTTAAATTATGATATATGTTTTCTGTTGCATTTTTATGTATCATATCCATACCTTTTCTGAGTTCTGATTTCAGGTTGTGATTTGATTTTCATTCTTTCATTTTAATCATGACTTCATTAAGCTGGTTATTGAGATCGTTTATTTGTTGACTCGTCTTCAAATCACTTATCTCTCTTTCAAAGTTTCTCCAGTTTTCTTCAATTAAGTTAAGCCCAGTGATGAAATCTGTTTGCTTTAAGAGATGATTCTCTTCAATTTTATTTCTGTGTTTGTTGGCTTTTTGATAATTTGCTTCCAGTTCAACTATTGGCTTTGTCATGGTAAATATATATTGTTCTTCCATTTTGGGGTTCAACTGCTGTTGTCTCTTCTATATTTTTATTGGATATTTTTACTGTGGAAATAGACAACCTTGGTGGAGATCTCTCAGTTTGTTGTCTCTCTCTTTACCTTTTTTTTTTTTCTTTCTTTCTTTTTTTTACATTGGGGTTTACCCATCTCAATGTAAAAGTCTGTTTATTTAGAAGGAAGAAAGTATATGCCAATATAGTATCTTCAGTGAGTGTTCAAGGTTGAATGTGATTGGGGCGTGTTGTGGAGGTTGAAAGTATGCCTGTAGCTGCAGCTGTGGGCTGGTGGCTGACATGAGAACTTTGGTTGGAGGTCTTGAATAGCTTCACCCCAGAATCACAGTCATGGCTTGCCTGTTGGAGCTCAGGCCTTAGCACTTGCCACTGCTCCCCTACTGTATCCAGCTGGGCAGGTTGTAGAGGACTTACTAGGACCTCCTGGTGGGTAGTTACCACCCATGGGGGTGAACCAGTCAGTGTTCCCTGTCTGTGACAGAAGCAGTATCCCAAGGGGGCACAGGTAGATGGATCCCAGCAGTGGATGAGGGTAGGGGCTGGGATGGGGTATAGGCTTCTACAGATCATGCTAAAGCTCAGTATCAGAGTTGGGCAGTGTAGGGTCACTGGTGAGTGTATGCAGTCAGCAACACAGCTTGCAACTATCAGAGGAGATTGCTGAGGCCCAAAAGATCTGCTGAGGCAAGGGTGGGGGACCAGTATGGTGTGATTGGCATGGATTGAACACATAAGCTCCAAATACACAGTGGCCCTCACCCACCCTGTGTGAACAGGCACCAAACACACTGCTGCTGAGGGAGGGCTCACTGGCCTGTAGTACACAGGCCCCAAACACTCTCCACCCTTAAACCAGCCCAGAGTTCAGGCCCCAAACACACCACATTGTTCAGTGTTTTAATGTTGCTCATTGCAGAGGTCTTTCACTTCCTTACCTGAATTTACTTTAAGGTATTTTCTTTTTATTATTTTATTAACAGAAAGAAATAGACAAGTAGAAAGAAAGAAAGAGGGAAGGACAGAGAGAATGGGTACACCAGGCATCCAGCCACTGCAAAGGAATTCCAGATGCATGTGATCCTTTGTGCATCAAACTTATGTGAGTCCTGACAATTAAACCTTGGTCTTTTGGCTTTGCAAGCAATTGTCTTAACTGCTAAGCTATCTCACCAGCCCTAAGGTATTTTCTTTTTCGAAACTATTGTGAACAGGTTTACTTCTCTAAATTTTTTTTTTTTTTTTCGAGAGGTAGGGTCTCACTCTAGCCCAGGCTAACCTGGAATTCACTATGTAGTCTCAGGGTGGCCTTGAACTCACAGCAATCCTCCTACCTCTGCCTCCCAATTGCTGATATTAGAGGTGCATGCCACCATGCCTGGCTTACTTCTCTAATTTTTCTCAGCATGTTTTTCATTTGAATATAAGAAATCTAGTGATTTTTTAATAATAATTTTATATCCTCCCCCTTTGTTGAAAGTTTATTAGTTCTAGGAGTTTTCTGGTGAAGTTTTCAGAGACTCTTACATATAGAATCATATCAATTACAAAAAGATATTTTAACTTAATCCTTTCCTAGTTATATCCCTTTTACTTCCTTCTCTGACTTGGGTCATTTGGAAAAATTATTCAGTCCATTGTCCTCATATGTAATTTCATATAATTTATTCTTTAAAATATGTAATAATACTAATTGCACATATGTAAATATAGTGCTTTCTAATTTGTTGCATTTACCAAAAGCTATGATTACTAATTCTGCCTTACAACCAAACCATATGTTTTTCTGAATTACTGTTAAGAAAGAAAAATAGGATTAATGGGTGAAATTGTCAATTTTTCATTCAGGAAAACTATACCAGATAGAACAGGCTGCTTGATCGTGCAGGAGCATACTAGGGGAGATCAACTACCAGCTAAATGATTGTATCGCTTAAAATAGATGCTGGAAGAAAATTCCAGTAAACTTTCATCATCAACCTGTGGACTGTTGATTTTCCTCTATATCCCAAATTCAATTTGATTCAATATCTAATTTAATAATGACAATATAGTCCTATCTCTAAATTTCAGTAGAGTTATGACATCTCAGATTTATGTCTCTCTTAACTAAAAAGCGTAATGTGATGAGAAAGAGACAGAGAAAGTATCCATTTTTCTTATGCCCACCTCATACATATCCCATTCAATTATTCCACATCCTAAATTATACTTTAAGAATTAATAAAGATGTTCATAAAGTTCAAATAGAAACTGCTTAGCAGAAAGATTTTTATGTTAAAATGCAAGAAATATCATCCTGTTATTGTCCCATCTAGTTGAAATAGCAATAAAAGAACAAAGTAAATCTATACATATATACCTCTAGTGGACACTGACATTTTCATAGGAGATGTCTTTTATGCCTTTTTTACTTACTAGTTTTCTCTTGCCAACTTTTGATTCAGTATTCAAAGGAAATATTTCCGTTGTCATGTTTTTTGAATTGGACCTCCAAATAACCCAGCCTGGCCCTCTCAGTAAGCCAGGAGTATAGGGAGCTGCTTCTGCCAAGAGAATGTCAAGATGGGAACTTACAGGAGGTGGTAAATGCTAGGGATATTTTTAGGACACTGGTCAAAGGGTAAAACAAATAATTAGTAATGTATATGTTTATCACATAAGATTGTGAGGGTCGAGTACAAATTCTGGGTGAACCTTTGTACATCTAGTTGTGAGGACTTACATTCTATGGGCAGGTATGTGACAGCAGCAGTTGGACACAATTCAGGACAGCTGAGGTAGACTGGAGTCTGCAAAGATCAACTGGAACTTGAGCTTGTCACATACTCCTCCAACCTGCAAGCTAGAGGATAGAGATGCAGTGATCACTCATCTGGCCCAGGACGAGCAAAGTGGGAGGAAGAGATTGGTGTTATACGAGGGAAGCTGTATTTTGGCTGTATCCATCTCAGCAGGCCCCATGTGGGTGTGCTGCTACAAGGTCGATCCTTTGTACCAGTCTTCAGTGTATAGGCCTCACTTTCAGCCTTCCCTAATGAGCAAGACACCTCCTTTGGTCCATACTAGCTCATGGTAATGTAGGGAAGGAACATCTAGGAAATACAGTTTAAACCTGCAGAAGTGACATGGTAGAAACACCACAATAGATAATAGGATTTTGGCTTTAGTTTTTTCTCATCACAGTTGTCCAATGATATACATCTGCATATATTTATTTCCAGACAGTCTAGAAGTAGTCTTCATTATCTGTTTCTAGAAATTAGAAGTGAAACCCAATCAGCAAGGAAATCATAAAATGAATTCAGATTATTAAAATAATAATAAAAATGATATCTTAAACAAAGGAAATTAAGTAAAAGTAAGCCAAGACTTCATGGGGTAATTTATTTCATATAACTTATGAAAATATGTTCTATTCCTCTAGTTCCTATTTCCCATTACCTCTGTAAAAATGATTAGTCTCCACATCTGCTTGACTGAAAATAACAACTAAAATCATCAACTTTCCTTCCTTTGTGCTATTAAAGTTCTATTATTATTTATTTCTTCCTACTCCATGTTTTTTTTTTTTGTCCTATGACCTTGAGGTATACATACATTCATTTTGTCTGTTTCATAAATGAAGATTTATTACCATTTAAAGTATTAGCTCCTTTTTTTTGTTATTATTCTTTAACTTCGGTTTTATTTGTCACATGTTTCTAAATTTATTCTTGATTTTTCCTGACACATTCTCCTAACATGGATAAAAAAAAGCTGTGATGTTTAATCCAGGAGTGCAGTGAGGTCAGAGAACAATGAAGATGGCTTTCACACCGCAGTCAGCCTTAGGTGGTTCAAGTGCATGTGAACATATACATAACCCATCATTCATGCTTGTCTGAAAAGTTCAATTTTGAACTTTTTAAATTAAATATGTTATCTTATGTATTCTTTTAACCTTGACACACTATACCTTTTACAAAACAAAAACATTTTAGTCATTTGAGAGCATTTTCTTTCTTTTCTTTGGAAGAAAATTGATGAAAGAGCTTTTTCTGAAAACCTCAGAAAATAAGACTCATTGGAAAATTTCTAGGCCTTAAGAATAGCATTGAAAATTCTACCAGGATCTATTTTGTGGCTATCACATTATACAGGAGGCTATGTGCATAAATGAAGGAAAAAGCTACTCTGACCTATATATCCCAGTAACCAAGTGCAAATCATGGCACCCTGAATTGGAAATAATTTGGTTCACAGAAGAACAGGAGGGTAGTCAAAGGAAATGATAATTTTTTAAAATAAGCTTATTTAGTACTCTATGAAAATACTTTTCTTGTGCTTACTTATTTCTGAGTTTAAGCCATATATTACTTCTTGACCCTTGATAGTTCTTTGAAAACAGCTGTGCTCTCTAAAGCTGCTTGCTTTCATGAGAAAGCCAGATAAGCTCCTGTAATTCTCACCTCCCCTTTGTGTAAGATGGGGTAGTGGCAGATGAAGCACCTGCATGGTGGGCATCCACAGACCCAGGGTCAGCAGGTCCTGTGGGGTGCAGCACAGGACCAAGATAACCATCGGTTCAGCTGACAGGAGGCAGAAGCTGCCTCTCGCTTGATGTTCTTCTTGATTTCAATCAAGTCTTCTACAATGTCCGGTACACAGCGAGGTGATAAAACTAAGCCTGGTCCCTTTGCCTCAGAGGTGAAATGATTATGAGTGCTTCCCTGACTACAGGGTTCCTCAGGCACAGAGAACCAGTCAAGCCTTGGTTCTGATCATTAGGGTTCAGCCACTCTGTCTAACCCTACATCCTCTATTTCTCTGTAGGTGTTAACTCCAAGGGAACTCATCACAGATTTCCTGCATATAAAAATTCATCCCAGTATCTGCTTCCTGGGGAACTGCAAAGCATTATGTACCTTTTCCTACAGGCTCTTTGTGCTTGCTACTGTTGAGAATTTATGAATGACATGGCATAAATATCATCTATTCATCTCATACAAGATGAAAAATTCAGAGTGCAGCCTGTTTTTTATCAATAAATACTAAATATTGTTCAGCATGCAATGCTATCTGCTCAAATAATGTTTATTAAGTTAATAGTATAGCTATCAGTATTTGAGCCATGATGTGCATGTCATCAGTCTTCTGAATCTCAAGGACTTCCTTCTCTCCAGTGGGAAACACACATACTGCCTTTGTAGAAGAGTCTCCCATGACAAGGCATCAGAGGCCTAGCCCATGAATTGTGAAGCAATTAACCCATCTGCTTATGGGAAAACTCTTTAGGTAACTGTTTTTCCTACAAGCAAATACATGTTCCATGCTCCACTGGAATATGGCTATTCTTTGTGTAACTTGCTTAAATTCTTACCTAACCTAATACCTTCCCTCTCTGAGTTTTTTTCAAACAAAATAAACACATCCATGAATATTTACTTTGTGGTTAAAAGGCCCTAGTTAAGCACTAAAAGTACAATTCTGGATAGAGAAATACAGACCTGTTGGGAGGCTGTGTGGGAGCTAAGGCTAACTGAGAGCTCAGGTCCAATAACAGATGGCATGAGTGTTTAGCTTCTATAAGGGCTTGCATCAAATATTTTCCTGAGAATTGCAACATTAATTTATTTTGGTATAGAAAGGATACCTATGTGTTTATTCTGAAGGTATTAGATACATTTGCTCTGGTGAAGGGTTAACTTAGCATAGCCTTTTATTTTAAGTTTCCATAGAACAAATTTGGACATAATTGATTCAAATTTTGAAATTTGAGGTCTGTCTTCCAAGCTCTCCCCTTACTGCCAGTTGTCTCCTTCTTGTTCTCCAAATTGTGTTGTTATTACTTCAGACTGGGTGCTTCGTCGTCTTGTCCCATAGCACCTGCCTCTACTTTGTTCTCTCTCATTGCATACATGTTTATGCATACACAGAGAATGTTGGTATAATAGCTATGTAGGGAGATCCACAATGTATCAAATACTGAATGAACAAACCTTGAATTGCCTCTTGTTTTCTTATAACATATTATAGGACAGATAACATCAACATTCATTTTAATACCCTTAGTGATGTAGTAAGGAAAGGGTGGTGATAAGTATTGTTTATGACATGCTCAGTAACAAAACAAAAAAGTAATGTCAGAGTGGGAAAAGATATGATCAAATGCTGAGCAAGTATGTGGGGGGTGTGCCACCAGTATCTACTGCTCCCACAACAAACATGATGACAGGCAAGGTCTCAGAGGACCTTCGTCGTGCTGACATGACCACTGGAAGACCTTATTTATTAATTGGCCTAGGAATAATGACAGATCTGTGATATGCCCAAGATTCAGTGTCCAAGCTTTGTACAGGAGCACACCTCTCACATCAAACCATCTGTTTGTCAATAAATAATTTATGATGATTCAAAAATGACATTGGCCAGTCTCTTCTTCAATCTGAATTTCAGCTTTAAAATGATAGCCCAGGACAGGATGATCTATGAGGTCCCTGCAATTCTAGGATTCTAAAATTATGTTATTCTTATAATGTAGTTGGTACAAGCACACACATTTTCTAAATTCTCTTTCTGTGTTCATTTTCTCCCCTACTCACAGCTCCTCCTTAGGCTCCGTGAAATTCTCCAAGGCAGTGATGGATGAAGATGGCAGGAGGAACAGATGATGCTCATCTTGCTCTGTCCGCACCTGACTGTGACTGATGGCAGCACACACGTTGCTCAAGTTGTGATGATGTGAAAGGAGGAGCAGCTTGGCCTCTATTAGTGATAACAGTGGATGGTGCTCTGCAATCTGTCCAGCCCGATCCAAGGAACCAACAAAGCGAGTCATCACTTGCTCCAGAGAGGTTTCTAAACAAGGTCAATAACCTGAAGAGCTAAACCAGATGATAACTGCCTTTCTGTTGGATATAGAAAATGTAAAGTTCTTAATTTTTTAAACTAAGTTTCAAAGAGTAAAATAAATTTAAGGCACCACTATTCTTTTAAGTAAAGCTTTTCATGAATCTTTCTATCCAGAATGCTTAATAATAATTTAGCACAATAATGATCTAGGGTGTAATTTAAAATCATTCCTGACTCTCCATGTACATATATCTCTTACTAAATTTATATTGTGAGATTGGCCTGGTTAATTCAAAGTTCATTCCTGGGTTCTTAAATAAATTAAAATTTTTTTTTCAATCTCCAAATTTGAAAGAACTCATGAAAATCATTTGTGCAATGAAGAGGAATGTTTCATTTGATACACTAAATATTTCTACTATTATAAAAAACAAAAGTTTGAGCATGAAATGCCTAACATTAATGTGAATTTTATATTTGACAAAAGATAATGATTATATATATTGGGTATAATGTACATGGTAGACTGATTAAAACCCAACTGGCTGTCAACATGTATACATCACCTAACATACTTCTTCCCTTGGGTCTAAGAACATTTAAAAATCTACTCTCATGAAAACTTTGAAACATAAATAAATATACAACATAATTATTAATTAAATAATTGTTCTATGCAATAGATCTCTAGAATAAAACTTCATTTTTAAATGAAACGTTGAATCCTTGGAATAGCATCTCCCCTTTCCCTGTCTCCTTTTGTTTGTGAATTCTTTGGTTACAAAATAATAGGTAATGTTACTGAAGATGACCTCAGCACTGACTATACTCAGGATATTATCTATATGATAATAAGATTGTGTTCACCTTTTAACTGTTTTACATGCATTAGCTCATTTTATTCTCAATAATTATGTCAAGTAGTTATAATATAAATTACTTTTCAACTAAGTTTTCTGAAGTTGAGAGAGGTTGAAATTTGACCTAAATCCTATAATTAGGGGCTGGGAAGATGGCTCCATGGTTAAAAGTGCTTGCTTACAAAGCATTCAAGCCTGCCTTCAATTTCCTAGCCACACATAGAAAGCTGATGGGCATTTGCTTGTGGCAGCAAGAGATCCTAGAGTGCCCATACACATGTGTGCAAATAAATAAATCAAGATGTAACAGCAAAACCTTGCAACTAGTAGAAGAATATGAATCTGCACATTGGAAATTTTGTGCAAGTATATTTTCTTAAATTATTAATTTTCCCTTAAATAAGTTACCTGATGAATATGTAGGTGCCTTGGCTTCCTAACACTTTGGGAGCAGTGTCACAAACTGAGATGATTTATGACAACAGAAATTCTTTTATTTTATAGGTATAGGGTCTATAAACTCAAAATCCAGGTTCTGGGGAATGCTCAGTGGTTTTGCACTTGCTCCACAACCCTGCCAACACCTGTTTGGATCCCTAATATCCTCAAGTGACAATAAATGTTGATGAGGATGTGGACAAAGGAGTACCCTCCTACACTTAGTGGGAATGTAGCCTGTTACAGCCATCCTGGAAATCAGTGTCAAGGTTCTTGAGATAGCTAAAATAGAGTTACCACATGATCCATCCATAGCATTCCTAGACATATATCATAATAACTCTCCTCTCTACCTTAGATGTGCTTGCACTACCATGTTTATTGATGCTCTATTCACAATAGCTAGGAAATGGAATCAATCTAGATGTCCCTCAACAGGTGAATGGATAATAAAGATGTGATACATCTCCACAGTAGAGTTCTATTCAGTGATAAAGAAAAATGAAATTTGCAGGGAAATGGATCTTTAATGGACTATACTAAGTGATGTAACCCAGGCCCTGAAACCCAAATGTCACATGTTCTCTCTCATATGTGGTTCCTAGCTACCAATGTTTAGACTCGTGTGTGAGATGGAACCAAAAATAGATAGCAGAGGCCATTAAGCTAGAAAAAAAAGGCTATAAAAGGAGGGAAGAGGAGGAAGGACTTTAGGGGATAATGTTGTAAATATGTAATAGCTGGAAGAACAGAATATAGGGAGTGGAAGGTAGGCCGGGGGAAGAGATTGAGTGAGAGAAAGGTGGGGGGGAGGGTCAATCAAAATTCAAGATCTTCTGAATAAGACATAGGAAAGCCTACTCTTTTGGCTAATGGCATTTCCATAAACCATAGGTTGCTACTAGAAAATGTTCAGTGGAAGGGATGGGATACCTTCCAGTGAGTTGTTGCCCAGGGAGGTCCCTGTTGCCTCCAAAACATTACAGACTATTGCAAAGGCCCTTGGTTTCCCATGAGTAACAGATGGTAAGGCCCTATTGCTGAAGACTTTATATGCCTGGGTGGCAAGGTCACTGAGAAATCAAGCTAGTGTTGAGCTGAAAACTTTCTTTCTGTACATCAGCCAACTGAAAGCAGGAAAAAGCTGCACTGAATGCAGCCCTTTGGGTCACAGAGCCATCAGTTGTGAAAACATTGGGCATTGGAAGTCTGCTCTATGAGAGGGAATACAATCCTAGTACTGCAAACCTAATCAAAAGCCTATGACAGGGGAGATCATGAGCCTTAATGGCATAAATCCTTGTCTGGCTAAATGCATATATTGTTTTTACCAAAGTGCCCTGAAAGCACTAAACTTCATGTTAATATTCATATATTAATGCAACTTTCATTTTTGGTTAGAGAAGTTTCTCTTTTAACATGGCAGTGAACACGAGGATGACCCAAAAGGCAACATAGTGCTGAGAAGTGGCAGAGGAGTGTCCAGTCATGAAACCCATGAAACCTCTCTATCACACCCTTCAAGGCTCAGGGTCCAGTGTGGAATAGGTGGTAGAAAAATGTAAGAGCCAAAGTAAGGGTGCCACTCCTTCCAATGCAACTGTCCAGACAGAAATTGGTCTTGATATCCATGACATTGCAATGCCTATAAATACCTTCACAAGACTCTTATAATAGGAGAAAAAGATGATGGCATCAAAATATAAGAGAGACTAATGGAGAGAGGGAGGGGATGTGATAGAGAGTGGAGTTGTGAAGGTGAAAGTGGGGGAGGGGATGGAATTATCATCTTTTATTGTCTATAACTGTAGAGGATATCAATAAACAAATTTTTAAAAGTTGGAATGGGGAGATGGCACATGTACAAAGTGGAAATGGCTTAGACAGAAGGTTAAAAATAAGCCTATAATGGGTAGATAATACTGTATTCATTAATTTTGTCTATTTACTTATAAACAAATAAGAGATGTGAACCTTGAAATTAGTCATGAGGTTATTCCTAGCTCTTTTCCTATACTGTATTATATATATATATTTTTTTTCTTTTTTTCGAGGTAGGGTCTCACTCTAGCCCAGGCTGACCTGGAATTCACTATGGAGTCTCAAGGTGGCCTCGAACTCACAGTGATCCTACTACCTCTGCTTCCCTAGTGCTGGGATTAAAAGTGTGCACCACCATGCCCGGCTCTAAAATATATTTTTAATTCTTCAATCTCTTAAAGAGAAAAACATTAAATAATCAAGGAAAAATACTATTGAAGTAATGTCTCAATCCAACTAAAACTTTTTATTTTTACATCTGGGGATTACAAAAGCTATTAAGCCTCCTTTTAAGCACTATTTTTACATCATTCAAGTTAACAAATGTTTAGAATTACCTACAGATTCAATGATCTATGTTTAAAGTGAAAATTAAATGTTCTTACAAATTCTTGACATACTAACAGCCTTTCCTAAGTTTATTAATTAAAATAAAAATGGTTTGCATTCTTCTATAAAATGGTTGTAGATCCAAACAGGTGTACATCACCTTTTATACTCAAATGGCAAACATATGTATATATACATTAAGCTTTGGATTTATGCATTAGTGATATTAAGCTTATATTGGTTTTTGAGCACCAAGCCAGGGTCAAATGTCATACTTAGAATATCTGACCTAACCCTCTGCAGTAATTTTCAACATTGTCTAGATGATGTTGCAGTGAGTGAACAAGGAAGTGCATATGATGGTAGAGTGAGGCTTCAGGGCAGGTGTTTGTAATTTTACACCCTGTTTACTGTCCATTACCTAGGAACACTTCCCAGGGAAGCTCTGGTGAGAACACAGAACATCAGGGAAGTGACTTTCTAAAAAGGCTTGTCTAAATTATTGCTCCTCTTATATCTCCAAACTTAAGCTTCACTTATTCTTGTCCCACATACCCTGGCCCAGTTTGGAGCTTTGGGTCATTTTATGAGCCAGAAAGGGAAATACAAAAAGCCCTTGGGTATTACAACAGATAAATACCAGGTCATCCTTTTCTCAGTGAGACCTCATATGAGAAAGGGTTAATTCAATTTCCTTTCCACATTGCTGAAGTAACTCTAACATGGCTCTTATTTCCCCAGTCTCTGGCTTTCTGATTTGATCATTAGTCTGTACAACCTTGCCTGGTACACCATTTCCTAAGGACAAGAGTTCTTGTCAACAAATAGGTTTTCATGCTTAGTCAATTCCCCACACCTAGTCTCTCTCTCTCTCTCTTTTTCTCTCCGTGTGTGTGTGTGTGTGTGTGTGTGTGTGTGTGTGATTTCTGCTGTTGTTGTTCACAATTGCACTTGCCACAAGCTTCTAGGCTTCCAGAAAATT
This sequence comes from Jaculus jaculus, assembly GCF_020740685.1. Classification (NCBI taxonomy): domain Eukaryota; kingdom Metazoa; phylum Chordata; class Mammalia; order Rodentia; family Dipodidae; genus Jaculus; species Jaculus jaculus. Next base: position 37,407,218 of record NC_059103.1, read on the forward strand.
CGCCTGCCTCCACCTCACATCTTAAGTTAGCATGCTGGGATTACAGCAGCCCACTATAGGCTTTTGGCCTTTTACATGATACCTTAGGATCAATTGAGGTACTCTGAGATATATATCAGTACTAGCTTCCCCTTAACAAATAGTTAGAGAGTTACCATTCATCAATGGACCCAGCAGCAGACAGGCTAGAGACAGAAGGAGGGCTAAGGGTTTATCATTAAATTTACTTTCATGTGAAATATTAAGAAAAATAACAAAGTTTATAAAATAGCCTCTTAGAACATTTTGTGTATTATTTGAAAAATATTAGCCTTCCATATCAGACATTATTTCTAATATTACCTGATTTATCAATACTTTGAAAAGAGTAGAAATGGTAAGGTAGTGGAGCTGCATTCTCTATCCATTCATTGGTTGATTGGTAGGTCCAGCAACTGTTTAACTCAAAATGTAGTCAAGAGTTGGGGTTCACCATATATCATTCAGAACCAAGTTGACAAACAATAAAATAGAATACGTGATCCCAGTTACTTCAACAAATTACTTGGTTCACTCAGATTTACAATTTTGAAAGACTTGGAATTCTATCATTCAAAATATTTCAGGCTTGAAATTCCATTTTTATAAGATCAGTAAGGATATAATAGCAAAACTGTGGTCTATGAAATCCGTGGAAAAGAAAGTCTAAAAGTGAGTGTTCCATATGTAGCAGTCTTGTCTATCACAGCCTATCAGGCATGAGAAGCAAGCAGGGAAAAGTAGAAAGTATTGTTCCTTCTTATTATTTTTTCTCTGATTTTGTTCCAATATTTTTGGGTTAAAAATGCTTGCTATTTTCTTTTCATTAAAGATGCACTCAAACCTACAAGTTGGAACAAGTGTAAGTTCTACATATAATAAATTATTTAACTTACACAAAACCCTGCTTATGGGTTTTTCATTATATTATTATTTCAAGGAAATGCAAGCATGGTGGGAAATGATATCATTTGCAGTCTCACAGCTCAGGAATCAAACCTAAATCATCTAACCCCACAGCTATGCCCAAGGCACTCTGATACCCACTAAAAGCCATGATAGAACATCTGATGCTAATGTTCTGGTTGATCATTTATCATCAAGCTAAAGAACTGAGTAGTTCTAAATAAATAAAATGCAAAATTAAGGTAACCACCATAAACAAGCTGAGTACAAACACCAGGATGATCTCATTCTTGGTAAGGTACAAGCATATATAGGGGTAACTGCTTCACATCTCCATGCTGGTGCACTGTAATATAAGTCATCTATTGTGAACTGGAAGAGAATCTTGCTGGAAGTGCGATGAGAAGCTAAAGAATCATTCCTCACCATAAGAACTTGAAAACGTATACCTTAAGTTGGCATTCCTATTAATACGACAGATCTGCTGTAGCTTAATATATGAGGAAAGTTTGCATTTTATTTCTCTAATTTGCTGATTGCTTACTCTTTGATCCTTTCAAAAATTGAAATGTTGGTATATTTTATATTTAGAATTTCTTTACATTAGTTCATGTTTCTTATTTAATTCATTATTATTTATGTCTAAAGGCATAATACCTTGGAGGTTATCCTTTTGAATGTGGAGTAGATCCAACTTAATATATTTAATATAACAACTTATTATGACCTTCAATTCCATCCATTGTTACAGAAGTTACTTTTATTTCATACTAGATTTCTGCATGTACTTTATTCTAATTTTTAGAATTGTTTTCTATCCTGTTAATGTGCCCATCTCTAACTGTGCCAACAGTAGATCATTTTGAACATAAAGGTTAAATTTTATAATATATGGTGAAATGGTTCATTCTCATTACTTATTATGGTATGTTCTTGATATTCTTGCTTGCATTTCATTCTTTTTGTATGGCAACTTGATTTTTGTTGATAGAATTCAGATTTCAAGAATTCTGTGGTTGCTTCATAGTTTTCAAGACTCACGCCACTTTTGTGTACCACTTCTTGAATCCCCTGGACCAACAAGAATTCTGTAAGACCTGCATTTCTTTATTCTTGAGAAATAGATCTTCATGGGTCACTCGAGATAGTCCATGTTCCTGTCCACACACATTCTTCAAATCTGATGTTTGTCTCTGAAATAAGCAGTGCAGAATGAAGTACAGACATCCTTTTGTCGCTTGTGCCCATCTTTGAGCAAAAGAAACACTGTATATCTGTATCAAGGGCTTTCTCTACTTACATTCATGATACGCACATTCTCTAATCTCACTGATATTTTCTTATTCCGCTTTCTGAATATTTTCTTGTGGATACAAATCCCAGGTTTAATTTTCTCCAAGATCACACAATTTCTTTTTTATACCTTTATAATCCATTCTTTCCCCTGTCTACCTATGGAGTTGTGGGTTATGTGTTGTATGAGCAGCAGTCAGTTATTCTTCAAGGGAAAGAATGCCTCTGGGTATAATGTCTCAACCTGTGGCTCTTATAATCTCTCCACTCTCTCTTCTGCAAAATTCCCTGAACCGTGGTAGGTAAGTTTTAAATCTATTTCAGTGATGACCTCTTAGGAGCCTCTGGATCTCTGCTTTGATAAGTGTTGAGTATCCTCAGGGTCTATCTCCTTCACCCTGGCACTGATTATCAGGTTCCCCATGGAAGTAGCACTCTTGCTCATCTCAGGAATTCCTCTGCAGGTTCACATGCAGTTTGGCTGAAGTGTTTATCTCCTTGGGTCTTGCTACTTTCTGAAAAAGAAGACATTCTCCAACAGAGATTGAAGGTAGCATAGCTTACATGATATAAGCATTATTAATTTATGGAAGATTTGATGTCTGTAGCCCCTCTTTTACCCAAAGGTGAGTGAGAGCTTGACCCTGAAGATGATAGTCTTTGTCTCCACAGGATTCTGATTTGGTTTCCAGTTCCAGATATGTGTACCTTTACACTGAGAGACCTCTTACCAAACCAGAAAGCAGCTGCTTACTGTGTGCCAGCCAGTACTGCACTGTTGTGTACATCTTGTCAGGGTGTTTGATTGTAAGTAGCTTAAATCTCTGGTTGCTCAGAACTTTGTTGGCCACCTTGCCCCAATAGCTCATGTAGGGGTTCCAGCACTAGACAGGCTAAATGTCTGGGGACTGGCTGTCTTCCAAATTCCAGCCAGGTCTCTCCATGTTCTATGTCGGCAGCATATGGTGTCTTCATGAATAGGGTCTTACCTTGTGCCTCAGGCAGGTAATCAAAGGCTTTTATAGAAACCCATCATGTTTTGGGGACCACACAGGTCTCTCTGATAAACAGCTCATTGTAGGTAGCAAATAATTTCTGGTACTGGGAATTACAAGCCAAAGACAAAAAAATAAAATAAGCTTAGGTTTCATCCTTCCCTCTTCACAGCCCTTTTTTTCAGGTGCGTTTCCCTTACTATTTGGGGGGTTATATCTTTTAGTCTATCTTCAAGGATAACATTTTCTAAGGTACCAGTGCATTTTAGATTTAGTTTTGTGTTTGTTTTTCCCACCCTTCCTTTTCCCTCCCCACAAACCCTTCCATCCCTATTGACTGGCCATCAGTTGGCTATCAGGTGTATCAGCAACTCAAGCTGGTCCACGTTGGGGTCTGCAGATAAGTGAGGCCATGTGGAATTTGTCTTTCTGTAATTGTGTGAGCTCACTAAGTATCATATGTTCCAATTCTATCCATTTTTCTATAAATTTTATTGTATCATTTTTTTCTTACTGCTGAGAATTCCATTGTTGAAATGTATCACAACCTTATTATCCATTTATCCAATGATAAGCATCTGGATTGATTCCAGTTCTTAGCTATAATCAATTAAGCAACTGTGAACATGCTTGAGCAAAATTCTGGAGTTGAAACCTACAATAATTAATATTATCTAGAATAAAACATCACTAAATAAATCCAACAATAAATTTGAACTTGAGTAAGAAAGTATTACCAAATTTAAGGAAGAGTGATAGAAATTATACCATCTGAAGAATAAAGAAAAATAATTTCAGCTTCATATTAATGAGGAATATTGGTTAATACAATAAAACACATGTGCAGTTTATATCAATAGGAGAAGAGAGAAGCAAAGAAAAATTAAAGCACCAAAAAGTGGCAGAATTTTTTCTAAAAATGATGTCCAATCAATTTCAATTAAAATATAAAATTAGGAAAAGGATAAATATAAATATGTTAGAGTTAAAATGAGGTAAAAAAAAAAAACAAAATATAAGCAAGAAAAAAAGTGAACTCCCTAATATAGCTGACTTCAAAGTAGAAACAATGGAGACCAAGAAGAAGTGGAATAAAACATTCAAAGTGCTGAAGGTAAGAACAAGAAGCATCACATAGTAACTTTACCTTGTTCAATATTATCTTTTAGAAACAGAAGATTAAGTAAAAGTGAAAACTGAAAACTGAGATAACTTGTTGCAAGCAGACCAAGCAGAATGCAGGGACTTCTTCAGCAAGGAAGTAAATGATATAAGCCTACAATTCAAGTTCACTTGACATAAAAGGGAGAATGTAATTAAGTGTACTTATGAAAGTGTAAAAGATACTTGTGAGCATAACTTTTTTCTCTCATTTAACTTAATTAACTTAAAAGCAATTGAATAAAACGTGTATATAATCATTATAGTAGGCTAATTATATGCAAATTTCTTTCTAAGGATTACTGTGTGTGCATGCCACTAGATTTGTGTGCCCCTTCTTTATATAAATTAATATTAAAATATTTTTTAAAAGATTGAATAAATTTATATGATGACTCAGAATATAGCTCATTTGGTAAAGTGCATGTCTGGCATTCACAAGGTCCTGAGTTCAAGATCTAGCACTACTCAACTAGGTATGGTGGTGCATACTGTAATCCCATCACTTGGGAGGTAGAAGCAGGAGGATCTGCAAGTAAAGGTTTTCCTTAAGCACACAGTGGGTTTGAGGTCAGCCTAAGCTAAGTAAAAAACTGTCTCAAACAACAATGACAACAAAATAGAAATTGGATATAAGCAAAAAAATAATTGGAGGGAAAATATAGTTGGAGTACACAGGAGAAAAGAAGAAAATGCAAAAGGGTAAATGTTTAATATTTGAATATCCATGTGCTCTTTATCTTTTATTACAACCTTTAAATGACACTATCTATAACACTATAACAATGAGTAAGAATGGGTTTGAAATTTGTGCATCTGTACATGTGTGTGTGTGTGTGTGTGTGTGTGTGTGTGTGTGTGTGTGTGTATGTGTGTGGAGAAAGGGGAGAAAGAAAAATCTGGAAATATAAAGCTTCTCTATTCCTTTAACATTAATTCTCAAGATAGATTCTAATAGCTTTTATTATATGGCAATGCCTGAAGCAATACTTAAGAAATTGCCCTAAAATATATGACAAACATTATTAAATACTAAGTGCTATAGTACAATGTACTCACTTAATGTGAATGAAAACAGATAGAAGGGACCAATGAACAAAATGGCTATGATACATTCAGGAAAAATGCAAAATGACAGAAACAAGCATATCAATAATAACACTAGGTTAAATGGATTAACCACTTCAGTATAAAGCAGGGATTGTCACAGAAGAGTGAAAGCCAATATCTAAACATATGTTCTCTCCAGAGTCATGTCTTTTAGATTCAAATATATAAATATTTTGAAAGAAAAATGACAAAATAAATTGATGTGTCATGAAAACAGTGACCATATGAAAGGTAGAATAGATAGACTAATAGAAAAATAGAGTTTATACAATAATGTTATTAAGATATGAGGGATAATTTATAGGAACACAAGGATCTTTCAATTAGAAATAAAGTCACTTAGTATGTTGAAATTTTGCTCTGCAATTTTGTAACACTCATTTATTAGCTTTGACAGATTTTTTTAGTAAATTCTTTTTTTTTGGGGGGGGGGGTAGGGACTTACTCTTGTCAAGGCTGACCTGGAATTAACTCTGTCATCTCAGGGTGGCCTTCAACTCAGGGCCATCCTCCTACCTCTGCCTCCTGAGTGCTGGGATTAAAGGCGTGTGCCACCATGCCTGGTTTAGTAAATTCTTTACAACGTTTCAGACATAGTGTCATGTCATCTACAAAACATTTTTACTTCTTTCTAGTTGAAAGATCCTTGTGTTCTCATAAATTATCAATGTGCAATCTAAAAATGAAGTAAAAATAAAGTTATTTGCAATGGTTTATAAAAATGAAAATAAGAAAATTTTATCAAAGAAAATATAAAATCAATACTCTGATCACTAGAGATGCAGTTCCATTGAAAACGTGCTTACCTGACATGCACAAGGCCCTGGATTTTGTCCCCAGCACTGAATAAACCAGGTGTGGTAGTGCATACCTAGAATCCAAGTACTTGGAAGGTGTTGGAAGGAGGATCAGAAGTTCACGGCTATTCTCAGCTACCCAGTGCATTTGAGGTCAACCTGAGCTATAAGACCCTTTCTCAAAAAGGAAAGCAAACATCCCCCAAAACTTAATACTGTGAAAAGTATAAAGCATCACTAAACATATCTTAAAATATAAATAAAATAAACATCAGATTAATGTACTTTTAAGCTAGCAAAACTCCCCAAATTTATACATAAAAAAATCAAGAAATATTTTTATTCTAAAAAGAAATTGGCAAATTGACTATAAAGTATCATACAGAAATATGAGAGATTACCTAGAACACCCAAAGTAAGTTGACAATGTAGACTGTTGAAAAGTATCACTTATTACAATGCTATACTAATGAAAACATGGTGATAATGTAAAAAAATAAATAGACAAATAATTAAATAGTAGAGAATTAGTATAAAATAAATACACACTTTCATTTATAGTACATTATTAATAAGTACTCAAAGAAAACCCAAAAAGCAAAGAATCATTTCTTGATTAAGTGGGGCTGGATACTCATATGAAGAGGCATAAATTTTGAAATGTGGGCCTGTAACTCGCATCATGCACAAAACATAGCTCAAAATGGACCAAAGACTTGCTACAGGGCCTACAGGCTTTATTAAAACTAGAGGAAATACAGCAGTCAATCCTCCTATCCAGGGCTTATGCTGATTTGCTAGGAATGATACTGATGTACAAATAGTAAAGAAAACATAGGGCAACTGAACTTCATCAATATTTAAAGCAGTTGTGCTTCAAGAGGTGCTGCCAAGAACATGTTAAGATACAGAATGTAAGAATATACTTACCTCAAAACTCATCAAAGGACTTAAAGAAGAGACAGTGGAGTGTTCAGCACTCAGTGAAACATCTCGGTTACATGTTTCCAGGTTCAGAGATCAATCCAAAGGGGAGATAGAATGTGAGAACTACAGGAAGGTGAGGAGGGCTTACAGTACTGTTTTCCAGATTCAACATGATCATGGAGTTCATGACTTCACAGTGGCTGATGCTATATTCATAATATATATCCATAATAGGAGGGGAAAAATTATGACATTAGATGTAGAAAAGCGACTGGATAGAAAGAAGGAATTCAGTAGAGACGAGATAGGGAAGAGTAGATAAAAAGAGATTATGATCACTGTATATGTATGGAATTTGTCAATAAAAAGTAAAAAAAAAAAAGATATTTTCCAGTAATAAATCTGATAAAGGACTTATATCTAAAAACTTATAAACAATATTCAATAATTTGAAATAAATAATTCCATTAAAATGGCAATTGATAGTAATAAATATTTCAACATGGAAGAGATACAAATGGCTAATGAATCATTAGCCATCAGAAAACTGCAACTCAATGTCACAGAGAGGCATCATATGTCACTGCAAGAAAAGGGTTGATACTAACAAGTTCTGGGTGAGGGCACAGAGAAATTGGAACTCTACATGTTATAGATGTGAATGTAAAATAGTACTTTGGACAAAAGTTGAGAAATTCTGCTAAAATTTAAACATAAATTTACCATATGACTAAACAATTATATACTTAAATATATCCATTATATCTGAAACTATGTCTTCACAAAAACTTGTACATAACTATTTTAGCAACAATTTTTATGATAGCAAAAGTTGGCGGCATGTCAAAGATTCAGACTGTAAAGTAATATATATTACATCTATAAATGAAACATTATTTGGCTTAAAAGGAATGAAGAAGCACTGCACATATGACCTTGGAAACATCATGCTAACATCAAGAAACCAAAGATTATATTTTGTATTTTTCTATTTTTGAAAAAAAATCTGTTCAGAATAGACAAATCCATAACAACATATAGCAAATTACATCAACAAGGAGGGGCCATTGGGGAGGGGGTAAGTCACGGATGAGCCTAATAATGGTACCAAACTGCCTGTATTTGCTGAATAGAAAACTAATGAAAAATTTAAAAATGAACTAAAAAATAAATGAATGAGAAATAAAATTACTGCAATGGGCATAAATTTCATTTTAGAGTGATGAAAATGTTTCCAAATTGACTTAAATAATGGTTGTGCAACTCTGACTCTACTAAAAACTATTGTGACCTGGAGATAACATGAATCATAATGATTGAACAGCGTGCTGTGTAACTTATCTCAATTAAGCAGTTAGAAAAAAAAAAGTTCATTGAAAAAGACCTGTAGTTCCATTTGAACTTCTTACAGCCCCTCCACACTAACTCACAAATTTGTAAACCATTTACTATTTGTAAGTATATTCTTACATTGCTCAAAAAAGTTCTTCACAATATATGGAGACCATTTTAAGGATATGAGTTTCTGTTTGTTTGGTACTGTGGGAAACATGTATACAATAGATGCACATGGAAGTTGAGGATGCTGGTTCATGCCTTTAATCTCAGCAGTTGGGAAGGCTTTGGTAGGAGGATACCTATGAGTTCAAAGCCAATCTGGGGCTACGGAGTGAGTTTCAGACCAGCCTATGCTAGATTGAGACCCTCACACAAAAAATAGATATACTTATTTACACTCATATGTATATGTATGATATGTACACCTATATTTGGAAGAATTCATAAAAATATAGGATTAAGGAAAAGTGTCTAGCACATAAGCAACTTCAGTTAAGGAAATCTCAAATTTGAGGGTAGGAGTCCAGAATGCATGTACATATGCCAGGCAACATTACCTTCAATTGCCAAAACACAAAAGTAAACCAGTACTTATTAGTGGATAGACTGAGAAGGAAAATGGGATATATCCATACACTGTGTTTAGTGAGTATGTGGTTTGTGCATGTATTTATGTCTATGCATGCCTATACATATATGTATATGTATGAAACAACATTGTGTGTTATCCTCAGAAAGTTTATCTACCTTCTTTGTGACATAGTCTCTCATTCTCCTGGAGCTTGCCAATTACAGTAGACTGGCTGGCCATTTAGCCCAAGGGATCCATCTGTCTCTTGCTCCCCACTGTTGTGATTACAAGCAAAGAGCACCAATCCCACAATTTTGACATGGGTTCTAGCTATTGAGTTCAGGTCCTCAAGCCAATGAGGCAACACTTAACTGAATGAGCTACTGATCTGTGTCATATCATGGGTAGATGTCAAAAACATTATACTAAGTGAAAAAAGGCAAACATACAAACATTATATAAACTACATGAAATATGCAAGAAAAGCAAAGGTACAAATAAAGAAAGCAGATGAGTGCATGTCTGGGTCTTTGGTTTAAAATAAGTATATTTTGCAAACAAATAACTGTGTGTATGTGTGTGTGTGTGTGTGTGTTACACAGATGTAGAGACCAGAAGTTTACATCAGGAATGTTGTCCAATGTTTTTAGAAAGTGTTATTTATTTATGTGCGAGAAGAAAATTGGTGCATCAAGGCCTCCAGCCACTGCAAACTAATTTCATGCACCACCTTCTCCATCTGGCTTTACATGGGTATGGGAAAATCAAACTTGGGCCCTTTGGCTTTGCAAGCAATGCCTTAACCCCTGAGAAATCTCTCCAGCTCCTGTCCATCTTTTCTGAGACAGAATTTCCTAGTGGATTGGAATTCACCAATTAGGATAGGCTAGCTGGCCAATGAGCCCCACAGTTCCATCTATCTCTACCTCCCCAACACTAGAATTATGAAAACATTACACCTCATCCGTATTCAATGAATTGAAGTCAGTTCCTCAAATTTGCAAGGCAAGTAATTGTGACTGGGTGATCTCTCCTCAGACTCACATGAGGTCTTTTGAGGGACATGAAAGTATTCTAAAATACTGCGCCAAATGGTCACTTAAGTCTTTAAATTTTCCAAGAATCATTGAGTTAAACAATAAAAACAGGTGAACTCTATGGTGCATACTTCAGTAAAACAGAAGAAAGGGTAGTTTTGCTGCACAAAGAGGGAGTGAGAAACTGTGTGACTGTCTCAATAAATGTTCATGTAAATGTCAGTTGACACAAAGCATCCTGATGCTGGCTTAGGAACCCAGATGAGTGATGTAATGCAGCTTTGCTGGGCTGCCAGCCTGTCTTAATTTGGGCTCTGAGTCACTTCCACTCCATCCAGACACATGAGATTCATAGTCTTCCTGCCAGAACACCTCATTGGATAGCAGTGGGGGACTTATGCTGACTCATTCTCTCTCCCCCAACACACTAATCATCATTGATGATTACTAATTACACTGCATTAGGCTCCAAATTCATTCTACAGTGCTGTGGTAGCTTTAATCTCATTTGTAGGTAAAGGCTACACTAGGCTTCCCTCATGGCTCTCAGAGTATATCTGTCAATAGCACCTAAACAAGGGCAGAACAAAGTCACCAGAAAGGATTCTTGGACAAAACCCATCAAAAAGAGAAGTAATGCTTATAAGTTGAAATGTATGTCATCTAATGATGAGGGGAACTTGTGTGGCTTAGCTTTCCCTCTTTGATTTTGATAAGAGCCTTTCTGGGTTATTATGTAACCTCCTCATTTCACAGACAAAGCACCTGACCAGAAGCAGCTTCTGGGAAGAAAAGATTTATTTCAGGATTACAATTTGCACAGGAAGTTATCATGGCAGAAGAAGCTGGCTGACTTCATCACACATCCATAGCAGAGAAATAGCAGCCAGCCAGAACCAAGTGGACTCTGAACTCATTGAGTTGGGCTGGACTCAAGATTCAGGACCAGTGACACACCTCCTCTAGTAAGGCTTTTCCTGATAGAGACTAAATAGGGAGCTTAATAAACAATAGCTAAAGCTATGAGTCCATACACATTCAAACCACTACATAGGGGATGGAGAGATTGCTTAGTGGTTATGGCTGGAAAAGCCAAAGGATACAGGTCCGATTCCCCAGTACCCATGTAAAGTCAGACCCACAAAGTAGTCCCTGTGTCTGGAATTCACTTGCAGTGGCTGAAGCCATGGTGTGCTCCTTCTCTCTCAGTCTGTCTCTCCATTCTCTGTCTCTTCCAAGTAAATAAATAAAATATTTTTTATAAATCAAAAGATAAAAATATACCACATAGGTCATATGATTTTAGCTTATCATTTCCAAAAAAATATAAATGTCGCTACATAACTAGGTCTACACATTAGGCCTCTTGTACATACTGAAAAATAGCTATATAAAAAGTCTATGAGAAACAGTACTTGCCAGGTGAAAATAGGGAAGGCAAGAATTTTTCCCATTATTTTTAGGAGAAAGGGTGATTTAAGGAAAAGGCTTAAGATATGGCAAAGAAAGGACTGTTTTCATGTATAGTGAAAATGAGCTCAAGCAATCCTTAAAAATCCAGGAATATCCCCATATGTCTTTTTCACATTCATAATGTCAATGAGGATCAAGGCTGTATCAAAGTCAATGCTCTGTGTTCTGGTTTCAACAGTTGAAACATACAGTAATATTCAATAATATCATAGCATGTAATTGAGTAAAATATTTAATAGAGTATAGATGCTTTTAAGTACATATGAACCACAGACTAAGAAGGGCTAAATACATGTACAGATGGCATAATTAGAAACTTTCTGGCCAAGAATAAGAGAAATATCCACACTTCTTTCTAGTTCCATGGATGACTAAGAACAGAGTGTCAGAATACATGAGAATCAATATTTAGGCACATGATGTTTTTCTTCATCTAGAGCTTCCTAAGGCATTTTGTAGAGTACAATGCTATATGAAGTACTATAGTTGTATAGCAGTTACCTTCTCACTGCTGGGACAAAACACCTTAAGTGGTGTGGAAGGATAGGGTTTATTTCAGCCTATGGTTTCAATGGGACATTTCATCAGGGTAGGGAAAGCATGGTATAATAAGAAAGTTGCTCACATCATCATATATCAGTAGCCAGGGAGGAGAAGCAAAAGTGGGCCTGCTCTGAATCCCAAGTGGGATAGAGAAATGAATCTTAAGGTCACCTCCAATGACACACCTCCTCCAATAAGGCTCCAGCTGCCATTCTGCACCAGCTGGGGACTAATGATTCAAAACTCATGAGGCTATGGGAGACATTCCATATAGGTGGCTAGACTTTGTGTGAGGAAGAGCCTAGAATAAGTGGAACTTGATATTCTCTTCTCGCAGGATTTCTGGGTTTGTCGTGATACAGATACTTCTAGAGAAGGTGTAGCTTAGAACACAGTTAGGCTTGCAAATGACTAAGGATTTCCCCAGTGCATCATGAAGCCTGCATGATTTTTTTTTTAAGAGTATTATTATTATCAAAACCGGAAGATGAATCCAGGTCTGATTCCAAGTACAGTGTAGATACTTTCTTGCAATAGACCTGAATGGCAGGCAGCTAGGTTGCTGGTCTTGTCAATTTCATCAATGTGGCTATGCTTTTTACTTTTAATTTTGCATTTTACTTGAAATATATTGAGATCAGTCAAAAATATAAAACTCACAAAGCATCATAACCTGTTTGTGATCTGGCCATCTGTATTCCAGAATGACTAAGTCTCTAAACATTAGAACAAGATGCAAAGTTTTCAGGGCCCAATTTACACATATTACTGGTGAGGAAACAGCAGTTATAGGAACACTTACCAGACTGGGGTGAAGCCATAACTAACCTGAGGTCAATTTAATGGTGGCTGCACCGCCAACACAGTTGTATAATCTGAAATCTAATAGCGCATGCTCTCAGGAGAAAATAACGCAGAGCATTTCATGTGGTCTGCATGTTATGATCTTCTACCTTGCATCTGATTTGCTCGTCTGGACTGTCATAACAACATTATACATAATGTCTTTGAAGAGACAGCCTGCGGGGCTCCTTCCTGCACAGGTAGTGCCGAGGGAAGGACCAGGCCTGCTGGTTCCTCCCTAGGGGTTGAGGGGATGATGAGCGTCGGTCGACTCAGAAACCTCTCCTGGCCACCGGAGAAAAACCACACTGAGTCGGGAGTCTTTGCAATGCAGGAACAACTCGCTTTATTACTCTGAGCAGTTGCTTATATCATGTTGGGGACGAAGGCGGGGATTTTAGGGTGGGAGAAGAGGTAAGGGCCAATAGTAAACTTTTATTGAAATGGTAATTACAATTACCACCAGGAAGTAGCAGGCCAGAAGCCCTTAGGCATCCTGCTGAGTCATAGCTGGCCAGAGACAGGTCGCCAAACTTTAGCTAGGCTCAGGAAGTTCCACTAGGCCTCACGCCTAGGCCTTTCAGGGCCCAACAACAGCCTAAATAGAATGCTCTGGAAATTTTAAATGCAGATTCTTATTGAAAACTTCATGAACAAATCAAAACCTTCAATGACTAGGGCTAGGGTTAAAAGGAATGCAAACCAAGTATGTGTTCATTAAAAATTCAAATTAAAAAAATTCAAATTCAGAAAAGAATAATTCATTTTGAAAAATATTTTAGAAGTGCAGCCAAGAGTAATAGTGGAAATAAAGTCTCCTTGGATGAAAATAGTGCTTGTAAAACCAGTGTTCTGAGCTTTAAGTTTTTGAATTGATGTAAACTGGAAGTGCAGTTCAACAAGGGTTAGCTCTGTGCAAAATCAGAAAATGCCCCCCCCCCCCCAAGACTCCACTTCCTCTCACACTCCAGCAATGGGCAGGCCACTTGTCTTCATTTGCTAGGGTTCTTTTTTTTCCATTGACACAAGTTGTTTTTTTTTTTTTTTTTTCCTCAATATTATTTCTGCCTATGCAGCTCCACTAACTGTCAACTTTAAGGATTTAAATGAAATTGTTGGGGGGCATGGGAATGCCAGGAGGGATTCCATTTCATACCATAAAGCCAAAAATGGATAACTCCTTCCTCTGTATAGGAAATAGGTAAATCTGGATACTTGAAGGAGTCTCCAGTTCTCAAATTCAAAAGATTGTGATTAAAAATAAATAGTGCAATGGATCAGCAGTTGAAGGCACTTGCTTGCAAAACCTGCTGGTTTGAATTTTATCCCCTTGTATCCGTCATGTAAAACCAGATGTACAAAATGGCAAATGCATGTGAATGGAGTTTGTTTGCAGTGGCAAAAGATCCTGAAATGTGCATACTGTCTCTGTATGTCTCTCTCTTTATCTCTCTTTCTCTCAATTAAATAAAAAATAATGGTGGCTCGATAATGTAATATCCATTATGCTTAGTATGAAATGCTGAGCAATACCTGCATAGTACTACAGAATTTATTTTTAGAACACAGAAACCTCTACACTGTATCTATATTGTCAAGTGGTCTTAACCTGTTTGAGGGTTGCTATAAAAATACAGAATGGAATATTTCATTCATAGCCACAGATACAATTGTCTGAACCTACTTATTTGTTGCCAGAATTTTAAAAAGTCCTTGTGCTTTGGCTGCTATGTTATCTGTATTATTATGATCACCGTCATCATCATCATTATTATATTTACATATTTTGTATGGATACGTAATTTGTTGGCATGCTCTTTTCCCTCCTCCTTGCCCCCATTCTTCTGGGAACCCTTCTTAGTGAGGTTGTAGGTATTTACCATGACGTTGTGGGATATGCATTGTGTGAGCAGCATTCAGTAATTTGGAGGGGAAGGAATGTCTCTGGTCATGATTTCTCACCCTATGGCTTTTATAATCTCTCCATCCTCTCTTCTGTAAAATTCTCTGAGCCATGGTGGGTGAATTTTAAGTCTACTTGAGTGATGAGCTCTTAGGAGCCTCTGGATCTCTGCAGTGGTAAGTGTTGAGTATGCTCAGGGTCTGTCTCCGTCACCCTGGCACTAATTATGGTTCAACATGGAAGCAGCATTCGTGCTTGTCTTCCAAATTCCTCTATGGATTCAGCTGTGGCTTGACTAAAGGGCAAGAGGTAGCTTATCTCCTCCCATCTCACTACCTTCTGAAAAGGAACAAGGCATTCTCCACAGAGGTTGAAGTCAGCATAGTTAAAATGAAATAAGAATTATTAATTTAGAGGTAGTTTGATGTATGTAGTCCTACTTTTAGCCAAAGACTAGTGAGAGGTTGACACTGGACAGCACAATCTTTGAGTCCATAGGATGCTGATCAGGTTCCCAATTCCAGATATGTGCTCCTTTACACTGAGTGGATCTCTTAGCCAATCAGAAATCTATTGTTTACCCACTGAGGCTGTGTTCCACTATTGCACTGGTGCATACATCTGTCAGGGTGTTTGCTTCTGAGTAGTTTAGACCTCTGGTTACTCGCACCATTGTTCACAACTTTCCCCCAGTAGCTCATGTAGCACTTTCCAGCACTAGAGGGGCTAACGTTCTGGGATTGGCATTCTTGCAGATTCCAGCCAGGTCTTTCTATGTCCTGTGGCAGCAGCATATGGTGTCTTCAGCAAAAGGGTCCTACCTTTTGCTTCAGATGAGGAATCAAGTGCTTTGACAGAAACATGTCCTGTTTGGGGGATCTTATAGGTCTCTGTGGTCAACAGCTCATTGTGGGTAGCAATGGATTTCTGGTACTGGGGGTTATAGGCCAGAGACTAAAAACAAACAAAACAAAAAAAAGAAAAGAAAGGAAAAAGAAAAACAAGTTTTAAGCTCAGGCTTCATCTCACCCACTCCAGGGTCCTTCTTTTCAGGTGCCCCACCCTTACCCTTGTTGAGGGTTATATCTTTTAGACTATATTCAAGGATAAAGGTTTCTATTAGACCAGTTCGTTTTTTATTTAGTGTTTGCTTTTCTCCACCCTTCCCTTCCCTTCTCCCCAAACCCTTCCACCCCTGTTGTCTGGGCCTTAAGTTGTCTATCAGTTATGCCAGAAACTCGAGCTGGTCTAGACTAGAGACCACAGATAAGTGGGACAATGCAGTTTTTGTCTTTCTGTGAATGTGTGAGCTCACTGAGTAGGATCTTTTCCAACTCTTTCCATTTTCAACAAATTTCATTGTATCATTATTTTTTCTTAATGCTGAGTAGAATTCCACTGTGTAAGTGTATCACAGCTTCATTATCCATTCATCCAATGGTTGACTGCAGTTCCTAGCTATAATGAATTGACCAGCTATACATATGTTTGAGAAAATATGTCTGTAATGAAGCATGAAGCATTTAGGATAAATGCCCTTTAAGAGAATAACTGGGTCTGTAGATACTTTTATATTCATCCTTTTTTAGGAATTTTCATATTGATTTCCATAGCGGTTGTACAAATGTACATTCCCAGCAACAGAGGATGAGTGTCCCTCTTCCTCCACACCCTCCCCGACATTTGTTGTCACTTAATTTTATAATGATAGCCTTTCTTGCTCGACTAAGGTGGAATCTCATGGTTGTTTTAATTTGCATTTCCATAATGGTTAGGGTTGTTGAACATTTTCTTAAGTGTGTGTTAGCCATTTGTATTTCTTTTGCTGAGAACTCCCTATTTAGTTCTCTGCCCCATTTTTGGAGTGGGTTGATTTTTTTTTTTAATGCTTAGCTTTTTGAGTTCTTTGTAGATTCTAAACATTAGGCTTCTGTCAGTGGTGTATCTGGTAGTGATTTTCTCCCATTTAGTGGGTAATCTATTGACTCTACTTATGGTATGTTTGTCTGTACAAAAACTTTTTAGCTTCATGAGATCTCATTGTTTGAGCGATTATTTACTTTCCTGAGCTACTGGGGTTTTGTTCAGTATGTCTTTCCCCACTTCTTCAACTTGGAGAGTTCCTCCTATTTTTTTTTTTTTTCAAAAGGGAGGAAGTGTTGTATTGAAGTCTTTAATCCATTTGGACTTGATTTTTGTATATGGGGAGATGAATGGGTCTAGCTTCATTTTTCTACATATGGTTATCCAATTTGTCCACTGCTGTGTGTTGAAGATCCTTTCTTTACTCCAGTATACATTACTGGCACCTTTGTCAAAAATCAAGTAGTTGTAGTAACTTGACACAAGGTCTGGGTCTTCAGTTTTGTTCCATTCATCTGTTTCTGTATCATGCTATTTTATTTTTTATGGCTTTGTAATATAGCTTTACATTGGGTATGGTGACACCTCCAGAGGTGTTTCAATTGCTGAGGATATGTTTGGATATCTGAGGCCTGCTGCCATTCTGTATGAATTTTGACATCATTCTTTCTATCTCTGTGAAGAATTGTGCTAGAATAGTTACTGGTATCGCATTGAATCTGTATATTGCTTTTGGTAGAATTGTGATTTTCACAATATTAAATCTGCATATCCAGGAGCATTGAAGGTCTTTCCATCTTTTAAAACCTCCTCAATTACTTTCTTGATTTTTTTTTTTAAGTTTTCATTATATAGGTCTTTCACATCCTTGGTTAGTATTATTAAAAAGTACTTATTTTTTGTTGCTATTGAAAAGAGGACAGCCTCACAGAGTTCGTTCTCTGCATAGTTGAACTTTTCATATAGAAAGGCTACTGATTTTGGTGTGTTGAATTTGTGTCTTGCTACTTTACTGAAGAAATTAATCAGCTTTTGAAGTTTTGATATCGATATCCCCTTTACCTAATTCTTTTGTCTTCTTGTTTGGGCTTGGACTTCTAGTATTATGTTGAAAGCAGAGGTGAGAGTTAGGCACCCCTGTCTTTTTCCTGATCTCAATAGGAACTCCGTGAGTATTTCCCCATTAAGTATCATTTGGGCTTGTGGTGCTTTATATAATGCTTTAATTGTGTTGAGATATAAACCATCAATGTGTATTTTCTCCAGCATTTGGTCATGAAGTTGTACTGTATTTTGTCAAAGGTCTTCTCTGCATCAAATGAGATGATCATGTGATTAAGTCATCTTGTGATTAAGTTTGTTTATGTGGTGCATTTTGCTGAAAAATTTTCATATTTTTTAACCATCCCTGCATTGCTGTGAAGAAGTCTATTTGATCAAGGTGGATAATTTTTTTTAATGTTTTCATATTATTAACAACATGTTTCATATGGATGCATCATGTATTGGTACCCTCACCCCTACCCCATTCCACTGGGGATGCTCCTCAGTTGGCTTGCGAGTATTGTTGAATATGGTTTGTGAGATTTGTTCAGGATCTTTGCATCTATAGGCCTATAGTTTTCTTTACTTGATGTATCTCTATATGGTTTTGGTATTAGGGTGATGCTAGCTTCATGAAAGTAGTTGAGAAAGATTCCTTACTCTATGAATATGTGAAACAGTTTGACAAAAAATGGTTTTAGATATTCAATGAAGGTTTGATAGAATTTTGCTAAGAAGCCATTTGGTCATGGAATTTTCTTTTTTTTTTGGTGGGGGGGGCGGCTGTGATTTAATTTTCAATCTCCATGGATGTGATAGGTTTGTTTAGGAGATTAATCTGCTCCTAGTTTAGTTTTGGTAGATGGTATGTGGCTAGGAGTTCATTTATTTCTTCCAGATTATCCAATTTTGTGGAGTAGAGGTTTTGGTAGTATATCCTGATGATGCTGTCAATATCATTGATGTCTGTTGTGATCACTCCTTTTCTATTGCTGATTTTGTTAATTTGAGACTTCTCTCTTGTTTTTGCTTCATCAAATTGGCCAGGAGTTTAGCAATCTTCTTTATTTTTTCAAAAAAACAGCTCTTCATTTCACCAATTTTCCCAATCGTTTTCTTAATTTCCAATTCATTAATTTCTGCTCAAATATTATTTTCTTGTGCCTGGAGCTCTTAAGAATGGATTCTTGTTTTTCAAATGCCCTCAGATGGATAGTTAAGTTATTAATTTTGGATCTCTCTGTCTTGTTATGAAGGCATTTGGTGCTATGAATTTTCCCATTAGAACTGCCTTCACTGTGGCCCTTACATTTTGGTATGTTGTATTTTCATTATTCAATTCTATTCATTTTACATGTTTTTAATTTTTCATATAACCCACTAATTGTTTAACAATGATTTTCAGTCTCCAGTTGCTGGTAGAGTTCGTTAATTTCTAGCTTCAAAGAATTGTTATCTGATATGATGAAGGAAGTTATTTCAATTTTCCTGAAATTATGGACACATACTTTATGGCTTCATATATGGTCTATTTTGAAGATGGTTCCGTGGCCTGCTGAGAATAATGTTTATTCTGTAGAATTGGGGTATAAAGTTCTGTAAATGTCTTTTAGGCCTAGATGATCTATGGTGATGTTGAGCTCTATTATTTCCATGTTGATTCTGCTTGGGTCTATTGATGAGAGTGGAGTATTGAAATCCTAAACCCTGATTGTGTTGGTGTTTATTTTTGTTTTGTTGTCAAGTAGGCTTTGTTTTATAAACTGTGCTGAACTTAGATGTGGTGCATATAGATTTATGATGGTAATGTTCTTGTGGTGGATCATTCCCTTGATGAGTAAAAAGTGGCCTTCTTTGTCCATTTTATTATTGTTGGTTTGAAGCCTATTTTATCAGATATTACTGTAGCAACACCTATTTGTTTCCTATTTCCATTTTCTTGGAATATCATTTTTCTTTCTTTCACCCCAAGGAGGTATCTTTCTTTACTGGTGAGGTAGCTTTCTTGAAGAAAGCAAATAGAAGGTTTGATTTTTCTGACCCACACTGTTAACTTGTGTATTATGATGGGTGAGTTAAGATCATGAATGTTTAAGGTTATAACTGTGAGGTTTGATTTAATCCCTGTCATGATGGTGTGTTTATGGGGTTTTGTGCTTTCTTATATTTTGTAATTGTTTTTTGAAACTGTTTTAATTTTGGTTATTGTGATCATCTTCTTGTAGCCTCTTGAGATTGTTTGTTTGACTCTTCTGTGTGGAGTATTCCCTGAAGTATTCTCTGTAAGTATGGCTTTGTGTTTATGTAATCATAATAATTTACTTTTTCATGGAATGCTTTCCTTTTACCACCTATTATGAGGGATATTTTCACTGAGTACAAGTGTTGGAAGACATAGTATTTTAGTCTTTGAGGTGTTCTGTTTAGGGCCTTTCTGGCTTTCAGTGTTTCCATTGCAAAATCTGAGGTAATTGTAAAGGGATTGTCTTCGTATGTAATGAGTTGTTTTCATCTTGCTAATTTTAGCACTTTTGTTTATATTGTTAAGAGTTTTAAATATGATGTGCCTTGCAGAGTTTTGTCTTTGGTCCTGTCTGTTTTGTATTGTGTGAACTTCTTGTATCTGGATAGGTCTCTCTTTTAAGTTATTAGGGAAGTTTTCCTCAACAATTTTGTTGGATTTGTTCTCTGTCTATGGCCTAGATTTATTCTACTCCTGGTATGCTCATGATCTGTATATTTGGCTTTTTATACAGTATTCCTCAGTTCTATCATATTCTGTTCTCATGATTTTTTGAACTTAGCAGATTTGGCCTCCAATTAATTTTTTCTGCCTTGCCTTCCAGCTCAGATGTCTTGTCTTATATATGAATAACTGTGTTAATGAGGGGTTCTAGACAGGATTATAAAGTTCTATTTGATTTTTGTTTTCTATTGTGTTATTTTGCATCATGTCCTCTTCTTTCTTTGAGGTACAATTTCAGATTGACGTCTGACTTTTCTTTTTTTTTAATTTTCACAATTTTTATTAACATTTTCCATAATTATAAAAAATATCCCATGGTAATACCTCCCTACCCCGCACTTTCCCCTTTGATATTCCATTCTTCATCATATTACCTCCCCATCTCAATCATTGTACTTACATACATACAATACCAACCTATTAAGTACCTTCCTCCCTTCCTTTCTCTTCCCTTTATATCTCCTTTTTAACTTACTGGCCTCTGCTACTAAGTATTTTCCTTCTCACACAGAAGCCCAATCATCTGTGGCTAGGATCCACATATGAGGGAGAACATGTGGCACTTGGCTTTCTGGGCCTGGGATACAGGTCTGACTTTTCTTGATGCTTCCTGGAATTCATTCTTAAATTTGATCAGGACTTCATTAAGCTTAATCAATTGTTTATTAAGATTTTTTCCATTTATTGGCTCACTTTCAATTCTATTTATATCTTTTTTGAGGTTTCTAAGGTTTTCTTCAATTAAGTTAAGCCTAGTGTCAAAAGCTAAGTGCACTAAGAGACACTTCTGCTCAATTTCATTTATGCAATTTTTGGTTTTGGATGACTTGCTTCCAACTCAGAAATTCTTCTGATCAGGGTTAGGGTCATATGGCTTGTTGTGTTTTCAATCTGGGATTCAATTTCTGTTGCTTTCTCTATGATTTCATTGCAGGCCTCCATTTTGGTCCCAAGCATCCTTGGTGGAAATCTCTCAATTTTCTGACTTTTGTTGCTTTTGGGGGATTGTAGTCCACACATCTTGGGAAAACATTTTATTTTATTGATGGAAAGCAATAATTTACCCATGTAAGATATTCAGTGAGTTTTCCCTTTTAAATGTGAACCAGATTGGTGTATAGTGGGGTTATCGCTGCAAATTCACAGACTGTGAAGATTGCAAGGATATCAAAAGCATTTGGGGAACATGGAGATGTGGGGAAATGGGAGTTGTGGCTTACTCACTCCACTTTCAATTAGGGTTTGGGGAACCAGAAGCCAAGAATCTTGAAAGCCAGAGAGAAGAAGACAGTTCCTACAGTGGCCAGCGCACCCTCTGGCTCAGAGGGATAGGATTTTGAGTACCCAGGGTCTAGTCAATCAGGAAACTATTCAACAGCCCACATGCAGGGACCAGATGGCCTCAAGCCAGAAGCTGATACTAGGACCAAGAAACTGGGGAAGCTCTGGCCTCCTCACTCCTTGTGCACTCCCAGGTGCATGAGATCCAGGAGTTGGGGACCCAGGGACCATTCAGTCAGGAAAGTGATGAAAGAGTCATGCTTCCACAGCAAGTTCATAGGATCCAGGCTGCCCCAAGCCAGCACCACAGGAACTGGGACCAGTGCACTGGGAGGTGAGGGTAGGACATGGAGGTGTGGCCTACTCAATCGCACACCCTCTGGAGCAGGACATCTGTGAGTTGGAGACCCTGCAGCCATTCACTCAGGAAGGTGGAGCAAGGGGCCTGCTTCAGCAACAAGTTCACAGGGTACAGGCAGCCTCAAGCCAGCAGCAGGGAAATGGGGACTTGCTGTGTTACCTTGCAAACACTTTACTTGATGCAAAACCTTGACACAGAAAAGAAAAGGAAAAAAGGTACTATACCTTTCAAAGGATACAGAATGCCATCTGGTATTTTTGACACTATGTAAATAATGACTTTTATTGATTAGGATTTGAGCTTGCCTGACTGCAAAGAAACCATGTTCTGTAAGCACCAGTTTCAAGCCATCAACTATATTAATTTGCAGGAAAATGCAATGCCTAAGGAAAATGCTGCATCTATATTGTTATAGTACCAGGGCTAACATAACTCATCAAGTACAAGTCCTGTACTTAAAATACCATTTGAATAGCTGTTTCTCTGTGTTTATCCAGTTCTAAGATTATTGCATAGTTTAAGTCTCACAACAAATCTATGACCTCAATGTAACCTTTATCCCATTTTCCTCAAGAAAAACCACTTAAGCATTTTCACTACTACTTAGGGTTGAATAGTACCTCCTCAAAATTCATATCTGGGAGGTGAGGGTAGAACAGGGAGAATATAGAATAGGAAGGTGACCTATTTGGAAGCAGTCTTACTACAAGTGTAATGGAGTGAGTCATATTTGATGAGAATGAGCCTCAGAGCCATTATCACTGGTGACCATACAAAAAAAGGGAAATTTATAAATAGAAACATGTAGAAAGAGTGGTATACTTACAAGCAAAGGAATGCCAGAGATCTTGGCAGCCACTAGAAAAGCTTGGAAAAAAATCCTCTCCAGCACTTTCAGAAGGATAATGCTCTGCTGATGTCTTAATTTCAAACTTCCAGCCTCCAGACTATGAGAGAATAATTTTCTGTTGTTTCAAAATACCTAGTATGTGCTAATTTATTATGGTGGACATAAAAAGTAAACCATAGCAGAAGTCCGCATATCTATTCAGCTATGACTAGAGCCCACTCTGTTTCCTGAGTTGACAAAAATAGCCACCACATTTCACAATGCCTTACAAGTCAGGGCATTAGTAATGGATTTACATTAGAAATAAGGAAAAGTAGGGAGTTGTAGTTCTATAAACCTGCTTCATGCTATGACCTCAGAAATAGTAAAGGTCATTAAAGAAGATTTAGGTTGTCTTCTTAATAATTGCCTCTACTAATACAGGAATTGGGGTTCCCAGATATTGCAGAAATATGATACACCAATTGGAATTCCTGGCCGAATGCACTAATATGATACAGGGGATGGGGTTGCTTAGGCAAAGAAACTATTTAAACCAATGTATCAATATGATATGGGAATTTGGGACTATCTCTGGATTCTTGCTTTATGAATTCAAAGAATTGACATCCACAGACCAGAGGGTAAAATTTATAGGTTTTAGTAGATTATAAATAGAATTTATGAGAAAGAAGGAAGACAGAGCTCATGCCCCAGAGGCATGAGCAGGGTTTCCAGAAACAGGGGAGTTCAGAATGCAAGAGAAGGAAGGAATGCAAGGCTCTAGAAGCTTGTTACCCAAGAAATCCCAATCTGACAATGAAAGCTTGGAATTTTCCTGAAGGATTGTTGGTATTGAGTCTTTATTGGAAGGCCAAATATGATAATATCAGTAGCAGATATCAACAGCAGATGTAGAAGGCATTTGTCTGGAAGAAGCCAAAATAGGCCCATGAACATTGCTATTTACTGTACCTGTTGCTTTTCCTTTGTACCTCTTTAATTCTGGATAGCTCATTGAAAGTGCCACACACTGAAAGCAGATCTTCAGCTAATTGTCTCAAAAACCACCCTCATAGACGTACACAGAGATGTTTCTTTAACTTTCCACTGAGGATTCCTTTTACCTGAAAACTTTTTTACACAATTATGGCGTCTTGAATTAGATGTCTTGCATAAACTCTTGTGTTTTGCATGCATGGTTTCCAACTGATGGAAATTTGTGAGGTGAAGATTTTTTGAAGAGGAGTGTGGAAGGAAGTGGACCTTGATAGTTAATATGCCCTAGCTTGCTAGTATTAGTTTTTCACACTCTTTTGCTGCTGTTGTCTAACTGATGTTGGCCAGGAGGTGATGTCCAGTCTTTTGTCATACCATTTTCCCCTGTCATTATGGAACTTCCCCATGAGACTATAAGCAAAATAAGTCCCTTTCTCCCATGAGATGTTTCTGGTCAGATTCTTTGTGCCAACAACAAGAGGTCAACTGAACAACTCTGGATACATGTGTATATTAAAAAGACATATAAATCAAGGATTTAGACATAAAATATTATATAAAAATGACTGTAAAACAAGTCTTTTGTATATACATATAATTTTACCATTTATTAAAGACAAAAGCAAACTTGCTTACTAATGAGATGGATGTGCTTGTTTATTTTTATATAAATAATTAAATCTTGGCTGAATATTCATGCTATGTGATGTAACACATCTTCTCCATTTCCTAGGGGTGATCAATATTT
The DNA here is from genome assembly GCF_020740685.1 of Jaculus jaculus. Lineage (NCBI taxonomy): Eukaryota > Metazoa > Chordata > Mammalia > Rodentia > Dipodidae > Jaculus > Jaculus jaculus. The sequence goes on from NC_059103.1 coordinate 37,432,004, forward strand.
TCATTTTATAGTTGTTAATGCAGAGAATGCTGCTTTGCATAAATATAGAGGACAAAATGGCACAAGTATGTTTAGGGCCATTATACAAAATGTTGGAAATTCTGTCCTCATCTTGAGCCAACATTCATTTAATGATATTTTCTATTGAAATCCAAGTCAGCAACTCAAATAATTTTTAAAATTCAAGCATTCTAACACAATCTAATCTAAAAACATACTAATTTGATTCATGCTGAGGAATGATGGCAGGAAAATTTTAAATCTTTGCTGCCTACCATTAAGCCACTGTTTCTATTAAGAGCAGGAAACTTTGTATGTACAATAACAATACTGCAGCTTATTTTATAGAATAATCTCAAATCTGAGTGGAGGTATTTTAGGCAAGTTTTGCTGATGTAGCATGTTGTTACATGTTCTGTGCAAAGTAAATAATTGGTATGTTTGAAACTGATGGTACAGTGACATTCCACAATGGAACATGTGAGAGAGAAATCTTCCAGACACATCTCAGGCTTATTACACTTTTCATTTTTCTTTGTTTATTTATTATATGTGAGGGAGATAGAAAGGCAGAAAGAAAGAATGGGCTGACCAGGGCCTCCAGCCACTGCAAACAAACCCCAAATGCATGCACCACTTTGTGTATCTGGCTTTATGTGGGTATGGAGAATTGAACCTGAGTCCTTTTACTTTGCTTGTAAGCACCTTAACTGCTAAGCAATCTCTCCAGCTCTATCATTTTACCTTAACTTTTGGTTGCTGCAATTCAGAAACCTTTTATTATTGCCAATGTTATGTTACTCTCACATACAGTTGTGTGACCCTTGTGGGCACCACCCACAGTTTAAAAACATGGTTTTTAAATTTTATCTTGCTCTAGCTGTGATATGACCCATCTGAAAATCTTCTGGGTGCTTTAACCTAAAAATAAATAGTAAAGAAGGCATAAACATGAGGTCTGAAGGGCCCTGATAGTACTTGAATTTGAATCTCTAGAACCCATGTAAACAGCTAAGTGTGGTCATGCATGGCTATATTTTTGTGGGAAGCAGAGACTGAACAATTACTGCAGCTTATGAATGGCAAGGTCTGAGAATAAGAAACCATTGCAAGGAAAAACAAGTGGATGAGTGATGGAGAGAGCCCCCAACATTCTCCTCTGGGTGTCTGAAGGAGCATATAGGGTGCTTCAGGTGAATGTATGGATGCCTACATATATCATATTCATCAAACCACAAAGATCACACACACACACAGTAGCAGTGGGCACTTCCAGATAACATGGTAGGCTCAAAGAGGCTTCCATATGTCCCAGTAAAGGACTAGGAGTAAAATTAAACTCTACACAGTAAGAGGAAGAGAAGAGGGGTTTTGGAAATCCACAAAGAGAGTGAAAGGGCACCTGAAAAACGTGGGATGGGAATGGGGTGAAAGGCACACAACACACTAAAAGTAAGCCCAGCACAGCTCCAGCTGTGCATTTTCCTGGCAAGGTCATAATTACAAAGCAAGCCAGGTGAGAGACTGGCAATTTTCCCCTCAAGACAATCTCAAGGCCCTCCCCAGTCTCAGATTTAGTTACAAGTTTTGGTGAACAGAGTAGCAGTGAAGGAAAAACCCCAGTGTCATGCTATATGACTCAGAGAGCAGTGACCGGGTATCATCTGAGAGGCACTCCTTAATCTATTATTAAAAACTGAGCTACCTTGAAAACCTGAGGACTGAGAACAGCCACAGGTGAAGAAGCCTTAATTTGGTCTACCGCAACCCCAGTGTGCAGGAAGCAGTTGGAGAGAACAGGAGAGCTAAGCCAAGAAAAACTAAAGGCTCTAAGCATCAGGAAGCACAGCTGAGGCAGGGACATGCAGGGGCTGGGGCCAGATCTCATCAACTAGGAGTTATCCTGGAGTTGATAGCCTTGAGCCTGAGATTAGCAGGCAGATAAGTCTCCGGAGCCTTCACTGCTGTAGAGCCAGGCAGGGAGCTCTAAAGTTCCAGTGGTGTGCTAGATCTCCACAACCACATACCTTCTGCAGAGAAGCAGATTGTCAGATCTTGAAAACCTGCAGACAGGTCCTCTTCTGGGATAGATCTCAGTGCTGTGGTTACCTCCCACACTGTCAATGCAACTGGGATACAATCCTAGTTAGAATGTTAGCTGCCTTATAATTATGATCTGGGGAGTCCTGGGAGGATGAGAAAATCTGCCCTGCCCATGGATTCTAAGGCTAAATGGTAGACAAAAGCCTCTGGTATATAAAGAAGGGGCAACAGATTCCAGCCCAATATAGATTCAGCAGCCACATCAACCATAGGGAAGAAAAGAGTTTACAAGTCCAACTAACCACTCTGAGTATAACTGGAAATATCCAGCTTTAAAAGATTCAGGAAGAGGGCTGGAGAGATGGCTTAGCGGTTAAGCACTTGCCTGTGAAGCCTAAGGACCCCGGTGGGGCGAGGCTTGGTTCCCCAGGTCCCACATTAGCCAGATGCACAAGGGGGCGCACGCATCTGGAGTTCGTTTGCAGAGGCTGGAAGCCCTGGTGCACCCATTCTCTCTCTCTCCCTCCATCTGTCTTTCTCTCTGTGTCTGTCCCTCTCAAATAAATAAATAAATAATTTAAAATATATATTAAAAAAAAAAAAGATTCAGGAAGAAACCCCTTTAACACTCCCAGAAGAAAAAATGAAAGAAATAAGGGAATAAAAACAGCATAGTGAATCAATTCAAACAAATTATTCAATGAGGACTGTAAGCTCAAACAGTGATCCAAAATAAACCTTTTTTAAAGTTCTTTTTGTCAGGTATTTTGTCACACCAATGGAAAAAGTAACTAATACAGAAAATTGGTATATAGTACTGGGTCCATTGCTATAAAACTATCCATGGGGTTTGTGGGCTTTGGAGGTGATTTTTGGAAGGAGTGTGGGAAAGGTGGAAACTGGAGACTACAGAAGCAGACAGAGTATCCCAGGCTCATGAAGTTTCCCAGAGGAAGAAAGACTGTGTCAAACACTGGGCTAATGACCATTCATATGTTTTGACAAAGAATCTAGCTTATGCCTACCTATGTCCTGAAAACTCGAGTGAGGCTGCATTAAAAAGTAATGAAATAATTTCTTTGGTGGGGAAAGTTTTTAAATACAGCATAGCATGAGTACTGCCTATTGTTGTTATTCAGATGTATGATGAGAAAGAGCAGAAAGACATACACTTTGGTGGGGAAAAGAGTAAGAGCAAGCTTAAGCCTGCAGATAAAGAGGATAAAAACATCATGGCTGTAATTGTTGAAGAGGTTATCGTCAATAATTAGAAACCTTTCATCATCGGCAATACAAAAGATGTCCTGAGGACAAGGACCAGACTGACACTACAAAAGTTTCAAGTTGTAAAAGCACAAATACATTAGTAAGTGGAGAGTCTAAGCTGACAATACCACCACATGGGGTCCTTACTCAAAATAACTATCTAAGGAAATGTTGCAGTCAGGTTCGTATTGCTGATAGAAATCACCCAACCAAGAGCAACTTGTGGGAAAAAGAGGTTTATTTTAGCTTAAAGGCTGAATGGGGACGTTCCATGATGGCAAGGAAAACAAAGGCAATAGCAGAGGGTGGTCATCACCTCCTGGCCAACATAAGGTGGACCAGAGCAATAGGAGAGTGTGACAAACACTGGTAAAGAGACACTGACTATATAACACCCATAAGACTGCCCCAACAATAACACTGCCTCCTGGAGGTGTTAATTCCCAAATATTCATCAGCTGGGAACCTAGCATTCAGAACACTCAAGTTTATGGGGGACACATGAATCAAAACACCACATTCTGTCCCTGGCCCCCATAAACTGATAACCATCCATGATGTAACATGCAATGCATTCAGTTCAACTTAAAAGTCCCCATAGTTTTTATCAATCCCAATGATGTTCAAACATCCCCATAATCCAAGATCTTTTTTTAAAAAAAATTTATTTATTTATTTGAGAGTGACAGACATAGAGAGAAAGACAGATAGAGGGGGAGAGAGAGAATGGGCGCGCCAGGGCTTCCAGCCTCTGCAAACGAACTCCAGACACCTGTGCCCCCTTGTGCATCTGGCTAACGTGGGACCTGGGGAACCGAGCCTCGAACTGGGGTCATTATGCTTCACAGGCAAGTGCTTAACCGCTAAGCCATCTCTCCAGCCCAATCCAAGATCTTTTAATGGAGCTGTAATACCAAAAAATCCCCCCCCCCAAAAAAAAACCATAATGCCACAGAATATTCACTGCAAAAGTTGGCATTGGGCATAGCAAAGAAATATTCAACCAAGATTTAAAACAGCCAGGGCAAACATCAAACTCGGTAGCTTCAAGTTCAACAACTCTAGCCAGTGACAAATTTCCAAGTACAATAATTCTAACTAGCAATAAGTGTCTGGCATTCCAATTCCACCCCTCCATCTAGGCTACTCACAGTCCTGGAAAACTTCATCAGGCCAGTAGCTTTCCTTAGCAGCCATCTAGTGGTCCCAGCATCTCCACATGGTCTCCACTGCAACCTATTTTTCATCCTCAAGGCTTAATGGGGTCTCCATGCAGGCATCTGGCAAACCTACTTTACATTGCCCATGACCATTTCCAAACCACAAGATCATGTTGCAAACTCAATGACCCTCTCTTTCCTGCACTTCTGATAGTCCATAATACCAGGTAGGGTGCCAATTTGTTAATCAGAGGTGGGAGACTAAAGCAGACTTTGAAGAATAGGATACTTCTTGACCACTCAGGCCACTCCAAAAGAGTCTACATTCTTCCTGTTGCCCCAGTGCAGGTCAGCTGGCCCAATCTCAAAGGCTGTAATCTCTCAAACATTTTTCTGGTGAATGGGAAGTTTAGGCAGAAAGATTTCATTTTCTTCTGTGCCATATCCATCTGCTCACACCAACCAATTTCTACGTAATGCAACCCTGCACAACTTCTCAGGACACAGCCATAAGAACAAGCTTCTCATACAAACTGCTAGCCCAGTCCAGGCAACGCTGTTTCTCATACTCATAAGCCAAAATTCACAGTCCATAGTTTTTACTGCATTCAGGTCTTTCAACTCTGACCAGAATAATCTATCAAGTTGTACTTATTACACTTCAAGGTGTCTCTTAGGCCAAGGTTTCAAATCCTTCCACATTCCTCTTGAAAATCAGCTTCAAAAGGCCAAAGCCACACAGTCACGTGTCTAGCAGCAATCCCAATCCTCGGTACCATTTTACTATTGCAGTCAGATTCACATTGCTGGTAGAAATTACCCAACCAAGAGCAGCTGGTGGGAAAAAGAGGTTTATTGTGGCTTACACGATAGATGGGGAAACTCCATGATGCCAGGAAAAACAATGGCAAGAGCAGAAGGTGGATATCACCCCCTGGCCAACATAAGGTGGACAAAAGCAACAGGAGAATGTGCCAAACACTGGCAAGGGACACTGGATATAACACCTATAAGCCTGCCCCCAACAATAACATTGACTCCTGGTGGTATTAATTCCAAAAATCTCCATCAGCTGGAAACCTAGCATTCAGAACACTCAAGTTTATGGGGGACACTTCAATCAAACCACCACAGGAAGGTCAGCCTCTTCAAGTTCAGCCTCCAAGGCATACAGAGACCACTCCAACTCTGACCTAAGGGGGCCGAGCTATACCTCAAGCTGCAGCAAAATGTCACAATGTGGTTTGCATGGTACTGGCTTTGCAGGTGTCAAAGATAAAGTATTGAGAGAGGGATGGAGTTTTTCTCTAGAGCTATAGAGAGCCCAGCTCCTGTCAAAGTGAGAGGCTGTGTAATGAAGCCCTGAAAGCTCATTTATGTGAGCCTGTGAAGGTAAAGTTGAAGTTGCAAGTGAGACCCTGGAATGTTGGAGATATCAAGAACATGGGCATCTACCAAGAAAAGCTGCAAACACAGAATGAAGCTGGCTCAAAAGAACAGGTGAAGAGCTGGAAATATAGCTTAGTGTTTAAGGTACTTGTCTGTGCAGCCTAAGGACCCAAGTCCGACTCCCCAGAGGGCACATAAGCCAGAAAGTTGCACGAAGTGATGCATGCACAAAAGGAGGTGCAGATGTCTGGAGTTCTTTTGCAGTGGCTGAAGGCCCTAGTACAGCAGTTCTCTCTTCTTCTCTCTCTGTCTCTCATAAAATAATAATAATAATAATAATAATAAGAGCTGGGCATGGTGGCGCATGCCTTTAATCCTAGCACTTGGAAGGCAGAGGTGGGAGGATCACTGTGTGTTCAAGGCCACCCTGAGATAACATAGTAAATTTCAGGTCAGCTTGAGCTAGAGTGAGACCCTACCATGAAAAACCAAATAATAATAATAATTTTAAAATAAATAAGTAAATAATGAATACAGGTTAGGGCTGGAGGGATGGCTTAGTGGTTAAGGTGTTTGTCTGCAAAGCCAAGGACCCAGGTTCAATTCCTCAGGACCCACATTAGCCAGATGCACAAAGAGGGACATGTGTTTGGAGTTCGTTTTCAGTGGCTAGAGGCCCTGGTGCACCCATTCTCTCTCTGTGTCAAATAAATAAATATTTTAGTTTTTTAAATTAAGCCAGGTTAAGTGTGGTTATAGAAGCAAAACTGAATGGGTGGGGTTGCCCAGGGCTTTTTACGCTCAGGTGATTTCACCACGAGGACCACTATAGAGTGGCAGGTTGGCATTTCCCTTGCTTGGTTTTGAATGTATTTTTGCTGAGGTTTCCTTACTATACCCCTTGAGCCCTTTTAAAATGGAATGATGATTTTGTACCAAGCAGTTCACCCAACAACTATTTGCCTGGCCCCAAACAAACAAACAACAAAAAGCGAGAATAATTTACCATATCTTATCAAATCACAGTAGAAAAAGACTATAAATCAATAATAAAAGAAGGTACAGAAATTATACAAATATGGAGACTGAATAGTACACTCTTGAATTACCAGTGGAACATCAAATAAAGAAGAGAGGAAATGAAAATTGTCCTAAAATCAAATGACCATGAAAGTACAACTTACCAGAGCCTTTGGATACAGCTAAGGAAGGGCTAAGTGGAAAATTTATACTAATGAGTGCTTACCTTATAAAAAAAAATCAGAGTCCCAAAAGATATAACTTAATGCTCTATTTCATCATCTTATAAAACCCAGAACAGGCCAAACACAAAGCACTAGACAGAAAGAAACAATAACTATCAGAACAGGCAATAATGAAATGGAACAGAAAGAATAAAACATAGAATCAACAAAACAAAGAGTTAATTAATTTTTAAAAAATAACAATATATATTAAGAAAAGTTAGCCAAAACAAAGTAAAAAAAAAAAAAAAAAGCAAAACCACAAGGAGATGACTCAAAATCATAAAATTAGGGGTAAAAAAATAAAAGTCACTATACATTCCAATTAAATCCAGAAAAATCTTTAAGGAATATTTTCTCAACTTATATTCTAAAACACTAGGCTATCTAGAAGCAATAGGAAAATTTGTAGGTACTTATGATCTAACAAAATTAAGCTAAAAGAATATAAACAATTAAGTAGATCCATAACAAACAAAGATATCAGAGCAGTAAGTAAAACTCTCTCGAAAAGGAAAAGCCTATAATCAGATGGATTCACTGCCAAATTCTGCCATACCCTTGAAAAGCTAACACTGATGTTCTTCAAAATGGTCTATAAAATAGAAAAGGAAAACTCCCAAACTTGTTTTATGAAGTCAGTGTTACTCTCATGCCCAAACTAGATCACAGACTAGAACACACACAAAAATGAACTATAGGCCAGATATCCTGATACAAATAAGCACATAAGTTCTCAATCAAATTCTTACAAAATAAATTCCAGAACAGATAAGATGCCTCAACAGTTAAGGTCCTTGTTTGCCAAACCAAACAACTTGAGCTCAATTCCCCAGTACACATGTAAAGCCAGATGCACAAAGTAGTGCATGCATCTGGAGTTTTATTGCTGTGGCTAGATGTACTGGCATGCCCATTCTGTCTCCTCTCTGTTTCTCCCATGCCAACTTTGCAAATAAGTTATTTTTTTCTTTTCCTGGAATGCAAGGTTGGTTCAACATATATAAATCAATAAGTACAATCCACCACATAAAATACATTTAAGGACACGTTATTAATCTTTGTTTTGTTTTGTTTTCTGTTTTGTTTTTCAAGGTAGGGTCTCACTCTGGTCCAGGCTGAGCTGGCAATCCTCCTACCTCTGCCTCCCAAGTGCTGGGATTAAAGGTGTGAACCACCATGCTCAGCTTCACATTATTAATCTTAATTGATATAAGAAAGGCTTTTGACAAAGTTTTGACATGGTTTTCTGTTGTAGTTACCTACTAATTGCTAAGACAAAACCCCTGACCCAAAACAGCCAATGAGAGACAAGTCTTTTATTGTCTTATAGTCTAGAGGGGAAGCTTCATGATGGCATGGGAAAGCATGTCAAGAACATAGACTGGACATCATCTCTGCTTCAGCAGGTAGAAAATACAAGAGAGTTATATAATCCTTACCAATGAGGTATTGGCTATAACACCCCAAATCTACTCCCTAATAGCATCTCTTCCAGAAAAGTGCCACATCCCAAATTACCATCCAAGAAAACAAATATTCAAAACAAATGAGCTTATGGGGTCATCTGATTCAAACTACCATACCTCCTGATAAGTCTTGATCAAATTATGTATACATGGAGAATGCCTCAAATAATATATAACATATATACAAAAGTTAAGCTTATAGCCAACAATGAGGAAAATCTAAATGCATTTACTATAAAACACAGGATAAGATGAAGGTGGCCACTCTCTCTTCCCTGATTCAGATTGGTGTTCAAAGTCTTCACTACAGCAATACAACAAGAAAAGTAAAAATAATACAAAAATGAAGGGAAGATGTCAAATTAGCTCTAAAGATGACATGATCTTATACTTTCAAAGACTCCATCTGACAACAATGATTAACACTGTTAGCTAAAAGTAGGATACACAATCACTATATTAAACTTCACAAACTTGCTGAGAAATAACTAATGGAAAAGCCCCATTCATGATAACTAACATAAAATATCTGGCAATAAATTTAAACAAGGGGATAAAAACCTTAAGACACTGAAGACTGAAATAAAATAAGACAGTTGAAGATTGAAAGATGCCTGATGCTCATGTATTGACTGAATTAATGCCCAATGACAGTGGTTCCTAAAAGAAAACACAAAGGACTCTGAAGTTATTTCACCAGAGGTGAGTCTGTGCTTCCGAGGCTGCTGCTGCAGTGGTGGCGACAGTGGGTAGCACTGCCCTCTTGTCTTATTGAACAGCAATATGTGAGCAGCTACAGCAAGGAATCAGCATTATGTGAGCAAATGACAGGCATATGTGAGTGAGGAACAAAGAACTTTAAACAATAAATATTTGGCTAACGAAAAGGACTTAAGGGACCCGTTGAATCCTGATGATTCAGAACATATGCACACCATTCACTAATGGTATCACTCTAAGCCCACCTGTTGCCCTCAAAATTCTTTCTTGCCTTTATCACTGCTACGACGACCATTTTGTTCATAGACTTATTGAGCAACGTTAGTGTTGTCCGGGGAGAGAGACTGACTACTCTTTACAGAACAGGTTATCCTATTTACTCGACTATCACTGGCATCCTCTGCTGGGGTCATGTTTTAGTGAGCATTTACATCATTTTCACAAAGATCCAATGATAGCCCAAGAGCTCTCTCTCTCAAAGGGAGATTAATTGTCTCCAAATGACAGCAGGGCCTTGCTCCAAAATCCCAAGGGTCTCTACTTTAATTCACCTGTGGACTTCCAAAGACTGAAAACAGACTTCCTAAGTGTAATGGACACCTTAGACTAGTTGGACCACATGGCCTGTACAGAGGCCATATGAGAACATCTTTCTCCTGTACTGGGCTTCACCCAAAACTAGCAGCTTTCTGAGTCACTTGGTAGATAGGCTGGACTAACACCCAAGTGAGTGTGCTGCCTTCAGATAGGCTCCATAGACACTGTGTTTCCTTCTTGTCAGAGTTCTTAAAGTATTCTGTTGGCTCTCCCACAAATCTGTTTCTTACATGTTAGTGAAGGACAAGTCTTTTGAACTATCTGATTGTGATGAATTAAAGTTTAACGAAAAGTCTACTTGAGCATTTCACCTTCCCTTTGCCAGTGAATCCCTTCATCAACATTGAGCCAAGGGATACCAAGCAGTTCCAGCTTATTCTCAGTAGCCTATTATGGTGATTTGAATTAAATATCCTCCAAAAATTCACATTTCAAATGCTTGATCACAGCGGGTGTCGACCGGGGATGTAGAGCCTTGCTGGAGAAGGGGTGCTGCTGGGGGTGTGCTTCGGGGTATTATAACCCTGCTGCCTCTTGCCAGAGTTCAGCTCACTCTTCTGATTTCTGCCACTTTCTGTGGCAATGGGTGATGCCCAGCTTCTGCTCTGCCATCTTTTTCCTGCCATGTCGAAGATTTGTCTCAAGACCAAAAGCCAAAATAAACCCTTTCCTCCACTTAGCTGCTCTTGGTCAGGTGATTTGTCCCAGCAATGTGAAGATAACTACAACACATAGCCAACCAAATGAAACAACCTCAGTACTTTTTTCAAAACTTTACAAGCTGCAACACTCAGCCTAGAAGCTTTTTCTCAATGGGTCCATATCAATAAACTCCACCTGACTTAGTTTTGTTTTCCTTTCTCCATCATCCTACACCCTTAAAATGTATTCCCACAAATATTCTCCAGATTTCTGCTGTGTGAGTTATATCTGAAGTTCTCTTATAGAAGAAGCACATATCCTAACAGGCCACATTTTCTGCCTTACCTCTAGGGTGCACTTAGCCTTGAGTCTGTTTCTATGTTTAGAGGCAAAGATGCATAAATACTGTGAAGCCCCAGGATTGAGTTGCTTGGCATCTCCTTTAAGGAAACTCATTGCTCATTCCATGTAATATGTAGGATTAGTTATTTCATATGGACAGGAATGTACAGCATGGAATTGGCATGTTAAGAATCACTTCTCAGGTAAAATAAAACCATCAGAATCTGAGGATTCAGTGACCTAGCCTCATCGAGTGCCAGACACATATCTCCATCTCAAGTTACAGGATCCCACTCTTTTCCAATCAGTGCTCTCACTTTTACTGAAGCAACTCTTTAAGTCAGAGACTGAAATTTGTGTGGTTAAATCAATCAGCTAATTGTGTGATGAGACCTTGTGTTTGGTTTCCAGAAAGTAGCCCTATGGCTGCAGAAGTGAGAATTTACTCTTAAGGCGTACTTTCAGAATATGTATGTGCATCCACAGCTAGGAGATTGTATCTCTCAGCTCATTGTTTTCCTTTTATTGTATGTAGAGAAAATATAAGCAAAGCAGCCAACATCATTACATTCCTTAGTGTTCCAGAAATATTCAAACATTATGTAGAGTCACTAAACTCCTTCCTTTACACAAGTGGTGAATCAGGAATAGTAAATGCATTTCTCTTGTGTGTTAGGCAATTAGATTCATGGACTATCAGTGTTCACCATACTGTCAGAAGAGTCGTGAACAACTTAAAGTGTAATGCAATGATGGAGCAAACTCTCAAAACTGCCAACCCCATTAGATAAATGTATCTTATAATTATGTTTCTCTAGAACAACTCCTAGTGCCAAAATATGTATCAGGCAATTATTAGATTGGCTTAGACATTTGGGGCTGGCTAGTCCAACAATCACCATTTAGACAGTGGCAGATAACACACAGCTGTCTACTCCAAGAAACTGGATCCCTAAGCAGTCACATGCAGTGGTGAAAGTCACATGCAGAGTTGTTGGCATAGTGTCTGATTGAAAGGCCAAAGAAACTGGAGTCTGATGTCAGGGGAGAGTCTTAGGAACTTAGATAGACAAACCTAACTCTGGGGGAAGAAGCAAAGTTGTGCACATGCACACTGCTTTTTCCTTGAGCCTCCTTCTATCTCAGTTGCCTGTTGGAAGGTATTGCTTATTATGAGGACAGATCTTACCACTCCATTAGTTCTCTCTGGAAATGTCCTCAGATATATTCCCAGGAGTATGTCTCCTTGGTGATTCAAAATCCAGTCAAGTTAATACTCAAGATCAAGAAGCAAAGAAGGGTATCACAGACTGGTCTGCCTCAGCCTCTTGAATAACTAGGATTGTAGGCCTGTACCACCAGGCCCAGCCATCATTTATTTTGAAGAATACATTTTATTTGCTTCAGTAGATAGTTAAATTTTTTAGGCATGTGCTTGCAGTTTATTTCTGCAACTTCTTTGTGTAGCCTGTGACCAACTACAAAATATTTCTGAGATATTTTTTAAACTTCACACTGGAATATTAAAATATACCTATGTCATTGAGTCATTGACTCCATTGTTTATATGTCTTATTATTATTATTCATTTTATTGTATATATTGTTACCCATTATAGGAATATAGCCACTGGAGGTTTAGGATGTACAATAATTCTTACTGTATTGCAAACTGCTCCAGTGAAGAGTTATCTTAATAATCAAGAAATACCTGTAATTCTATGACTTAGATCATTCTACTTATAATTAAACAAATTTCCCTGACTTAAATCATTTCAGCTAAAATTAAGGAGGTACTTTTCCAGTTGTTTAACCTTTGTTAATACCAAGAAATTCAGATCTCTGGTCTTGTAAAAGGGACTTCTTGTTTCCATTATCCTGAATCAATATTGCAGGTAAAGATGAGCATTATACATATCTTTTCATACAGACATGTAAACCTATGTTTAAACAAGAAGAAAATCAAGGCCTTGAAAACTGTTTTGTGAAAGTGGATATTAAAATGTCTTCTGAAAATATAATGAGAGGGATCAAATATAAGTACGAGCTTAATGTCATTTTTCACTCTTTTCCAGCATTTTTACAACCCTATCTATAAGGGTCAGAATGTCCTTATAGATTAGTTATTTTTTATTTATCTTTAATTTTACATATTCATTGGGGAAAATGGCTGTGTAGGTGCTGAGATCAGTAGTTAATGAAAGCAGTTGTTGCTGGTAACCAGAAGTAAAATGTTCAATGTCTATTAGGAACATAAGGTAACTTCTACTGTAAGAGAGACATCATAATGAACACTCAAATGGGATTTTTATTTGACCCTCTCCTCCCCTTGAACTTGTTCCCTCTTCCCATTTTGTGTGGTTGTGAAAATGCATAATTCTAGTTGGAAATAGTTTTTGTTAATCCCACCTATTATAAAAGATGTCTTACACAGAAAAAAAAAATAAAACAAAGACAACCAAGTCTTCATGGTTCTTAACCACTACACTTAGGTTTTTGATATAGGGGATAATGTTGCAGTCTATCCATATTCTATAAAGGATATAATAAAAGTAAATGTCACCATTGAAAAGACTAGAAAAGAACCTCTTGCCAACGTCAGTGTTTGGTTTTAGGTCTATGGAAGACTATAATTCATACCTTTTTACTTGCATAGATTCATTAGCACAACTTATTACCCACCATCATCCCAAGCTGGGTTCTCTGGAAACAGACACTACAATGCAATTTTGAGGGAAGATTTTTTTTTTTTTTTTGTCAGTGATAAATACTTATGGAAGTAAAAGGGCATGAAAATAGAATTGAGCACAGGACAAAACTAAATGTAAGTACATACTCACAATGTTCAGTCCACCCATCTAAAAGTCCTAGAGCAAGAGCTATTCTTCAAAATGACAAGTATTAGGCAGTAATGTCCCAGTCTGCCCCCTCTCCCTTAATCACAAGAAGTAATGCCATGAGGTGAAGCAGCTCAGCTACCAGGACAAACACTACACTGCCTTATGACTTCTCTCCAAGGTGAAGCATCTAATCCTTGTACAAACTAGGAGGAGCATTGCCATGCCTAGTATGCCTCTCCCATAAGTAGCCTTTTATCCATTTAGCAGGAAAAGGTATATATCAAAAATTAAGCCTCATTTTCCTAAGTCATGGAATCCCAGCTGACTTCATTATTCCATGTGAGAACTCTGAGGTGATCAGCCTCTCTGAAACATCTTTCAATCAGTCTCTAATTGTTTGGCCTGCTTCCAATTTTCTCATACTTATTGCCAACTTGCAAATCACATTATATCAATTTTCATGAAATATCTCTGTTACCTTATTTTCAGGCTCAAAGACCTCTATAACTTACACTCACTACCTGCATAGCCTGTTCTTCAAAAGCAAAGGTCTCTGGGGAGGGGTTTTCTTCTTATGATAGCAACAGGTCCTGTGCCCAGCCAAATATCCAATAGCTCCCAAACATGCCCATGGCTTCACGGTTTCTATACTCTTCCAAATTTGAAGTCTTTTCTATCTTTTCCCCTTGTCAAAAATTTTCATAGCTCTCAACTGGAAAAGATAGTACATGATTTTATATTAAAGTTGGAAAGAAAGGATGTTTCAGAAAACAGAGAGGATCATGGGTTTTCCTAATGAAGCCTCCTAAGAAAAGGGGAAGGCTTAATAATGGAAGTGTGTATATGGGTGACTCAGGAGAGGATCACAGTTATCGTTCTTTATAAGTACTTGGAGATTCTTAAGTTATAGCTCTAAAAGATGCTAGGAAACTGCTCCCTAGTTCTCCAAATAGTATAATTTTGACAAGGTTAAATGTTAAAGAGTTTTCCACAATAAACAAAGTTCATTATGGGTATTGTCCCTGAAATAGGAATGATTATAGGTGTATTAAAAATTGAAGGTCTTATCTCAGTAGGTCACTTGACCTTTACCAATGATGCCTAAAAAGTATTCTCTTCATCAGTGGTGTTTGAAGCATAAATCCTTCTACAGTAAAAGAAAACTAGTCATCCAACAAACTATCCTCTCTGCCTTGCTCCTCCTCCTATGTGAACATAATTTTCCTTATCTTTCTATCCTGCTCCACTAGGAAAACACGGCATACGCTTTGGCCAAGTTATTTCTGCTTCCTTGACTATTGGTTTAAAATTTCCTTCATTCATTTTAAGCTCAGATATTCTATGATTGATGACAGATCCAACCTCAGGACAGTCTGAAATTACTCTTAATAGTTTCTATGAGACATAAAGAGATAGGCATATCTAGTTTAGCCTTTAAGTCACAGAGAAAATACATTGCCTTTGGTTGAGTTTGAGTGAATTAAGCATACAGCATCTTTCTCTGAATAAAAAAATATATATATATGCATCAGGAGGCTCTAGGGACATGAAGACACAGGAAAAGCAAATAAGATGTGATAGTTCTCTTTCCTCTGGTACTCTGGAAGAGAACAGACTTGGGCCACAGTATCAGCTATTTACTGAAGTCTATTTAGTGATCATCAAAACTTTTGATCATCTGATCTTTTAAGTGACCTAGCAAAGAAATAGTGCCTTGCTTTAAGAGACATCTACAATGTTGTTTGGCAGGCAAAAAAAAAAAAAGACACAAATGATGGTGAATCAGCACGGAGTTAAGTTTTTTATTATAAGTATAATAAGGCTCCTCAGGATTTGACTGTAGCTCCTACCTATATCTAGTGAATGGCCTCAGGCTTTTACAATTCCTTCTAAGCCTTAGTTCAATAAAATGTGGATACTGATAGCATCTATCTGATAGGCCTGATAGGGCATAAAGGGGACAAAAATAAATCAGGAAATAAAATATTAGCCCCAAGACACTGTAAGGACACAATAAATATTGATTTTAATAATCTCATTACCTTTATAGCTTATGTGCCAATTAACAGAGACTAAAAAGATGGAGACCCAGGTAGGGTTTCATAAAATAGTCCAAATAAGCTTGAGCTTGAAGATAACAATGGAGGTGGGCAGTGAAAAGTGCCAATGTATTTAGGGCCAGAGAACTCAGAGCTGGTGAAGGACTCTAGAGGCATGTGTGGGGGCCAAAATCAGGGTGGGTGAGGAAGTGATGATTGCTCTGTATTTGAGTCCACACTTAGGGAGAATCAAACAACTTCTCTAAGCTTGGAGATCTCACATTGGACTGGAATACCCAAACCACCACCAAAGCTGTGGCTGCAGACCTAGTGCCCACATGCTCTTGGATCTGATTGCATGCCAAGGCCAGCTGTGGGGAAAGCCTTGACGTCATCTTCTAGTGAGGGTGCTTCTCAGCTGTCCTAGTAGCAGCTGTTAACAGAGAGCATCCACATTGCCTCAGTTCAGAGCAAGCTGCCAGTCAGGCCAGGGGAAGCAGCCTGTGGTTCCCAGGATCAAAGTGCACATCACACTCCACAGTCCATAGACAGCAAATGACACCAGTAGAATAGAACCCTGCCTGAATAGAAAGCAAGTGAAGCTTCTAGGGTTATATGCTGACATACTTGGAGGTGGCAAACACAAGAAGAAATCCACTCGGGCCCTAGCTAACCCTGTCCAAGCAAGTGGGCAGACAACCTACCTATTTTCCACCCCTAAACCAAAGTGGACCTTGTGGTACACCTCAGAGGACCAAGTCTCAAAACAACAAGAGATCAAACTAATGATGTGCAAACCCCAACACAAAACAATCAATGCATGACATTAAGTCAATAGATCCCTACCAATGATGCTTAGCCTCTTAAGAAAGCCTCCAATGAAAACACAGAGGATACTCCAAACAAATAAACCTACAATGGAGACATGTTAAATTTCATAAACAAAATTAGTGAGGCCATGAACAAATGGATGGATGTTTGAATTGGAAAAAAAAATCATCAAAGAACCAATGATCACATAAACAAAATGCAAGAGATCCATCAACAACTGAACATATCTGTCATTTCACATCTCAAAATAATAGAAGAAAATGAGAGCAATCCCAATAGACAGATAAATGACATGAACATGAGTCAAGAAATAGATGAAATTAATAATCATTGGATCAAGTATAATGAGGAAATGGTCTAATGCAGGCATGAATTCTAAGAAACAAACAAAAAAAAGACAAACCAGGACGTGAAAAATGGAAATCAATAGAGCAACACAAATGATGCAAAAAATAAAATAAAGAAAAATAATCAAATAAACTTCTGTAAAGCCTACCTAGAAAGCCTCACAAACAGAGTAGATCATATTGAGGACAGAACTACAGAACTTGAAGACAAGACAGAGGAATTGGATTGGGAGTCCAAAATCATGATAAGTTTAAAAAATCATGTGAACAGAAAATGAGGTAATTGTGGGATACACTAAAAAGACCAAATATCTGGATCATGGGCATACAAAAATGAGAAAAAATACCTGCAAAAAGCAGAGAAAATATTCTCAACAAAATTATTGAAAAAAATTTTCCCACCTTGAAAAAAGAAAGACCTATCCCAATACAAGAAGCTCACAGAACATCAAACAGATGAAACTTTCCATGTTACCTTATACTTAAAACACTAAACTATGAAAACAAAGAGATTATTAAAGTAGCAAGGAAAAAAAAAACTATCATTACACACAAAGGTAAACCTATCAGAATTACCTTTGATTTTCCATGGAAACTCTAAAATCCAGAAGGGCTTGGCATGGAGTACTCCAAATCTTGAGAGACTGCAACTGCCTTGAGAGACTATTGTACACAGCGAGTGTATCCCTCATAATTGAAGTTGAAAGAAAACTTTGCATGATAAAAGCCAGCTCTATGAATATATGAGCACAAAGCCAAACCTACAGAGAATTCTTCAGAGACTACTCCACACAGAAGAGTCCAACAACAACCTGAAGAACATGGGGGGGGGGAAGGGGGAGGAGCACTAACCAAAAGTGGAACAGATGTAAAAATGCAAACTTCAACACAGCACCAAAACCCAAAATGCCTTCAGTATGACAGTTTGAATCAAACCTCACAGTCATAGCCAAAAGACACAGGTTAAAGAGCTGGATCAGAAAAATGGCTTGATTTATCTGCTATCTACAAGAACCCCATCTCGCTGTCAAAGACAGACACGTCCTCAGGGTGAAAGGATGCAAAACACTCTTCCAGACAAACAGAAATAAGAAACAAGCAGATGTGGCTATGTTAATATCTGACAAACAGATATCATAAGAGACAAAGAAAAGCATTTTTTATTTATCAAGGAAACAATCCAACAAGAAGACATAACAATCATAAATTTATATTCATCAAACATAGGCTTACCACATTTTATAAAGCAATACCTACTTGGTAAATAAAACAGAAATAAATCACAATATCATCATAACTGGAGACTTCAATGCTCCATTATTAATAAGGCAGAAAATCAGCAGGAAAATAATTCAGCTTACCAACACCATAGGCCAATTAGACCTAACAGACATCTAACAGAACATTCCACCCAAATTCCAGAATGCACAATCTTCTCAGCAGCTCATGAAACCTTCTCTATAAAAGATCATAAGTTAGGGCACAAAGCCTGCCTCCATAAGTTCAGGAAAATTGACAACTCCTTGTACTATTACTGACCACAGCACATTAAAGCTAGAAATCAACATCAAGAGAAACAACAGAAAACAAACCAATTCCTACAGACTAAACAACACACTATTAAATAATGAATGGGTCATGGAAAAAATATAAAAGGAAATTGAATGATAATGAAAACACATCACACCAAAATTTATGGGATATAATGAAGGCCATCATAAGGGAAGAATTCATAGCACTAAATGCCTTCATATCAATAACACAGAGATACCAAATTAATAATGTAAACATTAACCTAAAGGTGTTGGAAAAACAAGAACTTTCCAATCCCAAGAACTCCATATGGAAAGAAATTATCAAGTTCAGAAATTAATGAATTGAAAATTAAGAAAACAAAAAGATTAGTGAAACAAATAGCTAGTTCTTCAAAATAAGTAAACAAGATCAACAAACCCCTGGCCAATTTGATCAAAAGAAAAAAATCTCAAATTAACAAAATCAGAAATGAAAATGGATAGGTTACGACGAACACGAATGAAATTGGAACAAATCATTGTGACATGTTTCTAAAACTTCTATTACAAAGAATTGGATAACCTTGAAGAAATGGATGAATTTCCAGATATATATGCATATATTCTAGATGCCCAAATTAAACACAGAGCAGGTAATCTTTCTAAAGAAACCTAACACATTTAGTGAGAGTGAACATGTAATTTATAAAAACCCTCTCAACCAAAGAGTCCAAGGCCTGATGGATTCTCAAATTCTACCAACCTTCATCAAATAAATAAACCCAATTTTTCTCAAGTTGTTTCACACAATTGGTAAATAGGTAATGCTCCCAAACCCCTTTTATGATGACAACATTACTGTGATATTAAACCAGAGATACAACAAGAAAAGAAAATTATAGACCAATATCCTGGATGAACTTAAATGAAAAAAAAAAAATCTCAATAAAATCCTTTGCAAACTGAATTAAGAGCATATTAAAGCAATATCCACCTTGATAAACGAGGCTTCATTCCAGGGATGCAGGGGTGATTCAACATGTGGAAATCAATAAACATAATGCACCACATAAAGAAACTTAAACTCAAATAACACATGAACGCTTCAGTAGATGCAGTGCAGTGTCTACCCTAAAGTCTCCACTCTCTACTTCAAAGACACTTGGAGATCCAAGACCTGTCAACACAAGGAAAGACAGCCACCTGCTCCCAACTCAATGTGCCACCTCTGCCTCATGGCCTGGGGTCCAGAAGAAAGTGTAGAGGAAGCAGCAACAGGAATATTTCTTCCAATGCTAGCCAAACATACACATCTAGGAAAATAATAACACTGTGGTGAATCATAGCAGAAGTACAGAGGCGGCAGAGAAGTCAACACAACAGATAACACCTCTATGAAACCTCAGGGACTTTGCTGAAGAGGGCACAGGAAGATTATGAAAGCCACAATGTGGTAGAAATACCCTGAGGCACAGTTCCCCCCAGAGACAGAGGCCCTAATTACCCCACAGTGAACACCCATAGCCCTACTGGAGGAAATGGGGGCTGGGAAAGGGGAACACTACCACCTATGTTAAAAAAGATAATTAATATGAAAAAAGTGGCATGTTTGATTGAGAAAGCCACATGACACTTTTCATTTCACAATGGCTGCTCCTAGTCTGAGAAGGTAACACTGTGAATCTGTTCTTTTGGCTGTTGAGGTGTGAGAGTCCATGTTCTATTACACTTTAAAATTCAGGCACACACTTTGGCAAAGTAGAAAATTTTTCTCTTCTTCTAGATAATTTTGTAAAGGCAGTGGTGGAACTAGCTCTAGATTGTTTTATAATGGCAGTGGTGGAGATAGACAAAAGTATATTGGGGTGTATGTGTCGCTTGGACCCTGAGCAATATTTAAGTGTCATTGGGAGAATCTTACCACCTTCCTCAGTTACCTTTTCCTCTCAAAGTTTTCTATACTGTAATGGCTCTTGGCTAAATTAAACTTTAAAGAAAAAAAATAGGATAAATCTTTTCAGATTCTTAGACTTACAGCAATAAGCATTTCCACTGCTTCATTTTGGGGCCACTGGGTAACTAATTTCAACTTTTTTTTTTCTTGTTATGTAATCAATTTGAGGAGGCCACATTAGTTTTGTTCTTTCTTGTTTTTATTAGCTTTTGGACATCCTCCAAATTGTCCTAATCAAAATGCTTATTATTTGTGTCTTGCCATTAAGGATAATCTTGTTATTCTATAGATAGCAAATTGCATATTAGGAAAAAAGGAAACATTGAGTTGCTACCACACAATTCCTCTGCTTCTTCCAAGTAAAAGCAGAAACATTTGCAAGTCACTAGCACAGAGTCATTCCAGGACAAAGGCTAGTGGCATTTAAAGGAAATAGTCTTTTAAATAAAGCACTGTACAATTTACAGTTCTTTGCTTTGCATGTTGAAAAGGACTGTGCTCATTTCCCCCACTGCTACTGGAGGGAAGACAAGTGATTTTGTAAACATTTTGCTCAATTTCCCTTTTTAAAATAGTTATTGGATCCCTACTGTGTGCCAAGCATAGTTCTAGGCTTACTGGATATAGCCAAGAATAAGACAAGCCATTGCTTTTATTAAGCTTAATTCTAAGTGAAATAGGCAGCTGTACATCTACAGTACACAACTAGGTACAGGGTTGTCACAAGTTCCATGAAGGCAGACAAAGATGGTAGCAAAGAAAATGTGCTACGGATGGCAAAGAGGACTATTTATGTGGTGTGGTTAGAGAAAAGCTATCAGATAAAGAAAGCTTTGACCACAGAGAATCAATAGTATGGATGTATACTCTCCAACACACACACATGCTCACCCACAACCATAAGCAAATAGCTTAGATAAAGGTTCAACAAGGTTTCTCACTCATCAAAATTCTCTAAACTTGTAGTGCTAACCAGAACATGGGTCTCTGTCTTTGAAATGTTAATAAATGGTTGCCTGCTTAATTTCCACTCAAAGGAGAGACTGTAAATCTGAGAGGTTGCTGTTCTGTTATAGATCATGCATATTGCAGAAATTAGCAGGCTCAAACTGCCCAGAAGGCTGAACAAAAGTGGGATTTATGCTCCTTCCTCGCTGATCTTTCACACATGAATCAAATGATATATTCCCAAAGAAGAATTAGAAACTGACACATTCTATGGCAGCATGTAGATAAGGTTGGGACCTGTGTGTATCGATGGTTACACTCGGATCGCATGTGTCGCTGCCATATGGAGATTAATCTGTCTTGGGCCCTGCTGATAGGTGGAATTAATAATCATCCTCACACAATGCCAGCCGGTCACCACAGAAACGTGCTCCCAAACGGAGCTGGAGTCATCAAGCACAGCACAGCCATCACCTGCTCCCAATTCCCCCTTTGTTAACCTTAAAATTAAACACAGTCACAAACCACTTATGGGAAAAACAGCTTTTCCCCTGCCCTTAGGAATTCTGAAACACAGTAACTTGGTGCCAAATCCAGGCCTTATTCTTCCATGTAGTCTTATTTAGGAACATCTAAAACAGAAAGTTCAAAGAGATGGTGGATGCAGAACTCCTAATGCATTTGAATTTGCTAAGTAAAAGAAGCAGGAAAAAGGTATCATAAAAGAAGTAAATAAACTGACCCCATGGCAGACATATGGAAAACATAAAGATGTAGCAGAACCCAGCAGTGAGTTACAGGACAGAAGAAAAGAGGGTGCAGACATTCAATCTGGGTTGTTTCCTGTGTCCATTACCCTGAGCCAGTTTTCCACCCTCTCTGTGCTTTTGTTGCTGCTATGGCACAATGGGATTGGCTGTGATAAGGTTAACAGACTGTGTGTGAGTACACACTGTGATCTAGTGTGTCTAGTCTCTTTAAGTCACTCTGTACTCCAAGGGCAGATTTTTGCACTAATCATGAAGAGATTTTCTGGCATTTTAATATATAAAGACCTAGTTATTGAGCATTTTATTTATTCCGACCCACAGTAGGCATTTTCTCAGCACAGTTTTACAAAAGGCTTTTCATTAGTAATATTAGTGGGTTTTACTTAGCAAAAGAATAACAAAAGGTCTCCATTAATTAATATGCATGTTAACTGTGATATATATTAGCTAATATATTTGGAAGACACTTTGAACCACTGCATGGGAGAGGTATAAATTCCTAGGATGCTTTGTCTTTTAAAAATGGTATCCTGGGCTGAATTTATAACTACTGTGTATCCAACTCCTGGCTCTGAGGATTTATTCCCCTGAGTGTGACTAGATGCTTCTTAGCCAGTTCCTACTCTAATGTGTAATATGTGCTGGCCATATTTTCCTAAAGCTCAGAGAGCATACAGAACAGGTTATGACTATTGATTTGTGCCTTCTCTCACAAATGTACACAGTACTTTTAATATTTGTTTAAGGGGATATAAAATTGTTTTATAAATTTTTGGCATATTTCCATCAAAACTATTTATCCTTTCAAAATTTGTCATTCGCAAGTATAAACTTTATTTATATGAAAATATTCCACTTTTAAATGTAGCTTCCATTGCTGGATGTTGCTTTCTGACTAGGTTGTTATTGAAAGACCTTGAACCCATGTAATTCACATCAGTGTTAGAAACTTTTTTTATTTACATACGCACCTCACACACAAGCACTACTGCCGAGCTTTGTTCTACATTGTCTCTTTAAGAATACCTCTAAGCAAACAACCTTAGAAGACATGAATAGCTTCTCCCTCGGTAGTAAGAGGCTGGATTATTTACTGTCTAGTACTATCCATTCAATGTCTCTTCATAATATAAAGTTTCAGTGAGGATTATTATCCACTACAAAATATTTGGATTCCAGAAACTAGGGGTACCTCTCCTAAATGCAACCTATAGTATTCATAAGAGACTCCTTTCCTTCATGATTTCACCCTGTGGGAACAGCAGCTAAGAAAGCAAATAAGAATGATAATAATCTGATATAGCTGTGCCTATGAATAATAAATGATCCTTTTTATTCACTCAAGAATCTTGTGTCTTCTGCAAGCATCCATGAAACCATGACACACCAACCTGTTACCTTGTTAGTAGGGTAAGTCCCAGACTGTTTTGGATAAACATCAATTCTGAATTCATTTTATTTCAAGCAAGCAATAATGATGAATACTAAGGTATCCAGAGATGAGCAGGATTGCTATGGAGATGTTAAGAATTCTCGGTCATGTAGAAAACAATCAGCATACTGCTTCAGAGAAGGGCATGACTGAAAGCCTAAAATTGTAATATAAGAATTGATTTGCAAAGGGAGCATTAGAATATTTAGGAGAACAGATTCTGTTGAAGTGCCTTTAAGCTAATTGAAAACATCTGTTTTATATAAATAATTGGAATTTTAGTAATAAATGATTATTTTCTAGTCATTAAACATATCTTCAGGAAATCTACTATATATTATTTTCCTCTGGTTTTGAAAAACATTTTCTTAAAATAGTTGGCCCTTTTTAAAAATGGTGTTGGGCCTTGAGAGGCCCAGACCTGAGGCCTAGTGGAACTTCCTGAGCCTAATTGCCTCTGTCCAGCTATGACTCAGCAGGGGGCTTGGCCCCTGGCTTGCTATTTCCACATAGGAAATTAGAATTCCTGCCTGTGGGCACTTAGAACTCAGCAGGGGCCAAATGGCCTCTGGTCTGCCACTTCTGCACAGGAAGTTAGAGTCTCCCGCTCATGCGCGCTTACAACCAATCATCTCAAAGGTCACAGTGTGCTATTGGCCCTTACATCTCACCCCACCCTAAAGTCTCCGCCTTCGTTCTCAACATTATGTAAACATCCGCCTGTAACAATAAAGTGAGTTCCTGCTTCCAAAGGACTCCTGACTCATTGTGGTTTTTCTCTGGTGGCCAGGAGAGGTTTCTGGGTCATCACACGCTCATCATCCCCTCAACCCCTGGTTCTTCACTTGGCACTACCTGAGCGGGAAGGAGCCCAACGTTTGGCGCCCAAAGTGGGGCTCTGGGACCCTGACAGACTAGTGCACCCCGTGAGAGGCAGTCGTTGAGGAGGTAATCAGTGTTTGCGGGTAAGCGTACCCTCATAAGTTATGAGGTAGTCTTCATATTTACTATACTAAACTATGCTTCTACAACCTGTACTTACTTGTCGACATCCCTTCATTCTCTTTCTCTTTCCTTTCTCTTTCATTTCGCAGACAAGCTGCATCTGCGGCTTTTGTACAACATGTTTACCTATCTTTTGGACCCTTGCGGTTGTGTTATACTCGTGTGTCTGTGGGTTGCTGTTGCTCTAGTTTTATGGACATCTCTCTCTCGACTTTATAATATGGGACAGTCTACCTCTAAATCCAATCCTGCCTTAGAATCTCTCGGGGCACTCCTAAAGAGTAGAGGGCTTAATTTGACTGATAATCAGGCTCGACAGACCTGGGATTGCCTTTTCAAGCTGGCGCCACGGCTGCCAGAAGGAAATCTCTTTGATTGGGATACATGGGATAGGGTAGAGGCCCTTGTTCATCGGGCACATGTGGAGAAGGCTCAAATACTCCCCTCAGGGGTCCTCCCTACAATGTCTGCCCTCAAGGACTACTTCCCTCCAAGACTAACCACACATAAACGAAAGACAGAAGGAAAAGATAATATACAGGTTGATCTGGCTATTTCTCCTGGTGATACATCTATAAAAACCCCAAAAGAGGATACATCTTTATACTCACTCGATCCCTTTGAGAGTGCTCCCTGGCCATCCGGGGGACCTCCTCCACCTCCTCCATAGACTAGCCCTTTCTGGACCCCCTCGGCCCCTCCTTCATATTCGGCTGCCAAGCCACCAGAAAATAAAGCCACTTTTTTTATTTCCGGTCAGTCTAAATCCTGGGGGCAATCGCCCTGCTGCTTGGTATCCATGGGAAGCTCAGGACCTTAAGGAACTTAAAAAGGCAGTCTCGGAGGATGGACCCAACTCTTTGGGCTGAGACCCTATTACAGGGACTTGCCCATCAACCCTGTACAACCCAAGATTGGAAAAATCTAGTCAGGGCTGTCTTGTCGGGTCCCCTATACCTTAAGTGGTGTGCCTATTTAAAGGTGAGTGCCATGCACAGGCAAAACAAAACCAAAATCAATAGCCCCCTGTGCCAATAACTTTTGGGATGCTCTCTGGTATCTCTGATCAATATGCTACAGGCACTCAACAGGCGGCTATACCTGACCCGTATAGGGACCAGATCAGGGTATTGGGCTTGGCGGCATGGAAAAAGCTTAATGAAGGACCCTCTAAAACCCCCTTATGAGTATTACTCAAAAACCATCTGAGGACTTGGCCACATTTATGGATAGGGTGGAAAAAAGTCTCCAAAGAAAATTTCCCCCAGGGGCATCACAAGATCAATTTACTAAAATGTTGGTCTGGGAAGGGATGACAGCCGATCACCACCTTGCCTGTGCTGGTCTCAAGGACAACTCCATGAGTAGATGGATTGTAGCCACCAAGGATGTTGGCACTATCTCCCATCAGGCTAGGACCATGGCTACTGCCCTTCAGGAAAATAAACAGGGAGATTTAACTGATAAGACCTGTGCATTACAGTTAAATCCTAAAAACTCAACATGTTTTGGGTGTGGGCACGTGGGTCACTTTAAAAAGGAGTGCTCCAACAAGACAAAGCCTCCCCTGCCCTCTGGGGGGATGACCAATGCCCCTCGCACCCGCTGCCCTAAATGCAATAAGGGGTTTCATTGGGCTAGGGACTGCCAATCAAAGTTTAACATACAGGGAAAGCCTTTAAATTCCTCCTGGGGCTTCCCCCAAGCCCCGTTAAATAAGGGAAAAGAATCTATCAAAGCCCATTGGACCGTCCCCCTGGTTCCCGGACTTAGACCCAAAATTGTTTTAAATATCGACAATAAAAAATTCAAACTTCTCATTGACACAGGAGCAGACTGAACGGTCCTAAAAAAGGAGGAAATGGCCCCTTCCTGGCAGCTTGTGCCCGGCCCTCCCCTACTGGGAGTTGGCGGGCAATCCACCTCCTGGGAGACTGCCACGTGGTTCCCTTGAACTGACCCAGGTGGAGACAAGGGAAAAGTCCGCCCTCTCGTAGTGACTGGGCTCACTAATAATTTACTTGGACAAGACATCCTTGGAGATGCCGAGGCTTTCATCACTACTGACCATAGGCCTTTTATAATGATTTGTTAAATAAAAATAATATATATATCAACAACAGTTTGAGGAATGGAGGAAATGTCATCCCAATTACTCCAATAAACACCCCCAATTCTAAGGGCCACCGTCCAGTTCCCCCCCCATTTAAAATCCAGTGGAGACCGGGGTACCCTATATGGGTTGAGCAGTGGCCTCTCCCTTCTTCTAAGTTACACCAACTCCACATACTTATTGATCAACAATTGGAGGCCAGACATATCCGTCCCTCCACTAGTCCCTGGAACTCTCCTATCTTTGTCATAAAAAAGCCTAATGGGTCCTGGAGATTTTTACATGATTTAAGAAATATCAATGAACACATGATCCCCTTTGGAACCCCCCAGAGGGGACTTCCATGGATCCCAGCTATTCCCTATATATACCATATTACTATCATTGACATTAAAGATTACTTCTTCTCTATCCCTCTCCATCCAGGAGACATGGAAAAATTTGCATTCTCTGTACCCTCTGTTAATTTTCGTGGCCCAGATAGAAGATTTAAATGGACTGTCTTACCTCAGGGCATGGCTAATAGCCCACCCATTTGTCAATATTACCTGTCATCCATTTTCTCTTCTCTTATCAATCTCCCCAATACCCTGTTTTATATCTACATGGATGATATTATTCTTGGGTGCCTAGATTCCTCCACACTCCAAGACCTTACCCACCAATGTCTAACTATCCTTCATACTCACAGCTTTAAAGTAACTCCTGAGAAAGTTCAAACCGTGCCTCCCTTTAAGATCTTGGGCTCAACCCTTACCCTAGATACAGTTTCACCTGTTAAACCACAACTTTATATTCAGGATTCTTACACCTTGCCTCAACTCCAGAAGCTCTTGGGAGAAATTAACTGGATGAGGCCTTGGATACCCATAACTACTGAAGAGCTGTCCCTTTGTTTGACCTCCTAAAGAATCTTAACTTCTCCTCTCAGGTAATTTTGTCCCCTTGTCATCAACAAATTTTTTATAAGGTACAACAGGCTATAAATACTACAACCTTAAAGAGGTTCAATCCTAATTTGCCCATCTCCCTCTACATATTCCCTGGGGAAACATTATACACCGCACTGTTGGCCCAGGAAGGTGAGCCCATCCAATGGATCCACCTCTCAATCGGTGGGATCCCCAGAGTTTATTCAATAACCAACCAGGTTGCTGATTGCATTCTCAAGGGCAGAGACACCTCTGTCCAGTTGTTTGGCACAGAACCTCACCTTATTGGCACTCCCTTTAAGATAACTGATTTCACCTGGCTTCAGAGAAATAATAACAGAGTTGCTATGGCTCTCGAGAGGTTTCTAGATAAAATTGATTGCCATTATGGCCCCCACAAATGGATAAGCTCTTTCTCCGGGTTAGAATGGAAGCCCCACAGGCTTTTTCTGTCTCAACCTAACCCTGACTTTCTTACCATGTTTACCGATGGAGGGCACCTGGGGGCTTCCCTAGTTGTTTACCCTCCCTTAAAACAGAAAAAAGAGCCTATCCCCATAAACTCAGTCTCCCATGAGGTTGAGGGGTCAACACAATTCAAAGAACTATTTGCTGTCGTTCTAGCTTTGGACACTATTCAAGAGCCAATTTACTTATTTTCTGACAGCCTGTATGTTGTTACTTTATTACCCAACCTGGTTGAGGCCCATATTAGACTGGACTCCAACCCTACATCTCCTTTGATGATTCAAGCTCGTTCCCTACTCAAACAAAGAATCAATCCCATTTTTCTTCAACATCTCAGGGGTCATCAAAACTTACCAGGATTTCTCTCTCAAGGAAACAATTTGGCTGATAAAATGGCCTCTATGCCTCAATGCAATACTATTACAGAAGCTACACGCTTCCACTTATTGACCCATGTCAACTGGAGAGGTCTCAAGCACAGGTTTCCACAGGTACCAGTCAAGAACCTTAAAAAAATTGTCCGGACTTATAAGTCCTGTCAGCCTTTCCTCCAAGTACCCCCCCTTCAAACTACAGGAAACAATCCTCGGGGACTCCACCCTAATCATCTTTGGCAAATTGATGTCACACACTATTCTCCATTTGGAAAACTTAAATATATCTTTCTTTCAGTTGATACCTTCTCCTGCGCCTGCTGGGCATCAGCACATGCCGGGGAAAATTCTAAACATGGCATTAGTCATATGCTTCAATGTTTTGCCACTCTTGGGCTGCCTGATCAAATTAAAACAGATAAAGGCTCCTGCTTCATAAGCAAGGCCTTTATAGACTTTCTCCAGACCTGGAAAATCTCACATTCCATAGGCATCCCATACAACCCCCAGGGCCAAGCTATAGTTGAAAGATATAATCAAACTCTTAAGACTCAATTACAAAAACAAAAGGGGGAATCCTTACCCCCACATGACCAACTAAAAAAGGCATTATTTACCCTAAACATTTTAAACTTTCCTAAAGAAAATAAACAGTTATCCCCTTTTCAAAAACATTGGTCCTCATCTGTTACCTACAGTTATATCTGGGTAAGATGGAGGGACCCATTGACTAGGGTCTGGAGAGGGCCTGATCCACTCCTCACAGCAGGGAAAGGATTTGGATGTGTCTTCCCTCAAGATGAAAAAAGACCCATTTGGGTACCAGCGAGATACCTAAAATATTTGTCCCAACAAGGGGACACTGACAATCAGTACTCTAGGGAGTGTCCCGCCCCTGAGGACTGTTCCTAAAATGGTCCTTTACCCTGCTAAATTGAATAACTCCCTCCCTTGCGGAGGATTGCTGGCTTTGCTTCCAGTCTGGGCCTCTCTGGCTAATTACAGTACAGTTGTCCATACGACCTTAAAAAACTGCTCAGCCACCTTCCCCATCCCCGTCCAGCTTTTCCCAATGTTTCCTCTGGGCATTTGGGCCCCGCCTTCCCCTAATAATTCCAGTATAGATGTGAGATACATTCATTCTTCCTTCTGTAATTAACACAACTGAGCCCAGTGCTCAACGCTGCCTGCCTTCTGGAATGGCTTATGTTTGCGGAGGCGGGATGGCCTATGATTTTCTGCCCACCAATTGGACGGGCCTTTGTGCCCCAGCCACCTTAATCCCAGATGTAGATATTGTAAGGTTACAGAAATTAAAGCCTCGTTACCATGCTAACCTGCCTTCTTAGCTTTCGTAACTTGCTTGCTTGCTTGCCACAAATTGACTAAAGAACAACTATTTTAAGATGATAATCTCTGATCTTTAACCTTGCTCAACTGCCTAGTTCCCGAACCCTGTCTCTGTTTCCTGGAACCCAGGAAGCCACCACCCTGCCTGGGGTTACTTTTGGCCTAGCCAAACAACACCAGGTGGACTCCACCAATCAGAATCCATTCTATATGGAAAGTCCCCTGAACAAGACCCCCTCCCTAGCTCTGTGGCTTTTCCCTAAATTAGTCCACCAATCTAACTCCACTCTATATGGAAAGTCCCCTGAGCAAGACCCCCTCCTAGATCTGTGGTTTTACCCTATATAAACCCTGTAAAGTTGCTATTCGGGGCTCTTCACCCCTCCTGCGTGAGGACTCTATGTTGAGCCCCGGTGCACCGGTACTTCAATAAACACCTCTTGCTGCTTTGCATCGAGAAGCGTCAGTGTCAGTCTTTGGGGTCTCGCTTGATTCCCGAGGCTTGGAATCCCTCCGTGAGGAGGGGTCCCAACAATATCATTCCTGGAAGCTAGATTCCCTGGCTAAGGTAGTCCTACAAAACAGGAGAGAACTAGACCTACTAACGGCCGAAAAGGGAGGTGTATGTTTGTTTTTACAGGAAAAATGCCACTTTAACACCAATAAATCGGGAATCATCCAGGAAAGATTAAGAAGCTCCAGGAAGACTTGGAGAGGAGGCGATGGGACCTCCAGGACAACCTGCTGCTTACATGACTTCTTACCCTACCTCCTCCCTGTACCTGAACCCCTCCCATCCTTCTTCTTCTCCTTCTCCTCCTTATCCTCACTGTTGGGACTTGTGTAATTAACAAAATTACACAATTTATTCACCAGTGGCTGGAGACAATAAAACTTCATCAGGCCGAAATACATTATCACAGGCTGGCAACTCAGGAATTAAGTTCCTTAGACGACCCACGGCCACCTCCTCTGCCCTCCATGTGACCAGTGATGGGTAAGATCCCCAGAGGGGGACAACCTAAGACAGGCCATGGAGTGGGTTCTCAACGAGCTAAACACATGGTACCCAATGACGGGTAAGATCCCCAGAGGGGCAAAACCTAAGACAGGGGCCATGGTGACTAATGCTCTTACAAAAACAAAAGGGGGAGATGTTGGGCCTTGAGAGGCCCAGACCTGAGGCCTAGTGGAGCTTCCTGAGCCTACTTGCTTCCTCCCAGCTATGACTCAGCAGGGTCTTGGCCCCTGGCTTGCTATTTCCACACAGGAAATTAGAATTCCTGCCTGTGGGCACTTAGAACTCAGCAGGGGCCAAGTGGCCTCTGGCCTGCCACTTCCGCACAGGGCTTACAACCAATCATCTCAAAGGTCGCAGTGTGCTATTGGCCCTTACATCTCACCCCACCCTAAAGTCTCCGCCTTCTTTCTCAACATTATATAAACACCTGCCT
Organism: Jaculus jaculus; assembly: GCF_020740685.1. Classification (NCBI taxonomy): domain Eukaryota; kingdom Metazoa; phylum Chordata; class Mammalia; order Rodentia; family Dipodidae; genus Jaculus; species Jaculus jaculus. The sequence goes on from NC_059103.1 coordinate 37,463,246, forward strand.
GTAACAATAAAGTTGAGCTCCTGCTTCGAAAGGACTCCCGACTCAGTGTGGTTTTTCTCCGGTGGCCAGGAGAGGTCTGGGTCGTCAGACGCTCATCATCCCCTCAACCCCTAGGAAAGAACCAGCAGGCCTGGTTCTTCCCTCATCACTACCTGAGCGGGAAGGAGCCCAACAAAATGGTATCAATAATGTGAGTAAAATGTTGTCATAATACAAATTATTTAAAGTTGTGTACAATTCTGATGCATCAAAAATCCACCCATTGGAGACTGATTTTTGAAATGGCAGGGTAAGGAGTTCTGTGTACCTTTCCCTACTGAAAGAATCATAACCAGTGGCAACCATTTTTTAAACCAACTTTTAAAAGTTGTGTGATATTATTCAAGTCCATTTATGACAACTCTATTGTGATAACTCAAAAGAATCTATTAAATCTTACTAATGGCAGCTGAGTTATTGAACTTGGGAGGCAAACCCATTCTTCCTCTCACCTCAGCCCCAGATGACACAAGCTTTACCTGGATGGCTGTGACCAAGGGGATAAGTCCCCATGGCCTGTAGCTCTCCCTTAATAGATAGGTTTCAAGATGAGAAACTTGCATTTTTCATGGTCTCTGTGACTACAAAATAAAATTCTCAGGTTTCATAGATCAAGTGTAACATAGGCATCCTTTTATCACCCAGTCTAGAAGCTTTACAACCCTTTAAAGGGTAAAGAATTTTCATCACCCCTATTCACTCCTGGAGTAAAAGTTTCTTGTAGTAGAAGCAAATCAAGCAGACTAAAGCCTATTTTCCTATTCCATACCCTCTTTTTGGATATACTAAAAAATCAAGCCACTGTCTAGACCTGAACGTCTAAGAATAGGCTCAAAAAATTTGGTGGGAGGTACAGGTAACAAGGAGTTCTGTCAGAAAATTAGGTTTGACTTGCTCTTCAAAAACTGAGTTTGAGAAAGTGTATAGGGAATATCAAGCCTAAGGGTATGTGTGTGTGTGTGTGTGTGTGTGTGTGTGTGTATATATATACACATATATGTATGTATGTATGTATGTATATGTATATGTATATGTATATATTGACAGTACAAAATTAAGAAGTTAATAATTCCATGAAGACAGTACCAGACTACTGGCCAAGTATACCAGAGGGAATCTGGAAAAAAAAAAAAAGCCAAGAGACATAGTGGGATCAGAACAAACTTCAAAGACTGACCTAAAAAAAATCATTGCTAAAAAGAAGTAGAGTTATGTTGGATAAGACAGTGAAGCAATTTATGCCACAGAACATGATTGAAAACAATGGAGCAATCAGTCAGAAATCAGCAGCGTATATTATCTAGGTCACAACCAACAACAGAAGTTGATAGATTAAGAGCGATATAAGGAAAGAAATCTGCCTAAGTTACTTTTCTCACAGGGCAACCTAAGCGAAAATTATTTAGTTTGAATCATTGTTTTAGAGGTATCAGTCCACCATGGCAGGAAGGGCATGATGAGACAGAGCAGGTCACATAATATATAAGGGAAAATGAAGCAGAAATAGGCTTTCAGTGAGTATGAATGATCAACTTTCTAGACTTTATCTATAACACATATGTTCAATGAACTAAAAAGAGCAGTGTTTAAAGAAGTAAAGGAAGGTGTGATGTCAATTCCTCACCAAATTAAAAAAAGTACTCTAAAGAAATGGAATTTATTGAAATACAAATGCTGAAGTTGAGACATTAAGTAACTGCATGAAAATAGTTATTTAAAAAATTCAGGGCTGGAGAGATGACTTAGCGATTGAGCGCTTGCCTGTGAAACCCTGGTTCGAGGCTCCATTCCCCAGGACCCATGTTTGCCAGATGCACAAGGGGGCACACAGTTCGTTTGCAGTGGCTGGAAGCCCTGGTGCGCCCATTCTCTCTCCCTCCCTCCCTCCCTCCCTCCCTCCCTCCCTCCCTCTCTCTCTCTCTCTCTCTCTCTCTCTCTCTCTCTCCCTCTTTCTCTGTCTGTTGCTCTCAAATAAATAAATAAAAATAACCAAAAAAATATTAAAGATTCAGTAACATATTTGCACTAGAAAATGAAAGAACTGGAGAAATTGAGATAGTGATAAAAATGTTGGAATCTGAAGAATGACAACAAAATATGAGGAAAAAAGAGCTTCAGAAAAGCATGGGACACCACAAGAAAACAAGTATTAAGAACATAGAGGGAAATGGTAGAGAGAAAAAGAGTATGGAAAAATATACAAAGAATAATAGTCAAAATACTAAAATTTTATTGAAAATGTCAAATTACATCCCAAAGGCACAACAAAATCCAAGTAAGTAAAATGTGTGGGTCCACTCGGTGACACATCATAAAATTACAAAAGTCAAAGAGAAAGTGAAAGCAACAACTGAAAACAATTCCTTGTATAGAAGATGTCCTATAAGATTAACATCTGATTTCTCTTTGAAAATAATAGAAGCCCATAGGCAGTGGCAGGAGTACTTAAGTACTGGGTTGGGAAAATGAAAACCTCATATTGAAGGATCTTATATACACTAAAACTATCTTTGATAAACAGAATTAAATAATTATATTTCCAGGTAAGCAAAAGCTAAGAACATTTATTTTTTAAAGCTGAGTCAAGGGTACTCACCCATTCTCTCTTTCTCATTCTTGGTCATTGATTCTAACTAGTTTTTGCCTTCCTCCCCAGCTTGTCTTATTTTTTCTTTGAGTTGCTATTAATTAGTTCTTTAATTAATGTCAGATATTTCCATGTAGGGAAAAAGTAGGAGAGTGGCTTTTAGAATGTAACTGGGGAAATCCTCAAGTCATATGCACTGGTTAGAAACTAGTTCTTTGAAAAATGTACCAAAGAGAATGCAAAATTCTCTTTCTTCCCGTCACAGAGATGATGTTAGGTATATGGGTACTGGGTAGGGAGGGGGAATAGTGTGCATGATGACATATTTTGGAGTGCCAGGCTCTGGTCTCTGCAGCCCAGTGTTACTTACTTCAGTGGTTCCACTCCTCAAAGCTTAAGCATTCACGTATTTTATTATGATGTATATAATTGATCATCTTGTCAGTGTCACAGTTCAAATGCTGCAGAGAAAGAAATGTAATGGCTTCATTCAATTTATATACTTATTTAGCCTGAAACAATCTCTTGGGGAAGAAAATCCATGCAGAGTTGTCCTGCTAAGACTCTCATGTACAGAAAGTTAAATTTAAGGAGGATACTGATGTGTCTCAAAGGTTGACTTTTGTCACATCACTCTGACTTGTTACCTACAATTGTCATCTGTGACAATCTTCTCAATGTCTCCTTAGAGTTCATTTATAACAGTTTACTTCCTAAAGAATGTGGAAATAAAGCCAGCCATGGTGGCGCACACCTTTAATCCCAGCACTAGGGAGGCAGAGGCAGGAGGATTGCCCTGAGTTTGAGGCCACCCTGACACTCCATAGTGAATTCCAGATCAGCCTGGGCTAGAGTGAGACCCTACCTAGAAAAACGAAAAACAAAAAACAAAACAAAAATAAAATTGGAAATAACTAATACTTATAAGCTTTCTTGATTTGTGGTGTTCAGTACATACTCCTGTATTTTTGGTGTTGGCCACATTTTAAAGGATAGTACCAAAATATGTCATCATGCACACTATTCCCCCTCCCTACCCAGTACCCATATACCTAACATCATCTCTGTGACTTAGGAAGAGGGAGAATTTTGCATTCTCTTTGGTACATTTTTCAAAGAACTAGTTTCTAACCAATGCATATGATTTGAGGATTTCCCCAGTTACATTCTAAAAGCCACTCTCCTACTTTTTCCCTACATGGAAATATCTGACATTAATTAAAGAACTAATTAATAGCAACTCAAAGAAAAAATAAGACAAATTCTAAATGTTCTCTCATTCTCTCTTGTTATTATATTGCAAATAATGTAAACCTTATAAACCACATATATGTAACAGTGTGAGCAATTCAAGTCCTTAATTAGATGAATACAGCTGAGGCTAAATGACAGAATCTGTGTTATCAAGATGCTACTTATCTTTTCAATGCAAAATTATTAACAGATGTACTTACCTGGGGCTGAAGTGTGAGAAGCAGTCATAATTGAGGATGAATAAAAACTAGAAAGTCAAACAAGTTTTACTGACAAAAATTCAACTTCTGTAATCACAGGTATTTTATTGTACTGGGGCAAATTCATTTGTACCACCACCAACTCCCTACAAACCTGAATGCTTACTTTTTCAAGTCATTAAATGAATGTCAAATATACCTTTAGGGCTGGAGAGATGGCTTACTGGTTAAGCGCTTGCCTGTGAAGCCTAAGGACCCTGGTTCGAGGCTCGATTCCCCAGGACCCACGTTATCCAGATGCACAGGGGGTGCACGCGTCTGGAGTTTGTCTGCAGTGGCTGGAGGCCCTGGAGCACCCATTCTCTCTCTCTCTCTATATATATATCTGCCTCTTTCTCTCTGTGTCTATCACTCTCAAATAAATAAATAAAAATAATAAACAATTTTTTTTTAAAAATATACCTTTAGCATAAACCTAAGGATGGTTAGCAAATCTCTTTATAAACTTCTAGTGGGCAGTATGTTTTGCTGTTCCATTACATCTAATTCAGAATCTTATAAAAACCTAACACTCATGTTTATTTTGCTTTGTCATAATTAGATCTTAGATTATTTTTCAAAATGATCATGTCATATTTTTTCCTTAATCCTATTGGAGACTTGTACATATTACTAGCCTTTAGAAATGCAGCTGCTATACAATTATTATGTAGTAGCAGTATTGTCATTATTTATTTTACAAAGATATTGATTTTTTGGTTATTCTCCACCAGTAGGTCCTTGTTACTGGTCATTACCAATCTCTTCAAAGAGAATACCTTAGGTTGAATGTCTGCATGTATTTGTCCCACTTTCCCCTAGTCTGTTATACCAACCTGTTCTTAGAATTTTCCCATCACAACTTTGCTTCCCTTTTTAATTTTAAAATTTAAAAATTTTATTTTTATAATCACATGGTATATCCCAGGCTGGCCTCCACCTCAGTACATAACTAAAGATGGCCTCAAACTCGCAGTCCTACTGCCTCTCCCACTCGGGTTGGGGCAGAGGCATGAATACACATGCCAGATCTGAGTATCACCCCTCTCACTGCATTCAACATGAAGGTTAATTTGATTGATTTGACTGGCTAGGAAGATGTCCCCTTCCTCCCTAACTGCTCTACATGCTTTCCTTCTTAAGGCCTCACCTGGTTGAAAAGGGCAACATTTCTTGACAAAGGAGAGTGGTTTTGTGGTTAAAGGTGCATCAGTAATTGTGCGCCCCTACCAGATCCTCCAAACAAACTCTTAGACTTTCTTCATTTATATTTGAATATTTGAAGCAGTACATTTGGGGCATTTTTACTTTTTTATTTTTTTATTCAAAACTTCCATATTTATAAACAATAAACCATGATAATTCCCTCCTGTCCCTTCACTTTCCCCTTCACAACTCCAGTCTCCATCCCCACCCCTCAATTACTCTCTCTTTTATTTTGATGTCATCATATTTTCCTCCTATTCAGAGGATGTTGTGTGTGTAGTGCCAGGAACTGTGAGGTCATGGATATCCAGACCACTTTTTGTCTGGAAGAGTGCACGGTAAGCAGTCTTATGCTTCCTTTGACTCTTACATTCTTTCCACAACTTCTTCCACAATGGACCCTGAGCCTTGGAAGGTGTGATAGAGGTTTTTCAATGATGAGTACTCCTCTGTCATTTCTCAGCACAATGGTGCTTTTTGAGTCATTTGAGAGGTCACAGCCATCTGAAAAGAGAAGTTTCTCTGACCAAAAGTGAGAGTAGCACTAACATATGGGTATGAACATTAAAAGAAGTGATTACCTGGCAGTTTGGTGAGCATAATATATGCATTTAGCCAAATACCAGAAGGTGTTACACCCCTAGAGTTCATGACCTCCCCATCATAGGTTTTCAGTAGCAGGCATATGTTCCCTCCCATGGGGTGGGCCCCCAGTCCAATTAGAGAGTGGTTGGTTTTATTCCCATAATAGACATGTCACTCTTTTGCACCCATTGGCTCATATGGCCTGACTAGACAAGTTTAAGGCTTGCAGAGTCCACTTTTGTTTGATTCTACCATGACTTCTTTCCTCCCATGGAGCTGCATTCAGTGTAGCCTTTTCAAGCTTTCTGTCAACTGGTCTATAGGAAGAAGGTTTTCAGCTCAGATTCAACAAGATTTCTCTGTGACCTTACAGCCAAGCATGTGGAGTCTTCAGCAATAGGGTCTTATGATCTATTTCTGGTGGGAAGCCTGAGTGCACCATTGTCCAAAAAAGTAGGTTTCCATATGGCTTATTCATACCCTCTTGGAGTTTGATTAACCCTTCCCCCACCCTTCCTTTGCTAAATCTCTTCCCCTGACCTAACTTAGACTTTTGGCCCCCAGTAATCTGTTCATCTACTTACATATACTACTACTGAGTTTTATTCCAACACACATACAACTTCAAACATTTGTAGCTAGGCTCCACATATGAAACAGAATATGTGGCACTTGGCTTTCTGGCCCTGGGTTACCACACTAAGTATAATCCTTTCCAGAAACATCCATTTTCTTGCAAATTTCATAATTTCCTTTTTCTTTACTGTTGAATAGAGCTCAATTGTATACATATACCATATCTTCATTTCCACTCACCAGTAAAGGATATATAAACCAGTTCCTTTTCCTAGCTATTGTGAATAAAGCAGCAATAACCATGGATGTGTAAGTATCTCTAAGGTAGTGAGACAAGTTCTCAGCTTATATGATCTAGGAGTGTATAGCTGGGTCATATGGTAAAACTATTTTTACACATCTCAAGAACCTCCACACTGATTTCCACAATGACTCTACCAGTTTACATTCCCACCAACAATGTAGACTTGTTCCTTTTTTTTCCATATCCTTACCAGAATTTATGGTCATTTGTTTTCTTGCTGTCCGCCATCCTGATAGGAGTGAGGTAGAATCTCAAAGTGGTTTTAACTTACATTTCCCTGATGGCTAAGGATATAGAAAAAAAAAATAGATGTTTATAGGCTATCTGAATTTCTTCTTTTGAGAACTCAACTCTCTATTTAGTTCCATAGCCCATTTTTTAATTTGGGTTATTTGATTTCTGATTATTTCATTTTTGAGTTCTTTGAATATCCTGGATATTAACCCTCTATAGATAGCAAAGAATTTCTCTGATTCTGTAGGCTGCCTCCTTTCTCAATTCATAGTGATCTTTCTATGCCTAAGTTTTGTAATTTCATGCAGTCGCAGTGGTTGATTAGTGGTTGTATTTTCTGAGCAACTGAGGTTATATTAAGAAAGTTGTTGCCTATGTCAATATATTGAAGTGTTTCCCCTACTTTTTCCTCTAGCAGTTTCAGAGTTTCAGGTCTTTGGTTTATATGGATTTTATTCCTGTGCATGGAGAAAGATAAGAATCTATTTTCATCCTACTACATATAGGCACCAAGTTTTCCCAGCATCATTTGTTGAAGAGGCTGTCTTCACTGAGCACTTTTGGCATTTTTGTTGAAAATCGGATGACCGCAGCTTCCCAGACTTACATCTGGGTCTTTTATTCTGTTGCATTGATCTATGTGTCTGTCTTTGTGCAGTACCATGCTGTTTTTGTTACTATGGTTCAGTAATATATGTTAAAATCAGGTATGATGATATCATCAGGCTTATTTTTTTTACTCAAAATTGTTTTGGCTATTCAAGGGGTTTTGTGTTTACAAATGAATTTTAGGACTGTTTTTTTTTTTCTATTTCCATGGAAAATGTTGCTTGAATTTTGATAGGAATTGCATTAAATATGTAGTCTGCTTTTGTTAGACAGACATTTTCACAATATTGATTGTTCTTATCCAAGAACATGGAATGCCTTTCAATTTCCCTAGTTTCTTCTGCAAATTCTGAGTTCTTTAAAGTTTTCATTGTAGACATCCTTCATTTCCTTGATTAGCTTTATTACAAGATACTATATTAGTTTTTGAGGTAATTGTGAATTGGAGTGATTCCTTGATTGCATCCTCATCATGTTTTTTTGTAAATATGTAGGAAGATTATTGATTACTGTGTGTTTATTGTGTGTCCTGCTGTTGCTAAAAGTGTTTGTCAGCTCTAGCAGCAAGATGGTAGTGTCTTTAGGGTCCTTTATGTAAAGAATCATATAATCTGCAAATACTGACAATTTTATCTCTTTCTTTCCAATTTGTATCCCTTTTATGAATATTTCTTGCCTTATTGCTCTAGCCAAGTTGTCCAGTACTATATCAAATAAAAATGAGGACAGAGGACATCATTGTAAAATTCACCAGTGAATTCATCTAGGCCTGGACATTTTTGTTTTGTTTTTGTTTTTATTTATTTATTTGAGAGTGACAGACAGAGAGAGAGAGAGAAAGAGGAGAGTGGGCACGCCAGGGCTTCTAGCCACTGCAAATGAACTCCAGACATGTGTGCCCCCTTGTACATCTGGCTAACGTGGGTCCTGGGGAATTGAGCCTTGAACCAGGGTCCTTAGGCTTCACAGGCAAGCACTTAACCGCTATGCCATCTCTCCAGCCCTAGGCCTGGTCTTTTAATATTTTTATTCATTTATTTTTTAATATTTTATTTATATATTTATTTATTTATTTGACAGAGAAAGAAGGGGAGAGAGAGAAAGAAAGAGAGAATGGACACGCAAGGGCTTCCAGCCACTGCAAGTGAACTCCAGATGCATGTGCCCCCTTGTGTATCTGGCTAACATGGGTCCTGGGTAATAGAACCTGGGTGCTTTGGCTTTTCAGGCAAATGCCTCAACCACTAAGCCATCCCTCTAGCCCTGGACTATTTTATATATATATATATATATATATATAAATACTTGGATCTCCTTATTTGTTATAGGTCTATTGAATAGTTTATCTCATCTTGATTTAATTTTGGTGGGTCATATAAATCTAAGATATCATCCATTTCTTTCATAATTTCAAACTTAGTGGAATATATTTCTTAAAGTATGCCTGTGTGATTTTCTGAATTTCTTGGTGTATGTTGTAATATTACCTTGTCCTTCTCTAATTTTACTAATTTGTGTCTCTTCTCTCTCTCTCTTTTAGTTAAATTTGGTAAGTGTTTATCAGCCTTGTTTACCCTCTTTATTTCACTGATTCTTTGTATTGATTTTTCTAACTTCTATTTCATTAATTTCTGCCCTAATTTTTATTATTTCTTCCCATTTACTGATTTTGGGTTTACCCTGTTATTGTTTTTCCAAAGCCATGTGGTAAAGGATTACATTGTTCATTTGTGACCTTTCAACCTTCTTAATATAGTTACTTAAAGCTATAAATTCCCTCTTTGCACTGCCTTCATTGTATCCCAAAGGTTTTAGTATGTTGTGTTCTCTTCATCATGCCATTCTAAGAATTTTTTGTTTTGCTTCTTGACTTTTTTCATTGAACCATTCATCATTTAGTAGTGTACTTTTTAGTTTCCATGATTTTGCACATGCTCTACAGCTTTTCTTGCTGTTGATTTGTAGTTTAATCCTATTGGGATCAGATAGAGCACAAAGAATTATTTCAGTTTTTCTGTATTTGCTAAGATTTGCTTTGTATACTAGTATATGGTCTATTTTAGAGAATGTTCCTTGTGCTGCGGAAAAGAATGTGCACTCTGCAACATTTGGATGAAATTTTCTATAAATATCTGTTAGGTTCATTTGTTGGATAACCTCATTTAATCCAGATGCTTCTCTGTTTATGTTTTATTGGGATGACCTGTCACTTGATGAGAGTGGGGTTTTGAAGTCATCTACTAAGATTGTGTTTGGTGTTATCTGTGACCTTAATTCTAATAGTGTTTGTTCATGAAACTGGGAGCCCCAATGTTAGGTGCATATATGTTTAGAATTGTAATGTATTCCTGTTGGAGTGTTCCTTTAATCAATATAAAGTGACTTTCTTTATCTTTACTCACTAATGTTGGTTTGAAGTATACCCTGTCACATATTCTGAAAGCAACACCTGATTGTTTCCTAGGCCCATTTGCTTGAAATACCATTTTCCAACCTTTTAAGATAGTGTCCATCTTTTATGGAAGGATGCTTTTTGGAAGTACACATAGAAGGATACTGCTTTTTAACCAGTCTCTAAGCTTGTGTCTTTTGTTTGGGGAATTGAGGCCATTAATATTGAGTTATTTTTGAAATGTGTACATTTATCCTTGCCATTCTTGGTTTTTAGTTCTTCCTGTTTATCCTTTACTCTTTTGTATTAACTATTTCTTTGAGTATGGTTTATTTTTTCCTGTTTCCTTATGTGTATGGTTTCTTTCTCTGTAGCATGAAGGGATCTGTCAAGTATTTTCTGTAGACTGGTTTACTGTTCATATGTTCCTTTAGTGTTTTTGTGGCATTCCGTATTTCTCCATCAATTTGGATGGATAACTTTGCTGGATAGAGTAATCTTGGTTGACAGTTGTTATCTTTGAGAACTTGGAATCTGTCATTCCATACCTTTCTTACTTTTATAGCTTGTGTTGAATAATCTGCTGTTATCCTGATAGGCATGCCTTTATATGAGACTTGACTTTTCTCTCTTAACTGCTTTCAACATATTTTGCTTGGTTTGTGTGTTTTATAGTTTAATAATGATATGATGATGAGAGGTCCTTCCCTAATTTTGTCTCTGTCAATCTAAAAGTTTCCTGTATCTGTGTTGGCATAACTTTCCCTATGTGGGAGTTTTCTTGTATGATTTTGTTGAAAATATCTGATATGCCTTTGGAGTTACTTCTTTATTTATTTATTTATTTTTAATTTGAGAGAGAGAAAGAGGAAAAGTGAGGAGAGAGATAGAGAGAGAATGGGCATGCCATGGCTTCTAGCCACTGCAAATGAACTCCAGATACATGTGCCACCTTGTGCATCTGGCTTACCTTGGTACTGGGGAAACAAATCAAGGTCCTTTGGCTTTGCAGGCAAGTGTCTTAACCACTAAGCCATCTCTCCAGCCCTGAGGTGAAATTCGTCTCCTTCTACTATGCTCTGAAATCTTATGTTTTATCTCTTCATAGTGTCCCAAATGTCTTGGAATTCCCATTCATGCCTCCTGTTAGTTTGTCTTTCTCTTTGTGGGCTGTATTAGATCTGCTACCTAGTCTTCTAATTTAGATATTCTGTCCTCTCCTTGATCCATTCTACTGATGAGATTTTCAACAGAATTTTCTATTTGAATTATTCTTTTTGTTTGTTTTTTTCCAATATTTCTGATTGGCATTTTTTTTTTCATTATTTCTATTTCCTTGCTCATGTCATGTATTGACCTCCTTTATTCATTAAGTTGGTTTTCTGTGTTCTCTTGGGATTCCTTAAGGAGTTTGTTTCCTTCTTGAGTCTTTTGATTTATTCTTTGATTTCTTAGAACATAGCTATAATCATTTAAAAAAAATCTTTGTCAGGCATTTCATCTAAAAGAGTCTCACTGGAGGTCATTACTGATGTATTTATATTTTTGGTAGACTTGTACTGTTTTGATTATTTTGTTTCTTGTAATGTAATGTGGAGATTTTTGCATTTTGAGTTAATTTGATGCTTGGGTTTTCTAATTATCTGCAGTATTCTTAGCTGTGTAAATCTGACTTTTTATATCTTCAGGGTAGGAGTTTAAGGTGCTTGGTGTGGCTCTTATATTCCCTGACTAACAACAGAAGTGCACTTAGGTGTTGAGTTTGTGGGATATTCAAGTATTCTAGGAGGCTGGGAAGAGCAAGTTACCAGTAAATTCTAAATTTTAACTAAGCAATATACATATTCAATCAAAACCAGCACAGAGTATTTATGCAAGAGTGAGGATTAAAATGAACAGATAATCTAAGAAAGCCAAAGTCCCTTGAGTTGCCCCACACCCTTAATCCTTTCAACTAGGAGTCTGAGATTTCTGGTCTAAAATGGGTTCCAGGTCAGCCTGGGGCTGTGTGATACCCTGCCCCTAGTAATGACAGAAGAGAAAGACAATGGCCCCATAAAGCAGGAAACATCAAAAGCAACAATAGTCAATACCAAAATACAGCTTATTTGAAAATTGCAAAGCTGACCAAGAATATTTCAATCAGATCTAGCATGTAACCTGCCTTGACAGGAAAGGTGAGATTAACACTTTCAGTGCAGGCGTATTTACCTGGATTTGTGTAAGTAGCCCTTATTATCTTTTGGAATGGCTTTCAATCTCATCAGTGCTGACTGCCACCTCAATCCCTCTCTGCTCTGTTGTGGATTTGGTTAGGTTGCTTGGGTTGCTAGATTTGGTGTCACGATGGGCTCTGCTGGATGATATGTGGCTGGGGGTGGATAAGTTCTCTGGTGGTTCATGGCACTGGTGGATGGGGGAAGGGAGGCTGTGCAGGATGCTTGAAGTTGTTCCAGATCTGCTCAGCTGGCCCAGTTTGTGATCTTCTCCAGCAGCTAATTAGCTGGTCCCTGCTGTCTTTCTCTTAGGGTTTCTTCACTTTGCAATGAGGCTGATGTGAATGAAAAATCCCCTACCCTAGCTTCTGTTCTTGAGGCTTTGCACAGTACCAGGCTGGGCAGGCATGTGAGTTGGAGCCACTGTGGTGGTGGCTGCTTTTGTGCTTCCTGCTTCCTAGGAGTTCTAGGTCTCTCCTATTTCTCTGCTATGGTTGATAATTCCTTACACACCTTCACTTTTCACCAGAAAGTGTATATTACTATTTCTCTGCTTAATTTTGCCCCTAGACTGCTTTTGTGTGGCTGTTATGCTGCCCAGATTTTTCTTTTTTTCCTGTGCCACATCCACCAACCTAAATAAGCCTAAATATGTTAGCATGTTCCCATATCTAATGTTTACTACTCTGGATTCTCATATGTAGTGAAGGAATCAGTAAATAAAAAGAGATCATGAATAATTTATCAAAAAATTATCCTACATTAGAATGAATATACGATTTGATCAAATAATAGTCATGAGAACTTCAGTTCCATAACAGCCAAGGTAATCTGAATAAGCAGCTCTTTAGGCATTCTTTCAGGCAGGAAATGCATTTCAACAGGAACATGGACAGGCTGCAAATGGCAAACCATTAGGAGGAACTTGGCAACCTTATAGTATTCTCAGAAGGTAAAAGACTTCTAAAAATGATCCTCTTCTATCACCAATTCTATGAACTCTTTGAAAAGGAAAAAAAAAAATGGCTGGCTAGTCACAGCAATTTTGGTAGATCAAAGATGATGAGACTTTTAAAATGGAAATTAGTCCTTCATGATACGTCATGAGATTCTCACACTGCTTAACACTCCAGGCTTGATAGTGAAATATGATGGCAACTAATTTCATTCTGGTCTCATTCTTTGCTAAGTGGATCATGATGCTTACTCATAAAAGAAAAGATGTGTTTTTAGAACATTAAAAATAGTGGAAGTCTGGGGCTGTAGAGATTTCTCAGTGGTTAACATGCTTGCCTGTGAAGCTTAAGTACCCATGTTTGACTCCCCAGAGCCCACATAAGCCAGACAAATAATGTGATGCATGCACAAGGTCGCACATGTGCACAAGGTGGCACACACATCGGGAGATTGGTTGTAGTGGCTGGAGACCCTGGCATATCAATTCTCTCTCTCTCTCTGTCTCTCTGTATATCTCTCTCTCATAAAAAGTATTTTTATGGCTGTAGAGATGGCTTAGTGGTTAAGGCACTTGACCATGAAGCCTAGCGACCTTTGCTTGACTTCTCAGAACAAATGTAAGCCAGGTGTACAAGGTGGCACATTAATCTGGAGTTTGTTTGCAGTGGCTAGAGGACACACCCATGTTCTCTCTGTCTGTCTGTCTGCCTGTGTGTCTGTCTGTCTATCTCTGTCCCTCATATAGAAAAAAGAATGGAAAACTACACAACTATATTTGTACAGATTTTAGCTGAAGAAAAAAAAAATAGGAAAAGTTCTCTTCAGGTGATAGTGTAACTTAATTTTGCCTGACAATACTAAGAGTTTTCTCCATGCTATTAGTTTCTTCTCTAAGCAAAAGTAAGAATTGAGTTTTTATTTAATATGTTCTTATAATTGAATTTTGTAACCAGCTCTTAAGGTACAATATGTTATGAATGTGAGGAATCATTATACCAAAGGACAATAATCATTTTGGCATTGAGCCACCAATGTGTTGTGCTCTGGACACATGCTGACCTGCCAACATGGAAAATGCTCAGATGCCTGTCTTTAGGCACATTTTCTTTTGCAGTCACTAGAATCTGGAATTACTGGTTTATGAGTCTGGGAAAACAGAACCACAAGAACCATCAAGAACTAAACTCATTTATACCACACATTTGGAATAGAAGTAAACAGAAGGCAAAATTATTAATGAAATATCTTAATATTTTTGAGGAATAAATTTATCATGCCTCTATTTGCAGCAGCACTTGAAAGATCTCTGGGTTCCTGAGAAATAATTTCTCTCACCTCAGTGCCTCTAGATTAGCTATCTTCCTCACAAGGCCCAGACCCTTAACACTATTCCTATCTGAATCTTACTAAAGGGCCTACGCCTATTAAATTCTCTCTAAACTAATAATGTTTATTCCATTTATCTGGTACTGACTTCACTCTCTGCTGGAGAATCTGCTTCTCTTTTTCAGATGGACACAGAACCTGAGGAGGGAATCATCCCATTGCACCTCACCAGTGCTGCTTTCTTGGTGAACCTGGAATCAACACAAGAGTGAAGGTGGGTAGTGCATTGTGGGGGTAGTCATCAGTAATGGGGAAGAGGTAATGTCTCTGTGTGTAATGTCCCAACTTGTGGCTCTAACAATCTTTCCACCCTCTTTTCCACAAATTTCCCAGGGCCATGTTGGGTTCATTTTAGGTCTACTACAGTGATGAGGTCTTTGGAGCTTCTGTGTCTTTGGATCTCTGGTTTGGAAGGAGTGAGACCTTTATTGATATTACTGAGAAAATTCAGATTTTGACATGTATTCAATCTTGTGCATGATTCTATCAAATCAAGGGCAAATAAGAAGTTCTGAATCTTCTAATGGGTTTAGACCATGTAAGAAACCAACATAATAACCAGACATGAGGCTATATTTTCAGAAGCCATTTCTCAAAAACAAGAAATTAGAGTGTTATTTTTTATTACTTAATATCATAGGTGTCTAAAACTTGGAATGTAATATAATTATGCATGTCACTGTGCATATAATACAGCAGTTATATTACATTTCATGGTTTTAAGCAATATGATATTAGCTTTGTGCCAGGCATTGTATTATAGAGAAGCTTGCTTTTTGTTTGAAAGTATCAATCTATTAATAGCAAATTAAGCATCTATTTGAAAAACATAGTGCCAGAATTATACCAGTTGGCAAGTGAAAGAACTATGAAGGCATTTGAAATATCTAACATTTGAATATATTTTTTAGAAGCTTTCGGGCAACTTGGTATACATAGCTTGAAAAGTTGCTGTCTGTTGAATTATAAACCAGTATAATTCATAAATAGACACAGCTCGTAATGTCACTGAACGGTTATAGTCACAGCATCGACTGTTATTTAGGAAGCGACTTTCATGAGTGGACACATGCTTTCCACAGGGGCTCAGGAGGCAACAGTGAGCACAGAGCTCTATACGGGGGCGCAGAGGTGAGCAGTGATGCTGAGTCATCACGGAGCTTATTATTGAATACAGAAAAGAAGAACCAGCGTTGTTCTTAAAGACCGAAAAGGGTTTCAAATAATTACTGAGGTCTTCCCTCATTATCCCACAGGAAAACTATTATCAAAATACAGAGTAAAAAAAAAAAAAAAGTAATTATCAGTAAACAGTTCTACAGAAGCCATCTAGGTTGCTATTTTTCTCATTTGTCTTCTATCATAAATAACTTCCACCATAGCCAGTCATGAAGGCACATGCCTTTAATTCCAGCACTGGGAGAAAAGAGTGAGAGTGATTGCTGTGAGTTCAAGGCCATCGTGGGACTATAGAATAAGTTCCATGTCATGTCAGACTGGGTCAGAGTAAGACCACACCTTGGACAAACAAACAAACAAACAAATAAACACAAAGAACTTACATTCAGCCACACTTACATTCTAGACTTTCAATGGGAATACTGTTTCAGCAAATATGAAGTTTCTTAGATTCCTGCTTGAGAATTATCTCACTTCGGAGAAGATAGAACAAAGGCAAAAATCATTGCCTCCAATGATTTATGAAAACCTAAAAACAAGTTTGAACATCTGTTTACTGAAGTACCCTTTCTTCCTCCTCCCCCTTGCATTTTTGACTCACCTTCCATCAAGACTGATGCTCTCAGCTGTTATAATCATCATCCTTAAAGTGATCCTCTTTCAGAAATGACTTATTCTGTCCTTCCCCAATCAACACACTCCCTCTGCAACAGAACTCATTTGTTCCAAGAAAGCAATAAGGTTGAAATAACCCTCCCAGATGTGTTTGCTTTTGTAAAATAACTTTTATTGCTTTTTTAACTAATTACAAAAGTAATTCATGCTTATTGTAGAAATGTAAAGAATAAACCAGCACTAAGAAGAAAGCAAAATTCCCCTATGCTTGTCCAGTATTTGCATTTCTAAGAAAGATTTTTTTTGGCAGATGTATTCAGCCAGTGAAAATACCCTGCTGCTCCACGCTGTTCATAAAGGATGGTGATGGGTAATTTGAGATGAATGGAACGGAGGGTGACCACATTTGATGCTCATAAGCCTTCCTGCGTAATATCCAAATTATTTCATTTTTAATGAGATACCAAAAGGTTGGTAGAGGCAGTATACTTCAGATAGACAGAGAAGCCATGGCTTTGCTGAATCCCATTTTGAGGCTTCAAACATGAAAGTTCAGCTTGAAGGCTGAGATATTGGCAGGGCCAAGCAGCATAGCATGGCTGTTAGGTTTCTAGTGTGAGACAGGCCAAGAAAGAGAAGGCATTGTTTGTACAACTTACCCTTACCTTCTTACATTTACTTCCTCTGGGCTGCTTTCACAAGAAAATAGTCATCTAATCCAAACTCCAAATACCCTTGCTTCAGCTTCTGTTTTTATTTTTTTAGTACATTATTTAAATTTATATCCAGTTACTTTTGGCTTTTATAGCCTTCAGTGCCTAAGTTCTGAGAGGTAAAGAGAGCTGGATAAGAATCAAAACAAGAAAGATACAAAAGAGCTTCCCCATCAGTCCCCAAGTCTTCCCTGTACTACAGTTGCCTGCCATCAAGCCCTACCCCCAACTCTGGTACAACCCATGGCAACCACTGGCCTGCTCTCAATCCTGGTGGTTCTGCCTTTTCTGGGTGCCACGTTAGTGAATCTGACTTTGTTCTCTTCCTATCAGGCACCTGAGAGTCATCCCTGCTGTGTAAGCCAAATGCTTGTCCTTCAGTTCCCCTCAGTCAATTCAGTAGAAGCCAAGATAAAGACAAGATTGCCCAAGACATGTGTATAAAAGAGCCTATCATCTAATGGAATAAAAACCCATAACACTATGGAGTGCTTGAACATTTGATGCCAACAGAAACACAACCAGCTTGGACAAAAAGGAACAGAGAGACTAAAAAATGGCTTCTCTCCCCTTGTTGGAATTCCTACATATAGGACATAAGCTAATAAAACAATTCAAATGAAAATAGTTGCTGCCTGTTATATAAAAGGGTGACTACAAGGATAGCGCTATAAGCCCAGAAAGCAGAAATGTAAACCACAGAGGATTCTTCACTGGACTTTGCACTTAACAGGATTTTTTCAATTATATTCAAGATCACCAAGAAGGAAATATTACTTGTTCCTTCAATTTTCTCCATTTTGAAAGAAAATTTCTACACCTGCTATGGTATGCTTTCTTCCCCAATGTATTTAAGAAGCAGATACCCTTACAGTTCAACAGATTGAGAAGGATTTTGCCCCTCTCAAAAGTTCCTGATCTAATATGTAATTACAATGATTGTAATGGGGAGGTAATACGATGGAGAATGGAATTTCAAATGGGAAAGTGTGGGGGTGGGGAGGGAGGGAATTACCATGGGATATATTTTATAATCATGGAAAATGTTAATAAAAATTAAAAAAAAAAAGTTCCTGGTCTAGATAATCAGATTTGTGATTCAGATGGCTGTATGGGCATGAGTTGGTGCTGTAATAGATTTAAAATATTAGGATCATGGAATATGGTAAATTTATTGGATGTGTGGGATCTCTGGGAGCTTTGAGGAACAAGAAGAAAGATGAAAATAGGCAGAAAAAATGGTCTCCCAAATGACCATGCTCAATTTTGCAGAATATGTGGACTGTATTAGTTTACACAGTATAACAGACTTTGAAGATGTGATTAAGCATCTTGAGATGGAGAAATTAGTGTGATAAGTGTGATTTAATCAGCAGTCCTTGCAAAATGGAGGTAGGAAAGTCAGAGTAAGAAGAGCTGGACAACAGAAGTAGAGGTCAGAGTTATGAGATTATGAGCCACGGCAGCCTCTACCAACACACTGGTGAGGAAAAGAGCCTTGAGGGGGAGTGTCACTCTGCCAGTCACAGTCACAACGGCACCCTCCAGTCTTCCCACATACAAATTTCAAAGGTTTTGGATTCATTCTCTTTGTGGGTATATATGATCTCATTTTCTTTTCCATTTAGATTATTGGGTTACTTCAGACATCTGGGTATATAATGTATGAAGCAGAGCCACCATTTTCAAATATCCTGTTAAAAGCATATATTTCATCAATTAACTTCAAATGCTACATTCATTACTGTTTCTAAACTTTTGATTCAATGCCTTTGCCAGTTCACTAACAAAATCAGACCATTTTAATTTTAGAGATCTTTCATAGTATTTCCATATTTGTATGCAAGCTAGCATCCTTGTATTCTTTTCTATTTCAACATTTCTATAAATACTTTTGGCATTTGTTATCCAATTATGACATTAAAAAAACTTTTTATGTCCATTTAAAAAATCTGGCTTTGAAAACATTATACATTGACCTAGAGCTCAACAAAATTACCATGATGTTTATTCTTCTAATCCAAGTATATTTTATTCATATGTAATTTCTTATTGCATGTACTTTAGACTGGCTTAAACTACTTATCAATGGCTAGGCAATACTTCCACGTGCATGAGAAACGCACACTAGGGTTGAAGGAAAAATATCATCCTCTCTTGCCATGTACTCACCAAGCTGTTAAAAAATATTTTTTTTCTCATCTTTTTTCAAGGGAGACGTACCGTAACTTTCATATTATTGAGCTAGTACTGCCAAAGCTGCTTCTTCCATAAAGTAGATGCTGATCCATTGAAAATCACTGGTTGGCAAAATGTTGTTTTTGGATGAGAGCCCTCATCAAGACTAATTCACATGCTTTCAAATGTAACCAAACACTCTCTTTTCCAGCATTGAGAGACTGTTTTTGCTAAGGCCTCTTTATGTATATCCTCTCAGCCTTTCTCTATTCGGGTTTTACTCCAAAGACAGTGGAGTAGGATTCACTCAACGTTTATTTTCACCACCATTGTACATAGAATAATCACTCATGAGATGTGTAATGGGTGATTTGGCACAAATTGTTACAAAGCTGTGTTTACAGACAAGGCTGGTTTATCCCTACCTGTGTGATTTGCTTTCTACCCAATGACCTAAATATCATCCACCATTATAGTCATAAATCCTCACTACTTTGCTTCCTCTTTCTTTCTTTTTCCTCTTGATTGATTCTGTTGCTCCACATGTCATTTTGCTTGGCATATTTTTTTTCTCTTGGACATTATAAATAATAAACCCTACTTGCAAAAGCAGTGTTTCTATGTTCATTACCTTACTGTACCTAATTAAAATCCAAGGTACACTTAGACATTGCATCCTTGGCTTTCCTTCTGCTCTAGGAGGTGTGTGTTTCATACTTCCCTGATGTAATAAACCATTGCTTTGCTTGTAGTTTCATGTCAGTGTAACTTTCTGTTTGAATGATGTTTATGGTGGATTGACTCAGGTGTTTGCCATATACTCATGTGCTTGGGATTTTTGGTGCCCAGGTGATAGCAATTTGGGTGGTGGAGCCTTCTTGGGTGGGTGTATTGAGGTTTATTAGCTCTAACTTACCAGTGTTAGTTTGGATCATTCTCTTGCTGCTGTTTTCCACTTGCTATGGCCAAGGTGATGTCCAGTCTCTGCTCATGCCATGCTTTCCCCTGCCATTCTGAAGTTTCCCCTTCATACTCTAAGCCAAAATAAAGTCTTTCCTCCAACAAGCTGCTTCTGGTCAGGTGTTTTTCCAGAAATGAGAAGGTAACAGAAACGTTGCTAGTGACATTTTTTTTTCCTATTTATTTCCAGAGTTCCTCTCCAGCACTTCTAAGCCTCAATATCAGGAACTGACACATCCATCCTAGAAGCAAACAACACCTTCATAAATTGCCACTGAAATTTCATGCCCTATAACAATAAGCCGATTATAGCATTTCCATAGCATCCTATTCTCTGCACATTTGCAAACCTCCAGGAGAAATATACTAATATCAATTTCTATTTGACTTGATGCCCTATGACAAAATTCTCATATCTTCTGCATTTAGGCCTAGTTGCTTAGTCTGACCCACTTTGTCAGGTCAGGTGGGTTTTGTTTTCTTCTACAGAGTTTCATTTGTGCTTGTCCTCTACCTGCAATTCTGCTTTCTTGATGACTATCCCCTTCATGTACAGATTGATGTCTGAAGCCTAATTATAGACAACTTTAAATAATATTTCAGAGGACAGGACCAGGAAATAGTATGAACTAATTTACATATCAGCATACCCTCAGCTCCCACCCAGCTTAAGGCTATATCTCATAATCCTTCATTGTGTAGAGATCTCCATGCTACAATTATATAATTTCTTTGTCCTAATTATGGTTACAACATATATCTTTAACAAATATGAATGATATGATATCAGATTACTCATTCAAAATGGTGAAATATACTTGCCATTTCTATAAATTATCATACTAAAATTCTAGTTGTAGAAAGCTAGAGGTAAGATTTTCTTCTCTTCAGTGAAAGGCCATGACTTAGAATCACCCACAGGTTATGAGACATGAACAGCTGGCTATAGACATGGTGTCAGAGCAAAGGATATACTTTTGTTCAGATCATGACTTATGACACCAAAATTAAATGCTGCTGGCAAGGAATATGGTTTATCTCATGAGGGCTGAGAAGAATGCATTTTCCAGGAGACTTGCCAACATGATAAACAGAATCTTCAATTGAAACTTGAGAAAAGTAAAGGAAAATGTTCAGCTTGCACTATAAGACACTGCCCTTGGAGGTTATTATGTATGAAATGGGGGAAGAAGAAACAATGGGGGAAATGCCAAATAATTCATAAAATGAAATAGCAAGGGAGACATATGGCAGGGTTGCTGAGACAATTTTAGCATCTCTGTAGCAATGAAGGTATAGGTAGTGAACAAAATGAACTTGAGATATTTAACCCAGTGAAATCCATACCACATAATGAATGCCACTAAACTTTGTAGAAAATTTGGCAAATAATGGTACAACAACATATTCTGCTTGAATAGGAAGAAATCCATATAGAGAAGGAAGTCATGGAGATAGTTCAGTACATTTCAAGAATGTGAAACCTCAGTGGAATCTAGGAAGCTGGAACAGAATCATTGTCAAACATTAGGTTAAGAATGCAAGACAGACAAGAAGAAACAATACTTTAATAGTACCTTCCAAAGACAGAAGTCACCCAATGTGGTAGTTTGAATCAAATGCCCCTCCCCCCATAAACTCTGTATGTTGAATGCTTTGTCCCTAGCTGGTGGTAAATTGGGAGGTGGAGCCTTGCCAAAGGATATGTGCTGCTGGGAGGCATGTTTTGGGTTGTTATAGTCCAGCTTCCTCCTTGCCAGGGCTCAGCTCACTCTCTTGCTGCTTTCTGTCAGCTGCTGTGGCAACAAATCTCTGCTCTGTCATCCTTCCCCTGCCATGCCTAAACATCCTCTCAAAACTGTAGGCCAAAGTTTTTCTACTTTTGGTCATGACTTTTTTTCCCCTAGGAACACAAACAGAACGACAATACCCATGAAGGGGTGGAAAGAATGCCGTCATATAACTTACCACTGTCACTAACTAGCACCTATTATTTTTCAAATAAATAACAAAGAGATTTTGTAAACAGAAAAAATGGCAGCAGAATGAAAAGTCAAGAGGTCATAAATTGAACTCATATTACAAGAGATACATAACCAAAATGATTAGACTTTGAACAACCATAGAGGTGGCACTAAAGGACTCATACTGGACACTAGAATGTGTTCTGACAAGAGTTGTAGCAGCATTAAAACAATGGAAGGAAAGAATGACTCAGCAGAGTTAAAATATGAAGTGGGTTTTCCTGAAAGTGTGAGATTAACAATGAAAACTGTAGAGAAAGGCTTCCTACTACAAGGAGAGAGCAAACAAAACCAAAAAACTGTCTATGAGAAAAGGTAGTCAGACTCAGGAAAAAGTACAGCATGAGCAGTCAACTTTTTCTTTTATACAACTTAGTATTCGATAAATAACATGTTTTTAGCATAAACATGTTATGTAATGTTATAGACTCATTACACTAAAAAGATTTACCTTTTTTCACTTTTACTGACGGTTTTCATAGTGTACATAATATATTTTGATCACAGTTCCCTCTCATTATTTACTTTGTTCCCTCTCATGCCCATTTCACATAATCCCTTCTTCTTTTCCAAATAGTTTGTATTCTAGTTTTGATATGACTTTCTTCTGCTGCTTTCCTCCACTACACATGATGACATGTTGGTGGACACAGCATTTTGCAGGTAGCAGTATTTGCTATGAGATCATGAATGCAATGGCCACTTTGTGTTCAGAGAGCATTCCAAAGCATTCCTCTCATTCTCTGCCCCTAATATTCTCCCACAATATCCCCTCAGCCTTGGAATGATAAGGATGTCTCATGTGGTTCACACTACTTAACTGCCATTCCTTCTCAGCACTTTGAGGCATCTCAAGTGCCCCTCTAGTTACTGCTATGTGCAAAAAGAAACTTTTCTGGCTGAAAGTGAAAGCAGCACTAATCTATAAATAATAAACACAAATGTTTAGAGAACTCTTTGGTGAGAAAAACATATCCATTTAACCAAATGGCCCTAGGAGTTTGCCTCCAGTATCTATAACTTTCCTAGCCATCAGCATCTGACTAGTGTTTCCATACCAGGCATGTTAAAAATTATCGGTCTGAAGTTCAGAGTTAATTAGCATTCTGCATTTTGTCTGGGAGCTCTACCTTCAGAAAACTCCTACCCTTCTTTATTTATGATTCCGAAAGCAGTACTATACATTATATATTTTCAGCTTCCCACCAGCCACCATGCTTCATTTGTTCAAGATATAATTAAATTGTTGTGAACTGCAATACAGTCATAAATTTGTAAAAATAAGGATACATTAAGGACTGAAAGATGGGAAAGATGGGGGTCAGGGCAGTGTGCATCTTCTATGGAGGCCATGCACCTTTGAGAACTATGATGGGCTTGGTCTGGGAAAAGAGACAGAAATTTAAAGTAGATCTAAACTGCAGCCAGGGATTATGTGACAACATATGAGAAAAGTGAAAACTTCAAAAAGATGGAAAGCTGGAGATGTAGCTCAGTGGTCAGCTGAGGCATAGCTAGCTCAAGGCGCTGGCTTTCATGCCCAGCACCACCAAAAAATAGATGCCAGGAGTCAGTTTTGGCCCCTACTATTATGTGACTGAGTTCACCAGGCATTAGACAACTCAACCCAACTTAAGATATTTTAGCTCATTTAGCTCATTGGTCAATTACTTAGTGAGAAAAGTTTGTATCTACTATACAAGTTACTGAGAAGAACTTGCTTCCATATAATAAAAATTTTCTGTCTAGTTGAATACTATACACATGGACTGGCCACTCTCGAATCAACTAGTTACATTGGTTCTTGCATACTACAAAAAATAGCTATGAAACTGAAATATGTGGTAAGTGTAAAATACCAGTGAAAATTATAAAACATAGAAACAATATAGGACAATTGATAAATGCTTTTATATTTACCAAATATTTAAGCATTAAAATTTTGTATATGCTGATTTTAGTATATTGTTTCCAACATTAAATTTGTCTACTGCTTCTTACATTTTTACATTTCCATTATTTGTTTAATTATATCTGTGATTTGTAAAATACCTTATTGGAGAATGACGTTGTCAGAAAGAGAAAGAGAGGTAATTGATCTAAAAGGTGATCTTGTAATTTAGCTGATCAGGAAAGTGAGGACCAGAAAGGTAAAGAACCTAGCCAAAGTCATCCAGCTAGACTTGTGTCAGGACAAGAATAAAATTGTGACATCTCACTGTGATCCAAGTTTTCATACTATTTCTCTAGGATTGCTACCTCAGTTTATACAGCTTTTAATAAATTGGGGGGGGGGAAAGCCCTTAAATTTGAAAGGATTTTTAAATATTAATGCAGATGTCCTATCTCATCTAGGAAGTTTTACTTAATAAGAAGTCTACATTGTCCTGGTTGAATTGAACTCGTGTGATAGATAATTTTTATAAGACAAACTACTTAAAATGTACTTATGATATTGATAATTTAACTGTGAATAAAGCTATAATAAAATTCAAGAACACCACAAGTACCATTTAATCTGCATGCTCAAGTAGCTATTGTATGTGGCCCTTTACTAAAGGTAACACCATATACAAGCATACAAACTCTAGTGGAGCCTGAGGCAGAATTTTTTCTTAATTTATAGCACATGCATTATAAGGTTACCCTATCAAAATCCCAAAGCTGTCCCACTCTCTCTGCATATCCCCCATCCTTAATTTGCTATCAACATAGGACATTTTCTGCTATCAATTATTTGTACTTGGTCAAAATATATATTTATATAGTGGTTAATTTCCTTTTTTGTGACAAAATATCTGACAAAAGCAACCTAAAAAAGGAAAGGTGTATTTTAACTGCACAGTTTGAGGATATAGTACATCATGGAAGAAAAAGCATAGTGCAATGAATGTGAGGCAGATGGTCACATTTCATCCATAGTCAGGAGACAGAGAGGGATAAATGCTGTGCTCAGCTTGTTTTCTCCTCTTTATTCAGTCTGAGACCCCAGCCCATGGGATTGGTTTTGCCCACAGTGAAAGTTGGTTTTCACACCTCAATCCCATCTAAACATTCTTTTACAAATATATGACAAGATTTTCTCTTAGATTATTGCAGCTCCTGAGAAGTTATTACAAACAATATTAACCATCATATCACATAATACATAATAATATCATATATTTCTTAAATCTTTTCTCAATATGGAAGTTCACACAATTATCCAGGCAGATATTAAGTAATAACATATACTTTGTTGAACAGTATAAAAATTAAAGGTAATTTTAGAATTAAAAAAATATGATTGGGACTAGAGAGGTGGCTTAGTGGTTAAAGCATTGACCTGCAAAGCCAAAGGATCCAGGTTCGATTCACCAGAACCCATGTTAGCCAGATGCACAAGGTGGCACATGTGTCTAGAGTTCGTTTGCAAAGGCTGGAGGCTCTGGTATGCACATTCTCTCTCTCTCTTTCTCTCTCTCTCTTAAACAAATAAATAAAAGTAAAACATTTTTTAAAAGATTATGTGGGCTGGAGAGATGGCTTAGTAGTTAAGCACTTGCCTGCGAAGACTAAGGACGCTGGTTCGAGGCTCAGTTCCCCGGGACACAAGTTAGCCAGATGCACAAGGGGGCCCATGGGTCTGGAGTTCCTTTGCAGTGACTGGAGGCCTTGGTGTGCCCATTCTCTCTCTCTCTCTCTCTCTCTATCTGCCTCCTTCTCTCTCTGTCACTTTCAAATAAATAAATAAAATTTTAAAAATATATTTTAAAAACAATGGTGTATAACTTGGTCCCTCTCCTCTTCCCACTATCTATCTCTAATTCTTCAGTGGCATACATCCATGAAGATTTGGCAATAAGCTCTGTTCTCAGTGCTGGGGAAGAAAACGTGAGCCCAGCACCCCCAGTCTGCCCACTCAGCAGCCTCCTGGAACTGCTTCTATGGTTGCATCCTGGCTTCTTAACCTACTTCCTTCCTTTCTTCTTTAGCCCTCAAACACCTGATTCTCATTCACTGATTGATCCCCACTATTCCCCAAGTTTTCATTTGTTCCTTCAAATCAAAGGATTCTGTTCAACTTGATCCATACCCCCTTCACCATTCAGAAATCACCATAGAATCACTGAAACTCATAAATATAGCAGATGAAAGACTTCCTTTGCATTGTAGCTCTTTCCTCCTTGTTAGGTCAGAGGAACGTGCTTCCACTGTCACCAACTAAGCCTTTTAACAGCTGGAACACTGTCCCAGCACAGGGCCTTTAGCTGCCTTTCCCTTCACACAGTTCAGTGCCCCTCCTCTTCCTTCTGTCTGAACATTAGGACCTCCCTCACCTCCTCTGCCTTAATCTTTGCAAACCCCTGCCTAGAGAGATCACCATGCATATTTCATGTCTTGCACTGTGGCTCCCATGATTTCAGCTGGGCCTTAATGATTGCTTTATACCAGTGTTTTCTTCTCTGACTGGCATCTAAGCAGAGTGTCAGGGAGAGCCAGATTTCAGAGAAACACAGATGCAGTAAGAATACATCATCTCTGATAACAGAGGTATTACCCAATAACAAACCCAGGGCTTTTAGAGGTTTCAATTCAAACCAATAGCTTCTCCTTAATTAAAATGATCCCATAAGCATTTCCCATTTAAGAGAATAACATGTAATATTAATTACTTATATTGGAAATAAACAACTGAAAGCTAATAAATTTACAAATTCAATTACCACAAAAACTATCAAATGTCTTTTTGTTTAATTGCTATGTATTCCCCTTTAGACATCATAATGGAATTAATAGAACATTCTGGTAATCAATAGAGATTGATTAATTGATCAATCTGCAGAACATGGTTAGATTCTCTAACCTCCAGACATTATTATTTATGCCCAAGCAACAGCAGAGCACATGCCTATCAAACAGATATGTGAGGCACATAAGCAGGGGAGAGGGAGGACATTTGGACAGTATCCAAAGTTCAGTGTGGGGTGATATGGCTTTCGCATATATATGGAGCATGTCACCCTTGAAGGGTGAGCATTATACTGCTCATTAATATATTATCAAGGTCTCTTCGTAAGTGAAAGAGACTCAGCCATCCTTCATGGATGAGCTATTGCATTTATTCCTAAGGATTTATTAAAAATTAATGCTATATCATTTTATGTTGTTGATGCATGCCAGCACTTAAAAATGCAGAATGATAGATTTTGACACAAAACCATGTTTAAATTTTTCTAAATATTTAATGATATCCAAAACAAATATGCCCCCCTTTGGCCTTTAGAGACTCTTTCTTTGGCCCATGCTACTGCTTTTCTTCCTGTCTCCTTCTCATCACTCAAGCATGTTTTATATCTCGTGTGGGATTCAGAAACTTGTAGAAAGCAGGATCTATTTTTTTAAGGCAGCAGAAGTATTAATGGCGTCATCACAAATTTCCTACTTTGCAAGCTGACAAAACAACCAGTCTGCTCAACCTTCGGCAGACCTGAAATGGGACCTCAAGACTGATCCCACAGGGCCAAATCTAAGGATTCAGGACAAGCAGGTGGTGCTGTGCCTCACCCACTGGTGTGAGAACCATCACTGTGACAGTGGCCCTGAAGATTTGTACCTTGGATGACACGTGTTGCAGTGAACAGCAAGGCTTCTAACAGTACAGAGTTGCCTTTTCCTTAATGTTGTGTAAGGAATATTCTGTTCATTTATTATCTAATTTTCCCAAAATCAACTTTTAGTTTAATCCTGCAATTCCTAAAACAGCAAAGTCAACAATGCAACAATGTAGTCATAATAGCAAAATCTTCTCCTGTTGAATACACCCTAAATATTCATTGCTTAATCTGCCTACTATATCCTATATCTGTGAAGCACACTCCTCATGGCTGACTTCATTACACTCTTTCTCTCTTAAGTTTTAGAGACTCCATTCATACATGATGTTCTTGTCTGGATTTTGGGCCAATATATCCCTCTTCCTAACCCTCTTCTTGCTTCTTAGGTTAAATATTGGTTCTTCAGAGGAATCTTCCAAGAAAAATTTACTAAATTCATTATTCAAGATTTATACATGTGTATTGTTCCTGCTTCTTTTACATCAATATACTTATTGAAAAGAAATGGTTAGGTGTACAGTTATTGGTTTCATATTTTATCTTCCCTGAGATTATGAGCTTTATGAAAGCAGCATTTTTTTTTTGTTTATCAATGAATTTTACTGCTAAGAATTGTTTCTTATCACACAAAAATCCCAAGAATAAGTACAAAACTTTTACCTTTCAGTTGTGGTATAATAACAACTAAACATGGTATTTACTTAATGTTTATAACATGATCTTTAGATGATCAGCAGGGTTGCATGAATTAACACATACAATTACCATTGTCTTGTGTCTTAAGCACTATCCCATTCAATGTCAAGTTTATGATAAAGTACTAGGAACTACCATCCTGTGAAACTAAACTTGTAAAATGAACCAACTCTCTTCTTCTCCTTTTACTTTCCACTTTGGCTATTACTATTCTATTTTCTGTATCTGTGAGTTTGACAATTTTAGATATCACCTGTGAGATGATAAGGTCTCTATTTCTGTGTCTGTTATTACACTTAACATAATGTCTTCCAGATTTATTCATGTTGTTACAAATGACAGGATTTCCTTCTTTTGTAGAACTCAATGATATTCCATCATGTGCCACATATTCTTTATCTGTTCATCCATCATCAAGTTCTAATGAGAACTCTCTGAGGTAGGAGATCAGAGATTCACAATAGCCTTCCTTATTCAACTACAGCTGGATTGCTGTCAGCTTCAAGCCATAGCAACTCTCAAAATAGTACAAATAGGGTTCAAGATACAGCTAAATGGAGGAGTGATTGCCTAGCATACATAGGTTCTGGTTTCAATACACAGTATTGTGATAAAGAGAGAGGGGAGGAGGGGAGAAAGAGAAGGGAGAACAAAGCAATAAACTTGATTTTTTTTTTAATTTTTTATTTATTTATTTGAGAGCGACAGACACAGAGAGAAAGACAGATAGAGGGAGAGAGAGAGAATGGGCGCGCCAGGGCTTCCAGCCTCTGCAAACGAACCCCAGACGCGTGTGCCCCCTTGTGCATCTGGCTAACGTGGGACCTGGGGAACCGAGCCTCGAACCGGGGTCCTTAGGCTTCACAGGCAAGCGCTTAACCACTAAGCCATCTCTCCAGCCCTAAACTTGATTTTTTTAAAGTATGATGATCATTGGAATTGGCTGCTTGCATCACAGGGTGGCATGAAAGACTTCTATGTTTAACACATTACCACACTTGGTCATGCACTGTCTTGGGCATCAAGCTACTGCATTGAAGGCCACAAGACAATAGCTCTATTTCCAGGCCTCACATGTGGACACAGGTCAGTTTAAGAAACTGTTGTGCAGTTAGAAAGCCAATGATGAGCAGAAGGTAGCATGTCATTTATCAACACATGGTAAACTACTAACAGTTAAACAAAGTTTAAGCAGTTGATCAGCATCTACACCCAAAGAGGCTCCCTGAGAGAACAGAAGCACCTCAGTTCATACACACATTTACAATGGAAGTGTCATCACTGGGGTTAACATTATGAAATCTATTTAACACAGTTTTAGATCATGGGAAAGCCAAGATAAGGTAATGGCCAATTTATTCCTGGTGAAGACTCTCCTTCTGGCTTGCAGAAAGCATCCTGCTCCCTGTACCTTCACACAGAGAAGGGGAAAGCTCTAATGTTTTCATATCCTAACAAGGACACAAGTCTAATTACAAAGGTGCCACCTTTATGACCTCACCAAACCCAATGCACTGTCCATAACCCCAGCTTCACATGCTCATTATACTGGGGATTAAACAGTGAATTTTGTTTTATTTTTAAAATTCTTTTAAAAGTTTTAAATTTATTTTATTCTATTTGAAAGGGAGAAGAGGCAGAGAAACAGAGAGAAAGAGAGAGAATGGGCACGCCAGGACCTTCAGCCACAGTAAACAAACTCCAGACACATGTGTCACCTTGTGCAGCTGGCTTACATGGGTCCTGGGGAATTGAACCTGGGTCCTTTGGCTTCACAGGCAAATGCCTTAACCACTAGGCTATATCTCAAGCCCATGAACAGTGAATTTTGTTAGTAGTGATTAATCATTTAGTCCATAGTACAGTCCAAAGTAGGTCCCCATTACAATGCTTAAATCATACTACTTCTTTATCCTCACCTTCTATGTTGAGTAACACTTAAAGAAACTCAAAAGTAACATCTAAGCAGAAAAGGGTGCATTGCATCTGAGCTCATGGAAGAATACAAGACAAGGACCAGGCTTGCTAACTTTGCAGGGCAAAGCCCAGACAAGAAATATAACTCCAGAAAAAGCAATACTGAACATGAGCTACTGGTAAGGACAGACTTACAGAAGCCCAAAGTTGCTGGATAAGGGGGCAAAGCATGAAGAAGAGGTCAGAGAAGCAGGCACATAAAATCTTGTGGCTGTCTGTTGAGGTCTGCTCTAGGCAGCCTGGAGATGTTCTTGTTAGCAAGGTCTCCACTGTCCTTACTGTGTTGGAGAAGTGGATTATTATTGGCTGAGGAAAGTAGTTGTTGGCTGCACTAATTCAGTGGAAAAGCTAAAATTATTGGATCTTTTTCAGTTGCTTATATTCCCATTAAAACTAGGTACAGCCAGTAAAGTCAGTGGAAGTACACTATTTCATGGAGTCAAAAAGTGACAGTTCTGCTGCATTTTAAACAACTGTGCAAATGCTGTAGTTCAAAGGGACAGCCCCTCTGGCTAAGCTAGAGAAGCCATAGTTCTTTCCTGAGTGATAGGAAATGAATATTTGAGTGTCTTCTAATCTGCATTTAGGGCAAGATTGGAAAATAGGAATTTTTTTTTTTTTTTTTTTTTAGGAAATAAGCAATATAAGGACCAGATGCCTAATTGAGTTTTTATATTACCACATGGGCTTTGAGAAACACCCATCAAAATATGAGCACCATACTCTAAGTTTCCCCAAAAAAAGAAGTTTCAGTCCTTCAAGGTATAGCCACTATGAAGTGCTGTAAGGCTTTACTAATTTTTAGGGGAATTAGCAGCATGGAATTTCAATAGAAATTGGTGGCACTGTGCATGGATATTCATGAGGGAGAGATAAGTGAGTGGGGTTAGAATCAGGGAGGCACTTAAGGTTTTGGTCATTTCTTCCTCATACCGTAAGCTTTCCTTTAATGGAAGCCTCAGAGCCATGCCCATTTCAGAAATGGGAAATAGATTTGCATCTTGATTCTCTCCCCATCAGAATATGTTAAAATTTAAAAAAAAAATTAAAAAGTACTTATGATGAATACCAGGAAATAGTACTTGCACTTAATGGAAATAAGCTCATAAAAATGGGTTGCCTATAAACTCTGATCCTGAGGGAGAACTCAGTGCTCAGGGTGACACAGGCAGGAAAACCCTGCTCAAGACTCCCTTCATCCTGCAAAGACCAACAAGACTGTGGCAAGATGTTTGTTGTATTTAATAAGCAGACCACGTGCTAATGTACTAAACACATTAATATAGCAAAGTCATAATCACTAGGTTCAATGTCAAGCACCATTTAAGTCTGATTAAATCACTCTGATGATAGTAAACCTTTTTTAATTAGGATCCCTTTCTGAAGGAGAAAGCAAGACCTAGGAGAAAACTGTGCTTTTACTCTTTGCTTGAAGGAAATGAAATATATTAATTGCATTAATGGAATTTTCAAGGGATCTAGTGGTGCAAGCTAACATTTTTTAAGAGTAAAACCACACTCTTGCTTTTTCCCCTTGTAGAATCAGGGTAGTGTTTTTCTGTGCATAGATTAGGATCCCTGGACAAAATGTAAATGGTTCAAGAGTCCATGTTAGTCATCTAGGTTGGTTATGATAGAACTTCAGAATTTAGGACACTGCTCAGAAAATTTCTGAGGCTGTCTTGTTAGACATTGGGCTAATAGGGTCTACCTCAATCTTGTCTTCACATGTTCCCAATCCATGGGCTTCAGAAAAACTTTGTTCCTTGATAAATTGGGAGTGAGGAAGATCATGAGGAACTTCGAAGATCATCATCCAAGGCTGCAACAGCCATACTCTTGTATAGCAAGTTCCTCTGAATTGATGTATTCCCTCCTGAATGAAGGAAACGGAAAGGCTCAGGAGACTCAGAAGGTCAAGTATAGGAGAGCTGAAACTTCGAAGGTCACAGGACCCCTCCTCAAGTTTATAGGAGCAGTAACAACTGTTTAAAGCACTCTGAACACTCCGAACAATATTGTGTAGCCATTTTCTCTGAAATAAAACATACCCTGCTGAAGGGAGGAGGAGTTCAACAAATCTGGATAAAAGGGTTGAGGCCCCTCCCTATGGTTATATAAAGATTAAACAACTGTTTGGGAGGACTCTCTCCAATTTGCCCAGCTGTTTGCAAACCCTGAAGTGTGCCGGAAAGTCTCCTATCTGCCCTTCTGCACTGCCTGTCAGCGGAGCAGTGTGCACAGCATCCAGTGGTGTTTGTATAAAAAATGAACTCACAACATGTAAAAATATGATTTAATGGAAGTTCAGGGAGATGTTGCTAGTGCTCCCTGAACTGACTGTACTCAACTTTTATTTCTGTTCAGGCTGTCAAAGCTATGGGGAGTTTGAACACAGGACAGATCAGAAGTTGTTTGTTTAGATTTATTTTATCGGGGGAATTTGGAGAAGCTGAGTTTTTGTCTTCAAGAAACTCTGTCCAAGGCACATAGTCTTCCAGGTACCCAGACTTAGCCTGTGTAAAGATTAGCCTTTTCCAGTTAGCTTGATCTCCACAGTGAAGTGCTCTCCAGAGGTGCAGCTTCTGTGAGTCATCACCTGTGCTGGGGTGGGCCCTTTGGTGCTGCAGCTGCCTTTGAGTCATCCATGCTCCTGCAAGTAACCTCTCACCCTGCTCTGTAAGGAATTCCAATAAGCTCATTGGTACACCAAACTGGTGGGTACTTTTAACTGTTGTCTGAGCCATTCTGAGGTGAGGGGATGTGGGCTTGTGTCTCCCCAGGTAAAAAGTTGCATTTGACATGGACACTCCAGTTCATTAGTAGAATATGGGTAACAAGAAGGATCCAGAAAAAAGAAGGCAGCACATTCTATTAGATTCTTAACTTAAGGATATAAAACATCTATAATCAACTGGGTGTGGTGGTGCACACCTTTAATCCCAGCACTTGGGAGGAAGAGGTAGGAGGATTGCTGTGAGTTCAAGGCCACCCTGAGGCTACATGGTGAATTCCAGTTCAGCCTGGGCTAGAGTAAAACCCTACCTTGAAAAAAAAAAAAAATCTTTACTCTAGTTCCTGATCTATGGGGACAAAGTAGTTGTATTTTGTCAGTGAATATCATGCTTGTGGCTACTTTTCCCAGGATCAAGTCAGGGTTAATACTGACATTTAATAATTATGTGTTAAAATATATTTATTAAGAAATAGTTATCTGTAGTTTTTACATTAGTACACATATGTTAGATAAAACCAGTAGTCCGTTATTATTGTACAGAATACATAAAATTTTATGCAACAATAAACTCTCATTTCCATACCGGATGTTTGGTTGTTAGCTTGAAGTATTGTCACATTAATTGCCTTTTCTTTACAAAATGACTTTTCTAGTGTTGCTTTTTCTTATTACAGAACAACAACAACAAAAAAAGCATGGCATAATGCCATAGAATGGCCTGCCTTGATGCTGATCACATCTCACTGCCACAAGCACATAGAACTGTTGCAGAATACGTATTCTAAAATATTCATACTTTCTTATTTGCTCATTTGTATATTTAATTTTCTGTGACAGAGATGTAATTGTAATTATTATCACAATAAGAATACAGAATAAATACTTCCTTCTCCCCAAACATCATTCATGTTCTCTGTCTTTGCAACCATCAGTGTGTCCTAGATCCTTATAATTTTCTCTTTTGTATAAAATCATAAGAATAATCTAATGCTATGCAAACTTTTAAGACTACTTGTTCTTTTTTACTGAGCCTGAAACCATTGTGATTATTCATGCTGTATTAACGGTCCATTCCCTTTTTAATTGCAAAGAAGGGCTTCATGATACAGGGATCCATAGCTTCCTTATGCATTCACACTTTGAAAGACATCTAGAGAGCTCCTTGTTCAGGATAGTTAGGAAGAATGTTGCTTAGAGTGTGTATAGAAATGCAGAAGCCCATCATTTCCATTGTACAATAATAAGGTGTGTGTTTAACTGCATGATAAATCAAAAAAAATCATCTTAAAGATTAGTTGTACTAGTTTGCATTGCTAAAGAGCAATATATGAAAGTTCTAGTTGTTTTATAACCTTGCATGTACCTGGCATTGCTTTTAACAAAAATATACTCAGACGTACAGTGACATTGCACTGTTATTGAAAATCATTACCACCATTACAACCTGGCATGGTGGGCAAGCCTTTAATCTCAGCACTTGGGAGGCAGAGATAGGGGGATCACTGTGAGTTCAAGGCCACCCTGAGACTACATAGTGAATTCCAGGTCAGCCTAGACTAGAGTGAAACCCTACCTTAAAAAAAAGGCACTACCTAAGGTGTAGAGATGGCCCAATGGCTAAAGAATTTGTTGTATAAGCGTGACAGCCTCACTGCAGATCCCCTGAACCTCCTTAAAATGCTATGAGTGGTGGCACACACCTGCTATCCCCACGCTGGGACAAGACAGAACTACCTTTACAAATAGATAGTCTTGCCAAACTGGTGAGCTCTAAGGTCATCAAATATCCTTGTTTCATAGAATAAAGTAAAGATCACTTAAGGAAGAAGGGAAGACTTCCAAGATCAACCTCTGACCTGTGCACACAAATGTGCCCACATATAGACAAATATGCCTGTACACATGCACACATACATCACAATACACATATACAAATGTAAAAAAGTCATTTATTTTATAACTTAAGTTACATTCATTTTCTATCTCAAAATCTTCTGTGGTGAATATCTTGGTAACATTTTTTTTGCATAATGTCATGTTAGACTGGTTTCTTACTGAATTGTAAGAATTTTCTATATCATTAATAAAAATCCATAATCACATATTTTATTGCAATTCCGTTTTCAAGTCTGTAGCATTTCTTTTGATTGTTTTAATTTTTTTTTCTTTTGAAAAGCAAAATAAATTAATAGTGATAAGACTAACTTATTAGCTTTTATGCATATGTATGTTCATGTATGTGCAGATGTGTGCCCATGTGTGTGTGTGTAGGAAAGAGGGCAACCTCGGCTATTGTGCCTTCAGACAGCCTCCAGCTTCCTAGAGGTAGGGTTTCTCATGGACCTGGAGTTGTAAATAGGTGAGACTGTATGACCAGAAAACCCCAGGAGTCTGCTTGCCTGTCCCCCACTGCTGGGATCGGAAGTACCTGCCATCACACCCAGGCTGTTTCCTTGTTAAATGAACTTTACAGACTCAAACTCATGACCTCACACTTGCAATGCGAGGACTTTACTGAGCTGTTTCTCCAGCCCGTTTATCAATTTTTTATGTATATCATTCTTTAGGCAATTTTTCTCTCTCTAATCCTGTCTCTCTTTCATGCTTTTGTGAATATGTAAGTGTGCATATGTTTGTATGTGTGCATGTGTGTGTGTGTGTGTGTGTGTGTGTGTGTGTGTGTGCACATACGCATGGGACAGAATGTGTATGCACGTCAATGGGCTATGTTCTGGTAAGCCCTTCCTTTCCACTGTATTTTTTATATTTGTTCTAAAATTTATTGATGACCTCTAAAAGCAATAACACTTTAACATGGGCAGTATAACCGACATCCGCCAAATCTTTTTTTAAAGTTTTTATTTTTTATTAATGACTTCCATGATTGTAAACAATATTCCATGGTAATACCCTCCCTCCCCCCACTTTCCCCTCTGAAACTCCATTCTCCATCATATCCCCTCCCCCTCTCAATCAGTCTCTCTTTTATTTTGTTGTCATGATCTTTTCCTCCTATTATGATGGTCTTGGGTAACATCTCCTAGATCATTTTACCCTTGTTTACCTCTTACATGATGGCTGACAACCTTAAATGCATATGGTTATATTTAATAATCATGCTATATAGTTGTCCTTTTTACTATTAATAACTTTATTTATTTATTATTAATTAGTTTTGTATTCAGCAAATACAGTCAGTATGGTACCATTATTAGGTTCATCCGTGACTTACCCCCTCCCATGGCCCCTCCTTATTGAGGTACATGGGTCATGCACTGTGGAGTTAGCCCTCAGTTATGGGTAGGATCAATGTCTCTGCATATCATGACCCAGCATATGGCTCTGACATTCTTTCCACCCCTTCTTCCGCAAAATTTCCCTGAGCCATGTTGGGTTCATTTTTGGTCTGCTTCAGTGATGAGGTGTTGGGGACCTCTGGGTGTCTGGTTGTCTAATTTGGTAGGAGTTGATTTTTCTCTGTGTTGATCTCCTTCTCCCTTGTGCTGGTATCCGGCCCACCAGAAAAACAGCACCCGTGCTTGTTTTGCTAATTTTTCTTAGTTTCAGCTGGGCCCTTTTGAGGTATGATGGGGTGGCTCTCTCCTTAGGATCTATATCTATCTGAAAAAGAGAAGCAGATTCTCCAATGGAGAGGAAGTTAGCACCGGGACAAATGAGATAACCCTTACTTTTTTTAGAGAGAATTTTACAGGTGTAGGACCTCTTGTGGCCCATGATTGATGGTAGCTTGATAATGGAGGGTGGGCTTATGTTTGGCTATGGTTTTGACTTGTTTACCAGCTTCAGCTATGGGTCTTGTACCACTGAGGGGATCAGTTAGCCAAATCCAGAGCAGTTGGTTCCTCACCATGGCTGTGTGCCACTATTGCACTTGTGTGGGCATCACAACAGGTTATTTGCTGCTAAGTAGGTTAGATGCTTGAACAGATATTGGTCATTTTCCCCCAGTCGCCCATGAGGCATCTTCTGGCACTAGATGTGCTGACTGTCTGGGGACTGACTCTCTTCCAGCTTCCAGCCATGCCATTCCATTTTACACGTCTACCACATACAGTGTCTTCAGCAGTAGGGTCTTACCACTAACCTTTGGTGGGTCATCAAGCACTCAGACAGAAATCTGTCTTTCTTTTAGGAGACCTTGTAGGTCTTCTGATCAAAATCTCATTGTGGATGATAGCCACATGCTGGTATTGGGAGTTACAGGTCAGTTCCCACTATGAAAAGGAAGAAAATGATAACTAATATACAAGAATTAGAGAGAAGAGAGAGAGAGAGAAAAAGAGACAGAAGGAGGAGAGAGAGGGCGGGAAGCTGTAGAAGATTAAGGTTGGTCTTCATCATACACTCTCCAGTGTCTTGTGGCTCAAGTGTTCCCTCTAAGGGGCTGGTGAAGGTTCAGCCATTTGGTCTGCCTTTTAGGAAGTAGAATTTTATGGTACCATTGCCGTTTGGGTCTAGACTTGTGTTTCTCACCCCTCCATTGCCCTCCCCTCCCTCCCCACCCCCATCCTTTTTAAACTATTTTTACATGGCTTTATTACAGTAGAGGAGGTATTTGTTTCTTTGGGGAGAGTATTTATTTTTAACATTTGACCAAGTATTTCCTTCTTGTTTTTTAGTTTCTGATGTAGAAATGACTCTACTGGCAAAAGCTGAACCTCTGCTCACAAATGTTGGTATGCAGACTGTGCAACAATACAAATTGTCAACCATGCAAGCAGCTACTCAGTCTAAGGGAAGCCACAGCCAATGCAATAAAGCAAGAATAAGAAATAAATGTGTACACTTAAATAGAAGAAGTACTACTATCTTTATTTACAGACAAATTATTGTCTATGTGAAAAATACTATGTAATAGAAAAATAACTAAAAGTGACTATAGTGTTTTATAAGGCAATGCAAATACAGCTATAAGTGTATATAGCAGTAAACAATTAAAACTGAAACAGTGGTATGATTGATACTAGCATTGTAAAGAGTGAAATATCTTAATAATATAGCCAAATATGTATAAAATTTGTGTGTTTAAAATAGCTAAATGATGAAAGAAATAAAAATTAGATAATTGGTGATATATTTTGAATTTTTATTGGAAGTCTCAATATAGAAGTTATATCCATTTTCCCTGATGGATCTATGATTATAGCATAATTTAAATATAATTCTAGGAGGTCATAGTTTATAGACACAGAAAGCAGGTCATAAAGTTTATGACTAACATCAGAGGAATTAGAATATTCCAAGGATATTTAAAAAGACAAATATGCTGATATTTTAAGACTCATTATAAAACTATAGTAATCAAGAAATTATCAAAGTGGTAAAAATACATTACTCAACTAAATGATGCAGAATGCAAATTTCAAAAATAAACCTATTCAAATATAAGCAGCTTGTTTGTGGTGTTTACAAGAAATAAATCAGTGATGAAAAACCACTCTATTAATGAATACTGTGCAGACTATTATTGAACTATTACTTAAATACATAAAATAAGTATTGACCTAATATTTCACATAAACATTATGGAAAATGGATCATAGACTGTACTGTAAAATTAAGAGCTACAAACCTCTTAAGATAAAACAAAGAGTGAACCTTGATGAACTTGAGCTAAGAAAAATCTTGGTAAATAGGGCCAATGGCAAGGGAGTTTCCTCAATGGATTACACACAGCTCAAGCTCAAGTAGCTGATTCCAGTCAGCTGCAGGCCCCATATAAACAGCCAGAAGCTGTGGTTGGCTTCTGTCATGTAAGCATGCTGAGGGCGACATGGGAGACAGAGATGGGAAAATTCACCAGAAGTACAAGGCAGCTGACACAACAGAGGAAAACACCACATAAACAACACAGCAGGACCCATAGAGAGAAACCCTGCCACAAATTTTGTAAAAGAAGATAGCTTATTAAATAAGCCATCTAAAAATACAGGCATTGTTTTGATGCTTGTAGTTTCTGAATGAAAGTGCAACTGAATTTTGTAATTATAGTTGCTATATTTTTTTAAATAGGAAACATGAAACTATTAATTCTCATAAGTTATAATTTATGACATTTCAGGATTTTTAATCATGTTTTAGGATTCAAAGTTTCACAAGGAGTGAGATAAGAGGAACAGAAGGGCCTATCTCCTTATATAAGTAGATAGGAAAGCCCACAAGAAGTCAGTCCCCTTAACTGCATCATCAAACCTTCTATTTTACTGACTTTGCCTCAATGTGATGATCAGGCATGTCCTCCTGGTTATAAATATTCTATAACTTTAGCAATTCTTATCAACAGACAGAAATAATTTACAATCTGGAGATTTTTGTAATCAAAATATACCTTGTTTTGATTGATCTGTTTCACAGTTTTCTTTTAATTAAAAATGATTAACTTAAAAGACACATGTCTTTCATATTTCACTTAATGCCCCAAAAGGGAACTCATACTATCTTGTTTTCACTTTGTCATAATTATTAAGGCCAAGAGGAGACTGGCATGGAGGCACACACCTATTATCCTGGCACTAGGAGGTAAAGGCAAGAGTATCAGGAGTTCAAGACCACTCTTGGCTACATGGTGAATTTGAAGCTAGCCTGGACTACATGAGACTTTGACTCAAATAAAAATAATCATTGAAAGCACAAAATGATGTATGATTTGCAGTAATGAGCCCTTGTTTTACCCTGTACATGCTTTCATGATTTCTCCATGTAGAATTAATTTCCTTGCTTTCTGTACATCAGCCTATCTTTAAATCTCAAACAATTTTAGTCAGATAAAGTAGAATAGAATCAAGAATCCAAGAGTAGCAAACATGAATTATCACTCTAATTCTTAGGAAATGTATGATCATAGGCGATTCAAGGTCAAATTCAGAATAGCAAGGGTAAACGTATAGCTGGATTTAGTTATAAATTTATCTGTTTAAAAATAACAAAACTACATCCATGAAATGTACCAAGCGCTAGTCATTGCTCTTCATGTTTCTCCTGCCTTTTCAAAATGAAATTCTTCCAAATAATTATAAAATCGTTATGATATTATCCACCATAACAGCTAGGATAAAAGCTTAATGAGGAATTTAGTCACAGTGGTGACAGATCCAGGGATATTCTAACCTCTAAGTTCTTCCTACTTCAATGCATCATCCTGTTTTGTTACCATGACAACTAAAGTTTGATATAATATCCACCCAAGATTGAGCGCAGCCAAGATGAACACTATAATGTCAGAGGGAAGTTCGGGTCTTTTACATGTGCTGCTCTTTCCCCCATCCTCAGGTTGCTAACGAGCACTCTCTTTCCCATCTGCGTTGTCAAGAGCAACAACAGGTTGTTGTGCGGTAAAGTAAATGAGGAGGAACAAATTCTTAACTACTCACTTTTTTTTTCTGATCCATGAATAAGACACTCTAGCTATAGGAAATTATTCTTTTTTGCAGGTAGTGTTTGGTAATTGTTCTTTGACCTACCATCATGTATTCCCAAGAAAAGTTGTGATCATTTTTCATTCATATTTGAAAGTGCAATCATCCTCTGCTCAGTGAGATTTCACAAGACCCTTTTCAGGTTTATAGCTTTAAAAAGAAACTACTTCTGGGCTGGAGAGATGGCTTAGTGGTTAAGGCACTTGCCTAAGCAGCCTAAGGACCCATGTTCGACTTTCCAGATCCCACGTAAGCCAGATTCACAAAGCGATGCAAGAGTGAAAGATTACAACTGCACGCAAGGGGTACACCTCTGCTGTTTCACTGCAGTGGCTGGGGGCCCAGCTGCCAACTATTTCTCTCTCTCATTCACTCTCATATTAAAAAAAATTATAATAAAATAAATAACCAGGATAGTTTGTTGGGCTTGCCTCAAAAACAAAACAAAACAAACAAACAAACAAACAAACAAAAAATCAGAGAG
This sequence comes from Jaculus jaculus, assembly GCF_020740685.1. NCBI lineage: Eukaryota > Metazoa > Chordata > Mammalia > Rodentia > Dipodidae > Jaculus > Jaculus jaculus. The sequence goes on from NC_059103.1 coordinate 37,504,426, forward strand.
CGAAAGAAAGAAAAAGAAACAATTACTTCTAAGCAAGCAACAAACATTGTCATACAAGGCAGACCAATGCTCATGGCTTTGCTGGGCCAGTGAACAACCTTCTGGAAGAGATTTGGGGGCAAATGGAGCTGGGGCTGTGGCAAGTGACCTTGTGTGGCTTCTCAGGCCTATATCAGAAACTATCCTCATAAGATTGGTCATAGCACAGGGATGCCCTTTAGCCAATGCTAGTTCAAACCTAAAACTGAAAACTGAGTGGGTGGCAAAATGAGTCTTTAAGTATGCAGGCACGTTCCTCTGTTTTACTTCCCAAGCCCCTACTGAGGCTTGCCCAAGGCCTTGCTTGTAACTCAGAAGCCTCCACTGCCTGGTTTGTCAGCTGGAGCAATTCACTTCATCTGATCCCATCAGGCAGGTTGGCAACCAGTTGGTTTATCCCCAATGGTAGCAGACAGTTTGTCTTAAAGAACCAATTGGGATTGTTAATCTGTGTTGATACATCTGTTCAAGCTGTCCTGGCCTATTCTGGTTTAGACAAAGGAGCCACTTTCCATGTGCACTCAGATGTTATCCAACACAAGTTACAGGACATTATGGTCAAGGGGCCCAAAGGACAGTAGTGACCTCTGAAAAGTGCAGAGGGCATTTTCAAAATTTGAATATTCCAATAAATCAATTCACATCCACCAAATTAAATTCATTCATGTGGATGATGAGTGATTTATGAAGGTTTTGGTTAGCTGGTACAATATTTTTAAATGTTGTATAATAAATAATCAGTATAAATCAGCACACTCACTTTTCCTAAGCACTCTCAAATACAGCAAACTTAAAATGCCATACTTTAAAACTGTTATGATGTTATAATTCTTTCCTTCAGGAAAAGAAGGGAAGCACCTTTCACAAGTAAACGTACATGAAGGGTATAGTTTCTACCCTTTGATCTCTAACCTCGTATTTTCCAGGAAATAGAAATATCTGTGCATTAAGAATACAGATTCTTTTCATGTGCTATGATGTTTGTTTGTTTTGAATGAAGCATATGGTGGAAAGGGTATAAGGGTAAAATCATCTGTCTGTTCCCTGGTAATGTCCGTTCCCTGGTAATATCTACCCTGATATTAACAGCACATTGAAACTGGGGATGTCTTAGGCTAAATGGGGAGACCACAGAGGGCTTTCAATAAATAGCAAATGAATGAAAAAGGGATAAAATGGTGGAGTGTCAAAGTAATGGCTTAAATGGAAAAGAGAATTTTAAAATTTTCAGATATAAGTCTATCTTCCTTTGGCATACAACTAGGTCTTATTTCTGTTATAAAACAATGAACATGCATTCATGTTGCTTGTTTGAAAATTTCTATTTTCAATTATTGGTACTTCTCAGTCAATGCCACACATTTAATTCACACTCAATACATATAAATGGATGAAGGTGTCACAAGTCTTTAAGAAAAGCTGTAAGAGATAACTATGTGACAGCTACCACCATCCAGGCTAGTATGAAACGAGGTAAAAGTTGCAGGTCTAATATTAAATTTGTTGCTTACCTGGATAATGTTGAAGGTACTTGTGATACATCAGTAAAGACAAGTCAATGAAACCAGGTATTGTGGCTTATTTCTTTAATCCCACCTATCACTCAGGAGCCTTAGGCAGGAGGAGCACCATGAGGTCATGGGCTACATAATGAGTTTGAAGCCAACCTCAGCTATAATAGAAGGCTGTATCTCAAACAAATCATACCTACACATGCATATTATGAGAGTGAAAGAAAGCAGTTAATAATGGCTGCTAACAATAAATGACAAATATAGCTAATAAATAAAACATATTGGAATACTATACCAATGTTTAGTTAAAAAAATAGGACAGTAAGAAAGATTTGAGTAGTTTTAAATGGCAGTTGAAATTTTTGAAAGTAGTCTGGCAGATTCTATTGAAAGGTGACCTTTGAAAAGGGAACAAAGGAAGCACATATTTGAGAGATGGAGGATCTGACAGTGGGAAACTCAGTGCCGAGGCCTGAAGAGGATGTGTTCTTGGCATGTTCAGGGAGTGAAAAGGAGAATGAAGTGGCTTTGGCAGAGTAGAAGGAAACATTTAAGAGCATCATGGTTATGACGCCTGTGGGAGGTGTAAAGACATTGGCTCTTTTGAACATATTAAAAAGTCACTGCTATAGCTGGCATGGAGTATGACATAATTTAAATTTGTTTAGGAAGATGACATGTTCATGCTAGGAATAGATTACAAACAAGTATGGGAACTTTTGAGGAAACTATAACAATGAGATATGAGATACCAAAAGGAATGGGATCAGGTATGCACACCTGAGTTGCCTCAACGAAGGTAGTAAGGAGTTGTTAGATTGTGAATACTTTGAAATTAAGCCAACAGGACTTCCTAATAGATTACTTATAGAGAAAATAATTTTTAAAAATAATCAAGGTGTCTTGGAAGGCAAAGTTTGTATCAATTACAATAAGTCAGAACAAATATTTGGAAAATAAATCCAGACTTCATTTCTGACATTATCAAGGGTAAGATGTGCACTTGACACAAACGTGTGGATATGAACTCATCCAGTAGATGTGAAAATGTGGAACCAGTATAGACAACAGGACTAAATAAACTTGTTTAGGAATCAATGATATTTCGATGAAACTTACAGCCAACTCTTAAAACTTAAAGCTATGAGGATAAATATGCTTATCAAAGAAATAGACATGGCTATAGAAAAATATTGTTTTTATTCCTTAATATAAAAGAAAATTACTGTTTCTTATAATTTCTTCATTTTTAATTAGTTAACTGAATTTTTTAGATAGGGTCTCACTCCATAACTTAAACAGGGTGTGAACTAATAACAACCACTCTGCCTTATCCTCCTGAATGCTGTGATTATAGACATGAGCCATCTCATTCAGCTTGGTATGTGTTTCGCAATAAAGAGAAAAATAGGATTTTGAATGCTAGTCAGGTGTTCTAAAGCAGAAGACAAAAATGTTATAGGAAAGAGACAGGTAGGTGAATTAGGAAGCAAAGTCCTAGACAAAAATAATGAGGTGAGTTATGCAAAGGATCTGGCCTAGAAGAGAAGCATAAAGACAAGCATGGAATACTATAATTATGGGAGTCTGTGCTTTTTATATTTTTAAATTTTTATTTATTTGTTTATTTAAGAGAGTGAGAGAGAATGGGCACTCCAGGGCTACTAGTCACTGCAAACAAACTCCAGATGCATGTGTCACCGTGTGCATCTGGCTTACATGGGTACTAGAGAATCAAACTTGGGTCCTTAGTCTTTGTAGGCAAGTGCCTTAACTCCTAAGTCATCTTTCCAGCCTTGCTGTTTATTTATTTTTTTTTTGAAAAATATACAATAATGAGTTAGGTAAGGATGAATGAGAAAGAAATTGTGTTTTTCTCCTGAGCCTTATTTAGTTGCTCAGGAAAAGCAATGGAGACAAAAGATTGGTCTTAAACATGGTTGTAGCATGAAGAAGCTAGAACTATCATCCATGTTTCAATATATCTATGTCTAATATGTCAATGGGGAATTGAGATAGGGTGAAAGATAAGATTACTGAAGAAAAGGAATTCTAGAAACTAAGGTCAAACGTGTTAGGAGAATCATTTATGTGTTCTGAAAGTACAGATAATTAATACAATGATCTAGGAGCTGAAATAATCAAAAATGAGTAAAATGATATAAAGCTAGTAAATTAAACCACAATGCGAAGTATAGTATGATGTAATCTGATGAGATATTATAAATAAAAATGTGGGGGAAGTAGGGGATGAAGGAAAGAGAATGACCTGATGAGATAGCAAATATTCCTACAAAAATTCCTACTTCACCCCAAACTCATTCCCAGTTTTAGAAGTGGTGGGGAGAATTTGAAACAAAACCAATAACACCTTGAGAGGAGTTCAATAAAGCTGCACAACTGAGCTTGGGCCAGTTCCATTAGTGTAGGATTTTATGATTTTATGCCATTAAACATCCCCTCTTCCTGGGACATTTGACAATACATTCAAGCTAGTACAGACAGAGGTGGTTTCAAGTCAGTGACATCATGCATAGAACAGCCTCATTCAACAAATAATTATATAAAGTGTCCTCATTTCTCCTCTTTGAGTCTTTCTCATTTATTGGTACCCCTAACTCCTTACTTGTCACCTACAAGTCTTTTATTTACTCAAAATCCCTCTGAGTAGTGTGCAACATCCAGTTTGGCCTTTCCTGGGGTACCTCCCCATTGTCAACCACCCCTCACAAAAATTTCTACCAAAGTGTGCCTTTTAGCTACTTCTTTTCCTTAGAATTCAGATTTATTAGCAATTGTGGTAAATATTACTCCTAGATTAATATGTTAAACCTACTGAAAAATGATGAATCTGAACAAAAGACTTCACTGATTAAGAAAATCATTACCCCTGGAGCTTCAGACATAGCGGCTGAGCTACTGTTAGAGACGTTTTAAATTTGATGACTCAGGTGGCCATTGCTGTTTTAGATAGAGTCCCTGAAGACAGTACAAGTCTTTATCAACAAACTTCCCCAGGCCTCGAATCGAATCCTCAACAAAGACAAATTCCTGCTGACATTGTTCATGTACACACAAGTAAAATTGCCTCAGTCACCCTCCTCTAGCATTTGCATGTAGCTATTCAGCTTGGTTCTTGTCACTACCGCATCTTGTTATTATGTGCTTAGCCCTCAGATGGTGGTTGGTTTCCTTCCTTCACAGCACTCCTTCCCTTCCTCCCAGCCCACCAGCTGGGCTCAGCCCTGCTTTCCTTTGCCCCTAAGTCTCCCAGTGCCTTGATCACACCACATTCTTCAGTTATGTACCATTTTCCCTAACTTCATTCCTGATTTATTCACACACTGCTTCAGAAATAAACTCACAGTGTCAAAGAAATAAGCACTACAGGTTATCCATGTATTTTTTTAAATTTTTTTAAATGTTTATTAACATTTTCCATGATTATAAAAAAAATCCCATGGTAATTCTCTCCCTACACCCTCCCACACACATTTTCCCCTTTGAAATTCCATTCTCCATCAAATTACCTCCCCAACTCAATCATTGTATTAATATATATAGAATATCAACCTATTAAGTACTGTCCTCCCTTCCTTTCTCTTCCCTTTATGTCTCCTTTCTAACTTACTGGCCTCTGCTACTAAGTATTTTCCTTCTCACACAGAAGCCCAATCATCTGTAGCTAGGATGCACATATGAGAGAGAACATGTGGCACTTGGCTTTCTGGGCCTGGGTTATCTCACTTAGTATAATCCTTTCCAGGTCCATCCATTTTTCTGCAATGTTCATAACTTCATTTTTCTTTACCATTGAGTAGAACTCCATTGTATAAATGTGCCACATCTTCATTATCCACTCATAAGTTGAGGGACATCTAGGCAGGTTCCATTTCCCAGCCATTATAAACTGAGCAGCAGTAAACATGGTTGAGCATGTACTTCTAAGGAAAGGAGATGATTCCTTCGGATATATGCCTAGGAGTGCTATAGCTGGGTCATATGGTAGATCAATCTTTAGCTGTTTTAGGAACCTCCCCACTGATTTCCACAATGGCTGGACCAGATTGCATTCCCATCAGCAGTATAGAAGGGTTCCTTTTTTTCCACATCCCAGTCAACATTTATGATCATTTGTTTTCATGATGGTGGCCAATATGACAGGAGTGAGATGGAATCTCAATGTAATTTTAATCTGCATTTCCCTGATGACTAGTGATGTTGAACATTTTTTTAGATGGTTATATGCCATTTGTATTTCTTCCTTTGAGAATGCTCTATTTAGCTCCATAGCCCATTTTTTGACTGGCTTGTTTGATTCCTTATTATTTAACTTTTTGAGTACTTTGTATATCCTAGATATTAATCCTCTATAAGATATATAGCTGGCAAAGATTTTTTAATATTCTATAGGTTGCCTCTGCTTTTTTCACTGTGTCCTTTGCAGTGCAAAATGTTACTAATTTCATGAAGTCCCAGTGATTAATCTGTGGTTTAATTGCCTGAGCATTGGGGTTATATTCAGAAAGTCTTTGCCTAGACCAATATGTTGAAGGGTTTCCTTACTTTTTCCTCTAGCAGTTTCAGAGTTTCAGGTCTGATGTTAAGGTCTTTAATCCATTTGGACTTAAATCTTGTACATGGTGAGAGAGAATTATCTATTTTCATCCTTCTGCAGATATATATCCAGTTTTCCCAACACTATTTGCTAAAGAGACTGTCTTCTCTCCAATGAGTATTTTTGGCATTTTTATCGAATATCAGGTGGCTATATCTACTTGGGCTTACATCTGGGTCTTCTTTTCTGTTCCACTGATCTACATGTCTGTTTTTGTGCCAGTACCACACTGTTTTTGTTACTATGGCTCTGTAGTATAGGTTAAAAACAGGTATGGTGATACCACCAGCCTCATTTTTGTTGCTCAGTATTATTTTAGATATTCAAGGTTTTTTGTGACTCCAAATGAATTTTTGGATTGTTTTTATCTATTTCCATGAAGAATGCCTTTGGAATTTTGATAGGGATTGCATTAAATGTGTAGATTGCTTTAGATAAGATTGCCATTTTCACAATACTGATTCTTCCAACCAGGAACAAGGGATGTTTCTCCACTTCTGCAATTTCTCACTTGAGTGTTTTAAAGTTCTCAATGTAGAGATTCTTTACTTCCTTCATTAGGCTTATTCCAAGGTACTTTATTTTTTTGATGTGGTTGTGAATGGGAGTGATTCTCTGATTTCTTCCTCTGTGTGTTTTTTGTTAGCATATATGAAGGCTACTGATTTAGTGTATTTATTTTGTATCCTGCTACATGGCTGTAGGTTTTTATCAGCTCTAACAGCTTGCTAGTAGAGTCTTTAGGGTACTTTATGTATACAATCATGTCATCTACAAATAATGATAACTTGATTTCTTCCTTTCCAATTTGTATCCCTTTTATGTGTGTCTCTTGCCTTATTGCTATGGCTAAGACTTCCAAAATTATATTAAATAAAAGTGGGGACAGTGGACACCCTTGTCTTGTTCCTGATTTTAGTGGAAAAGCTTCCAGTTTTTCCCCATTTAGTAATATGTTGGCTGTAGGCTTGTCATAAATAGCCTTTATTATATTGAGATATGTTCCTTCTATTCCCAGTCTCTGTAGGACTTTTATCATGAAGGGATGTTGGATTTTTGTCAAATGCTATCTCTGCGTCCAATGAGATGATCATGTGATTTTTTTGTCCTTCAACCCATTTATGTAATGTAATACATTTATAGATTTGCGCATGTTGAACCATCCCTGCATCTCTGGGATAAAGCCTACTTGGTCAGGGTGAATGATCTTTTTGATATACTCTTGTATTCTGTTTGCCAATATTTTGTTGAGAATTTTTGCATCTATGTTCATGAGGGAGATTGGTCCGTAATTTTCTTTTTTTGTTCTATCTTTGCCTGGTTTTGGTATCAGGGTGATTTGGCCTCATAGAAGGAGTTTGGTAGAATTCCTTCTTTTTCTACTTCCTGGAAAAGCTTAAGAAGCAATGGTGGGGCTGGAGAGATGGCTTAGCGGTTAAGCGCTTGTCTGTGAAACCTAAGAACCCTGGTTCGAGGCTCGGTTCCCCAGGACCCACGTTAGCCAGATGCACAAGGGGGCGCACACGTCTGGAATTCGTCTGCAGTGGCTAGAAGCCCTGGCGCGCCCGTTCTCAACCTTTCTCTCTCTCTCTCTGTCTCTTTCTCTCTCTGTCACTGTCAAATAAATAAATAAATAATGAACAAAAAAAAAATTAAAAAAAAAAAAAGAAGCAATGGTGTTAGCTCTTCCTTAAGGTCTGGTAAAATTCAGCAGTGAATCCATCTGGGCCTGGACTTTTTTTAGTTGGGAGATTATTGATAAGTGTTTGGATCTCCATGTTTATTATAGGTCATTTAAGTGATTAATCTCATTTTGATTTAATTTAGGTAGGTCATATAAATCAAGGAAATCATCCATTTCTTTCAGATTTTCATACTTTATGGAGTATATGCTTTTATAGTATATCCCTATGAATTTTTGAATTTCTCTGGAAACTGTTGTGATGTTACCTTATTCATCTCTGATTTTATTAATTTGTGTCTCTTCTCTCTTTCTTTTGGTCAGATTTGCTAAGGGTATATCAATCTTGTTTATCCTATCAAAGTACAAACTCTTTATTTAATTAATCCTTTGGATTGTTTGTTTTGCTTCTATTTCATTAATTTCTGCCCTAATCTTTATTATTTCTTCCCTTCTACTGCTTTTTGGTTTGCCTTGTTCTTCTTTGTCCAAGGCTTTAAGGTGAAGCATTAGTTTAATTCCATTGTGGTCAGATAGAATGCAAGGAATTATTTCAATTTTCCCGAATTTGTTAAGATTTGCTTTGAGTCCTAATATATGGTCTATTTTAGAGAATGTTCCATGTGCTGCTGAAAAGAATGTATATTCTGCAGCCTTTGGATGAAATGTCCTGTATATATCTGTTAGGTCCATTCCATGACCTCATTTAGTCCAGATGCCTCTCTGTTTATTTTTTCCCAGGATTACCTGTCAATTGATGAGAGTGGGATGTTAAAGTCACCCACCACCACTGTGTTTGGTGTTATCTGTGACCTTAGTTCTGATAGTGTTTGTTTGATGAATTTGGGAGCCCCCATGTTAGGTGCATATATGTTTAGGATTGTAATGTCCTCCTGTTAATAAATATAAAGTGACCTTCCTTATCTTTCTTGACTAACGTTGGACTAAAGTCTACCTTGTCTGATATTAGGATAGCAACCCCTGCTTGTTTTCTAGGCCCATTTGCTTGAAACACCATCTTCCAACCTTTCACCCTAAGATAATGTCTATCCTTTGTAGAAAGGTGAGTTTCCTGGAGACAACAAATTGTAGGATCCTGCTTTTTAACACAGTCTGCAAACCTATGTCTTTTCATTGGGGCATTGAGGCCGTTGATATTAAGAGATATTATTGAATGGTGTTTATTTTTGTTTGCCATTTTTTTTGTGTGTGTGGTTCCAGTTCTACCTGTGCTCTCTTGTGTTAACTAATATTTGAGTATTGCTTGTTTTTCCTAGGTTCCTTATATGTGTTCTTTTCCTTTTCTTCAGCATGGAGGATTCTATCAAGTATTTTCTGTAGAGCTGGTTTTGTCTTCAAATACTCCTTTAACCTGCTTTTGTCATGGAATGTCCTTATTTCTCCTTCTATTTGAATGGATAGCTTTGTAGGATAAAGTAACCTTGGTTGACAGTTGTTATCTTCAGATCTTGGACTATATCATTCCTAGCCTTTATGGCTTTTAAAGTTTGTGTTGCATAATCTGCTGTAATCCTGATGAGCTTTCCCTTTGTAGGGAACTTGCTTTTTCTCTCTAACTGCTTGCAATATTTTTTCTTTGGTTTGTGTGTTTGGAAGTTTGATTATAATATGGCGAGGAGAGGTTCTTTCCAGGTTTTGTGTGGCTGGGGTTCTAAAGGCTTCCTTCATCTGCATTGGCACCTCTTTCCAAATTTGAGGAAAATTTTCTTCTATGATTTTGTTGAAGACACCTACTATGCCTTTGGAGTGGAATTCTTCTCCTTCTCCTATGCCCTGAATTCTTATATTTGATCTTTTCATAGTGTCCCAAAATATCTTAAAATTCCCACTCATATTTTCCTATAAATTTGTCTTTCTCTTTGTCAGACTGTATTAGATCTGCCACCTGGTCTTCTAGCTTAGATATTCTATCCTCTCCTTCATCCATTCTACTGGTGAGACTTTCTATAGTTTCTTTTTTTTTTTTTTTTTTTAATTTCATTAACTGTGTTCTTCATTGCTAGTAATACTGACTGGCTTTTCTTTATTATTTATATTTCCTTATTTATGTCTTTTATTGCCTTCTTTATTTCATGAAATTGGTGTCCTGTGTCTTCTTTGATTTCCTCTTTGATTCCTTTGATTTCTTCTTTGATTTCCTTTTTAACTTCTTTGATTTGTTCTTTGACCTCTTTGAACATATTTACAATCATTCTTTTGAAATCTTTCTCAGGCATTTCCTCTAACTCGTTCACACTGGAGGTCATTTCTGATGCATTAATACTTTTAGGTGGATTTACATTGTCTTGCTTTTTAGTGTTTCTTGTATTATAATGTATATATTTTTGCATCTTGGATTAAGTTAATGCTTGGATTTTCTAGCTATTTGGGTATTCTTAGCTGTATCAATTGATTTGATGTTATATATTTTCAGGGTAGGAGCTTAAGATGTTAGGTGTAGCTCTTAAGACTCTCTAGAGTATCTACAAAGGTGTTCCTAGGGGTTGAGTTTCCCTGCTGTGGGAGTATTCAAGTAGGCTAAGTGGAATAAAGTACTGGTAGATTCTAAAAGTTAACTAAACACTGTAAACATTCAATCAAAAACAGCCCCAAGTATGTATGCCAGAGTAGTTATTATAACAACCAGATCCTCTATCAACATAGAGGTTAAGATTTCTGGTCTGTTGAGGGATCCAAGTCATCTTGTGACCAGGTGAAACCCTTCCCTGGTGCAATTCCAGTTACCTTGGATGATTTTGGTCTCAGTCAAGTTGCTGCCTGGGTCATCGTGCTGCTGTTCTGATTTCTGGATCCGTGTACTGGCTTTTCCTGCGGGGCAAACCGAGCCTGGCAACTGTGGCCCTGCAGATCAGCACCCCCGTTGCTAGAACTGCTGCTGCTAAAGCGGCTGCTGCTGGGTCCAATACTGCTGCTGCCTCTGCTGCTGCTGCTGTAGCTGCCACTGCTGGAGCCACCACTGCTGCTGCCAGTGAAGCTGCTGCTGCTGTGTCTGCCACTGCTGCCGCTACTGGATCTGCTGCTGGGCTTCCTGTTGCCAGTGCCAGAGCCACTGATGTTGCTGCTGGACTCTGCTCCTGTTTGGGTCCCTCTGTCAACTCAATTTGGCATGGCCAGGTCCTGGGACCACTGCTCCTTTTGCTGGAGCTGGGCTCAGGTGGTGGGGGAAGAGAGGGAGCCGCAGCTGCTCTAGTTCTTTCACTCTTCCACGTGTTCTGCTACCTTGTGATCTGCTCCTCCATTGTTCACTGCCCGTCTTTCTTCACGTTTCTTGAGTTGCAGAGAGCTCCGGTATGAGTGGAAGCTCCCCGCACCTGGCTTTTTCTGCAGCTCGAGCCGAGCCTGGCGGCTTTCTGGTGCGCCGCCACCACTGCCACCGTTGGCAGAGCTGCCGGGGCCCTTTTGCCGTCCTGTGCGGGCTCTCAATGCTCTGGATCTCTTCTACTTCTCCACTGCCACTTCAATTTCCTATACACCTCACTTTTTAGTAAAAGTGTGTATTTTACTGAGATTTTTTTGGTCTTTTTCACCCCTAGGCTGCTTTGGCATGGTACCTACACCACCATCTTAACCAGAAGTCCTACCCATCTTTATTATTCAAACTTTTAACAGTGACCAGCACTAAATTCTTGCTGAATTGGAGATCATATTTCTGAATTTAGGAGTTTGTCACCAGTTCCTAACAGAAGGCTATGCGCTCTAAAAATGATGTCTTCTTGTGATTATCCCTGAGTTACTGGAGGAATTTTTGGACACATATTTTTAAATATTTATGAGCCACAGTATAATCTGATATCTGTATATAATGCATGCAATGTGTTGTGATGAAGTAAGGTAATAGCATTCCCACATCTTTAATCATTTGCTATGTTTTTATGATGGGAAACTTCCTAATTTTCTTATTATTTTATCATTTATAATTAATTGTTGCAGATTATAGTTGCTGTACTATGCTAAAAAAATTTAGAACTAATTCCTTTTAAAATATTTTCATTTATTTATTTATTTATTTATTTATTTATTTATTTATTTATTTTTGCAAACAGAGAGAAATAGAAAGAAGAGAGATAGGTAGAGAAAATGGGCATGTCAGGGCCTCTAGTCTTTGCAAACAAACTCTAGATGCATACACCACCTTGTGCTTCTTGCTTTAACATGAGTCCCAGGGAACAGATCCTAGGTCCTTTGACTTTTCAGGCAAGTGCCTTAACTGCTAAGTCATCTCTCCAGCCCTTCTTTTGAACTAATTTTGAGACCCGTTACCAAACCTCTTTCTGCCCCCTCTTTCCTTTCTGGCCACTACTGCTTCAATTTTCACAAATTAACATAGATATATGGTATTTACCTTTCTGTACTTAGCTAATTCATTTCATGTACCAGCTACTTTCTCATTTCTGTGACCAAATATGTGAAAAAAGAAGGAACTTAAGGAATGAAAAGTTTACTTTGGCTTACAGTTTGAGTTTATAGTCCATCATAGTGGGGAAGGTACAGTGGCATTACAGAGCTGGTCACATTCTGTCCAGAGTGAAGAAGCAAGAGCAAAATGCCTTTGCTCAGCTAGGTTTCTCCTTTTTATGAAATCCAGGACAATCATCCCCTGAAGTGACACATCAAGGGAATGGGTCCTCCCACCTCATATAACCTAATGGAGAAAATCCCTCCATGCCTAGACATGCCTAGAGATTTGTTTCCATGGTATCCATAAATCACACTAAATTGACAGTTAGTCATCACAGTTCATACAATACCCTCCAGTTTGATTCATGTCTTCACAGATGACAAAATTTTGTTCCTCTTTATGGCTTGTTGCCATTTCAATGTAAAATGTTTCTAATAGGCTCCTATGTTTGACCACTTAGGTCCCCAGTTGATGGCACTACTTGAGGAGATTGTGGAACTTTTAGGAGGTGTAGTCTTGCTGTGGAAGTTGGGTCACTAGAGGCTGCCTTGCCATTTAATAGCCTGGCCCTACTTCATGTTGCTCATTTCTTCCTGACCATGGATGCAATGTGATAAGCCACCCTACTGTTCCTATCGCCATGTCTTCCCAGACAGTATAAAAAGTATCCCTTGGGCTGCCATAAGGTGTTCTTGTCAGGTACTTGGTAACAGTAACCGGTAACACATATAGCACATAACTAATGAGCACTCATATATATATCTCATCTTTATACCTTTATTTTCTCACAGGTACCCTGGTGATTCCAGATCTTAGCTATTGTGGATAACACTGGAACAAACACAAGCATGCAGTTTTCCCCTTTATAAAATTACTTCATTTTCTTCACAGAATATATTCAATAGAGGAAATGCTATTCTGAAGCTTCTTTGAATTGCTTTATTTCTTATATTTTAATGCGTTGCAACCAATTCTTGACCCTGATCATTATGTATGTTTCTACCAGTGCTCTGAACAGCTATCCTAGCTTTATTTCTAGTCTGCTATGACATTGGAAACTCCAGAAAATAAAGGGTTGTCAAAGATAAGTGAAAGCAGGCAGACACTGATTTAATACTTCACAAACACTTTATGGAAAAAGGCTGTGATCTTCAAGGCATGTAATTCTGTTTGCTGTGCTTGTCTCTGGGGATCAGTTTGGCCCCTGGCAGAGTGCTCAGCCATGATCTGGACTGCTGAGATCCTGAGATAAAGGAAAGGTTATCACACTCATATCTATGTTTGTTGAAGTGCTACTAATGTCACCTCCAAGGTAAGAGTGCTGTCTAAAATCCAATACAAACTAATAAGCACTTCACAGATGCCTTTTGTGTTCTTTAAGAGTTCAATACTCATCTACAAGTATTATGCTCAAAACTCATCTGCAAGAATTATAATGCTCTCTCTACTTATTCACAACTTAATACCTAGATGATCCCCAACAAAGGATTGTGCCACAGTCATACATAATCAATGGAAATAGTACATTCAATTTTGGTTTGCACTCCTTCCCTGGACTACAATTCTCTAGTTGCTCAAGAGTCCACATCTCCCAATTTGCTGTTGGTCACAGGGATAAAAGACTGAGATTTTGCAATGCACTGTGTTGATCTGCTTCCGTCAACAGGTTAGGGCTTTCAAATGCATCTTAGGCTATTTTTCATTTTCAATAGCCCCATCTTAATTCAAGGGGCATTTGTATAGGGAAAATTTCTTAATGTCACATGCTTTCTTTCTTTTTCTTGGCTTTATTTTCTTTTACCATAAGATGAGGCCAAGGACTAAAGCACTAGTGCTAAGGGAAAGAATATACCCCATTTTCAGTACTATTTCTATTGTTTGACTAGGTCCCTAGATATTAAGATTTGGGGATTGTCTCACCTTTTGAGATTCAGCTTCCTTGACTATAGAAAAGGGCCATTTTAATGCAGAACTTCACAAAATTGAAATGAGAACCAAATGTGCTAATATATAAGGAAATGTTCCATAAATGGTGCAGAGCTCTAAGCAGCTCTGTCAGAATTAGAAAACAGAAGAAAAAGACTAGAAAGCTACTGAGATGTAGAGAAAATGACAGGAAGAAAGATCTGATGTGTGGATGTGTTTCCTTCACTAACGGACTATTTACAAGCTAAGATTTTTATAAGAGAAAAAATAGTGAACACTACCAAACTACATATATACATTTTGTTCAAATACACACACACACACACATATGTATATACATATATATACATATGTGTGTGTGTGTGTATTTGAACAAAATCAAATATTTAGGCATGACTGACAATCTAGGGCCATTTCCAATACAAACTATACTTAGAGGACAAAGATAAAATGCAGAATGTCAGGACATGTATTTAAGAAGATACTGTGGTCAAGTGTGGTGATGCACACCTGAAATCATAGCACTTGGGAGGTAGAAGCAGACAAATCAGGAGTTCAACGTCACCCTGAGCTAATAGTGAATTTGAAATCCTGTCTCAGATTTTTAAAAGAGAAGAAGTAATTACCTATCAGGGGTGAAAAAGAAAGGGAGAATAACTGGTTCTAATACAATTCACTAAGTTCTACAGTAGATAGAAATACCAAAAACAAAGAAGATCTCAGATGCAACCCAAGTTTGTAACTTAAATTAAGTTTAAGATTTTTATACCAACTTGGTGAGGGGTGAATGGGGAATACTTCATAGGGAACACAGTTTAAGTTGAAAACAATGCTCTATAAAGGTAAGGCTAAGAAGCTGGAATGTTAGCTTGTCACAAGCATGGGAACTAAAGACAGCCTGAGACTTGCCTGACCTCCATTCCCCAGGACTCTTGTAAATAGCTGGGCATGGCCATGCTTGTCTCTAACCACAATCCTGTGGCAAGTACAGATAGGAGTGTTGCTAGGGCTTCAGAAAAATCACATCCATGCATTCAGAAAGACTCTTTTCTGAAGGCAATATGTGAATTAGCAATAAAGGAAGGACACCTGATGTTCTCTTCTGGCTTCTGTGAATATAAGTGTGTGTGTCTGCATATACATATGCATACACCACCACCATCTTCCATACGTAACATGGAAATAAATAAATAAATAAGCCTCTGCCATCATTTGTATCATACATGATGATTAATGTAACTGTGTACTGTGATCAAACTTGGTTTGATACTGGGATGATCCCTTACTTTCTTAGTAGAAGTGTGGAGAGAAGCTGGAAGGGAACCTCCCATTTTTTTCCTCCTGAATTCTTAGGCAGTATTCATATTCTAGAAGCATTTGATGAGTGAAGGAATACACTGGATTTCAAAAGAGAAAGGTGACCTTGCTTTCTGGTGAAAAGCAGTGTGGGAAGGCATGCATCACTTCCTAGATGCAAAGTGACACATGCAAAGGTGTGGTTCCATAGGAGCTGCCCTGGGCAAAGAAAACGTTGAATGTCTGCCTACTAGTGGTCCTTACTGAGCTGACCAGAAACTTTTGCCTTGTTTCTCTTTGCCAGGGTTAGTATTGCTTAACTACATCACTTCCACATAGTTCCCTTTGGTACCTTAACTTTGAAGACAAACTTCCTCTTTCTCTGCCCTTCCCCTTTTCTCCCCTTCCTTCCTTCCTTCTTTTTGCCTGCTTAATGTCCAGGACAAGAGCTGTTCCTCACATATGTTTGACACAATCCTACCTGTAGTCCCACATAGCATGTAAGTTGACAGGAAATGATGATAAATTTTAATTCAGTACCAATGTCGTTGTTTTATGCAATGAGATGTTCCAGTGCACAAAATCCCTCATGCCTTAGAAAAAAGTGATCTTTCTTCATCTCCTTCTGCCTAAGCATTCAGATGTATAAAGCTCTACATGGGGCAAGGCACTTCCCCCTGACTTCCTCACAGCAATCACTTTGTGCTTTGAAGCATGAGATTCAATTACCCATATCATTGTCTTGGCCTGCATAGCTACAACTGTTGTTAATGATCATGACATTACCCACTCTTCTGATATAAATTCAGTCACAGTTGTGCAGTTCCAATCATGCATCACCCAAATATGTACATATATTATGCATATATACATATTGCTGTTTGTGTATATACGTATCTTAAATCTGATATTTTTCTAGGAAATGAATGTCCCATAACAAAATTTGCATCTGTTTAAGATAAACTTTTTACAGAGTGGGAAAAGGATGTGAGTGTAAACAACTTAGCAATTATCCAAATTAGAGAAAAATTGCAGAGGGAAAATCAGGTGATGTGACATAAATCACAAGTGTATTTTATCTATCTTAAGATATTATGTGTGTATTATTTTTTTAAAAAAGAACTTTTTAAAATTTGCTAGGAATCTTTTTGTTTAACAAGTAGAAATAGTGCCTTGGCACAGTACATCAAAATGAAGCCAGCAAGAATCACATTTCACATGCTGGTGTGTTAATGAAATTGTAAGCAAGTTGGGGAGCTCCGTGAAGCCTTCATTTTATGCTTCAGAAAAGTGGCTTCCCAATGAGACCTCTTACAGATCAAATGCCAGCATTCATCCTTTCTCCATGATATTCTTT
Organism: Jaculus jaculus; assembly: GCF_020740685.1. Taxonomy (NCBI): domain Eukaryota; kingdom Metazoa; phylum Chordata; class Mammalia; order Rodentia; family Dipodidae; genus Jaculus; species Jaculus jaculus. The sequence continues at coordinate 37,521,277 of NC_059103.1, forward strand.
AACTATAGAGTATGGCAATAACAAGTACCATCTTAAAATCTGAAAATCAGGATATTAATTTTCATGTTTCAGTATCTATTGTTAACTTTTAAAAATTAAATTAAATATTAATATAATAATAATATTATTTATTATACAAAATGTGATTCACAGCAATAATTCCTTAATATTATTAAATCTCTTACAGATATTCACATTTTTATGCCTTAGGTGTTGATGTTTATTATGTGAGTGAATAAGCTCACGGCCTTAATTAGCCTGATTTCTAAATTTTAAAAAACCTCATAAACTTAGGTGTTGTGAATGCTAGTCCCCCAGCTAATGGGTATTTGGGAATTAATGCCTCCTGAAGGGAGTGTATTGTTGGGGGCAGGCTAATGGGCTTTATAGCCAGTTTCCCCATGCCAGTGTTTGGCACACCCTCCTGTTGCTGTGGTCCACCTTATGTTGGCCAGGAGGTGATGTCCACCCTCTGCTCATGCCATCATTTTCCCTTGCCATTGTGGAGCTTCCCCTCGAGCCTGTAAGCCAAAATAAATCTCTTTTTCCCAGAAGCTGCTCTTGGTTGGGTGATTTCTACCAGCAATGCGAACCGGACTGCAACATGGAGCACTGACTTTAGAGATTGACATTATCTCTTTTAAATTAAGGTTTCCCCTACACCTTTATGCTTTTACTTATTTTTTGAATAAATGTCAGTCAATTAATTTATCAAATTTCCTAAATTGTTTAATTTACTGAGTTCTTCCTTTCCTATAGTTGTATGCTTCTCATTTTTTTACTGTTTATTACTTTTCATAAAATTTATGATAAATATAGTTTATGTAAACTTATTGCTTTCTATAAATTATTAGCTGATATGAGATGGCACAAAGCACCTTTAGCTGGAATGCCAGTTGTGTGTTAATGTGAATTTGATGAGAATGTCTCAGCAGCAACAGTTAATGCAAACTTCAATCTCTGTTAAATCACTGGGAGTTGCAAAATAAGACCCAAAGTATTTTCTTCTTCTCTTATTAGCTAAAATCTATCATAAAGAACTATTCAGGGCTAGAAAAGATTGCTTAGATGTTAAGGTGATTGCCTGAAAAGCCAAATGACCCAGGTTCAATTCCCCAGTACTCATGTAAACAGATGTACAAAGTGGCATATGCATCTGGAGTTCTTTTGTAGTGGCTAAAAAGGCCTGACAAGCTGATTCTCTCCCCCCTCCCCCACTTTTTCTCTCTTTCAAATAAATATATAAATAAAATATATAAAAAAGAACGATTCATGTATTCTGTTACTTAATGGCTGTGTGAACCATTTATATAGGGAAGCTCTGATAAGATGTATGATTGATTTACATATGTGCCATGTTAAACGTACTGGCTGATTTCCTGGTATTTTCAGTGAAAATTATTGCTTCTTGTATTCTTCCATTTAGACCAATGGCTCCCTCTTCAAGGTGTTTCTGAGTACCTGCAATTCAACATGGAGCAATGAGAAACATCCTTCTTCCAGTTCTAGTATCAGAATCCGTCCTGACCACTTGAACTTTCCGTCTCAGTGAGGGGGTTGACTCTTCATCTTTATTTTTCTTTTAATTAGTTTTTATCCAGCAAATACAGTCAGTTTGGTACCATTATTAGGTTCATCCATGACTTACCCCCTCCCCTTGGCTCCTCCTTGTTGAGGTACATGGGTCATGCATTGTGGAGTTAGCCCTCAGTTTTGGGTAGGATCAATGTCTCTCCATATCGTGACCCAACATGTGGCTCTGACATTCTTTCTGCCCCCTCTTCCGCAAAATTTCCCTGAGCCATGTTGGGTTCATTTTTGGTCTGCTTCCGTGATGAGGTGTTGGGGGCCTCTGAGTCCCTTGCTGTCTGATTTGGTAGGAGTTGATTTTTCTCTGTGTTGATCTCCTTCACCTTGTGCTGGTATCCAGTTCACCAGGAAAACAGCGCCCTTGCTTGTTTCACCAATTTTTCTTAGCTACCATCAATCGTGACTCCTCATCTTGACTAAACCACTGATGTCTTTGTCAGCTGTATTCCTTTTCCCAAGGCCATTTTTTGTACCTTCATTTTCTGAATAGAACATAATATGCGTTATCTTTCAAGTTAAATTCAAAGTTCTTCAGCTATATCTTCCAAATTCATTAACTCAATCAACACTTTTGAGATGTGGCATTCAATGTTGGATCAGAGAAGAAGATTTCTATGAGTGATACAAGAGAAGTTAAGTTATGCTTTTGATATTATGGAAGCTGGCAGAAGAGTCTATGTAAGCCTGTCTCCTTTGAGACTACTTTTTGGTTGACATCATTCTATTGCTCACTCAACAGAAAAGACCAATGTAATAGAGAGAGGAAGCAAAGCACTAATTCAAGAATTTAAAAGTAGGAAAATATCACTCTTATTTCTTCCATTTAGTTTCTTGATCCATGAATTTTGATTGTGGGAGAGTTAGTAGCCTATATTGAATGTTGATTGAGAGAAAAATCCTATGCAGAGGATATTACACCATCCATTCAAGGCATTGCACAGAGCTGCCGCTGCCATTCTTCCAGGTCAGCTTTAGGGTGACTGATTGAAATATGGTTTAAAAAAAGAATAATAAGCCCCATATGCACATGCTCACCATTGAGCTTGCATAAGTTGAGCTCCTTCACCAGAATAGTACCCTTTAGAATCCCATGATGTGAAACAGGGCCTCTATAAATCTGAGAGAGATAGTTTGAGAAGCATTAAGAAAAAGAACACCCACTCAGAGTAAGTCTTTATTCTGGTGGGAACAATTCACTACCACTTAGCTGTATAAATTATACACTGTGTTCAGATGCCTAACTGACCCACCTCAAGAATGAGTTTATACCTTGAGCTCCACAGTGAGCTCTGCTATTATCATATTGCTCACGTGGCAACACCATAGTAATAGTGTAGATGAACAAAAGTCTATGTTGCTCAGCTCAGATATAATTTGCATCCTTGTCATTCAGTCTACTTTTTTCATAGTCCACAAGGTATAGACAGAGAAATTAGGTAGAGTAACTGTCTCATGTCCATAGAATAGGTTATGTCATCCATTCAATTTTTAATATCCTATTCTGCTGAAGTTGCTCTTTTATGTCTATATAAGACAAATCTCTTCAGAAATGGCTAGTTGGGAAAGATATATCAACATAAATGTGATCTAGATTTCCTCATCAACAGGTTTATACAGCAGGTAAATCTTGAATCATTTGGTCAAATTATTTCATACTTTACACAAATCCATGTGCAGCCCTAATCTCTGTCCATACTTCCTTCCAGGCAAAATCCAGGTATACTTTTTAAAGGTATGCTCACTGTAAATTTGTGTGTGGGAAAGAATTTTGATTCTCCACATGTATTTCTTATTCTTCAATCAAATGACAATAGAAAAATGTTCCAGAGACCGTAACTGTATATCAAAGAGAAATGTCACAAAAGTATGCACCATGAACATCTGGCAACTTGATGCATGCTGTTGACCTACCTGTGCCTTCCAGAATGTCTCAGATTCAATGCTGAGAATGCTTCTTCTTTTTAAAAAAAAAAAGTATTTTATTTATTTACTAGAAAAAAAGGGAGAGAAAGTGAGAGAATATGGGCTTGCCACAGCCTCTTGCTGTTGCAAATGAATTACAGACACATATGCCAACTACTGCATCTGGCTTAATGTGGAAAGTGGGACACTTTTATGTATAAACTGGAAAACTGAAATTGGGCTAGAAGGCAAGTGCTTTTAACCAATGAGCCAGCTCCCCAACCCTTTTTGTAAGAAAAAGAGCTTCTGCCTGACAAAATTTATGCAAGGGAATATGGGTGATGTTCATTTAATAGCATACATATTAATTCATTTGAAGGTGTGGTGGTGGGCTGGAGAAATGGATTAGTGGTTAATGGTGCATGCTTTGCAAAGCCTGAGAGCCATGGTTTGATTCCATAGTTTCTACATAAATCCAGATTTCCAAAGTAGACATATGTCTGAAGTATATTTGCAGTGTCAGGAAACCCTGGTGCACCCATACTCACTCACTCTCTCTTTTGCTTGCTCAAATAAATAAATAAATAAATATTTTTACTTTCCTCATTTATTGCTTGAGAGACAGAGAGAAGCAGTGGAAGAAAGTGAGAAGAAGAAATAGTGTGCCAGGGCTGCCAGCTGCTGCAAACGAACTCCAGATGCATGTACCACCTTGTGAGTCTGGCTTATGTGGGTCCTGGGGAATTGAACCTAGGCCCTTTGCTTTTGCAAGTGCCTTAATCACTAAGCAATCTCTCCAACCCTAAATTATTTATTATTATTTTTATTTATTTATTAGACAGAGAAAGAGGAAGGGAGAGAGAGAGATTGGGAGTGCCAAGGCCTCCAACCACTGCAAATGAACTCCAGATGCATGCAACCCTTTGTGTATCTGGCTAACATGGGTCCTGGGGAATTGAACCTGGGTCCTTTGGCTTTGCAGGCAGATTCCTTAACTGCTAGGCCATCCCTCCAGCCCTTAAGTTATTTCTTAAAAGAAAGAAAATTTGGTGATTCTACTGTCCTGTCTCTCCTAGAATCTAGTACCAAACAAGAGGGACTTTCTGCAAATGATAATTATCTGCAAAGATTATTGGCAAAACTATATTTCAAAGTTCTGAGAGACTGTGATATATTTTGCCTATGGGAGCTTTCAGAAGGTATCTCTACCTAGCTCCTCTCTAGCACCATTGCATATGTTGGATCATAAAGTCTTGGAAGTAGAGAAATTTACATGACAGTCTAGACCTATTAGAAGCAGGAGGTTTTTTATTTTGTGTGTGTGTGTGTGTGTGTGTGTATGCACATGAATATGTGTGTAAGAGGGTCTGTATTCGATTCCAAACCAATAAGTTTCCATATTTCTCAATAAATTATTTAAATATCATGGCTAAATTAAATATACTTTCTTCAAATACAAAGGGATCTATTTTTTGCTATGAATATTTTTGTGTGGTAGGATATCCAGATATAGCAGAGTTGTCCTTCACCTTGAAAAGACTATCTTGTCTGCTTCTAGTGAAAGAGTCCTAAAAACATTCATGGAGGTATGTATTAACAAAACAACTCTTGAACTGGAAAGATGGATCACTGGTTAGGGTGTTTGCCTGCCAAGCCTAATTACCTGGGTTTGATTCCCCCATGTAACCAAAGTGGAACATGCATCTGGAGTTCATTTACAGTTGTTAGAGGCCCTGTTGACACAAACACACACACTCTCTCTCTCTCATCTTTCTCTCTGCATGCAAATAAAAAGATATTAAAAAATAAGCTGGGCACGGTGGCGCACACATTTAATCCCAGCACTTGGGAGGCGGAGGTGGGAGGATTACCATGAGTTTGAGGCCACCCTGAGACTACATAGTTAATCCTAGGTCAGCCTGGACCAGAGTGAGACCCTACCTCAAAAAAAAAAAGAATTAAAAAATAAGAAGTCCCCCTGAAAAATATTGTTAATCTAATTTCACAGACCTGAGAGCATATTGCCTTACATGATGATTGCATCAAAAGCAAAGCTAATACTGAGTTATCAGGGTAGGGTGAGCACACTAACAGAGATTCTTGTACAAGAAGACAGCAGGTTCTGAGTCAGAGGAGATGTGATTGAGGTAAAGATCAAAGAGAGATCCAGAAATTTCTGTAGTACTGTGCTGTGAGGCAGTAGATTCTGGAAAAGAAATAAACACAAACAACAACAAAAAAAGCAGAAGTCCCTCCCTGGAACCTGCAGAAATTCATAACCCTCACACACATAATTACAGGACTTTTGACTTGCTGAACATTGACACAATGTAATGGTATTTTGAGACCTCTGTGTTTGTGGTAATTTGTTACAAAACTAATAGGAAATTAACATTCAGTTACAGTGTATATTTGTGGTGTTTCTCACACTCTATGTGTCTAATCAGGTAACTAGAGGTATTTTGTTTGTTTATTTTTAAGTACTTATCATATCCATTTATCATAATATAAAATTTCCATGGACTGGATCTAGATTGTCTACCAAAGGTCTGTGTGCCCAAGGATTGGCTCCCAGCCCATAATACTAGTGGGAGATTGTAGAGCCCTTGGGAGATAGAGTCTAGTATGGGCCTTCAGAGGACTGAGAGGCGTGCACTTAAAGAGGATGGCAGGACCCTAGCCTCTGCATTTTCCTTTTGTTCATATTGTTGTCATGAGATAGTCTTCTGCTATGGCTTCCCATCCTAATGTGATACCCTGCCAACATTATAAAAGCAATGAAGCTCTGCATGCATGGACTGAAACCTACAAAACTTGTGAGCAGACTAAACCTTTACTTATGGTATGAATGTTCTCAGTGGTTGGTTGTAGTAACAAGACCCCATTCTGCCTAATTCCAATGTGAAATAAACCCAAGTCAAAAATCCATTGCTTCCCAATATCTATCATTGCTTTCTTTGACTGGAGCCCAGAATTATAGTAAGTCTGTAAGAACTGTCAGTTCTATATAAGAGTGCAGCCACCACAGAGAGAGGCTGTTTATTTTATCATCACCAGATAGATACATTAAAGTAGATACAGATTAATAGTATAAGCCAATCGTATTTACATGCTAATCATATTACATTAAATTATGACTATTATCAGTAATAGTCCTCAATGAATTTTACATCTACAAACTGTGCTAAAGTCTTTAAATTTGTTGAAAATCCAGGATTCACTAGTTATTTAGAAGGATCACTAAAAATTTTTTTCTTCCATATTTAGAGATTTTAATTGTCACCCATCAAATAAAAACTTTTAATACAATGCCCACCTGAACATACGATCGAGCCTCCAGCACCAGTGGCCTCTGAGCAGATATTCTGGCTATGTTTTGGTACTTCTGGTGGCTGTTAACTGCATCTGCCTTGTCTCCAGGGGTTCAATCCTACAAAAGCCAGCATCCATATCAAACTGAAGAATCAGTTTGGGGATAGCAAATCCTTCTACCATGTTTGGCCTACAGAGACTAGACACCAACTAATTCTTAAATGAAATTCACTGTAAATGTCTCTAACATAGCCTTGATGAAAAGATTGTCTTCTGGAACACATTAGGAAACACAATGAGGGGGAAGATAGTTATTACTTTAAAACACCTTGTAGCATCATGATTTCCTAAGTTTTTGACACCGTCTTCAACAATCTTTCAAGGGGATTTGAGCATTTTATATTCAGGGGACTTTGTAATACAGGTTTAAATTAATCAAGAAATTGAAAGAGAAGTTCTTAGTAAATTAACTTATGTCAAATTCTGAAGCCAGACTAGCTAGCTCAGGGAAGTGAGCTTGCCAACATGTGCAAAGCCTTTGATTTATGCTTAGCATCACAAGAACAAATTTACACACACACACACACACACACACACACACACACACACACACTGATTGCTTGGCCATATAAACAAATTAGTCCTGATACAACCCCCTTCCAGTTCATTTAGAACACTTCCCCCCTTCTGCTCTCTAGGCTACAAAACATGCTCTGTAAGCGCCTCTTATTTTGCTGTTTGTTGGATGTCCTTGAGGATACCTCACTCTGTCATTGCCAGACCTTTAATTTGGCTATTGGTTTAGAAGCAATAGAAGTTTTACAATGAATCCTTGAGGATAAACAGTGGCCTATAGGAAGTATAGCTCCAGGAACCCCACTTCAGGTCCAACCGGTACAAGAATACTTACCTCCTCAGACAGAAGCAGCTTCTGCTGGTTGAGAGGCAGAATATGGCTTCTGCTGCCCCTGCATCACTGGGGTAGTTATACCAGAACTTACTTGTCAGCATTCTGCTCCTTTCAAACAAATGCTCCAACTTCACATTCAAGACCCTGTACAAACAGCAATGCAGTTTGTATTATGATGAATTTATCTCCTAGAATTTTTAGACTTAAGGTTTAAATTTCTCAAATGTCACTATGAAATTGTGTAGGAGAGAAGGATTTCCTTCAGGGAAGTATTAAAAATTCCTGGTTCCTTCCCAGAAATTGAGCTAAGAATTTAAAGTTTGGGGCTCATAATTTTCTTCCTACGTAAAAGAGCCAACTCACCTTACCTCCCTCCTCACTCCTGCTGCTGCAGGTCATACAGTGCTGCAAACTGACCAGGTGAGCCAGCTGATCAGGAATATTACATGGGAATTGTCACAGTTGTGTAGATATACCACATCTTAGTTATCCATTCTTCTAGTGATGGACATCTGGGTTGATTACAGCTCTTAGCTATTATGAATTGAGCCACTACAAACATGGTTGAGCAAATCTCTCTGGCCTGTGGTTTGAAGATTTTAGGTTAGATGCCCAGTAAGGGAATAACTGGGTCTGTTGGTATCTCTATAGCCAGCTTTTTTAGACTAAAACAATGTATGTTGAACCACCATAGCCTAAAATTAGTCTCAGTGCCTGTAATTTTAACTTTTTGAGGTTTTCTATCTTATAATCTTAAGTCTCAGGCAGGCGTGGTTGTGTATGCCTTTAATCCCAGTACTCAGGAGGCGGAGGTAGGAGGATTACCATGAGTTTTAGGCCACCCTGAGGCTCCATAGAGAATTCCAGGTCAGCCTGAGCTAGATTGAAACCCTACCTTGAGAAACCAAAATAAATAACATAAATGTTAAATCTCTTAATCCAATATCTCTAGCTAAGCATATTAGTCTATTACAAATTTAATTGTGATTAAACTCTCTGGGCCTGGGCAGCAGGACGTAGCCAGCCCTTATGCTAGTAGCCCAGTTCCAATGAAGTTCCCTGTAGTCTTTCTTTCCTCTTAGAAAGCTTATAAGCCAAGCCTTAAAGTTTAATGCTGTCTGTACTTAGAATTTTGAAACTTTTATCTGAATAGTCCATAAAATTTGGCTTACCACTCCAGAAGATACCTTCAGTTATAAGCACCAACTTTATGTCTATTTCTTTAACACAAAGTTTCCAAAAGATTAACATCCACATGGTCAGGTTTATCTCAGCTCATCAGACAACTTTAGGTTCGCTGAGATAAACTTCCAGACTAGGTACAGTTATGGAGGAAGGGATATTTATTGAAGCTTACAGATCCAGGAGAAGTTCCATAATGGCAGAAAAAGCTGGCCTTCCTTCACAGGCCCAAGCAGAGAGAGAGAGAGAAGCACAAGCTTTTAGAAATATAAAGGCTGCAGATGCAGCTTGCTAGGCCCCATTCAGAAATACAAAAGCTGCCTGCGAACCGAAGGTGAAGGGAAAGAGAAAGGGAATGAAGAGATGTCGACAAGTAAGTACAGGTTATAGAAGCAAAGTTTAGTTCACTAAACATGAAGACTCCCTTATAACTCATGAGGGTACGCTCACCTGCACATGTATACTGATTACCTCCTCAACGACTGCCTCTCACAGGGAGCACTAGTCTGCCAGGTTCCCAGAGCCACACGTTAGGCACCAGAATGCCAGGCTCCTTCCTGGTCAGGTAGATAGTGCCGAGGGAAGAACCAGGCCTGCTGGTTCCTCCCTAGGGGTTGAGGGGATGATGAACATTGGAAGACCCAGACCTCTCCTGGCCACCAGAGAAAAACCACACTGAGTCGGGAGTCTTTTTGATGCAGGAACACACAGAAAAAACTCACTTTACTGCTATGAGCAGTGGCCTATATCATGTTGGGGATGAAGGAAGGGATTTTAGGATTGGTGGAGAGGTAAGGACCAATAGTAAATTTGTAACTATTGAAATGGTAATTACAATTGCCAAGCAGAAGTGGCAGGCCAGAAGCCATTAGGCGAATTGCTGAGTCCTAGCTGGCCAGAGACAGGTCGCCAAACTTTTGCTAGGCTCATGAAGTTCCACTAGGCCTCACGCCTGGGCTTTTCAGGGTTCAACAATTAATGAATTGGAAACTAAGAAAACAATTTTAAAAATTGATGAAATGAAGAGCTGGTTCTTTGAAAAAAATAAACAAGATTGACAAATCCCTGGCCAAATTGATCAAGCAAAAATAGAGTGAAGTCTCAAATCAATAAAATCAGAAATGAGAAATAAAAGATCAAAAAAGATATTAATGAAATTGGAAGAATCATCAGGGCATACTTCCAAAACCTCTACTCCACAAAATTAAATAATTGGGAAGAAACAGATGAATTTCTAAACACATACTACCTACCAAAACTAAACTCAGAGCAAACTAATCTCCTAAACAAACCTAACACATCAATGGAGATTGAAAAGGTAATCAAAAACCTCCCCAAAAAGCAAAGTGCAGGACCAGACAGCTTCTCAGCTGAGTTCTATCAAACCTTCATTGAAGAACTGAAACAAATATTTCTCAAACTGTTCCGCATAATCAGAAACCAGGCAGTCCTCCCCAAGGCCTTTTATGAAGTTAGCATCACCCTAATACCTAAACCAGATAGAGGTATAACAAGGAAGTAAAATTACAGGCCTATATCCCTAATGAACTTAAATGCAAAGATCCTGAACAAAATTCTTCCAAACCAAATTCAACAACACATCAAAAGCATTATCCACCTTGACCAAATAGGCTTCATCCCAGGGATTCAGGGATGGTTTAACATGTGGAAATTGGTCAATGTAATATACCACATAAATAAACTGAACCATAAGAACAAAATGATCATCTCAATTGATACAAAGACATTTGACAAAATACAACACCACTTAATGATCAAAACACTGGAACAAAGGGCATGGAGGGTTTATATCTCAACAAAATGAAGGTTATATGTAAAGTTCCTAAAGCCCAAATATTACTTAATGAGGAAAATATTAGGAAATACCCACTGAGATCAGGAGCAAGACATGGGTTCCCATTCTCACCACTGTTCTTCCACATAGTACTAGAAGTACTAGCCCAAGCAATAGTACAGGAGAAATCTAGAAATCTAGAAAAGAAAAATAAAAGGAAAAATCGGAATGGAAGAAGTCACGTTAGCCCTATTTTCAGATGATATGATCCCATATATAATTGGCCAGAAAGTCTCCATCTCAAAACTTTTAAAGGTGATAAATTCCTTCAGCAAAGTGGCAGGATACCAAATCAATGCAGCAAATTCAGTAGCTTTTCTATATGAAAAGGGCAAATATACAGAGAAAGAAATCAATGAGTCTCTCCCATTCTCAATAGCAACAAAAAATTAATTACCTTGAAATAACACTAACCAACAATGTGAAAAATCTATATAATGAAACCATAAAAACAAGAAAGAAATAGAGGAGTACTTGAGAAAATGTGAAGTCCTCCCATGCTAATAGATAGATAGAATTAATATTGCAAAAATGGCAATTCTACCAAAAGCAATATACAGATTTAAGACCAATAAAATACCAGCATCCTTCTTCACAGAGACAAAAATGTTTTCTCAAAATTTATATAGAATGGCAGAAGACCTCAGATATCCAAACATATTCTCAGCAAAAAATCAAAACAAAGAAAAAAATCACTTCTTGTAGTATCACCTCACCTGATCTAAAGCTATATCACAAAGTCATAGTAACAAAGACAGCATGTTATTGGAATAAAAACAGAATCATAGACAAATGAAACAGAATTGAAGACCAAGACCTTAGGTCAAGTAACTATAGCTGCTTGATCTTTGACAAAGGTACTAATAATGTAGACTGGGAAAAGACAGAATCGTCAACAAATAGTGTTGGACAAATTGGATAGCATATATAGAAAACTTAAATTAGAACCACTCATTTTTCCATAGACAAAAATCAAGTCCAAATAGATTAAAGACCTCAATATAAGAACTGAAACTCTTCAAGTATTGGAAGAAAATATAGGAGGCACTCTCCATGATAAAGGACTTGGAAAAGACCTCCTGAACAAAACTCCAGTAGCCCAGATAATTAAACAAGCATCAAAAAATGGGACCTCAGGGCTGGAGAGATGGCTTAGCTGGAACCCTCAAGAGGATCTGAGAGTGAGCACCTGAATTAGAGGGCTCTGGAGAGAGAGAGACAAAACCTAACCTCAAATTTCTCCTGTTTCTCTTTCTTCTTTGGCTTTTTCTTTTTCTTTCTTTCTTTCTTCTCTATGGAGTGTCCCGCCCCTGAGGACTGTTCCTAAAATGGTCCTTCACCCTGCTAAACTAAGTAACTCCCTTCCTTGCGGAGGATTGCTGGCTTTGCCTCCAATCTGGGCTTCTTCGGCTAATTACAGTACAGTTGTCCATACGTCCTTAAAATACTGCTCAGCCACCTTCCTCATCCCCATCCAGCTTTTCCCAATGTTTCCTCTGGGCATTTGGGCCCCACCTTCCCCTAATAATTCCAGTATAGATATGAGATACATTCATCCTTCCTTCAGTACTTTTTTTTTTTAATTAATTTATTTATTTATTTGAGAGCGACAGACACAGAGAGAAAGACAGATAGAGGGAGAGAGAGAATGGGCGCGCCAGGGCTTCCAGCCTCTGCAAACGAACTCCAGACGCGTGCGCCCCCTTGTGCATCTGGCTAACGTGGGACCTGGGGAACCGAGCCTTGAACCGGGGTCCTTAGGCTTCACAGGCAAGCGCTTAACCGCTAAGCCATCTCTCCAGCCCTCCTTCAGTACTTTTAACACAACTGAGCCCAGTGCTCAACGCTGCCTGCATTCTGGAACGGTTTATGTTTGCAGAGGCAGGATGGCCTATGACTTTCTGCCCAGAAATTGCATGGGCCTTTGTGCCCCATCCACCTTAATCCCAGATGTAGATATCATTCCTGGAAGCTAGATTCCCTGGCTGAGGTAGTCCTACAAAGCAGGAGAGGACTAGACCTACTAATGACCGAAAAGGGAGGCATATGTTTGTTTTTACAGGAAAAATGCAGCTTTTATGCCAATAAATCAGAAATCATCCAGGACAAGATTATGAGCCTCCAGGAAGACTTGAGAGGAGGTGACAGGACCTCCAGGACGACCTGCTGCGGACAGGCCTACAAGACTTCTTACCCTACCTCCTCCCTCTACCTGGATCCCCTCCCATCCTTCTCCTTCCCCTCCTCCTTATCCTCACTGTTGGGCCTTGTGTAATTAACAAAATTACACAATTTATTCACCAGCTGCTTGAGGCAATAAACCTTCATCAGGTCAAGATATCACAGGCTGGCAACTCAGCAATTAAGTTCCTCAGATGACCCACTGCCACCTCCCCTGCCCTCCATGTGACCAATGATGGGTAAGATCCCCAGAGGGGGACAACCTAAGACAGGCCATGGAGTGGCTTCTCAGCGAGCTAAACACCTGGTACTCAATGATGGGTAAGATCCCCAGAGGGGACAACCTAAGACAGGGGCCACAGTAACTCTTACAAAAACAAAAGGGGGAGATGTTGGGCTCTGAAAGGCCCAGGCGTGAGGCCTAGTGGAAATTCCTGAGCCTAGCTAAAGTTTGGTGACCTGTCTCTGGCCAGCTATGACTCAGCAAGACACCTAATGGCTTTTGGCCTGCTACCTCCGAGTGGCAATTGTAATTACCATTTCAATAGTTAAAGTTTACTATTGGCACTTACCTCTTTCCCCATCCTAAAATCCCTGCCTTCATTCCCAACATGATATAATGATATAAGCAACTGCTCAGAGCAATAAAGTGAGTTGTTTCTGCGAGTTCCTGCATTGAAAAGACTCCCGACTCAGTGTGGTTTTTCTCCGGTGGCCAGGAGAGGTTTGGGTCTTCCAACGCTCATCATCCTTCTTAACTCCTAGGGAGGAACCAACAGGTCTGGTCCTTCCCTCAGCACTACCTGACTGGGAAGGAGCCCCACAGGAATTGAACAAGGACGCGAGAGGAAATTAACCTGAATGAGAGAAGGCAAACAGACACAAGAAGGAGACCATGCTAGATGTTTGTCAAGGCCTCAGAGTCTTTATTTTTTACACAGTGGTTATATAGGGGGAGGAAAAGTGTGGGAATAAGATGGCTGATGTGATTTAGGGGCTTTGGAATTGTCAGGAAACCTAGAGGGGATGTAATTAGGTGTTCATCTAATCTTGCTTCAATGGCTTAACATCCTGACTGCACCAGGCTTCACATCCTGACCATAAACTGGCCTTTTGCAAAAGATAAAATTCTGTAAGCAGTCTAGAAAAAGCATTACTTGACAACCAATGATTTTGGCTTAAACTTGATAGCTATTGATTTTTATGTACCACAGAAATTTTTATAAACATAAAACAATTTTATGTTTTATCCATGACTTAAATTTGATAAAACTTAAGTGAGATATTACAACATATTTTAGCCTGAAAATTAATTTTTTGTTTCTTAAAGTTTGTAAGCAGTTTAAAAACCTTTAACTTTAGGCATGGTATTTAGGTTTAGCCTGAAAATTTCTTTTTTCTTTTCTTTTTTTTTTTTAATCCACACACCTTTATTTATATACTTTAACATTCTGATCTAAGTACCACTCAAAAGGAATTTTTAAGAAGTAATCATTGAAAAATTCCTTCCTAGTTCCTTTAATCAATTCATTTCACCCCATCATTTATTATATATATATATATATTTTTTTTTAATTAATTAATTTATTTATTTATTTATTTGAGAGCGACAGACACAGAGAGAAAGACAGATAGAGGGAGAGAGAGAGAATGGGCGCGCCAGGGCCTCCAGCCTCTGCAAACGAACTCCAGACGCATGCGCCCCCTTGTGCATCTGGCTAACGTGGGACCTGGGGAACCGAGCCTCGAACCGGTGTCCTTAGGCTTCACAGGCAAGCGCTTAACTGCTAAGCCATCTCTCCAACCCTATTATATATTTTTTTGTTGTTGTTGTTCCTCCAAGGGGCTGCACTGTTCCTAGAGGTACTACAATACCAGGTCAATGCATGGAGTGGATGGAGCAATTCCTATTCCAACTCCAAGCTCCAAAACTCCATTTAATATATTGTCCTCAGATAGAGGACGTATCAGATATTAAACTGATAAGAACAGATACTACACTTGATCTTAGCCAAAAGGCCGATAAGCGATTAATTATCTTTCTTATAAGACTATTTAAAAAATTACACCAAATTGATTAATCCTATTACTAACAAGAAAGTAGTCTTAATATAATTTTATGTCATTAGTACCAATAACACACTTGGAAATGATTTTATTAGAAGTATCTAAGGCAAATTGTGTTGTTATCTTGAGGCAGGCTGGCTTATAAGTCAGATCAGTTGCCTCCTCCTTTTAAGTAACAGGACATTACAATATATTCTAAAATATCTGACAAATTAGAAGTTACCTCTTTTGAAGAAGTTTTGTTGTTTTTAATAATCCTCTATGTAAGGTGAACTTGACCTAGAACACATATCTGGCAAATTCACTCCTGCAAAAGACATTTAACATTTCCTTTTTAATTTCTATGCTTAGATTTTTGATTTCCTTGAAATGGTTCTCTAGAAGAGAAAGGAATGTCACCTGTGTCCATCTCATCTCTTTAGTTACAAAAAGTCACAAACATGACATGACTAGCAAGCACAATGAACACACATAAACACATACACACACACATATAAAAAGAACATATCCTCCTGATAAAATCAAAAAGAATTTGAAGCAATCTCAATTCCTTGTGTTTTTAAAATATCTTTTACTATGGCAATTAGCTCCTTTTTACTCTTTGTTAAATCTTTTTTATTTTTTTCTTAACCCATGTTCCTTGTGTCGTGAGAGAAGTTTTAAGCCCTCCAACAATTTATGCTAACTTAGGGTCTGTCCCATGATAGAAAAGGAAAGAGGAGAAACAGCAAGACCAAAGGGCAATGTTCCTGGTCAGAGAACCAGCACGGGGGATTCCCGATAGGCTTGACGTGAGCCTGACCACAATTTTAAGAACTGGCAGCTGCTCTAAGAGCATTTACTGGCTGTTGCGCACCCAGTTTTGTTTATAGGGAGAGAGGCTAGATAGGAGGGCTTTGCCAACTCCCGAACAGGCTGTTGGAATTCGCACAGGGAACTAGGGGCCTTCAGCCAATGCCAGAGGGTAGCCCTGGCCAAGAGGCTTCAGTTGCCTGTCGCTATTTTTCAATTCCTTGCGATGGCACCAACTGAAAGTAAAAGGAGGAAAAGAAGTGCAAAAAGAAACCCCACAGTTCTTGTGCCTTGCCAATCTGACTAAATAGTCTTTACTTAAGTAGTTTGCCTAAAATTTGTTGCTTACCTTAACAGATCAGTATTACAGGTGGGTTTTCTGTGTCGATCTTGGTGCAGGTCTGTATTACAGGTGAGGATTGCCTGCAGTGACCTCTATGCAGACCTTCACTCACCCACTGGTGCGGTGGCAGTCCAATGGCTGGGATGGCCATCCACTTGGCTGACGTTCAGGTCACACTTTGTACCTTGAGACCCACATTCAGACGCCACTTGCTCCGGCCTGCGGGGAATTGAACAACGATGTGAGGGGAAATTAACCTGAATGAGAGAAGGCAAACAGACACAAGAAGGAGATGATGCTAGATGTTTGTCAAGGCCTCAGAGTCCTTATTTTTTTTACACAGTGGTTATATAGGGGGAAGAAAAGTGGGGCAGTAAGCTGGCTGACATGATTTAGGGCTTTGGAATTGTCATGAAACCTAAAAGGGATGTAATTAGGTGTTCATCTAACCTTGCTTCAATGGCTTAACATCCTGACTGCACCAGGCTTCACATCCTGACCATAAACTGGCCTTTTGCAAAAGATAAGATTCTGTACGAAGTCTGCTGACTGACGTTCCAGAAGTATCTAACAGAAAGCTGAATGGACCAGCTTTCTTAGTAATGAGTCAGCTGATGAGCAGGCCCAGGCAAAATGGAGAGGCTTTTGCTCTACAGCTCCCAACACCTTGGTGCTGCTCTGTAATTCTATGTACCAGGATATGGTTTATATCCATGATGAGCTGTTGATCAGAGATACACTTTATTACTCACCAGAGGTTAATGGTGAGACCTTACTGCTGATGACACCAAACACTGTTGGCATGGACCATGGAGACACTTGGCTGGAATGAGGAGGAGAGCCAGTTCCCAATTAGCCCATCTAGTGCTGGAAGGCACTACATGAGCTACCAGGGAAAAGTGGTCAACATCTGCCCAAGCAACTCAAAGACTAAGCTACTCAGAGGCAAACAACCTTATATGATGCGCACACAAGTGCAAGAGTGGCACAGAGCCATAGTGGGTAACCAACTGCCCTTGGATTGGCTAATAGATCAGCTCAGTGGAAAGGAAACAATATCTGGAACTGGGTAACAAGTCAGAATCATATCCAGATAATAACTCTTCATTCCATTGTCAAGCTCCCAGTAATCTTGGATTATAAGAGGCTCTAAACCCTTTTAATTCTCTCTAAATTAATAGTGGTTATCCCTTTTAACCAGTGCTGACTTCATTCTCCATTGGAGAATATGCTTCTCTTTTTCAGATAGAGTAAGACCTGAATAGATAAATGACCCAGTGAACTACACTCCAGCCCCAGCTGAATCCACAAAGGAATTGGGGAAATGAGCAAGAATGCTGCTTTCTTAGTGAATCTGTTATTAGCACCGGAGTGATGGAGAAAGATAATGAGGGCACTCTATACCTACTAAACCAGAGATCTGGAGGCTCCTAAGTCCCCATTACTGAATTAGACTTAAAATGCTACCAGCATGGCTCAGAGAATTTTGCAGAAGAAGGGGCAGGAAGATTGTTAAAGCCACAAGTTGGGACATTTGTTACAGAGATACTGCCTCCCCTCCCCTCCATAATGCCTAAGCCACAATCCTCATGTGGATTACCTGCATCCCCAATGAAGAAGGCCTCTTCAGAAAAGGGACAGGGAAGAGGGAGAGGATGGTGTCAACATATGTTGTTCACATTCAAAATATGTCCATATCTAATTAAAAAAACATGAAAGAAAAAAAAAACAACTGAAGTTTACAGGAACAATGGAAGGTTGAGGGATAGCGCAGTGGGTAAAGTGCTTGCAGAGCAAGCAGGACAATTTGATTTCAGATCCCCATTTCTCACTTAGAATGCTGGCTTTGGCGATGCATGCTTCTAATCCCAGTGTTAGGGAGGTAGAGACATGGAATCCTTGAGGATCACTGGCTAGCTAATCTTGCCTATTTGGTAAGTTTAGGCTTTTGCAAAAGACTGTGCCTCAAAGAAAACAACTGGAAGTGACGGGAAAAGCCCTTTAACACCATCTTCTGTACTCCATAGTCATGCACATGCGTGTGCACATGTACCTATACACACACATATAGCCACACACATGTGGATATACAGATATAGATGTATATCACATATACATGCAAAAATGACCAGCAGAGACATAGGCCGGAAAGCACCGAAGAGTGAATATATTTATAAACCTTATACCAGATATATAAAAACCTATTATTCTTGTTTGTTACAGTACCCAATTTATTGTAATTATATGTTTATTAAACAATATTTATCTACTAAATTATTATGTTGATTTTTCAATGATAAAATCTTAAACAATATTTCCTGCTCTTAGGCAAACCTAACACCTAGGGTCACTTTTATAGATACTCTGAGAGTCTTGAGAGCCACACCTAGCGCCTTAAGCGCCTACCCTGAAGATATATAACATCAGATTGATTGATAAATCTCATAATACCCAGCTAACTAGAAAATACAATCATTAAATAATCCAGGATGCAAAAATATATACATCATAACATAAGAAACACCAAAAATCAGGACAATATAAATCGACCAAAAAGTATTAATACATCAGAAATGACCTCCAGTGAGAACAAGTTAGAGGAGATGCCTGAGAAAGATTTCACAAGAATGATTATAAATATGTTCAAATAACTCAATGAAGAAATCAAAGGAAGCAAAGAAGACACAGAACTCCAATTTAATCAAATAAAGAGGTCAATACTATACATAAATAAGGAAGTAGAAATAAAGAAGAAAAACCAGTTAGAATTACTAGCAATAAAGAACACAGTCAATGAAATAAAAACCTCTGTAGAAAATCTCACCAGTAGAATGGATGAAGAAGAGGACAGAATATCTAAGCTAGAAGACCAGGTGGCAGATCTAATACAGTCCAAAAAGAGAAAGAAGACAAACTAATAGAAAAGTATGAGTGGGAATTTCAAGATATTCAGGAAACTATGAAAAGATCAAGCATAAGAATTCAGGGCATAGTAGAAGAAGAAGAATTTCACTCCAAAGACATAGTAGTTGTCTTCAACAAAACCGTAAAGCTGATAGAAACAAAAGTATCTGTGGTTGAGGAGAGAATGTTAAAATATGTGATGTTAACAAACAGAAAATTTTCAACCTAACATTAATCAGGCTACAATATCAGTAGATCACCTTTTAGTACTTGTCTTCAAAGATTCTAAATATACAGTTTGGAAGAAAAAATTTATAGGCTTTTTCAAATTATTTTTGTTTACTCTTTCACATATTGTGTCTTTTTCCCTCAAGTTCTAGAGCCATGAGGAAGGAGCTGGCAATGGCATGTGAGACATGCCTCCTAAGAAAGAACTGGCTTGATGCACAAGGGGGCGCACGCGTCTGGAGTTCGTTTGCAGAGGCTGGAAGCCCCGGCGCGCCCATTCTCTCTCTCTCCCTCTATCTGTCTTTCTCTCTGTGTCTGTCACTCTCAAATAAAAAAAAAAAAAAAAAAAAACTGGCTTGACTGCCAAGACTATCTGTGTGGTCAAGGTGGCTGCAGGGCAAAGGAAACACTAATGTGAGTCACTATGTGGGCTTAACGGCTACTCCCTACATCAGCTTCTGAAAGTGTAGTCCTGGGGGCTGGAGAGTTGGCTCAGAGGTTAAAGGCACTTGCTTGCAAAGCCTGATGTTCTGGGTTAAATTCACCAGTACCCACATAAAGCCAGATGCACAAAATGGTGCATGCGTCTGGAGTTCATTTGTAGTGACAGACAGTCCTGGCAAGCCCATACTCACCCTTACTCTGTGTTTCTCTCTGATTGTGTGTGTCTCTCTCAAATAAATAAAATATTTAATCAAACTGAAGTCTTGCTGAGAGATAGTGAGAGAAATACTGTCTCTTGTAGTTAATGTTTTCAGGCTCATCCTCTGGCATTAATCATATGTGTTCCTCGCACCTGTCATGGCTTACTACTTTATCATATAGGCTTCAAACAAATCAACAAAATATATCCTCATAGGAGAATCATATACATATATATGTGTGTGTAATATGTTTAAGTTTGGGTAGTTTATTTTGTGCTTTATAGAACACTTTAATTTAGTATTTTCAGCTATCAATAATGGATTATAAAGTTCTTTTCCTTTTTCTGTTTTTAAATTTTTTATTGAGAATTTTTCATACAGAAAACATACTGTAATTTGATCATAATTTCCTATTACTTTATTTTGTCCCCCTCCCACCTTGTTCCACTGAACTTCTCTTTCTTTCCAACTATGTCATCTTCCATTTTGATGTCTTGATATCTTTCTGTCTTTCTTTCTCCTTTTTTGCCTTTCTGTATCGTCCATGTCAAAATGTTGATGGGCTCAATATCTCCTATGAGGTTATATGCAGAGAATACTGTCCTAAAGTACTTCTCTCAGCCTTTGGTTCTTACATTCATTCCTCCTCCTCTTCTACAATGCTCCCAGAGCATTAGAAGGTATAAGATTAAGAAACTATTGTGCAGCTAAGGAAATAGTGAGCCAAGTCAAGAGAAAAGTTACAAAATGGGGGAAAATCTTCACCAGCTATATATCATATAAAAAACTAACACCTAGAACATACAAAGACCTCAGAAAACTAAACAATGAAAAGAAAAGAATCAGCTGGTATGGTGGGGCATGGCTTTAATCCCAGCACTCAGGAGGCAGAGGTAGGAGGATAAATGTGAGTTCAAGTCTACCCTGAGACTACATAGTGAATTCTAGGTCAGCTTGGGCTAGAGCAAGACCCTATCTTGAAAAATAAATCAACAACTCAATCAAAAAAGTGAGCTATGACACAGAAACAGTTCTCAAAAAAAGAAATACAAATGACCAATGGATATTTTACAAATGTTCAACATCTTTAAATATCAGAGAAATACAAATTAAAAATTTTCTTTTCTTTCTTTCTTTCTTTTTTTTTTTTTGTTTGTTTATTTTGCATGGCAGGATCTTGCTCTAGCCCAGACTGACCTGGAATTAGTGTCAGGCTGACCTCAAACTCACAGTGATCCTCCTACTTCAGCCTCCCAAGTGTCCCCCTCCCCATCTTCCTTCCACTAAACTGCTTCTTTCCAACTGGTACCTCTTCTGTTTTGATGTCCTTTTTTTTCTTCAGATGATGCTGGTGTTTGAAACACATTGAGTCAATGAAGCAATGCTAAAGAAGATAGAACTTTAATACACAGTCATAGAACCTTGCGTGCTTTCCAAAAGTGCAATTATTTTGTCTATAGACATAATTAACCATTTGAAAAACAAAGGTTGGAGCATCTCTTCCCCAGATTTTGCTTTGTCTTTGCAGATACTGAGGTACACTGCAAGTCCCCTGAGAGCAATAACTATGCATCATACTAAAAACCAGAACAGCTGGATGGAAACTTAAAGGTCAACTACCCTGATTGCTCACATAATATATGACACAATGTTCCTCCCATACAGTTATAACTTTTGCTTTAAAGCATTTATGTTAGTAACTTACTGCCTTAAAAGTCATTCTGTTCATGTTGGACTACTCCAGTACTTCGAATAATATTCTTGGACTATTTCAGTGTTTTATTAAAGGTAATACTTCCAAGAAATGATGCCTAAATGTGGCTATGTTGCAAACAGCCAAACAAAATACCTTTGCCTCAGTAATAGGCTAGATTATATGGTAGTAATAAGTAGTCCTCAGATTTTAGTAATGCAATGCAACAAAGGTTTATTTTGGTTTTATGTTTTGCTGGTAAGAATGTACTAGGCATCTCATTCACTCAGAGACCAAGGCCAGTGCAGCCTCCATCTCTGCACAAGCCTCCACCATCAGCACAGAAAATGTTCTATTCAAGCAAGCAATGGCCCAGAAGTGACATCATCAATATTGTTCACATGTCATTACCCAAAACAGATCACATGACTATAATAATTAAGAAGAGGCAGAAAAGTACAATGAGTCAAAAATATTCCAGAAACTGAACCATGAACTAACTACTTTTATGGAAAACAATATTATGTAACAGAGGGGAGATGAGGGAGAATATTTGAAATACATGTGCCCTAATTTACATCTTTTAAGTACATTTTACATTTCAATTAGAATAAAAATTAGAGCAGAGTTACACTTTTCTTAATCAATGATCAACCTCACTGGTAATGAAAGGATAACACTTGGAATCATAAAAGTTAATATTTACTGAGCAACTACATGGCTTTTGCATTTTATGAATATTATCTAAATGCTTTCCCAAGAATAAGTGCCAATGTTAGTTTCCCTGAAGGAATGATACTCAATAATAATACCAATCAACTTCCTGAGGTCACACAACTAAGCACTTAAGGAATTATGTTTCAATCCAAGTATTATTAATTTCAGGACACATACAAGCTCTAAAGTGTAATTTTTAAATATATATTTAGATGATTTTATGACTTCCATACCTGCAATATGAAAACACGCAACACTGACACATACAGGGGATGGGTTCACGGGGAACGACAGATTGATACAGTCTTTCCAGAGGCTGTTTCAATCATGTATATTAAACTGCCCAATCGCATAACCCATAACTCACCAGTTCAACACAGAGTAACCAATTTTAGGGAGTTAACTAAAGTTGGGAACAAAGTTACATGTACAAATTGAACTCACAGAAGTAGAGGACAGAGGAAGCAAAGCTTCAGTTGACAGAAGTGAGAGACCAAATATAACCATTTTAGGTATAAAAAAAAGGCCCAGGCCTGACTTAGAGAACTAGCCTGCTAATGTGCTGACCTTTTGTTTCTGTAAACTTTGCTTGCTGCCTTTCCCCCTAGCGCTTCTGAGGAATCTCCACTTCAAGGACATTGCAGAAACACTGCACTGCGGGGGTGGGGGGCGGGTGGGTTCGGCCTCCAACAACCTGCTTAGGTAAGAAACTGAGGAATCTCCATTTCAAGGACAATGGGGATGACTTCATCTGCCTGGAGTGCCCCTAGCTCCTGCCCCCGACTTTTCCCGCTGAAACCCCACGCCAATCAGAACTGTTTAAATCAACCAATCATGTATCTATCCCCTGTTTCTTTGTTCGAATTCCTATATGAACCCCTTCCCCCAAAAGGAAGGGGCTCTCTCCCTCACAACCACTGTGCCGGACTGTGGGGACGGAGCCCAGGCCTAGGCTTGCAATAAAGAAACCTCTTGCTTTTGCATTTGAGTGTCTTGGCTTCTGTGGCAGTTCTCTGGGTGACTCCTGGGTAATGGGGGACTTGGCTACTGGTCAGGGGCGTTGGCACAACAAGAAGAAGTTTACAACTTCTGTCATACAGTGGCCTGACCAGTAAATATGTATGTATATATATTTCAAAAACCCTGGGGAAGAAAATTCCAAATATGCTACCCTAAAAAATATGGGAGCTGATATATATGTTAATTGGCTTGATTAATCATTCTGAAACTAAGTACTTAGAAAAGCATTCCTATTGACTTGTGTCTAGCTTACTGAATCCTGGAGTGGGTAGGTAAAGTCAGTAGCTTTTCTCTTGCAAAGCTACCTTCAAAAAATAAAATAAACAGGTTGCAAATCTTGCCCAGTCATAGCAGAGATTCACACATAAGACTGGAAATCATCATAGTAATGCCACATTTTAACTGAATGCTCATAAGGCAAAAGAAACAGTTAAGGACAATTTTTAATGACCTGCTAATGTTTTCACACTACTACTTTTCTCCTATGACCATGATTAGTTGATCACATACGAAATTTAACAGTCTTATTTATGTTTTGGTGTGAACATTAGCAGAAGATTCAAGTTCACTTCTGCCTGGGCTTTGTGTCCACAGCAATTTCTTTTCACTGCCTGGGAGCAACTTAAATTTTTTCGCTAGCTTCTATGCTCTGTCATTCCTATTTTTATGGTAACCAGGATCTCATTCTGGAGTCTCCTGCCTAACAAAACTGCAGGGCAAGGACAGCTGGGGCCAAAGCAGTTCATGTGAATATTAGCATCTGAAGAGGGTCTCCTGAGGCTTTAGGTCTTGAGGGACTTAACAATGTAGTCTGATGCAACAGAGCCCAGCCCCTGGATTTCCTTGCTGGCAAATCCAAAGCTTCAGGAAATGAGCAGTCTAGATTTACCCTGGTTGTGGTCTGAGCATTCTGAGGGAGCTAAAGAGTGTCTGACTGAGATAGAAGATCAAGGTCAAGATGGAGGAGCAATGAGGAAACAAGACATGGCTGGATATGCAGTTTGAGGCTGTGCTCTATTAAGGAGAGTGAATTTCATTAGCAGTTATTTCCAGGTCCCCAAGGCTATATATGCATGATTTCATGTAACACACATGCTGCCCTTGATTAATGGGTGTAACAGTATCTCCATAATGAAAAATGCTGGCACAGGGAAAATCGGAAAACACAGTTTGCCAAAAAGGGTTTTGTAGAAATCTGTCTCATGTCAAATAATAATGTTAACTACACAGAGAAAAATCGAAGACTAATTAATTTCTGAATTGAAGGAAAGAAGGAAATTAATCCAGTTTTCAATATGCTAAACCTTATCCTTTGGCAGGCAAATCTTCCATGAAGGATGTAAAATTATACATGTGAAAACATCTTGAGATTTGGGCAAACTTTTCATGGGAAGGAAGTTTAATATGCTTATATTTCTATCCACAAACTTTAAAAGGGGGATATTTATATTTTTACTTATTTTGCTTTATACAAGGCTAGAATTGAAACCATGGCCTAAAATATTCTAGGTAAGCACTCTACCACTGAGCTATAGTTCCAGCCCTGGACAAGGAGTGCTGCTTGTCCTTTATTCCTTCCACCTACCTGAAAGACCTACCGAATTAGTTTACAAGTCTAGTTCACTGAATCCTGCAAATCACAAGCAATTAGAATACAACAATTAATCTAAACCAAAGTCTACATTACTACAATCAAATATAGCTCTAAAATGAAGGATATTTTATAAAAAAAAATCAGTGATTTCAAAAATCAATATCTTGTAGGACACTCATGATTCAGAGGGCTAGAATGTAAGGGAATTTGAAAATGCCATTGACTGGGGTAAGGCTCAATGGGAAAAGTGCTTGTCTAGCAAGCATGAGGATCTAAGAATCCATGTAAAACTGAATGTGGCAGTGTGAGCCTGTAATTCGGTAATAGGGAGGAAGAGATAGCCAGGTCCCTGGAGCTTGCTGACCATCCAGTCTAGTTTAATTATTGGATTTCAGGCCAATGACAGGCCTTGTATCAAAAATAGGTGGATGGAACTCCTGAGGTTAGCTCTGGGAGTTATTGTGTGGCATTTACAAATACCCATATATGTGTCCACATAACCCACACCACACCACATACATATTCTAAATAATAGAAAATGCTCATATTTCCTATTGATTGTAATCAGATGCTCTCTTCTCCATATTTATCAGAAATATATTTATAGTGTTTTTAAAATAGTACTGATGTGATGATTAAATGAGTAAGTATGTGAAATATTATAGTTTGAGATACATAGTTAAGTAATAAGTACTAGCTATTTGCATTATCAGTTATAGAAGTAATAGAGGACGGCCTTGAATTATAGAACCAGAGCGCATACACACACACACACACACACATATATATATAATTTCACTCTAAATTATGATGTGATATATTGGTTTGCTGTGGCATATGTACCATTTTAAGAATACAGCTATAAGAATTACACATATAGTAGCTTAAACACACAGCATATTGGTGGTTACCTGCAGCCCGGACAGGGATAGGTCACCTTGAAAACTGAAGTATGTCTTCAGGGTAGGCCATGGAACCAGGTAAAGAGTATATTGGATTAACTGTTGCTAACACATGAGCTCTCTAGAAACTCAGAAAAGGGAATTAACACTGCATGTTAATCTCAGATGCAAAAATTGTACCACTGAGACTGGTTTCAAGGGAGCACTTCAATCTTCCAGCCTCTTAATTTCATAATTTATAAGAAAGTACAAAAGTGGAAAACACATTTATGTGGTTCACAAGGATAAGGGAACTATTTGATATCTCTAGAGTTAAGTAATACCTCATCTGAATAGTTCATGAATTCAAACAGGTGATGATATTGGACAGAACTCTCTACTTATAAGATTGGGTTCTCTGGGTTGAGCATGGTTCTATGAGTCTTCCATACTGGGCATCAAATATGGCTCTGTTTGCCTTAGTCAATGTTGCAAAGTGCACTTAACCTGATAAAGGCCTGTTCTTCAATATTTTCTTTGTAATGGAAATGTGTGCTTACTACAGTTTCAAATCTTCCATCCCATCCTGTCAAGTAACCCAATAATAATCATCCAGTAGAAAGAACAAAAATATCTATACACGATTACTACCATAACTTGATACATGAACTCAGGGCCTCCATCACTGCCATGTGCCCATCACTGGCTGGGGGAGGACCACAAACACATGGGATGGAAGAAATGGAACTAGATCATCCTGACATAACTGTTGGACCAAACTGACAATATGACTATTAGCTCATGATATTTTTGCACATCAATTTATCTGAACAAACATCTGGAAAAACAGTTCTTATATTAGGAAAATAGTTTCCTTCAAATGACTTACCTTGAAACTTTTGCACATTCTGTACAAAACTTTCCCTATCTAGCAAACTTTCCCAGTTCCATCTACTTCCTGACTTTGAAATAATTATATAGACCACTAAGACTTGAAAATATATTTTCCTAAATTCTTCCCATGACATTATAAAGGTGCCATTCTCTCTTTAAGATTTAACTTTAGTATTTAGAATCATTTAATTAACAAGATTTCCTAAAGGAATTTAAAGCACCCACCATTCTAATAATTAATAGGCTTTTCTAATTTCAGTGTAATTCCTTATATATTCTAGACAGCAATATGGTTCAAAAGTCTTTTGCAAAAACAATCACCAGAGTGAAGAAACAGCCTACAAAAGGGGATTAAAAACTTTGCCTGGAAAGGGCCCTGACTGAAACTAAGGAAAATTGGCGAAACAAGCAAGGGTGCTGTTTTCCTAATGAACCAGATACCAGCACAAGGGGGAAGGAGACCAACACAGACAAAAATCAATGCCTACCAAATCAAAGAGCCAGAGCCCCAGAGGCCCCCAACACCTCATCACTGAAGCAGACCAAAAATGAACCCAACATGACTCAGGGAAATTTTGTGAAAGAGGGGCAGAAAGAATGTCAGAGCCACATGTTGGGTCATGATATACAGAGACATTTATCATACCAATAACTGTGGGCTAACTCCACAATGCACAACCTATATACCTCAACAAGGAGGGGCCAATGGGGAGGGGGTAGGTCACGGATGAGCCTAATAATGGTACCTAACTGTATGTACTTGTACAGTAGAAAACTAAAAAAAAAAAAAAAGCAAAAAAAAAAAAAAAAACTTTGCCTGGTAAGCCTAAGGACCTATGTTCAACTCACCAGATCCCACATAAGCCAGATGCACAAAGGCGAGGCAAGTGCAAGGTCACACATACCCACTAGGTGGCACAAGTGTGTGGACTTTGATTACTGTGGCTGATACCCTCAAACACCGATTTTGTCTCTCTTCAACCCAACCTCCCTTTAAAAAAGTAAAATAAAATAGTCTCCTATAAAGGGCCAAAGTTTTTTGGTTTTTCTGTTCATTGAAAATGAAGGCATGGACTGGAGTGTTGGAGTAGCTGTTAAGGAACTTCCTTACAAAGACTGAGGACCAAAGTTTAATCCCCCAGTACCCACATAAACCATATGTACAAGGTAGCCACATGTGTCTAGAGTTCATTTGCAATGACTAGAGGCTCTGATGTGCCCATTCTCTCTCCCCCTCTCTCTCTTTCTCCACCTCTTTCACTCTATCTCGGACAAATAAATAAATAAAATAAAACTAATTTATAAGATGAAGATATGCATGCAAATTACTACCATGGTGTCATGGTTTGAATTCTTAACTTTCAGTTGGTGGTGCTATTTGGTAAGGTTAGAGAACTATAGGAGATAGAGGTTTGCTGGAAGAAGAATGTCACTGGAGGCCTTGAAGTTTTACAGACCAGTCTACTTTCTCATCACTCTCTTCACTTCCTTCCTGCTGATGTGAAGATGTGATATCAGCATCCTGCTCCTGCCAGGCTTCCTCAGCAGGATGTACTTTCCTTCCAAACTGTAAGCTGGAAACAAAGCCTTTACTACCTTAAGAAACTTCTGGCCACAGCAATGAGAAAGTAGTCGATTCAGAAGATTGGTCCTGAAAAGTGGGGCTCTTGCTTCAATAAGCTTTGCCATGTGTTTCTTAGTCTTTCAAGGTTTTTTTTTTTTTTTTTGTGTGTGTGTGTGTGGTGTGTGTGTGTGTGTGTGTGTGTGTGTGTGTGTGTGTGAGAAATACTGAAAGATTTGGAAGATTGGACTACAGAAGCTTTACAATGCTATAAGTAGAGCTTAATGGATCATTCTGGTACACGTTTGAAAGATTGTAAGTTCAAGAAAATTTGGTCTGGCAAAGCATGATTCATGAGGTTTGAACAGGGGGTAAAAGGATTTTGTAGGTAAGTGGAATCATGGCCATTTGCATGATACTGTGGCAAAGAAACTGTGTATTCTGTTTGTCCTGAGAACTGCAAGAAAGTTCAATTTAAAAGTAATGGACTAGGCAGACAGTAGGCCAGATCCCTATTCCCCAATGCTCCTCCAAGTTTCTTGGTCCTGGCACCCCCTCTGCCCCCCCGTGGCTGGCTTGGGGCTGCTTGGACCCTGTGAGGTTGCTGTGGAAGCAGGCCTCTTGCTCCACCTTCCTGATCCAAATGCTGCTGGCCCCCAGTTCCTGGATTGCTTGGGAGCAGGCTAGCACAGAAAGGTAGCAAAACCTGAGGAGATAAACTACCCCATGCAATTCAGCCAAGCCACAGCTGAATCCACAGGGGGATGGGGAGAGGAGGAAGAGTGGTACTTCCAGACTGTTTCTGATAATCAGTGTCAGGGTGTAGGAGACAGACCCCGAGGACACTCAACACCTACCAAAGCAGAGCTCCAGAAGCTCCTAAGTGCTCATCCCTGAAGTGGACTTAAGACTCACCCACCAGAGTTCAGGGAATTTTGTGGAAAAGATTTGAGACATCATGCCCAGAGGCATTCCCTCCCCACCAAAATTACTGACTACTGCTTCTCCCACAATGCATAAACTACAACCCCTGTGGAGAATACCTGCAACTCCACTGAGAAGCATCGCCATGGAATGGAGGCAGGGACAAGGGTGCCAACACATTATGTATTCATAAAAAAACATTGTGTTAATAATAATAGTAATAAATATAAAAAAGAAAAAATAAAATAAAATATTAAAAACATACAATCACTTGATGTGTTTATACTGGCATCTTCATATTATGCTGCAATGATTAAGAACACTTGTTTGCTATGTAAAGTTTTTCATACAATAAATTTACTGCTTTTGGCATTCTCAAAAAAAGAGAAAACTTCCATCTTAGCACATATCATTTACATTGTTTTGTTATTAAGGTAACAGTACATTTCTCAACATACGTAACAGTGGCAGTTCTGTCGTCTTTAACAAGGGGCTAAAAGCTGTCTTAATGCTGCTGTGCTAAGGAGTGAGATTCGGTGGTTCTGGCATCAAGCTGGTTGGCACCGCCCAACTTCCTGCGAAATACAGTTTTAGGGAACAATCAAAGCCTTGCCTTTAGATTCTGTTCCATGGTCTTTTCTCAGCCTAATATTTTAGGCTTAAAATGACTATCTTTATATCCTAGTTCTATATGTAGATGGCCTGTCAGTGGTATAGGGTGAAATATACTTATTTATAATTCTAATAAATCTCCAACTCAAATATAAAAAATTAAGTAATAGACGTGTTGGGCAGAGAAAATTTCAAAACAAGATACCATTCAGTCTGTAATGTGGATTCTCTTAGTTGCTCTTACTGAGATCTATAATTAATGAGAACAAAATACAGAGGAGAAAGATATTTTAAAATGTTAAGCTTGACATGGAAACAAATGTTAACAATTATGAAGTCTCAGACATATAAACTATAGCCTATTCAGCAATAACTACAAAGAGATGACCACTATTGAAGATAAACTGGATGCTCTGCACTACTACAATAGGAAAGAGGCCCTGAAGGCAAAACCCAGCCCATTGATGTCTCAAGATAGAAAGAACATTAATTCATTTAAAAGGAAAATGCCTGATGTCTGTGTACTGAAGGAGCTCCCTATTCTCCAAGGTCAGTATATAGAGGATGTTACAGCTCTGTCCCATGGACACCAGGCCTCATCCTGATTTTACAGCATAACTTGGAAATATCATCCATGTGGTAATGGTTTTGGAAGAATGAAAGATGCAAAACTTAGGTTGCCACAGAGTATTTTACATGGTTCTAGAGACCTGTTGAGACAAAGCAATGTGAGGCAGGCTTGAAGTCCCTGCCAAGAGACACCATGAAGCCACTGCATAAAACAATGAAGGTTAATCTCAGATTCCAATAAAGAACCCAGAATCTCAGGGATGCCAGGATTATGGGACCAAGGAAAGCTGTGGTCTCAAGGTGGATTCTGTCCAGAAGAGAGGCAACAGTCAGAGTTATCTAAGACTTTGGTGGAGCCCAGGGGATTTCATCAAAAAACAAAACAGATACCAGACAAGGAACTGTAGGATTGGTGATTGCCCTGCTGGGTTTCAGTCTCTTTGGCTCCAGTCTTTCTTTACTATGGAATGGGAATGTTTACTTTGTGCCATTATTTGTTGCAGGAATTAAGTTGGGTTTTGACTTTACAGGGCTCAAAGTTAAGAGATTGCTTTAAGACTCAGATGAGACTTTGGACTTTTAAACAGAGTTTAGACTAAACATTGTGGGTACTTTTAACACTGGACTGAATTCATTTTGTACCATGAGATAGCCATAAGTCTATGGACTCCCTCGGCAGAGTGTGGCACTTTGAATATAAAATGTTCCACATAAACTCTTGTGTTTGAATACTTAATATTCAGTTGGTGGCACATTTGGGAAGGCTGTGGTACTTTTAGAAGGTAGAGGTTTGCTGGAGGAGCTGATTAGCTCTCTCTCCTTTCTTGCTGCCGGTATGATAATGAGACGTTAGATTCCTGGTCTTCTCATGCTTGCCCTGTCATAATGGACTTCCCCTCTAAACTGTGAGCTGAAAATAAAACTTTTACTTCCTGAAGCTGTTTTTGCTCAGGTATTTAACCACAGCAATGCAAAAGAAATTGATACAGTAAGCTTTCAAAAATTCCCTATACAAATTTGATAAAAACATATTTGCTTTCAACCTATAACAAATACCAAATGGTGGGTGCTACCCTGGCAAATCCTTAGATTTCAAAGCCATCTGATCTTTCATATACATAAAATGCTCCTTTGTCCAATCTCAGATGGCTTATAAGGATTTCCAACATGAGTCCACAGCTCCTCTGATTAGGAACTTTGTACATATACATTAATGCATGATAGCTTAATGAGCCCCATTTCCATACTCTGTGTATCACAATCCCTCAGAATAGAACTTCCTCATCTATAAAATAGGAATAATATCTCATTTCCTTCTTTAATGGTGCTGTTTTGAGGGTCTGAATGAGATTGTTAAAGAGTTATTATAATCATGTTTGCATTTTTACACATCCTCAAGGAGGTGATAATAACGCTCTATTCAATAAGGATAAAAATTTCTGGTGCAAAGACTTTGAAACAAGTGAAATTTGAAAGAATGAATGAATTCATATGGCTGTTGCAAGCAGCTTGTCCAGCTAATGAGGGACATGCTTTGGGAAAACAACAATTTTGATTGTAATACAAATGAAGAATATGATGTTTGGGGTGGTGGTGTCCTAGCAATCTACTTAACCTCATTTTCCTACTAGATACACCAGTTCATGGACTGGAGAAATGGCTTAGTAGTTAAGGCATTTGCCTTAAAAACCTAAGTGCCTTGATTCAATTCCCCAGTACCCACGTGAGCCAAATGTGCAAGGTGGCGTATGTATCTGGAATTAGTTTGTGGTGGCTAGATACCCCTGTATACCCATTCTCTCCCCTTCTCTCTCTTTCTCTCATTCTCTCTCTCTCTCGCTCTGCTTGGCAAATATATGTATGTATGTATTTATGTGTATATATACATATATACACATACACACACACACACACACACACACACACACACACACACATATCACCAGTTCAGAAGACTCCTCTCCAGCATTTATGAATCATACTGATCTTTTCTCTCTTGTACCTTCTTGATGATTCCAGGAACAGGACAGGCTTTGTTGTGAAGGAAGGACATTCAGCTATTAGATAGTTGTGCATGTTCAGTCCTGTTCCTCGTTTGCCTATAGAATTATATGTTCCAGGTCCCTATTATATACTAGAACTCTACTCACCTGAGATCAACTCTTTCTCCCTCTAATTTTTTATGTTTATTATTATTATTATCATTATTATTATTAAGATGCTTCATATGGATACACCATGTGTTGGTACCCTCTATTTCCTTGTCTCTGCCCTCATTCCGTTTGGGACACTCCTCAGTGGAGTTGCAGGTATTCCCCATGGGGTTGTAGCTTATGAATTGTGGGAGCAGAAGTCAGTTATTTTGGGGGGGGAGGAAATGCCTCTGGGCATGATGTCTCAACCTGTGGCTCTTATAATCTTTTCACCTCCTCTTCCATACAATTCACTGAGCCATGGTGGGTGAGTTTCAAGTCTACTTCAGTGATGAGCTCTTAGGAGCCTTTGGATCTCTGTTTTGATAGGTGTTGAGTATCCTCAGGGTCTGTCTCCTATACCCTGGTTCTGATTATCAGGAACAGCATGGAAACAGAACTCTGGGGCATCTCCCCAATTCCTCAGTGGATTCAGTTGTGGCTTAGTTAAAGTACAAGGGGTAGTTTATCTCTTCCCATCTCACTACCTTCTAAAAAAGAAGAATAGACTCTACAATGGAGAGTGAAGTCAACATAGTTTAAATGAGATAAACATTATTAATTTAGAGATAAGTTGATGTATGTAACCCTTCTTTTAGCCAAAGACTAGTGAAAGCTTAAAACTGCAGAACATAATCTTTGTCCCCATAGGATTCTGATCTGGTTCCCAATACCAGATAAGGGTTCCTTTACACTGAGCAGATCTCTTAGCCAATCAGGAAGCTATTGGTTACCCACTGAGGCTGTGTTCCACTATTGCACTGGCATGTACATCATGTCAGGGTGCTTGCTGTTGAGTTGTTTAGGCTTCTAGTTGCTCAGACTGTTGTTAGCCATTTTCTAACAGTAGCTCATGTAGCACTTTCCAGTACTAGACAGGCTGACTGTCTGTCTCCTTTCCATTTTTCTTAGCTAAGAGCCATTAGCATATTTTATGGCCTGGGAAATGGTCTCTATAGACATCGCATCCTAGCCTACTGTTGCAGGCATCGCTTGTTGTATCTGTACCTGTTTTTAGTCCTCCCATAAACTCTCTAAAAAGAGACAATCTTGTCTTTCCTTAGCTGTGGGAAAATTAGCTCTATTTTTCTTAGCATCATGTAAAGTGTGCTTTTCAACTTTGAATACAATGCCATCTTATTTGTACTAGTGGAAGAACTAAAATAAATCCCAACATATAAGATCTCAAGGTGTACTTATCAGAATATTAAGTTAAAACAAAAGAAATGTGAGCATCATGATAATTACATTACATGTCTACAATACATGCTTATAAACCTGTGAAGATAGCTAACAACCAAGGGGAGCTGAGGACCACAGACGTGTTAAATAGTTTGTATGAAAGGCAGAGGGAAAGGCAACTCCCTCATAGCCTACCATTTGTGATCTTCCAGTAAATGCCTATTGATTCTCCTTCAGTTCACTTGAGATACTCCCTAACGGTTATCCATTGTTCATGGAAGGGTAATTAGAAACTAATCAGTGAGTTTAATATAAACTTAAAATATAAACTCTTCAAGCTCCATTACTCAATGTAGCATGGAGGTGACTGTCCCACTACCCCCACCCTATGTGACCACCATGACACAACCTTTGCCCCATGAGACCACTGCCCCACTCTCTCTGCCCAGTGTGAACTCCAACCCACAAAAGCCATCCAATTTGCCAGCACTCCCCAACCCCTTGTGAGCCCAGGGAAGCCAGAGTAGCTCCACCCACAACTCCAGGCTACAGAATGACATCACACTGGATACTGCCCCCATTTCCCTGTTCACCTTGGGCCACCTGACCAGGCACTCCCATACCCTGAATCACAGAAAAACAAACTTCTATATCAGGTCCTTGGGCCCACACCAGAGCTTCATGGGCTCCTTCTATCTGAGCAGGCAGGCCCTATTGCCACCAGAAAACTAATGGAAGCAAACATAAAAGGGAATAATCACTGGACATACTTCAAGGTTAGACTATAGCTCCCTCCTAAATTAAATAAGGCTCCTACACTGTGATAGGCAGACCACAATGCAAAAGGAATAACATGAAAAATCAAATGCAAGTAAAACCAATAAGATCACCCAACCCTACAATGGATGTCTCTAGTCAAAACAAAGAAGTGACATTAGGATCAGAACCCCAGAATGAAGTTATAAGCTATGCAACCCTGATCAAGCAAATGGCAGAATTTGCAGGAAAGCAACAAAGGGCCAACAATCATATGAATGCTCTCATTGGTAGACTAGACCTAATAGATAAGAACCTGGAATGGGTCCAAAGACAGCTAAAATGATCTGAAAGAGAGAACAAAAAAAAAAAAAAAAAAAAGAGAGAGGATCTCAATAACCTGCTGGCTGAGCTGAATGAATACATAATTATACATAAAGAAATGCAAGGAAGAATTCCAAGAAGCTTCAAGAAAATCAGAAAATGATGTGAAAATGGAACTTGGCAGAGAGATGGAAACTACACATAGAAAAGTAGTACAAAATGCAAACCAAATTGAACAAGCTCAAAACTCTATAGAAGCTCTCAAGAATAGAGTCAGCCATGTGGAGGATAGAAACACAGATCTGGAAGACAAAAGAGAAGAAACAGTTCAGGAGTCCAAACATTTCAATAAATTCAAAAATGTCTGTGAAGAGAACATGAGGGAATTGTGGGCTACCCTTAAACATCCTAACATTTGGATCATGGGAATACCAGAAGTGAAAGAAAATCAGACCAAAGGCATGGAGAACTTAATCAACAAAATTATTGAAGAAAACTTTCCCACTCTCTCAAAAGAAAACCCCATCAAGTTATAAGAACCTAACAGCACTCCAAACAGACTGGACCAAAGGAGAAACTCTCCAAGACATACTGTCATTAAGACTCTCAACAATGATACCAAAGAGAAAATCCTAAAAGCAGCTAGAGATAAACAACAAATTACATTTAAAGGTAACCCCATCATAATTACTTCAGACTTCTCAATGGAAACCTTGAAAGCCAGAAGGGGCTGGAATGGAACACTGCAAAGTCTAAGAACCTATGGCTTCCAACCCAAACTACTCTACCAAGCAAAAGTATCCCTCATAATAGATGATGAAAGAAAATCTTTCCATGATAAAACTTAGCTTTACAACTATATGAACACAATGCCAAAACTACAGAGAGAACTTCTGGACATTCTCCACACATAAGAATCAAGTAATCGGGCTGGAGAGATGGCTGAGTGGTTAAGCACTTGCCTGTGAAGCCTAAGGACCCTGGTTCAAGGCTCGATTCCCCAGGACCCACGTAAGCCAGATGCACAAGGGGGCACATGCATCTGCAGTTTGTTTGCAGTGGCTGGAGGCCCTGGCGTGCCCATTCCCTCTCTCTCTTTCTCTCTCTCTCTCTCTCCATCACTTTCAAATAAATAAACAAAATTTTTTTTAAAAAAAGAATCAAATAATCAATCTCTAGTCCCTATATAATGAAAACATAAAAACACTCAAAAAAGAAATTGAGGGGGACTTGAGAAAATGGAAAGACTTCCCATGCTTCTGGATAGGCAGAATTAACATTGTGAAAATGGCAATCTTACCAAATGCAATATACAGATTTAATGCAATACCAATAAAATTACCAATATTTTTCTTCACAGAGATAGAAAAAATGATCTCAAAATTCATATGGAATGGCAGAAAGCCTCTGATATCCAAGCACAACCTCAGCACAGGAAACACCTCTGGAGGCATCACCACACCTGATCTAAAGCTATATTACAAAGCCATAGTAATAAAAACATCATGGTACTGGCATATAAACAGGAGTATAGACCAATGGAATAGATCAAGAACCCAGACTTTGGGTCAATTAACTACAACTATTTGATATTTGACAAAGACCCTAAAAATATTGGTTGGAAAAAAGACATAATCTTCAAGAAATGGTGCTGGAAAAACTGTATATCTATATGCAAGAAATTGAAACTTGATTCACACATCTTGCCATGCACAACAATCACATCCAGGAACTTGGTTACTGTTGGAAATAAAATTAGGAGGAACTTTTCATGATATAGGAAAGGGAAAAGACTTCCTGAACAAAACTCAGTACCACAGGACCTTAAACAATCACTCAACCATTAGGATCTCATGAAGCTCAAAAGTTTCTTCACAGACAAACTTACAATAAACAGAGGCAATAGATTACCCACAGAATGGGAGAAAATATTTCCTGGCTATCCAAAAGAGACCTAATTTCTAGAATCTACAAAGAACTTGCAAACCTAAACAATAAAATGTCAAGCAACCCATCACAAAGTGTTGCAAAGAACTGGATAGGCAGTTTTCAGAGGAAGAAATACAAATGGCAAATATGCACTTAAAATTTTTTTCATCATTCCTAATCATCAGGGAAATGCAAATTAAAACAACTATGAGGTTCCACCTTACCCCAATAAGGATATTAAACATTAAAAAAATCAAATGAAAATAAATGCTGGCAAGGATGTAGAGAAATAGGGACCCTTATCCACTGTTAGTGGGAATATAAGATGGTACAACCACTTTGGAAATCAATATGGAGACTCCTAAAAGGTTGACTATAGAGTTACCAACAGACCCTTGCTGGAAATTTATCCTAAAATCTCCATGCCTCAGGTCAGAGAGATTTGCTCAACCATGTTTATAGCTGCTCAATTTGTAATAGCTAAGAGCTGGAATCAACCCAGATGTCCATTATTAGACAAGTGGATAACAAAGATGTCGCATATCTACCCAATGGAATTCTATATAGCAATAAGGAAAAATGACACAATGAAATTTGAAGAAAAATGGTCAAACATGGAAGAGATCATTCTCAGTGAACTCACCCAATCACAGAAAGATAGTCTCACTTATCTATGGCTGCTACCAGAGATGCTGACATACCTAATAAGCATCTTGAGGACAGGAAAATAGGGTGAGTGGGGCAGGAGGGGAGGGTAATGGTGGGGGTGTGGGACACAAAACTGGACCCAAGTGGAAATGGCACAGTAAAAGTCTACATCCTAAAATACAGACTAAATTGTTGAGCCTTCATTAGGACCTGAGAGGAAACACCTGAATCACAAGGCCCTGGAGAGAGTATGATGAATTCTGGCCTTATTCTTCTCCTGCTTCTGTCTCTCTCTGTCTCTCTCTCTCTCTCCATCTTCTCTCTCTTTTACATTACTTATCTTTTTCTTCTTTCTCTTCTTGGGTGCTGACTTGTAACTCCCAGGAGCATCATGTGGGTAACATCCACAATGTGCTGTTGATCAGGGAGACTTACAAGATTTCCCCAAAGAAGGCAACTTTCTGTTAGAGTATTTAATGACCCACCAAAGGTTATTGGTAAGGCCCTACTACTGAAGACACCATATGCTGTTGGTATGGAACACGGGGTGACCTGTCTGGAATCTGGAAGAGTCAGTCCCGGGACAGTTAGCTTGTCTAGTGCCAGAAGGTGCTACATGAACAATTGGGGGAAAATGACCAATATCTGTCCAAGCAATTCATTGTCTAAGTTACTCAGCAGCAAAAAATCTGACGTGATTCTCACACAAGTGCAATAGTGGCACACAGCCATGGTGGGAAACCAGCTACTCTTGATTTGGCTAACTGATTTGCTCAGTGAAATGGAACCCATAGGTGGAGCTAGGACTCAAGTCAGAACCTTATCCAAAAATGAGACCCTCTCCATTATCAAGTCTCCACCAATCATGGACTACAAGAGGGCGCACACCTATTAAATTCTCTCTAGAAGAAAAATGTTATCCATTTATCTAGTGCTAACTTTACCCTCCCCTGGAGAATTTGCTTGTCTTTTGTAGATGGATGCAGATTCTAAGGAAAGAACCAGCCAGCCCATCACACCTCAAAAGGGTCCCAGCTGAAACTAAGAGTAATTGAGGAAACATACAAAAGCGCTGCTTCCTTGGTGACCTGGTACCAGCACAAGGGTGAAGGAGATAAACACAGTGAATACTCAACTCCTTCCAAAC
This sequence comes from Jaculus jaculus, assembly GCF_020740685.1. Taxonomy (NCBI): domain Eukaryota; kingdom Metazoa; phylum Chordata; class Mammalia; order Rodentia; family Dipodidae; genus Jaculus; species Jaculus jaculus. Next base: position 37,559,831 of record NC_059103.1, read on the forward strand.
CAGATATCCAGAAACACAGAGGCTCCCAAGATCTCATCACTGAAGCAGACCTAAAATGAACCCAACATGGCTCAGGTAAATTTGCAGAAGAGGGGGCAGAAAGAACATTAAAGCCACATATTGTGTCATTATATACACAGACATTGCCTCTTACCCATAACTGATGTCTAACCCCACAATGCATGACCCATATTTCCCAATGAGGAGGGTCCCTGCAGATGGGGGGAGAACAAGGAGGAGGCTAACAGTGGTACCAACATGAGTGTATACACTGTGTACATAACTAATTTTTTTAAAGCTGTTAAAACAAAAGGGGGTTGGAGAGATGACCTAGTTGTTATGCACTTTCCTGTGAAGCCTAAGGACCCCAGTTCAAGACTCAATTCCCCAGTACCCACATAAGCCAGATGCACAAGTTGGTACATGCATCTGGAGTTCGTTTGCAGTGCTTGGAAACCTTGGTGTGCCCATTCTCTTTCTCCCTCTCTCTCTCTCTATTTCTCTCTCCCTCTTTCTCTCTGTCACTCTCAGATAAATAAAGAAAAATAAACAAAAAGTTTTAAAAATTATGCATCAAAGAAACTTCAAACGATAGAGTATTGGGGTGGGGAGGGAGAGGAGAGGGGAGGGAAGAGTGGGACGGGAAAAAAAAAAGATAGAGTATTGATTCATATTTCTTACCTCAGACTTGTACTAGCTTCCTCTGAGACTATATCTTGTAGACTTCAGAAAAGCTGAGTAATACTAATCTTCAATGACATTGACAAATGGGTACCTCAAATCATTGAGCTGAAAACTAAACAAGATTCTTAACTATTACTTTTTTTCTATTTCTTAATTTTTTTTTTTAGTTAGATATTTGAACATGGTCTACTTAGCATCTGCAGTGGCATATCCTGAACATACTTGATCTCAAAACAAACTTCTTAGGTATATTCTTATGTAATAAAAATATCACCGGGCTGGAGAGATGGCGTAGCGGTTAAGCGCTTGCCTGTGAAGCCTAAGGACCCCGGTTCGAGGCTCAGTTCCCCAGGTCCCACGTTAACCACATGCACAAGGGGGCGCACGCGTCTGGAATTCGTTTGCAGAGGCTGGAAGCCCTGGCGCATCCATTCTCTCTCTCCCTCTATCTGTCTTTCTCTCTGTGTCTGTCGCTCTCAAATAAATTAAAAAAAAAAAAATTTAAAAAAAAAAAAAGAAAAGAAAAATATCACCAACCTAGGTCTTAGTAAAGCTACTGACAAAGTGACTTTGTGTCCTTACATCACTGATTATTTGTTCACCTATGCCTTCTATTTTACTTGATCTAAGTACCCATGTTTACAAAGATTCCGTGGACATAGGGGAAAACATTCAGCCATTCTGATTCAGGAGTAGGAGGACACATTATCTGCTTCCTTTGACAACTACCATTATTTCTGTGAGCTGTGTTCTTGGCTTGTTCATGTTTAGGTGTTATGCTTCTATTATGGACTGCATGTAAATGTTCTGTCAGCTATATAGGATTCAATTAGAAAATTAGTCCAATATTATAATGGCCAATAGATTTAATATAATAAAGGGATTTCTTCTCAAACAACTTGCCAACTATTTTTCCCTCCTGAAGACCACTTTCCTGCCTATTCCACTCACCAAGTCCTAGGAACAAACCTTCCTAGCATCATGGGACATATGACATTATTTGGCCTCTACAGGTATAAGGTGTGATGCTAGGCCAATAGGGAGAACTGTGAACTGACATTCATGGGTAAAGCCACATCTACTTTGAACATTCTACAGGACTGACTGATTTAACTTCTGTGACTGGAGAGCTAAAATGCTACAGGTTATTAGCCAAAAATTATTTGGGGCTATCTTGTGCTCTGTAAATAGCCATTTATTGGCCACCAGTGTACGATCTAACATGCTTGTCACTATTTGATGAGTCTTTTAAAATACATGAACCAGCTCCTCATCATTCACCAAAATAACCTATGTCATATGCATGTCATGCCCAATCCTAAGATGGTAGTGAGGGTTCTTCCTAAAGGTTCATTCAGAGGAGAATCTGTCTCATTGGGTATGCACCCAAGGCCAGTTTAGGATTGCCCCCCATCTCCCAGTCCCAGACATATCCTGGAATATGTTTGAATAGAAGTGAAGTGTTACCAAGTGGTTTCCAAAGCGAGAAAATTATTTCCATTGTTTAATTTAGATACACAAGCACCTTAATGAAGGAGGGAGTCTCAGGCTACCAACAGGTTTCTAGGTGTATTTATAGGAAAGGGGTTGATTCATTACCTAAACCAATGGTATTCTGGATTGCTAAACCATTTCCATATGGTTGTTGCAAAGATGCTTAGTAGTTAAGGCACTTGCCTGCAAAGACCTGAGTTCAATCTCCCAGTACCCACAAAAAGCCAGATGCACAAAGTAGTGCATGAATCTGGAGTTCATTCGCAGTGGCTAGAGGCCTTGGTATGCTCATTCTCTTTGTCTTATATCTGTGCTTGCAAATAAATAAATAAAAATATTTTTAAATGAAGGTTTTTATGCCAGTCCTGACTAAATAACCTCTTCAGAAAACAAACCTAAATTTATTTGTGTGTTCACTTAAGTTCTTATACAACCTATTGCAGTCAAGCCACCCCATTCCCCATTCCTCATCATTGTCAACCACTGATTACTGTTACAATATATCGGGTCTGTTGAATTTCATATTAACTAGTTTCTGGCAATACTGCCCTGGATATGCACTCTGTTCCATCTGCATCTCATACAAACATCACAGGCTGTTATATTCTGGATCTAGTTTGTTTCACTTGGTGAAATGCCATTGAGATATATTTGTTCATTTATTACTGGTAAGCAACAATGGTTTGGAATTCACTGTGAAGCTCAAGTTCTCATTAGGTAGCCCAGGTAGTCTTCCTGATTTCCTACATCAGCCTAAGTGCTAGTGTTACAGGAATGAATTTCTCTCTCTCTCTCTCTCTCTCTCTCTCTCTCTCTCTCTCTCTCTCACACACACACACACACACACACACACACACACACGAGTATCTCTATTCTTGCACATATCAATATTTTTTTTTTGTCTGTCAAGTTGTATGTATGAGATAGATATACTGCGATGTTTTTATTGTTGTTGTTTTGTTTTTCTTCCATTTCTTCAAGTAAGAACATTTAGATGATTTCTAGCTTTGGGGGTTGTGGAGGAAACTGTTGTAAACAAACATTTGGGTTTTCATGGAAATGCAGGTTTGCATTCCTTGGAAGATTAAAACTCCAAAAACCTCGGAGCTGTACTGCTTAGATTGTTGAGCTCATAGACTTAGGTTGTATTATGTCACACTTCTGTCAGCATATAGACTTAGGTTGTATGTATGTCACACTTCCCATGAACACACAGATTTAAGTTGCATGGCATGTCACTCTTCCTATGAGCACACATGTTGCATGTGCTTGATTATAGTTCTCTGTACCTTCACTGGGACTTTACGGGAGGAATTTTTACTTTTGAAATTTAGATATTATAGGTGCTGTTTTGTGTCTATCCCAGCCTATGTCCATCTCTCTGTAATGCTTTTACAAACAATTGAGTGATTGCTAAAACATAACAATGGTATGCAGATATCTAGTAACTGCTAGGAAAACTTTAACATCATGTTTTCCTTTACCTGCAGTGGAAGGTTTTGTCCCTAGGCAGCCTCTCTGATTCCATGGGTAGTGCTGCAGTCAACTCTAGTTATACAGAAGGTGTCCATCATTCTGGGCTCCTGGTTGCCTTGTGGAACTCTGAAGCTACTTCATAAAGTTATGTGTTAGTGGTTTTTATTACTTCCTCTTTGTTGATCCTCTACCTCAAATGTCTTTATTTAGCCCTCAAGATCCAAGCAAGCAAAGTCATTTATCATTGCTTAGTGTGGCAGAGACTTACTTGTTCCTTGCATTGCTGTGAAGTTACTTTCTGTATGGCTACCATTAAGTAATTAATAATCACCCTGGTGCTTTGGGCATTGGCTCCAGAGGTATTATGATGGGTGTTCTTCCAGGCATAAAAGCTGGTCTTCATTTTCTTTGAATTCTCCAGTACCTAATATTGGTATTATTTGTTAAGTTGAATTGAATAGTAGTTTCCATTTGCTTAAGCTAGTGATAGTGTCTGAAATCTCATTTTTCAGTGCTGCATTGGGATTGTTGATCATGTGCTCTGGAAGCCTTTTCCTGGAAGGAGTATCATGGTGGTACATCTCTAGTTTGACCACAATTAATAACAGTGGCTGGTGTTTATTTTTTAACCATGTGGTAGAGTAGTGCATGAAAGCCTTTCATGCAAATTATCTCATTAATTCACTCTTTTCCCCTCTGAAGTAGGCATTATTATTATTCCCATTGTATAGAAAAGGCAGAAGGGCTAAGAGGGGGCAACTGGCTCATCCCATGTCCTAAATGAGTATGTAGTGAGAGCTGGATTTTATCCCAGCAGTCCGACTTTGACACTCAAGTGTTTAACCCTCATGTTATCCACACTGAACTTGGCTGCAACTTCTTAAAGTTTCATAATGACAGAATCATTTTTTTTTTATAAAATAGGAAATGGAAAAGCATCTGCTACCCATATCAAACGTATATAGGGATATTTTATGAAGCAGAGACTTTTTGTTGCTCTGTGTCCTGATTTGAGAATTCCCTCTTTACCCTTGTGCAAAATTCACAGACTGCTCCATCTAGAGCCAGCAATTGAGGTGAGCCGTGATTAGCCCCACCTGCCTGCCCTGTTTATATTAATGGAACACGCTGATTGGAGTGCTGAGAAGCGGCAGGGAGCCCGAGTGTGCCCATCAGTGGTCCTAGGCTGTCCAATTGATAACCCTGTGGGGGCTCCGACGACAGCGCGGCAGTCCCAAAGTCGCTCACTGCTGAACAGCTTTTCAAAAGACTAATTCACCTTTAGGTCTCCCTGAAGTTACAGGTAGAGGCATCAATTAGCACGGGCCAATTCAGCGGTGGGCCTCATTCCCTCAATCGTTTTTTCATAGGTTTATATGAGATAACCAATGAACTCTGAACAGGTGAGCTTTAAAAAAAAAAAAAAAAAACTTCAGCTTTTTCACTCTTATGTTTTATTGACGAGGTAATGTATATGTATTTTTTTATTTTAGTGATTTCAGTTATTTTCTAAGCATTATCTTTTTTGAAGGATAACTGCAATAAAATAAAGATAGACTGCCCCAGTTATTATTAGAGGTGATAATTTGCAGTCTAAGTGTGTTGCCATGGATACCAAAGAACCCCCCAAAGACTGAGGCCTGAGAGTCAGGGCCTAATCCTGAGTTGCCTTTCAATAGCACCAGCTGTCCGGAGCCCAAAAGGCGTGGCAAATTACACCATTATTAGAGTGAAATGGTATGGCTAAGCTAATTATTTGTGGGCTTTAGACACAGGTGTTCATAAAAGGCTGAACCCGCACTCCTAATCAAGTCTGATTGGGCCAGAACAACAGCCCAGCGTGGGACTATCAAAGAGTTGTTTATAGTGTCTTTCATTTAAATAATAAAAGAGGCCACTGTATGCCTTCTGTTCAGTAGACTTTTAACATCGCTCTGAGTTTCTCATACCAGGTAATCATATTTTGTGTTTCTTTTTGACTCTTTGAGTGTCAGAGTTCTGTTTTCTAATATTTTCCTTGACAGTCATGCGACAATTTGACATAGTTTAGCCATTCTGTGACTTTGGTCTTAATGTAACTTTTAACAAATATGACTTAACTTTACAAGATGGAAATTAGAACTTTATAACAAACATGTTCTGGAAACTACTCTTTCTGAGAATTGGCCTAGTTTTGCCATTATAGGTAATAACCTATAATATAATGTGATATAATAGTTTCTGTGCCTATAGTATACTGGGGAGTGAGGTAAATTTAAAAATATGCTTCACAAGTTTCCCTCATCTAAAGGTATCTGGTTCATTTAATATTTGAATATTATCATTTTTTTAAAATGTGTTTTGATGGGAAATGTCATGTGGATTAATCATAATGTGATGTTATATTAGTATGATAAAAACCTATGCTTACCAAGTAGAACTGAATTTCCTAATCTTTACTTCTGTGAAACAGTGGAAAGGTACTTCTTTGATATCCACAGTCCATAGAGAAGCTTAGGGGTTACCAAGTAGCATTCATACACCTCATATTTTGCTTCCAAATGTGAATGACATAATATATTTTTATTACACTAATACTATTTTTGAATAAATTGACTTCTATTTTAGTTTTCTAAGGCTAATACAATACTGATTATTTTATAAAGTGGTATAATAAATACTGTTGCCCTGAAATGTTGGAATCCCTCAGATATTATTTTGCTTTACATTTTTGTATTCTGCATTTTGCAAATGATTGGAAAATTTTTAAATGTTAAAATACATTTCTGTAGAGAAGTAGAATCATCTGTACTCAGAGGACAATGTTCTCACCCATTATCTGGAGAAAGAGTGAACTGTTAAGAGAGACAGACAGCTTGCAAATGTGTCCATGTTCAGATCAATGCATTGGCCTAAGATGAGTGCAGACCTGAATTTTCTTGGATAATTGATAGAATTGCATTTTGTCTGAGTCCATTCAGCATATTCATCCTTAGTACATTAAGACTGAGGGCTGGAGAGATGGCTTAGCAGTTAGAGGTACTTGTTTGCAAAGCCTGATAACCCGGGTTCAATTCCCCAGTATGAATGGAAATCTAGATGCACAAAGTGGTGTATGCATCTGGAGTTCTTTGCAGTGGCAGGAGGTCCTGGTGCTATTCAATAGTTCTCTCTCTCTTGTAAATAAATAAATATTTTTAAAATTTGCAAAAGATTGGACATTGATCCTTTCTGGAAATAATTATACAGCCTCCAAAGACAGTGATTTTTATAATGCCATATACAAAGACACAAGGCAGTCTACCTTGCAAGCAAAGACAATACCTCCCTGCCCAGATCAGTAGGTATTGTACAAAGGAAAGTGTGTCCCCAGTGTTATTAGGAGATATTTTGTTTATGACCACCTTGAACCTATGTAGTTGCCTGAAATTTTCAGCAAAATTTCAAAAAATACCCACAATGCTTGTAGCTTTTCTGGAGGAAGGACTGCCATAGATAGCTACAGACACCACTTGTTCTTTTCATTTTCTTCTAAAATAACCATTTCTTCTTATACCTGTCATGGTCCAGAGATATAACTGATCCATCATTTCTGGGGAACATAACTTTTTACTCTGTGACTCATGGGACAGCAGTATGCCCCTTCCCACTGTGAAAGTCACATCTCTGAAGAAGGAGATTAAAGGTCCCTGGCTATTATTATTTAAACACATGCACCACTCAGGGTTGCTGGTTTGGTACAGCAAGCTCTCAGGGGCTAATTGCTTGTGAGTCTGTTTCTGTTCCCGTTACATGTTCTTATAAACTGAGCAGATGCTGCTGCCTGTGTTAGTCTGCAGGGGTCCAGGCTGACAGATGCTACAGCTTGACCCCTGCTAGGATAATCACCATGACAGAGGGAAGGTAAATCATGAGCCTGCTCTTAAAGTTTATGCACTAGCGACACAAGTAACTTCTCCTCACAGTGTATTTGCTCTACAAATCACGTGGTCAAATGTAAATCCAAAGGACAAGATCCAAAAAGCATTTGGCAGAGGATTTAGTGAGCAGAAATAACAAACACTGTAGCACCCTCTGCATTACTTGTTCCAGTGGACTCCTTTCTGACCTGTTTGGTTCAAGGACAAAGTACTTAGCTGGCAGCTACAAGATAATTTCACAGAAAGAAAACAGAAGAGATTATATTAAGATGTTAGACATGTATGTTTCCTGATTTTTTGTTTCAAAATTACTTCAGATGACAGTATTGATGGAAATACCACACATAGAACAGGGGGAAGGTTCCCAAGAAAAATCATCATCTTTATTCACGTCTATATTATGAAATATGATAATTTGAGATGAAATGCATCAAATCTTGACTAAGGAAATGAGAAAAAACGTATTAGATGAATACAAAGAGCCTGAACAGAAGTAATTAACTAATATATTTACATTGGTAATGATGAGATGGAAATCTTAAATCAGGAAATTTCATCTGTTAAAAAATCTAGGTCACTTAAAACATCAGTTAAGAAGATGCATCTTGGTAAAATAACAAAGGATAGAGTACATAAAAATAATATATTTCAAAATAAATATATACACAAACATAAATACTGGTATGGAGGAATGCACACCGTTAAAGAAAACTATGTGAAATTTAGTGCCTATTATTTAAATGAACTTTTGAAAAAGTAGAACAACGAACAAGTCATATAGCTTTGGACAAGAAGAGGAAATATGCTAAGTAAAATAGATAATTATATTTTATCCATTGGATTTACCAATATTTAAAATTTCAATAATGTTGTTGTTGAGTAGGGAAACAGAAAATATATTTTACAAAGGAGTCTTATGATCAATATTTAATGTGCACATACCTCCTGATTTGATATTGCAGAAGAAATTCTTGAACCTAGACACAATGAACTGATTACTTCATCACTGTGATAAAAAGTAGAAAGTGACCTAAAAGCTTATCAGTAGAAAAAGATACACATAAACATTTATAGAAGAAAAGAAAGCTAGTCTACAAAAAGTACATACAGGGTATGTGTAATAGAAGAAACTAGACATATATCATTAAGATGAATGTTATCACTGTATTCAGGGTGTATTAAAATTGCATGCTGCTGTAGTTACTTTCTTGTGCTTGGACAAAGCACCCAACCAAAACAGCTTATGGGAGGAAAATGTTTATTTCAGCTTCCAGTCTCTAGGGGAAGCACTGTGCTGGCAGAGGAAAGCATAGCATGAACAGGGGCTGGACCCCACCTCTGCCACAGCAGGTAGAGAACAGGAGAGTGAGCTGGGTTCCAGGAGGGAAAGCTGACTGTAACACCTATAAAACTGCCCCGACAACACTCCTCTTCCAGAAATTGCCATCAGCTAGGGACCAAGCATTCAGAACACATAAATTTATGGGGTACACTGGTTTTAAACCACTGCATGTTTTATCTGGAATTGGCAATTTGTGATGTGTACTTAGTTGGACTTTAATATATCCTTTACCTACCTGCTTTAAAAATTCACTTTTATTTCCAGTATTTCAGGTATTTCATATGCATAATTCACTCATAAACTTATTCCCTGAGAATCTTTTATTTAGTTTTTTTCTTCTTTATTGACAACTTCTATACATGCAAACAATAAACCATGATAATTCCTTCCTCTCCCCCACATTCCCCTTTACAACTCCACTCTCCATCACATCCCCTCCCTCTCCCCATTAGTCTTTCTTTTATTTTGAGGTCATCGTCTTTTCCTCCTCTTATGAGGGTCTTCTGAAGGTATTATAAGATATTGCAAGGTCATGGATATCAAGGCAAATTTCTGTCTGGACAGTTGCATTGTAAGGAGTGGTACCCTTCCTCTGGCTCTTACATTCTTCCCATCACCTCTTCCACACTGGACCCCAAGCCTTGGAGGGTGTGATAGAGATGTTACAGTGCTGGACACGCCTCCATCCCTTCTTCTCAACACTGTGTTGCCTTTTGGGTCATCCCAGTGGTCACCACCATCAGAAAAGAGAAGCTTCTCTAACCAAAAGTGAGAGTACCATTAATATATGAATATGAACATTAAGTGTAGTGCTTTCAGGGAATTTGGTGAGAATAATATATATATGTAGCCAGACAAGAGCAGGCCTTATATACCCAAGGCTCATGACCACACCTGCCATAGGCTTTTGATTAGGTTTTCAGTATCAGACATGTATTCCCTCCCATAAAGTGGGCCTCCCATCCAATTAGAGAGCAGTTGGTTTCCCCAGAGCAGACATGCCACTATTGAACCATTAGGTTATTTGGCCTGTCTGGCCAAACTTGAGGTTTCCAGTGTCCATTGTTTTCACTGCTGATGACTTCTGTCTCCCATAGGGCTGCATGCAGTTCTGCTTTTCAAACTTTCACTTGGATGGTCTACAGGAAGAAAGTTTTCAGCTCAGCAACAGTTTGTTTTCTCAGTGACCTTGCCACCCAGGCATGTGAAGTCTTGAGCAACAAGATCTTACCATCTGTTTCTCCTGGGAAACCAAGGGCCTTGGCAATAGCTTGTAATGTTTTGGAGGCAACAGGGGCCTCCCTGGCCAAAAATTTACTAGAAGGTATCCCATCTCTGGTGGTGAAAATTGTCTAGTAGCAATATATGGCCTCTGGATGTGCCACTATCTAAAAAAGTAGGCTATCATACATCTTATTCAGAATATCTTAAATTTTGATTGACCCTGCTCCAACCCTTCTCTTACTCAATCTCTTCCCCTGGCCTCACTTAGGCCATTCCACTCCCTGTAATCTGTTATTCTACTTACATATATACAATACCATCCTCTAAAGTCCTTCCTCTCTTCCCTCCCTTATACCCTTTCTCTAGCTCACTGGCCTCTGCTACTGATTTTTGGTTTTGGCTCACACACAAGCCTAAACATTTCTATAGAGGATCCACATAGAAGACAGAACATGCAATGTTTGACTTTTTGGTCCTGGGTTACCTCACTAAGTCTAATCTTTTCAGATCTCTGCAAGTTTCATAATTTCATCTTTCTGTACCACTAAATAGAACTCCATTGTATAAATGTACCACATCTTTATTATCCATTCACCTGTTGAGGGAAATCTAGGCTGGTTCCATCCTAGCTATTGTGAATAGAGCAGCAATAAACATGGTTGTGCAAGTATCTCTAAGGTAGTGAAAAGAGTCATTAGGATATATGCCTAGGAATACTATAGCTGGATCATATAATGTGCTTTGCTTGTACAAAACCATTGTAATTTCATGAGAACTCAATGGTTGATTAGTGGTTTTATTTCCTGAGCAACTGGGGTTATATATTGAATGGTTTCCCCTACCTCTTCCTCTGGCAGCTTCAGAGTTTTAGGTCTGATATTAAGGTCCTTGATCCATCTGGACTTGATTCTTGTGCTTGGAGAAAGACAAGGATCTACTTCCATCCTTCTACATATAGATATCCAGTTTTCACAGCACCACTTGTTAAAGAGGCTGTCTTCTCTAATGAATGTTTTTGGTATTTTTCTCAAAATTCAGATGATGGTAGCTGCTTGGATTAACATCTAGGACCTCTAATATGTTCCATTGATCTACATGTCTGTCTTTGTGCAAATACCATGCTGTTTTTGTCACTGTAACTTTATAATATAGCTTAAAACTGGGTATGATGATACCAACAGCCTTAATTTTGTTGCTCAAAATTGTTTTGGCTATTCGAGTGTGTTTTTGCTTCCAAATGAATTTTAGAATTGTTTTTTATGTTTATGTGATGAATGTCATTAGAATTTTAATGAGGATTGCATTAAATTTGTACATTGCTATGGGTAAGATTGACATTTTCCACAATATTGATTCTTCCCATCCAAGAACATGGGATATCTTTCCATTACCTAATGTCTTCTTCAATTTCTCACTTCAGTGTTTTAAAGTTCTTATTGTAGGGATCCTTCACTTCCTTTGTTAGGGTTATTCCAAGGTACTTTATTTATTTATTTTCTTTTTTGAGGCAATTGTGAATGGGAGTGATTCCCTGATTTCATCATCTTCATGTTTGTTGCTAGTATATAGGAAATCTATTAATTTCTGTGTGTTTATTTTGTATCCTGCTACATTTCTAAAAGTGTTTGTCAGCTCTAACAGTTTGCTGGAAGAGTCTTCAGGATCCTTTATGTATAGAATCATATCATCTATACATAATGATAATTTGATCTCTTCCTTTCTAATTTGTGTCCCTTTTATGAGTGTATCTTGCCTTATTGCTATACCTAGGACTTCTAGTACTATACTACATAAAAGTAGAGACAGTACACACCTTTGTCATGTTCCTGAATTTATCAGAAAAGCTTCAGGATTATCCCCATTTAGTATTATGTTGCCTGTAGTTTTGTCATAATTAGCTTCCAGTATGTTGAGATATGTTCCTTCCATTCCCAGTTTCTATAAGACTTTTACCATGAAGGGATGTTGGATTTTGTCAAATGTTCTTTCTGACTCTATAGAGATGATCCGGTTTTGGTATCAGGTTGATGATGGCTTCATACTTTTATACTTTTTGGAAAAGTTGAGAAGCAGTGTTGTTAGTTCATTGTTAGTTCTTCCACGAAGATCTGGTAAAATTCACCAGTGAATCCATCTGCACCTTGACTTAATTGGTATATATTTTATAACTTCTGGATCTCCATATTTGTTATAGGTCTATTTAAATGGTTTATCTCATGTTGATTTAATTTGATATGTCATGACAATCAAGGAAATTTGCCTTCATCATGTCCTAAATATTTTGATGTGTTGTATTGTCATCATCATTTGATTCTATGAAAATATTGATTTCTTCCATGAACCATTAATCATTCAATAGTGTACTGTTTAATCTCCATGAATTTCTGTATGCTATATAGTTTTTCTTGTTGCTGATTTGCAAATGCCTTAACAACCAAGCAATCTCTCCAGCCCTCTGTAGGACTTTTACCATGAATGGCAGTTGGACATTTTCAAATACCTTTTCTGTATCTGTTGAGATGATCATGTGATTTTTATACTTCAGCCCATTTACATAGTATATTATATTTATGATTTGTGTGTGCTGAACCATCCCTTAATCTCTGGGATAAAGCCTACTTGGGCTGGGTGAATCATCTTTCTGATATATTTTTCTATTCTGCTTGCAAATGTTTTGTTTTGTTTTTTTTTTTTCAGAATTTTTGCATCTATGTTCATTAGGGAGATTGGTCTACAATTTTATTTTTTTTTTGTTCTGTTTTTGTCAGGCTTTGGTATCAAAGTGATGCTGGCTTCATAGAAGGAGTTTGGTTTATATCATCTTGACTTAGTTTTGGTAGGTCATATGAATCAAGAAAATTATCCATTTTTTCAGACTGTCAAACTTAGGGGTATATATATATTCTTAAAGTATGTTCTCATGACTTCTGAATTTCTTTGGTATCTGTTGTAATGGTGACTTTTTCATCTCTAATTTTATTAATTTTTGTCTCTTCTCTCTTTCTTCTTGTCAGATTTGCTAAGGGTTTATCAATCTCATTTATCCTTTCAAGGAAACAACTCTTTGTTTCATTGATTCTTTGGCTTTTGGGGGGGGGGTTCTATTTCATTAATTTCTTCCTAGATCTTTATTATTTCTTTCAATGTACTGATTTTTGATTTTTGGTTTTTCTTGTTCTTCTTTTCCAAGGCCTTAAGGTAAAGCATTAAATTGTTTACTTATGAACTCTCTAATTTCTTAATATAGGCACCAAGAGCTATAAATTTCCCTCTGAAGACTGCCTTCATTTTGTCCAAAGGTTTTAGTATGTTGTATTCTCATCATCACTTGATGCTATGAATTTATTGATTTACTTTTTGATTTCTTTCTTGATCCATCCATCATTGAATAGTGTACTCTTTAGGCTCCATGAATTTCTGTATGCTCTGTAGTTTTTCTTGTTGCTGATTTGTAGTTTAATCCCATTGTCATCAGATAGAGTACACGGGATTATTTCAATTTTCCTGTATCTATTAAGATTTGCTTTGTGTCCTAATTTATAGTCTATTTTGGAGAATGTTCCATATGCTTCTGAAAAAAATGTACATTCTGCAGCATTTGGATAGAATGTTCTGTAGATATCCTTTATGTCCATTTATTCCATGAAATTATTTAATCCAGGTGTCTCTCTATTTTTTGCCAGGATGATCTGTCAATTGCTGAGACTGTGGTATTGAAGTCACCCACTAAAATAGTGTTTGGGGTTATATGTGGCCTTAAATCTAATAGTGTTTGTTTGATGAAATTGGGAGCCCACACACTAGGTGCATATATTTAGGATTATAATGTCCTCCTATTGGAGTGGTCCTTTAATCAGTATGAAATGACCTTCTTTATCTTTCCTCACTAATGTTGGTTTGATGTCTATACTGTCAGAATTAGGACAGCAAACCCTGCTTGTTTTCTAGGTCCATTTGCATCCTTTTACCCTAAGAAAGTATCTAAACTTAATTGAGAGATGAGTTTCATGGAGGCAACAAACAGCAGGAACCTGCCTTTTAATCCAGTCTGCAAGCCTATGTCTTTTGGTTAAAACACTGAGGCCATTGATATTAAGAGTTATTTTTGAAAGGTATGAATTTATTCTTGCCATTCATCTTGTTGTGTTGTGCTTCCTGATTTCTTTTTACTCTCTTGTTTTAAGTGTTATTTGAGGATGGTTTATTTTTTCCTGTTTTCTCATGTGTGTGCTTTGCTTTCTCTTTAGCATGAAAGATTACTTGAAGTATTTTCTGTAGAGCTGGCTTAGTTGTCATAAACTCTTTTAGCCTGGTTTTACTGTGGAATGTCCTTCTTTCTCCTTCAAGTTGGATAGATAACTTTGTAGGATAAAAGTAATCTTGGTTGCCAGTTGTTATTTTTCAGAACTTGGAATACATCATTCCAACCTCTTCTTTCTTTTATTTTCTCAATTTTTATTAACATTTTCCATAATTACAAAAACTATCCCATGGTAATACCCTCCCTTCCCCCACTTTCCCCTTTGAAAATCCATTCTCCATCATATCCCCTCCACATCTCAATCAGTCTAATTATCTGTGGTATTCTTAGACTTGGAAATCCAAATTTATGTACCTTCAGAGTAGGAATTCAAGGTGCCAAGTATAGCTCTTGTACTTCAATCCAGCTGCAGAATAATCCTAATTGTTGAATTTGTCCACTATTTAAGTATTCTAGTGGGTGGGTGGAACAATTTACTGGCAAAATTCTAAAAGTTCAACCAAGTAATACACACATTCAATAAAAATCATCACCAAGTATGTAATGGTGGGGATTGAAACAGAGAGCCTTATACAGCCAAAAGCCCTAAGGATATGTGTTGCTCTACACCCTTTATCCAGCTGGGAGATATAGATTTCTGATCTGATATGGATTCCAAGTCAGCCTGGTTCTGAATCAGACCCTGCTCCCAATAATGGTAGAATAAATAGACAAAAGCCCTGTGAATCTGAAAGCATCAAAGGCAACAATAGTCAACCTTAAATACAGCTTGAGAATGGTAAAGCCAGCCAAGAATATGTAACCCATAACCTGTTCTGACATGGAATGAGAGATTAGCTCTTCCATTGCAGTTCTATGTACCTGGTTTTTGTCAGTTTGCCTTGTTACTTTTTGGGGTAGCCTCCAATATCATGAATACTGAGTGTCCATCTCTGTCCCTTCATGTTGTGCTGTGGATCTGGTGCTCTGATCAACTGTGCTCGATGCCCTGCCACTTGTAGCTGAAGGCATCCTCAGGAGGTTCTTGATTCTGAAGGTTGGGGCATGGGAGAATTCGGGAAACTTGGAGTTGTACTGGAACTGCTCAGCTGGGCTCACCTGTATCCTTTCAGCAGCTCCTTAGCTGGTCTCTGCTGTCTCCTCTTCACCTTTGTTGAGGTTGGAAAATCCCTTGTTTTGTCTTTACTGCTTCATCTGCATGCCAGGTAGGCTTGGTATGGTGTGCGGATCTGTGCAGGCCTCAAGTGCCTCCACCTCCATGGGACTCTGGCCCATTTCCTCCTTTCTGGTAGATCTTGTTCTCTCCTTCTTCTCCAGTGTGGCTGATAAAATCCTATATACCTTCTCTGTTTGGAAGAAAAGGTGCATTTTGCTGTGGTTTTGCTGAAATCACTCCCTAGGCTGGTTTGGTGTGAGTCCTATGCAGCTACCTTACCTGGAAATCTCCTGAAGTTTTATAGTGCAAGAATTGGTTATAAGTAACTGATAAAGTCCTTTCCCTCCATGCTGAAGGAAATATTTGATGTGGTACCATGTTCTAATTGATGAATTTGCCCAGATTTGGCCTTTATTCTTCTTGTCATTTTGTTCCTCAGGAACTCACTTTGGAAAATCTCTATAACCATGTCTGAATTTTTAATAATTATGTTTAAAAGTCCATTGCAACAGTGTATATGTTTCTTTAATACAGTAGACTTACATAGTTTTTACTTACTTTTTTTTTTGGTTTATTTTTATTTATTTATTTGAGAGCAACAGACAGAGAAAGAGGCAGAGAGAGAGAGAGAGAGAGAGAGAGAGAGAGAGAGAGAATGGGCGTGCCAGGGCTTCCAGCCACTGCAGACGAATTCCAGATGCATGCGCCCCCTTGTGCATCTGGCTAACTTGGGTCCTGGGGAATCTAGCCTCGAACTGGGGTCCTTAGGCTTCACAGGCAAGCACTTAACCGCTAAGCCATCTCTCCAGCCCAAGTTTTTACTTACTTTTATAAGATGCTCTGTTCTGATTTTTCAAGATGTTTCACAAAACAGATACATAGGAAGCCAAAAGCTTTGGTTAATTTTAACAAGTAGAGTTAATGGTTAATTACACCATTGGCTTAGAGGACTGAAGACCATAGGCATGAAGGAAGTTTTGCCTATTAGCTATTCTTTACAGTAATATATTTTTTACAGTAAGTTTAATGATTGTTATGTAACTTAGTAGGCATGCCCAAAGAAGAGTGATTCTAGTATAATTCTTTATATATTCATTGTATTTTATTTTATTTTTCTCAATTTTTATTAACATTTTCCATGATTATAAAAATATTCCATGCTAATACCCTCCCCCCCCACTTTCCCTCTGAAATTCCATCCTCCATAATATCCCCTCCCCATCTCAATCAGTCTCTCTTTTATTTTGATGTCATGATCTTTTCCTCTTATGATGGTCTTGTGTAGGTAGTGTCAGGCACTATGAGGTCATGGGTATTGAGGCCATTTTATGTCTGGAGGGAGCACGTTGTAAGGAGTCCTACCCTTCCTTTGGCTCTTACATTCTTTTTGCCACCTCTTCTGCATTAGACCCAGAGCCTTGGAAGGTGTGATCAAGATGTTACTCGGTATTCTAGTCACTTCTTTCCAGCACCATGATACCTTCTGAGTCGTCCCAAAGTCACTGACATCTGAAAAGAGAAGATTCTCTACCCAAAGTGAGAGTAGTGTTAATATAAGGGTATGAACAATAGGAGAAGTGCTTACTGGGCAGTTTGATAACCATAGTATATACACTTATCCAAACATCAGCAGATGTTACACCACTAGGGCTCATGATTACCCCTGTTTTAAGTTTTTAGTATCAGGCATGCATTCCCTCCCATGGAGCAGGCCTCCAGTCCAATTAGAGGGCAGTTGGGTTCCACTATGATAGACATGCCACTATTGCACCCATTGGCTCATTTGGCCTAGCTGGCCAATTATAAGGCTTGCAGTGTCCACTGTTGAGTATCTTCACTGATGGGGTACCTTTCTCCCATTGAACTGCATGTAGAATGGTTTCTTCCAGCTTTCTGTCACCTGGTCTACATGGAGGAGTTTATCAGCTCAGTTCCAGCAGGATTTCTCAGTGGCCTTGAAGCCCATGTATGTAGAGTCTTCAGCAATAGGGTCATACCATCAATTCCTGGTGGGAAACCAAGGGTCTTGGCAATGGCTTATAATGTTATGGGGGCATCAGGAACCTCCCTGGCAAGCAACTCACTGGAAGGTATCCCATCCCTGGCACTGAAAATTTTCTAGCAATGATCTACTGCTCCTGAGTGTTTCATTGTCCAAAACCGGAGGATTCCATATGATTTATGAATATCCTCTTACATTTTGATTAGCCCTCCCTCCACCTTTCCTTTACTCAATCTCTTCCGCTGACCTCATTTTGGGCCTTTTCACTCCCATTAATCTGTTCTTCTACTTACATATATAGAATACCAACCTATTAAGTACCCTCCTCCCTTCCTTTCTCTTCCCTTTGTATCTCTTTTTGAGCTTACAGGCCTCCAATACTGAGTTTTTTTCCTTCTCACACACAAGCCCAATCATCTGTAGCTAGGATCCACATATGAGAGAGAACATGTGAAGTTTGGCTTTCTAGGTCTGGGTTACCTCACATAGTATAATCGTTTCCAGATCCATCCATTTTCCATCAAATTTCATAACTTCATTTTTCATTACCACTGAGTAGAACTCCATTGTATAAATGTGCCACATCTTCATTATCCACTCATCAGTTGAGGGACATCTAGGCTGGTTCCATTTCCCAGCTTTTATAAATTGAGCAGCAATAAACATGGTTGAGCACGTATTTCCAAGGAAATGAGATGATTCCTTTGGATATATGCCTAGGAGTGCTATAGCTGGGTCTTATGGTAGATCAATCTTTAGTTGTTTTAGGAACCTCCACACTGATTTCCACAATGGCTGGACCAGATTGCATTCCCACCAGCAGTGTAGAAGGGTTCCCCTTTTCCACATCCCTGCCAACATTTATGATCATTTGTTTTCATGATGGTGGCCAATCTGACAGGAGTGAGATGGAATCTCAATGTAGTTTTAATCTGCATTTCCCTGATGACTAGTGATGTAAAACTTTTTTTTTTTTGATGCTTATATGCCATTTGTATTTCTTCCTTTGAGAACTGTCTATTTAGATCCATAGCCCATTTTTTGACTGGCTTGTTTTATTCCTCATTATTTAACTTTTTGAGTTCTTTGTATATCCTAGATATTAATCCTCTATCAGATATATAGCTGGCGAAGATTTTTTTTCCCATTCTGTAGGTTGCCTCTTTGCTTTTTTCACTGTGTCCTTTACAGTGCAAAATCTTTGAAATTTTATGAGGTCCCAGTGATTAATCTGTGGTTTTATTGCCTGAGCAATTGGGGTTGTATTCAGAAAGTCTTTGCCAAGACCAATATGTTGGAGGGTTTCCCCTACTTTTTCCTCTAGCAGTTTCAGAATTTCAGGTCTGATGTTAAGGTCTTTCATCCATTTGGACTTAATTCTTGTGCACGGCGAGAGAGAATAATCTATTTTCATCCTTCTGCAGGTATACATCCAGTTTTCCAAACACCATTTGCTGAAGAGGCTGTCTTTTCTCCAATGAGTATTTTTGAAATTTTTATTGAATATCAGGTGGCTATAGCTACTTGGGCTTACATCTGGGTCTTCTATTCTGTTCCACTGAACTACATGTCTGTTTTTGTGCCAGTACCACGCTGTTTTTGTTACTATGGCTCTGTGGTATAGCTTAAAATCAGGTATGGTGATACCACCAGCCTTATTTTTGTTGCTCAGTATTATTTTAGATATTCGAGGTTTTTTGTGATTCCAAATGAATTTTTGGATTGTTTTTTCTATTTCCATGAAGAATGCCTTTGGAATTTTAATAGGGATTGCATTAAATGTGTAGATTGCTTTAGGTAAGATTGCCATTTTCACAATATTGATTCTTCCAACCAAGAACAAGGGATGTTTCTCCACTTTCTAGTGTCTTCTACAATTTTTCACTTGAGTGTTTTAAAGTTCTCATTGTAGAGATTCTTTACTTCCTTCGTTAGGTTTATTCCATGGTACTTTATTTTCTTTGATGCAATTGTGAATGGGAGTGATTCTCTGATTTCATCCTCTGTGTGTTTGTTGTTAGCATATATGAAGGCTACTGATTTCTGTGTATTTATTTTGTATCCTGCTAAACGGATGTAAGTTTTGCTCAGCTCTAACAGTTTGCTAGTAGAGTCTTTAGGGTCTGTTATGTGTAGAATCATATCATCTGCAAATAATGATAACTTGATCTCTTCCTTTCCAATTTGTACCCATTTTATATGTGTCTCTTGCCTTATTGCTATGGCTAAGACTTCCAAAACTATATTAAATAAAATTGGGGTCAGTGGACACCCTTGTCTTGTTCCTGATTTTAGAGGGAAAGCTTCCAGTTTTTCCCCATTTAGTAATATGTTGTCTGTAGGCTTGTCATAAATAGCTTTTATTATATTGAGATATGTTCCTTCTATTCCCAGTCTGTGTAGGAATTTTATAATGAAGGGATGTTGGATTTTGTCAAATGCCTTCTCTGTGTCCAATGAGATGATCATGTGATTTTTGTCCTTCAACCCGTTTATGTAATGTATTACATTTATAGATTTGCGTATATTGAACCATCACTGCATCTGTGGGATAAAGCCTACTTGGTCAGGGTGAATGATTGTTTTGATATACTCTTGTATTCTGTTTGCCAATATTTTGTTGAGAACTTTTGCATCTATGTTCATGAGGGAGATTGGTCTGTAATTTTCTTTTTTTGTTCTATCCTTGCCTGGTTTTGGTATCAGGGTGATGCTGGCCTCATAGAAGGAGTTTGGTAGAATTCCTTCTTTTTGTCTTTCCTGCAAAAGCTTAAGAAGCAATGGTGTTAGCTCTTCCCTAAAGGTAAAATTCAGTGGTGAATCCATCTGGGCCTGGGATTTTTTTAGTTGGGAGATTATTGATAACTGTTCAGATCTCCATGTTTGTTATAGGTCTACTTAAGTGATTAATCTCATTTTGATTTAATTTAGGTAGGTCATATAAATCAAGGAAATCATCCATTTCTTTCAGATTTTCATTCTTTGTGGAGTACATGCTTTTATAGTATGTCCCTATGATTTTTTGAATTTCTCTGGAAATTGTTGTGATGCTATCTTTTTCATCTCTGATTTTATTAATTTGTGTCTCTTCTCTCTTTCTTTTGGTCAGATTTGCTAAGGGTTTATCAATCTTGATTATCCTTTCAACGAACCAACTCTTTGTTTCATTAATTCTTTAGATTGTTTTCTTTTTTGTTTCTATTTCATTAATTTCTGCCCTAATCTTTATTATTTCTTCCCGCCTACTGATTTTTGTTTTGCCGTGTTCTTCTTTTTCCAAGACTTTAAGGTGAAGCATTAGGTCATTTACCTGCGACCTTTCTAATTTCTTAATATAGGCACTTAAGGCCATAAATTTACCTCTTAGGACTGCTTTCATTGTGTCTCAGAGATTTTGATATGTTGTGTTCTCATTATGGTTTGACTCTATAAATTTTTTGATTTCCTTCTTGATTTCTTCATTGACCCATTCATCATTTAGTAGTGTATTATTTAGTTTCCATGATTTTGTGTATGCTCTATAGCCATTCTTACTACTGATTTGTAGTTTAATTCCATTGTGGTCAGATGGAAGACAAGGAATCATTTCAATTTCCCCATATTTGTTAAGATGTGCTTTGTGCCGGGCGTGGTGGCACACGCCTTTAATCCCAGCACTTGGGAGGCAGAGGTAGGAGGATCGCCGTGAGTTCAAGGCAAC
Source organism: Jaculus jaculus (assembly GCF_020740685.1). Lineage (NCBI taxonomy): Eukaryota > Metazoa > Chordata > Mammalia > Rodentia > Dipodidae > Jaculus > Jaculus jaculus. The sequence goes on from NC_059103.1 coordinate 37,581,069, forward strand.
CCTGAGTCTACAGAGTTAATTCCAGGTTAGCCGGGACCACAGTGTGACCCTACCTCAAAAAAAAAAAAAAAAAAAAAAAGAAAGATTTGCATTGTGTCCTAATATATGGTCTATTTTAGAGAGTGTTCCATGTGCTGCTGAAAAGAATGTATATTCTGCAGCCTTTGGATGAAATGTCCTGTATATATCTGTTAGGTCCATTCTTTCTATGACCTTATTTAGTCCAGATGCCTCTCTGTTTATTTGTTCCCCGGATGACCTGTCAATTGATGAGCGTGTGGTGTTAATATCACCCACCACCACTGTGTTTGGTGTTATCTGTGACCTTAGTTCTAATAGTGTTTGTTTGATGAATTTAGGAACCCCCATGTTAGGTGCATATATGTTTGGTATTGTAATGTCCTCCTGTTGGAGTGTGCCCTTAATCAATATAAAGTGACCTTCCTTATCTTTCTTGAATAACATTGGATTAAAGTCTACCTTGTCAGATATTAGGATAGCAACCCCTGCTTGTTTTGTAGGCCCATTTGCTTGAAACACCATCTTCCAACCTTTCACCCTTAGATAATGTCTATCCTTTATAGAAAGGTGAGTTTCTTGGAGACAACAAATTGTAGGCTCCTGCTATTTAACCCAATCTGCAATTCTATGTCTTTTTGTTGGGGAATTGAGGCCATTAATATTAAGAGATCTTATTGAAAGGTATGTATTTATGTTTGCCATTTATTTTATTTATTTATTTATTTTTTGTGGTTTTGGTTCTACCTGTGCTCTCTTGTATTAACTAGTATTTGAGTATTGCTTGTTTTTTCTAGGTTCCTTATATATGTGCTTTTCCTTTTCTTCAGCATGGAGGATTCTATCAAATATTTTCTGTAGAGCTGGTTTTGTCTTCAAATACTCCTTTAACCTGCTTTTGTCATGGAATGTCCTTATTTCTCCTTCTATTTGAATGGATAGCTTTGCAGGATAAAGTAACCTTGGTTGACAGTTGTTATCTTTCAGAACTTGGAATATATCACTCCAACCCCTTCTGGCTTTTAAAGTTTGTGTTGAATAATCTGCTGTAATGCTGATGGGTTTGCCTTTGTAGGTAACTTGATTTTTCTCTCTAACTGCTTTCAATATTTTTTTCTTTGACTTGTGTATTTGGAAGTTTGATTATAATATGGTGAGGAGAGGTTCTTTCCAGGTTTTGTCTGGCTGGGGTTCTAACGGCTTCCTGTATCCGTATTGGCACCTCTTTCCCAATTTGGGGAAAATTTTCTTCTATGATTTTGTTGATGATGCCTACTATGCCTTTGGAGTGGAATTCTTCTCCTTCTACTATGCCCTGAATTCTTATATTTGATCTTTTCACAGTGTCCCAAATATCTTGAAATTCCCACTCATACTTTTCTATAAGTTTGTCTTTCTCTTTGTTGGCCTGTATTAGATCTGCCACCTGGTCTTCTAGCTTAGATATTCTGTGCTCTCCTTCATCCATTCTACTGGTAAGATTTTCTACAGAGTTTTTTATTTCATTAACTGTCTTATTCATTGCTAGTAATTCTGATTGGTTTTTCTTTATTATTTCTATTTCCTTGTTTATGTTTTGTATTGCCTTCTTTATTTCATTAAATTGGTGTCCTACATCTTCTTTGATTCCTTTGATTTCCTCTTTGATTTCCTCTTTGATTCCTTTGATTTGTTCTTTGACCTCTTTGAACATATTTACAATCATTCTTTTGAACTCTTTCTCAGGCATTTCCTCTAACTCTTTCTCACTGGAGGACATTTCTGATGCATTAATACTTTTAGGTGGATTTATATCGTCTTGCTTTTTAGTGTTTCTTGTGTTATAATGTATATATTTTTGCATCTGGGATTAAGTTAACTCTTGGATTTTCTAGCTACCTGGGTATTCTTAGCTGTATCAATTGATTTGATGTTATATATTTTCAGGGTAGGAGCTTAGGGTGTTAGGTGTGGCTCTTAAGACTCTCAGAGTATCTATAAAGGTGTTCCTAGGGGTTGAGTTTCCCTGCTATGGGAGTATTCAAGTAGGCTGAGTGGAATAAAATACAGGTAGATTCTAAAAGTTAATTAAACACTGTACACATTCAATCAAAAACAGCCCCAAGTATGTATGCAAGAGTAGTTATTATAACAACCAGATCCTCTATCAACAAAGAGGTTAAGATTTCTGTTCTGTTGAGGGATCCAAGTCAGCTTGTGACCAAGTGAGACCCTTCCCTGGTGCAATCCCAGTTACCTTGGATGATTTTGGTCTCAGTCAAGTTGCTGCCTGGGTCGTTGGGCTGCTGTTCTGACTTCTGGAGCTGGGCACTGGCTTTTCCTGTGGGGTAAACTCAGCCTAGCAACTATGGCCCTGCAGATCAGCCCACCCGCTGCTTTAACTGCTGCTGCTAAAGCTACTGCTGCTGGGTCTATTGCCGCTGCTGCTGAAGCTGCTGCTGCTGGGTCCTCCGCTGCTCCTGCCTCTGCTGCTGCTGCTGCTGTAGCTGCCACTGCTGGAGCCACCGCTGCTCCTGAAGCTGCTGCTGCTGGGTCCTCTGCTGCTGCCTCTGAAGCTGCTGCTGGATCTGTTGTTTGTTGCTGCCTCTGATGCTGCTGCTTCTGGGTCTGCTGCTGCTGCCCCTTCTGGATCTGCTGCTGCTAGGGCCCCTGTCAGCTCAAGTTGGCGTGGCCAGGTCCTGGGACCATTGCTCTGTTTGCTAGAGCTGGGCAGGGGAGGGAGCCACAGCTGCTCTGGTTCTCTTGCTGTTCCATGTGTTCTTCTACCTCATGATCTGCTCCTCTGTTGCTCACTGCCCCTCTCTCTTCATGTTTCTTGAGTTGTGGAGAGCTCCGGAGTGAATGGAGGCTCCCCTCACCTGGTTTTTCCTGTGGCTCAAGTTGAGCCTGGCGGCTTTCTGGTGTGCTGCTGCTGCCGCCACCACAGCTGGCAGAGCTGATGGGGCCGCTTTTGCCAGCCTGTGCAGGCTCTGGATGTTCTGGATCTCTTCTACTTCTCCACTGCTGCTTCAGTTTCCTATACATCTCACCTTTTGGTAAAAGTGTGTATTTTGCTGAATTTTTTTGGTCTTTTTTCCCCCCTAGACTGCTTTGGCATGGTACCTACACCATCATCTTAACCAGAAGTCTCTTCACAAGCTGCTTTTGGTCAGGTATTTTCTGCCAGCAGTGTAAACCTCATTGCCACACTAAGCTATTTCTCTGCTCTCTTGCCTCTTTGAGTTTTTCATACCTTGTAATGAGTATGGTATACAGACTTTACACTTATCCTGACTGACTTTTGGTCATGTTCTTGTAGGTTTGTATCTTCCACCAAATTTGAGAGCTTTTAAGCTTTTTTTTTTTTTTTTTTTCGAGGTAGGGTCTCACTCTAGCTCAGGCTGACCTGGAATTCACTATGGAGTCTCAGGGTGGCCTTGAACTCACGGCGATCCTCCTACCTCTGCCTCCCGAGTGCTGGGATTAAAGGCGTGCGCCACCACGCCCGGCTTTTTTTTTTTTTTTTTTTTACTCCTGGTCTTTACTCAGTGTCACCTTCTTTTCTATTGAAAATCAGTATATGAATGTTGATAGATACTTTTATGGACACACATGTCCCTGAGCCTATTTTTATTTGTATCAAGTTCATCAGTTCAACCATATGTTTTCCATTCTACTATCAAACACATCCATTGTGTTTGAATTATATATGCTGACATATACTATTTCAAAGGAATCTTTTATTTATATGCACAAGTGTTCTTAGGATGGATATCTTAAAACCCTTTTAATTTTTCATCATTGAATTCCCCTTTTTGTTGATATCACTTGATGATTTTTTTTTCTCATTGAAGTCATCACATTCTTAGCTCTTTATAGAACTGGTTATTAATTATTATATGCTATACATTCTTGCTTTAATACTAAAACTAAAACCTAACACAGAAAATAAAAATGGGCCTGGAGAGATGGCTTAGCAGTTAAGTGCTTTCTTGTGAAGCCTAAGGACCCAAGTTTGAGGCTGGATTCCCCAGAACCCATGTTAGCCAGATGTACAAGGGGGCACTACGCGTCTAGAGTTCATTTGCAGTGGCTGCAGGCCCTGGCACGCCCATTCTCTCTCTGCCTCTTTCTCTCTATGTCTGTTTCTCTCAAATATAAATAAACAATAACAACAACAAAATTTAAAAAAAAGAAAATAAAAATCCTACATCTTCACATCTAGCATCTGGCTTATGATGGAATTTCTTGGATTCAAGTGCATACTGAGGATTAACTGTTATAGCCTCCAATTGTTTCTTGGTGGGATCTTTACACCATTGTCAATATAAGTGCTCTGATATCCCGAGAAGAATTTTCTATATGGCAACAAAAAGGAATTCCAGTCTAGGCCACTAGTTATTGCTCATTCCTTCATAATCTTCCCTGGTGTCTACTGAAAGGAAGTAGAAACTTAGGAGAGTCTCATTGGTGCTGCTTGTTCTAATTAGAACTTTATCAATGTGATTATTTTACTACCTGCCTCAATATAGGTGAACAGGGTAACAGTGTCTTGGACCCACAGAAAGAAGAAAACCTTTACTTATTTCAACTTCCCTAGAGCCTGTAGGTTGAAAAGTAGAGTCTCAGACACTTCTGTGACCAGATATCTCTCTTTTATTCTCTTTCCTGTCTTTCTCTCTCTTTCTTCCCTCCCTTCTTCCCTGTGGTATTAAGAGAGGAAATGCTGTTGTTTCCATGAGCTGACTTTTGGGTAGGTGTGCTTCTAAGCACAAGTCTGATTAGCTTTCCTCCATTGGAGAGTGAGGAATATAATACTCCCGGTGGTATGCTCCTCTGTATCCAAACCAATTTCCCTTTATTTAAAACCAGCTTTTGTTTGTTTCTTGTCATTTATAGGACTTATGCATAAAAAACAGAATAAGAAAATGGACCTAACCTCTTGTAAGGAATGAAGTAGCATATGGGACTACTTTGTGTACATAATAATATTCTTTACCTTGATCTATGCCAGTGAACACAAAACTGAACTCATTGTCAGAATTCATCGAACTTACATTTGGAATGGTTGAATTATGTTTTATGTCCCTTATAAATTATACCTGAATAAAGTTGAGTTTCTAAGGACAGGACTATGAAACATTCAAAGCAAACAATTTATTGGGAAATAAGACCTGAATCCAAAGTAGAAGCTAGTTCCCAGATAGAACTAGCAAAATGACACAGCAAAAACACAACCAGAGACATGAGAACTTGAACCCTCATTTCTGCTCCATCATTTCTCTGTTTATCTTGGAACATTAAGCATTATTTCTGATTCTTCATAATATCTGTAAAGGATATGGTCATGAGAGTTTTCCACAATTATGTTTCACCTTCTTTCTTCTATACCATGTTGATGACTGATGGTAACTTTAATTTGAGATTTTATAATTTGTCAATATGGGCACTCTTATTTAAACTGTGACTACTTCCTTTGCTTCCATAGTGGCCTTGAAATAAAGATCTAATTAAATTTATTTTCCTGCTTAGATTAATAGTATTATAAATAACTGTCTTTCTTTAAATTCACTTTCACATTGGAATGAATATCTTATTCTAGGTAATCTAAATCCATGTTCCCAGGACATGGTCACTCATATTGCCTCAGAATAAATGAACTCTTATTACCTTTGAAATAAAAACACTTTCAATGGAGTATGAGGTTTAATAAGTCACCATCCTGCATATAAATAATAATTTGCCCTATCTTAATAATTGGAAGAGCAAGGCACAGTGGCTCATGCCTTTAATCTCAGCACTTTGGAGGTAGGAGGATTGCCATGAGTTCAAGGCCACCCTGAGATTACATAGTGAATTCAAGGTCAGCCTGTACTGGAGTGGAACCCTACCTTGAAAAAAAAAAAAAAAAACCAAGAAAAAAATAATTCAATTAAAAATGGAATTGATCATGTCTAAAAGATGGAAGATAATATACAGTCCTGCCTTGATCAGAAAATCCAATGTATTTTCACAGTTGCTTTAGATTTAAGTTTGTATCTAGTGAAACCAATGAACTTCAAAAGTAATGCACACTTAAGGTAAATATTCTATAACTTCTGTCAAAGGACAATGCAGCACGATGTATTGAATGTGGAGGTCCTGTTTAGCAAGTGTTCATCTTTAGTGGGGACATGCAGGAAGCACTAAAAGAACATAAGAAGTACTGCCTGGACTACCAGCCATTTTCATCTCTGTTCAGGATGAATTTTGCCACAGTAACCTCTCTTTCACATGAACCCTTGGAGAGGACTTCTACCAATGGATCCAGTTACTACCACACTCAGTAATAGGCAGCCAAGTGCGTAGTCACAACATAAGAATTAAAGAGCATTGAAATTTCAACACTGTAGAGTATTAAAATTGTTTTGTTGGTTATTATTCTTGATTTATTTTTAAGGAGTCCCTCTGCTTGAATCCATGGACATGAGCCAGCTTCTTCCACCTTGGATGGCATTTCCCCTGGATTCTATCAGCTTGCAATAAACCCTTTCCTCCCATATGCTGCTTCTGGTTTGCTGTTTCTCCAACAACATGAAAGTAACTGCAACAGTCAAATTAGTACCAAGAGTGGGTTGATGCTGTGAAGAATCTGGTATTTTGGAATTTGTGTGCTGGAGAAATATGGAAGGATGTGGTACTTTGGAATGGAAAAGTCTTTCAGTATTTTAAGCAGAGCTTGGTGGAATATTCTGGTATGAATTTGAAAATGCTAAATGCCGAGAAAATTGTGGACCGTAAAGGTTTAGCTTATGAACTTTTAAATGGGAAAAAGAGAATCTTGATGGAACTGGACTCCTGTCAAAAAGGCTAGTTGGGACTAGAGAGATGGCTCAGTGTGTAAGTCACTTGCCTGCTAAGCCTAAGGACCTGTGTTCAACTTCCCAGTACCCAGATAAGCCAGATGCACAAGGTGGTACATGTGTCTGGAGCTTGCTTGTAGCAGCTAGAGACCTTGGCACACCCATTCATTCCCCCCCCCTCTAATAAATGAAATATTTTTAAAGGCTTGTATTGAGAAACTCAGCTATACTGCTTACTCACTTGGAAGTGTGACAAATGCTAGAGTGAAAGGGTATTGAATATGCAACATGATTCCAGAAACCCCTGCTGGGATGCAGCATGTGAAGCAGCATAGAAATCCCTATAAGGAACCCCAGTGAGATCTTTGGATAAAGGTGAACCAGAGCCACTGCTGAGATGCAGCATGGGAAACATGGGTGATATCCCTGTGTTGGAGAAAACATAAGACTGTTGTATAACCACACAATGGTAGGTGTCATAGACAGCCTCACACTGGTGGGCTAAACCTCCAGACCAGATATGGTTATGGGAGAAAGAGAATTTATTTGAAGCTTAAAGATCCAGGGGAAGTTCTATAATGGTAGAAGAAGCTGGCCCACTTTCACAGGTCCATACTGAAAGAGAAAAACCAACACCGACACCCAAGCAAGCATACTACTAGAGCTCTAGACAGAAATCTTCATATCTTAAGCTTGAAATTCCAGACCTCTGCCCAAACACCTTAGGACTTAGGATCCACCCACAGTAATACCAAGTTATAAGCTTAAATAAAACCCCTGTGAATCAACTGGGGGACATCAACTCAAACTACTACAGTAGTTTTGGGAATACAACACAGATTCAGAAATAGCCTCTGTGCAGAGGGGGATAATTAAGGAAGAAAAACCAGGAAATGGTTCCTGTTGGCCATGTTCAGTCACACTGGAGTTGTCTTCTAGTCTTGCCAGAGCAGGGCAGCATCTATGTTCTCTTGCGACCGTGTCCCTAACTACCTACCTTCAAAGGGAGACTACCTTGCTCCCAAACTCTGTCAATGAACTTTGTCAGATTGTGAACTTTCTCTGAATCTGTAGTTCAGAGCCATCTTCCAGGTCATGATTATATTTGCTGTTAAAAGATTACTTTCAAGAAGTAATTTGGCAAGTAGAGTATTAAAGATAGACAAGTAGCCTAAGACTTGAGGCAGAACATGTGGGGAGGGGATTCTGAGGATGTGACTCAGTTGAAGTATTTGGTGAGCATAAGAACCAAAGTTAGGATCCTCAGAACACCCAAGAATGACACAAGTGATGGTGATCCCAGTAATCTCAACATGTAAGAGGGTGAGTTACAAATATCCTCAGGACTTGCTGGCTAGCTACACAAGCTGAATCAAGAAGCTCTGTATTTGGTCAGAGAACCTAAATCAATAAGTAAGGTGGAGAGTGTGCACGTGCATCCCCCCACAAGCATATGAACACATATACACATGTAAGTATAACACACACACACACACACACGCACAATAAAAAGAAAAAGAAAACTGTGGAAGGATGAGAAAGGGTGTGTTCTTTAGTACCATTTCCATTTTTTGAGTAGTTATTGGTCATGTTTTCTATATCTTCATATGCTAAGTTTAACACAGTTTTCTAGGCACTTATTTGTTTAACAAGGTTTTAAAATATTTTCACACATAGTTACTCATTAAATTTTGTGTCTTTATACCAAATCACCATAGTTAACAAATTTTTACTTTTTTCTTTCTCATTTCTTATTCCATATCTTTTCTTCGCACCCCTGTGCTTAGCAACTTTTTTAAAAAAAAATCTGTTATGTTTGTTTTTCCATAGGACATTCTTCTTTTTAATTACACATTTTCCTGTACTGCTCAATTGATTTCTGGCCTCAGTTTTATTATTTAATTTTCTTTTGTTTCTTTCAATGTGCTCTGTTTCTGTTTTGCTGGCCAAGGGAAGTGAACATTTACCTCAATATATCTTCAGACTCTTGTATTCTGCTGATTACAGTCAGAGCTTTCTGTTTCCTTTTTGGTACTCTTTAGGAGCATATGAAAATTTAAATTCCATGCTTTCATTTCATTTGGCTAGAACAGTTTAAAATTTCACTCTTGTTTTTATTTTTTTTTATCCATTACTTATTTAGAAGTGGTTTATTATGAGAAACATAATATATAGTTCTTAGCCACACGTGAAGTGTGTTTCAGTGTTGATAATTTCTAATTTTATGGCATTCTGATCTAACATCATAATGTGTATAATGTTGATTCTTTGAATTTATTGAAATTTCTTTGTGGCCTGATATATGATTAATTTTAATGAATGGTGCATGACAGACAAAGAAAAAAATGTGTTCTCTGTTCAGTCAATCAAACATAGACTTGGGCACTTCAAACTTCTAAAGGTTTGCATTAAAAATACAGAACACTTATTTGAGCTATAATTACATATTATAATACTTAAATTCTTAGAGTATAAAATTCTAGCATTTTTTATTCATTTGGATATACTCCAACATCAACATTTTCCTATACAAAACAGTTTCCATATTCCCAAAGAAAAGTCCCTCTATTATACTCATTTCCAGCCACTCCCATTCCTTCCTTAACTTGGGCCCAAGCTGCTTCTCTGCACATTTGTTCATTTTGGACCACTCCTATGACATGGATTCATATTTGAAATTCCTGTGTCCACCTGCTTAAACCAGGATAGTTTTCAAGGCTTTTCTAGGCTATAAAACCTATCAGTATTTAAATTCTTTGTATTGTAAATAATATTTATTGCATGGACATACCACATTGTGCTTATCTGCTCTTTAGCTGGCAGATGTTTTAGCTGTTCCTGTATGTCAGTTCAAGTGAGCAATGCTCCCACAACTGTGCTGTACATATCTGCATGTGGATATGAGGTTTTCTTTCTGCTAGACATACACCTAGGAATTAAATAGTGGGATAATGTGGAAACTTTGAGTTTGAAATCTTATAGAAATGTTCAACTATTTCCAAAGTGTCAGTACCACATAACAACACCTAGCATTTCCACTGTCTAACCAACCCAGACAACTGGTATTTTATAGTGGCCATCCAGTGGGAATGACTTGTATCATTTTGTAGTCCTGATCTGTGTTTCTCTAGTGCTTGATGATTGTGATGGTTTAAGTCACATGTGCCACATAAATTTATGTTTTGCGAATGCTTGGTCTCTAGCTGTTGGCAAATTAGGAGGTGGCACTTTGCTGGGAGGGTGTTCTGGGGTGTTTTACCTCAGTTTCCCCCATGCCAGAACTCACATCATTCTCTTGATGCTTTCTGCCAGCTACTATGGCAAGAAGTGATATCCAGCCTTTACTCTGCAATCTATCTCCCCACCCCCCCCACCCTGATGAAGCTTCACCTCCAGACAAAAGTAAACTCTTCCCATCAGCTGCCCTTGATTAGGCATTTTGTCCCAACAACAAGGTAACTATAATTGGCACTTGAGTAGTAGAGCCATTGCTGCTAGAAACCTAATAAAGCCTTCGATAATTTGGAACTAATTTGGGAGAGGAGCATGGAAGGGCTTGAAAATTTGGACTAGGATAAGATTTTCAGTGCTATAAGTAGAGCTTGATGGACTGTTTTGGTAAAAATTGAAAGACTTAATACATAAATTTCTGCGGAGGCTTTGCTTATGGAGGAAAAGAGAACTTTGCCAAAACTAGGCTAGGGGAAGTCTGTGTGAGAAGCTGTTGGTGCTCTTCCTATGTCCTGAGACCATAAGAAAAGTCAAGTTTAAAAGTAATAAACTGGTGTGCTGGTAGAAACAGTGCAGAAATATATAAAAATAAGAAGTTGGTACAGAAAGAAATGAAAGTTTTGGACTGGAGATTGCAGCCCTTCAGTTGTAATTATTGAGAGGTTAGCACCACTCAGATTGGGCATGGATGCAACAGAAGTGCTTATTCTCTTTTGAAATGATGGAGTCTGAAGGAAGAATGCTAAAAGTATTTTCATGCTCTTCAAGGTTGTCTTTATTTCCTGCTGGATTAACAAATCTGGTAGTCCACCTGGTGCCAAAGTATAACAGTATAACAAATACAGGAAAGATTTGCATTTTTTTTTTTTTTTTTGAGATAGCTCCTAGGTAATATCGAACAGAGTCACAGTACCTGAGAACATGAGGAGACATGGCATTGATGAGCAATGGGATGCACTGGAGACTCCAGGATTTTGAAGATGCCAAGAATATAGGTGGCTGCCAGTGAAATTTCCTCACCTTGGCATGGGTAGATCTGCCTCGAAAGCAAGCAGCTAAAACTGGCAGACAGAATTTAGACCTCAAAGATTTCCTAGATGCTGGACAAGGAGCTGCAGGATTTGATCTTTGTCTTGCTTATTTTAGATTTTACATTCGTTCAATCTCATTTTGTTATGCCTTCTTTTGCAAAAAGAATGTTTTCTTTGTGGTATTATGTGTATATAACTTTGGTTTTGATTTTACATGCTCACAGTTAAAAGACCTGGGACTATGGAGTTGTTTGAAAAGTGCTGGGATTTATAGTCTATACAGGTCTTTTTTTTTTTAAGTTGGACTAGATGTATTTTTCAAGATAAGATGGCCATGAACTTGTAGGGGCCAGCACCAGAATGTGGTGGTTTAAATCAGATGTCCCCAGTAAACTCAAATGTTACTAATGTTTGGTCCCTAGCTGGTGGCAATTGGGGAGGCAGAGTCTTAGTAGAAGAAATGTGTTCTGGAGGTGGGCTCTGGGGTGTTAGAGCCCAGATTCCCTCTTGCCAGAGGTAGCTCACACTTGCTGCTTTCTAGCAGCTTCTGTGGCAAGTAGTGATGAGCAGCCACTGCCCTACCATCTTTTCCCTATCATTATGAAGCTTCATCCTAAGACTGTAAGCTAAAATAAACCCTTTGTTCCAACATCTGCTTTTTTTTTTAATTTTTATTTATTTATTTGAGAGTGACAGACACAGAGAGAAAGACAGATAGAGGGAGAGAGAGAGAATGGGCCCGCCAGGGCCGCCTCACCGACAAGCCCCAACATCTGCTTTTGAAAGGGTGTTTTGTCCCAGCAACGAGAAGGTAAATACAACAATGATGTGAATGCTAGCTATTTACATACTTTAATTCAAGAAAAGTCTTATTGGAACTTGAATACATTTTTAATAGGTTCTGTTTATTGATGGGCCTCATGAGCTCTTTATATTGCAAATGTAATACATTCATCAAACATATCATTAATACTTTATCTTCCTTTGCAGGTAAACTTTTCACTTCCTTGATAAGTTGGTTGTATCACAGACTTTTTGTGTTGGGACCTATGTTTGTGTATGTGGCTAGTAGTATTTCTAGAAAATTTAGTTAACCCAAGATTTTAAATATTTTGTCCTGTTCTTAAGAATTTTACAGATTTATTTAGCAAACATAGGACAATGATCTTTTTTTAAAGAATTAACTATAAAATTTGATTTTTAAAATATTTTATTTACTTATTTGCAAGCACAGGGAGAGAGAGAATTGACACTCTAGGGCCTCTAGCCACTACAGATGAGCTCCAGATGTATGGACCACTTTATGCATTTGGTTTTACATGGGTTCTGAGAAATAAAACCGGGTCATTATGCTGTGCAGGCAAGCGCCTTAAATGGTGAACAATCTCTCCAGCCCCTGCTTTTTAAAATATTTAGAACAATTTTTGTGTTTTGTTTTGTTTGTCAAGGTAAGGTCTTGCTCTAACACAGGCTAACCTGGAATTCACTATGTAGTCTCAGATTAGCTTTAAATTCATGGCAATCCTCCTACTTCTGCCTCCCAAGTACAGAGATTACATGAGCACATACACATGCATACACCACATACCAAGCCACATGCACATGTGCACACACACACACACACACACACACACACACACACACACACACGTGCAGGCATGCTCTTCTACTCTCACACACAATAATTTTGACATAAAAGTTGTAGTTGTGGCCCAGATCTTTGAAGGCATAATATTTAGTTATTTGGAATTCTTCTGCATAAAACATTGCCTGTATCTGTCTCATAACAATAACACCCCCTCTCTGATAGCACATATGATTTACTGTTATGTTCGGTGTCACTTCTCACATACATGCACATGTATACACATTGGTAGATGTGCCAAATGATTTTTATTTCATTTATCTGATAACAAAAGTGTAACTATTCCAGAACTACTTTGTTTGTATTTTCTTGCCAATTACTTATGGCACCATTTTCAACTTCTGTCCATTTTAGTTTTAAGTTAAAAATCAAAAGTAGATTTTTAAATATTATCTATTATTTAAAATTCATATTAATCTACTTATTAGAAATCAGTATTAACTTATTTTATTATACAATGAATAAACTACCTTTTACATGTTTTAGATATGCTTACTGATTAAAATGTTTAAATAATTTTCCCTTCCTTTTAAAAATCTTTTTAATTGATAATTTTCATATATATACATAATGTATTTTGATCATAATCCCCTTTCATTCCCTTCTCTCTCTTCTTTTATTTTTTATTTTTTTGACATGGGGTTTCACTCTAGCCCAGGCTGACCTGGAAATCACTATGTAGTCTCAGGTTAACCTTGAACTCATGGCGATCCTCCTTCTACCTCCCAAGTGCTGGGATTAAAGGCGTGTGCCACTGTACCCAGTCCATTACCTTCTTTTGCCCCATATTTATTTACCTTCCTTTCATTGAATTCCATCTTCTTTTCAACTAGTCCCTCTTCTATTTTGAAGCCCTTTTTTGCCCTTCTCCATTATCCATAATGGAATGTGATCGGCCCAAAACTATGCAAATCTCGTGCAGGTAATGGCATCCACCATGAGGTCATGAATGTGATGGCCACTTGGGTCTGAGAGACAGCATTCTCAAAGCAGTCTGCCCCTTCCTCAATCCTTTTGCTCTTACTTTCTTTCTTTTATCTCTTCCAGAAAGTTCCCTGAGCCTTGAAGGGCATGATTTAGGGCTTAGAACTCAACAATAATTTATTCTTAGCACTTTAATGAGTTTTGAGACTTCATACCCATCACTACCATCTTCAAAAAGAGGCTTCTCTGTCTGGAGGCCTGCTCCACGTGAGGGAGTAAATGCCTGGTACTGGAAACCTATGTTGTGTAAGATCATGAGCCCTAGGTGTGTAACGCCTGCTGGTGTCTGGCTAAATGCATATAGTATGCTCACCAAACTACCCTGTCGGTGTTTTTATTAACATTCATATCTATATATTACTGATACTATCATGTTTACAATGGTGGTAACCTCCAGGATGACTCAAAAGACACCATAGTGCTGACAAGAAGTGACAGAAAAATGTTCATCACTGTAACATCTCTATCACACCTTCCAAGGCACAGTGTCCATTGTGGAATAGGTGGCTTGGCAGAAAGAATGTAACAGCCAAAGGAAGGGTAGAACTGCTTACAGTGTACTCTTTCAGACTTAAAATGGCCCCCATATCCACAACCTCACAGCACCTGGTACTACCTACACAAGACCTTCATAATAGGAGAAAAAATGATGACATCAAAATTAAAGAGAGACTAACTGAGAGGAGAGGATATGATGGCAAGTGTATTTGTGAAGGGGAAAGTAAAGAAGGGAAGAGAATTATCATGCTATATTGTCTATAATTATGGAAGTTGTCAATATAAAGAAAAGTTTTTCTTTTTAAAGAAGTTTCTTGGGCTGGAGGGATGGTTTAACAATTAAGGTGTTTGCTTACAAAGCCAAAGGATCCCAGTTCGAATCTCCAGAACTCATATCGGCCAGATGCACAAGCGGGCACACACATCTGGAGTTTATTTGCAGTGGCTTGGGGCCCTTGTGTGCTCATTCTCTCTCTCTTTCTCTCTGCCTCTTCCTCTCAAATAAATAATAAATATTAAAAGAAGCTTCTCGGGCTGGAGAGATGGCCTAGCGGTTAAGCGCTTGCCTGTGAAGCCTAAGGACCCCGGTTCAAGGCTCGGTTCCCCAGGTCCCACGTTAGCCAGATGCACAAGGGGGCGCACGCGTCTGGAGTTCGTTTGCAGAGGCTGGAAGCCCTGGCGCGCCATTCTCTCTCTCTCTCCCTCTATCTGTCTTTCTCTCTGTGTCTGTCGCTCTCCAATAAATAAATAAATAAAAAAAAAAAAAAAAAAAAAAAAAAAAAAAAAAGAAGCTTCTCTAAGCTAAGGTGAGAACAGCACTATTATGGCCATAAAGTAAATGGTTATAAGGCAATTTGATGGGCACAGGTTATCTATTTAGCCAAACAACAGTAGTATATTTTCCTCTTAGGACCTGTGACAAGATTTTCAGTACCAGGAAGGAACTCTCTCCCATGAAGTGAGCTTCAAATACAATCAAACAGCAGTTGGTTACACTATAATAATCATGCCACTATTACACCAGTGCATATATTATGTAGCTAGCACGATCCACTTCTGGTTAAGACTATTGATGTTTTTTCTCTTACAGCAGAATATATAATACTTTCCACCACTATGTCAGCTAGCCAGCAAGGAGGCATCTTCCAATTCGGTTCCAGCTTGATTTCTCAGTGTACCTAAACCAACATATGTGGTATCTTTAGCAATTAGATCTTACCATCTAGTTCCAGGGCAAATAAGAGCATTGGCAAAACTGTATTATTTGTGAGAGGTTCTCTGGGAATTTCCTGGCCTACAATTCACTGGAAGGTATCCTATCCAAGCACTGGGATTTTCCTATACTAACCTGTCATTTCTGAGAACATTATTATCCACCCAGGAAGGTAGTTCTGCCTAACTCTAATTGTTTAATTATATGTTCTAATTAGCTAACAAAGAAGTAGATTTCAATGTAGATTTTTTATAGCATCTTTAGTTTGGGTTACCTCTCCTACCCCCTTCTTTCCTCCATGCCTCCCCTAAGGCTCTACCTTCTCCCTCTCTTCCCCCACATAAATCATTCTACCCCCAATAGTCCACCCTTGATTCACATATTATATTACTTTTACCTTCCTTTAATCTATCCCCTTTCTTTCCTTTTCTTCTCCTTCCTCCTAACCCTACTCTCTAGTCTTTCTTGCTGGCATTTCCTACTGCTGCTTTAACTTTGTATTTAATTGCATTTTCTTATGGCTACAATTCATTCATCAAAACTAATGCATATTGTAATTTTTGTCATGCTTATCTCATTTGTAAGAACATTGGCCAATTTTTATCACTCTTCGGTTTCTTCTATAATTCATCTCATCAGTGTTAATGTGACATGAAGATATTGCTGTGAATATATATTTAATTTTCATATATTTTAATAAATTATTATATTCACTAATAATTTTATATTTATTTCAGGTTCCCACAATAATTGGTTCCTTGTGCAACTACATTTTCTTTCTGAAAGTGCTATAAAAATCATTCAAATGATGTCTGTGAGAGCTAAGATGAAAAGATTTTATTTAAACCTAGTATGTGAAATATTTATTTTTTGAGTGACCTAGAATTGGATTCCTCCATGTATCCAATACCACATGACCTCATTGTCTCCTCGCTTTTGAGAAATTTCATGTCATTCTTCATATTTATGACTTAAAGAAAGGTGGTTGGCTTTTCCTCTCTCTGAAGTCATTGTTTTGTAGTTTCAGATGACTGGATTTATGGTTTTATTTATTTGTTTATTGTTTGTTGTATTTACATTCTGAGACTATTTTAAATCTATGGTTATATGTTCTGCAAATTCTAAAAAACAGTCGTTGTTTCTAAGATCACCTTCCCCCATTGCCTTCTTTTTTTATTTATTTAGTTGAAAATGACAGAGAGAAAAAGAGGGATGAAGGAAGAGAGAGAGAGAGAGAGGGAGAGAGAGAGAGAGAGAGAGAGAGAGAGAGAGAGAGAGAGAGAGAGAGAGAGAGATTGAGAGAATAGGCGCGCCAGGGCCTCTAGCCACTGCAAACAAACTCCAGATGTATGCGCCCCCTTGTGCACCTGGCTAACGTGGGTCCTGGGGAATCAAGCCTCGAACCGGGGTCCTTAGGCTTCACAGGCAAGCACTTAACCGCTAAGCCATCTCTATAGCCCCTCCACTGCCCTCTTAATATCTCTTCAGATTCTTTTAGAAGTGTGCTTGTATGGGTGCTGAATTGATCCTCCAATACTCTCCAAGTACTTCCTGCCTATTTTATGCCATTTTCCTCAACCTGTAACAGCTAATCAACATGATATTTAAGTCCAGTTAATTGATTACTTCTTTGTTCCTGTTCTGCTTTAATTTTTCTACTGATTTTTTTTTTATTTTAATAATTGAATTTTTATATCCAATAGCTCCAGCTGGCTCTACTTTATAAACATCTGTCCTTTTTACAAGTTTACAGTGTCTTTCCCTAAAGATATATAATATGCTATTCAAAGTTTCTTTTCTTTCTGCTGCATTAACTTTACTTTCCCTAGTATATTTGTTGTTGTCTTATATAATTGTCACTGTAAGATTCAGGAGTGATCAAGACCATGGAGACCACACTGAGGCAAAGATTGAAGCGTTTATTTTAGAAAAACACAAGCTGCTAGGACTGACTCTCAAGAGCAGGAGCAGTCAACTTTGAGATTACAGATGGTGGGCTATATAGAGTTCCTCAGTAGGGGGGAAGGTGAGGAAGGGAACAGAATTCTTTTGTTCTTTACATTTCAAATAGCTAGGGTGTGAGTCCAGAACAGTGACTAGGTGTCCTGAGAGATAAGAGTCTAAGAAAACTAGATCTGCGGCATTGTTACACAAGGAAGGAATAATGGCTGGGTGGTTTCTTGAGGAATGTGGATGACCCACTTCCTCATGTCTCTGTTGCCCTCCTGCTGTAACTCCATTTTGTCCTGACCTAACAGTCATATTATTAAATGTTTTGTCATTTTTAAAATTTGGCTTTTCTCAGTACACCTTTTCACAGACTCGGCTTCCTTAAAGTATAACCCTTAGTATGTGAAGGGTGAGGTCAAATCCAGGTCTCATCCATCTATTATTTTCAGGATATATGTATATACCTAAGCTATTGTAACCTCAGTTCTTCCCCTTTTTCCATCATCCTGAGCATATTTTTATCCAAGGACTCATCCTCTACGGAAGTTGTCTGGCCATGTTGAAGAATATGGAAGAAATTGCTTATGGGAAGTTATGCTTAATGTCTATTTATCTCTTTAGAAAATCAGATTCCTGTGGGTTTTTTACTACCATCTTTAGCATCTGGAATAGTGACTACCACAGAGCTGCTATTCCATGAATACCTATGAAGTGGGTCAATATGGTCTCTAGTTTCCTGTTTTGTTTGTTTTGTTTTTTGAGGTAGTATTTCACTCTAGTGCAAGCTGACCTAGAATTCACTATGTAGTCTCAGGGTGGCCTTGAACTCATGGCGATCCTCCTACCTCTGCCTCCCAAGTGGTGGGGTTAAAGTCGTGCGCCACCACGCCCAGCGGTCTCCAGCCTCCTATCCCAGCAGGGCTCTGGCCTGACCTGTGACTCCCTCAGGTCCAGCTTCATCACAGGCTTCCTGGCCATACTGCTGATGAGGCAGATCTTGTAGCTCAGGTAAGGCTTAAAGGCACTTTATAGCTGTGTATCATACTCTCCTTCTTCTCAGGATTCTGGAAGCTCCAAGAGCTGTTGAGTGCCAACCATGTTCTTCACTGCTCTGTTGAAGTTATACTCAGGATGCGCCTTCCTTGGTCACAGCTTCCAGACTGGACTTCCTTGAAGTACACAGAGAGAGAAGAAATGCATACACTGGACCTTCCTCTCCAACCACTTTGTTTTTTCCCACCTCATCATTTCTTCCACCTGAAAAAGGGACATAGAGATCTTAATCGTCCTAATGTACTTTCAAGGTTGTATACCATTTAAAAGAAATTTCATGTTCTCTCAAATAGCCCATATATGATCATATGTCACTTAGGGATGGGGATATGTCCTGAGAAAAGCATCATTAGGCACTTTACCATCTCATCATTCTAGGCAAATCATTGTAGTACTATCACAGAGGCACTGACTTAAATCTAGATAGGATGTCATATTTGACTAGGTAATATGGTATCAATATGTATAGTAATATGTATTATATAGCCATGTGCTACCACACACAAGTCTACACACATAATAGCATATTATTCTTTAATCCATGATGAAACATGAGATTAAGTCAAGCTCATGAAGAATGATGCAATCAAATAGCACAGTGAACATGAGATATGTGAGGCTTCTGGTGGCACCTTATAGCACATTTATAAATATTTTTATTGATTTATAAAAGATAGAGAGAGAGGAGATAAGAGAAATAGAATGGGCATGCCAGGCCCTCATGCTACTATAAATGAACTCCAAATGCATGCCCTACTTTGTGCATCTGGCTTTATGTGGGTACTGGGGAATTGAACCTGGACCATC
The DNA here is from genome assembly GCF_020740685.1 of Jaculus jaculus. Classification (NCBI taxonomy): domain Eukaryota; kingdom Metazoa; phylum Chordata; class Mammalia; order Rodentia; family Dipodidae; genus Jaculus; species Jaculus jaculus. The sequence goes on from NC_059103.1 coordinate 37,600,320, forward strand.
AGGCTTTGCAAGTAATCACCTTTAACTGCTGAGTCATCTACTCAGCCCCAGGCAAATTCTACAATAATGACACAAACATAAACCAATAGCAGTCATGCATCATCATTATCAGGCACTAGGCACTGTGCATGGTTGCAGGTACTATACTTATCACTAATAGTGGAACAACAGGTTTATTTACATGGTACACGATAGCATGAGAAAAATGCATTGCATTTTGAGTTATGACAGTAATGGCATCATGTTACAACAAGATATTTCTACTCTAATCTTATGGGACCACCACTGTATAGGCAGCCTGTCATTGACTGAATGTGAACAGTCCCTCACTATTGTCCAGTTTCTCCTGGTCTAATGTGAAAGACAACATCAACAGCCTTCTTAATGAAAAGCAAAACTCTAAAATCTACTTTTTAAATGTGAACTGGAATAATTGAAATAAAAGTTAATTTTAATTTTTTAAAAATATTGTTATTTTGAGGTGCCATTGTAAAGTTGTTGGTCATATAAGGTATGAAAGTATGACAGAAATTACACATTTGTTAGGTTAATAAGTAATGCCTTAAATGCAGTAGGTGCTCAATAAATACTTGCTTAAAAATGGGTCAAAGTTTCATTGCTCTGTGAACTATTAATATAAACTCATGTCCCACCAAAGACTTTCTCCCATAAGAACATGGCAAGGGGGACACGAAAATAAAGAGCACAGAAGAGGGAGATGGGGTGGAGACTAACTTTTCCAACCTTAACATTTTATTAAAACCAGCCCTGCTCACAACAATTTGGATAAAATGTAAATGCTAATAGCTCTGACAGGCTGAAGCAACACTAAGGGGAATTGGCACGTTGGATCAATGTTTTTAATTGACCAGGAGCAAAACAAAACAAATATAAAGATCTCAGCACTGACAGGGCAAACAACCTGCAGGAAGACCTGCATCTATAGACATCTGTACCCGCCTCTTCGGTCAGCAAGTCTGTTGCCTGTGACACAGCTTTCCCTCCCTGGAAAGAAACACAGATTCAAGAAAGGTGGGAAAGCTGCAGAAGTACATGGCATAAGAAGATTTCACTTGAGATATTTGAATTTTCCATATGTGAAATGTGGTGAACAGATCACAAGTTGCAGTAAAGCAAAATACTGGAGGGAAAATCTTGGTGCTGCAAGTGAACATGGGAATCATGAAGGTTGCTGTGTTTATGAGCCAGACTTGTACACCATCCCAGTTTTCTCATGTTTAGGCCCCATAATGGCCATAAAATTAAAGTCTTTTCTTAAGATTACATGTTTTAAAAATTATTTTATTTATTTGAAAGAGAGAGAAAGAGACAGATATCAGAGAGACAGAGAAAAAATGGGCATGCCAGGGCCTCTATCCACTCCAAATGGACTCCTGATGCATGTGCCATCTTGTACACCTGGCTTACATGTGTACTGGTGAATCAAACCTGGGTCCTTAGGCTTCATAAGCAAATGCCTTAGCCATTATGGCATCTCTCCAGCCACACCATTACATTTTTAAAGTTCCTAAATACTTGGTCTAAGTGTATTGGACATTTGAAAGATAAGAAAGCTTCTACCTCCAGTGCCTCATCTCACCTTACAAAACTATTATCTCTTCTATTATAATGATAAACTTGTGTCTGTTATCAGCACCTGTGCTTGAATGTAGTTTCTTGGGTGCTTGTAAGAAGTAAAAAATAGCATGTTAAGCACTGGAAGATATAGTTTATTGCAGATGACCAAGGGCTGTGATAGACAGAGAACCAGGCTGTACGTTCCAGAAAGACCTACCTCTGTGACCTTGGGTAATCCCTGTACTTTGTCTAAGCAAAATCAATAAACAGAGGCAGGTGGACTAGCTATATTCTGTGATCCATTCAAAGGTGATAGTTTAAATATCTTTCGTGGTGATCCCATCATTCCAATTTTATCTAATTAAAATGGACTACTAAATTAGAGAAATGATAAGATGCCAAAGAAGAGGCAAAAGGTATCATGGCTATTTTAAGATGTTTCTCTCATCTTGTAGATTGCTTCCCATTGTCCTACCAAGCCCTCCTTACAGCCTTGGGCTGCTGTTGTCCAAGTTGACTTACCTACCACTAGGCAGAGGCCAGATCAATAACAGATGCATACACACACGAAAACATGGAACTCCTCAACAAGCTGTTATCTGAAGAAACCTGGCCTCTGATAATTAAGTTTTGTTAGATTGTGTCCCACTTCATGAAATCTGTTGGCACTGTGATACAATTACATTTTTGGTAGACAGGTTGAGTATCTGTAGTAAGGCAAAATCTTGTGAATGAATTTCCTTTGGAAAAGTAGATAAGGAAATTCTTTGTTTACTTCCTTAAAAATTTATTCATTCATTTATGCATTCATTTAGTGCATGTGTAAATTTCATGTGTGTGTAGGTACTGATGCATGTGTGGAGGTCAGGTGACAACTTTCTTAAATTGATTCAAGACAAAAATATAACTATCCATGAACTATCCATGAAAAATGAAACAGGTTAGAAATAAGCTATGAATGGTTAAAACATGATATCTCAATCTCTATAAACAAGGACATCATCAAAGATGTTGACAATATCATAAGATTATAATGTGAGTATGTTTTCTTCCTACTAATGGCAAAAGGATTACAGTTCAGAAGAACATTCTTCACATTTCTGTACATAGACAACTAATTAAGTTGTCAGTTCCAAATTCAGACAGGGGCTTGAAATAGGCTTAATTAGAGCTAGCAGGATTGGGTTGTTGAGTAACATTCCACTCACCAGCTTGTTTTAGGAAGCTGAGAATCTCATCATTGAGTTGGTGTTTTGTTAAGTGAGGTAAAGTTGAATTAGGTAGAAACAGTGTGGTAAACTGAAGGCTTTCTGTTGCTACAAAAGCTATGAATAGGATCAAAAGTAACAAGGCAGTCCTAGAAAGACAGATTTGAACTGAAATGATTTAATGACTCACAGTTTGGATTTTAATAGTGAAAAGATTATAAAAAGAAGCAAATGAAGATCTCCACTTCAGAATGCTTCAATCAATGTTTTTAAAAGCTGTGGTTCATTGGAAGAAAAGGATGTAGATTGGACACTATTCTGAAATCCAGGCTTTTTACTGTCCTAGTTTGTAAACTAAGGTGACTTTCTAAACTTTTTCTGAGTCTAAACTTTTTAAAAATGTGCATCACACATCTTACACTTGTTATTAGAATGAGAAAGAATGTGATTCACTTGCCCATGCTAATAGATATAATAATATAATATAATAGTAATTCAAATTCCACAGCTACCATCTTTTCAGCACAATGAAAAGTACAAGTCAAGTTGTTGCAAGTTAGTATTACAGGATAGTTCCATATTTAAACAGAAATTAACCTTGCTACAAATCATTTTGTAAAGTAAATATTCTACTCAAATATGGATAATGCCTTGTTGCTTAAGCTTAGATTTTTATAAATGAGATTTTTTCTTCTAAAATGGAATCACACACAAGGTTTTAGGAAATGATGTAAACTTTATTCTGCACCTTAGTACATCAGAAACAGCCTGATTTGATTGCTAATCCTATATTTTAGGACCCTCTTTCCAAAGACAACATTATTTCTTTTAATTATTTGTTTTTACTCCAAAGTGACTTAGAAAATGCCAGATCTCCTATGATATATTTTTGAACATGACTAGCCCAACAAAATTTTCCTTTTTATGTATTACTATACCAGTTTGCTCATACCACATGCTCTCATACCACAAATGCCAAAACATCTCATTTTTATTAAAATGTTTGCTATATGATAGGTACACTTCAAATGCTTGGGACATAATAAGCATAATCATCTCTCTAAAGCCAAGTGGTAGGTGCTATCATTGTCTCCATTTTATGAGTGATGAAATATGAAAACACCTGCACAAGGTTCTCATACTGAGAAGTGGCACAGCCCAGGCCTGAGCACAGATGTCCTTCTTCTTCCTAAGGCCCTTGCTCTTATCCACATCAAGCTCTCTTGTCTTTTTGTGCTACATATTTGAGAATCAATGCATTGCAGCTATGAGACTTGTTTTGTGGGCTTGTTGAAACAAGATCTGAAAGAAAAGGGGACCCTGAGGATATAGAGGCAATCATTAAAACAGACAGAGTACAGCCAGTCAAAACATCATTCCCCTTCAGTGCTCCTCTAAAGGCCACAGGAAAATGAAAACAGAGGCCCAGCATTTTGCCATTGCTTACCAATGCTGAACAACGTTGTCAATATCTCCATATGTTATAAATGAAAGAAAGCAACTGTCTAGCATTGCCCATGTATTCTAAAGTAAGGAATGGAAAGAAAGTACTTTAGCAGGCTTCCAACATACAGCTCCATGAAAGTAACTTAAGGTCCCTTGAGGAATGGGACTTACTTTTCCAGTCTTGTATTTTTAACCCTTTCCTTTCAGCATTAACATTCCATTCACATTGAAATGGAATCTAGTCTCTCCCCTCAGGTGATGGTGCATGCTTGTCCCTCTGTTGAGGTCTACCTCATTGTGGGCTGACTCTTGCTCATCCCTCACATGGTACAAGAGCATTATTGCAAAGGAATTCTTCTGCATTTCAGATGCTGGGTTTGGGTTTTTGCCGCTTGTCTCTATCCACACTGTGCTGCTCATATAATAAAAGTTATCACCCAAATAGTGTTTTCCCAGGTAGTTAGCTCTTGTCTTCATCACCCAACAGCAAGTTCTAGGCCAACAAGAATTATATCAGAGTGGTTCATGAGTCGTTGGTGCATGGACTCATGATTATTTGGTATATGGTAAAAGTGTAGACTTGGCATTTGGGATGTTGGTTCTGGCCCTCAGGTATGACTTTTATAAAATTACTTATATTCTTTGAGCTTCACTGTGTATCTATGTAATAAAATAATAATAGTAACTGCCTCAAAGGTTTTGGTGAGAATCAAGTAAGAGACATCAAAGTAGAAGAGAGACTAGTTGGGAAGAATGAGGGGCTCAAAAGAAGGGGTTAAAGTATCAAGAGAAGATAATGGGGGATTATGATCAAAATATATTATATATGTGCATATATGCAACTAAATAGAAAATTATGAATGTAAGAGTTTAACCATGTGCTGTCACAGCTAGCCTAAGAAGTTCCTCCAGAGAGATGGTGGTAGACACTGAGAAGACACAGGAAACATTGAGGAAAAGGGAAGGGAGGCAGAAAGAAGATAAGGGCCCAGAATGGGAAGAAGTATTCTGAATAATTGTCCGCACCACAGAGACTGTCTGTTACATACATGATCCCATAGTGAATACTGATAACCCCATTGGGCCCTCAGTAGAGTGGGGTCGGGGGAGTAAGAACATAAGAATAAAAAAATAAGAATAAAATTTAAGCAACCTCTGAAGTGTGGATGCCATTGTTAGTAATAGTAATAAGCTTCATTACTGTAGTTTTTATTGAAAGTCTACCAACTTATGACAAATCGTTGAGAACCAAATGCATAGTCCATGCTCATCTTGGGCTATTTTGTCACTTTCCAAAGACTTATAGATTGTGATTTTCATGTTCAGTTCTAATTACTGACCCCACCATGATGCCAGGACATGCTGCCCAAACTAAAATGCTGCTCCTCCTATGCATTTTGTTTCTGGCCCAGTTACTTTTGCCCCTGAACTTTGGATTTCAGTAAGTGCATCAGCATTTTCTGTGCTGACAGCTTTGCAAGTTCAGGAATACTGCTCCTTGGGGCACCGTTGGCTATATCTGGTAAACAGTGCTCAGTGTGTTTGCTTTAGTTCTGCAAAGAAGCCAGGGAGGAATTGAGCTTGAGGCCCTGGGGAGTGGCACAGGCCCAGGCAGGAATGGAGGAAGGCTGGCTGTTTTCCTCCTTTGTTGAGAATAAGTTGTCTGCCAACCATATTAAAGTAATAGGCAACTTTGTTTTGCTTTCTCTGCAATGATGGGCAATACTCTTTCTCTTCTTTACTCCCAGTCACAGATACTCAGAGTTCTTTGAAATGCCTTCACCTGCCTGATATGGAGGTCCTCATTGCTGGTGTAAGTTGGCAGGGCTGGGGTAAGACCTGTCTCAGAGACACACCTGTCTACTCCATGTCTCAGTCCCCCAATTTGTCCTTAGGTAAGCCATTCTTTTGTGAATCTGATCTGACTTCTCTGTGCTTTGGTGCTAGTACATGCATTTTATAATTCCCTAGGTATTATAATTGCTTGCTTCAGACACATTTCAAACAAAGAGGAAATCACACTGAACTAGCAGCTAAGAAATGAAATGCTACTTGGGGTCTGTTTTATATTGTTATGAGACCTTAAACAAAGCACTACTTTTGGGGTCTCCACTTCCCCATCTGCAAAATCACAAACTGGGATAAGTTCTCTCTGCAAATTTGCTTTGAAAGCTTATAATTAATGGTGAGAAGTTAAAGTGCTTGGAACTGGAGACCTTCCTGATTCTTCTCATCATTTATCAGCAACTCTGAAGAACTGGGTCAATGTCAAGGTGCCATATAAGGCTGGTTCAGTCAGTTTGTGCTCACCAGTGCTTCACTAGGGCCCCTGGAGTCCAGGATAAGAGGACAGAACTCATACTGGGGTGCTTTTCCAATTTTCTCACTGATGTAATTCCAACAGATTGTATACTTCAGAGAGTCAAGGGTGTAGATCAAATTAGCATGCTGTACAGCTGGGGTCTGTTCATGTCTCATATTTTATCTTTAAACACATATGAATCTTATATCTTGCTACAGGATATTCCTCTGAGTAAAAATAATGTAGCTTAAAATTATTTACCATGAAGTAAAATTGGTCCCAAACTATGCACTGGGTGGTCTGGGTGCCCTCCTAAGGTGCTTGTCCTCCAACTTATGAAGTAGAGGTTGTCAGCAGTATTAGTTTATGGAGTATAATATATACCAGGCACTGGCCAAATACTTTGCAAGAAGGAACTATATTCTGATCAAAGGACATTGGTGAAGTAAAAAAGCAGAGAATACTGTTTTACCAGTGTGTTTGTTTTTCTGTATTTAATACAAGATACATATGAACATACTTTGTAAGCTGGCAACATTTCATAGATAGATATGTATGCCAGCTAATACTAACTTCCATCAGGACATGGTCTAGAGCCTACAAACATACAAAGACTATGACTTAATTTAGCTATTTTGCCAAGAGATGTGAGGTTGGATAAGTGGTCATTAAATTAAAAATCATTCTAGCAACAGAGGGAGATTAAGAAGATGAGTAGTTCTCTAAAAAAAACAAAAAAACAAAATCCATATTAAACAAAATACAAAATATATCTTTTCACAACTACTCTAGTCCAAAGGAAAGTACAAGAGGGGGTCTCAGGAGTAGAACTACCAATGACTCCCTGAACTTTCAAATGTTTTCTATATCCATTATCAGAGATTACATTTAAAACAAATGCATTCCACTATTCAGGAAGAGAATTTTACCTGTAAATGATAGCTCAATGGAACTGTTTTATTCATTTACTATTGGTAATTATAATCTCCTTACTCTTGATACCAACATAACAGTGACTGTTCCTATTTCCAATCAGTTACTTTTCTCTATTTCCTATAATTCTAGCTGTGAATTTAGATACAAATATCTAATTTGATATAAAAATGTAATTTACATCAAAAAATGTACTTTAAAAGAAAAAATTAATTCCAGAACCATAATTTGACTTCTTTTCAGGGAGGTCCACTTTCTCAATTTGGAAGAGGCTAAGAAGCCATCTGCTATTTTCAAGTTATTGAACAGAGGTTTCACATGATCATGATGGCCACTTACACTGAATTTTGACTTTGCAAACTTTTCTATTTGGGCCTTTATAATAACTTGAAATAGATTTTAATTATTTGAAATAGATTCTGGGTTAGAGTATGTGAAGAGAAATAGTGTGATATCAGATGATTTCAGAGTACCAGAGACCTTCCCTCATCTTAGTAGTAATCAATTTCTATCCCTAGTTTTGTTATCTCTATATGTATATATTGTCATTAATGAGTATCATGCAGTTACTTTTAATTATTCATCTATATCTGCATATAGCTTAGGTATATGATTAAATATAGCTATATTTACAAATATTTATTATATTTATTTTTTATTATTTATTTATTATTTATATTTATTATTATATTTATTATTACAAAAGAACCATCCCAAGTGTGATTTACTTACTCCAAAAATGCAGGAACCTCTGATAAAATTTTGTTACTGTTTTTGATAATGGGTTTTAGAGCACACTTGAAAAAAATCATAATTAATTATTACCAGCACTCTAGTTGAACTTTCCAAACATGTTTTTAGATGAACAGAAAAGTCACAGAGAGTCAATAAAATCATTGGTCTTTTCTCCCACCAGTTTCTTAGCCACCTCTATGGAACCCTTGGTTTACAGGGACAGAGAGAAACCCTTGAAGAACAGACTATGTAGGTTTTGAAAATGGTGAGAGAGTTCCTTTAGAGGAAGTTAGAGTCTGTCTTTGAATCTATTGTGAATTCATTATCCCTAATTTTCCATGATTAAAAATCTTTCTGTATACAGTGCAACAAACACTTATATCTGATCCATTGATAATTAAACATTTTATTCTTTGGCATTTTAAAAAATAAATTGCAAATATCATATTTTGTTTAAAATATTTCTTCCCATATTGCAGATGAATTAAAATATTATTCAAATTCATTAGGAAGAGGAGTCAGAAAGATTGTAAGAGCCACAGGTTGAGATATCATGCCCAGAGGCATTCCTTCTCCTCCCGAAATAACTGACTACTGCTCCTACAATGTATAACCCACAACTCCATAGGGAATACTTGCAACCCCACTGAGGAGGGTCCTCAATGAAATGGGGCCAGAGATGAGGAAAAGAGGGTGCCAACACATGATGTGGTAGTTTGACTAGATGGCCGTCAATATATTCAGTGTTTTATTAGTTTGTAGTTTGCATCTGCAGCCACCTGGCTGGAGGAGGTTTCACTGGGTGGATCTTAAGGTATGGTGGTGGGTTTCAGATTTCAATCTAAAGATATGCAAAATGTACATAGTTGGAGTTCCTGAAGTGTGCTGTGCTGTGTGGCTTTTGGCTTTTAGGGTTGTGCTTCTTTCTCTTTCTGTTTGGTCCTGTGAAAGCCGGCCAGCTTCTTCTGCCATTATGTAACTTCCCCTAGATTTGTAAACTTCAATAAATATCCCTTCCTCCATAACTTTGCCTAGTCTGGAAGTTCATCTCAGTAAACCTGAAGCTGTCTGCTACACATGATATATCCATATGAAGTATGTTAATAATAATAATATTAAATAAAAGATATTTGAAATACAATGTCATTATAACATGTAAGACAACTAAGTTCATTTTATATGCAAAATATCTTCATTCTATGATTATCTGTTATAGCTTGTTTCTCTTATAGAACCAAGATCCTTCCTAGGTTAACACATCCTACTTTTTTTGTTACATATATTTTTATTGACAACTTCTATACTTACAGACAACAAACCATGGTATTTCCCTTCCCACTTTCTCCTTCATATCTCTGCTCTCCATCATATCCTCTCCCTTTGTCCATTAGTCTCTCTTTTATTTTGATGTCATCATCTTTTTCTCCTATTATGAGGGTCTTGTGTGGGTATTGCTAGGCACTGTGAGGTCTTGGATATTGAGGCCAAATTCTGTCTGGACAAGTTGTATGTAGGGAATGGTACTCTTCCTTTGGCTCTTACATTTTTTTTTTAATATTTATTAAGTGTTTTATTATTATTTTTTAAATTTTTATTAGCATTTTCCATGATTATAAAAAAAAGTCCCATGGTAATTCCCTCCCTCCCCACCCCCGGCTCTTACATTCTTTCCACCACCTCTTCTGAAATGGACCCTGACCCTTGGAGGGTGTGAGATGTTTCATTGCTGGACACTCCTCCATCCCTTCTTCTCAGCACTATGTTGTCTTTTGGGCCATCCCAGTGATCACCGTCATCTGAAAAGAGAAGCTTCTCTAACCATAAGTGAGAGTAACATTAAAATATGAGTGTGAACATTAAGTGTAGTGATTTCAGGGCAATTTGGTGAGAGTAATCTATGCATTTATCCAGACAAGAGCAGGCTTTATACCCCTAAGGCTCATGACCTCTCCTACCATAGGATTTTGAATAGGTTTTCAGTACCAAGCACATATTCCCTCCCATATAGTGGGCCTTCAGTCCAATTAGAGAGCTGCTGGTTTCTCCCAGAGCAGACATGCCACTATTGCACTTGTTCAGTCATTTGGCCTGTCTGACCAAACTTGAGGTTTCCAGTGTCCACTGTTTTCACCACTGATGACTTCTGTCTCACATAAGACTGCATACAGTGCAGCTTTTTCCAGGTTTCAGTTTTCTGGGTTTTGTTGTTGTTGTCGTCGTCATTTGTTTGTTTGTTTGTTTGTTTTCAAGGTAAGGTTTCACTCTCCTTTTTAAAAAAAATAACCTCTGACTCATTGTCAATAGGCTAAATAGCAGTGTTCACAAAGTAACTCATTTAATTTTCTAACTTTATTTTTATTTATTTATTTTAAAGAGAGGCAGAGAGAGGGAGAGAGAGATTGGTCATGCCAGGGCCTCCAGCCAGTGCAAACAAACTCCAGACAAATGTGGCCCCTTGTGCATCCAGCTTACGTGGGTCCTGGGAAATTAAACATAGGTCCTTTGGCTTTGCAGGCAAATGCCTTGACTGCTAAGCCATATCTCCAGCCCCTAACTTATTTATTTTTTTAAATTGACTTTTTTGAAAACTCTGGACCACTTTTATTATAGGCATCTCATATTTGAACTTATTTGACTATTTCTTTGGGGACTTTTTCATGTTTTAATCAGTTTATAGCCATTGTACGAAAGTTTAGTTCCTAATTAATTAAAAATAAAATAAACATTACTTTAAATGAAAAAGAATAGATTTATTACTACCTTTTATGTTTGTATATACTATATTATATTCTTTTGCTCTTTTGTAAACTAGAAATAAGCACTAGGAGCCTCGTTGAATTTGGGTTTAGTAGAAAAGCAGGAATATGTCATGGAGGAGTTTGTTATCTTTAATAGGCTCAGAACGGGCTTGAAAGGTTGTAGAAGGTTAAGGTGTCCCACCATTATTGATGCCAGACTTGGTCACCTAGTTGAAACAGTGACCTTCAGTTCTCTTTGTGTTACGCTACATGTGTCCCTTCACTCAGAAGTAAATTACCTTTGAGGTCATTCTCTGGCACAATTCACCATTTCACAAAAGGTGAAAATATTTTGTTCAACAATCATTTCTCTTGTGGCTAAGTATTCATATCTGTTCCAAATTTTGTGATATTCCCATCCTGTCCTGTCTTCCTATCTGTATTAGCTAGCATTTATCTAAGAAGAAAAAGAGCTCTATGACTTCTCCCTTTACCTTTTGATTAGCTGTAGACTCATGATCTGTATTTATTTAAATGTTATCATTCAAATCTTATAATTAATTATACCTTTCACTCAACATAGTGCTGAAGTTTTCTAAATCTGATCAATAGAAGCATGCTTAAGCAAGTTCTTGTGTCTTTCTCTATGTGTGTTAATGTTGGGCTACCTGCTTGATTTTCAGCATGACTAGAGATCTTGACTCCCATTGTGCTTTCCTGTCAATCTCAGCGTGGAACACTTCCACCAAGATTCTAGGAGGATTGTAGTTGCTTTTCTGTTGAAAATGAGTTGGCCAGAAAGACTCGCTTCTAGAATGCAGCAGAAGGGATGCCGTGTGATCCCTGAGACATGTACTTTAAGAATCTCGAGCCAACAATTAAGACGCCAGTTTCTCCAGATCCCAAAAAGACTCAGGAGGCACCCAGGGGGAAGAGCAGCCCTCGTTCCTCCACCCAGCGGAGAGAGCCTTCCTGGACCACCACTAACCGGTGTTGCCGTCAGCTTCTTGAAGTTGCTCCGCTGACGCTGGCACCCAGGCTGTGCGCGGTCGCTGCTCACAATGAGCCGGGCGGAGACAAGCTGTGCCTGCCAAGTCAAAAGTAGCCTGGGATTCACTGCAGCTCACAGATTCATGAGAAAAAAATATTAATACTTTCGTTTTATAAGCCACCGAGTTTTGAGGTCATTTGTTTTATATAACAGCAGATAGCTAGAACAAATCTGAAATCAGTCCATTTTTCAAGGAGTTCTATTATCGCTTAGTGAAAAACGGTATCACAAATAAAATTTGGATGTTGATCCTCTCATTGCTATGAGGTACTTTTGTTTACAAGCCTTTTCTCTGGCCAGAGTGAGGAAGTACACATTTGAAAAAACAGTGAGTTTATGTTTCAAGTTAAACTTATTCTTTCTTTTAGACTTATTCTTTAGGGGATCATAAAAAACTCTTTGTTGTTCCATATTTTTTTGCCCTAAAAGGGTTACTAGTAAATGTCATAATAACAATATGTTTATTTTCTTTATCATATGACTATGCAGCCTAGGATAATCACTAACTAGTAATTACTCATACTATTAACACAATTAAAACTATAACATTCTTAGCAACAATAAATCATCTGAGTGAAATTAAGATTTTGACCTCACCACTGATATGAAATACCTGTACAAAGAAAACAGAAATGGAAAACAGAAACAAAAGACACCAGAAGATAGAGAGCCTTACCATGCTCTTGGATCAGCAGAATTAATACTGTGAAAATAATTGCCTAGATTAGAGAAAGTAATTTATGGAGTCAATATAATTTCCATCGAGGTTCCAACATCATATTTCCGTAACTAAGAAAAACAACACAAGAATTCATATGGAAACACAAAAGACCAGGCATAGCAAAAGCATCTGTAAGCAGAAGAACACAGCTGGATGTATCAATCCCTGCTCTAAAATTGTACTATAGAGCCAAGTGACAGAAACAGCATGTTAGTGGTACATAGACCATGCAATAGAATTGAGGACCAAGAAACAAACCCGTGCAACTATGCTCACCTAATTTGTAAAAATAAATAAATAAAATACACACAGGAAAACAACAACAACAACAACAAAACAGTCTATTCAACAAATGTTGCCAACAAAAATTTGTATCCACCTACATAAGAATAAATTTAGATCTACATCATTCACCAGGATAAGACAGGGCTTTAAAGATCATTCAGTAGTTTAAGAAACTTGCTTGCAAAACCCAATTATCGCAGTTCAATTCTCCATTAGCTATGTAAAACCACATGCACAGAGTGGCACATGTGTATGGAATTTGTTTGCAGTGGCAAGAAGGTCTGGTGTGCCATTTCTCTCCTTTCTCCCTATCTCTCTTTTTGTCTCTGTTTGAAAATAAATAAGTATATTTTTAAATTTTTAAACATAAATTTAATATGGTTTGAAGACCTTAATTTTAAATGAGAAACACTAAAACTACAGGAAAACATAGGAAACCTATTGGCAGTTATAGGCATAGGTAAAACCAAGAACAGGATATAGTACAAAAAAATCAACAAACAAGACTATGTGAAATATGAAAGTTTCTGCCCACCAAAAGAGCAAACAGAAATCCCAAAGAATTGGAGGAAAGCTTTGACAGTAGTTGAGATTTAGATATATAAAGAACTGCAAAAAATAAACCACTCTCCCCAAATAAACCTGTAGAGAAATAAATGGGCTAACAAAATGAACAGTTTTCATGAGAAGAAACACAAATTGTCAATGGATATATTTTTATATGTTCAGCACCCTTAGCTATCAGGGAAATGCAAATTAAGACCAGTTTGAGATTCCATCTCATTCCTGTCAGCATGTCTAGCAAGAAAACAAATGATAAAATATGCTGGCAAAGTTATGGGGACAGAGAAGCCCATATTTACTGTTGCTGGGAGTATAAATAAGTGCCACCACTATGCATCCCACATATATTAGTACAAATATTTCTCAGAAATAGAACCATATGATCCAATTATACCCCTTCTGGGCATGTAATCCAACAGGCTCTATCCTACCACAGACCCTTGCACATCTATGTCCATTGCTATTCTAGTTACAATAGCTAACGAATTGAATCAGCCTAGATGTCCATCAACTGATGATCTGATAATGAAGATGTGGTACATATACACAATGAAGCTTAGCTTAGCTATAAAGAAAAAGTAAATTATGAAATTAGCAGAAAAAAATAAATTGAGCTGGAAAAGATCATGCTACATCAGGCAACCAGGCCCAGAAAAACAAAAATCTGCATGTTCTCATTCATACACAGATCTAAATTTGAATGTTTGTGTGTATATAAGTAAGTAAAGATGAGAAAGGGCATAGGCTATGAAGTTAGATAGGAGACCATGAGAGAGCAAAGAGGCTTGGAGAAAGGAAGAACGATAAAAGGTGACATATGACAGGAAATTGGAAGAGAGTAATGGGGAGGTTATAAGGGATGGAAGGAAGAAGGGCAAAAGAGAAACAAACAAATGTATGAAAAAATACCATAACCAAACTTGATTATAATTGCTTGTATGCTGAAAAAATAAACTCAATTAAAAAGATAGATTTTAACACATATTTTGCTTTCCTTCAGAAGATTGTCTATTAATGATGTACAGTCATAATATGGTGTCCAAAGTCAATGCATTTTCATATTTTCTAAGTGACTTAGTTATAAATTTGATATGAATTTTGGCCTAGTTCAATTTTACAGCTTAATTTTTCTTCTTTATTAAATTATATTTTAGGTTTTATAAACATGTATATGATACAGAGGTCAAAATGAAATAAAATACTGACTATATCTCTATTTTCTACATGGCATATTCTGTCGTGTTTTCAAGCAAGTTCATTAGTTTCTCACTTGTCTCCTGTAAATATATATGCTTACTTCTCCTCTTTCTTATACCAGAAGTAATGATTCTGTTCCTCTCTTTATTTGGCAAAATAGCTTGATAACGCTTTGGTCACACAGGCTGTTTCTCATCCTTTCCTCAGAATATAATCTATTGAATCATATATTTCTTTCATGCATTTCACTCATTTGGTTTTCTTTATGTACACTGGAGCTATCACCAATCTTCCACTATAAAAGTAAATCCTACAACAATCTTACACATACTTTACCACCACGGTGGGTGGTGCCATTTTGTTTTGTTTTTATGGAACTGAACTACAAGGTCAATTTAGAGAAGTAGGATTTCAGGATCAAGAAGTAAATGCACAGGTAATTTCAAAGGAGTGCCAAATTTTCCTGTTTGGTAATTGTAGAACTTCACATTTCAACTAGTATACTGTGAGAGTGCCTTATTTGCCCAAAACTGAACCCATAGATTATTATTAGATTAATATATTATTATTAATAGATTATTATTTTGTGCATCTGGCTAATGTGGGTCCTGGAGAGAATAGATTATTTTGTCAATCTTCTACACATTGCCAGTCTCCTGATATCTCATATGTAATTTTGGTTTTCTTCATTATGAATATCTTATGTTATTTTTATTTTCTTTGGTAGAAACAAGATTCAAGTTTTTTCATATATTTGAAAGGAATTTTCCTTTCTTGTTTTCCTTGAATTTATATCCATGCTTTTTACCTATTCTTCCATCAGTTAGACTCAAATTCTTAATTTCTGGGAGTTCTTTATGTTTCTGAGTCATAGGCAATGCAACGAAAAGAGTAAATCTTGTTTTTGACATTATACATTTTTAAAAAATTATTTAATTTTATTATGCTTTGTATTTTTGCTTCTAGGTTATAAATTATAATTAAAACCATCTAAATTTCTTCTAGTAATTTTAGGTTTTTTTTATTATTTTTCAGAGTTCAAATCCATTTAAAGTTTGATATGTATGATGATGTTTTTCCTTTAACTGGTTGTCATCATACCAACTATTCAGGAGTCCATTTTTCTCTAAAGACATTTGACATTATGCGTATTGAGTAAGCAAAATTCCATTTGAAGTGGGTTCTTTCTAGACTTTGTGTTCACGTTATTCAGTCAGCCCAGTTATTCTGGAATTCGCTAGACAGTCTGAGACAAGCCTCCACTCACAGCCATCCTCCTAGCTCAGCCTCCTGAGTGCTGGGATTAAAGGTGTGCGCCAACATTCATTCATGTTTTTTAAATATATTTTATTTATTTACTTATGTGAGAGAGGGAAGGAGGCAGAGAGACAAAGAGAGAGAGAATGGGTGCACCAGGGCCTCCAGCCACTTCAAACGAACTCCAGACATATGCACCCCCTTGTCATCTGGCTTACATAGGTTTCGGAGAATCAAACTGAGATCCTTTGGCTTTACAGGCAAAAGCCTTAACTGCTAAACCATCTCTCCAGCCCTCATTCATTTTTTTAATCATTAGAAAATACCATTCTATTTTTACAACATAAACTTTGTAGTATGTTCTAATATCTATGGGTATCCTTTTATCATGGATTTTAAAAATATTTTTGTTTATTTTTATTTATCTATTTGAGAGCAACAGACAGAGAGAAAGAAGCAGAGAGAGAGAGAGAGAGAGAGAGAGAGAGAGAGAGAATGGACATGCCAGGGCCTCCAGCCACTGCATACGAACTCCAGATGCATGCCCCCTTTGTGCATCTGGCTAACATGGGTCCTGGAGAATAGAGCCTTGAACCGGGGTTCTTAGGCTTCACAGGAAATTGCTTAACTGCTAAGGTATCTCTCCAGCCCATTATCATGGACTTTTTTCTATCTTTTCTGATATGCTTATTTTTCCATATGAATCTTATAATCAATGAATATTCTAAACATTGAATATCTATGATAAAATGAAATATAAAAGGAAAAATTTGCAGAATGCTATCAGAATCACAGAGATGGATTGTCATTCCCATGAAAACAAAGATTCTACAAAGATTATGTGTTACCTTCATAAACTTAAAAGCCTGTACAAGAAATAAAATATAACAAATCTTATGGGAAATATGATCTGCACACAAAATGTTCTGCAACCAAAATATCAAAGAGAAAATTCATTTTACACATAGTGTTACTAAATATAAGTATTAATGCATGACAATAACCCAACATGAAAGTGAACAAAGTACAGAGTAGCCTAGTCACATATGGACAAACATAAGCTGTAGATCACACAGAACAAGAGAAAAATAATAATGAAAAAGTGATAATGAAAAGTAACAATTTTCACATGCTTATGACATATCAAACACTGTCTTAGTATTTACTTATATTCATTTATTTGAACCTCACAGAAAACCTTTGCGCTTGTCTTTAGCATCTCCATCTTACCAATAAATAATATAATGATTATAGATAAAACAAAATAATAAGGCAGATAGGTGGAAAACTGGTTAATCAATTTGGAGCTGAAATAGTTTCATCTACATATTGACAAACATAAATCAACTAATATTACATTGTGTTTTTCTCTTTTTAATTTTTTTTATTTTTTTGCAAGTAGAGAGAGATAGAGAAGAGAGACAGAAAGAATGGGTGCCCCAGGGCCTCCAACTTCTGCAGATGAACTCCAGAAGCATGTGCCTCTTTGTGCATCTGGTTTTACATGGTGTGGTGGTTTGATTCAGGTGTCCCCCATAAACTTAGGTGTTCTGAATGCTAGGTTCCCAGCTGATGGAGATTTGGGAATTAATGCCTCCTGGAGGGAGTGTATTTTTGGGGGCGGGCTTATGGGCTTTATAGCCAGTTTCCCCATGCCAGTGTTTGGCACATCCTCCTGTTGCTGTGGTCCACCTTCTGTTGGCCAGGGGGTGATGTCCACCCTCTGCTCATACCATCGTTTTCCCTTGCCATCGTGGAGCTTCCACTTGAGCCTGTAAGCCAAAATAAATCTCTTTTTCCCAGAAGCTGCTCTTGGTTGGGTGATTTCTACCAGCAATGCGAACCGGACTGCAACACATGGGTAGGGGGGAATTGGACCTGGGTTATTAGGATTTGCAAGCAAGTGCCTTAACCATTGAGCCATTTCTCCAGCCCTGCATAGTGTCTTTTAACATCATGTGAACACTAATAGTGTGATAAATTTCAGTGACAGTATTAATTGCTTCAACCTCTTAACATCATTTAGCAACTTGTTAAAATGAATTTATAACTTTAATCCATATGAATTTTGACTAAAATTTCTCAGAAATATATAGTGTCACATGTATGAAAATATGGAAACAAACATTTATCATAACATTTTTTTCTAATGACAAAATCTTAAAAAATACTTCAATACCCATCAGTGGGTCCTGGTTAAATAAAATATACTATGTACAGAAATAAAATAACTTGATAGCCACTTTTCAATATGAAGTCCATTGAGATTTGTAAGAGACAAAGGCAAGCTACAGATTGTGGAGATAACTGTTCCTCATTTGGATTATTAAAGTAAAACAGCTACCTGCATACATACGTGAAGCTGCTTGAAAGAATGTAAGAAATTTCACCTCATTTCTCTCTGAAGAAAGACCTGGAGATCTAAAGTCAGAAAGAATCACTAGCTTTTCCTTATGCAGTGAAATCTTAGTTTATGCAGTTGGTAGCTTTGTGAGGAATGAGAAAGAGGCACATGAGACAGGCTGTCTTTTCTGTCAAAGGATTTCAGAAAAACAACTCAGAATGTGTGCTTTCTGGGGGAAGCCCTCCTAAGTTAACAGTCCTTGACACCTGGAGTCAGCAGTCCTTGAAATTAAGAGAATGGTTAGAGGCCCTGGCATGTCTATTCTCATTTCTCTCTCTCTCTCTCTCTCTCTCTCTCTCTCTCTCTCTCTCTCTCTCTCTCTCTCTCTCTGTGTGTGTGTGTGTGTGTGTGTGTGTGTGTGTGTGTGTCTTTTCTTGAAAATAGATAACTATATATAACAATCCTGGAAACCAACATTTTTCTTTCTTGTACTTGGTAAAAATTTCCCCTTGCTTTAGATATTCCCTAGAAACCTGTTATTTTGATATTTTAAACAATTATGTAAGAATGTGAGGCCAAGCTCTGACTAATCAGAGGGAAGCACAGACCCTTGTGCTTCCTATTAGAGAATAAAAACCCAGATCTTCTGTGGGGTGTGCTTGCTGGCCCAAATGCACACTTCTACAGAAGTAAAACATTGCCTTTCTGTCACATCCTTTTGTGTGGGCATTCTTATGACTCAAGTCTCTAAAAGCTTTGATACAGAAATAAAGGAGCAAGAATAGGATACTCTCATGTTTCATCTGTGCTGTACTGAAAACCACTATGATTTTTTAATTGAGAACTTCAATACATGGGCATACTAAAATTTAATCATAATCCTCCCATTAAACTCATTACTTCTCTCTCACCCACTCTAATGCCACTGAACCTGCTTCTCTTTCCATGTGTTCCTTCTTCTATATTGATTTCTCATACTTGTTTTTCTTCCCCTGCTCTATTATCTATGTCAAAATGTTGATGGGCTCAATATTGTGCAGGCCTTGGAGTAGCGACAACCACTGTGAGGACGTGACTGCACCATTCAGTCGCTTCATGTCCTCTGGCTCTTACATTCTTTTCACACTCTTCCTGCAATATTACCTGAGCCTTGAATGGCATGATAGAGATGTCACTTGTAGCACCGAACTCTCAAAAACCACTTATTTTTCAGCACTTTGATGAATTTTGAGACTTCGTGGTGCCCACAGCCATCACCAAAAAGGAATTTCTCTGACAAGGGGTGAGAAGAGGGCTAACATCATGTTTTGTACAATGTTGCTCTGCAGTAGTTAGAAAACCATAGCTTTACCCTTTAAATGTGAGGCTCTCCAGCACCTCTAACCCTTCAAATCTCAGGAGAACTTTTCTCAAACTGACTGGGAGGGTACTTTTCACTTTATTTGCTGGAGTACTCTGATGTTAGTTATCAGGCCATCTTGCTCATGGATCCCAGTACTTAGAGCTGCAGGAACTCTTCATAAGCTGAAGAGATGCTTTGAAGCCTCAGGTGTCTTTCACAGACCAGGGAGCTTTCTCACTAGGTGGGATTCCATGACTTCATTGCAAAAGCTTTCTGCCAAGGGTAAAATCCACATAAGCACTTTTCAAACTGCTTCTCTAGAGACCAAGCTTGTTAAAATGGTTCTTCTGCAAACAAATGTGTATTTGAAGAAGTGAGGAAAATACTCATTTCACAGTTACTGTTTAGCCCCAGGGGAGGCTTGGAGAACCTTGTTGGATGAGCAATAACCTGAGGGATATTATCAGCTGATACTGGTGGAGGTCAGTTTTGGACCCAGTGCTGATTAGTGTCCATGGTAAAAGGACATACTCCTCAAAGGTGTCAATGGTACAAAGCACTTGGGAAAACAGAGGCACTTGGAGACAAGATCAGAACATAAATTGCTTTTGAAGCAGAAAGGTGAAAAAGAAAAACACACAGAAAAAGGAAGAAACACATGAAAAAGTACTTAATGTAGAAAAAGTAGTGGTCAAATTCCAACGACCAGTATTTAACCCAAAGCCCTAGCCTATGAGTCACAGACAATAGAAGAAAATTTGTTATTTATTTATATAAAGAAGTTGTCAGACATCATTTGGGGGTTCTTTTTATATCTAGTGACTGATGCCTGCTTAGAAAAATAATGTAAAAAATTAGAAGTAAAAAATATAAAAAGGAATGGTGAAATTTTTTTCAGAAATTATTTTCTGTAATAGTTTTCTAAATACAATGTAAGTCATATAAGGGCAGGTATAGTTATTTGTCTATATTAGTCAGAGTGTTGTCCCTGTGAGAAAATACTCAAGGAAACAAAAGAAAGGAGCATGTGTTTTGGCTCATGACTTCAGTACATTTGGTCCATGGTCAGTGTGATAGTTAAGGTGTTGTCAACTTGATCTGCTTAGTAATCCACAGGCTGCTTCTAGGAAGGATCAACTAAAGGAGGAGGTCTTTCCCCCAGGGTGAGCCCTTCCCCCAGAGTGGGTGGCCCCGCTCAGAGTGGGACTTGATATAAGGAAGCTCTGGGTAAAAGAGTTCCCTTTTTCCTTCCTTCCTTCCACTTGGCTGCCAGAGCTGCTCCCTACCTTCTAGCGTGGACTGAAGACCAGTGCAGACTAAAGACCAACATCAACTGAAGACCCATGTGTAAGCGCGTGTGGATTGAAACCCAGCGGCTCCTCAGGAAGCCTCCAGGCTTTCCAGCACCATCTGCAGTGCCGGGTCAGGACTGCTGAGGCATCTGGCCACGTGGACTGAGCAGCTACCAGGTTCGGTGATTCTCGGGCCTGCAACTGCTATTGGACTACTGTAAGCTAATCCAATAAATTCCCTTTTTAAAATAATTCATTCTAGCAATTCTGTTCCTCTAGAGAACTCTGACTAATACAGTCAGCATGCTGCATTGCTCTTTAGCTGTGGTGCAGCAGAGAATCGTGGTGGCAAAAGTGTGAATGAGGCTATGCATCTCCTGGCTGTCAGAACACTGACTGTTAAGCAGGAAGTTATCAGAATAAGGACATGACCCTAGTGTTCTGCTTCCTGCTCCATCATATGAAGTTTGCAAAACCTCCTAAAATAGTGCCCCTGCTGGAGGAAATGTCTTCAACACATATATCTTTGGAGAACATTTCAGATTCAACCCATAGCACCATCCTTGTATATTTTCAGCACAATGTCTATAAATAATAAAAAATGAAATGTTGAACTATAGGAAGACAGGTTAAGGGCTAATCAACTGACAGTATATGAAAGAGAAAACCTAGAGAAGGGGCTGGTAGTGAGATCAGTTCTTAGCATGTACATAAAGCAGATGACAATGAATTTCTGGGAACCAATGCTAAGTTTGCCTCAACTGATACAGAGATAGCATTTGAAATACTTTGGAGAGAATAAATCCTTCACAAATGGAAGCAACAGAGTAAACAATCATTGTCATAGATGAACACACTGGTGTACTAGTGGCTCACAGCCTATGCAGGGAATCATTGGCTCTTTGATTGGATCAAGAGGCCTGCTCAGTGGGAGAAAACTCATACCTGGTACGTAGAACCAAGTCAGAACCCTATGAATACAATGGTCATAGACTCCAGAGTGAAGTTCCTACTAATCTTTGGCCAATAAAGCTGGCTATGCCCATTAAAATGTCTACCAAGGGCTGGAGAGATGGCTAAGTGGTTAAGGTGCTTGCCTGTGAAGTCTAAGGACTCATGTTTAACTCTTTAGATCCCACATAAGCCAGACATACAAAGGTGAGGCAAGCACAAGGTTGTATATGCTCACTAGGTGGCACAAGCATCTGGTGTTGGATTTCAGTGGCTGAGGCCTTGTTGTACCAATTCTCTCTCCCTCCCTCTCTCTCTCTCTCTCTCTCTCTCTCTCTCTCTCTCTCTCTCTCGTGTGCATGCATTCACATGCACTCCCTCTCAAATAAAATAAATAAATAAACAAAATTATAAAGTCTACCAATTGGGCTGGAAAGGAGGCTTAGTTGTTAAGGCACTTGCCTGAGAAGTCTGAGGACCCAGGTTTAATTATTCAGTTTCCATGTAAGCCACATTCACAAGGTGGCACATGCATCTAGCTAGAGGCCCTGGCATGTCCATTCCCTGTCTCTCCAATAAATAATAAATTGAAAAAAATTTAAAGGCTTGAAAAGTCTACCAATTAGCACTGCTTACCTCCTTTAATCCATACAGCTTTCACTCTTATTTGGATAATATGAGGGAATTGTGCCACCAAAACATTATTGTTCATGTGGTAAATTTCATGATTTACTTTTTAAAAGAATCTGAAAAAATAAAAACAAAACAGTGTTCGGATCATGAGGAATGTAGTTTCTTACTATAGCCTTTATATCAGTTACTTTCTCAATGCTGGGGCAAATGAACTGGACAGAAGTAGCTGATGGAAAGAAATACGTTTAATTTGGCTTTCAGTTACAGAGGGTAGAGTGCATCATGAAAAATATAGTTGGACTATAACCCTTAAAGGTCCATCTATAGTAACACAATTCCTCCACCTCCTGAAGGTTCCACAGCTTTCCCAAAACAGCTGGGTCCAAGTATTCAAACACTCAAGTATTCAAACATATTAGCCTATTGAGGACATATTACATTAAAACTGGTTCAGCCTTCCTACCTCCAAGTGATCTAGTCCTTCTCTACCTCCCTAGAATCTCCTTACATCTCTCCCTGGCCCTTTGATTGGTTTCAGGCAATGGTACACTTCCTTTTCCAAAATTACCTTGATGGTTTGGGTCACATCAACCACTGGAGAAACAGACCACTGTTGGTATGATGTACCAGTCACGTTAACTTTTGCTTGGTACCTGGCTTCCTCTACCCTTGACACTTAGTCTGGGAGTATGAGTGAAGGCACAGGGTGTACTGTTCAAACTCAGTAAAAAGGATGGTCAGGAGGTAAACAGGAAATAGGAAGATTTCATTCATTGAGCATATGTAAAATGTACAATATATAAGACACCATTAAATTATCACCACAACCATGTGAATTTGGTATTAACTCCAGTTTGTAGGAATAGGACACAATAACATTTCCTAGCCACCTAACTAATAACCATACACAATGCTCTGAAACAATACTTATAAAAGATGAGACTTGCCCATGAGAAGTCTGGAGTTCCAGTTTAGGAAATCCTACTCCTGGAAATAAATGTACAAAGCAAGAAATAGTTATTAAAATCATATTTCCAATCCTTAAGGTCTTGAATGGCAAGCTGGAATCACAAGTCTCTGAGAAAGTAACATGGCATGCACCATAGGTTTGAGGAAAGGAAATTATAGTTGATATTTCCAATAAAATTATAGTACCTGCATGTGTCCTTTTGAATAACATGTAGAGATAGCATTTGCATTTCTTGTGTTTGTGATAATTAGGCATTTTGAAAGGTAGCGTTGGTGGAGATAATTACACAACTGCACATGTATTTATAGTTTCCTATACAATTGCAGGTGAGCAGAACACTTCACTGTTCAATTAATGACTGTTTAAATAATAGCCTAAGGCAGTGGATCGACACTCTTGTTGAGATAATATAGATTTGCAACATAACTGCAGGAGTGTAGATAAATACTCTTGGAAACCATGTAATAATAATTTATAATGAAGGGCTTGGTCCATAATAGTGTGACCAGGGGTTCATTCGTACAAGAAGGACAAATCATCTTTCTTGCTACAATAGAAAGCTATAGGACTCAACAAGTTTTTGTTGAGAATCTTGGTAGTTATTAGTTGTTATATGGAATGCAAAGATGAAAAATAGACTTTGTCCTCAAACATCTTACATTTAACTGGAAATACCAACTAGCAACTTCAAAAGCAAGAAAACCATAAGTGACAATTACTCTCTCAATATCCCTGAAAATACAGAAATTACAATATATTTGGGACCAATTATAAAGGAGGCCCATAATCTAGGATAAAACAGAGAAGCAAATTCTAATGGACAGGAGGTATAAAGGGTATTCAGAATTTGGTGACAGGACAAGATTGGCTCAAAGACAGATTCTTCTCCTCGCCTTGCTTGACACTGAATAATTCATCTCTATCACATTCACAAGGGCTCAGGAAACACTGCAGAGGAGGTAGCCAGAAAAGCATCTCTATGAAGATGGTTTTAGACATTGACAAGACTCAAAACTCATCAAAGCTGAAAATAAGATGCTGCTGAAAGCTCAACACTACAACGCATCTAGATCGTTGTAGTTACCTTTATGTTGCTAGGATCAAGTACCCAACCAAAAGGAGCTGATGGGATGAAAGTGTATTAGTTTGGCATACAGTCTTGAGAGGAAGCTTCATGATGGCAGGGAACAGCACGGCATGAGCACAAGTCGGACACCGCCTCATTGCTAACATCCGGTGGCAAACAGCAGCAGGAGAGTTAGCCAAGTTCTAGTAAGGGGGAGGTAGCTAAGCTCACCCTAACAACACACCTCTTCCAGTAATGTTCTATCTCCCAAATTTCCAACAGCTGGGAACCAAGCCTTCAGAACACACTAGTTTATGGGAGACATCTGATTCAAACCATCACATATATTATGTCCTCCAAGGCTCAGTAAACATTGCAGAAGAGAGAGTGAAAAAATGTAAGATATTATCCTTTGTACATAAACTGACCAGTGCATTCATGACCTCACAGTATTGTTGTTACCCCCAGAAGATCTGCACAATTCTGAGCCCATCAACATTTTTACATAAAGTACAAAGGAGGCCAGAAAGAATAAGACACCAAAATAGAAGAAGGACTACCTGGAAAGAGGAGGGAGTGTGCTCAGTGGCATAGAGGTGGTGCAGAGAGAACCAAAGAACAATGTAAAAAAGAAAAAAAACAATGTGAAGGGAATATAATCAAATTACAATATGTTCATGTATTAAAATTTTCAATCAAAAATAGCAGATTCAGCCAGGCATGGTGGCACACACCTTTAATCCCAACACTCTGGAGGCAGAAGTAGGAGGATCGCCGTGAGTTCAAGGCCACCCTGAGACTCCATAGTGAATTCCAGGTCAGCCTGGGCCACAGTGAGACCTTACCTGGAAAAAATAAACAAAAAAAATAGCAGATTCAATATTGCATAGTGGAGTGTTAATGGAATTGGTCCAGGCTTAGGGTTTGGACTCAGACCATTTAAGAAAATATTTATAGAGTTATGATGTCATGAACCATTTAGGAAGGCTTTTTGATAGCATAGATGCAAAATAGAATTCTATTATATTTTCTTTCTACTTCCAATCTGGGAACAAAACTCAACTTCAACCTGGACCTCATTGAAATGATCTGCTGTCATTTTCTGTATCTCAGATACCTCCACTGTGTCATTATACCAAGGAAAATCTATTACTTATGAAAGTCATATTTACCGTATTCAGTCTCCATATTCAGTTTGAATCTTAAGAAAAATTCAATAGTGTATTGCCTAACAGCTGTTGTTTTTTTTTTTATTTTGTCATCTGAAAAATTAGCAGAATACTAATCCTTATGGAGAAATTCTATCCTATTATGAAATTAAAAATAAAATATTCAAAGTTCTAATAACTAAAAATTAAGTCACTATAGAAATGTTATTATAGAAAACTGTTATTATGTTTGTTATTATTATAGCCATCCATAGACTCAAGGTAAGAATCAATGAATAAGGACTTTATTCTATAGAAAATTATTCTTAAAACTGGATCTCAGGGAACTGAGAATAACTAACAAGTAACTGATTACTAGAAAGGCATTTGCACATATAATACATGTCCTATTACACCAACTCAAAGTACTCTCATGACCACAAAGATCAAGCTCAAATAACTAGATAGTCTCTCATATTGGGAGTGACCAGGAAGTTCCAAGACAACCTCTTCATTCATGAGAACCTTCTGAAAAAGCCAGAATTGTGAACAAGAATCTGTGTGTTGGAGACATACATGCATACATGCAAAAGAATGTTTTTTTAAAAGCTTAGAAATTAACAATTTAGCCATTGACAGATTGTTAATGACGTGGGTTGCTTCTAGGCTCCACTGGTCTTGTTAAGAGTGTGGTCCTAAGTCATAAAACAACATGTGGTATAACCAAGAGGACCAGAAGGTAAAGATCATGGCAGAATGCAATGAGTTTTGGTTTCCTTGGACATATTATAGGATGCTGAGACCTACGGCTACATTGGGTGGCAAGACTAGAAATGATATTTCTTGTACTTCTTGTACCTGAAATTAAAACAAAAAAAACCACAATAGCTGTAGGCACCTAATGAAAATCCAAGCTGGAGAAAACCAGAGAACACAAGGATATTTTTACCACAAGGGGATTAGATTTCATGGGCCTTATGCACAAAAATTTGCCTAAATTATCTCAGAGTAAAGTACAACAGGAACTAAAAGACAGGCATCATTCAACTGCTAGCTCAGATTTTTTCCAGGCTTCAATCTATTAATTTCATCATTCTTTATTTAGGACAGCTGTGCTCCAGTTTCTAACTAATCACAACCACCATTCATTGAGCATCTTCCCTAAAGCAGGCATGGAACAAAGCACTTCATGTGCATTACATCATTCAGCATTTGACTATCCCCTTGATATAGTGAATACTATTATGACCATTTGCTAGATAAGGCTTAGCAGCATAAAGCCAGGGTTTCCTAAATGTTTCAGAGGAGACACACCAAATATCTGTTCCTAAAAACATAAGACAAAGTGGTAGAATTATCTAAGGAGTAGAATTAATATAGATTACATGCTTCTTTCTGTGAAATTACACATTAAAATTGTGATATTTGAATCTAGTAGCTACATGTATAAATTTTATTTTGTTTTCTATAAGACTCAGATGGGCAGTATTCAGATCCACTAAGTTAGTTATTTGCACAGTTGTTAAGTCACAGATACAGGTTTCAGACTTCAAGACTAGTACTCTACTTTAGCAGGCCTGTGTTTTCTTGATTACTTTGTTTTCAGGTCACTGAGTGGACCACATCTGCTCTGCCTGGATAATCTGGCATCAGGAGATCTCTACTCTGTGAATTCAATACATACATAGGTAGCCTAGATCTGCTCCATGATGCTGAATGGCCCTGATGTGAAGGAGCCATGCCAAGGTATTACTGGACTCCTTTATATTGCCCACATATCAGTGTGAACACTGATGAAAAGAACAGAGCTTTAGAAGTGGAGATCAGTGTGGGGCTCACGACGGCCCTGTGCTTGCAAACATTTTGGTAGCCAGGGAGGTGCAGTGGCTAGAAGAAGGTAGCTCCAGCCATGTGCTGTGGGAGAGTTCATTCTTAAGTAAATCTTATAGGTGATACCATGGGGCTCTGCAGTGAGTCTGAAAGGACACTGTTGCCGCACAGTGGGGGATTTATAG
Organism: Jaculus jaculus; assembly: GCF_020740685.1. Taxonomy (NCBI): domain Eukaryota; kingdom Metazoa; phylum Chordata; class Mammalia; order Rodentia; family Dipodidae; genus Jaculus; species Jaculus jaculus. The sequence continues at coordinate 37,628,096 of NC_059103.1, forward strand.
GTAATTCATAGTGGTTAGGCCAAGCTTTACAAAGGGAAATAATAACAAAGATAGCAATGAGGTTCAGATAGACAAGAATGGAAAAGAAATAATGTTAGAAGGTAGTTTGCTTAGAAACAGCACTAAGGAAGCCAATAGTATCGCTAGGTCATAGACAGTAGGTAGATACAATTTAGTTGTAAAGAGTACAAGAGGGAAGCTTCTCTTTTCAGACAGTGGTGACCACTGGGATGACCCAAAAGGCACCATAGTGTTGAGAAGACGCTGCAGAGGAATGCTTAGCACTGAAACATCTCTATCACACCTTCCAAGGCTCAGGGTACATTGTGGAAGAGGTGGTAGAAACAATGTAAGAGCCAAAGGAGGGTAGGACTGCTTACAATGCCAACAACCAGACAGAAATTGGCCTTGTATCCATGACCTCACAGTGCCTAGCACTTCACAAGACCCTCATAATAGGAGGAAAAGGATGATGGCATCAAAATAAAAGAGATACTAATGGAGAGAAGGAGGGGATATGATGGAGTATAGATTGTGAAGGGGAAAGTGGAGAAGAGGATGGAATTATGGTTTATTGTCTGTAAGTATGGAAGCTGTCAATAAAAAGGATAAAAAGGTAAAAATAATACAAATAAAATAAAATAAAAAAAGGTGGTTGGGGATTAAGATAAATATTGACACAAATGAGTAGGTAATAAAGCTAGATGATGATGATTTTTGGATCATTACAATCATTGCTTTTATATGTATGAAATTTCCCTTAATAAAAAACTTGAAATAAAAAAGAACAGTATAAGAGGGTTCATAAGTGCTATTCTCTGAAAGCATGACATACAAATCTTGTATTTTTCACTCTATCATTAACATATCTTTTAGCTTTCTTTCTAAAATCTCTTAAGAACACTGACATTTTGAAGTCTCATCCTATTGGGAATTTTCATAAACTAGTTGCAATTTGAAGTCTTAAAATTACATAGAGATTAAAAAAATCCTTCTAAAAAGCCTCATTCTTTTTCTTACTCTTGTATAGTGTATTGAGAGTAGAAATAAACTGTCTACATACCAAACCTATTTCCCCAAATGCTGTATGAAATTAGGAAGCTAAAAATATATTCCATCTTTTTCAAGCATGTCAAGTGGTTAAAATATGTCAGGCTGTTACTTTGAAAGTGATTGTGATATCAAAAATGAAAGATTAGGATTTCAGGTAGGAAAGATGCAGAGATAGCCAGGGGAGATTTTTATCTATAAAAGATACTATCTTCATGTTAATAGTCTCAACAGAGCAAAGCCAGAGAAGAAAAATTCCACTTGATATGTGAAGATTCTGATCTGCACTGAAGGGCCTCACAGAGTGCCATTCATCAAATCAACATCTCTTTAACCCTGAAATTGTCCAACCCAACTGTCATTGATTAATTCAACCATTTCAAGTGCTAGACACAACTAAAAGAGCTTTCTAATAAGACACTGAGAAATGAAAAGGCCACAAAGAGCATCATGGTTTGTTTCTAGAAGAATGGAGTGAAGAAAACAGAAGTGCAAATTTAGGCACAGAACATACCCAAGTCCAAATCACCAAACTCTGTCAGCATCTCTTCTCCCAAAGAGGAAAAGCAAGGGGATCATGGTAAACAAGGAGAGGAAATGTTTGTGAGTCAAAATTCAGCGTGAGGTTTCAGAGAGATAATCTTCTTTGGGAAGATAATTATTCCTCTGAATATGAACTTCTAATCTACCCATTTGTATCTTTCTCAACTACATTCTATCTTATTCAAGACAAAAAAAACCCCTTTTTATTGGTGTTATTCTTTTATCTGTCTTTGTATTACTTATAATAAGCGATAGATAGAGATAAATGGAACTGTTAGAACTCTAAAGGAAGCACATTGGAGTCAGTGAGACATGTCCGCCAATAGCTAGGCTTGATTCAAGATGGACTACACAAGGGAAATGGATTAGCTCAATAGCAAAGCTTTAAGTTCTATAATAATTTCTGTCATTAATTTCCAATGCTAGGTGACTGGGACAATTCACACCACCCCCTATGCTTATCTCTTCAACAGCAAAAAAGAAATAATTTTCAAAATCCCAACCTTATAACAAGTAATAGGACTTAATAAGACAATGGCTCTTAAGGGATTTCAATAACCTGACAGAGAGAAGCAATAAAACATATCATATTATCATCAACATATGCATTTTAGAATAATTATTTTAATGGATTGATTTTCTCCCATAATAATGAGGACTACAATCTTGGCTAATTTAACTGGGGACTGTCTTTCATGCTTGAGTTACTACACATGAGATTCAAATGAAAAATGTTTCCCTCTCTCTCCCTCCCTTTCTTCCTTCATCCCTCCCTCCCATCTTCTCTCCCTTTTCTTTCCTTTATTTCTTCAGTGGTTGTGTTTGTTTGTGCTATCTCTTTCCTCCATGAGGGAAAGGGACCATTTTGCTCCTGACACTCACACCTACTGAAGCACATTTCCTCCTTTGTCTTGAGTGCTCAGGCTTCAGACCTATGGAGATATCCACTGTTTGCCAATAGTGCTTTCAGGAGTCTGTTAGGACCTTGTCTATGTGGCTGAGCATGAATTCAAACCAGAATCTGTGGTAGTTATTTTTACCCAGCTTGGCTTTAAGTAGGGAGAAAAGAACACAACAGCAGAAGACAGAGGACCTACCTACCTGTGCCACCGAAAGAGCCAAAACTTTGAAGTCATGAAAACAATAACATGTGCCTATGCATTATTTTCAGAAATGGGTTAAAAATTCCCCAGGCATCTAGGAAGCAACATGGCAGGAAAGCCAGCATGAACTGTAATGCAGTTAGCCCCTTACAAAGACGGGCATGATGCTGACAGTAAAGAAATATTAATTTAAGAAGGTGTGAGTTTCCTGGGGTCACCATGCCCTATGATTTTCAGTCAGCTCAGGGAGAGAGGGAACTCAAGGATTAGCAGCCACCAGCTCTGTAGTCTTGTCCTTGCTGCAGACTTTCTTTTGTGTCCCTGGCCTTTCTGTTTAACCAACATTAATCAAGCATTCCATATGTTTGATGTGTGAAATGAAGTACAAAGGAGGCAGAACAGTAGAAGCTAGCCCTGTCCTGAGCCCATCCCTGGAGGTGATCCTGATCACTTCCATTTTCTTTTTTTATTGTTTCATTGGTTTTCGTTTTTCGAGATAGGGTCTTGCTTTAGCCCAGGCTGACCTGGAATTCACTAGATAATCTCAGGGTGGCATCAAACCCAAACTCCTGCTCTGCCTCCCAAATGCTGGGATTAAAGGTGTGTACTACTACACTTGGTGATTATTTCCCTTTTTAAAGATAGATTATTTACTAATTCCATGAATGGTTATTGGATGTTTCTGTAGATCAAGGAAATATGTTGGGCAAGGTGTGGTGGTTCATGCCTTTAATCCAAGCACTTAGATGGCCAAGGTAGAAGGATCACCATGAGTTTGAAGCTACCCTGAGACTACATAGTGAATTCCAGGTCAGCCTGGGCTACAGTGAAACCCTACTTCGGAAGAACAAAACAAAGCAAAACAAAAACAAAGAAAAATATATTGGAAAACTTCAGGAAACAAAGAAATATACTGTCTATTCAAAACTAGACAAGTGAGTAAAGCTGTACTCAATCATTACTGGTGGAAAGCATAAAACTAACACAAGAGTTATCCAGACACCCAAGAGATGTTTGCTAGCTGAAATACTGATGGATGCCTCTTGAAAAAGTGTGGTTTTGTTCTCTGCTAAAATGCATCCATGAGTTTAATGGAAAGAGATGGGGATAAGTAGTGAGGATCCACACAGACAAAGATATATACAGGAAGTGCAAAACAGAAGGCAGAAAAAACAGATGGGCCACTTGGATATCATTGGAGGTTTATAAAGGGAGCAACAGAAAAGTCTAAACAGGAATGCTTTCATTCCAGACAAGACAGTTCAACTGAATTTTAATACAAATAAAAGGAGCACAGATAATAATTGGTCACCCTTAGGTCACATCTTATATGCTACCACCTTTGATCCCTGCCATTCTCCGTTATTCTCCTGTTTTATTTTTACAGACCCTAATAAATTAAAATGATTAGTTATACACTTTTAAACTTTAGTTATCTTCTTTTCATGCTGTAATTTAAGAGAATATTTATCATTTTTACCATCAGCTCATAGCATAGTACCAGCTAACACAATTCATAAAAAACAATGACACACAAATGATGCTCAAGGAACTTCTCCGTGACAACAAGGTAGATTTGATAAGGAGAAAGAGCCTGAGACCAGACAAGCTCAGATACTTTGCCATGCATAGTATCAGGTGATGAGAACCACAATTAGGAAGTACCATTTCAGAAAGATCAGATTGATGGATTTGAGAGAAACTGACAACAGACCAAAGAAGCAAATACACCAGAGAATAAAGATGTGCCAGATTCAAATTAGAAGGGCTTGGAAAAAAGAGACCCTACTAAGATGAAAAATGGGGAAAGCCAGGAAACGTGACAACTTGTATACAGGACCAACAATTGTGGTTATAGACACACCATTTAATAGTTTAAGTGAGCATGCAGCTGGAAACTCTTGGCTGGAGCTGGACAAGTGTTTAAGACTAGCAGTATATATCAGGGTCATCTGATGACTTTTTAGTCTAATGTATAATGGCTCACAGGTTGAGTGTGAAGAGAACAGAGCAGAGGATGATAGCAAGAACATGTAGAAAGTCCACGGTGAGACACTCAGATAATTAAATAAATATGGCTCTGAATTAATCATCTATAGCATATCACAGCTCCCAATGAGGACATCTTTTACTATCTCTTCCTCTAGCCCTGAGAGCCATTCTGCACTCACTCATATTTTAGCAAGTCCCAGGTGAAAATTCAAAGTTATGCACCATGATAGGTACAACAAAAGGTGTTTGGGGGAATTTAACCCCTTCCTAAATCACCACTGGCTTTCCCAAGCCACCCTTTGAGAGGCACACAATGTAAGTCAATCCTGGTATGCATGGAATCTATAAGCACAGCTTGTATACACTGGAGCAACTTTAGCTAGGCAGGCCCAGGGACCATGAGAAGAAGGCGCCAAACACCTCCTCTCTGGTAAGGACCTGTGACTGCAGCTGACAGAGGTAAGATGGCCTTATTGACGAATTTTTCCTCAGAGACCCCTCTCCCCTAAAATCAACTTGCCTAGGCATGCACATGTCTTTTCAACTGAACCCTTGTTAGTAATATAGTTTCCTTTGGCCCAGGGGTGAGGGCGCAGGCCACCTGCAGTCTATTCTTGCTAGCTTCTGATGTTTGTCAGAGATTTTATTTACTCATTTTGTTTCCTCAGTTTAGAGAGAACAATGAACTCTCATAGTGAAGATCACTTAAATTGGACACCTAAGAAAGGTAAAGGATTTTGATTGGTTAGGGATAAAGTGGAGAATGGACTTCTCCATGGTGTGGTCCTTCTAGAAAGCAATCATTGAAACTCTGAACACTCCTTCACTTTCATTCTCACATGATTTCTTTTTTTCATGCAGAGTGATAATAAACCTTTAGAAATCATTTTTAGTAATTAGGAAGTTAATAAATCAAACTGACAGTACAAACCAATATCTAAAGTCATAGCATTGACCTCATGTTTAAAACAAGGGGAGTTTTAGCAACATATCCTATACAATATTTTGAAGCTTAGTTTTAAAGTATAGATGTCCCCAGTATTTTGAGGCTACAGTCAGTTACCTCATAGTTGTCATGTATGATTCCTTGGATAGCAGCATGTCATCCCATAATCAGAGAGTTCAATAGCTAATCATAGGTTATAATTGAAGCAAATCAGGGTAAGGACTGTTTTACACAAAGAAAGATGCTTTTAAAATTTATAGAGGTGATGAAAATGATTTAGAGAAGTTTTTATCACCTCTTTTAAAAGGAACTTAGGAAATATCAACATTATTTCTAAGAACACTTCCAGTGGAAGTACAGAAGAAAGCAATTATTGGTTGTATAGTTCACAGATTCAGCATAGGAAATGCTATATGCAGAACTCCTTTACTAAAATAGAATATTTTATTCAATCCATGCAAGTATATTCAAAAAAAATCATTAAGCTACAAACACCCATACTAGGAATGCTGGTTATCAAGGCAAAAGCCTTGGGGTCAAGTACACCACCTATGGTTCTGACCGGACTATTGTCTTAGATAAGTCACTTTATCTTTCTGGAAAGTAAGGAGGTTCTTCCTGCAAAAATTTCTCAATCTTGACACAAGGCATATTTTGAGCTGGAAAATCCTTATTTTTGAGAAGCTAGTCTTTGCAGGAGAGAATATCTAGCATCTCTGGCCTCTAACCCCTCAATGCTAATCACAACATCTAACCAGTGTGGGTTTCTAAACTAGATATAACCCAGTTACAAATCCAAAATATCTCCAGGTCATTAGGTGTTGCCATAAGTTCCCTGGAAAGGAGTAGGCTAGGATTGGCCCTAGTGAAGAAGTGTAGAAGACTTCATAAAATGTGGATACCAGCTCACATTTTTTCTTCCTCTGGTATTACCAGATTGCACAGTGGAACATGTGGTTCCTCCACAAGGTTACACAAGATATGGTATGTACACATAATGGAATGTAATTGAGCTTTAAAAATAAGCAGATTTCTGACACAGGCTACAACATGGATGAACTTTGAAAACGTTATGATAAGAGAAATAATACAAAGGACACACAATGTATTATTCCATATGAAATAGCAAAAGCATGAATGTTCCTAGAGACAGGGAGTAGAACAGAGGTTACTAGGTGCTGGAAGATGGAATTTGGGAAACTGGTAGTCATTGTTTAATGGGTATACAGTGTTCAAGCTGGGGATAATGAAGACAGTTCACAGGGAGAGGATGGTGATCATGGCACGTTGTAAATGTACTTCTGCCATTGAATTGCACACCTTAGTAGCTTCAGTGGTGACTTCCATTTTTACAAGAAAAATAGTAAAAAAACAAAATGTGAAAGAAAAGTTAACTATAAAAGTCTTTGCTCTGAAATCATGAAGAACAACAACAGCTATCATATACATGCCTACAAAAGGCATACAGGCATAATAAACAGTTTTGGGGCCAACAAAGTCAGGGAGATAATTTCTGGAATAAATTAAGGCTAAGAAAAGATAAAGATTAGGAACTGAAAGATTTTTGTTTTAATAATCAAATTTCATTTTGATTGTGCTCTTACCAAATGACAGAACAGTGAGTAGGAGAACATGGGTCATCCTGGGAAGTTTTACAGAAGAACTAAGAGATCCTAAGAAAAGACTTGCCACTGGAGCCTTGAGCAATCTCAGGAAGTTCAAGTGAGTTACCAGAAATGTAGAACACAGGACCCAGTGCAAGGGCTAGTCTCCTCCAGATGGTGTCCAGAACATGGGTTCTACTCTTTCCCGGGGTCACACTGAAGACACCTAACAAGTTCCTACTGAATGACCTAATTCTGAAAATTCGCCTTTCTCACCCAAACCTTCTATTCACTAGTCGTCTCTACACACTGTCACCTATGATGGAGAGATTCATTTTCTTAATTGTTCCTAGAAGTATCACTACTTAATCTTATAGATAAATTAAAGTTTACTGAGAAAGAGGTAAAAGGGCAGGAGTTGGCAAAAAGCATTCAGCAAGGTGTGAGAGCATGTGGGCAATACAGTAATCTGTTCCTGTGGCTAGCTTTAGGGTAGCAATGAAACTGGAAAGCCAAATCAGAGCCAATTATGAGGGCACCATCTTTTGTAATTATCTAACCACTTCATTAGTCAAATCAGAATAGATCATCCAAAAGTAAGGTTCCTCCATATCAAATGATAATTATATGCTCACTATTCAGTATACTTTGAATGTGTCCAATCTTTATCCTAAACAAATTTACTAGACTGAAAAGTCCTCAAGTTCATAGTTTCTTCTGGGTGTTGATATACAGGGGAAAAAAATGTGAAGAAACAACCTATAGACTGGATGAAAATCTTCTCTAGCTATGTGTCTGACAGGTGATTAATAGCCAGAAAACTTAAGGGCCTCAAAGAAGTAAACAATAAAAAGCCAAACAAGTCAAGTTAATCAAAACAGGCCATGGAACTGAACAGAGTTCTCAAAAAAAAAAAAAAAAAAAAAAAAAAAAAAAAGAGATACAAAAGGCCCAAAATAACAAAAACCTTATTCAATATCTTTATCAACCAGAGAAATGCAAATTAGAAGCACTTTGAGATTCTAGCTCACTCCTGTAAAAATTACTACTTTAAAAAAATCAAATGACAGCAAATGTATGGGTATGGGAAAGAGGAAACTTATTAAAACTATTGATGGCAGTGTAAATTGGTACAATCACTATAGAATTGGTGTGGAGGTTTCTTAAAACATTAGAAATAGATCTATCATATGACTTAGCTATACCCCTCCTGGTCATATACTCTAAGGATTGTACACACAATTTCAGATATACTTGCTTACCCATGTTTATTACTTCTTTATTAATACTATTTAGGAAGTAGAGTCAATCATTGATGTACAATAACTGATGAATGGGCAATGAAGGTGTGGTACATATACACAATAGAATTTTATTCAGTTGCAAACAAAAATGAAATTTTGAACTTTGCAAGAAAAAAAGAGGCAGGCCTAGAAAATATTGTACTAAATGAGGCAACCAGATACAGAAACACAAAATCTGCATGCTCTCTCATATGTTGATCCCAGCATTGAATTTTTAGGTTAATATTTAAGATGAAATAAGAGTCAGTACTAGAGGTCAAGAAGCTGAAATGGTGCCATGAAAAATGGGGGATGGGGTAGAGCTTTGTCAGGTGGGTTAGAAGATGTATATAGAGAGAGACAGAATACTGGGGTGGAAAAATCTAAGGAAAGTTAGTGCAGGTGTGGAAAAGAAAAGGAGGTCAGGAGACACTTAACAAAAACCAAATATGATATGAATAAACTGTATTGAAACCTGTTTTTTGTTAGATAGCTAAATATAAATTTTAAGGCATAATTCTCATAGGAAAATCCCAGTTCCAGGGTTGGGAAATTTCCCAAAAAGTTGGTCATGGTGGCCCATAAGTCCCACCCCACCCACACCACAACAATATAGGCCATTGTATGTGCTCTTTGTTTTCCACTAGAACTAGAATGTAAGAGCCCATTCTGAAGACAGTACACAGGTTGTTTGCTAGACACTGAGAAATCAAGCTGATGCTGAGCTGGAAGTTTTTCTCACTAGGTGCCATAGTGCTGGAAAGAGTTATGTGTGTTGCTGGGGAGGAAAGTCATCAAAAATGTTAATCAACAGAGGATCCTCTGAACTATATAACTGATCAGCCAGGTAAAATGAGCCCACTGGTGCAATAGTTGTGTGACTGTTTGCTGAATGGATTTGAGACCTGTTACATGGGAGGGAATTCTAGCCTGATAATGAAAACATAGGATTGTGGCTTAGATGGTCATAGGTGCTAGAGGAGAAGCTACTGCTGCTGTTTTTCTTAGAAGGATGTGGTGGACCCATGAAATAGCTTTCTAAGTACTCGTGTTTATGCTCTCACTTTGATTAGAGAAACCTCTTGCAGTGACAACTGGAGAGACTCAAACTCATCTAAATGATGAGAATAAGTGATAATTAAAGGCTCAGCATTAAATGAGACCTTTCTGTCCCACCTTCCAAGGCCCAGGGAACATTGCTACAGAGGTGAAAGATAAAATGCAAGAGCCAGAGAGTGGAGAGGAGGGCTTTGGAACATTGTACTCCAGACATGTTGTGATTGTTACACTCCTGAGGTCACAGTGGCTGTTGTTACCTGTACAATAATGGGCCCATCGACACACCAACATAGATGATGAAGGAAGGGAAAAATAAAATAAGGACAGCAAAATGTAGAGACTGGTTGAAAGGAGGAAGAGGTTCAGTGGAAAGAATATGGGACTAGGAGGGTGGGAAGGGACTATTATCAAAACATACTTTGCACATATATAAAAATTGTCAACAAGATGTTTTTAAAAAGACATCTGCCTGGTCACTTGCTAGAGTTTTCTTAGAAAAGAATAAATTTGAACTTTTTAGAAACATCATGGAGTTCTTCAAGAGATCATCATCATCACACCAGAGCATCACCTGAGGAGGAGCTCAGCTTATGCTCACTAAGCCAGTTCACCAAGAGACCTCCACTGGGAACAATAAGCAACTAGTAAAACACCAGCAATTTTTACATACTCTTAATTGTAAAAATATTTTTAAACTCAAAGAGACAATCTTATGTTGGGATATATCACTCTTGGATATTTTCCAAAGTTAGTCTTTATAAAGGCAAATATAGCAACACAAAAAGATTCTGTCAAGCAGTTACTAGAGATAACAAAGCAATGTTAGGTTTCCTAATCTGGGCCTAAGAAATCTAAATATTACAGATTTTAATCAGTTAAAACATAGTTTTAGGACTGGAGTGATGGCTTAGTGGTTAAACGCTTGCCTGTTAAGCCTAAGGACCCCGGTTCGAGGCTCGGTTCCCCAGGTCCCACGTTAGCCAGATGCACAAGGGGGCGCACATGTCTGGAGTTCGTTTGTGGTGGCTGGAGGCCCTGGCATGCCCATTCTCTCTCTCCCCTCTATCTGTCTTTCTCTCTATGTCTGTCACTCTCAAATAAATAAATAAAAAATGAACAAAACAACAACAACAACAAAAAAAAAAAAAACATAGTTTTACAAGTGCTTTGGGTCAAATCCAGGGCCTTGTCAATGCTAGCAAGATGTTCTACCACTGAGTTATTTTGCTAAGCCAAAAAATGTATATTATCATGTTAAAAAATATAATATCATATCCTCTGTAGTTATGTAAATATTAAAGTAGATTTGTTGTTAGTATGAAGATGCTATGATGAGACCCATTAATTTGTATGCTAGCCAAAACAATCAGTAAAATTGAAAACCAAAGCAATTTAAATTCAAAAACATGTGAGGTAGTTATTACTAATATTCTTGATGTGACCCTGCTTGCCTGGCTGTGATGATTCTAGTTTAGAATCACAATGAAAACAAATCTCTTAGTGTGTCTACTAGGATTTTTCTAAATTATATTAATTGAGGTGGGAAGAACCACCATAACTGGGGCTGAGGATCCTGGACTATATGAAAAGAGGGAAGCTAGCTGAGCACAGCATTCTGCACTCTGCCCTCCTACCTCCCTGCTGGTGTGAAGACATGATGATGGCTCTCCTCTGCTTCCTCCCTGCTGGTGTGATGGCATGACCCTGGCTCTCCTCTGCTTCCACCCTTCTGGTGTGAAGACATGATGCTGACTCTGCTCTGCTTCTTTCCTGCTGGTGTATTGGCATGATGCTGTCTCTCCTTTGCTTCCTCCCTTCTGGTGTGAAGACATGACCCCAGCTCTGCTCTGCTTCCTCCCTCCTGGTGTAGTGGCATATCGCTATCTCTCCTCTGCTTCCTGCATGTTGGTGTGATGACATAATGCTGGCTTCCAGCTCCTCTCAAACATTTCCTCCTGCATTGGACTTCTCCTCTAACCTGTAAACTGAAAATAAACTCTTCCCTTCCTTAAGCTGCTTGTAGTTGGACATTTTGTTCTAGAAACAAGTTGGTAAATGATATATTTGCAGACAACTCCAACAGTGAATTCAGTAATTATTGAAAATCCAATAAGCAGGAAATTACTGAGACACAAGTATCAAAAATTAACAGAAAAGGGCTGGAGGTGGCTTAGCAGTTAAGACATTTGCCTGCAAAACAGAAAGACCCAGGTTCAATACCCAGGACCCACATTAGCCAGATGCACAAAGAGGCACATGCGTCTGGAGTTCATTTGCAGTGGATGGAGTCCTTGGCTGCCCATTCTCTCTCTCTCTCTTTCTCTCCTCCCCTCCCTCTTTCTCTCTCAAATAAATAAATAAAAATAAAATATTTTTAAAAAATTAACAGAAAAATATAAATATGAATCTCCTTGCAAAGCTTATATATATAATTTAACAGTGAGAGAGGGAGAGAAAGAGAAAGGAGAGAGAAAATGGGCACACCAGGGCCTGCAGCCACTGCAAACGAACTCCAGATGCATGCGCCCCCTTGTGCATCTGGCTAACATGGGTCCTGGGGAATTGAACCTGGGTTCTCTGGCTTTGCAGGCAAATGCCTTAACTGCTAAGCCATACCTCCAGCCCAAAGCTTTTGTTATGATCAGTAACTTTTTTGAGGATGGGCTCTGTGGTGGTTTGATTCAAGTGTCCCCCATAAGCGTAAGTGTTCTGAGTGGTAGGTCCCCAGCTCATGGAAAGTTGGTGATTAAAGCCTCCTTGAGGAAGTGTATTGCTGAGGGCAGAACTATTGGTGTTATAACCAGCTTCTTCTTGCCAGCACTTGGCACTCTGCTGTTGCTTTTGTCCATTTGATGTTAGTCAGTAGGCGATGTCCAACCTCTGTTCACGCCATTGTTTTTCCCTGCCATCACTGAGCTTTCTGTTGAATCTGTAAGCCAAAATAAACATTTTTTTTTTTTCCCAAAAGCTGCTCTTGGTCGGGTGTTTTGTTGCCAGTAATGTGAACCTGACTGCAATAGGCTCTATGTTTAGATCTTTAAATCTTCTTAAATATCAGGCATAAACCATACCCATGATATTTCCAGTTTCTGAGCCTTTAATGTGAACAAGAATTCAAAGATTTCTGACGTAGCATGTTATGTAGAATCTACCTATGTTTTTATTGCATTAACTGACATGCCTATATTTAATTGGACAGCTTCTGCTGCCTCCAAAGCCTCTCATTCAGCCCGGTTCTCCTTTATTGGAACAACATATATTTTTTTGAAGTGATACAGGAAAGAAAAATATTTAAATAGTAATATTCAATATTTCCAAAATACCTAACTGATATACTATAAGCTCCATCTGCTACAAGCAAGTTGGTCTGAATTAACACAGTTAACTCTGTAAGAGATTTTCTGGTGTATGACTTGTCTGCAAAACAAATCTCAAGCAATTCAAGCCAATATGGGTGCACTGTGCAAGGAAATCTAACATAAAAGGATTACAATTGAATACTAGCTAATCCCATTTTACAGAGGGAAAGCCGAGTCACTTCCAGGCACATCCTGCTTTTCACATAGCATGTGGCTTAGTCACTCAAAGACTTTGCTTAGCAGGTCATTGCATATGAAATGAAACCTGCTAGGCTACATTTTTCACACAGCAGTGAAAAAATAAAGATATAAACAAGCAAAAAGACAAAAAACAAAAAACAAACAAACAAACAAAAAAAAAAACACAAGAACTATTAGGCAGGGACTGAGATCCAGGCCCTTCTCTTCTGATGTGTGACACGTAGACTGCCATCCACCTCAGTCCTCATTGGCAGCTCTGCCCTCAAGTCATGTAGTGTGTACACACGCCATGTAGCGTGACTACAAGAATCCAAGGGAAAGAAATGGTTTCCCAGCACCTATTGATAGTCACTCCTCCAAGCTGAGGTGATAATGGCCATGACTGAGAAACACCAGTCTCATCAGGAGACCACAGGCTTTTCTTGTAGCCACTCGTTCATCTCATTGCCCCTGGAAGAAAACAGGAAAGGAGCTAGGAGAGCAGGATGCAAATAAAAGATTTGCTTGGCTAAACATGAAAGTTCCTAGTCACTGGCACCTGTGGTAGGACTAAAGTCTGAAATTCTTGACTCTGCAATATGTATGGGTGTATCATGCTGGTAACCTGAGGAGGCAGGAATCCCCAGGGGCAGTCAGCCATAGGCATCACTTCCCTGGAGTGGTGAATGATAGAAGCTTTGACACGTCGAAAAGAATCATCTCTGGAGGATGAGAGGCAATCCTGAGAATCAGAGCATCCTAACATCAGAGGCCTTTCATCCTGGAAACAGGCCTCAGGACATCCACATTCAATCTGTGGGTGACTTTCCCTGAACTAAGACATACAGTGAGAATGAGAGCAAGAGCTGAAACTGATTGAAATATCCACTGGGAAATACACAGAGAAGTGCCAAGTACCATGATACTGTCCTGGAGTTTCTAAAGTAGTTGTCAGGATCCTATAATCTCCTCTTTCTGCCCACCAAGGACCCAATTATCTATTCTTTTCTCTGGATCTGAGCTGTTACTGTCCTGTGATCCCATTCTACATCAGTAGGAAGTAGCAAGGAGCTCTTTTGGCAGCAAGAATACTTGTTCTTAGACTAAAAAGTCTCATGGAATGACAGTCAGACCTGCTGTCCAGACTTCCAGAAAACCATGGACTGTTTATATGGACACTTGGTCTTCCAAATGCATCTTCTGCATGACTACCCTCTGGCTTAAGAGCTTGATATTATATGCCCAATGCCATACATGTGGCTCATAGCTCATCTCTTCCCCTGAAATTGCAGCTCCTGACCTGCCTGCCTACCCTTTCCCTGATGACTTGTCAAGTACTTCATTCTTAACTACTCTTTAATTAGGTCACCAAGTCACTCTCCAAACCGTATCCCGACTGGCTTTGTTACTTGGCTCCATTGCCACTGAGCAGGAAGTACTACTCATTGTCGCATGGACATTGCAGCCTATATTGAAATAAATCTCTGGCTGTTGAAAACTGCACAGATTAGGTAACTTTTCTGATCTTAATTTCTTCAATCTTTAAAATGGGGCAATTGCTATGATCTATCAGTGATATGGCAGAGGCTAGAAGGTTAGTGTCAGTAACGTGGTTCACAGTGACAGCAAGCACTACCTGCATAGCACTACTGATAGGAGGATTGGGGGTTTCTCTTGAGCCTTTCTTAGCTACTGCTTGGGCTGTAATGCACTGAAAGATCATGGTCACACAGAGTTTACATTGAGTTGGTGAGATCTGCATTCTTTCTATATGAATTCAAATAATTGAAATCCACAGATCAATGGGCAAATTTAGAGGTTTTATTAGATTATAAATAGAACTTAAGAGAAGGAAAGAAGACAGAGCTCATGCTAAAAGGAGCCATGGATGGAGATTCCTGAGGTTGGGGAAGCCCACCTAGAGAGCCAGGCTGGAACCTTTTCTAGGTTCTACATGAGACTGATAAACATTCCATGGCACCAAATTTTTTGGGAGGGGCAATCTTTTCCTAACTGGCCCTCTGGTCACTTTGGAACTTCCAGCTGTGAGTGAATTCTTCTCTTAGCTGGGCCTGGGCCCAGCCCAGCCAGGAGAGCCCCCCTAGCCCTTACTCTCTGCATGGGTTCTTTATCCCCTCCAGATAAACACATGACAGGGGCTCCTTGAACTTTCTTTTCTCTTTCTTTTTTATAATTTTTTTTTCTTTATTTATTTGAGAGTGACAGAGAGAGAGAGAGAGGGAGAGAGAGAGAGAATGTATGGGCATGCCAGGGCTTCCAGCCACTGCAAACGAACTTCAGACACATGCGCCCCCTTGTGCATCTGATTAACATGGGTCCTAGGGAATCGAGCCTCGAACCGGGGTCCTTAGGCTTCATAGGCAAGTGCTGAACTGCTAAACCATCTCTCCAGCCCCTCTTTTCTCTTTTTTTCTATGCTTATTTTCCAGGCCCTCCACATGAGATCTGTAGCCACGGGGGTGCATTTCTTGTGTCTGTATTTCCCTCAATAAATATAATTTAATAATTATCCTTCTCAGTTTTCTTTTATACTCAATTATTTGACAAAAATTAGAAATGAACCTAGGGTTTGGGGTGCAAGAACTTTTCTGGACTTTTAGCATCCTGTTACAGTTGGCCCCCAAGGAAGAAACAATCCTGAGAAGGAAAATTGTATATATTATGGGAGAAAAGGGGAAGTATATTTTCCAGCTGTGAGCACTTCTTAGGGTATGTCTACTACTTCTCTCCACTTTCAGAAAACTGGCTTGCTTTCTCTTCTGGCTGGAAGCTAAGATAACCCTAACTCAGTCTGACCTGGAATTCACTATGTAGTCTCAGGATGGCCTCGAACTCATGGAGATCCTCCTACCTCTGCCTCCCAAATTCTGGGATTAAAGGCATGCACCATCACACATGCCTTAGCCTTCATTACTTTTTTTTTTTTTTGATGATAAATACATATATTTTCAGAATTTAAGTATTGGCATGATAATAAATTATGGAGTATTTGGAAAGAAACCCTGATTAATAGTCTAACTGATTGAATTCTGTATTAATAGAAATTTACTGTAAAGACTGTTTTGGTACAAAAGATAATCTGAGATTTTAGACTAGAAATGTGAACAATTAAAAACGAGGTTCCGGAAATCAGCTGGCATTTAGACAGTAAGATAGAAAAGTTAACAATTCTAAGATGCCATTCTGCACCCATGGTTGATCTCAGTCTAATCATTAGAGAAGTGAAAACATTACATAAGGCTTTCAGACTACAACAGAAGAGGAAATGTCTGGATAAAATTTAAACTAATCATTAATTTAAAAGTCACTGAGCATATGGAATGTAATTCTTCAAGGTGGATTATAACTGATATGAAACCTCTCCACTGCAGGTGATTGGGGTGGGAGGGAGGAGGGACAAAACTTAGGGAGGAGTCCTGGACGTCTCACTATCCACTGCCTCGGCCTCCTTGCTGTGAAGGAAGATGAACACCCACTTCAGTGTGCCGTCACCACTCTGCTGGGAATAGCACAGGAAGGTGGCCCAGAGGAAGCCACAGAGTCCAGTGTAGGCTGTCCTCCAGTGAACAGGAGCAAGACTGAAGTTGGTCAGCTGTGCAAAAGGCCAATACATCAGACCAGTCTTATATGTATTCCAGAATTTCTGCTTCAGGTCCAAAAATATGTCATCCTTTCCCTGGAGAATTCTCATACCGACGTAGAAGGCCTAGAGGTCGATGGGCCCGCCGACAGTCTGTCCGCACAGCACCTTGGCCAGGACGGTGCGCCGGTGCGCGCTCCAGCAGGTGCAGCCACGCGTAGTTGAAGTTGCCGTGGAAGGTCATGGCCAGGGTGGCCACGCACCGCGTCTGGCGCCACTCAGCCGGGCGCCCTGCAGATGCTGCTGCAGCGTGTCCCAGGCCGAGAAGAGCCCCGCGTACAGCAGCATGTTGGTGGGCCACGGGTAGCGTCGGGCCGCTCGCTGCAGCGCCCGCCACCAGCCCATGCCGGCGCCTGGGATCGCCACCGCTGATCGCGCCCACCAGGGCCTCCTTGTCCTCCAGCCTTCATTACTTTCAATAAAAGCATTTCCAGGTGTGTTAGAGGTACTGATAAAGATTATCCCTCAAACAGATGTCACGTTTTGCCTGTATCCATAGATAGCTGAAAAGTGTATTTCATGGAGTTTATCAATAGGAGATATCTCCGATCAATGGGTAATATAAAATCTATAGGTATATATACTGGTATTATAAAACAAGTCTGGTTGTCAGATACAGATTTTTGGTTACATTGGTACTAAGGAAGTTGTAAGTGTTTCTGCTAAGGCTCTTTCTCTGCAAATATCCAACAGTGGATATAAGATAATCAATTTGTTGTAGCTTCTCTTAATAGTCTTATAAGAAAGATGGTTAGTTATGGGTTGAGATGAGATGATTTAAGGAACTAGAAGGACGTTTTTCATTGTTTGACATAGAATGCTTGTTTAAAATGCTTTTTTTTTTTAAGTGGAATTTGTATCAGAATGTTAAAATATGTGGATGAAGGTGTGCATATATAGAAAGGATGTAGTAGATCTAAGAAGGCCAAATTTTGCCTAAAATTAATTTCCTTTTATAAGGAACAGAAATCTGATTTTTCAGGCTAAACCTAAACACCATACCTACAGTTAAAGATTTTTCAATTGTTTACAGACTCATAAGAATGTGTTAAAAGTTTTATACAGAGACATAGACTTAATCTAAATTCAAATTGCATTAGACACAGGTGATGTCCTGTGCTAGGTAGGTCACAAAATCATATGCACACATATAATTCATATTCTTTGGAGGTATAACCAGGTTAGACATAGACAAGACCCTATCACATTATGTATTACAAATAAGTAAAATGAATTTCCTAGGTGTTGCAGTCAGATTCACATTGCTGGTAGAAATCAACCAACCAAGAGAAGCTTCTGGGAAGTTTATTTTGGCTTACAGTCTCGTGGGGAATCTCCACGATGGCATGGAAAAACGATGCCATGAACAGAGGGTAGACATCACCCCCTGGCCAATATAAGGTGGGCAATAGCAATAGGACAGTGTACCAAACACTTGCATGGGGAAACTGGCTATAACAGTTGATACAATCAGGGCAAACATCAAATTCTGTAGCTTCAAATCCAACAACTCTAGTTAGTGACAAATCTCCAAGTCCAATAATTCTAACAAGCAATAAGTCTCTGGCATTCTAATTCCACCCCTCCAGCTAGGCTACTCACAGTCCTGGAAAGCTTCATCAGGGATGGCAGCTTTCTTTAGTAGCCATCTTGTGGTCCCGGTATCTCCACTGGGTCTCCACTGCAATTCATGGTTCATCCTCATGGCCCTATGGGGTTTCGAGGCAGGCAACCAGCAAAGCTGCTTCACACTGCCTATGGCCATTTCCAAAACACAAGACCACATTGGAAACCCAAAGACTCTGTTTTTCCTATATTTCTTACATAGCACAATATCAGGTAGGGTGCCAATTTGTTAATCCAGGGGGAAATAAAGCAGACTTTGAAGAACTCAGTCCCCTTCAAAAGACTCTACTTTTTTCCTTTTGCCCCAGTGCAGGCCAGCTTGCCAATCTCAAAGGTTGTAATCTCTCAATTGCAGTTAAATGGGCAGCAGTTCACATAAGGAGTTTTTTGGTTTTTTTTCCCCTGTGCCATATCCCTTTGCCTACACCAGTTCATTTCTACACAAAGCAACCATGCACAACTTCACATGACACAGGCATAAGAGCAAGCCTCACACAAACTGCTGGCCCAATCCAAGCAAACCTCTTTCTCACCCTCATAAGTCAAACCTCATAGTCCATAGTCTTACTGCATTCAGGTCTTTCAACTCTGACCAACATAGTCCATCAAGCTGTACTTACAGCACTGCAAGGTGTCTCTTAGGCCAAGGTTTCAAATACTTCCACATTCCTCTTGAAATTAAGGTCCAAAAGACCAAAGCCACACAGTCAGCTGGATAGCAGCAACCCCACTCCTGGTACCACTTTACTTTTACAGTCAGGTCACATTCCTGGTAGAAATCACCCAACCACGAGAAGCTTCTGGGAAAAAGAGGTATATTTTCACTTACAGGCTCAAGGGGAAGCTCCATGATGGCAGGGGAAAATGATGCTATGAGCCGAGGGTGGACATCACCAACATAAGATGGACAATAAAAACAGGAGAGTGTACCAAACACTGGTATGGGGAAACTGGCTATAATACCCATAAGCCCGCCCCCAACAATACACTCCCTTTAGGGGGCATTAATTCCCAACTCTCTATCAGCTAGGAAACTAGCATTCAGGACACCTAAGATTATGAAGTACACCTGAATCAAGCCACCACACTAGGTGTAAACAGACGACTGAGTAAGACAAGGAATGTCAGGATGCTTAGCTCTCCTATCTGTTATCTTCTTTCACTTTTGCTTACTGTCCTATGCTACTTAAAGTCATATCAATCTAGACTCCGGAGAAAGGGATGGTTCCATCTTATTTCAGACCCCATACAAGTTTAAGCTAAGTGTCCCCCAGGCACTGTCCAGAGACAAAATGGCCAATTGTCTCTGACAAGGAAAAGGGAGTAACAAACAGCATAAAAGTTTTGTTCTCTTTATAGTTCCTCTCTTTTGAATAGCTAAAGTCACCTCTCTCAAATGAAATTTCTCACTAGACAAAAAGGTCAAATAGGTAAACTGAGACAAGGTATTTGATCAGGTTACAAACTCCTTATATAAGACAAATATCAGAATTACCTATCAGTATATGAACAAATATGATAAAAAGGCTTCAAGTAAATGATGGCTTGCCTGAGAAGCCTAAAGACCTAGGTTCCATTCCCCAGAACCCATGTAAACCAGATGCACAAGGTGGCACATGTGTCTGGAATTTGTTTGCAGTGGCTAGAAATTCTGGCATGTTCTCTCTCATCTCTCTCTCTCTCCTCTCTCTCTCTCTCTCTCTCTTGCATATCAACAAAGGATAGGATCCCTATATTTAAGGTAACAAAACCAAAGTTTACCTTTAAAATTATACACTTTCATCCCTAGACTATTCTAAAACATTCGCAAGTGGGGTGGGACCCATATCCCAGGCTCCCCCACAGGGTGGAGAAGGGAAAGTAGTCCCAGGAAACCCTTCCTCAGAAGGGCATATAGCCTGTCAAGACAGTAGTAAATGTGGGAGTCTCCACACTTGGGCCTGTCTTGCAAATGGCACTGCTTAAATGCTGTGACATAAGATACATGCAGGGCTGGGGAAATGCTGGAGGCACTTGAGCTTGGTAGCCGGCCAGGTAAGATGAGCACAGATATACTGTCCTGAACCTTCCTTGGTCCTGGAGGTACATAGACCACACTATGTCCTCACACTATGTGTATGGTTGGAGAGAAAACAGGTAAATTTGGGTGAGGACACCTGTAGGAAGGAGACAAAGGAACCCTAATTTTTTCTCTCAAATGTGGCTGGAGGGATGCCCCCCCCCCTTCTACAAGAATATGTGAGCCAGGATTAGGCATAACCTGATTCCAGACTCTTCTTTTCACTTTCCTCCACCTTGTTTCAGATGGGACAATTGCTTCCAATATAACTGAAAAGTCTCTGCTACCCTTTCTCCTTAGAAACTGGGTTCATTTATATAATACAAGGGAGAACAGGAATTATCCATTACTTCTCTGCAAAGACTTAAGGAGTCACTTAGGAAACATACTAATGTAACTCCAGACACCATGGAGGAGGAAATTCTTCTTAAAGATAATTTCTTAACTTAGTCAACACCTGATTTTTCTTTGTTTTTTTTTTTTCAGGGTAGAGTCTCACTCTGGTCCAGGCTGACCTGGAATTCACTATGTAGTCTCAGGATGGCCTCAAACTCATGGCAGTCCTCCTACCTCTGCCTCCCGAGTGCTGGGATTATAGGCATGTGCCACCATGCCCCAGCCCAACACCTGATATTTTTAAGAAATTACAAAGGTTTGTGACAAAACCAGATAAGAACTTTAAAACAGTTGGGCTAGGTGGCAACTTCTGGTTATTATAATTAGGAAGCCAATACAAAGAAAAGGGGACCAGAAAAGGAGATAAAGAAAAGAATGATAGACGTCACCAGAAAATCGTAATGGTTATGAAGTTGCTCAAGGAAGGGCATTTAACTGGATAAAATATAAAATATGTTTACTTGATGTCAAGGTTTTAATCAGTAGAGAAACTGAGTTCTATGGTTAAGACCTCACTCATTAACAATTCATTGATTCTAATTTGTTATGGTTTAAGGGTTATAAAAATTGGCTGTAAGACTCTCAGTAAAGTAAATTAGGTTCCTCTATTTGTCAAGGTTTTGACTATTGAAGAAACTTAGTCTTAAGGTAGAATTTCACATATAAATGTGTAATTTCCAAAGATGGTGTACTCATACCTAAAGACATTCTGACTTTAAAGATAGCTTCTGTTTTATTTATGCTAATTCTATTGAATGGTCATCACTAGGTTTAATCACTTAGGATTAGGTGATTTAGTTTCAGTCACTATAACCTTTATGCTCCTGTTAGGTAAAATATATTGGGATAGCCTGTCTAAGCTTTATCAATTTTAAGTCTGGGTAAGACATAAATTATTATCTTAATAAAAAATTCTATGGTACATAAAATCGATTGCTATCAAGACTAAGTTAAAACCATTGCTTGTCAAATTGTGTTTTCTCTTTCAAAACAGATTTTTCAAGGGTTGTATTAGAGTTTAGCTGTTTTGGCTCAACCATGACCATATTCTGCTGTATTATACGTAAAGTAATAGTCTCATTTCTGGCATCTCAAGTCCAGTGCTTATAACAAAATTAACTCTTGAGACATATTCCCTGCTTTAGGGTAAAGCTGTATGCTCAAACAATGATCCTCATATGAAAGAAATAATTTAAAGCTCTGTGGTTCTGTTTCCAATGTTCCCTGGGTAATTGGTACTCACACAGGTATCAGGACTAATCAAAGATGTTTTCAAACCCAGGTGCTAAGACTTTATACTGTCTTACTTATCCTTTTCTGACAATTTCTATGTTAAATTAATTGGTTTAGATTTGCATTGTTTTCAAGACTGGTAACAGGTTCTGCCTATACTTACAACTATTAGATATTTATTTAAAAAGTAAGATGTGCCTACTTTCTATGCCTATATGGCCTATGCTGCCATAGCACAGCCAAATTTCAAAAAGTTGTACAAAATGACTTTAAGCTCTCATGCTATTCTTTAACTAAATCTATTATAACAATCAACGTGCTGTATATGTACATACATCCAGGTTGGTATAATTTCCTTTCTAAGTGTGTTAATCACCTATGTAGAAGCCAAAGCCAATTAAAATCATCACAGCTAAAGAGGCGAATAGTTTGGCCAATGCTCCTAGGTCATGAAGCTACTGATATGATGGGACACTTCTAAATTGGCTCCCTAGTAAGTCATCTGTCTTCCTGATCAGAGAGGATATGGAGACGCAGAAACAAAAAAATTCAGCATACAGTCTGAAACAGGAGAGTCATAAATGAGGAGTAATTAGTCCTTCTAGCTTCCCAAAGAAAGGAAAACTACATGGCCAGCATGGCTCTGACTCATCTTAACAGACAGAAAACACCAGGAAGCTATAGGGATACTCATGGGTTCCTATAGTCTCCTTTGGAGAGCCATTACTGACCTCCAAAATTAATCTTTGATTAAATTTTGGCTATCTGCTTAGTCTTAAACACTCAGAGAGAAATGTATAACCAAAAATGAAGGGATACCTCAAATATATGAATGGCCTATAAAGTAATACAACAAGAGCTTTCTAAGAGAGGAAACAAACAAGGTCTTAACACATGTTGCCCCCATCTCTAATAGTTCTAATAATATAATATGGAAAAATAACCACATATGTCAAAAGGGTTGTTTTCAAATCTAGAATATATATGGATGACTCTGACCAAGGGTTGCTTAATTCAAAGGACTTCCTTATAATGGGAATGATGGTAAATATCTTCTAACTTGTGCTAGGACACTCTTAAATAAGTCCTGAGGCCAGAAATATATTTTCATAGCCTTTAACAGCACCCATTGGCTCTCTGGCACCAATCTTTGACCCTGGATATCCCTAAGACAAATCAAAAATGGTATACTCTGGAAAGCTATTATCAAGGTTAAATGTTGTGTATATGTTTCTTATAACTCTCTTAGTATCTTGTCTGTTTTACAGGCCATACAGAAACATATTCAGGCCATGTAAGATACTACTGGGCCATTTGATGAACAGTACTGGAAGAAAATCTCAGCAACCTCATACTCAGATGGTCCCCAGCCAATCCAACTCCATCTACCTTGGTTTCCTTTAATGCCCCCTAAGGCCTAAAGGTACACAAAAAGGATAACCCTGAATGTGACCAGTTTGCTATGTGCTCACTTCTCATTAACTTCTTACTTTACACTCCATCAATACACTTTCAGGGTTCCTTTAAAGTAGTACCCCTCTCTGGGAGAAACTAACTGCTACAACGTTGTGCCCCATTCATTGGGAAATAGTTAATGATCTTATGTCTTGCCCCTTGTCCTCTAACAGCAGTTAGAGTGCCTTCTCATGAGAGGGGGAAATGAGAGGGAGGTAGAGTTAGGGTGACTGGACTCCTGAAGATAAAAAGGGCAGGAAAGTTTACACTTCTTAGATGATCTGATTTCTTATCTCTTGCCTAGTTCAAACCTGCTTTTCCACAAACAATCAGGACCCCTCCTGGGAAGGAGATCTTCATAGAATTTAAACATTGTGTTTGGTCAAGTTCAGCTCCCAAACTTGGAGCCAAAGCTAATCTCTTCCTGAGAAAGCCCCTAATCCTAACAAACCAGATTTCCTTCTGGTTCACCTGACCTGGAAGACAGACTAACACGAAAAATTTACAAATACCTTTTCAAGGGTGTTGCAGTCAGGTTCACATTGCTGGTAGAAATCACCCAACCAAGAGCAGCTTATGGGAAAAAGAGGTTTATTTTGGCTTACAGGCTCAAAGGGAAACTCCACAATGATAGGGGTAAATGATGGCATGAGCAGAGGATTGACATCACCCCCTGGCCCACATAAGGTGGACAATAGGAACAGGAGAGTGTGCCAAGAACTGGCATGAGGAAACTGGCTATAACACCCATAAGCCCACCCCCAACAATATACTCTACCTAGGAGGCATTAATTCCCAAATCGCCATCAGCTGGGAACCTAACATTCAGACCACCTAAATTTATGGGGGACACCTGAATCATCAAACCATCACAAAGGCGAAGGCAGGTTCTCTGATTACTTGGGAACTTCCAGCTGTGGGTGAGTATTTCCCTTGGCTGGGAGGGGCATGGTCTAGGCCCTAGCTCAGGCCCAGCCTGGAGGGCCCCTTTGTCCTTGCTCACCACATGGGTTCTTTATTCCCTCTAGTGCTCCACATGGCATGAGATCCTTGAAATTTCTTTTCTATTTTTTGCATGCTTTTTTCCAGTCCCTCCATGTGGGATCTCAAGCCACAGTGGGGCCTTTCCTTGGATCTGTACTTCCCTCAATAAGTAGAATAATTTAATAAAAAATATATCTCAATAATCCAGGGAGGGGCGATTATCTTTTCTAGGGATGGACTCCTTCCTAAGGGACTCAGGTTGAGTTCAAGGAGAAACAGATTTAGGGAGGGGACTCCTTGCTGCAAGGACATAGTCAAGGACATTACATCCCTTTTGTTATTTCTTGGGACCCTGCCAAACCTAAACTATCTCTCTACCTAAATTCATTCCAGTATCTTCTGAGACACTGACCCCCTACCATGCTCTTCTCTAGTTCTTGAATTGTGTTTTCATTTTTTTTTTTTTATTGTCATTTACCATCTTGGATCACCTATAACAATTACACTTTTTTTTGTTCATTTTTTTAAAAATTTATTTATTTGAGAGCGACATACAGAGAGAAAGACAGATATAGGGAGAGAGAGAGAATGGGCGCACCAGGGCTTCCAGCCACTGCAAACTCCAGATGCGTGTGCCCCCTTGTGCATCTGGCTAACGTGGGACCTGGGGAACTGAGCCTCGAACCGGGGTCCTTAGGCTTCACAGGCAAGCGCTTAACCGCTAAGCCATCTCTCCAGCCCACAATTACACTTTTTATACTTTAAACCTGTTGAAGTTTTCAGCTCAAAGAAATCTTCCACATATCTTGTCAAACATTTTTCCCTTGGAAGTTGAAGCCCAGTTTAAAAAAGTATTCTTTCTCATACTAAGAATAGTAAACATAGGCTGGAGTGATCACTTAGTGGTGAAGGTATTTGCCTGTGAAGTGTAAGGACCCAGTTTTGATTTCCCAGTATCCACATCAAATGCACAATGTGGCACATGCATCTGGAGTTCATTTGCAGTGGCTAGAGGCCCTGGAGCACCCAGTCTCTCTCTCTCTCTTTCTCCCTCTATCTTTCCAAGATATTTTTTAAAGCATAGTATCCAAAGCGCATCCCTATTTTGAGAAGACTACTTGGAGATAAGATCCCAACAGATCATTCAAATAAGCCATGCCTCTAACATTTATAATGGCAGAAGACTGTCCTTTCCCACACTAAGCTAATGTTTTATCTACTCCAGTAATATTTCACTTGCCAATGCTACATACCATTTAAAATACAGGAAGTTTGAAGTGATTAGACTTTAAGAGAAAGTAAACTCTAATACATTTAGGTGATGGAACCAGGTCAGTTGAAGACCTCTCTATACCATTAATAATATTATGTATTCCTGTTAAGAGGATTCACATTGGATGGCTTTGAGGTAGAGACAGTGATCTTCATCCCAAGGTCATTATTATGAACTCAACCCATTTGGAGAGGAAGTCTATAAATTTATCCTTCTTGGTGAGCTAAAAATGTATTTTTAGTAATCAGTGCTTATATGAGTCTAAAGAGTCATGAAAAAATATGGTCATTTACCCTTTGAACATTTAGACTATTATAAATTATCACAAATGGCTATGTCTTTTCTGGAAACAAAAGAGCTTCTGTAAGAAAGTAGAAAATGAAAGCAAGAAAGGAAGAGGAGGAAGGAAAAGAAGAGAATGAAATTTCCAGGATCAACAATTAAAAAGCAAGTGGTATACCTTGTATTTACCTCCTCCCAGAAAATGTACAGATGTCTCTGTTTGTAAAGAGAAGTGGTCTTTGGGCAATAATAATGGAGTAACATGAAGCAGTTCTCAGAGTTACAGCTACGTGGGAGTCAAAGGCCTGGGATCCAATCTGTCATACCACTCTTGGTTCTGAAATCCATGCTAAGTTACTTGTCTACAATGCCATACAATTCCTCCTGGCTTTGAAAGACTATGAGACACTGCAGTAAACATTTTAAAACTGGAGAAGGGGAGAATGGTTCACTACATACAATGTGTATGTGTCAATACATGAAATGAGATCTGCCATTATTAACGAAATTCACCTTGGCTGTTTAGGGTAGCCAACAGGTATACAGCCTATCTATATTTGCAACAGCACCATGTCAAACACTACTTAAACTTGGTAGTCAATAGTCTCCTCACATATAGTCAAGATCTCTAAGTCCATAAACACTTTGCAACAACTTGCAACTCACAGTATATCACTCTTGGTATATTTATATGTTGTTAGCTTTTATGTGTAGTTGCTTTTCTTCCTAATCTGTAGACTTAAAAAAATATTATTGACAACTTCCATAATCATAGAAAGTAAGCCATGATAATTTGCTCCCACCTCACTTTCCCTTTCACTGCTCCATTCTCCATCATATCCTCTCGCCCTCTCAATCACTCTCTTTCATTTTGATGTCATAATCCTTTCCTCTTATTATGATATTCTTGTATAGATATTGCCAGACATTGTAAGATCATGGATATCTAGGCCATGTTTTATCTAGAAGAGTGCATTGTAAAAAGTCCTACCCTTCCTTTGGCTCTTACATTCTTTCCACTACCACTTTTGCAATGGGCCTTGACCTTGGAAGATGTGACAGAGATGTTTCAGTGCTGAGTACTTCTCTCTCACTTCTTCTCAGCACTATGATGCTTTTTGAGTCATCCGTGAGGTCACTGGCATCTGAAAAGGGAAGCTTCTCTAATCAAAAGTGAGAGTAACATTAATATATGGGTATAAAAATTAAGAGAAGTGCTTACCAGGAAGCTTGGTGAGCATTTAGCCAGACACTGACAGGCATTACACCCCTAGGGCTCATGATTTCTCCCATCATAGGTTTTAAGTATCAGGCATGTGTTCTGTCCTATAGAGAAGGCCTCTAGTCCAATTAGAGAACAGTTGGTTCCCCCATAACAGATGTGCCACTATTGCACTCATTGGTTCATTTGGCCCAGCTGGCCAATCTTAAGCCTTGCAGTGTCCACTGTTGTTTATCTCCACTGATGATTCGCTCTCTCTCACATGGAGCTGCATGCAGCACAGCTTTTTCCAGCTTTCTATCAGCTGTCTATATAAAGAGGTTTTCACCTCAGCTCCAGCAATATTTCTCGGTGATCTTGCAGCACACACATGTGGAGTCTTCAGCAATAGGGTCTTACCACCTGTTCCTTTTGGGAAACCAAGAGCCTCAGCAAAGGCCTGTAATGTTTTAGGGCCATCAGGGACCTTCCTGACCAACAAGTCACTGGAATATATCCTATCTATGGCACTGAAGTTTTTGTAGTAACAATCTATGTCTTCTGGGTGTTCCATCGCACAAAACAGTAGGTTTAAATATGATTTATTCATACCTTCTTAGATTTTGATTACTCCTCCCCCACCCTTCCTTTAGTAAATCTCTTCCCCTGACATAACTTTGGATTTTAATATATTTTGTTGAGTAAGCCAAGCAAACTATAAATTCTATCACACTATCTCTAATAATAAAATCAAAACAAAAATTTCTAACCTCAACTGACATAAATTCATACCAGTGGGTATTGGGCTAGAATGACATAAAAAGACACCATAGGTAACGTTGACTTTTTATATTATGACTATCAGCTCTCAAAAGTGATTTGGCATGGTCCTAAAAGAACTTTATACCTTGGCCAGATATTTAGAATTCCTCTACACTTTCTAATGGTTAGACATCCATAATCTGTAATATTTATTGTACAAATAAAGAAATAGATCAGCCACACAATGAACCACTCAAATGGCTTGATGCATAAGCAACAATCAAATAATCTTATATTCTCCTTGCTTGAAGACACCACCATTTCTCTCTCCCCAGAAGGAGAAAATTTTGGACAGTTGATACCACTAAAAATAGAAATTAACTCAAACAAGATTGGCCAATGGAAATAGAACAGAGCTAAGATGATAAAAAGCTGGTAAATTACAGTATATATATCCAGTAGCAAAGGTTAATAGTCAAATGCTTTCATTGCACACTACTGTACAAAATCATCTCTTCAGAATAAAGATTCAGAGGGCTGACACCAAAAGCATTCAGAAAGCAGCTGTTGCTGCCTACATGACTAAATGTCCTTAATAAAAATATCAGATAATTCAAACCCAATTAATTCAGAGCTTATTTTTCTGGCTGCTTGCATTTTAAATTAACAAAGCTTTTACTCTACCTGACTGGTAAATGTTTCCTATCACATTCCATTTGCATCTAATTATTTCTTGAAGCAGCAGATTTCAGTGGTCTATGAAGCATGGGACTATTATATGGACTTTCTTTATGGGTGAAGGCATCAACATTCTCAGAACTCACCTGCTAGGAGTCGCTGGCATCAGTGCCACACATTTATCACTTTTCACTACAAAAGTCAGATAATTGGCTTCTAATGAGAGATAATAATGTTGTGCCATGTAGATATACATTTATATGTATTTGAAACACCAACTAATTTCAGTTATATTGAATATTTGCTAGGCCCTGTAGCCTATGTTTTCCAAAGTACATCCAGAGTGGTTCCTGGCTTCAAGTATCATGTTTGTTGTTGTTGTTTTGTGTTGTTTGTTTTGTGTGTGTGTGTGTGTGTTTAAAGTTAGGAAAATAACACATGCACCTTAATAAGAATGGCAAGGTGAAAATTATATCACACAATTGTTGAAGGTATTTATTCTTGTCATTGCCTGCCCCCTGACATCTACAACAATTCCCTAGATATGCCAGCAAAATGTAAATGTTTTAGGGGAAAAAAATCTATGAATGAATGGGCTGGAGAGATGGCTTAGCGGTTAAGTGCTTGCCTGTGAAGTCTAAGGGCCCCAGTTCGAGGCTTGATTCCCCAGGACCCATGTTAGCCAGATGCACAAGGCGTGCACGTGTCTGGAGTTCGTTTGCAGCAGCTGGAGGCCCTGGAACGCCCATTCTCTCTCTCTCTGTCTCTTTCTCTCTGTCTGTCGCTCTAAAATAAATAAAATAACAACAAAAATTTTTTTAAAAAATCTATGAATGAAATTTAAAAACACTAATTAAAGTCCAAACATCAAAATGGCAATAATAATTGAGAAAATAGATATTCTACTACCTCAACTAGGAAGATTTAGTTAAAGTTCTATGAAGGAAGCAAAACTTGAACTGGTTCTGATCAAAGCCATATAATTCTCTATTAAACTCCTACTGCCTATTAGAGACTGCTGCTAAACACTTGCGAATGCAAATTTGAATTTTGCCAGGCTCTTGTACTTTGTAAACTTATAATTTAGTAAAGGGCAACCTACACAAATAAAACATGCTAGCAACTGCTGTAAAAGGAAAAAAAAAAATCCAATGTAATGAGAAGTCAGAACAAAGGCCTTTTGGAGTCTACATTGGAGGAAGTCACTCAGTGTAGCTTCAGTAAATTCTTAGTAATTAAACATTGAATGACAGGGAAGATGGATGAAAGGAAAAGAGCATTCTAAATTAAAAAGGAAAGCAAGGAAATACAGTAATCAATAAAACATACTGGGCTTCTGAGGAGAGACACATAGTACAGACACAAATATCTTCAGATCATCATAAGTCTTTAAATAAGACTGAGCATAGAGACTCTATCTCAGCTCTATGCATCAGTGTTTAATCAGCTGGAAAGCCACGAGAGTAGAAAGCAACATGGGTAAAAAGACAGTCATGATGTAGAAGGCTTAAAGATGAACATACCCTGAGTGTGAAGGTTCCTAAATGTCAGATTAAGAGTTTTGCATAGCTCATAAGAAGCTGTAAACAAAAAACTGAAAATAATCAAAGTCCAAGTTTACTGCATCCCCATTCATTCCCTGTGATCCCCAGATTGATTTTGTACCATCAACTATAACAGGCACAGGTCTGTCTCTTCAAGCAGGGCTGCTTGTATATTAACTCCACTGTTGAACTGCACGTTTTGTGAATCGCATACTAGTCGAGCACAATAAGGCTAAAGTCAGAGGCTAGTGTGGTGGAAATTAAACCAGCCAACTAGCAAACTATGGTCCTTTTTCATAAAGTACTGTTTTACAATTCTTATTCATTGTTTATTATATGTTAAGAGCTTTATGAGGTGATGTTAGTCCATTCTCCAAGCAAATCTAAGAGGTAGACCATCATTATCTCTGTTTTATAAGTACAGAGCATAGGAATTATCCAGAGACATATGGGGTATGTGTGGTGGGGAGGGGAAGAGGGTCAGACCCAGTATTAGAATTTGGTCCTTCTAATACTATGACCTAACCTCTTCACAAATTCATTTATTATTTCTGCATGTGTTGTGGTTTAGATATGAAGTATCTTCCCAAATACTTACATGATGAAAGTGTAGTTCTCATCTTATGTCACTATTGAGAAGTGATTGGATAATGAGGGCACTAACTCATCAATGTATTAATCAGTTGATCAGTTCACACCTCAATGGGCTATAAGAAAGTGGGGTGTGGCTGGAGGCAGTGGGTCACAGCAGGTATGCCTTTAAAGGTCATACCTTGTCCCAAGTGTTTCTTCTCAATATTTCTGGCCCTGTGCTAGGTAACCCCTCCAGATGAGTTTATACTATGTCTTACACATACCAGCATGCATGAGCTATCGTTTTTCAGAAGTAAAATCATTTTTCTATATGAAACTTATGCTTTTTATTTAAAATGTTTACTATTAGAATGTTCTTATGCTCTTTTAGGTAAGAAAAAGACTTTGTGAGGCTGAAGGCAAGAGTGGATAATTTCTCAGTATGGTGTTCATGTCAAAGATGTATCTTATCTATACAGTGGACAGTCATTTAATTATGTCATGACCTATGAAAGAAGATACAGGACTTATCCAGCTTTCTACTCTGTTGTGCCTATAATTAGGATAATTTCTGTATTTTCTAAAATTAATCTATTATCCTACTACATACTGTTTAACCTGCTGGTCTTTTTAGTCTTTTAAAGACTCCTTAATTTAGCAGAATCTCATTTTCCTTCACAGGATAGTTGACATGGTTCTTTTTCCCTTTACTATGTCATAAATCTTGGCAAGGACACTCAATGAAAAGGAACAGCCTGAGGAAGGAATATTGGCTCAGAAACCTCAGGGAAGAGGAAAGAAGCCAAAAGAAGCCTGGCCTGTATCTCCAGGGAAATGTTACTCCACTCCCTGAAGCTTGGTAAGGTTAGGAAAAGAAATCTTTTCTAAGTTAGTAGAAACCTTTATTCACAGGGTCAATTTTCTCTGCAAAGATTAGTTCTTAAAGGTGGAAGGGTCAGAGCAAGAAAAATTGAATAACCACTATATTCAGATGGTTAGAAAGAGTCTTTACACTTAATTGGCTGATATGCTATGGCTGGGGCAAAATAACACCAACAGGAAAATCTTCTAGAGTGTTGAATTCTACCAGAAACAATCATAAATTACTGTTACTACTGGCTATCCCACTGGGAATGAGGAAATTCAAAATCCCAGATCTTCTGTTGCTCCATCTTGAATGTCTATGTTCACTCAGTTCTTAAGTATTTTTCTCTCTCTCTTTCTTTATGGTTCTCTCTCCAGCTCTTTCTCCCTCCTTCCATATCTCTTAAACACACACACACACACACACACACACACACACACACACACACACACACACCATGTGAGCACAGAGCATGTATCAAACACCAGGATGAGAGTAATCATTAACAACCAAATCGGCTTGTACCTTGTTGTTCTTGGGTGACCTTGTCTCCAGAACTGTGAAAAATAAATGTCTTTGGTTTAAGCTACTAAATAATAATAAATAATAATACCATAAATAAATAAATTAATTAATAATAATTAATAAATAATAAATAATAACACCATTCTCTTATAATAGTCTATGCCTACTGAGGTTTCTGTTCTTTTGTAACTTTCAGGGGTCCACTTCACCCTTGCTATGAGTTTGTTAATCTCTGATCAAATATGTTTTACTGGAATAAGCTCTAGGACCATATTACCTTGTAATAATACCTAATCCATCACCCTCAGCTCTTTCCACATAGGCCACACTTCAGCATAGTTTGTGGGAGGAGGAGGACAGAAACAGGAAATGCAGGACTGAGAAAGGGCAGGGGAGGAGAGGTGGAGAATAATATGGAGAAAAGGACACGAGAATCACTGTTATCCCACCATGGGAATCCTGTTACTGTTTATACCACTAACATCTCAGAAGTAACTAGAACCATGCCACATCTAAAAGAATCTTTCTAGAAGCCCCAAATGGGTAACATATTTAAGCACGAAACAGAGTAAGTAGAAGGGACACCTTGAGGGTATATGTATTTCATCTATAATTAAAAATAAACTATATTTTATTTATTTATTTTGTTTTGTTTTGTTTATTTATGTTTTTCCAAGGTAGGGTCTCACTCTATCCCAGACTGACCTGGAATTCACTATGTAGTCTCAGGGTGGCCTTGAATTTATGGCAATCCTCCTACCTCTGTCTCCTGAGTGCTGGGATTAAAGGCATGTGCCACCTCGCCAGGCTTAAAAATAAATTATAAATAAAACTATGAAAAACCGAAATGAATTGGAAATTCACCTGAGAATTATTTCTGGAGGGTAAGTTAAAAAAAGGTAATTTTCTCCAAAGTGTATGTGCAAAACACATATTTAGTCAAATATTAAACAGATGTATGTTCAGTACTTGTCATAATGAGGATAAGCTTGTTTTAGGCAATTTCAGTCAGATATTGGGGCACAAAGAGAATCATAAGATGCCACCCCACATGCCACCTTGCCCTAACCAACAGCACCCACTGCTGCCTATGGTCTAGCACACTAGGTGAAATGGCTCAGGTGGGCTGGCTCTGGGATCCACCCACCAAATTTACTAGCCAATTAGATCTTCCCCTTATGTATCTGAATCTGACATTATAAAGGCTGTGGCCTTCCAGCCTCTCCCTCTCTTCTGGAGGGACCCCCAGGCGTGTCTGTCTCTCTAGCTCTTACCCTGTGCTTCTCAGACATGCGTGGCTCTGGCTTCTACCCCTACTCAGGCTTGCTGGGAGCAAGTGGAGACCATAGCATCAATGGTTCTTGTTCTAAATATTCCTGTGTGTCTCTGCTTAATAGTTTGAGGTAATTTCTCACTTTAATTACATGTATTTTTCTCTGGTCTCTGAATCTACCACGTGGGTGTGCTCACCAACTCTAGATTTGCTACCTGAGTAGACACTGAACTTGAGGCAGCTATGAGTGTAACCTTCTTCACTCCTCTGAATTTCTTGTCATCTGCTTTGATATTTGCCCTCTTATCTTTACCTTGAGCTTCACCATTTGTCCTCTTAACTCCTCTAAAAGCACATGGCAGATGCTCCATATATTCTTTCTAAGTCTCTCTACCTATGCACCTCAATAGTACCCTCCACATGCTCTCAGCTTTAGTCTCTTGTTAGAGGCCTCAGGTTCTCTTCCATGTGATTGCAGCTTCAGTCTCTCCTTAAAGACTTCATTTTCTCTTAAATGGAACTTACATATTATTCTGTCTTTTACGCATAAGAGCATGTTTCCTACTTCCTACATGCTCTCCCTTCCTAGATCCCAATCTCCCTTAAATAAACCCCACCATTTGTAATTCTCCCTTAAATAAACTTAATAATTCATGATTTATCCTTGATTCCATATTTATTAAAGTTAGGACAAAGCCAGGAGAGGTGGAGCACACCTTTAATCCCAGCACTCAGGAAACTATGAGACTATATAATGAATTCCAGGTCAGCCTAAGCTAGAGCAAGACCCTACCTCGAAAAAAAAAAATCTTAAGTTAGGACATGACCCAAAGCTTGGGGTTCATAAATTCTGGGAGACTCCTCATAAACCCCCAAATCCTGAACTCATATGATAGGCACAATCATAGATACTAGACATATGATTTTATACACACTCAAACACACCTACATATGTGGTCAGGGTTATTGATCCACATTACACAACTCAAAATAGCTGTGTCATCAACAGTATATCCCTCAGGATATAGATAGGGAAACAAACTGCGTCCAGTATTTGTATTGCGAAGCTGTGGCAGTGTCATTACTGAGGAAGCCAATGGGGAACAGAGGTGAAAAGGTGCGATTATAGAATCTTGAGCCAGGATCCACTCCTCAGTCAATTACAATCACAGAGATGACTTAGCCCCTGTAGAGATTGCACATAAGGAGGAGCAAGCAGCCTCTCAGTTCCCTTTCTTACCCACCTGCTTAGCCAGTGTCTAATGTACTAAAGCCAAACCCAGTCAGAAGAGGAGGGCCTGGGAATCCTCCACCTGCATCTGCAAGAACATAGACTCTTACAATATGAATAGAAATGGGAAAGGTGAAAATAAGCATAAGGACCAAGGGCACTGGCCAGAACGGAGTCAACCTTTCTTTGTTGATGAGAAATTCAAGTTCAGACATGGATGTGACCTGACTCAAATCATTGTTCAGTAAGTGGCAGGTTAATATTGGAACTCAATCCTGATTTTTGCCTTTCATATTTTCTGTACATCACCATTGCCAATTGCATGAATGCCTAAATATCTGTAACAAACCAAACTGCTGGAGTCAAGAAACTAAAAGCCTTCCCAAGGAATCAGATTTATGTACATTGCTTGGAAGCTTCATAAAGCAAGGTAAGCGTTGTAGTACAAAGCAATGGTTATTCTTGAAACTGCCTAATGGAGGCTGGCAAAGAAGTAAAAATAAAATCCCAGTATTCTCCACTGGCACCTAAGCATCTGTCACACATCTCTGTGCCTGTGCTCACTGACTAAACAAAGAACAATGTCAGTAAAAAGGTTAACAAAGGAACAGCTAGGTCCCTGGTAAGAGCTAGTATGAAATTGCAGAGTTAGAATAGCATCTACATCTGCATATCCAGATACAATTGAAACCGGATACTTGATGCTGTTACACATGAGCTGGACCTCTCAAGGCCTTCTTCCCCTCCTGAGCAATTAGTGATCATAGTACTTTAGACTCACTCTAACAATACACCTCTCCATGAGACCCGACAGCCTCAGCTTGGCCTGCAGATGCTCTAAACATCCTAGCAGGGGCAAGAGGAGAAGAGAGGGAGATTAATTTGCAGGTGAAGACCTACAAGCTCCAGGAGATAAAATTACTGGCCCTGGGATCCCACAGGGAAGCTGGAAGGAGGGGGCTCCACATTTTTCCAACTGTGGGCTCTATTCAGCCATTTCAGAAGAGCTTCATAGCAAGGAAAACAGCACTCCCATGGACAGGCATGTAGCTCCTCACTACAGGGTAGAGACAGGAGCTTATTAGCACTCCCCCGAACCCACATCAAGCTGAGCAGGCTGGCTAGAGAAGAACCAAACCTTCATTAACCCTTTCATCTGCAGGCTTTAGAACATCATTTACCACTCCCTCTTCTACAGATGGAAGGGTACTAGAACTTGGAAGTGCCTAGCCTAAAACTTCCTACAGGTGAGAAAAGACACACAACAGTAAGGGGGTGGCTGGAAAATCTGGACCAATTCGTGATGTACTGTCTCCTCCTTCTGGTTAGAATTACATCCAGGCTAGTAAAAGTTTAACAAACAGTACCGGGCTGGGTTGGAGGAATACCCTGAATTGTAGTTCGTTAATTTTTATGGAAAACTCTTCAATGATGATGTGAAACAAGGAGAGGACACCCTACTTGCAGAATTCTCAAACATTTACCAAGTGGTTCCCAGGAGCCAATATGACCCACTCTCCCACATCACTGGGCACTGAATCACAAAACCTTCAGTCCCCCTTGATGGAGCTCCAGCGTCAGTGCAAAGCCCAGTACCTGGTTGTAGCTAGTAATGTATGCTCCAGAATCCAATGCACAGGATGTATTTCAAAGTCACGCTGCCCTTTCACCACCACCACTGTTCTCCTTGGGGGCTAAAACTTTTCTCTCTTCCATGTTTTAAGGGCATTTCTTTCATGCAATTGTCTCTACCTTTTTTTTCTTTTTTTTTGTTTTGTAGTTCTGGGCTATTCAGAACTTACATTTCATCTCCCAAGCTAGGTGTAAAATTCCTTGAGGGTAGGAATTATTTCTCACTCATCTTTGCATCCCCATCGCATCCTCATCTGTGCCTTGCACAAAATCAGTACTCAATCAAAGTTGAATGAATGAGTAAGGATTCCTCTGAGATACTTATGAATTGAAAATAATTTAATACTATTTCATAAATGGGAAACTCAAATGTTAATCACATATGCTATGATTTGTCTATGGGAAAAATCAACATATGGCTTGTCCTGGTAAACTTGCACTCGTTTCCAAAACCAGATACTGTAAGGTGTTTTCAGGAAGAAAAGCTGCCCAGGGAGAGTCTCACGTGATGAGTGGTAAGGCAGCCATGGGCCCCCACACACTGTGCTCTGTGGTCCGGCTTTAGATATTCTATCCTTCTGTCTCTAAGGGCCCTTCCCTGGGCTACTGCCTGTCTGTTGAACAGAGGCCACCACCATCATCAGACGATGGTTTAGCTCAGGTATTGACCAGAACAAATATCCCAGTCTGTGGCTAGGGAATGAAAACAATGGTGCTGTCTGGAATGTTGTGAAACTTTAGCATTTCCTAACTAATATTAAGTATAGCTGTTTTTCCATAGCCCTGTGAGATTGGATTTAGGACCACTTCCAGGAACCAATACCCACAGATGTGGATCCCTTAATAGAATAACATTATATTTACATATAGCCTCCACACATCTTCCACTGTACCTTAAGTCATGTCTAATTTAATTTTAATACATAATGCCATACAAATACTGGATAGCAAGCAGTTGTGATACTGTACTGTTTAGGAAATAATAAGTAAAAGTATAGTGAACTTGTGTATGTTTGCCATAATCACTACTTTTAAAAACTATTTACCATCAAGATCTGGTTGAACTAATGGTTATAAAATCTATAGAGACAGTGAAAATCGTATAAGGTGTAATGTTTTTGCTCTAACATTTTCTAACTACATGTGTTCAGTGAATAGCATCTTTGTTTGCATTTTGACATGATTTTTAGAAGTAAATGAATGATGTTTAAAAATGTTAAACTATTAAATGACTATAAGTCAAGTGCTATTTACAGGAAAGAAACCAAAATACTACAATAGGCCTCAAAATGTACAGATGGCACAGTTCATCTTGGGACATTCAACAGTGTCCCAACTTGACATTCATAATTGAGCCCACTATTTTGATTTAAGTTTTATGATATATTTTTTTCTTAGAAAAGTGTATTCATTGCAAAGCATGTTTATAATATTTGGATATTGTTTATTTTTGTGATTATCTATCTCATAAAGTACAATGTAGTCACATTGAATCTTTGTGGTTCATCTTGTTTCAAATTCCACAGTAAATGCCCTTTAAGGTTATATCATGTTTTGCTATTGCTTATGTATGTGCATTTTCTCTCAAAAGAATGTTAGTCAGCTGCACCTGCTATCCCATTCTATCCACATTTTTTTTTTTTTAAATTTTGGTGGAGTCATGGCAATTCTGGATGCACACTGTAATATGGAAGTAAAAGGTGCAGGGATTTTAGAGGGCCGTGGTGCAGTTGGCTGTGACATCGAGACATACATACACATGCATACACACACACACACACACATATATATATATATATATATATATACATACACACACACACACACACACATATATATATGTATATATATATATATATATATATATATATATATATATATATATATATATATATATATGTATATGTGTACTTAGTGTATTCAAAGTGCATCGCATCTATTGAAAGACCTTAAATAAATTTGATTGCTGTGTTATTCAGGTTATTAAGAAGGTTAAATATATTATGTGAAACAAGGCTGATATTATCCCTTGTCAATGCTGAGAGTGCTGTGTGGGAGATAGTGTCCCATTTCTGGTTCATGCTGTAATAAAATGAGCTCATGCTGGTGGAAGATTCTGAGGAATATAGCTGTGTATATAAGAGCTCAACAGAGACCTCGGCATGTGTCTCAAGCAGAGAGGACATCCTAATACCTATGCCACAAGAATGATGTTTGTGGCAGGTTTGAGTTTCAACCTAGATGCCTTTTATACCATTATTAATATTAAAACTTCCAAAAGAAGGCTGCATTTTTTTGATATATACCAGAGAAGGAGTTGCTGAATCATGCCATGATTTTGTGCAGTTTCTTTTTTTTTTTATTTTTAGAGAGAGAGAGAGACAGAAAAAGAATGAGAGAGAGAGAGAGAGAGAGAGAGAGAATTGGTGCACCATTGGTGCACCAGGGGCTACAGCTGCTGCAAATTGAACTCCAGATGCTTGTGCCACGTAGTGGGCATGTGTAACCTTGCACTTACCTCACTTTTGTGTGTCTGGCCTACATGAGATGGAGAGTCAAACATGGGTCCTTAGGCTTTGCAGGCAGGCAACTTATCCACTAAACAACCTTTCCATCCCCACATACATAATTTTTAAAGGAACTGTATTATTCTCACTTGCATTTTAGACTAGAAACATATATTCAAAGGGTTAAGAAACTTTTCCAAAGTGACACAAATGGTAAAGAGCAGAGGAAAGTCTAAGTTAGGGACCCCATATTATTAATCCCTGAATACATTCCCTCTCCCATTCTCCATACATAAGGTAACCACTGTGCTCCTTTTTTCCCTCCATCTGTGATCTCTCCAGTTTCCCCACTTTTAAACCACTCCTTTAAGACCTACAAGCACTTCTATGGGCTTATCAATGGAGAGTTGTTTGAGAGGCACATGGTACCAGCCAGATAATCACAACAGCTTATCACCTTGGAAACAATTGCATTTTGAATGAACATATGGCTCAATGAAACTAGCCAGTTATTTGGAAGAGGCTAGTATTACTGGTGAAAGAGAAAGGGTACTGCCCCTTATTGCTTTGATTTGAATGTTTATTCCCTTTCATAACTCATGTTGGTTTTGTCCTTGTATTGTGATGTGGGGCCTTCACAAGGTGGTTAAGGATTGGCATTAATTAGAAGAAAACACTCAGCCTCCTCTTGGGCAAAGCAGTTAAAACCTTTCCCTAGATCAAGGGTAGGTATGCACTTGTTTATGCATTTTGCCAACAAGTTGTACCTGTTCTTAAGGTGCTAATCCCTGAGCTCAATCATATAATAAGCAATTTTTGTCTGCACAATGCAGACAAATCTTGTTTTATGATTAGTCTATTGTGTTCTATCCAATTAGCATTGTAGGAGCAGTACCTATCATTGCCTTTTCTACACCCAGGCTTATCAGAATCCTGCTTCAGACAAAAGTGCTATGAGGCATTGTGACACTTAAAGTCATGTTCTTTGAGTACCTATCCTCTGTCTATTTAGAAATGAAAAGATCCCAGATCCTAAGTTAAATTCTCTCCATTAAAACAAGCAACTGTTGAGTAGCAGAAATAGATTTCCCAGGATGCTCTATGCTCCTTCCTAGCACTGGCAGCTGTATTTGGGAAGATTATTTAATTTGTTCCAACCTCATAAGAAAGTATGTATCTGATTCAAGAAGATCTCACAAAAACAGCAGGTAAACAAGAACCAGTTGGTCTTATTTTTTTTTTAAATTTGTGCTTAAATTTTACACTGAACATAGCAAGAATGCCATGTACTTTCTATATGATCTCAAAGTGGGACCTGTAGCATTTGTGCAGAGGGTAGGATTGTTATGTTGAGAGACAGAACTGCAAAGTGAGTGAAGAGCCCAGAGCATTCATAGTTTCCATGCCACAGTGATCATGAGGTATTCTTATCAATTGTCATACAAGGCCATTTATTCAGAGGAAGTTGACACTCTCCCTCACTTGTCTCTGCAGTCTCATAAGACCCAAAATGCCCTCATTTGACCAATTCTGATGGCTTTCTCATGGTACAATACATGTCACCTATTTCTTAGGGTTCTTCCACTCACCTGGCAAGAATGATGAAACATCTGGTATATGAAAATGCTGGGTAATACCTTCTAATCCTCCTTGTTGCCTCTCAGAATCACTGCTCAGCTCAGGTCCTCTGAGAGCAAAGGCAATCACTTCAACATTAGCTATAGGCACAACCGTTATCCTCTTTTACTGCATATCAAGAAGAGTCCTTAATACCACCCTTTCCACGTGATCAAATTGGATTGCTCTCTTGCTCCAAAGACATTTGGAATATATATTTTCATAGTATTTTCAACTTATGCACATGTAATAAATCTTGTAGAAAAGTAATTTAAAACAATGATTTAACATCCAATAGTAAATATGCCTGACTCTTCCAGGGAATGTTTTAGAAAATAAGACAAAATCAGAAAGAGATAATAGTTAGAAAAAAGAAAAGTTTTAATGGAGGGGGCACCTGAGAAGGGGAAAAGGAAGGGTGGGGAGGGAATTATTATCATAGTATACTGTCTATGAGTGTGGGGGTTATCAAAAAAGTTTGAAAAATAACTTCATTTTTCTTTACCACTGAGTAGAACTCCATTGTATAAGTGTGCCACATCTTCATTATCCACTCATCAGTTGAGGGACATCTACGCTGGTTCCATTTCCCAGATATTATGAATTGAGCAGCAATAAACATGGTTGAGCACGTATTTCCAAGGAAATGAGATGATTCCTTTGGATATATGCCTAGGAGTGCTATAGCTGGGTCATATGGTAGATCAATTTTTAGCTGTCTTAGGAACCTCCACACTGATTTCCACAATGGCTGGACCAGATTGCATTCCCACCAACAGTGTAGAAGGGTTCCTCTTTTTCCACATCCCTGCCAGCATTTATGATCATTTGTTTTTATGATGGTAGCCAATCTGACAGGAGTGAGATGGAATGTCAATGTAGTTTTAATTTGCATTTCCCTTATGACTAGTGATGTAGAACATTTTTTTAGAGGCTTATATGCCATTCATATTTCTTCCTTTGAGAACTCTCTATTTAGCTCCATAGCCCATTTTTTAACTGGTTTGTTTGACTTCTTATTTTTTAACTTTTTGAGTTCTTTGTATATCCTAGATATTAGTCCTCTATCAGATATATAGCTGGCAAAGCTTTTTCCTCATTGCTTTATTCACAGTGTCCTTTTCAGTACAAAATCTTTGTAATTTCATGAGGTCCCAGTAGTTAATCTGTGGCTTTATTGCCTGAGAAATTGGGGTTATATTCAGAAAGTCTTTGCCAAGACCAATATGTTTTAGGGTTTCCCCTACTTTTTCCTATAGCAATTTCAGAGTTTCAGTTCTGATGTTAAATCCATCTGGATTTAATTCTTGTGCATGGAGAGAGAGAGAAATCTATTTTCATCCTTCTACAGATACATATCCAGTTTTCCCAGCACCATTTGCTGAAGAGGCTATCTTTTCTCCAATGAGTATTTTTGGCATTTTAATTGAATATCAAGTGGATATAGCTACCTGGACTTATATCTGGTCCTCTATTCTGTTCCATTGATCTACATATCGGCTTTTGTGCCTACTCAGCAGTAAAGAAAAATGAAGTTATGAAATTTGCATGAAAATGGATGGATCTGGAAAGGAATATACTAAGTGAGGTAACCCATACCCAGAAAGCCAAGCACCACATGTTCTCCCTCATATGTGGATCCGAGCTACAGATAATTGGGCCTCTGTGTGAGAAGGAAAAAACCCAGTAGCAGAGGCCAGTAAGTTAAAAGGCAGATATAAAGGGAAGAGAAAGGAATGGAGGAGGGTACTTAATAGGTTGGTATTGTATATATGCAAGTAGAAGAATAGATTAACGGGGGTGAAAAGGCCCAAAGTGACGTCAGGGAAAGAGATTGAGTAAAGGAAAGGTGGAGGGAGGGCTAATCAAAATCTAAGAGTATGCAAATAAACCATATGGAATCCTCCAGTTTGGGACAATGGAACACTCAGGAGCCATAGATTGTTGCTAGAAAATTTTCAGTGCCAGGGATGGGATACCTTCCAGTGAGTTGTTGGCCAGGGAGGACCCTGATGCCCCCAAAACATTATAGGCCATTGCCGATTCCCTTGGTTTCCCACCAGGAATAGATGGTAAGACCCGATTGCTGAAGATGCCACATACTTGGGCTGCAAGGCCACTGAGAAATCCTGCTGGAACTGAGCTGATAACCTCCTCAATGTAGACCAGCTGACAGAAAGCTGGAAGAAGCCATTCTGCATGTAGTTCAATGAGAGAAAGAGATACCACCAGTGAAGATACTCAACAGTGGACACTGCAAGCCTTATAATTGGCCAGCCAGCTCAAATGAGCCAACAGGTACAATAGTGGTACGTCTGTCATGGTGGAAACCAACTGCCCTCCAATTGGACTAGAAGCCTGCTTCATG
Organism: Jaculus jaculus; assembly: GCF_020740685.1. Taxonomy (NCBI): domain Eukaryota; kingdom Metazoa; phylum Chordata; class Mammalia; order Rodentia; family Dipodidae; genus Jaculus; species Jaculus jaculus. The sequence continues at coordinate 37,670,960 of NC_059103.1, forward strand.
GGGGGAAATACATCCCTGATACTGAAAACTTAAAACAGGGGTAGTCATGAGCCCTAGGATTGTAACATCTGCTGATGTCTGGAAAAATGTATATACTATACTTATCAAACTGCCAAGTAAGCACTTCTCTTAATATTTATACCCTTATATTATTAATGCTACTCTCACTTTGGGTAGAGAATCTTCTCTTTTCAGATGGAAGTGACTTTGGAATGACTCAAAAGGTATCATGGTGCTGGAAAGAAGTGACTGGAGTACTGAGTAACATCTAGATCACACCTTCCAAGGCTCAGAATCTAATGCAGAAGAGGTGGCAGAAAGAATGTAAGAGCCAAAGGAAGGGTAGGACACCGTACAACATGCTCCCTCCAGACATAAAATGGCCTGGATATCCAGGACCTCATAGTGCCTGACACTACCTACACAAGACTATCATAAGAGGAGGAAAAGACCATGACATGAAAATAAAAGAGAGACTGATTGAGATGGGGAGGGCATATGATGGAGAATGGAATTTCAAAGGGGAAAGTGGGGGGTGGAGGGTATTACCATAAGATATTTTTTATAATCATGGAAAATGTTAATAAAAATTGAGAAAAAAGTTTGAAAAATAAAGCAGAAAGAGAACATAAAGCTCAAAGCAATGGTCATAGTTTATATTCTGCAGACTAAGGGCTCTTATGCTTATAACCACAGAATATCCAGTGAAAGAATGTGTTTATGTTTATGATTTTTAATAGATTTTTTAAATTTTTATTTATTTATTTGAGAGAGAGAGAATGGGCCTGATAGGGCCTCCAGCCACTGCAAATGACTCCAGATGCATGTGCCACCTTGTGCATCTGGCTAACATGGGTCCTGAGGCTACCGAGCCTTGAACCGAGGTCCTTAGCCTTCACAGGCAAGCGCTTAACCACTAAGCCATCTCTCCAGCCTTGTGTTTATGATTTTTAAAGAATTATCTTTGATATAAGCTACACAATGGATAACTTACAGACTCTTTAAGACTCATTATTAATGAGTCAGTTTCATTAGTAGGATTATCAAGGAAGGGACTTAGAATGTCCACTCCTTGGCCTTCTCTCAGCAAACTGGGAGGTTCCTTTTATAGACACATACAGCCAGGTAAAGCCCCAGAGCTCCTGGCACCCATGCTATAATGAATTTGAAGGAGAGCTGGTTGAAAACAATTTAATGGTATAAAGAATAAGGTATTCCAGAAAAGGGAAAGAAAAGCACACTTAATAAATGGGTGTGGTTAGAGACTCTGTGGGAAAGGAATTGATTACCCAAGTTGTACAGCTCCTCAAAGGAACAGATCTTTGTAATGAATATATGCTCTCAAGTCCTACCCCTAGCGATTGCTAGGAAATCACTCCTCTCTTGACATTGTTCAAAGGGTGGAACTTCTGGCCAGATGAAAAGTGAAAGAATCTCTCTTAGCAAAGTTTATGGCTGGTACTGTCCCAGGCCAATGTCTGAGACAGAAATACTAACAGTTCAAGGTACTATCTTCATAGGCTGCTTGGATTTTACCAGCAGTGGTTAAAGTTCAAGTTTAAAGACTTCTGACAGTTAAAGCAGAGCAGATCTTAGGAGCAGAGCCTGTTCCCTCGCAAGCCTTTCTTCCCATGTCATTACAATTTCCATTATCTTCTATTTTGTTTCAGGTTTGATAATCTCTAGGAATCAACATCAGGCTAATGGAAGAAACCTGAGTTCTACAGACAGTCTGAGCCGAAAACATTAACATGGCAGGATCGATGTGTGCAGGAGCTGAGAGAGTGGTAAAGGAGAATTATGCCCTGGCCCTCATGGAGCTCTGGTACTATGAAGCCCTCTAAATCCTGCTGCTGTGCCTCAAATTCTTCCAACATTAACGTTGAAAAGTGAGGGAAAGTCCTCCTGAGGCCATGGGCAGTGACATAGCAAAGATGTGTGGAGCCAGAGCTTCCAGCAGCAGCTCCACATATTTGCCAACTTTCATATCACTTTCTACCAAGGCTTTCTTTGAAAATGCATACAGTTACATATACTGCTAAGCAGAATGCAAACCTCTATTAAAAATAGAACAGACACTTTCAGAGAAATTCTGTGTGTTCAGAAGTTGTCTCTGACTTTGCACTGACGCTTCAAGTTACTGTTACTGATCTTCATGTATTCATTGGCTAGAAAGTGTGAGCAGCAGAATTAGTAGAAATGTTTTCTTCTTGTTTGTATAATAAGTTGGCAGTTTTCTCATTCATGTATGGAGGAAAAATATGGTTTTAGGGAAAATACTGAATACAGCTTTAAAATTCAGACTTTTATTCATCAGGTATTTCTAAGCCCACCTGATCATAACTGCAAACCCTTAAATTATGGTTTCTTTTGGAAGGTCATTCCTCATAATTTCAAGAACAGAAGAAAAGTGCTTATGATATCTGTTTTAGGATAGTTTGATATCTGTAGGGAAATTGTACCATTGTCATCCTATTAGTGTGCTGGTTAAGAGGGAGTATGTAACTCCACACTCAGTTTTAGATGTTCATCAAAATTACTACCAAAGTGTACCTTCCAGGTTGTGACTCCAATTTCTTTGGCCCCAGCTATACCTTTATGAATTCACATGCATCTTCAGATTTTAGGGGACAGTTTGGCTGGAGATGTCCTATGGGTCTTAGAATAGTTATTGATGTTTTAGTTTGAAGTTTTTTCTTGTTACAGATTGGAATGGCAATATTCACACTCTTTACAAGTTAAGGTAGAAGTCAGAAATATTTGTGCACATTTGCATATGTATCATACTCTATGATGCTGGCACATTAGCATTCCTTGCCAAGGGAAGCAATGTTGTACTGGGTCACTTGCACATACCCTGTCTGGAAGTAGTGACTTTATACCTAGAGGATTAACAGTGCCTATGATAGCTATAAACAAGAAACAATGCAAATACAACTAACTATAAGTTGGAAATTCATAAATGAAATATGATTGTAATGAGAATTAAGGATAAATCTCACAAGCACAATATGTACAAAAGGAATTGAACACCAAAACCACACACTACGATTTCACTCACGTGTGCTTCAAGAACAAGTAAAACTAAGTATGGTATGATAGTCAGTTATGGAGTCACCTGTTACACTGAGGTTATTAATGGTGAAATATACATGAAGAAGTCACGTGGGAGCTAAGGACATGGCTTAGTGGTAAAGGCATTTGCTTGCCAAGCCTGTGGCCCTGGTTTAACTCCCCAGTATCCACATAAAGCCAGATTCACAAAATAGGTAGGTCATGCATCTGGAATTTATTTGCAGTGACAATCTCTCTCTCTTTCTCTCGCTCAAATAGAAAAAATAAAAATTTTAAAAAGGAAGTACTCTCCAAATATTCATAATGGCATATTTCTTGGGATGCTTACATGGAATGTTCATTATATTGCTGAACTATTACTTTGAAGTCTTCTGATCATTATACTTCACTACTAACTTGTAATAAACATTGGCAACAAAGACAAACAATCTTGCTTGCTGCTTGTTACATTCTGCTGGCAATGCATAAAGAAAATGCCAGCACCAGAGGGACACAATGGGTCACTGCTACCATCCACTGGACGCTCTGTTATACTTGCCACCATTCAGGAAAGACTCTGACCTCTTCAAATGTATGTTATAAGAAGGGAGGAATCTGGATCCAACAACAATATTCTCAGTACTTAGGTACTTTGATTTTTTTTTTCTTTAAAGGAAATTATATGGAACTACAGAGGCATAACCTACATCCCACATGAAAATGACTATGAGGGCTGGAGAGATGGCTTAGTGGTTAAGCGCTTGCCTGTGAAGTCTAAGGACCCCGGTTCGAGGCTTGGTTCCCCAGATCCCACAAGGGGGCGCACGCGTCTGAAGTTCGTTTGCAGAGGCTGGAAGCCCTGGCGCGCCCATTCTCTCTCCCTCCCTCTATCTGTCTTTCTCTCTGTGTCTGTCGCTCTCAAATAAATAAATTAAAAAAAAAAAAGAAAATGACTATGAGAATTACCTGGTATAAGTTTCCTCACTAGGTAAGTCTTTTCCTCTTCTGCATGTGGAGTCCTGCACAAGTGGCTCATTATCACTGGAACTTGGGTTCCAGAGCACATTTTTCCACATTCTCTACCATCTTCCCAAAGGGGAAGAATTGTGATGAGGTGGGGGAGTTAACTAGCAAAACAAAACAACAAAAAACTTTACATATATAATTTAGTTGTAGTTACAAGAAGCCCAAATTAATATTTGAATCTAAAAATGAAAGTTAGATTACTCTCAAAAGTGAACACATATAACTGTAATTGAGAAAAGATGATAATAAATCTAGACTGGTTAAGTAAATTATGGCAACAGAATCTTTTCATGCAAATTCCAATTTAATAAACTTGCAAAATTAGGACTTTTAAGTCAGGCAAAAAAATATACACTAACTTCTTAAGGAAAACAGAGTCCCCTGGCTGACATGGACATCACATTTTTTGTTATCTTTTTTGTATTTTCTTTCCCCAGGCAGGTGCACAAAATAGCCTTCAAATGTTTCCATAAGAATATTTTTGTGCATGCATCCATTTTAGTTATGTCACTGTTGCTGATGCAGTATGAAAGAACTGTTTCTTTGTGCCATACCTTTACATATAACTAACAAGTGAGACAAAGAATGCCATGTTCACAAATCTGACAATTTCTAGTCACTTTGGCAGACATACCTTTCATTATTAGTTTTGTTGCTTATAAATATAATGTCTGGAGAGTACCACAAATTCCACCATTTCTGTCTCTTAGCTTGAGAAGCATAAAACTCCTAGACTTCATTAAACAACTCCATGGCTCATCTGATATTTACTAAAGCCTTAAAAAATTCCAACAAAGATCTATTGGATATTTCTGTTCTTCTAACAAGGGCTTTGTGTCCTTATTACAAAATCCTAAAATACTTAAAGGAAAGCTACTGTAATTTTGATGGGCAACCATCAAAACTTGTGTCTCTTATCTTTATCTGCTCTGATCTTATTCCCAGGCTGTGCACAGACCTATCCTGACCCCTGTTCCATCCCATGTAAAACTATGTACAAGCACAGAGTAGTAATGGGAATTAAGTTGGCAAACCAATCAGCTATTTGCTGATATTGTCTAAATATAACTTTAAGGTTGGAAAGGACCTTACATATGATTTAGTGCAACCATATTCAATGACTTTTGAGTGCCCTACATCAAGTGCACAGTTGAATTTTCAACTAAAGTGAACAAGGCAAGCCCATTCCCATGAATTCCCACTGGTTTAAAGTAATTAAATTTTTCTAGACCCAATATCTTACAGTTACATGCAGAAGCAGACAAGATATTTTATTATCATAGTATCATCTCACTCAGCCCGATGTCACCATCACACATTAGTTTCATGATCTCCATTTAACAAATGCTGCAATGGAGACTCAAATAGCTCAGTCAGTTACCCCAGAGATATGCTATGAACAAGAAATAGCTCTGTCAGAATTTCAAACATGAAAGTACATGCATCCTAAGTCTCTATTTTAGAACCCCTAAATCTCTTTTCATCAAAGGTACTAAGAATAATTCTGTAATTGACAATTTAAAAATATACCTAGCAATCTTCACTGAAAACACCTTAGTAGGCATATTTCCCTTGTGATAAATAACATTCAAAACCTCAATATTCCTAAAGTAGTTTTATAAGGGCAGAACAGAATGAAACCATCACTATTGTTTATGAACAACTACATCTAAGAAGCATTAAAATACTTAATGATTTTATTGATGGTACTTTTATCATTTTTTACCAGCAATATTTCAACTTATGCACTGGAAGAAGTCTAAGAACTGTTCAATCACAACATTCCAGAAACCACAGCTGTGAGAAGTTGTCATGAAACACTGAAGAATGAGCCAGGCATAGGGGCACATTCCTGTAATTTCAGCACTTGGGCAGCATAAGTAGGCAGATCAGTTCAAGGTCATCCTCAGGTACAGTGAATTCAAAGTCTGCTTGAGCTATGCAAACAAAAAGCACACATGAAAAATGATATCTTGTTTCTTTTTTTTTTTTTTCTGGCTCCTATCTAGCATTACATTCACCATACTTAGCAAGAGCTAAGCCAAACTCACTGACTGTCTTGAGCTATTAACCTCGTCTCATTCCCACCTTTCCCCTAACTTCTTGAGAGAACGTTGTTTAATTGTTCTTTTAAATTTACCTATATGTCCTATGCTCATCTTGGTTTAGCTTCAGCTTCCTAGGCTTGATGACTAAGACCTGTGGGATTGCCTACGATGTATCTTATGATGCTGCATTTGAGCAATGGCAATTAATGCCAATGCAAGGCTAAAATACAAGTGGTAGACATATAGTTTTGTTGTTGTCTGATTCTTTGACACATTAAAAGATGATATTCCATTGTTCTCTAGTTTCCATTATTTTTATGGGAGTCTACCTATATTCTAAATATTCCTTTCCTAAATATTTTAGATTAAGGGTTGCCCAACTTTAACTGCAATGTTCACATGACAGCTATTTTGGGCTTTTTATACCAAATAGAAAAATAGTATATTGCATATGGATTTATGTTATAAACATTTAAAATGTAAAAATTATTATTATGCTATGGACTAATGTACAAGGTCCAGTTGTGGATCACATCTGACATGTAGACTTCTGCTGAATTCTACTCTAAATACTTGTATGAGTTTCCTGCTTTATCGTGGGTTTTCAATAGTGTGTGGTTTGATCCAGGTGTCTCCTATAAACTTATATGTTCTGAATGCTAGGTTCCCAGCTGATGGAGATTTGGGGAATTAATAACTTCTGGAGGCAGAGTATTGTTGGAGGTGGGCTAAGGGTGTTATAGCCAGCTTCCCCTTGCCAGTGTCTGGAACACTCTCCTGTTCCTATTGTCTATCTGATGTTGCCCAGAAGGTGATGTCCATCCTCTGCTCATCCCATTGTTTTCCCTGCCATGATGGAGCTTTCCCTCAAATCTGTAAGCCAAAATAAACCTTTTTTATTTTTTTCCCCACAAGCTGCTGTTGGTCGGGTGATTTCTGCTAGCAATGTGAACCTGACTGCAACAGTAAAATTGGTACCAAGGGAGGGGTCATTTGCTGCTAGACACCTGTGTGGCTTTGGCCTTTTGGAGCTGATTTGTAAGAGGAACAGGAAGGATTTAAAACCTTGGCCTAAGAGATGCCTTGCAGTGCTGTAAGTACAGCTTGATGGACTATTATGGTCAGAGTTCAAAGATCTGATTGCAGTAAGAATTATGGACTGTGAGGTTTCGCGTATGAGGGTTAGAAAGAGCTTTATCTGGACTGGGCCAGAAGCCATTTGTGTGAAAGGTTTGCTGTTATGCCCATGTCCTGGGAATGTGTGCAGAGCTGCTTTATGTAGAAATAGAGTGGTGTGAGAAGAGGGATATGGCACAGAAATGAAATCTTTATGCTGAAACTTCTTTCTATTCAGCTGCTTATATGAGAGATTATTACAGTGTTTGAGATAGGGCCAGTTGATCTGCATTGGGGCAATGGGCAGGCTGTAGACTTTTTGAAGAGGACTGAATGCTCAAGGAGTGTTCTGTTCTTCAACATCTCCTTCACTCTACCCCCTCTCCCCAGATTAACAAATTGGCACCAGACCTGGTATTATGGCACATAAAAAATTTAGGAAAGAGAGGGTCATTGAATTTGCAACATAATCTTTTGTTTTGGAAATGGCCATGGGCAGTGTGAAACAGGTTTGCTACATACCTGCACGGAGACCCAATGGAGCCATGAGAATAAACTGTGAGTTGCAGTGGAGACCCAGTGGTGATGCCAGGACCACGAGATGGCTACCAAGGAGGGCTACTGACCCCAAATGAAATTTTCCAGGACTATAAGTAGCCTAGCTTGAGGGGTGGAACTGGAACTCCAGAGACTTGCTGCTGGTTAGAATTATCAGACTTGGAGACTTCTCATTGACTAGAGTTGTTGGACTTGGAGCTACAGAGTTTGATGTTTGTCTTGTTTAAATATTGTATTAGTTGAATATTTACTATGCCTAATCCATCTTTTTCAGTGTGAATGTTTATTCTGTGCCATTATGGGTTTGGTGGGGGGTATTTTTGGTATTATGGCTCAGTTCAAAGATATTGGAATATGGGAATGTTTGAACATCATTAGAACTGATAATAACTATGGGGAAATATAAAGTTGGAAGAATGCATTGTGTTTTTTTTTCGAGGTAGGGTCTCACTTTGGTCCAGGCTGACCTGGAATTAACTCTGTCATCTCAGGGTGGCCTTGAACTCATGGTGATCCTCCTACCTCTGCCTCCCGAGTGCTGGGATTAAAGGCATGCGCCACCATGCCCAGCTTGCATTGCATTTTATATCATGGATGGTTATCAGCTTATGGGGGCCAGAGGTGGAATGTGGTAGTTTGATTCACGTGTCCCCCATTAACTTAGGCATTCTGAATGCTAGGTTCCTAGGTGATGAAGATTTGGGAATCAATGCCTCCTGGAGGTAGTGTATTGTTAGGGGCAGACATATGGATATTACAGCCAGCTTCCCTTTACCAGTGTTTGGCACACTCTCCTGGTGCTATTGTCCATCCTATGTGGTCCAGGAGGTAACATCCACCCACTGCTAATGCCATTATTTTCCCCTGCCATCATGGAGCTTCCCTTGAGTTTGTAAGCCAAAATAAACCTTTTTTTTTTTTTTTTTTTTTTTCTTCCAACAAGCTCCTCTTGTTTGGGTGATTTATGCAATAAATGTGGATCTGACTGCAACAAATAGCTAGTAAGATATTTTAAATTTGTAAACCTTTATTTATTCTGCTTGATGGTGACTAGGTTTCTTGGATCTGTGCTCTGATCTCTTCATCCAATATGGGGGTAATTCGTGACTTGGATTGCTTTACATATTTTTGTTTCATTTTCTCTACTTCATAATTTCCATGAACTCCTATTTCTCATATATGATGATTTAATGCCCTGCAGGTGACTAGAATGATGGCTCTGTCAGTAAAGCACTTGACATGCACACATGAGAGACTGAGTTCACATCCTTAATACCCACATAAATCCCAGGTGTGTGTCATGTGCCTGTAATTGAAAGGGTTAATAACTCCAGGGGTCCAAGCAAGCATTAAATGAGACACAGAAGTTTCTGGGACATGGGGTTACTGGAACAGACTTTAACACAAAGAAAATTCTTTTAGGTTGCAAATAACTTTCCAAGCCACAGCCTGATATGGAACCATTGTCTCAGATTACACAGGAACCATTGCCCCAAACCATGCAAACAGGCTATCATTAAGAGCTAGTTGGGCCAGACCTAAGAATCGTAGCTGGGAAGACAAGTCAGCAAAGGAAATATCCCTGCTTTCTCTTCCTTTTTTTTTAAAATTAATTAATTAATTAATTTATTTATTTATTTGAGAATGACAGACACAGAGAGACAGATAGAGGGAGAGAGAGAGAGAATGGGCGTGCCAGGGCTTCCAGCCTCTGCAAACGAACTCCAGATGCGTGCTCCCCCTTGTGTATCTGCTAACGTGGGACCTGGGGAACTGAGCCTTGAACCGGGGTCCTTAGGCTTCACAGGCAAGCGCTTAACCACTAAGCCATCTCTTCAGCCCCTCTTCCTTTTAAATGTCCAGCTGGGCTGTGTCTGAGCATGGCAGCCTCAAACCTGCAGAATGGGGCTCATAGTTCTTCCCTGTCCACCTGCTCGTCCTCCAATAAAGAAAAGCCTGTGTTGAGGTCAGATATTCTCTCTCTTTATTTCTATGTTGCCTTAGTTGGTTTCAGCCCCAACTCTGGTCCAACAGTAATCACAAAATTTGGGACACAGGGAAGGTGGATTCTCAGGTAAACTGGCTCCCTAGACTGGCCAAATTGATGAGCTCTTAGTCTATTGACAGATCCTGTCTCAATATATAAGGGGAAGAGGGATGGAGGATGACACCCAAGGTTGACCTCTGGCTTATACATGCACACATATGTGCTCACAAATATATAAACACATGTGCATGAATACCACACACATGTATACATGCAAAAAGAGAAAGTAAATTATCCTGAAGATCATATTTTTTCTCAGAAATTTGGTTCATTTTCCTCTCTTCTTTGCACTGTAGTTTGGTTACTTTGTGTTGACTAGCTTCATGTTCACTGCTCTTGTCTTCTGCTGTTCTCAGCCAAAGTTAATCCTCTCAAATAAGTTCTTTATGTCTTTACTTGATAATTCCACTTGTTCTCTTAGTTTCTACTTCTCCATTCTTCTTATTATATCTTCTTAGCAAATGATCCCTCATTAGTTACCTTCCTATTAGTGAGACAAAATAACTAAAAAAAAAAAAAAAAAATCAGTTTAAAGGTTTATCTCATCTTATAGTTCCAGGGTACAGCCCGTCATGGTGGGGAAGGCATGGCGACAGGGACGTGAAGCAGCTGGTCACATTCAGCCACAGTGATCAGGCAGAGAAGTGTGAATGCTGTTTCTCAGCCAGCTCTTTCCTTTTTATACGGGACCCCACCCTCCATTAAGGTGGGTCAAAGACATCATGAAACATATAGGAAGATTGCAGTCGTGGCTCTTAAGATTTCGATTCATCTTGCATAATTTATGACAAACTGAATTGCCTTGGCTACACACATGGGTTGGGAAGGGTGGTTCCTTGTCTAGGATGTCCCAAGGGATGAAAACAGCTATGACACTTCTTACTTAGGAAAAGCTTTTCCTTATGAAGCACAGTTGCTCTGTATTCTTATGTATTTTCTGGGTTTTAAAATATAGATTTTTGGGCTGGAGAGGTGGCTTAGCGGTTAAGCGCTTGCCTGTGAAGCCTAAGGACCCCGGTTCGAGGCTCGGTTCCCCAGGTCCCATGTTAGCCAGATGCACAAGGGGGCGCACGCGTCTGGAGTTCGTTTGCAGAGGCTGGAAGCCCTAGCACGCCCATTCTCTCTCTCTCTCCCTCTATCTGTCTTTCTCTCTGTGTCTGTCGCTCTCAAATAAATAAATAAATAAAAATTAAAAAAAGAAATAAAATATAGATTTTTTTAATTATAGGAATATAAGTTTAAATAGTGGTCTTATGTCAAAATTCTGCTTAATCATTCCTTAATATTTAACTTGAGAAAGTTATTTAGATTTTCTCATCTCAGTTTTCATATTTGTAAAATGGGAATACTAGTATCAATCTCATTTTTCATGAGATTATCAAAATCAAACACATGAAAATGCACATGGTGCATAGTAGATGGTAAGTAAACGGTAAGTTTGATTAAGGTGTCTTCTATAAACTGCTATGTTATGAATTTATAGATCCCCAGATCATGGAAAGCTTGGATTTGGAGCCTCTTGAAGATAGTATATTGTTGGAGGAGGGATTATGGATATTATAGCCAGCTCTTGCTGCTATTGTCCACCTGATATTGGTTAGGTGCCCATCATTTCCCTTGTCATCATGGAGCTTCCCCTTGAGTCTGGAAGCCAAAGTAAACCCTTTCCTCCCACAAGCTGCTGTTGGTTGGGTTCTTTGTACAAGCAACATGAAGCTGACTGCAACAGTAAACTTGGTACCAAGCAGTGGACTAATTACTGATAAAAACTTGACTTTGTGGCTTTTGGCCTTGTGGAACTGATTTGAAAGGGAGTAATGTGGAAGGATTTGAAACCTTGGCCAAAAGAGACACCTTGCAGTGCTATAAGAATAGCTTGATGGACCATTCTGGTCAGAGTTGAATATAGTAAGAACTCTGGACTATGCAGTTAAGCTTTAGAAGTAGGTTGTGTGAGAGACTTGTGCTCTGCTTGTCTGTGTCCTGAGAACTTTTGCAGGATTGCATTGTATAGAAATGGACTTATGTGAGTAAAAGGATATGGCACAGAAAGAAATGAAATCTTTAGGTCAAAACTACTACCCATTCAGCTGCAATAGTTTGAGAGATTACAACCATTCAAATTGGGCTTGCTGCTGGGCCATGAAGATTGGGCCATGAGGAAGAATGCAGATTCTTTTAAAGGGGCATGAATGCTAAAGGAGTTTTTCTGATCCTCCAAGTCAGCTTTATTATCCCCTGGATTAGCAATTTGGTAGCCCATCTGGTATTATAAAGTATAACAAATGCAAGAAAGAGAAGGTCATTGAATTTTCACACAATTTTGATTTTTGGAAATGGCCGTGGGCAGTGTTAAGCAGGCTTGTTAGATTACCTGTGTGGAGGCCTGATGGAGCCATGAGGATGATCCGTGAGCTGCAGTGGAGACCCAGTGGAGCTGCCAGGACTATAGGATGGCTGCCAAGGAGTGCTGTTGGCACTGAATTAAGTTTTCACAGACTGTGAGCAACCAAGCTGGAGGGGCGGAATTGGGACTCCAGAGACTTGTCACTGTTTAGAGTTATCAGACTTGGAGACTTGTCACTGGTCAGAGTTGTCAGACTTGGAGCTACAGATTTGATTTTTACCCTGTTAGGTTTAAATCTTTTGTTCTTTGCTATGCCCAATGCCATCTTTGCAGTGTGAATGTTTATTCTGTGCCATTTTTTAAAAAAAAAAAAATTACAGCTCATTGAAAAGATCTTGCTCCATGGGGATATTTCACCAATATTGAAATTTTAAAGTTGAACTCAATGCATTGCATTTTACATCTTGTATGGTTATCAGTTTATGGGGGCCAGGGGCAGAATGTGGTGCTTTGATTTAGGTATCTCCCATGAACATGTATTCTGAATGCTAGGTGTCTAGCTTGTGGAAATTTGGGAATTGAAGCCTCCTGGAAGGGATGTATTTTGGGGGCATGCTTATGGGTATTATAGCCAGCTTCCTCTTGCCAGTTTTTGGCATAGCCTCCTGCTAGCTGTTGTCCACCTGATGCTGGTGAGGAGGTTATGTCCACCCTCTGCTCATGTCATCATTTTCCCCTCCTATCATGGAGCTTCTCCTCAAGTCTGTAAGCTAAAACAAACCCTTTCCTCCCACAAGATGCTTTTGGTCAGGTGTTCTCTGCCAGCAACACAAAGCTTGCTGCAATACTGATTAGTCAATAGTATTGTATGATGCAATTTTTGGATATTTTACATCATTTTCATGCTGTTTTTGAAAAACTTGCCAACAACTACAGAGAAGTATGATTGGCATATTTGAAATAAAGAAGAAACAATCTCAGTGAGAAAAGTACCTACAAGGGAATTTAGCTTTATTTTTTTTCTTATTCTTATGCATTTAAGATTCCATCACTCCAACTTGTCAATGAAGAGCCAAGGAGGGATAAGCTAGGCCACCTAAGTCATCCAAGCCAAGTGTTGACAAACCACCACATAATTAGAAATGCAGACAAACACATTTTGGTGTTAAAAATCCAAATCTAGGGCTGGGGAGATGGTCCAGCAGTTAAAGCTATTTGCTCCAAAAATTTGCCCTCATGAGTTTGATCCTCTCTAGTACCCACATAAAGCCAGAAGCAAGGTGGTCCATGAATCTGTAACCCCAGGGGGCCTATAGCAATGGGAGACAGAGACAGCAGAATCTAGAAACTTGCAGGCCAAATAGTCTGGCACATACAGCAGCAAAACAACAAGAGAGATTCTGTCTCAAAGAAGTGGAGGACAGACAGCTTGTGGTTGTCCTCTGACTTATATGAAAGGATCATAGATATGTACTGTGCTGAGTCTCTTTCCAATCTCAACAGAGCCTATACTTCTATGAACACATGAGTGTGAGACAGCTGAGCATTTGCAAGACATAGTCCCCAAACAGGACACCTTAACACTAGTGTCTGTATCAGCTAGCTATTATTTACAATATTACTGCACAAGAAACAACAACAACTCTCAGTGTCTTAAACAAAAGCATTCATCTTTTCATGCATATAGATCTATAAGTTGGCTATGGTGGCTTAGATGTAGTTTAGGTTTGATTAGCATGTCTCATTGTTAAGCCCAGGCTAGAGGAACAGCAGTACCTACCTGAGAAATGTTCTTCTCATGGCCCAGGTCTTATGCTCCCAGAAGCATTGAAATTCTGAATCATTGGTTCAAAGCCATCACATCTATGTATATTCCATGGGTCAAATCCAACATCAACAGATGAAGGGATACTCCCCATAGAGGTCAAAGCAGTGAGAGCACACACTTGCTGGTAATAATATAATTGGAAATACCAAAATCTCTGTGTTGCTGTTTATAGTCATGCTTCAACATCAAGAATGTAATTTCCCATATGAAAAGGTAACTGGCAGAAATATTTGACCTAAATTGAAAAGTGAATTGAGAATTTTGAGTAGGAATCATTTGTGTGTCGGCCTTCTCTGTCATCTCTCACAGTGTTTTGGCTTCTGCATTCCCTGTCATCCAAGGCTTCAGAGCTAGCATCCATGGCTCACAAAAGCCATGATGCAAGTGTCCTGACCTGTGAACACTCAAAAGAGTAATGTTCTGGATTCCATTGTCTCAAACTTCTGTCTTTGAGAATTGCTGTTTAGGTGATGTACAATTTAGTCTTTCTAGGACTAAGGCTGGGAAGGGTATATGTAGAGACCACACATAGCATACACTCTTTACACAAATAAAAGGACAATTAATAACTCTTGGACTAACCACATGCCGACTTAAAATAACTGATTAGGAATTAAAACAGAAGATGGGAGAGAGTTTTGAAATTTAAGCTGGAAAAATTATGTATTTTTATCTTTGACCTTTGCTCAGTGAGAGACAGTACTAAAATTTGATATTTTCCCCTGAAAATTTATGTTAAAAACAGTATCTCTAAAAACTTATTATGTGAAGCCACAGATAATATGGGCATAAGTGAAGAATATTTAAAATCGTATATCACAGAAGTTTCAGGGTTATTTTCTCTAGTAAATCGCTTAAAGGGCAGTTTAGCTCATTAGTGACTATCCAGACATCCCTGGAGTACCATAGCTGAGTATTTCAACACAAATGGTTCCCATAATTTGAAATGAATTATTTTGAATATTTAAAGGTAACTCCTTTTTGCAGATGCTTGATGGCATAATGAGGCCTTAACTCTACCTGATTAAATGCACAGGGAAATCAACATCATTGAAAAGTACTGGAGTGACATGAGTTATTTTCCAAATTGCCACAATGGCAAGAATGTGGGAAAACAGAATAAATGACAAGTCATCAAGATTTCCCATGGGACTGTGCTGTCATAGGGTCACTGAAGAACCTATGAGATGACGGAACGAAGTCCAATGGGTGGAACATTAGCAGACACAAGCTCAGCACATGGCGACTCGGGCAGCTTTTCTTGTCTTTGACTTTTAGGGATGGGAGAAACAGGACATAGAGGCATACAACACAGAAAAAAAACAAGAACTTGGGTACGGTTTGGACTATGCGCTCTTCTATTTTCTCTGAAATTCTCTATATGTTTCCACAATGTTTACATTATTGGCACTTATGTGAGGCATAGCCCTACTGTTTTACATGAGTTAACTCAATTTTCACAGTACCTTCATGAAGTAGATTCTCTTATTTTCCCATTTTACTAGGTAAGGAAACTGAGATACAAAGAAATAAATCTTGCCCAAGACCATACACCGTAAGTATGAGGGCTGAAATCTAGGTTCCATCCCTGTAATGCCTACCTATATTCTAGACCATGAAGCTTTCTGGATGAAATTCCTGTATATGGATTTCTTATTTGTAAAATAAAACCCATATTTTTAACATATTTTACCACTAGATTAAAATATGTTATGAGATCTAGATACTAAACTATACCTTTACTCAGGTTAATCATAAATGCCAATTAGACTCCATATATTATGCTTAGAGGGCTGTTCAGAAGAATTCTGCAGCTGCATCCTGACTCAATAAAAAAGAATGCACTAATCAATTAGCTATATTTGTCTTGGGTACAGGATGAGAGAATGGCAGTATATGTGCCAAAATTCTATAGCAAAATACTATCCAATGCTTGATCATAAAGCCCTGAAACCACTGATGACCCCCATGCTAGCCTTACCAATTGCAGTTGGTTGTAGATGACATTCATTCTAAGTACCACAGGAACCCAACATGTAGTTAAAGAAAATGAAAAAAGGGCTTTCTATATCTGGGATTAAACCCTCTCCTTTCTACTACTGCTTTAAAACAAAATCCCTCTCAGCTCCCCTGAGTGAATAATGTGTATAAAAATCTTCCTCATGGTATAATTATGATGAGTTAATGATTGTACAGTGAAGGACCAGATAGTAAATATTTTAGTCTGTGTGAGCTATCACTTAGCACCTGAAATTGGGAAATATAAAAGAATGTCGTAAGCAGCAAAGGGTACAACTTTTCTTCAGCATTCCAAAATTCTTTTTATTTCTCTTCATTGAAGGAATGGACATGGAAACACAAGTTACTTAAACTTTTAAAAAATATTTTTATTTATTTGTATGAGAGCGAGAGAGAATGGGTATGCCAGGGCTCCTTGACACTGCAGCAGAACTATAGGCATATGTGCCGAATTGTACATCAGCCTTCTTATGTATACTGAGAAACTGATATTAGGCTGGCAAGCTTGGCAACCAGGGACCTTTAACCACTAAGCCATCTTCACAGCACTCCTTTAAAATCTAAAATGCATGCCAGCCAAGTAACTCACATAAATTATTATTGAATCCTTAGTATGCCAAGCACAGATTATAGGAATAAGAGATCTCAATGCACTGGGAAGAACTCATTTCACAGGTGAAGAAACAAGGCCTCAGAAAAAGCCAATGTCATGAGCTGTCTGAGTCATACATATCAAATCTCCATTCCTAAGAGGCATGTCGGTAGGGGGACCTTTAACCTACAATCTTTCCCCACTGCCATGAAGAGGTCACTGCTCCATTCTTTAACATCAGACTGAGAAATCCAGAATCAATGCAGAGACAGACAGGTGTGCACTGCCTTTCAATTGCCCCAGGTTTAGATTCCAGCCCTGCTCCCCACATAGGCGTGATCTTAGACATTCTCCCTTGCCTCTCAACACACCATTCCTTCAACTAAAAATAATATGGACACTAATGCCTACTTCACAGGGCAACTAATACAACTAAGTGATGTAATCCATTCTGTGCTGTTGTAACAGAATACCTGAGGCTGGATAGTTTATAAAGAATAGAAACATATTTCTCTCATTTCTGAAGGGTAGAAGTTCAGGATAGAGATACTAGCATACTCAGTATCTATTGTAGGCTGCTTTCTACTTCAAAGATATGCCTTTAGTTCTGAGTCCCTGGGGGTAATGGTTTCCCAAACAGGGCAGAGGGGCCAACAGGGACCACCCCCTCTGTCAAGCCCCTTCACAGATGTGCCTAACCCCATTCACACGAGATGAGTCCCCATGGCCTAATCACTTGTCAATGGTTCCACATCCTAACATTATCACGTTAGCAAAACCAGAATGTTGGGCAGGACACATTCAAATAGCAGAACACAGACACTTCCCTCAAGGCCTATCATATAGGAAGTGCTCAATAAATTCAAATTGGCTTCCACTATCTAGTAAACCTCCAAAGGTTACTCCAGGCTCAGTGTCAGAGAGCCATTACAGAGAAAGGGGAACAAAAATCATTTGCAGCTTAAATTTCTCTTTAAGCGATTGGCAAATAAGTGTTTTCTAACTCCATTATTAATACAAGTATTGAAATAAAACTTGTGACTTTAATGTGCTACATTGTGCAGATAGAACCTCTGCCCTGGAGCAGGAAAGGAAAGAAGTTGACAAGAGCTGATAACGAGAAACTCAGAGAGGATGTTTAGCAGCTTCCTCCTTGCCTCTGCCAATAAATAAAAGCTACTTTATGTGGTTCCTCAATTCTAATCTTATATTTCTTGCCATTTTCATTGAGTTCCCAGAGGGGAGCCATCCTATTGTTGACATTCAATAATACCAAACAATAATTGAGGACTCATTAGGCCAGAGGAGGCCTGCAAAGCATTCAGTGTTGGTGGATGCCTCTGGGTAAGGCCCCATTTAAACTGGCTTAGAGAAAGAAGGCACTGTGCTATTCTTAACACTGTCTCCAGTTGTAAATAAAAGATGATAAAGGCAACTGTGGAACTGCTTTGTGCACTGGCTAGGCCACTGAATGCAGGGAGAGCTCAGCCTGTGAGCTTGACCTCCAAGGTAGGTTGAGGCTCAGATCAGGTAAGAGGAGGCAGATGTGCATTTGTCTGTCTATCCTGAGGAAAGTGTGGGCCAGCTTCATGAATAGCAAGTAATACCTTGGGTTTCCCTTCGCCAAGTTCAAAACTTTTCGGTGTAGAAGACATTTTTTGAAACATGTGGGCTGGAAAGATGGCCTAGCAGTTAAGGTGCTTGCCTATGAAGCCTACGGACCTACATTCAATTCCCCAGAATATGGTGGAACATGCATCTGGAGTTTGTTTGCAGTGGCTAGAAGCCCTGACATGCTCATTATCAATTTGTCTCTTTCTCTATCTGGTAAATAAAAGAAAAATGAAATATCTTTGAAAAGATTAAGCAGGGATGGAGAGATTGCTTAGCAATTAAGGCGCTTGCCTGCAAAGCAAAAGGACCCATGTTCAATTCCATAGGACCCTCGTAAGCCAGATGCACAAAGTGGTACATGTATCTGGAGTTCATTTGCAGTGACTGAATGCTCTGGCGAGCCCTCTCTCTCTTCCTCTCTTTCCCTCTCTCCTTCTCTTTGCCTCTTTCTCTCTCTTAAATAAATAAATATTTGTTTTACAAAAAGATTAAAGCACATTCCTGAAAGCAGTATACTCTTTCCTCCCTCCATTCACATGTCTTAACTGAGTTCTCTGATTCTCTCCTGCTTCTTTCCAAAGTGCAGTCACTTGGGCACCAACAGCCACATGGTTGTCTATAACCTGGAATCTTCTGTTTCCAATGTCCCCATAATCACACTGGCCAAAACATTTAGGGGCTTGGAAACCAGTACTGGTGTTTAGGAAGGGTTTCTGGATAAACTGAGTTTTCTGCCCAACTCAGAATGAGTCAGTTCAATGCTTAACACTAATCATGTTTCAGCTAATGAGTGAGTCTACCGAAGGGAACTGAACACTTCCTCAGCCATCTGCCTTAGGCTCATCATTCGTGTCAGCATCAAGCCTCATTGACTCACCCAAAAGAAGGAGCAGGAGAAAGTGCCAGAAAAAGGACGGAATGAGAGTTAAGCCCACAACAACCTCAAGAAATCAAGAGGAAGTATTGCTTTCTCTCTTCTTTTTCAAATTAAATCATGATACAAATTTGTTTTTATGTGACAGATCTCTTTGCTTTGAAAGAATAAAACAGGAAAATGGTTAATTATGTCTCTGAGAAGCTGCAGTATGGCTAATCAATGCTTTTCTAAGTGACAGTCTTTTCAAGCATGCACATGTGATTTTCTGTGCATCCACCAGCAATGAGTGGTATATACAATAGATGAGAATAAATGCTACATATATAGGTCTACTTCATTGTTCTGACTATATATGAGGATAGGTTATTCTTTTCAGACAAGTGAAAAGCCAGAACTTGCTAAATTGTAGTAGTTTTTATTAAGATCATTTTAACTGCACCCCTTTATTACCTGTCTTATAGAAGAAACTTAAAATAGGGATAGCTTCCAGAAGGCTCCTGAGGGACAGGATGAGTCTCTGCACCCCTGTGGTGGTCTGAGTCCTACGTCTCCATAAACACATGTGTTTTGGATGCTTCATCCCCAGCTAGCAGCAACACGGGAGGTGGAGCTTTGCAGAAGAAGGTGTATTGGTGGAACAGACTGAGAGCTGTCACAGCCAGCTCCCCTTTTCCAGAACTTGGCACACTCTCCTGCTGCTATTGCCCTCCCAATATTGGCCAAGAGATGATGTCCAGCCTCTACTCATGCC
This sequence comes from Jaculus jaculus, assembly GCF_020740685.1. NCBI lineage: Eukaryota > Metazoa > Chordata > Mammalia > Rodentia > Dipodidae > Jaculus > Jaculus jaculus. The sequence goes on from NC_059103.1 coordinate 37,690,837, forward strand.
ACATTCCCCCTACCATCATGAGCTTACCCTGTAGTCTGCAAGCCAAAATAAACCCTTTTCTCCCACAAGCTGTTTTTGTGAGGGTGCTTTGTGTCAGCAATGAGAAGGTAACCACAACAATCCCCGATTCAGGATTAAAATATGCTACCCTGCAAGAAAAAAAAACAAAACAAAACAATAGATTTGGCCAATATTTTTAGATAAAAGTAGTTAACACAGAGATCTCAAAAATTGCTTATGAGGGCTGCAGAGATGGCTCAGCAGTTTAGATGCACAAGCGTGAGTTCCTTTGGGTCCTCTTTTCTCTCCCTAGGGCTAAAACCATGGCCCCGTGAACATCAGGCTCTCCTACATGCTGGATGCTGGGTTTGCCTCACTCTGTAGGATTTACCACATCTTAGTGGCTTGCTCTCTTCTCCTCTCATACCCTATTTTCAGCTGTGTCAAGCTGAAGCCTGTCTCCACTTGAGACCACAGCTTGACTTTATTTTCTCCCTAGTCCACCTGATTCCCCTACTTACTTTCTTTTGAAAGATTACTAAAATTTAAGGTTTGCTTGAGGTCTTTCATTTACCTTCTCAGCATACCAGTCAACTAAAAGTCTGGAATTGACTGCAGATTTCAATTCAACCCAATTAGCTGAAAGGAAATGCAGCAATAGGACAGTGACTTAGACAACAAACATCTGGGGTCAGGAAATGGACTCAGAATTCTGCCCATCACCTGTCGAAGATGCTGTTGTCCCTTCAGGTGCTGGACACCAAGGACTTTGAGAAAGAGGTTAGAAAGTTTAGTGCTTCAAGCCTCATTAAAGAGTGTACCAATGGTGGGAAAAGAGAGCTGCACTGAAAATAAAGTAAAACTCGAGTAAACCTAAAAAGTTAGTAATCTTTCAAAAGAAAGGGAGTAGGGGAAGCAGGTAGAATGGGGAGAAAATAAAGTCAAGCTGTGGTCTCAAGTGGAGACAGGTTAGGACACTTAGCCCCAGACACCAATGACTGCATAGTTACCCCAACCTGTTAAAAAAATCATTACCATCCTGGGTAAAATATCCTATCATGGAGTTTTATATGCACAGTCAACCATGAAAATGCTTACTGAGGGCAAGTTGTGGGAGGCGTTGTGTCCCTGAGAAAAGGGATACAGCAAGAGCCAGGGGTCAGTATGCTAAGAGTTTCCTGGTATAGCCCTGAGTATCTGCTTGTCATCTACCCAAAAAGGAAAACTCACCAGTCCCTTCTTCTCTAGGACTTCCTTCCCTGGCATGTTGCTTAAGGCAGCTCTGAACTGCACCCCAGTCAGATGCCACCAGAGCCCGAGATAGGCGAAGGAGCTTTAATGACACCCTGAAGGCACAGCTTGTACTCACTGCCCATCTGTAGTCACTGTGAATTTGTTGCTTTAAAGAAAGATTTGAGGGCCTAGAGAAATAGCTCAGAAGGAAAGAGAGCTTCCTCTGCAAACATGAGGACCTGAGTTCAAATCCAAAAATCCACATAAAAAGCTGGCATGGCCACATATGCCTATAACAGGGGTGGGGGTAGGAGAGGTAGAGACAGAATAATTGCTGATCATCTAGTCACCGGACTCATGGGGATGGGGAGGGACATGACAACTTCAGTGTTAGTGAAAGAAACAAATCAAGGAAGATGAAGTGGAAAAGCAATAGACAACACCTCATGTGCTCCTCTGGCCTCTGCATGTTCACATGGAACATGACCATTTCACGTACAAGTACATCACACACACACACACACACACACACACACACACACACACACACTATACCACACCAAAAAAAGGAGTAGATCGCTTCCAATATAGCCCTGGTGACAAGCAAAGCTGCTCATTTATCTGCCCAACATGCTAAGAGAAGGGGTAAGAGGTGGGGCCCAGTAGCCAAGTAGCCTCTGATGCTCACCCTTTGTGAAAATCTCAGCCCACGTTTTTGGAGACAATGACTCTTTTTTTTTTTTTTTCATTCCACCATCTCTCATCATCCCACTGTCCAATTCCTGGAGAAATATGCTTTCCTCTTTGTTAAGTTGAGATAGACATAGAGATGTGCTAAGAAACATTTTTCCTATGAAGTAAAGAAAACAAACCTAAAAGAATGAAACAGCCACAAAACCAGAGAAACAGATTAATTTCTAAACTAGACTGATCTTTATACAACTTGAGGCCTTAATTAAATAAATATCCCCATACCATACACTCAGCCCACTAAATTAAGCTTCCAAGAGATAGAACCATGGATCAAGTTTTGTACAGATACTCTCTGATGATATAAGCTTTGTGATCCTATCAAATCAACTGTAACCGAGCCATCATTGACATAATTTAACTGTATGGCACTCAGGTTCCTCCTTCATCACACAGGGGCTACTGATCTTAACAAGAATTTTGCAGGCCCAAATTGTATATAGTGAACACTTTTGTCACATAACATCCAAATCCTTTGGCAGCTACACTCAGCATGCTTCCAACTGTGCCCAATTCACTACTTCAAAGGTATGTTTTTCTAGCAATGCATAGCTCAAATTGACAAAATACACTTTGTTAAGTGGAGTCTATATAGCACATAATTTTCTCATGCTGGTCTTGTTTTTCCCCTCCAGAGGATCCCAGGAGAGGTTGATTCCTCCATGACAATTGCTCAAATACTTGAAGATTTCAAACATGATTCCATTTTTCTTTTTTGACCATCCTGCTCCCTAAAACCTTCTTACATGAACTCAATCCACTATCCCTCGCCCATCTTGACTTACTTTGGGTGATTTTATGTTCAGGAAGCATTTGCAGTATCAAACTTATTTTCTCTATGTATTAGTCATGGTAGTGATAAGCTGTTGTTGTTCTATCATCCTTAAGCATCATGTGATGAAATATAACAAAGTGATGAAATACAACAAAGGTTTTCATGTTCAACAAACAAAGGCCTCATATTCAACAAAGCTAACATGAAGCTCCACTCTACATGGTCACGCAAAGACTGAGGTTGCAGCAGAATTTAATGCTTGGTATCTGCACCATGTAAAATATGAGCCCTTTCTAGTCACTTCTACAGCCTCAGAGAGGACTAGAGCCCCACACTGCTTTATCAAGGAATGGTTTTCAGCTCATTGTCTGGGAATGGGGACACTGCAAGATATGAGGTGGTCTACGCTATGTGGCATGGACACAAACTAATAAGCAAATGAGCAATACTGCTATCCCTTCTACCTTTTTCTCAGCTGAAGCACAATAAAAACACCGTCCACAGAGATTCCAAAGACACAAAGACATTCACAGACAGGGTTGGAGATAACTGCTTCTGAGCTTTTTTTTTTTTTTTTTCTTTTTTAATGACTTAGCTGGTTTAGGCTGAAGTTGTTCTGTCCTTATATCAGTAAACAAGGAAAAACCCTGATAGATCGTTCTTGGATTTCCAAACTTCCCTTCCTATTTCTTCTCCTCCTATTTTCAATATCAATTTTCACAATGAATTTTTCCACACAGAGAAGCGCCGGCACAAACTGGCTCATGTATCTAGAGGTCTGGAGTTCTTCTAGAGTGGCAAGAGGCCTTAGCTGCCCACACGCCACCCCGACTCCGTCCCTCCCTCCCTTCCTTTCTCGCCTTGTAAATACATGAATAAAAATAAATATTAAACAAAACATCTTAATGCCCCAGTAGAAACTTGTACAACTAGAAAGATGAATACTAGAAAGTCGGGCCACACTCTCTACAGATAGTTTGTTGCTTCCAGTACAAGAAGCAGGACCCACACTTCATAAACCAGCTATCTATTTATTGCTACTTCTTATGTTATTTTTAAACTACAGAAGAAATGTATTACTTCTCCCAAGTTATTATTTTATTTTAAGAACATTTTATATGTATCATTGTTCATTTTACCACCCAAGTTTATGTTTATAGCAGATGTAAATAGAAATAGTTTTAATTTGTATTTACTTATCTTTTAAGCACCATATATATATATATATATATATATATATATATATATATATATATATGATCTCTCTCTCTCTCTCATCATATATATATATGATGAGAGAGAGAGAGAGAGAGCTGTATGTGTACATGTGTATACCAGGCCATTTACCACCGCAAACCAACCCCAGATGCATGCAGCACTTCGTGCATTTAACTTCACATGGGTAGTGGGAAATCAAACCTGAGCCGTCAGGCTTTGTAAGCAAGTGTTTTTAACTGCTGAGGCATTTCCCAGCCCTACTTATTTATTAAGAGAGTTTTCTGTTCTACTTATTTTCAAGATACAATGGAGATCAATAGCAATATTTCAAAATCTAAAAATTCTATCTTATGCCATAAAAGGATAAGTAAAAAGTTAAATATTCTTCTATTTTGTTTATTTCATGGCATCTATATTATAGAATTAACTATCTGAGACCTGAAATAAAATTTTAAAACAAATTTACAGCACTGAAAATATTCACAAGATGGGACATGGCATTCAGAGATTCACTTTTCCAGATATAAAGGTTCTTAGCTCTCTTGTATACAAAATTATACACAGCTTAATAATGAGCAAAACTTGAGAACAGAATGTAGGTAAGAGATGCTGGCTTGAAATTTAAGTTTCAGAGATTCCTTTACAAAAAGTAGCTTTTATTTCTGTTAAAATGTGTCTGATATCCAAAAATAACATTATGATTTGTTCCTCATATTTTCATGTTCTTAAATATCTGCTTCATCTAATGCCCCATTTGTTGAAAGAATGGTCCCATTAATTTATTAATTTCTCTAGTAAAGTATAAAATCATTAAGAGAGGATAATGTCTTTCTATTTCCTTTTTTAAAAGTTTTTTAAATAATATATAGTATATAGTCATTATACGTGGTACTGTGTTACATAAGGGCATTTTCTTTTTTTTTTTTAATTTTTATTTATTTATTTGAGAGTGACAGACACAGAGAGAAAGACAGATAGAGGGAGAGAGAGAGAATGGGTGCGCCAGGGCTTCCAGCCTCTGCAAACGAACTCCAGACGCGTGCGCCCCCTTGTGCATCTGGCTAACGTGGGACGTGGGGAACCGAGCCTCGAACCGGGGTCCTTAGGCTTCACAGGCAAGCGCTTAACTGCTAAGCCATCTCTCCAGCCCACATAAGGGCATTTTCATCTAGCATTTATTGAATGAAAGATACTCCTCCCATAGCTCCCTATTCTTCCCTTCTTCACTCTTCCTCCATCCCATCAGTTTTTCTTGTTCTCTGAACAGTTGCACCTCTACATTTATGTCACAGATGCATACTTGATTTTATACATCTATATAAAATCTAGGAGCACATGTAAGAGAAAATACATTAACATTTCTAGAATGGCTTAATTTGTTTAACATGATTAATTCCAGTTGCATCCATTTTTATATTAATGACTTTATAGCCTTATTCTCTGTGGCTGAAAAAAAATCCACTGTGTATATAAACACATTATTTTTATCCATTCCTCTGTTGTTGGGCTCCTAGGTTGGTTCTATAACTCACTATTGTGAATAATGCTGCAGTAAACATTGATGTGCAAGTATCTGTGTAGTGTGCTGACTTGGAGTCCTTCAGGTAAATACCCATGAGTGGTATGTCTGGCTCATATGGTAGATCTATTTTTGGCTTCTTAAGGAATCTCCATACTGATTTCCATATTGGTTCCCACAAGAATTATGTAAGATCCCCTGTGTTCATCCTCACCAACATTTGTTATTTGTTTTCTTTTATTTACTTTTTATTTTATTTATTAATTTGAGAGTGAAAGACAGAGAAAGAGGCAGAGAGAGAGAGAGAATGGGCATGCCAAGGATTCCAGCCACTGCATATGAACTGCAGACACATGCGCCCCCTTGCGCATCTGGCTAACGTGGGTCCTGGGGAATCAAGCCTCGAACTGGGATCCTTAGGCTCCACAGGCAAATGCTTAACTACTAAGCCACCTCTCCAGCCCTGTTATTTGTTTTCTTAATGACTACCATTCTCATTGGGATGAGATAGAATCTAAATATGTAATTTGTTTTTATCTCTGATGGCAGTAAAAATGAACATTTTTCCATGTTTGTTGGACATTTGTGTCTTGTATTTTTACAACTCTTTCTCATTAACTCATTTATTGATTAGGTTGTTTGAGTTCTTATTTAGTTTTATTTTTTAGTTCTTTGTATATCTACTTATTAAACTTCTGTCAAATATATTGCTAGTTGCCAGGCATGGTGGCACACACCTTTAATCCCAGCACTCAGCAGGCAGAGGTAGGAGGATCATCATGAGTTCAAGGCTATCCTGAAACTACATAGTGAGTTCAAGGTCAGCCCAGGCTAGTGTTAAAACCCTACCTCAAAAAAATATGTATATGGAAAATCTTTGCTGGCTATGTATGTATATATTTAGAATGTGGGAAAATCTTTGCTAGCTATATATATTCTGTATACATTCTGTATGCTGTCACTTTACTTGATTAACTTTCATTTGCTGTACAAAAGCTTTTTTAATTTCCTGAGGTCCCACTTGTCAATTGTTGACATTATTTCCTGACTGACTGGGAGTCCTATTCAGAAGGTCCTTTCTTATGCTTATATCTTGAAGCCTGTATCTTACTTTTTCCTATAGCAGTTTCAGCATTTTAGGTATTGCATTAAGGTCTTTGATCCATTTGGAGTGGATTTTTTACACACTGAGAAATAGGGATTTAATTTAATGCTTCTACATGAGGACGTCCAGCTTCCCCACACCATTTGTTGAAGAGGCTGCTTTTTCTCCAGTGTCATATTTTTGTCATCTTTGTCAAAAGTCAGGTGGTTGTAGCTGTGTGGGTTTGTATTTTAGTCCTCTAATTTATCTGCATGCCTTGTTTTGTGCCACTCTGATGTTGTCTTGTGACTATGCCTTGGGAATATAACTTGAAATCAGGCATGATGATACTTCATGCATTATTCTTTTTTCCTCAGCATTGCTTTGGCTGTTCAGGGTCTTTCGTGTTTCCATATAATTTCTTTCTATTTTGTGAAAAATGATTGTATTGAATCTGTAGATTGCTTTTGGTAATATAGCCATTTTTACAATATTAATCTTAATTCTTCTAATCCATGAGTATGACTTAGTGTCTTTCATTCTACTAGGAAAATCATTCTCAAATGCAAACCTATATATATATCCTGATTACCAGAAACAACTGCTAAAATTACAGATTCTAAAACCACATTCTTTAATTTTGTTAATGTGAGACCCCCAAAGTCTATAAGTTTTCCAGTGAATATTGTTTGAGGGAAATCTGATACTCAACTACTAGGATAGTCTATCCTTTGCCCATGTTTATACCTGAACATCCATGATACCAAGGGGAAGTGAGAGAAGTGGCTCAATTAGGAGAAAGAGTCGAGAGCCAGTAATGAATAGCTCTCTTATCCTTGTATAAGATGTACTCTTAAATCTTTAAGACATAGAGATGCTAAACGTGATTAGAAAGAGAGCGTCATGGTTAGATCAATGTTTTCCATAAACCATCTGGCCACCACTGTGAAGGTGCCTTTGCAGAACAAGTAGATTTCTGTAGCTAAACAGTAACTTTGAAACCCATGAGGATATCAGTTAAAAGCAGTGGAACTAGAGAAGCAGGAAGAGATGTGAACATCTTTTACTAAATGAAATGACATAACCCAATACTCACTGGGTGTGTGGACTAAAGGGAGGGAGAAGTGTCATCACCTGCATGAGTCTGTAGTCATAGATACAGATGGCATGTATTAAAGAAAGAGTAGCAGATTTGGGCATGGATACAATTCTTGTAGAAAGGATATTTGTTGAACCATTGAGTTTCATGACCCAGTATCAAGTCTAAGAGATTATAATTTGATATATGACTCCCAGAAGAATTATTTGGGTGTCTATTTTAAACATAGGAATTATAGACATACAGGTGTTAGGTGAATCTGGTGCATGATTGAGGTCCAATGAGTGTTGCAAGGTGTCTAGTGTATTGAGCATGTGAGAGATGCAATTTTTTGTGAGAGATGTATTAACTACAACTATAGAGACATAAAATACTAGACAAAAGGAATATGTAGATAAATTCAGAAAATAAAGCTACTTTCCTCCTAAATTTGAGCTTCTAAATACATTTTAGGAGATGAGAGGGAGATGAAAATAAACTTCTTCTCTCCTAGTGACCTAATCTTGTTCTTTAAATTTTGAGATTTTCGCCCCTTAATTTCTGGCATCTAGCCCACCCCATGATGTTTAAAATTACAAGTAGGTTCTATTTAACCCATCATAACTTAAAAGAAAACCTCCTAGATAAAGTAGTAAGATTTTCTCTTTGCCTAAATGCCACCAAAGGGAAAAAACATTTAATTATTTGTTTTTTTAAAACATGTTTTCATTGCCTTTGTAAAGTTTTACAAGAAACACATCTGATGCTTAGTTGATAGTAGCTCAGGAATATAATTATTCTTCTGGAGTCATCCAAATATTTATTGTGATTGCCTGAGCTTAGGTTTCAGGAGCATACTACAAAGACTGAAACTAATTGACCCCAAATCTCAGAGCTTTTATATGATGCACTTTTGGGCTGAAATCAAAGGTTGTGTCAAGGCTGTAACATGGAAAGGGGCATTTTTGCATCTCTCTGTGTTCCTGAAAGAAACTGACAAAACTCATTCTTTGCCACACAGTTATCATTTCTATGTAGACCTATCTGGTCTGCTTAACAGTGTGGTGATATCATCAAAAAAGAATCAGACTCAGTTGGTCTTCTGGAAATTAATAGTTGATATTGTTTCATGCAAATTATTCTTAAACTGAGAAGCTTTTCATACAAAAACTTTTCTCAAACTGTATGCAAGAAATCATAAATCTTTTAACAGTTTTGATACCATTTTATGCAGAACTATTTAAATCCAGTAATTTCTATGTAAGCTCCTGCTAATTCCTGGCATTAATGACAATTATATAGTTTCCCATCTCTTTTTCCAGCTGTTCTCTACTAAAAACCAAACAGCAGCTCTTATTGTTGAAGTAAAAATATTAACTAGAGGAAATAAATTTAGGGAATTCTAAAAGTTAATACCCATACTTGTTATGGCAAGCATAGAAGAAAACCATTTAGAATTCAGCAGGAAAAAAGGGGGCTCTGGGCTACAAAAAAGGTAGCCCTTCTCTACAGGAACTTCAGCTATTGTGTCTTCTAATTTTCTCTTGGATACTCTTCTTAATCTGGATATTGAAAAATCTCACCTCTATCCCCTGACCTTGCTCTACAGTCAGTTTATATCTGCTGCTCTTTCCAAAGTATAAGCCTGTCATACATATATTTCTTGGATGACTGCCCATCACTTGTAAAGTTCCTGTCTCATAACAAGTTACTAAAGTCTCCCTTTTGTTTTCCTATCTGTACTTGACACTCTAGAAGAGCCTCACACACAGATCCAATTGCTCTAAAGCACCAATCCCAGGCATTCTGAGCTCCACCATGCTGGCATCATCACAGTGTAACCCTTGGCCTCAGGGCTCCAGATCTTATAAAACAATTTGAGATTATCAAGGAAATGTAATCATTTGCACACCCTGTGACCCACAAAATTTTATTTGCAGAACTGTACCCAAGAAAAGTACCTGTACCAAAGACCTGTACAGTAAATGTTCATAACATCCCCATTTATGCCAGTCCAATGCTAAAACTAACAATATTTTCATCAACAGTAGAATGAATAAATTACAGTACATACATCAAATAGAATACTACAGAACAAGAGAAATTAATAAGAAGTTACAATGCACAAGAAAACTGACCACTCTTAGAAATAAAATGTTGAATAAAATAATTTACCAAGGAAGAATACACACTGTATGAATATATTTACATAAAATTCACTAAGGAGTAAAACTAATTTTTGGTGTTAAATGTCACAACAGCAGCGACTTTTAGGAAAGGAGGGTAGTGACTAGAGGGAAATTGCATGTTCAAATAATATACCGACCTACACGCTTAAGTTATTGTGCATCTATATGCATATTACTCAATATATTATATCTGTATGTATATAACACATCATATATATATTTGTTTTTTAACATTTTATTTATTTTGTTGGTTAAAGAGAGAGAGAATGGGCACGCCAGGGCCTCCAGCCACTATAAACAAACTCCAGACACATGTGTCACCTTGTACATCTGGCTTATGTGGGTCCTGGGGAATCAAACCTGAGTCCTTTGCCTTTACAGGCAAATACCTTAACTGCTAAGCCATCTATCTCTCCAGTCCTTATTTTTGTTTAAGTTGACATTAAGTAGTATCTTTCCCATAAAGTCCAAACTGATCTTTCTGGTGTAGAATTAATTTTCTCTCTCTCTCTCACACACACACATCTTTCTACAATTCTTCTAATTAACAGGCATTGAATTTCAGTCATTATCACACTAGTTCCTATGACATAAGTTAATTCAAAACCATTATTAAACAATTCAAAAAATTGACGATAGTTACAAGAAAATGTGGCATCTCCATTGTCAGCACATTTACATCTGGTTCTGGTTGTGCCCTTGGCCCAGGAATGATTCATACACAATTATCCAGGTCAATTCCTTCTGCTAAAGTTGCGTTCCTCTCCCTCCCGCTTCCTTCTTGCTTAGCTGTGCAAAGTTGTTTGTGTTTTGCTATTGTTATCTTGGTGAAACAGGTTGAAACATAGTGTTTTGAAAACAATGAGCAAAACCACTGAGCAAATTAATAATGTCACATTTACTGTGACTATGCCTACAAGATGCTAGGAGCATAGTTCATACTGCCCAGCTAAGCCATCTCATTGAACTTGGCAGTGATGTTCAGTCCTCACCCTTAGGTTTCCGGGGTCATGGAGCAAAACTGTGAAGCTCATCTATACTTAGCAAAGTGAGATCTGCAGGGAATCTTTCTATTGCTTCAATGCACTTCTGCAGGAAAAATATATCTTACTGCCTCACAGAATCCAATGTGGCCATGATACCAACTTCCTAGAAGCATTTGAAAATTGCCTCAGAACCACTTAGATGTGGTTCCTTCCAAGAGCAAACAGCTGTCCTGAGGCTAAGGGCTTTATAAAGCCATGCACTGGTGCTAGAGGGCTGTGTCCTTAACCCTCTGTGCACAGCCCTGTCTCCTCACTACCCACCCCACACACACGCACATGAAGAGCTTACCGGGGACAAGTTGTCATTCCTCACAGCAATTTGCCCATTGTACACAATCACTTCTTGACCCACTGTATGAAATGCAGAACAAAGTAGTACCACCCTTATTCCCCTGGCTCAGTTTTTCAAAGTATATTGAATGGACAATTATTCATCTGAGCCAGAAAGATGCTCTCAGCTTTTAAATGTCCCAGTTGGGCTGGAGAGATGGCTTAGCGGTTAAGCGCTTGCCTGTGAAGCCTAAGGACCCCGGTTCGAGGCTCGGTTCCCCAGGTCCCACGTTAGCCAGATGCACAAGGGGACGCATGTGTCTAGAGTTCGTTTGCAGTGGCTAGAAGCCCTGGCGCACCCATTCTCTCTCTCTCTCCCTCTATCTGTCTTTCTCTCTATGTCTGTCGCTCTCAAATAAATAAATAAATTAATTAACAAAAAAAAATAATAAATGTCCCAGTTGTAGGTTTTTCTTTACTCAACTCCAACTTTTAAATAAAAAAGAAAAGAAGAGAAGAGAAAAAAAAAGCCGGGCATGGTGGTGCATGCCTTTAATCCCAGCACTCAGGAGGCAGAGGTAGGAGGGTGCTGTGAGTTCTAGCCCCCCCCCCGCCCCCCTCCGAAACTACATAGTGAATTCCAGGTCAGCCTGGGCTAAAGTGAGACCTTACCTTAAAAAATCAAAAAATAAAAAGATAGAAGGAATAGACAAAGGGGAAAAAACAGATTTTCAAAATAGTTCTTAGCCATACTTCCCAAAGTATGGGAGCATGTGTCCAGTCAGTAACCTTCAGAGCATTTAATCAATCCATTAGATATGTTCATTCAGGCTTTCAACAACATTGTTTCATCTCCCTACTGCTGTGGCTCAATGGATGTATCTTCTCAACAGATTTAAAGGCAATCTTAGGAATGTTATCATCAGAGTTCACTCAGTTAACATTAATACCACCCCTCAACACTCACACACCTTGCTGTTTCTTCATCTACCCTTCAAATAATCTCCTGGTGGAAATATTACATTTCTGAGCCACTCATTTTTATTCAGTTATTAAGAGGGCATTTTGCTACTGAAAACAAACTTAACTATAGACAATAAAATCACTGGGCTTTTAAGTTATGTTGAACTGTTAGAACAAACTAACTCTCAAAGGCGTATCAAGATCATACTGGTGCTTGTATCCCCCTGTTCCTTGTAGGACTGGCAGGTCAGCAACATGATTATTCCACAAAGGTACAGTCCCAAGTCCTTTCTGCCCTAGGTTAAGTATCATTGTCTCCTCCAGGTTTTGGACATCTCTGCCTCCAATCAATAGAAAGGGAACATTAACAAGAGGACACTGTGACTTCAGATGCATCAACCTGTGCATATCACTCTAGCTGGGTTGGTGTCTCCAATAACAACTTTAGGATGTGGGAAAATAGAACTGAACCATCACTGGACATTTAGTCATCTCTAGACAGTGTATGACCACCTCGTTTCACAGGACTCCTTAGCTGCTCCAGTGCGTATAACCTCTTTACATTACAACCTATTACAAATTATCTAATGAAACACTTTAAGGAAATTCTTACATGCACAGCATAACACCAGGCCCTGGAAATAGAAAGTTTTGGTCCTGGTTCTCTGGGTTCTTGCATCTGGTCATTAGTAAATTATAGATATTTGCTCAGTAAGAACATCTGTTTTAGACACTCTTAGTAAGTGAAGAACTAAGATAATTATTAAATATATAAGTGATCAAAATACTGAAAAGGAAATTCTAGAAGATATGGAAGGCAGAGAGGAAAACTTAGTTTGGAGGAATACTGGGCAAAACATTTTAATGAGAAATTAGTCTTTAATGGACCAGTCTTTGAGTTGAATGGTCTTCAATATCTTGCTCACTTCTTTATTCCTTTTTAAAAATATTTTTAATTATTCAGGCACCCACATTTTTTTACTCGAAATTCACAAGAATATGGCTTATCAGAAATATTTCTTCCTTCTCCACAAATCCATAATTTTATTTCTGAAGTCAAATCTAATTTTAAAAATATTTTGCATTAAGTGCATTGTTAAAATAATTTTTCTACGCAAAGATATTATGAAGCTATTTTATTTTTATCATGTAGATATTTTTTTTCAGTTCTGGTCCATTTATGTAGAACAGAAATCTCTAAGCAGTACTCTATATATTTGTGTGTGTGTGTGTGTGTGTGTGTGTGTGTGTGTGTGTGTAAAACAAAAAGTGTATAAAGATCTTCTCTAAACTCATGAGGGTTGACACCTCCTGGAAAAGGCCCTGGTCAGCTTTGATTTGAAACATGTGCTATTTATTTATTTAAGAAAGAGAGAGCATGTGAGTATGGGTGTGCTAGGGCTGCAATCAAACTCCAGATATGTGCACCTCTTTCTACATATGGCTTTATGTGGGTATTGGTGAATTGAATCTGGGCTGACAAGCTTTACAAGCAACCACCTTTATTCACTGAGCTAACTCCTCAACCCTCATTAAATGCATTTTTGTTTTCAAATTAGAAATCCAGGTATGGAAAGGAATGTCTTAAACAGATACTTGTGACTATCAAGAGCTTCTTCTAATGGGTGTTCTATGTTAAACATTTGACAAATGCTTTCTCTGTTAAACAGTACATTTTAGAAGGGTCAATAATTTCTCCTCTTCTCCTTCCAATCTTCTCAAGGAGTTTCTATGTACCATTATGTCCACACAAACAACTCAACAAGAAAAGCCCCTCTTGATTGTTAAATTCATTGTCAACTAGAGTAGATTTAGAATCACCATGGAAACACACTTCTGGTTATGTCTATAAGGGTGTTTCTTGAAAACCAGTATGACTGAGAAGGCAAGACTCACCCTGAATGTGGGCAGCACTGTTGGTGGGATTGGCGGGGGGGGGGGGTCTCAAACTGAATAAAGAGGACAAGGAGAGCTGAACATTAGAATTCATTTCTCCCAATTTCCTGACTTTAGTCACAATGTGACTAGTCACCTCACACTTTTGCTGATACATCTTCCTGGCCATGAGGGAGATGGAATGGAATATAAACCAAAACAAGTTCTTCCTCCTTTCTGTACCTCATGTCAGGTCCTTGGTTATAACAGCAAGCCAAGTAACTAACTCCCCCTTAGGAGTTATTTTCTTCTTAGAAACCTGAAAACCCCAACAATGAACATATTTTGTTCTCATTCTTTCCCCATACCAATAGTTATGTATCCCTTCCTATCACTTACTTCATTGTAATGTATTATGTAGTGAGCATCCTAATATGAACTTTAGAAAGGATACTGGTTCATCCACTACTGCCTTGCATATATATTACATTGAACTATAGACTTCGAAATTTTTGTTCTATAAGTTCATATGCTTCAGTGAATTTAATATAGCCCAGAAGAAACATTAAATCATGATTAGGTTAAATTTTGGGTCAAAAAAGCTAGTTTATACAAACCAGAACACATAATATATTATTTCATATTATCAGGAGCACAGTGTTCTGAACTTTGGTAAGTGTAAGGTGAAAGTGGCATGAGGACATGAACTGAGAGGCAGAACTTGGGACAGGAATGAGCTTTGGCTGGCTATAGGGATGCCTACTCCTTGGGAATCGAGGATAATGTACATCACAGTCCAAAGAACAATTAGTTCAAAGCATCCCTGATGTTCATGAAGGCCCCATTTGCAAAACAGGAAAAGTGCCAGGAGACACCAAGCTAAGTCAGAGGGGTGGCAGCCTCAGAGTTTTGGGAGGTCCATTTAATTTGCACTAGGACCTCTATCAATGGCTGGAGTATGGAAGACAGCAACCAGCTGCCAAATTATAGGGAATGTCAAGCGTTAGGCATGTTGACAAGACCATAGTAAACTGGGCTGGGTTTCAAGGCAAGCCTCCAAATCCAGCAGAGAAACCAGAGTACCAAGTTGAAATAAGATGAAAACTATCACAGAGATTGCCCCTCACAGTTCCACACTGCAGGGTGTTTGGATGGACAAACATCTGCTCCCTGCAGAAGAGCCAGGCTCCTAGTCACAGGGCTAATGCCAGACATCGATATAGCCTCTTCAGATCTCACATGCGACTTGGTCAAAATTGTCACAAGATGGCATATAACTGCACATAGGGACTAAATGCACACATTATAGATGTATGGAACTATAGAAAACAGAACAGAAAAGGGCTCTCAATAATTAAGGGTGGGATCTTTGTCTCAGCTGTTAAACTTAACCCTTTTTTTAGATATAGTATTGCTTGGGATTTTGAATTAATCAATTAAATTAGTTTTAGTGTTTATTAAGTTAATTATGAAACTTCTAAGAGTTTCATAATTGTTGTTTTGTCCTTCGTGGACACAAACCAATGAAAGATTTGAATAAGTGACTCAAATATTCTGTTTCCATGGTGAATGAGATGCCAAGTCTGAACTGTGAGCTCCTTTCTGAGAGGTGATAATGACCATGTGGTAAGCCCTGACATTTTAATAATGATATTTCTGAGAAAGATCTCTGTATCCCAAACTTCAGCCTCTAATCCAACCTGCTACTCATGTGCTCTTCCACCATTAGGGTTTGTGTCTCTGGAAATCTTCTTCTGGGATCTTACCTGAAAATATAGAAAAGGGAATAGCAGGGGGAAGTGGGAGTTCACTGGAGGGTAATGGGAGGACAAGTGGGGGTGGTAAGGGAGCATGTAAATTTTGAGTAATTATTATAACAAAAAATTTTAATGACAAATAAATAAAACAGATGGAAATGTCAAAGTTTAATTTTTACATGCTCCACACTGCAAATATATATATTCAATATAATAACAATATATATATAATAATTTTTTTTTTTGGTTTTTCGAGGTAGGGTCACACTCTGGCCCAGGCTGACCTGGAATTCACTATGTGGTTTCAGGGAGGCCTCGAACTCACCGTGCCTCCAGAGTGCTGGGATTAAAGGCATGAGCCACAATACTAAGCTCACTGCAAATATTTTTAAAGTCCTACCTGCTTCTGCATCTGTCCTCTCTTCTCCTCCTCTGTATTTATTTGAATTATTATTGCACACATACTGACTGGCTATTCTTCCCAAGTGCTACTATATCAAGCTAGAAGATGCAAGTCTAATTTTGCCATTCCTTTGCTCTAAAATCTTTCAGTAGCTCCCAATTGCCTAAAGAATAAGGTCCTAGGGTTACAGGATATTCTTGG
Organism: Jaculus jaculus; assembly: GCF_020740685.1. Taxonomy (NCBI): domain Eukaryota; kingdom Metazoa; phylum Chordata; class Mammalia; order Rodentia; family Dipodidae; genus Jaculus; species Jaculus jaculus. Next base: position 37,707,198 of record NC_059103.1, read on the forward strand.
CCACTGCTAACCCTTTCACCCTCTCCTTTGATTATTAGGTGTCTCGTGCTAACCTTGCAGCAATACCACACTGCATGTAGTTTTTCTACCCACAGGATGTCAAGTGTTACGTTCTGGAATTTATAAGAGCAACTAAATTCAGTAGTTAAGGACCACAAGAAAATGAAGAATCAAGAAAGACATGAGAGTAAGGACCAGTTTTTGTGCTCAAGTCTATGTGCCACTCCCCTCTTTGCTTAAAGAAGATCAGTTTCTTCTGGAAGGAAAAAGGCCACCTTTAAAGGAGATCCTTAGAATGGCTATCTTAGATCCCTGAGTCTTCATATTTTCAAGGTATTTTTGTTTGTTTGGAGATAACTGAGTGAATATTCCCATGTTGTACTCACACCTGTTTACCAAGCTTACATGTATAAAATCAGAAGGGCACCTTTTTTCATTAATAAAAAAATGTATCAGTGAAAAGAACCAGTTAGTTTTAAGTACCAGCCAACACATTCTTGCCAAGGATATAAAATATAATCAAGACACAAGTTTATTAATTTGTAATGAGAATCAAAACTGCTGAGACATCAACCCATCTGCCCTCTGCCTGACACATGGTCTCCCTACAGGCATAAATGGAGCAGATGAAGCAGTTTCATGGAGAGAATAAAATCAAATCAATAGTAGTTAGCTGAAGATCTAAATGTTTAATAACATTAGGCTAAGATGATGTTGTAATATTGTAAACCACAATATTGACCAGGCACCTAGCACGTTTGCCATTTGAGATCACATTTTTACCCATTTCCACAGGTGATATTACCAAAACCATGATCTTTTAATGAGATAACAACACATTTGAAAATTCAATCATTTCTTAACAGCTGGATGGCAGTTCTTTCTCCTATAGCTAACTTCTGTGTTAATTTCTAATCTTAGCTGTTAAACAAATCTATTTTTATCATTTCTAAATATACATAAAGTAAAAAAAAGTCTTAACATTTCAAGATACCTAATAAAGAAAATTAAAAATGTGTCCTGGTAGAAAAAAATAATAGAAATGGAATAGATAACTTAAAGATCAAAATAAAAATAATATAAACATTTATGCTCTCTAGCCTAAAAGAAACAGAAACTTCAACTGTGTTGTGATTTCTTAAGTTGGCCTATAAAAGCATTACAAAGATAAATGTACACACAATCCAGGATTGGTAAGATTTTTTTTTCCTTGTTTTTTTCAAAATAATAGGTACTCTTGTATGCTCGTTTATGATCAAACTATGCTTTTAATTCTGGTACATACAAATCAATGCCCTCAAAACATCTTAAAGAGTCAGGCCGTGGGCCTTACTGCACACCAGGTGCATTTGAGTATCTGGACACAGGAATGGCATGCAATCATTTTTTAAAAAACCCTCCCAGGTAACCATGAGACAACTAACATATGGACCATTATTTGTGAACCAATGTTTATGCGCCATCATATTTTCTTTTTGAATTTGTATCTAACTTTCAGTTGAGGTTTTGAAAGTCCACAATTCTGTCAAATAACAATGATTAAAGTTTGTAGCTTTCTTGCTTTGGGCTGAGGTGGATGAGGAGGCTTCAGCACCGAAGCTGAAGGCCTCCAGAATTTCATCTTCATCTTTGTGGATCCTGTGCCCCTTGCAAAATCAGTCTTCGCTGCAAGAATGGACAGGGATGTCGAGGGTGAAATGGACCTGCATGAAGACTGTGCCTGTACTCTTCCCATCGTCAGGAACTCATTTCACTAGTTGGGGAGCAAGCTCTCTAAGAAATACCTGAGCACCAGAAAATTCGGGGAAATTCTACCCTCCTTCATCAGTTCTGACTGCATGCCCAGTGAGTAAAACAGCATCCATTCTTCTAAGACGTGAGGGGCCAAGGGCAAGCTTACAACTGGGGAGCTTTGTCTACCAGTGGCAGCCCACCTTGTCCACCCCTTCCCTCGTACCCCACATTGTATCACTCAGTTGGCCTCTACAGCATTATTCATTCAACCTTTAGAGAAAGCAATTTTTGCATGATTTGTATACATCAAGAAGTTTAAAATAGTTCATAAACCTGAGTTGGCAGCTCTATTTTTAAGTATCTATCATAAGGAAATAATCATTATTTTTAATGAGGAAAGGACAATTATTGCTATAACTATTTATGTAACCTCTGATTATGTAAAGGGATATGTAATGTTTATGTAAAAGGATATTTATTGCAACATTATTTATGGTACTCCTGAATTTAGAAACACCTTAAATATTCAAACACTGGTGAGTGGTTATGTAAAATTTTAATAGATACTGAAAAACTGAAGGCATTAAAATCTGTATTTTTGATTTATAAGATAGAAGGGGGAAATATTCACAGTAAAATTTTAGGCATAAAAAACTGTAATGCAATAAAATTTCAATTTTGTTTGTAAAAAGTTATGTGTGTAATTTACACATGACTTAAGGGAACAGGCCCAAAGCTAAACAGTCTAATCTAGTGGTAGAATTAAGAACTTTTTTAAAAATCAATTTCTTTCTCTCCTCAAACTTTCTATGATTGGCATACTGCCTTATCACTTAATTTTAATATTTATCATAATATGTAAACGACAATAACAAACAAATGAAAAAATCTGTCTTATGAATTAACCAAACCTACCCTGATATTTCATCTGTTCTTATGCAATTTTACTTTTTTTCCTTTCATAATTACTTCTATGTTGCTACATGATGTTTATATCATTCTAGTTATTGGCCATTTTAAGTACTCTCTTCTCTTATCATAATAAGTGTCAATTCAAATCTCTCGTAATGCACCATCTCTTCTTCTATTATGTTTTCAGTTATCATTATAAAGCTCTGTCTATTAGTAAGACAACTTGTATTTACTGCATAGCCAAGTTAGATATTATATTTGTCCTCTCTTGACTTTTTCTTGATGATTGCAACTTTGCTGTCTTGTCTTTTGCCTATTTCCTACATCTTTCATACAATAAATTTTCAGTTCCTTAATAGATGTCCTACCAATCTTTTCTATCAGTGCTTCTTTGTCTGAGAGATGTCTCTAAGAGCCATTGTCCTCGTGTCCAGTCAGAGTGGCAGATCTCTAGGTTTGCTCACTGCCATTAATAAATGGTTCCAGAATCCTCCACAGTCTACATGTACTTCACATGCACACTTTAAATATATTTTTGAGAGTTTTAATACATGATCATACTATAATTTGATCATATTCCTGTTCTATTACCCTTTTTGTCAACCCACCACTCCTATTGCATTGTGCACCTCCTATTATCCAATGACATTTTTTTTTTGTTTTTTACACTTCATGTTTTTATTTCAACATTTAAAATATTCACAGGTAGAGCATTAAATTCATTGACATCTCCATGGAAGATGTATCAACAAAGTATACAGGCATTCCACAAGTACAAAATTACATACTTTGGATTATACATATATTTACATGAGGCTTTATCCAAGGAAACACTTTTTCTGGGGGAAAAAAACAACTGAGGTTTTCACTATACTAATTTTCATAAAAAGTAAACCAAAGATAATTCAAGAGAGATGGCTAAAGGTAACTCAATATTTCTTTAAAGTTCAAGTTTCATACTTAGTCCTCTGCTAACATACCTCTGTCAGGAGCATTTAAACAATGGTCAGTTCTCATCTCAGCTCAGTCGACAGGCCAGGATTACTTTCTCCCATTGTTTTACCTAAGTACTTGTGTCAAAAGATATGCTATAGACTCAAGGGGCCTCCACTGTGGCAGTTGTTATCCTGAAAACTCAGTTCCGTTAAGCATTTCTTTGAAAGAAAAGCTTAGGAGAGATGAATAATATGAATCCTTACAGTCTAAAATAGCTTTATTCTTTGGTAAGTGATATTTTTGTTGTTTTTAATTTTTGATGAATATTTTGAGTTATTAGGTAGAGGATTTAAATTGTCTCCCTGATAGATTGTGATCCATCTATTTTATAAAACATTTTAGCAAACTCCACTAGTTAGGTCATGTTGGCTCTGCTTCTGATTCCTATATCTTCTGTTACAGTTGTTTTTCATATGCCTGGTAATTATTGTTTAAAACTGATTTGGAGAGACTCTGTATGTCTCCCTCCCAGAAAGATTCATTGTATCTTCCTGCATTCATAGAAGAGCCATACCATCCCAGATCAATCTTGCTTTTAATAGAACCTGAAGCTGGTTTGCACTTTGTAACATTCTGTCTATATCTGGTTGTCCTTGATTCCAAAGATATCATCCATAGGATGATCTGGATAGTTTCCTAGAACTCTCAGTTATGACAGCTTCTGAACTCTATATTTTTTTTACTCTTCCAACAGTGATAAGAATATAACTGGGGACTAACCCCACAGTGCACGACCCATTTACATCAACAAGGAGGGTCTAATGGGAGGGGGTAGATCATAGATGAGCCTAAACAATGGTACCAAACTGCCTGTATTTGATGAAAAGAAAACTAATAAATCAAATTTTAAAAAAAATTAAGCAAAAAAAAAAAAAAAGAATGATGGAAACTCCATGCTATGTTGGGTCTATTGCTTCTTAGCCACTGAGCCTCAAGCCCTGCTAGGCAAGAATGTTCTATTACCCAGGAAACAATTGATAAAGATTTAAATGAAACATTAAAGGCTACATAAAATTCGGATAAGATAATTGGACTTTGAGAAGTAGCATATGCTAAGTAATGGGAGCAATATGAGCTAAGGATACAGAAACCACCGTGTGAGTAGAACATACCAGAGATGACAGTGTAACCGTCTGCCTGAACTGTTGTTTTCTGGAGTAGTCCTGGTAGCAAAGTCCTAGGAAGATAAATTGACATCATCTGCATGTGGTTTGGGAATAATAGTGCATGTGTAGAGCATATTTGGGAGACAATGGAAAATCATAAAATTTTTATAACAGGTGGGTGAAATTGTAGAGCCAATATTTTGGAAAAATTATTGCATTAAACCTGGAAAAGGGCTGGAGAGAGAAAGTGGTTAAGCGCTTGCCTGTGAAGCCTAAGGACCTCGGTTTGAGGATTCCCCAGGACCCACGTTAGCCAGATGCACAAGGGGACGCACAAGTCTGGAGTTCGTTTGCAGTGGCTGGAGGCCCTGGCGCCCCCATTCTCTCTATCTCTGCCTCTTTGTCTGTTGCTCTAAAATAAATAAAATATCAAAAAAAAAATTTTTAAAAACCTGGAAAAGACAGTATGTGTTATGCAGATGATTTCTTACGCCAGCGAGAAAAGTTACAATATTTTAAATTAGAGATAAAATACAAGTGGGCAGGTCGGAAAATGTTAAAAAAGATTTATATAATATTTGAAATAAGGAAGACACAGCACTAAAGGGAAATAACTGAAAGCATATCTAGTTAGGGGTAATTATTTTCCTAGGACTTCCCTAGAACAGAAACCATCACAAGCTCTGAGCCCACCTTAGTCATCTTCCACAGGTAAACTGTCCTCAATACCTCACGCCACTATACGAGGACATGAGAGTGTTGACAGACACCATGAAGAAGTTGCTAGTATAGGTATTTTTTAATCCTTCCCTTTGGTGTAAAGATGACTAACCATTTAGAAAACACAGAACTTGGGTGGTTCTTACATATCTCTCACAAAAGACGATATAATATTATCAACCATTTGAAAATATATTTTCTAAATGTGTCTAAGTTCAGAGTGTTGTAAATTATATCTTTAAACACTAGAACATGTGGAGGGATGTAGGCTAATTGTATTTGGCCAAGTTCTGTTTCTATGCTACCAGGATAGGATGGAAGCAGTGTGACACAGCCTACCAGATAAGGTGTGGGTCTGCGATCCATTCCAGTCACAGCATGCCCCTGCTGCCAACTATACTGTGGCTTGCAATCAAACCTTTGATTAGGGATGCTTGTGAAGAGACAGTTGCTTTAGTATGAAAATACACACCCTGACTCTCCTTCCTCCTAGCAAATACAAAATTAATGAAAAGAAATTTCACCTTTAAATGAAGGCGTCAGCATTGGCTCTAGTACTGGGCTCCACTCTATTATTCTGTTACAGTCAGAGGCATGTCTAATCTACCTAATACTGCCACACTCTTCTTTTGATCAACAAATGGCATGTGTAGCCTATTCTGCTTCTAGCCATCCAACAGCCACAAATCAGGGGTATAAGTATCTCCTTGATGAATTCTTCCTTTTTAGCAAATTGGTCATACCATCTTCTTCCTACCGACTGAAAGTAGTGAAAAGGGTTTCATTGGCTATTTTCCAGCTGTTGTGCCTATCCCAAAGGCCTCCTCCTCACTGCTGGAGCATTCGTGTTCATATCTTGTCAGTATAGTACTTTGGGATGCAAGGTGCCCCGGTATGTACATCCAAGCTATTACAACTAATTGTTCAATTAATTTGCAATTGTGGATGGATAAAAATAATGGGTTTGCCTTGTTTATCAAAATGCTCCCTTAAGCACAATTACAAGGCAATCTCAGAGAAAGGTGGTCCACATGCATCCTCAGGTAATTGTCACTGGAGAAGGCTGCCATATGCTAATGAATTCTCTCCATCACTGAGTAACAAACAGCCTTGCAAGATTTTTCCAAGGCACATTTATACATCAAGGCTCCTCATAAGAACTGCGAAACCTCCAAGTGCTACATCATCATTTTCAGCTCATTTGACTCATTAGCATTTTGCCATTATCATTTGTTTCCCTGTTAGCGCCTTCCCCAGGGGAATAGCTGATCTATACCCTCAGGGTGCCTTCTATGCACACACTTCAGAGGCCACCTCCCATTGGAAGCTAGTAATGCATGAATAAAGGTGCAGACATTACTGTAGCTGCAACACCACTAAAAATAGCTGTTATGAGAGAACAACAGGATGACACTACAGAAAACAGAATGGCTCCATGTTGTCATGTTCTCTTTTCTTCTCAGTTCCTATAAAATGGCTGAGGTACAAGAAAGAAGTTCTTCAGCCTGGTATGATGGCCCTTTAATCCAAACTCTCAGGAGGCACAGGTAAGAGGATGGACGTGAGTTCAAGGCCAGACTGAGACTACATAGAGAATTACAAGTCAGCCTAGGCTAGAGCAACACCTTGCCTTGAAACCCCCCTACCCCCCAAAAGAAATATTTTATTTAGCCTGTCTTTAGCAGAGAATTACTGATGCCTGTTCACATGGACACAAAATGTTTAATGAAACTGATAAGTGTTAAACTATGTGTGGGAAACTCACAACACAGTGAAGCTAACTGAGAATCCATCTAGGGTGACCAGTGGGAACTAACTTGCTAAAATAACATTAATAGAAATAATGACAATAAATAACATTGTCCATGTTTTCCCAAAGTATTTTTTATAATCTGACATCATATGGCTCTTCTGGCAACATCTGATGACTACATTTGGCTTGGTCATGATTGGATAGACTCTGTATTGGACACTGTTAGGCACTACTATACCAGGGCTGGAGGGATGGTTTAGTGGTTAAAGCGCTTGCCTGCAAATCCAAAGGACCCACGTTAACCAGATGCACAAGGGGCGCATGAATCTGGAGTTTGTTTGCAGTGGCTGGAGGCTCTGGTGCACCCATTCTCTATCTCCCTCATTCTCTGTCAAATAAATAAATAAAAATAAAATATTTTTTAAATGCCATACTATAGATTCCAGGCCTCATAATTCTTCTACCACACTCTGATGCAATAAAGGTTAATGTTCCCCAGTGAACCATATTTTGACATTAGTTACAAGGAAATGATTTGGTAACCTACTTCTTAAAGATCTGTTTCTAAGATATTATTAATTCCTCCCACTAAAGGATTCTCAGTACCACCAGACATGGCCCCAATAAAGCATTGTTCTATTGAGTTGCTGAGTGCTTCATAGATTTGACACATATTTCTTTTACTAGCTTGTGAAAGAGATAAGAACTAGATTACAAGTCTCTAGTTCTCTGAGTACACCTCATGGTGTTGGGTACAAATTTGTTTGGCATATCTTGATTCATATCTTCTGTACCTGGCTAAATAACTATATCAGCCAAGATTCTCCAGAGAAAGTTAGCCAATATGATAAACATATATAGACAGAGATCTTTTAGATAAGGGACTGATTGGTTCATCCAATTATGAAGGCTGAGAAGTCCTTCAATCTGCCACCAACAAGCTGGATACTCAGTGTTATGATTTCTGTCTGGAACGTCCCATACAAGTTAATGCTTTAAATACATTTCCTAAGCTGATAGCACTATTTTAGGAGGCCGTGGATCCTTTTGGAATGGTGGGGGTCTACTTGGTGGAAGAAGGTTATAGGCAGCAGGTTTTGAAGGTTACAGCTTGGCCCTTGGTTCCTGCCACACTGTGCTTCCATGTCTGGTACAAAGGAGTACCTGCTACCTCAAGCTCTCACTGCCATTAACTGCATTGTGCCACCACGCCTTCGCCATCATAATGGACTAAGACCTTATGAAACTGCAAGCAGATATAAATCTTCCCCAAGTTGTTTCATCCATATATTGTGGTCATAGTGACACAAAAGGTAATTAGTATAGCCATCAAGGTAATTTTAGTAATAAGCCTGAAGGCCTACAGATCACAGGTCCCAGTCTGAGTTAACCGATCTGAGAACTGGAGATGCCAGTATATGTGATCAGAGGAAGATGGATGCTTCAGCCCAAGCAGGGAGAGGATATGTGCAACTCCTACTTGACTTTATAGTCTATCTGGCTCTCAAGAAATTGTACGATGCCTACCCATTCTAGTGAGCATAATATTTTCTGCAAACTTTGATAATTCAAATGTTAATATCTTTACCGCAAAGTATACTAGAAAATACACCTAGCAATCATGTTTCACAAGCCACCTAGGCAACCCTTAACATGGTCAATGCAACACACAAAATTAGCCCCCAAAAGTCCATCCTTTCTCAGTTTAGCATCCATAACAGCTCCTTAAACCATAGTTAACCTTAAAATAAAGACTAGACAATAGTCAACATTCAGTTAAATTGGATCATTGCTGTGCCTTCTGGTAGAAATATTTCTTCTTCTAGATCTAAGTCCTTTACACCAGCAGAGAATAAAGTCATAGAAGTTGCAAGCAAGAGTTTGTTAGTAGGTCACTAGAGATTATGATGAATGTTTCTACTCTTATTTCCATTTCTGATTATAATGCATATCACAGTATATTTTGTACATATTTTGACCACTGTATGCCAAACCTGACACATGTAACCAAATCACTAGGTAAATTAGTTAGAAAAATCATATTGCAAGACACATGCCATGTGTTCCATGTAACAGTACCTGAGGTGAGAAACTAGACACTGAATTCTATTCAATGACCTAGGTGAACTTCAAGGCACTCAGTCATGGAGAGAATCACTGATAAACATTTGCCATCCCTCATGTCACCATATGACTTCTGACCATTTTTACAGTTTTGCTTGCCAATTTATGCAATCAAAGCTTTACTTATATGAAAATAGTTATATTACTAATAACCACAGTATTTTGCATATGTGTACAAATTCATATTCACAGGGTTTGTTCTGTTCCCTAGCCCTGGGACCAGATGACAAGGTCTTGGAAAATTAAGCTAATTACTTTATTTCATTCCTTTTGGACTCTGCCCCAGCTGTATAAACAGAGATTCTACAAGCAGGAACAAATACCAGTTAGTTATACTGAAATTTTCTGTGGTATTAATCTTCTCTGAAATGGTGCCAGCCTCTTAGCATCTTTTTTTTTTTACTTATTTTTTTATTTTTTTTTAATTAGTTTTCTATTCTGCAAGTACAGGCATTTTGGTACCATTATTAGGCTCATCCATGACCTACCCTCTCCCCATTGGCCTCTCCTTGTTGAGGTATATGGGTTGTGCATTGTGGAGTTAGCCCACAGTTATTGGTACAATAAATGTCTCTGTATATCTTAATTAACCTGTTCTAGATTTCTGAGAACATTTCTCAAGAAATGTGAAGAAGCAGGAATTAGACAGTCTCTTCCATCACTGGTTTTATTGGATATTGCTGGTTCCTCTAGAACGCTTAGCTTGATCAATTGGATTCAGTCCCCAATACCCACTCTCCCCCGTATTCTGTAGTGTAGCAGCAACATGGTTACAATAATATATGACTTGTGGTAGAGTTGGTCAGTGCACATACTTGTAGCATATAGCTTTCACTAGACCATTGGCTTCTGTTTAAGAAGGAATAAGGGCTGGAGAGATGGCTTAGCGGTTAAGCGCTTGCCTGTGAAGCCTACAGACCCCGGTTCGAGGCTCGGTTCCCCAGGTCCCACGTTAGCCAGATGCACAAGGGGGCACACACATCTGGAGTTCATTTGCAGAGGCTGGAAGCCCTAGCACGCCCATTCTCTCTCTCTTTCTCTATCTGTCTTTCTCTCTGTGTCTGTCACTCTCAAATAAATAAATAAAAAAGTTAAAAAAATTTTTAAAAAGAAGGAATAACATACAAGTTTTTGAGACACTTAATATAATAAACATATGTGTTTTATTTTGTTACTTACACAGTAGCGCTCTCTTATCCACAGCTTTACTTTCTGTAGTCTTAGTAATCTGCAGTCAATGAGTGTTACCATGGTTCAGTGATCTCCTCTGACATAGCATCAGAAAGTAAAAATAGCCTAACCACTATATCACAAAACACCTAAATCATTCATCATATATCATTTTATCCTCTCATACCAATAAATATGGTGAATGTAATACAATAAGATATTTTGACAGGCTGGAGAAATGGATTAGCAAGAGAAGTTGCTACATTAGCCTGAAAATCTGAGTTTGATCATCAACACCCACATTAAAAAGATGTGGCCAGGGCTGGAGAGATGGCTTAGCGGTTAAGCGCTTGCCTGTGAAGCCTAAGGACCCCGGTTCGAGGCTCGGTTCCCCAGGTCCCACATTAGCCAGATGCACAAGGAGGCGCACGCATCTGGAGTTCGTTTGCAGTGGCTGGAAGCCCTGGCGCGCCCATTCTCTCTCTTTCCCTCTATGTGTCTTTCTCTCTATGTCTGTCGCTCTCAAATAAATAAATAAAAAATGAACCAAAAAATCAAAAAAAAAAAAAAAACAACAGATGTGGCCATGCATGCCTATAACCCCATCCCTGAGGAAGGCTGAAACAAGAAGACTGCGGGAGCTAACTATTCAGCTAATCTCACAAAAGACTAGCAGGCTTCAGGTTCAGCACAAGACTCTGTCTCTACCAAGTAAGGCAGAAGAGCACTACAGGAGGCCATTCAACATGATCTTCTGTCCATGGGCACACATCTGCACATCCATGTGCATAAAGCACAGAGCGAGAGAAAGAGGAGAGATGTTGAGAGCTGAGGTCATAGTGCAGTGAACGCCTGAGTTCAGAGCCCCAGAATAAACATAAAACCCAGACATTGTAGTAAAGATTTTTAATCCAAGTACACCTAAATTGTGAGGAAGGCAAAGATAAGGGAATTTTTTGGATGCTCATGGGCTACCTAGCCTGGTGAAAGTGGTGTAAAATGAGAGACCCTGCTTCCCATGAGGTGGGTGGCAGGACCAACACCAAAAATTTGTTTGCCACTCTCCACAAGTTCACCGTGGCAGGCACAAGCCCACACTCACATATCTATACACATACACCATACATATTCATCAACAAAAAGATATTTTGAAAGAGAGAAACTAAATGCATGTATGGGTTCCTGGGCCCCTGGCCTGGCAGCAGTTCCCCAAGGCTTCCCAGACAACCATGGTGGTGAACACGGAAAATAAAGACTTTTGGGAGATAGTTTCGGTGAACGGCTCTCTGTTATTGTCAGGGAAATGGATTTATAAGCAGTTGAAGATTGGAAGGGAACCTTGGAGGATTGGTGGGTTTAAAGGTTGTTAGCCTAGGCCTAATATGGGGACATTTGTTCCAGCACATAGGCAATGACAAAGGGAAGGTATGCAAAGGGGCTGGCTGATACCATATAAGGAGTTTCCTAGGCAACTGGCCAAAGGCCACAGGGTTATGGGCAAAGCCTAAGTCTTATCTGAATGTCCAGGTATTCCATGCTTGCAGAGGGAGTGGCCTTACTTCCTGCCGATCTCAGGGTCCAAGATTTTGCCCACTCACTGTGACCCTGAAGAATGGGGGGAAAATCCTGGATCACTGCCACCCCCAAGAATGGGGGCAGGAGCTCCCCTGCCAGTCCAGTCCCTGAGATACGACGAGCTGTTCAGGCTGCTACAACCTCTCCATAGCCTGGGGCCTTCATGTCAGACAGCTTAGGTTTGCTTTAACCTGCCTATGCCCAACATTCATGTAGCTTTTATTAAAGAAGATTGTTGTAATTTTCATTTTATTATTGTTATTAATATCTTATTAGATTAATTTACAAGTTAGCTTTTATCATAAGTATGGCTATGTAGGGAATGAAACAAAGCCTATAAATGTATGGGACCTTTACATGCAGCTTCAGACTAAGAGCTCAGAATGTTTTCCAATAGATAAGGGATGGGGAGAATTACTGTACTATTATTGATCATTTCAGTAAAACTTGACTCTATCAACAAGTGATATTATGCAGAAAATTTCCCTTAACACATATTCTACCATACGTTTATATAACAAGCACTTCTGGTGACCAAATAAGCATTTGGGTGTGTAGCAGTTATCTTCTCATTGCTGGGACAAAAAATCCAACCAGATGCAGCTTATAGAAGGAACGAGTTTATTTTGTCTTGCAGTTTCCAGGGCAGGTGTCCTTATGCCAGGAAAAGCACAGTTGGGACAGAAAGTTTATAATCACGATTTGTTTCATCAGCAGGGAGGAAGCAGCAAGAGTGAGCTGTCAACACCCAGACTGGCTGGGCTAATATACGTCAAGGTCTCCCCTAGTGACACACTTCCTCTACCAAATCTCTACCTCCTAAAGACTCCACCAACTGGGAATTATTTATGAGGATTAATCACAAACACATGAGGCTACAGCAGACATTTTACATATACCACAGGAGGTATAATTACTAAAAGATTTTGTTGGTTGATATATAAGATATTGGTCTAAGAATATTTGATATTACCTATCCTTTGGTTTATATCTAACTTTGACCCTACTATAATGCCTTATATGAAGATAATCCCCCAACCTATAAACATGATATGTTAAATTCAACTGACCAAGAGCTTACTTACTTAGAGCAATGACATGGTGGGTAATCTCTGAGAGCCATGTGAGCGTGATTTGGGACTGTGTTAAAAATGTATGTTTCCCAGCACTACCATCCAGACATTCTAGGGGTAGAGCACAGCACTGTGCTTTGATGAGCCCTCCAGGTGAGTTTTATGTACCCGAAGTTTGAGAATCATTGCCCTAGATAATAACTATTAGGTCTGTATCTATACTTGGTACCATATTAAACATTTTGAGGTCAATTCCATTTTAAATGGTCACAGTCATTGATGCCAAGTGGTAATTTCTTTTTGGCCTTGTCATTTACTGTCTAATCAATGTGGTCATCAGCCCTACAGAATTGAATTGGTGCTGTTTAATTCCTGAGAATGGAGCAGACTACCAACCTGCCAGGGCCAATATGACCGAATACAGCGCCATCATTCATAAATCCTATAACTCGTGAAGAAGGCAACTAAACTGGAAATGAAATTCCTCATTCCAAAATAATGCTGAGGATGGACTTTAAAAGGCAATTCTAGCTGAATAATGTGTCCTCTGAAAAAAAGTTCAGTTCACCAAGATTCACAAATCTCTCATTTTAGGCCCCTAGGGTTTTCAGAGTTTTTCCCAGTCATATGTTCAAATTCACACTGCTTATTCATTATTCTCAGAGATATAAGGCAGGATGTCACAATACCATAAATGGCTTCATAACAAATATTCCAAAAATTACATATCCAAAGGATTGCTGTTGTTTTCAGTCCTCATGTTTCAGTATGTTGAATAAAATACTCATGAATTCTTTGAAGAAATCTGTATGCAATGTCTGCACAGATTCTGACATTGTGTTTGACACTGAGCTGCAACTGTAATCAAGACAGACATAGACCAGCACTGGGAAAGCTAGTGTCACTCTTAGGAGCACCTTTATCTCATTTACTCTTACATGCAGACTGTATTCTAAAGATCTTCATGCCAAACTCCTTCCATCCATTGGTTCTCTGTTCAACTCTCACTATTCCTAGAAGCCTTCTTTATACAAAGTAAGGCCTTCCTTAGCAAACTTCAATCACTGTTAACACCTATCTTATTGTGCACATGCCACACCACTATGTCAATTTCATTCATCATGTGTCTTCAAATTTTTGAAAATAAGGTATTTACCTATTCTGTTTATTGATGATCTTCAATTACTGAAAATGCTATAACATGGCTACTGGCCATATTTATTTATTTAAATATGATATGATGAAGATTTTATTATTCATGCACTGGAAGTCATGATATAAAGTGAAATAAGGCAGGCAGAAAAACAGACAAGGTGTGATCCCACTCATAGAATTTAAAATGTTGATCTCAGAGAAGTTGATATTAATATGGTAGTAAGCAGACACTAGAAAGAATAGGGGCAAAAACAGTGAAGAAGATTCACTAACAGATACAAAGTAACAGCTAGGTAGGAGAAATAAGTTCTGTGATGCTGTTGTGCAACCAGGTGAATACAGATGTGTCATCATACATTGTGTCTTTCATGAAGACCTAGAAGAAAAAATTTTGAATATTTTTGTGATAAATTGTAAATATTTAAAGACATAGATATGGCTACTCTGATTTAAGCCATCATGTAATATGTGCATACATTAAAATCGTAAGAGGGGGTGGAAAGAATGTCAGAGCCACATGTTGGGTCATGATATGCAGAGACATTTATCATACCAATAACTGTGGGCTAACTCCACAATGCACGACCCATATACCTCAACAAGGAGGGGCCATGGGGAGGTGGTAGGTCACAGATGAGCCTAATAATGGTACCAAACTGCCTGTACTTGCAGAATAGACAACGAATAAAAATAAATAAATAAATAAATATCACAAGATACTGAATAATTTTAAATATTGATTAAAATAAAAATTTAAAAGGATGCTGGTATTAAAATATAGAGACCTTCAATTTTATGCCAATTCCATATATACTCAAATGATGCCAATCCATAACTCATCAGCAATTTTCTTCTCTTTCACACATTTGCATATTAGTGCAATAATGTATACACTCCACACACTAAATAATATGTGACATATACAGCATATTTTAAAGTAGTTGGATTAGCCATTGTTTAAAAAGAGAGAGGAGAGAGAGAAGACAACCTTGCATGTGAACTTGAGATGCTGAAAATATAATAGCTACTTCCTGTTTTGGATTAACTCCCTTCTTCAAGAATAAGGTCAAATTTTACAGCTGAGTACACTGCTGTACACAATTATAATTCAATGCCAAAGTGCATAAAATTGGCTTCATTTTAATTGTTTCTTTGTTAGATGAGAATAGTAACACCTCTCCTATACTTATGTGGATGAGAAGAGAGTCATTCAGCATTACTGACCTTAGAACAGAGGATGGACCACAGGAATCCCCAGATTGGCATCTGCATTCAGCTGTGGAAGTTGAGAAGCAAAGAGGTTCTGTGACTTGTTAATGATCATGAAACTAGAAAAAGGCAGAGGTGCTACCATGACCTAAGTTCTCAGACATTTAAGAAGGAGTCTTTTGTCTTAAATGCACGAGAGTGCTCAGTCAAATGTGCTTAGGAGATAATTTGACACAGTAATTTCACATAAATTCACAAAATAGTTATAGCTAAGTTTCTTATATAAATTTAATATTCCTGTGAAGTCATAGAAATGATCTCATTTTTACCCTGTATAAAGAAGAAAGTAATCTTCATGGAGTGTAGATGTCATTCCACAAAAACAGAGACTTCTGCCTCTACCTAGCATATAGAAAGAAAGGAAGGGCAATACTCTATCCAATGAAAGAGAAAGCTTTTAATCCATATGACTAGATAATATGTTGAACCTACCAGAAAGCTTAGATTATACAGCATTATTATATATTATATACTAGCCTGACTGTGAGGAAAGACAGAAGCTGGCTTGCCTGAGAGAGGGCAGAAGAGGGTATGGAGCCAGCACAGGAGAATAAGTGATGTGGAATAGCACAAAGGCACAGAAACCATGATCTGGAGTTCCAAACATGAAGTGCGTAGTCAGTCACCCACAAGCCTTTTCCATGGACTTCCTCTGAAGGACTCATGAAAACATTTGAAGCAATGCACAAAAGCAGAGGGAACTTTAGGAAGCAGAGAAAGCTGCTAGAAGGTGCTATGCTGGCTGCTGGAGGAGAAAAGTCCTCAATGACCTTATTCCATTGTGTACCGTGAATGCTGCCATACTGACAAACCAGGCAAGATATGCCCACTGCTTCAATAGTTTCGTGACTGTTATAGGAGTAATCATTCATTTCCTCATTAGATTTGAGGCCCATTCCTTAGACGTATGGTATTGTAAACCTGGTCAAAAGCGCATGGGTGAGAAAATATAGTCCCTAGGTGGGAAGGTACTACTATTGTTTTGCCTAATAGACCACTGTGTCCAACAACCTTCTAAATATGTATGTTTATACATTAGTACTTCTCTCAGCCTTAGCCAGAGAAGCCTCATTTTGCAATGTGTAGAGGTTACCATAGGCTCATAACTGATCAAGTGACTGGCCATAAGTGATGGCTGAGTGCTCATCCCTAAATAGAACATCGATATTACCCTCTCCAGTGCTCAGTGAATATGGCAGAAGAGAAACTGGAAGGAATTCAGAAGTTGGGGGAAGGGGAGGAGAGCTGTGCAACACTGATGAATGTGGTATGGCCATTTCAGTAGTGAACTTACAGCAGCTGTGGTTACCTCCGTAAGACTTGTCCAAGATTGGGACCATCAAGATTCGGTCATGGTTGAGGAACAAGCTCATAGCTCTTGAGGCCTCACCCTTCCCCAATAAGCTCTTGGCAGTTAATGATTATTGGAGGAAAGGCGAGACATTTTATTTAGTGGCATAGCATGGGATAAGTTCCCCATGCTCTGGAAACCAAGACTTAGTATACCTTCCAAAACTTAGTAGTAAATTAAACAAAACAAAAGTTTGCTGCATTCTATTGCAAATACCTACCTGTGCTAAGAAAACCTTATTAAACTCAGGGGGTCAAAACTAAAATGAGAAAAAAAAAGAAAGAAAACAGAAAGAGATAAGAACAAAAAATATCACCTTCACCTGATAGAAGAGAAGAAGGAAACAGTGGAGAAGAAAACACTTCAAACTGAAACTGCTGAGAAGCAAAGATAGAAAATATGTAAGGCATACAAAGGAAAAAGAAGAAATAAATTCAGACAGTCCCCAGCCTAAGATGGCTCAGCTTGCATGGTTTTTTGTTGTTGTTGTTTTGTTTTGTTTTTTTTTACTTTTATGATGCAAAAGCAACACATAATCAGTAGACATTGTACTTTGGATTTTAATTTTAATTTTAATGTCTAACCAGACTAGTGATACTGTCTCAATGCTAGGCAACATCAACCAACTATAGCTCCCATTTACCACAGGATCACAATGGTAAGCCACTGATACTTGGCAGTGTATAATGGTTACCAGCATTTCTTAGAGACATTAACTAAATTACATGGGCATAGCTATAACTTTCACATTGTGGGACAAAGTATCGAACCAGAAGCAGCTTGTGGAAGGAAATAGTTTATTTCAGCTTACAATTTTGAAGTTCTTTATGGCAAGGAAGCACAGCAACAGCAGATAGCCAGTATCACATCTCCAAGGAACAGGGAGGGGAGAGAGAGAGAAAGAGTGGGGGAGAGACCTCAATGTGGCAAGTGGGACTGGACTATAAAATCTCAAAGCCCACACCAGGAACATATCTCCAGCAATGCACCACCATGCTGGAGATTGAGTATAAAACTAAATCACAACAACATGATGCTACGGGGGACATTCTATATTCAAAACACCATAATGATATATTCCATGCTTTATTTTAGAGTAAGATTTGTGGGGCTGGAGATAATGTTCATCAGTTAAAGTTGCTTGTTTGCAAAGCCTGCTGACCCAGCAGGCTTTAATTCTCTAGTACACATGTAAAGCCAGATGCACAAACTGACACATGCATCTGAAATTTGCAGTGATAAGAGGTATGCCCATTCTCTCTCTCTGTCTGTCTGTATCTCTCTCTCTCTGTCTCTGTCTCTCTCTCACACACACATGCACACACACACACAAATATGTAAATAAAATAATAAAAAATGAATAGGATCTGGGTTGTATGATTTTTCCTTACTTGTGCTATGGTTTGAATATTAAATGTCCCCATAGGGTCATGTATTTGCATATTTGGTCTCCAGCTAGTGAAACTGTTTGGGTGAAGATTGTGGAACATTTAGAAGGTAGAGCCTTGCTGAAGGAAGTGAGCTACTGGGCCAAGCCTTGAAGTTTTAGAGCACAATCTTGCTTCCTATTTTCCCTATGTCCCGACTGTGGACACAATGAGATCAGGGGAGATCCTGCTCCTGTCAGCATTCCTTCCCTGCCGTGCTAGAATGTAGCCTTGGAAACTGGCAGCCAAAGTAAACTGTCCTTCCTCAAGCTGCTTCTTCTCAGGTATGTGGTTAACAGTGAGTAAAATAAGTAGTATAACATGCTCATGTAATTGTTCTTTGCACTTACAGAGCAGATTATAAGGCTGACCCAAGGTGTTCAACAGATTCTATGTAGTAAATATACCTGGGATTATAGCATCTTCAACTACTATGGGTTAATTGGATCATCTTATCATACTTTATAGAAGAACATCTGCATAAGAAGACAGCTGCCAGATATGGTGGTACATGCCTTTGATACCAGCACTTGAGAGGCTGAAATAGGAGGATCACTATGAGTTCAAGGCCAACCTGAGACTATATATTGAATTCCAGGTCAACATAGGCTAGAGCAAGAATCTGCCTTGAACTTTCCTCCCCTACCAAGAAAACAAAAATTCTTTTTGTCAAAATCTATGCAATCTAGAAGTCAATAGAGTGACTGAAATAGCAAGAATTCTAGACCCCAATAAATATGTCCTTCATCACCGAATGACCTCTTTTATGAAAACATTTTTTTTTTTTTCCTGGAGATAGCATCTCATAGCATAACACAGAGTAGCTAGCCTGGAACTTACTGTGCAGTCAAGGCTGGCCTTAACCTTTTGCCTTAGTCTTCTGAGTGCTGGGATTACAGGTATAAGTCACCATGCTCATCTCCAGATAAATGTAGATAATTAATTACTGGAGGGCTAGAGAGATGACTCAGTGAGTAAAATGCTTTCCAGGCAAGTTTAAGGACCTAAATCCAGATTACCAGCACACACAGAAAAGTCAGGCAGGGCAATGGGTTTCTGTAATCCCAGCACCTGGAAACTCAGACCAGAAGACCCCCTCAGGCTTGGTGAGCAGCCTGGATGAATCAGTAAGCTCTAAGTTAAATGACAAACCTTGTCTCAAAAAAATAAGATGGGGAGAGATTGAGGAAGTGACCCAACATAGACCTCTGACCTTCACACATGTGTATGCAGATGCCCCCTTACACAAACATGTGGCCACACACATATGAAGATGCATACACAAGTGCACTGACCCCACATATATATATATATATATATGTAAAATCTTTTGAAAAAGAAAAAGAATAAATTCCAGATAACTTAACTAGAGACCTGGATCTATACAAAAAATATTTTTATAGCCATTTCAAAAGAGTCACTTTTTTATTTAATTAAGGTAAATAAATAAGTTCATTTTAGTTATGTACAATTTACATAAAATATATGATAAGAATAACAAAAATTAAGACACTAGACAATTGGAAATGAAATAGCTTAAAGTTATACCATATGCATGATAGTATAATATTATTTCAAGAGAGGTGATAAGTAAAAATATGTTCTAAGCCCCAAGAAAACTACTAAAAGTTTTTGAAGCAGATGGAAACAATAAACTAGAATAGAAAATTTAAAGAGTTACAAAGAAAATCCAAAGGCAGGAAGAAAAAGTGGAGAGAACACAACTAAAACTCAGGTGAACCGATGAGAAACAGCTCTCAGAACATCTACCCTTCATTTTCAGAACTGTTTAAAGTATGTAACAGATAAAAGGCAGAGCCTTTCAGAATGAAGAGGGAGCACTAAACAGATTTGTTGTCCATAATGTTATAGACACAATTTATAAATCAAATCATGAAGATGCATGTAGAACTCATATTAATGATAAAGGAAATGCATCTGTGAAAGAAACCCCACTGTGATAATACATCCAGACATTCCTGGAAGTCCCCAACTTATGCCCCATCTTACACCTAAATGCACCAATTAGACTTCAACTCCCTGTGCCCTGTACGCACACAACACTTAATCTGAACCTTTATCAGGCCTCTTAGGATACCTCTGTTGTTAGGCGGGGACAAAAACTAATGCTACCCACGAATCATAGTGCTGAGCCTTCAGTCACGACCGACAGCTCCTGTCTACTTGCACAGCATAAACCACTACTCAAGATTATATCTACCATCTTCAAAAAAGAAGAAATGCAAGAAAAGAAACTCAGGGACACATGAACTATGAAAAAGAACTTTTTTTGTTTTTGTTTTTGTTTTTGTTTTTAAAATGACCCATGAGCCAAATCAGTCCTCTCTTGAGAAACTTGTTTTGTTGTTTTGTTTTGCTTTTAAGCTGAGCAGTTACAACAGGGACCCTATTGTCTGCAAAGAAATGCTTATTAATCTGACCATCTGAAGCAGATCAACAACTAGGGTAAAGGGAGGAAGGCAAAGTGCAAAACTGAAGAATACATTCACTTGCAGCAGGATTGGGTGCTAAGCTGACATCTATACCAGGTAACTGAAATTACAAGTTCCAAAACAATACTTAAATTCCAAACTGAAGCATGAAGTGAATAAGTCATGTGTAATATTATATAAGATATCATAGGGATAAATCATCATATAACATAGGTATGATGTTTGAGCTTCAAAGATGTTCTGGCTTATGATTTCTGTGTTCTTTAATAAAATCAAAGGGGCTAAAGAGATGACACAGAGGTTAAAAGCACTTGCTTGCAAAATCTGGTGGCTTGGGTTTGATTTCCCCAGTACCCATGTGGAGTCAGATACAAAAGTGGCACATGTATCTGAAATTCATTTGCACTGGCCCTGGTGTACCCAGACTCACACTACCTCTGCTTTCTCTCTTACATACACACACACACACACACGTATGTATATTTAAAAATAAGATCAAAGTACATTTTATTTATATTTGAAAATGCCATGATGAGGCTTATTATTCTATGCAGTTAATATGCACTAGTTAGAAAGCCATATCTGGATATACAGAGAGAATAATGGAAGGAATTATCCCCATGCTTCATACACATCTAAGCTTCCTTTAAACGAATTTCAGAATAAATCATGGAACATTGCAACATGTTCCCGTTCCCTCACACATGGCTGTTGAAGATGTCCATTGCACCCTTGAGTACTGCAAGCACTGCAGATGCCACCATGAAGACAAATGCGAAAAAGGACATTTGGCACTCATGAGGAATGATGGTTCATTAGGCAAGTTTTTATTACATACGCGCTGTCTGAGAGGAAGTATTCGACAAATTAATTTATCATTTCTCTTACCTAAGCACCTCTACTCAAATCATTCTTGCATGCCCAAAAAGAGTATGGCTGAGACAACTTTCGTACCACAAATCATAAACTCTCACAAAGCGCTTAGACGTCTCCTTTCATTTGAAAGTGTGGTGCATGAGATATGGAGAAACTTTTCCCCTGGGGTCTGGAGTTTATTCTTGTGGAGGTGGCTATTTTGCTTTCTGGATTTGTTTTTATTATTATTATTATTGCTGAGACTGAGTCTCATGGAGTGAAGGATGACTGAACTTTGATCCTTTCTCTGTTTCCACCTCCAAAGTGTTGGTGTTGCAGGGTTGCAGCACCACACCTGGCCAGGGTCTTAACAGCAATACTCAAAAGCATAGATAGTTAGAACTCCAAGTCACACTGAATGCTCAGTGGTATAGATAACCACATGTCTGTACATTTATTTTATTCATGTGTTTATAATTGAAGAACCCTCTCTTAGCAAGGCACATGCTCATTATTCTCAGCTTAAGAATAATACTGTAAGAAGGTTGGTAACAGGCAAGAAACTGGACTTCCTGGAAAGAGCTAGAGTCCTGGGTAAGGTCAGACAAACTCCCTACGTCAGTGCTCAGAGGCAGGCTCTGAGCCTGGTCATCCTGCAGCCAGAGGAAGTTCAAATTATCATTAAAGGCTGGATCTCCAGGATGCCAATGCTTCTACGCCATGCGCATCTGTGCCCTTTAAGACTCTGTAATTGTCTCTGTGTTCCTGTCACTAGTCATCTTCTTTGCTCAGTACAGAAAGGGGAGGTAGACTTTAGTTCACTCATTCATCAACCTATCCATGTGTGTTCATCAATAAAGGCTTTTCTCTTGCTTTCATATGCAAGCCCGAGATAAGATCTTTTCCTAGGAAGATAAAGAGGAAGGAGAAGAGAAGCATTTCTTGAGCACCGACCTTTCTGGAGCAGTCTACTATTTCACCTTAGTGTTCTAACAGCCCTGTCGCCTTATTTTTTAGAGAAAATGTGTTTCAAAGAGGTTAAGATTACACAGTTATTATGGAAATGATATGCAGAAACTTAGATGAACATAGCTATGTGTTTCCACATGTCAGAATTTATTGAATAACAATGAATTCACAAGCTATACCTCTTTCATTGACTGCAATTTTCCAAGTAGTTCTGACTTCTCTTGATAGTGGACTGTGGGCAAGTGTAGTTTCTTTTATTGCCATCTTTTTACTAATATTTACTCTCAGATCATACATTACAAAGTTATCATGTATATATGTATTACATATTATATTATTTATATATAATAAATATATATCATTATATTATATATAATAAGTAACATATATCACTTATATAATATATAATCATTAAGGTAATATGCCATATTATTAAATGATATGTTATAGGTAATGTGCATATATAGATGTCTCCATCTATGCATATGCACACACCTGCATATTATGTATATATGGACATATGTAACCTAATGGCCACAAGCTAGTTAAAGAGGTTGCAGATTTCAAGAATTCAAAGAGGCTTTACTGGAGGCAAATCAGAGGGTTGCTACCGATGCAAAGAGAGTCACTGCACATGGTTACATAAGATGCTGACAACCCAGACGGAGAGCTGGGAGGCTCGCAGAGCCAAGCTGCAAGGCCTCACAGTTGAGCCGAGGGCAGGGTGGAGTTTGACTACAGGGGTGCAGGACCATGGATGAGAGGCACAGGGCCAGGTCTGAAAGGATGAGAAGATGGATGGACTGATGACACTTTGAATGGATGACACCAAACAGTGAGGACCAAGTGGAGCTGAAGCACAGTCATTTTGCTTTTGCATTTATAACATAAGACAGAACCTAACGCCATTTATAAAATGGAGTCACCTCAGACAAGACACACCCTGTTCTTTATAACAGTGCTAAATATCAAGCCTATGACATAATGGGAGATGTATCTAATTCCACAACTTATATTTATAGTTTAGCAAAACAGTTTTTAGAGAACCTATGTGCAAATATTATAATGTAAACCTATGTGGGTGTTACCATTTGGGTAGTGGAGGCATGTGAGTGCACAGCTGGTCCTGAGCTCCCCAATGCCAGCTGATGACGAATAAAGTGGCAAATCTGTGCTTTTGCTCACCCTCCCAAGTGCTGAGCAAATGATAGATAACACATCTGTATGCTACAGAAATGAGCTAAGCATAAACAAATAAATAAATAAAGGCAAAAAAAGAGAAAAATGTTAAAGACTATAGTAAAAGGAAATGAGGGAAAACAATGGGGACAGGGAGAACTCTTGGTTTTGACATCTTAGGGTTGAGCTTAGCAAGCAGGGAAGAGGCAAATGGGGAGACACTTCGAGCCAGACCCTAGGACACAAATCACCCTGTTTAATGAGTCTTGCTCCATTTTCATTTATGATTTCAATGACTGAAACTTTGCAAAGGCATTTTGGTTTTTCTTCTGTGTCAGGAAGGTATCTGAGATGGTAAGTACAGCACCCTCTCCAGTGCAGAAAGGGGGTGGGACAGAGGCTGCTCTGTGGAGGGCTTTGTGACCAGCCTGTTCCCAGCAGGGGTGGCATGAGTCATCATCTTTCCTCTATTTGCTTTTGCAATGCCAAACATGCTATATGTAGATATTGAAGAATTATTATTAAGTGAATAAGTGAATTGCATTGTAGAAGTCATAGTTTTGTAAAAAATCTTGCAATGCAAAATAAGTACATTTAGTTATCAATGATAACATTATTTACTAGGAAAGTGAGGGTGAATAGAAACACACTAATCACTGAGATATTTAAATATTCAACTACTTTTCCCCAAAATAATGGTTCAATGGCTTCCTCTTTTCCCATACAACAGGCTTCCAAGTCAAACTATTTTTTATTTGGGTTTGAATGTGAATCCTGTCTTTCTCTAGTACATATCTTCTGAGATCCCACTGTGAGCACAAGAATGTTTAGGAAAAGGCAATATCCAGGTGTGATATTGTGATTTATCTCTGATTGTCAGCTTGTCAGGATTTAGAATCACCATGGAAACTAATCTCTTGGCTTGTCTGTTAGGCATTTTCAAGATAAGATTAATTGATCTGGGAAGACCCACCCTAATTGTAGGTGGCACCATTCATGGACCTGGGGTCCTGGACTGTGATAAAAGGAGAGGGCGGGCAGAGTGGCAGCATTTGCTAATCTGCTCCACCTCCTCACTGTTGGACTGAACGTGACCCACTCCTGCCACCCTGTCTTCCATGCCACGATGCTTTCCCCACAAAACTGTAAGTTGAAAATAAACCTTGTCCTTCTACCAGCTTCTTCTGCTCAGTTATTCTGTCCTAGAAATCAGAAAGTGTCTAATGCAGATATCCACACCTTGAGGGATCTCAAGAACCCATGGCTGAGAAAGAGCAGAAGGAGCCAAAGTGTTGGAGAAAACAAACAAACAAACAAAAACAGTGTGTCTAAAGCAACATTTGGACAGATAGAGAAAGAGAAAGAAAGTGGAAATGTGTGTCAATTGCACACAGGGCTTGTGGTGGTTTGATTCAGGTGTCCCCCATCAACCTAGGTGTTCTGGATGCTAGGCTCCCCAGAGGATGGCAATTGGAAATTAAAGCCTCCTGGAGACGGTGTATTTTGGGGGGCAGGCTTATGGGTGCTATAGCCAGTTTCCCCATGCCAGTGTTGGGTATACTCTTCTATTGCTATTGTCCACTTTATGTTGGCCAGGGGGTGATGTCCACCCTATGCTCATGTCATTATTTCCCCTGCCATCATGGAACTTCCCCCTCGAGCCTATAAACCAAAATAAGCCCACTCCCCCCTTTTTTTTCCCAGAAGCTTCTCTTGGTTGGGTGATTTCTACCAGCAATGTGAACCTGACTGCAACATTAAGTGGTACTGAGGAGTAGAATTGCTGCTAGATACCTGACTGTGTGGCTTTGGCCTTTTGGAGCTGATTTTCAAGAAGATTGTGGAAGGATTTGAAATCTTGGCCTAAGAGATGCCTTGCAGTGCTGTAAGTACAACTTGATGGAATATTCTGGTCAAAGTTGAAAGACCTGAATGCAATAAGAACTATAGACTGTGAGGTTTGGCTTATGAGGGTAAGAGCTTTGCTTGGACTAGGCTAGCAGTTAGTGTGAAAAGCTTGGTGTTATGCCCATGTCCTAAGAAGCTGTGTAGTGTTGCCTTGCATAGGAATGAACTGGCTTGAGCAGAGGGATATGGCACAGAAAATTTAAAAAAGAAATTGTTAGGCCTAAACTGCTGCCAGTTCACCTGCAAATTGTTTGAAGAGATAACAACTATTGAGATTGGGCCAGCTGACCTGCACAGGGGCAACAGGCAGAATGAAGACTCTTTTTAAGTGGCCTGAATGCTCAAGGAGTATCCTGTTCTTCAAAGTCTGTTTTATTCTGCTTGGATTACCAAATTGGCACCCTACCTGGTATTGTGGAGTATAAGAAATGCAAGAAAGAGAGGGTCATTGAGTTTGAAACATGGTTGTGTGTTTTGGAAATAGCCATGGGCAGTGTGAAGCAGGTTTTCTGGATGCCTGCAGGAGACCCCATGGGGCCATGAGGATGAACCATGGATTGCAGTGGAGATGCTCGGGCCATGAGACAGCAGTTAAGGAAAGCTAGCAGCCCTGGATGAAGTTTTCCAGGACAGTGAGAAGCCTAGTTGGAGAGGTGGAATTGGAACTCCTGAGAATTGTTGCTGGTTAGAATTATTGAACTTGGAGACTTTTCACTGACTAGAGTTGTTGGACTTGAAGCTACAGAGTTTGATGTTTGCCATGATTGTTTTAACTTTTCTATGCTTGATGCCATCTTTTGCAGTGTGAGTATTTATTCTGTGCCATTATGAGTTTTAGGGGGATTTTTTTAATGTTATGGCTCAGTTAAAAGATCTTGGGCTATGGGGATGTATGAACATCATTGGAATTGATAAAAAACTATGAGGACTTTTAAAGTTGGATGAATGCATGGCATTTTACATCATGTATGGTTCTCAGTTTATGGGGGCCAGGGCATAATGTGGTGGTGTCCCCCATAAACTTAGGTGTGCTGATGCTAGGTTCCCCAGCTGATGGCAATTGGAAATTAAAGCCTCCTGGAGGTGGTGTATTTGGGGGAGGCTTATGGGTGTTATAGCTGGTTTCCCCATGCCAGTGTTTGGCACACTCTTCTGTTGCTATTTTCCACTTTATGTTGGCCAGGGGTGATGTCCGCCCTCTGCTCATGCTATTATTTCCCCTGCCATCATGGAGCTTCCCCCTCAATCCTGTAAGCCAAAATAAATCTTTTTTCCCCAGAAGTTTCTCTTGGTTGGGTGATTTCTACTAGCAATGCGAACCTGGCTGCAACAGGGCTATAAGGTAAGAATAAGTCATATGAAGCAGTTATGGGATTGTGCCATAACCAGTAAAAATGAATTGGACTAGCCTTGATCAGAATACAACACACATCTGGACAATTTGAACTTGATTAGTAGACCAGTCCCATTTATTAACAGTATCCTCCCATGTGCTTATCTAACCCACCCTACTCCTTCCTATCTCCTCAAGGTGCTAAAAGCTCAGTACTTACCCACCTGAACATACTAACTTTTGGTACTATCCTACATGACAGATAGTGTCATTACCATGGCAGATGTGGTCCTGCCCAGTGTTGTAGTTTTCTTGGGATCCACAGAAATTTCTACAATTCCTTTTAGAGGCCTAAAGAGTTTACCTGTTGCCATTTTCTTCCCTGGGTCTCCCACTAAACTATGTAGTGGTGATCTGATTTCCTATTTACCCTTCTATGAACTCTCTACTCAGCCCCTTCACTCTGTAAGGTTCTGCTGAACCTCAGATATTGCCAGGCTGTCCTATAAAATGTTATTATTCCTGGTCCTTTCATTTCTAATCCTCTTTCTGGGAGGATGCTTGATTGTACTTTTTATTTTAAATGTTATGCCCGTGTTGGCCATTATAAGACAGTTGCCACTACATGCGCCCCACCCCACTGCCACACACATTCTATCTTAGGGGAATAAGAATTAGATCAAATTTAGTTCTCACCCAATAACACACTCCAGCATCCTCAGGTGGCAGACTGCCCTCCTGGGTGTTCCCTTGGCTTTCCTGGCTTCTTCTCTTCCAGGCACTTCTGGGTATATCTGCTGAGAGCACTTGGCCCCTTTCCTTCCTGACTGGACTCAACTCCCAAGTAAATTAGCAAAATCAAAGGTCACCTTTAAGGGGTTGACAAACCAAGTTACTGAAAGCTACTGAGATGCTTTGTGGCTCTGTCATTTCCTGCTCCTGAGAGCAATACCTAGTCTCCCATTCTGCAATGTGTCTACAGTCCTCTACATTTCCACAATGACAAGTGTTTTGGGGGGGAAGGAAAAGCCTCCTCAGACACAGAGACACACACACAGGGAATACGACTATGGAAGGACAAGGGCAGAGATTTTTTTAAGTGATGTAGTTGCCCAGAAAAAGATTTCCAAAAAGCTCCAGAAGCTAAGAGAAAAATGAAAGATCCCCCCCCCATAACCTTTAGAATAGATCATTAAGTCAGTACTTTGCTTTCAGACTTCCAGCCTCAAGAAATAGGAGAGAAAGCATTTATATTGTCTTAAACCATCTAGATTGTGGCAGTTTGTTATAGTAGCCACAGGAAACTAATACAACATTTAATCCCATTGTCTAAAAATGTACCTGGTGTCCACCATTTATGATTAAGGTGACTATTACAGCTAACATTATCCACAAACATAAAATGATAGCTGTCTCAAAGACTATTGTTAGGAGTAAATACAATAAATTTGTGAAAAATACAATCTATAAGAAATAACGTGTTACATGAGTTATAATTCTAAGAGTTCAAGAGCTCTCTATTCACTCTCCTCTCTCTCCTCCCAGCTAGCCTTGTTGTAACTAGGTCTGGAATCATGGAACAGCCTGGATTTATGGTAATTGAGGACAGTTCTGGCCTGAGACTAGGGGCTGACAACTCCTACCCTACTCCTCAGCCCCTATCCTAGCATGTCACCCAAGGCATCCCTCCCCAGAACAGTTTCCCTCCAATTCACTTCTCTCTCTCTCCCATTACAAAATGTTTTAAACACCCCCCCCCAGACAAAATGTTGGTCTCATTTCCTGTATTCCAACCACAAAATCTAGCAATACTAAATTTTAATTACATGATGAATAAGGAATTGAAAAACAATAGATAGGGGACAGGAGAGATGGGTCAGTCATTAAAGTACTTGCCTACAAAGTCTAAGGACCCAAATTTGATTCCCCAGCACCCATGTAAAGCCAGATGCACAAGGTGGCGTGGGTATCTGGAGTTTGTTTGCAGTGGCTTAAAGGCTCTAACATGCCTATCCTTTCTCTCTCTCTTTCCTTACACTGTCTCATAAATAAATAAATAGAAATTTTGGGTTTGGTTTGGTTCAGTTTAAATAAATATTTTGGAAGGAAGGAAGAAAGAAGGATCAGTGAAGGCCAAGGAAAGATGAAGACTTTGTTTTTAGTTGTAAGGTGAAAATGCTATTTCTGTCAATCACCTATTTTATTATTTCAGAAATGTTTCATCACTTCCACATCACTAACCTTCCCTAAAGACACTTAGAAAGGAACCAACTAAGCCCACAATTAGGCCTGACCCTCAGAAGAGAAGGGATTAAAGATTAATAGTGAACATGTAATGAATATTTATAAGTGCCACTTATTGTGTTTATGGTATTCTCACAAATCTTACAAGTGACAGACATACATGAAGAATCTAAGGATCCAAAAGGCTTTAAATTGACTCAAAGCCACACTGTCAACTCAATCTGTCTGCCTTCCAAACCTGCTCTATCACTATCCAATGCACTTCATTCTCACCATCAGTAAAGCCAGAAAACACACCTGCCCCCTGCAGAAGTCACCTCCAGCTGAGGCACTTACATAGCCTATCTCACAACCTCCCCCTGAGAGGCCGCACTCCTTCCCACACCCCCCAGTCCAATGGCAGGTGTGTCACGTGCCCCTCACCAATGCGTACATCAAGGCTATTATTAATCTGCTGGAATCTGAGCAGCTGCCTCCTACTTGGGCAATTTTCCAACCATTTAGTGGCATAATCATCAGAGACAAGGATGTAAACATTTCCTCCTGCAGCCTGGGAAGAGGGCCAGAGGACTCAACCTTGGTGAATTCCCTGTTGGAAGCTATGCTGTGGAAAACTTTGTAGATTCAGTCTTGTCAGATGGCAGATTTGGAAAAGTTAAAATCATTTTTTGGTCCCCATTTCCCTTTCACATCAAAAGAACCTGTATCAAAAGTTAAGTGAGACTCAGCAAGAAAAAAAGGAAAAAAAAAAAAAAAAACTTCGAGCCTGTTACAGCATAGATGAGCCTCAAAAGCATGATGCTGAGTGAAAGGAGAAGTTTCAAAGTGCACACAGTACACAATTACATTGATATAAAATGACTAAAGTAGCAAGTCTATAGGGACAGTTCATTGATCAGGGTTCTCTAGAGGAATAGAACCAATAGAATGAATATGTATTATGAAGAGGATTGATTTGATTAGCATAGAGGCATGAGATGGGCAGCCCAACAATAGCTGTCTTTCTTGAGGAACAGCTGCTCAGTCCATAAGGCTGGATGCCTCAATAGTCCTAATGTGGCATTGAAGGTCTAGAGAATTCCTAGAGAGAAACTGGTCTTCATCCAATATTGTAAGGCTGATGAAACTTGGTTATAGTGTCCATAAAAGATAGCTGAAACAGGGTAGATGAATACACAAGTAATTAGCAAAGGCAGCCAGGTTAAAAAGCAAAATAAAAATATCATATACCAGCAAGTAGCACAAGCAGCCAGGCAAAAAGCACTGCGTTTTTTCACAGTGTAATGATATATAGTCCACTACCAGAAGGACCACCCACTCTAAAAGAATTACTTCCTCCCTCAGTTAATCTTATCTAGAAACACTCTCACATACATGCCCAAAAGGCATGTCCCTCACTTGATTCCTAATCTGATCAAGTTAGCAACAGAACATAGTAGACTGGTGATTGCTGGTGGTCAGGGTAAGGAACATGAATAACTGGGTATGAGGGATATTAGTGAGTAGATAAAGGTTTTATAAGACTAGATTCTGGTGACAGCACAACTCAGTCTATTTACTTAAAAATCAATTGAATTGCATATTTATGCATAAATTATATCTCATCAATGCACTTTAGCCTGGGGATATGGCTCAGCAGCAAAGACACTTGCTTGCAAAGCCTGAAGGCAAGGGTTTGAATCCCGAATACCCACATAAATCTAGATGAACAAGACCATGAGCCTGGAGTTCATTTGCAAAGTCTGGATGCTCTGGCATGCCTATTCCTTATATCTCTCTTTTTCCTTTTCTTTCTTTCTCTCTAGTGAATAAATTATGCTTTAAAATGTTAGCTAATGCTCTTTTAATTAATTTATTTATTTACATTGATTTCTAGATGGCAACTTGATGGGCACAATATACCACTGAGCCAGACTGGTAGCAGCTTCTGCCTCCCCACATAGGGCCTATTACATTCTCAGTCATAGCTTTTAGTTATATTTTTAGTAACATGCATGAATTCCTTCCCATGGAATGGGCTTAAAATCTAATCTGAAAATAGTTGGTTATTACCATAACAGTCATGCCACTTTTGCACCATTGGGCATAACTTGCCAGAATGAACAGTTGTTATAATGTTTAATTACCAGTTGCCAATTTAGAATCACCATGGAAACAAATATATTGGCATGTCTGCTATGGATTTTCCAGATAAATTAGCTGAGGTGGGAAGACCCACCCTACCTGTGGGTGGTACCATTCCATGGGCTTGGGGGTCCCAGACTGGATATAAAGGAAAAAGATAATTAAACACTAGCATTCATCTTTCTCTATTTCCTCCTTGCTGATACAATGTTATAATACTAGCTTCTTACTGCTACCGTTCTTTCCCTGTCATGATGATCTTCCCCTTGAAACTTAGGCAGTAAGTGTTTTGTTTCACCGATGAGAAAGTATTTCATGCAGAACATTGGTACCAAGAAGTGGTACTATTGTAATAAACCTGACCATGTGGTTCTTAGGTTTTTGTAACTGGTTTGTAGGAGGAATATAGAAGGACTTGGAACTTTGACTAAAGAAGCTTTATAATGCTATAAGCAGAGCTTAGTGGACCATTGTAGTGGGAGTTTGAAAGACCAGAAGGCCAAGAGAAATGTGGACTGTACAGGTTTGATTCATGACCTTTTCAGAAGAGCAAAGGACCTTATTAGTAACTGAGCTAGATGCAGGTCATGTGATATTCTGCCATAGAAACTGGTAACATTCTGCACATCTTGAGAACTTAGACAAAGTTGAGGTTAAAAATAATGGAATAAGTGTTAGTAGAGGAAATTTCAAGGCAGAAAAATACTCAGACTGGTCTATGATTTTTATGTGCTTCTCTGATTTAATTCTACAATGAAAAAAGAAGAAAATGCGGAACAGAAAGATGTGAAAAATATGGAGCATAGCACAGAAAGAAAGGTAAGCAATTTTGAAGCTCCAATCACAGAATGTGTAGATGCTTTGGAAATAATTATCGATATTACCACCATTAAAGATAAGCCAAATGTTCTGCTCTGTGACAATAGAAAAAAATATACTAAGGGCCAAGACAAGAAGAATGCAAATTCTTCAGAAAGAGAATGGATTGAAAGGTAGATTGAAGGAGGTATATTCTCCCTAAGATCAGCATAAAAACACTTATAGCAGCTGTGCTTTGAGGCCTCTTCCTAGTCTGGCAGCAGAATTTGGCAATACCTCCTACATGGTACTGGTTTGGGAAGAATAAAATAAAACTTGAAGAGGTCGTAGAGTATTACATTGTGGTTCCAGACAGCTGCTGAGACAAGAAATTTATGTAGGGTAGAAATCCCTACAACAAGGCCCTGTGAGTCCCCAGCATGAATCTATGAAGGTGAACCCTATATTGCAATGGGGTCCTCCAGATGAGGTTAGACATACCAGGAGAATGGACAGCTGCCAGGTGAAGCTACAGGCTCATGGTTGATCTGGCCTGTGAGGAGGTACACAGGCACCATATGTGGAGGGGTGCAGCTACTCAAGCCATATAGAGCTGCATGATCCCATCACAAGTTCCAGATACCAGACAAGAAACAGTCAAATTTGGAGTTGCCCTGCTAGGTTTCAGTCTTGCTTTGGTTTAATCACTCCTTGCCATGCACCCATTCTTCTCTTTGGGGTTGGGAATTTTTACTTTGTACCAATGCATGTTGGAAGTATGTAATTTGGTTTTTTGCTGTTATGATAGGCTCTTATAATTAAGAGAGTGCTTTGAATCTCAGATGAGACTTTAGACTGTTTTTTTTTTTTTAAAGATTTTATTCATTTTTTGTTAGAAACAAAGAGAAAGAGAGAGAGAATGGGCACACCGGGGCCTCTACCTACTGCAAACAAACTCCAGATGCATGTGCCACCATGTGCACCTGGCTTACATGGGACCTGGAGAATTGAACCTGGGTCCTTAGGCTTTGCAGGCATGTGCCTTAACTGTTAAACCATCTCTCCAGCCCTAGAATGTTTGTTAAAACTTTTAATGATAGCTTATATAACTTTAAACAATATACCATGATCAAAATAATTTCTCCCATCACGCCCTTTTCCCCCTCCCAAATACCTCCTGTACTGAATGTCTTCTTTCCAACTAGTCTCTCCTCTGTTTTGATATTCCTAGTTTTTCTTTTTGCTATTATGTAGATATTATGTAGGTAGTGTCAGCCACTGTGAGACGTTAGACTTTTAAACAGTATTGGAACTGTTAGAAATAATGGAGTCTTGAAGTTAGATTGAGTACATTTTGCAGTATAATATTGCCATAAACCTACGGGGACAAAAGGTGAAAAGTTATGGCTTAAAAGTGTTATATTTGAATGTCAAGTAGACAAAGGGTGGGCTTGTGGTGGCTAACTTCTGGTTGTCAACTCAACAGGATTTAGAGTCACCATGAAAACAAATCTCTTGGAATATCAGAGACTTTCTACATAAGGTTAACTGCAGTGGGAAGACAAATCCTAACTATAAGTATCTATTTTATGGGTGTGAAGACCCAGAATGTATAAAAGGGAAAAATAAAAGCCAGATGTGGAGGCTCTCACCTTTAATTGCAGCACTGACGATGCTGAGGTAATTGGGTTGCTGGGCTATCAAGGTCAGCCTGTGTTACAGAGTGAGTACCAGGTTGGCCTGAGCTAGAGTGTGACACTACTGAAAAAAGAAAAATGAAAACAACAAAGGAGAGAAAACTGGCTGAGCCCTAGCATTCAACTCTATCTTCTCCTGGATGCTGTGGTGATATAAAGTCAATCTCCTGCCATGGTTATCCACCACGATGGAGTTCTCCTGGGAATTTTAAGACACAAGCTAATACCTTTCCCTACATAAGCTGCTTATGGTTGCGTACTGTATCCCAGTGTCATAGCCAGTTCCAGGTTGCTAGGATGAACATCCAAAGCAGACACAGTTTATGAGAGGAAGTAATTTATCTCAGCTTATAAATACAGGAGAAGTTCCATCATTGATGGAAGAAGCTCGACTCCTTTCATAGATCCAATCAGAGAGAAAACAACAGAATGTCAGCAAACCACAGCACACATCCAGCAGAGTCACACAGCTCTTGCCACACCTTTTAGCTGGAATAAGTCCCACCCACAAACACACCTTTAGGCTGGATCCCAGGATCCACCCCCAGTGACACCTCCTCTAGATAAGAGGCTGGAAACCCAAGTTGGAAGCTTAATAAAATGCCTAGTCTATGGGGACATACCTTCACATTCAAACCAACACCCAGCAACAAGAAGGGTTGTGTGACTTGCAGGGCTCACGTCTGATTAAGAGCATGATACTTTTTCTCCCCCGTCAGCCTGCATAGCACTTTACAGCACTATGACAATTAGCTAGCAGGCAGGAGGCGTCTGGCCCAGTTCCTGCTTGGATTCTCAGTATTCTGCAACCAAAGTATGTGGTGTCTTCAGCAATAGGGTCTTACCATACAGTTCTGGTGGGCAATCATGAGCTTTAGCAATAACCTGCATTGTCTGGTAGGGGCTTGGTTCTGAGTCCATCCTGATCAACAATTCATTGGAAGGTATCCCAACCCTGGCACTGGAATTTTTCTGTAGCAAACTATGGCTTCTGGGTACAGCATTATCCATCCAACTAAGTCTTTCTCTAAAATTCCTAAATTGATTGCTATGTGAAAATCTTAGAAATGGAGCTCAGATATACAAAAGAAAATACACTCTCCAAGGCCAAAACCACGCTTGGTTTTGGAAGCTTTGGTAATATTCTATAGTTTTCTCCTGACTCACAAATTGTACAGAGAAAGAACTTCCATTTTGCTTCACACTGCTAACTGCTTCACTCACTCGCTGGCAACACGTTGATTTCTTTACCTTGGAATTCCATGGCCATGGTTTAGACTTAAGTTCCAAGACTACCACTAGTCAAGTAAAATTTATTAAAATCATTTTGTCCTCTGGGTCTTGTATTCTCCATATGCAGAATGAGAAGACAGCTCTCTACTACTGCTCTATTACTCCTTTTAAATTCACATATTTTATTACAATATTATTAACTACATGCCACATACTTGGTCAGGCAATATTCATATTCTTGTAGTCTTCTTAACAACCTTAAGGATGACAAGCTATTAATCTCATCTTACAAATTAAGAGAGCCTATAAGTACTTGAATTTATTCCCCAAGATTACAAAATAGTATGAAGATTTTAGTCAGGGCCATTCAACTATATGCCCCTTCTCTTCATTACCTTACAGACTCAAAGTTGAAAATGGTGGTCTATTGTCAAATTCTCAGAGTTGGAGAAAATCAGAGACTATTCTCCTTTGAGTCCCATATGAAGTTCCTGTGTGTGTGCTATGTGTTATGTATATGTGCATTTGGTATATGCCTTGTGTGTGTGCCTATATGAAAATGTGCCAACCCCATGCACACTTGTGCAGCAGCCAGAGGAAGACATAGGCTATCCTCCTCTCCTCCTCTGTTACATTTCTGCTTTATGTCCTTGAGACAAGGACTTTCACTGAACCTGAAGCTTACCACTTTTTGTCTACATTGGCTGAGCCATGAGCTCCAAAAGTCCACCTCCTGTCTCTTCCCACTCCACCTCCCCTGCCAAGAAAGCTTAGCACTAAGATTACAGTTGTTCACAGCCACACCCAGTTGTTTTACATGGATGCAAGGGCTACAACACCATGCTTTCACAGAAAACATTTTGACCCCTGGTCCATCTCCATACCATATGAATTTCATATTGACATAAAATATAAATAATGTCTCCTGAAAGATGTATATTCTATACCAAATACTATATAATATTTCATATACAAATTAGAAAGCAAATCCATTAGTAACATAGGCCAAGAATACAAAATCTCCTCCAGATTTTGCATATATATGACTAAAATGGAGAATGTAATTGTATCTCCTGTCAGTTATAAAAATTGCTATGGAAAATATAGATTTTCTTGCAACAATACAAACATTTTTAGGACTTTTTTGTTGACTTATTATTGGCAACCATAAAAAGTGTTTTACTCATATGTGTTCTGGAAAGAGGTTTGGTCCCTGCATATGGTTTTGAAATTCACATGTAAGAGTTATTTTCCCCTAATTAAAAAAAAAAAAAAACTTAATGACCTTGGTGCATTTATTTAGGGAAATCTTCCTAGGTGGTAATATTAGAGGAACATCAAAGTCATCATACTGAGCAAGAGCCCTCCCAGCTCCCTGGTACCTACAAACGCCACAGTGGAAATCATACTCACCCTCATTACAACCGCCCTGCAATAATACAATGCTTACTGACAAACTACTGAATTTTGTGGGTTTTTTGTTGTGTTTTATGTTGGATATGAAATAGTGACTATAACCACCCAGCATCTGGATTTTTCAAGTTTAATCCTTATGCATTAATAAACTGCCAGGAACATGGTGATTCAATATTGGAGCAAAAGCAACCGATGGTAAATTAGATCTGAAAATAAGCAACTGGATGCTATGTTATTCCACACCTAAGAGCTCATCTAACATTAAAACTGCGTGTTCAGTTTTGCTGCCTTTTCTCCTGGCCCCTCATATGAGCTGTCTGTATTGTTGGGGAGTTTGGTGGTACAGGAGATCCCTTGTAGGCCAGACATGCACACAATCTAGTCGTGGAAATTTGCAAAGAATCTACATAAGTTTTCTGTCAGTGTACCTTGAAGATTATATAGTTATGAAAGTCAGAATTTTACTGGAAGCCATAATCTGAAATCCCACATGATTCCCTAGTCCTGGCTCTTCTACCTCTTTTTTTTCTTACTCTAACCATGAGCCAGTCTTTTTAATTTATAACAGGAAGAAACACTTTACCAACATATCAGTAAAAGTGGTATGACAACGGTGCTCCCACGTCCATTTGGCATGCAGCATGTCAGTAGCAATGCTAAGATTTTCATAGTGTTCTTAATTGTGGCCATTAAGCTGGTTCCTTGAACCTTCTAGAGCTTCTAGGCACTTCCCAGAATTTCTTGTTTAAATTTCTTGGGGCTTAAGTTAGCTTACATTGATTTATGGTGTTTGCAATTAAGAAAGCCAATTTATAGATGCAAAAAGGCCTCAGGGAAAATAGAAAATAGGACCTTGGGGAAATGGTGATTCATAGGTCTGGCTGCTCAGGGCATGTGTGAAAAATTAGAAGTTATCTCCTGTGGTCACTTGGAAAGATGTATCCACCGAAGTGTAGGTTTGAGAGTACCACATGCCTTCTATTATAAAAGCCAAATGAAAAGCTTGAGAAATTCAGGAGTCAGGGGAATGCTTCAGAGTTGAACAACTTAAAGAAATAGTATGACAAGATCAAAATACTATATTCTTGGCTTGAGGCACAAGCCAAAAATAAAATAAAATAAAAATCAGAAACTCTCTATGGTTGTACGAAAATAATCTCTTATCTCATGCAGCTGCAGGGCTAAGATAGTTGAAAAATCAAACTCAGTGTTTGATCCTGCAGCTTGCGAAAATATGTCAGATGAATTCATCAGGTCTCTTTAGGAAAGTTGAATCACGAATGAGAAAGCATAGAGTATTGGAATGTGGTGTGGAGACTCAAGATGACCTGCACAGTACCCTGACCCTTCACATCAGCCATGATACCCCCATCCCCACCCTGGCCAGAGGGCCAGAGGCTCTGACTCTAAGGCAGGTTTTATTTTTGTTTATGTTTTTCCTTACTAGAAATCCCAATGATGATATTGTTACATCTAATTTTAAAAAGGGCTCCAATTATCATCATGCGCTGTCTAAATGCAAACCCATAACAAAGAAGCCTCTGATACAATGAAAACTCAGAAGCTGGAGGGAAAGGCTTAACCCCAGAGAAGAACATATAGGATGCTGATCACGTTAGAACCTGGAGAATGGGTTTTAAGGACAGCACACAACGTAACAGAAAGTTAATCCAGTGTTGAGGTGAATGCATTAATATAGGTGTGATAATCAATTCATTGGCATAACTAGCTATGAATGGCTCTAATTATTTGTTCAACTTCAACAGTGGCCTGGGACATTGAGATAACACATATCCTGAAATATAGAACATACAGTAAGAATGCAAAATTCAGAGAGAAGGAGTGTTGGAGTGAATTTATCATCTATGAGCCACTCACTTGCCCTTAAGGGTCAAAGAAGACACATAACTCTTCCCATACCAATTCATAGTAAAGACCATCAAGATCTTGAAAATTGTTACTTTTTACTGTCATAGATTATAGAGAAAGTGGACACAGCTCAAACTGGCCTCCTTTTTTCAGAGGAATATTAGTATTTCTTAGAGGCAAGAAAAACTGGATGACATAATGGACAGCAGGGCCTGAGGATGCACAACAGGCAGTGTCCCACGAAACAAACAGAAGGGTCATGATCTTAGGGTTTGTGCTTCACAACAATTTAGTTTGCAGGGCCTTGTTCATTTTATCATCCTCACAGGGTGTTACAGTTGTCCAAAAGGTGATAATTTCATGCTAAGAGATGCTAAATCAACAAAAAATTAACAGTCTCTTAAGCGCGGTCATGGAAAACATCAGCAGACAAACAATGATGAAGCTGTGAGGACAGGGCCCAGCCATTCCAACAGGATCTGGGCAATGTCAGCAAATGCACACCAGAGGGTACTGTGCATACCCTATAACCCTAACACACCTCTTTAGATTATGGTGGCAAAGTGTAGCATATCTGGTACACTTATCTGAGCATTTACCAGACATACAAAACAATGAGCACCTGCCTTGTAGAGGAGCCACTTTGAAACTTCAAAATCAACTGCAAGCTTGGTTACAAATTGATTTCTGATTTGAAATGGTATTGAATTCACTTTACCTCCAAAGCTTCTGATTCAGAGGTATGGGCTGGGCCAAGTTATTCCTAATTCGTTTTCATGCAATACGAATGCTGCTGGTTCAGGGATCACACTTTGTGAACCACTGTCCTAAAACATAAAAATAAAAAGTTCTTCATCTTGACCAGGCTATAGCATAAACATATCTAATGATTTGTGACCAATTAGAATGCTCTATAGAACCAAAGCAAGCCACAACTAGAAAATTAAAAAGGTGACCCCAAGAGCTCAGAGAACATCCTTTTCCCTTTCAGCATCTGACAGACCTATCTCTGGACAAAAGCCATTGGGCCCTTTGTAGAATCTGTACACCTGACTAAAGGAAGAAACAAGACTTGTTTGTGAAGTTAAATAAATTTCCTTAGGCTAATAAGAAATAAATGAAGATTTGGAGGCTCATTGATTGGATTCCAAAACTATCCGCTTGTCAGTAACATCTTCTGTCTTCTGAGGATATTGCATGCCAGTTTGTACCTGTGCACACAGGCTGTGGGAAGCTAACTGATGATCGATTTCTATGTCTTCTAACAAATCTAACCAGGGAGTAGTTCAGGTTTTGCATAATTTTAGAGGTTTATGGACCAGGTAAGAGGTTAAGCTATGGCTTATCTATGAGTTTCTTTTCCCTCACTGGTAAAATGGGAAGCAAATTTAATGTCTAAGCTTCATATTTATTCTAAAGTTTTGAGAAGTATACTCAGGTGTGATGGTTTGATCCAATTGTCCCCAATAAACTTAGGTGTTCTGAATATTAGGTTCCCAGCTGATGGAGATTTTGGAACTCATGCTTCCTGGAGGCAGTTTATTGTTGGGACGGGCTTATGGGTATTATAGCTAGTTTCCCCTTGTCAGTGTTTGGCACACTCTCCTATTGCTACTGTCCACCTTATATTGGTCAATCCTCTGCTCATTTCCCTGCCATTATGGAACTTCCCCTTGAGTCTGTAAGTAAACCTTTTTTTTTTTTTTTTTTTTTCCTACAAGCTGTTCTTGGTCAGATGATTTCTGCTACAATGTGAACCTGACTGCAACAGTAATGTTGGTACCAGAGGAGTAGGATTGCTCCTGTGACTGTATGGCTTTGGCCTTTTGGAGTTGATTTTCAAAAAGTATGTGGAAGGATTTGAAACCTTGGCTTAAGAAATGCCTTGCAGTGCTGTAAGTACAGCTTGATTCTGGTCAGAGTTGAAAGACTCGAATGCAGTAAGAACTATGGATGGTGAGGTTTGGCCGATGAGGCTAAAAAACAGCTTTTCTTGGACTGGGCTAGAAGCAGTTTATGTGAGAGGCTTGCTATTATGCCTTAGTCCTGAGAATTTGTGCAGAGTTACATTACATAGAAATGGACTAGTGTGAGGAGAGAGATATAGCACAGAAGAAATGAAATTTTTAGGTGAAACTGCTGCCTGTTCAGCTGCAACTGAGAGATTACGACCATTGAAATTGGGCCAGTTTACCTGCAATGAGACAATAGAAAGAATGCAGACTCTTTTGAAGGGGCCCGAATGCTCAAGGAGCGTTCTGTTCTTCAAAGTCTGCTTTATTCCCCCTGGATTAACAAATTGGCACCCTACCTGGTATTGTGTAATATAAGAAATGCAAGAATGAGAGGGTCATTCAGTTTATAAAACAATCTTGTGTGTTGTAAACAGCCATGTGCAGTGTGAAGCAGGTTTGCTGGATGCCTGCATGGAGACCCAAATGGAGCTCTGAGGATGAACCATGGATTACAGTGGAGACCCAGTAGAAATGTCAGGACCATGAAATGTCTGCTATGAAAAGCTACCAGCCTCAGATGAAGTTTTCCAGGACTGTGAGTATTCTAGCTGGAGGGGTAGAATTGGAACTCCAAAGACTTGTCAGTGGTTAGAATTATCAAACATGGAGACTTATTGACAAGAGTTGTTGGACTTGGAGCTACAGAGTTTAATTTTTCCCAGATTGTTTTAAATCTTGTATTGGTTGAATATTTCTTTGTTATGCCCAATGCCATCTTTTGCAGTGTGAATGTTTATTTTGTACCATTATGGGTTTTGTGTTTTTTTTTTAATTATTTTTGTATTGACAACTTCTGTGATTGTAAACAATAATCCATGGTAATTCCCTCCCTCCCCCCACTTTCCACTTTCCCCTTTAAAACTATACTCTTTCATATCCCCTCACCCTCTCAATCAGTCTCTCTCTTATTGTGATGTCATCTTTTCCTCTAATTAGGATGGTCTTGTGTAGGTAGTATCAGGCACTGTGAGGTCAAGGATATCTAGGCCATTTTGCATCTGGAGGAGCA
The DNA here is from genome assembly GCF_020740685.1 of Jaculus jaculus. Classification (NCBI taxonomy): domain Eukaryota; kingdom Metazoa; phylum Chordata; class Mammalia; order Rodentia; family Dipodidae; genus Jaculus; species Jaculus jaculus. Next base: position 37,748,665 of record NC_059103.1, read on the forward strand.
CATTGTAAGAAGTCCTACCCTTCCTTTGGCTCTTACATTCTTTCTGCTACCTCTTCTGCAATGGACCTTAGCTTTGGAAGGTGTGATAGAGATATTTCAGTGCTGAGCACTCTTCTGTCACTTATTAGCACCATGTTGCCTTCTGAGTCATCCCAAGGTCACTGCAATCTGAAAAAAGAATTTTTTTTTTTACAATTTTTACAATAGACAGAGTAGCATTAATATATAGATATGAACATTAAGAGAAGTGCTTACTGGCAGTTTGATGAGCATAGTATAGTTCGTTTTGTTTTGTTTTATTTTTTAGTATTATGGATCAGTTAAAAGACCTTGAATTAAGGGGATGTTTGAAAATCATTAGGAATGATAACAAAATATGGGGACTTTTAAAGTTGGACTGAATGCATTGCACTTAATATCTTGGATGGCTATCAGTTTATTGGGGCCAGGGGCAGAATATGGTGGTTTAATTCAGGTGTCCCCCATAAACTCAAGTATTCTGAATGCTACATTCCCAGCTGATGGAGATTTGGGAACTAATGCCTCCTGGAGGCAGTATATTGTTGGGAGCAGGCTTATGGGTGTTATAGCCTATTTCCCCTTGCCAGTGTTTGGCACACTCTCCTGTTATTATTGTCCACCTTCTGTTGGCCAGGGGGTGATGTCCATCCTCTGCTCATGCCGTCATTTTCTCCTGCTGTCATGGAGCTTCTCCTTGAGTCTATAAGCCAAAATAAGCCCTGTTGCAGTCTGGTTCGCACTGATGGTAGAAATCACCCAACAAACCATAGCTTCTGGGAAAAAGACATTTATTTTGTCTCACAGGCTTGAGGGGAAGCTCCACGATGGCAGGGGAAAACAATGGCATGAGCAGAGGGTGGACATCACCCCCTGGCCTACATAAGGTGGACAATAGCAACAGAAGAGTGTGCCAAACACTGGCAAGGAGAAACTGGCTGTAACACCCATAAGCCCACCCCCAACAATACACTCCCTCTAGGAGGCGTTAATTCCCAAATCTCCATCAGCTGGAAACCTAGCATTCAGAACACCTAAGTCTATGGGGGACACCTTAATCAAACCACCACAAGCCCTTTTTTTTTCCAAAAATCTTCTCTTGGTTGAGTGATTTTTGCCAGCAAGGTGAACCTGACTGCAATACCAGGTATTTTACATATGTACTAGGTTCTACACCTCCAAAAATATCAGATTCGCTATGGATATGTTCAGTGCTTCCAAATGTGAGGAAAGCACTTTTCATTTAATCCTTGCTGTGCTACACTCAGCAGCAGTAAAAACTGCACCATGAAAAAAGGGGGGATATTTTTCCTGCAGCTTCCAGTTGAATTAATTACTATTCCTACAAAACTCCATTGAATTTTCTATATTTGAACCTAAATCTTCTTTTCTCATAGACCTCACATTTTGGAACACTAAATCTCCAGACAGCCACAAGGAGGCCTTCCCTACCAAATGAGCAAAAACACAACAATGGCACATTATATTCCGGGGGCTATAAATAGTTGCTAATTATTAACAAGAGCTCAGATGTCTCCAATCAATAAGACTCAAGGCAAATTCAGATGGTGACATTTTCCTCTGTAATTCTTTTATTTTTGTACCCATTTAAGTGATTTCCAGAGCCTGCTAAATGTCATCTAACTTACCTAAAGCTTGAGAAACTATTTTGAAGAGACTTTTTTTTAATGCAATTATACTTCTATTTGACAACACCATCTGCCTCCAACCCTCCCTCTGTCAGCTTCTGGTTCCGTTAACTCCTTCCCCACAAAAATTACCTGGATACTGATAGCTCTTTCAGAGTAAGCCAATGAGGTTATTTTTATTAGTTTTTTTTTTTTTTTTTTTTTTTTTTTTAGTGTGTGAGCAAGAGACAGAGGAAAAGAGAGAAAATTGATGCATCTGGGCCTCAAGCACTGCCATCAACCTCCAGACGCTCGGGCCACCCAGGGAGCATGTGCGGCCTTGTGCTTGTCTCACTGCTACGTCCACGGCGACCTCGCCTGTGTAGCAAGCAGAAATGCTTCTGCACTGGAAGAGAGCTGAGGACAGAGGGCCAGCACTCCTCGGAGGGATGCCCCCGGTGACCCCTTGGCAGTCGGTTACTGTAAAGGTTCCTGCTGCCCATGAAGTCACGACGACCTAATTGCTGGCGCCAATGCTGTTTCTTTCCTGCTTTCTTCTAGCTGTTTGTCTAAGAACAGCTAATTCAACACTTATTAGTAATCATGCACGCAATCAGAGTACAAGAAACAATCTAAGCATTGAATGTGCCCCTCCTATGATTAGGGCAATGGAGAGAATGTATAACTCTACTAGGAATAAAAAATTAACTCTAGAACAGTTTTTAGATGGTGTAAAGTAAAAACAGCTTATGATGTTTGAGAACGATACTGAGCCTGAGAATATGAAAGTAGAAATGTTGATCGGTAGTGTTCAAAAGAAACATGACAGTTCTGCAGATAAGGAGTTACAAAACTTAGGCATTCCCACCAGGAAACTTCCTGGGGGATATGTTCAGTACTTGATCAAGGGCAGATGGTGGACTCCTAGAGCTGGAATCTACTTAGTTCCACTCCCCTATGAGGGAGGATATGATGAATTCGGTAATAGATGGGTGAATTATGAAGAAAAAAGGAGGCTATGGCATTCTCTTCCATTTATGGGAACGCTTAACAAGGAAGCGTAAGCCTTGGTGTTTATACAGTCCTTGGGGTATAAGAAATAAGTAACCTGTTATTCACCTTACACCTAGTTTCTGTTTGTATAATGTTGTGGTCAATGATACAAGACGCCCTTCTTAAAAAATGGGTACAGTTCCTGCCTGATCAACATTACATGTATGCTTACAATAGAACAATACTCAAAGATTGTTTAGATTAATGATTTCTGAGATCACTTGTTGGCTTGCTAAGTTTCCCTGTTCAATCTGTATAAAATCTTCGTGAAACCTTCAGTAAATTGCAGCAGCATATTCAACTTGAGTGTGTCTGTCTGTCATTTCCTCGCCGAATCCCGAGTTCTCCCTGAGCCTTCGCCCTTGTTCTCCCTCGGTCCTGATCTCCCCGAGAGTCAGTCTGCGGCAGGTGGCGCCCGAACAGGGACCTGAAGGACAGGTAAGCTTTCTTTCTTTCTTTCTTTCCTCAGAACTTAGGATCGGCTCTCACCAGGGAGCTGCAGTCCCGCCGGTAAAGGATCACCGGTTAAGAGTGAGTAATCATAAGGAAATCATGGGGCATTCAATGAGTAGAAATGAAAAGATGTTGGGGGTCATGGTACAGCGCATGTTGGCAAAAAATGGGTTTAATGTGTCCACAAAAGTTTTAGAAGAATTTATACTTTTCTTAACTAATCTTCTCCTTAAACAATTGGCTTGGGAAAATGCTAATGCGCTATGCCAGGATTTAATAAGAAAGACAGGACAAATACAAGATTACATTAAAGCCTGTTTGGATGCCTCACCAGCGGTGGTACAGGGAATGGCCTACGCTACAGCCATGAAGGGACAGAGATTCAGCGCCTATGTAAAAAAGACTTATGGGGGAGGAAAAGCCTCCCCACAAGGACCTGGTCCTGTATGTTTTAAATGTAATAAGACAGGACATCTGCAGAAGGACTGCAGACAACAAAGTTCAGGCCTTAATAACAAGGGACCTGCTCCTGGATTATGTCCCAGGTGCAAGAAAGGAAAGCATTGGAAAAATGAATGTAAGTCTAAGTTCCATAAGGATGGGACCTCCCTGAATGGGGAAGAAAAAGAGGAAAATGAGTCAAAAAACTAGGAGGAAGGCAAGCTCCTAGCCCAGAACAAAAGGGAGCTCCCCCTCAAGAGCAGAAGGAATTAAAATTAGATCCTCTTGCTCCAGAGTTTACTATTCAACTTAAAAAAAAAAAAAAAAAAAAAAAAAAAAACTCCAACAATGTTACCAAAAGTACTTTGAAAAGACTTGCTGACCGGTTCCTGGAAAGGACCAAATGTCTTAATAACCTCAGGACGAGGGTATGCTTGTGTTTTCCCACAGGATGCGGACTCTCCCATCTGGATCCCTGACAGGCTCGTCCGGCCACACTTTACGCAGGCGCAGGAGACGACTAAAGAGGAACAACAAACAGCTACTCCGACAGATGGAGAAACTGAAACTGAAAACGACACGGGGACATGATTTGACATGGACAAAGATAAGAACTCTCACTCGAGAAACAAAAAAAATTAATAATCAGCCAGGGAAAACCCCTGACTGCTTGCATGTATTTTGTGGCATTTTTGTCTCTGCTCTCCGCGCCGGCTGAAGTTCAGGGAATTCCCTATTGGGCATATGTTCCCAACCCCCCTTTGTTACAGCCTGTGGGTTGGTTAGATCAGGAGCCTATTAAAATCTTAACCAATGATTCTGTGCGCATAGGCGAAACTCAAGATTCTGAAGTCAGACTAAGTACCTCCTCTTTTAGGACGAAGGGTACCAATAGGCTGTTTGCGCACCAGCTATCGGACGTTCCTAACGGACGCTCCGGATAGAACAGATCGTGGTAAGAGATGGATGTGGGTTCTACAAATACAGACTTTAGGTTTTCCTAATTATAATGAGACACATCAACAAGTTACAGAATTGCCTTTACCATCCTGTATATTAAAATATAGAGACAGGAATCAATATTGGGACTCTTCTCTCACAAAATATCCTGCTTGGTTAACTTGCGGCTTCCCAAATGCTGCTACATATTATAATCCAAAAAGCTCTGATGTTAAAATATGGGATTATTCTGCTTCCTCAGGGGAAGGCAAATATAAGAACTATATTAAAAATAATAAGGATAAATTTAATGGGTTTAAATTAGGAGATATGCTATGGAAAAAAATAAAAAGATGGTTTTCTCAAGGCTATGTGGAACCAACCTGGGTAGCCACAGAAGGAAATATATCTAGAACTCATTCAGATTTATTCAGGTTGGCTGCCGCTGCAAATATGCTTCTTGAAAGACAGCCTAACACTACAAAACCTACACCTTATGGGCTTAGAGCTTGTGCTGCTTATCCTAATGCCTTATTAATTGCTCAACAAAATCTTGTCAATATTAGTAAAGTAGGAAAATCTTATCAAATTCATTGTTATTCTTGTAAACTTACTAATTGTATCTCCTCAGGAGACACTAAAAATTTAGGAGTAGTGCTCATTGTTAGACGGCCTCCTTATGTGATGTTGCCAGTAGAATTAGGTGATGATTCTTGGTATGATAATTCTGCTCTTCAAGTGTTAAAAACATTTAATGCACTATTGCGGCCAAAGAGGTTTGTTGCTGCTTTGATTCTTGGTATCGCAGCTTTAATTTCGATACTCACCACTTTCGCTATTGCTACTACAGCATTAGTAGAGGAAATCCATACAGCTCATTATGTTAATGCTTTAAATAAAAACATTACTTCCGCCCTGATGGAACAGGCTGCCATAGATACTAAATTAGAAACAAAAATAAATATTCTCGAGGAAGTAGTTCTGGCTCTAGGACAAGACCTAGCTAATTTAAAAACTACATTATCTACTAGGTGTCATGCTAGTTTTCAATCAATTTGTGTTACACCTCTTCCATATAATTCATCGGAGACATGGGATAAGGTAAAGGCTCATTTGCAAGGAGTATGGAAGGATAATGATGTTACTCATGATATAGATCAATTACAAAAAGATATTTCTGCCATTAGTCAGTCTCATCTACAAATGGGAGGTTTAGAAACCTTAGCTAGGGATTTAGAACAGCGAGTTCGCTCTCTTAATCCTCTAGATTGGATTCAATACTTTGTGCTACTTTTATTAATACTTTTAGTGGTCTTTCTGTTTCCTATTCTTCTTAAATGCCTTTTCAGCACTGTGGCTGCCATGAAACAGGAAGTCTTTGAGCTTCATTTAAAAACAAAAAAGGGGGAACTGCTACGTCCACGGCGACCTCGCCTGTGTAGCAAGCAGAAATGCTTCTGCACTGGAAGAGAGCTGAGGACAGAGGGCCAGCACTCCTCGGAGGGATGCCCCCGGTGACCCCTTGGCAGTCGGTTACTGTAAAGGTTCCTGCTGCCCATGAAGTCACGACGACCTAATTGCTGGCGCCAATGCTGTTTCTTTCCTGCTTTCTTCTAGCTGTTTGTCTAAGAACAGCTAATTCAACACTTATTAGTAATCATGCACGCAATCAGAGTACAAGAAACAATCTAAGCATTGAATGTGCCCCTCCTATGATTAGGGCAATGGAGAGAATGTATAACTCTACTAGGAATAAAAAATTAACTCTAGAACAGTTTTTAGATGGTGTAAAGTAAAAACAGCTTATGATGTTTGAGAACGATACTGAGCCTGAGAATATGAAAGTAGAAATGTTGATCGGTAGTGTTCAAAAGAAACATGACAGTTCTGCAGATAAGGAGTTACAAAACTTAGGCATTCCCACCAGGAAACTTCCTGGGGGATATGTTCAGTACTTGATCAAGGGCAGATGGTGGACTCCTAGAGCTGGAATCTACTTAGTTCCACTCCCCTATGAGGGAGGATATGATGAATTCGGTAATAGATGGGTGAATTATGAAGAAAAAAGGAGGCTATGGCATTCTCTTCCATTTATGGGAACGCTTAACAAGGAAGCGTAAGCCTTGGTGTTTATACAGTCCTTGGGGTATAAGAAATAAGTAACCTGTTATTCACCTTACACCTAGTTTCTGTTTGTATAATGTTGTGGTCAATGATACAAGACGCCCTTCTTAAAAAATGGGTACAGTTCCTGCCTGATCAACATTACATGTATGCTTACAATAGAACAATACTCAAAGATTGTTTAGATTAATGATTTCTGAGATCACTTGTTGGCTTGCTAAGTTTCCCTGTTCAATCTGTATAAAATCTTCGTGAAACCTTCAGTAAATTACAGCAGCATATTCAACTTGAGTGTGTCTGTCTGTCATTTCCTCGCCGAATCCCGAGTTCTCCCTGAGCCTTCGCCCTTGTTCTCCCTCGGTCCTGATCTCCCCGAGAGTCAGTCTGCGGCATCTCACCTCTGTGCTTCTGGCTTACATGAGGTCTGGACAGTTGAATATGGGTCCTTAGGCTTCACAGGCAAGCACCTTAATCAGTAAGCCATCTCTCCAGCCTGAGGTTACTTTTTAAAAGAAGAAGTGGGCTGGAGGGATGGACGAGCGGTTAAAGCATTTGTCTGCAAAGCCAAAGGATCCCGATTTGACTCTCCTAAGCCACCTAAGCCAGATGCACAAGGGGTTGCATATGTCTGGAGTTCGTTTACAGTGTCTGGAGGCCCTGGGGCACCCATTCTCTCTCTCTTTCTCTCTCTCTCTCCCCTCTTTCTCTTTCTTAAAAAAATAAATAAGGGGGCTGGAGAGATGGCTTAGCGGTTAAGCGCTTACCTGTGAAGCCTAAGGACCCTGGTTCGAGGCTTAATTCCCCAGGACCCACGTTAGCCAGATGCACAAAAGGGGCGCAAGCATCTGGAATTCGTTTACAGAGGCTGGAAGCTCTGGCACGCCCATTCTCTCTCTCTCTCTCTCCCTCTGCCTTTTTCTCCCTGTCGCTCTCAAATAAATAAATAAACAAAAAAAATTAAAAAAAACAACAAATTCTTAAAAACATAAAATAAAATAAAAAATAAATAAATAAGGTATATTTTTTAAAAAAAAGAAGAAATATTCACTGATAAGGATCAAAATTACAAAGGGATCTGATTCTGACAAGCCCAATATTTCTGTTTCTAGTGTAAAAAAGTATTAATTTATAAAGCCATCATTTTTAACTAATGTATGACATGACTTCTACATTATCTTGAGAAGTTGATATATTGGTTTAAGAAGGCCTAAGTGAAGTATCAATTTGTTTCTGGGAATTTAACAAAGAATGGCTCTCTCTTGCATCTATAATACTGGGAAGTAAGGCAGTCAGCCAACATGCTCACATAATGAAGAGAGTAAATGCATACCTCATAAGAAGAAAGAACTCCTAAGGTGTGTAAGCATATCTTCAGAACAGGGGATTTCTGAATATTCATCCAGTCAGGCAAGTTAGGGTTGGTGCCAGACTTAAAATCACAGTGTTAAATAGCATGGGCCTATAGGATGGGTTATTTTTTCAGTATGTTGCTGGTCAGGGAGGCTCCTGATGGCCCCAAACAATTATAAGCTATAACCAAGACACTTGGTTGCTCATCAGAATAAGATGGTAAGACCATATTGCTGAAGTCATTACATGTGTGGGATGCAGGATACTGAAAAATCAAGCTATAGCTGAGCTGGGAGCATCTTCCTTGTTAACTAGCTATCATGATGCTGAAAAGAAAAATGCAGCCTTGTGAGAAAAAAAAAAAATTGTCATCAATGTCTTACATAGGAATGGGCCCTGCTAGCTCTGAAGATGGCCAGCCCAGAAAAATGTGTCACCTGGTACAATGGTGGCATGTCTGTTATGGGGGAAAATAATAGCTCTCTGATTGGACTTGAGGCCAACTGCACAGGACAGAATTCATGTCTGAAACCGAAAACCTACTCAAAGCCTATGGCAGGGGAGGTCATAAGCCCTAGGGTGGAATCTACTACTGTTTTCTGGCTAAATATGCTATGCCCTTTAAACAGCCCTTTAAATACTTATGTTTATGCCCATATATTAATGCTATTCTCACTTTTGATTAGAGAAGCTTTCATTTTAGATGTGGAGATGGGAAACTCATAAAATTACTGAGAAAAAGTGACAGTGTTCTTTATCACTGAGTAAGATATCTCAATCACACCCTCCAAGGCTCAGGGGCCATTGAGGAACAGGTGGCATAAAGAATGGAAGAGACAAAGGAGGACAGGAGTGCCTTCCAGGCACAAAGTGGCCTTAATATTTATGACCTCACAGTGGCTGATACTACCAACAGAAGACCTATATAATATGAGGGAGAAAATTATGATATCACAATATAAGAGAAACTAGTTTTGGAAAGAAGAAGGGATTCGGTAGAGGAGGATGGAGAAGGGGAAAAGGGAAGTGGTGGAAAGAAATTAGGCATATTGCCTGTTTGTGTAGAGGTTGTTAATAAAAGTTTTTCTTTTATTTATTTTTTTTTTTTTTTTGATTTTTCAAGGTAGGGTCTCACTCTAGCTCAGGCTGACCTGGAATTCACTATGTAGTCTCAGGGTGGCCTTGAACTCACAGCAATCCTCCTACGTCTGCCTCCCAAGTGCTGGGATTAAAGGCGTGCACCACCACGCCCGGCAAAAGTTTTTCTTTAAATATGGGTCTATAATGACATTATTATCCCTTAAGTAGTACCAAATAATAAAAAGTATAACAACAACAATAATAATAAGCATTCCAACGACTTTTTGAGTATTGGTTGTTTTTTCCCAGATCCTTATATGTATGCTTTACTTTTTCTTCAGCATGGAGGATTCTTTCAAATATTTTCTGTAGAGCTGGTTTTGTCTTCAAATACTCCTTTAACCTGCTTTTGCCATGGAATGTCCTTATTTCTCCATCTATTTGAATGGATAGCTTTACAGGATAAAGTAACCTTGGTTTTTATCTTTCAGAACTTAGAATACATCACTCCACAACCTTCTGGCTTTTAAAGTTTGTGTTGAGCAATCTGCTGTAATCCTGATAGGCTTGCCTCTGTAGGTAACTTGATTTTTCTCTCTGACTGCTTTCAATATTTTTTCTTTGATTTGTGTGTTTAGTAGTTTAATTATAATATGGTGAGGAGAGGTTCTTTCCAGGTTTTGTCTGGCTGGTGTTCTAAAGGATTCCTGTATCTGCACTGGCACCTCTTTCCCAATTTGGGGGAAGTTTTCTTCTATGATTTTGTTAAAGACACATATTATGCCTTTGGAGTGAGATTCTTCTCCTTCTACTATGCCCTGAATTCTTATGTTTGATCTTTTCATAGTGTCCCAAATATCTTGAAATTCCCACTCTTTCTCTTTGTTGGACTGTATTAGATATGCCACTTGGTCTTCTAGCTTAGATATACTGTGATCTTTATTGCTAGTAATTCTAACTGATTTGTCTTTATTATTTCTATTTCCTTATTTTGTCTAGAATTGTCCTCTTTATTTCATTAAATTGGCATCCTGTATCTTCTTTGCTTCCTTTGATTTCTTCTTTGAGTTCTTTGAACATAATTATAATCATTCTTTTGAAATCTTTCTCATGCATTTCCTCTAACTTGTTCTCACTGGAGGTCATTTCTGATGCATTAATACTTTTTGGTGGACTGAGATTGTCTTGATTTTTAGTTTTTCTTGTGTTATAATATATATGCTTTTACATCTTGGATTACTTAACGATTGGATTTTCTAGTTAGCTGGGTATTAAGAGATGTGTCAATCAATCTGATGTTATATATCATCATGGTAGCAGATTAAGGCACTAGCTGTGGCTCTCAGGACTCTCAGAGTATCAACTAAAGTGACCCGAGGTGTTGGATTTGCCTGCTATGTGAGTATTCAAGTACGCTGAGTGGAACCAAATACAGATAGTTTCTAAAATTTAACTAAACAATGTACACTTTCAATGAAAAACAGCACAGGGTATTTATCCAAGAGTAGGTATTATGACAACCAGATCCTCTGTCTGTCCCTTAGGCTCTGTGGTGCCTCATGTACTCCCTTAATCCTAACAACAAGGAGGTTAAGATTTTTGGTCTGTAGAGGGTTCCAAGTCAGCTTCTGACCAGGTGAGACCCTTCCCTAATGTATAACAGAAGAGTAAGCAAAGCCACTATAATTCAAGAAGCAACAAATAACAAGCCCAAAATACAGCTTATAAAAGAATGATAAATTGGACCATCCATCCAATTTAACATATAATTTATCCTAATATGGAAGGTACAATTAGCACTTCTGGTTCAGGCCTATACACCAGGTTTATTAGGCTGGTACTGACCTGGTTTAATCCCAGTTACCTTTTGGGATGATTTTGGTCTCAGCTGCACACCTGATTAGGTCCCTCTTTGGTACGCTGTCAGTTCAAGTTGGCATGGCTGGGTTCCTGGACCACTGCTCTGTTTGCAGGAGCTGGGCACTGGCAGTGGGGGTGGGGAGGGAGCTGATGCTGCTCTAGTTTGCTCACTGGTCAACGTGTTCTTCTACCTTGTTCCTCTGTTGTTCACTGCTGCTCTCCCTTCATATTTCTTGAGTTTGCGGAGAGATCAGGTATGAGTGGAAAATCCCCTCATCTGGCCTTTCCTGTGTCTCAAGCCAAGCCTGGTGGCTGGCTGGCACACCACCCACCGCTGTCTCACATGTGGACCTGCCAGAGCAGCTTCTGTCAGCCCATGCAGGCTCTGGATGCTCTGGATCTCTCCTACTTCTCCACTGCTGTTTCAATTTCCTATACACCTCACTTTTTAGTAAAAGTATGTATTTTGCTGGGGCTGTTTTTTTTGCCTCCCCCTTGCCCCCAAGGCTGCTTTGGTGTGGTACCTATGCTGCCATCTTAACTGGAAGTCTCAGATGACTTTTTAAAAAGAAATCTGGATAAAACATTGGAAGAAGAATACAGGAGACTGTCTCAATTCCTGAGGAAAGTGACTCAGCTGCTTTGAAGATTTGTGGGAAGAAGCATGACATCACAAGGAAAGCTAAGCTGCTCACAGGTCAGAATACAGAGCACATATGACCTTGATATGACATTAAGGACTTCTCTGGAACCAGTGATCAATGAAGTCTATATCACTAAGATAAGTATGTGCCATTCAAAGAAAAGATGATGGTAAGTAAATTGACATTAGAGGCCTCTGAATTGAAGAGAAGATGGTCAGCATTTTCTACGATATCAGAGGACTCAGAAATCACCACTGGGATTTAAAGAGTTGCCAAGGACTCTGAAATCATCTACTTCTTTAGCTATGGGAAAATACACATCAACAACAAGGAAAGGTCATTACCATCAAAGTGATGGAAGCACAAGTTATACCATCATTGGTACAACAGAAACAAACCAGGGAGTCTTGGATAGAAATGACGGAGTCTCCTTTCTCCAAGACTATGTGGCACTAAAACACACTGACCATTTAAGCCGAGAAAGATTCATTTCAGGACAGAGAAAATGGAAAAAGTTCTATAGTAACCAAGTCAAATATTTATATTTTCTTTATGATTTTGAACAGCTATAACTGGTAATTTCCATGAACTGCTTATTCCTTCTTTTTTTCTTGATTAGACATAACAAAACTATTATCTTGTCTTGTATGAGCAGACACAAGTCCTTGTCCATCTTATGTTTCTGGGCTCAGAGCTTACTTAGAAGCATAGTGTGCTAATATGTGAACTCAGATAAATTATCTCTCCCCCCCCCTCTCTCTCTCTCTCACACACACACACACACACACAGAGAGAGGGGGGGGGGAGAGATCACTGTGAGTCTTCTAATCCACTACTAATCAAAACAGGATAGGATGGGATCAGCTTTGGGGTTAAATCTAAGCCCCATTACGTAAGAGACCTTGTGATTTTAATCTTTCCAAACCATATCTCAATTGTAATATGATTGTCACATATCTCAATTGCAATAAGCAAAAACACAAAATTTGTGAGTTGTGATTAGATTTTGTTACAACAAAAATATAGTTTGGAGGAATGGCAATTGAAGAATTTTGAACATAGACTAGACATGAGATAATGTTGGATGGCACAGATGATTTTTCTAAGGTGCATCATAGTTTGAGGACAGATTCCAGACATATCTGAGAATAATATATTAGAATTATTATAATAAAAATGCTTTATCAGAAGACTTCCAGCAAGATGGCAACCGTCTAACTGTGCCACACAGGCATGGTATTAAGGGTTCACTGGGTCTTTTAGGGGAGAGCAATCTCCAATAGATTGCCAGTGGAAGGGCACAGAGGGGAAAAACAGGGAATCACTGATTCTCTCATGCAGGTAGCCCACCAGTCTCCCCCCTCCACAAGGAGCCACTGTACCCACAGTCCCAGCTTCAGGATACTCCTGCACTTACTGTAGGAAAAGGGCCCCAGGCCAACATACTTCCACTTACTGCACTGGGGTGATTGCTCTGCTACAGCTGTCTGTGAGTGACCTTGGGCAGGCTCCATCTGCTGGCCCATGGGAGCTCAAACTATTTGACCCATTTGCCCACCACACTTGTGCTGCTGAGCTGGTCCCTGCTTGTGCAAGCTTAGCTGGTTGGCTCATTTGCTCACTTACTGCTCCTTCCACTGCACAGAAAGCCCAGGCCCACTCCAACTGCCCACGGGAGCTCAGGCTGTCTCTGCCAGCCCTTCCTGTCTGCTGCGCTGGCTGACCACCATTGTCCTGTTGTGGGGGAGCTCAGACTGCTTCTGGGTCCCAGTGTTCCACTGCCCTGGAATTTAGGCTGCTTCGGTGCTTGGTGCCTCAGTGTCTCTCCTAGCGTAAGTGCAGGCAGCTTTGGTGCATTACCTTGTGAGAGCTCAGGCAACTTTGGTGCCCCTGCTAGGCAAGAGCTTAGGTGGCTTTGGCAAGTGAGAGCCAAAGACCAGACTGCTTGGCAACTGCCACAGCTGCTTCAAGTTCCCACTGTGCTTGAGCCCAGGCTGATCCACCCACCTATGTGCCCATACACTGTGATGGGCTGACAACAGTACAAAAGAAATAACATGAAAAATTAAATGCAAGAAAATCCAGTTAGATGACCCAGTCCTACAATGAACATCTCTAAGCAAATCATAGAAGAGTCATTAGGATCAGAACACCAAAATGAAGCTATGAGCAATGTAATCCTGACCAAGTTACTGGCAGAACTTTCAGAAAAGCAACAAAGGACTGATAATCATGTGGATGTTGCCATAACTAGAATCAACCTAATAGATAAGAAAATGGAGGGAATTCAAAGACAGTTAAGAGATATGAAGGAGACTGGAAAAAAAAAAAAAAACAGTACCTCAAAAATCAACTGATGATGCTAAATGAAGACATAAAGAAATGCAAGGTTGAATTCAAAGAAGCATCAAGAAAATCAGAAAATTATGAGAAAACTAAGCTTGACAGCAGGATGGAAACATTACGTAAAAAAGTAGTAGAAAATGCAAACCTAATTGAACAAGTCCAAAACTCTCTAGAAGCTCTCAAGAATAGAATCAGCCATGTGGAGGATAGAAACTCTGATCTGGAAGACAAGATGGAAGAAACAGTTCGAGAGTTCAAAGGTTTCAGTAAGTTCAAATGTTTCTGTGAACAGACTATGAGGGAATTGTGGGATGCCCTTAAATATCCTAATACCAGGATCATTGGAATACCAGAAGGAGGAGAAATTCAAACCAAAGGCATGGTGAATATATTTAACAAAATAATCAAAGAAAACTTCCCCCGTCTCTCAAAAGAAAGGCCCATCAAGATAAAAGAAGCTGAGAGAACTCCAAACAGACTGGACCAAAAGAGAAACTATCCAAGACATATTGTCCTTAAGACTCTAAACATTGATACGAAAGAGAAAATCCTAAAAGCACCTAGGGAAAAACAGCACATTACTTTTAAAGGTAATCCCAACAGAATTATTCCAGACTTCTCAATGGAAACCCTGAAAGCTGGAAGGGCCTAGAATAACACACTGCAAAGTCTAAGAACCTATGGTTACCAACCCAAACTACTCTACCCAGCAAAAGTATCCCTCATAATAGATAGTGAAAGAAAACTTTCCATGACAAAGCTCAGCTTTACAATTTTATGAACACAAAACCAAACCTACAGAGAATATTTCAGGAAATTCTTCACAGAGAAGAATCAAATAATCAACTCAAATGCCTACAAGATGCAGATCACAATAACCAAACTCAGAGTAGGCACAAAATCTTCAAAGTCCATGAAAACACCAACACACATCTACCATCACGATATGGCAAGGATCAAATCAAATCTCACAGTCATTACCCTAAATATTAATGGCCTTAATTCACCCATCAAGAGACACAAGCTAACAGGATGCATGAAAAAATTAGAGCCCTCAATCTGTTGTCTTCAAGAAATCCACCTCACCACTAAAGACAGACACCTCCCCAGGGTGAAAAAGTGGAAAAAATTACTCCAAGCAAATGGGAATAAGAAACAAGGAGGCATAGCTATATTAATATTGGATAAAGTACACTTCAAACCAAAAAAATTCAAAAAAGACGAAGAAGGCCACTTCCTACTTATCAAGCTAATGATCCATCAAGAGGATATTACAATCATAAATCTGTATGAACCAAACACAGTGGCACCACAGTTCACAAACCAAAACCTACTTGACAATAAAACAGAAATAAGCACGAACACCATCATAGTTGGGGACTTAAATACACCATTATCAGTAATAGACAGATCATGCAAAGAGAAACTCAACAGGGAAGTAAGAAAGCTCAACAAAACCATTGATTACTTAGACCTAATGGACATCTACAGAACTTTCCATCCCAAACCCACAGACTACATATTCTTCTGAGCAGCCCAGGAAACATTCTCTAAAATAGACCGTATACTGGGTCACACAGCCTGCCTCCACATATTTAGGAATATTGACATAATTTCCTGCATATCAGATCACAATACTATATTGCTATAAATTAACAACAAAAGACCCACCAAGAACTCATTGGCACCTGGAAACTGAAAAGCACACTTTAGACCAATAAATGGGTAATGGATGAAATAAAAATGAAATTGCAAAATTTCTAGAAATGAATGCGGATTAGAACACATCGTACCAAAACTTATGGGACACAATGAAGGTAGTCCTCAGGGGAAAATTCATAGCACTCAATGTCTTCATAACAAAGACAGAAAGATCCCAAATCAATAACCTAACCATCCACCTAAATGCACTGGAAAGGCAAGAAAAATCTAACTCAAAAAGCTCCAGAAGGTAGAAAATAATTAAAGTCAGAGCAGAGATTAATGAATTGGAAACTAAGAAAACAATTAAGAAAATTGACAAAACAGAGAGCTGGTTCTTTGAAAAAATAAACAAGATTGACAAACCCCTGGCCAATTTGATCAAGGAAAAAAAAAAAGGATATGCTTCAAATTAACATAATTTGAAATGAAAAAGGAGAGATCACAACAAACATAAGTGAAATTGGGAGAATCATCAGGACTTATTTCAAAAACCTCTACTCCACAAAATTGGATAATGTGGAGGAGATGGATAAACTCCTGGACACATACCATCTATCAAAGCTAAACTCAGAGCATATTAATTTCCTAAACAAACCTATCACACTCATTGAGACTGAAAAAGTAGTAAATAAATAAATAAGCCTCCCCAAAAAGAAGAATCCAGGACCAGATGACTTTGCAGCTGAATTCTATCAAACCTTCATGGAAGAACTCAAACCAATCTTCGTCAAACTGTGCCACACAATTGGAGAACAGGAAAAGCTACCCACCTCCTTCTATCACACTAATTCCAACACCGGGCAGAGATGCCACAAGAACAGCAAACTACCGGTCTATTTCCCTGATAAACTTAGATGCAAAGATCCTGCATAAAATCCTCATAAACTGAATCCAACAACACATCAAAAGCAGTATCCACCTTGACCAAGTGGGATTCATCCCAGGAACACAGGGGTGGTTCAACATACGGAAATCTGTCAATGTAATATACCACATAAACAAGGTTAAACACAAAAAAACAAATGATCATTTCAATGGATGCAGAAAAGGCCTTTGACAAAATACAACATCACTTCATGATCAAAACATTGGAGAGAATTAGCATGGTTGGTTCATATCTTAACATAATAAAGACAATATACGAAGCTCCTAAGGCCCAAATAATACTTAGTGGAGAGAGACTGGAGGAATTCCTTTTGAGATCAGGAATAAGACAGAGTTCTCCACTCTCACTTCTGCTCTTCAATATAGTACTGGAAGTCCTAGCTCAAGCAATAAGACAGGAGAAAGAAAGAAAAGGGATACAATCTGGAAAGAGAGAAGTTAAGTTAGCTCTATTCACTGAGGACATGATTGTGTATGTAAGAGACATGAGAGATTCTGTCCCAAAACTCCTGAAAGTGATTAATTCCTATAGCAAAGTAGAGGGTACAAAATCAATTCACAAAAATCAGTAGCCTTCCTATATGCAAATGACATTTCCAATAGCAACAAAAAAATTATAAAATATCTTGGCATAAAGTAAACTAAGGAAGTGAAAGATCTATACAACAAAAACATAAAAACATGAAAAAAAGAAATTGAGGAACACTTGAGAAAATGGAAAGAACTCCCATGCTCCTGGATAGGCAGAATTAACATTGTGAAGATGGCAATTCTACTAAAGGAAATATACAGATTTAATGCAATTCCAATTAAAATCCCAACATTGTTCTTCACAGAGATAGAAAAAATGATCTCCAACTTCATATGGAAAGGCAGAAGGCCTCATTTATCCAAACATATCCTCAGCAAAAGAAATACCTCTGGAGGCATCACCATAAACTGATCTAAAGCTATATTAAAAAGCCATAGTAATAAAAATGGCATGGTACTGGCATAAAAACAGGAGTATCAACCAATGTACTTGACTTGAAGACCTGACTTTGGGTCAAGCAATTATAGCTACTTGACATTTGACAAAGGCCCTAACAATATAGGGTGGAAAAAAGTCAACATCTACAAGAAATGGTGCTGGACAAACTGGATAACTATATGCAGGAAATTGAAACTTCATTCACACATTTCACCATGCACTACACTCAAGTCCAAATGGATCAAAGACCTCAATATAAGACCAGAAACATGACTACTACTGGAAGAAAGTATAGGAAGTACTTTCCATGATATAGGAATGGAAAAAGACTTCCTGAACAAAACCCCAGTAGCTCACAATCTTAAACAGTCATTCAACCAATGGGATTACATGAAGCTGAAGACTTTCTTTACAGACAAGCACACAAAAAGCAAAACCAATAGATTACCCACCGAATGGGAGAAAATACATCAGGGAAATGCAAATTAAAACAACTATGAGATTCCACCTTACCCCAGTAAGGATAGCAAATATCAAAATATCAAATGAAAATAAATGCTGGTGAGGATGTGGAGAAGTAGTAACACTAATCCACTGTTGGTGGGAATGTAAGATGGTACAACCACCTTGGAAAGCAATCTGGAGACTCTTGAAAAAGCTGACTATAGAGATACCAACAGACCCAGTTATTCCCTTACTGGGCATCTACCCTAAAACCTTCAAACCACAGGCCAAAAAGATTTGCTCAAGCATGTTTGTATCAGCTCAATTCATAATAGCTAAGAGCTGGAATCAACCCAGATGTCCATCACTAAAAGAATGGATAACTAAAATTTGGTATATCTACACAATGGAAATCTATACAGCAGTAAGAAAAAAATGACACAATGAAATTTGAGGAAAAATGGTTGAACCTGGAACAGATCATTCTCAGTGAACTTACCCAATCACAGAAAAAAATATTGCCACATAGTCTCACTCATCTACAGCACCTAACCTGAATCTACCCAAGATACCTTACATACCCAGCAAGCATCTCATGGACTGGACACTAGGATGGATGGGGAGGGAGGTGAGGGCAATGGAGGGGGCGGGAAACACAAATCTAGATCCAAATGGCAATGATACCATAAAATTCTACATCCTAAAAGGCAGACCAAATGGCTGAACCTTCAATGGGCCCTTAGAGGGAACACCTGAGCCATAAGACACTGGAGAAGGTATGATGAATGTTGTTCCACAACCACTGACCAGGAGCCAAGACCCCCGGTCACCCAGGAATCACCTAGAGGACCGCCACAGAAGCCGAGACACTCGAATGTAAAAGCAACAGGTTTCTTTTAATGTCAAGCTTAAGCAGGGACTCAATCCACACAGACCGACGCAGCGGGAGTGGGAGAGAGCCTCGACCTTCTAAAAGTAGGGGTTTATAAAGGAAAAGAGTGGGAAGGGGGAAAAGGGGTTACATCACATAGCATCTTTTAAAATGATTGGTTCCAAGAAGGCGCACGCGGGAACATTTCTAGTTGCTCATCTCTGGTCAGCAGACTGCTTGCAGATCCTATCTTTTGCAAGGGGCCGGAGGCCCCCAGAGCTAAATATTTCTGGAATGTCCTGTTGAGCAAGCGAGCATGAGTTACAGAAGCAAAGGTCGGCACTTTAATCAGTTAGTTCCTTATCTGAGCCGAGCCCGGGATCCTCCTTTGTTCACAATGGTTTGTCCTACAATGGCAGTGTCATTGTTTAATTAGTTACGTGTTATTTCTTTCTGGTCTCACAATGAAGACTGACCTTAATCATCTACAGCCTCTCTCTCTCCCTCCCTCTCTATCTCTCTTTTCTCTCTATGTCTTTTATGTTGGTTATCGTTTTCTTCATTTTCTTAGTGGGCACTGACCTGTAACTCCCAGTACCAGCATGTGGCTATCATCCACAATGAGCTTTTGATCAGAGAGACCTACAAGGTTTCCTAAAAGAAAGACAGATTTCTCTCAGATTACTTGATTACCCACCAAAGGTTAGTGGTAAGACCCTACTGCCAAAGATGCCTTATGCAGTTGACACATAAAATGGAATGGCATGGCTGGAAGCTGGAATAGAGTCAGTCCCCAGACATTCAGCGTGTCTAGTGCCAGAAGGTGCTACATGGGTGAGTGGGGGAAAATTACCAATATCTGTCCAAGTAACTCATAGCCTCACCTACTTAGCAGTAAATAACCTGTCGTGATGCTCACACAAGTGCAATAGTGGCACACAACCATGGTGGGAAACCAACTGCTCTTGATTTGGCTAACTGATCCCCTCAGTGGTACGGGGCCCATAGCTGGAGCTGGGAAACAAGGAAGAACCATATCCAAACACAATCCCACTCTCCATTATCAAGCTACCACCAATCATGGGCTACAAGATGGCCTATACCTATTAAATTCTCTATAAAAAGTAAGAACTATCTCATTTGTCGGGTGCTAACTTTACTCTCTTTTGGAGAATCTGCTTCTCTTTTTCAGATAGACATAGATTCTAAGGAGTGAACCACCCCATCATACCTCAAAAGGGCCCTGGATGAAACTAAGAACAATTCACGAAACAAGCAAGGGTGCTGTTTTCTTGGTGAACCAGGTACAAGTGCAAGGGTGAAGGAGCTAAACACACAGAAAAATCAA
This sequence comes from Jaculus jaculus, assembly GCF_020740685.1. Classification (NCBI taxonomy): domain Eukaryota; kingdom Metazoa; phylum Chordata; class Mammalia; order Rodentia; family Dipodidae; genus Jaculus; species Jaculus jaculus. The sequence goes on from NC_059103.1 coordinate 37,768,823, forward strand.
CTCCTACCAAATCAGATTTCCAGAGACCCAGAGGCCACCAACACCTCATTACTGAAGCCAACCAAAAATGAACCCCATATAGCTCAGGGAAATTTTGTGGAGGAGGGGGCAGAAAGAATGTCAGAGCCACATGTTGCATCATTATATGCAGAGATATTGATCCTACTCATAACTATGGGTAACTCCAGAATGCATGAACCATATACCTTAACAAGGAGGGGCCAGGGGTAGGGGCTAGGACATGGATGAGCCTAACAATGGTACCAAATTGACTGCATTTGCTGAGCACAAAACTACTTAATAAAGAAAAAAAAAATAGGTAAATAAAATAACAGATATGCTAATTATCATAGCTTAATCATGCAACATTATACATACATATATATATGTATATAGATAGATAGATAGATAGATAGATAGATAGATAGATAGATAGATAGATATAGATAGATATAGATATATGTATAAACATATATATAGACATATATGTAGACATATATGTGTGTATATATCTATATCTATATATATGTATGTATATGTGTGTGTGTGTATATATATATATATATATATGAATCCCCTCAAAATATATTTACATTGAATTAAATTTTAGGGATGTTGGAATGCCATATGCTTCAGGTTAAATATGGTCTCTATGGACAACTTCTACAGAATCCTAAATTTATTTGTTAGAATGATGGAAAGCAAAATCCTTTGTTCCTTTTCTTTTAGTATTTTATTTTTTATTTTTTGAGACAGTGACTCATTCTGTAGCTCAAGCTTGCCTAAAACTCACTATGAAGTCTGAGGTGGTCCCAACTTTATAACAATCCTACTTCCTCAGCCTCACAAGTGCTTGGATTACAAGTGTGAGCCACTCTGTTTTGCTTTATAACAGTGATCTATTTGGTTTACTTAACAGCCTAATATCCAAATTTATCCAAATATACTAGAAAACCATAAAATAGCTTCCATTCACATGTAACTAGTTTTTTGTGCTTTTTTTGAGAAAGAGAAAGAGAGAACAAGCACACCAGGGCCTTCGGCTGCTGCCAACAAACTGCAGACATGTGCACCCCTTGTGCATATGAGTAAGCATGTGTCACTGTACTTCTGCCTTACCTGGGACCTGGAAATTGGAATATGAGTTTTTAGGCCTCACAGGCAAGTGCCTTATCCACTAAGCCATCTCTCCACCCCTAGATTTCTTTAAAATGTATTATCTGGTTTAGGAAAGGGATAGAACAGAGACAGAAACTAAAATTTGTGTACAAATAATTCCTTTAAATATAATACAATGTGTTCAGCTTAAATAATAAAATACAAGTATCTCAGCATTTGGAAAAAAAAAAAGATACATTTTTGACATTTTAGACTACTATGTATCTGTGTACCTATAAGTCATGCTGATTTATCCTGAAAGCCTAAACAAAATATTGCTCGGGTCTACTTGTTCCTGGCCTGCCCCCAAGAAGGCTGAGTCTATGCCAGACTTGGGAATTGTATATTTGATCTAGCCTGGTGTGGGGGTTTGAGTAGAATAGATGGCCCCCCTGTTGGGAGCCATAGAGCGAAAACCTCTCCATTTTGCCTGGGCCTGCTCATAAGCTGACTCATTACTCTAGGTACTTCTGGGAAGGTGAGCACAGCCTGCAGGGAAGGTGAGCACAGCACTCTCTAGGTACTTCTGGAACGTTGGTCAGCAGACTGCTTACAGAATCTTATCTTTTGCAAAAGGCCAGTTTATGATCAGGATGTGAAGCCTGGTGCAGTCAGGATGTTAAGCCATTGAGAGAGATTAGATGAACACCTGATTACATCCCCTCTAGGTTTCCTGACAGTTCAAAAGCCCTAAATCATGTCAGCCAGCTTATCTCCCACCCCTCCTCTATTTTTCTTCCCCTATATAGCCACTGTGTAAAACATAAAGACTCTGAGGCCTTGACAAACATCTAGCATGGTCTCCTTATTTTGTCTGTTTGCCTTTTCCCATTCAGGTTAACTTCCCCTCGGGTCCTTGTTCAAGTCCCTGCTGGCTGGGGCAGCCCAATATATTCAGTTCTTTATTTGTAGTTTGCATCTGTTGGCTACCTAGCTGGAGGCAATGCTACTGGGTGGATCTTAAGGTATGGTGGTGGGTTTCTAATTTCAATCTAAAGATATGCAAAGTATGCCTAGCTGGAGTTCCTGAAGTATGCTGTGGCTTTTGACCTTTAGGCTTGTGCTCTTTATCTCTCTGTTTGAGCCTGTGAAGGCAGGCCAGCTTCTTCTGCCATTATGAAACTTCCCCTGGATCTGTAAGCTTCAATAAATCCCTTCCTCCATAACTGTGCCTTATCTGAAAGTTCCTCTCAGTGAACCTGAATCTGTCTGCTACACCTGGCTAGGATACTGGGACTTAGTTTTCCTTAGGCTGTCTAGATAGACTCACAAAAGGTCAACACCATCTTGATTTCTAGGCCCCTCTAGGGACATTAATCCCTCCTAAGATTTTTTCAAGGCAAATACTCTTCCCTTATTATGTGTTTTTTCAACTTAATCACTATTGAATGTAACTTGTATATGAAAGTCAAAACATATACTTATCATAAAGTTTAACAAGACTTTAAAGACAAATTAATATTTATGGCCCCTTGTTTTTCAGTATTCACAGCTATGTGGCACCATTTATGTGCATTCCTTGTATAGAGTTGTGATGGACACAGCACCACAGTGAGGAAACATATGACCATACTTGACTGTATTCTGTAAACTAGATGATATGTATGTAGATTTTGTCCATTTTTATGTTCTGCATGCGTTCATTGTGGCCAGCTTTGTTGCCAACCATTTTGTCAGTAGTTCATAAAATTTCTAAATAACTGTTTTCCAAATTGTGCCTCCTGCTTCTGACTTAGTTCAAAACCAAAACACAATTTAGATACTGGCATTAAATATAAAAGGCACATTTTAAATCTGTCCACAGCATCTGGGAAGACCTGGCAGTCACTTCATCCATTTATTTATTCATTCATCATATATTTATTAAGTCTTGTCCCAATATAAACCATGCACCACTACACCGAGCTTTTCAACAAGACATTAAATGTATTTACTAAATTTTGGGAAAAGTCAATGCTTAAGGAAATATTTGATACAGTTCTAAATTCCCTGTTCTTTTTGGTCTAGAGCTTCATAATGACAAATGGCACATGCCTTTATCATCATTATATTCCTTGGGTTTATCATTATGTCTTACAGCCAGTAACAGAAATATTTACTGAACAAAGGAGTTTGCTGGGCATGGTGGCAAATGCCTTTAATCTCAGTTCTCAGGAAGCAGAGGTAGGAGGATAGCTGTAAGTTCAAGGCCACCCTGAGACTACATAGTGAATAAATGAGTTAATCAATGAGGAAATGCACCAACCAAGAAAACAAATTTCAGTGGACTAGAACTTCTTGTCCCAAGATAAGAAAAAGGTTTCAATAAGCTCAGTCACTCACTGGGAACCCTCCTTGGTTTTGAAATCTTCATCTTACCTGAAGTACAGATAATTATCATTGCTGTAATTTTTATAAGTTATAGTTTGTGAGGCTGGTCATTTTAATACCTTTTCAGGAATTGTATGCACATCAGAAAATATTAACATTGGGCTGGAGAGATGGCTTAGCGGTTAAGCCCTTGCCTGTGAAGCCTAAGGACCCCGGTTCGAGGCTCGGTTCCCCAGGTCCCACGTTAGCCAGATGCACAAGGGGGTGCACACATCTGAAGTTCGTTTGCAGAGGCTGGAAGCCCTGGCGCGCCCATTCCCTCTCTCTCCCTCTATCTGTCTTTCTCTCTGTGCCTGTCGCTCTCAAATAAATAAATTAAAAAAAAAATTAAAAAAAAGAAAATATTAACATTGCTCTATAAGATGTAAGTTTATTGTGCAAGGCCATTCAACTATCAAGTTCAAGGCTACAATTCAAATACAGAGCAGTGTTCTGTCTCCCTACTTAATTTCAAGTAGCCTTAATTATTGCTATATCTAGCCACTAGCTAATATTAGTAAAGTTGAATATGCAATACCCTTTGACTTTGCCTGGGTCTAGGAGCTGTTAGATAAAGGTTAATAATTCTGAATAGGCTTTTGTCAGCTGAAATTTGGAATGTAGAATTTGAAAGTTATATTGCCTGTGCTATCATGCCCTGACATCCCTGGTTCTCCACTTAACCAGGCACACACACTGCAAAATGCACACAAAACAAATGTAGGAACCAGAGAGTAATTAGCCATGACTTATAGTTACCTGAAAGAAATAGGTAGGTCCCCCACGAGTAGGCACCTGGGGTTATTATTGCAGAAGCTCTGAACAGTTCCCAACTCACCCACCCTAATGCCAGTCTAAACATACAGGGAAGGAGGACTTTCTGAGTAGATGACACTTTTCTCCTCATCTGGGAAACAGCCTTTGCAGCTGATTGAAGACAGTAATCTGCAAACAAGAATTCCCAGAGGCTATCAGAGTATTACATTTCTGGTGCATATGATATCAATCAGAAGGACATCAAGTGTGTCTGAGTCTCAGTTTTGTGGTTACTCTTTCCCTTCTTTAGGAGAAGTACTGTGAATTCTTATTCAGGGAAATGGCTAATGTACATCTAGGATTAAAGCATCCGTCCACTGTTTGCTAATATATCTTAAATCATCAAGGGAGGAAAATCCTTGACCTCCTCATTGAAGGTTCAGACCATTATTAGACAATTCAGTCTTCTTATCTGTAAATACAGAAAAAGTCTCTATCACTATTTTTCAATATGAACACATTAAAACAAAAAGGATGATGTTTTATCTTGTGTTGGGACTTTTTTTTTTCATTTAAACTATCATGTAATTCCAGAATGATGGTGTATTTTTATAATCCAGAACACGGTGAGGCTGAGATAGAGGATCAAAAATCCAAGACTGTTTTAAGTTTTGAAACAGGATATCAAACTTATAAAGAAAATATTTTAAAAGGATGGAATGGAAAATGTAGCTCATTGACAGAACACTTCCCAGGCATGCACAAGGACCCGTGTCAATCTGCAGTACTAAAACAAATTACGGAAATATGAAAGTAGATAAACCATCTTAAACTATTTTAATATCCAGGAACTTAGACCTCCAAACTCAAAGCTGTAATACCATTATCCTTAGCACAAGTCTTCAAATATTACACACAATTACTAACCTTCCTCCTGTTCCTATGTATCTTTAAATGTTAGTGTATTCAGATAATAAATATTACATGAGACAAAAGTAGAAGGAGAGAACATGTAGAAAAATAAATACAACAAAAACGAACAGATGAAATAGTAAAGAAACCAACAACCAATGTAAGAGCAACCATTTAATGAGCATTTATTGAATACTAACATTTACCTAAAACTCTGTGTTATATCATTGATTTTTCTGACAGTCCTACCAGTTAACCTTATTAACATACATGTTTCTAAATAAAGAAATCAAGGTACATAGATAGTAAATAACTTTCCTTTTTAAAGCTTATATAGTAAAAAAAGAACTAATTTTCAGAATCAGCTAGCCTAGATCCAAATAATATGCCTTTTGTTAGTTAAGATAACTAAAAAAAAAAAAAAAAAAAAAAAAAATTCAAGTTTGCAGGCAAATTGAAAATTCAAGTTGCTACTAAAGATATTCAGTAGCTGTCCACCTCTTTCCTTTTTGATCACTTTAAGAAGAATTAAATTACAAAATGAAATGGTTTTCTTATTTTACAAGGAGAATCATGTTTTTCTTATTTTATAAGCAGAATCAATTGATTTGATTGGTGATCTAGGATTATTCTGTGTCTCTTTAGTATCAAGAAATATATATGGTTCCCAGTTTATATTTGGTTAATATTTAGTGAAGCAATTCTTAGCCAGTTTGGAAATAAAGTATATTTTAATTATAATATTCAGAACTAAGTCTCATTCCATATTAAGTTCAAAACTTTCAGCTTTATTAAAGCTGAGAAAATAACTACTCATAAAAGAAAAATGATTTTCACAATGTCAGTGAGTAGCAAAGCCAAGCAAATTGCTAGAGTATCAGGCTGCCTTGGCAGAAGGGGAACAACTGTTTCTCCTCAGAGGGTTGAGAGGATAATCTGGGCAAAGAAGTGGGAAAGGAAGTGGTTCCAGCCAGGTGCACTTGTGGAGAGATAAAATGGGAACCTGAAGAAACTGTTTGATAACCAGTGTGCCTGTCATGGACACAGAACAGGAGCAAAAGGAAATGACAAGCTAATGGGCACCCTGATGGGAAGCAGCTGGCATACATTTTTTTCCAAACTGTAGCTTAAATGATCTCTGCCATTCTTGTCAGATTTGTCTAGTGTGTTCAGACAGCAGAAGGTCTCAGAAGGTATCTGGGCAGGGAGAGGGGGTTCTAAACAAAGTTAAACTGATGAGCAAGGAAGATGCTAGAAATGCACATTAAGAGAACAGAAGGGATTGCAACATTAAGTCTAAAAAGGGACAAAAAATATACTGCATGTCATAGGAAAGTATCAGCCTATATCCAGCAAGAATGCTCTAAAGTGTGTCTTCCAGAAAGAACTGTCACAGTAAAAAGCTGAATGACCTTAAGGGACACTCAGAGCATCTAAGCAGAGGTTGGATGTCAGGAATATGGAGAAGCAAACTTTTTCATCAAATAAGTTCTTGGTCTCTATATGTCTTTCCAACTCTCCAAATTATAATATCTTAGTACTAGCTCATTCTACAATGTATACCCCCAAATTATCCATTATAATGTTACCAGTTTCCAGGGTTGAGTTCATTGTCTCCCAATTGTAACCAATGACAAACAAGGACAGTTCAAGGCTAGCTAGCAAGGACTTGCTGAAAGTGAAAGTAAAAGGAAAGCTCCCAGTTTTGTAGGAGGGTCCTACAAAAAGAAGTGGTTACCTAGCATACTAGAATTGGGTTGTTATGCAATGAGAAGGGGTTTGACTGGACTTTGCCTATATAAATTAAACACTGAGTTAGGCTGAGCTTAATGCACAAGTTTATGCGTACATAGAACCTTAATTAGTTGGTGGGTTAGGGAGAAAAAGATTCAGAAAAAACTTGCCAAAAAAGTCTTAGGAGGAGGGTGGGCCAGGAAATAAAGAGACCAGAAGGCTACTACAAATATCCCTCTTTATGAGTGAGGTTCAGTTTTCAACTAGAGTTATTGTGTAGTCTCTCCAGAGCAAGTTGACATTGTATTCTTTTGGATGTCTTTTCCTAACCAACTGCCTACAAAAGAAGCTACCTTGCTTCCAATCTCTATCAATAAGGTATCTTACATTTGGATGAAGCACTTACCATTGTTTATGGTTATATGTATATGTTTATTGTTATGTTATTGTTTATGAATCACATACACCTCCAGAACCCTTAAGCAAGGCAAAGGAGAGGCATCATGATAACTTCTCTTAAGATGCCAAGAAAGGGAGAACAATGGGATAGCTAATGGTTGTGAAACTGCCACTACATGGTAAATGTCACAATTATGTGGAGCATTACCAACCGCTCAGTAGGCTTTGGCTTTTTTCCTGAGTGATGCAAAAGGCCACTGGGATCTCTGAGCACAGAAGTCCAGGGCTTAATAGTTTATAGTAGATTAGTATGGGCAAGGGTAGAAAAAGTGAGAATTGTTAGGTGTTTAAAGATGTAGGCAAAAAGAGACAGGACCAACTACACCAAAACCTGTTGTATGTGGTGGAATTTTATTCAGCAGTGAGGGGCTAGAGAGGTGGATTTGTGCATAAAGCTCTGGCAGTGTAACTCTGGGTCCACGAGTTCGGGTTTCCCAGACCCCAAATAAAATCTGGAATCTGAGCCAGGCTTTTGTAATCCCAGTGTACCATGGCAAGAAAGGAAGCAGAGATGGGAGAATATCCCACAAGCTTGTGAATGGGGTAGTGAACAATGAGAGACGCTGCCTAAAACAAGGTGAAAGGTGACCCAAAAGTTGTCCTCTGACTTCCACATTTGCACCTTGTGTACACCTACCCTCTCACACACTTACACATGCAAACATCAAATGAAGTACAAATATATCATCCAACAATGCAAAGAATGAAATGCAGGCATTTATAGCAGCCCAGATGAAACTAGAAAGTGTTACATCAAATCAGATAAGGAAGGAAGGGCAAGGACCGCATGTTCTTAGATGTGGAAATGAATAGGACGATATTGTAGTAGTATAGAACAGTGCGCAGGAGAGAGGACAAGTTAATGGGAATGAAGTTGCAGTTGAATGGGGGAAATCATTTTTAAGGCTCTGTATCTCAGCAGGACAACTGTGGTTAACCACAAGTAGTCACATATCTCAACACAGCTAGTAGAGAGGACTACAAATGGTCCCACAACAATTATAAATGCCTGGGCTGAGGAATATACCAATCATCCTGATCTGATCATGACACATAGCTGTCAGGTATTGAGATGTCACCCTGTCCTCTGTAAACATGTGTAGTTTGTGCCAATTAAACATTTTAAAAATTACTGCAAAGTACAAGGCATAATATTGATGGCTTGCAGCAGGTCAGTCATGGTAAAGGGGGTAAGAGGTGGGTAGAGCCTGGATTCAATGAGAAAATAGAACATTAGAATTCATGCTTGATGAATGCACATTTAATATAATCCTTTTGGTTATAACTGAAGTTGTATGATATCCTCACTCACTGTGTATCATCTTCAAGTTAAGATTGGAAGCTCACTGCACTTAAAAACTTGTATAGCTGTTTTCACACTTAGCATTTTCATTTATTTAGAATTTTATTTTTATTTATTTACTTGCATATGTGTGGGATGAGGAGTGTGGCAAGACTTCTTGCTGCTTCACATGAACACCAAATGCTGTGCCATGTTTTGCATCTGTCCTACTCAGGCAAGTTGGGAATTAAACCGAGGCCAGTTTTGCCAGCAAGCACCTTTAATGGCCAAGCCATCTTTCTAGCCCTGTAACCTATATTTTAGATGCTAGCTTTGGAGGCTTTTGTGATCTAAGTGAGGATAAAGGCATTTGGATAGTTTTGGTACACATATCCAAACTATTGTATCTTGCTTCTTGTATATTTATGAATCATCACCTTTGTAGCAGGTAACAATTCCTGCCAGCACACACAGCTCTCAGAAATGCACAATCACACATTGAGCTTACTATATGCTCTTGGCATCCAGGCTTCCTGCTTATATCCAAGTGTATGTCTGTAAATCAGCTCACAGAGAGACTGAGGCAATGAGACATGAAAGGCTGGCCTGCCATCAAAGATCATACCGGGGAATGGTTTTAGTCTCATGTTCACTACTGTCCCTCTGAGTCATTCATCAGCTCTCTTCCTAAAATGCTCTACAGAAATATTCATGAAGAGGACCAGATGGATTCATCACAATTGACATTTTTGGGTTTAAAAGTAACTGAGAGACAGATTACACATTCCCTAAAACAAAGGGGTGTTGAACTTAACTATGGTGAAGTGCTTTGCTGGTGGCAGTTTGCTTTTTGTGTAATTACAGATTGTTTTCATTATTGCAAGTGAGATTTACAATCTGTAGTTCTGCATATAATTTTAAAAACTTATGCAGGTCCCAGCACAATTTGGAGCTCATGTTTGCAAACTCGTAGAGTCTTACACTGGGTGTTTGACTGCTTCATCTCTCCCCTTCTGTGCAAAATTCTTGGTAGAATATATTCTCAATAAACCCTTCACTGAAACTAACTCTAATTTAAATTTGTGATTAATACTTGCCTAGCAGGTATGAGATCCTAGGTTCAATTCCTAGTGCTATAAAAAAAAATAACGAAAAGAATGGAGGGAAGAAGGGAAGCAGAGAGAGAGGGTTAAGTGAGGGAAGGAGGAAGGGAGGACAGAAGGACATTGAAAGGAAGGAAAAGGAGGAGAAAAAATGAATAAAAGAAGGAAAGAAAGAAGGAAGGAAGGGGGAAAAGGATGAAGGGAGGGGAGGAGGGAAGGAAAGAGGCTGTGTGTAGTTCCTTCCCTCTTATTTCCCTATCTTGGTCTCTTCTTCATTTTGACTATCCTTGTTTGATTGTCTATGGGGTTACATGTGGCCTTCTTCTGTGCCAGTGTTCTGTCTGTGAAACCAAAGGCAATAAGTAGCTGATTTTGTATGCTGTGCCTAATACATCTCAGCACTCATAAGTGGTGGATAGATAGATCCTGGAGAAATAATCATGAATAAAGCCATAGAGTAGCCTGATGCCTCTAGGTTGAACTTATCTACAGGATATAGAGCCGAGACCCCCAGTGGATGTCTAAAACCACAAACAGTGCCAGCTCCTATGTGTGTTTGTCCTATACATGCCCACGATAAGGTTTAATTTATAAATCAGGCAAAGTAAGAGATTAATGACAATAATATAGAGTAATTATAATATATAAGTACATTTATGCAATTTTAATGCATTTTATGAGTTACAGAGGTGATAATAAGTTATGGATTGCTTACTTATAGAATTTTTCATTTAATCTTTTCGGAAAGTGGTTGGCCATATGGAATTAAAACTGCAGAAATCAAAACCACGGATTACAGAGCAACTGTACTGAGTTGAATTTGACAGCTTTGTTTTGCTTATTTCATGGATGGATTAGTTTTGTGTGGAGAAGGATCCTCAGGAATAACTATAGCATACTTAGAAGTTCAAGTACAGGAGCTAAAGGACTGAAGAAGTGAGGCCACCTGACTATAGCCAGAAATTGCCTGTCAGAAGCAGAGGTCAAAGATGTTTTCATGCCACCCTCACCTGATGATACATCTAAAAATAGCCACTCTGCATGGGTCCTGCAAGACTCAGATGCCCTTACAGCTGCATATCACTCAGGGAAGCAAGGGTTGCTGCTGTATCCCTTCCTGCTACTCCAGGGGAACAGATTCCTCTCACATCAATTTTAACAGTTCCCTGCTGTTCCCAAGCCATAGGTTACTGACAATGTCATCAAAAATGGTCTTTATTAGTTTAGCATCTTTTTATGACTTTGGCCCAGAAGATTCTCTGGCAAGAGAAACCTTGAATGAATCAAGCTATCCTTGAGAAAGGGTCATTCAGCCATTCATTTAATCACAGCATCGAAACAAGTCCGATTTTGGCTACTTTTGCTCCAACTGACATAATGGCTGGTGGCCTCAGTTTATCTCTAGGACCAGACACAGAGAAGAGACTCAACCTTGTGTGTAAGTGGTAAGTTAATTACATACTGACCCCACTCACTGGTATGCAGTTCTCTCTTAGCACATGGGTCAGAGAAACAGTTGTACAGTCACCTGATGCTTACAAATGAGCCTTGCTGAGTAATTTGATATTGGCAATGACCAACATTTGTGGGAAACACAGCTTCTTCCACCAGGGAGGAAAAAATGTGAGTGGTAGGAATGGATGACGGAGGTGAGAGTGGGACACAGCTAGATAGAAGAGTGAAAGGGATTGCAGGCTGACCGCCTTCTTCTCGAGTTCTCTCTCAAACCCATGACTTGGGCTCCAAGTTGAACTTCATCCACCAGCTAACATTTTAACTAGAAAAAATGCACACTGAGTTCTAGGAGGAGCACTCTGCAAACTCCCCTGACCATCAGACGCATCCCAGTCACCAGTAAACCAATGGGCAATCTCCCTCACCAATATCTGTACCCTGAGACTTGTGGCTCCTTACATATGCCACTTTCCTAGGAAGCACCTTGTCTTTACCACAGCTTGTGGACACACACAGAACAGGAGTGGTCTCCCTTTGGAAAATGAAGAAATGGGTTCAAAGAATTTTCCATCAAATCATAAAACAGTGGTAAAGTGAGGTCACAGCCTCAAGTCTTCTGGCTCAAGATGGAATATTCTACATGACATTTGTAAAGACAGGAGTCTACTTGATTCTATTCTGAGTTTTCAGAGAATATTTGGAGTCCTCTAGATATAGCCCTTGGCTGCTGCCTCTTACCTCATTTATTGGACTTAGGCCATGAGGGCATTTGATAAATCACTTGATATCTTGGGAAGGGGAAGATGAGGTGGGTCAGCCACCTGCCCTGCAGCATTCACCTTCCAACACTGACGGCTTTTGTTGGAGTAGCTACATTGTTACTGTGGAGGTTCCAAGGAGCCTAGGGAAATCTATGTCCTTTTCCAGGTGGACATTCCAAGAGAGTGCCTGTGACTCCATCTAAAGCAAAATATCTGAAGGTTGAAAGACCAAAGAAGAACCTTGCTTAGAGAGAGGGAAGTGCACAGAAGAACCACAGCAGCTCTGTGCCTCTGATCACCGTGTTAAGAAGAGAGCCCAAATATGTTTTCCTTCTACCCCCTTCCCTGAGCCATAGGCATTTAGCCACCAAATATTACTAGTTGATTTAACCACACTGTTATTTATATTCCTGTATGTGAGGATGTCTAGTATCTCATAAATATGGCAACAGAGAAATACAGAGATGAAGAGACATTCAATAGGTATACTCAACCTCTTAAGTAGAATTGTAGATCAGAGCCTTAGTCTTATAAGAATTACTGATAAAAAGAATGCTATATAGGGCTGGAGAGATGGATCAGCAGTTAAGGCACCTGTCTGCAAAGCCTCAGAACTAATGTTCAAATCTCCAGATCCCATGTAGCCAGATGTACAGTGATGCAAGCTCACAATGTCACACATGTGTACAAGGGGGGATTGCATGTGTCTGGAGTTCATTTGCAGTGGCTGTAGGCCCTGACATGCCCACTTTCTGTCACTCTCTCTCTCTTTCTCAAAAATGAGTAATTAAAAATGTTATTTAATGTTATTATTGTGCAGCAGATATCTTCTCATTGCTGGGACAAATACCCAACTAGAGGTATCTTATGGGAGGAAAGGATTTATTTCAGGCTTACAGCTATGAAGAAAAGCTCCACTATGGTGGAGGAAACTCACTCACTTCACACATCTACAGCAGAGAGAGGGAATGGCAATGATGATCTGCCTCTAAACACACAACAGGGCTGGAATCCTCAATCCCCAGGTTAGCCCCTGACAGTACAACTCCTACAGCATGGCTCTATATCTCCAAAAAACAGTCCACCACTTAGGGACTGAGTAGGAAGTTTAATACAGAGTATCTGAAGCTAAGGGGTTCATTTGTTAGAGCCAGGACATATAGTATCTCCCAATGACATCATCACATATTTAATAGTCAGTCTAGGTCATCTCTGTCACCCATTGCCCAAGGGGTTTTCAAACAAAAAGGACTCACTGGACTTCATGTAGTTATGTGTCCTTGGACCAGATATGGAGAGTGGTGAGCTCTATATTCAGCCTCTTGAAAATGAATGACACAAGATTCAAAGACCCCTTCTAGCTCAAACATTCATGATCTCATTGTGCTTTGTGCCTTTACTCCCAAGACATAATCCTCCTTTCCCAGTAACCCCCTACACGGCCAGCTCCACTCACAGAGCCTCAGTGCCCAAAGGAAAATTGATTCAGGGGGATGTAGCACATGCCTCCTTTGCCTGCCCCCTTCCTTCTCATCCATTCGTCCCACCCACACCTGTCTCCAGACTTTAGCTTCCTGGGTCACAGTTGGAAATTCCCACCCACCAGCTGGGTTGGTTTTATTTTTGAGAAAAGAGAACAGCTGGGTGATTTTAAAGATGGAACTTAAGATCCACTTAACTAGTCAACTCCAGTTGTCAGGCCCCGAAGCTGCATTTAAGGACAGGAGTTGTGGATGTGACATGAAAGCAAAGAGGCCCAGAAGCTTTGTCCTCCCACAGCAGGAGACACTGCATACTTCATGAGATTTTTCCAAAGACCTTCTGCTGGGCTGCTTTAGTCTGATTCTTCTCTTTATAAATGGTATTCACTGATTCACTGGTGTCTGGTCTTTTGAGCCTTTTGGCTTATAGAAGAAAGAGGGTCAGCAAGTTAACAAATTAAACATGTTCCACCTGGCCAGGCCATCAAAAGCTAATTTTACTTGGTCTCAGCCTAACCAGTCTTCAGATCCTGATATCTATCTAAATGATGGAAAGCCCTTTTCAAACTCATAAAATATTTTATAGCAGAGTAAAACAGATCTAATAGATCCATTTCTCATTAAAAAGGTCAATGCTGGGAACATCTAATGCTATATAACTGTCTGATTCAATTTAGTACGTCAAGCCTGACTAATCCTGTCTTCTGATTGGGGTGAATTCATTTCCCCTGTAAAAAAAGAAAAAAAAAAAAATCCCGCAAGCTGCCAGATTATGTACTCTAAACCTGTATGTTTTTGTGATACATTCATAAAATGTTGATCAAACTGAGCTCATCCAGTTAAGAAAACTTACAGAAGAATATCCCAATTCTGAAATTAACATTTAGAAGCCATAAGCCAAGAAATCTAAAACCTATTGGTCAGTTGCTCAATGAAAGAACAGAGTCAGAAAATATGCTGAGGCAAATCTGCTCAAAGCTCACATATTCTGAGTACACAGCTGCAAGCAAACAGGACAATCAGCCTTTTCAAACTTCCCTTGGAGTCAGTAGGTTAAGACAAGTAATAGTGTGGACCTCTAAGACCACGGGAGCCTGGGCCAGCACTGGTTCTACTTCGAGTCCTAGCTGTTGCTCCCTGTGCACTGTGTGACACTGGGTCCTAATTACTTCACCTATCATGTGAAGGGCTGAAACCTGTCTTTTGGCTGAATCCAGCAGTGGTACCCTTTGGTTGCACATTGAAATGTATGAATTGTATAGACTGAGTTCTAATATAGCCCCTGAACATTTAGGTCTCCATGTCCAAAAATGGCTTCTGAGGAAAACATGTGCATACATGTGCATGTGCATGCGCGCGCACACACACATGCACACATATACACACACACACACACACACACTCCAAAGCTAGCACCAAAGTTCTTGAGGATGTTTGATGGTTTCTCAATGTAGAGTGGTGCTTTCAGAACTTTGACCATTTTATATGCAATTCTATGTAAAGACCGTGAATAGGAATGAGAGAGCTTTTTTCTAGGTAATCATCTAGAGGTAGAAGTCTGTTGTAGACAGGTTCTCATTGCTGCAGAAATCACGTGGCCAAGAACATCCTGTGGGGAAAAGAAGGCTTATTTTGGCTTACAGACTCAAGTGGATGCTCCGTGATGGCAGGGGAAAATGACGGCACGAGCAGATGGTGGACAATAGCAATAGGAGGTGTGCCAAACACAGGAAGGGGAACCTGGTTCAAACACCCATAAGCCAGTCCCCCAACAATACACTCCCTCCAAGAGGCATTAATTCCCAAATTTCCATCAGCTGGGAACCTAGCATTCAGAACACCTAAGTTTATGGAGGACCCCTAAATCAAACCACCACAAAGTCCAAGGTGATGCCACCTGGCCTGCCCTGGCAGGGCTAGAAGCCAGGTCAGACCAAATCTCATCAAAGATGTCTGCAAACAACTACTCCAGTGACAACATTTTGCCTCTTCTCTCAAGTTGCGTCTCTTGTTCTTCTCTGACTCTCTTCCCGAGGGGACACCGTGGCTTCTGCTTTCCTGCTTTGCTGTGTGTGTGTGTGTGTGTGTGTGTGTGTGTGTGTGTGTGTATGTGTGTGTATGTGTAAGTGTGTGTGTATACCTTTCCTAGAAGCTTCCACTTGACGATGTGAATGAGACTTTCTCCGTCTCCCCTCCCTCTTACCAGCCAGGCTAGAAAGGGGAAGAATCTCTTTTGGCTTGAGCTTTCCTGCTTGCCTTTCCTCTGGATCCTAACTCTCCCTAAAATAAACCTCATAATTCATAATTTACCTTTCACTGAGTCTGCATTTTCAATTCTTTGTTAAGTTGGACAAGGACCCAAAGTTGGAGTCCATGGGCCTGGGATCCCCTACATCCTTATGGAATCTAATCCTTCCCTAGACCCAAAATTTTGCAGCAGTGTATTTATAAGTAAACTATTACAATTTTTCATACAGGATTTCTGGTGCATTTCCTAAATACCTCCTTCCCACTTGTGGGCATTGGTAGAATTACATGTCTCTGTCCTGCTAGAATTAGGCACAATACTATGTCTTGCTTTAGCCAGGGAGCTGGCCCATGATTTTCTGCACTTTCTCCCTCTGCCACGACTCCTCACAGTGGTCTGAGTTCTGGAACAGGTGCAGCAAAGCCAAGCCCTGAATCAATGAGCCATCAACAGGCGCAGGGTTGTAAAACATTTACTTGGTGAAGCCATTGAGATTTAATTGGTACAATTCTTGCTCAAAAAGACTGTCATTTGAAAGAGCTGAAAGCAGACGCCAAACAGGGTGTAGAAGACAAGCATCCACTCCAGCTATTTGCAACACAAGCACCAGTTTGCTAAGGAATTAAGTTGTGACACTGCTTTGTGTTTGCCCAACAAGATGGATAGAGCCTGTGATGTTGCAAAACAAAGTATCAGAGATTTGTGTTGAGTCAAGAAAGACTAACAATTACAGAAAAACCAAAAAGTAAACCCATAGTAGCCCAGCCAAAAAAAATCTAAAGATCAAATCTCAGATGCTCAAGGGGAAAGTTACAAAAGCATGTGTAGTCTTGAATGCTGAGAACCAAACACCCCACCATGAGTTTGTTTCACTATTCCATTCTGCCTGATCTGCAGCATGGTCATGCCTCAGTAAAGTGGTCATAATTTTTTTTTTTTCCTTTCTGTCAGGTGTAACCTGAGAAGTCTTGGGAAAGAGCCATGCATAAAACCAGCTAGCAAGTCAAACTCACTCAGGAAATTCATTCTTAAATTATTAGCCTAAATATTTTTATATTCTTATTTTATGTTTCAAAACAATGCAATAGCATTCACCCCCAGCCCCCGACAGTATAAATACCATTAGTTGTTGCAAGTTAAGCAAAGAAACACCATTAATTCCTAAAATCAAAACAAAGGGAACAGTGTGATGCGGAGGCACTGTTACAAACACAAAGTCAGGAGCAAGGACGACTCCATGCAGGAGGGCACAGGATGCTTCCTACAGAGTTCCCTCCTTGCCTTGCTCTTGCTTCTGCAGCACACTTCTGCTTGACCAGCTTGTGGATCCCAGAAATCCATAACCAGGGCTTTGCTGCACTATATAGCAGGAAAGAAATTTGGGGGCAGATGCATAACTGATGTTTTTGCATCAGACAAATGTAATTAGTACCAAGTTTAAGGGCCTGCAAAATGAGGTCATATGATCTGAATTGCAGATTTCTCCACCTGCTACCATTGCAGGCTTAAAGGTATGACTCTTGCAACCCCGTGGGTTTTCAGTTCTTAAAGAAATGTTTCATGAACCAGGTAATGAGGCCAGTGCTATGGCTGAGCATGGGAAATTTGGCTGCGTGTTAAAGGTCACCTTAGGAGAGTTAGAAAGCCTGACCACCCAAGCCACACCCAGACCAATTACTTCAGCGTGTATGGGAGTGTGACCCAGGCCTCAGTGCTATTTATATAGTTTAATTTTGCTCAGTACCCGGGGCCTTTAAAATATATATGTGATTCTGGATCCTCTCCCCAGAGATCCCAATTTAATTGATATGGGCACAGCTAGAGAATCAGAACTATTTTAAAGCTCTCCAGGTGATTTTAATGTGCAAGCAAGTTTGAGAATGAGTCCTATACAGGATCACTATGACTGTAGGATATAAAGAAAATTTGGAAGTGTTGGCTATCTAACCCTAGTCCATGAAGTTAAGGGATCAAAGATCTTTGAGGTACTTGTAACAATCAACTGTTTTGACAAGTTAATTGAGTTTATTATTTCAAACATTTACCAATATGTAAGCATGCGTCAAATATTAGATCAAAGGGATACAACCTACAGAAGATGAAACTTTGCAGTTTGGAATCCAGCTCAGGCACTATGATGATGTCTGGTGTCATAAAACAATTAGATCTCACACACATTCCTAGTGGAAATGTAAAATGGCACAGCCACTTCTAGAAAACACTTTGACACTTACTTTAAAAGTTAAATATACATTGATTCAGCAACCCAGCGTCTCAGGGTCAGGCTCTGAGCATGGCTCAGCTCCCCAGGTTTTCATGCAGCTACATTCCAAGTGCTGGCTGGGCTGTAGTCTCCTGTGGAGGCTTAAGTGAAGATTTGTTTCCAAGCTTGCTTAGACAGTTGGCAGAATTGGTGTCTCTGTATGACAAAGGCTTCCAGGATTCTGTTAGCTGGGCCTCTCATCAGTTCCTAAATATCACTTGCATATGTATTTGCTCAACGTGCCACCCAAGGTGTCAAGCTAGCAGAAAGCCTCTAATGGAGTCTGAGGAAAACAAGACAATGGTGTATAACATTACCTTTGTTACTTTCTACTGGCTAGAAACAAGTTCTAGGTCTACCCACACTACTGAGAAGATGAATCAAAGGGATGAGCACCAGTAGGCAGGGTTTCTAGGATCACCTTGGAGCCTACCACATCATATGTCCATCTGCTAAGGAAGAGACAATCATGCCCTGCATGGTATACACATGTACACCAATGAAATGTGAGATTTATATAATAAAATGCTATTTAGCAATAAAAAGATTAAATCCATAATATAACACATGCATGGATATGTGAACATTTGTCAAATGCATTATACTGACTGACATAGCTCAAATCAAAAGGTTGTATGCTGTTATCCAATTTATACGCTGTTAGAGAAATGAGAATATTGTCAGGAAAGACAAAAAAGATTAGTGTTTGCCAGTGTTTCAGGGTGTGAAGAGGGGTTCACTACAGAGTCTATTATAAGAGGCATGAGGGAGCTTTCCTGAGTAAGAGAAAGACTATGGTGGGTATGCATGATCAAAATTCACAGAGCTATAGATCCAAAAAGGTGAATTTTACTGTGTATGAAATGTATGTCAAAAAGCTTGTCTTTCAAAAACAAAGGGTAAAGGGACAGAGTGAAAAGCCAGGTTTTAGCAGGTTAAAAACAAATTCTCTATTAGTTCTTGGTGTGTGCACTCATGAAATTTTAGTAAGGCTAGTAGTACGTGACATACAACTACTATCCAAATAGACTTGCCAATAGAATTGCTTCCAATAGGTAAACTGCAAATACTGTTTTCATCATTAAAAGCATATAATACAGGCTAAGAAATGGCTCAGTAGATAAATAATTTATCATACAAGGGTGGGAGTGCTGTTTGGATCCCCAGTACCCACACAAGTGTCATATGGCTGTGGCCTGTATTCCCACTACGCAGGAGGCAAGGGATCCCTGAGGCAAGCTAGCTAATTAGACTAATGGATCAGTGAGCTCTGGGCTCAAGTGAGAGACCCTGCCTTAGTAAATGAATTAGCAATAGATTAATACACTCACTATTAATCTCTATCCCCCACAGACATGTGGACATGTTTACCCACACATATGCATGGGCTCTACATGCACAAGCACCTGCAAAACAAAACAAACAAACAAAAAAAAAACATATAATACCTATGAACAGAGTTTGAGATTGCTTAAAATGGAAGGATAGTTTGATCCTCTGGCTAAACTAATAAAGTAGTCCTTTAATTCAACTACAAAAGCCAAATAATAACCCCCAGACAATTTCCTCAGAAGTAACTTCTTCATACAGGTTTAAAAAAAAGCCAAGCACAAAAGAGCATCAACTCAAGTCATCTAGTGGCATTCTGTTCTTGTGTAGAAGACCACTCAGCTCTATGGAGCATGTGTCAGGTGCCCATGAATGAGAAAGCGGGCAGGAAAAACCTGTGATAAGTGAACTCAGGAAATCCTTCTAGCCAATGTTCCATCAACAAATCCCTTACCCTGTAGGTAATGTTGAGGTTGTATCAGCTATGAAACAAAAGGAAGAATTTTGCCTTAATGCAACAAAACCAAAGAATGTTACTGAAGGAATACAAACAGGGCTGGCAGGAGATGGCATGTGTCTGATCACTTTGAACTGCATTTCTGAAGATGAAATTCAGAATACAAGCCAGTTAGGCTATATAGGAAAGAAACAATGAGCCAAAGTAGTCATGATAGAAAGAGGGAGAAAGGACAGAAGGGAAGAAGGAAGGATTTTTTATAATATTATTAGGGAAATAAAGTTAACAGGAGAAGCAAAAGCAAAAGGATAAAAGGGTATGTGTTCTGCTTGGATAAATTTACAGTTCAGAATAAAAGAAAAGGGAAAGAACTGGAGAGAAAAGAAATTTGTTTTAGTGGCTTTTAGTAAGTATTTCTCAGAGTCAGGAAATTGGGGTCTAGCTTTCAGATAGCATATTAAGTTAAAGAACTTGGTGCCTAGCTACATGGAGAAGTGGAGACTGATTGGAAAGCTCATTGTAAGGAGGAAGAAGGATATACTGAATCGTCCAGGTAGTGGATGTGGAAAGAAGAAATGGAACTCACTGTAGACAAAAGAGGAAATCTTGGGCTGGAGAGATGGCTTAGTGGTTAAGTGCTTGCCTGTGAAGCCTGAGGACCCTAGTTTGAGACTCTATTCTCCAGTACCCATGTTATCCAGATGCACAAGGGAGCACACGTGTGTGGAGTTCGTGTGCAATGGCTGGAAGCCCTGGCATACCCATTCTCAATCTCTCTCTCCCTCCCTCCCTCTTTCTCTCTTTGTCTGTCACTCTCAAATAAATAAATAAATAAATAAATAAAAATTAAATTAAGAGGAAATCTTGTGTGTTGAATATTTTTCACTATTTCCATGATTTTTGTCAGAGTTTTTCTCCTCCTCATCATCCAATTTTTGGCTTCAAGGAAATTTGGAAGCATTAAGATACAATGAACTATTTCTGATAAAATGTTTCACATACCCAAAGGAAGACATAAATTACTCCATCTTGGATAAGGTAGAAGATCATTGTGTAAAAATAGAATTACTTTTAGGAAAAAACTAATGAGCACACTGGCGTGCATAATCTTTGTCTCCATAGGATTCTGATCTGGTTCCCAATTCCAGATATGGTTTCCTTCACACTGAGTAGATCTCTTCGCCTTAGCCAATCTGAAAGCTACTGGTTGCCCACCAAGGCTGAGTGCCATTATTGCACTGGTGTGTACATCCTGTCAGAGTGTTTGCATCTGAACAGCTTAGACCTCTGGTTGCTAAAACCATTGTTGGCCACTTTCCCCAAGTACCTTATGTAGTGTTCTCCAGCACTAGACAGGCTAACTGTCTGGGAACCGGCTTTCTTCTGGACTCCAGGAAGATCTCTCAGTGCTCTGTGTTGGCAGCATATGGTATCTCCAGCAATAAATAGGGTCTTACCTTTTGCCTCAGGTGGGTAATCAAGTGCTTTGACAGAAACCTGTCTTGATTTAGGGACCTTGTAGGTCTCTGATCAACAGCTCATAGTGGGTAGTAACTGATTTCTGGTACTGGAAGTTACAGGCCAGAGACACACATTTCTTTTTAAGTTAAGGCTTCAGCCTATCCTCTCTAGGGCCCTTCTTTTCAGGTGTACTCCTTTACTCCTTTTGAGAATTGATCTTTTATTCTCTCTTCAAGGATAAAGGTTTATATGGTAACCGTTTATTTTGGGTTTAGTTCTGTTTGTTTCTCCCCACCCCCCTTCCCCCTCCTCCCAAGCCTTCCATCCCTATTTTCTGGGCCTTGAGTTGCCCATCAGGTATGTCAGAAGCTGTGATAGCTGGTCCAGGTTAGGAACTGAAAATAAGTGAGATGATGCAGCATTTGTCTTTCTGTGATTGTGTGTTATATACATCAAATTCTCCCTAAATTAATAATGCTTACCCCATTTAAACTATGCTGACTTCACTCTCTGTTGAAGAACCTGTTTTAATTTTCAGAAGATAGTGAGAGCCAAGGTGATAAACTACCCTTCGCACTCAGCCAAGCCACAGCTGCAATACAAAGGAATTGGGAAGACGAGCAAGAGTGCTGCTTCCAGGCTAAACCCGCTAATCAGTGCCAGGGTGAAGGAAACAGACCCTGAGGATACTCAACACTTACCAAAGCAGAGATCCAGAGGCTCCTGAGAACTCATCACTGAAGTAGAGTTAAAACTCACCCACCACGTCTCAGGGAATTTTACAGAATGGGGGAAGATTGTGAGAGCCACAGATTGAGACACCACGCCCAGAGGCATTCCATTCCCCACCCCCCAAAAATAAATGTTTTTCCCACAACACACCCATAGCCCCACAGGGAATACCTGCAACCCCAGTGAGAAGGGTCCCCAGTGGAATGGGGGCAGGGATAAGGGAAAAGAGGGTACCAGCACATGATGTATCCACTTGAAATATTTTGTTAATAATAATAGTAAAATAGAGTTTACTGGCTAGGGCAGAAGGGATAATATTAACTGAGCAGAAAGCCATGAGAGTCTGGTGACTGTAAAGTTGCTGGACCAATACTGAAGTAAGTAAACCCTATGAGTTCTCTAAATCATCTCCACTGACCCATGTTTACTCTCCACACCTTTTTTATATCTCTGATAACATGTGGTGCACCATTGCCAGCACAAGCATCACTTACCAGCAGTTGAGGAGAATGAGGATCTCAGAGATTATCCAGGTGGACTTGGCACCCTGTGATAGATAGTGACTTGAATTGCCTGCAGTCCATTCCTTCAACTCTGAGGATGACACAGGCTTCCAATTTTCCACAGTCACCTCCATTTCTTTTTTATTATTATTAATTAGTTTTGTACTCAGTTAATACAGTCAAGTCGGTACCATTGTTAGTCTCCTCCATGGCCCCACTAGCCCCTCCTTGTTGAGGTATATGGGTCATACGTTGTGGAGTTAGCCCACAGTTATGGGTAGGAGGAAATGTCTCTGCATATCATGACCCAATGTGTGGCTCCAACATTCTTTCCACCCCCTCTTCCACAAAATTTCCTTGAGCCATGTTGGATTCATTTTTGTGGTCTGCTTCAGTGATGAGGTGTTGGGACCCTCTGTGTCTCTGGATATCTGATTTGGTAGGAGTTGATTGTTCTCTGTGTTGATCTCCTTCACCCTTGTGCTGGTACCAGGTTCATCAAGAAAACAGCACCATTGTTTATTTCACCAATTATTCTTTCATCATCAGCCCCATTTGCAGTTTCCCATGTGCATTGGCATCACATTATTTTGAAATACTCAGATACAACTGCTACTGCAGAGGCACAAGCAACATAAGCCCATGGCCAGAAGAACCATGAGGAGCCCTTGGTGGCCATCACATCTTCCAATCACTTCATGGGCTTGGATACCTATTGCCCGTTGCTCACCTTAGGTCCCAAACTATCAGAAAGTGGGTTTTCAGGTTTCACAACAGCAAGGGTTCTTTCTATATCTAAAATTTTCATTGTTTGTGTTAACTACCCAGTTGATATTTTCTCTGGACCCTTAATGTATTCATACATAATTGAAACACAGGAAATCTGATGTTGGACACAGTTGCATGTTATACCCAAAGAGTTTTGGGATGCATTTGGGGGAAGTTTTATGATATTTATGCTAATAAAGCTGGGTCCAATAAAAAATAGAAAGTGACAACACACACACACACACACACACACTTACAAAGAGAACAGTCCACAAAGCTCTGCATTATCAGAGCAAACTCATAGGTAAGCTATGGTTAGAATGTGTAGCTCAGTGAGAGTCCTGGGTTTGATTATCAGCAGCACTAAAATAAAATTATAAGCATAATCCATTTTGTAGTAGGCATATTATATATTATATCCACTTAACCATAATATTGCAAGCATGAGAAAGGGTGGCTGAATATTCCTCTTAATTGAATTATAGTGTGGAGGAATAGTTCTCTGTGAATAAGAATTCAATAAAATTAACACTAGGCTGAACATAATAGAGATATTAAGAATTCAAGAGATTAGGATTCCACTGAGCCTTCACAATGCACAAGATAGGATTGATCTACCAGTGAGTGTTTCTTGTGTGTTTTTATACATGTATCTTCATGATAGGTATTATAGGATTTCAATTTGCTAATTTAAACTTGAAAGGAAATTATAAGGTATTTGGGGTTTTTCAGTTGAGACCATTTTTTGCCTACTGGGGCAGCTCCATGTTGATTTCATAGGAATACCATGAGCAGCAAGCATGCCCTTACATGTCATTCTTTGATAATGTATTAGGCATCTACAATTCCTACTTCCAAAAGAGATTTTTTTTTCCCAATTTTATCTATACACAAAACTAAAGCAGCCATTTCAAATGTCTCCTTGGTAGCTTATTCATAAGCAATCCATTTTGCTTGTAACTTCCTTTCAGTCTGTCTCATTCTTTGGGGGCTCTGCTGACATTTGCAATTACTGAAGCATGAGAAGTTTCTTTCACCACCTTGTGTCTTTGCTTCCTGTAAACCCTGTTTGTGGGTCTAAGCAAATTTTGACTCCACTAAAGTAACTGCAGGGATGCCATCTAGCAGGCTCCTGGACCCACCCCAGGGAGGACAATGAAACAGCCATCTGAAATTCCTGAAGGAGCTTTAAGTGGTTACTTCATGTGCCTTGCTTGTGACTTCCCAAGTAGGGGGCAATGCCTTTCAGGCAAGCTGTGTGATGACTTTGATGGCCAGAAAGTCAGACTCACCAAGCTGGTTCTGCTCCAACTCAGCCTCATACTAAGGCTACATATCTCTCTCATCAAAAAATAATTTAGTGCTGGGGTCTGTGAAAAGCAGCTCAGAATTCAAAAGTGCTCTTTTTAATATTATCTGAATTTTAGCCTATAGCACATTGTAAAGCCTGGGAGTGACCAAGACCACACAAATCACTCTGAGGCAAAGATGAAAGCTTTTATTCAGGAAAAGCATGAGCTGCCAGGGCTGACTCACAAGAGGGCAGCACAGCCAGCCTGAGTTTACAAGTAGTGGGCTTTATAGGGCTTTTTTTTTTTTTTTTTTCAGTCAGGGGCAGGGTGAGGAAGGAAAAAGACTCATTTGTTAAGTGGAATAGAAAAGTTTCTTTTTTTCTTTTTTTTGGTTTTTCAAGGTAGGGTCTCACTCTGGTCCAGGCTGACCTGGAATTAACTCTGTAGTCTGAGGGTGGCCTTGAACTCATGGCGATCCTCCTACCTCTGCCTCCCGAGTGCTGGGATTAAAGGCATGAGCCACCACGCCCAGCTAGAAAAGTTTCTTTAGGGGATATCATTACATTAACGATTTGAAATAGCTAGGGTGTAACACCAGAAGAGTGACTTGTGAGATAAGGGGCAGGGAACCATGACCTGTCATATTGTTAGGCAAGGAGGGGATAATGACCAGGTGGTTTCTTGAAGAATGTGGATAATCCATTTTTCTATGCCTCTGTCACCATTCTGCTGGCCTTCGTGTATCCATCTTGGGAGTCAGTCCTGACCTAATATTCCAGTCTTATGTTAATGGTAAGGGACGGTGATCTCTCTCTTCCATAGTGTCTTCATGGTGACCATGGCGGGGGGTGATGGGTTCTTGTGGGAGAGGCTGGATAATGTGGTCGATGGGACTCCCTTCACGGCAGGTGAAGAGGACACAGTTTCATGGTGGGTAGAGGTGACAGAGTTGTGAGACTGATAGTGATCATCCTCTAACAGCACCATTGGAGCATGTTGTTACCACTTGATCCTGAGCAAAATGGAGACTTTTCTTGCACCATCCCTCTATTGAGCTGTCTTTGGGGCAGTTACTGGCATCATCTGTTATTAGAGAAGCTGAGGGAGATATCTCTACACACCCCATGAAAGGACAGAACAAAGAATTGAGGAGCTTGTTGTCCTTGTTAACAGCTACGACACCAAAATCCCAGGTGCAAGGGGTGGGGGTGGATGAGCGTTCAGAGGTGAGGGCTTGGGCAAGAAAGAGGAGGCAAAGGGGCATCATTGTGTTCAAAGGGAACATTTTGGGATTGGTGGAAGAATAGGAACACAAGAGTTTAAGTTTGAGAGGGTCCATTGAGGTGGACGTGTACCTATCCCTGGATGAGGTAGGATAAGATGAAGGTGACTTGACTCTCTTGAGCTGTGACAGTTGGATCCAACTGGGGATGCCCTGATACTTTGTAGCCATGGAAATGGTTAGGATCACCAGATGAGGTCAGTCCATAGTGGCTTGAGTTCCTGTGGGCAAGTCTGCTTAAGGTAGACTAGATCTCTAGGGTTAAGCGAGAAAATTGTGACTCCTTCTGATGGTGGGGGAAGATAGTAGTTAGCATGATGCAAGAGAAGGTATTGGATAAAAGTGAAAGTTGTTAAGTACCCATGAAGAGGAGTTTCTGGTAGTAGGAGAAGGCTGTTTAACTGGACAAAGGAGCCCATACATAAGTTCAAAAGGGCTAAGGAAGGAGGGGTCCTGAGGAGTAACTCTGATACAGGCCACAGAAAGGGGACGAGCTGGGGCCAGGATAGGTGAAGTTCAGAAGTCAGTTTAGACAGGTGAGTTTTGAGAATACCTGGTCTGAGGACTGAGGACTATATGGAATATGAAGCTTGGAAATGAAGGTTGGTCTACTGTCTGATTATATGGTAAAGGGAAGGCCAACATGGGACAGAATAGACTCAGGAATGTAAGAGGCAACCATATTTGTAGTCTCTCCTGTCTTAGGAAGACTTCAACCCACTCCAAGAAAGTATCCACCATAATGAGAAGGTGTTTAGTCCTTTTGTGAGGAGGCAAGTGAGTAAAATCTGTCTGCAAGCCCACCTCAGGAAGTGAGCCCCTGTGCTGGCAGGGCTTGAAAGAGAGAGAGGAGTGGACTTTACCTTGAGGAGAGGCCTTGGTGCAGAGTGAGCAAGCCTGTGTAAGAAAGAGTTGGACAGTATGGGGGTTGGGGACTACTGGATGAATGAGCTTAACAGTGGCCTTAACTAGGTGCAAGTCTTAGACTAAGCAGTAGTTCTCATCAGATTTCATAACAGGCAAGAATACAATATGTTAAGGGGAATGAGCGGGGTGAAGGAGGCCAGCTTGGAGCAAGTGAGAAATAATAGGTTTGAGTCCTTGGCGATGTTTAAGTGAGATTTGGTATTGGAGAATGAGGGACAGGACATGGGGCATTTGAGTCTGGTAGGGACAGGTGTGTGAAGGTTAGTACTAGTGAGTAAGTGTCCCATACCCTGGGATCAACCTTGGAGACGAGGGGAAACTTGGATCCTTTATAAGGGAGGGGCTGGCATGAGGAGGAAGACAGGGTATGAGCAGTAAGTCAGAGAGAGAGAGAGAGAGAGAGAGAGAGAGAGAGAGAGAGATTTTGCTTAAGATTTTGACCCAGGAGGGGAACAGGACAAGAGGGTATTATGGCAAATGAACGAGAGAGAGGAGTGTTCCCGACTACACAGGGTAACGGGGGGGGGGGGGGTGGTGATGCGTGGGGAGTGGGATAGGCCATCCATACCCAACACAGAGATCTACAAGAGAAAAGTCTTACCAGTGTAAGATGGCAGGACTGACCAAATGGCCCCTGTAACAAGTGAGAGAAGCCTTCTTGCCATCTGGACTGTGACCCTAAGCTTCTCCATTGTGATATGGAGAGTGATGGTGGGGCGCCAAGGTTCTAGGGCACAGTCAATCTTCAGCTGCCAGGCCCAGAAGATCAGTAATTGGCTCTCATGGGGGACGAGGGGATGGGGCTAGTCTATCTTGTTGAAGCAAAGAAGGACAGTCGACCTTCCAGTGCCCAGCAAGAAAAAAGTGAGGGCAAGTTTCTGGTGGCTGGCTTGGGTTGTGTCAGGCTTTTGCCCACTGACCAGTGTGGTCACACTTGTAGCAGGGTCCTAGTGCTAAGTGTTGCAGCCCCATCATTTTCTTTGGAGAAGGCCTCAGGGCTGCATCCAGGAACTGGAACTGCTGTCTGTCTCTGGCCACCCTCTCAGTCTGTTCTTGGTCCTCTCTGTTATTAAAAACTTTAAATACCAGTTCAAGCAGATCACTCGGAGGGGTTTGAGGGCCCTTTTGCAGGCATTTAAGTTTTTTTTCCTGATGTCAGGGGCAGATTTTAAATTGACAATCTTATGGGATGCCTTTTGGAGGGCAACCAGGAGGCAAAGAACCATCCGCTCACAGGCCATCCATCCGGGGGAGTTAGTGGGAGCATGGTATTCCCAGTAAGGGTCCTCTCTGGGGACAGAAAGTGTCCCCACTGTGAAAGTGTTATCAGTTAAGGAAGCCTCCTCAGCATGGGCCTGAGTAGCCACCCAGATGTGCTTTTGTTCATCAAGAGTGAGAGTGGCAGGCTAGAGAGATGGCGTAGTGGTTTAGCACTTGATGTGAAGCCTAAGGACCCTGGTTTGAGGCTCAATTCCCCAAGACCCACGTTAGCCAGATGCACAAGGGGGCACATGTATCTGGAGTTTGTTTGCAGTGGCTGGAGGCCCTAGCATGCCCATTCTCTCTCTCTCTCTCTCTCTCTCTGCCTGTCTCTCTGCATCTGCCAGTCTCAAATAAATAAATGAAGAAAAAAAATTTAAAAGAGAGAGAGTGGAGGAAAGAACTATGAAGACATTATCTCAGGTTAGGTCATAGGCCCAAGTGAGGTAGGGAAATTTTTTTGGTATAGCATATTGGATCAGTGGAGAAAGACCCTAGATGTTTCTCAACCTGGGATAAATCAGATATGGAAAAAGTAACATGAACTCAAATGATTCCTTCAGCTCCTGCAACCTCACATAAGGGGTACATTCTGTCCCTTCAAGAACAAGTATGTTGGGCAGGAGGGGAAAGAGGAGGAGAGGGGATGGGAGATGGTGATGGTAGGGTGCACAGAGGTAGAACAGGAGACAGATAAAGCTGTTGGGGCCAGGTCATCTGTGGTGTCTGTGTCAGAAGCAGAGGATGAGGATAAGTATGGGGGCAGGGTTGAATTAAAGTACATTTCTGAGATCTTAGCTAGAAGGACCTGGTGAGAAGAGCAGGTAGAGGGGAGAGAGAGAGAGAGAGAGAGAGAGAGAGAGGGAGAGAGAGAGGTAGAAAGAAGGAGAGAAAGGGAGAGGGAGAGAGAGAGAGAGAGAGAGAGAGAGAGAGAGAGAGAGAGAAAGAAAGCTGTGCTCACAGAGTGAAAAGTATCTGAATATAGGGTATTTTGGACCATCTGCCTGTATATTGGCAGAAGTTTTCTAAATCAGTAAGAATTTGAAAATCAAAAGTACCATTTTTAGGCCATTTTTACACATTGCCCAGCTGATTTTGGGCCAGGCAGAGTTGAAGAGAAAGATCAGATGATGAGGTTTGATGTCATCCAAGATTAGTAGACACTTTAAGTTCTTAAGGAGACAGACAAGGGGAGGTAGTAGGAATTGGTTTAGAGGTTTTATTACCCCTGTAAGCATGAGAGTATAGTAAAATGGGCTAGAGATAGGAGACAAGATAGAGAAAGAGCAAAACAAGGGTGGGAGAAAGAAATCTGGGCTTAAGGTGGGTTTACACAGAACACCAATATGATTCCCTGGCCCATTAATGTGAATGGAGCCTGCATGTAGGCAGAGGCTGTAGAGGTAACAACTGTTGGCTGTTTAGCCTGTTAGTGGGCAAAGTTGGAGACTGTGCTCTGGATGGACTAAGCAGCTAGCAATGAAAGATGAGACCTTAGGAGGTGGAGGGAAAGGAGGGGGGGGAGAGTGTCCTAAGACAGGTACAACCAGAGCAAAAGGTGCCCCTTAGGGTATGGTAGACAGGAGAGCAAGAGACCTGAGGTGTCAAAATTGTGAGATGATTGAGGAAGGAATATAAGATTAGATCAGGCTGAATTTATGGAAATGGGCTGACTGAGCAGAGATTTTTAGACTTAACACCTCAGCTCATGCAGTTGGAAGAGGTGCCAAGAGTTTATTTGATTGGTTGGCTGAAGTATGGATCCAAAGATGGCCTATTGTGAGTGAGCTCGAGCTGCCTGATATCCCTTGGGCTAATGTTGATCAAGGGATTCAAAGGCTTAGAGAACTTGGAATGCTGGAGTGTATTTGCCATGTACACTCATCTTTTCCCCCACAATGGAAGCATCCAGAAAATGTGCCCTTTATTAAGACTATAAGAAACAGATTTGTGAAAGGAGCTCCAGCATACTTAAAGTTGCCAGCAGTTACCATAATATGTAAAGAAGACATCACAGTATGAGCTGAAATTGATGTATTAGGTGACTTAGATGCAATGGGTCTAACTTGATCTCAGGGTAACAAGGGTCCAGTGGCAGCATTGAATTGCCAAAGGCAAGGTGTATGTGTTTACCATCATGGACAACATAGACAAAACCATGCTCATAATAGTATGACTCACGTAGACCTTTGGTACTGGCTGATTAATCATGATGTTCCCAGAAGTGAAACAGGTAAGAAGCCTACTAAGTTCCCACTTGATCTGAATAAGCAGAAAAATTCCAGAGTAAGGGGCAAAAGGCCACCTTAACTTATAGCAACAGAGAATCAAGGCCTCTTATCCAGTTTCCAGACTTGAGCCAGTTTATAGATCTGGGCCCCATGATTGATGGGGTGCCTAGGTCCTCTCAAAGAAGGACCCTCCCATAATCCCCAAAAGTTTCAATATTAAGCTTGGTACTACCCTTCCTCAGAGGGACCTATGGCCTTTTGCTAGGGTAACTGTACACTACAGAAAAGGAAATAATCAGATCTTTGGGGACTTTTTAGACATTGTCTCTGAATTGACAGGAGACTCCTTACAGCATCGTGGCCCTTGAGTTAAAGTAGGTGCTCATGGAGGTCAGATGAACAATGGAGTTTTGGCAAGTGTGAGACTGACAGTGGGTCCCTGAACTCATCCTGTGGTTATTTCCCCAGTCCAAAATTGTATAATTGGTAATAGATATACTTAGGAGTTGGCAGAACCCCCACATTTGAACCATCAGAAGCAATTTGTCTTCAGCTGGCAAGGTCAGTAGTACATCTTAACATTTTTCCTCAAGGCTATATTAACTCTCTAGCCCTGTGCCATAGCTTAGTGTGCAGGGATGTTGATGGCCTGTCCCTTCCATAAGGTGTCACATTGGTCCGTTATATCAATGACATAATGCTAATTGGGTCAAATGGGCAGGGGGTGGCAACCACTTTTAAGTTGTTGATACAGCATATGCACATCAGGGGATGGGAAGTAAATCCATCCAAAATTCAAAGACCTTCCACCTCAATAAAATTTCTAGGAGTTCAGTGGTTTGGGGCATGCAGGAATATTACTTCTAAGGTGAAGGACAAGTTGTTGCACCTGGCCCCTCCTACTACTAAGAACGAAGCACAATGTCTTGTGTGCCTATATGGATTTTGGAGACAGCACATTGCTCACTTGGGTTTGTTACTCTGTCTCATATACCAAGTGACTTAGAAAGCTACAAGTTTTAAGTGGGGCCCAGAACAAGAGAAGCCTCTTCAACAGGTCCAGGCTGCTATGCAGGCTGCTCTGCCATTTGGGCCATGTGGCCCTGCAGAGCCGATGGTACTTGAGGTGTTGGTGGCAGAGAGGGATGCTACTTGGGTCTTTGGCAGGCTCCAATAGGTGCATCACAGCAGAAGCCCTTGGGATTCTAGAGCAAGGCCCTGCTGTCATTTGCAGACAATTATTCTCCTTTTGAGAAATACCTGTTGGCCTCTTATTGGACCTTAGTGGAAACTGAATGCTTGACAATGAGCCATCAAGTTACTACGTGACCTGATCTGCCCATTATGAACTGAGTGATATCTGACCCACCAGGCCATAAAGTTGGACATGCACAGCAGCAGTCCATCATCAAGTGGAAGTGATATATCCACGGCTGGGCTCAAGCAGGCCCTGAATGCACAAGTAAGTTACATAATGTTGTCCAAATGCCTATGGTTTCTACTCCTGTTTCAGTGCCTTCTGTTCCCAAGCATGTACCAATGGCATCATGGGATGTGCCCTATGATCAACCATATTGAGGAGGAGAGAGCTAGGGCATAGCTTACAGATGGTTCAGCACATTATGTGGTAACCTCCCAGAACTGGACAGCTGCAGCATTACAGCCCCTTTCTGGGACAATTCTGTAGGACTATGGTGAAGGGAACTCTTCACAATGAGCAGAACTATGGCAGTGCACATGGTTGTGCATTTTGCTTGGAAAGAAAAATAGATAAATATGTAGTTATACACTGATTCATGGGCTGTGGCCAATGGTTTGGCTAGATGGTCCAGGACATGGAATGAGCACAATTGGCAAATTGGTGAGAAGGACATTTGTTGTATGTGGATAGAGCTGTATGTGGATGGAGCTCTCTGAATGGGCAAAGGATAGATACTTGTGTCCCATGTTAATGTTCATCAGAAGGTGACCTCATTAGATGATGACTTTAATAATCAGGTAGATAAAGTGACCCATTCTGTGGACAGTGGTCAACCTCTTTCCTCAACCATCCCTGTCATTGCCCAGTGGGCCCATGAACAATGTGGACATGGAGGCAGAGATGCAGGTTATGCATAGGCCCAAAAACATGGGCTTCCCTAATTAAGGCTGACCTGGCTATGGCTGCTCCTGAGTGCCAAATCTGCCAGCAGCAGAGACCAACTCTGAGCCTCTAGGGGAGACCAGCCAGCAACTTGGTGGCAGGTTGACTACATTGGACCATTTTTATCATGGAAAGGGCAGCATTTTGTCCTTATGGGAATAGACACTTACTCTGGGTATGCATTTGCTTTTCCTGCATGTAGTGCTTCTGCTAAAGCTACTACCCGTGGGCTTACAGAATGCCTTATCCACCATCATGGTATTCCACACAGCATTGCTTCTGACAAAGGAACGCACTTTACAGCCAAGGAAGTACGGCAGTGGGCTCATGGTCATGTAATTCACTGGTCTTGCCATGTGCTCAACTATCCTGATGCAGCTGGCTTGATGGAATGGTAGAATGGACTTTTAAAGAAACAGCTATAGTGCCAACTAGGTGGCAATAGCTTGGAGGGCTGGGAGAGTGTCCTCCAGCAGGCTACATATGCTCTGAATCAGTGTCCTATACATAATACTGTTTCTCCTATAGCCCGGATTCATAGGTCCAGGAATCAAGGGGTGAAAATGAGAACGGTCCCACTTACCATCACCCCAAGTGACCCAGTAGCCAAAATTTGGCTTCCTGTTCCTGAAACCTTAGGCTCTTCTAGCCTAGATGTCTTGTTTCCAGAGACAGAGGTGTGTGTGGGGGGGGGGATACTTTTGCCAGGACACACAAAGAACATTCCATTGAACTGGAAGCTAAGACTTCACCCTGGCCACTTTGTGCCTTGAATGAACAGGCTGAGAAAGGAATTGCAACAATACCAAGGGTGATTGATCCAGACTACCAGGGAGAAATTGGACTGCTCCTCCACAATGGAGGTAATAAAGAGTATGTCTGAAGTGCAGGAGATCCTTTAGGGTGTCTCTCGGTGTTACCATGCCCTGTTATCAAAGTCAATGGATAATTATAACAATCCAATGAAAGTAAAGTGGTCCAGATCCTTCAGAAATGAAGGTAAGGGTCACCCCTCAGGTAAATAACCAAGACCTGCTGAGGTGCTTGCTGAAGGTTGAGGAAATACAGAATGGGCAGTAGAAGAAGGTAGTTACAAATAATAACTACAGGCCACATGACCAGATACAAACATGGAGACTGCAATTCACATGAATATTTTTGTCCTACCTTGTGCAGAGTGTTTGTACATATCTACACCAATATTGAGATGTTTTAGTTCTTCTTCCATTTATCTATTAGGTAACTAATACTGATTAAGATCATATCGCTAGTTAACGGCTGTTGAATTTATATTTGACCTATTACTTAGAGAGTAAGCATTCCTCAAGGAACCTTACTTTATGTTGGGGGGAGATTGTGCATTTCCAGTTGTATGTGGGATAGTTTTATCATGTTAGGCAGAATTATTACCTTGTAACTTTCTTCATTTGGAAATTAAGTATGATGTAAGGAGATATGGTTTGGTGTCAAGTTGACAAAGGATGGACTTATGATGGTTAAGTTTTGTGTCAACTTGATCTGTTCAGGAATCGACAAATATTCCTCCTAAGTGGGTCTCGGAGGTTGCTTCCAGGAAGAATTAACTAAAGGAGGAATTCTTGCCCCAGTTGAGCCCTTCCCCCAGAGTGGGCTGCCCCTCTTGGGGGGGGGGGCTTTATCTAAGGAAGATCTGTGAAGGACAGTATCCTCTCCTCCTACCTGGATGCTGGTGCTGCTTGCTGCTTGCTGCTTCCCAGTATGGACTGAAGACCAGCATTGACTGAAGGCCAGCAGCTCTCCAGAAAGTCTTCAGGCCTTCAGTGCCAGATTAGAATGTCTGAGCTATCCAGCCTCATGGATTGAGCAGCTATTAGGTTCCTTGCCTCTCAGGCCTGCAAACTGCTATTGTTGAACTGCCTTAAACTAATCCAATAGGTTTCTTTTTAAGACAACTCATTCTATTGGTTCTGTTCCCCTAGAGAACCCTGACTAATAGAGTATTTGAGGAGTTAAACTTGGTATTCTCTGGCTCAAAGGGCTCCAACGATTAAGCAGTAAGTGTTTTTAATCAATGGGCCATCTACCCAGCTTCATGTGTGTGTGTGTGTGTGTGTGTGTGTGTTTAATACTTTGTTTTCTGAGAACAATAACAGAGGGTGTGAATATACAATGTAATGTTATAAATACATTATGAAAGTGTCAAAACTCCTCACTTACTTAATTACCTATGTTAAAAGCTGAAGAGCCTAGAACCATAGTGTTATTAAGACTTGTTTGGTGTCAGTAAAATTTAACATTATGGCCAAGATTAGATCTCAGAGACTAGTAAAGTCTTGACCTATTATCCTTTTCACTGCAGTCTCTCTCATCAAGAAGGAAAATCCCTGCTTGGACTTATTTTGCTACAGCAGCATAGAAAGAAGATAGCTTCTCCTTTCATTCACATTGTTAAAGATGACAATTCTCACTCCTACCTCCACCTCCAGAATTCCATAGATCAATGGTTTTCAGAAAAACATCAGCATGTGGTTTTCTTGTTGGAAATGAGGCGAATGGCCCTATCCCAGAGTACCTGACTCAGTAAGTCTGAACTGGGCATTGATATTGATTGACTTTCTTTATTTTATTTTATTCATTTACTTGAGAAAGAGAGAAAGAGGGAGAGAGAGAGACAGAGACAAAGAGAGAGAATGGGATGCCAGGGCCTTCAACCACTGCAAATAAACTCCAGATACATGTGCCCCTTTGTGCAACTGACTCATGTGGGTCCTGGAGAATTGAATCATGATCCTTCGGCTTTGCAGGCAACCACCTTAACCACTAAGCCATCTCTCCAGCCTGATATTGATTGACTTTCTAATCAGTTCCCAATGACACTGGTCCTGGTGGCCAGGCAGCACATTGTAAGTATATGAAATACGTGTACAAGTTCTGGTCAGGCAAATGAGTAAAGAACTATATTCCCTGGACTAATGCAATACTCACTTTTGTAAGAACATTGACAACATTTGCAAAGCATAGCAGGACCTTGGAGGCAAAGGGGTCCTTAATTTTGTTCATTTCTTATTTTTTTAGAGCAGCTTCCAGCAGTCTGTTACAGTGTTGTTCTCCTGTGTCAGGACATACCTAGAAAGGCACAGCTTCTTTATCATGGGAAGGTCAAAGTAGATAGTGCACATGGTCATAAGGAGACTCCCAAAATGCTTCAGACATCTCTTGCCCTGAAAATATATGGCTCTGATAATGGGCATCTTCTACCTGGCCCAAGTCCTGGCACCCAGCCGAGAAGCTCTTGCTCCAGAATCACAGCTATGAGTGCAGCCAAGGCGTTAATGCTAAATGACCAGGTAACCATTGTGTCAAGCAATATTACTCTTTCCCTTTTAAAGAGTGCAAGGGAATCCCAATTACCTAAAGTCACTAAAATAAAAAAATCTTAAATAAGGAGAAAAGGTAGCTGCTTAAAAGTATCAACACTTTGTCTAAAATATAAGGAATCCAGAGCTTGGAATTCCATTCAAGCTCTTAGCTTCCTTTCCTGAGTCTCAGGTTATCATTTATTTGACTTATTCTTCATATCATTAAAACCTCTTTCTACCAGTTTCAGTCAACCTGAGAAAGATTTATGTTCATGTTATATTTGTGTTATTGGATATTTTACTTAAGAAATAAATCCGTGGTCTGTGCTCTCAACTGGTGAGGGGCCTCATGTGTCTGGCTCCTGTGCACTCTAGGTAGGCAAAGTGCTTTGGGTGAGTGAGATGCTTGTGTGTTTGTGACCTGTATCTTTGGGGCCCATGAGCTCCAGAGTGTGAGGGAATGGTATGTTTGGGGCCTGTGCACTTCAGGCAGGTTAGGTGTTCCAAAACACATTTGGGGCCTGTGCATACATGGAAGATGAAGGGCAAAGCATGTTTGGGACCTGTTTGCCCATCCCATAGCACCTGCTCCCAGCTTTTGCCCTTCCCTTCCCCATCTTGCCTCAGCAGATTATTTGGGCCTTGCTACCTCCTCTGATCTTGCTAAGCTGCACAGCTGGCTGCCTCTGCTCACCAATGTCAATAAACCAGTTAAGTCCATGAACCCAAGCTCCAGCCTGGTCCATGGAGCCCACTGTACCACAACCCTCTCCCAGACCTTAACCTCCACTCCTACTACTGGCATCCACCTACTTAAGCTCACTTGGGAAATCATTCCTGCCCCAGACAAGGAGCCCAGGAGGAGCTAGCAACCACCTGCCAGAGGTAGCAGTGAGTCCTCTACGCCTGCTCAGCTAGGTAGAGTAGGGGAGCAGGGTCAAGAACTACTGTGGTTGAGCCCCAGAGACAAGTCACAACTGTGATTGTGGGCTGAAGAGATTCTAGACCTCCAAACACAGTTCTTGTATCAGTCACCAGCCCAGAGCTGCAGGAGCACTTGTAACCTCAACAAGCTGCAAATATGTGGATACATGCCATCCCACTCCAATTTGATTCAAACCCAGAATAGAACACTCACTGGAAGTCCTATAAAGGAATATACCTGCCTGTTAATGAAACAGGCTTAACCTGAGATGGGTAGACCCCAAGGAGAAAAAGAAAAAAAAGACAACAAACTGATAGAAATGGAGAGATCTCCACCAAGGTTGCCTAGTTCCACAATAGAAGTTGCCAATTAAAACAACAAGGAAATAACAGAAATTGAATCCCAACATGAAAGCACAATACTCTTACTTACCCTGACCAATCACATAGCTGAGCTGGAAGCAAATAATCAAAAAACCAACAATCTCATAAATTAAGTTGAGCAGAATCACATCTTACAGCAGCATGCAGATTTCATCACTAGGCTTAACTTAATTGAAGAAAACCAGATACTTCAAAAGAGAGATAAATGTATTGAAGGTGAGCCACAAAATAGAGGAGCTCCGTAGTAAGCAGAGTAAGCTTAATGAAAACATGATTAAACGCAAGTATGAATTCTAAGAAGCATCGCAAAAATTAAACCAAAACCTGAAACTGGAACTCAACAAAGGGATGGATACAATACAGAAACATGCAACAGAAAACAAAAATCAAATAGACCTTAAAAAGTCTCCTTAGAAACCCTCATTAATAGAGTTAATCATGTGGAGGACAGAACTTCAAATCAGGAAGACATGACAAAAATTTGCTTGGGAGTCCAAAAACATTGATAAGTTCAAAAAATCATGTGGACATAATGCGAAAGAATTGTGTTATACCCAGACTTCCAGATCATGGATCTACAGAAAGGGGAATAGATTCAGGCTGAAGGAATGGAGAATATATTCAATAAAATTCTTGAAGAAAATTTTCCAACTCTTTCAAAAGAGAGCTTATCTAATATAAGAAACTCACTGAACACTAAGTAGAATGGACAAAAGAAGAAACTTTCCAAATCACATCACAGGTAAAATTCTAAACAACAAAAACAAAGAGAAAGTCCAAAATGCAGTGAAAGAAACAACTCATAACATGCAAAGGTAATCACATCAGAATTACCTCTGAATTTTCAATGGAAATCCTGGAATCCAGAAGAGCTTAGAATGGAGCACTTCAAAGTCTAAAAATCCATGGCTTCCAACCCAAACTACTGTACCCAGTGAAAGTATCTATAGTAATGGAGAGTGAAAGAAAAATCTTCCATTATAAAAACCAGTGCTATGACTGTAAAAATGCAAAGCCAAACATACAGAGAATAATACGTCAGGAAATACTTACAAAGAAAAGTTGACAACCAAACTCAAGAGCCTATGAGAGGATGAATATAATAACCAACACTAGAGAAGACAAGAAAACATTAAAAGTCCAAAAGCAGCAAACCCCATAAAGCTTCTAGCATGGCAGGGATTAAGTCAAACCTCAGTTATAACATTAAATATCAATGATCTTAAGTCACCCATCAAGTTAACAGGGTGGACCAGATAAATGGACCCTCTCATTTGCTGTCTTCAAGAAACCCACCTCACCAATAAAGACAGATACCTCCTCAGGGTAAAAGGATGGAAAATGATTTTCCAAGAAAATGGAAATAAGAAACCAGCAGATATGGTTATATTAATAGCTGATAAAATGCACTTCAAACCAAAAGTAACCCAAAAGGACAAAGAACATCTTTTAGTCATCAAGGAAATAGTCCAATAAGAAGACATTACAATAAATAACCTACACATATCAAACATTGGTGCACCACAGTTTATATAGCAAAACCTACTGGACAACAAACCAGAAATATATCCCAACACCATCTTGGTAGGGGATTTTAATACACCACTATCAACAGTAGACAGAAAATCAACAGGGAAATAATAGATCATAACAACACCATAGATCAATTAGACCTCGCACACATGTACAGAACATTCAACCCCAATGCTTCTGAATACACATTCTTTACAGCAGCCCACGGAACCTCCTCCAAAATAGATCAGATATTACAGCATAAAGCCTGCCACCATAAATTCAGGAAAATTGATGTAACTACCTGCATCATATCAGACCACAATGCATTAAAGCTAGAAATTCACAATAACAGAAACAGTAGATATTGCATCAGCTTCTGGAGACTCATCAACACACTATTAAGTAATGAGTGGGTCATAGAAGAAATCAAAAAGGAAGCTGAAAATTTTCTAAAACTGGATGATAATGAAAACACAACATACCAAAACTTATGGGACAAAATGAAGGAAGAACTAAGGGGAAACTTCATAGCATTGAATGTTTTCATAACAAGACAGAGAGATCTCAAATTACTAACCTAACCATCCACTTAAAGACATTGGAAAAACAAGAACAATCCAACCTTTTGAGTTCCAGACCGAGAAATTAATGAATTGGAAACTAAGAAAATAATAATGAAAACTGATGAAACCAAGAGCTG
Source organism: Jaculus jaculus (assembly GCF_020740685.1). Classification (NCBI taxonomy): domain Eukaryota; kingdom Metazoa; phylum Chordata; class Mammalia; order Rodentia; family Dipodidae; genus Jaculus; species Jaculus jaculus. The sequence continues at coordinate 37,808,030 of NC_059103.1, forward strand.
GTTCTTTGGGAAAATAAGCAAGATTGATTAACCTCTGGCCAATTTTGTTGAACAAAGAGAGAGAGAGAGAGAGAGAGAGAGAGAGAGAGAGAGAGAAGTCTCAAGTTCATAAAACCGAAATGAAAAGGGAGAGGTAACAACAAACACCAATGAAATTGGAAAAATTATCAGGACATATTTCCAAAACCTCTGTTCCACAAAATTGGATAGTGTAGAAGAAGTGGATGAAATTCTAGACATATCCACCCACCTTAGCTAAATGCAGAACAGACAAATCTCCTAAACAAACCTACTACATCCACCAACATTGAAAATATAATCAAAAACCTACCCATAAAGTTCAGGATCTGATGGTTTCTCAGCCAGATTCTACCAAATCTTCATTGAAGAACTGAAACCATTTTTTTTGTTCAGTTTTATTTACTTATTTGATAGCAACAGACAGAAGAGGGAGAGAGAAAGAAAGAGAGAATAGGCATGCCAGTGCTTCCAGCCACTGCAAACAAACTCCAGATGCATACACCCCTTTGTGCATCTGGCTAACGTGGGTCCTGGGGACTTGAGCCTCGAACTGGGGTCCTTAGGCTTCACAGGCAAGCACTTAAATGCTAAGCCATCTCTCTAGCCCCTGAAACCATTTTTATCAAGCTTTTTACCATAATCAGAGAATAAGGAATGCTCCTCCACTCTGCCCATAGACAGAGACACAAGAAAAGAAAGCTATAGACCTGTATTCCTGATGAAACTAGATGATAAAATCCTGAACAAATTTCTCAAAAACTGAATTCAACAACACATCAAAAGTGTTATCCACCTTCATTAAATAGACTTCATCCAAGGAATGCAGGGATGGTTAAACATAGATTAATATAATATACCACATAAATAATCTTAAACATAAGAATAATAAGATTGAAATATGATCATTTAAATTGATGCAGAGAAGGCCTTCAACAAAATATAACATCATTTTGTGATCAAAACACTGGAAAGACAAAGAATAGAGGGGTTTATATCTTAACATAATGAAGGCTATATTACAAAGGAACTAGAGCCCAAATCATACTTAATGAGGAAAGACTCAAGGACTTTTCATTAAGATCAAGCATAAGACAGGAGTGGCCATTCTCATCACTGGTCTTTAACATAATATTAGAAGTCTTATACCAAAAAATAAGACAGAAGAAATAAAAGAGATACAAATTTGAAAGGGAGAAGTTAAACAAATTCTATTGGCAGATGACATGATCCTATATCTAAGTGACCCAAAAGATTCTACCATAAAACTTCTAAAGGGGATAAATTTCTTTAGCACAGTGGCATGATATAAAATCAACACACACACACAAAAATCAGTAGCCTTCCTATAAACAAAATCAAAATATACAGAGAAAGAAGTCAGCAAGGCTGCCCCATTTTCAACAGACACACACACACACACACACACACACACACACACACACACACCTTGGAATAACACTATCTATGGAAGTGAAAGACCTATACTGAAAACACAAAAATACTCAAGGAAGAAATTGAGGAGGACATGAGAATATGAAAGGAACTTCCATACTTCTGGATAGGTAGAATTAATATTGTGAAAATGGCAATTCTACCAAAAGCAATGTACAATTCAATGCAATACCAATAAAAATCTCAGCATAATTCTTCACAAAGATAGAAAAAAAATCTCAAAATTCACATGGAATAGCAGAAGGCCCCAGATATACCAAAAATAATTCCTCAGCAAAAGAAACACCTCTGGAGGTATCATCATAATTTATCTTAAGCTATACTACAAAGCCACAGTAACAAAACAGCATGGTACAGGCATAAAAGCATACATATGGACAAATGGAATAAAATTGTGGACCCAGACCTTAGTTCAAGCAAGCACAGCTGCATGACCTTTGACAAATGAACCAACAACCTACCCTGGAGAAAACACAGCATCTTCAATAAATGTCATACATATGTAGAAAAATGAAACTATACACATTCCTCTCATCTTGCACAAAAATCAACTCCAAATGGATTAAAGACCTCAACATAAAACCTAAAACTCTTATTGTCTGGAAGAAAAAATAGTGGAAACTCTCCATGATATAGGAGTGGGGAAAGACTTCCTGAACAATATCCCTGCAAACCATGAAATTAAACCATCACTCATCCAGTGAAAATTCATGAAGCAATAAAGCTTTTGTATAGACAAAAATGCCATAAACAGAACCACAGAATGGAAGAATATATTTGCCAGCTATACCACTGACAGAAACCTAATATCTATTATCTATTATCTACAAAGAACTAAAAAAAAAAAAAAAAAAAAATTAAGCAATAAAAAAAGAATCAATCCACTCAAAATTGGGGCAGAGAACTGAACAGGGAATTCTCAAGGAAAGAAATCCAAATTGCTAACACCTAGGAAAATGTTCAACATCCTTAACCATCAAGGAAATGCAAATTAAAACAACTATAACATTCCACCTTATTCCACAAAGAATAGCAATCATAAAAAAAAAAAAAATCAAGCCAGGCATGGTGGTATATGTCTTTAATCCCAGCACTCAGGAGGCAGTGAAGGAAGATAGCCATGAGTTCAAGGCCACCCTGAGACTACACTACATAGTGAATTCCAGGTCAGCCTGAGCTAGAGTGAAACCCTATGTCAATTAAAAAAAATATATCAAATAACAATAAATGCTGGTGAGGGTGTGGGAAAAAGGAGCAATTTAATGGCACAACTCCTTCACATTCTGCATCTGACACATCAGTCATTTCATAACTGCCCATGGTACCTGTCCCCTTCAACTCTATACTATGGGTTACTTCATTACCAATGGGGATGCAACTTTTTAAGAATTTTATCCCCACACTACTCTGCACAAGTAGTCCATTTGTGCATTGTGATATCCAGCCCCCAACATGGCCCACTATGTTCCTGTATGATGTTCATCTCTTGATAAAACAGATATATTCAGAGTTCATATATGAAAACTGGTTTAATGTATACCATCAATATTTCATGGAGAAGAAAAGTCTCTGACATTCAGAATAAGCACACATTCTCTCGTGGAAGGGTATCCATCCTCAGCATGACAAAGCCTGCTCAGAGATCTGAGACTTTTCCCTGCTATGGGATCTACTTTTGAAAGAAACTCTTGAGTTTCTGATCTGAAGCAAAGCATGTCTTTGAAATGCTGACCTATTCTTTTTAAAATATTGCCTCTGAGATAGTTATTGCCACAGATGATTCAAGCCTGCTGCTTTGGGAGAACACAGAGGCTAGCGGACCATGCCTTTCAACAGTATCAGCCTTTCTTTTCTGCATGCCATATGTTTACATGCTAGGCTCTTTCTCAGCACTACCCCAGGGTGTGGAGAAACTCTTCTATCCCAGCTCACTCCCAGCAAAGATCTCTGCTCAGCAGCTCTATAGTGCTCTAGAAAAATAATCTTCTCTGGGAGGAGGGTAACTCAGACTAGCTACTAAGACTCTTCATTTTGATCAATTCAATAAGCGTTTTGTCTACTGGGTACCTTCCATGTTCTCAGAGTGCTTGTTCATAATTTTCTTTTTAATTAACAAAATAAAGTAATATAAAAATATATACATATAATGTGAAACTAGTTTTGACACATTATGGAATTACTAACTCAAGTTAACTAATATGTCAATTACCTCACATACTTATTTGGAGGGATAATAAAATTTATGGAGGTGGTTTGAATATAAATATCTCGAATAGCCTGAAGTGTTTCTGATTAAGCTACTTACTTAGTCTCCAGCTGGTAGAGCACTTGAGAGTTAAAGCCTCTGTAGAAGAGATGTGTTTCTGGGGGCAGGCTTTGGAATTGAGAAGCCTAGCTAACTGTGTTCAGAGCCAGCTCACACTCTCTGCTATGGGTGTATGATGAAATGAATAAACTTTCTCAACCATGATGAAGCTTCCCCTCAAAACTGTAAGTCTAGGTTCAGGAAAGATGGGTTTGTGGTTAAGGGGCATGTCTGTGAAGCCAAAGGATTAAGGTTCGATTCTTCAGGACCCATGTAAGCCAGATACACAAGGGAGTACATGTGTCTAGAGTTCATTTGCAATGGCTGAAGGCCCTGGTGCAACCATTTACTTTCTCTCTCTCTCTCTTTCTCTCTAAACTAAATAAAAATAAAACATATTTTTAAAACTGTAAGCCTAAAATGAACCCTTTCTTTCAATAACCTACTTCTCATCAGGTGTTTTGTCTCAGCAATGAGAAGCCAACTGTAACATTTACTCAGAAATTTCAAGTATACAATATGTTGTTTAGAACAATAAGCACTAAGCTGTACAGTCAATCTCCTGAATTTTGTCTCCTAACTAAAATTATGTTAATTTTGATCACCATCTGATCTACTAATTCCATTCCTGGATAAGTAGTCAAAATACATGAAATTAGAAAGTTAAAAATAAATCTAACCTCCCACATTTGTTGTAGCATGACTTGCTATTATAAAGATAAAAAGCAACCTAAGTGTCAATCATCATTTTTTTTTAATTTTTCAAGTTTTATTTTATTTGAGAGAGAGAGAAAGAGGCAGAGAGAAAGAAATAATGGATACACCAGGCCCTTCAGCCATTGCAAATGAACTCTAGACACATGTACTACCTTGTGTATCTGGCTTACATGAGCCACCTTGTACACATGTACAACATGGCAAGTTTTGCATCACTGTGTGTCTAGCTTATGTTGGATCTGGAGATTCGAACATAAGTTCTTAGGCTTTGTAGGCAAGCACCTTAACTGCTAAGCCATCTCTCCAGCCCTAAATATCAATTATTAAATGAGTGCAAGGAAATGTGGCATGTGTGAACAGTGAGATACTATTCAGCGTATAAAAGAAAGAAATTCCTGTCATTTATGACACTGTAGATTAAACAGGAAAACATTATGTGATGTGAACTAAGCCAGATAACATCTCCCCCAGAGAAGAAGAAAAAAGAATACTGCATGGTCTCATGAATATTTGGAGTCCAGCACTCTCAAATCTGGACTGATTGGAAGTGAGGGTTACAGATTATTGTACAAATATTGTTCATCTCTCTGATGCTTAAGCTCAAGAAACAAAAGTTACACACATGAAATAATGAAGGAAAAATACAAGACACAGATGAATTTCAAATTTTTCAGCAAAGTCAAGATGTGCTATGAGGGACTTCTGGTTAAGATGGCACAGTAGGTACCATGCCAAGCAGTGTAGGGGGAAAAGCCAAAAAAAGAGAAAAAAAACCCAGCAAAATACACACTTTTATTAAAAAGTGAGGTATATAGGCAATTGAAACAGCAGCAGAGAAGTAGGGGAGATCAGGAGCATCCAGAGCCCTCACGGACCAGCAGAAGCACCTCCAGTGGGGCGGGTCTGTGTGCCAGACTATGGTGGCAACACTCGGCTTGAGCCACAGGAAAAGCCAGGTGAGGGGATTTTCCACTCACTCCGGAGCTCTCTGCAAACTCAAGAAATGTGGAAAACCACGTGAACAACGGAGGAGCAGATCATGAGGTAAAAGAACATGTGGAACAGTGGGCAAACTGAACAGCACCAGCTCCCTCCCTTCCCCACCACCAGTGCCTAGCCCACTGGAACAGCTCAGCAGTCCAGGGACTCAGCCATGCCTACTGAACTAACAGAGCACCAAAGAGAGACCCAATCAAGAGCGCAGCTGAGACCAAAATCATCCCAAAAGGTAACAGGGATTACACCAGGTCAATACCCACCTAATAAACCTGGTACATGTGCCTGAAACAGAAGTGCTAATTGCACCTTCCATATCAGGATAAATCATATGTTAAATCAGATGGATGGTCAAATTTGCCATTCTTAAATAAGGTGTGGTTTGGGCTTGTTATTTGTTGCTTCTTGAATTATAGTGGCTTTGTTTACTCTTCTGTTATACATTAGGGAAGGGTCTCACCTGGTCACAAGCTAACTTGAAACCCTCTACAGACCGGAAATCTTAACCATCTTGTTGTCAGGATTATGGAAGTGGGTGACACCCCACACAGCCTAAGGGACAGACAAAGGATCTGGTTGTCATAATACCTACTCTTGGATAAATACTCTGAGCTGTCTTTCCTTGACAGTGTACATTGTTCAGTTAAATTTTAGAATCTGTCTGTATTTTGTTCCTATAGCCTACTTGAATACTCTCATAACAGGCACACACAACACCTAGAGTCACTTTTGTACATACTCTGAGAGTCTTCAGACCCACAACTAGCCCCTTAAGTTCCTACCCTGAAGATATATAACAACAGATTGATTGATACATCTCATAATACCCAGTTAACTGGAACATCCAATCATTAAATAATCCAAGATGCAAAAACATATACATTATAACACAAGAAACACCAATTATCAAGACAATATAAATCCACCAAAAATTATTAATGCAACAGAAATGACCTCTAGTGAGAATGAGTTAGAGGAAATGCCTGAGGAAGATTTCAAAAGAATGATTATAAATATGCTCAAAGAACTCAAAGAAGAATTCAAAGGAAGCAAAGACACAGAACACCAATTTAATGAAATAAAGAGGTCAATACTAGACATAACTAAGGAAATAGAAATAAAGAAAATGAAAGCCAGTTAGAATTACAAGCAATAAAGAACACAGTTAATGAAATAAAAAACTCTGTAGAAAATATCACCAGTAGAATGGATGAAGGAGAGGACAGAATATATGAGCTAGAAGACCAGGTGGCAGATCTAATATAGTCCAACAAAGAGAAAGACAAACTTATAGAAAAGAATGAGAGGGAATTTCAAGATATTCAGGACATTATGAAAAGATCAAACATAAGAATTCAGGGCATAGTAGAAGGAGAAGAATCTCACTACAAAGGCATAGTGGGCATCTTCAACAAAATCATAGAAGAAAACTTCCCCCAAATTGGGAAAGAGGTGCCAATGCAGATACAAGAATCTTTTAGAACACCAGCCAGACAAAACATGGAAAGAACCTCTCCTCACCATATTACAATCAAACTACAAAATATACAAACCAAAGAAAAAACATTGAAAGCAGTCAGAGAAAAATCAAGTTACCAACAAAGGCAAGCCTATCAGGATTACAGCAGATTACTCAATGCAAACTTTAAAAATAAGAAGGGCATGGAGTGATGTATTCCAAATTCTGAAAGATAACAACTGTCAACCAAGGTTATTTTATCCTGCAAAGCTATCCATTCAAATAGATGGAGAAATAAGGACATTCCATGACAAAAACAGGCTAAAGGACCACATGAAGACAAAACCAGTTCTACAGGAAATACTTGAAAGAATCCTCCATGCTGAAGAAAAAGAAAAGCACACATATAAGGAACCTGGGGAAAAAACAAACAGTACTCAAATACCAGTTAACACAAGCTAGCAAAGCTAAAACCGGAAGAACTACAAAAAAAAAAAAATGGCAAAAATGAATACACACCGTTCAATAATATCTCTTAATATCAACAGCCTCAATGCTCCAAACAAAAGACATAGGTTTGCAGAGTGGGTTAAAAAGCAGGATCCTTCAATTTGTTGCCTGCAAGAAACCCACCTTTCTACAAATGATGGACACTATCTTAGGGTGAATGGTTTGAAAATGGTGTTTCAAGGAAATGGTCCTAGAAACCAAGCCGGGGTTACTCTCCTAATATCTGACAAGGTAGACTTCAGTCCAATCTTAGTTAAGAAAGATAAGGAAGGTCACTTTATATTGATTAAAGGCACACTCCAACAGGAGGACATTACAATCTAAACATATATGCACCTAAATATGGGGGTCCCCAATTTTATCAAACAAACTATTAGAACTAAACTCACAGATAACACCAAACACAGTGGTAGTGGGTGACTTCAACACCCCACTGTCATTAATTGACAGGTCATCCTGGGAAAAAATAAACAAAGAGGCATCTGGACTAAATGAAGTCATAGAAGGAATGGACCTAACAGATATCTACATTCATTTCATGCAAATGCTGCAGAGTATACATGCTTTTCAGCACATTGAACTTTCTCTAAAATGGACCATATATTAGGACATAAAGCATATCTTAACAAATACAGGGAAAATTAAATAATTCCTTGAATTCTTTCTGACCACAATAGGATCAAACTGCAAATCAATAGCAAGAAAAGCCATAGAGCATACACAAAATCATGGAAATTAAACAACACATTAATAAATGATGAATGGGTCAATGAAGCAATCAAGAGGGAAATCAAAAAATTTATAGAGTCAAATGATAATGAGAACACAACATACCAAAATCTCTGGGACACAATGAAAGCAGTCCTAAGAGGTAAATTTATAGCCTTAAGTATCTATAGTAAGAAATTAGAAAGGTCACCAGTAAGTGAACTACTGCTTCACCTTAAAGCCTTAGAAAAAGAAGAACAAGGCAAACCCAAAATCAGCAGGCAGGAAGAAATAACAAAGATTAGGGAAGAAATTAATGAAATAGAAACTAAAAAACAATCCAAAGAAGCAATGAAACAAAGAGTTAGTTTTTTGAAAGGATAAACAAGATTGATAAACCCTTAGAAAATCTGACCAAAAGAAAGAGAGAAGAGACACAAATTAATAAAATTAGAGATAAAAAAGGTAACATCACAACAGATTCCAGAGAAATTCAAAAAATCATAGGGACATACTATAAAAGCATACACTCCACAAAGTATGAAAATCTGAAAGAAATGAATGAATTCCTTGATTTATATGACCTATCTAAATTAAATCCAGATGAAATTAATCACTTAAATAGACCTATAACAAGCATGGAGATCTGAACAGTTATCAAAAATCTCCCAACTAAAAACAGCCCAGGCTCAGATGGATTCACTGATGAATTTTACCAGACCTTCAAGGAAGAGCTAAAACCATTGATTCTTAAGCTTTTCCATAAAATAGAAAAAGAAGGAATTCTACAAAACTCCTTCTATGAAGCCAGCATCACCCTGATACCAAAACCAGGCAAAGATAGAACAAAAAAGGAAATTAACAGACCAATCTCCCTCATGAACATAGATGCAAAAATTCTCAACAAAATATTGGCAAACAGAATACAAGAATATATCAGAAAGTTCATTCACCCTGACCAAGTAGGCTTTATCCCGGAGATGCAGGGGTAGTTCAATATTTGCAAATCTATAAATGTAATACATCATATAAATGGATTGAAGTTCAAAAATCACATGATCATCTCATTAGACATAGAGAAAGCTTTTGAAAAAATCCAACGTCCCTTTATGATAAAAGCCCTACAGAGACTGGGAATAGAAGGAACATATTTCAATATAATAAAGGCTATTTATGACAAGCCGACAGCCAACATATTACTAAATGGGGAAAAACTGGAAGCTTGTTTACTAAAATCAGGAACAAGACAAGGGCGTCCACTGTCCCCACTTTTATTTAATATAGTTCTGGAAGTTTTAGCCATAGCAATGAGGCAAGAGACACACATAAAAGGGATATAAATTGGAAATGAAGAGACCAAGTAATCATTATTTGCAGATGACATGATTCTATACATAAAGGACCCTAAAGGCTCTACTAGAAAACTGTTAGAGCTGATCAAAACCTACAGCCACATAGCAGGATACAAAATAAATACACAGAAATCAGTAGCCTTCATATATGCTAACAACAAACACACAGAGGATGAAATCAGAGAATCACTCCCATTCACATTTGCATCAAAGAAAATAAAATACCTTGCAATACACCTAACCAAGGAAGTAAAGGATCTCTACAATGAAAACTTTAAAACACTCAAGTGAGAAATTGCAGAAGACACTAGGTAGTGGAAAAACATCCCTTGTTCCTGGATTGGAAGAAGCAATATTGTGAAAATGGCAATCTTACCAAAAGCAATCTACACATTTAATGCAATCCCCTTCAAAGTTCCAAAGGCATTCTTCACAGAAATAGAAAAAACAATCCAAAAATTCATTTGGAATCACAAAAAACCTTGAATATCTAAAATAATACTGAGCAACAAAAATAAGGCTGGTGTTATCACCATACCTGATTTTAACCTATACTACAGAGCCATAGTAACAAAAACAGCATGCTACTGGCACAAAAGCAGACATGTAGATCAATGGAACAGAATAAAGAACCCAGATATAATTCCAGGCAGCTACAGCCACCTGATATTCAATAAAAATGCCAAAAATACTCATTGGAGAAAAGACAGCTTTTTCAGCAAATGGTGTTGGTAAAATTGGATATGTATCTGTAGAAGGAGGAAAATAGATTCTTCTCTCTCTCCATGCATAAGAATTAAGTCCAAATGGATTAAAGACCTTAACATCAGACCTAAAACTCTGAAACTGCTAGAGAGGATAAAGTAGGAGAAGCCCTTCAACATATTGGTCTTGGCAAAGACTTTCTGAATACAACCCCAATTGCTCTGGCAATAAATCCACAGATTAAAAACTGGGTCCTCATGAAATTACAAAGTTTTTGTTCTGCAAAGGACACTGTGAATAAAGCAAAGAGGTAACCTTTTTATGGGCAGCAGGAACCGTTACAGTAACTGACTGCCAAGGGGCTACCAGGGGCATCCCTCCGAGGAGTGCTGGCCCTCTGTCCTCAGCTCTCTTTCAGTGTAGAGGCATCTTTGCTACACAGGCGAGGTCGCCGTGGACGTAGCAATTCTCTACCCTTCAATCTTGAGGCCAAGCTGAAAAATTCTAATAGCCATTAGTGGCACCCAGCAAAGCAGCCCCTGGTGCTTATCACCAGTTCCAGCCTCCTCACTCTGCCCTTGGTGGCCCATCTGCAGTGGTGGAGCTGCTCGCAGGAGGCAGCTGTTCCCATAGAGGCTGCCACATGGGGCTTTGAGAGGAGTCCGTGTTCTGTTCCCAGCTCCTCCACCCTAACCACAGAAACTGATGTGGCCATTCCCTTGCACTCACAGATTGACACTGGTGTGTGGTCCTTCACAGCCAGTAAGGTTCTCTTCCTCATGGGGCAGCAATGATCTGAGAGGACAGTGACTTATCAGCAGGAAAGAGGGTAGGATAGAAGATCAATACCTCATTTGGATTCACTTTTACTTATGTCTATTTTCTATAGAATGGATTCTGCCTGAAATTATTTTTACAGCAGTCACCCAGTCTATATGAAACTAACCTGGACTACTGCCAAGGATTTTTGTGTCCAGCAGGTTTTAAGATTATATCTTTGTCTCACCCTCCAGCCTCTTCATTATCTCCTAACTTCTCACTCACAGCAGCAGCACAATATTAATAAAATCTGAATGTAGGATATTTTTATTTCTCCAGTTTAGTTCTGGCCAAGGGGTGGCCAAGTGTTGGTTCTAGGCTGGCGAGTATAACTCCATCCCCCAGTGTTGATGTCCACTCCACCTGCATGACGGAGCAACTAGGCAGAGGGCACTGGTAGAAGGTAAGACCTGCTAAAGGGAACATCGCTGTCAAATTGTAAAAGTGAACTGCATTTCTATGGTTACCATGATGTGGCTGCTGTTAAGTAGTAAAGGGAGAAAAGAGAATTATCTACAAGGTAATAGTTCCCAGGCTAAAGACTAAGACTGTGCCAACATCTGTACCACACCCACTTATTAACATCCATCATCATGGTACAGGGCCTTGACATCTGCTAAAATAGACTTCCTGTGCTGAGAAAATCTCTGTCCAGAATTACTGTAATTAATGACTCTTGACAGATCATTCTTTTCATCCTGTGTATATGTTTGGAGCATCTTCTGTGTTCTAGGAGCTGTGCCCAAGCACCGTGCTATGCAGACTCTCCAGCAAGGGCAGGGGAGACCCTCAAGTTCACAGTTGTCCACTGCCGTGCCTTTCCCAATTTCAGCTCTAAAATTCTTTCTTACTAACTGCTTTCCTAGTAGATGGTTTGTCTATCCCTAAAGAGGATCCTATCAAGGATTAATTTCAGCAATGTGTTTTAGAAAAACAACAGAAATAATAACAGTTTTAAAAATGTTTTGCCAACTGCACCTTACCCACCCCTGCCGTGATTCTGGTCAATATGCTGGGTGGCTCCTTATAAATCTGTGGCCCAAAAGAACACATTGAGGGTATGTAAGGAAGTAATTTGACCCTCATTTCCATGCTCATTGATCACCACAGGACAAGAAACCTAGGAAGGCATTCCCACAGACCCCCATCATGCTTACTGCATAACATAGGGTTTTCTAATTATTGTGTATTCAGTGTATTCAAAAAGTCAAAGCCCAGCCAAACTAATGTGGGGTGATCAGCAGCAGTGACTTTAACAGGTGACCTTGCTAAGACCTTGGTGCCTCCACGGCCTCATGTTGTAACAGAAAAAGCACGGCCATGGTGAAAGACAGGGATGAGGTCATACCTTACCTCTGCCAATTTTTGGCTGAGTTTCTCTTAGATAGCTTGATATATGAGCTTTATTTCCACCTTTTAAGTTCTTCCTGAAATAAGAATAACCATCTTAGTGTCTGCAGTTGTACCCACTGGTCAAAGGCAATTGGCAGGCAGGTCACCATCAATCTCAAGCACAAACTCTGCAAGACCATGGGAAACAGTTTATATATAGGAATTTTGCTGCAGTTAATTCTAGAATGATTAACATCACCTCTTTTCCCTTCTTCTTTGGATACAATCCTAGAAGCCAGGAATCTAATTTTACCTCATGTTAGACATTCCTTTCTAATAGATTTTTGGATACTAAAAGGAAAAAGTAATTCTACCTTGATAACTTCCTCTTTCTACTGTTTATCAAAGATGATCCAACTTGTAACAGAATGTGCAACTCCATCAAACCTGAAATTTCTTCTATAAGTAATGTATTTATTTTGCAATGCACTGTTTGCTGGCCTCATCCCCAGAGATTCTGATTCAACAGGGCCAAAAAGAGAATTCAGTACTTACATTTTTAACAAGTACTAAGGAGAAATGGATGTGATGCTGATAGAGTGGAGAACACACCTAAGATGCTCTTCAAGAAACAGATGGATACCTACCAATAATTGCAGGATGCCATGAGACACTGGCCACCACACAAACTCATTCCATCATTCACATATTTGCCTGAAATCACATCATCTGACTTACTAGCACAAGTTCTAATAAAGTAAAAATAACTTTGTCACCAATAGCAGCAGTAAACAAAACTGTCACTAACATTTTATCCCAAACATTTTCATTTAGACTAGTTCAGGAATCAGTAAAATTTTCTCAAAGAGCTAGAGAGGGGTGATTATGGGACCTGTAGTCTCTATTGCAATATCTGCACTCTTCATTGAGAACACTGGAAGAAGGGTATAGATCATTTCATGGTAAAAAGGTTTTAACTAGGAACCTTAAAAAGTGCCATGAAGTTGTCATTCTTGAATTATTGATAAACTTTTAAGATTAAGAGAAGCCCTCAGGAAGGAATTGTGAAAAATTATGAACAGGTCTAAAAGAGCACTCTTCTTGACTGACCATCTGCCAAGGTAGAAACTCTTGGTGAAATTTAGCACCCTTTCTGTGATATTAAGAATGTAAAAACTTCTGAGTAGTTTAGACCCCTGCTTGTTCACACTGCTGTTGAATACTTTCCCCCAGTAGCTCATGTAGCGCTTTCTAGCACTAGATGGACTGAATGTCTGGGGACTGACTCTCTTCCAGATTTTAACCAGGTCTTTCCATGTTCTGTTTTCAGCAGAATATAGTGTCTTATAATAATATAAGACAGAATATAGTGTCTCATGATAATATAATAATATAGCAATAGGGTTTTTCCTTTTACCTCAGTCAGGTAATCAAGTGCTCTGACAGAAGCCTGCCTTATTTGGGGGACCTTGTAAGTCTCTGATCAATAGCTCAATGTGGGCATCACTGATTTCTGGTGCTAAGAGTTACAGGTCAGAACCAAAATTTTATAAGGTCAGGCTTCATCCCACCCTCTCCAGTGCCCTTTTCAGATGCCCCCTCTATACTCCTGTGGATGGTTAAATCTTTTAGTCTATCTTCAAGGATAAAGGTTCCAATGGTACCAGTTCATTTTGGATTTAGTTTTATGTTTATTTCCCTCAAACTTCCTCTTCCTCTCCCCCCACACCCTTCCATCCATATTATCTGGCCTCAAGTTGCCTATTTGGTATGCCAGCAACTCAAGCTGATCCAGGCTAGGAATTCCAGATGAGTGAGAACATGTGACACTTGTCTTTCTGTGACTGTGTGTGTTTGCTATTCTAAGTCAATCATTTTTCCTACAAATTTCATTGTATCATTTTTTTCTTACTGCTGAGTAGAATTCTATAGTGTAAATGTACCACAACTTCCTTATCCATTCATCTGATGATGGGCACCTGAGTTGATTCCAGTTCTTTGCTATTATGAATTGAACAGCAATAAACATGATTGAGAAAATATCTCTGTAGTGAAGCATGAATCATTTAGGGTAAATGCCCAGTAGGGGAATAACTGGATGTCTTGGTATCTCTATATTCATCTCTCTCAGGAATTTCCATATTGATTTCCCTAGTGGTTGTACAAGTTTGCATTCCTACCACCAGTGAATGAGGTTTCCTCTTTCCCCATATCCTTGCCAACATTTGTTGTTGTTTGATTTTTTTCTTTTTTTAATGATTTCTATATACCCAAGCTCAGGGAAATTTGTAGAAGAGGGATAGAAAGATTTTAGGAGGTACAAGTTGAGACATCGTGCCCAGGGGCATTGCCACCCCCCCCCCACAACTATGGTGCTCCAACAAGGCATAACCCACAACCCATGGGGAATACCTGCAACCCCACTGAGGAGGGCCCCCAGTGGAATGGGGCCAGGGAGGACGGAAAAGATGGTACCAGCACATGATGTATCCATACAAAGTATGTTCTTAATTAAAAAAAAAAAAAAGTGAAAACTTAGTCTGATAATGGTACTGGAGAATGGACCCATAGTAGAATATTAAGGTTAAATGAAGCCAGAGGGTCAGGGCTCTAAACAAATGTGACTGTAACTTCATAAGGGAAAGATTCTGGATAAGAACTTTTATGCCACCATACAATGTCCTGAGCTGGCTTGGGAGTCCCCATCAACAAGAAAGATCCCACCAGATGTAAATGTCTGACCTTGAATTTCCTAGACATCAGAAAAAGGAACCAAATAAACCTGTATTTGTTTGTGGTATTCAGTAATTTCAACAAATTACTACAAATGGACAAGGTCACCATTTCTTTATAGTGACCCTTGAAACTGTTCCTCCCTTCAGCAAGGAAACAGACTGACCTCGCTCAGGTGTATTTAGGTACACAATATAAGGAAAGGAAATCATAGGCTCAGGTGCACTGCCCTTTCCCAGGTGATTATAGGAGGGGTCATTGCAAATCCAATCATGTGATCCTCCCACTAGAGCAGCAGGAGACAGATGAACCTGAAGCAAGGCAATTAGCAGTACTGTGAATCCCTCCACTCCACCAAGGGCACATACTAGTAAACCACACGTGAGAAAATAAGCCCAAAAATTCCTCTCTGCAATGATAATGAGCCCTGAGGGATGTCTCACTGAGATAAATAAGGAAAATTTTTATCAACAGAAGTCTGCTCAGATAAGCATCTCGACATTTTTGGAGAGTGGGTCCTATGAAGTTACTCTGGGTAAGGGTCCTTCAGCATCATGAGTGGGCACATTGACCTGGGCTGCCTCTGCAAGGAAAGGAGTCTACCACCTCCAGAGAAAGCCATGGTGATCCAGATCCTGCCGGATGCAGGTGTGGATGCTCTCCTCAGAGCCTTCACTTGGTTGAGCGTCCAGAGATCCTGTGAGAGATTGAGAAGAAATGGCTAGTAGAGAATGTTATCCACTATGACCACTTGGGTTGGCATATCAGAGCACAGATCACCCTGGAGATTGACCCCTTCTAATGCCTGAAGACCTTTTCCTGCTGCCCCACATCAGGGTGTAAGTACATGTTAGAGTACATACAGCAGTGCTTTAGCTTCACTTTAGATTTCCATTTTTTATCTCTGCTAACTGACCTGAATAGAATTACAATATTTCTAAAATAATGTAAACTGTCATTTGTTGAGTGTGCCATAGAGAGAATTTCAATTTTCTTTCAGATTAGTATTTGCACACTGACTATTTAATGGAAAAGATAAATTATTGTCCCTATTTCTTTTTCCAAAAGCTTCAAAATGGAGTTGTAAGAAATTTGTGTTGCAAAAATACTCTCTTCCTTCCAAATACTTAGAATATTAACCCCAAACCAGAAAGGAATTTTTGGTACCCCAATTGTGGTGGTTTAATTCAGGTGTCCCCCATAAACTTAGGTGATCTGAATGCTAGGTTACCAGCTAATGGAGATTTTGAAATGAATGCCTCCTGGATGGACTGTATTGTTGGGGTGGGCTTATGGGTGTTACTGTCAGTTTCCTCTTGCCAGTGTTTGTCACACTCTCCTGTTGCTATTGTCCACCTTATGCTGGCCAGAGGTGATGTCCACCAGAGCTCTGCTCATGTCATCGTTTCCCCCTGCCATCGTGGAGCTTCCCCTCGAGCCTATAAACCCAAATAAACCTCTTTTTGCCACAAGCTGATCTTGGTCGGGTGATTTCTATCAGCAATGCGAACCTGACTGCAACAGTAAAGTGGTACCAAGTAGTGAGATTGCTGCTAGACACCTGACTGTGTGGCTTTGGCCTTTTGGAGCTGATTTTCAAGAGGAATGTGGAAGGATTTGAAACCTTGGCCTAAGAGATGCCTTGCAGTGCTGTAAGTACAGCTTGATGAACTATTCTTGAAAAGCTTGAAAGACCTGAATGCAGAACTATGGACTGTGAGGTTTGGCATATGAGGGTGAGAAAGAGCTGCCTGGACGTGGCTAGTAGTTTGTAATGAAAGCTTGCTGTTATGCCTGTGTCCTGAGAAGTTGTGCACGGTTGCTTTACATAGAAATGAACTAATGTGAGCAGAAGGATATGGCACATAAAAAATTAAATCTTTGGGCCTAAATTCCTGCCCATTCACCTGCAAATTGTTTGAGTTTACAACCTTTGAGATTGGGCTAGCTGACCTGGGGCAACATGAAGAATGTACTCTTTTGGAGGGGACTGAGTGCTGAAGGAGTATCCTTGTTCTTCAAAGTCTGCTTTATTCCCCCCTGGATTAACAATTTAGCACCATACCTGGTATTGTGGAGTATAAAAAATGCAGGAAAGAGAGGATCATTGAGTTTGCTACAACTTCTTGTGTTTGAAAAATGACCATGGGCAATGTGAAGCAGGTTTTCTGGATGTCTGCATGGAGACCCAATGGGGCCATGAGGATGAACTGTGGACTGCAGTGGAGACCCAGTGGAGATGCCGGGACCACGACATGGCTGCTAAGGAAAGCTGCCGACCCCGAAGAAGTTTTCCAGGACTATGAGTAGCCTAGCTGGAGGGGCAAAATTGGAATGCCAGAGATTTTTTGCTGGCTAGAATTTTAAAACTTGTAGATTTGTAACTAGCTAGAATTATTGTACTTGAAGTTGCAGAGTTTGATGTTTGCCCTGCTTGTTCTAAATCTTGTATTGGTTGAATATTTCTTTGCTATGCCCAGTGCCATATTTTGCAGTGTGAGTATTTATTCTGTGCCATTATGGGTTTTGAGGGGATTATTTTTTGATATTGTGGCTCAGTTAAAAGACCTTGGATTATGGGGATATTTGAAAATTTTTAGAATTGATAAAAAATATGAGGACTTTTAATGTTGGATGAATGCATTACATTTTACATCATGTATGGTTATCGGTTTAGGGGGGGCAGGGGTGGAATGTGGTGGTTTGATTCAGGTGTCCCCAATAAACTTAGGTGTTCTGAATGCTAGGTTCCCAGCTGATGGAGATTTCTCAGTTAACACCTCCTCATGGAGTGTATTGTTGAGGGCAGGCTTATGGGTCAGTTTTCACTTGCCAGTCTTTGGCACACTTTCCTGTTGCTATTGTCTACCTTATGTTGGCCAGGGGGTGAGGTCCACCCTCTGCTCATGCCATCATTTTCCCTGCCATTGTGGAGCTTTCCCTTGAGCCTATAAGCCAAAATAAACCTCTTTTTGCCACAAGCTGCTCTTTGTTGGGTGATTTCTATCAGCAATGTGAACCAGACTGCAACACTAATGTTTGTGCTCTTAAAAGGGAAAGATAGACATTTTAGGCATTTAGCATTTGAAACAGTTCTGAGGAGCGTATCTCTCAGATATGAATTCAGAAGCCTTAAAAGTGAGTTTGAGGGCTGGAGGGATGGCTTAGTGGTTAAGGCATTTGCCTGCAAAGCCAAAGGACCTTGGTTTGATTCCCCAGGACCCATGTAAGCCAGATGCACAAGGGGGCACATGTGGCTGGAGTTTGTTTGCAGTAGCTGAAGGCCCTAGCATGCCCATTCTCTCCCTATCTCTCCCCCCTATTTCTGTCTCTCTCTCTCAAATAAATTTAAAAAAAAACATTTTTTTAAAAAGTATGTTTGAGGAAAAAAATTCTTTCATTTGCTCTCACTCTGTCCTACCTTAGAGGAGCCATAGTTGTAGGAGAGACTTAACTCTGCTATGTGACTTTCTTTAAATATTTAGAGTGACTTACCTAGTAATAGGTGCAACTGAAGCTCACAAGGAGAAACATGAACCCCTCTACTATATTCTTCCTCTAAACAAATGCAGATTTGATGTCACAAATATTTGTATACATTCAAAGAGATTGGAGGTGCAGGATGGTACAGCCATAAACAATGTTTGTACACATTCATGCAGACATGCATGTGATAGGACAGTGCATGCATTTGTTACATGCTACCTCCATATACTACACAGCTAACAAATGATTTATAAGGAGACTCCAGTAGGAGTATGATATGACCTTCAACTGTGTTTCATATACCTGTTAATACAAACAACTTAATAGGGAAAAGTTAATATGCAAAGTAACTAATATTTATACTGACTCCCATCTTTCCCTCATTCATCATTCCATAGCAGGTTGTCTATTACTCAATTCCCAGAAATAACATTTAATGAAATGGCATATGCTTCATATACCAGGCACACAGCAAGGCTTTGGGTATTTGGTGATGGAGAGAAAAATAGAACTTTCCTGTTTCCATAAATTAAATATATAAAGAACCCTGCAGTGGCATTTTGAAGAAAGAGTGATCTAAATATTCCCAAATTTGGTAGAATGCAAAACACTCAGATGATTCAGTAAGATAATTTCCATACAACAAAGGATCAATTCTAGAGGAATTAGGTGGCACAAGCTGCATGGACACAGCAAAGTCAATAATCTGATGTATACAACTTATAAACAACTAACATATATATACAACTGAGATTAATAACTCATATATAACATACTGAGCTATTAATTATGATGATACATGTATACATATAAATATATATAAGTAGTTATTAATCTCATCTCAATGTATTAGATAGAGATGAGTCAGAATAGGACCAAGGAAAGCACAGCTGCAACTGCAGAAGGAAGAGAACATGTCCACTCTGTCATTCATGTTGCTGCTTTTGGGTTGGAAAAACAAATACACAAGTTAAGCGGAGAGAAGGATTTCAAAGTATTTTCTAGAAAAAAAATGATCTGGCAATTTTTGTTTACATGAAACAAAGAAGACTTTATTATTATCTTAAAACAAATCCAGCTTCTTTTCTGTGAGCTTGTGTGTGTTGTATACTTGGGTGTTCACATGAATGTTTGCACAAGTGTATGGAAGCCAGGCTGATGTCAGGTGTCTTACTAGATTATTTTCTACCTTATTTGTTGAGACAGAACCTCTTGCTTGAACCCACGGGCTCAATATTCCAGCTGGCTACTTTTTCCTAAGGATCCCTGTTTCTACCTACCAAGTGCTGGGATTATAGGTGGGTCATAGCACCCACCTTGCATTAATGTGGGGTTTGGGGGATCCAATCTCCAATCTCAGTAGGCATTTTATTCACTGAGCAATCTCTCCAACCCACAAACTCTTCTATTTGAAGAGAAGTAATGGCTATTATGTCTCCCAGTCCCTGGAAACTCAGATCCTATGTTTGTCCAGGAGTCAGGCCTATATCTAGATTACTGTTTGGTTAATGTATAACTTAATAATTAGAACAAGTCCACAGAATTGACCAGCCTGCCTCAGATTCCCATTGAGCTTGAGCCCAGGCTGATCCACCCACCAAAATCTCCATACACTGTCATGGGCAGACCACAGTGCAAAAGAAATAACATGAAAAACCAAATGCAAGAAAATCCAGTTAGATCACCCAGTCCTACAATGAATACATCCAACCAAAACATAGAAGAGTCATTAGGATCAGAATATCAAATTGAAGCTATGAGCAATGCAATCCTGACCAGGCTACTGGTAGAAATTGCAGGAAAGCTACAAAGGACTGATAACTGTGTGATAACAGATAAGAAATTAGAAGGAGTTCAAAGAGAGTTAAGAAATTTGAGGGAGAGTGAAAAAAAGAAGACCTTAAAAATCAGCTGGCCATGCTAAATGAAGACAAAGAAATGCAAGGATGAATTCCAAGAATCACCAAGAAAATCAGAATATGACGTGAAAAGGGAGCCTGACAGAGGGATGTACATTATACATAGAAAAGTAGTAGAAAATGCAAACTTAACTGAACAAGTCCAAAACTCTTTAGAAGCTCTCAAGAATAGAGTGAGTTAAATGGAGGATAGAAACTCTGATCTGGAAGACAAGATGGAAGAAACAGTTCAAGAGTTAAAAAAATTTCAGTAAGTTCAAAAGTTCCTGTGAACAGAACATGAGGGAATTGTGGGATACACTTAAATGTCCTAATATCAGGATCATTGGAGCTGGAAGGAGAAGAAATTCAGACCAAAGGCATGGAGAACATATTTAACAAAATAATTGAAGAAAAATTCCCCAGTCTCTTAAAAGGAAGGCCCATCAAGATACAAGAAGCCAACAGAACTCCAAAAAGAATGGACCAAGACATATTGTCATTAAGACTCTAAACATTGACACCAAAGAGAAAACACTAAAAGCAGCTAGGGAAAAACAGCACACCACTTTCAAAGCTCACCCCATTGGAATTACTTCAGACTTCTCAATGGAAACCCTGAAAGCTAGAAAGGCCTGGGAAAAACACTGCAAAGTCTAAGAACCTATGGCTTCCAACACAAACTACTCTACCCAGCAAAAGTATCCCTCATAATAGGTGGTGAAAGAAAGACTCTCCATGACAAAACTCAGCTTTACAATTATATGAACACAAAGCCAAACCTACAGAGAGTATATCAGGAAATTCCCACAGAGAAAAAAACAAATACTCAAACTCAAATGCCAACAAGAAGCAAATCACAATAACCAAAGTCAGAGTAGGCACAAAAAACTTCAAAGTCCATGAAAAAACCAACACACATCTACCATCACAATATGGCAGAGATCAAATCAAATATCACAGTCATTACCCTAAATTCACGCATCAAGAGACACAAGCTAACAGGATGGGTCAAAAAATTAGAATCCTCAATCTGTTGCATTCAAGAAACCAAACTCACCACTGAAAACAGACACCTCCTCAGGGTGAAAGGGTGAAAAACAATATTCCAAGCAAATGGGAATAAGAAACAAGCAGGCATAGTCATATTAATATCAAGTAAAATAGACTTCAAACCAAAAATAGTCAAAAAGGACAAAGAAGGCTACTTCCTACTTGTCAAGGGAATGATCCAACAAGAGGATATTACAATCATAAATCTGTATGCACCAAATACAGGGGTACCACAGTTCATAAAACAAAACCTACATAATAATAAAACAGAAATAACTACCAACACCATCATAGCTGTGGACCTCAATACACCATTATCATTAATAGACAGATCATCCAAACAGAAACTCAACAGGGAAGTAAGAAAGCTCAACAAAACCATAGATTACTTAGACCT
Organism: Jaculus jaculus; assembly: GCF_020740685.1. NCBI lineage: Eukaryota > Metazoa > Chordata > Mammalia > Rodentia > Dipodidae > Jaculus > Jaculus jaculus. The sequence goes on from NC_059103.1 coordinate 37,829,973, forward strand.
AACGGACATCTACAGAACTTTCCATCCCAAAACCACAGACTACACATTCTTCTCAGCAGCCCATGGAACTTTCTTTAAATAGACCATATACTGGGTCACAAAGCCTGACTCCACATATTTAGGAAGATTGACATAATTCCCTGCATGATATCAGATCACAATGCTATATTGCTAGAAATCAAGAACAAAAGACCCACCAAGAATCCCAATGGCTCCAGAAACTGAACAGCACATTTTAAAACAATAAACGGATAGTGGATGAAATAAAAAATGAAATTGCAAAGCTTCTGAAATTGAATAACAATGAGAATACATCGTACCAAAACTTATGGGACACAATGAAGGCAGTACTCATGGGAAAATTCATAGTACTAAATGCAATAAGACATGAGAAGGAAATAAAAGGGATACAATTTGGAAAGGAAGAAGTTAAGTAAGCTCTATTTGCTTATGCCATGATTGTATATGTAAGAGATCCAAAAGACTCCATCCCAAAATTCCTGAAGGTGATTAATTCCTATACCAAAGTAGCAGGATACAAAATCAATGCGCAAAATCAGGAGCCTTTCTATATGCAAATGACAAAGATACATAGAAAGAAATAAGGGATATAGTCCCATTTTCAATAACAACAGAAAAAAGAAAATATTTTGGAATAATGTTAACCAAGGTAATTAAAGATCTATACAATGAAAACATAAAAACACTCAAATAAGTAGTTGAGGAGGGCTTGAGAAAATGGAAAGACCTCCCATGCTTCTGGATAGGCAGAATTAACATTGTGAAAATGGCAATCCTACCAAAGGCAATATACAGATTTAATGCGATTCTAATTAAAATACATACAGTGCTCTTCACAGAGGCAGAAAAAAAAAAATGATCTCAAATTTCATATGGAAAGGCAGAAGGTCTCACATATCCAAACATATTCTCATAAACGAAATATCTCTGGAGGCATCACCATATCTGATCTAAAGCTCTATTACAAAGCCATAGTAATAAAAACAGCATGGTACTGGCAAAAAAAAAAAAAAACTGGAGTATAGACCAATGGAACAGACTTGAGCACCCGGACTTTGGGTCAAACAACTATAGCTACTTGATATTTGACAAAAGCCCGACAATATAGGTTGGAAAAAAGACAGCATCTTCAACAAATGGTGCTGGACAAACCGTATAACCATATGCAGGAAACTGAAACTTAATCCACACATTTAACTATGCACTACACTCAAATCCAAATGGATCAAAGATCTCAATATAAGACCAGAAACTCGAATACTACTGGAAGAAAATATAGGAAGTACTTTCCTTGATATAGGAATGGAAAAAAGACTTCCTGAACAAAATCCCATTAACTTACAATCTTAAATAGTCATTTAACCAATGGGATCACATGAAGCTGAAGAGTTTCTTTACAGACAAGCATACAATAAGCAAAGCCAATAGATTACCCACAGAATGGGAGAAAATATTTGCCTAATAATGGTACCAAACTGACTGGATTTCCTGAATACAAAACTAATTAATAAAAAAATAAAATAACTTAAAAAAATAAGAAGCTAAAGACTAATACCACATCAATGTTTTCTGTTGTATCTCAACCTTGTATTCACAACCTTGTGATATAGAAGAATTATACAATACCCCAATCCTCTCTTAGTCTCTGTGACCATATTAAAATCCATATTCTATTAAGATGTTTTTTCTTACCTAAGAAAAGTACCTTTAATGTTAACAAACCCTGAGGAAATTGGCAAAAGAAATATACCATAATGTTAGCATCTGTCCATAAATTAAATATATGTGGGGGTGGGAAAGATGTGATGGCCATTGGAGGATAGGAAGGATGAGTAGGAAGAAAAAGATCTGAATACTTTCAGAATGCAAATTAATGACTAGAAGATACTTTATAGGTACCTGATGTTTATTGACTCCCTGGAGGCTTATTTAATGCACCATATTTCTGGTCTAGGTTTAAATTAGCCCAAACCAAATTAGTAGAAGAAAAAGCTATCGATGGCTTGGAGCATATAGCAGTGGAATGTAATAAAGACCTAAAGCTAACATTTGCCAAATAGATGAAGAGTTTATCCCAAGAAAAAATTGTATCAAATAGCACAATTCAAGGCTGTTGCTCTTAATTGCCCATCCATCTCTTTGTCAGTATTGAATAACAGAGCCTGCCATTCATCAGAGCCCATGCTAAGAGCTGAGGAGAATGCAAACATAGGTGAGACAGATCCTGCCTTGGGACAGTAACCTCCTAGAATTAAAAAGAAGGTCTGAATTAAAAAAAAAAAATTATCCCAACATACAAGACAGCATGAACACCATGAGTGACTTAATATCTACTCAGGATTTGGAACAGGAAGACTCCAGTTCCTACTAAGAAGCCTCATTGTGAAAGGAACACATGAAAGAAACTTTCATTGTCAAGGTCACTCATCCCAGAAAAACATGTCCTAAGTCATCAACTCAAAGCCCCCACTATATTCACGAAGTCTCTTAATAATCTGCAGTGCTGCAGTTAACTTGTTTACTTCCATTTCCAGAAGTGAGGTTGCATGGACTTCAAAGGGTGTTGATTGCCTGTATTGTATCATAACTTCTGAAGATGGGCTTGCTACAAAGTTTCTTTACTAGGAAGGTAGGAAAACAGTAATCTGAGTTTCTAATCTCAGGTCCTCAGGCTACACCTAAAATCCCCACAGAAGCTGTGGCTGGTGGCTTTATGTAATCCCAGTGTGTCTACTATAAGAAGACAGGCAAAAATGGGAGAATTTCCAGGAAGACCACAAATGTTAATAATGAGAGAATCTTGCCTCAAAATAAGGTGGAAGGAGCTTGAGAGATTGCTTAGTGGTTAAAGGTACTTGCTTGCAAAGCCTGACAGCCCATGTTCAATTCCTTAATGCCAACAGAGAGCCAAATGCACAAATTGGTATATGCATCTGGAGTTTGTCTGCAGTTGCAGGAGACCATGGTGTTTCCACTCTCTCTCTAACTTTCTCTCCCTCCCTCCCTCTCTCTCTTTTATCTCTTTCTCTTTTTCCCACATGCAAATAAATAAAGAAACTTTTTATTAGTTATGTACACAGTGTGTATACAGCCATGTTGGTGCCATTGTTAGCCTCCTCCTTGTCCCTCCCCCACTGAAGGGACCCTCCTCATTGGGGAATGTGGGTCGTGCACTGTGGGGGTAGCCATCAGTTATGGGGAAGAGGCAATGTCTCTGTGCATAATGTCTAACATGTGACTCTCACAATCTTTCTGTCCCTTCTTCTGCAAATTTCCCTGAGCCATGTTGGGTTACTTTTAAGTCTATTTCAGTGACGAGGTCTTGGGAGCCTTTGTGCCTCTGAATATCTAGTCCAGTATGAAGTAGGTGTTCTCTGAGTCTATCTCCTTCACTCTTGTGCTGGTACCAGGTTCACCATTTTCCCAGTTACCCTTTGGTTTCAGCTGGGGCCCTGGTGAGGTGCAATGGGATGATTATCTCCTCAGGTTCTGTGTCCATATAAAAAAGACAAGCAAATTCTCCAATGGAGAGTGAAGTCAGCACCAGAAAAATGGGATAACCATTATCATTTTAGAGATAATTTAATAGGTGTATCCCTCTTATAGCCCATGATTGGCTGGAGCTTGATATTGGAGAGTGAGCTTGTTTTCTTGGATATGGTTCTGACTTGTTTCCCACTCCAGCTATGGGTTCCATTCCATTGAGAGGATCTGTTATCCAAACAAAAGCAGTTGATTACCCACCATGGCTGTGTGCCACTATTGCACTTGTGTGAGCATCACACAAGTTACTGAGTAGCTGGTTGACCGCAATTGTCCTGTTTCAGGGGAGCACAAATGGCTTCCCGGTCCCAGTGTTCTGCCACACCAGAGTTTGAGCTGCTTCAGTACTTGGTACCTCTGTGTCCCTCCTAGCAGGAGAACAGACAGCTTTGGCACATTACGCCTGAGAGCTCAGGCAACTTTGGTGCCTCAGCCAGGCAGGAACTCAGGTGGCTTTGGCAAGCAAGAGCCAAAGCACAGGCTGCTTGGAAACAGCCTCAGGCTGCTTTAGATTCCCATTGTGCTTGAGCCCAGGTTGGTCCACCCAATTACGTGCCCATGCACTGCGATGGGCAGAACACAGTGCAAAAGAAATAACATGAGAAATCAAATGCAAGAAAATCCAGTTACATCATGCAGTACTACAATGAGCATTTTTAATCAAAACATAGAAGAGTCATTAGGATCAGAACACCAAAATGAAGCCATGAGCAACGCAACCCTGACCAAGCTACTGGTAGACATTGCAGAAAAGCAACAAAGGACCGATAATTGTGTGGATGCTGCCGTGATTAAACTAGACCTAATAGATAAGAAAATGGAAGGACTTCAAAGACAGTTAAGAGATAGGAGGGAGAGTTAGAAAAAAAAAGAGGACCTCAAAAATCAGCTGGCAATATGAAATGAAGACATAAAGAAATGCAAAGATGAATTCCAAGAAACATCAAGAAAATCAGAAAAATGATATGAAAAGGGAGCTTGACAGAGGGATGGAAATCATACTTAGAAAAGTAATAGAAAATGCAAACCTAATTGAACAAGTCCAAAACCCTCTAGAAGCTCTCAAGAATAGAGTCAGCCATGTGCAGGATAGAAACTATGATCTGGAACACAAGAAGGAAGAAACAGTTCAAGAGTTAAAAAAATTTCAGTAAGTTCAAAAGTTCCTGTGAACAGATCATGAGGGCCTTGTGGGATACATTTAAACATCCAAATATTAGGATCATTGGAATACCAGAAAGAGAAGAAATTCAGACCAAAGGCATGGAGAACTTATATAACAAAATAATGGAAGAAAACTTCCCCAGTCTCTTAAAAGAAAGGCCCATCAAGATACAAGAAGCCAACAGAAATCCAAAGCAACTGGACCAAAGGAGAAACTCTTGAAGACATATTGTCATTAAGACTCTAAATATTGACACGAAAGAGAAACTCCTAAAAGCAGCTAGGGAAAAATAGCACACCACTTTTAAAGGTAACTCCATCAGAATTACTCCAGACTTCTCAATGGAAACCCTGAAAGCCAGAAAGGCCTGGAATGAAACACTGCAAACTCTAAGACCCTATGGCTTCCAACACAAACTACTCTACCCAGAAAAAGTATCCCTCATAATAGATGATGAAAGAAAAACTTTCATGACAAAACTCAGCTTTAAAATTATATGAACACAAAACCAAACCTACAGAAAGTATTTCAGGAAATTCCCCACAGAGAAGAAACAAATAATCAAACTCAAATGCCTACAAGAAGCAGATCACAATAACCAAACTCAGAGTAGGCACAAAAAAAACTTCAAAGTCCATGACCACCAAACCACATATGCCATCACAATATGGCAAGGATCAAATCAAATCTCACAGTCATTACCCTATATAACAATGGCCTTAATTCAACCATCAAGAGACACAGGCTAATCGGATGGATCAAAAAATAGACCACTCAATCTGTTCTCTTCAAGAAATCCACCTCACTACTAAAGACAGACACCTTCTCAGGGTGAAAGTGTGAAAAGCAATATTCCAAGCAAACAGGAATAAGAGACAAGCAGATGTAGCTGTATTAATATTGGATAAAATAGACTTCAAACCAAAAATAATCAAAAAAGACGAAGAAGGCCGCATCATTCTTATCAAGTGAATGATCCATCAAGAGGATATTACAATCATAAATCTGTATGCACCAATCACAGGGGTACCACAGTTCATAAACCCAAACCTACTTGACAATAAAACAGAAATAAACACCAACACCATCAGAGTTGGGGACATCAATACACCATTATCAGTAATAGACAGATCATCCAAACAGAAACTCAACAGGGAAGTAAGAAAGCTCAACAAAACCATAGATTACTTAGACCTAATGGACATCTACAGAACTTTCCAACCCAAATCCACAGACTACACATTATTTTGAGCAGCCCATGGAACATTCTCTAAAATAAACCATATACTGGGTCACAAATACTGTCTCCACTTATTTAGGAAGATTGACATAATTACTTGCATGATATCAGATCACAATGTTATTTTGCTAGAAATTAATAAGAAAAGGCCCACCAAGAATCCCAACGGCACCTGGAAACAGAACAGCACACTTTTAAACAATAAATGGATAGTTGATGAAATAAAAAATGAAATTGCAAAATTTCTAGAATTGAATGACAATGAGAACACATTGTACCAAAACTTATGGGACACAATGAAGGCGATCCTCAGGGGAAAACTCATAGCACTCAAGGCCTTCATAAAAAAGGCAGAGAGATCCCAAATCTATAACCTAACAATCCACCTAAAGGCACTGGAACAGTAAGAAAAATGCAAACCAAAGAGCTCCAGAAGTGAAGAAATAATTAAAATCAGAGCAGAAATTAATGAATTGGAAACTAAGAAAACAATTAAGACAAATGGTAAAACAAAGAGCTGGTTCTTTGAAAAAATAAACAAGATTGGCAAACCCCTGGCCCATTTGATCATGCAAAAAAAAAAAAAAAAAAGAGAGAGATGCTTCAAATTAACAAAATTCAAAATGAAAAAGGAGAGATCACAACAGACATAGTGAAATTGGGAGAATCATCAGGACTTATTTCAAAAACCTTTATTCCACAAAACTCAATAATGAGGAGGAGATGGATAAATTCCTGGATGCATGCCATCTATCAAAGCTAAACTCAGAGCAGATTAATCACCTAAATGGACCTATCATACTCATTGAGATTGAAAAAGTAATAAAACCCTCCCCCAAAAGAAGAGCCCAGGACCAGATGGCTTCACAGCTGAATTCTATCAAACCTTCATGGAAGAACTCAAACCAATCTTCATCAAACTGTTCCACACCATTGTAGAACAGGGAATCCTACCCAACTCCTTTTATGAAGCTAGCATCACCCTAATTACAAAACCAGGCAGAGATGCCACAAGAAAAGAAAACTACCAGCCTATTTCCCTGATGAACTTAGATGCAAAGATCCTGAACAAAATCCACATAAACTGAATCCAACAACACATCAAAAGCATTATCCACCTTGACCAAGTGGGATTCATCCCAGGAACATATGAGTGGTTCAACATATGGAAATCTGTCAATGTAATACACCACATAAACAAGGTTAAACACAAAAACCACATGATCATTTTGATAGATGCAGAATAGACCTTTTACAAGATACAACATCACTTCATGATCAAAACATTGGAGAGAATTGGCATGGTTGGTTCATATCTTAACATAATAAAGGCAATATATGAAGCTCCCAAGACCCAAATAATACTTAATGGAGAGAGTCTGGAGGAGTTCCCATTGAGATCAGGAACATGACAGGGTTGTCCACTCTCAGCTCTGCTCTTCAATATAGTACTGGAAGTCCTAGCTCAAACAATTAGACATAAGAAGGAAATAAAAGGGATACAATTTGGAAAGGAAGAAGTTAAGTTAACTCTATTTGCTGATGACATGTTTGTATATGTAGGAGATTCAAAAGACTCCATCCTAAAACTCCTGAAAGTGATTAACTCTTATACCAAAGTAGCAGGATACAAAATCAGTGCACAAAAATCAGGAGCCTTTCTATATGCAAATGACAAAGATACAGAGAAAGAAATAAGGACATTGTTCCATTTTCAATAGCAACAGAAAAAATAAAATAAAATACCTTGGAATAACATTAACCATGCTAGTGAAAGTTCTATACAACGAAAACATAAAAATACTCAAAAAGAAACTGAGGAGGACTTGAGGAAATGGAAAGACCTCCCATGCTCTTGATTAGGCAGAATTAACATTGTGAAGATGGCAATCCTACCAAAGGCAATAGGCAAATTTAATGCAATTCCAATTGAAATCCCTACAGTGTTCTTCACAGAGATAGAAAAAATGATCTCAAATTTCACATAGAAAGGCAAAAGGCCTCGCATATCCAAACATCTCCTCAGCAAAAGAAATACCTCTAGAGGCATCACCATACCTGATCTAAAGATATTTTGCAAAGCCATAGTTATAAAAACAGCATGGTACTGGGATAAAAACAGGAGTATAGACCAGTGGAATAGACTTGAGGACCCAAACTTTGGGTCAAGCAACCATACTTACTTAATATTTGACAAATGCCCTAACAATATAGGTTGGAAAAAAGACATCATCTTCAACAAATGGTGCTGGACAAACTGGATAACCATATACAACAAATTGAAACTTGTTCCACAAATTTCACCATGCACTACATTCAAGTCCAAATGGATCAAAGACCTCAGTATAAGACCAGAAACTAGAATACTACTGGACGAAAATTTAGGAAGTACTTTCCGTGCTATAGGAATGCAAAAAAAACTTCCTGAACAAAACACCAGTAGCACATGATCTTAAACAATCACTCAACCAATGGGATCACATGAAACTGAAGAGTTTCTTTATAGACAAGCATACAATAAGCAAAGCGAATAGATTACCCACATAATGGGAGAAAATATTTGCTGGTTATCCAACTGATAGAGGCCTAATCTCTAGAATATACAAAGAACTCAAAAATCTAAACAGTAAAAAGTCAAACACCCCACTCACAAAATGGCGCAAAGAGCTGAACAGGCAGTTCACAGAGGAAGAAACACAAATGGCAAACACACACTTAAGAAAATGTTCATCATCCCTAAACATCAGGGAAATGCAACTTAAAACAACAATGAGATTCCTTCTTACTCCAGTAATGATAACAACCATCAAAAATTCAAATTAAGCTGGGTGTGGTGGCGCATGCCTTTAATCCCAGCACTCGGGAGGCAGAGGTAGGAGGATCGCCAAGAGTTCGAGGCCACCCTGAGACTACATAGTGAATTCCAGGTCAGCCTGAGCCAGAGTGAGACCCTACCTTGAAAAACAAACAAAGAAACAAAAAAAATTAAAATTAAAATAAATGCTGGCAAGGATGTGGAGAAGTAGAAACACTCATCTACTGTTGGTGGGAATGTAAGATTGTACAACCACCTTGGAAAGCAATCTGGACGCTCCCGAAAAAGCTGACTATAGAGATACCAACAGACCCAGTTATTCCCTTACTGGGTATCTACCCTAAAACCTTCAAACCACAGGCCAGAGAGATTTGTTCAACCATGTTTGTAGCTGCTCAATTCATAATAGCTAAGAGCTGGAATCAACCCAGATGTCCATCACTAGAAGAATGGATAACTAAGATGTGGTATATCTATACAATGGAATTCTATACAGCAGTAAGAAAAAATGACAGTATGAAATTTGAGAAATAATGGTTGAACCTGGAACAGATAACTCAGTGAACTTACCCAATCACAGAAAAAAAAAAAAATTGCCACATAGTCTCACTCATCTATAGCACCTAATCTGAATCTACCCAAGATGCCTTACCCAGCAAGCTTCCCGTGGTCTAGACAATAGGATGGGTGGGGAGGGAGCGGAGGGCAACAGAGGGGGCTGTAAACACAAATCTAGACCCAAATGGCAATGGCAACATAAAATTTTACATCCTAAAAGGCAGACCAAATGGTTGAACCTTCAATGGGCCCTTAGAGGGAACACTTGAGCCATACGACACTGGAGAAGGTATGATGAAGACTGAACTTAATCATCTACAGTCTCTCTCTCTCTCCCCCCCTCTCTTTCTCTCTTTTCTCTCTATGTCTTTTATATTGGTTATCTTTTTCTTCATTTTCTTAGTAGGCACTGACCTGTAACTCCCAGTACCAGCATGTGGCTATCATCCACAATGAACTTTTGATCAGAGAGACCTACAAGGTTTCTTAAAAGAAAGACAGATTTCTGTCAGAGTACTTGATGATCCACCAAAGGTTAATGGTAAGATCCTACTGCCAAAAACACCTTATTCAGTTGACACATAAAATGGAATGGCATGGCTAGAAGCTGGAATAGAGTCAGTCCCCAGACAGTCAGCGCGTCTAGTGCCAGAAGGTGCTACATGGGTAACTGGGGGAAAATGACCAATATCTGTCCAAGCAACTCATGGTTTCACCTACTTAGCAGCAAATTACCTGTCGTGATGCTCACACAAGTGTAATAGTGGCACACAACCATGGTGGGAAACCAACTGCTCTTGATTTGGCTAACTGATCCCCTCAGTGGTACGGGGCCCATAGCTGGAGCTGGGAAACAAGGAAGAACCACATCCAAACAAAATCCCACTCTCCACTATCAAGCAACCACCAATTGTGGGCTACAAGAGGGCCTACACCTATTAAATTCTCTATTAAAAAGTAAGGGTTATCTCATTTGTCTTGTGCTAACTCCCTCTCTGTTGGAGAATGTGCTTCTCTTTTTCAGATTGACATAGCTCCTAAGGAGAGAGCCACTCCATCATACCTCCAAAGGGCCCCGGCTGAAACTAAGAACAATAGGTGAAATAAGCAAGGGTGCTGTTTTCTTGGTGAACCTGGTACCAGCACAAGGATGAAGGAGATCAACACAGAGAAAAACCAACTCCTACAAAGTAAGAGATCCAGAGATCCAGAGGCCCCCAACACCTCATCACTGAAGCAGACCAAAAATGAACCCAACATGACTCAGGGAAATTTTTGGAAGAGGAGCTGGAAAGAATGTCAGAGCTACATGTTGGGTCATGATATGCAGACATTTATCCTACCTATAACTATGGGCTAACTCCAGAATGCATGACCCATATACTTCAACAATGAGGGGCCAAGAGGAGGGGTAGGTAATGGATGAGCCTAATAATGGTACCAAGGTGACTGTATTTGCTGAGTACAAAACTAATTAATTTAAAAAAAAAGAAAAGAAAACACCCAGGGAAAGTTATAAATGGACAGAATATAAATAAAAATATACTTTTCATGTAGATGGACACTTGGACAAATGTAAAATAAAAAATGAATTATCAATTCACATCAAAATGACCAAAAAAAAAAAAGTAAAAAATGCTATAACACCTGATGCTTTTAGGGATATGAGAAAAAGAAAGTTTCAAACTAGTGTGAGTTTTGGAAAACTGTCTAAGTACCAGCTCCAAAAAATATAGTTATTGCTAGCCTAGAAATTCTAAATTCTCCTGAAAAGAATCAAAGGTATTAGAAGATGGAAATAAATTACTTAGTTGGCCATGAAAGTATGGCCATAATGAAGATGACATTTATTACAGAATATTATGCACCCACAAAAATAAAGGAATTAAAGCCATCAGATCTGAGACCTTGATGAAACATTGTTGAAGGTGTAGAAAAGCATTGTATGTTTAAATCTAAACATGCACTCAAAAGGGGAGAAAAGCTGTAATTTGTCCACATGTGTGTATCAGTTCTTTGTATATATAGAATGAGTATATAAAAACACATATATCATATTGTTTTGTGGGTGGCCAGAAAAGGAGAAAGACATTGAGATTTTTGTTGGGAAGAAAAAGATCAAGCTAAATTGAAAAATAGAGATATCAAACATGAATGTGATTATTTGCAAACATAAGTAAAATTTTATATGTGCCTGCAGTTAAATTGGAAACTATTTTCAAATAACAAATAACTACAAATGAAAGTGAGGAAACTTCTAGCTACTGTCTCTGACTGAGGCCATGTAGCCACAGTAACCCTAAGAACAGCTTGACTTAATTGATGATGAGAGTTACCTTAGGTCAGAGAAGAATCTGTTTTGTCAGGAACAATCTTGATAGTGACATTAGAGTCTTTGATTGGCTTTTTCTAATGTCATTCTCAAGAATTGGGTCTATCCCTCAAAACAGATAACCCAGCCCTAGACAGTATCTCATTTAGTGTTCTGATGTGATAGATACAGTAATGTAGGTCCAAGGAGGTTCAAAAGCATTTTTCTTAGCTACAGAACTCCACAGAGCAGAGGTGGGCCTAGAAGCTGCACACTGCCTAAGGATTCCTCCAACCCCTGGCTTGTCCCTGTTATACTCAAGACACTAGGTAGGGTTTAGGGCCGTTCTTTCAGGACCACATCAGCATTAAGAGAAAAATGGAAATCAATGGAGTGGGAAGGCTCTTTTGCCTGGATGGAGGATATAAGAAAAGGATGTCTTCATAGAAAGAATTCTAGCACCCAGCTGGTCATAAGGAGTCCCCAAATTCTGTCTATTGATGCCCACAATATATACCCTATGACTTCACATAATTATGTATATCTTTATATATATATGCACTTATGTTCAAATACTCATGTCCCCAAACCTAAAACCAATTAATTTTTAACTCGGAGTCAGAATTTATACATATCTGAGCAAGTGTTTACCATTCTCACATGAGTAATAAGAAGCAGAAATCAAGATATTCTAAGTTGTTCTCCCTTTTGAAGAAGAATCAAGCAAGTTCACATGAGTTACCTAATTTATGTAATAAACATCATTGATAAAGCCCTCTCCACATGGAGCCTCTATGAGATCAGGGGGAGTGATTCTTCCTAAGGGTCTTTGGCTAGGAATTAAGCACTGTCAAATAGCATTGAGAATTGTAGTTTTCTGTTGTAGTATTTAAATAAACTATTTATTTGAGAGAGAAAAAGTTTAGGTGTGCCATGGCCTCCTGCCACTGCAAACTCCAGACGCTTGCTCCACTTTGTATGTGTGGCTTTACCTGGGTGCTAGGAAATGAACCTGGGCCATCAGGCTGTACAAGCAGGCCTCTTGGGCCACTGGGCCCTCTCTCAAGCCCCTGTGTTTTGGTAAAATGTTTATTGCAAGAGCTGTTGCAGTTTCTTTCTTATTGCTGAGACAAATACCAAACCAGAAGCAGCTTATAGGAGGAACAGATTTATTTTAGGATTACAGAATCCATGGGAAGCAACATCATGGTGGAAGACGCTGGCTCACTTCCATACATGCATAGCAGAGAGGCAACTCCAGCAGCCAGCAATCATGAACAGCCAAGGCCCCGGCTCTGCACACACCTTAGGGATGGACTTAAGATGGAGGCACCAATGATAGCTCTTCTAGGAGGTTGCTGGAGACTCAAGTTGTAAGCTTAATCAAAAATACCTCAGGCTATGGGGGACATTCATTTCATTCAAACCACCACAAGCAAAAGCACCCTTCAGGATTTTTTATGTGAATGAATAAAAGCACTGGAATCAGGCAGTTTAGCAGATGAAGGGACAGCTGACCGACCCTCGCCCACCCTCGCCCTGTGCCTGGTAGCCTTTTATGGAGAGCTACCAACCAAGCAGTGCATTCTCCCGCTGCTGGCCAAGCTGACCTCATGGCATCCCAGCTGCTTTGCACACTTCATAGTCACTATGAGAACACGCCAGTGGTTTCACAGACCACTACTGCTGCGACACCTGCTTCAGGGTCTTGCTTTAGTCACAGTATCTCTAGACAGCCTTCACCGGCTCTGAAGACATGACTCCAAGACGAGAACTGGTGAGCTCTGCTTGGACCACTCACCTGGCAGCTACCCTCAGTAAGGCCTAGAAGGAAGCCTCTCCCCTGTGACTCAGCAGAAAGCTTGTGACGGTGCAACTGGAACCTGTGCGGTGACTGGCCCAAATTATCATGTCACATTTGTATGTTCCACCTGTGCCATGCCTCTGCCCAGGCTCAATAACCAGGTTTGCCTTTAGAATTAGTCAGAGATACTGTCCTGAATGACATCCTGGACTTGCGACATTTAGCCCAACAAAATGTATCTCACGTAGGGTTTCGGACTTCCTTTGCTGTCTGCATCATGGGTCGAGCAGGCTGAACTAGTTACATGAAGACGAGGTTGCAGTGGGGCCATGGCGGCTATGGTGGCCATGGCAGGTAAGCAGCAGTAGCGATGGGGAATAAACAGGGGCACTTTACAGTACATCTGAAAGAGCTTACATATACTTCACTGCATAGAAATTAATCCGTGTGTAATGTGAGTGCAGCGCACACACATTGCTAAGGACTTAACCAAATGGGCTTGGGAAGAAAGCAAGATTCAGGAGCCTTGGTGTATGTGAACAGGGCCCCCCAAGCTCTCCCCAGCCCCTGCTACACAGAGGGAAAAGATAAAGAAGAAAAAGTGGCATCTCAGGGACAAGACTGGCCAAAGGAACAAGACTAAACTTTGTATTGATTTGTTGCCTGTTTGGTTCTTTATTAATAGGCTAATGAGAGATGGCTAGGAGAAAGCAGATTTTTCTCTGCTCCCAGACTGAATGAAGTGCAATTTAAAGATTCAGTTCCTGGTTTTTTCCCACTGTGACAGGCAGCACGAACCAGACTCCAGTTCCAGTATGTGCGAAGGCAGCTAAACTGTTACAGCAAGTGGCTGTGTACAGAAACAGAAACATGAGGAAGAGCCCTGGAGCATGTTAAGAGGAGGCGGAGAGCCCGCACAGTGTGAGGCAAAAGGCTGTAAATAATTGAAGACAAAACACGGTAGGCCCTGCTCCCTGAAGTAGACCTTTTTTGGTTTTTTGTTTGTTTGTGGCTTTTTTTTTTTTTTTTTGGTAGTCTCCCTCTAGCCCAGCCCAGGCTGGCCTGAAACTCACTATGTGGTCTCATGGTGGCCTCAAACTCAGTGATCCTCCTAGTCTGCCTTTCAATTGCTGGGATTAAAGGCATATGCTAACATGCCCAGCCAGTGTACTTCTTTTAAACCACAAAACCCTCAGACCCAAGAGCCCTACTAAAAACCCCACTACAGAATTCTGAAGATCTTTAACTCCAGCCATTGTTAGGAACTAAAGGTTCTAACACCCAGGACTTGAAAGCTATTACATTGGCCACCGCCAGTGCTGGCTGCTACTGTGAATCACCAGGGCACCAAGTAAAAGGCTGTCTCTGGAGGTTTTAAGAAAAAAACCTGGGTTCCAACAGATCAACCCAACAAATAAGACTCAGCCACCCTTCTCCCAGTATGCCAATTAAACAGACAAGTAATGGTAAAAAGCATAGATTCATTTAATGTGCCTGGGGTGAAGGGGGGACAGATAAAGGGTGATTCCAAATCCTAATCCATCACTGGGGTATTGATATGAGCTTTAGATTTAAATAGAGGAAGAACTGAGCTAAGGGGAAAGATTATACACACACACACACACACACACATATGGTCAATCCTGGTCTAGGTGTGGTCTCCTTGGTCTTTATCTCAGCTCAGCTCCAAAACCTGGTGTCAAGAAGTTGTTATCTGTCATGCTTGAGGAACTCAATCTGGTTCTTACAAGATTAAACCTGTGCCAGGACACAGCCTCGCCCTTATGTACAATTATCCTCATCCGGAAGTGGGAAGGGGAATCTTCCCTGAAAGGTTTTACTGTTAAGGAATCTATGTGACTCAAGAGGAAAGGTTAAGTACGTTGACTGAACTTTGTCCTTTCAGCTAAAGCCAAGAAGACATACAGAATGAAGAGAGATGTCAGATATCCATCCTGCTTTTGTTACCACGTGGGCTCAAGTGAGGTATCAATGCTGTTTAGTAAGAGAATTTTTTTATTTATTTATAAGCAGAGAGAGATAAAGAGGAGACAGAAAAGACAGGCAGGTCAGGGCCTCCAGCTGCTACAAACAACCTCCATTCGCATGTGCCAGTTTGTGCATCTGGCTTTACAAGGACAGTGGGGAATTGAACCCTGGTCATTAGGCCTTGCAGGCAAGTGCCTTAGCCACTGAGCCATCTCTCCATAATCTTCTAAGTCCTGTTTTGGGACACTTAATACTTAAGCACCAGAGCAGTAAGCCTCAGATCTGAGCACATGAAGCTGTAAATGTCTGGGCTCTGGATCTCTGACCCATAAACCTCTAATTCTAGGACCCATAGTCATAACCTTCTAGGTCTGTTCATCCAGCTGACAGACTCTTGGCATTTAATAAAACTTAAATCTAGAGCCTAAAACTACCAACCCCAAGGAAGATGCCTGTGTCTATTCCGTCTGGAGACAGCAAAAGCACAGTAACTGTTAGAGTTCAAAAGAGGTTTTGGGACATAGTTTATTGGTATAAAGAAATCATTTAACATATGCTCAGTGCCAAGGTGATTTTAGGAGGGGAGAAAGTAGGTTTTCAGAGGATAGATCAGGAAAAACCAAGGAAAGCAGGAGCTGGGAGAGGTAGTGTGGATGCCAGGGCCGCAGGCAAGTTTACATTTGTGCACACGGTGGGTGACAGTGAGGGGAGAGGGTGGAAGGCAGGGGGGAAGGGCTCTGATGCCACCTGAGAGGGAGGGAATGAGAGAATGGAGGAGAGGCATAGGATTGAACGTGCTTGTTGGGAGAGAGACAGAGGAGATCCCGAGACAGTGAGACACAGAAAGAAACAGAGATATTGAATATGCAGGGTTTTTTTGTTTTGTTTTGTTTTGTTTTGTTTTTTGGAAGTGGCCAGAGAAAGAGAATGGCTTCTGGGGTGACCGTTATGCCCATGTTCTTGGGAGAGAGGTTGGCTGCCCAGTGAGAGAAGAGCCCTGTGGAGGTGTGCAGGTACTCAGGGAAGGAACCATGTTGGCTAGACCTTCTGTTGCGTTTGGGCTGGGTGGTAGGGGAGGGAGAGGGATGGGGAACTTCTCAGAGACTCTAACACCAACCAGCTGGCTAGTGATACAATGAGGATAAGAACTCCCCCTTGGTTATCTGACCACGTGCTCTCTTCACCAAAAATATCCGGCAAAAGACTATGGATCTCTAACTGTCAGTACAGCTACTCTCCTAGAGAAAATTTAATAATCCTGATTAAGGTGGTGGAAATTGTAACTATTTCATGCTAAGGGCATCAATTTCCTATATTTAGTTATGTTTCTATTTATACTTAGTAGAGAAATATGACCATAGCCCTCAGGTGATCCAAGCTGAGACACTCCTTCTAATTCATTTAAGTATTTACTTATTATCAAATCACCGGTGCTTAATAGGGACTATGTGAGTGCTCCAATTCTAACCTTATATGAACCTGGTGAAGTTATTTAACTTGTGCATAACTCTGTTTCTTCATCAACATAATAAATTGTTTAGGGCTGGAGAGATGGCTTAGTGGTTAAGTGCTTGCCTGTGAAGCCTAAGGACCCTGGTTCATGGCTCAATTTCCCCAGGACCACCTTAGCCAGATGCATAAGGGAGCACACGCATCTGGAGTTCATCTGCAGTGGCTGGAGGCCCTGGTGTGCCCATTCTCTCTCTCTCTTTCTACCTGCCTCTTTCTATGTCTGTCACTCTCAAATAAATAAATAAAAATAATAAACAAAAAATTTAAAGAAAATTGTTTATAGCTCCAATGAAATCAAGTATGTAAAATGTTAATTGCCTGCCAGGTATATATAAGAACCTCAAAATAACTACTGTCATTCTTATAAAGAATTCTCTGTTTGCCTTATTGATATGGAGATCAAATTAAATTAGAGACAAAGCCTCACAGAAGGGCGATGGTTCAGTGGTTAAGAGTACTTGCCACTTAAGCATGAGGGCCTGAACCCCCTGGATGCAGTATGATTCCACAAAACCCATACAACCCCAGACCATAGAGAGCAAACACTGGAGAATCACTGAGACTTGCGGATGGGAAAAACAGCAGCTTCAAGTTGGAGGAGAGACCTTACCTTAGCAAAATACAAGATGGAGTGACAGACAATGATCTGAAGCTCTCTGGCCACTACGTGAACATGCATGGCTCCCACATCTGCACACATGCATACACCAAACATAGCACGCCATGCCACACATACCTCTCTCTCTCTCTCATATGCATGAAAATTAGAGACTGAATTGCATGCAGTTCCTAAGTAGTTTATACTCTGAGTTTTTTGATCATTAGCAGTAAGAAAGGTAGCTGCAAGATTGCAATGCTTTAAGTGCTAAAAGTCCAGGAAACATATCTCATTTTTGTACTATAGTTCTGTAAGGAAAAGGTTGGATATAATGATCTGAGTCTTTTGGTGTCAGGAAAGTTTAGGAAAGGGGAAGAAATGACTATGTAACTACTTCTCAGAAAAAAACCAAGAAAATGATTTTCCAGGTGAATTATTAAAAAAACAGTTCTCAAGCTAAATCAGAATTATCTAGAAACTCAGAAAAATAGACACCCTGGTTGTACCCCAAATTCTAGATCAGTGAGTCTATGGTGGAGTCTAAGGACCTGGACTTCATACAAGTCCTCAGGAATGTGGCAGCTGTTTTGGAGGCCACATTTTGCTCTCCACCACGGCATCCAGAACTGAATGAGGAGAATGCGTTGTGCAGAGCAGAGAGAACCCTAAGCATAGAGCATTTTCACCAGAGTTTTCAAGCCTGTCCATAATCCTTTATCATGTTTTATGGCTTTCAAAAGTGAAGTCAACATCAGCTTCTTAAAACAACAACAACAAAAACCACTCTCTTGAAAAGGTAGTAAGGCAGACAAATGTGATTAATCCTCTTTTATTTGGGATCTGGAGAAAAATGAGTCTGTTCTGTTGCTATGGATTTTGATGTGTGGCCAGATTTTGGCTCAGAACTCCATAGACACATCCCTGCTCTAGGAGACAGCTGAAGAAGCAATTAACATTCCGACTGGCCCTCTCAAACTACTCCAGCAGCCCAGATTCTGGTGCCTCTGGGAATATTGATCTGGAGATCAATTTTGCTTATAAATTAAAGTGGGTGAAAAGATATAATCATTAAAGCATAGGAGATTTGGTTTAAGTGCAAAACAATTATGCTATGTGAAGAGATTATGATAGTTTAAAGATCAATCATTTGGAGATGTTATATTTAGACTTGGGGAGAGCCTTGGATACAAAAGAAAAAGTGACACATTCTAAGGACAATGAAAACTTTTCCAAATATAAGGTTGTATAACCTAGAGGTACACTAAAGAAAAGGATACCATGGAATTGAGGGGATAAACCATTTCTTATAAGACTAAGTCTGTTGCAGAGTATAGCTTCACCCTCATGTATAATTGTTCTCATCTCAGAGATGGTCTATCCTGAGAAGTTCTACTGTTCTTGGAATCCAAGTAATATTTGTAATACTTGTAAGCCAAAATTTTATTGCTCAAGAGCCAGAACCCTCATGACAACAGAACATCCTAACCTATTCAGACTTGCCATGTGTTTCTGGAGGTCCCGTGGTGTACATCTCTCTACCTCTCTCTTTCTCTTGTCCCATTACTTCACTCTCAGTGTGGCCACCACATGTCCATTTTATTTGCTTCCAGGTAAGTTCCTTGAGATGATAAGCTATGGCCAGTGGCTATGATAGGATGAACATCCATGTCCAGGTATGTGATGCTTACCTGTGGAAGGCTCTAGACCTCCTACTATCTCCTAGACTCTGGGTGTTATAAGAGTCAGGGATTAGGGTTGTTTTCCCTACTTAATGCTCATTCTATTCTTGCTTTACTGAGCCAAAAGCATCACAGATTCTCTCATGATCAGCATTCTGTCAGTGAACTCTTCAGCAGACTGGCACAGACTGGGTGACAGACATTCATTTAGTTTAGGAGGTTGGAAATCTAGGTTCAAGATGTCAACAAATGTGGTCTCTTGTGACCTCTGTCTTGCCTTTCAGATGTCTACCATCTTGCTATTTCTTCCCATGGTTTTTGCCCTATGCACAAGCATGTCTAGTATCTCTCTTTTCGAAGAATATCAGTCATACTGGCCCACTTTGGTGGCCTCATTTTAACTTAATTTCCTCTAAAGGGCTTATCTTGAAATATGGTCACACTCTGAGGTACTATAAATTGGGATGTAAACACAAAATTGTGGGGGTAGGAAGGCCACAATTAGGACCATACAAAAGAGCAACATTACACAAATTCCATTTGATGGATCCAACAATCTGAGAGAGATAATCCACACACATTTATCTTTTCTTCTTTTCACCAGAACTCAATGTGGTGGTTTGAATCAGATGTCTTCATATACGCATGCATTTTGCTTGGCCCCTGGTTAGTGGTGATTTGGGAGGTGGAGCCCTACTGGAATAGCCATGTCCCTATTGGGTTGGTACAGTGAGCTGTCCCTCGCCAGAGCTCAGCTCACTCACTTGCTGCTGTTTTTCGACTGCTAAGGCAAGGAGATGATGTCCGGCACTGGCTCTCCAATGTTTTCCCCGCCACCACGAAGCTTTTACTCAAGACTGTAAGCCAAAATAAACTCTTTCCTCTCACCAGCGGCTTTTGACTGGGTGTTTTGCCCCAGAAACACAAAGCTAACTACACTCAACTTGTGTTTTGTTCTCTTTTGTTTACAAAAGTAGAATTTCTATGACACTGAGTACAGAAAAACAACAGCTGCCGATGTGTGTACTAAAGTGGGGATATTTCCTATATCATCCAGAGATAGATGCTGTTCTGCAAAGGTTAGGAACGAGCACTGGACAGGGAAAGGTTCCCTTCCAAACCACTCTAACCAGAAGTCTTCTTCCAGAGACTTGGGTAAGTACCCAAATTTTTAATATGTGGTTCATAGGTCATCCAAGTGAATAGTGATGAATCTGCCTCTCCCAGTTCTGGCTATTCTGCTTTTCCTACTAAATATACTTCCTGTACATGCCTGGAGTCCCCACATGGGAGAAAGGCAGCATGCTACATGCTTAGCTCACAGTCACAGTGCAGAGCTGTCACAGGCAGATCTTGGGGTATGGCATGTTCTGAGGAGCCCCCATTCATACAACCATCCCATGTCCCTCCTATGTAGCACCTCAATGAGGCCAGAGTTCTAGTGAGCTCAAGTCTCAGACAGCTTCACATCACTGAGTTAAACTTCCAAACCAGGCATGATTATGAATGAAGAGATTCATCAGAAAATTACAGATCCAAAGGAAGTTTTATAATGGCAGAAGAAGCTGGCCCCCTTTTACAGACAGAGAGAGAGAGAAGACACCAACACCAGTACACGCAAACACACTTCAGGAACTCCAGGCAGAGCTCTGGATATCTTTACACTATGCATATCTTTACACAGGAACTCCAAATGCACCCCCACACCTTAGGGCTAGACCCTAGTATTTGCCCAGTGAAACCTCCTCCAGCCAGGTGGCTGCAGCTCTGAATTACAAACTGTAATAAAATCTTGAATATATTGAGGGCCACCCATTCAAACTACCACACTACCATAGCTCTGAAATACATGTATGACACAGATAAGAATTAAGGAGTTCATCCTAAAACAAAAAAGTAAGAGTGGCTCAGAGCAATCTCACTGCTTCATATTGTGAGCAACGCAGTTGCCTGCTGACTAGCTGGATCAACTCAGAAATATACATGGATGCATTTGCCTACAACAGTCAGAAATTTGAAACCACTGTTTTTAAACCTATGCATCAAATAATTGTCCAACTGTGCCAATCTATTTTAAAAGACATGAAAGGCATTGACATCCCCAAACAGGATGCCCATTAGTAATGCTGGGTCACCATGCCATTCACCTCTGCAGCCCTGCCCCAGCCCGCTGTTGTGAGTCAGCTGCCCTCCTGCACTTCCCTCAGGTTAGTACTGTGAACAGAACAACGTAGGAGTTTAAGCTACTAGCCAAGGATCAGGAGACTCAGATGATGCAATGATGACAATAAGACCATTTTATAAATATATTAATGAGAAAAGAACTAACTTCTGTCCAGAATCATATCACAGGTCTATGAAAAGCTAGTAACAGAAATAAGACCTTAGATGTAATTTGACTTCTCTTTCTCTTCCTCTCTATCTCTCTCCCAGTTACTTTGTAATACTTTCCTTTACTTCTTGTACCCTCCTACCTTCAGTACAACCTTATTATAATCTTTATTAAAAATTCATTAATTTAATAGTTACTAAACACACACTTCTAATGACTCACTTCTAGTTAGCTTAAAACACCCCCTTCTGACAAATCTTAGGATCCTTGTAATGCCTATAGCCTCATGTTCAATGATATAATAGTCATGGTTCCTACCCTAGGACTTTGTCACTACCTAGAGTGATTGAACTGAGAGGTGGCTACTATTATCTGAAATTAAACAGGAAAGTGATGTATGAACCCCAACACTAAGGACTTTTAGTGTAGGAGGCATAGATATGTACATATGATATAAAAACTTAACAGGGAGACATACCAAAAATGGATAGTGATCAAAAGCCATGAGACAGAGAAGCCACACCTAACTGAAGCTTTGGATAAAATCAAGCCACAAAAAAAAGTTACAACAGAGCCAAGAAAAGAGACAGGTTAAACAGAGAATGGAATATGGAGCTGCTGTTATGTCATGAGCAAGACAAATTTATAAGAACATCTACAAAACATCTAGAGTCATTGTAACCTACATAAGAGACATTCACATTCTGCCATAGGATAAATGAACTTTTATGTGTTCTATTCCCTTAGCATTCCATATTCTAAAGATAACAGAGTATGCCTATTTTACTTCAACCAGTAGATAAAAGCGCACCTATTAGTCATTGTGTAGAGTGGAGGAAAGATAAATATACCAAAAATTACAGTATAGGTGATCAATGGATGTTCAAGGAAAATGGAAGGGAATCTTGGGACAAATAGGGATTAATTCTTGCACTAAGTCTTAAAGGTCAAATTGGAACAAAAATGCCAGGAAAAGATGTGTGAGACAAAGTTACTAGGTATGAAAGCACTGAGTTATAAAATAGATGGTTAAGTTCAGGAAACTGCAAATATTTTGATCTGGCTGGGGTGAATGCTGAACTTATAGATGATCAAAATTGAGGTTATAGGTGGCTTATATAAAACAATCTGGTGAGTACAACAGGATATTTTATTCTGAAAAAACATCAAGGAGTTTTTGAAGGTTTTTAAATGAAAGGAGAGATATTTGCATTTTAAAAGTTCTTTTCTGGTGACTGGGATGATAGCTCAATTGCCAAAGTACCTTACAAGCAAGAGGGCCTGAATTCAATAACCCTATGATATCAAAACTGGAGAGGCAGAGAAATGAAGATCCCTAGGGTTTAATGGTCAGCCAGTCTATACTAATTGGTACGCTCCAGACCAGTGAGAGATACTATCTCAAACAAAGGTGGACAGAATCCTTAAGGATGGCATCCGATGTTGTCTTCTGTCCTCCAAATACAGGTGCACATATGTGTACACACACACACACACACGAATATATAAAAATTTTAAATGTTTCTTCCACTGGGAATATGATCTGACCAGAATGCAGGCGAGATCTCCCATGCTGAAACTACAAATTGGCTTAGCCAAATGGGAAACAGGTATATGCCAGGGAAATATATGAAAGAGAAAATGATGTCTGCAGAGAATTTGTGGCGTATTCAGTAAAAGAAAAGTAGAATTCCAAAGTGATTTCAATCCTTCCAGTATGGCCTCAGGAAGGAATACGACCCTAATGCTGATAGACCAGAGCAGTGGGGCTGGAGAGCTGCGGGGGGAGGGGAGAGGCAGGTGAAGGACTACACGTTAGCCACACCAAAACACCAGGGAGAGAGAAATGATAGTTAACGTTCCTTGTCGATCTTTCTGGATTTGATCACCTAAGAAATTGATCCAGAGCATTTCCAGAGGATTTGCCTTTGGGTTAGGAGCATGAAAGAATACAAAAGGAAAAAGCCAGACAGAACCCTTTCTTCCTAGGTCCCTGGCCAACCGTTACCTAATATGCTATGCGCCACCACACTTTTTCTACCATGATGGATTGAGGGCTCTGAAGCCATGAGCAAAATAAACTTTTTCTCCCTATATTAATTATGTCAGGCTCTCTGTCACAGTGACAAAAAAGATAATTAATGGGATAGGATCTCAGAAGGGGAAAAGAAGTAAATGATAGATATGATGCATTAGGTGTAATGTTCCAGGTTCTATATAGAAGGGACCTCAGGTTGAAGAGAGAGTCCCTTTGTAGCATGTGCCTTTAAAAGACAAAAGAACAATCAACAAAGGGTTGGAACTCATCTTCCATTAATATTTAAATATTTATTTTATTTATTTATTTAAGACAGAGGCAGATCGAGAAAGACAGAGAAAGAATGGTCATGATAGGGCCTCTAGCCACTGCAAATGAACTCCAGATGCAAGTGCCACCTTGTGCACGTGGCTTAATTGGGCACTGCAGACTAAAACGTGGGTTCTCAGTATTCACTGGCAAGTGCCTTAACCACTAAGCTATTTCTCCAGCCCTCATCTTCCATTCTTAACAACCTGATGGTGCTCAGAAGATGGCTTAATGGCTAAAGGTACTTGCTTACAAAGCTTCTGGGCTGGATGGGGAGTTTAATTCCACAGTTCCCATGTAAATCCAGGTGCACAAACTGGTGCATGTATCTGGAGTTTGTTGACAGTGGCAGGAATGTCTGGTATGCCCATTCACAGTCCCTCTCTCTCTCACTCTGCAAATAAATGAAAATATTTATGTTAAGCTGTATAGATTCCTTTCTATTTTTTCACAGATAACTGTCCCAATTTTTAAGAAGCCATTGCATACCACCACCTCATAATTTCATGTATGCAAACTTTGCTGTTTGTAGACATTTTATTTTGTGCTTCATTTGGGTGGTTTCCAACATTAGCAGCTAGTGATAGTGGGAGAAGACACTTGACTCAGAGACTAAAATGCCTTCTCAAATCTGTGCTTAACAAGGATAAAATGTGGACAAAAATGTCTAAATGGACTCTAATTTAATTAAGCCTATTCCATGGGCCAAGCTTCATGAAAAAGTACTTTACGGATCTTTTGTTGGGGCTTTGTGACAAATGTAAACAGTTTTCACATGACAGAGATTAGTAAAGTGGGAACAATTAAAAGTTAAATAATTTATTGTAAATAACAAAAGAAGCCAAGGAGCCAAAAATTTGTTTTAGGATGAAAGTCTTGTTTTTCCCATTGTTCTTGGTCAGATTCTTGCATTTTTTTTAACCTTAGAGTCTCCATCCATAAAATAGAGATAAAGATGCATACTACGTCTTCTTGAAAGAGTTAGATAAAGGTCAAACAAGCTGCAACAGATGTGAATGCATTGAAAATAATGAAACAAAGTGCAGGGAAACTTACATCAAATATTCCCTTGGCACCTCTACATTTCCCAGTTCCTGTTCAGCCAAGTGGAAAAAGTAGCCAGATGTGGATAACAAATATGGTAATATGCATCACTTGGGAAGAAACAGCGAAAGCTTCACTGAGATCTTCAGGCTTTCTCCTAACCTGCAGAGCCTGGGGAGGGTGCTGGTTACAGAAGGTGATGGACACCTCGTCAGCACACATTCTTAGTGCTCGTAAGGAAGAGATTTTCCCACCATCTGTAATACAGCATATGCAGAGGAAAAAGAAGAAGAAGAAGAAGAAGGGGGAGGAGGAGGAGGAGAAGAAGAAAACCTGGGTTGTGTTAAGCCACGGTGGTCTTACGGTGATTTGTGACTATAATATCTGACTTATACCATACAAGTATGGGAAATTATTATGACATGTCAACATTCAGTGTGTGAAACATAAACATGACACTCCAGTCCCTATCTGGAGCAAAAGGCAAAGCAGGACATGTCAGTAGCAGAGAGTCTTTCATTACAAAAGACAACTTATAAAGCTGGCAAATTCCTCTCCCCTACTAGAATGCCAAATACCAATCAGAGCCGAAATATGGATTAAGGCAGCATGAAAAAATAAAGCAGAAATGAAAATAAAACAGCAACATGAAGCATAATGTCTTCTAAAAGATAAAATGGCCCCTTAGAAATATCACAAGGGAAAGAAAATTAATGGATTGCTTGACAAAGAATTCAAAAGAATGACTTTAAACCAACTTAATGAGATAGAAAAGAATACAGTCAGACAAGCCTCTGGAATTAGGAAGATAATTCATATGAATGAGAAATACAGTGAAGAGAGATCATAAGAATCCATCCAAAACTGTAGGGCTAAGAAACTCAATTAGTAAGAGAAAAAAAATACCTTTGAGATCCTCAATCATAGAATTAATCATGGAGAAGAAATAATTTTTGAGTTTAAAGGCAAGTCATTTGAAATAACTCATTAAGGTTTCTCTTAAAGCATAAGATAGAAATATGAAGGAAGACTTTGAGACTTCCTGGGATGCCCACAAGCAATCAAATTTTCATAGTATGGGTGTTCTAGAAGAAAAAAGAAGAAGGGAAAGTCTGGTCAAGAAAATAATTACTGAAGAATGTCTAAATCTTGGAAAAGATATGGCCATTGAAATACAGGAATCTCAAAAGACCCCAAACAAATCCAACAATGACAAATAAAATAAAATAACAAAATAAACAGACCATTATGAAGAATAGAAAAGTCAAACTGTCAGAAGTGTAAGATAGAAAAATTATAAAAACAGTAAGATAAAAGTATTAAATCACTTATAAGGCAATCTCTATTAGATTAAGTCTGGAATTTCAGAAGAATAAGGCCAAAAGAGTCTGTGATGATACAATTGAAGACCTGAAAATAAATTTAAAAAATCACCAACCCAAAACACTGTACCTGGAAAAAACTACCCTCGAGAAATGAAGGAAAAATACTCAACATGGCAAGAAAAATCTGGATGCATCACCCATCTCTACAAGCAATGCTTAGGGGAGCCCCACATAAGAAGCACAGAGATGACACAGGTACCCAGGAAAATGCAGAAGAATCAACAGCAGAATGAGTGGCAGAAGTGCATCCCATTCTGTCAATACCTAAAACCACTGAACCATAAATATGAGCAAAAAGAAACAGGAAAAAGATACAACCCCTCCCACCAGAATCAACTAATAATATGATAGCAATGAGTTAAGTTTCTCAATTAAAAGATATATATAAAACACATATATATATACATATATATATATATATATATATACATATATATATATGCACATATATTTTGAATATAATGTAATGAAACTAGGAATTAACAAGAACTTTAGGAATTATACAAATATTATACACAAATATATGTGGAATTAGGCAGTATTTTCTTGAATACTAGAACATCAATGAAGAAATCAAAAGAGAAATTAAAAATTTCTTTAAACATGAAAAGAAAACTTAAGGGATAAAATAAAGGGTTGCTAAGAAAACAGATTATAGCAATTATTGACTACATAAAATAAAATAAAATTAATTTCAAATAAGCAACCCAATAATTCAGCTCAAGGAAATGTGGAAGAACAAGTTAAACCCAAAATTAAAAGGAAATAAACAACAAAGATAAGATCACAAATGAAATAATGGCTGCAAATTCTACACAATATCAATGAAAAGGGTGTTTTTGAAACAAGACAAATGGTGATCAAAAATACTTAAAAAGAAGGCTGGAGAAATAGCATAGCAGGTAAGCACTTGCCTGTGAAGCCTAAGGACCCTGGTTTGAGGCTTGATTCCCCAGGACCCATGCTAGCCAGATGCACAAAGGGGTGCACACGTCTGGAGTTTGTTTGCAGTGGCTGAAGGCCCTGACACACCCATTCTCTCTCTCTCTCTCTATCTCTACCTGTCTCTTTCTTTCTCTGTCTGTCACACTCAAATAATAAACAAAAAAACTTAATTCTTAAAAAGAGATAATAAATAAATAAAATCAGAGATTAAAAGTAGACATTAAAACTAATACTGTTAACATGCAAAGGACAATTAAGAGCTACTATGAACAGCCATTATCCAAAATGTTGGGAACTATAAAATAAACATAAATATATATAACCTAATGAAATTGGACCATGAGGAGATAGCAGATTTTGACAGACTTGTAGCGACTAAAGGCAAGGATAGGATGACTCTACTGCTGAATTTTATTAAATATTAAAGGAGGAGGTATCATTAATTTATCAAACTGATTCCAAATTACTGAAAGGCAAGAGATCTTTACAAACTCATTCATAAGTTCAGTATTCTCTTATAACTAAAAGCAAACAAGGACACAGTGAAAAAAGACAATTACAGATCAATATTCCTGATTTGCATGATGTAAAAATTCTTTTTTTAATTTTATTTTTATTTATTTGAGAGAGAGAGATTCGGAAATAGGCAGGTAGAGAGAAAGAGAGAGAGAGAGAGAGAATGGGCATACCAGGGCCTCTAGCCACTGCAAATGAACTCTAGATGCATGTGCCCCCTTGTGCATCTGATTTATATGGATCCTGGAGAGTCAAACCTGAATCCTTTGGCTTTGCAAGCAAGTGCCTTTATTGCTATGCCATCTCTCCATCCCCCAAAATTCTTCACAAATACTACTAAGTAGGACTCAATAGCAAACAAAAAGCTAATATATCATTATTAATGGGGATTTATTTCAGGTATACATGTAAAGATGGTCCAAAATATACAAACACACACACACACACACACACACACACATACACATCATCAACAAAAATTAAAAGCAATATGATTATTACATTAAAGAAAATTTATTTCATAAAATTCATCATCCCTTCATCATAATATCCTTAAGAAACTAGGTATACAAATAATGTACAAACATAACCTATATCATACCAAGTAAAAAAATGTTAAAAATTTTTACTCTAAGATCACAACAAAACAAGGCTGTCTACTTCCATCATTTTTACTCAATATAGTATTGGAAGATTTTGACAGAACAATAATATAAGACAAAAAAGTAAAGACCATGCAAATAGGAAGAAGTTTAAATCTTTCCTGTTTATAGATTGATCCTCTCTTTCTTTCCCTGTCTCTCTTTCTCCCTCTCCCTCTCTCTCTCTCCCTCCCTCTCTCTCCCCCACTCTCTCTCTCTCTCTCTCTCTCTCTCTCGGTCTCTTAAACACACACACACATTACTCCACATGGAAAATGTAAAAACTAATTTAAAAATTCCCACAGAAAATTTTTGCACAAAATTCACCTAAAAAGGTAATATCTTTTATATATCAATAGCAAAATTGTTTTTAAAAAGTTAAAAATAAAAGTCCCATTCACAGTAGCTGAAAAAGAATTAAAATACTTAGGAATAAGCATAACATAAGGACATTAATGATCTCTGAAATGACAATTATGAATGATATAGAGTAGGATACCAAAAAGGGAGACTTCTCATGTTCAAGCATTGAATGGATAATGATAATATGTCAATACTACCCAAAAAATATGCATATTCAGTACAATTTCTGCCAAAACACAAAAAATAGAAATATACTCCTTACATGTATAAGGAACTACAAAGCCTTGAGTGCCCAAAATAATCCTCAGGCATTATGGTACCTGACCGAAAACATACTACAAAGTGATAGCAACCAACAGAGCATGTCACTAGCACCAAAACAAATATAGAGCCAGGACTAAATCCCCATAGTTACAGCTGATTACTTTTTTGTAACAAAAGCAGCAAGAGAATACATTACTGAAGGGACTATCTCTATATGAGAAGGAGCTAGGAAAACTGATTAGCTATATTCAGAAAAAAGGAGCCAAATCCCTGTATTTCATTTATTTAGTAGTTAATTTAAATCCTGAAAATATTAGAAAGAAAATATGGGGAAATGCTTTAGAACACTGCTCTGAAAAAATATTTTTCTTTTTGTTGATGGCCTACAGTATAGTCAACAGAAGCAAAATCCTAAAAACAGAGTGGAAAACACCAAGTACATAGAACAATGTAAAAAACAAAAGTAGTACAACAAATAAAATATCAACAAAGTGAACATACAATGGATAGAATGAGATATAATTTTTCAAGCTGTTCTTTTCACAAAGGACAAATATCCAGAACATATAAAGAATTCAAGGCTAGAGAGATAGCTTAGCAGTTAAGCGCTTGCCTGTGAAGCCTAAGGACCCCGGTTCGAGGCTCAATTCCCCTGTACCCATGCAAGCCAGTTGTGCTGCATGCATCTGGAGTTCATTTGCAGTGGCTGGAGGCCCTGATGTGCCCATTGTCAATCTCTCTCTCTCTCTCCCTCTCTCTCTTTCCCTCTCTCTGTCTCTGTCAAATAAATAAATAAATAAAATATTTTTTTTTAAAAAAAGAGTTCAAGCAACTCAAAAAAAAAAAGAAAAATATAATTTAAGAATGGACAATGACCTAAAATATATATCTCGCAAAAGAAGATATAAGCTGGGTGTGGTGGCACACACCTTTAATCCCAGCACTCAGGAAGCAGAGGATCACTGTGACTTCAAGGCAATCTTGAGACTACATAGTGAATTCCAGGTCAGCTGGGCTAGAGCAAGACCCTACCTTGAAACCCCCCTCCCAAAATAAAAGAAGATATAATAGCAATAAGTTTATAACAATGGTCAGCATCACTAATTATCAAGAGATGGCTGTGATGAAACAGAAGTAAATCAATGCTGGCCAGGAAGTAAAGAAAGGGGGTCTCATACTAGAGTAGAAATTTAATTAGCAACATTGTGGAAATCAGTATGGAATTAATTCAAAGAAACTGTGGATCAAACTACTATAGAATACACAACCCCAGTATTCATAAAATGTCCCAAGATATCAAAATCAGTATCTGTAAGAGACATCTGTACCTGCATGTTCATTGAGATGCTATTAACAGTAACCAAAACATAGATTCAATCTGTAAGCAAATTAATTAAATAAGGAATATTGAAAACATCATAAATATGTTTGTATGTGTGGATGTAAGTGTATATACACCTATGTATGTACACATATTGCAATATTCTTCAGTGGAAAAAGTAAAATTCTTCCATTTGTGACAACATGAGTAGAACTAAAAGGCATTACATTAAATGACACAGGCCCAGTGGAGAGAGGCAACCCTACCTGCCCTTACAAACACCTGGGAACTAAAAAGCTGATGTCAAAGACGTGGAGAATCAAACAGTGGTTACCATGAGTGGGAAGACTGTGAAGGAAAGAGCATGGTTAATAGGTATAGAGTTATGGTCAACAATAATCAGCTAAATATTTCAAGAAAGCTAGCAGAAAGAATTTTGAGTGTTTCAAATAGAAACAAATGGTATATGTCTGAGGTGGCAGATATAGCAATGACACTGACTGACTTTGACATAGTACATATCATATTGAAAGCCTTCCCTGTAACTCAAAATATATACGGCTACTATGTGTCAATTGATAATGAAAAATATTTTTTTTAAAAAAATAAGAGACATTAAAATTAACAGTGAGTATTGTGAAACCAGACTACTTGGGCTCAAGTGCAAGTAATTCCTGCTTTGTGAATTGGCCTTATACCTCAAGTTCTTCATCCTTTAAATGATAAAAAATTTCTTTGTTGGAACTTATGGGGAACAAAATGAATAGTACACTTAGAGCATCTAAACAAGGTCAGAGGCCTGGTTAACGAATGTTAGTTGTTTTTATTTACAGTGTGTATCACATTGACTTCCATCCCAAGAAGCAGAAAGGTCAACCAAGGCAGATGAAAGGGAAGTTCTCATGAGTCCAACACAGCCACACACAAACTCTTCTTATATGCATAGGTAATGTGAATGAGCAGCACAGAGAACAAAGAGAAGTTGCTCTGCACCTGGCGATGCCTCGTGTTCTTTCTCTCCACGCTGTTGTAGAACTGCAAGTGGAAAATGTCTTTCTCTACAGAGAAAAAAAAAAAAAAAGATATAGACACACCCTTAATGGAGACACACGGCCTGTTGTAGTAAAGCCCCAAAACTAAACAGATTTTTGTTTTTGCTTCTAGCAAACTATTTAAAAAAAATAATTAAAAATTTTTAAATTTGTTTTTGAAATTTAGATTAAGAAACCTGCCACCAACAAATAGGTTACATGACAGACTGTACTACAACCACAAAGATTAATTTACTTTATGATCCTTTAAGGATAATGTTTACCAATCCTATTCATCCTAAAGACCAGCCTCCCTGCTCTCTTGTTCACATTCTCTCATGATAAGGAAACCTAGCAGTAAGAAAACAACACCTCTAATGGGTTGCCTAGGTAAAGAGTGAAATAACAGGTGTGAAAGGCTGGCCTAGCATCCTATTAATAAGGTGAGTACCTGAACATAGCCACTGGACTTTATAAGAAAGATGAATCTTTTTGTAGTACTGATTAGTTAATCCTCCCCTTTTCTTCCCATCTGTTTATAAATTCAAGGTCCCCTGCAGGCAGTCACCTAAATTAGAAGACCCCGGGAACAGCCCTGTCTTCATTTTTTGTAATTCTTTTCAACTTGTTCTTTTTGAAGTCCAGATTGATAAATATTGGAATTAGTGTCCTCCTCCCCCACCTACAGATGCATTTTCTTTCTTTCATCAAGAATAGATTGTCAAAAGCAATGGGTAAGAAACAGGGTTCCAATAATGTCATTTGACAGTAATGACAGGAGAGAGAAATAAAGCAAGTTTCCCCTCCCCTCCTCACCATTCTGACATTCAAGTAAGAAACATAATGAATGACATGTCATTAAAAATAAATAGCATGTCATCAAGACATTAACACAGACAGTAATCAAGCCGCATTGACCTCTAAGTTAAAATGTGCCTGACAGCTAAAGGCTATCTGGGATGACAGAGGCATAAGACAGAACCCAAGTTATTAAGCTTCCCTGTTGGAGTCACCTACCCCCATATCTTTCACCAAGAAATTCTGTCTCTCTGACTCCTGACCTCATCCCAGCCATTTATTCCTTCTCTACACTCTTACGTCTACAAGAAATAACCTATTTTCCTTCTTTTTCTGAAAAAAAATTGGTGCTACTTTATTAAGACTTACCTATGAATGCCCAGCCAGAGTTAAAATCGTAAATACAAGCCAGACATGGTGGCATATACCTCTAACCCCAGTACTGGGAGCAGAGGTAGGAGGATCACTGTGGGTTTGAGGCCAGTCTGAGACTACACAGGGAATTAATTCCAGGTCAGCTTGGGCTAGAACAAGATCCTACCTTGAAAAAAGAATAAAATCAAATAATAAATCCCAATGAAATATTCATTCTTATGAGAGACAACATTTTGATGATTTTTCATACTGACAAAGGTCTAAAAACTCAATGACTATTAATAGCATATAAATAATGAACCTTGAATTACCTGTCTAGCATTATTTTGAATATCTATCTTTTCTGGTATCACATAACTTCTAGAATTCCTGTATCTTAGAACATATTTTTTTTAAAAAAAATTGTTATTTACTTATTTGAGAGCAACAGACACAAAGAGAAAGACAGATAAAGGGGGAGAGAGAGAATGGGCACACCAGGGCTTCCAGCCTCTGCAAACGAACTCCAGACACGTGTGCCCCCTTGTGCATCTGGCTAACGTGGGACCTGGGAAACCGAGCCTCGAACCGGGGTCCTTAGGCTTCACAGGTAAGCGCTTAACCACTAAGCCATCTCTCCAGCCCTAGAACATATTTTCTTATTATGTTTTGCTCATGAACCAATATAAAGTAACTTTCTCCATAAAACCTTCCCTGACCACTTCAGAAGGAAAGATTTCTATTGCTTATAAACCCCATAACTTTTGTCTCTTTGTCCCATAGTAATACTATTTGGTAGTATGGTACGTTGTCACCTTAAATCGCATCACTTTTAGTGTTTCATTTGTCTCCCAGATCAATAGGAAAGCTCCAAGAGCCATGTCTTATGTCCTTGACATTACCCAGAGCAGGTAGAATGCATCACATATAGCAGGTACAGAGTGATAGTTTGAGAACATGATTGATTGCTTAATAAACTCATAAGATATAGCTGCTTTTGTGCACAGTTGACTTTCCTTTAATTTTATTTAATGGGGGTTCCAAAAAGTTAGTGAACATTAAAATCACCTAAGGAACTTTTGAAAAGACAGTTGTCAAGATTGTACCTGATATCAATTAAATTAAAATGCCTTGGAGGTAAGAGATGGGCAACAGTATTTTTAAAGGTCCCCAATGACACTGCTGTTCAGAAAAGTTTGAGACTAAGTGTGTTCATATCAACTGCTCAAGACAGACCTTCCATTTAACTCTCAGCCTCAACTTATTTAACTGAAAAGGTATGGAGCCCCATTAAGTGCATTCGGTGCTATGTATGTAGTGGTGAACAAAACGGACATGCTGCATCATACAAGAAATATGCAAGCTAGTAAGTCTGATAGCCCATGACCCCTTCTTGTGTTAACATTACTCCACTCTGCTCATGCTCCTGGAGGCTGTGATAAGGACTGCACCACCTGCATCAGCTTTGTAAGTGGTCATGTAGTTTTCCTCTCTGCTATAAACCCAAAAGCCAAGTGTGCACTCTGACTTTATGTGCAAAATCCTTAAAGAACACAGACACTACACACATCAGTAAAAAAACAATGATAATGATGGTCACTGTGGTGGCCATAGTGATTAAAGAGGAGAACCACCAAATAGAAAAACTCCTTGAATTTCATACTTGAATTTTAATTTCTAACTCAAACTTGGAGAAATGATTTAACCAGTATGTTGTGAATTTCTCTGCTTAATTCCCTCACAGAAATACAGATTCTCTGAGCTTGCATTAAACCTTAAATTAAAGCAATCAGTATTTTCTCAGCCTTATTTACTGCCCTTAATAGGGAATGAATCAGATGGATAAATACTGAATTGGTAAGTTGAAATGTTTTCTGCCTTACTGATGCCATGAAGCAAGCATACTAATTAGAAGACTGTTCTACAGTGACTCGACTGAAAACACAAAAACTAAATTTATTTTAATGCAAATGACCAGATTTTTCTGATCTTAAAGCTTTAACCACTTATTCTTTCCTTAATTCTCCTCTTCTGTGGCCCATATTAATACTTTGGATTATTTTCTACTGCCATGTTCTGGGAGCCCATTTAGACACTCTCCACCCTGGAAGAGAGGATGTGAGAACCAGAAAAAGGAACTGGTGCCAGATCATTTTGCTAATGGAAGATAATTATTATGATTATCTCATCCTCGCTTAAAAGCTCTAACGGTACCAAGCAGTCTCTCTGACAGGGTGAAGTCTCAACCAAAATATGTTGACTCACTTTGTGGAAAAACTTGTCATATTCCTCTGAATGAGGAAAGACTACAGGTAATTCTTAAGGGAGGGCTCGGGACAAGGCCCACAGAAGGAGGACTCACTGGACTAGCATCCTTGGATTCTAGCACTGGCTCACCACTCTGGCTTTGTGACCTGGACTGAATTCAGAAATCCTTCTCAGCTTTAATGGCCTCCTTTGTGTTAAAAGAGCCACTGGGAGGAAAACAATGGCATAAATAAAGATGGGCATAATTTGTGACTTTATAAATTATTTTATAATAAATTTTCACAAAATTTAAAAGATTATGCATATCATAGTACATAACTTTAAGGATTGTTATTAAAACCTTGTGCATCATTCTGAAACAAATGCTTCACTCTACTTAACAATCAAGCTAAGTATTTCTCAATTCAGTGTGCAAAAATCACAGCTCTATTCTTTAACGGATGTGCATGCAGCCTTAGGCAAGTTGCTTAACCTCCTGTAGCTCCAATTTCATCATCATTAAAATAGGCACTAATTATTCCTCTTGTGTAAAAAGCTGAAATTTATTTTGTGAGGTAGCATAACATTGATACCAAAACCTGACAAATACAATTCTACACACCTTCAAAACTATTCTTGCCTACCAGTTTTGCATGTGGATACTAAGGCAATGGAAAGATTTAAAATATTGATTCTATGCTACATAAAAGTCTAAAACACAATGACCATATTTAAGATAAGTCCAATACAAACCAGAAAATCATTTAAAAATAAATGTTAGACTGCCCTAACTTAAAACCTTTTTATTGCTAAAACAATTCCAAAGAGTTCAGTGCTTACACTGGAAGATAAATTGAACTTTTTGAAATTGAAACATTAATTTGAATTAATATTAAATTTATTTTTTAAAGAGATTAAGAGATTGTTTCTTCTAAGCTAAGTACTCTAACCATGACCTGGCAAACATGAATTAAAGCTGCCCAATAAACATGTTCCAAATTAAATAGAATTTTAATAACATCAGACTATGAACCAATTCTCCCCAAACTGTCAAAAATATACAGAAATTTATATCATAAAGGTGCTTTTAATCAGTAAGATGACAATAAATGCATGCTACTACAACAATTATACATCTATCATAGTGAGATGGGATTAGAAGAATCTCAATTACATTCCAATCTCATTCCTAATATGGAAACATCTGAGTTTTTCAGATAAATCAAAGATGAAAATATTAAAAAGTAAAAATGAAAATATTGTAAAAAAACTTGATAAAAATTTGTTATAGTTTTTGGCAAGGGCAAAACCTTGCATTTGTATAGATACCATGACAAATGTCTATTAAAGATTTGTAGGTATACACAAAAACATATAGGAAAGTATCAAAGTATAATGCTACAAAAAAGGAATAAGGAAGGCAATGAGAAATGAAGAAAGATCTAGTAAACAACTTCAAAACAACTAATGTGAATCCTCACTTTGCAATGATTACATTAAATGCAAATATACAGTTTTTCCAGTCCCAAAACAGAATAGCTGAATAGGTTTATTTTTAATACTAAGGTATATCTATATGCTGTTTATAATAAACTCATTTTTCAAGAAGGACATAGAAATGAGGGGCTAGAGAGATGAATCAGAAGTTAAGGTGCTTGCCTGAAAAGCTTAATGACTGGGTTCAGTTCCTCAGTACCCACATAAAGCCAGATGCACAGCAGCATGTGTGTCTGGAGTTCCTTAAGCAGGTGAAGGCCTCATACCCACCTTACTCATTCTTTCTCTTTCTCTCTCTCTCTTTCTCTCTCTCTCTCTCTCTGCTTGCAAATAAAGAAATTATATATGATGGATGGAAAATTCCTTGCAAGTGGGTATCAAGAGGGGAGATGGAGCTGGCCTGGTACCTCAGTTGGTACAGTGCTTGTCTAGTAAACATCAGGACTATAGTTTGACTCCCAGACCTATGCAAAGAAAAAGCCAGGCAATGGCAGCACACAGAGAGAGATGGAGAGCTAGAGACAGGCAGATCTCTGTGCTCACCCATGTAATCTAGCCTATTTGGCAAGTTCAAGGCCAGTGAAACACCCTGTCACACAAAAAGGTAGAAAGTACCTGGTGAACAAAACCCAAAGTCATTTCTGGCCTCTACATGCATGCACACTCCTATGCACATACGTGTGGACAGGAACACAAAAAACACTGTGGAGGTGGCTATAGTTTTATTAGAGAAAACAGACACTAAGTAAAAACCTATAACAAAGAAAAAGTTATTATCTAATGACAAAAGAGCAACTTATTAAGAATGGATCCAAAACTGGACTTGAATTACACATTAGACAGAATGAATTATAAGATATTTTATCCAATGGTAGTGGAGGACACTTTCTTCACAAGAAAGCATGAAACATTTTTTCAGATGTATTGTTTGTTAGGCCACAAAATAAGTACAAACAAATTTAAGATTAGCTGTATATCAAATATTTTTTCAAACTGCATGTGTGTGTGTGTGTGTGTGTGTGTGTGTGTGTGTGTGTGTGTGTGTGTGTAACTGTAAATCAGTGTGTAAGGTCTTGAAAATTCAAAGAAGCTAAATTAATGAACACTCTCCTACACAACCAATAATGCAGGAAGAAAATTAAATAACCACCTGTTACTACATCTCATCAAACTAGAAAAATAACAAACAAAATCAAAAATTCAAAAGAAAGACTTGGGAGGAAGAAAGAGGTAGGAGGATCACTGCGAGTTTGAGACCAGCCTGAGACTACAAAGTGAATTCCAGGTCAGCCTGGGCTAGAGAGAGACCCTACCTCAAAAGAAAAAAGAAAGAAAGAAAGGAAGGAAGGAAGGAAGGAAGGAAGGAAGGAAGGAAGGAAGGAAGGAAGGAAGGAAGGAAAGAAAGATAGATAGATCAGAAGAGAGGTAAGTTAAGAAGGCCATAAAATAATCAAGTTAAATGAAACTAAAAATTGGAGCAATGGGGGCTGGAGAGATGGCTTAGCGGTTAAGTGCTTGCCTGTGAAGCTGAAGGACCCTGGTTCGAGGCTCGGTTCCCCAGGTCCCACGTTAGCCAGATGCACAAGGGGGCGCACGCGTCTGGAGTTTGTTTGCAGAGGCTGGAAGCCCTGGCGCGCCCATTCTCTCTCTCTCCCTCTATCTGTCTTTCTCTCTGTGTCTGCCGCTGTCCAATAAATAAATTTAAAAAAAAAATTGGAGCAATGGAATAATTAACATGATTGAAAAAACTTTAGATAAACTAAGAAAATGCAGAAAATATTCAGTCAATAATGTTAGTGAAAGCAAAGAGATATTACCATTTGATATCAAAGAAATGCAAAGAATCTGAGGAGAGTGCTGTAAGCAATCACACGTTGTTGCAGGCAGGTTCACACTGCTAGTACAAATCACCCATCCAAGAGCAGCTGTGGGGTGTGGGGGAGTGTTTATTTTGGCTTATGGGCTCCAGGGGAAGCTACATGATGGCAGGGGGAAACAATGGCATAAGCAGAAGGTGGACATCACATCCTGGCCAACATCAGGTGAATAACAGCCACAGGAGAGTATGCCAAACACTGATAAGAGGAAGCTGGCTATAATACTCATAAGCCCACCCCCAACAATACACTGACTCCAGGAGGTGTTAATTCCCAAATCTCCATCAGTTAGAAACCTAACATTCAGAACACCTAAGTTTATGGAGGACACCTGAATCAAACCATCATACACATCAACAAGTTGGATTATGTAAATAGACAGACAGATTCCTCCAAACATGCATCCTGCTAAGACTGAACTATGAAGACATTAAAAATCTGAGAGGACCAATAAGCACACATATTGAATTGGTACTAAATCAAAAACCAGCTCAGGAGCTGACAGATTCATGGTTAAATTCTACCAAGTGTGTAAATACTGCCAATGCTTTGCAGGCTCTTTCAAAAACTGGAAGAGGTGGGAATACTTCCAAAACTTATTTTTCTACCTGACTTTACCCTTTTAAAAAGCAAGACAAGGACATGAGAAGAAAAACAAAGCCAAAATTCCTGATACACATAGACAACAAACATTAGCAACAAAATTCAATACAACAAAGCAATCAGTCAATACATTAAACATTAAAAGGTAATTCACAGAGTGACAGAAAGCACGTATCTCATAATGAGAGGGAGTCGGGTACTTTGTTAGGTAGTTAGGGTGACTAGCCTCTGAAAGTGAAAAGCAAAAATGTCTTTTGTTGCCCTTATAGTCTGCTCTTTGCTAGTGATCAGAGAAGAATCTGGCTTCTACTCATCTCTTGCCTAATGAAGTTCCCTAGACCTGTTTTCCCATAAAAAATCTGAGCCCCTCCTGGGAGGAAGATCTTCTTACCTAGAATTTAAATTTAATCCTGGCATTGTGGTTGGTCAAGCTTAGATCCCAGAACTTGGCTTTATGGCTGGCATCTTCCTGAGCCAACTTATAGCACAGAACAATCAGTTGTCTTTCTGGCTCACTTGAGCCAGAAGGTAGGACCCACAACCATAAGGTTATAAATACATTTGTGAGGGGAGGACAGACTCTTTTGGCTGCCAGGTCATCACTTTTGAATCCCCAGGTTCTGGTGACCTTCCCTTCGACTGGGCTTAGAGGAAGGGAGGAAGTCAGTGTGGAGGTTCCTAAGATAGCTAAAAATAGATCTACCATATGACCCAGCTATAGCACTCCTAGGCATATATCCTAAGGACTCATCTCATTACCTTGGAGATACTTGCTCAACCATGTTTACTGCCTCTCAATTCACAATAGCTGGGAAATGGAACCAGCCTAGATGTCCCTCAACTGATGAGTGGATAATGAAGATATGGTACATTTATACAGTGGAGTTCTACTCAGCAGTAAAGAAAAACGAAGTTATGAAATTTGTAGAAAAATAGGTGGATTTGGAAAGGATTACACCAAGTGAGGTAACCCAGGCACAGAAAGCCAAACACCACATGTTCTCTCTCATATGTGGATCCTAGCTACATATGACTGGACTTCAGTGTGAGTAGGAAGACAACTCAGTAGCAAAGGCCAATAAGCTAGAAAAGAGATATAAAGGGAAGAGAAAGGAAGGGAGGGGGTACTTAATAGTATGGTATGGTATGGTATATATGTAAGTACAGGAATAGATTAAAGGGGTAAAAAGGCCCAAGTGAGGTCAGGGGAAAAGATTGAGTAAAAGAAAGGTGGAGGGAGGGCTAATCAAAATCTAAGAGGATATAAGTAAATTATATGTAAACCTACTTTTTTAGACAATGGAACACTCAGGAGCCGTAGATTGTTGCTTGAAAATTTTCAGTGACAGGGATGGGATACCTTCCAGTAAGGTGTTAGCCAGGGAGGTCCCTGATGCTCCCAAAACATTATAGGCCACTGCTGAGGCCCTTGGTTTCCCACCAGGAATAGATGATAAGCCCCTATTGCTGAAGACTCCACATACTTGGGCTGCAAGGGCACCTAGAAATCCTGCTGGAACTGAGCTGATAACCTCCTCCACATAGACCAGCTG
Source organism: Jaculus jaculus (assembly GCF_020740685.1). Classification (NCBI taxonomy): domain Eukaryota; kingdom Metazoa; phylum Chordata; class Mammalia; order Rodentia; family Dipodidae; genus Jaculus; species Jaculus jaculus. The sequence continues at coordinate 37,870,326 of NC_059103.1, forward strand.
ACAGAAAGCTGGAAGAAGCAATTCTGCATGCAGTTCAATGGAAGAGAAAGAAATTACCAGTGAAGATACTCAACAGTGGAGACTGCAAGTCTTAAACTTTGTCAGCCAGCCCAAATGAGCCAATAGGTGCAATAGTGGCATGTTTGTCACAGTGGAAACCAACTGCCCTCTAGTTGGGCTGAAGGCCTGCTCCATGGGAGGGAATACATCCCTGATACTGAAAACCTACAACAGGGGTAGTTATGAGCCCTAGGGGTATAATGTCTGCTGATGTCTGGCTAAATGTAGATATTATGCTTATCAGTCTGCACAGTAAGAACTTCTCTTAATGTTCATGTCCATATATTAATGCTACTCTCACTTTGGGTAGAGAATCTTCTCTTTACATATGGTAGTGACCTTAGAATGACTCAGAAGGCATTATGGTGCTAGAAAGAAGTGACAGGAGTGCTCAGCACTGTAGTATCTCTATCACACCTTCCAAGACTCAGGGTCTATTGCAAAAGAGGTGGAGGAAAGAATTTAAGAGCCAAAGGAGGGTAGGACTTCTTCCAATGTGCTCCCCCTGGACACACAAAGACCTGGATATGCATGACCTCACAGTGCCTGACACTACCTATACAAGGCCATCATAATAGGTGGAAAAGATCATGACATAAAAATAAAAGAGAGACTGATTGAGGGGGACGGTGATTTGATGGAGAATGGAGTTTCAAAAGGGAAAGTAGGGGGAAGGAGGCCATTACCATGAGATATTGTTTACAATCATAGAAGTTGTTAATAAAAATTTGAAAAGTTAAAAAAATAAAGATGAAAATATTGAGACTGGGATTAAAAAATAAGATAAACATGAACTTAGGTTTTAGGGTGTCAGGATTATTCCTAAGCACCTCATTTTATAGATGGATTCCTCCAAACTTCTCCATATCATTAAGGACTTACTGTCACAAATCGCTAAGGAAAGGAAATCATAGTAAACATGGGCAAAGGGCTCTAACAGAGGCTTCTCAAATGAAAACACAAATAACTAACAGATCCAGGAGAAGGTGTTCAGCATCACCAGTCATCACTGAATATCTATACAACAAATATGCCCAGACTTGTTAGGATGGCTCCATCCAAACAGACAAAGATAATAAGGGTGTGGTACTGCACCTTACCAGGGCTCCAGCTGAAATCATAGAGTAACTGGGGAAATCAACCAGAGTGCTGCTGTCTTGGTCAACCTGGTACCAACACAAGGGTGAGGGAGATAGACAAAGAGAACCCTCCATTCTACCAAACCAGAGATACAGAGACACAGAGGCTCCCAAGATCTCATCACTGAAGTAGACCTAAAACAAACACAACGTGGCTCAAAGAACTTCACAGAAGAGATAGATGGCAGAAAGATTTTTAGAGCCATAAGTTGGGACATTATACACAGAGTCATTGCCTCTTACCAATAACTGATGGCTACCTCCACAATGCATGACCCACATTCCCCAATGAGGAGGGTCCCTTTGGAGGGGGGAGGACAAGGAGGAGGCTAACAATGGTACTAACATGGCCGTATACACGCTATGTACATAACTAATAATAATTTAAAAAAATGGTATCTTAGCATATATTGGTGTGAAGGTAATTGGTCAACCAATGTGGGAAATATTAAAATGCCTCAAAAACAAAACATAGGGATAGAATGATGGCTTTGTAGTTAAGGCATTTGTCTGTGAAGCCTAAGAACCTGGATTTGATTCCCCAGTACCCATATATGCCAGATGCAGAAAGTGGTGCATGAGTCTGGAATTTGTTTAAAATAGCTAGAAGCCCTAGCATGCCCAGTCTCTCTCTCTCTCTCCTTCTCCCTCTTTCTCTCTTTATCAAATAAATAAATAAAATATTTAAAAACTAAAAAATAGAATAAAACAGCAATCATAACAGTCAGTACATTTACAAAGGATATAAAAATTATTCTCAACAAAATGTGTGCAATCCCATGATCATTGTAGTATCCTTCAAAACAGCCAACATATGGAAACAGGTCACCTAAGTTCAGTCCATCATGGTGGGGAGGATGTGGTGGAATTGAACAGCTTACTTCATGGTGTCCAGAAACAGGGAAAGAGTACTGTGCTATCATGATTTCTCCTTTATCCATCTTTTTTATTCTCACTGGGTCCTCAGCGTTTGTGATGGTGCTACTCACATTCATGGTAGGTTAGTTAATCCTCTTTAAAGACACCTTCTCAGGCTGGAGAGAATGCTTAGTGGTTAAGGTACTTGCCTGCAAAGAGGAAGACCTGGGTTTGATTCCTTAGTACCCATGTAAATCTGGGTGCACAATGTGGTGCATGCATCTGGAATTTGCTTCCAGTGGCTGGAGGCCCTGGCATGCCCATTCTCTCTTCTCTCCGTCTCTCTTTCTGCTTACAAGTAAATAAGTAAAACTTATTTTAAAAGCAAAAACTAACATGCTGGAGAAGTGACTTAGCAGTTAAAGTGCTTGCCTGCAAAGCCAAAGGACCAAGGTTCAATTCCCCAGGACTCATGGAAGCCAGATGCACAAGGTGGTGCACACATCTGGAGTTTGTAGTAGCTAGGGGCCCTCATACAGCCATTCTTTCTCCCCCTCTGTCTCTGCCTGCCTCTTTTGAATAAATAAATTAAAAAATGTTAAGAAAAAAACCAACATTCCCACTTTTGGTGAGCACTTAGTTGGCCGTTTCAATATGGAAACTGAGGTACTTACCTAGACTCTGCAAATTATCCTCACAAAAATTTCATTTTCTTCCATCAATTTTGTTTCTCCCCTCCCCCTTTTTTGACTCCTGTGTCAGTTCAGTGACCCATTACGATGATCCCACAATTTCACCATTTATCTCCTTTGAATGTATACCTTTGTCAGTGTGGCTACTGTTGTTACTAAGAGATATTCTCAAGTCAGTCTTTTACCCTCTTACTGAGCTTTATTCCTGCTATCCTACTCCTAACTTTGAAAAGCCTTTTCTGTTTTCTGTGAAAGTACCTTTTAAGTAGCATTCCTCTTAGAGATCATGGATAAATGCCTTTTTGCTACTTCATGGAGGATGCTATTGGGATGCTAGCTTCGAGTTTGAAGTGGTTTTCCTATGTGTCAGCCATCTGCCATATGTGATGTTGGCTTGGCTAAATGCATGATTGATAATCATAGGCTACTGGCTCACATGAAAGAGTTGGTCACCCAGAGATAGAATAGCCACCAACTTCAGTAATTACCTTATCATTTATTAGAGCCCCAAGAAAAAAAATGTTTCAATTTACAAACAAAGGGAAATAGCATAGTTACACATGTTCTTAGAGCCTGTAAAGAAACTAATTTGAGAACTTCAAGGGTGCTAATAATATTCCCCATCATTCTATAGCTGTCAATACAGTAACCCTGTGGATGAGATGTAGTCTCAACAACGTAAGTATGCTCTTGCCCAGGGATAAACTTCTGTTACTACACCTGGGAGGGAAATCTCCCCCACAGGAAAAGAGATGTGTGACATTTGGGATCAAAATAACTAAATGAGGGGCTGGGTAAATCAGTAGTTGGGCTTACTAAATCAGATGGCTTAGTGGGTAAGAGAACTTACAATGTAAGCATTAAAGCCTGAGAGAAATCAAGTATCACCCCCAGAACCCACATTTATATGATGCTGGTGTGCCCATGCATGCCTGAAACTCTAGTCCTGCATAGAAGTAGAGACTGGAGAATCACTGGGGCTTTCTGGTCAGCGAGTATAACCCAAAAATAAACGGATAGGTGTAGGATTAGTGAGAAGCAAGCAAAGTAGAAGAGAAATAGACAGCAGAAGACATTCTTCTTGGTCTGCACATGCATGGGTATGGGGCATATGCATATGCCCACATACATGCATACACTCACTGTATATACACCATATGTATGCACCACACTATACACCAAAAAAAATCTCTTTTAACTACTAATTTATTAAAGTTTGAGCCAATTCAGTTCTTAACTCTACCTACCTTCACTTTCAGTGGCAGAATGAATCTGAAATTTTTACCAGTTTGAGTCCTTATAGCTTTCCCCAGCACCAGCTGACGCCGCCTCCTGAGGTTGCTTCTCAGACTTCCTGTTGTAAGCGGCTCCTAAGTCTTGAGTGCTTTTGTCTTGTCTTGTAATGTTTTTGTACTTCCAATTGTCAGTCTTTTTAAATTCTTGAACTGCTTTTAGTAACACTTCCAGGGGACATACAGACAAATGCTCATGTTATATCCATCATCTTTAATCAGAGCTAAAGAAGAAATTTTCAAGGCAATAAAAGGGTGAAGGGAGATCAAGTACACAATGATTCATGATCACTAAACGTTGCATACAACACCGAAATTAAACCATCACTTTCCCTTTAAATACCTCAATCCTCTTCTGGTTATGTATCTTACCACACCTCTGTGAAAAGTGCCAAATTTCAGCTTTTAAATTTCAGACTCTGGAAGGAGATTGTATTCAAATGAAGATCATAAATAATGGCTTGTGGGTTTCTTGATCCTCTGAGAGGAAGTCAAAGAAAACAGTGCCACTTTGCCAATAAATATTTAAAAGTACTGTTAAAATGATGAAGTTTAAAAAGCCATAATAAATTATGTCAAGTTATAAATAATTTCTACCCAATGGATGGACAGTGTTCTTTGGATATTCTTCTTTGAGTTTGAAATAAAGGGAAGACAAAAGAAATTTGGTGTCTGAAAATTGGACTTTTATAACTTAAAAATAAGACCTTCATAATTTTACATTCTCCTCATAAACAACAAAAACAAAGTGAGACCAAATCATTTATAGGAAGTTAACATTTTTTGTCATGGAACTGAACTTTCTTCTATATTCTCATGGAGATTTGAAATGTCAAAGGCAAAAGGCTGTGTATGAAAAATATTCTCAGAAACCATAAATTTATGAATGATTCCTTCCAACTTTGCATTGTGGGTGCATTTCAATAAATTAAATTAAAACAATTGACTTCCAGAAATGAAATGTAAATAAACAACAACATTAAAAAGCCTTGACAGACATAGGGGAATTATTGGTGCTAGGATTTTTTCTCTTTATTTTTCCCTAGCTTTTCCCTGTCAATGCCTGGCATGTCCCTAACACATTAGTAAAATATGAGAACACAAGGATTATACAGAGACTGTGGTCTTATTATATTGCAGGGGTATGAGTCACTTTGCCAAAGGTCCAGGCCCTAAATCCTGAGACTGTCCAAAGCCTGAACAACAGCTCCCACCAATCAATGTCCACACACAATCTGTCTTTAAGCTCTTGCACAACATGCAGAAGAATAAATGATACCTCCTTCTCTAGCCTTCCATCCAAACTCCAATAAACATCACATGTCAAAGAAAGGAGCTCTTAAAGGGCCCACATTTTCAAACCAGCTGTCATCAGGCTAGAAGGAACAAGGCTCACCCTGTTTCATGATCTTGAAACATCTGTGTGGGGGAGTTGCCAAGAGAAACCTATTTTGACATGATGGTGCAAATGGTGCCACAAGTGAACTATTTTTATTATGACAGCTAATTTGAAGACATGCTGAATATGTCCTCAGAATAGATAGCAAAAATCATAATAGGGTGAATATTTTTATCCTATTTTCTGTATGGAGTTATCTAAGAGACAAAAGTCTTAAACAGATTCCCCTCAAAATCAATAGTATTTGTAAGTGGAAAAATGCCTCATAAAGAGCCTGAGAATGGATATGGTCACTTGTTCACAGGGTCCCCGTCTTTCTCACATTTGCACACATGTTCAACAATATAAATAACAATGTCTATGAAATAGTCAAGCCAAGTGCTTATAACTTATTTGTAAAAAAGATAATAATTATCTCCCTAGAAGCAATAGCTTGTTATTTTAAAAAATCAGTGCCAGGGGATGAGATACCTTCCAGCAAATTGTTGGCCAGGGAGGCCTCTGATATCCCCAAAATATTGCAGGTTGTTGCCAAGGCTCTTGTTTGCTCACCAGAAGTATATATTAAGACCTTATTGCTGAAGGTTCACATGCTTGGATTGTAGGAAGCTGAGAAATCAAGCTGGAACTGAGGTAGAAGCTTCCTACCTCCTGATTAACTGTCAGGATGCTAGAAGAAGCTATGCAGCCTTTGGGAGGAGCAATTCATCAATAGTCTTAACTAGTAGTGGACCCTGAAAGCTTCATGGCTGACCAGACAGGCCAAATGTACTAACTGGAACAATGGTGGCATATCTATTTCAGGGAAAAACAATTGATCTCTGATTAGATTTAAGGCCCTCTCCACAAATGGGAATTCATGCTCAATAATGAAAACCTAGTCAAAAGTCTATGGCTGAGAAGGTCATAAACCCAAAAGGGGAAACTGCTACTGTTGTCTGACTAAATTCATTTATTATGCTCACTGTCCTCCAAACATTTATTTTTTTATTTCCATATATTAATGCTACACAAACTTTTGGCTAGAGAAGCTTCTTATTTCAAATGGTGATGAGGATCCTGGATGTCTCAAAACCGGCCAAAGTGCTGAGAAGTGACAGTGAGGGATTCAGTATTAAGGAGGATATCTCTATCACACCCTGCAAGCCTCATGGTGCTTTGCAGAAGATGTGGTGGAAAGAATTTAAGAACCAAAGGAAGAGGAGGACAATACGGTCATACAGACACAAAGTGGCCATGATATTCACAGTGGCTGATGCTACCTACACAAAACATGGATAATGGGAAGAAAAAAAATAACGACATTAAATACAAGAGAGACTCATCAGAAAGAAGGGATTCAATAAAGAAAGGATTGGAAAGGAGAAAAGGGGAGGTGAGACAGAATTATGATCATAGTATATGGTCTATATGTATTGAAGTTGTCAGAAGTTTAAAAAGTATCTCTAGGGCTGGAGAGATGGCTTAGCGGCTAAGCGCTTGCCTGTGAAGCCTAAGGACCCCGGTTCGAGGCTCGGTTCCCCAGATCCCACGTTAGCCAGATGCACAAGGGGGCGCACACGTCTGGAGTTCGTTTGCAGAGGCTGGAAGCCCTGGCGCGTCCGTTCTCTCTCTCTCCCTCTATCTGTCTTTCTCTCTGTGTCTGTCGCTCTCAAATAAAATATAATAAAAATAATTTTTTAAAAAAAGTATCTCTAATGTACAGAGATAAGATACTTTAAAAGATACCCATAGTTTCCATTCTCATTTGCTACCATTCCTCATCCAGTGACTTTCCTTTTTCACATATTTTTTAGTTCCCCCTTCTCTATGCTTTGCTGTATGCACATAAAGAACTATATTATTTGCAGATGTTTCACAAAAGATACTAAGGCAAAATGGAATGTTCTGTTTCCCTGGAAGCCAAGTACAAACACATCCAGGATGGAATATTGCCCATTATTCATTAATGACACAATAATAGCCTCCTTCCAAAGGTTCTAACAGATTAAAAATTCATGTATGTGGCTATAGAAATGGATCAGTGACTAAGGGACTTGAAAGCAAAGACTAAATACCTGAATTTGATTCCCCTGCACCTACATAAAGCCATATGCACAAGGTGGCACATGCATCTGGAATCCATCTGCAGTGGCTGGAGATGCTAGTGTTCTCTCTTTCGTTCTCTTATAAATAAATAAATAAATAAATAAATAAATAAATAAAGTATTAAAAATGAATGGATGAACAAATTAAATGACAAATAAGCAAGTTTCCCAATAATTCTAAGTAGTTGTGTCTAAATATGTAAGTTATAGTTACCAGATGTCTTAACAGAAAAGTGAAGTCTTGGGTAAGACAAGTAGCTTTTGGATTTACTGAGTATGCACAAAATTTCGAACTTTTAGAGATATTCTTAGATGAAGTTAGTAATCTTATAGAAATGGGTTTCTAGAGTTGCAAAATAAGCTGTTTTTCAGACATTTTTAAAATTCACATTCAAACCACATAGTGTATATTAGAAAATTACATAAATCAAACATCTTGTAAAAGAACAATTTTATTGCACTGTACTTCTCAAGTAAAAGTTACAACACGTTGAATACTAATATTTTTAAGTTGCCACTGTGTGTGCCCTGTTTTAGGGAACTGTAGAGGAATCCAATAGCTTGAGGCAAAAAAAGTATAAAACAAGCCTAAAAGATTGTAATCACATGACTTGAAGGAAATTTCAAGCTTAGAATTTTTCTACTCAGTGTGACCTGTAGACCAGTGTGAAGTGGCTCTCCTGGGACATTCTGGACATGCTCTGTCTTGAACTGAATCCAAACCTGCATTTCGATGAGATCCCAGATGGACTCATATTCACATACAGTTGAGAAGCATCACTTTACAAAACATCAGCCCAATAGCTTCATGTCCCGAAGAAGAACAGGAGTGAAGGAGATGTTTGATCAGAACTTCTCTGGAAGCAAAGCCGATCCCAGCCTGGTCTTCTCAACCTAGTGCTGGTGTTGCATAGTAAAAGCTTGTTAAATTTCAGGCACAAACTGGATCAGTCATGGAGAATGACTATGAGAGGTTTATCCACACTTAATTTTATTCGTTAGCATTGTTTGATTCTGAAAATCCAAAATAACAGTGCTTAACTAAGTTTCTTTCTCTTGTGTAATTATTGGCAATGAAGGCCTGAATCCTGGAGAAAGGGCTGTTTCTTCCTTAATACCTGACAACATTTACCAATATGGTTCTTTTGTACTACACAGCAAAAAGGGGAAATATCCCCTTCCTTTGAATGCTCTTCCAGGAGCTTGAACTTACCACTTCCACATACTTTCATCGATCACAAATATTCCCTAATGATAAAATATTATATTCTAACATTATTAGAGCCTGAATTGTGAAGAAGTCTGTCTCTTGCCAAACTAAAACCTCAGCAACCCCCACTATTTTCTTAGTAACACATTTGGGGAACTCATGTTGAGCCACAGGAACCAAGAATGGATGCCTTCATTCCTTCCTCAAGCTCCTTTGTCCAAAAGCCATAACAGGTCCTTGTTCAAGTGAGTCTAGAGTATTTTGGTGGAGAAGATACAATGACTACAATTTTTAAATATATGTGTATCATAACAAGCTGAAATCTAGGATTATCTTAAAGTCAACGAAGACATTAGGCAAATAGAACTTAAACAAGGCACTTGTAAGAACACAAATCCTTTTATTCTATGAGAACAGCAGAGCTACCTGAGGAAGGAGGAATAACACAGGAAGGGACCTCCTTTTGTGTTTATATATTTTCTACCCCAACTCCTTATAAAAGTATTAATTTGCCTTCACCTTGGGTACTGATTTTGGTAAATTTTTCTTTTATCTCATGGAATATAACAGCACTTTCTGGTCTAATTGTCTCATACACAGTGGCTATTGGGAAGCCATCTTAGTGTAGCACAGCCCCAAGATCCTAGAAAGGAATTCCTGGCTGGAAAGGGGAATGAAAAGAATATAAATGGGGAATAATGGTGGGTTAAAAAAACGTTGTTCCTTAATCTAAATATTGAAAAATCATGTTCTCAGAGGGGAGCTGAAAGAAGTGTAGATATAATCTTGATATTATATCATATCATATTCTATATAAAGCAGGAGAATATGCAATGCTTTTGACCCCATACTATGTTTTGCTTTCCTGAAACATACATATATTGCAATTGAAATTAGAAGCCAAGCATGGTGGCGCACGCCTTTAATCCCAGCACTCGGGAGGCAGAGGTAAGAGGATTGCCATGAGTTCGAGGCCACGCTGAGACTCCATAGTGAATGCCAGGTCATCCTGGGCTAGAGTGAGACCCTACCTCAAAAAACCAATATATATATATATATATATATATATATATATATATATATATATATATGATTTAGAAAAGAATGCTTCTATAATTTTGGCAGCTCTGAAATCAGTCACCAAAGGTTTTGATCCAGAATTGACATGATTAAAAGAATATTTTATAGATTTATCTCCCTTAGGTAAGAAAAAGGCAGTGTTAACATTCCTATTAAATCAATGTGGGCTTTTTAAATGTGCCTGTGTTGGAAAGTCATCTTTCACACTGAATACAACTCAAATGCATTTAAAAGACTTCTTTTGAGTATTTATCAAAGTAATTTAAAGCACCTGTCTCCTAGGTGGAATTTTTCTCATTTATTTAATGACACTGGTATTTCTAAATGACTCTGAAGTACACTTAAGTATATAACACATTGATTTCACAGTTATACCTACATACCTGTCCTTTTGGCACCTTACCCTTAACGTGTATAAATCTTTGTCATTCCTAGGAAGAGAAGATTCTTGGACCTCCAATCAACAAACAGTGACCTTTGCCTCAGCCTTTCATCTGGCAGCAGATACATCACATTTGTCTTCCACTGGCTGACACAACTGTCCATGGCCCAAACTCAGTCTTCAGTGGTTGTTGAGTGTGCTGTCACCCCACAGTGTACCCAGGAATGTACATCACTGGTAGATCTGAGCACAGCTTGGAAAATGGTTCTTCTTCATATTATCCATGTTACTCTATATCAGGAAGGACCTGTGGATCTGTGGGCCTGGATGTGAATGCTTTCAGGGTAAATTGTTTCATGAAAGTGGAATGATCTGAAGAATTGACTACAAAAGACAGGAGAAATAGCATGAAGTCTTTTATGAGTCCTCTGCTTTCTATTGGAGACCCTTCTCTCTTCCACAAGGGAAAATCTCCTACAAGTTTACAGGAAACATTTGGAAACCTCTAGGTTGAATGAATCCTACATCTTCTTCTTGTTTATGTATTTTATATCTTAATGAATGCACATAATCTCTAACACTCAAAATTTTCATAGTTGTTACACTCTCAAGACCAAATATGATGCTTCACATGTTGCACCTACTAATATGCTGCAAACTCTCTTCTCTTCATTTAACTTCCTGGATTGGCTGGGACTTACGACTTTCATGAAGTATTCATTTGTTACCATGTGATAAACCAAGAAATTCCTTGAAGGCAGAAACTTTACCATAATCCATCTCTTAGAAAAGTACCTTCAACATAAGATATTTAAATAAGCTCAATGTATTCAAATCTCTGAGTGCATCCCATAATGAGTCAGAGATGCCAGAGTAAAAGAAAGACTGCCTGCTTCTTCAACATTAGAAAATTCACTTTCCAGTGTTGAACAAAGTGACTCAGAAGGGCTGCCTCCAACAGAAGCAACAGGCCTCTAAGTGAAAATGAGACATTCTTTGACTATATATATTTGTTTAAATGTAAAATTCCTTCTATAAGTTCATATGCTTGAACATGTGGTCCCAAGCTGATGGACTATTTGGGAATGTTGTGGAATCTTTAGGAGGTATAGCCTTGCTAGAGGAAGTATGCATTGGGATGGGCCTTGAAGTAAGCTCAGTCCCACTTCCTGTTTGCCTCTCTTTTCCTGTCTGTAAATGCAATGTGACCATCTATCTTCCTGCCCCTGCTGCCATGCCTTCCCCACCACCACGGACTGTACAACCTGGAACTGTAATCTGAAATATATCTTCTGCTTTAAGTTGCTTTTATTCAGGTATTTTGTCTTTTGTTACAGCAATGATAAATATATATATTTATGTAGAAAAATATATAGGGAGGAGTTGGGGCCTAGTGACAGGTCCCTAGGCTTTTGGGGTTATGCCATCAAAAGACAATGGAGGAACGATTTCGAGCTTTTTTTCTGCTTCCTAGGTACAAGATGTGACAGGTCTTACCATAATGTGCCACTCTGACCAGAGTGCCAGACCAAGAGAGCTCTGAACTTGGACCTGAATTTCTTTAGTAGCATGAGCCAGGATAAATCTTTAATTCATAAGTTTCCCATATCAGGTATTATGTTACAATAATATTAAACTGATCAATACAAATGCCTTCAGGAAGATGTAATGACAACAAATTTGAAGAAAATTAGAACAAATGATTCCAACATTAATATAACACTCTGAGCAACACCTCCTCTTACAGGTGAAATCATCAATCTAAAAAATACTGTTTGTTATAAGTTTCAAGAAAAGGTAATTAGATGTTTTATGGGGAGAAAATATTGTCCTTGGGATATATTCTTTTTATTTTCAAGGTAGGGTCTCACTCTAGCCCAGGCTATATAATCTTGGCCTTGAACACATGGCAGTCTTCTTACTTCCACCTCCTGAGTGCTGGAATTAAAGGCATGGTCCACCACACCCAGCTGGATATATTCTTAAAGTGTCTCTTTCTCCCCTTTCGTGGAATGACTAGAAGAAAAGAGAGCTAGGTTTTTTTGTTTTTTGTTTTTTTTTTCCCATCTAGCATGGATTCCTAACAAAGACCTCAAAATTATAAGTGCAATTTACTCATGCCCACCTGTGATGGATTGCCTATCCTATCTCTAAGAGAACATTTGAGTTTGAGTTAAGCTCACTTCACCTGACCCACTCCTAATACTTGGCAATATTGCTCTTATGAATAGATGTTTTGCTACAAAGTGTTCTAATGAAAAGATCAATTATCAAAGGCAAACGACATAGTGTTATTTACTTTTTAATTAGTAGCAACAATAATGATGAATACAATTAACATAGAGTTTATACATTTAAAAATTTAAAAGTACAAATAGAGAATCTGGCCCAGCCAGACATGTTCAACCCATAGCTATAAGTTTGTTCCAATATAAAATCATAAAATTACTTACAATGTAAGATCTTATTTGCTATGTTTTTTTTTTTTTACTTTTATTCATTTATTTATCTGAGAAAGAGGCAGGCAGAAAGGATGAATGAGAATGCCAGGGCCTCTTGCCACTTCAAACATGATGGCTTTACTTGGGTTACTGGGGAATTGAACTAATGCTTCTATCAGACTCTGCAAGCAAGTTTCTTTAACCACTGAGCAATCTCACCAGCCCTGCTGTTTTTTTTCTTTTCTTTTCTTTTTCTTTTTTTTTTTTTTTTTTTGGCAATTCAGTTGCATTATTCTCAAGCATGAACGTATAGATAAAAATGTTATGCCACAATGTCAAAAGGGCAGACTTGGCACATTATAAATATACATATATGTTGTTATATAGTTACATAGTTATTGTATGCGCCCTCTGACCCAGTGTTCCTGGCTGAAAATCTTAATTTGTACTAGTATAACAACTTGTATACTAATAAACAAGTCAGAATTAAGAGCTCTTCTAGATGAGAGAGTGTGTCATCTGAGTAGCTGAGGCAGCTTAGTCTGAAATATTTAAACAAAGATGTCCCAAGTTCTCCTCTGGAAACAGCTGAAGCTATATCCCATTGACTTAACACAGTAGCCCTCTTCTGGAGACTGAAACATGAATAAGAACCAGGGAGTTAGAATGGGTAACATTTTTGTTGTTGTTCATTTGGTTTTGGATTTTATGAGGCAAGGACTCCCTCTAGTCCAGGCTGGCCTTGAACTCACAGTGATTCCCTATCTCCGGCTCCCCAGTACAGAGACTAAAGGTGTAAGCCACCATGCTTGGCTTATAATGGTTAACTTTTGGGAAAAAAAAAAAAACAGAGCAGATATAGTCAGGAAACTGACTGTCAGCCTGTTGAAAAACTGGGATTCTCACATCTCCTCTGGGAAGTATTGGTTGTTACATCCATTTCAGAAACTAGCAGGCTTTTCTAAACCTAAACTTATGTCTGCCCTATGATTTAGCTATTACACTTCTAACATGTATCAAAGAGGAATGTAAAAATAGGTGCACAATGTGTGCACAAGTGTGTTTATAGCAGCATTTTTCAACGTAGCTGTGTATTAGTATCAGTAGGATTTATAAACTGAAGGGTACCCATACATTGGAATATGAGACACCATTTTAATGAGAAAACTGCTGCTTCATGTAACAGCACAGATGCACACAGCTGTGAACCAAGTAAAAATAGACACATTGCAGAAATCCGATTATATGAATGTCAGAAGCAGGTCAGACTAACCTATAGGATAAGCTATGGTATATTTTCTTAGTTGGGAACGTTCATGAGTGATAGAGACCAAGGAGAATTTCCTGGGCAGTTGGCTAGGAATTTCTTAATCTCTGTTCTTGTTTCATGAAGAATTCATTTTCAAAAATCGATCCCATGGTACACTGGGGCTTTATATATTTTTCCGATGGCATACTATACTGTCTTTTTAAATCCAAGCTTTTTAACAACTTTAGTGACTAAACACATGGGTAGTTCTCTAGCAATCACTGGGAACTTTTCAAAACAAAGAACACAAACAGCCAGCTGTGAGGGAAATCCCCAATGCCCTGTACGACCACCGTACTCTAAATTCATTGTTCCTTTAACCTGCCACCAAGTTCCTGTGCCCTTTACAAGTCCTTAACGTGACACTAAGTTCACATCCCGTAACTTTTTGTTAAACCTGCCAGAAGCCTGACGAAACTTACAGTTTGCTGTGCCCAAATTCTAAATACCATGGACCTATGATAAGAAAGTGTTTACTGAAAGTATCCAACTCACTGTTCGCTAAAAGAACATTCGGCATCCCAACTGGTCTGGTACTACCCTGTGTAACAAAAGTTGCATGATGTATGTATGTATGTATGTATGTATGTATGTATGTATGTATGTATATCCCTCAAGGGTTTCTCTAACAAGTACATGGAAAATCAGTTAACAATGATTTTTTGAGCATGTGCAGATATTCCAAAATTCATAGAATAAAATTAGCCAACATTCAAATTGATAAAATGAAATATTATATGATATGAATTATGGCTTGGCTTACTTCTAAGGGGTAGGGGACACTAACTTCACCACTATTTTTGCATGTAGTAATATTCCTCTGAAAATTTGTCTGGCCTCAATGGCTCTTTATGCATAACTGACCTTATGATTTCCAGAAGTGGACAAAACTAAACTTCCCTTCTTTCTTTGTGAAACTTGCTTCCCTTCAAGAAGCTTGTTTTTATGATGGCCTGTGGTACACCTAGCATTTCAGGCTCAGTCCTTGGAAGCCAGACACGCAGTTTCCCACCTCCTCCTAAGCCCAGACATATCTGTTTCCTGTGGGGACACAGTGTAAGCAGTCATTGGATTGAGACATATTCTCCAAATAAATTTACCCGAAGTCAAGGTAAAATGTGTATCAACATATTACACATATTCTCCTTCTCAACTGGTTCTTACCTCAAATGGGAACAATAGGGCTGCTCTTATGATAGCCTCTCAGACCTCAACACTCCTCCATAACACAGAGGACTCAGAAGGATGGAAGGCTTTGCTCCAGCAGGTTAGTGGCATTGAATTCACAGCCTCAGGGTCTCTTCTTGTCATCACTTCTGCAGAGGTTTTTGTTGCTGGTACTTTCTTTTATTATTTCACCAGTCTGAGTTGCCTCTAGTCCCATTCAAAAGACCACAGCTACTTCAATTAACAGTACTCAACATTGGTTGCCTCTGCAAGACAGCCTCTTAAACAGAATCTCTCTCCAATAGCTCTTCATTTTGATTGGAACAGGAAAATAAACACCAACCCATTATCACAGCTATATCTGGCACAGCCATCAGAAAAAAAGATCCAGAATTATTTCATTTTATTTTTTCCAGATTCCCAAGGATATGTTATATTCTGCTTTATGTCACTGAAGCAGTGGTTTTAGCAGACAGTACACTCAGAAATGAGCAAACAGTACATCTCCTCCTCATCCCTCTGTTACTGGAGAGACATTAAAAATGCACTGTCTTTTCTTCAGTGAACAATTATCTCACTCATTGGCTTGATTCACTGATGTCTTAATGACAGCTTTCCAGCAGTTTCCTTTGAATCTTTAAAATATGAAACAACAAAGTCTTGCCAAGCTGCAAACTGTGGCTGAATTTTTACTACCATTTTCCAATAAATAATTTCAAGGAGTTTCAAATTATCTATCATCTGACAACACTTGGGAAGATTTTGCTCATCTTCTTCAGTGATAAAAAGCCATTTTCAGCCACTGTGTGGTCTTACTGATTGCCATCAATGATTTTCAAAATTTTTTCCTCTCCTTAAAGAATCTCTCTCCCCATAATATTGAAGGGAGCTTTAAATGAACACACATTTGGAAGGGAAGGCTGTATGTGATTCCTCTGTCAAGCCAGTATGGATTAGTAAATGGACTATAAAAATTGAAACCTACTAATACAACACTCAATGAAAAATGTAGTAGGTGAGCCAGGCATCGTGGCACATGCCTTTAATCCCAGCACTTGGGAGGCAGAGGTAGGAGGATCACCAAGAGTTTGAGGCCACCCTGAGATGATATAGTGAATTCCAGAAAAAAAAAAAAAGCAGTAGGTAAAATATTTGGAACCTAAAGCAATTTCTGATAGGAGGAGATCAAAATGATGTATTCACAAAAAGAAGGCCATGTTTCTGAAAGATATTTTCAGTGGAAAAAAAAAAAATCACTCACAGAATATCAAGTGGTCTCTACAGCTTTGTTCTTCCAGAAAAGACAGAAAGGACAACTCAGAAAGGGTAGTCACAAAGGGGCTGCATCTTCCCTCCATCCATAGGCAGGAAGAGCCAGAAATAGTAGGTAGAGTCTGTGGCATCTAAAGCACTCTGGCATCTCTAAAGTGGGAACATAATAAAAGACAAAGAAGAACAAGAAGATAATCTTTAGACTTCTTCACATCCAGAGAAGCAGAAGAGCAAAAGGTAAAAATAGAAGGATGGAGTTCAAGACACATTTAAACCCCAGGAATTAGTTCCCCAGGAAGTCTGGATAATTCTAAAAAGGTTTTATTATGATGTTGGAGATGAAGGTAAGAGTTGGTTTAATCGTTGATAAACTAAATTAGCAAAAATTATACTAAAAATGCTTAGCATGTACTTCTTTGAATGCTATCTCTTGAAAAAAGCTTGAAATTTAAGCACAAAAATATAAAAGTTTTGATGTTATTGTTCCATTTAAGGAAACCATGTTATTAAACAAGAAAAGCTACATAAAAGGTGTTTCCTGATCCAGAGAGGATGCAAGCTAATTAGGAAAATATGTAAATGTGTATATAAATAACTCCAATGATCATAGTATGTAAAAGAATGAGATTCTTCCTCTTTACACATGAACATGTACAGAGAGAGAGAGAAAAAGAGAGAGAGAGAAATAAAAAGAAATAAGAGGAGATCTTTGTTCAGTCCTCACTATTTCTTCTTTGACCTAATTATGTGAACCAGACACCAAATATTCATCCAACAGTTTCCATTAAATCTGTTGTCTCACCACGCACATGATGTGACCATGCCACCCTGCTGTAAGCATGTCTACTTCTCTGTCGCAGATACCATCAGTAGCACCATCATAACCAGCTCTTAATCCCACACTATTGCCCAGACAATGAAATTTTTTTTAGCACAGAAGATTAAGGAGGGAAGAGAAAGTGTCCAATATGGAAGAACTTTAGAACTTAAGGTTTGCTGGGCACAGTGGTTAATTGGCTATCACTTGTTAAGGAAGACACAAGATGTACAAATTAATAATTTTAAAACAATTGAATTGCAAATGTTTCACTAACTGAGACAAACATCTTACGAAGACACTTGTACATAGCAGAGCTAAAGAGCAAACAAATTTCATGTTTGTATCTACTTAGAGTTCAGGTGGAGATATCCAATAGGCCATTGGCTTTGCTGTAGTAACTTTCTCATTGATGGTAACAAAATACCCAATCAGAAACAACTGAGGGGAGGAAAGGGTTTATTTTGGCTTACAATCTTGAGGGGAAACTTTACTGTGGCAAGGGAAAGCATGGCATGAGCAGAGGCTGAGCATCACGTTTTGTCACAGCAGGTAGGTGATAGCAATAGTGAGCTTAACCCTGAAAGGGAAGCTGGCTATAAAACCCCTAAGCGTTCCCCAACAACATACTTCTTCCAGCCAGGCTCTATCTCCCAAACTGCCACAAGCTGAGGACCAAGCATCCCAGACACATGAGTTTATGGAGGAAATCTGATTCAGACCACCCACCACAGGCCATCTAGCCATGATTCTCAGGCTATGGGGGCAAGATGTGGTATCAGGTACCTAAAATTTATACCCACTCTTGAGGTGACAAATAAGCTTCCACTCACATGACTTTCCAGAAGATGGGAAGCTAATTCACTCATTATGTATGAAGACTCCTTTGGAAGCCATATACAAGGTTATTAGGGGGGAGGAATGTCAGCAATAAGACTCAAGGTAACATGTATTTGCCATTTGTTTCTTCATTCAGATCATCTTCACTAAGCCAATTTGCGCAGACACAGTTATAGTACTGCGATTTAGAGGAGAGGACTCCAGCAGGTCACCCGCTCCAAATGATACTCAGCATTTTTTTTAACCTGGGAAAAACCATTTAACTTCTTTTTGTTTCAGTTTCCTTATTTTAAAGATACGGACACCACTGGGTGACATACAGTATGTAAGCAATACTTAGTACTCTACATGGCATGTAGTACTCCAAATAGCCAATTTTATGTTTGTCACTTACACAGGCTTAGCAGAGAAGTTACAATGTAATGAACAAGTACATCCACAGTGAGGGGCTGCTATGTACTGCCATTGGAGCAAGTGATGGAATTCCAATAAAAATAAATTTACACAAACCCTTTGAAGAAACTCAGTTGTCCTTTAGTGACAGAAGTCATGGTCAATGTATACTAAAGAGGAAACAGGACATGGGGGGACAAGATGGCAACTGCTGCTGTGGTGGTTTGAATAAGAAGTCCCCCACAAATTTGTTTCTGTGCATCCCATTCTTCCCCTGTCATCATGAAGTTTCCCCTCAAGACTATAAGTCAAAAAAAAAAAAAAACAAAAAACTTCAATGGCTTTGGTCAGGTGCTTTATCCCAGTAATGACACAATGACCACAATGACTTCAACAATTATAAATGCCATATCAGGAAACAACCTTGCAGCCTAGTTAGTCAGGACTTCCATGCAGCTGTCAGCATTTCTCATGAAGTGTGTATAATTTAAGGGGCAAGCATGGTCCTTTTGGTCCTTTGGGTCCTCATGTTGTCCATTAGGCAGGAACTAATGTTCAGAGCTTACTTGCTACCCACAATTCAGGCAGTCTTGCTCCCATTTAAAAGGTAAGCAAGGGCTGGAGAGATGGCTTAGCAGCTGCAGTTAAAGTGCTTGCCTGCAAAATCTAAGGACCTATCTTTGATTCTCCAGATCCCACATTAGCCATGCACACAAAAGTGAGGCAAGTGCAAGGTTGTACATGCCCACTAGGTGGCACAAGCATCTGGACTTTGATTTCAGTGGCTGAGGCCCTGTGGTGCTAATTCTCCCCCCCCCTCTCTCTCTGAAATAAAATAGAAAATACATCTTTAAAAGGTAAGTAACATTTCATGATTTATACCATACATCATAAAATAAATGAGAATATGCAAATATGGAAGGCAACATCAATGTGTCCAAGAATGTAAATACACATATCTGAATATAAGTTGTATAGCCTTGAGTTTGAAAGCACATTCTCTACTTTCAGGATGCCTTTCTTTGCATAGAGGTCATGGGGACCTTGAAGGG
Organism: Jaculus jaculus; assembly: GCF_020740685.1. Classification (NCBI taxonomy): domain Eukaryota; kingdom Metazoa; phylum Chordata; class Mammalia; order Rodentia; family Dipodidae; genus Jaculus; species Jaculus jaculus. The sequence continues at coordinate 37,889,816 of NC_059103.1, forward strand.
ACCATGACCTAAGGATGTTCTAAGCAAGAATGTACAGATGAAATTCTTATTTTTTGAAATATTTATAAGTGTTAGAGCAAATAGACTTACTAACATGGATAAGTGGACGATATCAAGGTCTTTAAGCAGCTATTATCAATAAGAGTACAGATAACCCATTTAGTCACAGAATTTGGAAGATGAAAAGACCTTTTAGGTCATCTGTTTTCACCTCCCACTCCACATAGAAGCCTCTTTTTGAAGCAATGTTCTAAGGTTTTAGAAGGATAGAAGCTCCCTGGCACATGAATTGTATAAAACACTTAAAAGTCATCTAATACAATCACTCCAACTGAAATTTAGGAATCTAAGGTGTAAACTATCCAAAAAGTATATTCAAGGCCACCCACCACTTGTCATGGCTGGGTATGGAAAGTAGGCCATCTAGAGTCAGGTTTTACTGCCTTAAGATCTTAAAAGAAAAAAGAGACAAGTATGTCAAATAACAGGTGAATTTATTATCCATTGTCTCAACAAATTACAGATTAAAATTGCATGTGAATAGTCTGGTTAACAGATATCATAGTTTTAGAAAAAAAATTCCCAGTTTCTGACAGGCTTAGAGATATATGCATAAGATCTCACCAAAAGCCTTAGAACTATTGGAAGTATTGTTATAATCACAGACGGATTATTCCATAAGTTTTTTAATAGGCTACATATGTACTAATTTGTGATATTCCTACCCCTTATGCAGCTTCTGTTGGGGCAGGGTAGAGCTAAATACTGAGGATGAAGCTTGTTTTGTAAACACACATCAGTGCTAAAGATGTATTCTCCATCTTCCTTATAAGGAATGTATTATTATGTCCATTCTAATCCTGGCAGTTGAGCTGAGAAACTTATTCAAGTTGCATGTCATTTCAAATAAGTGATAGATCCAGAATATTTTTAAGGTATCAGAGATTGGTTTATACCTTAATGTCTAGAGCTGAAGCTTCCTGAAAAGCCTCTTAAATGAGGCCACACTTAGACAAAAAGAGACTCTTGATTTCAAAGTACACTACCCTCTTCCTCTCTATCCAGGAGGACTTGATGACTCATTGCACTGGAGAAATTGCTTAGTGGTTAAGATGCTTGCAAGCAAAGCCAAAGGACCCAGGTTCAATTCCCCAGGACCCACGTAAAGCTAGATGCACAAGGTGGCACATGCATCTGGAGTTTGTTTGTAGTGGTTAGAGGCCCTGGCACACCCATTCTATCTCTATCTGCTTCTTGTTCTTTCCCTCTCTCTCCCAAATAGAGAGAGGGAGAGAGAGAGAAATAAGTATTCATGTCTCTCCCTTAGTGCCACTTGAATTCAGCCAGCATTGTCTAGACAGAAATCTCTACAGATCTCTTAACCAACAGGGAGCTGTAGTGTGCTCATTTACTTGGTGCCAAGGGACACGTCGTGTTAAGCTTTGTAATTAACAATTACCATCAAATTTTAGTGACTTCCTGTTGGCCACATGCAGGATAAAGTCCAAATTGCACAGTGATATTCTTGGGCTGGGAATAAAAACCTTCCACACTCTGGCTGTAACTTCTGATTTCATGTTATGCCAGCTATTACATAGACCAAGCCTTCTACTCAAGCAAAATTGGTTTTCTCTGTCTTTCACACATATTGTATCCTGTTCCATTCCACATTTGCTGAGCCCATGGTTTCCCCAATTTTGGAACCCTCTACTTCTCTTGCATGTGTCCAGATTCTACCCATTGTCCAGTCCAATTCTGATTCATACCACCTTTGTGCGTTAATTGCTACTCTATACCAAATCATTTCTATTTGCTAGGTACACCCAGAGGTACAAAATAAGCAACAAAAAATGAATACTTTACTCTCACATCCTAGGTGAGGCAAGAGGAAGGAGAAAGAGAACAAATTGAAAAATGAAAAATAATTAATATGCAGTAAACAATTACAAACATTGATATGCAGGAATCTACCTACAAAAGAAATGGAGTCCAGTGAAATGACTGTTCCATACAGTAGTGACCAAGGACTTTCAGGTATGCATGAGTGGAGCTCATCTTTGAGGGTGGGAAGAATCTGGCTGGACATCACAAGATATCACTGGCTCGTGGCCAGAATAACAGGCTATATAAATGCTTTGGATGGTCAAAAAGTGGGAACAAGGTTGAGAATGGCAGAGATTAAAGTTGGAAGTACCACAGGGTTTGAGTTAGTAAAAATCTGCATTTTCTGCAGTCTCATCTGACACCATCTGCACCGTTCATTAAGGTCTTGGCATCAACTGTAAAAATTGTCATTTGTTTTTAATGTCTCCTTACATGGCAAGTTCTATGATAGCAAGTACTGTGGTTTCCTTGTATATACCCCAGTATCCAGCAGCAGAAAAGAAGAAAAGTATATTGAAGGCATCATTTTTAGACACCAGTCCATTACAGTCTGTTTTTCATGGTCAAATTAGACAAAGGAGAACATGGAAAGTATATGGATTGACTCTCCCTCTTCCCCTTATTCTAGGATTTTATTCCTTTTGTCATATCACATTCTTCTTTCAAGAGTATCCTGAAAACCACACCTAACCCCACCCACTCTAAACAACCTGCTATCAATGGAAACGTGATTACCTGTCAATAAAAATGTTTAATGCAAGCTCAGGTACACAAGTAACATCTGAAACATTAACTTGCAGTCTAAATTAATTTAAAGGGGAGATACTTAGGAAATGTGAATTTAAATTTCATTATGAGTCAAACCATTGTATCTCAGAAAAAGAACAATGTCACTAAATGTATCCTCATGTTCTTTAAGACCTCAGTTAAATACTCTGCAATCCAATCACTTAAAGCTTTGAGCCTGGTTTAGTTCACCTCAGGGATTGTTTCAGTGGCTCTATAGAATATAAATAAGAGACCTCAAAATCACACGAATATACATGGAAGAAAGGAATCTCAGGCCGCATTCAGTAAGTCATAACATTCTTCTTATCCTTCCCCCAGAACTATTTTAATCTTCTCTCCAGGGTCATCTTGCCTTCCTGCACTGTTATCATCTGTCAAGTTAAGAGGCTTCTATTTACTTCTCATGTCAATCAGGTGCTCCCACTACCAGCTTCAGAATAGGTTTCATATAACACTGATAAAAGGCTGTATATTTTATTATATTTAGACAAAGGTGATCACAATACATTGCAAGTTAAACTATACCATATATTAAAATATTTTCTCTATTCAATAATGAGTTTAATCATGACATCATTTATAGTAAAAGCTATATAACACTAAAGAAAACAATTTAAATAGCTCTTTTGAAATTTCTAGTCCATGAGTTGGCAATGGCTTTGATTTGTGGCTTCAGTTTGTGTTTTTGGCTTAGGAATATTGTAGTTGCCTTCTCATTGCTGAGACAAAATATCTGACCCAAAGTTGCTGGTGAAAAGAAAGGGCTTGTTTTGGCATACAGTCTTGAAGGGAAGCCCCGTGATGGCAGGGGAAAGCATGGAATAAGCAGAGGCTGGACATCACTTCTGACACAGCAGGTTAGAAAACAGCAGCAGGAGAGTGAGCTCGTCTCTGGTGAGAGGAAAGCTGGGCTGTAACATCCCAAAGCCTGCCCCAACAACACACACCCTTCAGCAAGGCTCCTCCTCCCAAATTGATACCAGCTGGGGACCAAGAATTCAAAACACATGAGTTTATGGGGACATTTGATTTAAATTACCACAAGGAGGATTTTTTTGTCTCTGATTATTACTTTCTCACTGGTTTTGTCAAAGCTACTGCACTTGCATAAGGATTTTTATTTTCACCTTTATTTGTCTTCTTGTTAGCACATGGTGCAGCTTCACTGAAACTGCCATTTGTCATCACAGGGAATGTCAGCCAATCCAGAACATGTGTCATTCTAAAATAATATGTGCATACAGAGTATTTATAGGTGAGACAAGACTAAGGATTTTACTATAAGGTAATTCATGAATCACTGTGAGGAAAAAAAAACAACACAATAACAACCCATCTCATTGCACCACATTAAAGGAGTTGATATAAAACTAACTAGATGACATCCTACAACTTTGTGAATTGAACAGTTAACTTATTTTACCTATCAGATGTTCAGTAAGCAGCTTTCACACATGGGATCCAGTGCAAACCCAGGCTAGAACTTAAGTTCTAGTTGTATTCTAAGGCAAGTATCCATGCCGTCATGGGTTATGCTTAGGTTTCTGATAAATTTCTGTGCAGCTCTGTAAGTCACTTACTGTTGAAGAAGTCTTCCTTGGGATAGCTCTTGGAACTGTACATGAGTCCTGGGCCTATTTCAGTAATCAAATCTAATTGAGCAAATACCACAAACACAGAAATTAATTATAAACATGGTCTTTTTTTCAACTAGTTTGTAAACCGCCCATATTCTCATTTATCCACATTTTTTTCACAGACTTTTAGGTATGTTTTGTCATGTGTCACTCAAGTTTTCAGCAAGAAAAGTATGTCTTAATTTGTCTTCTTTGGATTAAATGAGATATTCTCACCATAGCAAGAATGACACTTCTTCATCAGCAGGAAGATTCCACCTGTATGACACACTAGCTGATTTTCCCCCAAATTGCCTATTCAATCACAAAAAGGTAAATTCAACTTTAGCATGGAGAAATTTCACAGATAGCACTTTAATTAAGGGATCATTAGTACCAGAAAAAATAGCATCAAGGCACATGCCCTGAGATGATCATGGCTCATTTGTGTGGAATCATGGCCCAAAGAACATTCCTGAACATAGGAAACAGAAACTCAAGTTCAAGGTTGTAGATCTATAATCTACCAAATAATTGGCCTATTCTGATCCAAATAATCAGGATCACAAAAAAGTATGGCTCAGAAATGATTTCACATTAAGGGAAACTAAAGATGTTAAAAACTATGGTAATGTGCAGTTCTAGCCAGATTCTGGACTACATCAATAATAGCACAAATGTTCTGTTTCCCTCATATGGATCATTACAATGCATTAGGAAGGATGTCTTCATTCTTCTGTGATGCATAGTGACATGTTTAGGGATAATGGGATGCAATGACACTAACTTATTTAAAATTATTCAAGAAAATGAATAAGAATTTTATATATATATATATATATATGTATGTATGTATATGTATGTATACACACACACACATAGGCACAGAGTAATATAGAAAAATTCAGAAAAGATGTCAACAATTGGTGAGAGGCATATAGGAAATTCTTACACTATTCTTACAACTTTTCTTTCTTTCAACCAAAATGTCAAAAACTTACAAAATACATCTCCAAAATTGAATATTTTAACCCAATTATCCAAGCTAGATGAATGCTATTTGTTTCAGTGCACTAGAAGCAAACAAATAATGACACATTTACAACCCTCCCCATTCTTCCACACACAATTGTCTCCCATATTGCTGAATGAGGGCACCAATCTCAACCAACGTGCTAGCATACACAGAAACTTAATTTCATATTTTGATGTGATGCTCTCTACAGAAATTTTGAGATTTTCTCCTTACACCACAAAATGTTATCTTTTATTCTTGCTTTTTAAAATTTTTATTTATTTATTTGAGAAAAAGAGAGAAATAGGCATGGAGGAAGGGAGAGAGAGAGAGGCAAGCAAGGGCCTCCAGCTACTGCAATCAAATTCAAGATGCTTGTGCCCCCTTGTGCATCTGGCTTGCATGAGTCCTGGAGAATCAAACCTGGATCCTCTGGCTTTTCAGGGAAGCACCTTAACCACTAAACCATCTCTCGAGCCCTATGTTGTCTTTTAAAGCTCAGCACAAAACCCATTTGAGTATGGATATCCTAAAACCATATGGCTTACTAAGGGCTTTTCAAACACCTGCTATAAGGATAGTCCCATGAGTAGGGAATATTATTGTAGTGGGAAAACCACGGCACATATTGTTTCTAACACTAATGATATATCCTGTAAGTGCCAGAAAGTGAAATTGAGCCCATGTTGCCCTTCTTCAGAGTCCACACTTTCACCACCTCATAGCTTGCCTCTTCACATATTTGTTCTGCATGACGGTGTACTAATCATGTCATTCATGTCTTTGGCTTAGCCCCTAGTGTGCCATGTGACAGAGGAGGTTTCCACGTATCTGAGCTGAACTGACTGAGCCATTTTATGTTCTACTTTCCCAAATTATTTATTATGATATTTTTTGATGCATACAAATACATGTGCAAATCTTATCCACTCAACCAGGTTTCATCTCCACAAATACAGGTCCCAGGCTACACAAATATTCCTGAAAGATTCCTGAAGTTGTTTCTAGAGAATGATCTGCCATCCTGTGCCCTTCAGTTCTGGCCTTTGCATTCATTTTTGCTCAGGGACTTCTGATGATCTGCGGACCACTGCTGAGCCAGCAGAGCCTCACTGGTCCTGTGTTGGCCTCCTAAGCACAGCAGCCAAGCCACTGATGGCCCAGCAACCAAACTGTAGCCACACGTTATTCACAAAACTGCTTTTAGAACTTCAAATGCGCTTCTGGGAACAGAGCAGTCTACAAAGGGAAAGTTAAAATTGAAATATATATAAAATGTTTAAGCAAAGCAAACATATATCTCCTCAGTTTTTTTAAGTTGTTTTTATGGTAACACATTTGAAATCCTTGCTTCTAGCTTTTTAAATATATATTACATTATCATTTTTGCATCAGAATGTCTTATTCCTATCCAGCTATAACACTGGACCACTGATTAACTTTTTCTTATCCCCCCTCCTCCCTGCTATCTAGCCTGTCATTCTACTTTGAAACTTTATAAGATCATTTTAAGACCCTGCATATAAATGAGATAAAAGTTGTGATATTGTGTATGGACAATGATTTTACATGGATTTTAGGAACATCACTGGCAACTTAATAGAGATTTTATTGATTCTGCATATCATTTTGGGAAATGTGGACATTTTTACAATATCAATTGTTCTGATCATGGAAACAGGATTTTTTTTTTCATTTTTTTGGTGTCATCTTCATTGTCATTCATCAGTATCTCATAGTTTTCACTTAGAGCTCTCTCAAAATTTATTCCCTGATATTTCATTGCTTTGTAGCCATTGTAAATATGTTCATGTTTACTCTTAATATTTGAAAGTCCTGATATGATTTCCAATATATTTCATCTAATATTGTGGCAATCCTCCCTCAATTTTCAATATGACTTCCAATTGTAATAACAAAAAGAAAAAATCCTTAGTAATTATTTAGATATCTTGTCTATGAAATATATCCTCTGTAAAGAATATGTACCAGATGTTTATTTATGATTTTATAGTCATTCACAGGAATGAAGAAAACAACAAATCACCTGCTAAAAGGAACCCTTAAGGAGGGGAATGATTGCTCAATGGTTAGATATACTTCCTGAGCGAGCAAGCACAAGAGCCTGAGTGAGGCCACGATGCCACATAAAACAGCTAAGTGTGGCCATGTGCTTCTGGAATCCCAGTCCTGCAGAGAAGCAGAAACCTGAAAACTGACAGTGCCCTGAAAGCCCGAGAGACAGTAAATAGAGAGGCTCTGTCTCTCAACATGACCAGGCAGAAAAGTGACACCTAATGTTCCACTCTGGCCACCAGCTTCATAGCAAAGTAAGTCCTGCTGAGGTGAGCTGAAAGGATGCCACAAGGGTAGACACACACACACACACACACACACACACACACACACACAAAGTAAAAGAAGAAAACAAGCCTTAGAAGTTTATGTTTCAGTGCAAGACAAAAATAATCCATACTAAATAAGCAAAAGCAGCCTTTTCATATACTTTCTGGGGCTTTTTACTTAGCTTTCCAATATATCCAAATTTTTAGACTAGGAAAACTAAAACATGTGAATTATATTAAAAAACTAATGTGGTCAGGGAATTACAGTAGTAATTCCTTTATTTTAGAAGGATTTTCTGTTACAGAGCTTTCTGGTGCTTATTGCCCTGGAGATACTTGAAATGAAATAAAATAAGCAAATGCTAGTCATCTTGTTCAAAGATGAAGGGACATTGTTTGCCCTGAGGAATTATACAACTTAATATGACGAGCATGAAACCTATGCATGCCTGTGTGTTTCTTTCATAAATAATTTAAAAGAAACATCACTGAGAATTAGAGCCCAAAAGGTAGAAGCTAGTCAGGACCAGACGCTAAGACAGCCCTAGCAAATGTATAGATCCATTTAAAGTCTCTTATTTTTAATAATAAAAATTTTTAACAATAAAAAATGGACTTTATGTTAAAGATTAAATTTGAGAGATGGGAAGAAAATATTATCCACTAAGATCCAAAATCCATCTAAAAAAAGAGTCAGCAGGTCAGAAGGACAGAATGACCTTGCCAAGGTCATGGTGGAGGGGTCTACCTAGACAGGGAACAACTGAGAAAAATCCAAAGTGTTGCCCAGGTGACACAGTTTTGAGCAAGATGTAGTTGGCAGCAAGAGTCAAGTGCAAGTACGTGTCAGTCGCCTTGTTGCTGGAATAAAATTCCTGGCAGAAAATCAGTTAAAGGGAGGAAAGGATGGTTTCAGTCAACAGTTCCAAGTTACAGTCTGCACAGTAAAGAAGGTGCGGCAGCAGAAGCTGGTCATGCTGACCCTGCCGGCGAGGAAACAGAGAGGAGATGAATGCTGGTGTTTTGCCAGCTCTCCTTTTTGTACAGTCTGGCATTGCAGACTTTCCACCTCAGTTAACCTAATCACTTGTAGCCATGCCTTGAGGCCAACCTGGTTGAGATAATTCCTCACAGATAATTCTAGATCCTGACAAGTTGACCATCAGCAGAAACACTCAAGACAGAGATGATTTCTCTGACAATAAGGTATAACTCAGTGACTCAAGAACTAGGAAGGGGTAAGAGCCAGTTAGAGAAGATACATCCAAGCCACCCAGTCTGTGAAACTACTGGGGGTGCTATGCAGAAGGCACAGCAGTTAATGGCATTTGCTTGCAAAGCCTGCTGACCCACATTCAATTCCCCAGTACCAACAAAAAGCCATATGCATAAAAGGAGTGGGCATGTATCTGGAGTCCATTTGCAGTACAAGAAGTTCTGACACACCCATGCCCCCCCCCTTCTCTCTTTCTCTTTCTCTCTCTCTGATGAGTAGCAAAAAGAGCCAAGCAAATCACTGCTCACTGGTTCCTCAACTTTAGCCACCCACAGATAGGGCTGGCAGAACTGAACTTAAAGTGAAAAAGTGACATCAGCTGGGAGTGTTTGAGGACTATACGAGCAGAGAGAACAGCCCAGAGGAATGATTTCAGTTTATCAGGGCCCCAATTATTGCCCTTCATTTCCTACTGTGGCATTTGCTTTTTACATACCCCTTATGACTCCTTTAAAGAATCTACTCTGTGCTGACATGGCACAGTAGCCACTGTTATTAGCTTTGAGCATGTCAGGCTGGTTTACATTGTATGGTGCCAAGCATTGAACTCAGTTGTCAATTAAATAAGTGAATATATCTCTTATATCTCTACTGAATGGATGAAGAGGAGGGCTGCCTTCTGGTCACACAGAGGGCACAAAGGGTTTCTAGGTGGGGCTAAATAGTATAGAAAGAAGACCTTACCTACTGCTGCTTCACTGGGTAATTCTAGGCCACTTTACCTGGATTTCTGATCCTGCTATCTCAGTTACCGAGTTGGTTCCTGGCCTTTGAACTTATACTGGCACTCAAAGCTCATTTGAAAGCCAGGGTTTTATTCCTACAAATCACTCTGATGTTCCATGTGCCCCAATGTGCCCTTCACAGACAGATGTGTCCCTACTGATTTTTTTTTTTTTTTTTACTCTGAGCATGCCTCACAACTTTGAGAGCAGTTACCAATCAGTGTCAGGTCTGGGACAATATATCTCAGGTTCAGCCCTGTATCTATTCCCCCCTTCAAATGCCTCCCTGAGCAGCAGCCACCAAGCAACTGTGTACATTACATTTGGAATCAACAGGTATGTCCTAAGCTGCTGTCAAAAACATCCTTGCTGTCATTAAAACGTTGTTTGTGTACTTATCCAATACCAGGCACCGGAACACCTAAATGGGCATGAAGTAATCACATTAATAGCCTACATGGGTATATAGAGAGTAAGTTAGCCAAAGGTTAAAATATAGTTTTTCAGTGTTTTAGAATTGCATTTGACCTATTCAGCCAGATGACCATTACAATGTTGCTAAGTGTAGCTGCCATTCTCAGCAATTTGAAGGTAATAAATTCTATGCTGTCAGATGTTAGGGAAGTTTATGATTCAGTTCTAAGATTATTCAGGTTAATATTGTTATATAGACCTTTAATTCACATTTTCCCCTATTTTCACAGGGGACTGATTTGTTCATTGCATATGAGATGATACCCAGTACCAGGGAAAGTGGACTATAGGGGACAGCTTGCAATAATTATTTATACAAAGAAGTAGAGAGGTTCTGTTGGCAGAAGAGTCATTGGAAGGAGATCTGGATCATGTCGACTGGAACTTTGAGTGTTGTGATTAATCATTTACAACTTCTTAAATATAAAGTAGCTTCTAGAACTGGGCTCACTCCAACAAAATGACATAGAAGCAAAGAAGCCATTCCACGAGATGCCGACTCTTCCACCACATACTGCACGTGTCAGTAAGGTACATGGCTTAGTTTGGTGAAATCAAATCCCTGCTTAATTCTCAGAATATCTGATGCCACTTAAGAGCACCAAGCATTGAGAGGCCTTTCAGCCCACATTGGCAGAGGCAGCTATTACTGCCCTGGCCCCACAATGTACCATTGGCAGCAAGCTCTACCATCTGTCCTGAACTTGCTGCAACTAGACAGGCTCTCATTTCTCTAGATTGCTGCCAATACCATTCTCTATTTATAACTGAGTGGCTTTGTCCATGGCTCAATTTCCTTTGTGGAGAGTCCCTTGCCCAAGTTTTTAAGCCAACTGACCCTAAGTTGTGGCTTTTCCAGACATCTCTGCCAGCCCCAACTCCAAAGTTCAGTTTTCCAGGGATTCAAGAATATGTCTTCCCCTTATTCTCAGTGAACACCCCACCTACAATTTGATTTCTTAGAATACAGGGTGACTAAGTTGTTCTTGTCATTAATCTGAAATATAATGCACCCATTCTCTTTCCTTCCATGACTACCCAACTTAAGAGAACTTTTAAAAACTGGTCTCATATTATTCCAGTTCGCAACAGCTTTTAACAAAAGTTAGTCATATCCTCTAGTGTGAATCACTTTTTTTTTCCTTTCAACATCAACCATGAGGCCATCTCCTGATTTCCATTCTATTCCCTCTTGGGCTCCATTCCAGTGTGCCTGAAGCAAGGCATGGCACAGGGAATGTGTGGTAGAGGAAGCTTCTTACCTGGGTCAGCCAGGAAGCAGAAAGGAGGGACCAGAATAAGTCAGGGTCGAGCAACACCATTCAAATTCATGCCAACAGTGACATACTTTCTCCAAGTAGGCTCTATCTCCCACAATTTCACCCCCCCAATTTTGAATCTAACAGTCAGTTAAACCTACTGTTGAAATACTTTTGTATTTATGTTTCAATAAACATTTAAATAAAAGGTATTATTAATGCTTTCTTGCTCTGTGTGCCTTACAAATATTATTCATGACATGTACCCAAGTCTTAATTCTCATACCTCCTCCCTTTTTTTACTTTTGAAGGTACTCCATTCCATCTCATGGCCACAACACTACCTATATTCACTGATATCTCCAAAATCATATCTCTGGCCACAATGTAGCCTAAGAATTTCAGATTTATTTAGCTAATTCCCTGTTCAACATTTCCATGTGCATGCCTGAGAGGAACTTCAACTCAGCCTATCCCAAAATAAACTTTTCCCCTTCCCAGATATATTTCCCTTACCCAGCCTCTTCTTACAAGGCAAATGGAAATTCCATTGATTTTTAGATACTCAGGCCAAAGATCCACGGCCATTCCTGACTTCATCATGATCATTTTATTTGGACCACCTTTGGTCAGAAGAGCCTGACCACTCTGCTTTCCTACCACTGTTGTCTTAGCAATGCCATCTTCTGTCTGGACAAGGGATGAGTTTTCTGGTCGACCATCCTCTTCCATTTCCTAGTCAACACATAGCAGCTACAAGGATTGATTTCCTGTTTGCTCCACACCATACCTAAAATACATACAAATTCCTCGATATAGCCTACAATGATTGGGTAGCCTTTATATATCTTTCTTCATTGCCTATGTCTTTCCCTGCAATCCCCAGTGGCCAACCTGCCAATGTCCAAGCATGCCTTTGCTCATATTCTTCCCTCTGCTCAGCAAGTTTGTTCCTGAGATTGTGCATGGTTTAGCCCCTTAATTCATTCAGGTTCAGTCATTACTCCCACAAAGAGAGATGCTTGGCACTAAATAAGACTGTAGCTCCCTTCATTCTCCCCTATCCCCCTTCACATTTCTTCACTGACCCTAACACTCTGAATTAACTTGACTTATTTTTCCGTAATTTTTTATATGTTTGTTTTGAGTCATATTAATTCACCCAACAGTTGGGATACTCTGTCTTATTCATTGCTTTATCCTTAGTGTATATAAGAGAACCTGGCACCCAGATGAGAATGAATGAATTTTTCAGTTATTTCCTTTTTGGCTCTAGCCATTTGGAATTAAATTTCTCTCACCAGGAGACAAAAGAATTCACCTGAAAATAAGTATTCTTGTTGTTATTAGTTCTGTTACTTAATAGCATGGGGGGATATGCTACAACTATAACTCCAATAGCATACTAGAAGAGATTTCCCAGCATGTTTGCTTAAAATACTCCACTAAATCGGAAACTGACACACAGAACAAAGTATCAAGTAGTTTTGAAAGAATGGGACAATAGTGATTTCAAATTCACAGCTCGCTCTCTCACTCTCCCTCTCTTGCTCTCTGTTTCTGACACAACCATTGACTGCTGTTTCTCAATGTGAAATCACAGTTTTTTCAACATCTATACTTTTGGCTGACAATTACAAAATGGGTAAATATCATATTTTGATCATCAGTCATTAAATCAGACATTTGTGATCTCTAGGATCCAATATTGTCAGGAAAATATCACAAGTTATTTTAAAATATAACTAAAAGCTAGGACATGTGCTATAATGAAAGGATCATTAGTTTATGATAGTCAACTCTTTACAGCTTACCTAAGATTTTCCTGATTTTAATAAAAAATAGTCCTGTGTCTTGGAAAATTATCCTAGGAAATCCATAATAGTTGGTTGCTCACAAAAATTACCCTTAGGATTTTTGCTTGACTTGAGGGACAAATAACAGAGTCCTATACTGAGACAGAAAATGTCTGGAAAGAATCATATAGGGAGTTTGGACTTGTTTCTTTCTTTAAATGACTACTGTGCAGCCATATAATATACAAACATACTGTTCACATAACATGTAAACATACTGTGCATATAAACTAGTCCAAAATTAAAGACAAGGTCAGACACAGAGTTAAAAGGTTTACTATCATCAGAGGCTAAGTAGATGGCTCAGTGGTTCAAAGCACTTGCTTACAAAGCCTGCTGGCCCAGGTTAAATTCCCTAGTACCCACAAAAAGCCAGATATACAAAGTGGCACAAGCATCTATACTATAGTATATATTAGTAGTGTTAGTAGTATTTTTGAACCAAATTATATTATCTAGTGGATAAGCATGGTTGTAACTACACACTAACTTCTCTCTTCAGGAGTTCCACTGTAAGACAAATTTTCTGAAAAGCAGTTCTCTAGGTACACTCATTGAATAGCTGCAGGGTTAACCTGGAGGGGCTACAGCAGGCTTCAGGTGATGCAGAGCTACTTTTGAAGTGTAGGCAAAGACCTGTTCCCTTAAAAAAAAATACAGTATCAAAGTTTAGCATTCCCAATTTTTGTTTTGCACCCAATCATATCACACAATTTTCTAACCAAAATCAATGGTTGTGGTTAAAAATGGTCTCTGTATATCTGTAATGTAGCCACTTTCAGCCTAAGTTATCCATAATGATGATTTTTGAAAAAAAAAAAAAAGATTGATCATTACTTTGGAAAGGCAGTCTGACATAAAACAAAAACAAAATGTGAGCAGAATAGCCACTAGCTAACAGGGAGATAGAAGTACAGTAGGAAAAACTCATAGCAAAATCAAATTCACTTTAGGAAAGAAATAACTTGACTAAAACAGAATGCTACTTTAAATGTCTGAATAAAGATGGCAGAACAAAAATGAGTGTTCACTTTTACTCCTTCTGGATACCCACTGAGACTGCACCTTGTTAAAAGTAAAGAATAAAAGCTGTAGAGATGGCTTAGCAGTTAAGGCAATTGTCTGCAAAGCCTAAGAACCCATGTTTGACTCTCCAGATCCCACATAAGCCAGATGCACAAAGGTTAAGCAAGCTCAACGTTTCACATGGCCACTAGGTGGTGCAAACATCTGGACTGTGACTTCAGTGGCTGAGGCCCTGGTAAGCCAATTCTCTCTCTCTCTCTCTCTCTCTCTCTCTTTCTCAAATAAAATTTTAAAAAATGGAAAAAGAGTAAATAATAAAAGTATGATCACAAAAAGAAAAAAGTAAAAATTTTAAGTTCACATATAAATAATCTAAAAACAACTTACTGAATCATTGAACAATGGCCTGCAAAGAAGGTATAAAAAAGCTCAGAAACAGCCCAATTTATTCTTAGTAAGTTTATTCATGCTTAATGATCTAAAGTATTTATAATAGCATATGGTGCTTCTGAAGTTAAAGGTACAGGTGAGGCCACAAAGAGTGGCACTTAAGACTTGATTAGGACTTCTGGTTAAGATGGTGGCATAGGAACCACACCAAAGCAGCCTAAGGGAGAAAAAGCCAAAGAAAACCTAGCAAAATAAACACTTTTGCTAAAAAGTGAGGTGTATGAGAAATTAAAATGGCAGCAGAAAAGTAGGAGAGTGCCAGAGCATCCAGGACACATACAGGCAGCCCAAAGCAGCTCCAGCAGCCACGCCCTGGCTCTGGCAGCAGAAGCAGCAGTGGAAGCCACGGCTCCAACTCTGGCAGCAACAGCAGCAGCTCAAACAATGGCGTCTATAGCAGCAGCAGCAGTGGACACAGCAGCAACAGCGGCAGACCCAGCAGCAGCAGCTTCACCAGCAGTGGACCCAACAGTGGCGGCAGCAGCAGCAGCAGCAGCAGCAGTGGCGGATCCAGGAGTAGGGTGCCCATCTTCAGAGCCACAGTTGCCAGGCTCGGTTTTCCCCACAGGAAAAGCCAGTGCTCAGCTCCAGAAAACAGAACAAAGATCTAGTGAACCAGCCAGCCTACTTGACTGAGACCAAAATCATCCAAAAAGGTAACTGGGATTGCACAAGGGAAGGGTCTCACTTGGTCACAAGCTTACTTGGAACCCTCAACAGACCAGAAATCTGAACCTCTTTCTTGATAGAGGATCTGGTTGTTATAACACCTACTCTTGCATAAATACTCGATGCTGTTGTTGATTGAATATATACAGCGTTTAGTTAAATTTTAGAATCTACCTGTATTTTGTTCAAATCAGGCAACTTGAATACTCCCATAGCAGGCAAACTGAACCCCTAGGAACACTTTTCTAGATACTCTGAGAGTGTTAAGAGCCACACCTAACATCTTAATCTCCTACACTGAAGATATATAACATCAGATCAATTGATACAACTAAGAATACCCAGCTAACTAGAAAATCCAAGCATTAACTTAATCCAAGATGCAAAAATATATACATTATAACACAAGAAACACCAAATATCAAGACAATAAAAATCCACCAAAAAAGTATTAATGCATCAGAGATGACCTCCAGTGAGAAGGAGTTGGAGGAAATGCCTGAGAAAGATTTCAAAAATGATTGTAAGTATGTTCAAAGAAGAAATCAAAGGAATCAAAGAGGAAATCAAAGGAATCAAAGAAGTTGAAGGACACCAATTTAATGAAATAAAGAAGGCAATCCAAGACATAACTAAGGAAATAGAAATAATAAAGAAAAACCAGTCAGAAGTACTAGCAATGAAGAACACAGTTAATGAAATAAAAAACTCTGTGGAAAATCTCACCAGTAGAATGGATATAGGAGAGAACAGAATATCTAAGCTAGAAGACCAGGTGGCAGATCTAATACAGTCCAACAAAAAGAAAGACAAACTAATAGGAAAGTATGAATGAGAAGTTCAAGATATTTGGGACACTATGAAAAGATCAAATATAAGAATTCAGGGCATAGTAGAAGGAGAAGAATTTCACTCCAAAGGCATAGTAGGCGACCTCAACAAAATCATAGAAGAAAACTTCCCTCAAATAGGGAAAGAGGTGCCAATGCAGATACAGGAAGCCTTCAGAACCCCAGCCAGACAAAACCTGGAAAGAACCTCTCTTCGCCATATTATAGTCAAACTACCAAACACACAATCCAAAGAAAAAATATTGAAAGCAGTCAGAGAGAAAATTCAAGTTACCTACAAAGGCAACCACATCAGGATCCCAGAATATTACTCAACACAAACTTTAAAAGCCAGAAGGGTTTGGAGTGATATATTCCAAGTTCTGAAAGATAACAACTGTCAGCCAAAGTTACTTTATCCTGCAAAGCTATCCATTCAAATAGACAGAGAAATAAGGACATTCCATGACAACAGCAGGCTAAAGGAGTATTTGAAGACAAAACCAGTTCTACAGAAAATACTTGAAAGGATCCTCCATGCTGAAGAGAAGGAAAAGCACACATATAAGGAACTGGGAAAAAACAAACAATATTCAAATACTAACTAACACAAGTGAGCAAAGGTAGAACCAGAACCAAAAAAAAATAAAAAATAAAAAACGGCAAACATAAATACACAACTTTCAATAATATCACTTAATATCAGCGGCCTCAATGCCCCAACCAAAAGACATACATTTGCAGACTGAGTTAAAACGCATGATCCTACAATTTGTTGTCTCCAAGAAACTCACCTTTCTACAAAGGATGGACATTATCTTAGGGTCAAAGGTTAGAAAACAGTGTTTCAAGCAAATGGGCCTAGAAAACAAGCAGGGGTTGCTATCCTAATATCTGACAAGGTAGACTTCAATCCAACATTAGTCAAGAAAGATAAGAAGGTCACTTTATATTGATTAAGGGCACACTCCAACAGGAGGACATTATAATCCTAAACACATATGCACCTAACATGGGGGCACTCAAATTCATCAAACAAACACTATTAGAACTAAGGTCACAGATAACACCAAACACATGATAGTGGGTGACTTCAACACCCCACTGTCATCAATTGACAGGTCATCCTGGGAAAAAATAAACAGAGAGGCATCTGGACTAAATGAGGTCATAGCAGGAATGGACCTAACAGATATATACAGGACATTTCATCCAAATGCTGCAGAACATACATTCCTTTCAGCAAAGAAAATTCATTCACCCTGACAAAGTTGGCTTTATCCTAGAGATGCAGGGATGGTTCAATATACTCAAACCTATAAATGTAATACACCATATAAATGGATTTTAGGACAAAAATATGATCATCTCATTAGATGCAGAGACAGTGTTTGACAAAATCCAACATCACTTCATGATCAAAGTCCTACAGAGACTGGGAATAGAAGGAACATATCTCAGTATATTAAAGGCTATTTATGACAAGTCACAGCCAACAAATGGGAAAAAAATGGAAGCTTCTCCAGTAAAATCAGGAACAAGACAAGGGTGTTCACTGTCCCCACTTTCATTTAATATAGTACTGGAAGTCTTAGCCATAGCAATAAAGCAAGAGACACACATCAAAGGGATACAAATTGGAAAGGAAGAGACCATGTTATCATTATTTTCAGATGACATGATTCTATATATAAAGGACCCTAAAGACCCTACTAGCAAACTGTTAGAGCTGACAAAAACCTACAGCCACATACCAAGATACAAAATAATTACACAGAAATCAGCAGCCTTCATATATGCTAACAACAAACACACAAAGGATGAAATCAGAGAATCACTCCCATTCACAATTGCATCAAAGAAAATAAAGTGCCTTGGAATAAACCTAACCAAGGAAGTAATGGATCTCTTCAATGAAAACTATAAAACACCCAAGCGAGAAATTGCAGAGGACACTAGAAAATGGAAAAACATCCTTTGTTCCTGGATCAGAAGAATTAATATTGTGAAAATGGCAATCTTACCAAAAGGAATCTATACATTTAATGCAATCCCCATCAATATTCCAAAGGCATTCTTCACAGAAATACAAAAAACAATTCAAAAATTCATTTGGAATCGCAAAAAACCTTGAATATCTAAAATAAAACTGAGCAACAAAAATAAGCCTGGTGGTATCACCATACCTGATTTTAACCTGTACTACAGACCCATAGTAACAAAAACAGTGTGGTACTGACAAAAAAGCAGACATGTAGACCAATGGAACAGAATAGAGGACCCAGATGTAAGTCCAGGTAGCTATAGCCACCTGATATTTGATAAAAATGCCAAAAATACTCATTGGAGAAAAGACAGCCTCTTCAGCAAATGGTGTTGGGAAAACTGGATATGTATCTGTAGAAGGATGAAAATAGATCCTTCTATCTCTCCATGCATAAGAATTAAGTCAAAATGGATTAAAGACCTTAACATCAGACAGGAAATTGCTATAGGAAAAAGTAGGGGAAACCCTTCAACATCTTGGTCTTGGCAAAGACTTTCTGAATACAACCCCAATTGCTCAGGCAATAAAACCACAGATTAATTACTGGGACCTGATGAAATTACAGAGATTTTGCACTGCCAAAGACACTGTGAATAAAGCAAAGAGGCAACCTACAGAATGGGGAAAATCAAACAAGCCAATCAAAAAATGGGCTATGGAGCTAAATAGAGAGTTCTCAAAGGGAGAAATATGAATGGCATATAAGCATCTAAAAAAATGTTCTACATCACTAGTCATCAGGGAAATACAGATTAAAACTACATTGAGATTCCATCTCACTCCTGTCAAATTGGCTACCATCATGAAAACAAATGATCATAAATGTTGGTGGGAATGTGGAAAAAGAGGAACCCTTCTACACTGTTGGTGGGAATGCAGTCTGGTTCAGCCATTGTGGAAATCATTGTGGAGGTTCCTAAAACAGCTAAGATTGATCTACCATATGATCTCCAGCTATAGCACTCCTAGGCATATATCCGAAGGAATCATCTCATTTCCTTAGAAGTACGTGCTCAACCATGTTTATTGCAGCTCAATTTATAATAGCTTGGAAATGAAACCAGCCTAGATGTCCCTCAACTGATGAGTGGATAATGAAGATGTGGCACATTTATACAATGGAGTTCTACTCAGTGGTAAAGAAAAATGAAGTTATGAAATTTGCAGAAAAATGAATGGATCTGGAAAGGATGATACTAAGTGAGGTACCCCAGGCCCCAAAAGCCTAGTGCCACATGTTCTCCCTCATATGTGGATCCTAGCTACAGATGTTTGGGCTTCTGTGTGAGAAGGAAAAACTCAGTAGCAGAGGCCAGTAAGTTCAAAACAAGATATAAAGGGAAGAGACAGGAAGGGAGGAGGGTACTCAATAGGTTGGTATTGTATATATGTAAGCAGAATAATTGAGATGTGGAGGGGATATGACAGAGAATGCAATTTCAAAGGGGAAAGTTGGGGGAGGGTATTACCATAGGATATTTTTTTTTAATTTTTATTTATTTATTTGAGAGCAACAGACACAGAGAGAAAGACAGATAGAGGGGAGAGAGAGAATGGGCGCGCCAGGGCTTCCAGCCACTGCAAACGAACTCCAGACGCATGTGCCCACTTGTGCATCTGGCTAACGTGGGACCTGGGGAATCGAGCCTCGAACCGGGGTCCTTAGGCTTCACAGGCAAGCGCTTAACCGCTAAGCCATCTCTCCAGCCCACCATAGGATATTTTTTTATAATCATGGAAAATGTTAATAAAAATTGAGGGAAAAAAAGACTTGATTAAAGAAGTTGGTGGTACCCAAGTCATATCCCCTGTTTCTTGCACTGAGGCCTTTCTTTCCCCAGCCCTGGTGAGATAGGGACTGTTAGTTCTCCATAGAGACTCTGAGAGGCAGTGCACAGTTAAGACACTTTTCCTATTATTCAACCACACTTTGTAAAACTTTCAGATAATATCATCTTAACCAACTCATTCTTTTTGAAATAAAAGAACTCATAAATTAAGAAGGCTTTACATTTCACTGGTTAAAAACTAATTATCTAGAGGCCCCAAACTTTGTACATGATTGAAATAATCTTCCAAATCTGTGTTGTGATGGAACATAGGCAACAAGCAGGAGAGCCCACGTCCCACAAGCAAGACTGAGCAGGCTCTATTTGGTTGCTGAGGATTTGGGATATTTAAAAGATAGGAGCTAGGGATGCACAGTAAGAAGAACTGGGAAAAGTGTAAATAGTGAGTGGATACAGTCATTTGTGTAACTGGACAAGAGCTTCTTTTTTTCTTTATTTTGAATAAGTCTTGAAATCAGATCCAGTCAGTTCCAGTGTTTTCTCATAAATTTTTGAGAGCAGAAACCCTTCAAATATTATATGACCAGACTTCCTTCTACCTTTCAGTTTGGGATGTTTACCTGTCATAAGCCAAATGTACTAAATCATGTCATAAAAACAAAAGGTTAACAAGCAAGTTCAGTGGTCAAATTCTTGCCCCTGGTTCAAGACAATAAGATGGATGGGAGGGTGGGGAGGGAATCAAAGGTTGGAAAACAGTAATCCGGACCCAAGCGGCAATGGTACCATAAAATTCTACTTCCTAAAAGACAGACCAAATGGCTGAACCTTCACTAGACCCTTACAGGAGACACCTGAACCACAGACAATGGAGAGGGTAGGATCAGAACTGACCTAAATCTCCTACATCTTCTCTCTCCCCCTCTCCCCTCTATCTCTCTCCTCTCTAACTCTTGTATATTAGTTATCTTTTTCCTCAATGTCTTAGTGGACACTGACCTGTAATCCCTACTTCCAGCTTGGGCCTACCATCCACAATGAGCTTTTGATCAGAGAAACCTACAAGGTTTCCCAAAACAATGACAGACTTCTGTCAGAGTACTTGATGACCCACCAAAGGCCAGTGGTAAGACCCTATTGCTGAAGACTCCATACGCAGCTGACACGTAAAATGGAATGGCATGGCTGGAAGCCAGGAGAGAGTCAGTCCCCAGACAGTCAGCGTGTCTAGTGCCAGAAGGTGCTACATAGGCGACTGGGGGAATGACCAAGATCGGTCCAAGCAACACAATGTTTAACCTAATTAGCAACAAATAACCGGATGTGAAGCCCACACAAGTGCAATAGTGGTACACAGCCATGGTGAGGAATCAATTGCTCTTGATTTGGCTAACTGATCCACTCAGTGGTACTAGACCCATAGCTGGAGCTGGGAAACAAGTCAGAACCATACCCAAACACAAGCCCACTCTACAATATCAAGCTACCATCAATCACGGGGTATAAGAGGGCCTAAACCTATCATACTGTCTATCAAAAAAGTAAGTGTTATCTCAATTTTCCGGGTGCTAACTTACTCTCCGTTGGAGAATCTGCTTCTCTTTTCCAGATAGATGCAGATCCTAAGAAGAGAGCTGCCCCAACATACCTCAAAAGGGGCCCAACTGAAACTAAGGACAACTGGCAAAATAAGCAAGGGTGATGTTTTCCTATGAACCGGATACCAGCACAAAGGGGAAGGAGATCAACGCAGAGAAAATCAACTCCTACCAAATCAGAGAGCCAGAGCCTCAGAGGCCCCCAACACCTCAGCACTGAAGCAGACCAAAAATGAACCCAACATGGCTCAGGGAAATTTTGCGGAAGAGGGGGCGGAAAGAATGTCAGAGTCACATGTTGGGTCATGATTTGCAGAGACATTTATCATACCAATCACTGGGGGCTAACTCCACAATGCACGACACATTTTCATTAACAAGGAGGGTCTAATGGGAGGGGGTAGATCACAGATGAGCCTAAATAATGGTACCAAACTGCCTGTATTTACTGAAAAGAAAACTAATAAATTAAATTAAAGAAAAAAGAAACTAAACTACATTTGCAGACCATGTAGAAAGTAATGATACTATGAATGCAACATGCAAAATTCCAATGCTATGCTAACACTATGTCAGCAAAAAAGACTCATGATTTTAAAGGATTTTGTTATTATGAAAGAATGAATAAATTCAGTAGTGGAAACTATATAGAAAAAGTGTAGAAAACTAAAAACAAACAGAAGGAAATCATTATGATATGTTAAGTTATAAATATGCTATAAGTATTTTTAAACTCAGTATCTTGGTTCTTTAAAATATAAAATGACTAAGGAAGTGTCTTTCAAGAGTTGCTCATGAAGGAAGTGAAATTATATGATAAAAATGGTGAAAATCTCTAGCAAAAACACATGGCAGTATAATTTACTGGTTGACAGGGAAAATGAGAGAAGAAAGAACTATGGAAGACTTAAATTGTTTCCAATGAATTATTTCAATAAAGATTAGTCTTGGGCAGTTGTTTTAGTAAGTCTAATCATATACATAAATGTGAGATAATTCGTTTAAATTCTATTTCTTCCCAATTTATTTTGAAAGCAAGGCATAACCTTTGCATCAAAATCTTAGAAAGCAGGGCAAAATTAAAACCACAGATCAATGTTGCCTGAACTCTAAAACTCAAGCCTTAGTGGAAACCATTGTCACAGTTCCAAGATTCAATAAGCCATGATTCAACAATTTACTAAGCTTTAGTTTAAGATGCTGACAGACATGCAGCCCATGACCTAGCTTGACTCAGCCAGTTTCACATGTGCAGATCTGACACTTCAACCATCCACTTCTGTTTACCACACACAGGACTTATTTCTTTGCAAAGGACCTCCAACTACTGCAAACAGAAGGTGAAATTGCTGACTTATGTGACAGAAAAGTCCAAGGATAGAGTGGCTACAGGGATGGTGGGTCCAGGGATGAAAGAAGTGGTGCCATGCTGGGCGACTCCATGAGGTTGGTTGTTCCGCCTGCCTGCGCACTGCGCACGTGCACCCAGCCTCCCTTCACTGCCGGCATCACTTTAGAAGGATGGGTCTCTTTCCTTTGCATGCAGGTCCTTTTCTATTTTTCTAATTATTAAAACTTGCCAGTACATGCAGGAAATGGACACATTCTCGACATTCAGCCTAGCTCTCTCCATATCTTTATTTCACTCCCCTGTGCAATGGCTGCCGTCATAGACAGGTGGCCTATATAGGAGCCAAGCTGATGCTGGGCAAAGCAAACTTTCTTGTATGCCAAAAGTCCAAAAAGACAGATATACCCTTTTACTGGCCAGTCCATAAGAATCTCCTTTGACAGGATCTCAGTGGTTAAATTTGAGTCATTCTAGGTCATTAGCATACTTCAATAACAAGGACTTGGCTAGAGGAAATGATGCCCAGTGGACACTAAGGTGTGACTAAAGGAGTTTTAAGGGGTGACAGCCAGACAAATCCTCCACCCTCCTCTGTTCGTTCATTAATCTTCAGAATCAGTATCATTCTACATCACTTTTGCAACCGTTTTGCTGGCTGAGATGTCTTGCAAAGTGGTGCTTCGTAAAAGAACTGTGCACACATGTAAAGACTGTAGACATGGAGATTCTCTCTCTCTTTCCATACACAAACACACACACACACTGAATGTTCACTATTGCAGGACACAAAAAGGTGTTTGGTTTCATTTTGGTAATTTTTGCTTGGATTTAATATTTCATGTATAGGGATATGCTGCATTGAGCTTCTCCTTCGGCAGATTATCAGAACTCTATGAGGAGAATTTCCTTACTAAATCATATTTGCAGTGTTTCTTTGATGTATCCTGAAGTACCAGTTTTTATATTGCAAACTGTGTGTGAGCTTTTGTTACTGCTTTGTTGTAGTAGATGAAACAACATTCTCCAGATTAATCTTGAGACTGATTTTGGGAGGAAAGCAATGATTGCTATTGTACAATCCTTCTGTTTCCCAACAACTCATTTAATTGACACTCCAACATAGCCAGAAATGATAAGAATAAGAATAGCTTCTTCTGGATTAAGGAGCTCTCCTTGCTAGACAGTGCTTAGTGCATTGTGAGGAATAAAATTGAGTGATCTTACTGAATTTAAGACCAAACCTTTATTCCAGGTCCTAGGGAACTGTGGTCCATTAAAAATCTTAAGTATGAAGCAGTGATCTCAGACCACCGGGGAGAAAGCCTTTGGGGAGAAATAAGAAGGTATTCACAGCACACCTCACAGTCCTCAATTGACTAGCCCACCATGAGGGTTGGGTGTGTGTAGATGCACATGTGTGTGTATGTGTGTGTCTGTCTGTGTATCTGTAAGAGACAGAGACCGAGAGACCTGCTGAGATTAACAGACGATTTAACAAAAGTCAGGAAGTCTGAAATAAAGCTTGCCACAGTCATGTTAATAGGATGTGCCCATTTCTTCGTTGTATCTGATCAGTCTTATCATTTACCTTAAGTGTGTACAAAGAATAAACAGATACCTACTTGGCTTTCAACTCTGGGAAAGAAATCAAAGATAAACCTCCTTGCAGATGAAGGAGGGACAAAGCTACACAGTGATGGGGTGACTAAGGGCTAGTCACATGATGCTTTTAACTGGCACTTATTTCTGGCTCAGCAGATGTATTATCTGTGCTGAGTATGAACCAGAGAGGACCTTAGAAATGAAAACAGTGGAAAGTTAAAGGTCAAACTCTTTTTTCTGTGACCCTATAAGGACAGAGTTACCTGGCAAATGTCCACAGCTCCTTTTCTTTCTAGTGAAGTGGTTGAAACTCAGCATCCCACTTCTGTCTTGTGGCTGAAGTTTGCTGCAAAATGGAAATAAGGTGATAAGTGGTTCGGGTTTAAAATTGCAGGGAGCCAAGACACAAGGCATGTTCAAGTACATACACTTTTACAAATACATTGATTACATCTCAACAGTGCAGAAAAGAGACTGAAGAGGGTTCATTCTAGACAACAACCATTGAAAGCAAAGAAATAGTGAACCAATAAATATGTTCCTTCGTAGAGAATATGTTAAGAAACTGCCTAATGTCCCAATGACTTTCCTTCAGAGGCTCCCGCAAAAAAAAAATGCAAAATCTGCTTGACATAAGTCAATTACAATTGATCCAAGGGGCCAGATTAACTCCCCAACTCAGCACATTCTGGAGAGCAAGCACCCAGGCCTGGCCGCAGACTCTCATGGGCACCCAGCATGTGTCCCCTTCCAGAACCTGCTGCCCCTGCAGCCTCCACCCTCCACACGTGGCATTACTACTTTCATTGTGTGCGTTGCCACTGGGGAAGCACATTTCAGAAATGTTCCCTTGCTCATTCTCTAAACCATGGTCTAAATCAGGCAGCTGTGTCTGACCTGCCACTGGGTTCCTCACGGTCTTTTAGCTTACAAGAGAGGTCATACCACTGGGGGTCTCTCACGGGACTATCAGGCTACCTTCTCACTCGTGTGTGGTGTGAACTCATGAGAGGATGTCTTCTTGAGAGATAGGTCCCAAGCTACATTCATGTTTAGAACCCACTCCAGGGGTGGAGAGAGACCTAGCAGTTAAGCTTGCCTGTGAAATCTAAGGAACCAGGTTCAATTCTCTAGGTCCCATGTAAATCAGTTTCACAACATGGTGCATGCATCTGGAGCTTGTTTGCAGTGGCTAGACGCCCTGAAGTGCCATTCTCTCCTCTCTCTCTCTCTCTCTATCTCTCTGTCTCTCCCTCTCCCTCTCTCTTTCTGTCTCAAACAAAAATCTAAAACTTTGAAAAACTAAACATTTAAAATTTAAAAAAAACTAAAAATTAAGAAAAAATATTTAGAACCCACCCCACCATTCACAGGAATTCACAGGAAGGCCTGAGGGATTTCAGGCACTCATTGTATGGGTGGTGATTTTTAACACATTAAGTGATAAATACCACATTACCTCATTAAATAAGAGGCCAAGAACAGACATCATCACTGCATTGAGTGGTTGTTGAACTGAGATGTCAAAGAAATCTTGGAAGGTGCCTTTCTGAGCTATAAATTTCAAAGTTTCTTTCTCCCTTCAATTACTTTTTTCCTTCTCATCTCTTAGCCTTATTCCTGTAGTGGTATTTTTTCATCAGCATAAAAGGGGCAGGGGAAGGCTGTGAGTAGTCTGCAGGTATTGAAGAAATGTCAGCTCTTTTAACATCATGACTTGAGCACAGATTTTCTTCTTAGCACTGTCTCCTTTCAGTTTCTCTAGGCTGTCTGTCTTTGCCTAATTTTTATCATAATAATTGTCTGGGTAAAAGTACATCCCTGCATTCTGCAAATATGCCACACTACATTTGTTTCTATTTACACAGGTTTCTTTTCTAAGACAGGTGTAAGTACAGTTATCTGTGTCTACATATACATGTAAATATAAGGATTCTTTTTCTGCACAAATCTCCCTGATGTTCCATCTCTTCAATGGAGTTTAAAACCTCAAGCAGATGATATCAATGTTTCCTCAGACTGTATTGTCCTGGCAGCAGACAATACACTGAATGGTTCCAAAAGAAAACCACTAAGCACTGATAGCCAGGGTAGCTGTCACTTACCAGATGTCTGGCTTTCATTGTTGCTAACTTGTTTAATTTCTACACTGAGCAATGAAAACGTTTTGACCGTTCAAAGCAGAATGTGCTTTGTACCAATTGAATCCAAATGGCCTCTCTTTAGACTGCATTTTATTTTATTTGGTTGAATGATTTGGGTTCATTTAAACCTGTATTTATGAGGAAAATTCAAATAATGCATTCCAATTTGCATTTCAAAAACAAGAATGTTCGTGTGTATGAAATCACTTTTGAGTTGCAATTACAGTTATTTGTCTCTGGGACACATAACATGTAATTGGGTCAACACTGTTAATGAGGGACTAGTGTTACTCTTAATGAGCTACCAGTGATAGTTTCAATGTCTCATCCCCAGCAGGTGGTAAATACAGTATGTTAAGACAGATAATTATGTTACTGTTTCAAATATCAACAGACCAATGAAGTCATTAAAAACATGCAACTAAGAGGTTAAAAGGGATAAACATAGGAAGTAAACAATAATCGTACCCAAACAGTAAAAGTAAACTAGTAACAAAGGCTATTAGTTTCCCCTTCCTAAAAGTTTTATTATGTATCTTAATACCCATTGTTTGTTCACTCACAGCTCATTATAATGGCAAGGCACAATAGCTGATTGATCTAGGCTGGTTTAGAGATTTCCACATGGATAGTCTCTAATATTCTGGGCTTGAAATGGTTAACTCTTTAAGGTGAATTTCATGTAGGTATTCAATAAGAAATTTATTGCTCCCTCCCAGAAAGTTGTATGAAACACTCAAAGTAACAAATAGGCAATCTGTGTCAAGTCTGCAAAAAATTTAGTCTGCAGAAACTCTGTGTGTGTGTGTGTGTGTGTGTGTGTGTGTGTGTTACAAAAACAGGTAGTAAAGAAGGTTAAGACATACTGAACTCAATCCTCGGGGGTGGGGGGGAGAGTAATCCTGCAGGGCCATGGAACCAGGCAACCCTAAGATGGTGCATAATGTGAGTAAGAAATATGCTCCCAGCCAGGCGTGGTGGCGCACGCCTTTAATCCCAGCACTCGGGAGGCAGAGGTGGGAGGATCGCCGAGAGTTCGAGGCCACCCTGAGACTACATAGTGAATTCCAGGTCAGCCTGAGCCAGAGTGAGACCCTACCTCGAAAAACCAAAAAAAAAAAAAAAAAAAAAGAAATATGCTCCATGTAATATGCAGATTCAGAGATACACACTATAGAATCAGCAGCCGTATAGACCTTAAAAGTAAGAATATGTGAGCAAGAGTCCATCTAAAAATCTTTATAGAGATTTAGATTTGCATCAGTGATGCTTTGGCTTGTGATTACAGACTATCTAATGAACAGGTCTTAAATACTGAAAACATTTAAGTCTGTCAAAGATAAAGAAGCCTGAACTTGGGAAATTTCATGCTTCAGGAAGCAGCTTCATGGTGTCATCAGAGACACACAATGCCTTCTGCCTTCCCTGTCTGCTTTATCGACAACAATGTGTAATACGGGCTCACCTGATGACTGGTGCAGCTCTGCATGTCAGATCTTCACCCACAGCGTCCTGAACAGAAACACAAAAGGTGATAAAAGAAGCTTCTTTTTTTCTAAGTTTTCCTATTAAGAGAGAAGAAAGACATCCCCCAAGCCCCCAATAGCTTTTCTTTTACATCTCATTGGCATGAACTGGTCTTATGCCCAACTTTTAAAGTCAGGAGACAAATAGAAATGAAGTTTGTCATGAAAATCTTAGACCATTCTAACTTGCATCTGGACAATTCTGATTCTGTAGGCAATAAAATCAAACAAGGACACTGGTGAAGAGTTCCAACAGAGAAATAGTTAAAGAATCATAGCTGAGCTCAGGCTCCCATTACCAGGCCATAGGTAGGATGGAAATCACAGGGTAGAGGCCTAAAGTGAGAGTGGGAACAAAGCACCAAGTATCCCACAGTTAATTTCCCCAATCTGACAAAAATCTGGGTGAGGATAATATAACAGTTTTTTTGAACTACCCTCTGGCTAGCAATATGTTTTCGTCATTTATCACCTGATATAACTCTCAGATGAAACTTGAAGTAGTTGGTACCATCAAATGTTATACGTGAGACAATTTTACCTAGATGGCTACATTCTGCCAGGAATCACAGACCTATGACCTACTTAGCATTGTCTGCCTCAAATAATCATTAGGATTTTCAAAGAAGTCTTTCAAAACCAGGTGCTACCCATATGTACACTAGACTTCTGAATCATGTCCTAAGAGTTAGAGCTCATAAAAATTTCCCAGGGTTCACTTCACACCAGAAAGCCAACAGGTTGCTTTGTAGTTGTTAGTGTTCCCTAGGCAACACATGGCAACCACTCCAAATCCTAAGTAGTACAAAAGGACCTATTTCTTACTCATGCTGCCCCATGGCTCTGCTGGCATATATTTCCCATCCTGTGGGTTGAGATGATTGTTTCTCAACCTTTCTTTACACCTATTTATGTGACACATATACAATACATATGCATACATATAAAGCCTATATAAAGATTTTTTTATATTGTATTTATTGACTTGAGATGTGGGTAGAGAGAGGCAGATAGAGAATAGGTACACCAGGGCCTCCAGACACTGCAAATGAACACATGTCCCACACTGTGCATCTGACTTACATGGGTCCTGGGTAATTGAACCTGGTTCCATAGACTTTGCAAGAAAATGCCTTAACCATTAAGCCATCTCTCTGGTCCCTTTGTGTATAAAGTTTTTTCTGCCCACCCAAAAGAATACATTCTACCATTAATAATATATGATCCAAACTGAGGAATTATGCCCATCTTCACCTCATGGAAAGGGGAAATTTTAACTGGATAAACCATGAGATGCTTTGAGAAATTCTATGCACACATGGCTTTGGTCATATGTATTTAAATTCCACTGACTAATTCAAGTTGCGGGATCACACTTGATATCAATAAGGTCATGAAGTATTCTCCTTATATTAGGAAACAAGGGATGTTGTGCTGTAAGTTATAAGGAGAGCTGAGAACAATTACAGTGAGTAATGCTAACTGTACTCTGCATATGTTCAAGCAGACAAGTAGAAGCAAAACAGAAATTCTTATTTCCATGCCCCTAATCATAGCTGCCATCCTTCTCTTCATAAGCAAAATGTTCCATGTCATAATACATGAAGAAACACTAACTATACTGGAGACAGGGAAACACGATGGTATAATGATTAGAACATTTTTTAAAAATTTATTTATTTATTTATTTAAGAGAAAGAAAGAAGAAGAGGGGGCAGATAAAGAGAGAATGGGCATGCCAACCACTGCAAATGAACTCCAGACACATGTGCCACCTTGTGCATCTGGCTTATGTGGGTCATGGGGAATTGAACCTGGGCCCTTTGTCTTCACAGAGAAGTGCCTTAACCACTGAGCCATCTGTCCAGCCCAGGAATATTTTAATATGGACTTCCATGTAAGATGGCAGAATAGTGGACTCACTGACAAATCGAGGGAAACAAAAGAGGCAAAAGAATACACAATATGTTCTTTTATGGCAAGAGACAAGATATGTAGATGAACTTATGAAGCCAGGTGAGATCCTCGTGAAGAAACAGGAAGGAACTGCTGATAACCAGGGCACGAAGGATGAACTGTATTCATAACTAAGCATAGGTAAGATAGAAACTCACTCCATAGAGATACTGGTCTGCTATCCTTTGTGACAATACCCAAATCTGGTTCCAAAGGTTTGAATAGGAAGTACTAATTGTACCTCCTGCTACAGGGCAGATTGCTAAAGGAAATATCACTGGAAAAGAAAGAATTCAAAACACATCCCACCAAGGCATAACTACTAACCAATGCAATAATTTTCTCTCTTTCCTTCTTTCTTTCTTTCTTTCTTTTTTTCTTCCTTTCTTTCTCTTTTTTGTTTTTTATTTTTGTTTTTTCAAGGTAGGGTCTTACTCTAGCCCAGCATGACCTAGAATTCACTATGTAGTCTCAAGGGAGTCTCAAACTCACAGCAATCCTCTTACCTCTGCCTCCCAAGTGCTGGGATTAAAGTCATGTGTCACCACGCCAATTTTTTGGTTTGGGGGAGTTTTGTTTTGTTTATTTAATAAATATTTAGTATGCTTTATCTTTTCTGATAGTTTGTATGTTATTATTAACTTTTGTCATATTTTTCACTTTTATATCTTTTAGTGCTTTTTGTTATTCTCTACTTTTGCATATATACACCATGATGATTTTGTCTGTGCTTGCATATGACTGTTGGATTTTAGGATCATTCTGTGTTTTTCTACCATGCATATTTCATATACTTTCACTTTCTTTCCAATCTTATCCACATTCTGTCCTCCTTACCTTCTCCACTTGATATTCCATGACTTACAGCCACATAGCCTTAATGACTCCAAAATCTGTGGGATCCAATAGTATCTCACCTCTTCTCTCTGGAACAATTTTTTATCTCTTCATTTTCAAAGTTGATGCAAGTTCCTATCATAACCCTTCTAATTCCCCCTAGGTTCTAAGTAACCAAAACCCTAGTGTACTCTATGCTGTCCTTGCTTGTTTATCCACCAACATTTTTTTAAATTTTTTTTCTTCATTTTTATTTATTTGAGAGCAACAGACAGAGAGAGAAAAAGGCAGATAGAGAGAGAGAGAGAACGGGCATGCCAGGGCCTCCAGCCACTGCAAATGAACTCCAGATGCATGCGCCCCCTTGTGCATCTGGCTAACGTGGGTTCTGGGTAATTGAGCCTCGAACCAGGGTCTTTAAGCTTCACAGGCAAGCACTTAACTGCTAAGCCATCTCTCCAGCCCTAAGCCATCTCCCCAGCCCCCAACATTTATTAATGTCAACAAAATCATTGTTAATTTGCTACTATGACATTTTCATAGCAAACATATCCACTAACTTTGGTCATTCTTGCCATTAGTATTTTACTCTTGGAGTAATGTAGAGGCCATCTGAGACACCTTGCACTTCTAGACTGAGGATATAATTGTTGAACTACATACCTAAGAACACAGCTTATAAAACCAACATAAAATTCAAGCAATAAAATCACACAAAATATGAAAATCCCAATGTAGTTATATAGGAAATGTGAAAAATCAGACAATATAACATAAAATTATAAATCTCTTATAATGCCTTCAAATGACAGTGAATTTAGTTGAACTACAAACATAATTCAAAAGAATAAGTACAAGTATGTTCAAAGAAATCAAAGAAGAAAACCTCAACCCTAAGACAACATAAAAAAAAAAACAACAGCTGATCAAAATAAGAAGGTCAATACAAGATAGATGTAATACAAGACAGAAATACTTAAGAAAAGCAAGTCTGCAAAAGAACAATGAGTCAAGCTTAAAACCTAAAGCGCTTTAAGCTTGGCATGGTGGTGCACACCTTTAATCCCAGCAGTCAGGAGGCAGAGGAAGGTGGATCTTCATGAGTTTGAGGCCACCCTGCAGGTCAGCCTGAAACAGAGAGAGACCCTACCTCATAAAACAAAAATAAATAAATGCATAAAACCATTTAGAAAGCCTCACCTATAGAATGGAGAGGAAAGATGAGACAAGGTGAAGGAATTACAACATGCCAATGAGGAGAACGATAAATTAATAAGAAAATACAAGTGGGTCTTTCAAGACATCCAGGACACTATGAAGATATCAAATCCAAGATTTATGGACGTTGAAGAGAGAAGACTTTCAATCTACAAGAACAATAAATGTTTTCAACACAATCAGAAGGGCATGTCTCAATATTATGTAATGAGATGCTAATATAGATCTAATAGGCCTTTAATCACCAAACACATAAGAACAGAAAATAACCTCCCCTAAATGTATTTTAATTAAATTACCAAATGGTTATACCAAAGAAAGTATAGCGGAAGCAGCAAAAACGAATCACTGAGCCACTTATAAAGCCAGGCCCATCATAAGAACAGCAAATTTCTCAACAGAAAATTGAAAAGTCATAAGATCTTAGAATGATGCATTTCATGTTCTGAAAAACAATAGCAACCCAGACAGACTACTAGATCTATAAAATGGATCTGTCATAGTTGAAAGAAAAGAAAGAATTCTCTACAATAAAAGCAGGTTAAACAAAGTCAAGATCACCAGGCCAGTTTTTCATTAAAAAAATAAATAAATAAAAGAATATTTTGAATTGAAGAGAAAGAAAACCACATACTTGTTATCATAGGAAAGAATAAACCATGCTTGAATAATAGTTGATGCAAGAAAGGAATAGAAAAAACACCAACAAAATTAACAAGTACAGGAATTAGTTCCTAACCCCTAGTTCTCCAGCCCTAGTAACCCTGATGTTGGCATGGGGAGACCTGGACCCTGCAAGTATGCTGCAGATGTAGACCTTTTGCTCTAGCTTTTAGATTGACCAGCCCAACTCCCTATTCCACTGAGCCAGAAGATGCACAGGCCACTATGAGAGCTGTCCTTTTGCCCCTGGCTCCATAATTTCCCTGCTCCTGGTTCCCCAATCCCTGGTTCACCTGTGCTGAATAATGCATGCCAGAAAAATGAGTAGGTCTGAGTTCCCAATTGCCTACCTTTCAGTTCCCGAGATACCCTTATTACACTTACAACCTCCATGATCTGCACATCTGCATTATAGCCCCATCTTACTTGAACCCAATTCAATTTAAAACAGAATACTCACTAAAGATCCTACAAGGGCAAATACTTGCTACTTCCTTAATAAAATAATAGTTGTACCCCAACATGGGTAGACCACAATGCAAAAGAAGGAGGAGGAGGAACAGGAACAGGAGAAGGAGAAGAAAAAGAAAGTCAGAAAACTGAAATATCTACAACAAGAATGCCTATTCCCACAATGGAAGCCTCCAGTGAAAACATACAGAAAACAACAGAAATTGAATCCCAAAATGGAAACAGTACAAGCTATATGATCTGAACCAAGTGAATTTCAGAACTGGAAGCAAATCATCAAAAAACCAGCAATCACATGAATAAAATTAAGCAAAATCACCTCTTAGAGCACACAGATGTTGTCACTAGGTTTAACTTACTTAAGAAAAACAGAGAGGCCTCAAAAGACAGATAAATGAATTAAAGGTAATCCAACAAACAAAGAATTTCAATAACCAGTGGAATAATCTTAATAAAGACATGATTAAACATAAGAATGAATTCCAAGAAGTATCACAAAAATTTAAACATGAAATTGTACCTCAAAACTGAGATGAACACAATTCTGAAAAGAACAACAGAAAACAAAAACCAAATAGAGCTTTGAAAAACCTCTCTAGAACCTCTAACAGAGTCTCTCATGTGGAGGACAGAACCTCTGAGCTGAAAGACAAGACAGAAGAAACTGATTTGCTAAGTTCAAAAAAAAAAAAATGTGAACAGAACCCAAACTACTGTACCTCATGAAATTATCCCTCATAATAAATGATTAAAGGGAAATTTTCCATGATAAAAGTCAGCTCTATTATTATATGAACACAAAGCTAAACCTACAGGGAATATTCCACACAGAAGAATCAAACAACCACTCTCAAGAACCTACAAGAAAAAGATCCCAATTATCAAAACTGGATAAGGCTAAAAAAATGTACAAAGCCCAAGAAAGCACCAAACTCCATAAAGCACCCCAACATGGCAGTGATTAAGTCAAACCTCTCAGTTATATATTAATGGTTTTAATTCACCCATCTAAAGACACAAATTACTAGGGTGGATCAGAAAAATGGAGCCTTCTATCTGCTGTCTTTTTAAATTTTTTTTTAAATTTATTTATTTGAGAGCAACAGACAGAGAAAAAGAGGCAGACAGAGAGACAGAGAGAATGGGCGCACCAGGGCTTCCAGCCACTGCAAACTAACTCCAGATGCGTACACTCCCTTGTGCATCTGGCTAACATGGGTCTTGGGGAGCTGAGCCTTGAACTGTGGTCCTTAGGCTTCACAGGCAAGCGCTTAACTGCTAAGCCATCTCTCCAGCCCCTATCTGCTGTCTTTAAGAAACTTACTTCACCATTAAAGACAGACACCTCCTCGGGGTGAAAGGATGAAAAATGATATTCCAAGCAAATGGAAATAGTAAACAAGCTGGTGCTACTATATTAATATCTAACAAAAGAGACTTCAAACTAAAAGTAATTGAAAAAGACAAAGAAGGCCACTTTTTACTCATCAAGGGAACAATCCAAAAGGAGGACATCACAATTACTAAATTATATGCACCAAACCCAGGTGCACCACACTCTACAACAAAACATACTTGACAGCAAAACAGAAATAAACACCAACCCACCATAATTAGGGATTTCAATTCTCCACTATCATCGATAGACAGATCATCCAAGCAGAAAAGCAGCAGGGAAATAATAGAGCTCAACAACCCATAGACCAACTAGACCTAACAGACATCTACAAAATATTCCACTCAATTCTACAGAATACATCTTCTTCTCAGCAGCCTAGGGAACCTTCTCCAAAAGATATCATAAATTAGGCCATAAAGCAAGCCTCCGTATATTCAGGAAAATTGAAGAAACTTCCTACATCATATCAGATCACAATGCTTTAAATATAGAAATTAACAAGACACATCAGGACTTCCACCAGCTACTGAATGGATTCTCAACCAAATTCTATCAAACCTCATTGAAGAATTGAAACCATTTTTTTCTCAAACTGTTTCACATAATTGGAGAACAGGAAATGCTCCCCAGCTCATTATATGAAGCTAACATCACCCTAATACCAAAACCAGATTCAAGGAGAAAAGAAAACTATAGAAATATATCCCTTATGAACTTTGATGCAAAGGTCCTGAAGAAAATCCTTGCAAACCAAATTCAACAACACATCAAAAGCATTATCCACCTTGATTAAGCAAGATTCATCCCAGTGATGCAGGGATAGATCAACATACAGAAATCGGTTAACATATTACACTACATAAATAAACTTAATCACAAGAACCATATTATCATCTCAATAGATGCAGAGGTCTTTGGCAAAATACAACATCACTTCATGATCAAAATGCTGGAGAGAATAGGTAGGGAGGGTTTATACCTCAACACAATAAAGGCTACATATAAACCACCTAAAGTCCAAATAATACTTAATGGGAAAGACTTAAGGAGTTCCCATTGAGATTAGGAACAAGACAAGGGTGACCACTCTGACCACTGCTCTTACATAGGACTGGAAGTCCTAGATCAAGCAAGAAGATAGGAGAAAGAAATAAAATGACACAAATTGGAAAGGAAGAAGTCAAAAGAGTCCTATTTGCAGATGACATGATGGCATATGTAAGTGCCATGGAAGTCTCCACCTCAAAACTTCTAAAGCTGATTAATTCAGCAAAGTGGCAGAATAAAAAATCAACACACAAAAATCAGTAGCTTTTCTATATGCAAAGGACAAATATACAGGGAAAGAAATCAGTGAGTCTGTTCCATTTTGAATGGCCACAAAAAAATCAAATTTCTTGGAATAATAATAACCAAGGGTGTGAAAGATCTATATAATGAAAACACAAAAACATTCAAGAAAAACTTAGGAGGACATGAAAAGATATAAAGACTTTCCATGCTCATGAATAGGTAAAATTAATATTGTGAAAATGGCAATTCTATCAAGAGAAATATAAACATTTAATGCAATACCAGTGAAAATTCCAGCATCATTCTTCACAGATATAGAAAAAATGATCTCAGAATTCATGTGGAATGGCAGCAGGCCTTGGATATCTAAACATATCCTCAGCAAAAGAAACACTTCTGGAGGTGGTATCACCATATTCTATCAAAAAATCAATCCACCCACTCAAAAAAAAAAATGGTGTACAGAACTGAATAAAGAGTTCTCAAAGGAAGAACTACAAATAACTAATACACACTTAAGAAAATGTTCAACATCCCTAACCATCAGGGAAATGCAAATAAAAACAACTATGAGATTCCACTTTACTTCAGTAAGAATGGCGATCATTAAACAATCAAATGACAAAAAATGTTGTCAAGGATGTGGAGAAAGAGGAACCCTCATTTATTGTTGATGGGAATGCAAACTTGTACAACCACAGTGGAAACCAATATTGAGATTCCTAAAAAACAAGAATATAGAACTATCAATAGACACAGTCATCCCCTTTCTGGGCATTTACTCTGAATGTTCCATGCTTCTCTACAGAGATATTTGCTCAACCATGTTTATATTTGCTCTATTCATAATAGCTAAGAACTGGAATCAACCCAGGTTTCCATCATTTGATGAATGATAATGAATTTATGGTATATTTACACAATGGAATTCTACTCAGCAGTAAGAGAAAAAATGGTACAATGAAATTTGTAGGAAAATGTATGGACTTAGAATGGATCATTCTCTGTGAACACACACAATCACAGAAAGCAAATCCTGCATCTTCTCACTCATCTGAAGTTTCTAACCTGATCAGCTTGAGGTGCTGACATACCTTATAGGCAACTTGAGGCCCTGAAAACAGCAATGGAAGTGTTTGGAGGAGGAAAGGAGGAGATTGGTAGTAATAAATACAAAGTTAAACCAAAAATGAACTATCACCAAAGAAACCTTTTTCCTTGAAGGTAAAATAAAAGATTTTTATTCAACAAGAATATAGGGTGAGCATCTGAAAAGAAGGGCCCTGGAAAGGGTTGAACGAAGCCTAACCTTCAAAAAGTTTGGCTCTCAGCTGTAACTCCCAGTTATCAGGGCTCAAAGATACACATAAGATATCATCTTAACATGATGCACACACCAGTGTGCTGGTGGCACATAGCCTTGGTGAGTAACAAATGGCTTTCTGGTTGGCTAAAAGATCTGATCAGAGGAAAGGAGTCCATACCTGGAACTGGGAAACAGGTCAGAATCCTATGGAGACAAAGAATATGCTCTCCAATGTCAAGCTCCTATTGACTTTAGCTAAAATAGGAGCTACACCCATCAATATCTCCCTAAGTTAATAATTTTTTTCCTATTTAATCTATGCTGACTTAACTCAACACTGGAAAACCTGTTTTTCTTTTCCAGAAGGTAGTGAGACCGGAGGAAATAGACTACCCCTCATATCTCTCATATCTCAGTCGAGGCCCAGGTGACACCTCAGAGGAATTGGGGAAATGAGCAAGAGTGCTGCTTCTGTGGTGAGCCTGACAATCAGTGCCAGGGTGAAGGACAAAGATGCTGAGGATACTCAACATATACCAAAGCAGAAGAGGCTCCTAAGAGCTCATCAGTGAAGTAGACTTAAAACACACCCACCAAGGTTCAAAGAGTTTTGTGGAAAAAAGAGTGGAAAGATTGTAAGAGCCACAGATTGGGATATCATACCTAGAGACATTGCCTCTCCCCAATATCTGACTTCTGCTTCAACACTGTATAGCACACAACTCCATGGGTAATACCACCAACCTCACTGAGGAGGGCCCCCTGTGGAATGGGGTGAGGAAGAAGGGAAAAGATGTTACTAACACATTATGTAACCATGCAAAGCCCATTTTTAATTAAAAAAAAATAAAATAAAAAGAATGACAGGCATTAAAAAATGCCTTTAATAACAATTATGAATAAAAATAGCCTTAATTTCCCAAATAAAAGACACAGAAGAGCAAAATAGATGAAAAAACAGGTTTATATTTGTTGCCTCCAAGAAACATACCTCATCATAAAAGACAGATGGTATTGTAGTGAAAAGATGGAAATGCTATTTGAAGCAAATGCCACCTAGAAAAAAGCAGGTTTTTCTGTTCTAACATCTGACAAGCTAGAATTTAAAGCAACATTATGTGAGTGGGTTGTTTGACTCTTTAATGTTTAGGTTTTTGAGTGCTTTGTAGATTCTAGAGATTAGGCCTCTGTCAATTGGATATTTAGCAAATATTTTCTCCCATTCTGTGGGTAAGCTATTGGCTTTGCCTTATTGTATATTTGTGAAGAAACTCTTCAGTTTCAGATCCCACTGGTTGAGTGATTGTTTAAGACCCTGTGCTACTGGGGTTTTGTTCAGGAAGTCTTTTTCCATTCCTATGTCATGGAAAATTCCTCCTATATTTTCTTCGAGTACTAGCCTAGTTTCTGGTCATCTATTGAGGTCTTTGATCCCTTGGGACTTGAGTGTTGTGCATGGCGAAATGTGTGGATCAAGTTTCAATTTTCTGCATATGGTTATCCAGTTTGTCCAGCACCATTTGTTGAAAATGCTGTCTTTTTTCCAGCCTATACTGTTAGGGCCTTTGTCAAATATCAAGTAGCTGTAATTAATTGACCCAAAGTCCAGGTCCTCAATTCTATGCCATTGGTCTATACTCCTGTTTTTATGCCAGTACCATGCTGGTTTAGATCAGGTATGGTGATGCCTCCAGAGGTATTTCTTTTGCTGAGGATATACTTGGATATCCAACGCCTTCTGCCTTTCCATATGAAATTTGAGATCATTTTTTCTATCTCTGTGAAGAACAATGTTGGGATTTTAATTGGAATTGCATTAAATCTACATATTGCCTTTGGTAATATTGCCATTTTCACAATGTTAATTCTGCTTATCCAGGAACATGGGAGATCTTTCCATTTTCTCAATTCCTTCTCAATTTATTTTTTGAGTTTTTTAATGTTTTCATTATATAGACCTTTGACTTCCTTGGTTAACATTATTCCAAGGTCTTCTTTCTTTTCATTGCTATTGAAAATGGGACCATGTCCCTTATTTATTTCTCTGTATCTTTGTCATTTGCATATAGAAAGGCTCCTGATTTTTGTGCATCGATTTTGTATCCTGCTACTTTGCTAAAGGAGCTAATCACCTTCAAGAGTTTTGGGCCAGGTGTGGTGGTGCACGTCTTTAATCCCAGCACTCGGGAGGCAGATGTAGGAGGATCACAGTGAGTTTGAGGACACCCTGAGACTACATAGTTAATTCCAGATCAGCCTGAGCCAGAGTGAGACCCTACCTCGAAAAACTAAAAAAAAAAAAAAAAAAAAAAAAAAAAAAAAAAGTTTTGGGATGGAGTCTTTCAGGTCTCTTTCATATATAATCATGTCATCAGTGAATAGAGCTAACTTAACTTCTTCCTTTCCTAACTGTATCCCCTTTATTTCTTTCTCCTGTCTTATTGCTTGAGCTAGGACTTTCAGTGCTATATTGAAGAGCAAAGGTGAGAGTGAACACCCCTGTCTTGTTCCTGATCTCAATGGGAATTCCTCCAGTCTCTCTACATTAAGTATTATTTGGGCTTTGGGAGCTTTGTATATAGCCTTTATTATGTTGAGATATGAATCAACCATGCCAATTCTCTCCAATGTTTTGATCATGAAGGGATGTTGTATTTTATCAAAGACCTATTCTGCATCAATTGAAATGATCATATGGTTTTTGTGTTTAACCTTATTTATATGGTGTGTTGCATTGACAGATTTCTGTATGTCAGAGTACTTGATGACCCATAAAATATTAGTGGTAAGACCCTACTGCTGAAGACACCATATGCAGTTGACAGGTAACATGGAATGGCATGGCTGGAAGCTGGAAGAGAGTCAGTCCCCAGACAGTCAGTGCCTCTAGAGCCAAAAGGTGCTACATGGGTGACTGGGGGAAAATGACCAATATCTGTCCAAGAAACTCATGATCTAACCTACTTAGCAGCAAATAACCTGTCTTGATACTCACACAATGCAATAGTGGCACAAAGCCATCGTGGGAAACCAACTGCTCTTGATTTGGCTAACTGATTCCCCTCAGTGGAACAGAACCCATAAGTGGAACTGAGAAACAAGTCAGGACCGTATCCAAAAATGAGCCCACTTTCCATTATCAAGCTTCCACCAATCATGGGCTGCAAGAGGGCCTACACCTGTTAAATTCTCTCTTAAAAATTAATGGTTATCCCATTTATCTGGTGCTAACTTTATTCTTCATTGGAGAATCTACTTCTCTTTTTCAGATAGACATAGATCCTAATGAGAGAACCAGCCCATCATACCTCAAAAGGGTCCTAGCTGAAACTAAGAATAATTGGAGAAACAAGAAAGGGTGTTATTTTCTTAGTGAATCAGGTACCAGCACAAGGGTGAAGGAGATCAACAAAGAGAACAATCAACTTCTACTAATTCAGATATCCAGAGACACAGAGGCTCTCAAGACCTCATCACTGAAGCAGACCTAAAATGAACCTAACATGACTCAGGGAAATTTGTGGAAGAAGGGGCAGAAAGAAATGTCAAAGCCACATAATGGGACATGGTACACAGAGATAATTTCTCCTACCCACAACTGAGGGCTAACCCCACAATGCATTACCCATATACCTCAACAAGGAGGGGTCAGCGAAGGGGGAAGGACAGGGAAGAGGCTAACAATGGTACCAACTTGATGGTATTCACTTATTTACTGAGTACAAAACTAATTAATAAAAATAAATAAATAAAAATAACACACTAAGAAGATAAATAAATAAAGCAACATTAGTCCAAAAAGATAAATATCATACTATATATATATTTTTTTCACAGTAGGGTCTTGCTCTAGCCCAGGCTGACCTGGAGTTCACTCTGTAGTCTCAGGGTGGCCTTGAACTCACAACGATCCTCCTACCTGTGCCTCATGAGTACTGGGATTAAAAGTGTGCACCACCATGCCCAGCTCACTTTATACCAAATAAGTGAACAAACCCAAAGGAGCATGTTATAATTCTAAATGTATTATTGCTAAACACAGGTGCATGCAATTTTCTTAAACAAGCAGGTGCAGCCAGTTTTATTAAACAAACCCTACTAGATGTAACACTACTGGTTATTCCCTGCACAATAGTAGTGGGTGACTTCAATGCCACACTCAGCAAGTGACAGATCATCTGGATTAAATGACATCATAGAACAAATGGGCTAACAGGAATCTATAGAACATTCCATCTGAACATTGCAGAATAAACATTCTTTTCATTAGCAAATTAAACTCTCTAAAATAGGTCATGTATTGTGACACGATGTAAATCTTAACAAATACAGAAAAAAATTAATAATTTCTCGTATTCTATGATTCCAATATAATGTCTACTAATCAACAGAAAAAGAGACAATAGAACATAGGTAAACTCATGGAAATAAATTATACACTATTGAATGATTCATGGGTCACTGAAAAAAAAAACAAAAAGAAAATCAAAGATTTCTAGGATAAAAAGATGATGAAAAGATAACATACAAAACATATCTGAACATAATGAAGTCCCTATATGACAAACATGTAACCAATGTTATGCTAAATGGGGAAAAACTCAAAGCATTGCCACTAAAACTAGGAACAAGACAAGCTCGTCCACTTTCGACACTCCTGTTCAATATTGTGCTAGAAGTCTTAGCTATAGCAAGAAGACAAGAGCAGCAAATGAAAACAATACGAATGGGAAAGGAAGAAGTCAAAACATTTTTGTTTGCAGATGACATAATTCTATACAAGAGACTCTCACAACTCCACCAGGAACCCTTAGAAGTGATAATCATTTTCAGAAAAGTGGCAGGATAAAAATTGACATAAAAAACAGTAGTCATCATATACCAATAAAAAAACATGTTGAAACTGAAATTAGGACAACAACCCAATTCAAAAATTACCTCAAAAATACATTTGGATAAACCTAACCATGGAAGAGAAAATTCTCTAAAAGGAAAAATCGAAAC
This sequence comes from Jaculus jaculus, assembly GCF_020740685.1. Taxonomy (NCBI): domain Eukaryota; kingdom Metazoa; phylum Chordata; class Mammalia; order Rodentia; family Dipodidae; genus Jaculus; species Jaculus jaculus. Next base: position 37,932,235 of record NC_059103.1, read on the forward strand.
ACTGAGGAGAGAAATTGAAGCAGACTGTAAGAAATGAAAAGATCCCCCAGGTTTATTGTGTTCATTTGAACTAGATGCCCCTCATAAACTCACGTGTTTTGAATGTTTAGTTCCCAACTGATGGCAATTGGGATAGTGGTGCTTTGCTGGAAGAGATTTGTCACTGGGGGTGGACCCACTGTTAGTTGGCTCACTCTCCTGCTGCAGTATTCTCCCTGATGTAGAAGAGGTGATGGCGAGCCTCTGCTGCTCATGCCATCCTTTCCCCTACCATTATAGAGCTACCTTGCCAGTCTGTAAGCAAAAGTAAACAACTTTTCTCCCATCATCTGCTTTTGTTCAAGGGCTTTGCATCAACAAGAAGGTAGCTACGACACTCACTGGTTGGAAGAATCAATAAACCTATTTCTTTCTTAGCTAACTAAAAAGTATCATTGAGGAAAAGAGGTTGTGCAGAAGTACCTTGCAAGAGTGAATTTTTGGTCAGGGAGGCTTCTAAGGCCTCCAAAATCATACTAACTATTGATAATGCTCTTGGTCCCCTACAAGAGTTAGCTAGTAAGACTCTATTGCTAAAGAAACCACATACTTTGATTGTAGGACACCAAAAAAGAAAACTGGAACTTAGCTGGAAGTTTCCTCCATGCAGGCTAGTTGTCAGAGTACTGAAAAATGCTATGCAGTCTGCTACATGGGGTGAAGAAATTATTAACAGTCGTACCCAGCAGTGGACCCTGTGAGCTATATAACTGACCATTGAGCAAGATGTGACCTCTGGTATAATAGTCACATGACTGTTATGGGGTTTATTATCTGTTTGATGACTATATTTGAGGCTTGACACATCACAGGGAATTCATGCCTGGTACTGAAAATCTAATCAAAAGTCTGTGACTAGGGACATCATAGACCCAAGGAGGGGAACTACAATTGTATACCAACCAGCAAATTGCCTTCTAAATATTTATATTTATGGCCATAGATTAATGCTGCTCTCACCCTTGGTCAGAGAAGTTTATTTTGCAATTTGCAATGACTCCTAAGGAGACTCAAAACTCATCAAAATGTAAAGAAAATGTGACTCTTAAGTCCTCATACTAAATGAGGCATCAGTATCATCCCCTTCAAGGCTCAAGGAATAGTATGGAAGAGGGACTGCCAACAATGTATCATACAATAGACTTGAGAAATAGTGAATGTTAGAATTAGAGAATATCATAAAGTTTGGTATAAATAATCATTACAAGTGAAAAGAGGTGTCATTGTATTTAATGCACAATGTTTATTATACTCTGAATATGTCCTAATTTTTTAAATTTATGACTAAAATATAACATTGTATTTTGAAAAGGACTCTTGATCTCAATCCAGGTTCTCTCCAATTTGTGGAAAGTAGATTCCTTTGGAAAAAACAAAAAAATTTCAAAATTACCAAAGCAGTGTATCACTCTCCTATGTCCTGCACCCAAGACATAAGTGGACAAAAAAAATAACATATGTTCTTTTTATTTTGTTTTTCTAACAGTGGAACCCTACATTGTTCATTTTCTAACCCTAACCAACCTTCTATATAGCTGGCTTTCACACATAAATTACTTCAAATGCTATTGTTTGCAAAATATTTTTCAAATATTTTCAAAACAGATAAATAACTGTCCTCTAACACACTTTTAATACATGGCATTTTGAAAATTCACATGTTATCTCAGAAACAAAACAGGTGGGGCGTGGTGGTGCATGCCCCTTTAATGCCAGCACTTGGGAGGCAGAGGTAGGAGGGTCGCTGAGAGTTCAAGACCACCCTGAGATCACATAGTGAATTCCAGGTCAGGCTGAGCTAGAGCGAGGCCCTACCTTGAAAAATGAAATAAATAAATAAAGATTTAAATGATAGATAGACTAGGGGAAAAAATAAAGATACTAAATAAAGCAAAGGCACATGCTGATATTATCTTGGTGGAGAGGAATTTTTTAAGTATGAAAGAAAGAGGAATCTTGAAAGTGAGAGCACTGACTTAATGTATGACACTTCTGTATAGAATACCATAAAACATGAAAATACACTAAAAAGAAAGAAAACTCACATGTATCCCTTATATATTTGTAGTGTAAGAACATAAAACAAAGTCAAGAGCAAATATATCAAAAAGGTAAAGAAGCCTGTTTGCTCTTCATAGCTGTGTTATATTACACGTGTTCTAGTTTATTTGTTCTGCATGCTTTTTGAGGGTGTATAGCCATGACACCCTTTCTTGGAAGTCTAGGATAGAAACTATGAGAACAGGCAGTTCTCAATGTGTTGGGACTAAAACGGTTCACCATCTTCTTTTTAAAAAAAATTTAAACAAGGATTCTTACTTATGTACTTATTTTGAGAAAGAGAGAGACTGAGGCAGAGAGAGAGAGAGAATGGGTGTGCCAGGGCCTTCAGCCATTGTGAATGAACTCCAGATGTGTGCACCTCCTGGTGTGCATGTGTGAGATTGTGTGCTTGCATCACTGTGCTCATGGCTATGTGGGACCTGCAGTTTTGAACATGAGTTCTTATCCTTTGCTGGCAAACACCTTACCCATTCACCACATTTTTATTGTCTTGAATTTTGGTGTTTCTTGTGCTATAATGTACATATTTTTGCATCTTGGATTAATTTAATGCTTGTATTTTCTAGTTAGTTGCAATATTATTACATGTGTCAATCAATCTGATGTTGTATACCTTCAGGGTAGGAGCTTATGGTGCTAGGTGTGGTTCTTAAGACTCTAAGAGTATCTACAAAAGTGACCTTAGATGTTGGGTTTGTTGTCTCTGAGAGTATTCAAGGAGGCTGAGTTGAACAAAATACAGGCAGATTCTAAAATTTAAATAAACAATATATGCATTCAATGAAAATCAGCACAGGATATTTATGAAAAAGTAGGTATTATGACAATCAGATCCTTTAACAGTCTCAATCTCTTAGGGTGTGTGTGTTGCCTCACACCCTTAATCCTGTCAACTAGGAGATTAAGATTTCTGTTCTGTTGAGGGTTCCAAGTCAGCTTGTGACCAAGTGAGACCCTTCCCTGATGAACAACAGAAGAGGAAGCAAAGCCACTATAAATCAGGAAGCAACAAATGACAAGCCCCAAATATACCAGGGCTGGAGAGATGGCTTAATGGTTAAGCGCTTACCTGTGAAGCCTAAGGACCCTGGTTCGAGGCTCAGCTCCCCAGGACCCACGTTAGCCACATGCACAAGGGGGTGCACTCATCTAGAGTTCCTTTGCAGTGGCTGGAGGCCCTGGCACACCCATTCTCTCTCTCTCTCTCTCTCTCTCTCTCTCTCTCTCTCTCTCTCTCTCTTTGCCTCTTTCTCTGTCTGTCACTCTCAAATAAAAATAAAAATAAAAATAAAAAGAATGGCAAATCCAACTATCCATCAGATTTAACCTATAATTTTTCCTGATATGGAAGGTGCAATTAGCACTTCCAATTCAAGCCTACATTCCAGGCTTATTTGGTGAGTACTGAGCTGGTGTAATCCCAGTTACCTTTTGGGATGATTTTGGTCTCAGTTATGCTGTGCACCTGCTTGAGTCCTTTGGTGTGCTGTGTATTCAAGTAGGCTGCCTGGGTTGCTGGATTGCTGCTCTGGTAGTAGGTGCTGGGTGCTGTGATCTCCCTTCCCCTGGTCTCTGGTGCTTGCTGGCACTTGTGCTTGTGGGGGAGGGGGGGAGGGGAGACTTTAGATGGTGGTTCTAGTTCTCCAGCTGGTCCACATGATCCTCTGCTTCGTGATCTGGTCTCTGCAATCCTACCTTCAAGTTTCTTGAGTTTTTGAGGAGCTCTGGTGTGAGTGGAAAATCCCCTCACCTGGCTTTTCCTCTTGGGGCTCAACCCAAGCCTTGCAGTTGTGGCCCTGCAGACCGGGTTCCCCGGGCTGCTGGAGCCACTTCTGCCTGCATATGTGGGCTTCCGAAGCTCTGGCTCTCTCTTCCATTCACTGCTTTTTTTTTTTTTAATTTTGATTAACATTTTCCATGATTATAAAATATATCCCATGGTAATTCCCTCCCTCCCCACCTCCACACTTTCCCATTTGAAATTCCATTCTCCATCACATTACCTCCCCATTACAATCATTGTAATTACATATATACAATATCAACCTATTAAGTATCATCCTCCCTTCTTTTCTCTACCCTTTATGTCTCCTTTTTACCTTACTGGCCTCTGGTGCTAAGTATTTTCATTCTCATGCAGAAGCCCAATCTTTTTTGATTGCATAATATTTGGCAGCTTTCTCCAGGAGACAGGTCAGATTAACCACACACATGCCAGGGATTGGCATGCAGAACAGCCATGTTGGAGAGTTTCCCAGTTTGCCTCTAGGATAACCTTGCTTAAGCCCTTGACAATGCCAGTGAGTGCAGCCATGACAGCCCGGTAACCATGACACTACAGGTTCACAGAGCAGCCATACATGGTCTTCTGAGTGATGGGGATAGCATGGACTGTGATCATGAGTCTCTCCACAATGCCAAATTATGGAGGGTCCCTTGACCTAAGGGTCCTAAGCAGTAACTGGAGAAGAAGGCAGTGCTGGTGATCTTGAGTCCATTATCTCATGGTTCATCCTCACTCCATGAACATCAGCAGAAGGTACAGAGATGACGACCCTTTCAGATCCACCCACAAAGTAAGCCCCAGCTTGTCCCAGTGTAATGAAAACACCAGTGAACTCCCATCATTCTCAGTACCTGTATCAACCCACTTGAGGTTGGCATGATCTTGTTCCAGCAAGATGCCAGTGGCCTACCCATCAATGACAAGCCTTCCATTCCCAGTCTTGACTCTTATACGACTTGTCCTGGATGGCATCATATTGCAACATAGGGACCACGTGCTTAAATTCAATAAAAGCATTTAATGGCAACAATAGCCGCTCTACCTGAGTTGTAAAGCAGCCCTGTTGACCAGCATCCCGATACAACCAAATCCATTCACTGCAGCTTTACCATCATGTCTCAGAGTTGCAGCTGTAAGTCATGTGGGGAAGGGCAAAAAGCCACCAGTAGTCTCTTTTCAGTTTCTAAGTTCTTAATTGAATCAAGCATGTCTAGAAATGAGTGTTCTTTTTTTGGCAGGGCAATATTTCTACTGAACAAGAATTATTTTGTACATTGGTCTTTTTATATACTGTTATATATAAATTTTATATACTGTTAGTAATTTAGCAAGCCTTCCTTAAAAGGAACTGTTGACAGTAAATAACACTGATAAATTAGATCAATGTTTACCTTGTCTGAGAGATAGAAATGTGTGAAGTATTTTGAGGCACCACAAATATTTACCAAACATCAATTCATTACTATAATCAGTAGCCAAACTAACCAAGAGTATTTCTTGCTTTTGTAAATATATCTTGACTTAGAATACTGTTCTCTGTTCTCACCCTTATTACCCTATTCCAGAACATGGTTGTCTACTTGGAAGACAAAAATCTTACAGGTAAATTGGATAATCTTCAGTCTCTAGTTTCTCTTCACTTCACACTGATCTCAACATAGCAGTTGCAGTGATCTTCAAAAATGTGTGAAGCCATTCACATTATTGCTCCTGTTCCCACCTCAAAATTGTTCACTCTTACATTGATCTCAGGTTTCACAAATCTTGTCTCAGAGAACAAAGTCATTAACATAGCCCTCAAGACCCATGGAAGCTTTTGTCTCCTGACTACTTTTGTAGGTGTCATTTTGGTCTTTTAATTCTCAGAGCTCACCATAATCGTTTGCTCTTACAGGCCCTCGGTTGGCAATTCCTTTCTTTTTGTCCATCCTTTCACTTGTAAAACACCTTTCCATTGTTTCTCAGATTTGATGTTGTATATACTTAGAAAACTTTCCCTTAGAATCTTATTATGATCCAAATAAGAACCAATCTTGTCGTTTCATTGCATTTTCATTGCATACTTACTTTCCCCATCCCACACATATGCTCATTAAGTTATAAATTAATGTCTTCACTGTTTTGCTGTTTTGACTCCAGAATCTAGTATAGGACCTGACATACAGTTTTTAATTAATGAATTGTGTGTGTCAATGAATATTTGTTTAATGAAGAAGAGCTGAGAACATTTTTGCTCTAACCAGCAAAGAAGAGTCAGCTGAAGTGACCTGCCCAGTGAGTGAAGAAGGGAAAGTGTAGCACAGAGTAGCAGGGACCCAGGAGCAGCAGATGCAGGCAGGAGTGAGCAAGGCGAAAGTGACTCCATAGCACAGTGTGATGTCTGTCCAGATGAGAAAGGTGGCCATGCCAAGGAAAAGAACTGCACCAACTCAAGGCAAGTGACTTAACATGAATCTTTCAGCATGCCTTCATGAGCTTGGCTGAGAATAGATAAAGCAGATTAAAATTTTGAAATCAAAGACACTTGGGGCATAAGAATGACATCACTATGTACAATGTGTAACCCCTAGGCATTGTTAGCTTGAAGAATTCAGGTCAAACATCCTCCTCTGAGGCCACCATACTCTTCTCTTCCTTTGTACTAGGCAAGGTTCTCTAGAGAAGCAGTACCAATAGAATATGAGGGGAATTTGCACTGGCTTCCATAATAAAGGCTGGGTAGCCCAACAATGATCATTTGCACATTGGAAAGGCAGAAAACTCACAAGCTTCTCAATCTAAGAACAGGACACCTCAGGAGTTCTGATCCAGGGCTAAGAGCCAGGAAAGTCACTGGAGCCAATGGCATTGAGTCTGCCTTAGACAGCTAACGGAGCAGAAGTCTAGTGTCACAGGGATTACCACAGCTGCAACAGACACGCACTCAGAAAGAAATAAGGGCAGGCGCACACTTGCTACTTTTTTCTCAAGTCTCTTTATATCCAGGCTGCCCCTTGAAAGGTATTGCTCATATTAAGGGTGGGTCTCCCCCAAATTAATCCTGTGTGCAAGCCTCCTCACAGCCAGCGCCATCTATACTTCCAGGCGATTCTATGTAGGGTCTGACTGGCAATCATGACCAACCAATACACTTTGTGTCCACTTGAACAGTGTTTTCTAAAGCTATTACACTCACACTTTCTCACCTGAGAAAATTTTGCATATAAAGTAAGTGAGCTAATGAAACATGTGCTAATAATAAATAATAAAGGTCAAAGTGCAGGTTAATTAGATGGATCTACTTGTGTATTTTTACATAAGAAAATAAATCTTGGTGGAATGTTTGATACTGCCAGACAGAGAGCATATTCACTATTTTTCATAGTTGATTGATACTTTAAGTTTGTAATTGTCAATAGTAGAATGTCATAAATATGAAGAACAAAATGGCAGCCATATGTTTAAGGTCATTTCAGATATTGGTGGAAAATCTGTCTTAATCTCCATGCAGAATTCATTTAATGATTTTGTTTTCCAGAAACTCAAGTCACTAGCCTAAATGGCAATTTTAAAATCAAATATTCTAGGGCTGGAGAGATGGCACAGCAGTTAAGGCACTTGTCTTCAAAGCCTAACAACTCAGGTTCAATTCCCCAGTGCCCATGCAAAGACAGGGGCAAGAAGGGGCACATGCATCTGGAGTTCATTTGCAGTGGCTAGAGGTGTCTCTCTCTCTCTCCTTGTTGTGAAAGGCTGTAGTTAAGCTGCATGCCTCAACACAGGGAAGTACTCCCCCAAACACCATGGAGTTCTTGCACATTTGGTTCTGAATTAAAGTCTTGCTATTGTGTATTCAGAATCTCTTGAGCATTGCCAAAGTTTGTGAACCCCCACTAAATTCAACTATACAACCCCATATGGGGTTAGAAACCAGACTTTAACATGGGCAGAATACATCTTTCAGGGCACAGTGAATCTTTCTGTGAAAAATGTCTTCCTTACTGGAATACCCTACCAAAATGAGCACACAAGGCACTTGTCTTTGTCTACATAAACCTTATTGTTCCAATACTTTGATCCATGTCATTTCTGCTAACACAGTCAGACACATGTCATGCTGCATGGATCTTTAGGCTTAACACTGGGTAATTATCTGCCTCTGATGCTCATACTTGAGGAACTTGTTCTTTGACCATGAGTGATTACTTCACTTTATTGGCCCTCAGTTTCCCCATGCATAAAAATGAGCATAATATTTACTCAACAGCCATGAAATTTAACAAAATGCCAAACACTGAATGATTTAAGCAATGGACAGTGATTAATCATAGGCCTGATAGATCATGGTTGAGCATTTTGCAGACAGCTGCTTTCTCACTTTTTTTTTCTGCCCAAATAAGGGCACTAATTCAAACAAGAAGCCCCTACCCTCTTGATCTGACCTATGCCTAATTAACTTCCAGAGCCTCCTTTCTAAATATAACTTTGGGGTCTAGGGCTATGACATATAAATGCAGGAGTGGCGGTGGCAAGGACACAAATACGCAGTTCTCGGTATCTTTACATGAGAGAGCACAGTACTTGATGAACCAGTGCTTACTTCCTTCCATCCTTTTGGAGTCTAGTGCAAAGTAGTGGGCAGTTTGTAAGGAGACTGGAAGTGAATCTGCTTTTGGGCAGAGAGCAATGCTTGACGCATAGAATCCAGCAACGAATGGAGTGTTGCCATCACACAACCAATGTCCAACCACTGCTCTGCTGGATTCATGAGTGCTCGGAGTCTCTACTTCTCTTTACCCCTCCACCAGACCAGTAGCCTCTGGAAGATGCTTTGATCAGTTCCTAACAAGATCTTTACTGCTCTTCATTCTTCATGCCTAGCACACTGCCTGGCGTACAGCTCATGCTAAAGAGACATAGATGGGATATGTAGATGACTGAATTTCATTGCATGTTATGTTGGGTACTATGGAAAATATTTTGTATTTGACATTTCTGTGCTAGTGAACCTCACTTTCAGAAATGAAGATTTAGAAACAGGTAACTGAAAATTGATCATTCTAGCATTTCATAGAACACCAGGTAAAACTCTAGTACTTGACACTTAGCTTACCCTAGAACACTATCAGAAATATTGCAAGTTCTTTCACAGAGCACACATAATTTCTAGGACAAAATAAATGCAAAGTGGAAATGGGTATAATTAGCATGGCTACTTCCCTCCTTTCCTGTTAGTATCTCTTTCTTGGTATGTATTTACAAGAAGCTTTGCTCTGCACATGACTCATTCACACCTGAAGGTCTGGAAGTGCAAGGACTGGAGCTTCCAAAATGACATTGCACAGACGGGAGAAGGCAGAATCTGGCTCTGACTTAGGGTCCAGGGGTTCATGAGGGCCTCCCTTAGTTTTGTCTTAAAGGTGTTTTACCAGGAAGGCAAAGTTTGGAATCCACTTTCTAAGGAACCTAGCAAAGCCAAGAAAAGATAGGATTTCTTCCTTAGCAGTAGGCAGGGAGAGAGAGTGAAGATGTTTGTGGTGTAGGGTGAGTTGTGAGGTGGAGGTAAGTAGAAAGCCCAGGTACCTAACTTGGGTTAAAGAAAGTTAAGTTTTTGAGGGGGTGGAAACTCAATATCCCTTAGATCTGAGAAAGTTAAGAAGTTAGTTGGTATGTAGCTTAGATAGAGAAAGAGAGGATGAGAAGAGCAAAAAATCATCTACATATTGTAAAAGTGTGCTGGGCAATAGATCAAGGGATGAAAGGTCAATGGAGAGAGCTTGACCAAATAGGTGTGGGCTGTCTCTAAAACCCTGGGGAAGGGCAATCCATGTGAGTTGAGAGGCAGTATCAGTATTGGGATCTTCCCAGGTGAAAGCAAAGAGATTGTAGGAATCAGGGTGTAGGGGGATGGAGAAGAAGGCGTCTTTGAGGTCAAGAACTGAAAAATGAGTAGTGTAGGAGGGGATGTGAGAGAGGAGAGTATAGTGGTTAGGGACTGCTGGATGAATGGGCATAACGGCTGCAATGACTACGTGCAAGTCTTGGACTAAGTGGTAGGTCCCATCAGGTTTGATAACAAGCAAGATTGGATAATTGCAAGGGGAGTGAGTAGGGTGAAAGAAGCTGGCTTGGAGCAAGCAAGAAATAATAGGTTTGAGGCCTTGGCAATATATGAGTGAGATTGGGTATTGAAGACAGCAGGAAAAAGACATGAGGTCTTTGAGTCTGATGAGGACAGGCATGAGGTGAAAGGCTACTGCTGGTGAGGAAGAGTCCCACACCCTGGGATCAACCTTACAGACAGGGAGGAGGTAACTTGGATCCTTTGTAGGGGAGAGTGCTGGCATGCGGAGGAAGACAGTGTGTGAGCAGTAAGTCACAGACAGAATTTTTGCATAAGATCTAGACCCAGGAGGGGAACGGGACAAGAGGGCATTATGACAAATGAATGGGAGAGAGGAGTGTTCCAGACTACACAGAGTTAGGGGGTGCATGGGGAATTGGATAGGACATAAATATCTGACACAGACATCTGTGAGGGAAAAATCTTACCAGAGTACAATGGCAAGACTAACCAACTGGCCCTCCGTATCTATAACAAATGATAAAGACCTTCCTGCCAGCTGGACTGTGACCCTGGGCTCGTCCACTGTGACACAGAAAGTGTTATTGGGGCCAAGGTCCCAGGGCACTATCAATCTTTGGCCACCAGGCCCAGAAGTTCAGTGATTGGGTCTTGTGGGGAATGAGGGGAAGGGGCTGGCCTAGCTTTTCAAGGAAAAATAAAGGACAGTTGACCTTCCAGTGTCCAGCAAGTCCACAGTGGAGACAGGGTCTTGGTGGTAGGCACGGGTTGTGGCAGGATTTTTCCTACTGACCAGTGTGGCCACATTTGAAGCAGGGTCATGGTGGTGAGTGTTGCGGCCACATTACTTTTTCTGGAAGCGGCCTCAGGGCTGCAGCCAGGAACTAAAACTGCCGTCTGTCTCTGGTCACCCTCTCAGTACATTCCTGATCCTCTCTGTTATTAAAAACTTTAAATGTCAGGTCAAGCAGATCTCCCTGAGAGGTTTGAGAGCCCTTTACTAGGCATTTGAATTTTTTCTGATTTCAGGGGCAGATTGGGCAGGAAACGGCTATTGAGAAGTATCATACCTTCTTGGGAAGTGGGGTCAAGTTGAGTGTATTAGGTGAGTGCCTCAGGTGTCTCATAAACTCAGCTGGATTTTCATTAGGCCTCTGGGTAAGCATCTGGAGTATGTTAAAATTTACAAACTTATGGGACACTTTTGGAGGCCCTCCATGAGGCAAAGAACCATTATATCACAGGCCACATGTCCTGTGGGGTTAGGGGGAGCATGGTATTCCCAGTCAGGGTCCTCTCTAGATTCAGCAAGCATCCCCACTGCGAATGTCTTATCAGTTAAGTGTGCCTCATCAGCATGGGCCTGAGCAGCCACCCAGACATGAACATTCTCCTTCATCAGGAGTGAGAGTGGAGGAGAGAACTACAAAGCAATCATGCCAGGTTAGGTCATAGGCCTGGGTGAGGTAGCAACATTCTTTAGTATAGCATGATGGATCAGTGAAGAAAGACCCTAGACATTTTGCAATCTAGGATAAATCAGACATGGAAAGGAACATGAACACGAATAATTCCTTCAGCACCTGAAACCTCACATAAAGGGTATTTTATATTCCTACGAGAATAAATACATTGGGCAGGAGGGAAAAGAGGAGGATAGGAGATGGAAGATGATGGAGGGGGAATGAAGGCAGAACAGAATGCATAACAAGGGAAGGAGGAGGAGTGTGGGTACCAGGCAGGGGTCAGGAGAGGCTGAGGGAGGTGGAGGAGCTGGAGGGGCTGCTGGGGCCAGGTCATTTATGGTATCTGGGTAAAAAGCAGAGGTTGAGGATGAGTTCAGGGGAGGGGTTGAATTAGAGCACATTCCTGAGACCTTGGCTGGAAGGACCTGATGAGAAGAGCAGGTAGAGCAGAGAGAGGGCTGTGCACGCAAAGTGAAAAATACCTGAATATAGGGTATTTCTTACCACCTCCCTGTACGTTGGCAGAAGTTTTCTAAATCAGTGAGAATTTGGAAATCAAAAGTGCCATTTTCAGGCCATATGGACCCATTGTCCAGATTATATGTGGCCAGGCAGAGTTGCAGAGAAAGATCAGACAATGAGGTTTGATGTCATCTAAGAGTCATAGAGGCTTTAAGTTCTTAAGGAGACAGGCAAGGGGGGTAATAGAAATTGGTTTAGAGGTTTTATTCCCCATGGCAGCGTGAGGCTCTAGTAAGAAGGCTAGTGAGAGGAGACAGAGAAGGAGCAAAAGAAGTGTGGGAGAATGAAACCAGGACTTGCTGGGTTTACACAGAACACCAATATGAGTCCCTGGCTCATTAGGGTGAACAGAACCTGCACCTCCCTCCTAGGCAGAGGCAACTGTCAGCTGTTTAGCCTATTAGTAGGTGTGGCAGGTGACTGTGCTCCTGATGGAGTAAGCAGCTGGCAGTAAAAGATGAGACTTCAGGTGGTGGGGGAGATAAAGAGAGAGAGAGAGAGCATGTGCTGGTTGTGGGACCAAGGGGGAGCATGCAGACCAGAGAGGCTTGAGAGATTGAATTTGAAGCTGACAGGAGACTGTAAATTACAGTGACTCAGTGCTTTATGCGTCAGGCAGTCCTCTGGGCACAGTGGCAGAGGATTCTAAGCACTGAGAGTGGCTGAGGGAACTTAGCAGAGAGGAGGACAGAAATGAAAAAGAGAAAAAAGGAAGGGGTGAGTTGGTTCCTTTATGTACATGGTGGATCAAGTTCAATCCACAGTGGGAAAAAGGGCAAGGAGCTGCCTTCTCCTCTCCAGGCAGAGGGAAAAGAGGAACAAGAGTGTCCTTAGGCCAGCAAACTGAGTCAAAAGGTGCCCCTCAGGGCTCCATGAGCCTGAAAGAAAGAGTCTTGAGGTATTAAGAGTGCAGCTTTCTCAAGACCCAGGGAATCCAGAAATGGGCAAGCAGTGTGGTCTGACATACGGTACAGTTTAGAAGAGAGTGAGAGAGGGAGTATGCCTTCAAGAGAATGAGAGCAAGCTAATCCATGTCATGAGACACATTCTGAGAGGGAAAGGGTGAGAGAAGGGATAAGGAAAGAGAAAGAGAAGGAGGGAGAACTTCTGAGAGCAAGCTAATTGGTGGAAGACATTATTGAGGATAGAGGATGAGGGAAGAGGACTGAAGCCAAATCGTGGTGGGTGGGAGATCCTGCATCTGGCAGATGGTCCAGGGCCATCGGAGGGTGAGTGGCAGCTCAGTGGTCTGGTCTGGGGGAAAGGAGGTCTGGCCACCCAAGGGGGCAACTAGGAGCCTCCTGTCTGAGTCATGTCACCAGATAGAAGGTTTAGGAGTGATCAAGACCATGCAAAATACCCTGAGGCAAAGATGAAAGCTTTCATTTGGGAAAAGCATGAGCTGCCAGGGCTGACTCACAAGAAAGAAATACACCCAACCTGAGTTTTCAGCTAGTGGGCTTTACAGACCTTTTTCAGTTGGGGGAAGGTGAGGAAGGAAAAGTTCCTTTAAGGGAGATCATTACATTAAAATAGGTAGGGTGTGACACCAGAACAGTGACCATGTGACTTTCAAGATAAGGGGCCAGGAAACTGTGACCTGTGCAGTTAGGCAAGGAGGGGATAAGGAATGTGTGGTTTCTTGAGGAATATGGATAATCCATCTCCTTAAGCCTCTGCCACCATTCTGCTGACCTTGGTGACTCCATCTTGGGAGCCCGTCCTGACCTAAGACATATAACAGTTCTCTGTCTATGACTAGCTTTTTCACCTAATATAATGTCCTCAAGCTTCAGTTACATTGTAAGATATGCCATAACCCTTTCTTTGTAAGGCTGGATAAATTATATATATACATATATATATATATATATATGGTATGTATTTATATATATGTATATAAATATTTTTTTGCAGCTGATGATGGACATTTGGGTTGCTTTCACATTTTAGTTGGTGAGTAATGCTTTTATTAACTTGGTATAAAAATATCTTTGGGTGAAGAGATTGCTCAATGGCTAAGTGTACTTGCCACACAAACAGGAGGTCCTTAGGCAGCCTGAGACCACCTGAGTTCAAATCTCCAGAACCTATATGAAACAGCTGAGCATAGCAATGCATAGCTGTAGCTGCAGATAGGGGAGCAGAGACTGGGTGTGGTGTTTGAATGTAAATTCATACCCCAATAGCCTGAGGTACTTTTGATTAAGGTTAAGCTTGCAATTTCAGTCTCCAGCATGCAGAACCCTGGTGGAAGGAGGTATGCCACTGGGTAGAGGCGAACCTTCCAGCCCTACTAGGAATGCTTGGAGAGCCAGTTTGAGTTCTGACCATTCATGTTGGCTGGCTTCTGGATGTCTCTATGCTATGGATCTATGAAAGTGAGCTAGCTTCTCTGCTATTGATGGAGTTTCCCTAGATTGTGTAAGCCTGAAATAAATGACATGAGATGCTTCTGGTAAGGTGTTTATCACAGCAAGGAGAAAATAACAATGGGGAATCACCCAAGGTGTCAGAAAATATGGCAGCTCCCAGGTCAACAAGAGACTCTGGTTCAAATAATAATGAGCAGAAGAACAATGGAGCAGGCATTCAATATTCTGCTCCAGCCACCATGCCCTGTGAGTGTGTGGGATACTACAAGAGCACATACATATAATACACCACAAACACACACACACACACACACACACACACACCACATGCATGATTATATGTAAGCAAAAACTTAGGAATTAAGACCCTGTGATGAAGGTTAATCACAATTGTCAGCCTGAAAGGATCTAGATTCACCATGGAAATAGACCCCTAGATATGTTGTGAGGGATTTTATAGATTAGAATAGTTAAGTTTGGAGGAGACACTCTAAGTATACGTAGTGCGATTCCATGGGCTGCAATGCTGAGTTGAATAAAATAGAGAAAGCTAGCCTAGCATCTGAATTAATCACTCTCTGCTCTCTGACTGCAGACACTATAGGACCAGCTGTTTCATGCTTCATTCCTTCCCCACCATAGCAGACTGCATGCCCTCAAGTGGTAAGTCTGTCTCGAGCCACTTTACTCATGTATTAGCAACAGCAGTGTAAAAATGGACTGATCATACCTACTTTCAATTATGTTGAACACATTCCATGGAGCTAAATTACTAGCAACTCAATTTTAAATGTTTTAGGAAGTACAGTACTGTTTCCCATTGCACCTGCACAATGTCATGTTACTGTCAACAGCAATATAAGGTTTCCAGTTTTCCACAACCAAATTAACAATTGTAATTTTTGTAGAGTTTTTCTAGAGTGTGGTATGAGGCAGTATCTGAGGGGCTGACATCACCTTAATAATTAGTAGTACATAGCATCTTCACATACCCTTATAGGCCGTCTTTAATGAAAACATTGTTTGGTTCTTTGCCCATTTTCAATCATTGTTTTATTGCTACTGCTATTGTTGCTACAGTTGTGGAATTTTAGGCATTTTCTATGTATTTTGAAATTATATCTTTGCAGGATATTATTTGAAACTTCCTTTTACTCTATGAGGCTATACTTTTACTTTATTGATGATCTCTTTTACAATTTTTTAAATTTGTTTACTTATTTTGAGAGACAGAGAGGGAAAGACACACATAGAGAGAGAATGGGTATGCCTGGTCCTCCAGCCACTGCAAACAAACTCCAGATGCATTTGCCACCTTGTGCTTCTGGCTTACATTGGTACTGAGAAATTGAACCTTGGTTCTTAGGCTTCATAAGCAAGTCCATTTGCTCATAACCCATCTCCCCAGCCTGCTAGTGTCTTTTAATGCACAAAAATTTTGACTTGTCATGAAGTTCATTCAGTTTGTCTGTTGTTGCTGCTGTCTTTTGCTTTTTGGATCACAGCTAAGAACCCACTGACAAATCCAATGCTATGAAGCTCTTCATTATGCTGTGGTCTAAGAGTTCCATAGTTTAAGTCTTACCTGTAGGCCTTTGACTCATTGAGGCATATATATACATATATATGTATATACATATACATAAATATATGGGTATATATACATATATATATGATAAAGGAAGAATCTATATTGTTCTTTGTGTATTATCAGTATATTGCCATTTTCATAATATTTTAAAGTAAAATATGGGAATGTTCTCAATGCACCTGAGGTAATCCATTCATGTTTTTTGTGTGTCCATACTTCCTTAAACATGTTGGCTGAGCTCCTCCATGGTTATTGGAATTCTGCCTTCAGTAGTCTGAACACACCAGCATCTGAAACCTGTGGTGTTTATAGCAATAGGATCTTACCAGCTAGTTCTAGTGGGCAACAAGAGCACTAGCAACAGCCTGTGTTGTTTTGACAGGCTCATGGAGATCCATGACCAATGATTCAATGGAAAGGAATGACCCACCCCTGGGACTGAGTTTTCCTGAAACATGAACTGACTGGTATATTCATGATCCCACAGTACCCCAACAAAGCCTGCTCAATATTTAACCCATCAGCAATTTGATGTAGAGTTCAGAAGAGGACAAAAAGAATGAGACATCAAAACAGAAAAAGGACTATTTGGAAAGAGGGTTCAGTGGACTAGGAGTCAGAGGGGAGATGAAAGAGAGCAGTGGGAGAAGAGAAGAATACAATAAAATTGTAGTATGTTCATGTACAAAAATCCTCAAAGTACAATTGTATGCAAGCAGTGTAGGTCAAAACAGTCTGGCAATCATGACCTCCACCGTCTAGTATGGACTTATATCACATCTCTCATTCTTTGACTGGAGAAGTCTGAGGCATTTTCCAACATTCCTCCAAGGGGTTGAGTCCCATTGTATGAATGTGGTAGCTGGTTTGCTAGTTCCTCCTTAACTGAATACCTTCCCTACTCTACCTGGCTCTTCTCCCTATACACAATAAATATGCCTCTTGGACCTCCTGATGTGCACACATGAAAATTGACACCATAGCTTGGCTTGAGGTTGAGGGGAACATAAATCTAGACAAGGAAAAAGAAAGGATGTTAGGAATATATTTTGCAATGCCCATCCTGGAGCCACTCCATAAATCTTTACTTCCTCAGCCATCTTTGGCCTCCTGACAGAGTACCTCCATAGTTTCCTTTTTCTTCTAGATAAGCCATTTGGGAGAAAAGGAATGTTGACAAAATTCATAAGACTGGTTCCTCTAATTTTCATGTGATGCAAATGTCATGCCTGCTACATTAAGTTATGGGCATCTTGGCAAGGGATATCTCTTGTCCCTTTTTAAAGCTCCTATCACTTAGTAGCTGATTAATAAATGTTGCTTGAAGAATTCTGTTGGGTCCTCAGTAGAAGATAAGGAAGAGGTCTTTAGGACATCTGTCAAAGCAGTGAGGAGCTAGTTGAATATCCACAGGAGTGCTGCTGATTCCTCTGGGTAGGAGAAAGTCAGAAGCCAGAGCCTCTTCCTGATTTGCTTATAGGTTCTGACACAGTAATGTCTAGCTCCATGGCTCCAAAATTGCCAATGCCAAACTTACAATGCCAGGGAGTGGTTAGCAGACATTGCTTGTTGTCCTCAGTCCTATCCACCAGGAAATTGGAAGGAATCCCTTTAATAGCAATGAAGGTATGCCAAGCCTCACACAGTCCTTAACAAATTGGAGAACACGATCTTTACCTTGTAGAACTCATGTTCTCCTTGGCACTTACCCCAGAGCCAAAGAGAGGTACCCTTTTAGAGGAGCCCCTCCACCACTCCACTAGTGTTTCTAAAATGCCAGGTTTCTGGCTGGTGCCTGAGTGATGCATCTTCACAAATTCAATAGGAACACACAGCAGGAAAGAGTGTAGAGTTCATCATGAGCTACATGCTGAAACTGGTCTTTAGCCTCATCGAAAAAGTCTCCACCTGTAGGACTTGCAAAATTTCTTAAATTTCTCTTAAAAATATTCACTAAAATATGTTGCTTTTTGTCTACTATCACTTTTTAAAAATTTAGTAACATGTAAAACCCAACCATACAGGAAGCATGATCCCATAAAGCAGCTCAAGACAAAGTTGCAGGAGAGTTTGACCTTGCCACTCCCTTTCCAGAGACTTCATCTAGCTCTTCACTGCATTCGATAGATGTGCCTTGAAGATCCCTTTCCCTTCTTCCATTGAGAACCAAGTTGAATTTTTCAAGTAAAATTTATTGACCAGCTCTAAGTGTTGGGAGCTTTAAAAGAAATAAAATACTTCCCTTGTTCCCCAGATGCCTGTAACTTAAAGCACACAGGTCCCCATAAATAAACCATAAAAGTTTCAGAACTCTGTTGCAGGAACTGACATAGAGAGATGTGGACTTCCTACTAGGTGCTAGAATCTCCACAGAGAAGGACCTTGGTGTCTGGGGAAAATTCTCTGGAGAAAAACTAAATTTTGTTCCAGAAATGTATACAACAGCTTCTGTTTATGTCTCTATTCTGACTGTATCATGCAGACATAAATAGGTACACATGTGCATTTAACATTCTCACCTCCACAGTGACAATTTGGTAGAAAAGGATATGCAGTGTAAGTAAGAAAATTCTACTTGGACAAATATAAGTAGTGATTATTTTGCATCTACATATTTTAAAGTATTTAGATAAATACTGATCAGCCAAAATTGGTTGACCAAAGTGACAACAGTGGTTGACAAAGAAGATAGCATTCATGTGTGAGATCAGACAGGAAACTGGAAAAGATGTTACTTTTACAGAAAGTAACAATAAGAGAAATAATAATCGAGCATTGTATTCTGTAAGTCAGTGCCTATGCCACATTAGGAATATAAAGGCACCTTGGTAACCATGTGATTCATTTGTTTCTTCTTAGTTTTTAGTCCCAGAGAACCCTGAAGGGCAATGCAGTACATAATCTTCAGCTCCTATGTACTGGGTCTAATAAACCAGTTACTTCATCCCTTTAGTCCCCTTTAATTAGACCCATGAAGGCCAGTATGCCACACAAAATTTAAGGATACCCATCTCAAGAAAATATTTCTACTTTACAATGGTTATTGAACCTAAAGGGGAAAAAAAGAAGTACTTAACTTCTCTCACCAAAGGATGCAAATTAAGGCCTACAAAGCAGAAAATATCTAACCTATCAGATGGCAAAAAATAGATGAAAATGTTAGTGTCTTCTGTATGATGGTATAGGGAAAGAATGAAGAATGCTCTTTAGTCCTGTTGAGTATGAGTTGTTCTACCTTCCTGAAAGGCATTTTATTTTGCTGATATATATCAAAATCTAAAATGTATACATATTTTGTGATCTAATGATTCTAATTGTTAGAGCTGGTCCTAAGGAAATTAAGGATATGAGATAAAACTGGAAATAATTCTAAAATTCAACAATAGGATATGATATTCAAATAATGCAATTTATTTATCAGTGATATTATTTTACCTTTAAAAATAGGTTAAAGAATAGATACAGCTATGATTCCATTTAAATAAAGTTTATTATTCAACCAATAACTATAATCATAAAGAAAAAGTCAGAATAGATATAAATCAGAATATGAACCATAAGATTGACCCATGGGATTGCTGGTGATTTTATTATTTATTCATTTATTTATTTTTATTCAGATTAAACACATGGCCTTGTACATGCTAGAAAAATACTCTATCACTCATCTATATCCCTGGCCCTTTATTTATGTTTTCATTTTGAAATAAGATCTCATTAAGTTACCAAGCATGTATTTGAATCCATTCTGAACTACAAGCAAGCCTTGAATTTGGATCCTCCTGCCTCAACTTCCTGAGTAGCTGGGATTAGAGGCCTGAGATGCTAGACCCAGTTTGGTGATATTTATTTTATTTTATTTTATTTATTTTTGGTTTTTTTGAGGTAGGACCTTACTCTGGCTCAGGCTGACTTGGAATTCACTCTGTATTCTTAGGGTGGCCTTGAACTCATGACAATCCTCCTACCTCTGCCTCCCAAGTGCTGGGATTAAAGGTGTGCACCACCACCCCAAGCCCAGTGATCTATTTTTTAATTGAAACAATTTTATTCTATACAATTATATGGTAAGTGCACATGGAAGTGGTAGGTAGCCAGTAGGGGTTGAAGTCCAGGCAGAACCAGTACAATAAATACAAATAGGACACTGAGGCTTGGACCATCACTTCTTAATAAAATGTTAACAGTCATCTTCCCCCTGAGTCCTCAATTTTCTCCCATGTTGTAGACAGCTTCAGGTTCACTGAGATAAACTTCCAAACCAGGCACAGGGGATATTTCTTGAAGTTTACAGATCCAGAGGAAGTTCCATAATAGCAGAAGCTGGCCCTGCTTTCACAAGTTCAAAAGGAGAGAGATAAGACCACAAGCTAAAAACCACATCACACAGCACACTCCAGGAACTCCAGGTGGAACTAGGCAATTTCATATATTTAGATTGGAATTTCAAACCCACCACACCTTAAGATCCACCCAGTGACACCTCCTCCAGCCAGGTGGCTACAGATCCAAATTGAAACACTGAATATTTGGGGGGGGGCATCTATTTAAACTACCACACATGTCATATGAAAAATATTGACCAGTCACTCCCTAATTATATGCTATACCATTTTATATCTGGATGATTAAGAATGAATAAAGATACCTTAAATTGTAACTACCAGCAATAAAGCCAGAAGATCCATCACATGTCACTGGGATTTGTTTTCTCTGTGACCTTGTTGTAAACACAGAATCTAAACAGAAAGAGGGATGACCACAGAGACATACATCCATGTGATCCAATTGTTCAATTCCATTAGGAGCCATCTTCTTTTTAATTTTCTAATTTTTTATTATCAACTTCGATGATTATAAAAAATACCCCATGGTGATACACTCCCTCCCCCCACTTAACCCCTCTCCATCATACCCCTTCCCAAACTCAGTCTCTCTTTTACTTTTGATGTCTTGATCTTTTCCTCCTCTTATGATGGTCTTAGGCAGGTAGTATCAGGTACAGTGAGGCCAGGGATATCCAGGCCATTTTGTGTCTGGAGGGAGCATGTTGTATGGAGTCCTGCCCTTCCTTTCACTCTTACATTCTTTCCACCACCTCTTCCACATTAGACCCTGAGCCTTGGAAGGTGTGATACAGATACTGCAGAACTGAGCACTGCAGTCATTTCTTTCCATTACCATGATACCTTCTAAGTCATCCCAAGGTCTCTGCCACCTGAAAAGAGAAGATTCTCAACCAAAAGTGAGAGTAGCATTAATATAAGGGTGTGAACATTAACAGAAGTACTTACTGGGCAGTTTGATGAGCATAGTATATACAGTTGGCCAGAGTACAGCAGACATTACAACCCTAGGGCTTATGACTACCACTATATTAAGATTTCAGTATCAGAGACACTTCCCATGGAGTGGGTCTCCAGTCCAATTAGAGGGCAGTTGGTTTCCACCACAACAAACATGCCACTATTGCACCCATTGGCTCATTTGGCCTGCTGGCCAACTATAAGGCTTGCAGTGTCTACTGATGAGTATCTTCACTGGGGATTTCTCTTTTTCCCATGGAACTGCATGCAGAATGGCTTCTTCCAGCTTTCTGTCAGCTGGTCTACATGAAGGAGGTTATCAGCTCAGTTCCAACAAGATTTTTTCAGTGGCCTTGCAGCCCAAGTATATGGAGTATTCAACAGTAGAGTCTTACCATCAATTCCTGGTGGAAAACAAAGGTCCTCAGAAATGGCCTGTAATGTTTTGGGAGCATCAGGGACCTCACTGGCTGACAACTCACTGGAAGATATACTATCCTTAGTACTGAAAATTTTCTAGCAACAATCTACAGCTCCTCAGTCTTCCATTGTCCAAAAAGTAGGATACCATATGTGTTATTTATAGCCTCTTAGATTTTTATTAGCTGTCCCTACACCTTTCCTTTACTCAATCTCCTCCCCAGACCTCATTTTGGACCTTTTCATCCCCATTAATCTATTCTTCTACTTATATATATACAATACCATCCTATTAAATACCCCCCTCCCTTCCTTTCTCTTCCCTTCCTATCTCTTTTCTACCTCACTGGCCTCTACTACTCAGTTTTTTCCTTCTCACACCGAAGCCCAGTCATCTGTAGCTAGGATCCATTTATGAGAGAGAACATTCGATGCCTGGCTTTCTGGGCCTGGGTTACCTCACTTAGTATAATCCTTTCTAGATCCATCCATTTTCCTGCAAATGTCATAACATCATTTTTCTTTACTGCTGAGTAGAACTACATTGTACAAATGTGCCATATCTTCATTATCCATTCATCAGTTGAGAGACATCTAGACTGGTTCCATTTCCCAGCTATTGTGAATAGAGCAGCAATAAACATGGTAGAGCATGTACTTATAAGGAAATGACATGAGTCCTTAGGATTTATGCCTAGGAGTGTTATAGCTTGGTCATATGGTAGATCAATTTTTAGCTGTCTTAGGAACCTCCACACTGATTTCCACAATGGCTGGACCAGGTTGCATTCCCACCAACAGTGTAGAAGGGTTCCTTTTTTGACACATCCCCGCCAGGATTTACGGTCATTTGTTTTCATGATGGTAGCCAATCTGATAGAAGTGAGATGGAATCTCAACATAGTTTTAATTTGTATTTTCCTGATGACTAGGGATGTAGAACATTTTTTAGATGCTTACGTACCATTTGTATTTCTTCTTTTGAGAACTCTATTTAGTTCCATAGAAAATTTTTTAATTGGCTTGTTTGATTTCTTATTATTTAATTTTTTGAGTTCTTTGTATATCCTAGATATTAATCCTTTTTCAGATGTATAGCTGGCAAAGATTTTTTTCCCATTCTGTAGGTTGCCTCTTAGCTTTATTCACAGTGTCCCTTGCTGTACAAAATTTTGGTAATTTCATGAGGTTCCAGAAGTAACTCTGTGGCTTTATTGCCTGAGCAATTGGGGTTATATTCAGAAAGTCTTTGCCAAAATCAATATGTTGAAGGGTTTCTCCTACATTTTCCTCTACCAGTTTCAGAGTTTCAGGTCTGAAGATAAGGTCTTTAATCCATTTGGACTTAATTCTTGTGAATGGAGAGAGAGAAGAATCTATTTTCATCTTTCTACAGATAAATATCCAGTTTTCCCAAAACCATTTGTTGAAGAGGCTATCTTTTCTCCAATGAGTATTTTTGGCATTTTTATCGAATATCAGGTGGCTGTAGCTACCTGAACTTGCATCTGGGACCTCTACTCTGTTACAATGATCTACATGTCTGCTTTTGTGCCAGTACCATGCTGTTTTTGTTACCATGGCTCTGTAGTATGTTAAAATCAGGTGTAGTGATACCACCAGTCTCATTTTTGTTGTTTGGTGTTATTTGTTTTTACCTGGTTTTGGTATCAGGGTGATGCTGCCTTCATAAAAGGAGTTTGGTAGGATTCCGTCTTTATTTATTTTATGAAAAAGCTTAAGAAGCAATGGCATTAGTTCTTCCCTGAAGGTCTGATAGTAAAATTTAGCAGTGAATCCATCTGGGTCTGGACGTTTTTTATTTGGGAGACTATTGATAACTGATCTAATCGCCATACTTGTTATAGGTCTACTTAAGTGATTAATCTCATCTTGATTTAATTTACCTATGTCATATAAATCAAGGAAATCATCCATTTCTTTCAGATTTTCATACTTACGTGGAGTATATGTTTTTCTAGTATGTTTATGATTTTTTGAATTTCTCTGGTGTCTGTTGTGATATTACCTTTTTCATCTCTAATTTTATTAATTTGTATCTCTTCTCTCTTTTTTTTGGTCAGATTTGCTAAGGGTTTCTCAATCTTGTTTATCCTTTCAAGGAACCACCTGTCTAATTTTTTTTTTTTTTTTTTTTTTTTGGTTTTTTGAGGTAGGGTCTCACTCTAGCCCAGGCTGACCTGGAATTTGCTGTGGAGTCTCTCAGGGTGGCCTCAAACTCACAGGGATCCTCCTACCTCTGCCTCCCGAGTGCTGGGATTTCAGGCGTGCACCACCACGCCTGGCTCTAATTTCTTAATATAGGCACTTAAAGCTATAAATTTACCTCTTAGAACTGCCTTCATTGTATCCCAGAGATTTTGGTATGTTGTGTTCTCATTATCATTTGACTCTATGAATTTTTTGATTTCTTCATTGACCCCTTCATCATTTAGTAATGTATTGTTTAGTTTCCATGATTTTGTGTATATCTATTGCTTTTCTTTCTATTGATTTATAGTTTGATTCCATTGTGGTTAGATAGAATGAAAGGAAGTATTTCAATTTTCCTGTATTTGTTAAGATTTGCTTTGTGTCCTAATATTTGGTCTATTTTGGAGAATGTTCCATGTGCCGCTGAAAAGAATGTATATTCTGCAGCATTTGAATGAAATGCCCTGTATATATCTGTTAGGTCAATTCCTTCTATGATCTCATTTAGTCCAGATGCCTCTCTGTTTAATTTTTCCCAGGATGACCTGTCAATTGATGACAGTGGGGTGTTGAAGTCACCCACTACCACTGTGTTTGGTGTTATCTGTGACCTTAGTTCTAATAGCATTTGTTTGATGAATTTGGGAGCTCCCATGTTAGGTGCACATGTGTTTAGGATTGTAATGTCCTCCTGTTGGAATGTGCCCTTAATCAAGATAAAGTGACCTTCCTTATCTTTCTTGACTAATGTTGGACTTAAGTCTACCTTGTCAGATATTAGGATAGCAACCCCTGCTTGTTCTCCAGGCCCATTTGCTTAAAACACTGTTTTCCAACCTTTCACCCTAAGATAATTTCCGTCCTTTGTAGAAAGGTGAGTTTGTTGGAGACAACAAACTGTAGGACCCTGCTTTTTAACCCAGTCTGCAAATCTATGTCTTTTGGTTGGGGAACTGAGGCTGTTCATATTAAGAGACATTATTAAAAGCTGTGTATTTATGTTTGCCTTTTTTTTTTTTAGTTCTGTTCTACTTTGCTTTCTTGTGTTAACTAGTATTTGAGTATACTTTCTTTTTCCTTGTTCCATATATGTGTGCATGGAGGATTCTTTCAAGTATTTTCTGTAGAACTGGTTTTGTCTTAAAATACTCCTTTAGCTGGCTTTTGTCATGGAATGTCCTTATTTCTCCATATATTTGAATGGATAGCTTTGCAGTATAAAGTAACCTTGGTTGACAGTTGTTTTCTTTTATAACTTGGAATACATCACTTCAAGCCCTTCTGGCTTTTAATGTTTGTGTTGAGTGATCTGCTGTGATCCTGATGGGCTTGCCTTTGTAGGTAACTTTATTTTTCTCTCTGACTGCATTCAATATTTTTTCTTTGGATTATGTGTTTGGTAGTTTGATTATAATATGGCCAAGAGAGTTTCTTTTCTTTTGTGTGGCTGGGGATCTAAAGGCTTCCTGTATCTGCATTGGCACATCTTTCCCAATTTGGGGGAAATTTTCTTCTATGATTTTATAGAAGATTCCTACTGGACCATTGGAATGAAATTCTTCTCCTTCTACTATGCCCTGAATTCTTTTTTTTTTTTAGAAGAGAAGGTTTAATAATTGATAAAAATGTACAAAAATATTCAAATATTTTTTTAATTTAATTTATTAGTTTTCTTTTTAGCAAACACAGGCAGTTTGGTACCATTGTTTAGGCTCATCCATGATCTACCCCCTCCCAATAGACCCTCCTTGTTGATGTAAATGTGTCGTGCATTGTGGAGTTAGCCCACAGTTATTGGTACGATTAATGTCTCTGCATATCATGACCCAACATAAGACTCTGACATTCTTTCCAACCCCTCTTCCACAAAATTTCCCTGACCCATGTTGGGTTCATTTTTGGTCTGCCTCAGTGCTGAGGTGTTGGGGGCCTCTGAGGCTCTGGCTCTCTGATTTGGTAGGAGTTGATTTTTCTCTGTGTTGGTCTCCTTTCCCTTTGTGTTGGTATCTGGTTCATCCGGAAAACAGCACCCTTGCTTGTTTCACCAATTTTCCTTAATTTCAGTCGGGGCCCTTATGAGGTATGTTGGGGCAGCTCTCTCCTTAAGATCTGCATCTATCTGAAAAAGAGAAGCAGATTCTCCAATGGAGAGTAAGTTAGCACCAGGAAAATTGAGATAACACATTTTTGATCGAGAGTTTAATAGGTTTAGGCCCTCTTGTATCCCATGATTGATGATAGCTTGATATTGGAGAGTAAGCATATGTTTGGATATGGTTCAGACCTGTTTCCCAGCTCCAACTATGGGTCTTGTACTACGGAGTGGATCAGTTAGCCAAATCAGAGCAGTTGGATCCCCACCATGACTGGGTGCCACTATTGAACTTGTGTGGGCATCACAACAGGTTATTTGTTGCTAATTAGGTTAGACCATGAGTTGCTTGGACAGATATTGGTCATTTCCCCTAGTTGCCCACGTAGCACCTTCTGGCACTAGACACACTGACTGTCTGGGAACTGACTCTCTCCTGGCTTCCAGCCATGCCATTCGATTTTACGTGTCAGCTGCGTATGGAGTCTTCAGCAATAGGGTCTTATCACTGACCTTTGCTGGGTCATCAAGTACTCTGAAAGAAGTCTGTCATTGTTTTAGGAAAACTTGTAGGTTTCTCTGATCAAAAGCTCACTGTGGATGATAGCCCCATGCTGGTAGTGGGGGTAACAGGTCAGTGCCCACTAAGAAAATGAAGAAAAACATAACTAATATACAAGAGTTAGAGAGGAAAGAGGGGGGAGGGGAAGAGGCAGGGAGGGAAGATGTAGCAGATTTAGGTTAGTCTTGATCCTACAATCTCCAGTGTCTTGTGGTTCAGGTGTATCAAGTAAGGGTCTAGTGAAGGTTCAGCCATTTGGTCTGCATTTAGGAAGTAGAATTTTATGGTACCATTGCCGTTTGGGTCCAGATTAGTGTTTCCCACCCCTTCGATGCCCTCCCCTACCTCCCCATCCATCCTAGTGTCTAGTCCATGAGGTGCTTGCTGGGTATGTAAGGTATCTTGGGTAGATTCAGGTTAGGTGTTATAGATGAGTGAGACTAGGTGGCAATTTTGTTTCTGTGATTGGGTAGGTTCACTGAGAATGATCTGTTCCAGGTTCAACCATTTTACCTCAAATTTCTTTGTGTAATTTTTTCTTACTGCTGTATAGAATTCCATTGTGTAGATATACCACATCTTAGTTATCCATTCTTCTAGTGATTGACATCTGGATTGATTCCAACTTTTAGCTATTACAAATTGAGATGCCACAAACATGGTTGAGCAAATCTCTCTGGCCTTTGGTTTGAAGGTTTTAGGGTAGATGCCCAGTAAGGGTATAACTAGGTCTGTTGGTATCTCTATAGTCAGCTTTTTCAGGAGTCTCCATATTGCTTTCCAAAGTGGTTGTACAACCCTACATTCCCACCAACAGTGAATGAGTGTTCCTGCTTCTCCACATCCTCGCCAGCATTTATTTTCATTTGATTTTTTTGATGTTGGCTATCCTTATTGGGGTAAGGTAGAATCTCATAGTTGTTTTAATTTGCATTTCTCTGATGATTAGGGATGATGAACATTTTCTTAAGTGTGTGTTTGCCATTTGTATATCTTCCTCTGTGAACTGCCTGTTCAACTCGGTGCCCCATTTTTTGAATGGGGTGTTGTCTTCTTATTATTTAGAATTTTGAGTTCTTTGTAGATTCTAGAGATTAGGACTTGATCAGTTGGATTACCTGCAAATATTTTCCCCATTCTGTGGGTAATCTATTGGCTTTGCTTATTATATGCTTGTCTGTAAAGAAACACTTCAGCTTCATATGATCCCATTGGTTGAGTGACTGTTTAAGAATGTGAGCCACTGGGGTTTTGTTCAGGAAGTCTTTTTCCATTCCTATATCATGGAAAGTACTTCCTAAATTTTCTTCCAGTAGTATTAGAGTTTCTGGTCTTATGTTGAGGTCTTTGATCCATTTGGATTTGAGTGTAGTACTTGGTGAAATGTGTGGATCAAGTTTTAGTTTCCTGCATGTGGTTATCCAGTTTTCCACCATTTGTTGAAGATGCTATCTTTTTTCCAGCCTATATTGTTTGGGCCTTTGTCAAATATCAAGTAGCTATATTTGCTTGATCCAAAATTTGGGTCCTCAAGTCTATTCCATTGGTGTATAATCCTGTTTTTATGCTAGTACCATGCTGCTTTTATTACTATGGCTTTGTAGTATAGCTTTAGATCAGGTATGGTGATGCCACCAGAGATATTTCTTTTGCTGAGGATATGTTTGGATATGCAAGGCCTTCTGTTTTTATTTTGTTTTCTTTACTTAATTTTTATACATATATATTTTCTGTTCACTTTTATTTATTTATTTGAGAGTGACAGACACAGAGAGAAAGACAGATAGAGGGAGAGAGAGAGAAGGGGTGCACCAGGGCTTCCAGCCTCTGCAAACAAACTCCAGACGCGTGCGCCCCCTTGTGCATCTGGCTAACGTGGGACCTGGGGAACCGAGCCTCGAACCGGGGTCCTTAGGCTTCACAGGCAAGCGCTTAACTGCTAAGCCATATCTCCAGCCCAAGGCCTTCTCTTTTTCCATATGAAATTTGAGATCATTTTCTCTATCTCCATGAAGAACACTGTAGGGATTTTAATTAGAATTGAGTTAAATCTATATATTTCCTTTGGTAGGATTGTCATCTTCACAATGTTAATTCTGCCTATCCAGGAGCATGTGAGGTCTTTTCATCTTCTCAAGTCCTCCTCAATTTCTTTTTCGAGAGTTTTTATATTTTCATTGTATATATCTTTTAACGTTATTCCAAGGTATTCTATTTTTTTGCTGCTATTGAAAATGGGACTATGTCCCTTACTTCTTTTTCTGTATCTTTGTCATTTGCATACAGAAATGCTACCGATTTTTGTGCATTGATTTTGTATCCTGCTACTTTGCTATAGGAGTTAATCACCTTCAGGAGTTTTGGGATGGAGTATCTTGGGTCTCTTACATATACAATCATGTCCTCAGCAAATAGAGCTAACTTGACTTCTTCCTTTCTAAATTGTATCCCTTTTATTTCCTTCTCCTCTCTTATTGCTTGAGGTAGGACTTCCAGAACTATATTGAAAAGCAGAGGTTAGAGAGGACAATCCTGTCTTGTTCCTGATCTTAATGGGAATTCCTCCAGTCTCTCTCCATTAAGTATTATTTGGGCCTTTGGAGCTTTGTATATTGCCTTTATTATGTTAAGATGTGAACCGGCCATGCCGATTCTCTCCAATGTTTTGATCATGAAGTGATGTTGTATCTTGTAAAAGGCCTTTTCTGCATCTATCAAAATGATCATGTGGTTTTTATGTTTAAGTTTGTTTATGTGGTGTATTATATTGACAGATTTTCATACGTTGAACCACCCTTGTGTTCCTGGGATAAATCCCGCTTGGTCAAGGTGGATAATGCTTTTGATGTATTGTTGGATTTGGTTTGCAAGTACTTTGTTCAGGATCTTTGCATCTATGTTCATTAGGGAAATAGATAGGTAGTTTTCTTTTCTTGTGGCATCTCTGCCTGGTTTTGGGATTAGGGTGATACTAGCTTCATAGAAGGAGTTGGGTAGCTTTCCCTCTTCTTCAATTGTGTGCAGTTTTAGGAAGATTGGTTTGAGTTCTTCCATGAAGGTTTGATCAAATTCGGCTGGGAATCCATCTAGTCCTGGACTCTTCTTTTGGGGGAGGTTTTTTATTACCTTTTCAATCTCCATGAGTGTGATGGGTTCATTGAGGTGATTAATCTGCTCTGAGTTTAGCTTTGATAGATGATATGCATCCAGGAATTTATCCATCTCCTCCACATTTTCCAGTTTTGTGGAGTAGAGGTTTTTGAAATAAGTCCTGATGATTCACCCAATTTCACTTATGTCTGTTGTGGACTCTCCTTTTTCATTTTGAATTTTGTTAATTTGGAGCCTCTCCTTTTTTTGCTTGATCAAATTGGCCAGAGGTTTGCCAATCTTGTTTATTTTTTCAAAGAACCGGCTCTTTGTTTTGTCAATTGCCTTAATTGTTTCCTTGGTTTCCAATTCATTAATTTCTGCTCTGATTA
Organism: Jaculus jaculus; assembly: GCF_020740685.1. Lineage (NCBI taxonomy): Eukaryota > Metazoa > Chordata > Mammalia > Rodentia > Dipodidae > Jaculus > Jaculus jaculus. The sequence continues at coordinate 37,962,218 of NC_059103.1, forward strand.
TTATTTCTTTCCTTCTGGAGCTCTTTGGGTTGGATTTTTCTTGTTTTTCCAGTGCCTTTAGGTGGATGGTTAGGCTATTGATTTGGGATCTTTCTGTCTTTTTTATGAAGGCATTGAGTGCTATGAATTTTCCCCTGAGGACTGCCTTCATTGTGTCCCATAAGTTTTGGTATGATGTGTTCTCATTGTCATTCAATTCCAGGAATTTTGTAATTTCCTTTTTTATTTCATCCACTATCCATTTATTGTTTAAGAGTGTGCTGTTCAGTTTCCAGGTGCCATTGGGATTCTTGATGGGTCTTTTGTTGTTGATTTCTAGCAATATAGCATTGTGATCTGATATCATGCAGGGAATTATGTCAATCTTCCTAAATATGTGGAGGCAGTCTTTGTGACCCAGTATATGGTCTATTTTAGAGAATGTTCCATGGGGTTCTGATAAGAATGTATAATCTGTGGATTTGGGATGGAAAATTCTGTAGATGTCCATTAGCTCTAAGTGTTCTATGGTTTTGTTGAGCTCTCTTACTCCCCTGTTGAATTTATGTTTGGATGATCTGTCTATTACTGATAATGGTGTCTTGAAGTCCCCAGCTATGATGGTGTTGGTGGTTATTTCTGTTTTATGGTCAAGTACGTTTTGTTTTATGAACTGTAGTGCCCCTGTGTTTGGTGCATACAGATTTATGATTGTAATATCCTCTTGAATTTTTCCCTTGATAAGTAGGAAGTAGCCTTCTTTGTCTTTTTTGATTATTTTTGGTTTGAAGTCAATTTTATCCAATATTAATATAGCTACACCTGCTTGTTTCTTATTCCCATTTGCTTGGAATATTGTTTTCCACCCTTTCACCCTGAGGAGGTTTCTGTATTTAGTGGTAAGGTGGGTTTCTTGAAGGCAAGAGATTGACGGGTCTAATTTTTTGATACACCCTGTTAGCTTGTGTCTCTTGATGGGTGAATTAAGGCCATTAATATTTAGGCTAATGACTGTGAGATTTGATTTGATCCCTGCCATGTTGTGGTGGTAGAGCTGTATTGCTGTTTTCATGGACTTTGAAATTTTTTGTGTCTACTCTTGGTTTGGTTGTTGTGATCTGCTTCTTGTAGGCATTTGTGTTTGGTTATTTGTTTCTTCTCTGTGGAGAATTTCCTGGAATACTTTCTGTAGGTTTTGTTTTGTGTTCATATAATTGTAAAGCTGAGTTTTGTCATGGAAAGTTTTTCTTTCACCATATATTATGAGGGAGACTTTTGCTGGGTAGAGTAGTTTGGGTGAAAAGCCATAGTTTCTTAGAGTTTGGAGAGTTTCATTCCAGGCCCTTCTAGCTTTCAGGGTCTCCATTGAAAAGTCTGAAGTAATTCTGATGGGGTTTCCTTTGAAAGTGGTGTGCTGTTTTCCCCTAGCTTCTTTTAGGATTTTCTCTTTGGTGTCAATGTTTAGAGTCTTAATAATAATATGGCTTGGGGAGTCTCTCTTTGGTCCAGTCTGTTTGGAGTTCTGTTTGCTTCTTGTATCTTGATGGGCCTTTCTTTTAAGAGACTGGGAAAGTTTTCCTCAATTATTTTGCTAAATAAGTTCTCCATGCCTTTGGTCTGAAATTCTTCTCCTTCTGGTATTCCAGTGATTCTGATTTTAGGATGTTTAAGTGTATCCCACAATTCCTTCATGTTCTGTTCACAGGAACTTTTGAACTTACTGAAATTTTTGAACTCTCAAACTCTTTCTTCCATACTGTCTTCCAGATCAGAGTTTCTATCCTCTACTTCACTGACTCTATTCTTGAGAGCCTCTAGAGAGTTTTGGACTTGTTTCCCTCAACTCTCTTAGCTCTCTTTGAATTCTTTCCAATGTCTTATCATATTGCTCTAGCTTAGTGATGGTAGCATCCACACAATTATTGGTCCTTTGTTGTTTTCTTGCAAGTTCTAGCAGTAGGTTGGTCAGGGTTGCATTGCTCATAGCTTCCACTTGATGTTGTGATCCTAAAAACTCTTCTATGTTTTGGTTAGATGTAATCCTTGTTGGACTGGTTGATCTGTCTGGATTTTCTTGCATTTTATTTTTTATGTTATTTCTTTTGCACTGTGGTCTACCCATGACAGTGTATGGGCAGGTAGGTGGGTGGACCAGCCTGGGTTCTAGCTCAATGAGAATCCAAGGTAGTCTGGGGCAGTTGCCAAGCAGCCTGTGTTTTTGCTCTCTCTTGCCAAAGCCACCTATCTACTGCCTGACAGGGGTGCTAAAGTTGCCTGAATTCTTACCCAATAATGCACCAAAGCTGCCTGCCATCGAGCTTGGAAGGGGACTGAGTTAGCAAGCCCTGAAGCTGCTCAAACTCTGGCTGGGAACACTGGGACCTGCAAACAGTCTGAGCTCTTCCACCACAGGGGAGTGGGGGATGGGCAGCGATGGACAGGTAGGTGATGGCACCTGAGCTGGCACTAGTGACTCAGTGTGGGTTTGTGTGGCCCTTGCTGTGGGACTGGGCCCACTGCACATGCAATTGTAGTGCAAAGGCAGCTGCTGTGGGCACAGTATCAGGGCACAGCGGAGGCTGGCCAGCGGGCGTGCGATTGGAGGACAGCAGCGGGGGGTCTGGCAGTCACCTGATCACAGCAGCTGTGGTCCCCATGGGTTTGCAAACCAAGCACAGCAGTGGAGGTCCCTGTGGGTGTGCAATCAGAGCACAGTGCAGTGGGCTGGCAGGCATGTGATCGGAGCACAGCCATGTGGGGCACGGGGCGCGGTGGCTGTATGGGGGGGTAGACTACCCACCCGAGAGGGGATCCACGATTCCCTGTTTTTCCCCACTCTATCCCCTCCCACTGGCAAGAAGACCCTGATAACCTTTAATTTCTTTCCTTTCTTTCCCAGGTATTTGTAGCGCAGCTAGGCAGTTGCCATCTTGGCCGGAAGTCCCAGCCCTGAATTCTTATATTTGATCTTTTCATAGTGTCCTGAATATCTTGAAATTCCCATTCATACTTGTCTATTAGTTTGTCTTTCTCTTTGTTGGACTGTATTAGATCTGCCACCTAGTCTTCTAGCTTAGATATCCTGTCCTCTCCTTCATCCATTCTACTGGTGAAATTTTCTACAGAGTTGTTTTATTTCATTAACTGTGTTCTTCATTGCTAGTAATTCTGACTGGTTTTTCATTATTATTTCTATTTCCTTATTTATGTCTTGTATTGAGTTCTTTATTTCATTAAATTGGTGTCCTGTGTCTTCTTTGAATCCTTTGATTTCCTCTTTGATTCCTTTGATTTCGTCTTTGACTTCTTTGGACATATTTACAATCATTCTTTTGACAGTTTTCTTAGGCATTTTCTCTAACTCATTGTCACTGGAGGTCATTTCTGATGCATTAATACTTTTTGGTGGATTTATATTGTCTTGCTTTTTAGTGTTTCTTGTGTTATAATGTATATATTTTTGCATCTTCACTTAAGTTAATGCTTGGATTTTCTAGCCAACTGGGTATTCTTAGCTGTATCAATTGATCTGATGTGATATATCTTCAGTTTAGGAGCTTAAGGTGTTATGTGTGACTATTAAGACTCTCAGAATATCTACAAGGTTGTTCCTAGTATTTGAGTTTGCCTGCTATGGGAGTATTCAAGTAGGCTGAGTGGAACAAAATACAGATAGATTCTAAAATATAACTAAACACTGTAAACATTCAATGAAAAACAGTGCTGAGTATTTATGCAAGAGTAGGTGTTATAACAACCAGATCCTCTATCAACAAAGATGTCCAGGGTTCCAAGTCACCTTGTGACCAAGTGAGACCCTTCCCTGGTGCAATCCCAGTTACCTTTTGAATGATTTTGGTCTCAGTTATGCATCCCTCTTTGGTGCCCTGTGCGTTCAAGTAGGCTGGCTGGATTGCTGGACTGCTGCTCTGTTTTCTGGAGCTAGGTACTGACTTTTCCTGTGGGGCAAGCCAAGCCTGGCAGCTGTGGCCCCACAGACCTGGTACCACCACTGCTGAAGCTTCCACTGCCTGATCCACCACTGCTGTAAATGCCACCACTGCTGCTGCTGGAGCTAGAGCTGCTGCTGCTGCTGCTGTATCTGCTGCTGCCAGAGCCAGCACTACCAATGCCATAGCCAGATCTGGAGCCAGAGCCGCTGCTGCCAGAGCCAAAGCCACTGCTGCTGGGGCCACTTAGGCCTGCCTATGTGGGGTCTCAATGCCCTGGATCTCTCCTACATCTCTGCTGCCACTTTAATTTCTTATACACCTCACTTTTTAGTAAAAGTGTGTATTTTGCTGGGTATTCTTGGCTTTTTCTGCCCTAGGCTGCTTTGGTGTGGTTCCTAAGCCGCCATGTGAACCAGAAGTCCTCAAAATAAATCAGGAGCCATCTTTATAGTTGGGTACATATAGAGAAATGCACTGACCCCATGAAACCTTGTACCCTATTGAAAATAACGAAAGTTCAGTATCTCCATCACTCAACATTTACAACTGACATCAGTTGTGTGAGGCTTCATAACTCCTCTCTAGTACTATTACTAGCCAAGAATAACAGATTTAAAAAAGACTTCAGAAGGGCAAGAGAGATGGCTTAGTAGTTAAGGCACTTTGCTGTGAAGCTTAAGACCCATGTTCAACTCTTCATATCCCAAGTAAGCCAGATGCACAAGGTGATGCAAGCACATAAGCATACATATGTCCAAAAGTTGGTGCATGTATCTGGAGTTCAGTTACAGTAGCTGGAGGCTCTGGCATGCCAATTCTCTCTTTTGCTCTCTCTTGCTCTTGCTTTCACTCTCTCACAAACTGGATAATCACATGCAGGAAACTGAAACTTGATCCACACATTTCACCATGCACTACACTCAAGTCCAAATGGATCAAAGACCTCAATATAAAATCAGAAACTCAAATACTACTGGAAGAAAGTTTAGGAAGTACTTTCCATGATATAGGAATGGAAAAAGACTTCCTGAACAAAACCCCAGTAGCTCACGATCTTAAACAGTCACTCAACCAATGGGATCACATGAAGCTGAAGAGTTGCCTTACAGACAAGCATACAATAAGCAAAGCCAATCTATTACCCACAGAATGGGAGAAAATATTTGCAGGTTATCCAACTGACAGAGGCCTAATCTCTAAAATCTACAAAGAACTCAAAAATCTAAACAATAAGAAGTCAAACACACCACTCACAATATGGGACAAAGATCTGACCAGGCAGTTCACAGAGGAAAAAACACAAATGGCAAATACACACTTAAGAAAAAGTTTATAATCCCTAATCATCAGAGAAATGCAAATTAAAGCAACTATGAGATTCCACTTTACCCCAATAAGGATAGCAAACAACAAAAAATCAAATGAAAATAAATGCTGGTGAGGATATGGAGAAGTAGGAATACTCATCCACTGTTGGTGGGAATGTAAGATGGTACAACCACTTTGGAAAGCTATATGGAGACTCCTGAAAAAGCTGACTATAGAGATACCAACAGACCCAGTTATACCCTTACTGGGCATCTACCCTAAAACCTTGAAACCACAGGCCAGAAAGCTTTGCTCAACCATGTTTGTAGCGGCTCAATTCATAATAGCTAAGAGCTAGAATCAATACAGATGTCCATCACTAGAAGAATTGATAACTAAGATGTGGTATATCTACACAATGGAATTCTGTACAGCAGTAAGAAAAACATGACACAAAGAAATTTGAGGGAAAATGGTTGAACCTGGAACAGATTATTCTCAGTGAACTTACCCAATCACAGAAACAAAATCGCCACATAGTCTCACTCATCTACAATGCCTAACCTGAATCTACCCAAGATACCTTACATACCCAGCAAGCATCTCATGGAGTAGACACTAGGATGGATGTGGAGGAAGGGGAGAGCATCAAAGGGGTGGGAAACACTAATTTAGACCCAAACAGCAATGGTACCATAAAATTCTATGTCCTAAAAGGCAGACCAAATGTTTGAACCTTCACCAGGCTATTACAAGAAACAGCTGAACCACAAGACACTGGATAGGGTAGGATCAAGTCTAACCTAAATCTTCTACATCTTCCCTCCTCTCTCTCTCTCTCTCTCTCTCTCTCTCTCTCTCTCTCTCTCTCTCTCCCCCTCCCTCTCTGTCTATCTCTCTCTCCTCTAACTTTTGTATATTAGTTATCTTTTTCCTCATTTTCTTAGTGGACACTGACCTGTAACTCCCAGTACCAGCATGGGGCTACCAATCACAATGAGCTTTTGAGCAGAGAAACCTACATGGTTTCCTAAGAGACAGACAGATTTCTGTCAGAGTACTTGATGACCCACCATAGGTTAGTGGTAAGACCCTGTTGCTGAAGACACCATATGCAGCTGACACGTAAAATGGAACGGCATGGCTGGAATCCAGGAGAGAGTCAGTCCCCAGAGAGTCAGCATGTCTAGTGCTAGAAGGTGCTACATGGGCGACTAGGGGAAATGACCAATATCTGTCCAAGCAACTCATGGTCTAACCTACATAGCAGCAAATAACCTGGTGTGATGCTCACACAAGTGCAATAGTGGCACACAGCCATGGTGGGGAACCAACTGCTCTTGATTTGTCTAACTGATCCCCTCAGTGGTTCGGGCCTCATAGCTGGAGCTGGGAAACAAGTCAGAACCATATCCAAAAATAAGTCGACTCTCCAATATCAAGCTACCATCAATCATGGGCTATAAGAGTGCCTACACCTATTAAACTCTCTATAAATAAAATTAAGGGTTATCTCATTTGTCCTGGTGCTAACTTACTCTCCGTTGGAGAATCTGCTTCTCTTTTCCAGATAGATGCAGATCCTAAGAAGAGAGCCACCTCATCATACCTCAAAAGGGCCCCCGGCTGATCTAAAGAAAATTGGTGAAACAAGCAAGAGTGCTGTTTTCCTGACGAAACTGATACCAGCACAAGGGGGAAGGAGATCAACACAGAGAAAAATCAACTCCTACCAAATCAGAGATCCAGAGCCTCAGAGGCCCCCAACACCTCAGCACTGAGGCACACCAAAAATGAACCCAACATAGCTCAGAGAAATTTTACAGGAGAGGGGCCGAAAGAATGTCAGAGCCACATATTGGGTCATGATATGCAGAGACATTTATCATACTAATAACTGTGGGCTATCTCCACAATGCATGACCCATGACCCATATACCTCAACAAGGAGGGGCCAATGGGGAGGGGGTAGGTCACAGATGAGCCAAACTGACTGTATTTGCTGAATAGAAAACTAATAAAAAAAATTTTTAAAAAGGCCAGTGTGTTGGGCTTGCCTCTAAAAATAAATAAGTAAATAAATAAGGGACTTCAGGAGAAATAGAGGGGCTCCATGCAGAAGAGAGCCATTTGCCATCTTTTCTTAAATGAATGTTAATATAATGATACCCAAGGACAACTAGAGATGTACAGCTTTACTAACTCTTAAATTTACCAAATTATCCCCTGTTTTCTCTGCCTTACCTCCTTGTTTAGAATTCGCTTTCTATCCATGCCAGCACAGATAGTGGCCAATGATTTTTCTAACAGATTTGTCGGTTCCTTCATGCCTCAGGAATCCAGCATATTCATTGCTCTGTCCTGGTTGAGAAAAATAAATCCTTTTCTTCCCTTACTCTAGTTCATCCACATCTTTCTCCAATCAGCCCTGACTCAAAGCCTCACTTCTAAGAGGAAATCCATCAGACCTCTCCAGTATTCCATAATTCTCTGTCTGACATGCATTGGTACACACCATGTGAATTCATCTTTGACCACAGAGTATTTTATGCCTCCAGTATGGAAGTGTTTTTAGTCTAAATACCATGTTTGTCTGTATTTTCTGTTATCTCAAGTGAGTATTCTGTTTATCTCCCTTCATGAGTGATTAAATGTGGGGTAAATGGGCTAGTAAGAAACCATATGTGGAAAAACTACAAACCCCAAATGAAATCAATGATGCTCAATTCTCCTAAGCTTTGCCTATTGGTTGCTGGAGATCTATCATAACAACTTGTACCCCAGAAATGGACTGGGAATGAACTTGCTGAATGAGGAAAAGATGCCTTCCTTTGCTGCTCCTGGAAGGTACAGGTGATAAGGGGTGGATTCCACAGTAGAAAATGGGGATTTTCTGATATACACTTCAGGGAAGGCACATTAAACTTTTGGTACTTACAATTTTTGTCACATTGAATAGCATCTTCTTATTCCCACACAGACCAGCAGAAGCTGACCCAGTTGATTACCTAGGATGACAGTTCTATTTCTACCCAGATATAACTATTTACATAAGGTCTTTATTGTTGTCACTTAAAATAGTTGCACCTTCCTCCACCCTGCTGATGACCATCTGCTAGTGGGCAGCACTGGGGACTCTGGGCTACACCCCAACAGTCCTCTTCCAGTGCCTCCTAATTAGCTTTTCACAGCTGACTGGACCTGAGCAGGGGAGGCAGAGTTTCAAGTTGATATGCTTCATAGCTAATATCACTTGGGGTGAAATAGTTTTAGCCTTGTTTGGTTCTCCAAGATGAGAAGCAAAGGGAAACACAGTTGCTGTAAGGTAAGCAACACAGGATTACTATGGGGGTATAATGGAAAAGTGCCTGTCACAGCAATGCTTTGAAATGAAACCTGGAAGCCTTGGAATTCCAGGATGACACTGACCGCAAACCCTCTCGTTTCAAAGTGTCCTCAATAAAGATTAACACAGAGCATATACATACCATACCTGAGTATATATACACACGCATGTATATACAAAAACATGTAGTTACGTAGTTGGTCTTACACTTTAAAAGTGTCCATAACATTTCATAGTTTAGAGAAAATTATGAAAATCATAAGCAGAACTTTTAAGAAAAAAAATGTTTCAAAGAATATACTATAAAATTTGAGGTGATCCATGAGTAATTATGGGATATGTCATCTCTGTTTCAATTTTCTGTACTCTAATTATCCACTAATCAGAAAAGAAGAATTGACCGAAAGTAATGCATGATCGTTCCCTTAGTACAGCTTTTCACAGGTCTGTGACCTGCACTTTCTGATGCCAGGACATATGGAACTCTGGCAAACACCAGCTCACCCTTGAATATCAGCTGCAGCATTCCAAAGTTACAGTGAGAACATTCTTCTAACTTCTAAAAGCTTAAGTACCTGAGGAAAGAAATTCAGGACCCAGTAGGTAGCCAGTCATGTTGCAGTTTAATAGCAGCCTGCTCATCTGTTATTTTCAAACACATAAGAGTTGAGCCAGAATCCTACATGGTTCCACAAACAAAGGAACTTTCTTGTTGACTGATCCAAAAAGCTAAAATGTATTTGCTTCCAAAATAAAGGGAAGAGAAGCAAAGGTCATGAGGGTTATTGGCTTTCCTGCTTCGTGAGAAAGAACTGGGTGACATGTTACAGCAGGGTATTAGAAATGCCATAGGAGTATCCAATTGTAATTAACCTTTGCAGCTTCCTGCCCTGGAATGTTATGAAGGGCAGTATCTTAGCTGGCTTTCAGAAATAGGGCTGGGAGGTGATGTGCATTCAAACTAGAATCCACAATCATACCAGGTGTGCTTAAAATTATTAGCACTATTCATCTCTCCAGACACGGGCAGAAGATTTTTGGCTAGTGTTTGGAAAGCATTCTCATGCTGAACTATGCAACTTGGCTGCAAGTACGTTTCTGTTGGACAAAATAAGGATATGGGGCTGGAGAGATGGCTCAGCAGTTAATGCTCTTGCCTGTGAAGCCAAAGGACCCAGGTCCAATTTTCCAGTATCCATGTAAAGCCAGATGTACAAGGTGGCACATGTGTCTGGAGTTCATTTGCAGTGGCTGGAGGCCTCAGCTCGCCCATTCTCTATATACATCTATTTACCCTTTCTCTCTCTCTCTCTCTGAAATAAAAAAGTTTTTTTTTTTTTTTGTTTTTTTGTTTTGTTTTGTTTTTTGAGGTAGGGTCTTACTCCAGCCCAGACTGACCTGGAATTCACTATGGAGTCTCAGGGTGGCCTCGAACTCACGGCAATCCTCCTACCTCTGCCTCCCGAGTGCTGGGATTAAAGGCGTGCGCCACCACGCCCGGCTAAAAAAGTTATTATTTATTTATTTATTTGAGAGAGAGAGAGAGATACAGAAATATGCAGGTAGAGAGAGAGGGAGAGAATGGGCACACCAGGGCCTCCAGCCCTGAAAACAAACTCCAGATGCATGCGCCCCCTTGTGCATCTGGCTTACATGGGTTCTGGGGAGTCGAACTTGGGTCCTTTGGCTTTGCAGGCAAGGACCTTATCCACTAAGCAATCCCTCCTGCCCCCAAATAAAATATTTTTGAAGAAAACAAAAATGGGGCTGGAAAGATGGCTAGTGGTTAAGGCGCTGGCCTGCGAAGTCTAAGAACTCCTGTTCTAACCTCCACATAAGACAGACACAGTAATGCAAGCATGCAGTGTCACACATGCACACAAGGGGGTGCACACGTCTGGAGTGCCCATTTTCTCAAAAAAAAAAAAAAAAAAAAAAAACAACAACATAAGGATGTGGCAGTCCGTAGGGGTCAATTCTATTGTTTAGCACTTTCTTCTCAAAATTTGCTCTATTGCTCTGTCTATTCTTCCACATGACATCAATGCCAGCCCTTGATGCACTTTTACTTCCACTGTAGAGATATGGAATCCAAGCCTTAGATAACTTGCCCAGTGTCATACGGATGGTCAATGTACACTGGAAAGCTCATGCCGTCTCCACAATTTTGGACTAGGGACCACATACTGCAATCAGCTAGAGTCTTCTAGAAGTAATGATGTCAGAAGCCTCTTCCTAATAGATTCTGGGATAGGTCGTGCAAAGATTATGCTGTTCCATTGTGTCAACAACCTTTCTAACAGAAAAGGTAATGACTGATGCTTTAAAGGCCAATGCTGTCTGTGAATTGAATAGGTAGTTGCCTATCTGGTGCCATTCAACACTCACCAGTGGAGGCGAGTAGGCAAAGAAAGAAATAGGAGATGAGTCAGATGCTTCTGAGTTGGGTATTAGAATCAGTTGTGATATTATTACCTGAAAAAAGGGCAGTAAAAGGAATGAGTGTGTAGAAATGTTCTACATAAAGGCCAAGCGTGACCCCTCTGACCTCAGCAAGTGCAGAGACCTGAGATGATAGTGCCGTAGCTCCACCTTGTTCTATGAGCTCGTAATGTCTTTACTCCAGGTTAAGAGAAGCAAATAGAATGATAAACATAAAGTGCCTGGGGGGGATGTATAAAATATATGCAAATAAGAATCCTCATTATTCAAAGTAAGTTTATTATGTCCTAATCGCAGAATCCTAGAACTCTGTGCCAAAGTGTTCCTGATTTTAGCCTTCTCGCATCTAGACCAACAGCGAGGATGGGGAAAGCCAAGAGACAAAATTATGGGGCAGTTATCTTTTTTCTTCATCCTGAAAAAAAAACATTTATAGGACCTGAACTAAACAGTCTACTTTGCCTGTGACAGACTGGCCTGCCCAAGGAGACTAAGCAAAGGCAGGCGGAGACCAGAGGCAGGCTTTAAAAGTGGCTTAGTCTATACTGGTTCAGGATATGAGATGGACTCAAGAGCACAGGTCCAGACTGGGGACAGAACCAAGGACAATTCCAATAACAAGGCGGAGAAGTAAAGTGGAACTAGGTACTCAAAATTGATAGAACATAGGATGAGGTGGTCATTAATCTCAAGAAAGTAGTAGCTGATGACATGCTTTGCTGAGAGCAAACAGTCATCACTCAGAAGGATGCTGATTCCCCAAACACAATCTCCCTCTGCCCGTGCCTGTCTCTTTGGCAGAGTGCCATGTGATTCCCTGAGAAGCTCATCAGCCAATGAGGAATGATCACCAGAGTGGATCTATGCTCAGAAGGATAGAAGCTTTCCCTTTGGTATGGATTGATCACCGATGCAACAAGCCAATATGGGATAAGGGTCACTAAAATCACAACTACTGAAATTATTTTCCAAGACTGGGCAAGAATCCTGGCACTGGGGGTTTGGTTTGGGGCAAGACTATCGATCATGATAATGATGGAAGACGGTGGTTACAGTGCTAGAAACTTGCACTGTGACCTGGAAAAAAGTTAAAACACTGAGCTGGGGAGATTGCTTAGTGGTTAATGCACTTGTCAACAAAGCCAAAGGAACCAGGTTCAATTCCCTAGTACCCACATAAGCCAGATATACAAGGTGGTACATGCATCTGGAGTTCAGTGGCAGTCGCTAGAGGCCCTGGCATGTGCATTCTCTCACACCCGCCCCTGCCACTTTCTCTGTCAAATAAACAAATATTTAAAATTAAAACATGGATGGAAAGATTGCTCAGTGGTTAAAGGCACTTGCTTTCAAAGCCTGACAGCCCAGGTTCAATTCGCCAATATGAGATACAAAAAGTGGCACACTTCTAGAATTTCTTTGCAGTGACGGGAGGCCCTGGGGCACCACACTTACTCTCTTTGTCTGCCTCTCTCTCTCTCAAATAAATAAATATATAATAAATATATTTTTTAACAATTACAAGAAGGGTCTTAGCTTGATGTGGTGATGCATACTCAGACCCCAGGTTGCTGAAGCAAAAGTATGGTTTCACAACAAGACCCTCTTCCAGTGATGTAAAAGAACACACTCCAAAACAGAAAACACCTAAGAATCACTTCCAACTTCTTAACACGATTGGGATAAATATTATGAGTGTTCAATCAAATATATCATATTTAAATAATCAAGACAGAATAAATAATTATGTTCATAAATAAATCTCTAGAATTCACCAACTAAATCTGAGCTTTTTAGGGACCACCCATGCAACCCTAACCCCTACATGTTTATTGCCAGGGTCTCAGACATAGGAGCTTGTGAGATGAAGAAATAGTGTCACAGGCTAGGGAGATGCCTCAGTCAGTAAAGTGTTTGCCTAGAAAGCATGAGGACCTGACTTTGAGTCCCAGTACTCATTTAATAATGTCAAGTATGGTGATGTGTGTCTGTAATCTCAGCATTGGAGAGACAAAAAAAAAAAAAAAATCCCTGGGGCTTACTGCCCAGCCGGTCTAACTAGCCAGTAACCTCTAGATGAAGAAAAATTCCTGTCTGAAAAAAGAGCCAGGCGTGGTGGCACACACCTTTAATACCAGCACTTGAGAGGCAGAGGTAGGGGGATTGCTATGAGTTCGAGGCCACCCTGAGACTACATAGTGAATCCCAGTTTGGCTTGGGCTAGGGTGAGACCCTACCTCGAACACAAGCAAACAAACAAACAAACAAATAAATAAATAAATAAATAAAAATAATCTAAAAGATAGACAGCATTCCTGAGATTTTCTTCTGGCCTCCATACGTAAACACACACACACACAGTAACACCCATACATGCACATCCACCCGCACAAACATGTGCACACATTAAAAAAAGAAAAAAAACGGTGTCACAGTAGTCCTGAATGTCCTCATTTGTGGGCAGAATATAAATACAGCCAAGAGAACTGGAGATGGAAGCAATTATATTTTGCTCCTTCATTCAGCCTGTGGATGGTAAACACCTGGCTCTGTGTTGGAAGTGATGTTAAATTTCACAACTAAATTACAGAGCAAAGAGCCAGCATTTTCTCATGGCAGGGTAAAGAATCCTATCTGCAAGGCAAGTCCTCCCCCAGCATTAGCCCGTCTGGGGTTCCTTGAAAGGCAGCTCCCACGGTACATATGCTGCTTCTATACCGCAAGGGCTGTGCCAGAGTGTGCACGGAGCAGAGAAGTTTTCATTCCCCAGGGTCTTCTCAGGGAAAGGAGAGAGAACCCAGCATGAGATGGCCAGAAGAAGGGCGGTGGCAAGGGCTTGGGGACCTCCCTGCTCACAGGCTGGCATGATCGGGAAGGGCATCAAGTCCTGAAAGGCAGCTCAGCACCACCGGGCACCTTGCTTCCTTCCCAGCAGAGAGTGAATCATGACCTCTGTGGCATATAATGCTGCAGACCCAGAAAAATAATTTAAACAGAGAATTTTCTGTGTTCTCTGTAGTAGTGGTAAGAAAAAGTTATAAATTTAAAAGTCCACTTCGAAGATGAATAAAGAGACACACGTTTCAAATGCAGATTGAATATCTCTTGCTCAAAATGCTTGAAGTAGAAGTACTTCGGATTTAAAATTTTTTTAAATATATGTGGAATCTTTTCTTATCCATAATGAGATACCTTAGGAATGGACTCAAGTCTAAACAGAAATCTTATCCATGCTTCATAAGCACCCATATTCACAGCCTGAAGGTAATTCCAGGCAGCATTTTTACCAGTTTTGTGCGTGAAACAAAGTTTGTGTTCATCAAAACTGAGATTAGGTATAGACTTTTCCACTTATATCAGATCAGCACTCGCAAAGTTTCATATTTTGGAACATTCCTGATGTCAAAATTTTATACTAGGGTTGCTCAACTTGTATTATAGAAGCACTAAATCATTTCAAAAGTATTATTCAACATGGTGGCTCTGGAGCTCATACAGACATTTAAATTTAAATTATTTAAAATTAAATACCACTGGGCTGGAGAGATGGCTTAGCACTTTGGGCACTTGCTTGTGAAGCCTAAGGACCCCTCTACAGATCCCACTTAAGCCAGATGCACAAAGGTGAGGCAAGCTCAAGGCCTCACATGTCCACTAGGTGGCGCAAGCGTCTGGAGTTCCAGAGCAGTGGCTGAGGCCCTGGTGTGCCAATTCTCCCTCCCTCTCCCTCTCTCTCTCTCTCTCTCTCTCTCTCTCTCTCTCTCTCTCACACACACACACACACACACACACACACACACAAAGAAATGTCAAAAAATTAAATACCATTAAAACTTTTGTTCCTCAGTCACATCAGCTACATTTTCAGCTTTCAGTAGCCTCTGTGGCTAGCAGCTGCCACAGTGACAATGCAAATACCTCATATCTCCATGTGGCAGAGCATCCCACTGGGCAGGGAAGGTCTAGAAAGGTAAATAGGACAAACAGACAAACAAACATGATAACAACAAGCCTGTCACTGCTACTTTCTAAGCAGAAGAAAATGCCAGTGTTCACCATTTGTTAGCTAATCCTCCCAGAATTTTCCTTAACATTAGAACTTACTTTATAGCCCTCACTCAGCTGTTTAACAGTTAAAGTCACATTAGAACATAAAAGTAGCACTTTGTTAGTGTAGGGGAAGTGTCTGCATTTTTTTGGACGTTTTTTATAGATAGCTGAGGCTAACCTATAAAATAGTAGCTAAGGGTTAGAAAGATGGTACAGTGGTTAAGGTGCCTGCCTGAAATGCCTCATGATCCAGATTCAATTTCTCAATATCCAGATACAGCCAAATGCACAAAGTGGTGCATGCATCTGGAGTTCATTTGCAGTAGCTGGACTCTGATATGTCCAGTCTCTGTCTCTCTCTCTCTCTCTCTCTCTCTCTCTCCTTGCAAATAAAATGAATAAATAGGGCTGGAGAGATAGAGAGATTGCTTAGTGGTTAAAACACTTGCCTGCAAAGCCAAAGGACCCAAGTTCAATTCTTCCGAACCCATGTAAGCCAGATGCACAAGGTAGCACATGAGTCTGGAGCTTGTTTACAGCTGACAGAGGCCCTGACACACCCATTCTCTCTCTCTCTCTCTCTCTCTCTCTCTCTTCCTCTCACATAAATAAAAATAAAATATAAAGAATTGAATAAAGCCAAGGCTACCCCCAAACTCATTTTAAAATATTAATTTAGGGCTAGAAAGATGGCTTAGCACTTAAGGCACTTGTCTGCAAAGCCTAAGGACCCATGTTCAACTCCCCAGATCTCACATAAGTCAGATGTATAATGTGGTACATGCATGAGGTCATGCACGCACACAATGTGGTGAACACAACTGGAGTTTTATTGCAGTGGCTGGAGGCCCTGGAGGGCCAAATATCACTCTCTCTTTTCTCTCTCTCATAAAAAATATTAATTTATTTGTTCATGTGTGCATTGAGGAGGGGATATACCAGAACCTCTTGCCACTAAAAAAGAACATCAAACACTTAAAACGTGTGCCGCTGGTTGTGTCTGGCTTATGTGGTTGGTAATTGAATGAGAGCCAACAGATTTTGCAAGCAAACACCTTTAGTTGCAGAGCCATCCCCCTGGTCTCCATAATCCTTATTTTTTAATATAGCCTGGTATATATGCAGGCAGCTCCCCACACTGGGTCCTTACTGATTTCTGTGAGCAAATCCAGTCATCAGCCCTTTCAAGTTACTCCCACTGTTTAATTACCTCCCTCAGGGTTTTCAGTGAATGGGTGACTCAGCAAGATGACTTTTACATGAGCTTTCACATTTAGCAATTCAGCCCACTCACAAGCTGGAACTGGGGCTGATTTTTTAAGTAAACATATGAAGTCTTCTGCATCTAAATTAGTGTTTATACTCCAATACTCACTCTTCAGGTAACACTTGGCAAATGTGTATGTGGCCAGTTCTTAAGTCATTTCTTTGACAACTGGCTTTCACTAAAGCAAATATAAAATGATTGAATTTTCTCTAAGAAACATGTGAATGCTTTCCCACTCCTACCTTTTTGGGTGTCTTAAAAACTCATGGGATATAGGATTGTCCTTTTTACAAAGCAAGGTCACAGGCCTTGTAACTCTAGAATTAATATGGGAAAGCCACAGTGAGCTATTGTCCAGGGAGACCCATGAGGTCCCCAAAACAATGTAGGCCATTGTCAAAACACTTGATTACATGTCTAAAAGGTAAAAGGTAAGGCCCTTTTGCTGAAGACACCACAGGCCACAATCACTGGACCTTGGGAGACTGTGCTGGAACTGAAAGAGAAACTAGCTCCCTCCTGACTAGCCCTCATAATGCTAGAAAGCACTATGGGAACTGCTGGGAGAAAATGGTCACCAGGAGCATGAGGAAGCAGACTATGAAACCAGCTAGCCAGACAAGAAGTGCACACTTGTGCAATAGTGCCACACAGCGTTACAAGGAACCAACTGTTCTCTGATTGGACATGAGGCCACCTCAATGGAAGAGAACTCATATCTGGTACCAGAAACCAAGTCAGCGTCCCATACTCAGGAAACTCATACTTCAGAGAGAAGCCCACTGCTCTCTGGAGAAGAGTGGGTTTAAATGTCTCTCCAATAACTTTGCCTATGTCCTTTAACCCAAGCTGCTCTCACTCTTGGTTGAAGAATATGCGTTATCTTACAGATGGCAGAGAAAATGGAGGAGAGTCGATATCCACCCATATGACAAGAAGATAACCTACTGCCCACCACAAGACTTGCCACCTCTTCCACATCTGCCGAAGTCCAGGAGAACTCGCAGTGGAAGTGGCAGTACAAGCGCTGCTCGTACTGCTAGCATGACAGCCAGCTCCAAGGTGTTGGTGGCAGTCAAGGTGATCAAGCACAACCTACCAAAGCATAAGTCCAAAGGCTACAAAGAACTCAACACTAATTCAGACCACCAACAGTCCTGCCATGGCTCAGGGAACATTGCAGAAGAAGGGGCAGATCAAATGGACCTAACAAAAATTACAGAATATTTCATGCAACATAGATGGAATGCACATTCTTTTCAGTGCTATGGGGAGTCCCAGATCTTATTTCCTTGAAGAAAAGAATTCAGTCAAGAGGCATACGCAGTTTAAGTAGTTGTTTATTTAGTCGTTACATAAAGCAAATGATGCAAAGAGACTGGAGTAAGCTCCCCACCCCACAAGCAGGCAGCAGAGTAGCGGGGTCTGTGTGGAGGATGATAAAGAAGTTTATATGAAGGCTTATGAAGTGGAGAGCATATCCACGAAGTATGGTGACCCTTGATCTTTTGTACATCATGGATCTTCATTTAAGATATTTCTGCCCATGAGCCTCTAGAGAAGGCCACAAAAAGGTTGTGTGGGCCAAGATGACAATGCAAAGATATTTCATTAATGTATGGGATTGGGAGAATGCCCCACGTTCTTAGTTTCTGATACAGAAGGGACAACCCAATTGCAGCTTTAAGTATGTTTAATTACACATGGGGCCTTCTGACTTTCAAGAGATAGCTATCAATATCCAGCTGCAGTTTTACTCAATCACCACATATCAAAGATCACATTCTAGGCCATAAAGCAAGTACTTAACATACATAAAAATAATAATTCCTGGTACTTTATCACATCCCAGTAGAATAAAACTAGAAATTAATAGCAAGAGAAACTACAGAAATTATACAAATAGTTGAAGACTGAATTTAATATGCTCTTAAACAGTGGGGCATCATAGGAAAAATTAGGAAAGAAATATAAACATTTCTAGACTAAAATGAAACTGAATGTAGAATTTATCAGAACATGTGGAATATAGCTAAATCAGATCTAGAGGAAGAAAATGTTAATCTAAAAGTACACATACTAAAAAAACAAAGAACCATCAAATAAACAATGTAGTGATGCAATTAAACACCTTTGCAAAAAAAAAAAAGGAAAAAATAAGAACAAGCCAAACCTAAAATTTGAATGAGGCAAGAAATAAGAGTGATCAGGGTATAAATTAATGCAACAGAGACTAAGAAATCTAATAAATAGTCAATACATTTTAAAAACCAAAACTGTCAATTACATAGCCATAGTTAAACAAAGAAAGAAATGATACAAATTAATAAAATTGGAGATTAAAAAGAGTTAGTTACAAAAGATTTTAATGAAAACCAAGGGACCATTACAGAATACCTGAAACAGATAAATGCTAAGACAAATGTGACTTAACCATAATTAAACAATAATTATATCAAAAGATATTAGCAACTTAAATCAATAAATAATGTTATTGAAGCAATAATTTTAAAAATCTCATCAAATCAAAGCCCAGGACTACCAAACTTCCAAGGAATAGTTAAAATTAATCGAATCAAACAGTTCCATAAAATAGAAATGAAAAGGTACCATTTAACTCACTCTGTAAAGCTAGTATTATTTGGTAGGTAAGGACAAAACAAAAATGGAAGTTACAGATGAATTTCCAGGATGAACATAGACTCAAAAATCTTCCAAACGGAGTTCAGGAATTCATAAAAAGATCATATATTATGAACAAGTTAGATTCATCCCATGAATGCAAGGATAATTCAATATACAAATGTCAATAAATATAATTCAAGGGACTTCCCATTAAGATGGTGGCTTAGGAACCACACCAAAGCAGCCTAAGGGGAAAAAAGCCAAAGAATGTCCAGAAAAATAAACACTTTTACTAAAAAGTGAGGTGTATAAGAAACTAAAATGGCAGCAGAGAAGTAGAAGAGATCCAGAGCATCCAGAGCCCACACAGGCAGGCCGAAGCAGCCCAGGCCGCGGCAGCTCCGGCTCCAGCTCTGGCACTGAGCACCGGCTCTGGCAGCAACAGCAGCAGCTCTGGCAGCAGCGAATCCAGCAGTGGCAGCAGCAGCTACAGCTCTAGAAGCTGCAGTGGAAGCTACAGCAGTGACAGATCCAACAGTGGCGGTGCCAGGTCTGTGGGGCCACAGCTGCCAGGCTCAGCTTGCAACACAGGAAAAGCCAATGCCCAGCTCCAGAAACCAAAACAGCAGTCCAGCGGTCCATCCAGCCTACTTGAACCCACAAGGCACCAAAGAAGGACACATAACTGACACCAAAATCATCCAAAAAGGTACTGGGATTGCACCAGGGAAGGGTCTCACTTGGTCACAAGCTGACTTGGAACCCTCAACAGACCTCTTTGTAGATAGAGGATCTGGTTGTTATAACACCTACTCTTGCATAAATGCTCGAGAAAAGCATGGAGATCTGAACAGTTATCAAAAATCTCCCAAATAAAAAAGTCCAGGCCCAGATGGATTCATTGCTGAATTTTACCAGACCTTCAGGGAAGAACTAACGCCATTGCCTCTTAAGTTTTTGCATAAAAAAGAAAAAGAAGGAATCCTACCAAACTCCTTCTACAAAGCCAGCATCACCTTGATACCAAAACCAGGCAAAGATAGAACAAAAAAAGAAAATTACAGACCAATAATGAACATAGATGCAAAAATTCTCAACAAAATATTGGCAAACAAAATACAAGATTATGTCAGAAAGATCATTGACCCTGACCAAGTAGGCTTTATCCCAGAGATGCAGGGATGGTTCAACATACACAAATCAATAAATGTAATACATTATATAAATGGACTGAAGGACAAAAATCATATGATCATCTCATTAAATGCAGAAAAAGCATTTGACAAAGGCCAACATCCCTTCATGATAAAAGTCCTACAGAGACTAGGAATAGAAGGATCATATCTCAATATAATAAATGCTATTTAGGACAAGCCTACAGCCAACATATTACTAAATGGGCAAAATTGGAAGCTTTTTTACTAAAATCAGGAACAAGACAAGGGTGTCCACTATCCCCACTTTTATTTAATATAGTACTGGAAGTTTTAGCCACAGCAATAAGGCAAGAAAGCACATAAAAGTGGTACAAATTGGAAAGGAAGAGATCAAGTTATCATTATTTGCAGATGACATGATTCTACATATAAAGGACCCTAAAGACTCTACCAGCAAACTGTTAGAGCTGATAAACACCTACAGCCACATAGCAGGATACAAAATAAATACACAGAAATCAGTAGCATTCCTACATGCTTAACAACAAACACACAGAGAATGAAATCAGAGAATCACTCGCATTCACAATTGGTTCAAAGAAAATAAAATACCTTGGAATACACCTAACCAAAGAAGTATAGGATCACTACAATGAAAACTATCAAACACCCAAGCAAGAAATTGCAGAGGACACTAGAAAATGGAAAAACATTCTTTGTTCCTGGATCAGAAGAATCAATATTGTGAAAATGGAATCTTACCAAAACTGAAAATCTTACCAAAATGAAAATAAAATCTTACCAAAAGCAATCTACACATTTAATGCAATCCCCATCAAAATACCAATGACATTCTTCAAGGAAATAGAAAAAGCAATTCAAAAATTCATTTGGGGCTGGAGAGATGGCTTAGTGGTTAAGCGCTTGCCTGTGAAGCCTAAGGACCCCGGTTCAAGACTCGTTTCCCCAGGTCCCACGTTAGCCAGATGCACAAGGGGGCGCACGCGTCTGGAGTTCGTTTGCAGAGGCTGGAAGCCCTGGCGCGCCCATTCTCTCTCTCTCCCTCTATCCGTCTTTCTCTCTGTGTCTGTTGCTCTCAAATAAATAAAAAATAAAAATAAAAATAAATCTTTTAAAAAAATTCATTTGGAATCACAAAAAACTTCAAATATATAAAATAAAATTGAACAACAAAAATGGGGCTGGTGGTATCACTATACTGATTTTAAACTATACTGCAGAGCCATACTAACAAAAACAGCATGGTACTGGCACAAAAGCAGACATGTAGATCAATGGAACAGAATGGAGGTCCCAGATGCAAGTTAAAGTAGCTACAGCCACCTGATATTCGATAAACATGCCAACAATACTCACTGGAGGAAAGACAGCCTCTTTAGCAAATGGTGCTGGGAAAACTGTATATTTATCCGTAGAAAGATGAAAATAGATTCTTCTCTCTCTCCATTCACAAGAATTAAGTCCAAATGGATTAAAGACCTTAACATCAGACTGGAAACTCTGAAACTGCTAGAGGAAAAAGTAGGGGAAACCCTTCAACATATTGGTCTTGTCAAAGACTTTCTGAATATAACTCCAATTGTTCAGGCAATAAAGCCATAGATTGACTGCTGGAACCTCATGAAATTACCAAAATTTTGTACAGCAAGGGACACTGTGAATAAAGCAAAGAGGCAATCTTCAGAATGGGAGAAAATCTTTGCCAGCTATACATCTGATAGAGGATTAATATCTAGGATATACAAAGAACTCAAAAAATCAAATAATAAGAAATCAAACAAGCCAATTAAAAAATCAGCTATGGAACTAAATAGAGAGTTCTCAAAAGAAGAAATAGGAATGGCGTATAAGCATCTAAAACATGTTCTACGTCACTAGTCATCAGGGAAATGCAAATTAAAACTACATTGAGATTCCATCTCACTCCTGTCAGATTGGCCACCATCATGAAAACAAATGACCATAAGTGCTGGCAAGGATGTGGACAAAGTGGAACCCTTCTACACTGTTGGTGGGAATGCAACCTGGTCCAGCCATTGTGGAAATCAGTGTGGAGATTCCTAAGACAGCTAAAAATTGTTCTACCATATGAGCCAGCTATAGTACTCCTAGGCATATATCCTAAGAACTCATCTCATTTCCTTAGAAGTACATGCTCTACCATGTTTATTGCTGCTCACTTCACAATAGCTGGGAAATGGAACCAGCCTAGATGTACCTCAACTGATGAGTGGATAATGAAGATATGGCACATTTATACAGTGGAGTTCTATTCAGTGGTAAAGAAAAATGAAATTATGACATTTTCAGGAAAATGGATGGATCTGGAAAGTATTATACCAAGTGAGGTAACCAAGGCCCAGAAAGCCAAGTGTTGAATGTTTTCTCTCATATGTGGATCCTAGCTAAAGATGACTGGGCTTCTGTGTGAGAAGGAAAAAACTCAGTAGCAGATGCTAGTAAGCTAGAAAAGAGATAGAAAGGGAAGAGAAAGGAAGAAAGGGGGGGTACTTAATACGATAGTATTGTATATATGTAAGTAGAAGAATAAATTAATGGGGGTGAAAAGGCCCAAAATGAGTTCTGTGGAAGAGATTGAGTAAAGGAAAGGTAATGAAAATATAAGAGGATATAAAAAAGACATATGGAGTCCTATTTTTTTGGACAATGGAACACCCAGGAGCTGTAGATTGTTGCTAGAAAATTTTCAGTACCAGGAATGGGTTATCTTCCAGTGAGTTGTTAGCCAGGGAGGTCCCTGATGCTCCCAAAACATTATAGGTCATTGCTGTGGCCCTTGGTTTCCCACCAGGAATAGATGGTAAGACTCTATTGTTGAATACTCCATATACTTGGGCTGCAAGGCCACTGGGAAATCATGCTGGAAGTGAGCTGATAACCTCCTTCATGTAGACCAGGTGACAGAAAGCTGGAAGAAGCCATTCTGCATGCAGTTCCATAGGAGAAAGAGAAATCACCAGTGAAGATACTCATCAGTGGACACTGAAAGCCTTATAATTGTCCAGCCAGGCCAAATGAGCCAATGGGTACAATAGTGGCATGTCTGTTATGGGGGAAACCAACTTCTCTCTACTTGGACTAGAGGCATGATCCATGGGAGGGAATACATCCCTAATACTGAAAACTAAACAAGGGTAGTCCTAGGTCTGTAACATCTGCTGTTTTCTGTCCAAATGTATATACTATGCTTATCAAACTGCCCAGTAAGCACTTCTGTTAATGTTCACACCCTTATATTAATGCTACTCTCACTTTTGGTTGAGAATCTTCTCTTTTCCTATGGCAGTGACATTGGTACAACTCAGAAGTTATCAAGGTGATGGAAAGAAATGACTGCAGAGCTCGGTACTACAATATCTGTATCACAGCTTCCAAGGCTGATGGTCAAATGCAGAAGAGGTGGCAGAAAGAATGTAAGAGCCAAAGAAGGGCAGGACTCCATACAACGTGCTCCCTCCAGTCACAAAATGGCCTGGATATCCATGGCCTCACAATGCCTGACACTACCTGCATAAGACCATCATAAGAGGAGGAAAAGATCAAGACATCAAATGTAAAAGAGAGACTGATTGAGATGGGGAGGGGGTATGATGGAGAGTGGAGTTTCAAAGGGGTAAGTGGGGGGAGGTAGTGTATCACCATGTGGTATGTTTTGTAATCATGGGAAGTTGTTAATAAAAAAATAAAAATTAAAAATAAATAAATATAATACAGAACATGAATAGATTAAGAACAGAAATCACATACCTTAATTTAGATTTTACAAATAAAAAGGCTGTAGACAAAGGTCAACATTCTGGTATAATAAAACCCCTGAAGAAACTAGAAATAGATACATCTCATAAAAGAGGCTACATGCAACCAACATATAAAGACCATTATACAAATGGGACAACTTGAGAGCATTTGCTCTATAATCAGCAATAAGAAGATGGTGATAACTTTCTGTACTGTTATTCAATATAGTTAACTACAGCATTAAAACAAGTGAAACAGAGCTGGAGAGATGGCTTGGTAAAGGCATTACCTACAAAGCCTAAGGACCCAGGTTCAATACCCCAAAACCTACATAAGCCAGATGTACACGTTGGTGCATTCATTTGGAGATTGCAGTGTCTAGAGGCCTTGGAGCACCCATTCTCTCTCTCTACCCTCTTTCTCTCATATAAATAAATAGAATAAATAAATAAAATACTTTAAATAAAAAAAGAGAAACAAAGAGGATACAATTAATAATGAAAGAATTCAGATTACCCTATTTTCAGACAACAAAACCCTACTATTAAAATACACTAATGTCTCCACTAGAAAACACTTAGATTTGATAAATATGTTCAGCAAATTATCATGCTAAAATGACATACAAAACTAATATCTTTATTACATACCAATAATAAATGTGCTAAGAAATAAATCTGTGGGAAAATTTCCAGTCACAAAAGCTTCAAAAATAAATAAAATACCTAGGAATAAACCTAACCAAAGAAACAGATGAAAAATCACTACAATGAAAACCATGAGACAATAAAGCAAGAAACTAGAGAAGACAGAAGAAGTTGGAAAGGACTCCCACACTCATTAAATGACAGAAGTAATAAAGAGAAAATGTTAAATTACCAAAAGTGATCTACAGAACCAATCCAATTCCATTGAAATGCCAATGACATTCTTCCCAGAACTAGAAAAAAGTAATCCCAAAGTCCATATGGAAGCATAAAAACCCTGAATAGCCAAAGCAATGTGAAGCAGAAAAGAACAGTTCTGGAAGAATCTCAGTAACTGATCTCAAGCTATCTTGCAGAGCTATGGTAACAAATGAAGCATGGTAGTGATACAATTTCAGACTGGTTCACCAAGAGAATAGAGGACACAGGAACAAACACACACAACTATAGCCACCTAATTTTTAACATAAGTTGTCAAAAACACATTGGAGAAGAGAACTTCTTCAACAAATGGTGCTAAGACAATGTGATATCCACATGACAAAGACTAAAGCAAGATCCATAGCTTTCTCCTCATACAAAAAATCCATTCAAACTAAGAATAATTGGTGAAACAAACAAGGATGCTGTTTTCTTGGTGAACCAGGTACCAGCACAAGGGTAAAGGAGATCGACACAGAGAACAATTAACTTCTACTAATTCAAATATCCAGAAACACGATGGCCCCCAACGCCTCATCACTGAAGCAGACCAAAAATGAACCCAACATGGCTCAAGGAAATTTTGCAGAAGAGAGGGTGGAAAGAACGTCAGAGCCACACGTTGGGTCATGATAGGCAGACACATTTCCTCCTACCCATAACTGTAGGCTAACTCCACAACGCATGACCCATATACCTCAGCAAGGAGAGGCCAGCGGGACAGAGTAGGACATAGACAAGCCTAACAATGGTACCAACTTGACTGTATTCACTGAGTACAAAACTAATTAATAAAAATTTAATAAAAAATCAATTCAGAACTTCAAATATTTTAATATATACCATAAATTCTGAAACTCTAAGAGGAAAACATGGGAAAAAAATCACTTCAAAATATAGCATTTGTAAGACCTTCTGAAAGACTCCAATAACACAGGGGAGAAAGTGACAAAATTGATTAATAAAAAGTTGATAAATTAAAAAAAAATCTCTTTTGCATAGCAAAGGAAATAGTCACCAGTGAAGAGATAGCCTCAGAATGGGAAAGAAATGCTTACCCATTATAATATACTAAACATGTACTAGCTAGAAGATATAAAGAACTCCTAAAATTAAATGTTAAAAAAATTCAATACTTACATAGGTAAACAAATTGGATAGTTCCCCAAAGGAAAAATAGAAATGGCCAATAAATGTTTGAAAATGGGTTGAACATCCTTAGAGAACTTTAAATTGAACCTGCTTCAGCTTTGAGATTCAGTTCCATCCTAGTTGGATGGTTTTCATCAAGAAAAAAACTCATGCTAGAGAAGACATGGAGATTAGAATCCCTTACACTATGGAAATCAGCATGGAGAGTTTTAAAAAGAGTGAAAATAGAGCTATCATTTGATGGCTTTATCAATCCTGGGTATATAAGTGAAGGACTTTAAGTCAGTTTACCTCAGAGACACTTGCACATTCATTTATTGAACATTCATTTATTATTCACAGGTGTAAGAAGATGGAATCAGGTTAGATGCCCATCAACAGATGAATGGATAAAGAAAAGCTGGTACACATATACAGTGAAATTGTATTTAGTTGTAAAGAAGAATGAAATTGTGACATTTCTACGAAAATGGATAAACTAGAGATAGTGATGTTATGCAAAATAAGTAGGACTCAGAAGGACAAATATCTCATGTTTTATGTCATATGTAATCTAAAAAAAATGTATATATTCATGTATATATGTGAACATGTGTGTGAGACATAAAAGTAAAAAGATGACTATGAGAGAGAATGAATAGGTAAAAGTGAAAACAGAGTGGGGAATAAAAAGGGATAATTGAATATATATGTCATTAAAGCAAAAGGAAGGATTAAATGTGGAGGAAAGGGATCAGCAAAAGGGAAAGAAAGACCAGGTAGGACAGAAGTGGGGCATAATATGACAAAGTCTAATGATATATGCTATGAAAATGTCACAGTGAAGCCATACATATTCACATGCATTATACAAATTACAAGCATAATAATTATACAAATGAAATAATATAAATACTATTACATTTAATTGAAAATTTTAAACATAACAGTACTCTTATGCCTAACTGGCAAGTCATTTTGAAAAATCATCTATACATGGTAGAGCATGCCTAGAATCTCAGCTACTTGCGAGGATGTAACATATTCTAGTACATGCTGGGCTAAAGGGCAAGAGCCTGACTCAAAATAAAATTTATTTAAAGGTACCTGCAGTTAAGCTCAGAGTGCTTGTGAAGCATGTGTGAGCTTCTAGCATCTAGCCCCGGCACCAGAGACACCTACCAGATAGATGATTGATAGATAGATAGATAGATAGATAGATAGATAGATAGATAGATAGATGACAGTAGATAGATAGATAGTAAATAGATAGATAGATAGATAATAGATAGATAGATAGATAGATAGATAGATAGATGACAGTAGATAGATAGATGACAGTAGATTAGATAATAGATAGATAGATAGATAGATAGATAGATAGATAGATAGATAGATGACAGTAGATAGATGATAGATAGATAGATAGATAGATAGATAGATAGATAGATAGATAGATGATAGATAGATAGATAGATAGATAGATAGATAGATAGATAGGCAGTAGATAGATAGTAAGTATATGGTATATTTAGACTTTTTTCATCCCTGATATAGTAAATCTTTTCTTTCCTTTGTATTTGTGAATATTCCTAAAGCAAACAGGTTTCTTCAATAGAGGATACCAGATATTCTTGCCATAATTTGAAGATATCTGATATCTACCAAAAAACACACAGGAAGATTCAAAAGTCCAAATAAGAGACAAAATAACTTTTATCATTTTCCTCATGGCCTGAAGCTCCATCCTTGGTTATGTACAGAACAAAAAATAATATACATCTTTGGTCTAATAGATCCACACTCTAAATATGAGCAATAATCTAAATGCAAACATAATGGAAAGAAAGAAATGTCGCAGGACAGTTGTCCACAAAGCTGATCATGGGCCTGCCAACTCCTTCTGGGTAAAAGCATAAAGAATTAGATCAGTGACACACACTTCTCTAAAGCAGTTAGATCTGTTAAAGTGCTAAGCAATGCCGTAAGCTACCTGTTGGGTATAGCTAGAAAGGAAGGTTCTCTCAAGATAACACATTGAGGCTGGTCTGTGAAAGTCCTGATTCATAATGCATTTAGTGATCTCTAGATGATAAGGCAGGGTAACACCCAAACCCTCACTTGGATCTGGGAAGGCCGGGTTCTCCAGGCAGCTTCCTCTCCAACCAGCAGGATGCCCTGACAGGGCCCAGTTGCTATGCTTGTGAAAAAGGAAGGGAAGTAATGACCTTCAGGGTCAGGGTCCTTCTGCCTCAACATCACCATAACTCCAAGATCCAGCCTTGGTTCATTCAGGACAGTATTTCTCTTATTTAAAGATGTAAATAAGGTTTTTAACAAAGTTCAGATTATAGATCTTTAACCAAAATTCTCTTGGGGAAGGGCAAGGGAACCTGACATTTTTTTAAAATATATTTTAGTTATTTATTTACTTGTTTATGATAGAGTGAGAGGGAGAGAGTACAGGTGCACCAGGGCTTCCTGCTGCTGTACTGATCTCCAGTCACACGCACCACATTGTGCACTTGGCTTGACGGGGTACTGAAGAAATGAGCCTGGGCTGTCAGGCTTTGAAAGCAGGCACCTTTAGTGGCTCAGTCACCTCTCCAGCCCAACACTGACATTTTTAACTGGTGATGTGGTGGACACTGTGGTAGAATAATGGCATGTAATAAGCCACTCCAGGTGCCAATTTGCTACTTTGATTTAATTTAATTTCAGGATGAAAGGTAGAAAGCTGTGTATCGATTCCACATTCTTGAATATGCCCACAGATTAGCATTTTAGCATCTATAGAGCAGAGTCATTTTCTCACAGTTATTCTGCCAGTGAATAAAGTAATGAATCTCTAAATTTGTCCAGAGGACTCAATAGATCTATTTTCACTTTAAATGAGAAGAAAATGTAGTCACATCTGTAAGCATTTTGAATTCGTTGGACTTATGCAAAAATATGAACACTCATTAAATACACATTATTTTCCCAAAAGAAAAAGATGAGGAGGAGGTGAGTAGAATTCAAGTCTGACTGCAAACTAACCTTTGTTACCAGTGACCCCACCATCACAGCATTCAAATTGGGAACAATCAGGGATTAGATGGATGTTTCCATTACCTAATGCTAAATGACAATGTAATTGATTCTGTCCCAAGCAAGGAGGCTATCAGGACTAGCAGGGAACACAGAAAGGAAGGAAGAGAGCAGACACCAACCTAGCTCTCTGACTACTGCAGGAATGGCCAGTGAGTGGACAACACGGGTTGTTCAGAAGACTCTGGCAACCCCAGGCTAACTCTCAGCAACAACTGTATTCATGATGACCCAGGTGGTCAGTATAGGGCAATTGGATTCTCCTGACAACAGCAGGCATTACAACATCTGTACCAGACTTCAAGAGCTTTTTCTAATATGTGCATGTACAAGTGTATACCCACTCTGAATGCCCAAGCCGATACTGTTACAGGAAACTGAGTCATATGGAAATGGAACCAGAGATAGAGTGGAGAATAAGAAAACATATTCAAGTTGACATGGAGTCAGGGGAATCACTTCCAAAGCCTAAGCGCTGAGCTCTGATAGCTCAGAGGTTTTTATAGAGAGTAAGAGCAAGCAGTGTGACATCACCTTGAATTCTTTACACTGTTGGTGGGTTACAAATTTCTAAAGCTACATGATTTGGGGTCACAAACAGAAAATTGCTTAGCAATCAGAGGTGTTTGTGCCTATGACTACAGTAACCAGTTACAACAGGGTACCACTGCCTAGATAGGGAGGAGACTCAGGAGTCTTGTTTGCCAGTCTCCCTGGCAAAGCATGTATGTTTAATCGTATCATCTGGGTCTGGTTTCTTTATTAAATTCTTCTATCACAATATATCCATTAATCTTTTAGGCTTTGATTAGTTACTTTCTTATGGCCATGGAAAAAATAACTGCCAGAAGTAGCTTCGGGAAGTAAAGATTTTATTCTGGTTTACTGCTCCAATGTGTAGAGCTCATGGCAGCACATAAAAACACGGCAGGAACAGGAAGCTGGCTCCACATTTCCACCAGCACAGGAAGCAGACTGGGACAGAACAGTGAGCTAGGTAGGACTCTTTAATACTGCAAGGCTTGTCCCCGGAGATACAATTCCCCCAGAAAGGCTCCACCTCCGAAGGGTTCCACAGTCTTCCAGAACACCACCACAAACCGGAGATAAGTAATCAAACACAGGATCCCACGGTGGGGAGGAGGCATTTACAGAACCTCCATAGGATTCTATTTCTATTAAAGGCAGGAAAAAATAAAAATGGCTCTTTAGAGAGAAATTATAGATGCCTCAATAGGATAATTATTTTAAGGAAAGAAAAGTTCACACTTCCTAATATTTGGAGAACTCAGAAACTCCATATATGCAAAAATCCAAGTTTGAAAAGATGCCTAAAATGAAGCCAATTTCAGATCTTACGTCCCCCTTGCTTTCTAATGATTGGAGGAATATTTGCATGTCATAATGCCCAAGCGATGTTTAAGGAGGAGCAAAACCATGAACATTGGCTGGAGCTGCAGGAGGTCACCCAGCAGAAGAACGCCACAGTATCTGAGCGCAGGACTTAGACCTTTTGTGGAGCCGTTCTGGGGGTGACCCACAGGGCAATTATACAACAGAAAGGACAGTTGTTGGAGGTGCTGGTAGCTGACTCAGCCACAGCTGGGCTGGCACTTCTGCCGAGGCACTGAATAGTTTTGTAGAGATATTTTATCCTTTTGGTTAAGTGTAATAAGTCTCGGCTTGTTTAAGCGGTAAGTGGTTTGTTTTAACCAACCTTTAAAGAGACGAAGCAAACTGTGATCCATGGAGAAAGAGGAAATTTGTCAAAACCCAACGCGTGGAGACTGCCAAGCCAAGGTGGCAGGAATTCGGTAGGGGATGAGACCCCTACCCCTTCACTGAAGCCCCAGAGTGGAGACCGAGTGGCAGGAGCACTATAGTTCCAGCAGGCCTGCTTAATTTGGGAGCAAGGTGTAAATCAGGTATTGAAGGCGTGAGGTGCAAGAACCGCCCTGGGGGAGGGCGCTGGTGGGACCACAGCGTGTGTTCAACAGCCAGGCGGGAAAGCCACTCTGTAGCCAAGGAAGATGGCGCACAAGGATGCATTAAGTGATGAGCCGGAGCACCCAGTTACCCACAGGGTAGCCCCAGTTATCCAGAAAATGCACCAACAAGAGGCGCCAAACACACAGCCGGCCGTGGGGGTTGGCTGTTGGCTATATTAGCAGATGTAGTGCAAGATGGTGGAATCTCCATCAAGGGTTAGGTGCCCTTGTTTGGGTGTTCAAGAACTCATTCTGATTGCCACCCACTGAAAATTAAACACATACAACCCGCATTCCATACATGTGTTAAAACTTAAAGATTTCTTATTAGACAGTCACTTAGAGATGAAAAACAAGGAGTAACTTGTACTGAAGGAAGAAATACAGGCTTATAAGACTTTCTCACAGTCTGTATATACAGCAATAAAATGGGGGGCAGAAGACACACAAGAATCCAAAATTCTGAGAAAATGAATTCCACCACAATTCAATGAAAACAGTTAATTTTTTAAAGTTTACTTTTTCCCTTTTTTAGGTATTTTCATACATGCATATAGTAAATTCTGATCTTATTCTCCTCAATTCCACTCTCCCATTCCCTTTCTGTTAATACTTTCTTCTTCTTCATTAATTCACATTTTACTTTCATACCTTTTTTAACTCATTGAGTTAAATTAGGACTGCTTGTATTATCATGGGTAGAAAATTATTTACTGTCGAATGGGAAACATACCAGTGGCTGCACCACTGATGAACCTGACTACCCCTTTCCCAACAACCATTAGCTGCCATTAGCTACCATAGGTGTAGGTTTACGTGTCCTTCCCATCAATGGTGAAGTACTGACAGGCTCAATCCTGTGCTGGAACCCACAGCTGCCATGTATCATGAATGTCGCCATTCACATCCCATCCAGATGAGAGCACTGCGCAGGCCTCCTCCCCGTCCTCTTGCTCAGATGTTCCTTCCCTCCCTCTTCTGTGAGCTTTCCTGAGCCTTGCAGGACATGGTTTAGATGTCCTGTTTGAAGTTGAGCACACAGTGGTCACTCATTCTTGGCAATTTTACCAACTATGCATCTCTGAATTGAACAGAAGAGAAGTCCATAATCAAGGCTTCAAGCAGTACTAATCTAACAGAGATGTTTAGAAGGCAGTTTGACATGCTATCTGTTTAGCATGACCATAGTAGGTTTCCCTCTAGGGTCTATGTCCCTACGCTACTTATGGCTAGCTTTACAGTACCAGGCTGAAGTTTCCTATGAAGTCGGCCTCAAATCTAATCATAAAGTAGTTAGTTAGTCCCATACCTTCCATGACACAAGTGCACCAGTGTGAGGCAGGTCATTCGTGGAATACACAAGGTCCACAGCTATAGTGACTATTGAGGTTTCTCCTCTTCCCTGGCAGTTTGCATAGCATCTTCTGGTATGAAGAAATTTACCACACATTTTTAAGTCTGTATTTATGTGATAAGCAATGCAAATATGCTAGCAGATCATGTAGGATACATTTCACAGGAAAAGAACATGAAAGAAACATTTTCTCAAAATATCTATTAAAGCCTCTTGGTGTGCAGTAAATCTCAAACACAAATATTCATCCAGTTGAAATAACCAACCTCTTCCATACACCTTATCAGCACCTAACTTTACCTCTACAGAACCTACCCTATTCTTCAATCTGCAATAAAGTTATACAATGAACTATAATAACCTGGATTTTAAATTTGGCTTCTGGCATAGTATTAGATACTTGGTAAGGTTTATGTTAGTTTCTTTTTTTTTTCTTCTTCTTCTTTTTTATGGTACTGGGAATTGAACCTAGGACTTCATACAAACTAGGCAAGTATTCTAATAGTGAGCTTTATTCCCAGTCCTCTTTTTACTTTTTAGTTTGAGACAGATCTCACTAAGTTCCCTTCACTGGCCTGACTCATCTTGTAGCCTCAGCTGGTCTTGAGCTAGGGATGCTCCTGACTCAACATCCAAGTAGCTAGGATTACAGGACTGTGCAACCAAGCTTGGCTTTTAATCTCGTGTGAAATAAAGGAGAGGCTATTTACCCTAAATTGGTAACACTCACATTAAGCATGTGTGCTACAAAGACAAATAAGATAAACCATGTGACACTTTTGTAAGGTATAAATTGCAGATTAATGTGAAGCTTTCCTTGTTGCACTGAGTCCTTGAAGGAGACTTCTCTACCTCGCTACGGAGATTTTAGCACTTTTTTTCCTCCAAAATATTGGATACACTTTACAGTATTTTTCTGATGCAGCCAATAGTCCATCTAGAACAGAAGTCATTTTAATCTGTTTTCATTACACTAACTCATCTTTGTTGTGATTTTTTCAACTGTCCCAAAGTACACAGCACATTGTCTAACACAAAATAGATATTGTGAGCAAAGACTGGTGAGATGAACATCCATTTTTGTGTGTTTGCTTCCTGATAATTGTAGTGTCTAAGGTCATATTAAAATTGACACAATATTGACTATTTGAATAGAATACCTGATTGGGACTTAGGATGATGTTTATGAGTATACATTTTAAAAGTTGACAATGCATTTATTTTGGGGGTTGGTGCAAGACATTGTACCTGAGTGTCAGCATGTGTTTCAAGTATCAGCTCCATTGTGGTATACCCCCAGCCCGAAGTATAAATATCTTGACAAATGACATAAGTCTTCCAAGTATGACCTTGTGTCCATGAGTTAGTCTGTTTACAACATTATGGTTTATTCCAAAAATGGTATCTGTTTGTACTGTGACAGTAAGGCTATGATAACAAACTAAAAGGTCAAACTTCCTACACAAATACAAGGTTTCTGGATGCGTTAAGAGGGGAACACACACAGTTCCTGCATTGTGTGAAGAAACTGGCTATACCCCCTCTCAGGGGAAAACAGAGTCCTGATATATTCATCTACAAATGGCCACTAGCCATTAAAGCATTTAATAAGCCATTGCTTTAGTTTTCTTTCATTTTCCTAAATCTAACTGCAAAGTCTCATTACTCAAGGTAAAATAATTTAATTATAATTATGGAAATTTAACTTGGCTAACAACAATGAGAATGTATGTTGCGGGCAGGAAAGACTTTCCCAACACCATGAAAAAGATACCCTTGCTGACAGTTACTTACTTGCTCACATAAAGTCTTCTGGAACATGAAAAAAATCTATACTAAAATAATGCTTGGTTCATTGATGACTCACTCTTAGCATTTTCCTTTTGATGATATAGTATTTACTATTAAAGGGAAAACTCAAAATCTATGCCTGACTTCAAAGACTTCTAGTCATTATAGACAGGTAAAATATGATTACCAGTTTCTAAAAAATAAGTCATTCCAAAATCCTTTAAAATAATGGCTATAAAATACTCATTGTACTTGCAAACTAGTCTGGGATTGGGAGAAGTTTGTCGCCTCCTTATTCTGTAATCTGGGGCAGCTCGACTTTAGGAAGTTAGTCCCATCATTGCCTGGGAGCTCAGCCAAGGCTCTTGGCCAGAGGCTTTGTTGCTCCATGTGGACCTCTGTGCTTGGCTTCACCACAGTGTGGAGGAGGCAGAGGTCAAGCTAAAGAGATGACAGTTTCTGGTTCTGCTGAAGGACTGCTTCCTCTGCCACCTACAATGAAGACATCACATCTAATCTGCATTGTAAGACAGAAATAACCCACATCTCCCGATGGGAACAACAACCAAAAATCTGTGACCATCTCTAACCTATTTCTGCAAATTTTAGTTATAATTAGATGTTACAGAAAGCCAAAGTCTGTCTTTATTCTTAAGCAAAAGGATGTTTGATGTCAAGGATCCCCTTAGTAAGGCTCTCAAACTAATAGTATCACCCAGAATCTTGTCAGAAATGTGACCTCTTAAGTCCCACCCAGACTTACAGGATGATAAATTTTGCTTTACATTAAAGTTTCAGGTTTTTTTTATTCTGACCCTAAGTTTTGTTGAACTAACTGATGGGATAAAAGTGAATTTAGTTATAGTAAACAGCTCTGTCTCAAGAGAAAATAATAAATAGAGCTCAAGATCTGCATTTACTTGAAGTGATACACAATGTTTACATAGGATATAGTATTGTAAAAAAGTTACTGGAGCATCTATATAATAGATTTATATCTCTACAGTTAATCTTTAGTAAATATGATTTTAGTATCATGTTGTTTTTTACTTATTATGCACTAACTGTCTTATTAAATTCCAATTAAATCTGTATGTGGGAACACTAATTTAATGTGCTACTAGAGGGACTGATGACAAAATCAATTACTGGCATGGAGCCCTAGTGTTATTGGAAGAAAATGGTGGACTTCACTTGTTGGTACAAAATAAAATTCAAGTAATTAAAATTCTTCAGTCACCAAGCATAGTCTATAAACAATCTCTTGGGTGTGTTTATGGTATATCTACTTAAAGAAAGAAAACATAATCAAACCATGACCTATTTTGAGGACGATAATAGTATAACAATACTTTGTTGGTAAAGTTCATAGCCATGTGTGTCATTACTGATTTCTCTACACACTAAACAGAGCATGCTCAACAGGAGACAGGAAAACTACAAAAAGCTGATACAAAATCAAAATGATACTTCCTACCTATACCAACTAATGGGGCACTCAAGTAGCCTTGAACCTTTAATACTCCAGGAACCCCTCCATAACACAGCCCTGACTGGTTTTTAATGAATATAGGAAGATTTTAGTCTATAGCTAGACCTATAAAGACCCATTTATGCTCAGTATCCTCTTTTTCAGAGGAAGTGAGTATTTAATGCATATTAGCAATATTTTTCTATTTATAAAGCTTGATTATTGTAAAGTTCTTCTTAAGAAACAGATCATTTATCATGTGGACATGCTACCTGTCCCTCTTCCCAGTAGCGGCTGGTAAGATCATAGTTTACTGTGATCTTTGGAAATAAAACGTCATGTAGTTTCTTTGTAGATTCCTTTAGAGTGGTAGAAAGGCCTCCTCCTCTCAAAAGGTGTGCTGTTTGCAGGATTCAGG
Source organism: Jaculus jaculus (assembly GCF_020740685.1). Taxonomy (NCBI): domain Eukaryota; kingdom Metazoa; phylum Chordata; class Mammalia; order Rodentia; family Dipodidae; genus Jaculus; species Jaculus jaculus. The sequence continues at coordinate 37,998,276 of NC_059103.1, forward strand.
AGTTGAGATAGGAGCACCCACACAAATGGTTTATTGAGTTCAAAGTTTTACTGTAACAGGTGAGAAAGAAGGAGGAAGACAGAGGTAGAAGAGATAGAAGAGGGAAGGAGAGGAATGCCTCTGGAATCAGGGAAGCCCAAAGAGTTTGAAGGAGTTAGAGGGAGGGGGATACTGCCCTGTCAGAGAGGGTTTTGGCTGATATGCTGAAGTGCAGGCTGGAGGAAGTGGCATTTTCCTCTTCTTAGCACAGAGGTATCCTCAGTTACTAGAACAGAAGGTCGTTCCAAAATGCCAAACCTAGTCTGAGCACGGCCAGACTGGAGGAGACCGAGAGCTCTGGGTCTGTTTTATGTGGAGACCAGTAGATAGCATGATTCAGAGGTCTCAGCCAGGGCCTCCCTTCTGTGAAGTATGGTCAGGAGCACCCCAAAGTCTGCCTTGCCCACAATGATGGTGCAGACTGTAGACAAATATTCAAATAAACTTAGCCTAATGGCAGAGGACACATGAAATAATGCCTCCTGTTACTCAAATCAAATAGAAACCAGGAAAAGTGGGCTTCCCCATCCAATATCCAACTTTTTCTCCTCCCTTCTCTCTCAGCAGAGATCACCCAAGGCAATTCTGTATCCTATATTGCTTTTCTCCCCATTCCTGAAAGATTCTAGTTTACAAATAGCCTTTATCCCACTTACTGTGTGGCCAGTAATGTGAAGCACCCTTCCTGGGGCAAGCACCCCTTCCTGGGGCACACACACAGGCAGCATAAACTTGCAGTTAGTAAGAAGAGCCTCAGGAGTGAAGGAAGAGGCAGGCAACTAGGACTTGAGGAATTTGGAGAGATACTAGGACAGCTTAAAGGACATGAAACCAACTGAAAAGACAAGCAAGACTGAAGGACCTAGAGACAAAATCAGCTTAGCACAGGGCAACAACCAGACCTTAAGTCCCAGTTGTGCATCTTCCCAGTGATAGTTGCCTGTGTCTCTAAACATCTGCTGCTTCTGCTGGAAAATACAGGCAATTACAGCTTCTTTCCAACATCACAGAGTCCCCGTGGAATTTGTATATACACTGCCTCGTAGTGTAGCTGATGAGTGTCCAGGTCTCTTCAGTGTGTTGTTTTATTTCTCTGGATGTACACAGGAGCAGGAATACCATGAAAGCTAGCATCTGCTCGTCCAGAAGGTAAGACTCAAATATACTTTAGTATGTTAAGAAAAGGAAAGAGAAAAGAGACAGTGATCTTCTGCCGTGTGGAAGGCAGTAGGGGATATAGAGCCCTAGTGGGAGAAGGGGTTCCCCTACTCAGTCTAGCTGAGATGAGAGGGGCTTACCAGAGCAGGGACCTGGAAGTGCTAGAGAGGTGAAAAGCAAAAAAGAGGCTTTGTTAACTAGTAAAAAAAATTTTTTTTACAATCTTATTGCAATGGGCCTTACCCTCAGGAAAGGTGATCCTGAGAGAGAGAGAGAGAGATGACTGCTCTGGACTCCCAGGATGTATGGCTATGGTTACACATTCTTACCAGATTTCATATAGAAGGGATGAAGTGGGATGGGATTTAAATCAAACTCACCTTAAGAAACAATAACATTTGCAAGTGATTCCTGGGAGAAAAAAAAAAGTGTTTGAGTTCTAAATACATTACTAGGCCTCTGGGTTAAACAACCATAAACATAAACAACCTCTGTTTGTTCTCAACTTTCAGGACTGTTACGTGTCTTTGTGTATGAATGGGCATTGCAATTCTCCAGGACATGAGTGCAAATGCAACATGACCCAATTAGTTTCAAGAGACACATTTTGAATGTAGAACATCTATCTAACAACAATCTGAGAAACCCGCTTTGAAAACACTAAATTAACTGCCATCTAAAAGCATTATAGCACTCTGGGTGATTTTTCCAAGGCTGACTGTCCCTTGGCACACAATCTTGCCACATGGCAAGAGACCCACAATTAGGGGGAAGGTGAGTTCAGAGGAAGGTCAGCAGACCCTTCAGTTGCATGCTATGCTCTCCAGCAGAGCTCTTATCACAATAGAGCCTATTTTTATCTCTGTTATTGTATAATTTCTGAGTATTGGCTCTCTTACAATAAGTTTTAAACAGAGAAATGGGGCATTATTTATTATTACTCCCCAGATGTTGTCATTTTTATAGTAGCATCAAATATAGAGTTATTTGGCCTAAGCTTCTGCTTTTCAATAACGAAGTCTCTGAATAGTGGTCACATTGTAATACTTGCTGAAATTCACACGGAGCTGTTTACTGGGTAAGCCATTGAGTGTCCTGTCTTTCTGGGAAGTATTCCTTTTGTCCTTCAACATGGACTCTTCAAGACCAACCAACAGGAAGCCTGAGCTCATGTCCACAGGACAATCATCATACAGGCAGCCAGAACCAAATGAAAAATTTTGGAAATAAATTGATATTGATCAAATGAATTCCAATAAACTCCTGAGGTAATCATGGTGAGGAAGAGATTACAGTTTGTTAGCTAACCCTAATTGTTACTATAACATGTATTGGAGGTTATTAGTCAGTTTTACTATAATCGGAATTCCCACTTCCAGTAGCTATAACAAGTATTGATTGCCCACACACATGAATTACTTCACCCACAAGTCATTTGTTGAGGTTATACCCAGTCCTCCCAGAGGTTCTTCCTGATACTCTGGCTTAATAAACAACCCCTATTTGGAACATAAGACACTTAGGAAAGGGGATGAGGAGAACCACAGGAATCGAGAATGCCTCTCAAAGGCATGTCATCCCTGCTCACAGCACGTTGGCTAAAACATGCCATATGGATAAGCAAAGGAGTCACGTCAACTGTCCCCACAGGAGGACAAGTCACATGACCATCCATGAGCATGAACAGAGGAAATAGAGGAAAAAGGAACACATCCTTGAGAATAATAATACAGCTTACTATGGAGCATACTGTTAGTACACAGGGTCTATGAGAGAGAGAATATTTCACCTTTGTTATGGTCTAGGAATCTTCCTTTAGAATTGGAGGAAGTGTAGCAGACACAAATCAAATAGAAGAGAGTGTGGGGTCACATAGAAGAGCACAGCCCTATAAAATGTGCTTTGTATTGAGAACCACCAAGGGAGAATCCCACTGTAAGGGGAGTGTTGGGGCTATTTGCCAATACAATAAGTAGAACTAGTGGAACAGAGGATGCCTCTAAAAGCTCTTGCTCACACAAGGCATACGTCATCCCTGCCAATACACCAATAAGTTTACGGTATCTCCTGATATTTGTCTTATGAATTTAAAGAATTGAAATCTATAAACCAGAGGGTAAGACTTAGAAAGTCTTCATTAGATTAAGAGAAGAAAGTATAGAGAACTCCTGTCATGTGCAAGGCAAGAGGGAGTATGGAGTCTGTGTGGGAGAAGGGGACCCCCAACTGGACTAAGATGAGAGGGGGTTTCTTACCAGAGCATGGATCTGGAGGTTCAGAAAATATGAACATCCAAGAAGTCACACCCACCTGGTAAAGATCTATTTATGATCTTGTTGTGGTGGGCTTTGCCTTCAGGCTCCGGTGGGTCTGAGAAAGAGCTGATTGGTCTGGGCTCGGAGGGCAGGTGACCTCAGGAAAAGGTCAGCACACCTGAGTGGTGGTGGGGGGAAGACGGGTGGATAGGTTGGATCAGATGCTGAACTCTGGTTCTGCTGAAGCAGGCAGGTAGTGTGACATCTCTTTTGGGCTACCTAATAAAAAAGTTGTATGGCTAGTTCGCTCTCTTCACCTTCTCCACAAGGTATTTGAAGACATGCACACGATTTGTGTGTGAGATCAGCTGGCCGAAAACTCCAGGGTGTGTGGATACTTAATGCCATTTGTGAGTTCTGCAGCCAGTGAGGTTCCCTTCCTGACTGTGCTTCTCTGAGAGCAACATGAAGATTAATTAGTATTCTGGAGTTACACACAGCCAAGGAGAAGAGGGCGGCGCCAGGAGCGCTAGGCAAAAGCCAGCTGAATAAGGCAAGGTTGGCCAACAAAAGTTAATCATTCGCATGTAATCTCTTATTTCCTGCTGAATTTAGGTTCTCAGCCTGGCACCGGGACAGAGGTCCAGCAAATCTCAGAAGATTGCTCACCATCTTCTACAATGACTGTTATATAGAAGCCTGACTTACTCTTCACCCAAGATGTAGTCTCAGAATTGTCCAGGAGAGGCCAAAGCTCAAGCAAATTAGAGCCTACATCAGGCTGCAGCCCTTGAGATGAGTTCATGAATGCATTTTTCTTATTCTTTTACAGGTTAAGGAGGGAATGAAGGCCCACCAGACACCATAAAAGAAGTCAAAAGTCATGATTAGCCACCTGAGGTAAACTGCTGAAGACATCATAAGGTGCTGACACAGAGCACGGAGAGATCTGGCTATGATCCAGGAGGGAACCAAATGGGAATGGTTATCTCATTTAGGGCTGGAAAGTGCTACATGAGCTGCCAGTGGAAAATATTCAACAACGGTGTGAGCAAGCAGGGGTCAAAGATACTTAGAAGCAACCAGCCTGACATGATGTACACACCAGTGCAGTGGTGGCACACAACCTTGATGGGTAACCAGTGGTTTTCTGATTGGCTAGGAGACATGCTCAGTGGAAAGGCACCCATGGCTAGAACTTGGAACCAGATCAAAATCTTCTGGAGACCAAAATTATGATCTCCAATGACAAGCTCCCAGTAGTCTTTGGCCAAAAGAGGGGCTACATCCATCAAAATCTCCCTAAATTAACAGCACTTATCCCATGAACTTTGGGTTCCTCCAACCCAACCCTCTCACATGCCAAGTCCTTGCCATGGAGTCAAGGAAATGGGTCTGAATGGGACTTCCTGTTGCCTTGGCTGGTGGCAAATGCCATCCATGTGTATGAGTGCAAGCAGAGCTGCAGCTAGGACAGCCACTTTCCAGGAAGTTATGCTGGAGTTTTCGGAATTTATCACAGGAAATCAGACTAGATACGTTGCTCCTGTCCTTCCAGTGACTCTAACAACTGAGAAAGCCACCTGGGCTCCAATCACAGGTCTATCTCTTACTAATTGTTTTGTCTCAGACAAGCTATAGAACTGCTTTATGTCTCAGTTTCCTTATCTGGAAAGTAGGACAAATAGGGAACTATCTCACAGGGCTCTTATACAGCAGAAAGGAATTCGTGCATATGGAGTACTAAGAAAGCAGCCTTGGGAGTTGAGGAGATGACTGAGTTGGTGAAGCATCTGCCATACAAACATGAGGACTTGATTTCTTATCTCCAGCACCCATGTAAATGGCAGCACATGCCTATAATCCCAGAACAGGTGAATCTCTGGATAATCTTGTTGGCTAGGTATCCAAGCCTGTAGGTTCCGTGAGAGATCCTGTCTCTATGAATAAGTTGGAGAGCAGATGAGGCAGACAGCCAGCATCAACCTCTGTCCCCCACTTACACATGCCCTCACATACACATATGCTTGTATACCACCCCCATATACATGTAAAATAAAACAGAATGCAGTCTGACACAAAGAACACAAATTATTTCTATCATTGCTGCTGTGACTATTGTTATTAGTTAATTATATTTCCTACTAGCCAGAGTAGATTCTCTTGCCTATTACTAAGAATACAGATTGATGTAGTAATCACATGATTTGCACTTGATTTTTTTGAGCAATGGAGTATTAGCATGTATATGGATTTGTGTCAGAAAAGGCTCTAAGTAAGTATATATAAAATCATCAGTATTTTCATAGGTGCCATAGTTTATAGAAGACATAAATGGATGAAATTATTTTTTAAAAAATCATTAAGGGAGATTCAAGAATGGAATGCAGAATGTGAGGAAGAAAATAAATCTTATGGTGGTACAATGGACTGAGGATGCTCAGGAGTAGAGGGGGGTTTAGTATGCACAAGACCCTATGTTAGATCTCCAGAATCTTATTCCCTCTCTCTCTCTCTCTTCTCTCTCTCTCTCTCTCTCTCTTTCTGTCTCTTACTGGGATACAATTATGTAAAACAACTACACTGGAGAATGGGGAAAAGGCTGACATAAGAACTTAAGGAATTAATGGATAATGTGAGTCTGAAATAAATAGTATATGAAACTGTGTTCTAGTTGATTTTTTTCCCCCAAAGAGATAGGGGTCAACAACTGTGTTAGTGGTGAACACATGTTAGGAGTTAACTAAGTATGTGAAGGGTGGATGGCAGAGTAGACTTCTCACAGTTGGAGTTAGAAAACACAGGCAGGAAGTGAAGTCACACATGGCCCAGGCAGTGATGTGTGAGAGCTGAGGACATCAAAATTATATCATGTTTAGCTTAATATTGACACAAATTGTTAAATGAGAAATATTCATGAATAATTATATATAAACAAGTTAATAAGGGCACAGTGAATATACATAGATGTCTATTTCTGTGTGTATACATGTGCATATATATTTACTCACTATTCCTTTCTTTTCTCTGTTAGCCTATAAGAAACAACATCTCAGTAGCATACTTAGTTTCAAATCTTGATACCTTATTCAATTCCTTGATAAAAGTAAACCAAGAATCCTCAGAGAAATTACTGATTCTAAAACTAGTGAAGGAAATGTAGAAGATGAGCCTGGAACATTTTTCAGTGCTAGAGAGAGGAAGAGAAAAAGGAAGAGGGTGAAGAGGAAAGGGAAAGAGAAGGAATGAAAGAAGTATAAAGGGGGAGAGAGGGAGAGAGGGAGGGAGGGTGGAAGAGTGATAGAACAAGCATACCTATTCCAATGATAGGATCTCTCAATAATAACTCACTTATGAAAACTGTGGAACAATTTGAGTACCAAGATAAAGTTGTGTTGCTTATCTATACTACTTCATATTGCTAAAATGTTTTTAATACATAAATAATTGGGTTACTTTTGTAAATTTTCCTCTTCAAGTAAGTAGAGCATAACATCCACTCCTCCTTAATGGAGGCTGCTTGTGATGATTTCATTCCAATACAGTATGGAAAGGAGGGGAAGAGAAACCTGTCTTGACCAAGTGACCAAGGCTGCCACCAACAATGATAAGTCAGACTGATATTATATACCCTTTGTATGACCAGATAAGTTAATTAAGAATAATAAACTGATGGGCTGGAGAGATGGCTTAGCGGTTAAGTGCTTGCCTGTGAAGCCTAAAGGACTCCGGTTCAAGGCTCATTCCCCAGTACCCATGTTAGCCAGATGCACAAGGGGGTGCATGCATCTGGAGTTCGTTTGCAGTGGCTGGAAGCCCTGGCTCACCCATTCCCTCTCTTATCTGTCTCTTTCTCTCCCTCTCTCTCTATCACTCTCAAATAAAAAAATAAATGACAAAAATATTTTAAAAAAGAATAATAAACTGATTTACTCTTCTCCCTCAGTACTAACAGCCCCAATATAATCATGAGCAAATCCTTAGACAAATGCAAATCTAGGGATATTCCCTTTCAGTACTCAAATTATCAAGGTCATCAAAAACAAGGAACGTATGAGAAGTTATTACAGTGCAGAGGAGTCTAAGGGGACATCATGAAATTCAATATGATGGTATAGTTAAGGTGGCCCTCCATATCAATTAACCTAATCCAGAAAACCCCATAGACATAACCAGAGATTGATTTCAATGGTGATTCTAAATCTGGTCAAGTTGATAAGATTGACCATCACAACTCAAACTCTTCTCAACTTGATACATTACTGTAGGACTTTTAAGCCATAACCTTCTGGCCCTTGTCCCTACAATTCCTGTCCATCATGTAATGCAAAAGTTTAGTCCAGGGCTAGAGAGATGGCTTAGTGATTAAGATGCTTGCCTGTGAAACCTAAGGATGCAAGTTCCACTCTCCAGATCCCACATAAGCCAGACACATAAAGGGGAAGCAAGCACAAGGTCGCACATGCTCACTAGGAGGTGCAAGTGTCTGGAGTTTGATGTCAGTGGCTGAGGCCCTGGCATACCAATTCTCTCTCTCTCTTCTCTCTCTCTCTCTCTCTCTCTCTCTCTCTCTCTATCTCTCTCTCCTGTCTGTCTTTTTCATGTGCTCTCTCTAAAATAGAAAAAAAATAGTTTAGTCCAACTTCAAAAGCCACTAGAGTCTTTAATGTTTCCAGTAGTTTTTAAGTATAAGTGCAGAGTCTTTCCAGAGACAGGTAGACTCAACTATATAATATCAAAAAAAAAAAAAAAAAAAAAAAAGAAACATGCTCCTAAAAAGCTATGGCATAAAGTAAACATTACCAGTTCAAAGGGTAAGAATGGGAACGTAGTAAGGAATGAAGAAAAATGCAAAACTGAAGCCAAGTCGGGTAAACTCCAAATCTTGCAGCTCCGTGACTGGCATAGGAGAGTAGGAGATCTGGGCTCCAAAGGGCTTGAGGAGTTCCACTTCTCCAGCTATGCTACCTGTGGCCGGGTGGATCCAAGCCCACAGCTGTTCTTGGCAGATGCTTATGGATCTGTCATAACATCCTGAGCTTTCCACTGAAACTTAGGGTTCTCCTTGACAGTTTCATGCAGTGGCCTCACAGGGCCTCCTTGAAGAGACTTCAACCTTACCTCACATGAATCAACCTCAGCAGTTCTTTGGGTCTGTCGTGAAATGCTTCATGACACCCTCACTCTTCTAGCTTCTATTCTTCTAAATACAGCACCAAACTGACTGTATTTCCGGGTTCTGGTGTCAGCTTGGGCTGAAGCCTGGCACCCAAAAACACTGTGCTGACCTTTGAGAAGAAGGAACTCCTACATTTTCCCTTCAAGCCTTTCCTTCAAAAGGAGTTTCATTCCTCTTATCTTGAGCCTTCAATGGTCTTGCTGTCAGTGCGACTTTCCTATGACCCCAGTGCAGAGCAGTTGTCTTAACTTTAATGTTGCTGGTTTCTTTAGCAACTACAGCTGAGGCAGTTGCCGTGTCAGTGCCCCAGACTTTACACTTGTTTACATATCTTTCTGCGCCAACCCTTACATTTTTATATCTTTCTTGTCCATATTTTTCTCTCTTTCACAATAGATTTGAATCAGGCAGCATTTATGCCTTGATATTTTCTCTGCCAAACACATTAGTCCATAATTTTTAAATCCAATTTGCTCAAGTCCTCAGGACATAAGCAGAATGCACCAGATTCCTTGCCTAAATATCACATGAATTACCTACCTATAGCCCAGTAATTGAAAAAAAAAAAAAAGTCTCCCTTCTGAAACCCATGAGCCAAGGCTGCACTGTCTGCATTTCTCTCAGCCTTTCTGGTCTTTCAAAATCCAGTTAAAATGGCCCATTAAGCTCTCTCTGTAGTATTATACGTCTAAAGCTCCGACCTCTTATATGGTCCTCTTGCAAACCAGTTCCAAAAATCCTCATGGAAACATACATCCATTTTATCACAGCAATGGCCTTACTCCTCAGTACCAATTTCTATATTATTTGCTTACTTGCTGCTATGAAATAAGTGCTGGAGTAGAAGCTTAGGGAAGGAAATATTTTATTTAAGTTCAGGGTTATTAAAGGTAGAGTCCATCATGGCAGGAGCAAGAAACTGGTGTCACATCAGCGGGAAGCGTAGAGTGATGAATGCTGAGCTAGCTGTTTCATTTTAATATAGTCCAGGAACCCAGACCATGGGATGGTGTCACCCACAGCAGTGGGGTTCTTCTCACCTCAACTAACCTAATCTAGCAAGACCCTCTCACACATGACCAGATATTTGGCTCCATGATGATTCTAAATCCTCTTAAGTTGACAACCTAAGATTAACCATCACAATGAAGAAATTTTGGAAGAGGTGTAGACATATCAAAAGCCTTACTGATATCAACATTTTAAAGACACATACCAAGCTAGAATGGGCAATCTTACCATGCAAGAAGCAATTTGGGTCTCTATGGTAGATGCACATGATCCTGCCTGGTGGTCAACCATGTTCTTCTACAACAAACAGAAACTCTGATTTTAACCAGCAAGAATGGCTGAAATATCTATATTGAACAAAAATATCCAGGAATAACTCTGGAAATTTTTAAAAATAAATTTCATAGTGAAATTAATATATTCCTGAAAAAAGTCAGCAGCTAGGAATATGTATTGTCAATCAACATGGACACTTGGGTCAAGATGGCTGAGCTGTCTGCTCCTAGATGCAAAAGACAAGCAATGAGTCCAATGAGAAAATACAGAAGTGGAAAGGAATAGATTTTTATTTATTTATTTATTTTTATTTTCTCTTTTGAGGTATGGTCTCACTTTAGTTCAGTTCAGGCTGACCTGGAATTCACTCTGTAGTCTCAGGGTGGCCTTGAACTCACAGTGATCCTCCTACCTCTGCCTCCCAAGTGCTGGGATTAAAGGTGTGCTCCACCACACCTGACTCAGAATAGAATTTTTCTAATATCACAAGAAAATAAATAAGAAATTGAATAAAATGCAGCATATATAAGGGTACAGTTCAGTAATTATTCAATAGAACTTGAATGTAAGAGCAATTTAAAAAGATATTAAAATTATGAAGGGGCTGTGCTGAAAATTTAAAGCAAAGTATGTCTAAAGGCATGCATAATAACAATTATTACAGGGTATGCCATAGGTGTTTAAAATGTATTGTTACACTTGCTTCTAAGCCGTTGCTTTATTGTGTCCAATTATGTTTCATTTTGCTAGTCTTTAAAAACAGTTACACTTTAAGAACCTGCTTAATAGGTAAGGGAATATATCTATTCTAAGTATACATACCTATGAGTATATGCATCCATGTTATTACAATATCATATGTGTGATTGTAACCCTTTTAATAATTTACATAGTGTGCAATCTGATTATATTAAGTGGTCTTTAAGAAAGCATAACAGTAACTGTATTGGTTACTTTTCTTATTGCTGTGACCAAATGCTCAACCAGAAGCAATCTAAGAAAGGGTTTAATTTGACTTAGAATTTGAGGGTGCAGTCTATATAGTGAAGCAGTTGGTCACATTCAGCCCACAGTCAGAAAGCAGAGATGAGTGATGCTGCTCACCTCACTTTCTCCTTCTTATTTAGTTCCTTATTCACTCCAGGATCCCAGGAAGTATAATATCCACTGTAAGGGCCCTCCCACTGCAATTAACCCAATCCAGAAATATCTCTCACAAACATTGCCAGAGATTTGTTTCATGGTGATTCTAAATCCTGCCAAGTTAACAACAAAAGATTAACTTAACCTTTGTCAATTTGATACTCAAACATAAAACTTGAAGCTGTAACCTCCTTCCCTTTGTCTTTGTAAGCTCATGACCATCACATGATAGAAAATGCATTCAGTCCAACCTCAGAAAATCCTTGTAGTCTTTAATATTCACCAAAGTGAAGTTCTATAACATCAAAAATGACATCATATATTTCCTAGAATGGCTTCATATCGTGGCTACTTAGGGCCTCCTTGCCCATACCGTCCCTGCCATACATCACCTGGCCTTAGAAGTTCTTTGGAACTCTGGTGAAATACTCCATGGATGCCAAAATCTGCATATGTCATGTCCCCAAGACTTTCAGCACCTGGAAAATGATGCCAAATTCTGCTGCCAACTACAGACAAAGCCTTTTCACCTTTGGACCCTAGCTATAGAGGTCTCTATAAGCCTTCCAGGTTGATCTTAGGCCATTATGTTTGAACAGCAAAACCCCTCAGTTTAACTTTTTCTTTATACAATTTTCAAACTCCAACTTATTGAATTTTCACAAGATGTAGCATAGAATGGGAGGAATGTCTCTTTAATGGTGCTGATCTCTTTAACAATGACAACCGCTTTCACAGGACATGACTGAACACGACCCTGTCTTGAGATTTCCTTCAACAAATTACTCCATAACTTTTGACTTCAACATCATTAAATTTCTCAAAACATGTGCAGAATGAAGGCAGCTTTTTCTTTCTTCCTTTCTTATTTACTTATTTATTTATTTACAAGGAGAAAGAGAGAGAATATGAAGATGCCAGGGAACAAACTCCAGATGCATTCAACACTTTATGCATCTGGCTACTGGGGAATAAAACCTAGGCCACCAGGCTCTGCAAGTAAGTTCCTTTAACCATTGTGCTATCTCTCCACCCCAGTCACTTTGACAACAAGGAACCTCATTAGGAAGAGTGCACAAGCCTTCCTGAGAGGCTGAGGACAGACCAGAGAGGAGGGAGGCATAGCCGAGGGTAGAGCATCCCTGGCCATCAGTTTACATTTTCAACGGTTGACTCCCCTCTGTAATGGTATTGAAGGGTTCTGTTTAACCACATATAACATGAAATGCTCAGTTCCTGATCAGGTCTTTGTTCCCCTCTGAAATCTCATGAGCCAGGCCTCCATGGTCTGCTTTTACCTCAGCATCCTCAGCTTCTGAGCTTCTACGCCAGTGACCTATTCATCTCAGACAGCAAAACTCAACAGTGTTTCTCACTCATCCACATGTCTCTGGAAAACAAGTTCCAAATGCCTACAAATGACATGGTCAGGTTTGTCACAGCAATGGCAGCATTTATCAGTATGAATTTTATATTTCAGTTACCTTCTCCATGCTGGGAAAAATCACCTGTCTTAAAAAAGTATAGGTTTGGGCTGGAGAGATGGCTTAGTGGTTAAGCGCTTGCCTGTGATGCCTAAGGACCCCGGTTCGAGGCTCGGTTCCCCAGGTCCCACGTTAGCCAGATGCACAAGGGGGCGCACGCATCTGGAGTTCGTTTGCAGTGGCTGGAAGCCCTGGCGCGCCCATTCTCTCTCTCTCCCTCTATCTGTCTTTCTCTCTGTGTCTGTCACTCTCAAATAAATAAATTTAAAAAAAAAAAAAAGGATAGGTTTACTTTGGCTCATAATTCAAGGGTGCACCTCTTCATGGCAGGGAAGGCACAGCAACAGGAACACCAAGAAGCATCCACAACCAGGAAGCAGACAGCAATGAATGCTGCTCCTCCGCTCACTTTCTCCTCTTTATTCAGCCTGGGACCCAAGTCCATGGAACGGTGCAGCCCACAGTTACAGCATATCTTCCAACCTCAATTAAGTGAATCTAAATATTCCTCACAGATCAAGAGGATCCCCCTCCTCACATGGTGACTCTAAATTCTGCCAAGTTTACAGCATCACAGTCATTATCTCATTTAATTTTCTATGGAAACCTTTTTTTAAAATTAAGAACAAACTTTGTATGGAAGCATCATGTGTTGATACCATCTATTCCATCCTCCCTGCCCCCATTCCTCAGGAGGCCTTCCCCATGGGGTTGTGTGCATTGCAGAAGCATAAGGCTACCATTGGAGGGAGGCAGTGCCTCTGGGTATGACATTCCACCTGTGGCTCTTACAATCTTTCCACCCTTTCTTCTACAAGATTCCCTGATCCTTGGTGAGTGTGTTTAAGGAGCCTCTGGATTTCTGCTCTGGTATGTGATGAGTATCCTCAACTTCTGTCTCCTTCACCCTGGCACGAACTGTCAAGCTCACCATGGAAGCAGCCCTCTTGCTCATCTACCCAACTTTTCTGTGGTTTTGACTGGACCTTGACTGAGGTGCAAGGAGTGGTTTATTGCCACTGGTCTTGCTGTACTATGAAAAAGAAAAACAGATTATCCAACCAAGAGTAAAGTCAGCATAGGATAATTGGATAAACATTATTAATTTAGGGAGATTTTGATGGACGTAGCCCCTCTTTTAGCCAAAGACTAGTGGAATCTTAACATTCAAAAGCATAATCTTTGTCTCTATAAGATTATGACTTGGTTTCCAGTTCTTGATATGGGCTCCTTTCCACTAAGCCAATAAGAAAGCCATTTGTTACCTACCAAGGCTGTGTGCCACCATCGCACTGCTGTGTACTTCTTGTCAGGCTGTTTGTTCCTGAGTAGCTTACATCCCTGGTCGTACACAAAATTGTTGGCCACTTTCACACAGTACCACATGCAATGATTTCCAGCACTAGACAGACTAACTGTCTGTATGGCAACTTCAGCAATAGGGTCTTACATTTACCTCAGGCTGGTAATCAAGTGCTTGGACAGAATCCTGTCTCATTTGGGGGATGTTGTAGGTCTCTCCAATCAACAGCTTAATGTGGGTAGCCCCTGTTTCTCATAAAGCAAGTTACAGGTTAGAGCCAAAATCTTTTAAGGGTAGGCTTCATCCCACTCTCTCCAGGGTCCTTCTTTTCTATTCCCCTTTACTCATGTTGAAGGTTATATCTTCTAGTCTACCTTAAAGGACAATGGTTTCTATACTACCAGTTCATTTTGTGTTTAGTTTTGTGTTTATTTCCCCCACCTTCCCCTTCCTATCCCCCCAAAACCCTTCCACTGCTATTGTCTGGGCCTCCAGGTGCCTATCAGGTATGCCAGCAACTCAAGCTGGTCCAGGTTAGAAACCACAGATGAGTGAGAACATGTGGCACTTGTCTTTCTAATTATGTGTGTTCACTGAATATGACCTGTTCTAAGTCCACCTATTTTCCAACAAATTTCAATGTATCATTTTTTACTACTACTCAGGAGAATTCCATTGTGTAAATGTAACACAACTTCATTATTCATTCATCCAATTATTGGGAACTGGGTGGATTCTAGTTCTTAACTATTATGAATTGAGCAGCTATAAACATGGTTAAGAAAATATCTCTATAATGAAGAGTGCAGCATTTAGGATAAATGCCCAGTAAGGGAATAACTTGGTCTTTGATTATTCTATATTCCTGTTTTTCAGAACTCTCCATATTTATTTCAATGGCGGTTATACAAGTTTGCATTCATACCAACAGTGAATCAGGGGTCCTCTTTCCCAATATTCTTGCCAACATTTGTTGTTTGATTTTTTTTTAAATGATTGATCTCTTTACTGGAGTAACGTAGAATCTTATAGTTATTTTAATTTGCATTTCCCTCATGGTTAGAGATTTTGAGACTTTTCTTAAGTGTATGTTAGCCATTGAATTTATCCTTCTGAGGACTATACTCTACTTCTGGAATGAGTTGATTATTGTTCAATTTTTTGAGTTCTTTGTAGATTCTAGTTATTAGGCCTCTGCCATTGGTATAGCTGATGAGAATTTTTTTCACATTCTGTGGGTAATCTATTGGCTCTGCTCATGGTATGTTTGTCTATGCAAAAGCTTTTTAGCTTCATGATATTCCATTATTTGAGAAACTGTTTAGTTTCTGGGGATAATGAGGTATTGTTCAGGAAGTCCTTACCCACTTCTATCTCATAGAGTTCCTTCTATTTTTACTTCTAGTTCTTGAAGATGTTCAGGTCTTATACTAAGGTCTTTAATCCATTTGGAATTGATTTTTGTGTATGGTGAGATGAGTGATTCTAATTTCATTTTTCTACATGTGGTTTTCCAATTTGTCCAGCACCATTTATTGATGATGCTGTCTTTTCTCCAGTCTACATTACTTGCACCTTTGTCAAAGATCAAGTAGCTGCAGTGATTTGACCTAAGGTCCAGGTCTTCAATTCTGTGCCATTGGCCTATATTTCTGTTTTTATGCCAGTACCATGCTGTTTTTGTTACTATGGTTTTGTAATGTAGTTTTGGATCAGGTGTGGTGATAACTGCAAAGGTGTTTGGTTATTTTTGTCGTCGTTGTTGTTGTTGTTTTATGCTGAGGATATGTTTGGATATCTGAGAACTGCTGCCATTCCATATGAATTTGAGATCACTTTTTTTCTATCTCTGTGAAGAATGATGCTGGAATTTTTATTGATATTGCATTAAATCTTTATATTGCTTTTTCACAATATTAATTCTACATATCCAGGTGCATGGAAAGTCTTACCATCTTCTTAAGTTCTCCTCAATTATTTTTATTTTTTGAGAGAAAGAGACAGAGTGAGAAAGAGAAAATGGGTGCACCAGGGCCTTTTAGCTGCTGTGAATGAACTCCAGATGCATACAACCGTTGTGCACAAGTGTGTCGTTGCATGCTTGCAACACTGCATTTTGCTGCATGGGTCCTAGAGATTAGAACATGCATTCTTAGGCTTTGCAGGCAAGCACTTTAACCAATAAGCCATCTCTCCAGCTCCCAATTTCTTTCTTGAGTGTTCCTATGCTTTCATCATATATATAAGTCTTCCACATACTTGGTTAGTGTTATTCCAAGGTATTTAATTTTTTTGTGGCTATTGGAAATGAAACAGCTTCACTGAATTCTTTCTCTGTATATTTATCCTTTGCATATAGAAAGACTACTGATTTTTGTGTGTTGATTTTGTATCCTGCCACTTTGCTGAAGCTATTAATCACCTTTAGAAATTATGAGATGGAAATATTTGGGTCACTTATTTATAGGATCATATCTGCAAATAGGGCTAATTTGACTTTTGCTTTCCAAATTATATCCCTTTTATTTCTTTCTACTGTCTTATTGCTTGTGTTAGGATTTTATTACTATGTTGATGAGCAGTGGTAAGAGTTGGCACCCCTGGTTTGTTCCCAATCTCAATGGAAACTCCTTGAGTCTTTCCCCATTTAGTATTATTTGGCTTTCAGATGCTTTATAAATAGCTTTTATTATGTTGACATGTAAACCATTCATGCCTAATCTCTCCAGTGTTTTGATCGTGAAGTGATGTTGTATTTTGTCAAAGGCTATCTATGGAAATGATCATGTGGTTCTTGTGATTAAGAATATTTATATGGTATATTATGTTGACTGATTTCCATGTGTTAAACCACCCCTGCATTCCTGGGATAAATGCTGCCTGATCAAGGTGGATGATGTTTTTGATGTCTTTTTGAATTCAGTTTACAAGGATTTTGTTCAGGATCTTTGCATCTAAGTTCATTAGGGATATAGGCCTATAGTTTTCTTTTCTTGTTGGATCTCTGTCTGGTTTTGTTATTAGGGTGATATTAGCCTCATAATAAGAGTAGTGGAGGATTCCATTTTCTCCAATTATGTGAAAGAGTTTGAGAAAAATTGTTTTTAGTTCTTCAATGAAGGTTTGACAGAATGCGTCTGAGACACCATCAAGTCCTGGGCTTTTCTTTTGAGGGAATTTTTTATATTATTATTATCACATTCTCAATCTTTATGGATATAATAGACTGTTCAGGAGATTAATCTGCTCTGAGTTTAGTTTTGGCAAGTGGTATATGTCTAGGAATTCATCCATATCTTCCAGATCATCCACTTTTTATGGAGCAGAGGTTTTGGAAGCATGTCCTAATAATTCTCCCAATTTCACTGATGTCTGTTATGACACCCCCTCTTTCATTTTTGGTTTTGCTAATTTGAGAATTATTTTATTTCATTTGGTCAAATTGGTCAAGGGTTTGACAATCTTGTTTATTTTTGCAAAGAACCAGCCCTTTGTTTCATCAATTTTCTTTCTTTCTTTCTTTCTTTCTTTCTTTTTTTTTTCTGAGGTAGGGTCTCACTCTGACTCAACTGACCTGGAATTCACTATGTAATCTCAGGGTGGCCTCAAACTCTCGGCAATTCTCCTACTTCTTCCTCCCAAGTGCTTGGATTAAAGACATGTGCCACCACACCTGGCTTCATCAATTTTCTTAATTGTGTTTGTAGTTTCCAGTTCATTATTTTCTGTTTGGATCTTGATTATTTCTTTCCATCTGGAACTCTTACAGTTGAATTCTTCTTGTTTTCCACTGCTTGTAGGTGGATAGTTAAGCTATTGAATTAGGATCTTTCCATCTTTGTTACGAAGACATTTAGCACTATGAATTTTCCACTTAGGACTGCCTTCATTGTGACTCATATGTTTTGGTAATTTGTGTTTTCATTATCATTGAATTCTAGAAAAGTTACAATTTCCTTTTTTATTTCTTCCACAAGGTTGTTCATTGCTTAAAGTGTATTGTTCAGCCTGCAAGAGCTGATGTGTCTCTTGTTAATTTCTAGCTTTAAAGCATTATGATCTGATATATTACAAGAAGTTACCTCAATTTTTCTGAAGGTATAGAGGCATGCTTTATGGCCTAACATATGGTCTATTTTGGAGAAGGTTACGTGGACAACTGAGAAGACTGTATTCTGTGGAGTTAGGATGGAAAGTTCTTTAGATGTCTGTTAGGACTAGTTGATCTATTGTGTTGTTGAGCTCTATTATTTCACTGCTCATTTTCTGCTTAGATGATCTGTCTATTGATGATAGTGGAGTATTGAAGTCCCCAACTATGATGGTGTCAGTGTTTATTTCTGTTTTATTGTCAAGTAGGTTTGTTTCATAAACTGTGGTGCACCTGTGTTCAGTGCACATAGATTAATGATTGTGATGTCCTCTTGTTAGATCATTCCCTTGATGAGTAAGAAGTGACCTTCTGGGCTGGAGAGATGGCTTAGCGGTTAAGCGCTTGCCTGTGAAGCCTAAGGACCCCGGTTCGAGGCTCGGTTCCCCAGGTCCCACGTTAGCCAGATGCACAAGGGGGCGCACACGTCTGGAGTTCGTTTGCAGAGGCTGGAAGCCCTGGTGCGCCCATTCTCTCTCTCTCCCTCTATCTGTCTTTCTCTCTGTGTCTATCACTCTCAAATAAATAAATAAAAAATTAAAAAAAAAAAAGAAGTGACCTTCTTTGTCCTTTCTGATTAATTTTGGTTGAAAGTCTATTTTATCAGATATTAATATGCCAACACTATCTTGTGTCTTATTTACATTTAGTTGGAATATCGAATATCATTTTCCATCCTTTTACCCTGAGGTGGTGTCTGTCTTTAGTGATGAAGTGGGTTTCTCTAACATAGCAGGTAGAAATGTCCATTTTTTCTTACTTTCCCTGTTAACTTTTGTCTTTGATGAGTGAGTTAAAACTGTTAATATTTAAGGTTATAACTGTGAGATTAAATTGAATCCTTGCCATACTGGGGTACTTTATGGGGTTTGGTATTTTCTTGGGCTTTGTACTTTCTGAGCCTCCTTTTAGTTTTTCTTATTGTAATCTTCTTGTAGGCTCTTGAGATTGGTTATCTGACTTTTCTGCTTGGGGTATTCTATGAAGTATCCTCTGTAAATTTGGCTTTTTGTTCATCTAATCATAGAGCTGACTTTTTTTCATAGAAAGTTTTCCTTTGACCATCTGTTGTGAGACTTTCTTATTTCTTCCACAACACATTCATTGTTTAAAAGTGCGTTGTTCAGTCTGCAGGAGTGACTTTTGCTGGGTATTGTAGTTTGGGTTGGACACCATAGTTTTTTAAAATGTTGAAGTGTTCAATTCCAGGCCCTTCTATTTTTTAAGGTTTCCATTGAGAAAGCTAATGTAATTTTGATGGATTTGCCTTTGTATGTAGTGAGTTGTTTCTCTCTTGCTTCTTTTAGAACTCTCTCTTTGTTTTCATTGTTAAGAGTTGTAACTTTGATGTGCCTTGAAGAGTTTCTTCTTTGGTCCTGTCTGTTTGGTGTTTTGTGGGCTTCTTGTATCTGGATAGGCCTCTCTTTTGTGAGATTGGGAAGTTTCTCTTCAGTAATTTTGTTGAATATGTTCTCTATGCCTCTGGCCTGGATTTCTTCCCATTCTGGTATACCCATTATCTGGATGTTTGGTTGATATAGGATATTCCTCAGCTCCCTTTTATTATGTTCACATGATGTTTTGTATTTAACATAGTTTTTGGACTCCTGATCAATTTCTCTGTCTTGTCTTTTAGCTCAGAGGTTCAGTCTTCCACATGAATAACTCTGTTAGTGAGGTGTTACAGAAAGGTTTTTAAAAGCTCTATTATATTTTTGCTTTCTGTTGTTTTTTTTACATTGTGGCCATCTCTTTTGAAGTAAAATTTCAGTTTGAGGTCTGATTTTCTTGATGCTTCTTGGAATTCATTCTTGCATTTGATCATGTCTTCATGAAGCTGAAATAGCTGGCTATTGAGCTCCTCTACTGATTGGCTCGACTTCAATTCATATATCTTTCTTTTGAGGTTTATCTGCTTATATTCAAATAACTTAAGCTGAATGGCAAAAGCTGAGTGTTCTAACTTACAAGTCTGCTCAATTTTATTTATGCAATGGTTTGGTTTTTTGATACTTTGTTTACAGTTCAGCAATTCTCTTGATCAGGGTCACACTGTTATGTTTTCATTTTGGATGCGATTTCTGTTGATTTATGTATGATTTTATTGGAGGCTTCCATTGTGGTACTAGGCATCCTTGGTGGAGATCTCTCAGTTTTCTGACATTTGTTGTTTTTGTTTGTTTGTTTGTTTGTTCTTCATTGTGGTCTAACCATCTCAGGGTAAAAATTTTATTTTATTGAGGGGAAGCAAGTATTTGTCCTTGTAGGATCTTCAGTAAGTGTTGTTGTTGTTGTTGTTGTTGTTTATGTGAACCAGATTGTAGTAGGATGGGGCTATAACCACAGATGTAAAGTACATCAAAGGTACCTGGGGAATGGGGAACTGGGAGATTAGAGATTAGCTCACTCCACTTGTGTGTTCTCTTCAGCAAAGGGGAAGCAGGAATTGGGGAGCTAGAAGCTGGGAAGATAGAGAGCTAGGGAGCTAGGGAGCTAGGGGCAAGAGGCCAGCTCCCACAGTGGCCAGTGCACCTTCTGGCTCAGGGCAAAAGGGAGTTGAGGACCCAAGGGCTGATCAATCAGGAAAGAGGAACAAGGGGTCTGCTCCTGCTGCATGTATACAGGGTCCAGGAAGCCTCAAGCCAGCAGTAGGACAAGGGAACTGGAATGTGGGGAAAGAATTGGGATCTCTAGACTACTCACTCTATGTGGGCACCCTCTGGAGTAGGGGATCCAGGAGTTGGGGATCCAGGGGCAGGTCAATCAGGAAGGTGGAGCAAAAGGCCTACTTCTGCAGCATGCTCACAGGGTCCAGGCAGCCCCAAGCCAGGAACTGGGACACTGAGACCAGGGACCTGGGAAGTGGGTAATGAGCCCAGAGCTCTGGCCTACTCATTCTCTCTAAGGAAGTTTTTGAAGTAGTGATGTCAAGTACGAACACCACATTTTAAAATAAAGGAAATAGGCTCAAAGAGGTTAAATATCTTGTTCAAGGTCACAGGCAAACTTAGTTTGAAGTGCTGGTAATATAATCAAGCTAATAAAGCACAACCAAGCACATGAAAAACTGTTTTGAGAATAATTAAAAGCCTATGCTTCTTACAATTAAATTTCCATGCTCAAAAGTCCAGGAAAATAAAGTATCCTCGCCTACCTAAAAAACACACTTGGTCTTTTTCGAGACTGTAAAACAAACTTACCTTCTTCAAGCTTGCAGATGAAGTAAAAATATTGGTGCAAGACTTTTTACAGTTCATTAGCTGTCATCCAGAGCAAGGAAGATTTGTGACTTGCTTATGAAACCATTAGGCAAGGGCATGACAAACATGTCAATGGGCTTAACTTTTTAGAAGAAGGCCAAGTCAACAGACCAAAGGCCACCAACACAAGCAAGGATAAGGAAGGGGTTGGCATGCTTGGCATAGATAACTTTGAGTCCTCACATTTAAAAGAAAAAACAATCTCCAGAATATTAAGTATACAGTGATTTGTATATTCTTTCTAGATGTTAGCATCATGAAATCAATATTCATAAGCCACTTCTAGGAGGCCAATTTTGTCAGGACTAGAAAGTATAAATTGAATATTATAGCCATCAGGTCTCTGCTCCTATCATGTAGATTTATAATCAGTATTTCACATATGCCATGCTGAAGGGAAAAAAATGCTGGGCTGAAAATCTACAGCAGATGAGAACAATTAACATATTTATCTAATGGCCAAGCAAATGTTCTTTTAGGACTTGATATTTTGCCTGTGGTAAATTGTTTATTTCAAAATAATTTTTTAAATTTTTATTTATTCGAGAGAGAGAAGCAGATTTGATAGACAGATAGATAGATAAATAAATAGATAGACAGACTGGCAGACAGACAGGGAGAATGGGCACTTCAGGGCCTCCAGCCACCACAAACTCCAGACACATGACCCACCTAATGCATCTTTCTGACATGGATCAAGGGGAATTGAACCTGCATCCTTAGGTTTGGCGGGCAAGTGCCTTAACCACTAAGCCATCTCTCTAGCCCTTCAAAATAAATTTTAAAAGAGCTGATGGTTTTGGACCAAATATGATTTCAAAATAAATTTCAAAAGAAATGGATCAGAGATGGTTATCCTGGAAAGAACATAACATACATATACATGAAATAATTCTCAGTAGTACACATGTGTAATCTCAGCATTCAGGAGAGTGAGGTAGGCAGATTATGAGTTTGAGGCCAGCCTTGAATACATATTCTCTCTCTCTCTCTCTCTCTCTCTCTCTCTCTCTCTCTCTCTCTCTCTCTCTCTCTCTCTCACACACAAATACACACACACACACACATATGAAATTGATGTGGATATCAATCAGCTATCCTTAAAAGAAAATAAGCTTGTGTTTTGTGATTGTCAGGGTCATGTTCTGGGAGACAGAACCAATGGATTGAGACACCATGCTACCACTTTTATTCATATTTGTTATTTATTTAGGTGAAACAAAGTTTTTATATCCATGTAAATAACCAATGCCTGATATTAAGTGACACTGTGTTGGATTTATTCAGAAGTAAATCAAGTAAGTTGGCATTTCCCAGAAAAGATAGATAGTTAATATTCCCACATGCTGAAAATTGCAACCAAGACATTGTTGTTATTTATGGTAACAAACAATTATCCTTCCACAATAGAACTGAAAACAGAAGTCTGATTCATGAATATACTCTCATTTATTTTTCCTTTCTGTTGACATTAGTAGTGTTCAGTCCTGGAACATACTGAGAAAGAAAGCCATGCTTGTGACAATATATGGATAGATATACATGTGTGTAAATAGTGATAAACTGGAACTCTGCTTGTTCATTTTTTACTAAGTGCAAATAATGGCATCTCATGAATGTTTTAAACATGAATATGATAGAAATTCTGAAAATTGTAATAGCTATGATTATTACTATGGACATCCATTACAGTGACTAATACAATTTGTCTTTCAATGGAAGATACATATATGTTATGGAAATCCTTTGAAACCATAATGATGTGTCATTGATCAATTATTCGATAAGTCATAAATCTTGGATTCAGGTTATTGCATAGGATGCTTGCTCTGACTTCAATTGTACAAGGATACATTTATACTATCATTGATATTGACCTTGAATTTTAAGTGTTTTAAATCACCAATCTTAGAGGGGAAGAAGTATTAAGAAAACAGTAGTTTATCATTACCTACTCACCCATGAACTTAGTCATAAATGCTTTATTGTGATCATCATGATTAAATTCAATAACTTCTGAAGGTTCAAAATGAAGGACACTGGCCTTGAAGACCAAGTTCTCCATAAGAGAACTTTTGATTTAATTTTTTGTGTGTAAGAATTAATGAATCATTTTTTTACTTCATGAATTTTGACTTATAGTTTGAAAGACCTTCCCTAAGCTAAGATTTAGAATGTTCTCACACTCATTTTTATATATTTACAATTTAATTTCTTATTCTTATGTCTCTAATCTGCAGCATTGTTCTGGTAATCTATCATTTCCCTCACCTATTTATGGCACACAAGGATTTTATACTAAATTTATTCATTTTACTTCAAATTGTTTCTGGATTTTTAATTATTTTCCTTTGGTTCATTCATTGATTCATGTATTAATACTGACTATCAATAATTTTGACTTACTAATAATATTTTAGGGATGGCAGTATAGTTTAGCAATACAGTATAGAAGTTTCTACCAGAAAGGAATGCCCAACCAGGTACCACAGGTCTCACCTCCCATTCTCCTGAGCTATAATCGCATGAGCAGTCATTACCAACTGATTTCAAGCAGGTATTTTGAGCCACTTTCCAATTCAAGGAATTTGAAAGGAACATGAGGATATTAGACCCTGCTAGATCACTTGCCTGGCATGTGGGAAGCCATGGGTTAATCCTAGCACAGATGGATGAAAGAAAGGAAGAGAGGAAAGGAGTAAGGAAAGGAAGGAGGAAAAGCATCTAAACAGAGTGTCTTGCTTTTCTGCTATCTTTTCCACTTCTGAAAGCTATAGTCAAATGATCAGCCAATCATGGTAGAAAATATGAAACTTGGTTCTTAAGATACTCATGAATGGACTCTCTTCAACAATAGGCATGGACAGGAAGTTATGTGAGCAAAGAGTTAACTTTAATATCTTATCATATATTATTGTATTATAACAAAGGCTCAATTTTAATGTTAGATAGCCTAATTAATATACTATCATATCTCTTCGCTTGTTCAGTTACTCTTCTTGTAGTATTGTTTTAA
The DNA here is from genome assembly GCF_020740685.1 of Jaculus jaculus. Classification (NCBI taxonomy): domain Eukaryota; kingdom Metazoa; phylum Chordata; class Mammalia; order Rodentia; family Dipodidae; genus Jaculus; species Jaculus jaculus. The sequence goes on from NC_059103.1 coordinate 38,022,550, forward strand.
ATTTTCTTCATATATGTCATGTACATTTATTGTTTTTATTTATTTGGCCTACTTGTCTAGATGATTCTGTCAATGAGATATTTTTTTCCATTATATTTTGCAATTTCCAATTGTTTGTATATAGGAAAGCCCTGGATTAGTGTGTGCTAATTTTACTTGCATTTATGAATGTTTATTGCTGCAAATTTCTGTTCATTACTTTAAGTTATCACCATAGAAACTTTACATTTTTAAAAGCATAATTTGCATTTTTAGATTTCTAATTACTTTATCTTATCTAATTGCACAGGCAACAATATTTATAGATTGGAGTGATAGTATATTTCTATGTCTAGTTCCTAACATCTCTGAAAATATATCTATTATTTCACTCATCAAGTATGATGAACTTTGCATAGATACATTATATATATATATATATATATATATGTGTGTGTGTGTGTGTGTGTGTGTGTGTGTGTGTGTGTATGTATATGTGTGTGTGTATGTATATGTGTGTGTGTGTGTATGTGTGTGTGTGTGTATAAATATATTTACGTATACCTATGTTATTATCTTGAAAATTGATTTTTGTTGTTTTGAGCAGTAATGAACATTAATTTTATAAATACCTTCAGAGTCTATTTTTCTCCTGGAGTCAATTATTATGGTAGATTATTATATATTCATATTGAAAATCTTCTAAACACACACACTCATTTATATGGATTTTTAATTTGGTGCTAAGTTCTCAGTGACAAATTATTTAGAATAATTATATTTATCTTCATAGAAATATTTATAACTTTCTAATTTTTATCAAACTTTTATATAATTTATTCATTTCATTCAAAACATGAATTTATCCATTCTTCTTTGTCTTGAACACTTGAAATGTTCTGTCTTGATTGGATTCCTCTATATAAGTTAACTGATTCTAGTGGCCTTATCTCTTTCTTCTCTTTAAATTAGCATAGTTACATCTTTTATGTCTCCTGGCATCAGTCTTGATAAATTGCATTTTTCCTAGACAATGATTGACTTCAGCCAAAGTTCTTAAATTAGTCATTTAAAGATGAACAAAGGATATCTAGATTTGAATTTTCCCTATAATTCTATGTGATTTCTCTCTATTCTCTCATTCTCTCACACATTTGAAGTACCTAGTTTTCCTCATAAAGCATTTACATTTAGATTACTTGCAACTTTTTTCTTTTGTCTTTTCAGGATTTGAGCTTTTTGAGAGAGGGTCTTACTATGTAGTCCAGACTAGCCTCCAATTCACAATCCTCCTGCCTCCGCCTTTCTAGTGCTGAGATTAAAGACAACAGATGTGGACAGCCATACCCACCCAATTACCAACTATTAAATTTATTCTACTTTTCTAAATAAAATACTAGCTTTTAGATTTAGCTGTAGGTTGTTCATCTTCAATTTACTGAATTATTAATTTCTTAGTTTAGTTAAAATACCTGATTTATAATTTTTATTCATGTATATATTTTGATCATAATCCTCTCCCATATTACTTACATTCTATTGTTTTCCTTTGCAATACCCCCTCACTGATCTCCTTCTCTACTCATCCCTCTTCCACTCTGATATCCTTTTTTTTTTATTTTGTGTGTGTGTGTGTGTATGTGTGTGTGTGTGTCCGTGTGTGCCTAGGAACTTAATTGTTTGTGTTAGCATGAGTGGAAGGTTATTTACCAGAGCACATGTAACCTACCAATAGCTTTGCCACTGCAGAATATGGCTTTCCTCCTCCAGCAGCAGCCATTAACTGCCACAAACTCCTCAGGGAAGAGGGAGGCCTCGAGCCCTCCTCCACCATCCATGATGAAATGTTGATGATTCCAATATTGTGCAAGTCTTATGCAAGGAAAGACCGTTGATGATGGCCATGTCATTTCTGGAAAACAGTATTTCACAGCACTCTTCGCCATCCTCTTACATTCCCTCCCTACCATCTTATGCAATGTTCCCTGAGCAATCTAGAATCCTTTATTCTCAAAACTTTGAGGAGCTTTGAGTCGCCCCAAGTAGTCACTGGCAAATGCCAAAAGAAGATTCTCTGACCACAAATTAGAACAGCACAAATAAATTAGTATAAACACCCGTATTTAGGGGACAATTTGGTAGTCAGAACATAGCCATGTAGTTGAGCAATAGAAGGTGCTTCCTTCCTAGGGCCTGCGAGCTCACAGCAGGTACCAGGCATGAACCCCTGTGAGTGGAGCAGGTCTCAAGTCCATCAGAACACAGCTTACGGTAACTCCATGTCCTCCTTTATCTTACTTCATTGTTCTTGTACAGCGTTTTGAATTAGATCCCTCACATCTCTTTTTCATTTTTATGAATATCTAGCACTATGAATGTTTATTTTTGACACTTCTTTGGCTATATTTTATATATCAAAAAGTTTATTATATTTGGATGAGATTTAAGAACTTTTATTCAATTTTAATTACATGTCATTCCTACCCATTGCTACCACGCTTTTTTTATTTGAATTTTCCACTGAGAAAAAACTTTTGTACTATCAAATTTTGTTGTTAAACTTTATTTTTATTTCATTATGAAAGAAATAAATGTGCCTGTATTATTTATACTTCCTGAGATGAAATGAAACTTTTGTCTATTTCCTAGTAAATTCTTGAAAATATTTTCTAGGTACCTTGAAAAATGTGTATATAGTCTCTTTTCAGGAGTATTAAAAATTTGAAATATATCCATCATCTTGGGAATCAAATTATTTGGTTTTCTCAATATTACACTTCAAAGAGGCAAATTGAAATCACATACTACATATTTCTTCTTTTCTTTTTGTTTTTTGTAACTTGTACTTGTAAACTTAAATGTCATGTTATTTTATGTGTGCAGAGAATAACTACCAAGGACTCATGAGATGCTCACTAAAAGATAATACTGCCTTCATCTTATCTCTTTCTGTTGTCTTACTTAAGTTCTTTTTTTTTTTTTTGAGACAGGGTCCCATATATCCAAGCTGGCCTATGACCTTGAAGTGTTTTTTGTTGTTGTTTTTTTTTTTTTTTTTTTTGCAATTCTACATTGAAGATTTATTTGCCTCTTAGTTTATATAACAATAAAGTTTTAGATTGTAAATTTTATCATATATCAGGAAGTCAGGGAGGTATTTTTTTCTAACATTTATGACTTGATGAATTTATGACCCTCAGCAATTAATTCATTTATCATTACTAACAATGCACAATATTATGGCATAAAAATAACACTGGAAAAAATGTAAGTGAATCTTTCCCATGGCTTTAACATCCTACCTAGCCAATCCCTTTAGGTATCCATTAAGATCAAATGTAAATAAATGGGTTTGCCATCCCTGTTCTATCTACTGGGTTCAATGCTCTGGGAGAACTTTTGATTTTCCTGCCTCTTCTGCCTCAGCAAAGAGATCACAGGTGTTTACCCCTCATTCAGTGTCCACCCTAAGGTTTTATACATCCTAAGCAAGCACTCTGCCAACTGAGCCACATTCCAGCTACCATTTCTAATATTAATATTCTTGTTTGTTTGTTTAATTTCTTATTTATTTCTCTATTTTAATATCTGGGGATTGTTTTGTTTGATTGGTCAGGTTGTTATAAGTTTTGTTGGGTTTTGCATTCTTTAGTATAAAATTACTCTTGTTTTTTAACTTTATTGGATTACTTTGTTCATATACTATATAATTTTTTGATCCACCCAGCAATTTTGTATTTTTTTATTTGGATTTTTCAGTACTCTATTAGGATATGTAAAAATTTCATTTAAATTTATAGTAATGTGGTGGTTTAATTCAGGTGTCTCCCATAAACTTAAGTGTTTGAAATGCTAGGTTCCCAGTTGATGGAGAGATTTGAGAATTAATGTCCCTGGAGACAATGCATTGTTGGGGGAGGGCTTATGGGTATTAGAACCAGTTTCCCCTGGCTAGTGTTTGGCACACCCTCCTGTCACTGTTGTCCACCTGATGTTAGCCAGGAGGTGATGTGCACCCTCTACTCATGCCGTCATTTTCCCCTGCCATCATGGAGTTTACTTTGAGACCTTAAGCCAAAATAAACCTTTTTCCCAGAAGATGCTCTTGGTTGGGTGATTTCTGCCAGCAATGTGAACCTGACTGCAACAATAAGTTGGTAATGAGGAATGGTATCATTTTCTGCTAGACACCTGATTGTGTGGCTTTGGCCTTTTGGAGCTGATTTTCAAGAGGAATGTGGAAGGATTTGAAACCTTGGCCTAGGAGGTGCCTTGCAGTGCTCTAAGTATAGCTTGGTAGACTATTCTGCTCAGCTTTGAAAGATCTGAATGCAGTAACAACTATGGATTGTGAGGTTTGGCATATTAAGGTGAGAAAGTGTTTTGCTTGGACTGGGCTAGAAGCAGTTTGTGTGAAAGGCTTGCTATTATGCCCATGTCCTGAGAACTTTTGCAGGGTTGCAGTGCATAAAAACAGACCAGTGTGTGCAAAGGGATATGGTACAGGAAAAAAAAATGAAATATTTGGGTTGAAACTTCTACCCATTCAGCTGCAATTGAGATTGGGCCAGCTGAAGGAATATCCTGTTCTTGAAAGTCTGCTTTATTCCCCCATAAATTAACAAATTGTCACCCAACCTGGTATTATGGAGCATATGAAATGCAGGAAAAAGAGGGCCATTGAATTTGCAACACAGTCTTGTGTTTTGGAAACAGGCATTGGCAGTGTGAAACCGGTTTGCTGGATGACTTCATGGAGACCGACAGAGCTGTGAGGATGGTCTGTGAGTTGCTCTGGAGACCCAGTGGAGAAGCCAGGACCATGAGACGGCTACTAAAGAGGACCCAGATGAAGTTTTCCAGGACCGTGAGTAGCCTAGTTGGAGGGGTGGAATTGGATGGAACTCCATAGGCTTATTACTGGTTGGAATTATCTGAATTGGAGATTTGTCAATGGCTAGAGTTGTTGGACTTGGAGCTACAGAATTTAACATCTTCCCTGTTTTAATCTTGCATTGGTTGAATATTTCTTTGCTATATCCAATGCCATCTTTTGCACTGTGAATGTTTATTCTATGCCATTATGGGTTTTTTGAGGTTGTTTTGGTATTATGGCTCAGTTAAAATATCTTAGACTATGGGAACATTTGAACATCATCAGGATTAATTAAAAACTATGAGGACTTTTGAAATTGGATTCTCCATCATGGATAGTTATCAGTTTATGAGGGCCAGGGGCAGAATGTGGTGGTTTGATTCAGGTGTCCCCCATAAACCTAGGTGTTCTGAATGCTAGGTTCCCAGCTAATGGAGATTTGAGTATTAACACCTCCTGGAGGGAGTATATTGTTGGAGGCAGGTTTATGGGTACTATAGCCAGTTTCCCCTTGCCAGTGTTTGGCACACCTTCTTGTCACTGTTGTCCATCTGATGTTGCCCAGGAGGTGATATCTACCCTCTGTTCATGCCATTATTTTCCCCTGCCATCATGGAGCTTTGCTTCAAGACTGTAAGCCAAAATAAACACTTTTTCCCACAAGCTGCTCTTGGTCAGGTGATTTTTACCAGCAATGCAAACTAAACTGCAACAAGAAACTACCTGAAGTTCTTTATATTTTTATACAATGCATATTAATTTATTATTTCCAGCAAGGATAAGATTAGCATATTTTCTCTTCCATGACCACCTATTTTTTTTTTAGTTATTATTACTTGTTTGGTTTTGTGAGAGATTTAATTCAGTGATAGTAATTCAGGCTCAATAGCTCTGCATGCACACAGCTCCCAGTTCAATTCCTAACACCTAAAAATTAGGAGAATGAAGAGGTAACAAGGTGAAAAGGAAGAGATAGGAGAAGAAAAGGAGGGAAATTTGTAGGAAAATTGATGGAGTTGGAAATAATTACATAATTACTACAACTGTAACATGTTTGCTCTCATACATAGATCCAACATTTTAATTTTTGTGTATGTATGTGTGAGTGGGTGTGAATGTGCCACAAAACTAAACAGAGGACCATGAGATATGAACAAGAGGTCTTAAGGAGGGGGAATAAACAGAGTAAAAGAATAAAACAGATCAAAGGTGAGAAAAGAAGAAGTAAACAAAGGAGGAACGAAACATGGAAAAAAAGGAGGAGGAGAAGAAAGTAGACCTTTTTAGTGTGTGACTTCCTACACTTAAGTCAATTAATTTTTATAATACTAGCAGATTTAAATAATGGCTATTGATTAATATTTAGAGAGTGTCAGCAAAACTGTTCTGCCCACTTTCTTTCAAATTTCCTCCAAGTTTTTGTTATTTATAGCTTCTTACACTGTCAGAACACATGAAATAAATTAGTTTATTGCTCTATTTTGTATTGCAATTTTGAATTGTTGCTTTTACTGGTGGAATATGGTTAATGTTTCCTGTCTCATACCAAAATTTTCCCACTTGTATCTGGGCTAACAAGCTTATCCTTTAGAAAATTCCTCAGAAATGATTCATAAAAATTATTTTCTTAATGTTTGCATATTCGTAAGTTTTGTACATAGCCACTGAAGCACATTTTGCCTGCAAATGAAAGTTTTGGTATGTCTTCTTTCTTTGGATTTTCTTTTTTAATGTTGTGTTACTATATGTCAATATGGTATTGTGCTGTAGAAAAATTGAGGCCTGCGCTTTATTTTGTGTCTGATTCAATTGCTTTTCCTGCCTCCTCAGAGAATGTTTGAAAATCTTTCCATATTACAAATCAACTTACCTATGACTCAGTGTCATTCATAATCTTTTCCTTTTTTTTTTTTTTTTTTTTTTAGTTTTTTTCAGGTAAGGTCTTGTCTCTAGCCCAAGCTGATCTGGAATCTACTAAGTAGTCTCAGGATGACCTTGAACTCAGGATGCTCCTCTACCTTTGCCTCCCAAGTGCAGGGATTAAAGACGTGTACAACCACACCCAGCTCTTATGTTTTTTTTCCTTAAATATTTTTTTACTTAGTGCTTGCTTATTTTACACTTAATGATCCTCTTGCCATGTGGTATGAACTATGTGTGTGTGTGTATTTTTGTGTCTGTGTGCGTGTAGTGGGGTTCACATGTGTGTGCATGTGAAAGGCAGAGAAGTAGCTCAGATGTCATTCCTCAAAAACACCATTCACCTTCTTTCAGAGTCACTGGTTGGCCTGGAGCTCATCAAATAGGCAAAATTGGCCAGAAAACCCATGGGAGCCTCCTGTCTATACACACCACTATGCCTAACATTTTTGCATGCACCCCTGGGGGTTGAACTCGGATCATCAAGCTTACAGCTTACAGGGCAAATACTGTACTGACTGAACTCTCTCCCTAAACCCCAGTGCAAACTTTTGACACAGGTATATAAATTTTTATCTAAGTAAAATGTTACTAAATTTTGTGTATTAAATATTTCCTTTTCAATTTCTTAAGTTATAATTTTCAAAGATCCCAGTAGTGCAGATTCTGAAGCTCATTTCCCATTCTTTTCTAACTCGAATAAAATAAAAATTTTTGAATTACTTCTGTGATTTTCTTGAATTTATTTTAGCATTTCTTTGGGATAATATGCTCTTCATTTTTAGCCTTACGATTTTTTTCTTCATTTGCCTGATAATTGGTTGTTTCCTCTTTTTTTTTTTCCCACTGAGGTATTTTAAAAATATGGAAAACTTCACTAATTTGCATGTCATCCTTGCTCAGGGACCATGATAATCAATTTTAGTATATGTGCTTCCAAAGTGAGCACTGTTTTCTCCTTTTCTTATGAAATAATTTCTCCACTCTTATTGGTTCATATTATGCTGCCCTTCTCTTTCTTGAGTTCTTATATTTTCCTTTAAAGTTGCTCAATTCCAGAGACGACTGTTTGTTGTGTTTCTCTTTTAATTGGCAGTGAAATACTTGATCACAATATTCTGCTTTGACCTAATATATCTCTAGTGAATATGTCTAGTAGATATCTAGTGAATATGCCTAGTAAATATCTTGTGAATATCTGTCTAGTGGATATGTCTCTACTGAATGATCTTTACTTGCAAGTTTTGCTGCTTTTCCTTTTTTTATATTCTTAAAGAATTTTGTATTGATTTAGTGCATGCTCACTTTATACTTAGACCTCATTTAAATCCCTGGAGCTATTTGTAGGAAGTGACTTTATTAGGTCTTACCAATATCTACAACCCAATCTACCATGCCACAAAACTGAAAAGTTTATGCTAATGTGGCTCATAAATACAATGACTTATGAGGCCTCTGCTCTGTTTCTCTGTACCAAATCCACTCTGTGGTTCTTCTGCCAGCTTCTCTAATCAATCACATTGCTGCAAATACAGGATGAAGGGTGTGCACTTCTGGCCATATCCTTCACCTCTGGGAAAAGCTAGCAGTGGCTGCCTTCTGCTCCTTGCCTCTTCTCTTGCCTGCCTCACACATCATTTCTGTCTGTCTTTAACCACTTTACAACACATTTTAAAAGCTACTACATGTTTCCTAATTTTACCTTAGAAGGAATTTCTATAGCTTTTATTCTTTTGGGAAGGAGTGGGGAGCTGAGAATTTTCAGAATAATAAAAAGATATGTCAACCTAGAAAGCCATGTTCATTCCAGGGCCAACAAGTGGCCAGATCTTCCACTTCCCTCCTTTCTCTAGCTGAACCATCTTACATGCTGCTGTGATGTGCTCTTCATTTAAAATCTGGATCTCTTCAAACATTTTACCATCTACTCAAAACTGAATAACCTCCTACCGAACTTAAGCACCTTAACATACCCGACTTTGAGCTCCTCCCTCACACGCCGCCGCTTCCTGTGCTGCATGCGCTCCCCTCATTCAGCTTCCTCTCTCCAGCTTCCTCCATGCGGAACAACTGCCCCTCTCCTCACCTGTACACGAACATGTCTGTCCATTGAACCTCAGCTGGAAATAACAGTTTTTGTCTTGCTCTGGACTCGTGGTAATTTCTCTGTACTTACTTTAAATGAAGCCTTTGTCTTTCACTCTGACAGGATAGTTATAGTCATGTCTCATGATATGTCTTAGTTTCCCACAAAACATCCAGCATGATGAGCACTCTCCATAAATACGTGTTGAACGAATGAGGTCACTCTCAGTGCTTATTAAGAGTAGGAATAAATACTGCTTTAAAGATTAATCTTATCTCTGGGCTTTGGGGATACCTCGCATGTTATTGGAGCAACTAAATTTCTTATCTTGCTCAGGAGGCTGGATTCTTTGAGAGCAGCATTGGTACCATCATGCCCAATACTGTGAACATGAGGTTTGCAAGAGCTTTGTTCAGCTCAGCCTTGCACTCTGCTTTCATGGACGACCACAGAGTCAGCATCTCAGCCACGTATACATCCCAGTGGCCTCCCCCAAAGATAGCTAGTTCTGCCATCAGTTTCTTTCCTCTGCACTTTTATCACTAAGACTTGGGGTTGAGTGAGCATTTCTTGAGGCCACCAGTCCATGCCTTAGCCATTAGATAGCCCTGCATTGGGTGTGCTAACTGTAAACTGGTAAAACCTTTCTGCCCACTAAGAGGAACAAATAAAGGCAGAAAGAAGAATAATGGAACTTGTAAAAGGAAAAATATGACCAAGGTTACCACTCGAGTAACTGTGGACATGTGTGATGAAATGGTCCTCCCTGTTTAGGTTATGTGTATCTTCACAGAATCGTATTTTCCAAGGTCCCAGGGGAAAAAATAAGTTGTATATGTTAAAAACACAACAGAACCCAAAGCTTGGCAGTTCACGAAATCAGTGCATAGAGGGGGCAGTGTAAGTCATTTGTTCTCCCACACAGAGGTCCAGGGCAAATTTTTCCATTAGTAGAAATAAAAATAAAGCTAAACTACGAGTGCCACCTGGTGGACAGAGACACCACTGCACTGAGGTCCTCCAAAGTGAATGCTAGGAGTGTGGTCCATACTCCAACCTGACCCAAGACATTATGGCACTCTTCAGTGCACAGGGGACTGAAAGCATTGGCTAAGTCCCATCCTCTAAAGACTGGATGTGAGCAGCAGGTGACAGAGGGCAGAGGCACAGGAGAACAATTAATATCAGAGATGAAGAGATAGGGTTAATTGATACAGCAAAAATGAAAACCTTGATGTCATGTGTATACATACGCATATGCACTGATACATGCATACACAAAACACTTTCCCTCTCAACATCCCCTGCAAGAGATGAACTTTTCAACCTCTCTTTTTTTCTGATGTATCTGCCCTTCGGAATTTCCCTTTGCCTTGATGTAAATACTGGAACAAGCAGCTGAGAATTCTATGGCAAGAAGTGTCTGGGATAATTCACTCTGATACTGGCAGTCTTCTAAGGATCTCCCTGAAAAAGTTATCATTCATTAATTTTACCTTCTCCCCTGACCTGTGACAGGGGTTTAAACATGTCATGCTAGTGTGAAGTGCCAGTTGAGGCGGCAAGACGGGCTGCAACTGGACTCCCCAGCTCAGTCTTCAGAGCGTTTCCGCGCAGCAGCTGCGGTTGCAGACAAGCCGCGAGGTGAGGCGATCAAGGAGACAGCATCTGTCTTCCTGGCAGGAAAGAGGCTGTTTGCTCCGGGCAGCCAAGAAAGGCGTGGCTCGGACCCAGGCTCCACCTTGGTAACTCTGGAAGACCAGCTTTTCCTCACCACAGCGATAAAACTGAGGCCGTGATGGGGCAGGAGCCTTGGGGCTACAGGTCCCACACCTGGGGTTATTGCAAGAACTAAAGCTCATGAATGGCCACAACAGTGACTCACGGGAGTCAGACTCCACGCCAACTCCCCTACCATTTGTTACCTGGAGATAACAGGAAAACAACTATTCCTATTTCTGTTCTATTTTTGTACATGTATAATCACAATAAAATATATTTCTTTGGACATCATAACTCTTTTAGAAAACTAATAGACACATTTCATTGTAAATTAATTTAATTAGGAATTAGTAGCTAGATGCTATGTTTTCATGTGATCTTTAATGAAATAATCGGATATCCTTTCAAAGCATAAATGCAATAGGCTACTTCATAATCCAGAAAATCTTTTTGCAGAAAAGCTTATATTTTGTTCAATAATACTCAAATAAAATTTTGCAGTTGGTATGTATTCATTTTCTACAAGGAAGACCTTTTTCCTTTTATTTTTTTTTATTTGTCTCATTTTGTTTTCCTGTATAAAAAAGACTCCTGATACGTTACCATAGGTAGGGAGGGGAAGGAAAAAAGATGTATTCCTTGGTATACAGGAACAGGGCAGGAGGATCAGCTTCAAAAAGAGGCGGGAATGTCATTTAAGGCAGTAAAATATAGTCTTTAAAAAAAACTGGCGGCATGGCTACAGCTTCAGAGGAAGGCTTCTCGGTGGGGTTTTCTGGACTCACGGCAGCTTCTCTACTGCCCACTCCCGATTGCCTTCTTCCTTATGCAGGTCAGGGTGCTGCAGGGCTCGGAAGGCAGAGGTTCGCCTATGTGGGCTGAAAGTCAGCATTTCCAGCAGCAGCTGTGCTCCAGACTCCGCCATCTCCCGGTCTACCGACTGCACTGGGCCAGGCCCTCTTGGGGAAAAGGCTCCTCGGGGTAGAGACACATCTGGAGGCCGGTCATCTTCTGGGGGGCAACCCAATCAGATCAAAAATTTTGCCCAACTGGTCAGCTTCAGAGTTTTCACAGAAGAGAGGCTTTCGACGGAACATCTCTGTAAAGATACAGCCAACACTCCACACATCCACAGGCGCTGCATATGTAGACTACAGAAGAACTTCAGGAGCTCGGTACCAGAGAGTAACAACCACAGGTGTAAGGGCCATCTGGTAGCTATAGATTCTGGCCAGGCCAAAGTCAGCCAGCTTGACTGTCCCACTACTTGTCACCAGAATGTTCTCTGGCTTCAGGTCACAGTGAACGATGCAATTGGCATGAAGGAAATCTAGGCCTCTTAGAAACTGACACATCAGATCCTTGATGGTCTCAGCTGGCAAGCCCAGTGGGGGTGCCTTGTCTAGATATGTCCTTAGATCTTGGTCTATATGCTCAAACACTGGAGTCACCTTGATCTCCCTGTCAGTTTGAGAAGTGGCACACACATCCATGAGCCGACCAACATTGGGATGCTCAAAAGCCTCCAGCCGCCTCAGTAAGGCCACCTGGCGAACTGTGCTGATGGGAAGGCCCCCGCTTGCTCCTCCTCCATTGGGGACTCTCACACTCTCGAGTGCCACAAAGAGTCCACTGTGGGGATCATGGGCCTTGTACACCATCCCATAAGCACCAACACCAATTTCAGCCACTGGCTCACATCGACAGGTAGCCATTCTCGGATCAGGGGATACCCTTACGCCGGGCCAAGAGCTGCAGGGACGCCCTTTATCAGGGCCCGGGAGCCGGATCCTGCAGCGCCATACACCCGGGCTCGGTCCCGGGCAGCTAGACGCGGGCCGCAGGCTAGAGAGCCCCCCGCACCCCACCCTCACCATGTGACCAGGCGGCAGAGAGGCCCTTTTTCCTTTTAGAGTGGACACATTTGTTAAACACCTAGGTGTGTTAGGCAGGATTCTGCTTGTTGTGCAGTTTCTGAACTTTAGCAACCGTAAAATTCATTGTTTTGCGTATACGATTCTATGAATGTCAGCAAAGGCATCAAATCATAGGTCTTCTACCACAATCATCCGAGAATAGTTCCACAGTCTCTATATTCCTTGGCACTACCCACTTGGCATCAGCTTCTCCTTCACTGACAGTCCCTAGAAAGTGCTAATTTATTCCCCATCCTTCTAGTTTTGCATTTTCTAGAATGTCAAACTAATAGAACTAAGTACTATGATCCTTCAAGTCATGGATTCTTTCACTAACATTATGCATGTGAGCTTCACACACACGTTGTTCGTGCTGGTAGCTTACTCTCCCTCATCGCTGGGTGTGTGACGATCAGTATAATTCAGAAAGCCAAACATGTCAATTCCCCTGTCACCTGAATCCTTTTCTTAAGCTGACTGATATGTAGGCAAATGCAAACTAAAGAAAACAAGACATTTATTTAGAGGGAGCCAACTGATGTTCTTCAGGAGATAAGAACCAGAAAAAGGATCCTTCGTATCAAGGAAAGCACCCTCTTAGTAGTCAGCTAGCACCAAGCCAGATGTGTTGTTCACACAAGAGAAGCCAGGCCCTTTCCCGTGAGTTACAGGACAATGCAGCGTTGCAGCTATCTCCTTGTTGCTGAGGCAAAACACCTGACCAAAGGTGGCTGAAGGGAGGAAAAGGTTTATTTTAGTCTTTCACCTTTGAAGGGGAAGCTTCATCATGGAGGAAAAAGGAAACTAGTTTACATCACTCATCCTCAGCGGAGAGAGAAAGAACAGTAAGGGTGAGCTGCCTCTCAACACACACTGAGCTAGACTGATCAGTTTCGAGGTCTACGCACCTAGCCCAGGACACACCTCCTGTAGTGAGCTCACCTCTCAAATGTTCCACTAGGTGGGGACTAAGGAGAAAGCTTAATGATAAACACATGAGGCTGAGGGGGACATTTACAATCAAAGTACCATAAACGGTGATCAAAATAACACCTGGGCTTGGAAAACAGTAAGGTTAGGAGAATGTCAAAGTTAATTTATGGAATAGGTTAGCTCAGATTGTATTTTAAAGCATAAGAAAGCTTCGTGCAGGTGGAAATAATACAGGAAATAGTTGAGCCAAGATTGGAGAGCAGGGCAGGGGACTCCTGCAGGAGTTAGATGGAATTTGAGGTATAAGATTCAAAGGCTGGACCATGTGTGGTGGTTCACGCCTTTAATCCCAGCACTTGGGAAGCTGAGGTAGGAGGACCACTGTGAGTTCAAGGCCAGCCTGAGACTACATAATGAATCCAAGACCAGCCTGAGCTAGAGCGAGACCCCACCTTGAAAAACAAAACAAAACAAGATTCAAAGGCTGGAGCTCACAGTCAGCAAAGTGTTTGCCATGTAGCATGAGGACCTAAATTGGATCCCCAAAACCCAAGTTAAAATAAGCTGAAATGGTGAGCACTTGTAATCCCAACACTGAGAAGGTAGGGACTGGCAGATTCCTGGGGCTCACTGGTGAATCAGCCTATCCTACTGGGCAAGATCCAGGCCAGTGAGAGAGAGACCTTATTGCAAAAGAATGGATGACTTCCTGAGGAATGGCACCCATGATGGACCTCTGGCCTCTGACATGCACATACTCACACTCAAATGCACCTGCACACACACAAACACACAATTCAAAGACTGCCACTTGAGGAGAACCAGTGAGTGAGGGCAACTGTTAGTAAAACCAGGAAGAAAACCAAAGGCTAAATGAAGATGGCCATGAGGTCGGTAAAGATATCAGATTTACTCTGAGCATGGTGGAGCTGCCCAAGTGTTCTGAGCAGAGGGAAATATCTAACTTACGTGTTAGCAGGATTGCTCATGCAATTGTGCTGTGAGCCTTCTGTAAGGGCCAAGGACAGATGGTGGAAACCTGGGAGGTGGCTGTTACTACAATGTAGGTGATAAATCATGGAAGATGTGCTGAGGGAAGGGTTGTGAGAGATGGTTGGGGTCTGGGAATGTTTTGAAGGCAAAGCCAATAGTATTTGCTGAAATAAGAAACTGGGGGGGGGGGTGAAAGTGCCAATTACTGAGGGTGAGAGGTTGGCAGGAAGAGAAAGGCTGAGTGTGGAAATCAGTAGCTGACCACTAGACAGGTTGAAGGTGCTCTTAGGCATCCCATATGGAGATGTTGAGAACTGAAGCAGTGGTGAGGACTGTCACCCCTGCATTGAGAAGCAGGCAGGACTAACACAAGATGTGTAGCAGACCAAACCGTGAAGGGGGAAAGTCATCAAGATGCCAGGGCAGCAGTCTGGGTAAAACAAGAGATGGTGGTCTGGCCCTGGAACAAAAAAAGAGATCCTTAAAGATTGCTTAAAGAATGACTGTTTACTCTTGGGGAGGTAGACCAAAAGTCCCAATTTAAACCTATAATGACTTCAAGACTGGAATTACCTTACCAGAAGTTACCATTTATGAATTTTTTCAAAATTTCATTGCAGAGTCAGGTGTGGTGGCACACACCTTTAATCCCAGAACTTGGGAGGCAGAGGGAAGAGGATCACCATAAGTTCTAGGCCACCCCAAGAACACAGTGGATTCCAGGTCATTCTACTCTGAAACCTACTTCAAAAAACCAAAAAATAAAACAACAAAAAAAGAAATATATTTTATAACATATAAGCCCACATGTTTCATACTATCCAAAATGAATTACATTAATATGTTTTGCTTTAATAGAAAGAATGCAAGACTTCTATTTGGGGGTTCTTATGACCAAATGGTGGCATTTAACTCCAGTACCTAAAAAGCTTCTACTCATCTGCTATCCCTGCATGATTTATTCTAACACACAAAAGTCTATGAACTATCTCAACTCTTTTTCCAAAGTGGGCAGCACACAGAGTTGGAATAAATTCAGATTCAAATGCTGGAGTTCACTTTCCTGTTTTAATGAACGTAGTTGAATATTCTAGCTTTGATCATGACTCCTGAAGCCTCAAGGTCATCATTCTATGAATCAAAGCCCTTGTTCCCCATGAAGGGCCATCAATGATGGAAGAGCACTGCTCCATGGAGCCTAGGGTGAGCACTTCACATGTTTAAGAATGCCCCTTCCTTAATACACGTGGACTGCGCTTTCTGTTGCTTCTCATACTTAGTTTTCCACCCAGGTCTTGTCCTCATGGGTCCTTCTCAGGGTCCTTGTCTCAGGATGACCCGCCATGAAGTCACCCTCACTGGAAGTTTGAGCACTGCCCTGTGGCTGTCACACCTCAGTCACAAGTTCTGCCTCTTCTTCCTCTCCAGTGACTCGAGTTCAATTGTTCCTCCCACCCCAAAGTACTTTCTCACATGGACTACAAGATTATGATTGGCCCTATTAGCTCTCATCTCACTTTTCCCTAGTCCCTGCCATACTATTTCCACAGTGATATTTGTAGCATGCACAGTCCCATTTGAAATCTTCAGCAACACCCTGTCCTTCAGGATGACACCCCAGCCTCTTAGCAATTCATGTTCATATTTAGTTTCCTTGTCCAAATGTATTTCCTATAAGAATCCATGCATTTAACAAGTCCAGTATGAAATTATTTCACTAACTGTTTCCCTAAACAGCACATTCCTTCTGTGCCTTTATCAAAGGGTGTCTTCTGCCTTTACTGATCAACAGCCTCTTCCCACAATGACCACAGCCTTCAATCAGCTTCTTTGGCTTGTAATCCAGCCATCTTCATTAGTGTTAAACTTGGTTCTTTTATCTCATTCTCCCATATACTCTTACCTTTCCTTCTATCCTATCCTTATCCCACTGAATCTTGACTTTTAGACCAATATCCGGCAATTCCTGACTAAATAAACACATTAATAAAGCTAATCATTGTGGTTTATCAGGCTGTAATCATTTGGGGTGTTAGTGTAAGGAGCCACATGTGTACAGATAGCCAATTTATTTTCCTACAGCACCCCACATTCAAAACTTTCCACATAGGAATTTCTATACCCAGAACCAAGCCAGGATCCACTGCAGGAGTATATAAACTCTACACACGACAAACCCATGGCATAAGCAATTGCTTTTATACTGATAATTTGGACTCTTAGGACAAGATAGCCTCAAAAGTGTTTTTAGATCCAGCCTGGAAGGATGGCTTAGTGTTAAGAGTGCTTCCTGCTGAAGCATGAGGTCCCCTTGGGGCAGAGACAGCTAAATTTAACTCCTCAGCACTCCCTTAAAAACTGACAGTGGGGGGGGGAGGCTGGAAGGATGGATTAGCAGTTAAAGCATTTGCCTGCAAAGCCAAAGGACCCAGGTTAGATTCCCAAGGACCCACATTAGCCAAATGTACAAGGGGGCACACACTTCTGGAACTCATTTGCAGTGGCTGGAGGCCCTGGCATGCCCATTCTCTCTCCCTCTTTTTCTGTCAAGTAAATAAATAGTATATTTTTAAAAACTGGCCATGGCCATGGAGATCTGTGACCACAGTCTAAGGTGGAACAGAGAGGGGCAAAGACCAGGGAATCACTGGGGCTCCCTAACTGACAGCAGCTCCAAGTTGAAGGAGAACCCCTATCTCAAAGAAATACACAGGTGAGCAATAACAGAAGGATGTTCAGTGTTCTCCTCCAGCCTTTGCATGCCTCTTCATGGGGTGTGTGCATTTGCATAGCCACATGCATACACTGCCTACTACAGACATACTCTACACATACATGTACACACAACGATAAAAGAATATCCCTAGTGCATGTCTGTATAGAAGCCCATAGTGGTGAGATTTTCAAAAGCCTACTCCACCACCAAGGTCTACAGAGGCATGCAGAATACTGCTGCAGAAAACACAGAACCTGAGGTCTGCAAAGGTTCCACAGAACCTGCTCTACCCGAAGACTGAGAAGAACCTATTTCTGTGGCCTGATTTTGAAGCCCTGAGAAGACCTGTGTTCCCAAATGTCACCCACCCAAGGACCACAACCCATGGTCTGTCTCAACAGCAATAGAGGGGGCACACAAACTCTTCCAACTGCAAGTGTTCCTGGCAGCACAGAGAGCAAGGTAAACTTCCACTGCCTGGTGTGTACATCACTTTCTCCACGTTAAAAGGTGGAGAACTTGGAGCAGAGAGAAAAGATTCAGAAAAGGGTACAGAGCACCACGGCTATCTTAGCCTACCACACAAGTTCATTACCCTACCTGTTTTTGTTACCAATGTGGTCTTGGGTCAGGAAAGTGCTTCATGCTACAGAGTTTTGAGTTTATATTTTTTTATTTTTTTATTTTATTTTATTATTTTATTTTATTTTATTTTATTTTATTTTATTTTATTTTATTTTATTTTATTTTATTTAGACTACATTTTCCCCATGACTTCTATCTACAAGGTTTGGGCCAAAGTCTAGGTCTGAAAAACGTTTCAAAACTAAGTAAATCAGACACAGGTGAAGGGTTGTGCTGAAGTGTGTGCATCCATCCAGTGGCAAATGAAATGGCTCCGTGATATCTTTCAAAGGCACAATTGTGCTCGGCAGCTCCATGAAACTGTCATTTTGCCCCTAGAAGGTAGAGCGAGTCTGCTTTTCAGGAAATGATACTACCCAAATTATAAGTGCCCCTGAGTCTGCTTCAGTCTCCCGGGTGCCCAATAAAGCTGATTTGCACACTGATCTCCAATAATGCCTATGAATAATACATGAATAATGCACATTTCAAACATGTCCTGAGTTACAGCTTCAGTTGAAATAGACGGTGTTATGTTGTGTCTTCCAGGGCAAGGGTTGAAAGTGCACAGAAACCAAATTAAACAGCTGCAGGGTGGAGGCAGGGTGGAGAACTCATCAGAGAATTGAGTATTTGTGATGCATGCAGCAGAAACAGGCTCAAAGCAGCCAAGGCCAGTTTCACAAGTGGTGTTGACAGCAGTGCTGTAATTGAGTGTATCCATGTAAGTCTGACAAAGCCTCACGTGAAGCTGCTGGCTTCTTCACTTCACCAGCAGGAGCTGGGGGAGGACAGAGCCACCTGGATATAGTGGGAGGCACTACTGTGTCAGAAAAGATTAGGCATGACCTCCAGGTGGGTTTCAAAACCCATAAAGCAACTCAGCCTGGTAGCATTTCTGCTGACAGTTGGGAGAAGCCATAGAAGCTCGCTGGGTAGCTCAGATTTTCAATGACTGATCTCTCTGGATGCACAACGCCAACTCCTGAGGGAAGGAAAGCAGAGAACCATCAGAGGCACACAGCAGTCAGCTGTACCCTGTGTCCATGTGTTGGCCTTGCCAGCAATCAATCACCACAGTTTACCAGAGCCCACCTCTTTCTACCAGTGTGAGGACTGTCTCAACCTGGCATCAGCACTAACATGCTCCCAAGTGCTGGGATTAAAGGCATATGCCAGCACTTGGGAGGCAGAGGTAAGAGGATCACCATGAGTTCAGGGCCACCTTGATTCTATGTAGTGAATTCCAGGTCAGCTTGGGCTAGAGTAAAGCCCTACCTCAACAAAACAACAAAGTGGTCTGGAGGTGTAGTTTGGTGGTAGAATGCTCACTTAGTATGTGAGCAGCTACACATTCACTCCCACTTACATGCATGTATACATACATAAATACCTACATACATACATACATACACACACACACATACTAAAGCAGAGAATCAAAATGGAGTAAGTCACTTACCCTGTGGTCCTTCATACTCAAGTGTCTAGCTTGGATTTGAGGAGGCAGGCACTGTGTAGCCAGGTGATCTAGCCCCCTTGGCCAGGTGTCTGTGCATGGATAGACAATGGTTTTTACTTACTTCCACCAAAGTCCCTACCCAGGAGTTTAGCTCAGCCTGAAGAGAAGAGAGAAGGATCAAACACAAGAAATGACACAAGGCATGATTCCAGGCAGGGAAGAGCAGATGGTTGTATATCCAGAGACAGTCTTCCTTGGAGCCATGTCCCTCAAGCCTCACGTTAGGAGTGGTACCCATGACACACCTGAGTTCAGACCCACCTACCTCTTCTCTTCCCCACTCAGCTTCCTCGTCAGGGAGCTCAGGACACAGAACGGCAGAACTCTCAGTGCTCAAGGCTGCAGAGCAAGTCCCTTTGGGAACCACATCCTCTACAGAGTTCAGGTGGGTCCAGGAAGCAAGCTCTCCTAGGCTTTCACTGTGAGTCAGCGCTCTGCCTGGCCTCCTGTGATGTTTGGACTCCAAGGAAAAACAAGTGAAGGAAACAGTGACAAACTGATGCCAAGAATGACAAACATTAGCTGGGGACTGACAGGAGCAACTTAGACAGCCACGCAGAACTTGGGACTTCCATTGCAGAACTGCCTCAGGTCACAAGATGCCAGAGGAGGCAACTCCATCCAAACACTAATGACCAATCGACTGGAACATTAACTGATGATTGCCTCCCATGCTGCACTCAGTTTCCACTCTGAAACTGGGTGGGACTAATTTGTTATCTTCCCCCGCGGAGGCAGCTAGGAAGAGAGTGACTTGTGACCATTCACTGTTCTCCACTCAGCTCCTTATAACAGTGCAGCATGGCTAAAAATACTGCTTCCACCACCTTCCAGTGGAACTTCGTTTGAGTCATAGAAATCCACCCTCCACTTACTGTATTACTTTGCGTAGTCCAGTCTGCTTGGAAGGCAGCTTGTTACTCTCCTTATCAGGAGAAGAACGGTAAGAAAAGTTTAGTAATATGCTGGGTGTGGACGGTCAGGCAGTGCTAACTAGGCTCGTCAGGCAGCTCCTAACTGCTAAAAATGCAGTTTAGAGAGAAAGACAGCAGGAAATAAGTGATATGGATATAAGAGTAATAAAGGGGAAGCACGTGATGCCTGGGGTGGCATTTTGAAAGATAAATATTGTTAATAATATTAAGAAGAGGATAAATAATATCAATAATATTAATCATTGTCCCACTTTTCTTAAAAAGGAGAGTGAAATAAAGAGAATAAAGGAAGCAAGGGAAAGAGGAAGGACAGAAAGAATAGAGGAAGGAAGGAAAGGGAATGGAAGGGAAAGAGGAGGAAGGGAGAGAAGAAGGAATGAGAATGGAAGGGAAAGGAAGGTAAAGAGGAAGAAAGAGAGGGAGGGAGGGAAGAGGGGGAGAGGGAAGAAGAAAGGAGAATAGGAGTGAAAGTAAGGGAAGAAGGAAGGAAGAAGAGAGGGAGGAAGGAAGAGAGGAAGGAAGAAAGGAAATAAAGATGTAAGGGAAGGCGGGAGGGGCACTGGTACATGGCTTAGAGACGGAGGGGTAGTAGGTAGTAGTGGCGAGGATTGTGTGGGCTCAAAGGTGACCCACGTCTCAAGGGGGATTCTCCAGCTCATTGTTCCAAGTGTACCCCTAGGACCACTGTTTCCAGATCATCCACCTTTAAAGGAAAATACAACAAGATTCTGATATTTTGCTTTCAGTGAACGCTCTTGATTTTAAACATTGACTAATATTTAAATAAATAAATTAGATAGAGCCAAACCAAGCACCCTGGCAGGTGGGAGTCAACCCTTAAGGTGCCAATTCACAGCTTTGGCACTTATCTCGTTCCTTATGTGCCATATGAATAGATTCAGCATTTTATCTCAGCTTTTGCAAAGCTGAAAAGACGTCTTTGGGACAGGACACTGTACTAGGTGACCTAAGAGGTCACTTCTGAGTCTCGCTGACAACCTCTGTCTTGAACTGTGGATGATAATTGCAGCATGACAGTGATGTAGCCGGTGCCATGTGAAGTGCTTCGTTTCCTTTCCATGAGTTCACTTGTGTGATCTGGAGGGAATTACCCTCAGGATCAAGCACCTCATTTATATAGGAAAATTTTATCACTGAATTAGCAAATACAGGTGTGTGTATACGTGTCACTTTAACCTACTGTTCTGGAAGCTTGTGCGAGAGATCTCAGACATCCTTCAAGAGCTGGGCTATCTGATTTTATTGACTCACTATCCACGTGACCCAAAGAGTGGATCCACACAAAATGGAAGCAGCATGGTCTCTGCTGTGTATCAGGGTAGCTCTGAACGGGCACACTCTCCTCAGGGTGTAAATGCACAGTACCTAGGAAGCAAGTAGCAGAGCAGGGTAATCAGGGCTGAGGCATCTGCTTTGTGTCTGATGTTGGATTTTCATATGTCTGGCTGATCTTGGCTCTTGGACCTGGGCAGGTCACAGAGCAGAGGGGAGGCTAGCATACACAGAGGAGGCCTGCCAGCCCCTCTTCCTGTTTGCCTGACATCTGGATGGTGCTTCCTAAAACTAATTCAGGCCAAACTGTGCAAGCTGTCTGAAGCCAGAGGAAGCCCTGTGGGGTATGTGAGGATCTCCATGGGAGGCAGAGTGGGGAAGAATGAAGACAAGGCAGGAGGGAGATCCTATTTGCAAATAAAGAGAATGCTTTGAACTTGCAGATCTCTCCAACTGAGGCCAAACCCTCAGGAAAGCAGCCCCAACTGGGTGCCACAGGAGCCTGTGAATAAATGTGAGGAGGAGGGGGAGATGACAGCTTCCCACCCTTAATGCATTCACCCCAAGGTTCTGCTGGGCATCTGCTCCATAATTAACCAGGCTCTCTCTTTCACCAGCCTCTTCCTCCACCTCCTCCTGTGGCCAAGGAAACACAATTATTCTCTGCATCTCAAAGCTCCCTGGGAGCACTTAGCTCTTTGGCTCTTTTCCTCCATCTCCCCCACTCTGGGCAGGGGGCTGGAAGTCCCTGGCCACTAGGGGGTTGGAGTGTCTTATTTCCCAGAGGCCACAGCACCCAATTCCCCCTACCCCAGTCCATAAGCACATCTGTTCTCTTGTTGATTGGATGCAGTGGGGAAAGAAAGAAAGGGGGGGGGGGGAAGAAAGAAAGAAAGAAAGAAAGAAAGAAAGAAAGAAAGAAAGAAAGAAAGAAGGAAGGAAGGAAGGAAGGAAGGAAGGAAGGAAGGAAGGAAGGAAGGAAGGAAGGAAGGAAGGAAGGAAGGAAGGGAGGGAAAAAGGGAAGGAAGGAGGGAGGGAGGGAGGAAGAAAGAAAAAGGGAGGGAGAGAGAGGGAAGGAAGGGAAGGAGGGAGGAAGGAAGGGAAGAAAGGTGCAAGGTATGTAAAATACTTAAGGGGATCATTTTCCTCAGCTACAATCCCTCCTTCCCTCCCTCAGGATCTAATGCGCCCATAGGCTGAAAATCACAGCAGTCATGCAACTGATAGGATGATGTGGCACATGAACAATGACAAGGATTTCTCTCCAATACAAACGTTCCTGTATTCTAGAAAAAAGAAAGAGGGAGATGTCTGTCTAGTATGTGGTTCATTCTCAGCAGTTTTAGTACACATTGCCCATATTGGACAATCAGTAGGCATTTGTTGAAAAGATAGGTTGCTCATTATCATACCCTTTACAAAACCACAAGTCTCTGAAGTAGGAAATAATGTCACACTTGGTGACACACACCTGTAATCCCAGCACTTGGAAGGTAAAGACAAGAGGACCAGGCATTTCAAGATCATTCTTAGCTTCATGCCAAACTTGGGGCTAGCCTGGACTACATTAGACTCTGACTCAAACAAAATAATAGGTAATATAATCACAAGTAAATCGCATTAGAAGAAAATTGTGGCACACAGAAAGTCAGTAACTTCTCCAGTCACACAGCTAATTTAAAAAGTGATAATTTGTACAAGGTACCATGACACTAAGCCTATGATCTTTTTGTTATGCATTTCCACCAAATTGCTTATTTGCATAAAACACATTAGTATGTTCATGATAGATTTGTTTTCTCTAGCTATAGGGACCTCAGTCCACTGATTCCCACACACTGGCCAACTTCAAAGTTTCAGTGAAGATGCCCACAGATGAAATCTGTTATTAATGTGAAGCATCCTTTGTTTCAGTATACTACTGCAAATATCACGTACACTTAGTTCTAGGTAGCCATTGAGTATTCATTGAATATATGTTTGATAGATGATACTCCCAATATTCCAAGACAGAACTACAGGGAGGCCTGTAAGTACCATCATTTGAATGTAGAGCTGTGAGTGCAGTTTAGTAATCCATCAACCACTAAGCTATCTGGAGCATAATTTCATTTTATATAACAAATGAAGTTCTATAATTGTGGTTATTTCCATTTTTCTGACAGCTTCTTAATATATATGACCAACTAATAATCATAAACTTGAGTTATATCAGTTTTTATTATAATGAAAGTAATGAAAGCTTATTATAGAATATTAGAAGAGAAAAAAGTGAAAAGAAATTATATCAATAGTCCCAAAACATTTAAAATTAATATTTTTCCAGTCTGCTTATGCCTTTTTACATAATTGAAATCATATTCTGTATATAACTTGGAATCTTTTTGCCTGAACTTAATATTATACCAAACACTTTTCTGTTTACTTCAATAATTTCCCTGTTTATTGCTTAAATGACTTAAAAATCCTCATTTTATATGCTTTGATAATCATTTTAATGACTAAAATAAGCTATCATGTTGATGCCAATTATACAATCTTCATTGTTGGGAAATTTTTCCCTCTTAAAAATAATAGTAGAGAGCATCTATTATTGTTCCTTTCTGGATTTTCAGACACTTGGAGTGCAGTTTTCAAGGAGAAGCATTATAGAGTCAGTGGGAATGAATTTTTCCAGGCTCTGGACATAGGTAGCAAAATTGCTTTCCAAATGTTTGTTTTGGTTCCTACTAACAGTGATTTAGGTATTCCCACCACCTCAAATTTGATAATTTCTTTAAAACACTGACACATAATCACAATGTTTTGAATTGGTACATGAAAGTAATTTTGGAGATGAGTTAGTAGTCTTTCCTTTCTTGTTCATACATTAGGAAATTGAGGTTCAGCCAGTTCAGTACTTGCTTAAGGTCAAAGGCATCTCGGGAGGGATGAGCTGGACTGGAGCCAGGTGTATTGAACCCCAGTTCTCCACAATGTCCCCCAAGAATCTGAAAATACTTTGAAAATCTATTTATCTGGTTGACAGAGTATCATGTTCACTTGGTATCTTATTTTTTTTTTTATTATACCTTCAAGGGAAGGAGCTTTTGATATACCTGGACTGGGCAAGGAACAAATCCCCTGTATTGAGAGAAAAGGGTATTTGTGATAATACTTTTCCTTCTACCTGCCAGGGGTCTTCAGGCAACCTTGTATCTACTTAGCACCTTCTGCTCCTGGCTGGCTCAGGCCTCTGGAACTCTGCTAGTCCTGCCTAACATGAGTCTTGGCAGCTCACACAATATCCTTTCAGCGGGCTTCTGCTCCCCCATCTCTGCTCAGTACAATGACAACATTCTTCATTTTCAACCTCAGGCCAAGCTGAAGTGTTGCTCCTACCCATCTGCCATGTTGGCCAAATTTCCCCACTGCTAAATGATTACAGGAAATCCAGGAGAGCTGAGGGAGATGCGAATGAAGTCTCTCCTCCAAGGACCAACCTATTTCTTATCATCAGAGATGAAGGTACACCTCATCCACCAGGGACCAGATAACCCTTAACTGACTTACAGGAACTATACCCTGAAATGCATTGCATGCAACAGGCAGAATGCTTCACCAACATGACCTTCTAGGTAACATTCCCAAATCTAGCCACTTCCACATACATCACAGCATTTATTGCTTACATTGAAGATGCTATTTCAAAATGTATTTACTTTATAACCCTTTCCTTCATATATCATAAACCTCCTACCAGTTACTCTTGCAACCTAGGTAGGAAAGGAATCTAAAGGAAGGGGAGATGCAGAATGAGATAAGAGTTATAAGTATGGATTTGAGTAAGCAGTGTTGTAGGAAACACTCATACTCTGGTATGATGACAAGGATGTTCTTTCCCATTGTCTTCCCAGAGACACACTCATTCTTCACAGACTAGTTCATAATTCCCCTCCAGAGTTTTACATAACTTCTAAACTTCCATGACTTTTTTCACTAATTCTAAAGCAGTTAGTCCACACTTCTGCCATGCTGTTTTTTGCACTGAAATGCCACTTTCCTAAGCGTTCAACTCCCTCAAAAATAAATCTGCAGGATATTTTTCAAATACTCTCTGACATTCTTTCTAATCTTCAAATCTCATAATTACCCTGTTCATGGTAGGTGACCAAACATGTGTTAAAAGAACAAAAACAGTGTACAAGTCAGAACTAACACTAGATGGAATATGTATATGAAAAAATGAAGGTATGAAGACACAAAAAAGTTGCTCCACAGGTGTTTGTCACAACTATACTCTCTGGGATGTTCACACATATTTGTCACACAAATTGACACTTTCAAAGTTAGGACATGGACATACAACCATATAATTGGTTGTTGTGTGAAACAGTATACATGGGAAATAATAAATATTAATCATAAGTGATCTTCAGAGTTTTCCTCAGGATGGCCACAAGACTAAACCTGTAAGCTTAAATAGTATAGCCACAATATTTCATCTGTCCTTGGCCACCCAGAAGCCATTATGCACTTTTGGGAATGGAAAAGCATATCCATGGGGCACATGCATCACTATCTAGGCATCTGCAACGTTTTCCTAACCAGTATCATATTAAGGAGAGAAAGCCTGAATAAAACTCTATGCATACATTTTCATGCATCTCTTGCTAAACCACCAAATTATTTTCCAGAACTAAAACCTGCCATGGTAGAATTGTATCTGATATAGTACTTAATGAAAACTTTGTATGCTATGAAGGGGGTGTCTTTGGGGAAATGCAGCATTTTCATTTACTATGATCTTCAAAGAAGTTGGAGTCATTCTTGGCAAGTATCCCACAAGCAAGTGGTAGAACATCAGTCACTTTCCCCCCTCCTCTTCTGCATGGATGTCTGTGCTTTGAAATTGAATCTAAATATGGCACCAGGGTATTTTGAAAGTCTAGAGATTGGAAAACTCTGAAAGAGGCTGGCTTATAGGTTGGGGGCTTGGCATTGGTAGTTAAGATGGCAGAGTAGGAACCACGCCAAAGCAGCTTAGGAGAGAAAAAGCCAAAAAAAAAAAAAAAAAAAAACAAGCAAACAACAACAACAAAAACAGCAAAATACATTCTTCTACTAGAAAGTGAGGTATATAAGAAATTACCAGCAGCAGCAGAAAAGTAGGATAGATCCAGAGCATCTAGAAGCCACATAGGAAGCCAGCAGTGGCAGCCCCAGGTCTGTTGGACCACAACTGTAAGACTAGGCCTGAGCCACAGGAAAAGCCAGGTGAGAGGATTTCCCACTCACACCAGAGTTCCTCACAAACTCAATACACAAAGGGAAGACCGCAGTGACCAACGGAAGAGCAGATCATGAGGTAGAGGACCATGTGGACCAGCAGGAGAAGGAGAGCCACCATCCACAGCCTCCCCTCCCCCACCACCAGCACAAGCACCAACAAGCACCAGAAACCTGGGGAAGGGAGATCCTAGCACCCAGCACCAGTAAGCAGAGAGAGCAGCGATCCAGCGACTCAGCCAGCCTACTTGAACCCACAGCACACTAAAGGGGGACCCAAGCAGGAGTGCAGCATAACTAAGACCAAAATCATCCCAAAAGGTAACTGGGATCACACCAGGTCAGTACCCACTAAATAACCCTAGAATATAGACTTGAATCAGAAGTGCTAATTGCACCTTCCAAATCAGGGTAAATTATATGTTAAATCTGATGGACGGTCAGATTTGCCATTCTTAAATAAGCTATGTTTTGGGCTTGTTATTTGTTGCTTCCTGATTTATAGTGGCTTTGTTTCCTCTTCTGTTGTTCATTAGGGAAGGGTCTCACTTGGGGACAAGCCAACTTGGAACCTTCAACAAACCAGAAATCTTAACTTCCCAGTTGACAGAATTAAGGGTGTGGGGCAACCCTAAGGGACTGTGATTTTGTTAAAGATTCTGGTTGTCATAATACCTATTCTTGCATAAATACACTGTGCTGTTTTTCATTGAATGTGTATATTGTTTAGTTAAGTTTTGGAATCTGCCTGTATTTTATTCCACTCAGCCTATTTGAATACTCTCATAGCAGGCAAACCCAACATCAAGGGTCACTTTTGTAGATACTCTGAGAGTCTTAAAGCCACACCTAGCACCTTAAGCACCTACCCTGAAGATATATAACATCAGCTGATTGACACATCTAATAACAGTGCAGTTAACTAGGAAATCCAAGCATTAAATAAATCCAAGATGCAAAAATATATACATTACAACACAAAAAACACCAAAATTCAAGACGAGATAAATCCGAAAAAAAGTATTAATGCTTCAGAAATGACCTCCAGTGAGAATGAGTTAGAGGAATGCCTGAGAAAGATTTCCAAAGAATGATTATAAATATGCTCAAGTAAGTCAGAGAACAAATCAAAGGAATGAAAGAGGAAATCAAGGGAATTAAAGAAGACACAGGAAACCAATTTAACGAAATAAAGAGGTCAATACAATATGTAAATAAGGAAATAAAAATAATAAAGAAAAACCAGTCAAAATTACTAGCAATGAAGAACACAGTCAATGAAATAAAAACCTCTGTAGGAAATCTCACCAGTATAATGGATGAAAGAGAGGACAGAATATCTAAACTAGAAGACCAGTTGGCAGATCTAATATAGTCTAACAAAGAGACAAACGAATGGGAAAGTAAGAATGGGAATTTCAAGTTATTTGGGACACTATGAAAAGATCAAACATAAGAATTCAGGGCATAGTAGAAGGACAAGAATTTCACTCCAAAGGCATGATAGGCATTTTCAACAAAATCATAGAAGAAAACTTCCCCCAAATTGGGAAAGATGCCAATGCAGACACAGGAATTCTGTAGAACACCAACCAGACAAAACTTGGAAAGAACCTCTCCTTGCCATATTATAAACTATCAAACATACAAACCAAAGAAAATATAATGAAAGCAGTTAGAGAGAAAAATCAAGTTACCTACAAAGGCAAGCAGATTACTCAACACAAACTTTAAAAGCCAGAAGGGCATTGAGTGATGTATTACAAGTCCTGAAAGATAACAACTGTCAACCAAGGTCACTTTATCCCGCAAAGCTGTCCATTCAAATAGACGGAGAAATAAGGACATTCCACAACAAAAGCAGGCTAAAGGAATATTTGAAGACAAAACCAGCTATATAGAAAATACTTGAAGGAATCCTCCATGCTACAAAAGAGCCATTGCTTGGAAAGCTGAAAATATTTATTTGCAAACTGACCTTTTTCAGAAGTTTAAGAAAATTTAATATACATTGTCAGAGAAAATTAACTCAAGCCCCTACCAATGAGATAAAAATATTGAGTCACACAGCATAAAGGACCACAAGCTAAAAGTTGGAAGAGTAGAAGATACCTGGTCTAGCCAAGTACCTGGGTCAACCTTATCTGTAAACATATTCTACACTAAGAATGCTTTAACCCAAATCCTCTTCTTATGAGTGTGCTCTCACAAAAGTTAATACTTGGTGTCTTAAGGGCTTTCACACTCACTGTCTCATTATACCTCCTGTGGAGCAGGATTACATAATTATCCCTGTTACACATGAGGAATCTCAGGAGCAATATATGGAAGAACCTCCCACAAATTCATATTTTGAGGTCTTAACCTCCAATGTTACTATGTTTAGAGACTGGGCCTTTCCAAGGAACAATTAAAGAAATGTCTTATTGTTAAGGCTCAAGTTCAATAGCATTAATCATTTTATTTTTTAAAAAATCCTACTATCAAAAAGAAGAGATATGGACTGCAGAGATTGCTTAGTAGTTAAGGCACTTACCTGAAAAGCCTAAGGACTCATGTTTGACTCTAAAAGTCCCACATAAGCCAGACACACAAGGTGATACAAGTGTACAAGGTCACATGTGCACACACCAATTTTTTCTCACTCTCTCTCTGATAAAAAATAGTAAAAATTTTTGTAAAAAAGAATTATAAAGAAAGAAGAGATACTATCAGACATATATGCTCACACATATATGCTTTTCCTCCCTCCCTCACATACTACAGAGCATATACAGAGGAAAAGCCATGCAGGAACACAGCAAGCAGTCACAATGTAAACCAAGAAGAGTTCTCATCCTCACCAGCTCTGCCAGTATCCTGATCTTGGATTTCTTGCCCCCAGAAGAATGAGGAAATGAGTGTCTGCTACTTGAACTGCTTGTCTGTGCTGCTTTGTTGTGGCAGCTAGAGCAGATGCAGGTACTTAGTCAGATTTAATGACATGCTCAAAATAAGGGAACTCACCAATAGCAGAGGAAACCTAGCACCCACCCCCCACATTCCACAAATCTTAGCAAGCACCTAAGGCAAGAAGGTAAGTATTAGTACAAGAAGTATAACTTTATAATTGCTAAGAAATAAAATAATAATATTAATACAAATTTAGAAAATGCTACCACAAAGAAATGTATTATGCTATGAGATATAAGTAAGATAAACCATTTTCTCCAGGAGAGCTAAAGAAGGCTATCTCAAGACACAGTTGAGCTTACTGGAAAGGTGAATGGTTATTTATTATGTGAAGTAAGTGGGGAGTAAGCATCCAGAGAGAAGCCATATGAAAATACCCACTGGAGCATGAACCGTGTGGTAGTCTGGGAAGAGAAGGCCAGTATGGCTGGAATAGGAAGAGAAAGGGAGGATCATGAGATGAGGGTGAAAAGAAGGAAAGAATTTGCCAGACTTCTTAAGGCCTTGTGAATTATATCAATTATTTGTGTCTTTATCTAAAGAAAAGTGCCTTCAACAGTGTATTTTTAAAGGTTCCTAATGAGAAGGGAGTTCCTTGATCACAATGTGATAAACAAATTAGACAAATTAACTAAGCTACACGAAGACCTGATAGTAGATAACTACTTTCCTTGTGGCTGTGACAAAATACCTGACAGGAAGCAACTTAAGGAAGGAATGGAATACAGTCTATTACATCAGGGAATGCATGTGTTGCACTCAGGTTCACCTTGCTGGCAGAAAATACACAACCAAGACCAGCTAGTGGGAGAAAAGGGTTTATTTTGGCTTATAGACTTGAGGAGAAGCTACATAATGGCAGGGGGAAACTATGGCATGAGCAGAGAATGAAATCATCTCCTGGCCAACATTAGATAGACAACAACAGAAGAGTGCCCAACGCTGGCAAGAGGAGCTGGATTTAACACCAATAAGTCTGCCCCCAACGATATACTGCCTCAAGGAGGCTTTAATTCCAAAATTGCCATCAACTGGGACCTAACATTCAGAACACTTAAGTTTATAGGAGACACCTGAATCAAACCACTACAGTCCACTCCTGGCCCCCATGAACAGATAACCATACATGCTGTAAAATACAATGCATTCAGTCCAACTTTAAAAATCCCCACAGTTTTAATCAATCCTAATGATGTTCAAACATTCCCATAGTCCAAGGTCTTTTAACAGAGACTTAATACCAAAAAACAACAACAAAAAAGATAATGGCACAGAATAAACATTCATACTACAAAAGATGGCATTGGGCATAGCAAAGAGATACTCAACCAGTACAAAATTTAAACAGTGCAAATATGAAACTCTGTAGCTCCAAATCCAATACTCTAGCCAGTGACAAGTCTTCAAGTTTGATAATTCTAAACAGTGACAAGTCTCTGGAGTTCCAATTCCACCCCTCCAGCTAGGCTATTCACAGTCCTAGAAAACTTCATCTGGTGCCAACAGTACTCATTGGCAGCTGCCCCATAGTCCTGGCATCTCCATTGGGTCTCTGCTGCAACGCACAGCTCATCCTCATGGCTTAATAGGGTCTCCATGTGAGTAATTCAACAAGCCTGCTTCATACTGCCCATGGCCATTTCCAAAATACAAAACCATGTTGCAAATTAAATGACCTTTGCTTTCCTGCACTTGTGATACTGTGTAATACCAGGTGGGCTGCCAATTTGTTAATCCAGGGGTGGGGTAAATCAGACTTTGAAGAATGGAACACTCCAGAATTCACGTCCCTTCCAAAGAGTCTGCATTCTTTCTGTTGTCCCAAAGCAGGCCAACTGGCCTAATCTCAGTGGTTGTAATATCTCAATCAATTGCAACAGCTGAATGGACAGCAGTTTGGGCCCAAAGGTTTCATTTTCTTTGTGTGTGCCATATCCCTCTGCTTACACCAGTCCAGTTTTATGCAATACAATCCTGCACAAGTTCTCAGGACATGATAACAGCAAGCTGTTTCTAGCCCAATCCACATAAAGCTCTTTCTCCCCCTGATAATCCATACTTCACAGTCCATACTTCTTACTGCATTTGAGTCTTTCAACTCTGACCAGAATAGTACATCAAGCTGTACATATAGCACTGCAAGGCATCTCTTAAGTCAAGGTTTCAAATCCTTCCATATTCGTCTTGAAAATCAACTCCAAAAGACTAAAAGTCACACAGTCAGGTTTCTAGCAGTAGTGATCTCATTTCTTGGTACCGATTTTACTGTTGCAGTCAGGTTCGCATTGCTGGCAGAAAACACTCAACCAATAGCAGCTTGTGGGGAAAAGGGGGGTTTATTTGGACTTATAGACTCAAGGTGAAGCTATATGATAGCAGGGGAAAATGATGACGTGAACAGTGATTGAACATCCTGGCCCAACATCAGATGGACAACAGCAGCAGGAGAGTGTGCTAAACACTGGCAAGGGAAAACTGGCTATAATACCCATAAGCCTGACCCCAACAATACAGTGCCTCCCAAAGGCATTAGTTTCAAAATCTCCATCAGCTCTGAACCTAGCATTCAGAACACTTAAGTGTATGCGGGACACCTGAATCAAACCACCACAACACAGTAGTAGGAACATAAAACAGCTGGTGAATCCAGTCAGGAAGTGTCGATGTAACTGCTTGCTTTCTCCTTTTCTCCCCATCCTCAGCCCATGGTGCTTCCCTTAGGTAGGGTGAATCTTCCTTTCAACTAATCTAATCGACAAACTCCTTCACAGATATTCCCAGGGATTTGTCTCCTATATGGCCCAAGATCCTACCAAATTAATGAAATTAATCCTCATCAGTCTACCCTTTATCAACTTGACATCCAAACATATCACTTTGGAGACATAACTTTTCCCCACTTTGTCTCGATGGGCTTGTGGTTATTTCATAATGCAATATGCATTCAGTCCAACTTCAAAAAAGTCCCTATAGTCTTTAATAGTCCCAATACTATTAAGTCTGAAGCTCAAAGAGTTTTTCTGAGACTCAAAGCAATTGCTTAACTGAGAGCCTCTATATAGTTAATAAATTATACGCTTGTAACATATAATACCACAAAGTGAACATTTCCATTATCAAAAGGAAGAATCAAGGCTGAACAAAGAAAGACTGGACCAAAGCAAGACTGACACCAGGAAAGCAGCTGGGCATCTGCTGCTTCTGATGGAATCATTTGGGCTCCAAAGAGCTTGAGTATTCCCACTCACAGTCTGCAGCACACATGGCTGCTCTATTGGGCCTGTTCTACTCCAGGTATATAAATGGCTTTCTTTTGCCCCATGGCTCTTTCATCTCCAGGAATCCTGGAGTCTGTACTGGAATTTAGGTTTCACTGCTACAGCTTCACGTAATGGCCTCTTGGGGACTTCTTGCAGGGAATTCAACAAAGCACATATTTTTCTGGCCTCAGTGGTTCTCTGGAACCATGGAGAATATAAAGCGCCTTTACCCTGTCAATTTTTCATGTCTACAAAACCAGCACCACCAAGTTCTTCCGCCAGCATGGGATAGAGCCTGGCCTCTTGGAGCTACAGTCACATCAGCTTCTGCATTAGAAGACTGACCCTGGGTAGACAACTCCCTTGGTAGTTTCATTCAAGAAGCAAAAACCCCTTCAGTAGCATTTGCAGTTTAGGCTATCTCAAATGAATTTGTATTTTTGCAACCTTTGATGAGTGAAATCTTGTCCTCAGGGTACAATCCCTGTTATTTCACTGCAAAGAACACAGTTTCTTTTTAATTACAATGTTCTTTTTAACAATTAAAGCTACTTCTCAGACTGCCATCTTTGTAACATTAAACTTGCTCTCGTCATTTATTCCCACAACATTTCTCCTGGAATTTTGATCTTTCAAACTTCCACAAGAATGTCTCATTCAACTCTGTTCACAGCATTCTATGACTTTTCTAGCCCAAAGGTTCAAACATTTCCACATTCCTCCTATAAACTACTGCCAAAGGCCCATAGACCACATGACAGGTTTGTAACAGAGATACTTCCCAGTACCAATCTGTTGTATTAGTTACTTTGGCTTGTGCTGTGGCAAAGTACCTGGCAAGAAGCAACTTAAGGGAGGAATCCAAAATAGGGTCACATTTAGAAGGGATACAGGCTCTTGTGGTGGTGAAGGCTTGGCAGAAGTAGTATGATATAGCTGGTCACATTCAATCTGCTGTCAGGGAGCCAAGAGAAACATAAAGAGATGGGGGTAATATTAATGCTCAAATTGCTTATTCCTTCAGAGTCTGGGTTCCCAGTCCATGGGGTTGTACTTCCCTAGGTAGGGTGGTTCTTTCCAGTTCAGTTAAACTAACATGCCCAGGGATTTGTCTCCTGGGTGATTCCAGACCCTGTCAAGCTGACATTAACAACCACAGAGTTGACTGCAGTGAAGATGGTAAGAGAAGATCCTAGCTAGGACTACCAACATTGCTCTGAGGAAGCCTCGAATAGTAGGATTATGAGAGATGTTTGTGCCACGAATTAGCATAGTCATGGAATATGGTGTTAGGAGGAATGTATTAAATATAAAGCCTTGAACACTGTGGGTTTAATAGGATGGATGAGATGACAGTAATTACTGATGCATGAATTAGTGACAGAGGATGTTGGTGCCCTTCAGCCAAAGACTAGCAGCAATATGCCTGCAGAGAGCAAAGTTGACTATCCTGCCTTGTTGCCACAAGGGATGATGCCCACACAAAAGTCATAGTTTCTCAGTAAGAGAGTGACATGTGGGACAGACATGGTGTGTAATTGATGTTTCTGTCAGATTTAGTGACACTGCAAGGAAATGAGTTTGTTGTTCTTGGCTGCTATTGGATAAGGATAGTTCTATAATAACATATTTTCATAACTCTTACCTAGAAGGATGTGAGAATGGAGTGATTGGAAAAGAAAAAGCAGGCTTATAGTATTGCATGTGGTGGAATTACCTCATTTCTTTCCCACTGGGGACAATGTTTGCATTTCTGTCTGTACTCAAACATGATTATGAAGTGATCTTGTTTTCATCTTGTAAAAATTACTTTGCCTGATGTCATTGCACTTAGGAATTGTTTACTTTCAGCACAGGCTGAAGTGACAGGAAGCACCAAGCAGCACCACAGCTCGCAGAGGGCTCAGTGAGCTCCTTCCTCTCAGGGTTGCTTCCCTTCCTCTCAGCCTCTCCTTTGGGCCAAAGAAGGTTAAGCTGAGCTGTTGAACAAGATTCCGATTACACCATTGCTAAGTGTTACAGTTAGCTCCACAATTCTGAGATAAACATCCTACTAGACACAGCTTATAGGAGGAAAGTGGTTTCTTTCATGCTGACAGTGTCCAGGAAAAGTTCCATCAATGGCAGAATATGCTAGATCACTCCATCATACATCATCATAGAACTGATAGGAAAACCAACACCAGCAAGCATGAATTGCCAGAGCTCAAACTGCCCTGAACACACCTTAAGCTGCATTTAAGATCTCTGTCCCCAACACATCTTAGGTCTGGACTCCAAGATCCACCTCCAATGACATCTCCTCTTCCTACTCTGCCCACTGGTGACTCAAGCTTCAAGCCCAAGTCTTTAAGGGACATACATTCCAACTACCACACTGAGCCTGTGCTATTTAGGTGTTGGCTAAACTACACAGTTATGTCGGGATCAGAGTTCACCTCTCCTTTTCCCCTTTGAAGGACAACTTGCTGATCTCCTGGCAATACAATGGCTGCACATTAGTACTCAAGATTCTGAGCAGACACATAAGCCAAAGTCAATTATACAGGCAATTATCAAAAGCAGAAACAAAGATGGGTATTAGTTGCTGTAACAAACCCTGAAGTCAGAAGCTTATATTATCAAACCAGGCAATGCAACATGTCTCAGATTCTATATGGTTTCTTCTAAAGCTACAAGCAGCTTCCTTAACCTAATTCTAATGTTCTACATAGGTACTATTTTAAAAAAAGTTATTATAGCATAAATTCTCCTTGGCTAGCTAAGAAGAAATGAAGGACTATGTGACTAACCATAACAACATTAGCTTATGAGCTTTAATTTAAACTGCTTTGTCAGGCTTCCAGAGCAGGAGTCAACTCATTCATGATATTTGATAGACTGCAGTAAATTCCAGACCACCTTTTCTACTTACATTATCCCCACTCTGGGAAATTTAATGCAAGATAAAAGGCACATTTTTCCCTCTCCAGTGGAGAATATTCTTTGGATGGATTTATAACAATTCCTAAAAATCAAGCTGATGTGTCTATAAAAAGACAACAACCTCATGGAGCAAGGAGAGCCCTCACACCCATTCCATTTCTAAACAGTTACCTTGATCATGGTGTCAACAGCCATATTATGTTAAAGTGGGATCAAGATTCAACCTTTTTTTAAATTTCATTACTTTTCTTATAAAATGCTCTGAGCACAACCAACTAGTTTACATTTTAGGGTTTTTAATAAATAAAATGCTAAGGAAATTATAATCATACGTTATATGGTTTTGAAATCATAATTTTAGATTTCTTTACATAGCAGATGGAACGGACCAGCAGTTACATCTACTGTCTGCCTAGTTTCATCCAATGACATGGCACATCCTACAAAATTAACTAGTCATGCACAAAGAAAAGCCTCAAATACAGTAAAAATATGCACACAAGGTAATTTACAGTTACAAGTAAGGAATGTAACTTATCTTGGCTGTACTTTAGATGGCTTGGGTCAATAACCTTAGTCAAGGCCCAGGGAAGTGATGAGTGAGCACAGTTGTAGTAGGCAAGGTATGTACAATCTCTGAGGAGGTATGTATGCATGCATGCATGGGTTCAAAATGCTCAGCCTCACTACAAAATTTGGACCCAGTTCAAAGGAAATACTGTGTCTTCCTCCTACTCTCCACCTTTGGGTTAAGTCCACAATCATACTTCATACAGGAAATAAAGTTGGCAAGGATCTCCAAAAGCAAATCACTATTTGCATAAATGAAACAAAATACTTCTCTGATTCCACTTGTTAGTTGTGTCTCTTGGGCTTTTATGATACTGAAGTTTGAGATTTATTATTAGAGGAAAATTTAAGTACCAGAATGAGACTGTAACAAAAGAAAATCTACCATGATAAGCTTTTTAAAGAAATAGTTTTAAAATTTGAGAGACCAATCAGTTATATTTAGAGCAATAGCTATAATCTGAGAAAAAAAAAATATGCCATAGAAGTTTGACTAAAATGGTGAAAAATCATGGGGAGTTGAAAGTGGAAGGAAGAAAATGAAGGAGATTATAGCAATATGCCCTTTACTCAGTCAAAGCACTGTGGCAGCCAAGATTAGTGGCAGAGAAGTAAAGGAAAAGAGTGCTAGAGAACCCAAAAGCGACAGCAGGGTGGTGTGTGCCACTCAAGCACGAGGGCAGTGCGCAGATCCCCAGAACCAACGCAGAAGCCAGGCATAGTCTGTGTACCTGTAATCCCAGAACTCCAAGACCCGAGAAAGGTGGACAAACTGAGACAGCAAGGTGGGTTTACTAGAAAGCTAATCTAGCCAAATTGGTGAGTCCCAGGTTCAGTGAGAGACCTTGTCTCAAAAATAAGATGGCCAGGAATGGTGGCACATGCCTTCAATTCCAGCACTCTCAGGAGGCCCAGTTAAGAGGATTACTATGAGTTTGAGGCCAGCCTGAGACTACATAGTGAATTCCTGGTCAGCCTTGGCTAGAGGGAGACCCTACCTCAAAAATCTAAACAATAAAATAAAATAAAAAGAAGATGAAGAACAACTAAGAAAGATGCTTAACATCAACTATCAACATCTGGCTACCAGTTGCATGCATGAACACATGCATGCACAATCCAAACACATACATGTACCCACAAATATATGAAAATGTATAAATGCATGCATCTATACCATACATACATACATGCAAAAAAGGAAAGAATCCAAAAGTTAAACAAGGTACATCATTCTGGGGAGATGCTATGCAATGATATCATTGACAGCTTCTTCCAGCCTTTTAGCATGAGGACATGTTAAGTTCAAGATACCTTGGGTTATCCAAGACAGCATGCCTCATGCTGCCATCAAGTTAAAAGTTGTATTAAGAAATAGTCCAAAAATAAATTTTGTCTCCTGGAAATGTCCTGGAAGATTCTGAAGTAAATCCTGTAACTCCTTCAAATAGCATCCCAGAAGAGACAAGAGGATGAGACTCTACCAATCCCCACTATCTTTGTTCTAGCACACTGTCTTCTGGACTTGCTACTGATTTTCTTCTAACTTTTGCCAGATAGATAGCCATCGCTGCCTCCTTGACCCCAAGCAATATCTACTAGGAGTTTGTAGAAGTTTGTAGAAATCATGAACCTTTCCTAGACTCAATCATTCCACACTACTTTTATGGACTGAACAAACAAAGGTTGGGTTAAAGACACAGCACTGAATAAAGACTATTACACTTCTACAGATGTGGTGTGGTGCATGATTTCTGAAAATCCACTGTTCATCACTTAATCCACATCTTATGCAGTGTAACAATGTTTTCTCATCTTCAACCACTTTTAGAGAGTTTTTCACAACTCATTTTCTTCATCTTCATTGATAAATAAGGAAACATAAATTATGTATTATAAGTTTCATTTGTTTTATTCTGAAGTGCTGAATCAAAACTATTAAAAAGACAATAGACCAAAAACATTAGGTGATTATATGGTTGAAGATAGAAATATAGATACAGAGATATATGATGATAGATAATAGATAAGATATATGATAGAGCATAGATAAGTAGATAGTAGATGATGATAGATAGATAGATAGACAGACAGACAGACAGACAGACAGACAGACAGATAGATAGATAGATAGATGATTGATACATAAATCCTTTGTCATCAACAATAAATAATTAACTGGAACACTGCCAGGCTGAAATGGTTTTCCATTGCATACAGGAAAAATCTAGAATACAAACCATAGCATGCAATGGTCCTCCATGATCTCCAGCACTCTCTTTCTCATCTAAAAACTTCACATGTCCTGCCAAGAATAATTTTCCTGTAACATTTACATCACTGGCTCCTATTCATGAGACATCCCAGTTCATATAATCTCTGCCAAGAAGTCAACCCAATTAGTTCCTGTAATTCATTATTGCTCATGGCTTTCAGTTGTCACAATATGATCACATTTGCAATGACCTATTATCATTATCTCATGGGCTGAATCTACCATAAAAGATTAGCAAACTGTGATCTCATTGGAGCATCAACTGTCTTCTCCTAAGGGTGGTGGTCAAACATTTTCTGTAAAGGGCCTAATAGTAAATATTTTAGGCTTTGTAGGCAATACATTCTCTATAGTAGATACTCAACTCCCTCACTGTAGTACAAAAGTAGTCATAGATAATACATACAAGAACGAACATGTTTTGTAATGATTACTTACAAGAGAAGCAGATTGGGTTTATGGGACACAGTGTGTCAGCCCTTTTCTCAGCTGACTGCAAGCTCTGTACATGATGTCTACTGTCACACTGCATTCTTTAGAGTTTTTCATAGAGGAAGTGCTCAAATATTTGTTAAAGGCATGCATGAATTGCTTGTGCCAGATTCCTAGGACACTGCCACAAGATTGCTTAAGATAATCTCCCTACCATCATTCTTGACCTTCTGCAGATTTTGAATGCCCAAACCAGGGTCATCTTTCTTAGCTATTGTTTGGTGATTTAGCTCCTTACTGAGAAACTGAAGGTAGCTTTCTACTGCTTTATGCATACAATGCAGCTACTGTAGCCATGTAAGAAAACATTTGCTGCAATAAAAAAGAATTGGCTATTGAAGTCAAAGAAATGGCTTGAAATCCCAGTTCTTTATCATTTAAATATTTATGATCTTTGAGTAGAGATATATAGGGGGTATTTGATTCAAGTAATAGAAAGTCCAGAGATTCAGTGATTTTTAGAGTACTTAACCAAGACCCCCACAATATCATGGAAGACTCTGTGTTTAGATCTTTTTCCTATCAGCGTCACTGCTAGGTTGGCTTACACACACAGCCAAGGAGCTGCATTGGTTCTAGGCTTCACGTCTACCCAGGATACCATCCCGAGCACTGCAGAAATCCCAGGATGCATCTTTCTGAGAACTCGCAACCAGATCTCACTTCCTATTTTTCTCCTTATGTGGGTCATAAGTATATAAGTATATATATGATTCTTGATTCTCTCTCTCAGGATAAGGGGAAAAGCATGAGTGGCTTAGGTTGGCATCACCCAAATCAATCACAAGATGAAGAACTTGAGATAGTTGTGAATGGTGGGAACCTCTCAAGGACCAACAGTGGTGTTCAGTTAGCCTCCTCTTCCGTGTGGGGCCTGAAAACTAACAAAAAGCCAGTTCAAATTATGATAGACCTTGTCCTCACTTCCTATACATAAAATAGAATTGACACCAACCCCCATCTTGTTATGATTATCAAATGGAGACATGTTTACATGAAGGAGGATGCACACCTAACATGTGGTAGAGATATGTTTATATAAGGGTGCATACCACAACATGTGGTGGGGATATGTTTACATAAGAAGGGTGTACATCATAACGTGTGATAGAAATATGTTTGTGTGAGAGAGTGCATAGCTTAACATGTAACAGACACTATAAATATTTTCTTTCCTTGTCCTGACTTTCTCCCAAGTTGCTTCAAATGACTTCTGCCCTTTAGCTTCTATAATTACTTCACATAATTATTTCACAAGCCTGATTTTTTAACTAGACCCTGATTCACACTCCATATGAGCAGTAATGAGTAAATCTGCTGGTCTTTGTAAGTTAAAACAGCCCTCTGACTCCAACCCCATGACCTTGCCATGGATGCTACTGTTATCTTCAATAGTATCTTCCTCATCACCATCAGTCACAGCATTCATCAAGTAGGCAGTTTCTTTTGCTTGTCTAAATGTCTCCCTACAGCTTCCT
Organism: Jaculus jaculus; assembly: GCF_020740685.1. NCBI lineage: Eukaryota > Metazoa > Chordata > Mammalia > Rodentia > Dipodidae > Jaculus > Jaculus jaculus. The sequence continues at coordinate 38,063,285 of NC_059103.1, forward strand.
GTTCAAGCCTGGGTTCTGGGAGGCTTGGGAGGATCCATGCTAACTTCTTTAGTCTCCCCTCATGGAAAAGAATGTATGTCCCCAGGAGCATAGAGTACAAGCGAGGAGGGAGAACAGAGAAGAACATGCCCCATCTCTGAAAATTAGCTGCAGAAAATATTCAGGCATCACAGAATGCTAATAAACTTGGTTTACCTTTCAGTAGAATGTGAATATTTCATCTGTGGTAGAAAACTCCTGTGAGCAGGTGCAGGAGATATTAGATCACACGTCTGGGGCTGTTAAGCCATCTGAGTAGGCACAAGCCTGGGCATAGACTGCCTTCTAGTGAACCTACCAAGTTGACTCAGTTGGGGCTCTCTAGAGGGACAGAACTGATGGAATGAATATGTATGAAAAAGGAGATTTATTTGGATTACCTGACAAGAGACAGCCTGAACAATCCAAACATGACTGTCTACAAGCTGGAGAATCAAAGAATTCAGCAGCTGCTCAGCCCATGCAGCTGGGTGCAGGGTGGAAAGGGGAGGTGCCTGATAACAGCTCATTATGCGAGGCTGCGAGCCCATGGCCCGAGAGGGTGTACATGTGAGGGAGCAGAGAGCAGAACCAGGAAAACCATGCACCAGTGAACCAGGCAGCCAGAGAAAGGAAAACAGTTCTGTAATCTAAAGCTGCCTTATATACAGGCCCCCTCTGGGAAGGGCGGCTCACTATGGAGGAAGGTCTTCCTCCTTTGGTTGATCCTTCCTGGCAATGCCTTCACAGAATCACTCAAGAGCCTTTCTCTCATTGGATTCCTGATCTGGTCACATTGACAACAGATCTTGACCATCACACAAACCTAGTCCCCCAAATGTGATAGCTCATGACCTGCCCCTTGTTGCTTGTGGTTGGAGAGGAGGGTGAAGAAAATGTAGAGAATGACTTTCATCACAGGAGCAAGCGGCAACTCCCTTGTTGGAGCAGAGTTGGCTGAAGCTGTCTCACTTCAGGGTGAATTTTGCTAAAATTATCCTCTTTGAAATTATATATTCCAGTTTAATATTTAAACCCCCTGATTGATTGCTCAAGTTTGAGCTGTGATAACAGTGGTTGGTGTTCTTGAAGAGGCTGAAAATGCCAGCTTTTGGTGAAATGACAGTCTTTGAGAAATAATCAGGTTCACTGCACATCTTTCTACAACAGGAAGATTATTGCTAGGTTCACAAAATTATCTGTGATGGTCTTTTCCTGAAGCTCTGACCGCCTTCACACCTAACTAGAGATCCTATGAAGAGATGGAAGGCCTTTCCTTTTTATCTCCTGTGATGCCCATTAACTTTCCATTGCCCATCTCATTACAAAGGATATTTTTCTTGAAAATAATTCCCTCTGTGTGAACTACTCACACCACCTAGAAAACAGAAGCTTGGGTTAGCTCACCTCATAGCCCTTTCCACTCACGGAATTTTGTGATGCTAAATTCCTAGTCTGGAAATTATCAGAAACATGTAATATGATATCATATCTGACATGTATGTAGCTGATCAGCATTGATGGTCAGAACCATGGAGAAGGAAGATGAGACAATAATAGAGACACTGGTGATGATGGCAACAATGAGGGAAGAGTCTACTCTGGGTATGGGCAGGTTTAAGGGGTAAGAACCACTAGAATTCAACTTTCAAACAACTTTGGGAACTATGCTTTCTCTCACTGGAAATTAGAAATAAAATATTTAAATTTCACAAGGATATAGAATTGAGAGTAAAAAGATAAAAGTACTAGTTTTGAGCACTGGTAAAATGGTGTTTAGATTAAGGACTTCTAGCCCTACATAAGGATAATATACTTGAAATAAAATTCAATACTCTTTTGTCTCAAAAGCCTTGAGAAGTATTTCTTTTAAACATCTAAGCTTTTAGGCTCCCATCAACTATACTACTTTAGGATAAGGTGAACATTCCTTCCTTCCTAAATGTAACTGAGTTGATAGTTACACATGGGGCCATATGGAGCATATTTTAATTGCTATTATCAACAAAACTTTGTTCACATATTAAAAGCAAGATGACAAGCACATGATAAGTTTACACAAGGACACACTTGTCTAACAAAATGATGAGAATAAATGTAATAATAAAACATCACCAGAAGAAAGAACTGCTCATCTGAATCTAAAGGAAACATTTCTGCCATCTGCTATTTGTTAGCATTTTATGTCACCCATATTTGCTTGCTCTATTCCAGAGCCCTGCACCGCTAAGCTTTTCATAATCTACTAGGCAGGAGAACCCAGCAGTTGGAGGAGTGGGAGTGAATACAAAAGGCTATCTCCAGAATCAGTGTGCCATCTTTCCCAGCCGGGCAGCTATCAGCAGTGCAGGAATTAAAGCTAGACTTCTCCAGAAAAATACTGCATCAGACAATGAAGGAAAATAAGAGAACAATGAACAGTATCCACCAGGCAGAGCCACTTGGCCACACTGGTATCCCACTGCCATCCCCTCAATATCATGCAACAGAAAACACAGAGGTATTTAGGTCTAAAACTGTGACAGAGAAAGTCTTACCAGAGTAATGAGCACATGTGCTCTGGAGGCATCACTGTTACAGATGACCCAGAAGCTGGGAGACTGTGGAAGCCCACTGAAAGTGATGGGAAATCAGGTGCCAGTGCAGTGGTACTGTCCAGAGGGGTATATGCTAGTTCCCCACCAAAAAGAAGAGCCTAAGAAACAAGGTACTTAAATGATTACGAGCATAGGTGGTTTCCTTCCAACAAGCTAGGAACAGGCAAAGTGGAATTAAGTAAGATATGAGTAGAAGGCAGTATGAGCATTCTACCCACAAGGCCCAGGGAGTCCGTTTATTTGGAGTATGTGGAGGCTTGAATGTAAAATGTCCCACATAGTCTATTGTGCTTGTGATTAAGCATCATGCTTAATTCCTACTGGTGGAGTCTTTGGAAGGTTGTTGTAGTTACCATCACATGGCTGGCACAAAACACCTGACCAAAAGCAGCTTGTGGGGGGAAAGGGTTTATTTTGGCTTATAGACTTGAGGGGAAGCTCCATGATGAAAAGGGAAAACATGGCATGAGCAGTAGCTGAACATCACCTCCTGGCAAATATCAGGTGGACAACATTAGCAGGAGAATGTGCCAAACATTGGCAAGGGGAAGCTGGCTATAACAACCATAAGCCCACCCCCTAACCACACATCTTCCCCAGCAAGGATCCAATCCCTAAATTGCCATCAGGACCTAGCATTCAGAACACATGAGTTTATGGGGAACACATAATTCCAACTACCACATAGGTGGAGCCTTGTGTGTTGCTTAGCATGGGTCTTTGAGCTTGATAGCCCAGCCCTAATTACTGCACTGAGCTCACTCTCTTCCCCTCTGCTAATGTGGAGATACAATGTCTGGCTGTCCGCTCCTGCCATGTTTTCCCTACCATGATGAAACATCCCCTTTAAAATGTAAGCCTGGGCTGGAGAGATGGCTTATTGGTTAAGGCACTTACCTACAAAGCCTAAGGACCCAGGTTTGATTCTCCAGGTCCCACATAAGCCAGATGCACATGGTGGCACACGTGCTGGAGTTTGCAGTAGCTAGAGGCCATGGCATGCCAATTCTCTCTCTCTCTCTCCCCCCCCTCTCTTTCCCTCTCTCTGTCTCAAATAAATAAATAATAAATCATTAAAAAATGAAAAACAAAATAAAAAAAATAAACTATAAGCCTAAAATAAACCCTACCCTCCCAGAAGCTGTCCTAGCAACAGGAAGGTAACTGATGCAGGCTATATTTCCTGGTAAGGAAGAAGACAAACACCACCTTACTTCAAAGTCAGTGTCCAAGAGGATCACAATGCTGCCAGATTCCCCAGAGGGAGACTAACAGGGCTGAGAGAGAGATCAGAATTTTAAGGAAAGATGATTTGGATATTTATGGATGCTCCACGAACTCCTTATGCAAAGCTGAGCTAACCATGGAGCTTAGCAGACAACTTTCAACACAGCCAAGGCATAGGGTTCAAGTAGAGATCTTTGGTCACCAAGTAAGGAGCACTCAAGAGACATAACAAGCTTTTCCCAATTTGTGCTCTTTAAAGAGCTAGACCAACTAGAAAACAACTGAAGACAGACAACGTAATCGATATGAGCATACTCTGTGCTTATCCATGACATGCAACTGTGCCTGATAAGGCACAAGTTGGCAATAAAAACTTACGACATTTAGGCAAATACCAGTTCTGGAGAGGATAGGCTACTTGCTGGCCCAGCTCCATCCAGATGGCTATTGCAGAAAGGCAGACCCTAAAGTCTGGGTTGGAAAATGAGCATGGAGATATAGTTCTTAAGGTTTTGGGTTTAGGTAGGCTATTGACAAAAGGTGCAGTTGTTGGGGGGGGGGAGGTGTCACCAAAAACAACAACAAAAAAATCATACATGTGATTTTCCTTCAAATTTGAGATGCTCATAAGAACCCTGACCTCTGAACTCAAGACTAAGAGACCCTGAGTAGAGGCAGTTTGGGATGGATCAGATGAAAAGTTTATTTATAGGTTTTAGTAATCTTAGCAGTGATTTCTTAAAGTTTGGTTACTACAGCGCTTGAATCAGATTTACCTGGTGCCATCAACCTGGTACATTTTTAAAATGCAGATTCCTAAACTTTTTCAGAATTAAAGAATGAGGGTAATTTGGGGTGGTCTCCTTGGAAGTTTTTTTTCATAAACACTTAGATATCACAGTAACCTGTCATGTTTTGCATGTGTGCTATAGTGTGTGTGTGTGTGTGTGTGTGTGTGTGTGTGTGTGTGTGTGTGTGGTGTTGTGTATGTGTGGTGTGTGTATGTAGAGTGTATGCATATGTGGACAGATACATCTGTCCCATGAGCACACATGCAAAGGCCAGAGGAGACTGTCAGCTATCTTTCTCTACCATTCATCTGTGTATTTCTTTAAGCTGGAATCTTCTCTGAACCCAGACCTAATATTTTCATGAGTCTCAGTGATTATCTGGTCTGCATTCTCCAGCTGACTGGGGTTACAGGCATATATGGCCATGCCCAGGTGTTTATGTGGGTGTTGGGGGATTGAACTTGGCATCAGGCCTCTCAAGCCATCATGTTTTCACAACAGGCACTCTTACCAGCCCATAAATCATTTAATGATGGGACACATGCTGAGAAACGCATTGCTCGGCAAGTTTGTCATTGTATTAGCACCATAGAGAGTACTTGCAAAAACTAAAACATTAGTCATGGAAAAATATAATCTTATAGAAATACCATCCTATGTGTGATCCATCATTGACTTAACATTATAGAGCACTTGGCTGTATTTATGCATTTCACAGCCTAAGAAGTCCTAAATGTTGAGAATGGTTATAAAAAAAAAAAAAGATCTTAGGAGCCCAATCAAAGCATAAAACTGTGAGAAGGTGTGATAAACCAATCATTAGATCCACTAAGTACAGGAGTGAGTGAGCAGAGTTCAAGGTTGTCTCATTGACAGGGAGGATGGAAGGTTCAGTGATTCTACTTGTGAACGGACATCTGCCCAGTCCCTTCCTTGTCCAAGCACTTCAAAATGTCCTTCATATCACTTACTCCTTCCCAATTATTCTCATATTCCAAATGAAATCAAGTTCAGAGAGTCTAAACAGCTTTCACATAGCCATTGGTTAAAATAAGGCCTCAGTTTCAGGTAAATTGACTTCAGCACATAAGAAGCTTTAAAACTGATACCACAAAGTGTTTTTATTTTTTTTCTAAACTTGGATTACACAATGGAAACAACCCACCATCAAAAAAAAATCTAACTATACATTCTTTTTAATGACCTGGCAATATACTTCAGAATGAGACTTATGCAAAGAGAACCAGGGAAAAGCAATACAAAATACAATGCAATCATTTGACAACATAAAGTTTGGGCTCCCTCTGCTTCAAGAGGAGATAGTGTTTTGAATCAGCTCAAAAGATTTGAGGTTGAGGTGACCCAACTTTATATAGAACATTGGTTTAAGTCGACCAGAATCTTTCTAAAATACACCTTAAATATTACTTCTAATCAAAAAAATTATGGATTCCTGAACAAAGCAGTTTCCAATTGACAGTCACCCATTTCTTGAATGTCCTGAAAGGATAAATAACAGCTCAATTTCTGAGCACTTACATTTAACCTTTACAAAGCATTGTGTGGTAGACATAGTCACCATTCCTAGTTTTAAAATGATAGAAAGTATAACAAAAATAGATTATGTACATGTATAAATTTGTCAAAAATAATTTAAATATGAGTGACTATGGCCTTAAAACACAGATTTAGGTTGCCTTAAATACCACGTTTCAACATAATAACAGTTTCACTATTTTACAGACAAAGTAATAAATCAAGGCACTTTCAAAATACATTGGTGAAGAGTTGGAACAATTGCTCAGCAGTTAAAGTGCTTGCCTGAAATGCCTCATGACCCAGGTTCACGCTGTATCAGGTAATAGGTGGTAAAGGCAGGAGCTCACCCCTGAGAGTGCATCATTAATGCTCTCTCTCTAACCACAACTTAGACTGACAAACTGGCATGATGAGGCAGTCTGGGGAATCTGGCTCAGCTAAGAGAGTTCCTATCTGCCAAAGGACTTGCTAGTCAGTGTACAGCAGCAGCAACTGCACAGGTAAAGGGTGTGTATGCATGTGATTGTGTGTGTGTGTAAATATATGAGTGTATGTGGTGCCATAGATCAAATCCAGGTCCTTGTGAATATTAGGTAAGCACAACCCCAGCCCCATGGGCATCATTTTTCACACATACACACACATACACACACACATATATTTACATAGACTAATTATATAAAACGGTAGGTTGCATTGTGTTGATAGAAAACCAGCTCTCATCTTAAAGGGATATTCCTGAACACACTGCCACAAGGCTCCATTACAGGACATAGAGAAATCAAGGTGGAACTGACCATGAAGTTTCCTCCCTGCAGGCTAGCTTTCATAGTACCAGAAGGTACTATGCCAGTTGCCAATGGAGAAAAGTCATCAACAGTCTTACCCAGCTGTTGGCTCTGCATGCTCCATAACTGACTGCAGGAAAGATGTGCCCACTGCTGCAATAGAGATATGACTGTTATGAAGGATTTGAAGCTCATTATATAAAAGGAAATTTGTTCTTGGCACTGTAAACTCAATCAAAAACCTGTGGTTGGGGAAGTCATAGGTCATAAGAGAAGCTAGTGCTATTGTTAAGCCAAATAAATGGCCTTCAAGCTGCCTTCTAAATATTTACATTCATAACCATAAACCAGAGCAGCTCTCAGTCTTGATCATGGAACTTGCCTTTGGCACTGGATAGAGCTTAATGCAGAGACACAACACTGACAAAAGTGGCTACTGTGTGCTCAGCCCTAGATGGGACATCCATACCCCTCCAAGGCCCATGTAACAGTGTGGCAGAGGGCAATGGGCAGATTGTAAGAGACGCAGGGTGGGGAGGATGGCTACGGAGTGCTATCCTCTGCATAGGACGTGGCCTCACAACAGCTTTGGTTTCCTGAACAAGATTGGTCTAGTCAACATTCCATTATGGATGGGTTGGAGAATCACAATAGCTCCCAGAGGAGCTTCTTGCAGTTAGTGGTTGCTGCAAGAGGGGTACCATGTTCTTCTGTGGTATAAAACATATACCAGTAAATAGGCCTTCACTCATGTTCATGTAAGCAACCCTAAGTTACCTCAGGGGGTCACAAAAGAATTTAGAAGTAAAACAAGGGCTGGAGACATGGCTTAGCAGTTAAGATGTTTGCCTGTGAAGCCCAAGGACTCCTGTTTGATCTCTCTCCAGATCCCACGTAAGCTAGACACACAAAGGTGACACAGCCGCAAAGTCACACATGTGCACTATGTGGTGCAAGCATCTGGAGCTCAATTTCAGCGGCTGAGGTCCTGGCATGCCAATTCTCTCTTGTGCTCCCACTCTCTCTAAAAAATGTAAAGTAAAAATAGGAAGTAGGCTAATTGGAAATAAGAAAGTATTTAGCAGGAGTGGGAGGAAGATAAGAGAGCATAACATGGGTTAAATATAACAAAAATAGATTATGTACATGTATAAATTTGTCAAAAATAATTTAAATATGAGTGACTATGGCCTTAAAACACAGATTTAGGTTGCCTTAAATACCATGTTTCAATATCATAACAGTTTCACTATTTTACAGACAAAGTAATAAACCAAGGCACTTTCAAAATACACTGGTGGAGAGTTGGAACAATTGCTCAGCAGTTAAGGTGCTTGCCTGAAATGCCTAATGACCCAGGTTCAACTCCCCAGTACCCATGTAAAGCCAGGTGCACAAAGTGGTGAACACACCTGGAGTTTATTTGCAGAGGGTAGAGGCCATGGCACACTTATTCTCCTTTTCTATCTTTATCTCTTTCCTGGCAAAAAAATAAAATATTTAAAAAAGTACATTCGTGGAAACACCAGAGAAGCAGTCACAGTAAAGCAAGGAAGTCTCTGCTATATAATGACATTCTTAGCCTTTGGTTTGGTGGAAGCTAGTACTATATTTGTATAGTCTATAAAGGATCTTGCCTGATGTTCACAATAATGTTAGATCACACACAATTCTGGGCAATAGATAGGTACTAAAGGGGCTAAAGATAGCCCAAGATAATTTGTCTCCAGTCCTGCAGTACTCCAGCTGTCCACAATCACGAAGTTCTAATCAGTCAACCTTGTAGAGACTCTTTAACACAAGGTTTTGTTTGGTTTGGTTTGGTTATGTTTTGTTTTTCTGAGAACTACAGTCCACAGCTGTTACATTTTCGTACAGGTTATAATGTATCTTGATCATATTCACCGAGTTCTGTACATCCCCGTTACCCTCTTATGTCTCCCCACCCTCCTCTCACTTGCTTTCTTCTACTTTGCCAATAGTCACAAGCATCACTTTCAACTAAGGCCAGTGACTAAGATATTCAGGAGGAAGGACATTGTCCATCTGTCTTTTCCTCTGTCAAATGACCCAAGTCCCAGAAGAGGAATTCTTGTTTTGAAAACATTTTTACTTCAAGCCTGAGCAGTGTTTTCTTCCCAGGGAGTCTGGGGAATAGGCCTAAAGGGTGCCAACTCTGTTCCAAGAGCTTACTCTCTTCGTGACTTTCCTGAGTTTAATCTTGCAGTATAACCTTTAAGGGCTCATATTTTAAATCTAGATTGACTAACTGCCCAAAATCAAAGGCAGGGATAAAGGCTGTGCACACACCTCGCCACCTGAGCACTGGCAGCTTGTCTTGAGAGAAAAGAGCCGGCAGCTCAGACAGCTATGATTCAGCAAGATGCACCACAGAATGATTGGCCCGTGCTCTGCTGCCTGTGTGCCCTCATCTCTCACACTATCTTTTCTCTGAACACTGCTTCCAAAAGTGCTCATATGTTTCCCAGTGAAATGGCATCAGTATAAGCTTTCTTGTCAACATTTTTCGTGGCTTTCTTTGTCCATTTTCTAGAACCTTGTTTATCCCTAAAGGCCTCTCAATTTTCTTCCAGATATTCTGCCTTATGTGGCAATGTTCTGTTCATACAGGGAAGTCCTTAGTAATGGCCACCATAAGAATGGATTCAGTGCTATGTTCCAGGTGATGGTGAGAACAGAGCATGTTTAAATATTTTAAATATTCACAGGTACACTGAATTTTTATTATGAAGAAATAGAATATATGATAGTCCCAAAGTTGCAAAGCAAGTACATTCACTCAGGCCTTTGAGTCACTCAACATGGCTTCAGAGTTCATATGCTCAGTCAGTACACTCCTCATCCCCAGGATGTTCATACTGAAATTCTCATGTTGCTCATTATGGCTTTGGCATTTCCACACTACACACTTTACACTACCAATTCACATTCATATACTAAAAAAAAATTTATTTGGCCTGTCTAGCCAAATTTGAGGCTTCCAGTGTCCACTATTTCACTGCTGATGATTTCTGTCTCACATAGGGCTGCATGCTGTGCAGCTAATTCCAGCTTTCAGTTGGATGGTCTATAGGGAGAATGTTTTCAGCTGATCACCAGCTTGATTTCTTAGTGATCTTGCTACCCAGGCATATGAAGTCTTCAGCAATAGGGTCTTACCATCTGTTACTCCTGGGAAACCAAGGGCCTTGGCAATGGCCTGTAATGTTTTAGAGGCAACAGGGACCTCCCCGGCCAATGACTCACCAGAAGGTACCCTGTCCATGGTACTGAAAATTTTCTAGTAGAAATCTATGACTTCTGGATTTGCCATTATCCAGAAAAGTAGGTTTTCATGCCTTATTCAGAATATCTTGAATTTTGATTGACCCTCCCCCAACCTTACTATTACTCAATCTCTTCCTCTGGCCTCACTTAGACCATTCCACTCCCTGTAATCTGTTCTTCTACTTACATATAAAAAATACCATCCCCTAAACTTCTTCCCTCTCTTCCCTCCCTTATAGCTTTTTTCTAGCTTACTGGACTATGCTACCAATTTTTGGTTCTAGCTCACACACAAGTCTAAACATTTGTAGCTAGGATCCACATATGAGAGAGAACATGTGATGTTTGACTTTCTGGGCCTGGGTTACCTCACTTAGTATAATCCTTTCCAGATCCATCCATTTCCCAGCATATTTCATAATTTCCTTTTTCTTTACTGCTGAATGGAACTCCATTGTGTAGAAGTACCACATCTTTATTATCCATTCACCTGTGGATGGACATCTAGGCTGGTTCCATTTCCTAGCTATTGTGAATGGAGCAGCAATAAACAAGGTTAAGAAGTATCTCTAAGGTAGTGAGAAGAGACATTATGATATATGCCTAGGAGTGCTATAGTTGGATAATATGGAAAATCTATTTTTAGCTGTCTCAAGAACTTCCACATGTATTTCCACAATGGCTGTACCAGATTATATTCCCACCAACAGTGTAGAAGGGTTCTCCTTTTTCCACATCCTCACCAACATTTATTGTCATTTTTTTTTCTTGATGATAGCCATTATGACAGGAATGAGATGTAATCTCAAAGTAGTTTTAATTTGCATTTCTCTAATGGCTAAGGATGTGGAACACATTTTTTAGATGTTTATATACCATGTGTATTTCTTCCTTTGAGAATTCTCTATTTAGTTCCATAGCCCATTCTTTAACTGGGTTGTTTGATTTCTTATTGTTTTGTTTTTTGAGTTCTTTGTATATTGTGGGTATTAATCCTTTGTCAGATGTATAGCTGGCAATGATTTTCTCTCATTCTGTAGGCTGTCTCTTTGCTCTATTCACAGTGTCCTTTGCTGTACAAAAGCTTTGTAATTTCATGAGATCCCAGTAGTTGATTAATGGTTTTATTTATTGAGCAATTGGGGTTGTATTCAGAAAGTCACTGTCTACTCCAATGTGTTGAAAGCTTTCCCCTACCTTTTCCTCTAGCAGTTTCAGAGTTTCAGGTCCAATATTAAGGTCCCCGATCCATTTGGACTATTCTTGTGCATGGAGGAAGACAAGGACCTATTTTCATCCTTCTACATATAGATATCCAGTTTTCCCAGCACCACTTGTTGAAGTGGCATGTCTGCTCTGGGGGAAACCAGGTGCTACCTAATTGGACTGGAGGCCCATTCTATGGAAAGGAATACATGCCTGGTGCTGAAAACCTATCAAAAGCCTATGGCAGGAGAGGTCATGAGCCTTAGGGTTATAAAACCTGCTCTTGTCTGGATATATGCATATATTACTCTCACCAAACTACCCTGAAAGCATTACATTTAATGTTCATGTTCATGTATTAATGCTACTCTCACTTTTGGTTAGAAAGCCTTCTCTTTTCAGATAGTGGTAACCACTGGGATGACCCTAAAGGCAACATGGTTCTAAGAAGTGACCAAGGAGTGTCCAGCACTGAAACATCTCTATCACATCCTCCAAGGCTCAGGGTCCATTGCGGAGAAGGTGGCAGAAAGAATGTAAGAACCAAAGGAAGGGTACCACTTACTACAAGGCAACTGTCCAAACAGAAATTGGCCTCAATATCCATGAACTCACAGTGCCTAGCAATACCTTCACAAGACCCTCATAATAGGACAAAAAGACAACATCAAAATACAAGAGAGACTAATGGAGAGAGGAAGGGGATACAATGGAGAGTGGAGTTGTGAAGGGGGACGTGGGGGAGGGAAGGGAATTATCATGGTTTATTGTCTGTAAATATAGAAGTTGTCAATATTTTTTTTTAAATTATTTATTTATTTATTTGAGAGCGACAGACACAGAGAGAAAGACAGATAGAGGGAGAGAGAGAGAATGGGCGCACCAGGGCTTCCAGCCTCTGCAAACGAACTCCAGACGTGTGCGCCCCCTTGTGCATCTGGCTAACGTGGGACCTGGGGAACCGAGCCTCGAACCGGGGTCCTTAGGCTTCACAGGCAAGCGCTTAACCGCTAAGCCATCTCTCCAGCCCAATATTTTTTTTTAAATTGGAGCCATAACATTTCTCAAAAGCTCAAAATAATTTGTAGTCAATAATGGTAATAGCTACCTTCTCTTGAGCTAGTATTTTGCAGTACTCATGGTTTTAAATGCAGACCTGAGAAGTAGAACGGTTAACACTACTTAAAAAAAAAAAATCTCCTGGGTTAGACAAATCCAGTGATTGTTCAAGATCAGCACACTATGAGGATCTGAACATGGATCTGCTCCATTCCAGCCCTGGCTCTAACTCTGCACACAGCCAGCTGAATGCAGACCAGGAAACACTGCAAAAAAGTGTCATTTGTTAGATCCCTTAGCCAAGGAAGGAAGCATTCACCAGAATTAGACATAAACTCTAGGCTTAGGAAATACTTGGTTCTGAAAAGTTCAGTAAAAAGGTAGGTATGATTCCTGGTGAGGTTTCTAAAAGTAAAATGTCTGAAAAAAAAAAAAAAAGGAAAGAAGTTTCACAGGTAAGAACAATAACAAATAACATTGATAAAGAAGGAAAAAAATCTTTTAAAAACTCATTCTCTGGAGAGTCCTATAATCTCGGAATTTTAGAAGAAATGCCTAAAATATGAAAGGGTATGTATATAACCAAGCAGCAGAAACCAGCTACAAGTTTACTAGAAAACCAACCAGAGCACAAGCCTTCTGGGAGGCTTGCAAAGATAACCAGGAAAAGGCCAAGAAGGTCTGAGTGTGCGGTTCTGAACAGGCAGAAGAATGAGGACAGGGAAGGCCCCCTGCTGGGAGGCAAACTGATTTGAAAGCTAACAGAGAAAAACAAGGCAATGCAACTTCTGCACTGCTTCCTGTCACAGAAAGTGATCTTCAAACCAGAAAGGCTAGAACAAATAAGGTTAGTAAGAAATTGAAACCTGAAATAGGCAGGCAGACAATAACAAACACCTGGCCAGTCTCAATAAGTTCAAGGCCACAGACCCAGGTCACAAAGACCCAGGTCCTTTGTATGGGATGCAGAGCAGCTGTAGATGTCACTATAAAGTACAGCAGGCCTGGAAGGACTTACAAGAACAGAAACAAGCTCAGATTTTTTTTTTTTTTAATTTTTAACTTACTTATTTTTTTTTTTTTTCTAGGCAGGGTCTTGCTTGGGCCAACATGATTCTGTAAAATAAGCTTTCACCAACTAGCCTTGTTTCTGTTGAGAAGTCACAATGGGGAAATCATATTCTCCAGAGCCTAGTTTTCAAGAGGCCATTGTACAAAGAGTCCTATAGGCACTGTAGATTAATGGGTCAAATGACTTATGCATTGGAGACGTTTGTTAGCTCCCTGGATGACTGGAGATAGAGGCTGTTGTTTATAAACTCCATTCTATCTTTCTGTAAAATGCTGCAGCCTTGGTTGACCCAACAACTTGCTCTGGAGATTAATTCCAAATATTGAACCCATACTTATGACTCTAAAGAAATATGACACATGACTTTTTTTTTATCTTATTTTTATTTATTATTGAGAGAGAAAGAGAGAAAAAAAATGGGCATATCAGACCACCAGGCACTGCAAACAAACTCCTGACACACGCACCACCATGTGCATCTGTCTTATATGGGTTCTGGGAAGTCAAACCTGGGTCCTTAGGCTTCACAAGCAAGCACCTTAAACACTAAGCTCTCTCTCCAGCCCAACACATGACATTTTGATGCAGCCCTTTGAAGACATGTTTGAAGACAGCTCTGAAAAATAATTTTAATAGTCCAGATTTTTAAAGTGGCAGTTGACATAATTATACACAAACTTTATCTCATTTCTGAATGAGATGAATTTTAGAAGTAGAGGAAACTTAAGCCGAGGATGGGGCAAAACCCTGAGATATTGTACACATTACTAAGAAACACAAAATTAGGTAGTTAAATGTTTTTGTTTTTTCAGAGAGAGAGAATTGGCATGCCAGGACCTCAGACACTGAAATCAAAATTCAGATGCTTTGTGGGCATGTGCAATTTTGCACTTGCCTCACCTTGGTGCATCTGGCTTTATATGGAATCTGGAGAGTTGAACCTGAGTCCTTAGGTTTAGCAAGCAAGCACCTTAACAGCTAAGCCATCTCTTCAGCCCCACCTGTGTTTTAAAAAATAGGATATTTGGGCTGGGCGTAGTTGCGCAAACCTTTAATCCCAGTATTCAGGAGGCAGAGGTAGGAGGATTTCATGAGTTTAAGGCCACCCTGAGACTACAAAGTTAATTCCAGGTCAGCCTGGGCCAGAATGACACCCTAACTTGAAAAACAAACAAACAAAAATAAATAGGATATTTGAGCTGGAGAGATGGGTTAGCGGTTAGGGCAGTTGCCTGCAAAGCCTAAGGACCCAGGTTTGATTCCCCAGTACCCATGTAGACCAGATGTACAAGATGGTACATGCCTCTGGAGTTTGCTTGCAGTGGCTAGAGGCCGTGGTGTACCCATTCTCTCTCTCCCTCTTTCTATCTGCCTATTTCTCTCTCACACTCCTCTCAAATGAATAAATAAATAAAAATATTTTTAATAGGATTTTTTGTTGTGACCTACTCCAAATAGCCACATCAGAATGATTTGACCAAAGCCTTTTCACCAGATCCAGTTTTCATATAGTCATCATTTGGAAATCCATGGCAACAGGGACAGATCTCTCCAATACATGATCAGAAGTCCCCTTTGCAGATTGGCAGGAATTTATTTTTCTTCTACCATTTGTGAAGACAGAAAGACACAGGGGATAGCTGGCTTCAGTGTCTGTATTAGACGGGATTCCACCAAGCCAGAGATTATTTTAGTGCCTGTGCAAAAGACAAATAAAAACTGCACGTCATCCCAGGTTCTTTGGCTGTAAGCAGCAGACATGGACCCTAGCTTCGCCTAAGCCAGAGAGGATGTGATGACAAGATTTGGAGCAGCGCATGCAGTGGCAGAAAAGGTGAGCAAACAGGTACTGCAGGGGTCGAGAATCAGGACAGCTCCAGGATGTCAACAGAGAGCCCACAGCCTGCATCTGGAGAACTGCTAAGGTGGCTACAGCTATAGCAGCCACCTGCTCCCAGGGTCTGTGCTCATTCCAAAGCTTGTCTAGTGTTTCCTCCAGAAATAGGGATGTTGGTGTCATGAGCATGCCCCGCATGATTGGTGTTGCTGGGTCATGTGAATGTCCCCCTCTGTGATCAGGGATGCTGAGGTTATGAGAATGCCTCCTCCCTATGATTGGTGGTGATGGAGTCATGAGAATGTCTTCCTGTGATCATGGGTGCTGTAATCATGTTACTGCCCTCTGTGATCAGGTGGTGGGGTCATGTGAATGTTGCCTTTTTTGGCATGGGCATTTGTGTGTGTGTGTGTGTGTGTGTGTGTGTGTGTGTGTTATGTGGTATGTAGAGTTGTGTTTGTGCAGGGAATGCACGTGTGTGCAAATCGCATGCACACGCATGCAGAAGCCAGAGTTCTTTGGCATTGTTTCCTTGAAACACAGCTAGGCACTGACATTTCCTTGGTTAGACTGTCTGTCTAGAGAGCCCCAGAAAATCCGCTTCTGCCCTCCACTGGCCTGGACTTACCAACACATGTGGCTTTTACAGGGCAGTTGGGGATCAAACTCAGGGCCTCGTGCTTACAGAGCAAGTACTTCCACCTACCAGGCCACCTCCCTAGCCTGGGCTTTTGAGCATCATTGTGGTCAAAGCATGAGGAAGGAACTGCTGCACTGTTCAGACCTATCCTACCTGTTAAATTCTGTCTTCAACTCTTAACTTTCAATTGTAAATTTTTCTGAAGGCATTTGAGCCCCATTCCCTCTCTTTGTTCCTCTGCTCAGGAAGAGCCTTAGGAACTCATTTTCTCCAGGTCTCTTTCTAACTGGCTTTCAATGAGGCTCTGCCAAGGAACAGTTGCAGCAAGAAGTTGGGATGTGGGAGGATGGGAGAGAGGGCTTTCTTCCTCCAGCCACAGTGACACCTCTCATCCTTGGATGGGGTCCACATCCACCTGGAGAATCTTCCTGGGCTTGCTCCCTGAGGTGCAACACATCTGTACCATCAGCAGCCTTGGTGGCCAAGTGTCAAATAAGCAGCAGCTCTCCAGGGATTCTGACACCAGCAGCTCCACTTCCTTGGTAGGTCAGTGTGGCCCACAGTGCCTCAGCCATGCTTTCTGCTCTGCCCTGAATGATCTCCCCTGTGATTCTGGACTCCAGAACACTTTCTCCTATTCATTCCCCAGCTCTAGGGATGATAGCTCTTCCGGAACTTAATAATCCCTCTTTACCTCATGTTTTTCATTTTCTCCCCTTTGTTCAATCATCTAAGTAAAAAGTCCCAAGTTGGAGATTCACCTCAATGGTAGAATGCTTGCCTCACACATACAAATATCTGGGTTTGGTCCTTAGTACTGCCACCAAAAAGAAGAAGAAGAAGGAGGAAGAGGAGGAGGAGGAGGAGGAGGAGGAGGAGGAGAAGAGGAGGAGGAAGAAGAGGAGGAAGAAGAAGAGGAAGAAGAAGAGGAAGAAGAAGAAGAAGAAGAAGAAGAAGAAGAAGAAGAAGAAGAAGAAGAAGAAGAAGAAGAAGAAGAAGAAGAAGAAGAAGAAGGAGAAGAAGAAAGTCCTGTAGGTTAAATACTTGCCACACAAGAATGTGGACCTGAATTTGATTTCCTAGAACCCTCATCAATTCTGGGCATAGTGATGTGTACGTATAATCCCAGCACTGGAGAGGGCAGATACAGATGATCCATGAGGCTCACCAGCTAACTAGTCTAGGCGAATTGGTCTGCCTCAAAGAATAAGGTGAAGGGAGATCTAGTCAGACACCTGATGTCAATCCCTAGGTGCACACATGTCAACATGCACCCCCACACACAAACACACATACACATGTACACACACCATACTTACATACAAATGCAAAAGAAAGTCCCTATGTTAATTTCCCTCTGTTGGAATACTGAGAGCTTCCCTTCTGGATCCTGAAAGGTACAAATTGGGAAAAGCCAGAGAATGTCCAGGTAGTGTGATCCCAGGACATCTCTGGAATGTGTACCTCAAGGAAAGATTTGAGGGTAACTAGCTCAGCTACCTGAGCCGAAAGCAACCTGCTTTTATCTGAAAGAGGAATTATATGTATAATGTGTAGCTCCAGTGTGCTGAACGACAACTAATGAGCAGATGTTTCAAGAAAACCAGCTTCAGTTCAATGTAAGAACCACCCTCTAAAGCTTGAACCACCTACAACACAATCCCCTGGGCTCCTGCTAAAGGACCATCAAACAGATGATGGGTGACCATCCCGCACAGATATTGGAGCAGGGTATGTCACACCAGAAGCATGGTGGGCCAAATCAATCCTCAACAATATGTAGGCCCCTGAAGAACCTACAGACTCCAATTAAAGATCTGGCCATTTTAATCTGAAGCTGGAGGACAGAGGTAGGATATTTAGTGAGCCTTAGAAAAAGAGTAACAATTACTCCAGAGTCTGTCTTGGTCCTAAAGTACTTTGAAACAATGAATCCAATTAACCTGCTACTTTTTTTTTTAATTTATTTGAGAGCGACAGACACAGAGAGAAAGACAGATAGAGGAAGAGAGAGAGAATGGGCGCACCAGGGCTTCCAGCCTCTGCAAACGATCTCCAGACGCATGCACCCCCTTGTGCATCTGGCTAACGTGGGACCTGGGGAACCGAGCCTCGAACCGGGGTCCTTAGGCTTCACAGGCAAGCGCTTAACCGCTAAGCCATCTCTCCAGCCCTAACCTGCTACTTTTATACACCCAGATGAAAGGTGACTCCCATTAATGAGAAGATTCTCCTCCCTTGTCCACTCTGCTGACCTGGGTTATTCTATGTGCCTGGGATTTATGAACCTCGGAGGGGGGTAGCAACAAAAATGACTAAAGCTAGACCCAGTGGAATCCAAGGATCTAGTGTTTTAAAAGAATCACTTATCCCTGTGAGTCTCATTGTCAGATCCAAATCTCTTAATCCTTTTGTCCTAGCTGGGGATTCCCACCTCTGTCATGAGTCAGAAGGGATGAGCAGTTAGAAGGGACCCGGAGAAGACTTCAAGATTTTCAGGAGAACTCTTCCTGCCTCATTGAAAACTCCACCCCTCTTCCAATTATTGCCACAGCTGATAACAAATCATGCACATCTGTTCAGTTCCCGCCTTTTTGGTGTTTAGAGCATATAAACTGCTATTCTCCATCTACAGGTTTTCTTTCTTGTGCAAATTGCACAAGATTATACTGACAGTTATGGAGTCTAGAAAGCCCCATTCTATGCTGGGGGTCCTTGAGTTCCTTGCCAAGACACCAACACAACAATAAATCTGGGTGTCCCTGGATTCTTGGCTTATTAATTTAAAGAATTAAAATCCACAGACCAGAGGATAAGATTCGGAGAGACGTTTTTAGATTAGGAGGTGTCAGGACGAAGTGCAGAGAGCTTCTGCCTTGTGCACGGCAGGAGGTGATACAGAGCACACAGGGGAGCAGCCCCCATCCCAACCAGGCGCAGGAACCCAGCGGGTCAAGTGTCAGGAGAGACAAGCAGCCAAAAAGAGGTTGAATGGGCATCTATTTATAACCTATTCTAATGGGCTTCACCCTTAGGCTACGGTGAGTTCTGGACTCAGGGAGCTGTCTCAGGAAGAGGCCAGCACATCTGATTAGGGGGCAAGAGAGCGCTAATTGGTCTGGACTCGGGCCTGGCTGAGGAAGATGCCAGCCTGGACATCAAATTTTGGGCCTGAGCTGAACCAACCACAATGCCAGTATCAGATTTGAACCTTAATTCCATGAAAGGGGAATTCCTTCCCAGGGAGAGACTCAGCTTGTTTATGGAAAAACAGGTCTAGGTAACTTATTTAAGCAAAAGATAGGGAGAGCAGAGATCCCTCTCTGATCTCTAACAAAATGGAAAATGCAAGGACAGACTCAAGGGCAATCCTGATTTTTACTTTTGGGGCCCAGCCACCCTAAACTGCCTCAATCCCCCTTCTAAAGAAGCAACCCTAACTGCTGTGAGGGAATTGGGGCTATGACTGATTTTGCTTCTTCAAGCTGAGTGGGTTATATGGTGTGCGTCAGTTGGGAAACTTCTCCAGTGGGTCTATCTAAGGAACCCTGAAATTACATTGGTGGAGTGTCCTAAGACAGTCCTGGAAGAAAATGATGGGAAGAAATTGTAAGAGTAAGAAGTTAAGGATATACAATGGAAGTGGCTACAGCGCACACTGGAGGTCTTTAGGGTTCCCATTCTTGTAGACTTAGGCCTTGGAGGGTGATCCTGAGAACCCAGGTAGATGGACATAGATTGTCTCAGGACTGTCTGAGTGTTAGCTGACTGCAAGTAAGAGGAGATATAGTTACAACAGCCACTCAGTACACAAAGTCCTAAAATTGACAAGGTTATTTCCTATTACCAGAAATAATAGTCATGATTTTCTTTGATCATTAAGATCTAGAAATCCATTTTTAAAATTGCAAATAAGAGGGAATTAATCAGGTAGCTTTATTTCAGGTAGCCAGTTAGGAGAGGGCCCAAAGAATGAACCAGAAGAGATGTCAGACCACCAGCTTCAGCAGAACTGTTGTTCAGCACATGATCAAGTCTCATCTGTTCCTCTCTTACTCCCTATTCAGGTGTTCTGACCTCTTCCTGAGCCAGCCCCTGACCCAGACCAATCAGCTCTCTCTCCGATACACCTGAGCCTGAGGGTAAAGCCCACCAAAACGTTATACAGACAGGTTGAAAGGGAGGGGGACTTTCTCTATTTCATCCTCTTCTTGGCTGCTTATCACTGCACACCTGAATCTCAGGGGTTCCAGCACCCAGACTTTGTCCTTCCCATTCTAGTAGCCTAGCTGCAGCCTGGATATTTGTTTTCTATTCCTTTATTACCTATAGATTTTGATTTTAAGCTCTGGCCTTTTAATTTCCCAGTGAAAAGCCTTTCACATTTCCGAGCATGCCCATGCTCAGCTTCCCACATTAGCTGTCAGGTTGTATCCAGCCCCTCCCTTGGTTCACAGACACCCTGAACTCCCTGGAACTGCCCTGAATAAATTTAATAGTTTGTAACCCACCCTTCTTAGTCTGTTCATTTTCATTCTTTGTGGAAAACAGATAAAAACCTAGGGTTTTGAGTTCAAGGACTTTCCCTGAATCCCCCAAATCCCATTACAGGCACATTTTCACAAAATGTAGAAACAAAATATTCCAATTTATAATGTTATAAGAAAATGCTAATATCTGGTCCAATAAAAGAAAGATAATCTTACATAATCTTATATTTTCTATGTCAAGATGGGGCTAATGTAGCAGACAGAGTCAAAATGGGGCTAATGTAGCAGACAGAAAACACAGTGACTGTTCCAAGGCAACACACACTGCTTAAATGGGTCAGAAAGTACCAACATTTAATATTGACCTAGTGATAATATTGACCTAGTCACCCATCCTCACCTTAGTGCTGCAAATAAGATTCTGCATTGCAGTAAACGATGGGCTGAAGTGTGCATTATCTGGGTCCTTCCCCAGCAAGTGAGGGTTCTCACTGACACAGGGCTCAGAGACATAGAGGTTGCATCTTTCACCAACACAGCCCACTGGGGAATGGTTTTACTTTCCTTTTGATGTCCTCTTAAATTGTTCCGATATTCTTCCTATTTCTGTGGTTGTGAGGTGACCCAGCAATGGTGGGCACTGTTTATTTTACTATGAGCAAGTACACAACTGTCTGGTCACCTGTCCTGTTGTAGGGACACCAGAGTGCATGAATGCATGTGCACACATGCCTAAGACCTAAAATTCCAATTTGTACCACCCCATAGCATGTGTATGTGCATGTATGCACACACACACACACACACACACACATACATTTTGTGCTCTAAAAGTGCATTTCCTAATGAAAATCAATTGGTCAATTCTTGAATTGATGGAGTAAGACTGGTTAGAGGATGAAGTGAAAGGGAATAAAAAAGTAGAAACTTTAGAATGTAATTGTGTGGTGAGAAAGGTGCCTGTGAGGATAGTATGATAGTTCAAACAGATGGCCCCCAATATATTCAGGATTTTATTACAATTTGTAATTTAAATCTGTAGCCACCTTGCTAGAGAAGGTATCACTGGGTGGAACTTAGGGAGCCCTAAGATGTGATGGGGATGTGGAATTCTGGTCTAAAGATAGGCAAAGTGCTTGAATTCTGCCTGGAGTTCCTGAGCTGTGTGGTGTAGATTTGGGGTTTTGGCTTATGGCTTTTCTCTCTCTGCTTAGACCTGTAAAAGTACGCAAGCGAGCTTCTTCTGCCATTATGGAATTTCCCCTCTGTCTTCAATGAAAGCCCTTCTTCCATAACTGTGCCTGGTCTGGAAGTTCATCTCGGTGACTTGAAGCTGTCTGCTACAAATGGGTGGCTCATGGGTGGGTCAACCTAGTGACTATATACCACTATGGGTCAGGGAATCCCTTCCCCATTCTCCAACTCAGGAGAATGGAATTGCAAGTTCCATCTAGATCTGCCCACTTTCTTCTTTTCTTCAGACTGCTATCTTTCTTCCCCTCATATCAGTCCCCTCCGAGTCCCTGATGTCCCTTAGCATCCCCCTCCACCCTTGCTCTCTGCCCACCTCCCCTGCAGTCTGAGGCAGCCACCTGGGGACCTTGCTATCCAATAATTAGCCAGAGCAGCTGCTAAGCCAAACCCAGCTACAGAGACCTGCAGCTGGCCTAATGGAGTCCTGCCTGGAGGAAGAGGAAGCTGGGGGAAACCCACAGAGCCTTCTCAGGTGGCCAGATGACGCCTAATTAGGCCCGGTACTCTAGCAGCCTCACCAGATGGGCAAATGCCTGGAAGCCCCGGGGAGCCAGCAGGGCACTCTGGGAACTCGCTGTGGGCTGCTTCCTTTCCAGCTGCCTCTGGGGCTCTAGGGGAGGACAGTGAAAATAGTAATCAGTGCCTTCAGTCAAGAGGCCTTGCCTTTCCCTGCCAGGAGGGGAGTTGTTTTGCTCCCCAGTGGTGCATCCCCCACTCATCCTCCTCCAACAGCCTGGGGTCTGAGCCCTTGAAGCTGCTGATTGCAAATGTGGGGGGGGGGCGGTGGAGTGGGTGGGTGTGGCACTGGGAACATTTATTTTTCAAAATCGAAACAATACACATCATAAATTCTCGAGAGGGAAATTCTGTCCAGAAGGGAAACATGAAGAAGCTGCATGGGTCTCGAGACGTTCTTCGGGTCTCTACAGTCTGCAAAGGTGACTTGCAAATGGCATAGCAGACAGATGGTGAGTCTTTAACTTTGACAAGATTCTAGTTTCTGGGCAAGGGAAAAACTGAGAGCCAAATTGAAGGAAGGGGTAGGGATGTTAGAAAGATGTGGGTTTTGTGATTCAGAGCTTAACCAATGCTTATTAGAGAACCCTCCAGTTCTTCTGATAACCCAGCCATGACACCACGTGCCGGGCCAGATATGGACATAAACACAAGGCCAGTGGGAGGAGGTCAGGGGAAAGCCCGTCATCGAGTGTTCTGCTACATCAATGACCTGACATCACTAGAAAACACTTGCCTTTCTGGACTCCTGGGCATAAGTAGAGACAATAAAGGTGCCAGTCATTAAGGAAAATAGAGCACACACTTCTGTGTTACTTTTCCGTTGTTGTGACCAAATGCCTCCACAGTCCAGCCTTCCTTCATTCAGCCACATCAGCTTGGCCAAAGCATCATGGGCTGACCCCGTGGCAGAGGGGCTTCTCTACCTCTTGGAAGGACAGGAAGCAGATGTGGCCGGAGACAGGACCAGTTACAACCTTCAAGGCACATGCTCCTAGAATCCCTTTCCTCCAGCTAGGTTTCACCTTCTAAAGTTTCCACAACCTCCCAAAATAGAACTCATATGCCTGGAGTTGGGGGAGGGGGGCATTTCATGTCCAATTCATAACAACTTTTTTGCTCTTTATTTTTGCTGACTTCCCTAACTCTCCTCTTCAGTGACAAAGGACATTTTTGCCTTTTAATGAAGAGAATGACATCTGCAATGTTTAAGTTCTTGACTCAAATAAACTTATTGTTGAAAAAGGGAGGTGGAAGAAATTGCAGCCACTGTAGCCCTTGCACCTACACTAGTGATGGCCTGTGAACGACCTCCTGGGTTCAGAGCATCAGTCCATGGTGCTCACCAGACGTCTCACTGCTTTAACCTGCTAGCAAGTGCAATCACCTTGGAATTGATTTCACCTCACAAACACTCTCTCGCCCCGGCAACTTCCTGTGATATGCAGAAAGCCTTTTCAGAAGAAATGTAATAACACTGAGATAATAAGCATAACAGTCATTTGTTACAATCTTTCTTGTTTACATTTGTTATTAATGTCTCTTATTTGGGGAAATAATTTAGGGGACAGGCTGAGCTGTGTATCATTACATTTTGAGCCAGCAGGCGACTAAGATTGACAGCAGACCATCTTTGGACAATCTCTGTGTTCCGTAGTTTCTGGAGTATAACACATTTTCTGCAGGTTTTGGCTGATACCCTGCACATTAATTGTTAATCCTCCAATAGCCATCTGGTAGAAGCAGATTCCCAGGAAATCTGGGAAAACAGCGCCATCTAGCAGCCCTTACTCTAATTGCTTCAAACCTGGGTTCATTGTGGGCATCCCAGGTGGGGAAAACACCCTTATTTTGGAATAGATTAAGCTGGAGAGAGCCCTCCCCCATAAGCCACTGCTGATATCAGTGATCACAATATGTTTGCCACAGCCCGAGGCCCATTTTGTTTCAGGAGTTCTCCGGTGGATCAGCAGTTTTGTAAAATTACATTAACATAGAGCAATTTTTGTTAGGAAGACACACCCTGGAGCAACTCATGAAACACAGGAAGAAACTGATACCAAGAAAGTAAAGGTACGTCTGCAAGGTCACACAGATAATTCGTGGTGAGTTAAAGCTCGGAAACCAGAATGCATTTTTCCATTAATCACAGGCTAACTAGAAGATGAAAGCAAGAATAAGACACGAAATAAGAGAATTCATCAGTTGGCAGACAGGATGGGTATCTTCCTGAATCTATAACATATTATCTGTGGGCTTTCCACCTAGCCACATCAACCCAGTTTCTCTGTGGTCACGTTAGTAAAACTTCTGCCACATTGACCCTCTCTTATTCCTGAGAGACTCTGGGTGGATGCCTGAAACTGTAGATAGTGCTGAGCCCTGCATATACTGTCTTTCCATACACACCAGTGATCAGGTTGAATTTAAAAGTTAGAATAAGAGATCAATACAACATAATAAGAAATTAATGAAAATGCATAATAAAATCTAAAACTATAATAATATGCTGTAATGAAGTTGGACTTTGAGGTCACTATGAAGTAAAATAAGGCTTCGTTGAGCACAGCATTGTGATGTCATAATATTTAACTTGAATACCAAGGTGGCTACTAAGTGACTCACAGACACAATCCTGCATTCAGCATGAATGTGCCTGACAAAAGGATGTTGTGTGTTGCTGGTGTGATGGAGTGAATAACACAAGAGTTCACCACACTCTTCAGCATAACCTGTAATTTAAAAATTTATGAATTATTTCTGGAATTTCCAGTTTAGTATTTTCAGTCCATGGTTAAACTCTGGTACCTGAAAATAAAGAAAGAGAAGTCATGTTTGAAGGGGAGTGGTGAGGTGTGGACTCAATACAAGGGCAGATTTTGTCTGGTACGTAGGCACACACCACGAACAGCTCTCAGAGCCGTTTTGTGGGCTTAGCTTAGGCTGTTGCCTGTTGTAATCTACATTATCCTTCTTGACCCTGTGGCATGCTAGATGTCGTAAGTAAGCAACCCAATAACCGGAATAGGCCATCATCTTCACTAAGCCCCCAGACAGGTATCTCTGTGGCTGTCTGTGTATAGGAAGTAGTCTGAGCACTGGGCAAACTTAGCATTTCACAACCTGAAAGTTTGACAGTCTGATTAAGAGGGGACCCAGCCCACATGAATTATATTTCTTTGTTAAGATTTCTACAAGTGGAGAAATAACCACTGGATGAATGTGTCACCACTGTAGACATGATTTAAATTCTATTTATCTCCTACTTGGTAAAGTCCTAATAGCCACAGATTTTTCTACATAAGGTCAAGAAAAAAGCAGATAATACAGAGTTCTGGATTTACAGTGGGACTTTCTTAAGACTTCCCCTCCTTTTAATTCTGGAGGTTCTGGTCGTAGAACTGGCCTACATCTGGGAATGGATAAGGGGTTTTGGTGTTTGTTACAATGATTCTATTCATTATGATACACAGCTCTTCCATTTACAGACCAGTTGTGGTGGTTTTGAATGTCTCAGGTGTTTGTGATTAAGTTTTCTTCTTAGTTCTCACCCAGTAGAGCTTCTGGGAGGCAGAACACCACGGGAAGAAGAATTTCACCAGGGGCCTTGGGGTTGAGTCCAGCCATTTGTGTGCTCAGTCAACTCAGGACTGCTGGTGTTTGATGTTGTCTCTCTGCTGTGGATGTATGATGAAGTGAGCCAGCTTCCTCCACCATGATGAAGATTCCTCTGGAAACTGTAAGCCTGAAATAAACTCTTTCCTTCCTCTACAAAGCTGTTTCTGGTTGGGTGTTCTTGTTTCTGGCAATAAGAACAACAGCAGGAGAGCCTCTCCGAGGCAGCCCAGCTGTCTCTGATCCAGGGACAGGATGAGCAACACCAGCACATGAAGGCTGTGGGGCAGCGTGGTCTGAAGAGAACCCTGTAGTGACCAAACCAATTTCATCCTTATCAACTAAATCATGGCTCTTTCTCTATGACAGCCCAGTCCTACCTCACTGAAGTGTGTGTCGGTGGGGGGAAGTCCAATACAATGGCAGCTGTCCCCAAGGTCACTCCTGTCACACAGAACATTAAGCTGTCACAGAGAACGTCAGCTCCCTCACAAGTGCTCATCTCCCAGACCTGAACAGAGTGCCCCAAGGTCCATCTGTGGGGCCACAAAGAGGGGCTGAGTGTCAGTCTCCTGTGATCAGTCTGCATCAATGCTCATCTCCCAGTGCCTTTGGATACTTGCTCTGCTTCCCTGAGCATATCTGACACAAGCCATCCCTCCCCACCCCACATATTATGATGTAATGGTCCAAGATGTGTTATCATTATGGCAAATCCAAACCAAATCTCCAGGGCTGCTTCTTGAGTTTTAAAGCAGGTCACATATTCCTTGTTAGACAAAATATCTCTGGTTTTGATAGAAACCCTTGTTCACAAGCCATGAAATGAACAATTATACCAATACCAAAAGTTTAGAAGAGAAGAGTAACTTAGGATCAAAACATTAGATTCTCTGTGATGCAGTCTACTATGAACAGAAGCAATCAGACCAAGGGTTAGCACAGGCAGATAGTTGACGGTGACTTTTCCCACCTACTCCCCAGTCTCACTTATATTCCCTTGAGGATTTATATTTTTTAAAATATTTTTTGTTCATTTTTTATTTATTTATTTGAGAGTGACAGACACAGGGAGAAAGACAGATAGAGGGAGAGAGAGAGGATGGGCGCGCCAGGGCTTCCAGCCACTGCAAACAAACTCCAGACACGTGCGCCCCCTTGTGCATCTGGCTAACGTGGGACCTGGGGAACCGAGCCTCGAACCGGGGTTCTTAGACTTCACACGCAAGCGCTTAACCGCTAAGCCATCTCTCCAGCCCAGGATTTATATTTTTTAAAAAATAGTGAGTTGAAGCACCTTGACCCCTTGGAAAAGAAAGAATTCCAAAGCTTACAACCTTTTTCTGAGCTCTTCCTGAAGTGTGAAATGCCGCCAGTCAAAGCGCAGTGGGTGTCAGTTGCATCTAGAAGCATTTGAGCTTGAGTCCCC
This sequence comes from Jaculus jaculus, assembly GCF_020740685.1. Lineage (NCBI taxonomy): Eukaryota > Metazoa > Chordata > Mammalia > Rodentia > Dipodidae > Jaculus > Jaculus jaculus. Next base: position 38,090,651 of record NC_059103.1, read on the forward strand.
ACAAAACTAGGGATGACCCTGCCTATGAGCCATTTGAGCCCTTTTCTGCCTGTGAGCCCTTTTTTTGATCTATGGTTCTGGTTAACCGTCAAAAGCTAACAAATAATTCTATCCATAATTATTTCAACCTGGGTCAGATCATGTCCCTTTCCTGTGAAACCCAGGGCATGCTTCAGATTTCACCCAGTGTGAGGCACGGGGACTTTCCTGGACACAGACCGTGAGTGCCAGCACCCGGGCCTCCCTGACTCACTTCCTACACCTCTGCCTTGTTCATGCAAGGTCCAAACACACTGGCCTTCTTACTTTACAACAAATATTCTGAGTATCTTCTACAGGTCCTCCCCTCTGCCCAGCAAGCCACCTCTCTAACTCTCCCTTAACAATCAGTAATCTTTGTCCAAATGGTATCTGAAGGTCACTATAACAAGCTCATTTGAAACTGAAGTCCTCCCCCACCCCAACACCAACTGCTGTGACTGCACAGCTCCCCCAATTGGCATGAAAGTTCCACGAAGGCAGAGATGTTTGTCTCTGCAAGTCCAGAGCCCCTGGGAAATGTATAGCACACTTGGGGCTCATATTTTGTGAGGAATGAATGACACCATGAGGTGCTTCCCAGCTCTGGGTTGAGCTAGTCACAGAATCAGAGTGATACCGATTAGAAGCAAGACAGCTTTTAAAATAGGTACTTAGATAGAGACTGGCCCCAAGAAACATAGATGCCAATCTTCCCTGGAAGAACTACAACTTGAGTCTGATTCAGTCTTATCCAAGATGCCTGAACCATCTTGGTTCCTGTTTATTTCTCAACATATCTGAATGAAAGTCTCAACCAATGACTTAGGCATAAAGTTAATTCAAATAGCTATCATAGGTTCTGGAAATTAACTACAAGTGGGTACATAATATTTCTGGGAGAAAATACTATTTTATTGCCATATATTCATTTAGAATTCTATAGGTATATTAAACACACCCAGGAAACATTTGGAAACACTACAGAAAATAAGGAAGAGGAGGAATGTTTCATATGGGTATTGGGGGGGGGGAGATCCTGCCCAGCCTCTCCAATGAAGTGTCCTGGAGGCAAACCCCTGGGAGAAGGAGGAAGCGGCGCAGACTCAGGAAGGGAAGCCTTCCAAGAACAGCATACACAAAAGTCCCTTGATATAAATGGGCTGCGTTCTGCCTTTTCTCCTTCTCTTCTTGAGCTGGAATCCAGCCCCCTCATCCTAGCCAGCCTCCCTCTCTCCAAAATACCCAGGGACTTCCTAGCCCTTAGCCTGAATGAAACATCTGGGGGTAAGCAAAATTGCTTTGATGCCCACAGACAGGAAGCTGCTGAATACCTGGCCTGTAAGCATAGGTCTTTGCCAACAAATCCAGCACAAGTAAAAGTGTTGGCAAGACTCTACCTGCCTCCAGGTAGATCATTCCCCTGACCCCGCAAAGGAGCTCACATTATAAAACATAAAGAAATGTTTGAGCAGAGTTAAGGACAGGCTGGCAAAGCATTCATCCCATCTGCTACCATTTCTTTTTCATCGGATACACACCCTCATCATGGATGAGTGAGTTGGCCTCACACATCCCCCTCGCCCCACTGCTGCCAGGGAATGGGAGAGCTAGCCGGGAGGAGGGGACGGGGATGAGAGTTTAGGGGCAGACAATCCAGGCAGCGCCTGTTCTTGGTGAGCTTCTCCAGCCTGCAGGCACCGGGGCTGCTGACAGGACCCCGGCCACTGGCTGTGCTGAAGTGCACCTAGGTATATGAACGGACTGATGCCTCAGGTGGACAACTAGTTTCTATGTGGCTCAGCCTCATTTCCAAGACTTCCCAACCCCATACTTCTAAGTAAAACTGGCTATTTATTTGAACTGTGAAAAAGGATAATCAGGATGTAAATGGGTACAAATATCATCTACTTCCTTCTATCTAGCTTAATTTTTTTGCTTTGTTTCATTTTTTTTTTTCAGTATCAAAGATAAGCTCAAGGCTTTATGCATAGTAGGCACGCATCTCCCCCCTGGGCTATATCCTCGACCTGGTCTGCAGTCTTTTTTACTGGGGCTGCTCCAGTGTGCATTGCACTGGGTACCTGCTATGAGCCGCTTCCTTGACCAGTTATTACAATAAAAGGAGTGTGCTCATATGTTACAGATGAAAGAACTGAGGCTCAAAATGGTAAAGGGGCACTTTGGTGTGACTGAACTCTGTAAGAGAAAACACAAACTCTTGTCCAATATATCATGTGACAAGAGTTAAAAATATTGAATCATGAGGTGTACGGCTTTTTTTCTGTTCATTGCTAAAAATACCAACCTTGTATGTATAACTTCCCGCACACACTGGAATAGTGAGATCGAGATGGCCAGCAAGTGGGGAAATCTGGACTGCTGGTATAGAGAGGAGGGAGAAGCAGGGCTCAAGGAGGATGCTTTCCCTGAAGAGGGTTTGTAGGAGAGACAAGTGTTTTCTTCTCCTGTGCTCACTGCACCCAGTCTCATCTATCCCAGAAGTTAAGCAGGTCCGACCTGGTTAATGCTTGGGTTGGAGAGACAACAGAGACCGGAGCCTGGAAGACAGGGGCAGTGAAGCTTTGTTCTCTGGGTGCAGTGGCTGCGGAGCCTGGGACTCTGAAGACACGAATGGGAAAATATCTCTAAATGTGTTTTTCTTGTCACATAATAATATTAAACAAGAGTTTGTATTTTCTCTTATAGATTTCAGTCACACCAAAGTGCCCCTTTCCAATAAAGGTAAAACAAATGGCTTATCATTCCAGGCTATCAACATGTGGCTCATTTATGAGTTAACCCATTAATTACCCATTAATTAATTGCCGTGAATAACAACAGCCCCATGGCTCCAACAGATTCTGCATGTCTATATATAATAATCTCAGGCTAAACTCTGTTGCAGCTACTGAATTCTCCAAGTTTCCAGCAGTCAGATATTGTTGGTCTGCCCAGGCTGAATCTTATAAACTAGCTCAATAAATCCACCACAACTCATATTTCTTCTATTGGTTCTGCTGCTCTAGAGAACCCTGACTACTGCAATGGACTGAAACTGCCTCCTGCTATGGTCCAGTGAAGAAGAAGAATCTGAATAAGAAAAAATAGTCCACAATCCAAAGAGAGAAGATGGAAAGAAAGACCTTCAAAAATACAAGAGGGCAGTGACAGCAAAACTGAAAAGTGTGGAGAAAAAGACATAGACAGAAGCCAAGCTAAGCTGGGTGTGGTGGCACACGCCTTTAATCATAGCTCTTGGGAGGCAGAAATAAGCAGAATGGCTGTGAGTTCAAAGTCGCTCTGAGATTATATAGTCAGTTCCAGGTCAGCCTGGACAAGAGAAAGACCCTACCTTGAAATATAAAAATAAATAAATACATTTTAAGCCAAGCTGTATATAGCTCCTAATAAGTAGTTTCTGGTGTGTGGAAGAGAAACATAAAACCCCTTTAAAAGGTCAACAACGGGACCCTGGCAGAAGAAAGCTGCCACAGTAAGGATCCTGACTGAAGGTAGGAATGCCATTGCGACAAGCCTTGGCTCTCTCAAGCCTTAAAACCAGTGGCAGGTTTTAGTGAGAAAGTGGTTTCTTCCACATACAGATCAGCATTTTCTAGGGGCCCCACTTTGTCACTCTGTGTGACAGGAAAGACAGAGAGGCTGGAAGCAATCTTGAGATGTTTAATGCTGAGCTACCTTAGGGGTCTAAGAGCAGGGAACAAGCACAAGATAGGAAGCGTGAATCTAATCTGCCCCTGCCCAAGGATGAGAGATAGCCCTGAGAGGCAGTTTGGGGGAGCAAGAGGCCAGATGCTGATAAGTCAAAAATGTAAGCTATAGGAGGCTTGTTTTAGGCAATTTGGTACAAAGGGAAATGGAGCTCCTCTTTTGGTTTCTGGAAGCAGATAAACTGGGAATAACCCAAGAATCTGATACCCCTAAACCTGAAGTTAGTGAGTGGGTGAGGAAATCCTAGGAAGTTTTGAAAGTACAAAGACCCATCCTCCATCTGCACAGATCTGTCCTGTAGTTGATTCCCATACTCCCAACACAACACACTCCCTATCTTGTGCTTGTTCCCTGCTCCTAGACCCCTAAGGCAGCTCAGCATTAAACATCTCAAGATTGCATCCAGCCTCTCTGTCTTTCCTGTCACACAGAGTGACAAAGTGGGGCCCCTAGAAAATGCTGATCTGTATGTGGAGGAAACCACTTTCTCACTAAAACCTGCCCTGGGGTCACATATGTGCCATTCACTTTTTAAAGCCCTAAAAGTCTGATGCCTCAGAGTCTATTTGATGCCCAGATATTCAAATCAGATATGCAAATCATGACAACACGTAAAGACAAAACCTATGAACAAACTAAAGGACCTGGTCCTCCAAAGCACCTGAACAGCATCCCTCCAGCAGGGTGAGGAAATCCTAGGAAGTTTTGAAAGTACAAAGACCCATCCTCCATCTGCACAGATCTGTCCTGTAGTTGATTCCCATACTCCCAACACAATTTGGAGACACCCCCAAGTAGAACAGTAGCCATCCTGGGACATGTGTCATAGGAGGGTAAGAGAACCTGCCCAGCCCACAGAACTACAGAGGTGTGCATAGCGAGCAGAGGCCCCTGCAGGCAAAGGTAAGGTCCTAAAATGAAGACAGCTTTGGAAGACAACAGACACCTGACTTGTGCCATATATACTCAGTACCAACACAAGCCATGGAGAAGACAGAGGCAAACAGGTTAAATGACTTTCCATCCTCCGGTGCATATAACAGGCAGTCTCCAACTTTTGAGGACCCAGAAAGAAGCTTCTCCAACACTTCGTATTTCCCCTTGAAGTTCTACTGTGCCTGTGCTTTTTATTACACTGTCAGTAGGATTTTTACTTCAATCGTATTTTAAAATGTTTCAGTTTTTTTTCCCCTTCATAAGTTAATCTAACTTTTTAAACTTTTATTGACAATTTCCACATAGATACACACAATATATCATGATCATAATACCCTCTAACCACCCTCCTTTAGCTGAATCCCTCTTTCCAACTGATCTCTATTTTGATGTCATCATTTTTTTTTTTACTTATATTATGCAGGACTTGTGAAGATAGCATCAGCCACTGTGAGGTCATGAGTGCCATGGCCACTTTTGCATCTGGAAGACAGTATTGCAAAGCACTCCTTCCCTTCTTTGGCTCTTACATTCTTTCTGCCACCTCTTCTGCAATAATCCCTATGTCTTGGAGGGTGTAAAAGAAATGATTCACTTTGTGTTGAACATGCCATTGTTACTTCTCAGCATGTTGGTGAGTTTTGAGTCACCCCAGTGGTCACCACCACCTGAGAAGAGAAGTTTCACTATCCAAAAGTGAGAGTGGCATTAACATACGGGCATAAATACTGAGTATTTAGAAGGAAGTTTGGTGGGTATAATACATCCATTTAGCCAGAAAATAGTAGCAGTTTCTCCCTGTAGCTTATGACCTCCCCAGCCATAGGCTTCTGTAAGTTTTGAGTACCAGACAGAATTCATATAATTATTCTTATGCACTTTTCATTGCTATGCCCTCTTTTATCTTTCCATTTCCTTCTCTAGTTTACTACCTCTGTTTCCTTTTGTTATTTTCGCACACCATTATACTTTCAGTTCAATTTTAATTTTATCTTATTGTATATTTTGTTTTCATTGTTTTATTTTATTTCCCCTTTTACACTTTTGTTTCCAAACTTTCTCATTATTTGGAAAACTTTTGCAGATTTTTTTTTTTAAAGTTAATCTCTTCATTCTTTCTCCACATAACATTCTTCGCCATACCTCTTCTTTTTTCTTTCTTTTCCTTACCCCTGCTTCTTCTCTATTTTTTCATTTTCTTATTTCATTAATATACTACTTCAAAATTTACTCTAAATAATTTTTAACTTCATCACACATTGCACATTAATGTTCTCATTTTTCTAACTTATAGTCATTGGGGCTTTAATCAATTTTAAGTGTATTTCTATATCGTGCTTAGTTTAATGTTGCTGTTATAACAGTTGTTTTCTCCTCACTGAATGGTATTAGAGATAGAACTCACAAAAGAAGGGTGTTAAATAAAAGACCCCCAGATAAAACTGGCAGGAGTATCCAAACAAACGTATATGCATATTGGGTATGAAAGTCATGACAACACAGAAAGACAAAAAACATGAACAAGCAGGATGATCTGATCCTCCAAAGATCATAATTCTTCAGCTGTTCAAGTCACTGATACTGAAAAAGGTAAAATGCTGGGTAAAGATTTTTAATTTGCTAGTAAAAATGACTGATGACCAGAAAGAGGATAAGAACATCTGAAGACCTCAATGCATGGCCTGGAGAGGAAATCCAACAACACAGAGGAAAGAGACAGGAAAATGGATGTGAAAATCAGCAACGTGGAAAAAATAAAATAAGAAAATTGAAATTAAAACAGAAATGTTAGAAATGAAAAACACATGGACTACAAAGCATAAAGCATCACCAATAGACTATACACAAGAGTTTCAGGGGCAGAGGAGAAGGTCAAGGAAGTACTATATTCAACCGTGAATTAAAAAGCAAATTAAACAAACATGGCCCAGCACCCAAGAACTCTGAAATATGATTTAAGGCCAAACCTACAAATCCATATGATACAAGAGGAAGCTGAATAAAGACTAAAGGCAGGGCTAGAGAGATGGCTCAGCAGTTAAGGCACTTATCTGCAAATACTAATACGCCAGTTTCAGTTCCCTAGTACCCACATAAAGCCAGGTGCACATGCATCTTGGATCTTGGGTTCATTTGCAGTGGCTAGAGGCCCTAGCATGCCTATTCTTTCTTTCCTCTCCCCCTCTTTCTCTCTCCCCTCCCCTTGCAAATAAATAAATTAATTTTTGTAATGTTTTATGAGAGAGAATTGGTGCACCAGGACCACCAGCCACTGCAATCAAACTCTAGACATATGTGCCACCTTGTATGTCTGGCTTACATGGGACCTGGAGCATTAAACCTAGGTCCATAGGCTTTTCAGGCAAGCACCCTAACAGCTAAGCTATCTCTCCATCCCTAAATATAATATTTTTTAAAACTAAATGCATAAAAATCTATTCAATGTAATTGTAACAGAAAATTTCCTAAATCTCGAGAAAGAACTAGACATCCAAACATAGGAAGCATTTAGGACCCCGAGAAAACATGACCAGAGAAGCCTCTCCACAAGAGGACCTGAAAAGGACAAAACAACGCGCAGTACGTGAAGCTATAAAGACAAAGCTATAACTCATTTACAAAGGTAAATATACCAGAATAAAAGCAGTTCTCTTAGAAGCTCTAACAACCAGGTAACCATGGACTGGTATGATTCAATCCAAATAAATAAATCTGTCAAAGAAGACTGGACCAAGCCAAGCCATTTGTCAAAATTGCTGGAAAAGCAAGGACATTATAAGACAAGCACAAACTCAGGCAATTGCAACCACCAAGGCACCACTGCAAAAACTGCCTAGAGGTATGCACACACAGAGGATGGAGAGAGTCTCACATGAGAGCGTAGGAAAGACTACGTTTTAACAGTCATGTATGTAGTATGTATACAGCCACGATGGTACCATTGTTAACCTTCTCCCTGTTGTCCCTCCATGAGGATTGTGGGTGTTGCGTTGTGGGGGTGGCCATCAGTTATGGGGGAGAGGCAATGTCCCTGTGCATAATGACCCAACTTACAGCTCTAACAATCTTTCCAACCCCTCTTCCATGAATTTCCCTGAACCATGTTGGGTTCATTTTAGATCTATTCCAGTGATGAATAATACAGTTTTGAGAGGTATAGATAAGTAAAAGAAAGTTAGAAAGTAATCAATATGTCACAGACAAGGACTCTAAGTGATGAGCACAACTGATTTCAACAAGGTGGACCAACTCTAATGCTTATACTCTTTCCATGTAGGTCAAGCAAAGCTCTTGCCCCTGACCCACTTAATCATTGTCATCAGTAGTTTTCAAATCCATTCATCTCAGTAGATTTTTCATGTATGTTTATTACAATAAAGTTACCAAGTTTTATTTATGAAAAATATATATTTATATATTCTGTATAGTTCAAGCAAAGTAATGAAAGCATATCTATATATCTGTATTTATCTAATATCTGTCAAATATATATATTCTACCACCTTTACTGTGGAAAAACTAAAGAAGACCTGTCCACATGCTGTTAGAGCCACTCCAGGAAAGGCGATTATGCTTCTCTGTGGTGGGACAAGTGAGCCAAGTGTGCATGTGCACACATGCACGTGCATGCACACACACACACACACACACACACACACACACAGGTGGGTGGGTGGCAGGGAGGGATGCAAGGATGCCTTAGTCTCTTGTTAGCCCCTGACTGGCATTGCATTCTCTTTTCTCAGCTTTCACTCTCAGGAGATTAATTGGTTTCTCCTCCCCCTGAATTTATGAATTTATAAAAGGGTCTGAGCTTAGCTATCCACCTTACTCCCTAAAAGAAAAGTAACTAAAGATGTCAACTCCTTCTTAATGAGAGCCAGAAGAACTATTTTAGTAATGATGAACATCTAGAAGCCCAATAAACCAAGCAGCTGGTAAAAGTTAGGGATTAAAATGTCCAACAACCCAATGGAAGCAGCCTCACACTGACATGCTGAGCTGCTTCTCCCTTTAGAGCTGAAAATTTCTTTGAACCGCAGCACTTTTGATAGCAATAAAGACTTACCAGCCCATTTACTAACAAAGATAAGTGCCTAAGTGCCCTAATTATGCCTGAAGTGGCAAATCACCCTTATGAGAAAGCTAATGCTTTTTGCCAACATTGAAAAGATCCAACTGCTCCTTTGTCTTATAATGGTTGGTGTAACAAGTCAGGGAACACCTTTACAATCAAGTGTGTGTACATCTTGATTCACTGTGTCTGTCTACAGGAGAATCTGTTTTCCCAACCAGCCAAGGAAAGTCTTCGCATCTTGGAAGCTGGCAAATAAAACCTGTTCCAGATGTGTGATTAAAAAATAAAATTGATTTTGAAAGGTTTTCAATTAAGAACGACACTCTCTACAAATAAATGAATGAATAGGTCTCCAAGCTGCAAGCCACAGAGGGGAAATGAATAATGGGGTTTCTGGGAGAGGATAAGCACCATTAACCTGTGGTCTCCTGCTGATGGGAAAGTCCTCCTTGGCCAACAGGGAGCCTTGGGAGGAGACCAGGGGAGTATGAAGGAAAAAGGTTAGCATCCCCAAAAACTAGATCAGAGGAATGAAGGAAAGAAATCATGTCTTGATTAAAATGGGTAGGTAAACAGTTACTACAATGAAAATTCTTTCAAAGGTTAAAAGCCTAAAATTTGTTCAGAAATTGGAGAAATAATTGTGAAAACAACTTCCTTTCTCTTTAAAATAAACTCTCCCAGGAATCATTTTGTAAAATGAGGCATCCACCTCTGTTATATAAATACCCTTCTCATGCTTAGAATGTCAAGTATTAACTACTTCTCAAGGCTATACTTCCCAAGACAGAGAAGAGAGGATCATTATTTGGAGGTGAGGCTGATCAAGCATCACATAAAGTGCATTAAACTATTTGGAAGGATTACTGTTGGTGATCCCCCTTTCAAGTAGACATGGATAACGTGCTCTCCATTAAGTGCAGTCTAAAGTTCCTCTTGGAAAACAGTAAAATAGAGAGTGGCATCACAGGGACCATGCATGGATCCTGCATCTTCATTATGGCACCAAAGGGTATTAGGGTTTGATAGACACGCCAGCCTCTCTTCTAAAATGATTAGTGCACTGCCTTTCACCACTGGGCTCATAGAGCAGAGGAAACCTTGTGAACACGAGTCTTGCCATAAGGTCTTTCTCAAAGAAACAAATGCAGGGGCTGGAAAGCTAGCTTAACGGTTAAGGAGCATGCCTACAAAATCTAAGAACTCAGGTTCGAATCTCCAGGGCCCATGTAAGCCAGATGCATAGTGATGCAAGTGCCCGATATCACACATGTGCACAAGGGGGCACACACGTCTGGAGTTCATTTGCAGCAGCTGAAGGCCCTGGCATATCCATTCTCTTCCTCTCTCTCTCTCTCTCTCCCTCTCTCTCTCTCTCTCTCTCTCTCTTTCTCATAAAGAAATTTATTTTTAAAAATGTAAAATATTTCAAATAAACTTTGGAAAAGAAAGTCCAAGGTAATTTCTTTATGCGAGTCAAAAGCACATTTCTGAAGTTTGGGCTATCCTAACTTAAAGAAAATAGTTCACTTTCTTTGTTTCATGCACTATTTCCCAAATCACTTAACCATAAAATCTTTTTTTAAAATTTTAACACATAATAACTATTCAAGCATAACACTAAAAAAAATGTTGTTCTCATTAAGAAAATGGTGATTACACAATATGTTTACTTTGTGAAAAACATAAAATAAAATGGGGACATAGGCACAGGAAAGGAGTTTTTTTCAAGTTCATTAACTACACCAAGAACTTGATTGGGCTGCCAGCCAAGGTGTCTCTCCACTGCATGATTCTAAGGAGCATGTGTGAGTGAAAATGAAGCCTCCTGCTTGCCATCTCTGGTAACTGGTAATGTGGAGGATTATAAGGCACTGCTTTCCCCTTGGGATAGAGTACGTCACACAAAAATCTTCCAATGATACTGAGTTGGAGTCCTGGGCAGGATTAGATCTCTATAAGAGTGTGGGAGACCCTTGGGTCCATGAAACCCAACATGGAGCCCTTGTCCAAATTATCTAAGTATTGAAATTGCAGACTCAGAGAAAGGGAAATTATGAATTATGAGGTTTATTTTAGAGAAAGTTATAAGGGAAAGAAAAGCAGGAAATCCCAAGACAAAAGAAATCCTTCCCCCTTCCCAGCCTGACTAGGAAAGGAGAGAAGAGACAGAAGAGGTTCCCCTCGCTAAGATAGGTAAGAAGGCTGGAGGGTCAGAGGAGCCAAGAACTTGCAAAAGGGACCAAGAGCTAAGAAAGGTAAGAGGCTTCCATATGTGTTTCAGGCCCATTTATATAAATTAAACATCCAATTAGAATGAGCCTCATCATCAACCCAGGTGTGTAAGGCAGACACCTGATTGGTTGGTGGCTCAAGATTTTAACTCAGAAACTAGAGAGATGGCTTCGCAGGTAAGGTGCTTGCCTGCAAAGCCTAACGATCCAAGTTTGATTCCCCAGTACCCAGATGTACAAGGTGGCGCATGTGTCTGGAGTTCATTTACAGTGGCTAGAGACTCTGACACTCCATATTCTCTATCGATCTGCTCTTTCCTTCTCTCTCTCTCTCTCTCTCTCTCTCTCTCTCTCTCTCTCTCTCTCAAATAAATTTAAAAATTAATATTATTTAGAAAGATGGTAACTCAGGAATGGCCATCTCACAGGTGTACGAAGCCCAGAAAAAAGCTGAGAAAAAAGTAGGACGTTATGACTGGAGTTGATGCTTGCAGCCATGTTAGATGGGACTGTGTCAGAAGCAAGTTCTAGCCCTGCCAGAACAGGCAAGAGGGCAGCCATGTTTCCATGGGCCAGTCCCTAGCTAACCACCTACCAGAAAATGAAGCTATTGTGTTCCTAATCTGTATCACTGGTCTTATTCTCCAACCTAATACCACTCATTCTGAAAGGAAGCGTTGGGGTCCCTTCTCAGTATCTTCACAGTTCACGTCAGCAAATGGAAGAGAGAAGCACTGTTTGCCTGGCCCCTGTGCCACAGCAGGTGAGTCCTAGCACAAGTAGCAGGTCAAACGCTGCAGCTTGGCTCATGAACTGCCCTGGGCAGCTAAGGACTGTAAAGATCCACCTCTGTTTGCACAAAACCCTGTCATTCCCAATCAGGGATGATTCAAAGGTGGGACCATGGTAAATCAAAAGGGAAAATCCAAGCAAATTTGATGTAAAGAATTAAATATATTTTCTTAAAATTTATGTTAAATGTAAAATCTCAAAGTTTATGCTGTTATTCAAATCCAGAACCATTTTACTCTACAAACACTATCTTCTGAGAGTCACAGAATACTCAATCACTAAGACCCATGTTAATGATCCTGCATTTATTACTACATTGGCCCTTTTCCCTCACTCCTTTTTTCCCCCTTCAGTCCTTAGTGTATTCACCTCTTCCTTGGAACTTTCAGCTATCCAAAATTTGTATGAAAGTTTTACGGCCTAAAGTGTGATAAATCTGCTCAGAATAACCATCTTAGGGTTCTTTATATTAAGGGGAATCTTCATACAAATAAGCTATTTTTGCAAATATACTATTATACTTATCAAGAAATTTTTAAGTGGTGCATAAATTTTTTTTTTGCTTAAATAAAATTGATTGAAGAATTCCTATAATAACTGAGGCCATGCTAGTTTTCCTTCCTGTACCATAGGACAGCAGCTCCTTGGTCTAGGCATAGAGAAGTATGGGTTACCTCTCCCAGTATCATCTCTGTAGCAGTTTCCTTGTTGCTGCTAGGACAATATGCCCAGTCACAAAAGCAGCTTCTGGAAGGATGAGATTAATGGTAGAGAAAATCTTGTCAGCCAGTGTTGCAGTTCAATTCACATTGCTGGTAGAAATCACACAACCAAGAGCAGCTTCTGGGAAAATGAGATTTATTTTGGCTTACAAGCTTGAGGGGAAGCTCCACGATGGCAGGGGACAACAATGGCATGAGCAGAGGGTGGACATCACCACCTGGCCAACAGAAGGTAGACCACAGCAACAGAAAGGTTTTCCAAACACTGGCATGGGGAAACTGGCTATAACACCCAGAAGCCCACCCCGCCCCTGGCCCCCATAAACTGATAACCACACATGATGTAAAATGCAATACATTCATCTAACTTTAAAAGTCCCCATAGTTTTATCAATTCCAATAATGTTCATACATTGCCATAGTCCAAGATCTTTTAACTGAACCATAATACAAAAAAAAAAAACCATAATTGCACAGAATAAATATTCACACTGCAAAAGATGGCACTGAGCATAGCAAAGAAACATTCAACCAATACAAGATTTAAAACAACCAGGGCAAATATCAAACTCTGTAGCTTCAAGTCCAGCAACTCTAGCCAGTGACAAATCTCCATCCGATAATTCTAACCAGCAACAAGTCTCTGGCATTCCAATTCCACTCCTCCAACTAGGCTACTCACAGTCCTGGAAAACTTCATTGGGGCTGGCAGCTCCTCAGCAGCCATCTCATGGTCCCAGCATCTCCACTGCAATCCACAGTTCATCCACATGACTCCATCGGGTTTCCATGCAGGCAACCAATAAAATCTGCTTCACACTGCCCATGGCCATTTTCAAAACACAAGACCGTGTTGCAAACTCAATGACCCTCTTTCCTGCATTTCTTGTACTCCACAATATCAGGTAGGGTGCCAATTTGTTAATCCAAGGGGGAATAAAGCCAACCTTGAAGAACAGGACACTCCTTGAGCACTCAGGCCCCTTCAAAAGAGTCTACATTCTTCCTGTTGCCCCTACACAGGTCAGCTAGCCCAATCTCAAAGGTTGTAGTTTCTCAGTTCCAGCTGAACGTGCAACAGTTCACCCAAAGATTTTTCTTTCTGTGCCATATCCTTCTGCTCACACCAGTTCATTTCTACACAAAGCAAACCTGCACAACTTCTCGGGATGTGGGCATAAGAGCAAGATTCTCACAGAAACTGTCCAAGCAAAGCTCTTTCTCACTCTTATAAGCCAAACCTCACAGTCCATAGTTCTTATTGCATTCAGGTCTTGCATCTCAGACCAGAATGTCCATCAAGTTGTACTTACAGCACTGCAAGGCATCTCTTAGGCCAATGTTTCAAATCCTTCCACATTCCTCTTGAAAATTATCTCCAAAAGGCCAAAGCCACACGGTCAGGTGTCTAGCAGCAACTCCACTCCAGGTACCACTTTACTGTTGCAGTCCAATTCACATTGCTGATAGAAATCACCCAACCAAAGGCAGCCTCTGGGAAAAAGAGATTTATTTTGGCTTATAGGCTCATGGGGAAGCTCCACAATGGCAGGGGAAAACAATGGCATAAGCAGAGGGTGGACATCACCCCCTGACCAACATAAGGTGAACCACAGCAACAGGAGGGTGTGCCAAACACTGGCATGGGGAAACTGGTATAACACCCATAAGCCCGCCCCCAACAATACACTGCCTCCAGGAGGTGTTAATTCCCAAATCTCCATGAGCTGGGAACCAAGCATTCATAACACCTCAGTTTATGGGGGACACCTGAATCAAACCACCACAGCCAGCTCACAGCTTCACATATTTGCAACACAAAGAGTAGCAAGAACTACCCCATCTTGACGTTTTGCTTCCAAGAGAAAAAAGTCTTGTCCAAGACAGCTCTGTTCATATCCCCTGAAGCTGTGCTCTCCCATCATTGTCCTGGCAAATGGACCACGGAGCAAGGAGGTTTTGCCAATAGGCTTTAGGACTTCTGTTACCTTCATACACAGGGCCACTTCGGGCTCGTGTTCCATGGCGACCAGGGCTACTTCACAGTGGGTGTCCCTCCTGGTCTATCCCCATGCTGGGCCAGAGTGTTCTAACAATAGACACACACAGACTCAGCCTGAAACTCTACATAAAAATTTTGTGCTAACTTGGGCTGGAGAGACAGCTTAGCGGTTAAGCACTTGCCTGTGAAGCCTAAGGACCCTGGTTCGAGGCTCAGTTCCCCAGGTCCCACGTTAGCCAGATGCACAAGGGGGCGCACGCGTCTGGAGTTTGTTTGCAGAGGCTGGAAGCCCTGGCATGCCAATTCTCTCTCTCTCCCTCTATATGTCGCTCTCAAATAAATAAATATTTTTAAAAAAATTTGTGCTAACTAAATCCACAAAATGGTTAGCTATTGGAATCTAAATAAAAGCAATGTGCTATTAGAATTATTTTGTCTGATCTAAGATGCTAGAGGCACCTAAATTCACTTTTTCAGCATCCTTTGCTATATGTGCAAGGGAAAAGGCTATTTTCTGAGAGTGAAGCTTCAATGTATGGAAACTGCATTCATAATGTGTCCTGGAGGGGAACACAGAATTTTGCAGTCAGGCTGTGTTCTTGTGATCATCACGATGGCCTATGAAGATGTGAGCAAGACAAAACCAGGAAGGTCTAGTGCCCCTCGGACCTCTTTTTTCTTTTTTCAAGGTAGGGTCTTACTCTAGCCCAAGCTGACCTGGAATTCACTATGGAGTCTCTGAGTGGCCTTGAACTCACAGTTATCCTCCTTACTCTGCCTCCCAGTGCTAGGATTAAAGGCATGCACCACCACACCCCCCTTTTAAAAAATTATTTATTTATTTGAGAGAAAAAGACAGAGGAGGAGGCAGAGAGAGAGAATAGGCTTTCCAGGGTCTCCAGCCACTGAGAATGAACTCCAGAATCATGAGCCCCCTTGTGCATCTGTCTTATATGGGTCCTGAGGAATCAAGCCAGGATCCTTAGGCTTCACAGGCAAACACCTTAACAGCTAAGCCATTTTCCCAGCCCCCCTCAGACCTTTATGTGACAATGTACGCACTTCTTCCTTCAAACCCAAATATTTTAAATCCTGTATGGAAATAATTGCTAAAACAATACATCAACCCTGCCAAAGCATCAGGGACACTTGCTAATTATCACTGCTCTCAGTGGCAGACTTTTTGGGTGGCATTCCCTCTTATTTGATAACTTTAAACCAAACTTAGAGCTAAGAAGAGCTAGTTCTATCCAGCTTTGTAATTTATAAACTACGTGGAATTTAGAAAGGATAACATATTTTATCAATAATTATTTTAAAAAGCATTTGCTTCCACACATATCTGTCAAAATGAACAACTGTTGAATCATAGAACTGTCAATCACAACTTGAGTAAGAAGATATAGCAATTATCTTCTTGTTGCTAGGGCAAAACATCCAAGCAGAAACAGTTCATGGGAGGGAAGGGTTTACTTCCCCTTACACGTTCAAGGGGAAGTTTCATCATGGTGGGGAATCATGGCAGGCTTGAGCAGGCAGTCTAGGTCACATTTGTACATCAGAGGAAATTCATCCAAATGAGCTTCTATAAACACCAAGTAGGGTTGGAGTAAGACACACTGAAGTCCAACCCCAGTGACAATCTCCTCTAGCAAGGTTCAACCTCCTAAGGCTCCATGACTATTCCAAGTTGCCACTAGCAAGGCAACAAGTATTAAAAATACATGAGCTTGGCATAGTGGCACACATCTTTAATCCCAGCACTCGGGAGGCCAAGGTAGGAGTATCACCATGACTTTGAGGGCACCCTAAGACTATGTAGTGAATTCCAGGTCAGCCTGAGCTAGAGCGAGACCCTACCTTAAAAAAATAACCCTCCCATGAGGCTATGGGAAACACTTCACATTTTTCACATTCAACTCTCCACAGTCAAAGAAACCTTAAATGGTTACAAAGATTTGATCTGATTTAAAATGGATAAATAATGCCTTAATAGTTCATTGTTTGGAATTTTTAGTGTTTGAATGATTCCCAGGTCAGTTCTTTTCACTGAGTAATAGGTTTATTCTAGCATAATACTGTTAAGACTTAGACTAAGTGATTCCTTGGGTATAGGAAGTGTCATCACACTATGTCCTCTGACCTAGAGGCCAGTGAGCTTGCCAAGTAGTCAACAGAGAAGGTGACTGCTTAAAGAGAAGACTATGTCTGCTTAGCCCAAAGAGACATAGCAGGATAGGGACCTCTCTGTCCCCTTGTCTTTGGGGAATCAAAGGGTCCAGAAAGTAGAACCTACACGGTGGTACATTTTACAATGCCAGCAAGAGAGACCAAATCAGACTGAACTTGTCACTTCCCAAGCTGGGACCTGAGATGAGAAAGAGTGGTGAGCCTGTGTGTGGGCTAGGATTTCAACCATGTGAATTCTGCAACCTGTTTGTAGTATTTCCCCTGCCCGTGCCTGTTTATGCTATACTTGCAAATGAACAGAGCCTTTGGAAAACTCTGCCTGGCCTCCCTTACGAAAAAGGAGATTAGAATTATGGATGTGCCTCTGTTATGACTGCACTCCTGGCATAGTGGCCACTCCCAGCAGAGGCAGGAATGGATGAAGAAGCAGCCTGAGGGGAGTGGAAACTCCTCAGCAATAGCTGTGTTGTACATTTGAAAATTCACTTTTGTGCTTAAAATGTGAGGGTCTGAGATTTTAAAATTTATAGTTTCTCATGCACATATGCCATTTCTTTACTTGACAGAAGCAGATTTAAAATGCTTTCGCTCACTTCTACCATTCTCTCACACCAGATGTCATACACTCCTGTTTTTCACATAACATAGAAGTAATTAGGCTGAACTCCCTCAGTTTTTTCCCACCTTTCCCTCCAGCAGAATGAGCAAATTCATTCCATTTTTTCTTTTCTTTTTTTTTTTTTTTTTTTTTTTTTTTTGGTTTTTTGAGGCAGGGTTTCCCTCTAGGCCAGGCTGACCTGAGTTTCACTATGTAGTCTTAGCATGGCCTTGAACTCACAGCAATCCTCTTACATGTGCCTCCCAAGTGCTGAGATTAAAGGTGTGCACCACCATGCCTGGCCATTTTTTTTCCCTTTCCTTAATATCACATGAAGTATCTTCTGTCATTCTAAATCTGAACCTTAATCCAATTTTTTTCCTTGCCTTCTGAAAACTTGTCCAGTAAGCTATAACTATTTCCCTCAGCTCTCCTCCTTGGGTCCTTTCATCAGAGGTTGTGAACTTTGGATATTTCCTATTGTTAAATCTCAGTAAGCTAGAGAGATGGCTTAGCAGTTAAGGCACTTGCCTGTGAAGTCTAAGGACCCAGGTTTGACTCCCCAGTAGCCATGTAAGCCAGATGCACAAGGTTGCATGTGTCTGCAGTTTAGTTGCAGAGCCTAGCAGTCCTGATGCACCCATTCATTCTCTGTTTTTTTTAAATCTCTCTCTGTCTCCAGTAAATAAATAAGTAATTTTTAAAAATCTCAGTAATGTAAATTTATCCCTTTATTCAATCCCAGCACCACCAAACAAAACTTTCCTCTGATTTTGCCAAAATATCCAAAAGTATAAGGTGAGCTTTCCATGCCTGCCTTTTTCACTTTTTTGACTCCTCAATATTGAAATTACATGGATCTTTTCCACAACTTTCTCAAGTCACTGAGGTCCTCTGAATTGGAAGGAAAACCTTTGATCTGAATCTTTAGGCTTGCCTCCCTCGGAGTCACACTGGGTCTGACCCTACAGGAATCTGCAGGTGCCATCATCTGACCTGCCTTCTCTGAAACCACACCCATGTGTTCCAGGAACAAGCCACTCATTCTTCCAAACCTAACTCTATTTCTATCTTCACTGTGGAGCTCTCCATGCTCTACTTCCTCTCTCTACTCTTTCCTGCATCAAAAGCACTGTGCTCTCTTGGATCATCTAATGTGTTCTGTGATGGAGCCTGGTCCTCAAGTCTACTTCTATACTCTACCTTTCCTAAGAGCCATAACTACATTGCATTCTGTTTTACAGTCCTGTTTAATAGGTAATATGTTGTTCAAAGCATGATAGGTACTCAGTAAGATTTGCTTGACTAAAATAAACATTGAGGGCTGACAAGATGTCTTAGTGGTTAGAGGACTTGCCTGAAAAGCCAAAGGACCCAGATTTGATTCCCCAGGACCTATGTAAGCCAGATGCACAAGATGGAGCATGTGTATGGAGTTCACAGTGGCCGCAGGCTCTGGAGTGCCCATTCCCAATCTCTCTGTGTCTTACTCTCTCTTCCTCTCTCCCTCTTTCTCTCTCTCAAATAAATAGATTAATATATATATATATATATATATTAAAGTAAATATTGATAGGAATTAGGAGCAAGGCAGCCCCCACTTTGTGACCAGTTAGTCAGGGACACAGGCCCAAACAAACAAGCATGTCTATATGCCCCGACAAGCACTCATCACATCCCGTGATAGTATCCTATAGGAACATCCTATTGTCAAGACACAGTCCAGCCAGCTGCTTGCAAATAAATAGAAAATAAAAATATTTAAAATAAATAATCAAATAAAAAGGGGGAAAGGAATGAAAAAGACCCCAGACCTAATATCTAGACTGATGGGGCTGTCCTTTGAACCACTCAAACTATTTCTTTGTTCTCCATCGTATGTAAACTCTGGTCTAACATGCTATTTGGCAATCCAATTTTGGGCTCCCTCCCCATTGTAGGGAACTTTTTATTTTTCAAAAAAAAAAAAAACCTCTTTTGCTCACTTGCCCTTCTCCTGCCCCTGTTTTTATATTCTTTCTGTCCATGGGACAGTGAACTTGGTAGCACTATCACGCTTCAATCCTGGCTCCCCTACAAGCATGAACTCCCAAAGATGTTAAAAACAAGCAGGGCTCCTTCCTCAGAGATAGGCCCTATGTATGCACAAATGGAATGTTGAAAGCTTAACCTGAGCAATTGTGTGGTTCTTGGGTTTCTCAGACATCGAGTCAGTCCACACCAGGAGACCTTGCAGTGAACACTTTCAGTCACTGGTGGCAGAAATCCCCCACGTGTCATCACGGGCTGTGAGTGGTATGTAGGAGACATGCACTGGCTAGATGAAAGACGTTGGGTGATGAAACAGGAAAAGGCTACCCATCTTTCTGAAGGAATGCTCAGTACACACAGACTCCTAAAATTCTAAATGGCAGTGACTGGATGCTTTTTATTGAGTTTTAAAATACTTCCCACTCAAAGCTGGGTGTGGTAGAGTAAGCCTTTGATCCCAGCACTCAGGAGGCAGAGGTAGGAGGATCACCATGAGTTCAAGGCCACCCTAAGAATACAGAGTAATTTCCAAGTCAGCCTGGACTAAAGTGACACCCTACCTCAGAAAAAAACAAAAGCAAATCCCACTCAAAGCAGAGAGCCCGAAAGTTGTATCCTATTTATGTTCTTGCCTCTTCAGGCTAATGATAATTTCTGCACAAGAATTAGCAACTGTGTTGTTAGATTAAGTACCACTTACTGAGGACTAGAAAATCCTCCGCACCCACCCCTGTCTGACCACCTCTTCTGCTAGCAACCATGCTTCAGGTGTATATTCAGTGGCAATTTTTTCTGCCTTTTATTCAAATACTCCAATTCAGATCATGATCAGTGTTGACATTCTTAGGATGAAAGGAGGCAGACAGAAAGCAGAGGAAAACTAAAAAGCAAGCAGCTATAACCAACAGAAGTTTTCTAGGGAGATACAAAAGACAATAGAAATGGAAAACTGCACAGCTGAAAATTTCCAGAGAAACTAAGGGAGGGCTGATGAATATCTGCTGTTGAAAACCTTTTTGCCAATAAAGTGAGAAATCTATTTCTCCTTAACTTGATCCCAACAGGGAACATCACTGTGGCCACTTGCAGCACATGGAAAAACCCTCCACCTGCCTCAAGGAAATACTGCAACATAAACAGCTACTGTGTCTCATGTGTCTTGCTAATGGGTTCGGTACACTGAAGCCCTATGCAATCACACAGCGTATTCTTTCAAAGGCGCTCAGGGCCCTTATAGAGAGATCACTTCTTTAGAAAGTAATTTTCTGGTTCCCTCTGTAAAATTTGGATTTTGAATGGGCTGTTTTCATCTAAACCAGCCTGTTCTTGTTCTTCTCAGACATGTCTGCTGTGTTCTACCGACCCACCTTTCCCTCCAGTCTTTGCAGAAGGAGCATCCCACGGTGCTGGTGGGATGAAACCCCTTGCTTTCTATTGTGAATGTCTCTAACAGGAAACACTAACACAACACGTATCATTAGCTGTGTGATATGACCATCAGAGCCAACTGACAAGGGAGATGTGAGATGATTGACAAACACTGTCTGCACTAGACCTGTGGTGCTCAAATGTGCATCTACTTAAGAATCATTTAAAGTGAAAAAAGAAAATGTGATAGATGATAGATAGATAGACAGACAGACATACACAGTGGAGATTTATTGACTGATAAAGAAAAATAAAATTATGTTACCTGCAAGAAAAAAATGGTTATAATTTAAAGATCAGCATAGTAAGGGAAATAAACCAGACTTAGACAAATATCAGATTTTCTTCATACACGAAATCTAGATTTAATAAGAAGGGTTATTTAAATGGAAGAAGTGGAGTAATAAAAAGGGAAAAGAGGTTTAAGAGAAGATAATATGAGTTACAGAGCTGGCTTGGTTTAGGTGCTTGCCTGCAAAGCCTAAAGACCCAGATTCAGTGCTCCAGGTCCCACATAAGCCAGATGCACAAGGTGGCATGTGAGTCTGGAGTACATTTGCAGTGGCTAGAGGACTTGGGGCACCTATTCCCCTGCCCACCCCTTTCTCTCTACCTCTTTCCCTCCCTCCCTCTCAAATAAATAACTAAAAATATATATATTTTTAAAAAGTAATAGTTCTCTATATAGGGACTTTAACAAAAAGAGAAGGTGGTCTTAGTTCCTTGTGCGGACAGCGTGTATGAGTGCAGTGGTCTGGAGTGAGAAGGCCAGACCCATTCCTGGACTCTCCCCACCTCTGAGGTCTGAATTCCTGGCACAGACAGTGTGGGGGTAGGCACTACAGTCTGGAGTGAGTAGGCCTATCCCTGTATCTGGGCTCCTCCCACCTCCCCAGTCTTGGTCACCTGTGACAATCTGTGTCCAGAAGGGCACAGCACAAAATAGGGCCGATTCCTATTCCCTTGCTCCTCCTAGTCCCCTGGTCCTGGTAGGTCTTATTATGCCTTGTTTGGGGAGGCCTGGTCCCTGTGTGAGCTCTGGAATCAGGCTTTTTGCTCTGGTATCCTGGTTGGCCACTGGTTACCAGCATTCCTACTAGCTGAGTCAGAAGGTGAATGGGCCAAAGGACAAAAACTTGCATCCACCTCAATAAAATAGTCTCCCTAAAATGGGTCGACAACAATGCAAGAAAAGCCAATGAAAGTCAGAAAACTGAGAGATCTCCACCAAGGATTCCTAGTCCTACTACATACATACAAATATAGAAAAATCAACAGAAATTCAATCCCAAAATGAAACCATAAGAACCAATGGGACCCTGATTTTTTTTTTTTTTTTTAAAAAAAGGCTTACAGTTAAGATGGCAGCAAAAGAATCATGCCAAAGCAGCCCAGGGAAGAAAAAAAACAATAAAAACCACCCCAGAAAATACACTCTTCTACTGAAAAGTGAGGAGTATAAGAAATTTCCAATGGCAGCAGAGAAGTAGGAGAGATCCAGAGCATCTAGAGCCCACAGAGGCAGGCAGAAGCAGCTCCAGCAGTGGCAGCAACCAGGTCCATGGGGCACAGCTGCAAGGCTCAGCTTGAGCCACAGGAAAAGCCAGGTGAGGGGATTTCCAACTCACAATGGAGGTCCTTGCAACCTCAAGAAATGTGAAGGGAGGACCACAGAACCAACGGAGGAGCAGATCATGAGGTAGAAGATCACATGGACCAGTGGGAGAACTAGAGCCACCATCCCCAACCTTGCCTCCCCTCCCCCACCACCAGCACAAGTGCCAGCAAGCACCAGAGACCTAGGGAAGGGAGATCACAGCACACAGCACTGGTGACCAGAGCAGCGATCCAGTGACCCAGCCAGCCTACATAAACCCACAGCATAACTGAGACCCAAATCATCCTAAAAGGTAACTGAGATTACACCAAGTCAGTATCCACCAAATAAGCCTGAAATATAGACTTGAATCAGAAATGCTAATTGCACTTTCCAAATCAGGATAAATTATATGTTAAATCTGATGGAAGGTCAGATTTTCCATTCTTAAATAAGCTATGTTTGGGGCTTGTTATTTGTTGCCTCCTGATTTATCATGGCTTTGTTTCCTCTTCTGTTGTTCATTAGGGAAGGGCCCCACTTTGTCACAAGCTGACTTGGGATCCTCAACAGACCAGAAATCTTAACCTCCCAGTTGACAGGATTAAGGGTGCAGGGCAACAGACACCCTAAGGAACTGAGACTTTGTTAGAGGATCTAGTTGTCATAATACCTACTCTTGCATAAATACTCTGTGTAGTTTTTCATTGAATGTGTACATTGTTTAGTTAAATTTTAGAATCATCCTATATTGTGTTCCATTCAGCCTACTTAAATACTCTCATAGCAGACAAACCAACACCTAGCGTCACTTTGGTAGATACTCTGAGAGTTTTAAAAGCTATACCTAGCACCTTAAGCACCTACCTTGAAGATATATAACATCAGATTGATTGATACATCTAATAATACTGCAGTTAACTAGATAATCCAAGCATTAAATTAATCCAAGATGCAAACATATGTACATTATAACACAAGAAACACCAAAAATCAAGACAAGATAAATCCACCAAATAGTATTAATGCTTCAGAAATGACCTCCAGTGAGAATGAGTGAGAGGAAATGCCTGGGAAAGATTTTAAAGGAATAATAAATATGATCAAAGAAGTCAAAGAGGAAATCAAAGGAATGAAAGAGAAAATCAAATGAATCAAAGAGGACACAGGAAACCAATTTAATGAAATAAAGAGGTCAATACAAGACATAAATAAGAAAATAGAAATAATAAAGCAAAACAAGTCAGAATTACTAGCAATGAAAAACAGTTAATGAAATTAAAAGAAAAAAAAAACTCTATAGAAAATCTCACCAGTAGAATGGATGAAGGACAGGACATAATATCTAAACTAGAAGACCAGGTGGCAGATCTAACCCATCCAACAAAGAGAAAGACAAACTAATAGGAATGTATAAATTGGAATTTCAAGGTATTTGGGACACTATGAAAGATGAAACATAAGAATTCAGGGTATAGGAGAAGGAGAAGAAATGCACTGCAAAGGCATAGAAGGCATTTTCTTCATAGAAGAAAACTTTCCCCAAATTGGGAAAGAGATGCCAATACAGACACAGGAATCCTTTAGAACACCAAACAGACAAAACCTGGAAAGAAACTCTCCTCACCATATTATAATTAAACAACCAAACATACAAACCAAAGAAAATATATTGAAAGCAGTTAGAGAGAAAAAATTAAGTTACCTAACAAAGGCAAGCCCAACAGGGTCACAGCAGATTACTCAACACAAACTTTAAAAGCCATAAGGGCTTGGAGTAATGTACTTCAAGTTCTGAAAAATAACACCTGTCAACCAAGGTTACTTTATCCTGCAAAACTATCCATTCAAATAGACACAGGAATCCTTTAGAACACCAAACAGACAAAACCTGGAAAAACCTATCCTTGCCATATTATAATTAAATTACCAAATATACAAATGAAAATATATTGAAAGAGAAAAATTAAGTCATATACAAAGGCAAGCTCTTCAGGATCACAGCAGATTACTCAACACAAATATTAAAAGCCAGAGGGGCTTGGAGTGATGCATTCCAAGTTCTGAAATGTAGCAACTTCCAACAAAGCTTACTGAATCATGTAATGCTATCCATACAAATAGATGGAGAAATAAGGACATTCCACAACAAAAGCAGGCTAAAGAAATATTTGAAGACAAAACAAGCTCTACCAAAAATATGTAAAAGAAATGCTGAAGAGAAGGAAAAGCACACATATAAAGAACTTGGATAAAACAGACCAGACTCAATCATTACAATCCTGAAAATATACACACCAAACATGGGGGCTCCCAACTTCATCAAACAAATATTATTAGAACTAAGATCACAGATAACACCAAACACAGTTTTAGTGGGTGACTTCAACACCCAGTCTCATCAATTGACAGGTCATCCAAGCAAAAAATTAACAGAGAGGCATCTGGATTAAATGAGGTCATAGAACAAATGGACCTAACAAATATATACAGGACATTTCATCAAAATGCTACAGAATACACATTCTTTTCAGCAGCACATGGAACATTCTCTAAAATAGACCATATATTAGGACACAAAGCAAATTTTAACAAATATAGGAAAATTGAAATAATTCCTTGCATTTTATCTGACCACAATGGAATCAAACCAAAAATCAATAGCAAAAAAAGCTATAGAGCATACACAAAATCATGGAAACTACACAATGCAGTACTACCTGATGAATGGGTCAATGAAGAAATCAAGAAACAAAAAATTCATAAGCAAATGATAATGAGAACACAATATACCAAAACCTTTGGGACACAGTGAAGGCAGTGCTAGGAGGGAAATTTATAGTTTTAAGTGACTATATTAAGAAATTAGAAAGGTTGCAAGCAAACAACATAATAATTCACCATAAAGCCTTAGAAAAAGAAGAACAAGTCAAACCAAAAATCAGTAGATGGGTAGAAATAATGAAGATTAGAGCAGAAGTTAATGAAATAGAAACCAAGAAAACAATCCAAAGAATCAATGAAACAAGACTTGGTTCTTTGAAAGGATAAACAAGACTGATAATCCCTTACAAATCTGACCAAAAGAAAGAAAGAAGAGAGAAAAGTTAATAAAATCAGAGATGAAAAAGCAGCATTGCAACAGATACCAGGGAAATCAAAAAATCATAGGGACATACTATAAACACATATACTCTGTCAGATTGGCTACCATCATGAAAACGTATGAACATAAATGAAGGCAAGAATACAGAAAAATAGGAACCCTTCTATACTGTTGGTGGGAATGCAATCTTGTCCAGCCATTGTGGAGATTAGTGTGGAGGTTCCTAAGATAGCTAAAAGTAGATCTACCATATGGCCCAGCTATAGCACTCTTAGACATATATCCTAAGGACTCATCTCACTACCTTAGAGATACTTGCTCCACCATGATTATTGCCACTCAATTCACAATAGCTGGTAAATGGAACCAGCCTATATGTCCTTCAACTGATGAGTGGATAATGAAGATATGGCATATTTATACAATGGAGTTCTACTCAGTGGTAAAAAAATGAAGTTATGAAATGTGCAGGAAAATGGATGGATATGGAAAGGATTATATTAAGTGAGGTAACCCAGGCCCAGAAAACCAAATGTCACATGTTCTCTCTCATACGTGGATCCTAGCTGCAGATGATTGGACTTCTGTGTGAGTAGGAGGAAAACTCATTAGCAAAGGCCAGTAAGCTTGAAAAGAGATTTACAGGGAATACAAAGGAAGGAAGGGGATACTTAATAGGATTGCATTGTATATATATATAATTAGAAGACTAGATTAATGGGGGTGAAAAGGCTTAAGTGAGGTCAGGGCAAGAGACTGAGTAAAGGAAAGGTGGAGGGTGGGGTAATCAAAATCTAAGAGGATATAAATAAATTATATGGAAACCTACTTTCTTTGACAATGGAAAACTCAGGAGCCATAGATTATGACTAGACAATTTTCAGTGACTGAGATGGGATACTTTCCAGTGAGTTGCTGGCCAGGGAGCTCTCTAATACCCCCAAAACATTACAGGCCATTGCAGAGGTCTGTGGTTTCCTACCAGGAATATATGCTAAGACCCTATTGCTGAAGACTCCCCATACTTTGGCTTCAAGGCCACTGAGAAATCCTGCTGGAACTGAGCTGATAACCTCCTCCATGTAGACCAGCTGACATAAAGCTGGAAGAAGCCATTTTGCATGCAATTCAATGGGACAGTGAGAAATCATCAGCAAAGATACTCAGCAGTGGACACTGAAAGCTTTATATTTTGCTAGCCAGGCCAAATGAGCCAATGGGTGTAATAGTGGCACATTTGTCATGATGGAAACCAATTGCCCTCTAATTGGACTGGAAGCCCACTCCATGGGAGGGAATATATCCCTGATACTGAAAACCTACAACAGGGGTAGTCATGAGCCCTAGGGGTATAACATCTGCTGCCATTTGGCTAAATTATATACTATGCTCATCAAAATGCCCAGTAAGCACTTCTCTTAATCTTCATACCTATATATTAATGCTACTATCACTTTTCATTAGAGAAGACTCTTTTTTTCAGATGAAAGTGACCTTGAGAAGACTCAAAAGGCACCATGGTACTGAGAAAAAGCTACAGAAGAGTGCTCAGCACTGAAATATCTCTATGACATCTTCCAAGGCTCAGGTTCCATTGCAGAACAGGTGGTGGAAAGAATGTAAGAGCCAAAGGATGGTTATGAGTCCTTACAATGTACTCCGCCAGAAAAAAAATGGCCTGGATATCCATGATCTCATAGTTCCTGACACTACATAAACAAGACCATCATAACAGGAAGAAAATATAATGCATCAAAATAAAAGAGAGACTGATTGAGAGGTGGAGGGGATATGAAGGAGAATGGAGTTTCAAAGGGGAAAGTTGGGGGAGGGAGGGCATTACCATGGGATATTGTTTACAATAATGGATTTTGATAATTTTAAAAAAGGTGAACTTGAAGCAAACTGTCAAATAATCAACAATCATTTCAATGAAATTGAACAGAATCATCTCCTAGAACATTCAGCTTTTCACAGTAGGATTCACTTGATTGAAGAAAATTTTTAACCCTCAAAAGATATATGAATACACTAAAGGTAAATCAATAAAAGGAAGACCTCAATGATTGCTTGATTAAACTTAATGAAGAGTTGATCAAGTACAAGAATGAACTACAGGAAGAAAATCAGAGCTTGAACTGAAATCATACCTCAAAAGAGAGTAATACAAAATAACACAACAGTAAACAAAACTCAAGTACAAATTATAAAAACCTCTCTAGAGCTGGAGAGATGGCTTAGCAGTTAAGCGCTTGTCTGTGAAGCCTAAGGACCATGGTTCAAGGCTTGATTCCCCAAGACCCACGTTAGCCAGATGCACAAGGGGGCACACACATCTGGAGTTTGTTTGCAGCGGCTGGAGGCCCTGGCATGCCCATTCTGTCTCTCTATCTGCCTCTTTCTCTTTCTGTCTATAGCTCTCAAATAAATAAATAAATAATAAAAATATTTTTTTAAAGAAACTTCTCTAGAACCACTCATCAACAGTTAATGATGTAGCAGACAGAACCTCTTACCTGGAAGATAAGACAGAAGAAATTGGGAGGACAAAAACATTGGTAAGTTCAAAAAATGAAGTGGACAGAATACAAAGGAACTGTGGGACACTGTAAAATGACCAAACATCCAGATCATGGATACACCAGAAGAAAAGGAAATCCAGACCAGAGGGCATAGAAAACATACTCAACAAAATTATTAAAGAAAATATTCTGAATCTTACAAAAGAGAGACCATTCAGAAGCTCACAAAATATGAAACACACAGAACCAAAGAAGAAATTCCTAAGTCACATCATAGTTAAAACTGTTTACAACAAAAACAAAGAGAGAGTGTTAAAAGGAAAAAAGAGAAAAACAACTCACAACATACAAAGGCAATCCAATAAGAATTATTACAGATTTCTAAATGGAAACCCTGAAAACCGAAAGGGCCTGAAATGAATCACTTCCAATGTGTAAAATTCTGTGGCTTCCAACCCAAGCTACTCTACCGAGCAAAAATACCCCCATAAAAGATGGTAAAGAAAAAAAAAAGAAAGAAAAAAAAAACTTTCCATGAGAAAAGTCAACTCTATGATTATATTAACACAAAGCCAACTCTACAGAGAAAACTAGAGGGAATACTCCACACAGAACAATCAAACAACCAATCTCAAGATGCAACAAGGAGATCACAATGACCACACTAAGCCAGGCTCAAAACAGTATATAACACAAGAAAGCACCAAACCCCATAAAACACCTCATCATGGCAGGGATTAATTCAAACCTCACAGTAATAACCTTAAATATCTTTATGGTCTTAAGTCACCCATCAAAAGACGCAGGTTATCAGGACAGATCAAAAACTGGACCCTTTCATCTGCTGTCTTCAAGAAACCCTAAACCACGAAAGATAGACATCCTCAGGGTGAAAGGGTGGAAAAGGTTTTTACAAGCAAATGAAAATAAAAAAATAACAAGGGGAGTTGTTACATTAATATCTGATAAAATAGACTTCAAACCAAAATTAATCAAAAAGGACAAAGAATGGCACTTCTTACTCATCAAGAGAATGATGCAACAAGATCACATTACAATCATAAATATGTAAGTGCGAAACATGGGGGCACCACAGTTTATAAAATAAAATCAACTCAACAATCAAACAGAAATAAACACCAACACCATCATAGTCAGAGATTCCAATACTCCACTATCATCAATAGGCAGATCATCCAAACAGAAAATCAACAAGGAAATAACAGAGCTCAAGAACATCATAGATCAACTAGATCTAATGGATATCTATAGGACATAGAACATTCCACTCCAATTCTACAAGATACACATTCTTCTCAGCAGCCCATGGAACCTTCTCCAAAATTGGCATATATTAGAATATAAAGGGCTGGAGAGATGGCTTAGCGGTTAAGCGCTTGCAGTTAAGCACTTGCCTGTGAAGCCTAAGGACCCTGGTTTGAGGCTCAGTTCCCCAGTTCCCACGTTAGCCAGATGCACAAGGGGGCGCACGCATCTGGAGTTCGTTTGCAGAGGCTGGAAGCCCTGGCATGCCCATTCTCTCTCTCCCCCTCTATCTGTCTTTCTCTCTGTGTCTGTCGCTCTCAAATAAATAAATAAAATAAAAATTAAAAAAAAAGAATATAAAGCATACCTCCATAAAGTCAGAAAAATTGAAGCAACTTCCTGCATCATGTCAGATCGCAATGCTTTAAAGCTAGAAATTAACAAGAGACACATCAAGAACTCCATCATCTCCTGAAGACTAAGCAACATACTTTTAAACATGGACTGGATTGTGAAAGAAATTGAAAAGGAAATTGTAACATTCCTAGAATTGATTGATAATGAACACACAACCTACTATAACTTATGGGATTCAATGAAGGCAGTCACAAGAAGAACATTTATAGCCCTAAAATGCCTTCAATACAAAGATGGACAGATCACAAATCAGTAACCTGACTGTGCACCTAAAGGCACTGGGAAAACAGGATTAATCCAGCCCAAAGAGCTCCAGATGGAAAGAAATAATCAAGATTAGAGCAGAAATTAATGCATTAGAAATGAAGAAAACAGTTTTTAAAAAGTGATGCAAGGCTGGAGAGATGGCTTAGTGGTTAAGTGCTTGCCTGTGAAGCCTAAGGACCCCGGTTCGAGGCTTGGTTCCCCAAGTCCCACGTTAGCCAGATGCACAAGGAGGCGCATGCGTCTGGAGTTCGTTTGCAGAGGCTGGAAGCCCTGGCGTGCCCATTCTCTCTCTCTCCCTCTATATGTCTTTCTCTCTGTGTCTATCGTTCTCAAATAAATAAATAAATAATTTTTTTTTAAAGTGATGCAATGAAGAGCTCATTCTTAAAAAATTAAACAAGGTCAACAAACCCTGGCTAAACTTATCAAGCAAAAAATAAAAACTTGAAGTCTCAAATTAACAAAATCCAAAATGAAGAAGGAGAGATCACAATAGACATCAATAAATTGTGAGAATCATCACGGCATAGTCTCAAAACCTCTACTCCACAAAATTAAATAATCTGAAAAAAATGGATGAATTCCTAGACACATACCATCTACCAAAACTAACCTCAGAACAGATTAATCTCCTAAACAAACCTATGGTATCTACGGAGATTGAAAAGTTAATTCAGAACTCCCCAGAAAGAAAAGTGCAGTAGTGGATGGCTTCTCAGCTAAATTCTATCAAACCTTCATAGAAGAATTGATATTTTTCTCAAACTATTTCACATAATCGTAGACCAGGGAATCCTCCTTGACTCTTGTTTATGAAGTAACTATCACCCTAATACCAAAACCAGACAGAGAGACAACAAGGAAAGAAAATTACAGGCCTATATTCCTAATGAATTGAGATGCAAAGAACCTGAACAAAATCCTTGCAAACCAAATTCAACAACACATCAAAAGCATTATCCACCTTGATCAAGTAGGCTTCCTCCCAGGGATGCAGAGATGGTTCAACATATGAAAATCAGTCAATGTAATACACCACATAAATAATCTGAACCATAAAAACCACATGGTCATTTCAATTGATGCAGAGAAGACCTTTGACAAAATACAACACCACTTCATGAACAAAACACTGGAAAGAAACACTGAAGGATTTACATCTCAACACAATAAAGGCTATATATAAAGCTCCTAAAGCACAAACAATACTTAATGGGGAAAAACTCAAGGTGTTCCCACTGAGATCAGGAGCAAGACATGGGTGCCCACTCTCACCACTGCTCTTCAACATAGTACTAGAAGTACTAGCCCAAGCAATAAGACAGGAGAAAGAAATAAGGGGGGGGGGGTTTAAATTGGAACGAAATAAGTCAAATTGGCTCTATTTGCAGATGACATGATCCTATATATAAGTGATACAAAAGTCTCCATCTCAAAATTTCTAAAGGTGATAAATTCCTTCATCAAAATGGCAGGATACAAAATCGATGCACAAAAATCAGTACCTTTGTTATATGTAAAGGACAAATATGCAGAGAAAGAAATCAGTGAGGCTGACCTATTTTTAATAGCAACAAAAAAATCAAATACCTTTGAATAACACTAACAAAGGATGTCAACAAACTATATAATGAAAACATAAAAACACTCAAGAAAAAAAAATAGAGGAGGACTTGATAAGATGGAAAGATCTCCCATGCTCCTGGATAGGTAGAATTAATACTGTGAAAATGGAAATTCTACCAAAAGCAATATACATATTTAATGCAATACCACTAAAAATACAGCATCATTCTCCACAGAGATTGAAAAAATGTCCCCAACATTCATATGGAATGGCAGAAAGCCACAGATATCCAAACATTTCTTCAGCAAAAGAAACACCTCTTGTGGAATCACCATACCTGATCTAAAGCTATATTACAAAGTTATATTGACAAAAACAGCATGGTACTAGAATAAAAACAGAAAAATAGACCTAGGGAACAGAACTGAAGACCCAGACCTTAGGTCAAGTGCCTACAGCTACTTGATCTTTGACAAAGGTGCCAATAATGTAGACTGGAGAAAAGTCAGCATCTTGAAAAAATGGTGTTGGACAAATTGGATGACCATATATAGAAAAATGAAATCAGAGCCACTCATTTCTCCATACACAATAATCAAGTCCAAATTGATTAAAGACCACAATAAAATACCTGAAACTCTTCAACTATAGGAAGAAAAAAATAGGAGATACTCTACACCATATATGACTGGGTAAAGACTTCCTGAACAAAACTCTAGTAGCCAAGGAAATTAAGCAAGCACTCAATCAATGGAATATCATGAAGCTAAAAAGGGTTTGCACAGACAAACATACCATAAGCAGAGCCAATAGAGTTCCACTGAATGGGAGAAAATCTTTGCCAACTATACCACTGAGAGAAACTTAATATCTACAATGTACAAGGAACTCAAAAACTAAACAATAAAAAATCAAAAATAACCCACTCCAGAAGTGGGGCAGAGAACTAAATAGGGAGTTCTCAGAGGAAGAATTACAAATGGCTAACACACACTTAAGAAAATGTTCCACATACCATTAGGGAAATGCAAATTAAAGCAACTATAAGATTCTATGTTACCCATTAAAAAGTCAAATGAAAACAAATATTGGCAGGGATATGGAGAAATAGGAACCCTCATTCACTTTTGTTGGGAATGTAAGCTGTGGAAATCAACATGGAGAGTCCTGAAAAGAAGGAATATAGAGTTACCAACAAACACTGTTAGTCCCTTACTGGGCATTTACCCTAAAAGTGCCACATCTCAGTTCAGAGATATTTTCTCAACCATATTTATAGCTGCTCAATTTATAATAGATAAAAACTGTAATCATCCCAGATGCCCATCATCGTATGAATGGATAAGCAAGATGTGGTATATCTACGTGACGGAATGATACTCAGCAGTAAGAAAAAGTGACATATTGAAATCTGTAGAAAAAATGGTCAAACTTAGAACAGGTCATTCTAAGTGAGCTCACTCCATCACAGAAAGACAACTGTTGCATGATTTCACTCCTCTGCAGTTCCTAACCTGGATCAGCCCCAAGTTGCTGACATAATTGAATAGCACATTGAGGCATGGACAACAGAGTTGGTAGGGATTGGGGGAAGGGAAAGGGCAGTGGGGGACCCAAAACTGAACCTAAATTGAACTAGTACCATAGAATCCTATATCCTGGAAGTCATACTAAAAGGTGGATCCCTCATGAGGATCTTAGAGGGAGCAACTGAATTGAAGGGCCCTGGTGAGTGAGATGAAACCTAGCCTCAAATTTCTCCTGTTCTCCTTCTTTTCTGGCTTTTTCTTTTTTCTTTCCCTTGACACTGACCTGTAACTCCCTGTTCCAGGATGTGGTCTACATCCACAATGAGCTGTTGATCAGCAAGACCTGCTAGATCTCCTAAAACAAACAAGACAGACTTCTACTGTTGAAGACACCATACACAGTTGACATGGACCAGGGACAGACCTGGTTGGAATCTGAAGGAAAGCCAGTCCCCAGAAAATTAGCTCATTTAGTGCTGGAAGGTGCTGCAGGAGCTACTGGGGGAAAGTGGCCAACATCTGTCTGAGCAACTCCAAGTCTAAGTGAATCAGAAGCAAGCAACCTGTTGTGATGCTCACAAAAGTGCAATAGTAGCATACAACCATGGTGGGTAACCAACTGCTTTTGGTTTCGCTAACAAATCCACTCAGAGGACAGGAAACCATATTGGGAACTGGGAAACAAGTCAAAGTCATATCCAGATAATGGTTCTGCTTTCCATTGTCATGCTCTCACTAACCTTAGGCTATAAGAGTGTCTAATCCCTTTTAATTCTCTCTAAATTAATAATGGTTATCCCATTTAACTGGTGCTCACTTCATTCTCCATTGGAGAATCTGCTTCTCTTTTTCAGACAGGAGCTGGATCTGAAGAGATAAACAATCCAGTACACTATACCCCGGCCCCAGCTGAAACCACAGAGGAACTGGGGAAATGAGCAAGAGTGAAACTTTCTTAGAATCTGATATTAGCACAAGGGTGATGGATAAAGATACTGAGTACATGCAACAACTACCAAACCAGAGATCCAGAGGCTCCTAAGTGTCCATCACTGAAGTAGACTTAAAATGCTCCTAGCATGGCTCAAGGAATTTTGTGGAAGAGGGGGTGGAAAGATTGTTAGAGACACAAGTTGAGACATTTTGCAGAGATATTGCCTCTCCCACCCCCATAATACATGACTCCCAATCCCCATGGGGTTTGAAAGGCTTGACCAATGAGAGGAACCAGACCAGATCAGTAAAGGGAGTTCAGGTCTATTGGCACAGCTCTTGGGCGAGGTTCACTGGTCCAAGATGTGAGGCCAGAGATGTCACATCTGGGACCTAAGACGGAGGTCTTTTAAAGGAGAGGGCAGAAGAGATGATGTGTTAACTAAGAACCAGGGGCAGGCTGAGAAAAGTAACTACTTCAAAGGTGAGAGGGAGCAGAGGTCTTCTTGTAAGGTCTCAACTAGGGAGGGGGACCAGCCATTGGCTGGCAGGGAAGTCTTGAAACTGCTAGTCCTGATCATGCCCAAGAATGTGGGTGATGGGGTTATTGGAGGGCATTGCCATCATGTTAGGTCCTTTGTTCTGAGTATGGTCCTGCCTAACATTCTCACCTGTTTGTGTATATGGGTGCCTGGCTACCTCAAGCTGGTTGGGGACGACATCAGGGAGGGAGAGAGTCATAAGTTGGCAGGTCTGTGCTCAAAGGACCATAAGAGCATCTGGTTGACGGCCACCCTGGAAACTCCCTGGAAGTGCCCCTGGAGGAAGTGGAGAGGAAAGGGAAGAAAGAGAAGAAAAAAAAAATCAGAAGAAAAAAAAATCATTATTAATGGACTCATAAGTGGGGCGAGCCAGGGTAGAGGCATGGATCGCCACCAGCTCGGGGAGGATGTCTGGTTAGTAAAGCAGCATTTGAGCTCTTCGCCCAGTGTCTGGAGTGTTTTACCTGGGTCTCCACTAGGCCTGATTCATTTATATAGTCGCAGCATTCTTCCCTGAGAAAGAGATATGCTCCCCCTTTTTTTTTGTGGTTACTAGGTTTAGAGCTGTTCTGTTTTGTAGAGTTACCTGTGCCAGCGATGACAGCTGGAGCTGTAGGGATTGTATGGCCATTGTGGTGGCCTCCACTGCTTCTGTGAGCCTTCCAGTGAGGTCAGTCATCTCTTGGGAAAAGTGTTGGGCTGCCATTAGGCTGCACCCCGGGCCTCCTCCTGCCAGGACTGATGCTGTGATTGGTGTGATTAAGTTTACTCCAACCAGTACAGTCAGTAATGCCCCTCATATTTTTCTTTGTAGCAATTCTGGGGCACCAGATACTGTTAATAATATAATTCTAATTCTCCCTTAGTATAGACTGTTAGCCTGAGGATCAAGGTGATTGGGATGAATAGGAATTTCCACTGGTGGGAAGCGCAGTGGTAAAGTGATGAGTTGCAAAGCAATAACATCCCTGGAGGTAAAGACAAGTCTGAAACAAGGTTATGGGTTTGTGTAGCAGGGAGACATTGTATCTCTGATGGAGCCCAGCACTCAGGGATATTGAGGTATGGGAGTATGAACAGAGGAGAGGAGAGGGGATGTCTTGGGTAATTATTTATAGGGGTAACATAGGTCTTTGTTAGAAGAGGAACAAAGGCAGGCCCTTGGAGTGCATAACAAAGAAAACGCATCATGGAGTTAAGAGACATATAGTTTTGTAAGAGTCCCAGGGACATGGGAAAGATCATTTTCCAGTAGTAATGGAGGGAAAAGCAGAGGCACTGTAAGGATAGGGAAGTATTATAGCCAATCTGATTGAGGATTGCCAAAGCATTTTGAGCCTTGGACTGTTGAAGGGTTTTGACTACTTTGATCTTACCCTCCCCATGTGATCCTGGAAAGTAGTAGAATCTGACTGCTGCTATGTGGCTCTGCCAGGCACTGGGATCACGTATGATGAAGGTGACATTTTTCCATTGGTCTTGCCACTGACACCAGATCAGGTCTTGTGGCTGTTTTGGATGCAGGCATAGTGTATATGACATTACCTTGGAATAACGACATAGTTGTGGTAGGTTTCCAATTATCCCCATCTATAGGTAGAATCCCCCAAACATAGTGGAATTTGAGTGACCAGGAGGGACAGCCTTCCCATCCCCTAGGATATCGACAATTTGAGGATGCTTGGTCTGCTTGAAAGCAAACATATATTCTTGCTTTTTGGGTTCCTTCATTGGAACATTGGTGATGGCATGTAGAAACAGCATCAAAGGTTAGGTGGACTGCATTGCAGGAACCAAAATGCCATGAAGCATAGTTGAGTAGGGTGGTCTGTTGTCCCTTGTCCTCTAAGGACCAGACCTCAAATTGGAGCTCACAGGAGGTGAAATGCAGCCAATTGCCCAGGTGGTGGGAGTCATGCTAAGTAAGAGCAGATGGTTAGAGAATTTAAGGGAGATAGGACCTGTTTGCTGTGCAGACCAGCCATTTTGTCCTGAAGCTGGCTTAATCCTGGAGATGTGGTACCAGCAGGAGTGTCCCAGAAGTTTAGCTGCCAAGGGGGTGGTGAGGAAGGGTTAAGGAAAAGGGGAAGTGGGTGGTAAAGGCCTGAGGGCTTGGAAGGGAAGTTGTGATTGAGGGGGGAGTAGGAGATAAGGGAGGGGGGACTGGAGCAGGATGAGGAGAAGAAGAGGTGGAGAGGGAAGGAGGGGTGGGGTGGCAGCAGGACAGGGAAGAAAAAGGGAAGGCTGGCAACCATTGTGAGGGCTGGGTGGAGGGGAGTCAAGTGTTCAGTTAGTGCTGAAGACTCGGTTTTGGGATTTGAGTTTTGTGGTTCTGATTGGTTCATAGGCTTGTCTATTCTGGCTCGCAGAACCCTAGCCATGGAACATTGGCTACGGAGAGAAGGACAATGTAGTTTTAAAAAGCCTGAACATAAGGGAGCTCAGACCATTTGCTGGTGTGATGACAGAAGTTTTCTAAGTCATGGAGAACACTGAAATTTAGTGTCCTTTGGAGGCCAGTGTGAGTGATTGTCAGGTTTATATAAAGTCCAATTTTTTGAAAGTAAAAAAATCAGGCATTTAGGTTTAATGGTTTGGTAGAGTTCCAGTTTGGATATGTTTGGTAACAGACAGCTCAGTGGCGACTGGGGGTCCACTTTTGTTTCAGAGTTGCCCATTTTAAAGCCCAGGCCAGAGGCTCTGAGCCAGGGGGACAGAGACCAGAGACCAGAGTGAGTTGTCCCAAACAATAGCTTGAGCCTAAAACAGTGATAGAGATGGTGGGTAATCCCAAGGGGGAACATCTTCCAGAGCCTGGCTGCCTGGCAGCAGAGAAAAATGGAAGTACTTGTCCTGGCTCAGCAACGACTTTGGACAGGAGCCCCAAGAGGCGGAGGCTAGAAAGGAAGAAATTTACTGTGAATCAGAAAGTTACCAATTGTATCGGATTCACAGCCCAAGGAGGAGAGGCCTCCAACAGTTGACCGGGGATCTGGCCTCTTGGGACTTGGGACTCAGCTTCTCCTCAGGGTTTCAGCACCAGATGATGATGAAGACTGACCTTAATCTTCTATAGCTTTTCTCTTTCTCTCTCCCCCTCTCTCTCTCTCCCTCCCTCTCTCCTCTCTCTAACTCTTTTATATTAATAATCTTTTTCTTCCTTTTCTTAGTGGGCACTGACCTGTAACTCCCAGTACCAGCATGTGGCTATCATCCACAATGAGTTTTTGATCAGAGAGGCCTACAAGGTTTCCTAAAAGATAGAAAGATTTCTGTCAGAGTACTTGATGACCCACCAAAGGTTAGTGATAAGACCCTACTGCTGAAGACACCTTATGTGGTTGACACTAAAATGGAATGGCATGGCTGGAAGCTGGACGAGAGTCAGTCCCCAGACAGTCAGTGTGTCTAGTGCCAGAAGGTGCTACATGGGTGACTGGGGGAAAATGAGCAATATCTGTCCAAGCAACTCATGGTCTAACCTACTTAGCAGCAAATAACCTGTCATGATGCTCACACAAGTGCAATAGTGGCACACAACCATGGTGGGGAACCAACTGCTCTTGATTTGGCTAACTGATCCCCTCAGTGGTATGGGTCCCATAGCTGGATCTGGGAAACAAGTCAGAACCATATCCAAACATAAGCCCACTCTCCATTATCAAGCTACAAGAGGGCTTACACCTATTAAATTCTTTATTAAAAAAGTAAGGGTTATCTCATTTATCTGGTGCTGACTTACTCTCCATTGGAGAATCTGCTTCTCTTTTTCAGATAGACATAGATCCTAAGGAGAGAGCCACCCCATCATACCTCAAAAAGGCCCCGTCTGAAACTAAGAACAATGGGCGAAACAAGCAAGGGTGCTGTTTTCTTGGTGAACCGGGTACCAGCACAAGGGAGATCAACACAGAGAAACATCAACTCCTACCAAATCAGAGATCCAGAGACCCAGAGGTCCCCAACATCTCATCACTGAAGCAGACCAAAAATGAACCCAACATGGCTCAGGGAAATTTTGCGGAAGAGGGGATGGAAAGAATGTCAGAGCCACATGTTGGGTCATGATATGCAGAGACATTTATCCTCCCCATAACTGTGGGATAACTCCAGAATGCATGACCCATATACCTCAACAAGGAGGGGCCAGGGGGAAGGGGTAGGACATGGATGAGCCTAACAATGGTACCAAATTGACTGTATTCACTGAGTACAAAAATAATTAATAAAAAAGAAAGAAAAAAAAAAAGAAAAAAAGACTTGACCAATGTGAGGAACCAGATCAGACCTGATCAGTGTCGCGAGCACTCTCAAAGGTGATTGGTTGAGAGGATTCCGCCCATGAAGGTCAATAATACTCAGACGCTGGTGTACTCGCAAAGGAGTTTACTGGGATGAAAGTCACACACAAGCAAGTCCAAACTATCACAACTAATATTATAGCTAATATAATATATATCCAAATTATATTCATCACTACTAACA
The DNA here is from genome assembly GCF_020740685.1 of Jaculus jaculus. NCBI lineage: Eukaryota > Metazoa > Chordata > Mammalia > Rodentia > Dipodidae > Jaculus > Jaculus jaculus. Next base: position 38,129,643 of record NC_059103.1, read on the forward strand.
CAATATTTCTAGTGAGTCTAAAATGTATACAACCTGATATCGCGAGACTTGGTCTCAACGCGAGACTCGGTCTGTGAGATTTCTGATGTCACAACCTGGCGACGCGGGGTCCGTGCTCCGACTTTCTCTCGGTTCGCAGTTTTCAAGGCGAGTCTCAGTCGTCTCGGTCGTTCGGACAGCGTGTCGGGCAGATGAATTCGGATCAGTGATGCGTCTCGCGGAGGTCTCAGTCCGGACCGCTGAGCAGCCGTTCAGTCAGTCATAGTGTCGGGAGGACTGGGACAACGGCTGCTAAGCAGCTGGGTTTTTGTATTTTCCACTACTTATCTAGGGTTGCACACACCTTCTGGTAATCTCTTACTATGTCATTGTACTCAGTTTTTTTCTTAGATTTTTGCTTACAAAGGTTGACTTTGCAATTTTACTCTCACACACAAAGAAAAACAAACTTATTTATCTAAACTGTCCCTGGACCATATGCTGGTCCTTACATGCTCATAACAATCAGTAAAGCTATATTAGGTTTATTGGCACAGCTCTCGGGCAAGGTTCAGTGGTCCTAAGATGTGAGGCTAGAGAAGTCACATCTATGACCTAAGATATAGGTCTTTTAAAGGGAAGGGCAGGGGAAGATGACGTGTTATCTGGGAACCAGGGGCAGGCTGAGGAAATTAACTGAAGGGTTAATAGCCTTCCCTGAAAACTAAAGGGAACTAAATAGTTAATAGCTATCCCTAAAGTTTGCTGGCAATAAAGAAGTTTGGCACCTTCCCTGATTGATGTACTCCCCTTAGCCTAGCTGGCTTTGAAGGACCAGAGACCAGCTAAGTATCATCCCTTAGTCCTGACTGAAGAAGCCTGTTCTGAACAAGGACACAAACAGCTACAATTTTCTTATCAACTGCACCTGGTACAATCTGTTTTTCTTAGGATCCTCCTTGTAAGATTACACCCTAGCCTGGCTTAGTGCTTCAGCCTTCATCCTTCTTGCTGTTTTTTGTAATAAACAGTCTATCTGTAGAGATCAAGTCCAGTGGTCTCTTCTTTTGTTTTTCTCTTTCACTTTCCTTACAGTAACATAGGTCTTTGGTGGGAAAGAGGGAACCCCATTAACTCCCATAATAGATAGTGGGGCCGGAGAGGGCAGGCAAAACAGAAAAGGTAGTCCCCATGTCAACCAGGAAGGTGATGGACTTACCCACTACCCCAAGATGTGAGGCCAGAGAAGTTGCATCCAGGACTTTAGATGGAGGTCTTTTAAAGTGAAGGGTTGGGGGAAGATGACGTGTTAGCTAGGAACCAGGAGCAGGCTGAGAAAAGTAACTATTTCAAGGATGGGAGGGAATAGAGGTCTCCTTGTAAGGTCCCAACTAGGAGGGGGACCACCCATTGGCCAGCAGGGGAGTCTTGAAACTGCTGGTCCAGCTCATGCCCATGAATGTGGGTGATGGGGTTATTGCAGGGCATGGCCTTCATGTTAGGTCCTTTGTTCTGAGCATAGTCCCATCTAACAGGGTTGAACTGCAACCCCAATGAATCAGGCCTCTTCAGAAAAGAGGCAGGGAGGAGGGAAAGGATGGTACCATGTGTTGTTTACATACAAAATACGTCCATATCTAATAAAAAAGAATACATACAAATAAAACATATGAAAAGGTAAAAAGAAGATTATGTGTGGGGAGATAAGACAAATATCACATGCTTTCTCTCATGTGTAGATTTAAATACAAATACGTATTTATACATGTGCACATATGTTATGAGAATAGGAGACTATTTGAGATAATGAAAGATATTAGCAGGAGGAAGGAGAGGAGACACTTAGGGACACTGAAGGTGTAAAGTGAGCAAAGTGTTACATTTCTCTACATTTCTTTATACCTGTCTTAGAGAAAAATAGAAGTCACTTCTTGTAAGAGCTCATAAAAGAATGGAATAAAACACTTGTTTAAGCAGATGAGGTTGGTAGATAAGCAGGAGGCTCTGCTGATGGTAGGTAAACTACCTGATCTAAATAGCATTACCCTGGGGCTGCACTGTTGAGCAAAATCCCTAGGGGCAGATAAGCAGGACATTGCAAGACTCCTGGTCACAGGCCTACCTCACACCCCCCGGGTGCCTCCTGTAATTGACCACAGACCCATTTATAAGTTCCTTTTTTTATTTTCCCTATCATCTTCTAAGACACACTGAAGTCTCCACTATGTTAAAAATTACTTTTATGGCTGTAACTGTAACATGTGAACTGTGATTTATGTTTTAACTCCTATCCTTTTTCTTTTTCCTTCTATAAACATCATGTGGTTATTTCCTATAAAAGCTGACACTCTGAACAGTTTGGGGATGCATCCTGAAATCCTGACCTCTGGGGTGCAGACCTGATATACAAGACTTTCTTCTTTTCCTTTCTTTTTTATTCAATAAAACATTGCTTCATGTTCTGTGAGTCAATGGTCTTACTTGTGTGGGGACATTGGACCCCATAACAGAGGCACGGTGAATATGAAAGACATAATGGCATACATGTATGAAAATGTCTCATTGGGACCCATTATTTTGTGCAATCACTTTTAAAATTAATTAAATAATTAATTTTTAAAAAATATTTTATTTTTACTTATTTATTTGAGAGAGGGAAAGAGACAGAGAGTAAGAGAAAGAGAATGGACACACCAGGTCTTCCAGCCACTAAAAATAAACTCCAGATGCATGTGCCACTTTGTGCATCTGGCTTACATGGGTCCTGGGGAATCAAACCAAGGTCCTTTGTCTTCACAGGCAAGCAGCTTAACAGCAAAGCCATCTCTCCAGCCCTAAATAATTAATGTTTTAAATGAAAAAGTAAAAGTTTTTAAAAGGTTCTGTTTAACACAATATTCTGCCATCCCTTCTGACTCACTTTAGGACAGGACCAGGAGTTGGATGTATCACACATTCGAGGCATCCTTCTGCAGTTGGTCCACCACCATCCTACTGTCTGAAATTCTGTGAATCACAAAATTTCTCAAGAATGGCAATACAGCTATTAGTAAGAGCAAATAAATTGAAACACTTTGCAGCAGATGGCTCAACCACATGGGAAGACCTGTGGGGATGCTAACCAAGTAAGACAATGTGGGGAAATTGCAGCCAATACATTCATCCCACATACCCCTGGTCACACCTCCATGGGCAGGGGGCTCTGCCTCTCCAGGGGAACCCAGCTTGTCCACACATCAACACATTCACTGGGAGCTGCCATTTCATGTCACTTTGTCCTTTAGCATTTCATAGATGATAACCTCAAATGAATTCAGAAGCAGAGACTCTGTATTAGTTAAGGTTCTCTGAAGAACAGAGCCAGTAGAATGAAAATGTGTTACAAAAACAATGGACTAGACACCCTCGCAGGATTTGGACTGGTAGTCCTGCAATAGCAGTTTAACTGCTGAGCAGACTGAGGCCCCACTAGCTTCTCTGTCCATGAAACTGAACACTTCAGCAGTCTCAGCATGGTGCTAAAGTCTGACAGATGCCTGGGGAGTCACTGGCCTTGAAGGACTCAGCCTTTAGTCCACAGTGAAGAGCTGAAGAGACTGAGTTCCAGCATCCATGAAGGGTAACAGCAATGGGGCAGATGCACTCACCAGCAGGTATCGTGGGCAACAGGTAAAAAGGCACTGTGTCCTCTCAGAGTGTCATTCTATTCAGTCCATCAGCAGAAGGGTCGCCCACACTAGGTGAAGGTCTTCCTCTTACTTCCTGGAAAAACCCTCGCAGACCTGCCCAACAGGCATGTCGTCTCTTACTCATTTCCTGATCTGATCAAGTTGACAATAAAAATTAACTGTCATATCTAAGGTAATTTTGACTAATTTTGAATTCAAAATTGGTTACTTAGGCTAGCAGAGATAGCTGTAGCTATGAAAATAGTGAGTAAAAGTGTTTTATGTCAAGACTTTCCTGGCTAATCTAGAGCTGGAGATAAGCCCTTCTATTGCTTTATAACCTCACATCTCTCCTAAATATGTACTTTATAGATTCTAAAGAAATATGTTTTGATTTATAGTGATTTTGCTATTAAAGCATCAGAGAATAAATACTAAGATGCATAGGTACCTGTGACTGGAATGAATGTGCACACATACACACACACAATCACACACATACAAAACTTCTAGCATTTTTTTCTATATCATAACAGAGAACATATCCCAAAAAGATCAGAAAAAAATCCATGGTCACTTAACTTACTCTAAATGCTGGACATGTCACTGAATCCAAAAGCCCTTGTTTTTGCCAGCAGCCAAATCTAGAGGGAAATGGTGTTTCTGCCTGAGACTATAAATGGTATCATTGGCCTTTTCACAGCGCCTAGAGCTCAAGAGAGAGCTATGTGTACAAGGATACCTCATTCACTTTAACTCACTATCTCCTTTTAACCTCTTCTCATATCTTCTTTGGAAAGCATAACATAGGCCAAAAACATGAGTATTAATCTTACATTTGGAAGGGGTAAGCAGAGAAGACAGAGTGAGAGGAAAAGATGATGAGGGAAGGAGTATTGGACAGAGTTAGATGGCATGCTTTGTGGTGGTGATACATGAGAGCAACCCTCTCACATTTCCCAGTTCCAAGAGGTGGGAAAAGTCACCACGTCTTAATGGAAGTCGTTACCAAGTCACATTGTAATATTAATCAAATAGGGAAGAAACAACAATTTTTTAAAGGCCAGAGAGATGTCTTAGCAGTTAGCAAGTTAAAATTTCCTATTTAACTTGCCTGCGAAGTCTAACAACCCATGTTCAACTCTCCAGATCCCATGTAAGCCAGATGCACAAGGTGACACAAGCATGCAAGGTCACATATGCCCACTAGGTGGTGCCAGCATCTGCCATTTGATTTCAGTGGCTGAGGCCCTGGCATGCCAATTCTCTCCCTCTCCCACTCTCTCTCTAAAATAAAAAATAAAATTTCAAAAAGAAAATAGGAAAGAATTATGACTATTTTTCATTTTTTCTGCTATACTCTCTATTTTTTTCACTGGCATATACTAAGTATACAAGATAGTGGGCTTCATTATGCCATTTTCATACATGTATGTAATTTACCTTGATCATTGGTATTCTCTCTGTTATCCACACTTATCCCTCCCAGTGCTTCTTCATCCCACTGGTCCTCTTCCTGTTCCCTAATAGTCCTCATTAATGATTTTATGAGATTTTATAGATTCCACATATAATAAAAAACATGACATTTGTGTTTTTAGTTCTTACTAATTTCTCTTAACATGATGATCTACAGCTCCTTCCATTCCCCAGCAAATGACAAAATTTCTAATAATCATTTATATAGCTGTCTCACATTTTGTATTCATTAATCTATTGATAATCATGGGGACTGATTCCACACAATGGATATTGTGAATAGTAGAGCAAATAACATGGGTGTTGAAGTATCTTGATTATCTGCTGCCTTTTATACCTTTGGTTATATACCCAAAAGAGGTATGATTGGATCATATGGCAGTTCTATTTTTAGTTTTGTGAAATTTAGTTCTGTGAGATTTCTCCATAATGATTTCCATAATGGCTGCATTAATTTACATTCCCACTAACAGTGTATAACGACCCCTTGCCCCCAGCATCCTTGCTACAGCCAGCATTTATATTTTTGTTTGTTTTCTTGACTATATCCATTCTGACTGGGGTAAGATGAACTCTCAATGCAGTTTTGATTTGCAGTTCCAAATCAAATGGACAAAGATACTGAACATATGTTAACTTTTAGTGCAAATGACATAGTTTATGTTCCCACCCACCTAACTTCTCTAAAAATTTCCTATTTTTGCTTTGTGTCTTTGTGTGTGATTCATTATTAATACTCTAAACCCTCACATTAAATTCTCTATCATTTTGCTAATGATCTTGCCTCTTGTAACTAGTGACATCTCTCTGTAGGCCTCCTATATTACCCAAGACACCATTAATGCCAAACTATTGGACAATAACTTCTCAGAGGTAATGCATCCATGACTTGTGCCCAATAAAGAACAGAAAACACCACAAATGGATCCTTAGACACAACTGTTCTGTAAAAGTTCCTCAGCTGTGTTAACTGGCCTATTTGTTTCAGGTTGTTATAGTTCTCCAATCAAATCTCTTTAAAGACCCTCTATCTTTAGTGATACCAAGACACAGCCCTCAAATAAGGAAACTTCATCTTAAAAGTAAGCCCTGAAAGAGGTGGAAACATGTAGTCAAGGAGATGGGAGCAATTAGAAATGTGTACACACGCATATGGAAGTGTTATGGCAAGTGTGACTAAAATTATTTGTTCATCCTAGGGAGCAAATTTAGGTCTTATGGGTGAGAAGTTACTGGTCCAAAGATTTTTCATTATAAGAAAATATTTCTAAGATGTAGATATGTCTAAACTGGTAAGAAATTGACTATGAAGTCAGAGTTGATGAAAGCAAGAGATGAGTGTGGAGATAGCACTTTTTCTATGTGAGTGAAGCCACAAGAGTACACAATCCTTCCCAAAATTAATGCTGTTCACAACAGATAGTTTCCCACCATCAAACAAACCAAGAAACCATCATGTGCAAAATTATGAAACATTTACAGGAGCTGTTAAGCATAGTTGCTTTCAAAAATGAGATATGTCATGCTTAAAGAGATATAAGAGCAAACAATTAGGATACAGAATGAAAATTAGATGCTCAACTTATCTATTTTTATCTAAAGTATAATAAATTAGGTTTTTCTACTATTTCCCATATGGACACTGTTATTACTTCATTTGCATCTTTATGAGTAAATATGTGTATATTAGAAATGCATGTCCTATTTTGAACCACTTAAGTACATATACTTATTTAAAAATATGTATTGAGAGCTTATAATATGCTAGGATTTTTTCCAAGTACCAAGGATCTAGAAAGAAACAAAAAGACAGTGTGCACGCTGTTCCAGAGCTTTGTGGGGAAGACCAACTGGAAACCAAGAAAGGAGTACCATGAGTCCTCACTTCATAATCACAACTTATGTTCCTTTAGTTTCTGCAGACAGTGAATTAGTGAATCACAAGCCATTACTCTCAAGAAAAATAGTCTTGAGTTAGGTTTCTGTTAGCTTTTATCACATTTTCATCAACTGACCAAACCATAATCATTTTTTTATGTGTTTCTGTGTAAAAGCACCTTGTTCAATATGTATATTTCTGGCTCATTAACACTTGACTCATGGCCAGAAGCTCTATAACTCCTGTCTGGATTTACCTAACACATGTTTTGTTCATAAAGTGCTTCCCAGCTTTCTTGCAGCAGTGCAGCATTAGGTTTGGGAGTCATCTGTAAGAGAGAAATCACCACCAACAATAAAACGAACACAAAAGGTCAAGAAAACTGGCACTAAATATGTCATTGAAAAGAGGCTTGTACGCAGTGTGAGAGCTAAAACTAAGAAAGCAGATGGTTCCACTGTTCAAACTTGTTCAAAAACATGTGCATCAGGAGACTCAAATATTTTGCCTCTGTGAACATCTGAAAAGCAGCATACATACCCAATGTGGGGTTATAAACATAGTGAGTAGGTGAGCTCACAAGTACAGCATCCAAAAATAATGAAAATCTACCATATGGAATGGTCTTGTTATGACGAGTAATAAATCAGGGAAAAGGAGTGTAAACTGTTGGGTGAGATTGGCATGAGGTCAATATCCAACTTTTTGATATAAATAATTTATTTATTTAGTTATTTTTGAGACAGAGAGAAAGGGAGAGAATGGTTACGCCTCTAGCCACTGCAATCAAATTCCAAACACATGTGTCACCTTGTTCTGCTTTACCTGGGACCTGGAAAATTGAACCTGTGTCCTTAGGCATTGCAGGCAAGCACCATAACCACTAAGTAATCTCTCCAGCCCAATATCCAACTTTATATAAGTCCAGAGCCCTAAAGGAGATAGTAAAGCAAGCCATTTGTGTACCTGAGGAAAGGCCTTATTGGAATAACAGTGCAAAGCCCAGAGACAGGTGGGTGTGTGGTGCCTTAAAGGAACAAGTAGGGAGGCTGTGTGAAAATAAGGAAAGGAAAATGGCAGGAAAAGCAAGTGGAGACACCATTAAGGAGATGGAGATTACATAAGGATGTTTGTCACTCTAAGGAATTTAGCATTTATTCTGGGTCACTTACCCTGAAGTAGTAAGTCACTGGCATACTTTCAGGAAAAGAGAGTCAAAATCTGACTATTAGAGAAGCATCTTTTAGTGGAGTATAGATGCAGGAGATACCAGTGAGGTGACTACTGAATGGCCAAGGCGATGACTGAAGCCAGAACTGGGTGGTAATGGGAGAGGAGATGAAGATCTGTTGGGGTCTCGATTCCAAAAGTGATACTGGCAAGTTTAGTTCATGGATTGGATGTAGACAGTGAGAGAGGGAAGAATGAAAGATACAACTGAAGAAACAGACCCAAGCAGATGGAAAAAAAATACAGCTGTCATTTCCTCACATGCAGAAAACTTTGAAAGAGAATGAGTGCAACGAGGAAGAGCAATCAGGGGTTTGGTTTGAGGCACCCTGGGATTGAGATATCTGTTGGTCACTGGTGGGAATGTTCAGCAGGCATTGTCTGAACCTCAACGGGAAGCTTTCAGTATAAAAATATTGAAACTCACAAATTAAATGGGGTTACCTAGAGTAAGAATAACAGCACAACAGAGAGACAGAGGCATAACTGAGCCTTGTGGTTCTCCAATGTTAAGTCATTAAGCTTAAGGAAAACCAGCAGAGATGGTGCTATGAAAACATTAGGAACTGAGTTTGATACCCAGAACTTATATAAAAAGACCAGTCATGGTTGTCGTTGGAGAGATGGCTCAACAATTAAATTTGCTTGTATGCAAAGTGTTCTATTTCCCAGTACCCACATAAAGCCAGATGCACAAAGTGGTGCATGACTCTGTAGTTGGCTTACTTTGGCAAAGGACTCTGTCACTCCCATTCTCATTTTCTCTCTCTTTCAAATAAATAAATATTTAAGTAAACAAGGAAAGAAAGAAAAAAAGAAAGGAAGGAAGGAAGGAAGGAAGGAAGGAAGGAAGGAAGGAAGGAAGGAAGGAAGGAAGGAAAGAAAAAGATTTGGTGTAGTAGGGCATATTTATAATTCTAGTACTAGGGAAGTAGAGACAGGCAAATCCCTGGAGCTCATTAGCCAAGGACTCTATCCTACTTAGCAAGACTTTATCTCAAAAAGTGTGGATGGTGCCTGAGGAATGACACCTGACTGAGGCTGTCCTTTGGCTTCTACTACACACACACAAACAACAGAAGGAGAGAAAGAGAAGAAGAAGAAGGAAGAGAAGGAGGAGGAAGAGGAAAGCCAGCAGATAAACTGCAAATGGTTCAGAAGAAACTAGTGAATGTTATATTGAAGGCAGAATGAAGTGGTTTAGGAGTAGATGGCTAACTCTGTCAAATGGTTCTAAAAGATAACATGAACACTAAGAGTCACCTATTGAATTTAGCTATTTCGAAGTCCCTGCTGAACTTATCAAGATGTCAGATGGGAATGTCAGATTAAAGTTTGAGGAAGCATGTACTTCCAAGATAACATGTGAGAAGAGGAAGTGGAGATAGTATGGATAAACAATTCTTTCAAGGTTTTGTCAAGAGATTGGGTGGCCTGGAGGAGATCAACTGGGGTGGTATTTCAGTATATTTGGAGGGAAATATATGACCCTGGAGAAAGGATATAACTAATTGGAGGAGCAATGTCTTTGAGTCAGGGTGAGGGATGCAAAGTGTTGGGACCTGGAGAGTCATGCTTACACAGGGAAGATGCAAGTAAACCAGGACAGTGTGGAGAGGCATAGATGTCTGATGGAGGGTGCAGAAAGGCTCCTCTTTGCTGGCCTCTATTTTCTCAGCAAATTAAGCAGCTCAGTGATTAACAAAGAGCAAGTTATGAGGAGGACATGTAGGGAATTTGAAAAATGGAAAATATTATAAAATAGCATTTCAAATGGTAAAAGTATAAATTAACTTTGGATCTGAAGTAAAATGTCTGTGGAGTTCCTAGAACCCACTTACTTGATAATGCCACCTCCTTGCACTGCCCATCTCTGGCCTTTCACCCAGAATTGGTTCCACCTCTGCTGCCAGGTCCCCACAGAGCCAAGGTCCATGCTTGCTTCAGCACCTATTCAAAGGTGGGGCATTTGAGGGACGCAGTCTCACAGCAAGGGAAGCCAGGAATATTTCTGTCCTTTCAGCCTACTACCCTGCTACCTTCTTTAGCGGATGCTGCTTCCTACCAAAACTCATATAGCAGAGATCCTCTTATGGACAAGGAGGCTTCAATCTCCAAACAGTAAACAAAAGACAGTAAGTATGTGCCTAGTACATGTCCCTTACAGTTGCAATTCCCCATTCCTTGCTTGAGGCTTTGAAAGGCAGCCAGCATCCTTTGCGTCTTTTTACTTAATCTTCCAAGATATTATTAGGAGTTCAATTTGGAACTATATGATTGATGATATAGATTCAATCCGAGTACATTTACTACTAATACTGCAATAATTTCACACTGGAAGAGGTAACTGTGAGCAATAAATTCACTTCCTAAAATGCCAATTTTACACAAATAAAATCAATGTGAAATTGATTAACTCTTAACCACTGACATTTCCTAATAAAATATGAATGATTTAAACTATTCTTAATCAGTATTATAGAAGGCTCAAAATTTTCATGGGTTTTCCCATAAAACATTTTATGACTTCATGCCTCACTGTGCATTTATGAGCAGCATAGCTGATACTTCCCAGAGCTTGGGGCACACCCTCCAATCGATGCTCTGTGATTAGGCAGGTACTGCACTTCTGTGAAGAGACTGCACCGCTGTTCTTTTACACTCATCAATTTAAAGGTGCACTCCAAGTTGTTCTTAGCATAGTATTCATTTTACAGGATTCTACTCAGAACAACAAAATAACCACAGTGTGCTTACTATTTGTGGACATTATACTGTACACTTTAGAAATACTCACAGCATCCTTGGGTTGCAGGTACAGTGGGCAGTATTATTTTATAGATGGAGAAGACAAAACTCACAGACACTAGAGCTTGTACACAGTTGTGCTGCCAGTAACTGATTGAACCTGGAGTCAGATCTGTCTCCAGTTCAGACCAAACCTACCCCCTTTTGATCATTCACCACACAAGGTACACAAACATACACACATATCTGAGTGTCATTATATATCTGGACACCCAGACCAGCCTATAGAAATAGGCAAAATACATGTATTTTCAGTTTTTAGTGGAGAAATGTAATGTGTGCAATCAACTTTTTCTTACAAAATGTGGTGGTTTGATTCAGGTGTCCCCCATAAACTTAGGTGTTCTGAATGCTAGCTCCCCAGCTGATGGAGATTTGGGAATTAATGCCGCCTGGAGGGAGTGTATCGTTGGGGGCGGGCTTATGGGCTTTATAGCCAGTTTCCCCATGCCAGTGTGTGGCACACTCTCCTGTTGCTATGGTCCATCTTATGTTGACCAGGGGGTGATGTCCACCCTCTGTTCATGCCATCGTTTTCCCCTGCCATCATGAAGCTTCCCCTCGAGCCTGTAAGCCAAAATAAATCTCTTTTTCCCAGAAGCTACTCTTGTTGGGTGATTTCTACCAGCAATGCGAACTGGACTGCAACAGTAAAGTGGTACCAGGAGTGGGGTTGCTGCTAGACACCTGACTATGTGGCTTTGGCCTTTTGGAGCTGATTTTCAAGAGGAATGTGGGAGGATTTGAAACCTTGGCCTAAGAGATGCTTTGCAGTGCTGTAAGTACAGCTTGATGGACTATTCTGGTCAGAGTTGAAAGACCTGAATGCAGTAAGAACTATGGACTGTGAAGTTTGGCTTATGAGGGTGTGAAAGAGCTTTGCCTGGACTGAGCTAGCAATTTTTGTGTGAAAAGCTTGCTCTTATGCCCATGTCCTGAGAAGTTGTGCAGGGTTGCTTGGCGTAGAAATGAACTGGTGTGAGCAGAGGGATTAGAATCCTAAACAGAAGTGTAATTAATTACAGGGAGTAAGCCTGGTATGTGCTTCTTTGGGGCTATCAGCTGTCCAGTTCTCCAAATGTCCCACCAAGTTTTGAGTGGGGTTCGTGGTGAAGCGCATCCTAACACAGGAGTTACTCACTATGGACATTTCCTAACTCAAACCTCTCATCTGGTAAAAACAGTGAACTGAATGGACAATCTAGGAACAGTATCCATGAATCCTCATTTTCTTTTCACTTTGTCTGGAAAATCATTAACCCTGATTTTGTCCCGTTGCAAGCTGAGACCACACAAGGGGAAACTGTGTAATTGTACATGATCAAACCTGCTCAGTTTCTGCTCAGCAACTATCCCTTTTTTTTTTTTAAGTAACACCATACCTGAATTTCAGCTAGAATCATGGTTACATGGAAAACAGTTCTTCCCTCAGAAATGTAAGAGGAAGTCTTTTATTGTCATGAGTTAAGCTTCTCATCCTTGCTACTCTCTTAGGCAGTGGCCGTATTGCCTCTTGTGTCCCAATTCCCAAAGCCCAAGTACTAGGTAGACCATGCTTTAAGTCACTCACCCATCACCTTCTTTCAAAAGCATCAAATTGCTTGACACATCTGCCATCAGCCTAAGACACTAGCATCCCTTTTTCCATCTGCTAACACACCTCTGGTCCAGGCATTCATAACCCATTAAGTCTACACCTAACTCCCTATCTCCCTGTCCATCACTATCCATCATTATTTTGTTGACTTCAGTTTCCATATTCTTAGCCCTGTACCCCTTACCTCTCCATTTTTTGACCACCTCACTAATAATAATTTTAGTCCACTATATCTTAATTATACACTCATGAGATTATATATAAGCCTTGGGCTGTCCCAAAAATGTAGTTACTAAAAAATTGTTTTATTTAAATAAGCCTACTCTAAATAAAATTCAAATCCCAATGTGTACATAGCCCCAGCCACTCTTCCAGAGCTCGGTAGCTTCATGGGGCTAACAGCTGCCATGTTGGAAGTGTGAAAGAATTTCTATCATTTCAGGAGAGTCTACTGACAGTGCTCATCTAGACTATTGGATGCCACCCCTGACGGCACCTTCTCCAGTTATTCCAGTTTTTGCTCTTTCAACCAAGTCTTAGTTACCTATTGCTGCTATTACCAGTTCCCACAAACTTATTGGCTTAGCACTACACATATCCATACAGTTCTGGAAATGTCCAGAATCAGTTTCACTAAACCAAAACAAAAGTATAAAAGTAGGGAAAACATATGCCAACTCCCCACATCTCCACTCTTCACAGTAACCTGGTAAGGAAGGCGCTGTCATTATTCCACTTTTGGAAAGATAGAATCCAAGAAGTTAACCCACTCCAGAACTGGTTACTAGGAAGAGTGCCTGGGGCCTCATGCCTTGACTGCTTTTCTGCTTTCTTAACCCTGACACTCAGCACCTCTTCAATGTAAATGTATCATTTGGCTTCTGAGTGTTTGAGTTAATACACTCATTCCCAGCCATGGTCAGGACTAGTCATTTGTGCCTGGAATGAAGGAAAAAGAGATTGTAAAATTGGGAGCATATGCTGCAGTTGTGCCCATGGGTAGAACATTTCTTTCAGGTCCTTAGGGAAATGCATGGGTATTCACTGGAACCTGGCAGTATAGGGTTCCTCAAATGAACCTGTGATCTGTACATCTGGCATTCAAGCATGGGAAGAGTGTCCCTCCATGCTTCAGAGGCATCCAATACTTTGGAATGTCTCACTTAGTGGCTGCATATCCAATTAGACATCAAGCTTAAATTTCTTACTACCAAATACTAATATCTGGAGTTAAGGAATGATTCAAACTTTGTTGCGCCCCTCCCGCCAGCAGGAAGAACGACAACAACAGGATTCTTCTCAAGCACACTTTATTGGGAGCTCCAAACTGAAAGAGAGAAGGACCCCGACCCTACGGAGTGCCAAGCTTATATACTTATGGTCATGTGATTGTATAGCATCGTCTGATTGGCTTAAGTCTCATCAGATGATTTTGCATCACCCAATCGGGATGGGTGAGCAACCATATTAGAATAACATCATGTGCTCATGCGCAGACAATTAGGATACAAAAGCAGTAAACAAGCTGACATGGCAAAGCCTGACGAAGCCAGCATGGCTTCCCACAAAACTTTGCATAAGGTACCCATGAGAGCACCCTTTGCATCCTATGCACCTTGGTATTATCCTCCTTCAAATAGTGAGCTTGAATGAAACTCTCTATCTTTCTCTCCTTCTTTCTCAATCAGGACGTGGCTGGGACACTTTCACAGACAAGCCTGAAGCATTTGACAAACAAAAGATTTACCATTGTCCTGTCATAATAGCAGTGGAAAAGACTAAAATGAAATATTTATTTCTCCATCATTCGGGGAGAGTAATAGTCGTGCAAGGCAGGTAAGCATCACCTGAACTAGTCTCTATGTTTTTCCCCCAAAGCAACCTCACTCTCTCTCAGCTATTTCAGTCTATAAACACTCAGGAACTGGAAATGGTACACAGGTATTATTGTTGCCCCTGTGCGCAAACAGGTAAGCTGCATTACTGTTCTCAGCTAGTTGAGTCTGCAAACACTCAGGGATTAGAACTGACACACAGACATCATTGCTGCCCCTGTGTGCAAACAGGTAAGCTGCATTACTGTTCTCAGCTAGTTGAGTCTGCAAACAATCAGGGATTAGAACTGACACACAGACATCGTTGTTACCCCTGTGTGTAAACAGGTAAGCTGCATTACTTTTCTCAGCTAGTTGAGTCTGCAAACACTCACGAATTACAACTGACACACAGACATCATTGTTGCCCTTGTGTGCAAACAGGTAAACTACATTACTGTTCTCAGCTAGTTGAGTCTGCAAACACTCAGGGATTAGAACTGACACAGAGACATCATTGTTACCTCTGTGTGTAAACAGGTAAGCTGCATTACTGTTCTCAGCTAGTTGAGTCTGCAAACAATCAGGGATTAGAACTGACACACAGACATCGTTGTTATCCCTGTGTGTAAACAGGTAAGCTGCATTACTTTTCTCAGCTAGTTGAGTCTGCAAACACTCACGAATTACAACTGACACACAGACATCATTGTTGCCCTTGTGTGCAAACAGGTAAACTACATTACTGTTCTCAGCTAGTTGAGTCTGCAAACACTCAGGGATTAGAACTGACACAGAGACATCATTGTTACCTCTGTGTGTAAACAGGTAAGCTGCATTACTGTTCTCAGCTAGTTGAGTCTGCAAACACTCAGGGATTAGAACTGACACACAGACATCATTGTTGCCCCTGTGTGCAAACAGGTAAGCTGCATTACTGTTCTCAGCTAGTTGAGTCTGCAAACAATCAGGGATTAGAACTGACACACAGACATCGTTGTTACCCCTGTGTGTAAACAGGTAAGCTGCATTACTTTTCTCAGCTAGTTGAGTCTGCAAACACTCACGAATTACAACTGACACACAGACATCATTGTTGCCCTTGTGTGCAAACAGGTAAGCTACATTACTGTTCTCAGCTAGTTGAGTCTGCAAACACTCAGGGATTAGAACTGACACAGAGACATCATTGTTACCTCTGTGTGTAAACAGGTAAGCTGCATTACTGTTCTCAGCTAGTTGAGTCTGCAAACACTTAGGGATTAGAACTGACACACAGACATCATTGTTACCTCTGTGTGTAAACAGGTAAGCTGCATTTCTTAAAAGACAAGAGTGAAAAGAACTCTGCTAGGAACAGTGTTGTCAGCAAATACTGTCATCATAAATCCCATTTCTCAAAATGCTATGTCTTTCAAGAAACAAGTCCAAGTCTTGGATTAAATTTCTTATCTATGTACTTGAATTCTCTATTTGGTCATTGATCTTTTTTTGAAAGTAAGACTCTGGGATGCTTATCTTCCATTTCAGCTGCCTCACCATCTTAGTTTTCGGGTGTGAAGAAACTGTGCTTGTGAGGTTGTTGTGTTTTGTACATGTATGGGAGTGTATGTGTCCTTCAATGTGTAGTCTTCCCCTCTCCCCCATTTTTTTGCTCATTTTTTTTTTATTTTATGTGAGTTCTCTTGGTGGGTTATCTTCACTGGGATCTGTATCAGTGAAAAGCTGACTGCAGCAACTATAATAGTTTGTCTGCAGTCCTGCTGTTAACTGCAGAAGATATGGTGTTCTTCCTTTGTGACCTTGATAATTTTGGAAATAGGGGTATTAGGATCCTGGTTGGAGAAAATGTGGTTTATAGGGCTTTTTTTTTAAGGGCTATGGGTATCAATATTTAAGTGGTGAAGAGAAAGAAAAATTAGGAAAGGAGTAAAATAAGAATGAGAAGGAAAGCCTGTGGATTAGAGGAATAGAAAAAATGTTGTGTATTATGTTTGGAGAACAGAAAAACAGACACAAGAGTCTATTACAACAAGATACAAGTTACAACATATCAATTGAGCAATTAAAGTACAAAAGTGTACACAGAAATAAAAAAAGTTAAAGAATTTTTTAAATTAAAAAAAAAACACATATAGGGCTAGAAAGATGGCTTAGCAGTTAAGGCACTTGCTTACCTGCAAAGCCTAAGGACCCATGTTTGACTCTCGAGAGCCCAGTAAGCCAGACACACAAAGGTGACACAAGAGCAAGGTCTTACATGCCCACTAGGTCTTGCAAGTATCTAGAGTTCCACTGCAGTAGCTGAGGCCCTGGTGTGCAAATTCTCTCTCTCTCTCTCTCTCTCTCTCTCTCTCTCTCTCTCTCTTTCTCTCTCTCAAAAAAAGCCACATATGTATATGAAAATAGAAAAACAAACAAGAAAATTTAAAACATATAAACAAAAAAGGGCAATAAAATGAAATTGAAAGCTTTTTGTTCTAAGTCAGTGCTTCTTTCCCAGTGGGAAAGAGCCCATCTCCTGTGTTTACCTCAGTTCCATCCATTAGGTACTGAATGAAGCTCTGTCGTAAATGTCTGTGATTTGTATAGCTCCTCGCTGACATGGCTGGGGTGAGTAATGCTGAAAATTTCTCAACTGAGGCTCCCTTTACCAACTTCTGGTGACTTCCACAGGCTACGCAGCTTTAGGTCGTTTGCTCCATTTTAGATGTAATAGGTTTCACTTCTGCTGAATTCTCCCTCAGTTACAGAGCTCCCAGGAGGAGTATGAGGATGGGGGAGTGATGCACAGCGCAGGCTTCCCAACCTTAGGGTGCCTGTCTTTCTCTGGAGCTTGCTCTTTTCTCTTCCCCTAGAGAACATTCCTCACTCTTCCTCTTCCCTTTTCTTTCTTTTGTGTCACCTTGCTTCTCTTCTATTTTCTCCTTTCCCTGGTCCTTTTATCTGATTCTTTTACTACTTCCACATTCAGTACTTTTAAACTTCATAGCCCATTTTACATTTGTTTTGCTACTTTCTGTTTCACGGTCATTTGTGATGTGCTAATGAGCTTTCGTTGATTAGAAGAGTATATATGTATCTTGTGTTAAGAGCAGTTTTCTTCTCTTCTGTGAGTAGAGATTGAGCCCTCCAAAATAGCTACTCAGTCAAAAGATTCCAAATAAAACCTTGGTTTTTACCAAGAGATAATGGAAACTTGGTAACATGAAAACATAGGAAACACAAAAAAGGAAAACAACATGACTCCTTTCTTCAAAAGATCATAATCCTTTTTTGTATTTTGTACTATTTTTGTATGCCAACCCAAGATAATTTTCAAAGAAAAAGAACCTTACATTCCTCTCCCACTTCTTTCTCTTTCCGAGGCGTTAGAATGACACAAACTAGCTTCCCTCTTTCAGTTCGCTGTGAAAAGCAAAGAAGGTGGAGCCTGTGTTCCAGATTTCCAAGCTGTGCCCCTTTCACATTTTAAAAGCCACCCTTCCAAGTATCAAGGCATCCCATACTACTTAAAACCCTTCATGTACCGTGTAGTAGTGACTGAAAGGAACTTAATAATAGCCTATATATTTAGAGTACTTTATCACTTGGGAATCTACTAAGAACCTCAGCAGAGTAACAGAAAAGGAAATTATTTTCTCAATTTTATGAGTGTGAAAAATCATGAGCACTTAAGAGACTAGCCTTTCTCAAGTTGATTAACAGTAAATCCAGAAACCAAACTCAACCTGGGCAGCCTCACTTGCCAGTTCTCATTTAACTTCACAATCCTCCTCATCCTTACATTGTATTAGACAATTCAAGCTACTATAAAAAAGATGCACTCTAGTTGAAACAGCACGGAAATACACATCTTGCTTCACTCCACAGTGCTACATGGCCAGTGGCTGTATGATGCAGCTCTCCTCCATGCAGTTAATTCAAGAACCAGATCAAATGGTCTTCCGGTCAAGATGGCATCTGCCTAACTGAGCAGCACGTCCTGGGGAAAGAAAGGCAAGATATTAAGGGTTCATTGGGTCTTCTGGTGGGGGGGAGTAGATTCTAACAGACCTCCAGAGGGAGGGCGCGGAGGGGCACATAAAGGAATTGGCTGATTCCCGCACTCGCAGGTGGTACTCCAGTCCCCCAAGCCCCTCAAGCAGCCGTCCTAGCCACAGTTCCAGCCTCAGGTTCCTTCTGCACTAAATGCAGGCAAGAGGACTCAGGCCAGTGTAGCTCCACCTGTGCCACCTCCATCCCACTCTCCCTGCCCCACACAAATGCTGCCTCAGAAAGCTGCCCCACTCTCCTTGCCCGGCACAAATGCCATCCCACTTGCTGCCACTCCCCATCCCCTTGTGAACCAAGGAAAGCCAGATTAGCTCCACCTGCACCCCCAGGCTCTGGAACGCCTTCCCACTGACCACTACACCCCATTCATCTGTCCACTTCAGGCCACCTGACCATGCACTCCCACACACCAAATCATGGAACAACAAGCCTCTACATCAGGTCCTTGGGACCCCACCAGAGCCTCATGAGCTCCTTCCCTCTGAGCAGGCAGGCCCAATTGCCACCATAAAACTAGCAGAAGCAAACATAAAAGGGAATAACCACTGGACACACTTCAAGGCAGACTACAGCTTCCTCCTAAATTAAATAAGATGCCTACACTGTGATGGGCAGACCACAACACAAAAGGAATAACACAAAAAATCAAATGCAAGTAAATCCAATAAGATAGCCCAGTCCCACAATGGATGTCTCTAATCAAAACAGAGACATTAGGATCAGAACCCCAAAATGAAGTAATAAGATATGCAATCCTGACCTAGCAAATGGCAGAACTTGCAGAAATGCAACTGAAGGCCAATAATCATATTAATGCTGTCATCACCAGTCTAGATCTAATAGATAAGAACCTAGAAGGGTCCAAAGGCAGCTAAATGACCTGAAAGAGAGCAGAAATAAAGAGTACCTCAATAACCAGCTGGCAATGCTCAATGAAAACATAAAGAAATGCAAGGATGAATTCCAAGAAGCATCAAGAAAATCAGAAAATGACATGAAAAAGGAACTTGACAGAGGGTTGGAAACTATACACAGAAAAGTAGTAGAAAATGCAAACCAAATTGAACAAGCCCAAAACTCTATAGAAGCTCTCAAGAATAGAGTCAGCTATGTGGAGAATAGAAACTCAGATCTGGAAGACAAAAGAGAAGAAACAGTTCAAAAGTCCAAAAGTTTTAATAAGTTCAAAAATTTCTGTGAACATAACATGAGGGAACTGTAGGATACCCTTAAACATCTTAACATTCAGATCATGGGAAGGGGAAAACTTCAGACCAAAGGCATGGAGAACTTATTCAACAAAATTATCAAAGAAAACTTTCCCACTCTTTCAAACAAAAGGTCTATCAAGTTATAAGAAACTAACAGAACTCCAAACAGACTGGACCAAAGGAAAAACTCTCCAAAACATATTGTCATTAAGACTCTAAACATTGATACTAAAGTGAAAATCCTAAAAGCAGCTTGGGAAAAACAACACATTACATATAAATGTAACTCCATCAAAATTACTTCAGACTGCTCAATAAAAACCCTGAGACTCAGAAGAGCCTGAAATGGAACATTGCAAAATCTAAGAACCTATGGCTTCCAACCCTAACTACTCTACCCAGCAAAAGTATCTCTCACAATGGATGGTGAAAGAAAAAATTTCCACTATAAAACTCAGCTTTACAACATATGAGCACAAAGCCAAACCTTCAGAGAGTACTCCAGGAAATTCTCCACACAGAAGAATCACATAATCAACCTGAAGTGCCTACAAGAAGTAGATCACAATACCCAAACTCAAAGAAGGCACAAAAAGCTACAAAGTCCAAGAACACACCAAACCACATAAATGAACATGATATGGCAGGAATCAAATCTAACCTCACAGTCATTGCCCTAAATATTAATGGCCTTAATTTACCCATCAAGAGACATAAACTATAAGGTGGATGAGAAAATTAGACCCCTCAATCTGCTGTCTTCAAGAAACCCACCTCACCACTAAAGACAGACATCTCCTCAGAGTGAAAGGGTGGACAATGATATTCCAAGCAAATGAGAATAAGAAACAAGCAGGTGTAGTTATACTAATATCAGATAAAATAGACTTCAATCCAAAAGTAATCAAAAAAGACAAATAAGGCCACTTCCTACTTATTAAGGGAATGATCCAACAAGAGGATATCACAATCATAAATTTTTATGCACCAAAAACAAGGACACCGTAATTCATAAAACAAAACCTATTTGACAATAAAACAGAAATAACCACCAACACCATCATAGTTAGGGACTTCAATACTCCATTATCAGCAATAGATAGATCATCCAAACAGAAAATCAACAGGGAAGTGAGAGAGCTCCACAAAACCACAGAACAATTAGACCCAATGGACATCTACAGAACATTCCACCCCAAATCCACAGACTACACATTCTTCTCAGCAGGCTATGGAACCTTCTCTAAAATAGATCATGTACTAGGTCACAAAGCCTGCCTCCATATATTTAGGAAGATTGATATAATTTCCTGCATGATATCAAATCACAACACTTTATTGCTAGAAATTAACAACAAAAGTTGCACCAGGAATCCCTTCAGTTCCTGGAAACTGAACAACACACATTTAAATAATAAATGGGTAGTGGACAAAATAAAAAATATAAAATTGCAAAATTTCTAGAAATGAATGATGATGAGAACGCATCATACCAATACTTATGGGACACAACAAAGGCTGTCCTCAGAGGAATCTAGAAGAGAGTCATTCCCCAGGCAGTTAGCTCATCTAATGCCAGAAGGTGCTACATGAGCAACCTGGGGAAAATGTCCAATATCTGTCCAAGCACCTTGTCGTCTAAACTAATCAGCAGCAAACAACTTGACATGCTGCTCACAAAAGTGCTATAGAGGTGCATAGCCATGGTGGGAAACAAGCTGCTCCTGATTTGGCTAACTAATCAGCTCAGGGAATGGAACCCATAGCTTGAGCTGGGAATCAAGTCAGAACCATATCCAAAATTGATCCTGCTCTGCATCATCAAGCTCCAACCAATTGTGGGCTACAACAGGGCCTACACCTATTAAATGCTCTCAAAAAACACAGAGGTTATCCCATTTCTCTGGCACTAATTTCACTCTCTGTAGGAGAATTTGCTTCTCTTTTTCAAATGGATGCAGATTCTAAGGAGAAAACCAGCCCATCACACCTCAAAAAGGCCCCAACTGAAACTAAGAGTAATTGGGAAAATGAGTAAAAGTGCTGCTTTCTTGGTGAACCTGGTACCCACACAAGGGTGAAGAAGATAGACATAAAGAACACACAACTCCTACCAAACCAGATATCCAGAGACACAGAGGCTCCCAAGACCTCATTACTGAAGCATACCTAAAATGAATCAAACATAGCTCAGGGAAATTTGCAGAAGAGGGAGCAGAAAGAACTGTAGAGCCACATGTTGGGTCATTATGCAGAGAGACATTACCTCTTACCCGTAACTGATGGCTAACCCCACCATGCCCGACCCATATTCCCCAATGAGGAGAGTCACTGTGGAGGGGGGAGGACAGGGAGGAGGCTAAGGATGGTACCAACATGTATACTGTGTACATAATTAATGAAAAAAAGGATTCATAACAATTTTTTTTAAAAAGAAACCAGGTTGAGAGAAGCTTTGCTATATTTGGTACATGGATGTCATTTCCTTCTAGTCATGGACAGAGGAAAGTCATATATAAGTGTATGTGGGAAGCTCTTGTGGGAAAAGTCTGCTATGCTTTGAATGTGTCTATGGAAAATTCAGATGTTGAGATTCCCACTCTGAAGTTAACCACTAGAAGGTATAGTTTTTATGACTGTGAAGCCGTCATAATGAGGTTAGCATCCTTTCAAAATAGATCCTGAAGAGATCTTCTTGCCCACTCTGCCATAAGAAAATACAAAAAGAAGGCTCCATCTATGAACCAGGAAATGGGTCCTTACCCTGCTCTGAATTTACTAATGGTCTGACAGTGCAGCCTCAAGAACTCTGAGAAAGAAATTTTTGTTGAATTTTTTTTTTGCAGATTTGGCTCTTTACAGACATTTTTTCCACTTTAATGGAAAAATGAAATGGTAAGCCAAAAGAGATTTCAGTGGGATTCCAGCTGTCTGCCATTCACTGGACAGCATACATGAGGGCCTGGGGGACAATGGAATCCTCTAGCACAGGGAGTGCCTTCCAAGGCACACAGCCAACCTAGCCTCCACAGACATTTGAGTACACACAAAAAGACACAGTTGTGAAGGAGGCCAGAACAGTGTCATGCTAGACGATGATCCTACCCCTGATTGTGCCCCTGACTTCTGAAGGTGACCAAATATTTGTTTAAACTTCCTATTCTGCTTCCAATATATAAAATGAGGGGAATAACTGAAAGCCTAGAGCAAGCTTCTGCCTGGAGGAAGTCTTGTGAACTCCAATAATCCCACTGAGATTGTAGGTTTTGACTTTGATGTGTTCCTTAGGTCCAAGATAGTAGATGTTGCCAGCTCAACTCCTCAGTACAGTTTCCTCACTAAGTGTTCTTCAAGGACTGACACATGGGCCGAGGAAGGGACTGATTCTTGTCCCTAACCTGGTCACATCTGGGACTAGAGGATGTGATTAATGAAGACTGAAGGAGCCTAACCTCCAACTGGTGATAGGAGTGAGTAGGGCCATGCCACTTAGGCATGTTCCTCTGCCACTCTGCCTCCCTCACACCTCATCCCTAATGCATTTCTTCTGTGCATCACTTTGTACTATCTGAAAACAATATGCTGGAAAGGCAAACCTAACATTCTTGATTGACTCACAAAGCAATGAAAAGCTCACAGAGGACTATCAGCATAGCACTGTGGAGGTCCTACCTAAACCAGATGGCTTATTGAGGGCTTACTCTGCCTTAATGCCCATCTTTCTGCATCCGAGGAAGATTCATGGCAAGGGTCGTGATGCTGTTTTCCACTGTGAACCACTGACCCATTGAAAAATCAATGCAGAGCCACAAACAAGTAAAAAGCAACCTAGTTCTTTATTTTCCTCAGAGAAACATAAAGTATTCAATTCACCTGCTTCCTAAATTATAAATAAGGAGGCCATGGAACAATTCAATAAAAATGTAACAAAAAAGAGTGAAGAGAGAGGCTTCTAAGACTTAGAGGAAAGGAAGAATTCTTTCTTTTTAACCCTTCCTATTAGAACAACTCAGCTTACTATTTTTTATCTATTTATTTATCCCTACTTTTGGGTCAACCTTATAATTTTATAATCACAGCAGTAATTAACAAGAGGTGTATGCCTATGGAAAATAGCAAAAATGTGTGTTCCTGAGCCTGCCACAGGACTCTGATTGACTAGAGCTTTATCGTTATATCTTCTCTGAAAGGTCTAAGGGTGATCCTCATTCTTGCTCACTTTTCACATATGTGTTCTACCAGCCAGCCCTGCTAGCACACCAAGAAATACAGAATTCTACTGTCACACCCCCACCAACATCAAGCTCAGCCATGTGACAGGACTTGGCCAGTGAGTTGTGGCAAAGCGACATGTGTCACTTTGAGTAAGAGCCAGCTCTACCTAAAGCACATGACTACTTACACCACCATGACCAATGGCCACACAGAGGCTGCTCTTTCCACTGGAAGAGGAAATGAAGAGGGAGAAGGATGAGCCAGCACACAGCAGACATGTAGCTGAGGAACAAATAAGCCTTTGCAATTGTAGCCACTACAAGTTGAGGATTTATAATGGCTTAAGTTTTAACCTGACTGATTGAAGTACACCTGTTTAGCTGGTAAGGCATTATTTGTGAATAGGTCAACAGGAGGCTTCCAGATAAGATTAGCATTTGAATCAATGGATGTAAGGAAGAATTACCCTCACCCAACATGGTCAGATACCCTTAGTTGGCTGAGTGTCCAGAATGTTGCGACATTTTGTCTGGCCCTGGGCATGAAAATTCCAAGTTCACTAGTCTTTGAACTCCTAGACTTGTACCAGTGACACCTCAGATTCATAGGCCTTCAGATTTGGACTGACCCTCCCTTTTCTGGCATCACTTTGTATGGACTCTCTCCCTCCATAACTGCATGACCTGATTCCTCTCATGAGTTCCCTGTTTTAAGTCTGCATGCACTTTGCATTCTGTTTCCTGGAGGATTCTATTACCAGGATTGTTACTATAGCCTAATGTAGTCTATTTAGAATAATACTCCAATGTAAGGGTAAACTATGTCTCTTTCAGTAGCATATTCCTGCCTATGTTTCCAGTGAAGAGATGAAGCTGCTACCTGCCTGGCACAATACATACACTGTCTTTTCCATTTTAAAACATTGTAAGGGTTATCATCATTTTACAAGCAAGACATTCCTTGCTTAGAGAACTGATGGGATTTTCCAAAGATGAGCACTAAATGAGTAATTCTGGAATTGAACACACTCCTGTATAATTCTCATGTCCATATTCACTACATCAGGAAGTTATTCCATATATACCTACTTATGCCGTTGAGGCTTGGCTCTCTGCTCTGCCACCACTTCTCTTCTGATGGAGGATAAACAGGATCATAACAAGGGGACCGAGAAATGAGAAGGGAGACATCCAAGCTGAATCTTAGTGGCAAGCACTCGTTTGGGCTGCATGTGACCCTGCTTCTTAGTGTGACTCTGAGATAGATGACTGTTGGAAGCATGTCTCACATGTCCCATGCCCAAAATGCTGGTAATTAAATGAAAATGAAATCATTAATGCAATTTGCATTAAAATATAACCTAGCTTATTTCTAAGAGGGAGATGTTGATTATAAAATGCATCTAAAGAGCTTTGATTTGTTGTTTAAGAAGTTAAATATTTATAAACCTTTAAAAAATAGTCATGCAAGTGTCATGCAGGGTTCTGAACCAACATTGTTCCCAAAATAAACATAGGACTATAGCCCAGAGAACAGTACCAAGACCCCCCCCCCAGGGGCAAAGACTTACTAGGGTTTGTGCCCAAAGCAGACCAGAGACACACAACCATCCTCCGCTCTATAACCCAGTCTGTATAGTCTGTCCATTTGCCAAGCCATAGGCTGGGGGCAAGAATGAGAAGATGTGTACTCACCAGACTGCAATACCCCAGCCAGAGTATAAAACAGAATTCTGATAGTGAATGGTCAAATCATTTCTGAGATAGCCCAACACACACACACACAGATACACACACACACACACACACACACACACACACATACACACACTACATATAAAATGTGATGTGCCAACAAATAAATGCTGATGTTGCTTTTTGAGTATATGAATTCTCTGAGAGCTTTTTGTCATACTGCAAAGTGGAAGACACTGATCTTTTGGACACCCAGTGCACCTCCTTTCTGCCCCCTAAGCCTTCTTCATCTTACTGAATTAATTCTCTCACTTCTTTAGACCCACTTTTCATTTCCTGCATTGAACAATCCTTTCCTAACCTTATTGATACAAACTTCCAGAAATATGTTCTTATTCATTATTATCCTAACATAAAAGACTTTCTCATGAACACCTCTCTCTAGGAATAGTCACATAAGTCATTTCATAAGCATTATCTCTTTGCTGCTATATCAGACACTAGCCAGCAGGTGAGGAAAGATTGAGGAGATAAGACCTTTCATATCTCAGCAACCCCTGTTTGCCAATAAAGTGAGCTCATCTGAAAGTCCTTCCGCTCCCCTCATCTCTAGTCACCCAAACCTCTGCCATGTAATGGGTCTAATTCTTCAGTGCAGTGTTCTGAGCTAGCCCTGGGGAAACTCACAGAACTCTGAGAAGCTAACCATAGGTAAACTTGATAAAAAATAATAAATAAACCCTGAGGCAGAGAGATGTTTTAAATCACCCCATGCTTCAGATGCCACATGCTATTGTCTGTATATGACTTCTCACTGAATATAAGGCTTACTGGCTCCACGTTCCTGTCTGTGTCTTTATTTACTTAGCCACGCTCTGTTTGAAAGCTTTCTCTAAAATCCAGGACAAAGAGAAGCTTGTGTGTAAAATGTCCTGATTACTCTCATCGCTCTCTTTTTAGGAGGTCCTCCCACACTGTTTTCCTGGGCTTAGCATTTCAGTATTTCTTTTCATACTGGCTGATGTTAATGCCTCCATTTAGAATGCCATGCTTCCTGGGGTGGACATGAGATGTGTAATCTCATAGAAATCCTTCCTTCCTTCCTTTGAGAAACCTCTATTCCCTCTCAACAGATAATTCTGCTTAACCCCATGTTTGGAGTAGAACTAAATTCCTTGCATCCTCTGATTGGAAAGAAACTAAATTTGGCTTATCGGTGAAATTAGCCTTTCCTCAATGGCTGGTCTTGGAATTACAAGCACACAAAGCTAGGATCATTTCTGAAGTCATTGTTTAAGGAGGTTCAAGAGCTCTAACAGTAGCATGGCCTTGGGACTGCCAGCAGCATAATGCCAGCATATGCAAGAAGACAAGACAGGGGCTGGAGAGATTGCTCAACAGCTGAGCACTAGCCTATGAAGCCTAAGGACCCCCTGTTTGAGGCTTGATTTGACAGGACCCACGTTAGCCAGATGCAGAAGGGCGCACACATCTGAAGTTCATTTGCAGTGGCTGGAAGCCCTGGCACACCTATTCTCTCTCTCTCTCTCACTTGCTTTCTCTCTCCCTCTTCCTCTCTCTCTCAATCTCTCTCTCTGTCTGTCTCTCTGCCTCTTGCTGTCACTCCCAATCAATTAAATAAAAATGAACAAAAAATAAATAAATAACAGAAGACAAGACAGGTAAGCAAAACTAAGAGATGGGAAAAGAGACTATTGTCTGATACCCTTGGATCAAGCCATGCCTGAAGCTAAAGGATCTATCTTTAAAATTATTATGTATGCGAATGAATTCTTTCCTCCTTCCCAGCTAGTCCCAGTTGACTACCACTTGCAACAAGTGTCTAACCTAAGAATGTAATTATACAATCAAGTCATTGGCCCATGCCTTATTTTTTTTTTTACTACCTTGTGAAAAGATGAAGTGGAAGTAACCTCCACACTGATCGGCATATTTAAAGGTAAAGCTTTATATGAATAGAAGAGAATAATCAGAATTACTACTACAGTTTCTAGATAGCAAGAGAAGTATACCAGACATTGGTAGGACGTGATAAGAAGTCCTGGTGAGGAAGTTAGGTCTAAGAAAGAAGTCAAATTATCCTTAACACAATAGTGTTTAATATTCAAAGTTGCAAGGTCCTACTGCCCACCTTTTCCTCAGTACCTCTTTTTCCATTCTCAAAGCTTCCTTTCTGCTTATACTCACAGACCCACTTGTATGCACACATGGAAATGTGAAAAGCTAGGATCTACAAAGAATTTTTGTCTTTCTAAGTCTGGGTCACCCTGTTTAATATGTTTACAGATCTGTCTACTTTGTTAATTTCATTTTTCAGTAATACACATGTGACTTGAAAGTGGAAAGGAAGCCACAAAGGGTTATTGAAGGGAATCAGGGGGAACACAGGGATGGGAGAGAAAGGGAATTAACACAATCAAATTTTGCTTGAAAATGCCATAATGCAGCCTAACACATTTTATGTATATAAATAGAATTATTTTACTAACTGGCCCCAAATTACAAGTCAAGCCCATTTTAATTCTAGGGTTCTTCCTGATAAGATTAGCCGGTGTGTCTTTCAGAAATTTCACCTTGAAAGCATGTGACTGCTTCTTAGATAAGCAATAAGAAAATGGGCTACCATGATTGGGACCAGTACCCATTGTTCTCAATATGTAGCAATAAGTACAGAACCTTGCAGAAAGCAGAGCCTTCTAGGTTATAAGCAAAAGTGAGACCAAGTATCTAACCTTTCTTTATAAGGGTAGAGTGTGAGAGAGAAGGTATTGGAAGCTAATGGTAGAAAAACTCAAACTGATGAATTTACAGAGAAATATGAAAAGATGGAGAAGATATGCAAGTGGAAGAGGGACCATTCATGGGATGTCCCCTATTCCTCTATCGAAAGGCCTAAACCAGTTCTTTCTTTTAGAGATATTCTAATCCTCAAGGTCTCTATGCATAATAATCTTTGGTACCTTCCCAGTCCTGTAAGCCAGATCTAGTGAAGACAGGTAAGAAAACATTGTCCTCTAGGCATTTAGGATCACTAAGGAATGGTAGAATATTCCTTCAAAGCATAAAACACGAAAAAATGACATTTCCTGATTACCAAGCCCTTTCCTGGGTTATAAAAAGCCTACCCCTTAAAGAAAAATGAAAGAACAGTACTGTAACCACATCCTATGCTTCAATGGCTCTGCACAGAGCAAATATCCAGAGTCTACTCATTCTTTCCACCAATGCAGTACTTTAGTCCTTTCAAAGCAACGTTCCTGAGTCCTGTGGGATCTTTACTATAACTTATATGCATTTACTGGACACACACACACACACACACACACACACACACACACACACACACTACATACAGACATGTTCATTTGTAACACAAAACTGCTAAAAATGAGATCCAAGTTTTTGGAAAGAGTGAAAAAAGAATAAAGCATTGGTTTAAATTGTGGCATTTATAGCCCTATTTGTCATGATCTTTAAAGCACTTCTTTTTTTTTTTTCAAGATAAAATGAATTTAAAGCCAAATATTCATGACTGAGTAGAAATAACCACTCTAGACACAACAAACTTATTAATTGAGAATAATTTCTACAGAGTAGTACTAAGACTTGCAGTAAGTTCGGGAAAGTGACAGGTTGCCTAGAAGTTATGCCTAACCAAAACAGAAAAATAGGACATTCAAAAGTTCCAATTTGGGAGCCAAAATTGTACTATGCTCAATTTTCAATGCACTTTGTGAAAATAATTGAATGGCACAATGAACTACCAGTGAGGAGATTTAAGGTCAATTGTTAACTTTTCCTCTATCAACTTGAAAATATCCATGATTACCTCTATTACCATAAAAAGCATCTTGAATGGTCCCTAGAAATCAGCTATAGCTGTTTCCCAGGACCTTCTAAGTCTAACCTCCTAATAATAAGTAAATTAATTTAGGTTAGAAACACAGTCTCAAGGCTGGAGAGATGGCTTAGCAGTTAAGGTGCTTGCCTGCGAAGCCTAAGAACCCAGGTTCAATTCCTCAGAAGCCACATAAACCAGATGTACATGGTGTCGCATGCCCATGGAGTTTGTTTGCTGTGGCTAGAGGACCAGGTGTGCTAATTCTCTCTCTCCCTCTTCCCATCCTCTTATCTCGCTGTAGTAAATAAATTTTAAAAAATCATCTCAAACTTAAATTAAGTTGCGCAGTAACATGTTAATGAAAATAATCCATTGCAATGATTTTATTGAGATTAAAATAAAATCTATTAATGAGCACTTTTTATATGCCACGTAAGTATGGATCATTTGTTACCATCAATCTTGTGAAGAAATTTTTCTGGCCCCATTTTAAATATCTGAAAATTAAGGAACATAAGGTTAAAATAAATTTCCCAGGATTTCCAAAATTATTAAAGTTTGGAACCAGGATTCCAAATTGATCCCATTCAGAATATGAGGGCTCTATTTTTTAACCCCTGCTATTTGCCAATTTTATTTTTCATTATATAATAATCCAAACAAAGTATAGAGGGAAACTTCTGAGTAACTATGGTGGAGATGGACAGATGCACAATGTGGGATTACTGCAGAGATGGACAGCTGACCATCATACTGTGCGCTCTGTACAGTGGGAGTACTGTGGAGATGGACAGCTGACCATCATTCTGTGTGGTGTGTACATTGGGAGTACTGTGTGGATGGACAGCTGACCATCATGATGGCCATGTACAGTGGGAGTACTGTGAGGATGGACAGCTGACCATTACGAGTGCCATGTACACTGGGAGTACTGTGGAGATGGCAAAATACCAACTACTACATCCTCTATCAAATCTACTGTCTTCCAGATACAGCTGACAATCTGCCTCTGAACCAGAATGTCAAGAGAGTAAACTGCCAGGCCAATAGATGTTTAGAAGTGCAGTGGAGCTCTACACACTCTTTCTTCAGAAGACTAAACTGAAGAACTGCAAGCCATAGAGGAGGAAGCTATGGGAGGAGCCTGGGACCCCGAGTTACTGTCACAGAGGCTGACCTGCTACTTAGGAACACTTGCATTGAATGGCACCTTTGTGAGAAGAGAATTCTTATGTAAGGAACTAAATTCCAGGGTTTGTTAGGTCACCTGGCATTTACATGACAAAAATACAGAATTAGATGAATCATATGGAGATCTCTTTATCTCTTTGCTCCTTGTTTCTCTAACAGTTTTTCCTCAACCTTTGTGCAAAGGTAAATAAGTTGAAGAGAAGGAACATATTTTTAATAAAACAGTAAAGTGGGATGCTAAAAGGGAGAATGACATTGTCCCAGCCTCATGCACAAACTCATCTGATCTTAGAAATGATGAAATGCACCAACTATAGTTACACATATCAGCTGTGAATCACTATCCTAGCATTGGAAGATAATCACAGCTTTTTTTTTTTTTTTTTTTTTTTTTTGCTTTTGGCTCTGCCCTTTGGCAGCCTTTATTTTAAGACAGTACTATCCTTATACAGCGAAATACAAGAACCACCAGCACCATAGATTAGCTGAGTTACTGTATTTGTTTCTTGGAGATATACAAGCTACAAAAAAAAGGGTGATTTAAAACAAAAGAAATTGATTCTCTCACAATCCTTGAGGCCAGGAGTCTGAAATTAAGATGGGTTGGCTCCTCCTGGAGCTGTAAGGCATAATTTGTTGCATGTTTCCCTTCTAGTCTCTGGATGTCCCAGCAACCATGACATCCCTTAGTTAGTAGGCATATGATTTCAATTTCTGCCTTTATCCTCGTCTTCCCCAAGTCTGTGTCCAGATTCCCTACCTCATAGAACATTTATCAGTCATATTGAATGTCAGGCACAGTCTAATCAAATATAAACATCTTAACTCAGTTATGTCTTCAAAGACGTTATTCCAAATAAGTTCACATTCATAGAAATTAGGGGTAAGGTTTCAACATATATTTTGAGGGGATACAATTCAACTCACAACAGCTGCTAAAGTGGTTTGTCTCATCCCACACTGTTAATAGACAGGACTTCTCAATTCTATCCCATAGCTATCCAACTCCAAGATCATTTCCAAGCCCTGATCAAGGGAAGAAGTTGGGATATATATGAGGATGTACATAAGATAATAACACCATGAAGATATTAACAGCAGACAAAGCTCCCCCAGGAGTATCCAGAGCATGCTACTGGGGTGGAAAATATCATATAGATGCCAAAAAATAACGTTGCCAAGTCTGGGTACTCACCATATAGCCACACACCCCCACAGTGTCTCGCACCTGTACCAGATAGTCAATGACCAGAGACCCAAGCAGACTGTAACCAGACATTTAAGACATCAGCCAGAAATTCAGGACATGCAGCCAGGATTTGGGATAGCCAGGTGTCTATGCTGAGATCAGGAAAAGGGTTGGAAATCCTGTGAGAAGAGATCATGTAGGTGATAGTTGTTAAACCAGAAGCAGTATAGGAAGTGACTCTGAGATCATCTTCAACCCCCTTATTTTACAAACGAAGGACAAACTTACATTTATTATAACCCAATGCAAGAGATATTTGAAGGAGACAGGCAGAGACAGAGGAGAGAGAGAGCACACAGTGCTTGTAGTTACTGAATAGGACACATGCACAAGTAGAACCTCAGAGTCCCAGCTTGATCTCAGCTGGAAACACCCAGACCTAACTGACTGGGATGGGAAAAGCTGACTCTCCTCTCTTTCTTACTAGCTCTGCTGCTCGCACCTACTTCAACAGAATCAATTTTCATCCCCAAACTGTGCAGAGAAAGACTCGAGAGCAATGACTTGACTATAACAACAGCTACAAAAGCCCTTGGCCTGGTTGTCACACTTGCCACTGCGCTCTGTGCTGCTTTCCCAGATGTACCCAAGAAAGAAGGATACCCCAAAGTGGAGCAACAGGCTAGGCCACAATTACACTCCATTCATTAGCCAACCTGACCCTGAGGTCATTCAGAGCCAAGGAATTCTCAGGCTCCAGGCTGTCCTATTTAATTACCCACCAGGACAAGTTTGTTAGATTCTCCTTCACAGTGGGGACCCTCGCTGCCTGCCAAACCCTGCCTGTGAGGAGCTTCTGAAAAAGGAAAAAAGGAGAACTTGGAAACAAAACCCAGCTAGCCATGTCAGTGTGACAAAAACCACTTGAAACTGAAGGCTGCTCTTCAGAGAGAGAAATGAGGAGCTAGGCCAAGTCACATCTCAAGTCTGGCTCTGGAAGCCTCTGAGGCAACTAATTGCCTGATCTTCAGAGAGATGTGACATTCCCAACACCACAGAGATGCTTGCACATTCATGTTTATTGCTGCACTATTCACAATAACCAGGGAATGGAACAAGCCTAGATATCCATCAATAGATGAATGACTATAGAAAATATGGTGCATATGCATTTTATTCATCCACAATGAAAAAAAATGAAAACATGACATTTGTAAGAAAATGGATGGTGCTGGGAATTATTATGGTAAATAAAATAAGCCAGACTCAGAAAGACAAATGCAAATTGTTTTCTCTTATATGTACACTCTAGATTTAAAATCATATATATAGGGGGGGGTGTGAGCACACATGCATGCATATGTTTAGATCATAAAAATGGATAGGGGATTAAGGGGGGAAGAGGTCTTGAGGGAGGGGCAAGAGAGGATAATGAGATACACATGACTTTAATGCAGAAAGGGGACTCTGGGGGAAAAAGAACCAACATGGGGTGAGGCAGAAGTCCAGGGGGAGGGCAGTGGGGGAAGGGGATGAGGTCAAACAAAGCATAATGCACATGTGTGTGAAAATGCTCAGATAAAATCCGTTTCTTTATGTGTTAAATAAAAGAATGACGTGGCATTCAAGCATTCTGGGATCCTGAAGCAGACATAGGTAGTGTGACTAAGGAAGGCTTCTTTATGCATCCCTGGCCCTACTAGAGAGGTTAGACCTTCCACACTGCCAGACCCTCAGTAGGCGGCCACCTTCCCACCAGTCCCGGACTGGCCAAGAGCATCCGTGTTGTGCTCAATGCAATCTAGAATCAAAGAGCATTGTTGAAAGGAGTCACCTCCTTCTCGGATTCCATTGTTAACAAGTATAATTCTCAGGGGCTTTGCTCACCAGGGACCCAAGATAAGAAAATACACAAGAGAAGCCTAAGAATCTAGTCCAGCCCTTATCCCCCCCACCCCAGCTAGATCTGTGTTAGATATACTATGCTACATAGCAATAGGTAGAAACCATAACTTCTGAAGCAACAGAGATTTAAAAGTTATGTAGACTCAGCTAACCCCGAGAAGGTGTTGTTAGGCTCAGTCACCCTGGAATTTAGTAGCTAACACTGCTAAATGGTCCTCAGCTATCTAATTATGATGCTGCTATGATTTGGACAGTGGTTTGTCTCCCAAATGTTCATGTGCAGGAAACTGGGTCCCAAGTGTGATGGTGTAACCTTTAACAGGTAAGTTAGGAGAAGATAGGTCATGAAGGCTCCATCCTCATGAATTAATGCTCCTCCTGTGACATGAGCTTGGGTTTGCAGGAATGAGTAGATTCATTCCCCAAAGAGCAAGCCTGACTCTGCCCTGGTCTCTTGCAACCCTTTTTGCATGTGACTGACTTCCTTTCTACCTTGTTGTGACTCAACTCGAAAGCCTTCATCTCAGTGCCAGTGCCATGCTGCTTGGGCCTTCCAGCTGCCAGAATCGTGAGCCAAATAAACTTCTTTATAAACTTCCTAGCCTTGGGTGTTTTGTTATAGCAATACATAACAGACTATGGTAGAAACTACATTAGTTTTGTAGAGCTATCTAACAAACTCAGCAGCCTAGAACAACATATATATGTTTCTTGCAGTGTTAGAGTTAAGGTGTCTACAGGGTAGCTTCTCTCTAAGGAATGTGAGGGAGAATCTGTCCCATGTAGATTCTGCTAAAGGCTGGCAGTCCTGGGCATACCTTGTCGTGAAGATGCACCACTCCAGACCCTGTACTCATGGTTACTTGGGGTTCTTCCTGTGTCTTTGCAGCATCCTTCCTCCATGCACTTTTCCCCTGCTCTTGTCATTACGGCAGAAGTTGTATTAGATTTAGAGACCCAGCATAATCAAATGTTACCTCATTCTCACTTGATTACATCTGCAAAGATCCTATGTTCACAGGCATCAGAGATAAAGATTTCAACACATCTTAGGGGGCTGGGAACCCAGGTCAACTCATAATAAGGCATGGCGTCTTTCCTGTCTACTTATTCTTCAGGACAAAATAATTTCAGGGGTTTTGGAAAACATAGCTTGTATAGGCATGTTTAAAATATGCCACACTCTTTCTACTTCATTAGATTTCTTTCCAGTATTTCACAAAACACACACACACACACACACACACACAATGTTAAACTTTGTATATAAAGTTTGTGTTTTTAAAACAATTTAGCATTTATTTTCCTCAAAAAGAAGAGATGCAACACAAACTATTCCAGTTCCTCGCTGGTATGTGTGCTCTTTCTTCTGAAATCAAGTCATGCAAAAGTCATGATGAGCAGTGTTGGGGGAACAGCTCTCCTCCTCAAGAAGTGTAACTTCATCTTGTCAGGCTCTCAGCGAACATAACTGATGCCTCACCATCTTTCCGTGGTGTGTGTGTGTGTGTGTGTGTGTGTGTGTGTGTATGTGTGTGTGTGTGTGTTGTGAAATATTGGAGAGAAGTCTAAAGAGGTAGAAGGAAACAGCATATTTTAAGAAATTGAAAAAGTAATTTAAAGGAGGATTCGAATACTAACCCCTGGACTGTTGTCAGTCTTTCCCTGGAATCTGAGCCCAATTTTCCTCTTCTCTTTAGCATCACAGCAGCCCCTGGAAACTTTGCTGACGATATGGTTGGAGTCAGAGACCACTTTAGCCCCGTTTTCACTTGAAAACATGACTACATTCATGAACTCATAGCAGCTGTAGCTTTCTGCACAAGATTGAGCCCATCAATACTCCATCATGGAGGAGGGAGGGGCTCATGAGACCCTACTGCTCCTGGAGGAGCTCTTGGCAATGAATGGTAACGGAGGGAGAAAAGTCACGTTCCTTAGTCATTTAGCCATTGGTAAGTTGTCCATACTTCAGTAAATAACCTTCCACCTGTATTCATACCAACAACCCTAATTTAACCAGTAGATATTAAGGAAACTTTGCCTAGGGAAGAGGTAAACATACATCTATTTGCCTCAGATAGGGCTCAGATGCCAGTCTTCTCAAACCAATGAGTTTATTGAGCTATTTACAGAGCAAGGTGAGATGCTGCTCACAGGAGCATATGTGACTAAAAAAGAAATTGCACTGAAAATCTTGCCCCAGCATAGGTGACAACTTACGGAAGCTGTATCTGTGGTGCACACTGCACAACTTGGCTGTCTGGAGAATCTCTCCCCAAGCAGCTGTTTACCTTTATAAGACCTACGGGAGTGGTCCTGTGAACTTTTAAGCTTCAGCTCTGAGTTGACCTCAGAGTCCCCTGGGCGTCTCTCCTCCACTCAAGAGGATATGTTTCAATTCAGAGGAAATCGCTGCACAATAGTGGGTCATACACACATACATACATGTAAATGCACACACACATACATAAGGGGACTCATTGGTAAGAAGTGCTTAAAAGGAGGGAGATAAGAGGCAGGAAATGAGGGTATAATAAAAATACATTATACACAAGTATGGAATTGTCAGAAATGAAATGAAACAAAAAATATTTTAAAAGAAAGGGAAAGATAGCAGGGGTGTCTTTGTTCAGGTCCAATGCTTTCCATCACATGTGTCAGCTCTGCCTATGGCTGAAGTTCCCTGAAGTAGTAGAAAGATAAAGTCTGAATGGTCCCTGGGCCAGGAATTTAAGTAAAACATCTCCAAAAAGTCAGAAGTCATAGAGGAATCCTGTGAGCAAGTTCTGTGAGTCCAGAAACCCTAAGTTTGGGTTTTAGGTTGGAGCTTTACTGCTCATACATAAAACCTTTCTTAGAAGGAATCAGACTTAAGGTCAATTCACTACCATTTCCTAGAGCAAACCAAGATCTGGAACACCAGGTACAATTGAAAAACTAGGAATTTATAGGTGTTTTTCAGTTCATATGTAAAGACCTGAGGGTGTCCAGCATTGCTATGCTACGGGTAGTATAGAGCAGAGCCATGGCTCTGCATCTTCCCACAAGAAGTTCAGAACAGCACCATGAGAAGCCAGATTCATGAACTTCAGGTAACTTTGTGTACTTGGGCATGTATTTCAGAGCTGCCATTCAAGCCACCACACCTGATAACCAAACCTGCCGAGTCCCTTGCAAGGATAGTTCTTACATTCGATTTGGACAAGGTGCTCACTAGGTACTTGCTGCAGTTCCAAGACTGCTGGTTGTGGCTCACCAAGTGGACCAGAAAGCTTAGGCTTCTGGGTTATTAGCTTTTAGACTGCTGGTCACATTGTTTGGAGACTAACCTTCTTTTTTATGGACATTATTTATTTACATATGTTGGCCCAGTCTTACATTATTTGTCATAAAGCCTCCTTGGCTTTGTGTTATTAAAAACAGTTTGTGAGAGTATTGTTGAGAATTTTTTGTGTGTGTTTAGGTCTTAGTAACACGCATGGGCCAGGGCACGAAGGCCAAACTGCCTCCTTCCACCTGAGCTATGTGTCTCCTATGGCCTCCCTTGTATTATAAAATCCCACCCAGCCTCCTTGAGCTGCTGCTTACAATGTACTGAATGGGTCCTTATAGCCTCCTCTCTGTGATAGTCCTGAGGCAGCCAGAAGCTATAGTTTACTTCCTAGCTAAAAACTCTTCTTCATCAGTTTTGGTTTCTATCTTTGGCTTTTCTGCTTCCTTTTATTCAGGAAAGCCTTTTCCCATGGGAACTGGGGGTGTGACTCCCTGTCCTTGGCAGCTCTCTTAGTTTCTGTATTCTCTCTCCCTGGTGGCTGTGCTCCCTCAGTCTGTCGCTGGTCCACACTTGATATGGGTCACACTGCCTTCACTGGCTACTTGGATTTGGGCTGGATCTTTTTACCCCTTAAGAATTGTTTCTCAAGATCAGCAATTTGTTGGGTGTCTCAGGAACCTGCTGGTGGCCACCCTCTTCCTTCTGTGTCCCTATCTCCTCTGAGATGGCCTTTCAACATTCTCTCATGATTCTTTTGCTAGTTTTTTGTTTGTTTGATTGTTTGTTTTGCTCAGGTTTAGGTTTGGCTTCAGCCACTGCCTTTGCTCATGTGACCTGTGGTTCTGAAGCTTTTCCATATGCTTGCTCATCTTGCTGAGCAAAACCATTGCTGGTGGTCTCTGGTTGTGTCCAGGTTCTTGTCTTCTCACTCAAGGAACTGAAGAAAAGCACACTCAAGTAGT
Organism: Jaculus jaculus; assembly: GCF_020740685.1. Classification (NCBI taxonomy): domain Eukaryota; kingdom Metazoa; phylum Chordata; class Mammalia; order Rodentia; family Dipodidae; genus Jaculus; species Jaculus jaculus. The sequence goes on from NC_059103.1 coordinate 38,167,659, forward strand.
TATGCTCAGTGGAACACAGGGCCAATGAATCTGGGTACCGGTGTCCACACATGATGGCAGAAAGGAGACCGATGAATGTCTCGGCAAGTAGCACAGGCATCAGGTCCTGTGTTTTCTCACAGGTTCTTTACATGAAGCCCACCAGCAGAAAGTCTGCGCACTCTGGGGGAAGGTCTTTCTTCCTCCTCCCCCTCGCCCATCAATCCTTCCTGTAAACACCTTCACTGAAACACCTAAGATATATACTTGGTTTCTAATCTGATCAAGTTGACAGCAGAATTTAATTGCCACATCAATTCCTAACCTCACCAATGTTTCATAGACTTTGGCAGCCCCAAATATGCAGCATGATTCTGTACATGACATTGTGCAGCAGTAGTTTCTTAAATACTGAGTTTTCCATCAGGCATATCCTTTCTTTCAGTGCTCTCATGTTCACCGAATATTTCTAAAGTTGAGAGCTCTGTCTAGCAAATTGAAAGTGTTCTCAAAATCTTAGTCAAATGACTAATTATGATATTTGACTCTCCTGTCCATACTGACACAATCCTGACTGAAATTTCCCCTTATTCTCTTTACTTCAGTCTATTCTGTTTATTTCCATTCCTGCAGTGACACTGGATTAGGAATTTTCCTCCTGTTCAGCATTTGAGTATCATAGTCTCACAGCATTCACAGTACGGCAAGGCAGGGCAAGTACCTTACAGGAAAGTGTTGTTATAACAAAATGCACCCATGAGCCTTTCTCTTGGTGTGTGCCTGGCTGTCAAATGTATGACTGAGTTTTTGTAGGTTCTGAATCAAAAAGTTCAGAGAGTAAGTGATGCTAAGGGTATATTCCAGTCAAGGACTGCTGCCTTCTCAAAGAGCTGAGTCATCTGTATAAAGCCCTGACAATGCAGCCAGCTCAGGGAACCAGAAGCCCTGTTCAGCATCTTCCCAGGATGCTGGCAGCCTGCAGGGATTCATAGGCATATCTGCTACAGATGGGTCTCTAGATTTTCAACTTGCTCATGCAGGTTATAAAGAGCTCAATCATGAATTTAATAACTACAGGGTGGTGGGCTACAAACTGTTACCTCCAAGTGTGATCATTGTTGTGAGATAGTAGCTCCATTCACCACCAGCTGTGAACAGGGGACAGGAAAGTAAGTCACACACCCACCAACACAAGGGTTTAGACTGCTGTGTGCATAGCCACTCTCAAGGAGAGATATGGAGTTGAAGGTTTTTATCCTTAAATTATTGGCATTAAAATAGATTGCTCCACACACTGGCCTGGATTAACTATCTTGACGCAGGGCTTTAAGATATATCAGCTATATCAGCTGCTTTCTTGCTGTGAACAAATGCCTGACCATAAGCAACTTAAAGAAGGGAAAGGGTTTAATTCAGCATAGTTTAAGGGAAGTGGTGTGGTGGGGAAGGCATGGCAGCAGGAACAGAGCTGTTCGCACTGTCAGGCAGGATGTGCAGTCAGGCCACGGACCCTCACAGCCAGCCCCCAGTGACCCACATCCTCCAGAAAGGCTCTACATGGTAAAGGTTCCACAACCTTTCCAAGCAGCACTCCTAGCTGGGGACCAAGCATTCAATCATAAAATTTTATGGAGGTGGGGATGCATTTTTCATGCAAAGTACAAGAATGGGAATGAAAACATTGTTTCTTCCTTCCATTCCATATTCTCTTCTCTAAAGCCCAGAAATGTAGGGAAGTCACAGAACAATGTTAATAAATATGACTATATTAAGTTACATTCATGCACGAAAATGCTACAGTGAAATTCATTGTTTTGTACAATTGATATAAATTTAATAAAAAGAAGCATCCTGTATCCACGATGTTTGTTGAACATCCATACCCCAATTTCATCAAAATCCATGCAGTGGGATACTTCCTGCTCTTTTGGTTAGTAAACACCTTTCTTTATGTTTTCTCCATGATGAGTGATAAGGATTGAAGTAGATGTTCAACCTGACTTGAACATTACACCACTGTGTGGAAACATCACATGGCACCACATTGTCATATACTATTTTATGGTTTTATGAATCAGTTAAAAATGAAACACAAAGTACACCTTATGCTAGGAGGGCTTTGCTCTTAGGTGAGCTAATCCTAGGAGCTACCCCTTCACACTCCCAAGTGCTTTTCTGTGGCACAACTCATCCTTGGGCACAGTCATTTCAGTGCCCACTGGCCCCTCTTCCTTGCTGTTGTGGCAGAAGCATCTCTCTTTGCTCACTGTGGCACTGAAAACCATCATTGGGATTTGCTCTATGACAGAACTATCTGCTCACCAAGCTCAGGACTGGAGATAGAGGCACCAGTTTACAGACAAGGGACACTTGCAGTCTAACCAAGTATGAGAATTAGAAAAAAAAAAATCCTATAATGGAATTGGAAAGTGTGATTATAAGTAGGATAAAACACACATAAAATAAGCTGACAGTGAAAATGGAGAAAAACAAGAATTGATTTCTATAGGCCAGGGCTCAATGGTCAGGGCAGAATAGTGCCCGACCCAGTGTTAAGGGCAACTGTAGCCCTGTGTACCACCATCAGTGAACAAAGTCACTGGCCTTACAGCCTGAAATTTTCTAGAAAGGAAAGTTAGCAAGATAATGGCATATTTCCTCAGCCATATTCTGAAATACACAATTAGGTAAGGGATTTATGAAGACTGAGTCATTTCAAGATATAGCATAAACATCTAGCATTTCCATCAGCCTTGAATTATAACTGGACTGACAAGGAGGAATGCACACTTGCCCCTGCCCTTTATTGGTGGAGACTGAGAGAGTGAAAAGGGGGTCAGGCAGTTAGCTCAAAAGGCCTCACTTATACATAGTCTTTCTTCCATAGGTGATGGGACCCCAGGAAAGTTGCCTGTGATGATTATAAAAATGCTTAAGAACAACAAATATTTTGTTAAGCATTCATTCATGCAACAGGTGCTGACGTAGACTTGGGGGAAATGCTGGTGAGTAATATATTTGGTCTGACCTCAAAATGGGTGGAGATGTCTTATTTCTACTGCATTCCTGTAGTGCTCATTATTTCTTATAGGATTTTTTGTTTGTTTGTTTGTCTTTTAGGTAGAAGAACAGAAGTTTCCCACCTTCCTGCTGGGAGGAACTTACAAGCCAGATTTCTTTGTCATTCTACTCCCACAGACATCTTCCCTTCTCCTGAACATCTTCTGGAGAATCATTCATGAAGGGCTAATGCATGCTCTTGCTAGTTTATTAAAAAAACAAAACTATGATGAGAATATTTCAGGAAATTTATTTGAAGAGCAATTCATCACTTTCATTTATTTCCATGTAATTCACATAGCTAACTGCAGATGTGCAGATATGAATTTCTCCTATTGAATTTTGGAATCATTTTAATATAATCAGTCACTTTATTTCATCAAATGTCCTCATGCCATTACATTTACATCTGTATTTTTGTCTATGTTTTCTTACTAGCAAGAACTTGGTGATGTCTGACATTAGTTCTAGGGACAGCATTTAGGAGTGGGTCATGAAACATGATGCCTCTACTTCCTTAACAACCGTTGTAAGTCTTTGTACAAGTTCTGAAGGCTTCAGGACACCTAACAAAATGTGTTGCCAATTGATGTCATGCCCCTACTCCTGACTCAGCCCAAACCATTCTCTCTGCTGCCTGATACCTCAAAATAGAACAATGTCACATCTCATCATTTTTGAACACTAGAGAGCATTACTAAATCAGACATCATCCTAATTAGTTATATGAACAAGGTTTACTAGAATAACCTGATATTTCTATAGGCCACACTATAAATACAGCAGGGTCATAAAGATTTGATGATCAATTGTCTCTTTCTATTAGAAGTCTATACAGATGTGCTGAGAGCATTAAGTGCAATATTTGACCCAAAACTCCATGTTTACTATACTTTTGGTTGGATGTCTTCTTTTGAAAATGGCATATGCCTGACACTTTCTGCTCTCTCCCCAACCTTTGTCCCTGGTTTTTCTCCCTATTCTTAGCAAAAGTGAAAAGCATTCCAGCACACACTCTCCCACTCATTTCTTCATCAGCAGATGCTCTACAAGTCTTGATGGTTTCACATTTTCTCACTGTCTTTATTGATTCTTTCTTATTTATTTATTTGAGACCAACAGGCAGAGAGAGAATGGGGGATTGAGTGAGAGAGAGAGGGTGGGGGGAGAATGTGCACATCAGGGCCTCCAGCCACTGCAAACAAACTCCAGATGCATGTGTCTCCTTGTGCATCTGGCTTGCATGGGTACTGGGGAAGCAAGCCTTGAACTGGGATCTTTAGGCTTCATAGGCAAACACATAACTGCTAAGCCATCTATCCAGCCTTTTATTGATTCTTTCTATGTCTACACAATAAGTTTCATCCTTCCCACCTCTCCAAATATGACATATTTCCTCATTGATTTACAGACATGAAAGCCACCTATTCCAATATGTAAATTGGGTGAACAAGTATGCAACATCCTGTTCCATGGAGTTGACTTTTGAGTCATATACTTCCATTGGTAGATGGTCATCAGAAGGAAGTAAGCAAAAAGTGTACCATTGTGAAGTGGAGAAACCAGTACAGAACAGCACAAGAACTAAAATTTGAACCCAAACCTCAAAAGGAGTTCACATACCTGCATGTGCTTTATGTATGGGTTATTAATATAGACCCCTGGTTCTGTCCTTAGATAGGCTAACATTGAAAATTTGATTGAAAGAGTTATCAATTTTATTTTTAACAAGCTGTCCAAGTTTTCATTATTTCTTTCATTCTGTTTGAGATAAGGTCTCAGGTGTCTAGGCTGGCCTCCAACACACTATGTAGTCAAGAATGACCTTTAACTTCTGCTCCTTCTGCTTCTACCTCCCATTTTCTGAGATCACAGACATGCATCCTCATTCTAAGACTGTAAGGTGCTAGGAAAAGAACCCAGGGCTCCAGGCATGCTAAGAAAAGTGACATGCCAACTGAGCTGCATTCCCCACACTTTGCCTTCAAATATTCTTGGTGCAAAATATTCATACACCAGACTATGAACCAAAGACAAAAGAACAAAAAGGAGCAAGGGGGCACATGGCTTCAGTGAGGATGGCACAACAATGATAAACCTGCCCAAACCTACAAATCCAAAAAGAAGAAAAAGGAGCAAGAGGCACATAGTTATGGTGAGGGTGGTATGACTAACAGCAGGGAAATTGTGAAAGTGAATAAATTAAGCCTTCTAAAAGAAAGAACAGCATTTATAGATTAGAATTTGTTCTGTTTTACTTTGGACTCAGGCAGATGGTAGCAGTATGTGCATGCTATAATCACAGCCACAGCACAGGTGAGGCTGAGGCAAGACAATTGTCATGAACTTGAGGCTAGGCTGGCTCTATGGCAAGTTCTAGGTCAGCCAGGTACACACAGTACAAAGTTATGTCAAAAAAATAAAAGAAGCAAACAGCCAGGCGTGGTGGCACACGCCTTTAATCTCAGCACTTGGGAGGCAGAGGCAGGAGGATCACCTTGAGTTTGAGTCCACTCTGAGAATACAGAGTGAATTCCAGGTCAGCCTGGGCTAGAGTGAAACCCTGCCATGAAAAACCTAAAGTAAAATACACAAACAGGAACAAAAAAAATGACAACACCAAAAAGTAACTTGTGAAATTCATTGAGAAAGTGCAGACTCCTCTTGACCTCATATGCTGACTTTTAAAAACATAATTTATTTATTTCAGAGAGAAACACACAGAGAGAGACAGAGTAAGTATGGGCATGCCAGGACCCCCTACTGCTTCAAACAAACTCAAGACACATGCACCATTTTGTGCATATGGCTTTACATGGGTACTGGGAAACTGAACCTGGGACATCAGGTTTTGCAAGCAAGTTTCCTTAACCACAGATACATCTTTCCAGCCCTCATGTGCTTACTTGTAAGACACTCAAAATGGTCTTAATTACATTACTCTGCTACATATGTTATAAAAATTTTAAAACACCATACCTCTTCATTTATAAAAATCCCATCAAACTTACAGTGCTCAGGACTGTTCTTTTAATCTCTTGGTTACCCTTTTTTCTCCTAACATGGTAGAAAAGCAACAGCACTGAGGGCGTAGTCATCAGTGAAATCTCAAAGTGCAACCATTCATGGTTATGATTATTACAGTAATGTGAATTAAATGCATCCCTCTCATAGGCTATTTCACTTGCAAGTAACTGAACCTCCAAATCAGATTCTTAAGCAGTTTGGAAATATGTCCTCTTTCCTAGAAAGAAGTTGAAGGGAGGACAAGATAAAGGCATGAGTGGTCCACAGCTCACAATCACCATCAAAGTCCAGGCTCCAGCCTGCTGTCCCACCAGCTGCGCACCAACTTTGCTCTCAGCTTCCACTGTTCGTTGCCGTACAGTCTCTGTGGAATGCTATGCATAGCGTGACCCCATCTGGATAAAGTGCCTTTTTGAAAGAGGGAGAAAACCTTTCTGAGAAGCTCTGCAGTAGAACTCCTTCATGTCACTTTAGCCAGAGTAGGTCATATTATTCTTAAAACAGTCATTGATGGGATGGGTTTCGGGAGGCAGTTCAGTTGGTAAAGTGCTTGCCACACAAGCACGAGGATCTGACTTCTGATTCTCAGTAAACAGTAAAAGTGAAGCACTCAGCATTGCCTGTAATCCCAGTGCTGGGACAGGAGGACCTCGAGGGTTTGCTGGCTGGCAAACAGTTGTATCACTGAGCTCTAGGCTCAGTGAGAGACCCTGTCTCAATGAGTACGATAAAGAACAAATAAGAAACATACCCAACTTCAGTCTTTGGCCTCCACATGCACATGCACACATGTCTACCTGCACACACACATGTGCCCACACATATGCAAGCAAGCATACACACCAACATTACCCCACAACACATACACACAAGCACACAAATACAACCACTGACAAAGAGGATTATACTGACTGACTTATAACATCTGGAATAGAATTCGATCTTTGGGAGTGGGAGTCATTTTTTTCTGTCCACTGTACCCAACACCATCTCAAATTTCACAAGTATGTATATGTATTTATTAACAGTACAAAATATTATATATTATCATTTTATCAAACAAAATTTAGAAACTCCTTTTCAATGATGTTGACATTCAAAATGCAAGCTAAGCTTCAGCAGTATTTTTAGTCTATTTATATAAAATTATTACCTAACATTAAGCACATTAATTAATACATTGAATAGACTTTGGTAAATTCAAATGATACCACTTGAGCATATAATTAGAATAAATGAAATCAGCTGAATGGATAATTTTTCCTGGCGCTGGAGATTAAAACTGTGGTTTTGTGTATGTCAGGAAGGGCTGTAACACAGAGCTACATCCATGGCCAGTAGAAGAACAGGACTCATAATGTCTTCTTTCTGGATGTCTATTTTCCTATAGTGGATGTTTGATGTGCATTGTAAGCACAAAAGGATGCATGTTTTCAAAGTACAAATGTGACAGGTTAGCACCTGCCCCTGGAACAAGACGATCACAACTGTCTGCCATAGTAATTCATATTGTGACTTTCTTTTAAATCTTCTCACCAAGTTTGTCATCAGAAACATTTCAGTATTAATTGATCAGGTAAGGAATGCTCAATAATAGCTTAGGTTTATGAGATTTATTATTTTAATAAATATAATCATAAACTGCTTGTTGGCTTTTGAATCACCAGTATTTCTAAAATTCAATTCATTTTTCAATACCAGAAACTTTAAGAACCTTCATGTTTTTTTTCTTAATTCTCCTTTGATTTAGTTCACTGTGACATAGTTGTAGAAGCTTCCTAGACTACCTTGAAGTCGGGCACTCAGTAAGAACTCATTAAAACTACACTTACACAAAGATTTATCTTTGTTATCTTAAATAACATTTATGCCCAGCCTATTAGAGCTTAACAAGTCATACTTTCCTATTTTTTTTTTATTTTTGGCAAGTCCAACAGAGTGACATTTTTTATGCGAGAGAGAGAGAGAGAATTGGCAATGCCAGAGCCTCCAGCCAGTGCAAATTGAACTCCAGACACATGTGCCACATTGTGTGCATGTGTGGCCTTGTGCACTTTCATCACTTTGTGCTTCTGGCTTATGTGGGACCTGGAAAGTCAAACATGGGCCCTTAGGCTTAGCAGACAAGCAGGTTAACTGCAAAGCCATCTCTCCAGCCCGAGTCATACCTTTAATTATTGATATATAGTATATCTACAATGTTTATTGAAACATTTGGTGAGTGTCAACTAAATGAAAACATACACAGCACCTCCTTTATGTGTCAAGGTAAGTTTGTACATTAGATGTGCATCAGCTATACATCATATATGTGTGTATATAAATACAGCTGTTCCTTGACTCATAATGTGGTTATATCCTAGCAAGCCCATCATGAATCAAACATAGTGATCATGAAAAAATGTATAGAATCTACCCCACTTACTGTATATCCCAGTGTATCCTAGCCTGCCTTATGTGTGCTCATAGCAATTACATTCCCCTACATTAGGACAAAGCCAGTTTTATAATCAGGTGTCTAATGCCTTACATACACACTGGGATGGGCATTGTGGAGATGTTATGGGATAAAAATACAACATTCAAGCAATGCTGATGGCAGAGGAAACTATATATACATATAATATATGCATATATATATCTCAACTGTTTCCTCCTGTGATGGCATAGATGACTGGCAGATGAATGTTGCTGATAATGCTTCACATCACAAGAGAGGATTATAGGCCATGTTGCTACCTGAATAAAGAACAAAAGTTTATGATTAAAAAATCATTAAGTACAACACGTATAAATTAGGCTCTATCTCTGTACCTGTGAATATGTTTGAGTGATGCATGTGTGAGAAATAAAAACAGAACTTAAAATTTACTATTGAGATAGAGGGATACCTTACTAATAAACTAATAATTTACAAGTTTGTCTTCAGTCTCATCATGACCTTTGATTAAAGCTAAGTTAATTCCTTTCCTAACAAGTCAAAGATTGGATGGTCCAACAAAGTTCAACTACATAATGGCAAAAGAGTACTGCAAAAATTCCAAATGATCAGGTTGTGTGTGTGTGTGTGTGTATTTCATGTATATATTACATATTTAAGAAAATAATATTTATTTAACAGAAAGAGAGAGAATAGACACCCTTTTGTGCCTCTGCAAATGAAATCCAGTTGCATGTGCCACTTGTGCAACCGGCTTTATGTGGGTGATGGGGAATAAAAGCCAGGTCTTCAGGTTTTGCAAGCAAGTGCTTGCAATTGCTGAGTAATCTCTCCAGCCTTTAGTAGCATAATCTTAAGGACTTCATAAACAAATAGAAACAAACAAATAATAAAGAAAATAAATTTAAAATATGATTATTGATCAGATCAAGGATAATGATAAATCTCTAGCTAAGTAGATCAAGGGGAAAAGGATAAAGCACAAATTCTCAGCATCAAAAGTGAGAGAGGAATTATCCCTGCACTGTATCACTAACATTGAAACAATACTACATGTGTACTTGCTTCTGTGGCACATACATTAAAATTAATGATATATAGATTAACATTCCCTGTGTAAAGATGACACAACTGAGTAAAGCAGTCTATATTTTTTCAATAAAATAAACTTTATTAAAATTTATATAATCCCTTCCCACTCTCCTTGTTTTCCTTTTTCCATTCCTTCCACTGAATCTTTCCTTTCTGTTATCCTTTCTTCTATATTGATGCCTTTTCTGGTTATTGGCCATTCTCCAACATCTATGACAACCTGTGATGGGCCTAATATTATGCAGGTCTTGTGAAGGCAAGAACAGGCACCATGAGGAAATGACCACAATGACCATTTTTGGTTTCTTTTTTTAAATCTTTTTATTTATTTGTTTAAGAGCAACAGACCAAGAGGCAGAAGGAGGCAGAGAGAGAGAGAGAGAGAGAGAGAGAGAGAGAATGGGCACGCCAGGGCCTCCAGCCACTGCAAACGAACTCCAGACTCATGTGCATCTGGATAAAGTGGGTCCTGGGGAATCGAGCCTCGAACTAGGAACCTTAGGCAACACAGGCAAGTGCTTAACTGCTAAGCCATCTGTCCAGCCCAACACAATGACCATTTTTGTATCTAGAAAACAACAGTCCAAAGTGTGCCTCCCAATCCTTTTGCCCTTCCATCTTGTTCTGCCACCTCTTCTGCTATGGTCCCTGAACCTTGGAGGGTAGGAGTGCTACACACTCAACTGTCACTTCTCAGCACACTTATGAGTTGTGAGTCTCCCCAGAACACATCACCATATGAAGAAAAAAGAAAAAAAAAAAAAACAAACAAACTTCTCTGACCAAAAGCAAGTACAACTCTAATAGGCAGGCATAACCATGTGTACTGAGGGCAGTTTGGTGAGTATACTATATCCATGTACCCAAACAACAATGGTAACTTTGCCCCTTGGGCCTGTGACCCACCAAGCCAAAGGAATTGACTAGGTTTTCAGTATCAGTCATGAATTACCTTCTAAGGAAAGCCCCCCCCCCACACACATACAAATAGAGAATAATCAAGATTCTTTCAATAATAACTCTTAATGGAAATGGCTTCAACTCACCAATAAAAAGCCATAGACTAAATGACTGGATTCAAAAACAAGAACCAATCCTCTTTGTCTCCAAGAAGCACATCTAACTAGCAAAAATGTCTAAAAAAAAAGGTGTATCAGAGGATACTAATCAAACTACCAACGAAATGAAAACCCTAAAGTAGGAATGGCTATCCTTATATCATATAAAGTAGATTGCAAACCAAAACTGGTCATAAAAGGCAAAAAAGAACACTACATATGAAGAAAAGGAAAAACTCATCAAGAAGATATAACTATTGTATATGCACTAAATACTGAGGGTCCAAATTTCACTAAAAAAAAAAAAAAAAAAAAATACCAAAAGACATAAAACAACACATCAGCCCTGAGGTAATAACAGAGACTTCAATACCAAACTCTCATATGGACATAGGTCCTCAAAACTAAAAATAGCTTTAAAAAAACAAATCCTCAGAGCTAAATATCACAGATCACGTACTTAGAGTATTCCACCCAACGGATAGCAGCTAGGGAATACACACTCTTCTTGAACACATGACCGCTCCTCCAAAACTGATCACAAAGTATTTCACAAAACAAATTATAACATATTTAAAACTCTAGATAATCCTTTGCATCCTACCATAGCAGAATAAAAGTAGAAATTATCAGAAAAAGAGAATAGAAACTAAGTCTTAGAGATTGAATAACATACTTTTGAATGAACAGTGAAAATATCAGGGAGATAATCATCAAAAGAAAGAAAAAATAATTAAGAAATTGGGGGTGAAATTTTAAAAATTTCTTGAAACAAATGAAAATGACAGTACAGCTTACAAGGTCCTCTTGGACACAGCTACAACAGTCCTAAGAAGAGTGTTTATAGCGATAAGTGTTCATATTAAAAAATCTTTGAGCTCTCAAAAACCCATAAAATATGTCTCAATGCTCTAGAAAAACAAGAACCCAATCCCAAAGCCAGTAAAAGGCAAAAGTAATAAATATTAGGGCAGAAATTAATAAAGCATAGATTAAAATAATAATGCATAGGATTAAATAGTTGGTTCTTTGAAAAAGCTGATAAGATTAATGTTTTTAGCCAAACTAACAAAAAGGAGAGAGAAGACCCAAGTTAACAAAATCATAGAATAACAGAGAGTTGCTATAACAAATCACAATGAAATCCATAATACTATTAGAAAATACTTTGAGAATTTATATTCCAAAGTGCTGGAAAACCTAGAAAAAATAGAGAAACTTTTATTTTATTTTATTTGTTTATTTATTTGAGAGCGACAGATGACAGAGAGAAAGAGCAAGAGCAAGAGAGAGAGAGAATGGGCATGCCAGGGCCTCCAGCCTTTGAAAAGGAGCTCCAGATAAAGTGGGTCCTGGGGAATCGAGCCTGGAATCGGGGTCCTTAGGCTTCACAGGCAAGCTCCTAGCCACTAAGCCATCTCTTGAGCCCAGAGAAACTTTTAAATCCATATAACCTACTAAAATTAAAACTGGAAGATATCAGTAGCAAGCAAATTTATCAGCAACAATGTGATTAAAACTGTCATTAAAAGTCTCCCTACATGGGCTGAAGAGACAGCTCAGCCTGTAAAGTCTAATGACTGGCTTTGATCCCTCAGTACCCACTTAAAGCCAGATGCACAAAGTGGTGCATGCATCTGGAGTTTTTTGCAGGTACTTGAAGCCCTGGTGCCTTCATACATATTCTCTCTTTCTTTCTCTTTCTCTCTCCTCACAAGTAAATAAGTAAAAATATTTAAGATTAAAGAAACCTCCCCACAAAGAAAAACTCAGGGTCAAATGAATCCATGCTGAATTCTGTCAAACTTTTAAAGCAGATCAAATACCAACTCTTTCCAAATTGTTCCACAAAAGAGAAAGGGAAAGGCCACTACCAACTTCTTTCCATGAATTTTACCCTGATTTACTACTTGATTCCAAACCTGAATAAAGGCACAGATGCAAAAAAGGCCATGTCATGGACACCTTTAGTGGAGAGAAAGGCAGCCCGTTGCGGGAGGGAAGCAGAGCAAGCAGGCAGGCCTTGTCCTGGTGTGTGTGTATCTCAGAGTGCTGGGAGCTCAAAATGCATCGCGGTTCTAGCACGTTGGATTGTAAGGTACATGTAGGTAATCTCAAAAACAATGACAACAAGAGGGAATTGGAACGGACCTTTGGCTATTAGGGACCATTCGGAAGTGTGTGAGTTGCTAGAAACCCTCCCGGCTTTGCTCCGTTGAATTTGAGGATCCCCGCGATGCAGCTGATGCTTCTGAGAACTCGATGAAGAACACTCTGGCTGCCGGGTAAGAGTGGAACTGTCCAATGGTGAAAAAAGAAGTTGAAATCGTAGCCCACCTCCTTCTGGGGTCGTCTTCCAGATGACTGCCGTGGGAGGAGTCCTCCACCTCTGCGAAGATCTCCAAGGAGGAGAAGCTTCTCTCGCAGCAGCCGGAGCAGGTCCCTTTCCAGACCCAGAAGGAGAGAGAGGTCACTGTCTCAGGAGATACATCAGAAGCTGGCCCCATCCTTCTGTAGGTCTGGTAGCTGATCTAAGTCAAATGAAAGAAAATAGAAGACCAGTTTGCAAGACAACTGGTGTACAGAAAATAACTGCATTTCACAGGAGTATGAACAGTAAATTCAAGTTTTGTTTGAGACTTCATAATCTTGGTGCATTTTTAAGATGTTTTGGCTCTTCAGATTTGTATCTTGGAACAGTGACACACATAACAATGTCATTCTCTATGGTTTGAAATGGATTGCATGAGGCATGTGATACCAAGAATTATTACTTTACAATGTTCCCTTAAGCAAGATTGAATTTGCTTGGAACTTTATTTTTTCATAGGCTGATTAAACCTCTAAATCCTGCCCAGCTAAAGTGGGACATGTTAATGGTGTAGAAACAAAAGTGGCAGAAATTAAACAGATGTAGGAACTTCCATGGCTGGAATTGTGTGCAGCTGCACGTAAGTCTCGTCAAGCTGCTGTGAACATAGGCCAACAGGTAAAGAGAAAAAGCTGTGTACCATTCATTAAACTAGAGGTTGTGGGAAAATCGCAACTAGTTTTTGCCCTGGGCAGAGGTTCCCTAGTAGGTACAGAATCTGACAAATTTAAAGAAAGCTTGTCTTGGTTTGGGTCATAAGTTCCATATGTGATTTCTATATAATATGGTTGTAACATTTGACAGTTTGAGATTTCAAAATTCCAGTGTCTGCCAGTTTAAGGGTACATGTAGAGCTGTACTATTGAATTGCTGTGCAAGAATGTTTTATTCATGCTGTCATTTGTAATATGTTTGTGAGAATCCTTGGGATTAAAGTTTTAGTCAAAAATTGTTATTTAACTTGAAAACCAGTTTTTCCTTGCAAATTTCATATCTGTGAGCTTGGTACCAAGTCCAGGTATAACATTCCCATTGGAAGCCATGCTTATAATTTCTTGTAAAGTTATTTTGAATAAATAAAATATTAGCATCAAAAAGAGAAAGCTAAGGCCAAATTCCCTGATGAACATGGAAATTAACTTCCTGAAGGTTCAGTGTCTCTCCTGAAATAGCCAAATTTTCTTATCCTCTCAGTCAGCTGCCATGAGGCATTAAAGCTCTGGACTCTGCAAACTGAGAAGGCTTTAGAAAGCGGCAGAAAGAGTGAACAAGTGCAGGACAACAGAGGAAACTTCTGCCTCACATGACCCTCAAATCTGTGGGGACTTAGCTGTCCTCTGACATTGAAAGAACAGTCTTCCTGCGAAATTCCAAAGTGGTGTTGGCCTATTTCAGGTCAACTGGCCGGTCATAAATCTCTCTCCCTCTCTGCAGGGACATGGGAGCTCATTCATCCCCTATGTCAGGGTCTGGGCTTTGCAAGTGAGCCTGCTGCACACTGCTGTTGATCTGACTTGGTAAAGCCCAGGCTGGCAGAAGTGAGCTGCAGGCAAGTGGCATTTTCATGAGTTTTATTTGATATCACTTTGTTTAAATTTCAGAATGAATAAGTGAGTTTCAGGTTTTACAATCCCAATAACTCACTTTGTGTTGAGTACACATGGATCCCAGAAGCCTGTGATAATGAATCTTGACTGCTGAGGGACAAGGGGACATGGCACTCTGTCGAGGCTTCAGAGTGTTGGCAGTGGAAGAAAGCTGTGGTTTTCATTTCTCTCATCTCATCAGGATGAAGCAAAGTGGAAAAATCAGGAAAAATAACCCTCCTCCCTTCCCCTCTGGACTGCAGACTTCAGAGCCTAACCCTGTGGGCAGCATCTCATCTGAAAACAATTGAAGTGGATGGAAAGGACCTGACAATTTCTATGAAAATGATGCCGACTCCGGGGTCTGTGAGCTGCTCACAGTGGTTTGTGAGGCCCCTTTCCATCTATGAAACACATTAGTCACCTGAGGGCTACAATGTTTGCCTTTGAAATACTTTTACCTGGCTGGGCTTTGGCAGTGTGGCAACATGATACAAATAACATGATGAGAACAAAGACAACAGAATACAAAGATCTGAGAATGAACCTTCTTACTACCTACTGACCCCAAACTAGCCACTTACCAGCTTTCCGAGCCTCTGTCCTTTTCTTTGAAATCAAGGAATAATACACATCCTTCACTTATGGGTTTGAGCATTCAATAAATCATGTATTTTTTTTTAAATTTAATTTATTAGTTTTCTTTTCAGTAAATACAGGCAGTTTGGTACCATTATTTAGGCTCATCTGTGATCTACCCCCTCCCATTAGACCCTCCTTGTTATTGAAAATGGGTCGTGCATTGTGGAGTTAGCCCCCAGTTATTAGTATGATAAATGTCTCTGAAAATCATGACCCAACATGTAACTCTGACATTCTTTCCACCCCCTCTTCCGCAAGATTTCCCTGAGCCACGTTGGGTTCATTTTTGGTCTGCTTCAGTGCTGAGGTGTTGGGGGCCTCTGAGGCTCTGGCTCTCTGATTTGGTAGGAGTTGATTTTTCTCTGCATTGATCTCCTTCCCCTTTGTGCTGGTATCCAGTTCACAGGAAAACATCACCCTTGCTTATTTCGCCAGTTGTCCTTAGTTTCAGTTGGGCCCCTTCTGAGGTATGTTGGGGCAGCTCTCTTCTTAGGATCTACATCTATCTGGAAAAGAGAAGCAGATTCTCCAACGGAGAGTAAGTTAGCACCCAGAAAATTGAGATAACACTTACTTTTTTGATAGACAGTTTGGTAGGTGTAGGCCCTCTTATAGCCCGTGATTGATGGTAGCTTGATATTGTAGAGTGGGCTTGTGTTTGGGTATGGTTCTGACTTGTTTCCCAGCTCCAGCTAAGGGTCTAGTACCACTGAGTGGATCAGTTAGCCAAATCAAGAGCAATTGATTCCTCACCATGGCTGTGTACCACTATTGCACTTGTGTGGGTATCACATCCGGTTAATTGTTGCTACTTAGGTTAAACAATGTGTTGCTTGGACAGATCTTGGTCACTTCCCCCAGTCGCCTATGTAGCGCCTTCTGGCACTAGACACGCTGACTGTCTGGGGACTGACTCTCTCCTGGCTTCCAGCCATGTCATTCCATTTTACGTGTCAGCTGCATATGGAGTCTTCAGCAATAGGGTCTTACCACTGGCCTTTGGTGGGTCATCAATTACTCTGACAGAAGTCTGTCATTGTTTTGGGAAACCTTGTAGGTTTCTCTGATCAAAAGCTCATTGTGGATTGTAGGCCCAAGCTGGAAGTGGGGGTTACAGGTCAGTGTCCACTAAGAAATTGAGGAAAAAGATAACTAATATACAAGAGTTAGAGAGGAGAGAGATAGAGGGGAGAGGGGGAGAGGGAGGGAAGGAAGATGTAGGAGATTTAGGTCAGTCTTGATCCTACCCTCTCCAGTGTCTTGTGGTTCAGGTGTTTCCTGTAAGGGACTAGTGAAGGTTCAGTCATTTGGTCTGTCTTTTAGGAAGTAGAATTTTATGGTACCATTGCCGTTTGGGTCCGGATTACTGTTTTCCACCCTTTGATTCCCTCCCCGCCCTCCCATCCATCTTATTGTCTAGTCGTTAACCAAGGAAGTAAAAGATCTATACAACGAAAATATAAAAACTCTCAAAAAAGAAATTGAGGAGGACTTGAAACGATGGAAAGACCTCCCATGCTCCTGGATAGGCAGAATTAACATTGTGAAGATGACAATCCTACCAAAGGCAATATATAGATTTAACGCAATTCCAATTAAAATCCCTACAATGTTCTTCACAGACATAGAAAAAATGATCTCAAATTTCATATGGAAAGGCAGAAGGCCTCGCATATCCAAACATATCCTCAGCAAAAGAAATACCTCTGGTGGCATCACCATACCCAATATAAAGTTATACTACAAAGCCATAGTAATAAAAACAGCATGGTACTGGCATAAAAACAGGAGTATAGACCAATGGAATAGACTTGAGGACCCGGATTTTGGGCCAAGCAACTATAGCTACTTGATATTCGACAAAGGCCCAAACAATATAGACTGGAAAAAAGATAGCATCTTCAACAAATGGTGCTGGACAAACTGGATAACCACATGCAGGAAACTAAAACTTGATCCACACATTTCACCATGCACAACACTCAAATCCAAATGGATCAAAGACCTCAACATAAGACCAGAAACTCGAAAACTACTGGTAGAAAATTTAGGAAGTACTTTCCATGATATAGGAATGGAAAAAGACTTCCTGAATAAAACCCCAGTGGCTCAAGTTCTTAAACAGTCACTCAACCATTGGGATCATATGAAGCTGAAGAGTTTCTTTACAGATAAGCATATAATAAACAAAGCCAATAGAATACCCACAGAGTGGGAGAAAATATTTGCAGGTTATCCAACTGATAGAGGCCTTATCTCTAGAATTTACAAAGAACTCAAAAGTCTAAACAATAAGAAGACAAATACTCCACTCACAAAATGGGGCACAGAGTTAAACAGGCAATTCACAGAGGAAGAGATACAAATGGCAAACACAAACCTAAGAAAATGTTCATCATCCCTAATCATCAGAGAAATGCAAATTAAAACAACTATGAGATTCCACCTTACCCCAATAAGGATAGCCAACATCAAAAGGTCAAATGAAAATAAATGCTGGCGAGGATGTGGAGAAGCAGGGACACTCATTCACTGTTGGTGGGAATGCAGGATGGTACAACCACTTTGGAAATCATGTATTTTTTTAATATTTTTATTTATTTGAGAGAGAGAAAGCATGGGCTTGCCAAGTTCTCCTGTCACTGCAAATGAACTCCAGACACATGCACCACTTTGTGCATTTGTCTTTACTTGTGTAGTAGAGAATCAAAGTTGGGTCATGAGACTTTACAAGCAAGTGCCTTTAACCACTGAGCCATTGCTGCAGCCAAAATTATTTATTAAAAGATGATTGTGTGCCACATGTTGTTCTAGTCTTTAGAGTCAGTAAATTTTGTCCTCTGAGATTGCATTCTGGTAGTGCTGAACAATAAACTATAAACACTAAATAAAACTATATTGACTGCTAGGACAGAGCTTTTTACAAACTGTATTATAAATTATTTAACTAGCAACACAACACTAGTAATGCTATGCCATTCTGTTTACTGCCCATATTCTTAATTCTATTCCATTTTTTGAGACAGCCTGTAGCCTTAGCTGGCCTCAAACTATGAATTATAGGCATATCAGCTTGCCTGGTTTAGGTAGTGCTGGGGATCAAACCCAAGGCAGGTAAGTATTGTGTAATTGAGCATCTCAAAGGCTTCTTTCCTCAGTACAGCTTTCCTCAAAGTTCTCATTCACTTCATTTTGTCATTCATGCATTAATTCACTTGTGTGGTCAGCCAATATTATGTAACTGCTGGTTAAATTCATGGTTATTAGAAAAGAAATAAAATAAGGCCAGCCCTGTTATCAAGAGCCTGTCAATACAGCAAGGAGATCAGCTTGCAAACAGGTAAACAGGTACAAGAGAGAAAGCACCATAAGTAGAATGCGTGCAAAATTCCATGTGAAATTCAGTAAGTGCTTGGCCATGTGTCCCAAACAGGAGAACAACTGCTATACTCAGGAAGCACCCGGTTAGAAGGGCACCTCAGGTGGGAGCCCGAAGGTTGTTCACGGGAGCTCCAGCAGCTGAAGATGCTGAAAGCAGGAGGAGGAGAGTTGTTTGAAGCTGCAGGGTAATAGGCAGGGCAGAGCATAGCAGCTAGAAAAAAAGTCACAAAAGTCATTGGCAGGACAGCAATTGAATCCACGCAAGTGATTTTGTCCAGGGAGACATAGGGGATTTAAAAGGGTAGACCGAGCATCAAGCCACCAGAAACACACACATTTAATGCAAAAGCAGGGAAATTATTATTCCGGGTGGATAACTAAGAATTCATATCAAGAAAATCGGGAAATAACATAAGAAGACGTGGGGGTCACAGTGGTAAAGGGTAGTGGAAAACTGTCTAAGATAGAAATTCACAGTATGGTTTGAGTTTAGGCAGTCTGGGACCTCTTTATCAAAGGCAGTTTGGAGCGCTAATGGTGAAAGCTTGATTTTAGTAACAAAAAAATAGAAATGTCAAATGAAGTTGCCACAAGAGAAACTGTTTTCAAGAATTCGACTGAGAAAAAGGAACTATTTCCCATATGGAGACCTGAATACCCCAGGGCTCAGAGGACAGATCAAAGTATGATTGAACAATATCAGTTTTGGTGAACCAATGAGTTTAATGAGGTTACTTATAGAAAAAGGTGAGGGTTTTTTTTTTTTTTATTTTTCCATAGGAACGTGGAACCCCCAAAGCAGCCACCTTGATGGAGCTCCCTGTGTTTATTTCTCCTCAGATGTTCCTCCCCCAGCTTTAGGGTGGGGGCTTGCTTACAGAGTATGGGGTCCTCAGAGCAGCCACACCACAGGGAAGGCTCAGCCCATCGTGAAGGACAACCATTAGCTGCCTGGGTAGCACCCCTTTGTCAGGATTAGCTCTCCAGATGCCCTCCCTCAGCCTCAGTGGGCGGGCTTGCTTACACAGCATGGAGGCTGCAGAGACGTGGCTGCACTGGGGACCTTTGTCCCTTGACCTTCGACCCTCTATGTACTCCATCTCCTCCTCAGGCCCAGGACCACCTGTGTCAGTGCATACAGTTGGCACCGGGGATGCCTGAGACCTCAGGTGAGGGTCTTATGACCCTCCCCACGCCGTCTCTTATCAGTTGTCCTAGCTGCTTTTGATAAAGCTGGCAATAGTTGGGCAGTGCTTTCAATGTGGAGGGCTTTTCCATGCAACAGCAAGCACAGTGAGATTGCTCAAAACTAGAGAGATGTGTGTATATTTGTACATTATAATGGAAAGAGAAGGACTGAAGAGGCAAGAAAAGTGCACAGGTAAAGGAAACGTCAAGCTGCTTCCATAAAGTTTGACTCTACTCTGGAGGCAACTCTAAACATGTCTGCTCGCTTCTTCTACCAAACCCCTCTCAGTGCTTTACTGTTTTGCCTAAACCACAAATGCTGACCCCATCTCAATGTCAAGTGCTAAAAACAGAGGTTTCTCGTCTTTATGGTCCAGAAACAGCACCCAGAATGGATGGGGGTGGGGCAGGTAGGGAAGCTGTGAAAAACAAGTTCCTACTCCTATAGCCTTCTCATAGCCTCTTGGAGTGCTACAATGAAGAATAAATAATGTGAGTTTACAAAAACACGGTTTTTCTGTGCAGGAAAAGCCAAAAATACATTTAGAAGGTTATGGTTGTCAATAATAGTGAGAAGATGTTAGTTGTCTTCACATCTTGCTGCTTTCTGAAGAAGAAAAACAGATTCTCCAATGGACAGTGAGATCAGGATAGGTTGAGCTGATGAGCATTGTTAATTTAGAGAGATTTGTTATTATTTTTTTTGTTTTTATTTTTATTTATTTATTTGAGAATGACAGAGAGAGAAAGAGAGAGAATGGGCATGCCGGGGCCTTCAGCCACTGCAAACGAACTCCAAACACATGTGCCCCCTTGTACATCTGGCTAACATGGGTCCTGGGGAATCAAGCCTTGAACAGGGGTCCTTAGGCTTTACAGGCAAGCTCTTAGCCATTAATCCATCTCTCCATCCCTAATTTAGAAAGATTTTGATGGTTGCAGCCTCAGCCTCACTGTTGGCCAGAGACTAATGGGAGCTTCTCATTCAAGTCCATAATCTTGATCTCCATAGGATTCTGACTTGGTTACTAGTTCCAGCTATGGTTTACTTTCCACTGAGAAGATATCTTAGGCAATCAGAAAGCCACTGGTTACCTACCTTGGTTGTGTGGCACTGTTGCCCAGGTGTGTGCATCTTGTCAGGATGGTTGATTGCATGTAGCAGGGTCCCCTGCTTGCTCACATGTTGTTGATCATCTTCACCCAGCATCTCATGCTCTGGTTTCAGCACAATATGGGCTAATCATCTGGTAGCTGACTTCCTTCCAGATTCAGCCAGATCTTTTGATTCCCTGTAGTGGAAGAATGTGTTGTCTTTAGCCACAGGTTCTTACTTTTAGCTTCAGGAGGGTACTCAAGAGCGTTGACAGTAGTCTGTCTTATTTTGAGTACCTCATAGGTCTCTCCAATTAAAGGCCAACTATTTTAGGGCTAGGCTTCATTCCACCCTCTCTGGGACTCATCTTACCAGATGATCCCTCCATACTCCTACTAAGGGTTATATCTTTTAGTCTGCTATCCAGGAGGAAAGTGTCTATGGTGCCAATTCATTTTGGATTTGTGTATATAGGGACAAGGATCACTGGCTCCAAGTGAGCAGATAAACCATGCCTAGCACAGTGGTTAGGGCCCAGGGGAAACCACAGAGGAATTGTCAAGGTGAGCAAGAGTGCTGCTTCCATGTGGAGCCTGACAACCTGAGCCAGGGTGATGGAGGCCGGCACTGAGTAAACACAAAATGCACCAAAGCAGAAATCCAGAAACTGCTGAGAACTCAACACCAAAGTAGCCTTCAAGCACACCTACCAAAGCTCAGGGAATTTTGCAGAAGAGGGTACAGAAAGAACTTAAGAGCTACAGGGTGGGAGGGAATATCCAGAGGCATTGCCCCATCCCCCACATACAATGACTGACTGCTGCTTTCACAACTCATAACTCACAACTCTCTGGTGAATACCAGCAATCCCACTAAGGGGGACCTTCAGTGGAATGGGGACAGAGACAAGGGGAAAATGGTGGTACCAAAACTTGTTGTACCCATACAACGTTTCAACTTAATAAAAAACATAAGAAATAATAGTGAGAATAATCTCAAAATAGGAAAACCTAGAAACAGGGTTTCCAAGTTCTGTCTATACACATTGCTAACTGACCCCTGAGCTACACATTTGCATAAGAGATAGCATTGTTAAAGATAAAATATTATGGCTGGAGAGATGCCTCAGCAGTTAAGGGCACTAGCTTGCAAAGCCTGACAGCCTGGATTTGAGTTCCCAGTGCCCACATACAGTCAGATGCACAGAGTGGTGCATATAGCTGGAGCTCATTTGCAATAAATAGCAAGAGGCCCAGGTGTGCCCATTCTCTCTCTCTTTACTTGCAAATAAATAAATAAATATTTTTTTAAAAAAAATGAATGATCTGAACCAAATCCTGATGAGATACTGTGTGAAAAAGAGATGCAATGCAGGAGGACTGAGGTTGTTGTTTGTTAAAACAAAACAAACACACTCTTTTCACAATATTATAGTCATAATAATGAGCATACAATCTAAAATTACCCTGCATGTAAGGGCCTCCATAAGTAGGAAACATTCTAAAAAGGAAATAAAAGCAGGTGACACTATCCTGACCCTGCAGTGTTTGAACTGGCAGATGAGGATTCTAAAACAGCTGTTCTAAATGCTCTCAGCAAAGTAAAATAAAATATGCTGCCTGGCTCACAAAGACAACAGGTCTCAGAAGGTATATAGATCAGCTACAAAGGAAGAAGATAAATATTTTAGAACTTAAAATTAGAGCTACAGGATGGAGAGATGGCTTAGCGGTTAACACATTTGTCTGCAAAGCCTAAGGATCTATGTTCAACTCTCCAGGTCTCACATAAGCCACACGAACAAGGTAACACAAGCATGCAAGGTCACACATGCTCACAAGGTGGTACACATGTCTGGAGTCCGATTACAGTGGCTGAGTTCCTGGTGCACCAATTCTCTCTCTCATAAAAAGACCAATCTGTTGAGCTTGACTCAAAAGAAATAAATAAATTATAATTAACATTTAAAATAAAGAAATACATAACCTAGAGTTATATTCCAGAATCAGAGCAAAAGTTTGATCATCTTTTACATTTTGTTTTTCTGGTGCTAAAGGTTGAATCCAGGTTCTCGTGTATGCTACCTCTGAGCTATCCTGCCAACCCAGTGTTGGGCATTGCCAGGCACAGGCTGGAGCCTTCAGGAGATGGGCCTGAGCTGTCAGAAATGGCTAAGGACCCCTGGGCCACAGGAGGCCACTCCCTCTCCAAGCCTGGCACACCTGAACTTGGGCTTTGCCTATAGCCTTGTGACCTTTGGCCAGTTGCCTAGGTAACTCCTTATCAGTCAGAAGCCTTCACACAGCCCATCCCCCATAACCCTCTTTCCGCCACTATGTAGATCACCTCATACACCACATACACCACACACATATACACACATGCCAAAAAAAAAATAAGTTCAAATACAACCATATCAGTATTTGGTGTAATTATAGATAAATAAACATTCCAATTGAAAGAATAGATTTTTTAAAAACACTATATATATACATATATATATATATATGTATGTATGTATATATATATATATATGTTAATTACATGAGACTGACTTTAAATATGAATACACAGCTAGGCTAAAAGTAGGTATAAGGAAAGAATACAGCTATTGGTCTGGGAGTCTCATTGATACATCATCTGCCCAGCATGTTAAGGGCTTTGAGTTTGATTCTCACCACCAAAGAAACAACAAAATTTCCATAAAATATTGATCAAGTAAGTAGCATTAAAAGATGGGGTCAATATCAATATCAAATGAAAAAGAGTCCAAATAAAGAAATGGGAGAAGCTGGAAGCTCATAGGCCAATGAAACTTGTACCTATGTAGTAGCAAAACCAAAACCAAGGGAGACCCTGTCTCAAGCAAAATGGAAGTAGAGGCAAGCACCCCAAGGCTGTTCCTCAGACCTCCACACATGCACCATGCATACTTATGGGCATGTGAACAAGTATGCGCAACACACAGACCAAACATAAACACACATCCACATCTATATACAGATATATACTCACACAATGAAAGAAAGATTTAAGATTTAATAATCATATAATTGTGTGTACTTAATAAGGAGAGTCAACATGAAACAAAACTGATAGCCTTAAAATAAGAAATAGTCATTTCTATAATCATAGCTATAAACTTTAATATCATTCATTCAACAACTGTGAAAATGACCATATAAAATAGTACCAATGACACATGCCTTCTGCAAACCATTATTGGTCACCTTGACATAATTGCTACTTATGGAATATTGACACCAACAAAGCTAAATGTATATCCTTTAAAGATGCACGTGGAAAAACAGTGCACTTTCACAAAATAAAAATAGCATATGCTTGAACACAAAACAAGAAATTATAAATGAAAAAGATAAAAATAACAAAAAGTACATGTACTATCCAACATGGAATTAAATTCAAAAATCAACTAAAATAAAACTCATTTAAGTTAAATGATTCATTGGTCAAGGAGGAATTTATGAGACTCTAGAAAATATGTTTAACTGAATCATAATCAGATTACCATTCTTATCAAATTCATAGAATACAGATAAACCACTGCTCCAAGAGAAATAAATGGCTGCATTTAAATGCTTGCACTGAAAAAAATAAAAGGAAAAAGGAAAGCTCATAATTAGTGTTCTGAGATACCATCGAATAAAATTAGAAAAACAAGAGCAAATTTAACTCAAAGTACGCAGAGGGAATGTTAAAATTAGTCTGGATATGAAGTAACACTCATCTTTAGAAAGGGTTCACATTTTGAAGACTTGGTCCCCAGTCAGTGACACTATTGAGAGGAAATTGGATTTGTGGTAACCTCTGTAATGGACTGGTCCCTTGATGAGTTTATAGATGTCTGGGCTATTAAGAGGTGGAACCCAGCTGGCGAAAGTAAGTCACAGGGGTGTGACTTTGATATCTTGTCCTGGCCTTCCTTTGCTCTCGCCATGCTCCCCTTCATTGATGAAATGGACAGCTTTGTTCTGCCATCTCCTTCCTGCCATGATGTTCTGTCTCCCCATAGCTCAGAAATAACAGAACCAAGTGATCCAGGAAACCATGACCTAAAATAAATCTTCCCTCTCCTAGGCTCTTTATTTGTCTCAGGGATTTTGTCCTGGCAATGAAAAACTGACTAACATAGGAATAAAACAACAAAATAAAAATGAGCCTACAATAAAAAATAAAAGTGGGGCTGGAGAGATGACTTAGTGGTTAAGCGCTTGCCTGTGAAGCCTAAGGACCCCAGTTCGAGGCTCAATTCCCCAGAACCCACGTTAGCCAAATGTGCAAGGGGGCGCACGCGTCTGGAGTTCATTTGCAGTGGCTGGAGGCCCTGGCGCGCCCATTCTCTCTCTATCTGCCTCTTTCTCTCTCTGTCTGTCACTCACAAATAAAAATAAATAAATTTTAAAAAACAAATAAAAGTGAAAACAAAACATGGCTCCTTGAAGAGGACAATGAAAACTAAAGATCACAGAAGCCTTGAGACTTAAGTTGTCTACGACCATAATAGTTCAGTTTAAGGCCCTCCTGGGACTGTGACGCACGTGAGAGTAGTTACTGATTTACTCCTATGGCCCAGGGTGGAATTCTTCACTGGCTCTGGATTCTTAATGCTTTCTCTTTGGTCCCAGAAACCTTCCCACATGCAGCATGGAAGTGCAATGTCATATTAGCTAATGGCCAAGGAGAGAACAGAAAACACCCTTATTTTTTTTTTTTTTTTACCAAAGAGGGACTTTGATATTTTATAATAAGACAGTTCTTTGTAAATATTTCAGAAGAACTGGAAAAAAGAAGAGAAAAAAGGGTATCACACCCAGTGATCAGGACCCCATACTGCTCACCTCTATCAGCTGAATCTCCCTAAACTAGACTTAGCTCGGACCAGGCCCTGTTCTGGTCAAGTAGTGCTGTTCCCCACATAGTACAGATTGTCTAGGTATTCAATTGTGTCTCAAATTGCTTTTACTGGGACTCCCCATTCTTATTCTCCTCTACCCCTAATAGTAACAGGAATAAGCTACTTCTACCAGGGACTGGATCAAACAACAAGGAAACTCAACTGAAAATCTCTGTTGCATTTACTAAGATCATCATGTGCTGCTTAGACTTGTGCTTGCAAACTGGTATCTCTGATGACAGAAATGTAGTATTCCATACTCTCTGACCAACAGAATCACAACAAGAACTAGTTGAAGCCAAACATTGGAACCACCTAACTTAGTAATATTAAAGAAAATACATTAACAAGACTATACTACAAGAAGGTTATATCTAGGAAATGAAAGGTGGCGGGAATGGAGACAGGAAAGGACAGGTAACAGGAGGACATGAACAAATAATGACATAGAAGTATGAAATGTCACAGTGAAACCAGTTCCTCTGTATGTTAACTAAAAGTTTAGTAATAATAAAAAAGAACATCATTCTCAGTCATATTCCTCTCTCTGTGTTCATACTCTCTATGCAGTTGATTTTTGTTGCTTATTATCCAAGATAGAATTCTCAGCACTTCTACCCACTGAATCTCAGTGTTGGAGTTGACAAGGAAAAGTAAACACTGATTGAACACTTTCCTCACATTGCAAAAGTCAGAGAAAAATCACTAGTAGGTTTCAGTCCTCCATAGTCAGGAGGTCACTCAGCCTACCCACCCAGGGCAACTTGCCTGCCATACTCATTTGTGCTACAGCAGAGGGACCGATCCCCTACCCCTAGGGATAGATGTATTGGAGGTGTCAGCCAAGTACCATATCACACACATGCCTAAGCAGAACAAAGGAGCACATACTGACTTGGAAACAAGGCAAGATATTCCCACACAAGATAGTAAGCCCAACACAAGTCATGAGGACTCAATCTGATTCTTTGTAAGGGAGTATTTCAGGCCTAAGGCCAATGTTTACACACTCCAGAAAGGGTCAAAACACTAATCACATAAGATTGCTTTCTCCAACAACTTCATTCTCTTCAGCCAGCTTCCTCAAAGTAGAACACATGGAAGCATGAAACCTTGGCCTTCAAACCTGAGGGCAGGTAATGGCAATCCTGTCCCAAGCTTATCTGAAAAGCATGAACTGTAGTGGATCTCAACTGGTATGAAAGCCCATCCTTAACTCTCTGGAGTCCCTGGAGCCTAGCAGTGGGGACCCACTGACTGACCTAACTAAAATGATAGCGCCATCCTGAGATCATGCTAAGAGTGGCCGTCCCCTGGAGCCTATGTTCCTTCCTCTAAGACAGAGGCGAGGTACAGTGTCCATCTCCAAGAACTGAACAGCAAGGCAGAAGGGCCTTACTGAGGCCTTTCCTTCCTACTCCCCATGAAAATACAAAACACATGCCCACCACAGGCTCTTCCCTATGAACCCTGGCTTTTTTTTTTTTTTTCAGGCTATTTCTTTCTGACTGATGGAATCATAATAGACTCAAGGCAAGACCCAAAGAGCTTTGCACACATGTTCTAGCAAGGTCATAACTTTCCATAAATCTTCATCATTTGCATAAAATAAGTATGTTTTTTACATCTGAACTTTTAAAGTTGAAGGCTTTTTGAGGAAACCAGTAACCAAACATGAAAATGAGGTATTTCCTTTGAAGTTCTTTTTCCACCTACAAATACAAGTGAGGATATTTCTTATAGTCAAGGATTTCAAACTTGTGAGGTCTTGAGCTCAGAGAATGATAATGTTAATCATCAGGGTCTGAGATAAGTGAATATGAAATCTTGAAGTCTGACCTCAGGAAGAAGGTACTAAATATTGAGAACAGGCAAAGTGTCCATATTCGGGAAAAGCAAAACAGAACAACATACCAGCAGATAACTTTATTGAGAAGCTAGTGAAAACAGAAAAGATGAGTGAGAAAGCCACAGATGAGCTCAAGGAGTCATCCAAAAACATGGAATTAGGATCCCATAAAAAACTATAATAAGAACAATAATTTTCATACAATATAGTTTGAAACCTAATTTCTAGTCTCAATGCCCTCGTCAGTTGCAGAATGCCTCCAGGCAAGTACTGGTCTCATTCTCCTTGTATTACTATGCCAGAGTTGTCATAAAAAAGCACCACAGGCTGGGCAGCTTAGATACTTGGCATTCATTCCTCACAGTTCTAAAGGTTAGAAGTCCAAGATCACAGAGTCTGCAGGTTTGGTTTGATTTGTGACCTCTTTTCTTGGCTTGTAGATGGGTGCCCTCCTCCTACCTTTCATGTGAGCCTCCCTCCATGTAGGTGTGTTCTTGGTATCTTTTTGTATCCAAGTTCCACTTCTTATAAGGCTACTAGTAGGATTAGGCTTTCCAGGCCTTTAACATAACCAGGAAATCTTATCTCTAAATACAGTCACACACATCTGTCTCAATGTGACCTCAAATTCTGAATTCCCATATCAAGTCACTGTCCCTACTGCAAGTTCTTTTCCAAAAACAAATATTTCATTCATTTATTAGAGAGAGAAAGACAAAGAGGCAGATAGAGAGAGAGAGAGAGAAAGAGATAGAGAGAATGGGTGCACCAGAGCCTCATGTCACTGCAAATAAACTCCAGACACATGTTCCACCTTGCACATCTGGCTTACATGGGTCCTGGGGAATTAAACCTGCATCCTAAGCTTCGTAGGCAAGTGCTTTAACCACTAAGCCATCTCTCTAGTCTCCCTCCATTGAAAGTTTTATTTGTACAGCACCAGCTGTTGAGAGGGGGCCCCACAATACACAATGAGAAGTGATATCAGCCAGTTTACAGACAAAAATGTGTTGACTGTGGCTAAGACCCAAAATGCACACGGACACTGGCTAAGACCCAAAATGCACACGGACACAGGGCAAAAAATTTTCTAATTTGCATACTTAATATCCTTATATTCAATGTAAGCCAAAATATGTTTTTCCCAAGTTTTGCAGCATTTCAGTAAAATTGAATCCATATGGTTTTAATTCACAATTGATTTATTAACAAATTACATGGTGAGAATAAGTTAATGCCCTCAAACTTTTCAAACCTTGCATTACAGCTTTTTTCCTGTTAGCTTCTTTAGAAACTCTTATTATGCCGAAATAAATAAATAAAACACTTGAACCCCAACCTCCATATGGCCTCAATCTTCCAGGCCCAAAGGGAACTTAGAGTGTGTGTGGAGAAATACTGGGGGCTGAAGACAACCTATGGTCCTTCCTTTATAGGGCTTGAATTCTCCCCTGCTCTTGACTCTCAGTTCTTACCTCCAGAACTGTAACATCAAATTTTATACCCAATCTATTTTCCTACCTTACAAAGGGCTTTATTGTCCATTACCTCATGAGCTTTCAGTAAAACTGCATGAAGTCATCAGCTCTAATTGGCAGTTTCATTTCTACTAATGGAGGTGAAGATGAAGTTTTCTTTCATGCTCAGGGTCAGGGATGGGAGTCAGCTTCATGAGGTAAGACTAACAGATCCCACATGATATCAGAATTCATGTGTGACCAACAGCAGACAGCACAGCATCAATTCCAAAATTAGCCTATGGATTTGGTCTCTCCCTCCATCTATCTATCTCTCTATCTCCCTCCTTCTGTCCCTCTTTCCCTCCTACCCTCTCCCTAATCTAGAGTTATCCATCTGTCATATCATAAGACCACTCAATCTATGAGAGGACTGTATGGTACGAAACTCCAGTCTCCAATCAAATATGATACCTGCCAAAAGCCATTTGAGTGAGCTTGGGAATGGACCCATCTTCCCCCACCAAGCCTGCTGATAACCACATCCCTGTATGACAACTACATCATCATTAGAGGCCCTGGGCCAGTTCACTCTACTATGCCATTCATGGGTTCCATACTCTCAGTACCTATGAAATAATAAATGTTTGCTGGTTTTCTGTGTTAAGTTCTAGGATCAATTGTCACACAACAAATAACAAATACTCAAGCTGCGTATGTTGCACAATGTCATGATACACAGTGATAGCATATGCACTGCCTCTCATCCCCATGTGGTTCAGTAAGATATGTAAGCAGCTTTTAAACATGAGGCATACTAGCTTTAGATAATGGGGAAGCTTAGAGAAAAAAAAAACAGTTTTGCATAAGGCCATACAGAATACATGATTGCCTTAATAAATCACTTTTTCATTTTCAAGAGCTTTTTTAAAATAGCTACTTAACTCCAACAACAACAAAAAAATGTCTCAAGGAACCCACCCTAGCTATAAAATTCCACATTTTGGGTTGTTAAAAATCCATAAAGCCGGGTGTGGTACGCACGTCTTTAATCCCAGCACTTGGGACACAGAGGTAGGAGGATCACTGTCAGTTCGAGGCCACCCTGAGACTACATAATGAGTTTGAGGTCAGCCTTTGTGCCAGAGTGAGACCCTACCTCAAAAAAGAAAAAAAAAAACATACATATATCTCCACTAGCCTGCTGCCTTTAAGGTTCCCATGTGCCCTCAAGGCTTCCTACTCCCTAGAAGTTCTTTGTAGTGCTTACCTACATATTCTAACTCATCTAAACACCTGTTCTTGAAGCCTTATCTGCCGAATTCCTGATCAACTGTGCTTCTGACCACAGTCAGAACCAAGGCATAGCCCCCAGGCATCTTAAGGTTTAGATGAGCTGCTCTAGTTTTTTTTTTTTTTTTTTTTTTTTTTTTTTATTTGAGAACGACAGACACAGAGAGAAAGACAGATAGAGGGAGAGAGAATGGGCGCGCCAGGGCTTCCAGCCTCTGCAAACGAACTCCAGACGCATGCACCCCCTTGTGCATCTGGCCAACGTGGGACCTGGGGAACCGAGCCTTGAACCGGGGTCCTTAGGCTTCACAGGCAAGCGCTTAACCGCTAAGCCATCTCTCCAGCCCAAGCTGCTCTAGTTTTAAACTGCTCCTTTTAATACTTGCTTGTCAAACACTGTGTGCTGGTCAAATTCACCTATCATTCCACCAATGACAACATCTGTCCTCTGTGCCTTTATATGTTCCTAAAATGTGGACATTCAGTTAGCAGCTTTCTTCTCTGCATCTTTTCAGAAATCTGTCCTCTATGCAAGGTTCACCTGAGAAGACTGCCTGATCACTGTAGACCAAGCTCCACAGAGTTCTCTCTTCTTTGAAGTCCAGTGACTGACTCAGCTCAAGTGTTCTATATTCCAACAGGGATTTTTCTCTCCACAGGACAAGGGAAAGTCAGTGAGAGGAATGAGCCATTGATAATGGAACACAAACCAGACCCCATGTGAGGTGCTCTATGTACATTGCCAAGTGCATGGTATACCCCTCCCAGGGAAAGTGTGAAAGCCACATCGTATGTTCTCAAGTGCATGGGGTTATCCCTATGGGAGAAGATTCAGCTAGTACCTCTGGCTGTCCAGTTGATTGAAAAACTCATTGGCGTCTTCTCAGCCTCAATCCAGCCAGTGAAATCTGATTGTGACACAATGGCCTGTCTCACTAGGTCCCTAAATTAGATTTTCCTTAGGCCTCTGGTTGACATGGCCATCCATGTCTCCCTGGCCTCACTTCTTTTTAAACAAACTGTCATGGCCACAGCTGCTGAGAGAAGTGGTTCTGAGTATCCCATGGCTCCTGACCACTACTGACTATCACAGATGGACCCCTGGACTCTCCTCTTAGGGCTGTGGAAAGATCTGAGGAATTTGGGTGCTGAGAGGTGTCAAAAATAACAAGTTCATGTTGGGCCCAAACAATGTGGATTTATAAAGGAATCAGAATGTCCCAAAACTAAGTAGAGAAAAAGGTCATCATAGAAGCAGGGGGATGGAGCCAATACTGCAGGGAGCAGCAATGAGAAGCCCCGAGGTGAGACAAAAATAGACTAGCTCAGTTCCTAACTTGCCCAAGCTTCCCTGCAATTTGGCAGATCCTAACCTAGGCAGTCCTTCACGTGGGGATTATTCTAATGAGTTTCTATTTCTTGCAATTAGCAAGGCCTGAGTAAAAAAGCAATGCCTGGGGCTGGACAGACAGCTTAGTGGTTAAGGTGCTTGCTTGCAAAGCCTAAGGCCCAACTTTGATTCCCCAGAACCCACATAAGCCAAATGCACATAATGGTGAATGTGTCTGCAATTCATTCACAGTGGGTAGAGGCCCTGGCATGCCCATTCTCTCCTTCTTTCTCTCCTTCCCTTTCTTTCTCTTAATAACTAAATAAGATATAAATAAAATCAATGCTCAATATTTTTAAGTCATTACACATGAGGAAGGATAAGCAAGTCAGACTCCTAGTGACAGAATACTGGAAGCCACCCATAGGCCATGAGTCATTCCTGGCATGGATCTTAGCCTCTAGTAAAATCTGCCCATTTTATAAATGATGAACATGACAGAGAGGAACTTGGCCAAGATCACACAGCAAATGGTAGCACCAAGAAATATTAGTTACTTTTCTGGCTATCATAGCCAAATACTTGACAAGCAAATCAAGTAAGGAAGGATTTATTTAGTCTAATGACTTGTGGGGACATGGAAGGGAAGGCGTGGCTGCATGAATGTGAGGTGGCTGGTCACCCTGCAGGGGCCGTCAGGTAGCAAAGGCAGACTGGAAGTAGGGCTGGGCTATATAGCCTCAAGGCAATTCCCCACTAACTAACTTCCTTCAACAAGGCCCCACCTCCTAAAGGCTCCACAACCTTCTTTTTTAAAATTTTTATTCATTTATTAGAGACAGAGAGCAGGAGAGAATGGGCACACCAGGACCTGTAGCCACTGCAAACAAACTCAGGATGCATGTGCCACCTTGTGCATCTGGCTTACATGGGACCTAGAGAATCAAACCTGGGTCCTTAGACTTTGCAGGCAAATGCCTTCACCACTAAACAATCTCTCCAGCTCTCCACAACCTTCTTAAACTGCATCACTAGTTAGGGACCAAGTATTTAAACTCATGAACATTTCACAGTCAAATCACAAACCGAGACTTGGGTCTCTTCTCGTTTGTCCAGCTTCCCTCATTACTTGGCCATCACTGAGTCTGTCCTTACACAGTTTACAATAGCTTATCCCCAAATCAGGCAGAACAAGGCCATCTGGGGCCTCAATTGGAAGGAGATAGTAGAAATTATAAGTGGCACTCCGTCTCCTACTTCCCCAGTGGGTTTGGAGAAGATTTTGCTAAGATCTCAGGCAGGTGAAGGAATGCTGATGCTTCGTTTCTTCACAGAGCTGGGCCAGAGACAATGAAGGGAGAAATGAAATGAGGTGACTGGCTACCAAGTGTAAACACAATTCTTATATATCTTAAGAGGACACCAAGAAGGAATATTTATCAATTTTCCTATAAAAATATGAGGTCAGTCTGTTAATAACAGCAATATATGACAGCTTCTTAGAGCAATTGTGCCAAGTCAGCTGAATTGTGTACAGAATGCCCCTAATATATATGTGTGTGTGTGTATATATATAGCCATAACCACTTAGCAGTTTATTGCTTGGGACCATCAACATTATTTTGTTTTACAATGGATTAGATTTATAGTAATGGAGAAAACATTTTACTGGTCCATTCCCTCATGCACTGTAGTATTTAATATTATTGTGATTAAATGAAAATGTTCTTTACTAGGTCTTAAGTAATTTAAATGTTTAAAATAAGTGAACTTAAAGTGAATAAGATAATGGAAATCTCTAATTGTTCAGATAAATAAGATAAGAGTATACTAGAGAAAGGGAAATTGTCCCCAAATAAGCATACTGTTGATGACAAATATATCTAAGGATCAATAGAGAAGACTCCAAGATCCTTGGAGATGGGAAGAAAAGACATTTTCACCAAGATAATAGTCACTACTAACACTTACTAAACACGTGCTCTAAATGTAGTGTTATGGACTATTTCACATAAACCTCATTAGAGCTGTTGTTTTCCCTATCTTGTAGATTAAAAATACTGAACTTGAGGAAGTTACCTGACTTTACCAATACCTACTAGCTAATAAGGACTAGGCCTCAAAGATTCAATACCCCCTGATCTTTCTTTCTACCTTTGTAATGATCACCTTCTTGTTGATTAGATAAATCATCTGATCAAAAGCAGCCGATGGGAGGAAAATATTACTTTGGCTTACAGTCTTGAGAGAAAACTTCATGATGGTGGGGAAGGCATAATATGAGCAGGTGTTGGACATCACCTCTGCCATAGCAGGTAAAGAACAGCAGCACAAGAGTGAGCCAAACTCTGAACTCTAAGCTTCCATTCTCAGGAGCCATTTCTCCAGCAATGATTCTGTTTGTGTTTACAAGGATCAGAATTATACCATGTACGACGGTAAAGTGAACTGTGCTGTTATAAATGCCTCTGTTTGTATCACTAATTTGCCTTATTCAAGGGGGCAGGGAAAGAAAAGTCAAAAACTGGAACATAAATGCTTTCAAATAAGTGAATTTATGCCCTTTATACCCTCTAGTGGCTAAAAAGTTAATGTCACAAGTAGTCAGTTGATTACCATACTGTGTACATTAAAATTGAGATGAATTAACTTAATTTCTATATTTTAAAAATTATACTTTCTTCTTGAATGAATAAAAATGTTTCTCAAGGTTTTACAATCATCACAGCCATACAAGAGAACAATATAAGTACTTGTACTTAAGTGTACTTAAGTCACAAACCATTACAGGAAAATGTATTCTTTTCACAAATAAAGTAGTGAAAATTTTAGCTTAATAATTCAGAAAATGTATAGATATAATTTTAAAAGGGTATTTTCCCACCCAGCTAATGCTCTGTCTTATTTGCCATTTTATGATAATTGATTTAGTAATATTCCTAACTTCCATTGTTCTCTGTAAGACAAAAGATAATGGATGAGCCCAGGGTTTTGTACTCCAAGTCACTTGGGTTACAATCATCTCTCCTATTTCCTTTAAATCTACTGAGATTTCCCACAATAATCAAACCACAATTGTGACCTAGAGAAAGTATGAATAGGAATAAACGGCAGACACTTCACTATATACATGCACCAGAATGTCTGTGGTGTACCTTCAATATATGCAGCTTTACTTCAGACAGATGCTAAGAGTGTGGGCTACTTCCTGCCTGGCTTGTGCCCTGCAGTAACCCAAAGTCCCACCACAGGAAGGTCAGACAGGTAATGACTCACTGATCCTCTCTTGGTCATGTTTGTCACTTGATTCTTTCCCAGTGTTAACCAGAAAAGAAAGCAGAGATAAGTTTAGGGTCCAGGCTGGAGCTTCAAGTAGCTCTACCATAAATCACCTGGCATTAGGATTCCTGCTTTGAAGAAGTGGTGGGTGAGTATGAAAATGAAATTGAAGAAGTGGTGGGTGAGTATGAAAATGCAGATGGAAAGGATCTGCATTTTCATACTCACCCACCACTTCTTCAAAGCAGGAATCCTAATGCCAGGTGATCATGACATCAAAATAAAATAGAGACTGATTGAGTGGGGGGAGAGATATGATGGACAGTGGAATTTCAAAGGGGAAAGTAGGGGGAGGGAGGGAATTACCATGGGATATTGTTTACAATCATGGAAGTTGTCAATAAAATAAATAAATAAATTAGAAAGAAAGAAAAAACACAGATCCTGCCACAACCAGAGCTTGGCGACTAAGCAGGAGGCTCTGTAAGAACCTGAGTAAAGAAGCATCATGCTGGGGTCCACAGGAGTTCATGGGAACACACAAGCATAGCATTCACAGAACGTATAATTCATAGAGCAGTAATAGGAGCACCAGCAAGGCTGACCTTTATCCAAGTACTGCACTTGATGTTTCCCTCACTGGAAACTTGGAAACAAGAAATTCTAAAAGCAACCTATGCAAAGGACATGACAGGGATTCAACATTCAATTTATAAAAAATTCAATAAATTCAAAGTAAATATGTCTCTATATGCAAACAATAAGCAATTTTAATGTGAAGTCATGGAAATCTATACTTAGGATAAAAATTAATAAATAGTTAATAAATTTAGCAAGTAATATCAAGACATGTGAAACTAATGTTTGGAAAACTGGCATTGTTAAATAATCAGAAAGACATTCTTTACTCATCAATTGGAAGATTTGATCATATTAAAATAGCAGTATTCAGGGCTGGAGAAATGACTCCGTTGTTAAAGGAGCATGCTTACAAAGCCTGATGGCCTGAGTTAAATTCCCCAGCACCTATATAAAGGCAGATGCACAAAGTAGTGCATGCATCTGGAGTTCCTTTGCAGTGGCAGGAAGGCCTGGCATTCCCATTCATTCATTTATCTATCTTCTTTCCTCTCTCACTAACTGCTTGCAAATGAATGAAATATTTGTTTAAAAACTAGCAATATTCCCCAAGGTGATCTCAGGTTCAGTTGAATCCTAAACAAAATCCATAGTGTCTTTTTTTAAAAAAAAAATGATAAAATAATCCTAAAATTAATATGGAAATTTGAGGTATCCACTATAGCCCAAACAATGTCAAACACAAGCAAGGAGTTACTCTTGCAGCTGAAAAACTTACTACACAGCTGTGGTAATCAAGAGAGTGCTACACTAATGATGCAGGATTAGACGTGAAACACAGAGAACAGAACTGTCCAGAAGTAATCCCTACATATTTTCGGGTAATTCCTTTTCTTTTATTTATTTACTTATTTATTTTATTTATTTGAGGGCGACAGACACAGAGAGAAAGACAGATAGAGGGAGAGAGAGAGAATGGGCGCGCCAGGGCTTCCAGCCTCTGCAAACGAACTCCAGACGCGTGCTCCCCCTTATGCATCTGGCTAACGTGGGTCCTGGGGAACCGAGCCTCGAACCGGGGTCCTTAGGCTTCACAGGCAAGCGCTTAACCACTAAGCCATCTCTCCAGCCCTCCTTTTCAATACAAACACAAAGATTATTAAATAGAGAACGATAGTCTTTTCAACAGAAGGTTCTGGGGAAATTGTACATCCACAGCAAGGAGGAGGAGAGGGAAGAGTAGCAATGGCAGTGGTAGCAGCTAGGCACTCTCACACCACAGGTTAAAATTAACAGCAAACGGGGTCTGGAGAGATGGCTCAGAAGTTTAAGTGCTAAGTCTGATTGTCAGGTTCAAGTCCAAGTACCCACATAAAGCCAGGTGCAGAAAGTGGCACGGTGCATCTGGAGTTTGTTTGCAGTGGCAGGAGGTCCTGGTACTCCCATTCTCTCTCTCTCTCTCTCTCTCTCTCTCTCTCTCTCTCTTTTTCTTTCTCCCTCTCTCTCCATGCTTGCAAATAAATAAATTTTTGCCCAAAATAGATCTTTAAAAAGAAAGAAAAAAGAAGTGGGCAAATCTGACTGCACAGGGAAGAACATCTAGGAACTATGTGGAGGAAACAGGAGGGATATATTATACACTATCACCCTTTTATACTCTTAGAATGTTAAACCATGTATGTTTATTACATATGTCAAAGTCCAAAGACATTTAATCAACTGATTAGAAATACACTAGAGTATAATTGAAGCCTCAGATTCATCTAGCAAGCCATGTGACTGTACTTGACTCTAAGAGCAGACAGCATGACTCTCACAAGCACCTGGTAGTGGTCTTGACAAAGGCATGCATGCCATTCCACCAAAGGAAGATATATGGCAGGAAAATTATTATTGCAACAGGCAGACTTATCATTGCAGATAGAAATCTGGCTGATATCAGGTACAGGGGCAGTGAGGCGTGGTGGTCAGGAGCAACGAATCTGGTTCTAGACTCCTTGGTTTCAATTTCAGCTTTATTGCTAAGGATCATGGTCAGAAAGTTATACTCTTTGGGTCTCAGGTGCCTTATCTGTAACATGGGGATGTTATCATAGAACCTTGTGAGGATGGGAGAAAATAACAGATTAGAACCTGGTACAAAGTAGTCCTATATAAATGTTAACTTTTAGGGTTTTGTCTAGAAGACTGAGTGTGTCTTCAGCATTAGCAGGGCCCTGGGATCTGTCCCAGTATCACAAATGAAGAAATATTAGTCATTATTATTATTGGAGTTCTGGGGAAAATTCAAGTATTGAACATAGTCATAAAATAATTACCTGAGAAGTTACAACATTGAAAAGAGAGGCTACCTTTTGAGAAAGTTGTTTCATATTAACAAGGCCTTAGAGGCAAGCATGTTAGAGATTATGTATATGCAAGAAAAATTAATAATAACTACAAGGAAATTAAATGAAAAAGAAAAGAGAAATAGAAGGTGGGAAAGATTGCTTAGTGGTTAAGGTGCTTGCCTACAAAGTCAAAGGACACAGGTTCAATTTATCAGTACCTATGTAAGTCAGATGCACAAGGTGGCACATGCATCTGGGGTTCATTTGCAGCAGCTGAAGGCCCTGGCATGCCCATTCTCT
Source organism: Jaculus jaculus (assembly GCF_020740685.1). NCBI lineage: Eukaryota > Metazoa > Chordata > Mammalia > Rodentia > Dipodidae > Jaculus > Jaculus jaculus. The sequence goes on from NC_059103.1 coordinate 38,205,911, forward strand.
CTCTCTCTCTCTCTCTCTCTCTCTCTCTCTCTCTCTCTCTCTCTCTCTCTCATGAATAAAGTAAATAAATTTTAAAAAATTTAAACAAAGATAAAAGGAAAGAGAAAGAAAGAATGATGCCAAGAAAGGATTTCTTCTATTATTTACTATTGAAGAATTTTAGACACATTCACATTCATGAAATCAGAAACAAGACAACTCTAATCTTGGACATAGTTGAAAGAAAAGAAAAAGGAAGAATTTCCACATTGCTAAAAGAAAGTTCCAGTGAAAATAGATATATTGTGTTTAGACTTCATTAAACACTTTTTGCAGACTACTATTCTTCTTATATAATGTCATTGGAGAAACATATATATGATGTGTTATAACAACCAACACATCCATAAGAAAGCACAGTGGTAACATGAATTCATTATGCCAGCGTCAGTAGATGTAGCCTGCCAAAAGTCCATGTGCTCCTTCCCCTGGTTTCCTTCTCATTATGCTCTTTGCTTATTCTTGTTTATTAATCTTTTTTTAAAGTGAACTCATTATGCATGTGTTATTCTGTGATATATGTGATATATTTTTCTCATCTTATTTTCAATTGGTAACTCATAATTACATATGAATATAAGGACCATTTTTTAGTTTATTTTTATTATGTATGTGCATATTTACAACACATGTGGGTGCCATACTTTCCCTCCTCCCTGCCCCTTTTATGAAGATGCCTTCTTCATTGGGGATGTAGGTCAACCCATGGGGATTGTGGGTCATGCATTATGAGGGCAGCTGTCAGTTAAGGGGGAGAGGCAATGTCTCTGTGCAAAATGTCCCTACTTGTGGCTCTAGCAATCTTTCCACCCCCTCTTCCACAAAATTCCGAGCCATATTGGGCGCATTTTAAGTCCGCTTCAGTGATGGTCACCTGGGAGCCTCTGGATCCCTTGTTTGGTAGATGTTGATGGTCCTCAGTGTCTATCTCCTCCATACTTGTGCTGATACCAGGTTAACTAAGAAAGCAGCACTCATACTCATTTCCCCAGTTCCTCTGTGGTTTCAGCTGGGGCCGGGTTAGAGAGCACTGTGTCTTTTATCTCCTCAGATCCAGCTCCCATCTGAAAAGGAGAAGCAGATTCTCCAATGGTAAGTGAAGTCAGTTTAAGTTAAATGGGATAACCATTATTAATTTAGAGAGAATTTAAAGGGTGTATACCCTCTTATAGCCCAAGATCAGTGGGAGCTTGACAATGGAAAGCAGAATCATTATGTGGATATGATTCTGACTTATTTCCCAGTTCCAGATATGGTTTCCTTTCCACTAAGCAGATCTTTAGCTAATCCAAGAGTAGTTGGTTACCCACCGTGGGTCACTATTTCACTGGTGTGAGCATCACATCAGATTGCTTGCTTCTGAGTCACTTAGACTTTGGATTGCTTGAGCAGATGTTGGCCACTTTTACTGGTAGCTCATGTAGTGCCTTCAAGTACTAGATTGCCTAATTGTCTGGGGACTGGCTCTCTTCTGGATTCCAACATTTCTCTCCAATGTCTATGCCAACTGTGTATGGTATCTTCAGCAGTAGGGTCTTACCATTTACCTCTGGTGGGTAATCAAGTGCTCTGACAGAAGTCTGCCTTGTTTGTTTGGGGAGATACAGTAGGTCTTTCTGATCAATAGCTTATTGTGGATGTAAACCACATCCTTGTATACAGAATTACAGGCCAGAATCAAGGGAAAAGAAAAAAGAAAAAGCCATAGAAGAAATACAAATAGGAGAAATTTAAGGTTAGGCTTTGTCTCACTTTCTCTGGGTCCCTTTGATTCAGGTACTTCCCCTAAGGTCCTCTTGAGGGTTCCAGCTTTTAGTCTAACTTCCAGGATATAGAATTCTATGGTACCAGACGAATTTGGGATAAGTTTTGTGTTGCCTCTTTCCCCTTGCCCCAAGCCTTAACTTCCCTATTGTCCAAACCTTGAGATGTCTTTCAGGTATGTCAGCAATTCAGGCTTGTCCATGTTAGAAACTACAGATGAGTGAGACAATGCCACAGTTGTCTTTCTGTGATTGTGTGGTTCACTTAAAATGATCTGTTCCAAATTTGACCATTTTTTTTTACAAAGTTCATTGTGTCATTTTTTTTTTTTCTTAGCTGAGTAGAATTCCATCATGTAGATATACCACATTTTGGTTACCCATTCATCCAGAGATGGGCACCTGGGTTGATTCCAGTTTTTAGCTATTATAAATTGAGCATCTATAAACATGGTTGAGCAAATATCTCTGAACTGAGATGTAGAGCTTTTCAGGTAAATACCCAGTAAGGGACTAACAGGGTCTATTGGTAACTCTATATTTATCCTTTTCAGGATTCTCCATATTGATTTCCATAGTGGTTGTACTAGCTTAAATTTCCACCAACAGTGAATGAGTGTTCCTATTTCTCCATATCCCTGCCAACATTTGTTTGTATTTGATTTTTTTTAATGTTTGCTAACCTTACTGGGGTAAAGTGGAATCTCATGGTTGTTTGAATTTGCATTTCCCTAATGATTAAAGATGTTGAACATGTTCTTAAGTGTGGGTTAGCCATTTGTAATTCTTCTTCTGAGAATTCCCTATTAAGTTATCTGCCCCACTTTTGGAGTGGGTTGTTTGATATTTTGTTTAGTTTTTTGAGTTCTTTGTACTCGAGATTAGGCTTCTGTCAGAGGTATAGCTGGCAAAGATTTTCTCCCATTCAGTGGGTAATCTGTTATGGTATGTTTGTCTGTGAAAAAGCTTTTTAGCTTCATGAGATTCCCATTGGTTGAGCACTTGTTTAATTAACTGGGCTACTGGGGTTTTGTTTAGGAAGTCTTTTCCCAGTTCTATATCATAGAGAATGCTTCCTAATTTTTTTTCTTCCAGTAATTGAAGAGTTTCAGGTCTTATATTGAGGACTTTAATCCATTTGGACTTGATTTTTGTGTATGGTGAAATGAGTGGGTTTAATTTCCTTTTTCTCCATATGGTCATCCAATTTGTCCAACACCATTTGTTGAAGATGCTGTCTTTCCTCCAATCTACATGATTGGCACCTTTGTCAAAGAACAAGCAGCTATAGTTACTTGACCTAAGTTCTGAGTCTTCAATTCTGTTCCATTGGTCCATGTTTCTATTTTTATTCCAATACCATGCTGTGTTTTGTTTTGTTTTGTTTTCCCAAGGTAGGGTTTCACTCTAGTCCAGGCTAACCTGGAATTCACTGTGTAGTCTCAGGGTGGCCTTGAACTCACAGTTATCCTACTACCTCTGCCTCCCAAGTGCTGGGATTAAAGGCATGCACCACCACACCCAGCTCCATACTATTTTTATCACTATGGTTTTGTAATATAGCTTTAGATCATATATGGTGATACCTTCAGAGGTGCTTTTTTGCTGAAGATATATTTGGATATCTGAGTCCTTCTGCCATGAGTTTTGAGGTCAGTTTTTCAATCTCTGCATAGAATGACACTGCTTTTTTATTGGCATTGTGTTAAATTTGTATATTGCTTTTGGTAGAATTGCCATTTCCACAATGTTAATTCTACCTTTCCAGGAGCATGGGAGGTCTTTCTATCTTCTCAAGTCCTCCTCACTTTTGTTCTTGAGTTTTCTTATGTTTTCATTATATAGGTCTTTCACATCCTTGGTTAGTGTTATTCTAAGGTATTTAATTTTTTTGTTGCTATTTAAAATGGTACTGCTCACTGATTTCTTTCTCTGTATACTTGTCCTTTGCATATACAAAAGCTACTGATTTTGTGCATTGATTTTGCATCCTGCCACTTGGCTGAAGGAATTTATCACCTTAAGAAGTTTTGAGATGAAGACTTTCAGGTCATTTACATATAGGATCATATCATCTGCAAATAGGGCTAACTTGACTTTTTCCTTTCCAATTTGAATCCCTTTTATTTCTTTCTCCCATCTTATTACTTGGGCTAATACTTCTTGTACTATATTGAAGAGCAGTGGTAAGAGTGGGCACCTCTGTCTTATTTCCAATCTCAGCAGGAACTCCTTGAGTTTTTCCCCATTAAGTATTATTTGGGGTTTAAGAACTTTATATATATATGGCCTTTATGGTGTTGAGATATAAACCCTCCATGCATATTCATTCCAGTGTTTTGATCATGAAGTGGTGGTGCATTTTGTCAAAGTCCTCTGCATCCATTAAGATGATCACATGGTTCTTACGGTTAAGTTTATTTATGTGGTGTATTACATTGACCGACTTCTGTATATTAAACCATCTCTGCATCCCTGGGATGAAGCCCACTTGATCAAGGTGGGTAATGCTTTTGATGTGTTGTTGAATTCAGTTGGCAGGATTTTGTTTAGGATCTTTGCATCTAAGTTCATTAGGGATATGAGCCTATAGTTTTCTTTCCTTGTATCTATGACTGGTTTTGGTACTAGGGTGATGCTTTCATAAGAGTTGGGGAGTATTCCCTGGACTCCAATTTGTTATGAGCATGTAAGGACCAGCATATGGTCCAGGGACAGTTTAGATAAATAAGTTTGTTTTTCTTTGTGTGTGAGAGTAAAATTGCAAAGTCAACCTTTGTAAGCAAAAATCTAAGAAAAAGCTGAGTACAATGACATAGTAAGAGATTACCAGAAGGTGTGTGTGCAACCCTAGATAAGTAGTGGAAAATACAAAAAACCCAGCCGCTGAGCAGCCGTTGTCCCAGTCCTCCCGACACTATGACTGACTGAACGGCTGCTCAGCGGTCCGGACTGAGACCTCCGCGAGACGCATCACTGATCCGAATTCATCTGCCCGACACGCTGTCCGAACGACCGAGACGACTGAGACTCGCCTTGAAAACTGCGAACCGAGAGAAAGTCGGAGCACGGACCCCGCGTCGCCAGGTTGTGACGTCAGAAATCTCTCAGACCGAGTCTCGCGATACTCCCAAGTGTCGCGATATCAGGTTGTATACATTTTAGACTCACTAGAAATATTGTGTTAGTAGTGATGAATATAATTTGGATATATATTATATTAGCTATAATATTAGTTGTGATAGTTTGGACTTGCTTGTGTGTGACTTTCATCCCAGTAAACTCCTTTGCGAGTACACCAGCGTCTGAGTATTATTGACCTTCATGGGCGGAATCCTCTCAACCAATCACCTTTGAGAGTGCTCGCGACAGAATTATGCTAAAAAGTTTGAGAAAATTGGTTTCAGTTCTTCAATGAAGGATTGATAGAATTCAGCTCAAAAGCAAACTGGTCCTGGACTTTTCTTCTGGGGGAGGTTTTTTATTGCCTTTTCAATCTCAATGATATGATAGGTTTGTTTAGGAAAGTAATCTGCTCTGAGATTAGTTTTGCTAGGTGGTATGTCTAAGAATTCTTCCATTTCTCCCAGATTATCCAATTCTGTGGGGTAGAGATTTTGGAAATATACTGTAATGATTCTTCCAATATCATTGATGTCTGTAGTGCTCCCTCCTTTTACAATTTTGATTTTGTTAATATGAAACACCTCTCTCTCTCTCTCTCTCTCTTTTCTTGATCAAATTGGCCAGGGATTTGTCAGTCTTGTTTATTTATTTTTTTTTTCAAAGAACCAGCTCTTAGTTTCATCAATATTTTTAAATTGTTTTCTTAGTTGCCAATTCATTAATTTCTTCTCTAATCTTGATTATTTCTTTCTGTCTGGAGCTCTTTGGGTTGGATTCTTCTTGTTTTCCCAGTGCCTTTAGGTGGGCAGTCAAGTTATTAATTTGGGATCTCTCTGTCTTTGTAATGAAGTCACTTATGGATATGAATTTTCCCCTTAGGACTGCCATCACTGTGTCCCATAAGTGTTGGTAGGTTGTGTTTTACATTATCATTCAATTGTAGGAATTTTACAATTTCTTTTTCTATTTCTTCAATGACCCATTCATTGTTTAACAGTGTGTTGTTTAGTCTCCAGTAGCTGGTGGAGTTCTTCATGTGTCTCTTGTTAATTTCTAGCTTTAAAGCATTGTGATCTGACATGATGCAGGAAGAAACTTCAATTTTCCTGACTTTATGAAGGCATGCTTTATGGTCTAATATATGGTCAATTTTGCAGAAGGTTATGTGGGCTGCTGAGAAGAATGTGTATTCTTTAGAGTTGGGGTGGAAAGTTCTGTAGATATACTTTAGGTTTAGTTGATCTATGATGTTGAGCTCTATTATTTCCCTGTTGAATTTCTGCTTGTATGATCTGTCTATTGATAATAGTGGAGTATTGAAGTACACAACTGTGATGGTGTTGGTGCTTTTTCTGTTTTATTGATGAGTGCATTTTGGTTTGTGAACTGTGGTGCACCTCTGTGTGGCACATATATGTTTATGATTGTGATGTACTCATATTGTGTCATTCCCTTGATGAGTAAGAAGTGGTCCTCTTTGTCCTTCTTGATTACTTTTGGCTTGAAGTCTATTTTCTCAGATATTAATATAGTAACACCCACTTCTTTTTTATTTCCATTTATTTGGAATATCATTTTCCAACCTTTGATCCTGAGGAGGTGTCTGTCTTTAGTGGTGAGGTGGGTTTCTTGAAGACAGCAGATAGAAGGGTCCAGTTTTTTTCATCCACCCTGATAACCTGTGTTGTTTATGGGTGAGTTAAATCCATTAATATTTAAGGTTGTTGCTGTGAGGTTTGAATTAATCCCTTCCATGATGAGGTGTTCTATGGGGTTGGGTGCTTTCTTGTGATTTTGGCTATGTTGAGTTTGGTCTATTTTGGTTATTGTGATCTTCTTGTTGGATCTTGACATTGTTTGTTTGATTGTTCTATGTGAGGTATTGCCTCAAGTATTCTCTGTAGGTTTGGCTTTGTGGTCATATACTCATGGAGTTGACATTTTCCATGGAAAGATTTTCTTTCACCATCTATTATCAGGGATACTTTTGCTGGGTATAGTAGTTTGGGTTGGAAGCCATAGTTTTTTAGACTTTGAAGTGTTCCATTTCAGGCCTTTCTGGTTTTCAGGGTTTCCATTGAGAAACCTGCTGCAATTCCTTTGTATGGAATTTCCTTTGTATGTTGTGAGTTGTTTCTCTCTTGCTTTTAACACTCTCTTTTTGTTTTTGTGGCTAAGAGTTTTAACAATGATGTGTCTTGGAGAGTTTCTTCTGTGGTACTGTCTGATTGATGTTCTGTGGGCTTTTTGTATCTGGATGGGCCTCTCTTTTAAGAGATTTAGAAAATTTTCTTCAATAATTTTGTTGAATATGTTCTCTATGTGTCTGGCCTGGATTTCTTCTCCTTCTGGTATACCCATGATCCAGCTGTTTTGTAATATTAGGGTATCCCACAGTTTTCTCATATTATATTCACTTGATTTTTTTTTTTTTTTTGAACTTAGCAAAGTTTTTTGTCCTCCTGATCAACTTCCTCTGTCTTGTCTTCCAAATGGTCAGAGGTTCTGTCTTCCACATGATTTCAATTCGAGTTCTGATTTTCTTGATGCTTCCTGGGACTCATTCTTGCATTTGCTCAAGTCTTCATTAAGCTTAATCAATTGGTTGTTAACATCTTCAATTTCTTGACTCACCTTAAATTTATTCATATCTCTTTAGAGGGTTCTTATGTTTTCTTCAAACAGGTTAAGCCTACTGTCAAAAGCTGAACACTCTAGGAGACAATTCTATTCAGGTTCACTAATACGGTTGTTGGTTCTTTGAAGGTTTGCTTCCAGTTCAGTGATTTTTTTGATCAGGGACTCATTGGTTGTTGTTTTTTCATTTTTGGAATGAGTTTGTGTTGATTGCTCTATGATTTCATTGGAGACTTCCATTGCAGGACTAGATATCCTTGGTGGAGATCTCTCAGTTTTTTGACTTTCATTGGCTTTTTTGTGCTGTTGTCTACCCATTTTAGGGAGAGTCTGTATTTTATTGAGGAGGAAGCAAATTTTGTTCTTTGGCCCACACATCCTCTGACTCAGGTGAACAAAGATGTTGTTACCCAGTGGACAGTCAGGGTACCAGAGCAGAAGGCTTGATTCCACAGCTCACACAGGAACCAGGCCTCCCCAAGCAAGGTACAATGGGATTTACCAGGACCAGGGGACTGAGAGGATCCAGGGAACAGGGAACTGGTCTACTTACTGTGTGTGCCCATGTGCACAAGGACTGGCCCCAAGAAACAGAACTAGGGAACAGGAAGGCACCAGGAAACAGGGGTCTGGCCTACTCACTCCACACCTCTCTGCCATGTACACCATCTGGTCAGGGAACCCAGACTAGGAACTGGGTGGAACTGGGAAACAGGGGTCTGGTCTACTCACACTACACTGCAGCACCTGCCCACATACAGGCTGGTGCAGACTACCCAGACCAGGGATCTGGGAGGAGGAAGGAAATAGGGGTCTGGCCTATTCATGCCACATTACTGCACCTGCCTGCACACAGACCAGCACAGAGAACACAGACTGGGGGGGGGGGGGCGTGGGGGGGAGGAGCCAGGAAACAGGGGCCTGGCCTACTCACTCCACACCACCATGCCCCAAGGACCATTTATTTTTCCATATATTTATAATATATAATTAAAGTTCCCACATGGTCTCTTGGTGTCTTGGGATGGCAGCTTATGGTATCTCCAGCAATAGGGTCTTACCTTTCTAGCTCTGTTGGGTAACCAAGTGCTTGACAATGGCCTACATTATTTTGGGGATCTCATGGTACTCCCTGGTCAACTGCTTACTACAGGGAGTAACCTACTTCCAGTCTGGAGACTCTCAAGCCACAGCCTATGGCTTTAGGGTTAAGCTTTCTCTACCCTCTACTGGGAGTGTCAGCCTTGTTCATCCTCTTCCCTTCCCTGGAGTTTTTATGTTGTATATTGCTATCCTAGAAGGTGGTTCCTAAAGTGCTAACTGCATTAGTTTTTATTTTGTGTAGTTACTCTCCTCACCCTCCCTTCCCCTGACCCCCTGATCTCCCACCTACAGTAGTCTTTTCCTCTATTAGTTTGTCTGTTTTCCACTCCTCTCCTCCCTCCCTATTTTTACTTTTTTCTGGTCTTGTTCTCGTTATATGTCCATAGTCCTAATACTTACTGATTTTTGCCCTCCTCTTTAGCTGGTCTATTTTAGGAGCCACATATAAGAGAAAACATGCAGCATTTCACTTTCTTAGAGTACATGACCTCTACTTGGGATGATATTTTCCAAGTTATATCCATTTTCCTGCAAATTTTATTATATCATTTTTCCTAACTGCTGAGTAGAATTTCATTGTGCATATGTACCACATCTTCATTATCCATTTATCAGTTGATAGGCATCTGGTTTGATTCCAATTTTGTGATATTATGAAAAAAGGGGCAATAAACATGGTTGAACAAGTATCTCTAAAGTAAGAGTGGAGTGTTTTGGGTAAATGCCCAGAAGTGGAATAACTACGTCGAATGTTAGAACTGTTTTCATCTTTTTCAGGAGTCTCATTATTGTATTTCATAGTGGTTGTACAAGTTTTTATTCCCACCAGCAGTGAATATGGGTTCCTCTTTATTCACATCCTTGCCAACATTTGTTGTCATTTGATTTTTTGATGATTTCAATGAATGCCATCTTGACTGGAATAAGTAAAATTGCAAAGTTGCTTTCATTTTCATTTCCCTGATGGCTAAGACTATTGAACGTTTCTTTAAATAGATAGTGGCCATTTGTATTTTTTCCTATGAGAATTCTCTGTTCAATTCTCTGGCCCATTTTTTGAGTTGATTGTTTGATTTTTTTATTGGTTAGTCTTTTGAGTTCTTTGTAGATTCTAGTTATTAGGACTCTGTTGGAGGTATAGCTGGTGAAGATTTTCTCCCATTCAGTTGTTGTCTGTTGGCTCTGTTTATGGTGTTCCTGTATATACAAAAGCATTTTGGTTTTATGAGATCCCACAGGTTGAGTGTTTCTTTAATTTACTGAGCTATTGGGGTCTTACTTAGGAAGTCTTTTCCTATTCCTATATCTTAATGCATACTTTTTATTTTTTCTTCTAGTCATTTTAGAACTTCTGGTCTTATACTAAGGACCTTAATTCTTTGGAGTTGATTTTATTTATGTATGTATGTATGTATTTATTTATTTATTTATTTATTTATTTATGAGATAGAATGGGTGGCACTAGCCACTGCAAACAAACCCCAGTTGCATTAGTGGGTTACATGGGTTCTGGGAAAGTAAACCTAGGTCCTTAGGCTCCACAGACAAGTGCCTTAACTGCTAAGCCAGATCTCTAGCCCAGTTTGGAGTTGATTGTTATTCAGGGTGATAGAAGTGGATCTAGATTCATCTTACTACATATGATTATCCAATTTCTCTTGTTGAAAATGGTGTACTATCTCTAAAGTTCACTGTTGGTCCTTGTGGTAGTTTGAATGGATGTCCCCCAATACATTCACAAGTTTATTAAAGCTTGTAATTTTGATCTCCAGCCACCTGGATGGAGGAATGGAGGAGGTGCTACTGGGAACAGATCTGAATTACAGCCTAAGATATGCAAAGTGCCTGAGCTCTGCCATTACAAAGTTCTTGGAGTATACTTGCTTTTAGTTGTGGCTCTTCTCTCTGCTTGGATCTGTGAAAGGGGAGGGGGCAACTTCTTCTGCCATTACAGAACTTCCCCTGAATCTGTAAGCTTAAAATAAATTCCCTTCCTTCCATAACTGTGCCTCGTTAGAACTTCCACCCAGCAACACTGGAGCTGACTACTACAGCTCCTTTGTCAAAAATCAGGTAACTAATGCTGGAGAGATTTCTTAGTGGTTAAGTGCTTTCCTGTGAAGCCTGAGGATCCTGGTTCAAGGTTGGATTTCCCAGAACCCACGTTAGCCAGATGCACAAGGGAGCACACTTGTCTGGTGTTCATTTGCAGTGGTTGGAGGGCCTGGCATGCCCATTCCCTCTCTCTCTCTCTCTCTCTCTCTCTCTTCCCCTTTCTCTCTCTGTGTGTTGCTCTCAAATAAATAAATAAAAATAAACAAAAACATTTTTAAAAAATCAGATAACTATAGCTGTTTGAACTAAGGCCTAGATCTTCTGGTCTGTTCCACTGATGTATATACCTACTTTAAGCCAGTACCATGCATCCCTGTTGTGGTTGTTTCAATAGAGGGCCCCCAATTTATTCAGTTTTTTATTGTTTGTAGTTTGCATTTGCGGCCACCTGGCTGAAGGCAGTGTCACTGGCTGGATCTTAAGGTGCAATGGTGGGTTTCAGCTTTCAATCTGAAGATATGCAAAGTATGCCTAGCTGGAGTTCCTGAAATGTGCTGTGGCTTTTGGCTTGTCTCTCTGTCTCTCTCTCTCTCTCTCTCTCTCTCTTTGGTCCTGTGAAGGTAGGCCAGCTTTTTCTGCCATTTATGGAACTCCCGTGGATCTGTAAGCTTTAATAAATATCCCTTCCTCCATAACTGCCTGGTCTGGAAGTTCATCTCAGTGAACCTGAATCTGTCTGATACAGCATGCCCATTCTCTCTCTCTTTCTCTATCTGCCTCTCTCTCTCTCTCTCTCTCTCTCTGTCTGTTGCTCTCAAATAAAAAAATAAAAATAAACAAAAACATTTTTTTAAAAATCAGGTAACTATAGCTGCTTGAACTAAGGCCTAGATCTTCTGGTCTGTTCCACTGGTGGTACTTTAAGCCAGTACCATGCACCTCTGTGTTGTTCTAATCTTAATGGAAACACTTCAAGTATTTCCCCATTTAGCATGATTTGAGTGTTAGGTGCTTTATCTATAGCCCTTATTATGCTGACATAAGGTCCTTACATCCCCAGTCATCATCATGAAGCAGTGATATATTTAATTAAAGGCCTTCACTGCATCTATTAAAATGATCATGTGGTTCCTGTGTTTAAGTATGTTTTTGTGGTGTGTTATGTTTATCAATTTCCACATGTTAAATCATGTCTCCATCCCTGTGATGAAGCATACTCGATTCAGATGGATACTATTTATGTGTTCTTGAATTTGGTTTGCAAATGTTTTATGAGGGATTCTTGCATCTAAGTTCATCAGGGATATCAGTCCATATATATATATATATATATATTGAGGTAGTGTCTTGCTCTAGCCCAGGCTGACCTTGAATTCACTATATATTCTTAGGGTGGCCTCAAACTCACAGCAATCCTCCTACCTCTGCCTCCCAAGAGCTGAGATTAAAAGCATGTGCAACCATACCCAGCATATTTTGGTGTTGTGTTTCTACTGGTTTTGGTATTAGAGTAATCCTGGCTTCATAAACGTGTTACAAAGGATTCCCTCTTTTCTAATTTTGTGAAATAGAAAAAAAGTGGTTTGAGTTCTTCAATGGTTTGATACAATTTGGCTGAAAATCCATCAAGTCTGGAACATTTGTTGGGAGGTTTTAAAGTATATTTTAAATTTTATTGGATGTAATAGGATTGTTTAGAAATTTTATCAGCTCTGGGTTTAATTTTTATAGGTTTCATTTGTCCTGGAATTCATCCACTTCTTTCAGATTATCAAATTTTTGTGGAATAGAGGCTTTGGAAATATGTTTTGATGATTCTTCCAAATTTTTTGGTGTTAGCTGTGGCCTCTCCTTTTTCATTTTTAAACTTGTTAATTTAATATTTCTCTTTCTTTCTTTTGATCAAATTAACCAGGGGTTTATCAGTCCTGTCTATTTTTTAATTATAATTTTATTGACAACTTCTATACTTACAGACAACAAACCATGGTATTTCCCCCCTCCCCTCTTCCACTTTCCCCTTCAAAACTCTGTCTCCATCATAACCCCTCTCTCTCTCCATTAGTCTGTCTTCTATTTTGATGTCATCATCTTTTTCTTCTCTTATGAGGATCTTCTATGGGTGTTGCTAGACACTGCAAGGTCTGGGATATGAAGGACAAATTCTGGCCAGACAGTTGTATGTAATGAGTGGTACCCTTCCTTTGGCTCTTAAATTCTTTCTGCCACCACTTCTGCAATGCATACTGAGCCTTGGAGGGTGTGAGATGTTTCAGTGCTGGACACTCCTCCATCCCTTCTTCTCAGCACTATGTTGCCTTTTGGACCATCCCAGTGGTCATTGCCATCTGAAAAGAGAAGATTTTCTAACCAGAAGTGAGAGTAGAATTAATATATGAGTACGAACATTAACAGTAGTGCTTTAAGGGCAATTTTTGAGAGTAATATATGCATATATCCAGACAAGAGCAGTCTTTATACCCTAAGGCTCATGATTGACCCTGCCATAGGCTTTTGATTAGGTTTTCAGTACCAGGCACACATTCCATCACATAGAGTGGGCCTTCAGTCCAATTAGAGAGTAGTTGGTTTCCCCAGAGCAGAAATGTCACTATTGCACTCGTTCAGTCATTTGGCCTGTCTGGCCAATCTTGAAGTTCCCAGTATCTACTGTTTTCACCACTGATTATTTGTCTCCCACGAGACTGCATACAGTGCAGCTTTTTCCAGCTTTCCGTTGGCTGGGCTACTGGGACAAAGTTTTCTCCTCAGCACCAACTTGATTTCATTGACTTTGCCACTCAGATATGTGAAGTCTTCAGCAAGGGCCTTGGCCATAGCCTCTAATGTTTTGGAGGCAACAGGGACCTCCCTGGCCAACAACTCACTCAAAGGTGTCCCATCCCAGGCACTGAAAATGTTCTAGTAATAATCTATAGCTTCTGGAAGTGCCATTATTTAAAAAAGTAGATTTTCATATGTCTTATTCAGAATATCTTGAATCTTGATTGTCACTTCCCCACCTTTCTTTTATACAACCTCTTCCCCTGAAGTTGCTTAGGCCTTTCCCCTCCCTGTAATCTGTTCTACTACTTACATATATACAACACCATCCACTTAAGACCTTCCCTCTCCTCCCTCCCTTATGGTGTTTTTCTAGTTTATGGGCCTCTGATACTGATTTTTGTTCCAGATCACACACAAGCCTATACATTTGTAGCTAGGATACACACATAAGAGAGAACATGCAATGCTTGGCTTTCTGGACCTGGGCTACCTCACTTAGTATAATCCTTTCCAAATCCATCCATTTTGCTGCAAATTTCATAATTTCAGTTTTTCTTTACTGCTGAATAGAACTCCACTGTGTAGATTTACCACATCTTTATTATCTATTCATGTGTGGATAGACATCTAGGCTGGTTCCATTTCCTAGCTATTGTAAATAGAGCAGCAATAAACATGGTTGTGCAAGTATCTCTAAGACAGTGAGAATGGTCATTAGGTATATGCCTAGGAGTGCTGCAGCTGGATCATATGGCAAATCTATTTTTAGCTCTCTCAAGAACCTCCACACTGATTTCCACAATGGCTGTCCCAGATTACATTCCCACCAACACTGCAGAAGGGTTCCCCTTTTATCACATCCTTGCCGATATTCTTTGTCATTTGTTTTCCTGATGTTAGCCATTCTGATGGGAGAGAGATGGAATCTCAAAGTAGTTTTAATTTGCATTTCTCTGGTGGCTAAGGATTTAGAGCACTTTTTTAGATGTTTATATGCCATCTGTATTTCCTCCAGTGACAACTTTCTATTTAGTTCCATAGCCCATTTTTTTCATTGGGTGGTTTGATTTCTTATTGTTCTGTTTTTTGAGTTCTTTGTATATTCTGGATATTATTCCTCTGTCAGATGTGTAGGTGGCAAAGATTTTCTCCCATTCTGTCAGTTGTCTCTTTGCTATATTCACAGTGTCCTTTGCAGTATATAAGTTTTGTAATTTCATGAGATCCCAGAAGTTGATTAGTGGTTTTAGTTTCTGAGCAATTGGGGTTATATTCAGAAAGTCATTACCTATGCCAATATGCTGAAGGTTTATCCCTACCTTTTCCTCTAGCAATTTCAGAGTTTCAGGTCTGATATTAAGGTAACTGATCCACTTGGATTTGATACTTGTACATGGAGAAAGACAAGGGTCTATTTTCATCTTTCTACATATACATATCCAGTTTTCCTAGAACCACTTGTTGAAGAGACTGTCTTTTCTCCAATGAATATTTTTGGCATTTTTGTCAAAACTCAGATGCCTGTAGCTGCCTGGATTAACATCTGGATCCTCTATTCTGTTCCATTGATCTACATATCTGTCTTTGTGCCAATACCATGCTGTTTTTGTTAGTATGGCTTTGTAATATAGCTTAAAATTGGGTATAGTGATACTACCAGCCTTATTTTTGTTGCTCAAAATTCTTTTGGTATTCAAGGTTTTTTGTGCTACCAAATGAAATTTATGAATGCTTTTTGTATTCCTGTGAAGAATGCCATTGGAATTTTAATGGGAATTGCATTAAATGTGTAGATTGCTTTTGATAAGATTGGCTTTTTTTTTTTTATTTGAGAGCGACAGACACAGAGAGAAAGACAGGTAGAGGGAGAGAGAGAGAATGGGCGTGCCAGGGCCTCCAGCCTCTGCAAACGAACTCCAGACGCGTGTGCCCCCTTGTGCATCTGGCTAACGAGGGACCTGGGGAACCGAGCCTCGAACCTGGGTCCTTAGGCTTCACAGGCAAGCGCTTAACCGCTAAGCCATCTCTCCAGCCCAAGATTGGCATTTTAACAATATTGATTCTTCCAATCCAAGAACATGGAATATCTTTCCATTTCCTTGTGTCGTCTGCAATTTCCTGCTTGAGTGTTTTAATGTTCTCATTGTAGAGCTCCTTCATTTCCTTAGTTAAGTTTATTCCAAGGTACTTTATTTTTACTGAGGCAATTGTGAATGGAAGAGTTTCCCTGATTTCATTCTCCACATGTTTGTTCTTAGTATATAGGAAAACTACTGATTTCTGTGTATTTATTTTATATCCTCCTATGTTGGTGAGTGTTTATCAGCTCTAAGAGTCTGCTGGTAGAGTTTTTAGGGTCTTTTATGTATAGAATCCTATCTTCTGAAAATAGTGATAATTTGATCTCTTCGTTTCCAATTTGTATCCTGTTTATGAGTGTCTCTTGCATTTTAGCTATAACTAAGACTTCCAGTATTATTTGAAATAAAAGTGTGGACAGTGAACACCCTTGTTTTGTTCCTGAATTTCATGGAAAAGTTTGAGTTTTTCACCATTTAGTATTATGTTGGCTGTAGGTTTGTCATAAATAGCTTTTATTATGTTGAGATATGTTCCGTCTATTCCCAGTTTCATTAATACTTTTACCATGAAAGGATGTTGGATTTTTGCCAAATGCCTTTTCTGCATCTATTGAGATGATTATGTGATTTTTGACTTTCAGACCATTTATATGATGTATTATATTTATTGATTTGCACATGTTGAGCCATCCCTGCATCCCTGAGATAAAGCCAACTTGGTCAGGGTGAATAATTTTTTTGGATATATTCTTGTATTCTGTTTGCCTATATCTTGTCCAGAATTTTTGCATGTACACTCATGAGGGAGATTAGTCTGTAATTTTCTTTTTCTGTTCTGTCTTGGCTTGTTTTTGGTATGACAGTGATACTGGCTTCATAAAAGGAGTTCAGTATAATTCTTTTTTTTTAATTTTTATTAGCATTTTCCATGACTATAAAAAAGTATCCCTTGGTAAGTCCCTCCCTCCCCTCCCCCACTTTCCCCTTTGAAATTCCATTCTCCATCATATTACCTCCCCATTTCAATCATTGTACTTACATATATACAATATCAACCTATTAAGTACCCTCCTCCCTGCCTTTCTCTTCCCTTTATGTCTCCTTTTTAAATTACTGGCCTCTGCTAATAAGTATTTTCATTCTCACACAGAAGCCCAATCATCTGTAGCTAGGATCCACATATGAGAGAGAACATTTGGTGCTTGGCTTTCTGGGCCTGGGTTACCTCACTTAGTATAATCCTTTCCAGATCCATTAATTTTTCTGCAAATTTCATGACTTCATTTTTCTTTACCGCTGAGTAGAACTCCATTGTATAAATGTGCCACATCTTCATTATCCACTCATCAGTTGAGGGACATCTAGGCTGGTTCCATTTCCCAGCTATTATAAATTGAGCAGCAATAAACATGGTTGAGCATGTACTTCTAAGGAACTGAGACAATTCCTTCGGATATATGCCTAGGAGTGCTATAGCTGGTCATATGGTAGATCAATCTTCAGCTGTTTTAGGAACCTCCACACTGGTTTCCACAATGGCTGGACCAAATTGCATTCCCACCAGCAGTGTAGAAGGGTTCCTCTTTTTCCACATGCCCACCAACATTTATGATCATTTATTTTCATGATGGTAGCCAATCTGACAGGAGTGAGATGGAATCCCAATGTAGTTTTAATCTGCATTTCCCTGATGACTAGTGACGTAGAACATTTTTATAGATGCTTATATGCCATTCGTATTTTTTCCTTTGAGAATGCTCTATTTAGCTCCATAGCCCAATTTTTGATTGGCCTGTTTGATTCCTTATTATTTAACTTTTTGAGTTCTTTGTATATTCTGGATATTAATCCTCTATCAAATATATAGCTGGTGAAGATTTTTTCCCATTCTGTAGGTTGCCTCTTTGCTTTATTCACTGTGTCCTTTGCAGTGCAAAATCTTTGTAATTTCATGAGATTCCAGTGATTAATCTGTGGTTTTATTGCCTGAGCAATTGGGGTTATATTCAGAAAGTCTTTGCCAAGACCAAGATGTTGAAGGGTTTCCCGAACCTTTTCCTCTAGCAGTTTCAGAGTTTCAGGTCTGATGTTAAGGTCTTTAATCCATTTGGACTTAATTCTTGTGCATGGTGAGAGAGAAGAATCTATTTTCATCCTTCTGCAGATATATATACAGTTTTCCCAACACCATTTGCTGAAGAGGCTGTCTTTTCTCTAAAGAGAATTTTTGGCATTTTTATCGAATATCAGGTATCTATAGCTACTTGGGCTTACATCTGGGTCCTCAATTCTGTTCCACTGATCTACATGTCTGTTTTTGTGCCAGTACCATGCTGTTTTTGTTACTATGGCTCTGTAGTATAGGTTAAAATCAATTTCTCGCTTGAATATTTTAAAGTTCTCATTGTAGAAATTCTTTACTTCCTTGGTTAGGTTTATTCCAAGGTACTTCATTTTATTTTATTTTTTTTTTGATGCAATTATGAATGGGAGTGATTCTCTGATTTCATCCTCTGTGTGTTTGTTGTTAGCATATATGAAGGCTACTGATTTCTGTGTATTTATTTTGTATCCTGCTACATGGCTGTAGGTTTTTATCAGCTCTAGCAGTTTGCTAGTAGAGTCTTTAGGGTTCTTTATGTATAAAATCATGTCATCTGCATATAATGATAACTGGATCTCTTCCTTTCCAATTTGTATCCCTTTGATGTGTGTCTCTTGCCTTATTGCTATGGCTAAGACTTCCAGAACTATATTAAATAAAAGTGGGGACAGGGAACACCCTTGTCTTGTTCTGATTTTAGTGGAAAATCTTCCAGTTTTTTTCCCATTTAGTAATATGTTGGCTGTAGGCTTGTCATAAATAGCTTTTATTATATTGAGATATGTTCCTTCGATTCCCAGGCTCTGTAGGACTTTTATCATGAAGGGATGTTGGATTTTGTCAAATGCTTTCTCTGCGTCCAGTGAGAGGATCATGTGATTTTTCTCCTTCAACCTGTTTATATATTGTATTACATTTATAGATTTGTGTATATTGAACCATCCCTGCATCTCTTGGATAAAGCCTACTTCGTCAGGGTGGATGATCTTTTTGATATAATCTTGTATTTTGTTTCCCAACATTTTGTTGAGAATTTTTGCATCTATATTCATGAGGGATATTGGTCTGTAATTTTCTTTTTTTGTTCTATTTTTGCCTGGTTTTGGGTGATGCTGGCCTCATAGAAGAAGTTTAGTAGAATTCCTTCTTTTTCTATTTCCTGGAAAAGCTTAAGAAGCAATGGGGTTAGCTCTTCCTTAAAGGCCTGGTAAAATTCAGAAGTGAATCCATCTGGACCTGGGCTTTTTTAGTTGGGAGATTATTGATAACTGTTTGGATCTCCATGTTTGTTATATATAGGTCTATTTAAGTGATTAATCTCATTTTGATTTAATTTAGGTAGGTCATATAAATCAAGGAAATAATTCATTTCTTTCAATTTTCAAACTTTGTGAAGTACATGCTTTTATAGTATGTCCCTATGATTTTTTGAATTTCTCTGGAATCTGTTGTGATGTTACCTTTTTCATCTCTAATTTTATTAATTTGTGTCTCGTCTCTCTTTCTTTTGGTCAGATTTGCTAAAGGTTTATCAATCTTGTTTATCCTTTCAAAGTACCAACTCTTTGTTTCGTTAACTCTTTGGATTGTTTGTTTTGTTTCTATTTCATTTATTTCTGCCCTAATCTTTATTATTTCTTCACATCTACTGATTTTTGGTTTTACTTGTTCTTCTTTTTCCAAGGCTTTAAGGTGAAACCTTAGGTCGTTTACATAATATAGGCACTTAAGGCTATAAATTTACCTCTTAGAACTGCCTTAATTGTGTCCCACAGACTTTGATATATTGTGTTCTTATTATTGTTTGACTCTATAAATTTTTTTATTTCCTTATTGATTTCTTCATTGACCCATTCATCATTTAATAGTGTATTGTTTAATTTCCATGATTTTGTGTATGCTCTCTAGCCTTTCTTGCTACTGATTTGTAGTTTAATTCCATTGTGGTCAGATAGAATGCAAGGAATTATTTCAATTTTCCTGAATTTGTTAAGATTTGCTTTGTGTCCTAATATATAGTCTATTTTAGAGAATGTTCCATGTGCTGCTGTAAAGAATGTATATTCTGCAGCATTTGGATGAAATGTCCTGTATATATCTGTTAGGTCCATTCCTTCTATGACCTCATTTAGTCCAGATGCCTCTCTGTTTATTTTTTCCCAGGATGACCTGTCAATTGATGAGAGTGGGGTGTTAAAGTCACCCACCATCACTGTGTTTGGTGCTATCTGTGACCCTAGTTCTAATAGTGTTTCTTTGATGAATTTGGGAGCCCCCATGTTAGGTGCATATATGTTTAGGATTGTAATGTCCTCCTGTTGGAGTGTGACCTTAATCAATATAAAGTTACCTTCCTTATCTTTCTTGACCAATGTTGGACTGAAGTCTAGGATAGCAACCCCTGCTTGTTTTCTAGGCCCATTTGCTTGAAACACTGTTTTCCAACCTTCCACCCTAAGGTAATGTCTATCCTTTGTAGAAAGGTGAGTTTCTCGGAGACAACAAATTGTAGGATCCTGCTTTTTAACCCAGTCTGCAAACCTATGTCTTTTCGTTGGGGCATTGAGGCTGTTGATATTAAGAGATATTATTGAAAGGTGTGTATTTATGTTTGCCTTTCTTTTGTATGTATGTGTGGTTCTGGTTCTACATTTGCTCTCTTGTGTTAACTAGTCTTTGAGTATTACTTGTTTTTTCTATGTTCATTATATGTGTGTTTTTCCTTTTCTTCAGCATGGAGGATTATATCAAGTATTTTCTGTAGAGCTGGTTTTGTCTTCAAATAGTCCTTTAACCTGCTTTTGGCATGGAATGTCCTTATTTCTCCATCTATTTGAATGGATAGCTTTGCAGAATAAAGTAACCTTGGTTGAGAGTTGTTATCTTCCAGAACTTGGTAAATATCACTCCAAGCTCTTCTGTCTTTTAAAGTTTGTGTTGAATAATTTGCTGTAATCCTGATGGGCTTGCTTTTGTAGGTAACTTGATTTTTCTCTCTAATTGCTTTCGGTATTTTTTCTTTGGTTTCTGTGTTTGGGAGTTTGATTATAATATGGCGAGGAGAGGTCTTTCCAGGTTTTGTCTGCCTGGGGTTCTAAAGGCTTCCTGTATCTGCATTGGCACCTCTTTCCTAATTTGGGGAAAATTTTCTTCCATGATTTTGTTGAAGATGCCTACTATGCCTTTGGAGTGGAATTCTTCTCCTTCTACTATGCCCTGAATTCTTATATTGGATCTTTTCACAGTGTCCCGAATATCTTGAAATTCCCACTCATATTTTTCTATAAGTTTGTCTTTCTCTTTGTTGGACTGTATTAGATCTGCCACCTGGTCTTCTAGCTTAGATATTCTGTCCTCTCCTTCATCCCTTCTACTGGTGAGATTTTCTACAGAGTTTTTTATTTCATTAACTGTGTTCTTCATTGCTAGTAATTCTGACTGGTTTTTCTTTATTATTTCTATTTCCTTATTTATGTCTTTTATTGCCTTCTTTATTTCATGAAATTGGTGTTCTGCATCTTCTTTGATTCCTTTGATTTCCTCTTTGAGTTCCTCTTTGACTCCTTTGATTTGTTCTCTGACTTCTTTGAACATATTTACAATCATTCTTTTGAGATCTTTCTCAAGCATTTCCTCTAACTCGTTCTCACTGGAAGTCATTTCTGATGCATTAATACTTTTAGGTGGATTTATATCGTCTTGCTTTTTAGTGTTTCTTGTGTTATAACGTATATATTTTTGCATCTTGGGTTAAGTTAATGCTTGGATTTAATAGATAGCTGGGTATTCTTATCTGCATCAGTTGATTTGATGTTATATATTTTCAGGGTGGGAGCTTGAGGTATTAGATGTGGCTCTTAAGACTCTCAGAGTATCTGCAAAGGTGCTCCTAGAGGTTGATTTTCCCTGCTATGGGAGTATTCATGTAGGCTGAGTGGAATAAAATACAGGTAGATTCTAAAAGTTAACTAAACACTGTACACATTCAATCAAAAACTGCCCCAAGTATGTATGCAAGAGTAGTTATTATAACAACCAGATCCTTTATCAATAAAGAGGTTAATATTTCTGTTTTGTTGAGGGATCCAAGTCAGCTTGTGACCAAGTGAGACCCTTCCCTGGTGCAGTCCCAGTTTCCTTGGATGATTTTGGTCTCAGTCAAGTTGCTACCTGGGTCGTTGGGTTGCTGTTCTGATATCTGGAGCTGGGCACTGGCTTTTCCTGCAGGGCAAACTTCGCCTGGCAACTGTGATCCTGCAGATCAGCATACCCGCTGCTGGAACTGCTGCTGTTATAGCTGCCTCTGCTGGGTCTGTCGCTGCTGCTGCCTCTGCTACTGCTGCTGTAGCTGCCACTGCTGGAGCCACTGCTGCTGCTGAAGCTGCTGCTGCCGGGTCTGCCACTGCTGCTGCTACTGGATCTGCTGCTGCTGAGGCCACTGTTACCAGTGCCGGAGCCGCTGATGTTGCTGCCGGACTCTGCTCCTGCTTGGGTCTCGCTGTCACCTCAAGTTGGCATGGTAGGTCCCAGGACCGCTGCTCTGTTCACTGGAGCTGAGCTCAGGCGGTGGGGGAGGGGAGGGAGCCGCAGCTGCTCTAGTTCTCTCACTTTGCACGTGTTCTTCTACCTCATGGTCTGCTCCTCCGTTGCTCACTGCTGTTCTCCCTTCACATTTCTTGAGTTGTGGAGAGCTCTGGTGTGAGTGGAAGCTCCCCGCACCTGGCTTTTCCTGTGGCTGGAGCCAAGTCTGGTGGCTTTTTGGTGTACCACCGCTGCCATGGTTGGCGGAGCTGCCAGGGCCGCTTTTGCCAGCCTGTGCAGGCTCACGATACTCTGGATTTCTTCTACTTCTCCGCTGCTGCTTCAATTTCCTATACACCTCACTTTTTAGTAAAAGTGTGTAATTTGCTGAGTTTTCTTGGTCTTTTTTCCCCCTAGGCTGCTTTGGTGTGGTACCTATGCCACCATCTTAACCAGAAGTCTAGAATTCTTTCTAATTCTATTTTATGGAAGAGTTTGAGAAACATTGGTGTTAGTTCTTCCATGAAGGTCTGGTAAAATTCACCAGTGAGTTCATCTGGGCCTGGCCTTTTTTTAGTTGGGGGACTTTTTATAACTGCTTAGATCTCTGAACTTGCTATAGATCCATTTAAAGGGTTTATCTCATCTTGATTTAATTTTGATAGGTCATAAGAATCAAGGAAATCATTCATTTCTTTCAGATTTTCAAAACCAGAGGTGAGTATATTCTTAAAGTATGTCTTTATAGTTGTCTGCATTTCTTTGGTATCTATCATAATAGTGCCTTTTTCATCTCTAATTTTATTTATTTTTGTTTGTTCTCTCTATCTTCTGATCAACTTGCTAAGGATTTATCAATCTTGTTTATCCTTTGAAAGAACCAAATCTTTGTTTGGTTTATTCTTTGGATTGTGTTTTTGGTTATTATTTCATTAATTTCTGTCCTAATCTTTATGATTTCTTCTCATCTACTGACTTTTTGTTTGTCTTGCTCTTCTTTTTCCAAGGCCTTAAGGTGAAGCATTAAATTGTTTACTTGTGAACTCTCTAATTTCTTAATATAGGCTCTTAGAACTATAAATTTCCCTCTTTGGACTGCCTTCATTGTGTCCTAAAGATTTTGGTATGTTGTATTATCATCATCATTTGATTCTATGAATTTATTGATTTCCTTTTTTATTTTTCAATGACCCATTGATCATTCAATAGTGTGCTGTTTAGTCTCCATGAGTTTCTGTATGCACTGTAGCTTTTCTTGTTACTGATTTGCAGTTTCATTCCATTGTGGTCAGATAGAGTACAAGGGATTATTTCAATTTTCCTGTTTGTGGAGATTTGCTATGTGTACTGATATATGGTCTATTTTAGAGAATGTTCCATGTGCTGCTGAGAAAAATGCATATCCTGCAGCATTAGGATGGAATGTTCTATAGATATCTGTTAGGTCCATTTGTTCCATGACATCATTTAGTTCAGATGACTCTCTGTTCATTTTTTGCCAAGATGAACTGTCAATTGATGAGAATGGAGTACTGAAGTCTCCCATTTCAATTATGTTTGATGTTATCTGTGACCTGAAGTCTCATAGTGTTTGTTTGATGAAACTGGGAGCCCACATGTTTAGGTGCATGTATGTTTAGGATTGTAATGTCCACCTACTGGAATGTTCCTTTAATCAGTATAAAATGACCTTACTTATCTTTCCTCACTAATGTTGGTTTTAAGTCTATCTTGTCAGATATTAGGATAACTACCCCACCTTGTTTCCTAGACACATTTGCTTGAAATACCATTTTCTATCCTTTCACCCTATGGCAGTGTCTATCTTTTGCTGAGAGATGAATTTCCTGGAGGCAACAAATGTCAAGATCCTACTTTTTAATCCAGTCTGCAAGTCTGTGTCTTTTGGATGGTGCATTGAGGCCATTGATATTAAGAGTTATTACTGAAAGGTATGCATATTTCTCACCATTCTTCTTATTTTGTAGTGTTTCCTGTTTTCCCTTTACTCATTTGTTTTACTGTTATTTGAGTGTAATTCATTTTTTCCTATTTCCTCCTGTGTGTGTTTTTCTTTCTTCTCAGCATTAAGAACTCCTCAAGTATTTTCTGTAGAGCTGGCTTAGTTGTCATAAATTCTTTTAGCCTGTTTTTGTGGGGGAATGTCCTTATTTCTCCATCAATTTGTATAGATAGCTTTCCAAGATAAAGTAATCTTGGTTGACAGTATTTATCTTTCAGAACTTGGAATACATCATTCCAAACCCTTCTGGATTTTAAAGTTTGTGTTGAGTAATTTTAAAGTTTGTGTCTGCAGTTATTCTGATGAGCTTACCTTTGTAGGTGACTTGCTTCTTCTCTATAACTGTTTTCAATATATTTTCTTTGGTTTGTGTGTTCAGTAGTTTTTTTTTTTTGTTGTTGTTGCTGTTGTTGTTCTTGTTGTTTTGAGGTTGGGTCTCACTGTAGCTCAGGCTGACCTGGAATTCAGTATAGAGTCTCAGGGTAGCCTTGAACTCATGGTGATCCTCCTACCTCTGCCAAGTGCTGGGATTAAAGGCATGTGCCACCAAGCCTGGCCCAGTAGTTTAATTATAACATAGCGAAGAGAAGTTCTTTCCAGGTTTTGTCTCTTTCATATTCTAAAAGCTTCTTATATCTGCATGGGCATTTCTTTCCCAATTTGGGGAAAATCTTCTTCTATTATTTTGTTGGAAATACCTACTAAGCCTCTGGATTGAAATTCTTCTCCTTCTGTTATACCCTGAATTCTTGTTTGATCTTTTCATAGTGTCCCATATATCTTGAAATTCCCATTCATACCTTGCTATTAGCTTTCTTTCTCTTGTTGGACTGTACTAGATCTGCCACCTGGTCTTCTAGTTTAGATATTCTGTTCTCTCCTTCATCCATCCTAATGGAGAGATTTTCCACAGAGTTTTTTATTTCATTGACTGTATTCTTCAGTGCCAGAATTTCAGCCTGGTTTTTCTGCAGTACTTTTATTTCCTTACTCATGTCTTATAATGACCTCTTTATTTCATTAAGCTGGTTTCCTGTGTTCTCTTTCAGGAGTTTATTTTTTTCTTTAATTCCTTTGTTTTCTTCTTTGATTCCCTTCATTTCTTCTCTTGTTTCTTTGGTCATAGATACCATCATTTTCTTGAAATATTTGTCAGGCATTTCATCTAAAACAGTCTCATTGGTGACCATTTCTTATGGATTTATAGTTTTGGGTGCAACTGTTTGTCTTGATTCTTGGAGGTTCTTGTTTTATAGTGTGGCAACTTTTGCATCCTGAATTGATTTGATGCTTGGGTTTTCAACTTATCTGCAGTATTCCCAGGCGTGGCAATCCATGTCTATATATCCTCAGGATATGAGTTCAAGGTGGCAGGTGTAGCTTCTGTCCCCCCAAACAAGCCACAGAAGTAATCCTAGGTGTTCAGTTTGCTTGCTAAGCAAGTATTCTAGTAGACTGGGTGGAATAACTTACTGGAAAATTCTAAACTTCAACCGAGTAACATACACAATCAATGAAAACCAGCACAAAGTATGCAATTGTGGGGATTAACAGAAACAGATAATCATATAAAGCCAAAATTCCTAAGGGTGTATGTTGTTCTACACCCTTAATCTTGTCAGCTGGGAGGTAGAGATTTCTGTTCTGAATTGGGTTCCAGGTCAACCTGGATCTGGATCTGCATCAGACCCTGCCTCCAATAATGACAGAAGCAAAAAACAAAGGAGATATATATATATTAAAGGCAACAATATTCAACTCCCAAATATAGGTTATTTGAAAATGGTAAAGCCAACCAAGAATGTATACCCCATAACATGCCCTGACAAGGAAAGAGAGATTAGCTCTTGCAGGACTGTGTGCCTGTTTTTTGTTTGTTTGTTTTTGTCAGTTAGCCTCATTACCTTTTATGGCTTCCAATCCCACCAATGCTGAGTGCCCACCTTGATCCCTCTGCCCTCCGTGTTGTGCTGTGCAGCTGCACCTCTGATCCACTCTGCTGGCTGCACTGCCACTGGGGGCTGAAAGCTGGAGGTTCAAGGTTCTGATGGTGGGGGATGGGAGAGTTCATACTTCTGGAGTTGCTCGCACTTTCATTAGCTCTTTAGTTGATCTCAGCTGTCTTTCCTTCAGATTTATTAACTTTGCAAAAAGGCTGATGAAGTTCAAATATTTGTTGTTTGGCCGGGGGACGGGGGGTGCACGCCTTTAATCCCAGCACTTGGCAGGCAGAGGTAAGAGGACTGCCATGAGTTCGAGGCCACCCTGAGACTCCACAGTGAATTCCAGGTCAGCCTGGGCAAGAGTGAGGCCCCACCTCAAAAAAAAAAACAAAACAAAACATCTGATGTTTGGTCCCTGCTGCTGCCACCTGGCACACCTGGCGGGACCGTGCTGGGCAGTGAGCGCCTCAGTGGGACTCTGGCCATTTTCCTCCTTCCTGGTGGGTCTTGGTCTCTCCAGCTTCTCTGCTCTGTCTAAGAATAACCTAAACTCCTTCACTTTTCAAAAGAAGAGTGTATTTTGCTGGGGTTTTGCTTAAGTCCCTCCAAAGGCTGGTTTGGCATGGCTCCTATGCTGCCATCTTACCCATAATTCCCTTTATTTATTTATTTACATTTTTGGAGAACCAGCTCCTTGGTTCATCAATGTTTTAAAGAAATTTCTTAATTTCGAATTCACTGATTTGTGCTCTATTCTTAAATATTTCTTTCTGTCTAGAACTTTTAAGATTGGATTTTTGTTGTTGTTGTTGTTTTTCCAATGCTTTTAGATGTTTGGTTAAAGTTAATTTGAGATCTCTATGTCTTTATTATGATTCTGTTTAGTACTATAATTTCCCCTAAGCATTGCCTTCATTTTGGCCCATAAGTTCTGGTGTGTTTTACAAATATAAATATAAATTTTATGAATATAAATTTTTCAATTTTACTTTTTTATTTCTTCCACAACCTATTCAGTGTTTGTAACACTATTGTTCAGTGTCCATGAGCTATTGTATTTTCTGTCATTTTTCTTATTCTTGATTTCTAGTTTTAATACATTGTGGTCAATTATAGTACATGAGTTATGTCTACTTTCCTGAATTTATGGAGGTTTGTTTTATACCCTAATATATGCTCAATTTTAGAGAAGTTTCCATGGGATACTGAGAAGAATGTGTATTCGGTGGGACTGGGGTGCAATGTTCTGTATAAGTCTGTTAGGACTAACTGGTCTATGGTGTTACTAAGTTCCACCATTCCCTTGTTAATTTTCATTTTGATGATACATCTACTAATGATAGTAGGGTATTGAAGTCCTTTGCTATGATGGTATTAGGATTTATTTCTGGCTTGTTATCTAGAAGGTTTTGCTTTATAAAATTAGCTTCCCCTGTGATTGGCACATATAAATTTATGATTGTGATGTCCTCTTGTGGGATCATTCCCTTGATGCTGAAAAAAAGTGGCATTCTTTGTCTTTTTTGATTACTTCTGGATTTAAGTCTATTTTTTCAGATATTTGTACAGCCAAACCTGCTTGTTTCTTATTTCCATTTGCTTGAAAATTCAATTTTCATCCTTTCGCCCTAAGGAGTTGTCTAATCTTACGTTGAAGTAGGTTGCTTGAAAACAGAAGATGGATGGATCCATTTTTCTGATCCACCCACTTAACCTATGCCTTTTGACTAGGGAGTTGAAACCACTGATGCTTAAAATTGTAACTGTGAGGTTTGATTTAATCCCTGCCATGTTGGTGGCCTGATGGGGTTTGGTACTTTCTTAAGCTTTGTACATTTTCATGCCTGCTCTAGTATTAGTTATTGTGTTCTCCTTCTTGTAAGCTCTTGAGGTTGGTTGTTTAACTCTTCTGTATGGAACATTCCTTGAAGTATTCACTATGTGGTTGGCCTTGTGCTCATACATTCATTTACCTGGCTTTTATCAAGGAAAGTTTTTCTTTCTCCTATTATGAGGGATACTTTCACTAGGTACAGTAGTTTGGGTTGGGCACCATAGTTTTTAGAACTTTAAAGTGCTCCATTCCAAGCCCTTCTATCTTTTAGCATTTCCATTGAAAAATAAGAGGTAATTCTAATGTGATTGTCTTTGCATGTAATGAGCTGTTTTTCTCTCGCTGATTTTAGCACTCTTTTCTTTGTTTTCATTGTTTAGAGTTTTAACTATGATGTGCCATGGAAAGTTTCTTTTTTGGTCTTCTTTGGTTCTGTTGCATTTTTCTGCATTATATCCATCCCTGTTTCAATTTCAGATCCAAGTTTGATGTTTCTTGCGTCTGATCATATCTTCATGAAGCTTGATCAAATGATTGTTAAAATAATATATTCATTGATTCACCTTCAATTTGTTTATCTGTTTCCTAAGATATTTCTGATTTCCTTCAGTTACATTGAGACAAGTGAGGGCTGTTTGTTGCAATTGATGGTTCCATTGCACTTCATTTATGTGATTGGTGTTGAGGTGATTTACTTCAAATCCTACTATCTGATTTGTCATAATCTCATAACATTTGCTTAATAAGCTTACTGTACTTTTATTTTGGTACTCTACTTCCATGGTGGGGTTAGGCATTCTTGATGGAGATCTCTGGCTTATTGTCCTGCATTGTTTTTGTTTGTTTGTTTTGATTTTTGCATTGAGGTTTTTCCATCTCAGGGTAGATGTTTTGTTATGGATGCAGCAAATAGTTCTGATTAGATCCAGACTTAATTGGGTTGGCATTATATCCACAGGTTTTGGCGGGTGCCCTTGGGTCTGAAGAGGGTCTTCTTTGCATGTGCTGTCTCTTAACAGTTCTAGGTGAGACCTTAAGAGGCCTGGCCAAGTCCCTGCTGAGAAGGGTCTTGTTTTCCCCATACTGTCTGCTTGCTGGACCTTGGTGGTGGGATTATCTGCAGCTGCTGGTGGGAAGCTCAGGGGTGACAGAAAATTCCTCTCTTAGGACTGACCTTCATTAAGGAGTAAAGGGGAGCTGTCTGCCTTATGTGGTCTTGGAATTTGTTTGTGATCTCTCCTTGAACATGTGGTGTTCAAAGAGTATGCAGAAGGCACTGGTGCTTTGGTGAGGACCACTTTGCACAATGCATTAGACTGTGTACTCTCTCGTGCAAGTTCTTGTGGCTTGCTGGTCACAGTGTGGGGTTCAGGCAGATAGCTTCTTTGTGCAGTCTGAGAGGACAGTGTGTGCTGGTCTGGCAGCCACAGCCCAACTGCACAGTTTGGGGAGGTTGCCTATTAGAGAGCATGAGGGGGTAGGGTGGCCATAGCATGCTCACGCCACTGGCCTGTGTGGTCTGGAAGACCTTGAGTCCATGGTCTTCAGCTATGCCACCTACTCTGTGGGCTAGTCACTCATCGAAGAGCGAGCAGTGTAGAGGAAGGTCTACCACCCACCTACGCTGACTGTCAATACCCAGTGGGGATACTTAGCTGTGCTACAGAACATACAACATGTAGGAATCTGGCAGATTTCCATATGAGCACCACAGTGCCCACACAATGTGTGGTCTGGTAAGACCCTGCTAGCACTAGAGCCCCCAAACCTTGCTTTCTCCTCGGAAGTTTTAGTGTGGTTATGAGTCTGATATCTTGACTCGCCATGGATATTTTTATCATGTTTGTCATTATAGACAACCACAATTTCACTCACGATAAATAAGATTTGTCTTCACCTTCCACAAGTTGTACTTTTCATCTAGACTAGCTGAACAATTGCAGGCAACACTAGAAAATAGACAAAGAATCCCAAGAAGGGAATAGGGCTGTGTTGGTGGCTATGCACGTATGTGCTTGTCTGGGGATCTAGTCCTCGTGGGGAAACTTTACATGCACAGGAATGGAAAAGAAATCACAGGGAAAACAATCCCACTGCCCAGTCACTGCTGTACTGTTTATCCCATAGAGACATCATCAACCAGGTGCCTGCAGATTACTCACAAAAGCAGGGCTCAGGAACACAGCCCGGCTTCCAGGACACCAGAAATCTTTATTCCTTTGTGTAAGGGCGCGTGGCTGCAACATAGTGGGAGGCAAATTTGAATCATTGATACCGCCCTCGTATGTTCACAGAGATAGCTCCCTCCATGAGCAAGGGGAACCTGTGCTGAAGTGGCCACAGCAAGCAGGCTGCCACCTCATCTTTAATGTCAGTGAGAGCAGCACTAAGTCAACAGAAATACTGTGACTTTCTACTTCAGAAAGAAGCTCAGGGTATCTAGGAACATTATTTGTATTTTCTTGTTTGGGGTTTACTTTTAACGGTAGTAAGGGGGGGATTAGCAGCTTTTGCTTTTTAAACAGGGTCTCACTTAGCCCAGGCTGACCTGGCACTCATTCTGTATCTCAGGCTGGCCTTGAACTTATAGTGATAGCTGTACCTCATCTTCCCAAGTGCTGGGATTAAAGACATGAGTCATCACAGCACTCTAGGAACATTATGTCAATCAGGCATTCTAGAACGTCAAATAATGGCTTACTCCTCTCAGAGATGAGAAATAGTAGGGGATGCCAGTGATGATGCTGAAGAAAAAAGACAAAATTAGCCTGGCACTGTCCTAGTATCAAGGAGATGGTCTTTCTGTGGTGGGTTAGTAATGAGTGTTACACAGGATACTTATAACCCACAGCCCAACTTTAACATCTCTTGAGACTGAGCTAATTGGTAACTCTTCATTTCCTTCTCACTCACCTATAAGCACCTTTGGCCTTCATGCTCAACATGGTTTATGCTCATTTGTTCTGATGACAGATTCCATTTAACTCTCAGGGGCAATCTTGGTGGGGTTAGCCACAACTCCCACACTTCCTGCCCAGGTGCCCTTTATGAATAACCCCATTCATCCTATGCATAGAAGAAATTGGCTGGCCCTTAAGTGCTGATTAATGCAACCTCCAGCACTAATTTCTTTCCAACAAAGTAACCTGGTTTCCTCCCAACAAGTCAACTCATGAGCTCTAAGAGGTGTGTGTGTGTTTGTGTGTGTGTGTCTATTTGTGTCTGTGTGTGTCTGTGTTAAAGCAGCACAAAACCCCAGGAATTTCTTAGTAATTGTTATTTGGAACTATTTGGTCAGCTTCCTAATCTTTTCTGCTTTCTCTTTGCTCAATTAGTTAGCTTTTTCACCATTGTTGGTAAAACTTGAGGACATAATGAATTAAAAGGACTTTGTCTAGTTACAATATCTAGAGAAAAGGTAAATCTTATGAATCAGATGTCCCCATAAGTGTAGCTAATTCCTGAAAGGATTCAAATCTTCTGTGAATATGGGAAATTTCCTCTTTCCCTCTGTGGCTGATGGGCCACAGTGATGTCACAAACTCAATGATTACAGACTGTGGGGAAGAGCACCAGGCCAATGTACACAAGACCCTCCATGATTACAATGAAGACCTGGTTTCATTCAAGCTATTTACCAATTTCCTAATGATTTCCAGACACTGTATGTGTTGCTATTGAAAAACTAAGTAACCATTGCCCTTGTTTCCAGTGGATTTACTCCACCCATGACGGAGCAGAAATACAAGGAAACCCAATTCAAGGAGAATGACATATATTCTTTAAAGTTGCAAAATAAAAGGAGACATGATTGTCATCCAGCACTGCACAGGTGGATCCCTGAGCCTCACTGGTCTGTCAGGCTAGCCTAACTAAGCAAGTTCAATGCCAGTGAGATAATCTATCTCAAAATAGAAGGAAAACACCTGAGGTGGTCCTCTGTCCTACACACACACAACTCTGCCTGCACACAATTATGCATCTGCACATATGCACAAATATGCACGATAAAGAAAAAAAAGTTAAGTTAAATTTGTACTTTTTCTGAGATTTAACAGGGCAGGGAAGAAACAAATACAATGGGATCTTATGATGAAGTTGGGCTCAAGCAAGCTTTTAAAGTATGCACAGAAGTTAAACAGAGACACCTGTACCTTCCTATTTGATCTTAAGGGGAATCACAAGATGCAGTTCTATACCTCCACTTGCTTACCACTCATCTGCCAATCTCAGTAGAATATGAGCCCAAGAAGATGGAGATTCTGAACATCTGGTTGCTGTCCCAACACCAAGAGCAGTGCCTGCCATGTAGAAAGGTCAAGAAGGCCATATGTTGGATAAATGACGGAGGCATCCAAATGCCCTGGGGAGATGGAGCAAAGGAAGGAAAGGAAAAGGAATGTTAAAAAAAAAAAAAAAAAAAAAAAAACTTCACATTTGCCAGACTTGCATTCTCTGTCAGAAGTTATCTAAGCATGTTCAATGTGTGTGCATTTAATTCTGTATCCGAGGCTACTCTCTGTAGCAGGCCACTTGGCAAGTGTCACAGGCTTTGTAGGTGCACGCTCTTGGTGGCCTGTGAGCAGCTCTGCAGTTGCAGCCTGAGACTAGTCCCAGGAAACATGCAAGGCTGTGTGCATGCTTATGCTTTAGGCAAGCTTCACTGCCCTCATAAGCAGGGAACTAATCTGACCCACAGCCGATCTTGCCTTCACACGTCATAGACAAGGGAATTGGTGTACTGCTTATTATTATCCAATTCATGTAAATGTTTGGGAAATACAGAGGAGCTACATTAACCAGCAACGGGCTATGGACTGAATGTTTGTATCCTTGCACCATGCATGTGCTGAGATCTGCCCCCATGTGATGGTGTTAGGAGGTAGGGCCCTGGAGAAGTGACTAGGTCTTGAGGATGGAGCGCCCAGAGTAAGGCTTCTATCCTTACAAGAGACCCCAGAGAACCTTTTCTCCCTCTTTCTGTCATGTAGGGACATACGAGATGTTAACAGTATGTGACCTGTAGGAGCCAGCACCCTGACCTAGGACATCAGCCTCCTGTAAAATTATATACAAGTGCAGACAGGAGCTGAAGAGATGGCTCAGTGATTAAAGGTAAAGTCTATTGGCCCAGGTTCAATTCTCACATAAAGCCAGATACACAGAGTGGCACATGCATTTTGCATTCATTTTCAGTGGCAACAGACCCTAGTCTCTCTCCCTCTCTTTCTCTTTGAAAATATATAAAAATATTTTTAAAAATCCAAACACTGTAAAATGAAATGTCCCCCCACATTAAAGAAAGAAAGAAAGCACAGACAGTATATGCTTGTTACAGCAACCAAAACCAAGACACAGCTCTGCAGCATCTCTTGACAAGCTAGCTGCAGTTCTTTTTGAGTTACCTTAAGAAACCGTTTGTATTCCATCATGCTAACTTTCCTAGCCTAAGTCAAAAACTCAGATCAGTTCCTTCCAGCGCACTTTGAACAGTTACCAAATAGAATAAGCAAATTCCTAAATGTGTCAGAGCCACTGGAGTGGATATCCTCATGAAACAGTCCTTTCATGACTCAAATTTAATTTAATTTTTTAATTATTTATTTATTTATTTGAGAGCAACAGACACAGAGAGAAAGACAGATAGAGGGAGAGAGAAAGAATGGGCATGCCAGGGCTTCCAGCCTCTGCAAACGAACTCCAGATGCGTGTGTCCTCTTGTGCACCTGGCTAACGTGGACCTGGGGAACCGAGCCTCGAACCGGGATCCTTAGGCTTCACAGGCAAGTGCTTAACCGCTATAAGCCATCTATCTAGCCCTAATTTAATTTTTTAAAGTATTTTATTTATTTATTTATTGGAAAGAGAGAAAGAAAGAGGCATATAGAGAGAATGGGCACACCACGGTTTCTATCCACTGCAAATAAACTCCAAATGTCTGCCCCACCCTTTGCATCTAGCTTATGTGAGTACCAGAGAATCAAACTTGGGTCCTTAGGATTCACAGACAAGTACTGTAACCACTAAGCAATCTCTCCAGTACCTCACATTGAATTATTTATTTATTTATTTAGGTAGGGTCTCACTCTAGCCCAGGCTGACCTAGAATTCACTATGGAGTCTCAGAGTGGACTCAAACTCACGGCAATCCTCCTACCTCTGCCTCCCAAGTGCTGAGATTAAAGGCATGTGCCACCACGCCCAACTTCAAATTGAATTTTTACTTGACATATCTACATGACTCAGCATGTGGTAGTTTGATGAGATGTCTACCATAGCCTTGTGTTTTGAATGATTGGTCCCCAGCTGGGGGCTACTTGGGTGGTAGAGCCTTGCTGAAGGATGTGTGTTGATGGTAGAAAGACTTTGGGGTGTTATAGTCTGAGAGCTCCCCTTGCCAGCTCATCTCACTCTTGCTGCTGCTGTGGCAAGATGTAATGTCCATCCTCTGCTCTACCATCCTTCTCCTGCCATGCTGAATCTTCCCCTCAAGCCTGTAAGCCAAACTAAACCCTTCTCTCTTATTAGCTGTTTTTTGTTGGGTGTTTTATCTTTGCAATATGAAGGTATCTACAACACAGCACCTTTATCACCAAATGCAAATGCATACATGTGACTATAGCATGAAGAATTCAGATCTTCTGTGGGACTATCATACGAAAGTCACTCTGAAATGAAGATGGCCACAGCATAATACCAGGATGTACCATGACCCAGAATCTAGATGCATAGGAGGTGATTGTCTGTATACTCAAGCAAGTTACAAGGAAAATTTATAAAGGCACAGCTAAAACCAAAGATCTTAGAGAAATTCAGGTTCCCAAGAAGTGAAGTCCAAGTAAATCCAAGTGAATATACACACACATCAGAGGTCCCGTCCAAAATATTCGACTAATGCCAGAATATTCAAACCTCTATGATGGCTCCGAGGTGCCAGAAACACTGAAGGTGGGCAGAAGCAAAGCTGGTTATTGCCTTAGGACACATACCACTGTATCTGCAGGTAAAGACCTGCCAGTCCTTCTAATCAGTTCAGTTGTCCTTCTCATGTCAGTTTACTTGTTTTATAATCTATAAAAGTTGGTGACCAACACTTTTAATGGCTCTTTGCCACACATATGGGTAAACATGTCAAGCATACCCAGTTAAATCAGAAGCGTATTTCTTGCCATTTTCATCATTCCCCACATTTATGTCCCCTACTGTCAGAATACATGCAGATGCTTTAAGAGCCCTCCTCCTGCTCAAACTGAGCTGAGTGAACCTTGAATTATAATTCACTCTATGTTTCCAGAGAAACCTTAGTCTACCTGCATTATGGCTTTGGGTCCTATCCAGTTCTCCATGGCTCTTAGCACAGAGACTGAATCACATGGAGTAAAATTTTTCCTCCTCCCCTGAAAATTATAAAAGCAAGAAGCTACTTTTGTTCTTTGGAAGCTAAAGCCTCCTGTCTCTGGCGTCAGTGACCCCCCACCATCTTCTTTTATGCTGTACTAACCCTCTACTAATTAATTCATTGCCCCCAAAAAGAAATTTGATTCAACATTCTCTCTACCAAACCAACATTCCTTTCAATCAATCTTTCCTTTGTTATTTTATACTACAATTCAGAGATCAACAGTAATGAATGAATAAATAAATGGGAGTTATATGGCAGACCCATCTCTTCATGTGTCTGGAGATGCAGATACATGCCTTCCATTTCCTTCCTGTTAGCCACATGACCAAGGCTAGCCAATGGGAGAGGGTGAAAATCAATGTTCCTGTTAAAGCTCCCCAAATATGGCCTTTCATCTCTTCCCTCTCCCAATTGGCTAGGATAGAAAACATTTCCACACAAACTGAGAGCTATATGGATAGACTGGCAAAGATACAAAATGGAAGACCCTGAATCTCTGTGTGGAGGAGAGATAGTAGCCATCTCTGTTCTTTGCTGTAAGCTTATGAAGCCTTGACAATTAGGGCTAGATCTACTTCAGTAGTTCACAATGTCTTAATCAATTAAGGGAAAAGAGACCACTTCACTTTAGAAAAAATTTTGCCAATGCCACCTCACCTCAGAGAGCCAGAGCACTGTAAAACTCCTGTGAAAACAAATGAATAAAAAGAAATGTGACATTAAAGTTAAATAATATTTTCCCCACATGCAAAATTCAATCATATATTCTGTGCATACAACAAAGAAGTAAAGTAAATAGTCCTTGGGAATTTAGATAAGGAAGACCTAAGTTGGTAGTAATTCCTATTTATCAGCGAGAAGATGATGAAAATGAGGACCTTCTAACGATGACCACCCAGTGCCATGCATCTGAGAATCACCAGCAGACACAAAGATGCTTGCCTTTATTCCTTGCCCTAAAATTTTCTCTTTCTTTTTTCTCCATTCTCTGAGCTGTTGCAGTACATGGTAATACCTCTCATCAATTATTTAATTATGTATTTTCTTATTTGTTTCATGCAAACAACTCCAGGTAAATTACAATTACAGAGAAACAAATTTTGACCTCACTTTTCTTTTTGTCCCTCAGAGGTTCTGAATTGAATCTGTCACATTCCTCATCTCAAGAACCACAATCATGCTACATCCAGGGAAGGTCTTTGCTGTTTGTGTTGTCTTTTGTTGTTTTTTCCTTTCATCTTCCAACCCCAAACTCAATTTCTCTTCTTTTGATATAAGCACTTACTTTTATCTATTAAATACATATATTTCTATTCCAGCTTTCATAATTTCATTGAGGTGTGCGTCCAACCTTGAAAACTCAGTATTATTAATGTGTGTGTGTATATATACAGAGAAATGGTATTTAGGATCTAATTATGCAGCTTATTGTTTTTTAAAAATTCAGTCTTGCTTTCGAGGTCTATCCATGCTGCTATATGTAAATCTACCAAATTTCTTCTGACTGTAGTATGATACTTAATTTTAAATCCTCCAGCGCACTCTAAAAGTACAACAAAAGAACTTGATGAGAAAGTTTTCCATTGCCTACCAATTGTCAGGATTAGTCTGTATTTTTATTAAATTTACCTATTTGGTGAATGACTAGAATCGGAATTGGCATGGCATTCATTTCACTCACAAATGGTAATAGCTTCGGAAACAGAGAATGGCAGGACAGCACCTGAGTCCACCCATCCCGGCCTGCTGCCTTAGCTATCAGGGCGTTACTCTCAGTCCAGTTGGACATTTCTAAGATATCAACTGCAGCAGTTTTCTGTTTTTCCAGTGTCTGGAACCCTGTGGCATGTTTTGACACTTCATGGAAAGAAAGGAGCTGCTCACTGACATTTTCCTTGGCTATCAAGAAGGTCATCTTCCCTGGGCCCTGTACCCTTAGTCACACCTTTTCTCCATGCAAAAGATTTACAGTCATGGCCTCCTGAGATGTAAAACTCTGGGTCTCCATTTCTTTTTTCTTTTTTCTTTTTTTTGCTCATTTTTTATTTATTTATTTGATAGTGACAGAGAGAGAGAGAAAGAGACAGAGAGAGAGAGATTGAGAAGTGGCATGCCAGGGCTTCCAGCCACTGCAAATGAACTCCAGATGCGTCCTCCCCCTTGTGCATCTGGCTAACATGGGTCCTGGGGAATTGAGCCTCGAACCAGGGTCCTTAGGCTTCACAGGCAAGCACTTAACTGCTAAGCCATCTCTCCAGCCCTGGGTCTCCATTTCTTAAGGCACTCACTGAGTCACATGGTCATCAGAGTGCACGGGGCATTTGTTTTAAAGGAAAATTCCAGAGTCCTTCCAAGCTGAATCACTCTAACTGGGAGAGAGACAAGAAGTTCCACTTTTGGGACCAAAATGTGTATAAATGCTTAACCCCCTGTCATAATCTTTGGTTATTTTAGGGAACAATTGACAATACCCCATGCCTCCAGGTAGACCTTATGGCTATAGAATGTTTAGAGGAAGCTGCTTACTTGGTTTCATCCCCCTGGGCATTTGGGTTTAAAATTATAGCAAGAAAGCTCCATCTAGTCTAGGCATATATATGAAACAATATTCAACACCAGTTGTTTGACTTGGGATTTTATGAAGGTTACCATCGCAAACTATACTCTATTGGAATCGATACATCCTTTGAGGTAGCTCAGCTCTAAACAGTCTGCTAATTAAGGACATGGCAAATGTCTTTATATTAAAGGTAAAGACTGAAACTTATTGAATCTACATTCTCATCTGGAGGATAAACATTCCTTCTACTGATAGGATTTTATTCATTCATCTCTGTGCACATTTTTTGCCAATTCTTAAGCAACTGGAAGTTGGCTTGTAATGCACCCACTTTTTCTTTACTGGAAAGGTTCTTTCAAGTCACTGTTACAGTAAGGATCCTTCCTGCTGAAACCAAAACAGAAGTGAAAGTGCTCAGAAAATGTATTACTATTGGTACTCCTTGTATACACAACACTGCTAAACAAAACCCTGGTGATGATGTGGCCCACAGTAGCCCATGCACCGTGCCGGAGAAAGCACAGCATATTCAGCTCTGGCCCCCGCTCATGGGCCCATGTGGTTCAATTCACTGCAGTGGGAACAAAAACACAAATCAAAGGCCTCTGAGAAGCTCTGCATCCAGATGCACAGTGAGCCCTAAAGCATAGACCCAGCATCTCTAGACCTCTGCTACCACAGAAAACCTGAGTCCTGAAACCCTAATGCTTCAACAGCTCAGTTAAGGGTGCAGTGCATCTTGCCTTATCAAATCAAAGCTCAGTATGACACTCACTTCAAATGAAAAATTGTAATCACCAACCACCATTTCTGATTATCAACAAAATATTTGGAAGCTATTAGAATGATTTGATTGGAACAATTTATACCTCATTTTAAAACACTCAGTAAGAATGGCTTTAATCTGTATGTGTTGTGTTTTGTGTGTGTGTGTGTGTGTGTGTGTGTGTGTGTGTGTGTGTACATGCCACAGTGAGTGAGTGTGTGAGGGGTGGTCAGAGGACAAGCTTGGATGTCAGTCCTCACCCCCTCCACCTGCTTTGAGGCAGGGTCTCCTGTTGTTTGTCACTGCGCAAGCCAGGATAGCTGGCCCTCAAGCTTCAGAAGATTCTTCTGTCTCTTCCTTCCTCCCTCCCATCTATCTCCCTACCAGCATGGGATTGCTGACTTCACTACTGTGTCTGGCTTCAGGTGGCTCTGAGGATCCAAATTCACTTAGTCACATTTCATAACAAGTTTTTACCACAAACACTGAGCCACCTCCCCAGCCCTCAATAAGAAATATTTAATATGAGATTTTTAAAATATTTATTTATTTGCACACAGAGGGAGTGAATGGATGTGTCAGGGCTTCTTGCAGTTAGAAACTCTAAATGCATGCACCACATTTTGCATCTAGCTTTACATGGGTACAAAGGAATTGAAGCCTTTGCAAGAAAGTGCCTTTAACCACTGAGACATCTGTCTAGTCCCTCAATGAGTAATCTTAATATGCACATTTGTATCTGTATTATAGGTAACAGGCAATAATAATGTATTCCTTTCTTACCTGTAAATATTGGAACACAACTTCTGAATGTCCATGTGAGTGTGGGGGGATATAGAGCAGACGTGCTTCATTTCATCATGCTCAGTTTTGTTTAAGAGAACATCAAGATAATACTTGAGTTCCCATTTTAGTACAGGGCTGTTCTCAGACGTGTCCCAGTGAATTTGAGAGGATAAGATTCTGATCAATTTATTTGATTTACAAGTGGAAAGAGAACTACGTCTTACTTCAGCTTGTAACATAAGAGAATAACTTCCATGATCGACCCCACACAGGGAGCTGAAAGATGGCTCAGAGGTGAAAGGCACTTGCAGCACCTGCTGACCTGGATTCAGTTCCCAAGCCACGCGCGTAAACTGTACACAAAAAGTGACTCAGGCATCTGGTGTTCCTTTGAAGCAGCAAGAGGTCCTGCTGTGCCTACCTCCTCTCCAATTACATGTGCAAATAAATAAATATTTTTTAAAGACCCCACGTTGTCCTTAGTCCTTTGCCCATCTTAATAAAATGCTTGAAGTGCCCAAATATTTATCTAAGATTCCCAATTACCAAAAAAAAGTAAAGTAAGTATCTTGACCACAATGACACCCAAAGTCAGTTTAGACACAGTTCATCACCCATTCCATTGCCAACACACTCCGACCATCTCTAACACGCACTTGTCTCATCTGCTTTCTTATTTCTTCACTTTATCATCCAGACAAAAGCTTCTCTGCTATGTTGCAAGTGGGTTACAGTCTCCAGTCCTCTCAGCTTTTCTAAGTGCTATTCATTCATCAGGATCTTAAAAACTTCCAACTGCACATCATCTATTGTCTTTCCTCGGGACTTTCCCTCCACATCTATCTCCTGCTTCCCCTGATATGCCTGTTCTTTTAAGCTTCCAGCCATGTGGCTTCTGCACCTATGAGCCTGTGAGCTCCCAAGGACTGGGCTAGGCTTCATTACACACACACACACACACACACACACACATATATGTATGTGTGTGTGTATATATATATATATATATATATATATATATATATATATATATGTATATATATATGTATATATATATATATATATGTACACATACATACACACATACATATATGAGAGAGAGAGAGAACTTCTATACTTCCAGGCAACAAACCATGGTATTTCCCACCCCTCCCTTCCCCAACCTTTCCCCCACTTTCCCCTTTATAACTTTACTCTCCACTGTATCCTCACCCTCTCTCCATTAGTCTCTCTTTTAATTTGATGTCATCATCTTTTTCTTCTATTATGAGGGTCTTGTTTAGGTATTGCTAGGCACTGTGAGGTCTTGGATATCAAGGCTATATTCTGTCCAGACAGTTGTAGGTAAGGAGAGGTACCCTTCCTTTGGCTCTTACATTCTTTCCGTCACCTCTTCCTCAATGCACCTTGAGCCTTGGAGGGTGTGAGATGTTTCAGTGCTGGACACTCCTCTGTCCTTTCTTGTCAGAACTATGTTCCCAATGGTCACTGGCATCTGAAAAGAGAATCTTCTCTGACCAGAAGTGAGAGTAGCATTAATATATGAGTATGATCATTAAGTGTAGGATGTTCAGGGCAATTTGGTGAAAGTAATATATACATTTATCCAGACAAGAGAGGGCTTTATACCCCTAAGGTTCATGACCTCCCCTGCCATAGGCTTTTGATTAGGTTTTCAGTACCAGGCATGTATTCCCTCCCATTGAGTGGGCCTTCAGTCCAATTAGAGAGCAGTTGGTTTCCCCCAGAGCAGACATGCCACTATTGCACTCATTCAGTCATTTGACATGTCTGGCCAAACTTGAGGTTTCCAGTGTCTATCGTTTTCACCACTGATGATCTCTGTCTCCCATAAGATCACATACAATGTAGCTTTTTCCAGTTTTCAGTTGGCTGGGCTGCAAGGAGAAGGTTTTCTGCTCAGCACCAGCTTGATTTCTCAGTGACTTTGCCACTCAGGCATGTGAAGTCTTCAGCAAGAGGGTCTTACCATCTCTTTCTCACAGGAAACCAAAGGCCTTGGCAATAGTCTATAATGTTGTGGGGGCAACAGGGAACTCCCTGGCCAACAACTCACTGAAATGTATCCTATCCCTACCAATCTATGGCTTCTGAATGTGACATTATTTAAGAAAGTAGATTTTCATATGACTTATTCAGAATGTATTGAATTTTGATTGACCCTCTCTCCATCTTTCTTTTTTTTAAATTTTTTTAACATATTTTTTTAAATTTTATTTATTTATTTGAGAGTGACAGACACAGAGAGAAGGACAGATAGAGGGAGAGAGAGAGAATGGGCGCGCCAGGGCTTCCAGCCTCTGCAAACGAACTCCAGATGCGTGCGCCCCCTTGTGCATCTGGCTAACGTGGGACCTGGGGAACTGAGCCTCGAACCGGGGTCCTTAGGCTTCACAGGCAAGCGTTTAACCGCTAAGCCACCTCTCCAGCCCCCTCCATCTTTCTTTTATACAATCTCTTCTCCTGACCTTGCTTAGGTCTTTACCCTCTGTAATCTGTTCTTCTACTTACATATATACAAACCATCCACTTAAGACCTTCCCTGTCCTCCCTCCCTTATAGCCTTTTTCTAGCTTATGGGCCTCTGCTACTGAGTTTTGTTCCAGATCACACACAAGTCTATACATTTGCAGCTAGGATCCACATATAAGAGAGAACATGTGGGGCTGGAGAGATGGCTTAGCAGTTAAGCGCTTGCCTGTGAAGCCTAAGGACCCCAGTTCGAGGCTTGGTTCCCCAGGTCCCACGTTAGCCAGATGCACAAGGGGGCTCACGCGTCTGGAGTTTGTTTGCAGAGGCTGGAAGCCCTGGCGCACCCATTCTCTCTCTCTCCCTCTATCTGTCTTTCTCTCTGTGTCTGTCGCTCTCAAATAAATAAATAAATAAATTTAAAAAGAAAAAGAAAGAGAGAACATGTGACATTTGGTTTTCTGGGCCTGGGTTACCTCACTTAGTATAATCCTTTCCAGATCCATCCATTTCCCTAAAAATTTCATAATTTCATTTTTCTTTACCACTGAATAGAACTCCATTGTGTAGATGTACTACATCTTTATTATCCATTCCTCTGTGGATGGACATCTAGGCCAATTCCATTTCCTACCTATTGTGAATAGATCAGCAATAAACATGGTTGTGCAAGTATTTCTAATGTCGAGATAAGAGTCATTAGGGTATAAGCCTAGGAGTTCCATAGCTGAATCATATGGCAAATCTATTTTTAGCTGTCTTAGGAACCTCCACACTGATTTCCACAATGGCTGTCCCAGATTACATTCCCACCAACAATGCATAAGGGTTCCCCTTTTTCCACATCCTCACAAACATTTATTGCCATTTGTTTCTTGATGTTAGCCATTCTGACAGGAGAAAAAATGGAATCACAAGGTAGTTTCAATTTGCATTTCCCTGATGGCTAAGGTTGTAGAACATTTTTTAGATGATTATATGCCATCTATATTTCTTCTCATAAGAACTCTCTATTTAGTTCCATAGCACATGTTTTGATTGGGTTGTTTGATTTCTTATTGTGTTTTATGAGTTCTTTGTATATTATGGATATTAATCCTTTGTCAGATGAGTAGCTGGCAAAGATTTTCTCCCATTCTGCAGGTTGTCTCATTGTTCTATTCACAGTGTCCTTTCCTGTACATGAAAAGAGGTTGGATTTTGTCAAATGCCTATCCCGCATCTATTGAGATGATCATGTGATTTTGTCCTTCAGACCATTTATATGATATATTACATTCATTGATTTGTGTATGTTGAACAATCCCTGGGATAAAGCCAACTTGGCCAGAGTGAATAATCTTTTAATATATTCTTGTATTCTGTTTCCCAGTATTTTGTTCAAAATTTTTGCATCTATGTTCATGAGGGAGACTGGTCTGTACTTTTCTTTTTCTGTTCTGTCTTTGCCTGGTTTTGCTATGAGGGTGATGCTGGCTTCATAGGAGGAGTTGTATAGAATTCCTTCCTTTTCTATTTTATGGAAAAGTTTGACAAGCATTGGTGTTAGTTCTTCCATGAAGGTCTGGTAAAATTCACCCATGAATCCATTGGGGCCTGGCCTTTATTAAGTTGGGAGACGTGTTATAACTGCATGGATCTCTGTACTTGTTATAGGTCTATTTAAATGGTTTATCTCATCTTGATTTAATTTTGTTAGGTCATATG
Organism: Jaculus jaculus; assembly: GCF_020740685.1. Classification (NCBI taxonomy): domain Eukaryota; kingdom Metazoa; phylum Chordata; class Mammalia; order Rodentia; family Dipodidae; genus Jaculus; species Jaculus jaculus. The sequence goes on from NC_059103.1 coordinate 38,249,639, forward strand.
AATCAAAGAAATCAACCATTACCTTCAGATTTTCAAACGTAGAGGAATATATATTCTTAAAGTATGTCATTACAACTGTCTGAATGTCTTTATTTTGTAATGGTGCCTTTTTCATCTCTAATTTTATTTATTTTTGTTTGCTCTCTCTATCTTCTGGTCAACTTTGCTAAGGATTTATCAATCTTGTTTATCCTTCGAAAGAACCAAATCTTTGTTTGGTTGATTCTTTGGATTGTGTTTTTGGTTTCTATTTCATTAATTTCTGCTCTAATCATTATGATTTCTTCTCATCTACTGATTTTTGGTTTGCTTTGCTCTTCTTTTTCTAAGACTTTAACGTGAAGCATTAAATTATTTGTTTGTGAACACTCTAATTTCTTAATATATGCACTTAGAGCTATAAATTTCCCTCTTAGGGCTGCCTTCATTGTGTCCTAAAGGTTTTGGTATGTTGTATTATAATCATCATTTGATTCTTTGAATTAATTGATTTCCTTTTCAATTTCTTCAATGACCCATTGATCATATAACAGTGTACTGTTTACTATCCATGAATTCCTGTATGCTTGTAGCTTTTCTTGTTGTTGATTTGCAGTTTCATTCCATTGTGGTCAGATAGAGTACAGGGGATTATTTCAATTTTCCTATATTTGTGGAGATATGCTTTGTGTCCTAATATGTGGTCTATGCTAGAGAATGTTCCATGTGCTCCTGAGAAAAATGTATATTCTGCAGCATTAGGATGGAATGCTCTATAGATATCTGTTAGGTCCATTTGTTCCATGACATCATTTAATTCAGATGACTCTCTTCATTTTTTTCCAGGATGAACTGTCAATTGATGAGAGTGGGGTAGTGAAGTCTCCCACTTCAATTATGTTTGATGTTATTTGTGACCTGAAGTCTAATAGTGTTTGTTTGATGAAACTGGGAGCCCACATGTTAGGCGCATATATGTTTAGGGTTGTAATGTCCACCTGCTGGAGTGTTCCTTTCATCAGTATAAAATGACCTTCTTTATCTTTCCTCACTAATGTTGGTTTACAGTCTATCCTGTCAGATATTAGGATAGCAAACCCTGCTTGTTTCCTAGGCCCTGTTGCTTGAAATACCATTTCCCATCCTTTTACTCTAAGGTGGTGTCTATCTTTTATTGAGAGATGAGTTTTCTGGAGGCAACAAGTGGCAGGATCCTGCCTTTTAATCCAGTCTGCAAGCCTGTGATTTTTGGATGGTGCATTGAGGCCATTGATATTAAGAGCTATTATTGAAGAGTATTCATTTATTCTCACCATTCTTCTTATTTTATACTGCTTCCCATTTTCCCTTTACTCATTTGTTTTAACTGTTATTTCAGTGTGGTTTGTTTTTTCCTATTTCCTCCTATGTGTGTTTTGCTTTCTCTTCAGCTTTAAGAATTCCTTCAAGTAATTTTTGTAGAGCTCGTTTAGTTGTCATAAATTCCTTTAGCCTTTTTTTTGTGTGTGTATGGAATGTTCTTATTTCTCCATCAATTTGGATGGATATATTCCCAGGATAAAGTAATCTTGGTTGACAGCATTTATCTTTCAGAACTTGGAATACATCACTCCATGCCCTTCTGGCTTTTAAAGTTTGTGTTGAGTAATCTGCAGTTATTCTGATGGGCTTGCCTTTGTAGGTGACTTGCTTTTCTTCTCTAACTGCTTTCAATATATTTTCTTTGGTTTGTGTGTTCAGTAATTTAATTATAACATGGTGAGGAGAGGTTCTTTATAGGTTTTGTCTCTTTGGTGTTCTAAAAGCTTCTTGTATCTTCATGGGCATTTCTTTCCCAATTTGGGGAAAATGTTCTTCTCTGATGTTGTTGAAAACACCTACTAAGCCTCTGGATTGAAATTCTTCTCCTTCTGTTATACCCTGAATTCTTATATTTGATCTTTTCATAGTGTCCCAATATCTTGAAATTATCATTCATAACTTGCTATTAGCTTTTCTTTCCCTTTGTTGGACTGTATTAGATCTGCCACTTGATCTTCTAGTTTAGATATTCTGTTCTCTCCTTCATTCATTCTACTGGAGAGATGTTCCACAGAGATTTTTAGTTCATTGGCTGTATCCTTCACAGCCAGGATTTCAGCCTGGTTTTCTTGCAATACTTTTATTTCCTTACTCATGTTTTGTAATGACCTCTTTATTTCATTAAGCTGGTTTTCTGTGTTCTCTTTCCAGAGTTTGTTTTCTTCTTTTTTTCCTTTGTTTTCTTCTTTGATTCCCTTTATTTCTTCTCTGATTTCTTTCATCATAGATGTCATCATTTCTTTTGAAATCTTTTTCAGGCATTTCATCTAAAACAGTCTCATTGGTGATCATTTATTATGGATTTATAGTTTTTTGTGGAACTGTATTGTCTTGATGCATTGAGTTTCTTGTTTTATATTGTAGCAACTTTTGCATCCTGAATTGATTTGATGCTATGCTTGTGGTTTCTACTTATCTGCAGTGTTTCTAGATGTCTATATACCCATCTCTATATACCCTCAGGATATGAGTTCAAGGTATAGCTCTTGTCCTCCAATCAAGCCACAGAAATAATCTTAGGTGTTGAGTTTGCTTGCTAAGCATGTATTCTTGTGGACTGTATGGAATAACTTTCTGGCAAATTCTAAACTTCAACCAAGTAACATACAGAATCAATGAAAACCAGCACAAAATATGCAATTTGGGGGATTAAAGCAAACAGAGAGTTGTATAAAGTCAAAATCCCTAAGGGTGTGTGTTGTTCTACACCCTTAATCTTGTTGTCTGGGAGGTAGAGATTTCTATTTTGAGTTGAGTTCCAGCTCAGACTGGACCTGGATCAGAGCCTGCCCCAATAGTGACAGAAGCAAGGTAAGAAACAAAGGCTCCCTATATATGTAAGCATCCAAGGCAATAGTATTCAACATCCAAATACAATTCAGGTTTTTTGAAAATGGTAAATCCAACCAAGAATATATACCCATAACTTGGCCTAACAAGGAAAGAGAGATTATCTTTTGTGATACAGGCCTGTGTTCCTATTATTTATTTATTTATTTTTGTCATCCTCATTACCTTTTGGGTTGGCTTCCGATCTCGCCAGTGCTGAGTGCCCACCTTGATCCCTCCATATGTGCTGTGCAGCTGTACCACTGATCCACTCTCCCGACTGAGATGCCACCGGGGGCTGAATGCACGAGGTTCGTGGTTCTGATGGTGGGGAATGGGAGGTCAGACTTCTGGAGTTGCTTGCACTTTCAGCAGCTCTTTAGTTGATCTTAGTTGTCGTTCCTTCATATTTCTTAACTTTGCAAGAAGGCTGATGAAGTTGAAAAATCTGTTGCTTGGTCTCTGCTGCCGCCCGGCATGCTTGGAGGGAGGCTGGAGGTGGTGTTCTGATTGCAGCCATAAGCACCTCAGTGGGACTGTGGCCATTTTCCTCCTTTCTTGTGGGTCTTGTTCTCTCCAGTTGGTCTGCCTGTCTAAGAATAACTATACTCCTTCACTTTTCAGAAGAAGAGTGTATTTTGCTGGGGTTTTGCTTAAATCCTTCCCTAGGCCAGTTTGGCATGGCTCCTTGGCCACCATCTTACCTGGAAGTCCTAGGCTTCATTACTTTTAAAGTCAGCAGCATCCCAGAGTTCAGGTCCCTACCCAGAACAGATGTGCCTCAAAGCCTCCTTTTTGGACTTCTCTTTAAAGGCTTTTTTACAGCTTGAGGGGTCCTCTTTGTCAACAGCCTCACAGGTTTGAAGAAGTTACTATCTTCACTGTTCAATCCCTTCATTCTGTGCTCTGCCTCCTCTCACAGGAAATGCTTTTCTTCTCATGCATGAATTTTTTTTAACAGAAAATATGTGAAATACCTCTCTTAAAAATAAATTTAATAAACCTCTTTTCCACGATGCAAAGATAGTCACTCTTGGTCAAAATACATTTTGAAAATTGTTGCCTAGGATCAAAGATTCTGTGTTATAAACTCAGATAGAGTGCACATTTGGAAAATGAAAGTACTCCCCAGAGTGAAACTTGTTAATCCATGGTTCTTTTTATGAGCATGTCTCCTAGGCAAGATCCATTCTACAGAGGAGACATCTTAACTTTAAAAATAGCACTTGAGCAAATCAGTCCTAAAGATACTCAGACTCACTAGTGTCATTCTAGAACTTACTACAGTAGCTGTAGTCTGCTGTGGGACATATAACAAGCTTTCTCTAACATATAGGTTTCTCATTCATTTGTCTCTTAACACAAATAGACTCCAGAACAGAATGGCTGGGAATGGTGGTGCTCCCTGTCAGACACTCAGGATTGGTACAGGAAAAGAGGAAGCTGGCTTCATTAAAGTTGAAGTCCTTGGTGAAATTCTTCAGAAAATTGCATCTCACCCAAATGTGATGATAAGAAGCCTACATATTATAAAAATTTTCCAACCTATTCTATTTGCACCATCTCTGTAATGAGTTCTCAAGTACTATCCCTGTCTCATAGGGCTCTTGGATCACAGGCTTCTGGGAATAAGTTAACATACTGGCTTTGGTGCCTGCACTTGCTTTAGAAATTATCCTGGTTGGCAGCTGGCTTTTTCCTTTGAATTATAGTGTGTTTCCTTGAAAGTCTCTCTCAGGAAAACTCCCTCAATACTAATGAAAATTTTGTTCCAAGCCCTAAATTAAATCACATCCTCTCGTAACTCCAATGTCATAAAAGTAGACAAAGGGACAGCCAAGTTAATAAAAAAAAAAAAAAAACAGCTCTGTTTGGAGAGAAATATAGTTTGATTTTTCTTTTTACTTCGAGACTCAGTTTTTACAATTTCTAAGATGTGAAACCTAGAGGTTTTCAACAATGAGTAGAAAACTGACAAAAAGAGAAAACATACTTTTAAAGTTTTAAGCATTGATTTGCATGTCAGTGGGCACATTATACACTTGATCTGTCTCTAGCAAATAGTTCCAAAACTTAGAGCCTTAAAAACAGTGGCCCTTTTGTTTGCTCGTGGTTCTAGTAGTCAGCCATTTAAACTGGGATTAGCTGGGTGGTTCTTCTGCTGGTCTCCTTAGGTCATTCATGTGGTTACAGGAATATGGTGACTCAACTATAGTTGGATGGTTCACATAGCTGGAAGTTGGAGAAACTGCTAGCCAAATACCATGTATCCTACGAGGTAACCAGGGCTTCTTCATATGGAGATGAACTGAGAAGCATAGGACTAGATGTAGAATTCCCACAGGGCCCCTACTGATTGCTCAATATGGCCACAAAGCCAGCCTGAACACAATGCAAGGGTAACAGAGCCCACTCTTGCAGAATATACAAAGACTCAATGGTCCTTATAAATCAACCATACCATTTAATTTTCAAAGCACAAAAGTAGAGGAGATCAAATACTCTAGGCACAGTAGGTATTCTCCATTAGGCTTCTTTATAAGAAAGCAACACTTATTTGGCATTAATATCAGGAGCCATTGTAAGAAAATGACTTGAAGTTAAGTTATACTAAACATGGAATTAGACACAAATAATAAGAAGAGATTGTGGACTAAAAGTCAAATAATTAACAAAATGTGTATATGCATGTAGCAGTGTATGATTCATAATAAGGATGTGAACCTGAATGAATGATTAAGCCTTATGTTGCAGGACAAATACAAATTGACAAAGGGGCTGGAGAGTTGGCTTAGTGGTTAAGCACTTGCCTGTGAAGCCTAAAGACCCCAGTTCAAAGCTCAATTCCCCAAGACCCATGTTAGCCAGATGCACAAGGGGGCACACGCGTCTGGAGTTTTGTTGCAGTGGCTGGAGGCCCTGGGGCACCCATTCTCCCTCTCTCTCTCTCTCTATCTGCCTCTTTATCTCTCTGTCTGTTGCTCTCAAATAAATAAATAAAAATTTAAAAAAAATTTAAATTGACAAAGACTGCAGGCTTTATATGATTGAAAAGTAAGCCTTGGGCTTGGGGAGATAGCTCAGATGTTAAAGGTACTTATTTAATTACAAAGTCTGCCAACCCCAGTTCAATTCCCCAGTACCCATATAAAGCCATATGCTCAAAGTGGCACATATGTCAGTAGTTCATTTGCAATGACAACAGGCCCTGACATGCCCATATATTCTCTCTCTCCTCTCCGTCTCTCCCTCTCTCTCTCTCTCTCTCTCTCTCTCTCTCTCTCTCTCTCTCTCTCCCTTATCTCCCCTCTCTCATAAATAAAATTTAGGAAAAAGAAATAAACCTAATCTTTAATTTTCTTAAACTACTAAAACTGAGTTTATCTCTCATCACAGCACATTTTCCAAAAACTTGTTTAAAAATTTAATATTAAGGCCTCTATTTTGTCAGTAGTTTACCTTGAAACCAGATACAAATGTTAAGAAGTCTTCAAGAAGGCTGGGAAGATGGCTTAGCAGTTAAGGTACTTGCCATCAAAGCCAATGGACAGAACTTCGATACCCCAGTACTCACATAAAGCCAAATGCACAAGGCGGCACATGTGTCTGGGGTTCATTTGCAGTGGCTGGAGGCCTGGGTGTGCCCTTTTCACCCTGCCCACCAGTTTATGGCCTCCTTTTATTTTAATTAAATAAATGAAATATTTTAGAAAAAGGATTATTCAAGCCCAAGTTTCTTCATTTATAGAATTGATAATAATTATACCCACAGTCTCTACTCCACATATTTTTATTAATTCATCTATAATGTGTGTATATATATATATATATATATATATATATATATATATATATATATACATGTATATATATATGTATATATATACATGTATATATATATATATATATATATATATATATATATATAGAGAGAGAGAGAGAGAGAGAGAGAGAGAGAGAACAAGAGTGAGTGAGAGAGAGAGACAATTGGTGCTATGCCTGAGCCTCGGCCACTGCAATCAAACTCCAGATGCTGGCGCCACCTAGTGTGCATGTGCGACCTTACACTTGTGTCACCTTCGTGCATCTGGCTTACATGGGATCTGGAAAGAGATAGAACATGGGCCTTTAGGCTTCAGAGGCTAACTGCTAGGCCATCTCTCCAGCCCAATGTTTGTTTTTTTTTAAATCATTAACATTGAGGTTGCATGCGTCTATATCAGCAACATGAAAACTCAGCAGGAAGGCTCATGTAAAAAACATTTTGAGCAGAGTCAGCCATTCTTGGCCACTCTCAGTGGTAAATAATTCAAGGTGCTGAGAGAGAAGGGATGTCACCAGTCATAAAGTATCCTATGCATGCACCCAAACAAACCAGTGCTCCCAACTCCAATATCCTTAGTAGGAACAGCAAGTTCATATAACCTAGGGTGATGGTAGTATTAGCAGCCAAATCAGGACTTTTTAAATTTTATTTTTTTATTGATAACTTCCATGATGATAGAAAATAAACCATGATAATTCCCTCCTGCCTTAGTTTCCTCTTTGTAACTCCACTCTCCATCATATCTTTCCCCTCTCAATCAGTCTCTCTTTTATTTTGAAGTCATCATCTTTTCCTCCTATTATTAAGGTCTTGTGTAGGTGGTGCCAGGCACTGTGGGGTCATGGATATCCAGGCCATTTTGTGTCTGGAAGAGTGCACTGTAAGGAGTCCTAACCTCCTTTAGGTCTTACATTCTTACCACCACCTCTTCTGCAATGGACTCTGAGCTTTGGAAGGTGTGATAGAGATGTTTCAGTGCCAAGCACTCCTCTGTCACTTCCTCTCACCACTATGGTGCCTTCTGAGTCATCTCAGAGGTCCACTGCCATCTGAAAAGAGAAGCTTCTCTAACCAAAAATGAGAGAATCATTAATATATGTGTATAAACATTAAGAGAAGTGCTTACCAGGCAATTTGGTGAGTATAATATGTGCATTTATCCAGATACCAGCAGGCGCTACACCCTTAGTGGTCATGACTCTCTCCTTTATAGGCTTTCAGTATCAGGTGTGTATCCGCCCCTGTGGAGTGGGCTTCCAGTTCAATTAGAGAGTGGTTGGTTTTCCCCATAACAGAAATGCCACTAATGCACCCATCGGCTCATTTGGCCTGGCTAGCCAAACTTAAGGCTTGCAGTTTCCACTGTTGTTTATGTCCATTGATGACCTCTCTCTCTCTCTCTCTCCTTCTCTCTCTCCCAAAGTTGCATGCAGCATAGCTTTTTCCAGCTTTATGTCAGTTTCTCTATAAAGACAATGTTTTTAGCTCAGCTCCAGCAAGATTTCTCAATGACCTTGTGGCCTAAGCATGTAGAGTCTTCAGCAATAGGGTCTTGCCATCTGTTCCTGGTGGGAAACCAAGAGCCTCAGCAATGGCCTGTAATGTTTTGGGAGCATCAGGGGCCCCCCTGACCAACAACACACTGGGTCCTCTATTCTGTTCCATTGATCTACATTTTTTTTTTTTTACTATGGCTCTGTAATTTAGCTTAAAATTGGGTATGGTGACACTACAAGCCTTGTTTCCATTGCCCAAAATTGTTTTGGGTATTCAAGGTTTTTGTAGGGGGAGGGCTTCCAAATGAATGTTAAGATTGTTTTTTCTATTTCCATGAAGAATTTTGCCATTGGAATTTTGATGGGGATTTCATTAAATGTGTAGATTGCTTTTGGTAATATTTACATTTTCACAATATTGATTCTTTGCATCCAAGAATAAGGGATATCTTTCCATTTTCTGGTTTCTTCTATAATTTCTGTCTTGAGTGTTTTAAAGTTTTCATTGTAGAGATCCTTCTCTTCCTTGATTAGGTTTATTCCAATGTACTTTATTTTTTTGAGGCAATGGTGAATGGGAATGATTTCCTGATTTCATCCTCAGCATGTTTTTTCTTAGTATATAGGAAGGCTACTGATTTCTGTGTGTATATTTTTTATCCTGCTACATTGCGAAAGTGTTTATCACTCTAACAGTTTGCTGGTAGAGTCTTTAGGGTCCTTTATGTGTAGAATCATATCATCTGCAAATAATGATAATTTATTATTGTCCTTTCCAATCTGTATCCCTTTTATATGTGCCTCTTGCCTTATTGCTAGAGCTAAGACTTCCTGTACTATAAATAAACTGATTTTAATGGAAAAGTTTCAAGTTTTTCCCATTTAATATTATGTTGGCAGTAAGTTTGCACAAATAGACTTTTTTTGTTTTGTTTTGTTTTTTGTTTTTGAGGTAGGATCTCACTCTAGCTCAGGTGACCTGGAATTCACTATGTAGTCTTAGAGTGGCCTTGAACTCATGGAGATCCTCCTACCTCTGCCTCCCGAGTGCTGGGATTAAAGGTGTGTACCCCCACGCCCAGCCTCATAAATAGTCTTTTATGTTGAGATATGTTCCTTCTACTCCTAGTTTCTGTGGGACTTTTGTCATGAGGGATGTTGGATTTTTGTCAAATGCCTTTTCTGCATCTATTGAGATGACCATATGATTTTGTCCTTCAGTCCATTCATATGCTGTATTACATTTATCAATTTGCATATGTTGAACAATCCCTGTGTTCTGGGATAAAGCCTTCTTGGTCAGGGTGAATGACCTTTTTGACATACCCTTGTATTCTGTTTGCCACTGTTTTGTTGAGAATTTTTGCATCCATGTTCATGAGAGGGATTAGTCTGTACATTTCTTTTTTTGTTCTGCCTTTGGTTTTGATATCGGGGTAGTGCTGGCTTCATAGAAGGAGTTTGGTAGTATTCCTTCCTTTTCTATTTTATGAAAAAGTTTGAGAAGCATTGGTGTTCGTTCCTCCGTGAAGGTCTGGTAAAATTCACCAGTGAATGCATCTTGTCCTGAATCTTTTTTAGTTGGGAGATTTTTTTTATAACTACTTGAAATCTCATACTTGTTATAGGTCTATTTATGTGGTTAATTTCATCTTGATTTAATTTTGGTAGGCCATATAAACTAAGGAAATCATTTCTTTCAGAATTTCAAACTTAGTAGAGTATGTGTTCTTAGAGTATATTCTTATGATTATCTGAATCTCTTTAGCATCTGTGCCTTTTTCTTCTTAATTTTATTGATTTTTGTTCCTCCTCTCTTTCTTTTGGTCAGTTTTGCTAAAGCATTATCAATCTTATTTATCCTTTCAAATAATCAACTCTTTGTTTCATTGATTCTTTGTATTTATTTTGTTTATATTTTATTAATTTCTGTCCTAATTTTTATTATTTATTTCTGTCTACTGCTTTTTGGTTTGCCTTGATCTTTTTCCAAGGCTATAAGGTGAATTTGTTTACTTGCAACCTTTATAATTTGTTAGTTTGGCACTTAAAGCTATAAATTTCCTTCTTAGAACTGCCTTCTTTGTGTCCCAAAGGTTTGGGTATGTTGTGGTCTCATTATCATTTGATTCCATGTATTTTTACATTTCCTTCTTGATTTCTTCATTGACCCATTCATCATTTAGTAGTGTATTGTTCAGTTTCATGATTATGTGTATACTCTATAGTTTTTCTTGCTGTTGGTTTATAGTTTAATCTCATTGTGATCAGTTAGAGTGCATAGAATTATTTCAATTTTCCTGTATTTGTTAAGGTTTGCTTTGCATCCTAATATATGGTCTATTTTAGAGACTGTTCCATGTGCTGCTGAAAAGAGTGTGTATTCTGTAGCATTTGAGTGAAATGCTCTGTGGATATCTATAACGTCCATTTGTTCTATGACTTCATTTAATCCAGATGCTTTTCTATATATATTTTGCTGGGATGACCTGTTAATTGATGAGGGTGGGGTTAATGAACTCAACTGTGTTTGCTGTTATTTGTGACCTTAATTATAATACTGTTAGTTTGATGGAATTGGGATCCCCAATGTTAGGTGCATATATGTTTAGAATTGTGATGTCCTCCTGTTGGAGTGTTCCTTTATTCAATATAAAGTGACCTTCTTTGTCTTTCCACACTAATATTGGTTTTAAGTCTACCCTGTTAGATATTGTTGGTTGACAATTTGTTATCTTTCGGAACTTAGAACACTTTAAATTTGTGTTGAGTCATCTGCTGTTATCCTGATGGACTTGCCTTTGTATGGGACTTGATTTTTCTTTCTAACTATTTAGGATTGCTATATCCCTTGGCATATGCAGTATGGGCCAGAGGTTATGAGAAGCTGCAGGATAAGCTTGGTGCACATTTTGAATGGGTCAGGTTTATTAAAGAACGATGTTTACATCATTTATAGAGGTTTACAAAGGTTGAAAATTTTAGCTAGAACTTATGATTATTATATCATGGCATGAAATGTAATGCAAAACTATTATGTCTTTTAAAATCGAACTGAAGGATTTTATTTTTTTAATTCTTTGTCTATTTTTAATTATTTATTTGAGAGAAACAGAGACAGAAAGAGGGAAAGAGAGAGAGAGAGAGAATGGGCACACCAGAGTCTCCAGCCACTGCAAAGGAACTCCAGATGCATGTGACACCTTGTGCATCTGGCTTACATGTGCATTGGGGAATCGAGCCTCAAACCAGGATCCTTAGGCTTCACAAGCAAGTGCTCAACCACTAAGCCATCTCTCCAGCCCCGGATTTTTTTTTTTAATTTGTCTGTCATTTTTGCAAAATTCATCTCTTTGAGCAATATATCCAGTTGTGGGATTACATTTACTCTTCTTCACAGAGTACTTGATGGAGAGGTTTAAGGGCACAAAGCAAACCTTAACAAATACAGGAAAATTGAAACAGCATGGAGTTTAACTTGAATTGTCATATGGGCCTTGCATTCATATCAACTTTAATGGTCTCACTATGTACTCATACACACTTAAATATATGGGATACATATGTTAAATAATTCTACCACACATGCTTTCTCTCTCTCTCTCTTTTTCTTCTCTCTCTCACACACTCACACACATGCACACACACAAATAAGTATACAGGAGAATACATATTTTGAATAATCCTACAACACATACAAATAACTATGTGAGGCAATGGATATGTTAAACAGTCCCATTACTCACTCAAGTATATGGGAATGCATATATTAATTTTCTCGGCTTGCTTATTACAAAGTATAAATATATATGACAAAATACATATTGTACTCCATAAACATATACAATTATTAATAAAGTTTAAAAGTGAAACATTATGTGTAACTTTTTAAAAAAGAATCATATGTTATTTGCATAGAGGAAAAGATATTTTTGGCTATAACAGCACTTAAAAGTATTGCAGAGAAATGATCCAAATGGAAACAAAGGCATATATAAGTAAAATTTTTTAAAGAAAGGACATATTGAATAGCATATATACAAATATGTCTATAGTGTGTGTGTGTGTGTGTGTGTGTGTGTGTGTGACCACCTAAAAACAAAAAACAAAATACTGAAAAATAATTGCAGGGGCTCTGGAGAGGAGATGAGAACAAAGAGGTAAAAGTTCAGCAAAGTTCTTATTCTGTCTAGGGTGAAGACATTGTTAGTGATAAACCTCAGACACTGATAGGGGAAAATGAGCTCATGGATGGTTGTTAGCAAGAGGTGAAGACTAGCAGAAAATACATAAAGAGAATACAGTTTTCTCACAGGTAGAAAAGAGAAAAAATTAAAAATAATTCTTGTTCTTTATAATTGGTAATAGCAAAGTAGAAAAATAAATGAGCACAGAAAATAAAACATACTTTTGCTCTCACATGTCATACATCTTAATATGATAATAAGTAGAATAAATAAAGTAATTATTAAAACCAGATTGTCATGCTTTGTTTTTTTAGAGAGAGAGCAAGAGCACAAGAGAGAGAGAGACAGACAGACAGACAGACAGAGACAGAGAGTGAGAGAGAGAGCAAGAAAGAATTGGCACACCAGGGCCTCAACCCTGCAATGGAACTCCTGACTCTTCTGCCCCCTAGTGCTTGCATAGTAAGCAATTAACCACTGAGTCATCTCACCAGACAGACAGCTCATAACTCTATGGATTTCCTCAGCTTTGCACTTGCACCTCTGATCAGGAAGCCATACGTCCACTAGAAGGTAATACCTGCATCCACTAAGTGCCTCAACCTGCTTGTACCTGTATATGCATCTTCTCATTTTCCCCGTTACAGTTTTTCCCCTGGCCAAAATCCAAGTGCATCTCCAGATCAGCTTCTTAGGAACTGCTCACATCAACATTTCTTCTCACTCCTTCAAAGATCCTTACCCTGCTAAACACTCCCTCCCACCTTAAAAAACTGAAAAACTTCCACAAGTCAGCAATTTCCTTATTTTTCCACTTCCCTTGAAAAGCCCTGCTACATAAAAGAACTTACTACTCACTGTTTCTCCAATTCCTCATTTTGCCTTCAGTCTTCAACTTATTCCTGTCCAGCACCTACAGCCCACGCACCATGAGCCTTCCACCATCAGGGTCATCTATAGTCACACAGCAGGTACACTGTCTGGAGCCCTGTCAGCACTGCTAGACACAGCTGTGCTTCTTCCTTGAAAGACCATCTGGGGGCTGCAGAGACTGCTCAGTGGTTAAGGCACTAGTCTGTAAAAGCCTGATGACCCAAGTCCGATTCCCCAGTACCCACATAAACCAGATACACAAAGTGATGCATGCATCTGGACTTCATTTACAATAGTTAGAACCCCCCCCCCCGTGTGTGTGTGTGTGTGTGTGTGTGTGTGTGCACGCGCACGCGCGTGTGGGCACGCACGCGCACGCGCACGCGTGTGCTTCTGCTTGCAAATAAATGAAACAAAATAAGAAAGGAAAACCATCTGCTCATGGCGTCATGATTCTACTTCTCATCTCCTGGTTTCCCTTAGCTTGTGTGGCGAGTCCTGCTCCAAGAGTTTGGCTAGCTCTCCTCCTGTCTGAACAGTTTATTGGGCCAAATCAGCACTGGAGCCTGGGCTCCCTTCACTCCTCGCTCATCTTTTCTCCCTTGGCCATCTCAGATCTCAGACAGCCCACAGCTGTCAGGTGCCAAAGACATTAAAAAAAAAAAAAAAAAAAAAAATCTTCAGCCAAGTTCTCTCGTCTGGGTTTCAAATAAAACTGTCCAACTGCAGATCTGAATTCTCCATTTGGATGTCCCTTGAGCACTTGCAGCTTAGCAAGCCTACCACTGGCCTCTTGATTCTCCCAACCTCAAGCTCCCTGTCAAGTCCTCCTCCTGTTTTTCCCAATCCAGTAAATGGCTCTTTCATCTATTCAGTGACTCATGTCCAAAAGACAGGAATTATCCTTGGCTCTTCTCCTTCCTCAGTGTTTATATCCAACTTGTGACAAATTCCCCAACAATCCCCTCACACACACTGCCACCTCCTAGTGTGACCACAATCAGTTCTCCCTAGATCACAAAAAGGAAAAAAAAAAACAAAAAACAAAAAACTAATACCTGGTTTCTTCTATAGACATTTCAAATTTTTGCCATCATAATGAATTATTAGCATTATTCAGCAAATCATCAGGGATTAAAGAACAAAAGATTGCCAGGAACTCCTTGAGAGTCCTCACTGTGGGTCAGTGTCTTACACTGATATTGAGGTAACCCCTGCAAGGTTCCCTGTTCTGCAGAGAAGACACCAGTCACCCTTCATTCCTATAGGATCAGTGGTCCTTGAAGCTATACATTATAAGAGTTAGATTTTAGAATGATTTTTTTTTCATTTTGAAATATTGAATTTTATTTATTTTATCTTTTATTTTTGGTTTATGCAACTTTATTGAAGAAAAATAAGTCAATTACTAGCAGAGATATTAGTTGATCACTCATCCACTGACAACTTGCATCATGTATTCAGTGCTATGTATTCAGTGTATTGGAAGATAGGTTAACTAATAGCTCCAAGCCTCCTAACAATTTAAAATGAGAATTGCAAAATATTTTGAGACCCTATTTTGGAATACAAAGGGTATTTGACTTCCAATTTCCATTCTCTGTAGAACAAGAACAGGTCATTCCTTTTTTGACATGCATAAGATACATCACATTTTCTATTCTGTTGATGCTATAAATTCATACCAATTCTCCAGACACATCAGTTATGAGCATAAAGTATATCATGTAACCTCAAATCTCTAACTGTGGAAGCCTTAAAAACAAGAATGGATGCTGCTACAATGCTTCCTTTGATGTGACAGCAGAATATCCATCTCCCGCCCCTCAGATGACTTCTTCAGCATGTTGGGACAGGGAAGAGTGGTTTAGTCTCATAACCAACTGAGAGTGAAGACATTGGCCACCTAACATGCATGCTCTAAAATTTCTAAAATGTTCTAAAATTTCTGAACTTGGGCAATTGTTCTCTTGTGACTACTTTACAGTTTCTAAAAGCAGTTACTATCCAAAGCTGAAAAACTTATGTCTTCTCAGCTGAGCATGTGAATGAGTGGAGGGAGGTCAACAAAAAATAAAATTAAAAAAGACAAGGTCCGATAGGGGAGCAGCCAGATAAGAAAATCAAAAAAGAAACAGTAATGTAAAGTTTATTACAGTTATAATGCAGGTTATTCTGACTTTAAGGTAGCATCACATGGCATACTTCTGAGTCCGTTCCCATACATTTTACATACCTGTCTGTTTTATGGATCCGTGCGATCTCTGGCATGAGGGGTCGTCTGGGTTTGGATCATAGCAGGGAACAAATGGGTAAAAGAACTTTAGAAGTAGATGAAGCAGGAGACCACTGTAATCTTAGAATGTCAAGACAAAATACTGTTAGTATTTGGATGATAAATTCTTGTTGGAAATGCAACCTCAGGTGGTCTGAAGGGGTAGTCTGTAGGAAAATAATTGTCAAAAAGAATATACCGCCTTGATGTGGGCTGTCATTAGGTCCCATGATTGTGGCTTACCAATGAAACATACTACCCCCAACTGGCCCTGCAGAACAGTGTGCTGGATGTTCCCGGGCCAAATCACTAAGTTCCTCATTAATCCAGTTCAGCCATAGTCTGTGCTTCTCTCCTGGGTCCTCACTATCTCGACGTGCGCTCAAAAGTCCGGCCCAAACTCTGGATTATCCAGGCGACGAGGTAGGATTAGGATTGTCTTTTCATCTCACAGCGTCTCGACCAGACACAGGCGCCCAGGCGCATAGAGGGTCCGGGCCTCCCTTGAGCTGTGGCCTCGGCCTCCTCCCCCGCGGCCGCTGGTGCCTCCCCGGCCCTGCGGGGCTCACGCGAAAGGCACCTGCTTAACCTGTAGTCACAGCTTTCTATTGCACTTGAGATAAAACTCTAACAATACTGAACGCATGGCTCTTTCGTCACACCTACTACTATGGCACCCAGAGGAAGGTCTGAAATCAGGGTCTTGTGAACCACAGCTGTGGCCACATCAATAAACACGGAAGCACCCACCCAGGATGCAGGAGTCATGCCAGCAGCGTGTCTCCCCTCTGGATCAGCTACCCTAACTTTCCCCAGGTACCGTGGGAGAGCTGATAGGAGGCATAACCACTCAAAAAGGAATCAGGGCTTCTGATCAAGTTATCCTTGATAAATATGGATGCTGGTCACTGAGAAGTTACCGGTAAATGCTGACCAAAATAAGACTGGAGCCACTCCAGTTTCTGGCATGGTGACCATTAAACTGCTTCAGAGTTCCAGGGAAGAAGTTTCGTAAGCTTCTTGGCTCTGTGACATCCAAATTCCTCAGAAAAGCTGAGGAGATGTGCAGTATTGGGGGGCATCTATGTCAAGATGGCTTGAAGCCATCCAGTGGGAAGTTTGTTACATATTAACAAATCATTGTCAAAAAATATCAAACTAAATTTTAAAATACCCATGAGGTGATATATGACCAGTATCTGCCTAATTCACCAGCCAAAATTCATTTTACTTTTGTCTGTAGTCATGGTGTACCAGCCACAGTGGCTTTTCTCTTTGCTGGGAATCATCACATTCCTGTCACGGGATCATGACATGCTCATCCTGTAAGCTCCCATCCTTCTCCTGGGAGTGTCTAACTCAGCAGCCTCCAAGAACAGGCCCAAATGCCTTCTCCCCAAGGAGACTTCCCCTCTCCCAAGTCAAATATGATCCTGAGTTTTCCTTACACATTCCACAATTCATAATTATTTATGCATTTATAGGATTACTTACCTAATAACAAAACTCACAATAGTGGGAACTACTTTTGTAACTTTTTATTGAAAGTCTCCATACATATCTACACATTATACCATGATCATAATCCCCTTCCACAATTCCCCTTCACTTTCCCCATCTCCCAAGTCCTCCCACCACTGAATCCCTTCTTTCCAAGTAGTCTCTCTTCTATTTTAATATCATCATTTCCCTACTATTATGCAGGTCTTATATAGGTAGCATCAGCCACCGTGAGGTCATGCATATCACAGCCACTTTGTGTCTGAAAGACAGTATTGCAAAGCCCCACCCACCCCGCATCCTTTGGCTCCTACATTCTTTCCATCATCTCTTCTGCAATAGCTTCCGGGCCTTAAGAGAGTGTGATAGAGATGCCTCCCTTGGTGCTGAACACTCCATTGTCATTTCTTCCTAGGGCTCTACTAAGTTTTGTGGGGAACTACTTTTAGGTTGCTCAGGGTTAAGTCCTAGTGCCTAACCCAGTTTCTACAATGTAACAGCATTTGCAATACAATTGTTGAATGAATAGCTAGCTGAATTCTAGGTAATGGGAAGCAACTAGATTTTGTACAAGAGTCTATGTAAGGTCATTATTTAAGAGACTGAATCATGTCAGGGAATAGAAAATAAATTGGAATTGGGAGGAGACTAGAAGTCTGGTTGCTCTGAGCTAGGGAATCTTGATGGCATTAAGCAGAAAACCAGTGCACTTATTCAAAGAAAAACATTAATTGACTGCAGCTTCCTGCAAATAAAATTATTTGAAGAGCATCAACATCAACTGTTACTTACAACAGTATTATGTGTGTATTTGACGTATCAGGAGCCAGGCTAGCTGCTGGCAATAGACAGGACTGCTCCAACCTGCAAGGGGTGATACCTGGCCATAAGGAAGAATGAATTACTGAAAATTGCTACAATGGTACTGAATCACATTTACTGATTCCACTTATTTGAAGTGTTCACAGTAAAGAAAATAGACACAAAATAGACTAATGATGATCATGGGCTAAGAGAAAAAGATAATGGGTGGATAGTTTTAATGGGCATGGGATTTCTTTTGGAAACGTTCCACAATTAGTACTAATATTGCCCCACTCGGAAGGCATGAAATACCACTGCCTCCTGTGCATGAACCAGATCAATTATATGCCATGTGAATTACATCTCAGTGGATATTCCTTTAAAAGTGGGAAGAAGATAATGTCAGCCTTGCTATCAGAAACTCACAATGAAGGCATCACATAATGAAAAGGCAAAATATGGTGTTTCGGAAAGGGATCAACAAACTCCCCAAGATGCTCTGACATAGGGCTCAATCAGGGTCATGCAGATTGCAAGGAAGGAGGCTGTGACCTGATTATATTAGTGCTTGAGGAAGAAATAAAAAGGGATACTAAATAATGAACAATCATCTTTCCACTCCTTTCATTCTTCCCCTGGCCACCCACAGATCTAGGGAAAACCTTCCTTTAAGCAAATGAATATGTCTCTCTGGTCTCTCTCTCACTCTTTCTCTCTCCCTCTCTCTTTCTCAAAAGACATATCAGCTCATGAAAGAGACACATAGTCCAATGTAGTTTTCAACTTTTATTTTCACTCCCAAGTAAGACTGACATGGACATCAAGGAAGACCCAGAGGCCACAAAATTGCCAGTGTTAGATACAAGCATGTCTTTATCTCTAATTAGTCTTGAGTTGCTTGATACAAGGTCATGACCTTTCTCATTTCTTACAGAAGTATCTACATCACTCTAGTCATTTCCATACAATAATTTTAACATAATATGATTATGATTTTAAATTATGTACTTCCACACAGCATTGGAGCATGATACTTAATATGTTATTCCCTGCTTTCTTATACAATTGGCCAAGTTTATGATGCCCTATCAGATAGATATTTAACAGTTATCTTAAAAACCTATGGTAAAACATTTAGGTGGTCATCAATATAATGCTACCATGAAAATTCAACAATAAAAAAAAATTTATTTGTTTGCAAGCATAGAAAGAATTATGGGTACACCATGGCCTCTTGCCACTGCAAACAAACTCCATTTGCATGGCTTTACATGGGTACTTGAGAATCAAACCAGGGCTAGCAGGTTTTGCAAACAAGTATCCATATATATCATTATTTCACTGAGATAGACTCCCCAGTGTGTCATTTTGATTCCAATTTCTTTTAAATAATTTATTTATTTATTTTTTTATTTGAGAGATATAGAGGCAGCTAGAGAATGGGCACACCAGACCCTCTAGCCACTGCAAATTCCAGATGCATGCATCACCTTCTGCATCCAGCTTACATGGGTACTGAGGAATCAAACCTGGGGTCCTTAGGCTCCGCAGACAAATTCCTTAACCACTAAGCCATCTCTCTAGCTTCTGATTCCAATTTATTTTGTTTTCTATTAGTCCTTTAACAAAGGCATTCATTGAATTAAATCCTTTTATCAGATCTGGTGAAAATTAAAACAGTGGGAGCACTATTCATATCTTTTTAATATCCTTCATACAACTGAGTTACACAGAGGAAAAGTACCCCTTCCACACCTACCTTAGATCTAGTCTGTGCCAACTGCTGGATTCAGTGTTCCAAATATATTATCCCATTGGGCCCTTTCAACAATTCTTAGAAATGTTCACTATCTTTGCCCCTTTTTTAGCAGTGAGGACATAGACCACTAAGTGTCAGAGTCAAAAGGGTCATGGACACTGATGCTTTCTGGGTTCTCCTGACCCAAGTTTGGGATCAGAAAGATGTAGGTTCAAGTTCTTGCTCCATACTCTGTCACCTATGGGAAGATAGTAACTATTCCAACTAGTTTCATTAGCTCTATCATTAAACATAAGTGTGCACAGTTTTATGTGAATGAATACATGTTATCAAATCATGCACTTTAGTAGTGTTTTAGTAGTATTTTGTTGCATGTGAGCACACATGTGTGTGCAGGTATGTATGTTACATGTAGAGGCCAAATGTTGACATTGAGCATCATTCTTAGTTATTCTCCTCTTTATAAACTGAGGCAATGTCTCTCCCATGGGCCTCAGAGATCCCCTACTAGTCTTTTGTTTCCTTTGTAATTTATTATAAAGCCTCCCCCTCTTCTATCTTTCCCCTCACAAAGACACTCATTGTCACCCACACATCCCACACGTACTTGAGGGAGATCCCTCCAAATCAGAAGGTCTACCTCAAGAACATTCCTCTTATGACTGCTTCATCACTGATGCTGTCAAGGAGTCCTCTGCTCTCAACTCTCAGATGGAAACACTGCCTCTCCTGCCTCTTGCTACCATCACCATCAGCATCGTATAAACCAATGGATCTGAAGCTACTCTATAAGCCAAAAATGTGAGCAACAGAATGGGTGTCTTTTTGCTTGTCTGTTTGTTTGTTTGCTTGTTTGTTTGTTTTGGTTTTTCAAGGTAGAGTCTCTCTCTAGCCCAGGGTGATCTGGTGTTCACTAAGCAGTGTCAGGGTGGCCTTGAACTTGCTGTGATCCTCCTACCTCTGCCTCATGAGTGCTGGGATTAATGGTGTGCACCACCTTGCCCAGCTCAGAATGTAAATTTCATGACAAGTAGACGCCAGGCATGGTGGCACACATGGCGAGAGGCTGAGGTAGAAGGATTGAAAGTTCATGGTCAGCCTACCTCAAAACAATGGGAACAAAAAAGAACTAAAGGGTCACTGTAAAATGGCCTTCACACCAACTGCTTCATTTCTGATGAAAACACAGGCATATTAGAGGTCCTAATCTAACCAAGATGGATTGATACTTTGAATGCCAGAGAAATAACCATACACTAATATATATTTTCCACCAAGGAAGGCCAGCCCTAAGACCTCCTTCCCTATGCCTTACTTATCCCATGCTGCTTTCCAACTTGCCATTGCTCACTTAAAATAAACAACAGTCAAGATTAGATCTATGCTTCATAACATGACTGCTCAGTAGACTTTTTGTGGTGGCAGAAGTATGCTATATTGTGCTAATGGATAAGCTAGCCACAAGACAGGTGTGCTTGTGAGCATGTGAAAATGATAGTATGGAAGCCTGGCCTATAACCTGGTAGAGTATGCCTCACCCACACCACCCCAAAAAACTAAGGATCTCTACAAGTTTCTTTTTTATAAAAATTTGTGCTGAGTATGGTGGTGCATACCTTTATTCCTAGCACATGGGAGGCAAAAGTAAGAGGATCACTATGAGTTTGAGGCCTGCCTGAGACTACATAATGAATTTCAGGTCAGACTGGGCTAAAGTGAGATACTACCTTAAAACACAAACAAAAAAATATTGGCAAGGTGTTTGTTGAAAAGAAAGAAAGAGAGAAAGGGAAGTAGAAAGAGGGAGAAAGGGAAAGAAGAGAAATTGTAAAACAGGAAAAGGGAAACAATGGGTGGGGAACTGAATTACCAGTTGGATTTTCTTTTACTTCATTTAAGTGGCCACACGTGTGCAGTGGCTACCACATAACTCTCACAAGAGTATTTCTTCATTTTTAAAGGTTGTTTACTGTTTTATTCCACAAGTTAGCATCAGTCTGAGGATGGTCAACACTATTTCTTCTTCCTCTTACAGATAGTATTGAAATCAGTGACTTTTTAAGATTGTGAGAAATGAATGATACCCCTGCAAGCCACATTCTGGGTATCTGGGCCAACTTTAAGTGAATTGCCAAGAAAAGGCACCAATAGCAAAGAGCACATTATCAATAGCAAATATGTTTTTTAAAAAAAATGCTGAGGCAACAATTATTCTCCTAAGCCTGAGAGGTTCAATACTAGAGATGAAGACAACTGACAGAGACAATCTCCAGAAGGAGCTGAGAAGCCAGCTCGGGATTTGTACACGCTTTCAATGACTCGGAAGTAACACACTTCTCACCAAATGCTGGGCAGAAAACACAAAAGCAATTTAGAATTTCACTTTGGGTAGAGGTATACAAGTCCATGGTATTATTTCTGTCCTCAGTTGCCTTCCAGATGTCCTGTTTTCTATTACAATCAATCCCCAGAGGCATGTAGAAGAGGCTTCCGAGACAGAATGGAGGGAAGGTGATGTGCTGGGCCAGGTGAACGCACATGGGGCCATTTTCCACCCCTCTGTGTTTACAGAATTTTATTTGTATAGAGGAACTGAAGAGCTCTGAATGATAGTAGCTCAGCTGTGTGGAGAGTCTGGGGTTCCTTTGATCTTCTTCACTCTGGAAGCTGTATCCCTTCCTCACTTCCACATAAAGAGAACAGGCTAGGACAGTTGTTTTGCAAGCCTCAATGACCTGGAGGTTTCTCTCCTGTAAATGGGTCAGGAGGGAATCCCATGTCTGCTTAACCCGAACAGTGAAAATCTTCTTCCATTTTTACCCAGCAAAGGCGGCCAATTCTCCAAACAGAAAGAGAGCCAAGTATCTCACACTCTCATTCTCATCATCCAGTACAGTCCGGGTCTGCAGAGTGACGTCAGGGAAGAAGGAGCCCAAGCCTTTGCCCTGGGTCTTGCCTGGCACGATGGTCAGTGTCTTCATGCTCTGGTGGACGACGTCAGAACTCACAGGGTCATACAGGCCATGCACCAGCAGGTCTATCATAGTCTTCCTGTACTTTCTCACCTGCCAGCAGGGTTAGAAAAGCATTCGCAGCATGAGATTTGCTCCCCATGTATTGAAAAGCGACCCTAGCTAGGCGTGGTGGGGCACACCTTTAATATCCGCACTCAGGAGGCAGAGGTAAGAGGATCACTGTAAATTCGAGGCCATCCTAACACAACATAGTCAATTCCAGGTCAGCCTGGGCTACAGAAAGACCTTACCATGAAAAACAAACAAACAAACAAAAAAGCAATTCTTTTTTTTTTTTTTTTTTTTGGTTGGTTGGTTTGGTTTTTGAGGTAGCATCTTGGAGCTCACTATGTAGTCTCCTCACAAGAATATTTCTTACACAGAGTGATGTGTGAAAATCAGCTGAAGCTTTATTCTGATTGTGTGTGTGTGTGTGTGTGTGTGTGTGTGTGTGTGTGTGTAGTCATTTATTAACAGCATTCAAGATTTACTGAGACAGGACCTCTGGGGTTTGAGCTCCAGTGGCCTGCTTAATTCCTTACAGCTCTGAATGCTGTGTAAGGATGAGAGCTGGAAGAAGGTTCCTATATTGTGTTTGTTACCATGGAAGATCAATACATTAACATACTTCCTGATTAGTAGATATTATTTTTTTGTTAATTTATTGCCTCTTATGGTCACCTAGCTGAAAGCAAGGCCCTAAAGCTATAGGAAGAAAAAAATAAGACTTGGAGGTTGACACAGGAGAAGGCAGGCCAGAATTTGGTAACTCCCTCTGGGAGCTGTGTTTGGCATCTCGAGGCAGCCCAGGGTCAGCAGGAAGGCACTGGACAGACAGGCACACTGTCAACAACTTGGACCTATTTAGTATGTACCTGAGGGTCACCTTGGTAGTTCAGCGGCCAAGGCCAGGGGATCTGCAACTAACTCAACAGACTCCTATTGCGAAAAAGGCAGGGGGAGTGAAGCCAAGTATGTCCATGCTAATTAGGCAGGCAGCTGTGAGGATGGCACAATGAGGGTAATAGGGGCTGCTGAAAGACAAATGATGAGGTAAAGCACTTATTAAGTATAGACACCATGTTGGAGGGAGGTGTTAATTTTCAAGGCAATAAACAGTCATCAGGTCCTGTCTCCTAAGTCCATTTCATATTAAATGTATTATAGGCCACAATGTTACAATGCCAATGATTCACCTTCACTCCTCACCAGTGAGGAAATTAATGTAGCTCAAACACTTCTAGCCCTGAAGTTCACACATGACTTGCAGGGATAAAACTAGAATGGGAAGAGAGGGGACAAAAGTCGGAATGAATGCTTATAATGCTATTTTGGGCACAATTGTTCTAATTGTTCTATGTTGCTCAGAAGTGTCACCATGGCCTGCTCTATTCTGCCTGCTGCCAGCAGTAAGAGGACAACACCTACCCTGCACTAAGGAGAAAGTGCACAGCCTGACAAACATGTGAGGAGAGGCAGGAACTACAGTGGAGCCTTGCATGTCAAATACAAGTGGAGCCATCCCCAGTGTCAGATGAAAGCTTCCTAGCTCATCCTTTTGCAATATTCTGAACTTCCTAACCCCACCTCCAGACTGAAAGCCTGCAGTGTGTTTCCATTGCCTCTAAGATGCACCAAGGTTCCTGATCCTAGCCTCAAGTGTTTACAGAACGGCCCCATCCTCATCTTCTTATCATCACTGAACTGTTCCCTTCATGAGCCTTCCCAAAGCAGTAGATGGGACAGCAGTCTGCCCTTGCGATCCATAGTGAGACAGCATTTGTAAACTATCTTCTTTTCTCTAAAATGGACCTATATCAAAGGTATGATGTAATTATCATTAACTCAAGCAAACTAGGGGTCTGGCATATTATAGGTTTTTGTTTTCTGCCTTCATGGCTCACTGATATGATTTGTCTTGTCATTTCTAAAGCATGCCTAGTAATTTTCAATATACTTTATAAACTCATTCC
Organism: Jaculus jaculus; assembly: GCF_020740685.1. NCBI lineage: Eukaryota > Metazoa > Chordata > Mammalia > Rodentia > Dipodidae > Jaculus > Jaculus jaculus. The sequence goes on from NC_059103.1 coordinate 38,274,235, forward strand.
TGCACACCTTCATGACCATCACCTTCCTGTTTCTACCAGGATATACTCAGTTTCCATTTCCAAATTCTCTACTTATCCAGCCTCTTAAGGTTCAGGCCCATCTTTCCACTTACAAAGTAAAGCCAGACCGCATTTCTGCATTAATAGGAGAGCTCATAGCAATCTTAAATAGCCTTTCCAAGACTAGCATTGCATGATATAAAGAACACTTGTTATTTGTTTTGAAAGCTGAGGAATTAAAACTTCAAACTCTTGACAGAATCTAAAATTACTCCCCTAGAAATGATAAAAATTGGAAGGAAATGAAAATACTTTTCCCAAGTTTTATAAATGTGGGGAGGGGAACTTTAAAATGTTTTGTAACTTGAGGCTAGTTTCATGCCAGGTAATGAGTTCCACTATGGTGTAGTTTCCTTAATCTTCCCCCAGAAGACCAACATGAACACATAAATGATCAGAACACTGGGATGGAGTTCATTCTGCTAGTAAGTGAAAACCCAAAGTATGAAATCCAATCCACAGACCATGGCTACAGTCTTGTATAGGATTGTAGAATCACACTTTCCCTTTTATTCAGACCTAACCACTTATTAAGCACTGTTACATACATGACTGTCCAAAAAGTATTGGAAATATATAGTATATGCTTCCTCCTAAGGTGTAGTACATAAATATGAAGTCTCAGCATTGCATTTGAGGTACATCAATGAAATGAGAGTCCCTGGGGAACAAGATGCTCAAGGAACTCTGTGGAGACCTATTTTCCCAAATTTCTACCCAGTGCAAAATGGAAAAAGAAGACTCTCAAAATCCCACATGCCTCTCAAAGAGCATCAAAAAAGAAACCCATTGTCATACTGCATGCAAGCATGCCCTTTCAAAGCCTCAAAATCTCTCCCCAAGTAATAACTCTTTTGTAATTTCTTATTGGAAATGTGCTTAAGATGGAATATTAAATCAAGCCAATAAAAATGGAATAGGTACCATCAACCTGAGATGTAAAAGCTAGTAATTCATCTTAAAATGACTACAATATTCAAGAGAACATAGAACTTTTTCCCTAAGTGGATTATGAAAATTCCTTTTCAGTTTGAAAATTACCCTTGATCCTCTTTCTTAGCATTCAGAAGCTCAGATAGATATAATTTTCCTTAAAACCCTGCATCAATAATCCTTCTTAAGTTTCAGATCCATCTTTCAGGAGCCAATGTGACCATCCCACATGAGCCACATGTACACACCAGGCCCATCCTTGTGCAGGGGCCATGGACCAAGGCTGTCCATCACAATAAACAACAGTGGAGATTTGTCCTTCACCTCATTGAGAAGTGTATAGTTAGGTCAACTTCAAAATATTTGGAGCCAGGTCTGGTGGCACAGATCTGTAGTCCCAGGGACTTGAGAGGCTAAGGTGGGAGAAATGCAAGATGTTCTAGACATATCTCAGTGGTAGAGCACTTACCAGCATATACAAGGCCCTAGGTTCAATTCCTAGGAAGTCAGGCCAACCTGACAGGTTTGGCCACTTTGGAAAAGAAAGCATATACTAATAAAATAACTAATATTCCATGAGATGAGTACTTCGCATATTTTAAATTATTTATTCCTCACAAGTATTCAAGAGCACTTCATGGCACTACTAGGATGATGCGCTAAAGCAATGATCCCACGGTCAAGGTCTTGCAGATTAAGGAAAGAAGCAATTTGGCAAATGAGGCATCTCTGTCCACTGGCTTTGGTTTCCAAAGTGTACTGTGGTTGGCTGTACAATGGCCCCCAGGGGTGTCCACATCTCAGTCCTGGAGCCCAGGGCTATATTATGAGTATGTTTGCTCAGAAAACTAAAGTTGTGGCCTTGAAGATTGGGTAACGTCTGAGAAGCAGAGAATGCTAAGCAGGGCCACAGAGACACAGCAAAGAAGAAGGCAAAGCCAGTCTGTGGAAAAGATACTGTGAACCATTTTCAGCTCTGAGGGCTAGAGCTCACCTTCATCTTAGCCTGGTGAAAAGCAGAGCAAGGAAACCAGCTGAGAAAGATAGATGTCTGACTGACTTGCAAAACTGTAAGAGAATAAGTTGACATCATTTTAAGTTGCTAAATGTGTTGTATTTTATCATGATATGAATGAAAAATGACTGCAGTCTATTGCTGGATGACTTGTGGAACTGTTCTTTTTATCCCATAAAATAATTCCACAAAGTCCACACATTCTCTAAGGAACTGGAAGAAATTTACATAGAACTAACCAACCATCATCAGTAGAAACAGCTCTAGCTCCTATCATTTCAGGAAGGAGAAAGTTCCAGAAAGGCAGGAGCTATCAGGATGAGGATAGTGCCCAGACACTGTCAGTTTTTTCTATGTTGGCTAAATAAAATTTCTTTTTTTAGTAATATTTTATTCATTTATTTGAGAGAATGTATGTGTATATGAGAGTGGGAGAGTACAGGCAAACAAACTCCAGATGCATGAGCTAACATTCTACATCTGGCTTAATGTGGGTACTTGGAAATCAAACTTGGGTCCTTAGGCTTCCCAAACCAAATGATAACCTCTGAGCCATCTCTCCCACCGCTCAAATTTCTTTTCTTTAATTTTTGTTTATTTTTATTTATTCATTCGAGAGTGACAGAGAGAGAAAGAGGAGGGGGGAGAGAGAGGATGGGCGTGCCAGGGCCTCCAGCCACTGCAAACAAACTCCAGACGCATGTGCCCTCTTGTGCATCTGGCTAACGTGGGTTCTGGGGAATGGAGCCTCGAACCAGGGTCCTTAGGCTTCACAGGCAAGTGCTTAACTGCTAAGCCATCTCTCCAGCACCTAAGTGAAGACTTTTAAACATTCCTGAAACATCTACATTGCTCACAAAAGCTTCAAATGATGACATGTGCTTTTATAAGGGAGGGAGATGTAAACATTTTTATATGCCCTGTGTCATTTCCTGTTTTGTTTTGTTTTGTTTTGTTTTGTTTTTACAAAAAGTTGGTTTAATTTTAGATTGGCATGTTTTTCAAGATGAAAGCAACATGAAATTTCACATACATCAAATGCAAAAATGACACAATGTCATCAAATAAAAATAGGCTGTGCTTAAAAATATTTGCATTTTTCATGGGCTGTGGAGATGGCTGAGCAGTTAAAAAGGCACAGATAGAACTTATGGGCTGGAGAAACTGGCTCAGAGGTTGGAAGCATTTGCTTGCAAAGCCTGAAAATCTGGGTTCAATTCTGCCATCACATGCAGATGCACAAAGTGGCACGTGTATCTGGAGTTTGTTTGCAGTGGCTAGAAGCCCTAGTGCACCCATACTCTCTCTCTGCTCACAAATAAATAAAGAAAAATATTTTAAAACAATTAATTTAAAATATTCACATTTTTCTAAACATTGGACATTATCTCTTGAGTTACTTGATTCAGCTTGCCACTGAACTATTACACCAGAATTTCTTAATATCAGAGAACACACACAAAATTTATTCACCAACTACTTTTGTAGGCTCTGAGAGTGTAGTAGTCTTTCCATCTTAAAAAATCATTGCTTAATAAAGATAAATAACATTTTAGGATGTGTGGAAATGACATGAAATCCACATTCCTGCACAAGTAAATAACATTTTTTGGAACATGATCACACATACTCACTGGGTATTGTCTATATATGCACTGTACAACAGTAGCAGAGTTGGCAGACATAACAGAAATGATATGTTTCACAAAGCCTGAAATATTTACTGCCAGACCCATTATAGGGAAAGAAAATGTGGGCCCTTCTGTGAGAGGATGCTAAAATGTAACTATCCCTGACAGCCTCACACTCTTCAGCATGCTTTTATCTCAGTTATTGGCATGGGAGACAGGAATGAGTTCAGAAGCAGGCTGGAAAGGGCCACTGAGGAGCAGAAAGATTGATTTCCTTGGTATAGCCCTTGTGACTGGATATTGTGCCTAAAGTAGACCCAAAGAAGGACCCTCAGAAGGAGCACCCTCCTCCTTTCTTCAATCCACAAATTGCACATGCACAGAACTCAGGCACATGCTACCATCCCTTTTGAATCAACAACTGAGAACTTCCAATGTTTGCTGCACATGCCTTGTGTCAAACACAAATGGAGAGTGATGGCTGCTTGGCAGAGCTCAGGTTGGACTGAGATACAACCCAAAATAGATAGGAACAAAGTGACTTAGAGTAAGCAGGTAAAAGGTAGAAGTAGAGGCTCCAGCAAGGGCTGAGATGACCCCTCCTCTGTCACCAGCAAAAGTAAGAACTGGACTATGAAGAGAAAATCTAAGAGTCACTCTGACATGACAATAATTTTCTTCAACTGATGACTTTTCTTCCTGGACCTATAATCTAGGTGTCAAGATCTGTAATGTTCAAGACCCTATAACTAAGAATTAACAGGTCCATCTACACCTGTGTGTGGCACAGGTTCCTGGTAATTGTATATTTATTATTTAATTGTAGGTATAGTCAACAACTGTTAAGAGGCCAACTTTGACCACTGTTGTGTAGCAATTGAAAGATTATCCACTGGGCGCAGGGTAGTGGGGGAGGGGAAAATGTTCAGGAGACTCAGGAAGTCAACAAGTCTGGGAAAGGTTGCAATACCCCTTCCCAAACAACTGTTTAGAGGAGTCTCTCCCATTCATCTGTCTACAAGTTGTATGTAGCATGCCAGAAACTCTCTAACCTGCAGAGATACCTACCGGTGCAGTGTACTCCATAAACACGGTTTTGTGAGGTGTCACCTATGCTGAGGTGGGAATTTCAGTGATGCCTTTGAGTCACCCATGCTCCTACAAGCAACCCCTCACCATGATTTGTAAGTAACACCAGTAAACTCATTGGTTAAAAATTGGTTTTGGTCCAGTTATACTTTGGTCTGTGGCCTGTGCCCTATCTGGGGTGAATAGAGTTGTGTTCGCATCCTTCCAGGGAAAAAGTATCCAGGGAAAGACTGGAAGGTCCCTCATTTCCATGGGATTTAAATGCTGAGAGCTGACTGTTTTTACTGCCTACTTTCAAACCCTGTAAATTTTCTTTATCTTTCTCCTGAGTAAGAACTAAGGCTAGAATGGACCTAGGTCCTAGTCAGTCATTAAAAAATAGGAAATTCTTTAAAAAAAAAAACTTTTCTAAAGAGAGCTTTTAAAGAGATTTGGGAAACCCTCAAATTTGTCACAGGTCTCCAAGTAGAATGACAGCCACCCCTAAGTTCCCAATACCTATTGTCTCAACATGAGAACCATGTGTTCTGTACCACTGACTATCTTTGTCAAAGCTGGTGTCAAGAGAATCATGCAACTGGAATTTTTCAAACCCTAGTCAAAGGCAAACCCCAGCAGAAACAAAATTATTGATCCTAGTGCTTGAGTAAGAGCAGACAGATCGGGTCTAGAATGTTGAGAAAATGTTTAACATGGAGAACACTAAATGGAGAAGTAAATACTATCTCAAATATTTTTTTAAGTCTGTGATTAAAAAAAAAAAAAAAAAGCCTAGAATGTGAGATGGAAAGATCACAGTTCTAACAGGTATCCCAGAGGGACATACCAATGATTGGGAAGAATTCCTGGATTCGCAGCCTGTGTTGTTTGCACAGGCTTCAGTTCTGGTCTAGTTTCTCCTGTTGGACTCAGGCCCTGTAGTGGGGCCATGCATGTGAAGAAAGATGCAGGGCCATTCTACTAGTTGAATGTCATCAGCTCCAGCCATCTACATCAGGCTGACACAGCAACTTGCCACCATGAATATTTCCCTAGACCAGTTTCTTCCCCATAGATGAGAATGATGATGAACAGCTACAGAACACTTTTTCTGTTGAACCCACTCATCCCCATCACCCTAATAACTTCTAGGAGGTCAAGCAAAATGATGATGACTCCACAGCTAATACTAACCATCAATATTGTTCCACACTAAAACTAGCTGGTCTCTTCCTTACCCAAGTTTTCCTTCAAAATACAAAAGGTTATGTAACTCACCCAAGAAAGAAATCAATGTCCCAGTTAATGATTAAAAACAAAAAGAATATCATATAAGAATCAAGAAGATAAAGAAAAAAAAAAAACAAAACAAAAAAAAGAATCAAAAAGAGATGAAGGCCCAACCGTTGACTTAGGAAGTCAGAATGTTTTCATATGAGGCCAAGTAGACATCAAGTTCAGCTGTGAACAGTGTCTGTCATTCTGAACCTGCAAGATGGGGGATAGGTCCCAATTATCGTTTCAATCTGAAATGTCTCCCATAGGCTTATGTTTATGTTGCCCTAATTGTAGTACCATGTTAGAAGCCTGTGGAGTTTTAAGTGGTGAGGTTTGTCTTATGGTATTGAGTCACTGGACTGGGCCATTGATGCTTAAATTCACCTCTGGCTCCAGCTATTCTGTTTTCTGGCCACCAGAATATGAAAAGCTGCCAACACTCACTCCTGTCACCTTTCCTGTTTGATGGATGAAAATCTCTCCAGAATGGTGAGCCAAGAAAACCTTTCCTCCCTTCAGTTGTTTCTGTCAGGTATTTTGGTCATAGAGACCCAAAATAAATAATGCATTCCTATACTCCAAACATGAATGAAGCAATGTATATGTGGCACCCCAAGAAGCCCTCACAAGGAAGACTCCTCACATATCAGTTGTATGCAAATAAGAAGGAGGTAGAAATAACTGGGAGATGTCATTGAGCCAATGGATATGAAAGGAATCTAGGGCCAATTACCCTCTTTTCCCTGCCTCAGATGTGTCTTCCTGAAGTTGATCACTTTGGTCAAGTTACTGCCTTTTCATTCCTGGCTCTTCTGATGGACAAAATCAGGCTGATTAGAAAGGGAACCCCAGCAGTATAGACAGGAGGCTGGCATATGGCTAGCATATTGTCTAGCATGTAAACGTATAATATAGTATATGGTATATGGTGCATAACATATGGGTGGATAGGCTTAACTCTAGTGGGGTATGATGCAAATTATCCCCATGACTTGCTGAAATGCTCACATCCCAGAATCCACCCAACCATGAAGTGAAGAGTTACTCTGCTAGGGAGAAATGAAATTTCTAGTCCATGGCCCAACTTATAGAGGAAGATGTTGTATTGTGGCTTGTAAGACAGTCAAGTGGATGTTGTCTCCAGGTGCTCAGATAGTAGAGAGCATGACATAGGAGGAACCAACAGAAAACTCAACTCCAAGAAAGAAGAAAAAGCAAGTGAAATGGCCCAAGGAAACCATGGCTGATTGGTCATTCTGCCCTGGTGATCACCCTTTGCAGCTTAACACTGATGGTACAATGGTTTAAATGCTCACCTTGAACCCTGTGAAGGCTATGATGGGGTCATTGTTATGCTGGCATGCTCATGCGGTTTCAAAGAATAGGACTTGGGTTTTGAGTACAGTTGCCACCCTTTGAGAGTTTTGTAACCTTTGGGACATTATGATCCTTCCTTTGAACCTTAGTATCTTCATTTGTAAACTGAAGGCTAGACCAGGTAAACTGGGCCTTGGTTCATAGAGTCCTTCAAGAGGACACAGAAGAGGAAGAAAGTTTTCTGGGTTCCCTGATTAGATTTCCCTGGAGCAGGAACTGCAATGTCTTCTAAAATTCTCAGTGAGTCAAGTGAGTGGCATACCTGTATCTTGATGGCTGAGAAACTCAGGTTCAGCCTTCATACTCTGCTGTAACTGTAATAATAGCTGCAGACCCTCAGCCAAGGAATAGTGTGTTTGCTTCAGCTGCTCTGGAGAGGCTCTCATTGTATCTAGGTCCATGTTTTTGCAACACATGCCTGCTCTGTTTGCCAATTTTCATGCCTTCCAGCAATACTCTTGAATCCTGGACTGTTTCTGGTCCCAGCTTGTTGCAGTCTGAGTCCCATTGCTGGTAGAAATCACCCAACCAAGAGTAGCTTCTGGGAAAAAGAGATTTATTTTGGCTTATAGGCTCGAGGGGAAGCTTCACGATGGCAGGGGAAAACGATGGCATGAGCAGAGGGTGGACATCACCCCCTGGCCAACAGAAGGTGGACCACAGCAACAGGAGGGTGTGCCAAACACTGGCATGGGGAAACTGGCTATAAAGCCCTTAAGCCCGCCCCCAACAATACACTCCTTCCAGGAGGCATTAATTCCCAAATATCCATCAGCTGGGGAGCTAGCATTCACAACACCTAGGTTTATGGGGGACACCTGAATCAAACCACAACACAGCTGAAGGTCTTTTCTCCCACAAGCTGCTTTAGAACACATAGCACTGCTCTCTATCCACCCACCTCCACAAAGCTACACTCTTTCCCCAAACAGGCCATGTTACACCTCATGTGGGGAGACCATCACCCAGTGAGGGCCAGCAAGCATGAAATCAATTCTAATTCCCTCCTCCAACAACCCCCATCATTGCACACACATCAAAAATGAGTTCCATGACCTTCGTGAATGCCTTTATCCTGTCTGTTAACACTACTTTTCATTCAGATTCTTCAAAGTAAATTCAGCTGGGTTGTATAGCAAAGCAAGGATGTCTTCCTCCTGTGTGCAAGCAACCAGGAAATGCATTAACTCAGCATGAGGCTGCATTTTCCACCATGCATCGAGCTTTGTGCTAGGAGTAAATGTGTTAAAGAATTAGGAGCAGACTTAAGAATATTAAAAACCAAAGTACCAATCAATTGGATATATAGAAACCATTCCTTAAATGGAGTTATCTAATGCCAGGTTAATAGCCTTCTCAAGAAAATCTTGTCAATAATTCAATGCTGCTACTATTTGTAAATACCATTCCTCGGTAATTACCTCACCAACATTCCCTAGTCTTCCTTCATTTTGATATAGCATGACATGTCCCATGATATCAGCATTTGATAATGTGGAGATAGCACTGGCTAAGGCTTAGGAGCACCAGCTCTGATATTCAGCTAGTTTGTATGTTGTTCAGGGCACTTGATCTGAGGTAACTTCCTTCTTTAAGTTATATATGGCTGAGGGTTCAAGTTCATTTCTTTCAATCTCCCCTCTACCTTAAAAAATGCTCACTCCACCATCCAGTATATGCAATCCATGAAATAAGAGAAAAAGCACAGTCAGAGAGTACCAGAATCAAGAAGACAGGAAATTTCTCTTGTATGGGAAGAGAGCCAAAGAAATTACCCATCATGTTCAAATTGACCAAGTGATGGAGGTCCCCATGAAGAATTTGGATACAGATATGGAACACTTAAGCCAGAAGAAGAAGAAAAAAACCTCTCCTGAGCTCCTTGGGTTGGCATCAGGAATAACACAATCTTTGCCCCATGAAGCAGCACAGCAGACTTGAACATTGTGTGTAGGCGTGTGTGCATGTGCATGCATGCATGTGCACTTGCCCCTGTGCGTGTGGGTGGGAGCTGGAGCTCAGGCCTGCCTGCAGGTACAGGCTTCCGACCCAGGTCCAATGCTAGACTATCTTCTTAAGAACCTCATACTCACTAACTGTCCTCTAGTCTTGCTATCTGTATTTTTCTCCTTTCCCTTCTTTTCTTCCTTCTTCCCTTTCTTTCTCCTCCTCACAACCACATATAATCTTTAAAAAATCATATTTAACAAAAATAGTATAAAGGGCAAAATCTCTTTCTGCTTGCTGACTCCCAGTTCTCCATTCCCCTCCCAGTCACTATTACAATTTTCTTGCATCAACTCCCAAAGAAGTCATCTGCCCTGCTCTGACATGTTCATATCCAAACCACTCTTATACCAACATGCTGCCTGCCCATTCCTCTGTTTTGATCACTGTCACTGTTAGTAGGCCTAGTTTTATAGTATACATGTACCCACAAAGTTGTATAAATACAACATTATACAAGCTGTTCAAAAATATAGTGTCTTATGGGGAAGGGTCATCAATTTTAATAAAAGGCTTTTGCTTCCCACCTTATCATCTAGTAAGTTGTATATTAGGGTTTTCTTAAAGTTTTACACTCCTTGTTTCTTGTGATAACAATTTTTAGACTATGTGCATTTTATAGTTTTCTATGATGAGCCAAGAGGACCTATCAGTATTCAAACCCCAGTAGGATAGTGGTGCCCCAGAAAAGTGCCTTGTAAGTGACCTATATGAGGAGAGCAAGTTTAAGGTGCATTATATAATTGTCAGCAAAACGCTTATGGTAGCAAGCAAGGAGCTGCAGGATGTGAGTGCTGCCTTAGGCAGTAAGAAACTTGGGGAGGCTGGTGCAAGTTCCCTGTGTAAATCCAATCTTGAATCAAGATGAAGGAGGTCCTGAAACAGATTGCTATAACATACTGAAAGAATGCATATGTTTTGGACATATGTGTGTTTGACATACGTGTGCATATGTACATGTACGTTCATATGTGTGTGGGCACATGCATGTGAGGGTACACATACATGAGGTAGGTACATGTTGGGCCTTGAGAGGCCTGGACTTGAGGCCTAGTGGAACTTCCTGAGCCTAACTGCCTCTGTCCAGCTATGACTCAGCAGGGGGCCAAATGGCCTCTGGCCTGCCACTTCCACACAGGAAGTTAGAGTCCCCGCTGGTGGGCGCTTAGAACCAATCATCTCAGAGGTCGTGGTATGCTATTGGCCCTTACATCTCACCCCACCCTAAAGTCTCCGCCTTGTTCTCAACATTATATAAACACCGCCTGTAACAATAGAGTGAGTGCCTGCTTGGAAAAGACTCCCTACTCAATGTGGTTTTTCTCCGGTGGCCAGGAGAGGTTTCTGGGTCCACCGACAGCTCATCATCCTCCCTCAACCCTTAGGGAGGAACCAGCAGGCCTGGTTATTTCCTGGGCACTACCTGAGTGGGAAGGAGCCCAGCAGGTACATGTGCAGACCAGAGCTGAAGTCAGGTGTTATGGTAGTTTGAATTTGATAGTTTGAATGTAGGCCCCTTATAGACTCAGGTATTTTATTAAAATTGAACTTCCTACTTAAGGCCCCAGAAGGAAGATCCCTACTTAGGGAATGTGTCACTGATGGGCAGATCCAGCCCTAATGTGTGTTTGGGGGCAGATGAATCCAGACCTACAAGGTATATTCAGAGCACTTGAGCTCTGATGGTTGGTGCTTGCTGGTGTTGGAGTTTGCTCACTGCATTTCTCTGTGTTTGGATCTGAAGGAACCCCAAGATGGGGACCCCACGCTCTGCCCACATATGGCGACACCCCAAATCACTCAGGAGAAGCAGTCTTGATGCAAACTGCAAGAGAATTTTATTCCAAGTGCGCTGGGGCCCACAGTCGTACACCGCACAGGGGTAGAGGACTGCAGAGCCCCAAATGCAGGAATGGGACAGTTTTTATAGGGTTTCTAACAAAGCTTGTGCATTAGACCAATCATTTTTTAACATCAGGAGCCCGCGGGGTGCGAGCCAGTCAGCTTGTGCCACTCCATAGTTTCTAAACCAATTAGTTTAATTTGTTCAAGCCCCTCGTGGACCAATCAGTCTCCTATGACCTTGGTGCTCAGCATTTGTGCAGGTCCTTGGGTGGGGGTAGCAGAGTGTGGTATCAGTCTCCTATGACCTTGGTGGTCTGAGGCAGGCTGCTACGGCTTATCGTGCGGGCTACTAAGGCTTATGGTGCAGGCTATTTACAGAAACCAAATAAGTGGTTCACTTCATTACTCATTTCCCATCCTTGAGGGCTATCTCATGCCCTTTTTACCTAGTTTTATATTAGGAGCGGGCTCTGATATAATGAGAAGAAGGATTCTTTACTTGCTTCCAACAAAGAGTAAAGCCTGGAGTTTGAGGTATGCAGGGGCCCGCTTAAGCTCCCTTTGGAGCGTGATAGTATTTCTGGGCTTCTGAATTCTTGGGCCTTTCAGATCCATGGAAGTAAGCAGCTTCATCTGCCACTGATGGACATTTCCCTGGATTTTGAAAGCCTGAAATAAACCCTTTCCTTCCATAAACTGTACAGGCAGATATTTGTCCAAGTAACTGACTGCAACAGGTGGCTTCCTCAATGACTCTCCACCTTAGGATGTAGACAGAATCGTTTACTTGGAGACAGGGTCTCTTGTTGAACCTAAAACTCGCCAATTAGTCAAGAATAGCTGGCCAGTAAACCCAGGTATTTCCTGTCTCTGCTTGCCTAGCCCTGGCACTACAGGCATGCACCACCACAAACGGTATTTTATGTGGGCTCTGGGGTTCAAATCTGGGCCCTTATGCTTATACAGCAAGCACTTTACCCTCTAAGCCATCTTCCTAGCCCCTTAATGTTACATAATTTTGATGAATCATTGGGTCACACTGAATGACATGAGGAGTACTGATCCAACCAAGATCTAAACAGGTAAGAAGTAGGAACCTGACCCTGTTCCTTTCGATAGACACTGCCCTCCTTCCCGGCCACCAGCCACTCAAATTCTGGAGTAAGAAGTGTCTAACAACTCTTCAAGCTCAGCAGGGCATCCTGTTATCTACTAAATCACCACGTATGTAATCAGTGCCCTAATTTATCAAGTCCTGGGCTTTTAGTTTTGAGCACAATTATAATCAAAACAGACTTGCTCTCCATTCTTTTCCTTCCTTCCAGGGAGGAGTAAGGAGACAAAGGTGACCTTCCCTAGCTCTGTGCATTGAGTTCTGGGCGTTTGGACCTTCAGACCTGAGAACAGGGGTCACTTCCTCTTTCCTGGGGAAAAAGGGAGAGCCAGCCTGGGCCGGTGCCCTTTGTTCTTCCTTGCAAGGTAAATGAGAAGCAGGACTTATTCTATTACTGCATTTTTGTAGCACAGCTGGGTTCAAAAGTGCTCCTGGGGCCTCTGAAAAGCAGAGTTTTGACCGTGGCCACTCATTTGTCCCAGGTCTATTGAATGCATGTCTTTCTTCTAAGAAACACCTACTGGTACAGTGCTTTTCAATTCAGTGCCAGTGAAGTTTGGATTAATTAATCTTTTGCTGTTTATGACTGTCCTGTGCACCACCCTAGGGTGTTTAATAGCATCCATGGCCTCCACCCCTTGCTGCAGCATCTCCTTCTCCTTTAACCAGGACAAGCAGAAATGCTCCCAAACATGTGTTAAATGTTCCCCCTGCACTGGTGGTAGGAGCGGATCAGTTCCATCTGCAGCCTCTGCTCTAGTGTGAAGAATATTATTTGGATGGCTTCCTAGCTGGGAACTGCGTCATGTGAAGTCCACAGGTTTACTTTACAGGAGCCTCTGTGCAGCAGTAATTTCCCTCAGCCCATGACTGCGTAGGTGATACCTTGACCAGAAGTTCTGCTCCACCTGGGACTCAGGAAGTGTTTAACTGTACCCAGAGTCTCAGGAAACTCACAGCAGGGTCTGTTACAGGATAAATTCCAGGCTAACCACCTGGAGGCCTCTGCCGCCACATTTTTTTCCATCACTCTTTAAACTACTCATTACAGTGTTCTTCCTTTCACTCATGTGTGCCAATCCAGGAAGCACAATAAATTATGGACCCTTTGTCCTGATTTAGACAAATACCTTGACTTAAAAGTTCTGCAGAAATTAGACACATCAGACAGCTTTGATTAAAAGCTTTTTTCTTTCCTCCATCTTCCTATAGGTGGCTTTTCAGCCTATCTTCTACATGCCAGAGAAAAATCTGGCTGACTTTGAGCATGCTAATTTGAAAAGTTTTTCCAATTTTGTTAGGTTATTCGATAAACCCCAGAAGACACTACCTAGTGTGTTGGTGCTGCATGACGTTGCCCATTCTCTTCTACTCTCCTTCTCTCCCTTCCCAGGAGGGTCCTCCATGAACATGAAGACCTGTGATATTAAGGAATAAAATGAGGGCTACTGCTCTGGGATGAAGGGAAGATACGGGCCTGTGGTGGTCTGAATGTGTGACCTCCAAAGACTCAGGTGTTTGATTAAAGCTTATTAACTTGGATCTCCAGCTGCCTGGCGGGAAGAGTGTCTCAAGGGTGGGGAGGAGGATCCTGGGGTCTAGCCATAAGGTATGTTTCAGAGTGAATCTGATTTCTAGCCTGAAGGTATGCTGAATGGCTTAAGATCTGTCTGGGCTTCTGCTGTTTGCTGCCAGTTTTGTGCGTGTGTGCATGCATTCTTTCTTTCTTTCTTTTCTTTTCTTTCTTTTTTTGGTTGTTTCTCTGCTTGGATGTATGGAAGCAGCTTCTACTGCCACTGATGAAACATCCCCCCTGGATCTGTAGGCTTGAAATAAATACTTCCCACCTATAAGCTGTGCCTGGTTTGGATGTTCATCCCAGCAACTCAGAGCTGACTATAACAGGACCCCTGTCAATTTCCAATCTACTTGGAATGGACTTTAATGGATAGATACTATGACCTGCTAAAACTATTCCTAAGTAAAGATGATTTAACTGGTATTTGTTGAGAATTTACTTGCTGGCCAGATACAGAAAATCTGTACTCTTTCTCCTTTTAAGACTTGCTCCAAGATAGAAATGGCTTCACTACCTCTCTCCCTCTCTCTCTCCCACCACTAAGTATTATAGCTTGTGCCACTGGAAGTGTGTCACAAAGAAATAGGATCATGTGTTCTGCCCCAAACTACTTCAGTTCCAACAAACTATAATTTACAGGTTTGACACTGCAAACAGGAAGTAGTAAAGCCAAAGGCATTCTGATCCAATGGGCCACCAGCAGAGATTGTAACTGATGTGCACCTGGCTCTTCAGCTGCTCTCTGAAGGTGCAAGCTGAGGGTACACAGCTGTATCAACTCTGCCCTGAAACCCATGCCACTCCACTGAGGAGGCTGAAACTTGAAGGTAAGGGTGAAAGGTTATAGCTTAAACATATTATGTTTTATTGTGAAATGGACAAGAGGTGGACTTGTGAGGATCAATCTCTGGTTTTCAACTTGACAAGGATTACAATCACCATGGAAACGAGTTTCTTGGCATATCTCCAACAGATATTCTAGATTAGTTTAATGAAGATGAGAAGACCTACCCTAACTGTGGGGAGGCACTGCTTCATGGCTGGTGTATTAGACTTAATAAAAAGGAAAAAGCAAGCTGAGTAGTAGCACTTATTACAGTTGTTGCCCTCTGCTTTCTCATGGTGGACAGAATGTGACCTGCTGCTGCAAGCTCCTCTTGTCATGCCTTCCCTAACGTGATGGACTGTCACTTCAACTTGTCAGCCAAAATGAACCCTCTTCCCTTAAAGTGGGTTTTGTCCAGGTCATGAAAAGGTATCTAACACAAACCACAAATGGGAGAGCTATGATATCCAGGGGAAGGTCCAAGGTAGTCTCTTCTGGGTGAGCTATGATCCCATCAGGGAACTGGCCATGAAAGGAGGAAGCCTTCACTAGCCCACCTATCCTTTTCAACCCTCAAGTGCCAGGACGTTCAGAGGCCTCATCTCAGTGTCCATGTGCACACAGATCCTGCTCAGCCTGGAGCCCCACCACCCAGCTCAGGCTCCCACCATGCAGCTCATAGGCACAGTGGGATAAGCACACTATTTTCTAAGTCTACACAAGAACTGTTTCATATTCTGAAGTTCATACAAATGAAAGAAGCCACTAAACAGCAGTATTGAGGAGTTTTGCATAAGAGCATTATACATTTTGCAAAGAAATTATTCTTAAAAGCTTTTCCACTGACAGTTTCTTGAAAGAGAGACAATTGTTTCTATTGAACATTCCTATTTTCTAACATAGATAAGCAGCTTAAACCTGCTCATGGGGTGACTAAATGCTCCTTCATATTCTTGCGTCGGCCCTGGATTATCCCAAATCTTCAACCTGGCAGGGAAACCAGGTCCCAAGCTTGGGCATGAGGCAAGAGGTCTCCTGAGCCCCAAGTTCTGAACTGTAAGAGTGAGAGTTCATTTTAAAAGGGAAAAGTATCTCCAACAGGTATTATTGGGACTGCTCCTATTTATTTTCTAGCTCCTCCATCCTTTGCAGTCTTAATTAATGCAGGGAACTACAAGTATTAAGATCCCATTAGAAGACATCCCACCTAGGTTCAGAGACTTTCTCGCACATGGAGCCATTATATTTTCACTGGTCTTCTCAAGCCCATGTAAAAGTCCATAATGGTGGTGTTCTTTGCCTCTGCCTTGGGCTACATTTGAAGTGGTGAGAGGAAGGTCTGGTGGGTTTTCTGGAACCCCACACTATCAACATTCAGCTTGTATACCACAGAGGTCCCAGATTTCCAGAGAGGGCTAGGTATGTAGAGCTTAAAGAACAGTCCACTTTCTCTCTCGTTCACAAGCCTAGCTGTAGGATCTACTTTATCCTCCAGAACAATTTCTTCCTTTGCAGTCAAATTTCTCTGTGAGACAGCTATTCTCCTTCCTGACATCCTGCTTGCCCAAAGCCCCGCCACTCCATACCTCCATTCTTCTCCTTCACCCTGCTTAGAAAGAAAGATCTATGCATATTTTTATCCCAGCTGTGGACAGAGTTGGTGTTGCTGTGCTCAGTGTTGCTTTCGCAGTTACCCCACAGGCTACTTAGTGGATGTAAACAACTCTCAAATATCTCTCCAATCCAAGGACTCCAGCCAAAATAGAACTGCTTCCCCAAATCTAAAGTTATCTACGCAAAGCAGCTTTCTGCCACATTGTGGATTAAAATCAAATTCTGAAAATATTACCCCTAATCAACTGGCTCTCAGTTGACCCTGAACTGGATGGATTCTTGGAGGACCAAAAATGTCACAGCAAACAATCTTTCTGGAGATAATTCACTGGTAGTTTTGTCCAATTTTGAGCTAGAGTGTCAGGCACTTACTTGATCGTTTTCCTTCCCACGGAGAGAAAGCCGTTTCAGGAAGGACTTAGCTCAATAGCTTTGCATCCTCCTCTTCCTCGAAGGTGCTCAGGAAGAGTAAGTGCACTTCTCAGGGCCAGCTGTCCGTTACTAACCCAGCCTTCCCATGGGGACACATCCTATAAGCAACAATCACTGTCTCCTTCTCTGAGAGCACGGCCCCTGTCGGGCTGGTCTTTCATAAGTGTCACTGAGACTCAAGAACCAAAGTCAGAATCCAAACAGAAAAGGTGCAATATCTGAACAAACCATAAGTATTCAACTATCAAAACAGTTAAAACAATTTGATGCAAAAGAGAAGGAAGAAAGTACAGATTTGTTTCTTCAGTTCTAAATTCATAAACAGAAGGCCAACCTTTAATAATGTGTACATTAATCACTAGTTAAAATTTTGAATTCACCAAAAGTTTTATTTGAAAAATTTGTAAATCCAGTTATTTAAGGTTCAGCATCTGATACAGGTTAATAACACCAAAACAAAAGTTCGTAATACCATTTTTTGTTGAATAGTAAATTGTACGCTAAGAGGAGAAGGGCTGATTTCTTATGTTCAGTGCCTGGAAGCCAATCTCAGAGTGAAGATTTATTAAGGGGTTAGGTGTGGTGATTTGAATCAAATGTCCTCCACCCTTGCTAAAGGAGGAAAACCTACCTTGAAAAGAACAACAAAAAAATAATTAAAATAAAATAGAGGTGTGTTGTTAGGGCAGGCTTAGGGATATTATAACAAGCTCCTCCTTGCAGAGAACTTGGCTCGCTCTTGCTGCTGCTTTCCACCTGCTGTGGCAGAGATGATGATGTCCAGTCTCTGCTCATATCATCTTTTCCCTGCCAGGACTATATGCCAAAACAAACTCTTCACTGCCATAAGCTTTTTCTGGCTGGGTTCTTCATCTCACCAACAAGAAGGTATGTAGCTCAGTGGAAAAGTGCTTGCTGAGCATGTTAAAGTAGAGTCAATCTACAGCAGTTCAAGAAGAAAGGAAAGGTAAGTGAAAGGAAAGGAAGGGGAGGCAAAGGGAAGGAAAAAGAAAAGACAGAAAGGAAAAAGAAGAGAAGGGGAAAAAGAAATAATAAAATTTATTAAGAAAATAGTCCCAGAGAGATTTAGAATATTGTAGAAAACCACCATGCATGGTTTGCCAGAGTCTCCAGGAACTAATCTGGGGAAAGCTGACAGACAACTATTAGAAGAGAACAGACATTCTAAAGAGCTGACAAAAGGCCATAGGCAGGGCAGCAGCAGCACTGACAGAGGAGATGCAAAGACAGCCCTCTCCCCAGTGCTTGGCAGTCAACAAGGCTAAAGTGAGAGTCTGTGAACCACCCCCTGGAAAGTCAGAGAAGATACCATGGATCTTCACACTGCATTTTAGAATTCTGCTGCACTATAGGGAGAGAACTTAATTAGGACAACTCAGCACATAGCAAGCTAAAAACCTGGTAAGAACCACGTTCACCAAGGGTACATCTACAGACTCCAGCCAGCACACTGAATAGTGGGAAGAACCCACATAGGACCAAGGCCCACTGAACTTCCAAAGCAATGTCCAGAGATGTGACTAACACCTGAGATTCCACAAATGAAGCACCGCCTTGGATTGAAGCAGTGTCTATAACCTGATCTTCCAGGGAAATCCTTGAGGGGAAATAGACTGCCTATCACAAAGGGACACCTAGAGGTAAACCAAAAGACTTGAGACAGAAACCAGCCATCGGACGAGCCAGCAGCTATCCCCTCTGCACCCTCCCTGCTTCAGATCTTTAGTTAAGAGCCAATATCAATTTAGCAAGTCAGCTTGATCCTGCTCTGTTTTTGTTCTATATCACTTTTTTCCTCCTGATTCTTTCCTTTTGCATTTTCAACAGATTAGAAGAAATAATATTGTGAAAATGGCCATCTTACACAAGGCAACCTACAGATTTAATGAAATAATCAAACAAAATGTCAATGTCATTATTCATAGGTATAGAAAAGTACCTTAAAATTCACAAAAGATCCTGCATTGCCAGCCAAAGCAATCCTAAGCTAAAAAAAATAATATTGAAGGTAGTATACCACAGGCCATGGTAACAAAGACAGCATAGTACTGGCACAAAACCAAACATGGATTTCAATGGACTGGAAAAGAAGACTCACATAGAAACCTCTACAGCTACAGCTATCTGATTTTTGAAAAAGAAGCCACTAGAGAAAACAGTCTATTCAACAAATGGTACTGGGAAAACTGTCTATCACCATAGGCACATACAAAAAAAAAGAAAAAAAACTAGATCTCTATTTCTCTCCTGCACAAAAATCAACTCCAAAATGATCAATGACTTTAATGTAAGAACTGAAATGCTAAAACTTTTTGAGGAAAAAACATTTCAAGATGTAGGCATAGGCAAGGGCTTTCTTAATATGACTCCAATTGCTCAGGAAATAAGGCCAACAACCAGCAAATCATGAAGTTAAAAAGCTCTGCACAGCAAAAGCAATATCTAATCAGGTGAAGGAAGATACAATATACTAAATAAATGAAAATCTATTGAAGGTATACATCTGACAGATGATTAATGTCTAGAACATACAAAGAGATAAAAAAACTAAACAAAAGAAATCAAACAGGATTGGAGAGATTGCTAAATGGTTAAAGACAGTTGCTTTCAAAGCCTAATTGCCAGGTTCAATTCCTTAGTACACATGTAAAGCCAGATGCACAAAGTGGTGCTGGCATCTGGAGTTTGTTTTCAGTGGATAGAGGTCCTGACACACTTATTTTCTCTGTATCTGCTTCTCTCTCTCTCTCCCTCTCTCAATCCTTGAAAATAAATAAATATTAAAAAGCTACATTGAGATTGCACCTTCCTCCACTGAGAATGGCAATCATTAAGAAAATAAACAACTACAAATTCTGTTGCAAAGGTGGACAAAAAAGAGCTTTAAAACACTGCTGGTGAGAATGCAAACCAGTACAACCTTTCTGGAAATCAGTATAGAATTTTCTCAAAGAACTAGAAATAGATCTATCATATGACCCATCTATACAACTCCTCAGTATTTACCTGGAAGATTCCAAGACAACATCATGGAGATACGTGTTTATTATGGCACTATTCATGATAGCTAAGTTATGGAAACAACCTGTATGTCCAATAACAAATGAATTGATAAGGAAAACGTGATTATATGTTCTCATGGAGACAGAGAGAGAGAAAGGGAGAAAGAGAGAGAGAAACTTCCACCCAGCCATGAAGAAAAATGAAGTTATGATGTTTGCAGGAAAATGAATACAACTAGAGACAATCATATAAAGTTCATTAAGCCCATCTCAGAAACATAAATGATATAAATGTCTCATTTGTCCTTCCTAGATTTTATATAGCCATGTATAATAAGCTAAATATGTTAAATATAAACATATTAAATGAAAGTAGGTATAAAACTGTCTAGGGGCAAAGGAGAGCAGCAAGAGGCAGTAGAGGTGAGCAAAGGGAGAGCAGGGGGGTAGGAGGGGAGGTGCTAAGCATGCAATACACACAGGTATGAAAGCTTAAAACAAACAAATAAACAGCCCCTGAAAAAATAAGGAGATAAACTAGAATACCTATCTTTTTAACATAGATGACCTAATTTAAAATTTTAAAAAACAGGTGTTTTTCAGCCCAACTGCTCTCAGTGTGGCCATTAACAAGACTGTCAGAACTCTAAGCTCAGTGAACCAGAATATGTAAATAGAAAAGATCTCCAGGTAGTTAGGAAGCATGTTGATTTTTATTTCATTTCATTGTATATATGTTCAACGAGAGAGGGGGGAGGGAGGTAGACAATAGGTACACTAGGCCCTCCAGCCACTGCAAACGAACGCCAGATGCATGGGCCACTTTGTTCATAGGGCTTTGCGTGAGGACTGGGGAACTGAACATAGGTCGTTAGGCATTTCAGGCAAGCTCTTTAACTGCTGAATTGCCTCCCAGCCCTGAAAGCACATTAATTTTGAAGAGCATTGCCTTCTAGAAAGGTAGATAAACCTACAATCAGTCTAAAATAACAAAATCTACAGCAGATGTATACTGACTTAAGAACCAATAGTCAATAGATAGATACAAGTTTTGCTTAGACTTCTGTTATGAATAAGTAACTATTAATTAAAAGTTTGGTTGTTCTAGTAAATAATAAAATCTGAGAGGCTGGAGTCCATGAGATGTGAGCTGTTTGCATAAAGTCTGCAAGCACATTGCAAAACACTCAGGGTTCCATAAATACTTATACTTGAACCACACTTTTTGGTAGGAATGAAAAACGTATGTAAATGAATATATCAAATTAAACTCTTATGTATTTCAGCAATGGTACTAATCACTGATTTTCTTTTTTTTTTAATTAACAACATTTTGTATGGATACATCATGTGTTGGTACCATCTTTTCCCTCTTCACTGCCCCCTTTCCCCTGGGGGCCCTAATCAGCAGGGTTTCTGGTATTCCCCATGGGGTTATGGATTATGTGTTGTGGAAGCAGCAGTCAGTTACTGGGGGAAGCAGTGCCTCTGGGCATGACATCCAAACCTGTGGCTCTTACAATCTTTCCGCCCCGCCCCCCCTCCAGGAAATTCCCTGAGCCTTGGTGGGTGTGTTTTAAGTCTACTTCAGAGATAAGCTCTTAGGAGCCTCTGCCTTTCTGCTTTGGTATGTGGTGTGCATCCTCAGAGCCCGTCTCCTTCACTCTGCTGCTGGTTGTCAGGCTCACCATGGAAGCAACACTCTTGCTCATCTCCCCAATTCCTCTGTGGTTTCACCCGGGCTTTGGCTGAAGTGCGAGGGGTGGTTAATCTCCGCAGGTCTTGCTACTTTCAGAAAAAGAAAAACGGATTCTCCAACAGAAAGTAAAGTCAGCACAGGTTAAATGGGATAAGCATTAATAATGTAGGGAGATTTTGATGATGCGGCCCCTCTTTTAGCCAAAGACTAGTGGGAGCTTGACACTGGAGAGCATAATCTTTGCCTCCATAGGATT
The DNA here is from genome assembly GCF_020740685.1 of Jaculus jaculus. Classification (NCBI taxonomy): domain Eukaryota; kingdom Metazoa; phylum Chordata; class Mammalia; order Rodentia; family Dipodidae; genus Jaculus; species Jaculus jaculus. Next base: position 38,295,992 of record NC_059103.1, read on the forward strand.
CTAACCTGGTTCCCAGTTTCAGATAGGGGTTCCTTTACACTGAGCAGCTCTCTTAGCCAATTAGAAAGCTATTGGTTACCCACCAAGGCTGTGTACCACCTTTGCGCTGGCGTGTACATCTGTCAGGGTGGTTGCTTCTGAGTAGCTTGGACCTCTGGTTGCTCACACCCTTGGCCACTTTCCCCCAGTAACTCATGTAGCACTTTCTAGTACTAGACCAGCTAGCTGTGTGGAGACTGGCTCACTTCCAGATTCCAGCCCGGTCTCTCTGTGTTCTGTGTTGGTAGCATACAGAGTATTTAGCAATAGGGTCTTAACCTTCAACCTCAGGCTGGTAATCAGGTGCTTTGGCAGAAGCCTGTTGTATTTTGGGAAACTTTGTAGGTCTCTCCGATCAATAGCTCAATGTGGGAAGCAACCGATTTCTGGTACGGGGTGTGACAGGCTAGAGCCAAAAATTTTTAAGGTTAGACTTCATTCTACTCTCTCCAGCTCCCTTCTTGTCAGAGCTCCCCCGTGCACCTGTGTTAAATCTTTAAACCTACCTCCAAGGGTTTCTATGGCACCAGCTCATTTTAGGTTTAATTTTGTGTTTATTTCTCCCCAATCTCCCCTTCCTCTCCCCCTCAACCTTTCCATATTGTCTGGGTCTATCAGGTATGCCAGAAACTCAAGCTGATCCATGTTAGGATCCACAGATGAGTGAGAACATACAGTGTTTGAGTGTCTGAATTTGTGTGTTCACTGAGTGTGATCTGTTCCAAGTCCATCCATTTTCCTACAAATTTCATTGCAGCATTTTTCCTTGCTGCTGAGTAGAATTCCATTGTGAAAATGTACCACAACTTTGTTCATTCATCCAATGATGGGCACCTGGGTTGATTCCCAGTTATTAGCTATTATGACTTGAGCAGCTATAAAAATGTTTAAGCAAATATCTCTGTAGTGAAGCATGGAGCATTTAAGGTAGATGCCCAATAAGGGAGTAACGGGTCTTTTTGTAGCTCTATATTCATCTTTTTCAGGAATTTCCATATTGATATCCATAATGGTTGTACAAGTTTGCATTCCCACCAACAGTGAATGAGGGTTCCTTTTTCCTCACATTCTTGCCAACATTTGTAGCCATTTGATTTTTTAATGATTGCCATCCTTATTGAAATAAGGTGGAATCTCATGGTTGCTTCAATTTGCAGTTCTGTAAGGGATGTTGAACATTTTCTTAAGTGTTTATTAGATATTTGTATTTCTTCCTTTGAGAACTACCTATTCAGTTCTCTACCACAGTTTTTGAGTGAGTTGTTTGATTTTATATTATTTAGGGGGTTTTTTCCAGTTATTTTTGAGATAATAGGCTTCTGTCAGTGGTATAGCAGGTGAAAGTTTTCTTCCATTCTGTGAGTAATATAATGGCTCTAATTATGGTATGTTTGTCTGTCCAAAAGCTTTTTAGCTTCATGAAATCCCACTGGTTGAGTGATTGTTTAATTTCTTGTGCTATTGGGGTTTTGTTCAGGAAGTCTTTCCTTACTCCTATCTCGTGGAGAGTTCTTCCTATTTTTAATTCCAGTACTTCAGTAGTTTCAGAGTTTCAGCTCTTCAATCCATTTGGAGTTGATTTTTATGCATGTTGAGTGGGTCTAGTTTCATTTTTCTTTTTTAATTAATTAATTTACTTATTTAATTTGATAAAGAGAGAGAGAGAGACAAAAAGAGGCAGAGAGAGAGAGAGAAAGAAATTGGGCACACCCGGGCCTTCAGTCCCTACAAACAAACTCCAGATGAATGTGCAACCTTGCACACCTGGCTTATGTGGTTCCTGGGGAATCAAACCTGGATCCATTGGCTTTGCAGGCAAGTGCCTTAACCACTAAGCCATCACTCCAGCCCTCGTTTCATTTTCCTACATGTGGTTATCCAATTTGTCCAGCACCATTTGTTGAAACTGTGGTCTTTTCTCTAGTGCACATTGTTGGCAGCTTTGTCAAAATAAAGTAACTGTAGGTACCTGACCTAATGGCCAGGTCTTCAGCTCCATTCCACCGGACCATCTTTCTGTTTTTATGCCAGTACCGTGATGTTTTTGCAACTATGGATTTGTAGTATAGCTTCGTATCAGGTATGGTGATACCTCCAGAGGTGTTTTATTTTGGTTTTTGTTATTGTTGTTGTTTGCTGAGGCTATGTTTAGATAGCTAAGTCATTTCATATGAATTTTGAGATAACTTTTTCTATACCTGTGAAGAATGATGCTGGAATTTTTATTGGTATTGTATTAAATCTGTATATTGCTTTTGGTAGAATTGCCATTTTCACAATATGAATTCTACCTATCCAGGAGCATGGGAGTTCTTTCCATCTTCTCATGTCCTTCTTAGTTTCTTTCTTGAGTATTTTTATGTTTTTATTATATAGGTCTTTCACATCCTTGGCTAGTGTTATTCCAAGGTATTTGATTTTTTTATGGCTGTTGAAAATGGGACAGCCTCACTGGTTTAGTTCCATGTGTATTTGTCCTTTGCATATAGAAAGGCTACTGTTTTGTGTGTTGATTTTGTATCCTGCCCCTTTGCTGAAGGAATTAATCACCTTTTTGTTCTGAGGTGGAAACTTCTGGGTCACTTATGAATAGGATCATATCATCTGCAAATAGAGATAATTTGACATCTTCCTTTCCAATTTGTATCCCTTTTATTTCTTTCTCCTGTCTTATTGCTTGGGTTAGGGTATCTAGTACTATGTTGGTGGGGAATGGTGATAGTGGACATCCCTGTTTTTTTTCCTATCTCAGTGGAAACTCCTTGATTCTTTCTCCATTAAGTATTATTTGGGCTTTAGGTGCTTTATATATAGCCTTTATTGTGTTGTAGTATAAACCTCCATGTCTATTCTCTCCAGCATTTTGATCAGGAAGTGATGTTTTTTGTCAAAGACCTTCTCTGTATTAATTGAGATGATCATGTGGTTCTTATGGTTAAGTTTATTTATGTGTATATTACCTTGACCAATTTCCATATGCATTCCTGGGATGAATCCTGCTTGATCAAGATCAATAATGGTTTTAATGGATTGTTGGATTTGGTTGGTGAGGATTTTGTTCAGGAACTTTGTATCTAAGTTCATCAGGGATAGAGGCCTATAATTTTCTTATATCTGGTTTGGTATTAGGGTGATGCTAGCTTCATAAAAGAGGTAGAGAGCATTTCCTGTTTCTAATTATGTTGAACAGTTTGAGAACAATTGGTTTCAATTCTTCAATGAAGGCTTGATAGAACTGGGGTGAAATGTTCTGTAGATGTCCCTTTGATTGACTTGACCTGTGGTGCTGTTGAGCTCTATTATATTTCCCTTCTGATTTTCTGCTTGGATGATCTGTCTATTGATTATAATGGAGTATTGAAGTCCCCAACAATGATAGCATTGTTGTTTATTTCTGTTTTGTTTTTCAGGTTTGTTTTGTTTTATAAACTGAGGTGCACCTGTGTTGGATGCATATAGATTTAAGATTGTGATGTCCTTATGTTGTAACATTCCTTTGATGAGCAAGAAGTGGCCTCCTTTGTCCTTTTTGATTACTTTTTGTTTGAAGTTGATTTTATCAGCTATTAATATAGCTACACCAGCTTCTTCCTTATTTCCATTTGCTTGGACTATAATTTCCTATCCTTTCACCTTAAGGAAGTGTCTGTCTTGGGTAGTGAGGTGGGTTTCTTGAAGATAGCATATCAAAGGGTCCATTTTTTTCTAATCCACACTGTTAACCAGTGTCTTTTGATGGGTGAATTAAGACTTCTTATATTTAAGGTTACAACTGTAGGGTTTGCTTTAATCCATGCTATGTTGGGGTGTTTTATGGGGTTTGGTGCTTTCTTGTGCTTTGTAATTGTTTGAGCATGCTCTAGTTTTGGTTATGGTGATCTTCTTTTTAATTTTAATTTTAATTTTTACTTTGGTTATTTGAGAGATAGAGACAGACAGAGAAAGATAATGGGTACACCAGTGCCTTGAACCACTGCAAACAAACTCAAGAGGCATGTGCCACCTTGTGAATCTGGCTTATGTGGATCCTGGAGAATAGAACCTGGGTCCTTTGGCTTTGCAGGCAAGAGCCTTAAGTGCTTAGCAGTATCTCCAGCCCATGATCTTCTTCTTGCAGGCTCTTGAGACTGGTTGTTTGACTCTTCTGAGTGGAGAATTCCCTGAAGTATTCTCTGTAGGTTGGCTTTGTGTTCATATAACCATAGGGCTGGCTTTTATCATAAACGTTTTTCCTTTCACCATCTATTATGAGGGATACTTACACTGGGGATAGTAGTTTTGGTTGGAAGCCATCTTTTTTTAGATTTTGAAGTGCTCCATTCCAGGCTGTTCTGTCTTTCATGGTTTCCACTGAGAAATCTGAGGTAATTCTGATGGAATTGCCTTTGTATATAATATTTTATTTTCCTCTTGCTACTTTGAGCACTGTCTGTTTGTTTTAGTTGTTTAGAGTTTTAATAATGATGTGCCTTGGACAGTTTCTTCTTTGGTCGAGTCTCTTTGGAGTTCTGTTAGCTTTGTGTATCAGGATAGGACTCTCTTTTGAGAGGGTAGGAAATTTTTCTTTGATAATTTTATTAAATAAGTTCTCCATACCTTTGGTCTGAATTTCTTACCCTTCTGGTATACCCATGATCCAAATGTTATGACTTTTTAAGGTATCCCACAGTTTCCTCATGTTCTGTTCACATATTTTTTTTTAATTTAATCAAAACTTTTAGACTCCCAAACTGTTTCTTCTGTCTTGTCTTCAAGCTCTGAGGTTATGTCCTCCACATAATTAACTCTGGTTCTGGAGGTTTCTAGAGAGGTTTTCACAGTTCAATTTGGTTTGTATCTTTTGTTGCCTTTTCCTGTATAGTATCTATCCCTTTTTCAAGTTCCAATTTCAGGTAATGTTTTGATCTTCTTAATGCTTCTTGGGATTCATTCTTGCGTTTACTTATGTCTTCATTTAGCTTAACCAGCTGGCTATTGACATTCTCTATTTTTTGATTCACCTTCAGTTCATTTATCTCTCTTTTGAGGTCTCTCTGGTTTTCATCTATTAGGTTAAGCCTAATGAAGCCAGCTATGTGGATTTCATTTATGCAATTGTTGGGGTTTTGTTGATTTGCTACCAGTTCTGCTAATTTGGTTGGCTGGGGTCACATATCTTTTGTTTTTATTTTGGGATTCGAGTCCTGTTGCCTCTTCTATATTTTCTTTTCTTTTCTTTTCTTTTTTTTTTTTTTTTTTTTCTTTTGTAGGGTCTCACTCTGGTCCAGGATGACCTGGAATTAACTCTGTCATCTCAGGGTGGCCTCGAACTCACGGTGATCCTCCTACCTCTGCCTCCCGAGTGCTGGGATTAAAGGCGTGCACCACCACGCCCGGCGCCTCTTCTATATTTTCATTGTATACTTCCATTGTGGGGCTAGGCAACCTTGTTGGATATCTCTTGGTGTGTTGTTTTTGTTGATTTTTGCATTGGGGCCTACCCAGCTCAGTGTGGAAGTCTTAATTATTTAAGGAGGAAACATGAGTTTTCCCTTGTAGTGTCTTCAGTGATTATTCCCTTTTATGTTTGAGTAGACTAGGCTTATGATGGCTTTGTATTTTGGGTTGCACAGATTGTGGAGGATATAAGTGCACCAGCACCTGTGGGATGGTGCTAATCCCAAAGGTGCAATTGGAGGTCTGGGATCTCTCTGACCTGGTCTCAGCTGTGTCTTGCCTGTGGCTCAGGAGCTGTAGCACTTGCCCTTGCTTTTCTAATATACCCAGATAGACAGGTTCCTCCTGGCAGATGATTGCTGGATATTCCTGTGTTCCCCTTCTGTGGCTGTGATGATACCCCAAGCAGTCTCTTGGAATGGGGCAAGGCATTGGAATGATGGTAGACATTGCTGGGTTCCATAGCCCAGGCCAGATCAGGGAATCAGCTGTTATGGGGGTACTAGACAAAGGGTGCACTAAAGGGCACCTAAAGGCAGCAAGTGCATGGAGGGTCTGCAAGCAGAGGAATGGAGGCAGCCTGCAGACCAGCCCACCAAAGAGGCAAGGCAGAGAAGCCCAGACAGGCAGCAGGTGGATGCAGTCAGGGGAACCTGTGGGAGACAGGGATATGTGTGTGGGCAGTGTATGCACAGGCACTTGAGAGTAGCATGGTGGAGACAAGGAATCTTGTGGGCCACAGACAGATGGGCATCTGCTGGTAGCAGAGCACACTGGGAGACAGAGAAGCAGGTGCTGAGGAAGGACAGGTGTCTGCAGGTAGCATGGCAGGAGATAGAGAAGTGTGTTGGAGTAACTGCAGGTAGTGTTACAGGGAAGCAGATGGGCACTGGGGTAGCATGGCAGGAAACAGCGAAATGTACTTGGGCAAATGCATTTAGGAGAGCCTGCAGGAGACAGGGAATTATGAAAATTAGCAAAATTATATTTTATATTTTCTTAGTAATTTTTACAAGCAAAAAATTAAATGAAGAATTTCTTAATAAATTAAGAGTTTGGAAGCAGATGATGGCAGGAGAGAGTTAAAGATACACTTTCAGTAAAGATGAAAGTTTTCCCATCCGGTGAAATGGGATACAGAAATTAGAGAACATCTGGTAAAGATAGATGATAAACATCAAGGTGAAAGTCTGAAGAAGTTCAAGGAGACATACAAGAGGCAATAACAATAGACATAGACAGATTTTACCCTACAGAGAGGGTTCTGGGCTAGAAAAGCAGACCTAGTAGCATGAGGCAGTATAAAGCAACATGAGGTACTGTGAGCAGTTAAAACCACAACATTTTAGATGAGACTATTGCAGAAGCATGCTGACTGAGAAGAGAAGAACTCAGGGAACATCGAGACTTAGGGCTAATTAGAAAAAGACTTTGAGAGGTGGAAAGATGGTTTAGTAGTTAAAGTGCTGTGAAGCCTAAGGACCCATGTTCAACTCACTCTTCAGATCCCACACAAGCCAGATGCACAAGGTGACACAAGCCAAGGTTGCGCATGAGCCCAGGTGGCATAAGCATCTAGAGTTCAATTGCAGTGACTGGAGGCCCTGGAGGGCCAATTCTCACTCTCTTTCTCTCTCTCTCTCTCTCGCTCTTTCTCTCTCTCTCTCACACACACACACAAACACACACACACATGCACTCTCCCATAAAAAAAGGCCAGGTGCCTGAGGACCCGTGTTCAACTCTCCAGATCCCATGTTAGCCAGATGCACAATGGTGAGGCAAGCACAAGGTCACACATGCCCACTAGGTGGCATAAGCATCTGAAGTTTTCAGCAGCTGAGGCCTTGGCATGCCACTTCTCTCTTTCTCTCTAAATAAACAAAAGTCCAGTTGGTTGGACTTGCCTGAAAAAGAAAAAGACTGATTCAAACCCCACAGAGTTGAACATACAACTTGACAACTTACTAATCCATTTGCTCTACTCTGTTCTGCAAGGGACACTGGTTTCATCTGGTTCTGTGTTGTTGTCAGACCAGCAGTTCTTTTGTTCCTCTGTACCTAGAAAGATCTAGAAAGAGAATGACCAACTATAGCATAGAGGGGAAAAAAATAAGAACTAACCAGACCTTGGGTTCTCTTCATATAGGCTAATGGTTCAGAAGTCTTCAGAATTTCAACCATAGATCCGGTAGTAGTAAATAGGTGCCTAAAATGGGAAAGTGCAGCTCAGGGGTAAGGTGAATAAAGGTCAAAATGAAAGCCTAGAGCAGGTCCAAGCAGATAGATTGAGCTGGGAAGATCAACAAAACCAAAACCAAACCAGTGCTGACTTGATACTAAACTCACATAAAGAATGACTTTACAAAGAAAGTGAAATTGCAGATCTGTATCAATCTAAACATTAGAAGAAAAATCCTTAACAAAATATAGCAAATATATATACACAAATATAGCAACTTTTATATATATTTACACATATACACACGTTTCAGGTCCAGGTGCAAAATGAGACAGTCACTGTAGGAAAGTATCAGTTGCTCATGAATTTAGACATATATGTATCATATGATCTGCCAATTATAGTCCACATGAAATTATATGAAAATTTTGTACATGTGATCATAGCAGATTTATTGACAATAATGAAAATTATTAATTGTAGACTTTTTACTATGTCAAATCTGAAGTCATAGTCTCACTATGAAAGGATGTAATCAGTGCTTTTCCCTTACGATCTTAATTTATTTTCACAATTTCATCCATCTCCAATTCCTTGATTTAAAAGAGACTCTGAGGACCAGGGCAATACTTTCATATCCTTAGTATCTACTTTAATGCCTAGCATATAGTAAATACTTAATAAAGTTTTATGGGTTGGCATATGATTTTATGTAGGATTTTAAGTCCTTCAGGGGGCATAATATTACTTGAAGTCTCAATGTTAGCACAATTTATGAGACTTATTTTTCCCTTCTCCTTGTGGGAGAAACTCTAGGAGTCTCATAACAGCCTCATTCCTTACTATGGTTGAAGCTGGCCACAGTCTCCAGCTCTAGGAAGAAACCAGGGTCTGAAGATCAAGAAGATGGCCTTTCTTTCTTCTTCTTCCTCTGGGCTAAGATTGTGTTGTCAGGCCTACAAAAAAAAAAAAAAAAATTAGGAATTATAATTCCCAATTAAATTCCCAGCAGGGGCCTAGAACAAGTTCCAAAGGTAGTTAACAAGTCAAGTCTTTCTTCTGCTTTAAGGAAAAATTTACTTCCAGGTGTAGGGAATAATGATATAAGGAAAAGGAAAAGAAAAAGAATTAGATTTTTATATTCTTCCAGTCATATCAATAATGTCAAATTCAGCATGAGTTAAGAATTACTTTAACTCAGGTATGATTCCAGATAGTTTCCAATCATTATTGGGTAGGTAAATATTATAAACTTAAAATGGGAATTGGAATTATATTTCACTTTGAATTTGTATTATCACTTTCAAATAAATTTCAGCTAAGCTAGAGGAAATTAAAAATGCAGCACTCCAAATACCATCCAAATATTTTCAAATAAAAAACCTCCTTATATGTCAACACTAGAACTGGCTTTTCCCTGAGTTTCCAATCAAGACATGGTTTAGTTTCCTTGATGAAAGCTATTCTGACTGGGGTGAGATAAAATTTCAGTGTAGTTCTATTTTGCATTTATTTGGTGGCTAAGAATGTTGAGCACTTTTCAAATATTTATTTTCCATTTGTATTTCTTCTCTTAAGAACCATATATTCAATTCATGTCCCATTTGTTGTTTGGATGACTTTCTGATATTTAATTTATGGAATTCCCTACAGATTCTGCTTACTAATCCCCTACTAGTTGGTGAGGATTTTCTTGTATTATATGGTCTGTCTCTTCCTATGATGATGATTTTCTTTGCTATACAGAAGAATTTTAATTTCATGCATCAATTTCATCAAATTTTAGAAACATTTCTTATGCTATTGGGGTCCCTTTCAGAAAGGCTTTGCCTATGCCTATTTTTGAAGTGGTTTCACTATGCTTTCCTATGGTAGTTCCAGAGTTTCAAAATTTACATTAAGGTCTTTGGTTAATTTTGAATAAACTTTTGTACAAGGTGAAAGATATGGATCTAGTTTCATTCTTTTAATTATAGATATCCACTTTTCCAAGAATGGTTTACTAATGTGACTATCTTTTTCCCAACTTGTTCTTGGCACCTCAAAACTTAGGTGGCTGTAACTGTGTGATTTTATTTTTCAATCCTCTGTTCTATACCATTGGTCTACATGTCTGCTTTTGTTCTAGGATCATGCTGTTCATGTAATTTTACCTCTGCAGTATAAATCTGAGGCCAAGTATGATGATGGCATCACATGTTATGCTTAGGATGACTTTGGTTTGTTTGTTCTTCCACATGAATTTTAATTTTTTTCTCCCTATCATCATGAAGACAATACTAAATTCTGCCAAGGATGTAAATAAGAACCTATATTCACTTCCAGTTTATCCTCTGTGAAGATCAGTATGGAGGCTCCTCAAGAAGGTAAGTAGAACTACCATATGTTCCTGCTCTATCATTCTTGGGCATATGCCCAAAGAAGCTTCCTAAGTCAGCATACCAGAAATATATACACAGACATGCTTACCAGTAGCTTCTTCTCAGTAGCTAAGATCATGGAACTTGTCTAGAGGTCCAAATAAGTGAGGAGTAGATATAGAAAATGTTGCACATATACACAATGGAATTTTATTCATCTGTAAGGAACAATGAAATTATGACATTTTCAGGAAAATAAATGGAACTGGAGATCATAAACAAAATAAGGTAACCCCAGAAAGACAAATATTATAAATTCTCTCATATGTCAAATCTATATAAATTTATATAACTACACACCACATATATTTGACATGAAAATAGAAAGGCGACTCCAAAGATGGGAGAAAAGAGGATAATGGAATATATGTGAACATCAAAGTAGGAGGGGCTATTTGGGGGGAAGAAGGGAACTAAGAAGAGGGGGGGACACAAGAGTATAGTGGGAGGAATTTTAGAAAAGAAAAATAAATAATAATAAATAAACAAGTGGTTATTAGAGTCAAATATGTGAAATAACATTAAACGTTTTCAGGTATAAAATTGTAACAAAAGTGGGGCAAAGTGGTTTGGAATTCCAGCAGGAAAATAAAATTAGTTGTTCAACTCACTGCAGCTTATACAGTCTTCCCTTATTATAACTGTCCTTGTAAAGGCAATGCAAATGCCAAAGTTCAAAAACTATTTCAAGATAACATGCATGCTTCAAATCCCCTGGGAAGATTAGAGGTCATTGCCCAAATGGAAATACAGGATGGGCTGAGGCTGTTCCAGAGCAATCAGCACACTGTTTATTCCTCTTATTTCTCATCTCTTTTATCAGAATTGCTGTTGCTAGCCTTTCCAGAGATATCAGTGCTCAGCCAAATATATTCCAAAGGGTCTAGAAGTTCTTTCTTGCAGGTTTTCCAGGGTTTTGCCATTTATTTTTAAGATAATATGTCATGAACTAAAACACAGCAACCTTAACTCCCTGGAAGTTTTCAGAAAACTCCATTGATCTAAACAACAAACAAACAAAAGGTAAAGTAAATTTGGTTTAGAAAGATGCTAAATAAAGATGCTGGATTTGGGGTAGATCAGACTGAGCAAGGCTATGAGTTCTGACCCTTAGTGAGTGACCTAAACCAAATGGCTTAGCCTCAGTGAGTCCTAGTTTCCTTCTCCATAAAAACAGTAATGTGAAGATTATGTAAAGATTAAGGTGCCTGACATCCAGGTGATCCTGAATAAAGCTACCTATAAGCTGATAACTGAGAGCCAGAAGTGATGGCGCATACCTGTATTCCCAGCACTCAGGAGATGGAGGAACAAGGACCAGGAGTTCAAGGTCATTATTAGATACATTTGAAGTTCCAGACCAGCCTAGACTACATGAAATCCTGCCTCAAAAAAAGGAAAGAGAGAGCTAAAGAGAGTGGGGGGCGGATAAGAGAATAAATGATATGGAGGGGACTGGAGAAGGTAAATGGATAAAATCAGAGAAGCCAGGGGAAGCTGAGGGACAGTGAAGTACAGGGAAACTTGCAACAAATCCACACCGCATCCTAAAAGAAGTGAAATGAATGTGCATTATCTCTCTAATCACAGGAGTGAAAAAATAATCATCCTAAGCTTTGGATACTTGATAAATAGACAACAAATGACACATTCTTTCTATTCCATAAGCGTATATTAAATGGGATAGTAGAGAAAAATAGCAAATATTTAGGTGTCTGTATTTGAAAAATAAAATAAATCAGCCTCTGTTCAGTCAACATGCTTATGCCTGTCATTTTAACTGGAGTGGGCTCCCGAAGGGAGATTTTCTGCTTTTACGCTCTCAGTGTCTGGCAGCCAGGAAGTTGCATTAAGGATGTCTTGAAATAAGTAAGTCTACAGTAGCAGGAGGCTCAGGCAGAAAAGAAAGAATAGGTTAAAAATAGAGCTCTGTTCCCCACCAATCAATACTCTAAGTTGAAAAGGGCAAGACAAGTGCAGGCTACACCAATCCAGAAATATTGCAGACTTTCTCAGCATAAACTACCTGAGTGGTGCTCTTGGGCCCAGGGAAGCATGAGACTCTGGAGAAAGTGTGGTAATTTCCTAAAACAGGTGCTCAGGGGCTGGGGCTTCCAAATGGAGCAGATATGCAAGAAAGCTTAGAAAAAGACATCTTGGAATTCCACAGGATAGATCAAATAAATGTGAAAGACCTTTTGGTATAACTGTTTCATTTTTCAGAGGAAGATGTTAGTACGAGAAAGATAAAATTATTTCCCCGGGGCCACACAGCAAATTTAGACCTAAAAACCCCTGACTTTGAGTTTTTACTATTTTGGCAATTCCACAGAGACTTTTCTCTGTTCAGGAAAACTCCAATGATTAACCGTGTCTACAACTCGGGCTCCTGCACTCTGTCCAAGAGCTGCTGAGGATGACTAGATAACTGCACGTCACTGCTATCTTTGCAAAACACCTTTTACCCTTGGCAATGACATCCACACCTTTAATCCATCTACTAGAACAATGGAAATCATATTATGGTGTTATTATTTTCTGTTTAAAAAAAGTAGAACAGAGTGAATATTGTTCTTATTTAAAGAAAAAAAGGAAAAATCTAGACAATAGTTATGTTTTGTTATTTTCAGACACCCACAAACCAGACCCTGGCATCTGGCCCCAGCCTCCCATCTCTCCCCAATCTCCTTTCCACTTTCACCTATGAATGCTTTCCAGCTCTTTCCCTGGCCAGTGGCGCTCCTCCCCAACTCCCACTCCTTCTTCACTCACATAGCCAACTCGTGGGAAGCTTTACACATTACCCTTAATCATAACAAATTGTTCTTTTCTCCATGAAAATAAGTAAATAAAATGTGTAGTCTCTGCTGCTATTTCAGCTCTCAGATCCTTCACTTGGATCCTTCTCTGGTCCCCTTCTAGACTGCAGAGCTTCAGAAAGCAGAGTCAAGAGGCATCCTCTTTTTAGTCTTTCACTAAATATCCCAGAGTTGGTATTATTTGCAAATCAGGAGATACACATACTCTTTTCTAACTGGATCATCCCAAATATTTAGCACTAAGTATGTTACACCATATTACTAATGTCATTAGTAAAGGAATAGTTATTGGGTGATAAGGGAATTCAAACCCAAAAATTAAATATTATTTTTTATCAAATGCTTTGAGTGAGAGAAAGAGGCAGACAGAGTGCATATGGGAAAGCCAGGGCCTATTGCCACTGCAAACAAACTCGACACATGCACCACATTGTATATCTGGCTTTATGTGTATACTGGGGAATTGAACCCAGACCATCAGGTTTTTAAAGCAATTGCCTTTAACCGCTGAGCCATCTCTTCAGCTCTGAAATACTTTTATGAAATATTTCCTAAAACAAAATAAATTTTAAGAAAGGTTAAGGAGGCCAACAGAGTAGACAGAGTGTGAGGCTCTTGGGCAATACATCCATTGTACTGCATGGCAAAGGAGAATCAACATGTCAGGAGGACATCGAGATAACATGACAAGCGCACAGTGAGAGGCCCACATCATTTTGGAAGGATGAAGGCAGGTAAACAGTTAGGGGAATTTTTGCTTCAGATATGTCAGTGCTTTCAAAATACTTTAATTCGGGCTGGAGAGATGGCTTGGCAGTTAAGCACTTGCCTGTGAAGCCTAAGGACCCCGGTTCAAGGCTTGATTCCCCAGGACCCACGTTAGCCAGAAGCACAAGGGGGTGCATACATCTGGAGTTCGTTTGTAGTGGCTGTAGGCCCTGGGGTGCCCATTCTCTCTATCTGCCTCTGTGTGTGTGTGTGTGTGTGTGTGTATGTGTCACTCTCAAATAAATAAATAAAAATGAACAAAATTACTTTAATTCAATATTTTGAGCCCCATTTATTTCCAAACAAGTTTGAAGGACACTAGAAGTAATATAAAGAAGTTACATATAAAATAAGACAATAGTAGTGTTTTTAAATTTTACATCTGCTTTTGATCACAGAGACCTACAAGGTCTCCCAAAAGAAGACATATTTATGTCAGAGTGCTTGAGGACCTACCACAGGTTAGTGGTAAGACCCTACTGCTGAAGACACCATACACTGTTAGCACATGACATGGAGTGACATCTGGAAGCTGGAAGAGAGTCAGTCCCCAGACAGTCAGCACAGCTAGTGCCGGGAGACGCTACATGAGCAACTGGGGGATAAATACCAATATCTGCCCAGCAACACATGGTCCAACCTACTTAGCAGCAAACAACCTGATGTGATGTTCACACCAGTGCAATAGTGGTGCACAGCCATGGTGGGAAACCAACTGCTCTCAATTTGTCTAACTGATCTGCTCAGTGGAACAGAACCCATAGCTGGAGCTGGGAAACAAGTCAGAACCATATCCAAAACTGACCCCGCTCTCCATTAAACTCTCCCTAAAAAATAATGGTTATCACATTTACTTTGTGCTAACTTTACTCTCTGTTGGAGAATTTGCTTCTCTTTTTCACATAGATGCAGATCCTAAGGAGAGAACCATCCCATCATACCTCAAAAGGGCCCCAGCTGAAACCAAGAATAACTGGGGAAACATGGAAGAATGTTGTTGTCTTGACAAACCGGGAACCAGCACAACAGTGAAGGAGATAGACACAGAGATCAATCAACCCCTACAAAACCAGATATCCAGAGCCACAAAGGCACCCAAGATCTCAAATTGAAGTAGGCCTAAAATGAGCCAAACATGGCTCAGGGAAATTTGCAGAAGATGGGGCAGAAAGAATGTCAGAGCCACACGTTGGGTCATGAAACACAGAGACATTTCCTCCTACCCAAAACTAAAGGCTAACCCCACAATGCACTACCCATATACCCCAACAAGGAGGGTCCCTGTGGATGGGGGAGGACTGGGAGGAGGCTAACAACGGTACCAACTTGACTGTATTCACTGAGTACAAAAAGAAAAAAAATTACATCTGCATTTATGAAAGATGGGGAAACATAAACACTTAGCACAGAAATAATTTTTCAAATATATGGATATTAGAGGAAAAGCAATTGTAACCAAAAACAATCCCATACACCTATAGTCACAGTGAATAAGAGCAGTAAGTACAAAAGTGTTCTGTCTGAAGAAGAGGCATGATATCTACAAGGGCAAGGGTTACGTAGCTATGCTGAAAGCTCAGATAAATACAAATCATTTATTTAACAGATATTTCTTAGGCATCAAATAAGTGTAAGGTATAAAAGATGAATTATAGGACTGGAAAGATTGTTCAGTGGTTAAAGTCACTTGCTCATATAGCCTAGTGGTCTGGGTTTGATTCCCCACTGCCTACATAAATCCAGATGCACAAAGTGGCACATGCTTCTAGAGTTTGCAATGGCAGTAAGCCCTGGTATTTTCTCTTTCTCTCTCTCTTTGTCTCTCTCTCTCTCATAAATAAATAAAATATTAGAAAAACAAAACATTTATGAAGTTGTCCTCTAAAACCTCCATACATATAATACTACAAGTCAACAACTGTTGACTAAGCATATGTGTCCTGGAATCTACTAGAGAAAATCAGATTCAGAAAAGACAGAAGATAATCCTTGTCTACATAGTAGCTATACTCTAGGTAGGTAAAAACAGTGTAAGTGAAACAATTTGCAAGTCATATAAAACAGTCAGTATTGTAGTCAAGCAGTATAGCAAAAAAGCGCTGTCTGAACTTTGAGAATGAAGACCTACCTATGGCCTAAGATAACTGCCAAAATGAAGTAGAATCCAGGAAGTTGGAGCAATCCATGAAAAATGACAGGATCCATGGAAAGATGGCATGAAGTAGCTAGTGAAAAATACAAGATGCAGAGATAACAGTTGTATGAATGACTTAAAGGTAGGAAGACTGCTTATTATTGAGCCATCAAAATTGCATTTCAAGACAGGGGTGGGATAAGAAAAGACTTTAAGAAGCTGAAATCCTATTCCATAAATGTGTCCTCAAAATGCATTTTCTGGTACCCACAGGTGAGGCATGCATTAACTATGTATATAACCAATTAACCCTTGGGCTAAACTAAGGCAAATCCCTACCCCCTCAAGACTACCTCTAATTCATGTTGGCCCTCTCTCCCCCAGCTAGGGTTTCAAGAAATTTCTATAACCCCAGGAACACAGAACTCCAAGGCCACAACGCTCAAGGCAGTACTGAGGAAATGTCAAGCGGGAATGTGGGAAGGTCCAGCGCTGGCACCACCAGCTGACTCGTCCACGGCATGCTTAGCAGTGACCCCACTCAGGAAAACATTTTCCCCTCAGCTCTTTCTGCAGTTCTACATAGCTTTAAAACCGAGGTCTTTCTGCCTCCTTTTTCACAATTTAACAATACAGAGGGGGAAACATTGAACTCTTGTGCAAACTGGGAAAAGAATATGCTTACATTTCTTCCCATTCAATAACTCAGAAGCCACTAATGAGATTTTTTTTTCCTTCCCTGAGCTCCCATAAGCATCCATTCTCTGCCAGGCAGGGGCTAGCCATGAAAACTTCCACCTAATTTACAGTTTTTCAAGCAACTAGGAGAGGGATGAAAATGGATCAGTAATAGGAGTTTCCATGAAACTTATAATTACAGAATTTGCTACAGTGAGCATTATCAGGGAGTGTTTGTTTAAATCAAATATCCATTGACTCTGAGGATAAATGCTGTAGTCTAGACCCTATTTTTCCCCAAATGTGCTGAGAATATTTTTGTACAATGATTGTTTGTCTCTCATTCCCTGGCTCACCTTCTGGGTTGGCTGCAGTAAGAAGTCTCTACCTCACTGAGGAATCCACATGCAAATGTTGAGGTTCCATTGCTCATCACCCCTTATTTGAGCTTAATACTGGCCAATGACATAACTAATCCACTCTCACGAGACTTTGGAAGTGAGCAGACATCTCATCTAATACAGTCGGATCAAACCATCTAACCCTGTGTGACCCTGAGATCGTCTATCCTTTTTCTGCCTTAGTAAAAAGGTTCACTTGTCCTGTGGCTGAAAGCTGACTCTTCTAATGTTCTGTGATTCCCAGTAGTAAGGAAAACTAGGCAACACAGCAAGCTCATGCTCCAGTCTCTAGACAAAGTTGACTTCATACAGTTCATCCTCTAAAGAGCCTACGCCAGAATTCTTTTTCTGCTCTTTGTTTTCTCCTGCTGTTGTTAGTGAGCATCCAAAATAATGGGCTACACTCTGACATGTTGTACAAATTAATCATTGTACTTTGCTTGCACTTGGCTCTGCTCTTATCTTCCTCTATGACTCTTCCACCCTTCCCAATGGTCTTCATCCCCCCACATAGTCCCACTTACTTAACTCCAGAACCTATTGTTTTTCTGAGCCTCGTTTATTTCATTTAGCAAAACAATCTCCGGTTTCATCTATTTTCCTGTGAATGGCATAGTTTCCTTCTTTGTGTCTGAATATACAATGTTTTCTTTGTCCAGTCATCTGATAGACACCTAGCCTACTTCCATGTCTTGGCTATTATGAACACTGCTGCACCAAAGTTCTCTTTTTAATTCTGTTTTTATTATTCCCTTTTTTTCTTTTCCCCCTCTTCACATCATTTATAATGAAATTTCAATGGGCCCACTAGTGTGCCACAGTTGCTAAGAGGCCATGAATAGAGTGACATCCAGAAAGCAGTGTTCCAAAACAATTCGCCCCCATCCTCTGGCTCTTAGCATCATTCCTGCCGCCTCTTCCGTGTTGTTCTCTGAGCCTTGCAGTAGGGATATAGATGTCTCATTTAGTGCTGAGCACTCAACAGTAACACTTTTAACACTTCCATGAGTTTTGCATCTCCCTAATAGTCAATGCAATCTACAAAAAAGAAGCTTCTTGGGCTGGAGAGATGGCTTAGTGGTTAAGTGCTTGTCTGTGAAGTCGAAGGACCACAGTTTGAGGCTCAATTCCCGAGTAAGCCAGATGCCTAAGGAGGAGCACGTGTCTGGAGTTCGTTTGCAGTGGCCTCTGGATAATGCACCAATGTCCTTAATGGAGAATTTCACAAAGTGATCAGAAATTTCCCCTCAAAAAATTTTCTCCTCTCCCTTCTTCTATACTATAGCTGATGGTGGGCAATGAGTTTTGTAGCTTAAAGATACCTATGGAAAGGCTGAGGATCACCTTCATCCCCCATCTTTTTGTTAGCCAACTGCTAGTTGTCTCCATAGAACAAATGTGTTGAGAGTATTAACTGGTTAATCTTTGTGCAGTGCTTTAACGAGGAGAAAGGCTACATAGAACACTAAAAAGATTTAGTACTGGACCATTTTCACACCAAACAATAGAAGTCCCAGAAAAAGAGCACACTTCAAAATTGAAAATAAGAGAACAATAAACCCAAGGTGGAGATGGGAAGTGCAGAGTGTGTGAGTCTGTGTTGCTTAGTAAAAGGAAGCATGGAAACCCAGCCAAGAAGATGGGGTAGAAATCACAAGTTCCACAGCAAAGCACCTGAATGTGTGTGCTGGATCTGAAAGACAAAATGAGACAGTCAAGTGTCAGGAACTTGAAGCCGACAGCAAACCTCCCCACCCCATATCCGGTGAAGCACAGGGCCCCTTTTCATGGGGACCATGTGGAAGAATAACTTTGTATCCCATTCCCTGAAATCTCTCCTACAAACAGCAATCTGTTCCCAAGGCCAGCTGCCCTAAAGCCAGCACATGAAAGGGAGTGTCTTTCTTGGTGTCATCAAGTGGATCCCAGGATGGATGCCAAGCCACTGGAAAAAGTTCAGCCCTTTTGGAACCCAAAACCAACTACACTCTTCTTGAGAGAGAGAGAATAGCCTCTTTTCGTCACAGACATAGAGCTAGGACAAGGCCACCACAGAACCCAGGTCTTTCTCCTACCAATTCAGACCAAGAACAATAAAATGCTAGATTTCTTCCTGGAAATTTGGGGAATAGCCTGGGACTAACAGTATTCCTTGGGCACTTTTTTTCTTTTTTGCATATGCTAGGTTGTCAAGTACCTTGGTTACCTGAGCTCAGTTCTGGCCTGTCATTAGACCTATAGAGACGGGACTGGCAGCATTCTCAGGCACTCCTCGCAGCATCCTTGGGTAGTACAGACCATGTCTTTGCAGAGAAGGCTGTAAATCTTTACTTTTTTCAATACACAGAGTGTTATCTAAGTAACCACATGGAACACCTATAGTAGGACACAAAGACTGGGTACCAATACCAAACCCATGACCTCTAGCATGAAGAATCTTCTCTCCAACCCAAACTTCATTTCTGTGCCTAACTACACATTGTTTTACTTGTTTGTTACCTAGAACTCTTCCTAAGGAGGATGGAGGCCAAGGGAAGTCAGAACAAACATGATGCAGTTTGAATCCTGAGTTACTTGGGAAATATTGGACAAGTTCCCTACCTCTTCAGACCCTCATATTAGAAAAAGGACAAATTCAAACCTCCTTCACTAGTTGCTGAATCTCTTTAAACAATAAGAATTATGGTACTAATCTCATTTTCCTAAAACCAATATTTGGAGCCTGTTTTACATTATCACTTAAAAGACCTACATGCCCATACATATTAAGTAAATAGCATAATAACAAAATTTGGGCTTTCATTGTTCTTTCTGTGAAATCTGTAATTTAATTTAGAAGCATTGTGAACACAGGAATCTAGTTCTGTTCTCAATTACTGAAAGACAACTTTCAAACACAGATGGATGATCTCCTGAATCCCACTTTGACTCCAAAATGCAATGGCCCAGAATATCACCTCACCATGTTTACAATTTTAAACAAAAAACTATTAAGAAATTGTTCACAGATTGATTTTGCCAGACTTTCTGTGACAAAATGGCAAAGAGTGTTTTTATAACTGACTTCACATCTAATACTGCAACTGATTCCAATATGGTGGAGTTACCAGAATTCTGATCTCTCTACCACTTTAAATCCCAGAAATATATGAGTATATAACAGGATTCTATAAATAAGGGTCAGGTTCGATCTCTGAGATCCATGGTATAGTCTTACAATGTTCTTAAGCCATTTAAAAATTATCAACTTGGTTCCACTGCCTAAATTCTCTCATCATATGAACACGTTGTACAAATGTCTCAGTCAGATTATATATCCTGTTAATTTGCAATAGAAGGGAAAATTCTAGTCAATAAGACCTGAAGGGAGATCTTCTGGAGAAGACATTGGGAAGACATTGGCATTTCCTAACAGAAGTTAGTATCTACTCTCTCTCTTTCCTTGCCCTTTCTCCCCTTGGCATAAATATTGACAGGATGGCTGGAGCAGCAGCAGCTGTTCTGTGACCACAAGGAAAAACTTGAGAAAATAGAAGAGGCACAGCCTTTACACCTCTGTACCACAGGCTTAGAGCTGGATTCGCTGTTTCTCAGCTTCTTGATACGTGAAAAGTAAACATCTCAATTTATGAACCTACACTGGGGAGTCTATTATATCCAACTGGAGGAAATCCAGACTGATATATTTGGCAATTTTTATTTCCCAAAGATTATTTCAGCAGATGCTCCCCTTAGATCTCGATGAAAGAGGTGTCCACTCTTAAATGGGCTCTCTTTACACCAGAGCCTGGAAGAAGACAGCAGCCACATCTTATCAACTTGGCCATAAAAACACATGTTGCGCACACACACTTGCTCAGCAAAGGATGACTTAGTTATGCTCACATGAGACTAGAGAAAGCAAGCAGCATCAGGAGCTGAGCAGCCACAGCATCCTTCATGGTAAAACCTGTGCCGTCTACTCAGAGAGGAGGGAGAAGACAGCCAAGAAGAGAGAGTGACAGTATAACAAGACTACCACCAAACCTCCATGTTTTCATAATTAACAGGCATCATGGATAAATGTAGCCAGTGCTCTTTATAAAGTCATTGCCAAGGCTCTAGAGAGAAAGTATTTAAAGTACTTTTGGTAATTTTGGTTATTTCTTTACCTTATGCATGCTACTACATCTATGCCCTTCACCTCTTTTCTCTCCATCCCATCCTTCTCTTCTTCCTTCTTCAATCAGGGATGCAGAGAAGAGCCCATCCTCTCTAATATCCAGATCCTCTGTGATACTCATCAACACAGAATCCTAGTCTTTGAGCTTCAACAACCTTCTCCCCCAAACTTGCATTAATCTGAGAGTTGTACTCTGCCTCTGTTTGATTCACTGTCACCTGCTGCCTTCATGGCAGCCAAAGCCACTATCCACATTGCGTCTGACTTGAGGGTTTCCTGGTACCAGTCTGCTTCCTTCTCACAGCCTCCAACCTCTCTTAATGACCACTGGAACAACTAAAGCTAAAGTTCCATTTCCTCTCACTTTCCAAGTTTGTCAATGTACAGTTTAAGCAATAGCCCTGGGACCCAAGTGAGATCATGCACACAGCACACAAGGCACTGCAGGGCCATTATGTATCTGTCCATGTCTACGCTTTTGCCTTGAGCCTGGCATTTTCATGAACTACGAGGCTTGATTTTCCTGACTTAGAATTCATTGATAAGCATTTTTTTCTACATGTATCTAATCTTACTTAACCAATTAAAAGTGGTAAGAATATGCTAACAGGCACTCATTTGCAAATCCTGCCAGCCCAGATTCTATCCCCCAGTACCCATGTAAAAGCCAGATGCACAAAGTGATACAGGTATATGGAGTTTGTTTGCAGCAGCATAAGGCCCTGCCATGCACCCCATTCTCTCTCTCTCTCTCTCTCTCTCTTTCTCTCCACCCTTGCAAATAAATAAAAATAGTTTATTTATTTATTTATTTTGAGAAAGAGAGAAAGGCAGATAGAGAGAATGGGTGTACCAGGACTTCTAGCCACTGCAAACAAACTCCAGATGCATGTGCCCCATTGTGCATCTGACTTACATGGTTCCTGGGGAATTGAACTTAGATCCTTAGTCTTTGCACACAAATGTCTTAATTGCTAAGCCATCTCTCCAGCCCCCCCAAACTATTTTTAAATGAATATATGGATGAAACTAAATAGACATTCATCCATGACTGAATGTGACCACTATTGAGCTGTAAATACATAAGGGTACAGAGCACACACATGTCATATTTCCAGGCTCAACATTACACTTCAGTTATGTAGGTGTTCCCACTGGAAAGGTACATGAAAAGGTACACAGGACCTCTCTGTACTCCTCTACAAATCGTTGCAAGTCTATAATTATTTCAAAATTTCAGTAGCACAGGAAGCTCCTAGCTTCTTGGCATTGCTCAACACTAGCCATGATGCAGCAGACTACTAACATTTGTTGTGGCTGTTATTTACATAAATAGCTGGTAACTCTAGATGCTGGTTTCCTAAGTATCCTTATGTGTCTTTTAAATTTGGTGAATAGTTTTAACCTCAATGTCTGCCTGGTTGTAAATGTGAATTTGATTCTGTCATTCAGGGAATAAGCCTCCCACCTTTACCTTTTTGCTATCTAAAAAGATTGAAATCAAATCTCCTGTCTTCACCAAGGTGGAGGTCGACGAGGGTCCTTTCATCAGCACATGGGGCATCCACTGAGACAGGGACTTTGGTGGATCTGATCATCCAGTCCCTCTATTCCACTGAGTTTTACAAGCACATAAATGACATCTTCAGAAGATTTTGTACATTTTCTTGATCTACCAATGTAGAAGAGCCACTTCACACAGAAACCACAGAAGAAAAGAACAACCTATCTGACTAAATATTTTTGAAAGTTATCATACCAAAACAAAAACAATATGATTTAAAAATGGACAATTTCATTTGTAAACTTCATGCAACCCAGTAAAGTGACATAAAATGAACAGGGTATACAAAGTGTTTTAGGAAGAAAATACCTAGAGCACTGGAGAGATGACTCAGTGGATAAAGTATTTTCCATGCAAGCATGAGGACCTGCACTCAGATCCCAATCACCCACATAAAACACACACTGAGGCATACCAGAAATCCCTGCTCAGGGGAGACAGGAGGATCCCTGACACTCACTGGACACCTAGTCAGGCTGAAATGGTGAGTGCTGGGTTCAGTGAGGGACTATCTCAACAATAAAATAATGTGGAGAGCTAAAGAGGAAGACACCCAATATCAACCTTTGGATTCCACATGCACACACAAATACATACACACACATACACAAATGTGCACACACATACATATGTCACACACACACATAAGGCCACATGACATTTTATTCAGATTTCCACTCACATGTGTATGGAGTGTACCCATCTGCACACATGTGCATACACTACACACATACAAACACAGACCACACACAAAAAATATGAATTTTGAATAAACTTTTGAATCAATGCTTTACATTGCTGATGAATAAATGTAAATGTAGAGATTGCCTAGTGGATAGGGAGTTTGCCTGAAAGCCAAAGGATCCCGGTTTGATTCCCCAAGACACACATAAACCAGATGCACAAGGTGGTACATGCATATAGAGTTTGTTTGCAGTGACATGCCAATTCTCCCTCTCCCTCTCTCATAAATAAATAAATTAAATATTTTTTAAATGTGAGTATGATTTTCCTTATTCAGTTGGCAAAAAAAATAGAAATATAAAGCCTAAAAATGTCAATGATGTGGAAAAGAAGAAATGTAAGGGTTTTATTCAGTAAATATAAGGAAGAGGAAATATACTGGGGGCACTTTAGCAATATCAAAGTGCACATATATTTAGATTAATTCTACATATTGAAATTTATCTTGTGGATATACTTGTAAAAAGATATAAAGTATGTATGCAACATGGTTTATGACACCATTGCTAAGAGTAGCAAAACAAACATAAATAACTTCAGTGTTTCTAAACTGTTTATGGAATAGTAAAAGACATGAAGGAAATCTATGTAGTCATTAAAAATAATGAGCCAGCTCTAGAGAGGTTAATGTGGCAAGATCTCCAAGATATGCTATTGACTTTATTATTTTAAAAGACAAAACTTATACCTGCAAGAGAGAAAGTAAACCTTTTATGTATAAATATTCTCTTCCAGGAAAACATAAGAAACCTTTAAAAAGCCCTTCATCATTGGGGAAGGAGAGTTTTCCTTACAGTGGCTCATAGGTTAGCTTTGCTTTCTTTGTTCATGTGTTTGTTTTGGTTTTATGAGACGGAGTCTCTGTGTGCAACCCAGACTGATGATGAATTGCCAGCCTTCCTGCTCATCTTCCTCTGACGGCTGGTTATAAGCCTGTGCCCCCAACCCAGCTCACACCTTTGTTTTCTTCCTTGTACTTGTCTGGGACTTGATATAACAGAAGCATTAAAAAAAAAAAAAAAAAAAAAAAAAACTCAAGTGACTGGGCTGGAGAAATACCTTAGTGCTTAAGGCATTTGCCTGCAAAGCCAAAGGACCTTGGTTCGATTCCCCAGGTCCCATGTAAGCCAGATGCACAAGGGGGTGCATGCATCTAGAGTTCATTTGCAGTGCCCTTGCATGCCCATTCTCTCTCTTCCCCTCTCTCTCTCTCAAATAAATAAATAAAAATAAAGTAAAAATAAATTTAAAAACACACAAGTGACATCAGTGCACTGGAATAATGGCACACCACTCCTGGATTGTCACTCTCACTGCTTCCCTTAAGTGTCCCGGCACAACCCAGCACATAATAAAAGGCTCTGCATGCTTGCTACAGATCCATGTCAAGTGAAAAACATCTGGCTAGGGAGATGACACAGTCAGTAAAGTCCTTGCCTCACGGGCATGAGGATCTGAGTTTGATCCCCAGTACTCACAGAAAAACACCAAGGGTAGTGGTATAGTGGTATGGACCTATAATCCCAGCCCTGGGAAGGTGAGAACAAGAGAAGCCTGGGTCTCAGTGAAGAGCCCACATAATTTTGCTGGTGAGCTTCAGTCCAACGGGAAGCTCTGTCTCAAAAAAAAAAAAAAAAAAAAAGTGGTGAACGGTGTTCCTTGTGGGTCAACACCCTAGTTTGTCCTCTGGCCTGCACATACACACACACATTTTGAAAGTTAAATCATGATTTTAATGGTAATATAGTTAAAATTTTTTAAAAATTACAAAAATTTCATTTGCCAAATCATGAGTTTGTGTGGTTTCTCTAAGTACCTCCTCAGTTTGGCTACAATAGCAATAAGTTCTTTCAAAGACCCAAAGGATTGACTCTAAAAGTTGAGGAGGTCTCAAATAGTCTCAAATTCTGATGAGAGCCATGCACCATTGTCTTCTCAAAATACACACATAAACATGAATACATATGTGTGTGTCCACACAGACAGAAATATTTGTGTTGAACTCCAACCATGAAGTGCATTTCCCTAAACTTTACCACATAACAGAATCATCTGGAATATAATTGAAATACAGATTCATCATAGCCCAGAGTATCAATTCAATGGGAATAGGGCAGACCCCAAAACTGTCAAATCTCCATGTTTTCCAAGAGTCCTAATGCTGTTGGTCTGGGGACCACACTTTGGAAATGACAGCTTAAAAATATAATCCATCAGTCCCTGCAGATTTGAGTACATGTGAAAATTACTAGTGGCCCCTTACTTTCCCTCTTCACATCAGTCTCATTTCTTTGATTTATTTAACTTATCTATTTCTGTGTGTATGGAAGCATTTTGGAGGTCAGAAGAGTACTGGGATTCATCTTCTTTGAGATGGGGCCTCTTACCTGTGCAAGCCAGTCTGGTCTATGAGTGAGTGGCTTCACATGGGTGCTGATGAACTTAACTTGGTAAAGCAGGCTTGCAAGCAAGTGCCTTTAACTTCTGAGCCATTCTGCAAGCCCCAGACTTTCCTCAGGATAGTTTTTTGTTTGTTTATTTGTTTTGCTTAACTTGGGTTTGAATCTAGAGCTTCAGGCATACCAGACAAGTATACTGCCATTGAGTCATGACCCCCTTCATTTCTATTTTAATCATTCGCTTGACCTTGACAATCTGCCAGCCATTCTTTACAGTAAAGGAACACTAGATTACAATGTCACCTGGTCCAAACCTAGCCATTCTTGATTCTTCTCCAAGCTACACAAGCATATTAGATGCTAATTTGTTTCTTTTCAGCATTTCAACATTTTTTTTTCAAAAGCTCATTTCTCTTCCTATTTCATTTCTTGCCACTTTCCTCACAACTACTCTTTGGTATTTATCTCAGTGTTGCAGCTCTGCAGTTCACACATTATCGGGCAAGGCATCAGCAGGCTCACTCTCTTTGGAGACCTCAGAAAGAACAGATTCCTGGCTTTCCAGCTCCCAGAAGCCCCACATTTCTTGGCTCACAGTCCTCTCCTCCTACCAATCTGAGCCCTGTTTCCACCCTCACTTCTCCTTTTCTGCCCCCTTCTTATATTGACATTGGGTTAATCTCAAGATCCCAAATGTAATCACTTCTGCAAGACATTTTTGACATATAAGTTAACAATAGTCAGAGGGCCAGCCAATAAGCTTTAGACATCTTGAGGTAGCGGTGGAGATGAGGAAGCATTATTCAGTTGACCACAGGCCCTAGAGTGAAAGGAGAAGAATCAAGAGTGCTGAGGTGTTCTTTTCTCATTACTGTAAACAAATACCTGACCAGAAGCAACTTAAGAAAAGCAAGAGAAGAAGAGAAAGGAAGGGAGGAGAGTACTTAATAGGTTGATATTGTATATATGTAAGTACAGTGACTGAGATGTGGAGGTAATATGATGGAGAATGGAATTTCAAAGGGGAAAGTGTGTGGGCGGAAGGAGGGTATTACCAAGGGATTTTTTTATAACCATGGAAAATATTAATAAAAAATTTTAAAAAAAGAAAAAAAAGAAAAGCAAGGATTTATTTTTGTTTACTGTTTTGAATGGAAACTTCACTGTGGAAAAGGCATAGCAGCCCAATTTGCCACATTGCAGCTGGAGTCAGGAAGCAAAGGACTAAGAGGAAGCGAGGCTGGGCTATTGAACCTCAAGTCCCACCCCCAGTGACCCACTTCCTCCAGCAATGGTCCACCTCCTAAAGGTTCCACAAACTTTCCAGACAGGGTCAATAAGCTGGGAACAAAGTGTTCTAACACATGAGCCTATAGGAGACAGGTAATAACAGGTGTTGGGCCAGGTGATGTTGAAATATCCAGTATCTCTTGGGAAAGGAACAAGAGGACCACAAGAGACAAAAGAATTGGGAGAGTAATTCAACGTGCCTGGGCAGTGCAAAAGAGATGAAGAGTAAGCACTCATTTGCTAATGAACACAGTGAAGGCAGGGTCAGGATAAAGATGGACCCAGGTCAGTGCCTGCCACAAAGATGCTCAGTAAATAAAGACTTGGGCTGGAGAGATGGTTTAGCGGTTAAGTGCTTGCCTATGAAACCTAAGGACCCCGGTTCAAGGCTCAATTCCCCAGGAACCACATTAGCCAGATGCATAAGGGGGGGCGCACGCATCTGGAGTTCTTTTTCACTGGCTTGAGGCCCTGGCGTGCCCATTCATTCATTCTCTCTCTCTCTCTCTCTCTCCCTCCCTCCCTCCCTCCCTCCCTCTCTCTCTCTCTCTTTCTCTGTTGCTCTCAAATAAATAAATAAAAATAAATAAATAAACACTTACTGTATAAGTCAACACAGTGAACACAAGGTCAAAATATGGATAGACCTCAGGTCAGTGCCTGGCACAAGGGAGACAGATGTTGAGTAGGCATTCATTGTGTTAATGAACACAGTGAAGACAGGGATGGGATAGGGACCAGAGCACTCAGAAGTTCCTGGGAGTTCCAGAAGGCTTCCCACAAGAGATGATGCACATGAACTAACAACTCTTTTTTAAAGACCTAATTATGCAGTGAGAACTATGGATCGGCTTGCTACAGAAACCAACAGGCCCAATCCCAGTAATTTACAGCATCAGTGAGCGTCCACTCAAACAACCCACCAGCTTCCCCAAGTCACTTCCAGGCTCTACTTCGTGTGTCTTCCCAGTCCAGGTCCTCAGACACACGAGCACTGATACATAGGCAGCCTGCTTTGTTAGCAGTGGGCAAAGAGGAAGGGCAGCCACGTTATGGCTCTCAGACCCTCCGCTAGTCATGGCACACACCTTGTGTCCATCCTCAAAGCACTGGCTAAACTACTTACATGGCCAAGTCCAGCTAGAGCAGGTTTACTTCTCTTATGAGTGATGGAAGGGCACCAGAAGTCATGAGACAACAGCAAGGACAGAGAATCATGGTGATCATTATTCCACCATGAAACTGATTGCCATGCTAGGGCTGCCACAACAAACAACACATTCTGGCTGGCTAAACCAACAGACTTATTTCCCAACAATTCTGGACATCAGAAACCAAAGATCCAGGTGTCAGTGGGGTTAGTTTTCTAGGGCCCTCTCTCCTTAGTTTGCAGATGGTCACCTCTCTTTGGGTCTTCACATGGTCTTCCATCTCTGTGTGCACACAGCGTTGAGTTTCTTGTGTCTTTTTCTGTGTCCAAATTTATTTTTCTTAGAACACTAATCAATCAAAGTTAATGGCTGTGTGTGTGTGTATGTGTGTGCGTGTGTGTTATGTATGCATGTGGTAGAAAGATGTGCTTTTCCCATATATATATATACAGGCCAGAGGAAGACATCAGGTATCTTCCTCTATTGCCCGTTTACCTTATTTTAATTGGGACACTCACTGAATCTAGACTGGTGGTTTTTGAGCAAGGCCCAGCCCTCCTCCTGTCTCCACCCCAGCCTCCCCCCCACCAAGAACTGGCATTAGAGGTACATGCATGACCAGTCCAGGCTTTTACGTGGGTTCTGGGAATCAAACTCAGGTTCTCATGTTTGAGCAGTGAGCACTCTTACCCATGAAGCCGTCTCCCCAGGCCTCCTGTGGAGCCTTGTGGTTCTGTCCACACCTGCAGAGCCCTAGCAGCTCTCTAAGGACAACTGCTCATCTGCTGCTGGTCTCTATTAGAGGAAGATGTGTGGGCAGGCAGCTTTCTGGGACACTCTCTCCCTCCCAGTGGACCCTGTGATCAGGTGTCAACAGGCTACATCATGATCTCTCCCAGAGCATCCCTTCTCCCCAGGCAGCTTGAACAAGGTAGAACATAGTGGACAAAATGTTCTGCTCAACTTCTCCATGACAATTGCTGCCTTCCAAGTACCTCCCAAAGAATGGACCATTGTCAAAAGTACACACACAGCAACTTCCCCTGTACATCCTCCCTCCTGTCACTGTGTGAAGGGAAGACTGTGTTCAGAGAAGTGCAGGGTCAGAAGTGGAAACTGTATTGCCTGCGCCCAGGGCCACTGACAAGACCAGCCCTGAGGCAACCAGCACGTGGAGCTTGTTACAGGGGGAGCTCAGATTAGCCTTCAGGGCAAGTAGTCCTGCTTTTTGACAGCCCACCTTCTCAATGGTGCCATAGTCCTCCAGGACTACAAATGGACATACCAGTCTAACCAGAGGGCTCTGCAGCCAGATGATCTGAGTTCAAATCCTTGCTATTGATTCATAAATTTGAGCCTTATGGGTTTGAATTACTGAGCCTGCCCTTCAGTGAAAGGTTATAGCCAACTTAAACAGCCTTGTGAGGCAGGTAACAGGACCAGCTATGAGCTATGCTGCCGACATCATAGGGTTGTTCTGAGTTCTGAGTGAGAAAATATGCAGATCACATTCAGCCCTGTAACTTGATAAGCCCTCCAAAGGCACCTGATACTGTATCCCGATCTCACCTCTCAGCTATGTCCTGCTGCCGCTATCTGCACGTCGCTGGTTCTACCACTCGTTCTTCCTTAAACAAAAGTACGTGGTCCTCCATTTTCCATCACAGCACTTAGTACAGTAGAAGACCATACCTGTGCTGAATGACTGAATGGTCAAAGTAACTGTGGATGACCACCTACAAAGAGAGCACAAGACAGTAAATAACCATTTGTTTCATGAATAAAAAGACGGGGTGAGGGTTTAGCTAACTCTAGGGTTAGAGACGAGAGTTGCAGTTTCATTTAATTGCAATTAGGATTTAACCTGGATCCGGAAAGAGCTTCCTCAGAGGTGGATACAAGTGGTGGTCTTGCCAGGCAGGCCTCTGTCGAGGGTGGAGCTCTACCTGCACCCACCATGAGGAAGGGGAGTCCTGTCTTCTGAGGACGCCAAGGGGAAGCAAGATACCTGCCTCCGAGCCATGAGGAGTTTGCAAGGGACGAGAGCTGCAGGGGACTGTTTTTGTGTTCCTGCTGCAGTACAGTGCTTCTGCATTCCATCATGGTTGATAGAGGAGGCCATGAGGCCCTCATCCATTCCTAGGAGTTTTGGGCTGCTGATCACTGCTTAGGGAATGGAAGACACTTTCTGCAGTGGTTTAGCCACTGGTAGGCTGCACATGCTCTGATAAATAATCCCCCACCTGTGCCCACACAGACAACCCTAGTTAAACTTAGTGGGTCACACAAATACCCAAGAAATGACATCAAAGGTGTGCATGAATCTGGAGTTCACTTGCAGTGGCTGGAGGCCCTAGTTCACCCATTCTCTGTGTCTCTCTTCTTTTTCTCTTTCTCTCTCTCTCCTTGCAAATAAACAAATAAAAACATTTTTAAAATAATAAAACAGGGAAGGAGAGATTGCTTACTGGTTAAGGTGCTTGCCTGCAAAGTCTAAGGCCCCAGGTTTGATTCTGCAGTACCCATGTAAGCCAGACACTCAGAGTGTACATGCTTCTGGAGTTCCTTTGCAGTGGCTACAGGACACAGTCTCAGTCCCTCCCTCCCTCCCTCCCTCCCTCCCTCTCTCTCTCTCTCTCTCCTCCCTCACCCTGTAAAGGTGTTAACCAGAGGGTGGAAAATGATCAGTAATCCAAAGATGGATCTGCATGAGGTCACAGTGGGCCTAAAGAAAACTCTCCAAGGATACTCGTCCTTGGGAAAGCTCCTCCTGAGAATGCTGCCAAGGCCAGCCTGCCAAGACCACACCACTCCCCTGATGGGGCTGCCAAGTCACTGGAGAAAGCCAGCTACCATGGACTTTTGCCCAGACAGATAAGGGAATTCTAGATGACTCTCCCATGCGTCTGGTTAGCTCCAAGGCTGCGGCCGGGGTGACCAGGCTGCCCTCCTTCCAACAGAGCGCCACTGCCCAGCCGCCCTCCCCCCAGCCCCACTCTGGAGTTCCCTGGGCTCTGAGCTCCACAGCTTGGCAGCCCCAAGGGCCGGCAGCTGTAGCTTTTCAGGCCAGTGGGGCTGCTAATTATAGCGACGCCCTGTCACCTTCACTTCCTTGTCACCAAGCACAGCTGCTACCATGTCACACCTGCGCTGGTTACTGTGGTTTGGGATTTCTCTGTTAGTTAAGGGCACAGCATCCCAGGGCCAGCAGCCCTCACCTCAGGATCCCAGAGTCCAGATGACGGGGCTGTTTACCCTCGCTCTGCCACCGCTGGCCTCATGGCTTCTCCTTTTCTTCCTTTCTCCTTTCTTTGCTTGACCCCATGCTCTCTCCTCTTACATTCTTACTGTTTCTAGACCTTTTCGTCCTCAAGCCTAGGAGCAGCCAGCCCCCTAATATTTGACCTGGCACAGAGGTGGCTGACCTCCTCTTCAGGATCTCATCTTTATTTTTTTTTCATTATTTATTTGAGAAGGAGATAAGTAAGCAGAGAGAAATGGACAGAAAAAGAGAGAGTGGGTGCACCAGGCCTCCAGCTGCTGCAAATGAACTCCAGATATAAGAGCCCCTTGTGCAAGAAGCTTGCGTGGGTCCTTTGGCTTCGCAAGCAAGCGCCTTCACCACTCAGCCATTTCTCCAGCCCTGTTTTAAAGAATAGAAGCTACAGATGATTGTGCCAACCTGAGCACAGTGGCCTTCAACATTGCACACGTGCGGGTGTGCCTGCATGCGTG
The DNA here is from genome assembly GCF_020740685.1 of Jaculus jaculus. Classification (NCBI taxonomy): domain Eukaryota; kingdom Metazoa; phylum Chordata; class Mammalia; order Rodentia; family Dipodidae; genus Jaculus; species Jaculus jaculus. The sequence continues at coordinate 38,327,914 of NC_059103.1, forward strand.
TGTGCGTGCAAGTGTGCATGTATGTATTTTTCCCAAAATGCTGTTAAGTTAGTTCTGCTCTCCCAGGATATTCTGTTAGACAGCACTGTGATGCAGGATGGAAACTTCACACCTGTAGTGATCACACCTCCTCCCAAATCATCCATTTCACCCTCCTCTGCATTCTTCCTACCAACCTATAAGCATGTTTCAGGTATTTTTTCCCCCATTGAAAAAAAGTAGAAAACCCTGGATCTCACATCCACTTGAGCTATTAGCTATGTCTCTGGCCAGTTCCACTCTTGGAAGTGTGGTCCACCCTGACATGCCCTTGTCTCACCTCCTACCCCTCACCCATACACTCCCTTGAATTCACACATGCTGCCAACATCAGGGAACCTTCCTGTCATCCTTCCTCACCTGTCCACCTATTCTCTCTGTGGCCCTTGATGATAGTCACTCTTTTCTCTCCTAAAATTCTTTTTTTAATATTTTATTTATTTATTTGAGAGAGAAAGTGGCAGACATAAAGAGGAAAGGGAGAGAAAGAAAGGGTATAGGTGCCCCAGGGCCTCCTGCCGTTGCTAATGAACTCTGGACACATGCACCACTTTATGTATTTGGCTTTATATAGATATTGGGGAACTGAAGCCCGGCCACCAGGCTTTTCAAGCAAGTGCTTTAATTGTTGAAATGCCTTTAACTGTTGAGCCATCTCTCTAATCCCGTATCCCCTAAATTCTATGAATTAACACTTTCTGAGTATGTTCATTCCTCCCCTGTCCCCTTTGCTGGGTCCTCCCCTACCCATCCTCTGAGAGGATTCTGGAGAGGAAGCAGGGACCCCTGACAGCTCAGGTCCAGACATTTTTTCCTCTAGAGGGATCATGGCTTTATGCACTTCCTGTGATGACTTTTGTATCGAAGACATTGACTCCATCCAGTCCTCCACTAGGAGTCAGATTGATATCCAATAGATACTTCAAAAGGCTTACTTCTAACCTATGGCTGCCAAAATTCCTGTGTTGGCCTCTTCTTCCTCGAGTGGTCTTCATTATGAAACAACCACCCTACTCACCTCATTATTTGAAGGACAAACTTGCACCTGCCTTCTTTTTAACCCTGCGTCATGTACTTTTTGTTCATTCCTCCCCCCCCCACAAGTAACCACCCTACCCTCTTAGAGCTCCTGCCCCCTTCACTCCTCCGAAAGTCCCTTCCTCTCCGTGAGCCATCTGCAATGCTCACTACTTGCCTTCTTCACCTTCATCAGGCTTAAGGTCATTCTTCCTATAGAACACAGAGGACTCTTCATGACACCTGTGTGTGACTTTGCTAGTCCTCTCTTCACAGCCATTCAGTGCCTTCCTGTTGCTCCTAGGAAAGTAACTGACACACAGAAACTGCTCAATGATCAGCTGCTGGATGAAGGAATAAATGAATCCTTAGCCAAGTCCACACAACTAAACACAAGAATAGATGCTTTTCAGTTGCTTAGGAAACAGCCTTTGTTGTTCTTTGCACACTGTTCGGGTTTGATTATTGACTTAATAAGGAGCAGCTACCGTTCATTAAGAGCGCTCTCATTCTTGAACTATAAAGGTGGTTGGTCCAGCTCCCTTACTTACAGGGTGGTATCACTGCTGTGTGCCAGAGTTGGGGTTTAAGCACAGAACTGCCATTCTTCAGGGTGGTCTCTTAGCATCATCACCAGTTCAGCAAGGAGTTCTTGAGAACTAAATATACCAGAACTTCAAGGCACTTGGGGACAAAAAAAAAAAAGACAAAATTCTTTGCATTCGAAGGACCTCCTTCCAGAAAGGATTGGTCAATGAATGAACAAAATAGCTAAGTTAGGCCTGGATATAGTTCAGCTTTTAAGGCATTTACCTGACAGCCTGGATTCAATTCCCCAGGGCTCACATAAAACTGGATGCACAAAGTGGCCCATGCATCTAGAATTTATTGAGAGTTACCCTGGTGCACTCATACACATTCTTTCTTTCTCCCTCCCTCCCTCCCTCTCTCTCTCTCTCTCTCTTCCTCCCACCCTCATTCTCTCTCCAATGTGCTTATAAATTATTTTGTAAACAGAAACTAAGTCAATAAATGTATCTATAGTGACCTGCCTTTAGAAATCAGTCACTTAGTGAGGCCCCTTTGCCTACTAATTTCTATGAATTGTGTAATTTCTCTCTCTCCCTGTCCATCCATCACATTTTTAATGATTTTTTTTTATTATTAACAACATATTTCGTATGGATATATCATATGTTGGTAACCTCTTTTCCTTTCTCTCTGCCCCCATTCTGCTAGGGACCCTCATCTTTGGGGTTACAGGTATTCCCCATGGGGTTGTAGTTTATGCATTGTGGGAGCAGCAGTCAGTTATTTTGGGAAGGAGGGAATGCCTCTGGGCATGATGTCTCAACCTGTGGCTCTTAAAATCTTTTCCACCCCCTTTTTTGCAAAACTCCCTGAGCCCTGGTTGGTGAGATTTAAATCTACTTCAGTGACAAGTACTTAGGAGTCTCTGGATCTCTGCTTTGATAAGTGTTGTTCAGTATCCTCAGGGTTTGTATCCTATACCCTGGCACTGATTATGAGGTTCAGCATGGAAGCAGCACTCTCGCTTGTCTCCCCATTCCTTCGTGGTTTCAGCTCTGACTTGGCTGAAGTGTGAGAGGTAGTTTATCTTCTCTGTTCTTGCTGCCACTATAAATGATGCCAATATTATCCCATCATTGAGCTGGTCACAGAGTGTCTAAACATGAGTTTCTTGCTGGGGCTATGTGGCACTAGTGCCCCAGTCAGCACCAGCTACCTTAACTTGTGATCAGGGGCTACCTTAACCCTCAGGAGAAGAATCAGACTGCAAGCACTGAGGACGTCTGGCTGAACTTGACCGGTTCATATTTACCATCCCCTGCCTCTTGCTTCCCAGATAGGCTGCTCAGCACCATGCAAAGTACACAGGGGCTCCAAGCATCTAGAACATGCTTACATTTCCAGATGACATTTCCACTGAGTGAGTGGGTCACACTCAAACACAGAGCTAGGATGACATCTTTCCAGGTGACAAGGAGTATGAACTGGTAGAGTGAGAAGCAGTTAGAAAAAAAAGCTATATGGATACATAAGGTGATGAACATAAGGCATTTTGTAAACCATAAGGTCCTGTACCTAAGAGATTATTGTCATTTGCTTAAGTGATACCTGCTGTGTGTTAAGGTTGTTTCTTCAATGACTCCTCTGGAAAACAGTTGTGTCAGGAGAAGCTCCCAATGGTGTGCTTCTCAAAGGAGCTGTTTTCTATTGTTAATGGAGGTACAATTCACATAGCATAAAATCAGATGGTTTAAAGTAGATAATGTAGTGACATTAGTATATTCACAATGTTCTAAAAGCCTACTTCCAAAATGTTTTCATCAGTTCAAAAATAAACCTCATATCCATTAAGCAATTTCTCTCCACTTACCTTCTTCCCAACCTTTGACAACCACCAGTGTTTTATAAATGTAAGGATTTATCTACTGTCTTTCTCTCTTTGTGTCTAGCTTCTTTTGCTTAGCACAATGAGTTTGAGGTTTGGACATGCTGCAGCATTAAAGTATGAAATAGTGGGCTGGAGAGATGGCTTAGCGGTTAAGCGCTTGCCTGTGAGGCCTAAGGACCCCGGTTCGAGGCTCGGTTCCCCAGGTCCCACGTTAGCCTGATGCACAAGGGGGTGCACGCGTCTGGAGTTCGTTTGCAGAGGCTGGAAACCCTGGCGTGCCCATTCTCTCTCTCTCCCTCTATCTGTCTTTCTCTCTGTGTCTGTCGCTCTCAAATAAATAAATTAATTAAAAAAAAAAAAACAAGTAGCATCAGCACATTTTCCCTTTTCAAGACTAAGGGATATCTGGTTGTAGGGACAACTCACAATTCAGCCAAGCCTTCATCTACTGATGGACACTGAGGCTGCTTCTACCTTTTGATTATCGCAGAGAATATTTCAAGTCTTTGGAGTGTTTGCCTACAAGTGGGATTGTTGCATCCTGATATAATTTTGTTTGAAGACCTGAAGGAGTTTGTTGAACCTTAACAGGGGCAAATATGGAGCACAGGATAGGGTTGCTGTGGTGAGAAAGGAGGTGACAAGCCAGGAAGCTCTGGGAGCCATGAAAGACTAATCATAAGTGGAATTCCAGGGTGTGGGAAAAAGATGGAAGAACCCCAAAGGAGACTAAGGAGAAGACCCACACAAAGTAGCATATGGGAGCCATCTGACAGAAACTTGATGGACAGGTCACAGGGAGCAAGCTCCCTGGCAAGCCAGTCCTGAATGGTGGGAACTTCTTTCAAGTTGGAGATCTAAAATCCTATTTGTTCAGGTCTGCTGAAGTTGCCTAGACCCAACTGCCTTGCATTAACTAGAGTTCATGTATTTATATCCTCCTGCTGTTAGCTCTCACACATTCATTAAATTGACCATTATTTTTACCTCATCTTCACAGTTCCTTCCCAAGTTCATAAAGAGCAGGGACCCTGGTTGTTTTTTGTTTTTTGTTTTTTTCCTTACCATCTCTTCTTATAGAGGGCTTTGCAGAACTGGGCTCTGGCTTATGCAAGCTGGTTATTTGCTTGAGTATTTAAAACTTCTGTGAATAATGAGCATCTGCCTGTTAGAGAGGTCAGTTATGAAATTCCTGCCAAATTCAGTTTTCTGCCACATAACAGTGAAGCCTGCACTTGACATTTTTGCCCAGAGCTGCAAGGTTTCTCCTTCTGCGTTTGTCAAGAGCTTTCATACTTCATGGGCATAGTCTGTGGTGGGAGCCCCATCCCCATGTGGGCAGAAGGAGGCTGGAGATGCTGAGTGGGCACTTGGGCCAAACTTCAGGCACCTTTTACTTCATATGCAGGAGGTTCCTGCCTGAAAAACACAACTTGCTGCCCTCATCTTCCACTTAGCAGTTTGTGGGGGAAATGCAGATTTAAATTTGAAGTTCTTATGATACATCCCAGTTATTATATGCTATTAGCTTTTTCTTATCCCATCAAAACAATAAATAATTATAAATAAGTATTATTATGGCAGACTGATTAAAGAGGCTCATGCAATCCAAGACCAAAAGTTGCAGACAAATGAGACTTAGAGCAATCATTTCTTCAGAAAATAGCACAATCAGAAGAATATGGAAAAAGGAAATCAGGGACTGTGTACAAGCACACATTGATGATCCACCCACTGTCACCAAGAGCCTGGTGTCCTGGTCATGTACAGACACAGCCTAATAGCTGGAGGCTGAGCATCCTTCCCATGACACTTCATGCTGGAGACTCGGGAACACACACCTAAGCTGAAGTAGAGTACTTCAGTCTAGTCAGGACAAAATGTTATTTTGTTTTCTCATTTTTATTGACAATTTCCATACATGTATAATATGTATTCTGATCTGATCTTCCACTGAACCCTATGTTGTTTCTACTGTTCTACTTTGCAGGTTGGTTTTTTTCCCTCCACCACCAGCCCTGGTAGATTTTACGCTCCAGGTTGCATCTATGTTCCACAAAGAGACCTGGAGGAGGCCTATTCATACCTTAACAAAAGACTGTCTTTGTTAGTACACTGAGTGGTATGTGCATGTGTGTGTTTACACTCGACAGAGTCAAGAGCAGAGAGGACAGCTCACCAAGGGTATGCTTCAGGGAGTGAACTTCAACATAAACTGTAAAAAATGAAAAAAATAAATGTCCAAAATTATAAATGTGTATCCTTTGGTCCAGTGACTCCACTCAAGTAAGTGATCTTCTGTGGAGAGCTGCGATGTGCCGCGCCCTAAAGATGGCGTTGGCTTCCGCCTTCCGCTAGCCCGATAGCCAGCGCTCTCTGGGATTAACAAGTCCTTATTTGGCTGAGGCTGCTTAACTAATTCTGCTTCCTTAATCGTGGACCTATCTGCATGGCTCACTAGGGTTGGCTAGCGCAGGACTACTTAGCTTGTGGGTCGGCTCTCCCCGGGGTCAGAAGATTGTTCAAGGTTCCTGAATAAACTGCTTAAAGAAGAGCTCTCGGGTCACGTCATTCTTGCTGGTCGAGGTGGTCGCGGCAATCTTCCATGCAATGGTATGTGTATTTACTATAGTAGTATTTGTAAAAACAAATAATTAGAAAGACCCTACATCTCCTTGTCTTGGGACTGCTCTTTGATTTAGACATCATAACGAGAGGCCTTCCTCGGCAGGGTCCAAATTCCTTAGTCCTTCATCAAATTTTCTCACAGGAAGGGCTCTTCCCTACTTCTCAGCCTCATCCTCTCCACCACTCTCCCAATGAGCTTTTATCTCCATTTGACTTTTGAACTCCTATTATATAAAGACCACCCAAGGCAGTTCCATATGCATGTGGGTGACTCAGTATACATATATCTTATTCTTATATATATATATTGTTTTAAGAAATTTTGAGGAAAGAACTTGAAAATTCTTTGATAATCATTTGTTACTTGTAAATCAGAATTTCAACACAAATTGCTACCTTGTAAATCCAGAGATCCTTCTCTGTGGGATTAGGAAAATGATGCAAAAATGACATTTCAGTAAGAATCGGCACAGAGCAACTTCACCGCCTCCATAACCCATTATACCTTGAGATAAACCAGAACTTAAAAGAGAGACTTTCTTATCAGCAGAACTTCCCATAGTTCTTTTCCAAGGCACAAGGATTTTGGGTTTTGTTGTTGTTGTTGTTTGTTTGTTGTTTGGTTGGTTGGTTAGTTGGTTGGATTGTTGTGGGCTTTTTTGTTGTTGTTGTTTTGTTTTTTGAGATAGAGTCTCACTCTAGCCCAAGTTAACCTGGAATTCACTATGTAGTCTCATGGTGGCCTTGAACTCACGGCGATCCTCCAACCCAAGTACTGGGATTAAAGACGTGACCACCATGCCCAGCCCAAGGCACGGTTTTTAACTCTGGGATTCTGCATCTCCCATAAGAAAACTGACAAAAGACAAAGCTGTCTGGAGGGGAGGTGCATATTAGCCACACTGCAAGGAACACCTGAAGTTGGGGCAGGTTGAAGTTGCCACACCCACAATAGTGGAACAATGGGCTGGGCTTTCTTCTCCAGCTAGGCTAGGGGAAGTCTTCTAAATGACACTTAATAGAAAGACCTCAAACCTTGGAGCGGTCAGTGGTGCTGGCTTGACTTCAGCAACCATCAGCACCCTGGCCAGGTACCTCTGATGCCGTTCTGTGGAGGGGCAGTCCTGCCTGACTGGCTACTGGCAGCATTTAGTTGATTTACTTAAAAAGCGCCATCTGAATATGCTCCTTACATCATTGCTCACTACTCCAAGGTTACCATTTTAATGCTATCACTGCTGGAGCAGCCCAGAGTCAGGAAGACTTCCCCATAACTCACAGTGCTCCTGGTCCTCAGAGAGCCATCACGTTCTAATTCGCAGCGGCTCCACTCAGACAGGTGCAAAGGCACTATTCCAATGGATTCGTTTTTGGTTCATTCATTATCTCCTTCACTTGTTCATTACCCCCTATTGATCATCCTTCAAAGCCAAGCACTGTGAGACAAACAAAAATGGAATAGGCAAGATGCTGCTTTCAAGAGATTCTTAAAAATCCTCAGGGAGGGTTCAGCATAGACATAACTAACCCTAGCTGATGGCAGAACTGTGGACTACAAAAGCTTTGCAAGGGCATAAAACATGCTATGAGGAATTTTCATCTACAGTTGAACCTAGCTCTAAAAGCTTTGTGAAAGAGACGCACTGGGCTAACCTGTGAAAGAAGTGTGGACTTTTCCTTCATAACATCATAAAATTCCTGGAGTCAAGAAAGCAACTCAAGTAAACATGAGTACATAATAAAATGGCACCAGCCTAGGATAGCAACAATCTGGGATCTTCTTCCACGGTTAGCCTCAGGTAGTATGTGATCCTTGAGTGTCTGTGTTCTTACCTAGAAATGGAAGGGTGAAGTAGGGCATGTCACTGGCCCCATTCAGTCCTGGCATTCTGTCTCCACATTAGGAGGTGAGGTGTCAGGAAGAAATGAGTTAGCCAACCTTCACCCGCATGCTTCTGTGCAGATGGAAGAGCAGCACCTCACAGGTGCACATGTTCGGTGGTTCACTACGCCGGTACCGGCTCATAGGTGAGCTGGGGAATGGAATAGGAAGGAAATATATCAGCTCCTTGCAGCAGATTTCAGTATTGCTCCAGTTGGACATATGTGACCCAGTTGGATACAAGGATATTTGACATGGATTTGGGGCCTTGCCTTCTTTGTAATTCTAAGCTTGTGGTAGCATACAAAGAAATAGTTTTCAGAAGGACCTTTTAATGCATGGATGTTATTTTAGTTTGCTCTTATTTGTCCTTCTCTTCACACAATACTGTTCCCATCCTCTGCCTCTCCTACTGGTTCCCTCTCCCTTCCCATCCAGTTTCATCTTCTGCTTTTGTCACATATGATCCATTATCCTTTCTTCTTATCCTCCCACCTCACTTGGCATCTCTTCCTTCTCTCTCATAGTTCCCTTTCTACTTTTATATCCTATGTACATACACACATATACATGTGAATGTAAGTCTATACCCTGCACTTAAATCTGGCTTAATTCACTTGATTTTATGGCTCTAGTTTCATTCATTTGTGACTGTGACAATTTCATTTTTCTTTATAGCTGAGTAAAATGACATTGATATTTACCACACTTTCTTTATGTATTCATCATTGATGGACGGGTTCCCATCTTGGCTGTTGTGAATGGTACAGCAATAAACATGGAGGCATGTTTGCCTTTTCTTACTTGCTATGAACTGATAAGGCTGTTACTGGAAAGGAGAGAGATAGGGCAAGCTGTGTCTCCGCCCTGGTGAGGGACATCCTTAATAAATCACAGTCACAGGAACAAGTGGAGATTGTTTGTTAATATACTTGGTTTATTTATTTGAAAACAGAGAGAAAATGAGAAATAGGGGTGGAGAGTGTGTATGGGCACACCAGGGCCTATTGCCACTGTAAATGAACTCCAGATTCATAAGCCACTTTGTGCATGCATGTGGATTTACGGGAGTACTAGGAAATCAAACCCAGATGCACAGACTTTGCACAAGGAAGTGGCTTTAACCCCTGAGCCATCGCCCCAGCCCAGAAGCAGGAGGTTAATGAGGAGAGAAGAGAGTAAGATGAAGTGTTAGGGAGGGGAAGGACCCAAGATAATCTTCTTAGGAAAAGCGCAAAAAGCTCTGCTGAGAGCCCCCAGTCCCATTTAATAGCAGGGCTCTCAAAAGCCCAGAAATTAATCAGTTGGCTCTCTTTCTTTCTCTCTCTTTTCTTTCTTTCTTCTTTCATTTCTTTTTTTTTTCTTTTCTTCCTTCATTTTTTACAGCATCAGAATTATTTCTGGGCCTCCATAAAATATACAAGCAACTTTCTGATAGTCTGCCAAGAGCCCCTACTACCATCCATCCCCTGACTCTGTGCTATGAGAGCTGAGCAGTTACTATTGCTAATTACCTCCCTGACCCTTGGCAAGAGGCAGCCAGGTCCCCGTGCGGCAATGTAGATTTATTAACACCAGCCACAGACATGTGTCATTAGGCAGCAGTGAGTCTGACTTTCTTGGAGGTACCCAAACACTTTGATGGTGAACATAGTCTGTATATCGGTTCTAAGGGAAACACCACACATGGAAAACCTCTGATGGGGAGAGACAAAGTGGAGGAGAAGAGAGTAGTTAAGAGCAAATTTGGGTAAAACAAAAAGAAGAAGCAAATTTGCTTTTAACACTTGGGTAGCAAGTGAACAATACTGCTGGCCTAAAGTGAATTTGTTTCTCTTGAGAATATATTCATTCACATGCAAGGGTATTTCCTTCTTGCTTAACCAAAGGTTTAGGCTATGGGAACTGGTAGACAACATTTCCATACTCAGTTCCTACAGGGGCCACAGCTAGTTATAACCTTGGTATCCAGTCTCAAAAAGGCTATCTTTTCACAAAAAGCTCAGGTCATTTTTAAAGTGTTTAAGATCTCACAAAATATGTAATTTTCTATGCTTCTTTCCTCCCTTTAAAATCATGTCATTATGTTTGCTCATAAAGGTCTCAAAAGTTACTTTTTAAAAAATGTATTTTATTTATTTATTTGAGAGAGAGAAAGAGGCAGACTGAGGGAGTGGGGAGAGAATGGGTGTACCAGGGCCTCCAGCCACTGCAAACCAACTCCAGATGCATGTGCCCCCTTGTGCATCTGGTTTATGTGGGTACTGGAGAATCAGACTGGGTTCCTTTGGCTTTTCAGACAAACGCCTTAACTGCTAAGCCATCTCTCAGCTCCCCCCCAAAATCACCTTTTTAATAATGACATACTTGTTCATGTGGGCATGCCATATTTACTCTGCTGTTCTCCTTCATTAAATATCTAGATTACCCCTCCCCTCCCACACATACCCTTCAGTGCTGGCGATAAAACACAGTTTGTTCATACCAGGCATACACTCTACCATTGAGTACAATTCCAGACAGTTTTTTTGTTTGTTTGTTTGCTTGTTTGTTTGTTTGTTTGTTTGTTAAATAAAATCTACCTATTTAGCTCCAGGCTGACTTTGAATTTGCCAAAGCTGGTAATGAACTCAAGATCTTCCTATCTCTGCCTCCCAAGTGCTGGGAATAGCACCATCACATCTGGCTGCTTTTGCTCTTTTATATTGAAAATAGTCCATAACAGGGCTGGAGAGATAATTCGATGGGTAAGAGCTCTTGCTACACAAGCATGGGAACTTAACCTGTAATCCAGGTATGACCACATGCACCTGCAACCCCAAGGGGCTAGAGACAGGAGAATAATAGGGAATCCCTGGCCAGCCAATCTAACAAAACATAAAGAGAGAGCCCAGGTTCAGTGAGAGACTGTCTCAGGGAAATAAGGTGAAAGAGCAAAATAGAAGATGTGTCTTCTGACCTCTCTCTTTACAGGTGCGCATGGGACATGTGCATTTGCACTTACATGGGCACACGCCCCCCCACTGCTCCCCCACACACACACACCAAAAAAAGAAAGAAGGACAGGTGGTAGCAGATTTTTGGTGCTAAAAGGACAATAGCAACTACCTTGTACCAAGCAGGAGAGGAAAATTCTCTTGTATCTCCCACTTAACCGTGAACTTTTCTCCGGAAGCTAAACAACAAACCAGTATTCAATTTAACACCTATTAAGTAAAAGGAGAACTCTGAAACTGCCATAGTTGAGTCTACAAAGCAAAATGACGCAGAAAATGGGCCTCCTTTTTATTTTCTCATCTTTCAAGCTTCATTTAGAGTGGATTTTAAGTCCAAAAATCTCAAGGAATGAGATGTGAGTGTGTTTTTTATTTTTTTCATCTTATCTACAACATAACAAAATTCAGCATGTCATCTCTTGTTCACTGAATGTAAGTATATTTTTCTTTTTAAAGACAGTCATAAAAAGGTGATAAAACTTAAAGTTGCCAAAATTATGACCCTAAACTTTCAAACACCAAAGCCAGTGGAAGTGTGTGTGTGTGTGTGTGTGTGTGTGTGTGTGTGTGTAGCACTAGAAGGCAGAAGAAATAAGGGGACCCAGATAAAAAGGGTTAGTGGAAAGGACTGGATTCCAAAATGACATCATAGTTCCAAAGAAATTCTGGCTCTTTTTTTTTTTTTTTTCTTCTTAACAGATGAATCTGGGAGACGCAGAGGAAACTGCAAACAGGCAGATAAATGAGAAGTCTCTACTACAAAGTACCGGCAGCTGCAACAGCTTTGAAGTGCTCACAGAAGTAAATCCTAACTCCTGATCCTTGTAGGTAAGTCTGGCCTACCATCAGCCTGCACACCTACCTCCACATGAACCACATTGGCCAAGCTTCCTACATTACAAACATCTGCTTACCTAGCTTTCCCTATGGTAAAAACCCCACCGCTTTCTTCCTAGCATCAGGTCTAGTCTTGCTTGCCACCAAGTTCTGCAGACCTAGTTTTAAATCTACTCTATCTCAGGCCCTCTCAGCCAGAAGCAATCTCTCTGGCCATTGCATAGCGTCCCTGTCCACCGCATGATGCCTGGCTTTGCCGCTCGTTGCATGCAGGTGCTTGCTTTTCTGTGTATTGCTCTCAGCCCTCAGACCCAGCTCCCATTCATAGTCATCTCCAAAGAAGTCTCTGCTAATTTTCTTAAATCAAACCAAGAGCCAAACAAAATGGCTATCACGTTAATTAAGGTGGCTGGTATAGCATTGAGCCCAAAGAGGAAAGAAATGGGACAAGCCTGTGAATATAGCCTAAAGACACTGACTCTCTGAGAAGTCACAGTGAAGAAACTGGAAGCTAGACAGCCTTCCCTCTGAGCTCCCCTGCTCCTCACATTCCCTGCAAGCCAGCTTCATCCTCCGCCTAAGCCAGATAACAGACAGCTGCCCCGAGCATGTGTGGTCATAACTGGAAACTTCTGATAAGGAATATGTGTTTGGAGATTTCCTTATCATGCTTTTTCTTTTCTCTCTTTTTTTTTTTTTCTTCTGCCATGTTTAATTTCCAAGATCGCAAAGTGCATTGAGAGGGGAGAACATCCAGCCAAAACCATGTCAGCTATGTCTCAAGAAAGTGCTTTTGAACAGAAGAAAGTGCATCAAGAAGAAAGGCACAAGCCGGGCGTGGTGGCGCACGCCTTTAATCCCAGCACTCGGGAGGCAGAGGTAGGAGGATTGCCATGAGTTCAAGGCCACCCTGAGATGACAGAGTTAATTCCAGGTCAGCCTGGACCGGAGTGAGACCCTACCTCGAAAAACCAAAAAAAAAAAAGAAGAAGAAAGGCACAGGTGGAGATAAAGTCAGAGCCCAGGTCTGCTACTGGATGTTGAAATTTCCACATGCGGACATGAGGGTGCTTGTGCCGGGAGATGTGCAGAGGGGCCCTGACAGCTCCCACCTGATGCCTGCACTTTTTTTTTTAATGAGACGATGTGTTTTTATGCTTTTATTTGAGACAGAGCGTGCACCAAGGCCTCTAGGTACTGCAAATAAACTCCACACACATGTGCCACTTTGTGCATCTGACATTACAGTGGGTACTGGACAGTGGAACCACTTTTAAAAGGTCATAAATAGCCCAGAACTCACTCCTCCCTCACTGAGGGTCAGTGACTCCATGTTTTCTCATGTCCTCCATCACTTTTTGAGAAATACATGTGCCATATTCATGTAGCTTTCTCTTGGCTCCCTGCCATACATCCATTGCACTCACATGAATCTCCCTGGCTCATAACTCTACTCTGACGCCTTCCTTCCTCTTAGGAAGACAATGACCCTGAATTCTTGTTCCCTCAGAACTCTCAGCATGTGTCTACCCTTTGGGTCCCCCATTCTCTAAGGAAGAAATCTCTGGCTCCCTTCACCTTGCTCATGCTTTCCCTCCCTCCTCCTTCCTTGGTTCTTCCACTGACACACAAAATCTGGTTTTTCCTTTTTCCTAAATGAGTGTTTTTGGTTGTTTAATTGTGTCATTCATTTAGACAATTATATAATCATTTGGGTTAGTCTATTTATAGTCTTTTCTGGTTTTCATTTATCCAGCATGTTTTAGATAATATTCAGCTGGTACTTAGATTAGTCATCTTTACACACTAACCAGTGCAGAGCACTTTTAGTCCACTCTACGTGTTTCTTGGAAAATTGTGACTTCACTGTTATTACAACAGAAGGAAAAGCTAAGCTGTACTTCTATTTTTCTGCATTTCTCCCACAGTCTTTTGCAGCTTTCGCCAGCCCTAGCCCCTTCTTATGAATAAATCCATCACACTTGACCCAATGCAGTCAAATTTTCAATAGATTTCATTGCTTCTTTTCAAATTTGTTGTTTGTAAGAAAACAAATTTGACTCCCTTCAAGCGTCCTCCAAATTTAGCTTGCATTATCTTTTTTTTTTTTTCACATGCTGGTACATCTTCCATCTTCTAAGATCTCCCTCTCTCTCTCTCTCTCTCTCCCCTCCAACTTGCCATCCTATATACCTTTAAGATAAAGCTAAAATTTCCAGTCAATTCCTTCTGGCAGCTTCTTCTAATCGTCTGGAATTAGAACACAAAACATCATTTCATAGGTGTTCATCATCTAAAAATGTTATATTTTAAAACTTGAGGGCTGGAGAGATGGCTTAGCAGTTAAGGCACTTGCCTGTGAAGCCTAAGTACCCATTTTGGACTTTCCTGTGGTAGTTTGAATAGAATAGATGGTCCCCAATATATTCAGTTGCTTATTAGTTTGTCTTTTGCATCTTTAGCCACCTGGCTGGAGGCAGTATCACTGGGTGGATCTTAAGGTGTGAGGGTGGGTTTCAGATTTCAATCTAAAGGTATGCAAAGTGTGCCTAGCTGGAGTTCTTGAAGTGTGCTATGCTATGTGGCTTTGGGCTTGTACTTCTCTCTCTCTCTGCTTGGTCCTGTGAAAGCAGGCCAGCTTCTTCTGCCATTTATGGAACTTCCCCTGGATCTGTGGGCTTCAATAAATATCCCTTCCTCCAAAACTGTGCCTGGTCTAGAAGTTCATGTCAGCAAACCTGAATCTGTCTACTACATCTCCCAATCCCACATAAGCCAGATGCACAAAGGTGGGGCAAGCTCAATGTCAAATATGCCCACTAGGTGGCCTAAACATCTGGAGTTCAATACTAATGGCTGAGGCCCTGGCGTACCAATTCTCTTCCTCCCTCCCTCTCTCTCTCTCTTGCTCATTCAGTTTTGCTAAAATAAAATAAATAAAAATTTAAAAAACATGAATTTTTCTTTTCATGTGGTGCTGGTGATTAAGGCCAGATTTTTGAACATGCTCTAGTTAAGCACTTTACCCATGCTACATGGAACCCTGCAATTTTCTTTTGGCCCCAAAACACTATGGTTTCATTTCATTTGGTAAAGTTGGTATAATCACAAGACACATATTGTCAATCAAAAGAAAAAAAAAAAGTAGATTGGAAATATGACTATTTGAGGAGACAACAAAGAAAACAGAAATAATGGGCTGGAGAGATTGCTTAGTGGTTAGCGCTTGCCTATGAAACCTGAGGACCCCGGTTCGAGGCTCAATTCCCTAGGACCCATGTTAGCCAGATGCACAAGGGGGCGCACGCATCTGGAGTCCGTTTGCAGTGGCTGGAGGCCCTGGTGCACCCATTCTCTCTCTCTCTGTCTCCCTCTTTCTCTCTCTGTCTGACGCTCTCAAATAAATAAATTAATTAATTTTTTAAAAAGAAAACAGAGATAAAATCAAATATCTTGTATGAGAAATGGGCAAAATAAAAGCATACTGATGAAATGGAAAAATCTAAAAAGTAGTAGGGTCTGTTTTCCAAAGAAGCAGTGTTAGAGTGTGATTTTTTTTTTTTTTTTTTTGGTAATTTTCTTTAAGAGAGAGAGGATTGGCGTGCCAGGGTCTCTCGCCACTGCAGTCAGCCTCCGTGTGCGCTTGTGCCACCTTGTGCATTTGGCTTAGGGTGGAAACTGAAGAGTCTAACGTGGGTTCTCGGGCTGTGCAGACAAGCGCCTTAACTGCTAAGCCATCTCTCCAGTCTAGAGGGTGAATTTTTGAGTATTAGAAACATATTCCATGTAGAATTTATATGTCACTGTTAGAACTTCAATTTTGCATTCAAGAATTACTAAGGAATCAACCAGTGTGATAGCCTAGTATCTGAAAATTGCTAAGTTTTGGCTGATATTATAAATATCACAATGATTTGTTAGAAACATAATGAATACAAAATCAGAAGAAATTTTTTTCATAAATGTTTCATTTGATTAAAAAGTATCAGGTCTTCATGTTCTTAAAAAAAGGTAAGAAAAAAAAATGAACCAAAACAATCTTTAAGAAAAGACCTTTAATTTAATATACTCTGTATACCTCTAGTTGCCATAGAAACAATAACAATAAAATCCATAAAAAATGGTAAGACTGGTATATATAGTAGCCCTGTAATTTTCACATGCTTACATTATAAGGAAAAAAAGCTGCATTCATAGACTGTCTACAAATGTACACACAGCTCTCCTTATACCAAGATCTCCTTGCATTTGCCACTTAACTAGGCTTTTATCTGAGCTGTTTTTGCACTTCTGTTCCTTGCACAGGAAAACCGTAGCCTGGAGCTTTTCATCATGCAGAATGACACTGGAAATGTCAGGTGCCTAATGTGGGTTTGCAGGTGCAGGCAGGGGACTTGCTCACTTCACACTCTTCAGGAACCTCAGCACATCCTTACACTCTGTTGGGAAGGTTGCCTTGTTGGAAAAAGACAGTGACTTAAATGCAGTTGAACCAAAGATGCCTCTGAAATGCCCTGTGGAGTGTAGACTTGGTCCAAAGAAGTGTCCTGGAAAGTGAACTCCAAAAATACTTTTAGTTTTATCTGAATTTCTGAGAGAAAGCTCTTCAAAAGAACCTTCACTGTCTCCCATCTCCGTCCTTACAGGTCTTCAAAGACCAGCTCTTGGGCCAAGATTAGTTGCTAGCAAATCTGGTAAAAGTCTGGCTTTTTGTGTTTCATTTAATGGGCCAAGTTACTACATAGAAGTCTTGAAACAAGGAAATGTAAAATTAATTTCCACATTAATTCTCTCTTCCACATGGTAGACTATATCATGGTTTGTTTCAATTCTTGGATCCCCTTTCTTTTTTAATCTAAATGTCAGTAGAATCCTCCCACTCTGGCTCATCCTTCTCCACATTAACGTTAAATTAAAGGGAACTGCTGGTATTCTCCACACAACATGATCCAGAAGGTCAATATCAGGGTGGCTCTTAGAAGTATGTCTCAGAACTTTGCTGAACAAGGAATATCTCGGAAGCTACTAAGATCTAGTTTTCTTTCTAAGATCTCTTAGTGTTGAGATTGAAAAGAGATTAAAACATTCTTCAAGAGGCTGGAAAGATGGCTCAATGAGTCAAGTTCTTGGTACAAAGCATGGGGACCAGAGTTTGGATACCACACATGTGTGATGGCATGAATCCATAATCCCAACTCTGAGGAGATAGAGACAGACAGATCCCCAGATCTCACTGGATAGCTCATTGAGCCCAACCAGGGAGCTCTGGGTCTAGTAAGAGACTCAAAAGAATAAGATGGAGAGCAATAAAGGAAGCCAGCAGATACTGACACACTACTGCCCCACACATACAAATATGCAGATATTCACAAGTACACCATATACACATGCAAAAAAAAAAAAAAGTTGTTCAAGGGGCTGGAGAGATGATTTATCAGTTAAGGACCTTGCCTGCAAAGCCTAGACCCAAGTTTGATTCCCCAGTACACATATAAGTCAGATGCACATGTCTGGAGTTTATCTGCAGTACCTAGAGGCCCTGGCATGCCCATTCATTCTCATCCTCCCCTCATAAATAAATAAAAATAAAATGTTAAAGAAAAAAATTAAAAAACAAGTTGCTCAAGTTTTCTAGATCTTGGTTCTATTGAGCAGGAAAAGCTGTGACCACCAGATTTTGGCCATAATTGTCTCTACAGGTCTCTAAGCTTGGTAACTTGTTCATGAAACTAGGCCCAAGCCTCATTGCTAACCCATCAATTCTGATTGCTTCTCCTGTTATTGCCAACAAACTCAGTAAATAGCTCTTTATGTTTCACTAGTATGTTTTATTTATTTCTTCTTTTATTAGGTGTCAAGACCTTGAGTTCTAAATGATTTGTGCACAAGGCTAAGCTGGGTTGTAACAATAAGGTTTGCATTCTTAACCAGTCAGTAGTAATCTTATTAAGAGCAGTGCATAGATGTTGCTTCAGAGTTAAAGCTTCATATTTGAGCCATTCTAGTCCTTAAAGCAATAGGTTTCAAAAGTTAATTCACCTAAGAGTTATTCTAGGGCTTAATGTAAATGTGAAGTACTGAGCCCCACCCCAGAAATTACTCAGCAGTTTTTAGGTGAGGCCCCAGAGCCTGATTACATGGTCCTCTTGCTTCCTAGTTAGGAATCTATGGTTTTCATAGTTCATGGTGTCACCAGAAGTACTAAGTCCTTTTAGCCTGTGTGACATAACATCCAGGCTGGTTGGGCCTTCAGTACCCCATGCAAGAAATAGGAATAAATGGTTTACAAAGATCCTCTTCCTTTGCAACCCAACGGCTATGTATTCATGTCAGAACAGAAAACAACATGAATCAAGCCACTGATTAAGTTTGGGTCTGGTTTCTAGCTGAGGTCAAAATAAATTCATTTTCCTAGCCTTGGGGCTCAGTCACTTGGCAAGTCCTACTGACAGAAAATTAAGTAAAATAACCAACTTCTGGCATGCAAACAGCTGTTATATGATATGCAAACCTTGTACCTAAACACATTCCCCATAAGACATTCAGCTGTTGACCAGGTGACCTAAGTGTGACCTCTCCCTGAGAGCTTTCCCTCCTAGAAACCCTTCCTTATGTCACTATTCTCACCTCATTGTCTTATTTGATGGCTCACAGTGATATCAGTGACTATGACAGTTGGAGCCAAGTGGCTCCTTTGAGATTTAAGATAAGTCCTCCTTACTCAAACTTAGGGACACAGACAAGCTTAGCTCCCACCAGAGGTGGTTTCAACTTGCTTGAACCATCAGGCTAGAGGAAGAGTTTCTGAGGGAAGGTTTTCAACCTCTCTGTGTTTAAGCAGCAGCAGAATACTTTTTCTAGGAGGACTTCCAATTAAGATGGTGGGGTAGGTACCACGCCAAAGCAGCCTAGTGGGGGGAAGCCAAAAACAAAACAAAACAAAAAAAAAAACAGCAAAATGCACACTTTTACTAAAAAGTGAGGTGTATAGGAAATTGAAATGGCAGTGGAGAAGTAGGAGAGATCCAGAGCATCCAGAGCCCATAAAGGGTGGCAGAAGCGGCTATGGCAGGTCCAAGCATGGGACCATGGCAGCAACACACCACCCAGCTACCAGGCTCAGCTTGAGCCACAGGAAAAGCCAGGTGAGGGGATTTTCCACTCACACCAGAGCACCCACAAACCCAAGAAACATGATGGGAGAGCAACAGTGAAAACGGAGCAGATCACAAGGTAGAAGAACACGTGGAACAGTGAGAGAACTAGAGCAGCATCAGCAGCCTCCCCTCCCCCACTGAGAGTCCCCAGCTCCAGTGAACAGAGCAGCGGTCCAGGGACCCGGCCATGCCAACTTGAATTGACAGTGGGACCCAAGCTTAACTGAAACCAAAATCATCCCAAAAGGTAACCAGGATTACACCAGGTCAGTACCTGCCTAATAAACCTGGTATATAGGCCTGAACCAGAAGTGCTAATTGCACCTTCCATATCAGGATAAATTATATGTTAAATCTGATGGATGGTCAGATTTTCCATTCTTAAATAAGCTATATTTGGGGCTTGTTAGTTGTTGTTTCTTGATTTATAGTGGCTTTTTTTCCTCTCCCACTATACATTACGGAAGGGTCTCACCTGGTCACAAGCTGACTTGGAAACTTCTACAGACCAGAAATCTTAACCTTCTTGTTGTCAGGATTAAGGGAGTGAGTGAGGCACCACACAGTCTAAGGGACACACAGAGGATGTAGTTGTCATAATACCTGCTCTTGGATAAATACTCTGTACTGTTTTTCATTGAAAGTGTATATTGTTTAGATAAATTTTAGAAACTATCTGTATTTGGTTCCACTCAGCCTACTTAAGTGCTTTCAGAATAGGCAAACCCAACACCTAGAGTCTCTATTGTAGATACTCTGAGAGTCTTGAAAGCCATACCTAGCACCTTAAGCTCCTACCCTGAAGATATATAACATCAGATTGATTGATACATCTAATAATACCCAGCTAACTAGAAAATCCAATCATTAAATAATCCAGGATGCAAAAATATATACATTATAATACAAGAAACACCAAACATCAAGACAATATAAATCAACCAAAAAGTATTAATGCATCAGAAATGACCTCCAGTGAGAATGAGTTAGAGGAAATACCTGAGAAAGGTTTCAAAAGAATGATTATAAATATGTTCAAAGAACGCAAATAAGAAATCAAAGGAAGCAAAGAAGACACAGAACTCCAATTTAATTAAATAAAGAGGTCAATACTATGCATAAATAAGGAAATAGAAATAAAAAAAGAAAAGCCAGTTAGAATTACTAGCAATGAAGAACACAGTTAATGAAATAAAAAACTCTGTAAAAAAATCTCACCAGTAGAATGGGTGAAGGAGAGGACAGAATATCTAAGCTAGAAGACCAGGTGGAAGATCTAATAGAGTCCAACAAAGATAAAGACAAACCAATAGAAAATTATGAGTGGGAATTTCATGATATTTGGGACACTATGAAAAGATCAAACATAAGAATTCAGGGCATAGTAGAAAGAGAAGAATTTCATGCCAAAAGCATACTAGGTGTCTTCAACAAAATCGTAGAAGAAAACTTACCCCAAATTGGGAAAGAGGTGCCAATGCAGTTACAGGAATCCTTTAAAACACCAGCCAGACAAAACCTGAAAAGAACCTCTCCTTGCCATATTATAAGCAAACTACCAAACACACAAACCATAGAAAAATATTGAAAGCAGTCAGAGAGAAAAATCAAGTTACCTACAAAGGCAAGCCTATCAGGATTACAGAAGATTACTCAACACAAACTTTAAAAGCCAGAAGGGCGTGGAGTGATGTATTCCATGTTCTGAAAGATAACAACTGTCAACCAAGGTTAATTTATCCTGCAAAGCTATCCATTCAAATAGACAGAGAAATAAGGACATTTTATGACAAAAGCAAGCTAAAGGAGTATTTGAAGACAAAACAAGCTCTACAGAAAATACTTGAAAGAATCCTCCAAGCTGAAGAAAAAGAAAAGCACACATATAAGAAACCAGGAAAAACTAATCAATACTCAAATGCTACTTAATACAAGAGAGCAAAGGTAAAACTGGAAGAACCACAAAAAAAAAAAAATGGCAAAAATGATTACACACCTTTCAATAATATCTCTGGACTCAATGCCCCAACCAAAAGACATAGGTTTACAGACTGGGTTAAAAAACAGGATCCTCCAATTTGTTGCCTCCAAGAAACCCACCTTTCTACAAAGGATGGACACTATTTTAGGGTGAAAGGATGGAAAATGGTGTTTCAAGCAAATGGGCCTAGAAAATAAGCAGGGGTTTCTATCCTAATATCTGACAAGGTAGACTTCAATCCAACATTAGTTAGGAAAGATAAGGAATGCCACTTTACATTGATTAAAGGCATCCTCCAACAGGAGGGCATTACAATCCTAAACATATATGCACCTAACTTGGGAGCCCCAAATTCATCAAACAAACACTATTAGAACTAAGGTCACAGATAACACCAAACACAGTTATAGTAGGTAACTTTAACACCCCACTCTCAATTGACAGGTCATATCAGGAAAAAATAAACAGATAGGCATCTCGACTAAATGAGGTCATAGAAGGAATGGACCTAACAGATATATACAGGACATTTCATCCAAATGCTGCAGAACATACATTCTTTTCAGCAGCACATGGAACATTCTCTAAAATAGACCATATATTAGGACACAAAGCAAATCTTAACAAATACAGGAAAATTGAAATAATTCCTTGAATTCTATCTGACCACAATGGAATCAAACTGCAAATCAATAGCAAGAAAGGCTATAGAACATACACAAAATCATGGATTAAAACTACATTGAGATTCCATCTCACTCCTGTCAGATTGGCTATCGTCATGAAAACAAATGATCATAAATGCTGGTGGGGATGTTGAAAAAGAGAAACCCTTCTATACTGCTGGTGGGAATGCAATCTGCTCCAGCCATTGTGGAAATCAGTGTGGAGGTTCCTAAAACAGCTAAAGATTGATCTACCATATGACCCAGCTATAGCACTCCTAGGCATATATCCGAAGGATTCATCTCATTTCCTTAGAAGTATGTGCTCAATCATGTTTATTGCCACTCAATTCTTAATAGCTGGGAAATGGAACCAGCCTAGATGTCCCTCAACTGATGACTGGATAATAAAGATATGGCACGTTTATACAATGGAGTTCTACTCAGCAGTAAAGAAAAATGAAGTTATCAAATTTGCAGGAAAATGGATGGATTTGGAAAAGATTATACTAAATGAGGTAACTCAGGCCCAGAAAGCCAAGTGCCACATGTTCTTTCTCATATGTGGACCCTAGCTACAAATGATTGGGTTTCTGTGTCAGAAAGAAAAAACTCAGTAGCAGAGGCCAGTAAGTTAAAAAATAAATACAAAGAGAAGAGAAATGAAGGGAGGAGGGTACTTAATAGGTTGATATTGAATAAACGTAAGTAGAAGAATAGATTAATGGGGGTGAAAAGGTCCAAAATGAGGTCTGGGGAGGATATCGAGTAAAGGAAAGGTGTAGGGACAGCTAATCAAAATCTAAGAGGATATAAATAAATCATATGGAATCCTCCAGTTTTGGACAATGGACCACAAAGGAGCTGTAGAGTATTGCTAGAAAATTTTCAGTGCCAGGGATGTGAGATGTTGGCCAGGGAGGTCCCTGATGCCCCCAAAACATTATAGGCCATTGCCAAGTCCCTTGGCTTCCCACCAGGAATACATGGTAGACCCTGTTGCTGAAGACTCCACATACTTGGGCTGAAAGGCCACTAAGAAATCCTGCTGGAACTGAGCTGATAACCTCCTCCTGTAGACCAGCTGACAGAAAGCTGGAAGAAGCCATTCTACATGCAATTCAATGGGAGAAAGAGATACCACCAGTGAAAATACTCAACAGTGGACACTGCAAGCCTTATAATTGGCCAGCCAGGCCAAATGAGCCAACGGGTGCAATAGTGGCATGTCTGTCATGGTGGAAACCAACTGCCCTCCAGTTGGACTGGAGGCCCACACCATGGGAGGGAATACATCCCTGATACTGAAAACTTAAAACAGAAGTAGTCATGACCCCCAGGGGTGTAACATCTGCTGATGTCTGGATATATGTATATACTATGCTGATCAAACTGCCTAGTAAGTACTTTTCTTAATATTCATACCCTTATATTAATGCTACTCTCATTTTGGGTAGAAAATCTTCTCTTTTCAGATGGCTGTGACCTTGGGATTACTCATAAGGTATCATAGTGCTGGAAAGAAGTGACTGGAGTACTGAATAACATCTCAATTACAACTTCCAAGGCTCAGGGTCAATTACGGAAGAGGTGGTAGAAAGAATGTAGGAGCCAATGGAAGGATAAGACTCCTTACAATGTGCTTCCTCCAGACATAAAATGGCCTGAATATCCAGGACCTCATAGTGCCTGACATTACCTACACAAGACCATCATAAGAGGACGAAAAGATCATGGCATCAAAATAAAAGAGAGACTGATTGAGATGGGGAGGGGATATGATGGAGAATGGAATTTCAAAGCAGAAAATTGGGGGAGGGAGGACATTACCATGGGATATTTTTTATAATCATGAAAAATGTTAATAAAAATTGAGGAAAAGAAAGATCACTGAAGCCTTAAAAATATACTTTTTCTGCAAAACTGAACACTGTACAAAGGCAAGATCAAAACCCTTTTTATGACTGTAATAGAGTTTGAAACTCAGAGTCAAGCCAATACTACCTAACACCTCTAGATAGTACTCCAAAATAAAGTGGCTTTAAATGTTCTAGTTCATTGCTGGAGAGATAGCTTAGTGGTTAAGCTCTTGCCTGTGAAGCCTAAGGACCCGGGTTCAAGGCTTGATTCCCCAGGACCTACGTTAGCCAGATGCACAAGGGGACACACGGGTCTGGAGTTCGTTTGCAGTAGCTGGAAGCCCTGCCTCTCTCTCTCTCTCTCTCTCTCTCTCTCTCTCTCTCTCTCTCTCTCTCTCTCCCTCTCTTTCTGTCTTTTGCTCTTAAATAAATAAATAAAAGAAACAAAAAAAAAATTTAATTTCTAGTTCATGTGTTGATCATGGCTCCTTCATAGCTCTGGGCCCTGGACCTTCTTGGGCTCTAGTCTTACCTCACACAGAGAAGTCATTTTTGATCCTCATCTTTATGAGAAACTTTGCACATCGTTAAGGCTCAGTGTCTTTCATCGAGAGTACAGTACTAAGACTGGACAACACTCTTCTATGAAGGAGGCTTCCTGGCTTCACCATCCACATTCAGAACTTCTATTCCCTCTGTTCAACACCATGTTCCTCTTGCCCCCAGCTTAGGTCCAGAAATCTGGATCACATCTTGAACTAGAATGTTCTTTGCTACATCTTCTTAGGCCTATTTTTCTTTGTCCTTCAAAGCTTTACCCAAGCACTCATTTCATAATTTAGTAAAAACAATTGGTGTCAAGGTTTGTCTGTAAGCAGTGATAAAATAGGACACTAAGAAAACAGCATTAAAAGATAGCCAGAAATCTCCACTAAATGCACAAACTTCCTTCCTACAACACACCCACACAGAAAAAGTACAGAAAAGCAGGTCAAGAGCTTTCTCTTTGAGTTTATCTTATATGCACCTGGATAAAGGAAAACATATATATAGACTCAAAAGCTCTAAGGTGTCAAGACCTAAGCTTTTTTCTTTAAACAGTAGCTAGACAGATATGATGTTACAAGGTAATACTAAATTAACTCGCCATTCCATTTTTTAAGCACTGAGTTCATTAACAAAATGCTAAGGCATGTATTTAAAGTAGAAAAATGTTCTACATGTCTGAGATTTCTTCCTGTTTTCTTTCTCCAGTTACTGATTTAATGACACTGAGCTGGTATGAAAGAGCATGTACTCATTCCAATCAATAAAATATAGAAGAAAAATGTAACCGTACAACCTATAGGCATATGCTATGTAATCATTTTTCTCCATGCTGGGTATCAAACTCAGGTCTCTAGATTTTATTTCCTGAATCAGAGCTTCCTTCCTCCCTGCAATTTGGAGGAATCTGCTACCCAACAAGCACGTAAACAGAGGAGCTTCCAGACAGCATGGGGTCGTTACCAAAGAGGCATCATTAAAGTCCTGAAAATATTGAGCCCAGTGAAAGACGTCAATCACAAAGGAGCACATGTATTTACAGTTATATTTTTGTATTTATATGTAAAAAATATCCAGAATAGTCAAATCCATAGGCAATGTACCAGTGGCTGCCTAGTGCCAGAGAGTGGCGGGGAAACAGAGTTGGGTGCAAATGACAGCCTTAAAAGTCATCACTAAATGGTAAGGATTTCTTTGGGGGGGTGATGTAAAATGATCTAGTGATGATTGTACAACTTTGTAAAAAGACTAAAGCCATTGAATTACACTCTTTAAAGGTATAAATTGAATGATACATGAATTATACCTCACTAAAACTGCTTCTAATAATATCACCAAAAGAACTGCTCAGTCTTAAAATACAAGTTAAGCATCCCTTATCCAAACAACTAACATTGGAAAATTTTTTAGCTCTAGCACAATATAACAGCATGGCAAAAGTAGAAAATTCCATACCATAAAATAGTTTCATGCACAAAATAATTTTTAAAAATTCCTTCCAGCTATGTTTATGAGGTGGATATGAATCAAATAAATTCCATTCTTAGACCTGGATGCTATCCCCATGATATCCCATTATGTATATGCAAGTATTCCAAAATCCACAAAGTCCAAACTCCAAAACAGTCTTGTTGCTAACCACTTCTACAAAAAGCCTCCTCATCCAGTTGTAGAATCTTTGTCTTAACTGTAAGTTAGTAAGGTGTTAATAACAACAATGAAGTAAATTATTTTTAAACTAAAATATATTAATAAAATAACCCAAATTTCTGTTCTAGGAAAGAAGGTGAGCAAAATGTGAGTTTTAAAATGAATAAA
Organism: Jaculus jaculus; assembly: GCF_020740685.1. Taxonomy (NCBI): domain Eukaryota; kingdom Metazoa; phylum Chordata; class Mammalia; order Rodentia; family Dipodidae; genus Jaculus; species Jaculus jaculus. The sequence goes on from NC_059103.1 coordinate 38,353,758, forward strand.
TACCAGGGTTATAAGACTGAGGGTGGAAGCTAAGGGCATGCCAGGGTTTCCAGCCACTGTAAAGAACTCCAGATACATGCATGTCTGCCTTTACATGGGCATTGGGTAATCAAACCCAGGCTATCAGGCTTTATAAGCAAGGGTCTCTAACCACTGAGAAACCACCCTATCCCAAAAACCTGGGTTTTGAATTAAATTTTAAATCTGCTGCTTTATGTTGTTTCTCAAGCAACATTAGCAGACTTTTTCAACTTTATTTTCTACCCCTCCTGTTGTTAGCTTGTTGGCACAATTCCAATAATATGTGGAATTTGGAGGGGAAAGAGGAAAAAAATAAAATTTAAAAAGACCATGGCATCCTCAAAATAAAAGACTGATTGAGAGGGTGAGGGGATATGATGGAGAGTGGAGTTTCAAAGGGGAAAGTGAGGGAGGGAGGGAATTACCATGGGATATTGTTTACAATCATAGAAGTTGTCAATAAAAAAAATATAATAATAAAATTTAAAAATTGTTAAATTCTACAGGAACTGAAAAATATAAACTATCAGTAGTTTTTCAAAAGTCTGTAACACCCATCTCCACTTGTGAGGAAAGTTGTGCTTCCATCTCTAGTACTCCGAGGAACAGCAGCAGGACGCAGAGGTCATTCCTTCCCTGTGGGAGTGAGGATGATAGAATAACACTCAGACCTGTGTTCCCTTGTGTTAGTGTTTCTGTCTGTAAAGCATATGTCCACCCATGTTCTTTCCCCTGGTCCTCTCCAGCCTGGTAACAAGGGCAGACCCCGAGCCAGTATTGATTTTTCCACAGTATAGATGAGTGAACAGAGGCTCAGAGAAATAAACTGGCAATCAAGTTCCCACGTGTATCTGTTGCTCTCTCATTGCTCATTGCTGAGACAAAATACTTAACCACAAACAGTTTATAAAAGGAAATGGGTTTAATTTGGCTTACAGTTCCAGAGGGTAGAGTCAGCCACGTCTGGGGAAGAGAGAGGGGGCAGAAAGGCAACATCCCATCATCAAGTCAGCAAAGAGGAAGCAGAGCAATGTAACGAATGTTGCTTCTCAGCTAGATTTCTCTTTTTTATGCAGTCCAAGAACCCACCCCATGGGATGGTACCATCCACAGTTAGGATGTACCTTCTCACCTTAATTGATCTTATCTAGAAAATCCCTAACAGACAGGCCAAGAGATTTGTTTCCATGATGATTGTAAATCCTGTTAATTCGACAGCCAGAGATGAACCATCACACCACCTTTGGAGAGAATGAGCTCTATACTCAGTACTCCAGACTAGATGCCGTGCCTCTGGATGCCCACTGGTGGTGGGGTTGATATTTTGAGCACGTAGAAGGCACAGCACAGGCCCCTTACTGATGGCAAGAATGGACACTACCTGTTGCACAGTCAGAAGCTCGGCCAGGAAACTCCTGCAGTGCCAGATGTTAACTGTTCAGATGCTACATGGCAGGAAACTGACAATCCCAGGAGTCTTGGGTAAGGGGGGGGACGATGACTATTTACTTATTGCATGCCATGTTGTTAACAGAAAAGGAAGCATTTGATCAATATAGAAGCAATATAGAACAAAATTGCACAATACTAATAATTATGACCTTCGAGGCTATATATAGTTGGATATTAAAACTGTAGCTCTTCATGCATGGGCATGACTCATATAAGGAAGTTGGAAGGGTTTGTAGCCACTATTATGGTCAGCAGTGTGCATTTCAAGGAGAAGGGAAGAGGGGTTTGTTTGTTTGTTTGTTTGTTTGTTTGTTTGTTTGTTTGTTTGTTTGTTTTAGAGAGAGTAAGAGAGAGAATTAGCAGACCCTGAACCACTGCAATCAAACTCCAGACGCTTGTGCCACCTGGTGTGCATGCGCAACCTTGTACTTATATCACCTTTTGCATATCTTGCTTATGTGGGATCTGGAGAGTTGAACAGGGGTCCTTAGGCTTTGCAGGCAAGTGCCTTAACCGCTAAGCCATCTCTCCAGCCCAGAAAGAGGCTCTTAAAGGTGTTAGACTCATCCAACTGGCACCATGAAATCAGCTAATGACATTGTAGTCATTAAAGATTCTTTTGTTTTATGGTTTATTTATTTATTTATTTATTTATTTATTTATTTATTTATTTATTTATTTGAGAGTGACAGACAGACAAAGAGGCAGAGAGAGAGAGAATGGGTGTAGCAGGGCTTCCAGCCATTGAAGACTAATTCCAGATGTGTGTGCCCCCTCGCGCACCTGGCTAACGTGGGTCCCGGGGAATCGAGCCTCGAACCGGGGTTCTTAGGCTTCACGGGCAAGTGCTTAACCACTAAGCCATCTCTCCAGCCTTCATTAAAGATTCTTGATAGCACTCATCCTCCTTGTATAACACAAGATAACTGGACCTTGAGGACTGCATGCCTAATGCTTTGCATGTAGCAAAACAGGGAAGGCCTCAGCCAAATGAGGTTCACAGTCTAGTGTGAACCACAGCCCAGCCTCTTGCCAGCTGTGCTTTGGTTTCCTCATATACAGTGTGAATACCACAGCATCTGTCGTGTGGATGTTTTCTGAGAAATAAATAAGCAAGTGTAAGGAAAGTGTGACAGCATATGCATGGAATCCCAGCACTAAAGAAGCTGAGGCAGAAGGATCTCAAGTTTAAGGTCAGTCTGGGCTTTGTGGCAAAAACTGTTTCCCCTGAAAAGGCAAATGTATGCCTAACACCAAAGACATAGTAAGTATTCAATAAATTTTGACATTGTTATTATAAGACACATAATATAAGGGATGGAGGGATTTATAATAATAACCCATTTCATCTGAAAATAAAGCTTCTAATTGCCATCCTGCCCAAGACAAAACTCTTTTCATCCCTCATCCCAATCTCCTTGTCTTCTATTTATCACACAGGCTAAGAGGCATGGGGGAATATCTAGAAAAGTAGGCAATAAGACACTTTCTCTAGTTCATAGCATGAAGTGACTTCCAAATGCTTACATCCAGGTTTGTTGAAGTAAAAAAAAAAAAAAAAATTACTTGATTCTAAACAGAAAAAGAAAAAATTTTAGAGGTGAGTAGCATTTCTGACAGAAGCTTGGGGGTGAGCAGATACTTGATGGATGAAGTAGAATGTTATCTCTCATGAATTCAAGATGCTTCTTTATGCGGCAAAATCATTCCAAATCAGAAAAAATGAAAAGCTTTTTTATGACAACTGAAGAGGAAATGCCCAAATGGATGTTTTCAAATTCATAATGGATTTTATGCCCAAAACTAAACCATAAAATAAAACAGTCCTTCTGAATCCTAAATAAGCACATACTAGCTATCATATGATTTTTTTTTTTTTTCCCAAGGGATACAAACACAGATCTATTCAGCCAGTGAGGGAAGACAATAGACCAAAGCACAGCTACACCATAATCATTTTGGGCAAACCAGTAAATTTATTGGGGTACAGAGCAGGGTGAGGGGTTGCTTACAGGAGCATAGATGACTCAAAGACAACAGCACCACCAAAAAGCCTGCCCAGTGTGGGTGACAACTCAGGGAAGCTGCACCTGTCGAGCGTATTGCGGGACTTGTAGGCAGCCCCACCTATCAATCTTTCCCCAAGCAGTTGTTTAATCGTTGCATAACCTTAGGGAGAGGTGCTGCAACCTTCCCTGCACACTTGCTGACCTCCTGACTGCCTCCACCCTTCAGGAGAGAATGTTTCAATTCTGAGGAAATCACTACACAACACGGTCTGAGTCTGTACCTCAACAGTTGTGCACTGCTCCCATAACCTTGAGGAGTGGTAAGTTTTGGTTCTCCCAGACTTAACCTCGTGACTCTCCTTTCTCCCTTCAGGAAGGATTATTTCACTTCATGGTAGCTTGCTATGCAACACCAGCCTTCACAGTGGCAGCTGAGGACTTGCTGCCTGGCAAGAGCTGGCTCACAAAAAAACAGAGGAAAAGCACAGGCCCATCTCTTTCCTGACTGACTTTCTTCCTCGGTTCTCCACTGTAGGTCTCCGGCGGAATCAAGGAGGGAACTAGGCAACAAAAGGCCTAATTGATCCTGAAAGATAACTGCCATCTATATGCTTGTTTTGATCACTAGGGTGTTATGGCTGAACTAAAATTTCAGGTTCTTCCCTGTAAAGAGAAAGGCTCAGGATAATTCTCCTTCCTGCTTCAGGCAAGTTGGAGATGCTTCCCCAATAGGAATTACAGTGGAACCTAACATAGAATTCTGCAGGTGTCCTAGGGCCCTTCTCAGCAGATACCACATGGATCAGTGAGCATTACTGCAGCTGCTACAACCATCTCCAAAATAAATACTGGCACGACACAGTAAGGTTGTCTGGTGAAGTGCAAGTGAGTGCCTGGATGCAGAGCAGCTTTTTATCCTGTGCATCTGACTATAATCCACTGCTACACAAAGAATTACCCTTGTTCAACCTTAAGAACTTACTTAGGACCACTGTGAAGGGTATATGAACCACCACAGTACAGTGAGAGAGATGGGTCATCACCAAATGCAGCATGAGTGAGTAGGAATTTATGAGTAAGTGGGAGCTGTGGGGGAAGGGCAGTCAGTGGATGGAAAATTACTGAAAGAAAATATCAAAGGTGGGCTACAGAGATGGCTTGTGAAGCCTAAGGACCCATGTTCAACTCTCCATGTCACCACATAAGCCAGACTGCACAAAGAAACGTAAGCTGCAAGGTCACACATGCACGCAAAGTGACTCACACACCTTCTGTCTTTCTCCCTCTCCCTCTCTCTCTCTACCCCCCCACACACAACTAAAAAAAATTAAAGATAAGAGGGCTTCTTGTCAATTCAATGAGTTTCTCGCTTGAAGGCTAAGACGGTCATATATCATCTGGACAGTGGAAGAATATGACCAAATACAGGCAGTGAGGTTTTGTTTAGTTTGTGGCATGTTTGGTTGGTTGGTTCCTTATGCTTTGTTTTGATTTACTTGTTTTTGTGAAAATGACTTAGTAGAGTTCTTTGCTAAGACTGTGTTTTATAAGGAAATAAACAGATAGACCTAGAAGAAGTTTCTGTATCCTAACTAAAGTTTGGCCAAGCAAAGGTTCTTGTCTATAAGCAGCTTTCAAATTTAACATGATTAGGGCTGGAGAGATGGCTTAGCGGTTAAGCGCTTGCCTGTGAAGCCTAAGGACCCCAGTTTGAGGCTCGGTTCCCCAGGTCCCACGTTAGCCAGATGCACAAGGGGGCGCACGTGTCTGGAGTTCATTTGCAGAGGCTGGAAGCCCTGGTGCACCCATTCTCTCTCTCTCCCTTTACCTGTCTGTCTTTCTCTCTGTGTCTGTCGCTCTCAAATAAATAAATAAAAAAATTTTAAAAAAAATTTAACATGATTAGAAATATACCCAAAGGAATCTAAACTAGCATACTACAGAGATACCTACATATCCATGCTTATTGCAGCATTATTTGCAATAGCCAAGTTATGGAATTATGGAATTAGTTTAGGTGTCCATCAACAAATAAATGGATACAAAATAAATGGATACACAATGTAGTTTTATTCAATCATTAAAAACAAAATTATTTAACTTATAGGAAAGTTGACAGAACTAGAAATGATCGTATTATGTAAAATAAGTTTTTATATATAACTTTGTCAGACAGCCAGAAGTTGCAACATGAGAAACAAAAAAATAAAATAAAATCTGGTCCAACCATGAGTTACCAGAAGAAGAGGGAGTAAGTCTAGCAGATCTATACACACAGACACACACACCCTATATAAATATATAGACATTTTACATACCTGTGTGTGTGTGTGTGTGTGTGTGTGTGTGTGTGTGTGTGTGTGTAATATATGTAGTGTGTATAACGTAAGGAGAAGGTGACTGTGCAAGCATGCTCAGTTCAGGAGAAGGCTCAGAGGCAGAGCAGAGCCACTCTAGCTCATGCTAGCCCACCCTAGGCCAACCTCAGATCCATGAGAATAATCGTAAGCACCTGAGCTTTGGGAAGATTTGTCAGGTGGCAGATTTTTGCTTTTACTATTTGTTACATTCTGCTACACCACTGCTCCATGAATGCACTTTCAAAGCTTTAAAGCAGATCTATATGACAGTTTCACTATAGATGACAAAATAATCACTCCTCCCTCCTTTCAAGTTTAGAAAATATAGAGTATATCTAATTAAAATGCACATATCAGGCTGGGGATATGGATCAGAGGTTAAAGGCACTTGCTTGCAAAGCCTACTAGCCCAGGTTCAATTCCCTAGTACCCAGGTAAAGCCAGACCTACAAAGTGACATATGCATCTTGAGTTTATTTGCAGCAGGAAGAGGCACTGGCGCCACGTCATTCATCTCTCTCTCTCTCTCTCTCTTATAAATAAATAAAAATATTAAAAAGCTTATAATCTACAACTTAAAAGCATATATTACACCCTAAGATTAAACTAAAGTTATTTTAATTTTATATTACTCATAAAAAACCATTGATGAACACAAAATTTGAACAGAATTGTATACTTCTAAATGTGTCAGTGCCTAAATGGATAAGTATTATTTGTTTGGAGAAATTAGTGTATTATTGCTGCTTCTGCTGAAGAAAATGGCTGCCTTTAGCATCATGCTATGATATAATTTTAATATATAAGGAAGAATTTTATAATGATAGTATGAAGATAAGAGCATTATTTGCTCTGAATACTCCAAAGACATACTTCCACATGCTACCCTATGGATCAAGTTGAGGAGGAATCCTACAGGATTGTAAAAGGCAGGTCCCAGAGAAAGCATGTGAGAAGGCATCTCAAAGCCTGCCTACGTAGACACTACCAAGGATACCTGTTAGAGACATCCATGCAGAGGAGGCTGCAGTATACACAAGATTGGGGGCAATTAGAACAAGCCTGTGGTTCCTCTGCAGAATGCTTCATGTGTGTTTTTTTAACTAGCTGACCATGTCATTCCCTAATGCCCAGGACAGAATGAAGTGTCCAGCCTCTCTTTCTGAGCTTCTTAGATGTTCCTCTCCAGATGAGCATGACCTGCCTCTGCATCTGTACCTCTGTAGAGTATGATTCCGTGGGGAACAGGAGCCATGGTTATTTTAACACATCTCCGCGTGGGCACAATATCTGACCTGCAGTGATTGTCAGGAGTATTGTCCAAGGCAAAAGCATCATGTGTGCACAAGCCCTCGCCATGAACGCACACAACAGATGCATGCATTTGCAAACAATTTAGGTGCTCTCAGTCAATTTCAGAAGGATTTTTTTTTGCTTTGGTTCCCTGAAATTCCTTTGAAATTCGAAGCCTAAATGTTTAAAAATACCTAGGTATGTGAAATTTTAAATATACAATAAATACTCAGGTTTGGCTCCATTCAAATGACTGAGGATATTTCCACTGATATGATGGTCATATTGCTGCTTCATTTTCATACATTATTTACACATGTAATTATGGAATGAATGAAACATGTATAAGAAATTATACTGCAGTGTTGCCACTAGAGAGTTAGTAAATTATAACAGCTATATATCCTTCTCAAATATCTAAATACTTGTGTCCTTGAGGAAATAATTGTTTACATTGAAAGAAACACATCCTTTGGGGAAACCTGACCTTTTTTCCCCTCACTTTGCTTTATAAAAATAAAATCTACTTGTAGAAACTTTTATGAGAAAAATTATTATAAAGAACTATGTGAAAGATTAGATTAAAATAGTGACTGGCATCTTTACTGTAACTCAAAACCTCTTAAAATGATATAAACACACTTTGCATGTGTGTATACATGCATATTGTGCAGGCATGTGTGTAAGCACATTCACACTTGGGTGGGGGCATGTGTGTATGGTCGGTCGCATGGGTGTGCACAGGTGTACGTGAGACCAGAGGTTGACGTCATATGTCTTCCTCTATCACTCACTACCTTATTTTCTTGAGACAAGATTGCTCATTGAAGCCAAAGTTGATTCACCAATTTGGCTAGATAAGCAAGCTCCAGGGATTCTCCTGTCTCCATTTCCTCCGCGCCAGGATTTCAGGCATGTGTCACCACACATACCCTTTCTTTTTTATATGGGGCCTGGGGATCTGATATCAGGTCCTCACTTTGCCCACTGAGCCATCTCGCCATCACTAGGATGAGTTTAAAAGAGTAGCTTGAGAAAGCCAAAGGGGATGCCCCTGAGAGATCAGGGACTTTCCACAAAATCAGCATAAAATGAGATTGGCAGAGACATGCACATCCAAAACCACAGGTCACAGAAGGCCCCTGCAGAAATCAGAGCCATGCCCATTCACAGCCCACAGATTCCATGAGCAAGAAGGGACAAGGGAGCAATTAATTTCAAATTGATTTTAGTAGGACAACAGGACTAAGCAGTGGTCATACCTGCACCAGCTTCCCACACACAGCACACCCCAGTTAAATGTGAAAGACATTCTTTTCAGTTTAGTGACCACCACAGCAGTCAGGAGCTGCTCAGAGGATAAATCATACCACATATCGGAAGTAATAATTTAATCTTAAAAATTGCTAAATTGACAAAAAGAATTACAGGGGCTTGAAAGGTTGCAAAAGAACTTTGACCCATTGATGAATGGATGGATAACAATATATGGTCTATATCTGAAACAAATTTCATTTGGTCTTAAACAGAAATGAAGTGTTGATCTATGTCACACATGGATAAACTTTGTTATGGTTTAAGTGTTGCTGCCAGAACTTATGTTGAATTGTAATTCCTATTGTAGGCTGCTCTGAGGATAGAAACTTCATCTACCATCCTATTTGGAGGTGTGACTTTTGGGGGATAACTTAGCTTAAACAAGGCCATAAGGAGGGGGCCCTGACCTAATGTCTCTGTAAGAAGAGGAAAGATCAGAACTAGGACGTCCTGTCTCACCATACGATGCCTTGCATCACCTCTGGACTCTGCAGAGTCCCCAGCAGCATGACCATCCTCACCACATGTGGCTGTCCAATCGTAGATTCCCAGCCTTCAGAACCAGGAGCCATAAAAGCCTTTGTTCTTTAAATCACACTCTGTGTCATTCAGGTATTGCAACAGAAAATGGACTGAGGTAGCCCTTTTAAGATATGCTAAATGAAATAAGTTAGTCGTGAAAGGACGGCATTATGTAATTCCTCTTATGTGAGGTTTCTAGATTCAAATTCACAGAGCCCTTTAAATTGTGTTTGCCAAAGGCTTGGGTGGGGAGCAAATGCAGTTATTTAATAGGTACAGAGGTCTGGTTTTGGTTGTTGTTGCTGCTGCTGTTGCTGTTTTTATAAAGCCCAGGACCAGACAGATTCACCGCTTCAGGATTCTATCAAACTTTTCCTTTATTGTATTTTTAGAGAAAGTGAGATGACAGAGAGAGACAGAGAGAGAGAACTGGCAGGTCGTGCCTCAGCTACTGCAATCGAACGCCAGACGCTTGCGCCACCTAGTGGGCATGTGCTACCTTGCGCTTGCCTCACCTGTGCGCATCTGGCTTACCAGGAATCTGGAGAGTCAAACATGGGTCCTCAGGCTTTACAGGCAAGCGCCTTAACTGCTAAGCCATCTCACCTGTCCAGTATAGAGGTTTTTATTTTGTATAATAGAGTTCTGGATATTGTTGCACAATGGTGTACTTGTAGCTAACACTACTGAACTGTACACTTAAAAAGAGTGAGTGAGAATGGGTGTGCCAGGACCTTCTGCAGCCTCAAATGACCTCCAGGCATATATACCACTTTGTGCACCTGGCTTTACATGGGTTTTGGGGAATTGAACCAGGGTGATGAAGTTTTGTAAGCAAGTACCTTTAACTGCTGAGCCATCTCTCCAGTCCTTATGTACTATCTTAAAGGGCAATGAATTCTGGAGATGTGAAAAGGAAAAGGAAAAGGAGCTTGTACTTCTGGGTAGGTAAGTTGTGAGAAACTACCAATATGAGCCAAGCTAGAAAGAAAGAGCCGATTTTGATTTGTTTAGAGCCTCCAAGTGCCAACTTCCCATCTCTGGTGATTAGAGCTTTTCTCTTCGAATGGAAAAAACACCAAGGAACATCTTTAAGTCAAGATGTCACATTTGGCATGGCATGTTCCTTTTTTAATGTTCAAAACTTTATCTTATAGATTATTGCCCTGTTTCATCTTCCTTCTACTTCTGTTGAATCCCTTCTTCCTCCCCCACATACTAGTAGATACATCACTAGAAACAATGTCTCCCCTCCCCCAGTAACCACTCACTATCAGTAGCTCCTCAGGAAGAGGTAGAGATTCAAAAGCCCATCTTCTATACATGATGGAATGGTGACTGGACATATTGTGCAGGTCTTGTGCAGGTAATTAGAGCTTCTGTGAGTTATGAGTGCAATGGCCATGTTGTGTCAAGACAAGAAGGTTATATACCCTTCCTCCCCACCCTTCAGCTCTTACATTCTTTCTACTTCCACTTCCACAATGTTCCCTGAGCCTTGGAAGATGATGATATAGATGCCCACATAGGGCTAAGCACTCAGCAGTCACTGATTTTCAACACTTTGGCAAATTATGTGACTCTGTATAAACAGCAGCCCACTGCAAACAGCAAGCCTTGTCTGCCCAAGGCTGAGAGTAGTACTGATTTTTGAGCATAAGCATAAAGTAGTTAGAAGACAGTTTAACAACATATCTGTTTAGCAAAACGTCAGTAGCAGCTCCCCCTTCTAGGTCCTACAGCCTCCCCAGCCTTGTGCTTTCTACCTGGCTTATGGTATCAGTCATGAATATTCATGTAGAGCAGATCTCACATCCAATCAGAAAGCAGTTGGTTACCCCCATATATTCATGCCACTATTGCATATTTAGTACATCTTTCCTGGAATGTCAGTATTATTGTTCATAGCTGGATAAGGTCCATGAAGGCTTTTCTTCCCCAGCCACCACATCCCACCTCCTGGCACTATGAGACCTAAACAGTAGGGAAGATGCTTCTAGATCAATTCTGCCTTGATTTGCCACATCTTGCAACCAGAAGATGCATAATCTTTAGAAATAGGATCTGGTGGGCAAACAAGAACACAAGCAAGAACCTGCATTGCTTTGGGGGCCTCTAGGGCTTCCCTCACCAACAACTCATAGGGTGGTATCCCACACCTACTGTTATGCTCATTTAATGAATAAACCTTGGCTTCTGGGAGCACCATTATCCATCCCTGCAGAATTCCTCTATTCATTCTATTATTTTTAACTTATATTTTAAATTATAAGGTATACATTTCCACATGACTCCTTCATATCTCCCAAATTTTGATTAAACCTCCTCCCACTCCCTTCTTACAACTACCCCCCACCTTCATCACTCTTTAACTCTTTCCACACCTTATATTCTCCTCTTCATTACTTCCATATTGCTTGTGGTCAACTGCCCCCACCCCCTTTGATGGCCCTTTCCCCCTCCTTGACTTCTTTTTCTACCTTCTTGGTCTCTACAGGTTCTCCAAGTTAAACATATATAACTGGAGATTCAAAGCTAGGATCTGCATATGACAGAGAACATGTAGCACTTTTCCTTAGGAACATGGGTTACCTTACTTGGTGTACTTTCCATTTTATATATTTTCCAGAAATTTAAATTTCATTTTTCTTTATAGTTCAGTAAAATTCCACTGTATCTATGTAACACATGGTCATTATCAATTATTCACCTGATGGACTTCTAGGCTGGTAACATCTCCTAGTTATTGTGAATAGAGCAGTAACAAACACAGATAGGCAAGTATCTCTGTGGTAGAATTCCTTTGAGTATGTACCCAAGAGTGGTATAGCTGGGTCACATGGCAGGTCCAATTTTAGCTTCTTGAGACCTCCATACTGACTTCCATAGAGGCTATACCAGTGTACACTCCCGCCAATAGTCAATAAGGATTTCCTTTTCCCCAAAATCTCTCCAGAATTTGTTGTCATTTGTTTTCTTGATAATGGCTATTCTGACTGAGATGAGAAGGAATCTTAAAGTGGTTTTAGTTTGCTTTCCCTGATGGGAATGAGTGTTGAACTTTTTTTTCAGAGTTTTTAGGTATGAAACTCTGGTCAGTTTCATAGTCCACTTTTTTAAATTTTTTATTTATTTATTTAAGAAAGCAAGCAAGAAAGAGACAGACAGAGAGACAGAGAGAATGGGTGCACCAGGACCACCAGCCACTGCAAATGAACTCCAGACACATGAACCACCTTGTGCATCTGGCTTATGTGGGTCCTAATGAATTTAACTGAGGTTCTTTGGCTTTGCAGGTAAGTACCTTAATGGCTAAGCCATCTCTCTAGCCCTCATAGCGCACTGTTTGATTGGATTGTCTATTTTCTTGTGTTTAGTTTTTTAATTCTTTGTGTATTTTAAGTACTAATTCCTGTACCAGACATGTAGCTGGCACAGATGTTCTCCCCCTCTAAAGGCTGCCTCTTCTCACCCAAAGGACACTTTCCTTTGCCCTACAGAAGCTTTGTAATTTCATAGGTTTTCGTTTGTTGACTGCCGTATTTCCTAGGTGACTGGGGTTCTATTCAGGAAGTTCTACCCTGTGCCTGCATCTTGCACTCTGCTTCCTACCTTTTCCTCTCATTGTTTTAGAGTTCCAGGTCTTATGTTGAGGCTCTTGATCAATTTGGAGTTGATTTTTGAATGGGGGAGATATAACGATCCAGTTTCATTCTTCTACTTGTAGGAATCCAGTTTTTCCAGCACAATGTGTTGGAACTGATGTCTGTTCTTTATTTTATATTTTTGGCTTCTTTGTCAAAATTAGCTGGTTGTATTTACATGAACTTATACTTGGAGCCTTTGTTCTCTTTCATTGATCTACATGTTTGTTGTTGTATCTGCTAAATGGCCTATAAATGACCCCAACCCACTAGAATGAGGTGCTGAAGGAACATGTAATAAAACTCCAACCCTCTTCAAGTGGCACTTCATTCCTCTCAATGGCAGATACCTGAGCTTTTTTTTTAATATTTTTTTAAATTTTTTATTTATTTATTTGAGAGCGACAGACACAAAGAGAAAGACAGATAGAGGGAGAGAGAATGGGCACACCAGGGCTTCCAGCCTCTGCAAACGAACTCCAGACGCGTGTGCCCCCTTGTGCATCTGGCTAACGTGGGACCTGGGGAACTGAGCCTCGAACCGGGGTCCTTAGGCTTCACAGGCAAGCGCTTAACCGCTAAGCCATCTCTGCAGCCCAAGATACCTGAGCTTTTGCAACACCACTACAGTACTGCATCAACTGCTCTGGCTCTGTAACTTAAACTCTGGTCTGGTGAGAGCTCAAGCAGTAGCCATTTTACTCAGAATTGCTTTGGCTATTTGGGTCTTTTGTCTTTCCATATGAATTTTAAGACTTTTTCTTTCCAGCTGAACTAATCAGCCACACTCAAGACTTTTTCTATTTCTGTAAAAGAAAAAAAATGTTAGTGGAATTTTGATTGGGGTAGTGTTGGATCAGTAGGTGGCTTTCTTTTGGTAGGATGGCCATTTTCTATTGGCATATTCTAATGCAATCAGGCACATTTAGGACGTTATAGCTTTAGACTGTTGGCATATTCTGATTTGATCCCCTTCAATGAGGAAAAAAGGTGCTAAATTCACTTAGGAACTTTCACTATCACTTAAGCCGGTACATTTATGCTATATTTAATACTACTTTTATTTTTCTTATTTATTTATTTATTTTAATTTTTTTTTTTTTTTTAGGTTTTTCAAGGCAGGGTCTCACTCTGCTCCAGGCTGACCTGGAATTAACTATGTAGTCTCAGGGTGGCCTCGAACTCATGGCAATCCTCCTACCTCTGCCTCCCAAGTGCTGGCTTTAAAGGCATGCACCACCACGCTGGGCTTATTTTTTCAATAATAAGATATATAAAGAAAACCAAAACTATTATTATATCCTAATAACATATTACTTGATATTTTCACCTGTATCTTAATTTCTGAGTTTCATCTACAATGTTCACAAAATAATCTGGTGTTGAATATGATGGTGCACAACTCTAATCCCAGCACTTGGGAGGCTGACGTAGGAGGATCACCATGAGTTTGAGGCCAATATTGGCTAAAAAGTGAGCTCAAGGTCAGCCTGGGCTACAGTGAAAGATACTGCCTCAAAAAAAAAAAAATAAATAAAAGAATCTATATAGAAATTAATTTCAAACTGATGCATGAAGCTTACTTCCTGCAGTCACTGAACTGTTGCATATTTGTATTGCATATTTCTCAGAAAAACTATGTCCTTGAGGTTTTTAAAATATCTTAACACTTTCAAAAATAATTCCACTTCTTTGGGTTTCTTATAACTTTTTCAAACATCAGTTATACCAAGTAGTATTTGTAGTAGATTCACCATTAATTTATTTTTCTACCAAAGTCCATAATCACTTGATTTGGAAGTCTGCTGCTACTCTGCCAACCTCTCATAGTGTTCCTTGCAGCCTATCTAAATTAAATCTAATTGGTTTTCCAACATTTCCCAACCATGTTATCTGAGAGAAGTTGCAAGATCAAATTTGATATGAATTTCTTCAAAATACATCATTTGCATTGCTCCAGAGATTATCAGACATAATCACTGAATTATCCCCCCTCCCCAGCATGTGATTACAATTGGCAGAGTTATGGCCATGTATCCTAGTAACAAACTATGTGCATGTAGTACCTGGCACAAAGAAGAGCTTGGGCTATTTCAGCCCAAAATTGAGCTTACCCTCCTTTTTCTCTTCCAATCCTGTCGGTATGACCACTCTTCAGTGCTGCCTGTCTTTGTTTAAGTGAGCCTTTTTACAACAGTTCTAAAATCAATGATGTGCTCATCTTGACCTCCTTGTTTTTGCCTTCTGGTTCAACAATATGTACAATAATTGCTCAGTGTGTCACATTTTGTGCCTGTCAGTATCTGATTGAACTGAGTAATATAGACTCTTTAAATTTTCATGTATGCATTGTACCCCACTTAATTACCTGCTAAATTAATAATTACATATTGAATTCTCCATTCCAGATCATGATAATTTGTTTTATACTTTATCCATCTTACATGTTTGGCCACTCCATGCCAGCATTAAATTTTCAAAGTATTTCTAGTGACCTTAGAAAATTTTCTCTTTTTAAAATAAATGTTGTACCACAAAAATCTTTGTTGTGCTTTGCCCTCTTAAGCCTCATGCCAAAGTGTCTTGTCAACACCTGTCTGGCAGTGTGGAGTGCTACTTATTTGTCCCTATGTGCCATCCTAGTAATTACTAGAATGCACAGGTTTCTGTGAGCAAGAGACATTTCGTGATTGTAATCAAACCTTGATCCAGAAGAGAATATGAAATTGCAAGGTCAAAAAGAATTCTTCTGAGCTACTGTGATTTTGTTTAAGACAAGTTTCTTGCTTTTTGTTTTAATCCAAAATTCAAATCCTCACTTTAAAAGAAAATGGAAATGCCCTGCCCTGAGTGTTATGTGTGCCATGTTCAACGACAGTCTATTCCTTTCATTGTTTTCAGTTGTTAAGACTTACATGCTGCTCCCTTGAAACCTTTCATTCGTTTCTTCAGCCTTTCTTTTTCTAAGCTACACTTTCCTATTGCTGACTTTAACATCTGCTCCATTTGCCTGTCATTCTTAGTGGTGCAGGAGCTTTCCTCTTTCCCTCCTCCCTGTGCTGAGAGGGCTTCTTCTTCCATCTTTGACAATACCCAAACCTTTACAACTGCCTTCTGTCCTCCTGGTGTACATCTTTGGTTTCCATAGAGTTGGATTTGTTGTTGTTGTTTGTGTGTGTGTAGATGGGTGTGTGTGCAGAGCATGCGTGAGGAATGGTGTGTGGTACATGCATGTGTGTGTGAAGATGAGTGCACCCCATGCACTTGCAGGCAGAGGCCACAGGAGAGCCTCGGATGTCCTTCTCTTATCACTCACCTGCATGCTTTCTTAATACCAGGTCTCTCCTTCAACTTGGCACTTGTCTCTATCAGTGTACCTCCATGATTCTCTAGTCTCTGCCCTCCATAGATGAGGGCTACAGATGTGTGTTGCAAATGCCCTTTTTACATGAGTTTTGGGAAGCCACACAACAGTCTCCTGCCCAGCAGGCCCTCATGCTTAAGCAGAAAGAGTTCCTAAATGCTATGCCATCTTCCCTGCCAATAGAGTTTTATTGTTATATAAAGCATTGTAACATAAAATTGATCATTTAACTATTTTAAGTCCCACCATTCAGTAGCATAGATATATTTATATGTTATGTGACTGTCACTACCATCCATTTCCAGACATCACCTCAAACAGCAATTCTGTGTGGTCACTAAATAATAACTCCTAACTCTTTCCTCCATTTCACCTTGCTAAACACCATTCTCCTTTTTGTATCTATGAATTTGCCTATTTGTAGGTCCCACATGTAAGTAGAATCACACAATGTTATTCTTTTGTGACTGGTTTCTTTCTCTTAGCACAGTGTCTTCATGGTTTAACCATGAGGAAACACATCAGAATATTTTTCCTTTTTGACGGTGTATAAGATTGTAGTGTGTGTAAATACTGCATGTTCCTGTTGTCAGACATTGACATTGTTTCCACCTCAGGCTATTGTGAATATTGATTTTGTGAATACTGATGTGCAATCTCCATTCAAGTTCCTGTTCTCAGCTGGAGTGAAATTTCTAGATCATGGGATAATTCTGCATTTAGTTGTTTAAGTGACTTATGGATGTATTTTATACTTAGATCTTCTAATGCCACTTTGATAAAAGTTGAAGCTCTTCAGCCCACATGCAATGTCATGTGGATTGCCATGTGGATGGATATTCAACTGTACCAATTTCATTTGTTGTAAGGAACCCAGGACCCTGTCTGCACTGTTTCTAATGCACCAATGCCTAGAGCTATAGAGAAGCCACATCACTATTAAAAAAAAAAAAAACTATTCTTAGTTCCCCTCATATATTATTTTTCCCTTACATGAAATTTAGGCTCAATTTTGTGTAATTCACTTGAAATTTTCCAGGGACTTTACTTGGGACCTTTTATTCAAATTATTATTAACTGCTGAATGGGGAAGAAACAGTGCATTCTTCATAATATGAAATCCATGCATACCTTTCTTTGGGTCGTCTTTTCCATTCTTCACTATAAGTTTCCTACATTCTCTCTCTCTCTCATTTATTTCTGTTTTGCTGTGCTATGGGTATAAGACTTCCTGTCATGGTCTGGAGAGAAGACTCAGCAAATAAAGGAGCTTGCTTACAAAGGCTGACCACCAGAGTTTGATTCCCCAGGTCTCCAGTATCCACATAAAGCCAGATGTACAAAGGAGTATATGTGTCTGGAATTTGTTTGCCATGAAAGGAGGCCCTCACACATCCATTTTTTCTCTTTAAATAAATAAATAAATATTTTAATTTTTTAAAATTTATTTTGAATGAGAAAGGCAGAGAGAGTGAGAGAGAAAATGGGTGCACCGGGGCCTTCATCTGCTATGAATGAACTCCTCTAGATGTGTGCGCCCCCTTGTGCACATGTGCAACATTGCATGCTTGTGTCACTACATTTGGCTTACATGGGACCTAGACAGGAGTTCTTTGGCTTTGCAGGCAAGTGGCTTAACTGCTAAGCCATCTCTCGAGCCCTAAATAAATATTTTTTAAAATACCTCCTGTCTTTAAATCTTTTAGGCGAACTTACTTAGTAACTACAGCAGTATGCTGTACTGGTCACTTCTACATCACTGTGAAAATACCTAGCAGAGGGAATTAAGTGAGGGAGGGTTTATTTGGGCTCATGGTCTCCAGTCCTTCATGGCAAGGGAGGCATAACAGTTGACACAGTTTGGTCCAAAGACCTTACAATGTGGCTTATATCTTGGCAGCCCTGAGAGCAGAGAGGCTGAACTAAAACCAGAAGTGTACATCACCTTCAAGCCCCCCCATCACCACCAGCAACCTACTTCTGTTAGCTAGACCCCACTCCCAAAGGTTCCATAACTTCCCAAAACAGCACAGCCATTATCCTTTGGGCATTTCACATTCAGTACATAGATTATGATTTTAGTAGCCCTCCCTCATATTTTTAGACAGTTAAGCCTCTTCAACTTCTTACTGTTATAACTTTGGAATAAGTATTATGTTGTATAAATCTTTGACTATATTTTACACTTTTCTTAGAGTATTTAGAATAGACTTCATTTATTTCTGGATTAGAAAACAAGAATAGTCTTGAGATTCTTGAGAGTCTAGATACACAGCTTTCCATTGGACTACAAACATTGTCCAGGGGCTGGAGAGTTGGCTGAATTGTTAAGGTGCTTGTCTGCAAAGCCTAAGGACCCATGTTCAACTCTCCAGATCCCATTTAAGCCAGACACAGAGGTGACATAAGTGTGCAAGGTCACACATGCTCACATCTGGAGTTTGATTGCAGTAGCTGGAAGCCCTGGTGTGTCAATTCTTCCTCTCTCTCTCTCTCTCTCTCTCTCTCTCTCTCTCATATATCATATATATGATATATATATATATATGTATATATATATATATATACACACACACACACACACACACACACACACACACACACATATATATATATATATATATATATGTATGTATCATAGTCTTTTGGCACTTTCTCCCTCAGCCCATGGCCCAGACTCTCTTTCTATTTCACGGGATTAACACAGTTGACTCACTGAGTCCTCCATACTGTAGCCACAGCATTTGGAACATGTGCTCTCCAAGCTTAAGTGGACAGTGTGAGTAGCTAATTGCCTTGGTCCAGATGTCACCTCAATCACATCTGCTCACAGTTCACTAAACAAAACTCATCAGTAACTGCAAAGGAGGCTTGAATATACCAAGAGAATACAAAATGTGTGATGATCCCTCTTGTCCCTGTCACAGTGGGCACCTGATGATCTGTCTTTCTCTTTCTATGATTTCTCTGGGAGTTGAAGACTAGTTTGTAAATTTATACTTAAAGGACTCCTTACTCTAAATATCATACATTCATCTGTGTCTTTTTACTTTTATGTCTAGACTTCTTACATTTTACTTTATGATAAAAAGCACTGAACAATTTCTTGGTAGCCCATGAAGAAAATGGGGAAGATGGCCAAATCCTAAGCATGTGCTCACCTAAGGACTAGAGCACAGATATGCATATTACCTTAGAACCTATAAATGAGCTCACATGTAGATCAGAGCACAGGTTTGCACATCACCTTAGACATGCTGGTGACCAAGCTGCACGTTTGTCATACAGATTGTAATAAGGGCTAGAAACGGAGTACCAGAGAGATGAGGTCCAGGGGAGGAGAGCCACCATGCAATCTATGTGGCAGGTGCTTCCATTAGGTGGGAATAGATACATCTGGCTGTCACCAGATGTTATAATAATTAGAATATCCAATTTAGTTCTGATTCCAACGCCTTCAGTGTGTACCTCTAATTAGGAGCTGTCCTACTGCTTGCTTCCTGGCAAATAAAGAATCCCCCCTTCAAGGAGTACAAATGCACGGTCTACCTGACAGCTATATTTGTTCAGAAAAGGGCAAACTGGAATTGTAATTTACATGCTACTTGTGTGTCATTTAGGAAAAGTCAATTCAATTCCCAGGAGCACAACTACATGACTTATTCTCAGAGTCAAATTTCAGAGCTTAAGAAGCCAGCCCAGAGCCTTGAACATGATGGTAACATCCAAGTACTGCTCCTGATTTGGACTTGCCTGGAAACCTACCACCTTCCCAAGTGAGACCTATGTACAGCTCCAGTACATGGCTACATCAAAGACCAATGCACTTCCTGAATGGTCTCTGTATATAAGCCATACTAACCTTCTTTAGATTGTTATAGTTTTAGGGTTTGAATCACCAAAGTGAGCACAGTTTTTATAATTGAAGTCTAAATCAGACATGAGCCACTAGGTCTAATTTGGTATGCCATCTGTGTTTGTGAGCCAAGTTTTCTTGAAATACAGCCATACTCAATAATTTCCACATTGTGATATGGCTGAGTTAGTTCACTCTCCAGCAGCAGAGCTAGTACTTGGGATTTTTGTTTGTTTGTTTGTGTTTACTGCTAGTAGTAGTTCAGATATTTTTTTAAGTTTTGAAAATTTTATTTATTTATTTGAAAGAGGGAGAGAGAGAGAATGGGCATGCCAGGGCCTCCAGCCACTGCAAATGAACTCCAGACGTGTGCACCCCCTTGTGCACCTGGCTAACGTGGGTCCTGGGGAATCGAACCTGGGTCCTTTTGCAAACAAATGCCTTCACCACTAAGCCATTCCTCCATCCCAGTTCCAACTTTTTTTAAAGAAGCATGTAGAAGGTAGATAGGGAGATGGTATAGTTAGTAAAGGACTTTCTGTGTCAGCATGAGTACCTGAGTTCAGATCTCCTGTGCCTACATAAAAGCTCTGTGTGGTGCACACACCCGTCCCTGGGCCTTGCTAGCTAGCCAGTCTAGCCAAATCAGTGAGCTCTAGGTTTAGATCTTAAAAACTGAAGGTAGAGAATGATTGAAAAACACACTCAACATCAATCAGTGGACTCTACAAGCACATGCACCCATGTGTATGTGCATTCTTGCTCACACACACACACACACACACACACTTAACCATGCATATATGAATACAGAAACATACATGTATACACATAACACACACATAGGCCAAATCAATAGAGCATATGGCCCACTATGGTGGTTCAAACACCCCCATAGCCTCATGTGTCGATGATCAAGCCTCATACTAGTGAGTCTTCATGAGGTGGACCTTTGCTAAGGGTATCCTAAGGCTTGTTAGCACGGCCCTCTGGGTGTTCAGAGCTCATTCTTTCTGCCTCCTCCCTGCTAAAATGACAAGATGTGATGCTCAGCCATCTGCTATGCATTCCCTGCCATGATTAAACTGTAAGCCTGAAATAAGCCCTTTCTTTCCATAAGTGCTTCTCATCAAGTGTTTTGTCCCAGTAACAAGAAGGTAACCGCCACCCCACAAACCTAAAGGACTGTCTATTTTGCCCTTGACAGAACAAGGTTTCTGACTCCTGCCCTAGGACTTCACATGAATTAATGGTGCAGAACTCCACCTTCAACTAGACTTTGTAGATGCACTTCTACCTTGTTCATAGCACTGGGTTTTCATGACATCTGCCATAAGTAACACTCACGTAGATCAGTTTGGGAACCAATGTATACTTATCAATCAGATTAATCTATGTTACTCTGCGCTGATAATAACCCTTAAAGTCTTGTGTGCTTACATGAAATTGGTTTATTTCTCCCCATCCTATATTTCTGTTCGCTTCAGGTCAGCTACTAATTCTGCCGCACATGTTCTAGCTACGAGGTAAGCAGAGAAAGCTAGGCATTTTCTGTCTTTTGGAACACATGACTTTTCTTGTGTGATGCCGTTTTGGCACACTAGAGCTACTGTAACAAAAGTTCCATGAAGTGAATAACTTACAAACAACAAACATTTGCTTCCCACACTTGTGGCGTCAGAGAAGTCCAAGATTAAAGCAGCAACAGATTCAGTGTCTGAGAGTTGATTCCACCAATACGGTGCCTGTCTGCTGCACTGCCCCCTGGCAGAAGAAGAAAGTGAGTCTCCTCTCCTCTTCTGTCTGCCCTGTGCCCTATGACCGGGTCCCTCCCAAGGAATGCATCTCTTCATACCATTATCTTAGGAATACAATCTTTTTTAAAAGAAAAAATGTATTTATTTTATTTATTTGTAAGAAAGAAGCAGATAAACAGATAGAGAGAGAATGAACACCCCAAGGCCTCTAGCCTCTGCAAATGAACTCCAGACGCATGTTCCACCTTGTGCATCTGGCTTACATGGGTCCTGGGGAATCAAACCTGGATTCTTTGTGTTTGCAAACAAGCACCTTAACCACTAAGCAACCTCTCCAGCCAAGGAATAAAGTTTTAATGTGTAATTCTGGGAGACACATACACATTTGAGTGCAGCAAGTACATTTGTGTATAAATTTAATTGAAAATATAAGTAAGAGGATTCTCATCCCTATGTACAATTTGGGATGCTTAAAACAAGATAACTTAAATAATAAGAAAATCTTGTAATTTGTTTTGAGGCAAACTCAACAGACTGGTCCTTTTTATGTGAGAAAGAAAGAGTAAGAGAATTGGCATACCAGGGCCTCCGGCCACTGAAATTGAACTCCAGGCATGTAATACAACCTTGTGAGCTTGTGTCACCTTGTGCATCTGGCTTACATGGGATCTGAAAAGCCGAACATGGGTCCTTAGGTTTCGCAGGCAAACACCTTAATAGCTAAGCGATCTCTGCAACCTAAATCTTGTATTTTAATATGAACTATGCTTAATAAGCTTGAAGTGCAATATAACCTAGAAGATAATAAGTTCTCCTCACATTCGATGACAGACCACTGAGGTGTTCAGTTGAGCTGACTGGAGAAGTTACCACGGCTATTGTGCTCCACTTCTTAAGATAGAAAATGTAACTATGAGTATGTAACTATGAGGCAAAAAAAAAAAGAAAAGCTTTACATTTTGGAGGAGTTCCATGCATTGTACTTATGAACCTGATAGCCATAAGCTCAGAAAAAATACATCTATTTAAATTTTTTTCGTGGTACTAGTGATTGAACTCAGGGCCTCACACCTGCTAGGAAAGTGCTCTAACACTGAACTATATACTCAGACCCTAAGTTTAATAAACATTTATTTAATTATTATATGCCAAAGCTGTTGCTAGGCTATGGAAACATGACAGTGAACAATGAGCATGTTCCTTCTCTCGAGAACTAACCTCCTTGTGTGTGTCATGGTGGAAAGAAGACGGGAGTGGAGAGGACCCTAACTTGACTTTTAAAAAACAATTGTGCATTTGCAAACGCAGATAGATAGAGGAGAGACAAGCACAGAGAATGGGCATGCCAGGGCCTCTAGCTGCTGCAAATGAGCTCTAGGAACATGTGCCACTCTGTGTATCTGGCTTTACATGGATACTGGGGAATTGAACCAAAGTTGTTAGGTTTTGCAGGCAAGCGCCTTAACCACTGTGTGTGAGATCTTTAAGTTATTGGATCTATTTGGTCAACATTTTTGTGATATGTTTTATAAAGAATAGATAATAGCCAAAAGCTTCATCTTTTCCTGAATGACTCAAATGAGTTTAAACTTAACCATCATCGAACAGTCGGTGTTGAGGAGAGAAGTGGTGGTGGTTAGATTCAGGTGTCCCCCGTAAAGTTAGGTGTTCTGAATGCTAGGTTCCCAGTTGATGGCAATTTGGGAATTAACGCTTCCTGGAGGCATTGTATTGTTGGGGGCAGGCTTATAGATATTATAGCCAGCTTCCTCTTGCCAGTGATTGGCACACTCTCCTGCTGATGTTTTCCATCTGATGTTGGCCAGGAGGTGATGTCCACCCTCGGCTCATGCCATCATTTCCCTTTGCCATCATGGAGCTTCCCCTCGAATCTCTAAGCCAAAATCAACCTTTTTATTTTCCCATAAGCCACTCTCAGTTCAGTGTTTTCTGCCAGCAACGTGATCCTGACTGCACAGTAAAGTTGGTACTGACAGGTGGGCTCATTGCTGCTAGCAACCTGACTGTATGGTTTTTGGCATTTTGGATCTGATTTTCAGGAAGACTGTAGAAAGATTTGAAACCTTGGCCTAGGAGACATCTTGTAGTACTCTAAGTATGGATTGATGGGCTATTCTGGTCAGAGTTGAAAGACCTTAATGCAGTAAGACCTATGCAATGTGAGGTTTGGCTTATGAGGGTGAGAAAGAGCTTTGCCTGGACTGTGCTAGAATCAGGTTGTGTTAGGTGCTTACTATTATGCCTGTGTCCTGAGAACTTGTGCAGGATTGCATTGCATAATAATGGACTGGTGTGAGGAGAGATATGGCATAGAAAAAATAATATGTTTGGCCAAAACTGCTGTCCATTCAGCTACCATTGTATGAGAGATTACAGTCACTGAGACTGGACCAGCTGACCTGCACTGGGACAACAGGAAGCATGCAGTCTTTGGAAAGGGACTGAATGCTGCAGTAGTGTCCTGTTCTACAAAGTCTGCTTTACTCTCCCCTTGGATTAACAAGTTGGCACCCCACCTGGTAGCATGGAGTATAAAAAATGTAGGAAAGAGAGGGTCATTGAGTCTGCAACATGCTTTTGTATTTTGGAAATGGCCATGGGCAGTGTGAAACAGGCTTGTTGGATTACCTGCATGGAGACCCTATAGAGCCATGAGGATGAACCGTGGGTTGCAGTGAATACCCAGTGGCGATGCCTGGACTATGAGATGGCTGTCAAGGAAAGCTGCTGGCACTGGATAAAGTTTTCTGGGACAGTGATTAGCCTAGCTGGAAGGGAAGAATTGAAATGCCAGACACTTGTCACTAGTTAGAATTATCAGACTTGGAGACTTGTCACTGACAAGTTGTTAGACTTAGACTTACAGAGGTTGATGTTTGCCCTGTTTAAATCTTGTATTGATTGAATATTTCTTTGATATGTCCAATGCCATTGTTCACAGTGTGAATGTTTATTCTGTGCCATTATGGATGTTGGAGGAATTTTTTGGTATTATAGCTCAGTTAAAACACCCTGGACTATGGGGATGTTTGAACAACATTGGGATTGATAAAAACTATGCAGACTTTTAAAGTTGTATGAATGCATTGCATTTTACATCATGGATAGTTATCAGTTTGTGGAACCCAAGGGTGACATGTGGAGGTTTATTCAGGTGTCCCCCATAAATTTAGGTGTTCTGAATGTTAGGTCCCCAGCTGATGGCAATTTGGGAATTAATGCCTCCTGGAGGCAGTGTATTGTTGAGGGAAGGCCTATGGGTGTTAGAACCAGCTTCCTCTTGCCAGTGTTTGACACATTTTTCTGCTGTTATTGTCCATCTGATGTTGGCCAGCAAGTGATGTCCACCCTCTGCTCATGCTGTCATTTTCCCCTGCCATCATTCAGCTTCCCCTCGTGTCTGTAAGCCAAAATAAACCTTTTTTCTCACAAGCTGATTTTTGTTGTATATTTTCTGCCAGCAACGCAGACATGACTGCAACAGGAATGAATACTTGGAAGAAGGACATGATGGGCCCCAGAGATTAATGGAGTTCCCCGTACATTTTCCCCATTGTCAAAGGTAAGTAACTGCTTGTAGGGGAAATAGAGAGACAGATGAAGGTCTCTCAGAAAACTCTGGCTGCCTGAAAGGAATCATATAATCATTTTTTCAAGAGAGAAAGAGAAGGAGGGAGAAAAAAAATAGAGACATTGAGAATGAATTAATGGTTGGGCTAAGTTAGAACTTGTTGGATTTTCCAAAGTCTGGTCCTTTTTGACCATTAAGAGAAAGCCACTGTTGGGAGTGATGAAGTCTGAGCTACATGATGGGAATTATAGCAAGACAATGGAAAGAGATTTGATGTGGAAGCTGCCTTCAGTCATGGGCCCCCAGTACCTAGGAAAGGGCCATTCCTGAGCACACTTATCTTAAGAGAGCCACTGTGGAGAACATATTTTAAAGCACTGGTTTTCTCTGAGGAAGATAACAACAGAATAAAAGAATACCTATGTTTGTCCTGCTCAGCTTCCAGAGCCACAGAAGAGATGAGGATAATGTGTCTAGAACAATGTGTCTCAGCCTGTTTTATTTTTCTTTCCATTGTTGTTCCCACAAAAAAGAAGACAAATAATTAACAACTTTTAAGTTTGAATTAAATTTGACCCTAAGGAGAGAAATTAAGGACTGAGAGATATGCTTTTGTCAGGCAGCACTGAGCTTTCTAGGCAGAGGGGTTCAAGCCATTGTAATCTTTTATTTTTTTAATCCCTAAGAAGCAATTTTCATTTCCTCAAGAACAGAATCACCCCTGCTGCAAGTGCATGTTCTACAACAGCAGGAGGAATTCTTTAATAGGCTGAGGACATATACAACAGGGCCCTCCACTCACGTGCCCGGGCCACATGTCCTCAGTGCCTTAATATGACTGTGAACACGTGAAGTTGAAGCAGGGCCATCTAGTGCTGAAGAGCATCTAGATGCAACCGCCTCCTGTGCCTGTGCCTAAAACATTCTGCTCATCCTGTGTGTGGAAAGAGGAAAGTAGTAGTTGAATTCAAAAACCCAAGGACCTTTCTCCAAGAAGTTCAAGTTTAAATGCTGGATTGATTCAGATATCTACTCAGCACCCCTTCCACAAAGCAGAAGACATCCAACCGGATTTGTTGTTGTGAAACAATTTCAGATTTTCATCAGCCATTTGTAGTAAGGATGAATTGAAGGGGATCTACACATAGGAAGCCCCTTCTGTCTTTTTTAAAAGATAGATGGCTTCACAGTTAAGGCACTTGCCTGCAAAGCCTAAGAACTCATGTTCTTATTTATTGGAGAGCACACACCTAGAGTTCATTCAGAGCAGCTGAAAGGCCCTGGTGTGCTCATTCTCTCCCTCATTCTCTCTCTCTTTCTCAAAAATAAAATTTAAAAAAATTTTAAATATATTTTTATTTATTTATTAGAGAGAGAGAGAAAACCAGGTCCTCTAGCCACTTCTAATGAACTTCAGATGTATGTGCCACCATGTGCATCTGGTTTATGTGGGTCCTGGGGAATTGAACCTAGGTCCTTAGGCTTCACAGGCAAGTACCTTAACTGCTAAGCCATCTCTCCAGTCCCCCTTCTGTCTTTGTATTCAGCAATCTCCATCCAGAATGTTCCCCAAAAGAGTTGTGTATTTCAGACACTGTCTTCAATGTAACAATGTTCAGAGGTAGTTGGACCAGACTAATTAGGGCAAGATAGAAACAAAGAGAGCAAACACATGACCAGCAAGCTGTTTTTATTGGAGAGCAAGCAGGTAAACAGTGAATGACAGCGAGCCCCATTCCACAGGTTCTGAGGCTGGTGTGCTAAGACACTGCTGAGCTGAGTAAAGGGATTGAATCGGGAAGGGCTAAGAATGGAGAAAGTATAGAAATATGAAAACAGGGCTGTTTCTTTTGCTGACTTGTTTTCCCCAGATAGCTATGACTCTTCAGTCTAGCTTCACTAATTCTTAAGTATAGACCTGTTTGCATGGTCTGGGGCAATTATTCCTGTGCAGCAGGTGACCTTATTGAGCTGTGGTTTGGAAAGCTATTTTATAAGACAGAGGCAGAGCCAGCATGTCCCAGTGACTTTTTTGGCTCTTTCAGTGCTTACTAGGACCACCCCCCCCCCCCCCCGCAACTCATTAACCCTTTCAAGAGGTAGTTGGATCATGAGGGTTTTAACCTCATCAATGGATTCAGTCATAGATTCAACAGCTGACTATTGAGAACTGTTGGAAAGTGTGAGAACAGGTTGCTAGTGGGAGAAGTGGGAGAGTATGTTTTGTCCCCCATCCCTTCCCCTTGCAGGCTGCCAGGAGGTAAGTAGCTTTGCTAGGCCACATCCTCTCCACCATGATGTTCTGGCTTGCCACATACCTAGAGACAATGAAACCAAGTGACTATGAACTGAAACTTTTGAAACCATGAACCAAAATAAACCTTTTCTCTTTTAAATTGATTGACTCAGATATTTTGACATAGCAACAGAAATCTAACTAGCATAACATCTTAGCAATGCTGAATAGAACACAGTCGTCAGAGAAACAAAGGTAGTAAGTCTCTATAACAAACTCACGTTCCTTTCAAAAACGTCTAACAAGAAGTGAATCAAAAGGTCCAGCAGATCTTATTAAGTTTCCCAAGAGCCTCAATGGGTACTATTTTATAAAAGTCCGCTAATAGTATCCTTGCTCACAGTACCAAAAGCTTAAAATGATTTGTCTCTCTATATAAATTATTTCTGATCTGGAGTGTTAGTTCTTCATCTTTCTTAGACTCCTGGTGAAATCATGTGCCTTTGCCAAAAATCTGACACTCGGGTTAAAACTAAAATCAACAGAGAAATTAATGGGCCTTAATCCTTATGAAAGTATGGGACTCTGTAGGACAATCCTGCAGAGAAAAACTGGACTCCTTAAGTGTATAATTAAAGGTGATTCCAATCCAGATGTTAGACAGAGTTAGGAAGATTTTGACAGATGAGTCACATTAAATCTTGTGGATTGGGGCAGAGGAAGAGAAGTGGTAACTGGTGAAGAAGAAACTTGCCAGCATGATTAATGCCTAGGTGTGATTATGTCACCAAATTCACCTCAGTCTTATTAAGTCTTTATATATCACATCACTGGGCAAAATATTTTAAATTCATATAGAATTTTTTTTAAAGTTAAGGGCAACCAGACTGTCAAAATGATTCAACATGGACCTCCAGAACTTAAGGACGAAGCAAGCAACATTTCATTATCACAGTCAAGTGCATGTCAGGTGATAGATAACATCTGTCTGAGATTTCAGGTCTGTTTTATTAGGAACTCAGAGGCAGGATTAACTAGCACAGACTTGAGAGTTATTTAGCATCTCCAGCTAGTAGTTATTCAAAATGCCAAAGGGAAAACCATCAGACAGCTTTTCCAAACAAAACAGGACAAGCACATTGGGATATATGAAGTATTTGTACTGGGTCCAAAAACACAAGTAAAGCAACTAATTTAAGCACATGTTTACATATGAGACACTGTGGAGAGGTATTTGCAAAGATTGTGCAATCTTCTTATGAAATCGAAGGAAAAATACATGCACGCTAACTGGCTTTTAAGCACTATGAACAAGTGAGGCTTGGGGGAAGCATTTGTGCACTCTACTGTGCCACCCAGGGCCCTCCCCAGTCCTGCCTAGATTCCCTAGGCAAGAAACCTTGAAATTGCTTAATTTCATTATTGTTGTTGCATCTATAGCTCCGTCGACATTATCATTCACGTGGAGAAAAGAGATGGAAACTGTCAGATCAAATTCAGTTGTGTAGTACATACACTTGGAGTCATAAACAACTAGAAAAGAATAATTTGTCAGGCCGTTCAGCTGGTTTGACACAATACCAAGTCAAATGAATACTTTAAACAATTTGATTAGTGTAGAGAGTTATTTGAATAACACTTGCATAGGGAAGTGCTTTGAAAATGAATATGTTCTGGCCTACTTGTTTCAAATCAAGCAGACATTTTGCCAAGCCTCTGCTGCATTTTGTGTTTCCTGAGTGTGCTATCATTTAACATCATCTTAACAGTTGAATCCATCAGGACAAGTAAAGAGAAAAGGAAAGTGACATTTAACAACTTTGAAGAATTCAGGTTTAAGGTTAGGAAGATGGTTCACTTGTTAAAGGTGCTTGCTTTCAAAGCCTGCTGGCACAGGTTCAATTCCCTACCAACTATGCAAAAAATGGGATGCAACATTTCACATGCATCTGTGATTCCCAACATGCCTATCACAACGGGAGACAGGAGAATTTGAAGTTCATGGGCCAGCCAGCCTGCCCAGTATTGGTTTGCAGGGACAAGAGACCCCCATTTCAACACCTTAACACCTTAAAGTTGTCTTCTCACCTTCACATGCACACTGACTTGCATGCGTGCACACACACACACACACACACACACACACACACACACAACGTATGCACAGCCCTGTCCCAGCTCCCAGCTGAACTCAGCTGCCTGAGTAACTTAAGTTGCAACATGCAGAGCAGAACCATCCAGCTACACCCTGCTGAATCCCTGACCCACAAAATGTCAGACTCATACATCATTGTTATTTTAAGCCTTTATTTGGGGATTTTGTGTTTTGCTACAATAGATGACTAAATTGGAGTTTTGGTGGTAAATCATTTCAGTTTCATATACTAAAGATGGATCTTCTCTAATTCAGGACAAAAACAGGGACATAATGGTTCCCAGGCTATTCAATTGTCATTGTGTGAATTTTTTTCCCCGGAAAGAGACACAAATGAATTCTAGATACATGTGCCACCTTATGCATCTGGCTTTACATGGCTACTGGGGAATTGAACCCTGGTCCTTAGACTTTTTAGGCAAGCCCTTTAACCACTGAACAATCTCTGCAGCCCCAGAAAAGATTTTAATTGAACCTACTCTGCTTTACCTTCAAGGAGGAAGTTGGTATGATGTGAGTAGACAAATAAAAAAAAAAAATAACAAAAAGGGCTAGAGAGAAGGCTCAGCAGTTAAGGCATTTGCCTGCAAGGCCTAACGACCCAGGTTTAATTCCCCACTACCCACATAAAACCGGATACACAAAGTGATGCATACATTTGTAGTTTGATTGCAGTGACTAGAAGCAACGATGAGCCGATTTTCATTCTCTCTCTCCCCTTCTCTCTCTCTTGCTGTGTGTGTGTTTCTCTCTGCTTGCAAATAAATAAGTATATGCTTTTTTTAAATAGGGGCTGAATAGATAGCTAAGCAGTTAAGGCCCTTGCCTGGGAAGCCTAAGGGCCCATGTTTGACTCTTCAGATCCCACGTAAGCCAGACACACAAGGTTGTACATGCGCACAAGTTTGCACACACGTCTGGAGTTCAATTACAGTGGTTGGAGGCCCTGCTGCACCAATTCTCTCTCTCTCTCATTAAAAAAGACAAATCTATTGGGCTTGCCTCATAAGAAAGAAGGACTGGAGAGATGGTGTAGCCTGTGAAGCCAAAGGACCCATGTACGACTCTCCAGGTCCCAAGAAAGGCAGATGCATGAGATGACGCAAGCACACAAGGTCGCACATGCACACAAAGTGGTGCACATCTGGAGTTCAATTCCAGTGGCTGGAGGCCCTGGCACACCAATTCTCCCTCTCTCCCTCTCTCTTTCTTGTGCGTCCATTAAAAAAAAAAAAAAAAAGCCAGTCTCTTGGGCTTGCCTCAAATAAATAAATAAATAAAGACATGAACTGTCTTCCTACAACAGAAACTGCAATTTTACCTGCTTCTGATGTGTATAATATTCAGTCAAAATCCAATGGATGTGGTACAGGAAACTCCTAAGTTGAGCCAAGCCTAGGAGTTCTTATTCATTTCCAGATAAAATATAGACGCCTGATTACTAGGACATCATTCTTGAGTCTAGATTTGACTAGGCTAAGTCTGGAAAAGATCAAGTGTGCAAACATTCAGCAGAATGGATTCCAGAAACACTTTGGTCCAGGTGCTTCTACATAAAAATATATATCTTTTGGGCCAATCAGAGGCAAGCCTTGCCACACAGTGCTTTGTCAGGCTGCCCTTGGTGTTCTACTTCTCTCAAATAAAAACAAGCACATAGTGACCAGCTGTCCCAAGGATAAAGAAAGGGGGGAGCCTGTCCCCTGCCGGTCACATAACTTTGCCATTTCCTTATTGTTACTTCCCACTAGGAAGTTTTAGAGACAAGATAAACTGCTACCTTGCGGTTTTATTGTCTTTGGTGTAATTGAAAATCTGTACCAAATAAAACATCAGAATCAGGGGCCAGGATAGGGCATTTGCTGAGCATATATGAGATCCTAAGCTCAGGTGATGGACCTCTGTGGTTAAAAAAAAAAAAAAAATCTCAGAGTTAAATTAAAAGGCCCTCAGTTTTCTCCTTGTGTCCATGAAACCTCACTTCCAGGCACACAGAAAATCTCAATGTAATGGTAGCCAAGTGTGGTGGCATAAGCCTTGGTCTTAGTGCTCAGGAGGCTGAGGTAGGAGCACTGAGATAGTTTGAGGCCAGTCTGGGACTGCAGAGTGAGTTCCAAGTCAGCCTGTGCTAGAATAAGATTCTGCCTTGAAGAAAACAGAGAAAGAAAGAAAGAAAGAAAGAAAGAAAGAAAGAAAGAAAGAAAGAAAGAAAGAAAGAAAGAAAGAAAGGCGGGAGGGAGGGAGGGAGGGAGGGAGGGAGGGAGGGAGGAAAAATTTTCAATGTAATTGAAGTAGTTTGAATTTATGTCTCCCAATAAGCTGAGACCTTTTGTGATTGTTGTTTTGTTTTGTTTTTTGAGGTAGGGTCTCTGTCTAGCACAGGGTGATCTACAATTCACTATTGTAGTCTCGGGCTGGCATCAAACTCACAGCGATACTCCTACTTCAGCCTCCAGAGTGCTGAGATTGTTGCAGAAATTCTGGAAAGATCACTCCAATGCCAGTATGAGTGAAAGTACAGTAGTTTATTACCTGGGGGACAAAGAGCTTGAGGTAGCCCTCCAAAGAAGCTCTGGCCAGGGGGGCTGAGATTTTCTTTCCATTTTAAAGTTCTCACAGCCAAGGGGAAGGGTCACTGAACAAACAAGACATGCCAATTTGCATATCAATCATTTCTGTAGTCAGTCCACCCTAAGAATAAACTCCATTTTACTTTGTTTTAGCCTAAATTCACTTACCTTTGGGTCCTTTGTGGGCAGATCCTTCTCTAGAATTTTTCCATCTGCTGACAAAGATAAGTTTTAGCTCCTCAGCAATTAACTCTAACAATAACTCAATGAATCAGTTCAACTTTTAGCTTCTTTTCTACCACAATCCTACTTCAGCCTCCCAAGTGCTAGGATTAAATGTGTAAACCACCACAACTGGCTCACTCAGTTTACTAAAATTTGTAACTCGGATTTCCAGCAGGCCCCACCCCCTCTGGAAGAGGGGTTACTGGGGTGGTTCCTGGGGGCCAGCCTAAAGGTTTGCAGAAGTGCTTGAGCTCCGGCTGCATTCCCTGCTGTTTTGCTTTTATTTGTGGGGCTGGATGGTGGCAGGTTTTTTTTCTCTCTGCTTGGGTCTGTGAAAAGTAGCTTCAGCCATTATCTTCTCCTGGATCTGCAAGCCTGAAATAAACCTAGTCCCGCTCATAAACTCTGTCTGTTTGGAAGTTCATCCCAGCGACACAAAGCTGACTATGACAGTGACGTTTTAGCCATGCCAGTAGTACATGTCCTATGTCCACCTCCTTATTCTTGCATTCAAACAGCTCTATTTTCTTAAAAAATTTTAACTATAGCCAGGCATGGTGGCACACATCTTTAATCCTAGCACTCAGGCGGCAGAGATAGGAGGATCAGCATGAATTCAAGGCAACCCTGAGACTACATAGTGAATTCCAGGTCAGCCTGGACTGCAGTGAAACCCTGCCTTGAAAAACAAACAAAATAATAATAATAATAAAAATTTTTAACTATACTCAAACATAGTACGACGTACTTTGTTTTTATTGTAAAAAATACCTCTTAATGTGGCCACATTCTTTCCCACCAAAACTATTTCAATTTACCAATTTTGCAAAAAGATTACCAAGACAGAAAATAATTAGTTTAATGATTAAGCTGTTTTAACAGATAAGAAATCATACTTAATTATTTTCAATTTAAGCTTTTAAAATATATGGATATGTAGTATTTGCCCCCACAGGAATCAGATATTTCAGAATCAGATCATGCAGACACTGAATAGTAATTAAGACCAAAAGAAATTGAGACTTCTAAAATTTTCATACCACTTTCATTGGATGATTTTTACATCTTATACAACTAGAAATTAATCCACATAAAATAACTTAAAGGGAAATGTAATAAGGGCAAAGAAGACTTATTAATCAGTTACTTTATAAGTGCAGTCAAAATGTAAGCAAGTACTCCATGCTAAATTCTTTGACATATGACAAGAATTTTAAATGGGCTATCTTAGCCAGTGGGTAACTATAATAATACCAAGTAAAGATAAGGAGGCTGTATAATTTTGGAATTCAAAATTGAAAGAGAAGATGAGATAACACAAAAGATTACATAGATGGAAACCAGCCCAGGACTAAGCAGCCCTGACAATAACACAAGGCTGTCTGTTGGTAAAAAGATGCTACGGGCCAACAGATAGGCAAATAGGGCCAGAAGAAAGATGCGCTGCCTAAGTCCACATTAAATGGGTTTAAGAAGAGGGCTGGAGAGATGGCTTAGCGGTTAAGCACTTGCCTGTGAAGCCTAAGGACCCCGGTTCGAGGCTCGGTTCCCCAGGTCCCACGTTAGCCAGATGCACAAGGGGGCGCACGCGTCTGGAGTTCGTTTGCAGAGGCTGGAAGCCCTGGCGCGCCCATTCTCTCTCTCTCCCTCTATCTGTCTTTCTCTCTGTGTCTGTCGCTCTCAAATAAATAAATAAATAATTAAAAAAATTAAAAAAATTAAAAAAAGAATAGGCTGGGGGCAGAGAGACTACCCATCCTTAGCAAGCAGAGAAATGAAGGGGCTTTAAGAGGCAGAGGAAGCCTTTGAATTGGGGACTGAAGGGAGCAGCTAACACTGAGTAGTGAGAGATGGCAGTTACTGGAAGACAGTGGGGAGGATGCAAAAAGATTCTCTGTCTCATCTTCAAGTCATGATTTGTGATAAGGAAACCAACCAAAGGCTCAAGATCCACAGTGGTAAGTGTTCTAATAAAACAGAGAAGCAGGTCAGGGGACATGCTTGTATCTAACAATGCAGTAATAAGCAGGCCAGGGGACATACTGGTATTCAAGGAAGCTGAAAACTAGGAGTCCACCATGGATGCAGAGTGGGGGGAGGAAGAGGGGTACAGTGAGGTAACCCCTCAATGGGAAACTGCAAGCTTGAGCTCTGGCCCCTCTCTTCCAATCCCTACCATAGAAGTGCAGGCAAGTTCTGCCCTGTTGGAGGGAAAAGGGAAGGAATGACTCTAAGATTGTAATGGGGTGCTAAAGGTCAAGGAAAGTCCTTGCACCCCAAACCCTGGGTTCGTTTCTAATTTTAGTCAAATAAAAAAGAAAACTGAAAAGGATAATTAGTAAATTGTTATATTTATTGAGGGAAGTAGAGCGAAGGAAAGGCACCTACGTGGTTAGAGATCCCACATGGAGGGCCTGGGGAAAACAGCATGAAAAGAAGAGAAAAGAAAGTTCAAGGAGCTCCTGTCATGTGGGGAGCTGCAGGGAATAAAGAACCCACGCAGACAGGGCGAGGGGCTCCTCCCAGCTGGGTCTGGGCCTAGGTGGATCCAGCCCAGGCCCAGGGAGGGAAAAACTTCCACAGCTGGAAGTTCCCGAGTGATCAGAGTCTGCCTTTCCCTTGTAAAGGTATTTATGACCTTATGGGGGTGGGCTGTCTTCAGGTGACCCAGAGGACCAGCTGGTTAGTTAAGGTTAAGGGCTGTCTCAGGAAGAGGTTAGGGACTGAACTTGACCAACCATAATGTTTAAATCCTATGAAAGACCTCCCTCCCAGGAAGGCTCCTGGCTGTTTGTGAAAAAACAGGTCTTGGGGACTAGGCAAGAAAAAGATTGTGCTTTTTACCTTCAAGGGTCCACTCACCCTAACTCTACCTGCCTCTCAAGATCACAGCACCAAAGATCTATGCGAGATGACTTGTGTAAGAGGAAAGCTGGAAGATGAGGGTGAATGTGAACAGTTCATCTCATGGATATCCCCTCTTCCTTTCAAACAGACAATAACATAACGGTAGGTATGGTGGGTCATATTTATAATCCCATCATGGGGAAGGCAGGGGTTCTGCAAATTGTCAACCACAGTCAACTATAAAATAGTCCTTCCTTTTACATTTGCACATCTAAGGCTCTACAAATGAAGATGTAGTTGTAGAAATGTGAATTAACTGACTACCTAAATCAGAATTCCATCCACAAACCAGAGCCCAGAATTCAAGCACAGCTGCCAGTTTTTGTAAATAAAGTTTTACTGGAACACAGCCACACTCAGCTCTCTCTGTGGCTGTTATTCCATGGCAAAGGCAACATTGAACAGTCAAAAGAAATAGTATGGCCAAAGAACCAGGAACATTTACTGTAGGTCCCTTTCAGAAGGCTTACAATGTTCTTCTCTAACACAGTGGCTCATGACTCTGTCTTCACAATGGAATCACCTGAGGAAATTTAGAAAATACTGATGCCCATATCCTCTTTCCAGAGATTTTATTTGGTTGGTTCCATAACAAGAGCATGAAGCTTGTTAAAAGCACCCTGTGACTCTAACATGCAGCCAGAGTTGAATGATCCGAGCTGTAGGTTCCCAAGCCAGACCACATCAGTCTAAAGGTAAAGCAACATCCCACATTGTATTTTAGTTCCCCCCCAGAAATGAGTTAAAAGCTACTGTTGGTATTCATATCTCTCTTCTCACAGAAGAGTGACATCACAAGTGTCTATTTGAAGAGCATTCCTTTATCTTTTGAACCACCAGAGCCAGACATTGACTGATCTATTCCTCAATGTCTCTGATGAAAGAACTCACTCAATAAAGTCTAAAATTCTATGTCAAAGGAAAAAAAGTGATTCTAGATAAACTTGTAAACTACCTTTTATCCAATAACTGGAGCTCCAAACCTCAAAGTCCTGCAGAATTGAACTTCACGGCCAGGAAGCGAATGTGACGCTAACTGAAGGGACTATAAGCAGGTCAGGTTTCTGATCCATCTGGTCCTATTGTCCTTTCATTATTTTTGTTTGTTTCCTTCAGTCTTATTTTTAATTGATCCACCTGTCTTATCTTTCAATTATTCAGATCTTCTTTTCTTAAGAGACATATATTAGTAACTGGAGGTATATGTATGTAGGTTCACTTCCTAAAGGTAAAATGGTGGTTTTGAAACATGTCAGCAGGGCTGGAGGGATAGCTTAGCAGTTGAGGCACTTGCCAGAAGCCAAAGGACACAGGTTTGATTCCCCAGTTCCCACATAAAGCCAGACGCACAGGTTCATATGCAGTGGCTAGAGGTCCTGGCATGCCCATTCTCTCTCTTTCTCTCTTCTTTCTCCCTCACTCTCTCGAAAATAAATAAATAAATAATATATTTTTTTATTAAAAAAAATGCCTGCAAATTTTTGACATCTGTACTATCAAGGACATTCATGACCATCTACAGAGTACTCTGCCAACAATGCTACATGATCTCCAAGATGGGCTAAAGGGTAAGGCTATTTCCAACTGATTCACTGGAAGCATGCCAGAACCTTGAGTCAATCTCCAATCCATAGAAGCCATTATAACAAAGTCCTATGAATAGGTGTGTGACTACAACAGACCAAATAAATGATGTCACCCAAGTCTAGCTTGGTAAAGCAATGGGTTTATGGGGTTACTTATAGGAGCACAGATGACTCACAAGTTGACTGCATCAACAGAAAGCCTACCCCAGGATGGATAACAACTCACAAAAGCTTCACCCCTGGAAATACTTTCCCAACTTGCAGGTAGTCCCACCAAAGAGCCTCCTCTCCCCAGAAATTATTTAGTGCTTATATAACCTTGGGGAAAGACCTACGAGTCTTGCAATTTTGTCAGCTCTCTATATCCCCTCAAAGAGAGACTAGTTCAGCTCAGAGGAAACAGATATACAGCAATAGGGTGGCTTATAAGCAATGGAGGTTCACTTCTCACAACTCCAAAGGCAGAGATGCTCAACGTAAGCCATCTGTAGAGTTGGTACCTAGACACTATAGGTTTTCTGGTTCTTATACACTGATTTTGTTGTTGTTTCACTGTGTCCCCACATAATGAGACTTCCTTAGGCCAAGTTATCTGAGGCCTGTTCTTATAAAGGCACTTATTCCATTCATGAAGACTCCACTATCACTATGCAATCACCTCCCAAAGGTTCCCACCTTGTAATTCCATCAGCTTCAAGGTTTAGGAATTCAACATGTGACCTGGAGGAAACACATGCTTTGGGACCTTGCTAGTCACCATGAAAAGAAGGTCTACCTCCAGACTGCCATGCTATGTGGAAGCCTAAACTAACTCATGCAGAGCAGCTACACAGGGCGGGCATGAAACGACAGAAAGAGAAATGCTTATCTGACTTCTGCTACTCTAATGTCCTGCTTTTCTTAGTGCCAGCCCCATCTGACAGCAGCCATGTGACTCATCCCAGGTTAGTAGCATCCAACTATGCCTTTTCTGAATCCTTGTCCAACAAAGACCTAGAAAGATATAATCATTGTTGTTCAAAGTCACCATTTTGGGCTAGTTTGTTAATCTGACTGTAAGTAATGCATGGTAACAGTAACATGCAAAGTAATAGTGCCTCTGCTCAATTCCACTGTAGTTTGCCCTATTGTCAGAAAATGTCAGTTGGTAAGAAAGTTCTCTCATTCTGGAAAGAGATCAATAATGGGTACTAAAATCATTAGGTGAAAGGTTGATGGAAAACTGAATAGTGTCACCCACAGGGTTATATGCTGACCACAAAAGAGACTGTCTTCCTTTGAGGTAGAGAGTAGTTGTCACAGCCTTGAGCAGAGTAATCAATGACACATTATAAATAGTGGGCAACAGACCAGGCATTGCGTGCCCCCTACTGTGAGCGCCATCATCTCTGAGGTATTAGTAACAAAAATATCTCACATAAAGGGCTCTAGAGATGGCTTAGCAGTTAAGGTGCTTGCCTAGGCAGCCTAAAGACCTGTGTTCAATTACCCAATACCCTCAAAAGACAGATGCACAAGGTGATGCATGTGTTTTCTGTCTTTCTCTCTCTGTCTCTCATGAAAAATAACATGTATAATTTTAATCCCAGCACTTGGGAGGCAGAGGTAGGAAGATGACTGAGTTCAAGGCCAGCCTGAGACTATATAGTGAATTCCAGGTCAGTCTGGGCTAGAGTGAGACCCTACCTTGAAAAATAAAAATAAAAATCTCCCATGAATCCAACCAGCTAACTTTCCCTTACATTGTATAGGAATGACAAAGAAGAAAAAAAAAATAAGAAACCAATTCTCTAGTCCCCAATCTTATTTTTCAAAGAAAAAGAGATTGTTTTAGATTGAGAGACCTAAAGAATATACCATTAATAATTTTAGAATTTGCCAATAAAATGCTCTGCCCTGCCCACTATAATACTTGAGTAGCAGGCAAACTCGACACTTAGGATTACTTCTGCAGCTCAATTAGAAAACAAGGAACACACTTGGCAACTTAAAATCCTACTACATAAAGCTGTGCTTCCAAATCCAAAAGCACCACGGATTATGAGAAAACACAAGCATAAAATCAACTCAGTATGCAAAAATTACATTATAATACAAGAAACACAGAGAATCAAGAAAATACAATCCCACCAAAAATTATAAATCTATCAGAAGTTACCCCCAATGAGGCTGTTTTAAATGAAATGCCTGACAGAGATTTAAAAAAAAAAAAAAGATTTTATCTATACTCAAAGAAATCCAAGGAATCAAAGAAGAAAACAAACTTCTGGGAGAATCCCAAAAGAAAACAGGAAACCAGTTTAATGAAATAAGGAAAGTATTGCAAGACATGAGAAAGGAAACAGAAATACTACAGAAAAACCAGATTGAAATTCGAGCTCTGAAAAGCACAGTCAATCAAATGAAAAATTCTGTGGAAAGCCTCATGAGTACAGTAGATGAAAGAGAAAACCAAATATCTAAACTAGAAGACCAGGTAGCAGATCTAATACACTCCAACAAAGAGAAAGACAAGCTAATAGCAAGGTATGAATGGAAATTTCAAGATATCTGGGGCACTATGAAAGGATCAAACATAAGAATTCAGGGTATAGTAGGAGAATAATTTTAATTCAGAGGCTTAGCAAGCATTTTCAACAAAATTATAGAAGAAAATTTTCCCAAAATTGGGCAAGAAATGCCAGTGCAGGTACAGGAAGCTTTTAGAACACCAAAGAGACAAAACCTGGAAATAACCTCTCCTTGCCATGTTATAATTAAACTACTAAATACA
Organism: Jaculus jaculus; assembly: GCF_020740685.1. Lineage (NCBI taxonomy): Eukaryota > Metazoa > Chordata > Mammalia > Rodentia > Dipodidae > Jaculus > Jaculus jaculus. The sequence goes on from NC_059103.1 coordinate 38,393,397, forward strand.
CAAGTCAAATAAAATACATTAAACAGTTAGGGAGAAAAAGCAAGTCACCTACAAAGGCAAGCCCATCAGGATCACAGCATATTACTCAATACAAACTTTAAAAGCTAGAAGGGCTTGGAGTGATGCTTTCCAAGTTCTGAAAGATAACTGTTAACCAAGATTGCTTTGTCCTGCAAAGCTATCTATACAAATTGATTCATATGACCTGCGAAGATTAAATCAATATGAGATAAACCATTTAAATAGGGACAAAAATTGGAAAGGAAAAGATCAAATTGTCATTATTTGCAGATTATATGATTATATACATAAAAGACACTAAAGACTCTACCACTGCTAGAGCTGGTAAACACTTCCAGCCATGTAGCAGCATACAAAATAAACACATAGAAATCAGTAGCTTTCCTATATACTAACAACAAAACACACAAAGGATGAAATCATAGAATCTCTCCCATTCACAACTGCCTCAAAAAGTACCTTGAAGTAAACTTAACCAAGGAAATGAAGGATATCTACAATGAGAACTTTAAAACACTCAATTAAGAAATTAGGGCTGGAGAGATGGCTTAGCGGTTAAGCGCTTGCCGGTGAAGCCTGTGAACCCTTGTTCAAGGCTCAATTCCCCAGGACCCACCTTAGCCAGATGCACAAGGGGGCGCACGCATCTGGAGTGAGTTTGCAGTGGCTGGAAGTCCTGGCACGCCCATTCTCTCTTTCTCTCTCTGCCTGCCTGCCTTTCTCTCTCTCTCTCTCAAATAAATAAATAAAAATAAACAAAAAAAATTTAAAAAAGAAAGAAATTGCAGAAGACAATTAAAAATGGAAATACATCCCATGTTCTTGGATTGGAAGAATCAATATTGTGAAAATTTCAATCTTACCAAAAGCAACCTACAAATTTAATGTAATCCCCATTAAAATTCCAATGGCATTCTTCACAGAAATAGAATACACAATCCTAAAATTCATTTGGAAGCACAAAAAACCTCAAATGGCCAAAACAACTTTGAGCAACAAAAATAATGTTGGTGGCATCACCAATTTTAAGCTATACTGCAAAACCATAGTAACAAAAATAGCATGGTATGGGCACAAAGACAGACATGTAGATCAATGGGATAGAATAGAGGACCCAGATGTTAATCCCAGCAGCTAAAGACATCTGATTTTGACAAAAAAATGCCAAAAATATTCATTGGAAAAAAAGATAACAAGTGGTTCCGGGAAAACTAGACATATATATATATGTATATGTATATGTATATATATATATATATATATATATATATATATATATATATATATATATATATATATATATGTAGAAGGATAAAAATAGATCCTTGTCTTCCTCCATGCACAGGAATCAAGTCCAAATGGATCATGGACCTTAATATCAGACCTGAAACACTGGAATTGCTAGAGGAAAAGGTAGGGAAAACCCTTTAACATATTGGTATAGGCAAGGACTTTCTGACTATAACCCCAATTGCTGAGGAAATAATACCACTAATCAACCACTGGTATCTCATGAAATTACAAAGCTTTTGTACAACAAAGGACACTGTGAATAGAGCAAAGAGACAACCTACAGAATGGAAGAAAATCTTTGCCAGCTACACGTCTGGCAGAGGATTAATATCCAGAATATACAAAGAACTCAAAAAACAAAACACTAAGAAATCAAACAACTCAATTAAAAAATGGGCTATGGAACTAAACTGAGAGTTTTCAAGGGAAGAAATATAGATGGAATATAAACATCTAAAAAGGTGTTCTATATCCTTAGCCATCAGAGAAATGCAAATTAAAACTGGTAAGATATCACATGTCTTGGGTAGCAAGGTCACTGAGAAATCAAGCTGGTGCTGAGCAGAAAACCTTCTCCCTGCAGACCAGCCAACTGAAAGCTGGAAAAAGCTGCACTGCATGCAGCCCTGGAAGACAGAAGTCATCAGCGGTGAAAACAGTGGACAATGGAAGCCTCAAGTTTGGCCAGACAGGGCAAATGACCAAATGAGTGCAACAGTGGCATGTCTGCTCTGGGGTAACCAACTGCTCTCTTATTGGACTGGAAGCTGGCTCTATGGGAATGAGGACATGCCTGGCACTGAAAACCTAATCAAAAACCTATGGCAGGGGATGTCATGAGCCTTAGGGGTATAAAGCCTGCTCTTGTCTGGTAAATATGTATCTTTCTGTCACCAAACTGCCCTGATAGCACTACACTTAATGTTCATATTCATCTATTAATGCTACCCTCACTTCTCGTTAGAGAAGCTTCTCTTTTCAGATGGTGATGACCGCTGGGAAAACCCAAAAGGCAACATAGTGCTAACAAGAAGGGAAGGAGGACTGTCCAGCACTGAAACATCTCTATCACACCCTTCAAAGCTCAGGGTCCATTGTGGAAGAAGTGGCAGAAAGAATGTAAGAGCCAAAGGAAGGGCACTGCTCCTTACATACAGCTGTTCGAACAGAAATTGGCCTTGATATCCATGAACTTGCACTGCCTAGAAATACCTTCACAAGACCTTCATAATAGGAGAAAAAGATGATGATATTAAAATAAAAGAGAGATTAACAGAGAGAGAGAGAGGGAGGGGATAAGATGGAGAGCAGAGCTATGAAGGGGAAGGTGGCAGAGGGAAGGGAAGCATCATAATTTTTTAAATAAATAAAACTATAAAAAAGAAAAGTAAAGAAGGTTGGAGGTGGAGAGATGGCTCAGCAGTTAAGGCACTTGTCTTCAAAGCCTAAGGACCTGGGTTCAATTCCCCAGTACCCACATAAATCCAGATGCATGGGGTAGCACTTCCATACAGAGTTCATTTGCAGTGGTTGGAGGCCCTGGCATGCCCATTCTCTCTCTCTCTCTCTCTTTCTCTCTCTCATTCTGTTTGTGTTGCCTTTCTTCCTCAAATAAATAAATAATGTTTTTTTAGGCAAGACCCACAGACTGGCCTTTTTTTATGCGAGAGTGTAAGAATGAGAGAAAGAGAGACAGAGAATAGGCATTCTGGGGACTCCAGCCACTGTAATCGAACTCCAGATTCATATGCCACCTTGTGTGCATGTGTGACCTTATGAGCTTGTGTCACCTTGTGCATCTGGCTTACATGAGACCTGGAGAGTCGAACATGGGTCCTTAGGCTTTGCAGGTGAGTGCCTTAACCACTAAGCTATCTCTCCAGTCCTAAAATACTTTTAAAAAAAATAGTAATACCAATTCTGTTATATGTGACCATATTATTATAATATATGAAAACACCTTATTTTGAAAATGCAACACGATATAGTTAAGGAGAATAGAAAAATCTCCAATTTACTTTCTAATGGTTTAGTAAAACAGAGAAGCAGATATGAAAAATGTTGACAGGTGGTAGTCTAGGCAGCAGACATACAAATGTTTATTCTACTATTCTCTCTTCTGTACTTTTGAAATTTTTCATGAAAATATATTAAATTCTTGAAATTATGCTGCAAACAATATTTTTAAAGTTCATCTGGCTATTCTAAGTCTTGTGATTCATATTACAATTAAATATACATTCTTTAGACAGAAAAATAGCTATGGGCATTCCCCGCATTACCTATTTCATACAGGCTAATTTGGTCAAAAGGAATAGACACCAGGTTTGCTCAAGCTTGGCCAAGAAAATCCAGCTTTATTATTAAGCTCAAATGATCTCATGAAGAGACAAGGTCAGGAATAGAGGAGATCCTTATTAGGAGATAGGAGTTGGCCTAAAAGAATCTGAATGGAGTATTTCGGGAATCTGCGTAACTCCAGGGACAGAGCCTCCCTCATGCTGTTCCTGTGGCTCCTTCTTTTGCTTCTCTCCTAAGTGTTTGGGCTTCCCAGGCTCTCTGCCATGCTGCTTACATATGTCCCATATCCAACTGGTAATCATCTGCATTTCTTCATTCTGACTGGCCCAGCTCATTCCTGCACATCCTTCAGCCATGCACCTAGGTCTGGCCACAAGGAGCTGGAGCACTTAGCATCACGGGCTTTAAGTGGCTCAAGTCCCTCACAAGGTACTGTGAGCAGAGTAGACATCCAGAGCACCTCTGACACAGCCTGTGTTCTGTCTGGTAGAGAGCATTCTAAGCCACTGGGGAAGTTTTTCAGGAACCTAAAAAAGAAATTTCTAGGTTTCCCACATCTCTGCACACAATTATCATATCCTATGAGATCAATATCTAGCTAATGAATATGAAGTACTTTACTCAGAACACAGAGATTACCTGTAACTGAACTGAACACATAACTGAAAATAGAGGAAATAAAGTGATCCTTCACTTGGATTTGAGCAACAAAAGTGGGCCTGGGCTTTCATTGAGATCTAATATTACCCTTCCATTGTATATCCAGTAAATGTGGATGGAGTGAATGTCTGCTCTGTGCACATTGCTTTGCCAGGAGAAGCACGGTGGCCTACAAAAGAAGGCGATGGCTTACATGTAAGAATAGAACAGCCTTGGTGAGGGAGGTGAGGTATAGACTCCAGCAAGCATAACAACAGAAGCAATTGCCTGGTACGAGAGCTTCCATAGGTCAATGCCTGCTAACTACAAAGTGAGTGCTCTGTGTATGTGGAGAGGCCAGGAAACCTAGAAATTTCAGATAAAAGGCTCTCTAGAAGTCTGGCTTTGGAAGGTGGCAGATAATTTAAAGAATGCACTTTAAGGCAGAGGACAAGAAAATATGCAAAAAAGTACATCAGGCAAGTCTGAAACAGCGGAGCAGGTAAATATGATTAAAGACAATTTTTACTGGAGGCAAGGGGGTCATTTTGAAAAGGTAAATGGAAAACAGGACGTCGCAGAAGGGCCTTGAAAAGCAGGGTAATGCACTTCACCTTCTGAGAAAGGCTGTGGAGTTAGGAAAGGCTGGGATGAGATCAGTGCTTCAGGAAGTGCTGGTGTCAGGGGCGGGCTGAGAGGCCAGAGAGCTCTGCAATTTACAAAGCAACCTCAGGCATGAGTCAGCCAACTCTGTCCTGGCAAGCGGTTCCTCAGGAGGCTTTTAGAGACTCCACTCTGGCAAGGCTGCATTCAGAAGCCTGCACAGACTACAGTTGCAGCAATTAACAAGGGTAAGTCACTGGCGCCAGAATGGTCAGACAGATCAATGTGGCAGGATGGAACATCTGGAAACAGACCCAGATATTTATGTTTATATATAGATTGTTAATATTTTATCATGGTGGCATTTTAAATCAGTGAACAAAGGAGATTAATTTAATAAACAGCTTTAAGATAATTGTCTACCCGCTTAGGGGAAAAAATACGTGAAATGCCTTCCTTACAACTTACATCAAAAAAAAAAGATTATTAAAATGGAAAAATAATGGATCTCAAAGTTTAGCATCTAGTTAACAACTTACAGAATTTATAAAATGGATACTTCCAGAGATTCTGATGCAATAGTGCTCAGGTAGGCCCCAGAAACGATGGTCTATAGACCATACTGTGACAAACACATATTAAAGACATTATAGATGATGAAACTATAAAAGCTTAAAAATGCATTAATGTTTGTGTAATTTTATGAGAGAAATCATAATACTGAAAGCAAATGTTAATATTAACCTCCAAAAATTAAATATTCTTTATGTCATAAAAATAACAATTTTCTCACTCCTTTCACTGAGTACAACCATAAGCACTGTATCAAAATATATGAATAAGAAAACCCTGAAAGATAGAGAAAACCAAAAAAGACAATCTGACTAAGGCAGCTGAGAACTTGAGGTGAGCTCACTGGGTTTTCTCTTTGTTCACAAATCCCAGGAGGGATGAGGAACCCAGAACCCCAGAAACTCCACCGAGTACAGGGAGGAATGCTCTCCAGCCAAAGGTCCAGAGGAGGAGAGGAGGTTAGGAGGACAATAAACTTTCTAATCAATCGCCCAGAAAAGAGAGTGGTCCACCCTTGACAGCAATGGCAGGACAGAGAGCCTACATGTCATTCCCATCCAGTAGAATAAAGGTGCCCCCCACCCATCGTGGTCATACTAAAAGGAGACCTAATGGCATGTGGGCCCCATGGAAGTGAGTTGTCCCTCACAATGTCATTGCAAGTCATGCAGGGAAAAGTAACCAAGTACCCCTGCCCTGCTAGTCAGAGCAGAACAGCACAGGCCTAGTGTGGTCCCTGAACTCCCAACTCACCCAGTAGTAACCAGAATACTTTGAAAAAGTAGGTGGTCCCTAGATTGAAGCTGAGAGGCCTTCAATGTTCAATACCAAGATTATTAGCTTCATCTTAGGAGCAAGTTTCACAACAGATGAAATTATCATAGCCACATATGTCAATAATGAAGCCATTCCCTCTTCCCCTGTCAGTACATTTTGTGTGTGTGTGTGTGTGTGTGTTATAAACAAAATATTTAAATAATATCCAAAATTTATTAACATATATATTAGTCCATTTTTTGTTACTATAACTGAAGCTGGGTAATTTATAGCCAGCCAATAAAGCAAGATGGGCCCACTGGTACAACAGCAGCATGTCAATTATGGGTGTAACCAGCTCCTTTTGTCTGGGTTTGAGACCCACTCCATAGGAGGTATTTCATTCCTGGTAATGAAAACTGGGTCAAAAGCCTATGGCTTAGAAGATCATAGGCTCTAGGAGGGAAACTACATTGTTCTTTGATTAAATGGATATGTAGGGCCTATCAATTTGACTTCTAAACATTTATGTTTATGCTCATAGATTAGTGCTTTTCTCACTTTTGTTTACAAAAGCTTCTTTTTGCAGATGGTGGTGACAACTGAGGAGACCCAAGACCCATCAAGGTAATGAGAAGTGACAGCTGAGGGCTCAGCACTGGATGAGACATCTCTATCTCACATGATGGGCCATAGAGAACAATGCAGAGAATGTGGGACAAAGAATATTAGTGCTAAAAGTCTACTCCAAATGGATCAAAGACCTTAACATCAGACCTGAAACTGAAACTGCTAGAGGAAAAAGTAGAAAACACTTAACATAAAGTCATATTCAAGGACATTTTTAATAGAACTCCAGTCACTTAGGAAGAAGAAAACTGATCAAACACTGGGACCTCATGAAATTTAAAAGCTTTTGTACAGCAAAGGACACTGTGGATAGAGCAAAGAGGCAACCAACAGAATGGGCAAAAATCTTTGCCAGCTCTACATCTGACAGAGGATTAATATCCAGGATATACTAAGAACTCAAAAAACTAATATGCAATCAAACACCCCAATCAAAAAGTGAACTATAAGCTAGGCATAGTGGTGCACATCTTTAATTCCAGCCCTCAGGAGGCAGGGATAAGATTGCCAGGTGTTTGATGCCAGCCTGGGACTACATAACAAATTATAGATCAGCCTGGGCTAGAGTGAGACCCTACCTTAAAAAAAAAAAAAAATAGACTACAGAGCTGAATAGAGTTCTCAGAAAAAAAAAAAAAAAAACGGAATACAAATGGCCAATAAATATCTACAAACATGAACTACATCCTTAGCCATCAGGGAAATGCAAAATAAAACTACTTTGAGATTCCATCTCACTCCTTTCAGAATGGCTATTATCAAGAAATCAAATGACAATAAATGCTGGTGAGGATGTGGGGAATAAAGAACCCTTCTCCATTGCTGGTGGGAATGTAAACTGGTATAGCTATTGTGGAAATCAGTGTGGAGGCTCCTGAGATGGCTGAAAATAAATTTACAATATGATACAACTCTACCACACCTTGGCATATACCCTAAGGACTGTACATATTACTGTAGTGGTACTTGCTCATCAATGTTTATTACTGCTCTATTCACAATAGCTAGGAAATAGAACCAGCCTAGATGCTCATCAACTGATGAATGGATAATGAAGATGTGGTCTATTTACACAATGGAGTTTTATTCAGCTGCAAAGAAAAATGAAATTAAGATATTTGCAGGGAAATGGATGGATCTGGAAAATATTATACTAAGTGAGGTAACTCAGGCCCAGAAAGTCACATTCTCCCCACCGCCCCCTTCATATGTGGATCCTAGCTTCAAATATTTAGGTTTCTATTAAGTTGGAGTAAAAATCTATAGTAGAGGCCAGGAAGCTAAAAAGGGGCCATAAGAAGAAGCAAGAAGAGAGAAGGGCTTAAGAGAAGGCTATAGTAGATATACAAGTAGAGGGTCAGAATACTGGAGGTGAAATGGTCTATGTGGGGTCAGGGAAGAGGATGACAGAGATAAGGACTAGGAGGTGATCCAATCAACATTAAGGATGTTATGAATATAGATAGATAGATAGATAGATAGATAGATAGATAGATAGATAGATAGATAGAGAGGGAGAGAGGAAATCAATGTGTGTGTGTTATTTTTGGCAGAAGTACCCTGGACAAGTGGATAATGCTATGTCCAGAAGCCATAGATTATTACTAGAAAATTTTATTGCTATGGGTGGGATACCTTCCAACAAGCTATTGGTCAGGCTGGCCTTTAGTGCCTCCAAAACATTAGACTACTTCCAAGGCTCTTGTTTGACCACCAAACTATATAAATGGTAAGATCCTATTGCTGAAGAAATCACATGCTTGGGCTGAAGGTCACTGAGAATTCAAGCTGGAGCTGAACTAGAAAGTCCCCTCCTTTTGGCTAGCTACCAGGATGCTGGAAAGAGATATGCAGCCTGTTAGGAGTGAAAAGTTTTCAACAGTCTTAACCAGCAGCGGACCCTCCAAGTTTTACAGCTGGACAGTCAGGTCAAATATACTAACTGGTGCAATGGTGGCAGGTCTGTTATGGGGGAAATCAAATACTCTTTAATTGGACTTGAAGCCCACTCCACAGAAGGGAATTCCTGCTTGGTACTGAAACCCTCATGAGAAGCCTGGGAGGTCATAAACCCTAGGGAAAAAACTACTCTTGTTGTCTGGATAAATGGATATATTAAGACCACCAAACTGCCTTCTAAACACTTATGTTTATGCCCACAAAGTAATACTATTCTTGCTTTTGGTTAGAGAACATTCTCTTTTCAGATAGCCATGACCACTAGGGTGACTCAAAATTCACCAAAGGGCTGAGAAGAAATGACTGTCTTGTATTCAGCACTGACACATCCATAATCACACACTCCAAGGCTCAAGGACCATTGTGGAAGAGGTAATAGAAAGAAAGAATGTAAGAGCCACGTGCTTGCTTTGGCAGCACATATACTAAAATTGGAAAGAATGTAAGAGCTCAAAGAGGGCAGAAGTAGTGTGGTGGTTTGATTCAGGTGGCCCCCATAAACGTAGGTGTTCTGAATGCTGGGTTCCCAGATGATGGAGATTTGAGAATTAACACCTCCTGGAGGGAGTGTATTCTTGGGGGCAGGCTTCTGAGTGTTATAGCCAGTTTCCCCTTGCCAGTGTTTGGCACACTCTCCTGTTTCTATTGCCCACCTTATGTGGGCCAGGGGGTGATGTCCACCCTCTGCTCATGTAATTGTTTTCCCTGCCATCATGGAGCTTCTCCCTCATGCCTGTAAGCCAAAATACCCCTCTTTTTTCCCACAAGCTGCTCTTGGTTGGGTGATTTCTACCAGTAATGTGAACTGGACTGCAACAAGTACTTTGCAATACTGTCTTCTAGACACAAAGTGGTCATGGTATTCATGATCTCACAGTGGCTGAGGCTACCTACATAATAGGAAGGGGGATAAATGATGATATTATAGTAGGAAAGAAACTAGTTGCAAAGACAGGATTTAGTGGAGTGGGGATTTGGAAAGGGGGAAAAAGGAGGGTGGCAGGAGGGGATTAAGACCATGCAATATTATCTATATATATGGAGATTGTTAATAAAAGGTTTTAGAAAAGAATTTTAGTGCTGCTTTCACCTCTGGCCAGAGAAGCTTCTTTATGGAGATGGCTATGGATACTGAGTAGACTCAAAATTTATCAAAGTGCTGAAAGCAAGAGGTTCTTGAGAGCTTAGTGCTAAATGACATCTCTATCATGAACTCCAAGGCTCAGGGAACACTGCAGAAGAGAATGCAATGCAGAAAGACTGTAAGGGAAAAAAAAAAAAAAGAATGTTAGAGTCAAAGGGTGGGGAGGAATACTTTGGGATATCACTCCCAGGTATGAAGTGACGGTCGCATTTACGACCTCACAGAGGATATCACTACTTCCACAAGACTCGCACAATATTGAGCCCAGCAACATATTAACATAGATGCTGGAAGAGGGCAAAACAGAATAAAACATCAAAACAGACAAGGGAGTACTTGGAAAGAGGAGGGATTCCAGTAGAATACGGGTGTGAAAGGGGGAGAAAAGAGTATAATTGGAGGAGATTATGATCAAATTACAGTATGTCCATGTATTAAATTCTAAATAAAAAAAGAAAGAAGTAGCCAATAGTTTTGGAGATGGAAAGTCCAAGCAGGTGTCAGCACTGTGGAGGCTTTCCTGGCTCACTCAACTGACAGCAGACAGAACCATAGCAGGCTTTGTGTAAGACAGACAGACCACATGGTAAAATAGGAAGTCAGAGCAGGAGGGAGGGACATGCTCTGTTTTCTACGAGGACTGCTTTGAAAACTCTCCCTTGAGAAACACCTAGACCCTCTGAAGGTAGCTTCCATATGCTTTACCACCTCTCACATCCCCAGGTTAAGGACCAAACTTCCCACACATGAATTCTAATGCCCACATAGCAGTATAAAAATGTCTGTTTTCGTGCAAAATCATTCAATATACTAAGAATATCTCCAAGCTGATTTGTAAAGATAATTGTCAGATGCTTTTGGAGATTGAATGGAAGCCCTAAGAGAAATACGTCACCATGAATGTCACTCGTTTGGGAAAATGGGCCTTAGTGGGTATAATTAAGGATCTTCAGATGACATTATTCATTACTCAAGTGGGCTCCAAATCCAATGACAGCTGTTATCACGAGACAGAACAGAACACAAAAACAGAAGGGAAGGCCATATGAATATAGAGGAGAGACTGGAATTATGTAGCAAAAAGCCAATGGCTGGCTGATGTTATAGTTTGAATGTAAAAGGACCCCACAGGCTCATGGATTTGAACACTTGTTCCCCAGATGGTGGCTGTCTTGGGAGACTGTGGAGTCTTTCAGACATAAGACCTAGTTAGCATAAGTGGATAGTTGGGAGCTAGCCTTAAAGGTTGTACATCTGCCTCTGGTTCTAGCTTCAGCTCTCTGCTTCCTGCTCTTGCCAAAGGTGAGGAATTCTGTCAAATGCTCTTCCTGCCACAGAACTATTCTGCCATAATGGACTGTTCCCTCTGAAACTGTGAACCAAAATAAACCTCCCCATTTAAATTGTTTCTGCTAAATATTTTTTGTCACCAGGATGAGAAAGTAACTGATACAAGTGGAGCCATGAGAATTTAAAAAAAAAAAAACAGAGGCTTTCCTGGAGCCTCATAGCCCCACTTGAAACTTGCTGGCAGATTCTAGTCAAATTTATATTGTTTTAAGCTAAGTCTGTTATAATTTGTGACCTTAGTAAACTGTCATGTGAAACTAATGATACCAGTACCAAATTGAATAACTATTAGGACTATCCAACAGGTTCGTTAAAGCATTTATCATAAAATACTTCAAAATATACTTGAAACAAATTATAAAAATAGAAGACTCTTTATACAAAATGGAAAAGTTACAACCGAAGTATATAATAGCTAAAGTAAAAATCTCAGTGGAAGAACTCAACAGGAGAATGAAGATGATAGAAGAAAGAATCAGTGAACCTGAAAGTACAAATATAGAAATTACCCAATATATGAATAACAATCCAAAAAGAAATGAACAAAAAAGTCTAATATTTGTCCTTGAAGCCCAAGAAAGACTGTAAAAAATGGGTGCGGCTCGAGGGATAGCTACCAGTTAAGACACTTGCCTGCAAAACCAAAGGACCCAGATTCAATTCTCCAGTACCCATATGCACAAGCAGATCATTTGCAATTCTCCAGTACCCATATGCACAAATAGGCAATATGCACAAGATGGTACATGAGTCTTGAGTTCCTATGCAGTGGCTGGAGGCCCTGGCATGCCCATTTTCTGACTCTCTCTCTCTATGTTTTACTCTCTCAAATAAATGAATAAAAAAAAAATTTTAAGTGGGTGGGACTAAACACCTTAAAAAGTTAGGGACCAGGGTGGAGAGAGGGTTCAGCAGTTAAAGCATTTGCCTACAATACCTAAGGATCCAGGTTTGAATTCCCAGTACCCGCATAAAGCCAGATGCACAAGGTGACATGAGTCTGCAGTTTGTTTGTCCTGGAGCACCCATTCTCCCACCCCCATCTCACTCTTTTATACATAAATCAAAAAAAAAAACATGTTTTTAAAAAGTTAGAGACCTGATATGTTATGCCAAACAAACTATTGTCCAAACACTTATGCTTCTATATAAATGTTACTCTCACTTTTTGTCAGAGGAGCTGCTTTTTTTAGATGGTAGTGACCAATGAGGTAACTCAAAACTCACCATAGTGCTAAGAAGAAATGGCAGATATCCAGCACTAACTGAGACATCTCTATCATACCCTCCATGGCTTGGGGACCATTGTGAAGAGGTGGTGGGAACACTAAAACCACAAGAAGAGAAGGAGGGTGTGAAAAGATGGCTCAGCAGTTAAACGCACTTATTTTCAAAGCCTGACGGCCCGGATTTGATTCCCCATTGCCAACATAAAGCCAGATGCACAAAATGATACATATATCTGGAGTTTGTTTGCAATGACAAGGGCCCCAAGCTTGCCCATTCCATCTGTACATCTTATTCTAATTTTCTCATTATTTCTCCTTTACAAATTAATAAATAAAAATATTTATCTTAAAAAGAAGAGGAGGAAGTTTTACAATACTGTTTTCCAGACACAAAGTATCTATACCATTCATGACCTCATAGTAACTGATGCTACCTACACAAGACCTGCAAAATAGGAGGGAGGAAATGATGACATAAAAATAGAAGTTGGAAAGAAGAGATTCAGTGGGGGAGTAAAGGGAGGAGAAAAATGAGGGGTGGTGGGAGGGGATTATGATCATGGCATATTGTCTATATTTCTGTAGGCTGTCAATAAAATATTTTTTTTCTGTGCCGAGGACCTAACCCAGAGCTTTGCAGTTGCTAGGCAAATGCTTACCCACTGAGCTAAATCCCCAATCTCCAATCCCCAATCCCCAATAAAACATTACTTTTTTACCCCAGTACACATGAGGTAGAAGTAGGAAAATCTGAGTTTAAGGCCAGCCTGAAACTACATAGTAAACTCTAGGTCAGCCTGTGCAAGAATGAGACCCTACCTCAAAAAAACAAACAAGAAATAAAATTAGACACCAGGCAGGTGAGATGGTACATGACTATAACTGTAGCACTTGAAGAGGCTGCAGTTGTATTACAAGTTCAAGGTCAGCCTAAATTGTATAGCAAAACTTTGTCTCTCTCCTTTTCTCTCTCCCTCTCTCTCTCTCTCTCTCTCTCACACACACACACACACAAACACACACAGGAGTTAACACCACAAAGGGAGAAATGTGATAGAGAAAAGCTAACATCCTTATGTAAGATCTAGTTTACGGTCTCTCTCTGTTAAGCTTCTCTTCTAACTGGTGTCACAGACTACAATCTAATAAATCTGAAATGTTATATCCACACCGCACTTGGACTTGACGTGCCAAACAGCGTGCACTAATAAGCCCGTGCACTGCAGAGTGCTGTTTGTCCACACGCATAATGATGTGGGATCTGCAGCTTGCTGCCGCTGCTCAGCCTTGCAGGAGAGAACCGCATTTGCTGTGACAGGCCCAGGAAAAGGTCAAAGTCCAAGCTGAAGCGCAGTTTGTACTGAATGCACGTCACTCTCATGTAGCATAAAGTCAAAACTTCCTAAGCCAGTCTATTGTAAATTGGGACCATGTGTATAGCTATTAAAAGCACAAACTACCATATGGATCTGGGACTAAGCTTACCATAATGATTGCATTTTAAGAAAAGCTATGCATTAACTGCAAAATAGTGTGTTAACACAATAGCAGGTATAAAATGAAAATAGAAAAGCAGTATTGTTCCATGTGGGGAAAAATACATATATATCCAAGAAAAAAAAAAGAAGCACAAAATAGAATTAAGTGAAGGGGAGAAATTACCTGATTTTCTCTCTTTTTTTTTTTCTTACTAATTTCCACCTTTCACTACTCTTAACAAAAATGCAGTTCACTTGTAATGATCTTTAAAGTGAAAACAACTTGAAAATTTGGAACAAACTCTGTTTTGCTGTTTGGATTTTGTTTTTATTTGAAACAAGATATATGCATATAACCTATAAATACTAGTCCAGTGTTGGCTGAGGAACTGGATAAAATTTAACACTTAAATTGGAAGAAAATATTAGTCGTTTTTTTCTTCAGGGCTGGAGAGATGATTTAGCAGTTAAGGTGCTTGCCTGTAAAGCCTAAGGACCTGAGTTCGAATCCACAGTATTCGCATAAAACAAGATGCACAGTAGCACATGCATTTGGAGTTTGTTTGCGGTGGCTGGAGACCCCCAGCATGCCTATTCTCTCTCTCTGTGTCTCTTCTCCCTATCTCCCTCTGCTTGCAAATAAATAAATAAAAATATTTTATAAAAATTCTTGTCTGTCCACATACTGAACTGATTAGAGTAAAGCCCTATTAATCTTACATGTTTTACATTAAATTATCATTAGCACAGAGAAGTATAGTGAACCAATAAAGACCACATACATATAAAAATATAAGCTTTTATAAAAAACACAAAATCTGCTATGTTTATTGTTCTTTAACTATATTCAGTGTATGCATACAACCATACACAACTACATGCACACACATGTACATGTGTATAGCTGAGGTCTCAGCAACCACATAGACATCCATATGGATGTATACAATTGAGATCTTAACAACCACATATGCACACATGCCCACACATGTACATGTATGTATACAGTTGAGATCTCAACAACCACTTGTACATACATGCACACACATGCACAAGTACATGCAGCTTATATACTGTTCCCAGGGTACTGTTCCCACTACCCTGTGTGGCATAGAAGGGTTCTCAGAACAGAAACCCCCAAGGCAACACTCAGGTCAAGTAATGCAGATGTACCTCTGAGGGTCATGCTGTGCTTTCTGTAGGAATTTAACAGGGGCTCCAGGAGAACTCTTAAAACCTAGAAATCTCTTGCTCATGGAACAAAGCTGTAATTGGAAGGTGTGTCTGTAGGGTCACAAGAGTTGTCAGACAAGCTTCTGCTATGATGTAAAGTGCCAGACCTGGTAGTTCATACTCAAACCCCACTTGCACCTAAATAGTAGGCATTGCCCCAAATTACCCAGAAAAATACAAGAGTCTTCCTGTAGCAGACAGCTTCAGGTTCGCTGAGATAAAATTCCACATCAGACACAGTTATGGAGGAAGGGATTTATTGAAGCTTACAGATCCAGGGAAAGTTCCATAATGGCAGAAGAAGCTGGCCTGCCTTCACAGGTCCAAGCAGAGAGAGAAGCACAAGCCTAAAAATCAAAAGACACACAGCACAGCACACTTCAGGACCTCTAGCTGGGCACATTTTGCATATCCCTAGATTGAAATTTCAAACCTACCACCAGACCTTAAGATCTGCCCAATGACACCTCCTCCAGCCAGGTGGCTACAGATGCAAACTACAAAGTAATAAAACAGTGAATATATTGGGACCATCTATTCAAACTGCCACACTTCCCAACAGTTCTGAGCTCACAGCACATTTGGTGTTGGTGAGAGAGGAAGGAAATCAGCCCTGGCTCGGGACCTGGCCCTCATTCAGCACATCCCTGGTGTTTCCTAAATGACCACAGTCATTCAGAGCTAGCAGTGTAGCTCAGTGTTCGAGCACTTGCCTGACATGCACAAGACCCTAGCTTCATTCTCCAGTACAAAAAAAAAAAAAAAGTAAGTTGGATCATTTGATCACTAATCCTCACTTTAACCCTTCTGAGCTCTCAATTACCTCTATCATATAAGAGGTGACCAAAACTTACATTAAAAGAAGTTTGAGGAACAGAATTTAAATTCACTGGATGTGAAAGGAGCCCTTAAAAAGAATGAAATCCACATAAGTCTTCAACAAACAGGCTTCTCATTCAGTCCTTGTATCCACACAGACATCCTGAGTTGATGGGACCTCCCCCACCTTCCACCCCCCCAAATCAATTACTTCCACATCAAGTTTCAGTAAAGGCTTAGCAGTCTTCCTCTACGCAGATTCCCTCCAAGAAAGAATGCTACATTTGGCTCTTAGAGCATAGCAAAAACTGAAAGTGTGCTCTCTCTGTGAGGAATATGCATTTTTTTCCCTTTGGTTTCCCTTGACTGGAGAAGCAGCCCCTCTCTGTACTTCTGAGATCCCATCAGTGCAAGCCTCCCCAATAGACGCTACAACATAGACAGGATGTTAGAAAGTCCACCCTCACTG
The DNA here is from genome assembly GCF_020740685.1 of Jaculus jaculus. Classification (NCBI taxonomy): domain Eukaryota; kingdom Metazoa; phylum Chordata; class Mammalia; order Rodentia; family Dipodidae; genus Jaculus; species Jaculus jaculus. Next base: position 38,409,894 of record NC_059103.1, read on the forward strand.
CCAACTGCACAATTTTCAAAACATTCTACAAAGTGAAAATGCATTCAGACATCTTGCAGAAGACTAGGCAGCAATCATCAAACCAAACACAGGACCTTGAGCCACTGTCGCTGTCCGTGAAGTTGGTCTGGACCACACAGGACATATGCCTGCTTGGACCCAGAGCTGCACCCTAGAGCCTCCTTTCCTTACACATGCAGGTCCACATCCTCGCCGTTCTCCCACCCTCTGCCTCATGGCCAACCCTACTCACTCGCTGTGCAAAAAGAGCCCCGGGCAGTCATAATAAGAGGTGCAGTAGCATCAACCAAGGAAGGCACTTGGTTTTTTTTGGGGATCTCCCCAACCCATCGCCCTGCCTAAACCTGCATCCCTCACCACTGCCTCACAACCCAGCAAAGAAACTGAGACACAGGCTGTCCTGCAAAAGGCCTACTGGGGAACCAGCACGAAGGAGCAACATGCTGGACAAGGACTGTGACAGATAAGGGCAGTGTCCAATTCCTCTTTATAGGTAATTGATGTACACTAGAGGAAAGAAAGAGGGAGGCACTGGCTGGGGAGGTGGCTCAGGGTTGTTGTACAAACTGGCATATGAATCTGAAACTAGGTTAGTGACAAGAGGCCCTGGTGCACCTATTCCCAGCCCCTTTCTGAAAAGTGATAAAATATGTTTAGAAAAAGAAAGAGGCACTTATGCGCTCTCCTCCCAATCGGCCCTAATATCCCTGCGTGTCTCAATTCCTGTGCTTCTGGGCATTTATACTCCAAGCTAAGACATCAGACCCTAGAGAAGAAATGAGTGATAGACGCTTGAGCCAAGGAGAGGCTCCTCTGATTATACCTGTAGCAGCTGTCCAGACCAGTCACTGAAATAGAAACTGAAGCCCAGAAAATTCACAAGGTCCACCCCAACACCCATCCGAGATGAAGGTCAGTAGGTGAAGGAATACCAAGCAGAGCCTGGCGTAGAGCAAGTGGGTAAATAACATGGACTCTTGTTGACGAAGACTGTGATCAGGAAGGCTCACTCCTCTCCAGGCTGAATGTATGTCCTGGCAGAGCAACAGGTGTCCTTTACCCTCTGGTGGACAGTTTATGTCTTGGAACATGTCCAGATCTGGCAGCACACAGGGCCTGTGTTTGTCCACTGAGCATGTGCTTATTACATCATGCTTATTCCTACCAGCCTTATTCAAGGAGAGCTCTATTGAAAACTATCCAAACAAATATAAAATGTGTGATTGAAAAATTAACTCAGAAGTATCTGGGCTTTTCTTCCTCTGTCCCTTTTTATGAGAATGGCTACTCAAGCAATGAGGCCATAATTGAATTAAAAATTTCTCCAGTCAAAATGGGACATAAAACAAATAAACATTGACTTATAGCTTGAAAGGGTATGGTGGGGGTAGAGAAATGAGAGAGTCGACCATCCCAGAATGAATGACAGAGAAAGATCTTCCAAGTCACAGGCAGCATAATGACCATGCCAGCGCCATTGCTCATATGTGAAGAACTCATGTAAACTATTTGATTCGAATTCAAAGTTCATAATAACTTCAAGCAGAGAGAGAAAGAAAAAGAGAGCCTTAATCTAATTCATCCTTGAGTGATCCTTGGGACTCTCAGACTTTGCATTATTCCTTTTCTTCCCCAGAGCACTACCCTAACCTTTCCCCCTATGGCACATTATAAAAACTAACAGGAACATAGGGGAATGGAGTGTTCTAGTTAACTGGGTGATCTAGTTAAGGAAAGTCCAGCTTATAACCACCTCATCTGTCCTATGAAGTTTCCAAGCATCTGAGTCCATCTCCCTGCATCCCAAAGTAGACTCTAGAAGGCAGACTGGGACCTTTTTTTTAGAAATCAGCCTTTTTTTTTCCCTAATATTTTTAATTTATTTATTTGACAGAGAGAGAGAGAGAGAGAGAGAGAGAGAGAGAACGGGCATGCCAGGGCCTCCAGCCACTGAAGACGAACTGCAGATGCATGTGCCCCCTTGTGCATCTGGCCAACATGGGTCATGGGGAATTGAACCTGGGTCCTTTGGCTTTGTAGGCAAACGCCCCAACCACAAAGCCATCCTCTAGCTCCAGCCATTTTTAATATAAAGAGAAGTAGAATAACAAACAATAAATGTTTGCTAGTCAGACATCCAACTCTCCAATCTGCCACTTACTAGCTATGTGATATTCCTAAACCACTTAACCTAGCCAAGTCTACCATCTTTTTCTGATAAAGAAGGTAATAATATCTACACCATATGCTGTGGTTTGGGAAAGTAGCTCCTAAAGACCCATGTGTTAAAGGCTCGGTCCCAGCATGGTGCTATTGGGAGGTGCTGGAGCCTTTATTTCTGGTATTTGTTACCATAAGGCAAAGCTGACCAGGGTGCCATAGAGGTCCCATCAAGGCAACTCATGCTTGATAGAGGTGAGAGCCTCAACCACTGGCGGCATCCTGACTGGTCCAGGGCTCACTGTCAGGGCTTCTGGAGCAGGAGACAAAGTACAGGAGACTGCAAAATCTGCATCGATGCTAAGAGGCCTAGGAGCTTCTTTACCAAAACAGATTATTCACTCCCTGTTGTTCTCTAGTCTTTTTCTAGAGAAAAAAAAAAAAAAACAATAACTATATTCTGTTTGGCTGGCTTCACAAACTCATGAATTTTCATGTCTTAACCATCTCTGTGAAAGAATATAACTATAAAGAATATGTCTATATATTTTTATTTTCACGTGTGTGATGTACATATGTGTGCATACATATGTCCACATGTGCACACATTTGTGTTCACATGCATGTGGAAGCCAGAGGTCAACCTCAGGTGTTTTCCTCAAGAATGCCATCCATTTCTTTTTGAGACTGGATTGGGATATTAAAGGAAATGCTCTCCCCCAAACCTAGCACATGGGACCCAGGTGTGGTGGCGCACTCCTTTAATCCCAGTACCTGGGAGGCAGAGGTAGGAGGATCACCAAGAGTTCAAGGCCATCCTGAGACTACATAGTGAATACCAGGTCAGTCTAAGCTAGAGTGAAACTCTACGTCGAAAAACAAAAACCCACCTAGCACATGGCTTAAATTTCTTCTGCCAAAGTCATTACTTTCGATCAAAACATTTCTTCTGAGAGTTCCGTGTGCTTCCTAGACAGAGAAGAGTCCTCAGATTCACCATTCAGAATCCCTGCTTTGTAATCTCTCTTTACCCTGTGGCCTTGTCTAGACATCACTAGAGACTGGATCACAAGCTTGTAACTCTACACAAATTACTACTGCAAATATCACACCTAGACCTTTACTGGCTGTAATAATTCCATTCATGTATCTTCAAAGCACTTAATAAGAATCACACCCAGGGCTACAGAAATGGCTCAGTGGTTAAGACTCTTGCTGCAAAGCCTAATGACCCGGGTTTGACTCCCCTATACCCATGTAAAACCACATGCACCAGGTGGCACATGTATCTGGATTTCATTTGCAGTGGCTAGAAGCCCTGTTACACCCATCCCCCTCCCCTCTTCTTGCAAATAAATGAATGAATGAATGAATATATAAATAAATAAACTTATTTCTTTAAAAGAATCACATCCAAACTAATTCAACATATCCTACTATAAGTTTCCCTGTCTTAATGACTGACATCACCAATCACCAAACATTGAGATATACTCTATTTGCATACCTTTCCTTCACTTCCCTGAATATAGTTAATTCCTAACCACACCCCAATTTATATCTTAAACAGCACTATCTTAAAACAGTCATCCTTGATCCCCAAGATCATAAAGCTTGGGCTACACAGCCATTGGAGATCTATTAGAACCATCTGAACTTTTCAAAACATACATGCCTTCCACAGAGCTCATCATCTCCTCCCTCCCCTTCCCCTCTCGATAGCTCTTCCCTCCCCAGCGCTCTGGCACCACCAGATTATCATTGAATGCTCGCACATGCTCCAACTGAGACACTATTAATTATTATCACTGCCTATTATAATCAGTGGTAGTTTGTTAGAAGCCTCAGACACATTGAAATGGAAAACCATTGAGAACTGCTCTTCTAGATGGCCTTTAAGGTCCTTCCAGCCCTTAGGCTGGACTTCCCTTGTGTGCAGAGCGCTATGCTGAACCTCAGCGGCATCCCCTCAAGCACCACCTGGAAGTGCAGGCTAGGGCCTCTATATATGAATGGGAGTAGGGCACAGTTAAGGCCACAGCAAATACATATGTTGTTTTACTCTTTCTATTTTTAAAACGTAATTAGGTTTCTGTAGTGATCTGAAATAAATGTCCACCATAAACTCATGTGTTCTGAATTGATGGTCCCCAGCTAGTGGCAGTTTGGGAGATGGAGCCTTGCTAGAGAAGGTACATTGCTGGGAGTGGACCTTGAGGCTTATTAGCCCTAGCTTGCCAGTGTTAGTTTGGCTTGCTCTCCTGGTGTAATTTGCTACCTGATATGGCAAGGAGGTAATGTCCAGCCTCTGCCCATGCCATGCTTTCCCATGCCATCATGGAGCTTCCATTTGAGACTATCAGCCAAATAATAGAGACTAGAAGCAAAATTTTAAAAAAATAAAACCTTTCTTCCCTGGGCTGGAGAGATACTTTAGCAGTTAAGGTGCTTGCCTGCAAAGCCTAAGGACCCATGTTCTACTTTCCAGATCCCACTTAACCAGACACACAAAGGTGAGGCAAATGCAAGGTCACAAATGCCCACTACGTGGCACAGGTATCTGGAGTTCAGTTGCAGTGGCTGAGGCCCTGGTGCACCAATTCCCTCTTCTCTCTCTCCCCTCCCCGCTCTAGTTAAAAAAAATAATCAGGGGCTGGAGAAATTGCTTAGTGGTTAAACACTTGCCTGTGAAGCCTAAGGACCCCAGTTCATGGCTCTATTTCCCAGGACCCATGTTAGCCAGATGCACAAAGGGGTGCAAGCATCTGTAGTTCATTTGCAGTGGCTGGAGGCCCTGGTGTGCCCCTTCTCTCTCTCTCTCTCTCTCTCTCTCTCTCTCTCTTTCTCTCTCTCTCTTTCTCTGTCTATTCCTCTCAAATAAATAAAAATAAACAAACAAAAATATTCAAGAAAAACTTTCTTCCTATGACCTGCTTTTGATCAGGTGCTTTATCCAGCACACAAAGATGACTACAACTGGAAATTGGTGGCAGGAGTGGGGTGGATCATTGCTGCTATAAACCAGACTGTGTGGATTTTTGCCTTTTGAAATTTGATTTGTGGGAGATATGTGTAAGTATTCTAAACCTTCATCTAAGAACTGCCTTGCAGTGCTGAAGCAGAGTTTGAGGAACCATTCTGGTCAGAGTTTGAAAGACCTAAATGCAGAAAGAAATACAGGCTGTGAAGGCTTGGCTTATGGAGGAAGAATGAGCTTTGTCTGGAAGAGAGGAAGTTTGTGTGAGAGGCTACATGTGCTCTTCCCATGTTCTGAGAACTTGTGCAGTGTTAAGGTTAGAAGAAATAGACTGGTATGAGCAAACATATATGGCACAGAAAGAAATGAAAGCTGTGCAGAAGATATCAGCCCCATTCAGCTGCAATTGTTTGAGAGATCACCATGATGGGCCAGATGTTATGAACTGGGTCAGAAGGAATAATGACGACTCTTTTGAAAGGAGAGGGCCTAAATACTGAAGGAATGTCATTCTCTTTAAAGTTGGCTTTATTCCTCCCTGGATTAACAAATTCAGTAGCCTACCTGGTATTATAAGAATATAACAAATATAGGAAATGGTCATTGGATGTGCAATGTGATTTGTTTTTGGAAATGACCACTTGGCATTGTGAGGCAGGATTGTTGGAATCCCTGCATGAAAGCTCTATGGAACCATGAGGATGAATCATGGGTTGCAATGAAGACCATAGGCCTTTTTGAGATACCAGAATTGTCAGACAGCTGCCAAGGAGAGTGGCTAGTTTGGGATGGAGTTTTACCCAGGCTGTAAGCAGCCCAAATGGAGGGGAAGAATTAGAAGTCCTGAGACTTCATCACTGGTTACAGATGTCAGACTTAGCGCTACAGGATTTAATGTTTGCACTGCTTGTTTTAGACCTTGCATTGGTTCCATCTTTCCATGTCATCTCTTGCAGTGTGAATATTTATTCTGTGCCATTATGTATTTTTGTTTTGACAGACTCAAAGTTAAGAAATCTTGGACCATGGGAATATTTGAACAGTGTTGGAACTGATAAAATCTATGATGACTTTTAAAGTTGGACTGAATGCACTGCATTTTATGTCATGGTCATCAGTTTATGGAGGTCAGGGGCAGAATGGGGTGGTTTGAATCAGATATGACCCATTAACTCATGTGTTTCAAATGCTTTATCCTTAGCTGCTGGCAATATGGGTGGTGGAGCCTTGCTGGAGGTGTGTTGCTGGGGATACACATTGAGGTTTATTAGACCTAGCTTGCCAGTATTAGTTTGGCTCACAGTCCTGCTGTTGTTTGACACCTGCTGTGGCAAGGTGGTAATGTCCAGCATCTGCTCATGCCATGCTTTTTCTGGCATCATGGAGGTTCCTCTCAAGATTATAAGAGGATAAAAATCTTTCCTCCCCTAAGTTGCTTTTTGTTGAGTGCTTTATCCCACCAAGAAGGTAATGGGGGTGGGTGATGTGGCTTATCAGTTAAGGCACTTGCCTACAAAGCCTAAGGACTCATGTTCTACTCTCCAGATCCTACATTAGCCAGATGCACAAAGGTGAGGCAAGCGCAAGATAGTATATGCCCACTAGGTGCCACAAGTGTCTGGCATTTGATTGCAGTGGCTGATACCCTGACACACCAATTCGCTCCCTCTCCCTCCTGCTCTCTGTCTCTCTCTCTTGCTCACTTGCTCTTTCTAAAATAATTTTTTTTAAGTAAAAATAAAAGACTTCTGGTCAAGATAGGATCCACCTAACCACGCTTCAGCTCCTATGGTAATACCAGGCAAGATCTTTGAGGTTCCAGGGTCAGCAGGTCCTAGCAGAACCCCAGTGGGAGAATGTAGGGGGGAACAGTAGGAAATCTGATGATTCCCACACTCTCAGGCAGCCTACTAGTCCCTCAGGCCCCTTAAACACCCATTCCAGCCACCACACCACAGACCAGGTTCACTGGTGTACTACCTGTACACAGATCAGGGGCAAATGCCTCTCACCTTTCCTCTCTTTCTCCTCAGCCTTTCCTCCCTTCCTCCTCCCTCTCCCTGCCACCAGGTCTCTGCCCCACCATGACACTAGGTCAGTACCATCCCCCCTCCCTGCCCTGCCTCCCACTACGAGGTCCACGCCATCCCCTCTCCCTACCAACATCCACCATTGGAACTGCACAGTCCCCTCTCCCTCCCCCACCACCCACCTCTGGGACCACGCTATCCCCTCTCCTTGCCTGTCACCGGGTCCATGCCTTCCCCTCTTCCCGCCCCACCACCCACCATCGGGACCATGCCATTTCCCTTTCCTCTCCCACCACAGGATCTCTGGATCTCCACCGGGGCCACACCAATTCCTCCTGCCTGAACAGATAGATCCCTGTGCCATCAAAAGCCTAATATGGTCAATTATAAAAGATAACAATCCCTGAAGACACTTCAAGGATAAACTACAGGTTCCTCCTGAATTAAATAAGATTCCCACACTGTGATGGGCAGCCAGAGTGCAAAAGGAACAACACAAAGCATCAAATGGAAGGAACCTCAACAAGGTTGCCTAATATCACAATAGAAGTTTCTAATCAGACATAGAAGAGACAACAGGAAAAGAACCCCAAGATGAAGACACAAGGTATGTGACCTTGACCAAGCAATTGGCAGAACTTGCAGAAAATCTACAAAAGACCAGCAAGTGTGTGATTGCTGTTCTTTCTAGGTTGGGCCTAATAAGAAAACAAAAAAACAAAAAACAAAAAACAAAAAAACAGAGACTTCAAAAGAGAGTTAAGTGATCTGAAGGAGAGCCAAAAAACAGAAGACCTCAATAAGAAGCTGACTAAGCTCAATAAAGACATAAATAAATGCAAGGATGAATTCCAAGAGGCATTAAGAAAATCAGAAAATGACATGAAAAGGGAACTTAACAGAGGCATGGATACAGAAAAAGGCAATAGAAAATACACACAAAATTGAACAAGTCCAAACCTCTCTAGAAGACCTCAAGAACAAAGTCAGTCATGTGGAGGACAGAACGTCAAAATGGGAAGACAAGAAAGAAGAAACAGTTTGCAAGTCCAAAAACTTTAATAAGTTCAAAAATTTTTATGAACAGAAAATGGGGAACTGTGGGATACCATTAAACATCCCAATATTCCCAACATGGGTATAACAGAAGGGGAAGAAATTCAGACCAAAGACATGGAGAACTTATTCAACAACATTATCAAAGAAAACTTTCCCCCTCTCAAAAGAGAGATGGATCAAGATTGATATAAGATGCTAACGGAACACCAAACAGATTGGACTAAAAGAGAAACTCTCCAAGACATATTATCATTAAAACTCTAAACAACAAAAAACAAAAAGAAAGTCCTGAAAGCAGCAAGAGAGAAGCAACACATCACATATAAAGGTGCCCCATCAGAATTACCTCAGACTTCTCAGTGGAAACCCTGAAAGCCAGAAGGGTCTGGAATGGAATACTGCAAAGTCTAAGAACCTTTGGCTTCTAACCCAAACTACTGTACCCAGCAAAAATATCCCTCATAACAGATGGTAAAATAAAAACTTTCCATAATAAAAGTCAGCTCTACAATTGTATGAACACAAAGCCAAACATCCAGAAAAAAAAAAAAAATCAGGGAATTCTGCACACAGAAGAGTCAAACAATCTTAGGAGCCTATGAGAAGCAGACCACAATAACCAAACCTAGAGAAGGCTCAAAAAACTACACAGTCCAAGAAAACACCAAACCCCATAAAGTACCACAATATGGCAGAAATTTAATAAAGCCTCACAGTTATTACCCTCAACATTAATGGACTTAATTCACCCATCAAGAGAAGCAAGTTATTAACAGGATGAATCAGAAAATGGACCCTTCAATCTGCTGTCTTCAAGAAAGCCACCTCACCACTAAAGACAGACACCTCCTCAGGGTGAAAGGGTGGAAAATGATATTCCAAGCTAATGGAAATAAGAAACAAGCCAGTGTTGCTATACTAATATTGGATAAAATAGACTTCAAACCAAAAGTAATAAAAAAAGAAAAGAAGGCCACTTCTTACTTATCAAAGGAATGATCTAACAAGTGGGTATCACAATCATCAATCTACATACACCAAACATAGGTGCACCACAATTCATAAAACAAAACTTACTTGACAACAAAACATAAATAAACACTAACATTATCATAGCTGGGGACTTCAGTACTTCACTATCAGCAATAGATAGATCATCCAAACAGAAAATCAAGAGGGAAGTATGAGAGCTCAGCAACACCATAGATCAACTTGACCTAACAGACATCTACAAACTATTCTACCCAAAATATTCAGAATACACATTCTTCTCAGCAGCCCATGGCCTTTCTCTAAAATAGATCATATATTGGGCCATAAAGCCTACCTCCATATATTCAGAAAAGTCAACATAATTCCTGCATAATATCAGATAACAATGCTGAAAAGCTAGAAATTAACAAGAGATGTACCAGGAACTCCATCAGCTCTTGGAGACTGGACAATACACTTTTAAATAATAAATGGGTAGTGGATGAAATAAAACAGGAAATTGAAAATTTTCTAGAATTAAATGACAATGAGATCACATTGTACCAAAACTTATGGAACACAATGAAGGCAGAACTTAAGGGAAAATTCATAGCACTAAATGCCTTCATAACAAAAATAGAGATCCCGTATCAATAACCTAACCATCCACCTGAAGGCATTAGGAAAACAATAAGAATCCAACAAAAAAGCTCCAGACAGAAAGAAATAACCAAGATTGGAGAAGAAAGTATTGAATTGGAAACTAAGAAAACAATTAAGAAAATTGATGAAACAAAGAGCTGGTTCCTTGAAAAAATAAACAAGCCAGGCATGGTGGCGTATGCCTTTAATCCCAGCACTTGGGAGGCAGAGATAGGAGGATCACCATGAGTTCGAGGCCACCCTGAGACTACACAGTGAATTCCAGGTCAGCCTGGGCTAGAGTGAGACCCTACCTCAAAAAAAAAAAAAATTTAAAAAAAAGAAAGAAAAAGAAAAAAGAAACAAGATTGATAAACCCCTGGCCAATTCGATCAAATAAGAAAAAAAAAAAATACTTCAAATTAACAAAGTTAGAAATGAAAAAGGAGAGATCATAATAGACATAAGTGAAATTGGAAGAATCATCAGGACTTACTTCCAAAAGCTCTACTCCACCAATCTGGATAATCTGGAAGATATGGATAAATTCCTGGACATATACTACCTACCAAAACTAAACTAAGAGCAGATTAATCTCCTAAACAAACCTATCACACCCATCATGATTGAAAAGGTAATCAAAAACCTCCCCAAAAAAGAAGAGTCCAGGACCAGATGCCTTCTAGGCCAAATTCTATCAAACCTTCATGGACAAACTAAAACCAATTTTCCTAAAACTGTTCCATATAATTGGAGGAAAAAGAAAGCATACCAACTCCTTTTATGAAGCTAGTATCATTCTAATACCAAAACCAGAAAGAGATACAACAAGAAAACAATAGGCCTATAACCATGATGAACTTAGACACAAAGATCTTGAACAAAGTCCTTGCAAACTGAATTCAACAACACATCAAAAGCATTATCCACCTTGATCAAGTAGGCTTTATCCCAGGAATGCAGGGTTTGTTCAATATATGGCAATCTGTCAATGTAATGCACCACATAAATATGCTTAATCACAAAAATATGGTCATTTCGATAGATACAGAAAAGGCTTTCAACAAAATACAACATCATTTCATGATCAAGACAGTGGAGAGAAAGACATGGATGGTATATATCTCAACATAGTAAAGGCTATATAGAAAACACCTAAAGCCCAAATAATATTTAATGGGGAAAGACTCAAGGAATTCCCATTGAGATCAGGAACAAGACAGGCTTGTCCACTCTCACTTCTGCTCTTCAACATAACACTAGAAGTAATAACCCAAGCAATAACACAGTAGAAAGAAATAAAAGGGATACAAATTGGAAAGTAAGAAGTCAAGTTAGCCCTGTTTGCAGATGATATGATCCTATACATAAGTGACCCAAGAGCCTCTATCTCAGAACACCTAAAGGTGATTAATTCCTTCAGCAAAGTAGCAGGATACAAAATCAACACAAAATGTCAGTAGTTTTTCTATATGCAAGGGACAAAGATATGGAGAAAGAAAATAGCAACACTGTTTTATTTTCAATAGCAACAAAACTAATAAAAATAAAATACATTGGAATAACACTAACCAATGATGTGAAAGACATATATAATGAAAACATATAGAAATTGAGGAGGATTGGAGAACATGGAAAGTCCTCCCATGCTCCTGGATAGGCAAAAATCACATTGTGAAAATGGCAATCCTACCAAAAGCAATATACAGATTTAATGCAATACCAGTGAAAATCCCAGCATCATTCTTCACAGAGATAGAAAAAATGATCTCAAAATTCATATGGAGGGCTGGAGAGATGGCTTAGCAGTTAAGCACTTGCCTGTGAAGCCTAAGGACCCCGGTTCGAGGCTCGGTTCCCCAGGTCCCACATTAGCCAGATGCACAAGGGGGCGCACGCGTCTGGAGTGCTTTTGCAGTGGCTGGAAGCCCTGGCACGCCCATTCTCTCTCTCCCTCTATCTGTCTTTCTCTCTGTGTCTGTCGCTCTCAAATAAATAAGTAATAAAAAAAAATTATATGGAATGGCATCAGACCTCAGATATCCAAGCATATTTATTATCAGCAAAGGAAACACCTCTGGAAGCATCACCATACTTGATCTAAAGCTATATTACAAACCCATAGTAACAAAAACAGCAATGTGCTGGAATAAACACAGGACTATAGACCAATAGAACAGAGCTGAGAATCCACATTTTAGGTCAAGTAATTACAGCTACTTGATCTTTGACAAAGGCCCCAATTACACTGGAGAAAAGACAGCATGTTCAACAAATGGTGCTGGTCGAACTGGATAACAATATACAGAAAAATGAAACTAGACCACACATCTTGTCATGCATACAAATCAAGTCCAAATGGATCAAAAACCTCAATATAAGACCTGAGACTCTTCTACTACTGGAAGAAAAAATAGGAACTCTCCACAATATAGGAGTGGGGAAAGACTTCCTGAACAAAACCCCAGTAGCTCAGGAATTAATCAGTCAACCAATGGAATCTAAAAAGGTGAAAACTTTTTTCACAGACAAACATACAATAAGTGGAGCCAATAGATTACCCACAGAATGGGAGAAAATTTTTGTCAGCTATACAACTGACAGATGCCTAATATCCAGAATCTACAAAGAACTTAAAACCTAAAAATAAAATAAAAATAATCAAACAACCCACTCACAAAATGGGGAAGAGAATTGAATAGGGAGTTCTCAGAGGAAGAATTACAAATGGCTAACACACACTTAAGAAAATGTTCAACATCCCTAACCATCAGGGAAATGCAAATTAAAATAACCATGAGATTCCATGTTACCCCAGTAAGGTTAGCAAACATTAAAAAAATCAAATGAAAACAAATGTTGACAAGGATGTGGAGAAATAGGAACACTCATTCACTGTTAGTGGGAATTTAAGCTGGTACAACCACTATGGAAATCAATATGGAGACTCTTAAAAAGTTTGAATATAGAGTTGCCAACAGACTCAGGTATTTCCTGGGCATTTAGTCTAAAAGTTTTGTGCCTAAGTTCAGAGATATTTACTCAATCATGTTTATAGTTGCTCAATTCATAATATCCAAGAACTGGGATCAATCCAGGTGCCCATCATTGGATAACCAAGATGTGATATATTTACACAATGGAATTCTACTCAGCAGTAAGAAAAAACTGACATGATGAAATTTATAGAAAAATGGTCAAACTCAGAATAGATCATACTCAGTGAACTCACACAATCACAGAAAGACAATCATTGGATGATCTCGCTCATATGTTCTTCCTAACTTGGATCAGCCCAAGTTGCCGACATACCTAATAGACATCTGAAGGCCTGGACAACAAGAAGAGTAGGGCTTGAGGGGAAAGGGAGGATGGAGGGGGACACAAAACTGAACCCAAATGGAACTGGTACCATATAATCATGTATCCTGGAAGATACACTAGAAGTTTGTGCCCTCAACAGGACCTTGGGGGCAGCACCTGATTCAAGGGGCCCTGGAGAGGATGAGATGAAGCCTAACCTCAAATTTCTCCTGTTTCTTTTTTTTTTTTTTCTTTTTTCTTTTTCTTCTTTCTTTTCCCTTGGTGATAGCCTGTAACTCCTAGTACCCAGATGTGGTTAACACCCACAGTGAGATATTGATCAGAGAGAGACCAGCAAGGTTTCCCAAAACAAGACAGACTTCTGTCAGAGCACTTGATTAATCACCAAAGGTAAATGGTAAGACTCTACTGTGGAAGATGTCATATGTTGTTGTTATGGAACATTAAGAGAATGGGCTGGAATCTGGAAGACAGCCAATCCCCAGGAAGTTATCCCATCTAGTGCTAGAAGGTGCTACATGAGCTACTGGGGAAAAGTGAGCAACATCTATCCAAGCAACTGAAGGTCTAAGCTACTCAGAATCAAACAACCTGACATGATGATCACACAAGTGCAATAGTGGCACACAGCCATTTTGGGTAACCAACTGCTCTTGGATTGGATAACACATCACTCAGTGGAAAGGAACCCATATCTGGAACTGGGAAACAAGTCATCATATCTAGATAACGATTTTGCTTTCCAATATCAAGCTCCCACTAATCTTGGGCTACAAGAGGGTCTATATCCATTAAATTCTCTCTAAACTAATAATAGTTATCCCATTCAACCTGTGCTGACTTCATTCTCCATTGGAGAACTGGCTTCTCTTTTTCAGATGGAAACGGGACCTGAGGAGAGAAATGACCCATCACACTTCACTACAGTCCAGTTTTTCAGCCTCAGAGGAGCTGGGGAAATAAACAAGAGTGCTGCTCCCTCGGTGAACCTGGTAGCAGCACAAGGGTGAAGGAGATAGACACTGAGGACACTCAACACCTACTAAACCAAAGATTCAGAGGCTCCTAAGAGCCCATCACTGAAGTAGACTTAAAACGCACCCAACATGGCTCAAGGAATTTTGCAGAAGAGGGGGCAGAAAGATTGTTAGAGCCACAAGTTGGGACATTATGCACAGAAATATTGCCTCTTCCCCATAATTGATGGCTGCCCCTACAGTGCATGGCCCACAATTCCCATGAAGATGACCTTCATCCCCAATGAGGAGGCTCCCTTTGAAAAAAGGGGGAGGGATGATGGAAAGGATGGTATCAACATGTGCTGTTTATAAACTAAATATTTCCATAACTGGTCTTCAGTCCTGGCTTGAGGCCTTGCTTCAGCCCTGGACTGGAGTCCATGCTTTCACTCTTTCTTCTGTCTTTCCTTAATCCTCACTCCCCATCAGGTTCGAACCCTTTCAGCTGGCAGGCTCCGGCAAGTGGCGCCCAAATGTGTGGCCTGAAGACGGGGATACAGTGAAGGACACCGCTGGATTGAAAAGAAGCACACTCGGAAAAAGAAAAAAGGGAGCGGTGGGTAATATAAGTAAAAATGGGACAAGGTAGTAGTCTATGCTTTTTGTACATATGCTGAAAAATATGTTGCGTACTCAGGGAACTAAAGTTAGTCTACAACAACTTAGTAACTTTTTGGAATTTATAGAAAAAGCCTGTCCTTGGTTCCCAGAAGGAGGAACTATCAATTTAAAAATCTGGCAAAGGGTAGGGACTGAGCTTCAAGATTATTATAATACCCATGGGCCAAGTAAAGTACCAGTGGAAACTTTTAACTTGTGGGCTTTAGTTAGAGATAGTTTAGATCCTAGACATGAAAGAGATAAAGTTAAATCAGGTACAATTAAAGACAAAGGACTGCTTCCCAGCATGGACTTAGAAAATGAAATTAAGCCTTCCATTTCACCTGAGGAACCAGAGCCTAAATCTAAGCTATTATTTAGAAAAGAAGAATGTTGCCTTGATCATTCAGATTCAGATAAGGAAGCAAAAGTAGAGGAGGAGGTGACAGAAGGTCACCAAGAGGAAGACTTTCCACCTTTTATAACTTTTACTAAACCTGAGGATGAACAGAAAGAACAATATTTAGAGGAGATGCAACGTTTGCAAAGTATGGCTAAATCATTGTCTTTACAAGTACAGCAGTTTCAGGGAAAGCGTATTCCAGGAAATACAGTCACTCCCAATCCATAGTCCCACAAAAAATTCAACTCAGGAAGGATGGGTTACGAACCCTAAATGATTTTCAAAAGCTTCTGGGAGATATTAATTGGTTTAGACCTCATTTAAAAATTAGTACTGGAGAATTAAAGCCTCTCTCTGACATTTTAAAAGGAGATCCAAATCCAAAGTCTGTACGTCAGTTAACAAATGACAAGCTATTGAAAACAACAAATTCAATATATAGATTATTCTCAGGAATGGGCTGCATCTGTTCTGGCCACCGAACATACTCCAACTGCAATTTTATGGCAAGAAGGACCTCTATTGTGGCTACATTTACCTGTTTCTCCTGCTAGAGTATTGACTCCTTATTATGAAGCAGTGGCTTGTTTAATTCAAATGGCTTGAGTAAACTCTAGAAAATATTTTGGTAAGGAACCAGCTATTATAGGGGTTCCTTTTACAAAGCAACAAGTAGATTGGCTATTTCAAAATGTGGACTCTTGGACTATTGCTTTTGCAAATTATCCTGGTATTAATATTTCCATAACTAATAAAAATAAACTATAAAAAGAGGTAATGAACACAGTTTCTTTATGGCATTTTTCAGACAGATCACTTCGTTTCCCTCCTTTCTCCCACTCCCTTTCCCCTGCCCTATGCCTTCTACCCACCATAGCCTCACTTCCACTTTCATGTTTCAAGAATCCTTTTGCCCATCTCATCCTTTCTCAATACTTCTTTCTCCTCTTTAATGTACTTATAGTTTTATAACTAGTACCCTCTCTCAGTACCATTTATACACTAGAAATATTAAAAGTTAAGATCTACATAGGAGCAAGAATGTGGGATTTTTATCTCTCTGGGCCTGGGTTACCTCACTTAGTATAATCATTTGTTATACAACATTGATTTCTCTATGTATACAGAAAAATAGTAAGACATAAAATTATCAGTGGGACTAACCTCAAGATGATGCTTATGTCTAAAGGATGCAGAGAAAAGAAAAAAGAATGGCAGTACATATAGAAAGGTTTTCATCGTGCTATTTGTTTTATTGTGGTAAAAGCTGTCTGAAGCAAACATTAGGTCTAATTGGTAAGCCCATGTAATATTACTGTCTATACCTTCCTGTATAGTTGGCATTTTGGTACTTTTTAAAATTTAACTGCACTTAAAATAAGGATGGTTCCAGTTTTTATAAAAACACAAGAAAGTAAATAGAAATTGATTTCAACTGCATGGTGGAAGATAAGCTGTGAACACAAAACCAAATTGCTCTACCTCCCTGATCTTTCAGCTGTCCGTGGGACAGCTCAACATGGAAGGCACTGAAAATATGTCACAGTCCAGTACCAAAAAGAAATTATAATCTGGTTGGCCCAATTACAAAGGAATTACATTCTAGACAGGTGTAGTGGTGCACACCTTTAATTCAAAAGCTTGGAAAGCAGAGGTAGGAGGATCACTGAGTTTGAGACCAGCCTGAGACTATATAAATAAATTCCTAAGATAAACCTGGGCTAGAGGAAGACCCTACCTCAAAAAAAGCAATAATAAAGAATTATACTCTAAATATCTGTTTGTATGTCTGTGGTTACATATCAAGCCACAAAAATTTCCTCATAGAGCAAAAAATATATAATCAACTGTGATTAAGTTCTTAAGTCAGCTCTCAAAAGGCCTATTTATTCTATAATATAAAAATTACTGAATTCCAAAGTTGGAAGGGATCTTAATATAATTGCGATTCTTCACATTTGTAGTGAAAAATGGTAGAAAACAACGGCATGTTAGGAAACTGGTAAGAAAACAGTACAGATAAACAATAGAGTGGAATAAGGAAAAGATTTCCTTTTATTAGCTTGAATGCTAGCATTTCAAAAAAAGAACTAATGAAAGGCATGCTGGAAAGCCAAGAAAACCTGTAGTTACTCAGGGAGGACTGGGCATCCAGGGGGTTACAGGATTACAATTGTAAATTTTATATGCCTAGTTTATCCAAATAAAAATAAAAATAAATAAATAAAATATTTTAAATCCACATGCCATAGCAGGGGAGGAACATTGTGGGGCAGATGGAGTGGACTAAAGAAAACAAGAGAATAGGTTGGGGAGCTGTGGTAACTTCAGATAAACTCATTTACAGAACATTTCCCACCGCTAGCATGTCTCTTGGTGATTCCTCCTCTTAGTATTTACATTATCCCAATCAGATATCCTCAGGGCAAAATTATAGCCTCTATCTTCCCACTCAATGCCAAGGTCCACGAAGGCAGGAACCCTATTTGTGTGCCCATCACTACATCTCCTAAGCATCATATTGACAGGCATCTCATGGGCACTTAAAATTTGTGGGACTAATATCTAAATTAATAATTGTACAACCAACCACCCTTTAGTTCAGAGCCACAACACAAAATGACCCGCCTGTCTGTAGTTCTGACTCAGCTACAACAATGGGAAGCAGAGTCAGGAGAGTCCTGAAGCTCCAGGGCCAGCTAGCCTGTGTTCCCATTGGAAACTAGCAAGAGAGACCCTGTCTCAAAACAAGGTGGAGGGGAGCCCATGTCATGGCACACATGAGCCCACTCTCATGCATATATGCTCATGCAGCTCATACACAAGTACATATACACATACACACATAAATTCACACACAACTAAAAACAGAATGGAGTGCTGGAGAGATGGCTCAGTGGTTAAAGGAACTTACTTAAAAAGGCAACTGGCCAGGTTTCAATTTCCCAATACCCATGTAAAAAAGCCAGACGCACAAAGTGGGGTGAGCATCTAGAGTTCAGAGGCCCTGGTGCACCCATCCCCCACCTTTCCTCTTGAAAATAAATAAATAAATAATAGAATGTAATTGAAAACAAATATCACAGGTAATAAGACCCACAAGAACTAAGCTAGGCGATGTCTTTTTGACTTGAGGAATTCATACGGCTGAGGGAGTTGAGTTGAACCCAAACACTGTTTCCACCCCGTTTTGCTATGTGTCAGCCAACTACACTGTGGACACCTGACTGCCATTTTACAATGACGATGACCCACTCTCCCTTAATAAACATGCATCATTACATGTTCAAGGTCCTGTAGCTTTATGTGTAAAAACTTTGCTCTGTGGATCTGTTATTAGAGGGTAAAAAATAGGTGTGACCATACCTGATTTTAACCTATACTACAGAGCCATAGTAACAAAAACAGCATGGTACTGGCACAAAAAAAGACATGTAGATCAGTGGAACAGAATAGAGGACCCAGATGTAAGCCCAAGTAGCTATAGCCACCTGATATTTGATAAAAATGCCAAAAATACTCATTGGAGAAGAGACAGCCTCTTCAGCAAATGGTGTTTGGAAAACTGGATATATATCTGCAGAAGGATGAAAATAGATTCTTCTCTCTCACCATGCACAAGAATTAAGTCCAAATGGATTAAAGACCTTAACATCAGACCTGAAACTCTGAAACTGCTAGAGGAAAAAGTAGGGGAAACCCTTCAACATATTGGTCTTGGCAAAGACTTTCTGAATACAACCCCAATTGCTCAGGCAATAAAACCACAGATTAATCACTGGGACCTCATGAAATTACAAAGATTTTGCACTGCAAAGGACACAGTGAAAAAAGCAAAGAGGCAACCTACAGAATGGGAAAAAATCTTCGCCAGCTATATATCTGATAGAGGATTAATATCTAGGATATACAAAGAACTCAAAAAGTTAAATAATAAGGAATCAAACAAGCCAATCAAAAAATGGGCTATGGAGCTAAATAGAGAGTTCTCAAAGGAAGAAATACGAATGGCATATAAGCATCTAAAAAAATGTTCAACCTCACTAGTCATCAGGGAAATGCAGATTAAAACTACTTTGAGATTCCATCTCACTCCTGTCAGATTGGCCACCATCATGAAAACAAATGATCATAAATGTTGGCGGGGATGTGGAATAAAAGGAACCCTTCTACACTGCTGGTGGGAATGCAATCTGGTCCAGCCATTGTGGAAAACAGTGTGGAGGTTCCTAAAACAGCTAAATATTGATCTACCATATGACCCAGCTATAGCACTCCTAGACATATATCCAAAGGACTCATCTCATTTCCTTAGAAGTACGTGCTCAACCATGTTTATTGCTGCTCAATCTATAATAGCTGGGAAATGGAACCAGCCTAGATGTCCCTCAACAGATGAGTGGATAATGAAGATGTGGCACATTTATACAATGGAGTTCTACTCAGTGGTAAATAAAAATGAAGTTATGAAATTTGCAGAAAAACGGATGGACCTGGAAAGTATTATACTAAGTGAGGTAACCCAGGCCCAGAAAGCCAAGCACCACATGTTCTCTCTCATATGTGGATCCTAGGTACAGATGATTGGGCTTTTGCGTGAGAATGAAAGTACTTAGTAGCAGAGGCCAGTAAGGTAAAAAGGAGACATAAAGGGTGGAGAAAGGAAGGGAGGAGGATACTTAATAGGTTGATATTGTATATATGTAATTACAAGGATTGTAATGGGGAGGTAATATGATGGAGAATGGAATTTCAAATGGGAAAGTGTGGGGGTGGGGAGGGAGGGAATTACCATGGGATATATTTTATAATCATGGAAAATGTTAATAAAAATTTTTAATTAAAAAAAAATAGGTGTGATTTATAGAAACTACGTTCTCATTCTGTATCAACATTTTTTTTTTTTACCTGTAACATCTTTCTCTTTAAAATTGGTGTTACCTTTACATGAAATTTCTTGTTAGCCAAGGTCTGATAAATTCCTAATCAAATAAATTAAGGTAACTTTAAAGTAAACATTTGCGTATGTGTGGTGAAAATAAGACCTTGAGTTGCAACAGTTTCTGAAAGAGTACCTCACATTTATCAACTAAAAGAGAGAGAAAAAGTAAAAGCTTAGAGTAGCAAATAGATAAAATACCAATATTATTCTCCTTGCCTCTAGAACAAGTTAGAGTAGTGAAGAAGTCAGGCAGCTTGCCCTAAGTCAACTCCAGAAGTCAGTTCTGGGGATGAGAACAGAGCCCAGGCTTCCAGGCCACTGGCCCAAATGTGTCTCTCTGAGGATCATAAATCACAGGACTGTTTATAAGTCTCTGGATGGTCCAGATGTTGCCCTTCTCCTCCATGTCCTTGTGCTGCTACCCAATGCATTCACATTTTTTATAGACTTAGATGAAAGTCTCCCTCCTCCTGACAGCTTTATTACCCCAAGAAACCATTATCTCCCTCTAACTTCGAAAGTTAGACTCAATTGTTGGTGCAGTAACCAAACAGGAGTCAAAGACATTTCTATGATTGATATTCCCTTCAGTGGAAAGCAGCTGAAAATATTACCACTTGGGTATTCCTATTTTTCCAGGCTTAAAGGTTAATAAGTTGACAATGTTATACAGAAAGTCTTTTTTTTTTTTTTTTCTAAGTTCAACAACAAAGAAACTGTAAGTTGGAGAACTCTTTCAGGTCAAAAGGTGAACTCAGAAGTGTGAACATACAGGATGATGTACCATTATGGGATGGCTTGTTGGCCTTTTTTCTAAGTTCAAGGGTCATAATCTGAGAAGCATGCATACTTATGAGCTTATGTCAGTGCTAGTGAAAAAAGAAGAAAACATACATGAAAAATTAGGAAGAGAAAAGGAATTATATACAAAAGTTAAGAGGAAAGGAAAAATATATGAAATATATATAAAGGCTGTAAGAATAATATAGGGCTGGAGAAATAGCTAAGCAGTTAAGGTCCTTATCTGTGAAGCCTAAGGACTCAGGTTCAGTTCCTCAGTACCCACATAAGCCAGATGCACCAGGTGGTATATGTGTTTGGAGTTCGTTTGCAGTGGCTAGAGGCCCTGGCATGCTCATTTCTCTCTCTCTCTCTCTCTCCTCTCTCTCTCTCTCTCTCTCTCTCTCTCTCTAATACATAAATAACAATGAAATATTTTTTTTCAAAAAAGAATAAAGTAAGCCGAGCATGGTGGCACATGCCTTTAGTCCCAACACTCAGGAGGCAGAGGTAGGAGGATCACCTTGAGTTTAAAGCCACACTGAAACTATATAGTGAATTCCAGGTCAGCCTGAGCTAGAGCAAGACCCTACCTCAACCACCCCCCCAAAAGAAAAGAATAAAATATACACACATATACATACTACATATAAATGCAAACATTAAAAATAACTAGTGTTGTTATTGAGCACCAAACACAATGCAGAGTTCTTGGGCAATATTCCAAAGTGGACCACCTGCATCAGAATCACACAAGCTGTTTACATCACTGATTCTTGGGCTCCATCTTGAAATACGTGAGGAGCTGGGTAGAGGAAACATTTAAGTGCAGGTGGTGTACATGCATGTGTGTATGCATGTAGGCACTTGCATGTGGGGGTGCTCATGCATATGGAGTCCAGAGGTTGACATCAGATGTCTTCCTCAATCATTCTTCCCTTTCTTTGTATTATTTATTTTATTTTTCTTTTGGTGTTTTTGAGGTAGGGTCTCACTCTAGCCCAGGCTGACCTGGAGCTCACACTGTAGTTCCAGGCTGGTCTTGAACTCATAGCAATCCCCCTGCCTCTGCATCCCTAGTACTGGTATTAAAGGTGCGTGTTACCATGCCTGGCTATTTTTTTTTAATTGTTTTAGACAGCACAAGAGAGAGAAAGACAGAGAGAGAAAAGGAATTGGGACACCAGGGCCTAAGCCACTGCAATCCAACTCCAGATGCTTGCAGCACCTAGTGGGCATGTGTGACCTCGTGCTTGACTCACCTTTGTGCATCTGGCTAACATGGGATCTGGAGTGTCAAACATGGGTCCTTAGGCTTTGCAGGCAAGCACCTTAACCACTAAGCCATCTCTCCAGCCCAGTCTCCCCTTTATTTATTGAGATAAGTTCTTTCAGTCAGACCCAGAGCTTGCTAGCTGGCTTGTCCTAGGAATCATCCCATTAGCTTTTCCCCGGTGCTATAATTATAGGTGGGCCACCACACCCACCTGGCATTTCCATGGGTGCCAAGGATCCAAACTCTGATTGTCACACTTGCAGAACAAGCACTTTATCCACTGAGCCATCTCCCAAATCTCATTTTTATACTAGGTTTATACTATATGCTTTATACTTACTTCATACTAGGTTTTCTCTGACCTCTCTGCCCTCAGGGGAGATGTGGGATGGAAATGAGACATATGAACACATAATTCCCACTCAGTGTGTGGTGAGTGAGACAGGCAGACTGCTAAATAGGCTTGGGAGAAATAGCTAAGAGGGGCAAGAGGAGGAAGAGGTCAAATCAGGTGGGTGATTCTGGTGACTCTAAAAGGCAATATAGCAATTAGCCGATGAAGTAGCACAAAGGAGAGGGTGGGAAGATGATTGCGTCATGAAGCATACCCCAAAAGCCAGTATCTGCCACCCTTGAAGCTTGTTAGATGTGGAAATTCTGAAGGCCCTCCTCAGACATACCCAGTCAGAATTCCCGACAGCAATCTGTGACTTCAAACCCTTCAGAGGATTCTGTAAACCATCAAACCCTGTAGCCTCTGCTGTGGAGAGTGGAGCTCATGGGAGGCAGCACGGTGGCAGTTCAGAGTCAGGCTACCGGGCTCCACGTCCAGGCTCCCCAGCTTGATAGCATTAAGTGAGCTGATTAATCCCGGTGGGACTCAGTTCCTTCATCTCCAGAATAAAAGTACTTAACGCATAATAATTGTATGTGAAGAGCTTAGGACAAAGCCTGGCATATGTGGAGGGCTGCATAGCTGTGCTTTTATTAGTAGAACTATGGCCAGGCTGTTGGACAGGCTGTTCTGTGGTCTGACCACCAGGCATAGTGCAGGGCATGACAAGAGTGCTAGCAAAATACTCAAGGGACAGGCCACAGCATTTTGTTTATCTATGTATCTGTGTGTGTACAGGGGTAGAGTATGTCTGTGGTATGGTGTATGTGATGTACCATGTATGTGTACACAGATGTGCACACCCCATGTGTTGCAATGAGGAGGCCAGAGGAGCATGTCAAGTGCCCTCTTATTACTCATCTGCCTAGGTCCTAGAGACTGGTCTCTCCCTCATCCTGGAGCTGCAGTCGCTCAGCAAGTTCCAGTGATTCTATGGTCTCCACCCCATGCAGACTGGGGTTATAGAAACGCCTGGCCATGCCTAGCATTTGAGTTGGAGTCTTGGTAGTCCACTCAGCGATCTCCCAAGATGACTTCAAGCTTAAGCAGCATGTGCACTTAGCTGCTGAGCATCTCCCCAGGCCCCAGTGTGTTGGAAGTTTCACCTCCATAAAAAAAGGAGGTGTATTGTTACTGATTCCTCCTGTTAAGCACAGCTAAAATCCCTGGACATTACACACAGGAAGATTCCACAAGGCACAAAGCGGCCAAGTCAACAAGAACCTGAGAAATGACAGGGTGATGAGTTCATGGAATTTTTTTCCCCACAAATATTTCAAACTTTGAGCTAAGGATAACAGCATCCTAGAAATGGCAACCAATGGCAGAAAAGAAAAGCCCCATCAAAATTTACTCTGGCCAAATGATCTGGAAATGGGCAATCTATTGATTCAGAGCTTGCTATATGCAGCAAGGGATCTTGCTCGGCCACTTCTGCCATCTAAGAACTCCAAGTCAGGCAAAGAAGAGGAGAAGCTTAATGGTGGGGGGAAAGCAAAGGATGGCTTCAGGTGGCCTGATTAGAAGCTGCTGGCATGATCCCACCCTGGCCAGGTTGCAGCAAAGTGCCCCAATCCCAACACCAAGTGGGGCCAGAGAGGCAGTGTGGAGTTGGGCATTCATCATTGCTAATGAAGGGTAGGAGAGAGTTAGCTTTATTTAGGCAGTTTTAGTTAGGGACTGAAGTTAAAGGAGAACCAGAAGATGCCATCTCACATGCCACTACATGTAACTCTCGTCTGATCAAGGCTGATCTATGATGCCCCATGTTGCCGAGTCTAGCACCATTCCTAGACAGCCAGCCTTGGATGGGCTGCCCCAGGGATCCGCCCTCAATCTACTGATCAGTCCCATCTTCCCCTTGCCTATAAAGGCTCCTGTCTTCTTCCTGTCAAAAACCACCCTGGGGCTGGAGAGATGGCTTAGCGGTTAAGGCACATGCCTGCAAAGCCTAAGGACCTAGGTTCGATTCTCTAGGTCCCACATAAGCCAGATGCTCATAGTGGCACATGAGTGTGGAGTTCACTTGCAGTGGCCAGAGGCCCTGGAATGCCCATTCTCTCCCTCTCTCTCTAATAAATAAATAAAAGCAAAATGTTTAAAATCAAAACAAAACAAACAAACAAAAAAACCACCCTGCTCCACTCTGCACAGGTCTGCTTCTCTGCTGGCCCAGCATACCTCATTCGGGCCACAAGGATGCACATGAGTCCTGATCACCGCCCCCAGCCTGGCTAGGGGATGGGGAGAAGAACATAAAACTGTTTCTTGGTCTGGAGGAATTTTTCTTCTTGTCTCTGCTTTATAGTTTGGGGTAACTTCTCTCATTGATGACGTGAACGATTTTCCTCTGGTTTTTGAATCTACCGTGTCCAGGTTTGTCTCAAGGTTCCTGACACAAGCTGCTAGGTTCTACTTTTCATGTGCCAGCAGCTTCACTCTAATTTCTCCTTAAAAGCCTCAGTTTCTCTTAAGTCCGCATGTTTGCCGCTCTACTCCAATTTCCTCCCCCCGCCAAAAAAAAATCCTCTCAATTTCTCTTAAATGAATCTTATAAACTATACAGTGTTTCCACATGAGAACATGTGGAATTTCTTAAATCCCAGAGTTTGTGATTTCTTCCTTACATATACTCCACAACTTATGATTTTCCTCCCAATAAGCTTAATAAGTCATAATTTATCCTTCTTGCTTCCGTCTTTATCAATTCTTTATTAAAGGTAAGACAGAACTCAAGGCTTGGGGTTCATACAATGAGGAACCCCTCCTGAAGCCCAAATTCCTGTATCACTTAATGATAAGAAAATTGCCCTCCATGTTGTGAATGGAGCCTACCTGGGGAGCCAGAAGTCTGCACCCCTCAGCAGGAAGGAGGATCACCCCAGTCTCGGCCATCATGGAGGCTGAGCAGGAAGCCTGGTCCCCTCCCTCCTTTCTGAAATAAGGAAGCAGTGCTCACCCTTCCTCAGCTGGACAGCCTGTCCTAGCCCTGCCACTCGTGTCCATGCCCAGTGATGACTGTGCTCCAACGGTGTCATGGCAACAGTTACTGTTGGTGGGGAGAGGTGGCATGGTTCTTGGCAAACAGTAAGAGGCTCTCACTGTATTAGTTCTTAGGTTTTGTTTTTTTTTTAAATAAAAGCTTTAATTAATTAAAAAAAAGAGAAAGAAATGCAATGTGACTCATCTAGCAAAGGAGACCTCTGGACATTTTCAGTGACAGATGGGATCTGTGCCTCCTGACATCAACCTTTCTGACTGCAGGTTCACGGGCGCAATCACCAAAAGTCACCCAAAAGGAGTCTGTTTTGACAAGGAATCTGCTACCTGACATGATTAGAGTTCTTGTGTAGTCAACCTTAACCACAGACTATAGGAGACATCAGGGCAACCTAAAGGAGTTGGGCTCTGTTGCTGGGGTGATGAGCCTAATGTCCCATGGGAAGTCTTGAGACAGCTAACAGTAGAGTTATAGATCATATTCTTTACAGGAAAAAGATCTTGACTGAAGAGCTCTTGGTTCTAACAAATATACTTGTGAAATTCCTCTGTTAACTCCAGTAGGATCTAGAAATCTGAAAGGATAAACACAGATCAGTGTGATCAATGACCAAGGATAGGCTGTGACATACTTTTCAACAAGAGATTTTTGCAAATGAATATCATAAATTTCTTCCTATGCAATCAATTTTTTTCTACTTATGCCAGTCACACAGCCTCCAGCATTTCATGCCCCTGGGTAAAATGGAGCTAGTGTGCGATGGAAATGAAACAGTGTGGTGATCAAGAGGTCACTGCTAGAGGCAGTGCTGAGTCCTGAGAGCAGCCATTGCCCAGACAGAACCCAACAGGCACAGCAGGTCCTCAGGAAAGAAGGGAGGGCAGGAGGATCTAGAGTTTAGTCAATTGAGGCCAGCCGGCTAATGCAACAAAATTATGAAATTTAGAGAGGATAGAATATATGAAAAAGCCATCTAGAAATCTACCACTTAGGAAGATAAATCATTTAAAAAAAAAAAGAGAAAGAGTTTAAACCATACCCTCTATGGGTATATGAAGCTGCTCTCAGAAGCCAAAGATTATAATAAACAAAAATTCTAGTACAAAGGGTGAGATACCTCTCTATGAATTGTTATTCGAGAAGGCCACAGAGACCCCTAAAACTATATAGGCTATCACATTGTTCTTAATTGCCCACCAAAGCTAGATGGTAAGTCTCCATTGCTGAAGAAACAATATGCTCGCTGGTGCATTAATAGCACAATTATTATAAGGGTAACAAACCACTTTCTGATTGGATTTGAAGCCCACTTCATAAGAGGGAATCCATGCTTGTTACTGTAAACCTGCTCAAAAGTCCATGGCTGAGGAAGTCATAAGCACTAGGGGTAACCTACTGCTATTGTTAAATACACATGTTGTCAAACTGTCCCCTAAATATTTATGTTTATACCCACAGATCAGGAAAGCTTCTTTTGGCAGTGGGCTGTAGTTAATACAGAGAGAGATTTGGTCAATGTGCTGAGAATAAGTGGCTACTAATACTAAGTGCTCAACTCTAAATGGAATATCATTATTATCCCCTCCAAGACTCAAGAAACATTGTGGAAGGTGGGGCAGAAAGTATCTAATTACTAGAGGCTGAGGAGGGATGTTGTGAAACACTGTCTTCTGGACATGACTGCTATACTCATGAACTCACAGGGCATGGAAGAGGAGCACCATTGATGTTCAGGAGGCAGAAGGTTCAGGAGAAAACATGAAGTCTCATGGGAGAAATAGGCAAGGCCAATTAAGCAAATTCAGGTCTGGTTGTTTAAATAACTTCATTGTGCTCATGGTGTAGAGGCAATCTCTAGTTGCCTGACAACTGTCTATGGGGTGACTGGGGGAAATGGATACAGTGTTAAAGCGTGTGAGAGTCCACAGTGAGCTATGTCTGGGAACACACTCCTATAATCCCAGGTACTCAGAAGTCTGAAGCAGGGAGTTTACAAGGCCAAGGCTAGCCTGAAAAGACTTAGGAAGACCTTGTCTCAACCATGAAATGAGCCACCTCTAGCACATCTGCCAGGGACCAGGCAGCATCACAGAGGAAGTGGTGATTTAAACACCATCTCACTGCTATCCCAACAAACGGATCCAGGGAGATGGTGATAGACACTGAGGACACATATAACCCATCAAAACAGAAACCCAGAAGATGCAGAGAGCTCAACACTAAAGTAGACTTATCACCTGCCTACCCAGGCTCAGGGACCATTGTGGAAGTGGGAGGAGAAAGACTGTAAGAGACACAAGGTAGGAAGGAGTATCCTGAGACATTGGACCCCCCCACACCCCCTCCCCTGCAAAGACCGAATGCCAACAACTCCACTATGGAAGACCATCAGTGGAATAGGAGTGAGGGAGAGGGGGATATAAAAGGATAACACAAGGATAATGGGACCAACACACAATTTGTTAATATAGTAAACTACCTAAATAATTAAAAGTTATTATAAATGAAAAAATGATAAAATAAGGACTATGAGTACAATCCAGTGCCAAAGTACTTGGCAAGCATACAGAAGGCCTTACATTCAATTCTCACTACCATAAATAAATATATATAATGGATATCTGGTGGAGGTTATAGATTAATCACATGTGAAAGGTACACTCATAAATGTAATGATTTAATTTTTCTTTATGGTTAATGGAATTCCATTTTGTATATGTACCGCATTTTATATATATTCATTTATTACTGACATCTTACCTGGATCCATTTTTTAAGTATTGCAAATAATTCAGTAGTGAACACAAGTGTGCATGTATTTCTGAGGTAGAATTTAAAGTCCTTTGGGCTTAACTTTTTGTTTTCTGAAGAACTTCCATACTGGTTTCACAAATTTACATTTACATGAGCAGTGAAAAAGGGTCCTCTTTCCCTATATCCTCATTAGTATTTGTTGTCATTTGTTTTGATGACAATAGTCATTCTGACTAAGTGAGATGGAATCTCTAAGCAATTTTAATTTTGCATTATTTTGATGAATAAAGATACTGAACACTTTTTCAAATATTTATTGGTCATTTGTGTTTGTTCCTTAAGAACTTCCATTTAGATCATTGATCCATTTATTGATTAGAAAATTTGGTGCTTAATTTTCCTAGTTCACTATATGTTCTATATCTTATTCTATGTTCTATATCTGAACCTATTATTTGATGCATTCTTGGTAGAGACTTTTTCTCTCATACTATAGGCTGTCTCTTAACTCTGGAGATTATGCTCCTTGCTTTGCAGAAGTTTTTTATTTTCATGTAATCTCATTTGTCAATTCCTCTAACAACTTCAGAGCTTTATGTCTTATATTGAAGTCTGTGACCCATTTTGAATTGATTGTTGTGCAGGATTAGAGATATGGGTCTAACTTCATTTTCTGCATGTGAATATTTAGGTTTCCCAGCTCTATTTATTGTAGAGGCTTTTTTGCATTGTATGTTCTTGGTACCTTTGTCAAAAATTCAGTAGTTACAGGCTGGAGAGATGGCTTAGCGGTTAAGCCTGTGAAGCCTAAGGACAAGGCTCCATTCCCAGGACCCACGTTAGCCAGATGCACAAGGGGGCGCACGCGTCTGGAGTTCATTTGCAGTGGCTGGAGGCCCTGGCGTGCCCATTCTCTCTCTCTCTCTCTCTCTCTCTCTCTCTCTCTCTCTCTCTCAATCTCTCAATCTCTCTCTTTCTCTCTCTCTCTGTCTGCCGCTCTCAAATAAATAAAAGTGAATTTAAAAAAATAGTTTTTAAAACAGTGATTGAAGCTGTGTGGGCTCATTTCTGGGTCTTTTGTATTCTATTGGTCTCCATGGATATTTTTGTGTCAATAATATTATATTTCTGTTACTATGGTTGTGTAAATAATTGGAGATGAATCATTGAGATAATTCTAATGTACCTCTTTCTACTTAGGATTGCTTTGGTCTGTTGTGTTTCCAATATGAATTACAGGATGTCTTTGTCTTATCTATGAAAAATGTCTTGGTAATTTTGTTGGTGACTTTACTGTTTTTGTAGTCCTCATTCTATAACATATCCTTTTTTATAGTATAAATTCTGCCAGTGAATGAGCATTGTCGGGTTTCCACCTTCTAGTATCTTCAGCTTCTTTCTGAATGTGCTCCTGAATTTACTTTGCAAGTCTTTGTTGAGAATTTTTGCATCTATGTTTATCAAGAAAGCTGGCCTAAAATTTTCTTTTTGTTGTTATTGTTTCCTGTTGGAGACCACTGTCAGGCCTCAATGTGCTGACAGCATGCTTGACACACAAAAGCACCTTGATCAAAGAATGTTTATCATGGCAAAGCCAAATAAACATGAATGCCAGGGCAAGTTGAGGAAGCAGCTACCCCTACTTCAAATGAGATAAAGTGAGTTAAATCCAAACTATAGACCTCCATGCTCTGTTTACCATAGCCAGATTCACCTCTAACAAACAAATCCATTATCCTAAAACTACATGCCATAAAAATCAAGGAAGTTGCCGGGCATGGTGGTGCACGACTTTAATCCCAGCACTTGGGAGGCAGAGGTAGGAGGATCGCTGAGAGTTCGAGGCCACCCTGAGACTACACAGTGAATTCCAGGTCAGCCTGAGCCAGAGTGAGACCCTACCTCGAAAAAAAAAAAAAAATCAAGGAAGTTCTCTCAAGGTAACTTGTACTATGTCAAGGTCACTATTTATGATGCATACATAAGCTATTGGAGATGCATGCATTAGCCTAAGAATAAAAACATGGTGGAGACTTCTCCTTAAGATGGCGGAATAGAAGCCCTGCCGCAGAAACTGGGAGATAG
This sequence comes from Jaculus jaculus, assembly GCF_020740685.1. Classification (NCBI taxonomy): domain Eukaryota; kingdom Metazoa; phylum Chordata; class Mammalia; order Rodentia; family Dipodidae; genus Jaculus; species Jaculus jaculus. Next base: position 38,440,333 of record NC_059103.1, read on the forward strand.
AGCAACAACAGGAAAGATACTCCACAACACACCCTTCTTCTCAAAAAGTTGAAGATCTGGACTTAAGTAGCAACCCAGGAGAGTCAGGGGCAGACAAGCAAAGATCTTCCTGCAACTTAGCCATTGTGGTTTACGCTCCAGCAAGTGGCTGCAGCCAGATGCCCAGAGGACATCCCAGAGGGCAAGGGCGCATGTGGGGAACAAGTTTTCAGGGCTGGGTCACCCACCCCAACCCTGTGGCAGTGGAGTAGAGTGCACAGCCTGCAGCCTCGGGAAAGTCCCAGAAGACAAGGCTGTGAAGGGGACCATTTTCAGGGGCAGTGGCTATTGGGAAGTACAGCCTAGGGGAAGTGCCGGGGGCAAGGGCAGCAGCAGGGCCAATGGAGAGGGCTCAGCCCCCATTTGGCAGAGGTGGCAGTGCTGCTGGGAAGTGCTAAGAGGAAGGGCCAACAGACAAGTGCATGAACTTGGCAAAGTTGGGCTCAGTCCCCATTTGGTGGCAGCAGAGGCTTCTGGGAATTGTAGCCAATACCTAAGTGGATTTGCCAGCCAGTGAGCCCTCAAGTAGGTCTAATAGCTGAGGCTGAGAGAATCAATAAATCAATAACCATGAACAGGGTATTCTCAAGGGAGAGAGGAAGCATGAGGTCAGGGTGATCCTTGAGAGGTCAGCAATCACCAGCCAGTACCCACAGAGAGGAGCACAAAAGTACCAAGAAATAAAAGCTCACAGCCAGAGGGAAATGTTCCTACACCATGCACAGCCTTCTGTTAGCCAGCAGGAGCTGACTGACATACTTCAAAGGGATTCTACCACCCACACCCACCCTGAAAGAACAAACAGAAATTTAAAAAAAAAAAATCTGAAGGGCTAAAGCATTGGGCCACTGTGTCCTGGATCCAATCCCCAGGAGTGATTTGGAGCTGAGCTCATTACAAACCTCCAGACATTGAGTAGCACTGAAAGAACAGGACCCACCCTGGACATTGAGCAAGCCATGGGCCTCACAAGGTTTCACTAAGACCTGCCTGGAGGGAGCACACATAAAGTAGACTCTGCTTAGACTCAACTCTGCCCAATCCAACAGATATACTCCTACTACACACACCTTGATCAAATCAAACCAGGACATTCAACGCAGGATATACAAGAGCTGCTATTCCTGCATTCTCAGTGAGACAACAGGTTGGTCTCAAGATGGGAAAACTCCAACTAAAAGACCATGGCTGCCAACCAAACTACTATGCCCAGCAAAATTATCCCTCAAAATAGAAGGTGAAATAAAAACGTTTCATAATATAAACCAGCTTTATGAATATTTGAGTACTGATCTAGCCCTACAGAGAATATTGCATGGAATACTCCACACTGAAGAGACAAACAATCATACACACGTGGCTACATGAGAGAAAAAGAAATAATCAAAACTAGCACAGACATTAAATTACATAAAAAACTCCACAAAGCCTTCAATTAAGCAGGGATTCACTCACATCTCACAATTATAACTCTGAACATTAATGGACTCAACTCCCTAATAAAAGGACACCAGTTAACAGGTTAAATCAGAAAGCTGGACTCATCCATTTGCTGTCTACATGAAACCCATCTTACCATTAAAGACACAAACCACCTTAGGGTGACAGGACAGAGAAGATAGTCCAAGGAAATGGGAATAGAAAACAAGCAGTTATGGCTCTACTAATAGCAGACAAAATAGACTTTAAGCCAAAAGTAACCAAATGAGGTAAAGAAGGCCACCTCATACTCATTAAAGGAACAATTCAACATGAGAATATTACAATCATAAACTTACATACGCAAAACAAAAGTGCACCAAATTTTATAAAAGCAAAATCTACTAGAGAATAAACCAGATATAAATACTAATACATACCCTACCAACAGCAATAGACAGATCATATAAGCAGAAAATAAACAGAAATTTCAGAGCTATAAACCATCACAGACAAATTGGATTTAACAGATATCTACAGAATATTCCCCCCTAATTTTACAGAATACACATTCTAATCAGCAACTCATGGGACCTTCTTCAAAATAGAAAATATGCTATAGCATAAAGCATGTCTCCACAAACTCAGAAAAATTGACATAACTCCATATGTTATATCTGACCACACTGTAATAAAGCTAGATATAAACAATAGTATTAACAGAAAGCACACCAACTCTGAAGACTGAACAACTCTCACTATTAAACAATAAGTTGTTGAAAAAAGTTAAAAGGAAATCAACAAAGTTATAGATATGAATGACAACAAAAACAGGACCTACCAAAACTTATGGAATGTAATGAAGGTAATTCTAAGAGGGAAGTTTTTTGTTTGCTTGTTTTCTTGTCTTTGATTTTTGAGATAGGGTTTTACTCTAGCCCAGGCTGGCCTGGAATTCACTATGTAGTCTCAATATGGTTTTGAACTTTCTAAGAGGGAAGTTTATAGTACTAAATGCCTACATTACAAAAATATAGAGATCCAAATAAATAACCATTCATCTGAAGGCACTGTAAAAACAAGAGCAACTCAATCCCAAAAGTACCAAGCAGAAAGAAATAATTGAGATCAAAGCAGAAATCTATGAACTGGAAATAAAGAAAACAACTTTAAAAATTGTTGAATCAAGGAGCTAGTTCTGCAAATATATATATAAGAAAAAAAAAGGGGAGAGTCAAATTAACAAGATTGGAATTTAAAATCTACCAAACCTCCATTGAAGAACTAAACCACTTCTGCTCAAGTTATTTCGCACAATTAAAAAAGAGGTAATGCTCTTCAACTTCTCCTATGAAGCCAGCATTATTCTAACACCAAAAGTAGGCAGAAACACAATAAAAGAAAGTTATAGACTGATATCCCTGATGAACTCAGAAACAAAAATTCTCAGTAAAATCCTCACAAACCTAATTGAAGAACATATCAAAAACATTATCCACCTCAATTGAGTAAGTTTCATCCCAGAGAACAGGGATGGTTCAACATACAGAAATCAATAAACTTAACACACTGCAGAAATAAACAAAAGAACCACATAATCATTTTAATAGATGTGGAAAAGGCATTTGCCAAAATAAAACACCCCTTCATAATTAATTAAAACACTGGAGAGAGCAGGGATGGAAAGACGATATCTCAATGTTTATGGGCTATATAAAACACACATAAGGCCTACACCATACTAAATGGGAAAAAACTTGCAGCATTCCCATTAACATCTGGAACAAGATGGGATGCCCACTCTTCCCTCTACTTTTCAACATAGTTCTAGAAGTCTTAGCTCAAGCAATAAAATTAAATAAATAAAAGGTATACAAATTGGAAAGGAAGAAATAAAGCTAGCCCTATTTTGTAGTCAGCTTCACGTTGCTGGGATGAACTTCTAAACCAGGTACAAGTTTGGGAGGAACAGGATTTCTTGAAGCTTACAGACCCAGAGGAACTTCCATAATGGTGGAAGAAGCTGGTCCCTTTCACAGGTCCATGCAGAGAGAAATACCACCACTAGTACCATAAGCAAGCACAGTCTAGAAACCCCAGGCAGAGCTCAAGCACTCTGCATACCTTAGGTTTGAATTCAGATCCATCCACAGTGACACTTCCTCCAGTCACAGCTGGACATTTAAAGCCCAAGCTTTAATAAACTCCTGAATCTACCGGGGGACATCCATTCCAACTACTTCATCCTATTTGCAGATGACATGATTCTACACATAAGTGACCCAAAGGACTCCACCAAAAAGTATCTAAAGGTGATAAATTCAGCAAAGTGGATGCAAGAATTTGAGTATTGATACAAAATCAATACATAAAATCAGTAGCCTTTCTGAATGCCAAATACAAACATGTGGAGAAAGAGATAGGTGACACTACCTACTTTTCAATAACCACAAAAAAAAAAATCAAATGCTTGGAATTTCCCTAACCAAGGAAATGAAATTGTATACAAAGAAAACATAAGATCCATGAAGAAAGAAACTGAGGAGGATATGAGATAGAAGATCCCATGCTCATAACTTGGAAGAATAAATATTATGAAAATCATCATCCTACCAAAAGCAATATACAGATTCAATGGAATTCCAATAAAAATTCCAGTGATATTCTTCACAGAATTAGAAAAAATAGTCTCAAAATTCATATGGAAGAACAGAAAGTTTCAAATCACCAAAAATATCCTCAATAACAGAAATACTTCTGGAGACACTACCATACCTGATTATAAGCCATAGTGATAAAAAATGGCAAGGTACTGGCACAAAAACAGACACAGTGGAATAGAATGGAAGACCCTTCTCCAAGTTCAAGCAACTACATCTACCTGACCTTTGACAAAGGGGTCAAAATTCTCATTGGAGAAAAGTATTCTCAATAAATGGTGTTAGAAAATTGTATAACCACCTGTAGAAGAATGAACTTAGACCCACTTCTCTCATGCTGCACAAAATAAACTCTAGATGGATTAAGGACCTCAATATTATACCTAAAACATCTAGAAAAAAATAAGGAGAATATTCTATGATATAGAAATAGGGAAAGACTTCCTAAATAAGACCCCAGTAGCCCAGGGAATTAGACAAAAACACTCAACCACAGTGGCCAAATGAAACTAGGAAGCTATTATACAGACAAGCAGACCATCAAAAGAAACAATAGACTACCTACAGAAAAGGAGGAAGTCTTCACCAGCTATACCTCCTACAGAGGATTAATATCTAGAATCTACAAAGAACTTAAACTAAGCAATAAGAAGCAAACAATCTGGGCTGAAGAGATGGCACAGTGGTTAAGGTGCTTCCTGCAATGCCTAACAACCTGGTTGGATTCAGTATCAATGTAAAGCCAGATGCACAAAGTGGTGCATGCACCTCTAGTTTATTTGCAGTGACTAGAGGCACCTATACCATCTCTCTCTCTCTCTCTCTCTCTCTCTCTCTCTCTCTCTCTCTCTCTCTCTCTTTCTCTCTCTCTCTCTCTCTCTCCCCCCTTCCTAAATAAATTTAAAAAATCAAAAAGTTGGGTAGAGAATTTAACAAGAAATTCTCAAAGGAAGAAATATAAATGGCCAATTCACACTTAAAGAAATGTTGAACTCTTTTAGTCATCAGAGAAATGCAACTGCTTTCAGATTCTATCTCGCTCTAGTCAAGATGGCACCCATCAAAAAATTGAATGACAAATGCTGGTGAGGCTGTGGGGAAAGAGGAGCCATTATCCACTGTTGGTGGGAGTGTAGATTTGTACAACCTCCATGGAAATCAGTATGAAGTTTCCTGAAAAAGATGAAAATAGACCTACCATCTGATCCAGCTATTACTCTCAAGCATATACCCTAATGACTCCACTCTTTACTACAGAGATGCTTACTAAGCCATGTTTGCCACTGCTCTATTCATAAAAGCTAGGAATTAGGATCAGCCCAGATGCCCATCAACTATACACAATGGAATTCTACTCAGCAGTAAGGAAAGATGAAACAATAAAATTTGCAGGAAAATGAATGGAGTTGAGAAAAAACCATCCTAACCAAGGTCACACAGGCTCAGAAAGACAAACGCTTCATGTTCTCTCTATAATATGGATCTTAAATTGTATCACTGGGGATGACTTTAAATAGTAGTAAGTATCTGGAATATGAGCATAAAACTAGAATGAAACCAGAGAAAAAGAGGAAATAGGGAGGGAGAAGAGGAAGGGATACTTGATAGGCTAGGTGAGGAACAGAATACAGGGGGTGGGAGGGTCTTAGAGGGGTAAAGTGTAAGGAGGGTGAGGAGGGGAATCACACAAAACCTAAGACAACATGAATCAGTTCCATAGAAATGTTGCTCTTGGATAACACTCTATAAGATAAAATCACAAGTAAAGGTAGGAAAGGGAGAAAGGTTCAAATAGAAACACCCTGTAGAAGGTTGAAAAAGCTTAATCCTAAAATCATGCACTTTGGCTAGTAAATCCCTGGCCCAGAATTGGATTACTGCCCCTCCCCCCCCACACACACACACACCACTACAGTGAGCTACTTGTCAGGGAGACCCATGAGGTCCTCAAAATGATGGAGGCCATTGCCAAAGCACCTGATTACCTACCAGAACTAAAAAGGTAACATTCTGTTGCTGAAGACACCAGCAGCTGTGGTAGCAGGAGACTGAGTCACCATGCTGGAACTGAGAGGGGAGCCAGTTTCCTCCTGGGTGATCCTCATGGCACTGGAAAGTGCTTTAGGAGCTGGTGGGTGACAATGATCACCAATAGCATGAATAAGCAGGGGCCTGTGCAAGGTTAAAAAACCAACCAGCCAGGCAAGAAATGCACAGCTGTGCAAGCGTGGCACACAGCCCTAACAGGAAACGAACTGTTCTCTGATTGGATATGAGGTCCGCCCAGTGTTTCAGAACTCATACCTGGTTCTGGGAACCAGTCAGTATCCCATGGACAGGAAATTCATAGACTACACAGAAAATCCCCCACTGCTCTCCAAATAATAAGGGTGGGCACACACATTAAAAAGGCTCTCAAATAACTATGAATATCCCCTTTAATCAAAGCCGCTGTCACTCTTGGTTGGAGAATCAGTCTTATTTTACAAATGACAGAGAATGCTTAAGAGATCCAAGACCCTCCTACACAACAAGAAAAGATAGCCTATTACCCACCATGAGACATGCCACGTCTATCTAACATATCAGTCTGGGGCCAGGAAACACTACAGAGGAGCCAATGATATGAATACAGTTCTCCTTGCTAGTTCAACAACCAAGAACATGGAGATAGTGACAAAAAATATGGCTTGATTAAACTCGTCAATAGTAGAAACTCAGAGGCTACAGAGAACTCAACACTAAATCTCACTGCTAAGGGACCTACCTTGCCTCAAGGAACATTGTGGAAGAGGGGCCGCAAAGATTGTAAGAGCCACAGAATGGATAGTAATACCCTAAGGAAAGTCTCCCCACAGAGACCTTCATGACCCCACAGTGAATACCAATAATACCACTGAGGAAGGCCTTCAGGGAAAGGTTAGCAGGGGCAATTTTATATAGAGTTTAACCTCTTATTCTTTTTTTTTTTTTTTTTTTTTGGTTTTTCGAGGTAGGGTCTCACTCTAGCCCAGGCTGACCTGGAATTCACTCTGTAGTCTCAGGGTGGCCTAGAACTCATGGTGATTCTCCTACCTCTGCCGCCTAAGTGCTGGCATTAAAGGCGTGTACCATCACACCCAGCTGAGTTTAACCTTTTATAAAAATAAATTCAAAAGGAAGGGTGGCAGGAAGGGATTATGATCATGACATATATATTTACATTTAGGAAAGTTGCCAATAAAAATGTTAGGAAAAAAAACATGATGGGCCAAGATTTGAGACTTCTGATCTGTTAGAACAGAAAGCCCCTTGGTTCTCCCACTTTCAAAATTAGCCAAATTATGTTTTCTTTCTTTTTTTTTTTTTTTTTTCCAAGTCTGTGCCATCCTCTATAGGATTCTTTGAACCATGCTGTATGTATGTGAACAGAGAAGTTTCTTTGTCTGGCTTGGTATCAGGGAAATACTAGCTTTGACAAATGAGTTTAGTAGGATTCATTCCCTTTCTATTTTATGGAAAGGAATGAAAATATTGATGTTAGCTTTTCATTAAAAGTTTGGCAGAATTCAGCAGTAAATCTGCTCAGTTGTGGGCTTTTGTTTATGGGAAAACTTTTAATTGCTGTTTCATTCGCTTGATAGGTTGATTTCTATCTTTTGACTCTCAGTTTGTAGGTTTTTTTGCCAGTGATGTAGGTTTCTTGGACACAACAGACAGTTGGATCTAGTTTTGCTTTTTTATTTGTTCTGTTTTGTCTTGCTTTGCTTCTATCTAGTCCATGAGTCTGTGTCTTTTAAATGGCAAGCTAAATTTATTTGCATATAAGGTTATTGCTAGGTCTTTCTTATTCCTGTTTGTTGTTTGTTACTCATGTTGGTTGTATTATTAGCAGTTATTTTCTTTTCCCCTATTAGTATCAGGGGTTGGCTGGTTTACGGTGTTGGAAATAATGCTTTCCTTCCTAGTCCTCTATTGTTCATCTGTTCCTCTTATGAAATGTATTCTTTCTTTTGCTTCTATAAAACAGGCTGGCTTTCTTCTTCTCCTTTGTATTTGTATATTTATACATTTTATATTATATATATTTGTATGTACAATATTTGTATATTGTGTATCCTTTAAGTATTTTCTACAGTGTTGACTTAGTTGTCATGAATTGTCTCTTAGTCTGTGTTTGCCTTGAAATGTTCTTATTTCTCTATCAATTTTAAAATATAGTTTTGCTGAGTGTAGCAATAGTGCTTGACAGTTATTTACATGCAGCTCTTGATTTCTTGATTTTTAGGGTTGCTAATGAGAGATCGCTATTATTCAGATACATTTGCCTTTGTTGGTGAGTTAGTATTTTTGCCTTACAACATTTTAATGTTTCTTTGCTTTGCATTTTTGACATCTTGACTATATTGTGTCATGAAGGAGTTCTTCTCTCCTCCTTGTCTATTCAAAGTACTAAATGCCTTGTGTGTTTGGATGCCTATTTCTCTGTTTTGAAAACTTACTGCTATGATTTCTTTGCACAGATTGTCTGTCTTCAGACTTTATCTCATTGCTTCTTCCACTTCACAAAGTCTTGGGTTTGGTCCTTTGAATGCATCACAGAGTTCTTCAAAGTTTTGGTCATCTCATTAATTCTTTTCTGGAACTATGTCTGAATGTATTATTGTGTTATCTTGTGCTCCCTTGCTGATATTCTTTCTTCTGCTTGGTCTTGTCTGTTTGTAATGCTTCTTACCTTGTTTATTATCTCATTGAAGGACTCCTTCATTTCCAGCGCTTCTGTTTGGTTCCTTTTTTTGAATCTCAATTGCATTACTGAAATTTTTTTCATTTTTAAAAATTTCCCCTCCAAGATGAGCAAGAGTGCTGCTTCCATGGTGAGCCTGACAGTCAGCACCAGGGTGAAGGAGACACACACAGAGGATACTCAACACATAACAAAGCAGAAATCCAGAGGCATCAAAGAGCTCATCATGGCTTAGTCTTAAACTATATCCCACCAAGGCTCAGGGAATTTTGTGCAAGAGGGGGAGAAAAGACTGTAAGAGCCACAGGTCATGCTCAGAGGTGTTGCCTCTGCCAGATAACTGACTGCTGCTTCCACAATGCATAACCCACAACCCTGTGGGGAATACCAGCCACCCCACTGAAGAAGGCCCCCAGTGGAATGAAGACAGGGAGAAGGGAAAAGATGGTACCAACACATGATGTATTCATACAAAGTATGGTCTTAATTTAAAAAAATTCTCCAAACAACCATTTAATCCTGTATTAGTTACTTTCTCATTACAGGGTCAAAATATCTAAGCAGAAGAAGATTATGGAAGGGAAGAATTTATTTTCAGCTTACAACTTCAAGGGGAATTTTCATCATACTGGGGAAAGAAAGGCAAGAGCAGAAAGTTAGGATCACATCAGAAAGGAGGAGTATAGAGGATAAGAAGGGCTGGGACCTCAAGCCCTTCCCCCAGTGACACATTGCTTCCACCAAGTCTTTACCACCTAAAGGCTCAACAACTTTCCCAAACAGTGCCTTGAACTAGGAAATAAATATTCAAACAAATGAACCCAGGAGGAACATTTTATATTCACATCATCACATTCACCCCTGGGCCCCATCACTCAGAGCCATCTCATGATGCATTATGCATTTGGTTCAATTTGATAAATCCCCATGTCTTGATCAGTCACAACATTGCTCAAAAGTTCAAAGTTCAAAATCTCATCTGAGGCTTAAGGTAATTTCTTAACTGTAAATCCTGTAAAATCAAAACTCAAGTTATATATGACTAACACATAATGGCACAAAGTAAACATTCTCATTCCAAAATGGATGGATGGAGACATAGCAAGAAAATATGGAACCAAAGCATGACTTTAAAAACCCAGCAGGGCAAACATCAAATACACACCATGTCTGGTATCTGTGACTAATGACAAAAAAATCCTCTGAGCTCCACAAGGCTTGGATAGCCCTGGCCCTTCCTTCATCTGTGCTGCCTATAGCCCCTCTTCTGAGCAGAATCTGCCCTGAGCCCACAGCTCTTCCTGGCAGACATCCCACACTCCTGGTATCTACAGTATCCCAAGGTCTCCATTGCAACCTATGCTTCATCTTCTCAGTTTCCCACAATGGCCTTTCAGGGCCTCCTACAAGGACTTCATCTCTGCCTCACAATGTGTAGCCTCAGCAGCTTTCTGGAAGAGTGGTGCAATAACTGATCCTTTGTTTCTTTTTTTCATGCTTATAAAACTAGTACCATGTACACAAAGGTTGCCAAGTTTTCTTCTAGGTGGGGATAAAGGCTGACTTGGAGGAGGAAAGAACTCCAGCATTCTTCCTTCAGGCATTTTCATTCAAAGTAATTCACATTCTTACTCACTTAAGCCTTCAATAGGTTAGGTTTTGCCCTCAGGACAGCTTTCCTATTGTCCCAGTACAGAGCAGTTGGCACATCCTTAATGGTGGTCATCCCTTTAATAATTGTAGCAGAAGCTGCTATAGTCTTTGATCCTGGGATTTTCAATTTCTCTGTGTGGCACACTTGATATTTCCATATCTTTCTGCTCTGCATTTTCATCTCTGTCACTATAGATCTGAGTTAGACCATCAAAGAGATACCATGCCAGACAGGTAATGTTTTTCTGTTTTGTAATTTCCTCTACCAAACACATTAGTCTTGTATTTTTTTCTTTTATTTTTTGAGGCAACAGACCAGCCTCTTTTTATGTGTGTGTGTGTGAGAGAGAGAGAGGCAGAGGGGAGGTAGAGAGAGAATTGGAGCACCAGGGCCTCCAGCCACTGTAATCGAACTCCCTTCACATGCACCCCTTTGTGTGCATGTTTGAACTTGCATGTTTCCACCACCTTGTGCACAAACCCATTCTCCATTATATCCACTCCTGCTCTCAATTATTCTCTCTTTTATTTTGATGTAATCATATTTTCTTCCTATTATGCGGGTCTAGTGAAGGTAGTACCAGGCACTGTGAGGTGATGGATATCAAGGGCAATTTGTGTCTGGAAGAGCTCATTGTGAGGAGTCCTACCCTTCCTTTGACTCTTATATTTTTTCTGCCACTTCTTCCACAATAGACCCTGAGCCTTGGAAGGTATGACAGAGATGTTTCATTGCTGAACACTCCTCTGTCACGTCTTCTTGTACTATGGTTCCTTTGGGTCATCCCAGTACTCACCACCACCAGAAAAGAGAAGCTTCTCTAACAAAAAGTGACAATGGCATTAATTCCACTCTGTAACAGAAGCTTAGAGGGTGTAGAAGTCCTTCTCTAGCTGTTGTCTGCCTTTGCCCCGGTTGTTCTCGATATTTGTGGTTTTATTTGTTTCACTGAATTCCTACAGTTCGCATACTTCTTACATTTCTGTATCACTCTGCCAGGCAGTTGGGTCGGGGGAGTGATGCCTTTCTAGAAGATGCATTACAGGGTACCCTTGGGCATCTTCCAGCTTGGGTTTATACACTGTGCTTCTATCATAGTCTCCACAGCCAGTGCTGTTTCTTCTTTCTACCGACTATGTATCCAGTCCCTGATTGTATCTCTTCAGCTCAGTCAGCTCATTTTTCTCACAGCACCCATGCCCAGGAGGGGATGGCACCTCCCTGGAAGCTACCACAGACCCCAGTCCAGCTGAAGCAGTGCAGATGTGGTGGTGAGGGCATCAGTGAGTGGGCCCTCTTGATGGCTTTCCCACTGGATTTTGAATTTTTTATTTTAGAGAGAGTGACAGAGAGAGAGAGAGAGACAGAGACAGAGAGAATTCGTGTGCTACGGCCTCAGCCACTGAAATTGAACTCCAGATGCTTGCACCACCTATTGGGCACGTGCGACCTTGCAGGTGCCTCACCTTTGTGCATCTGGTTCATGTGGATCTCTAGAGGTGAACATGGGTCCTTAGGCTGAGCAGGAAAGTGCCTTAACCACTAAGCCTCCTACTGAGGATTTTATAGCTTATACCTTGCCTTCTTTTTTCTTCAGCTCCTTATCTCATAAGACTAGTCTCCTGACTCTTTATCATCATGGTGTCACACACAGACAGCTTCTAATTCATCATCTTGCTCACTCTTTCTTTATAAAGACCAATTCCAGATCATCCAAAATAACCTACCCATTTCAATATACTTAATGAATCACAAAATCTACTTTCCATGTAAACTAGCCTAGAGGTTCTAGGGATTGGAACATAAATATCTTTGGGGATCATTATTCAGCCTTCCATAGTCTCTTACCATAACTCATCATCATATGTCTATCACACACATAAGACTGTAAATTACATGGGTGAAAGAATTACGACTGCATTACAATGCTGAATATATACCAAACAGTTATTAGGTATTTAACAACTGAATAAAGAAATAGAATATGTAAAGATGGGGCAAGACCAAGATATCCAATAATAAAGATGGACATAGATACTCTGCATCTCAGCCAAGGCCCAGGTAAAACCACAGAGGAAATGGGGAGATAAGCAAGAGTGCTGCTTCCATGGTGAGTCTGACAATCAGTGCCAGGCTGAAGAAGACAGATGCTGAGGATATTCAATACATGCCAAAGCAGAGACTCTTAAGAGCCCATCATTGAGGTAGACTTAAAACATACCCAACACAGCTCAGGGAATTTTGTAGAAGAGGGGGAGGAAAGATTGTAAGAGGCACAAGTTGACACCTCATGCCCTGAGACATTGCCTCCTCCCAATAACTGACTGCTGTTCCTACAATGCATAGCCCACAACCATGAGGAATGCCAGCAAACCCACTGAGGAGGACCCCCTTTAGAAATGGGGCAAAAAGGAGAGAAAAGATGGTACCAACACATGATGTATCCATACAAAGTATGTTCTTAATAAAAACAATGTGATTAATATAAATCAATTAGATATGACACATGCAGTTTGGACTGTATAGATAATACCCACTAAAATAAAACTATTCATGTAAGAATAAATTATATTATAATCTTTATGAGAAAAAAGATACTTGGGCTGGAGAGATGGTTCAATGGTTAAGATGCTTGCCTGCAAAGCCAAAGGACCCAGGTTCGATTCCCCAGAACCCACATAAGCCAGATGCACAAGGTGGTGCATGCATCTGGAGTTTGTTTGCAGCACCCATTCTCTACTTAGCTCTCACTCTGTCTCTCTCTCTCTCTCTCTCTCTCTCTCTCTCTCTCTCTCTCTCTCTCTCTCAAATAAATAAATGAATGATAAAAGAAAAAAAATCAAAAACAGATATTCAATTTTTGAATCACATATTTCACAGAAATGTGTGTGTGTGTGTGTGTGTGTGAGAGAGAGAGAGAGAGAGAGAGAGAGAGAGAGAGGGAGGGAGGGAGAGAAACAGGAACAAGGAGCTGTGTAGCACTGCTTCAAGTGCCTTCCCTCATTGAAACAGAAAATGTGCTCATTAATACAAGTTAGGTCTGTATTTGTAGAATTTGTAGGAGATATTGATGTAGATAGAGAAATGAATAGAGTATGAAGGATACTCTTCTCCCAGAGAGCAAGGAACTTTAGCCTTGAGTTGAGGTCACTAACATTTGGTCTTGCCTGCATATTCGAATTAAACAGGCAGTAAAAAAAAAAAAAAAAAAAAAAAAAAAAGTGTGGAAGCTGGGCATGGTGGCACACACCTTTAATCCCAGCACTCAGGAGGCAGAGGTAGGAGGATCATGGTGAGTTCGAGGCCACCCTGAGAGTCCATAGTGAATTCCAGGGCAACCTGGGCTAGAGTGAGACCTTACCTCAAAAAAAAAAAAAAAAAAGGTGTGGCGCTGGAGGAAATGGTTTAGTGGTTAAGGCATTTGCCTGTTAATACAAAGGACTGCCATTTGATTCCCCAGGACCCATGTAAGCCAGATGCACAAAGGGGTACATGAGTCTGGAGTTCATTTGCAGTGGCTAGAGGCCCTGGCATACCCATTCTCTCTTTCTCTCTATCTGCCTCTCTTTCTCTCTCTCTGTCTCAAATAAATAAATAAAAATATTTAAAGAAAAAGAGGTGTGGCTGCATTAGACTATGGACCACCAAACACACTGGCATGTAGTCACTTGGGCACCTAACACAAAAAGAGAAAAACACTTGACTAGCTATAATTTCAGCTAGTAGTCATAATTACTGTTTGATTCCATTAGGACCTTAGCATATTTAGACCCATGTGATGGTGAATGACTGATGATAATCCCATACTCACCCATGCACACTGGGGAAGCTGCATGTTGCAAGCTTTGCTTTCTAGTTCTGCCTTCTAGAGCTATTCTCAACACCTTGAACCTCTGGACTTAGCTCTTTTAGCTGTTCTCACCTACACTGTACGAGTGAGCTTTCCTGGGAGGTTTTTGTTTTGTTTTGTTGTTTTTTTCTTTTTTCTTTCTTTCTTTTTTTTTTTGTTTATTCTTATTTACTTATTTGAGAGTGACAGAGAGAGAGAAAGAGGCAGAGAGAGAGAGAAAGAGAGAGAATGGGCACTCCAGGGCTTCCAGCCATTGCAAGCAAACTCCAGACACATGCGCCCCCTTGTGCATCTGGCAAACATGGGTCCTGGGAAACCGAGCCTTGAGTGGGGGTCATTAGGCTTCACAGGCAAGCATTTAACCACTAAGCCATCTCTCCAGCCCTTTTTTTTCTTGTTTTTGTTTTTTAGGCAGGGTCTCACTCTAGCCTAGGCTGGCCTGGAATTCACTCTGTAAGGGTAGTCTCGAACTCATAGCAATCCACATCCCTTTGCCTACCAAGTGCTGGGATTAAAGGTGAGTGTCACCACGCCCGGCTTCCTGGGAGATTTTTACAGTTTGTTCAGATCCCATCTATTTGAATTTTGGGGTTAAACAAGAATCACAGGAAGAGGAAATTCTTTGTCTACCTTATCGCTACCCAAGTCCCTGCATGAACCAACCCAACTACCAGCAGACACTTCTGAGCACCTACTAAGTGTGCCAGAGCTTTTTAAAAAAAGAGGCTCTAGATCTGACCCCGCTCCTGCCATCAGGAACTTACCAAAGTGAAAAGGTTACATCTCTTCAAAAAGAGAATGAATACAAAATTACTGCATGCCACAGGGACACTCTGTACAATATTTAAGAACACTGTAGAATGCTGTCTTCATCACACATAGATAAAGCATCATTTTCTGTGATGGTGGAAGTTAAAGTGCACATTGACCTCTTTTCAGAAACTCCTTGAAGACTGACCTTTCTTGAGCATCGGGTGAATAAATAAAGAGTATTCAGCGTTGAGAAACAGAGAAAGAGGGAGGGAGGGAGGGAGGGAGGGAGGGAGGGAGGGAGGGAGGGAGGGAGGGAGGGAGGGAGGGAGGGAGGGGGGGAGGGAGAAGGAGATAACTGGGATCCATCTCATAAGTTATATCCTACATAACAGATAGTTATATACCATGTATGGATGTCCAATTTTCAGTCAATCAGAAAACCAAAAATATACCTGACACCAAAATTATACTGCACCAAAGTCAATCATTGCTTGCGAATTCATGAGGTCCTTCAGGAGCTCACAGAGCTCTCAGAATATCAGTATGAGTATCAGTTATCATTCTGCTTGGCAAGCAGAGAAACACCAATTAGCAGAGATTTCCAATTGGCAGAAATCTAGCTAAGCCTGCTCTAACTTCAGGGGAAGGAAAGGTATTAGCAAAATAGAAAAAATAAGCAGAAATTGGGAAATAGAGAAGGAAGCAGCTGCTTTTAACAAATGCAAACTTTGATCCTCCTCATCCTCCCATGCAGCCCTGGGACATGGCTAGAGTTGTCAGCAGATGGTGAGACCTCACTGGAACCTCAGAACTGGGATGCTGCTGTAGAACACTCTTACTTTCTCATCTGGAAAAAATGCTGATGGTTGCTTAGAAAAGATCAAATCTTTCTCATATCCTAAGAGAGTCTAAGGAAAGTAATTACTACAAGGAGATTTGGTGTTAGAAATACAGAAGCCATTCCAGAGAGACGCGTGTAGATCGTGATACAACCAGAGACATTGTGCCGGATTGTTAATGGCACCCAGCTGAGTTCTGGAATTACGTTTCAGAGAAATGTCCAAAAACTGCAGCAAGGAATTTGTCTTGCTACAGAATTATTTAAGGTCTCTAATTTGTTGAAAAAGGAATTACCAGCTCAAGACTTTGCAAGGCTGCAGTAATTAAACTAACAAATTTTAAGTACATTTATTTGGATCAAAGCTATTCATCACCCAGGAGTGTGAGTGCCACATCGCCATGCTCAGAATCGGCAGTTCTCCCCAGGTGCTTGCTCTGCACATGGGAACAGTTTACTTAGCGGGGAAGGACCTTTACTTAGTTATACCTTTCTACACCCTGAGTGACAGACCACAAAGAAGGCTTTAGTTTGCAGGGAGAAGGGAAGGAGAGGAAGTCCAGTTCCATTTTAATGCCTGCAGCAGCAGGAAATTAAATCTGCTATGCAAAACTCTGTGGGCAGCATAAGATATGAGAAGAAATGTCTACGTGTGGATATAAATGAGAAAGGTCAAAGACTTAGTTTTCTCGTTCACCTTCATGCAATTTATTGGCAAACTGGCATATCATTACTCAAAAAGATAGAAATGAGATGATTACAGTTTCCTTTACTTTACTGGCCCTGTCAAACTTTGCAGTTCAGAGCAGTTCCTCATGCCAAGGGTGAGGGCATTTATACTTCCAAGCTTACCCAGTGTGGCAGTAAAAATGATTAAGTCTGAGCACCATGTCCATATTCTTCCTTAATGATTTGCATGTTGTTTACTGATGTCCACAGTGACACCAGCAACCCCACAGGACTGCTCACTTGTCCATCATGCTGATCACTAAGCACATATTAAACAAGCACTTCCATGTAATGTGTCCTCGGCATTAGCCTGGAGCTATGAAAAGCTCCTTTTTAGGTGAAAAAAATTTCATTGGGTCTCTGACCCACCTCATGGTGGTCTAGAACTTGATCGCTTTGAACTAAGAATGGAGGACAGAACCCCATGGTCAGCACTGTAATAGTGATCATTTGCCTAGTAGATCCCAGTTTAAGTGATTAATCTTATTGTGAGACACATTAGCCTTCCAACTCAGCTTTCATGACCTGTAATAATAGCCATTTCCTGCTATACACAGGTAAACACACACTTAAATTTGGTTACTTGGTGTCAGAGGCTTAATTAATGTCCCTAGTTCATATATTAACATTCTAACCTCTACTACTTCACTATGTAGCTATATTTGGAGATAGAGTTTTTGTAGAGGTAAAATGAGACTATTAGAATGATAATCTAATAAGATCGATGTGTGTATAAAAGGGAGAGCTTAGCCACAGGTGCACACAAAAGAAGTCATGTGAGGACGCAGAGAAAAAAGCCACCTGCCAGTCAAGGATGGAGGTGTCAGAAGAAACTATCCCTGTAGCACCTTGACCTTGGACTTGAGTGTCCAGAATGGGGAGAAGTCAGTCCCAGTCTACAGTATATGAACAGACTCACGGTTGACTTGTTCCTCATTTGTGCCTGGATGCTTTGCCTTCCCTGGAGTACAAGTGAGGTCCTCTTGGTTCCTGGTTCCAAAAGAAAGGTGGACTAAATCAAATAGCCTGGAAGGGACTGCACCGGGTGACATTTGAGCTGACCATGTGAATGAGAATATCCAGCTGCATCTCTGGGTCAGCACCCACCTTGCTGCTGGAGGACTTACCAAGAGAATCAGAAGACTGTAAGCTGTGGCCACAATGGACCCCTTAACTGAGGCCCTCAAGCCAAACACCAGAGCTAAAGGACCAGGAAAAGGATGCCAGAGTAGAAGCTGACCTACATGTCAGAATTGTGGGTTGACCTGACCTGAATCAGCCCAGATTACTTTGAGGAGACTGAGTCTCCATGTTTCTGAACACAATGCCTTAGACCGCTCCACTATCCTCACAGTGGTTGATCCTCCCATATTTCTATGGGCCATCTTGACACTGTCAGCAAAAGAACCATGACTCTAGCTGTGGACAGCCACAGAGAAGGACACAGGACTCTGACACAATGAATCAAAACACTTTACAGCTGGGAAAATGGTACAGCCAATAAAATGCTTGCCATGCAAGCATGAGAACCTGCATTTGAATCCCCAGCATGTACATAAGTCCTGGGTGGGCATGGCAGGCAGCTTGTAGTCCTGGTACTCGCAGGAGTGGAGACGGGATCCCAGGACTAGGCAAGCTGGTGTCAGTAAGTAAAAGTAGAAAAGGATGGAAGAAGATGTCCATATGCACATGACCATGCATGCACACACATGGGCCCACACACATGTGAACATGCATACACATGCACACTATACATACATGGAGAAACAAAAGTATCTTATACACCTGGGGTTATACTGAATAGCCAAGAAGAATGAAGCCAAGCAGGTCCAATGTGAGCCTTCCTTAAATATGTCTGTGTGCTCACGCTCCCACATATGCATCTTCCCAAAGGATTGCTGAGTGAGAAGATGTGAACCTGGAGCTCTGAGCAGCCATTTTCTCTCCAGAAAGAAGAAAAAGACACTGAGCTCTGAATGCCCCATCAGTATCATTTCTTTCTGTCAAAGCCTGTCATGAACAACATTTCCTGTAGAAGAGTCCTGACTATCACAAAGTTATTGAATTGATAAGATTTGTAGGGAGATACAATATAAAGACAAGTTCCCTTCATCAAGGAGTTTACAAAAGTGACTCATCAATTCCGTTTAGATTGAATACATGGAGAGATAAATGGATAAATTCTAGTAATAGACCATGTGGTGGTTTGATTCAGGTGTCCCCCATAAACTTAGGTGTTCTGAATGCTAGGTTCCAGCTGATGGAGATTTAGGAATTAACACCTCCTGGAGGTAGTGTATTATTGGGGTGGTCTTATGGGTATTATAGCCAGTTTCCCCTTGCCAGTCAGTATTTGGCACACTCTCCTGTTCCTGTTGTCCACCTGATGTTTCCCAGAAGGTGATGTCTACCCTCTGCTCATGCCATCATTTTCCCCTGCCATCATGAAGCTTCCCCTTGAGTCTGGAAGCCAAAATAAACCTTTTTTTCTCTCCACAAGCTGCTCTTGGTCGGGTGATTTTTGCCACAATGCAAACCTGAATGCAACAGATGGTATATGCAAAATAATCAGAGAAAAGAAAAATCTTTTAAGCCATAGCCTAACTGGTGGTTTTGGAGAAGGGGTAGGCCCTAAGGAGCCCTCAGAAGACAAAGGAAACAGAGAGATCCACCCAGAGGTAAGGATGGGTGTGAGAAAAGCCCCAGGAGGGGCTCCAGATGCACTGGGTGGTAGAGCCATTGCCTAGCATATGTGATCCCCTTGTATAAATCCACAGAACCAGAAAGGGGGGAGGGAGGCAAGAAGGACCAGAGTATTAGCAAATCAAAGAAAAAAACTTGGTTAGTCTAGAGCAAAATACTGACACATAAGAGACGACATGGGGAAAGTAAAGCTAGGCAAGTCTTGGACCCCTCAAATGTTGCATGACGGTATTTAAACAGAGTCATGCTACTGAAGCGTCCTGGACAGGGTGGGATGAACGTGACTGAAGTGAACGTCCCTGATCCCAGTGTGCCCATGACTTTGGAAGTGAGGTTGGGGAAGGAAGAGCACCCAGTTCAAGGGGCAATGAAGCCCTTATTATGACCACAAAGAAGTGAGCTGACAGGGCTCAGCAAAGAGGAAACAGAGTTAAACCAAGGCAATCCATTTTCCCAGGGTCTTTTATAGACACACTTCCAGGATTCAAGGGCACACAAAAACCCAAAGGATACCACAAGGTGAATTTCCTCTTGGAGCTTTTTGCCTGGGAGCAGAAGAAACTTCTGGATTGATCCCTGAAGCCACGACCCCAGCCACAGGAGCTCATCCCCCAGCAGCCTCACAAGTGAGCGGACGTGCTTAATCAGACAGCGTCTGGAAAACAGCTCGGCTCTGCTAGTCTGAATTACGCATGTCTTGTCTAAGCAAATACCCAGTAACCTTCCCAGGGAATTCAGAAAGAAAAATATCATTTTGAAATTACCTTCTGAGAATATAACCGGATCACCATTATTAGCCCAAAACGAGAAAACGCTGTTTGGAAATTGATGCAGAGCCAGGGGCTGATTCAGAAAGAAGTGTTTCTGCATTCAACCATTTAATAAGAAAACATTTGCTGAACATTTACAGTGAGTTAACTAAAATGCAACAAAATATTTGCAGAAGACAGTATAGCTTCCAAAGCCGTCCCTGCGTTTAGAATTTCAACAGTACTCTCAGGAGGCAGAGCTGATGAGGCCCCTCTCCTTTAGCCTCCATTGGAGGCGATGAGACATGAAGGCACTTATCCAAAAATCTCTCAATGAGCAGTCTTGGAATCTGACTGCCTTGACTCCAGTCCAGAGAATATTAAGATGCACCAGCAGGACACAGAGGCAGGAGAGACAAAAATTGCTGCCTCTGCCCGCTTCAGGCCTGAGGCGCACCTAACAATGCATGGAGAACCAAAGAGGGACAGGGGTACTAGACAAGAGCAAGTCTTAGCACTGCCTCAGCCAGCTGGGTGAGCTAAAGTGAGTCAACCATGCTCTCTGGTCAGTCTGGCCAGTGTGCTAAATCACAGAGTAACACAACTAAGAACTGAATGGAGCCCCGCACTTCCACTACTGGAGGATCAGAGTGTGCACCTCAGAGCCCTAAATGCCCAAGAGTCTCATGGGAAATAACTCATCTTAACAAAGATCTGGATAGCCCACAATGGCTTCTTGGCTATTTTATGAAGAATTAGAGAGGGAAGCTCAAAGACTCCTAGCATAAAGAAATGATAAGGAGATGGAAATGCTATGACTCTAATCTGATCAGCAGACATCGTATTCATGTACTGAAACAGTGCACTGTGCCGCATAAATGTAAACATTCAAAAAAGAGGGGCTGGAGAGATGGTTCAGCCATTAAAGGTGCTTGCTTGCAAAGCCTGATGGTCTGGATTTGATTTCCCAGTATTTAATATAAAGACAAATGTACAATGTGATGCATGCATCTGGAGTTCATTTGCAGTGACGGGAGGCCCTGGCATGCACCCACATTCATTCTCTCCCTCTCTCTCTCACGTACACACACAAAAATAAAAAAAAATTAAAAATATTCCATCATGAATGATAGAGGAGAACATAAAGCATCCAATGCTCTTTGGGGAGCTATTTGCATTCAGTGATTACTGGGGAGCAGGAGACATTTTCCTCAGTAGTGTAGCCATGGAGAAGCTGCACGTGCCATAGTAAATACGCCCCACTGATGCTCATGCATGTCACCCTAATTTAACTAAATGGGTCCCACACACACAGCCCCAAGGGTGGGGGAAATATGTCAAGGTAGAAGAGGGACTAGATGGGAATAAAAAGGGGTTCAGTGGAAAGGGGATATGGAAGAAAGCCAAAGTAATTATGGAAGAAAACTATGATCAACATACATTATATACGTATATGAAATTTTCAAAAAAATATGAAGAAAAATAAAAAGTTAAAAAGAAAAACAACAATAATTAACTCTGGGTGTTGAGAATCACTCCTGCAGGAGAGTGAAGTTATCGTGCTTCATGGAGTCTGTCTCTGAGCCTCCTCCAGCTCCTGCCTGGGCTCCAAAAGGAACAGTGTAAATTAGAATTGCACCCTAGTAATGAGGCAGATAGTAAGAGCTACAAGGAATATCTTGGTCAAGTCTCAGTAAGCACCCACTGGGCACTGGGCAACCACTTCACCTCAAGCCTCTATTTTCTGTCTGGAAATGCTGCATGCCACATAGGAATGCTATAAGGATTAAATGCAGAAATGCAGAGAGCTGGCAAGTACAATACCTGAGTTTTGTATCTTACAATATTGGTGTTGTTAATATGGTTTCACTGCTTTGTCATGTGGTGACTGTGTGGCATAAGTGGTCCTCTTTGTAGTCTCCACCAGACAGCTATTATTTTGGCCTGGCCAGTATCCCTTTATCCATTAGAAAACCCACTATAGGTGGCTGGGCAGAACGCGCCTAATTACCTTCAGCCAGTGGAAATCAGGTCACCAGGTCTGGCCAATCACAGCTTTCCATACCCTGAGTCAGGGATAGTTCTAGAACTGTAGGTAAGTCCAACAAATCCCACCCAAGTCCTCATATGAAAGCTAACAGTGGATTCTGGGAGAGACAAGGAATTTCTTGTTTCCAGAATTGGGTGCTGAGGTTTCAACATGGACTCTGAGCAGCCCTGAGAACAGGCTTTGTGAGGGGATGGGAAGGAGGTTTCTGGGACAGCAAGAGCAGGAGAGCTCAGCCAAGGAGCCCCATAGCCCTGCCAAACAGATATCTGCTCCATGACGAGGACTTTCCCATTGGGTGAGCCAATAATGTTCCTATTGTGCTGAAAACAGCTAATGTTAGTTCCTGTCTCTTATCCCCAAGAGTCCCTTTCATTCAGCCTGCTGCTGGCAGAGTTAGAGCTGGCCTGGCAGTCTGAGCAGCAAGCACAGACCCACTCCATCTGGGATGGAGGCACATTCACTGGAAGAAGATGTGGCATTCCAGCTCTGTTCTGGCAGCCTCCACAGTGCAGACCAGCATAGCCAACAGACGCTGAAGAAGGAGAATAGAAAAGCCAACTCATTTGAAAGGACACAATGTGGAGCTGGGGAGATGGCCCAGCAGTTAAAGGTACTTGCTGTCAATGCCTGCTGGCTCGGGTTTGATTCCCCAGTACATGTGTAAATGCAGATGCTCAAAGTGGCACACACACCTGTAGTCTGTGAGCAGGGGCAAGACACTCTAGTGTACCAATACACTCACTCTCAATCTTTCTCTCTCATAAATACATATTTATTAAAAAAAATAAAGGACATACTATAAAGTGTGTTGGATTTCTCAGGCATATTTCTTCTATAAACTGCATCTTACATTACCCTGTCTTACTTCCTCCCATACGATCCAGCTTTGGACCAGGATTTGGCATTAACAGGAAAGGACCAATGCAACTTTTCTCCCTCCACCTTCAAACCTATGTGAAGGCTGACAGGCCACTGCCACCACTTCTGACCCTTTCAGACCCTGGAAGGAATGGAGAGTGTTTTGCTTTCGAGGCTCGGAGCTCTGTCTGTGGTGCTCTTCTGCTCCTCTGTGTACCTCATCAGGAACCATGTAACAAAAGGAAAGATAAAGGATTTGCAGGTTGAAAGAATAACAAGGATGTGGGCTAGAAGGAACGAGGGTAGGTTCAGTGCCAAATAAAAGATCCTCTGTCAGAATTGGGGAAGTCAGGGTGGGCAGATATGGAGAGCTACTGGACAAGACACCATAGGACCATAAAGGTAGGCTAAACCCAAGCCCAGACCCTGGCTATGAACACTCAGTGGTCTATTGTCCATGAAAGAGTGGGAGCACCACTTAGCCAGCCTCCCAAGGGCTCCCAGGAGAGCCCAGCACTGTGAGGCCTCACCCTATGACTGTGATGCCTTCCCATAATGCCTCAGCCCACAGGAACCACTATGCACACCTCTCAAAGAAGGCTGTGGAAAGCAGCCCCCATACCTGTGTTGAAGCCATGATGAGGTGCAGAGCAGGACACTGGAGTGGATGGCCAATCATCAGATGATGACTGCTGACACATAGGAAGCGCTTGCAGGACAGCCAGAGGGCAGTCAGCAAGCCCAGGCCACTGTGCTTTGGCTGCAACACGACCATATGTAAAAATGGTGCTTCAACTTTCTGTAATTGAAACGCCACTCAGCAAAACTCTTAACCAATCAGTCCCTAATGATACATATTTACCGTCTTAGGAATTGTGGACATGTGCCATTGTTCTAGTAACAATATCATGTATATTATACAGTATATAAAAACAGGTATTTTTTAATGCTGGAGGCATAGCTCAGTGGCAAAATGCTTGTCTAACATGTCCAATGCCGTAAATTCAATCTTTTCTACTCTTCAGAGAAAAATACAATATTTTTTAAAGATACAATAAAGAAGCAAATAATATATCTAACAATCTCACTGAGTATATTATAAGCCAATATGCTCTTAAAGTTAGATTTAGCATTAGTAACAGTAGGTGTAAACTGATAATTTTTTTTCTCATTTTCTTTTTTCCTTTTTTTTATGTATTTGAGAGAGGGAGAGAGAGAGAAAGAGACTGAGAGAGAGAGAGAAAGAGAGACAAAGAATGGGAGTACCAGGGCCTCTAGCCACTGCAAACAAACTCCAGATGCGTGCCTTATTATGTGTATCTGGCTTACATGGGTACTGGGGAATTGAACCTGGGTCCAAGGTAGGGTCTCATGCCAGCCCAGGCTGACCTGGAATTCACTATGGAGTCTGAGGGTGGCCTCGCTGGGAATAAAGGTGTGTGCCACCACACCCGGCTCCGGCCCTTTTTTTTTCCTTTTTCTTTTTGAACATTTTTAAATTTATTTGAGAGAGAAAAAGATAAACTCATATTTTAAATAAACTTTTGGATTTAAGTTTTTCTGGCCATTCCCATTAGTGATTATGCCACACTGTTATAACTTGCCAAGGAGCGGGGAGGGGCTCCGCTACCTGGCTGTCTGCTTCTTGTCTATGCTGTCTTCAGACCTGAGCTGCATTTCTGAGTTCTTTAAGCCACTCATCCATTATGCATGCTAAGTGAGATGTAACCAAATAATATGATCTGCAAATCCATTTAACTGGGCAAATGTAAGAGAAACATACTAGAAA
Source organism: Jaculus jaculus (assembly GCF_020740685.1). Lineage (NCBI taxonomy): Eukaryota > Metazoa > Chordata > Mammalia > Rodentia > Dipodidae > Jaculus > Jaculus jaculus. The sequence continues at coordinate 38,465,150 of NC_059103.1, forward strand.
CCAGTGAGTGGGGGGGGGGGGGCAACTATCCACCACCACTAGGGAGCCTCTGTTCACGCTGCTTCAAGTCCTGCATGACAAACGGACCATGGTGTAGACCAAGGGAGGCATTAGTGCACTGTGCCACCATATTATATGCTGTTTTCTGTTTGGGTTGTAAATAAACATAGAGAAATGTTACTCTTTTCCCACCATCTGGTGACTCATTTGGCACAACTCAGCCCACGTTAGAGGAGCATTATAGAGACTACTGGCCTTGGCTTTGGCAGAGTCTGGTTCTGCTTCGAGCACTGCTTCCTTTTCCACCTGCCCACAGCTCCCATCCCCAAATCCTTCCATTGCCTGTAAGACAGCATCCAGATTCCTTAGCACCGCACTCTGCCTTTCCAGCTTTATCCCTTTCTTTCTCCAGCAAAAGCCCGTGGCCATACCAGTGAGCACTCCTCCAAAAGATCAGATTCCTTTAGGTCTTTGCAGTTTCTCTTTTCTCTGACAGGACTGTTCTCATTTCATGCTACCATCCTGAAAATCTACAACTCTTTGGACTTCAAATCAAATCCTCCCACTCTGTAAGCTATGGTCTCCCCTCTACCAACTCAAAGCACAATGGCAGTCACATTCTTTCTCCCCAGTTAATTATTCAAACATTTGCTCTGTTATGCCCAGTTCTTGGCACCCCCAGTGACCACCAAGAACCAAACACGTATACAAAAAGGCAAGGAGCTTTATTTCGGGTTTAAGCTCGGACTCTTGACTTCACCAACGCAGTGGATCCATACAAGAGCCCTGAGCAGCAGGGTGGGGCAGGTTTTTTATAGGGATTCGAACAAAGAAGTAGGGAGAAGTAGGAGAATGGTTACATGATTAGTTGATTTAAGCAGTAACTGCACTTGTGTTTTTCTGATAGGCTTAGGATACTGGTGGGCAAAGCTGGTGAGCAGGAGGTAGGGGGATTTCAAGCAGATTAGGTAACCTTTATTGTAATTGGCTATGTGTATTTGAGGAACTTTAAACAAACTTATTTTAAGCAAACTTTATCTATGACCACAGGAACACATGGTGCAGACAGTCTATTCCCCCTTATCAGGAAACTGACCTTGCTGGAAAGCAGAAACTTAGGCCTATTGATGATTCTGAGGCTTATTGTGGCTTCCTGAGTCCTTCATGCTCTACCCTTGAGATTTCTGTAAGATTTTTTAAAATATTTTTGTTTATTTTCAAGCAGAGAGAGACAGACACATACACAGAATGAGAGAGTGAGGGAGAGAAAGAATGAACCAGGGCCTCCAGCCACTGCAATGGAGCTCTAGATACATGCACTGCTTTGTGTACCTGGCTTCTGTGGGTACTGGGGAATCAAACCTGGGCTGTTAGGCTTTGCAGGCCAGATCCTTAACTGCTGAGCCATCTCTCCAGACCTGATTTCTGTAAGATTTTAAGAGAGCTGTTCCCTCTCTCCTCCCCACCCTCTCTCTCTTTCTACCTCCATGCTCAGGAATAGGTCTGGGTTTTGTGGTCATCTGCTGTTATGGTAATTGGGTACACTTGGGCTGAGGGGTGGGCAAGCCACCTCCCCCAACCCCCACCTCAGTTACATCACAAAAGGCCCAGCCCTCACAGTGCAGTTTCTCTCCACCTTTCCCCATAAACCTTATAAAAATTAAACATCTTGAAGCCGAGAATGGTGGTGCACGCCTTTAATCCCAGCACTCGGGAGGCAGAGGTAGTAGGACCACCATGAGTTCAAGGCCACCCTGAGGCTACATAGTGAATTCCAGGTCAGCCTGAGCTGGAGTGAGACCCTACCTCAAAAAACCAAAAAAAAAGAAAGAAAGAAAGAAAGGGAAAAAGAAAAAGAAATTAAACACTTTGGGCCCAAGACAGTTTGTCTTTGATTCCTTCTGTCTCGAATCCTGAACCTGAAAACTTCTTCCCAGCCTTAAAATACTTTTCTAACAAACCAAAGGAGCTTAGTTCATTCCAGAAGAGTCAACCCACTGCCCAGCCAAACAGAGGAATACAGCCAGATCTCCTCACTGTGAGTACCTCTGTCTCCTCCCTCACTTTGCTATGTTCTCATATGCTGGTCACTGAGCACACATTTCAGTCACCTGTTCTCTGTACACAGCCTCATGAACACCTGTCCACTCTTCTGAGCTGCTCTAGTTGGTCCAAGACCTTCCACAGTCTCTTCCCTCAGAGTCCAAGGTCACCTTTCTGATGTTCATAACAAGATAATTACTAATTATGCCTTAAAATGAAAATCCTCAAAAGGTGGTAGATTGGGAGGCTCCAAGTCATAGCCTAGGCCAAGTCAAATGCCCATTCAAAAGCACTTGTTCCTTTCAGTTGAAACCTGGTCACAAGCATTCTTTTCTTGACTGTCGTTCTATTTTAGGGGATGTTAGCTATTCCTACCAGCACCACAAGTTTCCAGACTACCACCGATTCTCACAAACTCATCACAGCCTTCTCAATAACCAGCTCTGCTAGGCCATCAAGGAGCAAGGGTCTTGCTGCACCTTTGTCACAGAGAACATTTGAGACCAATCAAGGACCTCGCTGGGTCTGTCTGCTCAGGCTGAGCATCTCAACAACTGACTCACACAGTTCTGGAACCTGGTAGTTCCAGGCCACTGTGTTGATAAATTCAGCCTCTCTTCCCATCTGTGGACAGGTGCCTTCTTATGTGTGTACAAATGTCTCTTATCTGATATGGAGAGCAGTCACTGCTCAGAAGAGCAGCAGCCCTATCAGATTAGGGTTCCACCATTGTGACTTCACTGAACTTTAATGAATCCTACTTACTTTCATAAATGCTCTACCTACAAAGATGGTCACCTTTGGGGCTAAGATTTCAATATATGAAGAGGGAACAACTCGATCTGAACAGCCATCAATAGTTGTATTCCCTGCATTGAGTGCAACTTCAGATTCTTGGACCAAAGAGAAAAGAATCAACTTTCCAGAGGCCAGTGAGTCCCACCTCACCTATGTGGGCTCTTCTGGACACCATCAACATGCAGCTCATGAGGGCCAGATGCTCCATTTTACATGTGGAAAGAGCAGTTGTCATAGATCATGCTGTAGGCCAAATGTTGTCTGAACTAGAGTTTACATGGTGAAGTCCTGGCCTGAGGACTCTAACAGATTGGAAAATATGTCCTTCCCCAAGATGATTGAATTATGGTGAGGCTCCATGGAGTTCCTGATCCAACATGGCTAGTATACCCAGAGAAAGAGGAAACTCAGTGTTGCAGTTACCTTCTCTTTTCTGGGACAAGCACCCCACCAAAAGTAGCTTATGAGAGGAAAGGGTAGGCTTACAGATTTCAGGGGAAGCTTTGCGAAGAGGAAGAAGCTGGCACCCTTCTTCATACAACCATAGCAGAGGGAGACAAGGCATCAAGCAAGGACCAGTAAGCAAGCGCAAACTCTGAACACAAGAGGCTAGACTCCACCCCAAGGTCAGCCCGGGTGCCATACTTCCTGCCACAGGGTTCTACCTCCCAAACACTCCACTTAATCAAATACACCTGAGACTATGGAGACACTGCATTCAAAGCACCACACTTGGACACAGATGCGCACAGCAGAAAGATGTTATGAAGATGCAGGGAGAAGGCAGCTATCGGTAAGCCAGAGAGAGATGACACCAACCCTCACAACACCTTGGTCTTTGAACTTCCAGAACTATAAGGGGAAAGTTGCATTGCTTACGCCACCTGATCTTTGGCACCACATCCTCAGCAACACGATCATTCTGTCTCAGGGTAACTTCTGTAACAGTAGGTCTCACTCACCTCTGGATTTCTCAGGCCCTGCACAGATTTGCTATTGAACTATTTTCAATGTTTCAGGTATCTGTTGATGAAAGGGAAGGCTGGGGTGATGAAGGAGGCGGAGCAGAGAATGAGAGATGATGGAGCCCTTCCTTGTTCCTGGAACTGGTCACCTTATAAACCTGTCTTTTGAGTTTTTAATGTTCAACTCAGGCTGAAAGGAACCACTTGGCAGTTTCTGTTATCCTTTCTCTTCTTTATAGTGATGCTTCATGGGTGAGCAGAATGGGTTGAGGGTTCACTCAGAAAACTGTGGCAGAAAGCCACAGCAGGGGCCAGAAGCAGTGTCCCACAGAAGTACAGTATGAACCACAACACAACTTAATATGCCTGATAGCCACCATAAGACAATTTTAAATGGAATAGAGGAAATTAATTTTAATGCTATACACTTAACACACTGTCTTAGTCAGCTCCACACTGCTGAGATGAACTTCCAAACAGATACAGTTTATGGGAGGAATAGGATTTATTTCAGGCTTACAGATCCAGTGGAAGTTCCACAATGGTGAGAGAGACTGGCCCCCTTTCACAGATCCAAATCAGACACAGAAAAAACACCACCTAGCACCATACACAAGCAAGCACTACAGCAAGGAACCCACAGCAAGCAGCCAGAGCACCCGCTGCTTTCTGCATGTGTGGCTAGAAATCAGATCCACCTCCAGCCAGGCAGCTGAAAATCCAAGTTTTAATAAAAAAAAAATTTTTTTTTGAATTATGGAAGTTGTCAATAAAAATATTCTTTTTAAAAAATGAAGCAAGCGCCTGAGCGGAGGTTGACCGCACGGAGACTGCGGCGCGCGTGGTCACCGGAGCAGACCCTGCAGGGGTCCCGGGGGAGAGGGGGAGCCTGGAAGCAGTAACGAGGACGGCCGCGTGGATGTGCACGAGCCGCGCCGAGGACTGGCCCGCCGGGGAGGGGGCGCTCCGGAACGCGGGGCACGACAGGGCGTCTCCCCGGAGCGTGCAGATGACCCTGATGGTGGCCTCAGCCTGGAGGAAGTCACGTGCCGCCTGCAGGAGCGAGAGCAGCGCCTTCGGCTCATGTTCCACAGCCTTGACCGGAACCAGGACGGTCACATTGATGTCTCTGAAATCCAGCAGCGTTTCCGAGCTCTGGGAGTTTCCATCTCACTGGAACAAGCGGAGCACATTCTACACCGCGTGGACTGCGATGGCACCATGACCATTGACTGGCGGGAACGGCGCGACCACTTCCTGCCGCACTCGCTGGAGAATGTGGAGGACAGCATCTACTTTTGGAAGCACTCCACGGTGCTAGACATCGGCGAATCCCTGACAGTGCCAGACGAGTTCTCAGAACAGGAGAAGCTGACAGGCATGTGGTGGAAGCAGCTGGTGGCTGGCGCCGTGTCACGAACAGGCACAGCTCCTCTGGACCGCCTCAAAGTCTTCATGCAGGTACATGCCTCAAGGTCCAACCAGCTCAACGTCCTGGGGGGCCTGCGGAGCAGGATCAAGGAGGGTGGGTGGTGTTCTGTCCCTGTGGCGGGGCGATGGTATCAACATACTCAAGGTTGCCCCTGAGTCAGCTATCAAGTTCATGGCATATGAGCAGACCAAGCAGGCATCCGAGGGCAGCAGCAGACACTGGGTACGTGCAGGAGCGCTTAGTGGCTGGCTCCCTGGCCAGGGCCACAGCCCAGACTGTCATTTACACCTTGGAGACCCTGGAGAATCAGTGGCTTCAGCAGTACAGCCGCGAATCTGCAAACCCAGGGATCCTTGTGCTCCTGGCCTGCGGCACAGTCTCCAGCACTTGTGCCCAGATAGCCACTTACCCGCTGGCGCTGGTCCGCACCCGAATGCAGGCACAAGCCTCCCTCCAGGGCAGCCCGCAGCAATCCATGATGGGTCTGTTTGGCACATGCTGTCCCAGGAGGGTGTGTGGGGCCTCTAGCAGGGCATTTCCCCCAACTTCATGAAGGTCATTCCTGCTGTGAGCATCTCCTTTGTGGTCTATGAGAACATGAAGCAAGCCCTGGGGATCACATCCAGACTCTAGATCCCACAAGAAGTGGATCCAGTGTCCTCTTGCAGGACTGGATCCAGTATCCTCGACTCCACCAGCATTGCTGGGATGGCCATGCCCCATGTGTCCTTCATGGCCACTGAATTCTGGACACCAAGAAACCTCAGCGGCTGGTGGTACAATGTCGACATCCCCTGGCTCCCAGGTCCCTTCACCCAAACACCATTGCTCGATCCCTTTACTTAGACACCGGGTGGCAGACACTTATGCTCTGCCTGCCGGATCTCATATTTCAAGCACCTCCACCTCAGTCGCAGATTCCCGAGTCTGGGAGCAAGATGTGGGAGGCCAGCAGTACTGCATGTGGATCCTGGCTGCGATAGCCGTTGGCGACCAGATTGCTTCACCTCATCACTGAACTCTTCCATAGAAATAAAATCCAGTTTTCCCAAGCCTTTAATCCTTGTATCCCCAACGCTCGGGCTCCAGTCTAGATCCCAACAGCCCACTCAGGGCCATGCCAGATGCCACGCTTCCCTGTTCCTGCCCCCACAGCTGAGCCACATGACATAGGGAGCTTACAGAAGCACAGATCCTAGCCTGTAGGCTCCTCATTGCCCGGCAGTAAGGGAAGGCCTATGTCTTCCAAGGCCACACCTCACCCCAGGGTGAAACTGCTCCCCCACACCAGTGAGGCCTCCCTCCCTATCCCCCACTCCACAGTCTTCCCTTCCTACTCCCTATCTTCTAGGCTAAAGTCCCCAAACCCAAGTCCCCCTTGGAGGGTCCACCTATTTGTTCTTAGGGGGCTAGCAAAGAGGCCAGGTAAGGCCCCTCCTGGGGAACATAAAAAGGGGTCTTTGCAACCCCCTCCCCAGGCCTCGGATTCATAAAGCCAGGACCAGTTCCACAGAGACCACCCTTCCTCAAAGCCAGGCATCCTAAGATGCAAAACAAATCCCAAAACTTACTGGGGAGGGTCTATTTTTCTACCTGACAAAAGAATGAAATCCCCACACTCCCCCATACCCATGCCCTTGGCACTTTATTGTTGGATTGTAAGCTTAAGTTAAATGGGGAAACCTGCTCTACTCCCCAGTTCTTGGGGAGCCCCACTTAATAACTGTAAAAGAAGAACTGGGATGTTGGGGGACTGGAGGATCCCCCCACAGCTTCCACTTCCCTCTAATCTACACCATGTCCCAACTCCCTGCCTGTGTGTGCTTCAAGGAGAAAAAAAGGAATAAATTTTCTAAGCTCTTAAAAAATAAATAAATAAAATGAATAAATGAGGAAAAAACATTTGAGTGAATTGAAGAACATACAAACTACTATACACACTATGCCCAAAGTATTTTCAGTTCAGCACTTGCCTGTGAAGCCTAAGGACTCATGTTTGGCTCCCCCAGGTCCCACATAAGCTAGATGCACAGTGTATGCAAGTCTGCAATGTTGCACATGCACACAAGGGGGCACACATGTCTAGAGTTCAATTTCAGTGGCTAGAGGCCCTGGTGTGCCAATTCTCTCCCTCCCTCCCCATCACATAAAAAAATGACCTTCTTGTTTAAGCAACATGCTACCTCAAAATATTCATATTACCCCAGAACTCTCTGGTTGACAATGCCAGACGCAGCAATGAAGACAAAGTTGTGGCCTTCTTGTGTTGTAGGTAGTTTCTGAGATCGCATCATCACTCCCCTGGGCAGAAAACACATTCTCAGCATCCAAACCCCAAGATCTGAGCCCTATGCTTCTTCGTTTTATTTTTTGTAAGAAAGGCCTCTTTAAATCCATTCAGCACTATTTCTGAGTTATGAGTGCATAAAAAGAGATACATCTTTTGTGAGGTCTTATTATTCACCTTCATATAACACAGGTAATATATGGAAGCAGACAGCTACTTGTTGAAATATGTGTAATAAATATACCACTAAATCTACTGTATATCCTCATTTTGGCATGCAAGGAGCTCTCCTTCAGCTTATGATAATAAACTGGATAATATCAGCCAAGTCACATCATTAAATAATGGGATACAAATAGATCAATGTCCTGATATCATGGGCCTTGTAAACTACTTCCGATTTGGACTCCAAAGCCCTTCTTGAACATAATTAATCATTTCATTAACTAATAAATTCATTTTAGTGCACTGTTTGAAACTATATAAAACCAGTTTAACTGATTATATATACTCATTTCTTTGAAGGTTCAAATAATGGAAAACAGTGGGTCTTAACAGGAGGTTATCTAATCCTCCAGAGGCCATCTGGTAATATCTAAAGATATATCTAGAGATATTCTTGATGGTCACAGCTAGAGAAGAGGGAGATGGTGCTGGTTTCTATGAAGTACAGGCCAAGAATGTTGCTAAATCTGCTCCAACGACCAAGATAGCACTTCATAGTGCAGAGTTATCTAGCATGAAAGGCCAACAGTGCCAATATCAAGAAACATTAACACAAAGAAAAACGTTCTTCCTGTACGGAAAATAGGGGATTTTTTTTAAGTCTCCCACTTTACTAGAGATATTTACTCAATTCATGGGTGGGGTATGGAAAGGTCAGACAACCCCCAAAGAGCAGTACCCTATCCAAATCAAAGCATTAATTCAGTTACTATGAAATGGTTGTCTAAAAGAGCTGACATGAAGATATCAAGTCACTGGATTAAAAGGTTCCAGAAGCTACCAATCAGCAAGTAAGAAAGAAAAGAATATTTCTCCCCTTTTCTACCCCAAAGGAAGAAAAAAAAAAAAAGACCCATTGGCTTCACACAGAGAATAACTTTTTCTCCACATCCATATGGCATCTCTGATAACAATTTGGTAATGCCAAGCATTTGTCACTGCTTGTGTAAAAATGAGGTGTAAGAATTGGATGTGGCTGGTATGGGACAAGCCATGCCTTTGTATAAGTAGCTATGATTTTTCACAAAGACTTGGACCCGGTGCTTAAGGAGACGTTCTGTGGGCTACGAAGAGTGAGGAGGAGTTGATGTGAATGTGAATGTGGATGCTGAAGCGTATGAGTAATTCCCTCTGGTTTCTTCCTTTCTGTCTCTTCCTGTGTGAAATATTTGCTCAACATCCTGCACGTGAAAGTGGAAGTTTGTTTCCCATGTAGCTGCAAATCGCCTCCTCCACACTTTTTAGCATTCCTATGTGGATATATGGGGGAATGCATGATTCATTTCTGAAGCAGACCATAAAGAAAACAGACAGCAGTCATGGGAGACTTCAGCTATTTAGAAAGCAGAAATCTTACTCAGATAAAAACACAGCATCTGGTTTGTTTGGTATTCTGCACCCCAGAATATAAGGGAAGCTGCTAAAGAAATCCCTATTCTGCACTGATTTTTGGATACTGAAAAGAATGCTGTTTACAGTACAGGAGTTTGATACTTAAAGGAACAAAAATGGGATCCTGTCATTTTAAAAGTAGGAAAGCAACTTTGGGCATAATTATACATGTGCCTTAACCTTTTATGTTTCAGAAGTTTGAAAAGATGAGGGTGATTCTATAAGAAAGTTTGAAGGAGTCTCATGAGCCTTGGGATGATCTCAGGAAAGCAATTCTGACTTGGTAGAAAGGATAAAAACATTCAGAGAAACCAGTGTACTTTTAAAGGAGCTAAAGACCTAAAAGGGATCTGTGAATGATGGAAGGACAGACATATCACATGCGAATAATGTTGGCCTATGGGATCTGCAAATAAGGCTGAATGTCTTCAAGACTTTTAGGATGAGAATTTACCTAAACAAAGAAACCTCTCCTGTTCTGGGCCCTGGATTGGTCAGTAAATCTTAGGCCAGGGCTGTCACTTGAAATGCAGGTTCCAAACCTTAGAGAAAATCACAGCTGCTCATCTGTGTGAAAATGACTTAGAGAGTGAAACAGACTGAAAGCAACAATAAAGAAGACATTGTGGAAGTAACCATATCAGAGAAAGAGGTTGAGAAGCAAGGAGAGGTGCATTAGAGGAAGACTTGAAAAATAGGAAGAGATACAATAGGAAGGTTCAAAACCAAAGGTTTCAAGTCTCACAATAAATTAAATGCAATTCCAATTGAATTCCCCAAAGATTTATTTTCATTATATATAATTTAAACTATAGTTTAAAATGACTTTATGCTATAATTTCATAAGCAAATAGCCAAGAATGGCTAAAGCAATTTAGAAGAAGAATGCAGTAGAGGATTCTTACTCTACTATATATGAAGAACTATGTAGTAATTAGTGTTGTATTGGTCAAAAAGAGTCAAATGAATTACAGAACTACCATACAGTGTCATGTACCATTATAAATCAATGAGGAGATCAATAATAAAGGAAATAGCACCAGAACTATGAGTTTCCCCATTCAGGTAAAAAAGAAGTGTGACAGTTTGAATAAATGGTCCCTAATATACTCAGTGTTTTACTAGTTTGTAGTTTGCATCTGCAGCTACCTGGCTGGAGGCAGTGTCACTGGGCAGATCTTAAGGTATGATGGTAGGTCTGAGATTTCAATATAAAGATAGGCAAAGTATGCCTAGCTGGAGTTCCTAGAGTGTGTTGTGCTGTGTGGCTTTTGGCTTGGGCTTCGTTCTGTGTGTGCTCGGTCCTGTGAAAGCAGGCCAGCTTTGTCTACCGTTATGGAACTTCCCCTGGATCTGTAAGCTTCAATAAATATCCCTTCCTCCATAACTATGCCTGGTCTAAAACTTCATCTTAGTGAACCTGAAGCTGTCTGCTACAGAATTTGGTACTGAGGAGTGGGCTGAGATGAACCTGACCATGTGGATGTTGGTCATTTGGAACCTTTGTTTTGGAGGAATGGACATGGACTTAGTGCTTGCAACTGAAGACACCTTCTGGAGTGGTAAGATGAGTTTTATAGACTATTCTGATGAGGGCTTGAGAATGCTGAGTGCAGACAGTATTGTTGAACTGCAAGGCTTGACTTAAGAGCTTTCTAAAGGGAAGGAAAGACTGCAGAGGACTTTGTTGGAACTGGGCTATTGGCATAAGGACTGGCTGTATTCTGCTGTCCAGGCACAGAGAGTTTAATCAAGGTTAAATTTGTAATGGGTTGATGTGCTTGGCTAAAGATAATTGGAATGAAAGATTTAAGATTTTTAAGATGGAAAACCTCAAGCAAGTTAAAATTACAGGTGCTGAGACTGGCTTTAGGTTACTGAATCTGCTATTGTCAAACACATTAGCAATCTTAAGGAAGATGGTCCAATTGCTTTACATTAAAACAATTGAAAGGATGCCTAAGGAAAGACTAGCATAGAAATGCAAACTCTTTTGTAAAGAGTTGACTGGAGAAGGAACCTGCTTTTCAAAGTTCCAATTTATTTTGTCCCTGAATTAAGAATATGGCTCTGTCCTGCATACCTGGTATTGGTTTCAGAAGCATGAAAAATGCAAGGAGTAGTCATGAATTGCACATGCTTCTAGGAGCCACTGCTGAGATGTGGCATAAGGCAGGGCCTGATGCCCTGATAGGCTGAAAGAGCCTTTGTAAGATGGACTGTGGTTTGCATAAAGACCTGAAGACATTTTGGATATACCAGGACTATGCAAGGGCTACCATAGAGCACACTGTTGGCCTAAGATTGAAATGTTCCCTGGCTACTCTGCCCAGCTGGAGGGTCAGAATTGGAAAATCTGGAGACTGTCATTCTCTGGTTATATTGAACTTGAACTGCAGAAATTTGATGTTTGTTTGGTGGTGGTTAAGTTTGCATTGTTTTAGTCTCTCCTTGCTATGCATTATACAAGTTGAAAATGTTTACTCTGTGCCTTTATATGTTGGACATATTTAACTTCTTTGATTTTATAGGACTTACTATCTTAAATTTGTCAAGACTGTGGGGACCTTTGAAATTGGACTGAGTACATTTTACAATGTGTGATGGTTATGAATCTACTGGGACCAGGGGCAGAATGTGGTAGTTTGAATAGATGGCCCACAATATATCCAGTGTTTTACTAGTTTGTAGTTTGCATCTGTAGCCACCTGGCTGGAGGCAGTGTCACTGGGCAGATCTGAAGGTGTGGGGGTGGGTTTGAGTTTACAATCTAAAGATATGCAAAGTGTGCCTAGCTGGAGTTCCTGATGTGTACTGTGCTGTATGGCTTTTGGCTTGTGCTTCTCTCTGTGTGTGCTTGGTCCTGTGAAGGCAGGCCAGTTTCGTCTACCATTATGGAACTTCTCCTGAATCTGTAAGCTTCAATAAATATCCCTTACTCCATAACTGTGCCTGGTCTGGAAGTTCATCTCAAGGAACCTGAAGCTGTCTGATATAGGAAATTTTCTTCACTCATACAAAACTCATAAGTTAATATCAGGGTTACTGAATCACTAAATATTGAAGAACTTAATTTAAGAATTTAAAGAAAATGTGAGGAGAAAAATTATTTCAGAAAAGAGAAAGATTATTTTTAAAAGTTCCCCGACACATCAAAAACATGAATCTAGAAAAAAAAAAAAAGTGGCATTAGGTCTGAGTAGATAGCTCTTTGCATAAAATACTGTACAAGTGTGAGAACTTGAGTTTTGGCTCCCAGAACCCATGTGAAGCTGCACATGTGACACACAATGTAATTCCAGTGCTCCTACAGTGAACTGAAAAAAGAGGCAGGAGAATCCCCAGAAGCTCTTGGGCCAGCTAGCCTGGCATAAGCAGCCACAAACAACAAAGAGACCCTGTTTCAAGATGGAAGGGGAGGACCAATATTCAAGGCTTTCCCCTGACCTCCACAAGCATGCTATAGTCACATGCACCCATACCCACAGACACAAACACATACACCATATACATGCACCAGATAATTTTTCTCTATTTTTTTCTTTAGTGAGAAAGAGAGAAAATTGTTATGCCAGGGTCTTAGCCACTGCAATCGAACTCTGGATGCTTGCACCACCTAGAGGGCATGTGCAACCTTGTGGTTGCCTCACCTTTGTGTGTTATGGGACCTGGAGAGTCAAACATGGATCCTTAGGCTTCACAGGCAAGCATCTTCAGCACTAAGATATCTCTCCAGCCCCAAGAGAATTTTTAAAAGACATTAGGAAAAAAATTAAAAAAAAAATTAGGCATTTGATATATTCATTAAAAACAAAAGACACTGAAACAATGTATGAAAAAATAAAGGGCTTATCAGTTAAGACACCTGCCTGTGAAGCCTAAGAACTCATGTTCAACTCTTCAGATCCCATGTAAGCCAGGCACACAAGGTGATGCAAGCACACAAGGTCACAGATTAGCACAAGGCAGCACACATGACTAGAGTTTGATTACATTGGCTGGAGGTCCTAGAGTGCCAATTCCCTCCCTCTCCCTCTCTCTCAATCTTTCTCTCTCTCTCTCTCTCGCATGTTCTAGCTCTCACTGTCTCACATAAATAAATAAAAATTAGGGCTAAAGAGATGACTTAGCAGTTAAGGTGCTTGCCTGTGAAGCCTAAAGACCCGCATTCAACTATCCGGGTCCCATATAAGCCAGACAGACAAGGTGATGCAAGTGCACAAGGTCGCACATGTGCACAAGGTTGCATATGTGCCTGGAGTTCAACTGCAGTGGCTGGAGGACCTGGAGTGCCAATTCTCTTTCTCTCAGTCTTGCTCTCATTCATAAAAAAAAAAAAAAAGATTAAAAATATAAACCTAACTTCCAGCTAGATCATACAGTCATGACACAAGTCCACTTAAAAATTACCAATACTGGAGCTGGAAAGATGGCTTAGCAGTTAAGGCACTTGCCTATGAAGCCTAAGAACTCATGTTCAAATCTCTAGGACCCACATAAACCAGATGCACAGTGATGCAAGTGTGCAATGTCACAAGTATGCACAAGGGCACATACATGTCTGGAGTTTGTTTACAGCAACTAAAGGCCCTGGCATGCCCATTCTCAACCCCCACTCCTCTGTCTTTCTCACTCTGTCTCAAAATTTTTAAAAAATTACCAATATCCAGTTGTAACCAAAATAAACACTAATTATTAATGACAATATGAGTCCCCAACAACTTTTATATAAAAGTAATAAAGGGTAAAAAACACCCACTTGAAGAGTAGGCCAAGGGTATAACAGCAATGACCTACAAAATGGCCTATAGAAGAATGAATTCCACTAGTAATGGAGTAGATGCAAACAACAGTAACAATATCAGACACCATTTTGTATCCAATGAAACTTTCAAAAAATAAACGTCTGTTGTTCCAAAGTGTGGTAAGATGAAATTCTCAAAAGTATTACTGAAATCAGAATATAAACTCATTTTTCAACTTTAGAGGGCAATTTAGATACATACAATTAAACTGGTGATACTCAAGCAACTCTACTTATAAGTGAATAGGCTAAAGAAACTCCCTGATGTAGTCATAGAGTCATGCACAACTGTGTTTAAAACAGCATAGACACTAGAAACAACCTAAGGTCCATCAACAGAAGGAACAATATAAAAATAGCTTTTAAATGCATACAATGGAACGCTGCACAGCTTTTAAGTTTTTAAGAGTTAAATCAGGGCTGAGGAGATGGCTCAGTAAAGTACCTACCACACAGGCATGCAGACCCAAGTCAGGATCCCCGGTCCTTACACAAAATGTTGGGTAGAGTAGCACATGTCTGTAATTTCTCCACTTGAAAAGCAGTGACTAGGAGTCCTGGGGCAAACAGGATAGATAGTCTAGCCAAGTTGGTAAGCTCTACATTGAAAGTAACTGAGAAAGACATCCCATGTTGACCTCTGGCCTCCACATTCATATGCACACAATAATACGCATGCAAAAGAGTTAAATATACCTGAATGTATCTCAGAAACAATACTGAGCAAAAGAATAAAAAGTAAGTACTTTAGACATCATGAAAATTAAAAGGTTTTGGATCCAGAAATCCATCTACAGGATACATATGCAAGGCAATGAAATCACTATGTCAAAGGGACATCTGTACTCACATATTTATTGCAACACTGCTCACAAGAGCCAAGATTTGGAATCAATCTAAATTTCCAACAATGAATAAATGGATAAAGGAAATATGAATACTATTCAACCATTTAAGAAGAAAGTTCTATCATTTGCAACAGCATGAGGAGACCTGGAAGACATTATACTAAGCAAAATAACTCAGACAGAAACTGCATTAATATCACTCACTTGTGCAATCTCAAAAAATGGATCTCATTGAAGCAAAGAGTAGAATAGAACTGGGGAGAACAGGAATGAGAAGGGCAAAAGGAGAAAGAGACATTGGAAAATAGTACAGAATGATAAGTAGAGAAGAGGAATTCATCCTGGTGTGTTACGTCACTGTGGACATCCACAGTGGAGAGTTTATAGTCATATGGTAGATTTCAAAACAGTTGGTAAAAATTTTTTTTATTCTTTTTTTTCTAATGGAGAAGATTTTTAACATTCACCATAAGGAAATGTGGTGATTGACATGATAATTTTTCTGATTTGATCATATCACAAATTTCATGCATCAAAAATCACATATGGGGCTGGAGAGCTAGCTTAACAGTTAAAGTGCTCACTTGCAAAGCCAAAGGACCCAAGTTCAATATCCAAGGACCCACAAAAGCCAGATGCACAAGGTGGTGCATACGTTTGGAGTTTGTTTGCAGTGGCTAGAAGTCCTAGCATACCCATTCTCTCCCTCTCTCTTCTTTCTCTCTCTCTCAAATAAATACAAACAAAATATTTTTAAAATGCATATATGTATAATGATTATAGGAAAATTTAAAGAATGTTTTTGTGTATGTATGCACATTCATACGTGTGCAGGTACAAGTACATTTGTGTGTGGTGGCCAGAGGTCAATATCAGGTGCCTTCCTCAATTGCTCTCTTCCTATTCTTGGAATGAGGGTCTCTCATTGAACATAAAGCTCACTGATTCAGCTGGACTAGCTACCCAGTGAGCCTCAAGGATTCTCTGTCTTTGCCTAGTTCCGGGATTACAGGTGCATACCACTAGCCCCAACATTTCATAAGAACATTGATTAAGGTCTTCATGCTTGTGTAGCAAGCATCTTACCCACTGAGCCAGCGTCCTGGACAAACAAATTTAATAGACATTTGTCCAAAGAAGATACATAAGTGGCAATAAGCACATGATAAGATTGTTAGTGATTGCCATCAGGAAAATGCAAATCCAAATTACAATAAAATGCCACTCCAAGTGCATTAGGATACTTCTCATCAAAAAGACAGATAACAAATATTCAAAAGGATATGGAGACACTGAACTTGTAGGCAGGTCAAATGGGATGAAGAGAAAGAAAGCTGACACTTCCTCTAAAAGCTAAACATTGCATTCCATGTGACCCAGCAATTTCACTCCTGTTTTTTTAACCCAAGGAAAGTGAAAGCACATATTCATGCATGCACCTGCACTTGAGTCGCCACAGAAGCAGTGTCCATAACACCAAACAGCATCAACCCATCTATCATGGAGTGTGTGACTCCACACTCCATGCAATACTTCACCCACAAGTGAGTAAGTCCTGAAAACATCATGATAATTGAAAAAAAGACAGTTGCAAAGGGCCACATATTGATGGTTTGCTTTATATTAAAATCCACAACTAGGAAAATTTATAGAGATAGAAACTAGAATAGCAGTTGCCTCAGACAAAGGGGAAATGGAATATGATCACTAATAAGAACTGAATTTTGTTGTAGGTTGATGATTATAATAATGTTTTAAAACTGATTGTAAAAATACTAAAAACCATTGAGTAAATTAAGGAATTTATAACATATCTCAATGAATGTGTTATTTATTTTTTAAAAAATGAGAAGGAAGCTAAACGCAATGTGGTTTGTTTCTGGACTGAGTCCCAGAACAAGAAAGGAAAATTACTGGGAAAAAAAAAAACTAAAAAAAAATCAATAAATTCTGAAGTTTAGTTAGTAGTAATAGTACTTTGGTTGGTTTATTGGCTTTGACAAATATGCAAAGCAGGTAACAGTAAAAGAAAGCAGATACAGAGTTCACTCTCCCCTATCTAAGTCTGCAATCATCTCAAAATAATTTTTACTGTGAAGCAAAGAACAGAAAAAGATAATTTCATCATAATAATGTTGAAATAACATTTATAACCACATCAAACTACAATATATTATTTGGGACACATGTAAGCAATCAGACATGAAAATATTTTTGAGCACAATAAACCAAATTCAGGCCAGTGGTGACTTCTGGGACAGAAGAGAGTAGAATAGAAATGAGAAATCATTATAATACTTGCCCCTTTAATTAAATTATATTTCAAGGCAAGCACAACAAAAGATGTTACAAGTAATGGTATATGCATTGTTTGCTGTGTTGTCTATGTGTATCATCAGTATGTTTGGCATCTATTCTTCTAGATACACAGACAGCATGGATCAGGTTCCCCACAGTCTCTCCTCCAGCAGTGTGCCACACATGGTGCCCTCGTGTTCTCACTTTATGATCACGGCAAAATATGTGACAAGAATGTGGTGAGCCACAATGACACATTACTGCTAGAATGGTTATCTCTTACAAGAAGAGCATACAAATTTGTCACAATAGATCACTTAGCTTTTGGATTGGGACACTCATGGCTGAAAATGCTATGACCCTAGGCAAGCCATCAAATCCTTTTCCTCCCAGGGTTCTCTGTGGTCCAAGGGTAATAATCATAGTGCTTCTCATGCTGTGTTGTGGGATCAAATTAGGCAATCCATCTACAATAGTGGTAGGCTTCCACCCAAAGGACATTTGACAACATCTTGACAGATATTTGGCAGATATTTTGAGTTGCCACAATCTGGAGGATGGGGGTGCTTCTGGTATCTGATGAGTATAGCTTAGGATGCTGCTGAACACAAAAATCCTCAGGAGAACCCCCGGGAGCTAGAGTCACCCAACTGTAGATGGTACGAGGCTGGAAACCCCTAATATGAAATCCTTAACACAAAGTCTGGGTGCAGACAGCTGTGAGGTTAGCTTTGATATTACTATCATAAGGTAACACCAGAAGAGACCGGAACACACTGGCACCTCAACGCATCTCCTTTTGCCTTTTTAACAGGAGGTGAAACTGGCTCCAGAAGTCTATCATGGCGCTGACTGGCTGGAGTGCTTCAGAATGGAAGGTGTGTCATCTCTCCATTACTGGCAGCTCCCCGCAGCCTCCTTTTCCCTCCACTGCCATTTCTTATTTCCACTGTGTGGCTGTATTAATTAACTCTGGAAAGGTGTTAGGTACCACTGATAGAAAAGGACGTTTGCTTTAAAAGATAAAGTCGTATCATTATCAAGTCTCTGCTCCATGGCCAAGGAAAGCAGCCCTCAGAAGGAGCCACTCTGGGCAAATTAGCTATCCTTAACCTTGAGCACCTTATAAAAGAAAACATTTGGAAAGAAAAGAAAGCAGCGACAGAACAAACAAGAGCCAGACAAGTTCTGTGCCCACCTGCAGGGTCAGCATGAGAAACAGCCCTGCTTTCAGACCCAGTATTTGAGCGGCACACAGTGGGGCAATCAATGACCACGCGAACGTGATGTGTGGGCTCCGAGTAAACCAGCTCCATTTCTTTTCCAAAGCAATGTCCTTCTGTGTGAAGTAGGAAGTCTTACAAAGTTACCACATCTTCAAAACAGAAGGGAAAGAAGTTTAAAAGGACAAGCCATATGTGGCGCTGCACACCGGCAATCCCATAGTCATAATCCCCTCATTCAAGTGGCTGAGGCGAGAGGATTGCAAGTTCAAGGCCAGCCTGGACTATATAGCCAGACTTTGTCTCAAAAAAAAACAAGAGGGTTTTGGATAATAAATAAAAGTGAAGAGCTTCATGATCCTAAGTTGGTATATAATAACCAGTGTTCTCTGATTCTCTTATTGGTTGAATTTGTCTTCTCATATCTTCCAACCTAATTATTATTCTTTACAATTTTTTTATCCCTTAAAGTACAGTGCTGCCTAAAATTCTTTTAACATATTTGGTAAAATAGATTAAATTAAATATTCAAAGGTCCAGTTGCTTAACATTACCTCTCATACTATGCACTTAGATTTAGCACATGTAACCATGAGTGTGCATAGATGTATGCCATGTGAAACATTTCCCTGGCAAGACACAAACACAAGTCTATTCACCTTACATAGGGCTCAGATGACAGACCAAAGCATGACTACACCAAAGCCAGTTTTGGCGAACCAGTAAGTTTATTGGGATTACTTACTGAGGAGGGAGAGGGGTTGCTTTCAGGCACATGAGTGATTCCAAGGCAGCTGCCTCACCAAAAAGCCCACTCCAGCACATCTGCATCTCTGTGAAGCACACTACATAACTTGAAGGCCATTAGGATAGGAAAAAGGAAGGAATGAAAAAAGGAAGGAGCGTAAAAGGGAGAGGAAATTATTGTTGGTGGGGATGTGCGCTGTTATTGGGACTATAAAATGATGCAAACACTGTGAAAAATATGGGCAATTCCATACACAAAAAAGTAAAATCACCATATTATCCAGAACTTCCACTTCTGGATCTATACCCAAACGAATTAAAAGCAGAGATGAACAAACATTGAACACTTATGTTCATGGTAGCATTGTTCATAATAACCAAGCAGTAAAAGTCCATAAACAGATGGATAACTAAAGTCAGGTATATATGTACAATGGAATATTATTCTGCCTTAAATAAGAAGATTCTGACACAAGATAGAGTATGAATGAACCTTAAGGTCATTGTACTAAGTAAAATAAGTCAATCACAAAAAAACACAATAAATTCTATGTGGTTCATCTAACATGAAGGATCATGGTGATCAGATTCTTAGGGACAGAAAATAGGGTGGTGCTTTCCAGAAGCACAGTAGGGGAGAATAGGGAATTATTGCTCAATGATTAGAAGAATTTGGTGTTACAAAATGAAAGGGGCTCTGATGATAATAGTGATAAAAGAACAGGACAATTTGTGCTTAATGCATGGAACTATATAGTTAAAAATGGCAAAATCAGCATCATATGTACTTAACTAATTAAAGTTTTTTGAAATATAGACTAAATGAAAAGTTGTTGGATGAATAATTCAAAGTAATGCAAAATGTAGGACAAGCCTAGTCACACTATTATCCTCATGATATTATCACCCAGAGCCCCTTGAACATCCTTCCACATTTCCTGTCACTCTCTTCATTCAGCTGTGCATTTGTAAAGCCATTGTCACTCATAGACAGCAAGTCTTCCTCGCTGAACCTACTCGTATGCATGCGTAGCACATACCATGCCTGGCTGGTCCTTCCCTGGCGAATGGAAAAGCCTGACATGGGATGGTATTATCCTCTTTCTCAAACACAGACATGCATCCATGAGCTCATGGCGCCCCAGTTCCTGATTGCTAATTAACCTTGTAGCCCACTCAAGTTAGGAGGTAAATTTATTTAGAATCCAGGTAGACCAAGATGCACTTGTTTAATTAGATTTTTTTTTTTTTTTTTTTTACTTTCTCTGAGTTTACCCTAGTGGAGAAGAGTATTAATCTAATCACCATTTCCCAGTTACAACCAAGCACAGATTTTTAATGCTTTTAGCGTGCATGTATGCCCCAAAACTGAGAGGGAATATAACCTACAGATCTATAAATCTATAAATAACCAGCCTCTAGTACAGTCAACAGAACCCGGCACAGTTAGGAATAAACTAAACTGGGCCATGATGGGTGAAGCTCAGCTGTGCTGGTGCTAACTCAGGTGGCACCAGGCCACAACTGGGTTCTATGAATATTTGCTCCACAGTTTTGTTTCTTGGCCCAGGTTGTCCATGCCAATGCATTGCATTTCCACATGGCTTGAGTCCCAGACACAAGTCAAAGGCCTCCTTAAACAGCAGTCTCTCACAGTCAAAAGATCCCTCAAGATCATCTCAGCACTGGTAAGCGTGATGCACAGAAAGCATGAACAACTTTCCAAAAGGCGACACACACTCAGTGACAAGACAAGGGCCAGAGTCCAGGGCCAACCTGTAGCCCTGTGGTACCTCACCTCATACCCCTTCCCTAGCTACATAAAGGAGCATTCAATAGCACACAACCCAATGCTGTGTGAGTGAGTCAGGAGCACACAGTGGGTGCACTCAGTCCTCTGCCACTTTCATGACTGTATTTTCCTACCTTCTAAGTACCACTGGGCTAACAGGCCATCTCTACAGGAAGACAATTGCAGTGTTATCCAAGAGCCAGGTCTTCAAAGGGTACAGAATCAGTAAGGATTTACTTTCCCACTTGGATTAGGAGAATAAAGAATAAATGAATGCAATGTCCTGCTAGGTGGTTAAATACTAACTAATATGACAAAGAATGCTTACAGGAACTTTCTCACACCCCCAGCTCCCTCACAGGACAGAGCTGGAAAAAGAGGCGGGCCGCATGATCCTGCACAGTCAGGAGTCATCTGTCCACAGGAGGGCAGGGACCTGATGAGAAGGGGGCAGGACCTTCAGAGGAAGCCAGTGCTACTGTGTGTCTGCTGAGTTCCACTCATCAGCACAAAGTCAGACAGGCCAAGGGACTGCTTTTCTAGGGTCCATTTCAAAAGAGTCAATTTCTTAAGATAGTGATAGTTCGAGAAAACCACTATTCTGGGAACAGAAGAAGGAAAGAGAAGCAGGAGAACAGACAGGGAGGGGGTGGCGATTCAAAAAAGCGCACACTTGGAGCTAACTCACTGGCCTGAGCCCATTGCTGGCAATCAAAGGGAAAACCATTAATGAGTGCTGAGCTCACAGAGTTAATCAGAAATGCAGAACTTCAGGACTGTATTGCCGCCTTGGCTCGCCACACATTTCATGCTTCATTTTCAATTATCCCTTAGGCAATTAACTGTGCAGCTTAAATGAGATGTGTGGAATTCAGATTAAACTTAATACAGTCAACTAACAAAGCTTTAACGTTCAGAAGCTTAATAAGGCGATGATAAGGAACAAACCACGTAACCCTTACAAAGCAAGGCTACACCCAGTCTACAGCCCATTGTCGGAAGTGTGCACCCACCACGGTCACCCAAGGAGAACTGGTTCTTGTAGAAAGCCTGAGGCACCCCATCTTCTGGAAATAGCTTGTTCTTATTCCCTCCTTCCCTTACCTCCAGATTTTCCAGAACCTCCCAGGGATGAGAGAAAATGTAGCTCTCCATAAATCTTATTATTGAGGTGAGGGAGCTATTGGGATTTGATTTCTTTATTTTGGTAGAGCTACTTACAAGAAAGACTCTTTTCGTCCCTCAAATTGTTTAGTATTTGTCTTACTGATTTTTTTTTTTACAAATTACCACTAGTTTTTAAAATATTTTATTTATTTAATTATTCATTTATTTGCAAGGAGAGACAGAGAATGGGCATGCCAGAGCTTCTAGCCACTACAAGCAAACCATAAATGCTTGTGCCACATTGTGCATCTGGCATTACCTGGTTATTAGGTAATTGAACCCCAGTCCTTAAGTTTTTCAGGCAAGCACCTTAACCACTGAGACATCTCTCCAGTCCAGCACTAGTTTTTGTTTTGTTTGTTTGATTTTTTTTTGTTGTTATTGCTTAATTTTTTTTTATTTATTTGAGAGCGACAGACACAGAGAGAGAAAGAGGCAGATATAGAGAAAGAATGGGTGAGTCAAGGCCTCCAGCCACTACAAACAAACTCCAGACACGTGCTCCCCCTTGTGCATCTGGCTAACGTGGGTTCTGGGGAATCGAGCCTCGAACCGGGGTCCTTAGGCTTCACAGGCAAATGCTTAACCACTAAGCCATCTCTCCAGCCCATTGTTATTATTTAAGTGAAATATTTGTGAATGATCTTTAAGCAAAATGGGTATCTTGGAATGGTGCAGAATGCTAATGTCACAAAGATGGACTCTCTTCCAACTCTGACCATCAGACAAGCTGAATGATCTCACAAAAGCCATTTAAGTGTTTGAAATTCAGCCACACATTCATTCATGCAACAAATATTTACTATACACCTGGCATAGCAAAGAAGCCATGCTAGGTATCATGTGGAGAGGAACAAAGATGTCCCCATGGAGATCAGAGTCTGTGCAGACCTCAGTATGTTCCCAAAGTAAAGCACAAATAAGTTCTACGGGAATTCAAAGAAAGTCCTTGAGTGGGGGGAGAGTCTCAAAAGACTTATGGAAGGCAGCCAAATTCGAGTAAGACTTTAAAGGCTGCATGGATTATATAGGCAGCAAAGGAACAGGAAGATCAAAGAAGAGCCTGGAGCAAAAGGGTATAATATTGAGTGTGTTTGGGAAGTGCCAGCACATCTGATGAGTTGGCAGAAAAGCAAAGCAAAACTAAATCATGGGAGGTGCAAGCAGTCAGGCTGAGAAGCCGAGCTGCTTCTCCCAGCATGCCTGGTTGTGCAGGTAAAGCAACACTAGCAGCAGGGCAGAGTAGAGCATGCCTCTAAGCCCTGTACTTGCAAAGCAGAGGTAAGAGGATCATGAGTTCAACATCAGCCTGGTTGCTTAGTGAGATATTCACTCCAAAAAAAAAAAAAAAAAATCAAAGCAAAACAAAACAAATCAAGTACAGAGCAAGAGACCATTTTGAAGGTTAAGATACAAGCTGGCAGTGTGGCTATGGGGAAAAAAAATAATAAAGAGGACTGAAGCAGGAAACATGAATACAAGAAACTTCTTCCCAATTCTAAAGTTTACCTTGGGACAAGGAGGATATTAAAGATGCCTGAGGTCTGGAGAGATGGCTTAGTGGTTAAGGCACTTGCCTGTAAAACCAAAGGACCCAGGTTCAATTTCCCAGGACCCACGTAAACCAGACACACAAAATGGCTCATGCATCTGGACTTCGTCTGCAGCAGCTAGAGGCCCTGGAGCACCCATTCTCTCTTTCCTCTCTCTCATTCTCTTTATCTCAAATAAACAAAAATAAAATATTTTTTAAAAAAAGATGCCCAAGTTTCCAGGACAGTGTCAAAAATAATGATAGTAATGAATTTAAGAGTTCAAGTTCATCCCTGAAGGGGGATATAACCTGTGATCCCAGCACTTGGGAGACAGAAGGAGGAGGGTCAGGAGTTCAAGATCACCCTAACCTACACTGGGAGTTTGAGGCCCACATACCTCTCTGTCTTTCCCCAACTGCTGCTTCCTTCCTTCTCAAGCCCTAACCCTGTTTCCTGCTGAGCTGCAATCAGGCCCCTGCCCACTGTGTTCAGCCCACTCATGCTCCCCCATCTCCCACTGCACTCCCACAGGAGCCGCCAAATGTGCCCACAGCCCCCTGTCACATTCCTGCAGGCTTTCTGACTGAGACTATGACCCACTCTCACTCTCCGGTTTCCTGCATGCTCCTCTGTCTCCCGCATTCCCACAGGCTCTCCTGCTGCCTATCCTCATTTCCCTGTCTCACCTCCTTGATGGGCTGGCCAGCAGGCTACCTCATTCCCCCTGATTGCAGAGCCTCCAAACTCTGTGCTGCCTACAGATGCCCTTGTACACATCCCTTGGCCAGTGCTCCTGTCTCCCCCACACCAGCCAACTCCCTGATACCACCTGGGCTGTGGAACCCAGCAATCCCCACCATCTCTCCAGTTCCTCACTCCACTCCCAGTAACTACTTAGGGCATCACCTCAGCCCCAGAAGGGGAAAACAGGAATACCAGGCAATCACTTGCCAGGGGCAACCAGTGAGCTCTCCATAACTTGTCCATATGGGTACAGTAGGAGAGACAAGGGCAAGTGTTATGGCCCCAGAGCCACAAGCAAGACACAGCTGATACCAGGTCAAAGAGATCCCAGACATCCGATGACACCTTTGGTAGTTACCACCAGCCCAGAACAGAGTTAATCATGTGTAGGACAGAACCTCAGATATGGAAGACAAAACAAAAGAAACAGTTCAAGAGTCCAAAATTTTTGATAAATTGAAAAAATCTTGTGAACAGAGCATGAAGGAACTGTGGGATACCCTAAAATGTCCTAATATTAAGATCATGGGTATGGTATACCAGAAGGGGAAGAAATTCAAAGGTATGGAGAACTTATTCAACAAAATTATCAATGAACATTTTCCCACTTTCCAAAAGAGAGCCCCATTCAGATATAAGAAGGTAACAAAACTCCAAACAGACTGGACCATGCACATGCAGGGGGCCCAGTTCCACAGCAATGTCCACACAAGCCCACACTGAGTCACTAGCACCAGCTCAGGTGCCATCCCCTACCTGTCCGTCACCGCTCATCCCCCACTCCCCTGAGGCAGGAGAGCACAGACTGTTTTCAGGTCCTGGTGTTCCCAGCCAGAGTTTGAGCAGCTTCAGGGCTTGCTACCTCAGTCCCCTTCAAAGCTCAAAGGCAGGCAGCTTTAGTGCATTATTGGGTGAGAATTCAGGCAACTTTGGCGCCCCTGTCAGGCAGTAGATAGGCAGCTTTAGCAAGAGAGAGCAAAAACACAGGCTTCTTGGCAACTGCCCCAGGCTGCCTTGGATTCTCACTGAGCTAGAGCCCAGGCTGGCCCACCCACCTACCTGCCCATACACTGACATGGGTACACCACAGCACAAAAGAAATAACATGAAAAATAAAATGCAAGAAAATCCAGACAGATCATCCAGGCGAACAAGGACCACGACTAACCAACACATAGAAGAGTGTTTAGTATCAGAACATCAAGTGGAAGCAATGAACAATGCAACCCTTACCAAACTACTGCTAGAACAGGCAGGAAAGCTACAAAGGATAGATAATCATGTGGATGCTAACATCACTGAGCTAGAGCAATAGGATAAGACACTGGAAGGAATTCAAAGAGAGCTAAGAGAGTTTAGGGAGAGTGAAAAAAAAGGGGACCTTAAAAATCAGCTGGCTACACTAAATGAAACATAAGGAAATGCAAAGATTATTTCCAAGAATCATCAAGAAAATCAGAAAATGAGGTGAAAAGGGAGCTGGAGATAGTGATGGAAGTGATACATAGGAAAGTAGTAGAAAATGCAAACTTAATTGAACAAGTCCAAAACTCTCTAGAGGCTCTCAAGAATAGAGTCAGCGAAGTGGAGGATAGAAACTCTGATATGGAAGACAGGATGGAAGAAACAGATCAAGAGTTCAAAAATTTCAGTAAGTTCGAAAGTTCCTGTGAACAGAACATGAGGGAATTGTGGGATACATCTAAATGTCCTAATATCAGAATCATTGGAATGCCAGAAGGAGAAGAATTTCACACCAAAGGCGTTGAGAACTTATTTAACACAATAATTGAAGAAAACTTCCCCAGTCTCTTAAAAGAAAGGCCCATCAAGATTCAAGAAGTAAACAGAACTCCTAAACGACTGGACCAAAGGAGAAACTCCCCAAGACATATTATCATTAAGACTCTAAACATTGACACCAAAGAGAAAATCCTAAAAGCAGCTAGGAAAAAACAGCACACCACTTTCAAAGGAAATCCCATCAGAATTACTTCAGACTTCTCAATGGAAACCCTGAAAGCTAGAAGGGCCTGGAATGAAACTCTCCAAACGCTAAGAAACTATGGCTTTCAACCCAAACTACTCTACCTGGCAAAAGTCTCCCTTATAATAGATGGTGAAAGAAAAACTTTCCATGACAAAACTCAGCTTTACAAATATATGAACACAGAACCAAACCTACAGAAAGTATTCTAGGAAATTCTCCACAGAGAAGAAACAAATAACCAAACACAAATGCCGACAAGAAGCAGATCACAACAACAAAACCCAGAGTAGACACAAAAAATTTCAAATTCCAAGAAAACACCAACACACCTCTACCACCACAACATGGCAGGGATCAAATCAAATCTCACAGTCATCGCCCTAAATATTAATGGCCTTAATTCACCCATCAAGAGACACAAGCTAACAGGGTAGATCAAAAAATAGGACCCCTCAATCTACTGCCTTCAAGAAACCCACCTTACCACTAAAGACAGAAACCTCCTCAGGGCAAAAGGGTGGAAAACAATATTCCAAGCAAATGGGAATAAGAAACAAGCAGGTGTAGCTATATTAGTATCAGATAAAACTGACTTCAAACCAAAAACAATCAAAAAAGACAAAGAAGTCTACTGCCTACTTATAATGGGAACAATCCACCAAGAGGATATTACAATCATAAATCTGTATGCACCAAACACAGGGACACCACAATTCATAAAACAAAACTTACTTGACAATAAAACAGAAATAACCACCAACACCATCATAGCTGGGGACTTCAACACACCATTATCAGTAATAGACAGATCATCCAAAGAGAAACTCAACAGGGAAGTAAGAGAGTTCAACAAAACCATAGAGCACTTAGACCTAACGGACATCTACAGAATTTTCCATCCCAAATCCACAGACTACACATTCTTCTCAGCAGCCCATGGAACATTCTCTAAAATAGACCATATACTGGGTCACAAAGACTGCCTCCACATATTTAGGAAAATCGACATAATTCCCTGCATAATATCAGATCATAATGCTATATTCCTAGAAATCAACAACATAAAACCACCAAGAATCCCAATGGCAACTGGAAACTGAACAGCACACTTTTAAACAATAAGTGGATAGTGGATGAAATAAAAAATGAAATTGAAAAATTTCTAGAATTGAATGACAATGAGAATACATCATACTAAAACTTATGGGACACAATGAAGGCAGTCCTCAGGAGAAAATTCATAGCACTCAATGCCTTCATAAAAGAAAGATCCCAAATCACTAGCCTAACCATCCACCTAAAGGCACAGGAAAAACAAGAAAAATCCAACCCAAAGAGCTCCAGAAGGAAAGAAATAATTAAAATCAGAGCAGAAATTAATGAATTGGAAACCAAGGAAACAATTAAGGCAATTGACAAAACAAAGAGCTAGTCCTTTGAAAAAATAAACAAGATTGACAAACCTCTGCCAATTTGATCAAGCCAAAAAAGGAGAGACTCCAAATTAACAGAATTCAAAATGAAAAATGAGAGATCAAAACAGACATAAGTGAAATTGGGAGAATTATCAGGACTTATTTCAAAAACCTCTACTCCACAAAACTGGAAAATGTGGAAGAGATGGATAAATTCCTGGATGCATATCATCTACCAAAGCTAAACTCACAGCCAATTAATCACCTCAATGAACCCATCAAACTCATGGAGATTGAAAAAGTAATAAAGAACCTCCCAAAAAAGAAGAGTCCAGGACCAGATGGATTCCCAGCCGAATTTTATCAAACCTCCATGAAAGAACTCAAACCAATCTTTCTAAAACTGTGCCACACAATTGAAGAACAGGGACAGCTACCCAACTCTTTCTATGAAGCTAGTATCACCCTAATCCCAAAACCAGGCAGAGATGCCACAAGAAAAGAAAACTACCCACCTATTTCCCTAATGAACTTAGATGCAAAGATCCTGAACAAAATACTCGCAAACTGAATCCAACAATACATCAAAAGCATGATCTACCTTGACCAAGTGGGATTTATCCCAGGAACACAAAGGTGGTTCAACATATGAAAATCTGTCAATGTAATACACCACATAAACAAGCTTAAACATAAAAACCACATGATCATTTCGATAGATGCAGAAAAGGCCTTTGACAAGATACAACATCACTTCATGATCAAAACATTGGAGAGAATTGGCATGGCCGGTTCACATCTTAACATAATAAAGGCAATATACAAAGCTCCAAAGGCCCAAATAATACTTAATGGAGAGAGACTAGAGGAATTCCCATTAAGATCAGGAACAAGACAGGGATGTCCTCTCACCTCTGCTTTTCAATATAGTTCTGGAAGTCCTAGCTCAAGCAATAAGACAGGAGAAGGAAATAAAAGGGATACAATTTGGAAAGGAAGAAGTTAAGTTAGCTCTATTTGCTGATGACATCATTGTATATGTAAGAGACCTGAGAGACTCCATCCCAAAACTCCTAAAGGTGATTAACTCCTATAGCAAAGTAGCAGGATACAAAATCAATGCACAAAAATTGGTAGCATTCTGTATGCAAATGACAAAGATACAGAAAAAGAAATAAGGGACATAGTCCCATTTTCAATAGCAACAAAAAATAAAATAAAATACCTTGGAATAATGTTAACCAAGAAAGTAAAAGATCTATACAACAAAAATATAAAAACTCTCAAAAAAGAAATTGAGGAGGACTTGAGAAGATGGAAAGACCTCCCATGCTCCTGGATAGGCAGAATTAAAATTGTGAAGATGATAATCCTACCAAAGGCAATATATACATTTAACGCAATTCCAATTAAAATCCCTACAGTGTTCTTCACAGAGATAGAAAAAATGATCTCAAATTTCATATGGAAAAACAGAAGGCCTCACATATCCAAACATATCCTCAGCCAAAGAAATACCTCTGGTGGCATCACCACACCTGATCTAAAGCTATACTACAAAACCATATTAATAAAAATAGCATGGTACTGGCATAAAAACAGGAGTTAGACCAATGGAATAGACTTGAGGACCCGGACTTTGGGTCAAGCAACTATAGCTACTTGATATTAGACAAAGGCCCGAACAATATAGGCTGTAAAAAAGATAGCATCTTCAACAAATGGTGCTGGACAAACTGGATAACCACATGCAGGAAACTGAAACTTGATCCACACATTTCACCATGCACTACACTCAAATCCAAATGGATCAAAGACCTCAACATAAGACCAGAAACTCAAATACTACTGGAAGAAAATTTAGGAAGTACTTTCCATGATATAGGAATGGAAAAAGCCTTCCTGAACAAAACCCCAGTGGCTCAAGTCCTTAAACAGTCACTCAACCAATGGGATCATATGTAGCTGAAGAGTTTCTTTACAGACAAGCATATAATAAGTAAAGCCAATAGAATACCCACAGAATGGGAGAAAATATTTGTGGGTTATCCAACTGATAGAGGCCTAATCTCTAGAATCTATAAAGAACTCAAAATTCTAAACAATAAGACGACAAATACCCCACTCACAAAATGGGGCGCAGAGTTGAACAGGCAGTTCACAGAGGAAGATATACGAATGGCAAACACACACTTAAGAAAATGTTCATCATCCTTAATCATCAGAGAAATGCAAATTAAAACAACTACTGGCCCTTACCTCTCCCCACCCCATCTTAAAATCCCCGCCTTTGTTCTCAACATTATATAGGCAACTGCTTGTAACAATAAAGTGAGTTCCTGCTTCGACAAGACTCCCAACTCAGTGTGATTTTTCTCCGGTGACTAGGAGAGGTTCTGAGTTGTCCGACATTCATCCCTCTTCCTCAATTCCTTGGGAGGAACCAGCAGGCCTGGTCCCTCCTCAGCACTACCTACCCACTGGGGAGGAGCCCGACAAGAGAGGGCCTTCAACAATATACAACATGCCTTCATGCTCAAAACACTGGAGAAAATAGGCATGGAGGGTATATATCTCAACATAATAAAAGCTACATATAAAGCACCTAAATCACAAATAATACTTAATGATACAAATAATACTTAAGATCAGGAACAACACAGGGGTACCCACTCTCCCCGCTGCTCTTCAACATAGTACTAGAAGTCCCAGCCCAAGCAATAAGACAGGAGAAAGAAACAAAAGGATACAAATGGGAAAGGAAGAAGTCAAATTACCTCTATTTGCATATGACATGATCCAATTCATACGTGACTCTCAAAATTTCTAAAGGTGAGTAAGAGCTTCAGCAAACTGGCAGGATACAAAAATCAATACACAGCTGGGCGTGGTGGCGCACGCCTTTAATCCCAGCACTCAGGAGGCAGAGGTAGGACGATTGCTGAGAGTTCGAGGCCACCCTGAGACTACATAGTGAATTCCAGGTCAGCCTGAGCCAGAGTGAGACCCTAACTCGAAAAACCAAAAAAAAAAAAAAAAAAAAAAAAATCAATACACAAAAATCAGTAGCCTTTTCACATGCAAAATAAAATATGAAGAGAAAGAAATCATCAAGGCTGTCCCATTTTCAATAGCAACAAGAAAATTAAATACCTTGAAATAATGCTTACCAAAGATGTGAAAAACCTATATAATGAAACCATAAAAACAATCAAGAAAGAAATTGAGGAGGACATGAGAAAATGAAAAGACCTCCCATGCTCCTGGACAGGTAGAACTGATATTATGAAAATGACATTTCTACCAAAAGTAATATGCAGATTTAATGCAATGCCAATAAAAAATACAACATCATTATTCACAGAGATAGAAGAAATGATCTCAAAATTCATATGGAATAGGAACAGACCTCAGATTTCCAAACATATCCTCAGCAAAAGTAACACCTCTGGAGGTATCACCATACCCAATCTAAAGTTATACTACAAGGCCATAGTAACAAAAATAGCATGGTACTGGCATAAAAACAGAAATATAAAGTTGGGCATTTACCCTAAATACTCTATGCTTCACTACAGAAATATTTGCTCAACCATGTTTATAGCTGCTCAATTCATGTATTATGATGAATTGGAATCAACCCAGGTGCCCATCATTGGATGGATGGATAATGAAGTTGTGATACATTTACATAATTGACTTCTACTCAGCAGTAAGTAAAAATTATACAAAGAAATTTGTAGGAAAATTGACAGACTTGGAACAAATCATACTCTGTGAACACACACAA
Source organism: Jaculus jaculus (assembly GCF_020740685.1). Classification (NCBI taxonomy): domain Eukaryota; kingdom Metazoa; phylum Chordata; class Mammalia; order Rodentia; family Dipodidae; genus Jaculus; species Jaculus jaculus. The sequence goes on from NC_059103.1 coordinate 38,496,645, forward strand.
TCACAGAAAGACAAATGTCACATGTTCTTTCTCATCTGTGTTTCCTAACCTTCATCAACTTGAGTTGCTGACATAGCTGATAGGCAACTCAAGGCCCCAACTATAGGGATTTGAGGGTAGTGGAAGAGAAGGTTGGGAGAAACCAAACACAAAACTAAAACCAAAATGAACTGGTACCATATTTTTCCTTGAAGGTAGGTAGACTAAAGATTTAACCCTCAATAGGGGGGTAGGGGAGTGCCTAAAAAGAAGGGCCCTGGAGAGGTTGGATGAAACATAACCATAAAAGTTTTTGGCTCTTGCCTATAACTCTCAGTACTAGAAAGTAGTTTATACCCACAATAAGCTGTTGATCACAGAGTCCTACAAGGTCCCCAAAATAAGATAGGCTCCTATCAAAGCACTTGATTACCCACCTGAGGTAAAAGATAACATCCTATTACTAAAGACACCATATGCTGGCGCAGAACAGAGACCCAGCTGGAATATGGAAGAGATTTAATTCCCAGAAAATCCATCTAGTGCTGGAAAGATCTACATGAGTTCCTGGGGAAAAATGGCCAACAACAGTCCAAATAACCAGGGGTCTAAGCTACTCAGAAGCAAACACCCTGACAAGATGCACCAGTGTAGTGGTGGTACACAGCCTTGGTGGGTAACCAATAACTGATTGGCTAAGAGATCCACTCAGTGGAAAGGAACCCATATCTGGAACTTGGAACTAGGTCAGAGTCCTATGGAGACAAAGATGATGTTCTCCAATGACAAGTTCTCACTATTCTTTGGCTAAAAAGGGGGCTACACCCATCAAATTCTCCCTAAATTATAACGTTTATCCAATTTAAATAAACTATGCTGACTTTACTGTCTGGTGGAGAATCTGTTTTTCTTTTTCAGAAAGTACCAAGACCTAAGGAAATAAGCCACCTGTTGTTTTTCAGCCAAGGCCCAGGTGAAACAGAGGATTTGGGGAGATGAACAAGAGTGCTGGTTCCATGGTGAGTCTGACAATCAGTGTCAGGGTGAAGGAGACAGATGCTGAGGATACTCAACAAATACCAAAACAGAGATCGAAAAGCTCCTAAAAGTGCATCACTGATGTAGACTTAAAACACACCCAACACAGCTCAGGGAATTTTGTGGAAGAGGAGTCAAAAAGATTGCATGAGCCACAGGTTGGCATGTCATATCCAGAGACATTGTCTCCCCCGGTATCTGACTGCTGCTCTCACAATGCGCAACACCATGGGGAATACCAGCAACCTCTCTGAGGAAGGCTCCCAGTGGAGTGGGAGCAGTGATGAGGGGAAGGATGGTACCAACATGTGATGTATCTATACTAAGTATGTCTGTAACAAACAAAAAGCAGGACTGTAATAAAAAATTCTAGAAATCTGAAATATCTGAAAGTAGAAAAGTAGAAGGTTAAAAAAAAAAAAAAAAGCTCTGTCTGGAGTTTGGGACATGAAGGTAAAAGCAAGAAGATCAGGAAATTCTAGGCCAGCCTTAAGTACGTAGCAAGTTCGAAGCCAGCCTGGGTTACAGGAGATTCTGTCCCAAACAACCAGGAAAAGAGAGAGAGAAGCTGTTCAAAGGTTTTTCCACTTTATGTTTCAGACAGGTGTTAACCAAAGCTCCAGCTGGAGATGGAAAGAAAGTTAAATGAAAGAATTGTCTGAGAGAAATCCATGTCCTTATCTGTAAATCAAAGGCTTATACATGATCAATGGTCCCTTTGGAACTGTCTGTAAATACAGATGTCTGGTAGTACCTTAACCAAAGAAGTCACACTTTCTGAGGGGTGGAGATGAGGGGTCCTGGAGAGAGGGTATACAACAGGAAGCCTCTAGCCATTGCAGTGTTCTGGTCCACCTTCTTTAGACAAGGCGGTGGTGCTGTCCAATCACTGTGATTCAAGCTGACAAAACTGTATACAAATTTACTATTAATTAAGAATATCTGCTGGGCATGGTGGTGCACACCTATAATCCAGGCACACAGAAAATAAAGGCAGGAGTACTTGGAGCTCAAAACCAAACTGGGCTACATAAACCCTGTCTCAGAAGTAAAGAAAAGAAAAAAAAACAAAAGAAAAGCCAACAGAGAGAACCCCCTTACTAAGTAGCCCAGAGAAGAAGCACTTTATCCCGTTCAGAGAGAGGTGCAGAAGTGAATGGGTTAACAGAACAAGAAAATCTTGGAGTTGTTGCAAGTCAGGGCAGGTTAGGACTTGTGCTACAGGAAGACACGCTCTCCACCACAGCCTGGCTGGCATTCCACACAGATTCTTATCCTGTCCTTCTTAATTTAGAAGTCTCTCCCCCATCTACTTTCTCATTGGATCTCATGACCATCCTGTGAGTTCTACCACACAGACATTACTAATACTCTTTTTATAGATGGAGAAACACAGGCTGAAGACAGCAAATGGACTTTACCTGTGTCCCCCAGCTAATGAAACCAACTGGAAATAGACAATGGCCTTCTTCCAGAACTCTTCCCACCTTTTGCTGCCTCTGCAGAACACAGGATGTGGGGGTTCTAATGAGCCATGGTGAGGATGCAAAAATTAAATATTCTTGGTCAGTCTACCAACTGTTTCTCCCACCAGATTATTTGCAGCTGGAACTCAAAGGATGGAATAAAACTGGCTGATTTTCCCCACTGAAAGTTCAGCCAGAGCAGGAATCCAACAATCTGAGTCACTCAGAAGCTGGACAGGTATTACCACTAGCCAGATCTGTGCTGTATAACAAGGCTGACGGGCGGCTCAGTGAAGAAGTATGAAGTGTCTCTGTCATATGGCTGAGCCCAAATTGAGGCAGCAGCTACTCTGGAGATTTCATGTATCTTGTTAAGAAGAGCACAGCCAGGCTTCGCCTAAAGAAAATTCTAAACAATATATACTATTTACATCAAGTAACATGCCAAGTATAAGTCAATCCATGCTCTCACAGCTAGCATCCTATGGGTAACACCATTCTCTCAGAGATTGATGGGCTTCAAAGGGCAGAAACCTACTCAAGCAAACAGATGTGAAGATGCACAGAAATACCCCATGGGAAACGAACCTTATTTTGTCTCTCCAGAGCTGCATGGTCTTTCAAACACCTTTCTTTCTCTATTTCTCTTTGAGCTGGATACCTGTGCCTATTTTAGCTGGACCATTAAGGGCTGCTTTGCTTTCTGTGTCTCTCTTTCAAATTTTCAGAAGAGAAAATATGACTGGATGCTGGAAAATCAGGGGATTGGCTGTACTTTAGTCAGGCATCATGGGTCCAATCAAGAGAGAACAGGGAAAGCCTGGTGCAAACAGCACCTTCTGGGTCCTACCCACCCTTCAACACTGGCTTTTGGTGGGGAAAATAATTCATAGAAATGGAGGCCTAGGGCTAGAGAGATGGCTTAGTGGTTAAGTCACTTGCCTGGAAAGCAAAGGACCTAGGTTCCATTCCCCAGTACCCACATTAAGCCAGATGCACAAGGTGGCACATGCTGAAGTTCATTCACAGTGGATAGAAGCCCTGGGCCCATTCTCTATCTGCCTCCTTCTCTCTCTTTCTCTCTCTTTCCCTCTTTCCTCCTCCTCTCTCTCTCTCTCTCTCTCTCTCTCTCTCTCTCTCTCTCTCTCTCTCTCTCTCATAAATGAATAAACAAAATGCATTTGTTTAAAAAAGAAAAGAAAGAAAAGGTTGGGTGTGCATACCTTTAATCCCAGCACTCAGGAGGCAGAAGTAGGAGAATTGCTATCAGTATGAGGCCAGCCTAAGACTATATAGTGAATTCCAGGTCAGCATGGGCTAGAACAAGACTCTAGTTCAAAAAAGCCAAAAAGGAAAAGGAGGCTATGGGCAGGACAGCATCCCCTAAAATATTTATATGATCACCACTTTATATAATTCTAAGAGACCATTTTAGAGAAGTTGGCTAAGACAAACACCAAGTTTGTCAGTCCTTATACCTCCATGAAATCTCCATACTGAATATCTATTTTTTTTTTATTTTGGAGGGAGAGACAGAGAGAGAATTGGTGTGCCAGGGCCTCAGCCATTGCAATCAAACTGAATATCTAGGTTTGGGCCATATACAGAATCTCCCAAAACACATCAGGAGGTGAACTGCTTCTAAAGGTTGTTAAGGCATTTCACATTTGTTCCAGGAATGTTAATTACAGTAGGTAGCTGTAAACTTTTGACATATTTTCTTTGAAATAAGTCTGTGTATGCTCACTGTGTTCATTGACAAAAACAACATATAATTTACAGATTTGCCTTCCCATAAGAGCAACTGTGTTTTCCCAAATAACACAGCAGCTAGAAGTTAAGCACCCAACCAAGAACCCCCACTTCTTGCTCTTAAATACTTGAGCATTTGCTACTGGCCAAGGTCAGGGCTTGGAATAATGCCGGGTCATCCTCACACACGTCCCCAGAGGAAGATGCTGTGACCTGCACTCAACACTCACAGGAGAGCATCCTCATCTCTCAGTGCCGCTGCCCACTATAAAGTGAGGTCATATGACCTGACTGGCTCTTCACAACTTAGTAGTGAAGATCACATGAGACACAGGCCTATGGAAGCAAGAGGCCCACACTCTACACTGAATAATGAGTGTCAGGGTAATGAGGCTGGGTTGGCATCCTGAGACCAGTTGAGATCAGGCACCTCTATCACCTGCCAGCTGTGTGAGGGTGGGTGAAGCCCTGGAATGCCTCTGTTTCCTTACCTCCACAGTGGAAAAGCCACCTATAGTATAAAACTATTGAACAACTCAAGGTCATTCTAGATTGTTTTAATGTGGACATGAAATGTAAAACTTTACAAGAATTCATTCTTTAAAAAAAATCTGCATCAGGATCCCCAAAGAGTCTTGAAACATAAATGTAATTTATTAATTCTTTCAAAATTCAAATGATAAAATATGATTTAGGATTCAGAAAGGAGCTCAGAATGTGAATAAAATGTGCTTTTGATCTCTTGGGTTCTTGAGTGTATCTGTGGCTTTTCTGTGCAGCATCTGCACCTTGGGACAGAGGAGCCCTTCATCAGGTCAGGAAGAGCAGGCATCTGTTTAGAGGACTGGTATGGGTATTGTGAACAGCCTGGTGGCTGGAAGCACATGGTGCACATGGCCTCAAGGCCACACTACAGATAAAGAAGCACTAACAAGCTCATGAGTTCTGCTATTTGAGGGCCTGAGTTTGGGTGTATAACATGTGACTTTCTAGAGAGACATTAACAAGATGACTACACTTGTCAGAGAGCCTGGATCAGAGAACTCATTCCGTGTACATTGACCCCTGATACTTGTTTGATGTGAGCAACAACCTGAGCACCATGCCATGATCTAGTTTAAAAGGTAAGCCCTTGAAGTGGAGAGCTTGCTCTGTGGTAACATACACTTCTGGCACAATTTTGAGAGCCTGAGGGGGCCCGAGACCAACTGAGTTCAAAATGTCAGAACCCACATAAATAGTTGGCCATGGCCATAGACATCTGTAACCCCTGCGGGGAGTGGATAATGGAGAATCACGGGGGTTTGCAAAAGGCAGGCACTGGAATCAGTAAGAGTCTCCATCTCAAGGAAAAATCAGGAAGGTGAGTAATGGAGGGGGACACCTGATGTTCTTGAGCCACCACAGGTGAGCTCACAGGAAACCTGAAGCAAGCACATGGTGCATCATATCAAGACACGTGTACACACCACACACATGTGCATGTATGCACTCATACACACACCAAAAAACGTTAAATTCTTTAAAGGTCAGTTCTTGAAGCCACTGATGCCAGACCAAAGAAATGGTCATATGGCAGGCATCAACATGGTGAATAAGAAAGAACATTCTAGGCAGAGGAATAGGTGTGAGCACATACGTACAGGGAGATAGCAAGGAGGAGTTTGCAGTAGCTAAATTGTAGGAGCTGTGGGTAGTCAGAAGCTAGGCTATGTGCTGGTAAGGGGTGTAGTATGTACCATGCATAGTGTGACCTGTTCTAAATCTTTCCATTTTCCTACAAATTTCATTATATCATTTTTCCTTACTGCTGAGTAGGATTCCATTGTGTAAATACTAATTCCAGATGGGAGCTCCACCTTGTGTGCATATGTACCTTGTGCACTTGCATCATCTTGTGTATCTGGCTTACATGGGACCTGGAGGGTCAAATATGGGTCCTTAGGCTTTTCAGGAAGGTGCCTTAACCACTAAGTCATCTCTCCATCCCCCAATGGCTAAGGGATCCACTCAGTGGAAAGGATCACATAGCTGGAACTGGGAACCAAGTCATAATCCTATGGAGACCAAGATCATGTACTCCAGTGAGAAGCTTCCACTAGTTTTTGTTGGCCAAAAGAGAGGCTATTCCAATCAAAACCTCTCAAGATTAGCAATGCTTATCCCCTTTAACCTATGCTGATCTCACCCTACTTTGGAGACTCTGTCTTTCTTTTTCAGAAGGCAGCAAGAGCTGTGGACAACCAAAATTTATCAACAATGCAAGAAAAGATAGCTGATTACCACGGGATATTTTTTATAATCATGGAAATTGTTTTTAAAAAATTGAGAAAAAAAATAAAATAAGATTAAAAAAGAAAAGATAGCTGACTTCCTGCCAGGAGATGAACCACCCCTCACATATCAGCAAAGGCCCAGGTGAAACCACAGAGGAATTGGCGAGTCAGGCAAGAGTGCTGCTTCCACCACAAGCCTGACAACCTGCTCCAGGGAGATAGAGACAGACACTGAGGACACTCAAAATGCACCAACGCAGAACTCCAGAAGCTGCTGAGGGCTCAACGCTACAGTAGACTTAAAACACACCCACCATGGCTGAGGGAATTTAGAGGGGTTGGAAAGATTGTAAGAGCTACAGGGTGGGAAGGAATATCCAGAGTCATTTCCCCCCACCGCCCCCCCCCACCAATGACTGACTGCTGCTCTCACAACTCATAACCCACAACCTCATGGTGAATACCAGCAATCCCACTGAGCAGGGCCCTCAGTGGAATGTGGTCAGGGAGGAGGGAAACAATGGTGCCAGCATATGATGTGCCCATGCAAAGTTTCTACTTAAGAAAAGAACCAATGATAATAAATGTACATGCTTTGAAAGACAAATAAAAAGTTGAATGGGGCTACAGAGATTGCTTAGTGGTTAAGGCACTTGCCTACAAAGCCTAAGGACCCAGCTTCAATTTTCCAGTACCCACGTAAACCAGATGGACAAGGTGGTCCATGTATCTGGAGTTCATTTGCAGCGGCTGTAGGCCCTGGCACGCCTGTTCTCTCTCTCTATCTGCCTCTCTCTCCCACTCGCCCCTCTCAAACAAACAAATTGTTGTAAAGTTGCATGTAATTTACTTACCATAAACAGATAAATATACATTCAATACTAACAAAAAATAAAGAAAGTACCATGCAAAGGGAGACTCTGAAGGATTTTAATAAACACGTAGCTTGGGGTCATAGATTATCTGCTAATGAAAATGGATTTAAAAAAAAAAGTAATCAAGGAAGACCAGTGACTAAGATGGTGACTCATTCTTGAAAAAGATGAAAGGCCTTCATTAAGCTCATCACCTTACAAAGGACAAGATTTAGAAAGAACTGAGGCAAAGCAGGCTGGGCTCAGTGTGGTAAGAGAGAGACTTCACTACTGTCAGGGAAAACGAGAAGCAGAGATAAGCAATTGCAGAGAATATAACAACCAAGAAGGTGGCTGCAGACACCTTCAAGAAGGGGTTCAGAATTTCAGAGTCAGCATAGCATGACGAGGGAACGGAGGTGGAGGTGACATGGGAGTAGGGGACAACTGTAACATGTGACTCACATGAAGAGCACTTCTTCCACAAAGGTTATCTCTGTTCCTCGGGTTTATTTATTTATTTACTTATTTATTAAAGAGAAAGTGGAAGAGGCAGAATAAGAGACAGAGCATGGGCCTGTCAGGGCCTCCAGCCACTCAAACAGACTACAGACCCATGTGCCACCTGTGCACCTGGTTTACATGAATACTGGGGAATCGACCCTGGGTCCTTAGGCTTCCTAGGCAAGCATTTTAACTGCTAAGCCACCTCTCCACCCCCGGCTTATATTTTTAAGGAAATTAAAGATGAGGTGATGAGGCTCATGAGCAAATGGGAAGCTGGAGAGATGGCTATGAAAGGAATTAGGGGAAAAAAAAATCAGACTTCTGTGTCTGAGAGGGAGATAAGTCATGGGAAGGCAATTATTTTCTGATTTCATTGTCAGTATGCTATTGGTATATAGGAAGGCTACTGATTTTGAATGTACATTGTGTATCCTGCCCTGTACTGTGTCAGATCAATAGTTTTCTGGTGGCATCTTTGGGGGCTTTTATAGAATCCTACCATCTGCAAATAAGGATACTTCGACTTCATTCTTTACTATTTGTATCACCTGTATTTCCTTCCCTTGTCTTACCATCCCAGCTGATTGAGACATTAGACCAAGGACGTGTGAAAACAGTGGCCCCTGTGACTTGTTCTTCGTTTCAGTAGGAATGCTCTCAGCTTCGCCTGTACCTTGTCATATACAGCCTTGAATGTATTAAGCTATAGTCCTTCTATTCCCAGTTCCTTCAGGGTTTTTATCATGAAGCAATGTTGGATTTTATCAAAAAGCCTTTCGATATCTATGGAGATAATCATGTGATTTCTGTTCTTGAGACAATTTATGTAACTTATTGACTTACATATATTGAATGATACCTGCATCTCTGGAATGGAGCCAATTTGATTATAGTGAGTGGTCTTTTGGATGTGTTCTTAAATTCAATTTGCATGTATTTCATTGATGATTTTTGCATCTGTGTTCATCAGGGAGATTGGCCTATAGTTTTCTTTTTTTGTTGGGTCTTTATGCAACTTTGGTTTCAAGGTAAAACTAGCTTTGTTGACACAGTTTGTTAGCATCCCATCCTAGGACTGGTTTTTCTCTACAGTGCCTTTCATTATCACTTATATATGTGCCTCTGCCATGATTGCCACTGCTATATTATTTTATTCCTGAATTTAGATAAATTACATCTCCACTGTCAGTCCTTTTATCATAGCTTTTTTATCTTTCAGATTATTACATTTCTTCCTTCCATAGTTTTTCAAAATCTTCTGTATTTGGGACTATTATATACAATTGTTGAAATTGTACACTACATATTTCAGGAGTGTACTATTCATGTTGTAATCTATGTAATGAATGGCTATATGTGGTGGCAATGACTATAATCTTATTTTAAAATGTTTGTCATCTGTTTATTTACTTTTGCACAGGCTAGCTAGATATAAAACTACTGAATCATATTTTCCCCACCCCTTGAGGACTTTCTAATCACTTCTATAATCACTGTTCCAGTGCCTTCTAGCATCAATAAATACAATGACATGTAAAGCTAACCTGTGGGCCAGTCCTGATCTTTGTGGATTCTTTTGTTTTATTTATTTATTTATTTATTTATTTGAGAGAGATTGGGCACACCTGGGCCTTCAGCCACTGAAAATGAACTCCAGACATATGTGCCACCTTGTGCATCTGGCTTACATGGGCCCTGGGGAATCTAACCTGAGTCCTTTGGCTTTGCAGGCAAGTGCCCTAACCATTAAGCAATCTCTCCAGCCCTTTTTGTGAATTCTTAACAGACAGAGGATTAGAGTTTTGCTAGTAGAATGAGTAAGAAAAATGTATGATTGTGGTATCCATGAATATTTCCTTTCTTCTTGTTCTTTCTTTATTATATAATAATTGCATGATATATATAAGTATATACAATTATATATTTAATATAGTTTCATTTTTTTCAAATAGAATTGGGGTTTATTAAAGATACTTGAATACATGATTTAGGCATAAAAGTTAAGAGAAACACTGCCATAAAAAAGACACATCCAAGATCAGGATTGTTGGTTTCTGCAAAAGACACTCACCTACATTAATTTACTAAAAGTAAAGTTGAACATCCTTTTATGTATTAAGACTATTTGAGGAGACTAGAGAAATAGTTCAGTAGTTAAAAGTGCTTTCATTCAAAGCCTAACAGCCTGGGTTCAATTCCCCAGTACTCATATAAAGGCAGATGCACAAAGTGGCACATGTGTCTGGAGTTTGTGTGCAGAGGCAGAAGGACCTTGTGTGCCCATATCCTGTTTCTCTCTCGGTAAATGAAGTATTTTTAAAAATCAGACTATTTTTTTCTTTCAGTTGCCAGTTTACATTCTTTCAGTATTTTTCTATTGATTTATGGACCTCTCTCCTAATGACGAGTGTAACCAGCACTCCAGTGTTTGCTAGTACCAAGAAATACGAGGAAGTGTAAAGACTTCTTTATATAGTAGAGAAGCTCCCATTGCAGCTCAAGGCTTGCCTCCTCTGGGAAATTCCTCTTGAGTTATGTTGCAAGATGGACCAACAGTTTCAGCAATGTGACAGGCAGAAAAGTGGGCTGATTTGTAGAGTATAATGAGAAATAAACTATATCAAACAAAGGAAGAAATTGGCTAAGTATACATCCGGAATGGTTGATTCAAGAACTATGTAGCCTTTAGCTTGTGAGGCCACATTACATTTACTATGCACTAGTTTGCATGTGGTATCAATCATCCCCTGATGTCTGGGGCACCTGACTCAAAAACAGCCCTATAACATCTGTCAATCTCTACCCAAAAGGGATGGCTTATACTTGCTGGTGACTAATTGAAACAATCAGATTTTTTTTCATAGCCAGTGTAGTCATGATAAGCCCAAAGAAGGCAGCATTCATAGAGCAGAAATGAAGATGTACAGAGGGATAGCAGAAGCAAGTAGAAACAGAGAGAAGGAATCACTGACATGTGCCATGCTAGAGGCAGGACCAGCCACATGACCAGGTGACCAGGCCCTAGTGGTCAGAGAGCCATGTATGATAATGAGAACTACATTTCCCGTCTGGGCAGTCAGAATTCCAGTAGCTGAAATGATCTCCTCATAATCTTCTTGGGCTATCTTGGATTCCCTCTGCCTTGCTCAGTTCCTTGCGAACTGAAAGTGCTAATCAGCATATTACCACGTCAGTGAAAGACACATAAAAACCTTTATCCCTAAAGCTAAACTAAAAGATTGAACCCGCAATGGGAGCACGGGGTAAGCACTTAAAAAGAAGGGCCCTGGCTGGAGAGGGTGGGATGAAACCTAACCTTAAATTTTTTTTTTAGCTCTGGCCAGTAACTCCTGGTACCAGAAATTGGTTGCTACCCACAATGAGCTGTTGATCAGAAAGAACTATGAGTCCTCCAAAGCAAGACAGGCTTCTGTCACAGCACTTGATTGCCACCTGTAGTAAAAGGTGAGACCCTATTGCTGAAGACACCATATGCTGCCAGCACAGAACACGGAGTGACCTGGCTAGAATCTAGAAGGGTGCCAGTTCCCAGACAGCCCATGTAGGGCTGGAAAGTGCTATATGAGATACTAGTGGAAAGTGGCCAACAATGGTCAGAGCAACAGGGGTCTAAGATACTCAGAAGCAAACACCCTGACAAGTGTACTGGTGGGTAACCAACAGCTTTCTGATTGGCTAAGACATCCACTCAGTGGAAAGGAACCCAGATTTGGAACTGGGATCCAGGTCAGAATCCAATGGAGACAAAGATTTTGCTCTCCAATGTCAAGTTCCCACAAGTCTTTGGCTCAAAGAAGGATTACATCTATCAAATTCTCCCTAAATTAATAAAGCTTATACCACTTAACCTATGCTGACTTCACTCTCCACTGGAGAATCTGTTTTTGTCTTTCTCAGAAGGTAGTGAGACATGAGGAGAAAAACCACCTCTCACACTTCAGCCAAGACCCAGGTGAAACCACAGAGGAATTGGAGAGCTGAGCAAGAGTGCTGCTTCCATGGTGAGCCTGGTAATCAGCCCCAGGGTGAAGGAGACAAATGCTGAGGTACTTAACACCTATCAAAGCAGAGATCCAGAGGCTCCTAAGAGCTCATCACTGAAGTAGACTTAAAACACACCCAACATGGCTCAGGGAACTTTGTGGAAGAGGGAACAGAAAGATTGTAAGAGTCACAGGTTGGGACACCATACCCAGAGGCATTGTCTTCCTCTAACAACTGACTGCTGCTCCTATAATGCATAACCTACAACCCCACTGAGGAGGGCCCCTAGCAGAAGGGGGGAAGGGACGAGGGAAAGGATGGTACCAACTCATGATATATCCATACTACATATGTCTGTAATTGAGAAATAAAGAACAAATAGAAGAAAAATAAATAATATGGCACAATTTTTAAAAAGACACAATTAGAGCAGGTGCAGCTGAGGTGAGGTCTCCCATACAACCAGAATTGTTTTACATATGTATAGAATCTTGCTTTGGGGAATTGGCCCAATTTTACAAATTGTCTGTAGTAGACAGAGTTTATATTTCCCATCCCACCAACTTTGAGATTGGGTATCTGATTTGAGTTGACCATGAAAGTAGGAGCAAGAGTGACAGCGGGGCAATCTTGAGCCACATCCCAAAGAGGCATGAGGCTTTCTCTTTTTTCTCTTGCACTTCTTCCCTTATGATGAGACAGAATGGCTGCCTCTTCCACTGTGGAGCCAGGATTGACACTTTTGGAGCAGCGCTGCCCAGCAGCTCATACACCATGAGCCAGAATAATCTTAGGAAGCTTTGTCACGCACACTACTGTGGAACTAGGGAGCTATTATAATAGTCAACATTGACTCAGAACACGATACCTAAGAGAGATGGGTATTTCTTACATAACAATAATTTATTATGTGAGATAATGTGTGTAATGCATATATTAAATACAAATGCAAGAGAAAGAACACAGGAGAAATATATTAGTACTACTGGGGGAATTTTTTGAATGTCTGCAGATAGTTCATTAAATAAAATGTAGCTCAAAGGGTTGGAGAGATGGCTTACCAGTTAAGCACTTGCCAGCAAAGCCAAAGGACCCAGGTTCAATTCCCTAGTACCAGTGTAGTCATGATAAGCCCAAAGAAGGCAGCATTCATAGAGCAGAAATGAAGATGTACAGAGGGATAGCAGAAGCAAGTAGTATGTATACCTATGATTGTTTGGAGCAGACATCCCCCATAAACTAGTGTCATGGTGCTTGATCCCCAGCTGATGGCAATTTAAGAAGTGAGGCCCTACTGAAAAAGGGTATTTGGAGGGGAAAGTTTAGGGGTGTTATAGCAGCAACTCCTTGCCAGTCAGTGTTTGACTCACTCTCCTGCTGCTATTTTCCATCTGCTGTGGCACAGGTGATGCCCAGCTTCTGCTCATGCTATGCTTACCTCTGCCATCATAGAGGTTCCAATCGAAACTGTAAACCATATAGAAACTTTCCTCCCATCAACTGCTTTTGGTCAGGTGCTTTGTCCCAGCAATGAGAAGAGAACTACACCATGTCCCCAGTGAAGACAGACAGTGCTTACCATTAGGCCTTGGAGTTAGGAAGACAGTAGATTTCGGGTTTACTGCAAAGAGAAAGATAATAGAAAAAACAGTGTAAGCAACAGAAAGTGATAAAATAAAGATAAAAGGTATCATGGTGACTTAACAATTCATTCCCAGACATTTTGCCAAGAGAAGAAATATTTGTTTATTTAAAGTACTTGTATAAAGAATGTTTATCACAGTTTATTCATAACTGCCAAAAAGCAAAACATGCCAAATATCCAACAACAAGCAAATGGACAAATAGTAGTATATTCACATGACAAAATATATTCACCAAATGCAGAAACAAACTTCTTCAAGTGGTTACCTTTGAACTGTGGAAGCCACGATGCCTGGCAGAAACGGAACATCTTAGAGGGAAGGTCTGTTTCAGCTCCTGGTTTCAGTCCATTGTGGTGGAGAAGACACAGAGAAGCAGCTTGATCCCTTGGTTGTGAAGTATGTTGTAGAGGCTGTCCACATCACAATGGACCAGGAAGCAGTCAGTGGCAGGATCTAAGGACTAAGTATGACCTTCAAAGGCCTACCCCTAATGACCTGCTTCCACCAAGTGTGAGCTACCTACCTCCTGAAGGTTCCATGGCCTTCTGCATACCAGTACTATCTGAGAACAAGCATTTAAAACATGAGCCTGAAAAATGGAGGAAGACTGATATAGTGTGCAAAAAGGACTGGAAATGTAGACTCTAGACCATTACGGTTCATGGGCCAAATTAAGCATGCATTTGTTTTTGTGATAAATAAGTTTTATTGAAACATAAAAACAATGATCCTATGGGAGATGTTTCATATTTGAGAAATAACACAACCAAACTTTGGAACAACATGGAAAAATCTCAAAAACATACCAAGCAAAAGAAGTCTTATATCCAGGCATGATGGCACACACCTTTAATCCCAGCACTCAGCAGACAGAAATAGGAGGATCTCCATGAGTTTAAGGCAACCATGAAACTACATAGTTAATTCCAGGTCAGCCTGGACCAGAGTGAGACCCTACCTCGAAAAAACAAACAACCAAAAAAAGTCTTAAAAGGATGACATGTAGTTACTATCTAATGTTTGAACTAATATACAATGAATGAAAATCGACATTGGGGAGCCTGCTGAGAGTGTCACTCAGTGGTAGAGCATGTGCTTAAAACCTGTGAGGCCGAGTTCCATCCATAGCACAGAAGCAAAAAAAAAAAAAGTCAGAACTGTGCTCACCTTTGGGAATAGTGTTCACAACAAGCCTTAGAATGAAGGAACAATAAGAAGACCAGGGTACTATTTAATATCTCAGTAGAGGGTTCAACTTATAGTTATTCATCAAAATAGTAAATGGAAAACAAAATTTATGTATTTTATTGTATATAAATTTTACCTTAAAAGAATGAAACAACCATAAACAAATACTAAACTCTAATATTATGCCACCAAAGTTGTTTAAAGGTAATGTATACAAATGTCTCCATTTAAATTTAATTTCCTCCCAAAAGAAAGTGTTTTAATGGATGGAAAAAGAAGACTGGATAAGAGGATAGTTTTATGATCAAGTATACCAAAATGTCAGGACTGGAATCTGAATTGTGAATGTATGGGTATTCACTGGGAAACCTTTTAAATTTTGAAAACTAGTAAATTTCATATAAACAAATAAATATAAAGTGGTAAAATAATAAAATCTTACAGCCAAAAGATTTCAGAACCAGCTAACTCATAGAAAGAACAGAAAATGGTCAATTATATATGAATGAATCCACAGAGGAATGAAACAGAAGAAATAAGGGGAAAAAAACACAAAGAAAATGAGAACCCTGGATTCAGAAAAGATGACCCTTCAATCCTACAAGAACAGAAATAGGAACAATGAGAAAAAAACAATTCAAAAGAAACTTTGTAGATCTTTATAAGGCTATATTCATATAGAAAATGCATAATTTAACAATACATAAAAATAGTAAAGTGAAGAACATTAAAGTCACACTTGGGGAGGCCCTGTGAGAGACGAAACTGAATGTGGCCTTCAATGTCTAGAGAGATTTTGTTGTTCATAAAGGGAGTGGGCTTAGGGTCTCCTCACAAGTCAGTAACAGAGAAGGGAAATTACATTCAAGCAGAGCTTTGTTTAATATATAAAATGAGGATGCCTGAAAGGAAGAAATTCTCAGTTTCCAGATAGATGTTTATAACACTGCATATAAATTGAATCCTAGGAATAACAAAATTTATAGCAAAAAATCAATCTATAATAAACAGGGTCTCTGAGCGAGGTGAGTTTAGGAAGGCTGATTGAAGAATTAAGGAAAAGCGGGCTGCTGGTCTACTCAAAATTAACCATCCCTTCTATTTGTTAACTAATAGTCAATGGTCAGTATACATCTAGACAGAAGGAGACCCATAAATCTTACTTACGTAAGCTTTATTTATAAAATCCGTCATTTTCTAAGCACTGGCATCCTGATACATAAAATGGAAATAATTCTCACAATGTCTAGGACATTACAAACCCACAGCAATGGCTTCTATTGATTTATGAGGACACATGAATGAAGATCATTTAACCACATACACGTGCCTGGAATTGCATTCCAGAAGAAGTGAATTGGTAGGCTTTTCTGGGTCATAAGAAAGAAAAATTAGAGGTTATGAAGTATAAGGTATAGTGTAACGCCTTTTTAAACATTCAGCTATAATAAATGAAATAAATCTCTTGTAAGAAATTTTGCAGAATTTGGAGTGAGTTATATTTGATTAAACAAGTAAAGAAAAAAATTGTATATGTAGTGTGTTTGTATGCACACTATATAAACATGTGTGTGGGCACATGTGCTTGTGGATATACACATGTGTGTGTGTGTGCATGTAGCAGCCAGAGATTGGTGTCAGGTGTCTTCTTTAATTGTTCTCCACCTCCTTTGAGACAGGGACTCTCACTTAACCTAGAACTCACCTATTAGGCTAGACTAGCTAGCTAGTGAGCCCAGGGGTTCTCCTGTTTGGGCCTCCCCAGTGCTCAGATTACAATTGCATGCTGCCAGGTAAAAATGCATTTTATGTGGGTACTACAGATCTGAAATCAGGTCCTCATGTTTATGTGGTAAGTACTCTACCCACTGAGTCATTTCTCCAGCCCAGGAGATTTTTTAATGATAAGAGGAATGATGAAAAGTGAACACTTCCAATCTTTAGGATTTAGAGAGGTAGGGGACATATTAAAATAAACACCACCAATGAGAAGAACAAAGCCACGATGGGCTTCTGCACATGCTTGTTAAAAACTTAAAATGTATGCTGGAGAGATTGCTCAGTGGTTAAGGCACCTACCTGCAAAGCCTAACTCAAATTTGATTCCTCAGTAAAGCCAGATGCACAAAGTGGTACAGGCATCTGGAGTCAATTTTCAGCAGCTAGAGGCTCTGGTGTGCCCATTCTCTTTGCCTGTCTTTTTTCTATCTCTCTTTCTCTGCTTGCAAATAAATGAAAAAAAAAAAATTTAATTCAGGAGCCATGCATGGTAGCACACACCTTTAATTCCAGCACTCAAGAGGCAGAAATAGGAGGATCACGGTGAGTTTGAGGCCACCCTGAGAATACAGAGTGAATTCCAGGTCAGCCTGGGCTAGAGTGATGCCCTACCTAGAAAAACCAAAATAAAAAAAAAAAAATTCAGCCAGGCATGGTGGCGCACGCCTTTAATCCCAGCACTCGGGAGGCAGAGGTAGGAGGATTGCAGTGAGTTCAAGGCCACCCTGAGACTACATAGTGAATTCCAGGTCAACCTGGACCAGAGTGTGACCCTACCTCAAAAAAACAGCAAAGAAATATTCAAAACATTATAAAAATATATGTAAGGCAAAAGTCAAAGTGTCAATCTTTAACTAGGCAAAATACAGACTTAGAATCAGTACCTCACCCAGATCCTCTAGAGAATGTTCAATCAGTGATGACAGGTCACTCTGATTAAAGCAGGCTTCTAGGGGAGCCCAAGAATAAGGAATTGTTCAATTTTCCAAGTTTATTCCAAGGGTAAGCAAGGTTAAAAAAACAGGGCTTTAGGAGCAGCAACTGATCACCTGTGATCCTCAAACCAGCTGGGAACTCCAGAGGCAAATTCTTGGCAGACCAGTACAGACACTAGAATCCAAATCCTTGCTCTGGGCTTTTTAAAACCTTCCTGGGGATTCAGTGCAAGTCTCAGTGGAAAACAGCAGCCCTGGTGGGCAAAGGAAGACATCATGATAATAGATGTATTGATCACAGTAGGACTGGTAAAATGTTATACAATTTAAGAGTGTTACTTGTGGGCTGGAGACATGGTTTAGCTCTTAAGTCACTTGCCTACAAAGCCTAAGGACATAGGTTATATTCCCCAGGACCTATGTAAGCTACATGCACAAGGTAGGACATGTGTCTGGAGTTTATTTGCAATGCCTGGAGGCCCTGGCATGTCCATTCTCTCTCCTCTCCCTCCCCCCCTCCTCCTCCCTTTTGTTTTTTGTTTTTGAGGTAGGTTCTCACTCTAGCCCAGGCTTACCTGAAATTCATTATGTAGCCTCAGGGTGGCTTCAAACTCATGGCAATCCTTCTACCTCTGCCTCCAAAGTGCTGGGGTTAAAGGTTTGCCCCACCATGCCTGGTTACATGCCCATTCTCTCTATGTTCCTCTCTCTCTCATTCTCTCCCTCTCTCTTTCTCTCTCTCTCTCCTCTTTCATAAATAAGTAAACAAATAAAAGATAAATAAAATATTTTAAAAGACTGTCACTTGCATGATAAACATAATTAAAAATTCTTATTTCATCTTGCACTCTCCATTTAAGATGTAGCAGTAAATTTTACCTCCCCATAGAGGAAAACACGGTTTGTCTCAGGACTTCACTGCTCATTCTTATTGTCATCTCTCAGGTCAGACACTTTGCAAGATGACACTTTTTCCAAAGCCTTGGTAGGGACATAGAGACTATGCTCGTTTGGGCAGGCCAGTGAATGAGAAGGGGAAAAGGGAAGGAAGAGAGGCAAAGTTCATCTGTGGCTGGAAGCATGAACTTTCTTATATGGCCCAGTGTCGGTGCATATTCAGAGTGACATTCCCCAGGTGATACCTCAGGCTCACTAGAGGCCACAGTGTTGGCCTGAACTGATGAACCACACTCCCATCATCTGGGCCCTATCTTAAGTTCCTCAAGCGATTAATCCTGGTCACTCATTGGCCTTGACAGCATCACAGCATTCCCCTTGCCTTCTCCAAAGCCATGGATGATACAAGGCTCAAGCCATTTCTGGCTTTGTGAAGCTCACCTTGGATCACTAGGAAACCTTTATGTAATTGTCCCTTAGAGTCCACAGGGGTGGGTTTCCAGACTTCCTGCACATACCAAAACCCTTGGATGTTCTATTCCTTTATGGAATGTGCTGTGGTTAGTATCCACGTGTAAGCTAAGCACACTCTGTATACACTAATTCATCTTTAATACATGTATTAATTAATATACAATAACTAGTGCAATGATGGTGCTATGTGAGAAGTCAGCATACTGTATTTTAAGGAAATAGTGGCAAGAAACTCTGTATACAGTATAGATGTAAATATTTTCCCCAAAGATCCACTACTGGTTGAATCTATGGATACAAAACCCATGAATACAGAAGGCTAACTATATACTACTGGTAGTGCAGACAACCCATTATCCCTTAGACTTCTTTTCTTCCTCAGGCACCTCCAAAGCAGCTGTCTTCCCAGCTACAGAGACACACACAGACTCTCTGAATAGACCCCTTGAAGCCACCTGCTCCCACTGGGGGTCTGGGGAGGCTATACATTGGGGCAATAGTTCTCTCCCAAGAAATAACTCTCTCATACATTCTTTGGCCCTCTCAACTCTTTTTACTATCTTTAAATAGGG
The DNA here is from genome assembly GCF_020740685.1 of Jaculus jaculus. NCBI lineage: Eukaryota > Metazoa > Chordata > Mammalia > Rodentia > Dipodidae > Jaculus > Jaculus jaculus. The sequence continues at coordinate 38,516,013 of NC_059103.1, forward strand.
AGGGAGTTCAAAAGGCCTTGAACCAGTTTGGGAACAGTTTCTTTGTAAAGCTGCTATGTGGTTATTTGTCTTTACAATGGCAAGTGTGTTAGGACTTGATGTCTATATAGAAACTTTCATTTTAATGTCCTGTTACAGAACGAGGTTTTATGGTATTCTAAACAACCTCATGAGGTATTGCTATTGACCAGTCATGTATCTGAAACAGAGTAAGGCAGGGGTTTGTACCCTCCAACTCTAAGCCATGCTCCTTCAACGACCCCATGACATGGACGGAACTCACTGAGACAGCGGTAGGAGCCAGTGGCACAGAGAACGGTGCGTCTCTTCGGAAGCTGAGAGCCAAGTGATCACCCGCCTGCAGATACATGACCAGGAGGAAAACTTCAAAGAGCATATTCAAGAATCGGTAAATGAGCCGGGCCTGGTGGTGCATGCCTTTAATCCCAACACTTGGGAAGCAGAGGTAGGAGGATCACCATGAGTTGAGGCTACCTGGAGACTACATACTGAATTCCAGGCCAGCCTGAGCTAGAGTGAAACCCTACCTCGAAAAAAAAAAAAAAAAAAAGAAGAATCAGAAAATAACAATCAAGTATCATCTTAGTTAAGTTTTTTTTTGATTGAAAATAATAAAGACAGCTTGAAGCAAATATGTTTGTTTTCTTAACTACAGTGATGGTCTCTTGGATTTTAACATATATCAAAATGTAGCAAACTGTCACTTTTAACTATATGCACTTTACTATGCCAATTATATCTCAATAAAATTATTTTTAAAAATGAAGGAGTTTACAGTATATAAAGCATTGAGTTTAATCCCCAATACCTCAGGGGAGAAAAAGTCTTAAAAAGAAAATGCAAAGTGAGTTACAGAAGGACATCAAAGAAATATTATCAGGGATAAAGATGCTCTCTAACAACAGAAATGTGTAAAGGTCAGAGGAGAACTAGGTCAAACAGGAGGAATGCACAAGGCCTTGGGGTCAATCCCCAGTGCTGCCTCCCCAAGATAAAAGAAATGCGTCATGAGGTAAATACAGAACTAATGTTCCTGAGATATTGATAGTCAGTGCCTGTGGACATTTTACTGTCCTTATTAGACAGTAGTAAAAAGAGTCATAAATATTTAAATATGTAATATGAAACAGACTTTACAGTAAAATTCTTGTAAAGATCAAATGAGATGAAGTATATAGTATCAATTTGAAATGCATAACTTGCTAGATCAATGTAAGTGGATATTAGTGGTAGGAAATGTTATTTCTGATTAACTCGGAGTTCTCCAGCAGATACTTCCTTGCATGGGGGACTGGATATCATGCACTGCCTTCTCATCTACAGGCTAAGATCTTTCCAAAAACAGTAGAGACAGAGACACAGACGAGTCTCCTGACATAATCCTCCATAGGTCTGACCTGCCCAGCTAGGGTGTGTCCATCCCTGCCACCAGCAAGATGCCTGCAAGATGGGAATGAGAGCTGGGGACAAGCCTTATGCTGCAGGTGTGCTGGCGCTTGTCCAGCCATCTGAAACAGAAGTTTCCACACACATGTGCAAAGTCATCGACAGAGGAAGAGGAGGGTGTCAGTCCTTTCTGACATTTCGGCTCTGTGTCTTCCCCCTAAGAGTAGCATCTCCCAAGGATGAGACTTTTCACACACATTTCCACAAAGCCCCATAACTCCAAGCCTCAGGCACACCCCCTCCCCATGTGCAGCTGCTTCCAAATGGACAGTGCTCACCAGAGTCACAATTCTTACGTGGCATCCAAGGGCCAAACTTGGCATTTGGTCAACAGAGGGCAGGGGGATTAGTGTCTGGTATCCATAAGTGCCTATCATAATGCCTGACATAAATTAGGGACTCAATAAGTATTTGTGGAGTGAAGAAATGAATGAAGAGAGGAGAGAAGGAAGGAAAAACATGCTTATCCTTTTAAGAAGGTGGAGCTCCCACAGCAATGCCCCTATGCAAATACATACCAGCACACTGGGGAATTTGGGAGACTTACAAAGTGAAGGATTAATAGCCTTCCATGAAAACTATGAGGGATTAATAGCCTTCCATGAAAACTAAAGGGAACTAAATAGTTAATAGCTATCCCTAAAGCTTACAGGCAATACAGAAGTTTGACACCTTCCCTGATTGATGTTCTCCCCTTAGTCTAGCTGGCCTTGAAGGATCAGAGACCATCTGAGTATCCTCCCTTAGACATTCCTGGCTGAGAAGCCTATTCTGAACAAGGACACAAACCGCTACAATTTTCTTATCAACGGCACCTGGTCACATCTATTTTTCTTAGGATACTCCTTATAAGCTTACACCCAGGCTGGCTCAGTGCTTCAACCTTCATCCCAAAGGAGAGCTGAGGCCCCTCGCTGTTTTCTCTAAATAAAACCATCTTGTCTGTAAAGATCATGTCCAGTGTCCTCTGTTGCTTTTCTCTTACACTCTCCTTACATTTCTGGTGCCATGACTCAGATGCCCCCCAGGGGGCTTTCAGACTGCACGCCCCCCTTCTTCTCTCCTTCTCCCCACCTCCCTGCCAGTGTATCATTCCCTCAGGAACAAAGACACTCACAGAGCTCACTATTTGGACTAAATGGTGTCCAGTCTGACCTGAGACCTCTGGACTTCTGTGGCTTTTGTCTACATGAGCAGCGCAAGTTCCGTTCAGCCCCGTGGCTCAGGAAGCATCATTGGTGCTCTGTATGAACCCAGCTTTACACCTGGCCGCTTTCCCCTTCTCTGCTCCCTCTCACCCTGACCCTCGGGTTGCATGACCTTGGCAGCCCATTTGTGGAGACTGAGGAGTTCTGGTCAGGGCAACTCCCTGATGAATGTCCAAAATCCCTCTCTGAGCTCATCCAAGTCTCCGACAGCCCTTTGGGTAATCATCTGGGTCATATCTCCCTCTCTTCTCTCCCCGGACTTTTGAACTCCAGACTACAGGCCTCTTGCCATGTGATCCACTGCATCCACGTCCTCATCAAATTACAACTTCAGGACAAAGTATTCCTTCTCGGTCTGTAGTGGAAGGCGCCCCACTGCAAACCTCAGAAACTCCAGGAACTTCTCACTTTCCAGTTCCTGGATGAGCAGAGACTCCTGGAGCCTCCCATGTGTTGTTCCACTGGACATCCCAAGCCTTATGAGTATGATGATGCTCCCTCCTAAACTTTGAGTTTCTTTTACCCTCCCTAAGCCCAGAAGATGTCCCTGTTGGCAGGATTGGCCACTCTAGTCTTGTCCTCCAAAATGGGCTCTAAATTATCTGCTCCAAAGACACTCAATTAGCACGTCTCAAGGTTAATTTAAAGAAGCTCAAACTTTCTGAGCTCCTGCCTGCCAAGTTACTCTGACTCTCTATGCAAATTTGGCCACAATATTCTTTAGATAATGGCCACCACTGGCCTGAGTTTGGGTGATTTCTACCAGCAATGCAAACCTGACAGCCACAGTAAGTCTTTATATTGTTACATAGGACACCTGTTTACAATAGGTTATACTCATGTTTTCCTATTGGATAAGTCATTTACTTATTTGCTATAAACTTATTCTAATAAGTAAAACTGCGTCTAATTATATAAAATATATTTCATTGTATTATATAACCAATATAATTCTATAAAACATAATTTTGTTGTTTATAAAATAAAAAAAAACTGATAGCAAATTATCAAGACTAATCAAAGTTTTAGCCTTTCAGCCTAATGTATTTTCTCTTCTATAGATAAGACTCTTTGATCTTTGGACCAAGTAAGTAAGGAGCATAAACCTTCTATCTTAAAGACTTAACACACACACACACCAAAAAAAAAAAAACCTTTAAACTTAAATTTCAAAATTAGTTAATTTCTTAATCTCTATCATATCTGAATTTAAAATAACTTAAGATATGACAAATGTAACTTCAATACTAATCTCCTATACCAAATGTTTATATTTCCACAAATTCCAATTAACCTCCCATCCAATTAACAACTGCTTCCTTACCCATCTCCTATATTATTATTTTCTACCTTAAATATAATTTCCATGTCATGTCATGTAAATCTCATGTCACATTCAAGAAAACTCATACATGAATAACCAGATCACAATTGCTAATAGATTTGACATGATCTAGGTGTTTCTTTCCTAATGGCTCTGATAACTATCACTCTCCTGAAGAACTGCTCCTTGCCTGTTCATAAGATCAACGAGGGATAATAGCCTACTAGGAACACAAACTGCAAGATAAAGCTTGGCAAGTGAAAACTGAAACTCCCAAAAGTTATACCTGTGTGACTGAGACTGCAATACTGGTCTACAATGATTGTGGATGTAAATGCTACTAACCCAGAGCCAATAATATTTTGGGCTGTATTAGCCTTTTTAGTGGCCAACAATAGTATTTCTCTACATGTGACCTGACATCTCTCTGTGACCAACTAAGATATCTTTTGCTATAAGTTTAAAAATTTCACAGCTCTACTCCCTTCAAGTTGAACCTATCCTGTCTATGACATGTACTTTATTCTCCTTATTATAATAATGTTCACCCTCTCTTTTGGTCCTTAAATACTCAGATGCTTCACTGAATTCCTCCTGAACAGAATACATGCCTTCACTGCACAATGAGGCACTGAATTCTTCATGGCCACTGAACATCAGCCCTGAACATCCAACTACCACAGGAGTGCATGGGACACCCTGAGAGATCTACTGCCTCCCCTCAGCCATGAAGCAGTTAGAACATGAGTCTTCATCCCCAGCCCTAGCCCATGCAGTCCTCCTAAAATGTCCCACTAACTCCCAATTCTCCCCAATTTCTTTTATTCTTCCAGAGTCTGGAATGAAGGGTTAATAGCCTTCCCTGAAAACTAAAGGGAAGTAAATAGTTAAGAACTGTCCCTAAAGCTTGCAGACAATACAGAAGTTTGGCACCTTCCCTGATTGATGTACTCCCCTTAGCCTAGCTGGCCTTGAAGGACCAGAGACCATCTGAGTATCCTCCCTTAGACATTCCTGGCTGAAGAAGCCTATTCTGGACAAAGACACAAACAGTTACAATTTTTTTTATCAACTGTACCTGGTCCAGTCTGTTTTTTTTAGGATCTTCCTTATAAGCTTATACCCTAGCCTGGCCCAATACATCAGCCTTCATCCCATGGGAAAGCTGAGGCCTGTCGCTGGTTTTTCTAATAAACTGTCTATCTGCAGAGATCAAGTCCAGTGTTCTCTTTTGCTTTTCTCTTACATTTTTCTTACACTTAAAGCATCCTCCCAAAGTGGGCATCAAGTCCCTGGTAGGAATATGGACAATAGGGGCCTTCTATGGCTCAAGTATACTGTCCTTTTCCCCAGATCACAGCTAACCTGAAGGGATGGGTTCACAGTGTCCAACTCAGAGAAAATGATTATACTAGACCTTACTTTAGAAAGGGATGAAGGGAGAAAGAAATGGTGGTAGGGAAGGCATAGACTTTTTCTTATCTTCCACTTTTCCTTCCTGAAACAAAGTATGATTCCTCTAGGCACAACAGACCTTTTGCAATCATGAGGACAAAGGTTCTTTGCCAACCTCTCTTGTATGATAAAGCTGAAAGATGAAGCCTGAGTGTAGGTACCAAGGTGGACACATTGTATCAATTGTAGACTATCTTCCTGCACACTTCCTCTTGCAGGACAAAATAAAACCTCTACGTGGTCCATCACAATCAGGTTACTGCTTTCAGCTATTAGATGTGCTAATAACTGATGAGCCTGAATCCCAGTATGGCCAAGTGCACAGACAGGCTCTCCTGAAGGAGGATCCCACTGGCACACTCTCCAGGGAGCACTCCCAGAAGTAAAAGCTGTCATTATTAATTTCTGTACAGCAAATTGCTCCTAATTGAAATATTTCCTCTCAAAGGGAGGAGGGAGTCAAGAGGTCAACAAGCCTGGAAAAGTTCAAACGTAAAAGGCCAGAGACCACTACCCAAGGTTATAGGAGTAATAAACTACTGAGGGACAGACTGACCAGCATTGTGTAGCAATTTCCTCTGAATTGAAATATTTACTCCTTGGGAAAGAAAGGAGACTCAGGAGACCAGTGAGTTTGGAGAAAAAGTTATAAGACCCTCATTAAGGTTATATAAGAGCAAAACAAATAATGCAAGTGAGGAGACAATCCTAGCAGCCTGGCTTCCTGCAAGTCATGCAATAAGCTCCAGAGATGCAGCTTCCCTGGGTCGTCACCAACGCTGGGGCAGGCTTTTTGGTGATAGAGCTGCATTTTAGTCACCCATGCTCCTATAAGCAACCCCTCACCCTGCTCTGTAACTAACCCAGGTAACTCATTGGTTCATCAATGCTGTTTTTAATGGAACTGTGCTTTGGCCTGTTATCTGTGTCTTATCTAGGATGAATAGACGTGTGTTTGTTGTTTCCCCTAGAAAAGTTTCATGTGACAGTTGTGGTCTCCAAGATTCATACATAATGCTACAAAATAAAGAAATAGGACAAGGTACTGTCAGATGCTACTAAGGTTGGCCTAAAAATGAGGTCATCGAGCCAGGTACACACTGGTCTGAAAACAGGACTCATAATCTTGATTGGGGTGAAGCTTCTTGGATTCAGGTACAATGGGAAGACAGGTTTTCCAGAATAAAGTGGGAAGAACAGAACGAGTACTGAAGCTACCAGACAGTCAGCTGGCAGGCTGGCAGCTATGCCTCTGGCTCCATAGGCTCAGTAGGGTGAAATTAGGAGATGGTGACAAGAGATTATATCCCATGAGCTAGAATCAGGAACCTCTACATTACAGCAATAGCTTCCAACAAAACCAGCTAAGAGTAGACAAGGGCTTATTGAACTTGTAGGACACCATACTTAAAGCCCCTGACTTGATGTTTGGAGACACCAGGGAAACAGGGCAAATGCCTATGGCTTCCTACCTATAAGCGTCCCCATGAGTGATCCCTCTGCTTAAAGAAGAGCTCATTATCCCCTTCAGAGATGAAAGTATCAGTTACACACTTTGTAGCTCCCCCTTGCATCTAGGGAAAGCTTATGACCTAACCTTCACCTGGGGAAGCAAAGGAGAAGTATATTGAAAGATTGCCCTCCCAAACATGTCCTTCCCTTGAAGAAATGTCAGAATATGGCACCTGTTAACTAGTCAGACTTTGTTACAGTGACAAAATATAAACTCCAGCGAGAAACACTTTAAAACGAGGAAAGATTTATTTTGGCCATCAATTTCAGAGTCCAAGAGCAGCAATGCCTATTACTTTGGGCCTGAGGCAAGACAGACTATCACAGGTGAAGGATCATGGGGCAGAGTTGGCTTACCTCATGGCAACCAAGAAGCTGGGAAAACACAAAGAAGTGGCCAGGAAGAAGGAACTTCTTTTCAGGGTGTGCCTGTAGCAACCTGATTTTTCCATCTAGGCCTTACCTGTTGATGTTTCCAACACCTCCCACACTAATACTCCTACCTGGTAACACAGCCTCCAATACATGAACTTGTGGGGGACACTTCCTATGCAAATGATAGCAGTGTTTTGGACTCCTGTGGGCCTCTCATCATCTTAAAGAAACATCATCAAAATGCAGAAGAGGGAAATGGACAGTGGGGTGCCCTTGGGTCTTAATGACTTACCTCCTCCACACAGCCTGTAAGTTGGATAATAGGGATCCTTAGGCTTGTGTCACTTCTGGTTGTGTTTTCTATTACTCACAGCAGCTAAGAGCATACTGGCTGGCATAGGGGGAAGGGAGGGGACCCAACGGGCCCAAATCGTCATAAGAGAGAGAAGACGGCTGGAGAGAAGGCTTAGCGGTTAAGCGCTTGCCTGTGAAGTCTAAGGACCCCGGTTCGGGGCTCGATTCCCCAGGACCCATGTTAGCCAGATGCACAAGGGAGTTCGTTTGCAGTGGCCGGAAGTCCTGGCACACCCATTCTCTCCCTCTCCCTCTCTCTCTCTCTCTCCCTTTCTCTCTGTCACTCTCAAATAAAAATTTTTAAAAAATGAACAAAAAAATTTTTTAAAAAAGAGGAAGAAGAGACATAATGTCACCTTTTAACCTTCAAGACCACACACTTAGAGGCCTAGAAAGAGACATCAGGTCCCAGAAATTGAGGTGTTTTTAATGATTTACTATGATAACCCAACCTGTCACTTTCTAAATACCTGTTCTGCAGATATCAAGAAACACAGCAATGTGAGAAAGATCACACACAGCAAACACAGTCATCAGAGAAGGTTCACTCAGCTGGAGGCCAGGGGTCAAAGATCCAGAAGACATGTCCCATGTGAGCAATACAGAGGGAGAAGGGCAACACTTTCCTTGCATTAAAAGCCAATTGTAGGTGTTGATAGGAAAATTAGCATGCATCTGAAGAGTAATACTGTCCAGTTTGACTAAACATTTTGGCAATAGATAAGGTAGGAAGGATCAAACATCCTTCCTTCGCTGTGTATCCATTCAGTGATACATTGCATGTGTATTTAGTAACACACTGCCAATGTTGGCTCATTTTCTTTAACCCTCACCTCACAAAAATCTTTTGTCAATCATCTTTCAAACACTGTGACAAACTACCTGTTATCGACTTAAAGAGTCAATGTTTATTTTTTCTCACAGTTTCAGTCTATGATCATTTGGCCCTTTGCCTCTGGACATGCAATGCACAATATAACATGCGGGACGCTGTGGTGGAAGAAGTCTATCCCCTCACAGCAGCCAGGAAACAGAGAGAGAGAAAGGAAGGGGTGGGGTTCCGATGCCACCTTCACAGGCAGAGAGACAGAAAGGAAGGGGTGGTGTTCTGATGCCACCTTCACAGGCAGAGAGAGAGAAAGGAAGGGGTGGGGTTCCAATGCCACCTACACAGAGAGAGAGAAAGGAAGGGGTGGGGTTCCAATGCCACCTACACAGGCAGAGAGAGAGAAAGGAAGGGGTGGGGTTCCAATGCCACCTTCTCAGGCATAGAGAGAGAAAGGAAGGGGTGGGGTTCCAATGCCACCTTCACAGGCAGCGTCCCAATTACTGCCACACTTCCTCCAACTAGGCCCCGCCTCTACAAGATGCCATCTCCCAGAAGGTTCCATAGGCTGATGTGGTAGTTTGAATAGATGGCCCCCAATATATCCAGGGTTTTATTAGTTTGTAGTTTGTAGTTTGCAGCCCCCTTACTTGAGAAGGTAGATCATAGGGTTCCACCCTCAGGTGTGGAGATTGATTTGAGGTTCCAGCCTAAATACATGCAAAGTACCTGAGTTCCTCTTGGAGATCCTGAAGTGTGATGTGTGGCTTTTGGCTTGGTTTGGGGATTCATTCTCTCTCTCTCTCTCTCTCTCTCTCTCTCCTTGGTCCTATGAAAGTAGGTCAGCTTCTTTTGCCATTATGTTACCTCCCCTGGTTCTGTAAGCTTAAATAAATATACCTTCCTTGATAACTGTGCCTGGTCTGGAAATTCATCTTAGCAAACCTGAAGCTGTCTGCTACAGAAGTGGGGTGAGCTGCACCTGACCATGTGGATTTTGGTCTTTTAGAACTTTTGTTTTGAAGTAATAGCAATGGATTTGGTGCTTGTGACTGAAGATGCCTTCTAGAGTGGTAAGCCAAGTTTTACAGACTATTCTGATGAGAGTTTGAGAATGCTAAATGCAGCAAGAATTGTATTTGGAGGCCCAGCTTATGAGCTTGAAGGTCTTGGCTTATGAGATTTCTAAGGGGAAGAAAAAACTGCAGAGGACTTTGTTAGAACTGGGATACTGGCATAAGGGCTGGCTGCATTCTGTTGCTCAGGCCCAGAGAGTTTGATCAAGGTTAAATTTGTAATGGACTGATGTGCTTGACTAAAGATACTGGACTGAAAGATTTAAGACTTTAAGTTGGAAAACCTCAAGCAAGTTAAAATTACAGAAACTGAGACTGGTTTTAGGTTACTGAAGCGGCTATTGTCAACACATTAGCAATTTTAAAGAAGATGGCCCAACTGCTTTACATTAAAACAATGTAGAGGATGCCTGAGGAAAGAGGATGATAGAAATTCAACTCTTTTGGGAAACAGTTGAGTGGAAAAGGAACTTGCTTTTCTTATGATTTATTTCATCCCTGAATTAAGAATATGGCTGTGCCCTGCACACCAGGCATTAGTGTTGGAAGCATGAAAAATGTGTGGCGTGCTCATGAATCATACATGGTTCCAGGAGCTGCTACTGAAATGCAGCATGAGGCAGGGCATGATGACCCTGATAGGCTGAAGAGCCTTTGGAAGATGGACCATGGTTTGCATGGAGAACCAAAGATGTTTTGGATATGCCAGGACTATATAAGGGCTACCATGGAGTGCACTGTTGGCCTAAGATGGAAATGTGCCCTCGCTACTCTGCCCAGCTGGGGGGCGGGGGGGAGAGAGGAAGAATTGGAAAATCTAGAGTCTGACAGTCTCTGGTTATAATGAACTTGAACTGTAGAAGTTTGATGATTGCTTGATAGTGGTTGAGTTTGCATTGTCATACTTTCTCCTTGCTATGCCTTATACCAGTTGAAAATGTTTATTCTGCCTTTATATGTAGAAAGTATATAACTTGTTTAATTTTACAGGACTCATAACTAAGAGACAATCTTAAGTCTCAAAGAAGGCTTGATACTTTGGAACTACCTTAAGTTGGTCAAGATTGTGGGGACCTTTGAAATTGGACTGAATACAACTTACAATGTGTGATGGCTGTGAATCTACTGGGGGCCAGGGGTAGGATATGGTAGTTTGAATAGATGGCCCCAATTATTCAGTATTTTATTAGTTTGTTGTTTGGATCAGCAGCCACCTGGCTGAAGGAGGTGGATCTTAGGGTTCAGCCCTCAGGAGTGGTGGTTTGAGATTCCAATCTAAATATATCCAAAGTGCTGCATTCCTCGTGGAATTTCTGAAGTATATTGTGTGGCTTTTGGCTTAGCTTGGGGCTTCTATCTCTCTGCTTGGACCTGTGTAAGCAGGTCAGCTTCTTCTGCTATTATGGAACTTCCTCTGGATCTGTAAGCTTCAATAAATATCCCTTCCTCCATAACTGTGCCTGGTCTGGAAGTTCATCTTAGCAAACCTAAAGCTGTCTGCTATACCTGGTGACCAAACTTTCAAACATGGGTATTTGTAGGACTTTCAAGATCCAAGCCATAGCAAATCCTACTGTGACAGTTTATCATGACTGTCAACTTGACAGGATCTTAACTCACGTGTGAAGGATGATCTAGATTAGGTTAGCCTCTGAACATTCCTGGGACGGATTATTTTGATTAGGTTCATTGAGGTGGGAAGACCCACCTCACTGTGGGCATTACCATTCCTTGGGCTCAGGTTCTGGTATAAAAAGAAAAGAGTTAGGTGAGCAACAGAACTCATCATTCTCTGCTTCCTGACCAAAGACTGAATGTGACCAGCTGTCTCAAACTCCTACCATCATGCTTTCCCCACTCTAGCAAACTATAACCTAGAGCTGTAAGATAAAATAAACCCTGCCTTCCTTAAACTGATCTTTGTCAGGTATTTTGTCCCAACAATGAGAAGGTAACTGATATACCTATATGTGGACACATTCTTCTTTGCAGATTAAGATACTGAGGCCATGATAAATTAGCATCCCCTAAGTCACATGGTCACTTTGGCTTCATTTGAGGATCTCTATCTCACATTCTGTTGTATGTATAAGCCAAAGATGGAGAATGTGAGCAATATGAATGAGCATGGTACATGTGTGAGTATGCAAGTCTGTGTGTGTGTGTAATAGCAAATGTATGTGTATCAGATTGCATGGTGAGGGACAGGAATAGCCAATAGCCAATTTGATTATCTTCATTCTTGCCATGGCTGAGCTAGCTTGAGTGCCAGGTGGTCCTTTGAATAAGCAAGGTATTGGTGTTAGAGCTTGGGAAAGTGCTGCAGGTCTGCAGTATTATAAACTCCCTGGAGGTGGGCTCTGTGGTCTCTGTTCCAACCTCAAACTAGGAGGATCCAGCAACTACTTTCTGGACTGAAAATAGGGTTGAAGTTAAGTCGGTAGTTAATATCAATCTTGAATGATATGTATGTGGGTATAGCTTTTCTGACAGGGTTTTACCCATCATCAAACACATTTGCCAGCCATCAGCAAACACATGTTTTGTTAAGCTGCTATTTTTATGTCTCAAAGCAGGGCTGGAGCTAGAGCTCAGTGGTAGATGCTTACCTAGCATGTGCAAAAACCTTGGTTCAATCCCCAGCAAGTAAACAAAAAAGGTGTCACTGGTGTCAAGAAAATGGAAATACTCTTAAAACAATGAAGTTGTTGCCAGGAGCTTCTGGACATTAGGATGGGTGGAAGAGCACCTAAGTGACTCTACTAAGAAACAGATAAAACTCACTTTCACCTCCAGAAAGATGAACAAGCAAGCAGAACTTCCAAGCCACCTGGGGCTAACATTCCTACTGACGATTTGCTCTCCAGAGCCTGATCAGGAAGAAACAGGAGAAGACACTGCCACTTTCTCTTCTAGGACCTCGAGACTTACATCCCTCATGCAAGTTCCTATGCTCAGTTATTCTTAATGTCCTTTTAGAGCATAGATAATCAGGCAAGTTCACAACTATCAAAGTTGCCCCCATCCAAGTGTCCCTGTCTGGTGAAGACCAGCAACTGCCAACCTTGGTCACAATACAGATAACTGTGGAGGTCTGAGATGACCTCCACACCCATCCTCCCTTCTGGGCCCTCCTTTCTGCAGCTCACACACACACCTACACACCTCATGATTCCTCTCTAACAGGGGAAAGCTATTCTCTATTCTCTAAAGATGATTCATGGAATTCCCACCTTAGATTTCTCCACACTAACCATCAATATATCCCATTATGTACTGGGGAGCTCATCAAGATGGAGCCTGTTATGCATTCTTGAGGTCACACCCTAAGTAGTGAGGCCAAAGTTTATTCCTGGCAGTTAGAGAATCATTTTATAAATAAGTGGTTTCACCATAAAGGGTCCCTCAGTGAGAATGGCTCTTGAAGGTGGTAGATTAAGTGTAACTGTAGGCAAGCTGACAGCCTAGGTAAGAAGCATGTCAGAGTACAAGTGAGCTTGGATTATTCTGTAGTTATATACTTAAATCTATCCTGATGAATAAAAAGCAGATTATGACTTAAGTTTAACTAATAATGTATACTAAATGCTCATAATACTCCTGGCATCTCTAGTAAGAATGATTTTAGAAGGAGAAAGTCTTTTAAACATCCCTTTCCATGCTTCTTACAGACCTATAATAGCAGGGACAAAGATATTCTCTAAAGTTTCTCAATGAAATTCATGAGAGCTACCCATCTTGAGTTCCCTGATTGAGGCCTTGTGAATGAGACTAATAAAGAACAGATTAACAACAGGAAAACAAGCAGAAATGCATACACATAGTGTTATACAGGGATAAGCAAACCAAGTAAAGATTAGAACTGAGGCTCATAAAACACTTAACAAACAATGATAGATTTTCAGAGAAGTCATAGGAAAATGGAAAAAGAATGAGTTTACATGAGTTTACATAGCATTCAGAACAACAATGTTTATGGGGAGTACCTGAATCAGACTGCCACAGTAAGGTATGTTCCTCTGATACCATCTGTGGGCTGATATGGGTCCATAGTTGTCTCTGGTAACTAACTTCTATAAAAAGTTAATTTCAGGGCTGGGGAGATGGCTTAGTGGTTAAGGCACTTGCCTGAAGAGCCAAAGGACCTAGGTTTGATTTCCCAGGACCCATGTAAGCCAGTTGCACAAGGTGGCACATGCATCTGGAGTTCATTTGCAATGGCTGGAGGCCCTGGCATGCCCATTTTCTCTCTCTCTCTCTCTCTCTCTCTCTCTCTCTCTCTCTCTCTCTCTTTTTCCCTTCTCTCAAATAAGTAAAAATAAAATAAAATTGCTGGGGTGTGGTGGCTCACACCTTAAAAAAATGTTGGCTTAGAATCAACATGATGTCCAACTAAGCACACCTCACCTTGTAGGTAGGAAAGGCAAGAGGCAAGAACTCTGGGGTTCTTAGGGGTTTGTAGATCCTAGTAGACCTCCAGTGGGAGGGCACAGAGGAGCCAAGTAGGGAATTGTCTAGTTCCTACACTCTTCAGCAGCCCGCCCGTCCCCCAGTAACCTCAAGCATCTGTGGCAGCCACTGCACCGCCAGGCTCCTCCTGCACTACCTGAAGACTCAGTGGGCCCAGGTAAGCAGGCTAGTATTCCCCTTCCCTCACTCCCTCAGCTTTCCTACCACTACAGATATCCACACACAAATGCCATCCCATCCACCACCCCCATGCGTGTACCAGGTCCTCCTGAACTTCCAGCAGGCTACTCAGACCCAGGTCACCAGGCTAGCATATCCCCCTCCCTCTTTCAGTTTTCCCACCACTGAGGACCTCCTTGCGTCCACTGTCCCAGCCACTGCTTCAAGTGCAAAGACAAGGTCTTCCTGCACTTCCTGCAGGCTACCCAGACCAAGGCTAGCATTCCCCCCTCCCTCCCTTGGTTTCCCTGCCCTTTCCCACCACACCAACACACCCCCTCCACATGTCACCTGACCCTCAGCAGTCCCATATCCCAGTCCTGCCATATCACAGGACCTGACAGTCCCATCCACCCCCTGCTACATGTTCCCAACAGACCCTGCTGTCCCATCCCCTCATCCTTCAGCATTGCAGAACCACTACACAATCCCATCCTCCCCCCTTTGCCACCCCAGGGCAACATCAGTCTGCTGTGTTCCATTCCCCCTACCCTCTGGCCCTTGAGCCACCTGACCACACAGTCACATACCCTGAATCATCAACCAACAAACCCCTTCATCTGGTCCTCAGCCCCCACCAGAGCCTCACAGACTCCTTCCCACTGAGCAGAAAGGCCCCATTGCCATCAGGAGCCTAGTCAAAGCAAACATAAAAGGGAATAATCACTGAAGACACTTCAAGGGTAAACTATAGCTTCCTCCTGAATTAAATAAGACTTCTACACTGTGATGGGCAGACCACAGTGCAAAATCAAATGCAAGTGAATCCAACAAGGTTGCCCAGTCCCACAATGGAGCTGTCTAATCAAACCATAGAAGAGACAATAGAATCAGAATCCCAAAATGAAGATACAAGCTATGCAACCCTGGCCAAGTAATTAGCAGAACTTGCAGAAAAATCAACAAAGGTCCAATAATTGCATGAATGCTGTTCTCGCTAGATTAGACCTAATAGAAAAGAACCAGGAAGGGTTCCAAAGACAGTTAAATGATCAGAAGGAGAATGATAAAAAAAGAGCACCTCAATAATCAGCTGGCTAAGCTCAATGAAGACATAAATAAATGTAGGGATGAATTCCAAGAAGCAAAATAATTCAGAAAATGACATGAAAAGTGAACTCAACAGAGGGATGGAAACTATTTATAAAAAGGCAGTAGAAAATACTAACCAAATTGAACAAGTCCAAAACTCTACAGAAGCTCTCAAGAATAGAGTCAGCCATGTGGAGAATAGAAACTCAGATCTGGAAGGCAAAACTGGAGAAAGAGTTCATGAGTCCAAAAGCTTCAATAAGTTAAAAAAATTCTTGTGAACAGAACATGAGGGAATTTTGTATACCCTTAAATGCCCCAACATTAAGATCATGTAGATACCACAAAGGGAAGAAATTCTGACTAAAGACATGGAGAATTTATTCAACAAATCATCAAAGAAAATTTTCCCACACTCTCAAAAGAAAATCCCATATAGTTATAAGATGCTAACAGAACTCCAAACAGACTGGGCCAAAGGAGAAATTCTCCAAGATGTATTATCATTAAGACTCTAAATATAAATAACAAAGAGAAAGTCCTAAAAGTAGCTAGGGAGAAATTACATTACATACAAAGGTAACCCCATCAGAATTACTTCAGACTTCTCAATGGAAACACTCAAAGCCAGAAGGACCTGGAATGGAACACTGCAAAGTATAAGAAGTTATGGCTTCCAACCCAAACTACTCTACCCAGAAAAAGTATCCCTGATAATAGATGGTGCAAGAAAAACTTTCCATGATAAAAGTCAGCTTTACAACTAAATGAAAACAAAGCCAAACCTACAGAGAGTACTTCAGGGAATTCTCCACACAGAAGAATCAAATGACCAACCTCAAGTGCCTATAAGAAGCAAATCATAATAACCAAACTCAGAGAAGGCACAAAAAACTACAAAGTCCAAGAAAACACCAAACCACATAAACCACCACAATATGGGAGGTATTAAATAAAACTTCACAGTTATTGCCCTAAACATTAACGGCCTTAATTCACCCATCAAGAGACATAAGCTAACAGGGTAGATCAGAAAATAAGACCCCTCAACCTGCTGTCTTCAAGAAACCCACCTCACTACTAAAGACAGACACCTCCTCAGGGTGAAAGGGTGGAAAATGATATACCAAGCAAACAAAAATAAGAAACAAACAGGTGTAGCCATACTAACATCAGATAAAATAGACATCAAAACAAACATAATCAAAAAAGATAAAGAAGGTCACTTCTTACTTTTCCAGGGAATTATCCAACAAGAGGATATCACAATCATAACTCATTACCAAACACAGGTACATCACAATTCATAAAATAAAACCTACTTGACAACAAAACAGAAATAACCACCAACACCATCAGGGACTTCAATACTCCACTATTAAAAATAGATGGATCATTCAAACAGAAAATTAACAGGGAAACAAGAGAGCTCAACAATACCATAGATCAATTAGGCCTAACATACATCTACAGAACATTCTACCCAAAACCCACAGACTACACATTCTTCTCAAGAGCCCATGGAACCTTCTCTAAAATAGATAATATACTGGGCCATAAAGCCTGCTTCCATATATTTAGGAAGATCAATATAATTTCCTGCATGCTATCAGATCACAATGCTGTATTGCTAGAAATTAACAACAAAAGATGCACCAGGAATCCCACTGGCTCCAGGAAACTGAACAACACTTTTAAACAATAAATGGGTAGTATATGAAATAAAAAATGAAATTGCAAAATTTCTAAAATTGAATGACAATGAGAACATATTGTACCAAAACTGTGGGACACAATGAAGGCAATCCTTAGGGGGAAATTCATAGTACTAAATGCCTTCATAACAAAGATAGAGAGATCTCAAATCAATAGCCTAACCATCTACCTAAAGGCATTGGAAAAGCAAGAAGAATCGAACCCAAAAGGCTCCAGACAGAAATAAATAATTAATATCAGAGCAGAAATTAATGAATTGGAAATTGAGAAAACAATTAAGAAAATTGATGAAACAAAGAGCTGGTTCTTTAAAAAATAAACAAGATTGATAAACCCCTGGCCAATTTGATCAAGCAAAAGAAAAAAAAGAAAAGAAATGCTTTAAATTAACAAAATTAGAAATAAAAGAGGAGAGATTTCAACAGACATAAGTTATCCCTATTTGCAGATGACATGAGTCTATACTTGTGACCCAAGAACCTTCATCTCAAAACTCTTAAAGGTAATTAACTCCTTCAGCAAAGTATCTGGATACAAAATGAATATACAAAAAAAGTTGCCTTTCAGGCTGGATAGATGGCTTTGCAGTTAAGCACTTGCCTGTGAAGCTTAAGGACCCCAGTTCAAGCTTCAATTCCCCAGGACCCACATTAGCCAGATGCACAAGGGGGCACATGTGTCAGGAGTTTGTTTGCAGTGGCTGGAGGCCCTAGTGCACCCATTCTCTCTCTCTCCCTTTATATCTGCCTCTTTCTCTCTGTCTGTCACTCTTAAATAAATAAATTTTAAAAAATATTGCAAATCTAAGGTGGATGATGGATCTTTAAAAAAAAAGTTGCCTTTCTATATGCAAAAGACAAAGACACAGAGAAATAAACTAGTAACATTGGCCCATTTTCAATAACAACCAAAAAAAAAAAAAACCCTTGGAATAATATTAACCAAAGAAATAAAAGACCTATACAATGAAAACATAAAAACACTCAAGAAAGAAATTGAGGAGGACTTGAGAAAATGGAAAGACCTCCCATGATCTTGGAAAGGCAGAATTAACATTGAGAAAATGGTAATCTTACTAAAAGCAATACACAGATTTAATGCAATACAAATAAAAATCCCAACATTTTTCTTCACAGATATAGAAAAAAAAAGATCTCAAAATTCATATAGAATGACAGAAAGCCACGGATATCCAAGCATATCCTCATCAAAGGAAACACCTCTAGAGGCATCACCATACCTGATCTAAAGCTATATTACAAAGCCATAGTAACAAAACAACATGGTACTGGCATAAAAACAGGATTATAGACCAATGGAACAGAGTACAGGACCTGGACTTTGCATTAAGTAACTATAGGTACTTGATATTTGACAAACGCTCTAATAATGTAAACTGGAAAAATGACAGCATCTTCAACAAATGGTGCTGGACAAACTGGATAACCATATGCAGGAAAATGAAACTAAATCTATAAATATCATCACACACAAAAATCAAGTCCAAATGGATCAAAGACCTCAATATAAGACCAGAAACTCTGCTACTACTGGAAGAAAAAAATAGGAGGAACTTTTCACAAGTGGGGAAAAACTTCCTGAATGAAACCCCAGTAGCTAAGCAAATTAAACAATCACTCAACCATCAGGATCTCATGACGCTGAAAACTTTTTTCACACACAAACATATAGTAAGCAGAGCCAATAGATTACCCACAGAATGGGAGAAAAATTTTTCCAGCTATCCAACTGACAGAGGCCTAATTTCTAGAAACTACAAAGAACCCAAAAACCTAAACAATATAAAGTCAAACAACCCATTCACCAAATGGGGCAGAGAAATGAACAGGAAGTTCTCAGAGGAAGACATATAAATGGCAAACACATGCTTAAGAAAATGTTCAACATCCGTAATCATCAGGGAAATGCAAATTAAAACAACTGTAGATTCCACCTTACCCCAGTAAAGATAGCAAACATTTAAAAAAATCAAATGAAAACAAATTCTGGTGAGGATGTGGAGACATAGGAACCCTCATTTACTGTTGGTGGGAATGTGAGATTGTACAATCACTGTAAAAAATATTGAAAGCAATATGGAGACTCCTACAAAGGTTGACTACAGAGTTACCAACAGACACAGTTTATTCCCTTACTGGGCATTTACCATAAAAGCTCCATGCCTCAGTTCAGACAGATTTGCTCAAACATATTTATAGCTGCTCAATTCATAATAGCTAAGAACTGGAATCAACCCAGATGTCCATCATTAGACGAATGGATCACCAAGATGTAGTATATGTACACAATGGAATTCTATGCAGCAGTAAAGAAAATGATACAAGGAAATTTGAAGAAAAATGGTTGAACTTGGAACAGATAATTCTCAGTGAACTCATCCACTCACAGAAAGACAATCGTCACAGGGTCTCATTCATCTGTGGCTCCTAACCTGAATCTGCCTGAGATGCTGACATACCTAATAGGCATTTTGAGGACCAAATAATAGGAAGAGTGGTACAGGAGGAGAGGGTAAACTTCGGGAAGGAACACAAAACTAGACCCAAATGGAACTGGTACCATAAAATCCTATATCCTAAAACACAAACTAAAAGATTGAACCTTCATCAGGTCCCTAGAGGGAACACCTGAATCAAAGGACCCTGGAGAGAGTATGATGAACACTAACCTTAATCTTCTCCTGCCTCTCTCTCACTCTCTCTCTGTATCCCTCTCTCTCTCTTCTTTTTTTTTTTTTTTTTGTCTTTTATATTAGCTATCTCTTTCTTCCTTCTTTACCCTTTGCTCTAGCCTGTAACTCCCAGTACCAGGATATGGTTAACATCCACAATGAGCTTGATGATCAGAGACTACAAGGTTTCCCAAAAGAAGACAGATTTCTGTCAAAGTACTTGATGACCCACCAAAGGTTAATGGTAAGACACTACTGCCAAAGACACCATATGCTTTTGGTACAGAACATGGAGCGACCTCTCTGGAATCTGGAAAAGAGTCAGTCCCCAGACAACTTGTCTAGTGCCAGTGCCAGAAGGTGTTATATGAGCAACTGGGGGAAAATGACCAACATCAGTCCAAGCAACTAGTGGCGTAAGCTATTCAGCAGCAAACAACTTGATGTGATGCTCATTCAAGTGCAATAGTGGCCCACAGCCATGGTGGGAAACCAACTGCTCTTGAATTGGCTAATGGATCCACTCAGTGGAATGGAACCCATAGCTGGAAGGAAAACAAGTAAGAACCATATCCAAACAAATGCGTTCACTCTACAATATCAAGTTCCCACCAATCTTGGGCTACAAACGGGCCTACACCTATTAAATTCTCTCTAAACTAATAATGGTTATCCCATTTATCCAGTGCTGACTTCACTCTCTGTTGGATAATCTGCTTCTTTTTTCAGATGGACTCAGAACCTGAGGAGTGAATCAGCCCATCATACCTCACCAGGGTCCAGCTGAAACTATAGAGGAATTAAGGAAATGAGCAAGAGTTCTGTTTCTTGGGGAACCTGGTATCAGCACAAGGGTGAAGGAGACAGACACCGAGAACACTCAACTCCTACCAAACCAGGTATCCAGAGACACATAAGAGAAAGGGAAGGAAGGGAGGGGAGGGGAGGGAGGAGGGGAGGGGGAGGGAAAGGTAGAGAAGGGGAGGGGAGGAAGGGAAGGGAAGGGAAGGGAAGGGAAGGGAAGGGAAGGGAAGGGAAGGGAAGGGAAGGGAAGGGAAGGGAAGGGAAGGGAAGCACAGTTGGAAATAATAACCCTCAGTTTTCAAGTACTCTCATCTCACTGGGTACCTGGACCTCTTTCCATCTCTTTCTTACAAACTGTAGAAAACAGTTTTTCTATTCTGCTATATTTCTATTCTTCTTAGCTCTACTTGTTCTATTTCTACTCTTTCTATTTTATACTCTATTGTCTTTTCTCTGCCTAATTCTATTTTTAATTCAAACAATTTAAAAATAAAATTTCTCTTTCAACATAGCTTGTAACGTTTTTACGGAATCACAAACATCCTGACAACACATACAAAGTTTTGTGTAAAAGTCAAGACATGCCCGTGTGGTGGTGCACACCTTTAATCCCAGAATTTGGGAGGCACAGGCAGGAGGATAACTGTGACTTCAAGGCCACCCTGAGACTACTTAGAGGGTTCCAGGTCAGCCTGGGCTAGAGTGAGACCCTACCTTGAAAAAAACAAAAAAACTCAAGACTTCCTAAGCCATCCCCAAACCTCCTCACTCCCTGAGCTGTTTCCTTCCTCCTTCCTTCCTCAGCTGCCTGCCTTCCTCAGTCTCCTGCCTCATCTTTTCTTTATCACTTTCATCATGTGACCTCTTGTCAGTAGGGTTTAAATTCCAACTATGTCATTGGACTAGTTAAGTAATTTACCTTTTTATTTTTAATTTTTTGAGAGAGAGAGAATGGGCACTCATGGGCCTTCAGCCATTGGGGAAAAAAAAAAAAAAAAACTCAGACACATACCCCCCTTGTGGCACCTGTGCACATTACATGCTTGTGCCACTCCATCTAGCTACATGGGACCCAGAGATTCAAACATGAGTTCTTAGGCTTGGCAGGAAAGTGCCTTAACCACTAAGCCATTTCTCTAGCCCAAGTGATTTACTTTTATAAAAGACAGATATGAGGTATGGAATGTGTAAAGGGCAAATTAGGTGTCATGTAAAAGACTTCAAGGGATAACTCACATCCATCAGTAGCTATTAAGCCCCTCAAATGCTAATTCTGACTTAAATTTACTCTAAAGATTTTTAAAGACTTCTGGTTAAGATGGAGGCTTAGGTACCACACCAAAGCAGCCTAGTGGGGAAAAAGACTGAAAAAAACTCAGCAAAATACACATTTTAACTAAAAAGTGAGGTGCATAGGAAATCGAAATGGCAGTGGACAAGTAGAAGAGATCCAGAGTATCCAGAACCTGCACAGGCCAGCAAAAGAGGCCCGGGCAGGTCCGCCAACCATGGCGGTGGCAGCGAACCAGAAAGCTACCAGGCTTGGCTCCAGCCGCAGGAAAAGCCAGGTGCAGGGAACTTCCACTCACACCAGAGCTCTCTGCAACTCAAGAAACGTGAATGGAGGGCGGCAGTGAACAACGGAGGAGCACACCACGAGGTAGAAGAACATGTGGAACAGTGAAACAACCAGAGCGGCTGTGGCTCCCTCCCCTTCCCCACCACCTAAGCCCAGCTCCAGCAAACAGAGCAGCGGTCCCAGGACCCAGCCATGCAAACTTCAGATGACAGCAGGACCCAAGCAGGAGCAGGGTCCCGCAGCAACACCAGTGGCTCCGGAACCAGCAGCAGCAGCCCCAGCAGTGGCAGATCCAGTAGCAGCAGCAGTGGCAGAACCAGCAACAGAAGCTTCAGAGGCAGAAGTCGCAGATCCAGCAGTAGCAGCAGCAGCAGCAGCAGCAGCAGTAGACCCAGCAGAGGTGACAGACCCAGCAGTGGCACCTTTAGCAGCAGTGGCAACAGATCCAGCAACAGCATCTTCAGCAGCAGCAGTAGCAGTTCCAGCAGTGGAGGGGAGGGGGCGATCTGCAGGGCCACAGTTTCCAGGCTCAGTTTGCCCTGTAGGAAAAGCCAGTGCCCAGCTCCAGAAATCAGAACAGCAGCCCAACGACCAAGCCAGCAACTTGACTGAAACCAAAATCATCCAAAAAGGTAACTGGGATTGATTGCACCAGGGAAGGGTCTCACTTGGTCACAAGCTGACTTGGATCCCTCAACAGACCAGAAATCTTAACCTCTTTGTTGCTGGAGGATCTGGTTGTTATAATAACTACTCTTGCATAAATATTCGGTGCTGTTTTTGATTGAATGTGTACAGTGTTTAGTTAAATTTTAGAATCTACCTGTATTTTATTCCACTCAGCCTACTTGAATACTCCCATAGCAGGGAAACTCAACCACTAGGAACACCTTTGTAGATACTCTAAGAGCCTTAAGAGCCACACCTAACAACTTAAGCTCCTATTCTGAATATATATAACATCAAATCAATTGATACAGCTAAGAATACCTAGCTAGCTAGAAAATCCAAGCATTAATTTAATCCAAGATGCAAAAATATATACATTATAACACAAGAAACACTAAAAAGCAAGACAATATAAATCCACCTAACAGTATGAATGCATCAGAAATGATCTCCAATGAGAATGAGTTAGAGGAAAGGCCTGAGAAAGATTTCAAAAAAATAATTGTAAATATGTTCAAAGAAGTCAGAGAACAAATCAAAGGAGTCAAAGAGGAACTTAAGGAGGAAATCAAAGGAATCAAAGAAGATGCAGGATACCAATTTCATGAAATAAAGAAGGCAATACAAGATGCAAATAAGGAAATAGAAATAATAAAGAAAAACCAATCAGAATTATTAGCAATGAAGAACACAGTTGATGAAATAAAAAAACTCTGTAGAAAATTTCACCAGTAGAATGGACGAAGGTGAGGACAGAATATCTAAGCTAGAAGACCAGGTGGCAGATCTAATAAAGCCCAACAAAGAGAAAGACAAACTTATAGAAAAGTATGAGTGGGAATATCAAGATATTTGGGACACTATGAAAAGACCAGATATAAGAATTGAGGGCATAGTAGAAGGAGAAGAATTCCACTCCAAAGGCATAGTAGACATCTTCAACAAAATCATAGAAGAAAACTTCCCCCAAATTGGGAAGAGGTGCCAATGCAGATACAGGAAGCCTTTAGAACCCCAGCCAGACAAAATCTCGAAAGAACCTCTCCTCACCATATTATAATCAAACTACCAAACACACAAACCAAAGAAAAAATATTGAAAGCAGTTAGAGAGAAAAATCAAATTACCTATGTTGCAGTCCGGTTCACATTGCTGGTAGAAATCACCCAACCAAGCGTAGCTTCTGGGAAAAAGAGATTTATTTTGGCTTACAGGCTCGAGGGGAATCTTCATGATGGCAGGGGAAAACAATGGCATGAGCAGAGGGTGGACATCACCCCCTGGCCAACAGAAGGGGGACCACAGCAACAGGAGGGCATGCCAAACACTAGCATGGGGAAACTGGCTATAAAGCCCATAAGCCCGCCCCCAACAATACACTCCCTCCAGGAGGCATTAATTCCCAAATATCCATCAGCTGGGAACCTAGCATTCAGAACACCTAAGTTTATGGGGGACACCTGAATCAAACCACCACATTCCGCCCCTGGCTCCCATAAACTGATATCCGTACATGATGTAAAATATAATGCATTCAGTCTGACTTTAAAAGTCCCCATAGTTTTTATCAATCACAATGATGTTCATACATCCCCATGGTCCAAGATCTTTTAACTGAGCCATAATACCAAAAAATAACCTCAAAAAACCCATAATGGCACAGAATAAATATTCACACTGCAAAAGATGGCATTGGGCATAGCAAAGAAACATTCAACCAATACAAGATTTAAAACAACCAGGGCAAATATCAAACTCTGTAGCTTCAAGTTCAGCAACTCTAGCCAGTGACAAATCTTCAAGTCCAATAATTCTAACCAGCAACAAGTCTCTGGCATTCCAATTCCGCCCCTCCAGCTAGGCTACTCACAGTCCTGGGAAATTTCAACGGGGCCGGCAGCTCCTCGGCAGCCATCTCATGGTCCCAGCATCTACACTGGGTCTCCACTGCAAGACATAGTTCATCCTCATGGCCCCATGGGGTCTCTATGCAGGCAACCAGCAAGCCCGCTTCACACTGCCCATGGCCATTTCCAAAACACAAGACCCTGTTGCAAACTCAATGACCCTCTTTCCAGCATTTCTTATACTCCACGATACCAGGTAGGGTGCCAATTTGTTAATCTTGGGTGGAATAAAGCAGACTTTGAAGAACAGGACACTCCTTGAGCACTCAGGCCCCTTCAAAAGAGTCTACATTCTTCTTATTGCCCCAGCGCAGGTCAGCTACCCCAGTCTCAAAGATTGTAATCTCTCAGTTGCAGCTGAACGGGCAACAGTTCACCCAAAGAGTTTTCTTTCTGTGCCATATCCCTCTACTCACACCAATTCATTTGTACGCAAAGCAACCCTGCACAACTTCTCAGGGCATGGGCATAAGAGCAAGCTTCTCACACAGACTGCTAGCCCAGTCCAGGAAAAGTTCTTTCTCACCCTCATAAGCCAAACCTCACAGTCCATAGTTCTTACTGCATTCAGGTCTTTCAGCTCTGACCAGGATAGACCATCAAGCTGTACTTACAGCACTGCAAGGCATCTCTTAGGCCAAGGTTTCAACTCCTGCCACATTCCTGTTGAAAATCAGCTCCAAAAGGCCGAAGCCACACAGTCAGGTGTCTAGCAGCAACCCCATTCCTCAGTACCACTTTACTGTTGCAGTCTGGTTCACATTGCTGGTAGAAATCACCCAACCAAGAGTAGCTTCTGGGAAAAAGATATTTATTTTGGCTTACAGGCTCAAGGGGAAGCTTCGTGATGGCAGGGGAAAACGATGGCATGAGCAGAGGGTGGACATCACCCCCTGGCCAACATAAGATGGACCACAGCAACAGAAGGGTGTGCCAAACACTGGCATGGGGAAACTGGCTATAAAGCCCATAAACCCACCCCCAACAATACACTTCCTCCAGGAGGCATTAATTCCCAAATATCCATCAGCTGGGAACCTAGCATTCAGAACACCTAAGTTTATGGGGGACACCTGAATCAAACCACCACAACCTACAAAGGCAATTCCATCAGGATTACAGCAGATTATTCAACACAAACTTTAAAAGCCAGAAGGGCTTGGAGTGATGTATTCCAAGTTCTAAAAGATAACAACTGTCAACCAAGGTTACTTTATCCTGCAAAGCTATTCATTCAAATAGATGGAGAAATAAGGATATTCCATGACAAAAGCAGGTTAAAGGAGTATTTGAAGACAAAACCACCTCTACAGAAAATACTTGATATAATCCTCCATGCTGAAGAAAAGGAAAAACACACATATAAGGAACCTGGAAAAAACAAGCAATACTCAAATACTAGTTAACACAATAAAGCAAAGGTAGAACCAGAACCACACACACACAAAAAAAAAGGCAAACATAAATACACACCTTTCAATAATATCTCTTAATATCAATGGCCTCAATGCCCCAACCAAACGGCATAGGCTTGCAGACTGGGTTAAAAAGCAGGATCCTACAATTTGTTGTCTCCAAGAAACTCACCTTTCTACAAAGGATAGACATTATCTTAGGGTGAAAGGTTGGAAGACGGTGTTTCAAGCAAATGGGCCTAGAAAACAAGCAGGGGTTGCTATCCTAATATCTGACAAGGGTAGACTTCAGTCCAACGTTGATCAAGAAAGATAAGGAAGGTCACTTTATATTGATTAAGGGCACACTCCAACAGGAGGACATTACAATCCTAAACATATATGCACCTAACATGGGGCTCCCAAATTCGTCAAACAAACACTATTAGAACTAAGGTCACAGATAACACCAAACACAGTGGTGGTGGGTGACTTCAACACCCCACTCTCATCAATTGACAGGTCATCCCGGGAAAAAATTAACAGAGAGGCATCTGGACTAAATGAGGTCATAGAAGGAATGGACCTAACAGATATATACAGGACATTTCATTCAAAGGCTGCAGAATATACATTCTTTTCAGCAGCACATGGAACATTCTCTAAAATAGACCAAATATTAGGACACAAAGCAAATTTTAACAAATTCAGGAAAATTGAAATAATTCCTTGCATTCTCTCTGACCACAATGGAATTGAACTACAAATCAGTAGCAAGAAAAAGCTATAGAGCATACACAAAATCATGGAAACTAAACAATACACTACTAAATGATGAATGAGTAAGTAAAAAATCAAGAAGGAAATCAAAAAATTTATAGAATCAAATGATAATGAGAACACAACATACCAAAATCTCTGGGACACAATGAAGGCAGTTCTAAGAGGGAAATTTATAGCCTTAAGTGCCTATATTAAGAAATTAGAAAGGTCGCAAGTAAACGACCTAATGTTTCACCTTTAAGCCTTGGAAAAAGAAGAACAAGGCAAACCAAAAATCAGTAGATGGGAAGAAATAACAAAGATTAGGACAGAAATTAATGAAATAGAAACAAAAGAAAACAATCCAAAGAATTAATGAAACAAAGAGTTGGTTCTTTGAAAGGATAAACAAGATTAATAAACCCTTAGCAAATCTGACCAAAAGAAAGAGAGAAGAGACACAAATTAATAAAATCAGAGATGAAAAAGGTAACATCACAACAGATTCCAGAGAAATTCAAAAAATCATAGGGACATACTATAAAAGCATGTAATCCACAAAGTATGAAAGGTTTTTAAAAAGAAAAATAACCTAAAGGGTGGGAGAAACAACTTACTATGTTGAAATGAGTGATATTTAAGAAATATGAAGTCGGATGTGTTGGCGCATGCCTTTAATCTCAACACTTTGGAGGCAGAGGTAGGAGAATCACTAAAGTTCAAGGCCACCCTGAGACTACATAGTGAATTCCAGGTCAGCCTGAGCTACAGTGAGACCCTACCTCCAAAAACAAAACAAAACAAAATAATAAAATAAAATATACTAAAAAAGAAATATGAAAGCTGGGCATAGTGGACTACACCTGTAATACCCTCACTGGGAGACTAAGACAGGAGAATTATCACTGTAAGGTCAGAGGAGTCTATAAGGAATTGGTTACTAAAACAAATTTATCCATGCCCTTAAAAACATCGATGCTGAAAAATCAGGCCTAGGAAAAACATAATACAATTTTTTCTTTGATGGGCTACCTGGAAAACCCAAATTCAAAGACAGAACATGGACTACTTCTTTCCTGATCTGGAGATTAAGGATAATGAGGAGTTTCGAATTGGGAAGACAGAATTGTGGAGCTAGTTGGTGGGGGTGTTTGCCCAGCAATGTGAATGTACTTGTGCCAGAGAAATGCATGTACTTCAGAACAATTATGGTGATATATCGTATATTATATATATATATTTTAACCTCAGTAAAAATTTATACAGGCCCTTCTATGTCTAAATGAAGAAAGTATAAGGATCAAGAAAGTCCACAGCCTCTGAGAAAACAGATAATCCTGTGTCCCTACACTTTAGAGTCTTCTACAAATACCTCATGTGGGCATTTTAATGCTTTGTGGATGTAGTGATTATTATACCAAGAATAGTCAATCTGAGCTCTACAGCTTTATTTGACTTAAAAGTCATCAGAAGTGATAGTATTTTTCTTGAAATAACACTTTCATTATATCCAAGAGAGAAGGATGTGTGTGTGTGTGTGTGTGTGTGAGAGAGAGAGAGAGAGAGAGAGAGAGAGATTGAGAATGACTTTCCTTATAACACCACACCACAAGCCAGGTTACACAGGACTCTGCCCCTCCTAATTATCAAGACTACAAGTCTTTGACCCAAGGAATCTGACAATTACTGAACATGCTCAGTTTGCCTGGGCTACTGATCAAGTTTGGAAGAAACCTGGACTTGGTCTTTGGTCCAGAATTAGAGCAAACAAGCAGTAGCTCAGGTCTCCACCCTGGCCCAAGAAAAGCAGACAGCTGCCCAAGGGCTCATCCACAGATGAGATGGCTTCGCCTTTGAGAAAAGCCAGAATGAAGAGAGTCCTGTTTGGTCTCCAGCCAGATCCAATAAGAGAAATTGAACTATACCAAACCAAGTGCTGCAGAATATAATAAAAGGAAGAAATAACAGCTAACGAGGATGCACACAGGAAAGACAAATGCACACCGTGGTATGACAAACATCCCCCAGATGCACGGAGTTGGCCTTGGTCATAACTAGGTTATAGCTTATGCACATTGACAAGTAGTTAACTCTCAATTTTTTAAAATATTTGTGTCCTAAAACTCCAAGGAGTGAGTTGCAGTGGTAAACATAAAGTCCAGTGACCCAAAGGTACTCCAGATATTGGGTAGCTTTTGACATTTCTAGCAAGTGCTTACTATGCTTGGGAGAGCAGGCAAAGATGGCAGTAGCAGGGCCTTTACTGGTTCCTTCTCTACAGAAGCCTGCGACTACAAAATTAAATAATAATAATAATAATAATAATAATAATAATAATAATTTGGTGGTTGAAATGGTTTGTAACCCCCAATAACACTCTTTGCATGTGTATGTGTGCATGTGTGTGTTCATATTCACATGTGTGTACCAGTGTTTCTGGGCACATGTGGGTCCAGTATCTTCCTCTATCGCCCTCCACCTTATTATTATTTTTTTTTTTTGAGACAGTGTCTCTTGCCAAGCTCACAGATCCTGCTAGAGTAGCTAGTCAAGGAGCCTCAGGGATTCCTTGTCACACCTCCCCAGAGCTGGCATTACAAGCAGGAAGTACCATATCCAGCATTTTATATGGGAACTGGGGATCCAAACTCAAGTCTTCATGCTTGCATGGAAAGCACTCTGTCCATTGAATCATCTCTCTAGCCCCCAACATCACTTTTGACAAATATCAAATGTAGGAATTTCCCACACCACCACCAAGTTCTTTTAATACCAAGCAGATAATCTATGGTTCAGCTCAATTCTGGCCCTACCTGTCTGTAGCTGGTGCAAAAAAGGTAGTGTCTGAAGTGGGCAGAATGGGTTGGGCTCTCACTCATGCAAGGAATTGAGAGAATTCACTTCATTGCTCCCTTGTTCTTCAAGGTACTAATGGAAATTAGATGGTAGCAAAGGACTTCAGTAGATTTGGTGTTACTTAAGTTACTCTTTTGATTAATATTCCTGTTACATTTAGATTTTTTTTTCTTTCTGCTGACTTCCCTTGAAACCTCCATGAGGATTGACCAGTTTTAGAAGCTTGAGATGATAGATGTGACTATTTCATACCAGAATGTAAGTCATACTATTAAGATGCCTATTACATGGGCAGAGTAGTAGAGGCCTTCTCACCCAACCCCCCCCCCCAACACACACCATATATATATATGCACACGTAGGGCCTACAGCCCTTTATCTCTCTACTGGTAGATGTCTTCAGATCTAAGGCATTGAAGGCTATATATATTGTAACTAAATATTTTAAACATGTTTGGGGATATTTGTGTTTGCTCTAGACAATAAAACAATAAATTAGGGATGTGTAGACTTTAAAAAAGTGTATTTTGGGGTGGCCTACAGATGTAGCTCAGTGCAAGGCCTTAGGTTCAATTCCCAGCACTGTCTCTGGTTATTACTATTACACTGAACCACAATCTTTGATTTTTTTTTTCCTACTGAATAAGTGAAACTAGGGGAAACTCCAAATTGAGTACTAAAATAGTGTCTCTAAGGAACACTGGCCAAGACCACTGAAACTGTGCAAGAGGATACTTAGTTGAAAACGTCATTCAAGCAGTAAGATCAATCACACAACTGCAGTACTAAAAGTGCATGGTTGCTGACAAACTTAGTATGTATCCAAGGTCTACTCAGGAAATTGCCATCAAATTAAAAGGGCATTGATTTTATTTTTCCTCTCAGGACACAGGAGTTGATTAAGAGCTTTTCTTTGGCTAGAGTTAGAGGGATGAAGATGTTTCCATTTCCATAGACATTCCAAGCTCCTTTGGAAATACTTAAAGAATTCTGTTTTTAACAATTCCTACCATTGGGTTGCTCTAATAATATAAGATCTTGAAACCCAATTCTTTTTTAATTCTTTTTTTTTAATTATTTATTTATTTATTTATTTGAGAGCGACAGACACAGGTAGAGGGAGAGAGAGAGAATGGGCGCGCCAGGGCTTCCAGCCTCTGCAAACGAACTCCAGATGCATGCGCCCCTTGTGCATCTGGCTAACGTGGGACCTGGGGAACCGAGCCTCGAACCGGGGTCCTTAGGATTCACAGGCAAGCACTTAACCGCTAAGCCATCTCTCCAGCCCTCTTTTTTAATTCTTTATTGACAACTTCCATAAGTAGAAACAATGTACCATAATCATAACCCTCTTCTACTGCCTTCCCTTTCCCCCCTCCCAAGTCTCCCCTCCATTGAATCCCTTCTTCTTTCCAACTAGTATTTCTTCTATTTTGAAGTCATCATTTTTCTTATTATGCAGGTCTTGTGTAGGTAGCATCAGCCATTATGAGGTCATGAATGTTGAGGGCACTTTGTATCTAGAAGACAGTAAAAACCTGATTATTCTAATAGTTCATTGTTCATCTCTTCCACTCCCCTGAATCACTAGAGGGAGAAAACTTTTACTTTTATGTCTGGAAGCATTTGTCCATGACAGGAAATCCACAGACTTCTTTTCTAGTGTGTGAATGAGTATCTGAATGAATGAATGAATAAATGAAAAATCAAATCAGTCCCCCTTGCTCAGGAATATCTGTTTCTCTCATACCCAGAATTTTCTCCTTATTTCAGTGGGGCTGCCACTTGCAGGACCTGATTCTTCACCAACACCACAAGGGTGGCACAGCATCTGAACTGGGCAAGCATGCCCTCCCTTGTCATCTGACACAGGGAACAGTCCAAGGCAGAGGTAGAGGATAAAAGCAGGGCCAGTTTCCTAGTATTTATATACTGAGAGTCTTCTGCTACTGTGACAACTAGATTATTTATCATAGCAGTCAGCTTTCCTTACTATCAAAGTAGCCTACCTACACTAGAAGAAACTGGAGGAAAAAAACAATGAGAGGAGAGAGTAAGGATGAGAATAAGAGAAAGATAATGGAAGGATTGCTCCTATTTCCCAGAGCCTTGATTCTGCCATCCAGAACCCCGACTCCACCTATCCCATGTTTTGCCTTATAGTAGTTTGGAGTCCTGACTACTGTACTGCAATGAAGAAATCACACATTCCTTTTATCAAAGTAGCAGATGGTTCTCTCCTAAATACATAACCTACCTACAAAGCTTTTATGTGGTGGCTGCCCAGAGTCTCAGTAGAGAACAAGAGTTTGTAGGACAGTCCTTAGCTTTCATTGAACAGACTTTTGTGGAAATCATGTGCTTTGTCTCCTTAGCAACATCCTGTGGTGTGTTTTGTAAACACATGGTTTCATATAACTCTGAGCCCAGGCACCATAATGCCTCTGTCTGTGTCAAGACAAATGTTTCAGCAGTTTTTTGAGTTTTTTTTGGCTTTATGACTTTTCTTATGTCTCGATTAAGACAAAATTCCAATCCTAGTATTACATAGAATCAGTTTTATCAAGAATATAATCTAGAGGGAGGGAATTAGCATGGGATTTTTTATAATCATGGAAAATACTAATAAAAATTTTTAAAAAATAAAAAATTAATAAATAAGAAATTTTTTTAAAAAAAGAATATAATCTAGCCGGGCGTGGTGGCGCACGCCTTTAATCCCAGCACTCAGGAGGCAGAGGTAGGAGGATCGCTATGAGTTCGAGGCCACCCTGAGACTCCATAGTGAATTCCAGGTCAGCCTGGGCTAGAGTGAGACCCTACCTCGAAAAAAAAAAAAAAAAAGAATATAATCTAGCCAGGCGTGGTGGCACATGCCTTTAATCTCAGAACTCGGGAGGCAGAGGTAGGAGGATTGCCGTGAGTTTGAGGCCACCCTGAGACTACATAGTGAATTCCAGGTCAGCCTGAGCCAGAGTGAGACCCTACCTCAAAAAACAAAAAAAAAAAAACAAACAAAAAAATATATATAGGGCTGGAGAGATGGCTTAGCGGTTAAGCGCTTGCCTGTGAAGCCTAAGGACCCTGGTTTAAGGCTCCATTCCCTAGGTCCCACATTAGCCAGATGCACAAGGGGGCACATGCATCTGGAATTCGTCTGCAGTGGCTGGAGGCCCTGGCGTGCCCATTCTCTCTCTCTCTCTCTCTCTCTCTCTCTTTCTCTCTCTGCCTCTTTCTCTGTCTGTCGCTCTCAAATAAGTACATAAAAATAAACCAATATATATATATATATATATATATATATATATATATATATAATCTAGGGGCTGGAGAGATGGCTTAGTGGTTAAGTGTTTGCCTGTGAAGCCTAAGGACCCCAGTTCAAGGTTTGATTCCCCAGGTTGCATGTTAGCCAGATGCACAAGAGGGCGCATGCATTTGGACTTTGTTTGCAGTGGCTGGAAGCCCTGGTGCACCCATTCTGTCTTTCTCTCTATCTCTCTCTCTATCTCTATCTCTATATCTCTATTTGCCTCTTTGTCTGTCGCTCTCAAATAAATAAATAAAATTTTTAAAAAAGAGAGAAAAAAAAGGAATATAATCTAGGTAGTGGGAACTGTTGGATGTACTTTGAATAGTACAAATATGAGGAAAATGATAGGTTTCATTTGGGAAAAAATAAGATAATTAAGGAACATCCATTCTACATTTCACCAATCCTGCACTGGCCACTGTGGTGACAGTGAATATACAGAGGACAGTAAAAACAGTCCAAGTCCCTGCCTCATGCCATTTGTAGTCTGATGGTAGAGACAAAGATTAACAAGAGAGGGGCTTTCCCATTTAAGGGAACCCTGCTTCTGCCTCCTTTGGGCAGGAACTGTCTTCTGTGTCCTCTTTCCTTCTCTTAAGTGCTATAAATTCTATAATCTATATAATAAATTTTTTTCTAAAATTCAAAGAAAAAAAACGATTGGGGCTGGAGAGATGGTTTAGCAATTAAGGCACTTGCCTGTGAAGCCCAAGGACCCCGGTTTGATTCCCGAGTACCATATAAGCCAGATGCACAGGGTGACACACGTATCTGGAGTTGTTTTGCAGTGGCTGCAGGCCCTGGTGCACTCATTCTGTTTCTCTTAATGCCTCTCTTCTTTCTCCAATAAATAAATAAAATATTTTTTTAAAAAAAGATTAATGAGAGAATCACACCATGGCAGGTCTTGCAAATGGAGGTGTGCTGATAACAAGAGCACTTAACCAACAAGGTCTTTGGCAATTTCCAGAAAAAACAAAGCTCATCTTGAGATCTAAGAATGAGTAGGAATTAACTAGAGAAAGAGGGCAATGACATACAGATACTAGACCACCTGCCCAGATCCCCAGCCACTAAATTCTTGCGCCTTGTGATGGCTTTTTGCTGGTCTTGGTCCATGCACAGGGCAGTCTGGGAGTGCTAGGATGTTGACAATTGCAGAAACAGTCCTCAACCAATCACCAGTAGGGACTATTATAGAAGCCTCTGCCTCCTCACCATGCAGGTAAAAACCCTGCCATTCATGATCTATACATCTTTTAGGAGCTCTCCCATGAGACTGGGTCTCACCCGTGCTCAACACAAAGCTGCTTCAGGATGTACCTATGCTATTTCTTTCTTCCCTTGCTCACTAGTGCTTCTAGATCACCTGTTACATAAACCACCAATCTTAAGTCCCAGACTCAAAGCCTGCCTCTGGGTGGACCCAACCTAAGACAAAGAGGTTGGAATAATTGTGGAAAAAGCACTGAAAGTCTGTTCAAAGGCATGGTTGCTATTTTGACCAGATGAATCCTTGTAAGGAATTGTGGTTGTTGTGTCCATTGTAGGAGGTTCAATAGCACACCCACGGCTCTCCCCGCTAGATGCCAGCAGCTCTCTCCCAAGCTTCAACGATGAATAATGTGTTTATATATTTCCAAATGTCTGCTGAAGGGCAAAATTGCCCATAGTGAGAACTACTCAACTGGTTGACTCAAACTGAGGCCAATAGCAGGAAGAACTTGCCCAAGGCTGTACAGAACCAAGACAAGAGTCTGGATTCTCTCAAAACAATAAAATATAACCCTTCAACCAAAAAGGCTGACCAAATACTTATGGTTCCCATAAGTCTAACTGTAATTAAAATAGCAAAGGAATGATCCAGTACCAGCAGGAACAGTTGAGAAGGTGAAGAGAGCCATTCTCAGGTGTGAATGTGTCTACACCAATCCCCTCAAAGAACTTTTGCCTTGCTGAAGGCACCTTGCACTACTAGCAAGAGAAGAAAAGAGGACTGCAACAAAATGTTTTGATTTTGCTTGTATCAAAGTGAGAAAAATTCTACTTCAGAACTCAATTCAAGAAATATTCAGCCGTGACAGAAAGCTGTAAGAAGCCATTCTACATGTAGTTCAATGAGAGAAAGAGATACCACCAGTGAAGATACTCAACAGTGGACACTGGAAGCCTTATGATTGGCCAGCTAGGCCAGATGAGCCAACAGGTGCAATAGTGGCACGTCAGTCATGGTGGAAACCAACTGCCCTTCATTTGGACTGGAGGCCCACTCCATGGGTGGGGGAGGAATAAATCCCTGATACTGAAAACTTAAAACAGGGGTAGTAATGAGCCCTGTGGGGTGTAACATCTGCTGATGTCTGGAAAAATATATATACTATGCTTATCAAACTGCCCAGTAAGCACTTCTCTTAATATTCATACCCTTATTACTCTCACTTTGGGTAGAGAATCTTCTCTTTCCAGATGGCAGTGACCTTGGGATGACTCAGAAGGTATAATAGTGCTGGAAAGAAGTGACTGGAGTACTGAGTAACATCTTGATCACACCTTCTAAGGCTCAGGGTCTAATGAGGAAGAGGTGGTGGAAAGAATGTAAGAGCCAAAGGAAGGGTAGGACTCCTTACAACATGCTCCTCCAGGCACAAAATGGCCTGGATATCCATGACCTCACAGTGCCTGACACTACCTACACAAGACCATCATAAGAGAAGGAAAATATCATGACAACAAAATAAAAGAGAGACTGATTGAGATGGGGAGGGGATATGATGAAGAATGGAATTTCAAAGGGAAAAGTCGGGGGGGAGGGAGGATATTACTATGGGATTTTTTTTAAATTTTATTTATTTATTTATTTGAGAGCGACAGACACAGAGAGAAAGACAGATAGAGGGAGAGAGAATGGGCGCGCCAGGGCTTCCAGCCTCTGCAAACGAACTCCAGATGCGTGCGCCCCCTTGTGCATCTGGCTAACGTGGGACCTGGGGAACTGAGCCTCGAACCGGGGTCCTTAGGCTTCACAGGCAAGTGCTTAACCGCTAAGCCATCTCTCCAGCCCCCATGAGATATTTTTTATAAGCACTGAAAATGTTTTAAAAACTGAGAAAAAAAAAAAGAAATATTCAGCTGGGTGTGGTGGCGCACACCTTTAATCCTAGCACTTGGGAGGCAGTGGTAGGAGGATCGCCGTGGGTTCGAGGCCACCCTGAGACTACATAGTGATTTCCAGGTCAACCTGGGCCAGCATGAGTTGGAGAGTTGGCATAGTGGTTAAGGTATTTGCCTGCAATGCCAGGTTCAATTCCCCAGGACCCACATTAACCAGATGCACATAGTGACACGTGCATTTGGAATTTGTTTGCAATGATTAGAGGCCAAGGCACATACATTCTCATTCTCTCTCTCTCTCATAAATAAATTTAAAATATATATGAATAAAACATTTTACTAAAGAAAGAAGGAAGGAAATTCTGTCACATTCTATAACATGGAAGAATCTGGAACATTGTATGGCAAATGGATTTGGCCAATCATGGGAGAACAAATCATGATTGCATCATACTGGAGAAAGGGCCTGAATACAGCCAATGTGGCACTTCTTTCTGAGTAACACTAACCATTTTAAACACTGGAGGAATCACAGAGAAAGGCTTTGAATGCAATAAATATATGAAAGCCTTTTTCAGAAAATCCACACTGAGAAAGCCCTCAGGAGTGTAGTGAAGGTCAGAAGGCCTTTAAGAAAGTCCACCTGGGTGGGCTCAATACCAGGAAATCCACAATGAAGACAAGCATTAAGCTCCTGAATATGGGGAATTTTTTAGGTACATTTCCAATTTTATTAAACATCAAAGATTTCATAATACACAAAGTTTGCCATTGACAATTTTCACTTGACCATTAAGGTTATACAAATTCATATTTTAATGACTTTGTAGTATACATGTAGGCTGTGCAATGTGTATCTATGCTGTGGAGGTCAAGGACAGCATTCTGAGGTCAGTCTTCACCTTACACCTCATCTGAGGTGAGTGCTCTCAATTCTCATTGTTGTTCATTGTGATGTATTCCCCAGTAGCTGACCCAAGAGCTTCTGGGAACTTCTCCTGTCTCTACCTCCCCTCTCAGCGTCACCATGCTGATATTACAGAAGCCTATCATGGCTTCCAATTTTCACATGGAGTCTGAAGATCCATGTGTGAGTGGGAGGGTGGGTATGTGTGTAGGGGGTGTATTTTGCCACTGTCTTATACTGTTTTTTTTATTAATTTGTTTTTTTATTAGTTTTCTATTCAGCAAATACAGGCAGTTTGGTACCATTATTAGGCTCATCCATAACCTACCCCCTCCCCATTGGCCCCTACTTATTGAGGTATATGGGTCATGCCTTGTGGAGTTAGACCACAGTTATTGGTACAATAAATGTCTCTGCATATCCTGACCCAACATGTGACTCTGACATTTTTCCACCCTCTCTTCTGCAAAATTTCCCTGAGCCATGTTGGGTTCATTTTTGGTCTCCTTCAGTGATGAGGTGTTGGGGGCCTCTGGGGCTCTGGGGCTCTGATTTGGTAGGAGTTGATTTTTCCCTGTGTTGGTCTCCTTCCCCCTTGTGCTGGTATCTGGTTCATCAGGAAAACAGCATCCTTGCTTGTTTCACAAATTGTCCTTAGTTTCAGCCGGGGTCCTTTTGAGGTATGATGGGGTGGCTCTCTCCTTAGGATCTGTATCTATCTGAAAAAGAGAAGCAGATTCTCCAATGGAGAGTAAGTTAGTTCCAGGACAAATGAAATAACCCTTACTTTTTTTTAATAGAGAGTTTAATAGGTGTAGACCCTCTTGTAGCCCATGATTGATGGTAGCATGATATTGGAGAGAGGGTTTATGTTTGGATATGATTCTGACTTGTTTCCCAGCTCCAGCTATGGGTCCTGTACCACTGAGGGGATCAGTCAGCCAAATCAAGAGCAGTTGGTTCCCCACCATGGCTGTGTGCCACTATTGCACTTGTGTGGGCATCACATCAGGTTATTTGTTGCTAATTAGGTTAGACCATGAGTTGCTTGGACAGATATTGGTTATTTCCCCCAGTCACCCATGTAGCACCTTCTGGCACGAGATATGCTGACTGTTGGGGACTGACTCTCTCCTGGCTTCCAGCCATGCCATTCCATTTTACATGTCAGCTGCATATGGTGTCTTCAGCAATAGGGTCTTACCACTAAACTTTGGTGGGTCATCAAGTACTCTGACAGAAATCTGTCATTCTTTTAGGAAACCTTGTAGGTTTCTCTGATCAAAAGCTCATTGTGGATGATAGCCACATGCTGGTACTGGGAGTCACAGGTCAGTGCCCACTAAGATAATGAGGAAAAGGATAACTAATATACAAGAGTTATGGAGGAGAGAGGGGGGGGGAGAAGAAGGGAGGGAAGATGTAGAAGGTTTAGGTTAGATTGATCCTACCCTCTACAGTGTCTTTTGATTCAAGTATTTCCTATAAGGGCCTAGTGAGGGTTCAACCATTTGGTCTGCCTTTTAGGAAGTAGAATTTTATGGTACCATTGGTGTTTGGGTCTAAATTAGTGTTTCTCACCCCTCCTATGCCCTCCCCTCCCTCCCCATCCATCCTAGTGTCTAGTCCATGAGATGCTTGCTGGGTATGTAAGGTATCTTGGGTAGATTCAGGTTAGGTGCTGTAGATGAGTGAGACTATGTGGCAATTTTGTTTCTGTGATTGAGTAAGTTCACTGAGGATGATCTGTTCCAGGTTCACCCATTTTTCTGCAAATTTCTTTGTGTCATTTTTTTCTTACTGCTGTGTAGAATTCCATTGTGTAGATATACAACATCTTAGTTATCCTTTCTTCTAGTGATGGACATCTGGATTGATTCCAGCTCTTAGCTATTATGAATTGAGCCACTACAAACATGGTTGAG
The DNA here is from genome assembly GCF_020740685.1 of Jaculus jaculus. Lineage (NCBI taxonomy): Eukaryota > Metazoa > Chordata > Mammalia > Rodentia > Dipodidae > Jaculus > Jaculus jaculus. The sequence continues at coordinate 38,554,966 of NC_059103.1, forward strand.
CAAATCTCTCTGGCCTGTGGTCTGAATTTTTTAGGGTAGATGCCCAGTAAGGGAATAACTGGGTCTGTTGGTAACTCTATAGTCAGCTTTTCCAGGAGTCTCCATATTGCTTTCCACAGTGGTTGTACCATCCTACATTCCCACCAACAGTGGATGAGTGTTCCTACTCCTCCACATCCTCGCCAGCATTTATTTTCATTTGATTTTTTGATGTTTGCTATCCTTATTGGGGTAAGGTGGAATCTCATAGTTGTTTTAATTGGCATTTCTCTGATGATTAAGGATGATGAACATTTTCTTAAGTGTGTGTTTGCCATTTGTATTTCTTCCTCTGTGAACTGCCTGTTCAGCTCTTTGCCCCATTTTGTGAGCGGGGTGTTTGACTGCTTACTGTTTAGATTTTTGAGTCCTTTGTAGATTCTAGAAATTAAGCCTCTATCCTTTGAATAACCTGCAAATATTTTCTCCCATTCTGTGGGTAAACTATTGGCTTTGCTTATTGTATGCTTGTCTGTAAAGAAACTCTTCCGCTTCATGTGATCCCATTGGTTGAGTGACTGTTTAAGATCGTGAGCTACTGGGGTTTTGTTCAGGAAGGCGTTTTCCATTCCTATATCATGGAAAGTATTTCCTAAATTTTCTTCCAGTAGTATTGGAGTTTCTGGTCTTATATTGAGGTCTTTGATCCATTTGGATTTGAGTGTAGTGCATGGTGAAATGTGTGGATCAAGTTTCAGTTTCCTGCATGTGGTTATCCAGTTTGTCCAGCACCATTTGTTGAAGATGCTATCTTTTTTCCAGCCTATATTGTTCAGGCCTTTGTCAAATATCAAGTAGCTATAGTTGCTTTACCCAAAGCCCGGGTCCTTAAGTCTATTCCATTGGTCTATACTCCTGTTTTTATGCCAGTACCATGCTGTTTTTGTTACTATGGCTTTGTAATATAGCTATAGTATGGTGATGCCACCAGAGGTATTTCTTTGGCTGAGGATATGTTTGGATATGCGAGACCTTCTGCCTTTCCATATGAACTTTGAGATCATTTTTTCTATCTCTGTGAAGAACACTGTAGGGATTTTAATTGGAATTGCATTAAATCTATATATTGCCCTTGGTAGGATTGTCATCTTCACAATGTTAATTCTGCCTATCTAGGAGCATGAGAGGTCTTTCCATTCTCTCAAGTCTTCCTCAATTTATTTTTTGAGGGTTTTTATGTTTTCTTTGTATAGATCTTTCACCTCCTTGGTTAACATTATTCCAAGGTATTTTTTTTTTTCTTGCTATTGAAAATGGAACTATGTCCCTTATTTCTTTCTCTGTATCTTTGTCACTTGCATATAGAAATGCTACTGATTGTTGTGCATTGATTTTGTATCCTGCTACTTTGCTATAGGAGTTAATCACCTTCAGGAGTTTTGAGATGGAGTCTCTCAGGTCTCTTACATATACAATCATGTCATCAACAAATAGAGCTAACTTATCTTCTTCCTTTCCAAATTGTATCCCTTTTATTTCCTTCTCCTGTCTTATTGCTTGAGCTAGGACTTCCAGTACTATATTGAGAAGCAGAGGTGAGAGAGGACAACCCTGTCTTGTTCCTGATCTTAATGGGAATTCCTCCAGTCTCTCTCCATTAAGTATTATTTGGGCCTTTGGAACTTTTATATTGCCTTTATTATGTTAAGATGTGAACCAAACATGCCAATTCTCTCCAATATTTTGATCATGAAGTGATGTTCTATCTTGTCAAAGGCCTTTTCTGAATCTATTGAAATGATCATGTGGTTTTTATGTTTAACCTTGTTTATGTAGTGTATTACATTGACAGATTTCCGTATGTTGAACCACCCTGTGTCCTGGGATAAATCCCACTTGGTCAAGGTGGATAATGTTTTTGATGTGTTGTTGGATTTGGTTTGTGAGGATTTTGTTCAGGATCTTTGCATCTAAGTTCATTAGGGAAATAGGCCGGTACTTTTCTTTTCTTGTGGCATCTCTGCCTGGTTTTGGAATTAGGGTGATACTAGCTTCATAAAAGGAGTTGGGTAGTTTTCCCTTTTCTTCAATTATGTGGCACAGTTTTAGGAAGATTGGTTTGATTTCTTCCATGAAGGTTTGATAGAATTCAGCTGAGAAGCCATCTGGTCCTGGACTCTTTTGGGGGGGAGGTTTTTGATTACTTTTTTAATCTACATGAGTGTGATGGGCTCATTGAGGTGATTAATCTGCTCTGAGTTTAGCTTTGGTAGATGGTATGCATCCAGAAATTTATCCATTTCTTCAACATTATCCAGTTTTGTGGAGTAGAGGTTTTTGAAATAAGTCCTGATGATTCTCCTAATTTCACTTATGTCTGTTGTGATCTGTCTTTTTTCATTTTGAATTTTGTTAATTTGAAGCTTCTCCTCTTTTTGCTTGATCAAATTGGCCAGGGGTTTGTGAATCTTGTTTATTTTTTCAAAGAACCAGCTCTTTGTTTTGTCAATTGTCTTAATTGTTTCCTTGGTTTCCAATTCATTAATTTCTGCTGTGATTGTATTTGTTTCTTTCCTTCTGGAGCTCTTTGGGTTGTATTTTTCTTGTTTTTCCAGTGCCTTTAGGTGAATGGTTAGGCTATTGATTTTGGATCTTTATGTCTTTTTTATGAAGGCATTGAGTGCTATGAATTTTCCCCTGAGGACCACCTTCATTGTGTCCCAGAAGTTTTGGTTTGATGTGTTCTCATTGTCATTCAATTCCAGGAATTTTTGCAATTTCCTTTTTTATTTCATCCACTATCCATTTATTGTTTAAAAGTGTGCTGTCAGTTTCCAGGCACTGTTGGGATTCTTGTTGGGTCTTTTGTTGTTTATTTCTAGCAATATAGCATTGTGATCTGATATCATGCAGGGAATTATGTCAATTTTCTTAAATATGTAGAGGCAGTCTTTGTGACCCAGTATATGGTCTATTTTAGAGAATGTTCCATGGGCTGCTGAGAAGAAAGTGTAGTCTGTGGATTTGGGCTGGAAAGTTCTGTAGATGTCTGTTAGGTCTAAGTGCTCTATGGTTTTGTTGAGCTCTCTTACTTCCCTGTTGAGTTTCTGTTTAGACGATCTGTCTATTACTGATAATGTTGTATTGAAGTCCCCAGCTATGATGGTGTTGGTGGTTATTTCTGTTTTATTGTCAAGTAGGTTTTGTTTTATGAACTGTGGTGCCCCTGTGTTTGGTGCATACTAATTTATGATTGTAATATCCTCTTAATGGATCATCCCCTTGATGAGTAGGAAATAGCCTTCTTTGTCTTTTTTGATTATATTTGTTTTGAAGTCTATTTTATCTGATATTAATATAGCTACACCTGCTTGTTTCTTATTCCCATTTGCTTGGAATATTGTCTTCCACCCCTTTACCCTGAGGAGGTATCTGTCTTTATTGGTGAGGTGGGTTTCTTGAAGGCAGAAGATTGAGGGGCCTAATTTTTTGATCCATCCTGTTAGCTTGTGTCTCTTGATGGGTGAATTAAGGCCATTAATATTTAGGGTAATGACTGTGAGATTTGATTTGGTCCCTGCCATATTGTGGTGGTAGATGTGTGTTGGTGTTTTCATGGGCTTTGAACATTTTTGTGCCTACTCTGGGTTTGGTTGTTGTGATCTGCTTCTTGTAGGCACTTGAGTTTGGTTATTTGTTTCTTCTTTGTGGAGAATTTCCTGAAATACTCTCTGTAGGTTTGGCTTTGTGTTCATATATTTGTAAAGCTGAGTTTTGTCATGGAAAGTTTTTCTTTCACCATCTATTATGAGGGATACTTTTGCCGGGTAGAGTAGTTTGGATTGGAATCCATAGGTTCTTAGACTTTGGAGAGTTTCACTCCAGGCCCTTCCAGCTTTCAGGGTTTCCATTGAGAAGTCTGAAGTAATTCTGATGGGGTTACCTTTGAAAGTGGTGCGCTGTTTTTCCCTAGCTGCTTTTAGGATTTTCTCTTTGGTGTCAATGTTTAGAGTGTTAATGATAATATGTTTTGGAGAGTTTCTCTTTTGGTCCAGTCTGTTTGGAGTACTGTTGGCTTCTTGTATCTTGATGGGCCTTTCTTTTAAGAGACTAGGGAAGTTTTCTTCAATTATTTTGTTAAATAAGTTCTCCATACCTTTGGTCTGAAATTCTTCTCCTTCTGGTATTCCAATGATTCTGATATAAGGACATATAAGTGTATCCCACAGTTCCCTCATGTTCTGTTCACAGGAACTTTTGAACTTACTGAAGTTTTTGAACTCTCAAACTGTTTCTTCCATCTTGTCTTCCAGATCAGAGTTTCTATCCTCCACTTCACTGACTCTGTTCTTGAGGGCCTCTAGAGAGTTTGGGGTTTGTTCAATTAAGTTTGCATTTTCTACTACTTTTCTATGTATCATTTCCATCACTCTGTCAAGCTCCCTTTTCACCCCATTTTCTGATTTTCTTGATGATTCTTGGAATTCATCCCTGCATTTCTTTATGTCTTCATTTAGTATGGCCAGCTGATTTTTAAGATCCTCTTTTTTTTCACTCTCCCTCAAAACTTTTACCTCTCTTTGAACTCCTTCTAATCTCTTATCAAATTGTTCTAGCTTAGTGATGGTAGCATCCACATAACTATTTACACATTATTGGTCCTTTGTTGCTTTCCTGCAAGTTCTATCAGTAGGTTGGTCAGGGCTGCATTGCTCATAACTTCAATTTGAAGTTCTGATCTTAATAACTCTTCTATGTTTTGGTTAGATGCATTCATTGTAGGACTGGGTGGTCTAACTGGGTTTTCTTGCATTTGATTTTTCATTTAATTTCCTTTACACCATGGTCTGCCCATGACAGTGTATGGGCAGGTAGGTGGGTGGATCAGCCAGGGCTCTAGTGCAATGGGAATCTGAGGCAGCCCGGGGCAGTTGTCAGGCAGCCTGGGCTATGGCTCCCACTTGCCAAAGCCACCTATCTACTGCCTGACAGGGGCACCAAAGTTGCTTGAATTCTGAAGCAGTAATGCGCCAAAGCTGCCTGCATTCGAGCTTGGAAGGGGACTGAGGTACAAAGCCCTGAAGCTGCCCAAACTCTGGCTGGGAACCCTGGGACCCAGAAACAGTCTGCACTCCCCTGCCACAGGAGAATGTAGGATGGCAGGCACAGCAGACAGGTAGGAGAGGGCACCTAAGCTGGCACAAGCGAGAGACACTCTGGGCTTGTGAGGCAATTGCTGTGGGACTGGGCTTGCTGAACAGTAGTGTGGGCAAGTGTGCAGAGCAGTTTAAGCTTCCGCACGCAGGGATCAATCTGTGCGCATGATCTGGGTGTGGAAGTGGGTGCAGCAGCGACAGCGCCAGTGGGTCACAGTCCGCAGAGGTGGGTGCAGGTCCCTGACAGTGGGCACGGAGCCACAGAGGGGCATCGCAGGGCTGTGGCCGTGGGTTACGGGGGCTCGGCAGTGGGGTGCGATGGCTATTTGGTGTTAGGGGTGGTCTACCGGCCCATGAGGGGATCCACGATTCACTGTTTCCACCCCCCCTCCCTGCCCTCCCACTGATAAGAAGTCCCAGAAAACCCTTAATGTCTTGCCTTTCTTTCCCGGGATTTGCAGGGCAGCTAGGCAGTCGCCATCTTGGCGGAAAGTCCAAGGTTTTGTCTTCTATGTTTTTTAATATATGATGGAAAATTGTATTTTTCTTTGTATTACTGATAATTAGTGATACTGAATATCTTCTCAATGCTTGTTTAAAAAATACCTTTCCAAGTATCTCCCCCTTTTTAGTGGACAGGAATTTTTAAAAATATTTTAAAGATACTAACTCCCTACCACATACAAGATTTTAAAATATTTTATCATAGTCCATATGTTACCTTTTTATTCTGTTTATTGTGTTCTTTGTTAATTTTTCTTTAATTTTATGTACTTTATCCATGCTTTTGATGCTAGGTCCACAAGATTCTTGGCAAGTTCAGTGTTATATAAAACAGTTCCCCTGTTTTATTTATTTATAGCCTTTATGTTTATGTCTTTGATACTTCTTGTTGAGAAAGTTCTCACTATGTTGTCCAACTTGGCCTCAACTCCTGAGCTCAAGCAATCCTACTATCCCAGATTCCCAAGTAGCTGGGAATACAGATGTATGAGACTACACTTGAGTTTATTTTCATGTATGACACTAGGCAAAATTCCAAGTTTGTGCCTTTACAGATGTATGTTAATGTTCCAAGCACAATTTGTTGAAAAGATTTTCCTTTTCTTGGTTAAATGCTCTTGATACTATTAAAAATTATTTTGACTATATTGCCAGGATTTATTTCTGGATTCTCTATTCTATTGCTCTATGTGTCTATCTTTATAATAGTCAAACAGACACTATCTTCAATCCACTTGGGATCCTAAGTTAGTGGTAGGCCATTCCTCTTTTTGAGTTGCTGACTCTGCCTTTGCCCCCAGCCATTTCCCGTACTGGATTCTCCCACTCTGGGTTGCTATGTACCAACCCAAATTGTTCAAATTAGCCAACCCACAGGGATCCCAGAAAACAGAGCAAACCCAATGCAGCTGTCTTATATAAGCTGCCCCCACAACTTTAGGGTTACAGTGGCATGGTCCTGCTGCAAATCCCCATGGGGACATGCCTGAGTTTTCTCTTGCTTAGTTGTGTGTAATAAATAATCCAGCCATTCATATTAATAAATGGGAAAATGGTGCATGCATGACTCCATTATTTTGTCAAACTAACAGGAATAGAAAGTAGAACAGTGGCTTTAGGGAGCTGGAGAAGGGGTTTGGAGCTGCTGTATAATGGTAAAAAGCTCCACTTATGTAAGATGAAAATCTCTTAGAGATCTTTGGCACAATGTGTCTGTAGTTAACAATGCTGCACCTACATGGGTAATTTTGTAAATACAGTAGATTTCATGTTCTAGTTTACTTTTAACCACAGTAAAAAAAAAAAATGCACAAACCAAGGTGTTACTTTTCTACTTCCATATTTCTCTCTCTTTGGCTCCTAGCTAGAAAAATGTCCAGTGTGTGATTGATGACAGCCTGAGAAATGCTGGCCCCAAATCCCAGACCTCATTTATAAAACTCGAGTAACCACAAAGTTGAAGGATACAAAATGATTTTTAAATCCAATATTAATTATCACCTAAGACCCATATTTTCAAATAAAAGTTCAAATATCAGTTCTTACAAAACCCTGTTTTTTATAAACACCAAAGAACATTAATGCCTAGAGATCAAATTGGCCAAATCTTTCTTCTTTGAGATAAGGCCAGTAAGTTGTGATTTGCCCAAGGTCATATTGACAGTGAAGGATGAAAGACAGGCTTCCTAGACCAGAGACCAAGGCCTAATTTTTCCATACTGCTTTACTGCCACTCTAAGAACCAAGTTCCCACTCTAGCTCATATGAATTACTGAGATATTACTGTCATCTCAGAGAGGAACAGAAGACTATCTAGATAAGAAAACTATAAAGAGGTGTCAAGGAAGACAGATATGATGAAAAAGAAGTAAAAACTGCAAAATGAAAGAAAGAAAATTCAAAGAAGAAACTATGAGAGAAAAAAAAAAACACTGTTCAAAACAAAACTTGCCGAGATAAGCAGTGAGTTGTTGTTGATGCCCTAAGCAGTGTTTGAATAACTTCCAAAATTGCTTTTGACCTGGATGGAGAGTAAAAATGATTTTCTTTATCTACTGAAAGTAAAATCAAATTGCATGTCAGGAACCACTGGTTTTGATGAGGCAAGTTAATATATTAGTAAGTAGAGTAGTGGTCAAGGCTAGCCTATCTGGGCACTCAAGAGATATTGGTGGTGAAAAACAATATTTACATTTTACTAATTTGTGTTGAGGTGCAGGGAGTTTATCACATGAAACTTGCTTCTAAATAAGAATCCTAGTCACTCTCCATTCTTCCCACCACATGATTATATATCCACCCCTAAGTTCCTTTAGCTTTATTCATTGATATATACATACCCCAAATCTCAGCCTCCCCCTTCTCTCAATCATTTCCCTTCCTACACTGCCCAAGATGAAAAGAACTGGAAAGACCTCCTCCATGCCTACTTTCTTCACTGGTGAATGTATTTGTTACAGTACTTCTGGCTACAAGGAAGTACAAACCTATATAGAAACAGCTATGGAGGTCATTTCATTTATTATCCCCATATCAGGGAATTCTGAGGAAGCACCATCAGGCACAGTACAAGACTATTGACGTAGATGGCCTGAATCCCGTGTCTACTCTGGAAAAGATTAAGAAAATAAAAAGTGCTGGTGAGATTGCTCAGTGGTTAAAGGTGCTTGCTTGCAAAGGCTACTGTCCTAGGTTCAATTCACCAGTACCCACATAAAGCTAGATACATGAAGTGGTGCATGCATCTGGAGTTTATTTGCAGTGGCATGAGGCCTGGAGCACCCATTTTCTCCCTCCCTATCCCCTTTCAAATAAATTGCTTAAATATTTTTTTTCAAAAAGAAGATAAAGAAGCTAGAGTTTGTAGGGAAGGCACATGTTCCCAACCCCAAAACAAGGCAGTGTGACACATACCAAGTGATTAGTACAAGTTAAGCAAATTCCACCAGTGCTGGAAGGGAGGTGAGCTCTGAGGCAGGAGTGGACATGGATTCACTACCTCACAGGGGACATGAATGTGGACTGTGTGAGGTTCTCAAGGACGGAAGAGCTTCCAATAGGTGCAAATGTTCACATAGAGAATGAAGGCAAGGAACATTGTGAAAGAAAAAGGGAAAGTAGAGTTTCTATAAGTTAGATGGCTTGAAGAGAAGCTCCCACTGCTCTCTGGAGAAGAATAGGCTCTCAAAGAACTTTGCCTACCCCTTAACCAAAGCTGCTCTCACTCTTGGTTGGAATCTGTTTTATTTGACAGATGGCATAGAAAATGGAGGAGAATCAAGAGCCATCAATAAGACAAAAAGATAGCCCACTGTCCACCAAGAAACATTCCACCTCTACCACGTCTGCAACATGAATAATGCTATTACTGCTAACCTGACAACCAACTCCAGGGTAATGGTGACAGACGAGGTGACCAATCAAAACCCATCAAAGCAGAAATCCACAGGCTACCAAGAACTCAACACTAAATTAGACTGCCAACAGGCCTATCATGGCTCAGGGAACATTGCACAAGAGGGGGCAGAATGATTGTAAGAGCCACAGAATGGGTAGGGATACCCTGAGGCATGGCTCCCCTGCTACCCCACAGAGACTGACTGAGGCTTTCATGAGCCCACAGTGAATCCCAGAACCCCACCGAGGAGAGCCCCAGGGAAATGGGAGCAGAGGTGAGTGGATAAAAGAGAGTATACTGTATGTGTGTGTGTGTGTGTGTGTGTGTGTGTGTGTGTATATATATATATATATATATACACACACACACACATACATACATACACATACATACATATATATGTTTTTTAAAGAAGAAAATGTGAGCACCTGAGATCAGGTCCTATAAAGCATGAGTGTCCCAGTGCACTCCCAGTGAGGTGGGAGGTAAAGACAAGAGAATCCCTGGAAGCTTATGGAAAGCTAGGCTGGCAAATACAGCAGTAAACAGCATGAGACTGCCTCAAATAAGGTGGGAGGATCAACACTCAAGGTTGTCCTCAGACCTTCACACATGCTTCATGTGCACATGCACACCCATGTATGTGTGTGCGCATGTGCGCACACGCACACACACACACACACACAGTGTGGAGGCAGACATGGGAAAACATTTGGAAGGGATCAATCATGTTAGTTTGAGACATGACTTGTGTTGTTTGGAACACTTTGGGGAACCTGAAAGGGATCACTTATCAATCTCACAACATAGAAGTGTCTAACAAGACCACTCAAGGGGAAAGCACAGCTGGCATCTACTCCTTGAAAAGAAGTCAAAAGGAGATTCTAAACTGGCTTTTCTATCTACCAGCTGTAGGACACAATGTCACTGCTCTTCCCTGAGCCTGTGCCTCCTTTGTAAAATAAAGTCTCTGTACTTGGACACTCTCCACACATGTCCCTCCTCCATCAGCTAGGATTGGCTTGCTATAAGAGCTCCTGTTCAAGCAGAAGCTGTCCACACACCCTTTAAACAAGGAGGTTGGACTAATCCAGCTCAGTCATCCCTGCTTTGCTACCAGCTGAGTATGGCCAGGTTTGCCCCTCACATCTGTAGCATTAGTAGTGTCTCTACTTCCAAACACAATGGCATTTATTATCATTAACGACAATTATTGAACTTGAGAATTCTTGTCTCATACTGTTATTTTTTTGCCTGTCTCATCAAATCCCTTCTCTATTTACATGTCTCTATTTACACTTTAAATTTTTTATTGACTACTTCCATATACAGAGACAGTACCATGATCATTACCCCACCCACACACTCCCTCCATTCTCCCTTCACAAATTCTTTATTCACTAAAACCTTTCTTCTTTTCAGTCAGTCTCTCTTCCATTTCAGTGTCATCATTTTCCCCTCCTATTGTTCAGGTGTTGTGTAGGTAGTGGCAGCCACTGTGAGGTCATGAATGCCATGGCTACTTTGTGTCTGGAAGACAGTATTGTCAGCACTCCTCCCCTTCCTTTGGCTCTTACTTTCTTTCTTCCACCTTTTTACAATGGTCCCTGAACATTGAAAGATGTAATAGAGATGTCTCATGTAGTGCTGAACACTCCATTGTCACTTCTTCCCAGCACTTTGATGAGTTTGGAGTCTCCCTAGTGGTCACCACTATCTGCAAAGGGAAGTTTCTCTATCCAAAAGTGAAAGTGGCATTAGTACATTGGTATAAACATAAGTTTTTAGAGGACAGTTTGGTGGGCACTGTATATTCATTTATCCAGACAACAACAAAAGTTTTCCTCCTAGTGCTGATAACTTCCTCAGCCATAGGTTTTTGATTAGGTTCTCAGTACCAGGAAGGAATTCCTTCACATGGAGTGGGTCTCAAATCCAATCAGTGAGCAGTTGGTTTCCCCCATAACAGACATGCCACTATTGAACCAGTTAGTACATTTGGACTGAACGGCCAGCCATAAAATTTGAAAGGTCCACTGCTAGTTGACACCATTGATGATTTTTCTCCCCCATATATTTTTAAACTTTTATTCATTAATTTATGAAAGACCAACAGAGAGAAGAAGGGAGGGAAAGAGATAGGATGGGTGCAACAGAGCCTTTCACACTGCAAACAAACTCCTGATACATGTGCCATTTTGTGTGTCTGGAATTACATGGGTACCAGGGAATCAAACTTGGGCCATCATGCTTTGCAAGCAAGTGCCTGATCTATCTTCCCAGCCTTCTATTTATCTTTCAAATGTATAAGGAAGGGCACCAAATTGGAGGAAAGACTCAGAATACTTGGTGCCACCCTGTGTGACAACAGGGAAGCCACTTTCCATTTCTAACTTGAAGAGTGGGTGGGAGAGTAGATTTAGTAGAATTATATTTGTAGTTCTAAACCACAAATTAACCTCAAAGTTGTATATGATTTTTTTCTTTGTGTGTGTTGGAGGTATTGGCAGCCTTGTGGTCTGGGGGGGGGGGGGTTAAGAAACGTGTGCTCCTGTGCACACATATTTGGAGACCAGCAAAGAACACTGGGTGTCCTCTTCAATCATGTTTCTATCTTGTTTCCTTGAGACAGAGTCTATCCCAGGACCTGGAGTTGCTTTACAGGCTGACCATATTGCAGATTATCTCCCCTTGACCTTCAGTATCAGCTCTGGGAGCCACAGACTACACTTGCTGTTAGTTTCCAGATGAGAACTGGGGAAAGAGGAATTGGGCTCTGACAAGAGTTCAATAGATGAGGAAGGGATTGTACTGTGAGCGTCTACAGAAAACATGTGAAATCCCTCTCAAGAGCCAGTGACTACAGGAACAGGAATAATTGGATCTGCTGTTCTGCAACCTCCTTCCAGTTGCCCTGGGCCTTTAGTCATATCTCATGCCAGTCTTTCCTCTCAAGGCTGGCTTCCATGCCCAGCTCAGTGGTATCTCATAGGCAGAGATGGTGAGGACAGAAGTCAACCCTATGGCTTGCCAGTGTCCCTTGACAGTCTCATGTTCTTATCTGAGGAGCAAACTGCTAACCATCAACATCTCTTCCTCCATCACACATGATCCTTGGCAGTTACTAGCTCTATGCATGAGTTTTGCTCAACTTCCTTGGTGAATGCTGCAAAATCCTGCCAGTCTGTCCCAAATGCTCTGTCCCACTGGCTCCCCAAAGCTCCTGCTACCCTTAGTAAAGGCTCACCCCTCCCAGTGAAGCAGCAAAGATAAGAATGTTTTGAGTTTTTAGACTGAGATAAGCTTCTTGTAGTGACTTACAGTATCCTTGAATCTAAAAAGAAAGTTCAGAAAAAAAAAAAAATTTCCAAGTGAATCAAACATCAATCTCTCCCAAAGCTTCAAGACACTAATTCAACAGCATGGTTGACAAGGTAGCTGTGGTGGTTTGATTCAGGCATTCCCCATAAACTTAGGTGCAACATGGTCTTGTGTTTTGTAAATGGTCGGGGCAGTGTGAAGCAGGTTTGCTGGATGCCTGCATGGAGACCCAATGGATCCATGAGAATAAACTGTGGATTGCAGTGGAAATGCCAAGACCATGAGATGGCTGCCAAGGAGAGCTGCTGGCCCCGGATGAAGTTTTCCAGGACTGTGAGTAGCCTAGATGGAGGGGTAGAAATGGAACTCCAGAAATTTGTTGCTGGTTAGAATTATCTCACTTGGAGATTTGTCACTGGCTAGACTTGTAGGACTTGAAGCTACAGAGTTTCATATTTTCCCTGGTTGTTTTAAATCTTATATTGGCTGAATATTTCTTTGCTATGCCCACTGCCATTTTTTTGCAATGTGAATGTTTATTCTGTGCCATTATGGGCTTTGGGGGGATGTTTTGGTATTATGGTTCAGTTGAAAGATCTTGGACTATGAGGATATTTGAACATCATTGGGATTGACTAAAAACTATGGGGACTTTTTAAATATATATATATATATATATATATATATATATATATATATTATATTATATTATATTATATTATATTATATTCTTTATTGACAACTTCTATACTTACAGACAACAAACCATGGTATTTCCTTCCCCTTCCCTGCTTTCCTATGGGGACTTTTAAGGTTGGACTGAATACATTGCATTTTACATTACATATGGATATCAGTTTATGGGGACCAGGGGCAGAATGTTGTGGTTTGATTCAGGAATCCCCCATAAACTTAGGTGTTCTGAATGCTTGGTTCCAAGCTGATGGAGATTTGGGAAAGACTACCTTCTGGAGACAGTGTACTGTTGGGGGTGGGCTTATAGGTGTTATAGCCAATTTCCCCATGCCAGTGTTTGGCACACTCTCATGTTGCAATCATCCCCCTTATGTGGGCCAGGGGGTGATGTCCACCCTCTACTCATGCCATCATTTTCTCTGCCATTGTGGAGCTTCCCCTTGAGTCTGTAAACCAAAATAAACCTCTTTTTCCCACAAGCTGCTCTTGGTTGGGTGATTTCTACCAGTAATGCGAACCTAACTGCAACAGTAGTCATCATAAAAATACTCAAGACTAGAATATGGAGATATGGAAATGCTTGCCCCAGACTTCTAAGATTTCTAGAACACAAAATTCAAGAAATCCCACAATAAGATGTTGTCAAGCCCACTGGGGTCCAATCCACAGCCCTCAGCTTGCAGAAGACCTTCCTTTTCCTTGAAAGGAAAAGTCAGCAGCAGGAGGAGAGCTTGTGTGTTACATACACATGGACTAGGGAGGTTTTCACTGCACCAGGAGCCATAGGCAATGTCTAGAGACACTTTTGGTTGTCACAGTTGGTTATAGAATGCTACTGGCATCAAGTAACTGGATGGCAAGGAAGTTGCTAAACATCCTACAAAACACAGGAAAGAAGGATCTGGTCCAAAATGTCAATAAGGCCAAGACTGAAAACATCCTGGGGCAGACCATGCAGGGAAAAGCCAGGTTCTGTGGCACATCCTAATGTTCTTGATTATTTGCAGTGGTAAAGGGTGACAGCTTTGTTCTTCTAGGACCTCCGAGCTGGAAGGAACCCTGGAGCCCAAGCCTATCACTGACAGAAGACAGAAAACACAAGAAAACACAAGAGTTCAGTGACTGTCCTAAAGTCACACCAATTAGCAACCTTGAACTGGTTTTTGAGTCTCTGCCTTTTTTAATATTTTTATTTATTTATTTGAACATACAAAGAGAGGGTAAAGAGAAAGAGAGATAGAGAATGGGCACACTAGGGCCTATAGCCACTGCTAATGAACTCCAGATGTATGTGCCAGTTTGTGTATCTGGCATTACATGGATCCTGGGGAACCAAACCTGAGCCATCAGGCTTTACCACTAAACAATCTTTCCAGCCCCAAGTCTGCACTATTAACTAAATGTTTATGCCCCACTCCCAAATTCATACGGTGGAATGTAATCCCCATGGTAACTGCAACTTGCCACATATTTCTGTCAACAATAGGCTGTATAACCCTTGAAGACTGAGCTGAAAGACTCTGTAGGCAAGGTGACATCTTAGTGCAACACTACCACATTTCTTATTCGTGGTGATGCTGGTGCAAACAAACTCACTACAATACCATTCATAAAAACACAGCTCATGGGCTGGAAAGATGGCTTAGCAGTTAAGGCACTTGCCTGTGAAGCCTAAGGACTCATGTTTGACTCTCTAGATTCCATGTTAGCCAGACACATAAGGTGATGCAAGCGTGCAAGATCTCATATGCCCACAAGGGAGTGCACAAGTGTGGAGTTCAATTTCAGTGATTAGAGGCCCTGGCACACCAATTCTCTCTCGGTTTCTCATGCCTGCTCTCTCATACTAAAAAAAAAAAAAAAAAAAAAAACAGCTAATCTGAGGACTTTCAGGTAAGATAGTGGCATAGGAATCACACTAATCTGGCCCAGGGAAGGATTTGAGCAAAACCACAGTAAAATATACTTTTTGTCTGAAAAGTGAAAGTGTATAGATTCTTTTGCTGCCACAGTGAAGAACAGGAGACACTAAGATCTATCAGAAAGGAAGAAATGGGCCATAATCCCATCCACCAAGGAGCTTGTGGACTCAAGCCCTGGAATCCACATGGATCTGTGTGCCTGCTCAGCATCCAACTGTAGGAGCAGAGACCAAACAAGGGATTTCCCAACCTCATCAGTCTCCTTGCAAAGTCAAGAAATCTGAAGGGGAGACAGCTGGAAACAGGCAAGACTTCAAACTGAGAAGTTCCAGTACAACTCCAGGCTTCTTGCACTCTCCCGTCCCCCAACTGACAGAAACACGACCCTCCAGAGAAGGCATTCAGCTCACTGGGGCAGGGCATCCAACACAGCTGATCAGAGCACCAGATTCACAGCACAAAATCAAAGGATCAAAGTGGGCACTCAGTATAGGTGTGATTTGAAGCCACCTCAAATGTAACAAGGCCCACTGACAAAAAAGCAGGTACATAGGCCTGCTCTTGAAGTGCTACTCTCTCTTTCTGTGGCAGGGTAGATTACATATTCTTGGTTGGATATGCCATTCTCAAGTAAGCTGTATTTGGGAGTTGCCTTTAATGCTTAAAGACTCTTAGGGCCTTTGTCTTTTTCTTCTGTCATTACCGGTGGCAGGATCTGATTCAGACCCAGGCTGAATTGTAACTCATTCCAGAACAGAAGTCTCAACCTCCCAGTTGACAGGACTAAGGGTGTACAGCAACACACATCCTTAGGGTTTGGCTTTACAAGCTTATCTGTTTGTCTCAATCCTCACACTTGCATACCCTGTGCTGGTTTTTATTGATTGTGTATATTGTTCAGTTGAATTTTAGAAATTTCCAGTAAAATGCTCTGCCCAACCCACTAGAATACTTGAACAGCAGGCAAACTCAACACCTACGATTACTTTTGCAGCTGGATTGGAGTACAAGAGCTACACTTGGCACCTTAAAATCCTACTCTGAAAGCACATAAAGTTAGACATCCAAATCTAAAAGCACCACAGATTATTAGAAAACCCAAGCATCAAATCAACCCAGGATACAAAAATTACAACATTATAATACAAAAAAGAACAATGAATTAAGACAATACAATCCCAACAAAAATTATAAATCCATCAGTAATGGCCCCCAATGAGATGGTTTTAGCTAAAATGCCTGACAATGATTTTTTAAAAAATGATTTTTGTCTATACTTGAAGAAATCAAAGAAGAAAACAAAGAATTAAAGAATAAACCAAACTCTCGTAGGAATTCCAAGAGAACACAGGAAATCAGCTTAATGAAATAAGGAGGTCATTACAAGAAACAAGGAATTAGAAATACTGGGGGAAAAAAAAAAAAAGAACAGGCAGAAATTCTAGCTCTGAAAAACACAGTCAGTCAAATAAAAAACTCTGTGGAAAATCTCACCAGTACAATGGATGCAAGAGAGAACAGAATATCTAAACGAGAAGACTAGGTGGCAGATCTAATACAGTCCAAGAAAGAGAAAGACAAGCTCATAGGAAGGTATAAATGGGAATCTCAAGATATCTGGGACACTATGCAAAGATCAAACATAAGAATTCATGGTATATAGAAGGATATGAATTCAATTCAGAGGCTTAAGTAGGCATTTTTAACAAAATCATAGAAGAAAGTTTTCCCTATATTGGGAAAGAAATGCCAATGCAGATACAGAAAGCTTTTATAATACCAAACAGACAAAACCTGGAAAGAATCTCTCCTCACCATGTTATAATTAAATGACTAAACATGCAAACCAAAGAAAATACATTGAAAACAGAGATAAAAAGCAAGCCACCTACAAAGGCAAGCCCATCATAAAATAGTAGATTACTCAACACAAACTTTAAAAGCCAGAAGGGCTTAGAGTGATGCATTCCAAGTTCTGAAAGATAACAATTGTCAACCAAGATTACTTTATCCTGCAAAGCTATCTATTCAAATTGATAGACAACTAAGGACATTCCACAATTAAGCCAGATCTACAGAAAATACTTGAAGGAATCCTTCATACTGAAGAGAAAGCAAAACACACATATGAGGAAAGAGGAAAAAATAAACCACACTCAAGTAACAATTAAAACAAGCAACTAAAGGTAAAACAGGAAGCACTACAAACCAAGAAGAATGGAGAGAATAAATACTTACCTTTCAATAACAACTCTTAATATCAATGGCCTCAATGCCCCAACCAAAACACACAGGCTTGCAGACTTGATTAAAAGGCATAATCCTGCCATTGCTCATGTTGCAGTCCAGTTCGTATTGCTGGTAGAAATCACCCAACCAAGAGCAGCTTCTGAGAAAAAGAGATTTATTTTGGCTTACTGGCTTGAGGGGAAGCTCCACGATGGCAGGGAAAAACGATGGCATGAGCAGAGAGTGGACATCACCCCCATAAACTGATATCCGTACATGATGTAAAATATAAAGCATTCAGTCTGACTTTAAAAGTCCCCATAGTTTTTATCAATCCCAACGATGTTCATACATCCCCATAGTTCAAGATCTTTTAACTGAGCCATAATACCAAAAAGTAACCTCAAAAAACCCATAATGGCACAGAATAAATATTCACACTGCAATAGATGGCATTGGGCATAGCAAAGAAACATTTAACCAATACAAGATTTAAAATAACCAGGGCAAACATCAAACTCTGTAGCTTCAAGTCCAACAATTCAAGCCAGTGACAAATCTTCAAGTCCAATAATTCTAACCAGCAACAAGTCTCTGGCATTCCAATTCCGCCCCTCCAGCTGGGCTACTCACAGTCCTGGAAAACCTCATCAGGGCCGGCTGCTCCTTGGCAGCCATCTCATGGTCCCGGCATCTCCTCTGGGTCTCCACTGCAAGCCACGGTTCATCCTCGTGGCCCCATGGGGTCTCTATGCAGGCAACCAGCAAACCCGCTTCACACTGCCCATGGCCATTTCCAAAACACAAGACCATGTTGAAAACTCAATGACCCTCTTTCCAGCATTTTATACTCCACAATACCAGGTAGGGTGCCAATTTGTTAATCCAGTGGGGGATAAAGCAGACTTTGAAGAACAGGACTCCTTGAGCACTCAGGCCCCTTCAAAAGAGTCTACATTCTTCTTGTTGCTCCGTGATGGCAGGGAAAATGATGGCATGAGCAGAGGGTGGACATCACCCCCTGGCCAACAGAAGGGGGACCACAGCAACAGGAGGGTTGCCAAACACTGGCATGGGGAAACTGGCTATAAAGCCCATAAGCCCGCCCCCAACAATACACTCCCTCCAGGAGGCATTAATTCCCAAATATCCATCAGCTGGGAACCTAGCATTCAGAACATCTAAGTTTATGGGGGACACCTGAATCAAACCACCACAGCTTGCCTCCAGGAAGCTCATCTCTCAATAAAAGATAGAAACTGTCTTAGGGTAAAAGGAAAGAAAACAGAATTTCAAGCAAATGGGCCTAGGAAACAAGCAGGGGTTGCTATCCTCATATTTGACAGTATAGACTTCAAACTAACACTAATGAGGAAAGATAAAGAAGGTCACTTTATACTCATTACAGGAACACTCCACCAAGAGGACATTACAATCCTAAACATATATGCACCTAACACAGGGGCTCCCAATTTCATCAAACAAATACTATTAGAACTAAGGTCACAGATAACATCAAACACAATTGTAGTGGGTGACTTCAATACCCCACTCTCATCAATGGACAGGTCATCCTGGCAAAAAATAAACAGACATCTGGAATAAATTATGCCATGGAACAAATGGACCTAACAGATATCTACAGAAGATTCCATCCAAATGCTACAGAATACACATTTTTCTCAGCAGCACATGGAACATTCTCTAAAATAGACCATATATTAGGACACAAAGCAAATCTTAATAAATACAGGAATATTGAAATAATCCCTTGTACTCTATCTGACCACAATGGGATTAAATAACAAATCAGTGACAAGAAAAACTACAGAGCATACACAAATTCATGGAGACTAAACAGTACTCTATTGAATAATGAATGAATGGGTCATTGAAGACATCAAAAAGGAAATCAGTAAATTCATAGAATCAAATGATAATGAGAATACAACATACCAAAACTTTTGGGACACAATGAAGTCAGTCCTAAGAGGGAAATTTATAGCTCTAAGTGCCTATATTAAGAAATTATGGTTCACAAGTAATCAATTTAATGCTTCACCTTAAGGCCTTGGATAAAGAAGAACAAAGCAAACTGAAATCAGTAGATAGGAATAAATAATAAAGATTAGGGAAGAAATTAATGAAATAGAAACCAAAAAAAAAAGAAAATCCAAAGAATCAATGAAACAAAGAGTTGGTTCTTTGAAAGGATAAACAAGATTGATAAACCCTTGACAAATCTTACCAGGAGGAAGAAAGAAGAGACAAAAATTAGAGATGAAAAAGGCATCATTACAACAGACACCAAAGAAACTCAGAAAATCATAAGGACATATTTTAAGAATATATATGTATGTAAGTATGAAAATCTGAAAGAAATGGATGATTTCCTTGGTTCATATGACCTACCAAAATTAAATTAAGATAAGATAAACTAGTTAAATAGACCTATAACAAGTACAGAGATCCAAGGTCTTCCAACTAAAAAAAGTCCAGGCACAGATGGAATCACTGGTGAATTTTACCAGACCTTCATGGAGGAACTAATACCACTGCTTCTCAAACTTTTCCATAAAATAGAAAAGGAAGGAATTCTACCAACTCCTTCTACAAAGCCAGCATCACCCTATTACCAAAACCAGACAAAGACAGAACAAAAAAAAAAGAAAATTATAGATCAATCTCCCTCATGAACATAGATGCAAAAATTCTCAACAAAATAGTGGCAAACAGAATGCAAGAATATATCAGAAAGATTATTCACCCCAACCAAGTAGGCTTTATCCCAGAGATGCAGGGATGGTTCAACATATGCAAATAAATGCATGTAATATCCTATATAAATGGACCCGAGGACAAAAATCACATGATAATTTCAATAGATGCAGAAAAGGCATTCAAAAAGATCCAATATCCCCTCATGGTAAAAGTCCTACAGAAACTGGATATAGAAGGAACATATCTCAATGTAATAAAGGTTATTTATGACAAACCTACAGCCAACATAATACTAAATGGGGAAAAACTTGAAGATTTTCCACTAAATTCAGGAACAAGACAAGGGTGTCCACTGCCCCCACTTTTATTTAATATAGTACTTGAAGTCTTAGCTATAACAATAAGGCAAGAGACACTCATAAAAATGATACAAATTGGAAAGGAAGGGATAAAATTATCATTATTTGCAGATGATATGATTCTATACATAAAAGACCCTAAAGATTCTACCAGCAAACTGTTAAAGCTGATAAACACTTTTAGAAATGTAGCAGGATACAAAATAAACACATAGAAATCAGTAGCTTTCCCATACACTAACAACAAACAAGCAGAAGATGAAATCAGTGAATCTCTCCCATTCACAATTACCTCAAAAAAAAAAAAAAAAAGTACTTTGGAATAAGCCTAACCAATGAGGTAAAGGATCTCCATAATGAAAACACTCAAGGGAGAAATTGCAGAAGACACTAGGAAATGGAAAGACATCTCATGTTCTTGGATTGGAAGAATCAATATTGTAAAAATGTCAATCTTACCAAAAGCAATCTACACATTTAATGAAATCCCCATTAAAATTCCAATGACAATCTTCACAGAAATATTTTAAAAATCCTAAATTCATTTGGAAGCACAAAAAACCTTGAATAGCCAAAAGAATTTTGAGCAACAAAAATAAGGCTGGCGATATCACCATACCCAATTTCAAGCTATATTACAAAGCCATAGTAACAAAAACAGCATGGTACTGGCACAAAAACAGACATGTATATCAATGTAACAGAATAGAGGACCCAGGTGTCAATCAAAGCAGCTACAGCCATCTGATTTTTGACAAAAATGTTAAAAATATTCATTGGAGAAATGACAGTCTCTTCAAAAATGGTGCTGGGAAAATGGGATATCTATATGTAGAAAGATGAAGATAGATCCTTGTCTTTCTTCATGCACAAGAATCATGTCCAGATGGATCAGGGACCTTAATATCAGACCTGAAACTGAAATTGCTAGAGGAAAAGGTAGAGGAAACCCTTCAACATATTGGCATAGGTAATGACTTTCTGAATATAACCCCAATTGCTCAGGAAATAAAACCACTAATCAACTACTGGGATCTCATGAAGTTATAAAGCTTTTGTACAGCAAAGGACACTGTGAAAAGAGCAAAGAGATGGCCTACAGAATAGGAGAAAATCTTGGCTAGCTATGCATCTAACAGAGGGTTGACTATACAAACAGCTCAAAAAACAAAACAATAAAAAAATCAAACAACCCAATTTTTAAAAACGGGCTATGGGCTGGAGAGATGGCTTAGCAGTTAAACACTTGCCTGTGAAGCCTAAGGACCCTGGTTTAGGCTTGATTCCCTAGGACCCATGTTATCCAGATGCACAAGGGGACGTACGCATCTGGAGTTATTTTGCAGTAGCTGGAAACCCTGGTGCCCCCATTCATATTCTCTCTCTCTCTCCCCCTCCCTCCCTCCCTCCCTCCCTCCCTCTTTCTCTCTCTGTCACTCTCAAATAAATAAATAAAAATAAACAAATGGGCTACGGAAATAAGTAAACAGTTCTCATTGGAAGAAATACAGATGGCTTATAAACATCTAAAAAAGTGTTCTACATCCTTAGCCATCAGGGAAATGCAAATTGAAACTACTTTGAGATTCTATCTGTCTCCTGTCAGAATGGCTACCATCATGAAAACAAATGACAATAAATGTTGACAAGTATGCAGAAAAAGGGGAACCCTTCTACAATGTTGGGAATGTAGTCTGGTATAGCCATTGTGGAAATCAGTGTGGAGGTTCTTGAGACAGCTAAAAATAGATTTACCATATGGCCCAGCTATAGCACCCCTAGGCTAATGACTCTAGGCTAATGACCCTAATGACTCTTCTCTCCACATTATAAATACTTGCACAACCATGTTTATTGCTGCTCTATTCACAATAGCTAGGAAATGAAATCAGCGTAGATGTCCCTTAAGAGATGAATGGATAATAAAGATGCAGTACACCTACACAACGGAGTTATATTCAGTGGTAAAAAAAAAAAATGAAATTGTGAAATTTGCAAGGAAATGAATGGATCTGGAAAGGATTATACTAAGTGAGGTAACCAAGGCCTAGGAAGCCAAACATTGCATGTTCTCTCTCATATGTGGATCCTAACCACAAATGTACATACTTGTGTATGAGCTGGAACCAAAAAATTGGTAGCAGAGGCCAATAATCTGGAAAAAGGCTATAAGGGACGGAGGAGAAAGGACTTTAGGGGATGATATTATATATATGTAACTAGAAGAACAAATTACAGGGAGGGGAATAGCCTAAATGAGGCTAGGGGAAGAGAATCTTTTGAGACCAAATGATCTAAAGGACACATACATGAATGTGGGACATGCTGGAATGGGCAGTCTGATAGAAACTAGAATGCTAGAGAACCTAGTAAATCCGGAGTGACAAACCCACCTGAGATGTAGAAGTTTAGAATGACCAGTGAGTCCAAAGTTGGCAGTGAGTGCTTCCTGAGAGTCAAGCATTCTGTATAATTAACCTGTAAATAGAAAAGGATTTTTGGCTCATGGTTATGGTGATTCCAGTCCAAGATTAGCATACCTACTACTTTAGCCCTTGGCAAGGGAAGTAGATCATGGTGGAAGCAGTTGGTAGAGAAAAAGTGCTCACTTCATGAGCAGAGGAATGAGAACTAGGGTCTACCATCCCCTTCAAGTACCTGTTTCTCCTTCTGTAGCATAGTGGTGAATGCTGCTTGCCTGTGTGCTTCTTGACAGGAGTATCTTGTAACTGGAGAAGTAATGGGCCCATTACAATGCTTGGCTTCAACAGAGTGCTCCATCGACCATTTCTGCCCAGTAACTCCATATTTTCTGAGTTCTACAATCTGTGAGCTGCTGGGGTAGGGTCCTGGAAGTGGTCCAGGGACATTCCTAATGACCTAAGAATCTCCCATAAGGTCCCATCTCCTAAAGTCCATAATTCCTCCAAGTAGTGCCAAAGTAGTTATAAAGTCTTAGCATACATGTGGACCTTTGGAGACACTCATCCAAGTCACAGCACTGCCCTCGGGAAGTTTAACTTCTCTGAGTGACTTTCTCCATCTATAAAACAAGAGACTTATATGGGCTTAGTGAGATAATTCTAGGAAAGTACTTAGCCCGGTGCTTATATGGTGCACTCTGAAGATGGAGTAGCTGTCATCATCATTTATGGTTACATAGAGGATTGTCAACATTGAGATTAGTGACCAGAGGCAGGGTTGGATGGCAACAGATGCCCAAGAAATTCAGAGGTGATGACTTCGTTAGTACGATGAGGGCTGACGCCATATGTGGCATTTGTCCATTGGCACAGTGACAGGTGTATTCAGTGAAGTAGAAGGAAAAGCGCGAACAGAGGAAGACAGAAAGGCCTGCAGGGTCTGAGATAGACTCCATGCAGTGGGAACTCTTTCAAAACCACAAGTGGGGGAACTCTTGGTCAACAATCCAAAAAACATCATTGACAGGGAGCAACTGACCCAGCAGACGTAGGCACAAACTAAACCTATCCTAGGATCACAAGGCCAAAAGGAATCAAAACATGCTAAGTTTTAAAAATGTACAAATGGCCTTTGAACATATGAAAGGATATGCTAACTGCACTTTAAAAAATAAATGGTGAGATATGATTTATGAGGACAAAATACAATAATTAGTCTATATATTGTGGGAATTAAAAAATGGGTATATTACTTATGGAAGGTGCATTACAATATCTGTTGTCATGGTTTGATTGTAAAATGTTTCCCATAGGTTCCTGTGTTTGAACACTTGGTTCCCAGCTGGTGGCACTGTTTAGTAAGGTTGTGGAGCCTGTAAGGAGGTAGAGCATTGCTAGAGGAAGTGGTCACTGGGGTGGGCCTTGAGGTTTTATAGCCCTACCTCAGTTTCTGTTCACTATCTGCTTCCTGATAGCAAAGTGATATGTCAGGTCCCCACTCCTGCCTCCATGCCTCTCCCACTGTGATAGAAGCTATAAGCCAAATTAAATCATTTTCCTTCTTTTTTAAAAAAAAAATTTATTTATTTATTCGCAAGGAAAGAAAGATAGAGAGAATGGCCATGCCAAGGCCTCCAACTAGTACAAATGAATTCCAGATGTATGTGCCACTTTGTGCATCTGCCTTTACATGGGCACTAGGGAAACAAATCTGGGATGTTAGGCTTTTCAAGCAAGCACCTTAACCGCTGAGCTATCTCTCCAGCCCCACTTCCCTTCTTTAAGTTACATCTGGCCAGGAATTTTGCCTCAGCAGTAAGAAATGAAGTAATACATCTATAAAATTACAGATCCATATATACCCTTGGGCCTAGAAATTTTATCCCTAGAAATTTCTTTTCCAGTTTTTACTTATGTGCAAAATGGCATATATACAATTTTTAATTGAAGAATTGTTTTATACAAAAAGAGTTCAGGAAACACTAAATGCTAAGTAACAAATTAAGCTACAACCATCAAAATAGAATACTATAAATTGGGGAAATGAGCAAGAGTGCTGCTTTCTTGGTACCAGCACAGGGTGAAGGAGATAGACACAGAGAACAATCAACTCCTACCAAACCAGAGATCCAAAGATACAGAGGCCTCAACACTGAAGCAAACCTAAAATGAACCCAACATGGCTCAGGGAAGTTTGCAGGGGAGGGGTCAGAAAGAATGTTAGAGACATACCTTGGGTTATTATGTACAGAGACATTGCCTCTTACCATAACTGATGGCTAACCCCACAATGCACAACCCATATTCCCCAATGAGGAGAGTCCCTGAAGAGGGGGGAGGACAGGGAGGAGGCTAACAATGGTATCAACATGACTGTAAACACACTGTGTACATAACTAATAAAAAATAAAATTCTATAGAATTATTAAAAATAATAATAAGAGCCAGGCTTGATGACTCACCCTATAGTGCCAACATTTGAGCGGCTAAGGTAGAAGGATTGCCACAAATTCTCTTACCTGGGTCAGCCTGGGACCTACAGTGAGTTTCAGGTCACCCTGGGCTACAGTGAGACCCTGCTTCAAAAAGAGAGAGAGAGAGAAAGGAAAGAAAGAAAAAAGAAAGAAAGAGAGAGAGAGAGAGAGAGAGAGAGAGAGAGAGAGAGAGAGAAAGAAAGAAAGAAAGAAAGAAAGAAAGAAAGAAAGAAAGAAAGAAAGAAAGAAAGAAAGAAAGAAAGAGAAGAAGGAGGGAGGGGTGAGTGTAGGGGAAAGGGAAGGGAAGGGAGGGGTGGGAAGGGGAGGGAGGGGGGGAAGGGGAGGGGAAGGTAAAGAAGGAGAGGAGCAGAGAGGAGAGAAGAGGAGAGGGGGCTGAGGAGAAGAGAAGGGAGGAAGGAAAGGAGGGAGGGAAGGAGGAAGGAAGGAAGACATACTGTGTGTTCTTATGTAGAGTGATGTCTAAGACGAAAAGCAAAAAATGTGTGTATTAGATACTAGTAGTAAAAAACAGGACATAATTATGTACACACCCCACAAATTTTATCTTGTAACTCTCTCTACAGTAACAACTAAAACAGAAAGAGCTACTGAAGCTAATGTTATCATTTTCCTCTGAGGTCTTAGACACCAGACCCTCAGCTAAAGCTTTGTCCTTGTGAAATGGGCTAGGGATACTTTAGAAAGTTGTCTTGAGTTTTAAATGTATAAGTGTATATTGTATCATTATGTTAAATTCTTGTTATACAAGGTCAATAACAAATAGCCAAGTATCTACTATATGACACCTATAACATTAGCTATGAGATTCTTAACTAGGAAAAGCCATTTTAATAGTCTTAATGGCAAAGTCTATGGTTAATATGATTTGTGGTGTTTGAACAACAACAGCAAAAAAAAAAAATTGAATAGCCTAGCCAAGTTGTCATATAAAATTATCCACTGCAGCCCTCAAGATGGGAAAATCTAGGGCAATTAGGAACTGGAATACTTTGTAGCTGTCATTCCCTGTCCTGTGCTTGATAACAATAATTACCCCACCCATTTGAGACATGTGACACAGTGACTTCTTGTCTTGTTTACCTTTGATTTCTATTTGTCTTGCCTCCATAACTACACTAACATCTTCACAGGCAAGAAGCATGCTTTTAACTTTTTTTTGTATCCCCCCCCCCACCCTGCTGCAGACATGATGTGAGAAAAATAAAAGAACAAACCTGATGAATAATAAAAAATAAATTTGGAAAATCCTTTGGATGGATAAATTGACAGTGTTAATGTACAAAGCATGATTGACTGCCGAAGATCCCTTTTATTTATTTGCAAGCAGAGAAGAAGAGAGAAAGAAAATGGGTGTGCCAGGGCCTCTTGCCACTGCAAATAAATTCCCTGGCATGTGCCATGTTGTGCATCTGGCTTTACAAGAGTACTGGAAAATCTAAGCCAGACATCAGGCTTTGCAAGCAAGTACCTTTAATGGATGAGCCATTTCCCTAGCCCAGAAGAAAAGGAAGAATGTTTTGGAAGTAGATAAGCACCTAAGGGCAATGCATACATCAGGGTTTGAGGTTTTGTGCAAAAAATAAGGCCAGGGCTGGTAGTGCAGCTTAGTGGGTGATCCCTTGCCTAGCAAGTGCAAGGCCCTGGCTTCACTCCCCAGCCCTGATAACAAAAACTTATTTTTGAAAAAAAAGATAATCCAGAACAACAATTTCATTATTTTGTGGTATGCCCATGTACACTCCCCCCCCCTCTCTTTCTCTCTCTCTCTCTAATATTTTTTTAATGGAAGGATTCTAAATTATTATTTTTAAGGTTTTCTTGTTTTTTAAGACAGGGTCTCATTATGTAGGTCAGGTTGGCCTTGAGCTCTCCATCCTCCTGCCTCAGCCTCCCAAGGAGATAGGATGATAGACCTGCTCCACTACACCTGGTTTATATGGTGCTGGGGATGGAACCCAGTGCTTCATGCACGCATGACAGAACTTCACACCAACCTCACTTTTAGTATCAAAAACATAACCATCATATATATAATAGCAAACAAAATCAGGCAATTCATAAAATAAGAATATACTATGACTATAAAATATTTATTTCAGGGGCTGGACAGATGGCTTAGTAGTTAAGCACTTGCCCATGAAGCCTAAGGACTCCGGTTCAAGGCTCGATTCCCCAGTACCCACGTTAGCCAGATGCACAAGGGGGCACATGCATCTGGAATTCGTTTGCAGTGGCTGGAGGCCCTGGTGTGCCTATTCTCTCTCTCTCTCTCCCTCTCTCCCTATCTCCCTCTTTCTCTGTCTGTCACTTTCAAATAAATAAATAAACATAAAAAAGAAGAAAAAAAGATTTATTTCAAGAATTCAAGCATATTCCAGTATCGAGAAATTTAATATATAATTTACCCTGTCTGGAAATGAAGAGAAAATAACCATGTAATTATTTTCATGGGTGCTAAAAAGAGAGTTGATATTTGTCTTTTTGGGTGTTTTGTTTTGTTTTGTTTTGTTTTGTTTTGTTTTGTTTTGTTTTGTTTTGTTTTGTTTTGTTTTGTTTCGAGGTAGGGTCTCACTCTAGCTCAGGCTGACCTGGAATTCACTGTGTAATCTCAGGGTGGCCTTGAACTCATGGCAATCCTCCTATCTCTGCCTTCCAAGTGCTGGGCCACCATGCCCGGCTGATATCTGATTTTTTTTAATGCAATACTTACTCTTAAAATCTAAGTAGATAGTTGGTTTCTTTGATTCAATTAGCAAATATTCATTGAACATTTATTATCTACCAGACAGAGTTCTTGGCGCTTGGCAAAAGATGGAATAAAACAGACAGAAATCCCTGTCATCTTGAGACTACATTGTAGCAGTCAAGATAGACAATATATGAGAAGCATCATAGTTAAGTAAATTAGCTACCACTAATTAGGATGCAGTGAGAACTTAGGAAAATTAAGTAGAATGGGAGGGGAAATAATGAAAGCTCAATATGGGAGGCATGAGGACTATTATTATTTCGGTTATTTTTATTTTGAGAGTGTTTTATTTGGGGGTTTGTTTATCTGTTTATTTGAGATGGGATCTGGCTATGCAGCCTACCCTGGCCTGATACTAACTGTGTAAACCAGATTTTCTTTGAACTAACAGCAATCCTCTTGCCTCAGCCTCCTACGGGCTGATAGTATGGGTACGATATGTTAAAAATTAATTGATATTTTAGTGCTCAAACTCTTACATAAGCAACATAGTACAGGATAAAAGCTACTATCTTAAAATCTAGTTTCCTTGTACTAATTTTGCACTGTTATAATCAATTTGTAAACTTGGAAAATTCATTCCATCATCTTTTCATCTCTAATGTGTTAGTATCAGGTTAGATGGAATCCAGGCTCTTTGTACTCTAAAATGTTCTAATAATGTATGTGTAAGTTTATAAACTGACCTACACATACTTTTGTCACTCCATCTAGTTTTGATGGTTCTTCCAATAAACATAACAAAATGTATTATGGAATTTGGCATACAGCGTTATTCATGCTCATTTCATTCACACCACTATAATGGAATGGGGAAAATATGCAAAATGCATTTTAGGAATCAGCCATGAGTTTCTGGATTGTTACTCATGGAGGCAGTTGGCCCTCCCCCACACCGTACAAATCAATAAGAGCAGGTTGCCTCATGGGACAAGATGCCTAGGATGGGGGGTGTGGGGCCTATGACTCATGTCAGGGCTCACCAAAGAGACTCACTCTGACTTCAATGGCCAATCACAGTCCATGACTCAGACACATTTTCTGGTTTGAGCCTATTTGGAATCTTTGAGTTTTTCTAAGTTGTTCTATAAAACATCTCCAAGAAAAAGGGAAAAGGAAGAAACATTAATTAATCTGACCTCTGGTTAACAAATTAAGAAATATCAATTACTAGCTCTTAAATGACTTGGTATGCTCAGGGAATTTAAAGTCTGGAAGGCATATTGACCATCAGCTAGTCAAAAGCACCTGTATCTGTCTCCTGGTTATGACATAGTCATTGCACTCATCAATTAATAGCAGCTGTGGTTTCCTGCACACGATTGAGCCTGCCAATACATCATCTTTAATGGGGCAAGAATACATGAGGCCCCAAGACACCCAGAGTGGCAGCTAACAGGTTTCTGGGAGAGGGGAGTCTGGATTTTCAGTAGTATATCCACTGCCCAGTTTCTCATTCCACAACCTTCACCCGTAGTCCTGCAAGCAATCCTAACTTAACTCAGTGGAGAAACAGAAAGCATGACAGGAGGCTGGAGATCAGCACAGAAGAGTGTTCATGGGAGGTGAGAAGATATGAGAGAGTAACTGGAGGAATAAGATCAAACTACATTATACACATGTATGAAAATGTCAAAATTAATGGAAAAATAAATTAAAATTTAAAAACAAAACATGCTGAGGGCTAGAGGAGCCTTGAGGTAGAAAACAAGCTCCTGGAAAATCCAAGATAAAAATTCAGGTGCTGGGCTGGAGAGATGGCTTAGTGGTTAAGCGCTTGCCTGTGAAGCCTAAGGACACCAGTTCAAGGCTCGATTTCCCAGGACCCACGTTAGCCAGATGCACAAGGGGGCGCATGCGTCTGGAGTTCGTTTGCAGTGGCTAGAAGCCCTGGCGCACCCACTCTCCTCTTTCTCTCTCCCTCTGCCTCTTTCTCTCTCTGCCTGTGGCTCTCAAATATAAAAATAAAAATACACAAAAAAATTTTTTTTTAATTCAGGTGTTCTGAGCCGGGCTTGGTGACATACGCCTTTAATCCCAGCACTCAGAAGGCAGAGGTAGGAGGATCGCCACAAGTTTGAGGCCACCCTGAAACTACATAGTTAATTCCAGGTCAGCCTGGTCCAGAGTGATATCCTACCTCGAAAAAAAATAAAAAATCAGGTGTTCTGGACTAGAGAGATGGTTCAGTGGTTAGGGCACTTGCCTGCAAAGTCTAAGGAGCCGAGTTTGATCCCCCAGTAGCCACTTAAAACCAGATACACAGGGTGACACAGCTTCTGGACTCTGTTTGCAGTGGCTGGAGGCCCTGGTGTGCCAATTCATTCCCTCTCACTCTCTCTCTCCGCTCTCTACTAATAAATAAATAAAATTGATGTAAAAAAATTCTCAGGTGTCCTATGTTTGATTACAAGCTACTTCCACCTGTCATCTGCCATCCTTAAATGATCCTCCAAACCATGCTATATGGCATTCATAGCCAAAATATCATCAGTTTGTAATGGTAACTGTGGTGATTTGGCTTAATCTGCTCTATCTGGAGTTTGGTATTCTTTAGACCTCTGATTTTAAGCATAGAGCTTTTAAGCAGGAAATCAGTGGAGGGAACTAAACAGAAAATGTTTAGCTGGAGTTGCCTTTGAGGAACAACTTCTTCCCCAGCCCTCCCTGCCATCCTCAGTCTCCACCCACTTCCCTAGGAACATTAGTCATCTGGCACTTTTTTTGTGACCCTTCTGTGCCTCCTTTCCCACTTCCATCTCCAGCCAAAATGATTCTTAGAGCTCACAGGGTTCTTTCCAACACATGCCCAATCTAATTCTACCCAGGAAACAGCAGCCAGTGCATTGCCTGGAGGTGGGGGTTGCAATTCCCTTCAGCATAAGGTCATTGCACTAAAGGAATGAATGAACACAAGCTGCTGGAGTTGGCTGGTGTGAGATCTGTGAAACACTCAGGGACAGGCAACCAGTAGGGCCAGGCCAGACAGGGAAGTAAATGTCCGTGATCCTTCCAATGACTCAGATCTCACAGCTTTGCTAGTCAGGCTGAGCAGAGTGAAAGTTAAAAAGATGTTAGCCTTCATGGTTTGATGTCACTGTGGGCCTGAGACTCTATTCTCCCTATGGAGAGGGGCACTCCGGAGAGATAGAGCTAAGCCGCAGAGGTCTGCAGTGTGCACTTTGAAAGATGTGCTTGGGGCTTCAGAGGTGAGCAGCAGTGATCTGAAACACAGGATGTGGTGGTACAGCATGTAATTCCAGACCTCAGGAGGCCAAACCAGGGAGGATCATGAGTTTCAAGCTAGCCTGAGCTGTAGAGCATGACCCTGTGAGGAGAAAACAAGTCTATTTTTCACTGCAACCAAAAGTTAAAAATGACAGGTGCAACCTAATTGTAGAGGAAAAGGAGAGAAGAGTCACCAAGAAGAAATATAGCAGCACTGGGGAGATGGCTCAATGGTAAAAAGTGCTTGCTTACAAAGCCTGCCAGGCTGGGTTTGATTCCACCATACCCAGGTAAATCGCATAAAGTCAGATGCACAAAGTGGTACATGCATCTGGAGTTCATTTACAGTGGTGGGAGGCCCTGGCGTGCCTGTTCTCACTCTCTTTTTCTCTCTCTCTCCCCAAATAAATAATAAAAAAATGATGTATTTTTTAATTTTATTTATTTATTTATTTATTTATTTATTTGGGAGTGACAGACACAGAGAGAAAGACAGATAGAGGGAGAGAGAGAATGGGCGTGCCAGGGCTTCCAGCCTCTGCAAACGAACTCCAGACGCGTGCACCCCCTTGTGCATCTGGCTAACGTGGGACCTGGGGAACCGAGCCTCGAACCGGGGTCCTTAGGCTTCACAGGCAAGCGCTTAACTGCTAAGCCATCTCTCCAGCCCCAAATGATGTATTTTAACAGTGCTTGCTGAACAAGCCTGATGACTGGAATTCAGATCATCAGAACCCACATAAAGCCAAAGGCAGGTAGTACAGGTATCTGTTATCTGAATGGGCAGCATGAAAAGGAAAAAAAAAAAGATATGATATATTATCACCAACTAGACATGTTGATTCTCTAGGTAAGGATGCTCCCTAGACCCTCTACTGCTGGAATACACACACTGCCACCCACTCACTCATATTAAACACTTACGTGGCACTAGGAAGAATTTGTGTGGCAGTGTGAGAGTGACTCAGGGTGAGAAGAGTGCCCTCCTAAAAGGCACACTCAAGTCTGGAGAAGTACTGACTCAGAAAGGGGACAAGTAGGCCACACATGTAAGTCTAGGTTCTCACAGTTATGTTTATAAAAGACAAAACTGCCAGGCATGGTGGCGCATGCCTTTAATCCCAGCACTGGGGAGGCAGAGTAGGTGGATCACTGTGAGTTCAAGGCCACCCTGAGACTATATAGTTAATTCCAGTTCAGCCTGGGCCAGAGTGAGACCCTACCTCAGAAAACCAAAAAAAAAAAAAAAAAAAAAAAAGACAAAACTGATTCTAGCAATATGTTATATAACTTGGTAGAGCCAGAACTTTAATTTTGCAGCTGTTTTAGCTTGAATCTTACCTGAATTGGCTTTTAGGGCTGATCTTTCTTTCTCTATACCAACTCTACAATATTTTCTCATACCTCAACCAATATACTTTCCTTCCCTTCATACTTTACTGCCTCTTTTCCTCTTTTCTCCTCATTTCATGGCTTAATTATTGACTGTTTTAGTTCAAAAGAAGGGATAAGCCACATTTTACCCATTGTTTGCCCCCTGAACCTAACTGGAACACAGGAGAGGTACACAAGTGTCTCTACATCAAGTTAACAGTACAATGGCTAGCAAATTATTCTCTCTGATGCTGCAGTTGGTCCCCTGTAAACACTAGTAGAGCATAAATTCAAGTGAGGACAGCTTACCAGGAAGATTCATATAAGATAAAACAAACAAAAAGACTTAGAAAGGGAGAGAAATAAACTAGGGGGCACATTTATCCCAACACATTGTGAAACATAACAAAGAAACACAAAATATGTGAGATAAGAAATCTCAGTAATACCTCTACACATTCACAGCCCTTCAGTGCTGGAAAGCAAAGATAATGAGAAGTTAGAATATAGAAAAAGATTCCAGAGGCCTACTTTTATACAGGATCAAAGACAACATAGTGGACTCAAATAAATAGGACTTTGAAGTAAGAACACAAATTCAGGACCTAAGTTATCAAAGTGAATGAAACACCTGGAAATATGGAAGAAGAATTTTTTAATTTTTTTAAGAAAGAGACAAAGAGACAGAGAGAGAGGAGAGAGAGAGAATTGGTGCACCAGGGCATCAGCTACTGCACAAAACTCTAGACACTTGCACTACCTAGTGGCCATATATGACCTTGTGCTTGCCTCACCTTTGTGCAACTGGCTAACGTGGGATCTGGAGAGTAAAACATGGGTCCTTAGGATTCACAGGCAAGTGCCTTAACTGCTAAGCCACCTATTTAGCCCCTGCTTTGATGAATTTTAATTCCTCCTCCAGGGATAGGGAGATCCAGCAGCAGCAGAGGATCCAGCAGCGGCGGCAGCAGCAGATCCGGCAGCAGCAGTTTCAGCGGTAGCAGTGACGGTTCCAGCAGTGGCAGCTTCAGAGGCAGCAGCAGTGGTTCCAGCAGTGGCAGCTACAGCAGCAACAGCAGAGGCAACAGCGGTGGTGGATCCAGCAGCAGCAGCTTCAGCAGCAGCAGTAACG
Organism: Jaculus jaculus; assembly: GCF_020740685.1. Taxonomy (NCBI): domain Eukaryota; kingdom Metazoa; phylum Chordata; class Mammalia; order Rodentia; family Dipodidae; genus Jaculus; species Jaculus jaculus. Next base: position 38,588,651 of record NC_059103.1, read on the forward strand.
GTTCCAGCAGCAGGGGTGCTGATCTGCAAGGCCACAGTTGCCAGGCTCAGTTTACCACACAGGAAAAGCCAGTGCCAAGCTCCAGAAATCAGAACGGCAGCACAACAACCCAGCCAGCAACTTGACTGAGAACAAAACCATCCAAAAAGGTAACTTGGATTGTACCAAGGAAGGATTGTCACTTGGTCACAAGCTGATTTGGATCCCTCAACAGACCAGAAATCTTAACCTCTTTGTTGATAGGAGATCTGGTTGTTATAATAACTACTCTTGCATAAATACTCGGTGCTGTTTTTGATTGAATGTGTACAGTGTTTAGTTAAATTTTAGAATCTACCTGTATTTTATTCCACTCAGCCTACTTGAATACTCCCATAGCAGGGAAACTCAACCCCTAGGAACACCTTTGTAGATACTCTGAGAGTCTTAAGAGCCACACCTAACACCTTAAGCTCCTACCCTGAAGATATATAATATCAAATCAATTGATACACCTAAGAATAACCAACAAGCTAGAAAATCTGAGCATTAACTTAGTCCAAGATGCAAAAATATATACATTATAACACAAGAAACACTAAAAAGCAAGACAATATAAATCCACCTAACATTATTAATGCATCAGAAATGACCTCCAGTAAGAACGAATTAGAGGAAAGGCCTGAGAAAGATTTCAAAAGAATGATTGTAAATATGTTCAAATAAGTCAAAGAACAAATCAAAGGAATCAAAGAAGAAATCAAAGAGGAAATCAAAGGATTCAAAGAGGAAATCAAAGAAGACGCAGGACAACAATTTAATGAAATAAAGAAGGCACAAAATACATCCACAAGGAAATAGAAATCATAAAGAAAAACCAGTCAGAATTATTAGCAATGAGGGACACAGTTAATGAAATAAAAAAATCTGTAGAAAAATCTCACCAGTAGAATGGATGATGGAGAGGACAGAATATCTAAGCTAGAAGACCAGGTGGCAGATCTACTATAGTCCAACAAAGAGAAAGACTAACTTATAGAAAAGTATGAGTGGGAATTTCAAGATATTCGGGACACTATAAAAAGACCAGATATAAGAATTGAGGGCATAGTAGAAGGAGAAGAATTTCACTCCAAAGGCATAGTAGACATCTTCAACAAAATCATAGAAGAAAACTTCCCCCAAATTGGGAAAGAGGTGCCAGTGCAGATACAGGAAGCCTTTAGAAACCCAGCCAGACAAAACCTGGAAAGAACCTCTCCTCACCATATTATAATCAAACTACCAAACACACAAACCAAAGGAAAAATATTGAAAGCAGTTAGAGAAAAAAATCAAATTACCTACAAAGGCAAGCCCATCAGGATTACAGCAGATTATTCAACACAAACTTTAAAAGCCAGAAGGGCTTGCAGTGATATGTTCCAAGTTCTGAAAGATAACAACTGTCAACCAAGATTACTTTATCCTGCAAAGCTATCCATTCAAATAGATGGAGAAATAAGGACATTCCATGACAAAAGCAGGTTAAAGGAGTATTTGAAGACAAAACCAGCTCTACAGAAAATACTTGATAGAATCCTCCATGCTGAACAAAAGGAAAAGCACACATATAAGGAACCTAGAAAAAACAAGCAATACTCAAATACTAGTTAACACAAGAGAGCAAAGATAGAAACAGAACCACACACACAAAACAAATGGCAAACATAAATACCCACTTTTCAATAATATCTCTTAATATCAACGGCCACAATGCCCCAACCAAAAGACAAAGGTTTGCAGACTGGGTTAAAAAGCAGGATCCTACAATTTGTTGTCTCCAAGAAACTCACCTTTCTACAAAGGATGAACATTATCTTAGGGTGAAAGGTTGGAAAACGGTGTTTCAAGCAAATGGGCCTAGAAAACAAGCAGGGGTTGCTATCCTAATATCTGACAAGGTAGACTTTAGTCCAATGTTAGTCAAGAAAGATAAGGAAGGTCACTTTATATTGATTAAGGGCACCCTCCAACAGAAGGACATTACAATCCTAAACATATATGCACCTAACATGGGAGCTCCCAAATTCATCAAACAAACACTATTAGAACTAAGGTCACAGATAACACCAAACACAGTGGTGGTAGGTGACTTCAATACCCCACTCTCATCAATTGACAGGTCATCCCAGGAAAAAATAAACAGAGAGGCATCTGGACTAAATGAGGTCATAGAAGGAATGGACCTAACAGATACATACAGGATATTTCTTCCAAATACTGCAGAATATACATTCTATACAGCAGCACATGGAACATTCTCTAAAATAGACCATATATTAGGACACAAAGCAAATCTTAACAAATACAGGAAAATTGAAATAATTCCTTGCATTCTGTCTGACCACAATGGAATTAAACTACAAATCAGTAGCAAGGAAGGCTATAGGGCATACACAAAATCATGGAAACTAAACAATACACCACTAAATTATGAATGGGTCAATGAAGAAATCAAGAAGGAAACCAAAAAATTCATAGAGTCAAACAATAATGAGAACACAACATGCCAATATCTCTGGGACACAATGAAGGCAGTTCTGAGAGGTAAATTTATAGCCTTAAGTGTCTATATTAAGAAATTAGAAAGGTCGCAAGTAAACAACCTAATACTTCACCTTAAAGTCTTGGAAAAAGGGCTGGAGAGATGGCTTAGTGGTTAAGCACTTGCCTGTGAAGCCTAAGGACCCCGGTTCGAGGCTCAGTTCCCCAGGTCCCACGTTAGCCAGATGCACAAGGGGGCGCACGCGTCTGGAGTTCGTTTGCAGAGGCTGGAAGCCCTGGCGCGCCCATTCTCTCTCTCTCCCTCTATCTGTCTTTCTCTCTGTGTCTGTCGCTCTCAAATAAATAAATAAGAAAATTAAAAAAAAAAAAAAGTCTTGGAAAAAGAAGAACAAAGCAAACCAAAAATCAGTAGACGGGAAGAAATAATAAATATTAGGACAGAAATTAATGAAATAGAAGCAAAAAGAAAATCCAAAGAATTAATGAAACAAAGAGTTGGTTCTTTGAAAGGATAGACAAGATTGATAAACCCTTAGAAAATCTGACCAAAAGAAAGAGAGAAGAGACACAAATTAATAAAATCAGAGATGAAAAGGTAATATCCCAACAGATTCCAGAGAAATTCAAAAAAATCACAGGGACATATTATAAAAGCATATCCTCCACAAAGTATGAAAATCTAAAAGAAATGGATGAGTTCCTTGATTTATATGACCTACCTAAATTAAATCAAGATGAAGTTAATCATTTAAATAGACCTATAACAAGCATGCAGATCTGAACAGTTATCAATAATCTCCCAACTAAAAAAAGCCCAGGCCCAGATGCATTCACTGCTGAATTTTACCAGACCTTCAAGGAAAAGCTAATACCATCGCTTCTTAAGCTTTTCCAGGAAATAGAAAAAAGAAGGAATTCTACCAAACTCCTTCTATGAAGCCAGAATCACCATGATACCAAAACCAGGCAAAGATAGAACAAAAAAAAGAAAATTACAGACCAGTCTCCCTCATGAATATAGATGCAAAAATTCTCAACAAAATATTGGCAAACAGAATACAAGAATATATCAAAAAGATCATTCACCCTAACCAAGTAGGCTTTATCACAGAGATGCAGGGATGGTTCAATATATGCAAATCTATAAATGTAATGCATTATATAAATGGGCTGAAGGACAAAAATCACATGATCTCATTAGATTCAGAGAAAGCGTTCAACAAAATCCAACATCCCTTCATGATAAAAGTCCTACAGAGACTGGGAATAGAAGGAACATATCTCAATAAAATAAAAGCTATTTATGACAAGCCTACAGCCAACATATTACTAAATGGGCAAAAACTGGAAGCTTTTCCACTAAAGTCAGGAACAAGACAAGGGTGTCCACTGTCCCCACTTTTATTTAATATAGTTTTGGAAGTCTTAACCATAGCAATAAGGCAAGAGACACACATCAAAGGGATACAAATTGGAAAGGAAGAGATCAAGTTATCATTATTTGCAGATGACATGATTCTATACATAAAGGACCCTAAAGACTCTACTAGCAAACTGTTAGAGCTGATAAAAACCTACAGCCATGTAGCAGGATATAAAATAAATACACAGAAATCAGTAGCCTTCATATATGCTAACAACAAACACAAAGAGGATGAAATCAGAGAATCAGTCCCATTCACAATCGCATCAAAAAAATAAAGTACCTTGGAATAAACCTAACCAAGGAAGTAAAGAATCTCTACAATGAGTACTTTAAAACACTCAAGCGAGATATTGCAGAAGACACTAGATATTGCAGAAGACCTCATATGTGGATCCTAGCTACAGATTATTGGGCTTCTGCGCGAGAAGAAAAATACTTAGTAGCAGAGGCCAGTAAGTTAAAAAGGAGATATAAAGGGAAGAGAAAGGAAGGGAGGAGGGTACTTAATAGGTTGGTATTGTATATATGTAAGTACAAGATTGAGATGGGGAGGTAATATGATGAAGAATGGAATTTCAAAGGGGAAAGTGTGGGGGGGGGGAGTGAGGGTATTACCATGAGATATTTTTTATAATCATGGAAAATGTTAATAAAAAATAGAAAAAAAATAAAAATAAAAAAATTTTAAAAACAATCCACAGGCTGGAAAGATGGCTTAGCAGTTAAGGTGCTTGCCTGCTAAGCCTAAGGAGCCATGTTAAACTCCCCAGATCCCACATAAGCCAGACACACAAGGTGATGGATGTGCAAGTGCACAGGGTGGCACATGTGTCTGGAGTTCAATTGCAGTGGCTCGAGTTCCTGGTGGGCCATTCCTCAATCAATCTCCCTCTCTCTCTTTTCCTCTCTCTCTCTCTCTCTCTCTCTCTCTCTCAAATACACACACACACACACACACACACACACACACACACACACACACACACAAGAGCCAGACGTGGTGGAGCACACCTTTAATCCCAGTACTTGGGAGGCAGAGGTAGGAGGTTCACCAAGAGTTCTAGGCCACCCTGAGTCTACATAGTGAATTCCAGGTCAGCCTGAGCTAGAGTGAGACCCTACCTCAAAAAAACAAAAGAGGGCTGGAAAGATGGCTTAGCGGTTAAGTGCTTGCCTGTGAAGCCTCAGTACCTCGGTTCGAGGCTCGATTCCCCAGGACCCACGTTAGCCAGATGCCCAAGGGGGCGCACGCGTCTGGAGTTTGTCTGCGGTGGCTAGAGGCCCTGGCACACCCATTCTCTCTCTCTCTGCCTTTCTGTCTGTCACTCTCAAATAAATAAATAAACAAAAAAATTTAAAAAAAAAGAAAAAAGTATCCACAGGATAAAAGGAGCTAAGATAGGGCTGGAGAGATGGCTTAGCAGTTAATGCACTTGCCTGCAAAGACAAAAGATCCCAGAGATAAAACAGGGACAGAGTGAATGGGCATGCCAGGGCCTCCAGCCACTGCAAACAAACACCAGGTACATGTGCCACTTTGTGTATCTGGCTTTACATGCATACTGGGGAATCAAAGCTGGGTCCCTAGGCTTTTCAGACAGGCACCTTAAACACTAAAGCCATCTCTGCAGCCCCATAAGAGGTATTTAAAACACCAAGTAGACATAACCAGAAAAGAACCTCTCTATGACATAACAAAGTCAAGAAATCAAAAATTTAAATCAAGGAAACAATATTAAAAGTTGTGAAGAGTAGGACGGGCATGTTAGTGCACACCTTTAATCCCATCACTCAGGAGGCAGAGGGAGAAGGATAACTGTGAGTTTGAGGCCACCCTGAGAATACAAAGTGAATTCCAGGTCAGCCTGGGCTACAGTGAGGCCCTACCTCAAAAAGGCAAAAAAAAAAAAAAAAAAAAGGTGTGGCAGAGAAATGCCGACAGACAACATGGCCAATCAAAACCCAGTAAAGCAGAAACCCAGAAAACTCAACTCTAAATCACTGATAACAGGAACACCGTGGTTCAAGGAACTATGAAGAATTGCAGAAGAGGGGGTGGAAAGATTGTAAGAGCCACAGAGTGGGAAGGAATATCCTGAGGCACAGTACCCCACATTTTTTTAGGATTTTAAGATTTAGGATTCCCAATCTTATACAACAAATATTAAAAGACATGAAAGGTCACATAGGTCCTGATGGTAATAATAATAATGAGAGACTTCAACACCCTATTCAAATCTTTAGAAGAGTCTACTAACTAAATAAAAAACAACAACAAAAACTTCAGAATTAAACTATACCACATACATTGATTTAATTTAACATATAGCTACAGCACATTCTAACAGATGTGTAATAAACCTCTCAGTGGCCCATGAAACTCTAAAATTGATCTCACTATAGATCTAAAAGCAAGCCTTAACAAATACAAAAGAATCAAACTAATTTCACATGTCTTATTAGATCACAGTGGAACAAAACTAGAAGTCAACAGGAAGAGAAACCATAGAAATGACACAAACACTTGGAGACTGAACACTTTTCAACAAACAGTGGATCATTAAAAAAGAAAAAAAAAAAACAGAGTTGAGGGCTGGAGAGCTGACTTAGTGGTTAAGGTGCTTGCCTGTGAAGCTAAGGACTCATACTCAACTCTCCAGGTCCCACGTAAGCCAGATGCACAAGGTGACACAAGTGCGCAAGGTTTCAAATGTGCACAAGAGCATCTGGAGTTTCATTGTACATGCTGGAGGCCCTGCTGTGCCAATTCTCTCTCTCTCTCTCTCTCTCTCTCTCTCTTGCTCACTCTGTCACTCTCCCCCTTGCTGTCTGGCATTTTTAAAAAGGCCAGTTTGTTGTCAAAAAAAATCAGTTAAGGGCTGGAGAGATGGCTTAGCGGTTAAGCGCTTGCCTGTGAAGCCTAACGACCCTGGTTCGAGGCTCGGTTCCCCAGGTCCCACGTTAGCCAGATGCACAAGGGCACAAGGGGGCGCACACATCTGGAGTTCGTTTGCAGTGGCTGGAAGCCCTGGCGCGCCCATTCTCTCTCTCTCTCTCTCTCTCTCTCTCTCTCTCTCTCTCTCTCTCTCTTGCTGTCAAATAAATAAATAAACAAACAAAAAAATCAGTTAAAACTTTAAAATTTTAGAATAAACTAAAAATGGTAATAGGAGAATTGCCATGAGTTCAAGGCCACCCTGAGACTACATAGTGAGTTACAGGTCAGCCTAGGCTAGAGCAAAAACCCTACCTCGGGCTGGAGAGATGGCTTAGCGGTTAAGCGCTTGCCTGTGAAGCCTAAGGACCCCGGTTCAAGGCTCGATTCCCCGGGACCCACATTAGCCAGATGCACAAGGGGGCCCATGCATCTGGAGTTCATTTGCAGTGGCTGGAGGCTCTGGCGTGCCCATTCTCTCTCTCTCTCTCTATCTGCCTCTCTCTCTCTGTCACTCTCAAATAAATGAATAAAAATGAACAAAAAAATACTTTAAAAAAAAAAACCCTACCTTGAAAAACCAAATATATATATAGTACAATTTACTAGAAACTCTGGGATACAGCTAGGGCAATGTTAAGAGAATTTCCAATAACCTAACAATGCCTTGCAAAGCTCTTGTTGCAGTCAGCTCCTAATTGCCAGGACAAACATCCAACCAGAAATAGCTTATGGGAGGAAAGGAGGTTTGTTTCAGGCTTACAGAGTCCAGAGGAACATCATCAGTGGTAGAATCTGGCTCCTTCTCATAGATCCAAGCAGAAGGATACCACCAACAGCCAGTACCACCAGCAAGCATTAACCACCAGAGTTCAAACTGCTTTGAACACACCTAGTAAGGCTGGACTGAGATCTGCCCCAAACATACCTCAGGGCTAGATTCCAGGATCCACCCCCAGTAACTCACCCCCTTATGGAAGGGATCTGCCTACTAAGGGCTCAAATAGGAAGTTTAAGCAAAAATGACAGAGTCAGGGGCTACAGAGATGGCACTTGCCTGTGAAGCCTAAGGACCCAGGTTTGATTCCCCAGAACCCACTTAAGCCAGATGCACAAGGTGACTCAGGCATTTGGAGTTTGTTTGCAATGGCTAGAGGTCCTGGCATGCCCATTCTCTCTCTCTCTCTCTCTTTTGATTAAGACCAAAAAAAAAAAAAAAAACCACCAATACATTAATTCAAAAAGTTTGTTCTTTGAAGAAAATAAAATTCACAAACCCCTAGCCAAACAAACTAACAATAGGACTCAACTTAATAAAATTGGAGATATTAAAATATTACAATAGACTCCAGGGAAATCCAGAGAGTCATTAGGGAATACTTTGAAAACTTATATTCTAAAAAAAAAAAAAAAAAGCTGGAAAAATGGATAAATTCCTAGATACATCCTATTTTGTGACTTTTTTCAGGGAGATAGGGCAAAGATCTAGTCACTACAAGTAGGCAACCACTGAAAGGCTAAAGAAACAATTACATCCAAATCTGCCTTGTTGAACGAATGAGTTCATTGGGGTTTCTTCTAAGAACACAGGTTACTCAAAGTGCTGTAGACCAAAAGACTCACTCTAGCATAGTAGATGACTCTCAAAAGATATTCCCCCAGAAACAGATGGAACTCGAGCCACTGCAATTGAACTCCAGACACATGTGCCACCCTGTGCACTTGCACATCCATCACCTTGTGTGTCTGGCTTATGTGGGATCTGGGGAGTTTAACATGGCTCCTTAGGCTTAGCAGGCAAGCACTTTAACTGCTAAGCCATCTTTCCAGCCTGTGGATTGTTTTTAAAATTTTTTTATTTTTTTTTCTAATTTTTATTAACATTTTCCATGATTATAAAAAATATCTCATGGTAATACCCTCACTCCCCCCCCCCTGCACTTTCCCCTTTGAAATTCCATTCTTCATCATATTACCTCCCCATCTCAATCTTGTACTTACATATATACAATACCAACCTATTAAGTACCCTCCTCCCTTCCTTTCTCTTCCCTTTATATCTCCTTTTTAACTTACTGGCCTCTGCTACTAAGTATTTTTCTTCTCGCGCAGAAGCCCAATAATCTGTAGCTAGGATCCACATATGAGGTCTTCTGCAATATCTAGTGTCTTCTGCAACATCTCGCTTGAGTGTTTTAAAGTACTCATTGTGGAGATTCTTTACTTCCTTGGTTAGGTTTATTCCAAGGTACTTTATTTTTTTGATGAAACAGATGGCAAGACCCTATTGCTGAAGACTCCACATGCCTGGGCAGCAAGGTCACTGAGAAATTAAGCTGGGGCTGAGCTGAAAAGCTCCCTGTAGACCACCTGACTGAAAGCTGGAAAAAGCTGCACCCCATGCAGCCCTATGAGAGACAGAAGTCATCAGCAGTGAAAACAGTGGACACCAGAAGCCTCAAGTTTGGCCAGATAGGCCAAATGACCGAACAAGTGCAATAGTGGCATGTCTGCTCTGGGGGAAACCAACTGCTCTATAATTGGTCTGAAGGCCCACTCTATGGGAGGGAATACATGCCTGGTACTGAAAACCTAATCAAAAGCCTATGGCAGGAGAGGTCATGAGCCTTAGAGGTGTAAAGCTTGGTCTTTTCTAGCTAAATGCATATATTATGCTCACCAAACTGCCTTGTAAGAACTACACTTAATGTTCATATTCATATATTAACATTACTCTCACCTCAAGTTAGAGAAGCTTCTCTTTTCAGATTGTGGTGACCACTGGGATGACCCGAAATGCACCATAGTGCTGAGAAATGACGTGGGGTGCTCAGCACTGAAACATCTCTATCGCACCTCCAAGGCTCAGGGTCTATTGTGGAAGGGTTGGTAGAAAGAATGTAGGAGCCAAAGGAAGGGTAGGACTCCTTACAATGCAACTGTCCAGACAGAAATTGCTCTTGATATCCACAACCTTGCAGTGCCTAGCAATACCTTCACAAGACCCTCATAATAGGAGGAAAAGACAATGAATTCAAAATAAAAGAGAGACTAATGAAGGGATATGATGGATAGTGGAGTTGAGAAGGGGAAAGTAGGGGAGGGAAGAGAATTATCACAGTTTATTACCTGTAAGTATAGAAGTTGCTAATGAAAAGTTATACATTAGGGCTGGAGAGATGGCTCAAAGGTTAAGGTGCTTGCCTGTGAAGCCTAAGGATCCAGGTTCGATTCTCCATGTCCCACGTAAGGCAGATGCACAAGGTGGCACATGCATCTGGAGTTTGTTTGCAGTGTCTAGAGGCCCTGGAATGCCCATTCTCTCCCCCTCCCTCATTTAATAAATAAATAAATAATAAATATTTAAACATAGCTTCAATCATATCAAAAAACACACATTAATAAAAGATATTCCCTGGAGCTCCCTGCCCAACTTGCAGGCATTGCCCCTGGAGAATCTCCTCTTTCTAGCAATTAGTTCTTGATTTTATAACCTTGGGGAGGGACCCTGTACAGCTTGTAAGTTTCAAGATCTTCCTGAGCCTTGTATACTTTGTTAGTCTCCTGAATCTTATGAGTCTCCCTCCAGGAATAAATGCTTCAGTTCATGTTGCAGTCAGGTTCTCACTGCTGGTAGAAATCACCCAACCAAGAGCAGCTTCTGGGAAAAAGAGGTTTATTTTGGCTTACAGGCTTGAGGGGAAGCTCCACAATGGCAGGGGGAAAAGATGGCATGAGCAGAGGATGGACATCACCCCCTGGCCCACATAAGGTGGACAATAGCAACAGGACAGTGTGTCAAACACTGGCATGGGGAAATTGGCTATAACACCCATAAGCCTGCCCCCAACAATACACTCCCTCCAGGAAGCATTAATTCCTAAATCTCCATCAGCTGGGAACCTAGCATTTAGAACACCTAAGTTAATGGGGCACACCTGAATCAAACTGCCACAGTTCAGAAGAAATAGGGATGCAATACTGATACAAGTTAAATCAAGACATAAGCAGTTAAAACAAATCTATAACAAACAACAAGACCAAAGCAATAAGTAAAAGTCTCCTCACAGAAAAAAGCTCAGAACCAAACAGATTCATTGCTGAATTCTACCAATTTATTTTTATGGTATGTATGTGTGCGTGCAAGTGTTTAAGACAGGGCCTCACTATGTATTCATGATTGGCTGGACACTTGCTGCATAGACCAAGCAGGTTTTGAAAGTGGTGATTATCCTTCTGTCTCTGCCTCCCAAATGCTGGGATTATTGGCATGCACCACAAGATCTGGTGTGTGTGTGTGTGTGTGTGTGTGTGTGTGTGTTTCTTTTTCTTTTTATTTCATATATGTATACAAATTATGTATCCCCTCTCCCTGACTCCCAATACCTTGGGAGCCCTCCTCAGTGGGGCTATTGTAATCTCTGTGAGATCATGAAGATCTCAGTCAGTCCCTATGGGTAGCAGCAGACTGATCCTTAGGGTATCCCTATCCATTTTGTGCCTCTTACAATCTTTTGGCCCCTTCTTATACAATATTCCCTGAGCCATGGCAAGCCTCTTGGCAGTCCAATTAAATGATGTGTTATTTGTAGTCTATATTTCTGCTTTTATAGGTTTTGATTATTCTACATGTCTGTCACCATCAACCTGGGGCTGGTTGTCAGGCTAGTAAAAAAAGTAGTTTCATGAAGCAGCATCCTCTGCAACTTCTCCTGGGCCCTGGCAGATGTGGTAGGGGTGAAAAGTCTCATGGTGGGCAGTTGGCTATCTCGCTGTCTTATCGATTGATCTAGGATCTCCTCCATTTTCTCTGCCATCTGTAAAATAAAACAGATTCTCCAACCAGGCATGAGAGTAATTTAGGTTAAAGTGAGTATGCAAAGTTGTTCAGGATATTTTTGAGTGTGGCAGCCTACTCTTTCCTGACCATGGAATTCTGACTTTGTTTCCAGTACTTGATAGGATGGATGGTATGACCCTATTGGTGAAGACTCCACATACTTGGGCTGCAAGGTCACTGAGCAATCATGCTGGAGCTGAACTGTAAACCTCCTTCATGTAGACCAAGCGATAGAAATCTGGAAAAAGCTATGTTGCGTACATATCAAGGGGAGAGAGATAAATCACCAGTGGAGATACTCAACAGTGGATACTACAAGCCTTAAATTTGGCCAGCCAAGGCAAACGAGCCAATGGGTGCAATAGTGGTATGTCTGTCATGAGGGAAACCAACTGCTCTTTAATTGGACTAGAGGTCTGCTCAATTGGAGGGAATACATCCCTGATACTGAAAACCTATGACAGGGTAGTCATGAACCCTAGGGGTATTACATCTGCTGCTGTCTGGCTAAATGTATATAGTATGCTCACCAAACTGCCCAGTAAATACTTCTCTTAATGTTCACATTCATGTATTAATGCTACTCTCACTTTTGGTTAGAACAGCTTCTCTTTTCAGATGGTGGTGACCTTGAGATGACTCAGAAGGCACCATGATGCTGAGAAGTGACAAAGGAGTGCTCAGCACTGAAATATCTCTATCACATCTTCCAAGGAGCAGGGTCGATTACAGAAGAGGTGGTGGAAAGAATGTAATTGTCAAATGAAGGGTAGGACTCCTTACAACGTGCTTCTCCAGACAAAATGGCCTGGATATCCATGACCTCACAGTGCCTGACACTACCTACACAAGACCATCATAATAGGAGGAAAAGCTTATGACCTCAAAATAAGAGAGACTGATTAAGAGGGGGAAGAGATATGGTGGAGAGTGGAGTTTCAAAGGGGAAAGTGGGAGGAAGGAGATAATTACCATGGGTTATTGTCTATAATTATGGAAGTTGTCAAAAACAAAATAAGTTAAAAAAAACTCCTGAATCTATTGGGGGATATCCATTTGAACTACCACAATAACATCCATTTCATAATAGCTTCAAAATATAAAAATAACCAAGAAAGTGAAATAGGTCTACACTGAAAACTTTAAGATATTAAAGAAATTCAAGAACCTAGAAGATGGAAAGATCTCTGTTTGTGAATTGGAAGAATTAATATTGTTAAAATGGCCATATGTTACCAAGAGTGATCATCACAATCCCCAGGAAAATTCCAATGCCATTCTTCACAGAACTAGAAAAAATACCAAGAGTTTTCATTAAGGAAACAAACAATAGCAAATGAAACATAAAGGACTGGAGATGTGGCTATGCACAAGGCCCTGGGCTTGATCTTCAGTATTGCATATACTGGACATGGTGGCATATACCTACAATCCTATCATTTGAGAAGTAGAGGCAGAAATATTAGAAGTTCAAGGCATCCTTTTTTACAAAGCCAACTCAAGGCTAGCCTGAGATGTATGAGACTCCTATCTCAAAAAAAAAAAAATAGAACTATTTTTAGATCTTGCTATAATAACTCCAGAGAAAATAACCAAAGGACTCTAAGTCCTACCTTGAAGATCTTTGCATGTTCATGTTTATTGCTGCATTATTCACAATAGCTGAAACCGAACCAATCTAGATGTTCATCAAAAGATGGGTGGAAGGCTTGAGAGATGGCTCAGAGGTTAAGGCATTTGCCTGCAAAGCCTAAGGACCTGGGTTTGATTCTCCAGAACCCACGTAAAGCCAGATGCAAAAAGTGGTGCATGTATCTGGAGTTCATTTGCAGTGGCTAGAGGCCCTGGTACATCCCTCTCTCATCTCTATCTCTATTTCTATCTCTCTTCTCTCTGCATGCCAATAAATAAATAAATAAATAAAATATTTTAAAAAGAGATGGATGGATAAAGGAAATGTGGCACAGATACATTATGAAATTCTATTCAGCCATAAAGAAAAAATGAAATTATGAATTTACAGAAAAATGTATAGAACTAGAAACCATGGTATTAAGTGAAAAAAGCCAAACTCAAAAACAAAAAATACCACATGTTCTCTCATATGCCAGATAATGTGTATATATAGCCTACCTGTGAGAAACACACACACACACACACACACACACACACACACACACGAAGACATGATATTAAGAGGGAGCAGGTAAATGGGATACACAACATGGCCATTACACCCAAGAATTAAGAGTAGCTGTGTTTCCTACACATGATTAAGCTTGGCAACATTCCAAAATAGATGGGAAAGGGTCTTTGACACCTCCCAGAGGAACTATTAGCAGTTAATGATTGCTGGGAGAGAGGGAGTCATGTTCTACAGTGGTGAAGCCATTGTGCTAAGTTGTCCATACTACAGTAAATAATAACCCCCAACCCATACTTATGCATCCATAGTTTAAACAGTAAGTCACAAAAAAAGACATGAAAGTAGTTGGGGGAAAAAAGAGTTTTACTGGGAGGGTGATGAGTGGATAATGTTAAGGAATATGATCAAAACGCATTATATATATGTATGAAATTGTGAAAAATAAAATTAAGGGACTAGAGAGATGGATTAACCTTTAAGGTGCTTGCCTGAGAAGCTTGAAGACCCATAAAGATCCCATGTAAACCAGATGCACAAAGGTGAGGCAAATGCAAGTCCACACATACCCACTAGGTGGCACAAGCATCTGCAGTTCAGTATCAGTGGCTGAGGCCATGGTGTACCAATTCTCTCTCTCTCTCTCTCTCTCTAAAATAAAATTAAAAAATTAAAACTAAAGAGGTTATAAATAACCCATATGGAAATTTACTTCTTTGTTAAGTAATTTTAAAATATACGTTTATTAAAAAAAGAGAGAGGTTGGGCAGAAGTACCTTGCAAGTACATAAATGCTGAGCCTAGAAGCCCATAGGTTGTCACAGAAAAATTTCAGTGCCAGGGTTGGGACACCTCCCAGCAAGGCCCCTGATTCTCCTAAAATAATACAGGCTATTGCCAAGGCTCTTGGCACAAGTACATTGTAGGAATCTACTGCTGAAGACACAACTTGCTTAGGTTCTAAGACACAGAAATCAAGCTAGAATTGAGCCGATTGCATTCTCCTGCTGACTATTGGTCATAGTACTGTAAAGTGGTAAGCAGTTTCTATTGGAAAAACAAAAAACATCACCAACAGTCTTACCCAGCAGTGGACCCTGTTAGCTGCCCAACTGGTCAGCCAGGTAGGATGTAAACACTAGTGCAATAGTGGTATGTCTGTTATGAGGTAACCAACTGCTCTCTAATTGGCTTTGAGGCCCATTCCATGGGAGGGAATTTATTCCTGATTACTGTAAACCTAGTCAATAGCTTATAGCTGGAATCGTCATTAGTCCTGGGAGGATGTTACCACTGTTGTTTGGCTACATATATACACTATGCCTCCCAAATTGTCCTCTAAAAATTTGTGCCTATGCCTTTACTTAGTGCTGTTCTTTTTTTGTTTTGTTTTGTTTTGTTTTTGTTTTTCAAGGTAGAGTCTCACTCTAGCCCAGACTGACCTGGTATTCACTATCGAGTATTAGGGTGGCCTCAAACTCATGGTGATCTTCCTACATCTGCCTCCCGAGTGCTGGAGGTATGCGCCACCACACCCAGCTTTGTTCTCATTTTTAGTTAGAGAACTTTCTTTTTCCAGATGGTGGTGACTTCTAGAGAGACTAAAAACTCACAAAAGTGCTGAGAAGAAGTGGCAGGTTACTGTTCATCACTTAATGAAACATCTCTATCATATCCTCCAATGGGTCATGGTCTATAGAAGAAGAAAAGGAGAAAAAATACAAGAGCCAAAGGATGCCAAAGAGTGCTTTGGAACTCTGTCACCCATATATAAAGCGGCCATGTACTCATGAACTCACAGCAGCTGTCATTATCTGCACAAGACCTGTATAATATTGAGGTTGTCATGGATGCTGAAGGAAGAGGAAAAAAATTAAACAGTATAAAAGAGGGAATGGTAGGGGGGGAAAGTGGGGGAAGGGAGACAAAGAAGGGTGGCAGTAGGGGATTTTTAAGGTTTTTATATTAAAAAATAAATTACATGGGTCTATTCTTTGATGAATAATACCTGGAACCTAGATTGCCATTTTACATCAGCTCCTATACTGCTCAGGATGTTCTCATGATGGATTATATCTCCAAGTGGATCTTTTAACCCTTGGGGAGGAAAATTAGAAGAGTGGGGTAATTTCTAAAATTTGGTAGTTCATCCTAGAATTAAAAGTTTGAACAAAAATAAATAAATAAATAAATAAACCAGGTGTGATAGATCACACCTCTAATCCCAACATTCCCAGGAGGCAGATGTAGAAGGATTATGATGAGTTCGAGGCCATCCTGAGACTACATAATGAATTCCAGGTCAGCCTGGGTAAGAGCAAGACCCTACAACAACAACAACAAAAAAAATATATTTAATTAAAAAAAAGAAGTGTGAAGCTTTGCTATTAGAAAGATACATGTTTTAAAAAATCCAAAGGAAGAAAAGTTTGCAGGTAACCATATGTGTTATGGCATAGTCTGGCTAAAGCAATGATTCTTATTATGGATGGAAGGGAAAGTCAACAGGGGATTAAATAACAACTTCCATGTAGGCTTTAATCTGAATGAAAAGAAACACCAAAGACTGCTGTGGATGATGATTCTGTCAATGAAAACAGATTATTTTACTTCCTCAGCATCTGTGTTGTATAATCTGTCAACTTGATTAAATTGAGAGATACCAAGATGGTTAGTAAGCCACCCTTTGGTCTGTTTGTGAAGGCATTTCCAGAGACAATTAACTAAGGGGAAATGGCTGATCTGACTGTGGATGGCACCATCCTGCAAGCTGAGGGTCTAGATGGAACAAATGCAGAAAAAGGACAAGCCAGCTAGAGGCCATTTTCTTGCTGCTTCCTGTCTGCTATGAGGTAAGCCACTTTTCTCCACCATGTCCTTCCCTAGAATATGTATGCCTTGCTTCAAGCTGAAAGTCACTAGACCCAGCAAGACATGGACCAAACATCTGAACATGAGCTAAAAGAAATATTTCTTCTTTTTCGAATTTTTTTTAAAAATTATTTATTTAAGAGCAAGAGAAAAATTGGGGAAATAAAGAGCAAGAGAGAGGGGGAGGGAGAGAGAGAGAGAGAATGGATATTCCAGGGCTTTCAGCTGCAAACAAATTCCAGACACATGCACTATCTTGTGCATCTGGCTTACATGGGTCCTGGGGAACTGAACCTGTGTCTTTGACTTTGCAGGCAAGCACCTTAATCACTAAGCCATCTCTCCAGCCTCTTTCTTCTTTAAGTTGTTTTACATCAAGTATTTTGTCACTGTGATAAAAATCTGAATACAACAATATCACAGCCTGTGGTGGTTTGATTCAGGTGTCCCCATAAACTTAGATGTTCTGAATGCTAAGTTGCCAGCTGATGGAGATTTGGGAACTAATGCCTCCTGGAGGCAGTGTATTGTTGGGGGCAAACTTATGGGTATTATAGCCAGTTTCCCCTTGCCAGTTGTTGCAGTCTAGTTTGCAATGCTGGTAGAAATCACCCAACTAAGAGCAGCTTCTGGGAAAAGGAGGTTTATTTTGGCTTACAGGCTCAAGGGGGAAGCTCGGCAATGGCAGGGGAAAACAATGGCATAAGCAGAGGGTGGACATCACCCCCTTGCCAACATAAGGTGGACCATAGCAACAGGAGGGTGTGCCAAACACTGGCATGGGGGAACTGGCTATAACACCAATAAACCCACCCCCAACAATATACTCCCTCCAGCAGGCATTAAGTCCCAAATCTCCATCAGCTTGGAACTGAACATTCAGAACACTTAAGTTTATGGGGACACCTGAATCAAACCACCACACCAGTGTTTGGTACACACTCCTGTTGCTGAGGTCCATCTGTTGAGCCAAGGGGGTGATGTGCACCCTCTGCTGATGCCATCATTTTCCCCACCATGATGGAGCTTTCCCTCAAGTCTGCAAACCAAAACAAACCCTTTTCTCCCACAAGCTGCTTTTGGTCAGGTGATTTCTGCTAGCAATGGGAACCTGACTGCAACAGTAATGTTGGTAGCAAGGAGTGCAGTCATTTGCTGCCAGAGACCTGACTGTGTGGCTTTGGACTTTTGGAGCTTATTTTCAAGAGGAATGTGGAACGATTTGAAATCTTAGCCTAAGAGACACTGTAAGTGTAAGTGAAGCACTGTAAGTACAGCTTAATGGATTGTTCAGGACAAAGGTGCAAGACCTGAATGCAGTAAGAACTATGATTTGGCTTATGAGGGTGAAAAGGAGCTTTGTCTGGACTGGGATAGAAACAGTTTGTGGGAGAAGCTTGCTGTTATGCCCATATCCTGAGAACTTGTGCAGGACTGCAGTGCATGGAGACAGACTTGTGTGTGCAGAGGTATATGGCACAGAAATGAAATCTTTGGGATGAAATTTCTGCCTTTTCAGCTGCAATTATATGAGATTGGACCAGCTGACCTGCATTGGTACAATAGGAAGAATGTACTCTTTGAAAGGGGTCTGAATGCTCAGAGTATCCTGTTCTTCAAAGTCTGCTTATTCTCCCCTGGATTAACAAATTGGCACCCTACCTCACATTATGGAGTATAAGAAATGCAGAAAAGAGACGGTTATTGAATTTGCAACATAGTCTTATGTTTTAGAAACAGCCATGGGCAGTGTGTAGCAGGTTTACTGGATGCCTGCATGGAGACCCAATGGAGCTGTGAGAATGAACCTTGGCTTGCAGTTGAGACCCAGTGTAGATGCCAGGACCATGAGATGGCTGCTAAGGAATGATGCTGGCCCCAGATAAAGTTTTCCAGGACTGTGAATAACCTAGCTGGAGGGGACGAAATTGGAACTCCAGTCACTTGTTGCTGGTTAGAATTACTGGACTAGGAGACTTGTCACTGAATAGTTTGTGGACTTGGAGCTACATAGTTTGATGTTGGCCCTGGTTGTTTTAAATCTTGCATTGTTTGAATATGTCATTGCTATGCCCAATGCCATCTTTTGCAGTGTGAATGTTTTTTCTATGTCATTATGGGTTTGGGGTTTTGTTTTGTTTTTTTTTGTATTATGGCTCAATTAAGAGATCTTGGACTAAGGGAATGTTTGAACATCATTGAGATTGATAAAAACTATAGGTACCTTTAAAGATGGACTGAATGCATTCCATTTTACATCATGGATGATTATCAGTTTATGAAGGGCAGGGGCAGAATGTGGTAGTTTGATTCAGGTGTCCCCCATAAACTTAGGTGTTCTGATTGCTAGGTTCCCAGCTGGTGGAGATTGTTGGTGAGAACCAACACCTCCTGCATTGTTGAGGGTGGGCTTATGAGTATTAAAGCCAGTTTCCTTTTGTCAGTGTTTGGCACTCTCCTATTGCTCTGGTCCACTTGTTGTTGGTCAGGAGGTTATATCCACCCTCTGCTCATGCCATATATTTCCTCTGCCATGATGGAGCTTCTCCTCGAGTCTGTAAGCCAAAATAAACCCTTCTTTTGGTCAGGTGATTTCTGCTAGGAATGGGAACCTGACTGCAACACAGCCTTCATAGCTACTGACACAAGAGCTTATGCCTGGTGTGCAATGTGTGTGTGATCAATGTGTTATAACATAGAAAAGGTGAGATTGGCTTGTGGGAAACTCAAGCATTGTACTGATGGAGCCAGGTTTGCATTTCAAATATTCTTTTGTAGCTCATTCCTGGAGGATGGGCTTAACAAGGACTTACTTGAAGGAGGTCAGTTATAAGGCTATTACAGAACCTCAGACAAGAGTTAATGATAACCTGTACTGAGGGAGTGACCGTAAGAATTGGGAGAAGGACAAATAGATCCAAAGAACAATTAGAATCCAACATTAAACACAGTGACTACAATTGGCTGTCAGGGTGATTCTAGGATGACCCCCAGTTTTCTGACCTGGGGGAGCACTGTAAACTGAACTGTATGCCCTATCACTCAGTTTTCATGTAAACCATATGAAACCTTAACTCCCATGGCATGTGGCAATAGAAGAGGCTGTGGAGATAAAACCTTCATGATAGTGTATCAATTACTTTCTTGTTGTTGGGACAAAATCCCTGACCAGAAGCTATTTAAGGAAGGAAAAGGTTTATTTTCAGCTTACACTTTCAAAGGGTAGGGTGGATGGTGGAGAAAGCATGACTAGAGCAGGAAACCAGCATTGTATCATTACATCAGCATGCTGGGCTGTAACCTCAAGGCCCACCCCACCCCAGTGACACACTTCCTCACTTCCTCTAGCTGGGCTCCACCCCCTAAAGGTACCACCATGTTCTCAAACAGCACCACAAACTGAGGATTAAATATTCAAGCACTGAGGTTATGGGGGACATTTTACATTCAAACCATTACAGATGGACTTCTGCCCTGCAAGAGGAAACACCAGAAAGATTGCTTCTGTCCCCATCTGCATAAAGAAAGAGGGAAAAAAAATGGTCATCTGCAAATACAGAAGAGAGCCATCAGCAGGCAACAGGATTGGCCAGCAAGTTGGTCTTGGACTTCCTAAACTCCAGAACTGGCAGAATAGAGAGCCATCTTCCTGTGGAAACTACCTAAAAGAGGTGTATAGGGGCTCAGAGGGGATAAAAGACCATTTGACACAAATCCCTATATACCTGGTATTCTGAGTGAACTATAGAACCTACCCAACAGTGCAGCATGGTTTCTATGGGAAGGGGGTTCCAAGTTCCAACCACATAGACACATCTGCCACTGCCACCTGCAGGGACATCCAGGCTTTACCTTCCTTCCGCAGACTACCCACCCAATGGTAGGCAGCCCACGGAAACCTAGAGCACTTTACTATTTATGAAGGAATGGGGAAGTGGTGAAGCCCTGCCATGGAGAGGGAACAGATCTGAGAGGCAAGCATAGAAAAGCTTGTACTGCTGGGTTTTATGCTGCCCTAAGAACAGGCTGATCTTCCAGCCAGAAAGCAGGCCTTAGTCTACCCCAGCCTTGTTGTTGTAGAGAATAACAGGCTTGACGGTTCTAGTGGGAGAGGGGTGGAGACTAAGAAAAATCTGTCAAACCTCTAGGTGAGTTTCTACGCAGTGTCAAATAGGAGTTAAAAACTTTAAATCCACAGCTAGGTCAGTATTGAGATTAGTGCTGTTCTTAATGTTAATGGGGGTCACATCTGATCAATACACTTATCATAGGCTTCTGAAATATGCAGCTCACAGAAATATTGTGTCTGTCGACATCCTATGAGATATGGCCCTTTTGTGGACTTGAAAAAAACCTCTTGACCCCTATCTATGTCTAATTTCTCTCTCTTATTTACACTTCAATTAACACTTGGCTTGTGTGAAGTCAGGATAAATTTCTTTATGTATTTTTAAAAATTAGGTGTACAAAAGAGCAGACATCTCTGTTTTCTTTCCCTGAATCAGTTCAGAAAGATAAAGAAAATAGCATTCTCCTAGATGGTAGTGTAAGACCCCAAAAATGAGGACCCCATGCTCTGCCTGGATATGGCGACACCCCAAATCACTCACGAGAAGCGGTCTTAATGCAAACTGCAAGAGGATTTTATTCCAAGCACGCTGGGGCCCACAGTCATACACTGCACAGGGGTAGAGGACTACAGAGCCCCGAATGCAGGAACAGGACAGTTTTGATAGGGTTTTTAACAAAGCCTGTGCATTAGACCAGTCATTTTTTTAACATCAGGAGCCCGCGGGGTGCGAGCCAGTCAGTTTGTGCCACTCCATAGTTTCTAAGCCAATTAGTTTAATTTGTTCAAGCCCCTCGTGGACCAATCAGTCTCTTATGACCTTGGTGGTCAGCATTTGCGCAGGTCCTTGGGTGGGAGTAGCAGAGTGTGGTATCAGTCTCCTATGACCTTGGAGGTCAGCATTTGCGCAGGTCCTTGGGTGGGGGTAGCAGAGTGTGGTATCAGTCTCCTATGACCTTGGTGGTCTGAGGCAGGCTGCTACAGCTTATGGTGCGGGCTACTAAGGCTTATGGTGCAGGCTATTTACAGAAACCAAATAAGTGGTTCACTTCATTACTCATTTTTCATCCTTGAGGGCTATCTCATGTCCTTTTTACCTAGTTTTATATTAGGAGCGGGCTCTGATATAATGAGAAGAGGGATTCTTTATTTGCTTTCAACAGAGAGTAAAGCCTGGAGTTTGAGGTATGCAGGGGCCCGCTTAAGCTCCCTTTGGAGCGTGATAGTATTTCTGGGCTTCTGAATTCTTGGGCCTTTCATTTTCCACTTTTTCTCTTGTTAATAGTTCTAATCCTAGAACTTGGAAGGACTAAATGTAAGCTTTTTCTTTGCCCTGAAGGCCCTTGTATTGTTGTGTAAGTATTATGATCTGGACCGCGCTCACTCGTTTTCTAACAAAAGTAAAAATCTTATTAAGTATGCAAGGCCCAACTAAAAGCATCAGGAGCAAAACCATTAAGGGTCCCATCAGGGTGGAAAGCAGAGTAGTCATCCAGGGGGACTTGTTGAACCATCCCTCAAACCATCCTTGGTCAGTAGGTAGGGGCCCTTCCACCGAGTCTCAAGGTTTCCTGCATGGTGGCGTCTGACATAGACCAAATCTCCCACCTGGAAGCGATGTGGGACCTGTAAGTCTCCTTCTCCTGAGTAAGTCTCCCGGAGTCACTTTCACGTTCGTTGTCTCACGCACTTGAGCGCCTTGAGCCTAGAGAACTGAGGCTGGGAAAGCGGCACATCAGTACTATGTATAGAGGTTATTTCTACCAGTGGAGGAGGCCCCCCGTATAGCAATATATAGGGGGTCAGTCCAAATTGTCCAGGTGTGTTCCTAACCCTAAAGAGCACAAGGGGTAGGAGAGCTAACCAATTATTAGCGCCAGTCTCTGTGGTCAATTTGGTGAGGGTCTTTTTAATGGTTCTATTTATCCTCTCTACTTGTCTTGAACTTTGGAGTCTGTATGTACAATGTAATTTCCAATCAATCCCCAATATTTTGGTCAGTCCTTGACTTACCTGGCCAAAAAGGCTGGACCATTGTCTGTTTTTATTACCTTGGGTATCCCAAACCTTGGGAAAATTTTTTTTTTTAGTATTTTTTTAGCCACCATGGTTGAGGTTTTTTTCTTGGTAGGATAAGCCTCTATCCATCCTGAAAAAGTGTCTACAAAAACTATTAAATACTTATTACCATACTTAGCTGGTTTTACCTCAGTGAAGTCCACTTCCCAGTGAGCACCTGGGCTGTCTCCTCTTAGCCTCTTCCCAGGAGGCATTCTTGAGGGATTAGCATTGACCATCTGGCAAGGTACACAGTGCTTGACTACTGAGCCAGCTATCTCTGGCAACCTCAGAATATGGTAAGGAGACGTCTGCAGCAGTTTTTGTAGATGTTTGGCACCCAGATGGATTAGGTGGTGTATTTGTTGAACGTACTCTAGTCCCTTTGCTTGAGGTAGAATCTCTTTTCCCTCTGAGGTAAAACAAGCCCCCTCTGGAGTTTCGTAGAACTGGCCTAACTTTCTAACTTCTTGTCAGTCACCCGGGGTATATCGTTGCTCACTTTTTTGGTTCTTTGGCTTTTCTATTATGGGCAGAAGGTTGACCCCCTGGGAAGCCTGCTTGGCCACTTGGTTAGCCATCTGGTTCCCTTTGGAGATAAAATCTTTGGCTTTTTGGTGGCCAGGGCAATGCATAATGGCCAGTCTTTTGGGTAGATGTAGAGCTTCTAGTAAACTTAGAATTTTTTCTTTGTTTTTAATTTCTTTCCCTGCTGAAGTAAGTAGCCCTCTCTGTTTGTAGATGGCTCTGTGTACGTGTGCAGTAGCAAAAGCGTACCTGCTGTCCATGTAGATATTTACAGACTTTCCTTTAGCTAGTCATAAGGCCTGTGTGAGGGCCATGAGCTCAGCCTTTTGTGCTGAAGTTCCTTCTGGCAGACTGTTGGCCCAGACTGTTCGTGTTCCGTCTACTATCGCCATCCCAGCCATCCTCTTACCTTCTACAATGTAACTGCTTCCATCTGTGAACCAGGTTAATGTTCCTCCAGTCAGTGGGACATCTGTAAGATCCTTTCGGATCCCAGTTTTCTCAACCAGCAGTTGATGACAGTCATGAGTCACTGTCTCATCAGTTTCTTCAGGCAGAAGAGTAGCGGGGTTGAGGATGGCAGGTGGGGCAAACGTTATCCTGTCAGTGAGGAGCAGGCTCTGGTAGTGAGTCATACGGGCGTTAGTCACCATCGGTCTGGGGGCTGCCGGACAATGCTCTCCAGGGCATGGGGGGCAATGACAGTTATCCTCTGCCCTAGAGTTAGTTTATCAGCATCTTTGATCAACGTGGACACTGCCGCTATGGCTTTTAGACATATAGGCCATCCACTAGCCACAGGGTCAAGTTTTTTTGATAGGTAGGCAATGGGTCTTCTCCATGGCCCTAAGGATTGGGTTAGGACCCCCCGGGCTATCCCCTTACGCTCATCTACATAAAGGGTGAATGGTTTAGTCACATCAGGGAGGGCTAGGGCAGGCGCACTTAATAGTGCCTTCTTGATGGTATCAAATGCCTCCTGGTGTTCAGAGGTCCAAGTGAATTTTCCTTTCTCTTTAGTTAGTGGATAGAGGGGGGCTGCTAGGGTTGCAAACCCTGGGATCCATAGTCTGCAGAACCCAGCTGTCCTCAGGAACTCTCTAACTTGTCTGGCCGTAGTTGGAACTGGTACTTGTATTACAGTCCTCTTTTGTGCCTCTGTCAGCCATCTTTGTCTATCCCGCAAGGAGTACCCCAAATATGTTACCTCTTTTTTGCATATTTGGGCCTTCTTAGTCGAGGCTCGGTAACCAAGGTCAGTCAGCTTCAGTAGTAATGCTTTTGTACCATTTAGACAGTCCTGTTGGGTAGCTCCTGCCAGGAGTAAGTCATCAACATATTGAAGGAGGGTTACCTGGGGGTGTTGAACTCTAAAATTGGTTAGGTCCCTGTGTAGGGCTTCATCAAAGATGGTTGGGGAGTTCTTGAATCCTTGGGCTCGGGGAGGGGCTCTGAGCCCCATCCTCCCTAGTCTTTATTTTTTTTTTAAAGGTTAAGACCCTAGGTCTTTTGCTGTTCTTCTTAGGGCAGTCTCTTGCCCAGTGTCCTTTTTCCTTGTAACAGGCACATTGATCTCTATCAAGTTGGGTCCTGTTGCCCAGGTTCCCTATCTGCCTAGGGTCTGTCCTAAACTTTTGAATATTTCTCTCTCTCTCTCTCTTTTTTTTTTTTTTCCTACCATTGTGGCCAGGATCCTGGTCAGATTTTTCTCTTGTCATCTATTGCGCCTATCCTCCCTTTCCTCTCTCTCTTTCTCATGTCTCTCCTCGCATTCTTCTCTCTCTCTTTCTTTCCTTTGCTCCTTTTCCTCTTCTGTCTCCCTTTTGTAATATACCTTCTCTGCCTTTTTTACTAAATCATGCAGCTCAGCTTCCTGTAATCCCTCCAATCTCTGAAGTTTCTTTCTGATATCAGGAGCTGACTGTCCTATGAAAGCTAATGTTATTGAGCCTTTTTGAATCTCAGAGGTGGGGTCAAAGGGTGTGAACCTCCTAAATGCTTCCATGAGCCTCTCAAGAAACATTGAGGGAGACTCTGTTGGCCCCTGCATCATCTATCTCACCTTGGCCAAATTGGTGGGCCTTCTGGAGGCACCTCGGAGACCCGCCACCAGAGCCTGGCGATAGATTTTTAAGCTTTCCCTACCTTCAGCCATATTGTGGTCCCAAACAGGGCGAGTCAGAGGGAACCCCATGTCTATCTCATGCTGCAGCTGTGTGGGCCACCCGTCGGCCCCAGGGACTTTTTTTTTTTTTTTGGCCTCTCTTAAAATTCTCTCTCATTCCTCAGTCGTGAAGAGGAGTCTGCAACAGCTGTTGGCAATCGTCCCAAGTAGGCTGATGAGAAAACATAAGAGATTCCATCAGCCTCGTGAGGCGTTGGGGTTCCTCTGAAAAAGGGGGGGTGGTTAGCTGTTCAGTTATAAAGATCTGCAGAGGAAAAAGGCCAATATTGGAGGGGTTGTAGTTGGCCCCCCAGCATGGGAGGACCTGCCTTGCATAGCGGCAGTGTTACAATTTTATTTGCTCCCTCCGGGGTAGCATCTCTCCAGCTCCACGTCTTTGCAGCCGGCCCTCCCATTTCCAGGGGCTCAGGAGGGGTGGAGGGAGGAAGCTTGGGCAAGCTGGGAGGCGGAGGCTCGGGGAGGGCAGGGGGCAAAGGCTTGGGAAGGGTGGAGGGTGGAGGCTTGGGAAGGGTGAGGGGTGGAGATTTGGGAAGGGCGGAGGGGCCCTCTCTTGGCTCCTGGGACTAGGTAAGGGGGGGAGGGGAAGACTGAGTCTCCGGCCAAGCCGGAGGCTCTTTAATCTCGGGATAGATGCGAGGGGGAGGTCTGGCTCCCTCAGGAGAGGGCTTTTTTGCATTTTCGAGAGTCAGGACACTGGAGCTTGAGTTCCTTGGTTTATTCAGCCACGGCCTGACCCATGGCGGGGGGTTGTCCATCAAATCCTTCCTGGTTGGGACGGGAGCCTGGTCCATTCTGAAAAATAATATCTTTAACAGCCAGAATAGTCTCGGAATTAAAGGTTCCTTCTGATGGCCATTCAACCTTATAAGTTGGCCACTCAGAGGCACAAAACGTTTGTCAGGGTCTCTTTTTAACCTCAACTGACAAATTATGGGCCCTAGACTTAACTTCAGTGCAATGGTCAAGAGTCAAGTTAAGGGCATTTTTCATTGTCTGTCACATGACAAAAACTGTAAACAAAGACACAAAGGACAACAACGCACACAACTGAGACTAACAGATTCAGACATCAGTGGCCCGTCCACATCCTCCACAAGCAGGCAAAAGGATCTGACGGCCGTGGAGGCTCCCTCCACCTCAACAACAGAACTCGATCCTCTGACTGACAATAGGAGACCACCAGGCGTCCCTGGTTCTCCTTACCTCCTGGGGCGTCCCCCAGGGTGGCAGCCTGTGATCCTCGTAGCACGTCTACTGATCAGAGTTCTCTGTTCCTTACAGCCCGAGAGGACAGCTGCAAACTGAAAACTGAAAGCGCGCATCCCAGAAAACATATTCAGATGTCCCAGAAAACAGATACTCAGAACAGAAACACTGGCCAGCACACATTCATTCCAGGGGGGGGGTCCCCATCACCTCCAAGTCAGTTCTTGGGTGTGAGGGGGTGGTCACAAATCCCAGACGAGCCCCCAAATGTGAGACCCCCAAAACGAGGACCCCCCACGCTCTGCCTGGATATGGTGACACCCCAAATCACTCATGAGAAGCGGTCTTGATGCAAACTGCAAGAGGATTTTATTCCAAGCACGCTGGGGCCCACAGTCGTACACTGCACAGGGGTAGAGGACTGCAGAGCCCTGAATGTAGGAACGGGACAGTTTTGATAGGGTTTTTAACAAAGCCTGTGCATTAGACCATTTTTTTAACATCAGGAGCCCGTGGGGTGAGAGCCAGTCAGTTTGTGCCACTCCATAGTTTCTAAGCCAATTAGTTTAATTTGTTCAAGCCCCTCGTGGCCCAATCAGTCTCTTATGACCTTGGTGGTCAGCATTTGCGCAGGTCCTTGGGTGGGAGTAGCAGAGTGTGGTATCAGTCTCCTATGACCTTGGCGGTCAGCATTTGCGCAGGTCCTTGGGTGGGGGTAGCAGAGTGTGGTATCAGTCTCCTATGACCTTGGTGGTCTGAGGCAGGCTGCTACAGCTTATGGTGCAGGCTACTAAGGCTTATGGTGCAGGCTATTTACAGAAACCAAATAAGTGGTTCACTTCATTACTCATTTTTCATCCTTGAGGGCTATCTCATGTCCTTTTTACCTAGTTTTATATTAGGAGCGGGCTCTGATATAATGAGAAGAGGGATTCTTTATTTGCTTTCAACAGAGAGTAAAGCCTGGAGTTTGAGGTATGCAGGAGCCCGCTTAAGCTCCCTTTGGAGCGTAATAGTATTTCTGGGCTTCTGAGTTCTTGGGCCTTTCAGTAGAGTGGGAGGTGTGAAAAAAATTTCTATATTTTAATAAGCTTGTTTTGGATACTGAAAAGGTGATTATTTTTATGGTAAGCACTTTACTGACTGAGCCATCTTCTCCGCCACACTTATACCCCACTATGTTTTCTTTTTTTTTTTTTTTTTGAGGTAGGGTCTCACTCTAGCCCAGGCTGACCTGGAATTCACTATGTAGTCTCAGGGTGACCACCAATACATGGTGATCCTCCTACCTCTGCCTCCCAAGTACTGGGATTAAAGGTATGTGCCACCACATCCAGTGGGAATTTTTATAATAATGACACAAAAGTATTTCTTTTCATTGCAAATACAGATGGATTTAAAACATGTTTACTCCTGTTTTCTAAGTCTACTATCATGTTCTCTCTAAGATATGATTATGTCAAGTCATTTTCACATGGCCTCAACCTGAAGTGAACAAGAAAAGGCAAAACATGATCTAGAACTTTAACAAATTCATGACAGGAACTAAAGGGACTTACATTCCAGAGTCTAGTAGCTTTGGTAATGAATGATCAGATTAAACAGGGCTATTGGAAACATTTGGACATAATCAATCAGTGGTATTTTTGAGACTATGTCTTAAACAATATTTAGTGTATCACAAGAATATATGCACAAAAAATATACAGGAAGGTCCCATCACTAAAGGAGTTTATGGTTGTTTATGAAAAAGTTGAGAATTCTGTTTACACAACCAAGTGTTTGCTGTCCTCAATTGAGAAAAGGAAGGGCCAGGATGAGCTCCAGGAAATAGTGACAATTTAAATAGACTGAGAAGTACTTTGAAGTGTTGGCGTAATCTCCCTGGTCCTTGATGACAGACTGTGCATTGGCCTGACTCAAGTCAGGGATGTGCTTTGGACCAGTTCCAGGAGATGAACAGCTAGGAGAGCATATTTAAGATGGCCGTCAGTGGTGTGGAGCTTGACAGGCAGAATCCCTGTCAGTGATGAGCTCACTGAGGCTTCCAAGGAGGGGTGAGCAGCAAGAGTCAGCATAGTGTGGGAGTTGTGAGAAGAAAGACGGGCATGTCAACAGAAATACAAACCACGTTAGATATGAGAGGAAAATAAATCACTTCACTTTTAAACACTGGCCTTGTTTTTTTGTTTTTTGGATTTTTTTTTTTTTTCTGGAGCTATTTCCTGTCAGGTCTGAGGACCTTAGGAGATAGTTTTGTATTGGTAGATAAAGGGATTGGCTGTAGGTAGAAACAAGGTGGTGCATAACCCTGAGCGTTCCCTCCCAGGACTCCATGCATTTTCTATGTGTCCAGGATCTTCCTTCTGCAGGCTAGAGAAGCCTTGAACAAGGACAGCTCTGGCCACCAACAAGCCCCTGAGCATAGTTTCCTGGCATGCCTCTCTTTCAAAAACCAGACCAATATTGATAGGGAAAAGATGCACACTGTACCCCACAAGCACCGTCCCTAAGTCTCAAATGTATGAAAACCTGGGACCTGTAACTAAGAGAGCAGACTCCAAATCTGGATCCTGTTCTCTTGTGGGAATTCTGCTTCTCTCTGTATAGTAAATATAATATAATAAATATAATATAATATAATATAATATAATAAATATATAATAATAAATATAACATATATATATATATATATATTACATACACAAATTTTATATATATATAAAATCCCTCAAGGTAGGGTCTCACTCTAGCACAGGTTGATCTGGAATTCACTCTGTAGTCCCAGGCTGGCCTCAGACTCACAGTGATTCTCCTGCTTCTGCCTCACAAGTGCTGGGATTAAAGGTGTGGGCCCCCACACCCTGTGTGTGTATTTTTGCTTGCAATAAACCTAGGCTATGTGCTGTGACCGCAACTGGTTCTTCCCTTTCATTCTTAACTGGCTGAAAACAAGGACCAGCTCTGCAACTGCTAGACAGTAACAATTCATCTTGTTACTTTTCTTGTCTCATTTTATCATTTAATTCTAATATCTTATTATGTTCTGCTTGTTTGACTTTGTTTTTGTCCTGATGGTGGTTAATTGTAAAAGTACATATATTTGGAAAACTATATAGAAAAATATAAAGGAGGTAATAATGATGTCTATAAGTTTCAGAGATGACTGGAGATAATAGTTTCATGTACTTTTGCAACCCTTATAGGTGAAGTTAGGCATGAGTGTTAACAGGACGGGTCTGATGGAGAACAAAGATAAAGAAGTTTTACCCCACACACTGCCTCCTTCAGTTCCCATCCTCAGCCCTTAGGTTCAGGCAGGTCCTATAGCTTTCCTCTCTTAGGGGTGGGTGTTTGTGGGGGTTTGTTTCAGGTGTCTCCCATAAACTTCAGTGTTATGAATGCTAGATTTCCAGCTGATGAAGATTGGGGAATTAATGCCTCTTGGAGGTGGTGTATTGTTGGGGGCGGGCTTACTTACAGTTGTTATTGCCAGTGTTCGGAACACTCTCCTGTTATTGGTATCCATTTGATGTTGGCCAGCAGGTGATGTCCACCCTCCACTCATGCCATTGTTTTTCCCTGCCATCATGGAGCTTCCCCCCAAGTCTGTAAGCCAATGTAACCTTTTTTTTTTTTCCCCACAAGCTGCTCTTTGGCCGGTGTTTTCTGCCAGTAATTCAAACCTGACTGTAACAGTAAAGTTGGTACCAGAAGAGTGGAATTGTTGCTGTAGAAACTTGACTATGTGGCTTTGACCTTTGGGAACTGCTTTGCAGGAGGAACGTGGAAGGATTTAAAATCTTGGCCTTGTGTTTTAGAAATGGTCATGGGCAGTGTGAAGCAGGTTTGCTCGGTTGCTTGCATGGAGACCTGATGGAACCATAAAGATGGACCATGGGTTGCAGTGGAGACCCAGTAGAGATGCCAGGACTACAAAACAGCTGCTAAGGAGAGCTGCCAGCCCAGATGAAGTTTTCCAGGATCGTGAGCAACCCAGCTGAAGGGCGCGGAATTGGAACTCCAGAGACTTGATGCTGGTTAGAATTACTGGACTTGGAGATTTGTCACTTACTAGAGTTGTTGGAATTGGAGCTACAGAGTTTAATGTTTGCCCTGGTTGTTTTAAATCTTGTATTGGTTGAATATTTCTTTGCTATACCCAATGCCATCTTTTGCAGTGTGAATGTTTATTCTGTGTCATTATGGGTTTATTTTTCTTTGAATGTTTTGATTCTGTTTTTGTTTTTAGGTATTATGGTTCAGTTAAAAGAGCTTGGAAGCCGGGTGTGGTGGTGCACATCTTTAATCTCAGCACTTGAGAGGCAGAGGCAGAAGGATCGCCATGAGTTCAAGGTCACCCTGAGACTACATAGTGAATTCCAGGTCAGCCTGTGTTAGAGTAAGACCCTACCTCAAAAAAAAAAAAAAAAAAGATGTTTGAACATCATTGGGATTGATTAAAAAAAAAAACCTGGGGACTTCTAAAGTTGAACTGAACACATTGTATTTTATAACATGAATGGTTATCAATTTATTGAGGACCAGGGGCAGAATGTGCTGGTTTGATTCAGTTGTCCCTCATAAAATCAAGTGTTCTGAATGCTAGGTTTCTGGCTGATGGAGGTTTGGGAATTAATGCCTCCTTGAGACAGTGCATTGTTGGGGGCAGGCTAATGGGTATTATAGGCAGTTTCCCCTTGCCAGGGTTTGGCATACTCTCCTGCTATTGATATTCATTGGATGTTGGCCAGGAGGTGATGTCCACCCTCTGCTCATGCATCATTTTCCCCTGCCATCATGGAGCTTCTTCTCGAGTCTATACGCCAAAATAAACCTTTTTCCCACAAGCTGCTCTTGATCAGGTGTTTCCTGCCAGCAATGTGAGCCTGATTGAATCCATTTCCTGTCCATGCTGCAGCCTGAGATGACACATTGAATTCCAGGTCAGCCTGGGCTAGAGTGAGACCCTACCTCGAAAAACAAAAACAAACAAAAGAAAAGTGTATGATGGCAGTAGAAACTGAGAAGACTCAAAAACACATCAAAACAAGAAATAAGAGCTTACCAAGAACTCAACACTAAACTTTTAACATGCCCTCCAAGGTTCAGGGAATGTTGTGGATGGAAAGTATGTAAGAGCTATGGGATGGGAAGGTGTACTGTAAGACAATGTCCCTCCCACAGGAACTGGCTGGTGTAACCATAACCCCACAGTGAGTAGCATACCCCTCCCCCATTGAAGAGAGCCTTCCATGGAATGGGGGCAGGGGAAAGGGGACATAAGAGGATAGCCTAATGGGAATATGACTAATTTGCAACATGTTCATATATTAAAGTCCCAGTAACTTTTTTAAGCCCATGGAGCTGGAGATACAGCTCAGAGGTTAAAAGTTCTTGCTGCAAACCTACCAGCCCAGATTTAATTCTCAGGTACCCATGTAAATACGGATGCAAAGTGGTGCATGCATCCAGTTCATTTGCAGCAGCAAGAAACAAGGTCTCAAGAAAAAATTCAGAAACCTCAAAGTTGTCCTCTGACCTCCACATGTGTGCACATGCACACCCATATGACACAGACAAAAATAAAAATTTTTAAGTCCACGTCAATCTATATCAAGGTAATGCTTCTACCTTCCCTGAACCCAGGCCTATCTGCAGCTCAGAGACTTAGAGTGGAGGAGGTAATGGTCTGGCATTCTTCTCACCCCGCCTCACTCTCCCCATGGGAAAATACACAACCTCATGCAAGGGTAACAGTGAGAACTCTTTCTCTCTCTCTCTCTGTCTCTCTCTTTCTCTCCCTCTCTCTCCCTTTCTCTCTCTCTATTCTCCTATGTGAATGGCACCAGACAACTCTTGGGACACCACTAGTGCTATCAGGCATCAGGATCAATGACAAAAAGTATCTCATCTCAGCCATTATCCAATTATCTAGATTATATCACTGAATGAACATCTTTGTATGACTCTCTGTACATATATGCACAAAATTGAGATTCATATATAAGGATGTTTATTTATATCCTTAGAATAATTCCTAAAAGTGGAATAATTCCACCAAAGTTTATGCACATTTTAAGGCGGTTGATACATGTAATAGAGAAAACCCTCAAGAAAAGTGAGATATCCCCCATATATGCATTGTACCCAAATATTACTGTAGTATATTTCAAACCTTTACAATATGATTAGTGGAATCTCCTACTTTGCTATTTTGGTTTATATTAAATTGTCATTGAGGCAGACTTATTTTTATTCATGGTATTTCTTTTTCTCCAAATAGCTTCTTGATGGCTTCTGGTCACTTCTTTCTTAGAATACTAATATTTTCTTGCTAACATATAAACATCCCATTCTTTAAGGATAATTGCCCTGTTGTCATATTGTATTTGTCCCAAATGTTTCAGGCTGATTTTTTTGGCCATATTTTGGCTTGCAGAAACTTAACTTATACAGTCAAATCTATTGGTATTTCACAATCTAACTTAAAAGATAGTGGCAGCCAGATGTGGTGGAGCACACCTTCATCCCAGCACTACGGAGGCAAAGATGGGAGGATTGCTGTGACTCCAAGGCCACCCTAAGACTACATAGTGAATCCAGGTCAGCCTGAGCTAAAGTGAGACCCTACCTGAAAAAAAAAAAAAAAAAGATAGTGTTTAGCTCACTGAAATTTAAAAGTTCTCTGGCAGAAATCAGGGCAATTCTGTGGGCCTTAGGAAATAAAATTAATCTTAATGCCACCAAGCCTAAATCTTTCTGTCTCTCCTCTAAGCCCTTATGGTCTCTATATGGTTTCATATGTTTCTACCAGACTTTCTCCTATGATGACAACTTCTGTATCCAAACAGGCCGTGAGGATTTATCTTCAAGTAGAAAAGTTGTGAGGAAGGGCTGAGGATATGGCTTGGTAGTCAAAGGCTCTTGCTTGCAAAACTTACTAGCCTGAGTTTGATTCTCCAGTACTTGCAAAGCCAGATGGTAGAAGTGGTACATGCATCTTGAGTTTGCTTATAGTGGCAAGAGGCCTTAGTACACCCATAAAGACACACACATGCAAATAACCCAAGGGCACAGAGTAGTGACGCTATCAGTTTTATGACAGTATGTTGTTGTAATTGTTCTGTTTCATTAGTACTCATTTTTAATATTTTACTGCCCTTAACTTACAAATTGAATTCTCTAATGTATGTATAGGAAAAAATACAGTGTATATATAATATTTCAGTGGTCTGGAGATCTGGGAATGCAACCCCACAAATAGGGGGGACTACTGTATTTAGAGTTCATCTCATCTAAATCTCTTTACATTTTTTTTCTTTTATTTTAGAGAGAGAGAAAGAGAGATCTAGCACACCAGGGCCTCAGCCACTGAAATCGAACTCCAGACACTTACACCACTTACTGGGCATGTACAACCTTGCACTTGCCTCATCTTTTGTGCATCTAGCTTATGTGGGATTTGGAGAGTTGAACATGGGTCCTTAGGCTTTATAGGCAAGCACCCTAACCGCTAAGCCATCTGTCCAGCCCTGCATTTTCATTTCTTCCATAAAATCTTATCTCACAAAATAGTTTTTCTTCTCAAAATATCTAAAATATGTTTCTCTAATGCCCATTTAACCATTCAGATTTTACTTTCTATGCCCTCCTGTGTTTTAGGTTTTGACCATTCTTCCACCTAGGTCTTCCTGTGATCTAACCCATGATTTACCTTTCTTCCCTTCCCTCACATGCTCATTTCAAAAAAATTAGAAGAAACTAGCCAGCTTACTAGTACATGTCCTTCTCCTCTTAAATGCATTCAGAGTCATAATAATTCTTAAGAGTCCCCCGCCACTGGAAAAAATCATAAGACTTTCAAATCTTTGGACTTTCCAAGTAAGATCAGTGATTCATGAGTGAGATAATAATAATCATAAAATTCTAAGATTATATATAACATTGGGAAATCTTCTTTACATGAATTTAGTTTGCTTTACAATAGACATGTTACTAGACATGGGGAGGGAATTTATTACTACATTTCTACTATATGGGAAGTTTGGGAAATCTACCTTAAAAATAGTTTAGGAACCTGGCATGGTGACCCATGCCTTTAATCCCAGTGCTTGGAAGGCAGAGGCAGAAAGATCGTCATGAATTTGAGGCCAGCCTGAGACTACATAGTGAATTCCAGGTCAGCCCCGAGCTAGAGTGAGACCCTACATTAAAAAAAAGTTCATAGCATCTAACAAGACATCAGTATTATATGACATTACTAAACTTTTTATCCATTACTATTTGCTTTCTGACAGATTTTATAAAATTATTTCATGTGATAAATAGAATTTACTGAAAAGCAAGGTGGTTTTGGAGAATGTGGAAAAAATCATCTTAACACTGGTTTGTATGTGGGGGAGCATCTGTTTCAACTGACATTGCTTTGAATAGCACATGAACTGCTGGAGATGATAAATGTTTACATTGTTGCCAACACAATAGCCTGCTAATTCCCTGGCCAGGAATGTGAGCAGACCACAGGCCATCCTCATTATTTATCAAGGGAGAAAATACATTATTCACAAATTTTAATTGTTCCTATGGCACCAACAGCCTGAAAACGAAACAGAAAAATGTGGCCTTGGGGAAGTTTTGCTGTGCAGTCTTTAATGCAAACCTGACCAGAGGGACCAATGTCTCTACCACAACTACTCAAGGACCTGAATAAAAGAAGTTAATAGTTTCAACCCAGGCCCTAGTGGACAGTTGGCATATTTTAAAACTCATTTTATACACTGTGAACTCAATGACTCCTACACATGACCCAAAACAAATAAGCCAAAGACTAGACTGATAAAGAAACTATTTCATGCTCACCCTTAAGAGGAATTTTTAACCAGGCCCTTTCATATATTTTACAGTACAATGGAAGAAGCAATGTGTTCATATTCTTACCTAGGGAAATTAACCCTCTAATATTGCAAAGTGATTGTCAAATTTGTGTTCAAAAAGTAAATTACTATAAGAAATAACTAATTTTAGAACAAATTTTAAGGAAAAAAAGAAAATAGGATTTATTTTTCAACTATAAGTGGTGAACATTTCCTCTAAAAACAGTGCCCCAGAGACATACTTTTGGTAGATAGACTTACACCTAGGTTCCCACAGGTAACAAGAACCAGCAAACAGGTATCTTAGAACAGCCCTTGATCTAAGAACCAGAGGGTTACAAATAAGAAAAGGAGGGTTGAATGTAGAGATGGTGAGAAATACTAAATCAGAGAAGAAATCTTCAGAATCAAACTACAGATATCACAACCATGAAACCCTGGAACTTCTAACAATCTTTGTCCCAGACTTGTTCTACCTGCAGTTCCTACCATTGATGGCAACATCACTCTTCCATTTGTCCAGGCTAACAATTTTGGAGCCACATGGCCATGTTTTCAAGTACGTGTGCCACTGCCCCTTGCTTTTTATCACTTGCTTCTACCCCTGCTTCCCATAGTCAATTTTCAGCACCTCTGTGATGTCACTTCTTTGCTTCAACCTCAAGGATGGCTTCTCATTCACACAAAGTAAAGCTAACGTCCTGCAAGTGGCCTATAAACTGAAAGATCTGTTAAGTCTTCACACTGGAAATCTTGCACTTCTTCAAACGGTCCACCCTCAAACAACCCTTAACTAAATTTTTTAACTTCCAAATGTGTGCTCAGGTATGGCCTTCTCAATCCAGCCACCCTGGCCACCATACTTAGAATTTCAGCCTGCCCCACTGTAGTTGGTACCTCTTTCCTCTATTACATTCTGATTTTTGGCTAGTTGGTTTTATATAGTGTCATCACATTATAACAGAATGTATGCTTTACTTATTGAACTATCTCTGTAGCCTCCTTATACAGCATGTAAGCTTCATAGGAGCATATATATATATATATATGAGAGAGAGCTAGAGACAAAGAAGGGAGAGAGAGAGAACTGGCGTAGGGCCTCAGCCATTACTATCAAACTATACACACTTGTGCCACCTAGTGGGCATGTGCGACCTTGTGCTTGCCTCACCTTTTGTGTGTATGGCTAACATGTGAACTGGTGAATAGAACATGGATCCTTAGGCTTCACAGTCAAGTGCCTTAACCACTAAGCCATCTTTCCCACCCAAGGATATCTTTTTTAAAATGTATTTTATTTATGAGAGAGAGAGAATAGGCCCACCAGAGCCTCTAGCCACTGTGAACAAAGTTCAGACACCTTTGCCACCTTGAACATCTGGCTTTATAGGAGTACAGAGAAATGAACTTGGGTCCTTAGGCTTTGCTAACAAGTGCCTTAACCGCTGAACCATCTCTCCAGCCCCTCATCTTGATTCACTAATATGGTCTAGATACTTAGAACAGCAAATGGGACTTGGTAAAGGCTAAAATCTTACCTATGTGAAGGAATGAAGAAGATAAGACACAGACCAAGTAGGTGATTTGTCAAGCTAAAAAAGTGGCAAATTCTCTTTAGTGTATGTTCTCCAGGGCCTCATAAAAATACAATGTATGAGGCTAGAGAGATTACTAAGCACTTAAGGCACTTGCCTGCAATGTCTAAGAACCAGGGTTCAGCCGGGCGTGGTGGCGCACGCCTTTAATCCCAGCACTCGGGAGGCAGAGGTAGGAGGATCGCCATGAGTTCAAGGCCACCCTGAGACTACAGAGTTAATTCCAGGTCAGCCTGGACCAGAGTGAGACCCTACCTCGAAAAAACAAAAAAAAAAAAAAAAAAAAAGAAAAGAAAAGAAAAAAGAACCAGGGTTCAATTTCCCAGCACACAAGCAAAGCCAGATACACAAGGTAGCACATGTGTCTGCAGTTTGCAGGGGCTAAAGGCCCATTCTCTCCACCTACCTCTTTCTCACTCTGCTAAATGAATGAATGAATAAATAAGTAAATAAATAAAACATTCTGTAGTTGAAGTTATTCTGGAAAACTGAGATTTTAGTAGAGATTCTTTTTTTAAAAAAATTTTTATTTATTTATTTGAGAGCGACAGACACAGAGAGAAAGACAGATAGAGGGAGAGAGAGAATGGGCAGGCCAGGGCTTCCAGCCTCTGCAAACGAACTCCAGACGCATGCGCCCCCTTGTGCATCTGGCTAACGTGGGACCTGGGGAACCGAGCCTTGAACCGGGGTCCCTAGGCTTCACAGGCAAGCGCTTAACTGCTAAGCCATCTCTCCAGCCCAATTTTAGTAGAGATTCTAAGTTGAATTGGTAAACCTCAGAAGTTAGGAAAACCTTCTGGGTGTGGTGGTACATACCTGTAACCCCACCCAGCAAGTGGTAGGTAGAAGAAGTAGGATCAGAAGTTCAAAATGATTCTACACTAGCCTGAATTGCATGAGACTGACTCAAAAAGAGAAGGAAAAAGAGCAGTAGAAGGAAAAAAAAAAAAGGAGGAGGAAAAAAGAGAAAGAGGAATTTGCTAGGAAAATACTTTAAACATTAAAACATAGGCATCCAGTTAAATGCAGAATAAAATATTAAAATATCCAAGTCAGCTGGTATCCAAAAGGAGGGTAGAAATCAGAAAGAGGGGTCTGGAGAGATGGCTTAACAGTTAAGGTGCTTGCCTGAGAAGCCTAAAGACCTAGGTCCAATTCCCCAGTACCCATGTAAGCCAGATATACAAGGTACTGCTTGCATCTGGAGTTTGTTTGCAGAGGCTAGAGGCCTGGTGTGCCCATGCTCTCTCTTTCTATCTGCCTCTTATTCTCTCTGTCTCTCTCTCTCTCCCAAATAAATTAAATAATTTTACAAAAGAAATCAGAAAGAGAATGTGATCAGTTGTGTGACAATGAATCTAATCTGTTTAGAAGTGATGCAGGGTTGGCTCAGAGGGACTGTATCTCCATAAAAATGTGGGGGAGCCCAGGCCCATGGGCCCCAACTTTGGGTCCTGGCCCAACTTATCACAGAATTGAAAACACAGGCTCAGAGAAGAGTAAATTATGGATTATTAGATTTATCTTTGGGAGAATTCGCAAGAAAAGCAAAGAAGTAAAGCCAAGCCAAGAGAAATCCCTCTCCCTCCCAGCCTGGCTAGTAGAGGGAGGAGATGGAAGAAATCTCCCTCACACAAAAAGGAAGTCCTCTCTGGGGAAGAGGCTCACATATGTGAAGCAAGCAGGAGAGCACTCAAAAGGAAGCTAGAAAGCTCCCAGGTAAAAAGACATCCTTCTCAGTTTGGAGACTAAGAAGATCCCCTTCACATAGGGGCTAAGGGAACAGAAGGAGAGAGGTCAGAGGGGTCAAGAGAGACCAGAAGATCCAAGAGCTTACAAAGGGGCCAAGAGGCTTACACATGTGTTTCAGACCCATTTAGCTGAACCAAACATCCAATTAAGATGAGCCTTCTCATCAGATTCATGTGTGTAAGGGAGGGACCTGATTGGTTGGTGGGCTCCAGAGGCTGACTCGGCAAAAGCCAGTAGTCCACGGGTGTGTTAAGCTTAGGAAAAGTTGAGAAAGAAGCAAGAAGCTGTTGCTGAGGAGTTGCTGCTTGCACATGTCTTGGATGGGACTAGATCAGATGTGGGTTCTAGTCTTACCAGAGTAGGCAATCTGTGTTTCTATGGGCCAGTTCCTATCAGAAAAAAGGCTACCTTGCTCTTAGTCTCTATCAGTAGTAATTTAATGTTTATTATACACAAATTTAAATGCATCAAAATCATGTTTATATATTATTAAGTTTCCTTTTCAATCATATACATTTCCTTAGTCTTTCTATCAAGTATTATTTCTTTATATTCAAGACTAATTTTGCCAGGTCTTCTGGCACATGCCTTTAATCCCAGCACTTGGGAGACAAAGGTAAGAGGATCACCATGAGTTCTAGACCAGCCTGGGACTCCAGAGTGAGTTCCAAGTCAGCCTGGGCTACAGTGAGACCCTACCTTGAGGAAAAAAAAAAAGACTAATTTCAGTATTTTTTCTTTTCCTTGCCTCCTATAAATCTTCACTTTATTTCCTTTGATTTTTCTAACTTTTTCTTCTTTAATATATTTTATACAATCCCCACCATAGTTTATGTTTCAACAGTTTTAGCTATTTAGACAATTAAATATTTTCTGTTTTCCTAACTTTTGTGATTATATGTGGCCTTACTTTGTTGTATTTTTGTAGTTGCTAATCATTTATATTGAGCTTTTTAAATTGGTTACCTTTAAATTTGGGGATGTTTTCTCTTTTTGATTTATTTAGTTAGTTATTTACTTGTTTGTTTATTTATTTATTTATTTTGGTTTTTCAAGGTAGGGTCTGATGTGCTCTAGCCCAGGCTGACCTGGAATTCACTACGTAGTCTCAAGGTAGCCTCATACTTAACGACAATCCTCCTACCTCTGCTTCCTGAGTGCTGGGATTAAAGGCGTGTGCCACCATGCCTGGTTTAAAACCCAAACTTTTAAAATTCAGATTACCGGGCTGGAGAGATGGCTTAGCGGTTAAGCGCTTGCCTGTGAAGCCTAAGGACCCCGGTTCGAGGCTCGGTTCCCCAGGTCCCACGTTAGCCAGATGCACAGGGGGGCGCACGCGTCTGGAGTTCATTTGCAGTGGCTGGAAGCCCTGGCGCGCCCATTCTCTCTCTCTCCCTCTATCTGTCTTTCTCTCTGTGTCTGTCGCTCTCAAATAAATAAATAAAAAATTTTTAAAAATAAAAATAAAAAATAAAAATAAAAAAAAATTCAGATTACCTTCTCCATTAGATTCTCAACTAATTCTATTTATACTTAATAATTTTATCTCAATAATACTACTTTCTTTCCAATCTGTCCTTCATTTCTAGTTCTTGCTTTATTGCTCTGTTAAAACTCAGTACTATGTTAAGTAAGAGTAGTACGAGTACAGAGCTGGAGAGGTGGCTTAGCGGTTAAGGTGCTTACTTGCAAAGCCTAAGAACCCAGGCTTGATTCCTCAGTACCCACATAAAGCCAAATGCACAAGGTGGCACATACAGTTTGTCTGCAGTGGCTAGAGGCTCTGGCGCTCTCTCTCTCTCTCCCTCTCTCTCTCTCTCTCTCTCTCTCTCTCAAATAAATTAAAAAAGAAAAGAGTAGTAAAGAGTGCAGAGAACCTGTTCCTTGCTCCTAATCTGGAGAGAAAACATTCACCATTAGCTACAATGTTAGCTGTTGCTGCTGCTGTTTTTAGATGATTTTTAATAAGTTGAGGAAGGTCTTTATTCCTAATATTCTGAAAGGTTTTGCTATGAATGGACTTCATTATATGGTTTTTCCTGAAAGGGATAAGATTCGTTCGTTTTAGTCTGATGACATGTCAGAGTACAGTGAGTTTTTGAAATATAATTCACATGAAATCTACCCATTTGAAGTGGTTACTTCTATGGTTCTT
The DNA here is from genome assembly GCF_020740685.1 of Jaculus jaculus. Classification (NCBI taxonomy): domain Eukaryota; kingdom Metazoa; phylum Chordata; class Mammalia; order Rodentia; family Dipodidae; genus Jaculus; species Jaculus jaculus. Next base: position 38,629,819 of record NC_059103.1, read on the forward strand.
CATGTATTTGCAAGGTTTTGAACCATCACCACCAACTCCAGAACATATCACTCTCAAAAGAAATTGTACTTAAAAGCAGTCATTCCCTTTCATTCTACTTTTCAGCTTTTTGCATATTCTAGTCTACTTTCTGGTTCCATTTGTTGCCTAATGTTGGTATTTCATATCAATGGCATCACAGTAGATGGGCTTTTATGACATTTCTTTCACTTAGCAAAATGTTGTCAGGGTTCACCTGCCTGTGTACCTAGATGAGCAATTCATTCATTTGTATAGCTCAATGACATTCCATTATGGATATGCTCCATTTTGCTTATCCATTAATCAATTCATTTGGGATCTTTATTAACTGCTGTGAATAAAGCTGTGAGTGCATTCCCTGCACAAGTACTTGTCTTTGCCATTGATGGTGTGTGTGCACATTAGTCCCAGGGCCTCATGCATGTTAGGCAATCACTCCACTACTGAGGGACAGCCTTAGCCCTTTATGTTTTATTTTTAAACAGTGTCTTGCTAAGGTAATTGTGGTTGGCCTCAAACTTCTCATCCTCCTTCCACAAACAGTCTCCCAAGTAGCTGGGATCACAGGCATCTACCACCACACTTGGAACCTTTGATGAACTTTTACCTATTAAATGACAGATATTAAATATCTGAAATAAATTAGTCTTGGTTGTGGCATATGATACTTGTTATACATTGTGTGAGGTTTGATTTAGTAATGCTTGGTTGAGATTGCTGCATGTTTTCATGAAGAATTTCAGTATAGCTTTGCTTCATCTCATTTGTATTATCTTTGACTGTTTTTAGTATTGGCACCAGACTCATAAAATGGAAAGTGTTCTCCCATTTCATGCAGGAGATTATAGAAATTTTCTGTTTGATCCACTTTAAACATTTAGAATTCTGCCTGGCATGGTGGCTCATTAAAAATTCTAGCATTTGGGAGGCAGAGGTAGGAGGACTGCCATGAGTTTAAGGCCACCCTGAGACTACATAGTGAATTCTAGGTCAGAGTGGGCTAGAGTGAGACCCTTCCTTGTAGAAACAAAAAATAAAAATGAAAAAAAAATTTAGAATCCTCTAATGAAATTTGCAGACTTCTTTGGGGGTGGCTTTTAAATTATAAGTTAATTACATCATAACAGGACTATACACATGTATATTTCATCGTGTTTGAACTTTGGCAGTTTATGGTTTTCAAGGAAAAGGACTATGCCTCCCAGATTGTGGAGTTCATGAACACAAAGCTGTCTGCTGTCTTCTTTTGCCTATAAGTGGCTCCAGGTTCTCTACTGATGTGTCAGTTCATTGTCGATATTGGCAATTTTTGCCTTCTCTCATTTGTGTCAGTCTTGACAAAGGTTTTGTCAATTTCATTGATTTTTTTTTTTGTTCTAAGAATTGCCATTGTGTACTGATTTTCTCTGCTGTTTTCCTGTTGTGAATTTCATTTCTGCTCTTTTAGTTCCTTGCACCTCCTCTTATGGGCTCATTTTGCTATTTGTTTTATAGTTCTTCTTTTTGTTCACATGTGTATGTGTGTGCAAGTGTGCTTAGAGAATGTGTAGACTGTGGTGAGTGATATGTGGTGCATACATGTGTGTGCAGATGAATGTGCCCCATGTGCGAGCGTAGAGGCCAAAGGAGGATGGGTTATTTTTTTTTTTAATCACTCATCCACATATTTATTTAAGACAGAGTCTCTCCCTCAATCCAGAGCCAATATCCATAAACAAACCCAGGACTCTTTGTTCTCTGCCCCTGCCCCACCACAAATACACAGACTGGGGTTACAGATGTGTGTGGCCACACCTAGCTTTTTACATGGGTTCTAAAGAGTTGAACTTGACAGACTCTGGCAGGAAAGAACCCTTTTTTTATTATTTTTATTTTTATTGACAACTTTCATAGTTGTAAACAGTATCCCATGGTAATTTCCTCCCACCCTCTTTCCCCTTTGAAACTCCACTCTACATCATATTCTGTCCCCCTCTCAATCAGTCTTTATTGTATTTTGATGTCATGATCTTTCCCTATTATGATGGACTTGTGTAGGTAGTGTCAAACACTGTGAGGTCATGGATGTCCAGGCCATTTTGTGTCTGGAGGAGCACGTTGTAAGGAGTCCTACCTTTCCTTTGGCTCTTACATTCTTGCTGCCACCTCTTCCGCAATGGACCTTGAGCCTTAGAAGGTGTGATAGAGATATTTCAATGCTGAGCACTCCTCTGTCACTTCTTTTCAGCACCATGGTGCCTTATGACTCATCCCAAGGTCACTGCCATCTGAAAAGAGAAGGTTCTCTAACCAAAAGTGAGAGTAGCATTAATATATGGGTATGAACATTAAGAGAAGTGCTTACTGGGCAGTTTGGTGAGCATAGTACATACATTTAGCCAGACACCAGCAGATGTTATACTTCTAGGGTTCATGACTATCCCTGTTGTAGGTTTTCAGTATTAGGGATATATTCCCTCCTATGGAGTGGACCTCCAATCAAATTAGAGGGTAGTTGGGTTCCCCCATAACAGATGTGCCACTACTGCACACATTGCCTCATTTGGCCTGGCTGGCCAAATATAAGGCTTGCAGTGTCCACTGTTGGGTATCTTCACTAGTGATCTCTCTCTCTCCCATTGAACTGCATGGAGTGTGGCTTTTTCCAGCTTTCTTTCAGCTGGAGAGAGACCCTTTTTAAAGTGATAAGTACTCTTAACCACTGAGCAAGCTCCCCAACCCCTCATTTTATAGATTTTTGAGGTAAGAACTGAAGTTAGTAACTTGAGACTTCTATTTTCTTTTCTTTTCCTTTTTTTTTTTTTTTTGAGGTAGGGTTTCACTCTAGCCCAGGTTATGTAGTCTCAGAGTAGCCTTGAACTCATGGCAGTCCTCCTATATCTGCTTCCCAAGAGCTGGGATTAAAGGTATGTGCCACCATGCCCAGCTATTTTTTTCTAAAATAACATTTAATGCCACAAACTTTTAAGCTATGCTTTACTTCTATCATACAAATTTTGATATAAGTTTTTAATGTCCATTCAAATCACTTTGTTTTTTGTTTTCCATGAGACAGCTCAGTGATCCAGCAGTTACTTTCTCATTCTAGGACAAAACATCCAACCACAAGCAGCTGATGGAAGGAAAAGGTTTATATCAGATTTAATTTTTTTTAAATTTTTTATTTATATATTTGAGAGCAACAGACACAGAGAGAAAGAAGCACAAAGAGAGAGAGAAAATGGGCATGCCAGGACTTACAGCTGCAAACAAACTCCAGATGCATGCGCCCCCTTGTGCATCTGGCTAATGTGGGTCCTGGGGAATCGAGCCTCGAACCTGGGGTCCTTAGGCTTCACAGGCAAGTGCTTAACCACTAAGCCATCTCTCCAGCCCTCAGATTTAGTTTGAAGGGAAGTTTCACTATGTCAGGAAAAGCTTGGCACAAACAAGCTGTCATATACTGGGGTGAACGTTGTTTAAGTGCTAGGCTCAAGGCCCACCCCCAGTGATATATCTCTTTCAACAAGGCACCACCTGCCAAATTGCCACCACTTAAGGATTAAGTATGTGGTTTAATCACAAACACATGAGACCATGTGTGTTCACATTCAAACTACCACAGCATACGTTACATAATTTCCATGCATTTATTTTTTTCTTATTCTCTTTCTACTATTAAATTCTAGTTTTATGATAGTCAGGGAGCTTGCCCCATAAAATTGCAATTCTTCCAGGTTTACTAAGGCTTATTATACAAACCAAGATATAGTCTGTGCATATGGATGTTGCATTTGCACTTGGAAAATAGCCGTTTTTCTGTTATTGGGTGAAATAATATGTATATATAAATACTGTAGGCTGATGCTGTTATTCAGTTCCTTTATGTTGCTCTTCAGTTTTCTACTTAATAATAGTTCCACTAATTACTGAAGGATATAGTGAAGTCCTCGAGTACAATTGTGGATTTGTCTACTTCTCCTTTCAAATTTGTCACATTTTAGTTTTTATTTTCCATGTATATTTCCCATGCACATGTTGTTTGCAGCATACATATTTGAGATAGCTATATTATCTTGATGGATTTATCCTCATCTTGAAAGCATCTCTGTAGCTCCATGAGACTGAGCACATGAGTAATCCAAATTAAATATTCTAAATGTATAAACCATAATTCTGTTTTGATTTTTAGTAGACTTAATTTTTTTATTTACTTGAGAGAAAAGTAGCAGATAGAATGAGTACACTAGGGCCTCCAGCCATTGCAAATGAACTCCAGATGCATGTGCCACCTTGTGCACCTGGCTTACCTGGGTCCTGGGGAATCAAACCTGGGTCTTGCCGGGCGTGGTGGCGCATGCCTTTAATCCCAGCACTTGGGAGGCAGAGGTGGGAGGATCATCGAGAGTTTGAGGCCACCCTGAGACTACATAGTTAATTCCAGGTCAGCCTGGACCAAAGTGAGACCCTACCTCGAAAAAACAAAAAACAAAAAAACAAACAAACCTGGGTCTTTTGGCTTTTCAGGGAAGTGCCTTAATCACTCCAGCCCATCAGTGGACTAATTTTTAAAACAGTTTTAGAAATCTATAAAGATTGAGCAGAAAATACAGAGTTCTTATATATTCTTCTCTCCACATAGGCACAGGTCACCACGATTATCAATATCACATAGTACAGTGTTATATCCGTTACAATCCCCTACACTGACATTGTTACCACCCAAAGTCCATGGTTCACCTAGCATGTACACTTGATGCTACATATTTTGAATTTTGACCAATGTATAATGACCTGAATCCACCTGTACAATGTCAAAAACAATAGTTGTAACATCCATTATGTGCCACCCATTCATTGTCCCTATTCCTTCCCCTCTGCAGATCACTTCCAGTTTTAATGTTTTCTTACAAGCCAGGGGTTATTTGCCTGGTGTATTAATTTAGTTAAGATAACCTAACTGCTATAACATATGTACAGAAAAAGAATGTTATATTTCAAACTCAAAAGAGGGCTTTTAGGACCTGGGAGATCACTCAGTAGTTAAAGGCACTTTCTTGCAAAGCTTACTATGGTAGTTTGATTCAGGTGTCCTCTACAAACTTATGTGTCCTGAATGCCAAGTCCTCAGCTGGTGGCAATTTGAGAACTGGAGCCTCCTGGAGGTGGTATATTGTTGGGGGTGGATTATGGGCAGCTTCTCCTTGTCAGTATTTGGCACACTCCCCTGCTGCTGTTGTCCACCTGATATAGGCCAGGAGGTGATGTCCAGTCTCTGTTTATGCCATAATTTTCCCCTGCCATTATGGAGTTTCCCCTCAAATCTGTAAACCAGAATAAACCCTTTCCTCCTATACAAGCTGCTTTTGGTCAGGTTCTTTGTACCAGCAATGTGAAGCTGACTGAAACAGTAAAGTTGGTACCCAAAGTAGGATCATTGCTGCTAGAACCCTGCCTTTGTGGCTTTTGGCCTTTTGGGGACTGACTTGAGGGAGGAATGTGAAAGGAGTTGAAACCTTGGCCTAAAAGATGCCTGCAATGAACCAGCTTGATGGACCATTCTGGTCAGAGTAGAAAGACCTGAATGCAGTACAAACTGGATTGTAGAAAGCATTTTGTCTCGACTGGGCTAAAGGCACTTTGTGTGAGAGGCTTGCTACTATGCCCTGTCCTGAGAACTTGTGCAGGGTTGCATTGAAATGGAATGAATGGTGTGAGCTGAGGGATATGGCACAGAAAAAAAAAAAAGAAAGAAAGAAAGAAATATTTGGACTGAAACTGATGCTCTATCAGCTTCAGTTGTTTGAGAGACTATAATCATTGAGATTGGACCAGATGATCTACATTGAGACAAAAGAAAGAAGGAAGATTCTTTTGAAGAGGCCTGAATGCTGAAGGTGTGTCCTATTCTTCAAAGTCTGCTTTGTCCCCCTGATTAATAAGCTGCTTGCCTACCTGGCACTATAGAGTATAACAAATGCAGAAAGAGAGGGTCATTGAATTTGCAACAGTTTTCGTTTTTGGAAATGGCCATGATTAATGTGAAGCAGGCTTGTTGGATTACCTGTGTGGAGCCCAATGGAGCCATGAGAATGAACGTGGGTTGCAGTGGAGAGCCAGGGGTGTCATGCAGTGGTTTGATTCAGATGTCCCCCATAAATTTATGTGTTCTGAATGCTAGGTCCCCTGCTTGGGAACTGGAGCCTCCTAGAGGCAGTGTTTTATTGAGGGTGGGCTTCTGGTTGTTATAACCAGTTTCCTCTTGCATTGGGCACACTCTGCTGTTACCCATCTGATGTTCATAAGGTGATGTCTACCCTCTGCTCGTGCCATTGTTTCCCCCTACCATCATGGAGTTTCCCCTTGAGTCTGTAAGCCAAAATCAACCCTTTCCTCCTACAAGCTACTTTGGGTGGGTGAAGCTGACTGTAACACCTGCCAACTTGGGTTTAATTCCCCAGCCAGCCACATAAAGCTGGATAGACATGGGAGACAGTGAGTGCTTTCAGGAGCAGCCAATAGTATCAAATCTCGAATGGAAAGGTTAAACTCCATACAGATAAAAATTACCAAAGGCTAAGGATGTAGCTAAATTGAAAGAGCCTTGCCTACCACTGCATAAAGTGTGGTGGCACTTGCCTGTAGTCCTAGCACTCAGGAGGTAGGATTGGGAGTTAAAAGGTTATCCCTGGATGTATATCAAGTTGGAGGTCAGCCTAGGTTGTATGAGATCATGTTGTATGAGATCACTAAATTTTAGGAATGCAGTGAGAAAAGTTTGAGTGACACATCAAAAGTCATGTTGCAGGATGTAGTTTTAAAAAAACTGGGCTGGAGAATGCTCAGTGGTTAAAGGTTTGTGCTTCCAAAAAGCCTGCTGGCACAGGTTTGATTCCCTAGCACCCACATAAAACCAAGGACACAAAGTAATACATGTGTCGAGTTCATTTGTAGCTGCAAGAGGATCTGGCATGCTTTGTCCGTCTCTGTCTCTTTCTTTTTTTTTTTTTTTTAAAAAAGAAGTGTTGACAAGAGAGGGTGTGTTATCAAGGAAAAGTTTCTAGATAACAGAGTTGAGTATGCTTGTGGGACAATTTTGAGCATATACCAGTGTGAAAGGCCCGGAATCCCAGGTAGGATATGCCATTCCCAATAAATCAGGAGGAAAATTACTTCTAGGGGCCTGCTGTGATAAGGCTTGGAACCTGGCACTGTTGATCCCTACCTTGAAGAAACTCATCCTTTTATGGGGGGGGGGGGAGAATGAACCCGGGTGTGGTGGTGTACACCTTTAATCCCAGCACTTGGGAAGCAGAGGTAGGAAGATCACTGTGAGTTTGAGGCCACCCTGAGAATACACAGTGAATTCCAGGCCAGCCCAGACTAGAGTGAGACCCTACCTCGAAAAAAGACCAAAAAAAAAAAAGGTATGTTTAGTTCTGGATTCCAGAAGAACCTTTCACTATGCACTTGAAACAGGCTAGATGTTATTTCAAGCTTTTCTATTGTCAATGGCTTGGGGCTTTTTTTTTTTTGGTGGTTTTTCAAGGTAGGGTCTCTCTCCAGCCCAGGCTAACCAGGAATTCACTATGTAGTCGCAGGCTGGCCTCGAACTCACAGCAATTCTCCTACATCTGCCTCCTGAGTGCTGGGATTAAAGGCGTGTGCCACCACACCTGGCTAATTTTCTGTTTCCTTAGGAAGGCAATTATCTTCTTAAGGTTTGTTTGACGTACAATCGTTCCAACTTTAATATTAAAACAAGAGACTTAATAGGCTAGGTTTAACAGTCACCCTACTACTTTGTAAAGCGTGGCCAATTATGGGATTTCTAAGACCCTTAAAACAACTGTATAATAGAAGAGTTGTTTGATGAATTTAAATGTAAGAGCCCAGTCACATATTTATAGCAAAAGCAAATCTCAAAATTGCTTCATAAGCAAGATTTAATACAAGACAATAAATTTAGACCCAAATGGGAATGTTGGTAAGTTTCAATATCTCCTGCCATGTTCATAAATCACAATATTGATTACATATAAATTAATGCATGAATGTATATATTTGTGTTGGGGGGCATATGAAGCCTCATTTATTATGTGAAAGAGAAATGGAAAGCAATTTTTTATATTATGAACATCTAAATTCAACCATTTAGCATTTTAAAAAATCTGAAGTGAATCTTATCTTTGTGTAGATAATATTCATGAATTATTCTTCGCAATTTTCTCCTCTCAGTGGTGGATTAACACTCCTGCTACAGCTTTTGCTTTGGCTTCTAGGGAAGAGAATTTAATACTAAGGGGTGAACATTAAATGACAACGCATGAAAAGAGGGGTTGCCAAGTGTTCCAATTTAAATTCTATTACATGTTGCCTTCCAAAGACCAATATGCCTTGGAGAATAATTATCATGTGGTTTATTTGGCTCTCTCCCTTGACTGAATTTGCTTTTGTAAGAGCCCTGCCCTTTAAATAAACTGAAATATCAAACAATAACATAATATCAAGCACAGTGTATACCTTGAAAGTGAATGTCTAGTTATTATTTACTGGTATATTTATTACGCTTATTAGACCCCTTGACAAATGTCCTTAGGGCATAGCTCAAAAGCATACATGTGAAAATCATTTTATCAGTGAAAATTATGCCTAATTGGAAAAGTAGGTAAGATCCCATTTCATTTATGTTACTAGCAAGATTTCTGTAAACTCAAAAGTCGAACTCTAGAACAATGTTCTCAACCCTGGTCCAGTTTAGGACTAGACCTCTCTCTACCCAGGTGTAGTAAATCCAAATAATTTGGAGTGCCCTCTCCTTGTCTGCATGGTTTGTTTTATATGCTGTTGCTTTTAAAGACAAGCTCTCCCTACAAATGGCTTAAACCCAAGGCAATCTCCCTCCAAAGTGCTAAAATTGCAAGCATATACCATCATGCTGGCTTTGTATCTTTTGTTGTCAATGTTGTTTTGTTTTTACTAGGCAAGGTCTCACTCCAGCCCAGACTGACCTGGAACTCACTCTGTTGGCTCAGTTTGGCCTTGAATTCACAGCAGCAATCCTCTTATCAAAACCTCCCAAGTGCAGAAATTAAAGGCATGCATCACAAAGTCAGGCCCTATTCCCTTTTTAAAGCCCAGCTTGATGTGGTACAGACAGGATTGAGACTCACGGTTCCAGAGCTAAAGGCTACATTCAAGTTTATATTATAGCTAGCATTCAAAATCTTGGATTAATAGGGAAGGTTTACTATTGACTGTAATTCTTCAGGCCTTTGGCACATGGTGGGGAGGTGGGGATAACAGGACAGGACAGGGTAGAAAGTTGAAGGTTTATACAAATAGCTCTTTGGTCACAAAAATTGAGAAAGGTGGCTGGAAGGATGGCTTAGCAGTTAAGGGCTTGTTTGTGAAGCCTAAGGACCCTGATTCAAGGCTCCATTCCCCAGTACCCACATAAACCAGATGCAAAAGGTGGCACCTGCATCTGGAGTTCATTTGCAGTGGCTGGAAGCCCTGGTGTGTCCATTCACTCTGCCTCTTTCTCTGTCTGTTGCTCTCAAATAAATAAAAATAATAATAATAAATAGAGAAACAGAAACCGTAGGTTGGCCTTCTTTTCCACTACTGTCTAATCTGGACTACTGAAGTTGACTCATAAACAAATTTGAGGCAACAAAAGATAAATGAATCTAATAAAGAAATGGGCTTAATTACACTTCAAGAATCAAGAGGAGACTGGACAGACAACTCAGTGGGGAAAGTGTATGTCTTGCAAGAACAAGGACCTGAGTTCAATCCCCAATGACCACATTAAAAAGTCAAACATGGTGGTACAGACAGAAAGATCCCTGGGACTCACTGGCTAGCCAGTGAAGCCTAAGTGGAGACCTCTAAGACACTGAGGGACCCTGTGCCAAAGAAAATAAGTCTTAAAAAAAAAAAAAGGGGGTGTGGTGGTGGTGCATGCCTTTAATCCCAGCACTTGGGAGGCAGAGGTAGGAAGATCACCATAAATTCAAGGCCATCCTCAGACTTACTTAGTTAATTCCAGGCCAGACTGGCTAGAATAAAATAAAATGTGGATGGTGCTTCTGAGGATAACACAGGGCTTGTACTCGGGCCTCCCACGCTCTTGAACACAAGTGTATTGCACATGGGTACGCACACAACACACAGAGTACCTGAAATGTGGTGTGTGCGAAGCAAATCGAATTGACATATGCCAAGCAATAAATACACTGTTCTCAGCCTTAGCATAAAAGGGTAAAATAAAAATAATTGTCTATTGCTTATGTATTGCAATGACAGTATTTGCATGTATTGAACTGTATCTATTAAAGCTGTTTCATTCTTTAATGGGGCCTCTGGAAACTTTAGAAAGAATTGTTGCCTCGCGGGTAAGACTAAACTGGGGACGACAAACTGGTACCTCAGGGCGAGGTGGGAAGAGAAGAACAGGAAATGAGGAAGCCCCACAGGTCGGAAATTCGGCCCTGCCAGGCCCTCGAAGCGGCCGAGCCCGCGGGCCGGGGAAGCGCTCCCGCAGGTCGTGCGAGGGCCCAGGCCGAGGGAGGGGCACTCCCGGGTCTTGGCGGGGAAGGCCCCGAGCCACGCGGCCCCGGCTCAGGAAGCCATCCCCGCGCGCGGACAGCAGCACACTCGACGGCTGCCTTGCTCTGAAACAGGCGCTCTCTTCCACACCGCGCCCTCCCTTCGCACTCACCCCGAGGCTGCTCAGGACCGCGCCGTTCCTGACAGACCCGCCTCGGGAGGGCTAAAGAACGCGGCTGCACCGGGGAAAGAGCCCACGTGTGCGACAGAGCCGTACGCGCGTGCGCACACGCCCCGCCGGGCCCGCGGCTTCCTCGGGCCCCGGCGCCTGCGTCCCGCCTCTTTCCCCGGGCCCACCTGAGGAGCACGTCACAAAAATTGACGTGCGAGGCCAACAATCACAGCGCCTGTGCTCGCGACACTGCGGGGACAGACCGAGCGGGCTTCGGAGACTGGCTGGTTCTCGTCACCCAATCAGAGTGCTGCGGGGCGGGGCGGGGCGGGGCCCTCGAGGAAGAGGGTGGGGGTGGGGCTTAGGGCAGGAGTGCGAAGGCTGCGGGAGAAGAGGGCGGGCTCCCCGAGATTGAAAGCAGCCAATAGGAGCGCGCCGGCCACCTTCGCAGAGCGGCGTGGGGCGTGGCCGGCGCCGCCGCGCGCGCCGGGGGCTGGTTCGGGCCATGGAACAAAAGAAAGGCTGAGAGGGGAACCGCGGCCGCCTCCAGCGCCCTCCCCGCGCCGTCCCCACCCACCCACCCACCTAGTTACCTACCTCTGCCTCCTTCCCGGCCCTCCGCCCCGCACCCCGCCCTCTCGGCTCTCCGGGCGGCCCTGGCGCTCCTCCGCCCGGGTCGCGGGCCCCGCCGCTTCCCCAGAGGAAAGGTGTTTGTGCGCTGAGCAGGGCCGGGGCCCTGTCCGCCATGGGGCCCGCCGTCCGCCGCGCCTGACCCGCCCGGCCGCCCGCCGCCGCCATTGACAGCGCGCCGCCGCGATGCCGAGCGGCAGCTCCGCGGCCCTGGCCCTGGCGGCGGCCCCGGCGCCCCTGCCGCCCCCGCCGCCGCCCGCCGGAGGCCCGGAGCTCGAGGCGGACGGGCTCCTGCTGCGGGAGCGCCTGGCCGCGCTAGGCCTCGACGACCCCAGCCCGGCGGAACCCGGAGCCCCGGCGCTCAGGGCCGCGGCGACGGCGGCGCAGGGCCCGGCCCGGCGGGCGGCGGGACTGTGTGCGGAGGAGCGAGCGCAGCCCGGCCGGCCCGCGGCCTCGGACACGGCCGACCTGGAGCTGGAGGAGGACGAGGAGGGGGACGACGCGGAGCTGGACGGAGACCTGCTGGAGGAGGACGAGGAGGAGGAGCTGGAGGAGGCCGAGGAGGAGGAGGAGGAGGACCGGCCGTCGCTGCTGCTGCTGTCGCCGCCCGCGGCCACCGCCTCCCAGACGCAGCCGATCCCGGGCGGGCCCCTGGGGTCGGTGCTGCTGCCGGCGGCCGGCTTCGATGCGCGGGAGGCGGCGGCGGCGGCGGCGGCCGGGGTGCTCTACGGAGGGGACGATGCCCCGGGCATGATGGCGGCGATGCTGTCCCACGCCTACGGCTCCGGGGGCGGCGGGGCGGCCGCGGCTGCGGCCCTGAACGGGGAGCAGGCGGCCCTGCTCCGGAGGAAGAGCGTCAACACCACCGAGTGCGTCCCGGTGCCCAGCTCCGAGCACGTCGCCGAGATTGTCGGACGCCAGGGTGAGCACTTGGCGCGGGGAGAGGTCGGTGGGGGCACGGCCCGGCGTGGGCGGGAGACGGCCTGGCGGACGAGCGAGCGAGCGAGCCCCCGGGTCCACCGAGGGCCGTCCGGGAGATGAAGTGGGCACCTTGCGGAAACCACGCTGTGCCGCTCGGGCTGCCCGGTAGAAAAGTGTTAAGTTTTTTGGGCCACGCAGTCCGGTGGCGGTCACTTTTCTCGGTGTGTTCGTGAAGCACCAGGCTGGCGTGGCAGCCGAGACCTCGGCGAGGTTAAGGTTAAAGACACCGTGTCAGGAGTTGTGGGCTCGGGGTTGTGTCCCGCAAAGCTCCGAAATTGCAAGTTTGCATAGGCGAGTGTCCCGTAGAAGCGTCGGCTTCTGCAGATGAGAATGGACAGAATGGAGGTATGTAGAAGCTTTTTCGAAAGGAAGGAGATGGTCCAGTGGGATCCCGCTCGCTCGCCCGCTATTCAGAAACTTAGCCTTAGACGAGAGCCCCACTCACTAACTCTGTTGGTCTTACGTTCTCAGTGGACGTTCTTTTCCTTTCGAAAAGGCACATTATTGGTCTTTCTAGGACACTTTAGTGTGCACGGTGAAGGAAAACTGGACAGTAAGATAGTTAAGGAACTTTATGCGTTCACGTAGTTTTCACTCAATTTTGTTCTTCATTTGCCAGCACACCAGTTCTGCAGACAGACTCCTCCCACACTGTTCAGACAAAGGATCTATGTCTCGGATTCCAGGAGTAGATCTGTGTGTGAAGGTGGGGGAAGGGGATGCCCAGAGTACCTCTTTAGCCAACGTTTTTAGTGTTCTATTTCTTTGATGTAGCTTTTCCCACTTTTACGAAGAGAAGAAATAATACCTACCACAGCCTTATTACAATGTCATTTAGCCTGGTTTGATGCATGCCTCTTCACTGTTAGGTTGACAGCAATGTTGGGATGGCGCTGCCTCCCGAATGATCTCATTTCCCCAAGTGGTCTAAAAGTACACATAAATAAGAGGTCTGCGGAAACAGTAGCTCCATGTAGAAGAAGTGGCTTACTTCTCACTTCTGAGATTTTGATAAAACCTATCTGAAGTCTGGACAGAGAAAATAGCTTAATTCAGGTCGCTTGACTAATCAGTTTCATATGCATTATTCGTCAGTTTTTGGAGCTATTTAGTATGATGGCCGCTGGGAATTTTCACTTGCACGAGATTTAAAAAAATAATAATTTCATGTATAGATCCAGGATGAGTTGGCTTGTCAGAACATCCAGAGTTGCTGTGTACCAGGTTAATGTCTGCGGTGACTTTGATTCAGACAAACTTTCTTCATTTATTGAAACTGGGAGTTTTATATAGGCTAGCACTAAGCTAATGTAATAGTAATGGTACTAACTACAGTATAATAAACCACAGGCTGCCTTGGAGAATGGGCAGGAGCTTGGCCAAAGATGCAAATATTTACTGACATTATGAGGAAAGTGTGTAGCAATAACTTCTGGATGTGATGTGCACATCACCTAGGGTTTTGTTAATACTTAGGAAAAAGTGACCAGAAAAGGCTGGAAGAGCGACAGTTGGGCAGAATGCATGTCATGCAGGATAACACTTTGTGAATACAGCTTGTTTCCGTGCGCTTATGGTGCTAGGAAAAGAATGTCAACTTGTCAGTTTTCCTACAGGACCTGATGGTATAGCTTGTAGGTTCAATTCAACACTTTTTTTTTTGTCCTGTGTTATATTATACCCTTAAAAGCACTATACAGTGGTTCTTAACTGTGTACTTTGGTGTTTATATACATCTGAATTACATTTTATGTCATCTGTTCTGGGCTTACAAATCAGGTGAACTTAGTTTTTCGTAGGGCTGTGCTTAGTGGTTAATAAATGTGAACTACTTATGTTTTAGAACATGAATACCATTTGCTGACTGTTCTTTTGCATTTGATGTTCTCCCAGAGTTGACAGTGCTGTTAGGAGTTTGTCATCTTCCTCTATCTTATCTTGAGCCGGCTTGCCCTCTTCCTGTTTGGTGCCATCCATTAGTGGATCATTGACCCCTTGCCATCCCACACCCAGCAGCTAGTAAATAGATGTGTTGTGAGATATTCACTCCTTCTGTGGAGGACTAAATTGACTTCTATCTTTTTGTTGTTTTTCGAGATAGGGTCTCACTCTGGCCCAGGCTGAGCAGGAATTAACTGTGTAGTCTCAGTGTGGCCTTGAACTCATGGCAGGCCTCCCGGCTTTAAATGTAAAACTTACAATCTTCACTCACATTCATCCTTTGACAGTATGAAAATTTACCTTCGGGAGAAAACCTGTCTGAAGTGAACTTGGGCAGATCATTTCATTTTCTTATGTGTTTTGGGGAGCCTAAATTTTCATCCTTAAGAATTACCCATTCTTAGCTGGGCATGGTCATGCATGCCTTTAATCCCAGCACTCAGGAGGTAGAGGTAGGAGGATCACCATGAGTTTGAGGCTACCCTGAGACTACATAGTGAAATCCAGGTCAGCCTGAGCTAGAGTGAGACAAATACCCATTCTTGACAGGCATGGTAGTCCATGCCTTTAATCCCAGTGCTCTTGAAGCAGAGGTAGGAGGATGGTCTTGAGTTCTAGGCCACCCTGAGACTACATAATGAATTCCAGGTCAGCCTGAGCTAGAGTGAGACCCTACGTTGGGGGGACAGGGAGAATCACCCATTCTTGCCATTCATTCATTAATTACAACGTCATAATTTTCTGTTTGACATCTCTTAATTGGTTTTGGACATAGTTATGTCACAGATGGAGATATGGATGACTTCAGCTCTGGTTTCAGTGTCTTTCAGAAAAAACAAACCACTGCTCTTAAATTTGTTTTGTTTTGCCACAGTATCTTGCCATGTAGCCCAAGTTGGCCTTCAATTCTCCATCTTCCTTTGAGCCCCAGCATTTTGGGCTTACAAGAGTACACCACTATACCTAGCCTCAAACCACTGCTTTTGATAGTGATGAAAACTAGCAGAGCATTTGACCTCATATTTACTCCCCTGTAGCATATGGCCTACATGGTAAACTGGCCCTTTTATTTTTTAAAGTGTAATGCCTGCAAGACACTTCAACAGTGGTTGACAGGTTTAAAATCAGCAGGTTTTGTTCTGATTAGTAGTCATTAGGCATTGAGACCAAAAGTGAATTAAAGTAGAACTCCTAGACCCATTCTACTTTTTAAAATTTTAATTATTTATTTATTTATTGGAGAAAGTGAGAATGGGCACACCAGGGCCTCTAGCCACTGCAAAAGAACTCCAAATGCATGCGCCATCATGTGCATCTGGCTTAACGTGGGACCTGGAGAATCAAACCTGGGTTCTTAGGCTTTGCAGGCATGCACTTTATCTGCTAAACCATCTCTCCGTTCTTCCTAGACCCATTCTTAACTGTACTATAAATATTAACTGTCAGAGAGTAATTTAGACTTAGAACTGAAAGCTTTATATAACTGTTTAAGACAAATGTTCACTTTTAACTGTTTACAACTTTAATTGGTGGTGTATGTTCATTAACTTCAAAGTCTAGAAAGGTTATCCTAGCTGTTTTTGTTTTTTTTTGAGGTAGAGTCTCACTGTAGCCCAGGCTGACCTGGAATTCACTAAGGAGTCTCAGGGTGGCCTCGAACTCACAGCAATCCTCCTACCTCTGCCTCCTGAGTGCTGGGGTTTATAGGCATGCGCCACCATGCCCGGCTGTCTTAGCTGTTTTTGATTATATACTCTTAAAAAATTGTTTCTGGGCTAAGAGATGGCTTAGCAGTTAAGGCATCTGCCTGCAAAGCCTTAAGAGGGTCTAGGTTCAATTCCCCAGCACCCATGTCAGCACAAAGTAGCACATGCTTCTGGAGTTTGTTTGCAGTGACTGGAGGCCCTGGTGCACCCTTTCTTTCTCTATCTGCCTCTTTCTGTATTTGTCAGATAAAATATTTTTAAAAATAAACTTTCTGTTCCCCAGTGTCTGAATATTTATGTATAAATATGCTAAGGTATTATTCATTATACAGAAATTTTAATGAATTGAGGTAGCTGAAAATAAAGGGGTTAGAGGTTTTTTTTCCCTGTTTAATTCTGTTACACAATGCATTTTATGTTCCACCATTTAGAAGTTGGTCCTTAATTATTAAACTACTTTGCTCCACTGATCTTCAG
The DNA here is from genome assembly GCF_020740685.1 of Jaculus jaculus. NCBI lineage: Eukaryota > Metazoa > Chordata > Mammalia > Rodentia > Dipodidae > Jaculus > Jaculus jaculus. Next base: position 38,646,280 of record NC_059103.1, read on the forward strand.
TGGTAGTATAAATTGCTGTCTTTTGGTTTTTTGAGGTAGGGTCTTGCTCTAGCCCACATTGATTGGAATTCACTATATAGTCTCAGGCTGGCCATGAACTCATAGCAATCCTCCAATCCCAGCCTCCTGAGTGCTGGGATTAAAGGCAAATGACACCATGCCCGACTTGTGTTTATATATATATACATATATACATATGTGTGTGTGTGTGTGTGTGTGTGTGTGTGTGTGTGTGTATTTCTATGTGTCTACAGTATATACTTGTACCAGTTTGTCTCAGTTGCTTGTAGTGAACACATCATTCAGGTTCTTAAACACAACAATAATAAAATGCATGTGGGTTTTATCAGGAGAAACAGAAAACTTGCTTTACTCAGTTTCCCATTCAAAATGCATGTACAGGGCCGGGGAGGCTGCTCAGCAGTTAAAGGTGATTGTTTACAAAGCCTGCTAGCCCAGGTTCAGTTCCCCAGCACTCACTTATATAAACCAGATGCACAACATGGTGCATGTATCTGGAGTTCATTTGCGTTGCAAGAGGCCCTGGCATGCCCATTCTGTGTTTGGGGCAGGCAGGGGGGAGCCTGCCTGCTTGCAAATAAAGTAAAAATTTTAAAGACTACATACACAACTCTGTAGAAGAAAACTTCAGGATAATACTGAAAGCAAGGGATGAAAGGGTGTTGTTAACCTTCCCCTTGCCAGAGACTACTAATTCCCCAGTGCCACCACTAAGTAGAAACTGAGGCTCCAAAAGATAATTTGTGCACATAATGGAATCTGGATTTACACCAGTTGGTTGACATCAACAGTAAAATTTTTTCCACTCTTCATTGCTGTCTCCATCTTGAAGTGTGTTCTGCTCTGGAACAGTAGGCTCTATCCTCACCATCTGAGTTAGAAAACCATATTTCTAGTACACATAATTGCTATCTACATTAGTTTGCTTAAAAAAAACTTTTTGATGTTTTTCTTCTACAGAAGCCACATTTATTTTAATACAGTTCTAATTTGCATAATTAAAAATCACTATTTATAACTCAGCTAATTTGTGTACATTAGCTTTAAAAATTAGATACTATAACTTTTTGAGCTTTAAATTTAAATTTTGTATATAATAGCTTGTGTATATTAGCTATAGAGCCATTAAGTAGGGTCCAATTGCTATATATACAAATGGATGGGGAATCTAATGTCTTTTCTTCCTTCCCTATTTAGCTGATGAACTACTGTGATTTACCACAGGAAAAGGGAAATAAAGTAGTAAATCAAGGTTGTATGTTTCTGCCTCCTTGATTATAAACAACCTAAAAATGATTAAAGTAGCCTCCTAATTGAGAATTGTTACTCTGAGATTTCAGCTCAGAAAAATTTCCAATAATGTTTATGGATTGGTACTCTAGATTGTTATTTGCCACATGTTTAGTTTTCAGGAAAATGTAGCATTTGATATAAGATAACACTCCAATATATTGCTGATTTGGTTTTGAATATTCCTTGTTCTTGTTGTTGTTTTGTAGTTGTTGTGTTTTTGTTTTTGAGACAATCTAGCTGTGCAGCGCCAGCTGGCCTGGACTGCCTACCAAGTGCTGAGATTACAGGCTCGGGATTATAGGCATGCACTACCATGCCTGGCTGGGTTTTGAGTATTTTTGATGCTTATGTAAATCGAAGGATTTATGGGAAGCGTAATACTTTCACCTTAAACTAAATGTAAAAACATTTTAGAATGTATGTTTTAACATAAAACTATACCAAAGTGGTATATGGTCCCTATTCAGCAGTAGTATACTGAAAGGAGCCAGCAGTCCATAGATGTTTCTGAATTCTGATTACTCTGAGCCAATAATTCACTTTGTGATCTTGACAGTCCCTTTAAGTCCCCTAGGCTTCTGGGATTCCTCTTCTGCAGGTGAGTATAATAATCATACCTATCATGGAGACTGAATGATACACAGAAATTGACGTGTGAAACTGATAAGTACATTTGTTAAAATAAATCTCAAATGTTTTGAACCATTCTGTTTAGCACTGCTTACCATTCCTCAGTCTTGAGTTTCTCACACTATATTCTTCCAGTGCCACAGAACTAGAACCAGTGGTGATAGAGAGCATGTGAGATACCTATCACTTCTGCTATGTTAGCAGAGAAACCCAACATTTCAACAGAACAACCAGTCATATATCATTCACAGGGGTTCTGTTCATTTTACTAATTCCAGGAATATAGGTTAATAGAACAGTCACCGTCTAAAGTGTTTGTGCCAGGCAGTGACACACTATTGCATAGTACACACAAGTCTTTAAATGTTAGACCCAGAAGTAATACCATAACCACTTACATTACATTAATCAGTCAGCTGTCTACACCAACTTCAAATGGGCTGGAAAGTTCATTACAACCATGATCTATGGAATTGTAGTTTTAAACAATATGATTGTCACTGTTTGGCAGTTTAAAAAAATGCTTCTTGCTGGGGTTTTACTTAGTGGTAAAGCATTTGCCTGCTATGTACAAGGCTCTGGGTTCCATCCCCCGTTAGTACCAGTGAGAAATGCTGCTTTAGACAGCACCAAACATCAAGGTTAAAACCCTGTTTTTTTCAGTTGCTTTTAAAAGTGACAGGGCCTCTCTGTGTAGCCCAGGCTGACATTAAGCTCCTGGGCCCAGTCCTCCTGCTCCCCGGAAACTTAAACTACATATAAATGCCTGTTCCCTGCTTATAAAAAATTTTATAACTACTACAGTTCTTTTATATGCTGAACAAATTTTAGATGAAATCTAAAATTGTAATTTTAGTAAGTTTTTCTATAGTATGCCACTAAATTAGTTAAACTCAAATTATTGAAGACTTTGAAGTTTATAAGATGTGTTAGATTTTATTTAAAATTTGGGGGATGGTGAGATGGCTTAGCAGTTAAGGTGCTTTACTTGCGAAGCCTAAGGACCCAGGTTCCATTCCCCATTACCCACATAGGCCAGGGGTAGAAGGTGGTGCATGCATCTGGAGTTCATTTGTAGTGGTTGGAGGCTCTGGAAGCCCATTCTATCTGCCTCTTTTTCTCTCTCTCTCCCTCAAACAAAGTATTTTTTAAAGATAAATAAAATTTGGAGTTTGAGAAATGTATTTTCTGGTAAAGGATGAATTAGTTTGGAAGATAATCATTTAAAAATTCCTGATTCAATTATATGGTACTTAGACAGATGACTTTAAATTTTTATTTTTACGTTGTTGTGTTTTATTGGTGGAGCTGAGGACTTCATCCATGTAGATTAAACCTTACTGAATTTATACCCTAGCCTGGTAATTCTAAGATTTCTGTTACTTTCTAAAGGGCATGAACATGATTATCACACTCCTTAGTCAGGAAAATGGTCTTTTCTCTCTGATTTCCATTTTCTACTGATTGTTATTTGGCCTTAATAAAGGACAAGTGTGAAACTCTTTATTGTTTTTGATCTTTTTGTCAAATGTAGTTAAGGGAAAAAAGGGGAATTTTAGATTGTTTTGTTTTGTTTTGTTTTTTGTTTTTTTGAGGTAGGTCTCACTCTAGCTCAAATTCACTATGTAGTCTCAGGGTGGCCTCAAACTCTCTGCAGCTCTCCTACCTTTGCCTCCTGACTGCTGGGATTAAAGGCGTGCACCACCACGCCCAACTAATTTGTATTTCTTTAAATACCTTGTATATGTGTAGTTATTTCTACAGTACCCCTAAAATCAGCTAGGGAAATAAGGCAGATTGTTTTGGAGTTGGGAATTATTTTATTTACTTTTTAACATTGAGCAATTCTAACTTCACTTTTCATTATGTGTAAAATGAGGTTGAAGTATTTGATCTTGTACATATGTTATATTTTGAGTTTTGCTCAGAGAACCCCTAAAAATCACGTAAAAGTTAGCTAGACTTCAAATTACTAGTCACATCAACTGCACACCGCTGGGCTCTGCAGAGTTTATAACATCTTGTCATATTTTAACAATCTCAATGTTTTATATCGAGGAAATCTTTAAAAATGTTTTAACCTTAGTCCTTGGCTTTATTTTTAATAACATCCAAGTGTGCCCAGCACTGTGCAGAATCTCATTTGATCTATGCCTATTTCTACCATAAGGGTAGAAAAACAGGTCTGTAGAATATAAGCAACTTACTCAAGGTCTTAAGCTACTAGTAGGGGACTTCCAAGCTCCTATCCCAGTAAACTGTAGATAAGGAGAAACCATCAGCAAACACCAGCATGGAGAAATGGATCTCAAACACTGTATCTTTCTGATGTCTGGAGATGATACAAGGTAATGGGAGCAGCGCTGAATCTTGGTCATCTTTGCATCCCTAATACCAGTTAAAGTACCTGAGATAAGTAGTAGCCTGCTGTTTATTTCAGCCAAATTGCTGCATTAGAAACTTGTTTTACTATTTGCCATTTTGCCTTCCATACTGTATTCCTTTATGCCTTTATTCCCAACCCATTATTCAAGGAACCTGTTGATCTTGTGGTTGGGAGCTTTTTTTTTGAAGGATAATAGATGCTACTTGATTAAGGGCATTAAATATCCTCATGAATGTTCATAATAAGCAAATTAAAATCATATAAGTGGACCTGTACTATTAACAGTGATCCCTAAAGTGAGAATAAAGTGTTTTGAACAAAAAAAAATTCAGAAAATTTTGACCTTAAAAGAGCTTTAAGAAACAAACAAGCAAACAAAAACCTTGAGCCCTAGAAAGGCAAGCTGTTTTATTCCTATATTGTGCATTTGAAGTTGACTTTTTAAGGCAGAATTTCACTGTGTGGCCCAGGCTGGCTGGGAACAATTGACCCTCCTCCTAGCTAACCTCCCATGTGCTGAGATTATAGGCATGTGCTACCAATGCCCAGCCAAAACGTATTGCATTCTTAAGCTAGTTTATTATTTAAAATGTTGAATTTTGGCTGGGAGGTGGCTCAGTGGATAAAGCACTTGCTGTGAAAGTGTTGAAGACCTGAATGTGGATTTCAAGAACCCACATAAAGCCAGACACAGCAGTGGGGAGTATCTGTAATCCCAGTGTTCTGTGGCAAGATGGGCATTGGAGACAGGAGAATCTCCAGAAGCTCTTGTTTCAAATGCTAGCCGCAAACATGAGTTCTTGCCTCAAACAAGGTGGAGGAAAGGACCAACACACAAGGTTGTCCTCTGACAATATTTATCAATTTTTAAAGATAGGTTGAAATTGAGTTCTTGGGACATAAAAGGACCTTTTGAATAGTTGAGTCTTTGCTGAGGGGACAAGGACCTTATAAAATCATTAAATAGTGTGATTCACCTTGTTAGTTACATTGTGAAGCATGTAAAATGGTATGTTGTTACAGGGAAAGAGTTGAAAGCAAGTATTTGCTGGAAAACATGGAGTATGAGGAATTATTCCAGAGGCTGAATGTGGGAGGGTGCTAGGGATGAATCCAGGGCCTCAAGCATGGTTTAAGACTTGCTGTACCATTGTGTGCCTCCAGACCAGTAAACATTTTTAGTACAGTATTTTGAATAATCTTTTCAACAATTAATGAAGCATGAAGAAGAGGTAGAGGTTTAATGACCTGTTTTAAGCTGATTCATGGTGGTCTCTTTACAGTCTTGAATGGTTTTAACTGGGATTGCAATACAAAAGGAGTTTCATTTCTCATCCATATCCCAATAAGAGAATGTTCTTACACACAACTTAATTGAGCCAAGATTACAATACAAAAGACTCTCAGTCTTTACTCTGACAAGCAGTTATTGAGGAAAAGAATAGATACATAAATGTGAGGTATGGTTAGTACCTGAATTGCCAAAGTGCTTTTTAGACTCAAGAGAAGAAGGATAAGGGGTTTCCTAGAGGAGGAATTTGGTCCAAGAGGATTAGCATTGGAAATTACCTGCAGGTTAAATGACCAAACTAGGAAGCAGTTAGAATTTTTTCCTGTGGATGATTAGGGTTTCTGCTGCTTTCTTTGAACTGGGCCTTAGAAGATTCATATTTGTAGCTATGATGAGTAATTCCTATATTTGTACTATTCTTGAGTTTGTAGAGACTACACACAATTTCCACATTTCAGAGTGGCCATTTTGTTAACCAAGGAAGGGGTTTGCTGGGAAGGTCATAGAGGTTATTTGAGAAAACATCTGATCAGACATGGAAGAGGAACAAGGCATATTTAGGAGATGAAACATGAGAGAAGGTAGTTTTACCATTTAATGTGGAGTGGAAAAGAAATTTACTTTCAGACCAAGGGATTCTATTTTTCTTGAAAGTAAAATGAGCTATTCAGGTTTAACCCATTTTTGCCAAAGAATGTATGTAATGATTTTCAAGTAGAAATTTTTTTCCTCATTCAAACAAAACCTTTGGGAAGAATTATCATCTTTTAGAAAGATACCTAAAGGACTACCAAAAGTTAAAATGTGCACACAGACACAGTGTGTAAGGGTTTGAGTGTTACTAAGTCACCGTGTGCGTGTGCGTGTGTGTGTGTGTGTGTGTGTGTGTGTGTGTGTGTGTGCACGCGTGCGCGCTCGCACTTGTGGGAAGCAAACTCATTTTTGTCAAAAGTCAGCAATACCAGATATAAGTAGTAGGATGTAGCTGTGGTCTACATAATAGAATGTTCAGTTTTACATTTTTATTTTTCTGTTGATTATTGTTATACTTTTTCAGATAATGTAAGTCTCCCAGTCTCTTTGTGTGTGTACTGTAATACATTGTTGCAACAAAACACCTGCCAAAAGAAACTTAAGAAAATACTTGAGTCACAGTTTTAGGGTACAGTTCACCATGACTAGTAAGTTATGGAGTCAGGAGCTGAAGGCAGCTGTTATTTCATCCACAGTCAGAAACCAGAGAGAGAGAGAAATGTGGGCTGTGCTCAGCTTCCTCTTTTATCTTTTAATTTTTTTAAAACTTTTATCTGTATTAACCCTTTAAAGAAAACTGTAACAAGCCTGGCTGAGTTACTCTTCAACTGGCTTACAGGGCCTAGGGAAGCACATAAAAATACTATTTTTTTTTTATTTATTTGCAACAGAGTAATACACTGAGACAGGGAGAGAGAATGAGCATACCAGGGCCTCTAGCCACTGCGAACAAACTCCAGATGCATGCACTGCTCTGTGCATCTAGCTAACATGGGTACTTGGGGAATTGAACTCAGGTCATTAGGCTTGGCATGCAAGCTCCTTAACCGCTGATCCATCTCTCCAAGCCCTCAGCTTCCTTCTTTTGATTCAGTCTGTCCCTAGCTGCCCACATATATGATGGGTCTTTCTACCCTAGAAACAACCTCACGGGCATGCCCAGAGATTTGGCTCCTAGTTGAATCTAGATTTTGTCAAGTTCACAATATTATCCATCACATGGACCTTTTTATAAGTGCTTCCGTCAGTCTAACATCTGATTGTTATTCCTCTCCCCAAATTCTTTGTTCCTACAAATTAGCTCTCTTGTCTGACATTGAGGACTTCTGCCTCCCTGTACAGCCTCTTCCCCAGTCACTTGAAGTTCTCAATACTGAACTAGCTTTGGCCCACTGTACCAGCCTGTGCTCCTGATTCCCTGCTTTTACATTTGCAGTTTCTCTGCTCCTTTCTACCTGACAAAACCACTTTCTTCAAGCCTTACTTCTAATGCCTTTGCATGTTCTGTGAATAGTACAGCCTTTTGTATGCATCCACTTATTTGTAAGCCTGTTTTCATGAAAGTGTCCAATTTTATGTCAGTATTGCTCATGTGACTTTTCCATTCAGTCAATGAGCTCCTTGAGGTAGAAATGACACAGCTCTATATACTCTTGGGAAGCAGCACCTGTACCTTTTGGGGGTAGGCTCATATTTGAATGAATAAGCTCAGGCATTGACCTGAACTTCATCACAGGATGGATAAAAGGCCTTGGAGCCCAAGAAAGAATAACTTAGCTAGGAATGCCTTGGCTGGCAAAGCCCTTCAGACAAATCTGTAAGACCAACTTTTATTTGTCTCCCACTCACTTCAACATGAACATACTTTACTAAGTCCTTGTCAACACCTGGCTTATAGCTCTATTGCTATAATTATAATACTATCCTGTCATCCTCTTGTAATATATGTTTCATCAAAGAGACTCTCCCTGACCATTATCTCTTCTGTCTTGGCCATTTGGTTGCTTTTCCCAAATTGGGATCTATAACTACCATGAACCAATACTTCTTTCAAAAGCTGGTACTTGGAGGAGATACTTTAAAAAAAAAATGGAGGGGACTAGAGAGATGGCTTAGCGGTGTAAGGTGCTTGCCTGCAAAGCCAAAGGACCCAGGTTCAGTTACCCAGTACCCACATAAGCCAGATGCACAAGGTGAAGCATGTGTCCGGAGTTCGTTTGCAGTGGCTAAAGCCCTTGGCACACCCATTCTACACCCATTCTATCTTCCTCTTCTCTCTCTAGCATGCTCTCAAATTTTAAAAATGTACCCAAAAAGGGTAATGTGATTGGCAAAGTAATCCTACACATCCCAAAATGTCCAATTCTATCTGCCCACCACACCCAAGAGACAACTGAACATGTTGGCAAAGGGACTTAGAAGTGAGGATGAAATAAAGGAATGTCTATCCCTAACAGCAAGTAAAGTTAGTCCTTGAACCACAGCGACTGAATTCTGCCAATCCATGTGTGCAAGAAAATGTATCATTTCCTGGGGCTACCAAAAAGAAACACAGCCCTGTTAACACCTTGACATTAGGTCGTTGAAACCCATGTCAGACTTATGTAACAGATACATGTGTACAGATATAAAGTGATTTTAGAATAATTTTGTGCTGTTAAAGCGATCATTTGTGTTAACTCATGGCATCATCAGTCAATTAAAGAACAGAAAAAAAATATTTCTTGGCTTTAATTGAACTAATGACAGTTCTATATGATACCTTATTAATACAGGATTATGTATTAAAACTACTGCTTGTTTCTGATTGAAAGCCCTGCAGGCTGTCTTGCAGAACACTGAGTGTAGCACAGGCATGTTTATTGGCTCTTATAGGGCTGTGGTCATGGAGCCCTTTAAACTGCTTAAGAGCTATACTAGTGTTTTGTGGCTGTGTAATTATTATTGGTAATTTATTGTATTAAAACAACGCAAATTTATTTCCTTGGTTTCTGTAGGTCAGAAGTGTGTCTGAATTTTCTGTTCATGGTCTCAGTGGGCTAAAATCAAAGTGTTAGCCAAGAATGTAGTCCTCATCAAGGGCTCACATCCTCACACAAGCTAACCCATTGTTAGCCAAATTAATTCCCTTGGGGTTGGAGGATGGAGGGGTCTCTACTTTTCTTCCAGTTCCCAGTTCCTAGAAGCCACCGAAGTTCCCCACACTCAGGTCACCATAGGCAGTGGTGGGCTAGGCCCACATCTCTGACTTCCTCCTCCTCGAGACCCGCAGAAAGATGAGTCAATGCCACCCAGATAATCTGGATAATCTTGCAGTTTAAAAAAACTGATGGGGCTGGAGAGATGGCTTAGTGGTTAAGGAACTTGCCAGCAAAGCCAAAAGACCCAGGTTTGATTCCCCAGTACCCACGTAAAGCCACATGCACAAGATGGCACACGTGTCTGGAATTCATTTTGTAGTGTTTGAAAGCCCTGTTGGGCCTATTCTTTCTCTGTCTCCCCCCCCCCCATAAATAAATAAAATGTTAAAAGTAAAATAGCTAATTTAGACCATAATTACATTTACCAAATACTTTGCCAGGAATACCTGTATTGGCGTTTGATTTACTGAAAGTGTGTGTACGCAATGGCTAGGAATCTGGGGCATAAGCTATTAGAATTCTGCCTGTCAGCCAGGCATTGTGGCACAACCTGTACTAGTACTAGACAGGGTAAGACAGAAAGATCAAGAATTTAAAGTTGTAGGACTAGAGAGATGGCTCAGAGATTCAGGTGCTTGCCTGCAAAGCCTACTGACCTGGGTTCAATTCCCCAGTACCCACATAAAGCCAGATGTAGAAAGTGGCGTGTGCATCTGGAGTTCATATGTACTAGCTGGATGCTCTGGCACATCTATCTATATGTCTCTTCTTTCCCTTCCTTCCTCCCTCCCCTGCCCTGTCTACTTGCAAATACATAAATTTTTAAAAAGAGAGAGATTAGGGCTAGAGAGCTAGCTTAGTGATTAAGGCACGTGCCTGCAAAGCTGAAGAATCCAGGTTTGATTCCCCAGTACCCACATAACCCAGGTGTACAAGGTGGCACATATGTCTGGAGTTCATTTGCAGCAGTTGGAGATGCTGGTGCATGTATGCACACTCTGTGTGTGTGTGTGTGTGTGTGTGTGTGTGTGTTTGGTTTTTCGAGGTAGGGTCTCACTGTGGTCCATGCTGACCTGGAATTAACTATGTAGTCTCAGGGTGGCCTTGAACTCACCGCAATCCCCTCCTACCTCTGCCTTCCAAGTGCTGGGGAATCAAATCTGTGTCCTTAGGCTTCGCAGGCAAGTGCCTTAACCACTATACCATCTCTCTAGCCCTGTATTTGTTTATGCTGATAGCAAAACACAAAACTGATAATGCAATTCACGTTGTGAAAAACACCAAAGGCACAATCATTTTATTTCATTAATTAATATTAATAAAAGAAAGTTTACTTGGGGATCACAATTTTAGAGACTCTAACTCAAGCTCAGGAGTTGTTTGCACTTGGGTGAAGGTAGCACAAGTAGCAGATCCTGATTATTTACCTCATAGCCACGAAGCAAAAGATAGGATGACCCTAGGGTACCACAATTCCCTTCAAGAAAACCCCCTCTGGGGACCTCCCTCCTTCTAGGCCCTATTTTACAAATGCTCTACCACCTTCTAATGGGCTACTTGAGGACTAAACCTTTTTAAAAATTTGTTCCCACCTTCCTCCACTGAATCCCCTCTTTCATCTTCTATATTGTCTTTTTTTTGTTTGTTTTGTTTTTTAGTTCCCCTAGCAGTAACTATCTGAAAAAAAGAAACTTCTCTAACCACAATTGGGAACAACAAACATCAGTGTATAGAGCACATTTTGGTGAGCATAGTATATCCATTTTGCCAAACAATTACAGTAACTTCCCCCTAGGGCTTATGACCCTCTCAGTCCATTTGACTAGGTTTTCAGTACGAGGCATGAATTCTGTCCCATGGAGTAGGCTCCAAATCCAATTAGAGAGTCTGGTTACCCCCATAACGGACCACTATTGCACTAGTGGGCACATCTTGCTTAGGTGACCAGTTGAGAGCATATAGCAGTTACCTTCTTGTTGCTGGAACAAATGCCCAATCAAATACAGCTTATGAGAGGAGAGAGTTTATTTCAGTTTACAGTCTGGAGGGGAAGCTTTATTTTTATTGTAGTGGGGAAAGCAGAGGCTGGGCATCACATCTCAGGGTAGAAGTAGTCTTAGTAGCACTGGCCTTGGACCTGGGATAATAAACCTCAAGACCCACCCCAGTGATACACCTCCTCCACCTCCCAGATTACCACCAACTGGGGATCCAACTGCAAGGCTTCATAACAAACCATGAGGCTTGGGGTGACCCTTTGCATACAAAGTATCACAGGGACACAATCATTTTAATTCCTTTTCTTCATTTCAACTCCCGTCTTAGCCTTCCACACTTTGGGAAAGGCTCTGTTAACCCCAAGAAGCAAGGTAGAATTCTTGAGTATAGCAAGGTGGGGAGGACCAAATTCTGGCTACAGTTCAAGGGTTTTAAGCTAGAAGACAGCTTCAGCAACAGTGATGTAGAAAGGGAAAATAGGTTCCTGAACCGCCAAGGTGAGCTAGAAACTTTGGGGAATTTACTTCCAAACTGAGATACGATGGTAGCTATGGAAATTTGTTCGTACTTCTGTAGTTTTTACCAAAACAATAAGGTAGAACATGGTGCTGGGAGTCTAGATTATCAGGAAAAAGAAAACCTAGTGTTTTTCCTACTTTTGCGTACCTTTCAGCATAACAATTCCTTTTTTTTTTTTTGAAGCAGGGTCTCACACTAGCCAAGGCTGACCTGGAATCATCTATGTAGTCTCAGGGTAGCCTTGAACTCACAGCAATCCTACCTCTGCCTTCTAAGTGCTGGGATTAAAGGCGTGTGCCACCACGCCCAGCTTCAGCATATGACTTCTGATATATCTATCATCACACACCAACTGAGTATGTCTCAAACTCAGTTCTGACACTGTATACCTGGAGATAGCACCCTCACTTCAAAGGTCAGTCAAACTCCAAGTTAGGATGTCTGCTTTTGACTAACCAGCTGTAAGTTGGGATTCCAACAACTCCATCTTTAGATTTACTATGCTAGCATAGTTCCCAGAATTCAGGAAATTACTAGTTTCTATAAAAGGATATGAAAGGGCTAGACAGATGGCTTATAGGTTAAGGCACTTGCCTGTGAGCCTAAGGACCCAGGTTCAGTTCCCCAGAACCCTCATAAGCCAGATGCACACAGTGGCGCTGCATCTGGAATTAGTTTCCAATGGCTGGAGGCCCTGGTGAACCCATTCTTCCCCCTTTCTCCCTCTCTCTCTGCCTCCTTCTCCCGCTGTCTCTTTCTCATAAATATCATTTTTTTAAAAAAGGATATGAAAGCTGGGCATGGTGGCGCACGCCTTTAATCCCAGCACTGGGGAGGCAGAGGTAGGAGGAAAACTGAGTTCGAGGCCACCCTGAGTGAATTCCAGGTCAGCCTGGACGACAGTGAGACATAACCTCAAAAAATAAAAAATAAAAACAAACATAAAAGGATATAAAAAATGTAGGCAATGGAAGAGGAGCTGAGGGCAGAGACATGGGTCCCAGGGAACTAAGCCTCTGTGTTCTCTTCTTCCTTTAAAAATAAATATTTTTATTTATTAAAGAGAGAGAAAAAGAGAGGCATACAGGATGGGCATGCCATTCTGCAAACAAACTCCAGATGTATGTGCCACCATGTGCATCTGGCTTCAATGGGTACTGAGGAATCAAACCTGGATCCTTAGGCTCGCAGGCAAGTGCCTTAACTGTTAAGCCATCTCTTCAGCCCATGCTTTTATTTAATCCTCATTACTTTTTTTAAATTAGTATATACAATAATGGCTTCGTTAGAGCATTTTCATACATGTTCGTGTGTCTCATATTTTTATATTTCATGTATCATTGTACTTTGTTTTAATTCATTTTCTACCTCCGACTGCCTCCCCTGACAGTAATGCCTGTCTTCAGGGCTGTTCGGAGGATTGATGAGAACATAGGCAAACCACCTAGTGTAGATGGTTGTGTAGAAAGATTGCCTCTCTTCCCTTTCCCAAGAAGTTAAATAGTGGCCTAGGACAACTAACTTCAAGCTAAATCACTTATGTTCAAATAAAGTGTCTCAAGCCTGACATGGTGGCACACACCTTTAATACCAGAACTTGGAAGGCAGAGGTAGGAGGATCACCGTGAGTTCAAGGCCACCCTGAGACTACCAAGTGAATTCCAGGTCAGCCTGGACTAGAGTGAGACCCTTCCTCAAAAAAAAAAAAAAGATAGTCTCCCTCTGATAAAAGGGGGGATCGTTGGAGGGAGCAAGCACAAAAGGAGGTAATGGAAGGGGATTGTGATCAAAATACATTATGTACATATATGAAAATTATCAAAAAAAATTTAAAAGTAATGCTTCAAAAAAGAAAATGGGGCTGGAGAGATGGCTTAACAGTTAAGCACTTACCTGTGAAGCCTAAGGACCGCGGTTCAAGGTTCGATTCCCCAGGACCCACATTAGCCAGATGCACAAGGGGGAGCACGCATCTGGAGTTCAATTGCAGTGGCTGGAGACCCTGGCATGCCCATTCTCCCTTCCTCCTCCCCCGCCTCTTTCTCTGTCGTTCTCAAATAAATAAATAAAAATAAACAAAAAATTTTAAAGTGGAGAGAGAGAACATCTTGGATCTAGATTTCTGTCCACTGACTACTTCAAATACAGCTTGCTATGTGTTGTTTTTTATCTGTAGCTATCAGAAAATATTAGTTTATACATCTTAAAGTTGCAAAGCTTCAACTTTGAGATTATGAAATAGTTTGCCCTGTAATTCATATAAATAATGGCAGTAGTACTAGCCATTGATATAAGAACAATAAAATATATATCTTTATAAGTATACAGTGAAAAGTAAATCTAAGGCTGGAGAGATGGCTTAGCACTTAAGGCATTTATTTGCCTGCCCAGCCAAAGGACCCAGGTTCGATTCCCCAGTACCCACATAAACTAGATACACAAGGGGCACAATATCTGGAGTTTATTTGCAGTGCCTGGAGGCCCTGGCACACCCATTCTCTCTCTCTCTTCTCCCTCCCTCCCTCCCTCCTCCACCCCTCTCTCTGCTTACAAATAAAGTAAAATGAAAGAAATTTTTTTTTAAAAAAACGCACCACAATGCCCAGCTATGCTTATTTATTTAAAAAAAAGCAAACCTCATTCATAACCCTGTCTCTTTAAGTCAACTAGTTGTATGTTTATAATATTCCTTTATACAGCTCTGTATGTTTAGTTTATCAATAAGTAAGACCATACTGAGGACTTTTTGCATCTGTACCAGTGTTACTCCAGGTTCACCTCTACAAATAGAATTGTGGGGCATGAGATTATCCTGATACACTTCCCTCCAGACAGCATAATCCATAACCTCTCCAGTTATATGTGAGGGCTTTTGTCCCTACTCTGTAGTGTTATACAACTTTTGATCTTTGACAAGCTCAGAGTGAAAATAACAGTTCAGTTACTATGTAAGTGAATTTGATTGCTTTTAAGTTTACTGTAATTTTAACAGTACCTTCATGACTTTATTTGTGTGTAGGGGTGGGTGGGTGCCAGGAATGTCGGGCTTTATGTAGGTAGCTGTGAAATTGAACCCAGAATGACAGGCTTTGCAAGCACATGTCTAACCATTGAGCCATCTCCCTAGGCTCTAATGTCATCTTTTAAAACATGCCATTCAGAATTGGAAAGTTGGCTTGGGGTGTTTGCCCACAAAGCCTAACTAACAACCTGGGGTTGATCCCCCAGCACCCACATGAAGTCAGATGCACAAAGTGGTGCATGCATCTGGAGTTTGTTTGTAGTAGCTGGAAGCCCAGGAGTGCCCATTCTCTTTCTTTCTCTCTCCTCTATTTTAGAACTGCCATTCATAAAGTCAGCAACTTTATGACATGATGCTTGGAATCATATGTTGTGTGGAACTCATAACTTGAGTGTTATGAGGCTGGGCATGGTGATGCACACCTTTAATCCCAGCACTCGGGAGGCAGAGGTAGGAGGATCACTGTGAGTTCAAAACCAACCTGGGACTACGTAGTGAATTCCTGGTCCGCCTGGGCTAGAGTAAGATCCTACCTCTAAAAACAAACAAAAGAGTATTATGAGTTTCGTGTAGTTTTAATCTATATTAAACTATATAAAACTTGTATACAATTTTGGGAGAGAGAAATACCTTCCTCTGTTTTTACTGGCAATACCTTTAAAGGGTTGATTGTACTGTCTTCTTCCTACCTCCAGACCCATTCGGATAAGGTAGACCTGTCCTCTCCTCCTGAGTTTCCTTGTTCTGTCTTTTCAACAAGCCACATATTAAATACTTATTAGTACCAGTCATTGGCCAGAGAGTGTCCTCCTCACCTCTGACTTGTGATTGACAAGTACTTAAGTTACTTAGTGTCCGTTTTGTTTTCTTCTGGTTTGTTTGTGGTGCTAGAGGTTAAACTCACGGCCTGGTGCATGCTAGACAAGCACTCTACACTGAGCTCTGGTCCTAGACCTCAATAGTATTTTTTTGAGAGATTTGTTAATTCAGTTTTCAGTTGGTTGATATTAGGAAAGGCTGAAAGGAAATAAACTTACACTCTTAAACTGATTCTTGTGTGTGTGTGGGTGCGCGCGCACGCGCCTACAAGAAATTGCAGTGTGTGTGGCTGGGAGATGGCTCAAAGGATAAAGCACTATACATGCAACTCTTGAGTAACTGGCTTCTGTAATTCCAGGATGCCTACTACAAAAGGGAGGCAGAGAAGGGAGAATTTCTCAGACATTTCTCAACGGAAGGATCAACTATACATTGAGACCTTATCTCAAAATGTGGAAAGCAAGGACCCAACCAGAAGTTGACCTCTGACCCCCTCCCCAACACATGATATATGCACTAAATTGGTTAATTTAAAAGGGGATTGCCCAGTGTTTTTCCACAGGATGATCAGGGATACCTTGTAACTAGTAATGTAGCAGATAGTCTTCTTGACGTCTGTCGCTGTATAAACTCTAATAAGTAAGTAATAATCACAACTCCCTGAGTAAGTGAACCATTAGGCATTTTGATTTCAGTCTTAGGCATCTGTCAGTTACATCACTAGCCAAGGAATGTGATCTCAGTTCTCAGCTTCAGGCAATACCTACTTTATTAAATAAGGAAGACTTGACTGTGTAAATCTAAGACTTCTTACTGTGATGTCCACACTCGCTTTTTTATCTTTTTGTTTTATATTAGAGAGAGAATTGGTGTGCCAGGGCCTCAACCACTATAATCCAACTCCAGACACTTGTACCACGTAGTGGGCATGTGTGAGCTTGCATTTGTCTCACCTTTGTGCTTCTGGCTTATGTGGGATCTGCAGAGTAGAACTTGGGTACTTAGGCTTCACAGGCAAGCACCTACTAAGCCATCTCTCCAGCACATCCATGTTCACTTTCTATTGTAGAATAAAAGCAAATCTAACGCTTCTTTTGCTCAAATAAAAACCTACAGTACCTATTATATTACCTATACCTCATTGTAGATGTAAGTTCACCACAGTACTCACATTTTCTCATTTTATAGTAGCTTCAGTTTTACTTGTTATTCTTTGATAGACCTCCCATCACCACCTCCCTTCCCATTAGCCCTTACGATAAGTGGTTTGCTTAACAGTGCTGGTTTTGGTTCTTCTCCCCTCCATAATCTTCTCAGTGGAATATAGCCCTAAAGTTATATGTGTGATGTAGTTTTAGTAACTTAAGTCTCAAATTCTGCGTGTGTGTGTGTGTGTGTGTGTGTGTGTGTGTGTGTGTGTCCCAAAAGGCAACCTCAGGTATAATTCTTAAAGTACACTGTCCACCTGGGTTTTTTTGTTTGTTTGGTTTTTAAGAGAGAAAGAATTGCCAAGCCAAGATCTCAGCCACCGCAGTTGAACTTCAGAGGCTTGTGATACCTTTGTGCATCTGGCTTACATGGGATCTGGAGATAGATTGAACTGGGTCTCAGGCTTCATAGGCAGGCACCTTAGTCGCTAAGCTATCTCTCCAGCCCTGTTCACCTTTTTTGATACAGAGTCTTTCACTGTAGAAAGAGCTAGAGCTTATCAGTTAGGCTACACTGGCTAACCTCAGGGACCCACCTGTTTCTCCCTCCCCTGTGCTAGGGTATGGTACACCACCATGCCCAATAGACTCTGGGGATTGAACTTAGAATCTCATGCTTTCAAGGAAGGTGCTTCATCAGCTGAGCTGTCTTCCCAGCCCTAAATTCTTTCCTTATATTATGTAGCCATTAGAAAGATTTTTGAAAGCATAAAATGCCCTATGGCCATACCACTCTGAACATACTTTACCTTGTCTGAAGGTATAAAATAAATATAAGAAAAATGAAGCACCTAGGAAGGCAAGGCCACACAAGCCTATACCCAGTACTGATAGGGGCAAAAACAGGATTGCTGGGCAGCTCTGAGAAAAATAAGCAGAGGAGCAGTAGAGGGGAGCACCCGACATAATCTTCTAGTCTTTGCTGTGTGTACACAGGAGAAGCATACAAATACATACACACACATCACAAAATAAAAGGGAGGGAGGGACTTGAGAGATTACTTAGTGGCTAGGACACTTGCCTACAAAGGTTTGAGTCCCCAGTACCCCATAAAGCCAGATGCACAAAATGGTGTATATATCTGGAGTTCCTCTGCAGCGGCTGGAGGCCCTGGTGCACCCATATTCATATTCTCCCTCTTTCTCTGTCTAAATAAATAAAATTTAAAAAATAAAGGAGAGGGAAAGGTGGAATAACTTTTTCTCCAAATTTCATGTTAAGATCTTTGAAAACCGTACCCCAGAGTCATATATTCCCACCCTGTATTTGGCAGTTTGAAGACCTCAGTCTGCATAGTTAGCACTTTTATTCCATGGTTACTCAAAAATTGGGAATTATGAAAAGTTAAATGTATGTCTTCAACGTTTCATTTTAACTTACACTTAGAATTTGGGAAAGGCCATTTGTCTGCTTGGGTCTGCCAGTCAGAGTAGTTAGTCCTTTTTGCAGCTTTCTATAATTTTCAGTATTTATTTTGAATGGATCAAGAACTTCACAGAGGGCACAAAAATCTTTGTTACTTTTCTTAAATTAATCTTTTATGTTTGTTTCAGACATAATTCAACAGCAGCTTTTTCTCCTAAAACACATTTTATTGATATTTTTAAAAATATTATAGTTGCCGGGCGTGGTGGCGCACGCCTTTAATCCCAGCACTCGGGAGGCAGAGGTAGGAGGATCGCCGTGAGTTCAAGGCCACCCTGAGACTACAGAGTTAATTCCAGGTCAGCCTGGACCAGAGTGAGACCCTACCTCAAAAAACCAACCAAAAAAAAACTATAGTTAATTTTCATAGAAACACAAGTGCCTTTTTAGATTTTTAATTTTCTAATTTCTAATAAGTTAACATAAATAATTTACTCACTTGAATGAAACTAGCATAAACTAGGTGGGAATAAGCCACAATCCTTAATAAACTCTATAATTTAACTGGGAAAAGCAGTAGGATGGCCTGCTAGCTGTACATTTATTTGTTGTCATCAGTTGGGTTTTTCAAAAGTAATACTAAGTTCACATGGTAAGATAAGTAAGTAAAAGACAAAGAACTTCATAGAGCACATGAAAACAGAAGTTCTTGCATTAATGAAAGGACCATGGATTTTGAACAGGGCTTGACTCTGACTCTGCCACTTACTAGAACTTTGACATGTTACACTTGTTTTCTGAACTTCTATTTAGTTTCCTTAGTAGTAAAATGCATCTAATGATCCTGTTCTTGACCAGTTACTTTGTAGATCGAGTGACACAATAATTAAGTATCTCTCGTGCACTCAGATGTTTTTGTGCCATCAACACCTTGGCACCGTAATAAATTACTAGTATTCTAAAAATTAAATATACTCATGGCATGGATGACTGTGCAACATTTAAAATGACTAGTAAGAAGCAGCAGTCAGAATGCTGAGTTGCAGCCTCATAGTAGAGGTGCCCCCCTTCCCAATGAGACCACTAGACAAGTACACCTCCACATCTAGCTGCAGTAAAGTGGAAGTAGGGAAAAGCACTTTTCTGTGGTTTGTCTTTACATATATTTTGTAAGTAGGTATTGACTTTTCTGAAATATGTTCCTTTTGACAGGTTGTAAAATTAAAGCACTGAGAGCCAAGACAAACACGTACATCAAGACTCCTGTTCGTGGTGAAGAGCCCATTTTTGTTGTCACTGGACGGAAAGAAGATGTTGCCATGGCCAAAAGAGAAATCCTTTCAGCTGCAGAGCACTTCTCCATGATTCGTGCATCTCGAAACAAAAATGGCCCTGCCCTGGGAGGGTTATCATGTAGTCCTAATCTGCCTGGCCAAACCACCGTCCAGGTCAGGGTCCCCTATCGTGTGGTGGGATTAGTGGTTGGACCCAAAGGAGCAACAATTAAGAGAATTCAGCAGCAGACCCACACATACATTGTAACTCCAAGCAGAGATAAGGAGCCTGTCTTTGAAGTGACAGGGATGCCAGAGAATGTTGATCGAGCACGGGAAGAAATAGAAATGCATATTGCCATGCGTACAGGAAACTACATAGAGCTCAATGAAGAAAACGATTTCCATTACAATGGTACCGACGTGAGCTTTGAAGGTGGCAGTCTGGGCTCTGCATGGCTCTCTTCCAATCCAGTTCCTCCTAGCCGTGCAAGAATGATTTCCAACTATCGAAATGATAGCTCCAGTTCTCTAGGAAGTGGTTCCACAGATTCCTACTTTGGAAGCAATAGGCTGGCCGACTTTAGTCCAACAAGCCCATTTAGCACAGGAAACTTTTGGTTTGGAGATACACTACCATCTGTAGGCTCAGAAGATCTTGCTGTTGACTCTCCTGCCTTTGACTCTTTACCAACATCTGCCCAAACTATTTGGACTCCATTTGAACCAGTTAACCCACTCTCTGGCTTTGGGAGTGATCCTTCTGGTAACATGAAGACTCAGCGTAGAGGAAGTCAGCCATCTACTCCTCGTCTGTCTCCTACTTTCCCTGAGAGCATAGAACACCCACTTGCTCGGAGAGTTAGGAGCGACCCGCCTAGTACAGGCAACCATGTTGGCCTTCCAATATATATCCCTGCTTTTTCTAATGGTACCAATAGTTACTCCTCTTCCAATGGTGGTTCCACTTCTAGCTCACCTCCAGAATCAAGAAGAAAGCACGACTGTGTGATCTGCTTTGAAAATGAAGTTATTGCTGCCCTAGTTCCATGCGGCCACAACCTCTTCTGCATGGAATGTGCCAACAAGATCTGTGAAAAGAGAACGCCATCATGTCCAGTTTGCCAGACAGCTGTTACTCAGGCAATCCAAATTCACTCTTAACTATATATATATACATAAATACTATATCTCTATATGGACTCGTAAAGGCATGGGTATAATGGTACCCCCAGTAAACTTCCTAATGAATTCTTATGACTGTTATCAGGCTTTATTGGGATTAGGCTAAAGTTGTTAGTAAACTTATAAAAGGCTGCTATGGTAACACTAAACCTAAGTGGTCTCTTGAATTATTAATACTATCCTGTAGACTCAGAGACATAGCTTGTGTAAGAATTGCTGAAGTTGAACTTGGCTGAATGAAGACCATAGGTTGTGTGACCTATGAGCAGTGTATACATCTGAGATCCCAGACAGTGGGTCCCAAAGCCCAGCCACATTAGAGTTGATGGAGGGTACTTGGCATTACAGATGACTCAGACACTTCCAGTGCTGCCTTCTTTACACTGCCAGTTTTGACAAAACAGGTTTGTTTGTTTTTTATTTACAACAACTTATGCCTAATTCTGCAGGATTGCAAGTAACTTTTTAATGCATTATGATTACTTACTGGTAACAATAGGGCTGGTGGCAGGTGACTAGATCACTGATTATAATTTTGGAAAAAACGGCTACATTGACTTTCATCTCACCCAGAGTGCTCCAGGCTGGTTTGATCAGTGGATCAGGAATTACAGTTGTCTCCATGGTGAATTCCTGCCCATTACCTCCCTTGGTGAATGTGGAATGGCCACCTGGGTTTTCCCATTTCAGGATAGGCTTTGGGATGCATCTGTATTGGCTGAAAATGAGGATGTGAACATTCCATTCCTTAGTCTGATCAAGCTATTAAATAATTTTTAGACTATAGATCAAAATGTGAAACATTTTATGTTCAATCCATATTTGTCTTGCACATTATAAATATATTTTTTATTTTTTAGTAATTTAGGGGAAGGGGAGGGAGATAATAATGCCCTTGGCATAATTCATGAAAGCAGCTGTGACAACCTCCAATCAGTTTACTTCATTTCAAAACTGTTTCCAATCACAAGGAAAAATTTCTTTTAAATACACTTGTACATTTCACCTGTGGATGTCTTCATCCTCAGTATGTCCCCAAATCTCTGCTGGCATTGAAAGGACAAACTTACTGGTGGGTTTTTGTACTAATTATTTTTTGAAGCGTTATTTTCCCAACAAAAAGAGCTTTTTTTCTCAGTATAACAAAAATTGAAATCTTACATGTATTCAATAGTAAATAGACAAATTTTATTTTTTATTTCCACTTGAAGAGTTACATTTCGTATAAAAGTTTACAAATAACGGTTTTTATTTTGATTTTTTTCAGTATAAAAAAAGTTGCCTTGATGGCATATTATGATGTAATGCTAATTGCTTGTAGGATAGTTAAATGTCAGTATTGAAACCTAATCTCTAGCTACCGTCTTGTAGATATGAACGAATGTTCACCAAGCATGTACTTTGTATTTTGTTGCATCGTACACTGCAACTAATAAGCCAAGGAGTCGACATATATTAGGTGCGTGTACTGTTTCTAAAAACCACAAACTAAGAATGATAAATTATCAATATAGTTTAGTATTTGCTAATTTTACTACACTCTTTTGTTATGTATATGTAGGGAAGTCATAGGGATTATAAATTCAATTTGAGTAAAGTTTAAAACCATATATTTTATGATAAAGGGCCTTTAACTTAAGATGGCCAAAGCACTGATATTATATATTTGCTGTAAAGAGAATTATAAGAGTTTTATTTTTCTGATATTAAAAGTTACTTAATAAAGACTTGTTTCCATTAACTTGAATGTATTCTCCTTGGTGTTTTTTATAGAACTGTTAAGTTGATCTTAAAGGGAGCTACAAAACCATGCAGCTCTTCTTGCCAGGTTGTCTAAAACTTCACGTCAGTTCAGGCTTCTTTAGTATAGTGTCTTTGTGAATGGCTTGTGTGCTGCTGAGGCTAAATGTGACATCTAGCTTTTTATTGGAGTGAGTGCTATGTTAAAATGAGTTGGAGATTTAGCTGGTTTTAGATTTAGTTTCATGTTTGTGTAGTTAACCACAAATAATCATACTGGTCTAATTATAAATAAAATAGTAAATGATTTTTAAAACATTTAAGTTAACTGAATCTAATTTAGATTCTACTCAGTTTATAGGCCTTCTTTTGTACAGATTCTTAACCTTTACTACCAAATCTGTAAAATCAGTTCTTTGATCAGTGAGCTGTCTTCCTAGCCCTATAAAATCAATTCTTAGATGAAGTACATGTTGTCGGGGAGGTGTGCATGTTTGTGTGTGTGTGTGCAGGTGCATGCAGAGAGGAGGGTGCCTGACATTCTCTGGCCTCCACAAGTGTGCACCTACCTGCACTCACGTGCATGTATCATACACATATAGACAAAAATAAAAACACCAGGAAATCTGTACCTTATTACCAAGAATATCCACCCTGCCCTACATAATCCCAGTGTGAATAATGAGGAATTCAGCAAACTCCTTGACAATTTTTCATTATTCCGTTTTCACAACCTGGGTAGGTACGTATAGTACATTGAAGACATTTGGTGTACCTCTCCTAGTTTAGTTAAACCCTGAAGCTATGTACTTCTATTAAGATGTTATTAGAATCCCTATGCAAACTTTAGTTTTTAGCAAAAGTAGAAAAGGCTAAAATAATTGGGTCTAGAAAGCAAGTACAGAATGGGTGCTATGAGTGTGATCTTATGGACTGTCCTCTGTGGATGATCTCCTGTCCAACCAGACATCCATTCTCAACCTGCTACCTCTACCCCTTCAGTACTTTTCACAATTGTAAAAGCTTTTGTAAATATGATGGTTGGGGTGTTTATAGTATCTGGAGCTGCGGAGATGGCTCAGTGGTTACAGGAGCTTGCTTGTAAACCCGCCAACCTGCTCCTGTTCCTCACAATTCCTGTAAAGGAAGATGTACAAAGTGGCACATACATCTGGAGTTTATTTGCAGTAGCAGGAGGCCCTGGTGTATCCATAGTCAATTTGTTACAATACATAGTTGTTTTGTGTTTTTTTTTTAAATAAATCCCTACATTTGGGAGACAGAGGTGGGAGGATCTAAGTTCAAGGCCACCCTGAGAATACAGAGTGAATTCCAGATCAGCCTGGACTAGAGTGAGATCCTACCTCAAAAAAACTCACACACAAAAATATTTTTTAATGACAATTTTTTCATGTCAGTCTACTTCCATAACAATTTAATAGTGGCAGTAATACTTTTATAACAGCCATTTATGAATGACTATAAGCAATGGAACACAGTATGTGCAAGGACATTGAGAAGCCTTACAAAATTCTACTTTTATATCTTAACATTTCTTACAGTGACTAGTTCCTTATTAGAATATCTCATATTATTCCTACTTGATTTTTAAACTAACCTTGTGGAATAATTGAAAATTGCAAATTTTACCTGTTCCTGCCATTGAAATTTCTGCTGCCTTTGTACTCATGTTTTCTCATTTTATGAGATAATGTTTGTACAACACAAGAGAAGAACTTCAGTAGGTGGATGAGTGATCAGATACTGGTTTTGTTTTGTTTTAGGGGGAGGAAGCAAGGTTTCATTCTAGCCCAGGCTGACCTCTGTAGCTCCAGGTTAGCCTCAAGCTCATGAAGATCCTCCTACCTCAGCCTCCCAAATACTGGGATTAAACATGTGGTTCACCATGCCAGGCCTGAGATTTGTAACAAGTAAATAGAGTTCTTTGGTCAGAGATAGAGATCATGAAGCAGGAAATGTGACTCTAGGAAAGCACACATTCCTAGCCCTTGGTGATTTAAAACCCTCATTCATGTCTCCTGGTAAATGGGAATGTTTGTAATTTAGGACTAAGTGAATTATAAAAATACTTCCAACCGCTGCCTTCAAGTACAAAAATCTTCGATATTTGTAACAGTATGTATGTAAATACCTTCCTTTTGAAGGTGGAAAGCTTGAGCAGTATTGAGCCAAACTCACTCCAACAAAACTGAAAAGAACTTAATGCTCTTTAAAGAAGGGACAATAAATAGGGATTAGGATTATATTAATCTGGGCAGTGCCTACCAGCAACTGTTAGCAGCAGTGTTAACTACATATATTATTAATAGCATCAGGATGTGAAGAGTTAAGTCCTCTTAAAGGCTGCACAAAACCTCCTAAATACAAGACAACTTCCACCACAGACAGGTGGAGGTTCTGTTCAGTTACATGGTCATCCTGAAACTGTAACACTGGAAATTAACTTGTAGGTGCCGTTGTTTTTTTTAAAAGCACCAAGTTTCCTTACTGCTTCTAGAACATTTCCCTAAATCATAGTCAGGAAGACTTTGGCCAGATCTCTCTCTCTCTCTCTACTAGTTCAGGGGGTTACCAAGGCATAATGAAACACATGAGACAGTAGTTTGAAGTTACTTAAGTCATATATAAACTGCTGAACTGCAGAAACTGTTATAAGTAAGTGCAGTCTAAAATCTCAAAGACTGAAGGGAATGCCTGATAACTTGAGTATTTACCCAATGCTAATGGGCATTTGTAAACATACATTGAAAGCCTGAAGTTTGTTGGATTGCAATTAAAGCATAAGTTTTTTTTATCACCTTAAAAAACAAAAACGAGGGCTGGAGAAATGGCTTAGCGGTTAAGGTGCATGCCTGCGAAGCCTAAGGACCCAGGTTCAGTTCTCCGGGTCCCATGTAAGCCAGATGCACATGGTGGCACATGTGTCTGGAGTTCATTTGCAATGGCTAGAGGCCCTGGTGCACCCATTCTCTCTCAAATAGATAAATAAAAATAAATCTTAAAAAAAAGATATGCTTAGCCCTAAGCAGCAGAGTTAAGTAGTCATTAAGTTGTTTATATTGTTCATAAGATTTCCTTTTTCCATTTTACTGATAAAATTTCCTCCTGAAAGACCCACTTTAAAACCCACAGGAAAACTGAGTAGGTTATTTCATTTTTTTCTTGGAGACTACAAAAAATTGCTGGAAGTAATGTTAAGAAATTTATTTTTAAATAAGTATATAGGTGTCAGGAAACAGCTCCTAAAGCTATTCCACCTACCTCACTTTTTTGTTTTGAAAAAGGGGAAGAAAAAAACAGGCTGGCCTCAAACTCAGTCCACCTGCCTGTGCCTCCTGAGTGGTAGGATTACAGGTGTGCATCACTGGATTCTGCTTACAGCTGCCTAGGTGGGTTGGTCTGTGCAACTGTGAAGTTGGAACCCAGCACCTTGTAGAGATAGGTAAGTTGCCCTCAGACCAGCCAAACACCCAGCCCTTGAAGCTACTTTCTTAAAACAGCCTATGTTGCCCCTTGTTAAGGACCTTTCTCTTATAACTAGAAACTGATAAAAACTAAGATTGAACTCTGAAGGCTCTTGATTGTGTTGGAATTAAACACCAGCTTTCCTTCCTGTGCATGAGAGTGTGAGAAGAGCCTGCCATGTTTAAGTCATCCAGAGAAAGTGCTTCAGCTGTGATGGCTTCAGGATGTTCTCATCGAAAGCCTGGACAGATCCTAGGTGTATCTTTCAGCAAATAGCTGAGGTTTCCCAGAATTCATACTGGGAAGGCTGCCCTCTCATGTGACTTAGACAAAGCAGACTGAAATGGTGCTTCCCTGGACTGTTGGTGTCATTGGGGGCTGGTGTCATATCTTGTTTTCCCAAGCAAGTGAATCCTAGTTATTTTTGTAAAATACATTCCCATGTTAAAAGTTGTAATTGCAGCGTACTGATTTTAGTCTGTTTTGCTTTCTTGACAAATAAGCCTTTCTTAATATTCCTGTTTGGTTTCTTTAACCTTTTAGGTGACTTTAATTCTTGCCCCTCTTATTTTCTTTTACGAGGAATTGAGAACTTTTTAAATATTTCCCAGGAATAGCATCCTGCTGGCATTCCTTCCACTACCATCACCATTTGGACACACTGGTGTAATCCCATAGGAAAAAGATGCCATCATATCCACGCCATGTCCCTTTCACTCGTAGATCCTCCTCAGAAACAACTCCGGCAAGGCTCCGCAAGCAGAAAACTGGGTAGGAAGCTTAATCAAAACACGTGAGGCTATGAGGACATTTCCACTCAAGCCACCACAGGGGAGCTGTTACCTCCATCTTGCTGTAAGTCTGGGACTCAAGAATTTTAACTGATTTAAGTTAAAAATTAAAATCCCCGGAGCTGGAGAGTTCAGCAGGTAAGGCACTTGCCTGCAAAACCTAAGGACCTGGGTTCAGTTCCCCAGTACTCAGGTAAAGCTAGATACAAAGTGACTCATGCATCTGAAGTTGATTTGAAGCTCATGGAGGCCATGGTGTGTCCATTTGCTCTTGTTTGTCTCTGCTTGCAAATAAATAATATTTTTAAAAATTTAAAATCCCTAAATCTAAGCACATTTTTAAGATTCCATGGGAACTCATTTCTTGCCTGGCCACTTTATTTTTTCATTGAACTTGGGGGTCCTCTTAATTCTTGAACATATCAAAAGGTTTCAGCACATATTTTAACATGATAAGGTTAATTTGTATTCTCAAGTCTAATGGCAATGAAGGACTTGTGCTACCTTGAAGCAGGCACCCATTCTTGTTTCAGAATTGATTTGTGAGCTCCCTGGGTATTGAAATGCCCTGTCAAGCAAATGAAGTGTCAGAATTGCCATTCGGGACTTTTAGGTAGTTCAGCTTTTAGGTGAACTTTAACAAACATTGGCCTAGCCAAATACCTATTGATTTTCCAAGGCATTTGTCTTTTTTCAGAACTATACAAATTCTGATGGACTCAATTTCAGAGTTTAGTTTACCTTATCCTAGATAGTTAAGAATGGGGCTGGAGAGTTGGCTTAGCAGTTAAGGCGCTTGCCTGCAAAGCCAAAGGACCCAGGTTTGATTCCCTAGGACTCATGTAAGCCAGATGCATAGCTGCCATATGTGTCTGAAGTTTGGTTACACTGGAGGCTCTGGCATGCCCATTCTCTTTCCCTCCCTCCCTCCCTCCCTCTCCTCTCAAACAAAATATTTTTTAAAAAAATTAAGAATGAGTAGACTACCACTGATAGCCCGATTTTTTTTTCTTAGACTACACTTCAATTTCTAGCTGTTTTTAGTCTGATCCTCCAATTTTCTACTGTTTTTTTGTCATTGTTGTTTTGTTTTGTTTTTCGAGATAGGGTCTTAAACTCTCCCAGGCTGATCTGGAATTCACTATGAGTCTCAGGATGGCCTTTCATGGTGATACTCCTACCCCTGCCTCCCTGAGTGTTGGGATTAAAAGTGTGAGCCACCACGCCCTGCTGTACTGCTTTTTCATGTCTCTGGTAATTAACTGGCTTTTTGTTGCCATGGCAAAATACCCAACATAGACAACTTGGACATGGTGGCTCACGCCTTTAATCACAGCACTCAAGAGGCAGTGGTAGGAGGAGTGCCAAGAGTTTGAGGCCAGCCTGAGGCTACATAGTTGAATTCCAGGTCAGCCTGGGCGA
Organism: Jaculus jaculus; assembly: GCF_020740685.1. Classification (NCBI taxonomy): domain Eukaryota; kingdom Metazoa; phylum Chordata; class Mammalia; order Rodentia; family Dipodidae; genus Jaculus; species Jaculus jaculus. The sequence goes on from NC_059103.1 coordinate 38,674,405, forward strand.
GAGTGAGCTCCTACCTTGGCGGGGAGGGGCAACTTGGGAGGAAAAGTTTCATTTGGCTCAGCTTGAAAGGTTTTAGTCCATTGTTACTTGATTCTCTCTTCAAAAACATGTTTTATTTATTTGAGAGAAAGAGGCGGAGGGAGGGAGAGAGAGCAAGAGGGAGAGAGAATGTACACACCAGGGCATCCAGCCACTGCAAATGAACTCTAGACATGTGTCACCTTGTGCATCTGAGATTAAATGGGTGTTGGGGAATTGAACTTGAGTCCTTTGGCTTTGCAGAAAAGTGCCTTAACCACTAGGCCATCTCCAGCCCAAGGTCACTTGATTCTTCTGCGAATTAATGATGAGGCAGACATGGTAGATAGCATCCAGTGAAGCACATCCAGCCTCATGGTAGACAGGAAGCGGTGAGAGGACCGGCCTAGAATGCCTGCTTTCCTGACCAGCCCACCTCCCAAAAGTCCATCAACTGTGACCTCATCTGCAGGTTAAGGTACATTTGAGGTTAGTGCCTGCCACAGCAATCACCTCAATAGTGTAACCAGCTAGAGACCAAGCCTTCAGAGACACACACACGTACACACAACATCTTGCCAAAAAGCTATTTAAATCAGTTTTGACCAGTCTTGAGTCTCATGTCTGTCACTTAGCCTTGAGTTAGAGCTGATTAAAGTATCCCAGTTGAGAAGACGGTTCCTCTTCCTGGGGTGGTGGGTATAGTTTTCAGATGCTGGCAGATCCTGCACTTAAAGCCTGTTTCCACATCCCCCCATCTGGTCAGCACTTTAGGTCTCAGCCTCAACATTGCTGACATCTGAGGCTGGATAATTTGTTGGGGCAGAGAGCTGGGCAGGAACTGTCCTGTATAGAGAAGGGGTTTTCCAGCATCCCTGGCTTCTACCCTCTAGATGTCAGTAGCACACAGTCAGTATGGCTATCAAAACTACCTTCTGGGCTGGCCAGATGGCTTAGCAGTCAAGGTGCTTGCCTACAAAGCCAAAGGACCATGTTCAACTCTCCAGGTCCCATAAAAGCCAGACACACAAGGTAATGCAAGGTCACACATGCGCACAAGGTGGCACATGCATCTGGAGTTCCACCTCAGTAGCTGGAGGCCCTGGTGTGCCAATTCTCTCTCTCTCATGAAAAGATAAAAATTAAAAAAGCCTGACGCCTGTCATTCCCTAAAGGATAATTTACCCCTCCCCAAGAACTACTACTTTAATCCGATGGAAAATCAAGTCCTCATTTAAATAGTCACTTTGAAACATGGATAAGTGAAAAAAACAATTTTCAATGGGCTGAAATCACCACTTTGACTACTTCAATTATGGATGCCACTAAATGTTTCCTATACTGTCACATAAAATCCTTAAACTGTGAAAGCAGTACGCCCTCTTCCAGAAGAGATGGGCTTGCCTGCTTTTTGGCATGATGATGTAGTTCCAATGTTTCATGCCCCTAAAGGCTCATTTGTTGAAGGCTTGGTCTTCAGCACTATTGAAAGGTGACTAGCTAGGAGGCCATTCAGCCCAGGTCTGTGGGATTCTGATGCTTCATGCTACTCACCTCATGATGTGCTGCAGTCAATGCGCCTTGAGCCTGGGGCTCCCTTTGCAGTCTGTTTTTTGCACTTTCTGGATAACTCCTTGCTGCCAAGCTGACTGACTCCTCCCCTGAAGGGTGAGCCTTTACAGTCAGGCCCCACCCGCTGTACTCCCTGCCTGAGACAGGTCCAGTTCCTGGCAGCTGCAGCCCATCAAGTTGCCCCCAGTTTGTATGTTGCTTATGGAACAGTGAAGAATGAGCTTGTCCATAAAGCCATCTTAAAACTTGGGATCTCTGCACTTTTCTAGGAAGTCTCACTTTCCTCTGGTTTTCTCCTTGGCTCTTTCCCAGGAAGGAACAGAGGTCTTTGGATAAATCCTCCGTGGCTGAGCACAAAACCCTTAGTTTACTTCTTCATTGTCAAATGATGGAGACACCCACATGTGAACCCTTGACCTCATTGCCAGATTTTCTCACCCAGTCTCAAGACACACTAAGAGGCGAGACCAAGACTGTGGACTTAACTTCACAGATTATCCTCTTAAGATTTTTGGTTTTAACCTAGGTTTGATCAGCCAAGCTCCAGGTGGATTTGCCCTGTATCAGATCTTGAAGAAACCACTTTATGTCACCTACACAGAGCACAGACCCAGTGCTGAGGACATATGCTTCAAAATCCCAGGAACAAACAACCCCTTGAGCCAGTGCCACCCAACTTTCCTGAGCATTGAAATCACCTGGGAGCCCCTTCAACAGCTAGGACTGGAGCCTACCCTCAAGAGGTCTCAACTCAGTCATGGGGGGTCCTGGCAGGACTATGGGAGTTAGGGTGTCACCTCTCCAAGCCTGCTTTTGACCACAAGCCTGAAATGTCTTTAAAAACATGTTTCACTTCCATCAGTGAACAGTTTGCATTTTCTAAACATCCATTTTTCATATTAAACTGCCTTAAGTTACTTAACTCCCCATGTAATCTTTCAAGAGTAAAACTAACACCTAGGAGGATGCCTGTATGCCTCCTGTGTGTGTTACTCTTGAGCTGAAGGTAGCTGGGACCATCTCCTTAAGAGCCCTCCTGTCCTCAGCCTTAGAAGCTGTGCCTATCACAAGAAGACATTGGCTAGTATTCTATGTATGTCTAGCTGCTATGGTGTTGGAATCAGTGCCTGCCAGGGCCTAGGGATTACAGTGACTTCTAGAAACAAGTAAGAGAGGACCCAAAAGCATGAGGCTAAAACAATGTTTTCACCAGGAAAAAAAAAAAAAAAAAAACCATGAATGGAAAAAGGCTGCCATCCATTATCAGGAGGAGATGCTAAGGCCAGGACAAGGAGAGTCTCTTCCAACCTAAATTCTCAGACTTGGGGCTCCACATTAGAAGCCTCACTTCCTTGTTCATCCAGCCCAGGAAGAACCCCATATAGCATTACACTGGCTTTCCTGCCAATCCATGAGGTGGCACAGTCTCCTCACTCCACAGATAGGATAGGGATGAGACTCTGGAAGTTGCCTGAACGGAAAGCCCTGAGCCTGTAGTGTCAGCAGCTGAGGCCACCCCCACCCAGAGCCAACTTACCTTTTCTCAGAATGTTTCCTGCACTTAAATCACTTAAATTTCACAGCTTATACTAACCATGGTTGTTGAAGTCCGGTTCGCATTGCTGGTAGAAATCACCCAACCAAGAGCAGCTTCTGGGAAAAAGAGATTTATTTTGGCTTACGGCTTGAGGGGAAGCTCCATGATGGCAGGGGAAAACGATGGCATGAGCAGAGGGTGGACATCACCCTCTGGCCAACATAAGGTGGACCACAGCAACAGGAGGGTGTGCCAGACACTGGCATGGGGAAACTGGCTATAAAGCCCATAAGCCTGCTGCCAACAATACACTCCCTCCAAGAGGCATTAATTCCCAAATCTCCATCAGCTGGGAACCTAGCATTCAGAACACCTAAATATATGGGGGACACCTGACTCCAACCACCACAATGGTAAAAGTCTTTAGGTGTGAACTATTTGATCACAAAATGCTGTCTGTTCTGGGTCATCTATTATAATCAGGCTCCGGGATGCTTGTGTCCGCCGTTCTCTAGTAGTGGACCGTTCCTGTGCACCGTGGCTGCACACATAAAATCTTATTTTTCTGGGATGTTTGGCTTGATCCCCTTCGCAGGTACAAAACAACGTGGGGCTCTTTTAGGATGAGCTTGACCCCATGCTGATGCCTCCAGAAGACACTCTGAGCTTTGATAGCTTCAGCTTCTAAAAAATATTTTTATTGTTTTATTTGTGAAGAGAGAGAGTGGGGGGAGAGAGAATATAAACATATTACACCAGGGACTCGCTGCCGCAAGCCGACCCCAGAGGCACGCACCACTTTATGCACCTGGCTTTGCATAGGTACTAGGGAATCAAACTCAAGCCATCAGGCTTTGCAAGCAAGTGCCTTTAACTGCTGAGCCACCTCCCCAGCCTGTTATCCTCGGTTTTTTTTGTTTGTTTGTTTCCTGTGGCAGACATACTTTTTGAATTTTCTTTTTTTTTTCTCTTGAGTTTTCAATATAGTGTTATTAAGTAGCCCAGGATGGCCTCAAACTCACTAAGTTTCCCAGGCTGCCTAAAACTTGAAATCTCCCTGCCCCAGACTCCTAAATACTAGGATTAAAAGCATAACAACATATCTGGCTCCTGATTATCTGATTTTTTAAAATGTTTATTTGAAAGAGAAGCAGAGAGAGAGAGAGACAGAGAATGGGCATCCTAGGGCTTGCAGCCACTGCAAACGAATCCTCATTTTTTGTAGGACATTTGGGCCACCGACTGATCCATGGGGGTCCATGGATGGCACATTCTGACTAGCTGGCACTGGTAGAGGCATGGCTCTTCTTAGGCCTGGGAGAGATGCAGGCCATGTGGAGAGCGTGTGTTAACCCAGTCCTGTGCACAGAGTGGAACTACTGGCTTTCAGGAGAGGGAAGTGCCCAGGCAGGAAATGTTCGAGAACAGGCGCTCTTATACCCAGCTGTCAGACCTGGCTGCCGAGAGCAGCAGTGATAGCAGTTTGGACAGGGAGGCTTTCTGGGCAGGCACGGGAACTGGGGCAGTGACTGGGCGCTGCAGCCCTTTAGGCCAGGGACGAATGGACCCCGCTGAGCAGACCGATGGGGCTTTTTGAGAGTAGCAGCTGAAAACTCTGACCCTGCTGAACCCACAGGAAGTGCTTCCACCCTGCATCCCGCCTCGTTCCTAGGCCTCTCCTTGCCATGCATCCTACTCCCCCACTGCTCCCTCCCACTGACATTTGTCAGCTGAACCCCCCATTCAGCCAGGACTCAGATCCTTGGCTAGCTGGGTCCTACCACGCAGTTCTTCCCAGGGACTTAGGAAGCAGGACTGCTAAAGCTGAAAGGATTCCCTCCTTCTGGGCAGCTGTGTGTTATTCCCTTGACACAAAATGGGGAACCAGCGCCAGGAGGGTTGAAGAGAGCACTCGGTGGGTGGATGCCACTGCTGACCATAGGTGGAGTATTATAAATGACAACAAAAATCCACGTGATGTAAATTGTTACAGCTGTCTTTGGTGTGAACTCGGATGCAGATTTGCATTTTCAGGGGCGCACACACCATGAGTGCAGCAGAAATAGAGCCAGGTTCCAATTCTGCTCTTTATTGAATGTTTTTTGGGACTTTTGCAGCCTGTGGTTGCAACTCAAACTGCAACTTGCTTTAGCATCCAAAGAAAATGTACCTGTTATGTTTTCCTGAGCAAGGCCCCTCAGGTAACGAGTGGGCATCGGGTGCTGCAGTTTCCAGGAACCAGAGCTGAGACTGCCGTAAAAGCCAGCCCCTCCCAGAGCTGTAGTTGTCATCTTAGTATCTAGAAACAGCCACAAGCCAGGGTCCCTTATTGCAAATAAATACTTGAGTATAGGCCCATGCTATTCTATTCATGGAGAGTCCCTTAGGAGGGCCAGCATTATGAACATAGAGCTCTTAAACAAAGGATATTTTTAGATACTTGTTAGGTCCTGTGTCCTCCATAGCCAGGACATAACACCTAGCTGTCCTGGGGCAGGATGCCAGTCCAATCCTACATTCACTAGGAGTGGATGAAAACTCAGCTTTGTACTTTGGCTAGATGGGTATGAAGGTCTCAATTGCTAGGGACTAGCTGAAGTGTCACATGAATGCCAAGGATCCGAAATAGTGTTGTCAAACCCAGGATTTTGAGAACAGAGTCACTACATCTTTGCCTTGGGGGAAAGAACTAGACCTTAGCAGGATGCTCTAGTTAATTTCCATGTTTCAGTGACCCTTTGGGTCTCAAGACATTTCCCACATATTTTCTCCCCTTTTCAGGTCAAGAGAGTAGTCCTTGGGTGGCTGAGCATAGCAGAGTGAAGCCTCACAGGCAAGGACTTTTGCTCAAGATCACACTGTTAGTCAAAGCTGAAAAGAGAAGCCAGGGTTCCTGTTGCCCGACTCAGACCTCTCTACAGCCTGACATTGCCTGCTACCTGACTCAAATGGCTCCCATACTGTCCTTTTTTTTTTTTTTTTTTTTTTGGTTTTTTGAGGTAGGGTCTCACTGTAGCCCAGGCTGACCTGGAATTCACTATGTGGTCTCAGGGTGGCCTCGAACTCACAGCGATCCTCCTACCTCTGCCTCCCGAGTGCTGGGATTAAAGGCGTGCACCACCACGCCCGGCCCATACTGTCCTTTTAAAGTGATCCAGAGGAAGCCAGCTGTCACAGCTATGCGCCTGGATTGCCACCATCAGTGCTTTGTCTCTTGCTCAGGGCACGAGTGTGAGCCGTGCAGAGGCTCCTGGAAGCCAGGACTCTAACTCAGGGTCGGCCCACTGTTTCGTGATTTGTTTTGTTTTGTTTTTCAGCCAGATTTTTCCACAAAGGCCAAAACAAATATTCTAGGTTTTGCAGTCCCTACCAACGACCTGCCTTTGTAACACACAAGCTGCAGTGGGCAACACAACAGAAAAAAATCATTATTCCTGGGCGCCAGCATTGGAATTCCATAGGATTTCCACATCACACTATTCTATTGACTTTTTTTCCAACAGTTTATGAGTGCAAACAGCATTCTTAGTTCATAGACCACGCATGAATGGACTTGGGCCAGGAGTGGACCCCAGGCTTTAGGTGGCCAGACCCATGCTGTAAGGTGGAGTCTGTCTGTGGCTCTTCTGAGAGTAAATTTCTGATGAAAGCTGGAATAAATAGGAACTTGGATGATGGATCTGTTGGGAAAGTGCTTGCCTTGCAAGCATGAGGCCCTGAGTTTGATCCTAGAATACACATAAACAAAGCTTGGTTTGGTGGCACATGAATGTAATCCCAGTATTGAGGAGGCAAAGACCGATGGATTCCTGGGATTCACTGGCTAGCCAGTCTAGCCTATTGGGTGAGTTCTAGGCCAGTGAAAGATCCTGTCTCAAAACAGGTGCATGGTGCCTGAGGAACAACTCCTGTGGTTGTCCTCCAACCTCGCATGCCCCTGGATATACACATGCATCTGCACACACATGAACACACATGCATGAGCATGAAAAGTAAAGATTGAGTGAGGAACCAAGAAAGCAGAACCCAAGATGCCTTGCACAGGGAGGGGAGGGATCTGTACACTGGCCATTGCCATCTGCAGCAACTTGGGACTGTCTGGAAGGGGGTGGCTGCCCATTATGCTATCTGTGCAGCTACTGCATTTGGGGCACCTAGGGCTATTCATACCTCACAAGAGCAGAACCTCTGACCAGCCTGGGATGAACCCGATGTTGCCGCACCCTGCTGGCTCACAGCTGCACCAGTCCCTCCTTTTCCTACCCCCACACCCGCTTGGGAGGGCACTCGCCTCACTATGAAGAGACTGAAATGTCAGGTCAGTCCATGTTGCTGTGATGTTTGAGGGACTTCAGCCATGATAATCAAAAAGTTTAGAACTTGGGCTGGAGACATGGCTTAGTGGTTAAGTGCTTGCCTGTGAAGCCTGGGGACCCCGGTTCAAGGCTGGATTCTCCAGGACCCACGTTAGCCAGATGCACAAGGGGGTGCACACGTTTGGAGTTTGTTTGCAGTGGCTGGAGGCCCTGGTGCGCCCATTCTCTCTCTCTGTCTGCCTCTTCTCTGTCTGTCACTCTCAAACAAAAAAGTAACCCAAAAAAAAGTTTACAACTTGGATGTTTTAGATTTTGAAAATCAGTGGCTCACAACTCCCTAAGGTCTATATCAATATTCCAAAATCCAAAAAGCTTGAAAATATGACCTTCTTCCAGTTGTATGCATTTCAGATAAAGGATACCCAATCTGCAGCTCAGTTAGTTGTCCTGGACAGAATGAAAAATACAATGCAATTGTCCCTATTTTACAGGTGGCTCAGAGCACCAAAGCAGCTTACAGAGCAGGGGAGCAGAGTTTGCACCGAGGTCTGAATCTAGATTCCTAAATTCAGGTTCACAGTGCACATAGATATGTATGCAGAGAACAGCTCCCATGGAGACCGTCAACATCATCCTTCCACCAGGATGCTGGCCACTCCTCCAGGCTCAGCCTCCCCTTTGTCTCGCCCTGGCCCTTAGGCCCAGCACTACCTCTGTGGTTTTCCTGATACTTTGCCTGGATGAAAAAGGGCTTCCATCCACTAGCCCTGCCTGCCTGCCCAGCAGCATGGTGGCCAGGGAGGCCATGGTGATGGAAGATCTGGACTTCACATGTGGCCTGTTGTCCCCCGCAGCTCCCAACAGTTCTCTGAAGCCCTTTGTGGCAACTAAGTCCTACTAGTAAAAAGCACCATGATGAGCTCTGAAGACGAAGCTTGAGCCCCTGCAAAGCAGCTCTGAGAAGGGGGAGTGGGCACCGAAGCTCATACCCCCCTGCTGTAGCTCCAGCTGCAGCTGTGCTGGGACCAGGCAGGAGCTGCTTACGGCTGTCCCCAGTCCCCCATGGCTGCACGCAGGTTACAGCTCTAAGATTTTTCACCGGCAGCCAAAGCAGGCAGGCGTAAACCCTGACATCACAGGAGGCCCTTCTTCAGGACTGAGAGGCCTGGATGCATGTAGATATGCTTTGGGCCCCCATAAGGATGCTGACGGAGGTGGTCTGATTCAGATGTCCCCCAGAAACTTAGGTGATTTGAATTCTAGGTTCTCAGCTGATGTTAATTGGAAATTAACACCTCCTGGAGGCAGTGTATTTTTTTTGGGGGGGGGCTTATGGGTGTTACAGCCAGTTTCCCTTTGCCAGTGTTTGGCACACTCTCCTGTTGCTATTGTCTATCTTATGCTGGCCAAGGGATAATGTCCACCCTCTGCTCATACCATCATTTTCCCTGCCATCATGGAGCTTCCCTTCGAGCCTATAAGCCAAAAAAACTCATTTTTCCCCAAAAGCTGCTGTTGGTCCGGTGATTTCTACCAGCAACGCGAACCTGACTGTAACACTGACCCTCTCACTACCTGGCCTGCACGGCACTGGGCACTCTGCCATTATGGCTGCATCTGATGTCATGTGACTGCCTCTGGTTTTCAAAGTATACATATGAAAAGAAAAAGAAATGGTCATGAGGTGTATAGGAGGGTGCAATTGGCAGAGATGCCTGCCAACTGGAATTCACCCTGCTGGCCAGTGACTTCTGCACAGGCCCTTTGCTCAAAACCACCAGGTGCTGGCTCAGTTTCCCTGGCTGCCCTTGGAGTAAGATGGTTGGGGGGCCTGACAAGCAGTGTATAAGCAGCCCTGGTCTACAGTGGGCTGCTTGTAGATCTCCCCAGCATGGACTGGCTACAGTTCTTTCCTGCCCCACAGCTTCAACCCCTGCTGCCAGCTCCTGTGCCCTCACATACCACAGCCTTATCAAAATCCCCTTCTCAGAAAGTAAGAAGAGGATGTTTTGTTGTTGCAAGAGAGAGAGAGAGAGAGAGAGAGAGAGAGAGAGAGACTTTTATTGGGGATATACAAGTTGCAGGTTATTGATCTCCCCACCCCCATGCATTTATAATGTCCTTGTCATTAGGACCCTCTATCCACACAATTTAGGGCTCCAGGGTCCATCAGCATCAACAACACTGCAGGCAAGTATTCTCTTTTGGTTTTGGAATGAAATGCTAGTCTACATGGATGTGATACTGCATAGACACAAAGTTAGATGGGTAACTCAAGAAAACTGCAGCTGATCTTGAGAGCTGTGTCTCCTGGTGGTGAGAATGTCACTTTGTGATTAAATATCCTTGAGGCTACAGTTGTCAACACTATATTAGAAACGGTGTGCACTAACGAAGGGTCTGCAGCCTCAAAAGACCTGACGTTATTATAATATCACTTGCTCTGTGGTTTTGATATCCCTGCCCGAGCTTGTGAGACTTTTTTAGTGGAGCATAGGAGGAAATATCCTGAAAGGGAGATCCTGTCTACCATAGTTTGGGAGGGAAAAGGGTCACCAAATCCCCTGAGTATACCACTCACCCCATAAATAGCTATACAGAGTTAAAAAAAAAAATCCACAGTGAAGCCGGGCATGGTGGCATATGCCTTTAATCCCAGTACTCGGGAAGCAGAGGTAGAAGGATCACTGTAAGTTCCAAGACATCCTGAGACTACATAGTGAAGTGCAGGTCAGCCTGGGCTGGAGCAAGATCCTACCTCCAAAAATGAAAACAAAATCCATAGTGCAGGGCTGGAGAAATGGCTTAGCAGTTAAGGCATTTGCCTGTGAAGCCCAAGGACCCGGATATGATTCCCCAGTACCCAGATAACACAGGTAGCACGTGCATCTGGAGTTCATTTGCAGTGGATGGAGGCCCTGATGCACCCATTCTCTGACTCTTTCCCTCTCCCTCTTCCTCTCTCTCTGCCTATTCCTCCCTCCCTCCCTCCCTCCCTCCCTCCCTCTCTCTCTCTCTCTCTCTCTCTCTCTCTCACACACACACACACACAAATAAATAAAATAAATTTTTTTAAAAATCACAGTTCAGAGGCTAGAGAGATAACCCAGTGGTTAAAAACACTTGCTTGTGCCGGGCGTGGTGGCACACGCCTTTAATCCCAACACGTGGGAGGCAGAGGTAGGAGGATTGGCATGAGTTCGAGGCCACCCTGAGACACCATAGTGAATTCCAGGTCAGCCTGGGCTAGAGTGAGACCCTACCTCAAAAAACCAAAAACAACAACAAAAAAAACACTTGCTTGTTTCATCCCTAATACTGAAAACCTACAACAGGGGTTGTCATGAGCCCTAGGGGTGTAACATCTGCCGCTGTCTGGCTAAATGTATATATTATGCTCAACAAACTGCCAGTAAGCACTTCTCTTAATGTTCATACACATATATTAATGCTACTCTCACTTTTGGTAGAGAACCTTCTCTTTTCAGATGGCAGTGACCTTGGGATGACTCAGAAGGCATCATGGTGCTGGAAAGAAGTGACAGAGGAGTGCTCAGTACTGTACTATCTCTTTCACACCTTTCAAGGTGTGGTGGTTTGATTCAGGTGTCCCCCATAAACTTAGGTGTTCTGAATGCTAGGTTCCCAGCTGATGGAGATTTGGGAATTAATGTCTCCTGGAGGGAGTGTATTGTTGGGGGCGGGCTTATGGGCTTTATAGCCAGTTTCCCCATGCCAGTGTCTGGCACACCCTCCTGTTGCTGTGGTCCACCTTATGTTGGCCAGGGGGTGATGTCCACCCTCTGCTCATGCCATCATTTTCCCCTGCCATTGTGGAGCTTCCCTTTGAGCCTGTAAGCCAAAATAAATCTCTTTTTTCCAGAAGCTACTCTTGGTTGGTTGATTTCTACCAGCAATGCGAACCAGACTGCAACAGTAATGCTTAGTTAGGGTCCATTGCAGAAGAGGTGGCGGAAAGAATGTAAGAGCCAAAGGAAGGGTAGGACTTCTTACAACGTGCTCCCTCCAGACACAAAATGGCCTGGATATCCATGACCTCATGGTGCCTGACACTACCTACACAAGACCATCATAATAGGAGGAAAAGATCATGACATCAAAATACAATAGAGACTGATTGAGAGGGGGAGGGGATATGATGGAGAATGGAGCTTCAAAGGGGAAAGTGGGGGGAGGGAAGGCATTATCATGGTATATTGTTTACAATCACAGAAGTTGTTAATAAAAAATAAATAAAATAAATTGTAAAACACTTGCTTGCAAAGCCTGCTGGTTTGGTTCAGTTCACCAGCCACCCACATAAAACCTGGCAGGCATTCATTTGCAGCAGCAAGAGACTCTGGCAAACCCATACACACACATGCACACCTACAAGTAAATTAACTAAATAAATAATTGTTTTTTTAATCCACAATGCAGAACCACTGAGTGGCCCCAAGATGCTCCCTCCCCCACCTTTGGGATAGCCTACCCTAATCTCTCTTCGGAGCCAATGCTTTGCTTTGGTGAATAAATGTCTGCTTAAACTGTGTCTCTCAACTAAATTTTAACTTGGAAAACAGAGTTTTAGGATGTTAATCCACTGTCTTCCTGGGTTGCCCACTCTCCAAATAAAGCTGAACTTTAGGATTCAATTCCTGTCATGAGCAGCAATGAGCTCCAGTATTCCAGTTACAGACAGACTATGCTTTTATCCCTTTTACCCCAAGGGCCATCTAATGCATCTGTTAGGTGTGCATCCCCACTTTGGAGACCATTGCTTCCTACTGCATACTATGCCCTTCTGCTCCCCCTAAGCCTCATGGAGGCCCCTACAAAACAGACTTCTTTGAAAAGGATCTGCTGGTGGCTGTAAGTCCACATAAGGAAGGCTGGGTCCAAAGGTCTCAGGAGGTCATATGTCCCTCTTCTCTCCACGACTAGATTTCCATCTGAGAGGTTCAAGGCCAGAAGTAAGTATGGAGTCTCTTCTGAGCCTGGCACGGCAGGAGCAGCTCCTGGGCAGCGCTCAGAGCCCTGCCCGTCAGCTAGACTGCACGCAGCGTGGGGAGACAGCCTGGGGGCGGCTTGTGGCGTTCCTGAAACCCATTCCCTGTCCCAATCCCAAAGCAGGTGTTCCTGTTTTAAGTACTTCAGATGCTATTCCTGTTCTGTGAGTTGCTAGTATTTTGTTTTATTTTGTTTTGTTTTCAAGGACTGAACTGCTATTTTTTCATCCGGTTGAGGCATTGAGAACAGCTGGCTCGCTGCCCCCACATACACACATACATGTGTGGGTGCCCCACAGACTGTGTGAGGCCAGTGCCAGGCAAACAGGCCCTTTGGGTTTGGGCTCCACTTGTGCATGGTAAGTGTATCTGGCCCCACCTGAAAGAAGCAAAATAAGCCAGGCCATGTTCCTCCTCAGGAGACCTAGCCCAGGGACGTGGAGAGCGGCTGGGAAGAAGCAGTCATCGGACCTCGCCCATGAAGACCCAAAACCTCAAATGCAGGCATCTTGGAACCAGAGTACAAAACCCGATTGAGACCCACCAGACACAGGACACCTCTCCTTCAATAGGAACTCCAGATTTCATAGTGTGGCCAGGCGTGGTGGAGCACACCTTAAATCCGAGCCCTTGCAAGGTGGAGGATCGATGAGAGTTTGAGGCCACCTGAGATTATATAGTGAGTTCTAGGTCAGCGTGGGCAACATGGCAAGACCCCACCGTTTTCAAAAGAAAGACTGGAGCAGGAGATTGTATTCACATACACCAGGTTGGTGTGTCCTCTGAGTGAAATGTGGCTGTTTCTCAGATGAAATCACAGTAAGTAGGCATCATGCCATCACACAGGGTGGCTTCTTCAGAGTTTAGATTCAGAAAAATAGACTGGACTAAAGGAAGTGTGCTAATGAGGTTAGACTGTTTTGTAGAGATCTTGGTATTTCATTTGAACAGCGATTGTTGTACAGTTATGTGAGAACTACTGAAGTATACAATTTAAATAACTTTAGGTGATGTTAATGTTATGTATGTTTATGTTTAATGGGATAAACAAAATAATTTACATCATGCCTGGAGGATCATAAGGCTTGGGGTTTGTTGTTAATGGTTTTGTGCACAACTCAGATTTTAAAATTACCACTCGTGAGCTGGGAAGAAAGCTTAGCAGTTAATGGTGCTTGCTTGCAAAGCCTGCAGGCCTGGGTTGATCAGAGTTTGATTCCCCAGTACCCATGTAAAGCCAAATGCACAAAGTGGTGCATACATTTGGAGTGAGTTTGTTTGTAGTGGCAGGAGTGGCATGTCCAAACTGTCTATCTCTCTCCTCCCTCTATTTCTCCCTCACTCTCACAAATAATAAATAAATGATATTTAAAAATAAAAAAATTAAATTCACTACTCATATGTTTGAATCACATGTCACAATTATAGACAATAAAAGTGATTGCAGGGAGATCTTTGGAGTGTGTTAGGGCTGAGGACTAGAAAGGAGAGGGACACCGGGAGGCAGGCCATCACCTGGGGACTTTACCTAGAGGACACAGAGAGCAGAAAGGCCAGGACCACAACTGGGGAGAAGCAGGGAGTGGGGGTTTTGGGAGGGTTCTGCAGCAGGTGTCACTGCAGCCTTTGGGCCTGAATGTTCACTTTCAGTGCCTTGTGGTCAATAAATACAGAATGAATTTCATATGTGTGCACTGATGATTACACTGACATACGATTTATACACACACACACACACACACACACACACACACACACAGTTTTCCCAAGGAGCAGCTGCGCCCACCCTGGAGGCATCCTGCTTTGCCGCTCCACTCTGAGGGCAGTCATCAAGCTCCTTCCCACAGTCTCTGGCCTCCCTGGCCAGAAGACTGGAGAGTCCTAGAGATTAGGTCTGGGCTGTCACAGCTGGGAGGGCAAGGTCACAGATGTGTTTAGGTTGTCCTCAGACTTTCCAGAACAGTGGTGTCCATAGGACAGAGTCAGAAACTGGTGTCCACAACAGTGAGTGACTAATCCATGATGCAGCGAGGCTGCCCCTACTAGCTGTGGGGACATGTCAAAGAACCAAGTGCAGTCAACAGCCTCGGGAACCTCCAACAGCTGAGCTGAGGTGTCAGCTGCCAGGTCCCATTGGACAGAAACCCCAGGGACCTGGGCTTTCTGCCTTCTGAAAGAGGAACCTGTTAGACTCTCACTAGAGAGTGGTCGGAAAAGGAAGACAAAATAAGACAGAAACAGACACGCTTAGAAACAAATGGAGCAAGTGAAGCACCACGGAGTCACTGTCTAGGAGCTGGGAGCCTCAGAACCATGCGGGCACGTGTTGCAAGAGAAAACAGAAATGACCGTCCTGCCTATCAACTGAGTATATATATGTGACCCTCCACATCACCCCCCCACACACACACACCAAATGTATTCCTGTGTCCCTGTCTGTGGTGGCTTAGACAGGAATTTATTTCCTCCCAGTTCTGAAGGCTGGGGGTCTTGAACAAGGTGCCAGCTCTATTGGTTTCTCCTGAGGGGGAGAATCACCCACACGTCTGAAGCCCCAGGATTGGCTGACCCTAAGCTTTGGCCCAAACTCCAATTTCTGGACATCAGGCTATTGAGCCAGCACTGAGCACTCACTGTGGGTTCATGTCAGTAGCTCTGAGCCCAGATCCAAATTCTGCCCAAGATGGCTCAGGCCATCTCAGAGATTCTTTTGATTTCTGCTTGTGTATTGGATAATGTTTACTCAGCTGGACAGTGTGCAGCTTCCAGCCCTTAGCTGGCACACACCCTTGATTCATTGTGCGCCGGATCCCTGAGTCACCTTTCCCAGACATTGCACATGCCAAAGAGGTAGGAGATTTTTCTTGGAATCCTTCCCCCCAGACTGGGGAATAAACCCGCATCTAGGGCCTCAGGCAGCTAAGCAAGCACTCCACCACTCAGCTATATCCCCAGTCCTCTTGTAACTGTTTTTCTTTTGTGACTGTGTCTCACTGGGTTAACCAGACACGCCTTGAATTTGCGATCTTACCCTCCTCAACAGCTTGGATTAGAGATTTGTGCCACCAGGTCCTGCTGAATTTGTGGGTTTACTCCAGGCCTCATCAATGAATCTTCATCTGATAGTAGTCCTGGGCTTCCGTATCTACTAATGGCAGAGTAGGTGAGGCAGAGCAATCACTCCATCAAAGAAAGGAGAGGAACAGTAAATTACAGAAGGCATCAGAGAGCTAGCATAAGAGTGAAACATGATCAGGCCAAGACCTCTGGATTGCAGACAAGCCCCTAGGGCCCAGCGATACTTGCTGTCCCCAGGCAGCTGCCAAGAAACAGGCTGGCTGTTGAACACTTCCTAAAGCTTCAGGGCATGGATTCCTTACGTCAGTAGTTTAAAAGTTATAGTGAAGTAAATGGATTAACATTTTCTGTGACACTCATTTTGTCTGAGAAAAAGTACAAGTACTGATTTATTTGAGAATTTTTTAAAAGAAGTATGTTGGTTGACCACTAAAAATACTAAAAATCGTATTTCTACATAAACAACCACCAAGTTGTGAGAGGAAAAAAGCAAATAATTTAAACAAATTGAAGGGAGAAAGAAAAGAAGGGAGAGAGGAAATAAGAAAGAGGAAAGGAAGGAAAAAGACAGGAAAGAGAGAAAAGGGAACAGAAACTCAAACAAAGGGCCAGGCATGGTGGTGCACACCTTTAATCCCAGCAGTCGGGAGGCAGAGGTAGGAGGATCACGGTTAGTTCGAGGCCATGCTGAGACTACGTAGTGGATTCCAGGTCAGCCTGGACTAGAGTGAGACCCTACCTTGAAAAACAAAAAAACAGAAATTGGAACAAAGAGAGCAAATAATAGTTTAAACTCAAGTGAATTGTTTTATTAACTGTAAGTGAATCAAATACTCCAATTAAAGATTGATTTGAGGGGCTAGAAAGATGGCTTAGTGGTTAAGACACTTGTCTACAAAGCCTAAGGACCCAGGTTCAATTCCCCAGTACCCACATAAGCCAATGAATCTGGAGTTTGTTTGCAGTGGGTACAGGGCCATGGCAAAAAAGATTGACTTGATCTGGGCGATAACTCAGACCCCAAAGTGCTGGCTGTGCAAGTGCAAGACCTGAGATCAGAGCCCCAGAACCCACATAGAAACCAGGCATGGCAGTGAATGATTGTAATCACAGTGCTTGGGAGATGATGAGACTGGTGGATCCACAGGACATGGTGGCTAGCTAACCTAGCCAAGTCAGCCAGGTTGGGTTCAGTGGGAGACTCTGTCTCAATAAGTAAGGTGGAAAGCAATTGAGGAAGATATCCAATATCAACCTCTGGCTTCTACATGCATTTAAACACATGTGCATGAGCACCCACACACATACAAACACACATACATATATATAAAAAAAAAAGATTGCCTGCCTTGATAAAGCAAAACCCTATTATAAGGGTTTAGAGATGTAGCCAGTGTAAAACACACTCCTTATATGCACAAACCCTGGATTTGACCCCCAGAACCACAAGAGAAGATGAATTGTAGGTTACTAATACATCTTAAAAGTATTACAAGTAGGTCTGGAGAGATGGCTTAGCGGTTAAGCGCTTGCCTGTGAAGCCTAAGGACCCCAGTTCGAGGCTTGGTTCCAGGTCCCACGTTAGCCAGATGCACAAGGGGGCGCACGTGTCTGGAGTTCATTTGCAGAGGCTGGAAGCCCTGGCACACCCATTCTCTCTCTCTCTCTCCCTCTATCTATCTTTCTCTCTGTGTCTGTTGCTCTCAAATAAATAAATAAATAATTTTAAAAAACTGTTACAAGTAATTAAAAATTGCTTCAAAACACAATTTTTAAAAATACAGATTGGGGACTGGAGAGATGGCTTAGCAGTTAAGGTGCTTGCCCTAAAGGCTAAGGACCCAGATTCAATTCCCCAGTATCCATGTAAGCCACATGCACAAGGAGATGCATGCGTCTGGAGTTTGTTTGCAGTGGCTAGAGGCCCTAGCATGCCCATTCTCTCTCTCATAAATAAATAAAAATAAATAATCTTCTTAAAAGGATGCTTGATAGGACTTCCGGTTAAGATGACAGTATAGGAACCATGCCAAAGCAGCGCAGAGGAGAAAAAGCCAAAAAAAAAAAAAAAAACAGGCAGCAAAATAAATTCTCCCATTAAAAAGTGAGGTGTATAAGAATGGCGGCAGAGAAGTAGGAGAGATTCAGAGCATCCAGAGCCCACAGAGGCAGGCATAAGTGGCTCCAGCAGTGGTGGCACCAGGTCCACTGGGCCACAGCTACAAGATTTGGCTTGAGCCACAGGAAAAGCCAGGTAAGGGGATTTTCCATTCACACCGGAGCTCTTCACAAACTCAAGAAATGTGAAGGGAGGACCACAGAGAACAAGGGACGATCAGATCACAAGGTAGAGGATCACGTGGACCAGAGGGAGAACTAGAGCCACCATCCACAGCCTCCCCTCCCCCACTGCCAGCACAAGTGCCAGCAAGCACCAGAGACCAGGGGAAGGGAGCTCACAGCACCCAGCACTGGCCAGGAGAGCAGCAGTCCCACAACCCAACCAGCCCACTTGAACCCACAGTGCACCAAAGAGGGACCTGTAGCAGACAGCTTCAGGTTCACTGAGATGAACGTCCAGACCAGGCACAGTTATGGAGGAAGGGATATTTATTGAAGCTTACAGATCCAGGGGAAGTTCCATAAATGGCAGAAGAAGCTGGCCTGCCTTCACAGGACCAAGCAGAGAGAGAGAAGCACAAGCCAAAAAGCCAAAAGCCACAGCACACTTTAGGAACTCCAGCTAGGCACACTTTGCATATCTTGAAATTGAAATCTGAAACCCACCACCACACTTTAAGATCCATCCAGTGAAACTGCCACTAGCCAGGTGGCCACAGATGCAAACTATAAACAATAAAAAATTGAATATATTGGGGGCCATCTATTCAAACTACCACAGTACCCAAGCAGGAACACAGCATAACTGAGACCAAAATCATCCCAAAAGGTAACTGGGATGACACCAGGTCAGTATCTGCCAAATAAGCCTGGAATATAGGCCTGAACCGGAAGTACTAATTGCACCTTCCATATCAGGATAAATTATATGTTAAACCTGATGGATGGTCAGATTTTCCATTCTTAAATAAGCTATATTTGGGGCTTTTTATTTGTTGCTTCTTGATCTATAGTGACTTTGTGTCCTCTTTTGTTATACATTAGGGAAGGGTCTCACTTGGTCACAAGCTAACTTGGAAACCTCAATAGACCAGAAATCTTAACCTCCTAGTTGACAGGATTAAGGGTGTGGGTCACCACACACCCTAAGGGACAGTGACTTTGTTAGAGGATCTGGTTGTCATAATATGTACTCTTACATAAATACTTTGCTGTTTTTCACTGAATGTGTACATTGTTTAGTTAAATTTTAGAATCTGCCTGTATTTTGTTCTACTCAGCCTACTTGAATACTCTCATGGCAGGCAAACCAACACCTAGGGTCACTTTGGTAGATACTCTGAGATACTTAAGAGCCATACCTAGCACCTTAAGCTCCTACCCTGAAGATATATAACATCAGATTGATTGACACATCTAATAATACTGCAGCTAACTAGAAAATCCAAGCATTAAATTAATCCAAGATGCAAACATACATACATTATGACATAATAATCTCCAATAATCAAGACAGTATAAATCCACCAAAAAGTTTTAATGTATCAGAAATAACTTCTAGTGAGATGAGTTAGAGGAAACACCTGAGAAAGATTTCAAAAGAGTGATTACAAATATGATCAAAGAAATCAAAGAGGAAATCAAAAGAATCAAAGAAGACACAGGAAACCAATTTAATGAAATAAAGAGGTCAATACAAGACATAAATAAGGAAATAGAAATAATAAAGAAAAACCAGTCAGAATTACTAACAATGAAGCACACAGTCAATGAAATAAAAAACTCTGTAGAAAATCTCACCAGTAGAATGGATGAAGGAGAGGACAGAATATCTAAGCTAGAAGACCAGGTGGCAGATCTAATACAGTCCAACAAAGAGAAAGACAAACTAATAGAAAAGTATGAATGGGAATTCAAGATATTCGGGACACTATGAAAAGATCAAATTTAAGAATTCAGGGTATAGTAGAAGGAGAAGAATTTCACTCCAAAGGCATAGTAGGCATTTTCAACAAAATCAAAGAAGAAAACTTCCCCCATATTGAGAAATAGGTGCCAATGCAGATACAGGAATCCTTTAGAACACCAACCAGACAAAACTTGGAAAGAACCACTCCTTGCCATATTATGATTAAGCTACCAAACATACAAACCAAAGAAAAAATGTTCAAAGCAGAGAGAAAAATCAAGTTACCTACAAAAGGCAAGCCCATCAGGCTCACAGCAGATTACTCAACACAAACGTTAAAAGCCTGAAGGTCTTGGAGTGATGTATTCCAAGTTCTGAAATATAGCAACTGTTACTTTATCTTGCAAAGCTATCCATTCAAATACACAGAAAAATAAGAACATTCCACAATAAAAGCAGGCTAAAGGAATATTTGAAGATAAAATAAGCTCTATAGAAAATACTTGAAAGAATCCTCCATGCTAAAGAAAAAGAAAAGCACACACATAAGGAACTAGAAAAAAAAAAAAAAAAAAACAATACTCAAATACTAGTTAACACAAGAGAACAAAGGTAAAACTGGAAGAACTACAAAAAAAAAATGGCAAAAATACATACCTTTCAACAAAATCTTTTTTTTAATTTTTATTTATTTATTTATTTATTTGAGAGTGACAGGCACAGAGAGAAAGACAGATAGAGGGAGAGAGAGAGAATGGGCGCGCCAGGGCTTCCAGCCTCTGCAAACGAACTCCAGACGCGTGCGCCCCCTTGTGCATTTGGCTAACGTGGGACCTGGGGAACCGAGCCTCGAACCGGGGTCCTTAGGCTTCACAGGCAAGCGCTTAACCACTAAGCCATCTCTCCAGCCCCAACAATATCTTTTAATAACAATGGCCTCAATGCCCCAACCAAAAGACATAGGTTTGCAGACTAGGTTAAAAAGCAGGATCCTTAAATTTGTTGCCTCCAAGAAAGCCACCTTTCTACAAAGGATGGACACTATCTTAAGGTGTGAAAGGTTGGAAAATGGTGTTTCAAGCAAATGGGCCTAGAAAACAAGCAGGGGTTGCTATCCAAATATCTGACAAGGTAGACTTCAGTCCAACATTAGTTAGGAAAGATAAGGAAGGTCACTTTATATTGATTAAAGGCACACTCCAATAAGACATTACAGTCGTAAATATATATGCATCTAACATGGGGGCTCCCAACTTCATCAAACAAATGCTATTAAAATTAAGGTCATAGATAACACCAAACACAGTTGTAGTGGGTGACTTCAACACCCCACTCTCATCAATTGACAGGTGTTGCAGTCCGGGTCACATTGCTGGTAGAAATCACCCAACCAAGAGCAGTTTCTGGGACAAAGAGGTTTATTTTAGCTTACAGGCTCAAGGGGAAGCTCCACAATGGCAGGGAAAAACGGTGGCATGAGCAGAGGGTGGACATCACCCCCTGGCCAACATAAGGTGGACCACAGCAACAGGAGGGTGTGCCAAACACTGGCATGGGGAAACTGGCTATAAAGCCCATAAGCCCACCCCCAACAATACACTCCCTCCAGGAGGCATTTATTCCCAAATATCCATCAGATGGGAACCTAGCATTCAGAACACTTAAGTTTATGGGGGACACCTGTATCAAACCACCACAACAGGTCATCCCAGCAAAAAATAAACAGAGATACATCTGGATTAAATGAGGTCATAGAAGAAATGGACCTAACAGATGTATACAGGACATTTCATCCAAAGGCTGCAGAATATACATTCTTTTCAGCAGCACATGGAACATTCTCTAAAATAGACCAGATATAAGGACACAAAGCAAATCTTAACAAATACAGGAAAATTGAAATAATTCCTTGCATTCTATCTGACCACAATGGAATCAAACTACAAATCAATAACAAGAAAAGCTATAGAGCATACACGAAATCATGGAAACTAAACAATACACTACTAAATGATGAATGGGTCAATGAAGAAATCAAGAAGGAAATCAAAAAATTCATAGAGTCAAATGATAATGAGAACTCAACATACCAAAAGCTTTGGGACACCATGAAGGCAGTCCTAATAGGTAAATTTATAGCTTTAAGTGCCTATATTAAGAAATTAGACAGGTCTCAAGTAAATGACCTGATGCTTCGCCTTAAAGCCTTGGAAAAAGAAGAATAAGGCAAACTGAAAATCAGTAGATGGGAAGAAATAATAAAGATTAGGGCAGAAATTAATGAAATAGAAACCAAAAAAAATCTAAAGAATCAATGAAACAAAGAGTTTGTTCTTTGAAAGGATAAACAATATTGATAAACCCTTAGCAAATCTGACCAAAAGAAAGAGAGAAGATACACAAATTAATAAAAATAGAGAAAAAAAGGTAGCATCACAGCAGATACCACAGAAATCCAGAAATCATAGAATATACTATAAAAACATATACTCCTGAAAGAAATGGATGATTTCCTTGATTTATATGACTTACCAAAATTAAGTCAAAATGAGATTAATCACTTAAATAGACCTATAACAAGCATGGTGATCCAAGAAGTTATCAAAAATCTCCCAACTAAAAAAAGTCCAAGCCCAGATGCATTCACTGGTAAATTTTGCCAGACCTTCACAAAGGAACTAACACCATTGCTTCTTAAGCCTGTCCATAAAATAGAAAAAGAAAAAAGGAATCCTACCAAACTCCTTGTATGAAGCCATCAATACCCCGATACCAAAACCAGGCAAAGATAGAACAAAAAAACTTTACAGACCAATCTCCCTAATGAACATAGATGCAAAAATTCTCAACAAAATACTGGCAAACAGAATATAAGAATATATCAGAAAGATCATTCACCCCACCAAGAAGGCTTTATCCCAGAGATGCAGGGATGGTTCACATATGCGAGTCAATAAATGTCATACATTATATAAATGGACTGAAGGACAAAACTCACATGATCATCTCATTAGATGCAGAGAAAGCATTTGACAAAATCGAACATCCCTTCATGATAAAAGTCCTACAGAGACTGGGAATAGAAGGAACTTATCTCAATATAATAAAGGCTATTTATGACAAGCTGACAGCCAACATATTACTAAATAGGGAAAAACTGGAAGCTTTTTCACTAAAATCAGGAACAAGACAAGGGTGTCCACTGTCCCCACTTTTACTTAATATAGTCCTGTAGGTCTTAACCATAGCAATAAGGCAAGAGACACAAATAAAAGGGATATAAATTGGAAAGGAAGAGATCAAGTTATCATTATTTGCAGATGACATGATTCTATACATAAAGGACCTTAAATACTCTACCAGTAAAATGCCAGAGCTGATAAACACCTATAGCCATGTAGCAGGATACAAAGTAAATACAAAGATTTTGTACAGCAAAGGAAACTGTGAATAAAGCAAAGGAGCAATCTTCAGAATTGGAAAAAAATCTTTGCCAGCTATACTTCTGATAGGATATACAAATAACTCAAAAAAACTAAATAGTAAGAAATCAAACTAGCCAATTAAAAAATGGGCTATACCAGGCATGGTGGCACACACTTTTAATCCCAGCACTCAGGAGGCAGAGGTAGGAGGATCGCCATTAGTTTGAAGCTACCTGACAATATAGAGTGAATTCCAGGTCAGCCTAGACTAGAGTGAAATGCTACCTTGAAAAGAAAAAAAGGAGGGGCAATGAAACTAAATAAAGAGTTCTCAAAAGAATAAATATGGATGACATATAAACATCTAAAAAAGTGTTCTACATCCCTAGTCATCAGGGAAATGCAGATTAAAACTACATTGGGATTCCATCTCACTCCTGTCAGATTGGCTACCATCATGAAAACAAATGACCATAAATGCTGGTGAGGATGTGGAAAAAGAAGAACCCTTTTACATTGTTGGTGGGAATGCAATCTGGTCCAGCCATTATGGAAATCAATGTGGATGTTCCTAAGACAGCTAAAAATAGATCTACCATATGACCCAGCAATAGCACTCCTAGGCATATATCCTTTGGACTCATCTCATTACCTTAGAGATACTTGCTCAACCATGTTTATTGTTGCTCAATTCACAATAGCTGGATAATGGAACCAGCCTAGATGTCCCTCAACTGACTAGTGGATAATAAAGATATGGCACATTTATACAATGGAGTTCTACTCAGCAGTAAAGCAATATGAAGTTATGAAATTTGGAGGAAGATGGATGGCTCTGGAAAGGATTACTAGCTACAGATGCCTGGACTTTTGTGTGAGTAGGAAGAAAACAGTAGCAAAGGCCAGTAAGTTAGAAAAGAGATATGAAGGGAAAAGAAAGGAAGGAAGGGGGTACTGAATAGGATGGTATTGTAGATATGTAAGTAGAAGAATAGATTAATGGGGTTATAAAAGCCCAAGTGAGGTCAGGGGAAGACTGAATAAAGGAAAGGTGGAGGCAGGGCTAATCAAAATTTAAGAGGATATAAATAAATCATATGGAAACCTACTTTTTTGGACAATGGAACACTCAGATGCCATAGATTGTTACTAGAAAATTCTCAGTGCCAGGGATGGGATACCTTCTAGTGAGTTTTTGCCAGGGAGGTCCCTGATGCCCCCAAAACATTACAGGCCATTGCCAAGGCCCTTGGTTTCCCACCAGGAATAGATGGAAAGACCCTATTGCTGAAGACTTCACATACTTGGGCTGCAAGGCCACTGAGAAATCCTGCTGGAGCTGATAACCTCCTTTATGTAGACCAGTTGACAGAAAGCTAGAAGCCATTCTGCATTCAGTTCAATGGAAGAAAGAGAAAACATCAGTGAAGATACTCAACAGTGGACACTGCAAGCCTTATATATTTGGCCAGCCAGGTCAAATGAGCCAACAGGTGCAATAGTGGCATGTCTGTTATTGTGGAAAACAACTGCCCTCTAATTGGACTGTAGGCCTGCTTCATGGGAGGGAATACATCCCTGATACTGAAAACTTAAAACAGAGTAGTCATGAGCCCTAGGGGTGTAACGTGTGCCGCTGTCTGGCTAAATGTATATACACTATGCTTATCAAACTTCCTAGTAAGCACTTCTTTTAATGTTCATACACATATATTAATGCTACTCTCACTTTTGGTAGAGAATCTTCTCTTTTCAAATGGCAGTGACATTAGGATGACTCAGAAGGCATCATGGTGCTGGAAAGAAGTGACAGGAGTGCTCAGCACTGCAATATCTCTATCACACCTTCCAAGGCTCAGGGTCTAATGCGGAAGAGGTGGTGGAAAGAATGTAAGAGCCAAAGGAAGGGTAGGACTCCTTACACCGTGCTCCCCCCAGACACAAAATGACTGGATATCCATGACCTCACAGTGCCTGACACCACCTACACAAGACCATCATAAGAGGAGGAAAAGATCATGACATCAAAATAAAAGAGAGACTGATTGAAAGGGGGAGGGGATATGATGGAGAATGGAGTTTCAAAGGGGAAAGTGGGGGGAGGGAAGGTATTATCATGGGATAGTTTTTATAATCATGGAAGTTGGAATAAAAACATTTTTTGAAAAGAAAAGAAAAAGATGCTTGCTTGCAAGCCTGTCAGCTGCACTTCAGTTCCCCAGTATCCACATAAAGCCAGATGCAAGAAGTGATATATGCATTAGAGTTAATTTGCACTGGCAAGAGTCTCTTTTCCTCAAATAAATAAAATAAAAATTTTATAAATAAAGATAGTTTTTTATGAATGAACCAATGAGATAACAAAAAAGAGGGACTTGGTTGCCAGGCATGGTGGCACACACCTGTAATCCCAGCACTTGGGAGACAGAGGTGAAAGGATTGCTGTGAGTTTAGTGCCAGAATTTCAGATCATCCTAAACTAGAGCAAGACCCTACCTTAAAAAAAAAAAAACAAAAAGAGGTACTTGGTAGTATGAAAATGCAGAATGAAACCCATTATTAATTATTATCTATAATGAACATGTGCTAACAGAAATTAAGTAAGGGATTATGGAAGTTGTCAATAAAAAATTAATTTAAAAAAGAAATTAATTAAGTTGGCTGGAGCGATGGCTTAGTGGATAAAGCCTTGCTGCACGTGCATGAGTAAGTGGGTTTGGGTTCATAGTCCCTCAGAAAAGCAGGAAGCTATGGCCAGCTTCTGTAATCCCAGCATGCCTATAGAAAGATGGGAGGTGGAGACTGAAGAATTTCCTGGAATCATGTGGACTAGCTAGTCTGGTGAAAAGAGCTGTGAACAAATAAGGTGGAAGGCAAGGACTGACGTCCAAAAGTTGACCTCTGACCTCCACAAACTCACTACGGTATTCATGCTCCCAAATTCACACATATGAATACCCATTCACATCATGCATACACACTAAAATATTTTTAGCAGCCAGGCGTGGTAGCGCACACCTTTAATCCCAGCATTTAGGATGCAGAAATAGGAGTTTAAGGCCACCCTGAGACTACATAATGAATTTAAGGTCAGCCTGAGATAAGAGTGAGACCCTACCTCAAAAAACTAAAAAAAAAAAATAAATAAATAAAAAGATTTTTAACAATATATATGTATTTAAATACAGGCTGGGGCTGGAGGGATGGCTTAGCAGTTAACATGCTTTCCTGTGAAGCCTAAGGACCCAGATTCAATTCCCCAGAACCTACATAAGCCAGCTGCATATGGAGGTGCATGCCTCTGGAGTTTGTTTGCACTGGCTGGAGGCCCTGGTGCACCCATTCTCTCTCTCTTTCAAATAAATATATAAACAAATAAAATATAATCTGATAGAACTTAAAGTATCAAAAAGAGTTAGCAATCAAAAACCTAACGAAATGCCCACCAGTAGCTAGTAAGACCCTATTGCTGAAGACACCACATGCTTCTGTTACAGGACACTCAGAAGTCCAGCAGGAACTGAAGCCTCTTCCTTGTTGGCTAGCTGTCATCGTTCTGGTAAGTGCTATGCAGACTGCCATGAGAGAAAAATTACCGTCTTACCCACCAGTGGACCCTGTAAGCTATATAACTGGCCAGCCAAGCAAGATGTGCCACTGGCACACTAGTGCCATGACTGTTATGGTATTGTTCTCTGGTTGCATTTGAGGCCTGCTCCACAGGAGGGAATTCATACCCAGTACTGAAAACCTAGTCAAAATCCTTTGGCTGGGAAGGTCATAAGTCTTAGGAAATAAGCTAATACTATTGTTTGGTTAAATGGATGGTTTGTGCCCATCAAATTGTCCTCTAAATATTCATGTTTATGCCCATAGATTAGTGCTGCTATCACATTTGGTCAGGGAAGCCTCTTGGCAGCAGGCAGTGACTCAAAACCATCCAAGTTCTGTGAATGACTGTTGAGTGCTGAGTGTTAAATGGGACATCTCTAGCACCCCCACCAAGGCTCAGAGACCAATGCAGAATAGGGAGCAAAAAGAATGTAAATAGCAGAGGATGGGAGGAGTGTTTTGCAGCACTGTCCTTCAATCTTGATGTGGCTGTTGCGTTCAAGACCTTAGAGCGGCTGTTGTCTGTTGTTCCCTGTGTAACACTGGGCCTATCGACATTCAGCTATGGATGGTGGAGAAGGGAAATGCAAATTTAATTTTTTTTTAATCAGCCTGGCATGGTGGTGCATGCCTTTAATCCCAACACCTGGGAGGCTGTGGTAGAAGAGAGGAAAAGAAGAAACAAAAAGAAGCAGAAAATGAATGATTCCATGGCACTCACTCCTGTTACAACTGAAAATTTCCTAAGTAGGAAGACCAAGTTTGACACAGAATTCCTAGAAATTAAAAATAAGTGGATGAAAGTAGAGGAGCAAGCAGGCAAAAAAAAATTAAGTAGAAAACAGCTATTTGAAACACATCATAATCCTGGAGGATGCTGGAAACAACGCGGAAGCTGATGAGTCTTTGTTCCAGGAGACGGATGACTTGGAGCTGGAAGATAACAAGGACAATGCAGACTACAACCCTGCTGGCCAAGGAGTGACTCTGGCTCAATGTCCCGTCTCTAGAGAGGCTTCATTGCTATAGCATCTGTGGGGGAGCTGAAAGGGTTTGGATTTTCCTTTCTGTATTTTTTTAAAATTTTTCTCTGATTTATTTTTATTTATTATTTATTAGAGAGTGAGAATGGGTGCACTAGGGCCTCTAGCCAGTGCAAGTGAACTCCAGATGCATGTGCCACCATGTGCATCTGGCTTACATGGGATCTGGAGAATCAAACCTGGGTCCCTAGGCTTTGCAGGCAAGCGCCTTAACTGCTAAGCCATCTCTTCAGCACCCCCCCCCCTTTTTTTTTTCTAAGAGAAACACATTTTCCAGGAGAATATTCTTCTGATAGTTTTCATTGTTGAACTTAATAAACTGACCTTAAAGTTTCAAATATATACATTTAAAAAAATCAGCTTAGCATGGTGGTGCACGTCTTTAATCCCAGCACCTGGGAGGCTCAGGTAGGAAGATTGCTGTGAGTGCGAAGGCAGCCTGAGACTACAAAGAGAGTTCTAGGTCAGCCCAGGCTACAGTGAGACCTTACCACAAAAATCCAAAATAAATAAATAAATATAAGAAAAGGTTTATTCATCAAAAAGATTTAGCAAATATACATTTAAATTTTTAAATGTTTTTTGGTTTATTTTTATTTATTTATTTGACAGCAACAGACAGAGAAAGAGGCAGAGAGAGAGAGAGAGAATGGGCGCACCAGGGCTTCCAGATGCTGCAGACGAATTCCAGATGCGTGCGCCCCCTTGTGCATCTGGCTAACGTGGGTCCTGGGGAATCGAGCCTCGAACCGGGGTCCTTAGTCTTCACAGGCAAGCACTTAACCGCTAAGCCATCTCTCCAGCTCAAATATACATTTATAAGTACACAACAACTTAGCCTAAAAATACAGAAAGTGAGACTGAGACTACATAGTGAATTCCAGGTCCACCTGGGCTTCAGCGAAACCCTACGTCAAAAAACAAAAAAAATGAAATAAAAGCAGAAAATGACAAATGACAAAACTAACAGAAAAAGTAGACAATCCCATAGTTATAGTGAGGAGAAGTCAGCATATTTCTTCAAGAAATTTTGAAAAAAGGCAAAAAAAAAGGTATACTTGCTGCTTACTTGAAGAAACTGACCAAAAATAACATTACTAAGATACATTCTAATAAAATATTAGACTTAAAAGAGAGAGAGAGATCTTTTGGGTTTCTAGACAAAAGACCAAGGAACTTATCAAGGGATGGGAAGATGCAGCACACACATACACACACACACACACACACACACTTTAATAGCCAAAAGAATGAATAAAATATTTTGGATGGTCAAGGATAGAAATAAAAACCAAGGACTTTCCAATTTTATTTATATTTTTACATGTGTCCATCTCCCCAACACTAGGGTTACAAGCACAGAACACCAGGCTCAGCATTTTACCTAGGTGCTGGAGATCAAACTCACGTCCTCAGGCTTGCAAGGCAAGAATCAACCTATTGAGCTATCTCCCCAGCTCCCAAGAATTTTCCTTTCTTTCTTTCTTGCTTGCTTGCTTGCTTGCTTGCTTGCTTGCTTGCTTTCTTGCTTTCTTGCTTTCCTTCTTTCTTTCTTCCTTCCTTCCTTTCTTTCTGTCTGTTTTCCTTTCTTCCTTCCCCCTTCCTTCCTTCCTTTCTTTCCTTCTTTTTTCATGTATATTTTGTTGTGTTTTGTTTGTTTCATTCTTTTCTATTTGTAGATGGGGTGTCTAATACCCTAGACTGGCTTGAATTTGCTGTATGGTCAAGCTGGCCATAAGCATGACATTTTCCTGCCTTTTCTTCCCAGTTATGTGTCACCATAGCCAATTGTAAGCTTTTTTAAAAAAAATATATATATATATTTTTTTACTTGACAGAGGATACAGAGAAATACAGAGAGTCAGAGAGAGTATGGACACGCCAGGGTCTCCTGCCACTGCAAATGAACTCCAGATGCATGTGTCACTTTGTGCTTCTGATTTTACATGGGTACTAAAGAATCAAACCTGGGCCACCAGACTTTGCAAGCAGTCACCTTTAACTGCTGAGCCATCTTTCCAGTCCCCCTGAACTTTTTATTTTATTTTATTTTATTTGGTTTTTCCAGCTCAGGCTGACTTGGAATTCACTAGTCTCAGGGTGGCCTTGAACTCATGGCAATCCTCCAACCTCTGCCTCCCTCCCGAGTGCTGGGATTAAAGGTATGTGCCACCATGCCTGGCTAATAATAAGCTTTTATCCTACTTTTTCTATGGAACTGGACAATGGAGAGTAAGTAGTAGTTGGGATGGAATTTTGCTTTCTCAAAGTATTCCAGCAGCTGATAGATGAAAGGGTGCTGGACTTATGCTATCACTGTTTTGCAGCCCCACATGAACTGATGCACGTAGACCTGGACCACAGATAACCACTAAATCTCATGGAGAGGGAATTTCAGACACTATGTACAAAACAAGCAACTATGGAAAGCCTTGCCAAGAAGAAAACAACAGGAACAAAACCAACCTGATTCTGATTAGACCCCTAGACCCATTACAATTTACAGAAAACGTGGAGGACAGGGGAATGTGCTAAATTATGCCATGGAAATGTAATAAGCAAAATACAAACTACAAGAAACTGTATTGTACCAGACCTTTTATTTATTTATTTTATTTGTTATTATTATTATTATTGTTGTTGTTGTTGTTGTTGTTGTTGTTTGGTTTTCAAGGGTTTCTCTGTAGCCCAAGCTGACCTGGAATTCACTCTGTAGTCTCAGGGTGGCCTTGAACTCACACAATCCTCCTACCTCTGCCTCCCAAGCGATGGGATTAAAGGTGTGCGCCACTATGCCCAGCTATGCATGGTCTTTTAAACAAAGCACTAGGAGAGAGGCAGAAAATTATAAATTAAAGGAGACTTATGAGCTCTCTTGGCTGGCTCCTAAATTTCCAGGTTCTGGTAAGTTTCCTCTTCTCAGCCCAGTGGGCTGAGACAAGAGGAGACTCCCCAGTCCTTACTCCCACATGGGGTCCCTCCCCTCCTGCTCCTCACATGACAGGAGCTCTCTGCACTTTCTTCTCTTTCCTTCTCTTCTTAATCTAAAAAGTATCTCTATACCTTGCCCTCTGGTCTATGGATTTTAATGCTTTAAATTCATAAGACAAGAACCCAGGGTACTCTAAATTTGTAGGTGCTTCGGCATATCGGTGTATTGGCATGTTACCCCCAAATTCCCATTTAAATACCCAAGGAACAAAGCAATTGTTAAGTTGCACAACTATCTCAATTAAGCAAGATGTCGAAATACTGGTATCATGATATCTCTCAGATAATCTTTCAACCATCAGGGTTTCAAACAAGCAAACAAATAAAACACCTCACAGATCCACTATAGATTCAAGTTCTTCTTATTATTCTTTTTTTTTTTACATCCAGGAGAGCTTTTATTCATACGGAACAGTTTTAAAAATACAGAATTAGGTAGCTTTATCTCTACTATTATTCACAACATCTGGTCCAAATATTACATACTTTTAAAATACTTAAATGTGGCCAGGCATGGTGGTGCACACCTTTAATCCCAGCACTTGGGAGGCTGAGGTAGGAGTATCACTGTGAGTTCAAGGCCACTCTGAGACTACATAGTGAATTCCAGGTCAGCCTGGGCTAGAGTGAGACTCTACCTCGAAAAACAAAACAAACAAACAAACAAAATACTTAAACGTTTAATGAAACCATGTTAGAAAAACAATATTAAAATTCGTTTTTTAAACTCCGTAAAAGAATCACACATCTCAAAAAATAAACCCACCCCAAATACCCTCAGTAAGCAAAATAAAAATAACAAATAAAACCC
This sequence comes from Jaculus jaculus, assembly GCF_020740685.1. Taxonomy (NCBI): domain Eukaryota; kingdom Metazoa; phylum Chordata; class Mammalia; order Rodentia; family Dipodidae; genus Jaculus; species Jaculus jaculus. The sequence goes on from NC_059103.1 coordinate 38,705,847, forward strand.
TAGGAAGGTATATAAGCAAAGTCAGTCACAAAAACAATGAAAATAGAGGCATCTCCACTGATTTAAATTTCACAATCAGCAATTTGTTAATGTGTCAAATGAAGGTCATTGGGAGCAAACAGAAAAGGGTTCAATAAATTGAACTTCCATATGGCAATGACTGGTATGTGTGTCCTAAATGCCAGCAATCTAAGGACTCTGGATGTCAGGGTGCCGAGGCTGTCAACAAGTTCCTTGAAGGACAGGAATGTCTGCGAGGCTGCTAAAACAGAATCCCCAGTGCTACTGTGCTTTGGGGAGCCATGGGTGGAAGCTGAATGCTGGCAAACATGGGCAGTCTTCCTGCACTATTGGGGTTCTGACTGCAGGAAGAGCAGAGGTTGGGAGCTATTCTCTGTGTCCAGTCCATAAGGAAACAGGACACACACAGCATGTGAAGCCCCAGGCACTCTCTGAAGCCAAGGGCCAACTGTGGATAGGCGCTCTGGGAAAGTCCATGTCCAGGGGCTATACACTCGCCCCATGTGTGGTGCCCACGCCAGGATGCGCAGCTTGCATCCAGCAACAGTTGGGCTCCTTCTGAGCCTCACCAAGCCTGGTACCTGCAACCCAATGGGCAGCCCAAGTACAGCCGCCTGCAGGATGCTGGTCTCTGCTGGCCAGACTGTTGAATGAGGCTTCCACCACTGCTCCTTATCCGTCTAGGTGGCACTGATACACTGAAGATTAAAAATATCAGTATCTCAGCAGGGATATGAATTGAGAGTTGCAGCTTATTTCACAGTCAAGTTCTTACCTCTGCGCTCCTTTGGCTTTTTACAACTTAGACGTCCATTCTCGGAATAGTGCTTTAACATGCTCAATAGCAAACGGAACACTTATATTGAACTGCGGTCCTGGCATCTGACTCCTGCAACTTTTTTAGTCATCTCCCCCTTCCAAGTCTTCTACAGAGACTCTACATTCCTCAGAAAAGTAGAGGCACTTGCAAGGCTATGGAAGGGACACAGATACACTTTTCTTTTCTCCCTCCCTTTAGAACTTCTCTACCCCCTATCCTTCTTTACGTAGATAAACTCCAACTTTTTTCCAGCTTCATCTTTTCCACCCTTTGCTTAACACGGCTCACCTTTAAGGTTGGGGCTCCTAATCTCCAGCCCCAACCTGCCCCGCTCCTACCGAAGTCCTGCCTTCTCCTCTCTTCCCTGCCAATCAGGCGGGGTGACTTTGTGGCCGGGGCTGACAGGAAGCTGCTGGTGAAGGCCTCTGGGCAACATCATCTACCGGCTGCTGGACCAGCCTCCTCCCCAGGGTCCTGCAGCTCTGTGGGGCGGGATCTGGCGAGATTTTGGCCCCGTTGGGAGGTGCTTCTGAGCGACTTTGCCTCGGGCAGAATCCAGGAACCTGAGAAGTGATCAAGTTCAGTCTCAGGTCAGGCTCTGATAAAAGAATTTGTGGGTTACTCTGTTTTACATACTTTTTATTCAGTACCTCTTGCAATTTAACCAAAAGGTAGTGGGAGCAATAAGGAAGTTGACTTTAGTGACCCATGATAGAGAAGGGGCTCCAATCCAGCCACTTTCTCCTCCCCCTCCCCACAGTTCTGGGGCATGACTTATGAAGGAGTGTGGAGTGCACACTGTCTTTACAGCTTTTCACGGAACAGGGAGATTCTCAGGAAACACATGCCACTTTCTCCTTGGGAGTGGTCGGACCAGTCCTGGCTCTAGGATATATGGAAAGATCATTATAATGAGATTATAAGGAGTTCAGGGTAGTCTGGAGTGCCAACATGGCGCTTGAACCATTTCGAGTGGATGTATGGAATCCCCCTGGGTGCTGAGCGTGTGTGGTAGCTGTGTGGACATCAGTTGGGAGTGTGGCTATCAGCACGGAGTTGTAACTTTCACAAGCAAAGGGTATCTAGAAGTGAACAGCTAACTGAACAACTGGAGACATGTAATTTGGGGGTTCAGATTGGGGATAGCCCTACTTGAGAAGGAGTTTGAAATAAATAAATGAATAAATAAATTAGTTGAAACATTAAAAAGACAGAGAAACTTATGATACAGCTCCCAGAAGCCATAAGTTATTAAACAAAAATTCTAGTGCCAGGGGTGAGCTACCTTTCTATGAGTTGTTGGTCAATGAGATTTCTGAGGCTCCCAGAAATTACCATTGCCATTAGTTGCCCACCAGAACTAGGTGGTAGGACTCTACTGCTAAAGATGCCACATACCTTTGTCACAGGGCATACAGAAATCAACCTGCAACTGGACTTGAAGCTTCCTCCCTGTTGGCTAGCCCACAGTCATGCCAGAGGGTGCCATGCAAGAGAACTGACATCAACAATTGTATTAGTCAGGGTTCTCTAAAGGAACATAACTGATAGAATGAATTATGTTAAAAGGGAATTTATCGGATTATTTTATGGCAGTCCCACATTAGCAGTTTGCAGGCCTGAGAGTCAAAGAACTTGGTAGCTGCTCAGTCCACAAGGCTGTATGACTCATCAGTCCCAATCCAGCAATAAAAGCCTGGAGTCTTCCTGGAGAGATGCTGCTCTTCAGTCTGTGCTGCTCTTTAGTCCTCACCAGAAAGCAGCAAGCCACACCCGCAGCCACGTGGAAGAAGGGGATCCTTTCCTCCCCAGAGCTTCCTTAGATAAAGCCCCCCTCCCACTGCCCATACTGGGGGAAGGGCTCACCCTGGGAGAAGGATTCCTCCTTTAATTAATCCAACCTGGAAGTAACTCACAGACCCACTTATAGGTAATGTCTGTGGATTCCTAAACAGATCAAGTTGACACAAAACCATCACAAGTCCACCCCTTATTGACTTAACACCAAACTATATCTCCTTGCATCATACTTAATTTCCAAATGAAGACAGTAACAAGGTAATAATTCTGCCTAACATAATATAACTATCCCACATACAACCGGAAATGCACAATCTTCCCCCAACACAAGGCAAGGTTCCTTGAGGAATGCTTAGTCTCTAATATAGTAAGTCAAATATAAATCCAACAGCACTTAACTAGCAACATGATCTTAACCAGTATTAATTACCTAGTAGAGAAATAGAGGAAAAACAAAAGCATCATAATATTGGTGTAGATATGTACAAACACTCTTAACAAAGTAAGACAAAAACAATCCTAGCAATTATGGCCCTTGTTTTTGTAACTGGTCACATGACCTTAGCTGGTATTTGTAAATACTTTCTTCTACTACCCATTCTGTATTTCCACCACCTTCAGCAAGCACCTCAGGTCTTGGTTCTTTACCTAGAGGGGTGACCCATACCTTCATCCCTGAAGGATATGGGCCATTTATAACACTGCATTCATTGGATTGTTGCAATTGTCCATTGACTTTGATAACAGGGCGTGGTAACACCAAGAGACACCCTAGAGGATCTCTTACACTCCAGACATACTCTTCCTTACCTCCATTGTGGAGGAGCAGTCCAATTTCTCCCTGGTAGTCTGGATCAATCACCCCTGCTACCACTGTAACTCCTTTCTCAGCCTGTTCACTCAAGACATCAGGAACCCAAAGTGGTAGCTTCCAGTTCAATGGAATGTTCTTTGTGTCTCCTGCCAAAAGCACATCCTCCTCTGGAACTAAGATCTCAAGGCCAGCAGAGTGTAAGGTTGTGGAAACAGGAAGCAAAAATTTGGCTAATGGGTTACTTGGGGTGATTGTAAGTGGGACCATTCCCATTTCCACCTCTTGATTCCTGGACCCGTGAATCCGGGCTATAGGAGAAACAGTACCATATATAGGACGCTGATTCAGAGCATATACAGCCTGCTGGAGGACACTCCCCCTGCCCTCCAAGCTATTACCACCTAGTTGGCATTGTATCTGTTTCTTTAAAAGGCCAAACCACTGTTCTATCAAGTCAGCTGCTTCAGGGTGGTGGGGCACATGGTAAGACCAGTGAATTCCATGATCATGAGCCCACTACCATACTTCCTTTTCTGTGAAGTGAGTTTCTTGGTCAGAAGCAATGCTTTGTGGAATGCCATGATGGTGGATAAGGCATTCTGTAAGTCCATGGATGGTAGTTTTGGCAGACATACTACATGCAGGAAACTCAAATGCATACCCAGAATAAGTGTCTATTCCAGAAAGGACAAAATGCTGCCTTTTCCATGGTGGAAGTGGTCCAATGTAGTCAACCTACCACCAAGTTACTGGCTAGTCACCCCAAGGAAAGCTACCATACCAGAGGCTCAGAGTTGGTCTCTGCTGCTGGAAGACTTGGCACTCAGCAGTAGCCATAGCCAGGTCAGCCTTAGTTAGTGGAAGTCCATATTGTGGGGCCCATGCATGGCCTGCATCTCTGCCACCATGGTCACTTTGTTCATGGTCCCACTGGGCAATGACGGGAATGACTGACAAAAAAAAAAAAAAAAAAAAGGTTGACCACTATCCACAGAATAGGTCAGCTTATCTACTTGATTACTAAAGCCATCCTCTGATGAGTTCACCTTCTGATGAGCATTAACATGAGACACAATTATCTTTATATCCTTTGCCCATGAAAAGAGCTCTATCCACATACACCTTCCCCAAATGTCCTTCTCACCAATTTGCACCAAGTCCCGGACCATCCAGCCAAACCACTGGCCACAGCCCATGAGTCAGTGTATAACCACACACTGGCCATTTTTCCTTCCAAGCAAAATGCACAACCATGTGCACTGCCTGTAGTTCTCCCCATTGTGAAGAGTCCCCCTTCACCACAGTCCTTCAGAGTTGTCCCAGAGAGGGGCTGTAATGCAGCAGCTGTCCACTTCTGGGAGGTGCCCACATAACATGCTGAACCATCTGTAAACCATGCCCTTGTCCTCTCCTCCTTAGTCAACTGATCATCAGGCACACTCCAATGATGATAGGTGCATACTTGGGGACAGAAGGAGTAGAAATCACAGCTATTTGGGCAACTTCCTCATGTAACTTACTTGTTACTTCAGGGCCTGCTAGAGCCCAATCACATATGTACCACTTCCACTTGATGATGGACTGATGCTGTGCATGTCCAACTTTGTGGCCTTGTGGGTCAGATAACACCCAGTTCATAATGGGCAGCTTAGGTCACATGTAACTTGATGGCCCATTACCAAGTGGTCAGTTTCCACTAAGGCCCAATAGCAGGCTAAGAGCCATCTCTCAAAGGGAGAATAATTGTCTTCAGATAACATCAGGGCCTTGCTCCAGAATCCCAAGGGCCTCCACTGTGATTCACCTATGGGGCCTGCTAAAGGCTCCAAACAGCATTCCTATCTGCCACCAACATCTCAGGTACCATTGGATCTGCTAGCTCATATGGCCCAAGTGGCAGAGCAGCCTGCACAGGAGCCTGAACCTGTTGAATCTTCTCTTGTTCTGAGACCCACTGAAAACTAGTAGCTTTCTGAGTCACTTGGTATATGGGATGGAGTAACACACCCAAGTGAGGAATGTGCTGTCTCCAAAATCCAAATAGTACCACTAGACATTGTGCTTCTTTCTCAGTGGTAGGAGGGGCCGGGTACAACAACCTATCATTCACCTTAGAAGGAATATCCCTGCATGCCTCACACCACTGAACTCCTAGAAATTTCACTGAGGTGGAAGTTCCTTGAATTTTGGATGGATTTATTTCCCATCCCCTGATGTGCATATGTTGTACCAGCAGCTCCAGAGTGGTTGCCACCTCTTGCTCATGTGATCCAATCAGCATAATGTCATTGATATAATGGACCAATGTAACATCTTGTGGAATGGACAGGTTATCAACATCCCTGCAAACCAAGCTATGACACAAGGCTGGAAAGTTAATATAACCTTGATGTAAAACAGTAAAGGTGTACTGCTGACCTTGCCAGCTGAAGGCAAATTGTTTCTGGTGGTCCTTATGGACAAGTATGGAGGATAAGGCATTCACAAGATCAACAGCTGCATACCAGGTACCAGGAGATGTGTTAATCTGCTCAAATAAACCACATCTGAGGTGGCAGAAAGAATGTAAGAGCCAAAGGAAGGGTAAGTATCCTTGCAACATGCTCCTTCCAGACATAGAATGTCCTGGATATCCATAACCTCATAGTGCCTGACACTACCTGCACAAGGCCATCATAAGAAAAAGAAAAGATAATGACATCAAAATAAAAGAGAGACTGATTGAGATGAGGCGGGGATATGATGGACAATGGAATTTCATAGGGGAAAGTGGGGGGAGGGAGGCTATTATCATGGGATATGTTTTATAATCAAGGAAAATGTTAAAAATTGAGGAAAAAAAAAGAAACCACATCTGGTACAGCAGCTGCATTTGAAGTCACCACTTGATTAAGTTTCCAATAATCCACTGTTATTCTCCAGGATCCATCTGTCTTCTGAACAGGCCAAAAATGAGAGTTAAAGTGAGACGTGGTGGGAACCACCATCCCTGCATCCTTCAAGTTCTTTATAGTGGCATTTATTTCTGCAATCCCTCCAGGGATGTGATACTGTTTTTGGTTCACTATTATCCCTGGTGGAGGGAGCTCCAGGGGCTTCCACTTGGTCTTTCCAACCAGAATAGCCCTCATGCCACAGGTCAGGGAACCAATGTGGGGGTTCTGCCAACTCCTAAGTATATCTATCCCAATTATGAATTCTGGGACTGGGGAAATAACCACAGGATGAGTTCAGGGACCCACTGTCCGTCCAATATTTGCCAACTCCATTGATCACCTGACCTTCATAAGCACCTGCTTTAACTGGAGGGCCATGATGCTGTTTGTGGTCTCCTGGAATCAATGCCAATTCAGAGCCAGTGTCCAGTAATCCCTGAAAGGCCTGATTATTTCATTTTCCCCAGTGTACAGTTACCCTAGCAAAAGGCCTCAGGTCCCTCTGAGGAAGGATAGGACTAAGCTTAACATTGAAACTTTGGGGGATTGTGGGAGGGTCCTTCCTTGAGGGGACACAGCCAGCCCTTCAATCAGAGGGCTCAGGATCTGGAAACTTGCTCAAGTCTGGAAACTGGTTAAGAGGCCTTGATTCTCTGTTGCTATAATTCAAAGTGGCCTTTTTCCCCTTACTCGGGAACTTTTCTGCTTATACAGATCAAGCAGGAACTTAGTAGGCTCCTTACCTATTTCACTTCAGGGAACATCATGATTCATCAGCCAGTACCAAAGTTCTACACGAGTCATACCATTATGAATAATGTTTTGCCTATGTTGTCCATTATGGTAAACACACTCACCTTGCCCATGGCAATTCAGTGCTGCTACTTGGCCCTTGTTACACCAAGATCCAGTTATACCCATTGCATCTAAGTCACCTAATGTAGCAACTGTGGCTCCCACTATGATGTCTTCTTTACATAAAAGACCAATTACTGGGCACTTTAAGTATGCTGGGGCTCCCCTCACAAATCTGTTTCTTATAGTCTTGGTGAAGGGCACATCTTCTGGACGCTCCCATTGTGGCAGCAAAGATGAGTGTACATGGAAAATCCACTCCAACATTCCAAGTTCTCTGAGACCTTTAATCCCTTCTTCAACAGTAAGCCAAGAGATATCAGGCACCTCGAGCTCATTCACAGTAGGCCATCTTTGGATTCATACTGCAGCCAACCAATCAAATAAACTCATGGCACCTCTTCCAACTTCACAAGCTGCAGTGTTAAATCTAAAATCTCTGCTCAATGGGCCCATTTCAGTAAATTCAGCCTGATCTAATTTTATATTCCTTTCTCCATCATCCCACACTCTTAAAATCCATTCCCACACATATTCCCCAAGCTTCTGCCTGTATGAGTAAATAAACTCCTGAAGTTCTTTAGGGGTGTGCCTCACCTCCTCTTGAGTCACGCTTTCTATCTCACCTTTAGCGGCATTCCTAGCCTAGAGAAGATGGGTGGGCACTGAGGAGCATCAAAACCTCCTGCAGGGAGGGTCATTGCTTGTTCCTCAGACAAAGAAATATTAATTCCCTCTGGCAAGAGTGGAGAGGGCAATACTTCAGGGTGTGTGTGTGGGGGGTGCAACTGCTGCTAAGGGAGGGAGGTCACATTATCATGCAAAACAAGTTCTTCAGAATCTGACATTCAGTGTCCCCAGATTCTTCAGGGTCTTTCCATACAACCCCATGCCAAGTCATAGGATCCCACTCTTTTCCAATCAGTGTCCTCATTTTAACTTCTGATAACCTGGAAGGCTGGGATTTGATCATACATTGCAAGTTAATCAGTCTTACAATAAGAGATTGAGTTTGGTTTTCTGCAATCTGAGTCCTGTTCTGGCTAGAGAGGAGACTCACCTCCAGGGCTCCCTTAGAAACCTTCAGATCATGTATGTGGGTCTTAAGTCTGGATATTTCCTTTCTGAGCTTCTGCTGTTCCCTTAACAGTTTATCCAGAGATGCTAGAAGGAACCATCCAGCATCATCATTCATCTTACTTTTCCACAAATATTCAAAAGTTCTAGATTCAGAGTCACTAAATTCCTTGCTGTTCACAAGATATGACTCAGGATCACCCAATACATCTATCTCACAGAGTTCTTTTTTTAAATATATTTTATTTATTTATTTGGGAAAGAGGGAGAGAGAGAGAGAGAGAATGGGAATGCCAGGGCCTCCAGCCACTGCAGACGAACTCCAGATGCATGTGCCCCCTTGTGCATCTGGCTTATGTGGGTCCTGGAGAGTTGAACTGGGATCCTTTGGCTTTGCAGGCAAAGACCTTAACTACTATGCCATCTCTCCAGCCCCTCACAGAATTCTTTAAATAAGTTTACACCATGGATTATTAGTGCCCTCCTTATTGCCAGTGAAAGTGTTCTCCTTACTATCAGTAAAAGCACTCTCCTTATTACCAGTAGAGCCTTTAGTGGCACTGAAGGTGGAAAGCCAATTCCAGAGAGCACCAAGCCCAGCAAAGAAATCCATCCTTACAATTCTGTTTCTCTAGAACCACTTTTGGTACCACTATTTGTGTTAGTCAGCGTTTTCTAGAGGAACAGCACCGATAGAATGAGTTGGGAATTTATGGGATTAATTTATGGCAGTCCAACAATAGCAGTCTGTAGGCCTAAGAGTCAAGGAACCCAGTAGCTGCTCAGTACACAAGGCTGGATGACTCAGCAGTCCCAATCTGGCACTGAAGGTCTGGAGGCATCCTGGAGAGATGCAGCTCTCAGTCCACTCTGCTCTTCAGTCCATGCTGAAAAGCATAAAGCAGAACTGACAGCCAGGTGAGTGGAGGGGGTCCTTTCTTTCCTTGGGCTTCCTTAGATAAAGCCCCCCCCCCAAGAGGGGCCACTCACTGTGGGGGAAGTGCTCACCTTAGGGGAAGGATTCCTCTCTTAGTTAATCCTCCCTGGAAGTAACCTCAGAGACCCACTTATGAATAATGTCTGTGGATTCCTAAGCACAAGTTGACACAAAACTTAACCATCACAACAGTCTTACTCAGCTGTGTACTCTGTGTAGCCAGACAAGATGAGCCCATTGATGCAGTAGTGACTAGTCTGTTATGGGGTAACCAACTGTTCTATCATTGGATTTGATGCCCACTTTTCTGGAGGGAATTTACATCTGATATTGTAAACATGGTCAAAAGCCAGGTGGGTGACTAGTCAGGATTGGGTTGGGGAAGAAGGGAAAGGAGTCATGTCAAATTGCTTTCTAAATAACTGTTTCTGCCCATAGATTAGAGCCACTCTCAGCTTGGGTCAAAGAAGCTTCTTCATGCAGTGGTAAGTGATGCCCGCAGAGAATCATCACTGGCAAAAATGCTGAACAAGTGGCTGCTCAGTCCTAAATGGGACATCTGTATCACCCCTTCCAAGGCTCAGGGAACAATGGGGGGGGGGCAGAAAGAATGTGATTCAGAGGGAAGGGTTGAGGTAGAATATCAGCTTCCAGATATGACATGGTGGTTGCACTCTTGAACTCAAACCAGCAGTGATTACCTGCACAAGACTGGGCCCATCACTATCCTATCATGGACCAGGGAGGGTCTTGTGGGTCTTTCCCTCCCTAAGAACTCATGCACCGTTAATGACTGCTGGGGGAGGGAGACACTTACTTGAGTCGTGTAGCCCCTGATAAGGTGCCCATGCTCCAATAAACTAACCCTTACCCATGCTGTCACAAATAACCCTAATGAAACTCACTGAGTCACAAGAAAATAAAATACGATGAAAACAAAACAAAAAAAATGAGATGAAGCTAGAAGAAGGGCAAGTTGGGAAGAGAAATCTGATTAGTGGGAATCAGAGGAAGACCAGAGAAGGTAATAGGGATGAATATGATTGAAATATATTATGTACATGGTTACCCCAGTAATGCCATAATGAAACCCATTATTATATCTAACTAATATATGCTAATGAAAACCTTTTTTGTTTTTATTTTAATTAATTGCTTTCTTCTTTTTTTGTTTGTTTGTATTTATTTATTTGAGAGTGACAGATAGAGAAAGAGGCAGAGAGAGAGAGAGAGAGAGAGAGAGAGAGAGAGAGAGAGAATGGGTGTGCCAAGGCTTCCAGCCACTGCAAATGAACTCCAGATGCATGCGCCCCCTTGTGCATCTGGCTAACGTAGTTCCTGAGGAATCAAGACTCAAACTGGGGTCCTTAGGCTTCACAGCCAAGTGCTTAACTGCTAAGCCATCTCTCCAGCCCTTTTATTTTTTCTCAAGGTAGGGTCTCACTAGCCCAGGCTGACCAAGAACTTACTCTGTAGTCTCCAGGTAGCCTTAAACTCACAGAGATCCTCCTACCTCTGCCTCCTGAGTGTTGGGATTAACCATGCCTGGCTAATAAAAACAATATATACATATATACATACATACACACACACACACACACACACATATATATATATATATACATACACACACACACACACACACACACACACACACACACACATATATATATATATATATATATATATATATATATATATATATATATAATTTATTTGAGAGAGAGAAGAAAAAGGCAGATAGAAAGAGAATGGGCACATCAGGACCTCCAGCCACTGCAAATGAACCCCAGATGCATGAGCTCCCTTGTACATCTGGCTTATGTGGGTCCTGGGGAATCAAACTGGACCCCTTAGGCTTCACAGGCAAACACCTTAACTGTTAAGCCATTTCCCCAGCCAATTAAAAAAAAAATTAAGATACATCAAACCAGTTAAACAGCTGGGTTTGGGGATAATTTTTTATATTTTATTTTTTATTTTTATTTATTTATGAGAGACTGAGAGAGAGAATGAGCAGCCTCTAGCTGCTTCAGATGAACTCCAAACACATGCACCATCATGTGCATCTGGCTTATGTGGGTACTGGCAAATTGAACCTGGGTCCTTAGGCTTTGCAGGCAAGCACCTTAACCACTGAGAAATCTCTCCAGCCCTTATTTTTTTCAAATTAATTTTTTCTTTCATTGAGGATTTTGGTACATAAACATATTGTAATTCGATCATATTCTACTTTCTTTTGTTCCCCCTCACCTATCCCTATTCCATGGAGACCCTTTCCCTTTCCAAGTTGTCCTTCTTTTTTGATGTCTCACTCTTTTTGTCCTTTTCCATGCTCTAAGTCAAATTGTTGATGGCCTCAGTATTGTGTAGGTCATATGGGAGTAACCATGACCACTGTGAGGTCATGAATCCACCAGTCAGTTCATGTTTGGAGAACAGTGCCCCAAAGTATTCCTTCCCTCTCAGTAGTTCTCACATTCTTTTTGCTCCCTTTTCCACAATGTCCCCTGAACCTTGAAGTGTATGAAAAAGATGTCTTTTAGTGTTGATCTCTCAACAGCCTCTTATTTTCCACACTTTGATGAGTTCTTAGTCTCCACAGTATCTACTGCCATTTCCATAGAGAAGCTTCTGTGAATAGCAGTGAGAGCAACACTACTGTTCTTTCTGACACCATCCCCACAATGTTCTCTACATCCTGGAAGGTGCTTCTCCAGTGCTGGCCACGAGACTACCTCTTCTCAGGATTCTACACCATTTGTAAAAGAAGCTTCTCTGACCAAAAGTGAGAACAGCCCTAATTGATTGGCATCAGTATAACCAGAGAGAGGACAGTTTGATGGGCACAACACATTCATTTAGCCAAAGAACAGCACTGGATTTCACCCTATGGCCCATGACTTTTCAAGCCATAGGCTTTTGACTCATCTATCAGTATCAGATATGGGGTCCTCTTCCCACATGAAACAGGCTTCAATTCTAATTAGAGAGAATTTGTTTAGTGCCATACTGACCTGCCACTATTGCATCAGTGAGCACATTTTGTCTGGCTGGCCTGTTGTGTAGGTTGTGGAATCCTCTGCTGTTTTAGACTATTGATGACCTTTCTTTTTCCAGTGACCTGCATAACACTTTCCAGCACTATGACAGCTAGCCCACAGGGAGGATGCTTCCAGCTCAGTGCCACCTTGATTTCTCAGTGTCATATATCTGAAGCATGTGGCATCTTCAGCAATAGGGTCTCACTCTAGCTCTGGTGGGCAACCAAGAACATTAATTATAGCCTGTATTGTATTGGGAGGGTCATGGGTCCACCTGGCCAGCGACTCACTGATGAGGTGACCCATGGAAACTTATTTCTGTAATACCAGTAGTTGAGAAGCAGAAACAAGATTGATGCAAGTCTAGCCAGCCTGAGCTACATAGCAAGTTCTAGGCCAGCTACACAGTAAGATCCTATTTCAAAACAAAACAATAACAACAACAGTTCAGCAAAAAAGACAAAATTAAGCAATAGTGTTACCTGGGCATGGTGGTGCACACCTATAATCAGGATGAGACAGGCAGATCACAAGCTTCAAGCCAGTTTGCAATACATAGGAAGACATTGTCTCAATAAAAGCAAGCAGAACAAGAAAAAAGCTACTATATTTAGGTATTTACACTAGGATCATAAACCTATGAACATGAAAGTTGCAGCCATAACAGTCAGGGTTCTACTATCCAATTCTACTGAGGCAGAGTGAAGGTGGATGGGTCAGAGAGGAAACTTGATCCGAGCTCCAGTCCTTATTGAGATGGCTGCAACAATAATACCCTAGTAAAAATTCACTTGGCAGCATATTACTTAATATGATTGCTTCAAGGCTGCTGATTAAAAATGAGTTTAGGGCTGGAGAGAAAGCTTGGCGGTTAAGGCACTTGCCTGTGGAGCCTAAGGATACTTGTTGGAATCTCCAGGTTCACATACAGCTAGATGCAAAAGTAATGCAAGCATGCAAGGCTATGTATGACCACAAGGGGACGCATGTATCTGGAGTTCATTCACATGGCTGAAGGGCCCTGGCGTGCCCTTTCTCTGTCTCTCAAAAATAATAAAATAATAATAATAAAGCTTAATCATCATTTTAAAAGTGAGTTTAAAAATCAAAGTTTTATACAATATACTTAACAGGTTTGACTTCACTGATACATATAGAACACTAAACCAAATGATTACAGAATATATGTGTATTAGAGGATACAGAAATCATTTACAAAAATTTTCTGAGTTTGGGTTTATAAAATGAATTGCAAGGACATATTCTCTGATCACAGCAGAAATAAGATTTTAATCAATAAGAAAACAAAACTAAAGTTCTCTATATATTTGGAAATCCATAAGAAAATTCTAAATAGCACGTAGATCAAAGACAATCACAAAAGAGCTTAGAAAGAAATTTTTTTTTATTTTTGGTTTTTCAAAGTAGGGTCTCACTCTAGCTCAGGCTGACCTGGAATTCACTATGTAGTCTCAGGCTGGCCTTGAACTCATGGCAATGCTCCTACCTCTGCCTCCCAGGTGGTGTGATCAAAGGCATGTACCAAGAAATCTTTTTTTAATTTTTTTTTGTTTATTTTTATTTATTTGAGAGTGACAGACAGAAAAAGAGGCAGATAGAGAGAGAGGGAGAATGGGAGAGCCAGGGCCTCCAGATCCTGCAAACAAACTCCAGATGCATGTGCCCCCTTGTACATCTGGCTAACGTGGGTCCTGGGGAATTAAGCCTCGAACCAGGGTCCTTAGGCTTCACAGGCAAGCGCTTAACCACTAGGACATCTCTCCAGCCCATGCCAAGAAATTTTTTAAAAATATTTTATTTATTTATTTCAGAGAGAAAGAGGCAAATAAAGAGAACAAGAGAAAGGGCACGCCAGAGCCTCTAGCCACTGCAAATGAATTCCAGACGCATGTGCCCCCTTGTGCATCTGGCTTATGTGGGTACTGGGGAATCAAACTGGGTCCTTAGGCTTTGCAGGCAAACACCTTAACCACTAAGCCATTTCCCCAACTCCAAGAAAATATTTTTATAACTAATTATTTATTTAATTACTTATGTGTGTGTGAGGGAGTACCAGTGCATCAGGACCTCTTGCCACTGCAAATGAACTCAAGACATGTGCTACTTTGTGTGCCTAGCTTTACATGGGTACTTGAAAAATTGAACCCAGGCCATCAGGCTATGCAAATGCCTTTAACTGCTGAGCTATCTCTCCATCCCCTAGAAAATATTTTCAAACAAATAGTAATATTTTATGTAATATTAACTTATACATCTGCAGTGTGTATCTAAAAAAAAGTGTATCTGTTTTTTGAAATAAGGTCTTACTATTTAGCCCATGTTGGCCTCAAATTCACAATACTTTTGACTCAACCTTCTAAATGCTGGGTTTGTTCTACCATATTCAGCCATGTACACCATTAATTATATAATAGAAAGATGGAGAGTTGATAATTTTTTTTTTTTTACTTTCTATGTCAGTTTATTTATCAATATATCACATTAAGACTTAAAAATGAAATTATTGGGCTGGAGAGATGGCTTAGTGGTTAAGTGCTTGCCTATGAAGCCTAAGAACCCCGGTTCAAGGCTCGGTTCCCCAGGTCCCATGTTAGCCAGATGCACAAGGGGGCGCACGCGTCTGGAGTTTGTTTGCAGAGGCTGGAAGCCCTGGCGCGCCCATTCTCTCTCTCTCCCTCTATCTGTCTTTCTCTCTGTCTCTGTCGCTCTCAAATAAATAAATAAATAATTTTTAAAAAATGAAATTATTTGAACTTTAAAAATATAGAATACTTCTTGATTAACAGAATTTGTATTAAATGGACATTTATCTATGGTATGTTTTGCACAAAATCCTTTTATGAATAAGCATTAGACAAGGAAATCCGTGACAAGGTATTCATAAAACTCTGTCATATATATCTGAAAATAATTCAGACAAGATTTAAGGCTACTGAGTCATAGTATCTTGTAAAATCCAACAAATCATCAAACTGCAATTAGATGTCAAAGAGCCCAAGAGGGTCTCACTCTAGCTCAGGCTGACCTGGAATTCACGACATAGTCTCAGGGTGGCCTCAAACTCACAGTGATCCTCCTACCTCTGCCTCCTGAGTGCTGGGATTAAAGGTGTGTGCCACCATGCCTGGTGAGAGTTGGTAATTTAAGCATCCTTCTCAAAAATATTGCACTTAATTTTTTCCAGGCCTTGTGGATGTTAAACAAGAAGTTGACCATTGAGCTACAGCCAAAGACTCCCCTCACCAAAAAATTTAAGGAAGAGGCTATTGAGTTGTCTTAGCAGTTAAAGTGCTTGCCTGCAAAGCCTAAGGACCCATGTCAGACTCTCCAGATCCCACGTAAGCCAGACACACAAAGGTGAGGCAAGCACAAGGTTACACATGCCCACTATGTGGCACAGGAATATGGACTTCAATTGCAGTGGCAGAGGCCCTAGAACACCAATTCTCTCTCTCCATCTGTGTCTCTCTCTTTCTCTCTCTAAAAAAATTTAAGAAAGGAAAATTAGCAACCCCCAAACAGAAAGAAAAGTAGTAATAACAGCAAAAACAAGCTAGAAAACAAATGACTGACATTAACAATGCCAAAAATTTGTTCTTTTTCCAAAAAATTAAATTAACAAGTTGTTGGTAAAACTAATAAAGATAACAAAATCTAAATAACCAATGTCAGGAATAAAAATGAAACCCTCAGAGTAGCTCCCAAGCACAGTCACTGATGAGGCGCTATTAGGACTTCTGGGTAAGATGGCAGCATACCAGCCACATCAAAGCAGCCTAGGGAGGGAAATAAACAGAAACACAGCAAAATACACTCTTCTACTGAAAAGTGAAAGTGTATAAGTTATTATCAATCACAGTAGAGAAGCAGAGAGACCAAGATCTTCCAGAAAGGAGGGAACCAGCCAGAATCCCACTGAGGCACCAATGGCTCCAATTCACGCACCCACCCGGTCTGCAGCACAGAGCAACCCCCATCTGCACACCCACCTGGTCTGTGGCACAGAGTGGCCCCAATTCGTGCACCCGCCTGGCCTGCCTGAGCAGTAGGAACAGGAACAAAGTGCGGGGATTTTCCACTCACATCAGCCTCCTCACAATGGCAAGAAACCTGAAGGAGAACAGCTCAGAGCAGCTGAGCAGCTGCTGAAGGAGATACAAATGGGAGCAGCTGAGCAGCTCCGGGCACCCTGCAAAGTCTCCCACCCCCAATGTCAGGGCCATTAATGCCTGGAGAACTCATTCACACCCAGTAGCCTGGCACTGAGAGAGAATAAGGTGGGCTCAGCACAGCCGTCCATAAAGGTAACAGGGCCTACTTAATCAAAGTCAGATATATAGGCCTGCACTGGAAGTGCTAATCTCTCTTTCCATGTCAGGAAAGGTTATGTATTACATTTGAATGATATATTCTTGGTTGGCTCTATCCTTCTCAAATAAGCTATATTTTGGTATTGACTATTGTTGACTTTGAGGTTTTCTGATTTTTAGGGCCTTCATCTTTTTCTTCTGTCATTATTGGGGGTAGGGTCTAACTGGTCCCAGGTTGACTTGGAACCCATTTCAGACTAGAAATTTCAACCTCCTAGCTTATAGAATTAAGGGTGTGAGGCAGGACACACCTTTAGGGACTTTGGCTTTGCTAGATTACCTGTTTAGTTTAATCCCCACACTTGTATAAATGTTCTTTGCTGGATTTGATTGAATGTCCATATTGCTCAGTTGAATTTTAGAACTTGCCAGTAATTTGCTTCACCCAGTCTACTACAATACCTGAATAGCAGGCACGCTCAAGACCTAGGGTCACTTCTGCAATTTCTCTTGGAGTATAAGAGCTACACCTGACACCTTAAACTCCTACACTGAAGATATATAGTCAGATTTACATGGCTAAGAACACTGCAGATAATTAGAAAACCCAAGCATCAAATTTAACTCAAGATACAAAAGTCTCTACATTATAATACAAGAAACCCAAAAAATCAAGACAATAAGATCCTGCCAAAAATTATAAATCAATCAGAAATACTTCAAGTGATACTACTTTAGATGAAATGCCTGACAAATATTTCAAAAAGTGATTATATTTATGCTTGAAGAAATCAAAGAAGAAAATAAACTCATGAAGGAATCCCAAGAAAACACAAGAAACCAACTTAATGAAATAAGGAAGTCAATAAAAGACATGAGTAAGGAAATAGAAATAATGAAAAGATACCAATCAGAAATACTAGAAATAAAAGCACAATAAGCCAAATAGAAAATTCTGTAGAAAGTCTCACCAGTAGAATGGATCAAGGACAGGACAGAATATCTAAACAGGTGGCAGACTTAATATAGTCCAACAAAGAGAAAGACAAACTAATAGGAAGGCATGAATGGGAATTTCAAGACATTCGGGACACTATGAAAAGATCAAACATAAGAATTCAAGGCACAGTACAAGGAGAAGAAATTCACTCCAAAAGCATAACAGGTATTTTCAACAAAATCATAGAAGCAAACTTCCACCAAGTAGGGAAAGTGATGCCAATACAGATACAGGAAGCCTATAGAATGCCAAACAGAGAAAATCAGGAAAGAACCTCTCACCATCATATTATAATTAAACTACAAAACACAGAAACAAAAGAAAATATATTGAAAGCTGTTAGAAAGAAAAATCAAGTCACATACAAAGGCAAGCCCATGAGGATAACAGCAGATTACCCAACAAAAACTTGAAAAGCCAGAAGGGCTTGAAATGATGTATTCCAAGTTCTGAAAGATAACAACTATTAAACAAGATTACTTTATCCTGCAAAGCTATCCATTCAAATAGACAGAGAAATAAGGACATTTCACAACAAAAGCAGGCTAAAATAATAGATATGGACCAAGCTAGCTCTACAGAAAATACTTGAAAGGATCCTCCAAGCTGAAGAGAAAGAAAAGCACACACATAAGGAACCTGGAAAAAAAACAAACCACACTCATATACTAGTCAATACAAGATAGCAAAGGGAAACCCAGAAAAACTACAAAATAAGAAAAATGAAAAAAATTAATGCACACCTTTCAATAATAACTCCGTTTTATTCTTTTTTCAGATTGTCGAGGTAGGGTCTCACTCTAGCTCAGGCTGACCTGGAATTTACTATGTAGTCTCAGGGTGGCCTCAAACTTACAGTGATCCTCCTACCTTTGCCTCCCCAAAATAATCACTTTTATTTATTTTTTTTTAATTTTTATTAACATTTTCCATGATTATAAAATATATTCCATGGTAATTCCCTCCCTCCCCACCCCCACACTTTACCGTTTGAAATTCCATTCTCCATCATATTACCTCCCCATTACAATCATTGTAATTACATATATACAATATCAACCTATTAAGTATCCTCCTCCCTTCCTTTCTCCACCCTTTATGTCTCCTTTTCAACTTACTGGCCTCTGCTACTAAGTATTTTCATTCTCACGCAGAAGCCCAGTCATCTGTAGCTAGGATCCACATATGAGAGAGAACATTGGCGCTTGGCTTTCTGGGCCTGGGTTACCTGACTTAGTATAATACTTTCCAGGTCCATCCATTTTTCTGCAAATTTCATAACTTCATTTTTCTTTACCGCTGAGTAGAACTCCATTGTATAAATGTACCACATCTTCATTATCCACTCATCTGTTGAGGGACATCTAGGCTGGTTCCATTTCCCAGCTATTATAAATTGAGCAGCAATAAACATGGTTGAGCATGTACTTCTAAGGAAATGAGATGAGTCCTTTGGATATATGCCTAGGAGCGCTATAGCTGGGTCATATGGTAGATCAATCTCTAGCTGCTTTAGGAACCTCCACACTGTTTTCCACAATGGCTGGACCAAATTGCATTCCCACCAGCAGTGCAGAAGGGTTCCTTTTTTTCCACATCCCCGCCAACATTTATGATCATTTGTTTTCATGATGGTGGCCAATCTGACAGGAGTGAGATGGAATCTCAATGTAGTTTTAATCTGCATTTCCCTGATGACTAGTGACGTAGAACATTTTTTTAGATGCTTATATGCCATTCGTATTTCTTCCTTTGAGAACTCTCTATTTAGCTCCATAGCCCATTTTTTGATTGGCTTGTTTGATTCGTTATTATTTCACTTTTTGAGTTCTTTGTATATCCTAGATATTAATCCTCTATCAGATATATAGCTGGCGAAGATTTTTTCCCATTCTGTAGGTTGCCTCTTTGCTTTTTTCACTGTGTCCTTTGCGGTGCAAAATCTTTGTAATTTCATTAGGTCCCAGTGGTTAATCTGTGGTTTTATTGCCTGAGCAATTGGGGTTGTATTCAGAAAGTCTTTGCCAAGACCAATATGTTGAAGGGTTTCCCCTACTTTTTCCTCTAGCAGTTTCAAAGTTTCCGGTCTGATGTTAAGGTCTTTAATCCATTTGGACTTAATTCTTGTGCATGGCGAGAGAGAAGAATCTATTTTCATCCTTCTGCAGATATTTATCCAGTTTTCAAAACACCATTTGCTGAAGAGGCTGTCTCTTCTCCAATGAGTATTTTTGGCATTTTTATCGAATATCAGGTGGCTATAGCTACTTGGGATTACATCTGGGTCCTCTATTCTGTTCCACTGATCTACATGTCTGTTTTTGTGCCAGTACCATGCTGTTTTTGTTACTATGGCTCTGTAGTATAGGGTAAAATCAGGTATGGTGATACCACCAGCCTCTTTTTTGTTGCTCAGTATTATTTTAGATATTCGAGGTTTTTTGTGATTCCAAATGAATTTTTGGATTGTTTTTTCTATTTCCATGAAGAAAGCCTTTGGAATTTTGATAGGGATTGCATTAAATGTGTAGATTGCTTTAGGTAAGATTGCCATTTTCACGATATTGATTCTTCCAATCCAGGAACAAGGGATGTTTCTCCACTTTCTAGTGTCTTCTGCAATTTCTCGCTTGAGTGTTTTAAAGTTCTCATTGTATAGATTCTTTACTTCCTTGGTTAGGTTTATTCCAAGGTATTTTTTTTTTTTTTGATGCAATTGTGAATGGGAGTGATTCTCTGATTTCATCCTCTGTGTGTTTGTTGTTAGCATATATGAAGGCTACTGATTTCTGTGTATTTATTTTGTATCCTGCTACATTGCTGTAGGTTTTGATCAGCTCTAACAGCTTGCTAGTAGAGTCTTTAGGGTCCTTTATGTATAGAATCATGTCATCTGCAAATAATGATAACTTGATCTCTTCCTTTCCAATTTGTATCCCTTTTATGTGTGTCTCTTGCCTTATTGCTATGGCTAAGACTTCCAAAACTATATTAAATAGAAGTGGGGACAGTGGACACCCTTGTCTTGTTCCTGATTTTAGTGGAAAAGCTTCCAGTTTTTCCCCATTTAGTAATATGTTGGCTGTAGGCTTGTCATAAATAGCGTTTATTATATTGAGATATGTTCCTTCTATTCCCAGTCTCTGTAGGACTTTTATCATGAAGGGATGTTGGATTTTGTTGAACGCTTTCTCTGAATCTAATGAGATCATGTGATTTTTGTCCTTCAGCCCATTTATGTAATGTATTACATTTATAGATTTGTGTATGTTGAACCATCCCTGCATCTCTGGGATAAAGCCTACTTGGTCAGGGTGAATGATCTTTTTGATATACTCTGGTATTCTGTTTGTTGAGAATTTTTGCATCTATGTTCATGAGGGAGATTGGTCTGTAATTTTCTTTTTTTGTTCTATCTTTGCCTGGTTTTGGTATCAGGGTGATGCTGGCCTCATAGAAGGAGTTTGGTAGAATTCCTTCTTTTTCTATTTCCTGGAAAAGCTTAAGAAGCAATGGTGTTAGCTCTTCCTTAAAAGTCTGGTAAAATTCAGCAGTGAATCCATCCGGGCCTGGGCTTTTTTTAGTTGGGAGATTATTGATAACTGTTCGGATCTCCATGTTTGTTATAGGTCTATTTAAGTGATTAATCTCATTTTGATTTAATTTAGGTAGGTCATATAGATCAAGGAAATCATCCATTTCTTTCAGATTTTCATACTTTGTGGAGTATATGCTTTTATAGTATGTCCCTATGATTTTTTGAATTTCTCTGGAATCTGTTGTGATGTTACCTTGTTCATCTCTGATTTTATTAATTTGTGTCTCTTCTCTCTTTCTTTTGGTCAGATTTGCTAAGGGTTTATCAATCTTGTTTATCCTTTCAAAGAACCAACTCTTTGTTTCATTAATTCTTTGGATTGTTCTTTTTGTTTCTATTTCATTAATTTCTGCCCTAATCTTTATTATTTCTTCCTGTCTACTAATTTTTGGTTTGCCTTGTTCTTCTTTTTCCAAGGCTTTAAGGCGAAGCATTAGGTCGTTTACTTGCGACCTTTCTAATTTCTTAATATAGGCACTTAAGGCTATAAATTTACCTCTTAGAGCTGCCTTCATTGTGTCCCAGAGATTTTGGTATGTTGTGTTCTCATTATCATTTGACTCTATAAATTTTTTGATTTCCTTTTTGATTTCTTCATTGACCCACTCATAATTTAGTAGTGTATTGTTTAGTTTCCATGATTTTGTGTATGCTCTATAGCCTTTCTTGCTACTGATTTGTAGTTTAATTCCATTGTGGTCAGATAGAATGCAAGGAATTATTTCAATTTTCCTGATTTTGTTAAGATTTGCTTTGTGTCCTAATATATGGTCTACCTTAGAGAATGTTCCATGTGCTGCTGAAAAGAATGTATATTCTGCAGCCTTTGGATGAAATGTCCTGTATATATCTGTTAGGTCCATTCCTTCTATGACCTCATTTAGTCCAGATGCCTCTCTGTTTATTCTTTCCCTGGATGACCTGTCAATTGATGAGAGTGGGGTGTTAAAGTCACCCACCACCACTGTGTTTGGTGTTATCTGTGACCTTAGTTCTAATAGTGTTTGTTTGACGAATTTGGGAGCCCCCATGTTAGGTGCATATATGTTTAGGATTGTAATGTCCTCCTGTTGGAGTGTGCCCTTAATCAATATAAAGTGACCTTCCTTATCTTTCTTGACTAACGTGGGACTAAAGTCTACCCAGTCTGATATTAGGATAGCAACCCCTGCTTGTTTTCTAGGCCCATTTGCTTGAAACACCGTCTTCCAACCTTTCACCCTAAGATAATGTCTATCCTTTGTAGAAAGGTGAGTTTCTTGGAGACAACAAATTGTAGGATCCTGCTTTTTAACCCAGTCTGCAAATCTATGTCTTTTCGTTGGGGCATTGAGACCGTTGATATTAAGAGATATTATTGAAAGGTGTGTATTTATGTTTGCCATTTTTGTGTGTGTGTGTGTGTTACTGGTTCTACCTGTGCTCTCTTCTGTTAACTGGTATTTGAGTATAGCTTGTTTTTTCTAGGTTCCTTATATGTCTGCTTTTCCTTTTGTTCAGCATGGAGGATTCTATCAAGTATTTTCTGTAGAGCTGGTTTTGTCTTCAAATAGTCCTTTAACCTGCTTTTGTCATGGAATGTCTTTATTTCTCCATCTATTTGAATGGATAACTTTGCAGGATAAAGTAACCTTGGTTGACAGTTGTTATCTTTCAGAACTTGGAATATATCACTCCAAGCCCTTCTGGCTTTAAAAGTTTGTGTTGAATAATCTGCTGTAATCCTGATGGGCTTGCTTTTGTAGGTAACTTGATTTTTCTCTCTAACTGCTTTCAATATTTTTTCTTTGGTTTGTGTGTTTGGAAGTTTGATTATAATATGGCGAGGAGAGGTTCTTTCTGGGTTTTGTCTGGCTGGGGTTCTAAAGGCTTCTTGTAACTGTATTGGCACCTCTTTCCCAATTTGGGGGAAATTTTCCTCTATGATTTTGTTGAAGATGCCTACTATGCCTCTGGAGTGGAGTTCTTCTCCTTCTACTATGCCCTGAATTCTTATATTGGATCTTTTCATAGTGTCCCGAATATCTTGAAATTCCCACTCATACTTTTCTATAAGTTTGTCTTTCTCTTTGTTGGACTGCATTAGCTCTGCCACCTGGTCTTCTAGCTTAGATATTCTGTCCTCTCCCTCATCCATCCTACTGGTGAGATTTTCTACAGAGTATTTTATTTCATTAACTGTGTTCTTCATTGCTAGTAATTCTGACTGATTTTTCTTTATTATTTCTATTTCCCTATTTATGTCTTGTATTGCCTTCTTTATTTCATTAAATTGGTGTCCTGCCTCTTCTTTGATTCCTTTGATTTCCTCTTTGATATATTCTTTGATTGTTTTCATGTGTTCTTTGACCTCTTTGAACATATTTATAATTATTCTTTTGAACTCTTTCTCAGGCATTTCCTCTAACTCTTTCTCACTGGAGGACATTTCTGATGCATTAATACTTTTAGGTGTATTTATATCGTCTTGCTTTGTAGTGTTTCTTGTGTTATAATGTATATATTTTTGCATCTTGGATTAAGTTAATGCTTGGATTTTCTAGCTAGCTGTGTATTCTTAGCTGTATCAATTGATTTGATGTAATATATTTTCAGGGTAGGACCTTAAGGTATTAGGTGTGGCTCTTAAGACTCTCAGAATATCTACAAAGATGTTCTTATGGGTTGAGGTTCCCTGCTATAGGAGTATTCAAGCAGGCTGAGTGGAATAAAATACAGGTAGATTCTAAAATTTAACTAAACACTGTACACATTCAATCAAAAACAGCCCCGAGTATGTATGCAAGAGTAGTTATTATAATGACCAGATCCTCTATCAACAAAGAGGTTTAGATTTCTGGTCTGTTGAGGGATCCAAGTCAGCTTGTGACCAAGTGAGACCCTTCCCTGGTGCAATCCCAGTTACCTTGGGTGATTTTGGTCTCAGTCAAGTTTCTGCCTGGGTTGTCGGGCTGCTGTTCTGATTTCTGGAGCTGGGCACTTGCTTTTCCTATGGGGCAAACCGAGCCGCTGCTGCTGCCTCTGCTGCTGCCGTAGCTGCCACCACCGGAGCCATCACCGCTGCTGAAGCTGCCGCTGCCGTGTCCACCGCCGCTGCTCCCCCCGAGGCCGCTGCTGCGGGATCTGCCGCCGCTGCCGCTCCTGGGTCCGCTGCTGCTGGGGCCGCTGGTACCGGTGCTGGAGCCGCTGAAGTTGCTGCCGAACTCTGCTCCTGCTTGGGTCCCGCTGTCAGTCCAAGTTGGCGTGGCCAGGTTCCGGGCCGCTGCTGTGTTCGCTGGAGCTGGGTTCAGGCGTTGGGGGAGGGGAGGGAGCCGCGTCTGCTCTGGATCTCTCGCTGCTCCACGTGTTCTTCTACCTCGCGGTCTTCTCCTCCGCTGCTCGCTGCCGCTCTCCCCTCACGTTTCCCGAGTTGCGGAGAGCGTGGTGTGAGGGGAAAATCCCGCACCTGGCTTTTCCTGCGGCTTGAGCCAAGTCTGGCGGTTTTCTGCTGCGCCGCGGCTGCGGCGGTTGGCCGAGCTGCCGGAGCCGCTTTTCCCACCTGTGCAGGCTCTGGATGCTCTATAACTCTTCTACTTCTCCGCTGCCGCCTCAATTTCCTATACACCTCACTTTTTAGTAAAAGTGTGTATTTTGCTGAGTTTTTTTGGTCTTTTTCCCCCCTAGGCAGCTTTGGCGTGGTACCTATGCCGCCATCTTAACCGGAAGTCCAATAATCACTTTTAATATCAATGGACTCAATGCCCCAACAAAAAGACACAGGTTGCAGACTGGAGTAAAAGCAGGAGCCTTCAATTTGTTGCCTCCAAGAAACTCACCTTTTCACAAAGGATGGACACTATCTTATAGTGAAAGGTTAAAAAATGGTGTTTCAAGCAAATGGGTCTAAAATACAAGCAGGGGTCACTCTACTAGTATCTAACAACATAGACTTCAGACCAACATTAGTTAGGAAATATAAGGAAGGACACTTTATATTGATAAAAGGAACACCCCAACAAGAAGATACTACAACACTAAACATATATGCACCTAACATGGGGGCTTTCAATTTCATCAAACACTATTACAACCAAGGTCACAAGCCAGGCATGGTGGCATATGCATTTAATTCCAGCACTCAGGAGGCAGAGGTAGGAGGATCACTGCGAGTTCAAGGACACCCTGAGACTACATAGTGAATTCCAGGTCAGTCTGGACTAGAGTGAGACTCTACCTTGAAAAACCAATAATAATAATAATAACAACAACAATAATAATGAAAAATAAATAAATAAATAAAAGAAAAAAGAAAAAGAACTAAGACCAGAGATAACACAAAACATAGTTGTAGTGTGTTGTGACTTCAACACCCCACTCTCATCCATCACGTGACAGGTAAATCCCAGCAAAAAATAAACAGAGATGCATCCAGATTAAATGAGGTCATAGAACAAATGGATTTAACAGATATCTACAGAATATTGCACCCAAATGCTGCAGAATACAGATTCTTCTCAGCAGTACATGCAACATTCTCTAAAATAGACCATGTATTAGGACACAAAGCAAATCTTAACCAATACAAGAAAATTGAAATAATTCCTTGCATCCTATCTGATCACAAAGAGATTAAACTACAAATCAATAGTAATAAAAGCCATAGAGCATAGACAAAATGATGCAAATGAATCAATGCACTACTGAATTATGAAGGGGTCAATGAAGAAATCAATAAGAAAGCTGGGTGTGCTGGCACACCCCTTAAATTTCAGCACATGGGAGGTAGAGGTTGATGGATCACCATGAGTTTGAGGCCACCCTGAGACTACATAGTTAATTCCAGGTTAGCATGGACTAGAGCAGTTTTGCCAGATGCCTGCATGGAGACCTGATGGAGCCGTAAGTATGAACCGTGGCATGCAGTGGAGACCCAGTGGAAATGCTGGGACCATGAGATGGCTGCTAATGAAAGCTGCCAGCCTTAGATGAAGTTTTTCAAGAGTTTGAGCAGCCAAGCTGGAGGGGTGGAATTGGAACTCCAGAGACTTGTTGCTGGTTAGAATTATCGGACTTGGAGCTACAGAGTTTGTTGTTTGCCCCGGTTGTTTTAAATCTTGTATTGGTTGAATATTTCTTTGCTATGCTGTTGCAGTCCGGTTCGCATTGCTGGTAGAAATCACCCAACCAAGAGCAGCTTCTGGGAAAAAGAGATTTATTTTGGCTTACAGGCTTGAGGGGAAGCTCCACGATGGCAGGGGAAAACGATGGCATGAGCAGAGGGTGGACATCACTCCCTGGCCAACATAAGGTGGACTACAGCAACAGGAGGGTGTGCCAAACACTGGCATGGGGAAACTGGCTATAAAGCCCATAAGCCCGCCCCCAACAATACACTCCCTCCAGGAGGAATTAATTCCCAAATATCCATCAGCTAGGAACCTAGCATTCACAACACCTAAGTTTATGGGGGACAACTGAATCAAACCACCACATATGCCCAATGCCATCTTTTGAAGTGTGAATGTTTATTCTATGCCATTATGGGTATTTTGGGAATTTTCTGGTATTAAGGCTCACTTAAAAGCCTTTGGATTACAGGGATATTTGAACATCATTAGGATTGATAAAACTGATGGGGACTCTTGAAGTCATACTGAATGTGCAGCATTTTACATCATAAATGATTATCAGTTTATGGGGGCCAGGGCGAAAGTCATGGTTTGACTCAGGTGTCCCCCATAAACTTAGGTGTCTTGAATGCTAGGTTCCCAGCTGATGGAGTTTTGGGAATTAATGCCTCCTGGAGGGAGTGTATTGTTGGAAGGGAGGGGGGCTTATGGGTGTTATAGCCAGTTTCCCCACATCAGTGTTTGACACACTCTCCTGTTGCTATTGTCCACCTTATGTTGGCCAGGGTGTGAGGTCCACCCTCTGCTCATGCCATCATTTTCCCTGCCATCATGTACATTACTCCTCAAGCCTGTAACCCAAAATAAACCTCTTTATTTCCCACAAGCTGCTCTTGGTTGGGTTATTTCTACCAGCAATGTGAACCTGAATGCAACAGCGCCATTTCAACAGATACCAGAGAAAATTTTAAAAATCATTGGGACATACTACAAGAATATATTCTCCACTAAGTTCAAAAATCTGAAAGAAATTGATTATTTTCTTGATTTATATGAGCTACCAGAATTAAATCAAGATGAGATTAATCACATTCCATGAATCTATGGTCTTACTTGTGTGACACCAGACCCCACAACATCTGGGGGGCTTGCCCTGCATCCACATTTCAAGACCTCCTCCCCAACTCTGGGGCAACCAAACCTGGGAAGGACCCCTAATCTTGGCCCTAGAACCATATCTCCATCTGTCTTCATGTTCCTGGTTTTGGAGTTGGTAGCAAGCCATTGATGGGGAACTTTTACCCAGGACTGCCAGACCCCTCCTTTACTGGGTGAGAAACCTCCAGAGCTGCTTTCTCCACTTTTTTTTTTTTTTTTTTTTGAGGTAGGGTCTCACTCTAGCTCAGGCTGACCTGGAATTAATTATGTAGTTTCAGGGTGGCCTCGACACACAATGATCCTCCTACATCTGCCTCGCAAGTGCTGGGATTAAAGGTGCATCACCACACTGCCCGGCTCTCCATTCTTTTTGTTTTTCTGGTTTGCATGCTTGTCTGGGTCCAAGAGGGAAGCTGGACACAGCATTAATTCCCCTGGATGCAGGTATGAGGGGATGTTCTTGACCTTCTCTGGCTCCATTTGGAGATTTCGAATGGAGATCTGTTTCTGGTTCAGTTTTTTTGTTTAACAGCACAACTTTTTCTGGCTCAGTTTAAGTAAGCAGTGTCAGGACAGCCGTTATTGCTAGCATGTTTGTGTTTGTTGGTGGTGGTGTGTTCATTTGTCTTGTCCTTGTCTGTGGAGATATGGGTCAAAATCATTCTGTTGAAAAACCTCCTTTAAAGTTGGTTAAAAAGTGGGGCTGGAGAGATGGCTTAGCAGTTAAGCACTTGCCTGTGAAGCCTAAGGACCCCGGTTCGAGGTTTGATTCCCCAGGATCCACATTAGCCAGATGTACAAGGGGCGCATGCATCTGGAGTTCATCTGCAGTGGCTGGAAGCCCTGGGGTGCCCATTCTCTCTCTCTCTCTCTCTCTCTCTCTCTCTCTCTCTCTCTCTCTGCCTTGTTCTCTGTCTGTCGCTCTATTAAAAAAAAAAATTGGGGGCTGGAGAGATGGCTTAGCGGTTAAGCACTTGCCTGTGAAGCCTAAAGGACCCCGGTTCGAGGCTCGGTTCCCCAGGTCCCACGTTAGCCAGATGCACAAGGGGGCGCATGTGTCTGGAGTTCATTTGAGTGGCTGCCCTGGCGCTCCCCTTCTCTCTCTTTCCCTCTATCTGTCTTTCTCTCTGTGTCTGGCGCTCTCAAATACATAAAAAAAAAAAAAAATTTAAATTGGTTAAAAAGCACTTTGAAGATCTTCAGAAAAAAATAAAAAGATAAACATTAAATGAGCTAGGCCTATCATCCTAGCTACTTGGGAAGCTGAGACAGGAGGATCTACAATTCAAGGTCCCAATGTGGTAGCCTGACTCCATATTTTAAATCATGTGACTTTTAAATTGCTTGATAAAAATAAGTAAATAATTTTTAATTTGAACTGTGTATGATATTTCCTCTTTCATTTGGGCTTTAAACAAATAAGACATTGTTTATGGATGCCTTTTGGTTTCTTTATTAATCCAAATAGTCCAACAGCTCTCTCCTAAAGTTTTTGTTGGCATTTTATTTATTTCAAAGTGTTTTTGTTTTTTTCTTTAAAAGTCAGATTTAACTGAAGCATATGATGAGCTAAAATCTTATGTAAACAAAGCCACATTTTGCCACATTATCTCATAAATATAATTACTGAGTTTATGTTCTAGGTAAACTTCAACTTACATACAGGATTATTAAAAACATCACAATTCAAAAAAAAGAAAGGAATGAGAAATAGAAGTAACATATCTCAACATAATATAGGTGATTTATGACAAACCTATTGCCAACATAATACTAAGTAGCCAAAACCTTGAAGGTTTTCCACTAAGATCAGGAACAAGACAAAGGTGTCCACTGTCCCCACTTTTATTTAATATAGTATTGGAAGTCTTAGCCATAGTAAAAAGGCAAGAGACACATATAAAAGAGATATAAATTGGAAGGAAGAGATCAAGTTATCATTATTTGCAGATGACATGATTCTATACATAAAGGACCCTATAGACTCTATCAACAAACTGTTAGAGCTGATACACACTCATAGCTGAAAACCTCCTCCATATAGACCAGCTGACAGAAAGCTGGGAAAAGCTATGCTGCATGCAATTCAATGGGAGAGAGGAAAATCACCACTGGAGATACTCAACAGTGGACACTGCCAGCCTTAAATTTGGCCAGCCAGGCCAAATGATCCAATGGATGCAATAGTGGCATGTTTGTTATGGGGAAAACCAACTGCTCTCTAATTGGACTGGAGGCCTGCTCCATGGGAGGGAATACAACTCTGATACTGAAAACCTACACCAGGGGTAGTCATGAGCCCTAGGGGTGTAATGTCTGCTACTGTCTGGCTAAATGTATATACTATGCTCACCAAACTGGCCAGTAAGCATTTCTCTTAATGTTCGTACCCATATATTAATGCTTCTCTCACTTTTGGTTAGAGAAGCTTCTCTTTTCAGATTTAAGTAACTTTGGGATGACTCAGAAGGCACCATGGTACTGAGGAGTGACAAAGGAGTGCTCAGCACTGAAATATCTCTATCACATCTTCCAAGGCTTAGTCATTGCAGAAGAAATGGCAGAAAGAATGTAAGAGCCAAAGAAAGGGTAGGACTCCTTACGATGTGCTCCTCTAGATGCAAAATGGCCTGGATGTCCATGACCTGACAGTGTCTGACACTACCGATTTAAGACCATCATATTAGGAGGGAAAGATGATGACAGCAAAATAAAAGAGAGACTGATTGAGTGGGGGAGGGATATGATGGAAAGTGGAGTTTTAAAGGGGAAAGTGGAGGGAGGGAGGGAATTACCATGGAATATTACTTATAATTATGGAAGTTGTCAATTAAAAAAAGAAAAATGATTTGACTGGATGTGGTGATGCACGCCTTTAATCCCAGCACTCGGGAGGCAGAGGTAGGAGGATCACTGAGAGTTCAAGGCTACCCTAAGACTACATAGTGAATTCTAGGTCAGCCTCAGCTACAGTGAGACCCTATCTCGAAAAAAGAAAAAAAAGAAAGAAATTTGTAGGGAAATGGATGCACCTGGAAAGGATTATACTAAGTGAGGTAACACAGGCTCAGAAAGCCAAGTGCCACATGTTCTCTCTCATATGTGGATCCTAGCTACAAATAATTGGACTTCTATGTGAATTGAAATAAAACTCAGTAGCAGAGACTAGTAAGCTAGTAGGGGATGGGATATAAGGGAAAGAAAGGGAGGGAGAGAGGACTAAATAGGATGGTATTGTATACATGTAAGTAGCAGAACAGATTAATGGGGGTGGAAAGGCCTAAGTGAGGTCAGGGGAAGAGCTTGAGTAAAGGAAAGATGGAGGGAAGGCTTATCAAAATCTAAGAGGCTATGAATAAGTCATAAGAAAACCTACCTTTTTGGACAATGAAATACCCAGAAGCCATAGATTGTTACTAGAAAATTTTCAGTGCCAGGGATGGGATACCTTCCAATGAGTTGTTGTCCAGGGAGGTCCCTGATGCCCTCAAAACATTACAGGCCATTGCTGAAGCCCTTGGATTCCCAACAGTAATAGATGGTAAGACGCTATTGCTGAAGACTCCACATCCTTGGGCTGCAAGGTCACTGAGAAATCCTGCTGGAACTGAGCTGAAAACTTCCTCCATGTAGATCAACTGAGAGAAAGCTGGAAAAAGCTATGCTGCATGCAGTTCACAGGGAGAGAGAGAAATCACCAGTAGAGATACTCAACAGTGGACACTGGCAGCCTTAAATTTGGCCAGCCAGGCCAAATGAGCCAATAGGTGCAAAAGTGGAATGTCTGTTATGGGGGAAACCAACCGCTCTCTAATTGGTCTGGACGTCCATTCCATGTGAGAGAACACATCCCTGATACTGAAAACCTATGACAGGGGTAGTTATGAGCCCTAGGGGTGTAACGTCTGATGGTGTCTGGATAAATGTATATACTATGCTCATCAAACTGCCTGGTAAGCACTTCTCTTAATGTTCATACCCGTAAATTAATGCTACTCTCACTTTTGGTTAGAGAAGCTTCTTTTTTCAGATGGTGGTGACCTTGAGATGACTCAGAAGGCACCATGGTGCTGAGAAGAAGTGACAGAGGAGTGCTTAGCACTGAAACATCTTTCTCACACCTTCTAAGGCTCAGGGTCCATTGCAGAAGGGGTAGCAGAAAGAATGTAAGAGCCAAAGGAAGGGTAGGACTCCTTACAACATGCTACTCCAGACCCAAAATGGCCTGGTTATCCATGACCTCATGGTGCCTGACACTACCTACACTAGACCATCATAATAGGAGGAAAACATGATGACATCAAAATAAAAAGAGAGTGAGACTGCAAAGGGGAAAGTGGGGGGAGGGAGGAAATTATCATGGGTTATTGTTTATAATTATGGAAATTGTCAATAAAAAATAAATTAAAAATTAAAATAATAAAAAATATGGTATTATGAACAGTGGGAACTACAATGAAAACTTCCAACAAAGGATGTTCAAAATCTCTGTGTTAAAATTATAAACTCTAAAATATTAGTGTACAAAGAGTAATGGTGAAGTCGTATAGCCCAGTGGTAGAGGAGCATTTGCCTAGCATGTACAAAGCTTTTGGTTCACTCCCGGTACCAAGAGAAGTGGAAAAGGAGAAAACCTAAATAGAAGATTATGTTATGTTCATAAAATGGTACACTCAGCACATAAAGATGTAAATTCTCCCAAATCCAGTCTACAGACTTAACATCAGGCACTGTCCTGATTGTTTTTGGAAATGATAAAGTGATCTTATAATTCATAAGGAAATGAAGACTCAGGAATAGCTAAGACCATCTTGATGATTTAATGTATCAGGTAGCCATTTTTTATCATAAGGCTAAAATAATGAACATATCATATATAAGGTATTATGCTATTGATTCAAATGACAGTGGAAAAGACACAAATCTATGGAAGCATGGGTACTTCGTTTATATGGTACAGCATAATGTGAGAAAGTGACAGTTATTTATGACCCATAGATTCATGGATAGCCACGAAGAAAAGAAAAGAAGAAAAATGGTGCTAGGTCAGTGATAGAGTGCTGGCCTTACTTGCACAAGACCTTAGGTTCAAACCCCTGTACTGAATTAAAAGGGGGGGGGAGGTAGAGAGAAAAGAAGGGAGAATTTGGAAGAAATATGAAAGAAGGGAAGAAGGGAGAAAGGAAAGAAAATGAAAAGAAACGTGACCCTACCATATGACATACACAAAAACTAAATCTACACCAGAAATCTAAATATGTAAGGAAAGCAGTATCTCTCCCAGAAAATAACATAAGAAAATATCTTCATACTATCAGGATGGGAATATATTAACAGCACACAAAAGTACTAAACTGCCAGTTGTGGTGGTGCAGGCCAGTAGGAAATTGCTGAAGAGGTGAAGGCAGGATGATCAGGAGTTCAAAGCCAGCCTGGGCTAAACATTTTAGAGGTAGGTATCTCGCCTACCCTAAGACTACCCTAAGGCCACCCTGAGACTACATAGTGAATTCCAGGTCAGCCTGGGCTACAGTGAGACCCTGCTTTGGAAAACAATAACAAAAGTAACATAATGGAAACAGTCTATGAACTTGAATACATTAAAGTTAGGAACTCCTGTTTATTTAAAGACATTCAAGAGAATAAAAAGACAAACCATGGAACTGGAAAACAGTCACTTCACATATAACCAATAAAGAGCACATGTTTAAAATGTAAAAAGAGGGCTGGAGAGATGGCTTAGCGGTTAAGCGCTTGCCTGTGAAGCCTAGGACCCCAGTTCGAGGCTCGGTTCCCCAGGTCCCACGTTAGCCAGATGCACAAGGGGGCGCACGTGTCTGGAGTTCATTTGCAGTGGCTGGAAGCCCTGGCGCGCCCATTCTCTCTCTCTTCCTCTATCTGTCTTTCTCTCTGTGTCTTTTGCTCTCAAATAAATAAATCAAAAATGGACAAAAAATATTTTAAAATATAAAAAGAATTCTTTAAAAACAGGCTAGAGAGATGGCTCAGTGATTGTGTTTTCTGCATATGCATGAGGGCATGAGGGGACCTAAGACCACCCAAGTTTGAATCTCTAAAACCCACATAAACTAGGTGTCACTATACATTACTGTAATTCCAGCCCTGCAGGGGAGCAGAGACCCAAGAGCCAGAGCTGGTGCAGAAAGAGAGAAAGAAAGAGAGAGAGAGAGGGAGGGAGGGAAGGAGGGAGGGAGGGAGGGAGGAAGGAAGGAAGGAAGGGTTGGAGAGATGGCTTAAGAGTTAAGGCACTTACCTACAAAGCCTAAGGACCTGAGTTCGATTCCCCAGTACCCATGTAAAGCCAGATGCAGTGCTGCAAGCATCTGGAATTTGTTTGCAACTGCTAGATGCCCTGACACACCCATTCTCTCTCTCTCTTCTCTATCTCTATATCTCTCTCTCCTTCTGTGCTTGCAAATAAATTTAAAAAATGAATGAAAGAAAGAAGAAGGAAGGAAATGGCAAACTACAGGATCAAGAAGTGACTCCACCTCAAACAAGAATGGATGGAAAAGAGGCAAAAGAAGGGAGGAGTGCTTTGCAATACTATCTTTCAGACACAACGTGGCCCTAGCACTCATGTCCTCACAGTGACGGAAGCTACCTATAGAAGACCTGCATCATAGAAGAGTAAAAACAATGGCATCAAAATAGAAGAGAGACTAGTTGGGAAGAAGGGAGGGGGAACAGAAGGTGCATGCCTTTAATCCCGGCACTTAGACAGATGGATCGCTGTGAGTTTGAGGCCAGCCTGGGCTACAGAGTGAGTTCCAGGTTAGTCTGGGCTAGAGTGAGATCCTGCTTCAAGAAAAAGTGGAGGTGGGGAGCTAAAACTAAAAAGTCTGACAAGAAGGGCTGGGGTTTATTTAGATCAGCAGTATAGCTGCCTAGCATATGAGAAGCCCTGAGTTCAGTCTCCATCACTGAAAACAACAAAAGTCTAATATGGAATTCTGAGTGTGGGTGTGAAAAAGGAGCTGTGGGAACTTCCATACTCATGTAGAATACATTTGTAAAACCATTCAGAAACTGATATTATCTTTAAAATTAAATATTTATATATCTCAGGACTAGCAAGTCTTCTGTCGTATACTTTCCTGATACCAAAATGCAATACAAGGAAATTCGTACAGAAATATTCATTGTAACCCTGTTATCATTTTCTTTTTTTCTTTTCTTCCCCCCCTCCCCCAAGGTAGGGTCTCACTCTAGCTCATGCTGACCTGAAATTCACTATGTAATCTCAGGGTGGCCTTGAACTCATGGCGATCCTCCTACCTCTGCCTCCTGAGTGCTGGGATTAAAGGCATGCGCCACCACGCCCGGCCATTTTCTTATTTATCTATGTGTGTATGTATGTATGTATGTATATGATGGTGTGTGTACATGCACATATGCCACAAGCATATGTGGAGATCAGAGGACAACCTTGGAGGGTTGGTCCTCTCCTTCCCCCTTGTTTGAGATAGGGTCTGTCTTGTTATTTTTCCCACTGGGATTCTCCTGATTCCATTGCTGTAGACCCTTGGAATTATAGGCACATTCACCATTTCTGTATGCAGCTTTCTTTCTTTCTTTCTTTCTTTCTTTTTTTTTTTTTTTTTTTTGAGTTTTCAAGGTAGGGTCTCACTCTGGCTCAGGCTGACCTGAAATTCACTCTGTAGTCAGGGTGGGCTCAAACTCTCAGCGATCCTCCTACCTCTGCCTCCCGAATGCTGGGATTAAAGGCGTGCGCCACCACGCCCGGCTTGCATGCAGCTTTATGTAGGTGCTGGGGATCCAAATGCTGGTGAGCAGGCTTGCACAGCAAAGCAAGTACCTTTAAAGACTGAACATACCTGTTTTCAAATTTAAAAAATACTGTAAACAGTTGCCCAACAATGATAAAATAGTTAAATAACCTATAATATGTCTATAATATGTCTATACACTGGAATCCTGTGTAGCACTGAAAATGAATGGACATCACTCATTGAAATGAATGATTTGGGCTGAAGAGATGGCTTAGCGGTTAAGCGCTTGCCTGTGAAGCCTAAGAACCCTGGCTCGAGGCTCGATTCCCCAGGACCCACATTAGCCAGATACACAAGGGAGCGCACACGTCTGGAGTTCGTTAGCAGTGGCTGGAAGCCCTGGCATGCCCATTTTCTCTCTCTCTCTCTCTCTCTCTCTTTTTGTCTCTTTCTCTCTCCGTCACACTCAAATAAATAAATAAAAATGGACAAAAAAATTTTAAAAAGCCAAAAAAATGAATGATTTACACACAACAACACAGAGTAATCTCCACAGGTCACAGCAAAGTACTTATAATATGATCCCACTTATCTGGCTCACATGAGTATTGGGGAATTAAACCTGGGTCTGTAGGCTTCACAGGCAAATGAATCTCTAAGCCATCTCTCCAGCCCCCCAGTGGTTTTTTGTTTGTTTGTTTGTTTGTTTTTCAAGGTAAGGTCTCACTCTAGTTCAGGCTGACCCAGAATTCACTATATAATCTCAGGATGGCCTTGAATGCACGGTGATCCTCCTACCTCTGCCTCCTGAGTACTGGGATTAAAGGTGTGCCACCACACCTGGCCAATGTCTTATTCTTAATGCATTGTTGGAAAAAGCTACAAATGCACAAAAAGAGTGAAATGCCTATAATGACATTTTGACTCTGCCCCAAGATAGACCAGTATTAATGACTTGGCATTTTTCTAGATTTGATTGTCTGTAAATGACTATCATATATTTTTGTGTTGTCTAAAACACGAATTTTAAATGAGCAAACAGATGAGGATTCCTTAGGTTTGGGGTGTTAGTGTTAAGCTAACCCTCAGCAGGTACCTGTGGGGCATATAGAAACAGGACCTCCAACCCCAGCCTGTGCTTGCACAGGAGTGCGATGGGCATTGAAGGTTGTCTTAGTTACTGTCCCAATGCTGGGACCAAATTCCTGACAAGAAGCAAATTAAGGAAAGGGTTTATTTTGGCTGAGAGTTCAAGGTCATAGTCCACCACAGCAGGGAAGGCACGGCAGCAGGAGCTCGCGGCAGCTGCTCACGCTCGGTCCACAGAGGAGAAACAGAGAGAGAGGAGTGCTGCTGCTCAGCTTTTACTCAGCCCAGGCACCCAGCCTGTTGAGTCCTCCCAACTCAATGAACCTTGTCTAGAAAATCCCCACATTCCCAGAGAGTCATTTCCGTGGTGATTCAAAGTACTAGCAAGTTGACAACCAACGTATCATCACAGAGGTCAAGAGATTTGAAAAAGTCCCTCCATCCAAGATGCACTGTTTTTTGTTTGTTTGGTTTTTGCCTGCTTGCAGTTTCTGTTGATTGTTCAAAATATAATGAGTTTATTTAAAGGTCTTCAAGTCTAGTTGGAGAGATGTATGTTTGCAAGCAAAAGTCTAAGAACTCTTGGTAAACATTCTTGCTGCCAAGGAATCTTAAAGACATTACAGACCTTAGATGTAAAGGAAGACGGCCTTTGTGTCCAGGCAGCAGTTGAATGAACTGGGGCTTATAAGAATACCAAGGTTTACATCTAGGCTTTAGGTGACCTTGTAGAGGGGTAATTACAACTTTCCATGTCCCCATGTCCTCATGGGCCGGGGGAGCTTGTTAGTTTTCCTCAGTCATGCTTCATAAGCTTGGGCCAAATCCTTGTATACCCTGCCCCCTCCTAGAGTCCTGTAGATCTCCTGGCACCCTGCCCTTCTCCTACAGTAGGAGGGGCAACAGCAGGTAACAGCAGAGGAGGAAAAGACAGAAGAACCCACAGAAGACCTCTGAGAAAGCAGGCAGAAGAGACGTTTTCTGCTTGGCAGGAACTTCTAACCACCCCGCTCCCACGGGCTACAGGATGATCCTGTGGCCTTTCCATGAGCAGGACGCTGTGAATTCTCTCTGTGAGGTATTTCAGATCTCTGTAAGGAGGATCCGAGCTTCATCGACCTCAGATCCATCCTGCAGCCGCTCATGCAGACCTCTGCTTGTGCACACTGACTCATCCAGCTGCAATGCTGGCCCTTGTGTCCACAGTGAGTGTCCACGCCTGGGAGCAGAGGAGGACATCCATGTGCAGGACAGGGAAGCACTGAGAACTGGTCCCAAGAAAAGGACGTATACTTGGTGAAACAGCCCACGCTCCAGCATCCTTAGGATACAGAGGCTGGCTTTAATAAAATCTCACCAACTTCGCATCTTTTTCTTTTCCATTTTTTTTTTTTTTTCCTATTGGCAAGTGCAATTTAGAATGTGTGAGGTTTCAGGCTCATCTGAGCTGCCAAGCCAAAGCTCTGTCTTCCATGGGCTTCTGCTTCCTAATCCCTCTGGTGGCTCTGAATTTTGGGACTAAATCCTGCTAAGTTATCCAAGCAAAGTCACCTACAGGAAGCACTTTGCAAACTCAAGAGGGTTGAGCATTCTTCATTAATGTCCTAAAGGAGGAGGCTTCTTGGATCCTTGGGAAATTTTGCCAAACAAATGAAGGGTGCAAACACCAGAGCAGCAGAAAGCTTCAGATTAAAACCATTCCCTGGCATCTCAAAAGAAACATGTGATCCCATCAGAAGTTATTCTTGGGCTGGGGAGATGGCTCAGTGGCTAAAGGTGCTTGCTTGTAAAGTCTGACAGTCCAGGTTCAATTCCCCAGTACATTCCAAAGCCAGATGCACAGTAATGCATGTGTCTAGAGTTCATGTGCAGTGGCAAGAAAAGGTATGCACCACCACACCCAGCTTTTTTTTTTTTTTTAAGGTAGGGTCTTGTTCTAGCCCAGGCTAATCTGGAATTCATCATGTATTCTCAAAGCTGCCCTTTCCTATCTATACAACAGAAAAATGACAATTCCCTCCTTACAAGAGGATTAAATAATTCCTACATCATGAAATATTCCCTACTACACTCAGGGAACATAAAGAAAACAAAGGTCAAAGTTTCCTTGGGTAGGCCTTCTTGTGAACTTTGGCACCAGAAATTACTTCGGTGTGAATGGTAGTATCTCTCCACAGACAACAGCTCTGGGCCCAGGCCTCAGGTTCAAGGGGACATGAAGTTTTGGCTGATGCTCAGTGGTTACATTCTTGTAGAGGACTCCGCAAGGCTTCTCCTAAAGAAATCACCCACAGAGCTCCAGCTGCCCGGAGCTATAGCTTCAACATCAGAACTTCTAGCTGACTCCTCATTCACAGCTCTGCTGCTCCTTGTCCATGTGTTAAAATGTTATTCCCAGCCTCTCCCAGCACCTCAAAAAGGTAGTCCCCAAACCTCACCCACAGCCAGCTGCCTCAGTATGATTCAGTGTTCAAGCTTATTTATGAGAGACCCAGAGTTCATTTCAAATTGTCAAATGATCCCCAGTGACAAATGGCCCCTGCTATGCACAATATCGTCACAGAGGTTGTCCTTCCATGCCTCAGGGACTCTGCACTCCAGAACATCCATCACAGTGTCTGTGGTACAGAGTTACTGTGCCATCAAGTCACCAACAAATAGTAGGGGAGCAACTGATACACCTAGGCTCCACTGGCCTGTTGGATGAGTGCTGGGGAAAGGTCAGCTAGGAGGCATGCTCCAGGATAGGAACATAAACATCCAGCCACCCAGAGAAAACTGGTATGTTGGACAAGAAGATGTCATGGAGTATGCTCAGAAAATGGCAACAATTGGATTGTTTTAAGGGCTCTGCTCAAGCCCTAATGGAACCTCCAGCAGCTTCTGCACCTCTCCTGCTCACTCCCAGTTTGTCAAGTTTTTGGTATAAGTATATGAGTGTGGGGGCCACACAGGTGCCACAGTACCTGTGGAGGTCAGAGGACATCTTTGGATGTTATTTTTGGCCTTCCACCTTGTTTGAGACAGAGTCTCTCATTGTTACATTGTTCTTCACCACTGTATTCAGCAGGCTAGGGGCCCCACAGGCTTCTGGAAAATTTTGTTTCAGCCTTCCTTCTTGCCATAGGTGTTCCAGGATTAAGATGCCCACCACAGTGTTAGGCTTTGTCGTGGATTTTGAAGACCTGAACTCAGGTACAAAACTTCAGCAGCAAGCACTTTATCCACTGGAGGGAGGCCCTGGCACTCCCATCCTCTCCCTCTTCTCCCCATTCTCTCTCTGCCTCTTTCTCTCTCTCAAATAAATAAATAAAATGGTGTTGTTTTTTTTTTTTTTAAAGATGAGTCCTAAAAACTGACCTTGATTCATAATAAGTCCAGCCAAGGAGAAAAATCAAGTTCAAATTCATTCTCAAACCAAGGCAAATGCAAGCCTCCAGAAAATTCATCTATGTCTCAAAATGAAACAGTTCCACATCCCCTGCAATACAACCGCTGGGAGCAGGGAGAGCCCATGTGGGAGGGTTTCACACTGCCTGTGGAAATGCCTGGTAGTGAGCCAGCAGACAGCGCGTATCCTGAAGAGATCTGGGGTCAACCAACTCGCTGCCTGAGCCCTTAATCTGGCATCAGACCTGTTTGGATTGGCTTTTGGGGTTGGACAAATTTTTTGGATCATTTGCCAATAATTAAACATTGGGAAACATGGATAAAAATATGGATTTCCGGCTTCCCTTGAAATAGTAGATCCGGTAGCCTGAAACTGCCCTCTTGTCTGGCAGTGTCCTGTTGGACTCCCTTGCTGCTGGCAGCTGGCAGAGGCATCACCCACCCCCTTCCCCACATTCCACTGGCTAATCCCCTCCTCTTACAGAGGCCACCTGGAGCAAGGCGCAGCTGTCACCAACTTGTGTTCTTACAACACAGCTGCAAAGCCAAGACGTTTTTCGTGTTCTTCCTCCTCTACCAAAAGAGTTCAAAACCAATTAAAGCCAAAGAGCTCCATGTTTTTGGAAGGAAGGTTTTTCTTTCTCTTTCTTTCTTTCTTTCTTCCTTCCTTCCTTCCTTCCTTCCTTCCTTCCTTCCTTCCTTCCTTCCTTCCTTCCTTCCTTCCTTCCTCTCTCTCTCTCTCTCTCTCTCTCTCTCTCTTTCTTTCTTTCTTTCTTTCTTTCTTTGATAGAGAGTAAGAGGCAGAAAGAGGGAGTGAGGAAGGGAGAGAAAGAATGGGTGCACCAGGGCATCCAGCCACTGCAAATGAACTCCAGATGCATGTGCCATCTTGTACATTTGGCTTTCATAGGTCTTGGGGAATTGAACCTGGG
Organism: Jaculus jaculus; assembly: GCF_020740685.1. Taxonomy (NCBI): domain Eukaryota; kingdom Metazoa; phylum Chordata; class Mammalia; order Rodentia; family Dipodidae; genus Jaculus; species Jaculus jaculus. The sequence continues at coordinate 38,746,511 of NC_059103.1, forward strand.
TGCTTTGGCTTTGCAGGCAAGCGATCTTCACTGCTGAGCTATCTCCCCAGCCCAGAAGGTTTTCTTTTTTACCCAGCAGTTTCTCTGTCATTGCAGACACCAATTTGCCCCTGATCTAATTTGTTGTTGTTGCACCCCTGACAAAAAAGAAGGCAGCCATTATCCATGTGGAAACGGAGGCAGTGACAAGCAGCCATCCACTGACGACATGCAGCTGGGGTCACTGTGGACCCTGACCCTAAGGTGTGAGCTTTCTTCGAGGCCAGGTCATCAGGATCTGTCCAGCCATGGACTAAAGTGCTTGTGCCCCAAGAACAAGTAATGCACAGCCAGCCTGCGCAGACAGGAAAAGGACAGTCACCGCTAACCCGAGAACGTGGCCTCTGGGGGACCGTGCTGCTCCGTTTCTCACTTGTCAACCCCCATCTCTGTCCCTGCTGCCCTCCCAGCCTCCGCGCCCCAGAACGGACCACACCCGGGAAGCTTGCTCACCGGCCTGGGTCTACCCGAAGGAGCGCGCAGGGCGCAGCAGGGCTGAGCAAGGACGTCAGGGCTCGGGCCCGGAGCTCCGGGTGCGGCCGGCCGGGCCTCGCTTGCGCGGGTGGCTGACTGTCCGCACCCGGCCCCGGCTGTGAGCCCGGCGTGGCCGCTCGGCCAGGCCGAGGTCCCCGCGGCCCTGCTGTGGCAGCCAGGCGCGTCGCCGGACCGCGATCCCGGCCACCTCCCGGCCGAGCGCGGGACCACGGCGACACCCGGCGGCGGCCGCGGGAGCGCGGAGCGGCCCGGCCTCCGCCCCAGCCAGCTCCCGAGCTGTCCAGGGCTTCTCATGTGGACCCCAGTGCTAAAGCCCGGAGAGCAAGCAGGCCATAACATCGTGGAGTCTCTAAAAAACCTGTCAATTAAGCCCCCCAAAAGGAAAGAAAAAGAGCCCTGCGTGGTGGAGCACGCCGTTACTCCCAGCACTCGGGAGGCAGAGCTAGGAGGATCACCATGAGTTCGAGGCCACCCTGAGACTACATAGTGAATTCCAGGTCAGCCTGGGCTAGAGTGAAACCCCACCTCGGGGGCAAAAAAAAAAAGGAAAAGGAGAGATCAAGTATGACACAGCTATCTGAATTTTTTCAACCTTGAATAGCCTAGTTTGCACCTCAGCTGCCCGCACTGTGTTTCAAAGGCTTGCTCTCTGACCCCATGCCACACGCCCCTCAGCCTTGGTCTTCTTAGTCTGAGGCCACACACTCCACCTTCTCCATGAGACAAGGACACTGCAATGTGCCTTAACCTGGCCAGCATCTCACGGAAGCCCTAAAGCCCTCAACACAGAGTCTGGATCAGACGGGTCACATAGGAAATAGCTGTGAAGAATGAATGAATGAATGTTGAATTAATTATCTGTGGCTTCCATAATAAAGTACCACAAACGGGATAGCTTCAGTAAGGGAACTACATGCTCTCACATTCTAGAGGGCAGAGGTCCCAAATCCAGGTGTGGATGCCTGTGAGGAGGCTCCTCCCAAGGGGTGGGGGGGGGGGGCGTTGCTGGGCTTGTAATAGTAGCACTCGCAGCTCTGCTTCCATCTTCATGCAGTCTGTGTCTTTCTCCTTGTCCCATAAGGACATCAGTCGATTGGCTTCATCATGACTTGATGACATCTGCAAACAATGTCACATATACAGGTGTAAGGGGATAAAATGTCAACCTGTCTTTTGTGGCGATTCAATTAACCCCTAACAATCAACTAAGTGCAACCAGAGAGCTCTGAAGGCTTTGGTTTGTTATGGGAAAGGTCAGCAGGTTTACGGTTAGTGTGGCTTTACACGCTACAGAGATGGGTTCATTTCTCCTGTGACTCCTTTCCCTGTTTATTGGTCCATCAGTGATGCTTTGTGGTCACAGTAATGACTGTGTTTACTCCAGGCTTAAGTGCCCGTGTTGCTCTCTCTTTTATATTAGGTGTTAAATGGAATATTAACTTGGAGTATGGTCTCTCCCTCTTGGGCAATGGCGAGAATATTCTAACATCAAAAGCAAGTCAAGCTGCCCTTGACTTTTTTCTGACTCTCACCCTTAAGCCTCAGAGTCTAACCGCAGCTTCCCTTTCTGGCTGCTCCTCCACTCTCAAACTCCCAGGGGCCTCATGTACTGGTGGCATGCCTGCCACTGAAGTGCTCCTCAAGCTTGATGTCTGTGTCTCTGAAACGTCCTACCTGTATCCAGGACCTCCTGTTGAAATTTTCCTCAAGCTTCAAGGACTACCTTCTCCTGAAAGCCTTCCCCATCACCCAGCTTCCCTCTCAGATGGCTAGTGGTCCTAATGGTTACCTTTCTGATGAAGCACTGCCCAAGGTTGGTTTTGGTTTGAATTAAATTTCCTTTTCTCCTCCCACTTTCTCTCCCTAATCAGGAATGGAGAGAAGTCTGGAGGCCACTCACTGAAGAAACAGCTGAGGGTGTGGGGAGTTTCCTTGGAAAAGAGGTGTATTTTGGCACTCAAGGGCCTCAACTGCTAGGATTCTATCAGCCTGTGAGCTCCCTCTGGAAACTTCCTGGATTCTAGATTCTTTATGTACACAAATGCCAACACATACACAACACACACACACACACACACACACACACACACACACACACACCTCAATCACATCTTCCTTTCTGATGTAAAAGGCCTTTCTTTTGCCTCCCTGACAGGTACTGTGGGAGGCAGAGCTCCAAAGAATTCCTATGTTCATGATGCCTAAATCCTAGGACTGTGAATATGACAAATCTGCTCCTGCACTAAGCTATGTTGTGTGGCAGAGTGACTTGAAAATAGGGAGCTGCTACTTGCATCTGAAATTGGGCGCAGGCTTATGGTACTGAATCTTTAACCTGTGGGGTCTGCACTAACTCCAAGTACATAGCCTCAGAACTGCATGAAGTATGTGATGCCACATTGGTTTCCACAGAGAAATGGAAAACTAGTGTGGACAACCCACACATCTGGTGTCATAAGTGTTGTGTGAGTGGAGACAGAAAAATATATCCTTTTTTAAATATGAGTATAAATGGCACTCCATGCTCTTGTGGGCTGGGGAGAGAGCTGGCCCACCTGACAACCACTCAGTACACAAAAGAGCTAAAGACCTAAAGAAAGAGGCACTGACAAGGAAAAGAAAGGAAGGGAGAAAGAAGGGAAGGAAGAAGGGAGGGAAGGAAAGGAGGAAGAAAGAAAGAAAGAGGTACCCTAGAGCTCATGCCTGTATGGGGACAGCAGTGATCATGGGTGGCCCAGTCCTGCCCTGGCCTTATGCTCCCAAGACCTGAGTATATCTGCTCTCTGCACCCTGCTGTTTGTCAGGCTGCTCTGCAGGTCTTCCTCAAAGAAAGGTTCCTCCAGCAGCTGTGGGTACCTGTCAGAGATTGTTACTGTCAAAACGGTTCTGATTCTCTGACGGTGGGGACTGGGTTTGTGGGTATTTGCTTACTATTACAGTGAACATCTTACTTATTTTGTATATTTTGATCAAATACTAAAAATTATTGGGCTGGAGAGATAGCTTAGTGGTTAAGTGCTTGCCTGTGAAGCCCGAGGACCCCGGTTCGAGGCTCATTTCCCCAGGACCCACGTTAGCCAGATGCACAAGGAGGCGCACGTGTCTGGAGTTCGTTTGCAGTGGCTGGAGGCCGTGGCGCGCCCATTCTCTCTCTCCCTCTTTCTCTGTCTGTTGCTCTCAAATAAATAAATAGGGTTAGGTTATTGTTTTAATTTATAATGTGACTGTCCAGAACTAAAGCACAGCAGGATGTTTGCAAAGTCATAAGGGGTTTAAAAAGCATGTTTACTATTCAGCACTGAGCCTTCCATGTGTTCCAGAAGCTTCTGGATGGACTCTCTCACTGCCTGTCCTCCACTGCTGGATGGGGACAGGGATGGAAGTCACACCAGGTTATTCTTTTTCCTTCCACCTGATGTTGATGCTAAATAGTGGATTGGCTCTGATTCCTGGTACCATGTGGTATTCTGTGGAGAGGCTTGGTCACCCTAGTTTGCATGCCCTGCTGTCCCTTCTGGGGAGTTCCTGTTTGGCAGATGTTTCCAGCTTTGCCCATTTCTCCAGGTTTTCACTGGCAGCTTACGCAGGTGTCATGCCGTACACCTCTCTGTGTACCATGTGGTCCTATGGAAGCAGTCTTCAAGAAGTTCAGCATTGATGGTGAAGAGGAACCTGGATGCCAACCATCAGGCAGGTCTAGAGCAGCGCCCAGAAAGGAAGCTGGAAAATCAAGAGTGGAAAATGTTTCTGTAAAGAGACGCAATTAGCTATGTCAAATGCCTATGAGACATCTGGTAAGGACAGTGAAGTGACCATTAAATATGGCAGGATGTGGGTTATTGCAGACCCAACGATGCACAGTTTGAGAGAAAAGAGGATTAAGGCCAATGGGAGTGGTCTGAGGAAAGATTGAAATGAAACTTATTGAACCCTTTAGAAAAGTTTTTCTCTAAAAGGTTGCTGAGCAAAATGGCAGGAATTGAAGGAAGAAATCAAAAGACCATATTCATGCTAGTGGAAATGAGTCAGTAGGGGGTATAAGCTGAGAAATAGATGGAGTATTCCAGCATGGATAGCGGAGAGGCATAGGGTCGGAGCATGCGCTCAGATGCTGGCTTGAAGGAAACAGGGATGCAGCACACAGAGGTTGACAGCTTGAAGAGATACAAAGACTCTAACATAGTCTCATTTGAGGGAGGAGAAAATGAGCATATACAAAAGTATTTTGATAACCAAGCAGCATTAAAAATTCAGCATTTATTCTAAGGGTAATTTGGGGATCAATCAGAAATCCATCTTTTTCTCCAAGGCTGTTCAGCTACCTGGTGGAATGAGAGATGGTGGGATCGTCAGTTTTGTTTGAGGATGGGGAGTAAAAGCAGGAAAAGAACTACTGAATTTTTAAGACATGGTGTCATATGCACTCTTGGTGAAGTGAGGAAAAATGAAAAGTGAGCATGACTGCTGAACCAAAGTAAAGACTGATGACACAGAAGACTTGAAGTCAAAGCATGGCTGCCATGAGAACGAGAGAGGAAGATGGGCGTGTGGTTGAAGAATCAGGCGTGGAAAGCCAAGGCAGCAGTATAGTTACCAGTGCCAATGAGGTTAATATCTACAGTCAAAATGGATTGCTACTGGATGGCAGAGGGAAAGGAACTTAAAGACTAGGAGTCCAAGGAATTGAGAGGCCAGGATGTTGGATTGTTTTTATGATCCATCTTTATCCATATTTAATTTTTGTATAAAGTGTAAGATGGGTCACAGTCCCACTCCTTATGTAATTATGTCTTCAGTTTCTCCATCACCACTTAATGAAAAGGTTAGCTTTCCATAACTGAATAATTTCTGTACCTTTGCCAAGGATGTGTACATTTATGTGGGCCGGGGTCTGCATTCTCTCTTCTGACCCATTAATCTGCATGTCTATCCCTCTGTCAATGCCATGTGTTTACTTTAGCAATATAATGGAACTGATTTCTGTCTCTTTCTTTTTCAAAATTGTCTTAGCTATTCTGGTTTGTATTTACATATACATTTATTATAATCTTATCTACATAATCAAAATTGTTGCTGAGGTTTTAGTAGAAACTTCATTAAGCTTATCAATTTAAATTTAAGAACTGACATCTCTATAGTTCCAACCCCTCTTTGAACATCCTTATCAGCATTGTCTAGCTTTTAACACTGTAAATCCTGATTCTATTACCTTACACCTAAGTACCCTCAAGTGATTATAAATGGTACTGATTTTAATACATGCTCATATGTTCATTTCTAAAAGCAGCTGGTTTCTGTATATGGGGTTTGTATCCTATGATTTTGCTAGACTTATTAGTTCAGGAGTTTTTAAAAATAAGACCCTTGGAGTCAGGTGTGGTGGCACACGCCTTTAATCCCAGCATGCAGGAGGCAGAAGTAGGAGGATCACTGTGAGTTTGGTAACCTGGGTAATCTGTCATGGTAGATATGTTAGTACTTGAAAAGCACATGTAGTTTTAATTCGTGTGACCCTCACATGCACATATCTACTTTTAATTTTTTTTGACCGAGGGCCTTTAGTCCAAGCTAGCCTTGAACTCTCTATGTAGCCAAAGATGCCCTTGAATTGCTGATCCTCCCATCTCCACCTCCTGAGTGGTGGTATTACAGGCTTGTGCCACCATGCCCAAGTTTTATGTGGTACTAGGGATTAAACTGAAGGCTTTGTACACACTAGGCAGGTATTCTAACCACTGAGCTATACACCCATCTTTGATTTATTTATTTTTCTTTTTTTGTTATTTTTATTTATTTATTTGAGAGTGACAGAGATAGAAAGAGACAGAGAGAGGGAGAAAGAATGGGCGCGTCAGAGCCTCAAGCCACTGCAAACGAATTCCAGACACGTGCGCCCCCTTGTGTTTCTGGCTAACGTGGGTCCTGGGGTGTCAAGCCTCAAACAGGGGTCCTCAGGCTTCACAGGAAAGTGCTTAACTGCTAAGCCATCTCTTCAGTCCTGATTTATTTATTTTTAAATGTTTCATTTTTATTTATTGACAGAGAGAAAGATGGAGGAGAGAGAGAGAGGGGGAAGGGCACGCCAGGGCCTCCAGCCACTGCAAACGAACTCCAGATGCATGTACCGCCTTGTACATCTGGCTTACATGGGTACTGGGGAATTGAACCTGGGTCCTTTGGCTTTGAAGGCAAAAGCCTTAACCACTAAGACATCCCTCCAGCCCTGGACTTATTTATTTTTTTACTGAGGATTGAACCCAAGGCCCTTTGGCATGTAACGTATGCTCTATCCCCTTGCTACATTCCTGTCTGGGTGCACACCTGCAGTCCCAACACTTGACAGGGAAAGCAGGAAAGTGGCAAATTCGAGGACAGCGTGGGCTGTACATCAAGCCCATTCCATATAATTTTAAGTTTAGCTCTTCATAATTTCCAGTTGCACCTTCTTTCTATAAATGTCATGCTTTCAATTTTCTTTAGGGCTACATAAAATTCCATTGTGTATATGCACATTTTCTTTATTCATTAATTTATTGATGGACATCCAGGCTAGGTCCATTTCCAAGCTGTTGTGAATAATACAATGAATATGGGTGTGCAAGTATCTCTGTGGAAGGAGTTACAAGTCCTTTGGGTATATGCCCAGGAATGATATTTCTAGATCATATAATAGTTCTATTTTTTTCCCCAGAAGCCTCCACACTGATTTCCATAGTTACTGTAAGTTTACACTCCAACTGTGAACAAGGGTTCCTCTTTCTTCACAACCTCACCAACATTTGTGGTCATTTGTTTTCTTGATAACAGCCATTCTGACTGGGATAAGATGGAATCTTAAAGCAGTTTTAATTTGTATTTCCCTGGTGCCAAGGATGTTAAACACTTTTTCAAGTACATATTGGCCATTTGTATTACTTTAAGAATGTCTCTTCAGGTCATTAACACGTTTACCGATTGGTTTGGTATGTAGACATTCAAATTTTAGAATTATTTCTATAGCTTGGATTTTATCCCATCTGACACATAATTAGTAAGGAATTTTTCCATCCCATAGGCTATCCTTTGCTATGCAAAATCTCTCTCTCTCTCTCTCTCTTTTTTTTTTTTTTTTTTTTTGAGGTAGGGTTTCACTCTAGCCCAGGCTGACCTGGAACTAACTATGTAGTCAAGGGTGGCCTTGAATTCATAGCAATCCTACCTTTGCCTTTGGAGTGCTGAGATTAGAGGAGTGCACCTCCACCACGCCTGGCCTCATTCTATGCAAAATCTTAATTTCATGTAATCCCTAGAATTTACTCGCTGTGATATTGGAGAAGTATTCAGCCAAAGATTGCCTATACTTATGCCCATATCTCATCTACATTTTCCCCTATCAGGTTTTATGCTAGTCTTACATTAAGGTCTTTGATCCACCATGAATTGATTTTTATCCAAGATGCAAGATATGGGCCAAGTTTCATTGTTCTACACATGGAAATCCAGTTTTCCCAGCACCATTTGTTAAAGAGGCTGTCTCTTCTCCAATATATATAATGTATTTATTTATTTGTGAGAGGCAGGCAAATAGAACGGGCATGCCAGGGCATCCAGCCACTGCAAACGAACTTCAGGTGCCACCTGTGCATCTGGCTTATGTGTGTACTGGGGAACCTAACCTGGGCCCTTAGGCTTCACAGGCAAGCACCTTAACTGCTAAGTCATCTCTCCAGCCCTCCAATGTATATTTTTGACAGCTTTACCAAAAAGTAGGTGGGCCGGGCATGGTGGCACACTAATTTAATCCCAGCATCCAGGAGGCAGAGGATCATTGTGAGTTACAGGCCAGTCTAGAACTATAGAGTGAGTTCCAGGCCAGCCTGGGCTACAGTGAGACCCTATCTTGAAATAAATAACAACAAAAATAGCTGGTTTAAACTGCATGCATCAATTTTTTTTCTTTCTTCTTTTTTTTTTTAAGAGAGAATGAGAGCAAAATAGAAAGAGAATGAGAATTGGCGTGCCAGGGCCTAGGCCCTTGCAGTCAAACTCCAGACACTTGCACCACACCTAGTAGGCATGTGTGACCTTGCACTAGCCTCACCTTTGTGCATCTGGCTTACGTGGGACCTGGAGAGAGATCAAATCTTGGTCCTTAGGCTTTGCAGGCAAGTGCCTTAATCACTAAGCCATCTATCAGGCCACATGTATTTATTTCTGGGCCCCCTATTTGTGCCCACAGTACTGTTTGGAAAATGTGTGTGTGTGTATGTATTTAAAGGTTATAGTTTCCCACCTTCCCATTTTCCCTGAGAGCTCTCCTCAGTGGGGTTATTAGTGCTCACTGTGGGGTAATTGAGGCCTCAATAAGTTTCTGGTGTGGAGGGGTCTGTGCCTTGGGATATTTCTACCCACCCTGTAATTTCTCTTGGGCCTGGAATGGCATGTCTTATAGTAGGGAGTTGACCATCTTTTCTTGTCATATTGCTGGATCTTAGCTCTCAGTTTTCTCTGCCATCTCAAGAATAAATCAGATCATTCAGCCAAGAGTGAGGGCAGTTTGGATTAAAAGAGATGTACATAATTATTTGGGAGACATTTTGGTGTGTAAGCACCCTCTTCTTATCCAAAGAACAGTGGTGACCTTCCTCTGCATCAAACACTAGATCTATTTTCATCATTTTCATTTGGGAGTCTCTATACTGATTTCCACAGTGGTTGTACAACATTGCACTACACCAGCAGTGGCTAAGCGTTCCATTCCACTTTCCCCACAGCCTCACCAGCATTTGTCATTTGTATTTTTAAAAAATTTTTGTTTATTTTTATTTATTTATTTGACAGTGACAGAGAGGAGGAGACAGAGAGTGAGAGAGAGAGGGAAAGAGAGAGAATGGGCACACCAGGGCTTCTAGCCATTGCAAACGAACTCCAGACACGTGAGCCCCCTTGTGCATCTGGCTAACATGGATACTGGGGAATCGAGCCTCGAACCAGGGTCCTTAGGCTTCACAGGCAAGTGCTTAACTGCTAAGCCATCTCTCCAGCCTGTCATTTGATTTTTTGATGAGTGCCATCCTGACTGGAGAAAGATAGAATCTGAAAGTAGTTTTGATTTCCATTTCTCTAATGACTAAAGCTGTTGAATATCTCTAAGTGTGTATTAACCATTTGTATTTCTTCCTTGGAGAATCCTCTACCCCATTTTTTTATTGGATTGTTGAGTTTTTTATTGCTTAGTTGTTTTTTGTTTGTTTGTTTTTTGAGGTAGGGTTTTACTCTAGCCCAGGCTGAACTGGAATTCCCTATGTAGTCTCAGGGTGGCCTCAAAATCATGGCGATCCTCCAACCTCTGCCTCCCTAGTGCTGGAATTAAAGGTGTGCGCCACCATGCCTGGCATTTTTGTTGTTGTTGTATTTTGTTGTTGTTGTTTGTTTTGATTTTTAAAGGTAGAGTTTTACTCTAACCCAGCTGACCTGGAATTTACTATGTAGTTAGTCTCATGGCAATACTCCTACCTCTGGCCCAAGTATTGGGATTAAAGGTATGCACCACTATGCCCACCATGTTGCTTAGTCATTTTTGTTGTTGTTGTTGTTTAACTGGGGAAAAGAGATTTATTTTGGCTTACAGGCTCAAGGGGAAGCGTTGTTGTTGTTTCTGAGTTCTTTTAGACCTGTCAGAAATTTAGCTGGTAAAGATTTTCTCCCATTTTGTGGGTTGTCTATTGTCTCTGTTGATGGTTTGTCTGTATAATAGCTTTTTAGTTTCATGAGGTCTCAGTGGTTGAGTGTCTTGTCTAATTCCCTGGGCTACTGGGATCTTATTCAGAAGTCTTTCTCTACACCTATATTGTGGTCTTCCCCCACTTTCTTTGGTAGATGTCTTAGATTTTAAGTCTTATGTTAAGGTTCTTAATCTATTTATTGACTTTTGTACAGTGTGAGTAGGTCTAGACTCAATTTTCTACATGTGGTTATCCAATTTCTCCAGCTCTATTTGTTGAACTCTTTTATCCAGTGTTCATTTTTGGCCCTTTTATCAAAGATCAGGTAGCTCTAGTTGCTTGAATTGAGAGATGGGTATTCTATTCCAGTCCACTGGTCTACGTGTCTGTTTGTGCCAGTACCCTGCTGTTTTAATTACTATGGCTTTGTAATATGTCTTGAAACCAGGTATGGTGATTCCACTTGAAGTACTTCTGCTGAGGGTAATTTTTGCTGTCCCAGGCCTTTTGTACTTCTATATGAATGTTGAGGCTATTTTTTTCTAACTCTGGGAAGAATGTTACTGGGATTTTCATTGGAATTGCATTGAATTAGTATATTGCTTTTGGTAATTTTCACAATACTAATTCTTCCAACCCATTAGCATGAAAGGTCTTTCCATCTTCTTATGTCCTCTTTAACTTATTTTTTCAGTATTTTTATGTTTTCATTGTACAGGTCTGTCACTTCCCTTGGTTAGTGAACTTTTTGTGTGTGGTTATTATAAACAGGACAGAATACTTGACTTCACTGGATATTTGTCTCTGGCATATAGGAATGTCACTGATTTTTGCATATTTTGTATCTGGTACTCTGCTAAAAGAATTTATCACCTCTAGAAGTTTTTTGGTAGAGTCTTTTGAGTCACTGAAGTATGGAATAATGTCGTCTGCAAATAGAGCTAAGGTGACTTCTTCCTTTCTAATTTGTATCCCTTGTATTTCTTGCTCTTGTCTTATTGCTTGAGCTAAGACTTCTAGTACTATGTTGAAAAGCAGTGGCACGAGTTGTTCCAGACCTTAATGAGAAGGCTTCAAGTTTTACTCCATTTACTATAATCTGGGCCTTAAGTGCTCAGTATACCATCTTTATTGAGATATCATCCCTCTATCCAGGTTTTAAAAAAATATTTTATTTTCATTTATTTGACAGAGAGAGGGAGAGGGAGACAGACAGAGAGAGAGAATGGGCACACCAGGATCTCCAGCCACTGCAAACAAAACTCCAGACACGTGCACCCCCTTGTACATCTGGCTAACGTGGGTCCTAGGGAATTGAACCTGGGTCCTAAGCCATCCCTCCAGCCCCATCCAGGGTTTTAATTATAAAGGGATGTTGCATTTTGTCAAAGGCCTTTTCTGCATCTACTGCAATGATCATGTGATTGCAATGTTTAAGTCTGTTTATATGGCATATTATGTTTACAGATTTCCATAGGTTGAACAATCTCTGAAACCTTGGGATGAAGCCAACTTGATGAAGGTGGATGAATTATTTATTTATTTTTCAAGGTAGGGTCTTGCTCTAGCACAGGCTGACCTGGAATTCACTATGTAATCTCAGAGTGGTCTTGAACTCATGGCAACCCTCTTACCTCTGCCTCCTGAGTGCTGGGATTAAAGGCGTGTGTCACCATGCCCAGGGGATGATTTTTTTTTATGTGTTCTTGGATTCAATTTGTGAAGATTTTGTTGAGAATTTTGCATCTAGGTTCATCAGAAATATTAAGTCTATAATTTCTTATTCTGTTTGTGTGGTTTGGGTATTAGTGTAATCCTGGCTTCACAGAAAAAGTTTGGAAGCATTCCGTCTTTCTCAATTGTGTGGAATGACTTGAGGAGACATGTTTTTAGTTCTTGAAGGTTTGGTAAAAATCAGATGTGAATCTTTGTTAAGAGTTCCACCCCCCCCCCGAGTGGGGGAGGGAGGGAGAATGGGCACACCAGGGCCTCAACCATTGCAAATGAACTCCAGACATGTATGCCACTTGTGCACATGTGTAGCATTTCACATGCGCATCACCTTGCATCTAGTTACACAGGGCCTGGAGACTCAAACAAGAGTTCTTAGGCTTCGCAGGCAAGCACTTTAACCACTAAGCCATCTCTCCAGGCCATTGTTGGGAGGTTTTTAATTACTTTTTCAACTTTGTTAGAAATAATAGGTTTATTCAGGTTAATTAGCAGTTCTGTACTTTAGTTTTTGTTTGTTTTTTCAAGGTAGAGTCTCACTCTAGCTCAGGCTGACCTGGAATTCAGTATGTAGTCTCAGGCTGGCCTCGAACTCATGGCAATCCTCCTACCTCTGTCTCCCACGTGCTGGGATTAATGGTGTGTGCCACCATGCCCAGCTCTGTGCTTAGTTTTTTAATAGGTGATATTAATCAAGGAATTCATCAATTTCTTCCAGGTTTTCCAATTTTATAGAATAGAGGATATTGAAATGTGTCCTGATGATTCTTCCAGTTTCATTGGTATCAGTTGTGACATTTGTAATTTCATTTCTAATCTTGTTGACTTGGGTCTTTTTCTTTTTTTTTTCTTTTCATTAATTTGGTCAGGGGTTTATCAGTCTTGTTTTTCAAATAACCAATTCTTTATTTCATTAATTGTTCAATTATTTTATTTACAATTCATTAATATTTGCTTTGATATTGATAACCTCTTTCCTTTTGGAACTTTTGGATTAGACTATTGTTTTTCCAAAGCCTTAACATGGATGGTTATTAACCTGAGATCTATTTTTATAATGTAGGCAGTTAGCATCTTAAACTTCTTAGAAAAAACTGCCTTCATTTTGTCCTGTAAATTTTGGAATGTTTTGTCAATTCAGATCAATAAATTTATTAGTTTCCTTTCTGATTTCTTCAACAACCCACTCACTGTTTAATAGTGAGTTGTTCAGTCTTTAGGAGTTGGTGTGTACTTGGTTGTTACTGTTGTTGATTTCTAGTTTTATTATGTTGTGGTCAGATATAATGCAAGGAGCTGTATCAATTTTTCATAATTAGTGGAGACTTGCTGTATGCCTTAATATATTGTCTAATTTGGAAAAGGTTTTATAAGCTAAGAAGAATGTGTATTTAAGAGAATTAGGATAGAATGCTCTCTGGATGTCTATTAAGTCCAATTAATCTATGGCGGTGTTAAACTACAATTTTTCTGTTTTTTTAAATTTTTTGTATTTCTTTTATTTATTTGAGAAAGAGGCAGATAGAGAGAATGGGCGACCTAGGGCTTTCAGTTGCTGCAAACAAACTCCACGTGCATGCACCACCTTGTGCAGCTGGCTTACATGGGTCCTAGGGAATTGAACCTGTGTCCTTTGGCTTTGTAGGCAAGCACCTTAACTACTAAGCCATCTCTCCAGCCCTTCTGTTTATTTTATGCTTAAGAGATGTCTGTTGATGATAGTGGGGTAGTAAAGTCTATTATTATTGTATTGGGATTTATATCTAGTTTGTCTAGGAGATTATGCTTTATAAAATTAGGTGTCCTTGTGTTTGGTGCATATATATATTAATATCTTTTTGTTGAATTGTTCCTTTCATGAGTAGGAAGTGGTCTTCTTTATCTCTTTTGATTTAAAGTTAATTTTGTCAGAAATCAGTATAGCCACACCTTCTTGTTTCCGTTTTCTTGGAATATCTCTTTTCATCCTTTCACCCAAATGTAGTGTTTCTCTTTAATTGTAAGGTGGGCTTCTTGTAATACAGCATAGATAGATCCAGCTTTCTGATACAATGTGTCTTGTAATTGGGGGTGGGAGGCTGAGTCCACTGATGCTCAGAGTTTTGTGACATGTTGAGTTAATCCCTGTCACATTAAAAGGTTTTATGGAGTTTGGTGTTTTCTTGTTCTTTGTATGCTTTAATGTCCACTCTATTTTGGTTATTTTTTTTCTCTCCTCATGTGTACATGGTTCTTATCTTGAGTGTGAAGTATTCCATTCTCTGTAGGGCTGGCTTAGTGCTCAGGTAATCATAAAGCTGGTTGATATCCTGAAAAGTTTTTCTTTCACTTATTATGAATATTATTTCTGGGGCTGGAGACATAGTTTTGTGGTTAAGGCATTTGCCTGCAAAGCCAAAGGATCCTGGTTTGATTCTCTAGGATCCACATAAACCAGATGCACAAGGGGATGCATGTTTCTGGAGTTTGTTTACAGTGGCTGAAGGCCCTGATATGCCCATTCTCTCTCTCTCTGCCTCTTTCTCTGTATCAAAATAAAATAAATAAATAAAATATTTTAAAAAAGAATAATTCTGCTGGATACAGTATTTGGGGTTGGCAGCCATGGTCTTTTAGGTTTTGAAAATACTCTGTTCCAAGCTCTTCTGGCTTTTAGAATGTCCACTGAAAAGTCGTAAGTAATTCTGATGAGCTTACCTTTCTATATAATGAGCTGTTTTTTTCTCTTGAAGCTCTTGGTATTCTTTTTGTTTTCTGTTTAGTGTTTTAATTATGGGACATATGGGGAAATCTCTTCTCAGGTCCTGTATGGTGTTCTGTGCATCTCCTGTATTGGATGAGTTTCTCTTCTGTAAGGTTGAAAAGGTTTCTTCAATAATTTTGTTGAAAATATTTCCTATCCCCCTTACCTGTATTCCTTCATCTTCCTGGGTGCCCATGATCCCAATATTAGGCCTTTTTAGGGTGTCCCACAGTTCTCTCATGTTCTATTTACATTTTTTGAACTTGTCATTGTTTTTGGACTCCCAAACTATTTCTTTTGTCTTGTCCTCAAGTTGCAGCATTCTGTCCACCACATTGTCTATTCTGTTGAGTCTTTCTTGGGAGCCCTTTTTTTTGTTTGTTTTGTTTTGTTTTCCAAGATAAAGTCTCACTCTCTTGGGAGCCTTTTAATAAAAATTTAAAATTTTTCATTTTTGTTTTCCATTATGCTTTTCTTCAGTGTCTCCATCTCTTTTGAATTCCTGTATCTCAATTTCATAGTCTCTTGAAATGCATTCCTACATTTGGTTATGCCCTCAATGGATTTATTCCATTGACCTATGAGTTCATTACTTGTTGATTCTCCTCCATTTCATTTAGCCATCTACTAAACTCTTTTTGATTGTCTTCAATTTCACTGAACTGTCTAGTGAAAATTGGTAGTTCTCTTTGATTTCATCCAGCCATCGATTAAGTTGTCTTTGTTGGATTTTCTTCCATTTCTTTCATCCATTTATTGAATCTTATACATCCATTTTCTTCCATTTCAGTGAGCCTTCCTCCTTTAACTTGTATTTCAAGACCAGTTTTGTTGGGCTCTGAAAGCCCACGCATGAGGCCTAGTGGAACTTCCTGAGCCTAGCTAAAGTTTGGCGACCTGTCTCTGGCCAGCTAGGACTCAGCAAGATGCCTGATGGCTTCTGGCCTGCTACTTCCATGCAGGAATTGTAATTACCATTTCAATAGTTACAGTTTATTATTGGCCCTTACCTTCCCCCCCCCCATCCTAAAATCCCCAACATAATATAGGCAACTGCTCATAGCAATAAAGCGAGTTTTTTGTGAGTTCCTGCTTTGAAAAAGACTCCTGACTCTGTGTGGTTTTTCTCCGGTGGCACACCTTATGTGTGCCCTCTCCAGACAGGTCTAGTTAAGACCATAGGAGTGTTGATTTGCTCAGTGACCATTCTGGGCCTTGCAGGTTCTTCAGTATTCACTTCCTAGGACTTGGTGTGAGATCAGTTCTAAGTCTGTCCTAGAGACTTGAGCTGGCATGCAGCTGGCCTGTTTCTGCCCTTGTTCAGACTTCTCTTATTAGTTATACACAGGGAGTTTGGGTGGAAGAAACCTTCCCAGCAGACCTGCTATTCTTGGCTGAGGGCAAGGATAGGTGACTAGAAACCTGTCTGCAACTGTCCACTCTAGTTTCTAGGTACTGTATGGGCAGCGCTAAGGCAGGGTTCCCTGCTTGCTCTAGGTTTGCCCACCCACACGTTTCCTGCTAGAGCTTCCTCCCCAGGTATTGCCTGGTTCCCTCTCCCTAAAGTTCAGCTGAAACTTGTCCAGCTGCCCTTCCCAGCAGCCAGTGGCGCCAAAACCACGCTGGTTTTGTGGTTTGCTCAGAGCTTTTGGCTTCCTCCCACTTCAGTGCCAGGGACTCTGGGTTGTAAGTTACTTTACAGAGTTTCATGCTCTGGGACAAGGGATTATTATGTTATCTTGCCTCTATTTATGTGGTTCATACGACACAGTTCCTATTCAGCCATATTTTTAAAAAAGTATTTTATTATTTATTTGAAAGAAAGAAGCAGAGAGAGAATGGGTACACCAGGGCCTCTAGCCACTGCAAATGAACTCCTGACCCATGCACCACCTTATGCACCTGGCTTTATGTAGGAATCAAACCTGGTTCCTTAGGTTTTATGAAAGTGCCTTAATGCTAAGCCCATCTCTCAACCCTCTATTCTGCCATCTTAACCTGAAACTTATTTTTTACCATGGCTGGGTAATGTGAGATTGGGTCTAATCTCCAGCATTGTTGTTCTAAGGATTGTTTTTGCTGTTTTCTGCTTCCACAGGGATTTTAGAATGCTTTCTTCTAGTTCTGTGAAAAGAGACATTCTGATGGGGACTGCATTGGCACTGTTGATTGCTTTCAGGAAGTATTAATTCTGGCTATCCATGAGCATGGGAGATCTTTCCATCTTGAATTTCTTTCATCAATGTCTGAAAGATATGTATGGCTTTCCCCTTGTTTAGGATTATTCCTAGGTTTGTTTTTTAGAGGTAGGGTCTCACTCTAGCCCATTAACCCATGCTGACCTGGAATTCATTATGTAGTCTCAGGGTGGCCTCGAACTCCTAACAATCCTACCTCTCTGCCTCTCAAGTACTCGGATTAAAGACATGCACCACCACACCAAGCCTTCCCCCCCCCCGCAAAGCTATTGTGAATGGGATCCCCCCTCCCCCAATTTCTTTCCCAGCTGGTTCATTATTGTTTGCTGATTTTTAATTTATTTATTTTCATAGAGTTAGAGAAAGAATTATGCACCAGGGCCTCAGCTACTGCAATCAAACTCTAGGCTCTTGGACCACCAGTGGGAATGTATAACCTTGTGCTTGCCTCACCTTTGTGTATCTGGCTTATGTGGGATCTGGAGAGTCTAACATGGATCCTTAGGCTTAGTAGGCAAGCACCTTAACTGCTAAGCCACCTCTTCAGCCCTATTTGCTGGTTTTTATCTTTCCAGTTTTCTGAAGTGTTTATCAGTGTTTTCTGGTGGCCATCTAGGATCTTTTATGTCATCTGAAGACAGATCATTTGACCAGTTCCTTTTAGGGGGGGGGAAGGAACTCCAGACACATGTGCCACCTTGTACATCTGGCTTACATGAGTCCTAGGGAATCGAACCTGGTCCTTTGGCTTTGCAGGCAAGCACCTTAACCACTAAACCAACTCCCCATTCCCCCTGCCCCATTTTATTTCATTATTTTAATTTTTTTTTTTTTTTTTTTTTTTTTTTGAGGTAGAGTCTCACTCAAGCCCAGGCTGACCTGGAATTCACTATGGAGTCTCAGCATGGCCTTAAACTCTCAGTGATCTTCCTACCTCTGCCTCCTCCTACTCTGCCTCCCAAGTGCTGGGATTAAAGGCATGCACCATCACACCTGGCTTCCCATTTTTATTTTTATACTTTTTCTTCCTTTTTCTTGTCTTAATGTTCTAAGGCTTTGAGCACATGAGTACAAGTGGAAAAAATGGGCTTCCTTGTGTTCCAGATTTCAAAGAAATGCTGTTTTATCTGGTATAATCTTGGCTATATCCCCATTGTAGCCTTCATTAGGTTATGTTCCTTCCACTCCTAGTTTCTTCTATACTGTAATCACAAAAAGATATTAAACTGTGTTGAACACCTCTGAAACCACTAAGAAGATCATGTAATTTCTGACCATACATCTATTTATGTACTGAACTATACTTATTGATTTGTGAATGCTGAATCAAGCTTGCATCCCTGAAGTGAAAACAACTTGTTATGGTGTACGAACTTAATATGTCCAACTCTATTTGCAAGAATTTTATTGAGAATGTGTGTCTGTGTTCATCAGGGAAATAGGTATATAGTTTTGTTATGTTCTTATCCAATTTTGGTTATCAGGATAAAGCTGACTTCATGGAAATTTTAAATGTATTTTAATCATGCTAGATGTGGTAGTGTATTCCTATAATCCTAGCTAGGTATATATTCCTATAATCCTTGGAGAGGGAATTACGGCACATCAATGTCAGTCGTCTTAGGTACAACTAATCCTCCTGATTCGACCTTTCAAGTAGTGGGGACTACATGTGTGCACTACCTTGAAATCACAGTGATCCTACTTTGGTCTTCTGAGTGCTTACATGTACCACCATGCCTGGCATTTTTTTTAAAAAGATGTTCACTCACATGTCTGCCCACTGACACTTTATTTACTTATTTAATTATTAAAGATAAAGAGGCAGAGGAAGTGGGCACACCAAGGCCTCCAGCCACTGCAAATGAACTCCAGATGCATGCGCCACCTTGTACATCTGGCATTACAAAGATACTGGGAAATCAAACTTATGTCCTTAGGTACTGCAGGCAAGTGCCTTAACCACTGAGCCATCATTCCAGCCCCAAACTTTTAAAATCATTCCATAATTTTTGCTCTGTCTTGGGTATTTTTCTTTGCCCTAAAATGTGGTTTACTGTTATTAAAACCTGCCTCCCTTCCCTTCTTTCTTTCTCCCTTCTCCCTTCCCACTACTAGGGGTTGAACATAGGGACTCAGAAATGCTGTGCTATCAAGCATACTTTAAAAATTCAAGATAAAAAGGAACATCTACTTACCCATATTCTGGCTGACCAAATTTATCCTTTCTAATGCTCCACTTTCACTATTTTCTTTCTGTTCAGAAAACTTTTAGTCATTCTTTGAGGATAGATCTGCTGGAAAAAAAACTACTCCATCTCCTTAAACCTATCTTGTCCAACCATCTGAGACGAGGTCACAGCCTAGCAGAACTACACTAAAATATAAAATTGGGTACCACCCCAAAATAGTAACAGACTTGCTCATTGAGAACATGAGGACTGAAGGGAAAGGACAGTACAATTTATCAATGTGGCAATGGCAATGGAGTGGGAAAGGTTTGTGGGAGGGTTGGGAACACCCCAACTTTTGAGATTAACATTTGTGAAAGCACAAAGAATAAAGTCAATGGTCAAAAACAAAGAGAAAAAGAACTGCTGGACATAGGGATGGCACCCACCTGCAATCTCAGTACACAAGAAACTGAGGCAGGAAGATGATGTGTTAAAACCAGTCAGGGTTACATAGTGAGATCCTGTCTCATAAAATAAAAAGAAGTTATATATGTGTATAGCAAAGGGCAAAAATGCAAGGCATAACACAATTTTCTTTCTCCTGTCGTGTTCCACAAGGACTGCTTTTCCCTCAACAAGACTGACTGAATGGCAATCTATAACGCTTAAGTTCTCTTCTACATTATTGCAAACTTTAGGTTAGCAAACAGGAGAAACCAAGTCTCTCAGTCTGATAAACATCTCAGAAACTCATGTCACTGAGCCCAGAGAAAAATAATGAAGTGGTCATAATGTTTATAAGCCACTGCCATAGAAACACTTACCTGATACACAGTTTTTCAGTGACT
Organism: Jaculus jaculus; assembly: GCF_020740685.1. Classification (NCBI taxonomy): domain Eukaryota; kingdom Metazoa; phylum Chordata; class Mammalia; order Rodentia; family Dipodidae; genus Jaculus; species Jaculus jaculus. Next base: position 38,766,443 of record NC_059103.1, read on the forward strand.
CCCACTGCCTAGTGGTAACTGGGATGGAAACCCTTAGAGTCAATGTCAGGGTTTCCCAATTCCTGCCTCTCCTTTAAGCATCCTGGGGCTTCTCATATTCTCCCAGCACCCAAATATCCTCTAATTGCTACCATTTCAACCTCTCCTTTAGAGAGTAATGAAAATAATGGAGACTGTTATTCCAATGGTCTTATTTGGAATGACATTATTTCCCACCTTAAAGGTTACAAAGAAATGAAAGAAAATGTTCACCTTGCTTGAGAGTTCTTTAAGTGATCAGGACTCATTCCAGATCCAAGATATCCACAAGCTTAAGTAAAAGAACGAGCACATAGGTTTAGTTGGCTTTCTCTTTTAATCAAAAACATACTTTGTTACAGAGTTTTCAAGATAGGGTCAACTATTGTTTAGCCACAGACTTCGACCAGGCAAAAGTATACAGAAAGCCACAAAGGAACAAACTGGAGCTTCAGCTAACCAGTTTTCTCAAAAGCTCAAGGTTAGAGTGGCTCTTCTATGAGTTTTGGTATAGCTGCATTCCTCAGACCTTGGGGAAGAAAACAGAATTGGGACTATCACCACCAAATCTGTTCCCAGCATCCCAGCCATTTCTTCCACACTGGGTTCTGCAGCATACCAAGTTTTCATCATCTATAAGCAGTCACACTTTTCCCATAAATCACATGTTCAATTCATTGAACCGACCCCATATTTAGAGGAAGTATGCTAACTCCGTATTTCATCTTTTAACCAACCAAAGCCCACGAGTCCTTCCATCAATGACAAGAAGCCTTAGCAAGAGCAGCTGGTTTCATCCCTTCCTTTTCAGGCACAACAGAGCTGGTCTCTATCAGGACTCCCCAAACCCCACCTATTCTTAACCCACCCCCAAGGAAGGCTTCCAGGTCCTTGGGAAAAAAAAAGAAGAAGAAGAACACGTTCACTTACTAGACTTATCCAAGGGCAGAATAGAAGAAAACTCTAAAAGGAATGATCCAACCACTGGCTATGTAATCAAGATGGACGTTAAGAGACAAAAATAAGTGAATCATCATTGACTGGTACTGCTGTCTTAAGTCATGGAATCCACTTCAACTGACAAAATGCAGAGAAATTTCCCTTTTCTGAACATAATAGTTAAGAAACAAACCAAAGACCTAAAGAAATGACCTCTAATATCACTAGGCATTAACAATAGGTTTTCGATCCATTTTAGGTGAAAAAATTACCAGCACTTAGAAGGATGGTATCACATATACATCAACTTGAAAGCTAAAATGTTATGACTTGGAAAAAGCCTTTAAAAACTCTGAATAGAGCAGATGGAAAAATAAAATGAAGGCTCCCCCCACCCCAGGTTTTTGTTTTTGTTTTATAAACTTACTGCAACCCGTAAGGTGGTGCTAGGCCTTTGGTTAAAATTAAGTCTTAAGGACATTCTATGTAACTTCTTGTCCACAAGAGAATACTAATAAAAGATCAAGCCTAGTCTCATTTGAGTAACATGGAAATAAGTAAAAAGCCCCCTTCAAACAGCAGAGCAAAGGTAAGGAAAAAACCCAAAACTGCTGCAAGGTAGGCAAGGTCACTTAGAATTCAGAGCTGGAAGAACTAGCCCAACTCCCTCATTTTACAGATGAGGCAACTGAGGCCCAGAGAAGGTAAATGACTTGCCCAAGGTCACACGTTAAATTAGCGGCAGAGCACAAACTGGACAATACAACTGTTTGACCCCGTCCCAGAGCCACTAGCTTCAAGTTGATCAAGAACATGAACTCTGGGCCTTCTGAGAAAACATCTTAAATAAACTGTGAAGTATCCACGTCAACAGAGAGAAATGATTGTCTTCACCAAAATTTTCTCCTCAGTCCTGCCATTAAAAAAAGAAACAAAAAGCTTCAATTTTTTTTTCATTCATTCATTCAAGTCTGATGTTAAAATCCCTGAAAACATCAGCCACTACTTGAGCTACTCCTTGGGACACGGTATCAGACCCTCAATTCTTAAAAGGCACCTATAGGTCAAAATTATCCATACAGGAGGAAGGCCAAAAAGTAGAGCTAAGTGGACAGCAAAGCAAAGCAAAAATGACCCTTTTGTCTCTTGAGGGGGGTGTGTGCGCATGTTTTCTGCTGGTGCCCTCTAGGCAACAGTACTACCTCTGGCTTTTGATGCTAATTTAGCAAACCTTACTGTGTAACCCCAGATTTTGTACAAGCAGCACTTAAGTGGAAATGAAACATTTCAAAATATTAAGGGTAAAATTGTGATTAAAGCTCACTTCTCTCCATCTGAACCATGTGAAACTCAGCAAGAACCAAGGAGCACTGGAAGCAATGAAATGAATGTCCAATACCAAAGCATGAAGTCCTTTTCAGCCACAGCAAGGAGTCTTGGATACTGCCCCAGGGCTTGTATTTTTTAAGGAAAGTCTCATCTAGTTCTTGCTCAAGCAGTTAAAAATAATGAACCTGACAAAGAAGAAAATATATGGGGAGGTAACCTAACAGGCACACAAGAAGTGGCAGATGTCAGAAAAGGAAGACTGAGAGATAGAGAAGGGTTAAAAAGACAGAAAAATCAAAACCACAGCAATATAGGATATTTAGCAAAGGGAAAAGTTTTTTTCATTTGTCTCAAAAGCCCCTGAAGTACGCAGACAGCTAAGCACAAAAAGCAATGTTATATTCAGCATATTCTGATATACATATTAAATAATTCTATCAAAAATTACTGCTTAATAAGGCAAGACTGTGGGGAATGTCATCAACAGTGACACCAAGTAACAACCGAGCAGCACTGGGACAACTGCTAGGATGAGGCTCAGCCAAGGATGCTGCATGAGTAAGGCCACTTGCTTCTCACATCTTCCTTTCTGTCAAGAGAAGAAACTGCTTGGTTATCAGAGGGAAACTTGGAAGGCTTGCACAAGTCACTACTCTATCATCAGGCAGCAAGACAGAGGGGATCATTTACACATCACTATCTGTGGCAAGATGGGTTGTCTTTAGGTGAAAAGTACTTGTCTCTGCCAAGATCCACCTATAAGAGTTGCTCTCTGACTTCAGAGGAAATTGCTTTCACATACTCATTTACTTCGATAACCCTAAGCTTACCACTTAACCACTCTGCTAGCATTACATAAATGCTAGAAGAATTAGCATGGCACCTGAACACCCCACAGAAACTATCAAGAACTACCTTACCAGAGAACAAAACTGTTCCTTCCAAAGGGCTCTCAAAAAGGCCTCAACTAAATAAAGTTTTAAAACTATAATATTTGTGATAATTCACTAGTTCCCTCTAGACCAGGAGCAGAAATGTTTTCCCTCAGAGATATTTAGCATTATGAGAAAATGCAAAACTTTCTTCCACAGATGGCAAAAATCCCAAGGTTTTAATGTTGCCTACAAAGTTGGTAGAACCATACTACTACACAAAAATATGGATTTCTAACTCTGAAGTAGAACACAGCTTATATTGCATTAGATTTTTCATGTAAGTCAGATCACCTGGTCTGTAAACCTATACTGCTTTTAGAAGGAAGAGGTCAGGACCTAGTCAGCAACTGCAACAATACAAATGAGCCATGTTTTGGGAAAAGCAGGTTATATGGCAGTAAACTGTTACCTTCTTTGTACACTTGGGGCAGTAAAGTATAATGAACAAGACAAATTATCCCACAAAGGACTCTACTTGTAAGCAAATCAAGGCAATGCCATTAAGGATTTCCTTTGATAATGCACAGAAAGGCACAAGACAGAAGTGGAAAGGGTCTCAGACCAGATGGGCCTGCTTAGCATTAAGAGTGTCTTTAAGACATGAATCAGAAAAACCACCCAGAATCACACCCACACAATAATCATACTCTGAGAATGACAAAAACTATCTTACCCTAAAGAAGATACAGAATTTTAAATCTAGGGAGATTTGTTTTTAAGTCTTATTCGTCAAAGATGCACCTGTAAGGAACAGAAATACAGTTTAACAACCATGTTGTCAGGAGTAACTGATGACTCTCAAAAGCACATGACAATCTAGGTACAAATACAATCAATGTAACCAGAAGTACTGCTGTATTTTATGGCTCTTAGCAAGAAGAAACCAAGACAGAAGGCTTGGCTCTGAAGAGATTCCTCTTAGCATACATTCTCCTCATACTTTCTGAAGAGGATGAAACATGAAACCCTTCTGTAAAGTAGAAAAGGAGGTAAGAAATTGTACCACTGCATGGGTAAGGTTCTAGTCAAATAACCTGGATTTTAAAGAATCTGTTATACTGAAACTCTCTCCCCTCACTCCTAAGTCCTCATCCATAGTAAAATGGACCTAAAGACAGAAATTTCTAGGTATCTTTATAATTCTGCCAATAATACTTTTTAAAAATCACCTAACATACAGATAATAATTGGATCTTTGCCAAAAGTATCTGTAAGTATTCAGAGTAACAGTGGGTGACTAGAAACTTTTTGAAAACAAGGTTTGTAACCTGGATGGGATTTCCATCTCAGACACTGCAGCATTCACGATTCCTGGGCCAGCCTATTCAAGACCTTCTGAAGTGGGCTGCAGCCAAGAGAAAGAAAACCATGATGCATACAGTTTCCAGGGCTCATTGACAGACCTTCTAGACTCTGAAAGCTTACAAAAACCCCTCCAAGCAAAGAATTAAAAACATCAGCATGATGATTCTTGATTTGAGTTCACATTATTTATCCCAGGCTATAGGAAAAGTTCAAAAACCAACTCTACTCATGATCCATAGTGTACACGGAGTCCTGGTAGAGGGAGGGAAACCAAGGCTGCCCAGCATAACTAGCTCTGCCTGTCATTGAGCAGAGGATGTCTCGCCTCTGGGATTGGACTCAGAAGTGCAAGAGGAAAACATTTAAAAACCAAACCTAGAGTTCAACATAGTATGCGGAGATTCAGTTTTATTTACGCTACTATCTAGGTAAAAAGCATACATATTGTGTCTGTGGTACAGTCAATACATCTGCAACTCTTCTACTTAAATTCTCTATACAAAGTCACTGCCGACTGATATGATCATTGATGGCAAAGGCTTAGAATAACCAAAAGGTATAAAAAAGTTTGCAGTCTTGCCCCAAGATACAAAAACTGAATTTTAAACAATGTCATAACATACATGATTTAAACAGTATATGAAAAAAAGTCACACATCAAATCAAGTACAAAAATATTCAAACTACCTATTATGAACTGCAATGTTTCCATTATTCTGCACAGTATTTAACATAGAATTTAGCAGTTTCCAAAATACTCATCATTTACTTTAAGCACTGCCACCTTGCGGAACAGTGAAGTATTAGGCAGAGAGACACTGCTTTTAGTGTTTTTAAAAATACAAAACCTTTCCCTATGAATTAACAAAGGGAAAGAAATTCCTCCTCTAGGCTTAATAACCAACTTTGCGCCTAGAAATATAGAAGAATCCATCTACTATTCAAAAGGGTGAAAGTATACTTCCTGATAAATAGTTATCCATTAGGGACAACAAATGCATTTTAAATGACATTTTTTTTTGTCTGACAATTTTAAGGAATTGCCCTTATACATACATATTAGTGTTTGCCTTGGCAAAAAGAAAACTAAAGTTGCGACAATCTAAATTGAAATTATTTTCAATAGTTAAAACTTGCAAAAAATATTTTGGATAAAAGGTTATTATACATGACTATTTCATTTTTAAAACAGTAAAGTTGCTCTTAGTAAATTAACTCACCCACATGGCACAGTATTTTGAAGTAAAGTATGTTCAACAATAACTTGCACACAAAGTAACACAGGTGAATTAACTTTGAGAACTTCTCTGCCTTCAAAATCAGCAATATTGAATTTATTCTGTAGAATAACACACACGCTGATGTTCTGCATAGAAAAAGCTCTAGGACATTTTAAAGGGCTAAATTTTCCAGCAGTGGAATGACTCCTTCATAAATAACTGGTAAAGACTTAGTAACAATCAGTTCTTCCTGACCTTCAAGCTCTGAGCCATGCCTGAAAAGTTTTAAAATAGGAAAAAAAAATGTTTGAATCCAGTTTCTGTCTGCTAGGAGCAAGGCAGCAAACACATTTTCAACCCTTTATGAAAAGATAAAGCAGAACAAAAATGAATTCCATCTTCAGATAATAAACAGGACTATATTTCATAGTCCACCATCCTAAAAATGGCTAGGGTCCCACGGTGAAAGACCTCAGTCTAAAGGTTGTGGGTCTGCAATAGGCATGGTGTGAAGTACTTCATCTAGGAGCTGGAGGGCTCGATGTAAGTGAATCTCAATCCAGCATGGCGTTTCTTTGATACTCTGTCTTGGGTAATCCGGTCCCCAGCCTTTCACAAAGCTCATCCTGAGTATGCACAAGCGACGGAGATCGTCAACACCAATGCCGGCCGCAGCTGACAGACCTAACAGAAGAGGTTCGGAAGAGATCAGAGGGACAGTGAGATCTCTTCCCCTCCTACCTACATTCTGCTTTCTTTACTTATTTTCCTTAGCATACAACTGTTCTTTCAAAGTGCAAGAAGTAACAGTAAAACTAACCCTTACGAACAGGGACTGGAAACTTTTGGTTAGGACAGTTTACACACCATGTGTGTCTGACTAGCTATAACCAGGGTCAAGTAAATCATCACAGCCCGCCCACACCCTACTGTCCTCTTCAGAAGTGGAGGTGTGAGGGTAAGAATCAGCCTGCTTGTAAGGAGGTATATCCACAGGTTGATTCCAAGAACTTTTCTGCTGAACTACCATGTCAGAGAAAGACATGACCAATAATCAAACAGTCCACATTCCGATCTTCACTAAAATTTCTCAGGTCACCCAAATGATGCCTGTCTCTCAAGTTTTGCAGTTTAACAAAGATAATGCATAAGGGAGGCAGTAGATGACAATAGGAAATTTAATACTAGTATTGAATTCTTTAGAAAAAAATGTTTGTAACATTAAAATTAGCAAATGCTTTAAATGTGCAATTTTTTTAAAAAGCTAATGAATACATCTTAGCTACATTTGAACTGTAAACTCCTGAACATGTCACAACACAGACTCTGTATCTAGTCCAGAACATACAATCATACAGTCAATCTGTACTACTTATCAATGTCACCATGAAACTAGTGGGAGGAATTTTCATATACTGTAGAGAAACCTGCAGGGCCGCTGCAGTTTTCTTAGCCAGTGTGATTTGCTTACCACACTGAAGAAGTTAAGAACTGGGGTTGAATGAATCACTAGTTATGCCTTCAGACGTGGAAGATGGGTGCCACGTGTTTCCATCATAAAAGTCTATAGTCAGGAGTTTAACTCTGCAGTAAAAAATTCCCCATCAGTGTGAAACCTAGCACACAGTTCAATTTTATGCTAACTTTTTAAAAAAGTCTACAAGTTATCAAGATACCACCCTTACTTTGTTTTCTCTCCATGCTCAACATACTTTAGAAAACAACTGGAGAGGTGTCCATCTCTGAAAGTGAACAGCCTTTCCTCAGCAGAATAAACCAGGCACCCAGTGACTGACTACAAGCCTGGTAGCAAGCAGGAGACACAGCATCAACTAAAAGGGTGAGACGGCACAGTGTAATAATAGCCCCTTTATTTATCCCATGCTCCCTGATACGAAAAGAATGCAAACAAGATCCTATCCCAGGCAAAGGGAAACAACTACAGAAGAAAGTTTTTACAAGTTCAAAATGTGATCCACCCAGCAGAAAGTTTTAATCTTTATTTATGCTCAAAAAAACTGATAAGCTGCGTGGAGATTAGGTCACTAGTATACTTAAAACAAAAAAAATCAAAAGCATACTTACTGATAGCTGGCGCTATTCCACCTACTGATCCGGGACCAGGGATGTTTCCTGCCACTGCCGCTGCCTGTGCAGCAGCTGCAGCTTGCGCAGTGGCTGCCTGCTGCTGCATCTGCCGATGACACTGACGCAAATCAAAGACCTTAAAAAAAAAGTGGAAGCTTAATGTTTGGAGCCCATGAAAAAAGATTTCAAGTCAAACATGACAGTGTATGCCTTTAATTCCAGCATTCAGGGTGCTGAGGCAGGAGGGCTGCCAGAGTTTCAGGCCAGCCTGAAATACCTCATGAGTTCCAGGTCAGCATGGGCTGTGAGACCCTGCCTCAAAGAAACAAAGACTTCATGTGTCAAAAGCCAATGCACTGAAAACTGAGAGCTTCATTTACTTTTCACAAAAATGACTTTAAAATTTTAAATTTCTTTTAAAAAATATTTTTAATATTGATTTTATTCATTTGAGAGAGAAACAGAGAGAGGGAAAGGGAGAGAGAGAGGAAGAGAACGGGTATGCCAAGGCCTTTAGCCACTACAAACCATTTCCGACACATTTACCACTTTGTGCATCTGGCTTACATGGGTCCTGGCAAATCAAACCTACGTCCTTTGGCTTCACAGGCAAATGGCTTAACTGCTAAGCCTTCACTACAGCCTAATTTTTAAAATTTCATGTGTAGATTATAATTGGTGTAAAAATAGTCAGGAAGAGGCTGAGCACTGGCTTAAGCACCAGTTCTAGATGCCATTCAAAGGCAGCTGCCTGGAAGGAAGCAAGCCAACGGAAGTTTAGTTTCCAGTAAGACCGGATACCATTGTGAGACAGGGCTGAGCTCCAGGAAGGCAAGGAAAATGGAGGAAAACCAAGATCTATTGATATGATAAAGAGAGCAAACCGTCTACCACAAGGTGTGCCATATTTGCCAGGACCCAGGAGACATTGCAGAGGAAGCAGTGACATGACTACTGCTCTTACTGTTAGCCTGACAACCAGCTCCAGGGTGGTAGTGACAACTAAGATAATCAAAACCTACCAAAGCAAAAATCCAGAAGCTACAGAGCTCAACACTGAATCAGTATGTCAACAGGCCTGCCATGACTCAGGGAACATTGTGAAAGAGGGGTGGAAAGAACGTAAGAGCCACAGAGTGGATAGGAGCGCCCTCAGGAACAGTTCCCAACTACCCCACAGGGACTTATCCCACAGTGAATGCCAAATCCCCACTGAGAGCCCCATGGAAACAAAAGCAGGGGCAAGGGGATAAAAGATTATAACTGTCATTATAAATATATATAAACAAAGTGACTTTTAAACACAAGAAGACAGCTTGGAGGTCACTACCAGGAGGGCTCTGGCAGCCACATGACTCTGAATCCTTTGGTTCAGTGTAGACCAATGGTTACTATCTGTAAGAGGCCACCCATCCATGTCAAATGAATGGTTAAGAAATCACCTTGCCCTTTCCCAGCCACATTGCTGATTTTAAGTTGGAGATGATAGCTCTGTTACCACTCTTGTGAACTGAGGGAGTGGGACAAATTGCATTGTTCTCACACAAAGAAAAGAATAACTACAACAAGTTTGTTTCCAAATACTCCAAAAAAAAAAAAAAAAGTTAACCAAGCAAAAATAAAGCCTCAACTATTTCATCTGAATGATGGATGTATGATATTTAGTCAAACTTATTTCTATATTCCTGAATGCCTGAAAATGTCTACAATTTTAAAAGAAAAAACAACACAGCTTTTTTTCTTCTTGCTAGAAGCTACTGACAGTCAATGGTCACTGGAGGAGGGAGTCTTGGTCTTCAGTTGTGTAGCTACTGATAAGCTGTTTATGCTCCAGTAAATAACTTTCCACCCATATAAGCCATCCTAATTAAACTCAGTCACACATTCACATATACATGCAACATGAAAACTAGAAAGAGGACTAGTTGGGAAGAAAGGGTTTATAGCAGTAGTAGCAAGAGGGTAAGAAAGGATAATAGGAGTGATTATGATCAAGATACAGTATGTACATGTATGAAATTGTTACAAAATGAAAAAAAGTCTCTCATATACACACACCATAAAGAGCAAAGAAAAAATTTAAAATACCAGATTTCTCATGGTGAACATGGATGAGACTCAAGTAAAAAGTGTAAGGCACACTGCAGGTACTCATAAATAGTTGCTTATGATGCACATTATTAACTGCATTGTAAGGTATTAAGCTATAAGCATTTCTCCAGAAATGCAGACCCTGAAAGATAGTATCATTTTGCCAAAATAGTATGACTTTTGGAATGTGAACATACACTGTATTCAGATCCTGGTTCCCTGACACACAAAATATGCATCTTTGGGGGAAAAAAAAATCCCTTAATTATATATGCCCTGCTATGGTGCACACCTGTAATCAAAAGTACTGGGGAGGTAGAAGCAGAAGGATCAGGGCCAGCCTTAGCAACACAAGTTCGAGTCCTGTCTGGGCTACTTTTTTTACTCAAAAGAACAAAAATAAAATGACCCAGTTTTGCCTGTGACAGGTAACAATGCGGGAAAGAGGGAAGAGAGGAAGGCGGAGAAAGAGATAGGAAATAGAATGATGATCTTTGAATCATACAACTAACATCTGCTTTACATAGGTTGTTTCTTAACCACTATGGAACCTTAATTTTCTTGCTTAAAAGAATGCTCAGGGTATACTTTAATAGGGTTATTGTAAACTTGGCACAATATAAAGCCAGTTGTCAATAAATATTGATTTTGGTTTTAGCCTTCCCAGTAACCATTTTCTTCCAAAATGAGTTAAGGAAGACAAGTAATTTCAAAGCTCAATGTCAAGGAAGCCAAAGATAAACATAATGAAGAGGTCAATGGCACTTTTACCTCGTTCCTCATGAAAACAATGAAATGTTATTTCTATAAGCAACAAATTGTGGATAATAAATCACCCTTTTCCTTTTTCTGAGAAAAAGCCATCTTCCTAAAATAATGTTTGCATTTTTTTTTTGCGGGCGGGGGGGGGGGAGGCAAGCCCAACAGACTGGCCATTTCTTTTTTATGTGAGAGAGAGAAAATTGGCACACCAGGGCCTCCAGCCACTACAAACTCCAGGCACCTGTGCCCCTTTGTGAACATACATAACCTTGTGTACTTGTATCACTTTGTGCATCTGGCTTACATGGGACCTGGAAAGTCGAACATGAGTCCTTAGGGTTCTCAGGGAAGTGCTTTAACCACTATGCCATTTCTCCAGCCCAATGTTTGCATTTTTTTTTAAAAGCACTGGAACACTCTGAAGATACACGTCAGTCATCTGTAGACATCGCAGGCAAAGAGAACAAGAGCAAGCTGTTCAACGTCAACTATTTCTGTTTTATCTTTTGAGGCAAGCCCAACAGACTGTTTTTTGTTGTTGTTTTGAGAACAAGAGAATGAATTGACACACCAGGGCCTCCAGCCACTGTAATTGAACTCCAGATGCATGTGCCACTTTGTATGCATGGGCGACCTTGCACATGCATCATCTTGTACATCTGGCTCACATGGGCTCTGGGGAGTCAAACATGGATCCTTAGGCTTTGCAGGCAAATGCCTTAACTGAAAAGCCGTATCTCCAGCCCTCAACTATTTTTTAAAATCGTTTTAGTTTCCAAACTATATTACTATATCCCCTATTTAAACATTAAGCCATTTCTAGTTCTTCTGGTATGCAAATAATTCAAATACTTATCACTGAAAACAAGACAAATCAAAGAATGTATAACTTGCTACTTGGCGATAACAGGTTTAGAAGCCAAACCATTAATTTCCAAATACTTAAAAACAAAAAAAATAGCTGTCTTCAACCACTGTATCTATCTACATGAGCCATGAACACATAAAACAGAGCTGGGAGATAGCTTATCTGGTAAAGTGCTTCTTTTGCAAGCATGACAACCCTTGTTCAAACCCTAGTACCCATGTAAATTCTGGGCATTGTGGCACTGGGGAAAGTAGAAAGGCAGGTCCCTGGAGCTCAATGGCCAGCCAGGGTGGATCAGTGAGTTTCATGCCAATGCAAGACCCTACCTCAAAAAAAAAAAAAAAAAAAAAAAAAAAAAGATTGGGGCTGGAGAGATGGCTTAGCACTTAAGGCACTTGCCTGTGAAGCCTAAGGACTCATGTTAGACTCTCCAGATCCCATACTAGCCAGACACACAAAGGTGAGGCAAGGTTATACATGACCACTAGGTGGCACAAACGTTTGGCCTTGCAGTATCTGAGGCCCCCACGCACCAATTCTCTCTCACTCTCTAAAAAATTTTTCAAAAGTGATGGACAACATACCTGAAGATGACATCAGAAGTTGTCCTCTAGCCTCTCCGCATATATGTACACCCCCCCACAGGAACACATGTACACACACCACACACATGCTCACAATAAAAAACATACAACAACAACATACAAAGCCAAATGTCACATATCCTCTCTCATATGTGGATCCGAGCTACAAATTATTGGACTTCTATGTGAGGAGAAACAAAACTCAGTAGCAGAACACAGTAAGCTAGAAAGGTGATATAAAGGAAATAGAAAGGGAGAGAGGGCGGGAGAGACGGCTTAGTGGTTAAGGCATTTGCCTGCAAAGCCAAAGGATCTCGGTTCGATTCCCCGGGACCCATGTAAGCCAGATGCACAAGAATGTAGTGCATGCATCTGGAGTTTTTTGCAGTGGCTGAAGGCTGCACCCATATTCTCTCTCTCCAATAAACAAATAAATATTTTTCTTAAAAAAGGGAGGGTGAGGGTAAGACTTAATAGGATGATATTGTATATATGTAAGTAGAAGAACAGATGAATGGGTGTGAAAGGGCCTAAGTGAGGTCAGGGGAAGAGACTCGGTAAAGGAAAGGGAGGGCTAATTACCATCTAAGAGGATATGGAAACCTACATTTTTGGGCAATGGAACACTCAGAAGCAACAGATTGTTACTAGGAAATTTTCAGTGCCAGGGATGGGATGCCTTCCAGTGAGTTGTTGGCCAGGGAGGTCCCTGATTCCCCCAAAATGTTACAGGCCATCGCCAAGGCTCTTGGTTTTCCACCAGGAACAGATGGTGAGACCTTATTGCTGAAGACTCCACATACTTAGACTGCAAGGTCACTGAGAAATCCTGCTGAAATTGAGCTGAAAACATCCCCCATGTAGACCAGCTGAGAGAAAGCTGGAAAAAGCTATCTTGCATGCAGTTCAATAGAAAAGAGAGAAATCACCAATGGAGATAGTCAACAGTGGACACTGCAAGCCTTAAATTTGGCCAGCAAGGCCAAATGAGCCAATGGGTGCAATAGTGACACGTCTATAGTAGGGGAAACCAACTGCCCTCTAATTTGACTGGAGGCCCACTCCATGGGAGGAAATACTTCCCTGATACTGAAAAACCTATGACAGGGGTAGTCATAAGCCCCTAGGGGTATAATGTCTACTGGTGTTTGGATAAATGCATATAACTATGGCCACCAAACTGCCCAGTAAGCACTTCTCTTGATGTTCATATCCATATATTAATGCTACTTTGTTACAGAAGCTTCTCTTTTCAGATGGCAGTGGCCTTGGGATGACTCAGAAGCACCATGGTGCTAAGAAGTGACAGAGAACAGCTCAGCACTGAAGTATCTCTATCACACCTTCCAAGGCTCAGGACCCGTTGCGGAAGAGGTGACAGAAAGAAAGCAAGAGCCAAAGGAAGGATAGGACTCTTTACAATGTGCTCCTCCCGACACAAAAGGGCCTTGATATCCATGACCTTGCCGTGCCTGACACTACCTACACAAGACCATAATAATAGGAGGAAAAGATCAAGACACCAAAATAAAAGTCTGAGAAGTGGAGGAAATATGATGGAGAATGGAATTTCAAAGGGGTAAATGAGAGGAGGGAGGGAATAACCATGAGTTATTATCTACAATTATGGAAATTGTCAATAAAAAAATAAATTGAGAAAAAAACCCTATACAACAATAACATACACTCTCCAAACAGATCACATTCTTGACTCTTTATTCTGTGCCTATGTTAACAAACAAAAATCTTTCTCAATTAGCACCAACAAAGTCTCAGACTACCTTATTCTTTAAAGAGATATGGTACATATGAAATAACTGGACTAACTATAAAGTCCTTAAAGACGTCAAGAAAGAATGCATGACCAAGTCAGGTTTAGTAAGTCAGAAATCCCACCCTAGTAGAGAAGCCTAGTTTTTCCAAGTTCTCTATAGCTCACTAGATTTGCAACTTTTCCACTGGGTTTTTACCTTTATAAGGCATTACCTAGCACAGTACAAAGCAAGTTCAAAACCTTTACAAGAGGAATAGTTGTACAAATACTTTTTCTCTTAAGAAAATTGATATACTTGACTTTTTAGGTTTACAGAAAAACTGAGCAACTCCACCCCACATAAGCCTTTCTTGTCAAAAGCCATGAATCAACCCTTTGGCATTATCATCCAACGTCCACAGTTATGTAAGTAGGGCTCACTCTTGGTGTCATATATGGTATTCTATTGATTTGCACAAGCTTATAATGATACACACCTACAATTCTGTTATTGTTGCTGTTTTGAGGTAGGGACTCACTTGGTCTAGCCCAGACTGCTCTGGAGTTCACTATGTAGTCTCAGAGTAGCCTCAAACTCACAGTGATCCTCCTACCTCTACCCCAAGGGCTAGGATTAAAGGTATGTACCACTACACCTGATTTCATACCTATACCTTGGTAGAAGATCATACAGAATAGGTCCATACAGTCTAAAAAGACCTCTATCTACTCTTCAACCTCATCCCTCCCCACTCATTCTCTGTAACCTTTTGACTTTTCCAAACTATGATATCATTGGAATTATGGTGCGCAACCTGTTTAGATCCGATTTTCTCACTTGCAGATCATGAATATAGCTATAGATGCTTACTATCTGTGCATCTTGCAACCCTGTGTTTGCCTCAACTTTGTGCATCTGTCTTACATGGGATCTGAAGAGTTGAACATGGGTCCTTAGGCTTCGCAGGCAAGCACCTTAACCGCTAAGCCATCTCTTCAGCACTGTGCAGCTCTTTAGATGTCTCTTCAGGAATCTCAGAGAGATGTTTCTTCAAGAATATTCCACTGAGCCAGGGATAGGATGGGATACCTTCCAGTGAGTTGTTGGCCAGGAAGGTTCCTGATGCCCCCAAAACATTACAGGCCATTGCTGAGGCCCTTGGTTTCCCACCAGGAATAGATAGTAAGATCCTATTGGGCTGCAAGGCCATTGAGAAAGCCTGCTGAAACTGAGTTGACAGAAAGCTGGAAGAAGCCATTCTGCATGCAGTTCAATGGGAGAGAGAGAAATCACCAGTGAAGATACTCAACAGTGGACACTGCAAACCTTATATTTGGCCAGCCAGGCCAAATGAGCCAAGGGCTGCAATAGTGGCACGTCTATCATGGTGGAACCCAACTGCCCTCTAATTGGACTGGAGGCCTGCTCCATGGGAGGGAATACATCCCCGATACTGACAACCTACAACAGGGGTAGTCATGAGCCCTAAGGATGTAACATCTGCTGCTGTCTGGCTAAATGTACATACTATGCTCATCAAACTGACCAGCAAGCACTTCTCTTAATGTCCATACCCATATACTAATGCTACTCTCACTTTTGGTAGAGAACCTTCTCTTTTCAGATGGCAGTGGCCTTGGGATGACTCAGAAGGCATCACGGTGCTGGGGACAGGAGTGCTCAGCATTGAAATATCTCTATCGCACCTTCCAAGGCTCAGAGTCCATTGCAGAAGAGGTGGAGGAAAAAATGTAAGAGCCAAAGGAAGGGTAGACCTACTTACAACATGCTCCTCCAGACACAAAAGATCATGACATCAAAATAAAAGAGAGACTGATTGAGAGGGGGAGGGGATATGATGGCAAATGGAGTTTCAAAGGGGAAAGTGGGGAGAGGGGCATTACCATGGGATATTGTTTACAATCATGGAAGTTGTTAATAAAAAATAAAAATAAAAAATTTTTACAATTAAATAAAAAAAGAATATTCCACTGAAATGTCTCCAGGAATCTTTCACAGAGATATCTCCAGGTATTTTGCCCATTTTTAAATAAAGTAGTTTGTTCTCTTATTGTTGCATCTTAAGAGTCTATTTTGAGTGACAGTCCCTATTAGCGTGTCTTTCAGAATTTTTTTCTTCCCACCTGTGGCTTGTCTTCTTATTCTCCTGACACTACCCTGCACAAAAGCTAATTATAAATAAGACTAGCCACCTATTAAT
The DNA here is from genome assembly GCF_020740685.1 of Jaculus jaculus. Classification (NCBI taxonomy): domain Eukaryota; kingdom Metazoa; phylum Chordata; class Mammalia; order Rodentia; family Dipodidae; genus Jaculus; species Jaculus jaculus. The sequence continues at coordinate 38,782,557 of NC_059103.1, forward strand.
TGGGTTCTACAAATCATGTCTTTGAGCATTATCTAAAAAATCATCACCAGGGTCATGTAGGTTTTCTGCTAGCTCCCAGGAGTTTTAGTTTTGTGTTTTACATTTCATTCTGTAAAAACTATTTGAATTTTTTTTTTGGCGGGGGGGGGGGGGGGGTGTCAAGGTAAGTTCTCGCTATAGCCTCAGCTGACCTGAAATTCATTATGTTGTTTCAGACTGGCCTCAAACTCATAGCAATCCTCCTCCCTCTGCCTCCTGAGTGCTGGGATTAAAGGCATGCACTACCATGCCTGGCTTGAATTTCTTTCTTTCTTTTTTTTAGCCAATACCATCCAAATATGATACATATATAATCTTATTATCTAGGAGTAGGAAATAAAAACTTATGTTCAAATATGCTTAACATCCCCCTACAACCATGAGTCATTAAAAATAACAAAGTAACCTTCAAAATGGGCACTCTACAATTATGTTGTAAATAATCACATTTGCAATTTATTTTAGCCAGAATCCACATTAACCACAGCAGCACCAAATTATAGGTAACCACAAAAGTGAAACATGACCTTTATCTAAAACAGTAGTAAAAATGATTCAGTAGGCATCTCAGCAAACCTTTCCTCCATAGGAAATCATTTATATACTTACAACACTCAAACTAGAAGACAAAAAAATTATTCAGATGAGCTGCACTACTCTTTCAAGACCTGAATTGTATCCTGACTTCACACTATGATAATAGATTTTACCTATTACACCAAATGGTGAAATTAAGGCAATCACTGAAATGGTAGCATCTTTCTTTGAGAATGACTGTTGTTGATAGAGGCAATTCAAACTAGCTATAATGGCTTTTGTAAATACTCTTTTTTGGTTCTGATACACACACACACTTCTGACCATTACTCCTAAACTAGTCAACAACTTAACCACTTTCATTTATTTATAGCCAAGTTTTCTGTAGTTATACACATTTTACTTCACACAGGTATTAAAACAAGATGTAACATCTTCAGTATATTGTCTCAGTCAAAAGCCAAATTTTGACATTTCTTTCCCAAGGCCCAATTGTGATAGAGCCCCAGCCTGAATGAACATCAGGGAAATAGTAATCTGGAAGGAGAAACAATGGTGTTATTGGTAGTTGGAGCATCTGAATATTAAAGGTTTACCAAGTTAACTGACCTAATGGTAAGAATGACAACATGCAATAGTTGGGAATAAACTTAAGTGGGGTTCAACCTAGCCACACCACCCTCTGTGGTTTTAAAAGCATCCTCTGCTTCCTTCCCTAACATAAATGTGACATATGGGCATCATCAAAGAAATACAAACCAAAACTACAATGATGGATGAGAAGAAACTTGGGGGATAAAGCACTCACCAATCAAGCTGGAGAACCTGAGTTTGATCCTCAGAACCCACATAAAAAGGCTTATTTCACTAATATATTAAAGAATGTTTTAATTCCTCTCACCACCACTTCCATTCTTTAAACAACAAAGAGGCTTGTAAGCCTAAAATATTCAAATAAATTGCAACTAACCTTTATATATGCACTTGGGTAGATCTTATGAACAGCATCTCCAGGTGCACGTCCAGCTTCTCTGTCTAAGTAGTAACTCTGTACAAAGACTGCATGGTCGCTAAGGCACCTGACCCAAACGTCACCTTCACCTTTACATTCCAGCTGCACACCTTTGCCTATGTGCAACCTTAGGAAGGACAAATGGAATTATATTTCATCTTTAAGTACTTACAAATAAATTTAGTTCAGATTATACTGCAGTCCACAGTGGACATTTGAAAATATAAAATAACACAATAACTAAAACATAGCCATTTTTATTTTTTATAATTTCTTCTTTTCCTATTCACATGCAATATAATGAGCACATATATATAGCTTACTATATGTCAGGAGCACGTAACATGAATTTTTATTTAACACAACTCAATGAAGTGAGTTCTGTAATTTCTTTTCTTGTTTTCTTTTTCGAGGTAGGGTCTTGCTCTAGCCCAGGCTAACCTGGAATTCACGATATAATCTCAGGGTGACCTCAAATTCAGTGATCCTCCTACCTCTGCCTCCTGAGTGCTGGGATTAAAGGTGTGCGCTACCACTCCCAGCTATTTAAGAGATTCAGCTACTCAATTCATATTTTAAGTACCCCAAACCAAGACACATGTAGTTAATGGATACTGAATTGAACAAAGTATATATAAATCATAGTTACTATTCAAACCATAAATACTTTACTGAATTTTATAATCACGTTAAACATCTATGATTCAAATGGGATGCCTGCAAGTTCTGAATTTTCAAGATGATCTTTATTCTGTCATATGTAACTCATAATGTACACAGAAAAAATAGTAATCTTGAATAACACATAAATTATATTAAATTCTTTAAAATATCTAACTATATAATACCTTGCTCTTTCAATGGCTTCTGTTCTGTGGACATTGGAGAGTTGACCCAAGCAAAAGCGATCTCCTCCAGAAGGATCCACGTATCCATCAACAGTTACAATAGGGCAGCTTGAAGGAACCTTAAATGTCTCTCCTACCTGAACATCCATTTCAAAGTAAGCAATGGAACACCAATACTCAGGAGCTACAGAAAATAAATAAAACATCCACCCATGTAACAAAGATTAGTCCTTCATTTTCACCCCATTAAACAAAGCTTTCCATAAAAGAAAAGTTAAAGGAGAAACTAAAGCACACAAAAGACAAACACAACTCATTTTTTTAAAGTAGTCATTTTTACAGCTCAGTACCTGTTCTTAAACACTCTGTGAAGTCATGTTCAAAATCTTGAATGTGGCCCCTACCCCAAACAATCAAGTCAACTGAGAATTTAAGAACACAAGCAATGAGAACCTGAAGTGAATTATTCTATCATGATGGGTCACTGACTAGACCTATTTTCTATGTTATCTGCACTTATAATTTAAAAAAAAAAAAAGATTTTAAGGACATATTCCAGGGAAATCTTGAATAACATCAATCCACAGTGTATTTTTATAGATCCCTAGTTGAGATGAAATATGTAAATCAGCCAATACATCCCTGAATCAAGATTAAACTTTAAGTACAAAGCTATTGTATATGGGGATTGCTAATTATCTCACAGGTGAAACAGGTCATTTGCTATACATAGCAAGGGATATTTTTAGTGAAGTCAATTCATGTTAGCTAGTACAATTCTAACTCCGAAGACAGTATATTAATTTGAACAATCAATAATGTAAAATGATTGAGGAGAAGGGAGACAGCCCTTAGTTTGGTTTGAGAATACAGTCAGTCAAATGTTTCTGGTTTTGTTTGAATAGTTATCACATTGAGCTCGAATGCACGAAAATTATTTGGTTTTCTTTTGTAATTTAGTTAACAGAAATCTACAAAACATCTAGTGACACCCTGGCACTGCATACACAGCGGTAAACAAAATAGTCACTTCTTGAGTGATTCCCCTTAGGAAGAGACCTCCCTCAAGGAGCTAGATGAGCACATGATCAAACAAATGAACAAGATAACTCAGGTCATAAGCAATACTGTAAAGAGAACTAACAAGAACAAAAGGTGAAAGGTCAGAAAGATGGCTGAACAATTAAAAGTATAAAGCCTGCTGGCCAAGGTTCAATTCCCTAGCCAGCCACATAAATTTGGACATTCGTTTGTAGTGGCAAAAGATCCTCCTCGCCCCTCCTCTCTCTAAGTGTACTAAATAAATAACATTTTTTTAAAATATGGAATGCAAAGTGACTGGGAAGAACACTTCAGCCTGGAAAGCTGGAGGGGAGGGGGCATCTTATCTGACTGTGAAAGAACATTTCAGAAAGGAAAGCAAAAGCCAGGCCACAAAGAAACAGAAAAAAAGGGGGACTGGAGACACGCAGCTCTTGCATCCACGTAAGAAGCCAGGAATGGACACACATGCCTATAGACCCAGTCCTGAGGGGATTGGAAACAGGAAACTCACTAAGGCTCACTGGTCAGCCAATCTGACAAAAAAATATGAGCTCCAGGTTCAATGAGAGACTTTGTCATAAGAAAACAAAGTAGAAGAATAATAGAGGAAACAATTTGACAATGTTACTCTAGCCACCCACATAAGTACGCATGGGGTAGCTGCATATATACACACACACCAAGTAAAAAGGACAGTGTCTTTTATTAGAAAATGCAAATGATGTAGTTGTCTACACATTTATTCATATCAATTTTGAAATACAATCTAAATAAAATGCTTAATCTGAAAAATACAATGACAAAAGTCATTTCAAGTTCCCCCAAGAAAAATGTGGTTTACAACTAAGATTTTAAAACAGGAGAAAAAAAAAAAAAAAACATACAGGCTAGATACCAAATTACTTTACAAAATGCTGTGAACAGAACACTTCCCCATCAATAGTGAATAAAACAAAGCACATGAGCACATGACAGTGTTTGCACATATCCCAGCACTCAAAAGGCTGAGGCAGGAAGAATGTGAATGAGGCCACCCGGGTTACATAGCAAGTTCTAGGTCAGTAAGGCTATATAGAAAGGCTGTGTCTTTAAAAAGATGGGATCACTCAAAAACAAGTAAAGGGGCTGGAGAGCTAGCTTAGCAGTTAAAGGTGCTGCTTATAAGGCCTGACAGTTGGGTTCGATTTCCCTGTACCTATGTACAGAAACACAAAGTGATATATGCATCTGGAGTTCAAATTGCAATGGCAAGAGGACCTGGCATGCCATTTCTATTTCTCTCCCCATCCACTCTAGCTCAGGCTGACTTGGAATTAACTACATAATCTCAGGGTGGCCTCAAACGCATAGTGATCCTCTTTACCTCTCCCTCCTAAGTGCTGGGATTAAGGGCATAAGGGCATGCACCACCATGCCCGGCATAAATAATGAAAATTTTAAAACCAAGCAACGCTCAAATTTTTTGCCATATCAATCTAATCAACTCATTACAAATATAAACAATTCTTTGAGTATATTTATGTTTAGGTCACTGGAAAAATTGTGATATGCTTAAATATCTTAAAAGCCAATCTGGGAGCTGGAGATATGGCTCAGCAGTTTAGGTACTTGCCTGCAAAGCCTAACGACCTAGGTTTGGCTGGGGCATATGCATGTGGAGTTCATTTGCAGTGGCTAGAGGCCCTGGCATGCCCATTCTCTCCCTCTCTCCTTGCAAGTAAATATGTAAAAGTATCTTGAAAAAACAGCCAATTTGGAATGAAGTTGTTTTCTATAGTAAAACTTTCTTTCTACTTTTATTATTTATTTGTATGCGTGTGTACATGGGACTGGGCACACATGTAACTGTGTGTGTCTGTAGGTCAGAGAACCTCAGGTTGTTCCTCATCTCCTTTCACCCTTTTGAGACAAGGTCTAATCTTGCCACTTCTGCTGCTGGCCAGCTTCTCCAAGCTCCACCTCCCACAACTGTAGGTACACTGGGATTACAGAGGTGTGTAGCACCTTAAGTGGGCATCGAGGAGGATCAAACTCAGGTTGGCAGGCTTATAAGCAATCACCTTAAACCATTAAGCCATCTCCCCAGCCCCACTATAGTTATATTTATTATCGATGACATCACATCATGCTATGGGCAAGAAGCATTAGTCAACATCTCATAAGTCTACTGAATTAAGTCAAAACTGAAAAGACTTGATAAGTAACCACCCAATGTTCTGGCAGCTATAAACAGTAGTAGTGCCACTTAAAACAGATCTTTAAGCAGTTAATCCAAAGGAAAAATTGTGTTACAAAATGATTATAATGATGGATATAAATAAATAAGAATGATGATGATGATAAGGTTCAGGTCCAGTGCATACCCCAGTTTCTACTAATAGATATATTCCAGAAGTAAAGTTTCATGGTAGGCAACCTTTTTTCTGTAATGTAAGAAAAAATTCAAGTTTTACAGTCTCCATATTCAAGAAAAATACACCTTTATCATTTTTTTTAAATTTATTTATTTGAGAGCGACAGACACAGAGAGAAAGACAGAGAGAGGGAATGGGCGCGCCAGGGCTTCCAGCCTCTGCAAACGAACTGCAGATGCATGCGCCCCCTTGTGCATCTGGCTAACGTGGGACCTGGGGAACCGAGCCTCGAACCGGGATCCTTAGGCTTCACAGGCAAGCGCTTAACCGCTAAGCCATCTCTCCAGCCCCCTTTATCATTTTTTGTTCCAATAGTTTTGCAAATGCATTTATAATAATAAAAATAAAAAATAAAGCTAGGTGTGGTGGCACACGCTTTTAATCCTAGCACTTGGGAGGCAGAGGTATGAAGATAGCTGTGAGTTCAAGGCCACCCTGAGACTGCATAGTGAATTCCAGGTCAGCCTGAGCCAGAGTGAGACCCCTACCTCGAAAAAACAAAATAAATAAATCAAGATAAAATAAAAGTTAAAACCTGGGTTAAATGCTGGGAGACACTGTGAATTGTTCCTTTTATTATTCAAATCTGAATGAAATGCCCTATAGAGAATCTTTCATGAATATATAAAGGTACTCTCTTGAATAATGGGTTAACTTCACAGTACCAAAATATGCCTGAAGTTGAGAAGGATTTTGTTTCAAATCCATCTGTGAATTTTATCACTACTTCATATACAGAAAATGCCTTTTACTTTAACTTGCAACTGATACAAATTCGATGGACGAGTATGTCTGTAAAAAATAAATGGAGTCATCTGCCATTTCAAAAAATACGTAACTATAGTTTCCTACTTGTTTCCCAACTAAGGATAACAGATATGAACTACTAACTGTTAATTTATATTTACAACTAAGTGGCGGGGGGGGGGGCACAGGAGGCTTTTAAAACACCAGAGTTCTTGAGCTGCATTTGGAAGTATAAAAGTGCATTCAACATGGGCCCCCCTAAGATTCCTGCCTCCTAATATTCACATCATTGTGTAGTCCCATCCTGCATGGCAAAGATCTTATAGAAGATGGTGTGTAATTCCCTAGTTAGTAGTTAGCTATCACGCTGTGAAGAAGTCAAGCAGCTGTACAGACAAGTCACTGTGAACAGAAACAGAAGCTTCCTGACAATACTAACACTAACTTGCTGGGTATGTTATACATCACCCTGAAAGTGAATCCTCCAGCCCCCAGAAGCCTTCAGAAATGGCAGCTCCAGCTAACAACTTCCCATAAATAACCTCACCAGACCTTTCCTCCTAACTACCCAGCTAAGCTGCTCAGATTCTTACCCACAGGAAGTAAGTGACATAACACACTGCTATTATTGTTTAAACTTGCCAAATTCTGAGATAATCTGTTGCACAGGAACATGTTCCTAACATAGAGTATAGGATACATCATGCAAAGGGACAGCATATACAAAAGAAGCAGAGAAGAAGGCATACTCAGCAGGCTTAAGTAAGTAGAGCAGGGAATTAAAGCACAAAAGCGTAAGACTAGAGAAGTATGCAGAGACTAGGACCAGAGTCTCTTTTCTGGCAAGTTAACGAAATTATTCTCTAGCTAACCAACCAGTAAAGAAGCTCTTCAGCAAAGAAATAGATGTAACTAGATTCAAACTTTAACAGAAATACCAAGTCCAGTAAAGAGTAATTGGTGAAAAGGAGGGTATTGTAACTGGAAGCTCCTACAGACACTAGTTCAGTAATACTATAATAGTACCAGAGAGGCAATGAGTATCTTGTAACAAAGACCACTCAGGCTCTAACCTGCCAATTTCATTAGAAGTCTATATTCAGAGCTGATTCCTTCCAACAACCAGCTAGAGACCTACTCAGTACTAGCCTCAGATTAAGTCACTTTCTTACTCTCTTGAAAGACCTGTACCAATGCTAACACAGGGTGCAACCAACGCAAATCCCCATCCAGTCACTGCTACTCGCAGAACTCCAGGGGCTACAGCCTCATCAACAGTGTTACCATAAGAACAAACTAAACTAAAATCTAAATGACTAGCTACTACTACCACCATCCCCACAATACATTTCATTCAAGGTAGGTCCCTCTTCAAATCCCTGACCATCTTCATTCCCTGTACCTTTCAGTAAGCTCCAAAAAATATTGAGTCCTCTTAAGGTATAAGGAGCTACTACTGACTCTCAAGAATGCTGCCTCAGAGCTAGCAAAAACTCTTATTCTTTTTTTAAAAAATATTTATTTATTTGTTTGTTTATTTATTTATTAGAGGAAGAGGCAGAGAGATAGTGAGAATGGGCATGCCAATCACTACAAATGAACTCCAGAGGCATGCGCCTCCTTGTGCATCTGGCTTACTTGGGTCCTAGGGAATTGAACCAGAGTCCTTAGACTTTTGCAGGCAAATGCCTTAAACACTAATCCATTTTCCCAACCCAAAAACACTATCTTGTAACTCTACAGTTTCCCTTTAAAATAATCTATTTGTTCACATATAAATTAAGATCCTGATACAATAATTCCATACAGAAATTTATTAAAGCAATTTTCTCCAAAACCTCTGTGTGTGTGTTTGTGTGTATACTTTTTTTTTTTTTTTTTTTTTTTTTTGGTTTTTCAAGGTAGGGTCTCACTCTAGCCCAGGTTGACCTGGAATTCACTCTGTATTCTCAGGGTGGCCTTGAACTCACGCCAATCCTCCTACCTCTGCCTCCCAAGTGCTGGGATTAAAGGCGTACACCACCATGCCCAGCTCAAAATAAGTATTATTTGCCTCCTTCATCAGCAACATTGAACAATTATATCTGCTGTTAGTAAGCATGGTAAAATTGGTTCTAAGCCTTCTAATATTATCATTTAAAGTCACTTAGCCTCTTGAACTAGAAATTCTGTTAATCTGTTAAAGTATGAGAAGTTATAAGCATAAGATCTTCCCTTAAACTTTTAAACTAGAAGAGAAACAGGAATTAGTATAAACTATAACTCTACACACAAAAATGTACAACTATTTAGAATTACTTTATTTGATAACTTTTAATTATTACAGTCACTGTAGCTATGATTCTTCAAGTCTTTATTGAAAACACATACAGTTGTCCTTCTGTGGCTATGTGGGGACTGGTTCCAGAGAACCCTCAGCATCAAAGTCTGCAGATGTTCGTATGTAAAATACTATCATATGTGTAGATAACCTAGAGATGATGGTTTAAAGTCTATGAGAAGATGCATATCAGTTATGCTCAAACTATACAATTTTTTGTTTTACTTCTTTTTTAATGTTTCTTCGTATTCTAAACTATATAATTTTATGTAATAGATTAGAATGTTTACAGATTTTGGTATGTAAGGGACATCTTGAACCAAACCCCTGCAAATACAGACAGACAACAATATGTGCACCTTGTTAAGAGAAGAAAAAGTTATTAAAAAAAAAAAAAAAAGGAAGACCGAAGTGATAGCTCAGCAATTAAGAGCACTTCTTGGGCAAACATGAGTGTCTTAAAGCCTGACAGACCACTTGAGTCCAATCCCCAAGACACACATAAATAGCTGGATGTGGCCACATGTGTCTATACCTCAGTCCCATAGGAGAGCAAAAACCCAAATGTCACCAGGACTTGCAAAATAGCATTAGTAGTCGTCATAGCAGCAGCAGCAGCTCAGGCTTCAGTAAAGACTCTGGTTCACAACAACAGGCAGACAAGCAATATAACAGACACCCAGTGTTCTACACAGGCAAGTGAATGGGGCACAGCATAGGGAGCTGTATAGGCACATGCACATACCACATATACCAAACACATACACAAAAGAAAAAAATTCAAAATCTTATTGCTCTGGCTATGGGGGAACTTTGATTTTTTTTTTTTCATTTTTAGACTTTTATATTTTAGAGAAAAGCTACTTAGTTTACTCTTCTGAATATAAATTCACCAAATCATTTGTAAATTCCAGTTAAGTCTCTAGTCCTACATCTTTCTTCTGAAACATAGAAGTTGTGAGTTATTTTTCTTTTCAGCATCTATTTAAGACTTTTCATTGGATTTTTACAGTACAGATTACAACTGTTCTATTTGAAGCCTTGTTTTATTGTGCTGAATATCTACATATTCAATTCTAAGCCCTAGCACTTTTGTACTTTTTAATTAAGTTTAAAACAGTTAAAAATGAAAGTTTGGGGAAAAAAATGAAAGTCTGTGTCACTATGAGCTACGCTAAGCTGATTAGCTCATAAAGACTATCACCTTTATATGAGAAGTTGCCCTCTAATTAAATTAAAACAAGAGGGTGTGTTCCAGTTACCACAATGAAAATCTACAAATAGGGAATCAATTTTGAAGTACACTTACCAGGATGATTGGAAATGGGAGGCTGGAATGCAAGCTCATTGTGAACTGGCCCTAAAGAAAAGATAATAAAAATCTCATTTTTACTTATTAAAAGATTTCTAATACTAAAAATTTTAGTAAACCTTAAATATAACTACCATACCTTAGGTTCTGGTTATTCCATGTCTAAGAACTTAAAAGCTTAGTTTAATTACTTTATAATAAGCCAATATGCCTGAGTTACTTTAGTGTTACTGAATAGTGAACCTTTTGGTGTCAAGTGCTATTAAGCCATTTACAAATAATTAGACATGAAAGATTTAATGTAAATTATTTAATGAACTATTTATATGGCATGGTATAATTTGTAACATAATGTATAACTGCTTTAACTGACTTATCCTAATAAATACTTATATTTATTAAATGAAGTATACTTACATAAAGGAATAATAGCTAACATAACTGAAAGCTAATTTGTTAAAACTTTTTTTTCTTCCAGAGGTAGGGTCTCACCCTGGTTCAGGCTGACTTGGAATTCACTATGTAGTCTCAGGGTGGCCTTGAACTCTCAGCTACCTACCTCTGCCTCACAAGTGCTGGGATTAAAGGTGTGCGCCACCACGCCCGGCGTTAAGACATTTTTATAAAATCCTCACATAATTTATGAGTTACATTCACTTTCTGCAACACTCCTTGAGGTCAATATCGTTAATTACCCCAGAGAGTTCTTGAGGTTACATAAGTTGCCAATGATCACATAGCCAACCCCAGCATCCTTAACCCGTATTCAGGGCCAGAAAGCCCCTCAAAATTAAGTTTTGACAACATGGAAAGATAGTAACACAACTGATATATAACAATATACATATGACATGATCCCCAATTATATGTGTATTTCTAGGACTGGAAAGAAAACAGCCAATATTCGACATAGACATATCTGTGTTGTAGGATTCTAGGTAACTGTACTTTTATTTATACTTTTCAGTATTTTCTAAAGCTTTGGTATTATTAATCTTAAAATGAGAGGAAAGGGGTATACATATGCTTCTGATTTTACTATGTTAATGGACAATGTTCCTATCTGCCTGAACCTCAGGCTATCCCTCCCAATCATGCCATTCAGAGTGCTTACAGATCCACTAGCTGAGTACCTACGGCACTGAGTGCTATGGTGAGGGAAGCCTTGAGATACAGCACTCAAGGATGGGTGGTCATACAAATAAATATGAGATCCAAAACACACATAAAGCAAACAAACAAATGAATGGAAATCAATGTGGTGTTAATGAAATATCAGCAACAGAGAAACAAATATAACTGTAAAACAAAGGTTATGTTAATTATAAAATATACTTTTACAAAAAGTACTGAAAAGGATAGTGCACAGCACTATTGAATGAAATTAAATTGTAGGATGAATAAAGTATGCAAAACTATTTGAAAGAAAGAAAGAGAGAGAAAGAAGAAGAGAGAAAGAAATCAAAAGTCCTAGAAAAGAAAATGCCCTTACAACAGAAACAAGAGCTTACAGTAATGTCCGGGATGGGGCGGCATAGGCGGGTGGTGCTGAAGATGGCCGTTTTGGTGGTGAGGCAAATTAGGTGTGTATGGTGCAGTCCTACTTCCAGTCCAGGTGGTAGTGCTGTCTAAAAATTAAGGCCCACATGGATTAATTTGCTTTCATAAGGCTGCCTATTTTTTTCTCAACTACTTAAACGTTTCAGAAAGTGTGTACATACTATGATGGTACGTGGCTGGCTGACCAGTGAATCCATTCTGCTGCTGTCCTGGCTGAGGCCCTGAAGCTATCTGCAACAGTCCTTCACTATGGCTGCCCGCTAGAATACTAGCAGGCTGACCTAAAGAAACAAGAAGACATTAAACAGTGCAGGCACAGATGCAATTCTGATTTTATACAAGAAATAAAGGACCAATTACATCCAATAATCCACAATTATAAACAAGGGTCAAAAGTGGAACTTGCCTATTAAAAAAACACACTTGTAAAAGCAAGCCTTCAGAAATTGTTCAAAATGTTCACAATTTAAGTAATGTCTTCCTAACTTTAGTGACCTATTTCTTCCTAGATATTCTTCAAATGCCATCTTTGTCTAGACTACCATAATAACCACAGAAGTATACCAATTCAACCCATAGCTTTCTTTTTCTTTCAAATAAAATTTAAAAAATTAAAAAAGACTATAACCTATGTAAAAAAACGAAATTAATTTTAAAAAAGAAAAATAAGGGCTGGAGAAAGGGCTTAGTGGTTAAGGCACTTGCTTGTGAAGCCTAAGGACCCATGTTCTACTCTCCAGATTCCACATTAGCCAGATGTACAAAGTTGAGGCAAGCACAAGGTCGCACATGCCCATCAGGTGGTGCAAGCATCTGGAGTTTGATTGCAGTGGCTAAAGCCTTAGCATACCAATTCTCTCTCTCACTCTTGCTGGGAAAAAAAAAAAAAAAAGTCTTCCAATTCCTCAATTTTAGTTTAATTTCTTTTCTACCTTTGAAACCTATCAATATCCTCCCTTTTTGAGATCTAGGAAACACTTTGTCTAAAGTTCTAAAACCTATAGTATTTGTTCTTCGATTAGGATTATCTACCTCAAAAAATACCAAGACAAGATTACATATATTCCATTCATATTACTTTTTCTGGGTTTTCTTCAAAGAGGACTCTGCTCCAGGGTGGGGTGGCAGACAATCAAAATCAAGTCACTTTACAAAGATGATAATATAAATCTCCAGATAATATAAAGCAGAGACAAGTGTCTGAGCTCTCAACATTCATCTATGCTCAGAGAGCTGTCATGTATCTTTCCATCACTACCATTTCTCTTTGTCAACCTTATTCCTAAATTAGTAAAAAATAAATAAAGTAAGGTAGATGTAAGCTAGATGTACTGTTGCACAACAGTAATCCTAGCCCTCAGGCGGATAAGGCAAGGGGATCCTGAGTTTAAGGCCAGTCTGGCCTACATAGTGAGACCTTATCTCAAAAAAAGAAAATGTGTTGCCTGATACTGAAAACCTGTGATGGGGAAAGTCATGACCCCTAAGAGTGTAATGTCTGCTGGTGTGTAGCTAAATGTATATACACTATGCTCACCAAACTGCCTGGTAAGCATTTTTCTTAATGTTCATAGTGCTCTCACTTTTGGTTAGAGAAGCTTCTCTTTTCAGATGGTGGTGACCTTGGGATGACTAAGAAGGCAATGCTCAGCTCTGAAATATCTCTATCACACCTTCCAAGGCTCAGGGTCAATTGCGGAAGAGGCAGCAAAAAGAATGTAAGAGCCAAAGGGTAAGATTTCTTACAATGCACTCTTCCAGATACAAAATAGCCTGGATATCCATGACCTTGCAGTGGCCTGATACCACCTACACAAGACCATAATAGGAGAAAAAGATTATGACATCAAAATGAAGACTAATTGAGATGGTGAAGGAATATGATGGAGAGGAGAATTTCAAAGGGAAAAGGGAGGATTACCATGGTGTGGCAGTTTGAATAGATGGCCCCCAATATATTTACCGTTTTAATAGCTTGTAGTTTGTATCTGTAGCCACCTGGCTGGAGGCGATGGCACTGGGCGGATCTTAAGGTGTGGTGATGGGTTTAAGGTTTCAATCTAGAGATATGCAGTGTGCCCAGCTAAAGTTCCTGAAGTGTGCTGTGTTGTGTGGCTTTTAGTTTTTAGGCTTGTGCTTCTCTCTCTGTGTTTGGACCTGTGAAGGCAGGCCATCTTCTGCCATTATGGAACTTCCACTGGATCTGTAAGCTTCAATAAATATCCCTTCCTCCATAACTGTGCCTGGTCTGGAAGTTCATCTCAGCGAACCTGAAGCTGTCTGCTACACATGGTTTATTGTCTATAATTTTGGAAGTTGAAAAATTGAAAAAAAAAAAAAAAGCCGGGCATGGTGGCGCATGCCTTTAATCCTAGCACTCAGGAGGCAGAGGTAGGAGGACCTCCATGATTTCGAGGCCACCTTGAGACTTCATAGTGAATTCCAGATCAGCCTGGGCTAGAGTCAGACCCTACCTTGAAAAACCAAAAAAAAAAAGGAAAAATTAAATTAAATTTAAAAAAAGAAAGTGTGTATGTGTAATCACTTGCCAGGTTGCAAACTGTTCACCTTTGGTGATGGTGAGAATAAACAGCAATGTAAGAGAACCACAGTGAACTAAGGATGTAGTCAGTGGTAAAGGGATTACCTAGCAAGTATGAAGTCCTAGGTTCAACTGATATGACCCAAAAAGAGAGGGGAGTAAAGGGGAAGGGACAGACAGACTGAACTTAACAGTCTTCTAACTTTCATGACATGGCAGGAAAAGTAATACTCTACCACAGAAAGAACCTTTCTGAAGGATGTGGAATTTAGCTTCATGCTTAAACTGACTAAAATACTTAATGTCTATCTAGGAGGATAACAGATATAATTGAGTTAATCAAGATCATTTTTTCCTAAATGCTCACAATGAAAAACTTAAGATGACTATTATACAGTAAGATCCTCTCAAATAAAATAAATACACTGGACCAGAAGAACAATTGCAGCTGTATTAACACAGACCTTTGTAAGTATATTATATCAAAACTATTGTTAACTACTTAAATATGTTTCTCAAAACCTAGAAAATATAAGAAGTTTCTTATTTCTGTATGTAAAATAGTAAGTATAAATCAGACATTAAGGTTAAGACTACAATCAGTCACTAAATTCTATGTGACTACATGCCAATATTAAAGCTCTTAAAGAGATATAACAAACACTATTTTTAACAATTTTATGCAGTTTTAAGTTTTTATTTTTATTTATTTGTGAAAGAGAATGAGAGAGAATGGGTACGCCAGGGTCTCTAGCCACTACAAACAAAGTCTAGATGCACGTTCCACCATGTGTATCTAGCTTATGTGGGACCTGGAGGATTGAACCTGGGTCTTTAGGCTTCACAAGCAAGCACCTTAACGGCCGAGCCATCTCTTCAGCCCAACAAACACCATTTTTATCTAACACAAGCAATTAATGTATGTCTGCCTACAGGCTGGAGAGTATGGCTCTGTGATAGAGAATTTGCCTAGTATGTCCCAGGCCCTGGATACCACATTCAGCACCACCAAAATAACAAAAACTTATTTATCTATGAAAGATCAACACAACACCTAATTTTTACTTACTCGGAGTTTTCTCCAGATGGCTACACATAAATATCCAATGATTAGGAAAGTCAACTTATGACCACAGCTGATTATGTAACTTACTCGTGGAAGCCACAGGAATGTTGGGAAAGTTGGTGGTGCTGGAAGCATTAGAGTCAGATGGGGCTAACAGAGCTGGGGTGCTGTATGTCTCCGTGGAGGCACGATTACTCGGTGGGTGCTGGATGGTTTGAATTGAATGTCCTTCAGTAGGTAACGATGGCTGTCCCTCAAAGTCATGAACATATTCATCCTTTACCAACATACTTGGTGGGGCTATACAAAAAAAGTAAATACATTTTTAAGTTTTTATACACTTCCATTCACACAAAAGTACATGCAAGTCTTATAAGACAACACTTAAAACCAATCACAGTACAAATAATCCTAATTCAGAATATTTTCATATTGTTGTAAAAAACGTATCAGTTAAATCTATGTAGTTAAGAGTCTTTTTCTGAATGTAGAGATGGAATAGTTGTTAAGGCGCTTGCCTGTGAAGCCTAAGGACCCATGTTCATCTCTCCAGATCTCAAATAAACCAGATGCACAAAGGTGAGGCAAGCACAAGGTCGCATATGCCCACTAGATGGTACAAGCATCTGGAGTTCAATTTCAGTGGCTGAGGCCCTGACATGCCAATTCTCTCTCTGCCTCTCTCTTTCTCTAAAACAAACAAACAAAAAAAGTTAAGAGTCTTTCTTGCCGGGCAGGGTGGCACATGCCTTTAATCCCAGCACTTAGAAGACAGAAGTAGGAGGATCCCTGTGAGTTTGAGGCCACCCTGAGACTCCATAGTGAATTCCAAGTCAGCCAGGGATAGAGTGAAAACCTACCTTGAAAAACCAAAAACAACAACAAAAAAAGCCTTTTTTGGCTGGGCGTGGTGGCGCACACCTTTAATCCCAGCACTGGGAAGGCAGAGGTAGGAAGATCATTATGAGTTAAAGGCCTCCTTGAGACTACATAGTGAATTCCAGGTCAGTCTGGACTAGAATGAAACCCTACCTCAAAAAACAAACGAACAAAAAAAGGCCTTTTTCAATCTGACTGACTGAAATTTAAAGCTAAGCTATATTCCAAGAGCCTCCAGCAATGGTCCCCCTAAAATAGTACTGTTTCCTGATATATCTAGAAGTAAACCATCTAAACACAGAACATGGAGTAAATGAAAACCAAATTCCTAGCAAAATGTTTTCTCAGCTGAGAAAACTAATTACTCCTTAATCCAAATTAAGACTGAATTACTTAGCTCAATCTCTCTGAACTTCACGTTATGAAGATATGTGACTGGGATCTGAGAGGTGGTCAATGCCAAGATCTAGAATTATAATTACATAACATACTATTTGAAACTGATGCATAGTGAAAGACCACTAAGAATGTCAAATTGAAGCTGGGCTTCAGATGATGAGTCAGGAAGATCACGTGTCAACCTGAAATTTCCTTTTCAGCAATCTAATCCAAAAGGCCAGGCAAGGTGGTACACACCTTTAATCCCAGCACTCAAGAGGCCGAAGTAGGAGGACCACTGAGAATTCAATGGTAGCCTGAGAGTACACAGTGAATTCCAGGGTGTGTTTTTTTTTTGTTGCTGTTTTTGTTTTTTGTTTTTTTTTTGAAGAACCAAAGCTTCTAGTTCAATGTTTCTCTTAAAAAATAAATAAATAAAAAGACATGCATGGTGGTGCACGCCTTTAATCCTAGCACTTGGGAGGCAGAGGTAGGAGGATCACCTTGAGTTCAAGGCCACCCTGAGACTACATAGTGAATTCCAGGTCAGCCTAAGCTAGAGTGAAACCCTACCTCGAAAACAAAACAAAAAACTCTACAGACAGAAAAAGATAATGAAAGATGCTTAACATATCATTATTAGACAAATTATAAAAATACCAAACAAAATGTTTGGGGCATTTAAGTGGGTATTTCTGCACTAATTTATATACTTATAACAAAATTCTGCAATTTTTTCCATATAGAATCTGACATTCTATTTAATTCTTGGACATATTAGGGGTTGACTACTAAAGGACTGAGATTTTACTCACAGATTGGTATTGCAAGTTCAAAAGGAAAAGTCCATTGACTTGAGGATATATCTCGTTATTTGATGCTGTTACTGCTTGTCAGTCTGGCTGACTCCAAAAAGGCTTAAAGAAACCAACTGCTGTCTACTTTTAAAGAGTTAATTCTTCTGGGCTGGAGAGATGGCTTAGCGGTTAAGCGCTTGCCTGTGAAGCCTAAGGACCCCGGTTCGAGGCTCAATTCCCCAGGACCCACGTTAGCCAGATGCACAAGGGGGTACATGTGTCTGGAGTTCATTCGCAGTGGCTAGAGGCCCTGGCGCGCCCATTCTCGCTCTATCTCTATCTGTCTCTTTCTCTCTCTGTTGCTCTCAAATAAATAAATAAATAAAATAAACAAAAAAATTTAAAAAGAAAGAGTTAATTCTTCTAAATTTTCCTCCCTTATGTTGTCTAAACTTTCCCAAATGGGTATTGAAACCACTACCAGTTTGTGTCTATTTTAATCAATTAACTTAAAATATATACTTGTCAGGAAAGGCTGATACCAACAAGGACAGATATCTGAAACAAAGTTTTGCTAGGAGAAAAGAAACAAGTTACAAAATACTATTGCATACTATGGTCATATATGACTTAAAAACTCAAATACTATTGGCAAAAAACAAAAAAGGTCCAGAACAGTAATCACGGTATACTTCTGTGAAAGTAAGCAGAGAATAAGACAAGGAAGGAGTTTTGATCAAGAAATCCTGAAAGCAAACACCAGAAACTAGTAAAATTGAAAAAGGACAGGAGTGGGAGCACTTCCCACTGTATACCCTATTATAACATTTTGATTTATGGACCATATATTTCCTATTCAAAAAAAAATTAAATTAAAAGTACATATAAGCTGGGCAGCATTTGGGAGGCAGAGTTAAGAGGACTGCTGTGAGTTCAAGGCCAGCCTGGGCTAGCCTGAAGACCCTACCTTGAAAAAGAAAATAAATAAATAAATCCCTCCCTCTTCCTCTCCTGGGACAGCAAATACCAAACTGTGAAATATTTGTTTCCGGGCTAAAACTCAACAAATTCACTCACTGAAAAACAGTTACTGAGCACCCATGTCCCAGGTACTATCCTAAGTAGGACAGATGCATCAATGGACAAAAACAAATGTGCCTGCCTCATGGAGATTACAGCATCTGTAATACTCTGTTGTTTAAATATTTAAGAGTAAAGCCGGGCGTGGTGGTGCATGCCTTTAATCACAGCACTCAGGAGGTAGAAGTAGGATAATCACCATGAGTTGGAGGCCACCCTGAGACTACATAATGAATTCCAGATCGGCCTGGGCCAGAGACCCTTCCTCAAAAAACCAAAATATATATAAGAGTAAGCCAACATTATTCCAATGCCTCTTAGGTACCTAACATTAGACAATTTCCTTGATCTCTCCATGCACTAGTCTGTTCATCTCCCATCTACCATGTAAAAGCACTAAAATGCTCACAAATTGTTAAGTTCAGTAAATACTTACTAAGTGTTAGACACACCATGAGCACTTAGTGTTACCTGTTTCAAACCATACTTTTAGAGCTGTCATACATACACTGAGATTATAAATTTTTCTATGAAGAAGAATGAATGTACTCTCTAGAGCTGACCAAAATTAAAAAAAAAAAAAAAAAAGCCACAGGCTTAATCCTAGGTGGCAGCTCAATCACTGCCAGCAGGCAGGCCACCAGCACTTGTCTGATGGTACTGACACTACTGCATTTCTTTCCACCACAAGACCAGGAATTCACTGAGTGGAGAAAACATGCCATATTTATCTTGGAACCTGGAACCCTACCACAGTACTGGGCAATATATGCTCACTAAATACCTGTAAAATGAATACAGAGGTCAATGTGGTCAAAGTTTCATGAGAAAGATGAGCTGGAAATGATAACCACAAGATCCCAGCTCTCAACTGAAAGCGTTTCTTGTTTTGAACTTTCAGGTACTTGACATTACATTATTTGTCCAAATCTAGAAGAAACTGTGAGAAATAAAAACTTGTTTTCTGAATAAACCACTCAAAACTGTCTAAAAAGGAGCTGGATGGCTTAGCGGTTAAATGCTTGCCTGTGAAGCCTAAGGACCCTGGTTCGAGGCTCGATTCCCCAGGACCCACATAAGCCAGATGCACAAAGTAGCTCATGCATCTGGAGTTTGTTTTCAGTAGCTGGAGGCCCTGGAGCACCCATTCTCTCTCTGTCTCTCTCTGTGTGTCACTCTCAAATAAGTGAAGAAAAATTTTTTAAAAACTGTCTAAAAATCCACCACTAGAGGGACTACGAGGCTGAATACAATCCTGAAGACACTAAAGACTATCAATTCACAATCAGTAACAAGTACTGAGAACAGCAAAGTTAAAGAAGTAAAAGATATACTGGCACATGCCTTTAATCTCAGCACTTGGGAGGTTGAGGTAGGTGGTGCATTGTGAATTCAAGTCTAGCCTGGGGTGGAGTAGAGTGAGAGCCTACTTTTTTTGGGGGGGGGGGGACATGGATGTAAATACACTTAGAATGTGAACCTCCTCCTCATCATCTGCATATAAGAATTACAAAATGATCTCTTATCTCCTAAACTATAATACCCACTGAGCTAAATGCTAATGCATTCTCAAAAATAATGGATGGAGAATGGTGAAAACCCTAAAGGATGTTTATCGTCAAAGTAAAGAAGTGACTTGTCAGTGTGGCAAAGGCAGGGCTTCCAACAATCTTTTTTCTTGTCTTGTTTTTCAAGGTAGCATTTTGCTCTAGCCCACGCTGGCCTGGAATTCACTACGTAGTCTCAGGGTGGCCTTCCTATCTCTGCCACCCAAGTGCTAGGTTAACATTACAGGCATGCATGCATCACTATAACCAAATTAATCTTTATTACTTTTATTTTATTTAACAGAGAGAGGGGGGAAGGAAGGGAGAAAGAGGCAGATAGATGAGAGAGAAAGAAAGAGAGAACGAGTGAGCATGGATGCATCAGGACCTTCACAGCCATGACAAACAAACTCTAGATGCATGTACCACCTTGTTTGTCCATCTGGCTAATGTGGGTCTTGGAGAATCAAACTTGTGTCCTTTGGCTTTGAAGGCAAGTGCCTTAATACTAAGCCATCTCAACAGCCCTCCAGCAATCTTAAAGCTATTATTTTCAAGCCACTAAAGCTCCCACAACCAACCCATGGTTCCTAGAAATCAGTACACCATTATCAGTGGGTGCCATAGGATGCTGGTCTTCCTCTAGTATTAATCATGTGAAAGAAAAGTGGAGACTGAAAACAAGAATGCTTTTAGGCTCTTCCTAAATTTTAATTTTATATATTTGACACAACTCTGCAGTTCTGCAGAATGCAAGAGGCACCAAGCTACTCACTTGCCTCTAAACATTAATGTTCCTTTCAAGATTACAATATCAGAGCATCTCTACAGGTTAATGTTTGTACAGTGATTTCAGTTCATTAACAAGTTCTAAGTAACAGAGTAAAAGATTTAAAGAACTCCATTCTCACAAATAATACCAAAACAAACCAAAATCACCCCAACTGGATTTTACTTTCTCACCTCAAATACTTTAGCTTTGTTTTATTTACTTGAAATAAAAGCTTAATAAAAAATAACTATCATGTATAATTTTAAACCATCTCAACATGATCATTTATTAAAACAAAGGTGAAATAAAGAAAATCAAGAATACTGATTTTTGTTTTTGTTTTTGTTTTTTTGTTTTTCGAGGTAGGGTCTCACTCTGGTCCAGGCTGACCTGGAATTAACTCTGTCATCTCAGGGTGGCCTTGAACTCATGGCAATCCTCCTACCTCTGCCTCCCAAGTGCTGGGATTAAAGGCATGCGCCACCACGCCCGGCTAAGAATACTGATTTTTTTAAGGATATGTTAAACACAATAACAAATTATTCATTGGATATTGACACCAATTTCAACTACCTTTGTTGATTTTCTTAAAATAGCTATTTTTAATCAATTCAAAAAATATTAACCTAAATATTCTTCTATCATATTTGCAAAATACTTTTGTTCATAAATGACAGTTCAAATCCAGAGAGCCAATGGCTAATTAAATCCAGTTTGAAATATTAATACATTTCCTCCCTGAATCCATATTTCCATAGTAGTTTTTTCCTGTTAATGTTACCAAAACCTCTACAAACTACTTGAATGTTATCAAAAAATAGAAGGGATAGGATCAAGAAAATAAAGTTACAAGAATCAGATTACTTACCATTACTCTGCAGTGTTAATCCTGAGAGATCTTAATTTTTAAGAGAAAAAAAAATAAAACAATCATTACCATGAAAAAATTTTCCCTTACATTTTAAATTATAGAACACCAACTTAAACTAGAGATTATAAAACTTCATGAACCATTTAGACTTAGAAATAGGAATAAATACTGTCTAACAATAATGTAAGTGCTAACATTTATAGTACTTTCTATCATACCTTTTCAAAAATAATGTGCTAAGTGGGCAAAGTATCAATTTTATACACTTAGTTTTAGCAGTCAAAAAAACACAAACTTGTTCCTAACTTCAGATTTAAGTATTCAAATCTCATTAAATATGTCTTATTCTTTATTTTTGATTGTTTGTTTGTTTTTCGAGGTAGGGTCTCACTCTAGCCCAGGCTGACCTGGAATTCACTATGGAGTCTCAGGGTGGCCTCGAACTCAGTGCGATCCTCCTACCTCTGCCTCCCCAGTGGTGGGATTAAAGGCATGCACCACCACACCCGGTAAGTTCTGATTCTTAAAGGGGGAAGAAGACTCGGCAGTTAAGAGTGCTTGCCATATGAGTATGAGGGACTGAAAGGGCCTGATTTATCAGTAGTTCAATTCCCCATCACCCACATAAACAGTTGGGCATAGCCTATAACCCATCCCATAAAGAGCAGAGACTGGAAAATCACTAGGACTTGCTGATCAGCCAATCTGACCCAAAACAAGCATCAGAGAAGACACCTAACTTTCTCCTGTAACTGCCACATGGGCACACATGAGGAATACACATCACACATACCACACACATGCACAGGCAAAAAAAAGCCTTGACTCTTGAGCCAGGTGTGATAGTGTGCACCTGTAATTCCAGTACTAGGGAGATGTAAGCAGGAGGATCAGGAGGAGTTCAAAGTCATCCCTGGCTACATAGGCCAACCTGGGACATCAAGTGATCCTCCCTCAAAATAATGATGATGATTAACAACTAAAAAAGAAATAAGGTGGACGCTGCCTAAAGGAAACAGGAGGGAACATGAACACCTAACCTAATGAAAATATGACCATTATGCAATATGTTAAATAAATGAAGGTCTGATTTTATTTTTTTATTGTTTTTTTTTTTTTTTTTTTTTTTGAGGTAGGGTCTCCCTCTAGTCCAGGCTGACCTGAAATTCACTATGCAGTCTCAGGTTAGCCTTGAACTCACAGTGATCCTCCTCCTACTGAGTCCCAAGTGCTGAGATTAAAGGCATGTGCTACCATGCCCAGCCAGTTTTTAAACTTACTCAAAATTCTGGGTAATTACCAAATATTTAAATTAGAAAACTTAAAACACTAAACACTACTAGGGTCTTTCCCTTTATAGATCTATGAAGACTTTGCTATGACAATCTACTTACCAATTCCAGGAGAAACAACTCGTTCATAGTGATATGGATTAACACAGACACTATCACATTTTAAGTCAAATGCATACTGACAATATTTAACATGTTTTAGTTCATTTTTATGTAGATCAGGCCACCTCCACAGACGAGCATAGATAACATGAGGAAATCCTTTCCGACCAGCCACCTGGGAAAAATAAACAACCACTTATCAACCATCAATTTTATGTTAGACATTACACAAGGGACTTCTGTCTCCTGAGTGCTGGGATTAAAGGCATTTGCCACCATGCCCAGATCTTTTTTTCTTTTTTAAAAATTATTTTTATTTACTTGCAAGCAGAGAGATAGAAGAGACATAATGGGTATGCAAGGGCCCCCAGCCGCTGCAGACAAACTGCAGACACATGAGCTGCTTTGTGCGTCTGGCTTTTCATGGCCGTCATCTCCAGGCCTTGATGCCTTTTTTTCTAAGGGATAAGTTGAATGAAGGATGGTAGCCCCCAGGCACCTTCAGGAGGGGGCGGGACACAGGAAAGACCAAGGTAGAATGAGAAGGCTGGAACTTTACTCCAAACTCCCGGGAAGGGAACAGGGCTATTAGTAGACTTGATCACCAATGAACATTCACTTAATCAACTGTGTTTATGTGATGAAGTTTGAGGTAGGGGATCCCACACATGGTTTTGAGAGTTCTGGGATAACTGAACATGCAGATGTTTCTGGAGGCTAGCAGTCTTGGGAAGAGCAGGGTTGTGAATCTTGCCTTGTGAATCTCTTCATCTGTATCCTTTACAATATCATTCATAATAAACTAGCAAACATGCTTCCCTCAACTCAGGTTGGCCTCAAACTCAGTGATCTTCCTACCACTGAGTCCCAAGCGCTGGAATTAAAGGCTTGTGTTACCATGCCCAACCAATTTTTTACCTCATTTGAAATCCTTGGTAATTACCCAATACAAGCTTTAACTTAGGAAAATTAAAACACTAAACACTACTAGGGTCTTTCCCTTTACAAATTTAAAGATTTCCCTTTATAGTGAGTAAATAAATCAACTTAACCTGAAGTGTAGATTTTAAAGTCCTATTTATACCTGGTTGATCAGAAATGCAGGTAAAACCTGAAGTTTGTGACTGGGTCTTGAAGAGGATAGTAGTCTTGAGGACTGAGCCCTCAACCTGTGGGATCTGACGCTATCTCCAGGTAGTGAATGTGCCAGCACTGAATTGCAGGACACTCACCTGATGTTACATTCAAACTTGATTTACTGCTATAAAGAAATCTTCACACATTTTTGGAGTCACAAAACTGATACCTTTAGCATAGAGTAGAAAAAAAAATGGCTTGAAAGTTTCTGTCCCTGCATTCAGAATATTATAAATGATTCAGAAATTAAAGCTCAAAATGACTAACCTAAGGTGGGCACGGCAGTATTGATCTGTAATCCAGCACTTGGGAGGCTAAGACAGGAAGATTCCAAATTCCAGGCTAGGCTGTACTACAAAATATATAACCTTAGTCATGGTCATCCATTACAGCTACAATTTGAACCTAAGTATAACTTCAAGGCCTGTACTCAGGTTTTTTAAATGTAAAATATATGAATTTGTTAAAGAAATTATGACTAAAATCTATAAATGAAACTCTAAAATAAAATCTAGCCACATAAAATTTCCACAAGTTGGGCTGGAGGCTTAGCCTGCAAAGCCAAAGGACCCAGGTTTGAATCTCCAGGACCCATGTTAGCCAGATGCACAAGGGGGTGTTCGTTTGGAGTGGCTGGAGGCCCTGGTGCACCCATTCTCTCTCTCTTCCTCTTTCTCTGTCAAATAAATGAATACTTTTTTTAAATTTCCACAAGTTTCAGGCTACAGAAATGGCACAGCAGTTCAAGGTGCTTGCTTGCAAACCTTACTGACCCAGTGCTCAACTCCCTAGCACCCACATAAAAGCCAGATGCAAAAAGTGGATCAGGCCAGCATACCCATCCATCTATCTATACATACATTACATCACACACACATACTCATACAAAGATATAAATGTTTAAATTTTCTATGAGGTTCTTCACATATATTACATGGTTCTGTAGAAAAATATGATCAATGAAATATGTGATACCAACAAAACATGGTATCAGATCTGCAAATGATAAAAGGAGCATGTACACAGCTATGCAAATGTGTACAACAGAACCAAAAAAGGTCAGGAGGGCAGGAGGAGACTACTAGGATGAATACCAAAGTGCTACAAAGGTTGTTCTCTCAGAAAACAGGGTTTCTTCTGTGATTCAGTCTCCAGGTTTTCTTCACTGAACTATTTTTATTTTGGAACATGAAAAGCTTAAAATGACTGGGCATGGTAGCACATGCCTTTCATCTCAGCACTCGAGGGCAACGGTGGGAGGGTCGCCATGAGTTGGGGGCCAGCCTGAGACTACATAATGAATTCCAGGTCATCCTGGGCTACAGTGAAACCCTACCTCAAGAAACTAAATAGTAATAATAATAATAATAATAATAATAATAATAATAATAAATAAAAGGCTTCAGATGTATCTTTCGTATATTCTTTCACATACTCCCATGAAGCATACTGGCAGCACAATGCTCAGTATGGGAAGAAATGAAATGCAGATGATCTCGTAATTTAAAAGAAACTTATGAATGACTTTCAATCACCAGGGAAGATGCATAAACTCTGAAACTGACCTGAAGTCTACCATCCAATGTCCTTTGTATGGTAACACATTTGCTAGGATGAGCTCCATTGGTAGTTATAGCTGTTATTAAAGAATCCAGTTCATCTTTCTTCTCCTTCAGCTTCTTTACCAGACTTTCAATCGCTCTTTTGGCAAATGTCTCACTTTCTCCACCTTGTCTGTGGCACATTAAACTATGGACAATGCTCAGACAGGCATCATTACTTGTTGGTGTATTCGTAATCGACATATTGTCCATTTGTTCAGGTTTTTTTTTTCCTTTTAAATCAAATATGTCTCCAATTTCTGGAGCAATTTTGATATATTGGAGGCAGTGAAAAATGATGGCTAATGTTGCAAGAAAAGCTGTCAGACATCTGGTGTTCAGGACAATCTAAAAAAAGGAGAGACAGAGATATGAGAATACATTTCATAAGATAGATACAATGATTTGTCCCAATTAAAACTTAGTATACATAATTTTAAGAGGCTTTAAGTTTTAAAATGACAAAATGTTGCTTTGTTTTTATTTATTTATTTATTTATTTGAGAGTGACAGAAATAGGCAGAGAGAGAGAGAATGCATCAGGGACTCCAGCCACTGCAAACAAACTCCAGACATATATGCCCCCTTGTGCATCTGGCTTACATGGGTCCTGAGGAATTGAACTGGGGTCCTTTGGCTTTACAGGCAAACACCTTAACCACTAAGCCATCTCTCCAGCCCAAAACATTGCTATTTTTAATAGTCCAAAAACATTAGGCCTTCTTATTAGTACACGAGTCTTATCAAATGCATGATTCACTCTAAAGTACAATCTTTATTGTAGTCATTTCTGACTCCTTCCTATTCTCCCAGCCATTGATGTTTTGAGCCTTCTCAGAATTTATATCAATGGGGCTGTGGGCCAATGGAGAAAATAAATTTACACAAAAATCTCAGCCATGCATACTGGTGCACACTTATAATTCTGTCTACTTGGGAGGCTGAGGCTGGAGGGCAAGTTCAATACTCACCTGGGCAACTTAGAGGGAAATACATTCTCATTCTGTCTCTCATACGTGTACGTAGATACGTACGTACGTACACACACACACACACACACACACACACACACTTAAAGGCTGGAATGTAAAGTGGTAAAGTACTTGCTTAACATGCTGAAAGCCCTAGGTTCAGTCCTCAGAAGTGAGGGGGAAGGGGGAACACCTTCAAATCTGACCCAAGAGTCACCACTTTGAAACCTTTCAAAGCCAAATTCACAAACACTAGTGGATTGGGAATGGACTTGTCATAGTCACCATTCTATGTCCATGCATGTGCTTTGAAATGCTTGACTGTGTTATTTCTTTGATTTAAAACACTCATTGCCATTTTATCCACTCAATAATGCAGCCAAAGACATCCTTCAAAGTACAATATAATGTTTTATTTTCTGCAAGTCTTCCCTAACATTCCATTTCCACTCTCATCACTGTGTTCCTTGTTGTTTCTAGACCTTCTCCCTCAAATTTAAAACACACACTTACTACAGTTTAGCACATTGTTATTACAGTTACTTGTTATGTGATTACATTACAAATCTAGGAGTTTAAGAAAAAAAGCAATATTCTCTCATCTTAGAAATTCCCAGTACCTGGAACTAAAAGGAAACTAGCTCCCCAGTGGAGGACAATGGTCACCAACAGCATGAATAAGCAGGGGACCCTGCAGACTATGATATCAACCAGCCCAGCCAGATAAGTACACACTTGTACAATAATGACACACTACCTTTGTGGGTAATCAACTTTCTCTGACTGGACATGAGACCTACTCAGTGGTAGAGAATTCATATCTGGTACTAGAAACCAAGTCAGAATCTCATAGTCAGGAAACTCATACACTTCATAGAGAGATGGCCCTGCTGCCAAAAAGTCTCTCAAATAACTTTTCATATCCCCTTTAGCTCAAGCTGCTCTCAACTCTTAGCTGGAGAACCTATTTTATTTTACAGATGGCAGAGAAAAATGGAGGTAAACAAACATGCATTGATAAGACAAAAAAAAAAAAAAAAAAAAAACACTGCCCACCATGAGATGGACCACATCTTCCGGACCCAAGAGAAATTAGAGGAAGCAGCAACATGAATACTATTCTTACTGCTAGCCTGACAACCAGGACAATGGTGACAGGCATGGTGATCAATCAAAACTTATGAAAGCAGAAATCCAGAGACTACAAAGAACTCAACATTAAACCAGAGTAGCAACAGACCTATCATAACTCAGGGAATACTGTGGAAGAGGGAGCAGAAAGACTGTCAGAGCCACAGAGGATGTAGGAGTACCCTGGGCCATAGTCCCCACCCCCACCCCACCCCCCGCCACATATGGACTGACTGAAGCCTTCATGACCCCACAATGAACACCATATCCCCACTGAGGATGGCCTCCAAATGAACCAGAGCTGGGATGAAGAGATTAAAAAAAGTATAACTTTATATACATAATATATATATTTTATATATATATAATATATATATGTATTTATATATAATATATATAAATTAAATTAAAAAATAAATTTTCAGCACCATGCTCCATGCATGATTGCTGCCATATAACAGGCAAATGACTGTGGATGACTACATTACTTTTTTTTTTTTTAATTTTTATTAACATTTTTCATGATTATAAAATATATCCCATGGTAATTCCCTCGCTCCCCACCCCCACACTTTCCCATTTGAAATTCCATTCTCCATCATATTACCTCCCCATTACAATCATTGTAATTACATATATACAATATCAACCTATTAAGTATCCTCCTCCCTTCCTTTCTCCACCCTTTATGTCTCCTTTTCAACTTACTGGCCTCTGCTACTAAGTATTTTCATTGTCACGCAGAAGCCCAGTCATCTGTAGCTAGGATCCACATATGAGAGAGAACATGTGGCGCTTGGCTTTCTGGGCCTGGGTTACCTGACTTAGTATAATACTTTCCAGGTCCATCCATTTTTCTGCAAATTTCATAACTTCATTTTTCCTCACCGCTGAGTAGAACTCCATTGTATAAATGTTCCACATCTTCATTATCCACTCATCTGTTGAGGGACATCTAGGCTGGTTCCATTTCCCAGCTATTATAAATTGAGCAGCAATAAACATGGTTGAGCATGTACTTCTAAGGAAATGAGATGAGTCCTTTGGATATATGCCTAGGAGCGCTATAGCTGGGTCATATGGTAAATCAATCTCTAGCTGTTTTAGGAACCTCCACACTGTTTTCCACAATGGCTGGACCAGATTGCATTCCCACCAGCAGTGAAGAAGGGTTCCTTTTTTTCCACACCCCCGCCAACATTTATGATCATTTGTTTTCATGATGGTGGCCAATCTGACAGGAGATGGAATCTCAATGTAGTTTTAATCTGCATTTCCCTGATGACTAGTGATGTAGAACATTTTTTTAGATGCTTATATGCCATTCGTATTTCTTCCTTTGAGAACTCTCTATTTAGCTCCATAGCCCATTTTTTGATTGGCTTGTTTGATTCCTTATTATTTCACTTTTTGAGTTCTTTGTATATCCTAGATATTAATCCTCTATCAGATATATAGCTGGCGAAGATTTTTTCCCATTCTGTAGGTTGCCTCTTTGCTTTTTTCACTGTGTCCTTTGCAGTGCAAAATCTTTGTAATTTCATTAGGTCCCAGTGGTTAATCTGTGGTTTTATTGCCTGAGCAATTGGGGTTGTATTCAGAAAGTCTTTGCCAAGACCAATATGTTGAAGGGTTTCCCCTACTTTTTCCTCTAGCAGTTTCAAAGTTTCCGGTCTGATGTTAAGGTCTTTAATCCATTTGGACTTAATTCTTGTGCATGGCGAGAGAGAAGAATCTATTTTCATCCTTCTGCAGATATTTATCCAGCTTTCAAAACACCATTTGCTGAAGAGGCTGTCTCTTCTCCAATGAGTATTTTTGGCATTTTTATCGAATATCAGGTGGCTATAGCTACTTGGGCTTACATCTGGGTCCTCTATTCTGTTCCACTGATCTACATGTCTGTTTTTGTGCCAGTACCATGCTGTTTTTGTTGCTATGGCTCTGTAGTATAGGTTAAAATCAGGTATGGTGATACCACCAGCCTCTTTTTTGTTGCTCAGTATTATTTTAGATATTCGAGGTTTTTTGTGATTCCAAATGAATTTTTGGATTGTTTTTTTTATTTCCATGAAGAAAGCCTTTGGAATTTTGATAGGGATTGCATTAAATGTGTAGATTGCTTTAGGTAAGATTGCCATTTTCACAATATTGATTCTTCCAATCCAGGAACAAGGGATGTTTCTCCACTTTCTAGTGTCTTCTGCAATTTCTCGCTTGAGTGTTTTAAAGTTCTCATTGTATAGATTCTTTACTTCCTTGGTTAGGTTTATTCCAAGGTATTTTATTTTTTTTGATGCAATTTTGAATGGGAGTGATTCTCTGATTTGATCCTCTGTGTGTTTGTTGTTAGCATATATGAAGGCTACTGATTTCTGTGTATTTATTTTGTATCCTGCTACATTGCTGTAGGTTTTGATCAGCTCTAACAGCTTGCTAGTAGAGTCTCTAGGGTCCTTTATGTATAGAATCATGTCATCTGCAAATAATGATAACTTGATTTCTTCCTTTCCAATTTGTATCCCTTTTATGTGTGTCTCTTGCCTTATTGCTATGGCTAAGACTTCCAAAACTATATTAAATAAAAGTGGGGACAGTGGACACCCTTGTCTTGTTCCTGATTTTAGTGGAAAAGCTTCTAGTTTTTCCCCATTTAGTAATATGTTGGCTGTAGGCTTGTCATAAATAGCGTTTATTATATTGAGATATGTTCCTTCTATTCCCAGTCTCTGTAGGACTTTTATCATGAAGGGATGTTGGATTTTGTCAAATGCTTTCTCTGCATCTAATGAGATGATCATGTGATTTTTGTCCTTCAACCCGTTTATGTAATGGATTACATTTATAGATTTGCGTATGTTGAACCATCCCTGCATCTCTGGGATAAAGCCTACTTGGTCAGGGTGAATGATCTTTTTGATATACTCTTGTATTCTGTTTGCCAATATTTTGTTGAGAATTTTTGCATCTATGTTCATGAGGGAGATTGGTCTGTAATTTTCTTTTTTTGTTCTATCTTTGCCTGGTTTTGGTATCAGGGTGATGCTGGCCTCATAGAAGGAGTTTGGTAGAATTCCTTCTTTTTCTATTTCCTGGAAAAGCTTAAGAAGCAATGGTGTTAGCTCTTCCTTAAAAGTCTGGTAAAATTCAGCAGTGAATCCATCCGGGCCTGGGCTTTTTTTACTTGGGAGATTATTGATAACTGTTCGGATCTCCATGTTTGTTATAGGTCTATTTAAGTGATTAATCTCATTTTGATTTAATTTAGGTAGGTCATATAGATCAAGGAAATCATCCATTTCTTTCAGATTTTCATACTTTGTGGAGTATATGCTTTTGTAGTATGTCCCTATGATTTTTTGAATTTCTCTGGAGTCTGTTGTGATGTTGCCTTGTTCATCTCTGATTTTATTAATTTGTGTCTCTTCTCTCTTTTGGTCAGATTTGCTAAGGGTTTATCAATCTTGTTTATCCTTTCAAAGAACCAACTCTTTGTTTCATTAATTCTTTGGATTGTTCTTTTTGTTTCTATTTCATTAATTTCTGCCCTAATCTTTATTATTTCTTCCCGTCTACTAATTTTTGGTTTGCCTTGTTCTTCTTTTTCCAAGGCTTTAAGGCGAAGCATTAGGTCGTTTACTTGCGACCTTTCTAATTTCTTAATATAGGCACTTAAGGCTATAAATTTACCTCTTAGAACTGCCTTCATTGTGTCCCAGAGATTTTGGTATGTTGTGTTCTCATTATCATTTGACTCTATAAATTTTTTGATTTCCTTTTTGATTTCTTCATTGACCCACTCATCATTTAGTAGTGTATTGTTTAGTTTCCATGATTTTGTGTATGCTCTATAGCCTTTCTTGCTACTGATTTGTAGTTTAATTCCATTGTGGTCAGATAGAATGCAAGGAATTATTTCAATTTTCCTGAATTTGTTAAGATTTGCTTTGTGTCCTAATATATGGTCTATCTTAGAGAATGTTCCATGTGCTGCTGAAAAGAATGTATATTCTGCAGCCTTTGGATGAAATGTCCTGTATATATCTGTTAGGTCCATTCCTTCTATGACCTCATTTAGTCCAGATGCCTCTCTGTTTATTCTTTCCCTGGATGACCTGTCAATTGATGAGAGTGGGGTGTTAAAGTCACCCACCACCACTGTGTTTGGTGTTATCTGTGACCTTAGTTCTAATAGTGTTTGTTTGACGAATTTGGGAGCCCCCATGTTAGGTGCATATATGTTTAGGATTGTAATGTCCTCCTGTTGGAGTGTGCCCTTAATCAATATAAAGTGACCTTCCTTATCTTTCTTGACTAACGTGGGACTAAAGTCTACCCAGTCTGATATTAGGATAGCAACCCCTGCTTGTTTTCTAGGCCCATTTGCTTGAAACACCGTCTTCCAACCTTTCACCCTAAGATAATGTCTATCCTTTGTAGAAAGGTGAGTTTCTTGGAGACAACAAATTGTAGGATCCTGCTTTTTAACCCAGTCTGCAAATCTATGTCTTTTCGTTGGGGCATTGAGACCGTTGATATTAAGAGATATTATTGAAAGGTGTGTATTTATGTTTGCCATTTTTGTGTGTGTGTGTGTGTTACTGGTTCTACCTGTGCTCTCTTCTGTTAACTGGTATTTGAGTATAGCTTGTTTTTTCTAGGTTCCTTATATGTCTGCTTTTCCTTTTGTTCAGCATGGAGGATTCTATCAAGTATTTTCTGTAGAGCTGGTTTTGTCTTCAAATAGTCCTTTAACCTGCTTTTGTCATGGAATGTCTTTATTT
The DNA here is from genome assembly GCF_020740685.1 of Jaculus jaculus. Classification (NCBI taxonomy): domain Eukaryota; kingdom Metazoa; phylum Chordata; class Mammalia; order Rodentia; family Dipodidae; genus Jaculus; species Jaculus jaculus. The sequence continues at coordinate 38,815,340 of NC_059103.1, forward strand.
CTCCATCTATTTGAATGGATAACTTTGCAGGATAAAGTAACCTTGGTTGACAGTTGTTATCTTTCAGAACTTGGAATATATCACTCCAAGTCCTTCTGGCTTTAAAAGTTTGTGTTGAATAATCTGCTGTAATCCTGATGGGCTTGCTTTTGTAGGTAACTTGATTTTTCTCTCTAACTGCTTTCAATAATTTTTCTTTGGTTTGTGTGTTTGGAAGTTTGATTATAATATGGCGAGGAGAGGTTCTTTCTGGGTTTTGTCTGGCTGGGGTTCTAAAGGCTTCCTGTATCTGTATTGGCACCTCTTTCCCAATTTGGGGGAAATTTTCCTCTATGATTTTGTTGAAGATGCCTACTATGCCTCTGGAGTGGAGTTCTTCTCCTTCTACTATGCCCTGAATTCTTATATTGGATCTTTTCATAGTGTCCCGAATATCTTGAAATTCCCACTCATACTTTTCTATAAGTTTGTCTTTCTCTTTGTTGGACTGCATTAGCTCTGCCACCTGGTCTTCTAGCTTAGATATTCTGTCCTCTCCCTCATCCATCCTACTGGTGAGATTTTCTACAGAGTATTTTATTTCATTAACTGTGTTCTTCATTGCTAGTAATTCTGACTGGTTTTTCTTTATTATTTCTATTTCCCTATTTATGTCTTGTATTGCCTTCTTTATTTCATTAAATTGGTGTCCTGCCTCTTCTTTGATTCCTTTGATTTCCTCTTTGATTTCTTCCTTGATTGTTTTCATGTGTTCTTTGACCTCTTTGAACATATTTATAATTATTCTTTTGAACTCTTTCTCAGGCATTTCCTCTAACTCTTTCTCTCTGGAGGACATTTCTGATGCATTAATACTTTTAGGTGGATTTATATCATCTTGCTTTTTAGTGTTTCTTGTGTTATAATGTATATATTTTTGCATCTTGGATTAAGTTTATGCTTGGATTTTCTAGCTAGCTGTGTATTCTTTGCTGTATCAATTGATTTGATGTAATATATTTTCAGGGTAGGACCTTAAGGTATTAGGTGTGGCTCTTAAGACTCTCAGAGTATCTACAAAGATGTTCTTAGGGGTTGAGATTCCCTGCTATAGGAGTATTCAAGCAGGCTGAGTGGAATAAAATACAGGTAGATTCTAAAATTTAACTAAACACTGTACACATTCAATCAAAAACCGCCCCCAGTATTTATGCAAGAGTAGGTATTATAATGACCAGATCTTCTATCAACAAAGAGGTTTAGATTTCTGGTCTGTTGAGGTATCCAAGTCAGCTTGTGACCAAGTGAGACCCTTCCCTGGTGCAATCCCAGTTACCTTGGGTGATTTTGGTCTCAGTCAAGTTGCTGCCTGGGTCGTCGGGCTGCTGTTCTGATTTCTGGAGCTGGGCACTGTCTTTTCCTGAGGGGCAAACCGAGCCGCTGCTGCTGCCTCTGCTGCTCCCATAGCTGCCACCACAGGAGCCACCACCGCTGCTGAAGCTGCAGCTGCCGTGACCACCGCCGCTGCTCCCCCCGAAGCCGCTGCTGCGGGATCTGCCGCTGCTGCCGCTCCTGGGTCCGCTGCTGCTGGGGCCGCTGGTACCGGTGCCGGAGCCGCTGAAGTTGCTGCTGAACTCTGCTCCTGCTTGGGTCCCGCTGTCAGCCCAAGTTGGCGTGGCCGGGTCCCGGGCCGCTGCTGTGTTCGCTGGAGCTGGGCTCAGGCGGTGGGGGAGGGGAGGGAGCCGCGGCTGCTCTGGTTGTCTCGCTGCTCCACGTGTTCTACTTTGCGGTCTTCTCCTCCCCTGCTCACTGCTGCTCTCCCCTCACGTTTCCCGAGTTGCGGAGAGCACGGTGTGAGGGGAAAATCCCGCACCTGGCTTTTCCTGCGGCTCGAGCTGGTCTGGCGGTTTTCTGCTGCGCCACGGCTGCGGCGTTTGGCCGAGCTGCCTGAGCCGCTGGAGCCGCTTATCCCGCCTGTGCGGGCTCTGGATGCTCTATAACTCTTCTACTTCTCTGCTGCCGCCTCAATTTCCTATACACCTCACTTTTTAGTAAAAGTGTGTATTTTGCTGAGTTTTTTTAGTCTTTTCCCCCCCAGGCTGCTTTGGCGTGGTACCTATGCCGCCATCTTAAGCTGAAGTCCTACATTACTTTTATGTTGTTGAATTTTCTTATAGCAAATATGAAATTGCAAATACTGTTGTTGAACCCATTCATGATATACAACTGGTATAAATCTGTAGCACTTTATTATATTATAAATTCAATGTGTTTAAGTGTAACTACTTCTCAATAACAAAGGTCATCTAAAACATACAGTATTTAATGGTCTGACAGTACTGAAAAGGTTGACTTTGTTTTCTTAAACACAGCCTTCTCCTATTGGTCTTTGTTGAAGCCCCATGACCACAATGGCCTGAAATGTAATTTTGAAATTTCTTAAATGAAAAAAATAATTCCAGCAGTAGTATTTGGATTATGGGAATGTTATAGACATGGGTAAAAGTGTTAATATAAATTAGGTTCCAATTAAAGCTCTAGCAGCATAAATAACTGTATTACCAACAGTCTCAATATTCTCATCTATGAAATGGGAACACTTGTCTTCCCTGCCAACCATACAGACTTAGTGTGAGAATAAAATACAATAGTGTATATAAAAGCAATCTGAGGGCTGGAAAGATGACTTAGTGGTCAAGGTGCTTGCCTACAAAACCAAAGGATCCAGGTTCAATTCCCCAGGACCCATGTAAGCCAGATGTACAAGGTGGCGCATGCATCTGAAGTTCATTTGCAGTGGCTGGAGGCCCTGGTTATGTCCATTCTCTCTATATATATTTATCTGCCTCTCAAATGAGGATCACCATGAGTTCAAGGACACCCTGAGACTTCGTAGTGAATTTCAGGTCAGTCTGGGCTAAAGAGAGACCCTACCTCTAACCACCCCCCCCAAAAAAAGGTAATTGAGAGCCATAAACTAACCAAAGCAATACACTGTTACTACAAAGCACACAGATACAAAACCAAGTAGACATATAATTAGAAAGTGGCATTCTACTCTCAGAACATCCCATTTCTATAAATCTGTCTCATCTCCTTAGCTATTCTGAAATAAAATTATATATAATCTACTCACCTATATTTTAAAATTTTTAACATTGCCTAGCTATAAGATAAAGGAGGAACTAGGCAAAGGTAATACACGCCTTTAATTCCAGCACTCAGGAAACAGAGACAGGAGAATTACCTTTGAGTTTGAGGTCACCCTGAGACTACATACAGAATTCCAGGTCAGCATGGGTAAAAGTGAGATCCTATCTCAAAAAAAAAAAAAGAAGGAAAAGACCAAAATGTAATAAATGCATATTTAAATATATAAACCCTCAGACACATCAAATTAGAATGTGTAATATAGAAGTTAGGGGCTGGAGATGCAGCTCAGCAGTCGACTACATGCTAGGGATATGGCTCAGCAATTAAGTGCTTGCTTGCTTGCAAAGTCTGTTGGCCTGGGGTTCAGTTCCACAATCACTCACATAAAACCAGATGCAAAAAGTGGCACAAGTTACTGGTGTTCATTTGCAGTGGCAAGAGTCCTTGGTGTGCACATGTGCATGCATGAACACAAACACGTCCATATAAATTTTTTACATACTAAATGTTCGTACTTCTACGTAGAATTATAAATGTGACAGTTACAAATTCACATTGGTAGCTTAAAAACATGTTGTTGACAGATTTTCCTGGTAAACTTAATAACACTCCAAAAAAAAAGCTTCAATTAAATTAAGAGAGGGCTGGAGAGATGGCTCAGCACTTAAGGTGCTTGCCTGCAAAGCCAAAAGACCCAGGTTTGACTCCCTAAGTCCCACATAATCCAGATGCACAAGGTGGCACATGCATCTGGAGTTTGTTGCCAGGGCTGGAGGCCCTTGGGAGTGACCAGTCTCTCCCCCCCCCTCTCAAATATATGAATAATAATATTATTCATTTATTTGACGGGGAAGTGGGGAGCAAGAGAGAGAAAAATGGACACACCAGGGCCTCCAGCCACTGCAAATGAACTCCAGACGTGTGCACCCCCTTATGTATCTGGCTAACGTGGGTCCTGGAGAATTGAACCTTGATCCTTTGGCTTTGCAGGCAAACGCCTTAACTGCTAAACCATCCCTCCAGCCCAATATTTTTTATTTTTATTTTTTTGGTTTTTCAAGGTAGGGTCTCACTCCAGCCCAGGCTGACCAAGAATTCAATATGGAATCTCAGGGTGGCCTCAAACTCATGGCGATCCTCCTACCTCAGCGTCCCAAGTGCTGGGATTAAAGGCATGCACCACCACGCCCAGCACTTTTTACTTATTTTTTTAAAAGAAATTAGGAGAGGGCTGGAGAAATGGCTCAGCGGCTTGCCTACGAAACCTAAGGATCCAGTTTCAATTCCCCAGTACCCACATAAGCCAGATGCACAAAGTGGCGCCTGCATCTGGAGTTCGTTCGCAGTGGCTGGAGGCCCTGGGGATCCCATTCTTTCTCTGACTCAAATAAATAAAATATAGAAAAGTTAAAAAAGTAAGGAAAGAAATCAGGTAGTGATTTAATGCCTAATTAAGATGAACTTGGGTTCTAAATACCTTGGGCTTTTCTTCTACTTAAATAATTTCTTAGAGATTCCCAAGTTTTGTGGAATTCCCAGAAAGTTCTTTAATGTCTCTCCCAGGATGACATCCCTGGACCCAACCCCCAGGCTCTCTCACAAATTTCCATTCTACTCCGAAAAGAACAATGCTTAATCAAGAATTACTGTTCTTGGGCTGGAGGGATAGCTTAGTAGTTATGGCGTTTGACTGTAAAGCCAAAGGCCCCAGCTCGATTCCCCAGGACCCACATGAGCCAGATGCACAAGATGCATGTGTCTGGAGTTTGTTTGCAGTGGCTAGAGCCCTGGCGCACCCATTCTCTCTCCCTCTCTCTCTCTCTCTCTCAAATATATAAAATAAAAAAATATTTTTTTATAAAAGAATTACTGTTCTTGGCTGGATACAGTGGTGCACACCAGTAGCCCCAAGTACAGCAGAGACTAAGGCGGTAAAGCACCCAGGCCCCATCTACTTAAATTGAGGATTGAGACCCCATATGGGGTCCTATAATTGAAAGAAAAAAATACTGACAGTGAAGTTCCTAAAGGCCTAACAATCAAAAATGAGTTTAAAATCAAACACATAATAATGAGGTGCTTCTGGCAGGGCTCACCATTTTGCATGCTGCAATGTGTGACTTCACAGCAATCTTGGTTTTGTTCAGCATGCACTCTGCACTAACAGGCGGCCATTCTGTCAACACCAATCAACATGGCCATTCAGATGCAAGATGACTGAGTGTTATGAACTGCAGGTTTTACTGCAGTCTCCAGCTCTTACAGAAACACAATGGGTTAGTTACAGAAAACAAAGGCTTTTAATATTTTCCTATAATTCCTCAGCATATATTAAAATCAGGATATCTTCAGACTGCATTGTTAGCATTTGACTTTAATCCCTTTTTATTTTTATTATTTTACAGTTCATTTATTTTTATTTTTGCCAACAAGATCTCTCATGTATCCCAGGCTGGCCCTGAACTACTCCTGATCCTCCTGCCTCTACTTCCCAAGTCCTACAATTACAGGCACATATACTACCATGCCTGGTTAGAATGTTTGATTTTAAAAATTGCTGTTTGAGTTGGGCATGGTGGCTCATACCTTTAATCCCAGCACTTAAAAGGTTGAGGTACAAGTATCAGCATGAGTTCCAGGTCCACCTGGGCTAGTGCTAGTGAGGCACTGCCTCAAAACATAAATAAATAAATAAATAAATAAATAAATAAATAAATAAATGTATGTATGTAAGTAGGGGCTAGAACGATGTTGCAGTGGTTAAAGGACCTTGCTTGCAAAGCCTGCTGGCCTGGATATGATTCCCCAGCATCCTCTTAAAATTGAACATAAGGTGACAAGTGTCTGGGGTTTGTCTGCAGTGACAAGAGACCCTGGTGTACATAAACATACACGCAAATAAATTTATTTTTTTAAACCTGCACTGTGGAGGGAAATGGGGGTCCTGATTCAAGTTTTATTTTTAAAAAGTCATTCAATGAATTCTGGCCTAAGATTAGAGCAGAATTTCCAACAATTTTTGAAATGACCTTAAAAATACTTCTGCCATTTTATACTAAGTATTTATGTGAAACAGTATTCTCAGAACTAATGGTAAAATCAAAATACTGACCAACTTGGAAAAATGTTAAAGATACTTTATACCTGGCTGTGTGACATATATGAACAAGGTAAATCTTTATTTTATTATTATTATTATTTATCTATCTGAGAGCAAAAAGAGTTAAGTTTATGTTGGATGGAGAGAATGGGCATGCCAGGCATTCATCAGCTACAAACTCCAGACGTATGTACCCCTTTGTGCATCTGGCTTATGTGGGTCCTGGGTAATTGAACCTGGGTCCTCTGGCTTTGCAGGCAAGTGCCTTAACTGCTAAGCTCTCTCTAGAGTGTCCATGCTTTTACCATGATACTTAAGTTAAATTGGCATACACTATGTTGCAATTACAAATGACCACCAAAATAGCAATAGCTTAAAACCAAGATGTTTTCTGCTTCAGCTATTTGTTCTTCACAGACCATCCAGGGTCACTGTCCGCAAACATCTTTTAGAGATGACGCTGGCAAACAGAAGCTCTATCTCTACACATGTATTAAGCGGCATGGAAAGGGATGGGGCAACCCAGGCACTATTTTTTTTTTTTTTTTTTTTTTTTTTTTGGTTTTTTGAGGTAGGGTCTCACTCTAAGCCAGGCTGACTTGGAACTCACTATATAGTCTCAGCGTGGCCTTGAACTCACAGTGATCCTCCTACCTCTGCCTCCCAAGTGCTGGGACTAAAAGTGTGCACCACCACACCCGGCACAGGCACTATCTTTTAAAAGCTATTACTTAAGTTCACCTTGATTGGCCACAATCACATGGCCATGCCAATCATTGGCTACTCAGGGGACACTTGGCAATGTCTAGAGACATCTTTAATGGTTACACAGCCTGGGCAAGCCTAATTTCAAGTAGAGGGGACCAGAAGGGATATAAAGAATATCAGAGTGCTGGTAGAGCGGCACTAACATCTACCTCATGTGGAGAGTATCAGAGTGTAGGTAGAGTAGCACTAAAGTGGGAAGAATTTTCCAGGTTGAAGGAAAAAAAGAGATGGAACAAGATCACAAATATTTTGCCTGGAGTAAGTTTATGTTAGGAAAGAGAAGAGCTGAGCGTGATGACACACTCCTTTCATCCCACCATTTGGGAGGCAGAGGTAGGAAGATTGCTACAAGTTCGAGGCCACTGTGAAACTACATAGTGAATTCCAGGTCAACCTGGCTAGAGCAAGATTCTACCTTGAAAAAACAAGCAAACAAATAATAATAATAATAATAAAGTAATAGCAATAATAATCTTATTTCAAAATGAGCATTTCTGAAGCCAGGTGCTCATGCCTGCAATTTCAGCAGTTGGAAAGCAGGAGGATTGCCAAGAGTTCAAGACATTCTGAATTACATGGTCAGTTCCAGCCCGCCTGGACTATAAAGTGATACCCTGGCTCAAAAAAACAAAAACTCGGTGGCTGAAGAGATGGCTCAGCGGCTCAAAATGCTTGCTTGCAAAGCCTGCCAGCCTGGGTTCGCAACAGTGTATGTCTTTGGAATTTTGTGTGGAGGCTCTCTTCTGTCTATCTCTCTATGCTTGCAAATACATTAAAATACTTAAACATGGTTGGAGAGATGGCTTAGCAGTTAAGTCGCTTGCCTGCAAAGCCTAAGAACTCATGTTTGAATCTCCAGGTCCCACGTAAGCAGGTGCACACTGACACAAGCACACAATGTTGCACATGTGCACAAGAGGGCACATGAATCTGGAGAAGGTCCTGGTGTGCCCATTCTCTCTCAAATAATAATAAAATACTTAAAAACAAAATTCCACCTGAATTAAACATTTCCTAATTAGTAAGTTAGAAGTTGTATTTCAGTATGGTGAGACACACCACCTGTGATCCTACCACTCAGGAGGTAGAGACCATCCTGGGGTACACTGAGACCCTGTCTGAATAGTCAAGAGAAGGATTGATAAAACACCATACCCAACATCTGTTTTGTCTACAACAGGTATTTGTGATGGGCAGATAAGACAATTCCCAGCCTGACTATCCAGAACTAACCTCTTTCCATACTGTAGTCCCAGAGATGGAAAAGAGCTCCAGGCCTTCTAATGGAACTACAGGGAGGAGGTAGAGAAAAGGGATGGAGGAAGGAAAGGGAAGAAGCAGAGACACCATGCTAAACCTGTATGCTGAGAATAGTTGACCTGCAAGCAAACTAAAGCACAGCCAAGAGACAATCCTGACAATTCTGGTTGAGACCTTGAATCCAGCAATCTCAAGCCAAGCTATATGCACATTCCCAAACATGAAAAAACTGAACAAAATTAAATTAACAGTCTCAAAAAGCATGCATATAATACAAAACTCATGAACCTGGGCTGGGGAGATGGCTCAATTCCCTAGTATCCACGTAAGCCAGATGAACAAGGTGGCACATGCATGTTTGCTGTGGATAAAGGCCCTTTCGGTGCGTCCATTCTCCCTCTTGCTGCCTCTTTTTCTCTCTCTCTCACTCTCAAACAAGTAAAAATAAAAAATAATTTTAAAAAATCATGGACACTGTAATAAAACATGGGTAACCTAGTCAAAAAATACTAATGCTAGTTACTTAAAATAGCAGGGTCTCTCTCACTCAGTCGTCCAATCTATCTTAAACCTCACTATGGGTTTGGCTTAGTGGTTAAGGCGCTTGCCTGTGAAGCCTAAAGACCCTGGTTCAATTCTCCACGTCCCACGTAAGCCAGATGCATATGGTGGGGCACACGTCTGGAGTTCGTTTGCAGTGGCTACTGCTCTTGTGCTCACTTGCTCACGCTCTCTCTGTGTCAAATAAATAAATAAAAATAAATCAGAAAAAAAAACTTACTATATAGATCAGTTTAGCCTCAAACCTGCTGTGATCCTCCTGTCTCAGCCTCATGAGTGCTAGGATTACTGGTGTGAGCTACCAGGCCAAGCTGAAATACATATTTTTTAAAATTGCATTTCTTTTTTTGTTGTTGTTGTTTGGTTTTTTTTGAGGTAGGGTTTCACTCTAGCCCAGGCTGACCTTGAATTCACTATGCAGTCTCAGGGTGGCCTTGACCTCATGGTGATCCTCCTACCACTCTCCCCCAAGTGCTGGGATTAAAGGCATGGGCACCACACCCAGCTTTAAATGGCATTTCTTAAAAACTACCACCAATCTCATTAGAAAATTATTCAAGTATAGAAAACTGGCAAAATTATGTCGATAGAAATAAGTTTTCCAAAAATCTAATTTTCCCTTGCAAGATCATATTTTCTTTGGCAACACAGTTATTTTCCTTGAAGCAGTGGGCCCACTTCATTTTCAAATATCTGTATCTGAGTGACTATAGTGTAGCTATCAGTCATCCTGTAAAGTAAAAATAACAATGATGTTCCACTTAAAAAGCAGCTGGTTCAGCGTGCAGCTCCATCAGAGTGCTTTTCCTGGAAACAAGCACTGCACTTCAGCACAAAGAAATGCTTCCCACACTTCCTAGTTTATCAGACTGAATACTACAGGTAGACATTTTAAAAATTAAAGCTGTTTACTGTTTCACTAAGGACACTCTTAGTAAAATTGGCAACTTTCAAAATGCTTAACATGTATCCAGATGTGCACAGCACAGTAAAGATTCAAGGTTTGGTTCAACTACACTGTCAAAGAGCCCACCACTGCTCCTACAGCAGCTGTGCAATCTGCACATAGGGAACATAGGGGAAAACTTCAGTTCTATTATGAAAATAATTTTGATTTCATGAACCTTTAGTCTATACAGCATATTTTGGGAACCACTATTTTAAGATTCAAAACTAAGCTTAAAGCCAGTCATGGTGGTGCACACTTTAATCCCAGCACTCGGGAGGCAGAGATAGGAGGATCACCGTGAGTGAGTTTGAGGCCACCCTGAGACTCCATAGCGAATTCCAGGTCAGCGTGGGCTAGAGTGAGACCCTACCTCGAAAAACCAAATAATAACGTAAGCTGGAATTTGATAGATTTTAAATACTTGAGTGTTGATCAAAATGCACAAACAAATGCAGAAATAAGAAATGAGAAATATAAATAACCACAACCTGTACAATCAAGTGGCCTTTTCTTAAAAGACTGCCATGCCTCCCGGTCCATTCCCACTCTGGGGCAGTGTGCCAGATCAGACCAATGTGATGTGTATTTTAAAACAGCTCTTCCAGAAACAGAGTTGCAGCTAAGTCTACAGAGCAGCACGTGGGAGGTACACAGGTGATGTAGATATAGAGCTGAGACTGGGGGCATTTCAGGGGAAGAGCACTGGCCTAGCCATGTATGAGGTCCTGGGTTCAACCCCCACCACCAGAAAATAAAGAAAGAGAAATAACATTCTCAGAGGATCTCTATAGAACTGCCAAGGTGGGGTAATTAAGTAACTTCTCAGTGATCAAACCCTAACTGCAAAAGCTAAATCAATGCAACTTTCCTCTCCAGTAAACAGTAAACTTGTAGACAGAAAAGTTTTTAACTTATAAGCAGATTAACTCCTGAAGAAAACCAAATTCCACTAGAAATTTAGATATTAATTTAGAGACCCCACCACCACCTAAAAGGAGCATAAATCAGCATTTAAGAGTACTGTATTTTTTTTTTTAATGTTTGTGTATGTCTGATGCATGCACCCATATGAACCCATGTGCCCACTGTAGTAGGGCACTTGCCTGCAATGGCAAGAGCAGAATGATGAGCATCCTGCTCCATTACTCTTCCACCAGTTTTTTCTTAGGCAGGAGTCTCTTACTGATCCTGAAGCCATCATTCCCTGGTCGCATCTGTTCTCTTACAGGACAGGGTTATAGACAAAAGTGGCTAGACCCAGCTGTTTATGTGGGTCCTAGAGATGGAACCCAAGTGGTTTCTCAGGGCCTCATACTTGCACAGGAAGTGTTCTTAACCACTGTCCAGCTTAGAGTACAGTAATTAAAAAGACCACCTTCCTAATTAAAATGATATACCTACTTCTCATCATGGGAAATAGAGCTTCCTAAAACTTGCTACTAAACAGTACAAATGAACTGAAAAACCAGGAAACAAAGAAAGGAGACAGAGAGTATGGTGAAAAGGAGAGGAAAGCAGAGAAAGACTTGAAGCAAAATCAACTTTCAGAATACCCATTAAGTTAGATTTGTGATTACATTGTACATGTATCTATCTCTGTATTAAAGAATGTAAATCTGGGGCGGGAGAGATGGCTTCGTGGTTAAATGCTTGCCTGTGAAGCCTAAGGACCCTGGTTCAAGGCTCGATTCCCCAAGACCCACGTTAGCCAGATGCACAAGGGGGCACACACATCTGGAGCTCGTCTGCAGTGGCTGGAGGCCCTGGCGTGCCCATTCTCTCTCTGTGTCTCTTTTGCTCTCAAATAAATAAATAAAAATGAACAAAAAAAATTTTTTTAAGAATGTAAATCTGGGCCAGGCATGCTAGTGCATGCTTATCATCCCAGCACTCTGGGGGCAGAGGCAGGAGGAATGCCCCCAAGTTCAAGGCCACCCAGGGCTACACAGTGAGATCCTGTCACACGCAAACACAAAAGTAGACACAATGAAATTCAAAGAAGACAGGACCCTACTGTAACCTAGCTACATCCTAGTTCAACAAAAATCAAAATTTCTGTGTGTAGAAGCAAGCATCATTGTTGTGCAAAGCTCTCCAAGAAATCTCAATGTGCAAGTAAGCTTAAAAACCACTGCCCAAACCTTGGAATTAAAAAAGCAATAAAAAGGGCTGGCAGATATAACTCAATGATAGCAAAGATAATGGCTTAGATTCCATCCCTAGCAACATTAGGGTGTTGCAATGCCTGTATAAACATGGGCTAGAGAGATGGCTTAGCAGTTAAGGTGCTTGCCTGCGAAGCCTAAGGACTCACGTTCGACTCTCCAGGTCCCACATAAGCCAGACACACCAAGTGACACAAGCACACAAGGCCGCACATGCACACAAGGGGGCACACACACGTGGAGTTTGACTATAGCAGTTGGAGACTCTGGCACACCAATCCTCTCTTGCTCTCTCGCATTAAAGTAAGTGCCCAATCTCTCTGCTTGCAAATAAAGATGTATTTTAAAAGGGGGGGGGCAGTCTATTGGGCTTGCCTCAAAAACAAACAAAAACCATAAAATCCATAGAGCAACAGGTCTTCCAAACTGGAAAAAAACTCATTTAAAGTATAAACAATACAGCTGGGGGTGGTGACACACTCCTTTGATCCCAGGACTCTGGAGGTAGAGGTAGGAGGACCACCTTGAGTTTGAGGTCAGCCTCAGACTACATAGTGAATTCCAGGTCAGTCTGGGCTATAGCAAGACCCTCAGGAAGAAAAAAAAAACCCACAAAATATAAATAATACAGTCCTGGTGCTGAGAGGTATTTATAATCATCGCAGCTGAAAAAGACTTGGGCTGGAGAGATGGCTTAGCAGTTCAGGCACCTGCCTGCAAAGCCAAAGGACCCAGGTTTGATTCCCCAAGATTTACGTAAGGCAGATGCACAAAGTCGTGCATGTATATGGAATTTGTCTGCAATGGCTAGAGGCCCTGGCATGCCCCTTCTCTCTCTCTCTCTCTGCCTCGATCTCTCTCAAATAAAAAAACAAAGTAATATTAATTTTTTTTAATGTAGAAAGACTTTAGCAGCTATCTATCTGACCTACCATATAATCTGCAGGGCCAGGGCCAACTTTATTATAAGAACCTTATAAGAATCTGATCATGGCTGGAGAGATGGCTTAGTGGTTAAGACACCTGCCTGCAAGACCTAAGGACCCAGGTTCCATTCTCCAGGATCCACATAAGCCCGAAGCACAAGGTGGCACATCCCTTCTGGAGTTCATTTGCAGTGGCTAAAGGCCCTGGCACGCCTACTCTCTCTTTCTCTTATCTGCCTCTTCTTCTCTTAAGAATAAATAAGAGTATTCTTAGAAAATTTTAAAAGGAAACTGATCACCTACATTTTATTTTACATATGTAAATACCACCATAATCTTCCATTCACTCTCATGTTTAAAATAAATTGCCCTGGATGCCAATTACACCATGAATAGTGTCAAGATAACACAACCTAAAATATCTTGTTCCTGAGAAGCTGGAATTCAGCCAACTTTCCCATCTTCAAAATTACACATTTTAAAATAAAATAAATTCCAACAATTCTAAATCTGACTCATGGTATGTTTGTATGATGAGCACAATGTCACACTAAAACTCGTTCAAATGAACAATCAATATCTACATGTATTTGTCAACTGTTTTAATCCCTTATTTTATTTATTTTTTATTGACAAATTCCATAATGAATCCCTTATTTTAAACAAGTCTTAACTACTGAGCAAAATTCTAAAATCTGATAATTTGAGAAAATTGTACTGTTATGCTAGTCTGTTAACTTTCATTTATCATACAGTGAAATCAATGAACCCACTTTAGTCAGATTAGATTTAAGGATCACCTTCAGGGTCCCACTCCTCCTCATCACTTTTTTTTAAGAAAACACAATCTGCCAGGTTTGGTGGCATATGCCTTTAATCCCAGCACTTGGGAAGCAGAGGTAGGAGGATCACCATTGAGTTGAGGCCACCCTGAAGACTACATAGTGAATTTCAGCTCAATCTGGACCAGAATGAGACCCTAGTTTAAAAGACCCATCCACTCTAGATGAATGAAAAATAGAAAGAAAAAAAAAGCCTGGGCATCAACGAGAGGGGTAGAAAACAGAACTGAACTAGGTAATGTCCGAACAGCAGAAAAATAATGTTCTCACCAAAATAGGCAAAAATTTAAACAAGCCTAAACATGCATTTTAAATGTTCCAACCCTGCTCCTGCAGATTCTATATGGTTAACTGCCTGACCAGAAGCCCCCAGCAATTTTCACAGCTCCATTAGAATAGTGTCTACTAAAGTTGCTATAGGTCAGGATCAATGGGGGGACGACAACGACACAACAACAACTTCCAAGGGAGAGAACTGGAGTGTGACTGGTCTGTTGAAATTAGTTTAATGCTTGGTCCTGCACAGGGTGGGGAGAATGCAGAAAAAAAAATTCCCACACAAATCAAAGTTATACCTCAACTCAGATGTAGCTTAAGTGATTTTCAAATATAGGTATGTTGCATCCCCACACAAAGCAGAACTGACTCAAGCAGCTGCTAACATGAGTGGTGAGCAGACCATATAAAACTTAGTCCAGCTGGAGAAATAGATGGCTTAGCGGTTAAGCGCTTGCCTCTGAAGCCTAAGGACCCTGGTTCGAGGCTCGGTTCTCCAGGACCCACGTTAGCCATATGCACAAGGGGATGCACGCGTCTGGAGTTCATGTGCAGTGGCCAGAGGCCCTGGTGTGCCCATTCTGTCTCTCTCTCTCTCTATCTGCCTCTTTCTCTCTCTCTGTCGGTCGCTTTCAAATAAATAAAAATAAACAAAAAACATTAAAAAAAAACCTCAGTCCATGGGCTGGAGAGACTGCTCAGTGGTTAAGTCACTTCACTGCAAAGTCTAATGATAGGGATTCGATTCCTCAGTAACCATGTAAAGCCAGATGCACAGAGAGGCACATACATCTGGAGTTTGTTTGCAGTGGCTGGAGGCCCTAGTGTGCCCATTATCTCCCTCTCCTCCTGCCTATTTGCAAGTAATAAAAATATTAAAATAAAAAACTTAGTTCAAAGCATTTCAAGGTGACTTACTTGCTCAGCACAAATTTTTATTATTTCTGAAACAGATTTGCAATTCTTTTTCCTTATATACAAAAGGTATTTAACTACACAAAAGTACACTGCTTCAAAAAGAAAAAATTATAGCCAGGCATGGTGGTGCACACCTTTAATCCCAGCACTGGACAGGCTGAGGTAAGAGTGCTGTGAGTTTGAGACCAGCCTGGGCTAGAGCAAGACCCTGCCTCAAAAACTCACACACAAACACACACAAGAAAAAGAAAAAAAAGGGGGGGCTGCAGAAATGACTTAGTGGTTAAGGCACTTGCCTATAAAGCCAAAGGACCCAGGTCCAATTTCCCAGGACCCATGTAAGGGGCCCACATAAGCCAGATGCACAAGGGGATGCACACATCTGGAGTTTGTTTGCAGTAGCTGAAGGCCCTGGGGTGCCCATCCCCCCCCCCACCTATTTCTCTTTCTCAAATAAGAAAAAATTTTAAAGAAAAAAAATTAAGATGCAATACTTCTTTAGGGAAAACTCTAAAAAGCAAAAAGTCACTTTTATTAATATATTCAAAAAAGATTGTCAATTTCTCAGAAAAGCTTTAACTAGTGACTTAAACCTGTATAATTCATCACAACCAAGACCAGAGGCTCCTCCAAAATGACTGCACACAGTCCTGCCTCTACATGTGTTTGTAGCAAAGTGATTCAAGAAAGAATTACTGGGTCTGGTGGCGCACGCCTTTAATCCCAGCACTTGAGAGGCAGAGGTAGGAGGATCGCCATGAGTTCAATGCCGCCCTGAGACTACATAGTGAATTCCTGGTCAGCCTGGGCGAGAATGAGACCCTACCTCGAAAAACCAAAAAAAAGAAAGAAAGAAAAAATTATGAACAGATGGGCATGGTGTCCTATGTCTGTAATCAGAGGACGGGTAGAGACTACTATTATAGCATTACAGAACAAACACAAATGAAAATTTAAATTTTCAAATGTTAATTGTATCAATCGATTAGTCACAATTTGGAATATCACATACAAATCATACCAGATTTAGTCCTCAAAATAAGTCCCCTGCAGAAAAACAAAAACGTTCAAGTAGACTTTTTTTGCCACTAGCTTTTTGTTTTCAGCCAGGACTGGGACTTGAACTCATAGCCTCATAAACGCTAGGGAAGTGCTGTATCGCAGAGCTATACTCCCAACCCTCTAAACTACTTTTCAACTTAAGTATTTCAGCTACTAAATGGGAAAGACCATTCATCTACAATAAAATAACTCAAATATGTTCTAAGTCTATTACTTTATAAAATTAATGCATTTCTGTATGTTCAATTAAGACTCTGATTCAGCTAGCAGAAAATAGAGAACTTGTTTTTTTTTCCAACATTCAAATCAACAAGCTGCTACTGAGACGAAAAGGATGCTGAATCTGTCCCAAAAAAGCCAGATATGGTTAAAATTTAGTTAAGATTTACAAACCCGCAGAATGTCAATTCCCTTGTTATCTTGCTAAGACTAAACAAGTGGCAAATTCTACCTTGAACTATGGTCAAAACCGAAAGGCATTCAAAGAGTAACTTCAAGCAAACTAAAACGCAACTAAAAAAATAATTAAAAACAGGTTTACTACGGCTTTCGTGGAAGAGCTACCGACCTTCACAAGGCTTCCCGCCCCTGCCCGCAAAGGAGCCTTTTCAAGTTAACAGACTCAACACACCTTTGAACACGGAGCAGCGAGGGGCGTGAGATGACGCCGCCGGCCAGCACCCCACGCCGATCTCACGCTCCCTACACGTCGCCCTCACAATAAAATAAACTCCGTCTTTTATTAGGACACACGTTTTATTGGGAGCAGGCGAGGCTTGTGGGGCGCTAAAGAACGTGTCCCGCACGCCGCCCTCGCCCACTGCGCCCGAGAAAGTAAACAAATGCAAGCTGGGACCGAAGCGGCCGGGGCGCCAGCACCAGGAAGGGAAAGTGGGGGACAAAGAGAAGACAGAACTCCGCCGGACGAGGGGAGCGACCGGGCACCCCCGCCGCTCACTGACACCCCAAGGCGACGCGAGCCGCCGCGGCCAAACTCCACAACAAAGAGGAGCGGCGCTGCGGCACCGGAGCCGCGCGAGTTCCGCTCAAGTCCGGCCAACTGCGCGGCGCTCGGGCCGCAGGGCCCGCCCGTCGGCACCCACCGGGCCGGGCCGAGCCGAGCGGGGCCCGGCCGATCCCCGTCCTCGGAGCCCGAGCCGGAGGGCGGGGAAGCGGCGGGCGGGCGGGGCGCGTTACCTGGGCTCGGCGCGGGCGAGGGGACGCCCTCCCGCCGCCGCTCGTCGCTCCGCGGGCCGCTCCTCGGCCCCCGCCCGACGCGTCCGGGCCCGGCGGCCGCTGTGGGGCGCCGGGCCGCCGTGAGCTCCAGCGCCGCCCCGCTGAGGGGTGGGGGAAGAGCCTCTCTCAGCGGGCCGCAGGCTCCACTTCTCCCGCTCCGCCCCTCGGACGTCCGCGGAGTAACGGGAACGGCCTCGCGACAAGAGCCGGTGGGCGCCGACGCGGGCTCCGCCGCCCGAGCCGCTCCGTTACCGCAGCGGCGACGACGACCTGGGGCCGTGTTGTTGCTGCCAACTTGTCGAGAGGACACTGAGCATGCGCGCGCGGAGACCACATCCGGGTAACTTCAGGGTTTGGCCCTTTCCCCCACGACGCTCCTTTCTCCAGGCTGCCCCCGCCTCCCGCCCTGGGACGAGAGAGTCGCTCTGCGCAGGCGCCCGCGCGCTGCAGCCCCCGCCTGCCCCGGGCGGAGCGCGCGGGCTGGGCGGTGTCCTCTCAGGAAGGGGCGTCCCACGGGCTGGGCTTTTTGTTTTAAGGACCTACATGGACACAAGTTTTGCGCTTTAGCCGCCTAGCACCGACTCTGGGAAACCGTAGTTTACTTCGGAAGGAAACATGGTGGCAGGACCCTTCTTCCCCAAGTCCAGCATCCAGCGCTCCCAAGGCGCACCGGACGGGCCTGGAATCACGATATCAAGAGCTTGGCCAAATATAGTGACTGCGTGTGTCCAGTAGGAAAACAGGGTAATTCCTAGTTAAGAAGCTACTTCAAGACCGGCCACACACCTGTTAGAGGAGTTGCCGGGGACTAGGGATGTAGCTCAGTGGAAGAGTGCTTGCCCAGGGTGCGGGAAGCCTTGAGCATCTCAGCAAAGCTCAAACAAAACAATGTAAATAGCACTGCACCGGGTGGTGAAAGTCGCTCTCTGCTTGTGTCTTTATACTTCTTTTCTTTGTTACTTTTATCACAATTTGTTCAATTGATAATTTGAAAGTTCTTGGCTGGAGTGTAGTTACTGATTAGAATATTGGCCTCCCTACATAGGCAAGGCCCTAACTTCGATTCCCAGCACTGTAAATAATTTTTAAAAGAAAATTCATTGAGCATAGTGGTGCACGCCTGTAATCCCAACGTTTGTGAGTGATACATAGTGAGTCCCGCATTAAATACACACACACACGCACACGCAGGCTGGAGAGATACAAGCCAGAGGACCCAGGTTCAATTCGCCAAGACCCATGTAAGCCAGAAGTACAAGGTGGTGTATGCATCTGGAGTTCATTTGCAGCAGCTGGAGGCCCTGGCATGCCCATGTCTCTACTTTCTTACGCCACACACAAGTATAAATATAATTTTTAAAAAATACACTACCTCTGTGTTGAAACTTAGTTTTCACCAGCCAATAAATTCTTAAGAGTTCCTCCAAGACTCGAGAGTAGACAGGTCTGATGCATCTGTCCAAAATTTAATTACACACACCTGGACATTAACACCCCTTGTCCCATTCTGTAGTCCATGAGACCATAGCCTAGTCAATTCTTCTAATTACAAGCCTGGAAGCTGTCATCTACAGGCTGATATTCTCTTACTCCTGAGGTTGGTTTATGAAGACTTTCCAAGACTATTTTGAAGAGGATTCGTGTCCAGACTCTCTGATACAGGAATTTTTGGTTCCTCATATGCCAAAATGCACCAGTAATTTGGGGTGTTCTATGAATTCAAAGAATGAAATCCACAGACTAGAGGATAAAGTTCGGAAAGATTTTATTACAATTTAAAGCTTAAGAAGGATGAAGGGAAGGGGGCTTAAGCCTAGAACATAAGAGAAGGAAGCAAGATGAAGCTCTTGTCCAAAGAGACGGGGGTGGGGGGTGGTGTTGAGAATTCCCATGACAGAAGAGGGCAGAGCTCTTGTCCAGAGAGATGGGCGGGGGGAGGTTGAGCATTCCCATGAGGGAAGAGGGCAGAGCTCTTGACCAGAGAGATTGTGGGGGGTTGAGAATTCCCGTGAGGGAATTGGGCAGAGCTCTTGTCCAGAGAGACTAAGTGGGGGGGGGGGGTGAGAATTCCCATGAGGGAAGAGGGCAGAGCTCTTGTCCAGAGAAACAAGAGGGGGTTTGAGAAACCCACCCTGAGACTCAGCTATGTTGTGTTTGTTTATTTGTTTTTGGGTTTTTTTTTTTATGGGCAGTAGCTGTGTGAGGAAGACCAGGTCGGCAGGTTACTATGGACAAAGACCAGATTTTACAGCTTTGTCAGTAATCTTAAGTAAGGACCAGAACTTCTGTCCCCTAGGAAGGGTGCAAGCTTAATCTAGAAATCTTTCCTGGAGGGTGCAACATCCAGGTTTCTACAAGCTTAGTGACATTTCCTGCTTTTAGTCAAGGAATTAAAACAACCATTAGGGCTGGAGAGATGGCTTAGCAGGTGCTTGCCTGTGAAGCCTAAGGAACCATGTCCAACTCTCTGGGTCCATGTAAGTCAGACACACAAAGGTGAAGTAAGTGCAAGGTTGCACATGCCCACTAGGTGGCACAAGCATCTGGAGTTCAATTGTGGTGGCTGAGGCCCTGGTATGCCACTTCTCTCTGCCTCTGTCTCTCTTGCTCACTTGCTCTCTGAAATTTAAAAGAAAAAAAATTGTAAAAATAATTACATTTGGGGTTCTGTTACCCTGACTGCCTAGCCAATTTCTGTTTCCTATCACCTCCATTATAAAATGTACTGTTTTCTAAAAGTATCCATCTTGATAAAGCAGTTGAGAACAGCATGGCCTTTCAAAACTGTCCTCACATCTAACAAAAGAAATCAAAATCCTCACCCATGACTAAGGTAACCCAATATGTTAAAAGTCCCAGGACAATCCAAAGGGACAATTCAAAAATTGGTGTCTGTGCTATAAATGACATTGATGAATGGGTATTAAATTCCTTTGCAAGCCAGGTAGTTTCCAATTCTTTTCCGTCAACAAAATTGAAGGACAACCTGGCACCTGACCTATCACTGAAATTGATTGGTTGTAGTGTGACAGGTAAGTGGTTCCTCCTGGTCCTAATAATGTGGAGACTAGGCCCCTGTAGGATGGCACCTTACAGTCTGGTCTTGCTGAGGTAGGGGCAGGAGGGGGATAGGGTGGGGACCAGCTATATGAAAGGTGACTTGGAATCTGCTTCAGGACTGGGGCACCAGTTTCAGGAGAAGTGCCAACTTCAACTCTTGGGCCCAGCTGATGGAGGCCATAGACAAGATACTATAAGACATCTATAAAAGCAGGACCAAGCTCAACAAAGTAATTGTGAACTTGCAGAAAAACAAAACCACAGGCAAAATTGCAACATGCTCAGAATTACAAAATGAGGCTTCACAGTCTACAGTCCCAAGAAGAATTTCAGCTGGAGGACCTGAGGAAGCTAGAACCCATCCTAAGGTTCCCTTTGATGTTCAGCCTGTCCCTTTGTGAAGAATTTTAGCACTTGGTGAAGACAATCTGAAGACAATAAAGAAGAGGATGGGAAGGGGGGGCAGAATCTGTCTCCTAATTTTTAAAATAAATATTTTATTTAATTATTTACAGAGAATTAGAGAGGAGGCAATGGGTACACCAAGGCCTCTTGCCACGGCAAACAAACTATAGATAAATGCATCTCTGTGCATCTAGCTTTACGTGGGTACTAGAGAATCAAACCCAGGCTATCAGGCTTTGAAAGAAAGTGCCTTTAACAGCTAAGCCATCTCTGTAGCTTCTTCCTGATTTTTTTCACTCTAGAGTTCCCAATCTTTATTATCACCATTGCTGTCAAAACCAGCATTACTGGGCTGGAGAAATGGCATAGCGGTTAAGTGCTTGCCTGTGAAGCCTAAGGACCCTGGTTTGAGGCTCAATTCCCCAGTACCCACATAAGCCAGATGCACAAGATGGCGCATGCATCTTCAGTTTGTTTGCAGTGGTGCCCATTCTCTTTCTCTCTGCCTCTTTGTCTGTAGCTGTCAAATAAATAAATAAATAATCAGCATAAGTATCAGAATTGATAAAACTAGCCTGAAAGACATTGAGCCATGGATCTGACCCTGTGTTAGTTACCATGAAGGATCTGAATGGCACAGATCTTAACTCAGCAAGGTACCACAAGTTCAAGAAGAGATACAAGTTCGTTTTCATGTAAACACTGAGCTCCAGAAGCATGTTGAAAACTTAACCACAAGTACAGCTATCTTCATTGAATTTATACCCTACATGCTTAAAATAAGGCTTATCAACACCTAAGGGTTTTTTTTCCCCCTTTGAGGTAGGATCTAGCTCTAACCCAGGCTGAGCAGTCTCAGAATACCAAGGTTTGCTTCCATGGAGAAGGATGAAGTTAAACCCAGGTCAATTGTAATTAAGACTTCTACAAGAAACTTGATGACTTCAAAAGAAATTGCAGTTATCAACTAAGAAACTACCCTGTCCTCATCTACATCAAACTTTGTACAAGGAATGCACCTGATAGGAAAAACCTGTAACTTCTGAGAATGCGACACTCAGTGGAAATGGTCATAGCTCTGAGTACCATATTCACCTTCAACAGGCAGGAAACGAGCCCTAGATGTGCCAGTTGTCCATCGTGTCCATGGCAGAGTCATGACCAGAGTCAGACCAGAGTCAACATTCACACATCACTGACCTAGAAGCCTCCTTGAGATACAGGTTTCCAGTACATTTTGAAACATTTTTACTTTTCTATTGATTGTCTGATTTTGTATTTTCTCATTACCACAACTGCTACTCTGCTTCCTTGGAACAATACTGCTATGGCGGGTGTGTAGATCGTCAAACGCAGATAGCAGTAGGGATGTGCTTGAGTTTACACATCTGCTCCACTATGCCCTTTTGGTTTGAGGAGGATAGACTAGTTCAGAGGGACTGGACCAGTCATGCTGCCCAGGAAGGGTCTGTCTAGAGGTGGCCTAATTCCTTGATTCCATGGTTTCATGTTTGTAAATGCTTTGCCTTGGCCTGATAAGAATCCCATACGGAGCATTCCCCGGGTGGCCTGTGGTTTCCCCCATGTGATCAGGTGGGTTTTCTGAGTGTGCACATGTGCAGTCACGTGGATTAGCTAGCTGTCCTTCTGCATTGCATTACTGCTCTTTCTGACAGATTCTAGGGTTAACATTGAAGCCTTCTGGGAATAATTACAGATTTTTAGATGGATTTCATTGTCTTCTAAACTGTGTGATCTAAAAATAATTGAGTCAGATGCTGATGAGATACTACAGAACAAGAGCTGCTCTTTCCTGACAATTATTGTGAAGCCTTAAAACATATATACCTCTTCTTAGAGTGATGGGTATGCAAAATGTGGAAAGATAGTCTATTTGTTAAATATAGATAGAAAGGATTACCATTTATTTCCAACTTGGATACATTGACATTCATCCATATAGAAATATGCAGGTCATTAGTTTATTTTAAGTTTAGTATTTACATTACTTTTTTGTTTATTTGTTTGTTTTTGTGTTTCAAGGTAGAGTCTCACTCTAGCCCAGGCTGACCTGGAATTCACTATGTAGTCTCAGGGTGGCCTTGAACACAAGGCGATCCTCCTGCCTCTGCCTCCCGAGTCCTGGGATTAAAGGCATGAGCCACCATCCCCAGCTTACTATTTACATTACTTTTATTAATGTAGCACGAATAAAACTTCCATACTACACAGGAGAAGGATATTTGTTACACAAATTTAAGATTTGTGATGGGCTTTCTTTTGGTTATGTTATAGAACCCACATTTTTTGGTTTTTCAAGGCAGCCCAAGGTGACCTGGAATTCACTCTGTAGTCTCAGAGTGGCCTTAAAATATTTTAATACTCAAATGAACAATGCATAAGTGGATGCAATGTCACTACTTGGCTTATTTTAAAACTAATATATATATATAACCTTCATCATACTATTCAGTATATTTGCACTATAAAATGAGTGAGCATAGGCTGAGAAGATGTTTAGTGGGTAAAGTCCCTGCCATGCAATAATGATGACCTGAGTTCAGATGCCCAGTACCAACTTAAAAGCCAGGCATAGGGCTGGAGAAATGACTTAGTGGGTAAGGCGCTTACCTGCAAGGCCAAAGGCCCCAGGTTTGATTCCCCAGGACCCACGTAAGCCAGATGCATAAGGGAGCACATGCATCTGGAGTTTGTTTGCAGTGGCTGGAGGCCCTAATATTCCCATTCTCTCTCTCTCCCTGCCTATTTTTCTCTCTCTCTCTCAAATATATATATATGCATATATATTTGTATAAATATAAATATTTATATGTATACACACACACACACATATATATATAAAATAAAAGATATTAAAAAAAAAAAACCCAGGCATAGTGGTGCATGTCTTTAATTCCAGCACTGGGCAAGTAAGAAACAGGAGGATTCTTCAAGTTTGCTGGACAGCTAATCTGGCCAAATCTGTGAGCTCTAGATTCAACAAGAGACTCTCTCAAAATACAAGATGGGCAGCAGTTGAGGAAGACAATGCTGACCTCCAGTCTCCACGTGTGTGCACGTGTGTGCCCATGCACAAGTGCATGCGTGTGCACACACACACACACAATATAACTCTCCGTTGTAAAATAAGAAACCACAATTAAGTTGTTTTAACCCTTGCACTTCAAGAGATCTAGCCTGTACTTCAGTTGTCTCCTAAGTTAGTTGCTTACTACTCATATGTTACTAAAAGTTGCTTGAAGCCAGGTATGGTGGTATAAGCGTAGTACTCAAAGGCTGAGGTGAGGGATGGAGAGATGGCTCAATAGTTAAGGCACTTGCCTGAAAAGCCTAATGACCTGGATTCAGTTCCCCAGTACCCACATAAACCCAGATGCACAAAGTGATCCATGAGTTTAGAATTCATTTGCAGCAGCTGGAGGCCTTAGTGTGCCCATTCTCACTGTCTATCTCTCCTCTCTCTCTCTCTCTCTCTTTCCTTATAAATAAATATTTTTTTAAAGGCTGAGGTGTCAGGCTTTATGGCACACACCTTTAATCACAGCACTCAGGAGGCAGAGGTAGGAGGATTACTGTGAGTTCAGAGCCACCCTGAGACTACATAGTGAATTTCAGGTCAGCCCGGGCAAGATCGAGACACTACCTCAGGGGAAAAAAGAAAAGAAAAAGGCTGATGTGGGAGAATTCCAATGAATTCAAGGCCAACCCTGACTATAGAGTGGAGTTCCACATCAAGCTGCCTCAAAACAACAAAAACAAAACAAAACCCCTATAAGCCTGAAAGAATTTGCCCCCCCCACCCAAACAGAAAGAGGTACTTTAAAGTTGAATCATTAATTACATATCGGTGTGTAAAATATTTCCTCAAATTGAGAAGGTTAAGACAGCCATCGTGAAGCTTCTCCTTGAGCCAGTAAGCCAAAATAAACCTCTTTTTCCCTCAATCTGCTCTTGGTTGGGTGATTTCTACCAGCAATGCGAACCGGATTGCAACAGTAAAGTGGTACCAAGAGTGGGGTTGCTGCTAGACACCTGACTGTGTGGCTTTGGCCTTTTGGAGCTGATTTTCAAGAGGAATGTGGCAGGATTTGAAACCTTGGCCTAAGAGATGCCTTGCAGTACTGTAAGTACAGCTTGATGGACTATTCTGGTCAGAGCTGCAAGACCTGAATGCAGTAAGAACTATGGATTGTGAGGTTTGGCTTATGAGGGTGAGAAAGAGCTTTGTGTGGACTGGGCTAGAGGCAGTTTGTGTGAAAAGCTTGCTATTATGTTCGTGTCCTGAGAAGTTGTGCAAGGTTGCTTTACATAGAAATGAACTGGTGTGAGCAGAAGGATATAGCACAGGAAGAAAAATCTTTGGATGAACTGCTGTCCATTCAGCTGCAATTGAGAGATTACAACCTTTGATATTGGGTTAGCTGACCTGCACTGGGGTAAACAGGAAGAATGTAGACTTTTTTGAAGGGACCTGAGTGCTCAAGGAGTATCCCGGTCTTCAAAGCCTGCTTTATTCCCCCCTGGATTAACAAATTGGCACCCTACCTGGTATTGTGGAGTATAAGAAATGCAAGAAAGAGAGGGCCATTGAGTTTGTTTTGGAAATGGCCATGGGCAGTGTGAAGCAGGACTGCCTGCATGGAGACCCGATGGAGCCGTGAGGATAAACTGTGGATTGCAGTGGAGACCCAGTGGAGATGCCAGGACCATGAGATGGCTGCTAAGGAAAGCTGCTGGCCCCGATGAAGTTTTCCAGGACTGTGAGTAGCCTAGCTGGAGGGGCAGAATTGGAACTCCAGAGACTTGTTGCTGGTTAAAATTATCAGACCTGGAGATTTGTCACTGGCTAGAGTTGTTGGACTTGGAGCTACAGAGTTTGATGTTTTCCCTGTTTAAATCTTGTATTGCTTGAGTATCTCTGTACCATGCCCAATGCCATCTTTTGCACTGTGAATGTTTTTCTGTGCCATTATGGGTTTTTTGAGGCTATTTTTTGGTATTATGGTTCAGTTAAAAGACCTTGGATTATGGGGATGTATGAACATCATTGGGATTGATAAAAAACATGGAGATTTTTAAAGTTGTACTGAATGCATGGCATTTTCATCATGGATGGTTACAGTTTATAGGGGCCAGGGCCAGAAAGTGGTGGCTTGATTCAGGTGTCCCCCATAAATTTAGTTGTTCGGAATGCTAGGTTCGCAGCTGATGGAGATTTGAGAATTAACACCTCCTGGAGGCAGTGTATTGTTGGGGGCAGGCTTATGGGTATTATAGCCAGTTTCCCCTTGCCAGCGTTTGGTACACTGTCCTGTTTCTGTTGTCCGCCTTATGTTGGCCAGGGGGCAATGTCCACCCTCTGCTCATGCCATCATTTTCCCCTGCCATCGTGGAGCTTCCCCTTGAGCCAGTAAGCCAAAATAAACCTCTTTTTCTCTCAAGCTGCTCTCAGTTGGGTGATTTCTACCAGCAATACGAACCTGACTGCAACAATCTCTTAATAAGGGGAGGGGAGGATTTTCAGGCAGAAGTGCCCTGTAGCAGGTGGAGAAAACTTAACTCTAAAACCATAGGTTCTTACTGGGAAATCCTAGTGCCAGAACTGGATTCCCCCACAGAGAGCTATTTCTGTGGAGTCCAGGCATAGCTTAGCTATAGCTTCTTTGCAAAATAAGTCTCCACTGGGAAATAGAATCTGTTCCCTTACAGTTGTTAGCAACATTAATTTCCTTGCACACTTCAGAACGGAAGGCCTCAGGTTCCTCACTGGCTGCTTACTGCAGGCCCCATCAATTCTCTGCCATGTGGTCCTCTCCACAGGAAGCTCACAATAGGGCAACCCTTGCTTCTTCAATCCAGCAAAGGGGAAAGTCTCATCAAGAGTCTCATCCAGACTGTGTTATTCCTTATTATATTTTTTAATTTATTTGAGAGATAGAGAGACAGAGAGAATGTGTATGGTTGTACAAAGGCCTCCTGCTACTGCATACAATTCCAGACCCATGTGCTGCTTTGTGCATCTGGGCTTAGATGGGTACTGGGGAATTGAACCCAGGAGGTCAAGCTTTGTGTGAAAGTGCCTTTAATCACTGAGCCATCTCTCCAGACCATATTTTATTGTTGTTTTTGAGGTAGGGTTACACTCTAGCCCAGGCTGACATGGAATTCAATATGTAGTATCAGGGTGGCCTTGAACTCACAGCGATCCACCTACCCCTGTCTCCTGAGTGTTGGGATTAAAGGCATGCGCTACCATGCCTGACAGTTTTTGTTTTTTAATAGACAGTATCTCACTATATTGTCAAGGCTGGTCACTTACGCTTCTAGGGGTAAGTGATCCTCCTGCCTGAGCCTTAGTAGTGGTGACTACAGGCTCCTGGCTTATTTCAATCTTTTCTTTTGTTCACATGCATTATGCATACAGTATATGTGGTATTGTATGGTGTATTATGTGTGGCATGGGCATGTGTGTGTGTGCTGATGCCCACAGGCCATGCAAAAGTGTGCGAAGTCCAGAGAACTTTTGGTGCCCTTCTATATTGCTCATCCATGTGCTTCCCTGAAATGGGGTCTCTCCGTCAACATAGCTATAATTTTTCTATCAGTGGTCCCCAGCAATTCTCTTTTCTGTCTCCCCTTCCCCCCACCCACACACACATTCAGACTGGGGTTACACACATGCATGGCCAAGCCCAGCTTTTTGTATGAGTTCTAAGTTAAACTCAAGAGGGCTCAGGCCAAAGAGACCCCCATACAGCAAGACTCCCAGCAGCAAGAGCTCATAACCAGTAAACCATCTTTCTCTAACTCACTTATTACAATCATAACATAATTACATACACAGAAGCACACAGGCCTCCGAGCAAAGCACAGGTATCATTTATAAAGGGGAAGGAACTACATAAGGGCATGAATACCAGGAAGTGAGGACCATGTGGCTCTACATTTTACCCTGTCAGCCACACCACCTATTTATACATGCTTAGCTTCTTCTCAGAATTTACTTGAGGTTTGCTCACATTTTTTCTTAGGGGAAATCTGATTTTCTTCTTCCACTTCTTCCCTTTCATTCTTCAAGTAGATGCAGTTGTGTTTTCTACCATCTTACACTAAGAGGAGGTGCCCTTAAGCCTCAAAATGCTTCCAGATCACCACTACCATCCCACACTCACCATAAAACAGCAGCTTTAAGTCTCATTATCTAGTATACCCACCATTGATCTTTCCCTTTACTTTTCTCACCATTTACTTGGGCCAATAATCATAGTTCCACTTCTGTACTAATCATAGGGCAGTTATATACTTGGGTGACCTTTCCAGTACTCTAGCCTCTTCAATCTTGACTTCCCCCTAAAAGAGCTTGTTTTCTGCTATAACTTAGCCACATGTGGTGAACCTGGGAGTCTTATCAAACTTTAAAAAATATTTTATTTATTTATTTTTTGAAAGAGAATGGGCACACCAGGGCCTCTAGCCATTGAAAATGAACTCCAGATGCATTTAAGTGCCACATTGTGCATCTGGGAAATTGAATCCAGGTCCTTACACTTTGTAGCCAAGCACCTTAACTGCTAAGCCATCTCTCCAGCTCCATTTTATCAAACTTTTGAGGGTTTCTTTATAATGAAAGCTTCAACCATCTCTGATTGTCGTTCCCTGCTTTCAGGTCACTCTACAAATTACTCTAACTCCAGTTCTTCAACCCTTGTCTTCCCTCATGCCCTTATTCAACTTAAATAGTTAGCCAATATTTATAGTTACTCTGGCACATGCCCCAGCTCCCATTTTTTTTCTTTTTGCTTGGCAAAATCACAAGCATGATTCAAGCCAGCTCTCTATCTCCATCCCAGCACCCATGTATCTGAATATGGCTAGAGAAAAACACAGTCACACTAATTTCAACTCAGGTCAATGTTCAGTGCTAGATGTTACCCAGCAACCCTATTTCCCTGCCATTCTTTGTAGATTCATACCTTCTCTTTCTTCTAATCTATACAACCTCTGCACTGAATAAGCCTGCTTCCTAGTTTCTTGAAGAAAAATGAAGCAATGAGACACAATCCTACCTGTCATCCACATTCAGCCTCATCTCTCTCTTCCCCTTCATGACATAGATTTCCATGTTCCTAGTGTATAGCTATCCCTTCTTGCCTAATCAAAGTCACCACATCACTGTAGCATCTCTTTTGTATTATCTGCCAATCATTCTGGTTATCATAAGCTTAAAAACCAGCTATTATTCCCCTACTCCTATAAGATCTTCTTTTTGAGGGGCTAGGGAGATATTTCACTGGTGAAAAATGCTTCCTTATGAAGCCTGTTGACCCAGGTTCATTTCCCCAGCACCCATGTAAAATCAGATGTGGCAAGAGGTGCTGGCATTCTTTCTCTCTCTCTCAAATAAAAATGCTTTGTATTTAAAAAAAGAAAATGGGGGCTGGAGAGATGGCTTAGCGGTTAAGCGCTTGCCTGCGAAGCTTAAGGACCCTGGTTCAAGGCTCGGTTCCCCAGGTCCCACGTTAGCCAGATGCACAAGAGGGCACACGCGTCTGGAGTACGTTTGCAGAGGCTGGAAGCCCTGGAGCGCCCATTGTCTCTCTCTCTCTCTCTCCCTCTATCTGCCTTTCTCTCTGTGTCTGTCGCTCTCAAATAAATTAAAAAAAAATTTTTTTAAAAAAAAGAAAAGAAAAGAAAATGGGCATGGTGGCGCATGCCTTTAATCCGAGCATTTAGGAGGCAGAAGTAGGAGGTAACTGTGATTTTAGAGACAACCCTGAGACTACACAGCAAATTCCAGGTCACTCTAGGCTAGAGTGAGAGCATACCTTGAAAAACCAATTTAAAAAATAGGCCTTGGGAGATGGCTTAGCAGTTAAGGCACTTACCAGCAAAACCAAATCAAAAGGACCCAGGTTCAATTCCGCAGTACCCTCATAAAGCCAGATGTACAGGGTGGTACATACATCTGGAATTTATTTGCAGTGGCTGGAGGTCCTGGTATGCTCATTCTCCCTATCCCTCTCTCCTTCTCTCTCTCTGCTTCTTTTTCTCTCTCTCAACTAAATAGATAAAAAATTTAAAACATTAAGAAGAGAAGCCCTCTGCCCATTTTTACTGTCAAATAAAATCCATTTCTTTGCATTTTTTACAACAAAGCTTTTAAAAAAGGTTTTCTAGATCTAGAGAGATTGCTTAGTGGTTAAGGCACATGCCTGTGAAACCTAGGGACCTATATTTGACTCTGAAGATCCCATATAAGCCAAATGCACAAAGGTGAGGCAGGTACCAGATCGCACATACCTACCCAAGGACCTGCGCAAATGCTGACCACCAAGGTCATAAGAGAATGATTGGTCCACGAGGGGCTTCAACAAATTAAACTAATTGGCTTAGAAATTATGGGGTGGCACAAACTGACTGGCTAATACCCTGTGGGCTCCTGATATTAAAAAAATGATTGGTCTAATGCACAGGCTTTGTTAGAAACCCTATAAAAACTGACCTGTTCCTGCATTTGGGGCTCTACAGTCCTCTACCCCTGTGAGGTGTACAACTGTGGGCCCCAGCGTGCTTCGAATAAAATCCTCTTGCAGTTTGCATCAAGACCGCTTCTCGTGAGTGATTTGGGGTGTTGTAATATCCGGGCAGAGCGTGGGGGACCCCCTGCTGGGTTTTTTTCCTTCATTGGGGGCTCGTCCAGGATGTGAAGGCCCCCCCACACACCCGAGAACTGACTTGGAGGTAAGGGGGCCCCCTCTGGAGTGAATGTGTGCCGGCCGGTGTTTTCGTTCTGAGTATCTGGTTTCTGGGACGTGCGCTTTTGGCTTGGTTTGATTTGCAGCCGTCCTCTAGGGCTGTAAAGGACCAGAGGACCGTGATCAGCAGACGTGCTAGGAGGATCACCGGCTGCCACCCTGGGGGACGCCCTGGGAGGTGAGGAGAGCCAGGGACGCCTGGCAGTCTCCTACTGTTGGTCAGAGGACCGGGTACTGTTGTTAGAGCGGAAGCTTCCTCCTTCACGGCCATCCGGTTCTTTTGCCTGCTTGTGGAAGACGCGGACGGGTCGCTGGTGTCTGGATTTGTTAGTCTCAGTTGTGTGTGTTGTTGTTGTTCTTTGTGTCTTTGTCTATAGTTCTAAAATGGGACAGACGGTGACAACACCCCTTAGCTTGACTCTTGACCATTGGACTGAAGTTAAATCTAGGGCCCATAATTTGTCAGTTGAGGTTAGAAGGAGACCCTGGCAAACGCTTTGTGCCTCTGAGTGGCCAACTTATGAGGTCAGATGGCCATCAGAAGGAACCTTTAATTCTGAGACTATTCTGGCTGTTAAAGATATTATTTTTCAGAATGGACCAGGCTCCTGTCCCAACCAAGAGGCTTATATCCTCACCTGGAAGGATTTGGTGGACAACCCCCCGCCATGGGTCAGGCTGTGGCTGAATAAACCCAGGAACTCAATCCCCAGAGTCCTAACTCTTGAAAATGCAAAAAAGCCCTCTCCTGAGGGAGCCAGACCTCCCCCTTTGAAGAGCCTCCAGCTTGGCCGGAGACTCAGCCTGCCCCTCCCCCCACTTACCTAGTCCTGGGAGCTGATGGGAGGCCTCTCGCCCCTCCCGAAGTTCCGCCCTCTTCCCTTCCCATGCCTCTGCCCCTTGCCCCTCCTGAAGCTTCGCCCTCCGCCCTTCCCATTCCTCTGCCACTCGCCCCTCCCGAAACTCCGCGCTCTGCCATGACCGCTCCGCCCCTCGCCCCTCCCGAAACACTGCCCTCCTCCACCCTTCCCAAGCCTCCATCCCCCACCCCTGAGCCTCCGCCTCCAAGCTTGCCCGGGCTTCCTCGCTCTGCCCCTCCCAAGCTCCTGGAAATGGGAGGGCTGGCTGCAAGGATGTGGAGCCAGAGAGATGCTACCACAGAGGGAGCAAATGGAATTGTAACACTGCCACTACGCGAGGCAGGTCCTTCCGTGCAGGGGGGCCAACTACAACCCCTCCAATATTGGCCTTTTTCCTCTGCAGATCTTTATAACTGGAAAGCTAATCACCCCCCTTTTTCAGAGGAACCCCAACACCTCACGAGGCTGATGGAGTCTCTTATGTTTTCTCATCAGCCTACCTGGGATGATTGCCAACAGCTGTTGCAGACACTCTTCACAACCGAGGAACGAGAGAGAATTTTAAGAGGCCAGAAAAAATGTCTCTGGGGCCGACGGGCGGCCCACGCAACTGCAGCATGAGATAGACATGGGGTTCCCTCTGACTCGCCCTGTTTGGGACCACAATACGGCTGAAGGTAGGGAGAGCTTAAAAATCTATCGCCAGGCTCTGGTGGCGGGTCTTCGAGGTGCCTCCAGAAGGCCCACCAATTTGGCCAAGGTAAGAGAGGTGATGCAGGGGCCGACGGAGTCTCCCTCAGTGTTTCTTGAGAGGCTCATGGAAGCATTTAGGAGGTTCACACCCTTTGACCCCACCTCTGAGATTCAAAAAGGCTCAATAACATTAGCTTTCATAGGACAGTCAGCTCCTGATATTAGAAAGAAACTTCAGAGATTGGAGGGATTACAGGAAGCTGAGCTGCGTGATTTAGTAAAAGAGGCAGAAAAGATATATTACAAAAGGGAGACAGAAGAGGAAAAGGACCAAAGGAGAGAAAGAGAGAGAGAGAAGAACGTGAGGAGAGACGTGAGAAAGAGAGAGAAGAAAGGGAGGATAGGCGCAATAGACAACAAGTGAAAAATCTGACCAGGATCCTGGCCACAGTGGTAGAAAAAAAAGGAGAAAGGGAGAGAAATATTCAAAAGTTTAGAACAGGCCCTAGGCAGATAGGGAACCTGGGCAACAGGACCCAACTTGATAGAGATCAATGTGCCTGTTGCAAGGAGAAAGGGCACTGGGCAAGAGACTGCCCTAAGAAGAACAGCATAAGACCTAGGGTCCTAACCCTTGGAGAAGATGAAGACTAGGGAGGACGGGGCTCGGAGCCCCTCCCCGAGTGCAGGGTAACTCTGAAGGTGGAGGGGAAGCCAGTCGAATTTCTCGTGGACACTGGTGCTGAACATTCGGTACTCTTGCAACCACTGGGAGGGCTAAAAGATAAAAAATCCTGGGTTCTGGGTGCTACTGGACAACGGCAATATTCATGGACTACCCAAAGAACCGTTGACCTGGGAGTGGGACGGGTAACCCACTAATTCTTAGTCATTCCTGAATGTCCAGCGCCCCTCCTTGGTAGGGACCTATTAACCAAGATGGGTGTTCAAATTTCCTTCAAATCAGAAAAACCAGAAGTGTCTGCTGGAGGTCGACCCATCACCATGTTGACTCTCCAACTAGATGATGAGTATCGATTATACTCTCCCCCGGAAGAGCCTAATCAAGACCTAAAGCCCTGGTTAGAACAATTTCCCCAAGCCTGGGCAGAAACTGCGGGCATGGGCTTGGCGAAACAAGTACCCCCACAGGTCATTCAACTAAAAGCCAGTGCTACACCAGTATCAGTCAAACAATATCCCATGAGCCGAGAGGCCCGAGAAGGAATTCAGCCCCATATCCTAAGACTGATTCAACAAGGTATTCTGGTATCGGTTCAGTCCCCCTGGAACACCCCCTTACTGCCAGTTAGAAAACTCGGAAACAATGATTACCGCCCAGTACAGGATTTGAAAGAAGTCAATAAAAGAGTACAGGATATACATCCAACTGTCCCAAACCCTTACAACCTCCTTAGTGCCCTCCCACCAGAGCGGATTTGGTATACAGTGTTGGATCTAAAAGATGCTTTCTTCTGCCTAAGATTACATTTGGACAGCCAACCTCTTTTTGCCTTTGAATGGAGAGACCCAGATACAGGAAGGACTGGGCAGCTCACCTGGACCCGGTTGCCCCAGGGATTCAAGAACTCCCCAACCATCTTTGATGAAGCCCTACAGAGGGACCTAGCCAATTTTAGAGTTCAACACCCACAGGTAACCCTCCTTCAATATGTTGATGACTTACTCCTGGCAGGAGCTACCCAACAGGACTGTCTAAAAGGTACAAAAGCATTACTACTGGAGCTGATTGACCTTGGTTACTGCGCCTCGGCTAAGAAGGCCCAAATATTCAAAAGAGAGGTAACATATTTGGGGTACTCCTTGCGGGATGGACAAAGATGGCTGACCAAGTGGCCAAGCAGGCTGCCCAGGGGGTCAACCTTCTGCCCATAATAGAAAAGCCAAAGAACCAAAAAAGTGAGCAATGATATACCCCAGGTGACTGGCAAGAAGTTAGAAAGTTAGGCCAGTTCTCTAAAACTCCAGAGGGGGCCTGTTTTACTTCAGAGGAAAAAGAGATTCTACCTCAAGCAAAGGGACTAGAGTACGTTCAACAAATACACCGCCTAACCCATCTGGGGGCCAAACATCTACAAAAACTGCTGCAGACGTCTCCTTACCATATTCTGAGGTTGCCAGAGATAGCTGGCTCAGTAGTCAAGCATTGTGTACCTTGCCAGATGGTCAATGCTAATCCCTCAAGAATGCCTCCTGGGAAGAGGATAAGGGGAGACAGCCCAGGTGCTCACTGGGAAGTGGACTTCACTGAGGTAAAACCAGCTAAGTATGGTAATAAGTATTTACTAGTTTTTGTAGACACTTTTTCAGGATGGGTAGAGGCTTATCCTACCAAGAAAGAACCCTCAACCGTGGTGGCTAAGAAGATACTGGAAGAAATTTTCCCAAGATTTGGGATACCCAAGGTAATAGGATCAGACAATGGTCCAGCCTTTGTTTCCCAGGTAAGTCAGGGACTGGCCAAAATATTGGGGATTGATTGGAAATTACATTGTGCCTACAGACCCCAAAGCTCAGGACAGGTAGAAAGGATAAATAAAACCATTAAAGAGACCCTCACCAAATTGACCGCAGAGACTGGCGCTAATGATTGGATAGCTCTCCTACCCTTTGTGCTCTTTAGGGTCAGAAACACACCCGGACAATTTGGACTGACCCTCTATAAATTGCTATACGGGGGGCCTCCTCCACTGGTAGAAATAACCTCTATACATAGTACTGATGTGCCGCTT
The DNA here is from genome assembly GCF_020740685.1 of Jaculus jaculus. Lineage (NCBI taxonomy): Eukaryota > Metazoa > Chordata > Mammalia > Rodentia > Dipodidae > Jaculus > Jaculus jaculus. The sequence continues at coordinate 38,850,082 of NC_059103.1, forward strand.
TCCCAGCCTCTGTTCTCTAGGCTCAAGGCGCTCGAGTGGGTGAGACAACAAGTGTGGAAGCGACTCCGGGAGGCTTACTCAGGAGAAGGAGACTTACAGGTCCCACATTGCTTCCAGGTGGGAGATTCGGTCTATGTCAGACGCCACCGCGCAGGAAACCTTGAGACTCGGTGGAAGGGCCCCTACCTTGTCCTACTGACCACTCCAATGGCCGTGAAAGTTAAAGGAATACCCGCCTGGATCCATGCATCTCACGTCAAGCCTGCTCTGCCACTGGGCCCCGAATGGCAAGCCGAGAGGACAGACAATCCCCTTAAACTTAGGCTTCGCCGTGTGGCTTCTCCTTCTCCAGCTAGGTGATGCCTCCAATCCCCATGCCCCCCAAAAGTTGACTTGGCAAGTGCTTTCTCAAACAGGGGATATAATATGGACTGCAACTAGGGAAGCGCCCCCCCTGGACTTGGTGGCTTGTCCTGACCCCAGACATATGTGCCCTGGTAGCCGGGGTAGAATTTTAGGATATCCCAGAGCTCACCCCAGAGGAGGTCTCTAGAGAAGTCCACTCTCATGTGGCTAAGTGGGCACTCATGCAAGGGGTCATCTCCCAAGGCCAATACATGGCAGACAACCCGGGGTGCAGCTCTGGGCCAGCCCAACGTAAGATGCAGCATACTCCATTTTATGTCTGCCCCCGAACTTCTAAATGAAGTTGTGGAGGGATAAAACAGTTCTACTGTAAATACTGGGGTTGTAAAACTACAGACAATACCTACTGGCACCCAGTTTCCTCCTGGGACCTGATTACTGTGCAGGAAGGATTAGATGGGAAAAAAGCAGTTCCTCTCAGCATCTCTTTCACCCCCCAAGGTTGAGAGTCCTGAGAATGGATAAAAGAAAAAACTTGGGGACTCAGGTTTCATATGACAGGATGGGATAAGGGCCTAACCTTTACTATACGACTTAAGATAGAGCCTCCCACCCCAAGACCAGTAGGACCTAATAAAGTTCTAGTAGAACAGGGACCCCCTAAAGTGGCATTACCCAAGCTCCCACCCACAGTGGCAGCCAAGACCCATCACATAACGACTGCTAGAACCCCTCTAACTAGCCCACTCTCGCAAGCCCCACATGGGACAGGACAGAGGCTCTTTAACCTAATCCAAGGGGCCTTCCTCGCCATAAATGCCACCAACCCCAACATTACCTCTGCCTGCTGGCTTTGTTTATCCTCAGGACCACCCTACTATGAGGGGATGGCAACTATGGGAGAGTTTAATATGACTAAAGAACATAATAGCCGGTGTTCATGGGGGACCAAAAACAAGTTGACTCTCCCCGAGGTCTCAGGAAGGGGGGCATGTATAGGAAAGGCCCCCCTGTCCCACCAACATCTTTGTAATGTTACTCTGACCTATAGTCAGACTTCAGACAACCAATATCTAGTGCCAGGGTATAACAGGTGGTGGGCATGTGATACTGGGCTAACTCCCTGTGTTTCTACTTCAGTTTTTAACCCATTCAAAAATTTCTGTATAATGGTCCAGCTTGTCCCCCGGGTTTACTACCATCCTGAGGAAGTAGTCATCGATTAATATGACTATCATCCCACCTGATCCATAAGGGAGCCTGTAACCCTTACCCTAGCAGTCATACTTGGTTTAGGGATAGCCGCCGGTGTGGGGATGGGGACCACAGCCCTGGTCACGGGACCACAACAATTAGAAAGAGGGCTTGGTGAACTACATGCTGTCATAAATGAGGATCTCCAAGCTTTAGAGAAATCTGTTAATAATCTAGAGGAGTCCCTGACCTCCTTATCTGAAGTGGTCTTACAAAACTGGAGGGGATTAGACCTACTGTTCCTAAAAGAAGGTGGATTATGTGCAGCCTTAAAGGAAAAATGTTGCTTTTATGTAGATCACTCAGGAGCTATCAGAGACTCCATGAGCAAACTCAGGGAAAGACTAGAAAAGCATCAAAGGGAGAGGGAAACTGACCAAGGATGGTTTGAGGGATGGTTTAACAAGTCCTCCTGGATGACTACTCTGCTTTCCACCCTGATGGGACCCTTAATGGTTTTGTTCCTGATGCTTTCAGTTGGGCCTTGCATACTTAATAAGATTTTTACTTTTGTTAGAGAACGAGTGAGTGCGGTCCAGATCATGATGCTTAGACAACAATATAAGGGCCTTCAGGGCAGAGAGAAAGGTTACATTTAGTCCTTCCAAGTTCTAGGATTAGAACTATTAACAAGAGAAAAAGTGGGAAATGAAAGGCCCAAGAATTCAGAAGCTCAAAAATACTATCACGCTCCAAGGGGAGCTTAAGCGGGCTCCCTGCATACCTCAAACTCCAGGCTTTACTCTCTGTTGGAAGCAATGAAGAATCCCCCTTCTCATTATATCAGAGCCCGCTCCTAATATAAAACTAGGTAAAAGGGCATGAGATAGCCCTCAAGGATGGGAAATGAGTAATGAAGTGAACCACTTATTTGGTTTCTGTAAATAGCCTGCACTATAAGCCTTAATAGCCCACACTGTAAGCCTTAGTAGTCCGCACCATAAGCCGTAGCAGCCTGCCTCAGACCACCAAGGTCATAGGAGGCTGATACCGTACTCTGCTACCCCCACCTAAGGAATTGCGCAAAGGCTGACCTCCAAGGTCATAGGAGACTGGTACCACACTCTGCTACTCCCACCCAAGGACCTGCGCAAATGCTGACCACCAAGGTCATAAGAGAATGATTGGTCCATGAGGGGCTTCAACAAATTAAACTAATTGGCTTAGAAATTATGGGGTGGCACAAACTGACTGGCTAATACCCTGCGGGCTCCTGATATTAAAAAAATGATTGGTCTAATGCACAGGCTTTGTTAGAAACCCTATAAAAACTGTCCTGTTCCTGCATTCGGGGCTCTGCAGTCCTCTACCCCTGTGAGGTGTACGACTGTGGGCCCCAGCACGCTTGGAATAAAATCCTCTTGCAGTTTGCATCAAGACCGCTTCTCGTGAGTGATTTGGGGTGTTGTCATATCCGGGCAGAGCGTGGGGGACCCCCTGCTGGGGTTTTTTCCTTCACAACCACTGTTCCAAATGCAAGTTCTCCACGACCAAGGCAGACAGCAGCAGTAAAAGTAGTGGTGTGGTGATTTGATTCAGGTGTCCCCCACAAAGTTAGGTGTTCTGAATGCTAGGTTTCCAGCTGATGGAGATTTGGAAATTAATGCCTCATGAAGGGAGTGTATTGTTGGGGCGGGCTTACGGGTGTTATAGCCAGTTTCCCTTTGTCAGTGTTTGGCACACTTTCCTGTTGCTGTTGTCCACCTTATGTTAGCCAGGGGGTGATGTCTACCCTCTGCTCATGTAATTGTTTTCCTCTGCCATTGTGGAGCTTCCCCTTTGAGCCTGTAGGCCAAAATAAGCCTCTTTTCCAGAAGCTGCCCTTGGTTGTGTGATTTCTGCCAGCATTGTGAACTGGACTGCAACAGTAAAGTGGTACCAAGAGTGGGGTTGCTGCTAGACACCTGATTGTGTGGCTTTGGCCTCTTGAAGCTGATTTTCAAGAGGAATATGGAAGGATTTGAAACCTTGGCCTAAGAGATGCCTTGCAGTGCTGTAAGTACAACCTGATTGACTATTCTGGTCTGAGCTGCAAGACCTGAATGCAGTAAGAACTATGGACCGTGAGGTTTGGCTTATGAGGGTGAGAAAAGGCTTTACTTGGACTGAGCTAGCAGTTTGTGTGAGACTTGCTATTATTCCTGTGTCCTGAGAAGTTGTGCAGGGTTGCTTTGCATAGAAATAAACTGGTGTGAGCAGAGGGATATGGCACAGGAAAAAAAAATTTTGGGGTGAACTGCTGCCCATTCACCTGCAATTGAGAGATTACAATGTTTGAGAATGGGCCAGCTGACCTGCACTGGGGCAACAGAAGAATGTAGACTCTTTTGAAGGGGCCTGAGTGCTCCTGTTCTTTCAAAGTCTGCTTTATTCCTCCATGGATTAACAAGTTGGCACTCTACCTAGTACTGTGGAGCATAAGAAATGTAGGAAAGAGAAGGTTATTGAGTTTGCAACACAGTCTGGTGTTTTGGAAATGGCCATGGGCAGTTTGAAGCAGGTTTCCTGGATGCCTGCATGGAGACCCCATGGGGCCATGAGGGTGAACCGTGAATTGCAGTGGAGGCCCAGTGGAGATGCCAGGACCACCAGATGGCTGCTAAGGAAAGCTGCTGGCCCCAGTGAAGTTTTCCAGGACCATAAGTAGCCTAGCTGGAGGGTGGAATTGGAACTCCAGAGACTTGTTGTTGGTTAGAATTATCAGACTTGGAGATTTGTCACCGGCTACAGTTGTTGAACTTGAAGCTACAGAGTTTGATGTTTGCCCTAGTTGTTTTAAATCTTGTATTGGTTGAATATTTCTTTGCTATGCCCAATGCCATCTTTTGCAGTATGAATGTGTATTCTGTGCCATTGTGGGTTTTGGGGGGACTTTTTGGTATTATGGCTCAGTTAAAACATCTTGGACTATGGGTATGCATGAACCTCATTGGAATTGATAAAAACTATGGGGAATTTGGATAAAATGCATTGAATTTTATTTCACATATTGTTATCAGTTTATGGGGGCCAGGGGTGGAATGTGGTGGTTTGATTCAGGTTTGATTTAGTTGTTTATTCCCAGCTGATGGAGATTTTGGAATTAACACCTTCTGGAGGCAGTGTATTGTTGGGGGCAGGCTTATGGGTATTATATCCAGTTTCCCCATGCCAGTGTTTGACACACTCTCCTGTTGCCATTGTCCACGTTATGTTGGCCAGGGGGTGATGTCCACCCTCTGCTCATGCCATCATTTTCCCCTGCCATCATGGAGCTTCCCCTCGAGCCTGTAAGCCAAAATAAACCTATTTTTCCCAGAAGCTGATCTTGGTTGAGTGATTTCTACCAGCAATGTGAACCAGACTGCAACAAGTGGGTAGACAGGATCTCTGAAGACCCACATCCATTCATTCCAAGCAAACATCAGTTGGTCTCAGAAGTCAGCAGCTAAGCAGATCCTAAAGGAGAATATCAGCATGGTTCAAAACAGTATGAAAAGGGTCCATTGTTTGTATCAGCTGCTTCCTCAAAAGGGCAATATTGGGGACAGAACCATAAATGGGAGGCAGACATTTTCCACGAGTGCTCCTGTTATCCTAGGATATTTCCATAGGGCTTCCTTGCATCACCCCATCCCCAAGGGTTTCAGTGGGACTCACTCAAGCTGCTTGACACAACCCAGGGCCAAGCAGGGGAGAGGGTGCTGGAGGAAGATTGCTCTTTTGCATGCTGTGGTATCAGCTGTTTGGACTGGCCTCCCCTCTCCCCTTCTTTTGACAGGCTCCAAGGGGCTGGCACTGAAGCTGCAGCCTTGGTCATTGTCTCTTCCTCAGCCACACCTGGCTGCTGTTAGTCTCAGCCTAGTAATCTATTTCCATCACCACCACACCTTTTTTCAGGAAATGCACATGGCTCACTCTGGGGGCATAATTGCCCACCCCTGGGACAAGCTTAGTTCTCTTCTGTGTCCTATCATGCATGTTCTTTGAGAACTGCTCTTCGGGCCTTAAAGCCTTGAAGAAGCTCAGTAGCACATCTGTCTGTCAGTTTTATCTTTAGCAACTCCAGTGCTATACAAATCTTGCCACATCTGCCTTCAAGTGACCCTATAAGATCCCTTTGTTTGAGCTGCCTCTCATCCTTTCTAGATCAAACTCGGTTGATCACCTTGACCTCATTCTCTTCACCCTCACTATCTGACTCCTCCTACACATTCCAAGTTTTTGTATCCCATGAAGGGTTCTTCAGCACAGATCTAATCTGTGCTTTGTTCATCTTTCAATCTAGAAGTTAAGCCAGCACATCCAACATACCTTCCAAATCAGAAGCTAACACAGTAGACTTTAGCTCCCTTTGTAATTCCTCCCTTACACAACCAAGTTCTCTCTGTGCAGCCATCTCTACCTCAGCTGCATACCTTATAACCCATAACAACAGTCATTTACCATGGCAGCAGCTTGCTGACACTCTGGTTCCTTATGTGCCACACTCCGGGACTTCAATGCATCCCCTAACCCTCCAACAGTTTTCAGAGTATCACCATAGTCCCACAGCAGACCCCAATCCTCAAGCATGCATGCCACCTCATAACACATACAAGATGGTCTCCCTGGGATTCCTCCCACAAACACTCTTCTTCCTCATGGCACAGCCTTAGTTACATGTCTCACTACCTGTAGAAAAATCAATAAAACCAACCACCACTGCCATAAGGCACATCACCATACACCATAGATAGCTCTGCCCTTAGCCTCAGTTGCATGCCTTACTACCCATGGCCAGGAGCATGAAATTATTCCTCCCAAACTCACTTTTGTCATGCCCCACGTTGGGCACCAAATGTTGAGGGATACTTTTTCCTTTGGGGGTGACGCAAGCATACATCTTCTCCATAAGTAGGGCACAGATAACAGACCTAAGGATAATTACACCAAAACCAGTTTTGGTGAACCAATGAGTTTATTGGGGTTACTTACAGAGCAGTGTGAGGGGTTGCCTACAGGAGCAATGGATGACTCAGGGGCACCTGCATCACTGAAAAACCCACCCCAGCATAGGTGATGATGGGAGCTGCATCTCTGGAGCACGCTGAACTCTTAAGCACACAGCATGATTTGCAAGCAGTTCCATGGGAGAGTCCCTCTCTCTAAGCAGTTGTTTTCCCTTAGATAGCCTTAGGATGGGGTCTTGCAACACTTTCCCAGACTTGTAGATTTCCTGAGTCTGTGGAACTTTCTTCCTACCCCCCACCCCCACAGGAAGGAGTGTTTCATTTTTGAATTAATATAACCTTGCAGGGCAGTTGTGTGACCTTTAAGTTTTAGGTCTCCCAGACTTGACTCTGAATCACTATGTAAAACTAGATGCACCAAGTGGCTCATGTGTCTAGAGTTCATTTGCAGAAGCAGGAGGCCCTGACACGCCTTTGCTTACTCTCTCTCACTCTCTCTCAAATAAACAAAAAGTTAGGGCTGGAGATATGGCTTAGCCTTTAAGGTGCTTGCCTGCAAACCCTAAGGACCCATGTTTGACTCTTCAGATCCCACAGTGGCCTCCAGCCACTGCAATTGAACTCCAGACATGCCACCTTGTGACCTTGCACTTGCATCACCTTGTGTGTCTGGCTAACATGGGATCTGGAGAGTCGAACATGGGTCCTTAGGCTTTGCAGGAAAGTACCTTAACAGCTAAGCCATCTCTCCAGTCCTATAACAGGGTTTTGTAAGATTGGCCCTCCCACCACTGACCATTCCCTCTCTACTGTCATCTATCATTATTTTTATAGATCACTCTGTTCCAACCTTCCTGACTGAAGGGACCAAAGTGATGCCATGACAGGCTTCAGTAATGCACCACTCTAACTAGGCCTAAGTTTCAGTTTCCTGGAGAGGCAGGCAGGACTCCTGGAAAGGGCCTGCCTTGACATGTGGCAGGGAAGATAGCTGCCCAGAGGCTGAGTCAGTTCCTGGACTGCTGCCTACCTAGCCAATCATTTTAAAGATTACATAACCCGCCTGGAATTCCCCTAGACCTAGCCCGCTAAAACCTTAGGGCCAATCAAAAGAATACAAGTACAGTTACTATTCAAATTAGCCAATCATGTTAGAAAAGACTAAGCCCGCTAAAATTCCTCTAGCTGTGCTTAAAGTTCTTCTCTCAGGGTCGCCATTTTGCATGAATGGTTGACCCCCGCATGCTGGCTGATGCTGCAGAATAAACACTGTTTTTATGTACTATTTCTGGGGTCCTTCTTCTGCAATTCTTGGACCCTTACACTGACCTCCTCAGTTGACCCTGGAAAACGCATACAGGCTTTGCTCTCTACCTGTCATATAACACCCTAGAGATTCACACTGCTAACACCTTACTTCCTTTGGTCAGAAGTCACCAATGTGAATTTGAATACTACCTCATTCTAGCAAGCACTTAAGTTTTTTAGAGGATATCAAAATTTATAAGCCAGGCATGGTGACATGTGCCTGTAATCCCATCATTCGAGAGGATGAATTTAGGACAAGCTTGGGCTGCATAACCAGTTCCAAACTACATAGTGAGACTTAAAAAAAAAAAGATAAGTAGTATTTTATATTGTTTAGATCAATTAGGTATTAACATTGGGTTAATTATACATTCGAAATGAGTTTTCTAAGCTTAACTGTTTTTAAAAGAATTTTTAAAAAATTAGCCGGGAGTGGTGGCGCACACCTTTAATCCCAGCACTGGGGAGGCAGAGGTAGGAGGATCGCTGAGAGTTCAAGGCCACCCTGAAACTACATAGTGAATTCCTGGTCAGCCTAAGCTAGCAGGAGACTCTACCTAAGAAAACAACAACAAAAAAATCATTGAGTAATATTATTATATATTGATCAATAAGAGACTGTCCAGCCTAAAATATGCCAAAATACACAAAAATGCATGTAGTGGAAATACAAGATAGGAGACAAAAGAGCAATATAAAATTTCTTGTAAAGAAAAGCTTGTTCATGTATTTTTAAATGGATGATGGATGCATTATGAGTTTTAAATTCTTTTGGATATACTTAAATAATGATGTAACAATCTTATTTTTACATGCTAGTACTCAAAATATGACAGAAATTATGAAACTTGTCATCATTCCAAGTTATGATGAAACATTTCAGATGACCTTTAAAGTATAAGAAAGAAACAGTTTCTCAGAGTTCTTTTAGGAGACCAGCAAGCAAGACATTTTGAAGATCATTGTCACAAAACCCACTCAGAAAGCCAAACCACAACATTTGTTGGGGGTTTTCTGCATGAACCATCTCCATTCTCACCAGAATCTCCAACGTGTACAGCAGAGCCTTGAAAGTTCTCTGTTCCTTTTCTCTTCTTTAAGTGTTCTTCCCAAATAGATGTAGCCTAAAACTAGGGTGTTCTGACAGGGGTCTTGAGCAATGTTTATCCAACTTAACATGCACACACATCATTCAGGAATCTTGTTATAAGGTGGGTGTGAGGTCAGGCTGTATAGAAAGTATACCTTTCTAACATTTTCCCAAGTGGGTTGATACTGCTATTCCCTCAACCATGTAGTTCAAGAAGCAAAAACTTATATTGGGTGACTGATATCTGCAGGGCTTCAAATTCAAAATTAGTTGGGGTGGGGCATAATGGAAAGAAGCACTGAATGATCTAGAAGAAGCTACAGTCACAAATCTGCCCAATTAAAATGCTTTCTGTGGCCTGGAGAGATGGATATGTGGTTAAAGATGCTTGCTTGTAAAGCCTCACAGCCTGCATTCAATTTTCCAGCACCCACATAAATCCAGATGCATAAAGTGGAACATGCATCTGGAGTTTGTTTGCAGTAGCAGGAGGCCTTATTACACCCATACTCACTCTCTTTCTACCTCTTTCTCTCTCCCTCCTCCTCAGTCTTTCTCTTTTGGTTTTTCAAGGTAGGGTTTCATTCTGGACCAGGCTGTCCTGGAATTCACTATGTCATCTCAGAGTGGCCTCAAACTCACAGTGATCCTCCTACCTCTGCCTCCTGAGTGCTGGGATTGAAGGTATGTGTCACCATGCCCAGCTTCTACCTCTTTCTCTTTGTCTCTCTCTCAAATAAATAAATAGATCAAAATATTAAAGTGATTTTTGATTAGCTGAGCTTTCTTTATTCAAACAAGCTTTCTTTATGAGTTGTTTTTTGTTGCTATGACAAAATACCTGATAAAAGCAACCTAAAGGGGAAAAGGTTTCTTTTGGTACACAGTTCAAGAGGACGTAGTCCATCAGAATACAGTCCATTGTGTCAGGGAAGGCATAGTGGCAGGAGCCAGAGACAGCTGCTCATATTGCTCCTGAAGTCAGGAAGCAGAAAGAGATGAATGCTGATGCTCAGCTCACTTTCTCCTTTTTATTCAGGCCAGGACATCAGACCATGGAGTGGTGCTTCTCCCAATTAGGATGGTTCTTCCCTCCTCAATTAACCTAATCTAGAAACTCCCTTACAGGCATATCCAAAGATTTGTCTTCTGAGTGATTCTGGTACCAATCCAATTGACAGTGGAGATTATCCATCACTTTTGCTTTCAGAAAACTTTCAGGGTGAGCCAATTGTGGGCCATATTTTAGAATTCAGAAGTGGATGTTGGTGAGCAACAAACATAAACTTATAATTTATCCAGTATATAGTTTATCCAGTCCCTTCTCCCAGGATACCCCAAATCAGCCTTAAACCTAGGCATTTTCAGTTGAAGAAATGAATGTAGCATCTAACAGTTTCAGAATCACAAGCACAAGTTAGAATATTGCACACAAGGAGATCTAGAGATGACAAGTTTATCAAAAGCAGGGAGAAAGCTGGCATTTGTGCTATGGCATTAAAAGACTTAAATAAAGATGATGACATCAAAACAAAATAGAGACTAATTGAGAGGGGGAGGGGATATGATAGAGAGTGGAGTTGCAAAGGGGAAAGTGGGGGGGGGGAACAGTTGTATCATAACTTATTGTTTATAATTATGGAAGTTGACATTGTTTAAAAGACTCTTCCACAGCTGGAGAGCTGGCTTAGTGATTAAGATGCTTACCTGCAAAACCTAAGGACCCAATTGAACCTAAGGTTCAATTCACCACCACCCATATAAAGCTAGATGTACAAGGTGCCACATGCATCTGGAGTTCATTTGCAGTGACTAGAAGTCCTGGCACACCCATTCTCTCTCTATCTGCCCCTCTCTTGCTCAAATATATAAATGTTAAAAAAGAATAGTTTGAGCTTGACAGATGGCTTAGTAGTATAGGTGCTCACCTGCAAAGCCTAAGAACTCCTGTTTGAATCTCCAAGTCCCACGTAAGCCAGATGCATAGTGATGCAAGCATGCAATGTTGAACATGTGACACAGGGGCGCACACATCTGAAGTTTGTTTTCAGAGGTGGAAGGCCCTGGGTGCCCATTCTCTTTCTCTCTTTCTCAAAAGAATAGTTTATTTAAAAAAAATTCTTCTATTGAAATATTTGTGTGGCATATTTTTACCCTTCAGCTTCAAGGGGAAAACTATCCTAAATGCCAAGTTATTTTCATGTTTTGAAAACATTATTCTTGGGATCAACCTTGAAGAAAATAATTACTATTTCCTAGGACAAAACTCAGTTACTGTTTTTTTTTAAGATCAACCACCATTTAGAGGTGGGTCCTGGATAGCAGGATGCTGAGTGTGTTTGAGCAGACAGTACCTCACATCTCCTCAGGATGAGCCACGTGAAAGATTGGGAAGGATGACTGATGGGCCGGGGACTCAGCCTCCCTCAACAAGGCAGCCTACAGAACCCTCATCTGTCTGAGGCTCCCAGGACACTGACCCCTCTGAGATTTTTTTTTCAGTCCTTTTCTCCCAACAGTGGCAGCTGTTGCTTGTCTGCTTCCTTCCCTTTCCTTTTCATGGCTGACTTTCACTTCCTGGTACTTCCCATCAGCTTCACCAGCTTCTTTCACTAAGATCTTGCTGTGCCAGCCCAGAGGCATAAGGGCCTGAGAGGACCTGCTTTACCCTGAGTTTGATTCTCCAGCATGCACACAAACAGCTAGACCTGCTGCCTTTCAGCTGTCTACCCTTCTTTTTGGCTGCCATTGCCTCCACATCCAGGAAGCTGGTTCCTAAGATACCGTGGGCCCAGGGAGCTTCCAGGACTGAGATATGCAGGCCTTCATGTCTGGATCTTCAGTCAGGAAAGAAATGAGAAGATGACACCCTCAGTTGCACAGCATCCCTCCCTACCAGCTACTAGCTGTAGCTATTTCCCTGTCTCTTTCCAGGGATGCTGGGCCCAGGTCACCCCCTATCGGTTCCACAGTGTGTCACTTGTCCTCTTTGAGAAAGATGCTCTATTGTTGGTCACAGAAGCCCCTGAGTCTCCCTAAACCAGAACTAGATGTTAAGACATTATTACTGAAGACAGCACATGTTTCATTTGCAGGACCCTGAGGACTAAAGCTGGAACTGAGATGGAAGCTGACTCCCTGCTGGATAGCTATCATAGTGCTGAAAAGTGCTATCAGCCTACTGGGGGAGAAAAGTCATTAAGTCTTAACAAGCAATGGGCCCTGCAAGCTACACAAGCAACCAGCCGGGCAAGAAGATATGTCCACCAATCCAGTAGTGGCATCCCTGTTATGGGGTAACCAACTGTTCTGTGATTGGATTTGAGGCCTGTTCCACAGGAGGGAATTCATGCCTGATGCTGAAAACTTAATCAAAAGCCTATGGCTGGAAAGATCATAGACCTTAGGGTAGAAACTACTACTGTTGTTTGACTAAATGGATATGTTGTACCCATCAAATTGCCTCTAAATATTTTGTTTATGCTCATATGTTAATGCTTCAGTCAGAGAAGCTTCTTTTTGCAATTGGAAATGACTTCTAGGGAGACTCAAAGTCATTAATGTGCTGGGAATAAATGATTGTTGAGTGCTCAGTGCTAAATGAAACATCTATATATTTCACTTCCTCCAAGGCTCAGGGAACATTGCAGAAGAGGTGGAAAGAATGTAGGAGGCAGAGGTTAGGGAGAAGCACTTTGGCATGCTGTCTTCCAGGCTTGAAGTGGCCATTGCATTCATGATCTCACAGCAGCTGTTGTTACTGGCACAAGACCTACACAATATTGGATCTATCAACATTCTATCATAGATGGTGAAGGAGGGCAAAAAGAAGACATGCAAATAAAAGAAGGACTAATTTTTTTTTTTTTTTGTCTTTGTTTTTGAGATAGGTTCTCACTCTAGCCCAGGCTGACCTGAAATTCACTATGTAGTCTCAGGGTGGCCTTGAACTCATGACAATTTTCCTACCTCTTCCTCCCGAGTGCTGGGATTAAAGGTGTGTATCACCATGCCCAGCTAAGAAGGACTAATTTGAAAGAAGAATGGGTTTAGGGACCAGAGAGATGGTCTAGGAGGTAAGAGAGCTTGCTGCACAAGGCCAGAGGCATAAGGGCTTAAGAGGATCTGCTTCATTCTGAGTTTGATTCCCTACCACCCACATAAACAGAAGGACATGCCCACACACCTTTAACTGTAGGCCTATAGGTAGCAGAGACCATAGAATTGTTGGGGCTCACTGGTCAGTCAGTCTATCCAAAAACAGCAGGTCTGGGTTCAGTGAAACTACATCTCAAGGTAACATGGGGATGAGCCATAGAGGAGGACAACCAGTGTTCTCTGGCCTTTGCACTCATATGCATGCATGAGGTACTTACATGCTCACACACCACACCATGCACACCACACACATACACACTCACACATACATATACACACACATACAAAAAAAAAAAGGAAGGTGGGCAGGAAAGATGACTTAGTGGTTAAAGTGCTTGACTGAGAAGCCTGAGGACCCAAGTTCTATTCCCCAGTATCCACGTAAGCCAGATGCACAAAGTGGCACCTGCATCTGGGTTTCATTTGCACTGCTGTATACTCATGTAAAGCCAAATGCACAAAAGTGGCACATGTGTCTAGAGTTTGTTTGCAGCACCAAAAGTCTTGGGTGCAACCATTCTCTTTCTATCTCTCAACCTCTCTCTCTCTCTCTCAAATAAATAAAATAAAACAAAGGCAGAAACCCCTTCTGGCCTGCACTGCCTGCCACAGATGAGCAACACTGCAGTTGTGCACTTGGTCTGAACTTTCCCAAGGCTACCCTAAATTAGAATGTGGTGAAGACTCCACCATCCACTAAGGCTCCTTGGAAAACATTCTTTGTTGATTAATGTGGCACAAAGACCAGCACTATGGACCTATGGGTCCTGCCTACAGCCTGCTCTCCATCCTTGCTGCTGTTCTGGAGTCTGCAGCCAAAGCCAAGGATGCAGCAGACTTTCACCAGGCTGGGAGAGACTGGGAGGAGGCAGTTTGTCCTCCTTCCCTTTCCCATCTTTCTAAGTCTCATTTGTCCACAAAGCCCAGCTCTCCTCCTACCAATGACTCCATATCCACTGACCTCACTGAACAAGCACAAGCCACTCCTCTGGCACTTTGCTGTCTTACATGTTTGCATTCTTCTTAAATAGGAGGCAGTGGCATAGCAGCTAAGATTTTCAATGTGCTTTGAAGTGAAATGGACAAAGTATTCATATACTATCTCATATAAGTTTAGTGAATGCATTTGTATATTTAATCTGCATATTTAATTCTCCCAGTGGAAATTTTCATCCAAGAAAAGTTTACCAAGAATCTATACCATTTTCCAGGCACTGGGATATAGTAGTATTGTATACAAAGCAATTCCCAGCCCTTGAGGGGCTTACATTCTAGTGAGTAATACACATGATGAACATGAAGCCAAATGGAAAAGTTAATTAGATAACTATTTTCAAAAGGACCATAATGGGCTGGAGAGATGGTTCAGCAGTTAAGGCATTTGCCTGCGAAGCCAAAGGACCCAGGTTTGATCCCCTAGGACCCACATAAACCACATGCGTCTGGAGTTTGTTTGCAGTGGCTGGAGGCCCTGGCGTGCCCATTCTGTCTCTGTCTGTCTGTCTGTCTGTCTCTGCTTACGAATAAATAAACAAAAAATTTTAAAAAGGACCATAGTGAATATGTTTGGAAAAGGAATACTGTTTAAAACAGGGCAGTCAGGGGAGGTTCTCTGAGAAGATAGCATTTGAGCAGAGACCTGAGATGTGCATAGATCTGTGAAGAGCAGGTATTAAAAGCCTAAAGCAGAAGTAAGTTCAGTGTTTTCACAAAACATGAGTAAGGTTTACAAAGGACAAAGTAAAGGAGAAGGTTTGAAGCTGGAGGTGAGACTAGAGACAGTATGTGTGGAGGAGGCTTGGCATGCAGTAAGTGCTTCATAAATGACAAATCGTAATGGATTTCCTTCCTAACAAAGCTCATACTCTTGATTTGGCTTGGGTTTTTTTTTTACGTGTGTGTGTGTGTGTGTGTGTGTGTGTGTGTGTGTGTGATGTGCATATGTGTGTGCACATGTACAGAGGCCAGAGGAAAACATCAGGTAGCCTCCTTTATCACTCTTCCACCTCCTTGAGAGAGAGTCTTTCTGAACCTGGAGCTCATAGTTTTTCAATTAGACTGGCTGGCCAGGAAGGCCCAGTGATCCTCTTGTCTCTACCAGTTACAGGCATATGTAACACAGGTGCTGGACATCCAACAAATACCTTTTCCTGCTAAGCCATGTTCCCAGCCCCTGAGTTGGATTTTTTGAGAGAAGGTTTCTTTAGGTTGTCTGCACTGGTTTTAAACTTCTGAGCTCAAGTGAACCTCCTGCCTCCCACGTAGCTGGAATTATAGGAACAGGCCACTGGACCTAACTGCATGTCCTCCGAGTGTATTCATTCACTGAACAAACATGTACTGAGTGCTTACCATGTGCCAGGCACTATGCTGCAACTAAGGATATCATAATGAACATGATGGATTTGGGAGAAATGGTAGGAAAATGACCAGAGACTGCTGAGGCCTCTTGGTGTAACCTTAAAAGCTGAATTTTCAGCATTCTGACACTTTCCATTCTGTAGTACAGCACTACCTAAAAAGTGCTCAGTGGGTGATTATTTAAATATTTATTATTACATTATTAAATATTTATTATCAAATTATTTAAATATTATAAGATAAAAATGATATGCAGGGTGTGGTGGTTAATATTCATTGTCAGCCTAACTAGATTTGGAATCTTTGGAGACATACCTCTGCCTATGCCTGTAGGGGTGTTTTCACAGAGGTTTAACCTTGGAAGGAAGACACACCCTTAATGTAGGAAGGCCTTCCCATGACCTGGGGTCCCAGAACAGGTGAAAGGAAAAGAAGGAGAAGGTGGGCTAGGCTCCAGTGCTCACTTCTCCTTTTGTGAACAAAATGTGACCAGCTACCTCATGTTCCTGCTGCCACAGCTGTAGCTGTTTTTACCACCACTCCTTCCCCACTTCAATGGACTGTACCCTCAAACCATGAGCCAAAATAAATCTTTCATTCATTAAGTTGCTTTTTTCAGATTTTTGGTAATGCAGCAACAAAAGTAACTAACACAAAAGGTTGGTACTAGGCCGGGTATGGTGGCACATGCCTTTAATCCCAGCACTTGGGAGGCAGAGGTAGGAGGATTGCCATGAGTTCAAGGCCACCCTGAGACTCCATAGTGAATTCCAGGTCAGCCTGGGCTAGAGAGAGATGCTACTTCGATAAAACACTAAGGTACTAAGGAATGGAGCCATTGCTGTGACCAACCTGACCCTGTAATTGGTAGGCCTTTGGAACTGGTTTGTGTAAGGAGGAATATGTAAGTATTTGGAAGTACAGGCCTATAGAAGACCTAAAATTCTGTAAGCAGACCTTAGTGGGCCATCCTGGCCCACCAGGATGTGTGGAAGACCAGATGCCCACAGTACTGCAGACAGTGAAGGCCCATCTCATGAGGCTTCAGAAGTAGGTATAGATTCTATTGGGAATGTGGCTAGAGGCCATTCATATCATATTCTGGCAAAGTCGACAAATCTGGCTTCATTCTGTCCATGTCCTCAGAACTTAAGTGAGGCTGAATCTAAAAGTAATTTGTTAATGGAAGAAATTTCAACACAACATAGTGTTCAGGCTGTAGCATGGTTACTGCTTACCATTTATGGTAAAATGAAGTGGGGGGAAAGATGTGCAGTTTGAGAAGGAAAGGAGTATGAGTTTAAAGTTGCAGGTGAAGTGGCAAGAAAGCATTTATAATTGTTAAAGAGATGAATCTAATTAAAGAGAAACCTCAAGCTTTGGACAATAGGAAATATTCCTTTAAAGCAAAACCTCACCCATTAAAGGCACTAGCTTGTGAAAATGCAAATTCAGGGTTGGAGGGATTGCTTAATGGTTAAGGCCCTTGCCTGCAAAGCCAAAGGGCCCAGGTTCCGTTCACTTGGACCCACGTAAGCCAGATACACAATGTGGCTCATGTGTCTGGAGTTCGTTTTTAGTGGCTGGAGGCTTTGGCATGCCCATTCGCTCTCTTTCTCTTTCCCTCTTTCTTTCTGTCAAATAAATGAATAATGAAAATTCATTTGAAAGGAGAGAGACTGAACTGAAAATGCTATGAAGAGGGTTTCCTGCTAGAAGACAATTGCCCCCAGGAAGTGTTTTACCGGGTTCAACTACTAAGATGCACAGAAGCCACTACAGCTGTGGTTGAAAGAGGTCAGGTTACGTATCTAGCTGAAATCAGAACTTGATGATGTCACCCAAATAGTGCTGTTTATACAGATGTTCAAAATGCAAAACTTACTGGGTTATAGAAGCCTGCACCAAGGTTTTTAGAAGCCACTGAGGCCAGGCAATGGGTAACAGGGCCAGAGTTCCTGAAGGAGTCCCTGATATGGCATTGCGTGAACTAGTAATGGGGTAAAGCAAATTGTAGTGGAGACTCCAGGATGTTAGAGATGCCAAATCATTGCAGCTTTCAGGGAAAGCTATAGGCACAGACAGGAGCTGGTCAAAAGAAAGGTTACATCACGTGCTACGAATGCAAAACTGGGGAGGTGTGGCTGCTCAAGACTGCTGGAGCCTAAGTGACATCACTAAGAGCTCCAGATGCAAGCTGCAGAAGTTACTGTTTGCCTTGTTAAGTTTTTATCTTGCTTTGGCTCAATCTTCCTTATTATGGCATTTGTTTGTTTGGCAGGGTCTCATGTAGCTGAGATTAACCCAGAACTCTCTCTACAGCCAATGATAACCTTTAGCTTTTTTTTTTGTATGAGAGAGAGAGAGAATCGGCATGCCAAGGCCTCCAGCCACTGCAAAAGAACTCCAGATGCATGTGCCACCTTGTGTGCATGTGGAACTTTGCATGCTTACGTCACATTGTGTGTATGGCTTACATGGGATCTGGAAAGTTGAACATGGGTCTTTAGTTTCTTAGACAAGTGCCTTAACTGCTAAGCCATCTTTTCAGCCCACCTTCAACTTTTGATCTTCTGCTTTTACCTCCTGAGTGCTGGGATGACAAGTGTGTACCATGGTGCCCAGTTTATGTGGTGCTGAGAAGAGAACCCATGGCTTCATGCAAGGGGTAAGCAGGGACTCTATCAGCTAAAATCCATCCTCAGCTCTATTAATTCCTCCTGTGTGTGTGTGTTTTTTTTGTTTTTTTTTTTTTTGTGAGGAAGGGTTTCACTCTAGCTCAGGCTGACCTGGAATTCACTATGTAGTCTAAGGTGGCCTCAAACTCACAGTGATCCTCCTATCTCTGCCTCCCAAGAATGCTGGGATTAAAGGTGTAAGCCATCATGCCCAGCTAATTCCTTCCTTTTGAAATAGAAACATTTATTCTATACCATTGTACTTAGAAGTTGGCAACTTGTTTTTATTATATTATAGAGACTCATAGTTAAGATATTGTCTTGAGTCATAATAGAGACTTTGGACTTTGGACTCTTGAATACTGTTGGGATTGATAAAGCCAATGGAGAGTTTTGAAGTTAGACTAAGTACATTTTGCATTATGAGATTGCCATTAACCTATTAGAACCAGGGGTGGAATGTTATGGTTAAAAGAAAACTTTTGGGCTGGAGAGATGGCTTAGTGGTTGAGGCATTTGCCTGCAAAGCCAAAGGACCTCGGTTCCATTCCCCAGCACCCACGTTAGCCAGATGCCCAAGGGGGCACACACATCTGGAATTCATTTGCAGTAGTTGGATTCCCTGGTGCACCCATTCTCTATTTCTCTCTCCCTCTTTCTCTGTCAAATAAATAATAAAATATTTAAAAGAAAACTTTTTATACAACATAGATTAAGAAACCATGTAGATAATGAACTATACCATCTCATAACATAACTTCAAAATATAAAGCAACAATGGATGGAAGAGCCAACTCTCTTTACATAGCTCAATGAATTCTCTTATGAAACTGGTAGATCAGGAGCTCCATTGGCACAACTTGTCAATGTGTAGTGGTTACACAGAAACTGATAGGCAAACAGTTTGGGTTTGTATGTGAATGTGTAGGGGCTTTTTGAGACAGAGTTGCATGTAGCCTAGACTAGCCTTGAACTCCCTATGTAGCCAAGGATGATTTTGAACTCCTGATTCTCCCAACTCCACTTCCTAAATGTTGCGATCATAGGCATGTACTATCATGCCTGGTGTTGTATTTACCTTTTTGTTGCTAGGACAAAACACCTGACTAGAAGCAACTCATACAAGAAAGGGATTTGTTTCAGCTTATAGTCTTGAGGGGAAGTTCCATGACAGCAGGGAAAAGATGGCATGAGCAGAGGCTGGACATCACCTGTGCCACAGCAGGTGGAAAACAACAGCAGAAGAGTGGGCCAAGTTCTGACAAGGGGGAACTGGCTATAATACCCCTAAGCCCATGCCCCAAGGACATACCTCCTCCAGTAAGGCTCCCCCTCCCAAATTACTATCACAAAGCATTTAAAACACATGAGTTGCTGGGTGTGGTGGCTCATGACTTCAACCCCAGCACTTGAGAGGCAGAGGTAGAAGGATCGCCATGAGTTCAAGGCCAGCCTGAGACTACATAGTGAATTCCAGTTCAGCCTGGGATAGAGTGAGACCTTACCTCAAAAAACCAAAAAAAATAAAAATAAAAGAACTTGTGGCTGGGGATGTAATACAGTGTTAGAGCACTTGCCAAGCATGTGTGAGACCTTAGGTTCAATTCCCAGCCATACACATAAAAGAAGAGAGAGCTGTGGTTGGTCAGAGTGGTACATGCCTATAATCCTAGCACTCAAGAGACTGAGTGGAGAATTACAAAGTTGAGGCCAACTTCAGCTACACAGCAAGATGCCGTTTAAAGAAAATAAAAGAATTTTAATAAAAGAAATTCTTGCTGTGAAATTTCCACCTGCAAATATGTTTAATGTGATACAAAAAAGATCTATATTGTTATTATTTACATTTATTTTGTTTTTTTGAGGTAGGGTCTCATTCTAGCTCAGGATGACCTAGAATTCACTATGTAGTCTCAGAGTGGCCTTGAACTCGTGGTGGCCCACCTACCCCTGCCTCCCAAGTGCTGGGATTACAGGCATGTGCCACCATGTCCAGCTTATTTACATGTAGTTAATAAGCAACAATGTTAAAATTAAATAAGGTAAATATTCAATGCTAAAAGCTCAAAGAAATACCTAGGAAATAAATACTAAAGATGAAGGCAAAAATCAATGATATTGAAGTAGTGGGGAAGGGAAGAGAAGCACAATAAATAAAAATAACAAAATCACAAGATGATTTGTGGAAAACACTACTAAAATTGACTGTGTCTGGAAAGATAAAGTAGGCAGATATATAAGTAAACAATACTAAATAGAAGAAAATAATTTACAGACATATTTGTCATTCCCAAAATATTATAGAGTACCTTGTGTTCATTATTTTAAAGTCTAAATAACAGGGCTGCATAACTGTAACAGTTTTAAATATCTAGATAGCAAAAGGAGAAACAAATTTTGAAGAGAGTAATAATCTTAAAATAATTTTAAATCATAATATGATCTCTCCCAGTCCAGGATATATAAACATATATTTACTTATATTGAAATAATTGAGCCTGGGGCTGTAGCACTATTGGTAGAGTGCTTGTCTAGAATGCACAAAGCCCTGGGTTCAATCCCCAGTACTGCATAAACCAGGCATGATGGTGGTCATCCTTGGCTATATGTCCAGTTTGAGGTCAGCCTAGTTTAGAGACCCTATCTCAAACCAAGTTATTAATAATAATAATAGGAAGGATCCAGGCATAATGTCATGCACCTGTGACCCCAGCACTGAGAAGGCTGAGGCAGGTTGGACAATTCAAGGCTAGCTTGGGCTATAGTGGGAGTTATAGGCCAGGCAGGTCAAGACTTTCCTACTGGACTCTGGACCTGTAGTCAAGTCTTATATCCTAAGTGAACCTAAGGGAAAAAAATCTCATGCATCCTGGTTTGGAATATCAGAGAGACCTTATCTCATAAACGAAAGGTAACAATTATAATAATAATATAAAAATAATAATGGGAGATTAAACTATTACAAAGTAATAGGTGGGCGGGAGAGATGGCTTAGTGGCTAAGCACTTGCCTGTGAAGCCTAAGGACCTCAGTTCGAGGCTTGATTCCCCAGTACCCATGTAAGCCAGATGCAGAAGGTGGCACATGCATCTGGAGTTCATTTGCAGTGGCTGAAGGCCCTGATGCACCCATTCTCTCTCTCTCCCTCTTTGTCTGTCATTCTCAAATAATAAATAAATAAAAATAAACAAAAAAAGTAATAGGCAATTTATGAAGAAGGGCACAAGGTAAGATGTCTTATTTTTAAAACTACTTTAGAACTGTATAAGAAGGTTATATAATTATCGTACAAAATTAAATATAAACCAAAAAGCAAGCCCTAAAAAGTGCAAACAAAATGAAGCAAATGTAACATTACTATATCAAGTTGGTGGTACACAGAGATGAGCTGTTCCAAAAGACTTCACAACAAATCTTTGTTTATTTTTATTTATTTATTTGAGAGTGACAGACAGAGACAGAAAGAGGCAGAGAGAGAGAGAGAGAGCAAGACAGAGAGAATGGGTGCTCCAAGGCCTGCAGTCACTGCAAACGAACACGAGATGCGTGTGCCCCCTTGTGCATCTGGCTAATGTGGGACCTGGGGAACCGAGCCTCGAACCGGGGTCCTTAGGCTTCACAGGCAAGCACTTAACCGCTAAGCCATCTCTCCAGTCCTAAAACAAATCTTTTAGGAGCTGGGTGTGTAGTTCAGTGAAAGACTGCTTGTTAAGCAAGGGTAAGGCACTGAGTTTAATCCCCAACACACAAAAAATAAAAACAAATAATTTGGCTCTTACATTCCTAGGGGGCACATATCCAAAGCAAAAGAATTTTGAGCATAGATAGATAGATAGATAGATAGACAGACAGAATCAACTACATTTGGTGAAGTTTTGGTATTATATTCAGGGACTGATGGTGTGAATGGGAGAATTAAGCAAATGAACATTTATATGGGCATTATTTAGAAAAATTCACAGTGTATCCTGCACCCACTCACATTAAGATCACCTCTGGAAACACAGAGGCAATGTATTTTTCTGAGTGTGGGTCTTGGCCCCAGGCACTGTACCTTTTCCTATAAGTTTGAAGAGTGGACAGAAAAGTGCTGAAGGAGAATAGAACATGGCTAAAGGAACAAGATTGTCTTCAAAATATAGTGACTAGGGCTGGGGAGATGGCTCTGTAGTTAATAGTACTTGTTTATAAGCCTGACAGCCCTGGCTCCATGCCCCAGTATCCATGTAAATCCAGATGCACAAAGTGGCGCATGCACCTGGAGTTCATTTGCAATGGCAAGATGCCCTTTCATTTGCATTTTCTCTCTCTGTCTCTTCTTACACATAAATGTAGTCACTTGGTGATGGCTGACACCCAAGTTCAGCTTTGCCCTGTCTGCAGCCCTGTTGGCAGGTTGGTTTCTTGGCCCTTTGCCAAGTAGCAAAGCACATAAATATGCTGTGACCTACACAGACACCATGACTGGCCTTACACAAGCCATTCCTAGATTGACATGTCAAAGGTCTCGAGAAGTGACCAGGGCACCCACTGCATAAGATTGGGCCTGAACATTGGATATTTTGTGGCACTTTAATCTGCCATCCCTCAGACAACAGGTTGATAGTGAGAAAGAATGATACAGAAAGATACAGTATCTGTGAGGCAAACCCAACTTTCCTGGCTAGACTGTGCTCCTTGGGGAAGCACCAATAAAATTAAATACCCATGGGCTGGAGAGATGGCTTAGCAATTAAGGCATTTGCCTGAAAAGCCAAAGAATCCCAGTTCATTTCTCCAGGACCCACATAAGCCAGATGCACAAGGGGGTGCATGTGTCTGAATTCCTTTGCAGTGGCTGGAGGCCCTGGCAAGCCCATTCTCTCTCTCTCTCTCTCTCTCTCTCTCTCTCTCTCTGTCTCTTTCTCTCTCAAATAAATAAATAAATAAAATATATAAAAAATTAAATATGCATACAGCCAGCATACCTGCCCCTTAGGAAGTCACTGGAGTTTCGGGCCCTGCCAAAGACCAGCCACGTCCTAGCTGTTCATCCAGGTGCCAGCCTGCCACAGCCGACACACAGGCAGACAGCACCACATAAAGTCCAGACAGTGGACAGCTCAGTGGGGGTCAAGTGCCTTATTCCCTGCAGTAAGGTTAGTGTTTCTTACTATAGTATGAGGAATTTTGAGCCCTACCCTTTTGGACCTCATTGATCCTGTTGGACTCTGGACTTCCAGTCATACCTTAAGCCTGCATGGGCTTGAAAAAAAAAAAATGCTTCCAGGCACTGCGTCATTGCCTCCTGGTCTTGGATGTCATTTTATGGTCAATTTTAAAAATCACTCATAAGGATGGAGCTCAGTGGTAGAGCACTTGCCAAGCATATACAGGCACTGGGAGAAATCTTTGGCATCACAAAGAAAAAAAAAAAAAGAATTTATAGGCCTGTGGTCAATCTTAACAGGAATTAGAATTACCTGGGAGACACATCTCTAGGTCTATCTATGAAGTCATTTTCAGAGGTGTAACTCAGAAGGGAAGACCTACTCTGAGTGTAGATGGCACCATCCCATAAACCAGCATCTCTGGATAAATAAAAAGGAGAAAGTGAGCTGAGCATCAGGATTCATCTCTCTGCTTCCTGACCGCAGAGGTATGTGACCAGCTACCACTACTGTGGTGGTTTGATTCAGGTGTCCCCCTTAAACTTTGGTGTTCTGAATGCTAGGTTCCCAGCTAATAGAGATTTTGGAATTAATGCCTCCTGGAGGCAGTGTATTGTTGGGGGTGGGCTTATGGGTGTTATAGCCAGTTTCTCTTTGCCAGTGTTTGGCACTCTCTAGTTTCTGTTGTCCACATGATGTTGGTTAGGGAGAGATGTCCATCCTTTGCTCATGCCATCGTTTTCCCCTGCCATCATGGAACTTCCCCCTCAAACCTGTAAGCCAAAATAAACCTCTTTTCCCACCAGCTGCTCCTGGTCAGGTGATTTCTGCCAGCAATGCGAACCTGACTGCAGCAGCTACCTCACACCCTTGCCACCAAGCTAGAGCCACTCTCATTGCCACACCTTCCCTGCCATGGTGGAGAATCAAAACTGTGAGGTAACAACCACCAGCGGCACGTGTTTGCAAAGCCTGTATGCCCTGGTTCAATTCTCTGTCAACCACGTAAGCCAGACCCCAAATCGGCACAAGTATCTGGTATGCATTTGTAGCAAGAGGCTCTGGTGTGCCCATGCCAACCACCATCACCCCCCCCACACACACACACGTGCAAATTAATTAATTTTTAAAAATTATGAGCCAGAATAAACACTCCCTTTCTTAAGTTGCTTTTGTCAAGTATTTTTTGCCAAAGCAATGAGAAAAGCAGTAACTGAGACAAACCCCCATCCTGTTCACCATGTGTGGCAGGCTGTATTGCCTAACAGAGGCCTTACTACCATGCTGAATGGTGTACATTGCCTTTAAATGTCCTTACCAAGCATTTATTTTTCTATCTATACTTGGGGTCTTCTGTGTTCTTTGTAACTCATGATTTATTGGTTTGCTTTAAATACTTTAGGTTTTAAAAATTGTTTATAATTTTATGTATTTGTGTGACATATTTTTATCATTATCACGCCCTTGCTCTCTCTTATCCTCCCCCCTTCCACTAAAACCCTTCTCACATAATTTCTTTTCTATTTGCATGCCTTCTTTTGTGACCCACTGAGTTAAATTAGGGTTGCTTGCATGAGCATGGTGGGGGTTATTTAGCATGCATAACTCACCATGACCACACCACTGAAGAACATGACTCTGTTTTCCTATTTACTATTTACTGCCAATAGCTCCTCTTAGAGGAATAGCTCCTGAGCTCTTCCACACCCATGATGAAATGTTGAAAGGCTCAGTCTTGTGCAGGAAGCCACACCTGCTGTCAGGTCCTGAGTGGAATGGCCACGACTTGCCCAGGAGACAGCATTTCACGGCACTCCTTCCCACTCTTCCTCTCTTACATTCTTTCTGTCCACTCTTCAGGATGCTCCTTGAGCTTTATGGGGAGGGGTATAAATGTCCTCATTAGGAATAATGATTTTCATGAAAATTGAATTTGATACAAGTGCTAATATTTCTACTCTCCTACCACAAATGAAAACCCAAGTTCAGCTGCAAGACCACTGAGAAATCCTGCTGGAACTGAGCTGATAACCTCCTCCATGTAGACCAGCTGACAGAAAGCTGGAAGAAGCCATTCTGCATGCAGTTCGATGGGAGAGAGAGAAATCACCAGTGAAGATACTCAACAGTGGACACTGCAAGCCTTATAATTGGCCAGCCAGGCCAAATGAGCCAACGGGTACAGTAGTGGCACGTCTGTCATGCTGGAAACCAACTGCCCTCCAATTGGGCTGGAGGCCCGCTCCATGGGGGGAAACACATCCCTGATCCTGAAAACTTAAAACAGGGGTAGTTATGAGCCCTAGGGGTGTAACATCTGCTGATGTCTGGATAAGTATATATACTATGCTTATCAAACTGCCCAGTAAGCACTTCTCTTAATATTTATACCCTTAAATTAACGCTACTCTCATTTTGGGTAGAGAATCTTCTCTTTTCAGATAGCAGTGACTTTGGGATGACTCAGAAGGTACCATAGTGCTGGAAAGAAATGACTGGAGTGCCGAGTAACATCTCGATCACACCTTCCAAGGCTCAGGGTCTAATGCGGAAGAGGTGGCAGAAAGAATGTAAGAGCCAAAGGAAGGGTAGGACTCCTTGCAACGTGCTCCCTCCAGACATAAAATGGCCTGGATATCCATGACCTCACAGTGCCTGACACTACCTACACAAGACCATCATAAGATGAGGAAAAGATCATGACATCAAAATAAAAGAGAGACTAATTGAGAAGGGGAGGGGATATGATGGAGAATGGAATTTCAAAGGGGAAAGTGGGGGGGGGGAAGGGAGTGTATTACCATGGGATACTTTTTTAATCATGGAAAATGTTAATAAAAATTGAGAATAAATAAATAAATAAAAAGAAAACCCAAGTTCATTCCCTGTCTGATCCTGCCACTTTTATAGGAGACATATGAAATTGTTGATTTGGTTTCTGGATCTTGGGGTGGGAAAAACTGATTATTTTCATTTGTATAACTGCTTTGTCTCTTTCCATATGTGTCCTTGTACTTCTGCTGTGAACTGTTCACAAGCCAAACAGACACCCTTACAGCTCTAAACCCCTTTGTAGGCTTCATACACATCGCAGAAGAGGGAAGGGTGTGACTTTGTAAGAATTAATTCCCAGTGGTAGGATGTGGGAAGTTTGACCTAGTGGCTGCCATGCTGAGTTGTGACCACCATGACTACCCCTGAGTAACCATGTCTCTTTCTCCATACATGCTTTCTCAGTGTACCAAAAATTAGAGAGCCATTAGAGTGGCGTGTGGAGCTTTACAAACTGGCCCAGTGTCATCAGTGCCGGGAATGTGCCTGGCATCTTGAAAATTAGGTCAAGATAAACCAAGAACATTCAGCATGGATGCAATTTTATGCTGACCACTATGTAAGCCTCTCTTTTGACTGCAGGATGGCTGCCACTTCTGTCATTAATTTTCCAAAACATTTCACTCTGTCTAAAGTTGGATGGTCTGTCTCTTTCTTCAGTCTCACGGCACTTTCCAGCCAGTTCTCATGTACACAAAGTGGGAAATTCTGGAACAGTTCTTGTAAAAAAGAGTACAAAGCCTGGTGTGGTGGCGCACGCCTTTAATCCCAGCACTCAGGAGGCAGAGGTAGGAGGATTGCTGTGAGTTCAAGGCCACTCTGAGACTACATAGTTAATTCCAGGTTAGCCTGAGCCAGAGTAAGACCCTACCTCAAAAATAAATAAATAAATAAATAAAAGAGTACAGGAGGGCAGAGGAGATGGGTCAGTAGGCAGAATGCTTGTCTTATGAGCACAATGACCTATGTTTGATTGATTCCAGAACCACAAAAAATATCCTGGCATCAGGCATTTGAAACCTAGCACTGGAGAGACAGAGACAAATGGATCCCTGGGCCTTGCTGGCCAGCCAGTCCACCCTAATTACCACATTCCAAGCCAGTGAGTGACCCTGTCTCAAAAAAAAAAAGTGGGTATGGTCTGAAGAATGTCATCTGAAGTTGTCCTCTGGCACACCATGTACACGAACATGCAAAGGGCATGGAGAAGAACATGATGTGGACGACAGGAGTGGAGTTGGTACATTTAAAGTGTGTGTGTGTGTGTGTGTGTGTGTGTGTGTGTGTAAAACTCGGCCTCACACATGCTAGGCTGTGTGTTGTACTTTAAAGACGGAGTCACAAGCCAAGGAAGAAAGTAGATTCTTTCCCTAAAGAAGAAACCAGCCCTGATAACACCTTGACTTTTGCCCAGTGAAACAACTTTGAACTTCTGATCTGCAGAACAGAAAGATAATAAACTCATGTTGTCTCAGGTTGCCACGCTGTGTCCATTTGTGGCAGTGGCAATAGGAAACTAGTGCACTTGGGGCGCTTGTTACTGATTCCACAGGTCTACTTGGGAGCCCACTAGTCTCACTGCCACTTTTCTCCCATCCAAGTCCTAACCAGGCCTGCCTGACCCTCTTAGCTTTCAAGATCTTATGGCTATAGACATCATAGCTACTTTCCTGATAACTCCACTGGCTTTGGCCATAGGTGTGGAGACATGAGTGAGGGTTTCCCAGGCCTGGCACTCTATTGTCCAAGAGCTCGAGCTCAGGTGGACTTATGCCCCATGTTGGCTATTTGCCATGGGAATTCATGCATGGGAGCCAGAAGAGTATCGATTCTTTGTGCTACAATTTGGTTGAAGATCCAAAGATGCCAATAAAATGAAGTTCAGGCTTCCAAGGCCGGCAGACATCTCTGACTGGATGAAGGAGACATATCTGTGGCAGGGGAAAATGTGAAACAGAGCGAAGAAGAGTTGATCGTCAGGAAAGAAGGGAAGCCCTGCTCCTCTGGGCCCCTGGCTGCCACTGACTCTGTGGTTGGGCCCATCCTCATTCTTCACCTCTGAGAAATCAGTAAATCTTGTTCTTGTTCACACTCACTGAACTTGTTTTTAGCCCCTTGAAATATAGAGACATTTAGCTGTTTAACGAGGGTGCTATCTATAGCAGCTAGAGAATGGGCCCTTTACATTGTCTGCTTACTCTTTACTCATTTCCAAGCCCAACGCTGACTGCTCCATCCCAGTCTTCGTCAGCTTACCCTGGTAAGATCAGAATTTATGTACAAATTACACAGAGACTTTTGGCATTCTGTGTCTTCCTCTCTCACTAACTGCTTCCAACATGGAGTCATTCATTCTCCAGAACCTCTACATTCTAGATGAATCTCTTCTGTATGATCCCTTTTCCCTCCCTTATAGTAATGGCAAGAAATATTCTGAAGTAGCAGCTCTCTCTTTCAATGAACACAAGTGCTGTAAAACCCATGATTGCTTTTGTTCAAGGTCCTTTGTACAAAATAACTTCTGTTCAGCCATATGTGTAGGTTTATCTTACACACAGAGAGAATGGATGCACCAGGTCCTCTTACCACTGCAAAAAAAAAAAAAAACACTCCAGATGCATATGTCACTTTGTGCATCTGGGTTTACATGGTACTGAAGAATCAAACCTGGGCCAGCAGGCCTTGTAAGCAAGTGCTATATTATGCAGAGTTTTATAGGCATGTTTAGCTTGAAATGAGGAAAAAAGAGGCTAGGTGTTTACTAAAAGATTCTCCTCCATAATTCCAGTTACTTCAGCTAGCTACTATAGATAGCACCCTAGTAAAATAGTTAAACATCTTTATATTTCAAGGGGCTTACAACAAGTTCAGTGAGTTTGAACAAGAACAAGATTTGCTGATTTCTCATAGGTGAAGACCCTTGCTTGACTTCCAATTCTAAAGTTTCTCAACTCTAGAACATTCAGTGAAGCAGTGTTACCTGAAAGTTTCACTTCCATTTCCAAGGAGGTGGGGTGACAGCACTCACAAGGTGAGACTGAGCACAGACTTTGCTAAAGGCTCCTCACAGACAGCCACTGGCAAGTACTGTCAAGTCCTTCCCAGAATTAGGCTGTAAAACTTGGAGGAAGGGTAGAAGATGCTACTTAGTGGATGCTTGCCTGCCATGCATGACGCCTTGGGTTCAATTCCTGGCACCACAAAAAATAAAGAAATAAACAAACACAGCGGAGGTAAAACAGAAATCATATCATTAGCTTCTGCCAGTACCTGGTGGACAGCAGGAACTAGGAGCGTATCTGTACTACCCCTGAGCAACTTTAGGCAAGTCAGTGAACACTCTTGCTTCTAATTTCTTCATCTGTAAAATGGAACTCATGATACTCCCCTGCCTGTTTAGCTGGCTGAGTGGTTGCAAGAATTAAGCAGAATATACAAATGTAAGATAAAGCTATGATGCCCTGATCCTGAATAGCTTTATTCAACCTGGGACTGGGATTGTGGTTAGTCTACTCACCATGATTGAAAAAGTGAGTATATTTTTATATATTAATATCTGAGTTAGGAATTATGCATGCTCACATACAGAGAAGTATCAAAGTTTAAACAATGTAGGGATACTGCTAGTTGCAAATCAGTGACAAGTCAACATAAGGAGGCACATGATCTAAACAGATGTTGCAAACTTCTGCAAAACAAGGTCTTCAGCAGATGCTTCCAAGCTCTCAATTACAGCTTTTGAACAAAACAGAAAGCCCAATGGATTTGTATCACAGATAGCTCAAACAACCTCCTGCACAACTGTCTTTATTAAGAACTAAATTTAGAGCAGATGGAGAGAGTGGCAAGCAAGACAATGCCCACATCTGCTCATAAATTAATACTGCCAATCCCAGCCAGGAAAAAAAAGTCTCAAGCAGTTTGTACATGTTAGCAGAGCTACAAATAACTCAAGGGTTTCTGCTTTTGAGGAATTCATAATTTAGATAATAAATTTTGGTAACACTGATTGGGGACTTACTAGGTGCTGGATTCTAGTGTAAGAGCTTTTGCATCAGCAGGGAGGAAGCAGAGAGTGACCTGAGCTGTAACACCTCAAGCCACCCCCTGTGACATACTTCCTCCAATAAGGCTTCACCATCTATGGGCTCCCCAACCTTCCCAAATAGCCCCATTAACTAGGGATTAAGTATTCAAACACATAAGGCATTTTATGTTCAAGCCACCACAATACTCTTTTTTTTATTTTAATTTTTCCACTTTTGTCCAAAATTGTTTCTAACATTTTTTTTTTTTCTTTTTGTTTTTTGTTTTTCAGGATAGGATCTCACGCTAGCTCAGGCTGACCTGGAATTCACTATAGAGTCTCAGGGTGGCCTTGATCTCACAATGATCCTCCTACCTCTGCCTCCCAAGTGCTGGGATTAAAGGTATGTGTGACCACACCTGGCTTATTTCTAACTTTTACAATTACTTATTTGGTGTGTATGTGCATGCGTGTGTGTGTGTGTGTGTGTGTGTGTGTGTGTGTGTGTACATGTGCCATGGCACATGTGCAGAGGTCAGAGAACAACTGTCAGGTCAGTCTTCACTTTCCACCTTTGAGGCAAGGTCGCTTGTCTTGTTTGTGAGCTTTGGGAAATTATCCTGTCTCTGTCTCCCTTCTCGCCATAGGAACACTAGCATTATCGAAGCCTGCCACAGCTTCCAGCTTCTACATGCGGTCCAAATACGTGGACTCACAGTTTCATGGCAAGTGTTTTATGCACTGAGCCATCTCCCCAGCCTAATTCTTATAAGCACAGTATGCCCCAGTTAACGTGATCAAGCACCCGGTATAACAGCCTTTATGATAAGCCCCATATACAGTGGGGGCTCTGTGTTTATTTGATCATAAAAAAATATTACTTTGGATTCTTAGGTTGCTTGAAACATATTTACCACAAGAACTTAAGAAGATGATTATAAAAAAAAAAAGATGATTAATCATGAGGTCAGCTTGGGCTCCACAGCTGCAAACAACAGAGCTACACAGGTAAAGTCAGTGTGATCAGTAGACATTGTAATCTAATCCAATATATCTAAAAGTACCATTTTAAAGTATTGATTTATTTATTTGAGAAAGAGAGAGAGAAAGAGATGGGGGAGTGGAGATTGTGCACCCCAGGGCCTCTAGCCACTGCAAATGAACTGTAGACACATGAGCCACCTTGTGCATCTGTCTTTGCATGGCTACTATGGAATTGAACCTGGGTCCTTAGGTTTTGCAAGTAAGTTCCTTAACCACTAAGCCATCTCTCTAGCCCTAAAAGTACCATTTTAGCATGTAGCCAATGAAAAAAACATCAATTGTCCTATATTCACTTTTTACAGTGTCTTTGGAATCCAGTGACTGTTTTCCATGGACAACACATGTTGCTATGGATCAGCCATACCAAGTCCCCAGTGGCTTTACCACAGACAGAAAGCAATGCATCCTGGCCACACCTCCTCATGCTGGGCCTTATGGGCACCGTCTACCCCACCCTCCAGGCTGGGGGAAAACTGAGGCAGTTTCCAGACACCATGAATTAAATCTCACTGAATGATGGGGCACACCTCAGGCTCCGGTGATACTTTCTGCATTTTCTGTTCTGAACCTTTTACACATGTTAAGTCATTCAAACATCAAAACAGTGCATTCATCAGAATATTATTACTATACCAGATTTACAGATGGAGAAACTGAGGCATAAGGGATGAGGTGATTTGTCAATATCACAGCACAGTCTTGTTTCAGCCTGCTATTGTCAAGGGTTCATGTACCCTATGAAAGATTTTCAAAAATGTAGCACGTTGTGGGGCATGGGAGATGGCTCAGTAAGTAAAGTGTTTGCCATGCAAGCATTAGGACCTGATTTCAGATCCTCACACCCACATAAAATGCCAGGTATGGTGGTGGGTGCCTATAATCCCAGCGTTTGGGAGGCAGATCCTAGTGCTTCCTGGCTAGCTTGTCTAACTGAATTGGTGAGCTCTGTTTTTAGTGAGAGATTCTGTCCCAAAATAATATGGAGAGGAGCTGGAGAGAGACTCAGAGCTTAAGACGGCTGCCTATAAAGCCTAACAACCCAGGTTTGATTCCCCAGTTCCCACGTAAAGTCAGATGCACAAAGTGGCACTTGTATCGGGAGTTTGTTTTAGTGACTAGAGGCCCTGGCTCACCCATTCTTTCTCTCTGTCCTTAAAAATAATTTTTTTTTAAAAAAAGCTTATGAGCTGGGTGTGGTGGCGCACGTCTTTAATCCCAGCACTCAGGAGGCAGAGGTAGGAGGATTGCCATGAGTTAAAGGCCACCCTGAGATGACAGAGTTAATTCTAGGTCAGCCTGGACCAGAGTGAGACCCTACCTCGAAAAACAAAAAAAACCCAACCAAACAAACAAAAAAAAGCTTATGAAAATAAGATGGATAGAGCCCTAGGGGTGTAACATCTACTGCTGTCTGGCTAAATGTATATACTATGCTTATCAAACTGTCCAGTAAGCACTTCCCTTAATGTTCATACCCATATATTAATGCTACTCTCACTTTTGGTAGAGAATCTTCTCTTTTCAGATGGCAGTGACCTTGGGATGACTCAGAAGGTATCATGGTGCTGGAAAGAAGTGACCGAAGTGCTCAGTACTGCAATATCTCTATCACACCTTCCAAGGCTCAGGGTCTAATGCGGAAGAGGTGGTGGAAAGAATGTAAGAGCCAAAGGAAGGGTAGGACTCCTTACAATGTGCTCCCCCCAGACACAAAATGTCCTGGATATCCATGACCTCCCAGTGCATGACACTACCTACACAAGACGATCATAAGAGGAGGAAGAGATGGTGACATCAAAATAAAAGAGAGACTGATTGAGGGGAGAGGGGATCTGATAGAGAGTGGAGTTTCAAAGGGGAAAGTGGGGGGAGGGAGGTATTACCATAGGATATTGTTTATAATTATGGAAGTTGTTAATAATAATAAAAACTTTGAAGGAAAAAAAGAAAATAAGATGGATTGCAATAGAGGAAGACACCTGATGTTGGCCTCTGGCCTCCACTCTTATGTATATACATGCACACACACACACACACACACACACTTATGTAAAAGTATAGCACATCTTAAAGGTGACACTCTATACTGCTTACTGTAAGTCATAGCTATTGCCAAAGATGCCATTTTCTATGTATTTGTTTTATCAATTGTCCATTAAGCAGACTCAGCAGAGTTCATTTATTAATCCTTATGGATTATCTGCTTGTTTATTTGGACTTTGTATATATGTGATCACACCATCTATGGACAATGGCCATTTTATTTCTTTCCTTTCAATCTACATGTATTTCACTTACTTATATTTATCTACCTTGCTTTATTACAAGGGCTATGATCTTCAAAGGACTACAGTATAAAATTGGTAGGGAGAGCTGGAGAGATGACTTAGCAGTTAAGCGCTTGCCTGTGAAGCCTTAGGACTCTGGTCGAGGCTTGATTCCCCAGGACCACATTAGCCAGATCCACAAGGGGGTGCACATGTCTGGAGTTTGTTTCTAGTGGCTGGAGGCCCTGGAGCACCCATTCTCTCTGTCTGTTTGTTTGTCTGTTTCTCTCAAATAAATAAATTAAAAATGAACAAAAAAAAATTAAAATTGGTAGGGAGTGGGTATCCTCATCTGTTATTTCAGAGACAAAGCTGTCAGTATTACTAAGTATAGTATTTATAGTATTTTCAGATATTATTTATCAGAATAAAAGTTTTCATCCTATCCTTAATATGATGAATTCTTATAAAATGCATATTAAATTTTATCTAAAAGTATTCTGGGGCTGGAAAGATGGCTTAGCAGTTAAGGAGTTTGCCTGCAAAACCTAAGGATTTGGGTTTAATACAGCCAGATGCACAAGGTAGAGCATGCATCTGGAATTCGTTTGCAGTGGCTAGGGGACCTGGCGTGCCCAATCTGTCTTTCACGTTCTTTCTCTCACTTTCTCTCTCTTTCCCTCCCTCTTTATCTCTCTGCCATAAATTAAAAAAAAAAGTAGTTTGTAATTATGGAAACTATTTCTATGTTTTGCATTTCTGGGATAAACTCCCTTTATGAAGATTTCTTCCTTTCTTTCCTCTTTCCTTCTTTCTCTCCCCTCCCCCTCGTTCTCCCTCTTTCCATCTGCCATTGAATCCATTTAGCTAATTATTTTCTTTAGGGTTTTATGAGAGAAATTAACATGTTATTTTTCTTTTAAAGCTCTCATGTTTTGGCATTATCAAGGTTATACTTACTTCATAAATAAGTTGAGCATCTTTCTTCTTTTTCTACTTTCTGGAAGTTTTCATAGAAGAAAGTTGTGTTTCTTTTTCATTGTTTAAAACAAATTACTGGTTGAGACCTGGAGATTTTTTTCTGAATTATTTTAACCATAAATCCAATTTCTTTAATAAATTATCTGAATGCTAACCCTTCCACCTTATGTTAGTTCTGGAAAATTGTGGGGGCTTTTTTGTTTTGTTTTGATTTTTCGAGGTAGGGTCTTACTCTAGCCCAGGCTGACCTGGAATTCACTATGTAGTCTCAGGGTGGACTTGAACTCACAGTGATCCTTCTACCTCTGCCTCCCAAGTGCTGGGATTAAAGATGTGTGCCACCATGCCTGGCCCTAGTTTTTTTTTTTTTTAGGTAGAATCTCATTATGTTACCCAGACTGTCCTTAAATTCCTGGACTCCAGCTTCTTTTGTCTTGGACTGCTGAATAGGTGGGCCTAAAGGAAAAACACACACTGCCTGGTAAACTGTGGAGATGGGGGTGGGGTTTTGGCTTTTTGAGACAGGGTCCAGATACAAAGCCAATGCTAATCTTCTACCTTGGTTTCCCAAGTGCTGGGATTACAGGCATGGCCTAGCTACTATATTTTGTGTTTAAAGAAAGTTGCTTGAGTAATTTATCAAAAATTACAGTTATTTATAGTATTATCTTTTATTAATAGTTAAATATTCTGTAGGGATATCTTGTTTTACATTTCTGATACAGGTATTTTAATAAATATTTTAAAATAATCTATCTCTGGATCTACTGAAGAATGGAAAAATAAGTTACAGTACATCAGTACAACAGAATAATATTTGGCCATACAAAAGATAAAGTACTGATACCATATGGACACATCTTGACAACATGCTAAGTGGGAGAAGCTGTTCAAGAAGGACCATGTGGCCGGGCGTGGTGGCGCACGCCTTTAATCCCAGCACTTGGGAGGCAGAGGTAGGAGGATCACCAAGAGTTCGAGGCCACCCTGAGACTACATAGTGAATTCCAGGTCAGCCTGAGCCAGAGTGAGACCCTACCAAAAAAAAAAAAAAAAAAAAAAAAGGACCATGTGTTGTAGGAGTTCATTAGTAGGAAAGGTCTGAATAGGAAAATTTTAGAACCA
Source organism: Jaculus jaculus (assembly GCF_020740685.1). Lineage (NCBI taxonomy): Eukaryota > Metazoa > Chordata > Mammalia > Rodentia > Dipodidae > Jaculus > Jaculus jaculus. The sequence goes on from NC_059103.1 coordinate 38,885,654, forward strand.
GCAAACAGATTAGGGGTTGTTTACAGCCAGGGGGCTTGGGAGACAAGCAGAGAAGTGAGGAAGGATGAATGGCTGCCAAGACAAGTGGAATTTCTCTGGAGAATAATAAGAATATTCTAAGATCGGTCATGATGTTGGTTGCACAACTCTCTGAATATGTGAAAGCCATTGTACAATATATGAATCAGAGCTCACAAAAGTTGTTTTTAAAAAACTCTATCATGGGCTGGAGAGATGGCTTAGTGGTTAAGCGCTTGCCTGTGGAGCCTAAGGACCCCAGTTTGAGGTTCGATTCCCCAGGACCCACATACGCCAGATGCACCAGGGGGCGCACGCGTCTGGAGTTCGTTTGCAGTGGCTGGAAGTCCTGGCGTGCCCATTCTCTCTATATATATCTGCCTCTTTCTCTCTCTGTCACTTTCAAATAAATAAACAAAAATAAACCAAATAAATAAATAACAAAAAAATAAAAAAAAAACAAAAAAAATATATTTAAAAAAGAATCTATCATTATGGGTTTAGTCCCCAGTACAACAACAAAAACCCCAGACCTTATCACTGGGCAGATTATATCCTTCCTCAATTTTCTTCTAAATGACAAACTGGAAAATACCTAATTTGTTACCTAGTTGTTCATTTCTTTTCAACATTAGTGCCAGTTATCCCTATTTTGGGTATCTCAGGAAACTTTTCATCCTGGACATTGCACAATTGCACCAGCAAGACACTTAGACTACACTAGTTCTAAGAATGATCAACGTTAGAAATAATTTTCACGTGAATGTAGGTGTGTGTGTCCTCAAGAGAGTCTGCATTGCCTCAGGACACCAGAGTGCTACTGTCCAGGCTACTCTGCCTCTCCGTACAGGCATGCTGGGGAGGAGAGAGCTCGTGCTCTAGTCTCTGCTGGCTCTATGGAAAGACATCCCACAGCAGCAAGGCCCCTTGGTAATTATGCCAGTGAGGATCAGCACTTGCGTTGCTGACCCAGGCCAGGGCGCTCCTCCCAGGTCAGCTCCAGTGCAGACATGTGAAGGAGATATGGTCAGACAAACCCATCATCTCTGGAAGCCACAACAATGTAGAAAACAACCCAGGCAAGATGACCTTGTTTCACTTGTTGACACTGTGCTACATGCTGCCTAGCTTGCCTGAGCTGTCTGAACGGTTCCTGGCAGTCAAGGGGGGATTTATAGAGCTGGAAAACTTGATCCCTCGCCTTTCCCTTGTACTTTTTTCGTGGGTGAATTTAATCTTTGTACCTGCCATGTCTGCTGAGTATATAATTAGCAGGCTGACATCTGAGCAGCAGTGTTTCTCAGCTAGGTTTATTTAGGGGTGGGAATATTTTTTACTTTGGATAAACTTAGGCACCCCCCGCCCAGCTTCCTCATTATCCTGGTTATGATAGCCTTATTTAACCCTTGAAATATGTCAAGGACAGAAATATCTGAGTCTAGGTGTCAACTAGAATTACCTTGTCCTTTAAGCTGCGAATGAGATTGGCTTAACCCACCGGCCCTTCATTCTATAGGTTGGGAAAGGCCAGTGCCCTCCTTGCAATTTTCTAAACATGTCTTGGAGCCAAAGGTTCTGTGGCCACTGCTCACTCCAGCTGCTGTAACTTGTTCTTCTCTCGGGACTGTCCTCTCTTTCCCTCCTGCTGTCCATTTTCCCCAGACTATGGAGTTCAGAACTTGCTTTTACTGGTATGTAGAATTGGGAAAAGATGCTCAAATCATGGGCCTAGACCCCAAAGAAAGCTTGGGGGAAGCAGGGATTTGCTTCCAAATATCAACGCTAACATAGGACTAATTTTGAGGATCGTCATGCAGGATAACTTGAATCAGACTTGCCAGGATATGGTCACTTGTTTTTCATTCAGATAAACTCTTTTTAAAAGTAATTCTTTTTTTAAAAATTTTTTTATTTATTTATTTGAGAGCGACAGACACAGAGAGAAAGACAGATAGAGGGAGAAAGAGAGAATGGGCGCACCAGGGCTTCCAGCCTCTGCAAACGAACTCCAGACGAGTGCTCCCCCTTGTGCATCTGGCTAACGTGAGACCTGGGGAACCGAGCCTCGAACCGGGGTCCTTAGGCTTCACAGGCAAGCGCTTAACCGCTAAGCCATCTCTCCAGCCCTTAAAAGTAATTCTTTTTTAAAATTAATTTTTACTTGTGTGTATTGGCATGTGTGCCAGGGTGCATGTGTGGAGGTCAGATGACAACTTTGCTCCACTTTATTGGAGACAGTCTCTTACTGCTGCAAGCAAAGTGCCAGACTGCAAACTAAGGGTGTCAGACTAGCTGGCCTGCAAGAATCAGATTCTTGTGGCTCTATAGGCATGGATTACAGAAGCATGTGTCACCTTACATTTGGCTTTATGTGTGTGCTGGGGAATTGAATCCAGGCTGGCAGGCTTTGCAAACAAATGCTTTTAACCACTAAGTCATTTTTCATAGGCCCCTATTTTCTTTTGCCCTTAAAAATAATTGTGTAAAGGTTCTCCCTCCATTCTTTTATCTTGCATAGGGCTCCAGATGCCTGTCTGGGTTGGATCTTTCCTTTCTTTCTTCCTTTGTTCTGATATCTATCTACACACCTAAAACTAACACCCAACTTCTTAGGTAGAGAAAAATCTTTTTTTTCTAACCTTTTCCATGGCTCTAGATTTCTGGCTGCATACACTAAAGTTTTCAAACTAGTATTTATAAGGAATTTCCATGCAAAGTCCCAGGTAAAAATGCTGGGGAGATGGCTTAGTGGTTAAAGGCACTTGCTTGTAAAGCCTGAGTTCTATTCCCTAGCACACAGATAAAGCTAGACTGCAGGCACCCACAGAAAAGCTGGACTTGATTTCATTTGTAGCAGCAAAATTTCCTGGCATGCTCCCCACAAGCAAATTATGTAAAAAAAAAAAAAAAAAAAAAGGAGAGGGTTGGAAAGATGGCTTAATGGTTAAAGCACTTGCCTGGAAACCAAAGGACCCAGGTTTGATTCCCCAGGATCCACATAAGCTAGATACACAAGGTAATAAATACATCTGGAGCCCATTTGCAGTGGCTGGAGGCCCAGATGTGTCCATTCTCTCTCTCTCTCTCTCTCTCAAATAAGTAAGTAAATAAATAAATAATATTAAAAAAAAATAAGGGCTGGAGAGATGGCTCAGCAGTTAAGGCACTTGCCTGGAAGCCAAAGGACCCAGGTTTGATTCCCCAGGACCCACATAATAAGCCAAATGCACAAGGTGGTGAATGCATCTGGAGTCCATCTGCAGTGGCTAGAGAACCTGGTGTGCCCATTCTCTCTCTCTCTGTCAAATAAATAAATGAGTGAATAATATTAAACATATATATATAAGTGCTGGAGAGATGGCTTAGCAGTTAAGGCACTTACCAGTGAAGTCTAAGAACTCATGTTTGACTCTCCAGATCCCACATAAGTCAGACACAGTGACGCAAGCATGCAGTGTTGCACATGTGCACAAGGGGTTCATGTGTCTGGAGTTCATTTGCAGTGGCTGAAGGCCCTAGTGTACCCAGTCTCTCTCCCCCCCTCTCTGCTTCTCTCTCTCTCTCAAAAAGAAATTTAAAAGAGAGAGAGAGAGAGACAGCTCAGAGGTTAAGGCACTTGCCTGCAAGCCTAAGGACCAGAGTTCAATTTCTCAGTACCCACGTAAAGCCAGATGCACTAGGTGGTGCATGTGTCTGGAGTTTGTTTGCTGTGACTAGAGGCCCTGGCATACCCATTTTCTCTCTCTCTCATAACTTTTTTTTTTTTTTTTTTTGAGATAGGGTCTCACTTTGGCCAAGGCCAACCTGGAATTCACTATGTAGTCTTAGGGTGGCCTCAAACTCACGGCGATCCTCCTACCTCTGCTTCCCTAGTGCTAGGATTAAAGGTGTGCACCACCATGCCCTGCTAAAATATTATTTTAAATAAAGTAAAATAAATAAATAAAGGGAAACATTCTTCTCTTTGGTGTTAGTTCAGAGATTGGGGATATGGATTTTGTGTGTTTTCAATATGAATCAGGAAAACGTCACTGGTGAAAAAATTGCTTCACATTAATAAAATGACAGGACAAGGAAACGAGCCAGTCAACAACATGATTTATTTAATATCTCATATGTTCCAGGCACTGAGATAGGCACAAAAGGAAACAAAATCAGACACATTCTGCTTTTGTGTGGCCTACAGAGCTAGCAGGAAAGAGAAACGTCAAACACAGAAGCAAAGTGGAGCTGAGTGACAAGCACCAGGAAGAGGAGCGCAGGAGCTGTGAGAGTCATATGCTACCTAGCAGGGGTGGCGGGAGGTGAGCCTTTCGTGAGGCTGGGACAGCACACCTGTGACCTGAAGGCTCACTAGGTTAACTTGGGGGCAGGGACAAAAGGCTGTCTTGGAAGGCTCTGAGACAAAAGAAAGCCCTGGCAAGGGACAGAAAGGTGGCCCAATGGGCTGGGCCTACCAACTTGGTAGCACTCTGAAGTTAGGCTGGAGAGATGGGTACAGCAAGACTATTAGTTTCAAGCCGAGGAGCGGTAACTCAGATCTGCATTTTGAAAAGTCTATTCTGGCTGCAGTACAGAAGATGAACCAAAATATTACAGACTTGAGCCGAGCTGTCCACTGCCTGGAGTGCCCCGTGGAGACGACTGACAGCATCATTCAGAGCAGCTGCCGGCCTGTGGGGTGTTTTAATGCACTTGCTATAGGAAATGGGTGTGTCTGTATGTACCAGTAGTCCAAAACACCCTGGAGTACTAGGTGCACAGCTTAAACAAACAGCAACCCCCAACTGCCTCTCCCCAAACTTCCTGCCCCTGCTACTATGGATCCTTTTTCCACTTAAAAAATTATTATTACATATTAACTGTATAAAATAATGAGTTTCCCTGCCATTTCACACATTCCTATACTGTCACCACTTTTTAATTATTCATCTGATAATCCTTCTCCTTTCTCTTGCTTTTTATAAGGTGGGATGAGGTGGGGTGACTTGGGATCAAACCCAGAGTCTGGTACAGGCTACCCTGAGCTACTTCCCAAATCTTCTTGCTTTTAAAAACATAATTTATGCTTAAAGGGCTGCCAATAATAGGAAGAAAATCACATGATTATCCATACCCTTCCCTTAAACTCTTTTCTGTCTGGAGGGAATATTCAAAGCTATGACCAGTACTTCCTTGTAAGAAAAATACTCACTCGGGACCTAGGGATGTAGTTCAGTTGGTCAAATGTTTGCCCAGCATGCACAAACCTCTGGGTCCAATCTCTAGTACACAGAAACTTGGGGGGGGGTAGCATATGCTTGTCATTCCAGTCCTGGAGACAGAGGCAGCAGAATCACAAGTTCAAGGTCATCCTTGGCTACATAGCTAGTTTGAGGCCACCCTGAGTTACATAAGACCCTGTCTTAAAAAAAAAAAAAAAAACCCCATTAATTGATCCCAAAATCTATCAGTAAGGACAGATATACTACATTTCACTATACATTTGTATACTTTGTTGAGATTAAAGTTACCTTCGCTGTCTATTTGTTATGGGCACACTGAAGAATTAATAAAGCCTATTAAAATTTCAAGCTTGTATAATAATATTCCAAGTTGAATTATATGTGTTAGTTAAAAGACATAATAAAAGTTATTTGTACTAGAAAAAGATTATTTTTTCCATGCTGGAAAAATCCAGAGCATTACCATGCTAAGCAAATGCTTTCCCACTGAGTTGCATCCATAGCCCAGAAATAATCTTCATAGGTTTGTCTTGGGAAAGAAGCATTAGAAAGGGCATGACCAGTTGTAATGTCACATGTTTAATGTCCCAGCACTCAGGTAGGAAGAGTATGAGTTTGAGGCCAACCTGGGCTATATAATAAGACCACACTAGAGAGAAGAAAACAGAAAAAAAGAGATCTAAAGAGGTTAAGTATAAACTGATTACAACTCTTGCCATTAATAGGCCACTTCTGTGTGGCTCGCTGCTAGAAACATGAATGAGCATGAAAACAAGTAGGCAATTTATAAATGAAAATAAACGTGTTGAGATAGGGTCTTACTATGTAGCCCAAGATGGCCTGGGATTCAAATTCTTTGATCTTAGTCTTCCAAATGCTAGGATTACAGGCTTGTGCCACTATGTCTGAGCAAATCCTGTGCTTTGACGCTCAGAGAAATCAATACTGACCAAGGAAATACTCAGAAACATACAGATGTGTACACAAAAAGATCCATGGTAGTACTATTTATAACTTTTTTTTAAAAATCCCAAACCATGGCTTATGTCTTGAATCCCAGCACTTGGGAGGTAGAGGTAGGTGGACCCCATGTGAGTTCAAGGCCAGCCTGGGACTACAGAGTGAGTTCCAGGTCAGCCTGGGCTATAGTGAAACCCTGCCTCGAAAAAAAAAAAAAAAATCCAAGTTTCCAAAAGTTTGTGATACTACAACTACAAAATTATTTAAAAATCACTAAATTAGGGCTGGGGAAGTGGCTTAGCAGTTCAGGCGCTTGCCTTCAAAGCCAAAGGACCTTGGTTCAATTCCCCGCTACCAATGTAAGCCAGATACACAAGGTGGCGCATGCATCTGAAGTTTGCAGTGGCTGAAAGCCCTGGCACGCCCATTCTCTTTCTCTTTTTCTCTCTTTCTTTCACACACACTGTCTCTCCCTTTATCTCAAATAAATAAATAAAAATAAAATACAAAATCACTAAATTAGCCAGGTGTGGTGGCTTTAATCCCAGCACACAGAGGCAGAGGTAGGGGGATTGTGGTGAGTTCAAGGCCACCCTGAGACTACATAGTTAATTCTAGGTCAGCCTGGACCAGAGTGAGAACCTACCTCAAAAAAAACCAAACATAAATAAATTAATTAAATAAAATAAAATCACTAAACTTATGCTTTCAGACATGCAATGCTATAGAAAAATGTCATACAAAATAGTTGACTACTGGGTGTGGTGGTGCAAGCCTTCATTCCCAGCATTCAGGAGGCTGTGGTAGGAGGATCACTGTGAGTTTGAGGCTAGCTTGACACTACATAGTGAATTCCAGGTCAGCCTGGGCTAGAGAGAGACCCTACCTCAAAACAAAATAAAACAGAAAAAAACCATAGTTGAGGACCTGACATGAAACATTTTACTTTAGAACTCTATACTTGATGTCCTACATGAATCCATTAATTTTCTGCCTGTTTTTTATTGCTTATCTCCAACTTTCCAAGATTATTTTCATTCTGACAGGAAAAAAGTCTTTAGGATTTCTTTCAATTTTTTATCTAATATTTTTTACTTTAATACTTGAGGGGCACTAACCTACATGTAAAAATATATACACATATATCTATTCATGCCTTAAATTAAGTACACATAAAAGACAAGTTTTTAAATTTTTTTGTTTGTTTTAATTTATTTATTTGAGAGCAACAGACAGAGAAAGAGGTAGAGAAAGAGAATAGGCACACCAGGGCCTCCAGCCACTGCAAATGAACTCCAGATGCATGCGCTACCTTGTGTACCCGGCTTCTGTGGGTCCTGGGGAATCAAGCCTCAAACCAGGGTTCTTAGGCTTCACAGGCAAGTACTTAACCGCTAAGCCAGCTTTCCAGCCCCTGACAACTTTTTGGTTTTTTTCCCCCCTCCTAGACTGGTCCTTCAGCAACACCTGGGAGGGGGAGGGGTAACTACAAATGTCATCTCCTGCTCCACCCTGGACTCCTGACATAGTCTTTGGAAGCAGAGGCAAAGGCTTTCTATCCACCTACACACCTGACTCACACCACAGCTTGAGGACCACAAAAGTAGGAGTTCTCTCTGGGTGGCAGAATTATGAATAATTGTCTTTTCTTGAGTCTTAAGATATAATTCTCCACCAAGCAAACACTGCTTTTATGATTCAAAGTTTATTAGAGGCATATTAATTAGGTATAGTACTTAGGATCCATTTAGGCAAGTCTGAACAACTTTCAAAACCTGGACAGTGAATTTTTTTTTGATGGGGGCAGTATAAATACATGTATATATGCATGTTCATATATGTATGTGTGTGTACGTGTGTTGTGAGTGCATATGGAAACCAGATGTTGACCTGGGGTGTCTTCCTCAATCTCTCTCTGCCTTATTCTTTGAGATAGAGTTTTTCACTGAACCTAGAGCTCACTGACTCATTAGCCAGCTAGCCCATAGGGTTCCTGTCTCTGCCTCTCCAGCGCTGTGATTAAAGGGTGTACCACCATGCCCAGCACTGGGGATCCAACTCAGGTGCTTATGCTAGCATGTCAAGCACTTTACCTGCTAAGCTCTCCCCAGCCTCATATTTTTAAAATGTAAAATAAGCAGGTATCTAAATTCTTGACAGTTAAAGTCAGTTTAGAGCAAAAAAGGTACTGTTCTAAATGTGGATATGGAAATCATTACCTGAATAAATTGTACAAGAAAAATATATTAGCATAATAATTTCAGAAGTATAAGGAATTGTATTTCTCAATGTTCCAACTTGTTCCTTAGCACAAGGAAGATTCAGATGGGTGTAGGGGTACATACCTTTAATCCCAGCACTCAGGAAGCAGAGGTAGGAGGATTGGTGTGAGTTTGAGGCCACCTGAGACTACACAGTGAATTCCATGTCAGCCTGGGTTAGAACGAGACCCTACTTTGAAAAAACAAATAACAACAACAACAACAACAAAAGGGTTCAGTGATCAGACAAGCTTGGACACAGCACACATTATATGCCTTTCTCCCTTCTTAACAATGATAGGTTCTGAGAAATCTAAGTGGATTCCAGGTCAGCCTGGGTCAGAGTGAAACCCTACCTCAAAAAACAAAACAACAACAAATTCTAGGACTGGGCAGAATTGTTTGCAAAGCCTGCCTCCCTGGTGTTTCAGTCAGGTTCGCATTGCTGGTAGAAATCAACCAACCAAGAGCAGCTGGAGGGGGAAGCTCCACGATGTCAGGGGAAAACAATGGCTTGAGCAGAGGATGGACGTCACCCCTGGCCAAAATCAGTGGGCAACAGCAACAACCCCAAGAATGCTTCTTAAGACTCAAGAAAAGAAGGTTTTTGGACTGGAATGTAGCTCAGTGGTAGACTGCCTGCTTGGTATACACAAGGCCCAGATCTTACTCCCTAGCACCAAAACAACACCAACAAAACCCCACACACTCTTTATAAGTGCAGTAATGAAATGACCTAAATATATAAGAATGTCAGTGTGTCCTATAGTGTGTACACACATGATATCTTCACTTCAAAAAACATATGCAGGGCTGGAGAGATGGTTTAGCTAAGGCACTTGCCTATGAAGCCTAAGAACCCATACTCGACTTTCCAGATCCCACATAATCCAGACACACAAAGGTGAGACAAGCACAAAGGTTGCATATGCCCACTAGGTGATGTCTAGAATTCTATTTCAGTGGCTGAGGACCAGCGGCACCGATTCTCTCTCTCTCCCTCTGTCACACACTCTCTCTCTAAAATAAAAAAAAAATGATTTAAAAAATATACATACTTCCTATAAGTGGGCATTTGTAAGAATGAAGAAGTTATCTATGTGATGGGCTCCATGCAATGGAGATAACAGCCATTCTCTCTTGTACATATTTGGGAACATAGGTATCTAATGAATACTTGTTTAACTTGAGCATGGAAATCAAGTCACACTTAAAATCTGGCCAAACTTGGGCACTCTGGAGACAAAGACACTAAAGTCAGATAGAATGCTGCTATGCTAGACACTTCTCAGGGTGACCTTGCACTTATCAGAGCCATCTTGGTCATCACCGCTGCATAGTCACCAGTACAATCCAGGAGGCAAATATTTTGACCAGAGAAACCCTAGAAGACAAAGTTTAAGAGCAAATACTCTGAAGTTGGCTCTGAGCATGTAACTCTGGGATACCCAGACAGCCTCTCCACTACAGGACTTCTCTGCACTCCTGTGTGACTGTGGCAACAATCCTATGAAGGTTTTATTATTATTTTTTTTTCAAATTTTAGGGACAAGCAAGTGGAGGAAGCTAAGAGACAATAAGTAACTTACTCCATATGGAGGAGTCATCATCATATACAGAATGTGACTCTAAAATCAAGTACGAAAGCCTGTTCTCTGCCCATTCCAAGCAACACTGTTTTTAACATGCTGATGTGCAGCAGCCTAGTCCCAGAAGGACACAGCACAAACCATTCCCTGAACTGATGTGACAAGGGAATCTTTGGGATGACTCAGCACCCTACAGGTGCTCTTCATGGAACACATAGCTACAGAAATCCCATAAACAAGCAATTCAGAAATACCCTGTGGCAGAGGGAAAGGAGGTAGGGGATAACTATTCTGTCAGGACTACTTCCTAAAACTGTGTTCAAAGAATTATCAAATTAAACCTCATTTTGATTGATACCATTTTATCTTGACATTCATAATCTTCATTTGATGACTCATTTCTTCCAAATAATATTTGACATGGCATTTCAGTTCTGACATAGTCAACCTTTAAAATCTATTGGAGGATTTGGCTTTATCTATTAACTCAATTCATTATGTCACTAATTTTGGTAAGCAATATTCTCACTGGGAGTATAAATTTAACTTGTGTCTTTCAACAGGCCTGCAATTTTCATTTTGGGAGGATGTAAATCTTTATGATACAAGAGCAACCTAAACTGTGCAGGATTTAAGGCATCTCTGACCACTGCTGACCAAATACAAGTGCCACCACATACTACCTTAGTCACTGTGACAAAAAAAAAAAAAAAGCCCAACAATTTCCACATTCCACGGGGAGTACCCAACTGAGAACCAGGTTAAGAGCAAAGTATAATGTTCAGTACAATGCTCACACAAACAGCGAGCCCACCCCACGCTCAGTATCTCAGCAAAGGCACTGCTGTCAACACTGCATGGACGGAACTGCACATGCTCTTTCTTCTGTGAATGACACACAGATTCTACACAAACTGCCAAAATACCATTTTTATCCAGAAAGCCAAGTCCTGGATACTTTGCCATTAAGAAAAATAAGATTGGACAAAGCTAAGCCCAAGACTGCATGGAGTAATGTTTCTATCTGGCAGTAAGCACAAGATATGTAGACCTCAAAATCTATTATTTTGTCAGATTTGCACTTCAAGAAGGATACTAGATATTTTTCTTTTAAAAACAATTTATTATAAAAACCTTGCTCCCTCTCACTACTGAGTCAGATCAGCAGTGCACCTCTATCTTTATGGAGTACTAGGGCCAAAGCCAGAACTCTGAATGCAGGTTTGGAAACATTTATCAGCATGTCCACGTGGACACAGGACGCCAATTCATTTCTTGATGGGAACGGCAATTACCATGAAGTCTTCTGCAACAGTCACCTCTTGGAGGTCTAACACCGACTCTGCCTGCTTTTTCAGCTCTGTAATGCCATCTGTTTCTCCCTCTCTGGCCAAGGCAACAGGCTTGTACCTCTGACTGAAGTGAGTCAGGACCAGCCTTTTTGCGCAGCACAGCTTGGCAAAGGTGGCCGCCATCTGTGGTGTGCTGTGGCCATGCTCCTTTGCCTTGTCCATCTGGGAGTCATCCAGGGTTGCCTCATGGATCAACAGGTCGGCTTCAAAGCACAGCTTCACTCCTCCATCATCCACAACCCCAGAGCAGTCACCCAGTATGCAGATTTTTCTTCCAAGGATAGGCTTTTTTAAGACATCTTGGGGAGAAATTGTAACCCCATTTTCCAACACAACAGAAATTCCATTTTTCAGCTTCCCATAGGCAGGACCTGGTGGAACACCTAATGATGAAGGCAGATAACATGACATCACGGGCATGGAACACAGCCAATCTCATATGGAAAAGGTATATAATTGCTATAAATGTTTTACTACTTTTGGAAAATTGGAATATTTATGCATTTTAAAAGTTTAATGTTGGCTAATGATATTAAAAATGGCTTTATACTAAGAACATTTCCCATGTGTGTCAGATGATTTAAGTGCTTAAGTCTTACTAAGACTTTATTACAGCCAGATATCAACTTTGATTCTTTGCATGGTAACAGCAGTTTTTACAAGTATTTTATTAAATTCATTTTTGTATAAAATTAAATAATGACATAATTGATATGGCTAGTCAAGACAGGTGTTTCTAAGCTAAGTGAATAAGAAACTGTTAGAGATGATGACCTGGATCATAAAGTCAAGGAGCATTTCAGGTTTACACATTATTAATCTTCCTGGGCAATTCCAGCAGTTCCATATTTCCAAGTTGGCTTAATCTTACAGTAGTCTAGAATAACACCTGATTATCATTCTGGACAATACTTTAAAACAAGTTAATAATCACTAATTCTAGCACAGATCATGTTTAAAGATTCCAAATATAATAATACTTCCATAAGCTTTTAGATGATAAAATACCTTTGGCCTAAGTCAGTTTCTTCATTTAGCTAGCATTCTGCTTTGAGGGGGAAGAGCTTGCACAACTAAAGAAACAAATACACAAAAACTACTACCATGCTTCTTATAGGCACAGCCATGCTGTGCCAAGGAGAGTGGTGAGGGTATAAAGAGTGGTGAGAATGAGGGCAGAATGGTGAGGACGGGGAAGAACAGTGAGGGTGGAGGTAGAATGGTGAGGGTAGGGCAAATGGATCGGGCTTTGCTGTGTGAGAGGCCTCACTTACACATGACGGCACAGCACAGGGTATGAGCTCTTCAAGGCTCTACCACATCTTTGTGTGCTTCCAAACCCACTGTGATGGACTATGGTGTATACAAGCACTAAGGTGCAATGTTGTAAATGCCAAATTAATTTAAACAAGGTTGAATGAATAGGCAAAACAAGTGGAGAAGGAAACCTTTGTGCGGGTGGGGGGTGGTTGCTGTTGTAAGTGTAAGGACCATTGCAAGCCAGGTACAGTGGCTCACACTTGTAATCCCAGCACTCAGGAGGCTGAGGTAGTATCACCATGAATTCAAGACAAGCCTGGGTTATATAGAGAGTTCCAGTTCAGTCTAGTTAGAGTAAGACTGATTCAAAAACCAATACCCAAAACATGGCTAAAGAGATGCTCAGAAGTTAAGGTGCTTGCCTGCAATGCCTAACAACCTGGGTTTGATTCCCCAGTGCCCACATAAAGCCAGATGCACAAAGTGATGCAAGCATCTGGTATTCATTTGCTATGGCTAGAGGCCCTGGTATACCCGTTCTTTCTTCTCTGTCTCTCTTCCTCTCTCTCCTTGCAAATAAATAAAAATATTTTTAAAACAACAACAAAAAGAACCATGGCAGGGCTGGAGAGATTGCTTACCAGTTAAGGCGCATGCCTGTGAAGCCTAAGGACCCAGCTTTAATTCTCTAGGTCCCACATAAGGCAGATGCACATAGTGGCATTCATTTGCAGTGGCTAGAGGCCCTGTCATACCCATTCTCACTCTCTCTCCCCCCTCTGTCTCTAATAAGTAAACTTAAAAAATTTTAAAAAGGAGGGCTGGAGAGATGGCTTAGCAGTTAAGCGCTTGCCTGTGAAGCCTAAGGACCCCGGTTCGAGGCTTGGTTCCCCAGGTCCCACGTTAGCCCGATGCACAAGGGGGTGCACGCATCTGGAGTTCGTTTGCAGAGGCTGGAAGCCCTAGCGCGCCCATTCTCTCTCTCCCTCTATCTGTCTTTCTCTCTGTGTTTGTCGCTCTCAAATAAATAAATAAAAATTTAAAAAAAATTTTAAAAAGGAACCATGGCAAAAACTTTCCCAAGGTTGTCCATTGAAAACATACTTCAATATTGTGTAAGATGGGGGTTGGGGAGACTGCTCAGTTGATAAAGTGTTTGCCCTGCAAGCAAGATGAGCTGAGTTCAATCCCCAGAACTCACATTTAAAAAGCTGGGGTAGGAATACATCCCCGATATTGAAACCTTAAAACGGGGTAGTCATGATCCCTAGAGTTGTAACATCTGCTGATGTCTAGATAAGTGTATATACTATGCTTATCAAACTGCCCAGTAAGCACTTCTCTTAATATTCATACCCTTATATTAATGCTACTCTCACTTTTGGTAGAGAATCTTCTCTTTTCAGATGGCAGTGACCTTGGGATGATTCAGAAGGGATCATGGTGCTGGAAAGAAGTGACTAGAATTCCAAGTAACATCTCAATCATACCTTCCAAGGCTCAGGGTCTAATGCGGAAGAGGTGGCAGAAAGAATGTAAGAGCCAAAGGAAGGGTTGGACTCCTTACAACGTGCTCCATACATAAAATGGCCTGGATATCCATGACCTCATAGTGCCTGACACTACCTACACAAGACCATCATAAGAGGAGGGAAAGATCATGACATCAAAGTAAAAGACTTATTGAGATGGGGAGGGGATATGATGAAGAATGGAATTTTGAAGGAGAAAGTGGAGCGAGGGAGGATATTTCCATGGGATATTTTTTATAATCATGGAAAATGTTTTTAAAAATTGAGAAAAAAAAATAAAATAAGATTAATTCTTTTTTTTTTAAAGCTGGGGTAATGGCTTCAAAGGTGAGGCAAAGGAAGTGAGTGCTTAGGCCTACCATCCAGCAAACACAGGTTTCTCTGGCACTTCTAATGGCTTTGGTAAAAACCATTCAGTCAATGAGAGGGACAAACCTCACTTACCAAGGTCTTTTAGCTTCTGTGCGTTGAGTTTACCTGGGCGTTTCTTTTCCACCACTGAAAACCCAAAGGAGGGAATTCTGTGAAAGAGGCGAAATGCTTTTACCACAAACTGATCATCATCAACAAGATGGTACGAGTTTTCTTCCGAGTCTAACAGGATGGTCCGCCCTTGTCCTTCTTTGGAAGAGCTGCCTGCTTCATCCCCATGTAAACATTCTTTCAGGTCTTCTGCAGGGCACTGATCTGCTGTAGGAACAAGCTCATGGACCACATAAGGAAAGACCAACTCCGTGTGAGAGAGCTCCATGGTTCGCCAGATGAAGTCCCGAAGTCCCACAGGGCCGTAGATTTCAATGGGCTGCCTGGTGACCACAGAGCCGCTCTGTAGGCTGATTGTGCAGAGGAGGCCAGGAAGGCCAAAGAAGTGGTCTCCATGGAGATGTGTGATAAAGATCTTGGTAATCCTCCCTTTTTGATTGAGAGAAAGAAATGTTTTTAGAAATAAAAACCAAGACAAAGCTCACCCTCATGTTATCACCCCTGTGCACACTAGACACATGCTCTAGTGAGCTGCACCCTAACAAAGCTATTTTGAAACAAGCCTAACAACTTACATAAAATGTAATTGAATTTAGATGCTCTATGTGTTACCATAAACTTATTCTCTTACATTTTGCCACAAGACTCCAGAAACAATAACATTATTTTCATTACACTGAATGGTCTGTCTGTTTGTTTGAGACAGGTAATCACTTGGTAGGTTAAGCTGGCCTAGACCTCACAACCCAGGCTAGCCACAAACTTGGGACAATCTTCCTGCCTTAGCCTCTCAAAGTGTAAGCCACCAAGTCTAGCTTCGCTGGTTTTTAATAAGATACTATCTTTTTATAAACATCTTCAAATTACATTGTTTTATAGTTTTCAGAATGTTTACTACATATTCTCTTACTTTTTGAAAGTAAAATAAAAAAGTGTACTAAAATAATTCATTTAAAGTAAAATATAAAAGTGTACTAAAATAATTCATTTAATCAGATAAGATTCAAGTGTCAAAAATGAACCCAACATGGCTCAGGGAAATCTTGCGGAAGAGGGGGCGGAAAGAATGTCAGAATTACATGTTGGGTCATGATTTTCAGAGACATTTATCATACTAATAACTGGGGGCTAACTCCACAATGCACGACCCATTTTCAATAACAAGGAGGGTCTAATGGGAGGGGCTAGATCACAGATGAGCCTAAATAATGGTACCAAACTGCCTGTATTTACTGAAAAGAAAACTAATAAATTAAATTAAAAAAAAAAAAAGATTCAAGTGTCAAGGCATCTCTCAGTTACACTGCACCCTATCACTCCCTCAGAGAATAGTAAACTTACTTTGGGCAAGCCATGCATGGTGGTGCATGCCTTTAATCCCAGCACTCGGGAACAGAGGTAGCAGGATAGCTATGAGTTCGAGGCCACCCTGAGACTACATAGTGAATTCCAAGTCAGCCTGAGCTACAGTGAAACCCTACATAAAAAAAAAACAAAACAACACACTTACTTTGGGGGAAAAAAAAAAAAAAAAAGAAAGTCCCACTGCCTCCAGTGAACTAGACTAGTACCTAAACCCAAAATTGACTCTTAAGGACTATACACTGGACAGGGATTAGCCAATCAAGAAAGAGCCTACCTGTTCCAGTAAGGTTGCAGGGGAAGGACAAAACAGACAGGGAGTGAGAAAGGAAAGGGAGGAGGGAGAATGAAAGAGGTAGAAGAACAGGATGAGGCAGAGGAAGGAGGTATGTATCAGATGCAAAAATGCAGATTGGGGGCAGATCTCTGATGGTACTACATAAGGGCCTAGGAGAGACCTCATGTGTTCAGCCTGCACTAATAGCAGCCTGGGTGCATGCTGGCTTAGGTTACAACTTGATCTAGCCAACAGTAAATTGCATTTGCTGCTGGCATATGGCAGGAGGCCACGACAGCGTTTTCTAACATGCACCACAGACAGTACCAATCACAAATAGTACATTTCTAGTAGAACAAGCTTCTGGGCCTAGCCCAAGGCCCACCTATCTTAAGAGTCCAGTATTTTAAAAGCATAGGAGCAGTTTATGGACAACATAAAGGACAGGGATGGTTTATCACAGTGTGGTTTGCTTTGTAATAGCAGACTCTCAAAGCAAGTCTTCCCAGCATGGTGAAGCCCAGCCAAGGCCACAATGACAGAGAGCAATGCATTGGGCAGAAGATGATATGAGCCCTTGAGCATCCCCAGGGGGTGATCTCTCACTCTAGAAGTTTCTTCAATATCCTTTTGCTTTTCTCTTTTTCATTTCATTTCATTTTTCTTTTTTTATAGTTTTATATTCAATTTTAAAACTTAATGAGGGCAGGAGAGATGGCTTAGCGGTTAAGCGCTTGCCTGTGAAGCCTAAGGACCCCGGTTCGAGGCTCGGTTCCCCAGGTCCCACGTTAGCCAGATGCACAATGGGGCGCACGTGTCTGGAGTTCGTTTGCAGAGGCTGGAAGCCCTGGCGTGCCCATTCTCTCTCTCCCTCTATCTGTCTTTCTCTCTGTGTCTGTCACTCTCAAATAAATAAATAAATAATTTAAAAAAAACTTAATGAAAATATAACAGAATCAAAACTAAAAATTAAAATTAAAAATAACTCACTACCCACAATTCAGCAAGTCATTTAAGTCATACCAACTATAGAATATGAAAAATAAATTCAGAAGTATAGTTACTTTAAAATACACTACTCCCACTTTTTTCAATATTTTACATTTGTGTATATATTCTACAGTGGAAACAGAAATTTTCTCTAAAACCATTATCTCCTTAAAATCTTGAGGTGCATACCAAAGTAACAGGCAATAATCTGACATATATTATTGCAGTACAGGCCTTTCAAATTTGGCATTTCAGAGACATCTGGTCAAGATGGCATCCACCTAAACTTGCCTCACCTCACAGGGAAGAAAAGGTAAAACCCTTAAGGTTTGGGGGGATATTTTTTGTTTAGGGGTTTGCTGATTCTAGTAGGCTTCCCGTGGGAGGGTAAGGAGGAGCAAAATAGGGAATCCACTGATTCCCACACTCTCGGGTAACCGGCCAGTCCCCCAGTCCCCTCAAGCAGCTGACCTAGCCACAGCCCCAGTAGGAGGTCCCTCTTGCACTAACTGCAGGCCAAGTGGACCCAAGCCAGCAGGCTAGGTATCTGGCCTAGGCTTTCCCGCCACTGGGCAGAGCTCCACAGACACGATTGCTGTCCCAGTAGCTGTTCCCGCCCAGCCTTGCTGACCCTCATGTGTGATCGCCATTCCCACTGTGCCTTGCTGACCACGTGATTGCCATTCCCACCCAGCCTTGCCAACACCCATACACAACTGGGCAGCTCAGTCACAGTTCCAACATAGCCCCTCTGAGCCCCATGCGCAATGCCATCCCACTCACTGCTGGCCCCTCCCACTCCTGAACAGGGACCCAGTTAGTGTCTCTGCTCTAGCCTTTTTGAACTCTGCTGGTGATCACCGTTCCACTTACTGCCGGACCCCCAACCCTGGCCAGCAGGTTAGCGTCCCACACCCTAGGCTTTCTGAAACATTGTGATGGGCAAACCACAGTGAAAAAGGAATATCATGAAAAATCAGGCACAAGTAAATCCAGCTAGACTGCCCAGTCCCATAATGGATGTCTCTAATCGAAACATAGAAGAGACAATAGGATCAGAAGCCCAAAATGAAGAAACAAACTATGCAACCCTGACCAAGCAAATAGCAGAACTTGCAGAAACTCAACAAAGGACCAATAATTGTATAAATGGTATACTCACTAGATTAGACCTACTAGAAAAGAACCAGGAAGAGTTCCTAAGACAGTTAAATGATCTGAAAGAGCAGGGATTAAAAAAAAGGGAAGGGGGACCTCAATAGCCAGCTGGCTAAGCTCAATGAAGACAAAAAAATACAAGGATGAACTCCAAGAAGCATAAAGAAAATCAGAAAGTGATGTGAAAGGGAAATTGACAGAGGGTTAGAAACTATACATAAAAAAGCAGTAGAAAATATGAACCAAGTTAAACAAGCCCAAAATGCTATAGAAACTCTCAAGCATAGAGTCAGCCATGTGCAAGATAGAAACTCAGAATTGGAAGACAAAACAGAAAAAACAGTCCAAAAGTTTCAACAAGTTCAAAAATTTCTGTGAACAGAACATGAGGGAACTGTGGGATAACCTTAAGCATCTCAACATTTGGATCATGGCAATACCAGAAGGGGAAGAAAATACAGACCAAAGGCATGGAGAACTTATCCAACAAAATTATCAAAGAAAACATTCCCACTCTCTCAAAATAAAGTCCCATCAAGTTACAAGAAGTTAGCAGAACTCCAAATAGACTGGACCAAAGCAGAAATTCTCCAAGACATGTTATCATTAAGACTCTAAACATCGATCACAAAGAGAAAGTCCTAAAGGAGCTAGGGAGAGACATGTTACATATAAAGGAAACCCCATCAGAATTACTTCAGACTTCTCAATGGAAACCCTAAAAGCCAGAAGGGCCTGGAATGGAAAACTGCAAACTCTAAGAATTTATGGCTTCCAACCCAAACTACTCTACCCAGCAAAAGTATCCCTCATAGTAGATGGTGAAAGAAAAACTTCCCATGATAAAACTCAGCATTACAACTATATGAACACAAAGCCAAACCTTTATAAACAGTACTTCAGGGAATGCTCCACACAGAAGATTCAAATAACCAACCTCAAGAGCCTACAAGAAGCAGATCACAATAACCAAACTTGAAGAAGGCACAAAAACTACAAAGGCCAAGAAAACACATAAACCACCACAATATGGCAGGGATTAAATCAAACCTCACAGTTGTTACCCTAAATACTAATGGCCTTAATTCACCCATCAAGAGACATAAGCTAACAGAGTAGATCAGAAAATTAGATCCCTCAATTTGCTATCTTCAAAAAAACCCACCTCTCCACTAAAGACAGACTCCTCAGGGTGAAAGGGTGGATAATGACATTCCAAGAAAACAGAAATAAGAAACAAGCAGGTGTAGCGATACTTTTATTGGATAAAATAGGCTTCAAACCAAAAGTAATCAAAAAAAGACAAAGAAGGCTACTTCTTATTTATCAAGGGAATGATCCAACAAGAGTATATCACAATCATCAATTTTCATGTACCAAACACAGACGCACCACAGTTCACAAAACAAAACCTACTTAACAATAAAGCAGAAATAACCACCAATACCATTATAGTTGGGGACTTTAATACTCAACTATCAGCAATAGATAGATCATCCAAACAGAAAATTATCAGGGAAGTAAGAAAGCTCAACATCACCATAGATCAATTAGACCTAACAGACATCCACAGAACATTCTACCCAAAATCCACAGATTACCCATTCTTCTCAGCAGCCCATGGAACTGTCTCTAAATTAGATCATATGCTGTGTCATAAAGCCTGTCTCCATATATTTAGGAGGATCAACATTATTTCCTGCTTGATATCAGATCACAAGGCTGTATTGTTAGAAATTAACAACAAAATATGCACCAGGAACCCAACCAACTCCTGGAAACTGAACAACACACTCTTAAATAGTAAGTGATAGTGGACAAAATAAAAAATGAGATTGCAAAATTTATAGAAATGAATGACAATGAGAACACAACATACCAAATCTTATGGAACACAAGGAAGGAGGTCCTCAGGGGGAAATTCACTGCACTAAAGGCCTTCATAACAAAGACAGAGAGATCTCAAATCAATAACCTAACCATCCAACTAAAGGCATTGGAAAAACAAAAAGAATCTAACCCCAAAAGCTCCAGAGGAAAGAAATAATTAAGATCAGAGCAGAAATTAATGAACTGGAAACTAACAAAACAACTAAGAAAATTGATGAAACAAAGAGTTGGTTCTTTGAAAAATTAAACAAGATTGATAAAACCCTGGCCAATTTGATCAAGCAAAAAAAAAAAAAAAAGAATGAAACACTTCAAATCAACAAAATTAGAAATGCAAAAGGAGAGATCTCAACAGACATAAGTGAAATTGGGAGGATCATCAGGACTTACTTCAAAAACCTTTACTCTACAAAATTGGAAAATATGGAGGAAATGGATGAATTCCTGGATACATACCATCTACTAAAGCTAAACTCAGAGCAGGTTAACCTCCTAAGCAAACCTATCACAAACACCAAGATTGAAAGGGTAATCAAAAACCTCCCTAAAAACAAGAGTCCAGAACCAGATGGCTTCTCAGTTGAATTCTATCAAATTTTCATGGAAGAACTGAAACCAATTTTTTTTCAAATTGTGCCACACAATGGGAGGACAGGGAAAGCTCCCCAACTCCTTCTATGAAGCTAGTATCACTCTAATACCAAAACCAGGCAGATACGCAAAAACTAGAACACTACAGGCCTATTTCCCTGATGAACTTAGATACAAAGATCCTGAATAAAATCCTCATAATTAAAGAGCACATCAAAAGCATAATCCACTTGGATCAAGTAGGTTTCATCCCAAGAACAGAGAGATGGTTCACCACATAGAAATCTGTCAATGTAATACACCACATAAATAAGCTTAAACACAAAAACCACATGATCATCTCGATAGATACAGGAAAGGTTTTTGACAAAATACAACAGCACTTCATGATCAAAACACTGGAAAGAATAGGCATGGACAGACTATAACTCAAAATAAAAAAGATCCTAAAGCCCAAATAATACTTAATGGGGAGAGAATGAAGGAATTCCCATTGAGATCAGGAACAAGACAGGGGTGTCCACTCTCACCTCTGCTCTTCAACATACTACTGGAAGTACTAGTTTAAGCAACAAGACAGGAGAAAGAAATAAAAGGGATATTAATTGGAAACGATAAAGTTAAGTTAGCCCTATTTGCAGACAACATGATTCTATACATAAGTAACCCCAGAACCTCCATCTCAAAACTCTTTAAAAGTGATTAACTCCTTCAGGAAACTAGCAGGATACAAAATCAATGCACAAAAATCAGTATACAAAGATACAGAGAAAGAAATAAGTGACATTGTCCCATTTTCAATAGCATAAAAAAAAAAAATACACCCACACACACAGACACCCACACACACCTTGGAATAACATTAACGAAGGAGGTGAAAGACCTTTACAATGAAAATATAAAAACACTCAAGAAAGAAATTGAGGAGGACTTGAGAAAATGGAAAGACCTCCCATGCTACTGTAAAAGCAGAATTAACATTGTGAAAATGGCAATCTTATCAAAAGCAATATATAGATTTAATGTAATACCAATAAAAATCCCAACATCTTTCTTCACAGAGACAGAAAAAATGATCTCAAAATTTATATGGAATGGCAGAAGGCCTCGGATATCCAAGCATATCCTCAGCAAAAGAAATGGCTCTGGAGGTATCACCATACCTGATCTAAAGCTATACTACAAAGCCATAGTAATAAAAACAACATGGTACTGGCATAAAAACAGGAACATAGACTAATAGAATAGAATCAAGAGACCAGACATTGGGCCAAGTAACTACAGATGCTTGATATTTGACAAAGGCCCTAACAATGTGGACTGGAAAAAGACAGCATCTTCAACAAATGGTGCTGGACAAACTGGATAACCATATGCAGAAAAATGAAACTTGATCCACCCATTTCACCATGCACAAAAATCAAGTCCAAATGGATCAAAGACCTCAACATAAGACTGGAAACCCTGCTACTACTGGAAGAAAAAATAGGAGGAACTTTCCATGATACAGGAGTGGGAAAAGACTTCCTGAACAAAATCCCAGTAGCTCAGGAAATTAAACAATTACTCAACCATTGGGATCTCAAGAACAAACAAACAATAAGCAGAGCCAAAAGATTTCCCAAAGAATGGGAGAAAATCTTTGCCAGACACTAATCAGACAGAGGCTAATTTCTAGAATCTACAAAGAACTCAAAAACCTAAACAATCAAAAAGTCAAACAACCCACTCACAAAATGGGGCAGAGAACTGCACAGGGAGTTCTCAGAGGAGGAAATACAAATGGCAAACACACACTTAAGAAAATGTTCAATATCCCTAATCATCAGGGAAATGCAAATTAAAACAACTATGAGATTCCACCTTACCCCAGTAAGGATAGCAAACATTAAAAAATCTAATGACAACAAATGCTGGCGAGGTTGTGAAGAAATAGGAACCCTCATTCACTGTTGGTGGGAATGCAAGCTGGTACAACCACTATGGAAAGAAATATAGAGACTCCTAAAAAGGATGACTATAGAGGTACCAACAGACCCAGTTATTCCCTTACTGGGCATTTACCCTAAAAGCTCCAATCCTCAGTTCAGAGATATTTGCTCAACTATGTTTACAGCTACTCAACTTATAATAGCTAAGAGTTGGAATCAACCCAGATGTCCATCATTAGACAAATGGATAACTAAGATGTGGTATATCTACATGCTGGAATTCTATGCAGCAGTAAGGAAAAATGACACAATGAAATTTGTAGAAAAATGGTCAAACTTGGAACAGATCATTCCCAGCAAACTCACCCAATCACAGAAAGATACTCATTGAATGGTCTCATTCATCTGTGGCCTCCTAACCTGAATTTGCCCATGATGTTGACATACCTAATAAACATCTTGAGGACTGGACAATAAGGATGGTGGGGCAGGAGGGAAGGGTAAGGATGGGGGAAGGGACAAAAAACTGGACCCATATGGTAGTGGTACCATAAAATCTTACATCCTGAAATACATACTAAAAATTTGAACCTTCATCAAGTGCTTAAAGAGAATACCTGATTCACAGGGGCCTAGAGAGGGTATGATAAAGACTATCCTCAATCTTCTCCTGTTTCTCTCTCTCTCTCTCTTATATTACTTATATTTTTCTTCCTTCTTCTCCCTTGGTACTGACCTGTAACTCCCAGTACTAGCATGTGGGTAACATCCACAATGAGCTCTTGATAGGACAGACCTACAAGGTTTCCCAAAAGAAGACAGAATTCTGTCAGAGTACTTGATGACCCACCAAACATTAATGGTAAGACCCTACTGCTGAAGACACCATATGCTATTGGGACAGAACATGGAGTGACCTGGTTGGAAACTGGAAGAGAGTCAGTCCCTAGACAGTTAGCTTGTCTAGTGCCAAAAGGTGTTACATGAGCACCTGGGGAAATGATCAACATCTGTCTAAACAAGTCGTGGTCTAAGCTACTCAACAGCAATCAACCTGATGTGAGGCTCACATAAGTGCAACAGTGGCACACAGCCATGGTGTGTTACCAACTGCTCTTGATTTAGCTAAAGGATCCACTCAGTGGAATGGAACCCATACCTGGAATGGGAAAACAAATCAGAACCATATCAAAAAACAAGCCCCGGGCTGGAGAGATGGCTTAGCGGTTAAGCGCTTGCCTGTGAAGCCTAAGGACCCCGGTTCAAGGCTTGGTTCCCCAGGTCCCACATTAGCCAGATGCACAAGGGGGCGCATGCGTCTGGAGTTCGTTTGCAGTGGCTGGAAGCCCTGGCGTGCCCATTCTCTCTCTCTCCCTCTATCTGTCTTTCTCTCTGTGTCTGTTGCTCTCAAATAAATAAATAAACAAAAAATATTAAAAAAAACAAGCCCCGTATATATGTAAGTACAATGATTGTAATGGGGAGGTAATATGATGAAGAATGGAATTTCAAAGGGGAAAGTGTGGGGGTGGGGAGGGAGGGAATTACCATGGGATTTTTTTTTTTATAATCATGGAAAATGTTAAGAAAAATTTAAAAATTTAAAAACCAAAAACAAAAACAAGCCTGCTCCCAAACATCAAGCTCCCATCAGTAGTGGGCTACAAGAGGGCCTACACCTACTAACTTCTCTCTAAATTAATAATGGGTATCCATGTATCTTGCACTGACCTCACTCTCTGTTGGAGAATTTGTTTCTCTTTTTCAGATGGACACAGAACCTTGGGAGAGAATCAGCCCATCACACCTCACCTGGGCACCAACTGAAGCCATAGAGTTAGTGGGCTAATAAGCAAGAGGTGCTTCCTGGTGAACCTGGTACCAGCACAAGGATGAAAGAGATAGACACAGAGAACACTCCACTCCTACCAAATCAGTTATCCAGAGACCGAGAGACTCCCAAGACCTCCCGTCACTGAAACAGACCTAAAAGGAACCCAACATGGCTCAGGGAAAGTCGCAGAAGAGGGGGGCTGAAAGATTGTTAGAGCCATAAGTTGGGTCATCATTATGCACAGAGACATTGCTCTCCCCCATAACTGATAGCCACCCTTACAATGCAACACCCACAATCTGCAGGGGGGGGGGATGACAGGGAGAAGGCTAACTATGTATGGTACCATCATGGCTGCATATACACTATATACATAACTAATCGAAAAAAAAAATTTGGCATTTTACTAGTACAATACAATGACCAAGGTATATAACTGTATAGTGCCTAGACACTCCAGTAAGAACCATTATTTTCTTTAATATGGAATGATTAATACATATTCTATAAGAGCAGTG
This sequence comes from Jaculus jaculus, assembly GCF_020740685.1. NCBI lineage: Eukaryota > Metazoa > Chordata > Mammalia > Rodentia > Dipodidae > Jaculus > Jaculus jaculus. Next base: position 38,910,885 of record NC_059103.1, read on the forward strand.
AGGTTAGTAATTCTATGGGGTTTGTCCTGACATAATTTTCAAATTGTACAATACCATAACTTTGTTAAGGCCATGATTAATGGAAAAAAGGCAATGTTAATTTACTTTTCAAGTATTTTCTTAAAAGTCTGTGCTCATAAAAATCTTGAAAATTTGGAAGGAGACTGTTAAATCACTGAAACTTTAAAGATATCTTACACAGTGTCATTTGTACAAAAATACAAGTTAAATATAAACATAAAACAAGTATGGTAGTTTTATTCAAATCTTTAGATCTTTAGTTATATATAAAAGTTTCTTGGCTCTGTTATTTCTGAAAAGATCAATACCAGATTGAGTTACTATCTATTGGCAAAAGGCCCTAAGAAGCTTTTTTTTTTTTTTTATAGCATTAATCTTTTACTTGGTTACAAGTGTTTCCTAATTTGAGATCACACTGAGAAAAAGAAAAAAAAAACTTAAAAGGGCAGTATGTCCATAAACCAACAAATAATTTGGCTGTAATGTATCATAAAACACAAAGAAATCCCACACATATGTACAATAAACATGTATTACATACACAGTTGTACAGAAGTGTGCATGCATGTATGTTTACACAGTACACACAATGATCAGGCCTACAACAAAGCCTAATGAGGTGCAACTTCCAGCTCAATATTCAGCTGTGCATTTTTTCTGACTTCATCAAATGAATAGCTTTTTGTCACCTTTCCATTCTTGAAAACAGTATGGAGAAGATCTTAGCCATATTCCTCAAGGTCTCCTTTTCCTTCCTCAAGTATAACAAAATTTCCTGCTAGAGTCCTATGTAAAGATAAGTGGCTCCTTTTGGACCTTTTGTTGGGATCAGTAACTGGGTCCTTGAAGACATTAACCCCAAGGCCATAGATCACAACACAGCTACACTTGAAGGAGCAGTTCAACAGGTCTCTTGTTAACTTTTGCAGCACAGCTCTGCCAGAACTGAAGGAAATATTCTCTATATTCCACCTTCTCTGTTTCATGCCCTCTACAACCTCTTGTAAGTTATTAATATCTACTCCATCCCTTGAAAAACTCTAAGATAAGGTGGCAGCGACTTGTAGCCCTTTGAGTTCTCAGTAATAGGGAACTTCTTACCCAAAATACTAAAAACCTTTAAGACAGTGTCAAAAAGATTTCCAGAATCGGGTCTGATTATTAATGATGCCTCTGAGCTACTTGATACTATTGAATGTCATAGATCTTTACCCCATATTTTTTCACATGCATTACAAATGTCATAGCTATTGTTGACCACAGTCGCAGTCACAGGCACTGATGAAAACTATGTTACTACATGTTCAAAAGCATGTTTTTTACGGTCGTTCCCCACGCTATTATGGTACTATGTTCTGCTGCTGGGATAGAAGAGCCTGGAATGGGATCTTTCATTCCATAATATTTCTTAATTAGAGAAATTCCTGCTATTGTATCTGTTCCTTTGAAGTTAACCAAGGGAGCAGAGGCCCCCATGCCAGCAGTCTCTTGTGAAGAGAATTCTCTACAGCCAAAGTCATGTTACTTGTATTCTAGACCATCTAAGTTTCCAGAAGTTTCTAACAAGTATTTGACCAACATTTTCTTCTGCTCTCTAGAATTTGTGGCCACTGTGATTGGATACCAGGACTGAACAAGAATAGTCTTAATCCAATTCATAAGCCAGGAGCACTCCAGATCTGTGTTTTCCATTGTGAAGTGAACTTTTCCTTCAGGAATAGCCTTTACTTCTGTTGGAAGGTGACCATCATATTTCCCAAGATGTAGTTCCATCCCTTTTCATTGAAAACATCATCCTGGAAACATCCTCTGTCCACCTCTTTGGCCTCTTGGATTTTCTCTTTGGTCACTACTTTGCCTTTTAAGTACTTATTAAAAATGTACTGCAACCCATAAAATACTGTTTTCTCATATTTCACCTTCCTTGCTTTGGAGTTTTGTCTTCTTCTTATGGCATTCAAAGTAGGAATAAACTTTGCTTGTGTTGAGTGGGTATTGTTTATAGTGAGTGACCTGCCCAGCAAGGGTCATGCGACCCAAAGCCCACTCCGCTCCACCACTGTGCTCCAGCAGCCTAACTGATTGGATGCTGGGAAGAGTCCTCCCCATGCCTGCCCAGGAGGCCTGCCTGCCTGCCCACCAGGGAGGCGTGTGCACCTGCACACCATGGGGCCAAGCCCCTCAAGGTCCCTCATTTTTAAAAAATTTAAATGAATATATACACACATCTATTGTGAAGCTAGGCACTGAACCTAAGGTCTTATACCTACTACAAGTTCTCAATCACTGGAGCTAGCTACATTCCCAGCCCTCTCTTTAAGACATTTTTTTTTTCTGTTTCTTAAATTCAAATGGAAGGCTAACCCTTGAATTTCCTCTGTCCTGGATGACAAGTAGTCTCTTGGTGTGACCTGAGGGGCCCTGTAGACAAAAGGATTACAGCAGCCACTGTGTTCAGGTCACCTCAGACTTCCTGTGCCTTCTTGTCTACTCCAGAACAAAGCCAAAACTGAATGCCAAAAGAGCCTGGGACCCCACAGCAAGCGAGGCACAGGAAGTACACGACAAATTGCTTCCCACAGTTATCACAGTTCAAAGAAGCCAAACATTGCATTTTTTAAGAAACCTGATTTTAGCCAGGTGTGGTAGAAGAGGCAGAGGTAGGAGGATCACCATGAGTTCCAGACTAGCCTGAGACTACACAGTGAATTCCAGGTGCTCAGCCTGGTCTAGAATAAGACCCTACCTCAAAAACAAAACACAAAAGAAAGAAAGAAATTTCAGAATGGTGACCAAATTTATGAGGAAGCTATGAGATGAAGAGTGAAATCACACTTGTTCTTTCCCTAAGATCATGGAAGTGGTGAAGGAGTGTGGCCCATGGACAGCAATACTGAGCATCCTCGGAATATGACAGTGATACACTTACTGTAAGAGGGAAGATCTACTGTGTCTGATACATATATACTGTTCAGCTGAAAAAAGTAGCTCATGGGGTTGGAGAGATGGCTTATCAGTTAAGGTACTTGCCTATAAATCCCATGGACTCAGGTTAGATTCCCCAATATCCATGTAAAGCCAAATGCACAAGGTGGCACAAGTGTCTGGAGTTTGTTTGCAGTGGCTAGAGGTCCTTGTGTACTCATTCTCTTTCTCTTCCTCTTTCCTTCTCTCTAATACATAAATAAATAACTTAAAAATAGGAGCTGGATAGATGGTTTAGTGGTTAAGCGCTTTCCTGTGAAGTCTAAGGACCGCGGTTTGAGGCTTGATTCCTCAGTAGCCACGTAAGCCAGGTGCACAAGGTGGCGCATGCATCTGGAGCTCATTTGCAGTGGCTGGAGGCCCTGGCACGCCCATTCTCTCTCTGTATCTGCCTCTTTCTCTCTCTGTCTGTTGCTCTCAAAATAGTTCAAAGCTGGGTGAGGTGGCACATGCCTTTAATCCCAGCACTCAGAAGACAGAGGTAGGAGGATCACCATGAGTTCGAGGCCAACCTGAAACTACATAGTGAATTTCAGGTCAGCCTGGGCCAGAGTAAGACCCTACCTCGAAAATCCAAAAAATAAATAAATAGTCCATAAGGCCAGGCACTTTTAATCTCAGCGTTCAGGAGGCTGAGGTAGATCATCATGAGTTTGAAGCCAGCCTGGGGCTACAGAGTGAGTTCCAGGTCAGCCTGGCCTAGAGATTCGACCTCAAAAACAACCAAACAACAACAACAAAAAACCTCATGTCAAGTATTTGTGTGATTCCACTTATGCAAAATTACACACACATACATACATACATACATACACACACACACACACACACACACACACGCACACCACAGCTCCATACCACCGCCATATCTATATGTACAGGGAAGATAACTATGGGGGCTGCAAATATAGCTTAGTTGGTAAAGTGTAAGCATGTACAAAACACAGCATGACATAAAACCCAGTGTTATGCCTGTAAGTCCAGCACAAGGGAAGTGGAAGTAAGAGAATCAGAGGTTCAGGCCAGAGAGTATGACATGAGACTCTATCACGGAGAAAAGAAGGAAGGTAGCTGGGCATGGTGGCGCACACCTTTTATCCCAGCCAGCACTTAGGAGGCACAGGTAGGAGGATTGCCATAAGTTTGAGGCCACCCTGAGACTACATAGTAAATTCCAGGTCAGCCTGGGCTAGAGTGAGACCCTACCTTGTAACACCAACGCTCTCAAAGCACTTGATAAACACTTCCATTATTCTGCTTATCATATTACATAACTGATGACTTGCTGCCACTGACCCATGGACACTAAAACTAGAAATATCTTCTCTTAGTCATCAAGAGCAAATACTATAGGACTATAGGAATAACAAGAGCAAATACTATTTACCAAGACCTAAAACATATGGGTTGGAGAGATGGTTCAGCCATTCAAGATGCTTGCCTACAAAGTCTAAAGGCCCAAGTTCAATTCCCCAGTGCCCACATAGCACCAGATGCACAAAGTGACATATGTATCTGGAGGCCATTTGCAGTGGCAAGAGGCCCTGGTGTGCCCCACCTACCACTTGCAAATAAATAAATAAGTTTAAAAAAAAAAACTGGGGCTGAAGAGATGGCTCAGTGGTTAAAGGTCCTTGCTTAGAAAAGAGACCTGAAGAGGGGCTGGAGTGATGGCTTAGCTTTAAAAAAGACCTCAAAAGGGGCTGGAGAAAAGGCTTAGTGGCTAAGGTACTTGCTTGCAAAGCATAATGACCTGGATTCTATTCTCCAGTACCCATGTAAAGCCAGATGCACAGAGTGACACATGCATTTGGAGTTTGTTTGCAGCAGCTGACGGCTCTGGCATGACCACTCTCTCTGTCTATCTTCTCTATATCTCTCCCTGTTTGCAAATAAATAAATAAAATTATTTTTAAAAAAGACCTGGAGGGGCTGGAGAGATGGCTTAGCGGTTAAGTGCTTGCCTGTGAAGCCTAAGGACCCAGGTTCAAGGCTCGATTCCCCAGGACCCACATTAGCCAGATGCACAAGGGGGCACACGCGTCTGGAGTTCGTTTGTAGTGGCTGGAGGCCCTAGCGCGCCCATTCTCCCTCTCTCTCTCTATCTGCCTTTTTCTCTCTCTGTTGCTCTCAAATAAATAAATAAAAATAAAAAAAAAATTTTAAAAAAGACCTGGAGAAGCTGGGCATGATGGCACATGCCTTTAATCCCAGCACTCCAGAGGCAGAGGTAGGAGGATGGCTGTGAGTTCAAGGCCACCCTTGAGATTAGATAGTGATTTCCAGGTTAGCCTGGGCTAGAGCGAGTCCCTACCTCAAAAAAAAAAAAAAAAAAAAAAAAAAAAAGACCTGGGGATTGGTGAGATAGTTCAGTGGTTAAGGCGCTTGTCTGCACAGCCTAATGACCTAGGTTCAGTTCTCCAGTACCCACATAATGCCAAATGCATAAAGGTGGCATATTGTATCTGATATTTGTTGGCAGTGGCTACAAGCCCTTGTGTACCCATTCATTCTGTTTGCATCTGTTCTCTGCATCTCTCTCTCTGCTTTCAAAGAAATAAAACAATTACAAAAAAGTACCTGAGGCAGCAGGGTGTGGTGGTACATGCCTTTAATCCCAGCACTTGGGAAACAGAGATAGAAAGAATGTAATATGTTCAAGGTCACCCTGAAACTACATAGTGAATTCCAGGACAGCCTGGGCTAGAGCAAATCCTTACTTTGAGAAAAGAAGAAAAAAAGACCTGGAGAGATAGCTTAGAGGTTAAGGTAGCTTGAATTCAAAGCCTAAGGACCCAGGTTTAATTTCTCAGTACCCATGTAAGCCAAATGCACAAGGTGGCACATGCATCTGGAGTTCATTTTCAGTGACTAGAAGCCCTGGTACACCCATATTCTTTCTCTTTTTAGCTCTCATTCATAAACAAATAAGACCTACAAAGTGGGAGGTACTAAATGTCTGATCTATTCACACTGAGTAGATATTTATTAGGAGTCTACCAGGTACAGAAGTGATCACTGGGCTTTCCTTATACATGAGGTGGACAGCACAGAAACTATGTAAATAACTAGTTCCACAGTCTGATGATGCTGAGAAGTCAATAAAAATAGGAAGAAATAACGGAATTACTGGGGTGAGGGAGGGGATATATAACCCAGGAATTTCAGAAAACCCACTGAGGAGATAGCCTTTGAGCTAAGACTTAACTGATGATTAAGAGGTAGCTACACAGAGAAGGAATGATTATATATAATTTTCATAAGAATTCATCTTTTTGTGAGGCAGTATCTCACTACATAGCTAGGCTTATCTTGAATTTCCAATCCTCCTGCCTCTGCTCCCCGTGTACTAAAACACCTGGCTTGGGCTGGAGAGATGGCTTAGCCATTAAGCGCTTGCCTGTGAAGCCTAAGGACCCTGGTTCAAGGCTTGATTCCCCAGGACCCATGTTAGCCCAATGCACAAGGGGGCACATGCATCTGGAGTTCATTTGCAATGGCTGGAGACCCTCACACGCCCCTTCATTCTCTCTCTCTGCCTCTGTCTCTGTCTGTCTGTCACTCTCAAATCAATAAATAAAAATAAACAAAACACCTGGCTTATAATGTCCCTTGTAGGCAGAGTCTGTATCCCCATTTTTGAGTTGAGGAAATTATAATTTAAGACTGTAGATCTACCAAGGTCACAAGCCTAGAACACTCAGGTCTGACTGGATCTAGGCAGGGACTTTTCACCACAGGACCCCAGCTTCCCAGGGGTCCGGACTTGGCTTACTCCATTCCCTCTGGCTAATGTCCCTTCTCCCCAAGCCAGCAAATTATTCTTTCTCCCTCAACAACTCACAGGTCAGCTTGTCTGGGATGTCCACACTGATAATCTCAGGGGGAAAAGAACATCTCCCCCCTCTGAAAACCTACTGCTCTTTGTGTTCTAACAATTGCCTTCTGATAAACATATCCGCTGGTCCCTCTCTAGGCCAGGGTCCATCTGTTGTACCTACTGCATCTCTTCCTGTCTTGCACACCCCAGCCTTCATAAACCCTTGCGCTCAACACTTACAGGATGAGTGAAAAGCAAACGTTCAACAGGGATGGCTGGGTGCCTGCACGTCTTCTTCCAAGGCTGGTCAGAGCTCTTAGCACTGCAGTGGGATCAGGGCTGTTTCTGAGCTGGCCCAGGACAACCACACAGATAAAGTACATCAAAAGACAATCTTCATAAGAAAGTTGCATGCACACTAACCTGCTTTCAGCTGGCTTTTCATAAGCTGGGTCTGTGTTCCCTCCCCACAATCAAAGAGCCAGCACTCGCCCTCACACCGAAGGACAACTGCAGAGGCACCTCGGGTAGGGGATGGATATGCTGCGCCTGTCCCAAGAAATGTCACATCCATAGACATCTTCCACTCTGCAACAGAAAGATCACCTGGGGGTTACTTCACACCACTGTACCAAAAACGCTCACGTGAGGTTTACTGTTATTTATGTAATGCTATTTGTTGATTTCTGGAGCTGGGGTTAAACCCAGGTCCTCATATTTGCCTTTCAACAGAGCCATAGCTTCAATCCCTATTTATTTTTGGTTATAATGATTTGGTGCTTTGTTTTATTTTAAATATTTTATTTACTTATGGGGGGTCTAGGCACAGAGAAAGACAGAATGAGCCCAACACGGTCTCCAGCTTCTGCAAAAGAACTCTAGACACATGTGCCACCTTGTGCATCTGGCTTTATGTGGGTACTGGGGAATCAAATCTGGATCCTTTGGCTTTGCAGGGCAAGTGCCTTAATGCTAAGTCACCCTGCCAGCCCTGTTTTGTTTTTTAAATAGTGCTAGGGATGAAATCCAATATGCAAGTCAAGTACTCTACCATTGAGCCACACCCAAGCTCTCATTATAATTCTTAACTGGTTAAAACTACACATCACCAAATCTTATATAACTCTGTGTACACACACACACACACACCTATATCTCATCAATTAAAAATTACAGTTGAGGGGCTAGAGAGATGGCTAAATAGTTGGGGCACTTCCTCTGAAACCTAAGGCCCCAGGTTTGATTCCCCAGTACCCACATAAGCCAGATGCACGAAGTGATGCATGTATCTGAAGTTTGTTTGCAGTGGCTGGAGGCCCTGGTGCACCCATTCTCTCTTTCTTTCTAGCTGCCTCTCTCTCTCTCTCTCTCTCTCTCTCTCTCTCTCTCTCTCTCTCTCTCAAATAAACAGAATATTTAAAAAATAAAAATAAACTACACTTGAGCTGGATATAGTGGTGCACATCTTTAATCTCAGCACTCAGGAGACTAAGGTAGGAGGGTCACCAAGAGTTTGAGGCCAGCGTGGGGCCACAGAGTAAGTTCCAGGAGGGTAGGTCAGTGGCAGAGCTCTTGCCTCATATGCATGAGTGTTTGGTCCTCAGCACTGAAATTAAAACCAAAATCAGAGTCCTGTTACCAGTCATGACCCCTGTCACTGAGGGGAGTATACCATTTGCTGAGCATTGCTATGAATGATCCATATCATATAGAGTCATGATGCTTCAGGGAAGGGCTGATCACTATGGACAACACTTGGTAGACATGACCAAATACCATCTCCTGGCTAAAACTTCCGTTAGAACTGTTGGTTAGTGTTCATTTGGACTTTAAAGAAGTTGTATGGAAAGAATAGAGAGTTCGTATAGACTCAACCATCACTTCCCAGTTTCATGAACTAGTCTGGTAAATTTGTTTCTATTGAGCCAGTATTGATATCCTGTTACAACTGAAGTCTAGCTCACCTGTGTAGTATATGTTATGTATAAATGACCAATGTATAATGACATTTGTGTGTCAGAGGTACTAGAGACCAAGTCCAGGGCTTAAACATGCCAGCCAAGTATGCTACCCCAAAGCTATATCCCCAGATCCACATAATGTCCATTTTGTCTCCATCATACAGGTAGTTTTGCTTCCCTAAAAACGTGCCTTCTCTTCTTTCTATAATATCACTATCTATTTACTATGTTCATAATATGCCTATGTCATATAGTTGGAATTCAGCTACAATGTTTTTTTTTGTTTGTTTGTTTGCAGTGTCAGGAGTCAAACCCAGGGCCTAGTGCATGTCAGGAAAGCATTCTACCATTGAGCTAACACCCCAACTCCTCAACTGTAGCTTTGTTGTTGCTGCCATTTATTTGGTTTGTTTCTTGAGGCAGAGTTTTACTCCAGTCCATGCTGACTCACTCTGTGGCCCCAGGTGGCCTTGAACTCATGGTGATTCTCCTACCTTAGCCTCCTCAATATTAAGATTAAAGATGTACACCCCTACATCCAGCTCAACTTACAGTTTTTACTTTTTACATACTATTTATTTATTTGAGGGGGGGAGGGAGGCAGCTAGAGAATGGGCGCATCAGGACCTCCAGCTGCTGCAAACAAACTTCATGACCTGACCCCTACACTTACATAATAGTGTTAATCTCTTAAATGATTAGAATGATGGGGAAGGGCAGACAGGAGAATTCCAATAGCTTAAATCTTTGTATTATTTTCAGTTGCAATGAGCACTGTTTTATATTTAATAGTGATTTTTTAAAAAAGGTACTAGCCAGGCACAGTGGTGCACCCCTTTAATCCCAGCACCCAGAAAGCAGAGGTAGCAGGATTGCCATGAGTTTGAGGCTACCCCGAAACTATAGTGAATTCCAGGTCAACCAGGGCTATAGCAAGACTACCTCAAAAAAACAAAAAGTATAGGAAGGCCAAACATACTTTTCTAAGTGTATTTAGTCTTCCTTTTCATCTTGGGAAAGTCAGTTCCCCACTCTGTTTGTCCCACACCCCCACGGTGTACAAAGTAGTAGGGCACATCTTATCCCAAGCCTTGAGGTTTCTGTTGGTGTAATTTCTATGTGTTACTCCACACTTTTACCTCCAAGATCAAGCCTTCCTCTGATGATGCAGTAGATTAATTTGCAGAGGTTTCCCTACTGCAATGCAGTTTGCAAAAGGTGAGAGTAATACGTAGAAAGTTGAAACTTAAAGGCTAGTAAAATGCAGAAAGAATAAAAAACATAATTATTAAACATGATCCTTACCTTTCTACTAAAAAACTGGGAGACAGAAATTGATAGAAATAGATATATTTGCAGTTTTGATTAGAACCGAGGAAAAATACATTCTCATTTCTGTCTGCCTTGCCCGTACAGTGTTATAATTTAAAGAAAAAGATTAAATGAGCTGAGACAGCTCAGTTAGTAAATAGCTTCCCATGCCAGAAGGAGGACCTGAATTAGAATCTCTAGCATCCCCACAAAAAGTGGATGTGATGGCACCTGTTACTCCAAGTGCTGGGAGGTAGATACAGGAGGATCCCTGGCTATTGCTGGCTAGCTAGTCTAGCTGAGTTGACGAAGTCTGAGTTCAGTGGCAGACCCTGGCTCAAAAAAGAAAAAAAAAAAAAGTAAGATGGAGGAGCCAGGCATGGTGGTGCATGCCTTTAATCCCAGCACTTGGGAGGCAGAGGTAGGAGGATTGCCATGAGTTCAAGGCTACCCTGAGATGACATATGAATTCCAGGTCAGCCTGGACTAGAATGAGACACTACCTTGAAAACCACCGCCACCCAATGGTGGAGGGCTGGAAAGATGGCTTAACAGTTAAGGTACTTACCTGCAAAGCCTAAGTACCGAGGCTCAATTCCCCAGTACCCATGTAAACCAGATGTACAGGATGGTGCAGGTGTCTGGAATTCTTATGCAGTGGCTAGAGGCCCTGGTGCACCCATTTTCTCTGTTTATCTGCCTCTTTCTCTGTCTCTCCCTCAAATAAATAAATAAAATATTTTTTTTAAATAAGATGGACAGAGATCAAGACACTTGATGCCTACCTTTGGTCTTCACACACATATAATGTGTGCACACCCACCTGCACATATGTACCCACACACAAGTAAGCATACATGTATGCACATCACACACATTAAAAACAGAAAAGAACAGGCTGGGGAGATGGCTCAGTGGTTAAAGGTACTGCTTGCAAAGCTTATTGACCAAAGTTTAATTCCCCAGCTCCTATGTAAAGCCAGACACAAAAAGTGGTATAAGCATATGGCATTCATCTACAGCAGTAAGAGACCCTGTTGCCCCCAAAACACACAGAGACACAAACACACACATGCAAATAAATAAATAAAATTTTAAAAATAGAAAAGAGGGATGGAGAGCTAGCTCAGTGGTTAAGGCACCTGGCTGCAAAGCCTAAGAACCTAGGTTTGACTCTCCAGTACCCATATAAAGCCAGATACACAAGGTAAGGCACGGGTCTGGAGTTTATTTGTAGTGACTACAGGCCCTGGCATGCCCATTCTCTTCCATAATTTTTTTTTTTTTTTTTTGGTTTTTCAAAGTAAGGTCTCACGCTGGTCCAGGCTGACCTAGAATTCACTATGTAGTCTCAGGGTGGCCTCGAACTCTCAGTGATCCTCCTACCTTTGCCTCCCAAGTGCTGGGATTAAAGGCATGTGCCACCACGCCCAGCATATGTAATTTTTTAAAAAAAAGATGAACAAAAACTAGATATGTGTACGCAAACTTAGCTGTGAGTCAAGTTAACAGAACTGGACTCTCCACCTCCACTGTGCACAACCATTTCACAACCCCTAACATATAATGGATCCAGACCAGGGGTGGGGAAGACTGGAAGCATATCAGAATCATCTGGAGAGCTTCCAAAATGTATCAGTGACTAGGTACCATCCAGAACAATTTAACAGGAAATTCTGAGAAACATGTGAGGCTCAAGCATCATCAAAGTGCTGAGAATAAATGACTTCTGAAAGCTGAGCCCTAAATGGGTCATCTATATCAGCCCCTCCACAGCTCAGGGGACACTGCTAAAGATGAGGCAGAAAGAATGTAAGAGCTGGAAAGAAGGGTGGAGTGTTCTGGCATGCTTTCTTCAGGACATGACATGGCTATTGCATTCATGAACTCAAAAGTAGCTGTGACTATCATTATATGACTTGCACATGAGTGGGCCCATCAAAATTCTCTCATGGGCCGGGCATGGTGGTGCACGCCTTTAATCCCAGCACTTGGGAGGCAGAGGTAGGAGGATTGCTATGAGTTGGAGGCCACCCTGACAATACAGACTGAATTCCAGGTCAGCCTGGGCTAGATTGAGACCCTACCTCGAAAAACCAAAAAAATAAAATTAAAAGTTTTTTTCTCATGGAAGGGGGAGGGCCTTGTGAGTTCCTCCATTGCCTGAGGACTTTTATACAGTTAAGGGTGCCTGGTGGAGAATATCACTAAGCCTATATCCTTCCTCAAGGATCTACAGGCAGTTAATGGCTACTGGGGGAGGGACAGACATTTTCTTCAGTGGTAAAGTGACCCTTCAGCCATTCTCCTGTAAGAAAACCGAATACTCTGTGTGTACAAGAAAAGAAGACAAAAAAAATGAAGAGGGACTGGCTGAGAAGAAACTGTGGGAGCAAGTATGAAAAAACAATTATGTATGTATGGAAATGCCAAAATGAAACCCATGATTGTGAATAATTAATATATGCAAATAAAGTGTCATAAAAGAAGTTTCCATAAAAGAAGTGTATGTGGTGGTACACACCTGTAGTCCCAGCTCTCAAGGACACTGAGGCAGGGCTGAGTTTGAGGCCAGCCTGAGCTCCACAGGCCTTGTCATGAAACAACAAAGAAAAGGAAAACTTGCAAACACATACCAAAGGAGACATAAGTATGAAGCACGGCCACACAGTACTCACACAGCTTAGTTTTTCACCATGGGCGACCTTGACTCATCTATACCCCAGCCTTATACCATGGCTCCAAATACACTTTATATGGGGCTGTGAGGTACTTCCATCAGGATCCACACATTATCTAGACTGTCTCTTCTCATGTTAACATCTATTCATGACCACTGCCAAGATTCATTATTTCATTAGGGGTTGCCACAAGGTAAGAAGTCTCTCCTGCATCTACTAGCTGGCATCCTTGTGTGATTCTTTGGCCAATTATTTAGCTACCTTCATGAGCGATCTGTACAGAAAAGGTCCATGAAGAGAGGCTAGGTTCTGTCTAATTCTTCATAATGCAATATGAAATACACAGCAAGCTTCCATAAGGTTTTCTTGCCCAAAAGAATCAGAACTTGAAAAGGCCTGTAGATCTAAATACCAGTTTATTGAAGAGTTTCACAGGGACAGAAAAGGCAACACAGCTTGCATGAAATAACTGGACACGTTATATGGTTTTTCAACAAGAAAAATACAAGAAAAAAAATGAGAGAGGGGATTAAGAATGGAAGAGACAACAACTATCACCCATCTGTAATGTGTGTAGCGCGTTTGTGTCCTGATTTGGACAAACTGATAAGGGGAGCAGCAGGGAACAATTGGGGAAATGTAGACACTAGATAACATAAGAGGACAGGCTGGTTGGGTTGAAAATGGATTTATATCAGTTAGCATGTCTTATAATCATGAACAAGTATTTAGCAGGTGGAATGGTACGTTTTGGATCTGTTTTAAAAATAATCTAGTGGTAAACAGGGTCACAGATGAAACAAGAGTGATCATTGGTTGGGAATCCAACATGTTCTTTGTTTTTCGTGTATGATCGAAAGTTGTCATAATAAAAAGCTTAAAAACAGATCAAAGCCCTCCCACTAGGTTAAGAAGTGACCAAAAGTTCATTTATTTAAGCAACATGCACCATTAGCGGTATTACAGCTTAAAGTGAACAAACCAGATTCAGGTCCCTGTCTTCTTGGACAAAAAGCAGCTGCTTGCTTTCTCAAGGTTGGGATGCACGTTGGAGGAAGTGCACGTTTGAGTCGTGGTGACAGTACCGTTATCACTTGGACCTGCGGGCCGGACAGCGGCTCACCACCATCTGGTGACCGCGGGACCTCGGCACCGGGGGCTCGCTAAGTCACTCTAATGGCTGCCGGGTCGAGACCTGGCGCTGCTGTTTCCAGGCAGAGCCGCAGCAGGCCGGTGGCGGGAGCAGGACACGCTGCCGCCCTCCATGATAGCGCCGAAGGAACCGTGGCCCGGGTGGCGCAGTGGGTGACCAAGCACAGCCGGCTCGGGCCAGGCCCCGGCCACCTACAGCACCGCGTCGGCCTCGCGGCGGGCAGGGAGGGCGGCCGGGCTCCGGCCCGGGCTCCGAACAGGGCGCGGCCTCTCTTGGCGGCGCTCCGGGGCTCTGGTTCCTCGCGCCGGGCCGAGCCCGGGCCCCGAGGCTGCGCGCCCGCCCCCCTCCGGCGCCCGGCCCCACTCACCCTCTCCCCGAGGCCCGGGCAGAGCCGAGGGCCGCGCGGGCCGCACTGCTCCGGGGCCCGGCGGCGCGCGGGCGGCGGCGCGGCGGCCGGAAGTGCGCCCCTGCGGGCCCGCGCGGCCGCTCTAGGGCGCGCCGGAGGTCAGCACTCGGTGGTTCCGCCCCCGCCCCGGCGCGGCTCCGGCCTCCCCGACGGGCTCCCGGCGGCAGGGGCCTGGCGATGGCGCCCCCGCCTCTTTCTCGAGGAGCTGCCAGCACGTGGGACGACTCCAGCGGCCACACCAAAACTCCTCGATAACTGGTTTTGTTTTCCCCATCGATTTGTCTGTGCCGTTTTAGACTTTGTGTGGGATTAATCTTTCTTTCAACTAGAACGTAAAAATTTAACTTTAGGGGACCTTAAGCAGGAAGGGCAGGAAACTGGGAATGGAAGATGACTTGGGCATCAGCCTGACCGTGTATGGTCCAGAGCCACTGCCCCATTTCAGTCTGTTGTTGGAAGGATGCCCTGAAGCATTTGTCTAAAATCCGAAGTTGGGAGTGGAGAGATGGGCTCAGTGGTTAAAGGTGCTTCCTTGCAATGCCTGTTGGCGCAGTTGCAATTCCCAGCACACCAGTTCACCAAATTCGTGAAGGAAAAGGATGGCTTTCTATAGGCAGTCAGCCAAGGACAGAGGCCCAAAGAGAACATGCACAGCACATTGTCTGCCCTGGCAACTAGAACTCACATCTGACCCAGTCTCATTCAAGATGGCTAAAAGTGGTCTGGAGAGGTTCCTCAACCGTTAAGGTGCTTGCCTGCAAAGCCTAACAACCCAGGTTCTATTCCCCAGTAACCACATAAAACCAGATGCAAAGTGGCACATGCATCTGGACATTGTTTGCACTGGCCAGCGGTCCTGGTGCACTCATTCTCTCTCTCTCTCCTTGCAAATAAATAGCTTAAAAAAAACAACAACAAAAAACGGCTAAAAGCAATTCCTCAGTCACAGCTCTTTCCGCTTCTTCCTCAGCCTAGCACACCCGGATGGGCTGACTCTCCTGAATTAGCTTTTTAGGTCCACTAGCCAATCAGGTCTCTCCCTTAAACACCCGAGTCTAATGGCAAGGGTCATCCTAATCAGATGTCTATGGGCCTGGCACGTGTATAATCTCTTTTATACCTGTTCCTCCTTCAGTCTGGGGGTTCTGCCTGAACACCAGTGTATAAGCCTCTCTCTCCCCCTTTGCGTGATTATTTTCCTACTTGCTTCCTACATGGGTTTTGTTTCTGGATGCCTTTTCACTTTGTTACATATATGATCTCTCTTTAAGCTCTGAGCCCTTTACTATCACACCTCTTAGCCTTTCCTGACTCCCTGTATTGATACAGGATTTGGGGGTTCAGGAGGGGTCTCCAAGAATGTATGAACCCCAAGTTTTGGGTTCTGTCCTACCTTTAATAATAAAGATGGAGTCAAGAAAGATAAATGGTGAATCATTAAGTTTATTTGGGGGAAATCATAAACTGTGGGGAATATTTAAGTGAGATTGGGGTTTAGGGAGGGAACCTAAACATGTGGAAAGTAGGAAACATGTTCTTATGTGGAAAACACAGCATAGTTTATTAGGTTCAGTTAAGAGAAACTGAGGTCTTTAGAAAAAAACTAGTACAGAATTGCAAACACATGGAAAGTAGAACTTAGATGTATATATATAGAGAGAGAGACTCAGAACCGAACACACATGGCATTTGCCATGTGCGTTCCTGAAGAGTGAAAATAAAGCAGAGATCAATCAATTCAGAAGAGAAATGGGTAATGAAGAGAGTTACACTCATAGTTACCCTGAGCTTAGAGTAGTTACACAGGTAACAGGCTTAGAGTTAGAGAGAGCACCCATGTGGTAGATCATAGAGTATAAGGAAAATATGTTATGTGGTAGATTCAGAGACCAGAGGAGAATCATCATACATGTAATTAAAGTGAGAAGTTACCCCAAACTATAAAGCAGAGGTAAACAGAAGAGTTTCCCCAGACCAAGAAACAGTATTATGCTCTCCGACTCCCACCCAACCTAACTAACTTGTGTCTGAGAACCACAGGGTAAGAGGTGGAAAGACCCACACACACCTAGGGTAAAGCCAGAAGAGAGAAGAGGAGAAGAGAGGAGAGGGGGAGAGGGAATGGAAGGCCACAGCCTTTATAGCACCAGATTAGGTATGTAAGGGGGAAACCTGATTGGCTGGTAAATTTCATGGGTGGCTCTCAGAGCCAGCCCCCCTGAACCATTTTTATTTAGAGAGCGTGTTAGACTGTGGCAGCAGGGGGCGCTGTGGAGCAGTCTGATCAGACAGGAGTTTCACTTTTGCCAGGCGTTCTGTTCTTGTGTCAAGGTCAGGTGATATGTGGGGTGGCATCCAATGGTTCTTTTTGAGCTTCAATCCCTGACTGAAAGTGACTACAAGAAGCTAGCTTTCTCCTATCCTGCTTCAGAGTGGACGTGAGGGGCTGGCACCCTCATGCTTTGCTTCCCACATGTGTGTGCATGTGCCTCTTCTGAATCTTTTGGCCTGGGCTCCCATGTTTTGCCTTTGACCTGTGGGCATATGTGCCTTCTCTACAGGTTTTTCCCCATAGGTTTTACCCATCTTCCCTCTCCCTTTCCAGCTGGGCAAAGAGGAGAATTCCCTTCTAGCTTGAGTCTTCCAGCTAGCCTAATCCCTAGATCCTAATTCCCCTTACAATAAACTTCATAATTTATAACCTACCCTTCTTGGGATCCATTTCAGTTATGTGCTAAATCAGACAAGAACTAAAAAGTTGGGGTTCACAGGCCTGGGATCTGCATTATCTGCCCCTGGACCCACATATCCTACATCAACAGCACGTGTGTCTGGAGTTTGTTTGCAGTGGAAAGAGACCTTGGAGCGTAAACACAGTCCAGGAAATGGTTTCCTTTCTAGCTGTTCTCAGGGTGCAATTTTTTTTTAAACTCTTGGGTTATTTGTTGTTCTCCTTGTCATAGGGGACCAGTCTATCTTAGAGGACATAAGAAAAACATACTTAGATGGAGAGGAGGAGTACACTGTCTTTAGAGTTACTTCTCAATAAGCTTAAACAGCACGTGACAATTTACTAGTATAATTTATACTATAAAACCAATAAGAAAGAAATAGAACTTCAGCTGAGAGACAAAAGAATGAATGAAAATGAAGAGGGCTGGAGAGATGGCTCAGCAGTTAAGGTGCTTGCCTGCAAAGTCAAAGAACCCAGGTTCAATTCCCCAAGAGCCATGTAAAGCCAGTTGCACAAAGTGGTGCATGTAACTGGAGTTACTTTGCAGTGGCTAGAGGCCTTGGTGCACCCATTCCCCCCACCCCCTCTCCTTACAAATAAGTTTTAAAAAAAGGAAGCCAGATGCGGTGGTGCACGCCTTTAATCCCAGCACTTGGGAGGCAGAGGTAGGAGGATTGCCATGAGTTTGAGGCCACCCTGAGACTATATAGTGAATTCCAGGTCAGCCTGGGCTAGAGTGAGAGCCTACCTCGGAAAAAAGAAAATGAGGGCTGGAGAAATGGCTTAGCTGTTAACGCACTTGCCTGCAATGCCTAAGGTTCCAGGTTCAATTCCCCAGTACCCACATAAGCCAGATGCACAAAGTAGCGCATGCATCTGGAGTTTGGTTGCAGTGGCTAGAGGCCCTGGTGTGCCCATTCTCTATTCGCATCCTTCTCTCCCCCCATCTCTCTTAAATTAATAATGAAATTAAAGATAAACAAGAATAATAATTTATAAAAATGAATGAAAGCCAGGTGTGGTGGCACATGCCTTTAATCCCAGCACTTGGGAGGCAGAGATAGGAGTAACACTGTGAGTTTGAGCCCACCCTGAGACTAGTGAATTCCAGGTCAGCCTGGGCTAGAATGAGACCCTACCTCGAAAAAAAAATCAAAAAAAGAAAAAAAGGAAACAAATGAATGAATAAAAATGAATAGATTCTCAGAGGAACATGGGTCACTTGTTACATATCCCAACATTGTTTAGGAGGCATATTAGGAGGGCAGAGACAAAAATTATTTAAAAGAAATTATGGCTGAAAAGCTCCCAAAATTTATTGAAAAGCAATAATTTGTACATCCAGAAGTTCAAGTGCAGAAAGGCAAAGACAACCAGTCACCTCCTAAACAGTAACAATAAGATAAACAAATGACTTCTTAGTGAGACAGTGGAAACTAGGAGGCAGTGGGACAGCACATGCAAAGCACTCAAAGAGTAAACAGCAACAACCAAAGCTGTCAGCTGTGAGCCCTAAGTCCAGCAACGCTACCTTTTTAAAATGAAGGCAAGGGCTGGAGAGATGGCTTAGCGGTTAGGCGCTTGCCTGTGAAGCCTAAGGACCCTGGTTCGAGGCTTGATTCCCAGGACCCACATTAGTCAGATGCACAAGGGGGTGCACACATCTGGAGTTCGTTTGCAGTGGCTGGAAGCCCTGGCACGCCCATTCTCTCTCTCTCTCTCTCTCTCTCTCTGCCTCTTTCTCTCTCTGTCTGTCTGTCGCTCCCAAATAAATAAACAAAAAAATAAAAAATATTTTTAACAAATGAAGGCAAGGGCTGGGGAGATGGCACTTGCTTTCAAAGCTTGTTAGCCTAGGTTTGATTCCCCAGTACCCACACAGTCAGATGTACAAAGTGGCACATGCATCTGGAGTTCGTTTGCAGTGGCCCTGGTGTGCCCATTCTCTCCTGCTCTCAAACACACAAATTTGAATATATGTATTTTTTGGTTTTTCAAGGTAAGGTCTCATTCTAGCCCAGGCTGACCTGGAATTCACTATGTAATCTCAGGATATCTTGGAACTCATAGTGATTATCCTACCTCTGCTTCCCAAGTGCTGGGATTAAAGGCATGCGCCACCACACCCAGCTATTTTCTTTTTTTGAGGTAGGGTCTCACTGTAGCCCAGGCTGACCCGGAATTTTAAATGAAGACAAAATACTTTCCAAGCCAAACAAAAGTGGAATTTTTTGCTAGCAGACATACCTCCTAGAATACAAAACTTTAGGCTAAAAGAGAGTGGCCCTCAATGGTAATTCAAACGTGCACAAAAACAGAGCAGACACCAGTGAAGGTGCATGCCTTGCATCTAAGCAGAAAGTCTTTTTTGTTTTTTTAATTTATTTGTTTGGAGACAGAGAGAGGGGTAGAGAAAGAGAGGCAGCATGGGCATAGCAGGGTCTCAAGCCACCACAGACAAACTCCAGAGGCAGGTGCCGCTTCGTGTGTCAGGTTCTATGTGAATCAAACCCAGGTCGTTGGGCTTTATAGGCAAACATCTAACTCCTGAGCCATCTCTCCAGCCCATGAAGAGCAAATTCTTTTTTTGGTGGGGTGGTGGTGGGTGAGGGAAGTTCCAAGCAGCACACAGCTTTGGTTGTCTCAGCCCTATGTCAGTAAGTCTTCCTTGTTACTTAAAAAAAAAAAATCATTTTATTTATTTATTTGAGGGTGAGAGAGAAAAAGGCAGAGAGATAGAGAAAAAGAGAGAGGGAATATGGGCATGCCAGAGTCTCCAGCCACTGCAAATGAACTCCAGACGCATGTGCCACCTTGTGTATCTGACATTAAATGGGTACTAGGGAACCAAACTCAGGTACTTAGGCTTGGCAGGCAAGTATTTTAACCACTGAGCAATCTCCTCAGCCCCCTTGTTACTTTTTTTTTTTTTTTTCTCCAAGGTAGGGTCTCTCTCTAGCCCAGGCTGACCTGGAATTCACTACAAAGTTTCAGGGTGGCCTCGAATTCATGGCAATCCTCCTATATCTGCCTCCCAATCGCTGGGATTAAAGACATGCGCCACCATGCCTGGCTCACCTTGTTACTTTTTATAGTTATCTAGTACTTGCCCACTGTATATTACAGTATATTCAGTGTATTGAGCTCGTTCCAATTTTATTTTGTTTTTGCTTTGCTAAAACAATATGAGCTGGCATAGTGGCATACATCTTTGATATCAGCACTCCAGAGGCTGAGGTAGAAGGATCCCTGTGAATATGAGGCCAGCCTGAGCTACAGAGTTCCAGGTCAGCCTGGGCTAGAGTAAGGTCCTACTTCAAAACAAAACAAAAAACAAGTCAGGGGCTGGAGATATGGCTTAGTGGTTAAGCGCTTGCCTGTGAAGCCTAAGGACCCTGGTTTGAGGCTCCATTCCCCAGGACCCACGTTAGCCAGATGCATAAGGGGCTGCACGCATCTGGAGTTCATTTGCAGTGGCTGGAGGCCCTGGTGTGCCCATTCTCTCTCTCTCCGTCTCTTTCTCCCTCTATCTGTAGCTCTCAAATAAATAAATGAAAATCAACAAAATTAAAAACAAAAACAAAAACAAGCAAGTCATGGTGGTGTACACCTTTAATCCCAGCACTCAGGAGGCAGAGGTGGGAGGATCACTATGAGTTCAAGGCCACCCTGAGTCTACATAGAGAATTCCAGGTAAGTCTAGGCTAGAGTGAGACTCTAGCTTGCAAAAAGAAAGAAAGAAAGAAAGAAAGAAAGAAAGAAAGAAAGAAAGAAAGAAAGAAAGAAAGAAAGAAAGAGAGAGAGAAAGAGAGAGAGAGAAAGGGAAGGGAAGGAAAGAAAAAGGAAAAAAAAAAAAAGAATACACACAGCACTCAAGAGGCTGAGGTAAGAGGATTGCTATGGGCTTGAGGCCAGCCTGAGACAAATTCCAGGTCAACTTCAGCGAGACCCTACCTCAGACACACATGTACACACTTATACATAATTTTCTTAGATATTGCTAAGATTTCCTTCATGGAAGTTGTGCCCTTTATTATTTCATTTATTAGCAATTTATAAGAGCACTTATTTTTCTTTGGAACCTTATCCCCAGTTATGCTGTCAAACTTTGGAATTTGGACAACTTATATCTTAGTGTGCTTTAAGTTCACATTTGCTTTAAAAAAATATTTTTAGGGGCCGGAGAGATGGCTTAGTGGTTAAGCGCTTGCCTGTGAAGCCTAAGGATCCCGGTTCGAAGCTCGGTTCCCCAGGTCCCACATTAGCCAGATGCACAAGGGGGCGCATGCGTCTGGAGTTCGTTTGCAGAGGCTGGAAGCCCTGGCGCACCCATTCTCTCTTCCTCTATCTGTCTTTCTCTCTGTGTCTGTCACTCTCAAATAAATAAATAAAATTATATATATATATATATAAAAGTATTTTTAGGGTTGGTGAGATGACTCAGTGGTTAAAGGCACTAGCTTACAAAGCTGAATGACCTGCGTTCAATTTCCCAGTACCCGTGTAAAGCCAGAGGCACAAAGTCAGCATATATCTGGCATTCATTTGCAGTGGCAGGAGGCCCAAGCATGCTAGTTCTGCCTGTCTTGGTTTTTCTGTCCTCTGTCTCTCTCTCTCTCTCTCTCTCTCTCTCTCTCTCTCTCGTTGCTTGAAAATAAATAAATGAATGAATATTTAATTTAAATTTGTATTGTGTTTTTTTCTTCTCTAGTTTTATATGCTTTCTATGTGCTAATGTTGTGCCCCTCCCTCCAGCAGGAAGAACGACAACAACAGGATTCTTCTCAAGCACACTTTATTGGGAGCTCCAAACTGAAAGAGAGAAGGACCCCGACCCTACTGAGCGCCAAGCTTATATACTTATGGTCATGTGATTGTATAGCGTCGTCTGATTGGCTTAAGTCTCATCAGATGATTTTGCATCACCCAATCGGGATGGGTGAGCAACCAGATTAGAATAACATCATGTGCTCATGCGCAGACAATTAGGATACAAAAGCAGTAAACAAGCTGACATGGCAAAGCCTGACGAAGCCAGCATGGCTTCCCACATGCTAAGAATAATAACTCCTTATAAAATAAATTATGATTAATTTTCCTGTCTTTTCTCTTGCTTAAAAACTTGAAGTTGGGGCTGGAGAGATTACTCAATGGTTAAGGTGCTTGTCTGCAAAGTCTAATGACTCAGGTTCAATTCCCCAGTACCCATGTAAAGCCAGATGCACAAAGTGCACATGCATCTAGAGTTCAATTGTAATAGATGGAGGCCCCAAAGCTGCTTTTGGTTGGGTGATTTCTGCAAGCAATGCGAACCTGACTGCAATAGTAATATTTGGCACAAAAGGAGTGGGGTTGCTGCTAGACACCTGACTGTACAGCTTTGGCCTTTCGGAGCTGATTTTCAAGAGGAATGTGGAAATATTTGAAACCTTGGCTTAAGAGATGCCTTGCAGTGCTTGATGGACTATTCTGGTCAGAATTGAAAGGCCTGAATGCAGTAAGAACTATGGACTGTGAGGTTTGGTTTATGAGAGTTAGAAAGAGCTTTGTCTGGACTGGGCTACAAGCAGTTTGTGTGAGATGCTTGCTGTTATGCCTGTTTCCTGAGAAGTTGTTCAGGGTTGCTTTGCATAGAAACAGACTGGTGTGATCAGAGGGATATGGCACAAAAAAGAATGAAATCTTTGGGTGAACTGCTGCCTATTCAGCTGCAATTGAGAGATTACAACCTTTCAGATTGGGCCAGCTGACCTGCACTGGGGCAACAGGAAGAATGTACTCTTTTGAAGGGGCCTGAGTGCTCAAGGAGTGTCCTGGTCCAAAGTCTGCTTTATTCCCCACTGGATTAACAAATTGGCACCCTACCTGGTATTATGGAGTATAAGAAATGCAGGAAAGAGAGGGTTATTGAGTTTGCAATGCAATCTGTGTTTTGGAAATGGCCATGGCAGTGTGAAGCAGGTTTTCTGGATGCCTGTATGGAGACCAGATGGAGCCATGAAATTGAACCATGGCTTGCAGTGGAGACCCAGTGGAGATGCTGGGACTGAAAGATGGCTGCCAAGGAGAGCTGTCGGCCCTGGATGAAGTCTTCCAGGATTGTGAGTAGTCTAGCTGGAGGGGCGGAATTAAAACTACAAAGACTTGTTGTTGGTTAGGATTATCAGGTTTAGAGACTTGTTACTGGTTAGAGCTGTTGGACTTGGAGCCACAGAGTTTGATGTTTGTCTTGGTTGTTTTAAATCTTATATTGGTTGAATATTTCTTTGCTATGCCCAATGCTATCCTTTGCAGTGTGAATGTCTGTGTCATTATGGGTTTGGGAGGGATTTTTTTTTTTTTTTTTTTTTTTTTGGTATTATGGCTCATTTAAGATCTTGGACTATGGAAATGTTTGAACATCACTAGGATTGATAAAAATTATGGGAACTTTTACAGTTGGATAAATGCATTGCAATTTACATTATGCATGGTTATCAGTTTGTGGGGGTCAGAGAAGAATGTGGTGATTTGATTCAGGTGTCCCCCATAAACTTAGGTCTTCTGAATGCTAGGTTCCCCAGCTGATGACAATCAGAAATTAAAGCCTCCTGGAGGCAGTGTATTGTTGGGGGTGGGTTTATGGGTGTTATAGCCAGTTTCCTTATGCACCAGTGTTTGGCACACTCTCCTGTTGCTATTGTCCACTTCATGTTGGCCGGGGATGATGTCCACCCTCTGTTCATGCCATTGTTTTCCCCTGCCATCATGGAGCCTCCCCTCAAGTCTGTAAGCCAAAATAAATCCTTTTTTCCAAAAGCTGCTTGCTCTTCATCAAGTGATTTCTATAAGCAATGTGAACCTGAATGCAATGGTGAACTAATGAGTTGCTTGGGGTTACTTACAGAGCAGGGTGAGGGGTTTCTAACAGGAGCAGTGGATGACTCAAAGGCAGCCGCTTCTCCAAAAGCCCACCCAGCACAGGAACTGATTCACAGAGCTGCATCTCTGGAGCTTACTGCACCACCTGCAGGTGGCTGAGCGAGTGAGAGAGTCTCTCTAAGCAGTTGTTTTCCCTTTAGTTATCTTTACACAGGGTCTTGCAATCCTTTTCCCATGTTGACCTGAATTTCCTAACCTTCCTTCCTATTTCTTTTTTTGGTTATTTTTAAAAATTATACATATATTTTTTGGTGCGCACTCTGTGTGTGTGTATGTGTGTGTGTGTGTATGTATGTGTGTGTGTGCACACACATACATACACACACACACACATACACATTCCAGACACATGCACTCCTTGTGCATTTGGCTTATGTGGGTCCTGGGGAATCAAACTAGGATCATTAGGCTTTGCAGGCAAACACCTTAACCTCTAAGCCATTTCCCCAGCCTTTTTTTTGTTAAGTTTTAAAATTAGTGACATCTCCCATAATTATAGACAATAAACCATGATAATTCTGCCCCCCCACTTTCCCCTTCACAACTCCACTCTCTATCATAGCCCCAACCCCTCTCAATCAGTCTCTCTTTTATTTTATCATCATATTTTCATCCTATTATGATGGTTTTGTATAGGTAGTGCCAGGCATTGTGAGGTCATGGATATCCCGGCCACTCTGTGTCTGGAAGAGCGCATTGTAAGGAGTCCTACCCTTCCTTTGGCTTTTATATTCTTTCTGCCACCTCTTCCACAATGGGCCCTGAGCCTTGGAAGGTGTGGTAGAGATATTTCAGTGCTGAGCACTCCTCTGTCACTCTTCTCAGCACTATGGTGCTTTCTGAGTCATCCCAAGGTCACTGCCATCTGAAAAGAGAAGCTTCTCTAACCAGAAGTGAGAGTGGCATTAATACATCGGTATGAACATTAAGAGAAGTGCTTACCGGGCAATTTGGTGAGCATAATATATGCATTTAGCCAGACATCAGCAGATGTTACACCCCTAGGGCTCATGACTTCCCCTATTCATAGGTTTTAGGTATCAGGCATGTATCTCCTCCCATGGAGTGGCCCTCCAACTCAATTAGAGAGTGGTTGGTGTCCCCCATAACAGAATGCCACTGTTGTACAGACAGGCTTATTTGGTCTGGCTAGGCAAACTTAAGGTTTGCAGTGTCTACTATTGTTTATCTCCACTGATGACTTCTCTCTCTTTCATAAGGATGCATACGGTGTAGCTTTTTCCAGTTTTTTTTCAGCTGGTCTACAGGGAAGAGGCTTTCAGCTCAGCTCCAGAAGTAATTCTCAGTGACCTTGCAGCTCAAGTATGTGGAGTCTTCAGCAATAGGGTCTGTTGCAGTCAGGTTCACATTGCTGGTAGAAATCACCCAACTAGCCGGGCATGGTGGCACATGCCTTTAATCCCAGTACTCACGAGACAGAGGTAGGAGGATTGTCATGAGTTTGAGGCCACCCTGATGTTACATAGTGAATTCCAGGTCAGCCTGGACTAGAGTGAAACCCAACCTCATAAAAAAAAAAGAAAGAAATCACCCAACCAAGAGCAGCTTGTGGTTTATTTTGGCTTATAGGCTCAAGGGGAAGCTCCATGATGGCAGGGGAAAATGACGGCATGAACAGAGGGGTGACTATCACTCCCCAGGCAACACAAGGTAGACAACAGGAACAGGACAATGTGCCAAACACTGGCATGGGAACACTGGCTATAACATCCATAAGCCCGCCCCCAACAATACATTGCCTTCAGGAGGCTTTAATTTCCAATTTCCATTAGCTTGGAAACCTAGCATCCAGAACACATGTTTATGGAGGACACCTGAATCAAACCACCACAAGGTCCTACCATCTCTCCCTTGTGGGAAACCAAGAGTCTCAGCAATGTTTTGTAATGTTTTGGGGACATAAGGGACTTCTCTGACCAACAACTCACTGGAAGGTATCCTATCCCTGGCAGTGAAAAATTTCTGGTAACAATCTATGGCTTCTGGATAACACCATTGTCCAAAAAAGTAGGTTTCCATATGAGTTATTCATACACTCTGAGATTTTTTTCCTTTGTTTTTTCGAGGTAGTATTTCATTCTAAGTCAGGCTGACTTGGAATTCATTATGTGGTCTCAGGATAGCCTTGAACTCATGGCAATCATCCTACCTCTGCCTCCCAAGTTTCAAAGTTTAAAGGTGTGTGCACCATGCCTGGCTCCTTAGATTTTGATGAATCCTCTTCCCATCCTTCCTTTACTCAATCTTTTCCCTTGATCTCACTTAGGCCTTTCCATCCCGAGTATTTTGTTTTTCTACTTACATATGTGAAATACTATCCCCTTAAGTCCTCTCCTTTCCTCTCTTCCTTGTAGCCCCTTACTAGCTTACTGGCCTCTGCTATTGAGTTTTATTCCAAGTCAAATGCAAGTCCAAACATTTGTAGCTAGGATCCACATATGAGGGAGAACATGTGGCACTTGGCTTTCCGGACGTGGGTTACCTCACTTAGTATAATCCTTTCCAGGTCCATCCATTTCCCTACAAATTTCATTTTTTATTTACCACTGAATAGAACTCCATTGTATAAATGTGCCACATCTTCATTATCTACTCATCAGTTGAGGGACATCTAGGCTGGTTCCATTTCCTAGCTATTGTAAATAGAGTGGCAATAAACATGGATATGCAAGTGTCTCTAAGGTAGTGCAACGAGTCCTTAGGATATATACTCAGGAGTGGTGTAGCTGGGGCATATCATAACTCTATTTTAGCTGTCTCAGGAACCTCCACATTGATTTCCACAATGGCTATACCAGATTACATTCCTACCAAGACTGTAGAAGGATTCCTCTTTTTCTGCATCCTCACCAGCATTTACTGTCATTTGATTTCTTGGTAACAGCCATTCTGACAGGAGTGAAAGTAGTTTTAATCTGCATTTCCCTGATGACTAGGGATATAGAACATTTTTTTAGATGTTTATATGCCATCTGTATTTCTTATTTTGAGAACTCTCTACTTAGTTCCATAGCAGTTTTTTTTAATTGGGTTGTTTGGTTTCTTATTATTTAATTTTTTGAGTTCTCCATATATCCTATATATTAATCCTCTGTCAGATGTATAGCTGGCAACGATTTTCTCCCATTCTGTAGGCTGTCTCTTTGCTCTATTCACAGTGTCCTTTGCTGTACAAAAGCTTTATCATTTCATTAGGTCCCAGTGGTTGATTAGTGGTTTTATTTCCTGAGCAACTGGGTTATATTCAGAGTCTTTGCCTATACCAATATGTTGAAGGGTTTCCCATACTTTTTCCTCTAAGAGTTTCAGAGCTTCAGGTCTGATATTAAGGTCTTTGATCCATTTGGACTTAATTCTTGTGCATGGAGGATCTATTTTCATCCTATAGATACATATCCAGTTTTCCCAGCACTATTTGTTGAAGAGGCTGTCTTTTCTCCAATGTGTATTTTTGCATTTTTTGTCAAAGATCAGGTGGCTGTAGTTTGCCAGACTTACAACTGGGTCCTCTATTCTGTTCCATTGATCTACATGTCTGTTTTTGTGCCAGGACCATGCTGTTTTTATTACTATGGCTCTGTAATATAGGTTAAAATCAGGTATGGTGACACCACCAGCCTTATTGTTGTTGCTGAAAACTGTTTTGGATATTTGAGGGTTTTTTTTTTTTTTGTGCTTCCAAATGAATTTTAGGATTTTTTTTTTCTATTTCCATGAAGAATGCCATTGGAATTTTTTTTTCTGTATCTTTTTTTTTTTCATTTTTCCTTCCTTTTTTTTAAGCACTAGTTTGTGCTTTGTGAACAGAATCAAGACATTAACAAAGATCAGCTTCTCTGAAGAAAAGCATTTCTATAGAACAAAGATAGCTACATGTTTTGCTGCCATTACACAGCTCAAAGCAGGAAAAGAAAATATTTACAAAATACCAGTTTTTTTAAACTTTTGATTTTTTTTTACAATGCTAAAAGGGTTATTCAGAATTTTCAACCTTATAAATAGAAGAAGCACTTTATGCATAGGGATATGGTGCATTATTGTTGTTTAAAGAAACAATGACAAACCTTTAACTTGCAAACAGAACAAAAAAAAATCACTAATGTTGAAAATTGTGAAAAAAACCCCAACCATTAAGCAGTTTGCCTACTATTTTAATACGATTACAAAATGGCAGAAAAAAATTCCTTCCCCCCCTCCCCTTTTTTGGTGATGTGATTACACATGAGACAGGCACAGAGTTACCAAGAGTTTGATGGGGAGTGATGGAGACCACAGCTAGGACCAGACAGTGTTCCACAGGCAAGGGGAACATGAGCAGGAGACCAGCGGACACGGATGGAGACTGGAGGGGAAGGAAGCATGGGTGAGCCAGTCAGTGAGAACAGGATAGGCAGATGATGTTGGGGAGTGGGGAACAAGGGGCCAAGCAGTCCTAACCCTACCATCATCGACCAGGATAGGTGGAAACTACATTCTGAGTGGAAGGACTAGTGTGTACATGTGTATGTATGCATGGATTTGGGGAAGGGGCAGACAGGAAAGGGTAGGGAGGGACAGGGTGGGGTGACCTGAGCAGTTGCAGCAGGTTACTGCAGTTAAGGAGTCAAGACAGATGACCAAATAAAAGTAGGTCTTCAAGATCTGGACACAAGGGGAAGCTGTTCTGCTAAGAGCAGATGGCAGGCATGGCAAAGAGGCTGTAGGGTGCTCCAGCAAGGAGACCAAGGGGGACCCAGCCACAGCTAAGCCAAGTTGCAGACTGGAGGGAAGTTTAAGAACCCAGAGTGCCCTTGTTCTGCCCCACCCTAACCATGCTCAACGGAGCTTTCTACCCCTGCCATTTGCTGGTCCACCCTGCCCACGGGTGCAAGGAAGGGAGAGGGGTGATCATGTAATATCAGGAAGTCCAGTGATTCAACAGTGCCCAGAATGTTCCAGGACCAGGCCAGCAGGGTCTTATCCTGAACTTCTGTCTGCTAACTGGAGGAAGTGGTCAGGTGTGACAAGAAAACATGGAAACAAAAACAAAACAAAAATCAAAATAAGAAAAAAAAAGGAAAGGAGAATCTAAATTCCTTAAATTCACTAAAAACTGTGAAAATTTCCAGCATATGATGTTTGAATATCAAACGCAGAGATTTCTGAAGCTTTAATGCCAATAGTAGTGAGTCTGTATAGATTTTCAACTCCCGCTCATCTGTGAGTTGGGCGCTGGGCTGTAACTGTTGCTGCCAGATGCCGACTCTTGAGGGGGACAACAGGAGGTGAGGTGGGTGCCACCTCTGTCTCCCGGCCAGTCTTGCTGCCTGAGGTGTGTCGAGTACAGCGGGCTGCTGGTTCCTGTGCATCCAGTGGGTCCTCACATTCTGCCTGGGGACTGTATGCCAGGGGGAAGGTCCGTCGCTCCCACAGCTGGACAGACTGTTCATCCAGTCCCAGCTCTGGTGTGGAACATCGGGTGTCTTCACTGGCTAAGTGTCACAGTGTGTCCCGAGCCACAGGGGTAAGGGGTGCTGAGTGCAGTTCTGGGCTAATGGGGCTCCTTGGGGATTGACTGTGGGAGAACTCTGACACAGAGTGGCTACTACTGACATCAGGGGAGGCAGGCTGTGGGGTAGAGGGGTTGGCACTGCCCAGCTGGGGAGTGGTCCGGCCGTCTGATGACCTGTAAGACCTGCTGCCCTGCCGCTGGGGTGGCACACTTGTGGTCCACAGCCACCGTGCCCTCTCCATCTCCTCACATTTGGCATGCAGGGCGGTGAAGGCTGCATTAGAGAGGTCCTCGATCTCCTCATTCTCCTTATCAGGATTTCCCTTCAGAGACTGAAAATCGACCTCCCGCCAGCTGGGAGTAAGGATTTCCTTATATTGTAGTTTCTCGACACGGGTTGTTGCAGCAACAGACATTGGGATGACAATGTTATTAATATCGAATGAGCTCTCTCCTCTTCTTACTCTCCTTACTGGCTGAGATGTGCTGGCTGTAACCTGTGAGCTAGAGCTGGTGGGTGCAGAGGTGTCTGACGAGGTGGAGAGCTGTTGCACCAAGGGGCTGTGTGGTGAATGGTGGGCAGCTGCCAAGTAGCTTGAACTGCTCATGTCTGTGTGATGCTTCAACACTTCACTTCTCTCAGATGAATGGTCTCGCAATCTCATTTTGCTGTGGTTTGGGTCATGCACAGGTGGCGGTGGGTTGAGCAAGCGCTCTGCTTTTGGCGCTGTCACTCGCTCCACCATGGGCACGGCCCCCACATCATCTAAGTGCTGCCTGTGGGTCCTGTCAGGCTGGGTTTGGTGGTGGGACAGCTTGGCTGTTGCTAGGAAGGAGTTGACCAACTTGTGTCTATCTTTAAGAACTGCATCTGGCAGACTGCTGGGTATGGGCACTCTATGTTTAAGTGAAAACTTTTTGGGAGGTTTAATCTTGTCAAAAGGCTTGTTTTGCCACTGAGATTTCAGCATGCTCTGGAAGTGCAGACTTATGGGAACATCATCAGGAATTGCTAGTACAGGGTGAACACAAGAGTCCAATTGGGAAAGTCGCTCCAACAGAGGGGCTTCATAGTGGATTTCAGGAGGCATGGTGTTGACACTCCCTGAACCACACAGTGTACAGGAGGGATTCACATCACAGCCAGAGCGGACATGCTGCTCCTATGAACCTTCTTAGAAAGAGGAACAATGCCATTGGGTCGAACAAGCCTCTGTTTCTTACAACTCAGCACAGGCCGTGTTCGGGCTGCCACACAGGTACCATCAGATGATGAAGAAACTAGACTCAGTCGTTGCTTTTTATGCAATTGCACCTCAGCATCAGAACAGTCACCTGGAACATGGTCTGCCAAGACAGGCTGGAGAGTGTTAACAACTCCATTGACTGGTCTCAGTGCTCCGTATGATTTGGTAGACAATGATTCTGGGTTATGACCAACAGGGGCACCATGGTTTTCCAATGGCTGAGAAACAGACTCAATCAATTTGTCAGTCCCATGATCAGTCTTCTCCTCAGAAGTAAGAAATAAGTCTGTTGTATGGTCTGAGAATGGTGCCTCCCCAAGTACTATCAACCCCTTATTAGCACGTATCTGTTTGTAAATATCTGTTTGCTGACGAATTTGATATTCCAAGTCGGAAACATGAGCTTGCAGCCAGTTCCAGTGGCTGACAATAGCTGCTCGATCTGCAGCCCATCTCCATTCTGACCTGCGTTTCAGGGGCACCTGGCACTGCTCAGGATCAGCACGGGTCAGTTCTTCCTCTTCAACGTCGGACTCCCCTCCTGAACTACTGTCCGTGACATCTGAATCAAATGCTTGTTCACTGCATCTCAAGTTGGCTATGCCACTAGCAGTAAATCTCTCCAATTCTTCTGAAATGGAATCACTTTTCAAGAAGTTGCTAAGTCCTTCTGAAGTGGTGGTCTCACTGGCAGCTTTTCTCAAAGCGGCTTCAGCCTTACGAGTCAACATCAACTGGCTCCGGGACCGCAAAGATTCCAAGTTTGGCAGTTTGCTTAAAGTCTTCTCCAAAAATCCACCCAGCTGATGCTGTAAATGCCTCTCCACTTGCTTGGCTTGCACAACCTGTAAGCGCTTCTGTAACCTGTGGGCATGGATCTCAATATCAGCCTGTCGCCTCAATAAAGCTGTTATCCTTGTGTCAGAATCTAAAGCACTGAAAAGAATGGAAGACAGGAAAGACGCTTTGGCCTCTAACTTGACACCCAAGTTAGAGCCAGAGTCTGTACCAGATGATAACCCACTGCTTCCTTGAAGTGCCTGCTGCTCCATGGAATTGACAGAAGACTTGTTTGCAGTGCTTTTATTGCCATATAGAGTTGTATGTTCTACATCAAGGCTTCTATGTGGAAGAGTGCAATTGGTCATACCCCCCTTCAAGTCCCCAGAGTCAGAAAACCCCACTTCACCTCCCTGTACAGCAGATGAAGTGAGGGCCCGTTTTCCCCCATTGAGGGAATTGGAATTGTCATGATCAGAATGTGTTGAACTTTTAGTCAATTTCTTAGCCAACCCATTAACAGGTGGTTGTGGAAGACCTGTCTGACCACTTATACTCATGGTTCTAAGATTCTCTAAAGAAAACTCCAAAACTGGCTGTCTCCCCAACAGCTCAGCTCAGAGTTCATAGGACTGAGATAACAGAGGATGAGATTTAAGGACTGTCTGCTTGCTGAAGACCCCTTGCAATTTCAAAGACTCCTCTGAAGGAACAGCGGTTACATCAGAGCAGAGATAAGATGCCACCAGTGGTTGCAGCTTCCCCAAGTCTTCCTTGGTAGAATTATTTCAGAAGTCTAGACTGGGATCCTCTGCAGCAATGGCTTTTCTTTTGGTTCCGTTGGCAGCAATAAGGATGTTGGCGTTGCTGTTATTTTCGGCACTGCCAGGGGACAAGGTGGAGGATGGGGGAGCCAGTTTGAACCGGGTGTGGTGTGCTTCAGCTGCTGCGTCAGTGAGAGCGGGCGCCATCGCAGCCATTCAGCACAGAGAGACAGAAGTCCAGTCTCTTCCAGTGCGGAGGCCAGCTCCACGGCCCCTTACTGCCTCCCTTGAGAACAGTCTTAAGAGGCGTCCAAAGAGCATTCATAGTGTCAGGTATAGTTCACACAATACTCAGATATGAGCAGGAAAACTAAGTAATTCCCTCAGTTACCACGTATGAGGAGGCAGAGAGAACAGGTATCTGAGAGGATCTGTGCGGCTCAACCAAGCCTCGAAGTGGCCATTGGAATTTTGATGGGGATTGCATTAAATGTGTAGATTGCTTTTGGCAAAATTGGAATTTTCACAATATTGATTCTTCCAATCCAAGAACGTGGGATGTCTCCCCATTTTCTAGCATTTTCTGCCATTTCTGTCTTGAGTGTTTTAAAGTTTTCATTGTAGAGATCCTTCACATCCTTGGTTAGGTTTATTCCAAGGTACTTTATTTCTTTTGATGCAACTGTGAATGGGAGTGATTCCCTGATTTCATCCTCAGCATGTTTGTTGTTAGCATATAGAAAGGCTACTGATTTCTGTGTGTTTATTTTGTACCCTGCTACATTGCTATAAGTGTTTATTGGCTCTAACAGTTTGCTGGTAGAGCGTTTAGGGTTGTTTATGTACAGAATCATATCATCTGCAAATAATGATAATTTGATCTCTTCCTTTCCAATTTGTATCCCTTTTGAATGTCTCTTGCCTTATTGCTATGGCTAAGACTTCCAGTACTATATTAAATAAAAGTGGGGACAGTGGACACACTTATCTTGTTCCTGATTTTAGTGGAAAAGCTTCAGGTTTTTCTCCATTTAGTATAATGTTGGCTGTAGGTTTGCCATAAACAGCCTTTATTATGTTGAGATATGTTCCTATTCCCAGTCTCTGTAGGACTTTTATCAGGAAGGGATGTTAGATTTTGTTAAATGCTTTTTCTGCATCTAATGAGATGATCATGTGATTTTTGTCCTTCAGTCCATTTATATAGTGTATTACATTTATCAATTTGCATATGTTGAACCATCCCTGAATCTCTGGGATTAAGCCTACTTGGTTGGAGTGAATGATCTTTCTGATATATTCTTGTATTCTGTTTGCCAATATTTTGTTGAGAATTTTTACATCTATGTTCATGAGGGAGATTGGCCTGTAATTTTCTTTTTTTGCTGCACTTATTAGAAGAGTCAGAGAAAACCTTGCTGAAGTAGGAGTTGGGCAAAGCAGGATCCCTGATGACTCTGAGTGCTTCAGGTGTCAGGTGCCTCTCTGGGTCTTTTCAGGTTGTTGGCATCTTTCTCAAAGAATTGAGAAAAGTGCACACAAGTCATAAAATAGCAAGAAACTTTAGGAGCAAAGCAATAGTAAAGATTTGAATATACTGCCAAAAGGGATAGCAGGCCACTCAAGTGGCTAGTTCTCAGGGGCCCCAGGAAGTGATCTGGGCTTCTCTTGATAAGATTTTTAGGGGCTGATGGATTGGTTGTTTAGGGGCAGTGTTTGGGTGGTTCTCCGGTTTGACTGACAGGTTTATGTTATGTAACACATATTGCATATGCTCCTTCTCATGATGCATCTGATTTTAGTCATATGCATGTCCAGTTGTTTATAGGCATAAGACAGTCTCTCCCTAAAAGACACAGCATGCTGCTGTACATGGTGGCACACACCTTTAATCCCAGCACTCAGGAGGTAGAGGTAGGAAGACCGCCGTGAGTTCGAGGCCACCCTGAGACTCCGTAGTGAATTCCAGGTCAGCCTGGGCTAGAGTGAAACCCTACCTTGAAAAACAAAAAAAGGAAAAAAAAGAGACACAGTATGCTTTACTGTGAATGCACCCACAACCAGTTCAGCATGGATGGCTCTCTGCTGATTCGATCCAAACCGATGTGAGAATATATTTGAAAAAGTACTGATTGTGAATAATGATCACTAAGGGGAGAAAACAAGTTCACTGTTTGGAGAAGGATGTACAGTTCTGTCCAAGAGGGAGGCCAGGATTCCAAACAGATTGCCTGGTGCATTGTTTAGGAGAAGGGTGTGTTTAATGCTTAAGGTGGCTAAACTGTTCCCGATTCATGCTTGCCCTAACCACAAACATGCAGCAAATGCTAAGGCTGGTTTCCAGGTGGTCTGGTGTGTAGCCTGGAATAGAGACATCATACTCACAATGTACTCCCAACCATTCAGAAAATAAACCTTTATGTATGCAGATGGACAGAGGGTGAGATGGGAAGGAATAATGCATCAGTACTCAAACATGTAAGCAAGGAGGAAGGAGCCATGTTATCCCCAGCCTGCCTTAAGGAGAGAAGTAGCAGCCTGTTACTATGCTAATGATGCCCATGGACTGTGGAGGGAAGCCTGATGCTAGCAAGGAAGACTCAGTGGAGCCAAGCCCTTTGGTTGAGGCATCAAACAGGGCTTAGTGCCCAAGGCATGAGTGTGGCCCTAGTGGATAGGAGGATGACTGGTTCCTTAGGTGCTCGGGTATAGATGCAGGTTGTCAATGTCTTCCCGGAGAGCACCTGCAGCTGACGAAGCTGGGTCATTACTCATCACGGTGAAGGAACATGTACACTGCAGGGAAGGGTGGGGTATCAAAATAAGAGACTGCTGGTACCTCTTGAGCTGGGAGTTGTAGCTCAGTGATAGAGTGCTTGCCTAGCATGCACAGGGGCCTGAGTTTTATCCCCAGCACTCCACAGAAAAACAAATATAAATGAAATGTATCTCTTGCAGAATTCAGGGTAGTTTTTCAGGACCATTAAAGTTGGAGTTCACTTTGGATTGGATGTGTCAGAAAGCAGAGACAATTTCAGGATTGCTAATCTCATTAATCTATTGGTAAAGGAATCATTCTGGCCAGGAATTCTATTCTAGTAATTTTTGTGTTGTTTTATCTATGTATTTTAGATAGTCACATTTTATCTATGTACAGAGTACAGATATGTTTACAGAGAGGTCCTGTTATTACCTGGCCCATTCTGGCCAAAGTGGCCTTGCGCGAAGTTGATGCTGTATGGGATGGTTGCAAACAACAGAATACCAAAGCCTACATTTTTTTTTTTTTTTTTGAGGTAGGGTCTTGCTGTAGGCCAGGCTGACCTGGAATTCACTATGTAGTCTCAGGCTGGCCTCGAACTCACAGCGATCCTCCTACCTCTGCTTCCCAGCTGCTGGGATTAAAGGCGTGTACCACCACATGAGTTTTAAGGCACCTGGAAGGATGTGGACAGAAGAGCCCGAGGGCGCCCTCTACTGACTGTTCTAATTTCTCTATGAGCAAAGCACCTGGAGATAAAGGAAGGAGGATGTCAGGTTTGACAGGTGGAGGCTTGTCAGAGACTCCACGACAGGGAAGTCCCAGGCAGCAGGAAGTTTTTCCTGAAGCTAGTGATTATAATTGAGATGGCACGACTATGGCTTTGCAGCCATATTCTGCTGCACAACTGTAAACCCAGTCATAAGAGAGCCTGATGTAGAAGATCAAAGTTTCTGTCAGGCCATGATAGGAAAGGGGGTAGCTACATGACCCCAACACCTCTGAGCCTCAGATTCAACATCTGTCAGGGCATTATTAGTATCTATCCATTTTAAGTGTTGTGAAGTTTAAATGAGTAAATGTGTCAAGTACCCAGAATGGTACCTAGCTTGGGTAAGTAAGTAGGTGCTACAGTCAGCTTCTCATTGCTGGTAAAAAGCACCTGACCAAGAGCAGCTTGTGGGAGGAAAGGGTTTATTTTGTCTTACAGACAGACTCGAGAGGAAGGTCTATGATGGCAAGGGAAAACAATGGCATGAATGAAGAGTGGACATCACCTCCTGGCCAACATCAGGTTGACAACAGCAGCAAGTGTGCCAAACAGTGGCAAGAGGACCCTGGCTATAACACCTGTAAGCCCGCCCCTAACAATACAGGAGGTTCCAATTACCAAATTGCCACCAGCTGGGAACCTAGCATTCAGAACACATAAATTTAAGGGGGACACGTGAATCAAACCACCACAGTAGGTGTTACCTATTATATCATGTTCCCCTGATGCACACACTGTTCCTCACCTAGTAAGTTAGTGTTGGCCTTGGAGTGAGGGGAGAAAGAATTCCTTTACCATTGTAATTACGTTAAATAAGGAACAAAAGAGGAGAAAGTCAAACACAAGAAAATAAAGGGCTGGAGAGATGGCTTAGTGGTTCAGGCACTTGCTTATAAAGCCTAAGGACACAGGTTTGATTCCCTAGTACCCATGTAAGCATAAGGTGACACATGCATCTGGAGTTCACTTGCAGTAGCTAGTGGCTAGAGGCCCTGGCATGCCCATTCCCTTTCCCCCAAACAAATAAATGAATATACATACATATATATGTGTATAAATATATATGTGTGTGTATATATATATGTGTGTGTGTGTATGTATGTATACACACACACACACACACACACACACACACACACACACACACACAAAGAAAGGAGTAGATGAGGCCAAGTAGTCTGGATTGTGTGTTTGCAGGTTTACAGGGATTTTGAGCTTTAAAAGTGCCACACATATCTTTTAAAAACAAGTTAAGTGGGCAGGAGAGATGGCTCAGTGGTTAAAGGCACCTGCTTGCAAAGCCTGACAGCCCAGGTTTGATTTCCCCAGTACCCATGTGAAGCCAGATGCACAAAGAGGTACATGTATTTGGAGTTTGTAGCAGCAAGAGGCCCTGATACACCAATTCTCTCTCATAAATAAATATTTTTAAATGAGAACAACAATCATTTTTATACATAGGATTTTTTTTTACCAAGAAAATATAAGAACATACATCTGATTACAAGTAAGATATCACAAAAACATAATTCACATGATTATCAAGTTTTTATACCAGTCATTGGAGACATCTGCAAGTCAATGTAGACTAGCATACTCTATACAAAGCGTTCTCCTTAAACTAGCATTCCCAGAAAGTGATCACGTAACACTAGGCAGCCCATCGCATGAAACCCCGAACACAAGAGAGAGAGAGGCTGGGCAGTGAGTTGCAATGTGTGGCTTCTTTATGTCAGAGCCTAACGCTTGAGATGTTATTTGAGAGAACACAAAAACATTAACTGCAAAAGCATGGTTTTACTTTCTATTAATGTTAAAGCTCATTAGGCAAGATATAATGAAGCACTGGGTACAAATTCTGTCAAATACTTAGCTAAAATGGACTCCAGAAATTCCTTATTCCACACATCTATTACTTCCCAACTGTTCTCACCTTCTTATGGAAGGTGCATGTGCATATAAGACAGTAGGTATTGCTTAGAATTTACCTTGCAGAGGCACACTGACTGATGTAGATTCACAAAATGAATAATAGACTCTGGAGCTGAGGGAAGAGAATCTGAGTTTGAGGCCAGCCTGGGGCTACAGAGTGAGTTCCAAGTCCGTCTGGGCTAGAGTGAGAACCTATGTTGAAACCCCCTGCAAAAAACAAAACAAAACAAAACAAAAAACCCAACACCTTAAATCTATATAATCAATAGTTAAGAGGTTTGTATCATATTTGAACTGTAAAGTAAAAATCAAATGAACCAGCAAAATGCATTACTGAGGACTCACGACCAATCATGTAAGAACTGGTGAAAAATGTTCACCTCAAAGAATTCTTAATGACCCAGGAAAAAATGCCTAGAGGCCCTTCTTCACGAAAGGGGTCTGAGTTAAAAGCCCCGCTCCCACACTCACTATGAGCTGCGTGGTAAGTCACTCTCTCTGTGAAATAGCAACTGGGACGCAAGATGCCTGGACCGCCTAGCACAGAGCAGACCCCACCCACACAATTTATACTATCATGTCTTGCTAACAGTTTATGCCAAGTGCATTGGTGATAAATCAATGGATGTATGGGAATCCCCAACTTGCTAGAACCTATGCAGTTAGGAAAGGGAATATTTTTTCCCTAGAATATGAAAGGAAAATATTATTCTAGCTCTTGGGAGGCGAAGACAAGAGGGAATAATAACAAAAATCCATAAGATTAACAGTCCACTTTTGAGCAAAATTCTGCTTACCCACATATACTTATTGGATATATATAGCTTAGTCAACTGAACTATGAACACAATTCTTTATTGACTTTTCTTTTTTCTTTTTATTTTTTTTAAATTTTAATTAATTTATTTATTTGAGAGTGACAGACAGAGAGAGAAAGACAGATAGAGGGAGAGACAGAGAATGGGCACGCCAGGGCTTCCAGCCTCTGCAAATGAACTCCAGATGCGTGCGCCCCCCCCCCC
Source organism: Jaculus jaculus (assembly GCF_020740685.1). Lineage (NCBI taxonomy): Eukaryota > Metazoa > Chordata > Mammalia > Rodentia > Dipodidae > Jaculus > Jaculus jaculus. The sequence continues at coordinate 38,949,668 of NC_059103.1, forward strand.
CCCCGGTGCATCTGGCTAACGTGGGACCTGGGGAACCGAGCCTCGAACCGGGGTCCTTAGGCTTCACAGGCAAGCGCTTAACCGCTAAGCCATCTCTCCAGCCCGACTTTTCTTTTTTTAAAAAAATATTGTATTTATTTATTTATGAGAGAGAGAGAATGGGCACACCAGAGCCTCTAGCCAGTGCATACAAACTCCAGACACATGTGCCCTCTTGTGCATCTAGCTTACGTGGGTCCTGAGGAATCGAACCTAGGTCCTTAGGCTTCACAGGCAAATGCTGTAACTGCTAAGCCATTTCCCCCATCCTGACTTTTCTTTTCGAGGCACAGTTTTATCTATGAAAGGGAAAGAACTGCTTGAAATCTAAGCACTATGTTAAATAACTAAGTAAGCAAGTACTTGAAGGAATGACAGGATTAGAGAATTACACAACCCATTCTCTGCTTAGGTCCTCTTGCATTTACTGAAATTTGAGAAAAAAGACTTTTTCCAGTGAGTCTCTTACCTCAGCCTCTTGAGTGCTGGTATAAAGGTGTGAGCCACACCTGGCTTTGTCTGCATTCTTAAATATTAAAAATTTTGAATTAATATATAATTAATGGATATTTGTAAGTAGGTTATATTTAATTTATCTATTTTCTTTAGGGACTCCTATGAATTAGACATATTTAATAAATATTTTTATAAAATTACTTTAATTCAACATATGTCCCTATCTTCAAGGAGCTAAGCAAAAAACAAGCTTGAAAAAACCAAAAAAAATATTTTTTTGGTTTTTTCAAGGTAGGGTCTTGCTGCTCTAGCCCAGGCTGGCCTGGACTTTATCTCAGGCTGGTCTCAAATTCATAGTGATCCTCCTACCTCAGGCCCCTTAGTGCTGGGAATAAAGGTGCACGCCACAACGCCCAACTTTTTTCTTTTTTGGTTTTCTGAGGTAGGGTCTCCCTCTAGCCCAGGCTAACCTGGAATTCACTATGTAGTCTCAGGGTGACCTCAAACTCATAGCAATCCTCCTACCTAGCCTCCCAAGTTCTGGGATTAAAGGTGTGTGCCACCACACCCAGCCTCTTTTAAAATTTTTATTATTTACATGTGTGTGTGTACATGGGTACACTAGGGTCTCTTGCTGCTGCAAACAAATGCCTGTTTGGCTTTATGTGGGTAGCTGGGGAACTGAACCCAGGCTAAATGGAATATAGTCCAGCAGGCTTTGCAAGTAAGTGCCTTTAACTACTAAGTCATTTCCCCAGCACCCACAGCTTCTAATTTTTCACTTTTAATATTAAATTAAAATTAAAATTTTGGGGCTGGAGAGATGGCTTAGCAGTTAAGGTGTATGCATGTGAAACCTAAGGACCCAGGTTTGATTCTCCAGGTCCCATGTAAGCCAGATGCACATGGTAGTGCATGTGTCTGGAGTTCATTTGCAGTGGCTGGAGGCTCTAGTACACCCATTCTTACTCTCTCCCTCTCCCTCTCTCTAATGAATGAATAAATAAATTTTTGTAGAGGATATTTGCTGACAGCAAAAGCAACATGAAAAAAAATAAAAGTTCTCATTTTCATTTTGTGTTCTGAGACAGGGCCACACTATGTAGCCCAAGCTGGCCTTGAACTTGAGGTACTCTTGCCTGAGCCTCTCAAGTGTTAAATTTGTAAGTGCTCATGCCTGAAACCTTTTATCTTTTCAATATTTATTTTTTATTAGTTTTCTATTCAGCAAATACAGGCAGTTTGGTACCATTATTAGGCTCATCCATGATCTACCCCCTCCCCGTTGAGGTATATGGGTCGTGCATTGTGGAGTTAGCCCTCAGTTATGGGTAGGATAAATGTCTCTGCATATCATGACCCAACATGTGGCTCTGACATTCTTTCCGCCCCTCTTCGGCAAAATTTCCCTGAGCCATGTTGGGTTCATTTTTGGTCTGCTTCAGTGATGAGGTGTTGGTGGCCTCTGAGGCTCTGGCTCTCTGATTTGGTAGGAGTTGATTTTTCTCTGTGTTGGTCTCCTTCCCCCTTGTGCTGGTATCCGGTGAAACCTTTTATCTTTAACTGAAATATTTGGGGGCTGGGCGTGGAGGTGCACAACATTAATCCCAGCAATTGGGAGGATCACTGTGAGTTTGAGACTACATAATAAATACCAGGTCAGCTTGGGCTAGAGTAAGATCCTACCTTGAAACACCAAAATGAAAAAACACAAAAAACAAACAAAAGAATCAGGGGGTTGGAGAGATGGACCAGTGGTTAAGGTACTCGCCTGCAAAGCCTAATGACCCAGGTTCAATTCCCTAGTACTGATATAAAGCCAGATGCACAAAGTGGCACACATTTCTGGAGTCCATATGCAGTGGCTAAAGGCCCTGGCATGCCCATTCTTTCTCTCTGCTCACAAATAAATACATAAAAAATATTTTAAAAATCAAACTGTGACCTATTTTATTATTTTATGAATAGGCTTCTAACTATTCAGCCTTTAAGTAATTAACTATTATTCTTCCTGTACTTCAAATGGCATTTCTATGTGGTCCTGTGGATTGAACTCAGGGCTCTGTTCATACTAAGCATTCTTAAGATACTAAATTGTTCAAATTTAGAATCAATTTCTACAGACAGAAGGATGAACAAAAAAAATCCTATTTTTTCTTACAGAGACACATCAAATGTATATCCTCATATGTACTTAAGAATAACTTTTCGTTGTTACTATTCTAGGATGAGAATTTAATGAAAAGTTTTGTTCCTGAGTTGGGCATGGTAGCTCATGCCCATAATCTCAGTAAGGAGGGAGTTATAGGCCAGCCAGGTGCAGAGTCTCAAAAGCCAGTAACACACACACAAAAAAAACTTTGTCTCCTCAAAGTACTAATAGTAGGCAAGCACTACAGCCACAGGACTGTTTCTCCAGATGATTCTGGATTTTCTTTAGAATCCCCAAGACGTGACACAATAGCTGGTCATTACCCACCTTTCTGGATTAAAAACAGCATTTCTTTGGGCTGGGAGATGGCTTAGTTGTTAAGGTTGCTCGCCTGCGAGGCCTAAGGATCCAGGTTAGATTCCCCAGCACCAATGTAAGCCAGATGCATGTGGTGGTGCATGCGTCTGGAGTTTGTTTGCAGTGGCTACAGACTTTGGCATGCTCATTCTCTCTCACTCTCTACCCCTTTCTCAAATAAATAAAACCAAAAATAAAAAACAGCACTTCCTGTACTGAAACCTACTTTTATTATTCCAACCAAACTGTGAAAAGTATTAAATACACCTTCAATAAAGATGTCTCTACTAATGTTGACAGAAATAAGAGAGAGTCCCTAAATTATTGCAAGTAATAAAGAACACTACTGTGGGATTCAGGGTATAGTCTCTGTAGTAAAGTATGACTTCAGCTATGAAATAGGACTAATTTATTTTCAAAGCCATATGTTGTCAGTCATGTGTTAAGAGAACTCTCAACTAGAAGAAAATGAAATTATGAGTTTTCATAATTAACAAACTGAAATTTCTGATTGTTTAAAAAAGATATATAGCCAGGTTTTGGTGGCGCATGCCTTTAATCCTAATACTTGAGAGGCACAGGTAGAAGGATCGCTGTGAGTTCAAGGCCACCCTGAGACTACATAGTTAATTCCAGGTCAGCCTGGGCCACAATGAGACCCTACCGAGAGAGGAGGGGGAGGGAGTAGGAGGGAGGGAAAGAAAGATATATAACTGAAGCAATTAAAGTTAGGGCATAATTTTTATTAAATAAAGTGGTTCTTGTTCACCATTGCAAATGACTGTTTTATTTGTCTAAAGGCAGCAATTGTTCCTATTATTCTCTCATAATATTATATAAGCCTTGATTTAGTTCCAGATAACTAGGAAAACTTTTTCATATTTCCCCAGATCTGTATACTTGCAAAGGAAATTCAGAACATGTAGGTAAAATGCAACACATATATATAAAAGATCAGTTTTAGATACTGACAATTTTTCTTTGGAATTAGATTAAAATTTGGCTTCTTGTCAGAATTCTAATGTCCACAGAAGTCAGTATCTATTGTTGTAGCCCTCAAGTGCTAGGGAGAGAAGATAAATTCATACAATAGACTGCAGCAAATACTGTGGGTCAAGCACGAACAACAGTCCACATGAAGACATCAGCACATCCAATCTTAACACCCCTGGGTGTGGTATGGGTTAGAAATCAGGACTAAAGCACTGTGGTTACTTGATTGCAGGTACTGGTGGGCTTTCACTGTACATTCCTCATCTATCCCCAAACACATGGAGATTCAGGAGGGAAAAAAGGCCAAGCAAAGTGGTGGGCAAGAATAAACAAAGACAACACCATAAATCTGAGAACATCATCTCTTTTGTGTAACAAAAGGAGTTCCCTGCAGCACAGAAAGCCTGGGTGGCGGGCTGCTACTCGGTTATCTGGGGAGGTCGGGATGCCGACTCTGGCCACTCATAGACGTCGGGCAGCAGGGAATCGTATTCGCTTCGCCAGATTCTTTCTTTAACGTATTTGGCCTTGTCTTCAGGTTCTGGGTATCGGAAAGCCATTTTATTAGCATAAAGGTATTCTGTAACCTGTAAAATAAAAAGGGTTATTATGTAGGATCTGAGTGTCAATCTAACAGAGAAAGAAAGTACTATTACAAGACACAGAAATGAAGTTAGAAGAACAGCATTTTTCTTTTTTCAAAATGTAAATATATTACTCATTTCACAGTATTTAGGTTTTGCAATGTGTGAAAGATAAAAATTATCTGCAATCTGGAGATGGCTCAGTGGTTAAAGGTGCTTGCTTACAAAGCCTGCCTGCCTGGGTTCCATTCCCCAATACCCATGTAAAGCCAGATGCACATGGTGATGCATTTGACGTTTGTTTACAATGGCAACAGGCCCTGGTGCACTCATCCTCTCTCAAATTAAGAATATATTTTTTAAAGATCTGTCATTTCAGAAGAGTGTTCAGCACTGAAATATCCCTATCACTACTGCCAAGGCTCAGGGTCCATTACAGAAGAGGTGGCGGAAAGAATGTAAGAGCCAGAGGAAGGGTAGGACTCCTTACAACATGCTCCTCCAGACACCAAATGGCCTGGATATCCATGACCTCACAGTGCCTGACACTACCTATATAAAGACCATCATAACAGGAAGAAAAGATCATGATGTCAAAATGAAAGAGAGACTGATGGAGGGGGATATGATAGAGAGTTTCAAAGGAGAAAGTGTGGGGAGGGAGGGAATTATCTTGGGATATTGTTTATAATTATGGAAATTGTCAATAAAAATTAAAAAAGATCTGTCATCTTATAATAAATTTAAAAAAATATTTTTATTTATTTAGTTGAGAGAGGGAGAGAGGGAGTGAGAAAGAATGGACAGACCAAGGTCTCTAGCCACTGCAAACAAACTACAGACACATGCACCAGGATGTACACCTGGTCTATGTGGGTACTGGGAAGTCAAACCTGGGTCCTTAAGCTTCACAGGTGAGTACCTTAACCGCTAGCCCATCTCACTAGCCCTCACGATAGATTTGATGGCAGTTAAAAAATAATCCTTGAAACTGGGTGTGGTGGCTTCTAGCACTTGGGAGGCAGAGGTAGGAGGATCGAGTTCAAGTCCACGCTGACACTACATAGTGAATTCCAGGTCAGCCTGGGCTAGAGCGAGACCCTATCTCAAAAAAAAAAAAAAAAATCCTTGAGCTGAGTGTGGTGGTCTATACCTTTAATTCCAGCACTTGGGAGGCAGAGGTAGGACGATCACTGCGAGTTCAAGGCTAGCCTGAGACTACATAGTGAATTCTAGGCCAAACTGGGCTACCGTAAGACCCCATCTTGAACCTCCCCCCCCATTACATTTACAGAAGAAAATGTATTCTTTCCTATTCTATCTTAGCCAACATAATTTAACCATTGACTACACAAAGAAGGAAGAAAGGCTTAAGATTCTTGGTGGCAGGCAACAAATACAGATCTAAGAGGGCCGGGTGTGGTCGGGGCATCCCTTTAATCCCAGAACCTGGAACCTAGTAGGGGACCACTGTGAGTTCAAGGCCAACCTGGAACTACTGAGTGAGTTTCTGTTCAGTGTAGCCTAGAGTGAAATCATGCCTTAAAATAAGTAAATAATTAAGACCTAAGAGGTTCCTAAAACCCCAGGACCAAATAAACACATCATACAGCCATGAGCATAGCTCATTTGTCTTTCCTGGTTTTGTACTAAATAGAAGAAAAGAAATGATGTTGAAAGATAAGGAAAGATTTCTGTTTTTAAGATGAAGTAGAAGCATTCTGCCCTATTCCTGCTGTAAGTATGGCCAAGCCCCCCTGAAACAGAGGACACTACTGGTGGAGAGGGCAGACCACTGGGAACCCATTCTTTTTTTTTTTTTTTTTTCGAGGTAGGGTCTCACTGTGGTCCAGGCTGACTGGAGTCTCAGGGTGGCCTCGAACTCACGGCGATCCTCCTACCTCTGCCTCCCGAGTACTGGGATTAAAGGCATGCGCCACCACGCCCGTCTTTTTTTAATTTTAATTTTTATTTATTTATTTATTTTTGGAACCAATTCTTTTGTTAGCCTGTACTTCAAATCTGGAGCTGAAGAAGCTTCAACAAGTGGCTGCTCTCTCCAGTCACATGACCAGAAAACTTATGAGGCAATGCCACTTGCCAGTGAACACCCAGAAACACTATGGTCCACTTCCTATGGCACAAGAGCAGAGGGAGGGGGGGCTTAGGCTCCCACCCCACAGCTCAGTAGAGGGTATGGTGCCCCATACCCACTGTCAGCAGAGACCATGTGGGAAGCAGGACTCCCATTTCTAACCAGACCGTAGCAAGTCTGAGTACCAGACCACTGGGATGGATGTCAGAGAAGGTTTATAAAGGACTGGCCACTGTGCGGTGGTAGAGGCTCCAGACTGTCGTGTCACCTGTCTCAAGTGTCAGCGAAGTGGGGAATCTCCACTGGAGAGAGGAAGCCATAATGGACACTTTCTCAGAGCATAAGGAGCAAGATGAGGCACTGGCCATCACACACGCAGTAACAAGCAGCTAAACTGTTAATCCCAGCATTCAGGAGTCTGAAGCAGGAGGACCACTGTTGAGTTCGAGGTCAGCCTGAGCTAGAGTGAGATCCTACCTTGAAAAACCAAAACCAAAACAAACAAACAAAATATGTATATAGGGCTGGAGAGATGGTTTCGTGGTTAAAGCGCTTGCCTGTGAAGCCTAAGGACCCAGGTTAATTCTCCAGGTCCCTATTCAGCCAGATGCACAAGATGGCGCATGCACCTGAAGTTCATTTACAGGTGCGTCCACTCTCTCTCTCTCCTCTCTGTCTCAAACAAAACGAAGAAACAAAAGCTGAAAAACTAAAACATCAGCAAAAAACCCTACATGAACCTTAAAAAAAAATATGTATACATACAAAGACCTACGGTAGCAAAAGCATGCTAGCCTTTTCATTTGAAATAGTCATAAGCACTCCACACAAGGACAGTCAGGGGTAGTTCTCACAGGCCTCTAAAAGTACCCACAAAAAAAAGGTGGAGAGTAAGAAGCTATGAGGGGCTGGAGAGATGCCTCAGTGCTTAAGGCACTTACCTGCAAAGCCTAATGACCTGGGTTCAATTCCCCAGACCCCATGTAAGCCAGATATATGAAGTGGCACATGCATCTGGAGTGTGTTTTCACAAACATGTTCTGTCTCAACTACCTACCTACCTACCTACCTACTAACCTAACCTAACCTAACCTAACCTAACCTAACCTAACCTAACCTAACCTAACCTAACCTAACTAACTGACTGATTGACTGACTGGAATAATTCATGAGACCAAGAGCATATTCTTAGACTCCATGCCCCCACCCCCAGATGTCAGTCTTGTAAACTTTCAGGAGGTGACTGGTGGCTCTAATAAAAATGCACAAACACAGGGCTGGAGAGATGGCTTACTGGTTAAGCACTTGCCTGTGAAGCCTAAGGACCCCAGTTCGAGGCTCAATTCCCCAGGATCCATGTGAGCCAGATGCACAAGGGGTGCACGTATCTGGAGTTCGTTTTCAGTGGCTGGAGGCCCTGGTGTACCCATTCTCAATCTCTCTCTCTCTCTCTCTCTGCCTGTCACTCTCAAATAAATAAACAAATAAAAATAAACAAAAAAATTTAAAAAATGCACAAACAGCTCTGTTGCGGTTGAAGTCTCCTGCCATAGGGCTAAAAGGAGACAGTCAAGAGTGGCAGATTGGGGTGGGGATACAAAGCTATACCTATTTTCCTGAACCTTTTCTCCAAAAACAGAAAGCCTGTCACTGAACAGGCTGCCAAGTTTCTATCCTATACTGCCCCAAAGCAGGTTTCCTTTAATACTTTTCATTGGACGTATTTCCAAAATCTGTGCTTCCAAAAGACAGGGTATTACCATGTAGCTGGGTTGCTTCAAATTCATGATCTTCCTGTCTTGGCAACCAGAGAGTTGGAATTACAGGAATGCAATACCATGCCCATTGGTATCATCTATAATATCATCCCATAAACTCTACATCTGAACTCTATCGAAGTACTTCTGGAGAGATGGCTCAGCAGTTAAGGCACTTGCCTGTAAAGACTAAGTTAGACCCAAATTTGATTCCCCAGACCTGTGTAAAGCCAGATACACAGGGTGGAGCATGCATCCAGCTGGTGGGAAGTAATAAAAGATGAGCAAACAAGTTACAAAATAAAGACATTAAAGATATATAAATAACAGCGCAATGTAAATCGGTGCTTTACTTTTTTTGGTTTGTGTGTGTGCGTGTGTATGTGTGCAAGCAAGTGGAGGCTAGAGTGACAGCTCATGTGTCATCCTGACATACACTGTCCACTGCTTTTGTTTTCAATACTTTTTAAAATTTTTATTTATTAAGAGAGAGAAAGAGAATAGGCACACCAGGGCTTCTAGCCATTACAAAGGAACTCCAGGCACATGTGCCACTTGTGCATCTGGAATCGAACCTGGGTCCTATGGCTTTGCAAGCAAATGCCTTAACTGTGAGCCACCTCTCTAGCCCTGTCCAATAATTTTTGAGACAGGGTCTCACTGGCCTGGTACTCATCAATTAAGCTTATTGGCTGGCCAGTGAGCTCCAGAATCCATCTCTCTCCCTCCTGAGACTTTGGATTACAGGCACACACTACCATGCCTGGCATTTACATGGGTACTAGGGATTGAATTCAGATCCTCAGGCTTGTAAGGCAAGCTCTTTACTGACTGAGCTATCTCTCCAGCTCTTTATTTTTTTTTCCAAATATCTGACAATATTTATCAGAAGTATTAGACATACAATTACCTCTTAAAAGATTAAAATGGAATACCTCTTTTAAGATTAGAATTTATCTTAGAGAAGTCTGGTGTGGTGGGTAATGCCTATAATCCCAGCACTTGAGAGAGAAAAGCAGGAGGATCAGGATTTCAAGACTACCTTTGACTACATATGTATTAAACAGAAAAATGCATAAGAAACCAACTGAAAAGCAGGCACAGGTGACCTCATCACGTGCACATGAATGTGTGTATTTACAAAAACAGAAAGACTAGAAGGCAATAAACCCCAGATAATGCATGCTATGTGTTCGATTCTGGTAGTAAGCACATGAGTGAGGGCTAAGGATGTGGTCCAGCTGGGTAGAGTGCTTGCCAAGCATGCATGCTCATGTTTGATGCCCAATATGGCCTAGGGTGTGGTGGCACTACCCATAAAGCCTAGCACCCCTGACCTTCAAGGTTATCCTTTACCACACAGTGAGTGAGTTTGAGGCCAGCCTCAGATACATAGGATCCTGTTTGAAATTATGTATGTATTTTTCTTCCTTTTCATCCTTCTAAATGTTTCAAATTTATCTCTTTATAAACTTGTGTTACTTGTACAAGAAAAATCAGGTAATATATTCAAGTAGTATAAATCACTTACCTTTATAGCAATGTTAATTGAAACTTCTTGAATATTACCAAGTGGTGGGTAAAGTCTCCCTTGGGCTAACTCTTCATCTGTCAGTAGACTTGTTAGTGCCTGGAAAGAAAAACACCATTATACTTTGTTTGCTTAAGTAAAAGAAAAATCTAGTAAGGTGACGAAACAGAAAAGTATAGTTAGCTGAATTCTTATTTCTTTTTAAAAATTTATTTATAAAATTTATTTATTTCAGAGAGGAAGAGAAACAGGCGGGGGTGGGGGTAGGAAAAAGAGATGCACCAGCACCTCCAGCCACTGCAAATGAACTCCAGATGCATGCACCCTCTTACGTGGGTCCTGGGGAATCAAACCTGGGTCCTTTGGCTTGGCAGGCAAGTGCCTTAACTGCTAAGCCATCTCTTCAGCCCTGAATTAAATTTTTTTTAAAAAAATGTATTTGACAGAGAGAAAGAGGGAAGAAGAGAGTCTAGCCACTGCAAACAAACTCCAGACATGTGTGCCACCTTGTGCATCTGGCTAAGGTGGGTCCTGGGGAATTCGAACCTGGGTCCTTTGGCTTTGGAGCAAATGCCTTAACCAGTAAGCCATCCCTCCAGCCCCCTGAATTCTTATTTCTTACAGGACTACACTAAACTGCCGAAATTAAAACTGTTCATCACTAAGCAATAAAGAAACAATCAGATTTAAAGACTTACTGAGACCTTCTGTTTCATACATGCAAAAGCTCTGCACAATTATAACAGCTTCAAAGAAAACAGACATCAGCCTTTATGCCAATGTGAGTTGTTCCAAACTTCTACTGAAAAGTCTGAAGCAATAGGTCAGCAAGCCCAGTATCAGCACTGTCCATTAGGAGTGTTGAAGGAGAACATGGTGGTTTGATTCCGGTGTCCCCCATAAACTTATGTGTTCTGAATGCTAAGTCCCCAGCTAGTAGCAACTTAGCAACTGATGCCTCCCGGGGGCAGTGCGTTTTTGGGAGTAGACTTTTGAGTATTATAGCCAGCTTCCCCTTGCCAGCGTTTGGCACACTCTCCTGCTGCTGTTGTCCATCTGATGCTGGCCAGGAGGTGATGTCCACCCTCTGCTCATGCTATCATTATCCCCTGCCATCACAGAGTTTCCCCTTGAATCTATAAGCCAAAATAAACCCTTTCCTCCCACTAGCTGCTTTTGGTCAGGTGTTTTCTGCCAGCAATGCAAAGCTGACTGTAATAGAGATGTATTTTATCTATGTTGTCACACTGTTATCTTCATACATACATACATACATATATCCAAGGTTCATATTTGATTCATTGCTTATGATCCAACATTTGAGAAGTATGATTTTGAAAGTTAATGCAAAAATAGATAGCCAATAAAGTTATGAATGGCTAACTTCTTTTTCATTAGTAAGATAGACTTAACACATTCTCTTTGCTTTTAAGAGCCATTTGTTTTTATACTTCATATTTATAGAATAAGCAATATTAGAAACATTACCTTCGCAGCTTCTAGGAAAACACTATCACTGATATGTCTTGTTTGGCAGAGAATCACAGCTAAAGCCACACCTGGAATACAGTTTATACCATTTATTTAGTAATATCACTTTCAAATTATCCAAGGGGCCAAATATTTATACTGAAACAAATAAATGGTAATTTACATCAAGCCATACATCCCCCAAGAGCAAATAAAAATCCTAATTAAAGAAATCAAATGAACCTTGTTAATTTCTTTTGTGTGTGTGTGTGTGTGTGTGTGTTTGGTTTTTTTGAGGTAGGGTCTTGCTCTCACCCAGGCTAACCTGGAATTCAGTATGTGGTCTCAGGGTGGCCTTGAACTCCTGGTGATCCTCCTACCTCTGCCTCCCAAGTGAGTGCTGGGACAAAAGGTGTGCATCACCACATAATTTTAGAACTAACTGGATTTTTCAATTTAGTTTTTACATTTATCATTACCGCAAATCCTTGTGGGTTGGAAACATGGTTCAGTGGTAGAGTGTTTGCCTAACGTGTGAGGACCTGTGTTCACTCCCCAGCTGCATCAGGGCTGAAGAGATGGCTTAGCGGTTAAGGTGCTTGCCTGTGAACCCTAAAGGACCCAGGTTTGTTTTCCTCGGTACCCATGTAAAGCCAGATGCACAGGTGGCACATGAGTCTGGAGTTTGTTTACAGTGTTTAGAGGCTCTGGCATGCCTAATCTCTCTTCTATCTGCCTCTTTCTCTCTCTTAATAAATATAATATTAAAGAAAAAAGCAAACTAGTTGCAAGTCCACCTCTAATCCTCCATTCCTTGTCCACAGCAACTGCTTTCAGCTCCTTCAGCCGATTCACTCAAAAACTTGCCTGAATTTCCTGATTTTATTTTATTTTATTTTTTTCGAGGCAGGGTCTCATTCTAGCCCAGGCTGACCTGGAATTCACTATGGAGTCTCCAGGTGGCCTCTAACTCATGGCAATCCTCCTACCTCTGTCTCCTGAGTGCTGGGATTAAAGGTGTGTGCCACCACACCTGGCTTTCATCCCAGAACTCTGAATTGTTTATATCTGCTTGTATTTTGTCTACCTTATATATTTTCCTCCCCGCCTCACCCCCCGAGATAGAGTCTTACTCTAGGCCAGCCTGACCTGGACGTCACTACAGTTCCAGGCTGGCCTCAAGCTCATGGTGATCCTACTACCTCAGCCTCCTGAGTGCTAGGACTAAAGGTGTGTGCCACCATGCCTAGCTTTACCTCATATTTATGTTCTAATGTGGTGTAAACCTCTATGGCAGTTCCAACCTGGTTAGGTCATTCTTCATTTCACACACAAAGCTGACATCCTGGAAACTCCATTATCAGCTTGGGGACTGTTTCTGACTCCATTTCCTATGCTCCACTTTTTACTTTTTTTTTTTTTAATTTTCTTTCTAGTAAGGCAGGTTCTTCTGTATTTTTCTGAAAAATGAGGTGAGAAACATTTTCTGTAACTTTTTTTTCCTCCTAACAGCAGGTTTGTTAACTCTTCCTACTTACTTGATTAGTCTGTCTGGGTTTAGAATTCTAATTTGGAAATAATTTTCCTCCAGAACTATGAGGTTCCTACTTTCAATTCTGATGCAAGGTCAATGATTCCCATCCTGCTCAGTATTTTGATTTGATCTTGGGAGTATGAAGGGTCTTTGTTTCTATGCCTGATGGTGTCTGGTTTTCACTATAGTCTCAAGGTGTGTTTTCTCCACTGTACTTGACATTCAGTGGTGAGGGCTTCTTATGTGAAAAAACTTTCCATTTTAGGAAATTTTGTGAAATCTGATATGATTTTTTCCTCTCATTCTTTAGTTCTCTTGTCCTAAAATTTCCACTTTCTTTCTTAAAAAATTTTTAAAATTTTATTTATTTGACAGAGACAGAAAGAGGCAGATATATAAAGAGAATAGGCACACCAGGGCCTATAGCCCCCACAAACTCCAGATGCATGTGCCACCTTGTGCATCTGGCTTACATGGGTCCTGGGGAATTGAGCCTGTGTCCTTTGGCTTTGCAGGCAAGTGCCTTAACCACCAAAGCTATCTCTCTAGCCCTCCAATTTCTGATATTGTGCCTCCAGCATTAGCCATCTAATTTCCTTCTGTGTATGTGCAGGTACACATGGAAGTCAGAGGACCATTCTGTTTGTCATTCCTCAGGAACACCATCTACTTGTTTATGTTTCTGGACAGAGGGGCTCTCATTGGCCTGAAGTTCAACAAGTAGGCTGGAGTGGTAGGCCAGCAAGACTTGGGGATCTGCCTGTCTGTGCCTCCCAATGCTGGCATTATGGGCATGTGCACCACACCCAACTTTGTGTGAGTTCTGGGGATCACACTCAGGTCTTCATCCTTACATGACAAGCACTTCACCAATTAAAAGCTATCTCTGACTCTTCACTTACTATCTCCTGAAGCGATGTCCTCAACTTTTTTCTTGTAATCTTTCTGCTACTTTTTTAAAAAAAATTTTCGAGTTTGTTTTGTTTTCTAGGTTTTTACAATTTATTTTTATTTTTCATTTGTGTGTGTGTTTGTGTGTGTGTGTGTGTGTGTATGGGTACATGTGTACCATCATGTGTGCAGAGATCAGAAGACAACTTCAGGGTGTTTCTCCTCTTCTCTCCACATTCTTCTGTGACAGGATTTCTCTCAGTGCGTTTGCTGCTGTGAGCTTCCAGAGCCTCTGTTTCCCACTGTCATAGGCACACTGGGATGATATACGCCTGTGGACTTTGCATCCAGCTTGACTAGGGAATTGAAGTTGGGCTAACAGGCTTGTAAGCAAACACCATTAATGCTGAACCTTCTAATTTTTTACAAACAAAATTCTGGGGGCTTAGTGGGTAAGGTGCTTGGTTACAAAGCCTAATGACCTGAGTTTGATTCCCTGGTACCCACACAAAGCCAGATGCACAAAATGGCATGTGTCTGGAGGCCCTGGTATGCCCATTCTGTGTTTCTCTGCTTGAAAATAAAAAATTTAAAAAATCTGTCTTGTATTTTATTATTTATTTGACAGAGAAAGAGGGAAGGGGGGAGGGAGAAAAAGAGAGAGAGAGAGACAGAGACAGAGACAGAATGGGCACGCCAGGGCCTCTAGCCACTGCAAATGAACTCCAGTTGTATGTGCTGCCTTGTGCATCTCGCTAACATGGGTCCTGGGGAATTGAACCTGGGTCCTTTGGCTTTGCAGGCAAATGCCTTAACTGCTAAGCCATCCCTCTAGCCCAAATCTGTCTTATTTTAGAATCTGGTATCCCCATCAAGGAGATTTATAGTTCTTTCAAAACTTTCTTCCCACAGTTTTTTCCCAAGATGCTCTTCTTTAGTTTGCTAGCTTTGGTCTCTTCTATGCAATATTCCTGCCTTGTGAGAGACCACCATTGGGTGATGACGAAGCACTGCTCATACCTAAGGTTAAGAAAAGAGGAGCTCTGGGCAAAGGGAGGGCTGCCCCACTCTGAGCATCACTGCAGTGACCTTGGCTTTGCATATCTCCGTTTCCTGGCACATCTGTTCTCAGCCCTGGCTAGCATTACCTACTCTAGGCATCTGTTTTACTCATTCAAAGAGAATGCCCATCAGTCAGAGATGGCAAGGGTGGCCAAAGATTTGTTTGCCCAAAGATTAGAAGAGGGTCACAGGAGTTTTCTTATTTTCAACTCTCACTTTTCTTAAGGTACAGTGGTTTGACCATCTCCATTTAATGTGTCTTAAGTGGTCTCGGGCTGAATCTAGTGTTTAAAAAAAATATTTTAGCTGGGTATGGTGGTGCACACCTTTAATCTCAGCACTTGGGAGGCTGAGGTAGGAAGATTGCTGTTGAGTTTGAGTCCACCCTGAGACTACATAGTAAATTCCAGGTCATTCTGGACTAGAGTGAAACCCTACCGGGGGGGGGGGGGCGGGCGGATATTTTAGTTACTTATGAGAGAGAAAGAGAGAGAGAGAGAGAGAAAGGGCTACACCAGGGCTTCCAACCACTGCAAACTAACTCCAGAGGTATGCATCACCTTGTGCATTTGGCTTATGTGGGTCCTGGGGAATTGAACCTGGGTCCTTCAGATTTCCAGGTAAGTGCTTTAACTGTTAAGCCATCTCTCTAGCCCTAAATCTAGCATTTTATCTTCTTGTCATTTTCTTACATCGTATATATTCCCCTTGCTCTTCTTTCTTATTTTTGGGGTGGTATTTGAGGCAGGGTCTCCTTCTAACCCAAGCTAACCTGTAGCTTACTCTATAATAGCCCAAGGTGGCCTCCAAACTCACATGAATTCTCCTACCTTATCCTCCACAGTGCTGTCTTAGGATTTAATTATTTCATTTTATCCTCTGATATTCCTTTACCTGAAACTGAAAGTTTTCCCAGTTATCGTAAAATGTGTAATGCATATTGTTATCAAAATTCCCCATCAATTTTTAATTTATCACTGTGTAAATCTCTCATAAGTTTAATCTTACTTAGCTGAAAAATACTATTGTACATTTTTCCTGTACATTTTGCAGAATTCTGTAAGTATCATTACTCTGCTGTCTATAAGCAGCATTGCCCTTGTTCTGCCCACACGCTGAGAGCACGCTTTGCTTTCCTGTCCTCTGAACTGCTTTCTGGGGTTATATTCCTTTTCTGAAGGAACAAGATTTCCTTTCTTTTCACACAAGCCTTTACATGGTGAATTCTGAAAATGTCTTCATTTTGCCTTAGTTCTTGAAAGACGTCGTCACTGTATCACGAATCTCCCATGAGCAACACCGGAAGCTCCTCCCTGCATCTTGACATCACTCCACTGAGGAGTCAGGTGTCAGCCTCACGGCTGTCCCTTCACAAGAAACACTTGGCCCAGCCGCTCACATGTCTTCTGTTGTGATGTTCTGAAGCCTACAAGGAGCTTTCCAGGCAAAGGTTACTTTTCCCCTACCCGAAGAAGGCTTCAGTGAACACCTTTGAGTCTAATCATCAGTTACAAGTTCAGAGAAATTCTCAGCCACGCACCCTGCAAAAGTCCCCTCTCCCTCGTCCTCACTATGGTTTTCTTCCAGGACGTCAAGGACCTGCCAATGCTCTTCTGTACCTCCTTTTTTTGTCTCTGGGCTTTGCTCTGCATTGGTGCTTCTAAGAGGCGCTCTAGCTGATTTTCTTGGGCCTAATCTGCTCTAAGCCCCATTCACTCAAGAAATGATCACAATAAATTTTTACTTTCCAGAATTTACTGATTTTGGCTAAAGTTTTCAAGTATGGTTTTTGTCTCTACAGTAGTATTTGTGTCATGACACTTGACTTACATGTGAGGCCAGAATGCCTATTCTTTTGCTTCTCTGGGTTTGGCTTGTGCTGTCCTATCTCTTCATGTGTTACATTACCTTTGATTTTTTTTTTTTTTTTAAACAGGGATTGTATTTTGAAATTTCTTTATAGAAACAATTTGAAAATACTGGGAGAGTGATTTTCCGAGATTGTCCTTTGCTTCTGCTGTAAGTCCAGAAGTAAGGCTTGAGGCTGCCTAGATGAACTACTGCTAGAAAGCCCACCCATTCCTAGGTGTGGCCCTGTAGAGTTTCAGTCCACAGTGGGATGCCAGCCATTCACCAGACTCCTCCTTGGACAAAATATAATACTGTCCTTCTGCCAGGAAAATTATAGCTTTGCCCCTTGGCCATTTGTTCCAGATTAGTAAATGCTTCTAATGAGAAGCTGGTTTCAAAGGCTGGCTCACCCTTTAAAAAAAAAAAAAAAAATATATATATATATATATATAGAAGCATATAGAGAGACTGGGTGCACCAGGGCTTCCAGCCACTGCAAATGAACTCCAGACACATGTGCTGCCTTGTGCATCTGGCTTTCATGGGTCCTGGGGAATTGAACATGGGTCCTTAGGCTTAACAGGCGCCTTAACCACTAAGCTGTCTCTCCAGCCCCTGGCTCAACCTTCTAAGCCCTCCTTTTCCTTAATCTTGATATGGAATCCCACAATATTTTGTTAGCCAACGTATTACTAGCCTTTTGACCTTTGAAAGGCTATTTGTCTATTTTATCGGTTTCAAATAGGGTCTTACTATATAGTATATATAATATATATACATACATACTATATAGTATATATACTTACTATATAGTATATATAATATGTAGTATATATATCTAGTATACTATATAGCTCAGCTAGCCTTAAATTAATGATCCTCCAGTCTCAGCCTCTCAACTCTAGAATTACAGGCTTCTACCATTACAGTGGACTTTGTTTATAAATTTCATCTAGTTGTTAAAGTGGTTAGACTGGAAAGTTCATTATTATAGTTTGAGGCCACCCTGAGACTACACAGTGAATTCCAGCTCAGACTGAGCTACTTTGAGATCCTACCTTGAAAAGAAAAAAAAAAAAAAAAAAAAAAATTCTTTATATACAGACTTTCAGACAAATCTATTTGTGAGTCTATTTTTCCTTCCACTGCCAGGTCATTTTTCATGTCTACATTTAATGGAGGAAGACAGGAGAAAGTTAGCTCAGAAAGAATCATGAGATGCCACCACAAAAATGGAACTCTTGTCCGACTGAGACTGATCTACAGCACCATCTGCTGTCCAGGCTAGCACACTACCTAGAGAGATAGACAGATAACCCTGGATGGGCTAGCCCAGGGATCTACTCTCAATCTACTGACCAGTCGGGTCTTCCCCTTGCATATAAAGCCTGTTTTCTTCCCGTCAAAGACTCTGCCCTGCTCTGTCCAGCTCAGTTTAGCTTCTCTGCTTGGCTTGCCTACCTCTCTTCACTGAGGCCAAAAGGATCCACCTTGAGTCCAGCTTCACCCTCACCCAGCATGGCTGGGTGGGTGGGGAAGAACATGAAACTGTTTCTTGGTTTGGATGGTGTGGCAGTTTGAAGGGATGGTCCCCAATAAATTCTGGATTTTATTAAAGTTTGTAATTTAGATCTGCTGGAGGAGGTGTCATTGTGGGTGGACTCAAATTCCAGTCTAAACATATGGAAATTATGGAAGCTTGGCCTGGAGTACCAGAAGTGTGCTTGCTTGCTCATGGTGGCTTTTTCTCTATCTGCTTGGGTCTGTGGAAACAGGCCAGCTTCTTATAATAATATGGAACTTCCCTTGGATCTGTAAGCTTCAAATAAATTCCCTTTCTCACTAACTGTGCCTGGTTTGGAAGTTCATCTCTACAAACTGAAGGTGTGTCCTACAGAGAGCTTTTCTGCTTGCCTCTACTTTATAGTTTGGGGTAACTTCTCACTTTGATTACATGTATGATCTTCCTCTGTTCTCTGAATCTACCATGTATGTACTTTCCTTACACTCCAGATCTACCATGTGGGTGCCCTTACTAACTCTAGGTCTGCTACCTGTTTAATTTCTTTTCTTTTCTTTTCTTTTTCTTTCTTTCTTTTTTTTTTTTTTTTTGGTTTTTTGAGGTAGGGTCTTCACTGTAGCCCAGGCTGACCTGGAATTCACTATGGAGTCTCAGGGTGGCCTCGAACTCATGGCAATCCTCCTACCTCTGCCTCCTGAGTGCTGGGATTAAAGAAAGGCGTGTGCCACCACGCCCGGCTGTTTAATTTCTTTAAACTTGGGGTAACCATGAGTGCAACTCTCTGCTTTGATATCTGCTCTCTCATTTTTTTTTTCCCCTTTAGCCTCACCATTTGTCCTTTTACTTCCTAAAAACATATGGCAGATGTCATGCCAGTTTCTCTTAAGTCTCTCTACACAAGCTCCTAGATTCCTACTTCCCAGGTATTTATGACTGTTCTAGCTTTCCTTCCTAGATCCCTTAAATCTCCCCTGTGATTCTTCATTTAAACAAACCCCACCATTTGTGATTTTCTCAATAAACTTAATAATTAATAATTTATCCCAATTGAATCCATCTTTATTAAAGGTAGTACAGAACCTAAAACTTGGGGTCCATAAATGCAGGGAGACCCCTCCTGAACCCCTAACAGCGTTTATTCATAAAGTTAGGTCTTTAAGATTTTGCGTAAGGGCTGGAGAGATGGCTTAGTGATTAAGGCACTTGCCTGCAAGTTCAATTCCCCAGTACCCATGTAAGTGAGATGTACAAGGTGGTGAATGTGTTCATTTGTAGTAGCTATGTGCCTATTCTCTCTCTCAAATAAATACATAAAATGTTTTTTAAAAACTATTGCATAAAAATACTCAGCTGAGCATGGTGGCACATGCCTTTAATCCCAGCACTTGAGAGGCCAAGGTAGGAGGATCACTCTGAATTCAAAGCCAGCCCGAGACTACACAATGAATTCCAGGTAAGCTTGGGCTAGAGCAATATCCTACCTTAAAAAACCAAAGACAAAAACAAAACAACAAAAATAAGCAACTTTTAGGCTGGGTGTGGTGGCCCAGCACTCTGGAGGCAAAGGTAGGAGGATTGCTATGAGTCTGAGGCCAGCCTGGAACTGCAAAGTGAGTTCTAGATCAGCCTGGGCTAAAGACCCTCAGCCCCCCCACCCCAAACAAACAAACTGCCAAATCTGTTAGCAGTAAAATATGACATAAAAATTAGCAGAGAAGTATTCGCTTTCTTGCCCTCATGTCTTTGTGCCATACAAATACTATCGGACAGACAGGTTTATTTTAAATATATTATTTCAAACCAAATCCTAGAAAGGAATGACTGATGATGAAAGAGCTTCTCTTGTAGACACTAGGTCTCAAGAGGCAACTAACTATGAGGAGAACCTTACATACAAAATCACCAGAGTCACAGGCTAAGTAAACGCTGTGTTTACTTGACAGTATAGCAGCGTGCATGTCTGATGCTGGTATACGTGTGCTATGAATCCAATTCCTCTTATCATAACATAACATAAACATAACATACAACAGTGCCTGTTGCCAGCTACTCAGGGACAGTTCTGCAAGGGGAAAGAAGGAATGTGTGTAAAAGAATCCATGCCAAATCCCTATCTGGTTCAATATAATCTTTCTTGAAAATGAATGGGGCTGGGATGTGGCACAGTGTTTGTCTATCATGTATGAGGCCCTGGCTTCAACTACTAGCACTGCAACAAAAAATTAACAAGCAACTGAGGAACACCAGAAATTTACAGAAACAAACAAAAACTCAGCAAAAAGGAAGAAACATCTCCAGAGACATGGAAGAATACTAAAACCTTTTTAGTGGATATAAACAACAATTAATTCTAGAACACAGAAAGGGCAGTGGGAAGAGAACACTGTTGAATGGGGTGAACTGAGAGTCACACCAGTAAGTGGGTATTGTCCATCTCCTTGGTTCAGACGCTAGTACGGTAGTTGGGTTTCAGAAATGAGCCAGGCGCAGCGGTGCATGCCTTTAATCTCAGCACTCTGAGGTAGGAGGATCACCACGAGGTGAGGCCATCCTGGGGCTACAGAGTGAGCGCCAGGTCAGCCTGGACAAGGGTGAAACCCTAACTTGAAAAAAAATCCCATAAAATCCTTAATTTTTATGCTTGATCTCAGCCAAAATGCTGAGAAGCAATGGGATACTTAATATTTTAGACATAATTAAAGTAGTTATGAATGGAATTATATGACATTTCTGTTTTACTTTAGAAATACTTAGAATAAACACTAGAACTGCTAAAAAACAACAGACTTAGGTCAGTGAGGAAATACCACAGAAGGTTCCCATAATGTAAGATAAAAAAGGTAGAGGTAAAATGAGAAATAAAATTTAAAATCAGGCGTGGTGGCACATGCCTTTAATCCCAGCATTTGGTAGGCAGAGGTAGGAGGATCATGGTAAGTTTGAGGCCACCCTGAGACTACAGAGTAAATTCCAGGTCAGTCTGAGCTAGAGTGAGAGCCTACCTTGAAAAACCAGAAAAAGAAAAATTAAAATTTAGGGTCTGGAGAGATGGCTCAGTGGTTGAGGTGCTTGCCTGCAAAGCCTATAGTTTGATTCCCCAGAATGCACGTAAAGCTAGATGCACAAGGACATGCACGCTTCGGGAGCTCGTTTTCAGTGGCTAGAGGCCTGGAGGTACATGCCAGTGAGCAGTACTAGTATTCCCATTCTCTTTCTGTCTCTTAAATAAATAGAGATATAATGAACAAGTTTTGACACTATGAATAAATCTTCAAAGAAAACAAAGCAAGCCTGATTTACTAAATTCTTTGTGCTTTCCTCTACATTCATATTAAAAATCTATAAATACTGTTGCTCATTTAAACCTTAAATTCCAAAGAATTCCTCCATAAAGCTTTTTAAAAATTTTTTTTGAGGCTGGGTCTCACTCTATCCCAGGATGACTTGGAACTCACTCTGTAACCCCAAAATGGCCTTGAACTCAGGGCAATCCTCCTACCGCAGGCCTCCTAAGCACTGGGACTAAAGGCATGCACCACCATGCAAGGACCATGAAGTATATTTATGTAACTGTTAATCTAGTACATAAATCATGGCATTTACCTGGAAAAATATAGACATTGTTTCCTTGACCTGGTGTGAAGACTCGTCCATCTTGGAGTTTCACTGGCCCAAAGGGACTGCCGCTGGCAAATAAACACCTGCCCTGTAATGAAATGGAATCATCTCACTTTATGTGGTTGGGAAAACCCAGGTAAATTTGTATAAAGTGAAGTTGTGTGTTTCTAGATTACCTGGACATAAGAAATCACATACTATATATATCGTTTTATTAGGGATGAGGCTGTTCCATGCATAAATTGAATTTAAAAGTTAAAACATGGGCTGGAGAGACAGCTTAGCAGTTAAGTGCTTGCCTGTGAAGCCTAAGGACCCTGGTTTGAGGCTTGATTTTATTCCCCAGGACCCACGTTAGCCAGATGCACAAGCAGGCACACGCATCTGGAGTTTGTTTGCAGTGGGTGGAGGCTCTGACACGCCAATTCTCTCTCTCTCTCTCCCTGCCTCTTTCTATGTCACTCTCAAATAAATAAATAAAATAAACAAAAAACTGGGCTATGGAACTAAATAGAGAGTCCTCAAGAGAAGAAGTACAGATAGCATATAAGCATCTAAAACAATGGTCTACATTCCTAATCATTAGAGAAATGGAGATTAAAACTACGTTGAGATTCCATCTTACTCCTGTCAGATTGGCTACCATCATAAAAACAAACGACCATAAATGCTGGCGAGGATGTGGAAAAAGAGGAACCCTTCTACATTGTTGGTGGGAATGCAATCTGGTCCAGCCATTGAGGAAATCAGTGTGGAGGTACCTAGAACAGCTCAAAATAGATCTACCATATGATCTCCAGCTATAGCACTCCTAGGCATATATCCTAAGGACTCATCTCATTGCCTTAGAGATACTTGCTCAACCATGGTTATTGCTGCTCAATTCATAATACCTGGGAAATGGAACCTGCCTAGATGTCCCTCAACTGATGAGTGGGTAACAAAGATATGGCACATTTGTACAATGGAGTTCTACTCAGCGGTAAAGAAAAATGAAGTTATGAAATTTGCAGGAAAATGGATAGATCTGGAAAGGATTATAGTAAGCGAGGTAACCCAGACCTAGAAAGCCAAGTGTTGTATGTTCTCTCTCATATGTGTGTGGATCCTAGCTACAGATGATTGGACTTGTATGTGAGTAGGAAGAAAACTCAGTAGCAGAGGCCAGTAAGCTAAAAATGAGATATAAAGGGAAGAGAAAGGAAGGGAGGGGGTACTTAATAGAATGTTATTGTATATACGTAAGTAGAAGAATAGATTAATGGGGGTGAAAAGGCCCAAGTGAGGTCAGGGGAAGAGATTGAATAAAGGAAAGGTGGAGGGAGGGCTAATCAAAATCTAAGAGCATATAAATAAATCATATGGAAACCTCCTTTTTTGGACAATGGAATGCTCAGGAGCCATAGATTGTTACTAGAAAATTTTCAGTGCCAGGGATGGGATACCTTCCATTGAGTTTCTGGTCAGGAAGGTCCCTGATGCCCCCAAAATATTACAAGCCATTGCTGAGGCCCTTGGTTTCCCACAAGGAATAGATGGTAAGACCCCATTGCTGAAGACTCCACATACTTGGGCTGCAAGGCCACTGAGAAATCCTGCTGGAACTGAGCTGATAACCTCCTCCATGTAGACCAGCTGACAGAAAGCTGGAAGAAGCCATTCTTCAAGCAGCTCAATGGGAGAGAGAGAAATCACCATTGAAGATCAGTGGACACTGCAAGCCCTGTATTTGGCCAGCCAGGCCAAATGAGCTAACGGGTGCATCAGTGGCACATCTGTCATGGTGGAAACTAACCTCTAATTGGACTGGAGGCCTGCTCCAAGGGAGGGAATACATACTTGATGACCCACCAAAGGTTAATGGTAAGATCCTACTGCTGAAGACATCATATGCTGTTGGTACAGAACAAGGAGAGACCTGGCTGGAATATGGAAGAAAGTCAGTCACCCAACAGTGAGCTGGTCTAGTGCCAGAAGGGGCTACATGAGCGACGGGAAAGTGACCAAAATCTGTCCAAGCAACTCGTGGTCTAAGCTAATAGCTACTCAGCAGTAAACAACCTGACGTGATGCTCACCCAAGTGCAATAATGGCACACAGCCATGTTGGGTAACCAACTGCTCTTGGTTGGGTTGGCTAATGGATCCACTCAGTGGAATGGAACACATAGCTGGAACTGGAAAACAAGTCAGAATTATATCCAAAAAATGAGTTTCCTCTCCAATATCAAGCTCCCACCACTCTGAGGCTACAAGAGGGACTACACCTATTAAATTCTTTCTAAACTAACAATGGTTATCCCATTAATCTGGTGCTGACTTCACTCTCTGTTGGAAAATCTGCCTCTCTTTTTCAGAAGGATACAATGTGAGGAGAAAAATCAGTTCATCCATCGCACCTCACCAGGGCCCCAGCTGAAACAATACAGTAATTGGGGAAATGAGCAAGAGTGCTGCTTTCTTGGTGAACCTTCTACCACCACAAGGGTGCAGGAGATAGACACAGAGAACACTCAACTCCTACCAAACGAGAGATCCAGAGTTACAGAGGCTCCCAAGACCTCATCACTGAAGTAGACCTAAAACAAACCCAACATGGCTCAGGGAAATTCGCGGAAGAGGGGGTGGAAAGATTGTTAGAGCCACAACTTGGGACATTATGCACAAACATTGCCTCTTCCCCATAACAGATGGTTACCCACATAGTGCACGACCCACAATCTCCATGGGGATATCTGGCACCCCACACGTGCTGTTTACACAGTGAGTATGCACATAACTAATAAAGTAAAAAAAATGGTAATAAAAAAGAAAGCAGAATTTATGACTCATTTATATAAAAGAATTTCTATAAGTAAAGAAAAAAGAATAGTACATGAAAAGCAAAGATGGTCAAGATAAAGGGAAAAGGTCTGGCTACTCAAGTGAAGTCTAAGAGGACAGAGAAAGTATGGCCAAGGCAGACACACTAACCTGTCTGCCAAAAAGAGAAACAAAGCAAAAGTCAGCAAAGTTAGAAATCACCACAGTTTCAGGAGCACTGTATTCTCCAGATGGTACCGGCACAAAGAAAACCAGGAAACGAGGAGATGCTCAGGGGGTTAAGTGCTTGCTGTGCAAGCATGGGGACCTGAGTGTGATCCCAGCACCCATGCACAGTGCTGGGCATGGTGGTACACAGCAGCAGTCTCAGTGCCATGGGGGTGGAGATAAGATCCCTAAGGCTTGTTGGCCAGCCAGTCTACCCTAGCCTAACTGGTGAGCTCCAGGCCAATGAGAAATCCTCTTTCCATTAAAAAAAAAAAAAGTGTGTGGCATTCCTGAGGACATCACCTGAGCTTATTTTCTAGCCATTTTATGCAGGCACACAAACATATGTTTGCATGTATGCACATCCACATATGTAAAAAATAAATAAAAAAAGAACAAAGAAAATTATTACTAGGCTTACTACCGTAAAACCACTCAAAACCTAAGACATGACTTTACATCGAAAACAAAATTCCCTAAAGAATAAAACATTATCTTGAAAATGCTGAAAGAAAGTAGCTACAAACTTCAAAATGAAGACAAAAGAAAGAAACTATCATGAGACTTCATGAAACCCACACTCACACAAAGCCGTTCTGGTAGGAGGAAAATGACTGTACAGAGAAGTACAGACATGCAGGAAGAAAGGGAGACAGAAGAAGTTCAAATGTAGGAAAACCTAAATGATTAATTTTTGTCTAAAAATAATAATGCCTCCTCGGTTCAAAGTAAACACGGAGAAAGAAAACAGTAGGTACCGGAGAGCATTATAATAGCATTCACAAGTACATGCTTTCCAGAATCAATACATGTTACCAGGGTGACTCCTGAACCCACGTTTCTCTCCTCAAAGCACTACAGAACTGGGCAAGAACATGTAGGCAACAGTACCTCTGTGAGTGTATATGCTTCTTCTGGGGTGCACTCAGCCTTCGTAGTAGGATTACTTAATGCAAATATGATAGGCCTTTCATTGATACTGGCCATGGCTCTGAGAACCTCAGGAGTAAAGAGCCGGCCAGCACCTGCAACTCCTGCAACACATAAGGGGGAAAAGTGACTCAGGACAAAGATAATAGCAATTCTTACCAACAGCATTTCCCCAATGTATTCACTGTAACAGAACCACATCACAAAGACACATTTTGTATTGCTGAGAGAATACTACAAAGAACACAACTTCAAATCTGAAAGAAAAAAATAATAAAATGTTAACAATTTTCAGTTATCCCAAAAGAAACAAAATAGAATGGTAGTTGCCAGTGGTTGAAGGAATGTGACTGTTTAGAGGGTACTGAACTTCAGTTTCATAAGACAAAAATAGTTCGGGAGACTTGTGGCACAACAATGGGAATGTATTTAAAGCTGAACACTTAAAAACAGGAAGGGTGGGGGACTGGAGGTATGGCTCAGCAGTTAAAGAGGAGTGCCTGCAAAGCCTGATGGCTCCACTACCCATGTAAAGCGCATCTGGAGTTTATTTACAGTGGCAAGAGGCCCTGGTGCACTCACTCTCTTTCTTCTTGCAAATATTTTTTTTTAAAAACAGGTAGGATGAAGATGGGCATCACCATGAGTTCAAGGCCAGCATGGGCTGCAGAACAAGTTCCAGGTCAGCCTGGGCTAGAGTGAGATCCTGCTTCAAAAAACCACGCAAACCAAAACGAAACAAACAACAACAAAAGGTATGATGGAGCTGGGGAGATGGCTCAGCAGGCAAGAGCGCTTGCGGCAAGCATGAGGGCCTGAGTTCAATTCTTCAGCACCCAAGTGAATGGCTGTGTGGTTGTACACCCCTACGATCCCAGTTCTGTGAGGAGCAAAGAAACAAGAATCCTTGGGACTTGCTGGTTACCAAGTCTGACTATAAGCAGCAGCTTAGGGTTCAGTGAAAGGCTGTCTTAAGGAAGCGAGTGATCAAGGACCAGAGCCTGTGTCCTCTGGCCTCCATGCACATGCACACATGTCATGGTCATCTGCACACACACATATGCATACACCACACCAATTACTACACACACACACACACACACACACACACACACACACACACACATGTGCGCGTACAGACACGCAGATAACAGGAGCATGGTATGCTTATATGAACTTGGCTACTATTTGCCAATTTTTTTAAAAAAGGAGCAAAACTTGTCTCAAATGTTCACCTGTTAAACTCTATGGTGCACATTGCAAAACAGTAGGAATTCAAAGATAATCTGGACTGAATCAATCAACATCTTGATACAGCTGAGTTTTCCTTTCAGTAAGTACATACAAAGTCCCAGACCTGAACTAAGCTATTAAGACATACAAATGAACACAATGCAGGCAGGTTATAGTTGAGACAATGAGCAGTCAGCTCTTTCTTTCTCCCACAGGTGCCATGAGCCGTGGGCAGAGCTGTGAAGGACAGCGTGCAAGGCGGGTTTTCTACCTGAGGCTGCAGGGGAACATGGACGTAGCTGACATGACCAAATGATGCCTTAGCTGAGCACTATCCCCTCAAAACTTTCCTTTTTCTCTCCTTGGCCCATCCCCTCAAAGCTTTTCTTTCTTCTTCTTCTTTTTTTGTTTTTTTTCAAGGTAGAGTCTTGCTCTAGCCCAGGTTGACCTGGAATTAACTATGTAATCTCAAGGTGGCCTTGAACTCAGTAATCCTCCTCCTACCTCTGCCTCGCCAGTGTTGGGATTAAAGACATGTGCCACCACGCCCGGCAGAACTTTGCTTTTTGTCTTCTTGACCCTCCAGAGGTCAAGATCAATGGATAGGTTCTTAGTTCCCACACAGAGTTTTGAGAGGAATGACCTAGATAACCTTTAAGATTTCTTCTTGTCAATGAAGAAACTAATCAAGGCATACTTTTCTTGTTTGTGAAGGGTTTTTGTTGTTTGTTTTACTTACTTTAAAAAAAAATTTATTTATTGGCGGGGGGAGGGCACACCAGGACCTCTAGCCACTGCAAATGAACTCTAGATGCATGTGCCACCTTGTCCATCTGGCTTATGTGGGTTTTGGGGAATCAAACCTGGGTCCTTAGTCTTTGCAAGCCAAGTGCCTTAACCACTACGCCATTTCTTCAGACTGTGTTTTAACTTATTTTTGAGGAGAGAACAAATGAGTGTGCCAGGGCCTCTTACTGCTGCAAACACAATCCAGATGCATTTAACACTACGCATCTGGCTTTATGTGGGTACTGGAGAATTGAACCTGGGCTGGCAAGTTTGCAAGAAAGTGTCCTTAAACACAGGCCCATTTGCCCAGCCTAAAGGTTTTACTGTTTAAAATGCAGTAAAGCTCCTATGTGAAAGCTGATATAACTACGAGTAAGATTGTAAGTTCAAACTTCTAGAACCAGAGAAAATCAACCAGCTGAGAACCTGCTGCTATGTGGGCACTGTCTGATGTCTGCTATGCAATGCCTGGATCAAAACACACTCAAAGTTTCCTTTTTGTTGCTAATAAAACTCTCACTCTGTACTAGATGTACCTGGCACAGTCTAACAAATGACCTTGGCCTTTTAAGAGTTTGTGATCAACAGTCACAAGTCTAAAAGCAAAGCACCATAAGGAGGCAGGCAAGCATGTGTGCACCCGTAGTCCCAGCTACTTGGGAGGCTCAGGCAAGAGAATTATTTGAGTTCAGATGGACAACACAATGAGACTGTCTCTTTTGGTCTGCTCCCTCTCCCCTTTTTTTAAGAGAGAAAGAGAGGGAGGGAAGGAGAGAAACTGCAGATGCATGAGCCCCTTTGTGGCATGTGTGCCACTGTGCATCTGGCTACATGGGACCTCAAGATCTGAACACGAGTTCTTAGGCTTCACAGGCAACCACTTTAACCACCAGCCCTCACTTTTCTTTTCAGACAGCATCTCATTATGTAGCCCAGGTTGGCCTCAAACTCATGATTTTCTTACCTCAGTCTCTGAAGTGTTGGGCTATGTGTTACTATACCCAGCATGCGAGCCTATCTTTTAAAGAAAATCCCCTAGAAAGGGTAAGAGGGGAGGGGCATGCATTGTCAATGCCACAGCTCACAGACGAAAGATTACAAGTATTGCTAGGCATGGTGGCGCATGCCTTTAATCCCAGCACTTGAGGCAGAGGTAGGAGGATTGCTGTGAGTTTGAGGCCACCCTGAAACTACATAGTGAATTCCAGGTCAGCCTGAGCTAGAGTGAGGCCCTACCTCAGAAAACAAACAAACAAACAAACAAAAATTACAAGTAGTAGGTGAGAGAGGCGGCTCAATAGTTAAAGATGATTGCTTGCAAAACTTGGTAAACCAAGTTCCGCCCTCCCCAGCACTCACGTAAAAACGTTTCACATGTCTGTGGTCTCAACATGCCTGTGACAAGAAGCCAGGAGGACCCAAAGCTTGTGGCCCAGGTGGCCTGGGGTTTGATTCCAGTAGCAAGAGACCCTGGCTCAATAGAAGACGGATGAGTAGACACCTTGAGATTTCCACATGTGTGTCATGGACACATGTGGCCCCCACACGTATACTTGCATACATAAACATGTGCAAGTAAATAAGTAAAACAATTTTAAAACAAATGTTAAGTATCACCCTCTGAATTTTCACACACTGTAACCACAAAAAAGTTACTACTGAAAACACAAGTCAGGGCTGAGAGAGATGGCGTAGTGGGTAAGGCACTTCCCAGCAGAGTCTAAAGGCCCAGGTATGATTCCCCAGTGTCCATGCAAGCCAAATGCACAAGGCGGCACATGTGTCTGGAGTTCATTTACAGTTGTTACAAAATGTGCCCATTCTCTCTTTCTCTAAGAAAATATTTTTTAAAGAGAAAACACAAGTCAGCCCACTGTATTTGTTGTCTTCTTCATGAAGATTGGAAATATTAAAGAACAGGGAGGTCCCTGATGCCCCCAAAACATTATAGGCCATTGCCTAGGCCCTTGGTTTCCCAGCAGGAATAGATGGCAAGATCCTATTGCTAAAGGCTCCACATACTTGGGCTGTAAGGTCACTGAGAAATCCTGCTGGAGCTGAGCTGAAAACCTCCTCCATGCAGACTGGCTGACAGAAAGCTGGAAAAAGCTATGCTGCATGCAGTTCACAGGGAGAGAGAGAAATCACCAGTGAAGATACTCAACAGTGGACACTGCAAACCTTAACTTTGGCCAGCCAGGCCAAATGAGCCAATGGGTCCAATAGTGGCATGTCTGTTACGGGGAAAACCAACCACTCTCTAATTGGACTGAAGGCCCGCTCCATGGTACTGATAATGAAAACCTACAACAACGGTAGTCATGAGCCCTAGGGTGTAACATCTGCTGCTGACTGGCTAAATGTATATACTATGCTCACCAAACTTCCCAGTAAGCACTTCTCTTAATATTCATACCTATATATTAATGCTACTCTCACTTTTGGTAGAGAACCTTCTCTTTTCAGATGACAGTAACCTTGATATAATTCAGAAGACACAATGGTGCTGAGAAGAAGTGACAGAGGAGTGCTCAGCACTAAAATATCTCTTATCACACCTTCTAAGGCTCAGGGTCCATTGTGGAAGAGGTGGCAGAAAGAACATTAAGAGCCAAAGGAAGAGTAGGACTCCTTACAATTTGAGCCTCCAGACACAAAATGGCCTGATTATCCATGACCTTGCCATGCCTGACACTACCTACACAAGACCATCATAGTAGGAGGAAAAGATCATGACATCAAAATAAAAGAGACTAGGCCAGAGAGATGACTTAGCAGTAAAGGCACTTGCCTGCAAAGCCAAAGGACCTCAGTTTAATTCCCTAGGACCCACAGAAGCCAGATGCACAAGGGGGGGTGCATGCATGTGGAGTTCATTTGCAGTGGCTGGAGGCCCTGCCATACCCATTCTCCCTCTCTGTTTCTCTCTCTCTAAAATACACACACACACACACACACACACACACACATATTTTTAAAGAGAGCAAGACTAAGACGGGGAGGGGATATGATGGAGAGTAATTTCAAAGGGGAAACTGGGGGTAGGGAGGGAATCACCATGGGATATTGTTTATAATTATGGAAGTTGTCAATAAAAAAACAATAAAAGAAGAAATGCTGGAGAGATGACGTCAGCGGTTGTGTGCATTTCTTGTGTAAGCATGAGGGCCGCAGGGGACCTGAGAGTACCTGAGCTCAAACCTCCAGATCCTACATAAACAGCTGGCTTTGGCCACGTAGGCATGTAATTTCAGCTCTACAGGGGAGCCAAGACCTGAGAATCACTGCAGCCCACAAGCTCCAGAAGTAATAAAAACACACTCAGGCTTGAAACAAGACTAGGTAGAAGAGCAGTCGGGTGGAACACCTGACCTTCCTCCCCAACCACTGCAGGTAAGTGTATGGGGCACTGCAAGGGCACATACACATGCATACACCACACTACACACTACACACATCAGACACACACACACACACACACACACACACAGAGAGAGAGAGAGAGAGAGAGAGAGAGAGAGAGAGAGAGAGAGAGAGAGAGGGAGAGAGAGAGAAATCAATGAAAAAAATTGGAGGAGAAAGATTATATCCACGGCACGTGACAGATCTTGTTATTTTCAGGTTATTATTCCCTAGACAATATAGTACAATAACTACTTGCACAATATTTGCATTAACTCAGATATAAGTAACCTAGTGATGTTTTAATGTACATAGCAGACTATGCACAGGTTAGATGCAAGGGACTAAAGAACTGCAGGTTTGGTACCAGCACTGAGCCTGGAACCTTCACACACACAGAAGGATAACCTGCCTAACAGTGTGGTAGTTTGAATTTATGTCCCCCATAGACTCAGGTGTTTGTTTATTTAATTTTTTGCCTTTTTTTTTCTTTTTTTTTAGTTTTTCGAGGTAGGGTCTCACTCTAGCCCAGGCTGACCTGGAATTCACTACAGAGTCTCAGGGTGGCCTTGAACTCATGGCGATCCTCCTACCTCTGCCTCCCAAGTGCTGGGATTAAAGGTGTGTGCCACCACGCCCGGCTTATTTAATTTTTGTTTGTTTGTTTTGCTTTTGTGAGGTAGGGTCTCATCTTAGCCCAGGCTGAATTGGAATTCACTATGTAGTCCCAGTGTGGCCTGGAACTCACAGTGATCCTCCTACATCTGCCTCCTGTGTGCTGGGATTACGGCATGTACCACCACAACTGGCTTGGATGTTTTACTAAAGCTTATAACCTGGATCTGCAGCCACCTGGCTGGAGGAGGTATCACTGGAGGCAGATCCTGGGGTCCAGCCCTAATGTGTGTTTAGGGGCGGATTGGATTCTCAGCCCCAATGTACGCAGAGCAGTCTGAGCTGTGGCTTATCAGCTTGCTGCCCATTTGTGCTTGCTGCTTTTTTGTTTTTACAGACTTTTTGGCTGTTTCTCTCTGCTTGGATGTATGGAAGTTTCTTCTTATGCCACAGATGGAACTCCCTCCCACCCCCCTGCCAGATCTTGAAGCTTGAAATAAAACCTCTCCATCATGAACTGTGTCTAGCTTGAATGTTCAACCCAGCAATGTACAGCTGCCTACAAGCTGAAAGCTGGGAAAATGCCAGTTTACTTTTACTAAGCCTACCTGGTAGTTAGGATAGGCAGGTAAGTAACAGATCACTGACCGTCAGCATTACTTACCAATGATAGCTGACGGCTTGAGTGTATTCACTGCATCTTCGAAAGTATCAGGTAGGTTCTCGGGGGCTGAGTGAGTGAATGGCTCCTGGTAACTATCTATTTTAGCAGTCCGCCCCTGAATGTGTTGATAAGATACAGCACTTTTAGCACCACATATTGAAGATTAAGAGAAAAGACATGAATTATGAAGTACAAACATAAAATAAGACTTTGCATTTATTTTCCTCTTTTACCTATGTCTTCAAATTCTAACTTCAGTGCCCCAAAATATAGCACATGTATCATATCCCATTGTACCTCACAACATTCTAACCTCACTCAAACACTCCCTCTATAAAGTCCATCAATACTGCACAAAAGCTAGACAGCTTTTATCTGGGCTACATGAGTTTTATTTTTATTTATTTGAGAGACAGAGAGAGAAAGAGGCAGATAGCAAGAGAGAGAATGGGCGTGCCAGGGCCTCTGGCCACTGCAAACGAACTCCAGACATATGTGCCACCTTGTGTATCTGGCTTATTTGGGTACTGGGGAAAGAAACCTAGCTCCTGATGCTTCACAGGTAAGCACCTTAAGTGCTAAGCCATCTCTCCAGGCCCTAGATGAGTTTTAGAATTAAGATTTTTTTTTTTAAATTTTAGAAATATAAAATAGCAATTACAAATACTATATATATAGCCTACCGAGAGGATAGTAAGCAGACTAAACAGACCTGTGAACAGTTACACCAAGTAAAAAGGCTTGTTTATTTTTGATGCGAGGAAGTGAACCCAGAACCTTGAGTATATAAAAATGCTCTGCCATTGACCTCCCAGTTTTTTCTTTGTTGTGCAGTTTTTTAAAGGTAACAAGATATGAATACCAGGAATACAGGCTTCTTATACTGTCCTCAAGACTACCAAAGCTCTTCAGATGGGCTTTTTATAAGAAACTGTAAATTTTGAAATGGATGGCAGAGTTTAGGATCACCAGAAGAGAATGGAAGCCTAAGGCCCATATGTCAAGCAACCAGGAATTTGCTGTAGTTAGCAACACCACATTCATTCTAGACCTGCTCTGCAATTCAGATAAAGGGCAGCAGCATAACACTGGATGAAAATCAACACTACAGGGCTGGAGAGATGGCTTAGCCTTTAAGGTGATTACCTGCAAAGCCCTGGGCCCATGTAAGCCACATGCACAATGTGGCACATGCACGGAAGTTTGCTTGCAGTGGCTGGAGGCCCTGGTGCACCCATTCTCTCTCTCTTTCCCTCTCTCACTCTCTCAAACACATAAATAAAATTTTAAAAAAAATAAAAAAGAAAAGAAAATCAGCACTTCAAAGTAAAGTATAAACTGTGAGGCACTGGAAAGGTACACGCTCCACACAGAAAGGTGATGCCTGAAAACCATTCTATTTCGTGTATCAGCAAACACTGTGCTTACAGCACCCCGGGAAGACCGCGGCTTAACAAGCAGAGGGGAAGCTTTAGTCAGGCAAGATTCTCAGGTTCTGAGTCTGCCCCCAACGTTGATGACTTTGGAAAAAATCCTTGAACATTTTAAACTTGTTTCTGTGATTGGAAAATTTCATAGGACTCCTCCCATACAAATTATATATATATATAAAAAACCAAAACCCAACCTCCCTACAATAAACACCATATGAATTTTGAGAGGACTAAAGAACAGATGCAATCTCCTCACAATATCTGGTATACTCCAAATTACTGTTATTATCTTAAATTATGTGTGATTTAAATGTCAAAGATTTTTACACCTTAAATTTTAATTTATGTTTTTGTTTTAGTAGAATACTGAAAGGAAAAGAATTTCAGAACCAGAGCCAAGTACACGGAGGTGGCCTGCTGCATAGTTAAGTAGCAAGAATTCTTGTGATTACATTATGATGCAAGTACAGCTGCACTGCACACCACTTAGTTCACCTTAAAACATAATCACTGCAAGGAAGGAAGGCTCAGAGAGTGCTGCAATAATGCAGGAGAGATCTTTATCACCCATAGATGGGTTTCAGAAACACATACTTTTTGTTCCTGCAAAGGGTCCACAGGTTTCTATTAGATTGCTATAGGAAATTACGATTAAGTAGTTAAGGAATTTTTGCTTAAACATTAGATGTGGACTGGAGAGATGGCTCAGTGGTTAAAGAAAATTGCTTGCAAAGCTTGACGGGCTGGGTTTGATACACCTGGAGTTCATATGTAGTGGCAGGAGGTCCTGGCGTGTCCGTACTCTTTTTCTGTCTGTCTGTCTGTCTCAAATAAATAAAAATATTTTTTAAAAAAATCAGATGTACTCTTCTGGTTAATATGGCAGCACAGTAGCTACACAAGGCAGCCTAAGGGGGAAAAAGGCAGAAAAATATCACAATACACTCTTCTACCCAAAATGAAGGTGTTTAAGGAATTATTAATCCCAGCAGAGAAGCAGGAGAGTCCCAGAGGCAAGCATACAACCAGCCAGAATTGGCTCCAACCATGGCCCTGTCTGAGCCAGCAGGAGCAGTACTACGGTGAAGGGACTATCCACTCACAACAGCCTCACAAAACCACAAATCCTGGAGAAGACAACAGAGACCAGCTGAGCAGCTCCTGAGGGAGAAGACGACGACGGGGAGCAGCTGAGCGGCGCCTGAGGGAGAAGATGACGGGGAGCAGCTGAGCGGCTCCAGAATAACGTTAAGCACTCCCCACAGCCTCCCCTCCCCAAACCTCTAGTACCTGGGTCCACTGCAGACCTTGGCTACCACTCAGCCACACAGCAGATCACCAGCCCAACCCGCCTCATCAAGTCCATAGTGCAAAAGCAAGAGGAAACCAGGTGGGTACTCAGCGTAGGTGAGACCCGAAGCCATCCAAAAACGTAACAGGGACTACTTACATTGGATCAATACCTGCCCCAAAGCCAGGTATTCAGGCCTGCACTGGAAGAAATAACTGCACCTTCCATGTCAGGGCAGGTTATGTGTTTTTAGACTTGACTGATATAGTTTTCGTCAGCTTTGCCATTCTTAAATAAGTTGTTTACTAGAGTTGACTTTTGTTGCTTTTGATATTTCCTGATATATGATGCCTTTTTGTATTTTTGTTCTGTCATTCTTGGGGCCAGGGTCTCACTTGGATCCAGGTTATTTGGAACCCATTACAGACCAGGAATCTCAGCCTCCCAGTCAAGAGGATCAAGGGTGTGAGTCAACACATACCCTTGAAGACTTTGGGTTTGTTATATTATCAGTTTTCTTAATCCCCACTCTGCTGGTTTTGACTGAATTATATATGTATATTGCTCAACTGAATTTTAAAATTTCCTGTATTTTGCTCCATACAGTCTACTAGAACACTTGCATAGCAAGCAAGCTCAATACGAGGGTCACTTCTGCTATTACCCTAGGAGTAATATAACAGCCACAACTGGCACCTGAGACACCTGCACTGACATATGCAACTTCTGATTTGCACCTCCAAGAATATACCAGGTAATTAGAAAACCCAAGCACTGAATTGACTAAAGATGTAAAAATATCTACATTATAGGAAAAGAACAAAATATCAAGACAGTAATTCTACCAAAAATTATCAACCAATCAGAAATGACCTCCAGTGAGACTGATGTCTGACAAAAAATTCAAAAAAATAACTATGTTCAAAGAAACCAAAGGAATCGAAGAAGAAAACAAACTCCTAAAAGAATCTCAAGAGAACATAGGAAACCAATTTAATGAAATAAGGAGGTCAGCACTCGGGAGGCAGAGGTAGGAGGGCCACAGAGAGTTTGAGGCCATCCAGACACTACACAGTGAACTCCAGGCCAGTCTGGGCTAGAGTGAGACCCTACTTCAAAAAACTAAAACAGGGGCTGGAGAGATGGCTTAGCGGTTAAGCGCTTGCATGTGAAGCCTAAGGACCCCGGTTCAAGGCTCAATTCCCTAGGACTCACATTAGCTAGATGCACAAGGGGGTGCATGCGTCTGGAGTTTGTTTGCAGTGGCTGGAGGCCCTGGCATGCCCATTCTCCCTCTCTCTGTCTCTCTCTCTCTGCCTCTTTCTCTGTCTGTCGCTCTCAAATAAATAAATGAAAATGAACAAAAAATTAAAAAAAACTAAAAATAAAAAATAATTAAATAAGGTCAATATAAGACATGAGTAAGGAAATAGAAATACTGAAGAAATACCAATCAGAAATACTAGAAAAGCAAAATATAGTGGGTCAAATAAAAAACTCTAAAGCTGGGCGTGGTGGTGCATGCCTTTAATCCCAGCACTCAGAAGGCAAAGGTAGGAGGATTGCTGTGAGTTCGAGGTCATCCTGAGACTCCATAGTGAATTCCAGGTCAGCCTGGGCTAGAGTGAGACCCTACCTTGAAAAACCAAAAAAAGACCTCTAGAAAATCTTACTAATAGAATGGATCAAGGAAAGGACAGAATATCTAAACTAGGAAGAGAAGTGGCACATCTAGTACAGTCCAACAAAGAGAAACACAAACTAATAGGAAGATATGAATGGGAATTACAAGACATT
Organism: Jaculus jaculus; assembly: GCF_020740685.1. Taxonomy (NCBI): domain Eukaryota; kingdom Metazoa; phylum Chordata; class Mammalia; order Rodentia; family Dipodidae; genus Jaculus; species Jaculus jaculus. The sequence goes on from NC_059103.1 coordinate 38,986,763, forward strand.
TAAGGCACTGTGAAGAAACCAAACACAAGAATTCAGGGTATAGTAGGGGAAGTTCACTCCAAAGGCACAGTAGGTATTTTCAACAAAATAATAGAAGAAAGCCGGGCATGGTGGCCTTTAATCCCTGCACTCGGGAGGCAGAGGTAGGAGGACTGCCATGAGTTCGAGGCCATCCTGAGACTCCATAGTGAATTCCAGGTCAGCCTGGGCTAGAGTGAGTCCCTACCTTGAAAAAGAAAGAAAGAAAGAAAGAAAATTTCCCCTAAATAAGGAAAGAGATGCCAATCCAGATATGGGAAGCATTTAGAACATGGAATAGACAAAACCGGGACAGAACCTCTCGTTACTGTATTATAATTAAATTACTAAACATACAAACCCAAGAAAATACATTGAAAGCAGTTACAGAGAAAAAGCAACTCACATGTAAAGGCAAGCCCATTAGAGTAACAGCAGATTATTCAACACAATCTTTAAAAGCCAGAAGGGCTTGGAATGATTTAAGTTCTGAAAGATAACGGCCGTCAACCAAGATTACTATATCCAGCAAAGCTATCTGTCAATAAGGACATTCCACAACAAAAACAGGTTAAAGGAAGATATGCTCACTAAACCAACTCTACAGAAAATAACTTCATACTTAAAAGAGAAAGAAAAGGACACACATGAGAAAGTGGGAAAAAATAAACTATATTCAAATACAAGAAAGTAAAGGAGAAATAGGAAGCACTACAAAACAAGAATGGTGGGAATAAACACATACCTTTTTTTAATTAACTTTTTTCATTTTTATTTATTTATTTGAGATTGACAGAGAGAGAGAGAGAGAGAGAGAGAGAGAGGCAGCTAGATAGAAAGAATGGGTGCGCCAGGCCCTCCAGCCACTGCAAATGAACTCCAGATGCGTGCGCCCCTTTGTACATCTGGCAAACGAAGGTGCTGGGGAATCAAGCCTCGAACCAGGGTCCTTAGGCTTCACAGGCAAGCACTTAACCACTAAGCCATCTCTCGAGCCCATAAACACATACCTTTCAGTAATAACTCTTTTTAAAAAAAATTTTATTAACATTTTCCATGATTATAAAAAAATATCCCATGGTAATTCCCTCCCTGCCCCCCACACTTTCCCCTTTGAAATTCCATTCTCCTTCATATTACCTCCCTATCTCAATCATTGTACTTACATATATACAATACCAATCTATTAAGTACCCTCCTCCCTTCCTTTCTCTTCCCTTTATATCTCCTTTTTAACTTACTGGCCTCTGCTACTAAGTATTTTCCTTCTCACGCACAAGCCCTATCATCTGTAGCTAGGATCCACATATAAGGGAGAACATGTGGCGCTTGGCTTTCTGGGCTTGGGTTACCTCACTTAGTATAATCCTTTCCAGATCCATCCATTTTTCTGCAAATTTCATAACTTCATTTTTCTTTACTGCTGAGTAGAACTCCATTGTATAAATGTGCCACATCTTCATTATCCACTCATCAGTTGAGGGACATCTAGGCTGGTTCCTTTTCCCAGGTATTATAAATTGAGCAGAAATAAACATGGTTGAGCATGTTCTTCTAAGGAAATGAGATGATTCCTTCAGATATATGCCTAGGAGTGCTATAGCTGGGTCATATGGAGGATCAATCTTTAGCTGTTTTAGGAACCTCCACATTGATTTCCACAATGGCTAGACCAGATTGCATTCCCACCAGCAGTGTAGAAGGGTTCCTCTTTTTCCACATCCCCGCCAGCATTTATGATCATTTGTTTTCATGATGGTGGCCAATCTGACAGGAGTGAGATGGAATCTCAATCAAGTTTTAATCTGCATTTCCCTGATGACTAGTGACGTAGAACATTTTTTTAGATGCTTATATGCCATTCGTATTTCTTCCTTTGAGAATGCTCTATTTAGCTCCATAGCCCATTTTTTGATTGGCTTGTTTGATTCCTTATTAGTTAACTTTTTGAGTTCTTTGTATATCCTAGATATTAATACACACACACACACACACACACACACACACACACACACACACATATATTTGGTGAAGATTTTTTTTCCCATTCTGTAGGTTGCCTCTTTGCTTTTTTCAGTGTGTCCTTTACAGTGCAAAATCTTTGTAATTTCATGAGTTCCCAGTGATTAATCTGTGGTTTTATTGCCTGAGCAATTGGGGTTGTATTCAGAAAGTCTTTGCCAAGACCATATGTTGAAGGGTTTTCCCTACTTTTTCCTCTAGCAGTTTCAGAGTTTCAGGTCTGATGTTAAGGTCTTTAATCCATTTGGACTTAATTCTTGTGCATGGCGAGAGAGAAGGATCTATTTTCATCCTTCTGCAGATATATATCCAGTTTTCCCAACACCATTTGCTGAAGAGGCTGTCTTTTCTCCAATGAGTATTTTTGGCATTTGTATCGAATATCAGGTGGCTACAGCTACCTGGGCTTACATCTGGGTCGTCTGTTCTGTTCCACTGATCTACATGTCTGTTTTTGTGCCAGTACCATGCTGTTTTTGTTACTATGGCTCTGTAGTATAGGTTAAAATCAGGTATAGTGATACCACCAGCTTTATTTTTGTTGCTCAGTATTATTTTAGATATTCGAGGATTTTTGTGATTCCAAATGAATTTTTGGATTGTTTGATAGGGATTGTATTAAATGTGTAGATTGCTTTTGGTAAGATTGCCATTTTCACAATATTGATTCTTCCAATCCAGGAACAAGGGATGTTTCTCCATTTTCTAGTGTCTTCTGCAATTTCTCACTTGAGTGTTTTAATGTTCTCATTGTAGAGATTCTTTACTTCCTTGGTTAGGTTTATTCCAAGGTCCTTTATTTTTTTTTTTTTTGATGCAATTGTAAATGGGACTGATTCTCTGAGTTCATCCTCTGTTGTTTGTTGTTAGCATATATGAAGGCTACTGATTTCTGTGTATTTGTTTTGTATCCTGCTACATGGCTGTAGGTTTTGATCAGCTCTAACAGTTTGCTGGCAGAGTCTTTAAGGTCCTTTATGTATAGAATCATGTCATCTGCAAATAATGATAACTTGATTTCTTCCTTTCCAATTATATCCCTTTTATGTGTGTCTCTTGCCTTATTGCTATGGCTAAGACTTCCAAAACTATATTAAATAAAAGTGGGGACAGTGGACACCCTTGTCTTGTTCCTGATTTTAGTGAAAAAGTTTCCAGTTTTTCCCCATTTAGTAATATGTTGGTCAATAATAACTCTTAATCTCAATGGCCTCAATGATCCAACCAAAGACACAGGCTTACAGACTGGATTAAAAGGCAGGATCCTTCTGTTTGTTGTCTCCAAAAAACTCATCTCTCCATAAAAGATAAACACTGTCTTAGGATGAAAGGATGGAAAATGGTATATTTAGCAAATGGGCCTATGAAAACAGCAGGTGTTGCTATCTTAACAGCTGAGAGGGTAGACTTCAGACCAACATTAGTAAGTCAAGATAAAGAAGAATACTTTATATTGATTACAGGAACTCTCCAACAGAAGGACATTACAATCCTAAACATATATGCACCTAGCATGGTGCTCCCAATTTCATTAAATAAAAATGACTAGACTTAAGGTCACAGATAACAACAAGCACAATTGCAGTGGGAGACTTAAATACCCCACCCTCATCAAGCGACAGGTCACCACAGCAAAAACCGAACAGAAACATCTGCATTAAATGACATCATAGAATAAAACAGAGCTAACAGATATCTGCAGGATGTTCCATCCAAATGCTTCAGAACACACATTCTTCTCAGCAGCACATAGAACACTCTCTAAAGTAGACCATGTACTAGGACACCAAACAAATCTTAACAAATATAGGAAAACTGAAACAATTCCTTGAACTCTATCTGATCCCTCTGAGATTAAACTACAAATCTACAGGCAAGAAAAACTACAGCGGGCTGAAGAGATGCCTGTGAAGCCAAAGGGCTCATGTTCAACTTTCTGGGTGCCACATAAGGAGATGCCCAATGACACAAGCACACAAAGTTGCATATGTGCACGAGGGGGCGCACATGTCTGGAGTTTAATTACAGTGGTTGGAGGCCCTGGTGTGCCAATTTCCTCTCTCTCCCACTCTTGCATTTAAAGGAAAACAAAGGCAATCTGTTGGGTTTGCCTCAAAACAAAAGAAAAACTATACAGCATATACAAAATCATGGAAACTAAACAGTACACTATTAAATGATGGATGGGTCACTGAAGAAATCAAGGATATCAAAAAATTCATAGAATCATAATTAAATGTAGCGATAACACAACATATGTGGTAGTTTGAATAAATAGGCCCCCTAATATATTCAGTGTTTTATTAGTTTGTAGTTTGGATCTGCAGCCACTTGGCTGAAGGAAGGAGTTATTGGGCAAATCTTAAGGTGTGGTGATGAGTTTCAAATTCCAATCTAAAGATATGCAAAGTGGTCTAGAGGGATGGCTTAGCTGTTAAAGCATTTGCCTGCAAAGCCAAAGGGCCCAGGTTCGATTCCCCAGGACCCACGTTAGCCAGATGCATAAGGTGGCGCATATGTCTGGAGCTCGTTTGCAGTGGCTGGAGATGCTTGTGTGCCCAATCTCTCTGTCAAATAAAAAAAATATATATTTAAAGATATGCAAAGTGCCTAGTTCCACGTGGAGATCCTGAAGTGTGTTGTGTGGCTTTTGGCTTGTGGCTTTCTCTCTCTGCCTGGTCCTTTAAGAGGGGGCCAACTTCTACCATCATGAAACTTCTCCTGGATCTGTAAGCTTCAATAAATATCCCTTCTTCCATAACTGTACCTGGTCTGTGACTCCATCTCAGCAAACCTGAAGCTTTAAGTACCTATATTAAGAAGTTAGAAAGGTCGCAAGTAAACAACTTAATACTTCACCTCAAGGCCTTGGAATACGAAGAATAAGGCAAACTGAAAATCAGTAGATGGGAAATAGAAAATAGAAACAACAATGGGCTGGAGGGATGGCTTTAGCAGTGAAGGTGCTTGCATGTGAAGCCCAAGGACTCAGGTTTGGCTCCACAGTACCCATGTAAGGCCAGATACACAAGGTGGCACATGTGTCTGGAGTTCTTCTACAGTGGCTAGAGGCCCTGGCATGCCCATTCTATCTGTCTCGTTCTCTCTCCAATAAATAAGTAAGTTTTAAAAAATCAATAGAAACAACAACACAAACAATACATAGAATCAAAGGACTGAGGGTGGTGACACACACTTTTTTTTTTTTTTCCGAGGTAGGGTCTCACTCTAACTTAGGCCAGCACTGGGATTAAAGGTATGTGCCACCATGCCTGGCTTGACACACACTTTTAATTCCAGCATTTGGGAGTAGGAGGATTGCTGTGAACATCAGACCACCCTGAGTCTACATAGTAAATTCTAAGTCAGCCTGGGCTAGAGCAAGACCTCACCTTGAAAAACCTAAATAAATAAATAAAAGAATCAAAGAAAGAAAGAGTTGACTCTGAAAGGATACACAAGATTGATAAAACCTTAGTAAATCTGGGGCTGGAGAGATGGCTTAGCGGTTAAGCGCTTGCCTGTGAAGCCTAAAGGACCCCGGTTAGAGGCTCAGTTCCCCAGGTCCCACGTTAGCCAGATGCACAAGGGGGCGCACGCATCTGGAGTTCGTTTGCAGAGGCTGGAAGCCCTGGCGCGCCCATTCCCTCTCTCTCCCTCTTGTCTTTCTCTCTGTGTCTGTCGCTCTCAAATAAATAAATAGAAAAAAAAAAAAAAAACCCTAGCAAATCTTATCGAGAGAAGAGCTCAGAGTGGTGGTGCATGGCTTTAATCCCAGCGCCTGGGACCCAGGTTCAATTCTCCAGGACCCATGTAAACCAGATGCATAGGGTGGAACATGTGTCTGGAGTTCATTTCCAGCAGCTAAAGGACCTGGCAGGCCAATTCTCTTTACCTGCTTCTTTCTCTCTCTCAAATACATTAAAATTAAAAATAAAAAGACAAAAAACTTAGTTCTAAGCTGAGTGTCATGGCACACTCCTTTAACCCCGGTACTTGGAGGAAGAGGTAGAAGGATCATTGTTGAGTTTGAGGAAACCCTGAGACTATATAGTGAATTCCAGGTCAGCCTGGGCTACAGCAATGATCTACCTCAAAAACAATAACAACAACAACAAAAAAAAAAACCCTAAAAAATAAAAACACTTAGTTTTAGGCCCAGGGCCAGGGCTTGTTGCCCAGTAGCAGAATGCTTGCTTAGCATGCAGAAGATTCCAGGCCCAATCCTATAAGCCTCAAAAAAAAAAACAAAAACAAAAACAAAAAAACCAAAAAGCAAAAAACAAACCCTCAAGTTTTAATAAGTTAAATACAATCATAATGGCTAAGTGAGCTCTTAAGAGCCTAAGAACAGTGAGAAAGATGAAGTCTGGAGCCAAAAGGCAGATTATGATTTAAGTATGAAGGAAGAGTCTCTGTAAAAGAAGAGACTGGAAGGTCTCTGGTGAGAACACCGGCGAAGATCATTAAGATCATCAATGGGGAGGTCCACTGCCTGCAGGATTTTAAGAAATGATACTATTTAAACAATCCAACAAAATGTCACAGCTACACTCTTGCTTTCCCATGTTTTAATCATCTTACCTTAACTAATAAACCATGCTTGTCAAACATCCAGATTTTCTTTTGTGCCTCTTCTTCTGAGAGGCCATTTTCGACCATAGACATCACTATCAGATTTGCAATTCCAAGAGCTGCCTGCCCAACACAACAGATAACAATGAAGAGTAGAGGATGAAGTACTGAGTTACTTATCTACAAAGACTGTAGCCAACATGCTGTCATTCCTTCTACTTCTAGAGGACAGTGCTGGGTTTAAATATTACAAATGGATCTGGAGATTAAAATTAGGGCAAATTGTAAAAAGGGGTCTGCAACATTAGAAAAATAGGGGGTGGCCTTCTTTCTGCTGCTCTCTCAAATAAATAAATAAGAAACATTTAGCTCAGCACTTGAGAAGCAAAGGTATGAGGAATTGCTATCAGTTCAAAGCCACAATGAGAGACTATATAGTGAATTCCAGGTCAGCCTGGATTAGAGCAAAACTCTACTTTGAAAAACCAAAAACAAACAAACAAACAAAAAAAACCAAAAACAGGGGTGGGGGAAGGGTTCAAGGATTAACAACTCTGGTTCATGGGGCTGGAGAGATGGCTCAGTGGTTAAAAGTGCTTGTTTGCCAAGCTTGTTGGCCAGGGTTTGATTCCTCAGTACCCACATCAAATCAGATACACAAAGTAGTGCATGTGTCTGGAGTTCATTCACAGGGGTTAGTGACCCTGGTGCACCCCTATTCACTCACTCCCTTTTTCTCTGCTTCTTTCTCTCTCTCTCCCTTAAATAAATAAATAAAATGACACACTTAAAAGGGGGGGTAGGGTTGGCAGGGGAGAAAGCTTAGCCAGTAAGTGCCTGCCATGCAAGCATGAGGACCCAAGTTCTGATCCCTAGACCTCATGTAAAAGCAGGGTGTGGCAGCACACATAGCACATGCCTGTCATCTCAGTGCTAGGGAGGCAGAGACAAGAGGACCCCTGAGGATCGCTGGCTAGCTAGTCTAGTTAAATGGGTGAGCTTGGGGTTCAGTGAGAGATCCCGTCTCAAAAAGAAAGAAGGGAGGGTGTGCACATCTGCTTACACGTGCATACACTGTACACGTATACCCTACCACCTCTACTACACACACACATCTCCCAGCTGCTCAATGCTCCCACGTTAACTGTGTGCTGGAAGTAGGACCTGGTGGTATAGTACTTATGCACAGAGAGCCACTTGTGTCTTTAAGTACTTTTGAATGGGCTAGGTACAGAAAATATACAGTAAGGTTGAATTTCCTAATGGACAAATGGATACAATGATAATTCGTAAAGCTTATGTCATAATGGTATCTTAGTCCCGTTTCTATTGTCACAATAGAATATCAGAGACTGTGTAGTTTATAAAGAATAAAATTTAGCCAGGTGTGGTGGCGCACGCCTTTAATCCCAGCACTCGGGAGGCAGAGGTAGGAGGATCATGGATAGTTCAAGGCCACCCTGAGACCACACAGTTAATTCCAGGTCAGCTTGGACCAGAGTGAGACTCTTACTTCGAAAAATCAAAAAAACAAAAAACCAATAAAATTTATTCAGTTCATACACAAAGAAAAGACAGGGAGCAAATGAATAATACAGTTCATGTTGACATCTGACATTCATGTACCATTCTCCATGAAACCATGATCTACGTATACCAACATGCACAGCCACTCAAAAATTAAAAATAAAATAAATTATAAAAAGCTGGGTGTGGTGGCACATGCCTTTGATCCCAGCACTTGGGAGGCAGAGGTAGTAGGATCGCTGTGAGTTCAAGGCCACCCCGAGACTACAAACTGAATTCCTGGTCAGCCTGAATTAGTGTGAGACCCTACCTCAAAAAAAAAAAACCAAAAAAAACCCCCCAAAAAACAACAACAAAAAAACTTACCTCTCCTGCTCCAAGAAATAAGATTTTGTGTTCTGAGATGGGTTTATTGATAACTTTTTGGGCTGCGAGAAGGCCAGCTAGGGCAACTGCAGCTGTCCCTAAAAAATCAAAGATGTTTAAAATGAAAAAGCACATTACATTGCTTAAAAAATATACATCAGACCTCTGGTTTCCCTTTCACTTTACCTTGAATGTCATCATTGAAGGTACAATATTTTTCCCGGTATTTTCTCAAGAACCTGAAGGCATTATGGTTTCCAAAGTCTTCAAACTGAATAAGCACATTCCGGCCATACCTAAAAAAGCAAACCACATAATAACTGCATTGAAAACACTCTCATTAAATAGATTTCCTGTTTAATATTTGTTATGACACGATCTGAAAATAGCATATCATATCAGCTCAATACCCTTTAAAGTTTCAAGAGCTTGGACAAAGCAAAAGGCAAAATTCAGAAATAACAAAAATTATGTGGTAATGGAAGAGAATATGGCAGCACAATGGGCCCATGAGACATCTGTGTAAACTATTTCTAAAGGTCCTGGAGGGTATCTAGTGCATACAAGCAATAAATAACTCCATAAAAAGGAAGAGACTGCATAGTCCTATTAAGTAACACTGAGGACTCCGAATGCTGTGAGTTCCAGGCCAGCCTGAGCAACAGAATGAATTCTAGGTCAGCATGGGCTAAAATGAGACCCTGCTTCAAAACAACAATAAAAACAAAACAAAAGAAAAAGAAGGGCTAGGGAGAAGCCCAAGGATCAATAGCACTTGCTTACAATGGCTGCTGGCCTGGGTTCAATTCTTCATCCAGGTAAAGCCAGGCACAACAAGTGCCATGGTGTCTGGAATTTGTCAGCAAGCCATAACACACAGGTACACGCATAAAAATAAAGAACACAAGCAAAAGAAGTGGTTTAAAAAGAAGGTATGATGACTTAGGAAAAATAAAAACTAACTGTGAAATCTTAAAAGCCAGGATGCAACTCGATTTGCACTAAAGGAAGAAGCCAGCTAAGGTATGCTGGGAGGGAAGAAAGCATCCTGAAGGCCAACTTAGAGATGCCGTCACTGAGAAAAGCCCTCAGTGGAAAGGCAGAGGGGAGGGGACATAAGAGGATAACTTAATGGGGACATGACCAATTTGAAATATTTTCCTAAAGCTTCCAACAAAAATTGTTATTAAAACAAAGGCGAGCCAGGAGTGGTGCAGGCCTGGAATACCAACACTTGTGAGGCAGAAGATCAGGGAACAGGAGCATTCGTCTCTCTGCTGACACCATGTGACCAGCTCCATCAAGCTTGTCTTGTGCCTGCCCCACCTCACACAGTGATCTTGTTTTCTTTTGGTTATTTTGTCACAGCAATATAGAAAACAACTTATACACAGCCTGGTCTAGATGAGACCCTATCTCAAAAAAAAAAAAAAAAAACCCCACAAAATAGGGCTGGAGAGATGGCTCAATGGTTAAGGCACTTGCCTGCAAAGCCAAAGGAGCCAGGTCCAATTCCCCAGGATCCAGGTAAGCCAGATGCACAAGGGGGCACATGCGCCCTTGGCATGTCCACTTTCTCTCTCTTAAAACACCCACCCACCCAAAATATGCTGCAGGGGAGCATCCGAGCAGTGGTGCAAGCGAGCCTGGCCATTTGTGAGGACGGCTGGCAGGGCGGTGCAATGAGGGTTGCCAGCGGAAGTGAACGCAGACTTCCCTCCATACGTCTGGTTAACGCCAGAAAAACAGAACACCAGGCGCATCACTGGACAGGAAAGAACAAAAGTTCCCAAAACTTAGTCTCCCCTTTGCAAACACCGGGTAGACAAAGGAAAGCAAAGCAGAATGAAGCCTCCATGCTCCCCACCACTCAGGTGCCTCGTGTCTCTCATATATATAAGCTTTTAAAGATACCTGTCAGTAATTGCTTTCATAAACTCATCAATCAGATCATCATAAAGTTGAGAGCGATCTCGTTTCTGATACAAGCCCATGTAAAATGGATCTTTTAAGAGTGCCTGTATAAGAAATCAAATGTAAACATAAAATCATATTACATTATTAGACAGACATAAAATAAAAACTGCAATCCTTTTAGAAATTTTCATAGGTTTAACTTACTATTACTCATATAACAGTGAGTTTAAGAAAAGCTTCAGATCTACACATAAGATTTTCCCATTTCAAACCGTCTTCAGAAGGCAACCATGATGAGTTAAAGAAAAAGAGAAGGGAGGCAAAGGGGAAGAATGGTATCACTCACGTTGTTGTCAGTTCCCACGTCAATGCACACTGGTAGGCACCTCTCGGGCCGTATTCCCGCACAGGCTGTATATAAGCAAAGCTTTCCTACTGGAATTCCCATTCCATAGACACCCAGATCTCCAAGACCCAGAATTCTCTCTCCATCAGTCACCACCACGGCCTTTATCACAAACAAGCAAGTAGCAGTCAAAAACAGCACTACAGAAATGCATCTTTACTCTCACTTTAAAAAATAAAACTGTTTATAATATCACTTCCAGTGTAAACCCATGAAGCATACTTAACCTAGGATAAGCATTAACTAGATCGTTTTTCTTTGGTCTGGGAACAGAATGCTTATGACTTTTGAACCCATTTAAATATTTCCAAAAGACTTATATGGGAGAAGCAAACAAAATTCTAAGGAAGAGAGTACTGTAATAAAAAGAGTTTAGAAATAGTGTGACACCCCAAAACAATAACCTCAGCCAAACAAAATAACAACAACAAACCCTACTATCAAAAGTAGAGAAAGATCTAGAATTTAAAAATAAATGCACCTACACCTAAGGCTTTAAGATGATACTGTAAGCTTCGTTATTTTACCAATTTTTTTCTAAATTATCTAACAATTTTTATTTTTTTCTGGGGGAAAAGGGTATTAGGCAGGGTCTTGTGTAGTTCAGGCTGGCCTTTAACTCCTTATACAGCCAAAAGATGACCTTAAACTCTTTTTAGGAGGGGGTGTTTTCAGGTAGGGTCTTGCTCTAGCCCAAGCTGACCTGGAAATCAATATATACTCTCACACTGGCTTCAAACTCACAGTGATTCTCCTACAGTGGTAGCCTCCTGAGTGCTGAGATTAAAGGCATGGTGACACCATGGTCAGCTATGGCCTTAAGCTCCTCCTACCTCTACCTGCTGGGATTTCAAGCATGCAGCACCACAGTAGAACCATTCATTAGTGTTTACTTTTGTAAAGATGATGTAATCAAGGCAAGTAAAATTATTGCCTCTAACAAGCACAAAAGCCTACTGAAAGATCTGGATATATGTTCTTAAATTCTGTTTTACAGGAGATAACTATATGACCATGGTTTATATTTGCTATATTTAAAACTCTTTTGAGACTTCTTTCTCCCTTCCTCCTCATCTTCTCTTCTTCCCCCAACCCCTAGGATCTCAACTTTGCTATACAGCAGAGGATGACTGTGAACTTCTGATTCTCCTGCCTCCACCTGTGGAGTACTGGAACTACGGGTGTGTAGCCCCAGGCCAGGTTTATGATGTGCTAGGATCCAAACTAGGGCTTTATGCATGTATCCCTACCCCCAAGTGTTTCTTATTTGCTAATGATCTATATCTAGCTTATAATTAAAGACAAAAAGACATTAACCTCTGCCCAGAACAAAAGCTGTTATAACACCTTTTCTTTTATGTTTGTCTTTATTTTCTTTCTTTCTCTCTCTCTCTCTCCTTCCCTCCCTTTCTTTCTTTTATCAGAGAAAAGGTCTCATGCATCCCAGGTTGGCCTTGAACTTGCTGTGTAGGGGAGGATGATATTAAAAACTTCTGATCCTCCTGCCTCCACTTCCCAAATGCTGAGCTTATAGGTATGCACCACCACCCCTGGTTCAGGGGTTTCTATTTTCTTCCTAGAATAACATTAGTGAAATAGAAGAGGCATAGAGACAAGGCAGGAAATTAAGGGGGCAGTGACTATGAAAGAGCTGTTTTGTACACTAGCTCCGATTTCTTTCTCAGAGTCAAATTCTGTACCAGTCATCTGTTTTAGAACTATCATCATCTCCTAGGACATGAAGCAATGTCGGCAGGTACACAGGTGCTAATAGATCAGAGCAACAATGAAAAACTATTCTTGGCAATTTAGAGTTCACTTACAAGGAAAAAGAAAACAGTGTGAAAAGGAGGGGTGTGCTCTTAGTACCTTAACATGATTTTCTGGCCAGTTATCCACAATTGATCTAACATGACCTCTGTCTGAGATTGAAATAAATAATCCCCTGCAACAGAACAAAAACACCTTTGCATTTCATGACAGTTTTTGGTTTAAGTTTTTGTCCATAATTGGAATATTTAAATATTGTAAGAAAATATCAAGATACAGTTTCATTCCCAAGCAAATTCAGCTATGTCACACTGATTTATTTCCAAATATTTTCAAGCATTTTGAACATTTTTCACATAGGGCTATAATGAAGATTACTGTTAAATCATATGATTATTTTAACCAAAGAGTAATATATCTATATGGCATATCCAAATCACCAACACCAAGAAGCATTGTAAGGCCTAATAAAATACTACTAAACTCAATGACACTGAAAGATTTAAATTTGAAGGAGCAGGAGAGGGAAGAAAATAAAAATGCACTCACATAAAGAAGCAGCACTTGGAACAGTAGAAAAAGTTATTTTCATTTCTTTAAATTTTTATTTATTTATTTATTTATTTATTTATTTTGGTTTTTTCGAGGTAGGGTCTCACTCTAGCCCAGGCTGACCTGGAATTCACTATGTAGTCTCAGGCTGGCCTTGAACTCATGGCGATCCTCCTAACCTCTGCCTCCCGAGTGCTGGGATTAAAGGCATGCACCACCACGCCCGGCTTCTTTAATTTTTTTTTTTTTATTGACAAAAGCTATATATTTATCATGCCCAATATGTAGCTTTTAAGTAGGTATACATTGTAGAATGCCTAACAACAACTACAGAAAACAAAACAAAAACCTCAGGGACTGGAGAGATGGCTTAGTGGTTAAGGTGCTTGCCTGCAAAGCCAGGTTCGATTTCCCCATGCCCACATAAACTAGATGCACATGGTGGTACATGAATCTGGAGTTCATTTGCACTGACCAGAGGCCCTGATGTGCCCATTCATACACACACAAACACACACTCTTTCTGCTTCTATCTCTTTCTTTAATAAATAGATTAAATATATATATATATATTTAATCTATTATATATATATATTTAATCTATTATATATATATATTTAATCTATTATATATAATCATATATATATATATATATATATATATATACACACACACACACATATATATACACACACATACACACACTCGGGATACTGTTCTCTAAATCGGATAATTAGGATTCAATAAAGGAAAGAGAAGTACAGAATAAGGAAACAGGTCAGGCAGAAATGGCCTCGTTGTCTTTGAACTTACTCTGATGTTTGCCTTTCCCCTGGTGTCTTTGGCATTACTGCAGTGTCAGTCAACAGTCTCGGCCTTTTCTGAACCATGGCTATGTCATTGTCTCATGAGCTTGTTACAATGCCAAGTCACCCATGATCTAATGACTAAGTAAGTAAAACAAATCTCTTGCAGAGGACACTGTGCAGTTATGAGATACAGCATCCAAAAGCCAAGCTCTGTATGTCTATCAGTTCTCATCTCTGGGTGCACATGAAAACCACACAAGGAACTTCTATGAAATGATCCCACTTGGCAGACTAACTGAATCAGAATCCCTAGAGGTGAAGTCTGGTCAGCAGTATTTCTGTTTCCTTCTATCCTTCCATCTGAGTGGAGAACCACTGTTCTAATAAGAAACTGCAGAAGGGCTTGATGAGATGGATAAACACTTAAAGGCATTAACTTGCAAAAGTCTGTCAGTCTTTGTCTGATTTATACTTGTAAAGCCAGATGCACAAAGTGGTGTATGTGCCTGGAGTTCATTTGCAGGAGCAAGAGGCCCTGTCATGTTCATTCTCAATCTCTCTAATAAATAAAGTATTTAAAAAACCTACAAAAGCAGCAAAGGGCTGAATGGTATTACAGAAATGTCTTAGATATGTTAGCTGAGGTCAGCATGCAGATTAGAACAGACAGTGCTCCTCAGTGTCGCACAATCATGGAGGGTCTTCACCGAATTTCAGACCAATCAGCCCTTTCTCCCTCAGCAGAATCTTGGGGATGGAAGGGAGAGGACAGGAGAGTTGTCAAGGTTCAACCTCTGCCATAATACCAACAGATGCTTCTTATGCACTCTAAAGTTAGAAGGAGTTACCAGACTAGATATCTCAGCGTCTATGTTTGTATCAGTGTGGATTAGCCATGGGAAAAAAACAAGGACCAAGGAAAACAATAGGTTAGAGAGGGCAGCATAACTAGTATGTATATAAACTTATAAAGAACCAACCTATCAGTCCTCTAAGTAGCTTTCACGGGTACTACCACCCCTGTCTGACAGGGAAGACAACATTCAGAGGGACTATGTAGCTCATCCAAGGACTGCAGGTGAACAGCCCATTCCAGTACTCCTTCCCTATAAGAGTTGGGAACAGCCAGACCCACTTGAAATTAAAATTTATGAAAGCTGATTTAAAAGGGGGGAGGGGAAATATTAGAAAATAAAGCTGCAAATAACTAGGGAAGCCCTTCACTTGGCAAACTGGCCAAAACTTTAATGATCACTACAAAAAGCACAGGATTCTTGTAATGATCGTGATACTTAACAGGTGAGAAATAATTCTATTATTTCTATGAAAAAAATATGAACATGTTGGTTTTTTTTTATTAACCTCTTTCAATATAAATTAAGCTTTTATGAGGTGGGCAACAGGGAGATAAGACTTTAACACATTGAAATCTAATTTGGTGTTATGGAATGATTTTTCTTATATAATAATAATTTACATATTTTTTAAAATAAGCCTTACTTAGGTCTTCTAAAGATGTGTCCATACTGGGAACAGGCAAGCCCAACTGTTGGTGTGTATACAATTGGCATTAGACTTTCGATATCATCCTGTAGTATTCTATAAAACAGTTTCTCATTTCTTTCTTGGATACCCATTATATAGATGTATCTGAAATTAAGCACAGTAAATAAGGTGAGTCAGCCTGCATGACAAATGGAATTTTTTTTGTTCATTTTTGTTTATTTGTTTGAGAGCAACAGAGAAAGAGGCAGAAAGAGAGAGAGAGAGAATGGGCGCAACAGGGCTTCCAGCCACTGCAAATGAACTCCAGACGCGTGCGCCCCCTTGTGCATCTGGCTAACATGGGTCCGGGGCAATCGAGCCTTTAACCAGGGTCCTTAGGCTTCACAGTCAAGCACTTAACCACTAGCCTATCTCTCTAGCCCACAAATGAAAATTTTGGTTTTTTAAAGTTAACCTTAGCAACCCTCCTAAAAATTTCCCCAAATCCTACATTACCACTCTTTAACATCCAGGAGTAAAAATTAGCAAAAATATAGATTTACTTAAAATGGTAGATGATGATATTTTTTTAATAGCCAGAGAAACAGTAGCTAAAGCTCTGTACAAAGCCTGAAAATAAAGAGATCACCACAAGAAACCTGTCTGCCAGGAGGCTGGCTTGTGAATAATAAATACAGAGATCACCACGAGAGGCCAATCTGCCAGGAGGCAGGCTGGCATGTGAATAGTAAATACAGAGATCACCAAGAGAAGCCAGTCTGCCAGGAGGCTGGCATGTGAATAAGGAAACAAAATGAGGTGTTAGTCATCCAAATGTTTACCAAACAGTACCTGTGCTAGGCACCATGCTGAATTCCAGGACATAGCAAGATACCCCTGGCAGTTTAAAATTCAGTGGGAGGCTGGAGAGATGGCTCAGCAGTTAAGACGCTTGCCTGTAAAGCCTAATGACCCAGGTTCATTTCCATAGTACCCACATACAGCCAGGCACACAAGGTGGTGCATGAGTTTGGAGTTCGTTTACAGTGGCAAGAGGCCTTAGTGCACACATTCTCATATTCTTTCTTCTTACATACAAACGAACAAATAAATCCAGTGGGTTTTAAGCATTAATTATAAGGTACAGGGAAGAGAAAGGCAGCCCAAGAAAGTCAATGGTCAATAGTATATAAACATGTAAATACCTTTCTTTAGTATTTTATTTACATAAATAAAATATAATGAGAGGGAGAGAGAATGAATATGAATGGGCACATCAGGGTCTCTAGCCACTGCAAACTAACTCCAGATGTATGCAACACCATGTACATCTGGCTTACATGGGTTCTGGGGAGTCGAACCTGGGTCCTTAGGTTTTGCAGGCAAGCACCTTAACCACTACACCATCTCTTGAGCCCTAAATAACTTCTTTTAAATATAAAGTGTGGTGCTGGAGAGAATGCTTACAGGTTAAAGGCACTTGCTTACAAGCCTGATAGCCTGGGGTGATTCTCCAGTAACCATGTAAAGCCAGACACAAAATTTGGAGTTTATCTGCAGTGCAGGAGGCCCTTCCTGGTGCACCCTAACACATACACACATGAAAATAAATTATATATAAATGTATATATAAAATAAAAAATAAGTGTGAAGAACAGGAACATATAGCTTGAAAACCACAAATTAGTTTGAGATTAATGTGTCTTAAATAAAACTTAGCTTTGCATCAACCTTGTTTCTTCTTCTCCTACCATGTGACCCAACAGGGAAATCAGACATCATTCTTACTTTCCTTCTCCCACTCTCCCCTCCGCAAGTACATCAAGACCTACAGTCTACCTGCGAAATATCTTTCAAAACTATTTCCTCCTACTCATAACCAGTCCAAGCAACTAACCAATCTTTATACAACTTTCCTTCCCTGCTCCAAACCATTGCTCTCTTAAAAACATTACCTGAGATCATTTCTATTCTCTTTAAAAGGCTTTCAAATGTCAGTAAAAGAAAGCTCTAACTCCTAAAATAGTAAGACCTCTGTATACTTCCAAGCCTCGTTTCCTCGGTACCGACCTACTTCTCCATTTCTGCAAATGCGCTGCAACTCTTATGAGGACATGGTGCAGTGGGCAGCCCTCTGCCTGACCCCTGCTGCCCAGGAACCGTCCCTTACTCTTATCTCCTAATGTAGCTTGGGGGCTGCTCTACCGACCCACCACGTGTATTTTCCTGTGTTTAAGCCCCACAGTACGTTATTACCTCTTCTGTATTCAATTCTGTATGGTTTTCAGATTATAGTACAGTCAAAAAATCCTAAAGTGATTCAGCATAGCAAAGGAAGTTACATGCAAATTTTCTCTCTTGAGCCATAATGAGTTATAGCTCTTGGGTAGCCATGCAAGCAACAGGGTCAGTAAATGGCATTTTGCCAAGTGTTAAGTTATGATATTTAGTAGATTGGGTATATTACATGCATCTTCAACATATAATACTTTCAATTTATGATGGGCTCATTAGGACATAAGTCCATCAAAGGTTGATAAGCTTCTGGAATCTGGATTTCCAAGAGTTAGCATCCAATTGTATTAATTGTCAAGTTGACAAGAATCACTTGGGAGGGATTATCTTTTTTTGAATGTTTTATTTACTTATTATTTGGGAGAGAATGGACATTCCAGGGCCTCCAGCCACTGCAAATGGACTCCAGACTCATGTGTCACCTTGTGCATCTGGCTTTACGTGGGTATTAGGGAGTCAAACCTGTGGGTCCCTAGACCTCACAGGCAAGCTCCTTAACAACTAAGATATATTTCCAACACAGGGGAGGAATTATCTTATAATTACGGTATTTGAGATGGGAAGATCTGCTTCAACTGTGGGCTGAGGCCTTAACTGAGGACAGCACCATTCTATGGGCTGAGGTCCTGGGTCAGTGTGAGGAGAGAGCTGGCTGAGCAGCAGCATTCATTGCTCTCTACCTCCCTACTGCGGGCTGAATGTGACCAGCTGCCTTAACTTCCTGCCACGACAGACTATAACCTCTAACAGTAAGCTGACACAAACCTTCCTCCTATAAACTGATATTTGTCAAGTATTTTGTCCCAGTAACAAGAAGTGGTGTAACTAATGCAAACTGGTATGCAAATGGTTGGTGAATAGATAAGAAGGGAATTATATTTTCCATGTTGCTACTAGGAGCAGAAATGGTACCAACAGAATTAGAGAGATTTCGTCTTACTATAAAGACATAACCAAAAGTAGCTAGGCTAATGAAATGGGAAAGGCAGCTTTGTAAAAGGAAGAGCCAGGGTGTTAGGGAAAGAATGGGCGAGCCATCCACTGGATATGTGAGAAGAAAAGTTGCGCAATCCCTGGGCCTTCTTACGTTACCACTTCACCTTCATCTCACTTCAGTCCCCCTGCTGCATGCCCGCCGGTGATTTTGTGTCCTCACCTACGTCTGTTACAGCTCAGAAACAATGACTGCCCCATTCCACTGACCACAACCTCCATCATTCGCCTAGTTATATAATGCCCTCACTTGCTCATTTTTTTGAGAACTCTACTTTGTGGTTCATTCAGTTTCTTCCATCCTACCAGCTCCCAGGACCCGGCTGTCTTACTCTAAGCAGTCTCCCACAGTTGTCACCATTTAAAAACTTACGCAAACCTTTATCAGTCCACTACCTTCTACCACCAAACACTGAACTCCTTGACAAAAAGGCTGGATTTCATTTTTGTAACACAGAAGGTTCTAAGCCTGGCATACAACAGCCCAGAATACATGGATGCAGCACCTTTGCCAGCACAGCAGACTACACAGAACCTGAATAAAGGTGAAGGTTCTCCTTTCCCAGGGAAAAGTAGCACTGCTGTACAGAATGGGGTCTTACCATGTAGCTCAGGCTGGTCATGAACATGTGATCCTTATCTACTATTTCAGCTTCCTGAGGAATGGAATTACAGGTGTGCACCACCATGCCAGACTTGTTCTCATCTTTTCTTGCCTAACTTGATTGGGTTTTATCTCATAACTGAATGGCTTTTTAGCATTTATTACACTGCCTGTCAACTCTATTGTCCGTGGTCCCTCTAAATCTTAGCTGTGACATTCACATACATCATAAAGAAAAATCAAGGTAATCAGGCATGAAGCTTTTTGTCATCACCATCATTATTAAAATCTATATATCAGGGCTGGAGAGATGGCTTAGCAGTTGAGGCATTTGTCTGCAAAGCCAGAGGATCCCAGTTCGACTCTCCAGGACCCACTTAAGCCAGATGTACAAGGGGACACATGCATCTGGAGTTCATTGGCAGTGGGAGGCCCTGGCGTGCTCTCTCTCTCTCTCTCTCTCTGTCTGCTTCTTTCTCCCTCTCAAAAAAAAAAAAAAAATTATCACCCTTTACAGCAAGGCAACACCTCTACTTCTGCATTAACCATATGCCTTTCTCTCTGGACCTCACTGTAGCAATTATTCTTTTCCTGAGCTCATCCTTTTATCTATGAACATGTTCAACTTTCTAGAACTCTCAAATTTTGATCCATTTTTATTAATAGCTCAATGTCTTTCTTCTTCCCTTGAATTTATTGAGCACGATTCCATTTTTGGCTCTGCCCACTTACTTTTCAATCTATTGCAGCCTTTCTTTTCCCCATCACAGAAACCACTCCAACATCAGTATTTTATACTGAACCCCAGAAGAACACTCAGTCCTGTGTTCAGACTGTAAGAAATATGAATATGATGATGGTCCATTTTCAATGCATACATATAAATACATGTAAGACTTGAGCTTACAGGCTGAACAAATCAGGGGTACTGAACATCTGCCATATACACTCCTTTGTCCAGACTGGAAATTTATAGGGTGTGAAGTGTCTTAATGCATGCCTGGGTCTGTAGATTTCAAAGCCCCATACAAACACAGATAAAACCTCAAGTCTTCAAAAAGCAGAACGAGAACCAAGGTTAACAAAACAAAAGCTGTGACTCAGCTTCTGGGGGTTACATTAATATACCAGGAATTGTACCTGAGTGAGAAATGTGAAAGACAATCTGTCTTTTCGAGTAAAGGGTTAGATAAGGTAGGGAAACATCTCTAGAGAATGTCATTTAGTGGAAAAGCTACTCCTGAGTCAACAGTCCTTGAAACCAAAGCTTAGTCACATAAGACTGAGGCCAAAGTCTGATCCAGAGTGAAGCCAGGATCTTTGTATTAGGATAGAAAGCGAGCCAGTGGACTGCCATGAGGTGTGCTGGCGGCCTGAGCCCTTCATGGCTGTACCCTTCTTTAGAGAGTGGTCGTTCTCAGACCCCAGACTTATGTCTAACAAGATGGATCCCTCGACCTACAATACTTTGTTCCTCTCTCAGTTTGACTGTTACATGCAACATACTGTTTAGCCTTCGGCCCGGCAGTCACTTCCCAGGGAGCTTTATCTGATCCCCATGCTGGGCTCACTTCCTACACCATGCTTTCAGAATCCATACTGCAGGCACACTCTTACACTTCATGTCACAGTGCAGTATACAGTACAATGACGGTCACATATAGCTAACTGTTGCTAAGCTCTCAGAAGGCCAGGCTACATGTTACTGGGTGGGTCACTGCTGTGGTTTCAAAGCATTTGTTAAATTTCATGTATTAGAAACTTAATTCCCAAAGTCATCAGCCAGTGGTGTCTGGATGTAGGACCTGTGGGAGGTAGCTCCAGCATAAGGGCTCTGTTCTCCTGAGCGTATCCATCCTTTCGTACACGGATAAGTTATCAAGGGAGTATGCTAGTTGTTAGCATAGTGGATCTATTATAGAAGCCAGTTTTACCTCCTCACTATGAGGTGTCCCATGCAGACTTGAGACTCAAGAGTGCACCGGAAAAGAGGCCCTCTCTGATGCAGTTTCTCATCCTTGAACTTTCTAACCTCACAACCTATTATTAGAGTTATACACAAAGTAAGGTGACCAATAAAAGTTTCTGAATAAAATATGCACAAATTAGATGACACCCTATGTTTCCAATGTTCTAGTCACGTGTGAAACGCACAGGCATTGGAACAAAAACTGATTTCTGTCAAATTTTATAACTATGACATGACAAATAAGACACAAAATGAAGGGAACAATCACGGAGGAGTTAAAACAAACTTCATCGTGAGACTACGTATTTCTTCTGCCATAACAGACCCATTTTTTTCTAATCAAAAAGTCTATCAATTTAAAAAAGATTATCAGCCAGGTGTGGTGGCACATGCCTTTAATCCCAGCACTTGGGAGGCAGAGGTAGGAGGATCACTGTGAATTTGAGGCTAACCTGAGATACATAGTGAATTCCAGATCAGCCTGGGCTACCTTGAAAAACAGAACAAAAAGACTGTCAATAAAAAAACTCAAACACCCAATTAACTTACTTTTCCAAAGGGCTACTCATCTTTTTCAAGTTTCTATGGAATCGTAAGGCTTGAATATCTTGTGTCTCTATTTTAGGAGGTAAAAGTCCTTGAAGACCAAGCATTTGTCGTTCTTGTAATGTAAATGCCATTCCCTAAAGAGAAACAAAAGGATTAAAATTATTGCTGACACCAGTAGCCATCCTTTAAATTACATCCTTTAAAATTACATCCTTTCAAATGTAATTTTAAAATGTAAAAAATAAAGATGCATTTTATCTCTTAAAAAATGTAATTTGAATGCAAGTTTTGAAAATCCACAAAATACTGAGACTTCAAAATTTTATGATTCATAATACCTAGTATTGACAAGGGTATGGGCAGAGTTACCTCTCTGGTATCATTGCTGGAAATGTGAGCTAGTGTGGGCTTTTGGAATAGATTTTTAAAATCTTAGATTTTAAATCTTTAGTGTGTGGTCATTCTCGGACC
The DNA here is from genome assembly GCF_020740685.1 of Jaculus jaculus. Lineage (NCBI taxonomy): Eukaryota > Metazoa > Chordata > Mammalia > Rodentia > Dipodidae > Jaculus > Jaculus jaculus. The sequence continues at coordinate 39,009,091 of NC_059103.1, forward strand.
CCAGACTTATGTCTGAAGATTTAAAATCTTCAGCACACATATTCTTCAGTTAAGCATTATGACTTCAAGATAGCCATCCCAGAGAAATACCCAAACACTCAAGGCAGAGGTTTACACAGACCTGGCTGTAAACATGGCGCCTTGGCTGCTACAAACTAACTGAAAGTGGGTATCTCCTTACCACAGAAACAGTTAAACCTATCTGTGAGTATATAAAGCAGTACAAAGACCTCTAAGACTCATGGGGGAAAAAAGCATGCTGCAATGAAATCACACTATTAACCTACTTGTACTCAGAAAAGCCATATAAAGCTACATGTTATACAGACTCAGGTGACACATGATGAAATCAACAAAACCAGCTAAAATTAATCTACTTCAGAAAATCTTCCATTTCTGGTTTTAGCTGTGGGGGAAATTGTTTATTACAACATGATTCCAGAAAAGTGCTGAAGTGTGGATTTCTGAAAACTCTTTCCTCCATAAAAGGGATAAGAAACTGGCCACACTATCAGATTCAATTTTCTTTCTTTCTTTCTTTTTTTTTTTTTTAAGTTCTGGAAACGAAGTAAAGGCTTGCCACCAAAAGGGCGCTCTTCAAAGCAGCTGGATTCTACGCTTCAGGGCATGGTTACTTGCCTGAACCCTTTCCCCATCCTGCAACCAGCAACTAGTTATAGCTAAAAGTAGCCGCTTGGAGGTCACTAGCTGGAGATTTTGCCAAAGCCCAGATGATATGTATTTACTGACCAGCCTTAGCATGTGCTAATACCATTCCCTCTTCCCGAAAATAGAATTTGTTGAAAACAATCAGAGGCAACTTTTCAACACAGCAGCTGCTTGAACAGAGGATCACACCTGAGGTCAGGAAAATAATCAAACAGGTGAAAAGGAAAGCTTAAGCAATGAAGCGTCTGTGGGAGAGAAGCTTTGAAAAGCTAGGAGGTATTTACAGGACTCTAGGAAGCCTGAGCTGTGGACAAACCCAGGAAAGACGTGAAAGGCCCTAAGCTAACCTGGAGGCTCTGGGCAGGAAGTGAAGCCTAATACATATTTGTAAACTGCCTGTCTGAGCCCGGAGGCAGGCAGCAGCATGCAGGAAGCCTTACTCGTTCTGATTCCAAATATGTTCATCTCTGTACAATCATTAGCTGACCGCCATACTAGTACTAGCCAGAGACTTCATTACACAAACACAACAATACAGATTTCAGGGCTGGAGAGATGGCACAGCTGTTAGGGTGCTTGCCTGTGAAGCCTAAGGACTCAATGTATGACTCTCCAGATCCTACATAAGCTGGCCACACAATGTGACGCAAGTGCACAAGGCCACACATGCACACAAGCTGGCGCACACATCTGGAGACTGACGGCAATGGCTGGAGGCTCTGGCATGCCAATTCTCTTGCCGATTCAAAAAAAAAGGGCTGAAGAGATGGCTTAGCAGTTAAAGCAGTTGCCTACAAAGCCTAAGACCCCGGTTCGATTCCCCGGTACCCATGTAAGCCAGATGCACAAGGTGGTGCATGTGTCAGGAGTTTGTTTGCAGTGGCTTTAGGCCCTGGCACACACATACAATCTCTGTCTGCCTCTTTCTCTCTGACTCTCTTTAAATAAGTAAATAATTTTTTTTTTTAAAGAGCATAAACTTCAAAAAAAAAAAAAAAAAAAGAACACCTCAGAAAAACCAATGCATAACAGGACTGGAGCTAGTGTGAGGTCTTCAGAACGGGGGTTGTGGAGGGAGGAGAGGAAATACCCATCACTGTAAGACTACAGGCACAGTGGCACACACTGGCACACTTGCAATCCCAGCACTGGAGAGGCCGAGGAAGGAGGTTATCATTATTTATTATACTCAATGCATGTAAAGCTTTGGGATCAACTGAGCCATGCCAGTTTTGTGGCTATGCAGGATGCAAGTTATGGGTTCATGAAGATGTCACATGAGGGCTGAAGAGATGGCTTAGTGGTTAAGGTGCTTGCCTGCAAAGCCAAAGGTCCTTGGTTAGACTTCTCAGGACCCATATAAGCCAGATGCACAAGGGGTACATGCATTTGGAGTTCGTCTGCAGTGGCTAGAGGCCCTGGCATCCCCAATTTTCCCTGCACCCCCCACCCTGCCTCTTTCTCTCTCTCAAATAAATATCAAGAAAAAAAAGATGTTAAATGAAAGGCTGGATGCCAGGCAGTGTCACCATCAGCAGTCTGCAGGCTGCATGTGGAGCCACGGGAGTAAAGCTGAAGCCGCAGTGAAGACCGGAGGGAAACACGGACCCCGGAACCAGGAGTATCTGCTGAGGAAAAGCCGTAGGCCATGTGCAGTCAGAGCAAGAGAAGGGCCAGGAAGACTGCAGCCAGTAAGGCCAGAGGGCTGGGGTTGCCCAAGCCCGAGGAAACCCCTATAGCCAGACAGAAGAGGTTAGGAGTGGATGTTTGTCCTGCTGGGCTTTGGTCTTCTTTTGGTCCACTCCTATCTCTGCCTCTATTCCTCCTTCTTGCAGCAGGAGTGCTCACCATTGGATACTGTGTGTCTTGGGAGTAAGTGACTTTCCTCGTGATTCTCAGAGGCTCACAGAATTTGTCACCGAAGTCTCTGGATTTTGACATCTGAGTGATACCAGAACAGCTGGGACCTTGAGAGTCTTGGATATGGACTGCATGTACCTTGCAATGTGGCATGAGCATGAGCCTTTTGAGGTCAGGGTGGAATGCTACATCACGGATCTTAAATGTCCCCCAAAGGCGCATATGAGGAAGTCTTGGTCTGGAGTGGTGTGCCTGGGAAGTGGAGCGTTAAGTAGGGCCTACGGTGAGGTCTTCTGGTCACTGAGGAGTGTGACCTTGAAGAGGACTGTGGGGTATTGGTTTCTTTCTTTCTTTCTTCCTTGTCCCAGACAAGGTAAAGGGCTTTGCTCTGTCATGCACTTTCTGCCTTGCTGCAGGCCCAAAGCAGCTGAACAAATTGACTGCAGCAGCTGGGCGTAGTGGTACACGTCTCTAATCCAAGCACTCAGGAGACAGGGGTAGGAGGATCACTGTGAGTTTGAGGCCACCCTGAGACTACATAGTGAATTCCAGGTTAGCCTGGGCTAGAGTGAGACTGTACCTTAAAAAAAACAAAAAACAACAACAACAAAAATAAAAAACCCCGCAGAACAAATCCTCTATTAGCTATAAACTAAAACTCCTTTCCTATTTAAGAATTATATCAAGCTGGGCATGGGATACAGGCCTGTAATTACAATACCTAGGAAACTGTAGGAAGAGGATCATTAGTTGGAGGCTGGTCTAGACTACAAAGTAAGTTCACAGTCTATCTGAGACTCTGGCTCACAAATTAACAAACAAACAAACAAACAAAAAACCCTGATTATATGAGGTATTTGTCTTAGTAACAGAAGGAAAGCTAACACATCTAATGATCAATACTGATTTAAAAATAAAAAGTCTCTTAGAAGGCTGGAGAGATGACAGTTAAGCAGTTAAGGCACTTGCCTACAAAGCCAAAGGATCTAGGTTCAATGCCCCAGGACTCATGGAAACCAGATGCCACAAAGTGACAGATGCATCTGGAGTTCACTTGCAGCACTGGAGGTCCTGGTGTGCCCATTCTCTCTCTCTCTCTCTCAAATAAATAAACAAAAATAAAATAGGGCTGGAGAGATGGCTTAGCAGTTAAGCGCTTGCCTATGAAGCCTAAGGATCCCGGTTCAAGGCTCGATTCCCCAGGACCCACGTTAGCCAGATGCACAAGGGGGTGTATGGGCCTAGAGTTCGTTTGCAGTGGCTGAAAGCCCTGGCCTGCCCATTCTTTCTCTCTGCGTCTTTCTCTGTCACTTACAAATAAATAAATAAAATAAAAACAAAAAAATTAAAAAATAAAATATTAAAAAAAAATCTCTTAAATTCTCAGCTGGATGTGGTGGTGCATGCCTTTAATCACTTGGGAGGCAGAGGTAGAAGGATCACTGAGAGCTTGACACTGAGAGCTGAGACTACATAGTGAATTTCAGGTCAGCCTAGGCTAGATTTAAATGTTAACAACAAACAAAAATCCCCAACATATTTATCAAATGGCTACTGTATCTAAGACTCTGAAAAAGATACAAAGTATTTGAATGGTACTGTCCAAAATGAACCTAAAACACAGTCAATAAGACAGAACCTTATCTAAACATAACTCCCAGTGATTGAAACAAAGCTTAAGACATGAAAAGCAGAAAGCTAGGTTCTTCTAGGCAGTTTCAGTTAGAAACTGAGGCTCAGAGGGAACCAGGAGTTGCTACACCATATGCCACCTCACCTTGGCCCAAGAATGGAAATCTTGGCAGGAATGGAATTCGTATCTGATTGAGACTGATCTACAGTGCCTCCTGCTGCCCACAGTCTAGCGTGCTACCTAAAGAAACAGCCCAGGTGGGCTGGCCCTGGGGCCCACCCTCCCGATCTACAAACCAATTGGGTCTTCCCCTTGCATACCTGAATATGACAAAAGAATACACTTTCAAATATTATAAAGGTTATGGCCTGCTCCTCTATCCTGCTCTCTGGATTTTCTTAATGCCTGCTCTCCTTGTTCAGGCCACAGGGATACACGAGAGTCTGGCCTGTACCCTCACCCAGCTTTCACCCTTACCCAGCTTGTGTGTGTGTGTGTGGGGGGGAACATAAAACCGTTTCTTGGTCTAGAGGAACTTTTCTGCTTTCCTCTGCTTTATGGTTTGCGGTAACTTCTCACTTTAACTACGTGTATGATTGTCTTCTAGTCTCTAAATGTACCATGTGTGTATGTATTTCCCTTACATTCCAGACCTACCATGTAGATGCTTTCATTAACTCTATGCTTATTACCCATATCTTTAAACTAGGGGTAACCATGGGTACAACTCTCTTTCCTCAAGATTTCTCAACTGGATTTCTTGGTCTCTACTTTGATATTTTCCCTCTGCTACTCCTCCTTAAGTGGGCCACGGGGAAATATAAGGCGGATACTATGTGTGTTTCTAAGTCTCCCTACACAAGCTCCTAGATTCTGCCTTCCATATGTTTGTGGCTCTACTCCAGTCTTTCCCTTAAAACCTTTATTTTTCTTAAAGGATGACCTACACAGTGCTTTCCCCATAAGAGCTTGTTTCCTACTTCCCATGTGTTTATGACTCTGCTCTAGCCTCCTTCCTAGACCCAAAGTTCCTTCAGTACACACCACTATTTGTAATTTCTCCTGAAATAAACTTAATGCTTCATAATCAATACTTTTCAGTTTTTTGTTAAAAATAGAACAGTGGGGCAGGAGAGATGGCTTAGCAGCTAAGGTGCTTGCCTGCAAAGCAAAAGGACCTAGGTCCGATCCCCCAGGACCCACATAGCCAGATGTACAAGGTGGTGCATGTGTCTGGAGTTTGTTTGAGGTGGTTAGAGAGGCCCCTGGCGCATCCATTCTCCTTCTTTCTGCCCACCTCCCATCCGTACTCTCTTCCAAATAAGTAAAAATATATTTTTTTAAAAAAATAACAGAGCCAAAAATCAGGGTTCATAAACTTGGGGAATTCATGACCCCCAAAATCCGGCATCACTGACCATGTGAAACAGGAAGATAAAAACTGCTTAGGGGTTCAGAGGAGGGAACAACTACTCTGCCAAGAGAGTAGAAAGAGGCTCTAATGGAAGACTTGCTGGGAGTGGGGGAGGAGACGGAACAAGATGGGATTGGGGACTGCCCTTGGGACCTCAAGTATGCTAAACAGGTGCATTTCCATTAAGCTACAGCTCCTGCCCTGTATTTTAGACAGGCTGCATCTTGAAGATCCAGTAAGATTTGTGGAGTTGAAACACAAGCAAGAAGGGCTGAGGAGATAGATGTCCTTTGCAGGCTTCCTGTAACCCACTGCTTGCCACTCTCATGCTGTGGCCATTACCAAGAATCCCGAGAAGAGGTGCATCCATGGGACCAAGGATCCCCTGAAGGCCTCCTATAACCCACTGCTTGCCACTCTCATGCTGTGGCCATTACCAAGAATCCCGAGAAGAGGTGCATCCATGGGACCAAGGATCCCCTGAAGGCCTCAAGCTCTTGAAAGCTGTGGTACTTACACAGCTCATTACTACTCTCTGGCAAGAAGAAAAGTGACAGGAGAGATCCATAGCATCTACAGCCCACACAGGCAGGCGGAAGCGGCTCCAGCAGTGGCAGCACCAGGTCCGCGGTGGCAGCTGGTCTGTGGGGACACAGCTGCAAGGCTCAGGTTGAGCCTCAGGAAAAGCCAGGTGAGGGGATTCTCCACTCACACAGAAACTCCTCACAAACTCAAGAAACGTGAAGGGAGGACCACAGAGACCAACGGAGGAGCAGATCATGAGGTAGAGGATGACTTGGACCAGCAGGAGAACTAGACCTACCGCAACAGCTCCCCTCCTCCACCACCAGCACAAGCACCAGCAAGCACAAGAGACCTGGGGAAGGGAGATCACAGAACCCAGCACCCATGACCAGAGCAGCAATCCAGCGACCCAGCCAGCCTATCTGAACCCACAGCGCACCAAAGAGAGACCCAAACAGGAGCTCAGCATAACTGAGACCAAAATCATCCCAAAAGGTAACTGGGATTACACCAGGTCAGTACCTGCCAAATAAGCCCAGTATATAGGCTTGAAGTGGAAGTGTGAATTGCACCTTCCAAATCAGGATAAATTACATGTTGAATCTGATGGACGGTTGAATTTGCTATTCTTAAAAAAGCTATATTTTGGGCCTCTTATTTGTTGCTTCCTGATTTATAGTGGCTTTGTTTCTTCTTCTGTTGTACATTAGGGAAGGGTCTCACTTGGTCACAAGCTGACTTGGAACCCTCAACAGACCAGAAATATTAACTTCCTAGGTGACAGGATTAAGGGTGTGGGGCACCACACAACCTAAAGGATTGAGACTTTGTTAGAGGATCTGGTTGCCATAATACCTACTCTTGCATAAATACTCTGTGCTGTTTTTCATTGAATGTGTACATTGTTTACTGAAATTTGAGAATCTGCCTGTATTTTATTCCACTCAGCCTACTTGAATACTCTCATAGCAGGCAGACCCAACATCTAGGATCACTTTATAGATATTCTTAGAGTCTTAAGAGCCACACCTTGCACATTAAGCTCCTACCCTGAAGATAGATAACATCAGATTGATTGATACATCTAATAATACTGCAGCTAACTAGAAAATCCAAGCATTAAAATAATACAAGATGGAAAAATATGTACATTAAAACACAAGAAGCACCAAAAATCAAGATAATATAAATCCATCAAAAAGTATTAATGCATCAGAAATGACCTACAGTGAAAATGAGTTAGAGGAAATGCCTGAGAAAGATTTCAAACGAATGACTATAAATATGCTCAAAGAAGTCAAAGAGGAAATCAAATGAATAAAGGAGGAAATAAAAGGAATCAAAGAAGATGCAGGACACCAATTTAATGAAATAAAGAGGTCAATACTAGACATAAATAAGGAAAGAGAAAAAAATAAAGAAAAACCAGTCAGAATTACTAGCAATGAAGAACAAGTCAATGAAATAAAAAACTTTGCAGAAAATCTCGCCAGTAGAATGGATGAAGGAGAAGACAGAATATCTAAAGTAGAAGACAAGGTAGCAGATGTAATACAGTCCAACAAAGAGAAAAACAAATAGGACAGTATGAATGAGGATTTCAGGATATCTGGGACACTATGAAAAGATAAAACATAAGAATTCAGGGTGTAGTAGAAGACATAGTAGGCATTTTCAACAAAATCATAGAAAAAAATTCCCTCAAAATTGGGAAAGATACAGATACAAGAATCCTTTAGAACACCAGCCAGACAAAACATGGAAAGAACCTCTTCTCGCCACATTATAATTAAATTACCAAACATACAAACCAAAGAAAAAAATTTTCAATCAGTTAGAGAGAAAAATCAAGTTACCTTCAAAGGCGAGCCCATCAGGATTACAGCAGATTACTCAACAAAAACTGTAAAAGCTAGCAGGGCTTGGGGTGATGTATTCCAAGTTCTGAAGGAAAACATCTGTCAACCAAGGTTACTTTATCCTGCAAAGCTATCCATTCAAATAGACGGAGAAATAAGGACATTCCACAGCAAAAGCAGGCTAAAGGAGTATTTGAAGACAAACCCAGCTCTACAAAAAATCCTCCATGCTGAAGAGAAAGAAAAGCACACATATAAGGAACCTGAAAAAAAGCAAGCCATCCTCAAATACTAGTTAATACAAGAGAACAAAGGTAAAACCAGAAGAACTAAAAAAAAAAAAAAAAAGGCAAAAATACATACCTTTCAATAATATCTCTTAATATCAACAGCTGCAATGTCACAAACAAAAGACATAGGTTTGCAGACTGGGTTAAACAAACAGCAGGATCCTTCAATTTGTTGCCTCCAAAAAACTCACCTTTCTACAAAGATGTACACTATCTTAGGGTGAAAGATTGGAAAATATGTTTTAAGCAAATGGGCCTAGAAAACAAGCAGGTGTTCCTATTCCCACATTTGACAAATTAGACTTCAGTTCAACATTAATTAGGAGAGATAAGGAAGGTCACTGTATATTGATTAAAGGCACACTCCAACAGGAGGACATTACAATCCTAAACATATATGCACCTAACATGAGGGCTCCCAACTTCTTCAAACAAATGCTATTAGAACTAAGGTCACAAATAACACCAAACACAGTTGTAGTGGGTGACTTCAACACCCCACTCTTATCAACTGACAGGTCACCCCACGAAAAAATAAACAAGAGCCATCTGGATTAAATGAGGTCATAGAAGAAATGGGCCTGAAAGATATATACAGGACATTTCATCCAAATGCTGAAGAATACATATTCTTTTCAGTAGCACATGGAACATTCTCTAAAATAGACCATATATTAGGACACAAAGCAAATCTTAACAAATATAGGAAAATTGAAATAATTCATTGCATTCTATCTGACCACAATAGACTCAAACTACAAATCAATAGCAAGAAAAGCTACAAAGCATACACAAAATCATGGAAACTAAACAATACACTACTAAATGATGAATGGGCCAATGAAGAAATCAAGAAGGAAATAAAAAAATTCATAGGGGCTGGAGAGATGGCTTAGTGGTTAAGTGCTTGCCTGTGAAGCCTAAGGACCCCGGTTCGACGCTCGATTCCCCAGGACCCACGTTAGCCAGATGCACAAGGGGGCACATGTGTCTGGAGTTCGTTTCCAGCGGCGGGAAGCCCTGGTGCGCCCATTCTCTTCTATCTGTCTCTTCCCCCCTCTCTCTCTGTCACTCTCAAATAAATAAATAAATAAATGAACAAAAAATATTTAAAAAAATTCATAGAGTCATGTGATGAGAACACAACATGCCAAAATGTTTGGGACACAACGAGGGCAGTCCTAAGAGGGAATTTTATAGCTTTAAGTGCCTATATTAAGAAACTAGAATGGTCTCAAGTAAACAACCTAATGCTTCACCTTAAAGCCTTGGAAAAAGAAGAGCAAGGCAAACTGAAAATCAGTAGATGGAAGAAATAATAAAGATCAGGGCAGAAATCAATGAAATAGAAACCAAAAAAATAAAAAAAAAAAAACCAAAGAATCAATGAAACAAAGAGTTAGTTCTTTGAAAGGATAAAGAAGATTGATAAACCCTTAGCAAATCTGACCAAAAGAAAGAGAGAAGAGACACAAATTAATAAAATTAGAGATGAGAAAGGAAGCATCATGATAGATAACCAGAGAAATTCAAAAAATCTTACGGACATACTATAAAAACATATACTCCAATAACTATGAAACTCTGAAAGAAATGGATGATTTCCTTGATTTATATGACCTACTTAAATTAAATGAAGATGAGTTTAGTCACTTAAATAGACCTATAACAAGTATGAAGATCCAAACAGTTATAAAAATCTCCCAACTAAAAAGAGTCCAGGCGCAGCAAACTGTTAAAGCACATAAACACCTATAGCCTTGTAGCAGGATACAAAATAAACACATAGAAATCAGTAGCCTTCCTATATGCGAACAACAAACACACAGAGGATGAAATCAGAGAATCACTCCCGTTCACAGTTGCATCAAAAAAATAAAGCACCTTGGATTAAACCTATAACTAAGGAAGTGAAGGATCTCTACAATGAATACTTTAAAACACTCAAGCGAGAAATTGCAAGAGACACTAGGAAATGGAAAGACATACCTTGTTCTTGCTTCGGAAGAATCAATGTTGTGAAAATGGCAATCTTACCAAAAGCAATCTACACATTCTATGCAATCCCCATCAAAAATTCCAATAGTTGGGCTGGAGAGATGGCTTAGTGGTTAAGCGCTTGCCTGTGAAGCCTAAGGACCTTGATTCGAGGCTCAATTCCCCAGGACCCATGTTAGCCAGATGCACAAGGGGGCACACATGTCTGGAGTTCGTTTGCAGTGGCTGGAAGCCCTAGCACACCTATTCTCTATCTCTCTCCCTCTTTCTCTGTCACTCTCAAATAAATAAATAATAAACAAAAAAATTCCAATAGTATTCTTCACAGAAATAGAAAAAACAATCCAAAAATTCAGTTGGGATCACAAAAATTCTCTAACATCTAAAACAATACTGACCAACAAAAATAAGGCTGGGGGTATCACCATACCTGATTTTAACCTATACTACAGAGTAATAGTAACAAAAACAGCATGGTACTGGCACAAAAGCAGACATGTAGATCAGTGGAACAGAATAGAGGAGCCAGTTGTTAGTCCAGATAGCTATAGCCACCTGATATTTATAAAAATGCTAAAAATACTCATTGGAGAAAAGACAGCCTCTTTAGCAAATGGTGCTGAAAAAAACGGGTATCTTTCTGTAGAAGGATGAAAGTAGATCCTTCTGTCTCTCCATGCACAAGAATTAAGTCCATATGGATTAAAGACCTTAATAATATCAGACCTGCAACTTTGAACCTGCTAGAGGAAAAAGTAGGGAAAACCCTTCAACATATTGGTCTTAGCAAAGACTTTCTGAATATAACCCCAATTGCTCAGGCAATAAAACCACAGATTAACCACTGCGACCTCATGAAATTACAAAGATTTTTTAAGGCAAAGGACACTGTCAATAAAGCAAAGAAGCAACCTACAGAATGGGAAAAAAGTCTTTGCCAGCTATACATCTGATAGAGGATTAATATTTAGGATATACAAAGAACTCAAAAAAATTAAATACTAAGAAATCAAACAAACCAATTAAAAAATGGGCTATGGATCTAATTAGAGGGTTCTCAAAAGAAGAAATATAGATGGCATATAAGCATCTAAAAAAAATTCTACATCCCTAGTCATCAGGGAAATGCAGATTAAAAACTATGTTGAGATTCCATCTCATTCCTATCAGATTGGCTACCACCCTGAAAACAAATAACCATAAATGGTGACAACGATATGGAAAAAGAGGAACCTTCCACACTGTTGGTGGGAATGCAATCTAGTCCAGCCATTGTGGAAATTTGCTAAGACAGCTAAAATAGGTCTACCATATGACCCAGCTATAGCACTCCTAGGCACATATCCTAAGGACTCATCTTATTACCTTAGAGAGACTTGCTCAACCATGTTTACTGTTGCTCAATTCGCAATACATGGAACCAGCCTAGCTGTCCCTCAACTGATGAGTAGATAATGAAGATACGGAACATTTATACGATGGAGTTCTACTCAGTGCTAAAGAAAAATGAAGTTATAAAATTTGTAGGAAAATGGATGGACCTGGAAAGTAACCCAGGCCCAGAAAGCCAAGCATCACACATTCTCTGTCATATGTGGATCCCAGCTACAGATGATTGGACTTCTGTGTGAATAGGAAGAAAACTCAGTGGCAAAGGTCAGTAAGCTAGAAAAGAGATATAAAGGGAAAAGAAAGGAAAGGAGGGGATACTTAATAGGATGGTATTGTATATATGTAAGTAGAATAGATTAATGGGGGTGAAAAGGTCTAAGTAAGGTCACGGGAAGAGACTGAGTAAAGGAAAGGTGGAGGGAGGGCTAATCCAAATCTAACAGGATATAAAACCTACTTTTTTGGACAATGGGACCCTCAGGAGCTGTAGATTGTTACTAGAAAATTTTCAGTGCCAGGGATGGGATACCTTCCAGTGAGTTGCTGGTCAGGGAGGTCCCTGATGCCCCCGAAACACTACAGGCCATTGCTGAGGCCCTTGGTTTTCCACCAGGAATAGATGGTTAAGACCCTATTGCTGAAGACACCACATACTTGGGCTGCAAGGCCACTGAAAAATCCTGCTGGAACCTCCTCCATGTAGACCAGCTGACAGAAAGCTGGAAGAAGCCATTCTGCATGCAATTCAATGGAGAAAGAGAAATCAGATACTCAACAACGGACTCTGCAGGCCTTATATTTGGCCAGCTAGGCCAAATGAGCCAACAGGTGCAATAGTGGCATGTCTGTTATGGTGGAAACCAACTGCCCTCTAATTGGACTGGAGGCCCACTCCATGGGGGGGGGGGAATACATACATCCCTGGTAGTGAAATCCTAAAACAGGGATAGTCATGAGCCCTAGAGGTGTAACATCTGCTGCTGTCTGGCTAAACGTATATACTATGCTCATCAAACTGCCCAGTAAGCACTTCTCTTAATGTTCATACCCATATATTAATGCTACTCTCACTTTTGGTAGAGAACCTTCTCTTTTCAGATGGCAGTGACCTTGGGGTGCCTCAGAAGGCATCATGGTGCTGGGAAGAAGTGACAGCAGAGTGCTCAGCACTGAAGTATTTCCGTCACACCTTCCAAGGCTCAGGGTTCATTGAGGAAAAGGTGGTGGGAAGAATGTAAGAGCCAAAGGAAAGGTAGGACTCTTTACAACGTGCTTTTCCAGACACAAAATGGCCCAGATATCCATGACCTCACAGTGCCTGGCACTACCTACACAAGACCATCATAATAGGAGGAAATGATCATGACATCAAAATAAAAGTGAGACTGACTGAGAGGAGGAGGGGATATGATGGAGAATGGAGTTTCAGAGGAGAAAGTAGGGGGAGGGAGAGTATTACCATGGGTTATTGTTTATAATCATGGAAGGTGTTAATAAAAAAATTGGGAAAAAAATAAATAAAGTGAGATTGGCACATTTTTAAAGGTTATTCTTTTAAAATGCCAGGCTTTAGTCTAAATGCACCTATCCCAAAAAGATACATTTCATATGTTACAATAAACTTTATGGATCCTCTTGCAAGTTTCCTGCAAGAAATCTCTTTTCAGAATTACATTAGTTAACATTGAATATATATTTATCCAGAGTTATGTTTTATTTATGTCCATCTCCCCTTTCTTGTGCTGAGGATTTAGTGCAGGACCATGCTAAGCATGTACTCTACCACTGAACTATTCCCAACAGCCATTCTTTACACTTTCTAACCACAGGCCAGACACTATGCAGAGCTTTCCAAAGCTTGCCCAAAAAGTGTCATGAAGGAGCAGCTATGGTTCAGATGACTCAGGTTAGGTGCTCAAAGGGCTTATTGAGATGCCCACAGTCATATAATACGTAACAGGCAAAACTAGATTTGGAACTCAGGCTGAAATGGGAATGTCCAGCCTTCTTAATTATTATATTTACTATTTAATATTCCCATTAAACAAAGAGAAAAAGCCAGGCGTGGTAGCACACACCTTTAATCCCAGTACTCACGAAACAGAGGTAGGAGGATTGCCATGAGTTTGAGGCCACCCTGAGAGTACCTAGTTCATTTCAGGTCAGCCTAGGCTACAGTGAGATCTAACCTAGCAAAACCAGGAAAAACCAAACAAAACAGAATGTTTTGCCAGTTGAACCTAGCTTATATAAAGGATGAAGTCATGATTGGATCTCAACAAGACCCATCACTTCTGCCCTAAGAGTGGTAATAGTCAGGGGTCTTTCTTTCTGTTCTAAAGCACCTAAGGTGAGGCAGAAACATGTTGCACCCTTGGCCGGGGAAAGAAGTCCGAGAAGCTTTAGACTCAGCCTTCACTAGTATCCTTTGGAAGACCAGTGTTGGCTAACTAGTTACAGGAAACCCAGAGCAGACAGCAGCTGTCACCACAGACTATAAGACGCTTACCAGTCTCCTCCAGAGGGATCATTCAGGGGCTGAGCAGAGTGGGAGCCCTCCTATCCCCAGAGATGAATCTCTGCCAAGGAACTACAGGTCTACTCACTCCCAGAGGGAGGCCACAACTGTGACCCCTGGGGCTCCTTGCAAGGCTGCAAGAAGTCCTCCCAGTCTACAAGAACAGATATCCCGGAAATTGGCAGGAAACCCTGGAAATGGTCCCTGGTTGGTATTTAGTAGACCATCAGCATGTGTTAAACAAAACACTAATAGGAATGTTAAGTGAATTCATTTGCCTTTTAATACACAGCACCCAGAGATTTGAGAATAAGTCAGTTGGGTGTCCTGCACTATTCCAGAGTATTGGTATTGCCAGAAACAAGAGCGGGCCTCTTCTTGTTGACAGCACATTGCAGTCTTTCCTGCAAATCTTCAAGTGCCTGAGTCAGGACAGCTGAAGCTTCTCTAGGCAGAACCTCAGTCCCAGTCTCTAACAATCTGAGGAAAAGATTCTGGCCCCAACAATAACACCTTTTCCAGTGGTAAGCCATGCCCCACCTTCCTCTTTCCCTCCCTGGACCACTTCCTGCCTGTAAGACAAGACAGGTTCTGTGGCCTCTCAAGTCTTGTGGGCACTACAGAAGGCAGGTCAGGTGGCCAAGGCCCTGTTTGTTCATCCTCAGTGAGAAACAGTCAAGTCCTAGATAAGAAGTTACTTGAAGGCAAAAAGCATGAGTAGTTAAATTCCCCTAGCTGGTGGTATAGTCAGAGTCTACATGTCTTCCTGTGTGATGTGGTTTGGAGCCCTGGTAGAACAAGGAAGGTGGATGTTTTCTTGAAGTCTATAGGGCACTTTCCAGAGGGAGTGTTGTCAAGTCAACCAGAATTCTACTTTCCTATTAGGCATGCCCATCTCCACCTCAGAGACCGGTGGGTGCTCCCAAGAGCCCTTGGCAGATTGGCAGTGATAGGTGACAGTACGGGGAGTGCTTCTTGACTTACAAGCTATTCTCTTCCCATGCATTTGGTACCAGCTATCAGACTCTCACTGGCTGGCATCAACTGAGGCATGAAGATTTCAAATGAAGAGCTGAGACCTCTGCTCTCGAGAGGAACAAGATGTACTTGTGCGGCTCAGGCCCCCTTCAGTGTGTGGTTCAAGCTCTGCGCTGTGCTGAGCCCAGCGGGCTTACCTGCCCCTGTTGTTTGTTTTACTTCATGACCAAATGTGTCCCCTCTTCTCTCAGTAAAGAGAGAAGTCAATACCCATGTAAAAGAAACCAAGAAGCTCTCATTTTGAACAAAATCAAAGGGAGAAACTAGTGTCTTCTATTTGTTGTAGGAAGGAAAAGGGTGGGGTAAGCAAAAGGAGGCCCTGGTACTTTCTCTGGTTACAGTTCAGATGACACCCATGAAATTGAGCCTGACCAAACCTAAGAGTCCTTCAACCGGCAGGACTGGAGACTGCTCAAGTCTCCTGCCATCCCAGACAGAAGGCCACAATACTCCCCTCAACTTTGCCAACTCACTCCTCCAACAGGGCCCAGGATCCCAGCCTTTCTAGCTCTACCAGGTCTGCACTTGGAAGCTGCTATGTTGATCTGAAACGAGGGTGAAGATGTCCACAGGGAACACTGCCCGTGTGGCACCCTCTGTCCCATTTCACAAGTCCTTCAGCACTTGCAGGCTAGGCTCAGGCTAAATGAGCCACTGTCCTCCTGGAGACTTTCTATGGGCATAACCCCAATGTGGTCTGCGTGGGTGGCTAGTGCTACGAGGGCAGGGATGCCCCACTTTAGTAAAAGAACAGGGAAAGGCCATATGAAAAGACAGAAAATAAGGCATCTGCCTAAATAATAGGCAAAAAAAAAAAAAGAAGGGACTGTAAAGATGGCTCAGTGGTTAAAGATGCTTGCTTGCAAAACCTGCCACCTGGTTTAATTCCCAAAACACACATAAAGACAGATGCACAAAGTGATACATCCATCTGGCGTTTGTTTGCAGCAGTGAGAGGCCCTGACATGCCCATATACTCTTTCCCTCTCCCTCTTTCTTGCAAATCAATATAACAGAACTTTTTTATGTTTTATTTTTATTTCAGAGAGAGGGAGAGGGAAAGAATGGGTGCACCATGGCCTCTAGCCACTGCAAAGGAACTCCAGACATATGTACCACCATGTGCATCTGGCTTACATGGGTACTGGGGAATCCAACCTGGGTCCTTGGGCTTTGCAGGCAAGTCCCTTAACAGCTAAGCCATCTCTCCAGTCCAGAAATATATTTTTTAAACAGGCAAAAATGTGTGCAAAGCCAGGCATGGGTGGCTCATGCCTTTAATCCCAGCACTCAGGAGAGGCTGAGGTAGGAGGATCGCCATGAGTTCAAGGCTAGCCTGGGTTAGAGTAAGACCCTGCCTTAAACAACGATAAAAATGTATGCAAAAGGGCTGAAGAGACTGCTTAGTGGTTAAGGCACTTGCCTGCAAAAGCCAAAGGACTCAGGTTGGATTCCCCAGGACCAACATAAGCCAGATGCACATGGTGGCACATGTGTCTGGTGATCATGAGCAGGGCTAGAAACCTTGGTATGCCCACTCTCCCTCTCTCTCTCTGTACCTGCCTATTTCTCTCTCTTTCTTTCACTTGCACTCTCTCTCTCTCAAATAAATAAAGGAAACTAACTATATATTTTTTAAATGAAGGGTAGCCAAGCATGGTGGCTCACGCCTTTAATCCCAATACTTGGGAGGCAGAGGTAGGAGGATCACTATGAGCTTGAGGCTACCCTGAGACTACATAGTGAAGTAAAGGTCAGTCTGGACTACTGAGACACTATCCCGAAAAAACAAAACAAAACAAAACAAAACAAAACAAAACAAAACAAAACAAAACGTGTGAAGAGTGACACTCAGGAGGCTTCAAATGATTTTTGCCATATGGAAAATGAAAAATTCATGTAGAAAATGCAAGTATCTGAACTTAGCACAGAACTAGCAAATATAAACTTTCATTTTTTATCATGTTAAAGTACATCAAGGGGAGAGAAAAGTTACACTGGCATCAATGTCACTAACCTTGTTTGTTCTTGGGTTCAGCATGAGTGGCTTGCCTTTCTCTTTCCGGTGCAAATGACGACATGTCAAATTACAAGGAGTGGTGACCGCTCTTAACCTGGAAAACATCTTTGCTGTCACCTGGGAGAAACAAGGCACATAAACCACAGGTGAAAAACATCAGCAACTGCATGAACACCAGATATCCCTTTTCTAGAAGCTTATCTTTCAACATGTGAGAGGTCAAAACACATTTATGTTACAAGTTGTAACATAACTTTTACACTTTGAAGGCAGTAATATATGACAGTAAAGACAAGCTGTCCTGTTAATACTGTCAAGTAATTAGGTAACAATCACAGCTTTATTCTGTTATGTAGTGCCACAGTAGGCACAAGCCAGACCCTATACCAAATAAATTGAACCTGAGCCTCATTGTTTTTGGGATTTTCAGGTAAGGTCTCACTCTAGCCCAGGCTGACCTGGAATTCACTATGTAGTCTCAGGGTGGTCTCGAACTCATGGTGAACCTCCTACCTCTGCCTCTCAAGTGCTGAGGTTAAAGGCGTACACCACCACACCCAGCTTAAATAGACTTATTTTTGTCTAAGAAGGCTGTTATTTTGGGCTGGAGGGATGGCTTAGTGATTAGGTCACTTCCTGTGCAAGCATGAGGGCTGTGAGTGCCTGAGACTGCCCAAGTTCCTATCTCCAGATCCAATGTAAAACAGTGACACATGGCCACATGTGCCTGTCACCCCAGTCCCACAGGGGACCACTGACCCAAGAAATCTTCAGAGCCCAGCAAGCTCTGGAAACAGTACAAAGAGACTGGCTAGAGGCCCCTGCTATGGGTGAGCCTATGGGGCATATCAAAGACATACACTTGCATATACCACACATACACAAAAGCAAAACATTTTTTAAATGTTTTAAAATTTTTTATTATTTATTTGGAAGAGAGGCAGAGAGAAAGAATGGGCTTGTCAGGGCCTTTAGCTGCTGCAAACAGACTCTAGATGTGTGCACCTCCTTGTGCACATGTGCACCTGGCTTACATGGGACCTAGAGATTCAAACATGCATCTTTAGGCTTCACAGGCAAGAACCTTAACCACTAAGCCAACTTTCCAGCCCTAAATTATTTTTTTTAAAACCTGTCACTTAATTTTTTTTTAAATGGGCTGGAGACATGGCTTAGTGGTTAAGCCATTTGCCTGCAAAGCCAAAGGACCCAGGTTCGATTTCCCAGGACCCATGTAAGCCAGACGCACAGTGACACAAGTGCACCGTGCAGGGCTATTGTCGGCAATTCCAGGAAGCCTACCATCAGGAGGGAGGCAAGACAAGAGAACCTGCCATGCCCTTACAGGACACTTCACCTGGCCAACCTCCTCACTCTTGCCTGCACATGCCCATCTACACTCACTCATACATGAACACAGACATTATACATACACACAAAAAAATCCTTCATGCTCATATATTAACGCTACTCTCACTTTTGGTTAGAGAAGCTTCTCTTTTCAGATAGTGGTGACCTTGGATGACTCAGAAGTCACCATAGTGCTGAGTGACAGGAGTGCTCAGCAGTGAAACACCTCTAACACACAGTCCAAGGCTCAGGGTCCGTTGTGGAAGAGGTGGTAGAAAGAATGATGTAAGAGCCAAAGGAAGGGTAGGCCTCCTTACAACGTGCTCCTCCAGACACAAAATAACCTGGATATCCATGACCTCACAGTGCCTGACACTACCTACACAAGACTGTCATAATAGGAGGAAAAGTGATGACATCAAAGACTGATTGAGAGGGGGAGGGGGTATGATGGAGAGTGGAGCTGCAAAAGGGAAAGTGGGGATGGGGAGGGAATTACCATGGTTTATTGTCTATAACTATAGAAGTTATCAATAAAAAATAATAATAAAGCCAGGCATGGTGGTGTATGCCTTTAATCCCAGCACTCAGGAGGCAGAGTAGGAGGATTGCTGTAGCTTGAGGCCAACCTGAGAATACAGCGTGAATTCCAGGTCAGCTTAGGCCAGAATAAGACCCTACCTCAAAAAAACCAAAAACCAAAAAAAAGGGTACCTTAGCGGCTAAGGTGTTTGCTTGCAAAGCCATAGGACCCAGGTTCGATTCCCCAGGACCCACATTAGCCAGATGCACAAGGGGGTGCATCCGTCTGGAATTCATTTGCAGTGGCTGGATGCCATGGTGTGCCCATTCCCTCTCTCCTTCTTTCTCTGTCAAATAAATACATATTTTTTAAAAACCAAATAATCATCAGCATCATGTTTGTAAAGGAAAAACATTTTTACTCTCTTCCTATATTATTTCAGACACCAATTCTGTGAAGACAGTTTCTTTCTCTTTAGACTCCCAATTATAGCACATTACTGTGATCATGTGTACAGGGATTTTGTCCACACATTAAACAACTCTCCAGCAGGTGATATTCTATCATGCAATGGTGCCACAAACTAGAGATGGCATCATATCCACTGGTTAAGGATCCAGGCTCCCAAGACATGCCCAATTCCAGCTGCCAACTCCAAGGAGAAGGTAGATGCCCTTTACTTCCAGACTAGTGACCAGCTTATACACTGGACACCCCTTATGGTGATATTGATAAGAACTCAGAAAAACTTTACTTACAGTTCCTGGTTTATTATGAAAGATACAGAAAGGATGAACGGCCAGATGAGAGGGATACAGGACAAGGTACGAGCGGAGAAGGAGTGCACAGTTCTCTCCACTCAGTCCATGTTTGGCAGCCCAGACGCTCATGAATCTTATTCAAGAGCTTTAACAGAATTTAATGTCCAGCTGGTCCCTCCCAAAGGATATGGGTAGGTCCTCTATAATCACTTGGTCAACCCTCAGCCTGCTCCATCCTGGAGCCCTTCCAGACTTCATAGCTACCTCATTAGCATGAAGAAGGTGATCAAAAGGCTTATGAGTAACAAGACACTCCTATCACTTAGGAAACTTTCTGGGTTTATGCTCTGTGCAAGGAACAAGGACCAAACACACTTTATATTCATTTAATACTATACTGTTCTGATAACGGACTATGACTCTGGTTTTCTCCCCACCCCCTCTCCTCTCTTTGAGTCTTTATTTATTTATTTTATATGAGAGAAAGAATGGGCACACCAGGGCCTCTAGCCACTGCAATGGAACTCCAGATGCATGTGCCACCTTGTGCACATGTGTGACCTTGTGTGTCTGGCTTGTATGCTCTGGGGAGTTGAATTTGGGTCCTTAGGCTTCACAGATAAGTACCTTAAATGCAAGCCATCTCTCCAAACCTCTTTTAGTTTTTCTTTTCTTTTTTTTTTTTCTGTTTCTTGTGGTAGGGTCTCTGTCTAGCCCAGTCTGACCTGGAATTCACTATGTACCCTCGAACTCAGTGATTCTCCTACCTCTGCCTCCAGAGTGCTGGGATTAATGGTGTGTGGCATCATACCTGGCTTCTTTTAGTCTTTGGAGAAAAGACAGCTGCTTCAGCAAGTGGTGTTGGGAAAACTAGATATGTATCTGTAGAAGGATGAAAATAGATTCTTCTATCTCTCTATGCACAAGAATTAAGTCCAAATGGATTAAAGACCTTAACATCAGACCTGAAACTCTGAAACTGCTAGAGGAAAAAGTAGGGGAAACCCTTCAACATATTGATCTTGGCAAAGACTTTCTGAATACAACCCCAATTGCTTAGGCAATAAAACCACAGATTAATCACTGGGAACTCATGAAATTACAAAGATTTTGCACTGCAAAGGACACACTGATAAAAGCAAAGAGGCAACCTACAGAATGGGAAAAAATCTTCGCCAAATATATATATGTGAGAGGATTAATATCTAGGATATACAAAGAACTCAGAAAGTTAGCTAATAAGGAATCAAACAAGCCAATCAAAAAATGGGATATGGAGCTAAATAGAGCATTCTCAAAGGAAGAAATACGAATGGCATATAAGCATCTAAAAAAATGTTCTACGTCACTAGTCATCAGAGAAATGCAGATTAAAACTAGATTGAGATTCCATCTCACTCCTGTCAGATTGGCCACCATCATGAAAACAAATGATCATAAATGCTGGCGGGGATGTGGAAAAAGAGGAACCCTTCTACACGCTGGTGGGAATGCAATCTAGTCCAGCCACTGTGGAAATCAGTGTGGAGGTTCCTAAAACAGCTAAAGATTGATCCTCCATATGACCTAGCTATAGCATTCCTAGGCATATATCCGAAGGACTCATCTCATTTCCTTAGAAGTACGTGCTCAACCATGTTTATTGCTGCTCAATTTATAATAGCTGGGAAATGGAACCAGCCTAGATGTCCCTCAACTGATGAGTGGATAATGAAGATGTGGCACATTTATACAATGGAGTTCTACTCAGCGGTAAAGAAAAATGAAGTTATGAAATTTGCAGAAAAATGGATGGACCTGGAAAGGATTATACTAAGTGAGGTAACCCAGGACCAGAAAGCCAAGCGCCACATGTTCTCTCTCATATATGGATCCTAGCTACAGATGATTGGGCTTCTGTGTGAGAATGAAAATACTTGGTAGCAGAGGCCAGTAAGTTAAAGGAGACATAAAGGGAAGAGAAATGAAGGGAGGAGGGTACTTAATAGGTTGGTGTTGTATATATGTAAGTACAATGATTGAGATGGGGAGGCAATATGATGGAGAATGGAATTTCAAAGGGGAAAGTGTTGGGGGGGGAGGGAATTACCATGGGATATTTTTTTATAATCATGGCAAATGCTAATAAAAATTTTTTTAAATTATTTTTATTTATTTGAGAGAGGGAAAGAAGGTGGGAGAGAGGGAGGGAGGGAGAAAAGGAGAATGTGTGCACCAGGGCTTCCAACCACTGCAAAGAACTCCAGATGCATGCACCACCTTCTGCATCTGGCTTACATGGGTCGTAGAGAGTCAAACCAGGATCCTATGGCTTTGCAGGCAAGCGCTTTGCTAAGCCATCTCTCCAGCCCCTTTTAGTCTTTTTTTTTTTTAAGGCAGGGTTTCACTTTGTAGACTAGGCTGGCTTGCAACTCTATATAGCTGGAGATGACTTGAACTTCTTATCCTCCAGCCTCTTCCTCCAGAGCACTCAGATTATGGGCCTGGACTACCACACCCAAGTTTTGTGCAGTGCTGTGGATAAAAACTTAGCATTTTGTACATATTGGGTAAGTACAAATGCTCCAAGTTACACCCTCATCCTATTTATTTATTTCTGATATACTACAGTTAAATATTTTTCTTCATTTATTTGCAAGCAGAGAGTGAGAGGAGAGAGAGAGAATGAGCATTCTATGGCCTCCAGACACTGCAAACAAACTCCACGCACACGTACCACTGTGCATCTGGCTTTATGTGGATACTGGGAAATGGAACCCGGGTAGCTAACTTTGCAGGTCCTGATACTCCATTTTTTCCCACATCTATTATTTGCCTGCATTTCTACCTGAATGTCTCGTTCTTATTTGAGCCTGAGTCCCTACAGGACTGATGTTACATACAGGTATGTGTGGCCAAGGCCAGCTGTTCCTCGAGATTCAAACAGGCAGTGTCAGGTTCCCTCAGGTCTCGTGTTTGCACAGAAGTGCACTCAACAGGTGAGCCATGTCTCTAGCACATACATCACTTCCTGCCCTGTACCTTTTTTATATTCACCTGTTCATGTTTAAACCTAAAATTCTGGTTTTATAACATATTTGTTTCCAGGACATTTTCAAGACCCTTCCAGATTATCCTAATGTCTTTAGTACGTAGATACACATTTGTGGTCTGTCTCCTGGTAAAAATCCTGGTCTACGAGCTCATGATCTTTTTAAAGTAAGGGAACATTGACAGAGGTCACCTACAAGATGTGTGCTCTAAAAGCCAACTTTCAGAGGCAGTTTCAAGTTTGCTTCAATGAGATCCAGTGGGGTTACAATTTAAGACACATTTCCAAATTAGTTCTCGTTTAAATGGCTACATAGCTCAGGGGAACAATTTCACACCCAATTTCAAGTGAGCTGAGGTTTAGGGTAATACTTATGGTATGGGGTGAGTGTTGTGACTCAACCCAGGAAAGACAGATTTCCTAGTGATCATCTATGGGGAGGACAAAGCCTTCCCAGTACTCACAGGTATACACAACTTTGGTTCCAAATGATGAAGGGGCCCTGGGAAATCAGCTTCCATCTCCCAGGTCCAGAAGACATCCATGTTAAACTCCTGCTCACTGCTGGAAGGTTCTTTCTACATTCCAGTATGTGGATTTCCCTTGTGCCTTTCAAGCAAGTGCATTTAACTGCTGTTTTAATTATTATGATTTTGGGGGGGTGGTGGCTGCAGGTAGGGTCTCACGCTAGCCCAGGCTGACCTGGAATTAACTATGCAGTATCAGGGTTGCCTCAAACTCATGGCAATCCTCCCATCTCTGCCTCCCAAGTGCTGGGATTAAAGGCATGTGCTACCTACCACACCTGGCTCTGTTTTATTTTTATTTATGTGGGGAGAGAACAAGGGAGAAGGGGAGAGAGAGAGAGAAAATATGAATGGGTGACCAGGGCCTTTAGCCACTGAAAAGGAACTCCAGATGCATGTGCCACTGTGTGCCTCTGGCTTTGCACAGATGCTAAAGAACTGAACCTGGGCCAGTAGGCTTTGCAGGCACTACCTTTAACTGCTCAGGCATCCCCCCAGTCCCGCTTTACCACTTGCAATTTGACTTTTGTGTGTTTCTATTTTATATACCATGACTGTGCTTTTACAGCAAGAAGGGGAGAGCCTTTCAGGTGACTAATCAAACACCTTGAAGTGAAAGTTGATTCACCTTCCTTTAAACAAGTCATCTGCTGTGGAATTACCACATGACAGGACCAGAAAGAGGCCCACAGCCAGCACACTTCTCATGTTCCTACCAAAATCTACACTTGTCCATGTGATTTTAGCTTCTATAAAACTTATATTCAATAGTATTAGTTCATGTAAAAGTCTGAATGGTCTATCATTCTACCATCACTGAAATCATACAGCTTCTTATGGTTTATTTTTAAATTATTTTATTTATTTATTTGGGAGAGAGAAAGATTCGGCACATCAGGGCCTCCAGCCACTGCAAAGGAACTCCAGATATGTCTCCCACCTTGTGCAGCTGGCTTTTCATGGGCACTGGGGAATCAAACCTGGGTCCATTGGCTGTGCAGGCAAGCACCTTAACTGCTAAGCCATCTCTCTAACCCTTATTTTTTATTTTTTTTTGTCACAGTGTCTCACTTGCTAGCCCTCACTTGCCTGGGATTCACTATGTAAGCCAGACTGGCCTCAAACTTGAACAAAAACAAGAAAAATATATCCAGGTTACCTTCTTCTCAAGTGCTTTTACGTTTACAAATAGGCAAGCCACTATAGGATTTTGTTCCAGCATGACTATGACACCTCTTCCCCAATCAGTACTCATGTATTGAGCCCTCCATTCCTATTTCACAAAAAGGGTCTAGAAGCAGCAGCCTTGGAAGGTTATATCTGGTCCTTCGGAGCTGTTTCCTGTCTGCCTTGGGGCAAGAAGCCTGGGCAGTAAGTTCCTGCAGCCATGTTCTGCCTCACTTCCGCCCACCATCCATGGACCAACATCCACAGACTGAACTTCTGGAACTGTGAGCCCAAACAATTCTTTCTTCCTTTAAGTTGTTCTTCCAGTATTTTTGATACAGATATACAAAAGTAACTAAGAAAAAAAAAAAATCTGGGTGTGGTGGTGCCTGCCTTTAATCCCAGCATTTGGGAGGCAGAGGTAGGAGGATCACCATGAGTTGAGGCCACCCTGAGACTACATAGTGAATTCTAGGTCAGCTTGGGCCTTGAACTCAAGGTGATCCTCCTTCCTCTGCCTCCCAAGTGCTGGGATTAAAGGTGGGCACCACCACACCCGGCTATAGAACACATTTTATTTTATATTTTTTGGTTTTTCGATGTAGGGTCTCACTCTGGCTCAGACTGACCTGGAATTCACTATGTAGTCTCCGGGTGGCCTTGAACTCAAGGTGATCCTCCTACCTCTGCCTCCTAAGTGCTGGGATTAAAGGTATGTGCCACCACACCTAGCTTACATTTTATTTCAAATAAAAGTATTGTGACATGTGAAACTTATTTTAATTCATGATTAAAACCCTTCTTTCAAATACTGAATTTAGTTTTTATGATAAAGATAACTCCAACTGTCAAATCTTCCTCATGGATAACTGTACTGCTCAAACAGAGAATAACCAGGTGTGGTAGTATATGCCTTTAACTTCAATCCTAGAGAGGCTGAGGTAGGGCAGTCACTGAGCTTGAGGCCAGTCTGGGGGTACAGAGGGAAGGGGACTGTTTCAAAAACCAAAAACAAACAAACAAAGCCTTTAAACCAAGTAGGAATGGGCTGGAGAAATGACTTAAGAGTTTAAGGCACTTGCCTACAAAGCCTAATGACCCAGGGTTCAATTGCCCCGTACCTACATAAAGACAGATGCAGTGGTGCATGTATCTGGAGCTCGTTTATAGCAGTTGTAGGGCCTTTTGTGCCCATTTTCTCTCCCTTTCTCTCTCTGTGTCTGTTTCTTTCTGCTTGCAAATAAATAAATATTCTTTTATGTAGACATAAATTTTTAAAAATCACCATTGGGCCAGAAGTAGTGGTACACACCTTTAATCCTAGCACTCAGGAGGCAGAGGTAGGAGGATTGCTGTGAGATCAAGGCCATCCTGAGACTACATAGTGACTTCCAAGTCAGCCTGGGTAAAGTAAGATCCTACCTTGAAAAACAAAACAAACAAACAAAAAACCAATACTGGGCTAGAGAGGTGGCTCAGTGGTTAAGGTACTTGCCTGCAAAGTCTAAAGACCCAAATTCGAATCTCCAGTCTCCACATAAAGCCAGATACACTAGGTGGTGCATGAGTCTGAAGTTAAGTTTGCAGTGGCTACAAGACCTGGTATGGCCATTCTCTCTCTCTCTCTCTCTCTCTTTTGGGAGGGGGAGCTTTTTGAGGTAGGGTCTCACTCTAGCCCAGGCTGACCTGGAATTCACTATGCAGTCTCAGGTGGCCTGGAACTCAGGGTGATCATCCTACCTCTGCCTCCTGAGTACTGGGATTAAAGATGTGCACCATGATGCCCAGCTTCTCTTTCTCCAATAAATAAATTAAGGGCTGGAGAGATGGCTTAGTGATGAAGTCACTTGCCTGCAAAGCCAAAGGACCCAGGTTCAATTCCCTAGGACCCATGTAAGCCAGATGCACAAGGTGGTACATGTGTCTGGAATTCATTTGTAGTGGCTGGAGGCCCTGGCACACCCATTCTCCCCCTCTCTACCTGCCTCCTTCTCTAATAAATAAATAAAAACATTTATTAAAAAATTGGGGCTGGAGAGATAATTTAGCAGTTAAGGTGCTTGCCTATGGAGCCTAAAAGGACCCAGGTTCAATTTCCCAGTACCCACATAAACCAAACGTGCATGGTGGTATATATGTCTGGAGTCCATTTGTAATGGCTAGAGGTCCCACTGCGCCCATTCTCTCACTCTCTCAAATAAAAAAAAAAAAAATGGGCTAAAGAGATGGCTTAGTGGTTAAGGTACTCGCCTGCAAAGCCAAAGGACCCATGTTCGATTTTCCATTACCCACATAAAGCCAGATGCACAAGGTGGCGCATGTGTCTGGGGGTTCCTTTGCAGTGGTTAGAGGCCCTGGAGTGTCCATTCTGTCTGTCTCTTTCTCTCCCCCCGTCTCTTTTTCTCTCTCTTTCATAAATAAATTTTTAAAATATATATTTTATTTATTTATTTGAGAGAGAGAAGTTGTGTGTGTGTTTGTGTGTGAGAGAGAGAGAGAGAGAGGGAGGGAGGGAGGGAGGGAGAGAGGGAGGGAGAGAGGGAGGGAGGGAGGGAGGATGGATGTACTAGGGCCTCCAGCCACTGCAAATGAACTCCAGATGGATGCGCCACCTTGTGAAGCTGGCATATGTAGGACCTGGGGAATTGAACCGGGGTCCTTTGGCTTTGCAGGCAAATACCTTAACTGCCAAGCCATCTTCTTCAGCCCAAATAAATATTTTTTAAGACTGCGTAAAAGTTCATGGATTTTAAAAACATTTTAAAAAATAATAATAAACCTCACACAACAATCTTTGCCAAAATTAGAATTCAGGACTAGAGAGAGAATGGTGACATGTAAGCTTGCTACCATATAGAGAGAAGCACAGTGAAAGGGGAAACACACCTCCCTGTTTTACAGATAATAAAAGGAACTCTACAAATGAGAAGTAGAAACAGGAAACACAAGCAGGTGGAGACAGTAATTCTGAGTGACTGTACAAAATCAAGCTGCTTCCTCCCAAGGTTTTTGGCTGCAGAGACGGCTGGGTTTCTCCCTGGTGTGGCCAGTGTCAGTCACCCTGGCCCTTCTGGGCAGTAAGCACTGATAAAAAGTTGTTGAGCTGGGTGGTGTTCACAAACAAGACTGAACTGCTACTGTAAGGCCAGTGGATACTGGAGGCGAATTTCCTCAAGAACCTACCCTGGGGGCTGGAGAGATGGCTTAGTGGTTAAGTGCTTGCCTGTGAAGCGTAAGGACCACGGTTTGAGGCTCCATTCCCCAGGACCCATGTTAGCCAGATGCACAAGGGGGCGCATGTGTCTGGAGTTTGTTTGCGGTGGCTGGAGGCCCTGGCATGCCCATTCTCTCTCTCTCTCTCTCTCTCTGTCGCTCTCAAATAAATAAATAAAAATAAAATAAAATAAAAAGAACCTACCCTGGGAGCAAAGAGATGTTACCACCTGGAAGGCTGTTAGTAGACATGGGTTACTAGGGAGAGCTCAAGGTCAAGACTTGATGGATGGTGTGCAGTTAGTCAGTTCTGACCTTTATCCTGAACTCAGTTTAGAATGAGATGTCTTGCTTATGATCCCAGAGTCTCACTACCTCTGCCTCCTAAATCCTGGAATTAAAGGTGTGTGACATCACACCAGTTCTGATATAAATTTAAATTTTATTTATTTTTACATGTGTATGTGCATGTGTGTGTGTGTTTGTGTATGGGTATGCCAAGACCTGTTGCTGGTGCAAACAAATGCCAAAGAGTCTCTGAGTTGTTAGTCTGGGCCAGCTGCACTGACCAGAAAAGGACAAACTAGGACAATGTGATCCAACTATTCACACACTAAACCTGGTATTTGTTTTTATGCTCTTAAGCTCATTCTTTGGTTGGTTATAAAGAATCCTTTCTTTTTTTTTTTTAATTTTTTTGTACATTTATTTATTTATTTGAGAGTGACAGACAGAGAGAGAAAGAGGGAGACAGAGAGAATGGGCACGTCGGGGCCTCCAGCCACTGCAAACGAACTCCAGATGTGTGCACCCCCTTGTGCATCTGTCTAACGTGGGTCCTGGGGAATGGAGCCTTGGACTGGGGTCCTTAGGCTTCGCAGGCAAGTGCTTAACTGCGAAGCCATCTCTCCAGCCCGAATCCTTTCTTTTTTAAGAGCCAGACATGTGGCTGCCTTTAATCCCAGCACTCAGGAGGCAGAAGTAGGAGGATAGTTGTGAGTTCAAGACTGAGACTACAGAGTAAATTCCAGGTCAGCCTGGGCTAGAGCGATACCCTACTTTGAAAATCAAACAATATATGTATATATATAATTTTTAAAAAATTTATTTGAAAGAGAAATAGGCAGATATAGACAATGGGTGCACCAGGGCCTTCAGCCACTGCAAACGAACTCCAGACACAGGCACCACCTTGTGCATCTGGCTTATGTGGGTCCTGGGAATCACACCTGGGTCATTTAATTTTGCAGGCAAGTATTTTAACCGCTAAGTCATCTCTACAGCCCAAGAATCCTTTCTTTTAAGACTAGATGGGAACAGGTTATTGTAGAAGGTCTTCAGAGTTTTTGTTGGTATTGGTTTCAAGACAGGGTTGTACTGGCCTTGAACACACAGAAATCTTCCTGCCTCAGCATCCCCAGTACTAGATTGTATAGTAGTTTTAAGAAGGTCCTTAAGCTAGACACAAATACTCCCTACATATACCCTTTTTTTTTGAACTTGCAGGGCTGAAGAGATGGTCCAGTGCTTTAAGGCTCTTGCTTACAAAGCCTAACAGCCGGGTCCCATACTCCAGTACCCATGTAAAGCTAGATGTGCAAAGTGGAGTGTGCAAGTGGAGTTTGTCTGTAGCGGCAAGAGGCCTTGGAGCATCCATTCTCTCCCTCCCTCTTTTTGCTTGCAAATTAGTAAGAGTATTTAAAACTTCTCCATGGATACTAATCTGGGAACAAGTCAATTATAAGTCTCATTTTCTCATCAACAAATAGGGGAGGTGACACGTCCAGAATCATCCAATGACGTACATGTATGGAAATAAATGACCCCTTACAGCAGCAGCAGCACTTAACTTGAAGGTTACATGAATAAACCTGTAACTAGACAGGCAGGCCAGCAGTGCCTAGGGCAAGCTCTGAAGTCAAACTGCCTGGATTTCAGCCCTGGCTTTGTCAGTTGCTAGTTCGCTGATTCCCAGTTAAGTAACAACCTCACTGCAGTGCAGTTGTTCTCGTCCATTCTAATGGGGGCAAACACTAAGAGCTACTCAATAGGGTTTTGTTTTGTAACAGATTTTAATTAGACAATCCACTCAAAATGCTTATCAGTGCCCTCCGAGTGCTGTATAAATCTAGTTAATGTAAGAATTACCTTTACTGACGAACAGTCAGGAGCAACTTTCTAAATGCCAGTCAGCTCTGCATTAGCATCTTCTAATGATGAAATCTGTATCATGAAGACAATCAAGATTTACACTTAGAATACTTTAAATTCACTAGGAGTGATGGCCAAGGTGGGAAGATCACTGTGAATTAAGAGGCCAACTTGAGACTACATAGTGAATTCCAGGTCAGCCTGTGACAACACGAAACCCTACCTCAAACAAACAAAATCAAATTCAATCTCAGGTCAAGAATGCGAATTTGGGGGTGGAGGAATGGCTTAGCAGGTAAGGCACTTGCCTGCAAAGCCAAAGAACCCAGGTTCCATTCCCCAGGATTCAAGTTAGTCAGATGCACAAGGTGGCGCATGTGTTTGGAGTTCGTTCGCAGTGGCTGGAGGCCCTGGTGTGCCCATTCTCTCTCTCTCTTGTCAAATAAATAAGTAAAAATTAATTTTTTAAAAAAGGAAAGTGAATTTGAATGATACACAGATCCAGGCAACAGGGTCAGAGAGATGACTTGGCAGTTTAGGCCTGTGAAGCCTAAGAACCCAGGTCCAATTCCCCAGGACCTCCATAAGCTGGATGCACAAAGTGGCACATACATCTGGAGTTCATTTGCTGTGGCTTGTGGCCCTGGTGCACACATTCTCTCTCTTTCAAATAAATAAGATATTAAAAAATAAAATATTTAATATATATACACACACACACATATATATTCATAACAGAAAACTATTCTAGGCAGTCCGTACAGAAAGGATATGCCCTTTAATTTTGAAATTTGTATATACTAGTCAAAAGCAGCTTATGCAAGCATATAAGCAAGATTATCACTTTCAAATAAACGGATTAACTTTTTTTTTTTTGGCTTTTCGAGGTAGGGTCTCACTCTGGCCCAGGCTGACCTGGAATTCACTATGTAGTCTCAGGGAGGCCTCGAACTCACGGTGATCCTCCTACCTCTGCCTCCTGAATGCTGGGATTAAAGGCATGCGCCACCACGCCCGGCCTGATTAACTTTTAATAAAATCTCAATTTTAAATTTTTATAAAATCAAATTTAATTTTTAGTATGAGTTTTGTCATCTAAGTTAGTTTTCAGTAAACCAGTAAGTTTTGGTGCTGTGTTTTATAATATACCTAGTTTGCTTGAAAGTCAACAAGAGCTAGAAGTTTAGTTTAACAATCTAAAATTAGATTAGATTGGAAACTCCTGCCGATCTTCCTGAGTTCAAGACTACATAGTGAATTGCAGGACAGCCTGAGCTAGAGTGAGACCCTACCTTGAAAAATCAAAAAAAAGAAAAAGAAAAAAAGAAAGAAACAAAGAGAAAGAGAGAAACTCCTTATATGCAATTAAATACAAGCTAGGATGAACAGCATCATAGTGTTGTTTTGTTTTGTTTTTTGAGGTTGGTTCTCACTCTAGCCCAGGCTGACCTGGAATTCACTATGTAGTCTCAGAGTGGCCTCAAATTCAGGGGGATCCTCCTACCTCTGCCTCTCGAGTGCTCGGATTAAAGGCATTCAGTACCAGCAATAGTAGGTTGTTTTGTTTGCTTGCTTGTTTTTTTTTGGTAGGGCCTTACTTTAGCGAAGTCGGACCAGGAACTCACTCTGTAGCGCTAGGCAGCTTTGAGCTTACACAGATCCTCCCACCTCTGCTGCTATTAAAGGAGTGAGACAGGTGCCCAGCTCACACTAGCTTTAAATTTACAAAACAACTGAAATGAGTCAAGGGTGATGATGCATGCCTGAAATCTCAGCACTTGGGAAGAAAAAGCAGGAGGATCAGGGGTTCAAGATGTGCAGCAGCTACACAACTGACCAGCCTGGGCAATGAGTCTGTCTCAAAAATAAGTAGGGCGCGGTGGCACACACCTTTAATCCCAGCACTCTGGAGGCAGAGGTAGGAGGATCGCCCTGAGTTCGAGGCCACCCTGAGACTACATAGTGAACTCCAGGTCAGCCTGGGTTACAGCAAGACCCCACCTCGAAACCCCCCCCCCCAAAAAAAGCGAATAAAACAACTCTTAAATGGAAAATAAGACTTCCTTTTATAACTCTGACATGTATTTTCATATGTATACTAGAAAATAAAAACATAACCTTACAAGAATGTAACCTAGAAGGACTATGCTAAGTCTGACACACGCTGCCGCATAGAATCAGCTAGTACTAGCAACTATACCAACGATCTATTTACTTTTTATTTATTTTGCCTGTTTACCTAAGTTTCAGAATACTTGGAAATTAGATGGTTCCTCTGCAAATGGGCATATAACACACCCAAATGAAAGAGTTACTCTGGGGTACTCCTACTGAAGAGCGCCCAACCCATTGCTAACAGCAGCGCTGCGACTGCTAACAATTCCAACACGAAGTGAAGTGACAGTGCTATTAGCTGCTTTGCTGAGGAGCGACCGCCACAGCATTAGGAAGGCAATTCCAGGGATACACTTGTCAGGGTGCACTCTCTGGAGGTCAGTTGTTCTGCATGCAAAGTGCCTTTCTTTAACCGCTGAGCCATCTATTTTGGACACACTACTTACCACAAACTCCATGAATTTTTCTAGAATGCTCGCTGGAACCAAAAGAGAAAGTTAAACCTAAAGTCCCCAACGCGCCACACGCAGGGTTGGTTATCGCGGGCATCGGAGTCACCTGCCAATCCTGGCTCACAGAGACCATGCCACATGAATGGAGAGGTCCACCCCAATCTTAGAACTTTCTAGCCTGAAGCATTCTTTTTATGGCGAGCACGCACAAGCCGCCCAGCTCGGGCGCTCCCTAATCTCGGTTGAAAAGAGATGTTGCCAAAGAGCTTTAGAGCCACAATATCAGTCTTTAATGAACCCCGGAGGAAAAATGAGAGAGAGAGATGTTCGCGGTCTGGCGGGCACAGGGCGGGGCTCCGGGGCGGGAAGGGGGCGACCGAGACCCGGCCCGGGAGGGTGAGGCCGCGGAGCCCGCCCCAGAGCGTGCGACCGAAGCTCGGCCGACTCAGGCTCTTCGGCCCTCACGCGCCCCTTCCCTGCGCCCCGCTGCCAATCACTGCCCGGCGCGGTCCGCACACGCGCAGACCCTCGGCGCGCGGCTCCCGGGGCCGCTCGGGGAAGGCCCGCGCCCTCCCGCCGCCGCGCCTCCCCGCCTTACCGGACGTTTCTCCCGCGACAGGTGGTGCAGCAGGCAGAGAGGCCGCAGCGCCCCAGCCCGCCCCGCGATGCTCAAGCCCGGCGCCGCCCGGCCTCCCTTCTTCCCCGCTGCCCGCTGCCGGCGCCGGGGCCAGCTCCGGCTAGCACGGGCAGGGGCGGGTCCACACGCGACGGACGCGCGAGCGGGCCAATGGGAGGCCGGCAGCCGGCGGGGGCGGGGCCCGGCCCCTCCGCTGGGCGCTCGTGTTCCTCCCGGGCACCTTCCTCCGCCCGTTTCCGCGAGGTTAACTGATGGGCTGCCGGGCGCGCCCGCGTGGCCGCGATCCCGAAGACGGGACAAGGGCCCTGCGGAGGAGGAAGGGGAGGAGGAGGGGGACGGGGAGAGGAGGAGGCGGAGCCCCGAGGTACCCGCGTCCCTGAGAGCGCTCGGCCTGGCCTGCCGGGGTCCCCGCAGGCTTCAGTGCGGCGCACGGGCGCCGGCAGACGCTGTGCGCAGGCGCGGCGGAGGTGTCCAGGGGTACCAGTCTGCGATTCCCGGACTCGAGGGGAGCCTGCGATGTGGGTCCACGCTGGACGACTCATGGAGGAAAGGAGGAGAATGGGAGGGAGAGGGGTCTTTTATACACAAAGGCCCGCGCTTTAAGGACGCGTTATGTTTCTGAGCTGTTTTTATTGATGGATGCATCATCCTCAACAATTCGGTACCACTGTCCACGGCTAGTGGCACAGTTACGGAACCGCTGGGAATTTACTAATCATTCTTACTGTCACCATCACCATAAATAGACAGTGTTCTCTCGCAAAACCACTGGGACTTCTCACTAAATAGTCACACGGGAGAAAGCAGCAAAGGACCTCACCTCCCCACGGCTGTACCCACCCTAGACTAGAATTTCAAAGAAAACCTCTATTCTTATTTGGGAAACTGCTACCACCAGAAATTCTTTATTGTAAACGAAACTATATACTCCTTAGGGATGGCAATGACCACTAAATATTTAAGAGTAAGCAAGGGGCAAGGCAGATTGGATAAAATTACAGGTGATGGAAATAGAGTATAGAAAAAGTTGGAAAGAAGGCAGAGAAAAGTTCCCTCCTCGAGTCTGGTAATTAAATTTTGAGGAAACTAAGCCACTGTGAACATGGAAGGGTGGGGCATGTGCTGGAGCACTGCTGTTAGATGATAAATGATAGGTATGGCTGCTATAGTAACCACCGCAGTAAAAGAGGAGCTATAAATAAGCGTGGCCTAAATTAACCCGGTTTGCCTGAAACTTCTAGATGCCACAGCTGAAAGATGGAAATGTCAAGAATTCAAGTGTCTTTAAATTCTTTGTCAGTGGAATTCTTTCTTCTTCGGAAGTTTGTCCTGTGTTAGAGTAATTCCAGATTGAAGGGTTGCCAAGAGCTATCACGGATGGGATTTGTTTTTGCTTGGATTAAGGTCAATTCGATCTTTATTAAATGAAATAGCTGTTAATGGTAAGGAGACAGGAGCCTGTTTGCCCCATCTCTGATTCACAGGTTCTTTCTCCTTCCAGTGATTGGTCAAAAGCTTTCCAACGAAAACCACACCCAATTTGGTAGTAGAAAAACAAGCTAGTTTTTCTACTGCTACCACCACACATACAGTCACTAGTGAACACTTTATCCCTGGTCTATAAAATGTGTGGCACCCATCTATATTCCAGCTACTTGGGAGGCTGAGGTGACAGTATACTGAATCCTAGAAGTTCAAGACCAGGCTTGGTGACATGGGGAACCCCACCTTTAAAAGAAAAGCAAACGCTTTCGGGCATGGTGGCACACACCTTTAATTCCAGCACTCAGGAGGCAGAGGTAGGAGGATCACCCTGAGTTCAAGGCCACCCTAAGAGTACATAGTGAATTTCAGGTCAGCCTGAGCTACAGACCTTACTTCGAGGGGGAAAAAAAAGTGCATTTCTCCAGCAAATACTAACTGGGTGTCCTGTAATTTTAATGCTGACTATCTGCCTAGATACAGCATGTCATATTCCACAGGTTGAGGTTCAGTCCCACAAGACTGTCCCATTTCATGAACCAGTCAAATCTCAGCTTGTCACCTCTCCATCCTTAAGTTCAATTAACTTGCTAAAAAGGCTCACAAAAGGTAAACATTTTACTCACATTTGTCGGTTTTTCATAAAGAATGTTACATGTGATATACATAAAAAATCAGCTGCAGGTTGGGAGATAGTGGCTTTAGCTATTTAGCCTTGAGGCACTTGCTTGCAACGCTGGAAAGCTTGCCAGTCTGGTGTAATGGTGGCATGTCTGTTATGGAGAAAAGTAACAGCTCTCTGATTAGACTTGGACTTGAGCTTGAGCCCTGGTCCTCAGGAGGGAATTCCTACCTGGTACTGAAAACTTAATGAAAAGCCTATGCCTAGGGAGGTCAAAAGCCCTAGGGGAAACTACTACTATTGTCTGGCCAAATAGCTATATTATGTCCACCCAAACTGCTTTCTAAGTACTTATGCCCACATATTAATGCTACTCTCACCTTTGATGATAGAAGCTTTTGTTTTAAGGTGATGGTAATCACTGGGGTGACTCAAAACTCACTAAAGTGCTGAGAAATTACAGTGGCATGTTCAGCCCTAAATGAGACATCTCTGTTACAATCTCCAAGGCTGAGGGACCATTGTGGGAGAAGTGGTGAGAATATTAAAGCCAAAGGAAGGGGAGGAATGCTTTGCAATGCTGTCTTCCAGACATAAAGTGGCAGTGGTATTCATAACCTCACAGTGGCTGATGCTACCTATACAAGACCTGCATAACAGGAGGGGAAAAATGATAATATCAAGATAGAAGAGGCGGGGCTGAAGAGATGGCTTAGCAGTTAAGGTACTTTCCTGCAAAGCCTTAGGACCTAGGTTCGATTCTCCAGGACCCACACAAACCAGATGCACAAGGGGGCGCACATGTCTGGAATTTGTTTGCAGCAGCTAGAGGCCCTGGCATGCCTATTCTCCCTCCACCCCCACCTGCCTATTTCTCTCTCTCCCACTCTCTCTCAAATAAACAAGTAAAAATAAAATATTTTAAGAAATAGAAGAAGGACTAGTTTGAAAGAAGAAGGAATTCAGTGGAGGGAGAATTTGGGAGGGAAAGAGAGGGTGGGAGGGGATTATGATTCTGATATATTGTTTATCTTTATGGAACTTGTCAATAAAAAGTTTTAAAAAACAGTTGGAAGAGATGCATGGACAAGGTGTATGAGGACTGTGGAGCTTCCATGCCCTCTGTGGCCACATATCCTCAAGGTGAATCTGCATATCAGCAACCAGGGAACGTCAAGCTCCATCCTTTTGGCTTCATATGGAAGCTTCATCACATAGTTATTACTGATGATATCTGTAAGCCTTGGGGATCAACTCAACCTCCAACTGGAGGCAGGAGGGGTGGGTCTGAGTTACAGCCTTCTAATTATATGGCAGGTCCCCTCAGCACAAGCCTCCATTCTGCAATTATGTATGAGTTATGTCACTGGAATAAATGATGCTCCTATAACCCAGGAGATTCCAATAGCTTTAATAACTCTATGTCAGCCATTATCACTCAGAAAATTACAAAGGTCTTAGGAGGAATGGATAGACTACTCAAGGGTTAAAGGCACTTACCTGCCAAGTTTAACTGCCTAGGTTCAATTCTGCAGTACCCATGTAAAGCTAGATGCACAAAGCAGTACATATGTTGAGTTAATTTGCAGTTGCAGGAGGTCTTGGTGTGCCCATTATCTCTCTCCTCTCTTTTAAAAAAAAGGTCTGGTAGTGCATGTCTTTAATCCCAGCACTTGGGAGGCAGAGGTAGGAGGATCACTGTGAGTTAGTGATTTCCAGGTCAGCCTGGGCTACAGTGAGATCCTACTTCGAAACTCCCCCCCCTCAAAAAAAAGGTCTGGTTGGAGAAATGATTTAGCAGTTAAGGCCTGCAAAACCAAAAGACCCAAGTTCGATTCTCCAGGACCCCTATAAGCCAGATGCACAAGGTGGCTGATATGTCTGGAATTCGTTTACAGCAGCTGAAGGCCCTGACACACCCATTCTCTCTATCAGCCTCTCTGTCAAATAAATAAAAATTTAAAATACCACAAAGGTCTTAGGAGCTCTGGGTCAGGAACTGGGGATAGAGGCTAAATATTAGAACAAGATATTTTCCCAGTGCCCTACCTAAAAGGGTTTTAGGGGCTCTGTCTCAGGAAGTAGGGCAGAGACCAAACATATTTCCTATTATATCACTGTGTCACAGGCTTCTTAGCCAATATGGTGACATATGAATATTAGATATTTCAAAAGTGTGGCTAGTTTAATATGGGGTGCACATTGGATTTGCAAACTTTGAAAAATAAAGTAAAATATCTAATTTTTAAAAGTAAGGCTCACATTTTATAGTTTAAATGTAAATTGTGCCCCATAGGCTCATGTGTTTTAACACTTGGTGGCTAGCTCATGGTCCCGTTTCAGAAGGTTATGGGACCTTTTTAAGAGGTGAAAACTGGGTGGATGAAGTGAATGTCTGGAAGCATACCTTGACATTTTATCACCCAGCCCTACTTACTGCTTATGCTCTGCTTCCTGGCTGAAATGCGATCAGCCTTCCTTGCCATGAAACTTCCCCTTGAAATTGTAAGTCAAAATAAACCTTTTCCTTCCTTCAGTGGCTTCTAGTTAGATATTTTGTTCCAACAATAAGAAAGTAATTAATACAGAAAATTTTGTCTCAAGAAATTGTGCTCTTGGGAGAGATGGCTTAGCAGTTAAGGGATTTGCCTGCAAAGCCCCCAGGACCTATGCAAGCCAGATACACAAGGGGGCCAATGCACCTGGAGTTCATTTGCAGTAGCTAGAGGCCCTGGTGCACCCATTCTCTCCCCCCTCCCCCCCATTTCCCTCTCTTGGTTTCTCAAATAAATTAATAATAATAATAATAATAATAATAATAATAATAATAAACGAAATGGTGCTCTCATGCCAGGCATGTTGCCGTATGCCTTTAATCCCAGCTCTTGGGAGGCAGAGATAGAAGGATTACTGTGAGTTTGAGGCCACTCTGAGACTATGTATTGAATTCCAGGTCAGCCTGGACTAGAGTGAAACCCTACCTTGAAAAAAACAAAACAAAAAAAGAAAGAGAAAGAAATGGTGCATGAATGCTCTCTTTTCTCCTGGCACCTGAATCTCCTGGTCTTTGCTTTGGTAAGTTCTCCCCCTTCACAGATAGGCTATGTAGGCACAGAAGGGGGGTTCTTCCTATCCAGAAACTTTCCTGTCTTGTTTTGGGGGACTTTCCTGCTCTGTTACATACATGATTTTTCTTTTAGCTCTAAAGGGGATCTCTTGACTGGGGCTCATGCCTTGTGTGGTGGTTTGATTCAGATGTCCCCTACAAACTTAAGTGTTCTGAATGTTCGGTTCCCAACTGATGGAGATTTTGAAATTAATGCCTCCTGGAGGCAGTGTATTGTTGGGGGCGGGCTTATGGGTGTTAAAACCAGTGTCCCCTTGCCAGTGTTGGCATATTCTCTTATTGCTGTTGTCCACCTGATGTTGGTGAGGGGGAGATGTCCACCCTCTGCTCATGCCATTGTTTTCCCCTGCCATGATGGAGCTTCCCCCTGGTGCCTGTTAGCCACAATCAACCTCTTTTTTCCCCACAAGCTGCTGTTGGTCAGGTGATTTATTTATTTATTTGACAGCGACAGACACAGAGAAAGAGGCAGATATAGAGAGAGATAGACAATGGGCACGCCAGGGACTGCAAATGAATTCCAGATGCATGCGCCCTCTTGTGCATCTGGCGAACCTGGATCCTGGGGGACCGAGCCTTGAACCAGGGTCCTTAGGCTTCACAGGCAAGCGTTTAACCGCTAAGCCATCTTTCCAGCCTGGTCGGGTGGTTTGTCAGTGATTCGGACCTGACTGCAACAGTACAATTGGTACTGAGGTGTTTCAGTCAGGTTCGCATCGCCAGCAGAAACCACCCGACCAAGAGCAGCTAGTTCAAAAAAAAGGTTTATTCTGGCTTACAGGCTCAAAGGAAAGCTACATGATGGCAGGGGAAAATGACGACATGAGGTGGACATCACCTGCTCACCAACATCAGGTGGACAACAGCAATAGGAGAGTGTGCCAAACACTGGCAAGGGGACACTGGCTATAACATCCATAAGACTGCTCCCCCACACCCAACAATACAGTCCCTCCAGGAGGCATTAATTCCCAAATCTCCATCAGGAGGGAACCTTGCATTCAGAACACCTAAGTTTATGGGGGACCCCTGACTAAACCCCCCATATCTTGCCTTCCACACGTGTGTGTATGCCTTCTCTGGAAGCTTATCTGCCAGAGATTTCTCTATGAAAGAGGTTCTCTCCATTTTCCCTTTCTGGACAAGGGGCCGAATTTTCTTCTGGCTTGTCTTTCAGCTAGCTTTCCCCTGGATATTATTTCTACTTAAAAATAAATCTCCTAGATCATAATCTAAAGAAAAAAAGAGAGCCGAGAGTGATGGTGCACACCTTTAATCCCAACACTTGGGAGGGAGAGGTAGGAGGATAGCCATGAGTTCAAGGCCACCCTTGAACTCTGCTCATGTCCTGAGAACTTGATTAAGGCTGAATTTAAAAGTCATGGGTTTAAGGGAATAATATTATATATATGATAGTAGAAGAACAGATTACTGGGGGTGGAAAGGCCTAACTGAAGTCAGGGGAAGAGATTGAGTAAAGGAAGGGTGGTGTAGGGTTAATCAAAATCTAAGTGGTTGGAGGATCTCCATGAATTCAAGGCCACTGAGACTACATAGTGAATTCCAGGTCAACCTGGGCTAGAGTAAGACCCTACCCAGAAAAACCAACTAACTAAATGAATAAAAGTAATGGACTAATATGCTTGGCAAAGGAAGTGTCAAGGCAGAATAACATTGAGTCTGTGATGTGACTTCTCTCTACCACTCTTACTCAGAGCTACAGTGAAAGAGAACAAAATGCAGAAAAGAACTTATGAGGTTATGATGAGGAAGAAGATTTTGTGCCTTTTGTTGGTAACTGTTAGACACATTTTAAAGCTCTAAACAACAGAAAACTCCCTATTATAATTGATTTAAAACATAGAGGCGGGCTGGGGAGATGGCTTAGTGGGTTACGTACTTGCCTGTGAAGCCTAAGGACCCCGGTTTGAGGCTCGGTTCCCCAGGTCCCACGTTAGCCAGATGCACAAGGGGGCGCACGTGTCTGGAGTTCGTTTGCAGAGGCTGGAAGCCCTGGCGCGCCCATTCTCTCTCTCTCCCTCTATCTGTCTTTCTCTCTGTGTCTGTCGCTCAAAAAAAAAAAACAAAACAAAACATAGAGGCTTATTTTTCAAAATGAAAAATGTATAAGTAGGGTTCAAGGCTGAACTTGACTCATTTATTTTCTGGGTTGTCATTGAGAGAGGTAAGGAACTTCTTTTGGAGAAAAGGGCTTTCTAGAAAATGTAGCTGACACCAGATAATTCTTGACAAGAAATGTCTTCGCAAGAAGCATGGCTCTAAGCAGCATGTAGACAGCCTGTTATAAACAATCTGGTAGGGATTCCTATGGGTTTGGGTGTTGGGTTATGTGTATAAATTATCTGACAAATTTCAACTCCTCGATGATTTTTTTTTTTTTTTTTTGCTTTGTTTTGTTTTTCAAGGTAGGGTCTCACTCTAGCCTAGACTGACCTGGAATTCACTATGTAGTCTCAGAGTGGCCTTGAATTCATGGAGATCCTCCCACCTTTGCCTCCAGAGTGCTGGGATTAAAGGTGTGCGTCACCACACCCAGCTGATTTTGTTTTTTGTTTGCTTGCTTGTCTGCATTTAAGGAAAGGGCACACATTGGTGTTTGGAAATGTGAGCTCTAGTGTCCTTTTTCTCTCTTATACATGTATAAGTTCTTTTTTCTTTAAACTTTTTTATTGGCAATCTACATACATATACACAATACATCCTGATCTTAATCCTTTCCCACCACTTTCCTTTACCCCCCCCCCCATATCCTACATCTGCTGAATCTCTTCTTTCCAACTAGTCTCTCTTCGGTTTTGATGTCATCACTTCCCTCTCTTATTATGTAGGTCTTGTGTAGGTAGTGTCAGACATGAATGTCATGGCCACTTTCTGTCTGGAATACAGTGTTACAAAGCACTCCTCCCTTTTCTTTGGCTCTTCAATTTTTTCCACCACCTCTTCTACAATGGTCCTTGAGCCTTGGAGGATGTGATAGAGATGTCTCACTAAGTGCTTAACATTCCACTGTCACTTCTTCTC
Source organism: Jaculus jaculus (assembly GCF_020740685.1). Classification (NCBI taxonomy): domain Eukaryota; kingdom Metazoa; phylum Chordata; class Mammalia; order Rodentia; family Dipodidae; genus Jaculus; species Jaculus jaculus. The sequence goes on from NC_059103.1 coordinate 39,050,507, forward strand.
AGGACTTTCATGAATTTTAAGTGTCCCCAGTAGTCACTGCCATCTGAACATAGAAGCTTCTCTAACTAAAACTGACAGTCACATTAATATATGGACATAAACATATATTTAAAGGACACTTTGGCCAGGCGTAGTGGCACATGCCTTTAATCCTAGCACTCAAGAGGCTGAGGTAAAGGGATCACTGTGAGTCTGTGGCCAGCCTGAAACTACATAGTGAATTCCAGGTCAGCCTGAGGTAGAGTAAAAGCTTACCTCGAAAAAACAGCCAAAAGGACATTTTAGTGGGCATAATATATCCATTTATCTAGACAACAGTAATAGTTTCCCCCTAGGGCTTATTATATCCCCAGCCATAGTCTTTTGATTAGGTTTTCAGTACAAGGCAGGAATTTCCTCCCATGAAGCAGGCCTCAAATCCAATCAGAGAGCAGTTGGTTCCCCCATAACAGACATGCCACCATTATACCAGTTGGCACATTTGATCTGGCTGGCCAGATGTCACACTTGCTGGGTTCACTATTGGTTAAGACTGTTGGATGACCTTTCTCCCCCAACAGGCTGCCTAGGACCTTCCAGCATCATGACAGCTAGTCAACAGGGCAGAGGTTTCCAGCTCAGCTCCAGCTTATTCTTCAGTCATTCTCCCTCCCTCCCTCTCTCTCTCTCTCCCCCTCTCCCTCTCTCTCTCTGTAGGGCAGTGGCCATCTCTTTTTTCCTCTATGGGGGGCATGCTTAAACTTTCCCTACCTATCTCAAAGGACACCAGAGGAATGAGAAGAGGTAGAAAAATTTGTGTGGGATACAAAAACAAAAAACTCACTTGGCTTCCCTGCCTAGTACATACAAGGTAATAAATAATAGTTACTTTTCATTAATAACTTACTTTTTTTGGTTTTTCAAGGTAGGGTTTGGCTCTGGCTCAGGCTGACCTGGAATTCATTATGTAGTCTCAGGGTGGCCTCAAACTCTTGGCAATCCTCCTACTTGTACCTCCCAAGTGCTGGGATTAAAGGCATGCTCCACCATGCCCAGTTTAAATTTTTTTGTTTTTATTTTATTTTTATTTATTTATTTGAGAGCAACAGACAGAGAGAAAGAGGTAGATAGAGACAGAGAATGGGTGCACCAGGGCTTCTAGCCACTGCAAATGAACTCCAGACGTGCCCCTTGTGTATTTTTTTTTGGTTTTTAGAGGTAGGGTCTCACTCTAGCCCAGGCTGACCTGGAATTCACTATGTAGTCTCAGGGTGGCCTCAAACTCTTGGCAATCCTCCTACCTCTGCCTCCTGAGTGCTGGGATTAAAGGCATGCCCACCACGCCTGGCTAATCACTTACATTTTTGATAGATATTTCTCTTTAACCCTCTTCATGTACATATTAAATCTCCTCATGTCAATATTAAAAATAATTTAAGCCGGGTGTGGTGGTGCATGCCTTTAATTCCAGCACTCGGGAGGCAGAGGTAGGAGGATTGCCGAGAATTCAAGGCCACCCTGAGACTACATAGTGAATTCCAGGTCAGCCTGGACCAGAGTGAAACCCTACCTCAAAAAAACAACAAAAACAATCATTTAATTGCCTTAATACAAAGGTAGGTATAATGAACACCACGTTTTACATATGGGCAAACTGAGGAATTTGAAGGTCATTTCAAGGGTACTACCAATAAGTAGAAAAGTGACACCAACTATGCTGTACAAAAAGTATTTTTTAGTATCTTGATGTGCAGTCCCATGTCTTGGAAAGAGAATTTGTAGTATTATATCATCCCATGCCTACTTGGGAAGGCCTTCCCCATCCTAAGCAGGTAAAACAGAGTCCACATCTCATGCAGGAGGTCTCAATATGTAGTTCTGGAACTTGCTAGAAGTTCTGTGGTTTTGGTTTTGGTTTGGCTTTTTATTTCCATGCTGAGGATGGAATCCAGGGCTTCATGTATGCTAGGCAATCCTTTTAGCACAGAGCTCCTCTCCTCACAGTCTTTGTTATAAAAAGCGCTCGAAGTGACTGGGATACAGGCTCAAGTTGAAGATCTACTGTTTGATTCTATTGATCAAGCATAATTTATTTGGCATGTAAAATTTATTGCTGGGAAGAGCTAATTGGGAAGTAGGTTATAAAAACATGATCCTTGCCTTTGGGAGTTTATTATAATATGGAGATAAGGCATTTGCTCATATGAGCGTCATAAAACATAGTATGTTACTAAACTCATTAATAAATTTCATAAAAAGCAGTGTTATTAAATATTTGCAGGGAAGGTTTATTATTGTGATGTCTTTCACTGTAAGGAAAATGGAATGAGTTGGAATGGATGAAATAATATTGTCCAGGTTGGATAACATCTTTATGAAGGGTTATTATACTACATTTTCCTTTTTTAATACATTTTCTACTTTTGTGTCTATTGAGCATTTTTTATAAATAGTTGTTTTATGATAATATGTAAAGAATAATCCCAAGAATTTTGATAATTAAAAAGGTTTTTTGGGGGGGGTTCTTTTTTTGATTTTTGAGGTAGGGTCTTACTCTGGCCCAGGCTGATGTGGAATTCACTATGTAGTCTCGGGGTGGCCATGAACTTATGGCAATGCTCCTACCTCTCTGCCTCTGAATGCTGAGATTAAAGGTGTGCACCACTATGCCTGGATTTTATTTATTTAGAATTTATTTATTTTATTTTATTTGTTTATTTGTTTTGAGGTAGGGTTTCACTCTAACCCAGGCTGACCTGGAATTCACTATGTTGTCTCAGGGTGGCTTCAAACTCACAGTGATCCTCCTACCTCTGCCTCCAAGTGCTGGGACTAAAGGCATGGGCCACCACACCCATCTGGAATTTAATTTTACATATACTTATTTATTTGTAATTCAGAGAGAGGCAAGAGAGAGATAGGGAGAGAGAGAGAGAGAGAGCAAGACCACCAGGGCCTCTTGCCACAAACAAACTCTAGGCACATGATCCAGGGCCAACCCAAGCCCTGGGTTGCAAATATGTACTTTTAACTGTTGAGCCACCTCCCTAGCCCAGAAGTGATCACTTCTTATTCATAGACTACCTGAAAATGCTTTGTGGAGGACATGACTTAAGTGTAAGGCTGACTCAGCAGAGGAGTTCCTTAAATGCAATCTCTACAGCTGGGTGCAGTGGCTCACACCTCTCAGGCCAGCACTCAGGAGAGACTTGAAGTGGAAGGCTCATCTGGGCTACCAAGTGAGTTTTGTGTCACCTTGCACTGGAGTAAGGCCCAGCCAAAAAATGGATTACAAAACATGACAGCAGGGAAAGCAAACTGCTAAACCCACAATCAATGAGTCACCAGAAGGAAGTCAGAAAGATATTGGTCAGTTTGTGCAAGTTCTGTATGGCTGGGAGTCGAGATGTTCACCTGTGAAGTGGGAGGATCTTCAAGGAGACAGTCTGCTGCTGTGTAGCTGGACATACAATTTCCTCATAAACTGCTTCAATTAGCAGAGTTTGAAGTGGTGTGTTAGATGGGCAGGATAGTGCATACCTGTAATCCCAGCACTCAGGAGGCATGGGTTGAAGGGTGGTGAGTTCAAGGCCAACCTGGACTACCTAGAAAGACCAACAAGAAGAGGAGGAGAAGAAATAAGAAGAGGAAGAAGAGAGAAGGGAAAGAAAGCAGAATAATCTCAAGAAGGCATATCTTCACCAGCCTTTCTTAAAATTAAAGAAAAACTTCTGGGAAAACCTTTCTAGCAGTTTACATGAAAATTGAACATCTTTGCTAGGCATAGTGGAACACGCTATTAATCCCACACTTGGGATGTAGAGGTAAGAGGATCACTGTGAGTTCAAGGTCAGCTACAGAGTGAGTTCCAGGTCAGTCTAGTTTAGAGTGAAACCCTACTTCGTAAAACCAAAAAAAGAAAGAAAAAAAATTAAACAGCTTTATTTTATCTAAACACTTAGACTGTGTTTCTATAAGAAAAATCCATGTTAAAGTTCTGAGAATTCTGGAAGGATTTTTTCTCAATAATAAGAATTTGCATGAGGGCCGGAGAGATGGCTTAGTGGTTAAGGTGCTTGCCTGCAAAGCCTAAGGCCCCAGGTCTGATTCCCCAGTACCCATGTAAGCTAGATGCACAAGGTGGCACATGTGTCTGGAGTTCATTTGCAGTAGTAGAAATTCTCTGGAAAGACCACTCCAGTGCCAGAATGAGTGAAAGTAGAGGAGTTTGTTACCGGGGGGCCAAAAAGCTTGAGGTAGCCTTCCAAAGATTTTACTTCCATTTTATAGTTTTCATAGCCAAGGCCAGGGTAAGTGAACAAACAAGGTGTGACAATTTGCCTATCAGTAATTTCTGTAGTCAGGCCACCCTAACAAAGAACTCCATGTTACTTTGCTTTAGCCTAAACTGCCTTTCCTTCTTATCATCCCTTTGGGCCCTTTCTAAACAGTTCCTTCTCTGGGATTTTCCATCTGCTGACAAAGATAAGTTTTAGCTCTTCAGCAATTAACTGTTACAGTAACTCAGCGAATCTGTTCAACTTTTCTACCACAGCTAGAGGTCCTAGTACACCATTCTCTCTATCTGCCTCTTCCCCTCTCTCTCACTCAAATAACAAATAAAACATTTTAAAAGTTTAAAGAAAGAATTTGTTATGAAAGAAACATGTTATTATCACTTAAGTGTTGATCTTTAACTAAAAATTGATTTGCCTCTAAAATATGTCCCAATATACTAAAAAAAAAAAAGTTGCATGAATAGGTCTATTGGTTTTAAGTTCACATTATCTGTACCACAAGCAAATAGGTAGTGCTAACCACAACTTTATATTTATGCAATTCTGTTTGCCTCAAAAGTGGAAGCATTCTATCAAACTTCCCAGTAAGCACTTCTCTTAATGTTCATACCCTTATATTAATAATACTCTCACTTTTGGTAGCGAATCTTCTCTTTTCAGATGGCAGTGACCTTGGGATGACTCAGAAGGCATCATGGTGCTGGGAAGAAGTGACTGGAGTGCTCAGTACTACAATATCTCTATCATACCTTCCAAAGCTCAGGGTCTATTGCAGAAGAGGTAGCAGAAAGAATGTAAGAGCCAAAGGAAGGGTAAACCTCCTTACAATGTGCTCCCCCCAGACACAAAATGGACTGGATATCCATGACCTCACAGTGCCTGACATTACTTACACAAGACCACCAAATAGGAGGAAAAGATCATGACATCAAAATAGAAGAGAGATTGATTGACTGATTAAGGTGGGGAAATGGAATTTCGAAGGGGAAAGTAGGGGGAGGAAGGGTATTACCATGGGATTTTTTTTTATAATCATGGAAGTTGTTAATTTATTTTATTTTAGTTTTTTGGCTTTTTGAAGTAGGGTCTCACTCTAGCCCAGGCTGACCTGGAATTCACTATGTCATCTCAGGGTGGCCTTGAACTCATGATGATCCTCCTACCTCTGCCTCCCCAAGTGCTGGGATTAAAGGCATGCACCACCATGCCCGGCTGGAAGTTGTTAATTTAAAAATATTATGGAAAAAAAAACAGGAAGCATTCATAATGAATGTTGACTGTCCCGCTGGGAATTATCTTGAAATAAAGTCAGGTCATTAAAATGAAAAACTCTTTAAAAACAAAGAGAAAGTAAACAGTATATGTAAAGACATTTGTGTTATACATTTGTGCAGAAACAAATCTCCAGGCTAATACAGAAGGAGACACAGAAGCTTTTGTATAGGTAAGAGCTGTCATTAAGAAAGAGTAATGTTTTCCCAAAATATAGTATACTGAGGTAATTAGCTCCAAAGGCACTAACAGTTTTTTATATAATTAAAATAAACATAACATTTTAGGTTGTCTAAGAGTTAACTGATACCATAATAAGCAGAATCATCATTACAAAAATATTTTCTGAAAAACTCTCAGAAAGGGCTAGAGAGATGGTTTAGTGGTTAAGGCACTTGCCTGCAAAGCCAAAGGACCCAAGTTTGATTTCCCAGGACCCATGTAAGCCAGATATACAAGGTGCTTGTGTCTGGAGTTTGTTTGTAGAGCCAGAGGCCCTGGCATGTCCATCCTTTCTCTCTCTCTCTCCCTCTGCTTCTTTGTCTCTCTCTCAAATAAATATATTAAATAAAATATCTTTTAAAAAAACTCTTAGAAAATTTTGTAAAGACTATCACAGGTGTGTGTGTGTTTTGAAGGCTGAACCCAGACTTTGCTTATGTTAAGTATTCACTGTACCATTAGGCAATACCCTCCAGTCCCTATAGGCTCATTCGCAGTAAGAACCCTTAGTGCAGAGAAGAAGTGACAGAGGAGTGCTCAGCACTGAAATATCTCTATCACACCTTCCAAGGCACAGGGCCCATTGAGGGAGAGGCAGTGGAAAAAGTGTAAGAGCCAAAGGAAGGGTAGGACTCCTTACAATGCATTCTTCCAGACACAAAATGGACTGGATATACATGACCTCACAGTGCCTGACACTACCTACACAAGACCATCATAATAGGAGGAAAAGATGATGACATAAAAATAAAAAAGAAGGATTGGAGAGATGGCTTAGTGGTTAAGCGCTTGCCGGTGAAGCCTAAGGACTCTGGTTCAAGGCTTAATTCCCCAGGACCCAGATACATAAGAGGGCACACAGTTCATTTGCAGTGGCTGAAGGCGCTGGCGTGCCCATTCTCTTTCCCTATCTGCCTCTTTCTCTGTCTGTCACTTTCAACTAAATAAATAAAAATAAACCAAAAATTTAAAAAAAAAGAGAAACTGATTGAGATGGGGAGAGGATATGATAGAGAGTAGAGTTGTGAAGTGAAAAGTGTGGGGCAAGGGAATTATGGTTTATTGTCTATAATTATGGAACTTGTCAATAATAAAAAAGTAAACACCTTTATTCCCTAAGGAAAAATAGCACTTTAATATTTATGAATAACATTTCTATAAGGAAAGTATAAGAGAAAAGCAAAAAGAACACCAGACTGATCTCTATAGACAGTTTATTGAGAGAAACAGCAAGCGGCAGTAACCTTCCTTCAAGATGAAGGCTGAAGCACTGAGCCAGGCTGGGGTGCAAGCTTGTAAGGAGGATCCTAAGAAAAATAGACTGGACCAGCTATAGGCCCAAGAAAGTAGATAAGAAGCTATAGTTATTTGTGTCTTTACTCAAAATAAGCTTTTATTTATTTATTTATTTTTTTGAGAGCGACAGACACAGAGAGAAAGACAGATAGAGGGAGAGAGAGAGAATGGGCTTCCAGCCTCTGCAAACGAACTCCAGACGCGTGCGCCCCCTTGTGCATCTGGCTAACGTGGGACCTGGGTAACCGAGCCTCAAACCGGGGTCCTTAGGCTTCACAGGCAAGCGCTTAACTGCTACGCCATCTCTCCAGCCCTCAAAATAAGCTTTTTAAGCCAAATTGTCTAGGGAGGATATCCCACCAAGGTTTCTGAGCTAAGGGAAGTTTATTAATCAGTACTAGAGAGGCCTGTCAAGGCTGCATGCCTCTGAGGTTTCTTAATTGCCTGCTGGTCTTAGGGATAGTTATTCACTCTTTAGTTCCCTCTAGTTTTCAGGAAAGGCTATTAACCCTTCAGTCTGGACTCTGGAAAGATGAAACGATTGAGGAGAACTGGGGATGAGTGCGGCATTTAGAGGAGGACTGTGTGGGCTGGAACCGGGGTGACAAACTCTTTTTTAACTATTTTCTGTTGGTGGTGGTGGGGGGGCAGTAGATCTCTCATGGTGTTCAGTGCAGTTCTGTGGAAGTTGAATGTTTAGGGGCTGATATTTAGTGGCCATGAGGAATTTGGTGACTCCTTGTGAAGTGAAGGCATGTATTTTGTCTTGGAAGATTTCAGTGAGGCATCTTGTGTATACAAGGACCAAAAAGGAGAATTAGTAGAAACATAACAATGGAGCTCACTAAAGAGTTCAACCATGGAAACCATTGTCCTAAATCTGACTAAAAGTTACTCTTACGGATTTTATTTATTTCTTGTTTGATTTGTATCTGTTGTTGAATAATATTAGAATTACCCACCATGTTGAAACAGCACATTGTAGATAATTGCTGACATCAAATATGATGTCTTAATAATAAGAAATCAATAGTAATTCTATTTTGTAATATTGAAATTTGGAGTACTTTTATTTCTTGGTTAATTTCTGCCAGAACTCGTGCAGTGAGATTAGCAGTCTTACTGAAAACACAGGCCAATTTTGACACTTTCTTATTCTTTTTTTTTTTTCCAAGGTAGATTCTCACTTTAGTCCAGGCTGACCTGGAATTCACAATGTAGTCCCAGGGTGGCCTTAGCTCACAATAGTCCTCCTACCTCTGCCTCCCAAGTGCTGGGATTAAAGGTGTGTGCCACCATGCCTGGCCTGAGACTTTCTTTCATATTCCCATCACAAGGTCTGGAACAGGCAGGACAGAGGCTGATGCAATGGCTACCTGTTTTAGATTTAATATGATTAAATTATCATCACAGTTGAAGGGCAAGCCTCTGATAATTCGTCAGTAGTTCCTGCATTAGGCTGGGGATGTATGCCAGTTGGCAAAGTGCTTGCCTCGCATTACAAAACCCTTGGTTTGATCACAAGCACTACATAAACCTGGAGTGGTGGTGCACATCCAGCACTTGGGAGATAAAGGCAGGAAGACCAGAAGTTCAAGGTCATACTCAGCTACATAGAAACTTTTAGGCCAGCATGGAATACTTAAGACCCAGTCTTTAAAAAATAAAACGTTCCTTAGCTTGAGAGATGGCTCAGCAGTTAAAGGCACTTGCTTGCATAGCCTGATGGCCTGAGTTCAAGTCCCTAGTACCCACATAAAGCCAGATGCACCAAGTGGCGCAGGTATCTAGAGTGTGCACTGACAGAAAGTCCTGGTGTACTCTCTCTTTTTCTCTCTCTCTCTGTCATTCTCGCAAATAAATAAATAAAATGGCTGGGTGTGGTGGCACATGCCTTTAATCCCAGCACTTGGGAGGCAGAGGTAGGTGGATCGCCATGAATTTGAGGCCACCCTGAGACTACATAGTGAGTTCCAGGTCAGCCTGGACTAGTGTGAGACCCTACCTCAAACAAAAAAAAAAAACAAAACAAAACAGAAATAAATAAATAAATAAATAAAATGTTCTAAAAGTTCCTTGCCAAGTCAAACGGCTGGTCTTTTTTCTATTACTCACTTACTATGTATGATTAATAAACTAAGCCTGTGGGAGAACGTTTTAAACCCAATAGGATAGGTAAGTGGACTCTGGCTGGTGTCTGAAGGGGAAAAAAAATCCAGAGAATATTTGCCTTGATCATCCAAATAGTGTTCTTATCTTGTCTGTGTGTCTTTAATGGAGCCTACAAGTATCAAGGCTCTTAGACAACACTGAGTCTAACAGCTGTAGTAATTTAAAGGTACCAACATAAATAAATTATGTTTGATTGTCCAGTATCTTTTCCTACTAAGCAACAAATGATGGGTCCTATGATGTGTGAGATATCAGAATCCTAACAACAGTTCTTGTCATAGTTATGTTGGATACTTCATATGTTATATATTAACAACTTCATATGTTATATATCAAGTCACAGAAGCAGCTTCCTAGATGTGATTCTCCTCCCAGTTTTGCTTTTGATAAAGAATCTTACTATGTAGCCAAGACTGGCCTTCCACTCAAAATCCTCCTGCTTAGGCCTCTTGGGTGCTAGGACCACAAGAGTGTGCCACCACAACCAGCTCCCAAGTCCTTTTTTGTTTTTCTGTGTAGGGTCTCATTGTAGCCCAGGCTCAACTGGAATTTACTGCAAGTCACTATGTAGTCTCAGGGTGGTCTCAAACTCACAGTGATCTTCCTGCCTCCTGGGTGCTGGGATTAAAGGTGGATGCCACCATGGCCAGCTAGCTCTCTATCTCTTTATTTTTAATTTTATTTTAAAAAATATTTTATTTTTATTTATTTGAGAGAAAGAGAGAATGGGTGTGCCAGGGCCTCCAGCCTCTGCAGATGAACTCCGGAGGCATGTGACACCTTCTGCATCTGGCTTTACATAGGTCCTAGGGAATTGCACCTGAGTCCTTTGGCTTTGCAGGCAAGTGCCTTAACCACTAAGCCATCTCTCCAGCCCTCCCAGGTCTTTTGTTTGTTTTGTTTTGAAGTAGGGTTTCACTCTAGCTCAGGCTGACCTGAAACTCACTATGTAGTCTCAGGGTGGCCTTGAAGTCATGGCAATCCTACCTCTGCCTCCTGAGTGCTGGCATTAAAGGCTTGTGCCACCATGCCGGCTCACGTCCTAGGTCTTTTTAATTTCAGATTCCTGGCAGACTCAAGTGCTTTCCAAAAAATTATCTCCCTATGCCAAGCTGCTCTCTTGGGTTAGGAAGTTTTTTTTAGATGTTCTTCCTATGGACAGTGGTTTCCTCAGAATGTCTGGAAGACCTCAGAACTTCCACAAAGTTTGGCTCAATTCCAATGGTTCATCATAGAATTTAGTCATTTTGAGGCCTGTACCTTCCTACAATAAACAAAATACCTTCTGGATTAACAGATATCCAAAGGGAAATCAAATAGCCTACCTTTCTTGTACCTGACCCCAAATCATACTTATCTCACACAGAACATGGACTAAATGAAAAAGGACATTGAGTTCTACCTTCTACTACCAAAAGGTGGAAATAGAATCTATTATCCATGTCTTTGGCCAGCAACTGAGAATGGGGGTCTATGAGATTTATTCATAGAGATTAAGAATTCTTGCCAGGCCGGGTATGGTGGCACACATCTTTGATCCCAGCACTGGCGAGATAGAAGTAGGAGGATCACTGTGAGTTTGAGGCCATCCTAAGACTACATAATGAACTCCAAGTCAGCCTGAGCTAGACTGAGACCCTGTCTCAAAAAACGAAACAAAACAAAACAAAAATTTACTGCAGAATCCAATGCAGTGAAATGGAGTTGTCAAAGTAATTAAAAAAATTTTTTTTATTTGTTTGAGAGAGAGACAATGGGTGTACCAGGGCCTCCAGGCATTACAAATGAACTCCAGATGCATGTGAGACCTTTTGCATCTGGCTTACATAGGTACTAGGGAATTGAACCTGGGTTCTTTGGCTTCACAGACAAGTGTCTTAACTGCTAAGCCATCTCTCCAGCCCCCAAAGTAATTTTTTTTTTTTCGAGGTAGGGTCTTGATATCTAGCCCAGGCTGACCTGAAATTCACTTTGTAGTCTCAGAGTGGCCTTGAACTCATAGCAGTCCACCTCTGTCTCCCAAGTGCTGGAATTAAAGGCATGTGTCACTCCAGAATTGTGCTTAATGTTCTATTTTATAATGCATTAAAAAAGCCCAATGGGGGGCTGGAGAGATGGCGTAGCGGTTAAGCGCTTGCCTGTAAAGCCTAAGGACCCCGGATCGAGGCTCGGTTCCCCAGGTCCCACGTTAGCCAGATGCACAAGGGGGCACTTGCATCTGGAGTTCGTTTGCAGAGGCTGGAAGCCCTGGCGCGCCCATTCTCTCTCTCTCCCTCTACCTGTCTTTCTCTCTGTGTCTGTCGCTCTCAAATAAATAAATTAAAAAAAAAATAAGCCCAATGGGGGCTGGAAGGATGGCATAGCAGTTAAGGCGTTTGCCTGTGAAGCCAAAAGAAGTAGGTTCAATTCCTCAGGACCCAGGTTAACCAAATGCACAAGGGGACGCGTGCATCTGGAGTTTGTTTGCAGTGGCTGGAGGCCCTGGTACGCCCATTCTCTCTCTCTCTCTCTCTTTCTCTCTCTGCCTCTTTCTCTGTCAAATAAATAAATATAAATAAATAAAAAATATTTTTTAAAAAGCCCAATGGTACCAGCATGGGTGGTGCACGCCTTTAATTCCAGCACTTGGGAGGCAGAGGCAGGAGGATCGTCGTGCATTTGGGACCACCCTGAGAATACACAGTAAATTCCAGGTCAGCAGTCTGGGCTAGAGTGAGACCCTACCTTGAAAAACCAAAAAAACAAACAAACAAAAAAACAAAAAAACAATGGTTAGCCTTGTAACTAGTCACAATGATATTTCAAATATTTTCAAAACCTGTAAAGTGGTGTGAAAACCCAAGATTTCTGGCAATGCTGGTAGTTTGTCTCTCACAATTATAATAGAATTAAAAGTTAAATTCCAGGGGCGGAGAGATTGCTTAGTGGTTAAGGTGCTTACCTGCAAAGCCAAAGGACCCAGGTTCAATTCCCCAGGATCCACATGAGCCAGAGGCAGAAAGAGGCGCATGTGTCTGGATACCCTGACATACCCATTCTTTCACTCTCTAGCTCTCCCCTCTCTCTGCCTCTTTCTGTCTCTCAAATAAATAAATAAAATAATTTAAAAATATTTTTAAAATGTTAAATTCCAGTTATAATTTACTGAAAATCATTTCCTAATCCAAGTGTACACACTACTTATGGTTAGGTATTTCTGCATTAGGTTATCAGTTTTTTTTTTTTTTAAGTGCACCTTAAGAACCCCACATCACCTGTCAGCAATTTGTGAATTCAACCAGCTAGGGGACGTTTACCAGGGCAGTGTCTCTAGTGAGATCTCTAGTGCCAAGGTTAAATGCAAACAGTCTTCATCCACATCTTCTGTGACTTCCAGTGAACTCAGTTTTATGACGCTTTGCTTGGGGCAACGTTACCTGGGTTACCATTTATTGGAAGGAGCCACATTGGGACACAGAGGGCTTAACTGGCTAACACTGTGGAGGTTGATTTCAGTTTGAAAAGTGGCCCGAGTTCCCAGCTTCAAAGGTTAGGAAACATGTATTAGTTATCTCCTGTTCCTTGCCAGAGGAATTTGTCCACATGTTTCCTACACCAGAGGCACATGATGTTAGACATGCCAAAGAGTAATTTATGACTGACATACTGAGTTGGAGTAATTGCTGTAGAACACATTATTGAACGTCAACTACAGAGAATCTTTGTGAAAAACACTTTAGCCTGGCGTGGTGGCACACGCCCCTAATCCCAGCACTCAGGAGGCAGAGGTAAGAGGCCACCCTGTGAATACATAGTGAATTCCAGGTCAGCCTGAGCTAGAGTGAAACCCTACCTAAACAACAACAGCAACAGCAAAAAAACAAACAAAAAAAGACCACACACACACACACACACACACACACACACACACAAAAACTACTTTATACCTTTTATTAGTAGAAAAACAGATTTTAGCTTCCTTTGTAAAGAAAAAATGACTTGTTTATATTTAAATATACTATTTGTATTCTCTGAATAGGCCTGGACAATAACAGTAGTTCTTGGGCAAGGTTGAGGAAGGGAGAGAATCTTATTTTGAGTCAGCTATGAAAATACTATTTCAGCCACTGCAATGGCTAGAAGCCCTGGTGCAAGCCCATTCTCTCTCTAGTATCTGAGCAAGAAGTCCACAAGCTGCCCATGACTTACCTTTTTTTTTTTTTAGGTAAGGTCTCACTCTAGCCCAGGCTGACCTGGAATTCACTATGTAGTCTCAGGGTGGCCTCGAACTCATGGAGGTCCTCCTACCTCTGCCTCATGAATGCTGGGATTAAGGGCATGCGCCACCATGCCCGGCTCAGACATTTTTAAAAAAATCCTCAACTTCCTTATTTGTTCTGCAAAATCTGACCCCAGGGTTCTCCCTTCCTGCTTGACCCATTTGCTTGGCTTTCCTGGGACAACGCTCTTCCCAGCATACACTTCACCTTTGCTCTGTCCCTTCCTGCCTCATCACCAAGCACGATCCTCAAGACTCAGCACTAGACTTGACTCTGCCCCAGGCTTGGTCCCCTGAGGATTCCCGCATTCGGGTGCTCCACTGAAGCGTCTTCACTTTCCACCCATTCCGTTCCCCATTGGACTCCATTGGTTTCAAGCATACAATCACTCCATCCTGAAGGGGAGCTCAGGTGATGGAGGTTGGGGCGCGGGGAGTGGTGGCAGGTGAAGGACTAAGAGATAAAAAGAGGCAAAAAACAAACACACCTATTGGTAGTTATGTCAGTGCCACAATAATAAAAATAATTATTGTGTTAGAGGGACATAGAGAAAAGACACCTAATCCACCAGGGATGGGGTAGGGATCATTGATTCCTATTCAACAAATATTAAATCAATAGACAAGTAACAAGGACCTACTAGGGACCAACCATCAATCCAGGCACCATGACTACAAGAGTGAAGGAGATAGGACTGGTCTTACCTGCACGGAGCTCACAGTCTACTAAGGAGGAGACACAGACATTTCATGATTCATACCATTTTACCATAGTAATAGGAGTTACAAAGAATTAGCAGAATGGGCTAGAGAGATGGCTCAGCAGTTAAAGGTGCTTGCTTACAAAACCTGTTGGCTACTCATGGTAATCCAGATGCACAAAGTGGTACATGTATCTGGAATTTGCAGTGGCAAGAGTCCTTGGCATACTCATACATGCTCTCTTGTCTCGTAAATAAAATAATTTTTTTTCCAAAAATTTGTTTACTTTCTAGCAGTGAGAGAGAAAATGGGTGCACCATGGCCTCCAGCTGCTGCAAATGAACTCCAGATGCACACACCACATTGTGCATTTGGTTTTACGTGGGTGCTGGGGAATTGAACCAGGGTTGATAGGCTTTGCAGGGAAGTGCCGTAATCACTGAACCATCTCTCCAGCCTCATTTTGTTTGTTTGCTTATTTTTATTTGTTTGAGAGCTACAGAGAGAGAAAGAGGCAGACACACAGATAATGGGAGTGCCAGGGCCTCCAGCCACTGCAACTCGTCGAATAGTGTGACTGATATTTCCCATCTTGTGAGAAAAAAGAGGAAACCAGAGGAAGAGAGCCCCAGGAAGGATGAAGCAAAGAAAGCCAAACAGCAGCTAGAGGCGAATGGAGGAAGAAGGGATGCTGTCCCCAGTGGAGATGAAGTTTCGGAAAACATGGAGGTTGAGACAGAAAATCAGGCTGAAAGCCACGCAACAGTGCAGGGGACAGTGGAGGCTACAGCTACAGTTGAAAGCACTGCATGTTAACAGGGGAGCAGAATCCTCTCTCAAGTGGTTTTGTACATAATGTATTTTTTCACTTTGAGGACCCATTTTGTATAATTTCAATAAAGATATAAGCAAAGGTTAAAAAAATTAAAAAAAAAAAAGAAATTATCCACTATAGCAGAGAAGTAGAGAGATCCAGAGTGTCTAGAGCCCACACAAGCAGACAGAAGCAGCTCCAGCAATACGGCACCCAGACCACAGAGGCCCCTGGTCCACGGGGTCACAGTTGCAAGGCTCGGCTTGAGCCACAGGAAAAGCCAGGTGAGGTGCTTTCCTACTCACACCAGAGCCCCTCACAAACTCACGAAATGTGAAGGGAGGACCGCAGAGAGCAATGGAGGAGCAGATCACGAGGACCAGAGAGAAAACTAGAGCCACCATCAACAGCTCCCCTCCCCCACTGCCAGCACAAGCACCAGCAAGCATCAGAGACCTAGGGAAGGGAGCACCCAGCACCCAGCACCCAGCACCCAGCACCAGTGACCAGAGCAGCAATCCAGCGACCCAGCCAGCCTACTTGAACCCACAGTGCACCAAAGAGGGACCCAAGCAGGAACACAGCATAACTGAGACCAAAATCATCCCAAAGGTAACTGGGATTAACACCAGGTCAATACCCACCAAATAAGCCTGGTATATAAGCTTGAATCAGAAGTGCTAATTGCACCTTCCATATCAGGATAAATTATATATTAAATCTGATGGATGGTTGGATTTGCCATTCTTTTTTTTAAATTTTATTTATTTGTTTATTTGTAAGCAGAGAGAGAGAGAGAGAGAGAGAGATAAAGAGAAGACAGACAGACAGACAGAATGGGCACGCCAGGGCCTCTAGCCACTGCAGACAAACTCCAGATGTACGTGCCCCTTGTGCATCTGGTTTACATGGGTCCTGGGAAGTTGAACCTTTGTCCTTCAGCTTTGCAGGCAAATGCCTTAATTGCTAAGCCATCTCTCCAGCCCAGATTTGCCATTCTTAAATAAGCTATATTTTTGACTTGTTATTTGTTGCTTCCTGATTTATAGTGGCTTTGTTTCCTCTTCTGTTGTTCATTAGGGAAGGGTCTCACTTGGTCACAAGCTGACTTGGAACCTCAACAGACAAGAAGTCTTAACTTCCTAGGTGACAGGATTAAGGGTGTGGGGCACCACACATCTAAAGGGACAGTGACTTTGTTAGAGGATCTAGTTGTCATAATACCTCCTCTTGCATAAATACTCTGTGATGTTTTTCATTGAAGGTGTACATTGTTTAGTTAAATTTGAGAATCTGCCTGTATTTTGTTCACTCAGCCTACTTGAATACTCTCATAACAGGCAAATCCAATATCAATGATCACTTTTGTAGATACTGTGAGAGTCTTAAGAGCCACATCTAGCACCTTAAGCTCCTACCCTGTATTTTGGTGGGTTTTCCTTTTCTTTTCTTTTTTTTTTTTTTTAACTTTTTAAGCTTTTTCTTTCCTAGGCTGCTTTGGTATGGTTCCTACACCACCATCTTAACTGGAAGCCCCTGCTTTTTTATTGTTGCTTTTTTAATATCCACAGCAGGGTCTCATTCTAGTCCAAGCTGACTTGTAACTCACTCCATAGCTCAAGGCTGGCCTTAAACTCATGGTGGTCCTCCTACCTCAACTTTCCAACTGCTGGGGTTAAAGGCCTGCATCATATCTGGCTAAAAAATGTTTTTAAAAAGTATGTTTATGTACATATATATATGAGCAGGGCAGGCATGCTACAAGCGAATGTCTGTCAGGCTTTAAATGGTGGCTAGGAAATTGAACACAAGCTGACAGATTTGGAAAGCAAGTATCTTTAACCACACATCTCCTCAGCATACTGTTGTTTCTCTTGGTTTTGTTTTTTGTTTGCTATTTTTGTTTTTTATTTGAGAGAGACAGAAAATGGCATAGAGAGAGGATTGGCACAATGGGGCCTCTAGTCATTGCAAATGGACTCCAGACACATGCACCATAGCTTGTGTATCTGGCTTACGTGGGTCCTGGGGAATTGAACCTAGGTCCTGCGGTTTGCAGGCAAGCACCTTAACTGCTAAGCCATCTTTTCAGCCACTGTTGTGTTTTGAGACAAGTACTTGTTAAGTAACCCAGGATGGCCTGAGCTGGCAGTCCTCCTACGTCTGCCCACCCTCTCTGCTCAGCACTATACTGCTAGTGCACTGCAGTTTGGTAGTTTGGATGTAGAGTGCTCCCCATAGCCTCATATGTTTGTGATTAAGTTTCATACTCAATCCCCAGTGGGTAGCAAATTGGGAAGTGAAGCCTTGCCGAGGAGGTATGTCACATGACAAGATGTGAACCATGCTTTTTCTACCATGATGAAACATCCCCTTGAGATTGTAACCCTGACAAAAACCCTTTCTTCCTCCCATAAGCTTCTTCTGGCTGGGTGTTTTGTCCTAGCAACAAGAAGGTAACTACAACAAGCAGTTTCTACAGCTTCGTTACAAGAACCGTGGCTGGCAGGGCTTGGCAGCACACTCCTTTAATCCCAGCACCCAGGAGGCAGAGGTAGGAGGATCACTGTGAGTTAGAGGCCACCTGAGACTACATAGTGAATTCCAGGTCAGCCTGGGCTAGAGTGAAATGCTACCTCATAAAACCAAAAACAAAGCCAGGCATGGTGGTGCATGCCTTTAATTCCACCACGTGGGAGGCAGAGGTAAGAGGATCACTGTGAGTTTGAGGCCAGCCTGAGACTGTAGAGTGAATTCCAGGTCAGCCTGGGCTAGAGCGAGACCCTAACTCGGAAAGCCAGCCAGCCAGCCAGCCAGCCAGCCAACCAACCAAACAAATTAAAAAAAAAAACAACAAAACATAGCTAGCTATAAAATGTATTTACTGGGCTGGAAAGATGTCTTAGCACTTAAGGTGATTGCCTGCGAAGATTAAGGACCCATGTTTGATCTCTCTCCAGATCCCATGGGTTGCAGTCAGGTTTGCATTGCTGGTAGAAATCACCCAACCAAGAGCAGCTTGTGGGAAAAAAGCGAAGTTTATTTTGGCTTATTGGCTCAAGGGGCAGCTCCACGATGACAGGGGAAAACGATGGCATGAGCAGAGGGTGGACATCACCCGCTGGCTCACATAAGGTGGACAACAGGAACAGGAGAGTGTGCCAAGCATTGGCATGGGGAAACTGGCTATAGCACCCATAAGCCCTCCCCCAACAATACACTACCTCCATCAATTCTCAAATCCCCATTAGCTGGGAATCTAGCATTTGGAACACCTAAGTTTATGGGGGACACCTGAATCAAGCCACCACATTCCACCCCTAACCCCCATAAACTGATAACCATACATGATGTAAAAAAATGCAGTACATTCAGTCCAACCTTAGAAATCCCCATAGTTTTATCCAATACCAATGATGTTCAAGCATCTCCAAAGTCCAAGGTCTTTTAACTGAGCTATAATACCAAAAAGTCCCCCCAAAACCCATAATGGCACAGAATAAACACTCACACTATGAAAGATAGTATTGAGCATGACAAAGAAATATTCAACCACTACAAGATTTAAAAGGGGAAAACATCAAACTCTGTGGCTCCAAGTCCAACAACTCTAGTCAATGACAAATCTGATAATTCTAACCAGTAACAAGTCTCTGGCATTCCAATTCCGCCCCTCCAGCTAGGCTACTCACGGTCCTGGAAAACTTCATCTAGGGCTGGCAGCTTTCTTAGCAGCCATCTCATGGTCCTGGCATCTCCAATGGGTCTCCACTGCAATCCATGGTTCATCCTCATGGCCCCATGGGGTCTCTATGCAGGCATCCAGAAAACCTGCTTCACACTGCCCATGGCCATTTCCAAAACACAAGACTGTGTTTCAAACTCAATGACCCTCTCTTTCCTGCATTTCTCATACTCCACAATATTAGGTAGGGTGTCAATTTGTTAACCCAGGGGAGAATAAAGCAGACTTTAAAGAACAGGACACTCCTTGAGCACTCAGGCCTCTTCAAAAGAGTCTACATTCTTCCTGTTGCCCCAGGGCAGGTCAGCTGGCCCAATCTCAAAGCTTGTAATTTGTCAATTGCAGCTGAACAGGTAGCAGTTAACCTAAAGATTTTTCTTTCTGTGCCATATCCCTCTGCTCACACCATTTCATTTCAATGCAAAGCAACCCTGCACAACATCTCAGGACATGGGCATAAGCTTTTCACACAAACTGCCTCTAGCCCAGTCCTAGCAAAGCTCTTTCTCACTCTCACAAGCCAAACCTCATGGTCCATAGTTCTTATTGCATTCAGGTCTTTCAACTCTGACCAGAATAGTCTATCAAGCTGTATTTACAGCACTGCAAAACGTCTTAGGCCAAGGTTTCAAATCCTTCCACATTCCTCTTGAAAATCAGCTCCAAAAGGCCAAAGCCACACAGTCAGATGTCTAGCAGCAACCCCACTCCTCGGTACCACTTTATTGTTGCAGTCAGGTTCACATTGCTGGTAGAAATCACCCAACCAAGAACAGCTTGTGGGGAAAAAAGAAGTTTATTTTGGCTTATAGGCTCAAGGGACAGCTCCATGATGGCAGGAAAAATGATGGCATGAGCAGAGGGTGGACATCACCCCCTGGCTCACATAAGGTGGACAACAGGAACAGGAGAGTGTGCCAAACATTGGCATGGGGAAACTGGCTATAATACCTATAAATAAGCCCACCCCTGACAATACACTGCCTCCAGAAGGTGTTAATCCACAAATCTCCATCAGTTGGGAATCTAGAATTTGGAACACCTAAGTTTATGGGAGACACCTGAATCAAACCACCACACCATGTAAGCCAGATGCACAAAGGTGAGGCACATGAAAGGTCACACATGCTCACTAGGTGGCACAATTGTCTGGAGTTCAATTTTAGTAGCTGAGGCCCTGGTGCACCAATTCTCTCTCCTCTACCTCCCTTTTTCTCTCTCTCTCTCAAACAAAAAAATAACATAGAAAAGATATGTAGGTAGAGCATAACTGTTGGGGGCCTGAAAAGGTTTATGCGCCTGTAGAGCAACTTGCAAGTCTTTGTACTCTACTGCACAATTCTGAGCAGACTCTGGGGCTGCATGAGATGAGCAATGTTTCATTTCTCCTTCTTACTGCTCCCTTTCCTGCTGTTCCTTCTCTTCTCCATTCTGTGTCAAGGTCAGATGTCATAGCCTAACTGTGACTCTCCAAGGATGGGCAGCCATAGCACCCAACCAGAGCCCAATCACCCTTTTCATCCACTAGGCTGACAGGACCCTTACAAACACCTGTTTTCAGTGCTCCCTGTGAGACGCTGGCCAGATTTCACTGTTTGTTATCCGCAAGCCTCCAGGGATGATTCACCATCGGCTCTGAGAACCAGCTCCCTGGGATCTCTGCACAAGCCTCTCCTCAGCCTCACGAAACTCTAATCTAATTTCTATCTTAATTTACTGAGACCGTCAACATGTTTCTAAACTTTCTGAGTTCCTCTCCTCCCTCAACTCCCATGAAGAAAAAGAATTGGTTCTTTATTTTTTTTTCTTTTTCCTTTCTTTCTTTCTTTCCTTTTTTTTTTTTTTTTTTTTTCAAGGTAGGGTCTCACTCTAGCCCAGACTGACCTGGGATTCACTGTGTAGTCTCAGGCTGGACTTGAATTCATAGCAATCCTCTCACCTCAGCCTGCTGAATGCTGGGATTAAAGGCATAAGCCACTACACCCCAGGAGAATTCGTCCTTAAATGAGTGCCAAGTAGTCACTCTAAGTTCTTCCGGAATGAAATTCACTTGGATTCATAATTAAAGCTCGTCTACAAATAGCTGTACTGAAAGTATGATAGTCTGAGAAATCATTAACATTATTTCTTGATAAAATGTACCTAAATTCATAAAAGATTAATTGAAGCTATTTAAGTTAAAAGAATGTTAACTAAATTCACTTCCAGTGGGTCAAACAGATTAACAAATGATGTACAGATTTGCCAGACACTGAAAAGGATACAAAATCCACTTCCTTGACTTCATGAGGCATGCCATTTGGAAGACGAGGGAGAGTGTGTACAGTCACTGCTGCGTAAGGAGGCGAGCACTGCTCTGCAGCCGCCCACAGACGTGCCATGGGAGCCGCCCAGGCCCTCCGGGTAGGGAAGATCTACAAAGGTGTATTCGTTACTTTTATTTTTATTTTTACTTATTTATTTGAGAGAGAGAAAGAGCAGAGAGAGAGCAAGAATGGGCACATCAGGGCCTCTAGCCACTGCAAACAAACTCCAGACGCCTGTGCCCCCTTGTGCATCTGGCATATGTGGATACTGGGGAATTGAACTGGGATCCTTTGGCTTTGCAGGCAAACACTTTAACTGCTAAGCCAGCTCTCCAGCCTAGTTACTTTTGCATCGCTATGGCAAAAGAGTGGACCAAAATAACTTATGGGGTGGGGGGGAGGTTGATTTTTGCTTTCAGAAAGTTGCAATCCAGTATAGCAGGACAGGCATGGCAGAGTTTGGCCAGTCCATAACTGTGGAGGAATATGACAGTTTCTCACAGGGGGCTGACAAGCAGACAGCAGCCAGAAATAGGGACCCACCTCCAGTGACCTGTTTCCATCAGTCAGTCTACATCACTTAAAAGTTCTATTGTTGCCCAAAATAGTACCACCAACTAGGGATTGACTGCAAAACATGAACCTAGGGGGTTATTTTAAATTCAAACCATAGGCAGCAGAAGCTTTCAAAGAACTGTCATGTAGCCTTAACATTGAAAAGCAGATAAAGTATTGAAAGGTAGAAATCTCCCAAATTGCCAGGAGCTAGGAACCAAGTTTTCAGAACACACCAGCTCATGGAGAACATCTGAGCTAAACCACCCCGGAAAGAAAGAGCTTTAGTTTTGAGGCGGTTGTGTGATGATTAGCTTCAGTGTTGTGTTTTCTTATCGGTGTGATCAAATACCCGATGAGAAGCAATTTTGAGGAGGAAGAGTTTATTCTGGCTTACGTTTTGAGGGGATAGAGAGAGACCGTCATAGCTGGAAGGTTCTGTGGCACAAGTGGAAGGCAGCTGGTCACATTGTATCTATAATCAGAAAGCTGAGTATAAACAAGAAGCAGGGCCAGGTTATAAAACCTCAAGGCATGCTTACAGTGACTTTCTTCCTCCAACGAGACTCTACCTTGTAAAGGTTCCATGACCTTCCCAAACAGTGGCACCAGCTGGGGACCCAGTGCTCAGATATATGAGTCTATGGGGAACATTTCACATTCAGACTACAGTGTTCTGCCACTGTCCCCCCCCCCACCAGGCACATGACCTTCAATGATGCAAAATACATTCCATCCAACTCCAAAAGTCCCTGTGATCTTCCCCAGTGCCTGCATTACTCAGAAGTCCAAAGTCTCCTCTGAGGCTTAAGGCAGTACCTTCCCCCCGCCCACCCAGAGGTATTGTCTGGCTCTAGCCCAGGCTGACCTGGAATTCACCACACAGTGCCAGCGTGACCTGGAACTCTCAGTCATCTTCTACCTTCTGCCTCCTGGGTGCCGGGATTAAAGGCGTGCATCACCACGCCCAGCTTCAAGGCAGTTTCTTAACTGTGAGGCACTATAAAAATTAAAAGTTACATATTTCCAGTGCACAATGGCAGAGTGAACATTCCAATTCTGGAAGGGAAAACTGATGATCCATCAAAGAAAGATTAAACCAAAGCAAAACTTAAAACAAGCTGGGCGTGGTGGTGCACGCCTTTAATCTCAGCACTTGGGAGGCAGAGGTCGGAGGATCGAGATGAGATAGAAGCCACCCTGAGACTACCTAGTGAATTAAGTTAAAGTGAGACCCTACCTTGAAAAAAAACCCCTCTGAAATAGCACACTGGCACAGGCTGTGTCTGGCATTGTTCCATGTGGGGCTTGCGATGGAATCGCTTAGGCTCCAAAGGGCTTGGGGAGTCCTGCTCCTGTGTTGCTTGCAGCACACACAGCCTCTCCCTTGGGCCAGCTACACTCTACAACTAGTATCTTCAACATCCTGGGGTCTCCAGTACAATGTAAGCCTTCACTGTCATAGCTTTCCACGTGGTCTCTCGGGCCTAGCTGAAGAAGGCTCACCCTGGATGTGAGGCAGCACCAGCCCATGGCATCGGTCCCAGACTGATTAAAAAGGGAAGAAGGAGCCCAGTGAGATGGCACACGCCTTTAATCCCAGCACTCAGGAGGCTGAGGTAGGAGGATCACTGTGAGTCCCAGGCCACCCTGAGACTGCATAGTGAATTCCAGGTCAGCCTGGGCTAGTCTGAGACCAAAGTGAGTGTGAGCCCAGCACTGTGCAGGTTCCAGGTGAGTTGGCCTGCAGGAGACTGTGCCACTGTGCCCTTTGTTCTCAGGGTAGAAGAACCAGGAAGTGAGATGTCCTTCCTGCCATCTTTGGTCGCCATTTATGAACATTTCATAGAGAATATAGGCACCTACCAAGGACCCTTTTCCTGTCTACCTAGCCAAAGAAACTACTTGCCTCCTAGAGTCTCTCAAAAATATGACCTCTATGGGCTGGAGAGATGGTTCAGTGGTTAAACGCTTGCCTGTGAAGCCTAAGGACCCCAGTTGGAGGCTCCATTCCCCAGGACCCAGTTAGCCAGATGCACAAGGGGGCGCACGCCTCTGGAGTTTGTTTGCAGTGGCTGGCGAGGCCCTGGTGCGCACATTCTCTCTCTCTGCCTCTTTCTCTCTCTGTCACTCTCAAATAAATTAATTAAAATAAACAAAAAAATTTAAAAAAAATGACCCATATAGTGGGCAGTACAGGGTGACGCGGCCTCAAATCCTATGGAGATAAGAGCTTTATGCCAAAGCCTCAGCTGACACAGTCAGGTTTCTGTATCAATGTCCTAAGTCAGGTTAAAAATATGATGCTAGAACTGGGTGTGGTGCTGCATGTCTTTAATCTCAGCACTTGGGACACAGAGGTAGGAGGATTGCTGTGAGTTCAGGGATTCCCTGAAACCCCACTTCAAGCTCCCTCCCTCCCCCAAAAATAGTATGCCAGGCTGGAGAGATGGTTAAGCCGTTAAGGCACTTGCCTGTGAAGCCTAAAGACTCATGTTCAAGTCTCCAGGTTCCATGTAAACCAGACACCCAGTGATGCAAGCAAAGTAGTACTTGATTGCAGCGGTTTTGGCCCTGGTGCACCAATTCTCTCTCACACTCTCTCTTAATCACTCTCATTAAAAAAAAAAAAAAGGCAATCTGTTGGGCTTGCCTCACAAAACAAAAACAAAAACAAAAAATAATAAAAACAAAACAATTTGTGTCAGTTCCTTAAAGAAGAAATGATTTATCTGAATGAGATGTTCCAGTTACTTCATTGGTGTGGGGACAAGTTTCTAATTGAGCTCATGCTTACATTGTAGGTTAAGCACTGATCTGGCTTCTTAGAATTTAACCCTGCCAGCTTGGACTTCTTTAAGAGTGGGGCATGGCAAGTTAAGTCTGCTCAGCAGGTAGACTTGAAAACCAAGAGTTAAGAGAAGGAGAATTTTGGCTATGTGGTCCCTTGTCAGCCATGCACATGACAAGTTCCTAGGCTTCTCCCTCTTCTATGTCTTTCTGCTTACACATGTAGTGGTTTGAATGTGAATGTATGTCCTCATCCTCAGAGATTTTTGATTAAGGTTAAGCTTACAATTTAAGTCTCCAGCAGCCAGCTGGAGGGGTCATTGAGGGTGGATCTTTTAATCCAGTCCTAAGGTGTGTGGAGAACCAGTGTGAGCTCTGGCTGTTGGTGTTTAACTCTTTGATGGTGTTTCTCTGCATGAATTCAGCTTCGTCCACCATTGATTGTGTTTCCCCTGGACTCAGTAAGCCTGAAATAAACCCTTTCCTCCCATGAGCTGCTTCTGGTCAGATGTTTGTCCAGTGACAAATGATAACTGCAAAAGTACATAAACTCTTTCCTTAATCTTTTTTTAAAATGTACTTATTTATTAATTTTATTTATTTGAGAGAGAGAATGGGGGCAACAGGGCCTCCAGCCACTGCAAACAAACTCCAGATGCATGCACCCCCTTGTGCATCTGGCTTATGTGGGTCCTGGAGAATTGAACCAGGATCCCTTGGCTTTGCAGGCAAATGCCTTAACCGCTAAACCATCTCTCCAGCCCTCTTTCCTTAAGCTTTTAACCCAGCTTTCTTCTCTCCTGCTCCCTCACTTGCTCTCAAATACTTCCTTAAATTACCCATGCAGGAACCTCTCCTCTGTGAAATTAGAATTGTTTTTCTTCTCTTGTTTTAGTTCTCCCTTAATTTGCTCAGAATTTATTTCCTATAGGATATCCAAAGACATAATTCCTGACAGCGTGGACTTTACAAGAAGAGATAAGTTACTTATATTTTTCTCCACAACACAAAAGTGGAAGAATGGTAGGTCTGATGGCACATGCCTTTAATCTCAGCACTGGGGAGGCAGAGACAGGAGAATTGCCATGAGTTCCAGGCCAGCCTGGGCTACAGAGTGAGTTCCAGGTCAGCTTAGGCTAGAGTCAAACCTTACCTTGAAACAACCCAAACAAAAACAAAACAAAAAAAAAAAAAACAAAGAAATTGGAAAATGCTATAAACTAGGACCATGCAATATTAAGAATTGTGAGCGTTAATGGTTTCTAAAGGTTATAGAAGACCTCCTGTGGGAAGAGGTATTAGCACTGAGCTTTGAAAAATAAAGACAGCCAGACTTGGTGGTGCACGCCTTTAATCCCAGCATTCATGAGAGAGGTAGAAGGATTTCTGTGAGTTTGAGGACAGCCTGTCTTTCTGAAAAAGATGGCTTAGCCTATGTACTAATACATAGTAAAGTCCAGGTCAGCCTAGGCTAGAGTGAGACCTTAGAGTGAGACTCTACCTCACACACACAAAAAATGAGGGCACTGGGGAAAAGGCTTAGCAGTTTATGGCATTTGCCTACAAAGCCTAAGGACCCGGGTTCAGTTCCCCAGGACCCACATAAGCCAGATGCACAAGGGGCTCATGTGTTTGGAGTTCGTATGCAATGGCTAGAGGCCCTGGCTTGCCCCTTCTCTTTCTCTCTGTCTCTTTCTCTCTCATAAATAAATAAAATAATTTTAAAAAATGAAGACAGGCGTGGTGTTATCAGCTACTTTTTCACTGCTGGGACTAAACACCATTCCAGAAATAGCTTATGAGAGGAAAAGCGTTCAATTTGGCCTGCAGTTCCCAAGGTCATGGCAGCGAATATACAAGAGGCCAGAGTGGGAAGATGGGGTCACATCATCAAACTGGCAGACAGAGAAGAGAGAGAGAGAGAGAGAGAGAGACAGGGAGAGGGAGAGAGAGAGAAAGGAGCATGTGGCACCTGGTCAATACCTCAAGGCCCACCCCCTCCAGTGACACACTTCTTCAGCAAGGCTGTACTTACTAAAGATCCCACAGTTTTCAAGAACAGTGCCAGCAGCTAGAGATGAAGTATTCAAACACAGGAGCCTTTTACATTCAAACCACCCACACATGGGGCACAGTGCTAGAGTGTGCACTCTGCATGCCCAACACGGGGAACAAACTACCTGTAATGCAGAAATAAAATTTCCGTCCTTAGAACAGCTTGCTCATCTTGGACTACATAGCAAAACCCTGTCTCCAAACAAAACAAACAAACAAACAAGACAAAACAACAGCTACCACCAGCCTACTTATTAAAATGTCATCATGGTACTGGTTGATAGAATGATGATACAGAAGAAGAAAAGACAATCCCTCTGTCAAAATAAAATGCTGCTAATCCTGCCAGCATACCTAGAAAAAGTACTGGAGGTAGGGGTATTGTACTGACATATGAAGTCTTAAAGCCAATTGCTCAAATCAATGAACTTGTGAATGTAAAGGGCAAGTGGGTTCCTTTAAGGAACCTTACAAGTAGTACTTCATTGTTGTTATTTGGACATCTGGATGTCTTTTTCTATTATTAGTCATCTAGAGTTGCCCTTTTTATCTTTGGAGACAGGATCTCACTATAGCCCAGGCTAATCTGGAACTCACTCTATAGCTCCAGTTGACCTTGAACTCATGGTGATCCTTCTACCTCAGCTCCCAAGTGCTGGGATTAAAGGTGTGCACCATCACACCCAGCTTATCCTTTAAGGAGCTTTATGCATTTAGAACCAAAAGAGATCAGAACTGAAGGAAACAGAGATACTTCAACCAAAGGAATCTAAGGCTTATATATGTTAAGTGGCTTAACTGAATTTGTCCTTTCTTTTTATATTTGCTTTTATCCCCCTTATATTTATTTTAGAGATGGAGAGAGGCAGATAAAGAGAGAACATGGGTGCACCCAGGCCTTTAGCCACTGCAAATAAACTCCAGATGGGCCAGGCATGGTGGTACACACTTTTGATACCAGCACTCAGGAGGCAGAGGTAGGAGGATCGCCATGAGTTCAAGGCTATACTGAGACTACAGAGAGAATTCCAGGTCAGCTTGGGCTAGAGTGAGACCCTACATTGAAAAACAAAAACTAAAAAATTAAATAATAAACTCCAGATGGATGCACTACCTTGTGCATCTGGTTTATGTGGGTACTGGGGAATTGAACCTGAGTCCTTTGGCTTTGCAGGCAAGCACTTTAACCACTAAGCCATCTCTCCAGCCCTGTTTTTATATTTTCAAGTGGCCCTATTTATAGTGATTTCTACTTGTATATAAGTGTATCTAAAAGCAAAATCAAATGACCTGTCACTCAGAATTATCTCTTATAAACTCAAATTATATGTAGTAAACTTTAGGAGCCTTTTGGTAGTACTTCCCGTAAGCTTGTATAAGTGTTCATGAAAGAACTGACTTTATAGTGCTGTAACCAAGGTTAGCAAGAATTTATGAAACTTTGTAAAGCAGTGATCCATCAACATGTCCTTTCTAGGAGTTGGAAAGATGGCTTAGCAGTTAAGGTGCTTGCTTGCAAAGCCAAAGGGCACAGGTTCAATCCCCCAGCACCCATATGAGCCAGATGCATAAGGTGGCACATGTGTATAGAGTTCCTTTGCAATCTCTAGAGGCCCTGGAATGCCCATTCTCTCTATATTTATGCCCCCCATTTCTGAAAGAAAGAAAGAAAGAAAAATGTTTTTTAAATATCCTTTCTAGGACTAGAGAGATGGCTTAGCAGTTAAGGCACTTGTCTGTGAAGCCTAAGAACCCAGGTTCAATTCCCCAGAACTTACAAAAGCCAGATGCACACACACGGTAGCACATGCTTCTGGTGTTCATTTCCAATGTCTAGAGGCCCTGGCATGCCCATTCACATTCTTTCTCACTCTCCAATCTCTCAAATAAATAAATAAAAATTAACAAAAATGTCTTTTCTATGTTTTCTTACCTTTACCAAGACAAAACATCCACACTGCTCAGTAACCGCTCCATTCTATCCACGAATCCAGTGGGTGATTTCACTGACCATATGGGCTCAGGCTGTTGGGAGTTACTCACTGCTTTGTGTTGCATACTATGCATGCTTTCTAAGTAGGCTCAACAAGACCAAACTTGTCATCAAGAGGTATAGGAGCTCAATGATGAAGGAACTTGTTAACCTAGAAGTGAAAAGTGATTGATGGAGAGATGCATGAGGGATTGGAGCTTAGAAATGAGCAAAAAATGATGGCATTTTTCTGATATCTGGGAAGTGCCAGGCAAATGGGACCAAGAAAAGAAGCATATAGTAACATATTATGATTAGTTACTAGAAATCTGCACCGACAGATAACAGAAGTAAGGCTAGGAACCATTTCAAAGAAATAGTGCCTTGGGCTGGGAAGATGCCTTGCAAAGCCTACTAACCCAGGTTTGATTCTCTAGTACCCACACGAAGCCAGATGTACAAAGTAGAACATGGCTATGGAGTTTAGGAATTTTTTTTTTCAAATTTTTTATTTATTTATTTGAGAGCGACAGACACAGAGAGAAAGACAGATAGAGGGAGAGAGAGAGAATGGGCACGCCAGGGCTACCAGCCTCTGCAAACGAACTCCAGACGCATGCGCCCCCTTGTGCATCTGGCTAACGTGGGACCTGGGGAACTGAGCCTCGAACCGGGGTCCTTAGGCTTCACAGGCAAGCGCTTAACTGCTAAGCCATCTCTCCAGCCCGGCTATGGAGTTTATTAGCAGAGGCAAGAGGCCCTGGCATGCCCATACAGTTTCTTTTCCTCTCTCAAATGAGTGAATGAACAAATGAATAAACAAACAAATAAAACAAACAAATAAATAAGATGATTAAGGTGATAAGAGAGAAAAAACAGTGAGTTGAAAATGACTCTGAGTCATTTATGATTCTAAATATTTTTATTTAGTTAGCTATTTATTTGAGAGAGAGAGGGAGAGAGGCAGATAGAAAGGGAAATGGGCACACCAGGGCCTTCAACCACTGCAAACAAATTCCAGATGCATATGCCACCTTGTGCCACTGGCTTATGTGGGTGAATCAAACCTGGGTCCTTAAGCTTTGCAGATGCTAAGCACCTTAACTTCTAAGCCATCTCTCTAGCCTATCATTTGGAATTTTAAGCTTGAGTGAAAAGTTGGTGATATTATACAAAGATAGGAGGTTGAGATGAATGTGTGAACCAGTAGTTGAGGAAAGAAAACATTTGAGGGCTGGAGAAATGGTTAACAGTTAAGGCGTTTGCCTGTGAAGCCAAAGGGCCCAGGTTCGATTCCCCGGGACCCACATAAGCCAGCTGCACAAGAAGCACATGTATCTGGAGTTCCCAGGCAGTGGCTGGAGGCGCCGGCATGCCCATTCTCTGTCTGTCTCTCTTTGCTCTCTGTCTCTGCCTTCATACAAATAAATAAAACAATTCTGCATTTTATTTATTTTTATTTTTTATTTGAGAGAGAAGAGGGTCTTGTTCTAGCCCAGGCTGACCTGAAATTCACTATGTAGTCTCAGGGTTACCTTGAACTCACAGCAATCCTCCTACCTCTGTCTTCCAAACGCTGGGATTAAAGCCATGTGCCACCAAGCCAGGCCTGGCTCTGACTTTTGATTCAAGAAATATTCTGCCCGTTTTCAGGTTTAGAGTCAGGAAATTCTTTCACCACAAAACAAAGACAAAGCATGGCTTTAAACCTTTCTCAAAGTAAACTAGTAATTGGGCTAAATTCAGCCCTAAAGCATAGGCTATTCTGATTTTACCATGTAATTCTGAAATGCTGTGATGTTAGGGTTGTTCTTAGCTAAAGAGGGTTGACACAGAGCTGGGTTTGTCATAATGCAGAATATCTTTCAAGGCCCCTTAACCTAGTAAACCAGGTTGTACCAAAAATATTCACCCCTTAAAAGGAACTAGCTTTTGTTTTTACACAGCATCTGCTCTGCTCCACCCAACTTAGAGTTGTCTCAATCCCTGGAATCCCTGGTAACTTCTTTTATTTAAAAGAAGTTATTATTTAAAAGTAAGATCTCACTCTAGCCCAGACTAACCTGGAACTCACTCTCTACTCCCCATCAAGCCTTGAACTCCTAGTGATCATCCAGTGTCTGCCTCCCCAGTACTGGGACTAAAGGCACACACAACCATACCAGGTGTGAATCTCTGGTAACGTTTGTCTCTTTCCATGCAGTGTGTGTGTGTCCATATCCCCACTCACAAGAAAAGCTTGTTTCATTTTTCTTGAAAGTATAAAGGGTGGGCATCTTGAAGCTGCACAGTGGCGTTGCTTGAAAGCCCTGCTGGAGGTCTGAAGGTGACTGCTGGGTACTGTTTTTGAGATCTTGATAGTAACTGAGTAGCTGAAAGGGAAAACTAGCTTCAGGGAGGTACATAACTGGAAAGGAAATCCTCCCGTCCTGTTTTTTAAGTCCAAAACCTAAATAACCCTTTACACCATTTATTTAGACTTTCAACATCGCCTTTTAAAATAACATAAATAAAAACAACTGGTTTGTCTCTTCCAAATGGGGATAATGTTGGGGCATTTTTAAGCAATATCATATGTGTTTAACTTCCCGCCATACTCATGTTATGAACTAGCCCTAACGTATGTGGGTGGGAATTTTGATTGACAGTCTCACTAGGTGAGTCCACACAGCCAGTGGGTATCAGGAAGGGAAGCCCGAGACTGCAGTGTGCTGCCCCCGAGAGGCCTCGGTTTCCCAGCAGCAAGCCTGCCTGGGGAACATGTCACGGGAGAACCGACCGCACAGCAATGCCTTCAGCTACACGGTGGGAAATTCCTGATGATATATATCACATTCTTCTCTATATTGTTTGTTTTCAAGGAAGGGTCTCTCTAGCCCAGGCTGACCTGAGCTCCTTTGTAGCCCAGGCTGGCCTCCAACTCGCCGCTAAGTGCTGGGCATGAAGGCATGCACCACCACGCCCGGCTTCAATTCTTATCTTGAAAGGTAAAATAAGAGGAAGTCCACTGAGCAGCTGCATCTCAAGTCCCTCCCTGCAGGAAGCCCTGTGATTTTTCTCAGTGGGACTAGAGCTGAATAAGCCTTGGGAAGATCTCTACCTCCCTTTCTCCTGGCACAAAGAGAACTATAGACCTCTCCCCAGTACTAAAAACACGAGTGAATGACTTCTGTATGGGAACTGTTATGGGCTGAAATATGTGGGTGCTGGGGAATTGAACCTGGACCAGCAGGTTTTGCAAGCAGGTGTTATTCACCGCTGAGTTATCTCCCCATATCTGCCACTTAATTACAGTCATTCTCATTTTGTACAAGTAAGAGAGTTTACATAATTTGTCCAAATGACTCAGGAGTAGAAGACATTGATTTGAGCATGTCTTACTCCAAAGTCCATGTGGTTTCCATGTCTATGTCCTATTCTCTTATGGATTTCCCAAGTGGACAGGTAAACAAGGAGAGTACTCTCAAGTAGAATCTTTTAATTTTACTCTGAAGCCAGGCATCAAGCACAAGACTTTATTTCCAGCACTTGGGAGGCAGAGGTAGGAGGATTGTTGTGAGTTCAAGGCCAGCCTGTGACTACAGAGTGAGTTCCAGGTCAGTCTGGTCTAGAGTAAGACCCTACCTCAGAAACAAACAAGCCAGGGATAGTGGTACGTGCCTCTAATCCCAGTAATACTCTACTTAAAAGGGGGGGAGGCTGGAGAGATGGCTTAACCATTAAGGCACTTGCCTGCAAAGCCAAAGGACCCAGGTTTGATTCCCGAGGGCCCATGTAAGCCACATGGTGCAAAAGATGGTGCATGTGTCTGGTGCTTGTTTGTAACAGCTGAAGGCTCTGATGGGCCCATTCTCTTTCTCCCTGTCTGTGAAATATATATGTGTGTGTGTGTGTGTACATATATATATATATATATATATATATATATATATATATATATATTATAAAAATATATATATGCACATATATACGTATGCACATACACACACACATACATACACATATATATGCAAGGACAGAGAGAGAGAGAGAGCAAGTGAGCATGAGAATGAATGAATGAATGAATATTGGTACACAATGGCCTCTTGCCATTGCAACAAACTCCAGATGCATGTGCCACTTTGTTTGGGTACTGGGGAATCAAACCTGGGCCAGAAGCTTTTCAAGCAAGTTCCTTTAACTGAGGAGCTATCTCCCAAGCCCTGTTTGGCTTAGTCTTAACTCCCCTGACTTTTTCACTCCTTCAAATTGTTACTAACCATCACTAATGTTCACTGCTTATCATGTGCCAGGTACTGGGTGCTTGGCACAGGTTCTCAGTCAGCCCTTCTGGCCTGACAAGGTAGGCTGTGGCATTGCCACTTTTTTGTAGAAGGGAAAAACTAAGGCTTTGAGAGTTGTTATATGCTGGTAAGTGGCAAATCTGGGATTTGGCCCCCGGTAGGACCTGCCTGACCTTTGGGAAAGGAGAAAGGAATGTGTTAAGCCTCTGCTTCTGGAAACACTGGCACACTGTGGTAGAGGTTGTGGACACCTTAGAACCCTGATTCATTGCTCATAGAGAGGTAGGCTGAGACAGAGAGGGAACTTCAGAGAGCTTTGTGCTCCTCTGCCCATAGATTTTTAGGAAACACTGGTATGAAGCTGCCTGCAGGTAAAGGTGAGGCTTTGTTATCCCTCCCTTGTTTTCAGCTGGTTTCCCTCGTCTACCTCGACTTACCTCGACTTACTGTGGGCAGGCAGGCAGGCAGAAGACTCTGCAGGAGAGATGGAGGAAAGGCAGTGCAGACAGCTGTGGGTATAGACTGCACCCAAACAACTGTGGTTTATCAGGTGCAGCACAAAATCTTTGGGGCACATCTTGAGTATTAAACACTATAATGATGCTGGAATGTGAGGAAGCTAAGGCAGGAGGATTGCTATGAGTTCCAACACAACCTGGTTTCATAGTGGTTCCAATCCAGCCTGGGTTACACAGAGAAAACCTAACTCAAAATAAAACAAAACTAAGATATAAGACAAAAGCACAGTACTAGCTCTGAACAACAGGGAGGTATGTGTACATGGAGCCAGTCAAGATGAGACCTGGAGGGCAAATAAGCGCACGGGCCATGCGGCTGGCTTTGGGAAGAGCATCACACAAAGATAAGTGCTCAGCACTGAAGGTTGAAAAAAATGAGTACCGGGGATCAGGACCTGCCACGCTATCTATGCAGGGCAGAGGACACAGCACCCATCTGCTCTGATTGTGTGTGTGGGGGGTTGGATCAGGTGGGGACTGGTGTTCCTGAGGCTGGTGAAAGTTTGAAGGCTATGTGTGCTCATAGCTCACTGTGTTTCACACTTTCAATGAGGACTTTTATTCCCCCTAGACACCTGTTTGGAGACCTTGGGATATATTTGGTATAGCAGGTGGTGGTGTGGGTTGGTTAAGATGGATTAAAGATTGCAAAACAGGCCTGTAAATAGGATGATTTACCCCTGCAAAAGAACATCTACTCAATCTGATTAACCTTTGACAGCCTCTGTCGTCCTACATTTTCAGCATATTTATGTGAGAGATTGCCATGGTCAGTGGTGTGTGACAGTCTTAGTGTTTATTGAGTAAATCTATGAACACACAAACAAATCAATTCAAACTAACAAATATTTGCCTGATGGCTAGTAAGTGCCTTCATGGATTATTGTCTGTTTCAGTGGCTTAATTTTTTTTAATTTATGCTTTTATTGACAAATTCCATGATTATAGACAATAATCCCTGGTAATTCCCTCTTTCCCCACCACCCACTTTCCCCTGTGCAACTCCACTCTCCACCATACCCCTCCCCCTCTCAATCAGTCTCTCTTTTATTTTGATGTCATAATTTTTTCCTCCTATTAGGATGGTCATGTGTAGGTAGTGTCAGGCACTGTGAGGTCATGGATATCCAGGCCATTTTGTGTCTGGGGAGAGCACGTTGTAAGGAGTCCTACTCTTCCTTTGGCTCTTACATTCTTTCTGCCACCTCTTCCACAATGGACCCTGAGCCTTGGAAGGTGTGATCGAGATGCTTCAGTGCTGAGAACTCCTCTATCACTTTTTAGCACCATGGTGCCTTCTGAGTCATACCAAGATCACCGCAATGTGAAAAAAGAAGCTTCTCTAACCAAAAGTGAGAGCAGTATTAATATATGGGTATAAACATTAAGAGAAATGTTTACTGGGCAGTTTGGTGTGCATAGTATATACATTTAGCCAGACATCAGCAGATGTTATACCCCTAGTACTCATGAGTTCCCCTGTCATAGGTTTTTAGTATCAGGCATCTGTTTTCTCCCATGGAGTGGACCTCCTGTCCAGTTTGAGATCAGTTTGTTTCCCCCAAAACAGACATGCCACTATTGCATCCATTGGCTCATTTGGTCTGGCTGGCCAAAATTAAGGCTTGCAGTGTCTCCGCTGGTGATCTCTTTCCTCTCATTGATCTACACGTCTGTGTGTAGATCAATGGTACAGAATAGAGAACCCAGATGTAAGTCCGGGTAGCTACAGCCACCTGGTCTTCAACAAAAATGCCAAAAATACTCATTGGAGAAAAGACAGCCTCTTCAGCAAATAGTGCTGGGAAAACTGGATATGTATCTGTAGAAGGATGAAAATACATCCTTATCTCTCTCCATGCCCAAGAATTGAGTGCAAGCTCTGCCTTTCTGAAGTCAGCATTCTTACCCATATATTGAGTCAGTTGTCACATTGCACATCTCCTTGGCTTGATGGTCACAGCAGGGACAGTGGTGAGCTTTAAAGACTCCAAAGCAGTGCTATCCTTGCCTCAGTGTGTCCCTACAACACGGTCCAATAGAGAGCGTCACCCTCCCACTCTCCTCTCTAAATCCTAGGGGATAAAATGTCCTCACTTCATCCCACTGCAGCATCGTCTCACACAGAATTCTGGAAACTTTTAAGTTTCCATCGACTTTTATTCTGGTGATCTGAATTCCACACACACCATGTCCAGTGCCAGCTTCAGAGTAGAAGCCCAAGGCCAAGCTCCTCAGGATGTTCTCACGGCTGCTGAGCGCTCTCCCTGGCACACAGACGCCCCATGGCCACCGCCACCATTCCTCCAGGAGGGAGGCTTGGGAAAGTGAACTCCGCCGCTTGCTCTGCTCTGCTCACGCTGTTCCATGTTCCCGGCACACAGACTCGCCACTGCCGCCGCCTCCATCCCGCCGAGCTGCTGGAGAGAGGCTCAGGAGAAAGAACTCTGCTGCTCCCGCCTTTTAAAGTTTGCAAGTTCCCTCTCAGTGGCTTCATTTTTAAAGTTTTAGTTGCCACATAAATATTGCTCACATTTTTGGGGTACTGTATTCTATTTTATTTCCTTTTTTATTTTATTTATTTGCAAAAAGTGACAGACAGGCAGAGAGAGAGTATAGGCATACCAGGGCCTCTGGCCACTACAAACCAACTCCAGATGCATCTGCCACTTTGTGCATGTGGCTTTACCTGGATACTGGGGACTTGGACCCAGCCCAGAGGCTTTGCAAACAAGTGCCTTTAACCTCTAAGCCATCTCCCCAACCCAGGAACTTCTTTTTTTAAAGACAGGATCTTATATCTCAGCATGGCCAATAATCATGCCACAGTCTAAATGCTGTGATGCCTTGAAATTAACTCCACGAGATTAATTATCACCTTTCTCTCTTTTTTCTTTTTTTAATTAAAAATTTATTTATTTATTTATTTATTTGAGAGTGACAGACACAGAGAGAAAGACAGATAGAGGGAGAGAGAGAGAATGGGCGCGCCAGGGCTTCCAGCCTCTGCAAACGAACTCCAGATGTGTGTGCCCCCTTGTGCATCTGGCTAACGTGGGACCCGGGGAACCGAGCCTCGAACCAGGGTCCTTAGGCTTCACAGGCAAGCGCTTAACTGCTAAGCCATCTCTCCAGCCCAATTAAAAATATTTTATTTTTATTTATTTATATGAGAGAAGCAGAGTGAGAGAGAGCAAGAGAGAGAATGGGCATGCCAGGGCTTCTAGCCACTGCAAACGAACTCCAGATACATGTGCCACCTTGTGCGTCTGGCTTACATGGGTCCTGGGGAATCA
The DNA here is from genome assembly GCF_020740685.1 of Jaculus jaculus. Lineage (NCBI taxonomy): Eukaryota > Metazoa > Chordata > Mammalia > Rodentia > Dipodidae > Jaculus > Jaculus jaculus. The sequence continues at coordinate 39,087,040 of NC_059103.1, forward strand.
AACTGAAGTCCTTTGGCTTCACAGGCAAGTGCCTTAACTGCTAAGTCATCTCTCCAGCTGGTAACTGAATTCTTAATCTCTTTTTCACTTACCTAAAAATGAGTCTAGCAGCTGGCGGTGACAAGTAGATGTTCACTCACTTTCTAGTGCTTTGTGCAAATGTGCTGACACGGGAGCCAAATGACAAGAAGACACAAATATGAGTGACTTCTGACACAGCCTCAAGGGAAACCAGGAAGGAAAGCCCTTTTCCTCTTGCTGTCTTTGAATCAACAGGGAGGGCAATAAAGAATGATGGTTCACTGGAAGCAAAGAGGACTGGGCACACAGCTGTGGGCAGAGCACTTGCCTGGCAGGCTCTACATCCTGGGGTCAATCCCCAGCACAGTGGTCAGAAAATCAAGTAAGTGATGACAACAACAACAAAAACCACAAAGAAATATCACCCTCAGTAAGTCCCTACAAGTTCAGAACATGTAAAATGAATATGTGGGGGTCACACCCGTTATCCTAGCATTTGGGAGACTGAGGTAGCAGGATCACAAGAGAAGAAAAGAAAACCGTTTAGAGCACAGAGTGGAGAATGGAGGCACACCTATAGGCTCAGCCCTTGGCAAGCTCAGGCATGAGGATTGTGAGTTTGACGCCCATCTACTCTACTAAGCACGAACAAGGCCAGTGTAGATTTCAGAGTGACACCCTGACCCAAAAGAAAACAAATACAAGAGTGTAGGACACATGCAATTGTTAGCCATAGGAAAACATGGCAGAATGTTCCAGAAACTTCCAAGGAATACTTCATTTACAGCATGGACAAAATCAGATCCTTCTTACGACTAGAGCCAGTACCACTACCACAACCTGGAAAACACAGCGTTGGGGACGTTTTGATATCGTTGAATCTCATTCTTAGAATTTTGATTCTGCCCCACTACAGTCTGCCCACCCCTCATCTGCCTCATCTTCATTTTATATTTTTATTTTTATTTTGCTTTTTCAAGGTAGGGTCTCACTCTAGCCCAGGCTGACCTAGATTTCACTATGTAGTCTCAGGGTAGCCTTGAACTCATAGTAATCCTTCTACCTCTGCCTCCTGAGTGCTGGGATTAAAGGTGTGCACCACCATGTCACACCCAGCTTCTCACTTTATTTTATTCAGCATGGCACTTATAACATCCTGGGTTCACACACAAGTGGCTTGTAAACCCATCTCCACTGAGATCAAAACTCCATGTAGACAAAGTTGTTTCTTCTCCATCTCTCAATTCACAGTACTAGGCACAAGGTAGGTATTTTATAAATGTTGTAGAATGACTCCATGTGCTTACGAAGGTACTCTGGTGATCTGAATCAGACGTCTCCCATAAACTCATGTGTTTTGAATATCTGGTTCCCCAGCTGGTGGCAATCTAGGAGGTGGAGCTTTGTGAGTAGCTTGTCACTGGGTCAGAACTAGAGGTTTTTTAAAAAAAAATTTAAAAAAATATTTTAGAGAGAGAAAAAGAGTCAGATAGATAGATAGAAAATGACAGAGAAAAAGAGAGAAAAATGGGTGTGCCAGAGACTCCAGCCACTGCAAACGAAGCCCAAACACATGTGCCACCCTATGCATCTGCTTCATGTGGGTCCCTGGGGAATCAAACCTGGGTCCTTAGACTTCACAGGCAAGTGCCTTAATCACTAAATGATCCCTGCAGCCCAGAACTGGAGGTTTATTGGCCCCCAACTTGCCAGTGTTAGTTGGCTCACTCTCTTGCCATTATTTCCCACCTGCTGGGGCAGAGGTTCCATGCAGCCTCTGCTCCTGCCATGTTTCCCCTCAAGACTGTAAGCCAAATAAAAACTTCCCTTCCCTCAGCTGCTGTTGGCCAAGTGCTTTGTCCCAGCAACAATCATCAGGAAAAATAAACTGCAAAAGACAGAGTAGACTTTCTGAAATGGAGTTTGAGGTTCTAATAGACCAGTACCTGAGTACGTACCTGAATCAGGAGCAGGAGGCGGCAGCACAGGACATGACAGGTGTGCACACAGCACACTTGTGCTTATGTGGACTTCTCATCACAGGGCTTGGATTCATGAGAAATCTCAAGAAACAAGATAAATAAGATGTCCAAAATAAATAAAACCCTGAAGATTTGTTCAGGTTGATGCCTCATCATTTTATAGCATCGGAGGATGAGGGCTGATGAACTTGGTGGTGACAGGGGAAGGGCGATGAGCAGTGCTTTCAGCCAGAGCCTACAGATCCCTACACCTGACGCCGCCCCAGTGCCTTGGTCACCCTTTTGTCTTTGTTTTATTATAGCTTTTTTATTGACAGCTTCCATAATTATAGATAATAAACCATGATAATTCCTTCCTCTCCCCCACTTTCCCCTCCCCAAATCTACTGTGCATCATATCCCCTTCCCCTCTCAATTAGTGTCTCCTTTATTTTGATCTCATGATCTTTTCTTCCTATTATGAGGGTCCTGTGTAGGTAGTGCCAGGCACTGTGAGGTCATGGGTATCCAGCAATCTTACCCTTCCTTTGCCTCTTACATGCTTTCAGCCACCTCTTCTGCAATGGACTCTGAGCCTTGGAAGGTGTGATAGAGATGTTTCAGTGCTGAGCACTCCTCTGTCCCTTCTTCTCAACACCATGGTACCTTTTGGGTCATTCCAGTGGTCACCACCATCTGAAGAGAAGCTTCTCTAACCAAAAGTGACAGTAGTGCTAGTATATTGGTATGAATGTTAAGAAAGTGCTTACATGGCAGTTTGGTGAGCATAATATATACATTCAGCCAGGCAAGAGGAGGTGTTATCCTCCTAGGGCTCATGGCCTCCCCAACATAGGCTTTTGACTAGGTTTGAAGTACGAGGCATGTATTCCCTCCCACAGAGCACTCCAATTAGAGAGTGGTTGGTTTCCACCATAACAGACATGCCACTATTGTACCCATTGGCTCATTTGGCCTGGCTGGCCAAACTTAAGGCTTGTAGTGTCCACTGTTGTTTATCTCTACTGGTGACTTCTGTTTCTCCCATGGCTCTGCATGCAGCACAGGTATATCCAGCTTTCTGTCAGCTGTTCTACAGCAAGGAAGTTTTCAATTGAGCTCCAGCTTGATTTCTCAGTAACCTTGCAGCACAATCATGTGAAGTTGTTAATAATAGAGTCTTACCATCTATTTCTGGTGGGAAACCAGGAGCCTTGGCAATGGCCTATAATGTTTTAAGGGGCATCAGGGAACTTCCTGGCCAATCACTCACTGGAAGGTATCCTATCCCTGGCACTGAAAATTTTCTAGTAATAATCTGTGGCTTCTGGATGCACCATTGTCCAAAATAGTAGATTTCCATATGACATATTCATAGCGTCTTAGTTTTGATTAACACTTCCACCAAGCTTCCTTCAATCTCTTCCCTTGACCTTACTTAGGCTATTCTACCCACAGTAGTCTGTTCATATTACTCTTTTTAAATATAAGTTTTAAAATTATTTTTATTAACAACTTCCATGATTATAAACAATATCCCATGGTAATACCCTCCCTCCCCCACTTTCCCCTTTGGAACTCCATTCTCCATCATATCCCCTCCTCCTCTCAATCAGTCTCTCTCTTATTTTGATGTCATGATCTTTTCTTCCTATTATGATGATCTTGTGTAGGTAATGTCAGGCACTGTGAAGTCATGCATATCCAGGATGTTTTGTGTCTGGAGGAGCATGTTGTAAGGAGTTCTCCCCTTCCTTTGGCTCTTACATTCTTCCTGACACCTCTTCTGCCTTAGACCCTGATCCTTGGGAGGTGTGATAGAGATATTTCAGTGTGGAACACTCCTCTATCACTTCTTCTCAGCACTATGGTACCTTCTCAATCATCCCAAGATCATTGCCATCTGAAAACAGAAGATTCTATAACCAAACGTGAAAGTAGCATTAATATGTATGTATGAACATGAAGAGAAGTGATTACTGGGCAGTTTGATGAGCATAGTATATACATTTAGCCAGACAGCAATAGACAACACACCCCTATGGCTCATGACTAACCCTGTTTTAAGTTTTCAGTATCAGGGGTGTACTCCCTCCTATGGAGCGGGCCTCCAGACCAATTAGAGGGCACTGGTTTCCACCATGAGAGAAGTGCCACTATTGCACCTGTTGGCTCTTTTGGACTGGCTGGCCAAATATAAGGCTTGCAGTGTCCACTGTTGAGTATCTTCACTGATTTCTCTCTCCCCCATTGAACTGCATGCCGAATGGATTCTTCCAGTTTTCTGGCAGCTGGCCTACATGGAGGAGGTTTTCAGCTCAGTTACAGCAGGATTTCTCAATGGCTTTGCAGCCCAAGTAGTGGAGTCTTCAGCAATAGGGTCTTACCATTTATTCCTGCTGGGAAACCAAGAGCCTCGGCAATGGCCTATAATGTTTTGGGGGCATCAAAGACCTCCCTGGCCAACAACTCACTGGAAGGTATCCCATCCCTGGCACTGAAAATTTTCTAGTAACAATCTACTGAGTATTTCATTGCCAAAAAGTAGGTTTCCATATGATTTATTTATATCCTCTTAGTTTTTGATTAGCCCTCCCTCCACCTTTCCTTTATTCAGTCTCTTCCCCTGACCTCCCTTTAGGCCTTTTCACCCCCATTAATCTATTCTTCTGCTTACATATATACAATACCATCCTATTAAGTATCTCCCTCCCTTCCTTTCTCTTCCTTTTATATCTCTTTTCTAACTTACTGGCCTTTGCTACTGAACTTTTTTTCCTACTCACACAGAAGTTCAATCATCTGTAGCTAGGATCTACATATGAGAGAGAACATGTGATGCTTGGATTTCTGGGCCTGGTTTAACTTACTTAGGATAATCCTTTCCAGATCCATCCATTTTCCTGAAAATTTCATAACCTCAGTTTTCTTTACTGCTGAGCAGAACTCCATTGTATAAATGTGCCATATCTTCATTATCTACTCATCACTTGAGGGACATCTAGGTTGGTTCCATTTCCCAGCTATTGTTAATTGAGTAAAAATAAACATGGTTGAGCAAGTATCTCTAAGGTAATGAGAAGAGTACTTAGTATATATGTCTAGGAGTGCTATAGCTGGGTCATATGGTAGATCTATTTTTAGCTGTCTCAGGAACATCCATACTGATTTCTACAATGGCTGGACCAGATTGCAGTCCCACCAACAGTGTAGAAGGGTTCCTCTTTTTCTGCTTCCTCACCAGCATTTATGGCCATTTGTTTTCATGATGGTAGCCATCTGACAGGAGTGAGATGCAATCTCAACACAGTTTTAGTCTGCATTTCCCTGATGACTAGGGATGTAGAATATTTTTTTAGATGCACATATGCCATCTGTATTACTTCTTTTGAGAACTCTCTATTTAGTTCCATAGCCCATTTATAACTGGGTTTTTTGATTTATTATTTAATTTTTTGAGTTCTTTGTATATCCTAGATATTAATTGTTTATCAGATGTATAGCTGGCAAAGATTTTTCCCATTCTGTAGGGTGCCTCTTTGCTTTATTCACAGTGTCCTTTGCTATACAAAATCTTTGTAATTTCATGAGGTCCCAGTGGTTAATCTGGTGTTTTACTGCCTGAGCTACTGGGGTGACATTCAGAAAGTCTTTGCCAAGACCAATATGTTGAAGGGTTTCCCCTACTGTTTCCTCTAGCAATTTCAGTGTTTCAGGTATGATGTTAAGGTCTTTAATCCATATGGACTTAATTCTTGTCCATGGAGAGACAGAAGGATCTACTTTTATCCTTCTATAGATATAAATCCAGTTTTCCCAGCAAAATTTGCTAAGGAGGCTGTCTTTCCTCCAGTGAGTATTTTTGGCATTTTTGTCAAATACCAGGGGGCTGTAGCTACCTGTACATACATCTGGGTCCTCAATTCTGTTCCACTGATCTACATGTCTGTCTTTATGCCAGTACCATGTTGTTTTTGTTACTATGGTTCTGTAGTATAAGTTAAAATCAGGTACGGTGATACCATCAGCCTTATTTTTGTTGCTCAGTATTGTTTTAGATTTTTTTGTGCTTCAAAATGAATTTTTGGATTGTTTTTCTATATCCATGAAGAATGCCTTTGGAATTTTGATAGGGATTGCATTAAATGTATAGATTGCTTTTGGTAAGATTGCCATTTTCACAATATTGATTCTTCCAATCCAGGAACAAGGGATGTTTCTCCACTTTCTAGTGTCTTCCGCAATTTCTTGCTTGAGTGTTTTAAAATTCTCATTGTAGAGATTCTTTGCTTCCTTGGTTAGGTTTATTCCAAGGTACTTTATTATTTTTTTTGATGCAATTGTGAATGGGAGTGATTCTCTGATTTCATCCTCTGTGTGTTTGTTGTTAGCATATATGAAGGCTACTGATTTCTGTGTATTTGTTTTGTATCCTGCTACATGGCTGTAGGTTTTGATCAGCTCTAACAGTTTGCTAGTAGAGTCTTTAGGGTCCTTTATGTATAGAATCATGTCATCTGCAAATAATGATAACTTGTTCTCTTCCTTTCCAATTTGTATCCCTTTTATGTGTGTCTCTTGCCTTATTGCTATGGCTAAGACTTCCACAACTATATTAAATAAAAGTGGGGACAGTGGACACCCTTGTCTTGTTCCTGATTTTAGTGGAAAAGCTTCCAGTTTTTGCCCATTTAGTAATATGTTGGCTGTAGGCTTGTCATAAATAGCTTTTATTATATTGAGATATGTTCCTTCTATTCCCAGTCTCTGTAGGACTTTTATCATAAAGGGACGTTGGATTTTATCAAACACTTTCTCTGTGTCTAATGAGATGATCATGTGATTTTTGTCCTTCAACCCATTTATATAATGTATTACATTTATAGATTTGTGTATATTGAACCATCCCAGCATCTCTGGGATAAAGCCTACTTGGTCAGGGTGAATGATCTTTTTGATATATTCTTGTATTTTGTTTGCCAATAGTTTGTTGAGAAGTTTTCTAATTTCTTAATATAGGCACTTAAAGCTATATATTTGCCTCTTAGGACTGTCTTCATTGTGTCCCAAAGGTTTTGGTATGTTGTGTTCTCATTAACATTTGACTATGAATTTTTTTTATTTCCTTCTTGATTTCTTCATTGACCCATTTATCATTTAGTAGTGTGTTGTTTAATTTCCATGATTTTGTGTATGCTGTATAACTTTTCTTGTTATTGACTTGTAGTTTGATTCCATTGTGGTCAGATAGAATGCAAGGAATTATTTCAATTTTCCTGTATTTGTTAAGATGTACTTTGTGTCCTAATATATGGTCTATTTTAGAGAATGTTCCATGTGCTGTTGAAAAGAATGTGTATTCTGCAACATTTGGATAAAATGTCCTGTATATATCTGTTAGGTCCATTTGTCCTATGACCTCATTTAATCCAGATGTCTCTCTTTATTTTTTGCTCGGATGACCTGTCAATTGATGAGAATGGGGTGTTGAAGTCACCCACTGTGTTTGGTATTATCTGTGACCTTTGTTCTAATAACATTTGTTTCATGAAGTTGGGGGCCACCATTTTAGGTGCATATATGTTTAGGATTGTAATGTCCTCCTGTTGGAGTGTGCCTTTAATCAATACAAAGTGACCTTCCTTATCTTTCCTAATTAATGTTGGACTGAAGTCCACCTTGTCAGATATTCAGATAGCAACCTCTGCTTGTTTTATAGGCACCATTTTCCAATCTTGCCCCCTAAGATAGTGTCCATCTTTTAGAAAGGTGAGTTTTGGATGCAATAATTTGAAGGATTGTGCTTTTTAATACAGTCTGCAAATCTATGTCTTTTGGTTGGGGCATTGACGCTGTTGATATTAAGAGTTATTATTGAAAGGTGCATATTTATTGTTGCCATTTTCTTGTGTTTCTTGTATTAACTAGTACTTGAATATGGTTTGTTTATTCCAGGTTCCTTATATGTTTGTTTTTCTTTCTGACACTGAAAGTTTGTGTTGAGTAATCTGCTGTGACCCTGATGGGCTTGCCTTTGTAGGTAACTTGATTTTTCTCTCTTATTGCTTTCAATATTTTTTCTTTGGTTTGTATGTTTTGTAGTTTAATTATAATATGGCAAGGAGAGGTTCTTTTCAGGTTTTGTCTTTTTGGTGTCCTAAAGGATTCCTGTATCTGCATTGGCATCTGTTTCCCAATTTGGGGGAAATTTTCTTCTATGATATTTTTGAAAATGCCTACTATGCCATTGGAGTGAAATTCTCCTTTTACTATACCCTGAATTCTTTTTTTTTTTTTAATTTATCAGTTGTTTAATTAGGTTCTTAGTAAGAAATTTAGAACACCAATTTGTAAGGATAAACTCCATTGGATAGAGCAAAAACCGGCCGCAGGTAGCCCTGGAGCTGAGGAACAGCTTTGATCTTTGGCAAAATCCACAGCTTTCTGATCCACTTTGCATTGCTCTGTAATCTCGTATTTCGCCTTCCCTGTGTCAAAGAGCTCCCCTTCCTGATGCCTGGGCTTCTGCAATTTCTTCTTCTTGAAGTATGCATCAGGGAGGTGGTTAGGAATTTTAACTTTGCTGATATCAAATTTTGTGGAGGTGGCAATGACAAACTTTCGGTGTGTTTTATGCAGAGGAACTCGACTGACAGAAAGAGGTCCCATCACAGGGAGTAAGCCACTTTCCAGCTGCTTCAGGAAAACCACTCTCTTGCCTCTGTGGCATCCTGTGAGGATGATCAGGATGGTCCTGGGAGTGATGCTGGCACGTAGCCTTCTCACATGCTGACTGAAGGGTTTCTTGCCATGGCTCAGCAGCTTCCCTGGCACGTCTTCAGTGGGATAATACCTAGGCATTTTATGAAGCTTAACCACGCGGGTACCTCCATTCTCGTCACCACCCATTGGTTTTGTGACCGCAGCAAGAACCTCTTCCCTTTTTCTTTTTCAACCTTGGATTTGGCAAGCCAGGTTTGGCAGAGCACACCTTTAATCCCAGCACTTGGAAGGCAGAGGACTGCCATGAGTTTGAAGACACCTCACACAAAAGTCATCTTCCTGGCTGGGCACAATGGTGCATGCCTTTAATTCCAGGCAGAGGTAGGAGGAATGTCATGAGTTCGAGGCCACCCTGAGAGCTCAAGTCAGCTTGAGCTAGAGTGAAACCCTACCTCAAAAAAACAAAACCAACCAAACAAACAAAAGAACTCATCTCCCTGACCTTTGTGCATCTCATTCTGTATATGGGACACAGGGACATGAATTCTATCCTACCTCAGACCTTTTATGGCTTACATCACCAGTTGAAGCCACTGAGTGTACTTCTCCCTATTCCTAAGCCATCCAGAACCACGTGCAGCTAACAAATATCTTAAGCATTTTCCAAATCCATGTTGGGCAGGCTGTCCACCAAAGCCCAGTTTTAAAGGTCCTACAGCCTTCACTAACCCTCTCACTGAACCATAACATGTCCATCACGTAACTTCTTCCACAGTGGAATGTGCCATTCAAGGTCCCTGAATCTGCTTTCCCGCCCACTCATCTTGCTTCAGGATAACCTATGTCACTCCGTTTTGAGCAAGAGCTGTTTAACAAGGACAGTTTCCTTATCTCCACTCTCATCTTCCCTCCTTCCTAGGTCCCCCAGTTCGTTTTCCTCTAAGCAACCTAGGGGCTCTAAAGCCCGTTGGCCCCAAGGCCACAACCTGTTTTGCAGTTTCCATTGTGCAAGCCTTCCTCTGGGGGCAGCCTGACCCTGGCTCCCCTGGTCTAGGCAGCTGCATCCTGCTGACAATGCTATGGGTCAGTGGGTCAGTGCCATCATGGGCGAACTCCCAGAGCTTCTGCCATTTTCTTTTCTCCTTTTCTCTTCCCCCTCTGCCCCCTCTCTGTCTCTCCGGTTCTCTTTGCTTCCGTCATTTTCTGCTGGCAGTCCCCAGTCACCTAGGCCAGAAGTTACCCGTCAATAATGTGAAGTCAAGGTGCTGTCAAAGGCCCGTATAAAGCCCGGACCCCTCGGAGCTGGGCTCTGGAAGATTCCCCCGGGCTCATCATCACCATCATCATCATCATCATCAGCGTCACCGTGGTCCGTCTTGATTCTCCGCCGTCTCTGGTGGCCTCGGTTTCCCAGCACATCTCAGGACAGAACGCCAAAGTGCATCCGCGCAGGCGCACCGTGGTTCCCCGCAGCTCCCCGAAGGCGCCCCAAGCTTAAGAAGCGCCTCGCCCACCGGGGAGAAGCTTGGCCTGCTCACCGGGTGGGCGACAGGAGCGGAGCCCATGTCCAGGGAGGCTCCAGTGGCGGGGAGACTGCGGACCTTCCTCCGGGGGTCCTCTCCCCCACTATACCCTGAATTCTTTTTTTTTTTTTTTTTTTTTTTTCGAGGTAGAGTCTCACTCTGGTCCAGGCTGACCTGGAATTAACTCTGTCATCTCAGGGTGGCCTTGAACTCATGGCAATCCTCCTACCTCTGCCTCCCGAGTGCTGGGATTAAAGGCCTGCGCCACCACCCCCGGCAACCCCTGAATTCTTTAGTTTGATTTTTTCGTAATGTCAGGAATATCTTAAAATTCTCATTCACACTTTCCTATAAGTTTGTCTTTCTCTTTGTTGGACTCTATTAGAAATTTCACCCGGTCTCCTAGTTTAGATATTCTTTCCTTCATCCATTGTACTGGTGAGATTTTCTACAGTTTTTTATTTCATTGACTGTGTTCTTCATTGTTAGTAATTCTGAATGGTTTTTCTTTATTTTTTTCCATTTCCTTATTTATGTCCTGTATTGACCACCTCATTTTATTAAATTGATTTCCTGTGTATTTTTGATTCCTTTGATTTCCTCTTTCATTCCTTTGATTTTCTCTTTGACTTCTTTGAGCATAATTATAATCATTCTTTTGAAATCTTTCTCAGGCATTTCCTCTAACTCATTCTCACTGGAGGTCATTTCTGTTGCATTAATGCTTTTTGGTGGACTTATATTGTCTTGATTTTTGGTGTTTCTTGTGTTTTAATGTACATATTTTTCATCTTGGATTAATTTAATCCTTGGATTTTCTAATTAGCTGCAGTGTTATTACATGTATCAATCAAACTGATGTCTTATATCTTCAGGGTAGGAGCTTAAGTTGCTAGGTGTGGCTGTTAGAGACTCAGAGTATCTACAAAAGTTACCCTTGATGTTGGGTTTGCTTGCTATGAGAGATTCAAGTAGACTGAGTGGAGCAAAATATAGGCAGATTCTCAAATTTAACTAAACAGTATACACATTCATTGAAAAACAGCACAGAATATTTATGCAAGAGTAGATATTCTGACAACCAGATCTTCTAACAAAGTCTCAGTGCCTTAGGATGTGTGTTGCCCCACACTCTTAATCCTGTGAACTAGGTGGCCAACATTTCTGGTCTGTTGAGGGTTCCAAGTCAGCTTGTGACCAAGTGATACCCTTCCCTAAAGAACAACAGAAGAGGAAAAAAGCCGCTATAAATCAGGAAGCTGCAGATGACAAGCCCAAAATATAGCTTATTTAAGAATGGCAAATCCGACTATCCATCACTTTTAACATATAATTTATCCTAATATGGAAGGTGCAATTAGCACTTCCAATTCAAGCCTATATACCAGGCTTATTTGGCGGGTACTGACCTGGTGTAATCCCAGTTGACTTTTGGGTTGATTTTGGTCCCAGTTATTCTGAGTTCCTGCTTGGGTCCCTCTTTGGTGCACTGTGGATTCAAGTAGGCTGGCTGGGTCTTTGGATCGCTGCTGTGGTCGCTGGTGCCGGGTGCTGTGAGCTCCCTTCCCCAGGTCTCTGGTGCTTGCTGGAGCTTGTGCTGGCAGCTGGGGAGGGGAAGCTGTGGATGGTGGCTCTAGTTCTCCCGCTGGTCCATGTGATCCTCTACCTCAGGAGCTGCTCTTCTGTTCTTCCCTGCTGTCTTCCCTTCACGTTTCTTGAGTTTGTGAGGAGCTTCTGTGTGAGTGGAGAATCCCCTCACCTGGCTTTTCCTGTGGCTCAAGCCGAGCCTTGCAGCTGTGGCCCCGCATTCCTGGTATCCCTGCTGCTGGAGCCGCTTCTGCCTGCCTCTGTGGGCTCGAGATGCTCTGGATCTCTCTTACTTCTCTGCTGCAGTTGGTAATTTCTTATACACCTCACTTTTTAGTAGAAGAGTGTATTTTGCTGGTTTTTTTTTTTTTTTTCCTTTTTCTTCCCTAGGCTGCTTTGGTGTGGTTCCTACACTGCCATCTTAACTGCCACAGGAAGTATCTTAACTACATACTTAGATGACCATCTGGGATACTTGCCAGCAGTTTGAGAGGTTATTATTTCTAACTTTGTTGAAGAGGTGTGCCTCCATGTTGCATATGGCCATATTTGCATGTCAGAAAAGATTCTATTCTGTTTTAAACTTTTTATTGACAACTGCTGTAAATGTGGTACATAAATATGCTACAAAGATCTTGCTTTTGTTAGGAGTTGCCCAACCGGAAGAGGTTGTCTATGTAAGTTTTTTTCAATACTTTTGGTTTTGTTTTTCTTTTTCAAGGCAGGGTCTCACTCTAGCCCAGGCTGATCTGGAGTTCACTATGTAGTCTCAGGATGGCCTTGAACTCACAGTGATCCTCCCACCTCTGCCTCCTGAGTGCTGGGATTAAAGGTGTGCGCCACCACGCCCGGCTTTTTTTTTCCCCCAATTTTTAAAATTAATTATTTATTTATGAGAGAGAGAGATAATTGGCATGCCAAGGCTTCCAGTCTCTGCAATTGTACTCCAGACATGTGCACCATCTTGTGAGCATGTGTCAATTTGTACGCATGTGTCACCTTGTGCATCTGGCTTAAATGGTTCTGGGGAGCCGAACACAGATCCTTACCCTTTGCAGGCAACTGTCTTAACTGTTTAGCCATCTCTCCATCCCTGTAATTCTTTATTAGAATTCATTCCATTGTGGTGATATTCCAAGGACTGGGTACAAAGATTAACCATCTTTCATTTTACAGAGAAAGTTTGTTGTCATAAGTATGTGAATAGCCCTGTCTCCTGTTGGAAATGAAAATTTCAGGGGTCAAAGACACTCATAAGGATATCTAACAAAGCAATTGACTTCTGCGGAAGTGTGCCCAGCATCTCTAAGTCAAGGTAGCAAGGACACTATGCTGGTGGTCTGTTCAGTCTTTCTTCTCTATCACAAGGGGATCTGACCTTTTCCTCATTGGCTAAGGCTCAGGCTCACAATATAATACATTATTGGCCAAAAGAAAAGCCTGTGGGAAGCTGGAAGATATGAAGAAGTTAATAAAGTCCTGTTGAGCCAATTCCAAGGATTTAAACAATTCTTGGAACTTCATATACAAAACGGAGGGAGGTTATAGTTGAAAATGGAGTCACACAGGCCAGGTGAGGTGGCACACGCTTCTAATCCCAGCATTCAGGGGGCAGACGTAGAACTGCTGTGAGTTTGAGGCCAGTTTGGGTTTACAGAGTGAATTCCAGGTCAGCCTGGGTTAGAGCGAGACCTTATCTCACAAAACCAAAATAAAATAAAATAGAGTCACTCTAGTTTGATAGAGAAGACCTGTTTTTCCTCACACCTCCAATATGAAATTAGCACTAAACATGTCTATTTATTTAAATTGCTTTGCTTTTAATTAGCTCTCTTCTTCCCCTCTTTCTTTCCTTTTCCTCCCCTTTCTCTCCCTTCTTCCCCCTTCTCCTCCCTCACTGCCTTCTGCCTTTCTTTTTTCTTAAATATATTTTTATTATTTATTTATTTAGTTTTTAGTTGCTCAAGATAGGGTAATGTGGAATTCACTGTGTGGTCTCAGACTAGCCTTAAACTCATAGTAGTCCTCCTACCTCTGCATCCCAAGTGCTGGGATTAATGGTGTGCACCACCATGCCCTGCTATATATATTTTAAAAATATTTTATTTTTTCATTTATTTGAGAGAGATACAGAGACAGGCATGGGGTGGGGAGGAGAGAATGGGCACACCAGGGCCTCTAGCCACTGCACATGGACTCCAGATGCCTGTACCACCCTGTGCATCTGGCTTACATGGGTACTGGGGAATCCAACCTGGGTCCTTAGGCTTCATAGGCAAATGCCTTAACTGCCAAGCCATCTATCCAGCCCCTATATTTTTATTTGAGAGAGAGAGAGAGAGGGAGGGAGAGAGGAAAGAGAGAGAATGGGCTTACCAAGGACTCTATCCACTGCAAATAAACTCCATACGCATGTGCCACCTTGTGCGTCTGGCTTACGTGGGACCTGGAGGATCCAGCCTGGGTCCTTAGGCTTTGCAGGCATGTGCCTTCATCATTACACCATCTCTCCAGCCCTTCTTAAATTTTTATTTTTATTTGAGACAAAGAGGGAGTCTTTTTTTCTTTTAAGTATTTATTTGAGAAAGAGGGAGAGAGGGAGGAAGGAAGATAGATATGGGCATGGGCCTCCTGACTTTGAAAGTGAACACCAGACATATACGCCACTTTGTATGTCTGGCTTTAAGTGGGTACTGGGGAACTGAAGCTGGGCCCTCGGGCTTCATAAGCCAGCGCCTTGAAGTGCTCAGTCATCTTTCAAACTTTCTTTCTTCCTTCCTTCCTTCCTTCCTTCCTTCCTTCCTTCCTTCCTTCCTTCCTTCCTTCCCTTTTCTTTCCCCCATCTTTCCCCTCTCTTTCCCTATCCCTCCTTGCTTCCCTTCCCTCCCTTCCTTCTTTCCTTTCTTTTTATCTTGCTGAGTTGCATGTATCCCAGGCTAGCTGGCTTTGTAACTGCAGGTGACCTTGAACTTCTGGCCCTCCTACCTCCATCTCCAGAGTGCTGTGATTACAGGCACTCGCATGCTTTACGAGGTGGCCTGTATCTAACCAGGGCTTTGTTCTCACAAGTACTAGGCAAGTGCTATAAAGGAGCGACCCCTCCAGCCCATGTGAGCCACCTTCTTAAAGCCAATCTTCCTGCTGTCTCTGTCTCTCTTTCCACTTACATATGGCTTCTGCATCTGTGGATCCAATAAACTGCGGATAAATACTGCTGGGAAGGTTGTGTCTGTCCTGAGCAGGTCCAGGCTGCTCCCTTTGTAATAATTCCTCAATGTAATATGACACCCATTTATGTAGTAGTTACAGTGTACTCAATAGCTTCAGCCTTCTAAAGATGATTTCAAGTACACAGGAGGTTGTGATTAGGTTACATGCAATCCCTTGCCATTTTATATAAGGGGCTCAGGCCTTCATGGAGTTTGATACCCACGCAGGTCCTAGAACTGACTCCACGGAATAGTAACCAGAAAGAGATAACTGGGTATACACACGGGTTTTGACTCCAAGAACCTCAACAAGTCACTGGGAACTAGGAGCCCGTGCTGTACGGTTAGCACCTGTTCCCGTCACTTGGTATCAGGGAAGTTCTACTCAGGTCACTCACACTCTGAGTCTGTTTTGTCTTATGTAAACAGACATGAAACAATCTTGCTTTGCCGATCTGTGCACTTATTGGAGTCACAGCCAGGACTGGGTTGAAGCTGGAGTCCTAGAGTTCAAGTCCACTCTCAGGTGCTCACCCTGCACAGCCCCGGTTTGGTCGCGCCTTAGTCCTGGCCCTGAGCATCAGAGTGAACATTGGACAACAGAGCCCAGATCTTGCCCACTTGTAGCCTTTGTCAGGACAGGGGCCATATAGTTCTTAATCTTATGTTTATGTCTTTATGTCCCCTGGGCCCCAGTGCTGGGCTGAGAGCCAAGGACATAAAAGAGCCCAATAAATATTTAATGCATAAATAAATATTCCTTTAGTGACACAGTCAGGGAAATCAAGCAAAGATGATAAGAAAATAAATGTGGGGATTCTAAACAATCAGTCTCCCAAGAGAGTGCAGGGAGGTATAAAGAACATTTGTTGCAGTCATGTGTGTTGAGAGAAGATCTTACTCTGGAATGAGGTCAGTACAATCTCTTCTGTCACGTGTTCCAGGACAGTGTTGCAGTCAGGTTCACCTTGCTGGCAGAAAGCACCTGACCAAGAGTAGCTTGTGGGAAAAAAGGTTTATTTTGGCTTCCAGACTTGAGGTGAAGCGGCACTGCATCCCTGCCCAAATTCTCAGGACATGGGCATAATTGCAGGCCTCTCACACAAACTGCTTCTAGCTCTTTCTCACCCTCAGGAGCCAAACCTCACAGTCCACAGTTCTTACTGCATTCAGGTCTTTTAACTCTGACCAGAATAATCCATCAAGCTGTACTTACAGCACTGCAAGGCATCTCTTAGGCCAAGGTTTCAAGCCCTCCCACATTCCACTTGACAATCATCTCCAAAAGGCCAAAGCCACACAGTCAGGTGTCTCATTCCTTAGTACCACTTTATTGTTGTAGTCAAATTTGTATTTCTGGCAGAAATCACCAGACTAAGAGCAGCTTTTTGGGGAAAAAAAGGGTTTATTTTGGCTTACAGACTCTAGGGGAAGCTCCATGATGGTAGGGGAAAATGATAGCATGAGAAGAAGGTGGAAATCACCCCCTGGCCAACATCAGGTGGACAACAGGAACAGGAGAATGTGCTAAACATTGGCAAGGGGAAACTGGCTATAACACCTATAAGCCCACCCCCAACAATACACTGCCTCCAGGAGGCATTAATTCCCAAATCTCCATCAGTTGGGAACCTAGCATTATAACATCTAAGTTTATGGGGGACACCTGAATCAAACCACCACAGATGGGATGCTTCATTTATAATCAAACTGCTTATAACCTGGAGTCAAATCAAAGACGGATACTTTTCTTTAAAAAGCGGGGCGGGGGGGGGGACTGAAGAGATGGCTCATCAGTTAAGGCACTTGCCTACAAAGCTAAAGGATCTTGATTTGATTCCTCAGGACCCACATAAGCCAAAATCACAAGGTGGCACATATGTCTGGAGTTTGTTTGCAGTGGCTGGAAGCCCTGGCATGCCCATTCTCTCTCTCTCTCTTCCTCCTTTCCTCTGTCAACTCAGTAAATAAAAATAAAACATTTAAAAAAATTAAAAGAAAGTATTTTATCTATTTATTTATTGGAGAGCAAGACACATGGGGGTGGGGGGAGAGAGAGAGAGAATGGGTGTACCAGGGCCTCACCCAAGTAAACTCTAGACTCATGTGCTACCTTGAGCATCTGGCTTACATAGGCAGCTGGAGAATCAAACCTGGGTCCTTAGGTTTCCCAGGTAAGCGCCTTAACTGGTAAGCCATCTCTCCAGCCCAAAGTCTGACATTGTAACAAATACTGGTACAAAACACAAAACTCCAAAGGAGAAAAATACTCTTATAATTTATAAAAAAAAAAAAAGAGCTTTTCTTCAGACATCCATTCTGGAAATAATTTTTTCTTTCTTGAGGTAGGGTTTCATTCTAGCCCAGGCTGACCTAGAATTCACTGTGCAGTTTCAGGGTGACCTCAAACTTGTGGTGATCCTCTTCTTCTTCCTCCTAAGTTCTGGTATTAAAGGCATGTGTCACTATACCCAGTAAATTTTTAAAAATATTTTATTTTTTTTATTTGAGAGAGGGGGGGAGCGGGAAGAGGAAGAGCAGAGGCAGAGGCAGAGGCAGATAGAGAATTGGAGGACCAGGGCCAAAAGACACTGCAAATGAACTCCAGACACATGCACTACTTTGTGCATCTGGCTTTACATGGGTACTGGGGAATTGAACCTGCATCCTTTGGCTTTGCAGGCAAGCACCTTAACTGCTGAGCCATATCTTTAGTTTCTGGAAAGGAATTAAATTTTTTTGTTTATTTTTATTTATTTATTTGGGAGCGACAGAGAAAGAGGCAGAGAGAGAGAGAGAGAGAGAGAGAGAGAGAGAGAGAGAATGGACACACCAGGGCCTCCAGCTACTGCAAAGGAACTCCAGATGTGTGCGCCCCCTTGTGCATCTGGCTAACGTGGGTCCTGGGGAATCGAGCCTCGAACCGGGGTCCTTAGGCTTCACAGGCAAGCACTTAACCACTAAGCCAATTTCTCCAGCCCTGGAAAGGCATTTTTAAAAAATATTTTTACTTATTTATTTGCAAGCAAAGAAAGAAATAGAGATAAGAAAGAGACAGAGAGAGAGAGAGGGAAAGAGAATGGGTGCACCCGAGCTTCTAGCCACTGCACACCAATTCCAGACACATCAGCACTTTTTACACCTGACTTTACATGGGTACTGGGGAATCACACCTGGCTTGTTAGGTTTTCCAGGCACATGCCTTAGCAGCTCTCCAGACCCATGGAAAGGATTTTTTTTTTTTTTTAAAGATAAATGTCATGTAACAAGAATATTCTCTCATTTAAACAGATAGGCTGGTACATGTCATTCTAGAGTTAGATTTGAAGTTGCAAGGTTATGTAAATATAATTTATGTTTATCAAAAAAGTCTAATCATGGGCTGGAGAGATGGCTTAGCGGTTAAGCGCTTGCCTGTGAAGCCTAAGGACCCCGGTTCGAGGCTCAGTTCCCCAGGTCCCACGTTAGCCAGATGCACAAGGGGGCGCACGCGTCTGGAGTTCGTTTGCAGAGGCTGGAAGCCCTGGCGCGCCCATTCTCTCTCTCTCCCTCTATCTGTCTTTCTCCCTGTGTCTGTCGCTCTCAAATAAAAAAAAAAAGTCTAATCTTATTTTGGGTATGAATAATATGTGTGTACCCTAAATGAATATCTGTTTGGAAGAGTGATTTTGCAGCACAAACTTTGCAATAATGACTTTAGCTCTCCTTTTATTCTAACAATGGTTTAAATTTCAGAAAGGAATAGCTGGAATTCTTTTTTTCTCTAGGGACACAGCTGAAAGGTGAAAGGCAGCGGCTCCCCTTGTCCCAGGCCCGCTGAGGACGGTGAGAAGGGAAGCAGAGACGCGTGCTGGGTGGGAGCAGCTCTTCCCGCCGCCCAACTCCGCTCTCCCCGGAGTATCCTGTGAGTGCGCGCGTGAGGCCTGACGATGAAGTGAGGGGTTCCTTCCCAGAAGCCTGGGTAAAGAGGTACACTGGGCCTGAAGGAGCAGGGAGGGGTCCTCCTGCCTTCTTCACAGCACTCTGACGCCAGCAGCCCGTTTTCTCCTGCTGGTCTTTGGTCCATTGCTAAAAATCTTGCATTTTTTTTTTCCTTAAAAAAATTATGGGCTGGGTATGGTGGCATATACCCTTAATCCCAGCCCTTAGAAGGCAGAGATCGTAGGATCTCCCTGAGTTTGAGGCAACCCTGAGACTACACAGTGATTTCTAGGTCAGGCTGAACTAGAGTGAGACCCTCATTCGAAAAACAAAAGAAAAAAAAATAATAGGGCTGGAGACATAGCTTAGCAGTTAAAGCACTTGCTTGTGAAGCCTATGGACCCAGGTTCAATCCCCCAGTACCCACCTAACCTAGACACACAAAGAGGCACATGTGAATGGAATGGCTAGAGGCCCTCACATGCTCATTCTCTCATAAATAAATAAATAAAATATTTTTTAAAAATATGTTGAGCAAAAAAAGGGGGGGTGCCTTTTGGTTTTTCGAGGTAGGGTCTCACTCTAGCCCAGGCTGACCTGGAATTCACTATGTAGTCTCAGGGTGGCCTCGAACTCATGGTGATCCTCCCACCTCTGCCTCCCAAGTGCTAGCATTAAAGGCATGCACCATCATGCCCAAGTAATTTTTTTTTTGTTTGTTTGTTTGTTGTTTTTTGAAGTAGAGTCTAGCTCTATCCCAGGCTGACCTGGAATGCACTATGTAGTCTCAGGCTGGTTTCGAACTCACAGGAATCCTCCTATCTCTGCCTTCTGAGTGCTAGGTTTAAAGGCATGTACAATTTCCCAGCAGAGATGTTAAATGGATGCTCCAGAGCCTCCAGTCACTGCAAAACAATTCCAGGCACATGTGCCACTTTGTGCATCTGGCTTTATATGGGTTCTAGAGAATTGAACATAGGTTGTTAGGCTTTGCTGGCATGTACCTTAACCACTGAGCCATCTCTCCAGTCAGATATATTTTTAATATTTTATTTTTATTTACTTATTTATTTATTATAGAGAGAGAATGGGCACACCAGGGTCTCAAGCCACTGCAAATGAACTCCAGATGCATGTGCCTCCATGTGCATCTGGCTTACATGGCTTCTGATGAATGGAACCTGGGTCCTTAGGCTTCACAGGCAAGTGCCTTAACTGCTAAGCCATCTCTCTAGCTTCTGATTTTTAAAAGTGAGACAAAGAGACTTATTGAGAAAAAGGCCCCAAAGTGTCAGGGCAAACATACTTAGGGTTTCTGCTCACATCTGAAGAAGAGAAAGACATTTGAAAAAGGGGAGAGGCTGGAGAGATGGCTTAGTTAAGGCGCTTGCCTGCAAAGCCTAAGGACCCATGTTTGACTCTCCTGATCCCACATAAGCCAGACACACAAAGGTGAAACAAGTGTGCAAGGTCCCACATGCGCACAAGGGGGCACAAGTGTCTGGAGTTCAGTTTCAGTGGCTGGAGGTCCTGGCATGCCAGTTTTCTCTCGCTTGCTTTCTAGCTCTCTGTCATTAAAAACAAAACAAGCAAACAAACAAAAACCACAAAAAGAAAAAGAAAGGTTACACTTTCTGAGTTAGAGCTCAGAGGAGCAGGCAAGCTCAGCAGTGAAGGGCTGAGAGCAACTGCCAGGATGTTTTTGTTTGTTTATTAATGCCAATAGATATGAGGGGGAAATGATGCCATCTTCTTATTCTAATAATCCTTATTTTTAAAATTAAAAATAATGCTTTTGATAAGGAAATGCAAACAATGCACAAAAGTATACATTTGAGCAAAAAATCTCTCTTTCTAGGAGAGAAGGCCAAACCCTGAGATTCTTGGTCCATTAACTGGTTTGTAGACATTGGGGAATTCTGGATTCCCATTATTCTTCCCATTTCCTACTTGTCAGACAGGCATTAGAACAGCCCACCCCTAAGGCTGGGAAGACAAAACCATAAACAGCTTAAGCATGTTGGGCTGGAGAGATGGATTAGCAGTTAAAGCACTTGCGAGCAAAGCCTAAGGAGCCAGGTTCAATTCCCCAGGGCCCATGTAAGCCAGATACACAAGGTGGCTGGAAGCCCTGGCACACCAACTCCTTTCCCTCTCCTTCTGCCCCAGACACTTTTTTTTTTCTTGCAGTGATTGAGGCTTTCGCATGCCAATTCTCTCTCTCTCTCTCTCTTGAAAAAAAAAATTAAAATAAAAAATAAGAAAGCCAGCCAGACATGGTGGTGCATGCCCTAATCCCAGCACTTGGGAGGCAGAGGTAGGAGGACTGCCATGAGTTCGAGGCTACCCTGAGACTACAAAATTAATTCCAGGTCAGATTGGGCCAGAGTGAGACCCTACCCCGAAAACACACAAACAAAACGAAAACAAAAACAACAACAAAAAGCCATATGCCACATTTTCTCTACCCTATGTGGATCCCAGCTACAAATGTTTAGATTTCAACGTGAGTTGGAGTAAAGTCAGCAGTCCTGTGACATTTTTCTAGCAAAGAGCAGGGTCCGGTGGCCTACAAACAGTCCTAACAAATATTTCTCTAATCTGCTCAATGTTTTATCTTCAAGAACACAGTTCATCCCACTATGTCCTTTGCTTAAAGGACAGTGTGTTCCTGGAGTTAGTTACACATTTCACTCACTCGTCAGGCCGGGCACGGAGGAAGAAGCCCACTGCCCTGCGCTCCCCATCGTGTGGCTCAGGTGAGAGCTCGCAGACCCCGTTCAGGCTCGCAGGGAATCCATGGCGACGGATTTAACCAGATGGGGGAACAGTGCTCATGGCAGTTCATGATTACTTGTGTGAAATAGAAGTATTGGTGATGCCGGGGGCCATCCTCCTTCCTTCCTTTCTTCCTTCCTTCCCTCCCACCCTTCCATTTCCTTCCTTTATTTCTTCCCTCCCTTTCATCTTCTTTCTTTCTTTTCCTTCCTGCCCTCTCTCCCTTCTCCTTTTCACCTTCTCTCATTCCTTTCCTTTTGCTTCCTTTTCTTTCTCTTCCTTCCTTCCTTCCTTCTTGCCTCCCTCCCTTCCTTCTTGCCTCCCTCCCTCCCTCCCTCCCTCCCTCCCTCCCTCCCTCCCTCTCTCCCTCCCTCCCTCCCTCCCTCCCTTCTTTCCTTCCTGCCTCCCTTCCTCCCTCTCTTCCCTTCTCTCCTTCTTTTGTGTGTGTGTGGCACATGCACTTCTGTGGACAGATGTGGCGCCTCAGTCCCCCATCCAGTGCTCATCTGCTTGTCTCCTTGAGCTGGGGTCTCCTTGCTCATTCCAGAACTCTTCACAGTTCCGGGAGCCCTGGCAGCATCTCTTTGGTCTCTGATCACTACAGGATTGGGGTTACAGACATGTGTGGCCATACTCAGCTATTTACGTGGGTTCTGGGGACTTGAACTCAGTGGTCTCAGTCCCCCTCCAACCCTCATGCTTGCATGGGAAGCGCTCTTAACCATTGAACTCTCTCTCCAGCTCCCTCCACCCTCCTACATTTTTTATGAGAGAAAAAGAGGTGGGGGGGAGGGAGAGAGGGAGGGAGAATGAATTGGTGTTCCAGGGCCTCTAGCCACCTGCAATCAATCTCCAGCCACATGTGTGACCTTATGCATGTGTCACCTTGTGCATCTGGCTTACATAGGATCTGGGGTCCTTAGGCTTTGCAGGGAAGCACCTTAACTGCTCAGCTATCTCTCCAGGCCCCCACAATTTTTGTTAGGCAAGCTCTCACTCTTCTAGCTCAGCATATACTACCACACCAGTGAACTTCTTTCTACTTTCTTTTTACAACTGCTATTTGCAGGTATTTTAGGCCACCTGTATTTCTAGCCCAGGTTAACCTGTGCAACCTCCTCTTCTGGCTTAGGAATAGTATGCTCTGTTTCTAGAAGTGTCATCTTCAAGAGGCAGGAAAGCGCACTGTAGGTTACTTGCCATGAGCTCTGTTAACACGTCTTGGAGGCTTTGTTCACTTGGATATGCTCAGTGATCAAAGAGTCCCCATAGCTAGGGTTACTGACACGTGCCTATAATCCCAGCATTTAGGAGGTCGAGGCAGGAGGACTGTGAGTTCCAGGCCCTCCTAGGCTTTATAGCAAGAATGTGACTTAGAAAATAAAATAAAAGATAAGATAAAACCAAACCACAGTGAGTCCTTAAGGTCATTATCACTCTGAATTTTTAACCATGTGCAGTGAAAACTCAGCACTGGTTTGGGGCCACTGGAATCCTGCGCCAGTCCCTCTGTCTGGCCTGTGTGCCTGTCAAGGCCACCATTGTGACAATGGTATGACACACACTGCATATGTCAAATAACAGCTCCTCGACACTTGGTAAATAACTGGACATGAGTATAGTGGCCAGGACAGCCTCCCAGCTGTCTGTAAGGAAACATGAAGTTTGGACACCTGGTCTGCGTGGCGCTGCGGGGCTTCTGGGTGAGGTGAGCAGCAGGTCGTTTTCAGAAGTCAGCGCAAGGGCTGAGGAGATGGCTCAGCACTTAAGAGGCTGACTAAGAGGGCTTGATGCATCACTTCCCTGGAGCCCATATAAAAATCCGGGCATGGCCGTGCATGACTATAACTCCAGTCTGTAAAGGGACAGTTCAGAAAACTGTCAGGGCTTTCGATGGACAGCAGTGCCGGATTGAAGGACAAACCCATTCCTGAGGAAATGCATGGATGAGCGATAAAAGAACAGCCATCATTCTCCTCTGGCCTCCACGTGCACATCTACGCACACCTGTGCTTATGACGCATGTCACATTCACGTAACAGTGCGCCACATGCAAAGCCTTCTCTCCCTCCCTCCCTCCCTCCCTCTCTCTCTCCCTCTCTTCCTCCCTCTCTCTCTCTGTCTCTCTCTCACACACACACACAGTCAGCGCAGGGTGAGGCCTGGGAAGGGCTGGAAGCTACTCTTGCATTCTGGCGCTAACATTGACTGCCGAGGAATCCAGTCACCAAAACAGAAGGCAGACCAGTCACCTGGGAGCGGGACACGGACACAGTTGAGAGCAGCTCCCGTTCAGTTTGCAGAACCGCATCTGCCCTGGGAAAGCCCCAACAGTGTGGGCAACCGTGTGCCAAGGCATTGAAGTCAAGGGACATGCTCTGCCTTTCTTCCTGGAGTATGCGTTTTATTTTAGGTCAGATACCACAAGACCATTGTTTTCCTTTTTCTTTTTTTCCTTTTTCCAGGTAGGGTCTTGCTCTAGCCCAGGCTGAGACCTGGAATTCACTCTTTCGTCTCAGGCTGGCCTTGAACTCACAGCTATCCATCTACCTCTGCCTCCCAAGTGCTAGGATTAAAGATGTGCACCACTACATCCAGTGACCATTGTTCTTTTTTTAAAAAAAAATTATTTATTTACTTTTATTTGACACACAGAGGGAAGGAGGAAGGGAGAGAGAGAGAAAGAATGGGTGTGCCAGGGCATCTAGCCACTGCAAATGAATTTTGTTTTTGTTTTTGTTTTTTGAGGTAGGATTTCGTTGCAGCTCAGGCTGACCTGGAATGTAATCTCAGGGTGGCCATGAACTCATGGCGATCCTCCTACCTTTGCCTCCCAAGTGCTGGGATTAATGGCGTGTGCCATCATACCCAGCTGGATCTGGATATTGTAATGTGAGTTCTTAGGCTTCATAGACAAGCGCCTTAACAGCTAAGCCATCTCTCTAGCCCTGGCTTCTGGTTATTCTAAACACTGCATGTATCACTTTGGACATGTATTGTGTCTTTAAAAATCTTGCTTTCAAGCTGGGCGAGGTGGCACACGGCTTTAATCCCAGCACTCAGGAGGCAGAGGTAGGAGGATCGCCCTGAGTTTGAGGCCACCTTGAGAATGCAGAGTGAATTACAGGTCAGCCTGGGCTAGACGGAGACCCTACCTCAAAAACACAACAACAAAAAAAATCTGGCTTTTGGCTAGAGGGATGGCTTAGTGGTTAAGGCGCTTGCCTGTGAAGCCTAAGGACCCAGGTTTGATTCCCCAGTACCCATTACCCAGCCAGATGCACAAGGTAGCACATGTATCTGGAGTTTGTTTGCAGTGGCTGGAGGCCCTGGTGTGTCTATTCTCTCTCTATCTGCCTCTTCCTCTCTGTCCCTCTCTCTCAAATAAATAAATTAAGAATGTTTTTAAAATCTTGTGCTGGAGAGATGGCTTAGAGGTTAAGACACTTGCCTGTGAAGCCTAAGGACTCATGTTCTACTCTCCAGGTCCCATATAAGCTAGACACACAGTGATGCAAACACACAAGGTTGCACATGCTCACAAAGGGGCACATGTATCTGGAGTTTGACTGCAGTGGCTGGAGGCCCTAGCATGCTAGTTCTCTCTCCCACTCTCTCTCACTCTTACATTAAAAAAAGGCAGTCTGGGGGCTGGAGAGATGGCTTAGTGGTTAAGCGCTTGCCTGTGAAGCCTAAGGACCCTGGTTCGAGGCTCGGTTCCCCAGGTCCCACGTTAGCCAGATGCACAAGGGGGCGCATGGGTCTGGAGTTCGTTTGCAGAGGCTGGAAGCCCTGGCGTGCCCATTTTCTCTCTCTCCCTCTACCTGTCTTTCTTTTGTGTCTGTCGCTCTCAAATAAAAAATAAATAAATAAATAAAACATTTTTTAAAAAGGCAGTCTGTTGGGCTTCCCTCAAAAAAAAAATCTTGTTTCCACTCTCACAAATAGCTTACTTCTGGCTCAATAGAATGGGTATACTACGCCTCCTGCCACTACAAGGAAAGTGCAGGCATATGCACCATTTGTGGGTGTGCTTGCTCATGTGGGTAATGGGAAATTGAGCCTGGGCAAGCAAGACCTTTAACTCCAAGCCATCTCCTCAGCTCTGGTTTGCTGTGCATGAGTTGCCATGGACAGGCCTTCACTGCCGCGGCTATCTCCGGGCTCTTTTCCTTCCAGAGTTAACTTTCCCTGCGCCCTCCATACCTTCCTCCATATCTTCTGTTCCACTCTCATCCACACCTTAAGGCTCCTTCTCTATTGCTTTTTATTGATTTTTTTATCTTTTGGTGGGGCTGGACATTGAACTGGGGCCTCATGCATGCATGGCAACCGCTCTACCATTGAGCTGTGGCCCTAGCCCTGCCAAGGGCAGGCTGTATCCTATCTTAAAAACACAAGACAACCAGAAAGACATTGCTCAACCTTGCTCTCTTCTACTCTGTTTATCCCTTTTGCAACAAGACATTTTGATTTTCTCTTTCCTCATGACCATTTGGCTTGTCAGTCTGTCTTCCTTTTCCTGTTCTCATCCTATTAGAATTATAGCCTCAGAAGTCAGTGAAGTGCCCATGGAGAGCAATCCAAGGAGGGTTTTGCTTTAACCTCATTTTCTGGTCTTCTTGGGAGTATCGAGTTTCCCTTCTCCAATGTACTTCTCTGGTTTATATTTGTCCACCTGTCTGTCTCCTGATTGGATTATACAAACTGTCCACTGCATAGCATCCGGGCTTGGAGTCCAAACCCCTGTATTTGCAACCCTGAGGTTCAGGTTGGCCATGAATTAACTGAATGACTTTTGGTAAGCAACCCTCTCCATGCCTCATTTTCCCTAGTGTGTGTGTGTGTGTGTGTGTGCATGCACACACTTGTGCACATGTGAATGAATGAGGCAGCTTCTCATTCTAGCCCAGGTTGATCTTGAACTCACAGTGATCTTCCTGCCTCAGCTTCTTGAGCACTGGGATTAAAGGCATAAGGCACCCTATTGAAATGGGATGTTAGGGGTTCAGGAATAAGGTCCTAGGCTGGGCATAGTGGCACATGCCTTTAATCCCAGCACTCAGGTAGCAAGACCCTACCTCAAAAAAATTTTTTGACAATTCATACAAATATATATTGTATTTTTAAAATTTTTATTTATTTGACATAGAGACAGAGGCAGATTGAGAGAGAAAGAGAGAATGGGTGTGCCAGGGCCTCTAGGAACTGCAAATGAACTCCAGTTATATGTGCATCTGGCTTTACGTAGGTACTGGGAAATCGAACCTGGGTCCTTAGGCTTCACAGGCAAGTGTCTTAACCGCAGAGCCATCTTCTCAGCCCACGTACTGTATTTTGATCACATATACACCTATTACCCTCTTTTATTCCCCTCTCACTCCAACTGAACCCTTTACCCCACTACTTAGCAGTGGCTTCGGGTCTGCCCCAGCCTCACTCTTCATCCCCTCCCCCCCCCCCCCCCACCCAGGTAGGGTCTCGCTCTAGCCCAGGCTGACCTGGGATTCACTAAGTAGTCTCAGAGTGACCTGGAGCTCATGGTCGTCCTCCCACCTCTGCCTCCAGACTGCTGGGATTAAAGGCATGCATCACCAGGCTGGCTGCTCCTCTGTTTTAAATCAAAGAACGATTTAAGGTTTTGAGAGTTTAAATCGCTCCTCTCGGGACATCTCCCTGCTTGTTGAGCCGGAAGCGTCCTTAACAGTTAAAACTTTTTTTTTTTTTTTTTTTTTTTGAGGTAGGGTTTCACTCTAGCTCAGGCTGACCTGGAATTCACTATGCAGTTTCAGGGTGGCCTCGAACTCACAGTGATCCTCCTACCTCTGCCCCCCAAGTGCTGGGATTCCACGTCCAGCAACAGCTAAAACTCTTGTTGGTGGGACAGGCAGTCACAAAGAACAAGTGTCCCCGTAGAGTAAATGAGCGATGGTAGCTCTGGTAGCACTGCGGCATGGCGCCATCTGCTGGCACCACGGGGAACGGCGCCGGGCGGAGTAATGTCACTTGGAGCCCGGGAAGGTCCTCAGAATTGCCCTTCTTTCTGGAAAAAAGTGTGGGTGAGACTGGACAGGAGGAAAGACTAAGAGGAAAGCGCAGAAAGGAAGGTAGGAGAAACATCTCACGAGTGTGGGGACGCAAAAGGCGCAGCATCTGTGCCTGCCACGATAACCTTGCCCGTGTCATTGGAGGGCAAGTCCCTCCCCCACCTGAGGACCACCATAAGCGCACGGACCCTTCTCTTCACTCTGGAATGTCGCTGTCCAATACTGCAGTCCCCGGAGGACCCTGCCTCACCTCCTCACTTCTCTCTGTGTGTGGGAAATAGGGGCTGGGGAAACGCAGCCGTGTCATCACTGTTGTGTCTTGCCAGGAGCTGCAGCCCCGGGGGGGGGGGGTGTGCACCCCAGCCACACTTTGCAGTGCTCACGTGACAGCCACCCCAAGCTGGGGCAGCCCCGATGGGGGAGGAGTGCGGCTGTGTGGGACCCACATGCAGCACAAGGAGGGAGCTGAGTCCCCCCCCCCATGGGGTTTTCTGGGAGCTGTCTCTTTGGAAGGCGAAAGTGAATCCGAAGTCTTTTCTTTTTTACTGTTCACAAGCCATATTGATTGATCAGTAGATGGGTTGGAGATCATTGTATTGTAGCAAAGAACTTTAGGATGTGAGGGACTGAGGGAAGACATGGACCCTTCGGACTGAGGTGTCCACACACTTGGTCAACACAAAGGACATTGTCTAGGAGTGGGATGTGGGTTTCTAGAGAGTGATCAAGTATAGATTGTGCACCTGGGCATGGTGGCACATACCTACAATCCCAGTTCTCAGTGAAGCTGAGGCAGGAGGATTGCAAAGGCAGCCTGGGTCGTTTAGGGAATCTCTGTCTCAAAGTAAAACCTAATTTAAGAAAAAGGTGGTGAGGACACAGCTCAGTGGCAGAGTCCTTGCTTTGCTGTGGGAGGCCCTGTGATCTTGTGAGTGGGGGAAGGTATAGATTTTGGACTCATGAACTCAACTTTGCTGGTACTATCTGAGAATGAGGATTAAATGAAGTATAATAAATGCTTTTGAGCAATCAGGACTGCATTTGGTTAAGGAGGAAGCTGGTTAAAGTAGAGAATCCTATGGGCTGATACCACCTCAAGTACTTTCCCCTAGAATACAGGCTTTATTAATGCAGGGCATGGTGTTTCTTTGACTATGAACCCACGGGCTGGCTGTTTTGTGTTGTCTTTCATACACAAACCACACACACAAAGGAAGAAAGAAACAAATTTCACAGTTTCCAAGCAAATACAGCTATTGTAAACTGCATTTCACCACTGCGGAGCAGAAATGGGGGGAGTACCATCACCATAGCGGGGGCTGATAGAGGTCATGGAGGGCCTGGGGAATCACACTGGAGAGTAGCTGGTGACATATATTGAGCAAAGGTCAGCTAACACAGCTTCTCCTGCACCATGTATGAAAAGCTTAACCTCAGGGCTGGAGAGATGGGTCACCATTAAGGCTCTTGCCTGAAAAGCTTAACTACCATCTCACTTACAAGACTGTCCATCATAACTTCCAATAGCAGGCAGCCATTCCTGTTATCTTCATTAACGCCTTCAGAGGGGGAAGGATTGTTAGTATGTATGGGAGTAAAAATAAAACACAAATGTTTGTAATTTGGGCCCTCATACCTTTTGACTTCAATACATAGAAGGATTATTGGTCATAAGCCTAATGTGTTTATGTGGAAGAAGAGAGAGATACAGAGAATATGAGAGAATGGGCACACCAGGGCCTCTCGCTACTGCAAACAAACTCCAGACACGCATGTGCCAGTCTATGCGTCTGGCTTTACATGGGTGCTGCACTTGTGGGAAGAGCCAGGAGACCAAGAAGTCTTTGAATGGTCTGTGTCCATCTGAAGTATGCTCGCTCGCTGTCCTGTGTTGCAGCAGGTGGACATGACTTTGGTTTTGCTTAGATTGGCTGAAGGTCGCAGCTGTTGACAGGCTGAGGAAACTGTAGGCAGGAGGAAGCATGTGTAGGCGGTAGGGGTCTTGTAACAAGCTACAAGCTATTGTGAGCCTGATTTAACTCTTAGTTCGTTTTATTTATTTTTAATTTGTTATTTAAAAATAATTTTATGGCCAGACATGGTGGTGTATGCCTTTGATCCCAGCACTCGGGAGGTAGAGGTAGGAGGATCACCATGGGGTCAAGGCCACCCTCAGACTACAGAGTGAATTGCAGGTCAGCCTGGGCTAGAGTGAGACCCTACCTTGAAAAACCAAAAAAAAAAAAAAAAAAAAGTATTTATTTGAGAGAGAAAGAATAAGGGCATGTCAGGGCCTCTTGCTACTATAAACAAATTCCAATTCACGCACCACTTTGTGCATCTGGTATTGTGTGTGTAGTAGGGAATTGAACTCAGGCCAGCAGGCATTGTAAGCAAATACATCTTACCTGCTGAACCATCTTCCCAGCTCTCAACTTATTTGTTCTTTCTTCTTCTTCTTTTTTTGTGATGAAGTGTTGCTATGATGGTTAGATTAGCCCAGAACTAATGTTTTTATTTCAGCTCCCCAAGTGCTGTGATTATAGGTGTGCACAGCCACATCCAGCTTGCCCCATACTGTGTGTGTGTGTGTGTGTGTGTGTGTGTGTGTGTGTGTGTGTGTGTGTTTGGAGGTGGGTCTCACTCTAGTCCAGGCTGACCTAGAATTCACTATGTAGTTTCAGGGTGACCTTAAACTCCTACCTTTGTCTCCTGAGTGCTGGGATTAAAGGTGTATGCCACCACACCCAGCTCCCCTCATCTTTTAAAAAATATCTTCTTAGTAATTATTTATTAGAATGGGGGGGAGGGAGAATGGGGGCACCAGGGCCTCAGCCACTGCAAAGGAACTCCAGATGCATGTGTCATCATGTGCATGTTGCCCACGTGGGTTCTGGAGAGTTGAACCTAGGTCCTTAGGCTTTATAAGCAAGTGCCTTAAGCTCTAAGCCATCACTCCAATCCCTTCCCCATTTTGACTTGTACATTATTTTTTATTGTTTTAAATTTTATTTATTTATGTAACTTTTTTTGTTTCTTTGAGGTAGGGTCTCACTTTAACCCAGACCTACCTTGAATTCACTATGTAGTGTCAGGGTAACCTTGAATTTATGGCAGTCCTCCCATCTCTGCCTCCTGAGTGCTGGGATTAAAGGCATGCACCACCATGCCCAGCTCTTACATTCTTTTAAAAAAATATTTATTTATTTATTTGCAAGCAGAGAGAAAGAGAGATGGAAGGAAGACAGGCACAAAGAATGGGCACACCAAATCCTCCAACTGCTGCAAATGGACTCTAGATGTACGTGCCACTGGGGAATCAAACTCAAGTTGTTAGGTTAGCAGGAAAGTACCTTATTCTCTCCAGCACAGCTCTTACATTCTTTTTGTCACCTCTTCTTCAAGGTCCCTGAGTTTTGAAGGATTTGATAGAAATGTCTCATTTAGTGCTGAAAAGTCAGCTCTAACTTCTCAGCACTTTGACAGTTTTGAGTTGCCTCAATCCTCCTCTCACCAAATGTGAGAGCAAGCTGGTGTGTGGGCCCACACCTTTAATCCCAGCTCTCAGGAGGCAGAGGTAAGAGGACCCCTGTGAGTTTGAGGTCAGTCTGGGACTACAAGATGAGCTCCAGGTCTGCCTGGGTTAAAGTGAGACCTTCCTCACAAAAAAAAAAAAAAAAAGAGAGAGAGAGAGAGAGAGAGAGAGAGAGAAACAAAGCCAGCAAGCACCATCAATATATGGGCATATCTGAGATGTGGGTGCGTATTTATTGATTTATTAATTTTTTGCATTTTATTTGTTTATTTGAGAGAGACAGAGAAGCAGATAGAGAAAGAGAGAAAATAAAGAGTGGGCACACCAGGCCTCCAACTACTGCAAATGAATTCTAGATGCATGTGCCCCCTTGTTTATCTGGCTTACGAGGGAGCTGGGAAATTGAACCTGAGTCCTTTGGCTTTGTAAGCAAATGCCTTAACTGCTAAGCCATCTCTCCATCCCTATTTATTTATTTTTAAATTTTAAAAAAATATTATTTATTTATTTATTTGACAGAGAGAGAGGGGGAGAGGGAGAGGGAGAGAGAGAGAGAGAAAGAGAGAGAGAGAATGGGCATGCCAGGGCCTCCAGCCACTGCAAACAAACTCGGGTCCTGGGGAATAGAACCTGGGTCCTTTGGCTTTGCAAGCAAACACCTTAACCACTATTTTAAAATTATTTATTTATTTATTTATAAGCAGAGAGAGGAGAGAGACAGACAGAGAGAATGGGCATGCCAGGGCCTCAAGCTGTTGGAAATGAACTCCAAATGCATGTACCACTTTGTACATCTGGCTTTATGTGGGTACTGGGGAATTGAACTCAGGTCATTAGGCTTTGCAGGCAAGTGCCTTACCCTTAAGCTATCTTTTTAGTCCCCCCCCTTTTTTTTTTTTTGAGACAGCATCATTGTGTGTAACTCAGGCTGGTGGCCTGGAGCTCATTATGTAGCCCAGTCTGGCTATGAACTCACAATGATACCTCTGTCTCTTGAGTACTAAAATTAAAGTTCTTTTCTTTTTTTTTTTTGAGGCAAGCCCAACAGACTGACCTTTTTAAAATTTTATGTGAGAGAGCAAGAGTGAAAGAGAGAGAGAGAGAGAGAGAGAGAGAGGAGAGAATTGGCACGCCAGGGCCTCCAACAACTGTAATCAAATTGCAGGTGTGTGTGCTGTCTTGTGTGCATGTGCGGCCTTGTGTGTTTGTGACACTTTGTACATCTGGCTTATGTGGGACCTGGAAAGTCGAACCTGGGTCCTTTGACTTCACAGGCAAGTACCTTAACCGCTAAACCATCTCTTTAGTCCTTGTTTTTCTTTTTGTCTTTAATTTTTATTTACTTATTTAAAAGAGAGAAAGAGAGAGAGAATGAATTGGTGTGCTAGGGCCTCTAGCCACTGCAAATGAAATCAGGTGCATGTACGACTTTGTGCATCTGGCTTTATGTGGTCCTGGAGAATCAAACCTAGGTTCTTTGGCTTTGCAGGCAAGGGCCTTAACTGGTAAAGCATCTCTCTAGCTAGCCCCCTCATTTTTCTTTCTTTTAATTTTTTTTTTAATTTATATTTTTTGGTTTTTCGAGGTAGGGTCTCACTCTAGCTCAGGCTGACCTGGAATTCACTGTGTTGTCTCAGGGTGGCCTTGAACTCACGGTGATCCTCCTACCTCTGCCTCCCAAGTGCTGGGATTAAAGGCATGCACCACCACGCCTGGCTTCCCCTTGTTTTTCTTTTAAGAAAAGTTCCCATAATGGCATCCTAGCTGAATGTGATCACTCACACCTGTAATCCCAGCACTCAGGCGGCTGAGGCACAAGGATCTTAAGTTTAACGTGAGCTTGGGTTACATACTAAAGTTCAAGACCAGCCTGAGCTGTGAAGTGAGACTGTCTCAAGATAACCCAGGGCTAAAGGATGTTGCTGGGTGGTAGAGAGCTGGTTTAGCATGTGCCAGCCCCTGCCTTTGAGCCCCAGCACTGGAAGAAAGGCATCTCCGAGTCCAAGGCCTCCTGCGTGGTGAGCTACCACTGCACTGCTGAACTAGACCCTCAACATGCACTCTGATTTTCATTTTATCTGGACGGTTATCGCTACCTGTTTTTATTGCCCATAAAACAGTATCACAGCCTGGAGAAAGAATAGAGGTGATTTGGGCTCACAGTTCTGGTCTAAGGTCAAGGGGCCACATTAGCTGATGATCTTCTTGCTGGAAGAATTCTTTAGTTTTGGTTTTTCAATGTAGGGTCTCACTCTAGCCCAGGCTGACCTGGAATTCACTATACAGTCGCAGGGTGGCCTAGAACCCACAGTGATCCTCCTACCTCTGCCTCCTGAATGCTGGGATTAAAGACGTTCACCACCATGCCGTTCTTTGCTGGAGGAACTCTTAGGCACAGAAACCCAGCCAAACTTGCTTTTTTTCCCCCCTCCATTTTTTTATTAATGTAATTTTAAATGTTCATTATTATTATTAACAACATATTTTGTATGGATACATCATGTGTTGGTATCCTCTTTTCCCTCTTTCCTGCCCCCATTCCGTTGGGGACGCTCCTTAGTGGGGTTGCATGTATTCCCTGTGAGGTTGTGATTTGAGCATTGTGGGAGCCAAGCTGGCTTTTATAGCACACTCACTCTCAAGACAGCCCACTCACCCATTAGTCCGTTCATGTGGACAGAGCCCTCGTCACCTCCTGAAGATCCTATCCCTTAATATCTCATAATGAACACTTCATTTCAACACAGAATCTAGGAGAGGCAAATGGTAATGCCAGAGAAATTCAGCGTGCTTCACAGACATATGCCAGCAGTCCTTCACTCTTCGCAAACACTGACAGCATGCTGCACTCATGAGGTGGCCCAGCCCTGACGGTGACCTCTGGGGTTTGTCCAGCTCTACAGACCGTGACAATCCTGGGGTTACTTCCCAGTGCAGAAAGTCCTGTGTAACATCACTGTGTGTGTGTGAACACTAACACTTTGTATAAAAGTGCATCCTTCAGGCCCTATAGTCCTTGAGATTCTGATCTGAACCTGGGCTTTAAATGACCTGGAATGCTGATGGAGTGCACCCTACACTCCTGGGAAATGTCTTCTTTTTGCCTTTGTACTGAAGATCAAGGTCAGCTCTGGGAGGCAGCCTGTGAGGGGAAAGGAGATCATAGTTTTGATTCTATGAGGGAGGAGGAGGGGCCTGGGGAGGATCTTCCAGGAAGAGCTAGGCTCCTCTTTGCTCTGCTTGAGAGGCTTTCTTTGACCTTGAATTCTAGGCCTGCCTATTAAGAGCAAGCTGGTTGCTGGGTTTCTGAAGCTGGGAGAAGCTGCCTTGGTTGGCTAGAGTCCTTAGTGGCTCTGCTAATCTCACAAGAGAAGTGGAGCATGGGAACCAGAGGAGCAGCTTGTTCTCCTGCCTGAGGGAAAGACCTCCAGAAATGATTTCTTCCGCCTTGGAACACAGACACCAGCTCTTTTACAATGAGACCCATGAGCAGCCCAGCCTGTCGGATGCGTGTTTCTTCTTCTTCTTCTTTTTTTTTTTTTTTAGTGAGAGAGAAAGAGAGAGAGAGAGAGAGAATTGGCATGCTAGGCCCTCCAGCCACTGCAATCAAACTCCCGATGCTGTGCAACCTTGTGCGCATGCACAACCTTTGCGTTTGCATCACCTTGTGTGTCTGGCTTACATGGGATCTGGAGAGCTGAACATGGCTCCTTAGGCTTCACAGGCAAGCGCCTTGATTGCTAAGCCGTCTCTCTAGCTCATGGTGTTCTTTTGTTCATTGTTGTTTTTTTTTCTTCCTTTTTTACTTTTACTTTTCTTTCTTTCTTTCTTTCTTTCTTTCTTTCTTTCTTTCTTTCTTTCTTTCTTTCTTTCTTTCTTTCCTTTTTGATTTTTTGATATAGGTTCTCACTCTAGCCCACGCTGATGTGGAATTCACTATGTTGTCTCAGGCTGGCCTTGAACTCACAGTGATCCTCCTACCTGTGCCTCCTGAGTGGCAGGATTAAAGGCATGCGCCACCATGTGTGGCCTCCATGTGCTTTTTTTAAGATACCTGTCCCCACTGTCAGGCACCTGGGGTTTTACCTTGGTCCTCATCACAGTGAAGCAGGGAGCTCTGCTGGTCAGAAATGAAAGAGAAATGGGGATTGGCATTTGGGGATTTTTCATGGCCTCTCTGATGTCTGTCAAGTGAGCAAGCAAGCCTGTCACCATCCAGGAAACCAAGTCTTCCCCCATCTCTAGGTCAAGAGGCCTGGGTTCCGTCAGGTGGGAATGTGTCCCATGTAACCCTGGACATCCGGTACAACCAGAAACCCATCAACCCTGTACAAACGAAGGCAGATGACTGAGCACTGGTCACCCTGGTTCAGTGACCACCTGCTGGATTATGTGGCTTTAAACATGGCTGGTGTGTAGGCCACTCCAGAGATAATGGTGGCCTTGATCTGGGCAGCCAGGGCACTGGGTGTTTAACAAGACAGCAGGTGGCTCTTGTTTATCCAAGGAGTCTAATTGCTCCTCATCATTTGCTTGTCACTTCTGTAAAAAAAAGGAGGGGGGAGAGGTGGACATAGTGGCACACTTCTTTAATACCAGCACTTGGGAGGCAGAGGCAGGAGGATTGTTATGAGTTTGGGGCCACCCTGAGACTACAGAGTAAATTCTGGGTCATTCTGGGCTATAGATGAGCCTCTACCTTGAAAAACAAAACATAAAACAATGACAACAACAACAAAATCTTTTGAAATGCCCCAAAGTCAGTGGCTGTCAGGAAGTTGGGGCTGTATCTCATACCTTATTCAAAAACTAAACCAAAATGAGTAAATAAAGCCCAGTATGGTAGCACATGTCTAAAATTCCAACATTTGAGAGGTGGAGGCAGGAAGATTGATGCACGTTTGAGGC
Source organism: Jaculus jaculus (assembly GCF_020740685.1). Classification (NCBI taxonomy): domain Eukaryota; kingdom Metazoa; phylum Chordata; class Mammalia; order Rodentia; family Dipodidae; genus Jaculus; species Jaculus jaculus. The sequence continues at coordinate 39,123,253 of NC_059103.1, forward strand.
CAGACTGGTCCACAGAGTGAGTTCCAGGCCAGCCAGGGATGCATAGTATAGCAATCAGGTCATTAAACTGGTTTGTTGTCTATGAATTTCACTTCGATTAAAGAAATGTACAGTTTACTCGTATCTGTGAAACAACTGAAACCAAGCTCTTCAGTAATCAAAGTCCTCCAGAGAGGCCTTTCTGCCCTCTAACCTTATCTTCTACCACTTCCTTATTATTTTAATAATTATCACTGCCACCGGCAGGGAACGAAGTGCACGGAGTCATCCTGAAGCCCTGCCTGCCACATGCTTCTGCCTCAAGCTCACCGATGGGCCTCAGGAGGTCTCTGTCCGCAGCTGCAGCCCACAGTTCTCTCTCAGTGCCTGTGGCCTTTTAACCCCTTGCCACCAAATTTATGGCATCTCAACCACAGTGTGGGTGTGTGTTATGGTTTGGATGTGAAGTGTTCCCCAAAAGCTTGTGTGTTGAAAGCCTGGCCCCCAAAGCAGCCGTGTTCAGAGGTTGTGTTTTTGGAAAGTGATTGAATGAGCGTGGCTCTGACCTCATCACTGGGTTCATCTACTGATGCGTTCGTGATATGATGGGCTGTTGGGGGAGATGGACACTGAGCAGGTCAGTAGAAAAAAAGTAGATCCTTGGGGATGTGCGCTTGGCGACTGTATCTTCCTCCCTCTTTCCCTTGACTTCCTGGCCACCGTGGATAAGCAGCCTTGTCTACCACATTCTCTCTCATACTCTCACCACCGTGAATCCCAGCTTTGCCTCAGACCCAAAGCAGTAGGGCCAGCCTACTTTCACCAAAGCCTCTGAAAGTGTGAATCAAAGTAAATTCTTCCTCCTTTACCTTGAGTTTCTGAGGCATTTTGTCACAGCAGTGGAAAACTGAGTAACACAGTGTCTTTGGGAGCTTGGAAGAAAAGCGGAATCTGGAATCCCAGCCCAGAGACCCCAGTGAGAACCTGCATTTGACCCAGAGCCTCAGATGGCCCTAGCACATGTAAATGTTTGAGAAGCTCTGGCTTAAACAAGGGTACCCAAAATCAGGCTGTGGTTCGAATGCCAATGAGCTCCATTTATTTACAATGTGGATGCTAGCAAAACGTGTGATAAAATTGTAAATTGTACATATACTATGTGAAGCAACTGAAAGTAGTACGTCTCCCTCCCACCTCAAGTTCTCAGATTTCTACCACAGACAGTCTTTGTTAAGTTGCTGGATCTTATTCCATGTTCTTTGAGATGCAAGCATGTGTGTGCATGTGACATAGATATATTTATAAATATATTGATATGTTTACTCCTCTCATATTTACTTGGCACAAACTGGTCATGGTGGTACATACCTGTAATCCTAGTACCTGGGAGGTATAGGAAGAAGGATCATGAGTTCAAGGCCAGCCTCGATTACATAGTAAATTCTAGATCAGCTTGGGTTAATGAGTCTCAAAAAAAAAAACAAAAAAAAAAAAGAAAGAAAGAAAGAAAGAAAAGAAAGACTGTTCACACTTGTATTTTTCACTCAACAGTCTACTGGGAGATAATTTTAGCACACGTTGGGCAGTAGTCATCTGGTAGCTGTAGAGCTGTCTTATATAAGTAATTAGTTTCTATTATAGCAATACAAGGACCCCAGAGTGTTCAGTACAATGCTATGACAGCTTCCCTTTGAGCACATAACATACTCGGTATCTGCAGGATAGAGGAATTGCTGAAAAGCAGGTATGATTTTTTGCATGTGTATAGTATATGGGGTGTATGGTTTAAGGTGTGTGTGTGTGCGTGCGTGTGTGTATACACATGCACATGTGTGAAAGTGCAGAGGCCAGAGGAGAATTTTGGGTGTCTCCCTATGTCACTTGTCCATGTGTTTTCTTTCCTTTTTTTTTTTTTTTTTACTTTCCAAGGTAGGGTCTCACTCTAGCCCAGGCTGATGACCTGGAATTCACTCTATTCTCAGGGTGACCTCAAACTCACAGCAATCCTCCTACCTCTGCCTCCCGAGTGCTGGGAATAAGGAAGTGCGCCACCACATCTGGCAGCCACGTGTTTTCTTGAGACAGAGCTCTCACTGATTGCTGTTTTCACAAGCCCCTGATTCCCCAGTGCCTGTAATAGGATTACAGACATGCCTGGCCAGGCCTAGCTGTTTATATGAGTGCAGGGAAATACGACTCAGGTGGTCTTAAGCCCCCGAAGGACCCTCATGCTTGTATGGGAAGTGCTCTTGCCTGTAGATTTCCCTGTGCAGCCCAAGCAGTTGTTTCTAAGCCAGCAGAGGATAGTACCATCCTTCACCACCCCACAAAAGAGTTTCCACTGGCATTTTTGAAGAGCTTTAAGAAGCACAAAGTGTGAGGTGGTTCATTATTCCAACTCTAAAAGGTCTTTAAAAATATTTTGTTTGGGCTGGAGAGATGGCTTAGCAGTTAAGCGCTTGCCTGTGAAGCCTAAGGACCCCAGTTCGAGGCTCGGTTTCCCAGGTTCCACGTTAGCCAGATGCACAAGGGGGTGCACGCGTCTGGAGTTCATTTGCAGAGGCTGGAGGCCCTGGCGCGCCCATTCTCTCTCTCTCCCTCTATCTGTCTTTCTCTCTGTGTCTGTTGCTCTCAAATAAATAAATAAAAAATTAAAAAAAATATTTTGTTTATTTCTTTGAAAGAGTAAGAAAGAGGCAGGGGAGAGAGGCAGAGAAGGAGGATGAGGACGGGTGCAGCAGGGCCTCTAGCCAGTGCAAAGAGCTCCAGACACATTGCCACTTTGTACAGCTGCTTTCACGTGGGTACTGGGGAATTGAACTCACGTCCTTAGGCTTTGCAGGCAAGTGCTTTCACTGTTGATCCATCTTTCCAGCCCTATTTCAACATTTTATGTCTTATGTGATACAAGCAACCTGTAGAACAGAATGGGGACCACAGGGAAGACACCCACAAGCACCAAGTTGCTGCTCCTCTCGGCTGCAGAACTTTCTCTGAGACTGTCTGAGCTCCTCCCGAGGTGAAAGGCTCCAAAGGCCCAAGGACTGCTGCCTCCTTGTCCTTCCAGCTCACTGGGTGACACAGGAAGCTTGTTGATGCTGACACTTCAAATGGGCATTTGTGGTCCACCTGCTGATTCTGACCTATTTCTTTTTCTTTTCTTTTCTTTTTTTTTTTTTTTGTAGTTCCATGGAGCAAATGCAGAGCATCCTGGGCCAGTCCCTTTCCATCCCTGCTTCCCAGCCCAAGAGGAAAAAGGCCTCAGTGATATCTTGCTTCTCCAAGGTGTGACACAAATGTCCCTTCCAGTCACCATGTGAAAATGTCTGTAGCTAGAACTGCCCTACTCAGGTTCCTTGGAAGATATATGGTGAAGGTTCTTTTAACAAGGATGGGATGTTTAGAAGCAGATGAGATAGGTTGAGGAGAACTTAACTTACTGCTAACTCAACCAGTGAGGCTAGAAAGTGACTATGTCTTCGAAAGTTCTATGGAAACAGCTGGATTTGGACCCTACCCCTACACACTGAGGATAGGGGCCTGGCTTCTGTCTTTGATCTTGCCTGGATCGTGTATCATCTGGGGTCTGCTCTGTTGAGGGATTCCACGTTCCATGTTCTGAAGGACAATGGGCACCTTCCTGGCATGGGAGCTCATCTGTTCGCTATGGGAGGCTGCCCATCTCTTGCCCTGCAGTTTCCTAGCATTTACAGTGATTTACGTAAAGCACAGTGCTTCCCAGTGTGTGTAGTGTATGTTTTCCCTTCCTAGTCTTCATTGCTCATGCATTCGGGCCTTGGGACAGCCTTCAGGGGCCGTAGCCGAGAACGGGTGCTTGATCATATGTTTATCCAGGTGTGTCCCATGCCACTGAGAGACTGAGGAAAGTGAGGAATGGACCGTTGGAATGAGCCATAGGGTTGGATGGAGAAGGAGAATAAATATCAGCCTGATTGCAGATGGCTTAAGAGGGAACAGGGGGAAAGGCTTGGAGAAAGCAAGTACCAAATGACTGTCGTCCATACAGAGTAGAGAAATAGGGAGGAGCCGAAGGAGGAAGAGCGCCAAGAGAACTCATGTTTAAGACCCTCTGAAAGGGATCTGTGTTCTCAGCTCACATCACCTTCTCAACTTCTGCCACACTGTTCCCTCCTACGCAGCATCTCTTCCCATCACTTCTCCAAGCCCATTTCAACTCCAGCCTGGCATTATTTGTCTTCCCCTTTTCATCTTACTCCAAGAAATTCTTCACTATATAGATCAAACTAATATATTATTTCAACAAGCATTATAGGGGCTGGTCGTGTAGCTCAGAGATACAGATAGGGTATAGCATACACAAAGCCATTAGCCACACACACAAGAAGGAAAAAAATGTAAGCAATAAGAATTTCTTTAGGGAGAGGAGATGGAGCTAGGAATGAGTTCATAGTCCGACTTGGAATCCTAAATTAATCCACTTTTGACCCACCACTCAGCTCTCTGGGAAACTGAAATTTCAGAAGCGGGAGACTTTGAAGAATGTGTTTTCCATCTTGGCAGAAAGAGCCCGGGACCCCAATGCTACAAAGCGTCACCTGGCAATGAGAAGCCTGGGCATCCTGGCCTGTGAGGCCCCTGACCAGGTAGGAGAGGGAGGCGGAGCTTGGCCAGCCTTCCAAAGACTCTCTGGCACTCACACGCAGCCTCCAAGGCTGGGGCAGGGTGCTCTGGGGACTACGTACCTGCGGTGGAAGGAGCCAGCGGCTTAGCAGCGAAGGGCAGCCCGCGTGCTTGTCACCTCCCGGCATCTGTGGTCAGGGTCTGCTAGAATTCCCCGCAGCTGCAGCCTGCACTTGGCCACACTATTCGTTCCTGACACTGGAGGCCTTCTTCCAGGGAGGCTTTTGGCATAATCGGGCTCTTCCCGTTTTGAGACTGACGTCTCTGTTTTCTTGCTGGCTGCTCTCCCCAGGGCCAGAGACCACCTTTCCCACCTTTCCCTGAGGCCAGCAGAGGGTGTTGGCCATGCCTGTCTGATACATATGAGTTACACAGAATGTAAATTCACCACAGGAGAGACATCTGATCACTTTTGTTATATTCTATCAGGCTCGAAGCAAGCCACAAGTTCCTTTGACCCCTGGGAAACACAGGTTGTACAAGTGTGGCTTGTTCAAGGTCAGTGTGGAGCCAGCACTCTTCAGTACTGTCAGCCATGGGAGGCAGAGCTGCAGGCAGGACTGACTCAGGCTGCTCTCCCCCCCTCAGGAACGCACACGATTTTCTCATAACTTAACGTTGTGTTAGGAAAGATGTCTTCTATACCTCTTAAGTCTCTGTCCCCATCACATCACATTTCATGTCCTCCTCATCATAAAGGTATCTAGCATTTTCCAGCCCTTGAATGCCCCTGATCCACCCTCTCCTCTTGAAGTGCTCCCCATGGCACCTGCCCAGAGACCACCTTCCAGCTTGCACTTCTCTTCCTCTTCCAACACTGAGTTGGAATCTTGGATTGTCTTAATAGAAGCATTTACATGTTGATAAGAGTTGGTGGAAAATCCTGATATCAAAGCAGAAGATAATGACTTGGAGGTAGAGGAGGAAGGGGACCTGTGAGGATGGGAGGACAGGGGAAGGCTGGGAAGGGGCGTGGAGGATGAGACATGAGGAAGGTAGGGGATATGTATGTTAGAAATCATCACAATGAAACCCACTACTTTGTAGATTAATTTAAAAAATATTAATCAAAAGAAAAAGCCACAGGTTTTGGAGATGACTCAGCCATTAAAGGTTCCTTATTTACAAAGCCTACTGGTCCAGGTTCAATTCCCTAGCCACCCATGTAAAACTAGATAAAAAAGTGGTACAAGTGTCTGGTGTTAAGGTGCAGGCAGGGGTAAGAGACCCTGGTGCACCCTCCTCCACATGCATGCACACATACAAAAATAAATAAATAAATAAATGAAAAGGAAGAAATAGCCATTAATGGTGGCTCATGTCTGTAATCCCAGCCCTCCAGAGGTTGGAGAAGATGGGATGCCCTATGAAGACCACTGGAAGATTAGAATTAAAGTTGCTTCTCTGCTGGGCGTGGTGGCGCACACCTTTAATCCCAGCACTTGGGAGGCAGAGGCAGGAGGATCACCGTGAATTTGAGGCCAGCCTGAGAATACATAGTGAGTACCAGGTCAGCCTGGACTACAGTGAAACCCTACCTCAAAAAACAAAACAAAACAATAAAATAAAGTTGCTTTATTTTTTTGTTTTGAGTTTTCATAGTAGGGTCTTGCTCTAGCCCAGGCTGACCTGGAATTCACTATGTAGTCTCAGGATGACCTCAGACTTACAGTGATTCGCTTGCCCCTGAGTGCGGGTATTAAAGGTATGCCCCACCACGCCTAGCTAGGGTCGCTTTTCAATACATGGGGAGCAAATCTCATGCTGCCAATGCTTTTATAACCCTCCTCACAGGTGAGAAAGTACAGGAAGACTGTGCTAGACCTGCTGGTGCATGGACTGTACGACCCTGTGAGTTCTGACGTCATCCACCAGAGCATGAAGACACTGACCATCGTGCTAAGCAAGACCCAGGGCAAAGGCTTGGGCCCCTTCTTCCCTGACGTCACTCTGCAGACCCGGACTCTACTGGATGATGTAAGTGAGAGGTTCCCAGCTGCTGAAGTCAAAGTGGGAGTGGGAACAAGAATGTGTGGGTGCTGGGAGGGTGGTGTGCTCAGGCACAAGGTCCCCATCATTCATTGATTCATTAGTGAATCTTGCTGGGAGAGAAGTACTATTGAGCGGGTTATGGAAGACAAGCAAGATCGTAGTATCCCTTCACTTTTGTCATGTGTTTCATTTGATCACAGAGGCAAATGTATGTACACTAATAACAATGACGATGCCAACATGTGGTCAGGGCTGTCTTGTACATACAACAATGACAATAGCTAGCATTTGTGCATGCCATGTGTGGTGCCAGGCACCTCCCACGGATTATCTCATGCCCTCTTCACACCCTGGGAGGGAGGCACCGCAATCTTCTTCACTTTATAGGTGAGGAAACCAAGACATAGAAAGGTTGAGACCTGCCCACAATCCCTTGAGCCAGCGAGTGGCGATGCGCGCAGCCTCTCTGGCTGTCGCGTCTGCTTTGCATCTGCTCTGTTAATCACAACAGGATGGGCCCGACAAGGAGCGCACTGCTGGCTCTTAGTCTGAACCTGAGAGGAGTCTGCACGACCAACTGCCAAACTGGCAAGGCAGCCTGCCACTGTGATTCTGTCTGTGTGAAAGACAAGTCCTGCCAGGCAGGCCTCAGGCCTTTGACTTGCTCCCACAGCCAGTCGAACTTGTGCAGAGCCGCACAGCGTGAGCGCTGCAGCTGAGGAAGACAGGACATGAGTTTAGGGAGTTTAGAGTATTTGTAAGAGTGCCTGACACCTTCCCCAAAGAGACAGACATTTGCTCTGGTATTGGAGAGGGTGAGACAGGGTCTCACTCTGTAGCCCACACTGGCCTGGAACTCCTTGGTTATCCCAGGATGGCCTTGGACTCATGGTAATCCTCCTGCTTCATCTTCTCTCACTTTTTTCCCCCTCTTTTTCATTTTTCAAGGTAGGGTCTTTCTGTAGCTCAGGCTGACCTGGAATTCACTATGTACTCTCAGGCTGGCCTTGAGCTCACATTGATCTGCCTATTACAGGCATGTGCAGCTAAAAAATATTTTGTTTATTTATTTGCAAACAGAGAGAGAGAGAGGAGAGCCACCAGGGCCTCTAGCCGCTGCAAACAAATGCCTTTGATGCACCACTTTGTGCACTGGCTTATGTGAGTACTGGAGAATTGAATCTGGTTGTTAGGCTTTGCAGGCAAGCACCTTAACCACTGAGTCATCTGTCCAGTCCCTATTTATTTCTTTTCAAGTGGAGAGAGAGAGAGAGAGAATGCACCAGGACCTCTTGCCACTACAAAGAAACTCCAGACTCATGTGCTATTTGCACACCTGGTGTTATGTGGGTTTTGGCTAATCAAACCTGGGCTGTCAGGCTTTGCAAGCCGGAGCCTGTAACCACTGGCCGTCTCTCCAGGTCCCTCAACTACTTTAAAAATGTTTAGAGAGGGCCGGGCGTGGGGGCACACGCCTTTAATCCCAACACTCAGGAGGCTGAAGTAGGAGGATTGCCATGAGTTGAAGACCACCCTGAGACTACATAGTGAATTCCAGGTCAGCCTGGGCTAGAGTGTGACCAACTCTTGAAAAACAAAACAAAAACAGGTTAGAGAGACTTTATGAAATTAAGGAAAGAGATTATGAAGAGCTCCTGCCCATGAGAAAGCAGATGGAATAAAGGCCACCCAGAGACCCAAACTGGCAAATTGGGATTATTTATAAGTTCTTTTTATCCTTTGTCAAAGTAAGGTCTCACTCTAGGCCAGGCTGACCTGGAATTCACTTTGTAGTCTCAGGGTGGCCTCTAACTCACAGTGATCCTCCTACCTCTGCCTCCTGAGTGCTGGGATTAAAGGTGTGCGCCACCACACCTAGCTTCAAGTACTTTTATACCTGGCCTACCTGTAACTTTTGATGAGACAACCTTAGTGGTACAGAGCAAGGAAATGCCTGTGCAGAGCCATATGCCAGAAGATTCTCTCCTAGGGATATCATTCTTTGCTTTTGCCTCATGCTGTGTTTGCCAGGACATGTGTCCCTACTTAGTGATTGTCACAGTCCTGGAGAAGAGGCACCCATTTTAGGCATTCCCTTCATTTCAACATTAGGGGAAGCTTTTGGATGAGGCAGCTCTCAGTAAGTGTTGCTTGAGCTGAATTACACACATGTGTACAGAGCAGCCCTGAGGCAATTTCTGTATGTACCATGAAACAAAAAAGAAAAAAAAAAGGTCATTGGTCCTCAATCTTGTCAAGACCCTGTGACCCCAGGTGTAGATGTTTCTTCCTCCCTGAAGCGGCCCATCCCAGCCCTGAGTGAGACAGGACTTGAAACACTGATCTAAAAATGTGTGCACCAAGAGTCAGGAGACTGGGGACCTGTTGCCCTCACCATGTGACATGGACTTTGGTCTCCTCACCCAGGAAGAGAGATCCTGGAATATAGAGCTCACGTGGGAGAGAAGGGGTCAGTGACATGCTCTCAAGGACAAACCACCTGATCAGACTAAAAGTGAGGCCAATTGAGAGGGCTCTGAGGGAGGAAGAAATAGGATCTTTATTCCATTCATTATGCATGGGAGAAACCTAGAGAGTAGGGAGAGTGAAATTGCCTGGAGGGAGTGAGGAGTGGGGAGAACAGAGAGAGAGAGAGAGAGAGGGAAGAATCTTTGGATATTGACATGGAAATAGTCTCCCAGGGAGGCTGACAGAAAAGCTCAGGCAGTGTGTGTCATTTGTGTAAGAAGAGGGCCAGAGCCTGCTCTGGTGGCTGCCTGTCGTGTGCACCTCAGAAGGATGGCCATGCTTGGCTCTGATGGAGGAGCTTGCTGGCGCTGACCTGGCTGTGTTGCTTTGTTTGTGGAAACCCTCAGGAGAATGACAGTGTGAGACACTCGGCCGTCATTCTGTTTGGGCAATTGGCCACCTTTGCTGGGCGAAAATGGAAGAAATTTTTCACCGTTCAGGTTAAGCAGACATGGGATTCCCTCCTGACCCATCTACAGGACAGAAACCCCCAGGTTGCCAAGGTGAGATCTTAATTCTTCAATCACTGAGAGAGATCTGTTGCTCCTAGAGGGGTGTCCACAGCCCTGCTGAGCTGACTTGCTGTCACAAGGGATCCTGCCAGTGCGGAGTAGGAGTGGTCAGTAGTGACCTGTGGGAATCCTGGAAAAAGTGCCTCTAGCATGCAATCTTCCCCTTTCACCTGCCCTGTACCCACCCTGCCAATGGTAAATAGGTAAGCTCAGGTTCATGGAGGGTGGGGGCAGAGGATTCAGGCTTAACCACTGGGACAGCAGCCCACATAGTTAAGATAACTATTTATTTATACATATTTAAAAATGTTTATTATAAATAAATTTGTATTTTTAAAAAAATTTTTATTTATTTATTTGAGAGCGACAGACACAGAGAGAAAGACAGATAGAGGGAGAGAGAGAGAATGGGCGCACCAGGGCTTCCAGCCTCTGCAAACGAACTCCAGATGCGTGCGCCCCCTTGTGCATCTGGCTAACGTGGGACCTGGGGAACCGAGCCTCAAACCGGGGTCCTTAGGCTTGACAGGCAAGTGCTTAACCGCTAAGCCATCTCTCCAGCCCAATAAATATGTATTTATTGTGTGTTCCACAGTGTGTGTGGAGATTAGTGGAAAACCTGGGGTGTTGGTCCTGTTCTTCCACCTGGTTTGAGACAGGGTCTCACTTGTTATTTTCTTGCTGATAAGGCCAGGCTAGCTGGCCTATATGCTTTGGGATTCTCCTAACTCCACCTCCCTTTGCTGTAGATGCCTTGGGGGATTTGTGTCTGGCTTTATGTGGGTGCTGGGGATCTGAATTGCAGTCAACAGGCTGGCAGAGCAAGTGCCTTTAGCCACTGAGCCATCTCTCCAGCCCCTGAAGATATTGACTAACCCCAATTAGCTTTTGTCATTGCATCTGGTATAGATTTTGACCCCTGAATTCTCAATTCCCCCGTGGAGAAGAAGTTGCTAATAGGGTTCAATCAACTTCAGGCTTGCTTTGGAATGGCACTAAGGGAATGTTTCAACACCACTGGGTGCAAAGGGTTTTACATAAATCACTTGAGGATGCAGGGAGAGAGGTAGAATTTGGGAATTTGGTGCTACTGTGAGAAGGGCTGTGTAAGCTGTGGAGCTCTGTCCCCTCCTCTCCACACACTGCCGACCGTAATGTCTATTTCACAAGCAATTGTCCTTTAAGGTTCAAGTCTGCAACTCGTCTGGAAGTCTGTTCATGCTGTCAGTTGGCCTGACCATAGACTGGGTGCAGTCCTTTGGGATCACCTGCCTGGGATTCTACAACTCTCTAGCCCTTTAGCAATTAGATGGCAATAATATTTTCCTTAGGCTTGCAAAACAACTGTTCGAGCCTGTTCTCTGTACCTGGAACGGAGGAAGGGATACAGCGTCCAAAATGAAGAAGATCAAAGGAACCCCAGACTCTCCAGACAGCTGGTAATAAAGAAGGGAATTCTTGGGTCCCAGAACTTCTGGTGCCTAACATGACAGAGTGCAGCAGGGAGGTGGCCCCATAAAGTGATCCAGCTAGTCACTTCAACTGCAATTGACCCTTAGCATAATGTGAATGCCTGGTGAATGCCTGGGGGATGCTGCAGAGCGTGCACGGGCAGCTCTCATCCAGCTGCAGGCAGGCGACAGTGCCTGACTCCGGGCTCTCCCCAGGCCTGCGTTCACAGTACTCTCACATGTACCTTTGCTAATGTCTTTCAGAGCTACCATCATCCCGAGCTCCTGCAGTTCCTCTATGCAAATAAAATTCTGTAAACAGAGGGGTGGAAAATGGTCCCATGTGCGTTCACCTGGCCCAGCACATCACCTTCCCTCCGTTCTGTCTTGTTGGAAGCCTCTTCTACATGCCTCTGAGGGTTGAATGTGACAGAAAACAGGACGTCTGGAAAGCAACTGAGGACAGAAATAATACCGTGGACTTGTGTACCTACATCCAAAGTGAAATTCTAAATTGCTTTTGTGTTTTCTGCCCAGCATTTGGAGAGAGGTGCGTACTTCTGAGTCATTGAAAGTGCATACCAACCCCGAGCTGGCTTCTCAGCTCCTTCTGGAGATCGTCTCTGTCAGTTGTCTGCATCTCTAGTATTGAGCCTCTGAGGCTTAGGAGAATAATTGTTACCTCAAGCATTTTTTAAAAAACATATTTGCTATTGATAATGTGCTTTTTGCTATTGATACCTTTTCTTGCCAACTCACTTAAGTTGGCCCAGAATGTGGCTTGCAGGGGTATCATTCATTTCTCACAATCTTAAAAAGTCACTGACTTCAACATTATCTTTAAAAGGAAGAAGAAATGGTGTTGACCATCCTCAGACTGATGCTAACTTGTGGAATAAAACAGTAAACAACCTTTATTGAGTGTTGCCATTTTATTGGGTATTAAGAACTTTTCATAAGTATTATTACTATCGCAACCCTAGGAGACAGGAACTATTACAGTTCTCTCCACAGGGTCTGATTCCCAGAGCTGCAGCTCAATTATTCTTCATGGAGTCATTGATGGATGGTTAGAAACATGAAGAATGAAACAAAACAGACTAAAACTCTCCACCTCTGCTTTTTCTGTTCAACCCAATTAACCTTTGCTTTAAAATATACATTCCAGGGGCTGGAGAGCTGGCATACTGGTTAAGGTGCATGTCTGAGAAGCCTAAGGACCCAGGTTTGATTCTCCAGGTCCCACATAAGCCATATGCTCATAGTGGCGCATGTATCTGGAGTTTGTATGCAGTGGCTAGAAGCCCTGGTGCACCCATTCTCTCTCTTTCTCTCTCACTGTAATAAATAAATGAAACTAAAATGTTAAATATATATACATTTTAATGGGCTGGAGAAACAGCTTAGCAATTAAGGTGCTTGCCAGCAAAGCCAAAGAACCCAGGTTTGATTCCCCAGGACCCACATCAGCCAGATGCACAAGGTGGTACATGTGTCTGGAGTTGGCTTGCAGCCCCTGGAGGCTCTGGTGTACCTATCTTTTTTCCCCCTCTCTCTCTATACCCCTTTCTCTCTCAAACAAATAAATAAAAATAAAATAATTGGGGCTGGAGAGATGACTTAGCAGTTAAGGCACTTGCCTGCAAAGCCAAAGGACCCAGTTTTGATACTCCAAGACCCATGGAAACCAGTGCACAAAGTGGCACATGCATCTGGAATTCGTTTGCAGTGGACTTAGGTCTTGGCTGCCCTTTCTATCTCCCTCTCTCCCTGCTCCTCTCTCTCAAATAAATAAAGTAAAATAAAATAAAATAAAAATATATTTTAACTTGAGATAACAGAGTTAATTCCAGGTCAGCCTGGACCAGAGTGAGACCCTACCTCGAAAAACAAACAAACAAACAAACAAACTATATATATATATATAAATGTACACACCAAGCCTACCTTTTAACTATGTGAACTCTGTAATATATTTATTAATAATCATGTTTTGGTGACCAGTCCTCATTATGTGAGGGATCTTATTGCTCTTGCACAGTCAGGAGTGGTAGTGCATCTGTAAGTTCTAGCTGCTTGGAAACTTGGAGCAGGAGGATCACTTGAGCACATGAGGTAAAGACCAGATTGACCAACATAGTGTGAATCCATCTTGGAAAAAAGTTTCAAGACAAAATATTTTTACTCTTTTCTTTCTTATCAACAGTTGATTTTTCCAAGCCTCCACTGCAACAGTTTTGATATCCACACTGCATGTTATCCTGACCATTCCTGGCACACTTTATTTAGTGTTTTTTTTTTTTTTTTTTTTTTTGTCTGGGGTGGGGTCTTGCTTTAGTCTACGCTAACCTGGAATTCACTATGTAGTTTCAGGCTTACCTCAATCAATCAGCAATCCTCCTACCCCGGCCTCCTGAGGGTTTGGAGTAAAGGCATGTGCCACCACACCTGGCCCATGTTTTATTGTTTTTATTTATTTATTTTTTTTGGTTTTTTTGAGGTGGGCTCTCACTCTAGCCCAGGCTGACCTGGAATTCACTATGGAGCCTCAGGGTGGCCTCGAACTCATGGCAATCTTCCTACCTCTGCCTCCTGAGTGCTAGGATTAAAGGCGGGCGCCACCACGCCTGGCTTGTTTTATTGTTTTTGAGGTAGGGTTTCACTCTAGCCCGGGCTGACCTAGAACTTACTCTATTGTTCCAGGCTGGCTTTGAACTCACATTGATCCTCCAACCTCTGCCTCCACAGTAATGGGATTAAAGTTGTGTGCCACCACACTGGGCAAAGAGAGAGAATGGACAGGCATACTAGGGTCTCTAGCTGCTGCAAACAAACTCCAGATGTTTGCTCCGCTTTGTGCATCTGGCTTTATGTGGGTACTGGGGAATTGAACTCAGCTTTTTAAGCTTTGCAGGTAAGTGCCTTACCTGCTGAGCCATTTCTACAGCCCCTATGTTCAGTTTGGGAATTGGAAAAGTCACCAAGGATGGAAAGCAGGAAAAACGTCATGAAACCACAGAGCGCTCTGAGGTGGCATTCTAAGAACCAGGAGCTCAGCTTTTGCTGTCTGCGGAGTCTGCAGGGATGAGGGGCTCAGAGTGCCCTGGGAAGACCAGAACTCGAAACGGCAGGTGCCCAGCACTAGTGGGGCCTCTTCCTTCCAGTGCTGAAGCTGGAGTGACAGCAGGAACCCCTAGAGTGATGCAGGCTCAGGCGGGTGGGAAGGTCTGAACCTCAAGTCTTTCCTTCCCTGGGTTCTGGCCTGCTCAAGCTACAGTGCAGGCTGCATTTAGGATCAGACGCCTTTCAGTTAAGTGAGCAGAAGGGCCACGGGAAACAACTGCACTTCGCTAGTGCTCAAAGGTGCAGTAGGGTGAGGCCATAAGGAAATCCATGGGCTGGTGTTCCTCAGTGGATATTGGATAGCAAGTTCCCATGGTAGCCCACCGTTTCTGTACTCACAAATCCCTCCTGGTAATTATGTCCTGTGCAACCCTCTGCCCCTGAATGTAGGTTTGTACTGTGGCCTGCTTTGCCCATGAGAGTGTGATGGAAGGGGGCTGGGGAGATGGCTCACTAGGTAAGAGTGCTTGCTGTGTAAGCATGAGGACCTGAGTTCAATCCCTAGTACCCCACATAAAAAGCTGGGCACAGCCACACTCCTGTAACCCCAGTGCTGGGGGTGGTGGACACAGGAGAATCACTGGTCAGCAATTGTTAAAATATATCCCAGTGAAAAATAGCAACTGAAAGTTCAGTTCTAAGAATTCTTACCAAAGTAGGGGTAGAAGGACTGAAGAGATGGCTTAGCAGTTAAGGCACTTGCCTGCAAAGCTTAAGGACCCAGGTTCAATTCCCCAGTACCCATGTGAGCCAGATTCACAAGGGGGAACATCCATCTGGAGTTCTCGTTTGCAGTGGCTGGAGGCCAGGTGTGCCCATTCTCATTCTCTCTGTCACTCTTTTCTCTTGTTTTGCTTGCAAATAAATAAATAACTTTTTTTAATAAAAAAAAACAAGGGTTGAAAAGGTGTAGCGTCCACACTGATGGTCTTTGGCCTCCACCTTCATATGCACAGAACAGGAGCATGATATGGATACACACATGCACACAAGAATGTAATGAAAAGGCACCATGCCCATTCTACAGGTTACTTCCTTTTGGCACCCTAGGAGAAGCCAGCCCACAGAAAGGTATGAGGCCCAGACTCATAACACAGCCACGGTCACCTAGAGCCCAGTGGTTCAAACCTCTCTGGGCAACCCCATGAGGACGAGGCGCAGACTCCAGCATGCTCGTGCAGCTGCAGATCTGTGAGCAACAAATCACACCCTGGGCATTTCAAGTCTTTTGCTTTGGGGTTAGTTTGTCACATAATAAAAACCAGTAAAGACTCCTTTTTCTTCATTTTGTCACTTTGTTTTGTTAAGAAGTCCTCTTTGAGTTTAATTTCTTTTCTAGAAAGTTATGTTTTCATGGTATTGGCAAAAGTAAGGGAGTGTGCCTTGCCTGTCATTTTGTATCTCACCTTTCCTATCACAGGGCTTGTCGTGGACAGATGACTGAGCAACATTTCCTGAGTAGAAAAACCGCTCTAATTGCAAGGGGAGTAGGGTCCAGGGTCCTAGCTGCCATTCCGCAGTCCTAACCATGGGCGCACACTCTTCCTTTCCAGCTTTTCCTTTTGTGACCCTCCCCCAATAGGTTTTGTCTTCTTACATGCTTCAGCTCAGTCTGGACTTGATCTAACTCTCCCCATGTCCACATGCACCCGATAGGTACATGAGTGTGCCCAAGCACACCTTATACGCCAAGGCCAAGGTCAAATGCCACATTGCTTGGTCATGAAAGATTTCCATAAGACTAGCAGATAGGTACCTAACATATCTTATCTCAGCTGAAGGTTTTCCATGTTTCCAACCTGCTCTTTTGAAGCTGTCTTATGTAACTCCGTAACTCTTGAGTGATCTTAGAGATGCTTGGTAGGTACTCAGAAAATGAATACAGAAAATGAAGCCTAAAAATTAGAAAATCATCGAAAGCTACTTCACTCCTTGGAAAGAGCACGGTTTCACAAATGAGGGTTATTTCACTATTATAACTGTTATACAGGGTTTCAAAGCATATGTATGCCAATGTGATGTGTATGTGTTCATGTGGATGTGGGGACATGTGCTGGTGTGTGTATGTGTGCGGAGGCCAGAGGTTGACGACAGGTGTCTTTATCAATTGCTCTTGACCCTATTTGTTAAGCCAAAGTCTCCCATTGTATCCCAAGCTCACTGATTGAGCTAGTGTAGCTGGCAAGCTTGTCCTGGGGATCTGTCTCTACAGGTTACATTTATGCCTGTGGCTTTAAATTTTCCCCTTGCCCACATGATGCTTGTGATTCCACTCTGCTGTCAAATTGCCTGGGTGTTGAATCACCTAGGAGATACACTTCTGGGCATTTCCACAGAGAATTAATGGAGGAAGGAAGAGGTGGTAGTTTGAATAAATGTCCCCCAATAGATTCAGGGGTTTATTAAAACTTCTTGGATTTCCAGCCACCTGGCTGGAGGAGGCGTCACTGGTTGGATTTTAGGGTTTAGCCCTAAGGTGTTGTGGAGGATTTTAAATTCCAGCCTAAAGTATAAAGTGTATAAAGTATAAAGTGCCCGAGTTCCGCCTGAAATTCCTAAGTGTGCTTGTGTGTGGTGTGACTTTTGGGATTTGGCTTGCGGCTTCTCTCCCTCTGGACCTGTGACAGCTGGCCAGCTTCTGCCATTATGGAACTTGCCCTGGATCTGTATGCGTTAATAAATCCCTTCCTCCATAACTGTGCCTGTTCTGGAAGTTCATCTCAGTGACCTGAAGCTGTCTGCTACAGAAGATTTACTCTGAATGTGGGTAAAACCATCCTATGGTTGAGGTTCCAGACTCAATGAAAAATGGAAAAAAGGGAGAAAGCCAGGTAAGCATCCCTTGGTGTGACAGCCACCTCTGCCACAGCCTCCCACCACCACGACACTCTGCCTCACCTTAGACCCAAAGCAATGGAGACAGTTTACTTTGGACTGAACTCTCAGACACCATTAGCCACAGTAAACCTTTTCTCCTTTAAATTGTCTGAAGTATTTTGTGATAGTAATGTGGAAAGTAACTAACACAATGCCTGCTAATTTGAGGGGCAACCTAAAGGCCCTGCTTGGACATTTCTTCCTTCTTACAATCAGTTATAGAATAGTTCAATAAAAGAAAGGAAGTGGAGTATTCAATTATTTCTATGTTGGGTGTTACACAGAACCATGTGTAAAACCTGGTCCCTCACCACATGCTTCCATTGCAAGACAGAGCAATCAAGCTGAAACTGAGCTGGGAGCTTCCTTCTTTCTGGCTAGCTGTCACTGTACTGGGAGGTACCATGCAGCCGGCTGGTCTTACTCAGCTGTGAACCCACGTGCTGCACAATTGACCTGTGAAGGCAAGATGTGACCGCTGGGACAGGAGTGGCATATCTATTATGGTAGTAACTAATTACTGACTGATTGGATTCAAGGATTGCTTAATGGCAGAGAGCTCATGCCTGGTACTATAAAGCTGGTCAAAAGCCAAACTGGTGAGGTCCTAGACCCTGGGGAGAACCTTCTACTATTGTGTGACTACCTGGACAAGTTGTCAAATTGCTTTTTTTTTTTTTTTTTAGAGAGAGAGAGAGAGAGAGAGAGAGAGAGAGAGAGAGAGAGAGAGAATTGGCATGCCAGGGCTTCAGCCAATGCAATTGAACTCTGGAATCTTATGCCACCTAGTGTGCATGTGCAACCTTGCACTTGTGTAACCTTTGTGCATCTGGCTTATGTGGCATCTGGAGAAAGATTGAATATGGGTCCTTAGGCTTCACAGGCAAGTGACTTAACCACTAAACCATCTCTCCAGCTCTCAAACTGCCTTCTAAATATTAATACCCATAGATTTGTTTGAGAGAATGAGTGAGATAAAGAGGCAGAGAGACAGAGAGAATGGGCTCACAGGGGCCTCTACCATTGCAAATGAACTCGACACATGCATCACCGTGTGCATGTGGCTGTATGTGGGTACTGGGGAATCAAACTCAGGTCCTTAAGCTTTGCAGGCAAATGCAATCTCTCCAGCTCTAGCGCTGCTTTTGTCCTCAATCACCGAAGACTTTTTTTTTTTTTTTTTTTTTGTAGTGGTCAGAGGTTAAATGCAGAGATTTATATCTGGCTAAAGTGCTGAGAACAAGTAACTATTGTGTGTTCAGCCCTAAACGAGACATCTGTATCTTTCCCTCCAAGGCTTAGGGAACATTGTGGAAGAGGAGGTGGAAAGAATGTGAGAGCCGGAGAACAGAGAAGAGTTCTGCGACATGCTGATCTGTAAATGATCTGTTCACTGCATTCTTGAATTCACAGCAGCTATGATTTCCTGCCCAGGACTGAACCAGCTAACGTTTCATCACAGATGGGTGAGTGGTTCATGATGCCCCACTTCTGCTAGAGGAGCTTTGCAGTGTGGCTGCCAGGGCAGGAGGAGTCATATTGTTCAGGGGTGCAGCCACTGGGAAGTTGTCCATGTCCAGAAATAACACTCCTCCCATGCTCAGGCAAGCAACCGTAATTAAACTCAGTGGGTCACAAAAAAAAAAAAAAAAAAAAAGTTGTGAAAACAGGAAAGGGGTCAGTTGAGAGAAGCATTTTAGCAGAAATACTAAGGGAATGAAAGAGTAAAGAAGATGAATATATTCAAAATACATTATATATACTGGTATAAAGTTGTCAAAAATAAAATAAAATGAAAAATAAACGGCCTAAGAGTGGGCACATTTGGGCCTCTTGCCACTACAAACAAACTCTGGATGCATGTGCCACTTTGTACATTTGGCTTACTAGGGAATTGAACCTGGGTTATCAGGCTTTGCAAGCAAACACTTTTAACTCCTGAGCCATCTCTCCAGACCAAGAAATGAGTCATTTTTAAAGGGAGATTAGAGGGGAGGGTTGGAGGCTAAGGAACTAATAGTGTGAACAACTTCAAAAATATGGATAATCAATATTGAGCAAAAGCCTGTGGGATTCCAGTCAATAGATGGTTAAATGGGGACATACTTCACCTGTTAATAAAAAACATGTAGGTGCTTGAGAAAGAAACAATAGCTGTCAGGGATAGCTAGTGATGTAAGACACACATCTGTGCTTTTCTCAATATTCTAAGTTCTCTGTCATGAATGTATGTGTATTGCTTTTATGATCATAAAATCCATGCAAAAACGCTCTTTCAAAATTTAAGGGGAAAAAGCGCCCCTGTGCAAATAACATGCTTTGAGAAGACCAGAATGGGCCGTGTTTGCTCTGGGTGCATTGCTGGAATAAAGCAACTGACCAAAAGCAGCTGATGGGAGGAAAGTTTTTATTTTGGCTTACAGTCTTTAGGGGTAGCTTCATGATGCCAGGGAAAGCATGGCATGAGCAGAGCCTGGACATCACATTTGTCATAGCAGCAGGAGAGTGAGTCAAATTCTAGCACAAGAGAGATGGCTATAACACCCCTAAACTTGCCCCCCAGACACACCTCTTCCAGCAAGGCTCCACCTTCTAAATTGCCATCAGCTGGGAACCAAGCATTCACAGTGCATGAGTTTATGCAGAGACATGTGTTTCAAACCACCACACCCAGTGTGCCACAACTTTTCTCCTGGCAGTTTCAGTTGTTCATGACCAAAACCTATGGATGACCTAACCTGTTGCTGACAAATAGAAAGCTTGATTATCATGTCATGTTATTGAGTCTATATCAAGTTTCTATGACTTCCATCTGACCATAGTAGAGTAAGTCTTTTGTTCCTGTATTTATTTGTCAAATGACCTTTGGAAAACCTTGGGTTCTAAAGTCTGGCACAGTGGTGCCATGTCAGTAATCCTAGCACTTGGGAAGTGGAGGTGGGAGGGTCAGGAGGTCAAGATCATCTTTAGTCATGTAGTGAGTTGAAAGCCAGGCTGGGATACATGAGACTCCATCTCAAAAACTACAACAACAACAGGTCTCTTCCCAAAACACAACAAAATAGTTGAGATTTAGATAAAGACAGTGATGAGTTGCTATGTAAAGACCCTTATAATTTACCAAGTTAAGTGAAAGCTCCCAAGCCAAACAGTTAATACCTTTAAAAAATTTACATGTGTATGTATATGGCCCCATCAGGGCCTCTTGCCCCTGTAAATGAATGCCAGATGCTTGCACCACTTTTTGCCTCTAGCTTTACATGGTCAGTTTGGGATTGGACCTGGGCCAGCAGGCTTTGCAAGCAAGTACCTTTAAGAGCTGAACCATCTTCCCAGCCCCCGCATTTGAGGATCTGTGGTGCACACCAACGTATACTTTCCCTCTGCTTTTCCTAAGCCTCACTGCAGGAATAGTTGGCTCTGTAGTTCCTGTCTCTACCCACCATTCCCTGAGCTTGGTCTGCACTTCTCGTCTCTGCCCAGCCGTTCCCTGAGCTTGGTCTGCAATTCCTGTCTCTTCCCAGCCATTCCCTGAGCTTGGTCTGCAATTCCTGTCTCTGCCCATCCATTCCCTGAACTTGGTCTGTGCTGCCTGTCTCTGCCCATCGTTCCCTACACAACCTGTGCGTGCTTCTTTTTCAAAGACAGTGTGGAGCAGCTAGGAAGGTGAGGCGTAGCCTTGCCCAGGCCATCTGCATACTATGGGCAAGCCAGTGCCCTCAACTCTGCTTGGCAATCCGGAGGCAATAACTGAACTCCTCAAACTGCCAGGTTTCAAGGCTTCCATTAGAAAATGCAAAGTGCCTGGCATAGTGCCTGACTGGTGTAAAGTGCTCCAGAATTGATAATTTGGTTCCTAACTCTCTACCAGTTCTCTAGACAATGTTTCTTCCTTTTACAAAGCCATCCAGGTCTTCCTAAAGGTCCATTACTGTGTTTCATAGTGCTCTGGCCTTTGGAGCAACCTTTCTACCAGTTCTCAGGAATGCAACTTGGGATTGGTCTGCCAGAGAATTCTGCAAAGAGGACTTATATTTATTGGACCACAAATATAGATACCTTGACCAGCATGAATCTGCCACCTGACAGGTTCTGTGATTTTAAGAAGCACCATAACTCAATAAGAATAGCAAACTGGGGGCTGGATAGATTGCTTAGTGGTTAAAGCACTTGCCTACAAAGCCTAACAACCCAGGTTCAATTCCCCCCTACCCACATAAAACCAGATGCATGAAGTGGCACATGCCTCTGGCGTTTGTCTGCAGTGGCTGGAAGCCCTGGTGTGCCCATTCTCTCTCTCTCCTATTTCTCTCTGCTAGCAAAATAAATTTTAAAAAACTTAAAGAAGAATAGCAAAGTTGTTCTTTCTCACTGGGCCTTTAATAGAGAAGGGAGATGTTTAACGAAGGTCGTGGTGGTTTGATTCAGGGTTCCCCCATAATCTCAGATGTTCTAGCTAGGTCCCCAGCTGATGGCAATTTGGGAATTAAAGCCTCCTGGAGGCAGTGTATTGTTGAGGGTGGTGTTACATGGGTCTTATAGCCAGCTTCCTCTTGCCAGTTTCTAGCACACTCTTCTGCTGCTGTTATCCAATTGAGAGTGGCCAGGAGATGATGTCCACCCTCTGCTCGCGCCATTGTTTCCTCCTGCCATCATGGAGTTTTCCCTTGAGTCTGTAAGTCAAAATAAACCCTTTTTTTCCCACATGCTGCTCTTGGTCGGGTGTTTTCTGACAGCAGCATGAACCGGACTGCAGCAGGGGTGTACTGCCTTTTTACACTCCACAGCTGTGTTCATTCTAATATCCCCAATAGCTCTAGCAATTATTCTGTTTTCTTTGGGCAATCTTTTATTAATAATTAACATACAACCTCCTGTTTCCACACACAAGTGCTGTAATCATGTTCCTTACAAGTTGATGAATTTGCTAAAACAGTTTGCAAATTTTATCCAGGCACTGGCCCAAATGTCTCCTTACAAGAAGAAAATATTTTTCAGAAATGTAGATGAGAGAGTTGGAATGTCATTTCTTTCTAAGCACACTGCTAGAGGCACATGCCTTTGACCTGGCAAGAAAATTGTGATGAGAAATCCAAAGCTTTTTCCAATGTGGCTCTGGCCTGTTGGGGGTGACAGCAGACACCGCCACCTGCTGGACAAGGGCAGAAGCTCAATTCTTCCCTAGTACTCATATTCTCTCCCTTTAAAAAAAAATCTAATTTTCATTTTTTAAGTAATTTATTTTTATTCATTTACCTGAGAGAGAGAGAGAGAATAAGAGGGAGAGGGAGACAATAGGTGTTTCAGGGTCATTAGCCACTGCAAGTGAACAGCAGATGCATGCACCACCTTTGCATCTGGCTTACTTTTGTACTGGGGAACCAAATCTGGGTCCTTAGGCAAATGACTTAACCACTAAGCCATCTCTCCAGCCTTATTTTCATTTTTCTTTCTTTTTAAAATTTTTTTTGTTTATTTTTATTTATTTGTGAGCGACAGAATAAGAGAGAGAGAGAGAGAGAGAGAGAGTGCATGGGTGTGCCAGGGCTTCCAGCCACTGCAAACGAACTCCAGATGCGTGAGCCCCCTTGTGCATCTGGCTAACTTGGGTCCTGGGGAGTCGAGCTTCGAACCGGGGTCCTTAGGCTTCAAAGGCAAGCGCTTAACCACTAAGCCATCTCTCCAGCCCCTTATTTTCATTTTTCTATAGAGATTGTGGTCTAATATCCCCTCCCCCGAGTCTCACTCCCACTTTCCCTGAGGGCTCTCCTTTGTAGGGTTATTGGTTATTGGTGTTTACTGTTGGCTAAATAAGTCTCAGTCTTTGGGGCTAAAAGGGATGGTCCCATGGGATGTCTTGCATCCCATAGGGCACTAGAATTTTAGTTTCCCATAACCTTCCCTTCCCCCACACTCTTTTTCAGGTAGGGTCTTGCTGTAGCCCAGATTTACCTGGAATTCACTATGTAGTCTCAGGGTGGCTTTGAACTTACAGCAATCCTCCTGTCTCTGTCTCCCAGGTGCCATCATGCCCAGCTTTTTCTTATGTATTTTTTTTTTCAAGGTAGGGTTTTGATCTTGCTCAGGCTGACCTGGAATTCACTATGTAGTTTCAGGGTGGCCTTGAACACTCGGTGATACTCCTACCTCTGCCTCCCAAGTGCTGGGATTAAAAGCATACCACTATGCCCAGCACTTTCTTATTTATTTATTAGAGAGAGAGAAAATGGGCATGGCAGGGCTGCCAGCCACAACAAATGAACTCCAGATACATGTGCCACCTTGTGAATCTGACTTGTGAGGGTCCTGAGGAATTGAACCTGTGTCCTTTGGCTTTACATGTAAGCACCTTAACCACTAAGCCATGTCTCCAGCCCTTTTTATTTTTTAAGGCAAGAGAGAGAAAGAGAGAGAGAGAGAATTGACATGCCAGGGTCTCCAGCCACTGCAATTGAACTCCAGACGTGTGCGCCATCTTGTGTGTGTGTGAGATCTTGCATGCTTGCATCACCTTGTACATACAGTTTATGTGGGACCTGGGGAGTCGAACCTAGGTCTTTAGGTTTTGCAGGCAAGTACCTTAACCACTAAGCCATCACTCCAGCCCACCTTTTTTTTTTGTTGTTGTTGTTAAATGAGGATAAAACTCACCACACAGCACACTCTGATGACTATGGTAGCCACTTAATATTGGAACAGTTTTATTCAAGGGGAAGGTGGAAAGAATTAAATGCAATGCTAACATAGATCCTAACTTAAAAGCAACAAATAACTATAAATACCAAACAGCTCAATCAGGAATGACACATTGTTTTGCACAAAGATGTTTTTCCAGATAACAAATACCCTTGTCACCTGTGAAACAGGATTCTGCCTTCAAATCTGCATTGTGTCTGTTGGGTAGAATTTAGTCACATGCAGATATTTCAGCACGATGGGAAGAGTAACATTCAGAAATTGTGCAAAGCCAGCCATTTTTCCTTTGGATTATTCCAACACTAAGATCAACTTAAAAAAAAATTATTAGCCAGGTGTTGTGGCGCACGCCTTTAATACCAGCACTCAGGAGACAGAGATAGGTGCGTCACCATGAGTTTGAGGCCACCCTGAGAATACAGAATGAATTCTAGGTCAGCCTGGGCTAGAGGGAAGCCCCATCTTGAAAAACAACAAAAAAAATTAATGTATGTATTTATGTATTTACAGAGAGAGAGAGAGGAAGAGGCAGATAGAGACCCACCAGCCACTGTAAATGAACTCCAAATGCAGGCACTATCTTGTGCATCTGGCTTACGTGGGTACTGGGGAATTGAACATGGGTTAAACTAACTTCATAGGCAAGTGCTTTAACCACTATGCCATCTGTCCAGCACAAGATCAACTTTGATAAAGATAAATGGTGACTCCATTGTGGAGAAGAATTTTTGATAGGTTTGGATTTAAGTATGTTTGAGGGAGAGAGTACTTATTTCCCTTCACAGACCTGAGGGGAATCACCCCAGGGTCTTTGATTTTTCTGACTGGCATTAAAATCTACACAATGTGCAGAGTGGTGGATTAAATTAATTAACAGCTATGAGCTCATTTTACAAATGAAGTGGGCAAATCCAACTTCCTAAATAAAAACTTTATGGCTTATGGGAACAAGCACAATTTCCTGTATTGCATATACTTTATTTGTTTGGTTAGTAAATTATTTGATTTATGTATTGCTTTCTTGAATTAATTATTAGTAAACATACTGGGAGGATTTTATCATGAAAGTAGTTGAATATGCACAGTTAAATCTGTTTAATCTTAAAAGACCTTTGTCTAACCTACATCTGCGTTTATAGCTGGACCCAAATACTCATTAACCTTGGGTTCACCTTTCCCAAGAAAAGTGATGGTTGGTCCAGCACCTTGAATTTTACAAAGCTTTTTTTATTAAATCTGATACAGGATTGCAATCAACAGCTAATATCTGAGAAATCAAAACCTGTGACTTTGGGTTTTCCCACAAATGATGTATGTCTATGCCCAATAGGCCACATGACCTCACTTCTCATGCTGAAGAAAGTGAAGGAAGCCAAAGGGACCAGATTGAGTCACTCAAAGTGGTGTTCATCTCTTTCGTCCTCTGTTTTGGGTATCTCTAGAGGTGGCCAGCTTCTGGCAGCCTGTAAGAACACTTAGAGCTGGCTTCTTCCACCTACGAAGTTTAAGCAGCTCCTGGTCTTCTCTTGCTGTGCTGTTTTGAACCAGATGTTTCCCTTAAACTCCTGTGTTCTGAATGTTTTGTCCCCAGCTGATGGCAATACACACACACACACACACACACACACACATATAGATATATATATATACATACATATACATTTATATGTGTGTGTGTATATATATATGTATATATATATATATATATGTATATATATTTATATATACTGATTAAAAAAATAAATAGACAGGGGCTAGAGGTATGGCCCAGTGATTTAGGAGCTTGCCTGCAAACCCTAAGGACCTGAGTTTGATTCCCCAATGCCAATGTAAAGTCAGATGTGCAAGGTGACACATGCGGGTGATAGTGGCCCTCTTCTTCCAGTAGGACACCTGTATGTTAGGCCAACTGCTATTCCTGAAACCCTCAAGCTCTGTCTGCTGGACATCCTCAGGCTGCTCCTGCGCTTTGAAGCCTGAAGCCAAGGTCAGAAAGGGAGGCAGGTACTGCTTCCTCTTTCGTGGCAGAGGGATGGCAGCAGAATCACTGGGGGTAGGGAAAGGCGTCGTTCCTGGGCAGACACGTCTGTCTTGGATGCTCTCCCCTACCCTACTCTGTGCCTGGTATTGGATTAGGCATTACGTTGCCATGAATTTATCAACAGTGTTGACTCTGCCAAACCACATAAGTGCCACAAGGGTTAGGATGTCAGTGTCCAGTTGTCTGGGGAGGGGCTCATGATGACCTGATCCCCCTTTGCCTTGCTGGATCCAAGGGTGCTTCAGAAGGTCCTTTGCTGTGGGCCTCAGTTTCCAGTCTATGGTTAGTAATAGCCTGATTTAAGTCCCTTAATTCTTTAGAGAGAAATTCAGGTATCTTGTAATCCCCTGTGACGATCTTCTTTTTGAGTTCCCTAAGTGTCGTATACTTAAATGTGTGGGTCCCAGTAACTGTAAAGTAGAGGACACCCAAAGACCACATGTCCTTTGGGGGGCATCATATCATCAGTGCTGAATCACCTCTGGAGACATATATGCATGAGCTTCACAGTACTGGAGGACTTCTGGCCTGGAGTAAATCTGGTGGCCATGCCAAAGTCCATGACCGTGACCTTGCTGCTGCCATTTACCATGATGTTATTTGCCTTGATGCCATGGTGCACTATTCTTCGGTTGTGACAGTAACAGATGCCATCCAAACTTGAGAAAAACTGGTGGGCTTTGTCCTCCTGTAGGCGGCCCTTACTGCGGACTTACCCCAGCAGCTCATTCTGGCGCAATTCCACAACCACGTAGACATGGGTTTTCATTTCAACGATCTGAAACAGTGCCACAATATACGGGTGTGTGGCGGTCTTCAAAATGTCCACCTCCCCTGTGACTCCCAGGAACTCCTCTGCCTTCCCCAGTCTCTTGATGGCCACATTGACGCCTGTCAGGCGCAGGCGCGCTTTGCGTGCTTTCGAACAGGCGCCCATGCCTAAGAGGCCAAGGTCTTCATACTGAGACCACAGGGTCTCAACACTCAAGGCATTGTAGCAAGGCTACGAATGCCAAATAAAATGAGAAAGTAAAATATAAATGGAATATGTAACTAGCAAAAGAAAGTAAAACAAAAAATAAGAATAAAAGTCAAAAATCAAAACCAAGGCAGGGAAAAACACAACTCCCACAGCAAAGACTGCCCAAACAAACCAAACCAGAAATTAAATTCCAAAGAGGCAAAGAAATAAAGTTAAAAGGCCAAAAGCCAAAAGCAAAAACCTCAGAAAATAAACTTAAAAGTAAAACAGTAAATGAAAGATGTAGATAACAAAATAAAGTAAAATAAAAGATCAAAATAAAAATCAAAAGTCAAAACCAGGCCAGAAAAAAACAGAAATCCCACACCAAAGAGTACCCAAAGAAACCAAACTAGAAAGTAAATTCCAAAGAGCCAATAATTAAATAAATAAATAAATAATAAAGTTAAAAGGCAAAAAGCCAGAACCCCCCCCCAAAATGCTCGCCTCCTCTCTCCTCTTTCTCTCCTGTCCTCTCCCCTTTCTCCTCTCCCCTCCCCTCCCCTCCCCTCCCCTCCCCTCTCCTGCCCAACACTGCTCTGCTCTGCCCCGCTCCCGCTCCCTTGCCCCAGGCTCCCCCGTGGGCTCCTCAGGCTAGTCCTGAACTTCAGACCAGGCACCAGTCACTTGCTTTGCTTTCCCAGGGCTCTGGGTCCCACAGGGGTTGGCCAGGACCCTTTAGGTGTCAGCCTTGAAACCCGGCTGTTTCAATGTCTTTGTCCTTTCTGTGGCATAGGAGAAGCCATTTCCAGGTCTCCTCCAGAAAATCAGCCCCCTTCTATACTCCTCACCTCCTGGATTCTTGTTTTGGGGACGCAATACTTCACAAAAATCCGGTGAAGGAAGCGAGGGTTTCCTTCTGCTCACAGTCCCGGGTTACAGTCCACCATGGCAGGGAAGGCCTGGGGCAGGAGATGGCGGCAGCTGCCACACTGAGCACGAGAGCGCAGAGTGACGAGTGTGGCTGCTCAGCCAGCGCTCTTCTCCTCTGGCCCACGACCCCAGCGCGTGGAATGGTGCTGTCCACAGTCAAAACGGGCCTTCCTACCTCCATGAACCTCGCCATGGCCATGCCTCACTGATGTCCACAGAGGCTAACCTAACCCTCATACTCCTTTCCTGGGCGATTCCAGGTGCTGTCAGGTTGGCAATCAGTACAAACCATCACACCTTCTGTGTGGTGGCTCAGTGGCTATTTTCCAGCAGCCTCTGTTTCTTGAGGGATCCAAACACACCTCCTCCCACTGTATTGTAGTTACCTTTATGTTGCTAGGACAAAGCACCCAACCAAAAGCAGGAAATTACACACACACACACACACACACACACACACACGTTGTTTTTCATGGTAGGGTCTCACTCTAGCCCACACTGACCTGGAATTCACTATGCAGTCTTAGGGTGGCCTTGAACTCATGGTGATCCTCCCACCTCTGCCTCCCGAGTGCTGGGATTACAGGTGTGAGCTGACATGCCCGGCTAGGAAAGTTTTTTATTGTGGTTTACAGTCTTGAGGGGAAGCTTCATGATGGCAGAAAAAAACATGGCATGCGCATCACTTCCTTGCCACAGCAGGTGGAAACAGCTGCAGGAGAGTGAGTTGAATTCTAGTAAGGGGGAGCTGGCTGTGACACCCCCAAGCCCACCACCACCACCACACCTCTCCACCAAGGCTCCACCTCCAAAGCTGCCATCAGCTCGGGAACAAGGACCCAAAACACATATGTTCAAGGGGTACATCCGATTCCACCACCTCGCTGTTTTAAACTATGATGCCCTCTGCTCTGTGTGCTAAGGTTTGCATCTCAAACTCCTAATTGAAATTTCTTAACTTCTGTCATTCCTTCCTCTCCTCAAGACTGGTTAGGAACTAAACAAAAGCAGGGGTGGAGGCTAGAGGTGCTTTCAAAAGTGCTCATCCTTTCTTCTCTCTTCCCTTGTCCAGCAACAGGAAGCTGGGAGCTGGGAGGGTATACACAGAGTCCAGGGCCATTTGGGACCATTGAAGCACAGGCACAGGGTGCTTGGGTGGAAATCTGTACTGACATGTCCCGTCTCTGTGGGACTGCTTCTCCCTGGGATGGCTGGCTGAAAACTGTCTCAGCTCTGTGCCATGATGTAATGCAGGGCAGTGATAACAGCAGCCTGGATCCTGGCCATAGCTGCCAGAGCTCCTCCACTCACCTGGAGGTGGAACGGTTTGGAGGGTTAAGGACTGGTTCTTGAACTCCACGCCTTGGGTTTGTATCTGTTTTTAACCAAAGAACTGGATAAAACAGACTGAGAAGGATAACTTATAAAATGTTACATTTTATTCAGGAATGAATGAGGGAGAGGAAGGGTCTGCTAACCGAGGAAGGGAAAATAGGTACCACCCCTGTGATCCAAGAGCCCATATGGGAGAACATGGGCCCTGGAAACAAAAATGTGAAAAGAGGTTTTTCTAAAAAGGCGTGTGCTTTCAAAGCCATCAAGAGGCCATAAAAACAGTAACAAGTAAATAGCTCTTCGCACGCTGTCAGTCAAACTGCCAGAGCTGGAAGGACATAGTCTCGCTGGCTGGAAGATCCAGGCACCAGGTGTGAGGGGCCCAAAGAGCCGGAAAGGAAGTTCTCCTTCCCTGAGCTCGGAAAGAGAGTTGGAGGCCTGGCTCTAGAAGGGGCCGGCACACCTGTGTGATGTCCGAAAATCCTATTGGCCTGGGCTCAGAGAAGGGCACCACCCACACTTGGGTGGGGTGCCCGCTGGAGAGCGAGATCTGCAAGATCTGCGTGTGTGAGTTGAGCAGATGCTGAGTCCTGTAACTGAAGTGGGAGGAGCGATCTGAGGGGTTGGGGCCAGGGGACTGAGGCGCCTGCCCCTAGCTGTCTACCTGGTTATGCTGTCTAGCTGGTCCCCTCTCTAGGAACCCCCACCTCACCCTTGCTCATTATCTGCCCCCAAGATGTCTGGCAGATAGAGGTGAATATATTATATATACAATGCAAAGAAACTTTCTGCTTTGTAATGCTCACACACACACCTTTCACACTCAGCAGCACTGTTAAAGCCTTCGCAAACAGGAAGTGTGCCAAGGCTGGGTACAGCATGGACTCTTCACTTGGCATCTCTGCCTTCATTTTGTATCTGATCTTTCTCCTTTAGTATCTTAAACCTTTGGATTACATTAGAGACATATTACCTATTTAAGGAGTATTTAAAGCTGGCAATCGTCCCTTTAAGGACTAAAGACAGCACAAAAAGAGTCAGATGTTCCCAAGATTCCAGGAACAGTGAGTGAGCTTGCCGATGGGTCACTCCATGATGGGACTGCCTTTCTAAGCAGAGGGGATCATGTCATGTTGGGAAGTGGCTTGCCCCCTCAATAGTGACTTTTCTGGAGACAGCAGGATCTCATAGAATCAGATCTTAGATAATGAACATAGATGGTTCTCACAGTGTCTCACAGTTTGCCTCAAACAGAAAAAGCTGGGTAGTCCCAGGGCCCTGGTCAGCATTCCTGAAGACAGGGCAGAGGAAGCTGGGTCCTTCCATGTCTTCTCCACATGCTATACTGAATACATTCCTGCTTTAATTATTTTCTTTTCTGTTTGGATTTAGGGGTGAGTGGCTGAACCTGGCTTGTTGGTTCTCCACAAAGTCTGGTCTAGATCACTGGAAACAGGACAGCTATGAAAAGCAAGGCCTCTGACCTGTTTTTGACCCATCATGTTTGGTTCTCATTAAACCTGTCGTACTGCAAGCAAGGTCAACAGGCAGTGAAAACCAAGCATCAGACACTGCAGGGGTGTCAGAGGCTGGCTGCACATGTGTGGAGCAGTGGTGACGTGGGGGAGGTGTGATGGGCAGGAGCAGAGGGTATCTCTGGTTCCTATCTCTTCTCTCTGTTGCCATCCCTCTTGCTTTTAGTTTAGGGGGTGAGCGAGGGGGAATGTCTGGATGACACTCTTCACAGGGCAAAGGAGGCAGAGCAACGGTGTTGACTTTCTCACAGGGTCATTTCAGAGCACTGGAGGGGATGGCTAGCTACCTGTCAAGCAAATGCCTTTCCATGGAAATCCCTGCATGGTCCTGGGCTCTGACCTGGATCTTGACACACACCACTGTGCTGATGCAAATCCTTCTTGGTGCTTGTTAGTAGACTGTCCTTACACCAGAGGGTGAAGTCTTGCCTCTCAGATAAGCATCTGCACTCTAGTCAAGATTCACAGCTATGGCTGAGACTGATTTGACAGAAAAATGGGACAGAGCTGGGTACCAAGAACAGAGAATTCAAAGCTTTGATCTGACATCATCGCAGCCCTCACACTCCTATCCAAAAGTCAATTCCTGGGTTTCAGGCCAAGAATACTAACTAACAGCTGGATCTGTCATCCTGCTGTTTTGTGCCAGTAAAATGTCTGCTCTCAGGCTGGGCTGAGGCAGGTGAGAGAACCAGCCTTGGAAGACAGGGAGGTGATTGATTTTGGCCAGGGGCCAGTACAGAGGGGTATAAAAAGAGAAGGGAAAACAAAAATTACCCAAAGCAACTTGGAAGTTCTCCCAGCAAGTGGCCAGAGGTGTGAACAGCGGGTGTCTCTGCCTGGCTCTGCTCTGGCCACGTGTTACTTTTGAAAGCTGAGCAGTGTGCAAGGCAGCCGAAGTGGGCAGAACAGCTGGTGGGCTGCAGGCAGGCGCCCTCACAGCCAGGCTCCCTTCACAAAACGTTCACAGCGGCTTCACAGAGCATAACCCTCCAGCCTGTGCAAGCCTCTGCCTTCCTCTCTTCAGTCAACAGACTTTCTCTCTGAAAAGCCAAAGAGAAACCTACCTGCCCGGCAGGCACCCTGGCATAAAGAAGGAGGCCTGAGCTTGCTTGCAGGCCTCCTAGGGAATGCCCAGCTGGAAGCCTACTTGACTGAGGAGATGGAACCCCTTCACCCTGTGTCTAAGGAAGAAATCCTTGAAGTTGTAGGAAGAAGCAGCAGAAAAATGGCTGTATAATTTATGAGGCCTTGGGCAGCCACAGGAAGGGGCTCTGACAGGGCATCATCAAGTCACTGCAACCAATGTAGCCATGCAGCCCCGGTCCTTTCTACCCGGACATCCGGCCCCCAAAGTCTCTTCAGCAAATATGCCCTTTCAGAGCCTAGAGAAAGAGGGAAAAGCCAGGTGTGGTGGAGCCCACCTTTAATCCCAGCATAGGGGAGGCAGAGGTAGGAGGACTGTGATTTCGAGGCCAGCCTGAGATTACATAGTGAATTCCAGGTCAATCTTGGATAGAGTGAGACCCTACCTCCAAAATTGAAAAAAATAAAAATAAAAAAGAGAGAGAGAAAGAAAAGAGGTAGGATATATTGTAGCCAAGAAGGCTTCTTCAGGCTCAGTGAGGCACCCTGTGTGACTTCAAGAGTCACTAGAGAAGTAATTGATGAGGGTGGTATTTTGGTTACCTTTCTCATTGCTGGAACAAAATACCTCACAAAAATTAACTTAAGAGGGCTGGAGAGATGGCTTAGTGGTTAAGACTCTTGCCTGTGAAACTTAAGGACCCATGATCACCTCCCCAGAGCCCATGAAAGCCAGGTGTATGAGGTGACACATGTTCAAGGTCATGTATGTGCTTAAGGTAGCACATGCGTCTGGAGTTTGATTGCAGTGGCTGGAGACCCTGGTGCACACATTCTTGCTTTCTCTCTTTTCACTCACTCTCTCTCTCTCTCTCTCATAGAAAAAATTAGCTTAAGAGAGGAAAGGTTTATTTTCCCTGACAGCTTGAGGTTGCATGTCATGATGTTGGGGAAGGCATGGTGGAGACCCGTGAAGCCCAGCTGGTCACACCAGAAGTGGAAAGTGCTGAAGGCTGGTGCTCAGTCAGCTCCCTCCTTTTTGTCTAGTGTTGGTCCCAAGCCCAGGGAATGGTGCTTCCCACATTTATATAAGTCTTCACACCTCAACTAACCTATAATCCCTCACAAGCATGTCCAGATGCTAACCCAATTTAGATAATCCCCCATAGACACTCTCAGAGGCTCTGTTCCTAGGTGATTCTAGGTCCTGTCAAGTTGACAATACATTTAAACCACCACATCAGATTTCTGGTGCTGAAACAAACATCTGAGATAAAGAATTTATAGTTATAGAGATGTCAGTCCATGATTACTTGGCCAGATTATTTTGGGGCCTGTGGTAAGGTGGTATACTACTGCAAGAATGCAAGTTGGAACAAAATCATTCTGCATTGCCTGAAAAAAATAAAGTGCGTGCATGTGTGTGTGTGAGAGAGAGAGGGAGGGAGGGAGCGAAAAAGAGAAAGAGTAAAAGAGAAAGAAAGAGAGAGAAATGGGCTGGTTTCCTGAGATCCTCTTTAAGAGTTCACTCCCTCAGAACCACAAAGTCTTCCAGTCAACCCCAGCTTTTCAAGGCTCCTCCCCTCCCAGTTGCACCACTCTGGGGAAACCTTCACCACCAGGGCCTCTGTGGGACACACAAGGTCCACGCTTTAGCAGAAAGCATGAGGTACTGGCGGAAACACCACAGGTCTGCTCAGGAGAGTTTGATTGCACAAGAGACAGCTCAGGAAGTGGGCAGCACTTGGACCCAAAGGAGCTTTTGAGAGCTCAGCTTTAGAGAGATGAGGAGAGGGCTGTTTTTTTTTTTTTCATTAGAGAGAGAGACAGAGAAAGAGAGAGAGAACTGGCATGCCAGGGCCTCAGCTGCTGAAATAGAACTCCAGATGCTTGCACTACGTAGTGGGCATGCGTGGCCTTGCGCGTGCCTCACTTTTGTGCGTCTGGCTTACATGGGATCTGGAGAGTTGAACATGGGACCTTAGGCTTCACAGGCAAGCGCCTCAACTGCTAAGCCATCTCTCTAGCCCAGCATGGGGCTTTTATAGGCAGAATACAGAAGCAAAGTCCAGAAATTGTTTGGTTGCTACCGCTGGACATTCACCTCATGTGGGATGACCCCATATAAAGTTCCCAGCTAGGTGTGAGTTGGCAGGGTTTTTTGTTGTTGTTGTTTTGAGGGGGACACATTAGGGCCTCCAGCCACTGCAGTTATAAGCTCCTGTGTGTCCTGCCTATGGCACTTTCTCTTTCTCTCCCAGCTTCCTCTGAATCTAGCTGAGCTTGCCAGGGAATTTATGCTAGTGAAACGCGTTGTCCCTTTGAGGTAGTTGCACATGATCTCAGTGAAAGGGTGTGATGGGAGAGGCTGGCGCCCTAGGACAGACTCCGGTAGGAGGAGGGTTTAAGGGATCTTTATAGAGCTTTGATCACTGCATTTGGGTGGACATCTGCTGCTCTCACCAGAAGTGTAGCCCAGCCTGTGTGACCAAGTCCATTAGGTCTTTAAAGGATGAAATTTTATTACACAACCCTCCATATATGCAGCTTTTCATAATTATGAATTATCATAAGAATGTTGAGAGATAGTAATTCCCAGACACATGTAAATTGAAAAGCTGGGCTGGGGAAAGATCTTAGCCACTAATGCATGAGGGCTGACTCCTCAGAACCCATGCAACATCTGGGCATGGCGATGCACATCTGTAACATCAGTCTTCATGGAGCAGAGATTAGAGAAGTTCTGGGATTTGCTGATGGACAGCAGCTCCAGGTTGAGGGAGAGATTCCATCTCAAGGAAAGAAAGATGCAGATGAGCGTTTAAGAGGATACCTAATGTTCTCCTCTGGCCTCCACAGGCATGGAGCATGGGTGTATACATCTGGACACCCCACATGCATATACCACACATCATAGTATGCACATAACACACACACACACATGCATGCACACATGCACGCACACACAACACACATGGCTGGATTTCGTGACCGGACTTCTGTAATCCCAGCACACCTACAGTGAGATTTGAGGTGGAAATAAGAGAATTTCCCAGAAGCCCACAGGCGAGCTAGTTAGATGATCAGAGCAGTGAATGTGAATGATGACTCTGCCTCAAACCAGGTGGAAAGTGAGGACAGATGCCCAAAAGTTGCCCTCTGACCTCCATACATGGGCCGTGGCAGGTACAGGTCTACACACATGTACGTAGACACGTCCACACGTATACACATGCACACACAAAACAATGTTCCAAATTGTGACCTAATTTCGCAAGCTATGACACAAGTTCCTCGAGTGGCAAGTCTCTCCCCCCACCATTAAATCAATAGATACACTTGGCTGCAGCTCCTTCCACTTTTAGAATCAGGCTGAAATTTCCTCTGCCTGTTCAGGGCAGACAGCTCTCAGTGTCAAGTCTAATAAATAAATCACAGCCTACAGCCAGGAGACTCCAATGTAAGAAGCAATGTCTGGCAGCACTGGAGATAAAGTACACGACCGATTGTCTGGTGCGAAGGTCACCCTGCTTCTGTGGGGACTTCAGTGATTGGATTTTGGTCGATTCAGATGAAGCAGAAAGATGTGGGGTTCAGGGTTTTGAATGGGATGAAAGCAGTTAGACCAAAACACAAAGTAATCAGCCCCTTTGCACAGGGACAAGATGAGAAGAGCCTGTCTTGTCGCCTTTGACAGATACTTGCATCTGTCTAATATATATTACTTTGTTCTTTCTTTTAAATATTTTTGTTTATTTACTTGAGAAAGAGGCAGATAGACAGTGTGGGCATGGCAGAGCCTTTTGCTACTGCAAATGAACTCTAGACACATGCACTAAATAAATGAATGTGACTCTATGTGAGTACTGGGGTATTGAACCTGGGCCTGCAAGTTTTGCAAGCAAGTGCCTTAACTACTGAGCAATCTACCAAGCCCTAAGCAGTACTTCCTATTGCTTAGAGATGTTTAGGTGGGTTTGCAAACAATATTTAAGATAAGAGACCACTTTCATGATTGCTTTAGAAAAGTCTACTTGGGGCCTGGAGTTCAACTATGAGAGCCAGTCTTTTAGTTCTAGAAAATGAAGACCTCAGAAATGAATTAAAAGAGATGGAGCTTATAGTCAGCCCTTAACATTCAAGAACTCTGCAGCCAAGGAGCAGGATTATATGAGCCACAGGTGAAATTTAAAATTTTAGCACCATTCACCATGTTAAAAAATAGATAGGTGATGGAGTAGAGAGATGGCTCAGCAAATGCATAGGTGGGGACTCAGCAATGTAGGAGGGCTAGAAACAGGAGCAGAGTTGGTTTGAGAGGAATAAACATCTCTCAAAACACCTAGAGAGATGGGATGGCTAGATAGCCCTGGGTTAAGGATGACACACAAATGCTAGGTGGTGTCTTTTGGTGGCAGGAGGAGGTGAGAGGCAGAATGTGATCCTCAATAGAATATACAAGAGCACAGACACTTTGGTTTGAAACTTTTACTTATGTGTTCTAGGAAAGTCATGTTCTTACAGTGAGGCCAAAAAGGAAGCATTGCAAGATTGTCGAGAAACCAGGAACCTTCACATTGCCCTGAATTGATTGGCTGTCTTCAGATACAAGTGAAAGAAAACTGATGGAAGACTGGCTTTATCATAAAGATACTTATTGCCTTCTTTAAAAAGTAATTTATTTCTTCTTTTATGTTAGCATTTTAAATTTAATTCATATTTTCAACAATTAAAATTTAATACAAAATATCACCAACAAAATTTGGGCTTGTATTTTATTTGTCCTACAATTTTATTAGTAAAATCTGCTGATAATGAAGATATTCTTCTGTTAGCAAGTACTGTGAAGATCAGCCTTATAATAGGATAAGTAACATGATAACATTTACTGTTTTTTTTACATTACCATAAATTCTTTTTTTAAAGTTTTTTTAAAATTTAAAAATTTTTTTTTAACATTTTCCATGATTATAAAAAAATATCCCATGGTAATTCCCTCCCTCCCCACCCCCACACTTTCCCATTTGAAATTCCATTCTCCATCATATTACCTCCCCATTACAATCATTGTACTTTCATATATAAAATATCAACCTATTAAGTATCCTCCTCCCTTCCTTTCTCTTCCCTTTATGTCTCCTTTTAAACGTACTGGCCTCTGCTACCAAGTATTTTCCTTCTCACGCAGAAGCCCAATCATCTGTAGCTAGGATCCACATATGAGAAAGAACATGTGATGCTTGGCTTCCTGGTCCTGGGTTACCTCACTTAGTATAATCCTTTCCAGGTCCATCCATTTTTCTGCAAATTTCATAACTTCATTTTTCTTTACCGCTGAGTAGAACTCCATTGTATAAATGTGCCACATCTTCATTATCCACTCATCAGTTGAGGGACATCTAGGCTGGTTCTATTTCCCAGCTATTATAAATTGAGTAGCAATAAACATGGTAGAACATGTACTTATAAGGAAATAAGATGAGTCCTTTGGATATATGCCTAGGAGTGCTATAGCTGGGTCATATGGTAGATCAATCTTTAGCTGTTTTAGGAACCTCCACACTGTTTTCCACAATGGCTAGACCAGATTGCATTCCCACCAGCAGTGTAGAAGGGTTCCTGTTTTTCCCCATCCCCCCCAACATTTATGATGATTTGTTTTCATGATGGTAGCCAATCTGACAGGAGTGAGATGGAATCTCAATGTAGTTTTTTTTGTTTGTTTGTTTGTTTTTGGTTTTTCGAGGTAGGGTCTCACTCTAGCCCAGGCTGACCTGGAATTCACTATGGAGTCTCAGGGTGGCCTTGAACTCACAGCGATCCTCCTACCTCTGCCTCCCGAGTGCTGGGATTAAAGGCGTGCGCCACCACACCCGGCTTCAATGTAGTTTTAATCTGCATTTCCCTGATAACTAGTGACGAAGAACATTTTTTTTAGATGCTTATATGCCATTCGTATTTCTTCCTTTGAGAATGCTCTATTTAGCTCCATAGCCCATTTTTTGGTTGGCTTGTTTGATTCCTTATTACTTCACTTTTTGAGTTCTTTGTATATCCTAGATATTAATCCTCTATCAGATATATAGCTGGTGAAGATTTTATCCCATTCTGTAGGTTGCCTCTTTGCTATTTTCACTGTGTCCTTTGCCGTGAAAAATCTGTTTAATTTCATGAGGTCCCAGTTATTAATCTGTGGTTTTATTGCCTGAGCAATTGGGGTTGTATTCAGAAACTCTTTGCCAAGACCAATATGTTGAAGGGTTTCCCCTACTTTTTTTCTCTAGCAGTTTCAGAGTTTCAGGTCTGATGTTAAGGTCTTTAATCCTTTAATTCTTGTGCATGGCGAGAGAGAAGAATCTATTTTCATCCTTCTGCAGATATATATACAGTTTTCAAAACACCATTTGCTGAAAAGGCTGTCTCTTCTCCAATGAGTATTTTTGGCATTTGTATCGAATATCAGGTGGCTATAGCTACTTGGGCTTTCATCTGGGTCCTCTATCCTGTTCCACTGATCTACATCTCTGTTTTTGTGCCAGTACCATGCTGCTTTTGTTACTATGGCTCTGTGGTATAGGTTAAAATCAGGTATGGTGATACCACCAGCCTTGTTTTGGTTGCTCAGTATTATTTTAGATATTCGAGGATTTTTGTGATTCCAAATGAATTTTTGGATTGTTTTTTCTATTTTCATGAAGAAAGCCTTTGGAATTTTGATAGGGATTGCATTAAATGTGTAGATTGCTTTAGGTAAGATTGCCATTTTCACAATATTGATTCTTCCAGTCCAGGAACAAGGGATGTTTCTCCACTGTCTAGTGTCTTCTGCAAATAATGATAACTTGCTTTCTCTGCGTCTAATGAGATGATCATGTGGTTTTTGTCCTTCAACCCGTTTATGTAATGTATTACATTTATAGATTTGCGTATGTTGAACCATCCCTGCATCTCTGGGATAAAGCCTACTTGGTCAGGGTGAATGATCTTTTTGATATACTCTTGTATTCTGTTTGCCAATATTTTGTTTAGTATTTTAGCATCTGTATTCATGAGAGAGATTGGTCTGTAGTTTTCTTTTTTTGTTCTATCTTTGCCTGGTTTTGGTATCAGGGTGATGCTGGCCTCATAGAAGGAGTTTGGTAGAATTCCTTCTTTTTCTATTTCCTGGAAAAGCTTAAGAAGCAATGGTGTTAGCTCTTCCTTAAAGGTCTGGTAAAATTCAGCAGTGAATCCATCCGGGCTTGGTCTTTTTTTAGTTGGGAGATTACTGATAACTATTCGGATCTCCATGTTTGTTATAGGTCTATTTAAGTGATTAATCTTATTTTGATTTAATTTAGGTAGGCCATATAAATCAAGGAAATCATCCATTTCTTTCAGATTTTTATACTTTGTGGAATATATGCTTTTATACTATGTCCCTATGATTTTTTGAATTTCTCTGGAATCTATTGTGATGTTACCTTGTTCATCTATGATTTTATTAATTTGTATCTCTTCTCTCTTTCTTTTGGTCAGATTTGCTAAGGGTTTATCAATCTTGTTTATCCTTTCAAAGAACCAGCTCTTTGTTTCATTAATTCTTTGGATTGTTCTTTTTTTTTTGTTTCTATTTCATTAATTTCTGCCCTAACCTTTATTATTTCTTCCCGTCTACTGATTTTTGGTTTGCCTTGTTCTTCTTTTTCCAAGGCTTTAAGGTGAAGCATTAGGTCGCTTACTTGCGACCTTTCTAATTTCTTAATATAGGCACTTAAGGCTATAAATTTACCTTTTAGAACTGCCTTCATTGTGTCCCAGAGATTTTGGTATTTTGTGTTCTCATTATCGTTTGGCTCTATAAATTTTTTGATTTCCTTCTTGATTTCTTCATTGACCTATTCATAATTTAGTAGTGTATTGTTTAGTTTCCATGATTTTGTGTATGCTCTATAGCCTTTCTTGCTACTGATTTGTAGTTTAATTCCATTGTGGTCAGATAGAATGCAAGGAATTATTTCAATTTTCCTGAATTTGTTAAGATTTGTTTTGTGTCTTAAGATATGGTCTATTTTAGAGAATGTTCCATGTGCTGCTGAAAAGAATGTATATTCTGTAGTCTTTGGATGAAATGTCCTGTACATATCTGTTAGGTCCATTCCTTCTATGACCTCATTTAGTCCAGATGTCTCTCTGTTTAATTTTCCTGGGATGACCTGTAACTTGATGAGAGTGGGGTGTTAAGGTCACCCACCACCAGACAATAGGGTGAGTGGTGAGGGAGGGGAGGACTAGGGAGGGGGTGAGGGACACAAAACTGGACCGAAACAATGGTACCATAAAATTCTACATCCTAAAAGACAGACCAAATGGTTGAAACTTCACCAGGCCCTTAGAGGGAACACCTGAGTCACAAGGCCATGGAGAAGGTATGATAAAGACTGACCTTAATCTTCTACTGCATTTCTCTCTCTCTCTCTTCTCTCTAACTCTTTTATATTACTTATCTTTTTCTTCCTTCTTTTCATGAGCACTGGACTAATGATGGACATCTGGGTTGATTCTAGCTCTTAGCTATTACAAATGCAGAAGCTATAATGATTGAGCAAATCTCTCTGAGCTGAGAGGCATGGAGCTTTTAGGGTAGATGCCCAGTAAGGGAATAACTGGGTCTGTTGGTAACTATATAGTCAGCTTTTTTAGGAGTCTCCATGTTGCTTTCCAAAGTGGTTGTACAATCTTACAGTCCCACCAACAGTGGATGAGGGCTCCTATTTGCTATGGTCATATAGTGGTTAGTACTCTGCATTGTGATGGTGCCTTTTCATCTCTAATTTTATTAATTTATGTCTCTTCTCTCTTTCTTTTGGTCAGATTTGCTAAAGGTTTATCAATCTTGTTTATCCTTTCAAAGAACCAACTCTTGTTTCATTGATCTTTTGGATTTTTTGTTGTTGTTTCTATTTCATTAATATCTGCCCTAATCTTTATATTCCTTCCCATGTATTGATATTTGGTTTGTCTTATTTTTTTTTTCCCACGGCTTTTTTTTTTTCTTAAGGTGAAGCATTAAATTGTTTGCTTGCAACCTTTCTAATTTCTTAATATAGCTTAAAACTATAAACTTCCCTCTCAGGACTGCCTTCATTGTGTCTTAAAGCTTTTGTATGTTGTGTTCTCATTATCATTTTACTCTATGAATTTCCTTCTTAATTTCTTCATTGACTCATTCATCATTTATTAGTGTATTGTTTAGTTTCCATTATTTTGTGTTTGCTCTATAGCTTTTCTTGATATTGATTTGTAGTTTGATCCCAGTGTGGTCAGATAGAATTCAAGGAATTATTTCAATTTTCCTGTATTTGTTAAGATTTGCTTTGAGTCCTAATATATGGTCTATTTGAGAGAATGTTCCATGTGCTGCTGAAAAGAATGTGTATTCTGCAGCATTTGGATGAAATGTCCTGTATATATCTGTTAGGTCCATTTGTCCTATGACCTCATTTAATCCAGATGCATCTCTGTTTATTTTTTGCCTGGATGACCTGTCACTTGAGGAGAGTGGGGTGTTGAAGTCACCACTACTACTGTGTTTGGTGTTATCTCTTACTTTAGTTCTAATAGCTCTTGTTTGATGAAGTTGGGAGCCCCCATGTTAGGTGCATATATGTTTAGGATTGTAATGTCCTTCTGTTGGAGTGTGCCTTTAATCAATATAAAGTGACCTTCCTTATCTTTCCTAACTAATGTTGGTCTGAAGTCTACCCTGTCAGAAATTAGGATAGTGACCTATGCTTCTTTCCTAGACCCATTTGCTTGAAACACCTTTTTACAACTTTTCACCCTAAGATAATGTTCATCTTTTGTAGAAAGGTGAGTTTCTCGGAGGCAACAAATTGATTTTTTTTTTTTTTTTGAGGGAAGGTTTCACTTTAGCCCTGGCTGACCTGGGATTCACTATGGAGTCCTTGGTGATTCTCCTACCTCTGCCTCCCAAGTGCTGGGATTACAGGCATGCACCACCACATCAGGCCAGATCTTGCTTTTTAACCCAGTCTGCAAACCTATGTCTTTTGGTGGGGCATCGAGGCCATTGATATTAAGAGTTTTGTTGAAAGGTGTGTATTTTTGCCATTTTTCTTGTTTTGTAGTTCTTCCAGTTTTACCTTTGGTCTCTTGTATTAACTAGTATTTGAGTATGGTTTGTTTATTCCAGGTTCCTTATATGTGTGCTTTTCTTTCTCTTCAGCATGAAGGATCCTGCCAAGTATTTTCTGTAGAGCTGGTTTTGTCTTCAAATATTCCTTTAGCCTGCTTTTTTTTTTTTTTTTTTTTGTGGAATGTCCTTATTTCTCTGTCTATTTGAATAGATAACGTTGGAGGATAAAGTAACTTGGTTGACAGTTGTTACCTTTCAGAACTTGGAATACAGCACTCCAAGCCCTTCTGGCTCAAACTGCTCTCCCTCCACTTTTGGACTGCAATTCAGATCCACCCCTAAACACATCTTAGGGCTGGACTCCAGGGTCCACTGCCACCCCCTATGACACCTCTTCTAGCCCAGCTTGTAACCCAAGTTACAAGCTTAATTTTAATGAAATACCTGAGTCTATGGGGCTATAAATTCAGATTAATATATTTAAACTATCAGGGTGTTCCTGGGGCTGATTCAGCAGGTAAGTGATGTCAATATCAACCTGGGCTTTTTGCATCTGTCTTTTACTTTCTCCCAGTGGTCTGTTTGCTGTTCACCTTTCGAGTTGTTGTCTCATGATCAAAAGACAGATGCTGAAATTTCAGCATTGTATCCATGGAAAAGTTGAAAGCAGAGGGAAAGGTTTTCTTCTGATGAGACTCAAAAAACTTCATTGTTGAGAAATTTCCCAGAAAGCATCCCCTTCTATCTTACTGCCTCCTGGAAAGTTGGGAAAGCCACTTTCTCAGCTTCCAGGGAAGGCG
The DNA here is from genome assembly GCF_020740685.1 of Jaculus jaculus. Taxonomy (NCBI): domain Eukaryota; kingdom Metazoa; phylum Chordata; class Mammalia; order Rodentia; family Dipodidae; genus Jaculus; species Jaculus jaculus. The sequence continues at coordinate 39,165,903 of NC_059103.1, forward strand.
AGGGACAAGTGCAAAGGGTAATGGAATTGGCTGTCACGTTGCCAATGGCAGTGACAGACAGACTCTAGCCCCAACATAACGCAACGTGCTATAGAAGAAAGAACATGAGATTGCAAGCCAGGACCCACCAGTTTCCTATGTGACCTTGCAACTGTCCTTCAGTTTCCCTGAGGCTGGCCCCTTATTTCTAGGTGAGAGGTTAGATTCATCAGATGATACTTTTCTGCTTAGACCTCCTCTTAATTTCATTAAAGCACCTTGCAGGCATTGAATGAGCTGCCCAGTAGTAATTTAATGTAATTAATTCAGTGAGATCCAGTTGGTAAAAACAGCTGTGGTGTTTCTCTTTCCCATGGCCAGGGGCATTTGTTGGGGAAGAAACTCTACTTGTGGAAGTTTAGTTACAACAGCAGCCTGAGTCTCTAATCTCCAGGTTCTTCCCCCAGGAAGAGTACTAGACTGGAGAAGGTAGCGAAAAGAGGGCTGGAGAAATGTCTTAGTGGCTAATGTGTTTGCCTGCAAAGCCAAGGGACCCAGGTCCTATTCCCCAGGACCCACATAAGCCACATACACAAGGGGGCACATGCAACTTGAGTTCTTTTGCAGTGGCTAGAGGCACTGGCTTACCCATTCTCTCTCTCTCTCTCTCTGCCTATTTCTCTTTCTCTTTCTGTAATAAAGAAAAAGAAAATATTATTAAAAAGAAGAGAAGATGGTGAAAAGAGAAAAGCCCATTTATGAGCTAGGCTGGGAGCACTTCTCTCAGCATTGAGGCAAAGCGTTAGAGGCCTCTGAGACCCCTCCTCATGTTTCCCTTCCACCGGGCACTCATTTCCCTCCAGGCTGGGTTCACCTAGCTGTCTCATCCAGAGGTCTGCCAGAACCTCCCTTGAACTCTGGCCCCAGTTGAAGATGTGCCAAGATTGACTCATACATCTGCATGGTCAGTCTGCACTTCCGGGACAGGGACTGCAATCCACCAGCTTACCTATGAGTCCTGGGCCGACCGTTATGGCAGGGTGGCAAGGATGAAAGAGGACAGTCACCACAGCACAGTCCCGGATGCAGGGCCCTCCCCTGGGAGGTGGGATGAGCTAGTGTACTTCTGGGGAACAAGCAGCGTGGGCAGGGCAAATATGCCAAAGCTTTCTGAGTTTGTTATTGACTCTTTGTTTTTTTATCAAGGTAGGGTCTCACCATAGCCCAGGCTGACCTGGAATTTACTATGTATTCTTAGAGTGGTCTTGAACTCAGTGATCCTCCTACCTCTTCCTCTGGAGTGCTGGGATTAAAGGTGTGCGCCACCATGCCTGGATGACTTTTTTTAAAATTTATGTCCTTATGGGCTGGAGAGATGGCTTAGCGGTTAAGCGCTTGCCTGTGAAGCCTAAGGACCCCGGTTCGAGGCTCAGTTCCCCAGGTCCCACGTTAGCCAGATGCACAAGGGGGCGCACGCGTCTGGAGTTCGTTTGCAGAGGCTGGAAGCCCTGGCGCGCCCATTCTCTCTCTCTCCCTCTATCTGTCTTTCTCTGTGTCTGTCACTCTCAAATAAAAAAAAAATTATGTCCTTATAAAAATTTTTTCTTTTCAAATTTTTTTATTAACAACTTCCATGATTATTAAAAAAATCCCATGTTATGCCCTACTTCCCCCACTTTACCCTTTGAAACTCCATTTTCCATCATATCCCCTCCCCCTCTTAATCAGTCTCTCTTTTATTTTGATGTCATGATCTTTTCCTTCTCTTATGATGGTCTTGGGTAGGTAGTGTCAGGCACTGTGAGGTCATGAATATCCAGGCCATTTTGTGTCTGGGGTGAGCACGTTGTAAGGAGTCCTACCCTTCCTTTCTGCCACCTCTTCCACAATAGATCCTGAGCTTTGGAAGGTGTGATAGAGATATTGCAGTGCTGAGCACTCCTGTCATGATGCCTTCTGATTCATTTCAAAGTCACTGTCATCTGGAAAAAGAAGGTTCTCCACCAAAAGTGAAAGTAGCATTAATATAAGGGTATGAACATTAAGAGAAGTGCTTACTGGGCAGTTTGATAAGCATAGTATATACATTTAGCCAGACAGCAACAGTTGTTACACCCTAGGGCTCATGACTACCGCTATTTAAGTTTTCAGTACCAGGGATGTCCCTCCCATGGAGCGGGCCTCCAGTCCAATTAGAGGGCAGTTGGTTTCCACCATGACAGATATGCCACTTTTGTACCCGTTGGCTCATTTGGCTTGGCTGGCAAAATATGAGGCTTGCAGTATCCACTGTTGAGTATTTTCACTGGTGATTTCTCTCCCTCCCATTGAACTGCATGAAGAATGGTTTCTTCCAGCTTTCTGTCAGCTGGTCTACATGGAGGAGGTTATCAGCTCAATTACAGTAGGATTTCTAGTGGCCTTGCAGCCCAAGTATGTGGAGTCTTCAGCAATACTGGCTGACTTTTGTTTGTAATGGGAAGTGCTGCTCAGATATCCGATTAAAATTATTTTGAATGTTTATGCAAGGGTGTTTTTTAGAGTGGAATTATTGGTTTTGCGTGGCATTAACGGTTGAAGGCCCACATAGGATACAAGCGATTTCCCACAGCAGGCAAGAATTCTGCCAGTAGAGGGCGTCCCTAGCACAGTATCAGCACTTCCCAGGGCTCCAACCTCCTTCCCACTCTTCCAGCCTTCATAATCCTTAATTAATCTTTCACTCTTTCTCTCCATCATCTCATACACACACAGCCCTTATTTGTTATTGATTGCTTTGATCAGTGAAACCCTGGCTAATGCAGAAGGGCAGGGCTTTTGTATGCTGTTCCACTGTAATCCTCACCACATTGTGACCCAGACAGATCAGTGGGAGACTGTGTGGTAAGGGGTCCAACCCTTGCCTTCCTTTTCACCTCCAGAGTCCCAGGCCCCTGGTTCTGTATATGCCTTTTGCTCCTTCTGAGGGTTGGACCTGAGACATGACTGGCCTGCCTGATGATGTTACCATCTCTTACCTTGTCTCTTCTCCAGGTGATCATTGCTCAGTAAACACAACCAGAGTCCCCGTCTCCCGGGCTCAGAACTCCAAAACCCTCAGACTGATGCAGAATAGCTGGGGGGAGCTGGGAGTGATTGTTTCCCAAAGGAACCGGCCATGCATGTTCCATGGCCCCAGGGGCAATGACCATAGCAGGAACAGAGGGCTGGATGGCAAGTTTGCTAACAGGTTCATAAGCAGAGCATGAATTAATAATATGAGGAATGTCTTTGCCTCAGCATGCGTGCTTTTTTAAAAGTTCATATGTAATAATGCAACATATGCTTAAAAGTGTCTAGGCACATTAGATTAAATAAGATCTCCATTATAAATAGTTGTATATCCCCTCAGCTTTGCTGTGATGGTCATATAAGACAAACTCTCACCCAAGTTTGGAATTGCAGGGGACACACACGTCTTTCATGTCATTGTGTAGCAAAGGGTTAACTCGACAGACTTCGATTGCCCAAATCTTGCACATTCTTGACAGAGGCTACTGTTTGGAAGGACAGATCCTTGATTGGCTCCTTGGAGGTGACCAGTGAGCCCATGGCATATCCTGCGTCCAGTTGCTTGATCAGAGTATGTGAGGACTTGGGCTATGTGGTATCAGGCTGATTCCAGGAGAGGAGATAGTTGGAGACCAAGTAATAAGGAGTAGCTAAGGTGAGTCCCTTTGGCCCTGCATGACTGGGTGACAGATCCTGACCTTAAAGACTCCAAAGCTCAGATGAGAGTTCCTGGGAAGCAAAACCTTACTTGAGTCATCCCACATTGCTAGAAGGAAAAGTTAGGCACATCTTCATATGGCTGCCCTGGGAGGGGCACCTGGAGTCTTGTAGCTGGCTTCTCAAGGGTATCACTCATGTATTTTCCCTCCGTGGAGTTGGAGCTCTCTCTGTTCATTTCAATTAACCATGACCAGGAGGAGTATTCCAGCTTGGCTGAGAAATGTGAGTCCTCGTAGCAAATCATTACACTGAAGGAAAGTCTTGGGGACCCCTAACATAGTCACTTGGCTGAGGGTTTGTGGTGGGGAGAAATGACAAGAGAGGTAATTCCTGGGCCTGGAACTGGGTTTCACCAGGTGAAGAACTTTGAAGGTCTCCCATTTGAACCTTGAACCCAAGATCTTAAAATTTTCCCATGTTTACCCACCCAAATTGAGACAGGTCTTCTTTTTTTTTTTTAATTAATTATTTATTTATTTGAGAGCGACAGACACAGAGAGAAAGACAGATAAAGGGAGAGAGAGAGAGAATGGGTGCGCCAGGGCTTCCAGCCTCTGCAAACGAACTCCAGACGCGAGCCTCGAACCAGGGTCCTTAGGCTTCACAGGCAAGTGCTTAATCGCTAAGCCATCTCTCCATCCTGAGACAGGTCTTCTTACTGCCTAGTGCCTAGTGCAATACAGATGGTGCCCATTGCCCAGCCACTGTGGGCTTTTGCTGCTTAATGACTCGTAGTGCCCTAGTACTGTTCTTGACTGAATGGGTCCTGTTCCCCCTCCCAGGAGGCAGCCAGTGCTTGGCTGACATAGGGACATAAAAGGCTGCCTTCTTTTCCTGAAAGGGAATCAATTCTGTGTTGCACTTTCCTCTCCAGAGTTTTCTACAGGGTCAGGTGGGAGCTGGTCTGTAGCCAAGGCCACGTGCCTGTGGGACTCCATCTTCTTAAAAAAAAATTTTGTTTTTGAGGTAGGGTCTCACTCTAGCCTAGGCTGACCTGGAATTCTCTAAGTGGTCTCAGGGTGGCCTTCCTCATGGCGATCCTCTTACCTCTACCTCCTGAGTGTTGGGACTAAAGGCATGCGCCACCACACCCATCTTCCATCTACTTTTGTGTCCCTTGTCTTCTTAGAGCTCTGCTTCCATAACCCACTTGCCCAAGAATCCCCATTTCAGGGACTGATTTGCAGGAAGCCACCCAGGTCAATGTGATGGGCATCTTATGACCACTGAAACCTGCACAGCCATATCTATGTAAGCTCACGGCAGGACCATGACTGCAGCCTCCTTGCGTCTGAATGTCGCAATCACTGAAAGTTGGATCTTAGCTCTGCCTACATGAATTAAAGGGGAGAAATGTAAGTCATTTTTATCTACTTGTTAGCACTTCTGGGAGACAAAAGGAGTGTTGAAAATGAGGTTTTGCCTCTAGCTGTGAGCTCCCACATCCCTATCCTTCTCTTGCTTACAGCTGTGCCCGTTGCTCCACAGCTATGTGCACGCCTGAGCCAGGCTGGCTGGGGAGGTGAGCTGAGGGGCCAGCGTGGTTCCTTCACGGGGGCCTCGAGCCTGGTGTCATTCTAATGTGGAGATGGCTGTTTGTGGTTCTGAGTGGAAACAGCAGATCATTACTGTTAAGGTGGAATGTGACCCATAGTTTAGCTGGCTAAGCACTGTGCCAGGGAGATGTATGCCGTGGGTGTACATACCTGGAGTTGTGTTTGCTTTCCTGACCACAGGCTGTCTGCAGAACCTGCCACATTGCACTGCCATTCTCTTTGTGCCACTAAGAGGCATCAAGGTATAGGCGTGTTCACAGAGTTGACCATTTGCAAAGAGACAAAGAGAAGGCAGTGAAGAATAAGCAACTTCGACCCCAAGATCTGGAGGGGTTACATCAATCTCAGCAAAGTTCTTAGTGTGACTTAGTGAGGCCAAGCCCCTATCTCATGCTCACAATGGCCCAGGAGTGCAGCCTGAGTTCACAGCTTTCATTTCAGCGCAGCGCTTGAACTCAGGCTCCGATATAAACAACTCATTGGTTTGACAACAATACTTGTGAAAAATGGCCTGGATGGCTGATCTCAGAGTAGGATTATTTGGACTACTAACCGGACACTGACAGTGAACTTGAGATGCTTACATTTGGAAGGAAAAGCCTTGGGCTGGGGAGATGGCTCAACAACAAAGTGCCTGCTATTCAAGGAATGCAGGTCTGAGTCTACCCCCAGCATCCATGTCAAAAGCTGTGTGTGGCCGGAGAGATGGCTCAGTGATTAAGGCACTTGCCTGCAAAGCTTAATAACCTGAGTTTGATTCCTCAGTACACACGTAAAGCCATATGCACAAAGTGGTGCATGTATCTTGAGTTCATTTGCAGTGGCTAGAGGCCCTGGCACTCCCATACTCGCTATCTGTCTATTGTCTATCATCTATCTGTCTGTCTGTCTATCTGTCTGCATGCAGGTCTATCTATCTATCTATCTATCTATCTATCTATCTATCTATCTAATCTGTCTCTGTTTGCCAATATATAAATAAAAATATTTTTTAAAGTTTTTATTTATGTATTTGAGAGCGACAGAGAAAGAAAGAGGAAGGGAGAGAGAGAGAATGGGCATGCCAGGGCCTCCAGCCACTGCAAACGAACTCCAGATGCGTGTGCCCCCTTGTGCATCTGGCTTACATGGGTCCTGGGGAATCGAGCCTTGAACCAGGGTCCTTAGGCTTCACAGGCAAGTGCTTAACTGCTAAGCCATCTCTCCAGGCCATAAATAAAAATATTTTAAAAAGTGCTGAGTGTGGTGGAACACATCTTTAATTCCAATACTCCGGGGACTGAGGTAGGAAAATTGCTGTGAGTTCGAGGCTAGCCTGAAACTAATTCCAGGTCAGCCTGTGCTAGAATAAGATCCTATCTCAAAGAAACAAAAACAACCGAAAACAACACTGGGTGTGGTTGTGCATGCACCTGTTACTCCAGTGGAGACAGGAGGATCCCTGGGGCTCGCTGAAAAATGGTGAGCTCCAGGTTCAGTGAGCGACCCTGTCTCAAAGAAATCAGGTGAAAGGGTGATAGAGGACACTTGGCATCCTCCTGTGGTCTGTGCTCTTGTGTGCCTGGGCCAATGCATCTGCACACATGCGCACACACCACACATGGACACACAGACACAAAAGAAAAGCCCAGAAAGCTTCGAAGTGCACCTCTAACTGCTTTCTTTCGCCTCTGCTTGAAGTTCAGTCATAGTGTCCTTGTCCTGTATTCTCAGTTTTCTTAAAAAATATGTTTTTACTTTTCAAATTTTTTTTTAACAACTTCCATGATTTAAAAAATATCCCTCCCTCCCCCCACTTTCCCCTTTGAAACTCCATTCTTCATCAGATCCCCTCCCCGTCTCAATCAGTCTCTCTTTTATTTTGATGTTGTGATCTTTTCCTCCTCTTATAATGGTCTTGTGTAGGTAGTGTCAGGCACTGTGAGGTCATGGGTATCCAGGCCATTTTGTGTCTGGGGTGAGCACATTGTAAGGAGTCCTACCCTTCCTTTGGCTCTTACATTCTTTCCACCACCTCTTCTGCAATAGACCTTGAGCCTTGGAAGGTGTGATAGAGATATTATAGTACTGAGCACTTTGGTCACTTCTTTACAGAACCATGATGCCTTCTGAGTCATCCCAAGGTCACTGCCATCTGAAAAGAGAAGATTCTCTACCAAAAGTGAAAGTAGCATTAATATAAGGGCATGAACATTAAGAGAACTGCTTACTGGGCAGTTTGATAAGCATGGTATATACATTTAGCCAGACAGCAGCAAATGTTACACCCTAGGGCTCATGACTACCCCTGTATTAAGTTTTCAGTATCAGGGATGTATTCCCTTCCATGGAACCTCCAGTCCAATTAGAGGGCAGTTTGTTTCCACCATGACAGATGTGCCACTTTTGCACCTGGCTCATTTGGCCTGGCTGGCCAAATATGAGGCTTGCAGTGTCCACTGTTGAGTATCTTTCACTGGTGATTTCTCTCCCTCCCATTGAACTGCATGCAGAATGGCTTTGTCCAGCTTTCTGTCAGCTGGTCTACATGGAGGGGATTATCAGCTCAGTTCCAGCAGGATTTCTCAGTGGCCTTGCAGCCCAAGTATGTACAGTCTTCAGCAGTAGGGTATTACCATCTATTCCTAGTGGGAAACCAAGGGCATCAGCAATGGCTTATAATGTTTTGGGGCCATCAGGGACCTCCCTGGCCAACAACTCACTGCAAGGTCCCATCACTTGCACTGAAAATTTTGTAGCAATAATCTACAGCTCCTGAGTGTTTCACTGTCCAAAAAAATAGGTTTCCATATGATTTATTCATATTCTCTTAGATGTTGATTAGCCCTCCCTCCACCTTTCCTTTACTCAATCTCTTTCCCTAACCTCACTTTGGGCCTTTTCACCCCCACTAATCTATTCTTCTACTTACATATATACAATACCATTCTATTAAGTACCCCCTCCCTTCCTTTCTCTTCCCTTTATATCTCTTTTCTAGCTTACTGGCCTTTCCTACTGAGTTTTTATTTAGAGAGAGAGAGAGGGAGAGAAAGAAGGAGAGAGAGAGAGAATAGGTGTGCAAGGGCCTCTAGCAACTGCAACCGAACTCCAGATGCATGCACCATCTTGTGCATCTGGCTTACATGAGTCCTGGGGAATCAAATCTGGGTCTTCATGCTTCACAGGCCAGTGCCTTAACTACTAAGCCATCTCTCCAGCCCATCAGTGCTCCTTCTTGCAGGGAAGGAGAAGCAGGGAGGTTTGAGAAACCATGGCCAAGGCAGGTAGTATATTGCTATCACGAAGTAGGTGCTTTTTAAATCTCTGCCCCGGATGCACCGCATGTTAACCCCACGGTTGACACCTGGAGATGTTGATGCTTTCCCAATGTCTGCTTGGTCCTTGTCATTCTATGTACCTGTGTGCACCTGCTCCTCTTGCTTGTGGCCCTTTCCCAGCCTGTTTGGCTGCACTTCAGGCCAGAGCCACTGGGGCAGTCATATCCAAGGGGAACAGTTATCAACTAAAGACCTTAAGGTATATGTGCCTCTCTGCCGCCCAGACCCCTCCCCATACCAGTACGCAATGACAGCTGCCTGTGGTAGGATCTGCCATCCTTACTGGCATCTTCGCTTCCTCTCTCATTTCCTTGCTGCCTTTCCAGTGTTTCCTGAGACACTTCCCCGATCCCATATCTGCACTTGATTCTGTCTCAGCATTTGTTTCTGAAGGACATGAAACTAAGCCAGTACCCTGGCTCGCTCCCTTCTTCCTGTCCTCCTTCCTTTCCTTCTCTAACTGATCAAGCCCTAAGCTTGGCAGAAACTACCTGGAGGGAAAGGGAACCATCACTTAGGTCAGTCTTGGGACTCCAGGCAGCAGGAGACCCAAAGTTCTAGTACGCAGGCAAAGATCAGCATTGCCACCACTGCAGTCCACCTGTTCCTCCAGTTGTTCTCCTCATCTCCCATCTCATTGTCAGTGGTCAGCGTGCTGGTATGGCTTCCAGCTTCCTATGTGGGGTCTGGGGATCAAATTTGGGTACTCAGGCTTGAATGGCAAGCACTTTAACCAGTGAGTGATATCCCCAGTCCCTAATCTGGAAATTTTTAATTTGAAAAAAAAAAAACCTCCCAAAAAAGCCTTCATGATAAGTATTAGATAACATGTGAATGGATGGATGGATGTGGCTATGCTCCAAAGTTCAGTTCATAGTTCAGTTATGATAGCGTCTCCCTGGGGTCCTTTCAGAGAACTGTTGACCTCAGCATCACGAGGCTAGGCATAATGGTGACCCGCTCTCCATTCTCCATCTTCAGTGCTTTTTGGGCTACTCAGTTCCTTCTTGTCTCATGCCTCACTTCCAGAAGGCCAGGCCTCTAACTAGCCTTCAAAGTTCCTCTAATAGGAGACTCCAAACAACTTCTTCCCTGTCTCTGAGCCTTGCATCATGTAGGCAGGGAGACAGTTACAGTAGTTTCTTGTCCAAGGGACCCCCAGCGGATGCATGAAACTATGGACACTACCCAGCTCTTAGCCATGCTCTGAGATACCATGATGGATCTAATAACCGAGATGGCTATGAAATCACTAACGGGGTCAGTGGTGTCTGTAGGATATACACTGGAACAAGACATCTCCCTGGTGGGGACAGAGTGGAAATTTGTGACTTTATCATGCTACCCAGATATTGTCAAATGTAAAACTTTTGAATTATATGTAGACTCTTCCATAGTATTTCCAGACTGTAGCTGACTGTGGGTAACTGAAACCTCAGGAACTGAACAGCGGGTCAAAGGGGGCTACTGCATTCTTGGCAGATGCTTGGAGAGCCTGACAAATGGCTCAGCAGTCTGCTCCTCTTGGCACAAGTGCATTTCAATGCTAATAAGTTCTGTTAATGGAAAGAAAGGCCTTTCTGGAAAGCCAAGATAAATAGAAACAAACACCAACTCTGTATTCTATATTTGTTGAGTAATGGGTGAAGTTAGGGCTAATGCTTTGACACACCAATTACGGAGGGTCAGTCTCAGATGGGTACAGTCTTAAGTATCTGTGAGGTGTGTTTCCAGCTGACAGTTATGGAAGGTTGCCTCCACCGGATCTCATGATATGGGTATCATCTGTGACTAGAGGAAAGGAACAGCTCTGGTCAGGAGTTTGAAAGTGACTCCAAGATATGGCCAGAAATCCACAATGTGGACATACCAGGCCTTAGCAGCTAATTCTGGAGTCACTTCATGATGATCCACCTGTGGAGACTCTCCTGTCTTCCAGTTCCCATTGTCAACACTCCCAACACTGACCAACATGTTTCCGAAGGAATCTTGTGAGGACCCCATGACTCACCCACTGCCAAAGGTAGGAGTACATAAGATGTAAATGCATACAACACACAATGAATCCATGTTCCAAAAGAACTTTTATTTGGCTCATCCTGATCAAGCTTAACAATGTTTAATATACTTTCTTAAAATGTGAGCAGTTATAACAATTCCTCTGTAATAGCAATTCTATATGAACTTGTGGTCAAGTCAGCAGCTTGTTCTTTACTCAGAAAGTGAAGCTGCCCTCTGAGGACACAATGGCACATGAGGAGTGTGGGGTGCATTTCATTTTCTTAAAGGAGAGAAAAAGCAGAACATAAACACTTCATATTTACATATTAAAACTGTGTGTGATTAATTCTGTTTTTAAATATAAGTTTCTAACATATTGCAGGTTTCAATGTACAAATCATAGTTTGCTAATTAGATTTAAGGTGCTGCGATATGAGGGTAACACAGGTCAAGCCCAGGGAATCCTCTCATACTAGACTGGCTAGACTTCCTGTGGGGGTCTTTAGGGTCCTGACAGGGGCAGGGGAAGGAGGAGAAGAAATGACAGTGTTCAGGGATCTGGCTGGGGGCAGTTAGTGGGTTCCCACCCCATGCTTCTGTAGAGGGCCTTGCACTCCAAGACTGCTTTGAGATGGGGTTGTTCTTTGCCATGGGGTCTCCATGTCAATGCCTGACTCCTGAGGTCCCTTGAGGTGGGCACTCCTTCTTTACCACCTGCTTATCTTTCTGGGTTTCCTGTCTCAAGATTGCTATTCTCCATGCGTTTCTTTAGGACCTGTTCGTGGCCAAGGTTAAGTGATGGTCAACAGCAAGTGCAGCATTAGTGAAGGGTTCTATGTGGCCTTCCTTCATCATGCATTTGCTCCATGGCAGGCACCTTACTGCTTCCTCCAAAGCCAGCAATTTGTGCCAAGAACATTTGGTGCTGAGGTAGGGATGGAGAGGAGCCTGTGGATGGGGTTGGTTGGATTCTGGGGTGAACTACAGGGATCTTGGAGCTGCTGTCTTCAAAGTCACCCGTGTGTGACATCACTGGGGAGAGGGGCTGTGTCTTGGTGTGTTTCAGCAAAGTGCATAGGGCATGCAAGAGGTGGGTTTATAGACAGTTCTAGGAGGATGACTGAACTTGTCTGTGGATGCCAAACTGCTCAGAAGCAAAGACTTCAGATCATGTAGGGTTGAGGCAATACAGGGAGATGGCCAATGAGGGCATTGAAGCACTTTGGGGAGTCAGAAAATATATGCTTGGTGACTAGGCAAAAGAAACCGGTTCAGTTTCCAATTTCAGAATACAAGAAACATTTCTCCAAATAAAGGGACACTGGATGGGGAAGATGGTAATAGATAAGAAAGAAACATCTTGGACCAAGTTTTCTAACCAAGAACCTAGGCCTCAGCAGAGAAAGACATTGTACTATAGGCAGACCCCGGTCTAGGAAGGAGCTGGGGATTCAGAACTCGCCCTGGCACTCACTAGGCCTGGGATCCTAAGCCAGCCATTTTGCTTCTTTGGGCCTAAGTGTCTGTCTCTCCTCATCTGTCAGCAGAGGCTAGAAGGGGCCACATGGCTTGGAAACTATGTCTGCAAGCTGTTTGTGCACCCCACCGCTCAGGTAGGGGCTGCAAATTACTGTCAAGACCTGTTTCTTCCCTGCACACTGCCACTTGTAAGACATAAGCATTCCCTTCGCTGGGAAAGTGATAGCTTCCAGCCAGGCTCTGCTCAAACCTGTTCCCAGAGGTTAAAGGCTAATTATTAAGGCAGTTTAAGAAATGGACATTCCTCTCGCTCCTCGGATCCTCGTGTGTTCTGCTAACCTTAAGGCAGCAGCAGAGGGGGGCCGAAGGGGTGGGGAGGGGGCAAGGAGGTGGCCTCCTCTGACTGTGTCCAGCTCTCTGGGGTCGGTCCTTGAGCCACCCCCTCTGAGCTCACCACCTTTCTTTGGAGAAGGCCTCTGTCTGCACAAGGTCGCCTGGGTGTTCAGAGATGCAAGCGCCATTGAGGTCGCCCAGTTTATTGTCTGGCAGGTCCTCGGGCTTGGGGCAGAGCTTCAGGGCCCGGGAGATGAACACGTCCAAGTCGAACTGGGGGCTGGCACCTCCGTGGAGCGGGGCCGGGGGGCCAGGGGGCGCGGCAGAGAGGCGGCGCTCGGGACTACCAGGGGGCGGGCTGGCCGGCTCCGGGCCGCCCTGCGTGCTCCGGACCCACTGCGCGATCTCCAGGAAGAGGCTGGAGGGCTCGTCCTCGCGCGCCACCGCGTCCGCGGCCCCCGCGGCGGAAGGGGGAGCTCCGGCCGCCTGCTTCCAGTGCGACAGGTCCAGGATGAGCTTGGGCTCCGAGTAGTGGTGCGGCTTGTTGTCCCGCCACAGCAGCTTGTCCAGGTAGGAGGGGGACCCCACCTTGTAGTCGCAGGAGCGCCCGTAGTCGGCCTCGAAGGCGCGCTCCATGGACGAGTGCGAGTGCTCCAGGAAGCGCTCGGAGCTGCTCTGCGAGTCCTTGCGCGGGTCCACCTGCACGTCTTCGGCCAGCGGCGCCGAGCCCGCTCGAGGGTCGCGCTGCACCTCGCTCGCATCCTGGCAGCGGTCGGGACGCCAGTCCAGGTCCGACGAGAGGCTCACGGGATACCTGCAAGGGGGCAGACGCAGCACTCAGGTGGGTGTCCTCGTGGAGAGATCCACCGCCACCATCCTTGCCTGCCACTCACAAGCCGGCTCTTGACCCCTCCAGGTGCGAGGAAGACCCGCCCAGGCAAAGATGAGCCTCTCAAGGGATCCGCTAGGGGGAGGGATGGGTAAGCTCCCTGCTTGGTAGTGAATCAGAACCCTACACATGTTTCGTGGACGCTCACCATTTGCCACATATTCATTGTTTTAGGCATACCGAAGACAGCTGTGAACAAAGTCCCTGTCCCTACGCAACCTTCTGATGGATTCAGCCATGGAAGACTGATGCGCTGGAGCACCAGCAGCTGACACAGGGTCTTGCTTGGATGGACGGCCCTGCACGGGGCCCGGGCTTCCGCATTTCTAACGGGGCTCCCTGTCGATGAGTCCACACTTTTAGTGGCAAGTCCTAACGGATACTTCCAAACCTTGGCTCAGAACAGCTCACATGGGGGAATTAAAAATAAGTTTCAAGTCTGCCTTACCACCCGTCACTGCAGTTCTGGTTCAGTAGGTCTACATGGCCCTGCCTGGGCATGTTTGTGAACTCTCCCCAAGGAAAATCTAAGGTGCAGAACCCCTGCCCTAGTGGACCTGGACCGGTGCTCCGGAGCGCCGTGCTTCCATGCGGTGCAGATGGAACCCGCAGAAAGATCTCAGGCACCATCAGGGGAGGACAAAATCCCTGGGCTTCTGCCCTCTGCCAACTGCCCTGCAGCCAAGGAGGGTGGCGTCAGATAGCCAAGAGCACATGAGGGGCAGATGGTCATGCAGCAGTGTCAGCTCCGGCTGAGCCCCCCTTCTTGTGCCAGGTGTTCTGCCCACAGCCCTGGCGGGCAGGTTGGCAAGGAGCATGGAGGAGACAGCGGCTCCTAGCCAGCTGCTCCCTGAGCAGGAGGCCGGGCGCTCACATAGGACAACGATGGAGGGGAGGCTGGGCAGCACCAGCCCATAGACTATGGCTAGACAGACATTGTAAGGGCCAGAGCTGTTCACCTCCCAGGGGCACTACTGGGGCAGGACTGGTTTCCTGGAGCTCAGCCCTGCCTCTTCTCCTGGATGGCTTTGAAATTGCAGAGGACCTAGGAGAAATAGCTTGGGGAGCCCCTGCCTTTGCCTGCCTCATGTAAGAGCTGGCCGCCCATTAGTTATAGACTCTGTAGCAGCCTGGCAGACTTAGTGTCATCACCATGGCTATACAGACAGGAAACTAGCACACCCAGGGGACGAGGCAAGTCCTGTGGGACGGGCTTGCCTTTGTCATCTTTGTGATAGGGATGAAGGGCCGGGATCAGAGGCGTGCCAGCCTCAGCACTGACCACAGTTGAAGGGCAGTGACCTGAGGCACCCTGCCTACAGTTTTCACTTGGCATCAATTGTAGGCCACAGCCATAAGAAATATAGGATAAGCTGGCATGGTGGCTCATACCTTTAATCCCAGCACTCAGGAGGCAGAGATAGGAGGATCACAGTGAGTTCAAGGCCACCCTGAGACATCCTGGGCTGGTATGAGACTCAAAAAAAAAAAAATTAGAAAGAAAGAAATATAGTACAAATCTCATGAAGTCAACACCCTGTCCCCAAATTGTGTGGAGTGAAGAAGGGGAGGGGTCGAGAGTCTAGAGCAGGCCCAGCGTAGGGATTTCAAAAGAATCTTCATTAAGCTTTATTGGTAGGCAGCACTTGACAACAAGCCAGCAAATATGCCCCAAATAGCAGTTGCCCTGGCTCTCTCTTGGCACCTCCTCAATCTGAAACCTATCATCTGTCAAATGACTAAAAAGGAGAAATTGCTCATCCGTCATTTATGTAACTAGCTGTCACATTCCCATGGCAGCGGGGCTTCCAGTTAGGCCCCCTTGGAGTCACTGTGGCTGAGCCCTTCCTCCACTGCTATTTCTAAACTGAGCAGCTACTGGTGCTGCCTCCCAGAACTAGCAGATGGCAATGCCCAGACGTGTAGCTGCTGATCTAGGAAGGGTGGGATGGAAAAGGATCTATGAGATCACTAATGCTTCTACAGAAGCTGTTTAAAAATCTGTCTCCTACCCAACACTGACACATTGGCAGTAGCTACATTTGTCAAGGATCCCGAGAGCAAGTGCAATTAGCAGGGGAGTTCTACGAATGCTCTGCAGTGCCTGACATGGATGCATTGTGGGGAGGACTCTCCACAGGCCACTGATGCACTGTGTAACCTGGTGCCATTGTCATCCTCTGAGCAGCAGCATCTTTGTGCACAATAGTGATAATGGCCCTGTCAGAGGCACCAGTGCTGTGCAAGATGCAAAGTGTTTTGTAATGGTGAGGTCTGCTTTCTTGCCTTGCATTGTTATACTTAGCTTGCCACAGGCAAAAACTTGGGGATGTAGTTCACTGGCAGAACACTTGTCTAGCATGCCCAAGGCTCTCTGTTCCATCCCCAGGGCAAAATCCCATCCTGCTCCAAGCAAGATGCCACAGTAGGCACTCACTGGCACTTGCCCCTCATGCACACCAAGCCCCATATTCAGTGGCAAAGGAGAGCTGCAGTAGATGTCCTGAACAGTGGAAGGCCCTGGCACCCTCATGCACCACCCAGCTGGCCATTCACTAGGAGCCTGGGGACAGGAGCTAGGCAGGGAGCTAGCATGGGGAAAGCACCCAATAAACTCTACAGCCTGGGAGTCAGAGGGCAAGGTCATGGTCAGAGGCACAAGAGCAGTGGGAGAACAAGTCAACAGGGCTCTAGACACCAAGCCACAAGCCCTGGATCCGCACCTGTCCCAGTTGGAGAGCTGGCTCTGGCTGGCAGCCATTAGCAGGATGTCATCAATCTCATCCTCGATGCGGAAGGGGTGTTGCGAGGTGGGCTCATCCTCGGGGCAAGAGTATGGGCTCATGTAGGGGTGCTGCAGCCCCATCTCAGCTGTTAGGCGGTCCATGGGATTAAAGGTCAGGATCTTCTCCAGAAAGTCGATGGCTGTGGGGAGAAAACAGGACATGGAGGTCGTGCACTGACTGCCCTTGCCAAGCCTAGAAGAGTCCTCAACGTGGGGACACACTGCCTGGCATTTGGAACTTGAAAAGAAGTGGCTTTTTGGCTTTGTAAACAAGGTGACTTGTTAAAATTCTCATTATCGGGTAGGGACGATCAACGCCAGAGCCTGCCCCGAGTTTGGAGTTCTCCACACAGGTGTTGGGGACATGTGGGGTCAGTCCTGGGGCACAATGACTCAGTTCCACTGGGATCCACCACTTGGAAGACAGTTGGGACACATCCACTCCCTTTGTGTCAAGAGCTGGTGGGGTGAAGCCAGCACCCTGGGGGAGACCATCTCGTGAGAAGGTGTATGTGGAAGGTGAGGAGGGAAAGGGAGGGGCAGGACATAGCTCCTCTCAGAGCTTGATCTCTTTCCCCCGTATGTTGCTGCTGGAAGTCTCACAAACAAAGACTTGATTGATAATCAATAGTACCCAGGCAGAAGTCCCCTGCTCTGCCAGGCTTTTACCCATCACTGTCTGGGTCCAGGGGAGTTCTGAGCTTTAGAAACCTGGTGAAAGTACGCTTGGGAGCCCAGTCACAGGGGTAGCTTACAGGGAATTGCTCTAAGCTCAGCATCTCCCATGTCAGAAGGTGCTCTGGTTGGACAGCACCCTGCACCCTTGGGGCTGTTGTCCTTCCTCTGAGGTCATGCCAGGGCACAGCCTGACTTAGAAATTTGTAGTGCTTCTTGACCACTCATTTTCTAGCTCACACAATGTGGGGAATGTAGCTCAGCTCCAGGTTTGGGCTGCCTACCACCTAGGGGACTTCAGCCAGCACTATGAACCTGCCCCTTACAGCAGCCCTGGGTCTCATTGCAGGAAACAGCATCAGTGATTCGGGAAATCAATGGCTTCAGAAGGTCACCAGCTTCCCAAGAGGACAGAGTGCTGCTGTGCGGTCCTGGGCTAAAGGATTAGACAAGTGGCAGAGACTCTGAGCTCCCCAAAGCTCAGAGGGGCCGGGGCACAGGCTGCTGTGGAGGGTGTGCTTCAAACTGCTTAGGACTGAATACACAAAGCACTCCAGTCAGTGCTGGTCCTACGTAGCTCCAGGCTAGGCAGGTCATTCTTGCATGGGACCCCATCTGGTGTCAGGAGGCAACAGGGCATTAGAGTCCTAAATTCTAGTGCATACACCCTGCTGTTATCATCACTGACAAAAGACCAATGAATCAGCCAGGTGTGGTGGCACAGGCCTTTAATCCCAGCACTTGGGAGGCAGAGGTAGGAGGTTTGCCGTGAGTTCGAGGCCACTCTGAGACTACATAGTTAATTCCAGGTCATCCTGGGCCAGAGTGAGAACCTACCTCGAAAAACCAAAAAAAAAAAGAGCAGTGATTCCTGGAGTGTAGAGTTGTTGGGCACTGCCAGGCACAGGCTGGCGCCTTCGGGAGAGGGGCCTGAGCTTTCAGGCATGGCTAAGGACCCCCAGGCTGCAGGAGGCCACTCCCTCTCCAAGCCCAGCACACCTAAACTTAGGCTCTGCCTATAGCCCTGTAACCTTTGGCCAGTTGCCTAGGAAACTCCTTGTTAGCCTTCACACAGCCCATCTTCCTGAGATCCTAGATCACCTGACCCCTCCCTCCCATTGCCTACATGTTAGAATTGATGCCCCTTAGGCTAATTAGGCATCAGAAATGAACTTAGTATGTCCAATCCCTTTAGAACCCTCTCCCACCCTCAGATGTTTATAAACCCATTTCACTGACAGTAAACTGAGAGCGCTGTTTAACTATCTCCCCAGAGTGTTTCTCTCATCATGCGCTCACCCACCCTCGGTCGCCTGGGCGCCTTTGGGGACCATGGCCGAGCCCCAGAGGACACAGGAGCCCTCAGAGTCCTAGCTCCAGGCTGCTTCCCAGACTACCTATGGGAAAAAGGGGGTGAGATCATCTTCACCTTTCCCATTGACAGCTTGACTTCCGGCCAAGACAGAAAATTTCTTCCTCCTATCACTCCTAGATCCACCCCCTTTAACTTCACTCCTGAACCCAGCTCTGGGGTCACTGGCCCCCTTAATCTCTTTTCTTCAGCAAGTCTCTTCTGTCCTGTGATTGTCTCCTACTTCAAGGCAGTGGACTGTCCCCTGCAAATTCTCACTGCTGGCACCCCACTGACCTACCTCTCCACACCTCTCTTGGAGAGAGTGCAGCTATAGTTGCTGCTGATGGCAGGGAGTGGTGAATTATTCCATTTCAAGCCTGACCCACCCAAATCGACAGCAGAAATCTTGCTTCCTGTCACGGCTTCTGCTGGAAGTGGCTGCCCGGGGTGACCTTAGCCTGGGTTCAGGGCACAGCCATTCAAACTCTCTCCCAGGTGTTTTAAAGGCAAGTTTTGCATAGAAAGGTTTATGTATTTTCATGCCTCTGGTCCAGGTTTTCTGGAACAATTCCCAGGAGCACCTCTGGAAAGTGGGAGGCAGGTCACCTCAGGCCCTCCTCCTGCTTCACCCACCACATCCCCTCTACCTGTTGTGCCAGCTTTGCTCATCCTCATCTCCTTGGGCATAATATCCATTTGTACATCTATCAAAATGGTTGTCCCCATCACGGTCTCAGGCCAGCCTCCCTCATCCTGCACCTGTCACATGATGGCCATTTGGGCTGTCCAGGGTTCTTGTAACTTAGTCTAAGTCTCTTGCCTTCTGAGGCTATAGCCAGGTGGACCTCTGAGCATCTTCCTGGCCTGGTGGCTTCAAATGAGCAGAAGAGGGAGAAAACTTGGGGGCCCCGCTGGGCTCTTTCTCACATTGCTAGTTCAATTGCATGATTCCTCATGGCCTCAAGGCCAGAGGCCAATTGGGGTTACTTTCAAGGAGAGAGGCAGACAGGGGAACATTGCTTAGAGCTGCACAGTGTAGTAAGGCCAGCTGGGCTTGAGGGAGCATCTGGTTAGTTCCAGGGTTCAGTGTGGGTGCAGCAGCTGGGCTTCGGCTCCCTAGCCTCCCCATAGCCTCCTAGCCCCGTTCACCTCTCCAGAGTCACCACCACACTCAGTTGTGTGACCGATCTCACAACCAGAGCTCTCCACTTCCTCTGCCCAGCCTCTCTGACTCTCCCAGCCTCAGCACTCGGAAGGTCCCTAAGGATGCTCTCCTTGCCTCTCAGACTCATCTGCGATGGGGCTCCTTGTCTTCGAGCTGGACTGCTTCACGTCCTTTTGAATTCCTGTCCCTAATGCAGGCTCCTTGTGTCAGGGGATTAATGAATGTTGGCTGACAATGGTGAGGTGCTTTGTCTATTAACCACCGACTCAGATTCGGGAGACAAGCGCATCTCAGTCAGAGCCACGTCAGCAAAGGACTTTGGTGTGCCGTGTGGGGCTGCCTGAGGGAGAGACGGCATGGGTGATGCAGTCTTGATCCTGAATTCCTGGAGCAAAGGCACTTGCTCTGTTTTCCCATCATTTTCCAGGGAAACAGGGCCACACCCTACGCTGGCAGCTCCATGACAGAGGTATTTTGTCCCTGGGTGACCCTGTGAGCAATTCTACCATACTGACCTGGACCATCTGCCTTCGGATCACTGTGTTAGAAAGAAAGAAGCTTCATAAACTTTTTTTCCAATAAGAAATAAATCTTTTAAAAATTTTATTTATGTGTTTATTTGAGAGAGAAGGGGGAGGGAGAAAGAGGCAGATAAGAGAGTGAGCATGGGCACACCAGGACCTCCAGCCCCTGCAAATGAACTCCAAATACGTGACCCACCTTGTGCATCTGGCTTTACATGGGTCCTGTGGAA
Organism: Jaculus jaculus; assembly: GCF_020740685.1. Classification (NCBI taxonomy): domain Eukaryota; kingdom Metazoa; phylum Chordata; class Mammalia; order Rodentia; family Dipodidae; genus Jaculus; species Jaculus jaculus. The sequence continues at coordinate 39,185,964 of NC_059103.1, forward strand.
TCAAACCTGGGTCCTTTGGCTTTGCAGACAAGTGCCGTAACCACTAAGCCGTGTCTCCAGCCCAAGAAATAAATCTTATTTAAGCAATTGGGAATTTGGGTTTCTCTTATAGTTGGGTGAACTCAGATCCTACCTACATGAGGGCTTCTTAAGGAAGCTTTAGGTATGAGACTCAGTGATAATAGTAACATCTATGAATTAGAAAGCAACTATCCCGTGCCATAATGCTTTGCTGATTCTATGCTACTTAATTGTTACAACCATCCTATTAGGGGTTGGATTTGACACGTCCCCAGAGTCAGGTGCTGAGGGCTGGTCCTGTGTTCAGGGTTGTTCAGACTTGGAGCTTTGGGAAAATGACTGGATCAGGATGGCTCTGACCTAACCATGGCACTGCCCCACCAATGCATTGTCAACTGAATGCACCACTGGAGGTGAGGAAGCTAGAAAGATGTCTCTTAGTCAGGTGTGGTGGCACACACTTTTAATCCCAGCACTCGGCATGCAGAGGTAGGAGAATCACTGTGAAATCAAAGCCACCCTGAGACTACATAGGACACAGGTTCAATTCCTCAGTACCCACATAAGCCAGATGCACAAGGTGGCACATGTGTCTGGAATTTGTTTGCACTGGCTGGTAGCCCTGGTGTGCCCATTCTCTCTTTCTCCATCTGCCTCTCTCGTTCTCTGTCAAATAAATAGCTAAATAAATTTTAAAATGGTGTATCTGTTCCTTATGCTCTTGTGTTCTCTCTCTCTCATTAGTTGAAGGAATAATTCCATTATACAAACATCAGTTAAAAATTGGTTACATACAACTGACCTGCTGCTACTAAGATCTTGTGTCCTGAGGATTTTCATGAATTACAGAAACTTTCCTTAGATTCACCATTATAAAAAAATTTGGGAAGGATAAAGGTTTTTTGATCTTATGTGATATAAAATCAGGGTGATCAGGTGGCCCAAAGTGTGGCTTTGGCTTTTTGAAAAATCTTTGTATTGACAACCTCTGTACATACGCACAGTACACTATAATGATAATCCCCTCCTACCACCGTTTTTTGCCCCCCTTCTCTCTCAACTCTCCACTACTTTCTTCTTCCTGTTCTATTTTGTTTACTTATTTATTTATTTGAGAGAGAGAGAGAGAGAGAAAGAGAGAGAGAATAGGCACACCAGGCCCTGATAGGGGGTCAGGTAGCTCTTTTGGGCAGTTAGGGTGACTGGGCCCCTGAAAGTTAAAAAAAATAAATCAGGAATGTCTTTGGGCCTTTCCTTGCAGAGAGATCAAAGTATGATCCGAATTCTTATCTCTTTCCCAGATCTGTTTTTCCATAAACAACCTGGGCCCCTCGTGGGAGGGAGGTCATTCCTAGGATTTAAACATTATTGTTGGTCAAATTCATCCCCCAGAACTTGGTGTCATGGCTAGCCTCTTCCTGAGACAGCCCCTAGCCCAGACCCATTGCTGTTCCTCTGGCTCACTTGAGCCTGAATGCAGGATCCACCTCCATAAAGTTATAAATGCATTTTCAAGGGGAGGGCATGCTCTCTGAGCAGCCTGATCTCTTGGGACCCTCCACTGCTGGTGAGCCCCCTCACCTTTACCCTCCACATGGGCTCTTTACCCATTCTCCAGCTCCCCGCAGGGCAGGAGCTCGTTGAACTTTCTTTTCTCTCCATGGTTTCCCAGACCCTCTATGTAAGATCCCTAGCCACATGGGCGCCTTTCTTTGGCTCTGTACTTCCCTCAATAAACATAATTATTTAATAATTATCCTTCTCAGTCTTGTTTCATTTAATTCTTTGATTAAAAATAGATACAGACTTAAGGTTTAGTGTTCAATGACTTTCCTGAACGCCTAGCACCCTGTTACAGGCCTCTGACCGTTGCAAATGAACTCCAGATACATGCGTCACCTTGTGCATCTGGCTTATGTGGGTATTAGGAAATCAAACCTGGGACCTTAGGCTTTGTTGGCAAGCATCTGAACCATCAAGCCATGCCTCCAGCCTCCCCTCCCACCCCCATTCTATTTTGATGTCATCATTTCCCCCTTTGTTATCCAGGTCTATTATGCAGCCACTGTAAGGTCATAAAACGTGTAGCCCAAACTGGCCTTGACCTCCTGATCCTCCTTGCTTCTATTCTTCAGCAGTTCCCTACCAGTGTGTGCCAGCACATCCAGCTCTTGCGCTCTTTCTCTGACTGTCTTTCACGATATATCTCTTTATCTCTCTCGTTCCTCTCGCTCATGCCTGGATCATGCGGTGAGCAGCTCTGCTCTGTCACGTGCCCTGCGCTACCTCACCCCAGACCAGGAACAACGGAGCTCAGTGATCCCGGACTGAAGCTTCTGAAACTGTCGGTCAAAATTAACCTTCCCTCCTTTTGTTTTTTTCATGTATTTTGTCATAGGGAGGAAAGATGACTAACATATATTCTAAGTGTTCCATATTATTATGACTATTTTCAATTACGGAAATTAAGATTCCAAAAGGTTAAATAGCTTGACCAAGACCACAGAGCTAGGCAGTGGGAAGCTAGAATTAACATGAGCCTGGCTGTTAAGCTAAGAATGTGCCCATGCCTCTCTAGAGAAGAAAAAGAGGGATGAAGAAAGGGAGTGAGGATGTCAAGGAAGAAGGATGAGGAGAGGAAGTCAAGTTGGAGTAGGGCATGGAGGAACACGACTGCCTTGTGGCTGCCATTGGGCTCCAGCCCAGAGGACAGGAACCTGCAGCTTCAAAGTTGAGGTTGAACATCCCTTTTCCGAAGTGTTTGTAAGTAACCTGAATTTTGATTCAGATGTCAGATATTTTCTGGGCATAAACCAAACAATCAAAAAAAAAAAAAATAAAACCACCCAAAAATATTGTGTAGTCTTAAATGGTTAAGGAGTCTCTAACCTCAGAATCTGAAATACCAAATGCTACAAAACTTGAATCCTTTTGAGCAGAGACATCATGACTTATAGCTGAGGCAAACACCCACTGCTGGGGGGCCTCAAGGTCTGCATCCCAAGGCCATGTCTTCCTTTGTGGAGGGAGGGCTGCCGGCCCCTGCCTCAGGGGAAGCCAGAGTCCAGCCCGTCGGAATGGGGCCCTGATGCAGGCTCGGATACCTTCACTGTTGACCTCGGGAAGCAGCTTGCGCAGAGGCCTCTTCACCTCCCAGGTGCTGTTGACGAAGGAGGGCATCACTCTGAGCAGCTCGTCCTTGTCCTCCTCTCGGGTCACGGGGATGGTCTCCAGGATGAGCTGCATCTGCTCCAGCTCGTGAGCCCCTGGCAAGGCAAACGCCACACGGTTAAGCTGCTTCCCCAGGGAGCTGCGCGTGCTCGGGGCAGGGCAGGGAGCCGGCGCGGCTCCCGGGGCACTGGCATCACTAAGCTGGGGGACCTAGGTTCTTGCCTTCACTTTACCATCTACTCACTGGTAAATGTAGGCAGAAGGAGTCTGAGTGTTTGAATGTGAAATGGTCCCCAAATGCACATGTTTGAACCTCCCTGAGTGGTGATACTGTGTGTGTGTGTGTGGGGGGGGGTTGGAACCATTGAGATATAAGGCCTAGTTGGCAACACAGGCCACTGGCGGTGTAGCCCCATTTCCTGCCCAAACTTTCTGCTTCTTGTCCCCTGCCGAGATGTGAGCCAGATATAGGGCAGGCTGCCACAGACCTTCCCACCATGAGGCTGTAAGCCCAAACTAAACTTTGCTCCCTTACTGCTCCCGTCAGGAATTCTGTCACAGTGACAAGAGAGGTAAGTGATGTAGGCTTGCACCGAGTGGTCCCCAAGGCCCTGTGGTCCAGTCCTCTAGCACGCATGCTCTGGAGCAGGCGTTTCATCCAGACACGGCCACCGCTAAGGAGAGGGAAGCGGTCCTTTCAGGACTCTGCCAGAGCCCCACCACCCTGGAGCTCACGATTCAGCGAGACTGGCCAGACAGGGGAGATCCTTCCGTCTGCTTCCCAGTGCCCAGCTTTTACGTGTTGAGGACCTGAACTCAGGTCCTTGCCTGTGCAGCAAGCACTTTACTGACGACTTTACTGACAGAGCTATCTCCCCAGCCCCAGTGGTTCTTGTCTATAAGGAAATTCAGTCTGCGAAGCTCAGCAGCTCAATTCATCGTCCAAGTGACCACTGACCATGGACAGCATCCACACTCTGACACGTGTTAGTCCTGGTCAGGGCTGTCGCTCTGATGTCAGGCTGTCCTGGCCTTCCTTCTCTCCTTTGAGCCCAAGTGGCTTTTCCATTTACCGCTGCCAGACTTTATCCCCAGCCACACCTCTACTTCCTCCTGAAGCATCTCTGGCCATCCTCTTGTCCAGAGAGCCCTTCTCCACCTACTGGCTACTGAAGAGCCCCAGGCTTCCACAAGCTGGTGGTCTGCAGTAGGGGATGTTCCTAGGGTATGTTTTCCCATGCCCTTCCTATCATGTCCTATGTAGCACCAAGCATATTCAGAAGCTGTGACTGACCCCCACAGCCCTGGGGTCCACACTGAAGGATACCTTTGGTCTCTGCAGTAAGCTCAGGGCGGGTCAGCTCAGGCCTCTGGGAGCCTCCTCTCAAAACAAGCATTCCCCTCCACTCTCTGACCAGACACAAGGCCAATGGTGATCAACTTGAAGGCAGATGATGGCACCTGGCTCTTCAGATTCTGACCTCTCTCCTTGGACATACAGCTCAGCAATGCAGGCCTGGGTTTGGAGTCACTTCTTCAATAAGGGGTGATCTGGGAGGAACTGGCCCACTGGCTTTGCTTGTGAGATCCTGCCATGGACCTTGCTGGTGGAGGCTGGGGGATTTCCATACTGTGGTGGAGCAGATGGCAAGAGCTCTGATGGCAGACAGCCCTGGAGGCAGGCGTGGTTCCCCACCTTCTCTCTTGCCCCCACCCCTTGTGGAAAGAGGATGACCACGGACACTTGGAATGCCTACTGTGAGGAAGGAACCCAGTCTGATGGCACAGAGAAGGCCTTGTCTCTCAGTAGATGCTTAATAAACTGTGGCTTCCTCTACCTTCTAGGAGCTGGGGAACCCTGACTTTTCTCTGAGAGAAGCTGATGAATAAACCCACGTACAGGATTGATGCTCTCACTGTCCCTGTGATCTTTGGTGGCTGATGTCACTTGGGGATGGCATATTAACTTGGAGTTTACTAAGGAACCCCTAAAATGGGAGGGCATGCTGCTGCTAAAACCCCTCCCTCTCTTTCCTTTCTGACCATGTCCTCAGGGTCAAAAGACAACCAAACCAGCTGTTTGCTTCCCTGCCGCCCTTGAAACAAGGGCTCTGATGGTTACTCCCGGATGGGTGGGTGTCACCATGGCACTCCAACAGTGACAGTCCAGAGCATGTCTGCAAAGCTAGCCAGAGGGGCTAAGGCGAAGCTAGAATCTGAGAGCCAGGGACAGCAGTATGTGGGGCTAGGGATGGAAACTTCAGGAGGGTGGAGGGAGCAGGGTGAGAAGCAAGTGCAGAGAGGCTGGAGAGCCAGCCCAGGAGTAGAGCCTCAAGGAGGAGCTAGCGAGCCCCTTCTGAGCAGCCTGACAGGATGAGGCTACAGTGGGCTCTGCTGGATTTAAGAACAGAGCCAAGTCTGTGGTCTGGATGCAGGTGGCTTCTATGGGTTAGAGGACATGGGTTTGTGTACAGTTTAGGTATGAAGTGTCCCTCCCCACAGGCTCGTGGGTTGAAGGCGTGGCTCCGGCTAGTGATGCTACAGAGAGGTGACTGGGCCATCAATGGCTTAATCCCCTGATGAGGTCACCGCTGAGCGGATTACCAGGAGGTGGGGTCTAGGAGGACGTAGGTTGCTGGAAGCATACCTTTGAGGCCGTACCTTATCCCTAGAGCTCTGCTCTTTCTTTCTCTCTGCTTTTCCCCACCAAGCCTTTCTCCTATGCTCTTTCTGCCTTGTCACATGCATGAACCCAATGTAGCCAGCTGATCCCAGTCTGAAACTTAGTCAAAAGAAATTTTTCTTTAAGTAGCTTGTGTACAGTATCTTGTTACAGTCATGCAAAATGATTACTATGGAGGGATTATGAGATGTACTGTAGATGGAGCTGGTGGAGAGCAAGCAAAGAGAGCGAGGGCTCTTCCAGTCCAGGGGAGAGGCAGCGGGAGGAGGACAAAGTACCGTGGGAGCACCAAGGGGGATGAGGCTACCATGCGGGGTTATCAAAGACATCACGGAAGACGGGGCATGCCCGGGGCTTGAAGGGCCCATAGATTTCTGTTCTTTTTTTTTTTTTTTTTTTTTTTGGTTTTTCGAGGTAGAGTCTTACTCGCTCAGGCTGACCTGGAATTCACTATATAGTCTCAAGGTGGCCTCAGACTCACGGTGATCCCTCTACTTCTGCTTCCCAAGTGCTGGGATTAAAGACATGCGCCACCATGCCCAGCAGGTCCATAGATTTTTAAGCAGAGAAGAGTATTTTTGTGTGACAAAGTGAACAAAAAATTATGATGGGCTAGAAAAGCTTCAGTATGGCTACAAGACAAAGAGCACAGTGTTAGAGAAAGGGAGGAGAAAGAGCTTGAAATGTAAAGTGGGTGACTTCAGCAGTCCGTCTGAAAGTGTAGTGTATCTTAGTCCACTCAAGCTGCTATAACAAAATATTCTAGGCTCAGTGTCTCAGAAACTACAGACACTTGTTCTTTCCAGCTGGAGACTGGAACAAGACACAGGCACTGACAGATTTACTGGCTGGCGAAGGGCTTGTTCCTCATAGACGGTGTCTTCTTGATACCTCTTCTTACGGTATAAAGGAAGAGGGAGCTCTCTTGCTACCTCCTTTATAAGGACACAAATTCCTAAGTCTTCTCCAAGCCTTATTCCAATAGAACCAGGCTGGGGTGATGGATTAAGACAGGATTTCAATATGATTTTAGGGGGACACAAATATCTAGACCGAAGCAAAATACTTATTGGTTCCAAAACATCTGTGCCACAAGGCTAATAATTACAGTCTTTACAGTGCCTTTGCATGAAATTAGAACATGCCTACAAACGTACCATAAATGCCAAAGAAGTTACTTCAGAAAAGAGTAGCATGTCTTGGGACCAGCATGTGTTTTGACTCAGCTTTCCTGTTTTACAGAATGGTACTGGAAGAGTAGGCACGCAACCGGGTTAGCAACTCACCAGCAAAGAGCATTCTCCCCGTGAGCATCTCGGCTAGGATGCAGCCAGCAGCCCACATGTCAATGGCTTTTGTGTAGTTGTTGGGGGACAGGAGCAGTCGTGGAGAGCGGTACCATTTTGTCACCAGTCCCTCTGACAGATAACCCTGAAAGACAAAGTTCCCATCCACTGATCAGTGATTTTCAGGTATCACCCTTTCATGTGTCATATGGTTTCCCCTCCTAGTGAGACAGTGACCCTTTCAGAATCACCTTCGGGCCCATTTTTGGGTGAAGGTAAGTGGTGTGTAACTATTTCTTCCAAATAGAAACATTCCCTCCTGGAGGGTGGCTCCAGAAGACCCTGGAAGTAAACAAAGCTTATATTTCAGGGGTGCCTGAAACTGACACGTAGGAAACCCCAATAAATTCATTGGTTCACTAAGCTAGACTTGGGAGGAATCATTGTTATGTATTTGTTTGCTTATTGTATGTATGTATGTGTGTTTGTTGTCAGCGAATTGATGTTTTTTCATGTCTTTCCAGAAAAAGTTAACACAAATGGGTCCATGGGAGAGTCTGGGGTTGGCCTTATTATTTTCTGTTGCCATGCTCACTCTGGCGTCTAGCTTTTCCTTTGTGCTGATATAAAGAGTATCAGAGTCCCAGGTTAAAGCAGATGAAAAATGAGGAAACCCAAATACCCAGGAGATTTAATCTATTAATCTGAAGTCTCTTCATTTGTTGGGCAAAGGCTAGAGCTCTAAATTATGACAGAGCTCTCTGCTCTCCATGGTCATCTTTCTTCAGAGCAAGGCCCAGACTGGCAGAAGGAAGACACTTCTATACATTACAATGATGTGTACATTCTGCTGTTCACCCATGTAGCAGACAGCCTCAGGTTTGCTGAGATGAACTTCCAGACCAGGCACAGTTATGGAGGAAGGGATTTATTGATGCTTACAGATCCAGGAGAAGTTCCATAATGGCAGAAGAAGCTGGCCTGCGTCCATAGCACCAAACACACAGAAAGAAGCACAAGCCAAAAGCCAAAAGCCACACAGCATAGCATACTTCAGGAACTCCTGCTAGGCACACTTTGAATATCTTTAGATTGAAATCTGAAAGCCACCACCACCACACCTTAAGATCCGCCCAGTGACACCACCTCCAGCCAGGTGGCTGCAGATGCAAACTACAAACTAATAAAAAAAACTGAATATACTGGGAGCCATCTATTCAAACCACCACAATCCATTATTCTTGGTTCATACCTCTGCCATTAAAGACCAGAATTCCTCTAGGAAGCATGTCTCAAACACTTAAATCTTCCTCGACCTTCTGTCTTGGAACTGACCATAAAGAAATTCTCTGACCCACCCTCATCAATAATTGGTTACAAGGCTTTCCTTATTCCTGAGTGTGTTAGTATTTGGGTTTTTGTTTTTGTTTTCCATGGTAGAGTGTTGCTCTAGCCCAGGCTGACCTGAAATTCACTCAGTAGTCTCAGGGTGGCCTCGAATTCAAGGCGATCCTCCTACCTCTGCCTCCTGAGGATTAAAGGCATCTCCATCATGCCTGGCTGGTTTTATGTTCTTTTTTTTTTTTTAATCCATCCACTTTTCTACACAGTTGTCTATGTTTCCATCATGCTTATCCAATGAAGACTCCATGAAAGGACAGGGCTGGAAGAGCTTCCATATAGATGAACATGTGGGATTTTCTAGAAGGTGGTGCGTCCAGAGAGGATATAGAAGCCCCATGCCCCTCCCCCCATACTTCATCCACCGCATCTCTTCATCTGTGTTCTGTGTAAGGTCTGTTATAATAACCCTGTCAGTGTGTTTCCCTAAGGTTCGGAGCGGCTCTAAAAAACTAACTAACCCAAGGAAGGGTTCATGAAAACCTAGATTGCCAGCTCCAGTCCCAAGGACCTGGACTTGGTATGGGCATCTGGGCACTGTGAAACTGATGCTGTCTGTGGGTGGACAGCGTCCAGACTGAATTGACTACCCAGTCCCAGTTGGTGGCCCTGTAGAATCACTTGCTTGCTGACCTCTTGCCATACCTTTTGGAGTCACAGAAGTGATGCAGGTAGGGAGAAGACAGGAGGAGGAAGTGTGTAAGCTGGTTTTCCTCTCCATCTGTGTACCCTTAGCTGGAAATGACTGGAGCCAGCCCCTCCCAGCTCTGACCTCCATGTCTTACCAGAATAAACTCTTCATAGAGTTAGAAGCTGCAACTCTCTCTCCTTCTGCATGCCCCAGTGGACCTCCTCAGACTCACAGCCCTACCTGGTTAACACCCTCAGGCCATACCCTCGTTGGAACCCCCAGTTCTGTCACCCCACCTCTTCCTTGAAACAATGGATGACATATGCCTCCTGGGAGCAGCTCTAGCTTGTTCTGTGGATTCCTCTGCATTGCCTAGCCTTGTGCCTGCTTCCTAGGAAGTGTGACTAAGCCCTGTGAAGAACTAAAAGAAGGCTTAGTACAGCCTGGCTCGTGTGGCCTGAGTCCCATTTAACCTGAGGCAACTTCTGAAGGGCCTGTTTGTTCTCATCGTTGATACACTCCTTCTCCTCACAGACAGCTCTAGTTCTCACTTTGAAAGGTGCCTAGAGAAACTATAGGCTGATAGTTATTCACATTTTGTCTTGTTCCAAAAAGAATTAGCAGATAGAAATAGCAGTCTATTTATTTATGTATTTCCAGGCAGAGAGAGATAGAAGACTGACAGAGAGAATGGGCCAGCCACTGCAAATAAACTCCAGATGCATGGGCCACCATGTGCATCTGTCTTTATGTGGGTCCTGGGGAATCAAGCCTAGGGTGAACCTGGGACCAGCAGGCTTTATAAGTGAATGCTTTTTAATGACCGAGCCATCTCCCCAGCCCATAGTTTAACAATTCAAAGTAAGGTTTGTTGAGGTACAATTTCCATAGGTAAAATCTGCCCTTACAATGTATGGTTCTGATTTTGTTTCTTTGAAGCAAGCCCAACAGACTAGCCTTACACTTTTTGTTTTTTCAAAAAGATTTATTTTTATTTATTTATTAGGGATAGAAAGAGGGGCGGGGAAGAGAAAGAGAGAGTGAGAATGGGCATGTCAGGGCCTCTAGCCACTGCAAACAAGCTCCAGATGCATGTGCCACCATGTGCATCTAGCTTATGTGGGACCTGGAGAATTGAACTTGGGTCCTCAGGCTTCAAAGGCACGTGCCTTAACTGCTAAGCCATCTCTCCAGCCCCTAGCCTTTTTTTTTTTTAAATGAGAGAGAGAGAATTGATGTAACATGGCCTCTAGCCATTATAATGGACCTCCAGTTGCATGCGCCACCTTATGTGCACGTGCAACCTTGCACACTTGCATCACGTTGTGTGCCTGGCTTATGTGGGACCTGCCGAGTTAAACATGAATCCTTAGGACTCGTAGGCAAGTGCCTTAACCACTAAGTCATCTTTCCAGCCCCAGTTTTGAGTTTTGACAAGCATAGATAATCATATCTCTACTATGGTAATCATGGTATTTCATAGTTCCATTATCTCAAACAATTTCCTCATGTTTCCTTTGCCAGTCGTAGCTCTAGCCCCTGGAAATCCCTGGATTTTTTTGCTTTTTGAGTTAAGGGCTCATTATATTGCTCAGGTTGGCCTCAAACTCTTGATCCTCCTGCTTCTGCCTTCTGAGCACGGGATTACAAGTGCGTCCCACTATGCTCAGGCTTCCCCTGACTTTACTTTTCTAGGATGCAATATGAATGAAACCACAGTCTATAGTCTTCTGAGTCTGAATTCTTTTACTTAGCATAACACACACATCAGAGATACCCTCGTGTGTACAGTAGTTTGTTAGGAATGTAAGTGTGATTCTAGCAATTACAGAGACAAGTCAACTGTCTATGGAAGCTCTTTACTTCAGTTTGGGTGGATTACACAGAAAGAATGGCTTGATTTTATATTCCAGCCAGAGGGTGAGATTGTAAGGGGAAGATAAAGCAAAGAGGACCTAGAGGGGAGACAGTTTAAGAAGAGTTTTATCTGATAAGCCAATGAATAATCTTATACAGGATGGAATGTTCTGGAATTAATCTATTTAGCTATAGAGTCTGGGCTGGAGAAAAGTAGAGACACAGCTTCCTTCTGAGCCATCTACCCTGAGGGATGTTCATTGATGTGACAAGGCGCCCTACGGCTAGAATTTTGGACACTGTTGTGATAGAAGCTAAGGAAGTTATGCCTTGGCTCTTCCTTATCCTTCACTGAAAATCAAGAAATTGGACTGGGGAGATGGCTCAGTGGTTAAAGGAGCTTGTTTGCAAAGCCTTCCAGCCTGGGTTTGATTCCCTAGTACTCACATAAAGCGAGATGGACAAGATGGTGCATGAATCTGGAGTTCGTTTGCAATACAAGAGGTCTTGGTGTGCCCATTCCATTCCATTCCTCTCTCTCTCTCTCTCCCCTCACAAATAAATAAAAACATCGCTGTTCCGTCCAAAACATTACAGGCTGTTGCCAAGGCCCTTGGTTTTCCATGAGTAATAGATGGTAAGACCCTGTTGTTGAAGACTTCACATGCCTGGGTGGCAAGGTCACTGAGAAGTCAAGCTGGTGCTGAGCTGAAAACCTTCTCCCTTTAGCCCAGCTGACTGAAAGCTGGAAAAAGCTGTACTGCATGCAGCCCTATGGGAGACAGAAGTCATCAGTGGTGAAAATAGTGGACATTGGAAGCCTCAAGTTCAGCCAGACAGGCCAAATGACTGAATGGGTGCAATAGTGGCATGTCTGCTCTGTGGGAAACCAACTGCTCTCTAATTGGACTGAAGGCCCTCTCTATGGGAGGGAATACATGCCTTGTACTGGAAACCTAATCAAAAGCCTGTGGCAGGAGAGGTCACGAGCCTTAGGGGTTTTAAGCCTGCTCTTGTCTGGCTAAATGCATATATTATTCTCACCAAACTGCCCTGAAAGCACTACAGTTAATGTTCATATTCATATATTAATGCTACTCTCATGTTTGGTTAGAGAAGCTTCTCTTTTCAGGCGGTGGTGACCAGTGATGACCCAAAAGACAGCTGAGAAAAGTGCTGAGAAGTGACAGAGGAGTGTCCAGCACTGAAATATCTCTATCACACCTTCCAAGGCTCAGGGTCCATTGCTGAATAGGTGGCAGAAAGAATGTAAGATCCAAAGGAAGGGTACATTCCTTACAATGCAACTGTTGAGACAGAAATTGGCCTCGATATACATGACCTTGCAGTGCCTAGCAATACCTTCACAAGACCCTCATAATAGGAGAAAAAGATGATGACATCAAAATAAAAGAGAAGACAGGCGTGGTGGCGCACGCCTTTAATCCCAGCACTCAGGAGGCAGAGGTAGGAGGATCACTGTGAGTTTGAGGCCACCCTGAGACTTCATAGTGAATTCCAGGTCAGCCTGAACTAGAGTGAGACCCTACCTCGAAGAACAAAACAAAACAAAAATAAATAAATAAGTAAAATAAAAGAGAGACTAATGGAGAGAAGGAAGGGATATGATGGAGAATGGAGTTGTGAAGGGAAAGTGGGGGAGGGGAGGGAATGATTATGGTTTATGGTCTGTAAGTATGGGAGTTGTCTCAAAAATTAAAAGAAAAACCACTGGAGCTGGTCTGGAGAGATGGCTTAGTAGTTAAGGCACTTGCCTGAGAAAACTGGGGACTTATGTTCAACTCTCCAGATCCCATGTAAGCCAGATGCACAAGGTCATGTAAGTGCAAAGGGTCGCACATGCACACAAGGTGGCACATGGGTCTGGAGTTTGACTGCAGTGGCTGGAGGCTGAGGGGTGCCAACTCTCTCTCTCTCCCATTAAAACAAAAATAAAAACATTGGAGCTGGACATGGTGGCATACAACTTTCATCCCAACACTTAGGAGGCTGAGGTAGAAGGATTTCTGGGAGTTCGAGCCTAGCCTTGGCTATAGCATGAGTTCCAGGTCAGCCTGGGCTAGAGTGAGGCCCTACCTTGAAAACAACGTAGGTATGTATAAGAAATCTAAGTTGGTGGTAGCTACTCCTTATTTCCCTGTGGCTACTGCCCCTTTGAAGTCTGGAAAATGTGAAGGGAACTTATGGATGTGTTTTCAGAAGCCACAAGACATGGGGATTCCTGAAGCTGCAGTGTCTTCCTCTAAGCCATGGCACAAGAGAAGCTGTGGAAAGGCCAGACGAGACGAACAGGAGGCTCCATTCCTCAGTGTACGTGATGGACACTAGAGACTCAGGAGTCTTGCCAGCAGCCCTGATGAGTCCTGGGGGACTGAGTTAAGTTTGGAGGCCACAACACTGTACTAGTGATCTAAAGGCCAAAGACCAGTCTCAGCTGAATGGTCAGGGTGAAGCTCAGAATATTCTAGGGGGAAAAAAAAAATAACAAATGTCTTGGCACAGAGACTCAATTTGTCATCAAGGCTCAGAATCTTTAAGAGAGATCCTCCGACCACCTTTCTACCTTGCAGCTCCTCAGCTGGGTGTTCAGTGCATGCCCCCGCCCCCAGACTGGGCGGGAGGGTGGGGGACACGTGCAAGTACTGACTGAATGTGGGTGGCACACGCTGGGGCCAGGCTGTCATGCGGGACTGGGAGGCATCACTGCTCTAAGAAGACATGAATCCGGGCTGGAGAGATGGCTTAGCGGCTAAGCGCTTGCCTGTGAAGCCTAAGGACCCCGGTTCGAGGCTCGGTTCCCCAGGTCCCACGTTAGCCAGATGCACAAGGGGGCGCACGTGTCTGGAGTTCGTTTGCAGAGGCTGGAAGCCCTGGCGCGCCCATTCTCTCTCTCTCCCTCTATCTGTCTTTCTCTCTGTGTCTGTCGCACTCAGGCAGGGCTTGGTGACAGTGTGCAAAAGGCGGGGCTGGCCGGCACTGCTCCTTCTGGTTCTCTCTGGGCGCCTCACCCACTGCTGTTCTAGGCCAAGAAGGGCTCTGCAGCACCACTAGGTGGTGGGAGGTAGGTGGGAACTGCAGCTAGAACTTGTGTTTTGTTTTTCAAGGTAGGGTGTGGCTCTAGCCCAGGCTGACTTGGAATTCACTATGTAGTCTCAGGGTGGCCTCGAACTCACAGCGATCCTCCTACCTCTGCCTCTCAGCTGCTTCTAGAACTGTGTTTCCAATTTATTTTATTTTTTTTTAATTTAGGGAGAGAGAGGGAGAGAGAGAACGTGCATATGGGTACACCAGGGCCTCTTGCCACGGCAAACAAACTCCAGATGCATGTACCACTTTGTGCACATGCCTTCATGTGGGTACTGGGGAATTGAAACCAGTGGGCAGGCTTCGCTAGAAAGCACCTTTAAACTGCTGAGTCATCTCCCCAGCCTGTTTCTAGAACTTTCTGTGGAGGCTTTTGGGCTTTCTGTGGCTGTTGTTTTCACCAGGCCATATTGCTGTCTCTCTTGAGTGTGTAGAGCCCACAGCGAGGCTTCTTTCTGAAGCTTCAGAGGTGTTTGGGATGTGATCTAGCAGCAGCTGCTCACTGCAGAGCATAATTGAGGCCCAGGTAGATCTAGAGAGAAGGTTTGATTAAAGGTCTGAGCGCTCATCCCCTTTCTGCGGGGAGCAGGGTGCCAGCACTCCCTGTTGCCTGTCTGGGGACTCAGAACAGCCTGGATCCAAGCCACTCTGGAAGCCGGGCTGCTCTGGGGCTGCTCAGCCAGGCTGCCCTGCCTGCGTGGACACTAGCTTTGCTCTCCGCACCACGTCCACACCTGTCCTGGTCCAAGAAACCTGCTTCATACTTTATTAACTATGCGCTTGTTAATCCTCACACTCACGGGAGTATTAAGTGGGACCATACTCTTCAAGAATAAAATCCTCTCAACTGTGGCTGTGTGTGTGTGTATATGTAGAAAGAAAAGGTTCTTTCTCCCCTACTGAATGGACGTTGAGGGTCCCCAGCTGAAGCCCAACCTGTGTTATTTTCTGGGTAGGGGATATAAAGACGACCTATCATGTGGTTAGAGTGGCAGAATGCTAATGTGAAAGGGAAATTGGAGGGCTAGTCAGTAACCACGATCAACATGGATGTGGGATCTATCCTGTGCCACTTCTTGCATCTGGCTTAAGTGGCTTGGGTATTGAACTCTGGTTGGCAGACTTTATAAGTAATTGCCTTTAGCCAATGAACCTTCTTCCCAGTCTCTGAAGGTACAATTCTTTTTTTTTTTTTTTGAATTATTTATTTATTTATTTATTTGAGAGTGACCGACACAGGGAGAAAGACAGATAGAGGGAGAGAGAGAGAATGGGCACGCCAGGGCTTCCAGCCTCTGCAAATGAACTCCAGACGCGTGCGCCCCCTTGTGCATCTGGCTAATGTGGGGCCTGGGGAACTGAGCCTCGAACCGGGGTCCTTAGGCTTCACAGGCAAGCACTTAACCACTAAGCCATCTCTCCAGCCCAAAGGTACAATTCTTATTTGTGTCAATATGCATTTGAGGATGTTAGAAACCATTTTAAAAAGGAGTGATAACTCAGCCAAGTATACTTTCCTATTGCTGACTCCAGGCTCATTCTATCACATTCATTTCCATGAAAACATGCAGCAGGAAGCTGGTGGAACTTTGCATGGACACACAATCTTTAAAGCTCAGCTCACACTATAATCCTTGGTAAATCAGTAGGCACATACTATTTATGCAATTAAAGGAGACATGATCTAAACCAGTAGAATAAAACTAAGGACTCAGAAATAAACCCATACAGATATAGCCACATAATCTTTGACAAAGATGCCACAAACATGCATCAGAGAAAAGATAGTCTCTTCTACAAATAGTGCTCCTCATATGGAATAATGAAACTTAATCCGTACCTCTCACCTTGCATCAAAAATCAATTCAAAATGGATCAAAGACCTTAATGTAAGTCCTGAAACTCAAAAACTGTTAGGGAAAACACTTCAAGATATAGACATAGACAAACACTTTCAGAAAAGGACCCCTGTAGCTCAGGAAGTAATCCCAGAATTGATATATGGGACTGACTACCAGAAATTAAAAAGTTTCTACATAGGAAACCATTAACAGAATGAAGAGGCAACTTATGGGGTATAAGGAAATCTTTGTCAACTACATATCTAAGAGGGAATGAATGTCTATAATCTATGAAGAACTACAAAAATAAACCCCAAAACCAAGTCATCCAATCAACAAATAGGTAAATTAAATGAACACAGTTTTCACAATAAAAAATAAACATGGCAGGGATGAGGGAAAAGGGGGTACCAACATATGATGTATACATACCAAACATGTTGTTAATAATAATAATAATTAAAAAAAGAAATACACATGGCCTGTTGCAGCCAGTTTCACATTTCTGGGACAAACATCCAACTAGACACCACTTACTGGAGGAAAGGGTTTATTTCAGGCTTACAGGATCCAGGGTAGACTTCATTAATGGCAGAAGGAGCTGGCTCACTTCTACAGATCCCAGCAGAGATGCCACCAGCTGTCAGCACAACCAGCAAGCACACTGCCACAGTGGCCACTACTTCCCACACATTTTGGGGCTGGACTTAAGATCTTCCCCAAACATACCTTAGGGCTGGATCCCAAGCTCCACTCTCACTCAGTGATGTACCTCTTCACTAGGGATCCCACCACTGGAGACTCAAGATTCAAGCCTGAGTCTATGGGCCACACATTTAAACCACTTCATGGCCAATAAATCTTTGAAAAAAAATGTGTCATCTCCTTAGCCATCAGAGAAATGCAAATTGAAATAACACTGAGAGTTTATCTCACCTCTGTCTGAATGATTATCAAGAAAACAAATGATAAATGCTGGTGAGGATGTGGGGAAAAGGGAACAGTTATATACTGTTGCTGGGAATGTACACTGGTATAACCACTGTGGAAATCAGTGTGGAGAAATTACATGGGGATGGAGAGATATCTCAGTTGTTAAGGCACTTTCTGGCAAAGTCTAATGACTCAGATTCATTTTCCCAGTATCATGTAAAGCCAGATGCACAAAATGGCACATGCATTTGGACTTCGATTGCAGTGGCTGGAGGCTCTAGCATGCCAATTCTTTCTCTTTCTCCCTCCCTCCCTCTCACAAAAGGGAGGCAGTCTGTTGGGCTTGACACACACACACACACACACACACACACACACACACACAAACCAACTAGAAACAGAACAACTATATCATACAGTTATACTGAGCCTGGGTATATATATATTCTACAGACTCTAAGTCAGTGTACTAAGTCCATGTTTACTGATGCACTACTCAAAATAGCCAAGATATAGAACCATCCTCAATGTCCATCAACAGATGAATTGATAAGGAAAATGTGGTATGTATGCAGTAGAATTTTATTTTCTGTTAAATAAAAAAGAATAAAATCATGTGATTTTTCAGGAAAATGGATGGCTTGGAGGTCATGTTAAATGAAACAAGGCAGATACAGAAAGACAATTATCATGTTTTTTCTCACATGCAGAATCTACTATTTAGATATATGCATATATATATATATGTGTGTGTGTGTGTGTGTGTGTGTACAAAACAAGAATGTATTGAGGATTATGAAAGGTGAAGAAGAGGTATAAATGGACAGAAGGAATGGAGGACAAAGAAAATATTGCATGTTTTTTCTCACATATAATCTAGATTTAAATATATATGCATACATTTGCATATGCAACACACATATGACGTGAAAGCAAAAGGGGGGCAGTTTGAGGTACGAAAGGGGCCGGGTGAGGGGGGAGGAGGAAAAGAGGAGGGCACTGGAGAGCAAATTTGGGAAGGTCAAAGATATACGTGTGAAATGTCATCATGAAGCATTATTTTATGCTAACTAAAAAGCTGCGAAAGAATGATAGGAGAAAGAACGAATGTGATCAAAGAAACCGTTAACGTGGCTGCACGGAGCTCTCATAAACGTCTAAGATGCCCCACGTTCTGCTTGCTGACCAGCCTTTCCCAGCGCTGCCTCTTCCCCACAGTGGCTCCAGGGCATCCTGCCCAGTCAAGTCCACTAACTCATCCCAGCTTTCCCAGGAAGGAAGTCAAAAGCCCTCTCAGGTTCCTGTGGACCTGCAGACCCTTGGCTACTATATTTCTGCTGTATTTTCTTGTCGCCGTGACAGAACCCCTAGCAGAAGCAGCTTCTGGGAGAAGGCTTTCTTCTGGCTCATGGTTTCGAGGGGGCAGTGCAGGTTGGTGGGGCGGGCACAGCAGCTGGAGTGGGCTGGTGAGAGGTGGCAGGAGCTTACAGTGGCCGCATCCCAAGTGGAGCTGATTAGGAGGCACACAGCTGGACCAGGCATGACCCTCACAGGCATGCCCTCAGTGATGTACGTCTGCCAGCCAAGTTCTCCTCCCCAAAGATTTCACAACCTCCCAAATTGGAGACCAAGTGCTCAAACACATAAGCCCTGTGAACATTTTGCATTCAAACTGTAACAGTCATTTTTAAAAAGATGAATTTCTTCTGGGCGTGGTGGCACACGCCTTTAGTCCCAGCACTCAGGAGGCAGAGGTAGGAGGACTGCCGTGAGTTCGAGGTCACCCTGAGACTACAATAGTGAGTTCCAGGTCAGCCTCAGCTAGAGTGAGACCCTACCTCGAGAAAACTAAACTAAACTAAAATGGATGAATTTCTGTTCTTTTCCTTTTTCTCCCATGTGTGTGTGTGTTCACATGTGTGTGGGTACATGTGTACGAGGCCAGGTGTCTTCTGCAATTGCTCTCCACCTTAATTGTTTTTGAGGCTCAGTCTTTCACGGAACCTGGACTTATCAGTTAGGCTAGGCCAGCTGGCAAGCGAGTCTGGGGATACTCCTGTCTTACTTTCATAAATAACAACAATCACACACATAGTCTAAAGCATTTTTGCTTGTGGTAAATATGTATATCATAAAATTCACCATTTTGGTCATTTTCAGGTGCACAGTTCAGTGGTTTTTAAAACATTCACAATAGTGCCCAGCCATTCCCCATCCATTTCCAGAACTCTTTCCATCTTGCAAAACTGACACGATGTCCCCATCAAACAATTCCCCACTCTCTTTCCTTCTACCCCTAGCAACCACCGTTCTACTTCCCATCTCTGAGTTTGACTCCTCGAGGGTCCTCCTAGTATAAGTGGACACACACAGAAGTTGTCCCCTGTGGCTTGCTTCACTTAGCAGAACGCACCTCTCCTTCCTCCTAAACAGCAGGACAGAGGGAGCCATAGAGTTGGGCTGACTTTTGGAAAGCACTTTGCTTGTGGTTGCCTTCTATTCAACCAGAGCTTACCAACACCAATAAAAGCTTTAGCTCTTATCATCATAGGGCCAAATCATGAATGATTACAGTTCAAAGGCCCAAGAAAACATTTTGGTTATTTTGTTGTATGTCAGGCTCATTATCCTTAACGGCTACCCTTGCAGGGCTAGTGGCTGGGCTGTTTGGCAATGGGCTTTGGTTGGTTATTTCTGCCTTAGTTTTCCTATCTGCTATCTGCTGGGGAGCTTCCAAGTTCTTTTGTGTGCAGTGTTAGCATAGTAGGAAGGTGCCGTAGTCAATAGCTTCCTTTCCCTTTTCCTATTTTTTTCTCTCTTCTTTTTGTGTGCATCTAGTGTGTGTGTGTGTGTGTGTGTGTGTGTACAACCTTGGGTGTTGGTCCTTACATTCCACCTTGTTTGAGGTAGGGCCCCTCTTGTTGTCTGCCAGGCTAGCTAGCTGTGGGGCTTGTGGGGAGTCTCCTGTCTCCATCTCCCATCTCACTGTAGGCACACCAGGATTACAGATACGTGTTACTGCATCCGGCTTTACATGCATTCTGGGTGTCTGAACTCAGCTTTTCATGCTTGCATTGCAAGTGATTTACCACTGAGCCATCTCCCCCGCCCTCCTCTTTTTAATGCACGTGTGCGCGCGCATGTGTGCATGTGTGTGTGGGCAGGCAGATATGCTTGCATATGTGTGCACATGTGCATGTAAGCCAGGAGACAACCTCAGGGGTCATTCTCAGCAATGCCATAAACCTTTTTTGAGACAGTCTTTCACTGGCTTGGAGCTCACCAATTAGACTGGACTGGCTGGCCAGTGAGCCCTAGGGATCCACTTGTCTGTCCCCCAGTGCTGGGATTACAGGTGCCTGCCACCCTTATCAGTTAATCCTTGATTTTCTTTTTCTTTTTTTTTTTTTTTAGACAGGGGCTCACTGCATAGCCTCGCTTTGGAACTTAGCCTCGTGATTTACACATTTGCCACAGAGCTCACTCCAATTGTGATCTTTAAGAAATGTGCCCTGCGGGGCCAAAGCGATTCATTTTTAATGGGCCTGTCTTTGAGCAAATGTCTCTTTCTAGGAAGAGGCTTTAAATGTCAGGCTATAAGTAGATATTTGTCTCGCTGACTTTCAAGAGGAAAGCTGTGGGGCAATGGGTCTTAAATCTGCTATAGGTTAGAAGCACCTGGGAAACTGAAGAAAAAAAAATCTTGATGTTCAGGCCACCTAGGCCATCATAATCACTTGGGGTGAGATCCAAGCATCAATATTTTTTTAAGACTCCCTGGGGATTCCAATGTGTAATTGTATATGAGAACTGGGATTTTTAAAAAAATTTAAATTTATTTATGATACAGAGAGAAAGAGAGAGACAGACAGATAGAGAGAGGGAGAGAGAGCCAGGGTCTCTAGCCACTGCAAATGAACTCCAGATGCATGTGCTACCATGTGTATCTGGCTTACGTGGGTTCTGGGGAATCACAGCTGGGTTCTTGGGCTTTGCAGGTAAGCACCTTAACTGCTAAGCCTTCTCTTCAGCTTGAGAACTGGGATCTTTCTTAGAGGTCTTTAGTTCTCCTGCTTTGCAAAGATAAGCGATGGCCTTCTAGTTCCCACCAGGGCAGTTTTCTATTTCTAGCTCCACTCAGGACAAATCAGCAGCTACAGAGGCTTTCCCCATACAGCTGATCTGGGGGAAGGAAAATCTACCAGAAACGAATGCATCCAATAATAGTTAATATTTATTGAGGACCTTCGATATGCCAGGCACTATGCATTTGAT
This sequence comes from Jaculus jaculus, assembly GCF_020740685.1. Lineage (NCBI taxonomy): Eukaryota > Metazoa > Chordata > Mammalia > Rodentia > Dipodidae > Jaculus > Jaculus jaculus. Next base: position 39,207,168 of record NC_059103.1, read on the forward strand.
TGTCAAACCAATCTAGCAGAAGCATAGAGGTGAATGGCAAGGCTAAGGTCAAATCAGGTGATGACTTGTTCCCAGCAGTGAACTGAACAAAGTCGCTGTAATCCTAGTGTACATTTTAGCAGGAAAGGCAGCTGAGCAAACAGTGAATGATGTATCTGGTGAAAACAAGTGTAAGGAAGAAAAATGAAGCAGGATAAGGAGATAGGGAGTAATGGGGCGAGTAGTCCAGGACAGACTCTCCTAAGAGGACATCTGAGTAGAAAGTGGAGATTAACAAAGGAGGAACAATGTGGCCACTGTGGGAAGAACACCAGAGAAGGTGATCTCTGAGCAAGTCTCCCTTTTCTGCCTTTCCCTCCCACCCCAAAGGAGGACAGTACGTGCTTTCCCCCCCTCCACCTGGCAAACTTCCTCTCAGATCCCACATTAGCATGCAGGTAAAAATCTCTGAACATCTTAGAGCAGGGAAGGAAGCGGCACTGACTGAGCATCCATTGTGCACAGGGATTTTTGCCACAAGTGGCAGAGCTCACTTGACGAGAATTTGGTTTTCTGGTAGTATGTGTCAGCACAGCGTGTGCGTGGTAGTCTATGGCGTGTGCATGTGCATATGCTCACGCTGTGTGCTCACCTGCAATGGCCAGTGGGCTCATCTGCAGTGGGTAGAGCAGAACATGGGGTGTCCCCCTCCTGCACTCTCCCACTTTTTTGTTTTTGCTCCTTGTCATAGGTTCTGTTACTGATTGCTGAGCTTGTATGTTCATGATCCCCAGCAATTCTCCAGTTTCTACTCCCCACAAGAATGGGGTTATAGATGCGTGTGGATATGCCCGGCTGTTTAGGTGGGTTCTGGAGATTTAAACTTGGGCTTCCCTCAGGGCCTCATGTTTGAGCAGGAAGCACACTTAACCACTAAGCCATATCTCTCTAGCCCAAGAATTCTGGCATTTTGGTGGCAAGTCCAATAGACTGGCCTTTTTTTTTTTTTTTTTGAGGTGGGGTCTCACTCTGGTCCAGGCTGACCTGGAATTAACTCTGTAGTCTCAGGGTGGCCTTGAACTCATGGCGATCCTCCTACCTCTGCCTCCCGAGTGCTGGGATTAAAGGCATGCGCCGCCACGCCCGGCAGACTGGCCTTTTCTTATGGGGGGGGGGGGGAGAGGAAGAGGGAGAGAGAAAGGGAGAGAATTGGCACACCAGGGCCTAGAGCCACTGCAATCAAACTCCAGAGGTGTGGGTCCCCTTGTGTGCATGTGTGAAATTACACTCTTGTGTCACTGTGTGTCTGCCTTACATGAGGCCTGGAGTGCCAAACGTGACTCCTTAGCCTTCACAGGCAAGTGCCTTAACCACTAAGCAATCTCTCTACAGCCCCAATAATTTGTTTTTTTTTTTAAGGGAAGAGTTTAGCTTTGCATGGTGGTGTGTGCCAGTAATCCTAGCATTCAAGGAGGCTGAGACAGGAGGATGGCAGATCTGAGGCCAGTCTCGGTTAGTAGTGAGATCCCATCTCAAAATAAATTCGTAATTTTTCACTTATAACTGGGGAAATAATTGTAGATCCCTTCCATCTCACTGACAAAGCTGATGAGCCTTTGTGTTCTGCAGAATCCTGACCCTCTGCCTCTGTTCACACAACTCTATAGGGAAGCTCATAGGGACTCTGAAGATAGACACTAGCTGTTTCATCTCCACATCTGTGGGCACCCCACGTGGGGTGGGCTCTCATTGAAATTTTGCTGAGTACATGGAATACAAACGTTAAGCTGAAGGAATGATTACTATGCCTAGGATTGCTAGCTAGAAATTCCAGCCTAATGATATGCTCAAAACTAAAGGAATGACTGATATGTCCATGGAATGCCAGGAATTGACCACCAGTCAAGAGGAAGTTATTGGGAAGTTTAATTACTGTGTTAAAAAAAATTACAAAACAGGCTGGGCATGGTGGCACATGTCTTTAATCCCAGCATTACAGAGGCAGAGGTAGGAGGATAGCCATGAGTTCGAGGCCACTCTGAGACTACATCGTCAATTCTAGGTCAGCCTGGGCTACAGCAAGACCCTACCTTGAAAAAAATCACAAGACACAGGCAGCCTCTTTGTTCAAGTCCACACCTTTGAAATCTAAGGGCTTTCTCCCAGAGGTGGGGTGTGAATGTGGATTTCCATTTCATGGGATTGTGATGCCACAGGGTGGTAACTGAGCCCTCTGGCCTGTTGATCTTGTCCTTGAGGACAGACTGGGGGCTATATTGTACCCACCCTGCACCCAACACACACACACTCCAAGGCTCTTCTGAGTGTGAGCATGTGTGTAGTACTGATGACTGCTCCCCAGGTACTGACTGTGTGCTGGGTACTGCCCTCAGCTCACACTGTCCTCTTTCATTTGTCATCACTGTGTTCCTGTTCTGCAGGGGAGGTAGCTGACAATGGGATCAAAGACAAAGTAATAACATCATATGTCCCTCCTCAAACGACCCCAGTGTGCCTCACAATTCTGCTTCTCCCACAACTGCTGTGTGCCATCTTTCCCGAGGGCTAAAAGTCATTGCAGTTCAGCTCTAAGATACAAACAACAGAGGGAATTTCCCCAGATCTCCTTGTCAGAAGGTGCTGGGGTTTGAGCCACAGCTCTCACTGGATGGCGCTAGTGGATCAAGTATCAAGAGATGTCTTTGGAAGCTTCTCTTTTCAGATGGCAGTGAGCACTGGGATGACTCAAAAGACACCATATTGCTGAGAAGAAGTGACAGAGGAGTGCTCAGCACTGAAACATATCCTTCACACCTTCCAAGGCTCAGGGTCAACTGTGGAAGAGGTGGCGGAAAGAATGTAAGAGCCAAAAGAAGGGTAGGACTCCTTGTAATGCACTCTTCCAGACACAAAATGGCCTGGGTATCCATGATCTCACAGTGCCTGGTACTACGTACATAAGACCCTCATAATAGGAGGAAAAGAGGAGAAAAAAATAAAATAGAGACTAATTTAGAGGGGGTAATGATGGAGGGTAGATATGTGAAAGAGAAAGTGGGGGGAGAGGAGTTAGCATAGTTTATTATCTATAATTATGGAAGTTGTCAAGTAAAAAACAAGTTAAAAATAGCTGGGCATGGTGGCACACACCTTTAATCCCAGCACTAGGGAAGCAGAGGTGGGAGAATTGCTGTGAGTTTGAGGAAACTCTGAAACTATATAGTGAATTCCAGGTCAGCCTGGGCTACAGCAAGACAGTATCTCAAAAACAAAAAAAAGTCTTTGGCTTTCATTTGTCATTTCAGGATCAGGAAGAACTTTGGTCTGCAGGGTGGGGGCAGAGCTTAGAAGCTCCAGGTGGCTTAAAAGTTTTTTTTTTTTTTAATTTATTTATTTGAGAGCAACAGACACAGAGAGAAAGACAGATAGAGGAAGAGAGAGAGAATGGGCGCGCCAGGGCCTCCAGCCTCTGCAAACGAACTCCAGACGCGTGCGCCCCCTTGTGCATCTGGCTAACGTGGGACCTGGGGAACCGAGCCTCGAACCTGGGTCCTTAGGCTTCACAGGCAAGCGCTTAACTGCTAAGCCATCTCTCCAGCCCCAGGTGGCTTAATTATAGAGAAGCTATGGGAATGGCCTGACATGGTCAGCAGAGAGCCACCTGAAGCTGTTACCGGTTCGCCTCCATGGCCTGCATGGGAGGCGGCATCGGGAGGAGGCTGCTGTTGCAGGGAGGACACCCCGCAAGCCCGTGACCCGCCAGTAGTGAGCAGTTGCCTGCACAGCACGGTGGACAGCGCCCGCTTGCCCTGAACTCGGCTGCCATCTGCCCCAGCGCAGGAGTGTCGTCGACAGGTCACTGTTTGTTGTTAAGGAAGCACTTCCGGAAATGGGTCCCGAAGATGCTTCTGTCGCTGTGAGGAGCAATTTAAAAGGAAGATTTGCTTTGGCTCACAGTTTCAGAACTTTCAGCCCAAAGTTGGTGCGCTCCATTGCTTTGGGCCAGAAGTGTGGTACATCATCATGGTGGCAGGAGCATGTGGCAGAGACTCTCACCTGGTCGCATCCAGGAAGCACAGGGAACAGGTTAGGGCCAGGGATAAGTCACCCTGTGTGCCCCTTACCCTCCCCCCGCCCGTGCCATAACCCACTTCCTCCTAGTGCCTTCCAAAATAATGCCACCAGCTGGGAACCAAACTTTCAGCACAAGACCCTGTAGAGGACATTGCATATTCAAAATGACAGGCATGAGGAAGATGAGGGTATGTGCCCCTGAGCCAGGCTGCCAGCAAACAACACGTTTATTTATAAATCTTCAAGTTCTAGATGTAGCAGGTGATCCTGGTCAAACTTGTCTCACCACAAATCCTTTAAATTATTTTTTTTTTTCTGGTTCATCCTGAAGACCATTCGTTTGCGGGACAGGCTATGGGAATGAGATCCTGTGAACACATCAACATGACTCCTCTCACAGGACATGTCTCCTATTTATTAGATGACTAATGCCTTGGAGTCTTCTGAACGCAGCTGTGTGTGCATGGACACCCCCTGCCTCCCCTGTGGCTTGGTGGGCTGATGGCTACAGACTGAAAGCTGCATAAGAGGCTGAAGAGGGCTGACGTTGCAAAAGCTGTTGGAAATGTCAGTTGCTCCACCACAGCCGCTGTGGGACAGAAGCAGGGGCACCGGGGCTGAAGGGAAGAAGCAAGGGCAGGGGAGGATGGGAAGGAGGGCTGCAGAAAGACCGGAGAGCAGCCCAGCCTCTCTCCAGTGTTGCCTCTGTCCCAATCCAAGCCCAGCTCTTGGCTCAGTCATCCTATCTGACCCTGACCTTGAGAAGGGTCTCTCACCTTGGTGACCAGAGCACCTGCTGGATATTACTCACCAGGGATCACATGCCCTCTGCAGACACTGTCTCCCAAGGTAACTTCAGGGCCTGGGCACATGAACCACAGGTGAGTGCCCGTAAGCCCAGAGGCTGCCTGGGCCCTTATACAAGCAGCTACCATCCCATTTTGGAGGCTCTGCAAACTGGGGCTTACTAAGAGTTTCCAGAAGGTGTGGCTTTGTCTCCATGGAGTTGACACTCCTGCTGTGTGCAGCGAGCATGCTGGTTCAACTGCCAAGCCCGCCATGAGGCCAACGGCCAGTCCATGCCGTGAGGGCAGTAGATGGGCAGTCGCTGTATGAAGAGAAAGAGGACCAGGGTGGGCCCAGGGTTGGGAGTCTTTTAAAAATGGCAAATTATAAACATGAAATTAGGTATGAAAGTAATTTTGAACTAGGAAAGTATTGGCAGTGAAATACAAATTATAAAATGTTGGCAAATATTATAAAAATCACAGAATTCATAAAAAAACACATTTTTTTTTTTGCTAATTAGCTGCTTGGCAAACTACAGGTAGCAAATATGTGAGTGTATTTCATAATTTTTGAAATAATCTCTTCTATGGGAATATTGTTATATAAATTTCCACAGAGAGAAGTTAAAGGTAACTCAGTGTTTAAAAATGTTTGAAAGATAATAGTCTTTTCCTCCAGTATGGTTGATGCTTTAGAAATCTCTTATGCTCAAAATGAGGTATTTGTAATACTATATATGTTTGTAGGATTATTGGAAAAATCTTATTAAGCATTCTTTTGTATATGAACTGTAATATGTAGGGGCATTTTTAGTTTCCATATGTGGTAACTAAACCTCTCCTTTTATAACTGATGACACCCAATAAGGCCATTGATGATGTCCTTTTAGTCACGTGTTCTGACTTGTGGGGCTGGCCCTGTTTTTTATGTGCTGTGACCACCTCCCCCCCATGTGTTAACTCAGTGGGCCTTAGGAGAATTTCTGGAAGTTACACATTAGCTTAACTGATAGCAATACCTGTATAAAGAGGTAACTGGAGTTTATGTAAGCATATCCCACTAATCCCTAACTCAACCTCTCAGATCCCTCAAATGCTGGGCCACAGGAGCATCAATCATCCACTTTCAAGGAAGGTCAAAATGGAAGTTGACCCCTTGTGAAGGAGAAATAGGAAAAGCTAGGATCTTTTAGGTAGTTTTATTATGAACAGAAGCCCGGAGAAGCGATGCCACCCCGCTTGGGCATGAACGGAACTTGCGTCAAACAAGTTCCATTGAGTGAGACTCCTCTACTACAGCTGTGGTGCCTCTGCTGTCTGCAATCTAGCAGGCTACCAGACTGGCAACCTTTGCTACCCGGGTGGGCTGGCCCTGGTGTCTGCCCCTTTGAATCTGCAAACCAATCCCTTTACACACCTGAATGTGATGAAGGAATACACTTTCACTGGACTGTAAAGGCTGTTCTGGCCTTCCTTCTCTCTTTCTGCATCCCCGCGCTCTGGTCACAGGGATTTGCGTGAGCCTACCTGGGCGTGTGTGGGGTGGGGTGGGGGAAGCAGAATACTACTTCTTGGTCTGGGCAGTCTTTCCGCTTGCCTCTGGTTCAAACTTCTCACTTTAATTACACGTGTGATTTTCCTCTATCTCTAAATCTACCACATGTGTCTTTCCCTTATACTCTAGATCTACCATGTGGGCGCTTTCCCTAAGTCTGGGCCTGCTACCTGTGTAATTTCTTTAAACTCGGGACAGCCATGAGTACATTCTTCCCTGCCTGGCACTCTCTCCAATTCTCAAACCATCAGCACTTTAAAACGATTTTTTTTCCTGCTGGGCGTGATGGTACACGTCTTTAATCCCAGTACTTAGGAGGCAGAGATAGGAGGATCACCATGAATTCAAAGCCACCCTGGGACTTACATAGTGAATTCCAGGTCAGTTTGGGCTAGAGTGAGACCGTACCTCGAAAAACTGAAATAAATAAATAAATAAAATGCCTGTGTGTGTGTGTGTGTGTGTTTAAAAAGAAAAAGCCAGGCTTGGTGGTGTGTGCTTTTAATCCTAGCACTCAGGAGGCAGAGGTAGGAGGATCACCATGAGTTCAAGGCCACCCTGAGACTACATAGTGAATTCTGGGCCAGCCTGGTCTAGAGTGAGACCCTACCTTGAAAAACTAAAAAACAAAAACAAAAACAAAAGTCTTAGAAAACTTAAAAAAAAATTATTTATTTACTTAAAAGAGAAAGAGGCAGAGAGAGAGAGAGACAAAGTGGCAGGTAGAGAATGGGCACGCTAGGTTCTCCAGCCACTGCAAATGAACTCCAGATGCATGTGCCACTTTGTGCATCTGGCTTATGTAGGTCCTGGGGAATCAAACCTAGGTTTGTAGGCTTCACAAGCAAGTGCCTTAGCTGCTAAGTCATCGCTCCAGGTCCCATCACCACTTTTAACTTTCTTCCATGGGGAAGCTCAAGATGGAGGCTGTACCTTCTACACATAATTCTTCCATATGAGCCCACAAATTGTAATTCCCCCTAAGTGAATTTAATAATTCATAATTTATCCTTCTTGGGTCCATTTTTATCAATTATTGAACAAGAGACCTTGAGGCTAAGCCCCATGAATCTATGGTGAGGATAAGGACAAAAGAAGAGTGACCAAGTATTGCAGTCAGGTTTTCACTGATGGCAGAAATCACCCGACCAAGAGCAGCTTGTGGGAAAAAAAAGTTTATTTTAGCTTATAGACTTGAGGGGAAGCTCCACAATGGCAGGAAAGATGACGACATGAGCAGAAGGTGGACATCACCCCCTTGCCAACATCAGGTAGACAACAGCAATAGGAGAGTGGACTACAACAGTAATAGTTGGTACTGAGGAATGGGATTGCTACTAGACACCTGGCTATGTGACTTTGGCCTTTTGGAGCTGATTTTTCAAGTGGAATGTGGAAGGATTTGAAACCTTGGCCTAAGAGATGGGCCTTGCAGTGCTATAAGTATAGCTTGATGGACTATTCTGGTCAAAGTTGAAAGACCTGAATGCAGTAAGAACTATGGACTGTAAGATTTGGCTTGTGAGGGTAAGAAAGAGCTTTGCCTGGACTGGGTTAGAAGCAGTTTGTGTGAGAGGCTTTCTGTTATACCCATGTCCTGAGAATTTGTGCAGGGTTGCTTTGTGTAGAAACAGTTTGATGCGAGCAGAGGGATATGGCACAGAAAGAAATGTTTAGGCCAAAACTGCTGCTTGTTCAGCTATAATTGGGAGATTACAACCTTTGAGATTGGACCAGCTAACCTGCAGTGGGGCAATAGGAAGAATGCAGACTCTTTTGAAAGGGCTTGAATGTTAAAGGAGTGCCCTGTTCTTCAAAGTCTGCTTATTCTCCCCTGGATGAACAAATTGGCATCCTACCTGGTATTATGGAGTATAAGAAATAAAGAAAAGAGAGGGTCATTGACTTTACAACACGGTCTTGTGTTTTGGAAATGGCCACGGGCAGTGTGGAGCAGGTTTGCTGGTTTGCCTGCATGAAGACCCAATGGAGCCATGAGGATTAACTGTGGGTTGCAGTGGAGACCCAGTGGAGATGCTGGGACCTTGAGATGGCTGCTAAGGAAAGCTGCTGACCCCAGATGAAGTTTTCCAGGACTCTGAGTAGTCTAACTGGAGGGGTGGAATTGAAGCTCCAGAGACTTGTTGCTGGTTAGAATTATCAGACTTGGAGATTTGTCATTGGCTATAGTTGTTGGACTTGGAGCTACAGTTTAGTGTTTGCCTTGTTTAAATCATGTATTGCTTGAATATTTCTTTGCTATGCCCAATGCCATCTTTTACAGTATGAATGTTTATTCTGTGCCATTATGGGTATGTTTTCTTTTTTGGTATTATGGCTTAGTGGCACACCCCTTAAATCCCAGCACTCAGGGAGGTAGAGGTAAGAGGATCGCCATGAATTTGAGGCCACCCTGAGACTATATAGTTAATTCCAGGTCAGCCAGGGCCACAGTGAGACCCTACCTTGAAAACCAAAACAAAACAAAATTAATAATAATATTTGGATTATGGGGAATTTTGAACATTATTGCTGTTGTCCACTTGATGTTGGTGAGGGGGTTGACGTCCACCCTCTGCTCATGTCGTCATTTACCCCTGATAATTTGGATGTCCCCTCGAGTCTGTAAGCCAAATAAACCTTTTTTCCCACAAGCTGCTCTTGGTCGGGTGATTTCTGTCAGCAGTGTGAACCAGACTGTAACACCAAGCATGACAGAAAGGCACCTTGTCAGAATTTTCAAGCTAGGAAGGAATGAAGAGATGTATTCTATGACCCTTCATTCTTTCCTTCTTCTTTTCTTTTTCTGAGTACCAATAAGTCTTTATTCTCCCAGGAAAAGAGGGGTAGGAAGAGTCAGCACGTGTTACAAAATGATTAGAAAATAAGAAGGGAAGGAATACAGCAAAATCAACCAAGAAATATAAACACCCCAGTGAAGGGGCCACCAAAGCCCAAGAGGGTGTAGTCTCCTGCAGTTCAGGAAAGAGAAGGGATGGGGAGAGAACAAACAGGGACACACTTCCCCCCTCCCTCCCCATAAATTCAAGACTTCTTACAACGCTGTGGTTTCTAGCAGTAAACATGGAGTTACATTTGTCCATCTCCTATTAAACAATCCTGTGGCCACTTTGACATAAGTTTCTTTCACCTGCATAAAAAGTTCCTGAGTGATTTGAATATACATTCATATTCCCTTTTCTGGTCTCCAGACCCCACTTTCTACAGGGAAGGCCCCCAGTTGCTTCTGTCTACTTAAGGATTACAGAATAAGTAGGTCTAACCTATCCAAACACCCCAAAGTATGTTTGGTAAGAATTAAATCAATTGATTAATTTAATCCTTCTTTTTTTCCTCCTTCCTTCTCTCTTTTCTTTCTTTTTCTCTTTTAAAGGTAAGCTATCACTCTAGCCCAGGTTGACCTGAAACTCTTTTTTTTAAAGGAATTTAAAAAAATTATAATTAACAACTTCCATGATTATAAACAATATCCCATGGTAATGCCCTCCCTCCTCCCACTTTCCCCTTTGAAACTCCATTCTCCATCATAACCCTCCCCCTCTCAATCAGTCTCTCTTTTATTTTGATGTCATGATCTTTCCCTCCTATTATGATGGTCTTGTGTAGGTAGTGTCAGGCACTGTGAGGACATGGATATCCAGTTCATCTTGTGCCTGGAGGAGCACATTTTAAGGAGTCCTACCTTTCCTTTGGCTCTTACATTCTTTCTGCCACCTCTTCCGCAATGGACCCTGAGCCTTGGAAGGTGTGATAGAGATACTGCAGTGCTGAGCACTCCTCTGTCACTTCACTCTGTAAGCCCAGATTGGCTTTGAACTCATGGCGATCCTTGTACCTCAGCCTCTTGAGTGCTAGGATGAAAGGTGTGCAACACCTCACCTGCTGTCTAGAACATGTCTTGAAGTCATTCACTGAAGGTCCCAGGGTTTCACAGCTGGAAGAAAATTATATAGAGAGCTGTTCCCCCTCCCCGCTGGAGGGTTTGCAACAGGTCTAGGTCTTCCTAAGGAGGGGACTGTGTGGGAGTCGGGGTGCCTGCAGAGAAGCCTGTGTGGCTTTGAGGGTGGGTTCTTCCCTCCCTACATGGGCAGGCAGATGAGAGTTTCAGCACCCAGGGCTGCTCTCCTCCCCTTGCCAACAGCCCCATGAGATTCCTCCACTGGGGACTCAAGCCCTTGGTTTACCACTTTCAGAGGACCAACTATAAAAATGATATCTGTGCCTTCTCCACAAGAGCATGCAGGCATTTTATTCTCCACTTGGGCATCTGGAACATTCCTGGGAAGCCAGGAGAATGCAGCAGCTCTGGGCACTCAGACAACATGGGACCTTCAGAGACAGAATGGAGCTGGTTAGAATTTCGTTGACCAGGCGGTCAGTCATGCCTAGGTAATGACCTTCCTCCCCCAAACCAGAGTAACTAAAAAACCCCTCTGCACCCAGATGCTCAAGTGAGCTTCCCTGGTTTGCGACACATGACTATGGCCTTAAGGTAATGGATCAGAAAACAAAGATGCACTTGAGGCCTCTTCTTTTATCTGGTTCTGATTTGTATCTCTCATAATAAATTCATAATCATAAGTAAGGGCTTTCCTGAGTTCTGTGAATCCACCAAGTAAACTGTCAAACCTGAGGGGAAGATGGGAACCCCCAAATTTATAGCCAGACTTGTAGATGGGAACCCTTCAGCTTGTCGCCAGCTAGTAAGATGTATGAGTGGCCAGGGACCCCTGAGCTGGTGGTGAGTAAGTAGAGATGACCCTTAATCTATGAAGTCCACCCTAACTCTGGCTCATAAATGCAACTGCCGTATTAGCAAACATAAATGGGCTATGATTCTAAAGGGCATATTATTTAAGCTATCTTCTGTTTTTAGCCAGCATGCAGAAATGAAATTGATTTTTTAATATATTGCTCTTATGTTCAGCAACAATGCTAGTCTTTTTATTAAGTCATTAATTTGCTTGTGGGATGAGGTTTTATTTCAACAATAAAACCATCCGAGGAAGGCCACAGCTTTGCCTTGCGTTGCTTGCCAGGAAATGCTGAACACAGATCTTGGGCAGAGAAACTCCTGCTCTTTGGCATTCACCTGCCACCATCCTGGCAGCTCAGGTATTCTTGTTCTTACTACAGGCGAGTAAAGTCAGGCTTCAAAAAGATGTTAAGTGGGCTTAGCAGTTAAGCGCTTGCCTGTGAAGCCTAAGGACCCCATTCGAGGCTCAGTTCCCCAGGTCCCACGTTAGCCAGATGCACAAGGGGGCGCACGTGTCTGGAATTTGTTTGCAGAGGCTGGAAGCCCTGGCGCGCCCATTCTCTCTCTCTCTCCCTCTATCTGTCTTTCTCTCTGTGTCTGTCACTCTCAAATAAATAAATAAAATTAAAAAAAAAAAAGGTGTTAAGTGCTAACACAGGGAGTATGCACTCCACAGCAGCACTTCTCTGACTTCAGCCTCATCAGTCACCTGCAGAGTTCACTGATCCTGAGATGGCTGGCTGGCTCCACAGTGTCTGACCTGCTACATCTCAGGTGGGAGAATTCACATTTAAAAACTTCCCTTTGAAGCCACTGCTGATCTGGGACCACACAGAAGACGCTAGTGCACTTGCTTGTGAAGAACCAAGGGGGTGAGCCTTACCTTCCTTCACACCCACTTCCCTTTCTGTTCAGGACCATGTCTAACTACCAGCTCCCTTCATTCCACAGACCCCACTCTCTGCCTCCCAACACAGCTACCTTCATGAAGGTAAACCTTCATCCAGGTAAACAAGCTCGGCTCAGCGAGGGCTGCACCTGGACCTGACTTCTGGGGCCAGAAGAACTCTAGAGGTTGGAGGACCGATGCTGTGGTGGTGCCTCTTCTCGTGTGCAATTCAAGGAAAACTAGCATAAGCCATAAACTAAGCAAAGGGAAAATCAACAAAGGTCTACTTTTCTTTAATAGTAAAAATTAAACTTGGGACTGGGGAGATGACTCAGCCTAGGAACTGTTAAACAAGCTCGAGCACCTGAATTTGAGTCCCCAGCACTCACCTAAAACGGCACGGTATTTGCACGTAACCTACAAACTTGCTCTTGGAGACTTGCTCTAGATGACTTCTAATACTTAGTGCAATGTAAACAGTTATATCAGCACCTGCTGTTCTGTATTGTTTAGCAAATAACGATGAGAGTAAAGTTCAGTACAGAAGCAATGTTTTTTCCCCCTTAAATTGTCTGACATGTAATTAGTTGAATCTGTGCAGTGGAACCCATGGATACAGAGGGCTGACTGTACTTAGGGTTGCATTCTGGGCATGCAAGAGACCACTGTTGAAATGCAGAATGACACCTGCCATTCACACAGTAAGCACCGATTGCTCAGTTGGGAAGATTCAGTTCTGAGCCTGCCTCGAAGAGCAGAACAGTGGGGCTGTGTTGCATGGAGACACAGGTGAAAGAGCTGAACTGTCAGGGAGCTCTCAGGGGTGCAACAGACGGCTCTCAGCAGGACTCTGGAACTAGAGCCCCAGCTGGAGGTTTAGTCCATGGACTAGAGGTAGTCAAGGGTGTGGATGGTCCTGGATGGCCTGAGCACCCCAGGTGAATGGGGCAAATGACTTAAAGATGTGGGTGAATAGAGTGGGTAGCCTGAGGGTGCCAGGTGAGTAGAATCAATGGAGGAGAGTGAAAGTTGTAGTCCTTGCCTTCTCAGTGCTAGGACAAAGCATCCAGCCAGAAGCAGCTTATGGTGCTTCTGGATTTATTTTGGCTTATAGTTTCAAAGGGATGTTTCATCATGGCAGGGAAAATATGGCAGGACCAGATAGCCAGCTGGGCATCACATCTTCACAGCAGCAGGAAGAAAACAGTCTAACTACCAGGCTTGGAGATGGGCTGTGTTTCTACAAAGCCTGTCCCCAGCGATACACCTCTTCCAGCAAAGCTCCACCCCCAAAGGTCCCACAGCTTCTCCAAATTGCTACCAGCTGGGAACAAAGTACTCAAAACACATAAGCCTATGGGGGTATATTTCATTCAACAAAGCTATGCATGTCTGTCTTGTCCACAGCTGCTGTCTGTAACTTGCTGTGAAGGTTGGTCACATGCATATGTTTCTTTTTTATGAGAGAGACAGAGAGAGAGAGAATTGGTGTGCCAGGGCCTCCAGCCACTGCAATTGAACTCCAGATGTGTGCACTACCTTGTGCGCATGGGCCACCTTATGTGCTTGCGTCACCTTGTGCGTCTGGATTAACTGGGATCTAGAGAGTGAAAGATGGCTACTTAGGCTTTGCAGACAAGCACCTTAACCACTAAACCATCTTTCAAGCCCACGATCACATGCAAGTGTAAAGTAAGGGAACACAGGCACCACCCAATGCCCCTCTGTGTATGCAGTATGCTCCATTTGGTTAGCCAGTTGGGATGTGTGTGTGTGTGTGTGTATGAGGGTAGTATATATAATGTTTGTGTGTGCATATGTGTGGTATAGTGTGGTGTGTGGTGACATATGTGTTGGGTGCAGAAGCATATACCCTGTGTGCATGCATGTGAAGGTCAAAGACACTACCTTGAAAAACAAAGAGAGAAAGCGAAGTGACCTGAGAGAGGGCTCAAAACCTGTCCAATGGCACACAGTTCTTAAGGAACAGAACTGGGGTGTGGACCCTGGTCCCTTGTTGCTCAGGCATTATTCTTTCTCGTTATCACCAGTAAATTATGTGGCAATTCTCTCCAAGGATGTAGTGACTTGCCCTGGAAAGCTCACATGTATTGTCCAATCCATCAAGAAAAAGGGCAGATTCCTTACGAAAGAGCAGAGGGTGGGGGCACCAGGAATGGACAAGAATGTCCATTACCTAGGCTATATAAACACAAATCAGGTCGCTTAATTCCTAAGGGAAGAGCAAAAAGGCTGCTCAAGTGGCTGGAGAGATGGCTCAGCAGTTAAGCAAACTTTCTGCAGAAGAATGAGGGCCTTAGGGGGCCTGAACCTTCCAGATCCCATGCAAATCTCCAGAACCCATCTGTCGTAGTCTGCTTCATGTTGCTGGGATGAACTACCAAACCAGGCACAGTTTATGGGAGGAACGGGATTTGTTGAAGTTTACAGATCCAGGGGAAGTTCAAGAATGTGGAAGAAGCTGACCCCCTTTCACAGGCCCTGGCAGGCAGAGAGAAATACCATCACTGGCATTATAAGCAAGCACACTCCAGGAGCCCCAGGAAGAACTCAAGCACTCTGCATGCCTTTAGACTAGAATTCCACATCTGCTCCCAAACCCTAACCCTAACCCCCATCCTCAAGCGACCACAAACCTACTTTCTCTATACATAGATGTGCCTATTCTGGGAATTTTGTTCAAAAAGTAAAAAGCAATGCAAGTGCCTGATGTTCACTTGCAGCAGTGAGAGACTATGGTGCACCCATATACAAACACACACCACATGCAAATAAATAACAAACAACAAAAATAAGACTTTGAGAAGTAAAATCTAGACTACATGGAGAGTCCAGGGCAGGTTGAGGTGAGGTGGGAAGGAGAGTCAGCAGAGCCTACAGGGCTGATGAGAGTTGGAGGCCCAAATGGGATTCTCCAATCACAGAGGGTGTCTGAAGCTGCCTGGCCTCCAGACCCTTCCCCTTAGTGCCCCAGAGTAGCAGCCCTGACTCCAGAGGCCTGTGGCCAGAACATTGGGTGAACCACTCTGAAATGTTTCCCCAATCTCTGCTCCCCTTTTGGGACTACGGTTACAGGTGCATGTAGCCACACCCAGCAGTTTACATGGTGTGGTAGTTTGAATGGATATCCTCCAGTAGATTCCGGAGTTTATTAAAACTTTGACTTTCCAACTGTCTGGCTGGAAGTAGAGCAACTGGGTAGGTCCCAGGGTCCAGTCCTAAGGAGTATTTGGGGGTAGAACTAATTGGGAATAGTTGCTCATGTGTAGGCTGTTTCTCTTGGCAGTACTGAAAATGCTCTAAAATGGTGAACAACTGTAAATGTACCATTGAAATGTACATTTAGTTTTATTTTATCTTTTTATTTGGAGGTAGATATTGTTCTAACTGACCTGGAATTCACTATGTAGTCTCATGTTCGTCTTGAACTCGCAGAAATCCTCCTGCCTCTGCCTCCTGAGTGCTGGGATTAAAGGCTGTGCCACCACACTTGGTCTGTTTTAGTAATCTTTTAAATTTGTTTTATTTATTCATTTGCAAGTAGAGAGAAAGAATGAGAATGAGAATGGGCATGCCAGGACCTCTTGCTACTGCAAACAAACTCCAGACACATGTGCTACTTTGTGCATCCAGCTTTATGTGGGTATTGGGGAATGAAACCCAGGCTGGCAGGCTTTGCATGCAAGCTCCTTTAATTGCCAAGCCATCTCTCCAGCCTGAAATGGTAGCCAATGGTAAGGTGTTAAGGTGTGTGGTTGGTATCTGTCAAGTTGTTGGGCGTGTGTGTGTGTGTGTGTGTGTGTGTGTGTGTGTGTGTGCATAAGCAC
The DNA here is from genome assembly GCF_020740685.1 of Jaculus jaculus. Classification (NCBI taxonomy): domain Eukaryota; kingdom Metazoa; phylum Chordata; class Mammalia; order Rodentia; family Dipodidae; genus Jaculus; species Jaculus jaculus. The sequence continues at coordinate 39,223,078 of NC_059103.1, forward strand.
TTAGCTCTCTTTGTTTGGGCTGTGTGGGAAAGGCCAGTGGCTAAGTTGGAGACAGAGAATTTTCCAGGAAGCTCAGATCCACCTGGTCTTGCTCCTCACTCACAGTTCTTGGAATCTGCAACTGCATCCTAACCCCTGCTCCCTTTTCTATCTAACCAGGCGAGATGGGCCTGGAGGACTCTGTCTACTTTCTTGGGTGAGCTGAGTACCTGTGCAAGCAAACAGCTGACAGACTTCACGAAAGGCTCATTCCATGCAGGCTGGATGGAGGAAAACCTTGCTACACTAGAAATCACAAGCTTTCAAGGAACCAGAGGATGTCTATTCAAAAAAGTCAGTAGCAGTCTTATAATATAGGCAAACATATCTGACTTAGCAGTGCAGTAAGTCCAAAGTGAGGTAGATTTGCTTGGCTTAAATCAAGAGCCACATCTGAGATGAAAACCCATTGTTCAAAAAGGAAGTATAATGTTGCAAAGAATGTAAGGTGGGGAAAGTTCTGGTGGTTATTTGGGGACTGATGTGAGGTTCTGGCTACATGAGAGTTAAGCAGAAAAGACTTTTTGTCTCAATCCCCTCAATCCCTGTTACTGGAAATATCTCTCAAATGTCCTCATTCAATTTCCTGCCACAGCACCTAGCACCCAGGGAACAGAATTTAATTTTCGATAACTGAATGACTTCCTTTGCTTCCAGGACTTTCTGAATTTTAGTGTATTATGTGCAAGGATTGAGGGAGGAACATAGAAACATTGAATTACATTTGGCATCTTGGACTACAGAATGTTCAGACTAGGAACTAATTTGAAGTTAAAACCGAAGAACAACAGAATTCCCGAGGAGACATGTTTTCATTTTGTTTCCTTTGATCCTCTCCACAAAGCTGAGCCAGACCCTGCGTCATCCCGGGCCAGTCACGTTTCGTTTGTGGAGGCAAGGGAGTTATGTGAGGTGCCTATGCATGGGCACCACCCACCTCTCCTTTCCACGTCTCTACCCACCCCCATATCCTTTGGTTCCTCTCCTGATCCTCCTTTTCTAGAAGTCTCTTTGGGGTCTTAGATTGAGTTCTAAGGACTGAGTTGGCCTAATTAACCCTTAACTGGCATTTTTTTAGTTCCTAATGTCACCCTCTTATCAGGAACCCTGTGGAGTCCTAGCCAGCTGGGTCCCTGGCAGGACTCGTTGGAGACAGTAGATGTGTGTCCTAGAAGCAGAGATGCCCCAGCTGAGGTCACTGTCTGCAGTTAGACTGAAGGTGGCCGGCTTTACACCTAGCATCGCCAAATGCAGCCTGAAGGTGGGAAATACACAGAACTGCAGTGTTTTCTTAGAGAGGGCATCACCAACAAAAGTAACAAAGATAAGTCAAGTGGATACCATCACCACCATGAACCTTCTTCTTGTTTGATTTTGTTAAAAGGTAGGATCTCCCTCTTGTCCAGGCTGATCTGAAACTCACTGTGTAGCCTAGGCTGGCCTTGATCTCACAGAAATCCTCAAACCTCGGCCTCCCGGGTGGAGTGCTGTTTTTCATTTCTTTTTCCTTGTCCTAGACCTTGAGCATACCAAGGTAAGAATTCTAGCACTGAGCAGTACCCCCTACTTAAAAATGTGTGTTTTAAAGAACAAGATCAAGAAAGGGAATGGTGACCAGTAGAATGTGGGTCAAAAGTGTTTTGCAAATTATTCAATCTAATGTGGGACTAACTGTGTTTAGAATAAATAAAGACATTTAAAATTCTATAATAATAATAAAAACCTTCAGCCCAGTTAAAAGTTTAAAAAGCAGCTGAAGATACACAGAGAAGCTAGTAAGTGGCCAATATACAAAGAAGATACTCAAACTGATTTTCCATGGGGGAACTGCAAATCAAAATGCCACAGTAAGATACTCCTAATGCCTGCTAGGGGGACCGGGGGTGGGGCGTGGAGAGAAGTATTAGGATGTGGAGAAAACAAACCCTTATGCCTTGCTGATGGGAAAATCAAATGTTGCATCTACCTGGGTAAACAGTCTGACAGCTCCTTAAACAGAACCCCAAGTCCCAATAATCTTACTCTCGGGACTACACCCCCCAAAAGTAAAAGCACATGCCCACATGATAGCTTCTTCATAGCAGCATTACTTATAATAGCCCGAGCCAGAAAGAACCCAAATGTCTATTTAAGGAGGCTCCTTATTCTGGTCTCCCCTTGAGCTAACTGCCAACCACTGCTGCACAAACTTAGTACTTCTCTGCAATCTGTTCTGACAAGTTCATTCAGACAAAGGCTTTCCCATTTGTTTCCACTCTCCTTCATGTCTTTAAGTTGAGTTTTAGAAAGAGAATTGGGAGTGCTGTCACAACTCCTCCCCAGCCCCTTGCCCCTAGCTTACTGTGAGTGGTGGAATGTCAGGTATCTGAGAATCTGTTAAGAGTCATGGCAAAAAATAGCCACTATTTACTGAGTACTTTCCAGGTGCCTGACAGGGCTGAACATTTCACACATCATTAGATTTGTATATCACACAGTCCCAGGCAGTGGAATCTATTATTAAGAGGGGCTGGAGAGAGTCACAGGCAGGCTGAGGAGCTTGCTCAGGGACACAAGATACCAGTCAGCACCTGCCCATTGCACAAGAAGAGAGTGTCTTGCTTCCCAAGGTGTATAGTACACCCTGTCCCAAAGTCCCTTCAGAATCAGTAGCTGAGGTAAGGTGGGGTGGGGAGGCTTACACCTAGGACCCAGTGGGCATCTTAGCACAAAACACCATCAAGGGTCTGTCTATCCCAGACACCTGGGCCAGTGGCAGGTGTCCCTTTTCCTCCTGTCTTGGTAACTGAAGGATTCAGCTTAACCATTCTTTTCTACAATAAACATATTCTTGTTAAACCTGTTTTTGCATCAAGCTTCCCCAAACTTTTGCCCCTAAAGCTTTCTTTGAGGAACCATGAATGCTCATGGAGAATACTAGAATCATGATGCAGAGAAGAAAGAAGCCGCCAATGTCCAACCACTTTACTCCCAGATGACTTCTGTGCATAGCTCTTTCTTCCTTCTTTTAGGCTGCTGAGATCACCTCATCAACACAGTTCTCTATATTGTTCTTAGGCTTATCATCACATAAGGATTTTCCATGTTATTGTAAACTCCAAAAACACCACTGAAAACAGTTATATAACTTTCTATTAAAGGGCAAGCCATAGTTTGCTTAATCATGCCTTAACCTTCACCATGATTTTGTAAAGTTTAGATTTTTCATGTCTCAGGTTTTCTTGAAGTAGTGATGTTTGCCAACATCTGTGCTCTGTGTATCTAGGAATTAAAGTGTCCCAGCTGGTGTGCGGCTTGAATTTAGTTGTATGTTACAGTCCTAGGATGAGCTTAAAATTGTAATGAGAGTGTCCTATAGACCATGTTCCTAAATCTCAGCAAAGCATCCAGCTATATCTCCTAGATTCTCTTTATGGGCAATGAAAACACATGGGTCATACAACTATACAATTATGTAAAGTAATAACTGGTTGGACAACTAAGCTCAAAAAATGTCAGCTTATAGGTCAGGAGTGCCCAGGGGCCATGAGGTTGGCCCTTTGATATAACCTTTTTATACATATTTTAGAATTTTTTTTTCTTTTTTCGAGGTAGGGTCTCTCTGTAGCCCAGGCTGACCTGGAATTCACTATGTTGCCTCAGGGGGGGCCTCGGACTCACGGTGATCCTCCTACCTCTGCCTCCCGAGTGCTGGGATTAAAGGCGTGCGCCACCACGCCCGGGTCGCTATGCATATTTTAATTAGCAATGTGAGTGAAGTCCAAGAATTCAGGCTTATAAATTATGAAGCCAGAAGTGCAAGACTTTGGAATAGAACAAAGATCCAAAAAGGTCTCCAGTTGGAATATTTATCTATGAGCTAAAAGTAGAAATAAAGGTAGAGAAGAAGTCCTGTGCTTAAGCTAAAAATGTCACATAAATGTAAAACAGGGAATATGGAGTTAGCAGAAGTCAGCTCTCTAAAAGCTTAATATGAGCCCATAGTGTGAGGTGTCGCCAAAGAAACCTTAGCAGCGTGCACAGTGAGTCATCCCCAGCACAGAGATGGCACACCCCCACTGACTGTGCTCTGTGGCCACAGAACCCGTTCTCTCTGGAGGAGGCCGGTAACAGGCAGTCGGGATGGCGCGGGCCTGGAGTGCCGTCTGCTAAACACCACGAAGGCAGCGAAGCCGGAGCGGAAGCCAGCCTCTGCCGACACTGTGCCTCGGTCTCTCCGGCTTCCACACAGGGACGACGAATGCATCTATTATGTCTAGTTACTGAGTCATTGAACACTTGTCAGACACTAAGTAACAGAGCCTGGATGCCCGTGCCTAGAAACAAAGGGTTCTAGAGTGCAGGGTTTCAGGAAGGACACAATATGGGGATTAAATTTTTGACAGCTGCCTGACGAAGCTGTATCTTGGGGCTGTTGCAGTCAGGTTCGCAGTGCTGGCAGAAATCACCCGACCAGAGCAGCTTGTGGGGAAAAAGGTTTACTTTGGCTTGCAGACTCTAGGGGAAGCTCCATGATCGCAGGGGAAAACAATGGCATGAGCAGAGGGTGGACATCAACCTCCTAGCCAACAATAGAAGGACAACAGCAACAGGAGAGTGTGCCAAACACTGGCAAGGGGAAAATGGCTATAACACCTGTAAGCCTGCCCCGGATACACCGCCTCCAGCAGGCGTTAATTCCTAAATCTCCATCAGCTGGGAACCTAGCATTCAGAATACCTAAGTTTGTTGGGGACACCTGAATCAAACCACCACAGGGCCTCTGGACAACCATGCCCTGTTCAACAGAAAGACAGACGTGGCTTGTTCCCTAGTCAATCAGCATCTAGCAAGCATATCGTATGGGACCAGATAATGTTCTTAGTGCTAGGAAATGGAAAGAGATAAGATCATACTCCAATTTAGAGACCACTGAGTCTTTCTGGGACGAGGTAGGTAGAGATTAGCCAACTGTGGGTTATTGCTTTGGGCGACAAAGAGGAAGGAGTGAACTCACTGGTGAACTTTCAGTGACTTGGGGCATTTGAGCAGGATCTACAGGGATAAGCAGGAGCTTATGTGGGAGCAGAGGGAACAGTGTGTGGGACCAGGGCTGTCACTGGGCATGGGGTTTTCTACGGCATGGTGACAAGTTGCTGATATTACAAAATTAAGCTAGTGATAAGTGCTGGTCTCTGGTCTCTCAGTTCAGGGATGCATGACATTTACTTAGGGTGGAGCTACCAGCATCAGAAAGAACAAAATAATATGAGTTTCCCTCTGAGCCTTATGTTTCTGCACTACTGTCCTCTCAACAGGCCACCCCAACAAAGGCTGCATAAAGAAACCAAATTTCAGAAGAAAATGGAATAGAATTTGATTCAACTTCCTAATCACTCTTCTTCAGTACCAACAAAGTGATAGCTGCCTATAGAGTAGACCAGTTATGTTCCCGAGGCATTTACAACCTGGAAGTACCCAAGTGGACAGATCAGAGCCAAGACAGGAGGTTGGAATCCTTCACCCCGGGACTGGAGGTGCTCTGTAAAGGAAGTGCTGTTACCCCAGCACTAGTACATTTTCTGTTACTTTGAAGAAAATCCCTGTGGATGGATAACTTCTGAAAGCTAAAAGTCTAAACGACACAGCACTGGTTTTGAGGAGGGTTCCCATGGCTTAACCCCTGCTGCTGGATGACATCATGATAGAAAGCCAGAGTGAACAAGAGTCTAAACAGAATGACATCAAAACCTGCCAAAAGCATGACAATGGATGCCCTAATAACCCCCTCTTTGGGGTCCCACCACTTCTTAATGTCACCACACTGGACCCCAAGCTTCCAGCACATGACCCTGTGGGGAATAAACCTTCTTCAAACCACCACACTGGCAAATCTCGGGTACACAGGGAAGAAGGAGCACACTGTTCAACACTTACCCTCCAGGCTGACCCACCCGTTCCACTCAGTAGCATGCTATAGGAAACACATAGAAGAGTCAGCCATGAATACATTCTTCAAGGTGCTTACCGTCTAGCACTCACAAACATATATCTCAGAGAGCATGCCATCATTCCATGTTAGGGCTGACCACTTCTGGTCCTGACCGAGTCACTGGTATTACATTTGTCCTGTGGACAACAGGTGTGAAGGATCCCTTAGAGAGGGAAGGAAACACACAAGATGCTTCTTGTCCAGCCTGGCACTCTGTCTGGGTACCCTGGAGAGGAATGAGCTTCAGAGGGCTGGACCCCCCCACCTGCCTGGCCAAGGGCTGGACCACACAAACATATGGTGAGACTCCAGCAAGGTCTACCAGAGAGGAGCGACTTTGGAACTTAGAGCAGGACAGGATATTTAAAGTAGCAAAGTTCTGGGAGACACTGGAGTTCTGGCCCAGACAGAGCAGAAAACTGTTAACATTTCAGCTTAGAGGTGAGACAACAGAAGCCACAGCATAGTGTTAAGGATCTTAGGTCCATCCTGTCAAAGCCTGAAGCCAGCCCTTGCTGGAACCAACAACAGTAGCTTAGCTGTCCACCAGAATCATCAAAGGAAGACAGTACAACACAGATGACTTTCACAGCATCCACAGAAGTCCTTGCAAACAAGCAAAGGTGACTAGGAATGTGGAAGAGCAGGGAGCCATAAGCCAAATTCAAGAAAAAGAAATAGGCATATACCAGTTTGTGCATCAGACTGTATGTGGGTCCTGGGGAAACAAAACAAGGCCCACTGATTTTGCAGGCAAATACCTTTAACCTCTGAGCCATCTCCCTAGCCTGAATTCAGAACTTTATGTCCAGAGAAGACAATCTACTATGAGCATCAAAGAAAGATACTTTCCAGATAACCAAGCCTGCACTTCATGAAATACCAGCTCCCCTCAGCCTCCCTGCCAGGTTAAATGTTCTTAATTCCAAAGCTTTGGCACCTGGCACATCACAGGGCGTTCTCAGGAGGGAGCTATTGATCCCTTTGATCCACTTAATCAGGTTCCACCCAGGGGACTTAGGAGGGGTGGGACTTGGGTTTCAGTAGGCAGCAGGAAACATGGCTGCCCGGTACCCTATAGGTAGGCTGTTCTCAGGGTAAGATACACCTACAAATTAGTTAGTCAACAGCTGTTGCTCTATTCCCCTCTCCCCCTCGCTTTTCACCTTGATATGGCAATGAAGGGTTAGTTCTTGACCAGCAGGGCACCTCCAGGACCCTGCGTCAGTCCTCTGGCTAGCCTCTGTCCTGCTGATGTGTGTCCAGGATGCCCCTGGAGCTCCATGGAGGGGCTTCTCAGGGTGGGGTGTGACTGAATGTGTAGTCGTCTGAGACGGGTAGACAAGGACATCACGAGGTCCAGGGACAGAGTAAGGTGTCTGTTCCCAGGACTTCTGCAGTGGGAAAGAGCCAGGGAGGCACTGACAGCCACGACAATTATCTTTCCAAGTCTGCCCGAGTGTCCGGGGACACTTGACACTTCAGAGCAACCTCTGTCTAATCCTCTAGGTCAGATATTTTCCTTTTAAAAAAAAAAAAAGGATATTTCGTAGTCTCTTAAATAAATCTTTTCAGCTCCATTGATTTGGAATAACATGTTTAGCGGCTTAAGCTGCAAGCTGGTCCCCTGCAAGGTATCCTTCCATGCCCATTTTCTCATGGCCTCTGTATGTGGCAGGGCCTCTCACAGTACCCACAGGATGGTGATGGTCCGCAGTCATACTCTGGGGTCTTGGACAAATCTTTTCCCACTCCCTACACCTTGGGCTTTGCCATCTGCCATGAGGACAGCGTCCAGGGTACAAGCACTTCACTCGCAATTGCTGGCTATGGCCCTCTTGAGTCATGGAAAAGAGCATTTTTTCCTCCTTGGCTGGGTTTCAAGGTTTTTATTTATTTATTTATTTATTTATTTATTTGAGAGCAACAGAGAGAGAGAGAGAGAGAGAGAGAGAGAAAGGCAGACACAGAGAGAGAATGGACACGGCGGGGCCTCCAGCCACTGCAAACGAACTCCAGATGCATGTGCCCTCTTGTGCATCTGGCTAACATGGTGTCCTGGGGACTCGAGCCTTGAACCGGGGTCCTTAGGCTTCACAGGCAAGCACTTAACCACTAAGCCATTTCTCCAGCCCAGGGTTTGTCTTTTTAGGGCATTTTCTATGTGTCTTTTCAGGCAGATGGGGTGGGGGTTACAGTGGTTTAAAAGACTATTGAAGGCAGGGTAAGAGCCAAGGGAGGGGGAAGTGGCTTGGGTCAACATGATTAAGCCAGGCCCTAGCAGGGCGCCCTGAACTGTGCCTGTGCTTAGCCTCACGGAGTGCTTTGGGGCCCCACATGGAACCACAGTCTTAACAAACTATAGCAATTTGCTGAGCCCACAAACACTCATTCTTACCCAACTGTGAAAGCAGTACATTTGTTCTGAAATAACATCTTAGTGAAGTAGTTTACAGCAGAGTAAAAAGTCTATGTTTTCCAAAACCACTGTTCATATTTCTAAATGTTAAAATGAAACAAATAAGAAGCAATACTCCTTGTGTTTGGGACTTCGGTGCATGAGGCGTTCTGCCAAACTCATACCATGGGAAATTGGCAGTTTCCAAGGTATGTACTGAGGCTCTACAAAGCTAGCCTGTGACAAATACCACCACCACTAGTGTAGCAGACAGCTTCAGGTTCGCTGAGATGAACTTCCAGACCAGGCACAGTTATGGAGGACGGGACATTTATTGAAGCTTACAGATCCAGGGGAAGTTCCATAAATGGCAGAAGAAGCTGGCCTGCTTTCACAGGACCAAGCAGAGAGAGAGAAGTACAAGAAAAAATAAAGGCTAAAAGCCACAGCACACTTCAGGCACTCCAGCTAGGCACACTTTGCATGTCTTTAGACTGAAATCTGAAAGCCACCACCACACCTTAGGATCCACCCAGTGACACTGCCTCCATCCAGGTGGCTGCAGACGGAAACTACAAACAAATAAACAACTGAATATATTGGGGGCCATCTATTCAAACCACCACAACTAGCTACCCCTTCAGTTAAGGTACCCTGTGTCAAGTTCACCCATTGTGCTGGTGTGAGGACTGCCACCAGCAAGCACATTGGAGAGCCCACTTCCCATGCCCAGGAAAGCCGCCCCATCTCTTCTCATCAGTGGTTCTTAGACTCCTCTGCGGTCCTATGGACACACAGATGGAGCTTGACTCAGTAGGTCTGAGATGGGACCGAAGAATCAGTCACTAAGGAGCTCCCAGGTGAAGCTGACACGCCTAGCTTGGGACCACACTTCAAGATCCCTGGGGTCTTTAAGGGATCCTAAGGAGATATGGGGATGACGTGTGAAAACTTTCTGATCATGAGTGAGGTAAGAAAACAAAGGTTAGGACACAGCCGGGAGATCATTGGCAAAGCCAGGCCAGCCTGGCAGAAAGCCTGGACTTGTTCCAATGATCCACCAAAAATATAGGACTGCCAGGCATTGTGGCACACTACTTTAATCCTAACACTTGGGAGGCAGAGGTAGGAGGATTGCTGTGAGTTCAAGTCTAGCCTGGAACTACAGAGTGAATTCCAGGCTGGCCTGGGCTAGAGTGACAGCCTACCTCAAAAAGACCAAACCAAACCAAAAAACAAACAGAGCCAGGCGTGGTGGTGCACGCCTTTAATCCCAGCACTCAGGAGGCAGAGGTAGGAGGATCGCCATGAGTTCGAGGCTACCCTGAGACTACATAGTGAGTTTCAGGTCAATCTGAGAGCTAGAGTGAGACCCTACCTTGAAAAACAAAAACAAAAACAACAAACAACAAACAAACAAAGAAAACCCCAAGATCACTGGCTGCCCAAACTCTCAATAACTCCTGCCTCTTCCTTTCTTGCTTGGCTGTTTTTCACCAAGACCCAGTGGAAAGTGGGTCTGCTGGCCACGCACTGGGAGCCCTGATGAGGGCTGCCTGCAGAATGGAAGGTGCGTCTTTCTGTAGACATGGATTGCCCTTCCTGGAGGGAAGTGTTCACTCAGCCAACAAGGCTGTGAGGAGAGGCTCAAGCCTCTGCCTGATCTCTGGGAGCTTCCTAATGTTTCTTCACTTTCCACAGAGCCCAGGGAAGTCTTAAATGACTTTTTATTTCATTTGAGATTGTTTACTTTCTAAATGGGTGAACTCAAAGAAAAATAAGCTCTGGTCATTCAGCCACCTCTTCTTGACATAAACAAGTAACTAATTAGCAGGCCTGCAGAGGAGGTGGGAAGAAAGAGATTTAAAGCAGGACTTGAAGCTGAGAAACAGTCTCAAGAAGGGCCTCATGACTCGACTCCCCCAGGGCCAACATGTCAAGCCAAGGTGTGCAGTGCAGGGCAGGGCAGGCAAGCTGACAGCTGGGGTCTGCCTGCTGTTACCAAGGCAGCTATCTGGGTAGACAGCTGCTGGTGCTTTAGTCCTGGGTGCACCTGAAAGCACACTGACACCCTGGAAATGGGAATCTTCAGGTTCCTTGCCAATACACCAATGTGCCAAAGCACCAATAAGTTATTGCCTTATGAATTTAAAGAATTGAAATCCATACACCAGAAGGTAAGATTTGGACTGACCTTATTAGATTAAAAGAAAGAAAAAGGAGGAAGTACAGAGACCTCCCGCCATGAGGGACGTGAGAGGTGGAAAAGCCTGTGGGGGAATAAGGGTGTGAGCAGTTCTCCCGTCATTTCAGGCCACTTGGGCTGAGACTAGCGAAGGCTCCCAGAACCTGCAGGTTCAAGAGTGATGAACAGGCAGCCTAGAGACTTTGTCCTCCCTAACCCCTTTTTATAACCTCATTGTAATGCAAAACTAATTCAAGGACAGGCACCAGTGTCTCCCAGGCTGCCTCTGCTGAGAAAGGGCTATGAGAACCTCACTGTCACCCATGCTACCTCTTGCCTGTGAGCTAAAGAGCCATTATAGCGCTCTGGACCTTGCAAAGACCAAAACCCCCACAGAAGGCATATAGAAGGCTCCCCAAGTGTGACTTGAAGCCCTAGTTTGGTCAGCTGCTCCGTGGAGAGCAGAAGGACATTTTCTTTGTCAACTCCCCCTTTGGAGCCTCACAGTGGGCATCTGCCTTATGGCAGGTCCTGCAAAAGATGAAGGGATGTGGGAGTGACAAATATACACTGTCCACCCCGCAGAGAGATGAAGAGGTGAGAACCAGGCTGTGCACACTGTTGGGTGAGTGATGCTTAGCCAAGAGCCCAGTCCCTACAGCCACACCACTGACCCTGGGTTCCATCAACATGGAAAAGGAAGCATCTAGCCGTCGCCTGTGTGAGCAATGGTCCTCTTTGAAGGGAGTCAGACCCATCATGCTTTAGGGGGAACTGTTGACAGAGCACATGGCTTTTGGACACCATCCTCTACTTACGAGTTTTCCACTGCAGATGCTCACGGCAGGTGCCAACCTTTGACCCCCAGCCCTTGTCTAAAAGAGTGATGAGCTCTTGATAAGTCAGACCTTTTAGCTATGGAATCCACAGACTCAGAATCTTCCTATCTATAATGTAAAGGTAGATCACTGTCCTTCCATCTGTCCAGTACAATGCAACAGAATCAATCAGCGGTCCAGGTCTTAGGCGTGGGGACAAAACTCCATGGAAGAAACCAGCATGAAGATGAGACAGCTCTCAGGGAGCCAGGGACCCTGTGCCGGGCTGAGAGCAGACACAAGTGCCCGTGAGCCAGAATGGAACACAGTGCTGCTAAAGCCAGGCTCTGGGCTGGCGCTGACAGGCCACACAGAGACAGGAGAGATTCCCATCCAGATTCCAGGTGGGCTCATTAAGAAGGTGGCACAGGGATAGTCTTTTCACAGGACACAAGAGCCCCTGGTTCCATACCCCTTTCTGCCAGCGAGCCATGCAAGCTTCACACTTTCTCATAAAGCCATTCCTCTGTATTTTCAAATGGACCATTTGCCCTAAGGGCCTCACAGTATTATGAGGATTAAATGAGAAGTGATTTAAATGCACATTGGATAAATAAAAGCACTGAATAGAAAGCTTTTTCATCGTCTGGGGGGAGGGGTGGCCAGCAAGCTGGAAGGAGAACATGAGCGAGGAGGACGCGGGTGAGGCGGGTGGTGCCTGCCAAACCGAGGGCACCAGGACAATGTGAACACCCACCGGGGTAGTAACTGGTTCTAATTATTTTTTAACCTCCCACAGCTAATTTTATTGAAAACAGCCCAATAATACTAAGTCAGAACTTCTGAATTCCTGTGCACCCAGAGTAGTGTCAGGGACAAGCCAGGGATATGAAGCAGAGCCCTTAGGGTGGGTCAGGGGAGCCTTGACCTTCAATCCTCTCCAGCCCTTACACTGGCCTGGGCTGTGGGTGCTCAATGAACATCTGTGAAGTCGATGGATGTAGATTTTGTGGTTTTGCAAGGAATCCTACATTGATGATTCATTTTGATTCTTAACCATTGGTCAGAGGGACAGACAGGACATGGGTTATTGACTCTGTGAAAGATGGGGAGACTGAGAATCCAGGGGGTGAGTGACCCAAGTCTGAGCTAGTGCCATCACTGGAAGCCCACACCCCGACTCTTAGACAGTGGCATTTACTTCCACCACACTGTTCTCTAAGAACGGTTACCATAGATAGGAACAGTGGCTCATGCCTATAATCCTGTAATCTCCACTGTGGGAGGCTGGGGTAGGAGGATTGCATGTAGCCTGGGCTACATAGTGGGTTCCAGGTTAGTGTGGGCTATAGAATGGGACTCTGTCTCAGAAAAGCAACACAAAACAGAACAAAATGAACCGACGACAACAATGAAGGTTACTTGCAGCCAATCTCCCCTAACACACCATCTTCCCCGTGTGCCGAAGGCTGCTCCTCCCCTGCGGTACTGGTTACGTCAGCCCCCCCACACCCACCCATGTGGTGATACATGCGGTGATACCAAGTGTGCTGGGCTACTGCAACTCAGTGAGTTTTGTGCATCCCAAATATATGTCTTGTGGATTCTCTGGGCCTTTTCCAAGTAAGAACTGATTTGGGTTAAATAAAACCTGTGGTATCACTGTTCCTTAAAAGAAAAATAAAGACATAAGCAGAAGAGAAAGGGGAGAGGTGCTATCTCTTCTTCCCCCACCCCTGAACGTCCCTGCTTACTGTTATCAGCTGGCAACTAAAAAAAAAATATTGTTTTTTTTTGAGGTAGGGCCTTTAATCCCAGCACTCGGGAGGCTGAGGTAGTAGGAGGATTGCTGTGAGTTAATGGCCAGCCTGAGACTACAGAGTGAATTCCAGGTCCGTCTGAGCTAGAGCAAGACCCTACCTCAAAAAACAAAACAAACAAAAAATTCAAGGGGCTGGGAGACAGCTTGGCCGGTAAGAGCACTTGCTGACCAAGCATGAGAGCCCAAGTTCACCGTGAGTTTGAGTTCCCCAATACCCACATAAACAGTGGGGTGTGGCCATGCACGCATACAATCCCAGTCCTGTGGAGAGTGCAGACCAGATGATTGCTGAGTCTGACTGAAAATGGCAGCTCTGGATTCAATGAAAGACTCCAACTCAAGAAAACATGTAGATCAGTGAAAACAGACCTCCCCCCCCAACACACACATACAAATTCAAGGTACAAAGTTTTCACAGAGGCTGGCTCTGTTGTGGAGCGCCTGGTCATATGCTGCCCTGAGGCACTCAAAGACACCCCTATGGTGGCAGCACGTGGAGCAGGAGCCTGGATGGACTGTCAGAGAGATCCTGAAGCCTCCGCTGGTCAGGCAGCAGCAGGTCCAGGGCTCGTGTCACGTCTCCCCACCAGTGTGGCTGCATCGGCTCTAATCACCGCAGCTGGATGAGTGACTGGTCCACCATGAGGAATTTTAATAGAATCATCGGATGCATAGCTTTCCCTGCACACCCAGGGGCAAGGGTACCCTAGGCCCCTGCAGGGTGGAGTGCTTAACAATCTGTATACTGTCAGTTTAACTTCTTAGCCATCCTTGCCCTCGCTTCACTCACTGACTGAAAGAGACCCAGAATGGGTCAGCTCTGATAAGAGGAGCAGGTGAGATAAATCAGAGCCCAAAGATCCTGCAGAGGGAGCCTGCTGGGAAGCAGAGAGAAGAGACAGTGATGTGGACACTGGGGATAAGAGGATCCGTCCACACATTAAAGCCAAAAGTTTTGGGCATTGTCTCATCTGTCCTCTACTTGTACAGCCCAGTTATGAGCCAGAGTCACATGGCAGAGCCAAGACTAGGAACCAGATCCCCAGCCCCCAACAACTTCTCACACTCTGGAACTTTCTAGCATCCTCCGACACCCCTTCCCTCATACTGACTGCAGTCCCCTGATTACCATGGAGCCTGGTACATCCTCTGTCCACACCCTCGAAGAGTCCATGGACCACCAGAAGCACTTCTCAGACATACCTTGTGTGAGTAATGCTGGTCTACGATCCGTGCCAACCCGAAATCCCCAATCTTGAGCACAAGGTCCTCTGTGCTGATGAAGATGTTGGCGGGCTTCAGGTCCCTATGCAGCACGTTGGCAGAGTGGATGTACTTGAGCCCGCGGAGCAGCTGGTACATGAACAGCTTGGCGTGCTCCTCTGTCAGTGTGCCCTGCTCCAGCAGACGTGCCAGGTCTGTCTCCATGTACTCCTGGACGATGTAGGCCACGCTGAACTTGAAGAGCTCACCCTGCAGATCTGTGCCCTTGGGTCCCAGTACCTCATACACCTTCACGATGTTGTCATGGTCCAGACGCCGGATGATTTTGATCTCCCGGAGCGCGTGCTTCATGCTGCGAGCGTCGCTCAGGGCAATCTTCTTCACGGCCACCTTCCGGCAGGCCCTGCTGTCCATGGCCGACAGCACCAGCCCATTGACACCGAAGCCCAGCGGCTGAAAGTCAACGAAGCGCCCACCCAACTCATAGCCATAGATGCTGGCGATGCAGTCGCCTTTCTCGGCCATTGTTGACTCAGTGGTCTGGGGCTGGCTGGGCGATACTGGGGCAATCAGGAAGGGCCGAGTGCCAGGTGGCTGCTTCCCCAGTCCACCTCATTCTGTCAGGTTGCACGGCCCAGGGACACTTTCTGCCCCGGTGAGGTCACCGCATCAGAGAAAGTCCTTACTCACCGACCTGCTCAGCTGGGGACTCTGTCCATTTTCCTCACCTGCCCTGGGAGGGCTGCCGACTCTTCTGCCTCCTGAACTCTCCTTGATGCTTGGAATGGCTCATGCTTCTTTCAAACTGGCATCTTGGAAGGAAAAGCCAGTGTCCTTCTCCTCTGTCGCTGAGGGCCTCAGAAAACAGGATGTTGCACGTCGTCGTCCCCTTCCAACTCCATGTGACAGGAGGCTCTTTCTGGCTAAAATGCTGGAGCTGCTTGCTGAAATGCCTTCCTTCACTTAGAAGGATACAAAGCTCAATTGGATCACGGCCTTTCTCTGTGTTCTAAGCAGTATGTGGGGATCCAGTCAATGGATTATAGAAGCTTCTAGGGGTTTCAATTTCTATAAACTCCTTTTCTACCAACTCACTTTAAATTCCAAAGCCCCAACCAGTCTGATGAGCAAGGAGAAAACACTGGAGTAAGCCATGCTTCTCTCACGAGCTCTGCACCAAGTTTTACCTGCTGTCCCAAGTCCAACAGGAGCTCAGCTGCCAGGCTGGGCCAGGGTCCTCCAGCAGTCTCCTTTGGAGGTCGATGCATCCTTGTTCACCCAATTATCCACACCACCTCCACTGAGGCTGCTCCACTGGATGCCAGGGGCTGCAGGAATGTGGCATCTCTCAGGCACAGTCTCCTTCCCTGTCAAAGAAACAATGCCGGGTAAATTTCCACACTCCAGCTTCTAACACCTTCCCACTTGCGTCTCTTGTTAACCGGCCCAAGTGTTATTTGATCTGTCCAGCCAGCTGCAACGCTGCTTGCTCAGGGGATTCCACCTTCGCACTGCTCAGCCACCCTCCTGCTGCCGGGTACAGCGCTGCCCTGCTAGAGGAGAAAGACGCCGACTTGATCAGCCCGTCAGATGGTAGGCTTTTATGTCACTGCCTGCTCCCCCAAGGTTAACTCTTACACGCGGAGGGTGGGAGTCATCCCTCCTGACCTTTGCAAAATTAATCTGGGATGCTTTCCGAACACAGACATCAGTGCAGCTAGGAAGGATGAGAGTCGGAAAGAACTAGTGACAGACGGAAAAGGAGGGACTGGGAATCTTGCTTTCCCACGTGGGCCCCTTCCTTCTTTTATAAATGCCTTTGAATATTTTAAGAGAGAATTTGACTTGGACTGAGATTTAATGACATTTGTATTACCTGCTTTCCATGTAAGTGGGGGAAGTACACACAGAAAATTACAAATTACAATGAGCCCCTACCAATCCCCATAGAAAAGGGACTCTGCCTAAAAATTAGGGTATAGATTCCAAGTGTTGTACTAGGACTTTTAATATTCCATTTATATAATATTCATATCCCTTCTATATTCCATTTACAATGTATTTGTATTCTTTCTGTGTTCTATTTATTTATTTGAGAGGCGAGAGAGAGAAAAAGAGAGAGAGAAAATGGGTGTGCCAGGGCCTCTAGCCACCACGAACTCTAGATGCATGTACCACCTTGTGCATCTGGCTTTACGTGGGTACTGGGGAATAGAACCTAGGTCCTTTGGCTTTGCCAGCAAATGCCTTAACTGCTTAGCCATCCCTCCAGCTTCTTTATAGTCCATTTATATTACACCATATTCTTTGTATACTGGGACAGTAGAAAAACCTAACTGCTCAGAGGCAGGTCAAATCCAGGCTCAACTGTCTCTTTCTGGTGGCTCTAAATCAAATTACAGGTATAGGATATAAGTGGGGGGAGAGAGAAACCTACAAAACCAGCCATGTCAACTCAAAACTCTCAGGTTAAGGCAACATGTTAAATTCATGTAAAATTCATGAGTACACAGAAGAACTTCTGCTCATTCTGCTCAATTCTGAGTTCTCATCTCATCTTCATTCCCATCCCACTGCTGGGCGCCGTATAAGAACCCTTTCCCAACTGAACACGACAAAAATTAAAATTCCTGCCTGATACGACAAATGATAGAGGAAGCAAAGCAACCATGAACTCAGTGCTCCAAGATTCAGAGGGCAAATTATGGCACACAGCTGATATGAAATCATAAATAATTAGGCCTCCTTTGGGGATGCTCAGTGAAGGAAAATGTGCCCAGGCTCTGGAACCTAGATGTTCAGCTCTCCAGATGCCACTTGCTGTTGCTATTGTCCATCAGCCCCTCACATCGAGTAAGAGGTGCCTTCTGACTGCTGGTCAAATCTTCAGCAATTTTACTCTGAAGTTTTTATTGGGCCCAGAGGCAAAATAGTCACAGACTTACAGAACTTCAGACTGACGAGATATCTTAGTGAACAATTGCCATGGTCCTTAAATGGGAGACAGTACTGTCCTCTTTGGCTCATTTGACTAGAAGTCACTACTGGCTTTACTGGGGAGAGCCAAGCTGGTAAACATACTACTAAGCAACACCACTACTGACTGACATCACCCCTCCACTCCAAGTGCTAAGCGCATCTCCACTGAGACACCGATTCTGAGGTCCAAGGTGAGGGCACAGGCTTTGTGAGCACTGGCTTGGTGCAGCCAAGATAGACAGAGCCAGTGAGCATTTGATGCAAGGATAGATGGATACCCTTCAGTTCTGAGCCTTCCAGAGACAGTGCTGGGACCATCCATGGTGCCTCAGCCTCAGGCCTGGTCTAGTGAACTCCTCCTGGCCATTCAATTCCCACAGTGTCATTCTGTCCTGGCTCCTGTAGCCAAACCAGGCACTGCCACCCAAGCCAAAGCTTCTTTTAGTCTTATCTCAAAGCCTTATTTGGTCCCCAAAGGTGTAGCCAAGGGGCAGTCACACAGTTTGCTCTGTGAGGAGAGGTGCTCAGTCCTTCCCTTTTCAGTCCCTCTGGGTGGCACAGTGATGGGAACTGGCCCTTCTGAGCTCACAAGCAGCTAGAAGGTGGATTTGCTGGCAATAGGCTGCAGTGCAGATAATTTGAGAGTAAGAGACACTTAATTTATTTTTAAAGTCATTCCTCTCCCTCTCTCCTGTCGGAGGGACTATCTTTCCTGTGTGTCCCATCTCTTTCTCAGCGCTCTACCTAACACACTGTAGACTTGAACAGGTAAGACACATGTCACTTCGGGAAGGCTTGAGTCTAGGTACACAACCTTCTTCCTGGGTCTCCTGACAGACTTAAAATTCCTGCCTGGCTTCTTTGCTTGTGCTTTTCTGGTTCCCGAAAGATCCCCCTGCTTTGTCCCCACTTTCATAAACCCTGCCCATCACTCAGCGCAGATGAACTCACCCTTCCTGTCTCAAGGGCTCGTCCTAGTTCTTCGAGATCTCTCCCTTTTCCACACTCTGATGGCACTCACATATATTTTGATACTTATTATATACTACTCTGGGATGTTATTTAGCTTTCATGTTGATATATCTCTTGACCAGCCTTTAAGCTTCACAAATCTTTACTTTTACTTATTTGCAAGCGGAGAGAGAGAGAGAGAGAAGAGAGACAGACCAAGAGAATGGGCATGCGGCTTTCAATAGGTACTGGGGAATTGAACCCAGATCATTAGGCTTTGCAGGCAAATGCCATTACTGTTGAGCTATCTCTCCAGCCCCTAAACTTCACAAGTCACGTACAAGGAGCACACAGAAAATAACTATGGAAAGAAGCACATGGGTCCCATGCAGGATTTCTGTGCAATCAGGTTGGCCACGTCTCCTGGATGGCTGGCTGGCCTGTGTGAATGCGCCCTGCTCAAGGGGCTCTTCTTACCCCGAGTCCTAACTAACTACTCAGGCAGGCCCATTTCCTACACCTTCACTGCCTCAGCATCATCTACTGCTGACCTGCTGCCTCTCAGAATCTGCACCCCCGATCCAGACGGCTGTCTGAGCACTCTGTCCCCCTCTGAGTTTGCTGTCACTCATATCCTCTCAAACCTCTTCATTTTCTGTGTCTCCAGCTCCTTGGTAATGTCCACAGCAAACCTCTGTCTTTGCCACTTGTGCACTGATTTATAAGACTCAGCACAGAGGCTCATTCCTGGCATGATGAGCCAAGAGTCTCAGGGCCTTTCACCCCCAGAAGAAAGTCAGATGACACCTGGATGTGTCCCAGCAATGGAGTGGGTTCAGCGTCTCCCTGAGTCTAGCCTGGCCATCTCCATGTGGCCATGGTGGCTCAGAGCTCTCAGAATCCCAGGTACAGTTTCAAACCCAAGGACTTGGCATCGCTGTCTGTGAGAGATGCAAAGGTCATTCAGCTGCATTCAAGTGACACACAGCAAGAGGAATGTGTGTAGCTCTCACAGGGGCAGCTCGAGCCCTCACAGTTCTGTGACAAGCACTGTAATAAGACACAGGCATGGAAACTTCTAACCCAAGACTCCTAACCAGGGAACTTCAGCTTCCTACCAACAGCGAACCTGAATCCCAATCCATCATTCTCTCATTCATCCGCCTTTTAACAAGCAGAGACAAACCAGAGATGAGGTTCTGTGTGCCAACTATCCCTTTCTGGGATTCCTGGGGCTGTGGTTTACAAAATGGCTTTGGAAAGTCTAAATTTAGACACACCTCCCCACCGGCTCAGATCTTCCCAAACCTCATGCTGTCAACTTTCAGCAGGAAATATCATCTCCTGTGAGGCACTGACATTTTACAGAGACTGCTTCCTCCTCTCCTGAACACCCCCAAGCCTGTAGCTAATTTCTGTCAGGTGGGGCTGAAGCTTCAGTGGAACCGGCTGTGCATGGCACAGTTCCAGGTGGAGCCATTCAAGTCACAGCTGGGTCTGGCTGGCTCCAGTGCCCATGATTCTGTGAGGGAGGAGCAGCAAGTAAATTCTATAAGGGGTCAGGGAATATTTCATTCTTGCAGGACTTACAGCCTCTATTGCAACCACTCAACACAGCTACTCAACCATGACTTTGTGGTACAAAAGCCACAACTGCTAACATCCAAATGAATGGCACAAGTACATTTCAATCAAACTTATTTGCAAAGATTAAAGGCTGTAGCCTTAAAGCCTCTGGTTTGTTGCCTGGAGATGCTGAAGAGTGCTGTGGCCCAAGGCTCTTGCTGCCTCTCCTTCCTCTTGGCCTCTATCTTCCTGGTGCCCTGTATGGTTGCACTATCCCAAGGCCCACCCCAGCTTTCTCAGGTTGAGCCCTTCTCCTTTCCAGAAGCTTCCCAGTCTGGCTAATGGTACATGTGTCTCTGTGAGTCTGTGGCACTGTTGACAAGTCTCCTGGCTATGACCATGCTTCTGCCAGGCCTTGGGGAAGTGGCAGATGACATGAAGTAGATGGAAGGACTACATGCTTGAGTTCCTGGGAGCCAAGAGTTTTACTTGGTGGTTCAGGTGGGTCTCATACAGCCCTGAGGTTAACATCTTTCTCCCATGAGCCTCCCCAGGGAAAGCAATTTGCATAAGACATTAGCAAGTGAGGAGCCTGAGATTCAAGTCAGTATGACTCCAGAACCCACCTTGTTATCACCTCAGCTGAAGTGAGTGACCCTCACCATGAAGTTTCCAGGCAAAATATGACATCTCAGGCTTAGTAAGGGGCAAATGTGGGATGGGTACACCTTGTGGATCCCTGACAGCAAGAAGCACTACCTTTTCAGCCTTGGTATAGAGGCCACAGTTCATAAACTCAGCAAATGGAAAGAGAAACTGAGAACACGATGTTGAATTAAGGTGAAAAGATGAGGGAAACAAACAGGGAACTCAGGTTCAACCAAGCATAGCCTTGCTGCCTTCTGGCCTGTTCCTATCCTCTTCTCTGAATGTGAGCCTGTGACAGCCAGGGCTGGCCCTCACAGGGTCCTGCTTGGCATCTCTGTAGCTGACACTGGTATGTATCCAGACCATTCCTGCCTTCTCTGTATGACAGAAGCCATATCTGGTTCAGTCACAGGGTAGCACAGCCCAAACTCCTATTAGCTGAGCAGACTCACACCTGGTCTTCACCACACTTGTGGGTCTCAGCACTGTGGACATCTGGATCCAGATCACTCCCGGTTGTGGGGGTGCTGTCCTGTGACTTGGAGGTTACCCAGCAGCTTCCCTGGCTCACTTGATGCCAAGAATGTCCTTCAGTGTCTCCAAATGCCAAGCAGGACACCATATCAGTCCCACTGGTAGCTGCTGATCCACTGAGCAGTTTATAACAGAGATACATAGCACTGAGCGGGTCAGCCGGTGCCTCTAACTTAGTGACTCTCACGAGACTTCAGTCCTTGCAATGACCTTATACATTTTCCCAATGGCAGCTCTCAAATGCATCTCTGCTGAAGAAGCTGAGTCTAAACAGTTGTGATAACCAAGTTCTCCTTGTGGGTAGTCACAAGATCCAATCCTGGGCAGTAAGTTTTAGGGACAGCTTACTGGGGTCAAGGGTAGAACTCTCCTCCAGAAGAAAGAGGAAACTGTCTGGATTCCTTTGTGGAGAAAGTGATGTTGGTGTTCCAGTAGCCATCCTGAGACCACACAGGGTAAAGCCTGGGGACTAGTGCCAACACCCTGAAGTTGGCACATGAACAAGGGACCTTGTTGACAGCCTTGAGTAGCTGAGCCATATCTATGACCTCCTCCCCCAAGCTCTCTTGTCAAGAGAGATCATGGAGGAGCTCTGAGTCTGTGCTCCTTAGAGGCAGCTGGGCCATCTACCTTGGGTTGCAGTTCTCTTACACAGTTTCTTTGAGAACATGCCTGAAGGGATCTTACCGAGAAGGAAGCAGGAGGGAACACCTGTGACTTTAACTCCCTGAGTGGGGGATAAGAGGAAGGCAATAGAAGACTGGGAGCCAACAGTTTTCAGGAGCAACATGAGACCTGAGGTGGGAGTCACCACCTGCCAGAGAGCAAAACCCCTGAGCTCGCAGGCCGCGCCCGGCTTTCTCTCCAGAACATTATGTAACCAGCCAGAACAAAGACTTCCCAGAGCTCCCGGCACACTGGAATAGCAGAGAGAGAAACCCCGGCTGGCTCATGGGAGTTCCAGGCCCAGCAGAGCAAAGCTGGGGGAGGGGGGGCAGACCAGGCCCGCACATGTGAAGTGTGGGTGCTGGTCTCCATGGAGACAGTGTCATCCGGGAAGAGACACCTGCCCAGCATGGAGGCTGGGAATCTGGCTTCTCCAAAGGTTTGGGAAGGTGGTGGATCAGTCTTGGTTTTGGATGATTCCTACATTTGACCTTTGTAGGTTAAAGATGAGACTTCTCACTCTCCCTTTAAAGGAAGGAAACCCAGAATAACAGAAGCTTCCTTTTTTCCTCCTTTTATTCTTTGGGTGGAAAGTAGGTTGATACAGGGTCTGGCTGTATAGCCATGCTGCACTAGAACTTGTGATCCTCCTGCATCAGCCTCTCAGGGGCTGGGATTACAAGTGTCTGTCACCACATCCAGCTGTTCTTTTTTTTTTTTCAAAACTAACTCAGTGCAATGATGCTTTGGCAGCTAACAGATGACACCCATTTTGGGCTGGCTTTGTTGGGCCATGTTGGGCCAAGGAAAGCCATCACAGTTAGGAGGCAAGCTTCTAGAAGGCAGAGCCTGCCTGGAATTTTCCAGCACGTACTGTTAAATGGTGGCACAGGCCCCGGTGCTTTCCATAAACTCACAGATTTCTGTCTATGACTCCACATGTATTGTGCCATTGAGGAAAAGCAAAAGGTTCCTGTCTCTGGAAGGGTCCAGTATTAGGATCTCATCTTTCTTACCAAACTCAAGGGCTCATCACTTCCTCCTCATACATGTTCAAAGATTCCTGGTTTGTAGCCACAGGAGTCAGCATTATCTTGATTTTAGACCAAAACATAATATGTCATGTGTGCTACTGTTGTCGCAGACTGCTTGTGGCAGACATTAATAATCAATCCTAGACTGGAGAGAGAGCTCAGCCCCTAAAAGTACTTGCTTACAAAGCCTGATGGCCCAGGTTCGATTCTCTAGCACCCATGTGAAATCAGATTCACAAAGTGATGCATATATCTGGAGTTCATGTTTGCAGTGGCAGGAAGCCTTAGTGTATTCATATACTCTTTTAAATAAATATGTATTTAAAGTTGTTTTTAAAAATAATGCATCTGGGCTGGAGAGATGGCTTAGCGGTTAACCGCTTGCCTGTGAAGCCTAAGGACCCCAGTTCGAGGCTCGGTTCCCCAGGTCCCACGTTAGCCAGATGCACAAGGGGGCGCACGCGTCTGGAGTTCATTTGCAGAGGCTGGAAGCCCTGGCATGCCCATTCTCTCTCTCTCCCTCTATCTGTCTTTCTCTCTGTGTCTGTCGCTTTCAAATAAATAAATAAATAAATAAATAAATAAATAAATAAATAAATAAATAAAAAATAACGCATCCCCACCCCTTTCTTCTTGATAAGCCAGAGAAATGAGCCCCTTCTCATATAGCACCCCAGAAGTCAAGCATCTGCTCACGGCTTGGGGCTAGTGCTCAGATGGAACTGTCTGCTTCCATGCCCTTGACGCCCTGGGCTCATGCGCTCGTTACTGTGATGCACTCCTTCCTTGCTTCTGGAACCGTGGCTGCCTTGCTTACAAGCATGCCGTCCAACGCAGTATTTACTGAAGCTCTGCTGGGTGCATTGAACAGCACCTGACCCAACGAACACAGAGAGGTGGTGTCCCTGCACCACTCACTACTCAACAAGACACAGCCCAGTGCTGGGTACAAAGGGGCTCTGTAGGTGTCATCTTCCTCTTCCTCTCATCACTTTGCAGAGAGGGGACATGTCTTCCTGAGGTCACATTACTACAGGGTGGAGCCTCAGGTCTAATCTGACTCCAGTGCATCGCTTTTCTAGGGCGTGCCTCTCTGTTCTTGTCACACGTGAGTGCTAGCTTTTCTTTAGGTCACTTTCCCCATTCCTTGGAAAAGCAGGATGTGTCCTGCTTCCCTAAGTCACCTTTCCTGACACCCTTCCTGAACATCTCTAACCCCTGAAGTGTACTTAGCACCACACAAGATGCCCAGTGGCCATGTCATGCTCCCAGGGGCTTCCCTCCTCTCCCCCTGGGCCTTCTTACGCATCCCTTAGCCCTAAGCTTTCATTTCCCTCCTTCTCTAAGACCTCCTAGGATGTCTCCTTTCCCTTCACAGACCAGCTGGTTTGCTCAGGCTGTGTCTCCCTGTCACCCCTTCTCAGGTCACTTTTGTCTCATTCGGCTCCAGCTTCGATCGCAGGTGCGCAGTGTTGCTGGAAGCTCGGTGTATCCGGGAAGGGGCTCCTCCACCGCACGCTTCTCTGTCTTCTCTGCTCAGTCTCTAATGGTGTCTTGGGAAGTGCCACCTCCCAAGCCATCAGTGGTGGAGACACACAGGCAGTACTGGCTTCTCTCTTCCCCACAGGGATGCAGCCCCTATGAGAACTCCCAGGCCTTACCTGATGCATATGCTGGCCTCAGTCCTCTGACGTACTGAACCGCAGAGCATTCACTTCCCACTAGTCACGCTGCCCATTAGCCAGCTAACATGTGCGCATGGCTGCCCCGGCTCTTCCCATGGAGGCTAATCATTTACAGGGGTGTGTTCAGAGGCCAAAAGAACCATTTCTAGAGCAGAAGGAAGCACTCCCTTCCTGGTGATTGCATCTCCTTGCCTACAAGTTAACGCAAGTGACATGTGACAGTTAGGGGGAGATCCACAGTTCCTTGGCCACTACAGGCTATCATGGCTGAGGGTGGGAGCCAGGAGGTCTGGACTCTAGCTCTGCATCACTTCTGAGCTCTCCACCAAGGGTCTCGTCTCCATGAAGGCGGGGGGAGGGCCCTTAGGCTTCGCAGGCAAGCACCTTAACCACTAAGCCATCTCTCCAGCCCCAGACCTCCTCTTGAAGCTAACCTTATCCCAATGCCACAAGCCAGGGTAGCTTGGGGCCTGAAGGAGAAGGCATGGCAGTGGGCTTCCTGTATCTTTTGCTCAGAGCTGCCCTCTAGAACATGAGGGAAGTGGCAAGAGTGGCTGCGGAGGGCTTGGGATGCTGGGATCAGGTCAAGATTGGCTGGGAAGCTGCCTCTGCAGCAGGGGTCACGTCTTACCTAGAGCAAGCTGAGTGCAATTCTGCTCACTGGGGGAGGTGGGAGGAAACAGAACCAAACCCCACCATCCAGGGGGAACCTCCTGGGAGGGAAGAAGGCTGATTTTAGAACTAAGCTTTATTTTGCCATCAACAAAACCATTTTCTTTCTGTAAGTTGAGATGTAAATTGTTTTCAGTTCTGAATGTGAAATTGCACAGTAGGATCCCAGGTGTGGGCAGATAGACAGGCCGGGGTGATTCAAGTGGCTGGGCCTGGGAGAGGCTAAGGGGACTATAGAATGGCTTTGGGCAGGGTTGAGCCAAGTGTTCCTGGAGGACTTGGGCTGGCCAGGACCCAGTCAGAGGATCTGGGACCAAGGCTAGCCTTTTTCCTTTGTTCAGTTTCAAAGCAACTGCTTCTTTGAAATTAAACCAAAGGTGATGGAGAGAACTGGCTTGTCCTATGGATCTGTAACTGCATGAAGGGCGGGTCCCACTCAACCTTCTGCTCCCCCTGGCTCCTAGGGCCAAGAACCTCTGTGATCCTCTGAGTGGTAGGCAAAGGTGATTAGGAGCACAGACAGGAAACAGCTTGGTGCCTGCACCCAGGGGCTCTCTGAGCCTGGACTTCTTGTACTTTCCACCTCCTTCCAAGGCCTGGCTGTGGCCCCTCCCAGGGCTGTGACCCCAGTGATCCAAAAGGGCTAAAGACACAGACACAGGTCCTGGACATCCTCAACATATCCCATCTGTCCTTGAGATGGCAGCAGGATAAGAGATCATTCATTTTTACCTCCCGTCTCAACACTAGGGCTGGTGGCATCCTTCAATGAACAGGCTGAAAACGTACAGGAAGCCCATTGCCACGTCTTCTCCCTCAGGCCCCAAGTTGCCCTGGCCTTGTGGCACTGGGATGAGGTTAGCTTCAAGGGGAGGGCAGTACATAAGCCTGGAGTAGCTCGGGAGCCTGACTTGGGCTGGTTTGCAGGGCTCCTTGAAACCCAAGGCTTTATTATTTATTTATTTGAAGGAGAGACAGAGCCATTCAGTTCCTCAAGGCTCTTTGCCATCTCCTGTGTCCTCTCCAAACCACCTTCCTTTCTATTTTATTTCCAAAGCATCTATTCTTTTCATTCTCCTACTTCAACATTTTGTGAATAGGTCTCCACTACCTAGGGGTTCAGGCTCAAGGCTCTGCCACAGCGCCCCCCTCCTCTCCAATCTCTTCATGAACTACACCCTACACTGCAGCCACACAGGTTAGGGGGAAATCTTCCTTCATTTGCCATATTCCTGGACCGTGAAAGACCACTGAGATGAGGCACTTTCCTCTTTGCATTTAGAGCCTCCCTGCCTGTGCTGTGCCCAGACACCACTTTTTCAAGGGAAAGGACGACTTCCAGACTTAACGCTCCCTTTCTCACTCACAGCGCACACATCTATGGCAGGCTGCTGCTGCTCCTTTTTTCTTCCCCTGAGGTAAGGTCTCACTTTAGCCCAACCTGACCTGGAACTCACTGTAGCTCCAGGCTGGCCTTGAACTCACAGCAATCCCCCTACCTTCGCCTCCCAAGTGCTAGGATTGAAGGCGTGCGCCACCAGGCCAGGCTAATCTTCCATCTCTTGGTGGGTTCTTGTCCCCATTAGACCGACTGCTTTACACCCACATTCCCAGCTGTGGACAGCTCCTAGCACACAGTAGACAATACGCAGTTGATGAATCAATGGAGGTGGAGGCCGGGGCTGGGGGTGGGGCCCAAGAGTGGAAAACGTTTGGAAGTGGGGCTTCAGGAAGTGATTCCTAAAGAAATGTTCCCCCGAGGATGTGGCGTGCTGGAGGAACCTCCATCAGTTCCATGCGACGACAGCGAGAGGCCTGAGGAGAACAAGATGAAGAAGTCTGAACAGCTAACACCGCGGTGCGCCGATTAGAGACCACAGAGGGACAGCTCCCAAGAACTGAGGCACAAGACTGGCCAGCAGGGAGGTCAGCTGGGAAATCCTCTCTCTCTGTCTCTCTCTTGTGCGTACACGCGTGTTGCACACGCATGAGGGGTGATAGGTTGCATGGGCATGTGAGTCTGGAGCAGGGAGTGACAGTAGAATCCTGGTAGCTGACTACTATCTCTTGTAGGCAGAGCATCAAACAACAGTCGGAAGTCCAGCTCAAGCCAAACCAAAGGCAGACAGTCATTGCGTGCATTCCCTTGAGGGCTCACTTCTCTTTTCTTGTCCAGCTTTCAGGCAAGTGCCTTAACCACGGAGCCATGTCTCCAGGCCCTCTCCAGCTTTCAGATCATCACACTGACCAATCCCGGATGCTAAATTCAGGCTGTTAACCATAAGTGAAGACAAGCCATCTGCTCAGGCTCACTTCTCTATCTCCCTTCATCAGGAACAATGAATGACCCTAGGCCACATCTCAACCACCACCTATTCTTTATAAATAAAGTTTTGTTGAAACACAACTGTGCCCATCCATTTAGGTGTCGTCAGTGGCTGCTTTTGTTCTACAAAGACATTGTCAAGTAGTTGCAATAGAGACTGCATGTCCCACAAGAGTATTCCCTGACCCTAGGCATTATTGACTGATCTTCACTCATAGTAAGACCATGAACCTTACACATTGTTTTGGTCAATTCTTCTGGAAGCCTCAGCTGTTGTAGACAGCTCTTTTATAGTTTGGTAATTCCATGGATACAGATAAAAGTCAGATGAAAACACATCTGCAAAGCAACTTTCCACTGTCCAAAGCACTCGCCTGCAGCATTATTGAATATTTAATATTTTCATGCAGTATTCATTGGGTTTCTCTATATATCAGGCAGTGGGATTCAGAAGCAAATAAGACAGACACAGTCCCTGGTCCCATAGAACTTACAATTTGGGAGTGGTGGGGTCAATGTGACATACAAATAGGCTCATTACAAATGTCTGATGGAAAAGCACACAATGCGGAGAGTAGCGCCGACAAGAAGACAGTTACTTTGGGGGACAAGGGCAGACCCCCCTGAAGGAATGGTGTTTAAATGGAGACTTTCTAAGAAATGAAGAGAGCTCTGGGTAGGGGGTCAGTACATGACCATGAGAAGTCTGTTGCTAGAGGGACAGAGACATGGCGGAGGGGGTGACTCCTGAGCCACCAGAAGATAACTGAGGAGGGGTGGGGGTGGGGACAAGCCTGCACGGGAAACGTCTTTGCTTTGGTTCTGCATTGGGAAAGCCCAAGCCTCAGGAGGTGTCTCCTTCTGTCCTGTGAGGATGAGGAGATCTGACACATCTGATGTCCTGACAGAGAGAGCTGGCACGACTTTCTGAGAGTTCTCGCGCCAGTCTACCACCCTGAGCTTCACCTCTGTCCTTCAAAGGAAGAACCGGAGGCACAGGCTGGTTAAGAAACTTGCTCAAGTCTACACAGCTAGAATGGGGCGAAGCAGGGCTTCAAATGCCAGATGCCTGCTGGCATTCAACTACTAGACCTTAACTACTAAGCTCTGCCCCTGGATCCTTGGTAACAGCTGTCTTGGCAATCGCATCACGGGGCCCATGTGCTAAGTGACGCAACTAAGTTGACAGAAGCTCACAGCGCACTCAGGCCTTTGACAAGAGATGGCCCTCTGCTGCTCCCACTTGTGAGGCAGGGAAGCCACTCAGATTAAAAAAGAAAGATGAGGGCTGGAGAGATGGCTTAGCGGTTAAGCGCTTGCCTGTGAAGCCTAAGGACCCCGGTTCGAGGCTCGGCTCCCCAGGTCCCACGTTAGCCAGATGCACAAGGGGGCGCACGCGTCTGGAGTTCGTTTGCAGAGGCTGGAAGCCCTGGCGCGCCCATTCTCTCTCTCTCCCTCTATCTGTCCTTCTCTCTGTGTCTGTCACTCTCAAATAAATAAATAAAAAATTAAAAAAAAAAGAAAGAAAGATGACTATGGCTCCCACTGCCAGAGTCAAAGGATTATACACAGTGTTTAATAATCACACACGATCCTTCATGGATTCTTATGTGCCCAGCTTTCCTCCAACTCCAACACAGCAAAGTCATATCTCCCAACGTGGAGCATGGGTGGTGCTCTGGGAATTTTTAGGTCATTTTGAAAAGCATTCTTGCATTCATCCCTCCTTCATCCCATCGCTTTGGATGCCTAGAAGAAAGATTCCTCGCCTCCAGAGACTTGTCTTTGGCCATCCTCACCTTCCATCACTTCCATCTCATTCTTTCCTGGCCACCAGATCTCTCCTCTCTCCTTCCCATCCTCCCTGGAGATGGGTCTCCCCGGTGAGTCCTCACTCTATTCCCAGTTCTCCACTACATGGCTGAGCCTCAGAAGAGCGCCTGGGGCCGAGGTGGGAGTGAGGGAGGTTGCAAATGGTGACACATCAGTCAGCCTGGTTCCCAAGTGCTTTCTGCTCTTTCTTCCTTGGCAGTGCCCTCTCTTCTCCTTTCAAACACTCCCACTCTTTGCTTCACTACCTGCATCAAGATCTGAGTTTGGTTTCTTTCCCCAGAGTGTCTGTAGTTTCAGCTTTATCTGTATGAAAATCTAGATCTTGGTTATGAAAGGTAGGATATTTCTGGGCCCCTGAAAAACTACCTCTTAGAGACCATTTTCTGGGTTGTAGGGGAAGGATGAGGGAAGTACTAGAGTCCTTCTGGGTGGCGGGGTAAGGAATGATGTCACTAGAGAAATGCCCCAGTCCCCAAAGCTGCTTCTCTTCTCTCTGTGACTCTGAGGCCTTAGCATGCCTGACTCAACAGTTTAGGATGCTTCTGATGCCAATTACAAGTGTGACTTTGTTCCCAGACACCAAGCCTGACCCTTGCTATGCAGTTCCCATCTGGAGGCCTTCTTCCCTCCTCTGACCCTATCAGACAAGCTGACAGCAGCTCTCCTGGTTCCCCAACCTCCCCAGGTGTCATTTCCACAGGAATGCTGTTACCAAGGCAACTCATCGTGGCCATTCCTTTACAATATTATGTTCTGTCTTCCCCATCCCTCTTTGTGACACATAAAAAGCTATTTAAGTAAGGTCTTTCCAATGCAGAAATTCTAAATCTTAAAGTTGACGAAAGGAGAAATAGAAGTCAAAGCAAATGAATATAAGAACTTAAAATTAAGGATAATAAATGCATGCTCTTTAAAAGGTGATAATTAGGGCCAGGCATGGTGGCACACGCCTTTAATCCCAGCACTCAGAAGGCAGAGGTAGGAGGATCACTGTGAGTTCAAGGCCACCCTGAGACTCCATAGTGAATCCCAGGTCAGCCTGGGCTAGAGTGAGACCATACCTTGAAAAACCAAAAAATAAAAATTAAAAAAAATTAAAAAAATAAAAGGTGATAATTAGGGCTGGGAGATGGCTCAGTCAGTAAAAGTGCTTGCTGGGCAAACACGAGGCACTGAGTTCAATTCCCAGCACCCATGCAAAAGCCGGGTATAATGGTGCATTCCTGCGGCCCCAGCACTGGGGAGGCAGACAGGAGAATCCCTGGGCTTGCTGGCTAGCTACGGTAGCCCAGTCAAAGAGCACCAGGTTCAGTGAGAGACCCGGTCTCAAGAAAAACTGACAGAGAACAATTGAGGAAGATACCTAATATTAACCTCTGGCCTCCACACACACGTATTTCATGTGCATGGGTACCTGCGCACAGATGTGCAACACACATCACACATGCACGCACAAACACATGTAAAGAAAAAAGGTATCGATTATTATCAAATTCAAAAGTGCCAACAATAGTGTTTGCTTCCCAGGGAGAGTAATAAGGACTTATCAGAAAGTAATTTCAGGGCATAATGTCAATTACTTAACGGGGGAGGAAGCTAGATTTGCCCCTTTTCTATTCAAATCACTCTCGCCTTTTCTCTTAATCAGCAGTGATTCACCCCCACCCACCAACACACACACACGATTTTTAAAAAAGACAAGTAAAGTGTGTCATATAGAATCATGGAAAGTATCATAGTTAAAGAACTAAATAAAGAAATGCTTGAGCTGGAGAGATGGCTCAGTGGTTAAGGTACTTGCTTGCAAAGCTTAACAACCCGATTTTGATTCCCCAGTATCCATGTAAAGCCAGGAGCACAAAGTAGTGCATGTGCCCATGCATCTGTGCCCATTCTCTCTCTCTTTCTGCCAGCAGTGCTGGCACACACCTTTAATCCCAGCACTCAGGAGGCTGAGGTAGGAGTACGCTGTTAGTTTGAGCCCAGCCCGGGACTACAAAGTGAGTTCCAGTTCAGCCTAGGCTAGAGCAACACCCTACCTCTAAAAAATAAAAAAGAAAAAAGAAGGAAGAAAGGAAGGAAAGAAAGAAAGAAGAAAGGAAGGGAGGAAGGAAGGAAGAAAGAAAGAGAGAGAGAGCGTGCAAAAGAAAGGAAGGAAGGAAGGAAGTAAGGAAGGAAGGAAGGAAAGAAGGAAGGAAGGAAAGAAGGAAGGAAGGAAGGAAGGAAGGAAGGAAGGAAGGAAGGAAGGAAGGAAGGAAGGACCTGAATGCTTGAAAGTTTGAGGCCAGGGGTGAGTCAGGAGAAGCTAGCTTCCTTATAAGCCCCATTTGATTTTCTTAAAAATTTTTTGGTTTATTTTTATTTATTTATTTGAGAGTGGCAGATAGAGAGAGAGAATGGGCATGCCAGGGCCCCCAGCTGCTGCAAACCAACTCCAGACATGTGCACCCCGTTGTGCATCTGGCTAATGTGGGTCCTGGGGAATTGAGCCTCGAATCGGGGTCCTTAGGCTTCACAGGCAAGCTCTTAACCATTAAGCCATCTCTCCAGCCCTGATTTTTTTTTTTTGTTTAAGACTAGGGCTTGAGTTGATTCAAGTTAGAAAAGCACAGGAGTCACTCACTATGGACCTCATGGTCCCAGAAGAAGAAGGAAGATGCTTCTGAGAGTAGAGACTATCTTAGTGAGACAAGATGCTAGGAAGGACCCAGGGGAAGACTTGTTGGAGAGAAGGCATCCACTAACAGCTGACCCAGGAACCACCTCTCTTATTAGCCACTGGGCTCTCCCCCCACAGCCCATTGGCGTCTTCTGTTCCTTCAGGCACCCTTGATGTTCTAATGATTCTCAGCTCAGCTGTATGCATAGACCTGCTTGGGATGCCTTAAAGAATCCTGGGGTTGAGAGATTGCTCAGTGGTTAAGGCACCTGCCTGAAAAGCTAACAACCCAAGTTTGATTCCCCAGTACCCATGTAAAGCTAGAAGCACAAAGTGACACATGTATCCCGAGTTCATTTGCAGTGGCTGAGGCCCTGGAGCACCCATTCTTTCTTCTCTTTCTCTTCTTGAAAATAAACAAGTAATATATATAATAAATCCTGATAGCTGGGCTGTGCTGTGATCAGTAAATTAGGGTTCGGGGAGGGACCCGCAGTTGGTCCCAATGTTCAGGTAACCATGGGAGCTTGTTGAATGGACTCTCACCAAGCGTACTCAACTGAGAGCAGCGAGTTTTTTCATTATTGTAGCCAGTTGTGCAGTGTCCTGGTAGCTGCATGTCTGAATGCCTGCCTGTGTGTCTGTGTTAAGGCCAGGGGGAGGGATGACAGCAGCCATCATTATGCCAGATCATCCACAACAAGCAAGAAGAGATTGTCAGGAATCGATACCAAATGAGACCAACCTTCGTCCCAAGTCAACTGGTGTGACATGAGCAGGACAAAGATAGAACCACTGGATGGTACCCTGTGCATGTGAGCCATTCCCTAGAGCCCAGGGCCTCCAGCCTGAGTGAGCGTGGGAATTCCCTGGGGGCCCTGTTAACGCACAGATAGCTGACCCATCTGAAGTTCCTGGTTCAGTGGGCATGGGGTGAGACCTGAGAATCTACGTTCCCAACAAATTCCCAAGCGAAGCTGACAGTGCTAGTCCAGGGACAGACTTTGAAAGCCACTGTCTGGGGGAAGAGGGGCTCGGAAGGACAGGTGGGTGGCATGGTGGATACAGATAATCTGTCCCTCAGGCATGAAGAACATAAGAGCGTGACTGGAGGATGTGACTTGATGGTAGAGCACTTGCTCAGTTATCCACAAGGCCCTAATTTCTGCTTCCAGAGCCACAACCCACTCCCCCTCACTGCCAAAAACACAAAGGCAGCTATCAAGTGGGTGGTGGGTATAGCAGCCCCTCTTGTCTCACTGTGAAGGTTCAAGACTGAGGCTAGTTACCAGTGACCCAAGTGGACACCTGCACACTGTTAACCATGAGGGCCATTCTGCCTTGGACCACTGTAGTCTGCCGCTGAATGATTGCCATGTCTCTGCTCAGCCAGGTCGCAGACGAGATCTATGGCTCAGAACACTGAGCTTTGGACAAAATAAGAGAAATTAAACAAGGGGCACGGGGCTGGAGCGATGGCTCAGAGGTTAAGGTGCTTGCCTGCAAAGCCTAACTGTCCAGGTTCAGTTCCCCAGTACCCACGTAAAGCCAGATACACAAAGCAGCACGTGCATCTGGAGTTTGTTTGCAGTGGCTGGAAGCCCTGGTGCTCACATACTCTTGTCTGTCTGTCTGTCTGTCTGTCTGTCTATTTCTCTCTCATGCTCTGTCTGTATCTCTCTGCTTACAAATAAATAAATAAAATATTAAAAGCCACCACCAACAAAACCAAGCACAAGCAACACACATATTAGGGTGCTGACCTGAAAAGAGGGTCAACTTATGCTTCCCGGGGTCTCTATTTAGAGTCAAAGTTGCTCCTGAGAATATAAAGCCTAAGGACCCAGGCCCAACTTCCCAGAACCCATATAAGCCAGATGCACATGGTGGTGCATGTGTCCAGAGTTCACTGGCAGTGGATCAAGGCCTTAGTGTGCCCATTCTCTCTCTGTCTCTCTATCTGCCTCTTTCTCTCTCTCTCCCTCTCAAATAAATAAATAAAAATATTTTA
The DNA here is from genome assembly GCF_020740685.1 of Jaculus jaculus. Taxonomy (NCBI): domain Eukaryota; kingdom Metazoa; phylum Chordata; class Mammalia; order Rodentia; family Dipodidae; genus Jaculus; species Jaculus jaculus. Next base: position 39,257,099 of record NC_059103.1, read on the forward strand.
AAAAGAATAAGTTCTTCCTCATCCTATTAGGCCTTGGGTACAAACAATTTCCTAGTTTTACTTCACTGACAATATTGGGGTGGTCATTTTATAAAGTCACAGGGAAACAGGCAAAATGCATACACCAACAAAATTTCTGTATGCCAAGTTTAGAGGCAGTGCTTTGTAATTTAATTTAGAGCAGTCAATTGAGCAGTCACCCCAGCCCTATTTCCTAAAATCCCCTGGGGTGGAATTCTTCAGCCTTGGTGATTAGCATGTAGACTGGCATCCAGAAACTTTAAGTAAATTTCTTTTGCCCAAATATGCAATAATGTGTTTCTGCTGACAACCTAACAGAAGCCACACAGTGGAGAAAATAATTATCCAACTGATTAATTGGGATTCTTTAACAATGGTTATTATAAACTCCCTTCCTCAAACTAAAACCATTAATGGTCATCAGCATCTGCTGTGATGCTTACAGGACCACAGAAATGTTTTGTTGCACATGTAAAAATATAAGTTATGTACTGTTGGTCTGATAGGATCTCAGAAGTAATGATATAGCAGAATAATTTATTATTACTTTTTAGAGAGAGAGAATTGGCTCATCAGGGCCTCAGCCACTGCAATTGGACTCCAGATGCTTGTGCCACTTAGTGGGCATATGCGACCTTGCACTTGCCTCAACCTCTGTGTGTCTGGCTAACAAGCGATCTGGAGAGTCAAATATGGGTTGTTAGGCTTCACAGACAAGTGCCTCAATGGCTAAGCCATCTCTCCAGCCCAATTTTTGTTTTTCATTTACAAGGAGAGAGGGGGAGAACAGGCCAGAGCCTCTTGCCCCTGCAAATGAACTCCAGATGCATACACTATTTTATGCATCTGGCTTTATATGGGTAGTGGGGAATGAAAACTGGGCCGTCAGTCTTTGAAGCACTTTGAACTGCTGAGCCATTTCTCTAGTCCCAGAATACTTTGGAAAATAACAAAATCTTACAGAAAATGAAATATATATGAAAAAACAACACACACACACACACACACACACACACAATATACACACACTTAAAGAGGCACTGATATTGGACTGTGCTATGCAGTATAACTTCACTCCATTAGTTTGTTTTAACCATTTAGTTATAAAGACAGTCAATGAGGTCCTGAGATTATTCTGTGGAATACTTGCCTGCTTATTTCTAAGCACTTCTGACTTCACAGTACTAATAAAATCTTGACCATAAATATTAAGTTATGGAAAATGTGTAATAGCTCTTTTTTGTTTGTTTGTTTTGAGGTAGGGTCTCTAGCCCAGGCTGATCTCTGCAGGCCTAGGCTGGTCTGGAACTCACAGCGATTCTCCTATCTCTGCCTCCTGAGTGCTGGGATTAAAGGCATGCACCATCTTGCCCAGCTTCAGCTCCTTTCTAAAACTATATTTTAAGTTTTAAATATTTTTTCAACTGAAAAAATAAGGTTATTTTTGAGCTAAAAAAGTGGCAGAATAAGTTGTTAATAATAAAAAATTAAAAATAAATTAAAAGTGGCAGAATAAATCTTGAGGACAGCTAAAAATCAAATTAGTACATTGAGGATTTGAGTTAAAACTTGATAGATAACATGCAAGTGTTATTTGGGTATAATTTATTTTTTCAAGGTAGAGTCTCACTCTAGCTCAGACTGACCTGGAATTCACTATGTAGTCTCAGGGTGGCCTCAAACTCACGGCAATCCTTCTGTATCTGCCTTCCAAGTGCTGGGATTAAAGCCACCACACCTGGATTAGGGTATAATTTTAAAAAGAGATATGTATTTGTTTAAAATTCAACTCTAATATTGGTGGAACAACAAATTACCTTTGAACACAAATTGGAAATTAGAAATATACTTGACTCTCTTTTACAGATGATAAATAAACCAGAGAAAGATAGAGAGACCTGCCCAAATCCCAATGGAGATTCAGTGACAGGGTGAGATAAGAACTGATTTCTGATAGCAGCCCACATTTAAATAATCTTACTTATTTATTTGCAAGCATAGAGAAAAAGAGAGTGTGTATGGGTACATCATGGCCTCCTCTTACCCTGTAAATGAACTCCAGATCCATGCACCACTGTACATCTGGCTTTACATCGGTACTGGGGAATTGAACCTGGGCCAGTAGGCTTTGCAAACAAACTCCTTTAACTGCTGAACTCAGCCTACTTTTTTTTTTAATTTAATTTTTATTTTTTGTTTTTTACGAGGTAGAGTCTCACTCTAGTCCAGGCTGACCTGGAATTAACTATGTAGTCTCAGGGTGGCCTCAAACTCACAGCAATTCTCCTACCTCTGCCTCCCACGTGCTGGGATTAAAGGTGTGCCCCACCACGCCCAGCTCAGCCTACTTTTTATGCTCCACGTTTAAGAGTTAGACAGCAAGAGTGAGAAAGGAGTGGGAGGGAGGGAAGGATACTGTATGGAAAGAGGCTCCTTCTCAGCCCTTCAGAGACAAGAATGGAGCTTGGTTTTAGGTATTTGAAATAGGTGTTCTCAACCAACTTTCTTTTTCAGGTGACAGTTCTCCTAAAATTGATAAAGATAACCATGACTTATAAATTCACAAATGATCTTTGTTATAGGACACTAGCATTTTCTTATTTCTTATTTCCTTAAAAACTTGTTCTTGGGCTGGAGAGATGGCTTAGCGGTTAAGCGCTTGCCTGTGAAGCCTAAGGACCCCGGTTCGAGGCTCGGTTCCCCAGGTCCCACGTTAGCCAGATGCACAAGGGGGCGCACGCGTCTGGAGTTCGTTTGCAGAGGCTGGAAGCCCTGGCGCACCCATTCTTTCTCTCTCCCTCTATCTGTCTTTCTCTCTGTGTCTGTCGCTCTCAAAAAAAAAAAAAAAAAAAAAAAAAAAAAAAAAAAAAAAAAAAACCTTGTTCTATCAGTTTTTTAAGTCTGCCCTTCCTTGCCTTCCCTGATGGGTCAGGCACTCACACTCTCTTTCTCTCTCTCAACAATGGAAGGAATACAAGCATGATGATTCCTGTTCTGTTGACAATACCATCCAAATAATTTTATCATAATCATGAACATCCTAGAAACCAGAGCCAGTGGAGACCAAGCTCTAAGCCAAGTTTCCTTGCTGTGGCCCCAGGTGGCAGCAGAATCCGTGAACAGCCGCACTGCTGCTATGGACCCTCGGGGGGTAAAAGGCCCATTTTGTAATTCACTGCGGAACACCCAGTGTGGCTGTTTGTGCCCATACATGTGTATCTGAAAAGAACATGTCTGGGTGTAGAATACATAAGTGAATCCCACAATGACTCATCTTTCTCTAAGTCACTTTGAGAATGGAAAGTCTGTGACCCGTTTGAACTGATTCTATTAGGAGAACCAAGGAATGTGAGGTTGCTATGAATACCATCTGCAGACACTAATTCTGAGTCTGATTGGTTAATATTAGAGATATTTATCAACAGTGTGTAGTATATGTATAACGTAGACACTGGCCCTGCTTTCCTAAGGGTCCTAGTGGTTAGCCTGCCAGGTGAGCTATCAAGGGTATGGACTCCCAGTCACCCCAATGTCTAACAAGGGGGGAATTAAATGGTAACGGAGGAGCAAAAGTTCTGTTCCAAGAGCACATTTGAAAATACTGGAAAATATGCATGCTAGAGCATTAAGGGAAGAAAGATTACTAAGTGATACACACACTTTTATGCTTGTCATAAAATTTTACAAAGAAGATTGGATGCCTTAATGCTTTGATAAGCGTCTGAAAGTGGTCAATGACAGGATTTTCCTTTTATAATTACTTTTTCTCCTGAATTTTCTGCAATGGCCACATTTAATTAATTTTACATCAAAAGAAGTTTAGAAAGGCTATGCAGGTTGGTTCTTGCCTGTGATCCTAATACTCAAAGAGTCTGATACGGCAGTACAGAAGAAACATGAGTTTGAGGCCAGCCTGGGCCCTGTCTCAAAAAAATTATAAAAGTAGCTAAATATTAAGACTTAAGGAGCTGGGGAGATGGGCCAGTGACGAAACCAGCTTGCTTTTAAAGCCTGCCAGCCCAGGTTTGATTTCCCAGTGCCCACGTAAAGCCAGGTGTACAAAGTGGAATAGGCATCTGGAGTTCCTTCACCATACCACACCACACCAAGAGGTCCTCATGTTCTTGGACTCTCGCTCTCTTCACAAATAAATAAATATAATGCTTTCATAAAAGACTTCAGCCTTTTCTTATTTCCCCTCACCTACCTTGATAAGTGCCATACTCTTGGAGCCTACTCAGTGGACAACAGCGCTCTTGGAGAGCACACTGTACCTGGAAAATGCAGATGACAGATGCCTGTCTTGGCTCAGGTTAAAGGTTTCTGCCTTCCTGGTTCACTCCCATTTGCAGACCTCAGGCCTGGCTCTGCCCTTAGGGAACTACTTCCCTTTCTTCAAGGCTGCTCACTTCTACCCACTGACAGTCCTGGTGGTGTCATGGAGCGCCCCTCTTCTCTGGGAGGTGGGTAGATGAGCAGAGGGGCCTGGAATCTGACCTCTGCTTGTCTGCCTGTGTGGCACCTGGGCAAGTTGAGCCTCAGCTCCTCACCTGGAGAATGGGGGTCATTAAGTCCATTGTTCAGGGTGGTGGAAGGTGAGGGAACATGTGCTGGGATTGTGCGTGGTGCTGGGCATGGGACAGGCACACGGAGAACAGCAGCCACATTTATATCAGGAAGACATTGCACATTTTCTGCTTTTCCTTCCAGAACCAGCTTTCTCTGAAAAGGCTCCCAAGCTTTCCACCTTCTCTGCCTACTGCATGAGAGCATCAAGGCTAAGTCAACAGTGCTCACTTCTCTCTTGGCTCCTTTTGGATGCTTCGTACCAAACCTGCTGCAATTTTCAGGGGTCTCCCAGAAGAGAAGGGGAAGCCCAGCAGGAAACAGAGGAACCTACCGTGAGGGATGCAGAGGGGAGCAGCAGTGTCTCTGAGATACCAGTGACTGTTTGTTTTAAAAGCGCTGATGTCTGCCCTAGCCAGCTGCAAGGGGAAGGAGGGGCTGGCTCATTCAGGCAGAAGGGCAAACTCACTTTCGAAAGGAAAGCAAGCGTCCTTGGGTAAACACATCCATGCAAGATTAAAGAGCTGCAATGCATCAGAATATTCTTCTAAGAATTCAAGAACTCCAGTGTTAACTGGAGGACTGTGAACTGTGCCATGAACAATCAAAAATGAGGGAGAGACTTTTCTATGCTAGAAATAGCTGCTAACAGACGGATTCCACCCTGTGCTCACTCACACACTGCCAACAAGCATCGCACCCGTCACTGCCCAAGAATAGAGGGATGGGTATGACATTAGAGCTGGCAGAGAGAGGGGAAGCCCCAGCACTCACTGAGCTAGGTGCTCCACATACAGGGTGCTCTTGAAGGTACACACAACCTACCTGTCAGGGGCTGAATTGTTCAGATGTTAAAGTCTAAACCCCAGTGACTGTGCTTAAAGACAGCCTTTAAAGATAAAATTAAGGGGCTGGAGAGATGGCTTAGTGATTAAGGTGCTTGTCTGCGAAGCCTAAGGACTCAGGTTCAATTCCCCAGTAACCACATAAGCCAGATGCACAAGGTGGCAAAGGTGGCACATGCATCTAGAATTCCTTTGCAGTGGCTGGAGGCCCTGGTGTGCTAATTCTTTCCCTCTCTCTCTCTGCCTTTTTTTCCTATGTCTTTCTCAAATAAATAAATAAATAAAATATTTTTAGGGCTGGAGAGATGGCTTAGTAGTTAAGGTACTAGCCTGTGAAGCCTAAGAACCCCTGTTCAACTCTCCAAATCCCACCTAAGCCAGATGCACAAAGGTGAGATAAATGTAAGGTTGCACATGCCCACTAGGGGGCACAACCACCTGGAGTTTGAGTTCAGTGGCTGAGGGCTCTGGCACGCCAATTCTCTCTCTCTTCCTAAAATAAAAATTAAAAAATAAAGTAAAGTAAAGTAAATATATATATTTTTTAAAAGATAGAATTAAGGTTAAATGAGGTCATTAGGCAGAAAGGCAAACTCACTTTTGAAAGGAAAGCAAGAGTCCTTGGGTAAACACATCCATGCAAGTTTTAAACGAGGTCATTAGGGTAAACCCTATCCTGTATGATAGATGTCCTTACAAGAAAAGAAAATTACGTCACTGGTAGGATGGAGTGAGGGGAAGCCACAGGAGGACCTAGAAAGAAGACAGTCATTGGCAAACTAAGGAGAGGGGCTGCCCAGGAAATTGCCCCTGCTGGCCCAGAGCTGTGAGTGAAAACATGTCTGTTGCTCAGTCAGCAGTCTGTGATGGTCCTGGCAGACTCTGCACCCTGACGTGTGTAGGAACAGGTACATTGACGCAGCCTGGTGGAGGCTACACGGTTGAAAGCTGGCAGAGTCAGCCCTCCAATCTTTGATGCCAAAGTCTATTGTCTATCTTTTGCATGAGCTAGTTAACAGTGGGGGCTTGGAGCCAGAATCACTGGGTTCAGATACTGACTCTGTCGCTTCCTAGCTCTGTGGATTTGGGAAAATTGGTTAATCTCACTGTGAGTAAGTTTCAACATCTATAAGATGGGACCACACTGTGTTTTGATAGAGGGATTTAAAAATGAGCTAATAAAATATATGTAAGATACTTAATGCTTGGCCATGTTATATACTTAATAAATGCCAATTAATATTATTGGTATTACTGTTATCTACTATGATCATTATTATTACTGAGGGATCCTAAATCTGGTTCAAGCACCTCATTCCACATAATAGGAAAAGTGAGGAAGAGATTGAAAAGGTTTCAGAGGGTCAGAAAATGGAAGTCTAGTGTATTTTCTCCCCACTGTTATGGGGAGGCTCAGAGAAACGAATGTTGAGAGGCAGGTTTTGTTTCTGGTCAGTTGAAGATTACGAAGCTCTGCGGTAGAAGCAAGCAGGAGGCTGTGACGGCGCCAGGGGCCCCGCCCTGAGCCTGTGCTCCCATCTGTGAGCACAGATCATCCCGCACACTCTGCCCAGCCACAAACCCGCGTATGTGGGAACTCTTGAGTGACGACACACTATGATGTGAGATGCAACATGAGAAAAAACAAATGCCGAAACCCCAGCAGATCAAAGTGGCAGAAGAGAGGATGCATGGCAACAACTCAGCTTTAGGTGAGTTCTAAGAGATGAAGAAGCGTCAAAAAGGGCCTCAGATTAAAGCAACTGAGGGATATAGATATTAATAGATCTCTAGGCGGTAGCTAAAAATAAGGGCAGCAGACATGTCATGTGGATGTTTTACGTAACTGTGCTGTTAGGAAATACATGGGTCTCAGGCAGGAGAGGCAGCCTGTGCATGAGAGAAGGGAATGGGAGGAGCACAGAGAAGCAAGAGACCACTGAGGTCTGGCTGGAGCTGTGGAAACATCCAGGTGTTCAGTCTGCCACTGTTCATGAAGCTTTTCTAGACAGCTCTGTCCTCTGCTCAGCATCGGGATTAACACGAACAAAGTCAGCAGAGCCCCTGCCCACGGGCTCCAGTTAGGAGGGCAGAGGGCCATCAGCCCAGCAATCACAAGAACGGAAGGGGAGCTCCAGACTGAGGACAATGCTCAGAGACATGACCCGATGCCATGATAGCATGTGACAAAGGAAGTTTGGGCTGGGGTGGGTGATGCTGCACCAAGTTAGAGAGCCCTCAGCTCAGAACTGAAGTATTAGCAGTCATTAACTAGGCAAAGAGGGGAAAGGAGATGGGGAGATGTTCTAGATACATACACACACCTATATACATACACATGTACATAATGCATACATACAACAGGATGGGAAGAGAGAGGATTCAGGAGCTGTGAGAAAGCTAGTGTTGACTGAGGACAAGCAATATGGCAAAGGTGAAGTGGATTAAGATTAAGCAGATCACCTCACTGGTCACTGTAGACCTGGGCAAAGAGACTGTGGACTCAGCCCTGGAGGAACTCTTAACTGGACCACAGGAACTTGTGGACCAGACCAAGGGAATCTCATAGAGTCGACCACAGCAGACTATGGGGCAGACCATCGAGCTTTATTGGTCAGATTAAGAAGTTTGGCCCCCTGATAGAAACAGAATTTTTTGGTGTGCATGCATGTGATGATGTGTGCATTGTGTGTCAGTGCAAGTACACGTGCTTGGGCATCAGTCCTTGCCTTGTACCGTGTTTGAGAAAAGTCTCATAATTGTTCTCTGCTGTGTTTTCTAGGCTGGCCTGCACACTTCCAGGAGGTTCTCTTGTCTTCACCTTGCTTCTCACCAGAGGTGCAGTGGGATTACTGACACCTGCCACAGGGTCTGACTTTCGTGTGGGTTCTGGGAATCCAAACTCAGGTACTCATGCTTGGTGGAAAGTGTTGAGGGGTTTAAATAAGTGGGCCACATTTGCATTTTGTAGGGATGCTTCTGAGTATGTTGTAGAGAATGGCTTGGTTGGCCTGGGGTATGCAGTGGTTGACCAGTCCAGGAGCTGTTAAGGAAGCCCAGGGGACTGATGATGGCCTCTTGGGCTTGGGTGGTGCTGATGGACATAAATTTACTGATCTCCATGAGAGATACTGACTATGTCAAATCCCCAAGCACATGGAAGGACTGGAATGTGGGGGAGGGAAGAAGGAAAGAAGGTGAAGGGTGGATCCTAAGTTTGTGGCTCAGACTCCTAGATGGATGAAGATACAGATTCTGAGACAGGGAAGCTGGAGGAGGGGCAAGCTTGAGCTCCATTCATGGTGATGCTGTTTGGTATGTTTTCACCCATTAAGAGATGCTAATAGGAGGTGCTGAGCTCTACTGAGAACCCGCCTGTGCCCGGAACTACATGAAGCTCTGGAGATGCAGCAGTGAGTAAAGCAGGTTGCTTCCCTCACACAGCTAATATGGCTGCACACAGGAGTCACTTGGGGCGTGTGACAAATACTGATGGCTGGATCCCACCCCAAGAGAGGCTCAGCTAATAGGCCTGGAGAGCCAATGGGGCAGAATGGTTAAGAGCTCCCCTGGAGATTCTAATGTGCACTTGGAGCTGAGAAGCACAGCTCTGGAGCATGGAAGACCTAGTGCAGCCTGCGTCTAATCACACAGAAGGGGGACATAGCAGGATGAGTCATAGTCTTAGGCCGTAAGAATTTAGAGCAGAAACACGGACACACATGGGTATAATGGGAATAATATTACTTGGATATTAAACCAATATATTTTCATCCACAGTAAGTCCTGGTCCCTCTGGGTGTTCCCTGATTCCCTAATTAGGAGTAGAGCCTGGATGGCTCAGATCACAGACTTTCTTCAAGGATACATAGAAACATCTCTCTTATTTAAGCCTCTGGGATGATGAAAACTCAGTGGCAGGTGACCCTTACTCTAAAAGAGTTGATGGGGGCTGAAGAGATGGTTTAACAGTTAAGGCATTTGCCTATGAACTCTAAGCACCCAGGTTCAATTTCTCAGTGCCCACATAAGCCAGATGCACATGGGGGTGCATATATATGGACTTCGTCTGCAATGGCTAGAGGCCCTAGGATGCCTATTCTCTCTCTCTCCCTGCCTCTTTCTCTCACTCTCAAATAAATATATAAAAATAAAATATTTAAAAATAAAAGTTGATATTTCAGTAAGAGTTATTAGTCAAATTTAAGGCAGGATGTAACCTGTGCCCTCAATCAAAGAATGAAATCAATGTGAAGGAACATCAGAGCAACCAGAGCTTACCTGTGTTCCATGATCCTGTCCTAGTCACTACGGAGAACCACTAAGGTTTCACTCCCAGAACTGACCTCACCCAGCCTTATCAAGTCAGAGGGCACACATCCCTGTTTGCTTGGAGAGCAACCACAGAGCAGAACTGACAGCCATGCTGGAAAACACCGTGCATGCCAATGGCACATGTATGACTACATCGGGTGTGCACGTACCCCACCCTCCTTAGGAACAGAGCCACTTGCTCATCTCTGCCACGGGAAGGGAGGTGGTACTGGTTTTCACCAAGCAAACTAAGAAAGCAGAGAAGCAGAGCACCCAAGAAGTATGAGTAGGCATCTCTGTCTGAGAACAGCAAGGACCTTGATTAAAACAAACCCTGAGCTTCAACCTCCACCTCCACTGCTACAACTACCTTGACCCCCACCACTGCCACCCACAACTCAAACTAAGTGCATCAGGCTTTGGAACTCCTCCTGATCGCCCACCTAGCCTTAGGTAGAGCCGCACACCACGGTGAACGCCGGATCATGGTAGACTGTGTCTTCTTTCTACTTTAGCTATGTGAAAGAAAAGTCTGCAGGGGCCTCACGTTGCTCCACATGTGACCATGAATAAGGTCCAATCCCCACACCACATTTCATGCCTGCCACCTCACGCCTTCTGAGACCACACAGGAGTATCAGACAGAGTCAGTGCCCTCAAGGACTTCAGAGTAAGATTTAAGGGGTTTAATTTAAACCCCAGTGTGAAGCCACTTACGATGTCTGAGCTAAAAAACCAAGGTGTTTCAGTAAGATTAATCAGGCATCAACGTGCCCAAGTGGCTTGGGTCAGGAAGCCACTAAGCAGGAGGTCCCTGACAGGAATCAAACCCTCAGCTCATGGTGTTATCAAACATTCCAGCAATGCCTAGAACATTGTCTGAGCCAATACTTGTTATAATATCTAAGTTGACTACTGCAGGATATAGAACCTTCTCAGACCCTCCTGCTACAACCCAGAGTCCAGATTGTTATGGCCGGATCCAGTGATGCCTGGATGGTAACAGCTGTTCACTCTCAGCAGGGCATTATTTTCAGGAAACCATATAAGACAAATGGATGTCACATTTTTTTTCCCTAAAGATTTCCGGGGAAAGGGATCAAGGGATCCCTTGGTACCTTTGAAGAACCTCTAGATTCCAGAAGGATTTCTTCTTTCTTTCCTACCTCCTCCATACCAGCTTCTTTCCTCAGTGGAGTAGAGAAATCAGGGACCAAAAGATGACTTTGGCTCACCCATGTCCTTATTGTTCAGGGGCTGCAGATGTAGAACTATAGTCTTTGCTAGGGCTTGCATTAAATTACTCTATCAGTGCGACAGGTGGTAATAATAATAATCATAGCAACAATGGTAAAAAGTGATGAGATAGTAAGCTTTGTATTAGGCACAGGATAAAATAATCAAAGTGGATTCAGTGTCTGTTCTTAAGGAATGCTCGAAGTCCAGCAAGGTTTAATGTAATTCACAAACATCTGCACAATCAGAGTAGAACAGAACACAGAGGAAAGGCTGAGGGAAACCCTATGGGCAGAGGAGACATGGAAATGGATCGCTGGAGGTTGGGAACAGTGTCCAGACAGACTAGGTAACAGCTGAGGTGGCTCCAGAAGGATACATTCTAACAAACACATAGAAGACCTTGCAAACCATGTTATTTGGAAATCCAGAAACAAGAGCAATAGTGTTTCATGACTGAGGAGAGAAAACCCAGGCATCTGCGCCCTGCAGCTGACACGCTGTGGCCTACTGGCTCCCAGCAAGGCCCATGGTGCCTTGGTTACTGGCCCTCGCGGGCACTGCTGCGGTCACGTGACGCTGACAGGCAAGCACGTGGACTCTGCAGCAGGAAGGCAGCTGCCCGCAGCGTCTCACCCAGGGCCACCTGAAATCCTGCTCTCTCCTCTCAGCAGCATGAAATCCTTGGCAGGTTTGATGCTCTGGGGTCCCACGGGAAGTTTCCAGGACACTGCACACACACCTGCTTGCCAGCTGCCACTGCAATGGGCACAGGGTGCCCACACGGCACTATCCAAGTTCACAGCACACCTTTCCTGATCTCTGAGCTCTTTTCTCCACGAGGAAAGTGCTGCAGTATCTTTGCCTTCCATGCTTGGCATCTGTCATCGAGCACGTTCCATACAAGCACCTTCTCCACACCCGGCGTCTGCACCCCTTCAATGCTCCGCTTCCCAGGGATGGCTCCATGCAGGCCAACAGCCTTCTGCTCTGACAGGACTTACTGTCCCACTGGGCGGTGGGGGGGGGCACTTGGAGAGATAAAACATTTCCAGGCATATCATAAGGCTGAGTATGGGAGTCTTACAGCAAATAAAACACACAAGGGCTGACACAAAGCTCACGGGGCAGAGGAGGCACAGGGGCTGATTTCAGCAGGAAGCCTAAAAGCACTGGAAGGGCTTGAAGGATGTGAGGCACTCATGGAAGCACGATCTTTGCTATTTTTCAATCATTTCTGTAGGTGATCCTTGTTATTCCTGCACTTAGAACAGTACATGACACTTCAGTGTGGTACTTAGGGCTGCTTTAAACTGCAACATCATCAATAAAAGGCACAAAAACATGGCATTAAGTGGACCGTGAAGACACTTGTTTCCAGTAAGAGCTGCGACAAGAAGGCAGAGTCAACTTGGACTCAGCTGGGAAACGTGAATGTCAGGCCAGTCAAGTCTCTCACCATCCTGGGCTGGCCCACAAGTAACTGACAGTGCCGTGAGCACTGACCTGGGGACACAAATCAAGTTTAGTGAGTAGGTCAACTGATGTATATGGAATGGTGAATCACAAGGACGCTGTGCCTTGGTCTGGAGGGACAGGCGGAGAGGCTGTGCGTGGACGCTGCAAAGCTACACAAGGCTACTGGGTGGGGAAGACTGGTGTGGCAGCCACAGGGCAAGGGGCAGGAGCTCTGTGTGGCGGAATGATGAGAGGGAACGGCCTGAGAGACAGCTGTGCACAGACAGGGGAGGGCTATATTGGGATAAAGGACTTAATGTTTGCCCAGCAGATGGCGAGCAACCATGCAGTTGCAGGACCAGAAGAGAGGAGAATTTCAGGTCCTTCGAGGGATGGATAGGTCAGAAGCAGAGGAGCTGTGGGCAGGGGAGCCAGACTGGGCTGCACTCATAGTCTGGTACTCCTGAATCCACAGTATGGCTAGGGACAGGTTGGTCTAGATGCAAAGACCACAGGAAACAACAAAGTGGTCTCAGCACCCATCCAGAAGGAAATGACTCGGGATCCAGGCAAGCTGAAGGCCTCTGAGCCTTGGCCCTGCCTCACCTCATCCTCCATCATGCCAGCAAGGTCCACTCTCCACGGCACTCACGGCTGCTTACTGTCCATGTGTATCACACACCTTCAGCAAGGCTCTGCTTGTGTCCAGGCACTCACACAGACCTTCTGTGCAACAAGAGCAGAGGGAATGGACATTATAAAGCCATTTATAGATTAGAAACAGAAGAGCTAAGCAGAGCTCTGAAAATTATCACTCTCTAGCCCCTTGTTCCAGCTGTTCTTGATTGCTCCAGCAAGGGCGGGGCTGCCACACACACCTGTAAATATGACCTGGAGGCTCTTCCTCTCACTGTCCAGCAGAGCAGCACTGGGCTAATTCAGAACCACTCAGCTCCAGGCTCATGCCCTGTTTCTGTCCTGGCTTCCAACCTGGGCAAGCTTTAGAATGTATGACACACACCGTTACACGCATACACACACAGAAGGACCACAGACTCATTTATGCACTCCCGTTGATACGGATTAGGAGCAAGACAGATTTCTCCAATAGATCATTAGCTAGGGACTGGCCCCAGGAAGTACAGATGGCACTCTGCCCTGTGGGACTAAAACTTCGGTTTGATCTAGTCTCATCCAAGATGGCTGTAAGCAGCAGCAGCCTGTTAATCCTTCCTCAACAACAGCTTCCTGCTTCTTTCCCAGCAGCCCAGGCTCAGCCCCCGTGGGTGAGCCCTTCCTGAGTCAGTGTTGCTCCTGGACCACTAACTGATCAGGTTTCTCCATACACTCCTGAGTCTCATTCTAGTTAGATGCACCATTCACTCACATGAACCTGAGCCACACGTGAGAGCCCTTGCTTCAGAGGCTTCTGAGACTTCTATTCCCTGTGTGAAGGAAATTCTTTCCCAGTCTTTTCCTCTTCTGGCCCAGCAATACTGGGAGGGGAGGAATTCCTCTAGCCTGGTTTTTCTTCTCATAACTTACCCTTATCTGTGTCTGTGTTTTTCAGTTCTTCAATAACTTGGACCAGGACCCCAAGTTTGGGATTTGCAAGCCTGGAGTCGGGGGGGGTCTCCTGTGTTATTATGGAATTCTCATCCAACCCAGAACTTCAATCCTGCATCATGGTCATTGTCTTAAAATTATTAAAAATTATCAGCAAGGTGGCCAAATCTCATTTTGCATTTATGCCCCACCAATTATGCAGTTGGGTCCCTCTGCTCCCAGGGGTTCCTTTGCTGTTGGCCAAACTTGAGGATCAGGAACAAGTCTGTGCGAGTAACCACTGCTCGGTTGAAAACTTTCCATCACAAATGAACAAGTATATTTCTATTCTGATTATGGAGCCGACTAAGGCCTGTAACTCAATCCCATTGTTGTTTGCTCAGCGTGGCTGCAAACTGTGTAAACTCCATCCTCCTGGGAGCTCTCTGCCATGGTTGGGGAATTAGCTACACACGTCAAGCCTGTTACATGACTCTCTCTGGATTTGGCTCTTGGAGTCTCCAGCCCTTGGTATATGGCACTCCAGCCCTGAGCAAGGCCCTCCTGGGTGTTAGTGAACTTGAGCATTTACTCTTGAGAAAAACCAAGGAGGCTCGAGGCATATATTGTTCCTACCCTTTCCCTCTAAGGAAATGGCAAGGCTTAAGTCCTGAAACCCCTTTCCATAACTTTCCCCCAAAGATTAGGAGAATAGATTCGTTTCTTCTCCTCAGAACAATCTGTGTATAAAATGAGATGAAAAAACAACAACTACAGGTGCCTGAGCCTTAATTTATTAACCAAATATATGTGTTGAACCACTTATATAAATTTGGTCTCATGGCCAGACAGATTTTTCAGCTGCCTATTAGCCAAAAGGTATAGAAATGTCTAGCATTGTTGAGAGAGACAGCAGAGGCCAACGGGAGAATGTGAGTGAGCGGAGAGGTTGTCGGAGACTCTGGTTCTAGCCCTCCTTCTGCTACTGACTATAACTCAGAGCTGGGGCTATCACACTTCACTCTTTGGGTCTCAGTTTCTCCTAGAGATCAACATAGCAAGGACATTTGCTGAGAGTAAGATGAAATAAGATCAGGGATCCAAGAAGCACTTTGTGAAATCTTACAACCATATCCTGGGATAGAAGATGCTGCTGGGACAAGATGTTGTGTGTTTATGAGGCCTCTACAGTGTCATGTTTGATTCTAGCAGGACCCTGGAAGCTGCCAGGACCCTGATGATTTCAAAGGAACCCAGGCTCCAAGGGAGGTGAGCTCAGAGTACAATGGAAAGAATTTCTACTCCCCATGGCTTCCCAGCAGCCCCTGGCCTCCTAAAGTGATCAGATGCTGGATTTGGGAGTAGACAACCAGTAGAATTCTTCACATTTCTAATTACTTCATGATTTGTACACATTTTGGCAGTGGCTTAAAGGCTGCTTTATTAATTCACAGATTTGCACTATTTTTGCTTCTCTTTTTCTTGCCAATTAGCTGAGCTAGATGCAACTTGGCATCTGGGGAGAGCTACAGTGGGAGCCCAGCCTCCCTCTGCCCTGGCCCCCTCTGCTTGGGAACCTTACCTCAGAGAGTGCTAGAGTCACCACCAGGAACAGCTGGCAGGAACTTATTCCATGGTGACTAGATCTCTACTCTCTACTTTGAGACAAGGTCTTGGACCACCTCTGAGCCAGTTTAACGCCAACACTCCACATACTTCAGGCCTCGTGGGCTCATACCAGGGCCTAATACATCAGAGAGAAGGCTACCATCCCCAGACTTGTCCACTCACCTCATAAAGACACTCCCATCAGGTCCCAAGAAATTAGCAGAGGACCCTATGAAGCAAGGTCTCCATTGTGGACCATAAATAACAACCGAATGCAAGGCCAAGTGAGACCTCCTGTACCTTCTATCATTTTCCATGCAGGATGTCCCAGGCATGGGGTCTGCTTCACATCAGGGCACTACTTGTGAATGAACACATGTCCCATGCCACTGTGTCTTTCTAACACGGGATGCTGAGATTCCCTGCTCCCTTGCCAGGCTACTGTGAGGAATGCTGAATAATGTGAAGTGCTACATGTAGGCACATGGCCATTACAGCCAGACAACTGGGGATGAAGATCGCTTAGTGACCGAGGGCTGGGGCCTTGCTTCCCAATGGGAAGAATCTCAAAGTTGGGGTTTGGTATGGAGTGGAAAACATGACTGAGACCTCTCCTTCCTCCACAGACCAGGTCAACTCTGGCGATGGTGAGCAAGAAGGAATGTTCCAGTAGGGAGTGTCCAGAAAGGTGTCACTGGATCATTGCTAGTCAGCTTCTTGTTTTCAGGCCCTGCCCTCTGATGGAGGTCTTGGCAGAACCCAGCTGAGAAAACAGCAGGGGCTGGAATAGAGGCCATTTGGCTAGATGAGGAGGAGAAAGAAAATGCAGAGCAGGAAAGGCAATGGCTGCCTTCCCTCCCTTAGTTATAAGACTAATGCAAACACCCATTTGTCTTGCAGATTGATGGGACGTGGGGTTAGCCAGGAAGCTGGCTTCCCTGTACAGGGAAACAAACGGAGAGCTCTGAGTAAATAACACATACATGATGAATGCCACTGTGCAATATGAACATCAGCAAAGAGCCGCTAAGGCACAGGGTCAGGCCCTTCTGAACATGGGGAGATCTCAACTCCTTCTGTGGCTCCTTCTGAGGACCTGGAGAGACCTCACTTACAGGAGCCTAATTTAACCTGAGGCAGAAGCTTAAAGCCAGAAAAGCGGGGAGAGGGGAAGAGGAGAAGAGATGAGAAAAAGGAAAAGCAAGAGGCCCCAAGTAACAATCTGGATACCCCCACCCAAGCAGATCCTGCAGCTCCACCCACTAAATCCCAAGAAACCTTCTCTGACCACTAGGTCCACAGAACTCTGCCCCTCTGCTGATCTAGAGGTGGGTTTTCAGGTGAGATAAACTATCTTGTATGTTATTCTGGTTGGGTTCTTCTGAATGTTCCTGCAGATGTTTTGGGATGAGGCTCACATTGAAATTGGTGGGCTGAGAGGGAAACAGATTGCCTTCTATATTCCATAATGCAGGCAAGCCCTGCCTGGCCAACTGAAGGCCCCTGAGCAGAACAATAGAATGACTTCTCTTTAGCAGGAGGGAATTCAGCAGAAGAAAGCTTTCAGACTTCAGATCTCCCTAGGTCTCCAGTCTCTGGCTCACTGCGCAGATGTTGGACACACCGGTCTCCATAATAATGTGATAATTTTACCATTTTTTCTGCAGAACACTGACTAATATACACCATGAACTAATGAAGCTTAAACCAAGAGCTTCTTAGTTACAAGAGCCCCTTCCAGAGTCCTGGGAGAGTATTAGCAACTTTCTCTTTTCTTTAAGAGGGTTCCCATTATTATATAAGCCTGAGGCCTCGCTAGTCCCTGATGTATCCTGGCTTTTGTGTGACCCTTGAGTCTGCTCTGGCATCCCTGCCTTACACTGAGCCTTGTCCACAGAGTACTTCTGTCATGAAGGATGGACTGCATCTCTACCTCCCAGCCTCTGCTACTGTGTGCCCCAGCCTGCCTGCTAAGGACCTAGTACCCATTTGCTCATGGGTTCTTGACCCCTGAGGGTCTTTCCAGCAGGGGGCACAAAGGTTCTTGAAGAACCATGGGAGAAAGGAGGAGTGAAAGGGAGAAGGGAAGGAGACAGGGTTCGCCATGATTCATACCCAGCATTTGCTGCTCATTAACATCCCAGGATTCTCGCCACCCAGCTTGGTTCCTGGGGTCAGAGTTTCTCTTGCCCCCTGATCCAACGCTGGTGACGAGGGTCCGTGTGCACGGGCTCAGGACGGCACAGGAGGGCTGGATTCTCACACGGCCCAGGCTTGAGTCTCTGCAGGCATGCTGGGGCAAGCGCACATCAGCCAGGATGTGAGTTTCATTTCCATGTAGTTTTCATCTTTGGGGCGTCCCAGAGAGTGAATTAGCATGACATTCAGCGCCATGGGCTGAGAGAGAAAGCAGGTTCTCTGGCGAGGCTTTACACAGCACTCTCCAAGCATGCCACTGCGTGACCTGCGACCTCGTCTTGACCCAGAAGCAGCCCCTGCTTTCTGGACCCGGAAGGCAGAGCGGGTGTGGCACTGCAGTACGGGCACCTTTGCTTCTTGGAAGAGGAGTCTCAAAATCAGGCACCCCAAGAACAGCACCATCCCCACAGTGCCCTGACTCACTGGACTCACTGCTTGTTTATGTAAGTTACAGAGTAAGGGAAACAGATTTGGATTTGGACAACACACAAAAATGACAATCATTCTTGAACCTCATGAAAAGAATGTTCCCATTGGCATGGTTTGAAAAGAAAACTACCAAACACAATTGTTGCTTTTCTTTTTGCATGCTTGTGTGGGTGATGTATGGTGTATGTACATGTGTGTTGAGGCATGTGCCCTGTGCGTGTGTGGGGATGGGTGTGTGTGGAGATGAGAGGAGAACATTGGATGTCCTTCTTTTATCACTCACCACCACATTTCCTTGAGGTAAACTACACAGACTGCGTTTACAAGACATGTGTGGCCACACTCAGCTTTTTAAGTGGGTTCTGGGAGTAAATTGGCAGACTCCAGCCTAAGAGCATTCATGCTGAAGTGGCAAGTACTCTTAACTGCTAAGCCATCTCACCAGCCCCCAATTATTACTGTTTTCTGTTTTTATTATTATTATTATTATTGTTTTTTATTTATGAAAGATAGAGATTGAGCAAGAGTGAGAGAGAGAATGGGCACACCAGGGCCTCTAGCCACTGCAATTGAACTTCAGACAAATGCAACCTTATGCACATGCATCACCTTGTGCATCTGATTTACGTGGGTTCTGGGAACTGAACTTGTGTCCTTAGGCTTCACAGACAAGTGTCTTAACTGCTAAGCCATCCCTTTAGCCACGCCTCCTTTTTTTGTTTTTTGAGGTAGGGTCCCACTCTAGCCCAGGCTGACCTCGAATTCACTATGTAGTCTCAGAGAAGTCTTAAACTCATGGTGATCCTCCTACCTTAGCTTCCTGAGTGCTGGGATTAAAGGCGTGCACCACCACACCCACCCACCTTTGTTTTAAAAAATATATTTTTTATTTTTATTTATTTATTTGAGAGAGAGAGAGAGAGAGAGAGAGAGAGAGAGAGAGAGAGAAAGAATAGGCACTTCAGGACCTCCATCCATTGCAAACAAACTCTAGACATATGCACCACCATGTGTATTGGGTTAGGTGGGTTCTGGGGAATTGAACCTGTGCCCTTAGGTTTCACAGGCAAGCTCCCTAACCACTAAGCCATCTCTCCATCCCCTTTGCTTTCTTAAAAGAATTACAAATTAATCATTTAAGGGCTGGTGATATTTTTTAGTGGTTAAGGTGTTTGCCTGCAAAGCCAACTACCCAGGTTCAATCCCCCAGTACCCACATAATGCCAGATGCAGAAAGGAGCACATGCATCTAGAGTTTGTATGCAATGGCTAGAGGTCCTGGAGTGCCCATTCTCTCTCTCTCCTTGAAAATAAATACATGTAAAAAATCAACTGAAAAATTAATAATTAAAATTTCAGATGACAAAGTAAGGAAAACAAAAGAGAGAATAATCTAACATTATGGACAATTCCAACTAACATTCTGGAAATGTTCCAGGCTTTTCTGCATCTATAATAGTTTTTTGAAAGAAAACAAGATCATTTGGTACATACTGCTTTGCAAAAACAAATGTAAAAGTCTGTGCACGCAGAGTCTTCTCCATCACAAACCCCGACTCCAGGGTCTTGGGCGCGGCACTCCCACCGCCTTGCATGTTGCTTTCTTTAGCTGTGTGCTCTTCCGGCACCTTAGACCGTGTGCAAAGTGTCATTTGCTCTACAAATCTCTAAAAGTGTAACTGGAAGGGATGATTTCATAGCTGCTCTTGTACTCTGCTTCCATCTGCACGACCAGCCGCACAGAGTCCATACACTCATTCATTCATTCCACCAAATGCAGATTCCGAGCTGCTCTGGTTTGGAAGGAGTCTGAACTTGTCTCCTTGGTCCAGGTGTTGGAAGCTTGGTCCAGTGTGGTGATGTTGAGAGGTGGAGGGTTTTTTTTTCTTTTATTTTTTTTTAACTTTGTATCTATATTTCTGGCTTTATTTTAAACTTTATTTTATTTTTACCTTTATTTTTTTATAAATCTTACAGTGGAAAAAAACTATATGAAAAAATAATTTGGGCCAGGCGTGATGGCACATACCTTTAATCCCAGCAATAGGGAGGCAGAAGTAGGAGGATTGCCATGAGTTACCCTTAGACTGCACAGTGAACTCTACCTCAAAAGAAAAGAAAGGACTTCCAGGTAAGATGGCAGCGTAGGCACCATGCCAAAGCAGCCTAGGGGGAGGGAAAAGACCAAAAAAACTCAGTAAAATACACACTTTTACTAAAAAGTGAGGTAAATAGGAAATGGAAACATCAGTAGAGAAGTAGAAGAGATCCAGAGCATCCAGAGCCCGCACAGGAGGGCAAAAGCAGCCCCAGCAGGTCTGCTGAACATGATGGTGGCAGTGTACCAGAAAGCCGCCAGGCTCGGCTTGAGCCGCAGAAAAAGCCAGGTGAGGGGGGCTTCCACTCACACTGGAGTTCTACGCAAACTCTAGAAACATCAAGGGACAGCAGCAGTGAACAACAGAGGAGCAGATCACAAGGTAGAAGAATAGGTGGAACAGTGAGAGAACCAGAGCAGCTGCGGCTCCCTTCCCTCCCCCACTGCCTGTGCACAGCTCCAGCAAACAGAGGAGTGGTCCCAGGACCCGGCCATGCAAACTTCAGCCGAAAGCAGGACCCAAGCAGGAGCAGAGTCTGTCAGCAATATCAGCAGCTCCGGCACCAGCAACAGTGGCCCCAGCGGCAGCAGCGGCAGATCCAGCAGCAGCAGCTGCAGCGGTAGCAGCGGCGGTTCCAGCAGCCAGCAGCTTCAGAGGCAGCAGAGGTGTTTCCAGCAGGGGCAGCTACAGCAACAACAGCAGGGGTAGCAACAGCTTGGGCAGCAGCAGTAGTGGTTCCAGCAGCGGGGGTACCGATCTTCAGGGCAACAGTTGCCAGGCTCGGTTTGCCCCGCAGGAAAAGCCAATGCTCAGCTCCAGAAATCAGGACAGCAGCCCGATGACCCAGCCAGCAACTTGACTGAGACCAAAACCATCCAAAAAGGTAACTGGGATTATACCAGGGGAGGGTCTCACTTGGTCACAAGCTGACTTGGATCCCTCAACAGACCAGAAATCTTAACCTCTTTGTTGATAGAGGATCTGGTTGTTATAATAACTACTCTTGCATAAGAACTTGGTGCTGTTTTTGATTGAATGTGTACAGTGTTTAGTTAAATTTTAGAATCTACCTGTATTTTATTCCATTCAGCCTACTTGAATACTCCCATAGCAGGGAAAGTCAACCCCTAGGAACACCTTTGTAGATACTCTGAGAGGCTTAAGAGCCACACCTAACACCTTAAGCTCCTACCCTGAAGATATATAACATCAAATCAATTGATACAGCTAAGAATACCCAGCTAGCTAGAAAATCCAAGCATTAACTTAATTTAAGATGCAAAAATATATACATTATAACACAAGAAACACTAAGTAGCAAGACAATATAATATAAATCCACCTAAAAGTATTAATGCATCAGAAATGACCTCCAGTGAGAACAAGTTAGAGGAAATGCCTGAGAAAGATTTCAAAAGAATGATTGTAAATATGTTCAAAGAAGTCAAAGAACAAATCAAAGGAATCAAAGAAGAAATCAAAGAGGAAATCAAAGGAATCAAAGAGGAAATCAAAGAAGACACAGGATGCCAATTTAATGAAATAAAGAAGGCAATAGAAATAATAAAGAAAAACCAGTCAGAATTACTAGCAAAGAAAAACAGTTAATGAAATAAAGAACTCTATAGAAAATATCACCAGTAGAATGGATGGAGAGCAAGAAGAACAGGTGGCAGATCTAATACAGGCCAACAAAGAGAAAGACAAACTTATAGAAAAGTATGAGTGGGAATTTCAAGATATTCGGGACACTATGAAAAGATCAAATATAAGGATTCAGGGCATAGTAGAAGGAGAAGAATTCCACTCCAAAGACAAAGTAGGCATCTTCAAGAAAATCATAGAAGAAAACTTCCACCAAATTGGGAAAGAGGTGCCAATGCACATACAGGAAGCCTTTAGAACCCCAGCCAGAAAAAAACTGGAAAGAAACTCACCTCGCTATATTATAATCAAACTACCAAACACACAAACCAATGAAAAAATATTGAAAGCAGTTAGAGAGAAAAATCAAGTTACCTACAAAGGCAAGCCCATCAGGATTACAGCAGATTATTCGACACAAACTTTTAAAGCTAGACAGGCTTGGAGTGATGTATTCCAAGTTCTGAAAGATAACTGTCAACCAACGTTACTTTATCCTGCAAAGCTATCCATTCAAATAGATGGAGAAATAAGGATATTCCATAACAAAAGCAGGTTAAAGGAGTATTTTAAGACAATACCAGCTCTACAGAAAATACTTGATAGAATCCCCCATGCTGAAGAAAAGGGAAAGCACACATATAAAGAACCTGGAGAAAACAAGCAATACTAAAATACTAGTTAACACAAGAGAGCAAAGGTAGAACCGGAACCACAAAAAAAGTGGCAAATATAAATACACACCTTTCAATAATATCTCTTAATATCAACGGCCTCAATGCCCCAACCAAAAGACATAGGTTTGCAGACTGGGTTAAAAAGCAGGATCCTACAATTTGTTGTCTCCAAGAAACTCTCATTTCTACAAAGGATGGACATTATATTACAGTTAAAGGTTGGAAAACGGTGTTTCAATCAAATGGGCCTAGAAAACAAGCAGGGGTTGTTATCCTAATATCTGACAAGGTAGACTTCAGTCCAACGTTAGTCAAGAAAGGTAAAGAAGGTCACTTCATATTGATTAAGGACACACTGCAACAGGAGGACATTACAATCCTAAACATATATGCACCTAACATGGGGGCTCCCAAATTCGTCAAACAAACAGAATTAGAACTAAGGTCACAGATAACACCAAACACAGTGGTGGTGGGTGACTTCAACACCCCACTCTCATCAATTGACAGGTCATCCCGGGAAAAAATAAACAGGGAGGAATCTGTACTAAATGAGGTCATAGAGTTAATGGATCTAACAGATATATACAGGAATTTCATTCAAAGGCTGCAGAATATACATTCTTTTCAGCAGCACATGGAACATTCTCTAAAATAGACCATATATTAGGACACAAAGCAAGTCTTAACAAATTCAGGAAAATTGAAATAATACCTTGCATTCTATCTGACTACAATGGAATTAAACTACAAATCATAGCAAGAAAGGCTATAGAGCATACACAAAATCATGGAAACTAAACAATACACTACTAAATGATGAATGGGTCAATGAAGAAATCAAGAAGGAAATCAAAAAATTTATAGAGTCAAACAATAATGAGAACACAACATACCAAAATCTCTGGGACACAATGAAGGCAGTTCTAAGAGGTAAATTTAAGTGCCTATATTAAGAAATTAGAAAGGTTGCAAGTAAAGACCTAATGCTTCACCTTAAAGCCTTGGGAAAAGAAGAATAAGGCAAACCAAAAATCAGTAGACAGGAAGAAATAATAAAGATTAGGGAAGAAATTAATGAAATAGAAACAAACAAACAAAAAAAAAATCCAAAGAATAAATGAAACAAAGGGTTGGTTCCTTGAAACGATAAACAAGATTGATAAACCCTTAGCAAATCTGACCAAAAGAAAGAGAGAAGAGGCACAAATTAATGAAATCAGAGATGAAAAAGGTAACATCACAACAGATTCCAGAGAAATTCAAAAAACCATAGGGACATACTATAAAAGCATATACTCCACAAAGTATGAAAATCTGAAAGAAATGGATGATTTCCTTGATTTATATGACCTACCTAAATTAAATCAAGATGAGATTAATCACTTAAATAGATCTATAACAAGCATGGAGATCCGAACAGTTATCAATAATCTCCCAACTAAAAAAAGCCCAGGCCCAGATGGATTCACTGCTGAATTTTACCAGACCTTCAAGGAAGAGCTAACACCATTGCTTCTTAAGCTTTTCCAGGAAACAGAAAAAGAAGGAATTCTACCAAACTCCTTCTATGAAGCCAGCATCACCCTGATACCAAAACCAGGCAAAGACAGAACAAAAAAAAAAAGTTACAGACCAATCTCCCTCATGAACATAGATGCAAAAATTCTCAACAAAATATTGCCAAACAGAATACAGGAATATATCAAAAAATCATTCACCCTGACCAAGTAGGCTTTATCCCAGAGATGCAGGGATGGTTCAATATATGCAAATCTATAAATGTAATACATTATATAAATGGGTTGAAGGACAAAAATCACATGATCATCTCATTAGATGCAGAGAAAGCGTTCAACAAAATCCAACATCTCTTCATGATAAAAGTCCTACAGAGACTGGGAATAGAAGGAACATATCTCAATATAATAAAGGCTATTTATGACAAGTCTACAGCCAACATATTACTAAATGGGGAAAAACTGGAAGCTTTTCCACTAAAATCAGGAACAAGACAAGGGTGTCCACTGTCCCCACTTTTATTTAATATAGTACTGGAAGTCTTAGCCACAGCAATAAGGCAAGAGACACACATAAAAGGGATACAAATTGGAAAGGAAGAGATCAAGTTATCATTATTTGCAGATGACATGATTCTATACATAAAGGACCCTAAAGACTCTACTAGCAAACTGTTAGAGCTGATCAAATCCTACAGCAATGCAGCAGGATACAAAATAAATACACAGAAATCAGTAGCTTTCATATATTCTAACAACAAACACACAGAGGATGAAATCAGAGAATCACTCCCATTCACAATGGCATAAAAAAAAAAAAGTACCTTGGAATAAACCTAACCAAGGAAGTAAAGAATCTCTACAATGAGAACTTTAAAACACTCAAGCAAGAAATTGCAGAAGACGCTAGAAAGTGGAGAAACATCCCTTGTTCCTGGATTGGAAGAATCAATATTGTGAAGATGGCAATCGTACCAAAAGCAATCTACACATTTAAAGTAATCCCTATCAAAATTCCATTTTTATGTGGAAAAAGAGGAACCCTCCTACACTGCTGGTGGGAATGCAATCTGGTCCAGCCATTGAGGTTCCTAAAACAGCTAGAGATTGATCTACCATATGACCCAGCTATAGCACTCCTAGGTACATATATCCTAGGGACTCATCTCATTTCCTTAGAAGTACGTGCTCAACCATGTTTATTGCTGCTCAATTTATAATAGCTGGGAAATGGAACCAGCCTAGATGTCCCTCAACTGATGAGTGGATACTGAAGGTGTAGCACATTTATACAATGGAATTCTACTCAGCAGTAAAGAAAAATGAAGTTATGAAATTTGCATAAAAATGGATGGATCTGGAAAGAATTATACTAAGTGAGGTAACCCAGGCCCAGAAAGCCAAGCGCCACATGTTCTCCCTCATATGTGGATCCTAGCTACAGATGATTGGGCTTCTGTGTGAGAATGAAAATACTTAGTAGCAGAGGCCAGTAAGTTAAAATGGAGATATAAAGGGAAGAGAAAGGAAGGGAAGAGGATACTTAATTTGTTGGTATTATATATATGTAAGTAGAATGATTGAGATGGGGAGGTAATATGATGGAGAATGGAATTTCAAAGGGGAAAGGGTGGGGTGGTAGGGTATTACCATGGGATATTTTTTTATAATCATGGAAAATGTTAATAAAAATTGCGAAAAAAGTAAATAAAAATTAAAAAAGAAAAAGAAAAGAAAGGATAGGACATGGGCTAGGAAGATGACTTAGCATTTATGGAACTTGCCTGAAAAGCCAAAGGACCCCAGTTCACTTCCCCAAAACCCATGTAAGCCAGATACACAAGGTAGCACATGCATCTGCAGTTAGTTTGTTTGCAGTGGCTGGAGGCCCTTGCATGCTTGTTCTCCTTGTCTCTTTCTGGATCTTTCTCTTTCTTCCTCTCTCTATCTTAAATAAATAAAGAAATAATTAAATAAATAAGAAGACAATTTGGGGCTAGAGAGATGGCTAAGTGGTTCAAGGCTCGTAATGCCTAACCATGCAATGCATTTTGATCCAATCTCCTCTGTCACCTTCTCTCTTCCTCACCCTCTAAGCCTACTGGATCCTCATCCTACCTCCATGCTTGTTTATATTGTTGACCCGCTGGTTCCAGTGAGGGTTGTGTGCATCAGCAGGAGTGTGAAGTTCTTCCCTAAAGAATGGGCAATCCTCCTGGCACTTGCTCCCTTTCATCAGGTTAGTTCTTTGTCTGTGAGGTTTTGAGTTCCTTGTATAGTATGGCTATCCTGTGTCAAATGAATATGAACATTTTCTCTAGTTCTGTAAATTATTTCTTCACTGTGTTGATTATAATCTTTGCTGTTCAGAAGTTTCTTCATTTCCTATAATACTATTTTTCTTTTCTTTTCTGAGACAAGCCCAACAGACTGGCCTCAAGAAAGAGAGAGGGGGACAAAATTGGTGCACTAGGGCCTCAGCCACTGCACCCAAACTCTAGACGTGCACACAACCTGGTGTGCATGTATGACCTTGTCTGCTTGTGTCACTTTGTGCATCTGACATACATGGGATCTGGAGATCAAACATGAATCCTTAGGCTTGGCAGGCAAGTGCCTTAACCACTAAGCCACTTCTTCAGCACTGTAATACTACTTTTCTATTTATTCTTTTCTTCCCTGTACTTTGGGGTTTTAATTTACAAAACCAGGGTGGAGGGCTGGAGAGATGGTTTAGAGGTTAAGGTGTTTGCCTGCAAAGCCTAATGACCCATGTTTGACTCTCCAGATCCCACATAAGCCAGTCGCACAAAGGTGAAACAAGTGCAAGTATGCACATGCCCACTAGGTGGCTCAAGCATGTGGAGGTTGATTGTAGTAGCCAAGGCCCTGGTGTGCCAATTCTCTTTCTCTTTCTTAATCTTTCTAAAATAATAAAAAACAAACAAGGTGGAGCTGGTGAGACAAGGGTCCTTGTCAGAGTCTATGCCATGCCACTTGGACTCTCAACCCCACAACTATGACCAAGATAAACTTCTGGTCCCCATGAGGGCCTGTTGTGAGTACTCCATTGTAACTGTTTCAAGGTGACTAGTACACATGCCTACTCTGTTCTTATCTCTGTGTGAGCATTGGCTACACAGCAGTAGGTCAGTAAACAGTTCTTCCCCCAGGCTAGAACTTACATTGCAGCATGAGTAGACAAACAGTAGTAAGTCAACAGAGAAAAGTAACATCACATCGTACAAAGAGGCATAAAGGTGACAGACAGGAACAGGTGACGTGTTAGCCTATCTCAGGGGACAGATCATTTTAGCTAGAAGGCCTGTCTGAAAAGATTTTCCCCTTGCCTAAGCTGAAAGGTAAGAAGAAGATATTTGTGTAACTAGGGAAAGGGAATTTTAGGCAGAGGAACAGCAAGTGCAAAGGCCCTGGGGCAGGAGACAGGATGATATATTCAGGAAAGTAACTAGAGGGGAGGAAGCCAGAATAGTGTTGGGGTCGAGTTGAACAGATGGATCAAGTAGGGCTTGCATGTCACAGCTAAGTTTTAACTTCATCCAAATGTTTTGGGAAGACAAGAAGTAGTCTGACCAAGGGAGTGATGTGATCTGCTTTGGAGTTCTCTCTGATCAATTTATGAATGCTAATGAATATTCTAGAGAAGCAACAGTGGAAATAGGGAGACCAGTCAGGAAGCCCCACAGACAGTCTAGACATGCTTAGATTTAGATATCAGGGACAGAGGGGAGTGTGGAAAGGCCTGAGATGTGTTCTGGAAGTGAACCTGTGGGATGGAATCATGGGGAGTCAAGGTTGAGAGCAAGAACAGGGAGGGTTCAAGAACGCTTCCTCATGGTGTGGCTCACCTGGGTATCACTCACACATGGGTAGTCTGGGGCCAAACCTGAAATCCAGAAGCACACTGTAACAAATGCCCTCTCTATGCATCTTGGAATCTTGTGCCAGAGCCTGTTTCCCAAGGAGCCCCACCTGCCACGACCATTGATGTATAACGCCTGAGAGGACCCTGGGGAGACCTGGCCAGTCCCTGCACCCCCCACCCCCCGAGCTGTGCTCTATCCTCAAGCCACACATGTGGGAAGCGTCTTCATTGTCACGTGACTCAGCCTTCCTGCCAAGGCTCTTCTCCCTGCCACCTTCTTCAGGTCCTCTATGTCCATGGCTGTACCCAGGCCTTGTGGACTCTCCCACATGCCTGGGCTACTAATAAAGTCCACCTAGATCAAGTAACTTCAAAGGACTTTAACAGATACTGTGATGACTCATCTCCCCTGGCAGGCAGCAAACAGCCAACGACAGGTGCTTGCCCTCCTACCTGCAGGGTACAAGAGAGTAAACGTTAGTGGTCATCATTAAATGCCAGTATTTGCTACTATTACGTGCAGGTGCATGTACAAGTGGGAAGTACTGTGGATATCTGGACAAGGGACAAAGATTAAGGAAACTCCTGGGACACAGGAAAAAGGCCTTTCAGACAAGTGTTCATGTGGTGATCATGGAGATTTTACTTCTGGGCAACATTCTACTGTGGCTGTTCCTCTGCTTTATTATTAAGAACATGATTCCCAGGCTAGGTGTGGTGGCGCATGTCTGTAATCTGAACACTGGAGGTAGAGGCAGAAGGATAGGTCAATTTCAATGCCAGCCTGGTCTACTCAGTGTATTTTTTAAAAAATCTATTTTTATGTATTTACTAGAGACAAAGAGGTAGGGGGTCGAGAGAGTGAGAATGGACATGCCAGGGCCTCTAGACACTGCAAATGAACTCCAGATGCATGTGTCACCTTGTGCGTCTGGCTTATGTGGGACCTGTAGAATCAAACCCGGGTCCTTAGGCTTCGGAGGCAAGCGCCTTAACTGCTAAGCCTTTTCTCCAGCCCTATTCAGTGAATTTTAAGACAGCCAGGGCTACATAGCAAGACTCTGCTTCAAAAAGCAAGCAAACAGAATCCCCGAGGGACTGAAGAGGTGGCTCAGCTGGGGCTCAACTCAGGTCCTCATGCATGCGCAGGTAGGAGCCGGCACAGAAGTACATCACCTCAGCCCCGGGGAGGGGGAGGCAGGAGGAGCCCCGGGCCTAGTCTGGAAGAAGCAGAGCCCCAGGCTCAGTAAGAGAGCCTGCCTCAAAAACTAAGATGGGGGCTGGAGAGATGGCTTAGCGGTTAAGCGCTTGCCTGTGAAGCCTAAGGACCCCGGTTCGAGGCTCGGTTCCCCAGGTCCCACGTTAGCCAGATGCACAAGGGGGCGCACGCATCTGGAGTTCGTTTGCAGAGGCTGGAAGCCCTGGCGCGCCCATTCTCTCTCTCTCCCTCTACCTGTCTTTCTCTCTCTGTCTGTCGCTCTCAAATAAATAAATAAATAAAAATATTAAAAAAAAAAAAAACTAAGGTGGTAGAACGATTGAAGAAGAGACTTGACATCAACATCTGGTCTCCACACTCATGCACATACATGAGCAGGCATGCATACATGTGTGTATGCCACACACACCCACTCAAAAAGCAAAACAAAATATAAAAGCTTGACCCTTGTCACCCTTCTTTCCCACCACCCAGGGTCTTGTCAGCTGATTAATAGCTCTGAGAGGAATGAAGGGTCAAATCTGGAGTGGCTCTGGCAAAGGGGCTGTTTTGGCATCAGATAAGATTGATGGCTCATGGCAAATTGGGGCTGTCTGTGACTTTTCATTTCACTGAGCCATTCTGTCCTTCCAAGCTTATAGTAGCTTCAGCATTTCCATTAGGGTGATGTCCCGGGTTTGCCCCTTGCTTCTAAGGCTTGCAGCTCCCATAGCACTGAGTGCTGTTAGCGTCCATCTCAGTACCTAGGTTCCCTTGCTATTTCATTCTCGGCTTGCTTCCTGTTTCGGTCTCCATGCGTCACATGGATGAGCACCCGCAGGTCAGGCATCACCTTGTGTGCTCACATCTGGAAGGCAGGGGTGGACGGGCATACGGAGAGCACAGCTGTGGGGGTGGAAGGTCTGGCTCTCAGCTTCAGGGCTTTGCTCAAGCTATCTGCCTTTTCCAAGCATCAAGTTTCTTCATCTGGAAACTGGAGATGACAATGTCAACGTGATTAAGTGAACCAATACAGAACACATGGTGCCCAGAAACGCAGCAAATGCTTGATAAAACTACATGCCACATTTCTTCTTTCAAGAGACCTGCTTCCTAGCAAGTGAAGTAGTAAACAGATTTGGCTTAAAAAATGAAAATCAGATAAGATAACTATTACATTGATACCCATTTAAATACATGGTTGTTCTCCTAAAGATAGAAGGAAAAGTTGAAAATAACTTGGTGGGTTTATTGGTCTTTTTCTTCTGTCTTTAAGATTATTCTAACACTGTAATGTTTTGGGGACAACAATGTATGTATATATATATATATATATTTTGTCTCATGTAGTCTAGGCTGGTTTGAACTCCTCATGCCTCCTGAGTGATGGGATTATAGGCATGTGTCATCACACCCAACTTGTGGTATGATTTAAAGAAAAAAAGTAAGACAATATGACACTCTTCATACTCAACTACTTGGCATCACTTCTCCTCCCTGGAAAGTACAAGCAGGAAGTGAGTATCTGTAAGGCCAAGCTCATGTGGCCATTGTCGTCTTGTGGAGGTGCGCAGCAAACACTCCTGCCCTGCATCAGAATTTCTAGTGAGGGGGCCTAAAAATATGCATTTATTGAACAAGTTATTCAGGTAATGACATGTGACTCCACTGCTGCACCCCAAGTTTGAGAGATTCTTTTATTTAAAAAATTATGAGTCAGGCATGGTGGTGCACACCTTTAATCCCAGCACTCGGAAGGCAGAGGTAGGAGGATCACCATGAGTTCGAGGCCAGCCTGAGACTACAGAGTGAATTCCATGTCAGCCTGGGCTAGAGTGAGACCCTACCTCGAAATCCCCCCAAATATGTATTTATTTATTTGACAGAGAAAGAGAGGGAGAGACAAAGTGGGGGGAGAGAGAAAATGGGCATGCCAGAGCCTCTATGCAAATAAACTCCACCTTGTGCATCCAGTTTATATGGATACTGGGGAGTTGAACCTGGCTCCTTAGGTTTCTCAAGCAAGTGCCTTAACTGCTAAGCCATCTCTTCAGCCTCAAGACAGATTCTTGTACTGGAAAGAGCACCAAATTTGGGGTTAGTCTTAGCTCTATGCTGTTTTAGGGAGTCATGTGTCCTTCTGGGCCTCATTTTGCTTTTATTATAACATTTCCCACTTGATGGTCATTAAGGGAGAAGGAAGGGGTCATTCACATTCCCCACTGGGAGGTCATGCCAAAGGAGGGAAGTTGGCTAGAGTCCCTGGATCCCTGAGGATAGCTAAATAATCGTTGGAACAAATAAATATTCAGTAAGTGATCAGGCTCAGCCCAGTAAAGCACGTGCCTATTGTTGCCAAGCCAAATAAAGAAGTTGCATGGCCTGCATTTCCCTTAGAAGACAACATCCTATTTCTGCCCCATGGCTGGCAGCTCCATCGCAAAGCCCTGCTCATGCCAGCCTAGGCTTGCGCCTCCTCCCCCGCCAGCCCTGCAGAGGGACAGGACTGCTGAGGGGACAGGAGGGGAACATCAGTCAATATGGTTCAGCTTTGGTAAAAATATGGTGTAGTTTAAAAGATTCCATAAAGGGAGGTCTGGAGAGATGGCTTAGCAGTTAAGGCACTTGCCTGCAAAGCCAAAGGACCCAGGTTTGCTTCTCCAGGACCCATATAAGCCAGATGCACAGGGTGGCACATGTGTCTGGAATTTGTTTGTAGTGGCTGGATGCCCTGGAGTGCCCATTCTCTTCTTCTCTCTCTGTACCTCTTTTTGTTTCTCAAATAAATAAATAAAAATAAAATATTTAAAATAGATTTTTTAAAAAGAATCCATCAAAGAGATCCAGCAGGAGTGGGTCTCCATGGGGGCTCAGTGTGCTCGCCGCATTGAGAAAGGAAGGCTTACTAAGAAGACAAGAAGCAAAGGGCAGTCCACAATGCTGGTTGCGATTTGCCTATCATGGTGAGTGAGTCAAGGATTCAAGGATGTTAAACTGAATTCTAATGTGCTGGGTAAACATCATAGTGACTCACAGCAAAACAGATAGGCACTGATCACTTAATTCCTCCCACTGGAGGGACTCACAGTTGCAGGCTAGCTAGTATGTGATACCAGGCTCCATACACCTCAAACTAGGTGTCTTTGGCTGGGTTGCTAATTCAGGTTTACAGAAATTTGAATCTCCACAAGAGAACCTTCAAATAGTTCTTTCCTTTTGCAGGGAGATGGCCTAATTAAGAGGAAACATTTGCCACTTCTCAATGTCCATTCACTTCCTTATATAAGTAACACGTAAATGACTTTAATCAGCCTGGGCCATAAAGAGACTTGCTTCAGAAAGGCAGGTACCCAGACCAGGAGCCCAAGTCATGGAGGGGTGGGTGTGCACCAACTGGCTTTCAGACAGTATTTGCAGAAACAGTCTTTGTCATCTCTCTAGATCTGAGAAAGTCTTAGTGTCCCCAGTCTGATCCCACCTTTCATGTTTCAGTCCCACTCCATCACGAGTATCTACTCTTCCTGTGGAGACAATAGCAATACTGGACATAATGTAAAAACATAAACATTGTCAAAGCTAAGGGAACTTTAATAAGGACAAATTACAGGTACAGCATTGTCCTCAGTTTTTCCTTCCTTCCTTCCTTCCTCCCTCCCTCCCTCCTTCCCTTCCTTCCTCTCTTCCTTTCTCCCTCCCTCCCTCCCTTCCTTTCTTATTTTAGAGAGAGCAAGACACAGAGAGAGAGAGATAGAGGGAGGGAGAATTGGCGCACCAGGGCTTCAGCTACTGTAATCGAACACCAGACACTTGTGCCCCTAGTGGGCATATGCAACCTTGCGCTTGCCTCACCTTGGTGCATCTGGCTTACGTGGGATCTGGACAGTTGAACATGGGTCCTTAGGCTTTGCAGGCAAGGGCCTTATCCACTAAGCCTTCTCTTCAGCCCTTCTCCCCAGTTTTATATGAACTTCAGGAGTGGTCTCTGATAAAGACTTGGGGTCAAATGATACAGTTCTGTGGTGGTTTGATTCAGGTGTACCCCATAAACTTAGGTAGTCAGATTTTAGTCTCCCCAGCTGATGGCAATTGGAAATTAAAGCCTCGTGGAGGCAGAGTATTGTTGGGGGCAGCCTTATGGGTTTTATAGCTTGTTTGCCCTTGGCAGTGTTTGGCACACTCTCCTGTTCCTGTTGTCCACCTTATGTGGGCCAGGAGGTGATGTCCACCCTCTGCTCATGCCATCATTCTCCCCTGCCACCGCGGAGCTTCCCCTTGAGCCTGTAAGCCAAAATAAGCCTCTTTTCCCCACAAGATGCTCTTGGTCAGGTGATTTCTAACAGCAATGCGAAACCTGGCTGCAATAAGTCTCAATTTGTTCTTCGCAGAGATTGACTTATCTCCGAGGGTGTTTTGAATTACAGCTACAATGCATCAAGATAACTCTTGTGCTGTTTACAAGACCACAAGCAGTTGGACGCCAGTTCCATGAGCAAGCAGAGCCCAGAGGCCAACCGCCAGGCAGGTGAAGGTCAGCAGGGGGTAGCAGAAGCGAGGGAGAACATAGTGTAACCATTACCAAGGCAGCCCGTGGAAGAGGGGTCCAATTTATACAAGCCTGCTGCAGGGAATAAAAGAAGGCATGAGTGTGTGTGTGTGCGCGCGCGCGCACACGCACGTGTGTGTCTTATCTACATCAGAAAAGCAAGTGTTGGGACAAAAAGAAGTTTCCAAACAAGCAGGAGCTCTCCTCCAAAGGAGCAGCTGACTGTACAAAGCAGGGCTGACCCGTCAAAGCTGACATGGACAAGACGTGGCAGTGGAGAAACACAGCATCAATCTAATGCTAAGATTTTATGACGCTATAAACAAGAAGAGTCTCAAGGATAGACACAAGGAGGAGGGGCGTGGCTTAAGGTCCTAGGATAAGTCAGGGCAGAGGCGGGACAGAAATGTTCCAGCGAGGATTTAGGATCATAAGATGAGTGATATCACAAGGCCTGTCACTTCCCTTCCTCTCGATTCTTATGACACATGATTGGCCCGTGAGAAGAGCGCTCATCCAAGCTCCCAAGTCTTCTCAGCTCCAGGCTCACAAGGGTTGGCCCTAGAGCTTCATGGGCTCTGCAAGAGAGCAGTGTGACTCTCCCACACAGAATGACTGAGTACAACAGACTGCGGTGAATAAAGGGATTAACAAACTGGAATAAGCAACGGAGTAAAGCCAGAGTCAAGGTTAATCCATGCAGTCACATTTGACAAAAAGCAAAGCCATGGATTTTCCTTTGTATCCTGCTCTTTAACTATTTAAGGTGCTTTGCACTCTACACCGGCATCGTGGGGCGTGGTGGCCCACGCCGTTACTCCCAGCACCGGAAAGGCTGAGGCAGGAGGATCACCATGGGTTCAAGGCAAGCCTGAGGCTACAGAGTGAGTTTCAGGTCAGCCTGAGCTACAGTGAGACCATGTCTAGAAAAAAAAACAAACCAAAAAATTGAACTGGGAAGATGGCTCAGCTGTTAAAGTGCTCATTGTTAAGCCTACTGGCCAGGATTTGATTCCCCAGTAATCACATAAGGCCCAGTGGCTCATGTGTCTGGAGTCCCTTTGCAGTGGCAAATGCCCTGGCACGCCCATAACATGAACACTCACTCTGTCTTTCTCTCTCATAATTAAATAAAAATATCAAAAACTAAACTCTGCACTTTCTTTTCCTACTATGTGCAGTAGCAGTAAAATGGAAGAGTTATATGCAAGGATTTTCTTCTTGGTTATAAATGAGTTATTTTAATAATGCCTTGAAGTTGGCAGAACATCCCATCTTACTGATGCTTTACCCACTGTGGGCACTAGCGTGCCTCGCTGTGAGAAAGCCTGCAAATCCCCCACTCAGCACAGAGAGAAGCTCCACGTTGAGTTCAAGGTCGACACCACAAGAGGAGGGTGACAGCGGGGCAACGACAATCACCACCATTGCCATCGATTAAGCACAACCTTCATGCCTGCCTCCTAGATGTACTGTCCTATTATCTCACTTAAGCCTCAAGACAATCATGACAGGTAAACAAAAGTGACAATATTTTATGGATGAGGAAACAGCATTTTAATGCTGAGGCTGAGCAGAGTTTAAGTACATTGGCCTGAAGTGTTACCAAGGGTGGTGGCAGATCTGGGGTTTAAATGCAGGGGATGTGGATCTATATCGCACTATATCTCACATTATCCCGTCAGTTATCAATTTTCTTTCTGTACAGAAGTCCCACATCGCCCGGCCCTTTTCTCCCATAGGGAGCTTCACACAGAGCCTAGGATAAACCAATCAAAATGGAGTTCCTACAGCCAAACAGGAAGACAAGTTCAAAGACAGCTCTAGTATTTGAAGCAGCGCTGAGGAGTCCTAAGGTTCTGTGCAGCCCAGTCTGAAAGGCAGGCGTCCAGTATGAAGCCCTCAAATTACTAGAAAGGAAACTGAGGCCTGAGGCTGGGAAGACGGCTCAGTGGGTAAGAGCGCCTGCTGAGCAGACATGAGGACTTTAGTTCGGTATGCAGTACCCACATAAAAAGCCAGGCATGGCTACCTGTAACCCCAGTGCTGAGAGGACGGAGACAGGATGGTTGCTGGGGCTTCCTGGTTAGCCAGTCTAGCTGAGAAACAAACAAACCAACCAGGGTGCTCAGGGTCATTAAGAGATTGTCATAAAGAAATAAGGTGGAAGAACAGCAGAGGCAGACACTTGACATCCTCCTCTGGCCTCTGCATATGTGCACAAGGGACACACCCATCTATACATACATGTAGCCAACTTAGTTGCAAAGGGGCATGAGTGCTGGGCTTCACCCATCAGATCTCTCTTTCTCTTACACACACACACACACACACACACACACACACACACACACACACTTAAAGAACCCATGGGAGCGCTAGTCTCTCAGGAGCCAGTGCTGAGCCCAACACGACTCAATGTAACCGGGACATCCATGTGTGGGACTAACATGGTTCAGCCCCAGACAAAAGTGCCTGAGCATCTCTAGCTCACAAAGAAGGCCACTGTGTCAAACATGAAAGAGCGGGGCGTGGGCCACCGCCAGCATCAGCGGCCGTCAGCTTTAGTGTGAGGGGAAGGCGAGGAGCTGGCTGCTGGGTACTAACTATTCTGCCTTTGCTCTTGGTTATCATCAACGTAACAGATTCCTGCAGGATGAAAGGCCGTCTTCCCCAGAAGGGTAGACTATTCATTTGCTTTTCCTTTCTGTCCATCCTGCAATTCTGGATTCTACCAACACCACTGAAGCTGTTGAACATGAGTGATGGTGGAAGTGGAAGGACCGTTTGCAGCAATATCCAGTTTATAGGACTTCTCCTCCACGCACCTCTCAGGACGCCCAGAGTTAACACTGCGACCTGTGAAACTGATTTGTTACACGGACAATTAGATGAATTTTTGTTTTTGTTTTTGAGGTAGGGTTTCACTCTAGTCCAGGCTGATCTGGAATTCCCAAGTACCCTCATGATGGCCTTGAATTCATGGTGGGTGATCTTCCTACCTCTGCCTCCTGAGTACTGGGATTAAAGGCATGTGCCACCACACCTGCTTAAATATATTTTTTAAAATATTTTATTTATTTATTTGAGAGATGGGGAGAGCGAGGGGGGGGATGAGAAAGAGGATCAGGCCGATAGAGAAAGAGAGAATGGGCATGCCAGGGTTCCCAGGCACTGCAAGTGACCTCCAGACACATGTGTCACCTAGTGCATGTAGCTCAAGTGGGTACTGGAGAATGGAATCAAACCTAGGTCCTTAGTCTGTGAAGGCAAATGCCTTAACCACTAAGCCATCTTTCCAGCCCATAGATGGATTTAAATTTTTATTTTATTTTATTTTTCCAAGGTAGGGTCTCATGCTAGCTCAGGCTGACCTGGAATTCACTGTGGTCTCAGCATGCCCTTGAACTCTCGATGATCCTCCTGCCACCATGCCCAGCATATCTTGAAACTTAAAATACTTTTATTTATTTTTAAAATACTTGGGCTGGAGAGATGGCTTAGCAGTTAAGCGCTTGCCTGTGAAGCCTAAGGACCCCGGTTCGAGGCTTGGTTCCACAGGTCCCATATTAGCCAGATGCACAAGGGGGCGCATGCGTCTGGAGTTCGTTTGCAGAGGACGGAAGCCCTGGCGTGCCCATTCTCTCTCTCTCCCTCTATCTGTCTTTCTCTCTGTGTCTGTCGCTCTCAAATAAATAAATAAAAAATTAAAAAAAAATAAAAAGAAAATACTTTTAGTTTTATAAGAATGTTCAATAAAGAGCCTGGGAAGACAACTTGGCAACTAAAGTTGCTTGCAAAGCAAGGCCTGGGGTCCCAGGATCAGTTCCCACACCACCCACATAAGCCGGACTCAAAGAGTGGTTCAGGTACTTGGTGCTCACTGGCAGAGGCAAGAGGTCCTGGTGCGCCCTTCTTTACACACATGCACATACAAGCAAATGAATAAACAAAACTTTTAAAAAATGTTCAATCAGAGGCAATGAGCTAGTCAAGGAAATAAATAGTTATAGCCTTATTTGAATAATTTCAAGTTAAATTTGGTATTTATTATTCATAATTTGTTTTAGAAAAACATTTTGAAAGTATTCATTTAAAAGGAGTTTCAATTTTTTACTTTAAATATGTTTTTTTAAAAAATCAGCCCTTTAGGTCCTTATCAGCAATGGAATACAACTTACACTGAGTGATGTAGTTAGTGATTACCCTGACAGGAAGGCCGGGGAATATTTTATGCAATACATACTAATTTATAGCCTACTACTCCACCCAACTGTCCATCACACCAATATGTCTAATAGAAACTAAATTTCATCATTTCTAATATTTCACCAGCTTCAAGCATTTTTTTTTTCTAAGATTCCATCAACATGAAGTTCAAAATGAGACAAACCTCATCTGTGGTCAGAAAGGGAGGATAATGAGAGTGTCCCAGGAAGACAGACAAAATCTTCCATGATGAAACATATAGTCTAACCCCATCATACGGTACACAGACGTGTAAGAAAATCACTGGGCTACACATTTAAGAATCACAGAGTTTCATTTATAAAACTAGTACTTTGACTTTGGATAAGAAGAGAATGCCTGAGGGTCCTGTACAAAGAGCTCTGTGTCATTCCCAAACAAGGAGGCAGTATTCTTTTTTGTTGTTAATGAGAGAGTGAGGGGGGAGAGAGAGAGAATTGGCATGCCAGGGCCTCCAGCCACTTCAGTCAAACTCCAGATATGTGTGCGTCACTGTGCATCTGGCTTATGTGGGACCTGGGGAGTCAAACATGAGTCCTTAGATATTGCAGGCAAGCGGCTTAACTGCTGAGCCATCTCTCCAGCCCAGGAGTCAGCATGTTAGAGCGGAGAGGGCCAGCGGTGCGACTTTCCTGAAGGTATCCAGCATCAGAGTACTCCCCAGTGGTTTCATGCAATGTTCAAGTGTCTTGCTGACGAGGTCCTGTGCCTCCAGAGCAGGGCTACCCTTTCCTCTGGGCCACTTTACCTTTCTCTGTAGGCCTGGAAGAGTAAACGGTGTCTCATTAAATGACTCCCTGAAGCCTTCCGTGAGGCTGGGAAACAATGCCTCAGCAGCCGGAGAGGCTGTGGCAGGTCTATGGGGTGACTTCTGCAAGCTTATCCTCTGGCCCAGGCCTGTATGCGGAGTCCAGCGTCACTGCCAGTAAAAAGTTCCACACTGCACAGTCATTTGCTAGAGGCACCTCTGCCCCCAAGGCTGCACCTAAGGACACTTCTCTGTGGTAGATTCTCTGTAGCTGAGAGCAAGTGACTATTGGGCGTTCTTCTAATTGTTCATGCTCGTTTGGAAACAATGAAGGAAGATGGACACTGTCCAGATGGAAGATGATGCTGAGGAAGAGGGTGACACTGAGGGCCTGGGGACATGGCTCAGTGGTTACAGGTGCTTGTGTGCAAGGCCTGTCAGCCTAGGTTTGATTACAGCTCTCATGCAAAGCCAGATCCCAAATGTGATACGTGCAGCTGACATTCATTTGCGGAGGCAAGAGACGAGCATGCTGGCATTCTCTCTCTCTCTCTCTCTCTCTCTCTCTCTCTCTCTCTCTCTCTCTCTCACACACACACACACACACACACACACACACACACACACAGAGAGAGAGAGAGAGAGAGAGAGAGAGAGAGAGAGAGAGAGAGAGAGAGAGGATACTTTAAGAGATCTCTCAGTGAAACGACTACAACTCTGCCGGAACCTCCCCAAGGAGACAGTGCCTCATGGAAGTGACTACTCTGTGTGTTGGGCTCATCTCGCCTTTAGGACAAGATTGCCATTCATTCACAGACAGGCCATCCTCACTCACATTCTGTTTCTCCACAGTCTCTGCA
The DNA here is from genome assembly GCF_020740685.1 of Jaculus jaculus. Classification (NCBI taxonomy): domain Eukaryota; kingdom Metazoa; phylum Chordata; class Mammalia; order Rodentia; family Dipodidae; genus Jaculus; species Jaculus jaculus. The sequence goes on from NC_059103.1 coordinate 39,296,743, forward strand.
GCAGGGCTGGCTACATTATCTGTGGTCTCTGGACACTCAGTGGTGTTCATCCATGCCACAGTCTGGTCATTATGACTACAGTGAGCAGAATCCACCATGACCTGTCCTTGGCACTAGACAAGCATGGGGAAAAGGCATATTGGGCCTCAAAATGCTCACTGTCAAGGGGGGAGAAGAGAGGAGGGAAGATAAACTAGCTATGGTGTGTCTTTGACATAGAGTACCATTCAGCCCTGCACAGCCTCTGTCCAACCTCATCTTCTACAAATGAAGAAATGTTGGCAGCAGAAGAGCAGTTAGGAAGCTCTTACCTCTCAGCTCTGGGCCACCCCTTCCATCCCTGTTCAATGGGCTGGGCGAGAAGTCTGCCCACCTGCAAATCACACAGCCCATCCAAGAGCGGACACTGTGGGTGACCGCAAGGCAGGGAGAAGGCTATCTTGGCAGCATGGCCCCAGAAATGCTCTCCACCTTGGCAACACGCTGGCTTCCAGCTTCTCTCCCCTCCCCTCCATGCCTGTACCTGCCTCCCCTGGTGTCAGCATTGGTAAGGTCCCTCTTCTCCAGGGTCTGAATGTGCTCTGAGAGGTTCTCCTCCATGATCAGGGTCTGTCTCCAGGGAAGTCTGAGCCACAGGTCTAGGCTTTCTTCCTTTGTTTCCTCAGCCTTGTTTCTTACAGTTAAGTCTCTGCATCACCTCCAGGTCCCCCTTTGTTTTTCAGGCATCAAGCATCTATTTAACCCAGCCCCTCTCTTAAACTCTGTTAAAATAGATGGTGTAGATGTCTTCTAACCATGATGCTGACTGGTACAGATGGGAGATGGTCTGCCCTATATCACTCAGCTCTTTAGCCACAGCAGGTCCGGAACCAGGATCCAGGTTTCAAACCCCAAATCCTAATTTTCTTCTCTTATTTTCAAGGTAGGGTCTCACATTAGCCCAGGCTGACTTGGCACTCACTCTAGTCCTAGACTGGCCTCGAACTTACAGTCATCTTCCTACCTCTGCTTCCTAAGTGCTGGGAGTGTGTGCCACCACACCCAGTTCCAAATCCTAATTTTCTTTTGTTAAAAAATATTTATTTATTTATTTATTTATTTGAGAGATAAAGAGAGAGAGAGAGAGAGAATGGACATGCCGTGGCCTGTAGCCATTGCAAACAAACTCCAGATACATGTGTCACCTTGTGCATCTGGCTTGCATGGGTACTGGAGAATCAAACCTGAGTCTCTTGGGCTTCACAGACAAGTGCCTTATAACTGCTAAACTGGATCTCCAGTTCCTAATCCTAACTTTCTATCCACTACATTGACTACCAGCAGGTTTGTTCAACAGGATGAGAGAGAGTACAGTCAATGATGCAATGGACTTTAAAGATCGCTGTCTAGATTCACATCTTGACTTCACCATTTCCCAGCTATGTGATCCAGAGAAAGTCAATTAATTTTTCTTTGCCTCAGTTCCTCCACTGGTAAATTATCAGTAGGAACAGAACCTACTGAGGGAGACAAGAACATGCCTCCCACGAACAGGAAGGATCAATGAACTACAATTTGCAAGGAGCAGATGTAAGAAAGCTTTCTGTCCTCCTGTATTTGTCTTACGCAAGATACAGATATATAAGTAACCTGCCACAGCCCTGCTCCCAGCAGAGCAAAGATAAACCACTGAAGACACCTGTGGACCCTGCTGGGCCGGGAGATGACATCTGGGAATCTATGTCAACAGCTTCACTAACCACCTTCACCTGCCAATTACCCGCCTTTGCCCATGCTCTCAGATCCTCCTCTTTGCCTTGTCACGTTCCCCAAAATTGCCTCTTCCTTGCTGAAGGCAGTATACCAACTGGATTCCAAACTGGGCTCCAAAACCACTTGAAAACTCCTCATATATACGCAGATGTCTCTCATGTACATATGAACTATACATATTAATAAATATGTTTATTTTTCTCTCTTGCTAATCTGCCTTCTGTACTAGGAGCTCCATTCCAACTAGAAGCTTGTTGGAACTATCATTTCCCTAAGCAACCATGAGGCGCTGCCCTGAGTGAACACACAACAGGCAAGAAGCAGAGTTACCGGGTGCCACTGTTGCCAGTATCATAACCACCATCAAGAAACGAGTGCAGCAATGATGAAAGTGGGCAGCCCTTCGCCACAACCATTTACATCTAAATCTCCATTCTACCTCTCCCATACTGTGTAAGCTTACCCACAAGATCCTTGGTTTCCCTGGCCCTGTAAGACATCTCCTAAGGCAGAGGACGAAACATGATGGAGCACTCAAAATGCTCAGTGTCATACCTGCATAGCATCCACTGCCATTATCAATCTTACTAAATCAATGAACCAGAAATCTCAAATCAGGATCACCGTGGCATGCGTGCAGTGAGTTTACAGCAAGGATACCTCAAGTTGCCACCATGGGAAAGGAAGTGAGCCTGTCCTATGACGGCATTCTGAACACCCACAGCCCACACTCTTAGAAGATCCAAGGACTTCTCACCAGGCCGAGGGAAGTGGAGCTCTAAGTTAGCTCTGTACCACTCCGCAACTTGCTGTTTCATGGCCAAGGCAAGCTACAGATTATAATTAAAATCTCCCAAGAAGGACTTTCACTAATCTACAATAACATGTTGCACAGTTTAGATCTTGAAGTCAGGGCACCCTTGTAGCACAGTAGGCAATGCGTCAGTCTCATATAAATCCTGAAGTCAGAAACAAAGCTTTGGGCTCACAGAGCTGGGGGAGGAGGGGTGGAAGATGAACACGGATAATCTGCATGATCCTGGGCCACAATGGTTATTATTTTCAAATACCAAATAAATCTTGCTTCCCTATAGGCTTGCTAAAAGGGGAAATATAATCACTTACATAATTCTTTTTGACTAGAGAAAAGTATTATTTTATTGAAAGAAAAAATTTCCATGATACTATATCAAAAAATTAATTAAATAGGATTTTAAATAAGGAATACTGAACAACATGTTGTAGAGTACTTCAAGGTAGCCCTTGAGAAATTATAAGGACTTGTTATTTGGCTTCTTGCTACATACATTATGATTAATAATAAGACCACTAGAGTTAGGTCCATTGGTTGGGCTTTTGCAGCCCAAAGGTAGGTAAAATTACCCACAAGCCCATTAAAGATGACAGTCACAGTTTATTCATGGCCTCACCAGGCCAGAAATAGAAGTAACACCATTCCTCATGACAGCTTCAGAACAGAAATGACTTGCTTTTCCCCTGTCAAAGAAAGATAATAACGTGGCTGAGACTAGAAAGATAACAACAGGTCTTGGAGATGATGGATGAAGTACTTGGGATGTGGCTGAAAGCTGTTCCTAAGGAACTGACAGTTTCCAGTGTGGTCACCAACTGTGCATGTTAAAAGTGCCAACCCAATTCATCCTCCTGATGCTTTCCTCTGCCTCCTTCACTGCTTGGATCAGTACTTTTCCACAGGCAAGAGTCTTCTTCCTGGCCCTGTGACAGGACACCATGGATCATGTCAAAATAGCACACACAACCACCAAAAGGTACCAAAATAGTCAAGGGAGCAAGGGATAAAAGAGAAACTAATCCAAGATGCACTTGGGAGGTGGTGAGAGGAAGATCAGGGGTTCAAGGTCATTCTCAGATACACAGCTGCTTTGAGGCAGTCCTGGGTGACATGAGACCCTGTCCTAAAAAAAAAAAAAAAAAGGAAGGGAGAAAGGGAGGAAAGGAAGCAGGGAGAGAGGGAGGGAGGGAGGCTAACCAAAGGCTAAGTAAAGGTAGAGTACACGGGGGATAGGAATTCAGAAGAGAATTAAAAGAGCTGGGTCTCAGTTCAACAACGTAACCACTTGTGCGATCCTGTGTGAAGGGTAGCTAGTCCCTGCTAGGAAGGAAACCTGGGCTCCATGTTCCCACCTCGTCCTCCTGCCACTGTGCCCTGGGAGAAACGCGGCTCTGCTGGTCCAGGGAGCATCCCAAATGGGGACAACCCTAGCCATAGATGGTTCACAGGGAGATCAGGGGTCAAATGTCCAGAGATAAGTGGCCTGAAGAATCCATGGGCAAGGGCCTATGGCCCTGGGAGCAGGGCAGGAGAATGTCCCAGCTTTGTTCTGGCCCCCAGAACACATGAGATGTGTTCTATACAGTGTTTAACCAAGGCCCTATCCAGATACAGACCCCTGGCAGTTCTCCTTTGGAGCAGTAGCACTTACTCCTAGGACCCCCCTCATGCCTCTCTCCTCCATGCAAAGGCCAAGACTAAGCTGGTCCCACATAGAAGGAGATGCGCTCACCAGTGTGGCCCTTGGAGGTAGACACATCTCAGTCTTCTCTCTAGTTAGCTGTGTGACTTTGCATAAGCTACTCAGTCTCTCTAAGCCTTAGTTTCCTCAAATGTACTTAGTTCCTACCATGTGAAGTTGATGGCATCTCAGCACAGTACTGCTGTGCACTGCGCAAATGCCTGGCACAGAGCAAGGGCTCAGTACGTGGTGGCATTTACAGCAGTAACTCAGGCTATGGCCAGCACCCAGCACCTCATATGGGGAAACATGACCAGTAACTGAAGGATCTGGCTCTCGCTTTCGCCTTGGCTTTGCAGACCTTTAAAGCCCTTCCCTCTTAACCACTTTATACATCAATACAGGAGACCTAAGTTGGACAAAGTGAATCATGTCCTAGGCACTGTGGGCAGAGCCCCTGCTCCATGGCACTCTACCCCAAGGTGGGCCACTCCTGCTCAATTAAGGCAAACTTGAGCACAACCGTGACCTGAGACAGTTTCTGCAGCCCAAGGCAAAATATTTCACAGGCCCTTTCCTGTGATGCAGAAATTTATCTGTGCCCAACTCAGCAAAACATAACTGTGGACAGGGGCTCTGGGGCAAGAGGAACAGAATCTAAAAATACAGCTTAGTAAAAAGGCTGCTGTCGTAACTTTGTCAGTCTCAGTCTCCCCCCTCAGCTTCATCATGATACACACTCCATGTTCTCCGTGCCTGGAAGACTCTATAGGCATTAGCAAGAGGAGATTTGGGGATTGTTTCTCTAATAGAGTAAGAGCTATGCCTCATGGATTACTGAGTGTTTTACAATTAACTGCCACAACTGCGTAAAGCGACGCCTCATTTACCCAGTCCTCTCTGGGAACTGGGTATGTTAAAGAGACTGCTCTAATAAATAACAGGACCATGATTAATTGCTCCCAGCATCCAAACTTTAACATTTGCCACTTTGCTGGGAATTCTAAAGCTTATCACATGCTTTATTGCCTCACTGCAGAAAGCATGCTAAAAATCATGTAATCAATCTCTTGACAACTCATGGACATCATTACAAACATCAACCCTTACACTGACCATCAGAATAATGGAATTATTTTAGAGTTACTGAGATATGAAGCTATTTTGTCTCTAACTAAATGGCCCTAGAATTTAGTTCTTTGATTTTAATGTTCTTATGAACTTTTTCTTCACTATAAGCTTGCTATTGAATTTGCCTGCCCAAAAAAACCTTCTAATTTGCTATTTCTAATTGTAATACTTAATTTAATTTTCAACTTGACTGGATATATCTCTCCTTCATTTTTTTTGTTGTTTTTGTTTTTTTGAGGTAGAGTCTCACTCTAGCCCACACTGACTGTAGTCCCAAGCTGGCCTTGAACTCATGGAGATCCTCCTACCTCAGCCTCCCAAGTGCTGGGATTAAAGGCCTGCACCACCACACCCTGCTCTTGACTGGATGTATCTTTGAGGGGATTTTCAGAGACCTAAGGGGTCTGAGGGGAGAAGACCTACCCTGAATATTGGAAGTACTCCATGTGCTGGAGGCTGAATAGACTAAAAGGGAAGAAGAAAGCCAGGTAACTCCCATATTCTCTCTGCTTCCCAGTCCTATACCATGTGAACAGCTGCCGACACACACATGCTCCTGCTGAGCTGCTCCCCCACGCCTTCCATGCCATGGACTGGACCCTCTGAAACCATGAGCCCAGATAAAACTTCTTCCCTAAAGTTGTTTCTGTGAACTATTTTGTTACAGCAACAAGAAAAGTGACTAATGTACTAATTTGTAAAATGGAGGAAAAAAAAAACAAACTTGTTAGAAGTCCATGCAAACCAAGAGTATGAGCTCTGAGGAACCCAGCAGAATAACATTAGTACAAGGCCTTGTGACATCTGGCTTATTTTTTTTTATATATTTTTTTTTGTTGTTCATTTTTTATTTATTTATTTGAGAGCGACAGACACAGGGAGAAAGACAGATAGAGGGAGAGAGATAGAATGGGCGCGCCAGGGCTTACAGCCACTGCAAACGAACTCCAGACGCGTGTGCCCCCTTGTGCATCTGGCTAACGTGGGACCTGGGGAACCGAGCCTTGAACCGGGGTCCTTAGGCTTCACAGGCAAGCGTTAACCGCTAAGCCATCTCTCCAGCCCGACATCCGGCTTATTTAACAAAAGACTGTTATGTCTTGAATTCATCCATGCAACACCAAGGTAACACACCCACCTGTAAAGACAAAACTTTGGGGCTGGAGAGATGGCTTAGTAGTTACGGCACTTGACTGCAAAACCTAAGGACCCATGTTCAATTCTCCAGATCCCACATTAGCCAGACATACAAAGGTGAGACAAGCACAAGGTTGCACATACCCACTAGGTGGTGCAAGCACCTGGAGTTTCATTACAGTGGCTGAGGCCCTGGTGTGCCAGTTCTCTCTCTCTCTCTCTTTCTCTCTCCCTCTCTCTCTCTAAAATAAAATGAAATGAAATGAAATAAAATAAAATAAAATAAAATAAAAAGACAAAGCTTTGGTAATCATTTACAGGAATAAAAAAGAACTCATGAGGGCTGGAGAGATGGCTTAGTGGTTAAGGTGCTTTCCTGCAATACCAAAAGACCCAGGTTTGATTCCTCAGGACCCATGTAAGCCAAATGCACAAGCTGGCACATGCATCTGGAGTTCATTTTCAGCAGCTAAAGGCCCTGGCATTCCCATTCTCTTCCACTCTCTCTCAAACAAATAAAATAAAAAGTGTTTTTTTTAATCTTAAGAAAAAAGCCAGGTGTGGTGGCGCACGCCTTTAATCCAGCACTCGGAAGGCACAGATAGGAGGATCGCCATGAGTTCAAGGCCACCCTGAGACTCCATAGTTAATTCCAGGCCAGCCTGGACCAGAGTGAGACCCTACCTTGAAAAACAAAACAAAACAAAATCTTAAGGAAAAAAAAAAAACAACTCATGAATTCTTGCTAGTGCTCACAAGATGCCAGGCAGTGCTCTGCACTTTGCATACACAAACTAGTTTTCCCACAAGGGAGACAGTATTATAATTATTTTGCAAGTGCAGACTGAGTCACACAGAAGTCAAAATTGACCGAATGGGTTGGGCATGGAAAACCAGGTAAAAACACAGCATTTGTGGGAACAGGCATGGTTTCCACAGGAACCCCAAGAATGGGTATGCATGGGTATGTATGTGGAAGAGGGTAGAATATAGCCAGGAAACTGGCATGTGGTTGATGTATTATTTTATTGCTGCTGTAATGAAATGTCTTAGTGAGGTGGTTTGAATCAGATGTCCCTCATAAATCCATGTTTTGAACGCTTGGTCCTCAGATGACGGCAGCTTGGGAGGTGGAGCCTTGCTGGAGGAGGTGTGTGCTGCTGAGTATATACCTTGATGGTTTATTGGCCTCTAGCTTGTCAGTGTTAGTCAGGCTCACCCTCCTGCTGTTACTTCCTACCTGCTGTGGCAGAGGTGATGTCCAGTCTTTGCCCATGCCATGCTCTCCCTTCCCATCATGGATCTTTCCCTCAAGACTTTAAGCCAAAATAAAAACTTTCCTCCCATCAGCTGCTTTTAGTTGGGTGCTTTGTCCTAGCAACAAGAAGGTAAGTACAAAACCACTGTGGAAGGCGGGTTTGTTTCAGCTTACAGTTAAAGGCTCTAGCCCAACACAGCAGGGAAGGGATGGTGGCAGGATCAGGAAGCAACTGTTCATACTGCAGTCATCTGCAGTCAGGAAGCAAAGAGACAAATATTTGTGCCCAGCTCACCCTCTCCTTTTTATACACTCCAGAACCCCTGACTCATGGAGTGGTGTACATAGGTGGTGGTTGGGGGGAGGGGTCTTCCCACTTCAATTACTCTAATCTAAAGAAATCCATCACATGCATCCCCAGAAGTTTGTTTCCATGGTGATCCTAAACCATTCAAGTTGACAATCAAGATTGTTCATCATAACTCCATCTGTTGTTAATCTGACATCCAAACATGGCATCACTTTTAAGTCTTAACCTTCTACCCCTTGTCCCATAGGCTCAAATTAAGTCATCTCATAATGCAAAATAGTTTCTTTTGAGATTCATGTAATCTCTTCACTATAAGCCCTTATGACATCAAAAATCAAATTATAAACTTCTAACATACAGTGACACAGAGTAAACATTCCTACTCCCAAAGGGAAGACTTGTGGGCACAGCAAGGAAAGACTGCATGGAAGCAAGACCCAAACCCAGCAGGGCAAACACTGAATCCTGCAGCCTCATGTCAGGCATCTGCTGGTCATGACAGAATCATCTGGACTCCAAGGGCCTGGGTCACTTCCTGCTCCAGCTCTGCCGTCTGCAGCACGTGTAGCCTCTCTCTTGGGTCAGCTCCACTAGCGTCTGCAGCTTTTCTCAGCAGTCTTCCCACGGGGTCTCCCCTGCAACTTGCACCTCACCTCCATAGCTTCACACGGTGGCTCTCAGGACCTCCTTGTAGGGACTTTAATCTTTCTATGCCTTGCCTGGCCTCAGCAGCGTTTCTGAAACTTTGGTGCAAGAGCCTAGGATCCCTTCAATCTTGTTTCTTTTGTGCCAGCAAACATGCTGCCAAGTTCTATTGCCAACTTGAGCTATAGCCTGCCCCCCTGAACCATAGCTGGGTTAGGCTTGTTGTGCCTTCCCAGCTGACCCTAGGGAAATGCCTTCTTAAGCAGTTATATGTGAGCAGGAGACTTCAGCGGTGTTCTCAGTTTATGCTCTCTCCTTTCAAATGAATTTAAATCTTCACAAGATAAAGCCTTTGATGGGTAGAGTCTTATACTCTGGGCTATTATCCCAGTGCAAAGCACAAGGTTTCTCTTTAATGATCCTAACCTCTTTAAACAACTTCATCTGTGTTTGAACCTGCCACCTCTGTGATGTTAACCTGGCTCTCGCTCTTTTCCCTTGCCAAACTGCCCACCTTACATATTTTTCTGTCCCATTTTTGTCCTTTCATATATGTTGTCTGGGATCAGAGTACCAAACAACAACCATTTGACAGCTGGAATGCTATTCTGCTGGCCAAGTCAGGCTTTCAGGGCCCTCCTTAGCTCTCTGTGGCTCTGGCGTAGCTGAGGGCCAGGAAAGAGATTCAAGCATGACTTAGACGTATCAGCATGACTGCACATGCACTCACACACACAGACACAGTGATACCACAGGCAAAGGAACTACCTTGCCCTTCTGTCTCCATAGATTTTTCTTAAGGTGAAGGAAACCTCTCTAAGAAGCCCTCAGCCATCCCCTCTCATGACCTCTTCAAGGTTATGTGTACCTTCCTAAGATCATCATGGGCTGAGGTTCTTAAACAATCAGACCCACCTCTGAGCTCACGGGGTAGAGTCATTCTCCCCTGAGATATCTGGCTGTGTGGGGAAAGGGGCATTGAAAATGACAGGGTTTTATTGCATAGATACCCAGAAACATTTGCTACAAATTCCAAATGCTAATCTCTATGGGACACAAAGTCACAGACCATTCTCAAGCCCTTCTCCGTGTATGGAGTGAGAGGGCGTAGTTATAATATACAAACTTGATCAAATACAATGGATTACCCTGGAAAGAATCCACTCAGGATAGTCTCACCCTAAACTGAACTCTGCTCTACCAAAAACCAGCTGCTAAAGAGCCTGCATTTATAAGAATACAGATATTACTTAGTCATGGATCATAATAGGCTCTGTGTTCCTTGTAGAAAGGTGCTCCACTGAGAGGCTGTACTACAATGAATGGATTAAGAGCTAAGGCTATTTTCACAGACACATTCTCTTTAAATGACTAAGGATAATGCTCTCCAGGCTTAGGAAATACAAGGTAAAATGTTTGGGGGAAGTCACCCATGCTGGGCTCTGCTGATAAGCTCATTAGACACACTCACGGACATGGGCTTTGGATATTAAGCCTATACCACCACTTTTAGCTCTACAAATCTCAGCTTAGACACGAAGACTGATTTCTTTTTGATGTTCTACTTAGAGTTCAGTGGAGTGAGAATTAGTAAGATTCTGTATAATTTCTAATGAGGATTAATTAGCTAGCACTCTCAAAGAACAGAGTGAAAGAGAACTGTAGTGAGAGGTTGAATGGCTCTGTAGTAGAGAGGTTGGTAATTAATCCTATCGGAACACATTTGTTCAGCTAATACATGCAGATACTCTGTGCTCCAGAAGGTGAAGTTTAGGGTGTGGTAGGATGAGGGATGTGCTTCCCAAGAACAGAGAAGAGAAAAAGCAGTACTCAGCTAGAGCAGAGAAAGAAGCCCACAAAAATGCCACAGCTTAACCTAGTGATCAGGTTAACACCATCAGTCATGCGGATATCACGCCCCCTTGATATGATGATACTAAAAGGCCACTGCTGTGGGCATCCTCTCCCAAACCCACTAATCCCATTCTAATATCAGGAGTAGATGGCCAGCCCTTCCTACGAAGGCTAAAGTCATGAATAAACAAGGATGGACTAAGAAACTTTGAATGTGATTTCAAAGAATTAAAGATGAGTTGGAGAGATATGGAATACTCGACTTTATTCTGGAATAGAAAGAGAATCTCAATTGGACATTTGATGAATTCCAAATAGAACTCAAAGTCAGCCAGGTATAAGCGTTATGAAGATAAAGGTACATGGGAGTTTTTTAAATACCGTCATCCGTGAACAGGATGCATGTTAACATGAGGCTTATTTATGGTTCCTTCCAAAGGTACTGGCAAGGCTATGGTCATGGTAGACGTAAAACTTGGGGATGAACTACTGAATGTGTGAAAAAGCAGACACCAAGATAAGCCAAGGTAAATTACTAAGGAGCCAGCAATGTGTCTGGTGACTGCAGGGCACGATCTGGGGGACTCTCCTGTCTAAGGGACAAGATCAAGTGTAAGTTCCTGGAGGGCAAGAGCTATTCCTTCCTCGTCTTTAGAGCCTTCACAGGGGTTTGCAGGCGATGTTTAATATTACAGTCTGTTGACTCCACTTTGGTTTCAGTTGGCAGTGCTAAGAGGGTGATGGCTAGAGGAGGCCTTGAAGACCCCAAAGCCTTTTAGAGCCCAAAGGTATGAATGTATAAGGAAGAAGGACTTTGTACATCTGGCTTTACATGGGTATTGAGGACTCAAACTCAGGTTGTTAGGTTTTAGAAGCAAATGTCTTAATAGCTGAGCTATCTCTCCAGCCACCAAAATAGTCTGGGGTTGGTTTCAAATCAACTGTGTGTTTAGTTTTCACATGTTGTAGTCAGCTTCATGTTGCTGGGATGAACTTCCAAACAGACATAGTTTATGGGAGGATTTATTTCAGGCTTACAGATCCAGGGGAAGTATCATAATGGCAGAAGAGACTGGCCCCTTTCACAGGCCCAGGCAGAGAGAGAAACCACCAGCCAGCACACACCCAGGGCAACAAGCAGCAAGAAACCAGCAGAGCTCAGACTTCTCTCCTTGAGATGGCCTTGAGAGAGACAAGCAGCATTTATCTCAATTTTCAGAAGAGAATTACAGGTCAGAAAAGTGTGTCTACATACCTGAAAGATAATGGAACCCCAGAGGAAAACCTAGATATGCCTTCTTCAACAACCATGTCTATCAGCCATCTCCCTGATAATATCACACCAGCTGTAACCTAGGGGTGTCTTTTGACCCATGGTCTTCGAGAGTATAATGTCTCCTTTTCTGTCCCATTTTAAGCAACGTAAAAGTAGCCAACAAGGCCAAATTGATACAAGCTACTAGGAAACAGATCATCTAGACAAAGGGTCTTTCTAGACTTTGAACTTGGCACCTTGTACTTCCTAGTTAATCATCTGCTCCCTGGCAACTTTATTTGGGAAACAAAAATTGGAAAGAACACTTTGGTCAAGAAACTCTCTGAGGCTCCTGGTTTAGATACAAAAAAAAAAATCAGGTGAGCCAGGACTTTGGAGGCACCAGGATGGGCTGTGGGGAGCAGACATTAGCTTTTAGAGCCTTTGGATGCTAGGATCACTGGATCTGTTTCTGCAGTGAGCCGTCTCCGGTCCCTGCTTCCAAGGGGCTCTTCCTGTGCACTCATGACACTTACAAAATGCCTGGGGAAAGATAATGAAGAAAAACATGCAGCTGGGTCCTGAAAGACCTCTTCTTTTGAACCAAAATATACCTTATGCAGGGGCACAAGGAACATTTCTGGGAAACAGTCTATATCTTAATTTGGAGTGATGGTTATATGATTTAGCACAACTGACAGAGTATATTAAATTGAACCTTTAAAATCTGAGCAAATTCTACCTAATGTAAAAAAATATCATAATAATGACACCTGAAACTGAACATGGTAAGACTCATACTGAGTACAGTAGCGCTGTCATTCCTGTGATTTGAACTCTCTGCTTCGATTAATGTGGACTGAATGTTTTATGTTTCCAACAGCTTTGTCACACTGATTTATGGCCAGAGACAGCTGCCAGGTCTCTCCTTCAGGCATGGACTGGTACCACGCAGTGCTTCTGCAATCCAACTGTGATACTGATGCTGCTTTATATGACTACACAGAACAGCGACACCCAGCTCGTGCCTCATGGCTTGCCTCAGGAATTCTTTTGGTCTTCAACAAGTGGAGAGACTGGTGAGGTCTGGACCCAGAATGAGGTCTGGAGTTCCTGAGAACCACTCCCTTAACACACCCTGATGCCCTTTCATACACACTGGAGTCCCCAGTAGAAATTTATAAAAATGCTCCTTGGGGAAGTGAGGTAGGCTTCAGCTACGGTGAGACGTTTAACCAAAGACAGATAAATCTCAGGTTAATTACAGTCAAGCAGAAGGAATGAGCCTGGAAGCAGGTATAATGTAGCACAACACTGAGATACATATGTTAGCATTAGACCCATCGGGATTTGAATTCAGCACCAGCCATTACTGATCATATAACCTCACAGGTGATTCAACCTCACTGGGCCTTCAGGTCAGCCCATGCATGAAGAAGGGGATGGTGCCGCCTAGAACACGGAGGTGGGGAGGATGAATATGTACATACACAGTCCTAGAGAATTTCTGGGCTTTCATTCCTGTTGCTATTATTTACAACACCATCTTTTCTGAAACACTGCCTTGACTTATGTAAGTCCCGCTCATTCTTTCCAGGGCTGCTTAGATAAACAAGGAAAGTGTTTTAGGAGGGAACATGGCCAACAGTTCTCCAATGACTGTGTAACTTTACACTCCCACCAGAACTGCAGATGTTCAGTTGTTCTGTGTCCTTGCTAGCACTTGCTACTCTAGTGGCTGTGAATGGCACCCCACTGTGATTTCAACTTACACTTCCATGACAGATGATGTCAATCCCCACACGGCTGCTCATGTCTTTGCTTGTGTATTTACTGGGCTCTCTCTTATGGCTTTTATGGCATTTTGTAAATACTTTTAAACCTCATTGATTTATATGTATTGCATTTTTCTACTCTGTTGAATGTCTATTCCTTTTCTTAACAGCAATACTCATGAGCAGAATATCTGACTTTGACAAATTCCCACTTATCACTTCTATGATTACTGCCTGTGAGCTCCTAATTCCTAACTAATTCAAAACCTTACAGATATTCTCCTATGTCTTCTTGCAGTCTTTGGTGCAATTTACATCTATGATGCATCTTGAATTGCTTTTGATACCCAAAGCAAGGGAAGGATCAAAGTTTGCTTTATTTATAGCTATCCACTTTTTAAATCTTGTGTGCGCGCACGTGCAGGCACGCGCCGTGGCATACATGTAGGCATTACAGAATAACCCTGAGCATTGGTCCTCACTTTTCCCGTTGTTTGAGGCAGAGACTCTTGTTCATGCCATGAACACAGGCAGGCCTGTGAGCTTCCAGAATTCTCCTGTCTCCACCTTCCAGGTCACCATAGGAGGGCTGAGATAATGGACATTTGCCACTGCATTGGCTTTATGTGTGTTCTGGGGATTCAAACTCAGATTGTTGTCACTTGCACAGCAAGTGCTTTACCTAAAACACCATCTCTCTAGTCCTTCTTTTTTTTCTATTAGCTTCTGATAAAAATCCTTTCCTGAGCCAGGTGTGGTGGTACATGCCTTTAATCCCAACACTTATGAGACAGAGATAGGAGGATTGCTGTGAGTTAGAGGCTGCCCTAAGACTACATAGTGAATTACAGGTCACCCTGGGTGAGAATGAGACTTTACCTCAAAAAAAAAAAAATCATTTCCTGTTGAATTGACATACATATTCATCAAAAATAAATTCAAGGGCTGGGGAAGTGGCTCAGCAGGTAAGAGTGTCTGCTGTGCAAGCATAAGGGCCTGACAGGCCCGACTTTAGTCCTCAGCACTCCAGGAAAAGCTGGGCACAGCCATGCACACCTGTCGCCCCAGTCCTGTGAGGAGTGGACACCAGCAAGTCACCGGGGCTTGCGAAAGGGAAAGCTTCAGGTTCAGAGAGACTGTCTCAAGGATGTAGGCAGGATAGGGATGAATCCTACTGTTCTCCTCTGGTCTCCACATGCATGTGCACACAGCACATCCATCAGCACACGCACACCACACCACACCACATGTACTCCACACAGCAAACCATACATAGTACACACAGTCCACACTCATAGCATACTACACACATATCATTCCATACACATCACACGACATTACTATACATATCAAACCCACACATCACACCATACATACCACACACACCACACACTTATCACATTGCATACACATCATGCCACACATACTATACACACATCACACCTCATGTACCACACAAATCACACTATACCTACCACACACACATCACACTGCACATACTACATATATCCCATTATACATACCACATACACAATCACACCACATACTTATGATACCACATACATATCACACCACACATACTACACACACATGCAAAAAAAATCAATTGGCTATGCATGTGAAGTCTATTTCTAGCTCTTTGTTCTGTTTCATTCAACTATTTTTTAAAACAGGGCTTCACGTAGCCCAGGCTGGCCTTGAATCTCTCCTCCTGCCTTCACCACGGGCGTGCTGGGATGGTAGGTATGCTCCACCACACCAGGTTTGTGTGGTGCTGGGGACCCCACCCAGGGCTTTGTGTACACTAGGCAGATGCTCTACTAGTAGAACTAGATCCCAGGTCACATATGTTTATCTTTATCTTTGGTATTATCTTTATTTCTGTAGCTTTATATTAAATCCTACACCGTGGAGTGGGTACTCTAAACTTGTTCTTTTAAAATATTGTTTTGTAACTTTAGATATTTTACATTTATATAAACCTTAGAATCTGGTAAGTCAATTTCTTAAAATTAGCCTGCCAGAGTTTTAGTGGGTTTGATGAATGTCTTGATGCATTGGGGACAGGGTATAGCTGTCATTGCCGATTACAGCAGCAGAAATAGTCACTGTGGGGCTCACACCAGGCCCCTGGCTCTTTGCTTATTTTCACAGTGACCTGAAGAGCTTAGAACTAGTTCCATGTCACACATGGAGGGCACTCCACTCAGAAGACGGAGTGTCTGAGTATATACAGCTAATAAGCAAGAGAGCCAGGAACCCACCCAGATGTTTTCCCCCAGACCACTGGAAGTTGGCCTGAAGCGAGAGGACGCAGCAGGGGCCAGAATCACGCCACATGGAGACGGCTGAGAGACAGGAACGCCAGCTCACACAAGTTATGATGGGAAGGCAAATGCGTGAAGCATCATCACATCAAAAACTCCAGGGCAGAAAATTACAAGAGGCCAATTTTAATAGTGCAGAGTAAGAAAAAAATCTTAATTTCCACACATCTCTCATCAGACTAGGAGTAAAGCAGATGGTTAAGTGCACGGATTACAGAAACAAGCCACCTGAGTTTAATCCCAAATGCCACTTACTAGCTGTCTGTCTCTGGACAAATCACATGACCTCTCCATGTCTTCATTTTAAAAATAGACACAGGTAATGTTGTATGAAAGATTAAACAAAGGGTTCATACCACTGGTAGGTACACAGGAGGTGTTATGTGTAGGTAAACAGGTTAAAGGCTTAGAAATGGGATGCGAACCTTGTGAGACAAGTTTTTAGTTTGAAAGTGTTCTCAAAATGTCTGAAGTATCAACTCAGATGGCTTCAGAAAAGTCAACTGCATTTGCTGAGAAGTTGGGCTCCATAACTCTGTAGTTTCTGTTTTTATTTTTAGTTCTAAGATGTAATGATTCCAAATCAATCTCTTCAAACCTTATGAACAAAATAAGAGGAATGATGGCCTCCTCCCTCCCCCCCCCCAATCAATACTCTCTCACTTATTCAATCAATACATCCCCATACTACTGCATAGAAACAAAAGCCTCCAATTAGTGGAAAGAAATCTAAATCCGTTTGTGTCTTCAGTCACATGGGAGAGGTGGAAAGAAGACACACAGCAAGCAGACAGCTTGTGACTCCTTCGCTCACATTGTGAATTCGATCTGAGGATCTATGATTCTCTTACTGCAATCTATCAAAGACCATGGTGAGGGAGGATGTTATCCTACTTCAGAGAAAGTGCTTTTGTTTTACTGATTATATACAAGTTCTGTACATATAGACAGTATATCATAACTAGTGTACCCTCACTATCCCTACCTCTTGCCACCCCTGAGTCTCCCCTCCACTGAATCACTTTGTCTTCCCAACTAGTCTCTCTTCTGTTTTGATTTCATCATTTTTTCCCCTCCTATTATGCAGGAGTTGGTGGGTAGCATCAGCCACTGTAGGTGAAAGTCGGTACTCTTACCCACATTTCCACATTGATATTTTTTCTCCAGCTCATTGGCTTCTAATTGTCTGAAACATCATACCCCTTAAGTGTTCCTTGCTCCAAGGAGGAGCAGTTTCCCACCAGGAGTGATTTGTCATCCTTGAACCCTGTTCTTAACTCCTCTAATTCACAAGCCTCTAGAGTTCCTGTGAACCCATTTCTTACTCATAACAGACATAATGGAATGCTTTCAAAACTCAATTTTTCAGTTTTATTAGCATATATAGTTATACATAATAATAGATTTCTTTGTGACATTTTCATATATGTACATAATGTATTTTGATTATATTCTCTTTACATTATCCTCTCATTTCCCCCTCCAGCTCCACTGATCCCTTTCCTCTTCCCTAGTCAACTGTCTGCTTTCATGTCTACTTTTCATCTTTGTTTTCTCTTTGGTGACCCAATGCTTTTAGCTGGGGTTCTTACCGAAGCACTGGAGAGGGATTATTTATAAGAGGATGGGCAGCTTACCACCATCTACAGTGCTAAAGAAAATGCTTCTGCTTCATCAACCATTCACAGCCTATAAATCTTCAGGGAGAGGCTGGAGAGATGGCTTAGTGGTTAAGGCACTTGCCTGTGAAGCCTAAGGACCCAGGTTTGACCCCCAGATCCCACAAAGCCAGCTACACATGGTGATGCATGCATCGGAGCTCATTTGCAATGGCTAGAGACCCTGGTGTGCCCATTCTGTCTCTGTCTCTGTCTCCCTCTCTCTCTCTCTCTTTCTCCCTCGGTTTGTCTCTAATAAATAAATAAAAATTTAAATAAATAAATAAAAATTAAAAAATCTTCAGGGAGGGGTGAGGCCTTGTGAGCCCCTCCCTCTCATGATGTCACCATGATGGGATGGTGGCGGGTCCAATCTTGTGAGGTACAGGTAATTCCATCTGTTCAGAGCTCGAGGGCCATGGCCACGTCATGCCCAATGACAACACTTCACAACACTGCAGCTCTGACATTCTTTCTTCTTCCTCTTCTCTGTATTCCCTGAGCCTTGGAGGGGGTGACATAGATGTCTCATTTAGGGTTGATCATTGAACTTACTCTCGGCACTTTAACCAAAACACTTCTAAGTCTTTCTTTCCCCTTCCGTCAGTTTGGCTCCATTCGAAAATGTGCTGCTTAGTTAACTTTTCAGGACTTCTTGGCCTTTCTGGCCATTAAAATTATTCACACAAGGCGGCTGTATTTGTGATCAGCACAGCAGCAGAGCCCACATTTGTCCGCACCTTCACAGAGGAGGATCATCGCAGCATTTCAAGAGATGCTCATTAAGAGCCCTGCAGGCTCTGTCTGCCATCCCTTAGCATGGGGAGGAAACCCCTTGAGGGAAACAACAAGCTCCCCACTCCCTGTGTAGAAATCAAAAGCACACTTCCTGAGCCCTGCTCCTCCTCTGAAAGAGGAAAGACTGGTTGTGATAAGAGGTCTGTCTCATTCCTCTGTGCTGACATTTGAGATGCATCACATAGAGGCTGCAGGCAGACATGGGCAGCATACAGTGCTTGGTAAACCATAAACACACAAAACACACACAAGGTTTGCTTCACAGGTTGCCCCTTGGCTATATAGGGTGAAGAAACTAGCAACAGTGAATACTCCAGAGTAACCCAGCTCTGCGTGGTCACAGAGGTATGCAGGCTACATTTTCATCAATTTTACTGGGTCCTAAATTTTGCTGCATGTTAAAAAGACATGTAAAAAAGTCAGCAGGCTACTGCCAGATACTGCTGTTAAAAATATCTACCCGAAGTAGGATTAAGAGAAGGATGTGAAATCAAAAAGTAGGAGGCCTAGGTCCTAAACCTACTCCTAAGCCTGTCTGTGCTTCTAGCTCCCTTGACTCTCCCACAATCACTTTTTTGTGAGAAGAAATAAAGTAATGCACAAAAGAAACAATCTGTGGTCACAAATATGCAGACAATATTATGATGATTTTCACCCACCAAGAAGCAGAAAATCCTTTTCCTAGAGCACAACTGAATGTGAACCCAGCAGAAGCCAGGACAGCTACTGTGCAATATGAATTTGAATAAGCATTTAAACATCCTTTTTAAAATATATTATTATTTATTTATTTGCAAGCAGACGGAGGAAAAGAGAGAGAAAGAAAGAGAAAGAATATGGACATACCAGGGTGTGGTGGTTTGACTCAGGTGTCCCCCATAAACTTAGGTGATGTGAATGCTAGCTCCCCAGCTGATGGATATTTGGGAATTAATGCCTCCTGGAGGGAGTGTATTGTTGGGGGCGGGCTTATGGGCTTTATAGCCAGTTTCCCCATGCCAGTGTTTGGCACACCCTCCTGTTGCTGTGGTCCACCTTATGTTGACCAGGGGGTGATGTCCACCCTCTGCTCATGCCGTTTTCCCCTGCCATCGTGGAGCTTCCCCTCGAGCCTGTAAGCCAAATAAACCTCTTTTTCCCAGAAGCTGCTCGTGGTTGGGTGATTTCTACCAGCAATGTGACCCAGACTGCAACAGTAAAGTGGTACCTAGGAGTGGGATTGCTGCTAGACACCTGACTGTGGCTTTGGCCTTTTGGAGCTGGTTTTCAAGAGGAATGTGGAAAGAGTTGAAACCTTGGCATAAGAGATGCTTTGCAGTGCTGTAAGTACAGCTTGATGGTCTATCCTGGTCAGAGCTGAAAGACCTGAAGGCAGTAAGAACTATGGACTGTGAGGTTTGGCTTATGAGGGTGAGAAAAAGTTTTGCCTGGACTGGGCTAGCAGTTTGTGTGAGAAGCTTGCTCTTATGCCCATGTCTTGAGAAGTTGTGCAGGGTTGCTTTGCGTAGAAATGAACTGGTGTGTGCAGAGGGATATGGCACAGAAAGAAAAATCTTTGGGTGAACTGTTGCCCGTTCAGCTGCAACTGAGAGATAACAACCTTTGAGACTGGGCTAGCTGACCTGCGCTGGGGCAACAGGAAGAATGTCGACTCTTTTGAAGGGGCCTGAGTGCTCAAGGAGTGTCCTGTTCTTCAAAGTTTGCTTTATTCCCCCCTGGATTAACAAATTGGCACCCTACCTGGTATCGTGGAGTATAAGAAATGCTGGAAAGAGGGTCATTGAGTTTGCAACACGGTCTTGTGTTTTGGAAATGGCCATGGGCAGTGTGAAGCAGGTTTGCTGGTTGCCTGCATAGAGACCCCATGGGGCCATGAGGATGAACCGTGGCTTGCAGTGGAGACCCAGTGAAGATGCCGGGACCATGAGATGGCTGCCGAGGAGCTGCCGGCCCCGATGAAGTTTCCCAGGACTGTGAGTAGCCTAGCTGGAGGGGTGGAATTGGAATGCCAGAGACTTGTTGCTGGTTAGAATTATCGGACTTGAAGATTTGTCACTGGCTAGAGTTGCTGGACTTGAAGCTACAGTTTGATGTTTGCCCTGGTTGTTTTAAATCTTGTATTGGTTGAATGTTTCTTTGCTATGCCCAATGCCATCTTTTGCAGTGTGAATATTTATTCTGTGTCATTATGGGTTTTTTGAGGTTATATTTTGGTATTATGGCTCAGTTAAAAGATCTTGAACTATGGGGATGTATGAACATCATTGAGATTGATAAAAACTATGGGGACTTTTAAAGTCAGACTGAATGCATTGCATTTTACATCATGTGTGGATATCAGTTTATGGGGGCCAGGGGCGGAATGTGGTGGTTTGAGTCAGGTGTCCCCCATAAACTTAGGTGATGTGAATGCTAGCTCCCCAGCTGATGGAGATTTGGGAATAAATGCCTCCTGGAGGGAGTGTATTGTTGGGGGTGGGCTTAAGGGCTTTATAACCAGTTTCCCCATGCCAGTGTTTGGCACACCCTCCTGTTGCTGTGGTCCACCTTATGTTGACCAGGGGATGATGTCCACCCTTTGCTCATGCCATCGTTTTCCCCTGCCATCGTGGAGCTTCCCCTCGAGCCTGTAAGCCAAATAAACCTCTTTTTCCCAGAAGCTGCTCTTGGATGGGTGATTTCTACCAGCAATGAGAACCGGACTATAACACAGGGCCTTTTGCCACTGTAAATGAACTCCAGATGCACGTGCCACTGTGTATATGATTTTACATGGGTACTAGGGAATCAAACCCAGGCTGTTAGGCTTTGCAAGCAAGTTACTGTTTGCAAGTTAACTGCTGAGCCATCTCCACAGCCCAGAATTCACACACTCTAAAAGAAAAGCTTCTCCAAGGAAGACTGATTTTCACCTCTAGAATCCAGAAGGGCAGTCACTCACTAAAACCCCAGAATGCACACCGTTGGTGTGGCCACCACCCAGCACAGAAAACTCACTTGTCCTGAATGCCTGTGATATGCTGAGCTCTGCTCCAGAGGACCTTGTAACTCAAAGGGTCATTCCTGCAGACGTAAGCACAAGACGTTGTGCTGAAACTGTCCCCAGAAGCAGAATGCTTTGCCCCACTATCTGTACTGCTCATAGCAGAGCTTTGTTGAGCACTGAAGAAGGCAAAGGAATCATTAAGATGCACCCTCATTTTCCCATATGGTACATCATTGTTATTCCACTCCAGTGGTATATCTGTGTTTACCTTTCAGCTCTAATTTCAGCTCAGCAGGAAAGCCCAGACTTTTAAGTCTGTGGAAGTTTGTTATGTGGTATTAAGTAACTAAAATAGCATGCCTTCATTAATTTCTGTGCAGTGTTCTAAACTGGACAAGTGGGTCCACAAATGGCACCTGGAACCATCCACTCCTGCCAAGCCCTGATCCAAATGAACAGATGTGGAAGTGCCACAACAGAGCAAGTGCTGACTTGATCCCAGTCCTGATTCTCAAGTCCATGGTGAAGAGCTCAAATCCTCTTCCAAGGGGAACATCACTACCAGGGTTGGGTAAAACATGCTTTCTGACAATACTTCTTCCATTAGCTGCAGAAATTTTCTACAACACTGATTCAAGTTCAAAGGATGCATCTTCATATCTTACCTTCATAACCAAGGTCATTATTAAGCTACTAACTGAGGGTTTAGTGCCAAGAATTGTTCCTTTCTCATCCCAGCTGCACATCTTGCCCTTGGCCTTGGTATGGGCAAAGCACAGGGTGGAAGGGCGGAAGAGGGGAGTCAAGCCCTACGTCTGGCTTTGCCACCCTGTGATCAAGTTCTTAATACCCTTGGATGTCAGCATCTTTCTTTCTTAGTAGAACTGGCATAAAAATTGACTAGAACACACCTGACCATTCTTTGGAAAGAACAAACTGCCCCATAAATACTGACTACGCAATTCTGCAGGTGTGAGGACAGCGTCACCAAAGCCCCAGCGGCAAATTCTCTTTGATTGTAATTTGAACTCTTCTGCCCAGTTCGCTCAAGGAAAAGGAAAGTGAAGAGGTAGTTAGACGGATGTACTAAAGTGAGTAAGGAAAGTGTGCGGTGGCCACAGCAACTGGACAACATAGGTGACCAGACGAACACTCTGTACTTACCTGTTACATGCATCTAGAGTTATGACTGGTCTATCATTCGATAGGCTATTTGAGGGATCATTTCTCCACATCTTTCTTACATGCACACATGCCCTTTTAGCCCACTTTGGGGTAGATGCACTAAGAAAGCTTTAGGCCCAAGACTATGATTCCTGAATCTCTAGGCAGTCCTGAAAGAGGAGTTCAAATGGGGACCTTCACTGTCAACAGCTATTCCTATATTCCAGGGCCACTCCTGTAGTGTATTTTCACCTTGCATTGAGCCTGCTACTCCTGAATTTAAAAAAAAAATGTCTCGGGCTGGAGAGATGGCTTAGCGGTTAAGC
Organism: Jaculus jaculus; assembly: GCF_020740685.1. Classification (NCBI taxonomy): domain Eukaryota; kingdom Metazoa; phylum Chordata; class Mammalia; order Rodentia; family Dipodidae; genus Jaculus; species Jaculus jaculus. The sequence goes on from NC_059103.1 coordinate 39,319,614, forward strand.
GCTTGCCTGTGAAGCCTAAGGACCCCGGTTCGAGGCTCGGTTCCCCAGGTCCCACGTTAGCCAGATGCACAAGGGGGCGCACGCGTCTGGAGTTCGTTTGCAGAGGCTGGAAGCCCTGGCGCGCCCATTCTCTCCCTCTCCCTCTATCTGTCTTTCTCTCTGTGTCTGTCTCTCTCAAATAAATAAATAAATAAAAATTAAAAAAAAATGTCTCATCCATACTTGGTGGTCTTAATAGTCTCCTTTGTGTCTATGGATGGTATCTGCTAGAAAAAAATATCTGTTCCTTGAGCTGAGGAGATGGCTCAGTGCTGAAAAGCACCCCCTGTGCAAGCATGAGGACCAAGGAGGCATGAGAGATCACTCAAGTTTGATCCCCAGCACCTATATAAACAGCTGGTCATGGCCATGCATGTCTGTAACCCAGACCTGTGTAGAGCACAGACTGAAGAATTGAGGGGGCTCATGGGAAAAAAAAAAACAAAAGTGGCAAGTTCTGAGTCGAATAAGAGACCCTGACTCAAATAAGAATGAACAAAAGAGTGCTGAAAGGGACACTCAACATTCCCCTCTGACCACCACAGGTGAGCATACTCCACCTCAGGCAAGTGCACAGGGTGCCACATGGACACATACATGTACATAAACTACACACATGACACACAGACACATGCAAAAAAGTGTTTTTCTGTTTTTCTTGTTAAGTGGACACATGGGTGTTAGTGTGGTAGGGAGTCTCCTAAAAGGGCTGCCATGAATTCCTCTCACCTGTCTAGGAGCATGCTGCCTTTCCCACCAAGAGGCAGAGTTTCCTTCCCTTTCCCGTGAATCTGGCCAGTGGAGATGATGCTCGTTCTAAGGACTCTGAGCTGAGGAGGCTCTGCTGGCTCCCTTAGAAGTCCAGCTACATTGAAGTTGCCATGCTGTGAAGAGTTCAAGCTACAGACTGGTCACAGGAAAGAGCATGCAGGTATGAAATAGAAGCGAGGCCCTACCCAACATCACCACTGGCCAGAAGTGACCAAATATAACCTCATTTGATGCCACAGGAAGAAGAACTGCTTAGCCAAGCACAGCCCAAGCTAGAAAATTATGAGAAATGAACCACTATTATTTTAAGACTTCAAAGTTTGTGGAGGTTTGTTATGTGACAGTAAATAACTGAAATCGCTTGCCTTCATTCATCACAGGAAGAACAGTCAGAAAGGCTGGAGTGAATGGCATCATTGACCATCTAGACAGAATTCCAGAGGCTTGGGAGATGGCTCAGTGGTTAAAGATGCTTGCTTACAAAGCCTGCCAGTCAGGGTTCAGTTCCCCAGATTCCAGGTAAAGTCAGACACATAAACACAAAGTAGACAGAGTTCTAGTCCTTTCTGTGCAATGCAGTAAGTTGTTACAATCACCCAGCCTTACTGGAGTCTTCCAGTAGGCTTTAACGTGCTCCTACTTCCTGCTTCATTTGATGGCCCTTTATGAGGCCTTCATTAACATCACCAAGCTCCAGCTCTGACTCTTGGCCTTCTGACTTGCCCTATAGTTTAGCTCTTGAATATCCCCCAAAGACCCATGTGATGAAGGCTTAGTCTCCACCCTGGTACTATTAAGGAAGTGGAGCCTACTGGGATGTCCCTAGGCCTTTAAAGAACACAGTGGGATCCCACACTCTTTCTCGTCATCATCCTGATCATAGGTAACAGTTTGTTCCACCTTGTACTTTCATCACCATGACGTACTGAGTTTCCACGAGCCCAAAATAATGGGGTCAATTGATGATGGACTGAAACCTTTCCAAATGGTGAGGAAGTCCATTCTAGAAACAGACATTGATCACAAGAAAGGGTGGTCAATGACTGAAATAGTGATGTCTTCATTTCAGTGCGTAAAGGACTCTTAGGAGGCCTGATGCAGCATAAAAACCCTTTCCTCCCAGTATGTTGACTATCCTAGATATTTATTAGAGTGATAGAAACATGACCAACAAACAGTGTAACTGCTGTCCTTGTCCATTCGGGCTGTTATAACAAAGCACCTCACAGTGGTAGAGCGCTCGCCTAGCTGGCACAAGGCCCCGGGTCCGACTCCCAGCACTGCAAACTAAACAAAGCAAAGTACTGTGCTGAATGGATCATAAGGAAGAAATGTAGCTCTCACAGTTCTGAAGGCTGGGAAGTGTGAGGTTGAAGTGCTAGAAACCTTTGCATCTGGCAAGGGGCCTCTTTCTTACAGCTGGCCCTTTCTAGCTCTGTCACCAGCGTAGCAGATGGGCCACAATGCTCCTCAGAGCTCTCTCATGAAGGTACGGTCTCATCGCCGAAGGTGGAACCCTCAAGACCTGCTCACCTTCTGAAGGAATCAGCATGTTCCCACGGGGGAGTAGGTTTCAGCAGGAGTTCTGGGGAACACAAACACTTGACCATAGCAATCCCTTCTGCCTGCTTCTCATTTACACCTATTTTATCTACAGACTTTTCACAGTAGCCAGTTGTATATGGTGGTTTTAATACAAACGTATGTCCCCCATACATTCAAGTATATTTTTTAATTTTTATTTTATTTATCTGCAAGGAAAGAGAGAAAATTATGAGTGAATGAATGAATGCTAGGCATGCTAGGGCCTGTTGCCCCTGCAAACAAACTCCAGACTCATGAACTACATTTTGAACCTGGCTTTACCTAGACAGTGGGAAAATCAAACCTGGGCTAACCCAGGTCAGCAGGTTTTGCAAGCAAGTGCTTTTAACCACTGATCAATCTCCCCAGCCCAGGTATTTTGCTTTGTTTTGTTTTGGTGTTTTGTGAAGTGGGGGCTCACTCTGGCCCAGGCTGACCTGGAGTTCACTTTGTAGTCTCAGGGTGGCCTTGAACTCGGTCAGTCCTCCTACCTCTACCTCACCAGTGCTGGGATCTAAGGTGCGTTCCACCATACCACGTTTTAGCCCAGGTATTTAAAAAAATTTTTTTTTATTTATTCATTTGATAGAGAAAGAGGGAGAAAGAGAAATGGAGAGAGGGAGAGAGAATGGGCACGCCAGGGCCTCTAGCCACTGCAAACTAACTCCAGATGTGTGCACCCCCTTGTGCATCTGGCTTATATGGGTCCTGGGGAATCAAACCTGGGTCCTCTGGCTTTGCAGGCAAATGCCTTAACTGCTAAGCCATCCCTCCAGCCCCCAGCCCAGGTGTTTTTGATTAAGCTTCCTACTTAGTCTTCAGAAGGCAGAGTTCTGCTAGAGGAAGTATGTCATTGGGAGGCTGATGCTTTTTGTTTGTTTGTTTGTTTTGAGGTACAGTCTAGCTCAGACTGGCCTTAAAACTTTTTCTGTAGTCCCAGGCTGGCCTCGAGCTTACAGTGATCCTCCTACCTCTGTCTCCAGAGTGTGGGGTGGATCTTGAGTCCAGCTCTACCTATCAGGTATGTAAGAGCACGGTTTCAGCGCTGGCTCTTCGTGCTTGATGGGGCTGGTTTTCTTTCTGCTATTGATGCATGATGAGGTGAGCCAGCTTCCTCCGCCACGACGAAGCTTCCCCTGGACCCTGGAGCCTGAAATAAACCCTTTCCTCCCATAAGCTATTTTGGGAGGGGTGTTGTCCCAGCAATGGAAAGGTAACTGTAATACCAGGCTAGGCAGGACATGTGAGCTTTGAAAACCACAAAATTTCTACTAGCTGTCACTTCCTAATTGAACTTCTTTTCAGATTGAAGTTTTTAAAAGATTTATCCTTCAAAACACCTGCAATTTGAGGGTGTTGCCACCAGATGGCAACGGTATGCAAAGCACCATCTCTAAAAATCTAGATAAATATTAAACACAAAGAATGAGCTGTGTGTTCTGGAGAATAGATGCAAGAACTTGCCTGGGGATATCTTGAGGCTTTACCCTGGCTCAGTGAGAAAGAAATCTCCTTTTTCGCTTCTACACAGGTAACACAGAGAAAGGAGACTAACAGATCCATGCAGCGGTTAACCTCCCCCGAGCTGGCCACGAGTCAGCTTGCTCCTAGTCCCGCACGTGGTATTTTCTTCCTCCTTGGGAAGATCTATAATTAGTACTGCACGTGCACAGAGGAAGGCTCTGAAGCTCACATGAGTTTTGTGTCCAGCCGGACACTCGTCCACTGCTCCTCGGCTGAACTCCATAGCCCAGCAAATGGCTAGGCCTAGCAGTTTTCACCACTTCAGCAGCAAGAACTGTCAAATGCTTTCCGGCCCACTTTCCTCGAGCAGAAGAGTATGATTTCCATTTTATTTTTCTAGTAATCATTATAATTAGCATTTAAGAATATTTTTATTTGGCTGGGCGTGGTAGCACATGCCTTTAATCCCAGAACTCAGGAGGCAGCGGTGGGAAGATCACTGTGAGTTTGAGGTCACCCTGAGACTACAGAGTGAATGCCAGCTCAGCCTCTTGCTGCTGTGAATGAACTACAGATGTGTGGGTCACTTGGGGCATTTTGGCTTTACGTGGATACTGGGAAATTAAACCCAGGCTGGCAAGATTTGTAAGCAAGTGCCTATAACCACTGAACCATCTCCCCAACCCACAAGTAGCATTTAAAAATTTTTTTTCTTTTAGTTTTTCAAGGTAGGATCTTACTCTAGCCCGGGGTTGACTTGGAATTCACTATGTAGTCTCAGGGTGGCCTTGAACTCAAGGAGATCATCCTACCTCTGCCTCCCAAGTGCGACCACACCCGGCTGACAATTACCATTTCTTATAGGACTGCTAGCTAAGAATGATTGGTGTAAAATGTAACAAGTGGAAATCACTGAAAACTAAGCTGGTCAAACCAAACTTGGTAGCTTTGGGGTTTGTTTGCAGTGGCTAAAGGCCCTGGCATTCCCATTATTTCTCTTTAAATGCCCCACCCAAATAAATAAATATACATATATATTTAAAAAAAAAAAAAGCTCTTTAAGCCAGGTGTGGTGGTGCACACCTTTAATCCCAGTGCTCTGGAGGCAAAGGGAGGAAGATTGCCATGAATTCAAGGCCACTCTGAGATTGTAGAGTGAATTCCAGATTAGCTTGGGCTAGAGTGAGACCCTATCTTGTAAAACAAAACAAACAAGCAAACAAAAGCTCTTTATCACAAATATCATGGTGCCATGCATGACCTTTTTGAATGGATATAAGGGTGCTTGTTGCTACAGAGCAAGGACCCCCAACTTGTTTAATCACTCTTCCTGGGCTCCTCATTGAGCAAGCATGGCCTGCGTGTAGGTGGACATGGGTACAGGACAGAACCACAGGGCACTGTTGGAGGGAGAGGCAGGGGCAAGAGGAGAGTCAGCTTTCTGCACACTGTGGGTCACTTTAAGAAGCATTCAACTTGCTCTGCAGCAAAGTCCAGGCGTGTCAATGCATAACTCACCACTGTCATACAGAACTACTACAGAAGACAGGAAGGAGGGCGACTTACAGGAAGACCCCCCCCACTCAGCTGGCAGAGCACACGCTGGAGGATAGAATGTCCATGAGGGTCAGCTGTGGACGAATCTGAACAAAAGACAATCAGGAGCGACAGCCTCAGGGACCATGGCAGGGCAAGGGATGGATGCACTAAGCCATGCATCCACAGCCCCAGCTTCAACTGCAACCACTGGGAAGCTTTGTAATGTTACAACATCTGGACCTGTGGACCCCTTCCCTGACCAATCAGATCAGAACCTCTGGGGCTGGCATGGAGTATCTAGATTATTTTTAAAGGATCCCACGTGATCAGGAATCTAAACTCACCAGATAGAAACAGCATAATTTGGGATTAGAACACAATGTCTCCTCCTCTCCTGTTTCTTCTCTCCCTCTCCATATCTATCTATTTCCCTCCCTCCCTCTCTCTCTCTCTCTCTCACCATTCCAACTGAACTAAAACAAGACATGATAGATTTATACAGGAAAAAGAAAAGGACATTCTCTTCAGTTGTACAAGGTCATGGTGCGGTGCTTCCTTGGAGAGGGGAGTGGAGTGAATGCTATTGATGTTTTTAGTTGGTGGTCAATACTTGCACTTTATATCTGCTATTTACCACTGTGAGTGCAGGTGAGTCTTGTAGTTTCACATTAGTCATTGCCATGTGATCCTTTTGTTATCATTATAAATTGAACTCTGTCAGTGACAAATACCAGGTATGGTGGTTTGAATGGATGTCCCCCCAGTAGGTCCAGGAATTTTATTAAAGCTTGTAATTTAGATCTCCAGCACCCTGGCTGTAGGAGGTGTCACTGTGAGGGGATCCCAGGGTGCAGCCCTACGGTGTGGGGTGGACCTGGAACTCCAATCTAAAGATATGTAAAGTGCCTGAGTTCTGCCTGAGTTCCTGGAGTGTGCTTGCTCTGGTTGGTGGTGGCTTTTCTCTAGGCATGGACCTGTCAGAGCAGGCCAGTTTCTTCTGCTATTATGGAGCTTTCCTTCGATCTGTAAGCCTCAATAAATCCCTTCCTCCCATAACTGTGCCTGGTTTAGAAGTTCATCCCAACAACCTGAGGCTGTCTGCTAAACCAGGGCTTGATGGCTTCCACTGCATAATGCAGTCAAGATCTTCCAGCATTGGAAGCAGAGGGAACTTCAAGGACAGTCCCCCAGTAAGGCTAGTTGCCAGCTGGGTAAACCACACATACCACAAGGGCACAAGATGACTGGCAAGAGTTCATGACACCATTTGTGGGTAGGAAATAACACAAAATGAAAAGCCCATGTAGAGTTCATACATTCATATTTCCATTCTCTTCAGATTAAGGAATCTACATTAATCAAGTTATATTTTCAAAAGGGGGGGGGCATGGGCTGGGGAGATGGCTGAATGGTTAAGATGCTTGTCTGCGAAGCCTAAGGACACATGTTCAAATATTCAGATCCCACATAAGCCAGATGCACAAGGTGACTCAAGTGTGCAAGGTTGTACATGCATGCACACAAGGTGACACACATGTCTGGAGTTCGATTACAGTGGCTGGAGGTCCTGGCATGCTGATTCCCTCTCTTAGTCTCTCGCGTTAAAAAAAAAAAAAAAAGCCAGTCTTTTGGGCTTGCCTCAAAAACTAAAATAAATAAATAAAAATAAAATTTAAAAGGGGGGTTGTATTTTTTAAAGAATATGAGACATGCTATAGAGTGTTCCTGTCATCCAGTTTCATATCGTGATGCTGCCAGGGGTACACAAAGTAGATGGGAAGTTAAGATTCGCACACTGATTTGATCCCTCGACTACATTCCCAGAACACCAGAATTCTTCTCTAACAGAGAAGAAAAGACACAGAGAGTTTGGACAGACTCCCTGGACTGCAGCAAGCAATGGCTAGGTTATGCTATAAAGTAGCATATAGATGCTTAGGGGTGATGAACTATGTTTGGTTATTCTCCAGGAATCTCTCCCAGATGAACTCCCAGCATCAAGTCCTTTGGCAGAAGTTATGGCCACTGTGATAAGTATGGAGTCACTCCATCCCCAAACTATCCTCAGAGGTCTGCAGGATATGTATGCCTCCAGTTCAGGCTGCAGAGAGGAAAGCCTGGGGTCAGTGGGACCTTGGGAAGTCCGCGGGTCCAGGTTTCTCTTTCTTTGCATCAGGGTCAACTGCAGGGGCTCCCTCTACCAGAGATTCGGAAATTCCAGCAGTATGGGGAGGGGAAGATCACATGACTAAGATCTTCCAGGTGCTGTGGCTGCTGCTGGACTGCAATATATCCAAGTCTTAATTGTTGCCAGACTGTCTCTTAAGCCAGTCCCAACACTTTTACACATTCAACCACAGGCACACGGAGCCTTCCAGCTTCAGCTGCACACCCCACACGGAATATGAGCCCTTAGCTGAGGCTGCACCTAACCACTCTGCTTGCCCATTTGGGCACACCTAGGAGGCACACTTTATGTAGTAGTTTACAATGCATTCAATGCTCCCTCTAAAAGTTTGAACATAATTCCCCTTCCCTTTCAATGTGGCCTGATTTAGTGACTCACTTCTAATGAGTAGAAAGAGAAAGGGAATGACAATATACATGTTTTGTCTGGGTCATAAAAGGCACGGTGGCTTAATCTGCTATCTCTGTGTCACTTGGCCTGGGGAAAGCCAGATGCAAAATGGTAAGAACCTATGGAGAGGCCCTTGTAGCAAGAAATTAAAGCCTACAGCCTACAGCCAATTGAGTGACCTTGTAATCAGATCCCTAGCCAAAGGTAGCCTTCAGATGTCTACAGCTCCATCCAACATATTAACTACATCCTCATGCAAGATGTTGACCCAGAACTACACAGCTAAGTTTCTTCCAAATTCCTGATCCACAGAAAGTATAAGAAAATAAACACTTGCTGTTTAAAGCATTTGAAAATGGATCATTTGTTAACCACCGAGCCATCTCCCAGCCTGCATCCTCACTTTTTTAGTAAGAGCACTAGGGTATTTGGAGATGTTGTCAGGACCCAGAAAAATCATACAAACTGTGGCCCCAACATGTCTCACAGTGAAGTTTGAATAACTGCTCCAAGCAGTCCTACTGGGTGAGCCCAAGTAGAAAAGCCATTAGCAGTATTGGATGGGTATTGGAAAGGGAGAGGCTAGTCTGATAGTGAATTGACCCCAAGCTGTGGTAGACTCACACATCTCAGTCAAGCACCCAATTACCCAGTAGCTACTGTAGAACACAAGGATGGCATGCAAAAGTTAAGTTCCCTCCTAAAGTACACTCAGTACCCAAGGAGCCAAGCTTTGCCCAATGACATCAGTGAGGGACATACCAAATGTCCAGGGTTGCTTCACAAAGCAGAGCTGATAGCAAACATTATGGGGGGGGGGGGGAGAACATTCCGGAGATGGTGCACATTGGATGCAGACCTTTGCTCAGAGCAGGACAGCAGATGGATTCAAGGAAAGGCTCTGCCTATGCCAGCCAAAGGTGACTGAAAATCCTGAAGGACATTTGGCTAAACTGTTTTAGCAATTCACTTCCAAGACAGCACCAGGTGGTCTGTGCCCTGTCCTTGTTGAAGCCGTCTGATCACATCTCTCTTTCCCAACCAGGGTGAGCATGGACTGCTGGCTGTGTCCATTACCTTCCGTTCTCTCCAGCCTTCTATTCTGGAGGCACCTCCCATTCCCCATCCTGCAAATCACAGCTACTGTGTTGTCTGAAGCAAACAAAGCCATTTTGACAAAGGTGACTTATAAATCTTGATGCCATTACTTCAGACTACACACCAGTCATTAATCTATCCGATGTGACTCCTGCCAACTCTTCCTCCTCCAGAAGCTCCTTGGGGCCTCCAAAGAAGCCCCAACCTCAGCCACAGGGCAACCTGACAGTGTGAAGGAGGAAAGGGCATTGCCAAGGAGGTGGCACCTGCGGAGAGGTGGGTGCTGATGAGACCTGTCAGAATTGATTGCCTCACGAGCCACTTGTTGGAGATGTATCAATTACTGTGTGATGAAGAGTCCTGAGAGGAAACCACACATCAAATTTTCATTACCAGACTGAAGTGAGAAGAACCACAAGCGAAATCCATCATGCTCATTTCTTTTCAGGCAGGATACATGAGCTGGCACCCCCACCCCACCCACCCCTTGTGCACGTGTCCCTACCCAACCACCAGCCTACTGCGGCACTCCTGTGCCTTTCCTGCATGCACATTTGGTTCACACTGTGCTGGGCATGCAGAGGGTCTGCTAGTTAACCCCCAAGCTGAGGGGGATGGGCTGGAAGGTGGGGAAAATGAGTCTGCCAGCAGCAGATGAATCGTCTCAAGGTCAGAAAGGAGACAGGCACTGCTCCCAGCTAGCCCAGAGCTCCCCACAAATACACAATGGGTACAAGAAAGTCCCTCTCAACCTCATCTAGGCTGAGGAGATAGGACAGTCCACTCCCTTTGTGGTGGTTTGATTCAGGTGTCCCCCATAAACTTAGGTGTTCTGAAGGCTAGGTCCCCAGCTGATGGAGATTTGGGAATTAACACCTTCTGGAGGGAGTGTATTGTTGGGGGTGGGCTTATGGGTGTTAAGGGGCCCGATTCTCCATGTCAGTGTTTGGCACACTCTTCTGTTCCTGCTGTCCACCTTATGTGGGCCAGAGGGTGATGCCCACCCTTTGCTCATGCCATCATTTTCTCCTGCCATTGTGGAGCCTCCCCTTGATTCTATAAGCCAAAATAAATCTCTTTTTCCCACAAGCTGCTCTTGGTTGGGTGATTTCTACCTGCAATGCAAACCTGACTGCAACAGTAAAGTGGTACCGGGAGTGGGGTTGCTGCTAGCCATCTGACTGTGTGGCTTTGCCTTTTGGAGCTGATTTTCAAGAAGAATATGCAAAGATTTGAAACCTTGGCCTAAGAGATACTTTGAAGTGCTATAAGTACAGCTTGATGGACTATTCTGGTCAGAGTTGAAAGACCTGAATGCAGTAAGAACTATGGACTGTGAGGTTTGGCTTATGAGGGTGAGAACGAGCATTGCTTGGGCTGGGATAGAGGCAAATTGTGTCAAAAACTTGCTGTTATGCCTGTGTCCTGAGAAGTTGTGCAGGGTTGCTTTGCATAGAAATGAACTGGTGTGAGCAGAGGGATATGGCACAGAAAGAAATCTTTAGGCCAAAACTGCTGCCTGTTCAACTGCAATTGAGGGATTACAACCTTTGAGATTGGGCCAGCTGACCTGCACTGGGGCAACAGGAAGAATGTAGACTCTTTTGAAGGGGCCTGGGTGCTCAAGGAGTGTCCTGTTCTTCAAAGTCTATTTTATTCCCCCCTAGATTAACATATTGGCACCCCAACTGGTATTGTGGAGTTTGCAACATGGTCTTGTGTTTTGGAAATGGCTATGAACAGTGTGAAGCAGGTTTGCTGGTTGCCTGCATGGAGATCCCAGTGGAGATGTCAGGACCACAAGATGGCTGCCAAGGAGAGCTGCTGGCCCTGGATGAAGTTTTCCAGGACTGTGAGTAGCCTAGCTGGAGGGGCAAAACTGTAACTCCAGAGACTTTTTGTTGGTTAGAATTAGAGACTTGTCACTAGCTAGAGTTGTTGGACTTAGAGCTACAGAGTTGGGTGTTTGCCATGTTTAAATCATGTGTTGCTTGAGTATTTCTTTACTATGCCCAATGCCATCTTTTTCAGTGTGAATATTTATTCTGTGCCATTATGAGTTTTGGGGGGGAGTTTCTGGTATTATGGCTCAGTTAAAAGACCTTCAACTATGGGGATGTATGAACATCTTTGGAATTGACAAAAACTATGAAGACTTTTAAAGTTGGACTGAATGCACTGTATTTTATATCATGTATGGATATCAGTTTATGGGGCCAAGGGCAGAATGTGGTGGTTTGATTCAGGTGTCCTTCATAAACTTAGGTGTTCTGAATGCTAGGTTCTCAGTTGATGGAGATTTGGGAATTAACACCTCCTGGAGGGAGTGTTGTTGGGGGTGGGCTTATGGGTGTTATAGCCAGTTTCCCCATGCCAGTGTTTGGCACACTCTCCTGTCATCCACCTTATGTTGGCCAGGGGGTGATGTCCACCCTCTGCTCATGCCATCATTTTCCCCTGCCATCGTGGAGCTTTCCTTTGAGCCTGTAAGCCAAAATAAACCTCTTTTATTCCCACAAGTTGCTCTTGGTTGGGTGATTTCTACCAGCAATGCAGACCTGACTGCAACACCCTTCCTGCACACATTGCTCAAGTGCCCACATTTTGGTGACTCACCTCTCTCAAGGTTGCCCTTGACATTCAGCGTAACTTCGTTTTCCTTGACACACAGAATCTGTGTAAGAAGACCACAGATGGATCACCCAGCAGCACTCTAAAAGTACACATAGTCTGCAAAGTTTGAAATGCCGGGAAGAGACAGAGGGTGATGCAAGAGGGGGATGTAAAGGCCACGTCTCCTGTGGCCTCTTCTCTCCCACAGTGACTCCATTGACAGCCTCCTGTATCTCATGCAAGAGTGCATTCTCTCCAGTCTATGCAGCTGGCGAATCTGATCCACTTTGTCCGCTGCAACTCCCCATGAAGACATGTCCTGAGATCTGTCTGCTCCCCTGCCAGGGAGCTCGTTACTCCATCCCACACCACGTGTGCTCCCCTCTCATCTTCGCTCTTGCTGCCTGCCCCCAGCATATGGCCCCACTTGCACCCTGCAAACTATTGGCCATCTAGCTTCTACCCAGCATCTCCTGCCCTCAGAAATCACCTCTGAGACACATTCCCTCTGCCACGTGTGTCCCATGGAAGCCCCAGGTCCGCCTCTACAGAGGGACAGTTGTAGTTTGAATGTGATAGCGTAAATGGACAGCCCCACACACTTAGGTCGGGGTATTAAAATTGAGTTTGCAGCTTCATCCCTCAGCAGGCAGATTCCTGCTATGGCAGGGAGCGGGGGGGGGGGGGGGGGGGGGGGCGGCGCGACACTGGGGTGTGTCTGAATTCCAGTCCAAAGGTGTGGAGAGAGCAGTTTGAGCTCTGGTGGTTGTGGTGCTGGCTATTCAGTGGTGTCTCTCTGCTTGGATCTATGAAAGGGGACCAGCTTCTTCCACCATTGATGGAACTTCCCCTGTTCTGTAAGCCTAAAATAAACCCATTTATCCCATAAACTATGTCTGGTTAGTTGCTCATCTCCACAATGTGGAGCTGATCACAACATCTTCATTCATTACTCACCCCACACCCAAGCTAGCTGCTTCATGTAGTAAACATACTTCCTCTTCCTTACAGCAGTGAGGTTGAACAATACCTAGCAAGCAGGAGGCATTTTGTAATATTTTAAAAATCAATCATTGATCTCTTCGCTGTAAAATCATTTCCACTTCCTTATCTTGTGATCTCTTGCCTGTTCCCTAGCCCTGACTGAGTACTACAACACAATGTCCTTCCTCCTGGAACTGAGATAGCCCTGACAGCCCTATCAATATCTCCTGGGAAAGTGTTAGAGACAAATATTCTTGGGTCCTACCCTATATTTGATGAGTCAGAAGTTCTGGGCACCCCCTTGTACTGTTTAGCAAGCCCTGTAGAGACTCTAATACAGGCTCAGGTTAGGGAACCACTGCATTAGGGGTTTCAGAGGCCCTGAGAAGCAACTCAGCCTGTATTCACAAGAAGCCCCGTGAATACTCTGCCTGGCCACCGTCTCTATTCAGCGTAAAGTTCACCTCAGTAGAAAGCATGTGCATCCCCCAGGAGCCAGACCTGGAAACACTTCCCCTCCCTTCCCCCTGGACTAAACAAGAAGCGCCCAGGGAACAAAGGAAACCAGGCAACACAGGTTACTCGTGCTCCACAGAGCTCTCATGAGCCCTGGGCAATGGAGAAGCACTAGGCAGACACTTGCTGGCCTAGACAGACTTCACCTAAGGCAAACGCCCCTGCTGGCACACCTTTATTACACAGATACCAATCCTGGGCTGGTTCTCTCCAAAGAACTGTTAGAAACCGGAGTGTGACAAACAGCTATGCCATCACAGCAAAGACGATGGAACAGCAATTAAGAAGAGCCCAACTGCCACTTTTGGCTCAAAGTTCAGCAGTGGCTACAATGAAGGCCATGGGCATGAGCTAAATTTATTAGGTTCTACTTTCACTCCAACTCTAAACCACAACAGAACATAGCAAGGCCTGTGGAAATGCTCAAAGATCCAGAAATGTGCAAGTTAGCACTCACATTTCTACAAATCCTTCTATCCTTCACGTCACACGTAATCTTTTTTTTTTTTTCTTTCTGTTTTTGGTGTTTAGAGGTTGGGTCTAGCGCTATCCCAGGCTGACCTGGAATTCACTATGCAGTCTCAGGGTGGCCTCGAACTCACTGCAATCCTCCTACCTCTGCCTCCCAGGTGCTGGGATTAAAGGTGTGCGCCACTACGCCCAGCATATGTAATCATTTTTGAGCACTCACTACACAAGGTAAACCTGGTCTCACTCTCCAACCTGAAGGATTGCCATCTGACCTGCTTGTAAGAATCATCCAAGGAGCTTTGAAGAATTCCTGAAGCCCAGACCAGAACCCAGATCACCTGAATTGCTGGAGCGGGACCTAGGCATCAGTGTTTTTAAAACTTCCCTCAGCCGATGTGGTGGTGCATGTCTTTAATCCCAGCACTGGAGAGGCAGAGGTAGGAGGATCCCTGTGAGTTCGAGGTCACACTGAGAACACATAGCGAATTCCAGGTCAGCCTGGGCTAGAGGGAGAACCTACCTTGAAAAACAAAACAATCAAAAAAAAAAAAACCCTCCCTAATAATTCCCATAAGCAGCCAATCTGGGCTTAAAATAAAAAAAACTGATGTATGAACCTTACCCCAGACTACATAGATGAGATTCTCTAGGGCAGAGCCTGGGCTTGGATCTATGACACATGTACACACAAACATAAACAGATATGTACACATCATATATTTCCAGGGGATGTCTTTTTTTTTGAAAGAGAGAATGGTGCAGTGTGGTAAGCATATATACAATAAATAGTGATCAAGTCAGGGTAATTAGTATATTGATCACATCAAACATTTATAAGTTTCTGTGTGGGTAACAATCAAGCTCCTGGCTTCTAACTATTTTAAACATACAGTAAATTACCGTTAACTGTAGTCATCTACCATTCTACAGAGAACTGGAATTTACTCCTCTTATCAAAATAACCTTGTACCAATTAACCAACCTCTTTCGCTCTCCCCATCCTCGCCTTTTCCTGCCATCTGATAACTGCTGTTCTACTTTGCTTGGGTGAAATCAACTTTTTAAAAAAGTGTGTGTGTGTGTGTGTGTGTGTGTGTTCACGTGCACATACACATGTCTTGGAGAACATGTAAAAGTCCGAGAACAACCTTGTGCAGTTTTCCTCCCCTTCCTTCTCTGTGGCAGGGTCCTTGTTTTGTTGGTGTATGCACCAGTCTAGCTGGCCCTTGAGCTTCCAGAGTCTCCTGGCTCTGCTTCTCGGCCTAGATACGCTAGGATTACAGATGTGTATGCCATTTTGTGTCCAGCTTTATGTGAATGCTGGGGTTTGAACTTAGCTGGCAGGCTTGCAAGCAAGTACCTTTAACTATTAAGCCATTTTCACAGCTCCTGTAATCAAATTTTAGAAAAATATTTAGTTAGTTAGTTATCTGGAAGGGAGACAGGAAAGTAAAGAGTGAGAGAACACGGGCCCACCAGAGCCTTTTGCCACTGCAAACAACTTTAGATGTATGTGCCACTTTATGCATCTGTTTTTTTTTTTTTTATTGTTGTTGTTGTTTTTCCAAGGTAGGTTCTCGCTGTAGCCCAGGCTGACCTGGAAGGGTCAGGGTGGCCTGGAACTCATAGCAATCCTCCTACCTCTGCCCCCCGAGTGCTAGGATTAAAGGCGTGTACCACCGTGCCTGGCTTATGCAGCTGGTTTTACATAGTAACTAGAGAATCAAATTCAGGCAGGTAGGCTTTGCAAGCAAGTGCCTTTAAGTGCTGAGCCACCTCCCCAGCCCCTGAAATCAATATTTTAGCTTCACATATGAATTAGAACATGTAGTATTTGTCTTTCTGTGCTTGGCTTATTTCCCTTAATATAATACCTACCACATTTTAAGATACCTACCAGACAGAAAGCACTATTAACACCTCCGTTCACAACTCTGGTGCTGTGCTCCTAATTTATCTGGTCAGTGAGGTGATGTTGCTGAGGTAAAAGCATGAAGCAGGAACATCACCTAAGGAGTGCTTGCAGAGAAATGCTGAAGTTCAGATAACAAGTTTGCCTAAAATGAGGTAGGCCTACAAAACCACTTTTTTTTTTAAAATTTTTATTAACATTTTCCATGATTATAAAAACCACTTTTTAAAACTTGCAGCCTGGTGTGTTGGCTCATACCTATAATCCTAGCAGGTGGGACGCTGAAGCAGGAGAACTGCCATGAGTTCAAGCCAGGCCTGGGCTATATAGTGAGATACTGTCTCAAGAAAAAAAAAAAAAACAACACACACATGCACGTGCACACGAGCATGCACATGCGCACACACACACACACAGAGGTGCGGGGAGGAAGGGAACTCAATAAGCCTCTTTTCTTTTTTGGGATTTCCTCTCCACAGTTGGAGTTTTCATTTACTGTGACTCCTTTCTTTCCAGCACTGGCCATTCATCTAAACCCTACTGACCAGGACAATTGTTCTCCAAGACTGTTCCTGTTATGACAAGAGAGAAGCTGGGATGGATGTCAGGAGAACTGGAGTCTGTGTACCTGTCACCTCTACCTCACTGTGGGATGCTGGGCAAGTCATGTGATCTCCAGGCTCCAAAATCATGAAGCAAAAGAATCACTCCTCTCAAAGAGCTTTCTTCCAGCTCAAACATCATGTGGTTTTCATTCTCCGTGGGCAATGACATTAGTCTTATAGAAATGTCTAAGTTTATTACTGTGGTTTTCCTAGAAATGGATAATTATTTGGACAAGTACCTTGAATATCCCATTCCATAAAACAAAGATGAAGTAAGTCATTTGTGCACATTCTTGACTAGGCACAGTCAGATAAAGGAAGAGAGCAAGCCTAGTCTGAGGAGATTAATGAGGAGAATATTTATAACATCTAATTATGATTCTACACAGAATAGAACAGACACTATGACCAGAAACCAGAGAGGCAGCTTGGAGTGTTGAAAAAGAATGTCCAGAAAAAAGTAAAATTGTTTCTACGGCATCGGACACTGAGCACAGAGGCAGAGGACTCGTTTTCTAGTCCTAGTCTACCAGGTGGTGACTGTGTCTTCTAAGACCAACCCCTCAACTTCCCTTATTTCTAGGTATCCACTACTTCATGGAATATGTGGCTTTTTGTGTGTGTGTATTATATGTGTTTGTGATGTGTGTGCATGTATATGTGTGCATGTGGTCCATATGTCAACGTTAAGGCTTCTTCACTCACTCACTCACTTTCCACCTTAGTTATTGAGGCAAGATCTCTCGCTGAATCCAGAGCTCACTGATTCAGCTAGTCTAGCCAGCCAGCCTGTCCTGGGGATTTCTCTTGTCTCCACCTCTGAGCACTGGGATTACAGACATGTGCCACACTGCCCAGCATTTCCATGGGTTTGGGGGTCCAGAGCCAAATCCTCAAGCTTGCACAGGGAGCAGTTTACACAATGAGCCATCCCCCAGGCCCAGAGAATATATCTTCTGCCAAGTAATTTAGGTTTAAGGCAGTGTAGTTTTAGATTACTGAAATATGACATAACTTTTAGTTGTGGTAGTTAAACGTTAATGCTGCTATTGTTTCTTACAGACAGAAAAGGTGGAAGGGAAGGCAAGAAGGTTAGTGATTATTATGGAAGCCAAATCCTAAACTCAGAAGTGTTTAGCAAAACACTATCATGTTTTTGGTTAAATAAGACAGGAACGCAAATTAAAGGACCGACAGATTTTTGGGTGTGGGGGTCAGTGGTCAGATACCCGCTTCTTGAGAGAGAGGTCAAAGGATGTTGTCATTACTGTTGTTCCTCAAATACACTGCAAGTTCATAGTAAAAGACTGCTCATAAGAAAAGGAGTCTTGAGGATTTACAAATTTTCCAAATAAATTTTCTTTAGTTTTCTTTTCTTTGTTTTTAGAGGTAGGGTTTCACTCTAGGCTGACCTGGAATTCACTATGTAGTCTCAGGGAGGCCTTGAACTCACAGTGATCCTTCTACCTCCATCTCCCAAGTGCTGGGATTAAAGGTATGTGCCACGACTCCCAGCCCTACATTTTCTTTAAAAATCATTCATTTAAAAAATTATTTATTTATTTATTTGAGTGACAGAGAGAAAGAGGCAGAGAGAGAGAGAGAGAGAGAGAGAGGGTATACCATGGCCTCCTGCCACTGCAACAAACTCCAGATGCATGCATCACTCTGTGCATCTGGCTTTATGTGGCTACTGGGGAATCAAACTCAGGCCTTTAGGCCTTGTAAGCAAGTACCTTTAACTACTGAGCCATCTCCCCAGGCCCCCAAATAACTTCTGAAGAATAAAAGCACATACAAAAATTCTGAAGGAAGACTTTGAGCTTTTGATTAATATGCTTAAACACAGTAAACACATTTTCACTTTGGACTCATGTACCTATCTTCTCCCATCAAGAGACTCAGCAAGGTTAATAAGGTCCCAAGTCTTTTATTTTTCTTTCCTCTTCAATCTCCATTCAACTTGAGAAAATGGGAGAGTATAGAAAAATGCCATCCCATTCAGGAAACAATATGCCCCAAACTATTTACATTCACAGTATGAAAAGCTCTCTCCTTTCTCTGCTATTTGGAAGGCATAGATTTCAAGAGCTTTATTGCATACCAGATGGATGGGTCATTTGAGCCCTCTTTGAGTCCTACTCTGCAGGGATTAGAAATGTATAACAATTCTTAAGAAAAGTTTCATTCTTTCTCCTCCAATCTGGAAAGCTCCAAGTGGTCCACAGTGATTGTTTCATTGTTATCTATTTCTTGGATCCTCTTCCTAATGGAGTGACTGCAATCATCTTCATTACTCTTACACATGAGATCATTCCAGATTTTGAACTTCTGATCCTTCTGCGCTATTGAAAGAACTATTACAATACCTTACAGTTCTGTCCTCCAAAGAGTTCTGAGTCTTGGAAAACCCAATCCCTTTCTTGAACCAAGGTCTTAGCCTCTGTCAAGCAGGAGCTTCCTGGGCTAATTCTGAGTCTCCATGATTTTCACATATGCTGTTGAGATGTCTCAGTGCTCAACACTCCACTGCCCCTTCTTCTCAGCACTTTGGTGAGTTTTGAGTTACCCCAGTGGTCACTGCCATCTGAAAAAGAGAACTTTGTCTAATCAAAAGCAAGAGCAACATTAATGCATGGGCATAAGCATAAATATTTAGAGGGATAATTGATGAGCATACTATATTCATTTAACCAAACAAGAGTAGTAGCTTCCTCCCTAGGGCCTATGACCTCCCCAGCAACAGGTTTTTGACTAGGTTTTCATTATCAAGCATGAATTTCTTCACATGGAACAAACCTCAAATCCATTCAGAGACCAGTAGGTTTCCCCCATAATGGCCATGTCACCATGGTACCAGTTGGCATATTTTGCCTGGCTGGCCAAAGTGAGGCATCTCCGTCATACCTTCAAAAGATCACAGACAATTTTGCAGAAGAGGTAATAGAAAGAATATAAGAGCCAAAAGAAGGGAGAAGTGATTTCCAATACTGTTGTTTCAGATATTACGTCATCATTGCATTCATGACCTCACAGTGGTGCGTAATATGAAGGTCAGAAAAAACAGGATGACATCAAAATAGAAGAGGGACTACTTGAAAAGAAGGGGTTCATTGGAGAGGGGCTGGAGTGAGGGGACAAAGAAGGGCGGTAGAAGAGGGTTATGATCAGGGTACACTGTATATATAAATGGAGGTTGTCAATAAAAAAAAAAAAAAGCTTAAAAAATCCTATTGGCCAGGTGTGGTGGCACACACCTTTAATCCCAGCACTCGGGAGACACAGGTAGGAGGATCGCCATGAGTCTGAGGCCACCCTGAGACTACATAGTGAATTCCAGGTCAGCATGGGATAGAGATAGACCCTACCTCTAAAAATCAAAAAAAAAAAGAAAAGAAAAAAGAAAAACAAATCCTATAGAGAGGGTTGGAGAGATGGCTCAGCAGTTGAGGCAAAGCCTAAGAGCACATGAGTTCAACTCTCCAGTACCCGTGTAAGGCCAAATACACAGAGTGGCATGCACATCTGGAGTTTGTTCACAGCAGCAAGAGACCCTGGCATTTCCATATGCCCATTCTCTCTCCCTCCTCTTCTCTTATCTCCTTGCAAACAAAAAAAAAAGTAAAGAAAAACAAAATAAAAAACATGTCATTGAAATTTCAGCACCTTACCTCTCATTAGCAGACACCATTTTCTCAAAATGGCTTGGAAAACCTCAAACCCAATCAATTGAAAAAACTGACAAAAAAAATACAATCATTCTCAAATAACTAGAAAATTCAATTTAAGAGCCTAGGTCACTGACAATTAGAAAAGAATTAGGGGCTGGAGAGATGGCTTAGTGGTTAAGGCACTTGCCTGCAAAGGACCCACATAAGCCAGATGCACAAAGGGACACATCTGGAGTTTGTCTGCAGTGGCTGGAGGCCCTGGTGTGCCCATTCTCTCTCTTTCTCTCTCTTCTTACATATTTCTCTCCCTCTCTCTCTCAAATAAATAAATAAATATTTTTTAAAAAAAAAAAAGAAAAAAAAATTGGGCCAGCTGTGTTGGTGCCTGCCTTTAAACTTAGCACTTGGGAGACAGAGGTAGGAGGATTGCTGTGAGTTCAAGGCCACCTTGAGACTACAGAGTGAATTCCAGGTCAGCCTGGGCTAGAGTGAAACCCTACCTCAAAAACAAACAAACAACAACAAAAATAATTAATTAATTAGTAAAAGAAATTCGGGCTTGTATTTAAAGCAAAACATGCTAGGAGAATTAATTTACTTCATCTCAGGCTGAGTAGTCATGGTTCATAAATTCTTATGGTTGGCAGTAACCTTCAGTGAGTCTATCTCCAAAAATTTGCCTCTTCAAATTTAATTATCATTTCCTCCAAAGGGGTTAGCCACAGTCTAGAACTGTGGGTAGAGTGACAGGTCTGTTCCTTTACAGACGATTATTAAAGCCTAATTGGAGGATTTCTATTTCTAGAAATAGGGTAGACTGAATATATATTTATTAATATATATTATGTAAAGAATATATATATATATAATATATATAATATAATTTTGTTCCTATGCAGAAAATATTGTAAAATTAAAATAAAAATGAGGGCTGAAGAGATGGCTTAGTGGTTAAGCGCTTGCCTGTGAAGCCTAAGGACCCCAGTTCGAGGCTCAATTCCCCAGGACCCACGCAAACAAGATAGATGCATAAGGAGGCACACGTATCTGGAGTTTGTTTGCAGTAGCTGGAGGCCCTGGCGTGCCCATTCTCTCTCTCTCTCTCTGCCTCTTTCTCTTTCTGTCACTCTCAGAAAAAGAAAGAAAGAAAGAAAGAGAGATAGGGAGGGAGGGAGGGAGGGAGGGAGGGAGGGAGGGTAACAAATAAATAAAATATTTCAAAAAAAATGAACTGAATAAATCACTGTAGGCTATAGGAAAGAATCTGCCATATGAGGTGATTTCTAGAGTTGGTGGGGACACCTCCCATCCAGAGAGGCCTTTGCCAGGGAGGCAGATCCCTGCTCCCCGCACATTCCTCTTTTCCTCAGAGCTGCACACACCTGAAGGTGAGTGGGGATTTAGGGCTCCCAGGAGCAGGAAAGCAGCAATAGAAATAAGAGAATATGTCAGATCTAAGGTTTCAGAGGGAGGGGCTCAAATAGAAAAACTAGAGCCTCCTTTTGTCCCCAGGAGAACCAGCCAACAGAGGTTAAGTTAGGTAAGCTATATTAAGGAAAGGAGGTAAACTTGACTTCTCACCAGTCAATGCTCCTTTGCCCATCCTTATCAAACACCAATAATACCTTTTTCTCAAGGTAATTTCTCAGGTTTCATGAGTGTTGAGGAAGAAATATGCACAAGAATGCAAGGGGTGGGGGAGATATAGATCAAATGTGAGTTGAATGTATGGCTTCTAAAATCCAGACGTGATCCTCAAGCTTCCTTTAAGAAACTAGAATCAAGGAGAATTGCTGGAGAAGGTTGTCCTGAGTCCTGAGGCCTGAGCTGGATGTGACAAGGACAAGCCCAGGCCATGGATGAAACATTCTGTTTTCCCTATGGATAAGTTGGGGGGGGGGGGGCATGATGGACCAAGACACCTCACTCAGATAACATATAGTCTATTTTTAAAATACTTCTTGATAGTTGGACAGAGTAAAACTTCCTTATCACTTCCCTGGGACCTTACTTCACCCTTCTATTCAGGACACTATGCACAGGAAGGGGGAATCAAGATGGGGCTCCAGATACAACTGCTGTGACCTCTCTCTGCCTGGTCGCCTTCCTTATTAGAAGAAGCCGGAGCACTTATTCTCACCCACACAGGGAAACAGATCTACATTTACCTACATGTAACTAGTGGGAATTTAGTCATCCCAGCTTCTACTTTCCCACTGTCACTGGGATGGTATGCTGCAAGCGGACAGACAAAGAAAGGTCTCTGGTGATAGGCCAGCAAAAAGCAACTGGTGATTGGTGCTTCTCTGTGAACCATCTCTAAAATGAATCAGACTTGGTCCTAGTTCCTGTTGGTGGTAGTGAGCCAACCTTCCCAGAGAGGATAAAAGAAAATAGGCAAAATTTAAATCAAGCAAAACTTTCTAAAAGCATGAAAATGCTAACAAGATGGGGAAGATAGGGACTGCAGGTTTAAGATATGGAGAAAAACAGGCTGGGGAGATGGCTCAGCAGAAAAAGGCACTTGCTCACAATGTCTGATGGCCAGGGTTGAATTCTCCAGTACCTGCATAAAACCAGAATGACAAAGTGGCCCAAGCATCTGGAGTGCACTTGCAGTGGCAAAATGCCCTGGCATGCCCATGTTCTTTCTCTCTTTCTCTGTCAGATAGATAGATTAGATTGACAGACAGATAAAAACGATATGGGGAAAAGAGCCATAGGCATGTGGGATTGAGTGTTGGGGTCATTTTGACACATGGTGGAGGGTAGCGCTGGCCAATTCTACAGCAGGCTGGGCTGCGCATTAGCAGCCTGTGGGATCAAAGGCCAGTGCCTCTGAGTGAAGACTGGGAAACCACTTTGATTTAGGCTCAGGAGTAAGAGAAAGCAAAACCTAAACTACCCTGGCTTCATGTCATCTGGGTGGCCTAGAAAGTCTCAAGCCCCTAAATACAACAGTCTTGTGAGTTCCCCAGAAAAATCTACACAAGCTAAAGAGAATCCTTTGTAGAAAGCTTGCCATGTTTGTCATCAGCAGCCAGATTATCATGTCATCAGATGTTAAATAGTTGTACAATGCATTATTGGGTATCAGAAAAAAATGCTACCAACTATAAATGCAATGGTGCATTAATTATAAAAACATCTTAATTTAGAGATTAAAGTATGAAAATATACCTTAAAATAAAATTTATATATACATATATTTCCATATATACATCTATTTTTGTTTGTGTGTATGTTGTATATATGTTGTTGTGGTGCCCCATACAATCGCTGGAAGCAGGGGTGACTCCCCTGTGGTGGCCTTTTTTTTTTACTTTTTCCAGAGCTTGTGAGACATCTTCAGTCCTAGTGTTTGCTCCCCTACAGGTCTGGGGTTGTAGGCAAACACGAACATGACTGGCTGTTTTACACGATATCTGGAGATTTGAACTCTGATGGTCTCAGGCCCCCTCGGGCCCTCATGCTTGCACAGGAAGCGTACCTAACTGCTGAGCCATCTCTCCAGCCTCATATATCTTTCTTTGAAGCAAGGTCTTACTATGTAGCCCAGACTGGCATCTGGAATTTGCCATGTATTCCAGGCTGTCCTCAAACTTATGATCCTCCTGCCTCAGCCTCCCAAATGATGGGATGATAGGCCTGTGTCACTATATCTGGCTATACAGATAGCTTTCCAAACAATATTCAGCGCACATTCAAAGATAACCAAACGTACAAGGAGACCTAAATGTAAGCCAGCAAGGAAATTAGAGCCAGAAATAGTCAGAAAGAATAGGTGCTTAAGTATTCCAAATGAAAAATCCCCAGACATAAAATAAAAAATATCTATGCTTAGCACACTCTCAGAGATTAAAAGCTGGACTTCAAAAATTAGGAGGCTTGCATCTAGCCCAGTTGGTAAAGTGCTTCCTCACACACATGAAGACCTGAGTGAGTTCAGCCCCTCATTCCCACATAAAACGCCTGGCATGGAGATACCCACCTGTAATCCCAGCCCTTAGAAGACAGAGATAGGAAGACCTTTAGGTTTCACTGGCCAGACAGTCTATCCTAATAGGTGAGCTCTAGGCTAATGAAAGAGCCTATCTCAAGAAGAGGTGGATTGCATACCTGAGAAATGACATCTGAGGTCAACCTTTGGCCTCCACATGTATGTGCATACGTATGCATTCACTCCTGCACATACATGTATGTCCACACACATATAAAATGCATATACACATGCATGTACATCCCACATATGTGCATGCAAAAATAATATAATAAACTAATTACACGGAGTGGTACCCATCTGTGATCCCAGCAGTTGAGATGGGAGGATTTCTACAAGTTTGAAGCTTGCCTGGACTTATAGCAAGTCCCTGTCCTGAAAAAATTACAAGGGATCTGTAACTATGTAAAGTTACATTATATGTCTGAAAAGGCCCTAGGACTCTACAATGGAAATGCAGCAACTAAGATGGAGAGTGCAAGAAAACAGATGCAATTAGCCATAGATCAGACTCGATAGAGCCAGAGAGCAGAGAGAGGACAGGCACAGAGCTGCTTCTCCTCGAGCAGGGAGGAGGTGGGAGCCGCCTTTCTTTTGACTTATTTGTAAACGAGAGAGAGAGAGAGAGAGAGAGAGAGAGAGAGAGAGAGGGGGGGGGGGGAAAGCATGGATGTGCCAGGGCCTCTTGCCACTGCAAACTCCACAAGTACGCACCACTTTGGGCATCTGGCTTTGCATGGGTACTGGGGAATTAAACCCAGTAAGCAAGCAAACATCTTGAACTGCTGAGCCATCTCTCAAGCAGCCCTGGAAGCAATTGCAATATCTACTAAATAGCAAACTATGGTGAATTAAGGAGCTTGCAAATATTGAATTATGAATCCATTAATATTATATTTACAGAGAGTTTATATCACAGATATTGTTTGATCTAATGTGAACTGAAAAGCATTAGTTAAAACTGTATGTATAGTGCAGTCCCAATTAGTCCATTGTGTTTTAAAATGAACTGAGAAAAAAAGAAACACCAAAAATAAGCATAGCAAATCTGAGAAGGGTTAAAGTTTCACATGCTGATTTGTTTATTCTTCTTTGCTACTTCCTATAGTGAAATGTACTACTTTCCTAAATGTTTTCATTGTAATTATTTAGTGTAAAGACATAAAGAACACTAAAGGAAGTTGTATAAAATTATCCTATTCCACCAATCCAACTGTTTGAACTTTCCTGTGGTGTTTTTCAGTACTACCAGTATGTACACACACCTTTGGCACCAATGTAATTAGACTGAATGTGGGCTGTTCTTTCAGGATGAGGTATCCTGGAAATGACACAAGTTATTAAGTCTGTTTCCTGCCTGGTTCCCCTCTACCAACCAACGCTGGCAACCAAGAAGACAGAGCCGTATCCCAGCAGCACTGAGTGTCAGGGATCTGGCAAATGACTGGCTATGAGCCCCAGCCTCTTCCCTGACCTCCATGTAACCATGGCAAGCCAGCTCACTGCTCTCAGACTCAGTTTCCCCACTTATACAGTAAGGCAAAAAGGTCTGGTCAGGGGTCCTTTAAATCCCTCTCAGATCGACTTTCAAAATCTCGCAACAGCTATCAAATCTTGAAACTGTTTCTACAAATCAAGTCAGTTGAAACATAAAGGGAAGATGGGCTAGTTTTTTTTTGTTTTTTTTTTGTTTTTTTTTTTTCAAGGTAGGGTCTCACACTACTCCAGGCTAACCTGGAATGCACTCTGTTGTCACAGGGTGGCCTTGAACTCACACCGATCCTCCTACCTCTGCCTCCCGAGTGCTGGGATTAAAGGCGTGCACCACCATGCCCAGCTAGTTTTTTCTAAATCACCTAAGGCAAGTCTTCATGGAGAGGGTGTTTTTGTTTTGGTTAATGTAAACATTGAATTATTGACAGATCAGCCTCACATGGAGCCAGGTGCATTTATATGATGAAGCTAGGTTGCTTGACTAAGGAAAAAGATCAATTGTCTAATTAAAGAATGAAAAGCCTGAACTATAGGATTTGTAAAGTTTTATTATTTAGGCTTAGAAATACTTAAATTGTTTATGGTTCCTGAACTCCTGCCCCTCCCCACCGCCCCGAAGGAGAACAAATACTTTCCTCTTGGCCTATTTCAATGCAAGGAAAGCGTCTTGCATTGGGTGTTCTGTAAGAGAAATCTGCATCACTGAATTTTTACTGTAAACTTTTCAACTACCAGTCAGTCCATGGCCTGAAAATGTGTTTCATTCACTTTTTTTTTTTAATTTATTTATTTGAGAGTGACAGAAACAGAGAGAAAGACAGATAGAGGGAGAGAGAGAGAATGGGCACGCCAGGGTTTCCAGCCTCTGCAAACAAACTCCAGACGCATGCGCCCCCTTGTGCATCTGGCTAACGTGGGACCTGGGGAACCGAGCCTCGAACCGGGGTCCTTAGGCTTCACAGGCAAGAGCTTAACCGCTAAGCCATCTCTCTAGCCCCTTCATTCACTTTTGAAGCAATAACTTGGGCACTGCTCAATGTCACTTGCAAGATGCACAAGTTACTTCTATCTACAAGTAGAACTAATTTTGCCTTTCTTCCCACAGAGATGCAGATGAAATTCACTGGGAGTCGTTGAGTATAGGCAAGTTTCTTGTTTCTGGGGACAGCTATGCAGAAAAGTATAGGTCACTCTACTATTAGCAACTTTATTTGACCCAATGCCCTTGATTTAAGTCAACACTTTGAGAAAGTTCTCTCAACTCCTGCCCGTCCTAGGTAGAAGAAAGTTCGAGTGCACTCTTCTTGCATGTGTCCTAGCACTTCTCCAAACCTTTCCCAGACAGCCCTTTACCATGAACTTCAGGAACCTTAAACCTGCAGTCCCTTCCTTGGTCTTCACAGGACTCCGCTTTGCCCTTTTCTTAAAGCAAATTACATAGGCATGAAGTCCACACAGAACTCGGTCTTCCCCGCCACTTCCCTGCCCCACTGCTGCCCACCAGCCACTGCTTAAGCCGCAGGTTCAGCTGATCCTGCAGGTAATGCTTACTGCCAATGATGGCTGTGCGACCTTCACTTCTAATAGCTGGATCAGACCCGTGCCAGAGGGAGAATTTGAGGGAAGGGGAATTCCCGCAATACCCTAATATGGCATGACAAGCCAGTAATATGTGGCATGACAGAGAATGTTTATTGAAATCTGAAGTTCTTTATATGGAAAGTTCCACAAAGGTCATCACACATTTATTAAATCATCTTCATTAACAAGAACCAAGTTACATTAAATAAAGACTCTCTCAGATATGGCTATGTTCTGTTACAGCATGATAAATAATAGCCGGTACTCCCTTAAAAAGTGGTCCTGGGGCTGGAAAGTTGGCTCACTAGTTAAAGGCACTTGCTTGCAAAGCCTACAGGTCAAGGTTCATGCATCCACTTAAAGCCAGATGCAAAAAATGGCACATGCACCTGGTGTTCATTTGCAGCAGCAAGAAACCCTGGCAAACCTATGCACATACATATGAATAAATAAATAAATACATTTTAAAAATAGTAATCCTCAATATTTGGTAGTATCTGGAGATATTTGTGTTGTCATAATTTTGGAAGGGAGACTATAAGGTGCTATTAGCATCTAAAGGGCAGAAGCCAGGGGTATTGTTAAACACCCAACAGTGTGAAAGATAGGCTCCCCCCCCCCCTCCACATTCCAGTAGCAAGGAATTCTCTGGTTCACAGTGTCATAGTACCAGGTTAAGAGATTCCGGTCCTGGGTTGGGGAGCTGGCTCAGTAAGTAAAAGCGTTTGCCACACAAGTGTGAAGGCCTAACAGGGTCTGACCTTAACCCAGCACCTTAGCACCCAAGTAAAAATCTGGGAGTGGCCATGCATGCTTGCAACCCCAGTCCTCTGGGGCTCACTACAAATGGCAGCTCCACATTCAGTGAGAGATTCCATCTGAAGGAGACATGTGGATGAGCTATAGAGGAGGACACTGTGGCATTCTCCTCAGACCTTCACACATGTATGCATGGGGTGCAAGCATCTGCACACACCACATCACAATAGATGCACAAGAAATAGAAGAGAGAGAAAAAAGGAATCCCTGACAATGGGCATGTATGAAGAAAGAAGCACATTCTCACTAAAAAGCAACAAACCCTTGACCTTGGAGGCCTGGAGAGGTGGTTCAGTGGTTAAGGCACTTGCTTGCCAAACCTAATGGCCTGGGTTCAATTCCATGGTACCCACATAAAACCAGATGCACAAAGTGGTGCATGTGTCTGGAATTCATTTGCAGTGACAGGGAACATAACATGCCCATCCTCTCTTTGCCTCAGTCACTGTCTCTGTCTTTCTCTGCTTGCAAATAAATAAATAAAATATTTTTATAATACCTTTGACCTTGGGGGAGAGCATGGGAAGGTCAGCTTGACAGGAGGCTCACAAAGAGCTACTGTCTAGCACCAACTATTGCCCCATGATAAAAAGCAATGAAGGTTCTACAGGGGAAAAAAATGGAAATGATACTTTAAAAACAAAAGTGCTGGGCATGGTGGTGCATAACTATAAACCTGGCCCTCAGGAAGCTGAGGCCGAATAACCCAAGTTCAAGCCCAGCAGCTTAGGCTACGTAGGGAAACGCTGTGTCCAAAAAAAAAAAAAAAAAAAAAGGAATAAAGCCTCCAGTCTTTCATGGATCATGGGACTGTAAGGACCCTGGCCAAGGTAGCATCATTACAGAGCACTAGGAAAGATAGCTTGCCACCTCAGTTTCCTCCAAGACCCACTTGCCTAAACCTGGCATCCCTCACAGCAGACCCAGCCTTTCATGCAGTAAAGAGGCTTCAAGTGCAAAGACCCCTGGAAGAGGGACTGTGGTGACCTATGTTCATATTCAAGAGACAGTAATGGGGTGACCCACTCTTTTTCCCCAGAACAGTTTTCAGACAGTGAAAGGCCTGGAAACAATTAGAGGAGGAGGACAAGAGGGCAGCAGGCCCTGAGGATGGAGCAAGAAGGTGGAGAAATGGGCAGCAGGGGGACACTGAAGTGTTCCGTGTCACCTACTCCACACATTCTTTTTTCAAGAGTCTGAGATACAGAGAGAGAAAGAAGTCACATTCTTGGCCTTGAAGAAGATTATAGTCAAGTTCAGCTCAGGTGAAAACACTCCAGGAATGCTTGAAAGAATGGTGGGAACACAGGCCCCCACCCCAGCTGCTGGAGCCGAAATCAATAGTCCTTGCAGCTGTGGGGTGTAGGGAGCCTTGTACTTGGGGGAGATGCCCTTGCCTGGCTGGCACCAGGCACAGTGCACAACACACAGTAACCCTGTCAGGCTTCACTATTCTGCTGAGTGAGTGGAAATCATGCCAGATGAGGATCTATCAGATCTAAAGACCATTTGTTTTCCTGGACACCCTTGCTAAGTGACATTTCCCTCAGGTGCAATCCTATTTCATCTTGCAATGCCAGCTTATGTTTTCTCTGTCACATCCTGTCACCTCTCTCCTTGGGATCTTCTTCCCTTTCCTCATTAGCAAGCGCAGAGCCTCCAAGTACATTCATCTAGCACTTACCATATTCTCTGTGCAGCTTTCATAATGCACCTACTTCCAGAAAAGACTTGAAGGCAGCTTTCAAGTTCATAACAAAAATAATGCAATGTAGTTTAAGAAAAATGTGAACTGGGTATCAGAAATAATTTAGGAAGAAAAGGCTCATTGTACCAAGAAGCTGGGATAAGGCACCTACCAGAAATTTCTAGAGTTCAATGTCAAAAGAAATGTACATGGCTTCAGAGTGGACTCAATGTCTGGTGCAAGAAAAGCTGCCATCCTATGGGGTCAGAACTTTTTGGTGTGTGCGAGGTATGCTTCTGGCTTTCCTTTCAGCTGCCAAAGCTGTCAATTTCTAAGTTTTTCTCAAGAATGAAGACTCAGACTGCACTTCCCAAATAACAGCTGATACAACACCAAGTGTGCAGACCTTGGCCTCTAGTTTGACAATCTACAGGTTTCTTGACAATTCGACTCACGAGCCCAGGATAATTCATCAAATCTCCTAACAGGTCTCTCAAACTTTTTGATGAGGCCCAGGTCTCCAGCCATGAGACTTTAAAGACACTGACTGACCCCAACATTTCTGGTGGTAGTGCAGAGCAAGGGAACTGAAGATTGAGCTGACCCCATCTTTGTGCTTCCCTCACCCCTCTCTACTGGGTCATCTCACTATGGCTGATTGTCTTGTTGTCTCTCTGCCCTCAGCATAGATTCTCCATCCTTTTGAGCACCCTGGCTTTGCCATGCTAACCTTGGTCTGATTCTCTGTGAGACAGACTTGCCTCCAGTGACCTATCTTCCTGCCTCTGTCTCTCCAGTGCTAGGATTACAGGAGAGCATCACCATGTCAGTTTGTTGCTGGTTTATGTTGGAAACTAAAGTGGACAAAGGAGGGCTGGAGAGATGGCTTAACTGTTAAGGCATTTGTCTGCAAAGCCAAAGGACACAAGTTCGATTCCCCAGAACCCATGTAAGTCACATGTACAAGGTAGCACATGTGTCTGGAGTTTGTTTGCAACCCTGGTGTGCCCTCCCCCCGCCCTTTCTCTCTCACTCTTTCCCTTTCTGTTTCTCTCCAATAAATAAATAAAAATAATTTAATTTGTTTTTTTTTTTTTTTTTTAGAAATCTGACACAGTAGGACTTTTCATTATTCTGCCCTGCCCCTTCTGACCAACCCTGTCCAGCTCTTCCCAGGTCACAACATAAGCAGTCCATAAAGTTACCATGCAGCCAGCTTATTCAAGAAGTGAAAGCTCGGGAGTCGAAGACATTATATTCTCCCCCTCTGGTCTCAATACGGCCCCGCCCCTCAAGTATACAGGGAAGCCCTCCAGCCAAAAAGATCTTTACATTTAATTGGAGCTCAGCAGACAACTACTGAAATAACAGGATCATAGCGCAACTACCTTGAACATGGAAAGCGTTCAGGAACTGTTAAACTGAGAACAGCGTGGCGCATCAGTCTGCACATAGTAGGTGCTCAGTAAAGACCTTTAAAAGTAACTTGATCTTATGACAGCTGCCTTGGACATAGGAGGAACCCCGGTAAAAAGCTATGAAATCCAAGCCAACGCTCGCTCTTAGACAACCCAGCAGAGACAACATTAATCAAATCCCAGGCACAGATCCATGAATGGAAATGCGCTTTTCAGAGTGCTGGAGAGGCGCGTGACAGCGCGTGGCCCTGGCGGGCACCGCGCTCATTGGGGACGCGACGCGGACCCACCGCCGGCTCCCAGGGATTGATGAGCGCTTGGAATCCATTTCCCAGCCCAGAGGCGGGAAACCGCCTCCTGCACCATTGTCACTTCAGGGCCGCACCTGGAACTCCCCCCAAAGCCCCCTCTAGAGCACCCATCTACCCGAGCTTTCCTCGGATTCCGAAGAGTGGCGTGCAGAACAAAAGCAAAAGCCTGCCGTGCTTTTGAGTGCTTTTCCGATGGAGATCCACGCGGGCCGGAGGCGGGAGGTAGCCGGCTGGGACCGAGCCGTGATGTCAGCCCCCAGCCGCTGCCCGCGCTGCCCGCCCACCCCCGCGTGCGGGTGCTGGGCATTGTGGAGCCCGGGGGAAGCGGCGGGGTGCCCTCCCTCTCCTGGGCATGGACCTGCTAGGTGGGCGCCTCTAGTCGGGTGGGGCGGAGGGAAGATGCTGCTCTCCCTGGGAGGACGGATGACGGGGTACCGAGTGAAACCCCACAGCGAAGATCCGAAACTGAACTCGCAGTGCGAAGCGCCCTTCGGCGACCCCGGACGCGTGGGACTGTGCCCATGGGGTGGGGTCCCCTGGCGACGCGCAGCCCCAGGGTCCTCTTCCTCGGTACACACCCACAGGGGAGCCCGGCGACCACCCTCCCAGCCAAGCCGGCGACCGCACCGGCGCGCGCGGGAGAGGTCACCGTAGGCGGCCGGGTGGGAGGCCACCCCCCGCTTGGAAAGTCTCTACTTTGGGGTTTGCATGGTCTTGGGGGGGGATTACGGCATCGACGAGGCTGGGGCGCCGATCGAGCGGGGAAGTATGGTCCTTTCCTTCTCCCGGCTTCCCCAGAGCCCGCGGAACTCCGGGCGGCGCCGGGAGAAGAATGCCCCGGACCCGGGAGCCACTTACCGAGCGCGGGAGGCCGAGCGCGGCGGCCCCTTTGTCTCCAGCCGCCGTGGCGCCGGCGCGCTCCGCCAGGCCGGTCCCAGCTCCGGCGCGGGCGAGCGGCCGCGGGCGCCCCGACAGCCCGGCTAGTGCGGCTCCCCGCACGGGCTCCGGCTCCGGCTCGGGTCGGTCCCCGCCCGCCCCGCCGCCGCGGCTCCGCCCCGAGCCCGGCCCCGCCCCGCCCCCGGCCAGCTCGGCCCCCACCTGCTGCTGCGGCGGCCGCCTCGCGCGCGCCACCGGCTCGGCTCCCGCCGCCAGGTCACCCAACCTTCGGGGACCCGGGCCCGGGGACAGCCTCACCTGGGCAGCCCTGCGCCCCCGCGCCCTCCCCCGTCCCGGAGCGTCCTGACCCTCCCACACCTGCACCTGCTCGTCAAGGTCCCGGGTCACCTTACCGGCCAGTCCTCCGTCCTGTCGGGAGAACGCATTTCCCCGGGGCACTGTCCTCCAGGGAGGGGTAGCGGTGGGGAAGCCTTGGCCGGAGCCTGGCCCAGTCTCTGGGGCAGCCCGCGCGGCCGCTGAAATCAATGCTAAGACCCAGGGTGAGGAGAAGCCGGAGGCAACCGGACGGCTCCAGGCCCGGGAGGAGACTCGCGTGGGCGGGAGCCAGCAGTGGCCGGGGGTCGAGGGATGCTGAGCTCAGGAGCAGCGCGCGGAGCTAGGCTAGGAATCCCAGCAGGGAGCGTGGGCTGCGCGTCCGTGCTCGATAGCATGGCTGAAATAAAGCAGATGGGAGCCAGGGGAAAAGATCAGAAGAAGCCACTGGACCCATAACTTTGCTAAAAATGGACGTTTGTGATACCCTGCAGCAAGCCTGAAGAGATCTGCACCGAACAGATAGATACAGCGCTGAACGCCTGCACCTCCGTGCAACTGTGCGGAATCTGCTTCCTAGGCAGAGAACAGTGTGACAACCTAAATATTGGATAATTAGGTCACTACTGGCTTTAGCTGCCCGTGGGCCCTCCCCTCTCCCAACCAGAGGATTCAGAGTGAGACGTGCGCTTACGCCCTTCATAGGGTCTGCTGCACACTCTGGTTATTTCTGCTTCATTCCCCATCAAAGATGAGTACGCTGACAGGTACCTAATAGGTGTTCAATAACTGTTCGTATAACGTGAGGATTATATAACTGTGTTGATGGTTAACATGGGCAAGAACATAAAAATTAAAAGTTGTGAGGTTGCATTGGAAAATTAAGTGATTAGCTCAGTGGAATGCCAGTAACATTTGTAATTGTGCACACACAGTTATCATTAATCGTATGGATGGAGATAGACAAGAGGGTTAGGTTTCTATGCTGTCGGACACAAGAGTTATCTGGACCTGCATTAATCTAAAAGGTGGGGACTAGGAGGGAGTGTGCACATATGTGGTAAGACACTCCAACATGCCTTCCCCAAAGAACATTTTAACATCCTGCTTGCTTAATTTTCATTCCAAATATGTATCAATTCAGCAAGTATGCATAAATACGAAGTGCTCTGTTGATGAAGTCATTTTTATAAAGCTCTGTTAGGAAGGAAGAATAAGAGGTCCCAAGATGCTCACCTGATACAATAGAGACTTGAGGACACCTGTCCCACCACAGTAGGCCGGAAGGCTCTGGTGATTGGGAATGCAGAGGCTGACCCAGAAGAAGAAGTCTCTGAGTCTCCCTTCGGTATGTTTTAGCTCAATGTCTGGGGTCTGGAGACCAATCTTTAGAAGAATGTGCTTGTCCTCCTGAGGTAATCTATCTTCCATTTGGCAACTGGGGAGACGTATTTTTCTCCATGTGATGTGTGTGCATGAATGGCTCAGGCACAGAGAACGGCCCTCCTACAAAACATGGGACAAGAAACTATGAAACATGCATTTTAATATCAGAGTCCATTATTGCATGATGCCAGGGAACAAATAAGAGCTGTGGTATCTAGGCTCCCTCCGCCAAACTTGTCATGTGGGGTCCTTCTCCTGTGGGCGCAGCTCTTGGGAAACAAGCGATTCCTTATTTTGCTGGATGAGGTAGGGACAGTCACTGAGAGCAATTGCCCAGAACTCAGGAAGCAGGAAATTGACCAGACCATTCTGTTCTCTTCCCCACGGCCAATGCTGGACAGCCTGTGCTGTACCTGGGCAGCTCAGCAGAGATGACAGCATCAGTAGTCGCCTCGGAAGACATGGACCTGGCGTGCTGCAGGGGGCAGGGAAGTGCCATGGCTGCCAGATTCATCACTCCTGGCTCTCAAGTGGACTCCAGTTTGGGCAGGAGGGTGGTGGGAGGGAACAGCCTGGATTATTCAGCAGTTCACCCCAGTTCATGCCAGCTACTCCAGGGAGGAGTTGGTATCATTAAGGGCCAGTGCCACTGAATGTGACCTGTCTTTCTGAGATGAACATAGGCCCTCTTTGAGGACCCTACCAGACCTGAACTTCTGGATGATGGAGCCTCTCAGCAGGGGCATGGAAATAAGCCCTTGTGCCATTTGAGAAACCATTTGACCTCTCTCCTCCCTGTCCCTTCCTTTCTTTCTTTCTTTCCTTCCTCTGTTCTCCCTTCTCTCCTTTCCCCCCTCCTTCTCTGGCTCTTGTCTCCTCCTTCTGCTCTTGTTCTTTGGTCCTTTTGTCTTTTAATATGTGTCAAGCACTGCCGGGCTAGAAAAGCTAAGCAGGCCTGGGCAGGGTGGGGCAGGGGGAGGCGTGGTTCCTGCAGTCTGGGACCTAAGGCTTAGAAATCAGAAGCCACACTCCATCTTCGTGGTCGCTTGAGGCAGCTCTGGGCATGGCTTTATTGACAGCAGAGATAGATGCAATATGCAAGGGCACACTTGAGGCCAGGAAGCAACAGGCTCTTTGGGTTGCATGGTGGCAGCTTTGGGCTGATGATTTTCAACCTACACATTTCGGAGAAAGCCACCCAGGAAGTCTTCATGTGCACTGAGAAAAAGAAGCCATGGTGACTACAGTGGCCGTGGACTGCTTCCCATGGTGCCATGCGTTCTGTAGGCATGTACACTGAGCCTGCCCACCATTATAGTGTCATATGAAATATTCTCACTCCACTGCCCTCACCCCAACCCCACTTTCCATCCATCCTTTCCCCATACCCTTCTATTGCCTTGACAACCACTGAGCTTTTACTGACCTTTGTGTCATTTTCTACCTTCCCTCTTCTTACTACAAATAAATTGGCCCTACTTGATGCTGGGGGTGCACATCAATGAAAGAGATGCAAGAGGTCCTAGGTTCAATCCCCAGCACCAACAAACAGACTCCCTGCTCTAACCATAGTCAAGTCCCACATACTGGCTAGACCACATCTCCTCAAAGGCTTCTGACCCACAGTTTTCCCTTAACACTGGGGCATATGCAGCAGCTTTTATAAACACCCAGTGGGGCTGGAGAGATGGCTTGGCAGTTAAGGCATTTGCCTGCAAAGCCAAAGGATCCTGGTTTGACTCTCCAGAACTCACGTAAGCCAGATGCACGGTGGGGAGGGGGGAGGTGGCGCATGCATCTGAAGTTCGTTTGCAGTGGCTGGGGGCCCTGGTGTGCCCATTCTCTCTCTTTCCCACTCTCAAATAAATAAATAAAATATATTTTTAAAAATTACCAAAAAAAAAAAAAAAGATCCAGGCGTGATGGCACACGCCTTTAATCCCAGCACTCAGGAGGCAGAGGTAGGAGGATCGCCATGAGTTTAAGGCCACCCTGAGATGACACCATGAATTCAAGGTCAGCCTAGCCTAGCGTGAGACCCTACTGCATAAAAAAATTTAAAAAGGTCTAATGATTTCTACCTTTAGAAGCTAAATCCAGAGCTGGGCAGGTGTGGAATCCCAGTTTTAGGGTGGTAGAGGCAGGAGAATCACACATTCAAAGATAGTCTTGGCTACATAAGGAGTTTGAGGCCAATGTGGGTTACATGAGACACTGTCCCAAAAGCACACACCAATAGCTGGAGAGATGGCTTAGTGGTGAAAAGAGCTTGCTTGCAAAGCCTGCTGTTTGATGCTGCAGTACCCACATAAAAGCCAGATGCACAAAGTGGCACATACATCTGGAGTTTGTTTGCAATGGCAAAGGGCCTTGGCATGCCCATTCTCTCTCTGTCTCTTTCTCTATCTCTGCTTGAAAAACAAAATATTTTAAAGCACGCAACAAAATAAATGACAAAATAAATGAAGTCCAAAACAAAACCCAAAATATCCTGTGACATTTTTCTAGCTGCTGCCCACTTCTCTTCATTCCTTTACAATAAACTCTGGCAAAAACAAAACCTCCCATCAGGCTTTGAAAGTAAGTACTTCAAACCACTGAGCCATCTCTCCAGCCCCCTCCATTATCTCTTGAATCACTCCAACTTCATGTAAAGTATAGACAATGACCTCTGTATTTTTAAAGTTAACAATCTGTTCTCAAGCTTCCGATCTGTTTACCTGCCCAGCATTCATTATAGGTTGTCACTCCTTTCTTTTATAAGAAATATTTATTTATTTGTAAGGAGAGAGAGAGAGAGAAGACAATGAGAGAAGGAATGACATACTAGGGCCTCTTGCCACAGCAAAGAAGTCCAGATGCATGTGGCACTTTGTGCATCTGGCTCTACGTGGGTGTTGGGGAATTGCACCTGGGTTGTCAGACTTTGCAAGCAAACACCTTTAACTTCTGACCGATATCTCTAGCCCCTGTCATTCCTTTCTTGAGATATTTTTTCTCCCAGGATACTTATGGTTTGTATCCAACCTTATTTTTATTCCCCAAGGGAACAATAAATGCTAGGTATTTAAAATAACCCAGCAAACAGCATACAAAATAGAAAAGCCATTTTCACCAAGCTCAGGAACAAAACAAAAGAGCCTATCACTACTGTTACAAACATTGTCTTAAAAAGGAAAAGAAAGAATGAAGATATGAAAATTAGGGCTGGGGAGATGGCTTAGTGGTTAAGGCACTTGCCTGGGAAGGCTAAGGACTCAGGTTCCTGTGCTTGCTACACAGGGTATTCTCCAGGTCCCGCGTAAGTCACATGTGTCTGGAGTTTGTTTGCAGTGTCTAGAAGCCCTAGTGTGCCCATTCTCACTCTCTCTGTCTGAAATAAATAAAAAGAAATATTTTTAAAGATATGAAAATTAGATAGCAGATATAAGTTATAAAAAGAGAAAAAAATCTTTTACATGCTTTAGTGGTATAACTAAAAACCTCAAAACTCTAGTTCTTTAAAAATAAATATTACTAGGGTGATAAGTTCCCATTGCTGAAGATGCCACATGCTTAAGTTTCAGGAAATAGAAAAATTGATCTGGAAATGAGCTGGAAGATTCCTTCTTGTCACTAATTTTCACAGTGCTGGAAAGTGCAGTGCAGGCTGTTGGAGGACACA
The DNA here is from genome assembly GCF_020740685.1 of Jaculus jaculus. NCBI lineage: Eukaryota > Metazoa > Chordata > Mammalia > Rodentia > Dipodidae > Jaculus > Jaculus jaculus. The sequence continues at coordinate 39,357,028 of NC_059103.1, forward strand.
AGTCACCAACGAGCTTACCTAGCTGTGGGCCCTGCCTGTTGCACAGGTAGTCTGCCAGGTAAAATATTAAAAATTGAGTGGGGGCACTCAATCTTTTGTTTGTTTGTTTGTTTTTGTTTTTGTTTTTCATGGTAGAATCTCACTTTAGTTCAGATTGACCTGGAATTCACCATGTAGTCTCAGGGTGGCCTCAAACTCATGGTGATCCTCCTACCTCTGCTTCCTGAGTGCTGGGATGAAAGGCACGCACCACCACACCTGGCTTCAACCACTTTTTGGTTGTATTTGTGGCCTGCTCCATAGGAGGGAATTCATGCCTTGTATTGTATACCTATCTAAAAGCCTGTGGCTGGGGAGGTCCTAGGTCCTGGGGGACAGCTACTGCTGTTTTTGTGTTTGTTTGTTGGAAAAGCTTCTTTTTGCAGTGGGCAATAATTGCTGTACAGACTCATAATTGGTTAAAATGCTGAGAATAAGTAACATTTGAGTGCTCAGTACTAAAGACATCTATATCATCCACTCCAAGGCTCAGGGAACATCACAGAAAAGGAGGCAGGAAGAATGTAAGAGGTGGAGAATGGAAAGGAGTGGTGTGGAAAGCTATTTTCTGGTTGGCATGGCTGTTGCACTCATGAATGCACAAAACATGCAGACTGGCGGGCCGTCAGTACTTCATCGTGGATGACATGAGGCGCATGAGGCGCCAGTTCCTTGAAAAGCTACAAGCAGCTGCTGGAGGAGGAGGACGAGGCATTTGTTGTGTGGTGTAGCCACTGGTAAGCTGCCCATGTTCTGGTAAATAACCCTCAACCGTGCTCAGTAAGCAGCCGTAATTAAACTCAGTGAGTCACCAAACTAAATAAATAAAAATCATCAAAGTAGAAGGGGACTAACTGGGAAGAAAGTGTTCAGCAAGAGTGAGAAACAAGAGGTTATGAGGGGAGGGAGTTATCATGGTTTATTGTCTATAATTAATGATGTTGTCAATAAAAAAGTTTTTTAGAAAGAGGTTATGGGGGTGAATGTGATCAAAACAATCACATACAAGTATAACATTGTCTAAAAAATAATTAATAAAAGTACTATCAGGGGCTGGAGAGATAGTTCAGTTGGTAAGGTACTTGCCATGGAAGCATGAGGGTATGAGTTTGATAACTAGTACCCATGCAAAAAGCCAAGCATGGTGGTACATACCTATAGGTCTAGCACTGGGGAGGTGGGCATAGGCAGATACCTGGGTTCACTGGTCTACTAGTTTCAGGTTAAAAAAATACACTATCAAAATAAAAGATGGATGCTGTTTAGAGAATGTTGTCTTGTGGCTTTTATACACATATGGATACATGTGTACATGCACCTGCACACACAGAGAAACTAACTAATTTATTTATTAAAATAAAAATACAAAGTTGCTGTGGTGGTGCATGCCTTTAACCCCAGCACTTGTGAGGCTGAGGTAGGAGGATCACTGTGAGTTCAAGACAACCCTGCAACTACATAGGGAATTCCAGGTCAATACAAGAAATAAAAAAGGAAATAGAAATAATAAAGAAAAACCAGTCAGAAAAACTGGTAATGAAGAACACAGTCAGTGAAATAAAAAAAACTCTAGAAAATCTCACCAGTGGAAAGGATGAAGGAGAGAACAGCATATCTAAACTACAAGACCAGGTGGCAGATCTAATACAGTCTAACAAAAAGACTAACTAATAGGAAAGTATGAGTGGGAATTTCAAGATATTCAGGACACTATAAAAAGGTCAAACATAAAAATTCAGAGTATAGTAGAAGGAGAAGAATTTCACTCCAGAGGCATAGTAGGCATTTTTAACAGCAACAAAAAAAAATAAATAATACGAAATCAAATAACCCAACATTAAAAATGAGCTATGGGGCTGGGGAAATATCTTAACAGTGAAGGTGTTTGCCTTGAAAGCCTAAGAACCCAGGTTCAATTTCCCAGGACCCATGAAAGCAAGATGCACAAGGGGTTGCATCTGTCTAGAGTTCATTTGCAGTGGTGAGACGCCCTGATGCACCCATTCTCTCTTTCTGTCTAACTACCTCTCTCTCTTTCTCTCTCAAATAAATAAATAAAAAATATAAAAAATGGGCTATGGGCCGGGCACACATGCCTTTAATCCCAGCACTTGGGAGGCAGAAGTAGGAGGATCACCATGAGTTCAAGGCCACCCTGAGACTACATAGTGAATTCCAGGTCAGCCTGGGCTAGAGTGAGACTCTACCTCAAAAAAACAAAACAACAACAAAAACAACAACAACAACAACAACAAAAAATGGGCTATGGAACTAAATAGAGGGTTCTCAAAAGAAAAAATACAGTTTACATGAAAACATCTAAAAAAATGTTCTACATCTCTAGTCATCAGGGAAATGCAGATTAAAACTACATTGAGATTCCATCTCACTCCTGTCAGATTGGCCACCATCATGAAAACAAATGACCATAAACGCTGGCAAGGATGCGGAAAAAGAGGAAGCCTTCTACACTGTTGGTGGGAATGCAACCTGGACCAGCCTCTGTGGAAATCAGTGTGGAGGTTCCTGAAACAGCTAGAAATAGATCTACCATATAACCAAGCTGTAGCACTCCTAGACATATATCCTAAGGACTCATCTCACCACCTTAGAGATATTTGTTCCATCATGTTTATTGCCACTCTATTCACAATAGCTAGGAAATGGAACCAGCCTAGATGTCCCTCAACTGATGAGTGAATAACGAAAATGTGGCACGTTTACACGATGGAGTTCTATTCAGCTGTAAATAAAAATTAAGTTATTAAAATTGCAGAAATAAGGATGGATCTGGAAAGTTTTATACTTAGTGAGGTAATCTAGACCCAGAAAGCCAAATGTCACATGTTCTCATATGTGGATCCTAGATAAAAATGACTAGACTTCCATGTGAGTAAGAATAAAATTCAGTAGCAAAGGCCAGTAAGCTAGAAAGGAGATATCAAAGAAATAGAAAGGAAGGGCAGAGGGAACTTAATAGAATGGTATTGTATATAAGTAAGTAGAAAAACAGATTAATGGGGGTGAAAAGGTCTAAGTGAGGACAGGGGAAGAGATTGAGTAAATGACAGGTGGAGAGAGGGCAAATCAAAATCTAAGAGGATATAAATAAATCATATGGAATCCTACATTTTGGACAATGGAACACTCAGAAGTCATAGATTGTTACTGGAAAATGTTCAGTGCCAGGGATGGGATACCTTCCAGTGAGTTGCTGGCCAGGGAGATCCCTGATAGCCCCAAAACATTACAGGCCATTGGTTTCCCACCAGGAATAAGAAAGACCCTATTGCTGAAGACTCCACATACTTTGGCTGCAAGGTCACTGAGATCCTCCTGGAGATGAGCTGAAGAACTCCTCCACATAGACCAGCTGACAGAAAGCTGGAAAAAGTTAGCCTGCATGCAGTTCAATGGGAGAGAGATATCACTCAACAATGGATACTGCAAGCTTTAAATTTGGCCAGCCAGGCCAAATGAGCCAATGGGTGTAATAATGGCATGTCTGTTATGGGATAAATAAACCTCTCTGTAATTGGACTGGAGGCCCACTCCATGGGAGGGAATACATTCCTGATACTGAAAACCTACAACAGGGGTAGTTGTGAGCCCCAGGGGTGTAACATCTGCTGGTGTCTGGCTATGTGCCATGCTCACCAAACTTCCCAGAAAGCACTTCTCTTAATGCTCATACCCATATATTAATGCTACTCTCACTTTTGGTTAGAGAACCTTCTCTTATCATATGGCAGTGACCTTGGGATGACTCAGAAGGCATCATGGTGCTGAGAAGAAGTGACAGAGAGTGCTCATCTCTATCACACCTTCCAAGGCGCAAGCTCCATTGTGGAAGAGGTGGCAGAAAGAATATAAGAGCCAAAGGACGGGTAGGACTCCTTACAAAGAGCTCCTCCAGACACCAAATGGCCTGGATATCCATGACCTCACAGTGCCTGACACTACCTACACAAGACCATCATAATAGGAGGGAAAGATGATGATATAAAAATAAAATAAAGACTGATTTAGGGGATATGATGGAGAGTGGAATTTCAAAGGGGAAAGTTGGTGGGGGAACTCCCATGGGATATTGTTTACAATTATGGAAGTTGTCAATAAGAAAAATTAAAATTAACAAAACAATAAAAAAAAGATGCCTAAAAAGACTATGTCAAAAATACAAACTCCTAGCTGGGTGTGGTGGCACACGCCTTTAATCCCAGCACTTGGGAGGCAGAGGTAGGAGGATTGCCATGAGTTCGAGGCCACCCTGAGACTCCATAGTGAATTCCAGGTCAGCCTGGGCTAGAGTGAGACCCTACCTCGAAAAAAGAAAACAACAACAACAACAACAACAACAACAAAACCTCTTTTGAAAAGTGATGACTGGAGACAAACCTTGCTGTTCAAGGTCATGATTTATTTTGTCTCTAAATTAAAAATATTGTTGTGTCTCATATACCAGATCACCAGATATTGGTTTCAAAAGCATAAAAATGCACAAAATGGTCATAAAAGTATATACGGTTTCACAAGCTGCTACTGAGACGTGGCACATAGACAGGACATAATGACCCTGAGGCTGAGGAGCCATTAAAAAATGAAGCATGGTTGACAAAAAAAAAAAAAAAAAAAAAAAAAAAAAAAAAGATGTTTTAGATATACCATAAGTGTACATGGGCTACTGTGGTGGCTTGATTCAGGTGTCCCCCATAAACTTAGGTGTTCTGAATGCTAGGCTCCCAGCTGATGGAGATTTAGGAATTAAGTCTCCTGGAGGCGGTGTATTGTTGGGGGTGGGCTTATGGATATTATAGCCAGTTTCCCCTTGATCCTGTTGCTATTGTCCACCTTATGTTGGCCAGGGGGTGATGTCCACCTTCTGCTCATGTTGTCATTTTCCCTGCCATCATCAAGCTTCTTCTTGAGTCTGTAAGCCAAAATAAACCTCTTTTGTCCCACAAGCTGCTCTTGGTTAGGTGATTTCTACCAGTGATGTGAATCTGACTGCAACAGTAAAGTGGTACCGAGGAGTGGGATTACTGTTACATACCTGACTGTGTGACTTTGGTCTTTTAGAGCTGATTTTCAAGAGGAATGTGGAAGGATTTGAAATCTTGACCTAAGAGATGCCTTGCAGTGCTGTAAGTACAGCTTGATGGATTATTCTGGTCAGAGTTGAAAGACCTCAATGCAGTAAGAACTATGGACTGTGAGGTTTGGTTTATGAGGGTGGCTTATGAAGCTTTGCTTGGACTGGGCTAGCAGTTTGTGTGAGAAGCTTGCTGTTAGGCCTGGGCCCTGAGAAGTTATGCAGGGTTGCTTTGCGTAGAAATGAGCTGGTGTGAGCAGAGGAATATGGCATAGAATGAAATCTTTATGTCAAAACTGCTGCCTGTTCAGCTGCAATTGAGAGATTACAACCTTTGAGATTGAGCCAGCTGACCTGCGCTGGGCAACAGGAAGAATGTCGACTCTTTTGAAGGGGCCTGAGTGCTCAAGGAGTATCCTGTTCTTCAACGTCTGCTTTATTCTCCCCTAGATTAACAAATGGGCACCCTACCTGGTATTGTGGAGTATAAGAAATGCAGGAAAAAAGGGTCATTGAGTTTGTAACATGGTCTTGTGGTTTGGAAATGGCCATGGGCATTGTAAAGCTGGTTGCCTGCATGGAGACCCCATGGGGCCATGAGGATGAACTGTGGCTTGCAGTGGAGATGCCAGGACCACAAGATGGCTGCCAAGGAGAGCTGCCAGCCCAGATGAAGTTTTCCAGGACTGTGAGTAGCCTAGCTGGAGGGGCAGAATTGGAATGCCAGAGACTTGTTGCTGGTTAGAATTACTGGACATGGCGATTTGTCGCTGGCTAGAGTTGCTGGACTTTGAACTACAGAGTTTGGTGTTTGCCCTGTTTAAATCATGTGTTGCTTGAGTATTTCTTTACTATGCCCAAATGCCATCTTTTGCAGTGTGAATGTTTATTTTGTGCCATTATGGGTTTTGGGGGGGAATTTTTGGTATTATGGCTTGGACTATGGGGATGTATGAACATCATTGGAATTAATAAAAACTATGGGGACCTTTAAAGTTGGATGAATGCATCACATTTTACATCATGTGTGGTTATCAATTTATCAGGCTTAGGGGCGGAACATGGTGGTTTGATTCAGGCGTCCCTCATAAACTTAGGTTTTCTGAATGCTAGGTTCCCAGCTGATGGAGATTTAGGAATTAAGCCTCCTGGAGGCAGTGTATTGTTGGGGGCGGGCTTATGGGTGTTATAGCCAGTTTTCTCTTGCCAGTGTTTGGCACACCCTCCTGTTGCTATGGTCCACCTTATGTTGGCCATGCCATCATTGGACCCTGCCATCATGGAGCTTCCCCCTCCAGCCTGTAAGCCAAAATAAACCTCTTTTTTTTTTCACAAGCTGCTCTTGGTTGGGTTATTTCTACCAGCAATGTGAACCTGACTGCAATAGCTACCATGGAGGCTGTTGGCTAGAGATAAAAGATTTCCCTGGCTACTCAGCTCAGCTGGAAGGGTGGAATTAAAAAAAAGTCCAAACACTGTCAGTCACTGGTTATGGTATCAGACTTAAACAACAAAAATTTATGTTTACTTGATGGTTGTTAAGTTTACATTATTCCAGTCTCTCCCTATTATGCCTTATAGCAGTTAAAAATGTTACCCTTTGCCTTTGTATGTTAAAAATATATAACTTCTTTTGATTTTACAAGACTCACAGCTAAAAACAACCTTAAATATCAGATGAAACTTGAGACTTTAAAACTACCTTCAATTTGTGGAAACTGTGTAAATCTTTAAAATTAAACTAAGTACAATTTACAATGTTAGATTGTTATAAATCTATTGGGGGCTGGGGCAGAATGTGGTAGTTTAAATGTATGCCCCCCCCCAATATATTCAGGATTTTATTTAAGTTTGTGATTTAGATCTGTGGCCACCTGGCTGGAGGAGATGTTACTGGGCAGATCTTAGGGTCCAGCCCTAAGGAGTGGTGGTGAATTTGGAATTCCAGTCTAAAAATATACAAAGTACCTTTGTGCTGTGTGGTGTAACTTTGGAATTTGGGCTTGTGGGTCTTTTTTCTCTCTGCTTGGACCTGTGAAAGTAGACCACCTTCTTCTGCCATTATGGAACTTCCCCTCTGTCTTCAATAAATTCCCTTCGTCTATAACTGTGCATGGTCTAAAGGTTCATCTCAACAACCTAAAATTATCTACCACCCAGCCCTTGTCTAACCTTTTAACCTAGTCTCTTTATTTTCTTCCTGTCCTCCCTCCTTTCTGTAAGGCAGTCTCTCACCATGTCTATAAATGCTCAATAAATGTGGAACTGGGTCACCATCACCAACTCTTAAAGCCAGATGAGAAATATGCTGCTATAAGTGTACATGAACACCACACACTTGTATTGATGTTGTTTACACAAACTAAAAATCCTTGAGAAATATTTAAGAATTCCTCTCTAAATGCTGACATTGTTTTTTGCTTGAACAATTTCAAAGAAAGTATTGCTGCTTCTTTTGAGTCAGTCGTCTTCAAATGACTGTATAGTCAGGAATAAAATGTAGTTTCTGTGACCCCAACACACAGCCAAGCCAGCCTCGGTCTAGCCATCATATGTTTACTATTTCTCATGGTTAGTCCAACTTGTACAAGTAATGTTCATGGGGGAAAAAAATCTAGCTGAATAGATTAAATACAAATGTATTTTTTATAAATACACAGCCTCCAGTGAACGCATAATGAGTTCCAGTTATTTCTCAATGATGAGCAGTCAACTATCTAAGACCAAAAATACATTTCACTCAATGGATTCAAGAATATAGCCACCTACAATCTTTTAGGAAGTGTCATGTCTCTGAGAAAAGAATTTACAAACACTGGAGCTCACATGATGGCTGTCCCAAGGCCAGGAAAGGAAATGTGTGGGCCAGAAAGGAAAGCAGAGGTTGGCAAAATGATCAGGATTGTGTACTTTCCTGCTGCCTGCCATCATAGCTGTTCTTATAGTGTTCTGATGTGTCTATTGCTTGTTGCTTAAAATTGGTAGAACTGTGTTCCAGTGTTCCAAGGAAGTGGTGAACTGCAAAGTGTCATTCCTTCAGGAACCCTGCTCAGAAAATCATTACACAGAATTAACTGTTCTCAAGAAGTCCAGACTCTAAACAAGGGAATTATTGTAGTCAGCTCCACGTTGCTGGGATGAACATCCAACCAGACACAGTTTAGAGGAGGAGAGGATTTATTTCAAGATTACAGATCCAGGGGAAGTTTCATCAATGGTGGAAGAAGCTGCTTACTTCCATGCATCCAGGTGGAGAGAAAAACTACAGCAGCAAACACCGACACCGGCAGACACAAACCCTCCAGAGCTCAAACTGCTCTCTTACCTTTGGTCTGGACACTAAGCAGGAAGCCAGACTCTTGGGGGGAAACACATATTCACTTTCAAACTACCACAGTAACTAATGATCATCTCTGTGTGCACACCTACAAATAGGACCTATTTATGAATTGCTAATACCTATTCCTCAGTTTGGTTTAGTTTTCTACAAGAAAATTTGTGTGGTTGTTATAGCGTGGCTAATGTATTGTCTATTACAGAAAGGGCTGTGAGGTAATTTGCAGTGTTTAGAACCATATGCAACCATAAAGCATCCTGGAAGCTTTGGGACGCCGGTCTTGGTGTGGCATTATCCTCAGGGTCTTATTAAATAAACACAGCTTCTGCTGAATGCTGAGGTCAGCCTCTGCCCACTCTTGGCAAGTGAAGCCTATAGTACCAGCCTTGCTTCCACAGAGCTGCTTTCCTCACACCCAGAGGCACTTGGCTAACAAAATCTTCACCATCTTCATCATCATTATCATCATCATCATCATCACCATCCAGAGAAGGATGTGTACACTGTCTATGGTGCCAAGGCCACTCAGGAAGTTCCACTGAGAAGGGCCAAGGCTTTGAGGATGGTTTCGTGAGTCACGAGGAGAAAGACAGGTACAACCTGTGCGCAATGGTCGCCGAATGTGAGGAAGGAACACTGGATGTAGAGACCGCTGCTAATTAGCTGGGTGATGTGGGGCAAGGCAGGTCCCCTCTCTGGGTGTCAGTTTTCTCGTCTGTACAATGGTGCTCACCTACCATGTCAGGTACACCATGTGCTTCACTGCTCAGGTATTCCACCTTGGCTCCTTCCTCCTCATGCTGGGCATCTCCAGCCCCTGCACCAGGGCTCCCTGTCGCACCTGAAGTGTGACATGCCATGAGACTCAGTGACACGCTTGCCTATAAAGGAGTTGATGCTTGGGACAGTGAGACCATACTTAGTGACGTTGTGGGTTCTAGGACCCAACAGACACACTCTTAATAATTTGTCCCATGGGTTGTTCTGAGCTGCAACTGCTCAGTGGCCACTCACAGCACAGTCAGCAGGGGAAAGCAAGCAATGCAGATTGGAAATGACTTTCTTAATATATTTGCATCCTGGCTCTTCCTCCTTCTGGGTCTTGGTCTCCTTACCCCTCACTCCTGCTTCTCTGGAACAGACTGCATTTTCCTAAGAAAGTAGAAACAGCCAAGCCTTTGCTTAGGATTCATCTTGGGGTACACAATGCTAAAACACCAAGATCAGGTCTATTCCTCAGTGCCCCCAGGAGTCCTGGAGATGCTGGGTGCTCGCTCCCCACTCTCATGGAAGAAGAGGAGACCTGGGAGGCAAGTGTCAAGGTCTTAAAAAAGCAGGTGTTACAGCCAGGTTTGCATTGCTGGCAGAAATCACCTGACCCAGATCACCTTGTGGGAAAAGGGGATTTATTTTGGCTTACACACTCGAGGGGTTTATCCATGTCAGGGGAAAATGATGGCATGAGCAGAGAGAGGGTGGACATCAACCTCCCAACTAACAACAAATGGATCATAGCAACAGGAGAGTGTTCCAAACACAGGCATGGGGAAGCTGGCTATAGTACCCATAAGGTCACCCCCCACAACACACTGCCTCCAGGAGGCATTAGTTTCCAGATCTCCATCAGCTGGGAACCTAGCATTCAGTATACCGAAGTTTACAGGGAACACCAGAATCAAACCACCACATTCTTCCCCTGGCCCCCATAAACTGATAACCATCCATGTTGTAAAATGCAATGCATAAAGTCCAACTTTAAAAGTCCCATATTTTTTATCAATTCCAATGATGTTCAAACATTCCCATAGTCCAAGATCTTTTAACTGAGCCATAATATCAAAAACTCCCCCCAAAACCGGTAATGGCACAGAATAAACACTCACACTCAGAAGATGGCATTGGGCATAGGAAAGAAATATTCAACCAATACAAGATTTAAACAGGGAAAACACCAAACTCTAGCTCCAAGTCCAACAACACTAGCCAGTGACAAATCTCCAAGTCTGATAATTCTAACCAGCAACAAGTCTCTGGAGTTCCAATTCCACCCCTCCAGCTAGGCTACTCACAGTCCTAGAAAACTTCATCTGGGCTGGCAGCTCTCCTTGGCAGCCATCACGTGGTCCTGGCATCTCTACCAGGTCTTCACTGCAAGTCATGGTTCATCCTCATGGCCACATGGGGTCTCCATGCAGGCAACCAGCAATCCTGCTTTACACTGCCCATGGCCATTTCCAAAACACAAGACTGTGTTGTAAATTCAATGAACTTCTCTTTTCTGAATTTCTTATACTCCATAATACCAGGTAGGGTGCCAATTTGTTAATCCAGGGGGCATAAAGCAGACTTTGAAGAACAGGAAACTCCTTGAGCATTCAGGCCCCTTCAAAAGAGTCTACATTCTTCCTGTTGCCCCAGGGCAGGTCAGCTGACCCAATATCAAAGGCTGTGATTTCTAATATAATTGCAGCTGAACCAGCAGAAGTTTCAGCCCAAAGATTTCATTTCTGTGCCATATCCCTCTGCTCACACCTGTCCATTTCTATGCAAAGCAACCCTACACAAGTTCTCAGGACATGGGTATAACATCAAGCCTCTCACACAAACTGCTACTGGCCCAGCCCAGGTAAAGCTTTTTCTCACCCTTATAAGACAAACCTCACAGTCTTTAGTTCTTACTGCATTCAGATCTTTAAACTCTGGCCAGAATAGTCCCTCAAGCTGTACTTACAGCACTCCAAGGTGTCTCTTATTCCAAAGTTTCAAATTCTTCCACATTCCTCTTGAAAATCAGCTCCAAAAGGCCAAAGCCACACAGTCAGGTGTCTAGCAACAATTCCACTTCTCTGGTACCAACTTTACTGTTGCAGTCAGGTTCACATTCTTGCAGAAATCACCTGACCAAGAGCAGCTTGTGGGGAAATAAAGGATTCATTTTGGCTTACAGACTTGAGGGGAAACTCCATGTTGGCAGGGGGAAATGATGGGATGAGCAGAGAATGGACAGCAACCTCCTGGCCAACAACAAATGGACCATAGCATTTGATATAAGTCAAGATTAGCTGGACTGGGACTCAACGTATAAGCTTTAAACCTCAGTCACTGTGTGGCAAGAGGGGAATTGATTGTGAGTGACATGTCTAGGAGGCAAATCAAATGAGAGGAGGGAAGAGGAAGGAATTTGAACTCATCAATTGTAACCAATCTCTCCATTGCCCAGGTAGCCATTCTCTCCTACACTCTTTCCTCCTTTCCCCCCAACCCAGCAATGATCTGTGTAGGCATAAGGGTGAGGTCCTTTGATCTCAAGAGGTAGAAACACTCCCAGGTCTCCAGAGGATGAACTAGTATTATCAGCATAAAGCCAGATATAGCACCCATTCCTGGGTGGTGAACTATAACAAGAAGCCAGCTAAAAGCCGGGTGTGGTGGCGCATGCCTTTAATCCCAGTACTTGGAAGGCAGAGGTAGGAGGACCACCATGAGTTCAAGGCCACCCTGAGACTACATAGTGAATTCCAGGTCAGCCTGGACTAGAGTGAGACCCGAGACCCTACCTCAAAAAACCAAAAAAAAAAAAAAAGAAGCCAGCTAAAGAGAACCCCTTTTGTAAATAAAAGGCCTGCAGAGAGGGGAAAGTTATTGCATCAAGTCATTTTTGAAAGTGGATGCCTGGGCATCTTGAAGCAATGAGCATGCAAAGAAGTCCAAGAGACTCAGTGCTGCCAGCCTAGCACTAGTAAGCCAATAGACCAATTCTAGCAGCTGTCCACCATCATCGTCTACTATACAAGAAAAATCAGCCCTGGGCTGGGAAGCAGCTCAGTAAACAAAGTGCTTACTTGAAAGCATGAAGACCTAAGTTTGACATCAAGACTCTGCATTTACAAAGCTGAGTGTGGAGGAATGAGCTTGTAACCCAAGAACTAGGAAGCCAGAGACAGGCAAGTATCTGGAACTTTTCTGGGCAACTAACCTAGCCTATTGGCCAGTTCCAGGCCAGCAAGAGACCCTGTCTTAAAGAAGTAGACAGTACCTGAGGACGACATCCAAGTTTGTCCTCTGATCTCCATACATACATGAATGCAAGTGTACCACCCTCACACAGATGTGCACACCCACATGGAGAAAGAAAGAGAGAGAGAGAAGGGAGGAAGGAAGGAAGGAAGGAAGGAAGGAAGGAAGGAAGGAAGGAAGGAAGGAAAGAAGAAAGGGAGAGAAGAAATCCTAATTTGCTTGCCACAGTGAGTATGATTTCTGTCACTGGCAGCCAAAATTATTCCTGAGCCTAAGAAGATGTGATAAAGATCCAGGAAGAAAGGCATAAAAATCAAAGAAAGTTTGAAAAAACAGAATAAAAGTCACCAAGGAATCAAGTAAGAGAAGACTAGATATAGGCATTGAATTTTTTTTTTTTTTTTTTTTTTTAGGTAGGGTTTCACTCTAGCCCAGGCTGACCTGGAATTCACTATGTAACCTCAGGGTGGCCTCCAACTCATGGTGACCCTCCCACCTCTGCCTCCTGAGTGCTGGTATTAAAGGTGTGCGCCACCACACCTGGCTAGGCATTGGATTTTTTAGGAGATAAAATATGAAAGCCAGCCGGGTGTGGTGGCACGTGCCTTTAATCCCAGCACTTGGGAAGCAGAGGTGGGAGGATCACCATGAGTTGGAGGATCACCATGAGTTCGAGGCCACCCTGAGACTACATAGTGAATTCCAGGTCAGCCTGGACCAGAGTGAAACCCTACCTTGAAAAACAAACAAACAAAAAAATGAAATCTGTCTTATTTTATTTTCCTTTTGACTAGTGTATATTACATACACTTACTAGTGCATATTAAGTGCTCAAAATCATAGGTCTCGTTGTGACATTTTCACTTGTGCGCCGTTGACTTCAATCATATTCGTCCCATCACCCTCTCCTGCCCACCTCTGGCCGCTGCCTCTTCCCCAGCAGTACACGTCTACTTTCGAGTCTTTCGCCCCCAGACTCCACATACGAAAACATGCTGTATGACTTGTGTTTCACTTAACATGATTTCCAGTTCTAACCATTTCCTTCAGGAGAACCATTTTAGAGAGACTGAAGGGGTACAGGCTCATCAATTCTAGACTGTTCTTTCAATAAAGCTTCACCGAGTGTCATGAAGGCCTGTGGGTTGTCATTGAGTTTGGACCCACATGTTTCACTTCCAGGGATGTAGTCATAGAAACAAAGATTCGGGTGTGGTGGCGCACCCTTTGGCCCCAGCACTCAGGAGGCTGAGACAGGGGGATCACCATGAGCTCCAGGGCAGCCTGGGGCTACAGAGTGGAGTCCAGGTCAGCTTGAGAGAGAGTGAAAATCTACCTCAAAATTAAAAAAAGGTGACAGTTAGAGACAGTGACAAAGATTGAGTAGCTTTATTGCAGCACAGCAGTGTTGGCAACAGTATAAATATCAAGCAACAACAAAATGGTTGAATAAGTTATGGTATGTCTTCATGATAGAGCATTTCTCCTGCCAAGAAACATGATCTTGAGAGAATTTAATTTTAATGACATGGGATAATGTTTATAATGGATCGAGTAAAAACAAATAGCTGTAAGAACATGATTATGAATTTGTGACATTTAATATATATTATTCATATGCAAAGAGAATTGTAGGAAAGAAGCACATAAAATATGTAGGGGAACCTCCTAAATTTTGCACTTCTCTGTGTTTTAAAAATTAGCCTTTATTATTTTATAATTAGGAGAGCTTATTTTTAAAAAATGAAATTTTCTATGAGAGAAAAAGAAATGGAATAGCGGCTATGGGTACTGGGTGTGCTGGGGTACATTTATTACCCCAGGACTGAGGAAGTTGAGGCAGGAAGACTTTCATGAGTTTGAGGTTAATCTGGGTTAATCTGAGTTCCAGGTCAGCCTGGACTATAGAGCTAAAACACAGGGTGGCTCGTCAAAACAACAAAACAGTGCCTACAGGGGCTAGAGATATGGCTCAGATACCAGTTATCAGACACACAAAGCGGTGCACACATTTGAAGTTTATTTACAGTGGCAAAAAGATGTGTTCTCACTCTCTCATAAATAAATAATTTTTAAAACAATGGGTCTGGGAAGATGGATCAGTGGTTAAAGGGTCTTGCTTACAATGCCTCTTGGCCTGGGTTTGATTCCCCAGTACCCATGTAAAGCCAGATGCACAATGTGGAGTTTGTTTGCATTGGCAGAAGACCCTGATGCTACTTCTATATATATACATGTTTGTAATTGGATGGGTACTAGAAGTACAGTTACGTGAAAAACAAGCAGACATTTCTAATTTTCAAAATTAATGTCTGGGCTAGAGAGATAGCTTAGCAGTTAAGGTGTTTGCCTACGAAGCCAAAAGACTCCGGTTCAATTCCCCAGGACCCACGTAAGCCAGATGCATGTAGTGGTGCATATGTCTGAAGTTCCTTTGCAGTGGGTAGAGGCCCTGGCATGCCTATTTTCTCTTTCTAATAAATAAATTAAAATATTTTTTAAAAATGATGTCTACATAACCACCCAGCATGTTTCCTTTTGATTTCAAGCTGCCAAGAATCTTAGAAGCAAATATGATATTTAGTCACAAATACATTATTCTCTTTTGTTGACATATATGGTTTATCCTCTTTCTTGGGCCCTGGCTTCCTCCTCAACAAAGACTTAAAAAAAAAAAAAAAAACAGGAAAGCTGAGTAACTTAGCCCAGTGGGAAGCATCAGGGCCTTCCATCACAGCCTCTTTAGCCAAGCTACACATAGAGAGGACAACAAATACCTCTCGGCAAGATTCAGATATGAGGCCTTTTGATGGACTACAGCCGTATGTAGTCATGAGCAATGAACCCCTATATCCACTGGGAGCACATGACATGGCATCTGGGTGGGGGAAGGATGGGCAGGAATCTTTCCCAGCCAAGTTTGGAGGTGACAAACTCAGCGATGCGGCAGGAATGTCGCATGGGGCAGGGCAGGGGTTTTCTTCCAGCACACTCACAGCCTGGGTCCTTGCTCACTGGCCCTCCTTCCAGTTCCAGGCTCCCATTCCTCACCTTAGGTTATTTAGGTCTCTTGAAGTGCTCAAGGTCCCTAGACAGGGATATAGTCAGTGTCTGTGCAAGGTTACATTCTAGAACATTCTCTTGCCTTAGGAACAGTTTCTAGACTATCAGCCAACCCATGTTTAATCTAGTCCTTCTACAGGTGCCCATGGGTCATGCTGTCATACCCCAGGCAGGGAGAGAGGAAACTGGAGCCCTAGCCTGGAGGAATCCCCACCTTCTCCTATGACAAACCTTCTTCATGCACATCACAAGGTGATTATGAGTGTCAAGTGAGATAATTAATATATAAACACCTGGTGAGCCATGAGAAGATTGTTGGAAGTGAGAATAGGGTCCAAGAATGACCAAGAATCCAAAGCATCTTGACAAGGCATTGTTTCACTTCTGCAGAAGTGTCGCAGCCATAGAGTTCAGGCAAGCAAGCACACTCAGTGGGAAGTCCACTGGGCTTTTATCCTAACATAGGGTCCTGGTCCTCCGCTTGTCCAGACCTTGGCTTCACACCCTTATGTGATTGGCCAAGCTTTGGTTCAAGGACTGATGACTGTGCAGGAGCCTTCCCACTAAATGATGTTTTCTAGAGATGACCTTGGTTCTGTGTTTTTTTCTTTTTTTTTTAAAGACATAAGGAGGGCTGCAGATATTGCTTAGTGGTTAAGGCACTTGCCTGTAAAGCCAAAGGACCCAGGTTTGAGTCCACAGGACCCACATAAGCCAGATTCACGAGGTGGCACGTGTGTCTGGAATTCATTTGTAGTGTCTGGAGACCTGGTGTGCCCATTTTCTCCCTCTTTCTCTGTCTCAAATAAATAAATAATAAAATATTTTTTTAAAAAAAAGACAAGAGGGTGTGGAGAGATGGCTTAGAGATTAAGGCACTTGCCTGCAAAATTTAAGGACTCATGTTCAAATCCCTAGGTCCCACATGCCAGACACAGTGACATAAGCATGCAATGTCACACATGTGCCACAAAAGGGTGAACATGTCTGGAGTTTGTTTGCAGCGGGCTGAAGGTCCTGATGCACCCATTCTCTCCATCTTGCTCTCTCAAAAAAAAAAAAAAAAAAAAAAGAGACATGAGGATTTAACCTATATTTGGGGCTTTGATATCCACTGATCTAGGCATACACTGAGTCACTTCACAGTCTGTAAATTTCCACTTTGAACAAAGAAATTTAAATGGCAGATGTGCAATGCATCTATTTTATTAAGCCTGTAAACTCAAATCTTATGCATATATATATATTATATTATGTGATCATATATATATATATATATATGACATATATACACACACACACACACACACACACATATATATGTATATTCACAGTCTTATTTCTCATACGGTATATCAATGTCAATGGATGTCCTCACTATTTATTACTCAGTAGGGAAGCCCAAACTTAAAATAGATCCTTGATCCCATTTTACTTTTATTGTCTCCAAGCCATGAAGAAATCTTCATGTAAGAA
This sequence comes from Jaculus jaculus, assembly GCF_020740685.1. Lineage (NCBI taxonomy): Eukaryota > Metazoa > Chordata > Mammalia > Rodentia > Dipodidae > Jaculus > Jaculus jaculus. Next base: position 39,374,052 of record NC_059103.1, read on the forward strand.
TTCATCCTACAACTAGAATATTGCTTTCCATGTATTTTAGCAAATGGCTTGTGTCCAGCTTGCTATTCTGCATGGAAATCCCATATTTGGTTCCTGGAAATCCCCACAGTTGGTCCAAAAAAAAGGTAGTGGTACTTTCTATGTAAAGAAGAGAGAAAAGGCAAATGAGAACATTCAGAAGGACCATTTCCTGACAAGTTTATAAGCTAAAAATATTTGTTGTTGAAATAGGTACCAAATTTCATGAACTTACAGGGTTGGCTCCCTGAGAAGGGCAAGTGTGTCTGAGGAACAGGGCTGCTCCATTCATCACCGTGATATCCAGCGGCCCTCAGAGGAGAAGCAGTGGCGAGGGAGCCTGCACTGTGACAGGTGGTTGCTAAGAGGAGATGGCGATTCCAGAGGACCCAAGAGCCCAGTGCTGGAGCTCCCCAGACCATAGGGGGCTGGGTTAGTGGGTTGGTGAGAATGGTCCCCAGGTCTTCCATGAATGGCACATGGTGCACTGAGGCCTTGTGAGTGAAAAAAGAGTGGATAAAAGCCTTACTTGGGATCAAAACTGACGTGCAAGAATGACTTTCTGCATTTACTACAATGTTCCCTTCCCTCCAGCCAGCTGAGAATCGGTTGTATATACAATCAGCATGTGTTCGTTGGACGTTATGTACACACTAAAATCTTGACATGAGAGGAAAGCCATAAGGCAACCTACCACTAATTTTTTAAAAATCTTTATTTTATTTATTTGAAAGAGAGAGAGAGAGAATGGGCATGCCAGGGCTTCCTACCACTGCAAATGAGCTCCAGATGCATGTGGCACCTTGTGAATCTGGCTTTTGTGGGTACTGGGGAATTGAACCTGGGTCCTTAGGCTTTGCAGGCAAACAACTTAACTGCTAAGCCATTTCATCAGCCCTGATTTTTGAAAATCCCAACAGTACTTGAAAGCCACTAAGACAGAGAAATCAAATCACTGGATGGAGCAGAACAAGACATCACAAGGAGACATGATGAGCCAAGTGATGGGTGAGGATTCCTCTGAAGTGCTGGGAAGAGGAAGGAAGTGAGAGAGACTGTTTTAGGCAAGGGGTGAAGAAAGTGTTCTAGATCTAGATGGTGGCGATGGTTTTTACAAGAGCAGATACTGGCAACCAGTCCACTGAGTCTTTAAATGGTGAGTTTTTTTTTTTTTATATGATTTATCTGAAAAAGCATGCTGAAACAGGTTCTTACTGTGTAACTCAAGCGGGCTTCCAACTCACAGTAATCTTGCCTCAGCCTCCTGAGCGCTGGGATTTTAGGCATGTGCCACCACAGCTGGCTCTGAAAATTATATTTTTATGCAGTATTCTGGCCCTTTGCCTTCATATAGTTTAGTATAATTATATTGCAAATTTAAACAGCAATTCTTCTTTTTTTTTTTTTTTTTTTTTTTTTGGTTTTCCAAGGTAGGGTCTCACTCTAGCCCAGGCTGACCTGGAATTCACTATGGAGTCTCAGGGTGGCCTTGAACTCTTGGCGATCCTCCTACCTCTGCCTCCCAAGTACTGGAATTAAAGGTGTGCCCCACCACACCCAGCTAACACCAATTATTTTTTTGCCTTTAGACACACACTTTCATAATTCCAGGTACCCGAATCATTGTGTAGGCTCATCTGTGGTGGCTTTTCGTCATGGTCCTGGGGGTGAGTTCAGATTCTCATATAAGTACAAGATGGTTTCCAGCAGCCCTCAAATGTAACAATTCAGAAACCAGCCTCCCTCCACTGCCCTCACGTCAGCAAAGGAATTTCTACATGCTGAGTCAGATAACTCCCCCATCACACATGTAAAATTAATTCCCATGTTTGGGTAACCTCACAAGTGGGTTTGAAATCTGTTCACATCTCTTTATCAGCACAGCCACTACCTCAACTCAATGTACCATCATTTGGGATCTGCAAAAGACTTGCCTCACCATGTGCCCTCTTGACACTTTGTGGTCTGGTTTCTGTATTCTTTCTACCTGCATCTTAAAACGTATTTGCACCCGTTGGCTCATTTGGCCTGGTTGGCCAAATACAAGGCTTGCAGTGTCTACTGTTGAGTATCTTTACTGATGATTTCTCTCTCTCCCATTGAACTGTATGCAGCATGGCTTTTCCTAGCTTTCTGTCAGCTGGTCTACATGGAGGACGTTTTCAGCTCAGCTCCAGCAGGATTTCTCAGTGGCCTTGCAGCCCAAGTATGGGGAGTCTTCAGCAATAGGGTCTTACCATCTATTCCTGGTGAGAAACCAAGGGCCTCGGCAATGGCCTGTAATGTTTTGGGGGCATAAAGGACCTCCCTGGCCAACAACTCACTGGAAGATATCCCATCCCTGGTGCTGAAAATTTTCTAGTAACAATCTATGTCTCCTGATATATCATCTTAGATTTACTCTGAACATTTTTGGTGGTTTGTATTCAGAATACATGCACACATACACACACACACACACACACACACACACAAACAAACATATTTTTTTCCTTTTTTTTGAGGTAGGGTCTCACTCTAGACCAGGCTGACTTGGAATTCACTATGTAGTCTCAGGCTGGCCTCAAACTCAAGGTGATCCTCCTACCTCTGCCTCCTAAGTGCTGGGATTAAAGGCATGAGTCACCACACCCAGCTCATGGTGTAATTTTATTTCCTTTTGATTTCACCAACTCCCAAGAGAAATAATTGACATTGATTATAGTCAAACTTTATCAAATTAATTTGTATTTACAAGAATATTGATATGTACACAATAAAATCTTAAGATTCTAAAAAAGAAAACAAAAAAGATTTTATTTTTATATTTATTTGACAGAGAAAGAGAGAGAGAGAAAAAGAGAGAAAGAATGGGTGCACCAGGTCTTCCAGCCACTGCAAATGAACTCCAGATGTATGTGCCCCCTTGTGCATCTGGCTAATGTGGGTCCTGGGGAATTGAACCAGGGTCCTTTGGCTTTGTAGGCAAATGCCTTAACCACTAAGCTATCCTTCCAGCCCTCCACCTGCATTTTTTAAATGTTACTGTTTTGTTTATTTTTATTTATTTATTTGAGAGTGATAGACAGAGAAAGAGGCAGAGAGAGAAAGAGAATGGGCGTGCCAGGACCTCTAGCCACTGCAAATGAACTCCAGATGCGTTCACCCCCTTGTGCATCTGGCTAACATGGGTTCTGGGGAATCAAGCCTCGAACCGGGGTCCCCAGGTTTCACAGGCAAGCGCTTAACTGCTAAGCCATCTCTCCAGCCCCCATCTGCATTTTTTAAAATGAAAATCTATTTATTACACACACACACACACACACACACAGACACACAACACACGATTTTGTTAAGCATGGCTGCCTGGATTCGATTCCCCAGTACCCATGCAAAGCCAGGTGTACAAAGTGGCACGTGCATATGGAGTTTGTTTGCAGCAGCAGAAGACCCTGATGTGTCCATTCATATTCTCTCTCTCTTTTTCTCATATCACTGCCTCTGACAAATGAATAAATAAGATTTAAAAATAAAGCCAGTAATTGACTTTCTTATTGATCTTAGAATAAAATTCTCCAGTGTTAATAGTCTACAAGGCCCAATACGGCCTGGCTCTTGCCCACATCTCCAGCCTCTCCACTGTACTCTAGTCATGGAATATTGTTTTTGTTTCTCTGTTCATTGGCATCATCACACATGTGCTTATCTCTCTATGGATGACATTTTGCCTTCTCTCCACTCTGCACCTACTCAGTCCTACTCATCTGAAAAGCTCAGATGGAACGTCACCTCCCAAAGGATGTCTTCCTCTACCTTGGGCTCCTCTTTTATGGTACATATTACTGTCATCATTCAAAGTTGACATGATTCATCGCTCAGTGTCTGACTCTTCCACTAAAACGTGACACCCATGAGAGGAGGTGCCATCTTGTTCCGTGTTATAGTCTAATGCCATTCATGCCACGTACATGGCTGGCAGTTAGTACGGATTCATGGGCTTGATGTTATGGGATGCAACCAGGTCTATGATCATCAATAAGGGTGCGTTGCCAGCTTGCCAAGGAAAGAATGAGGCCCAGGTGAACTTCCAGTGCTCTTCCTTCTTGCAGAAGCAGAGTGAGGTGATGGGAGCAGGCAGGGTGCGTTCCTCACCAAGAAGCTCTATCCTGAGCCCGCTGAGCACATCAGGAACTTTCTTAGAAGACCATGTGCCTTAGCAGCCCTTCATGTCTCCCTCTTCCATGCCATGTTACAACACACATGAGACAGTCATGTACCTGAGCAGCCCTTCTTTTCTCCTCCTTCCATGCCACACTACAACACATGTGCAACATAGGTGAGACTGTGGAATGCAGAGAGTGGGTTATCTATCTACCAACTCAACCTCTCAGATTCTTCAATAGATTCAGGATTTTGTCTCATGGGCTATGAGGTGTTCCACGTGACCATCCCCTTGCAGGGGGGCAAAGAAATATCCAGTCCTGGAACCCTCCATAATTGCAGAGGAACGGGCGTAGGAACAGAGGCAGTAATAGAGCCTCGCCTTCACCTGACATTACGAGGAGAGATGAATCAATTATCAGCTCTATTAGCCTGCCAGTGTTAAGCCCCTGCTCACTGATTTCCAGGATATTGTCATATCAGAGGGGCTGCTACCTCCTACCCTGCCTCTAACTTTATTACCAGATGTCCTTGTGTTATTTTAGCATCGTTAGTCCCAGGCATGAGAAAGCGAGATCACTCCCAACATAACCAGTACGAGTGTAAAGGCAACTTTTACCCATCATTGGGCTCTCTAGGCGTAGACACACATGTTTTCTTGCAGAAAACCGGTACCAGCGAGGGACATTGCAGAATGAACTCCATATGGTGTTTGAAGCAGAAATGTGAGCTGAGAGTCACATTAAACAAATGGACTCTCTGGCTCTTTCTTGTGTGCTTTCATTTTCTCCATCAAGGTGCACAGGGCACAGGGAACTGAGCAAACATGGGCAAGGCCAGCTAGAGGCTGAATGAAGAGCCGGTGAAGCTGATGAGCTAGTCCTGCTGTGAGCCTCGCATCTGGACCCCAAGTGTGGGACAATGAGTGGGCCATGGAGGAAAACCATCAACCCATGCCAGATACTGGAAATACTGCAGATACTGGAGAAAGGCAGATGTGCTAGATTGCTACATTAGACACTGGCTGAGCTCAGTGTCAATTCAGAGGATTAAAATCATGGTTTAGCAGCAGTGACGGTAAGAAGAAAGTGGCCACAGGCCCTGCATAGAAACCCTAACCTCACTGATATCCTCATAGGATTACTGGCCTGCAACACATTATACAGAAGATGTCACATCTAGATTTCTCAACTATTGGCAACCATGAACACCTAAGTGCATCCATGAAAGAGCATATGATAAATGTTCCTGTCACTACCTGGACACAGAGTCATTGGGACATTCCTCACACTCTGGCTTTATCCTGTTTTTGTCCCAATACTGTCACCACTAAATTTAGCTGCCCTTGCATGTAGCCCACATTTTTTTTTCTATATTTCCCAAAGGGTAAGACTTAATAAAGTTAAACAGTGATAAAGACAAGGCCCTGTACTTTGGGCCAAAAAAAATCAGCTGCGCACCCATCATGCAAGAATGAAGTGGTTCAGCTAAAAGTGGCACTTTGAACCTTTTAAGAGTTAATAATTTGCCACTCTCTGAGAGGATCCATGTAGTCAGGTCTTGTGCTGGATGACAATTTCAGTGTTGCAAAACCTCTGCTCCTCTTTGATGTGAGTCTATTAATTTTATTATCAGATACCAAGGGCTCTGTGATTTGATCTCCATTTGCATACAGACTTAAGTATTTCCCTGGAGAGCCTTAAAAGAAGATGATTTTGTTTCTCAAGGACAGGGCAGGAGTGTCTCTGCTGTATGCATCTTCTATCCTAAGGTTAAATCAAAGGTAATCAGCCAAGAATACACCCAAGCCTGACTGAAGGACCCCTGGGTCCCAACTCATGGATCCCCTGCTCTGGAAAGGTAGCGAGACCCAAGGAGGTAAACTACCCCTGGCACTTCAGCCAAGCCACAGTGAGATCCACAGATGAATTGGGGAGATGGGCAAGAGTGCTGCTTCCATGCTGAACCTGATAATCAGTGTCAGGGTGAAAGAGACAGACCCCAAGGATACTCAACATCTACCAAAGCAGAGATCCAGAGGCTCCTAAGAGCTCATTACTAAAGTAGACTTAAAACTCACCCACCACGGCTCAGGGGATTTTTCAGAAGAGGGGGAAGAAAGATTGTATGAGCCACAGGTTGAGACATCATGCTCAGAGGCATCCCCCCCCCAAATAACTGACTTCTGCTCCTGCCATGCATACCCCACAACTCCATAGGGAATGCCTGCAACCGCACTGATGAGCGTCCTCAGTGGAATGGGGGCAGGGATGAGGGAAAGGAGGGTATCAGCACATTATGTATCATATGAAATATGTTGTTAATAATGGTAAAAAAGGGTGGGGAAGAATACACATGGGGGGGCTAAAGGGGAGCTCCATAGTTAAAGGCACTTGTTTGCAAAACCTGCTGGCCTGGATTCAATTCCCCTAGTACCCACTTAAAGCTAGATGCACTAAGTGACACATGCATCTGGAGTTTGTTTGCAGTGGCAAGGAACCCTAGCATGTCCATCCTCTTTCTCACTATTGTCACCAATAAATAAAAAATAAGTAAGAGCAAATATTTTCTCCCAAGATGCTGACATACCCAGCAAGCATCTCGAGGCCCAGACAATAGGGTGGGTGGGAAGGGAGGGCAGGGCAAAGGATGGGGTGGGGGACACAAATATGGGCCCAAATGGCAATGGTACCATAAAATTCTACATTCTAAAAGACCAAATGGTTGAACCTTCACCAGGCCCTTAGAGGGAACACCTGAGTCACCAGGCCTGGAGAGGGTACAATGAACACTGACCTTAATCTTCTACTGCTTCTCTCTTTCTCTCTGTCTCTCCCTCTTCTCTCTAACTCTTTTATATTACTTACCTTTTTCTTCCTTCTCTTCTTGGGCACTGACCTGTAACTCCCAGTACCAGCAGGTGCCTATCATCCATAATGAACTTTTGATCAGAGAGACCTACAAGGTTTCCTAAAAGAATGACAGATTTCTGTCAGAGTACTTGATGACCCACCAGAGGTTAGTGGTAAGATCCTACTGCTGAGCACAACATATGCGATTGACATGTAACATAGAGTGACATGGCTGCAAGCTGGAAGAGTCAGTCCCCAGACAGTCAGCACGTCTAGTGCCAAAAGGTGCTACATGGGTGACTGGGGGAAAATAACCAATATCTGTCCAAACAACTCATAGTCTAACCTACTTAGCAGCAAATAGCCTGACGTGATGCTCACACAAGTGCAATAGTGGTGCACAGCCATGGTGGGAAACAGACCGCTCTTGATTTGGCTAACTGATCAGCTCAGTGGAATGGAACCCATAGCTGGAGCTGGGAAAGAAGTCAGAACCAGATCCGAAAATTATCCTGCTCTCCATTATCAAGGTACCCCCCAATCATGAACTACAAGAGGGCCTACACCTATTAAATTATCTCTAAAATATATAATGGTTATCCCATTTATCTGGTGCTAACCTTACTCTCCACTGGAGAATATGCTTCTGTTTTTCAGATAGATGCTGATCCTAAGAAGAGAATCACCCCATCATACCTCAAAAGGGCTCCAGCTGAAACTAAGAATAATTGGTGAAACAAGCAAGGGTGCTGTTTTCTTGGTGAACCTGGTACCAGCACAAGGCTGAAGGAGATCAACACAGAGAACAATTAACTACCAAATCAGATATCCAGAGACACAGAGGCTCCCAAGACCTCATCACTAAAGCAGATCTAAAATGAACCCAACATGGCTCAGGTAAATTTGCAGAAGATGGGGCAGAAAGAATGTCAGAGCCATACATTGGGTCATGATACACAGAGACATAGACATTTCCTCTTACCCATAACCGAGGGCTAACCCTACAATGCATGACGAATATACCCCAATGAGGATGGGCCAGGGGGAGGACACGGAGGAGGCTAACAATGGTACCAACTTGACTGTATTCACTGAGTACAAAACTAATTTTAAAAAATTATGAATAAATAAATAAAAGTAGCTCCTGAGTTTATAGCATTTTTCAGATTTTTAAAATATTTTATTTTTATTTGTTGATTTATGAGAGAATGATAGAGATAAGGCACACTAGGGCCTCTAGCCACTGGAAACAAACTCCAGACACATGTGCCACCCATGTGCATCATTTGGCTTATGTATATTCTGGGGAGTCAAACCTAGGTCCTTAGGCTTCACAGGCAAGCACCTTAATGGCTAAGCCATCTCTCCAGCCCCATTTTTTGGTATTTGAAAGCACTTTTTCATCATCTCACTTGATCCTCTTGTGCACAAGTTTATGAGCTAAGCCAGACAAGCATCTCCAGTTGACTGATGGGGAAATCAACCAGAGAGGTACAAAGTCCTACCTCCAACTTCTCAGTGTCAGAGCTGAGCCTAGAAGCAAGGTATGACTTCAAATCCAGCTCTCTCCATACCAGACTGTCCCATACAGACATGTGCATAAAATACATAGTCTAAAAATCACATCACCCCATGAAATAATTCTCATACCTTGGCTTAATTCAACAATTACTAAACTATGCATATTTAATGACTGCTATCCAGTTCTATTGCAGTTACTTTCCATTGCTTGGACAAATGCCCAACCAGTAGCAGCTTAAGGGAGGAACAGGTTTATTTCAGGCTTACAGAATCTAGGGGAAGTTCCATCATGGCAGAAGGAGCTGAGTTATTTCCATAGCTCATAGCAAAGAGACACCACCAAACAGCCAGCAAACGTGAACAGCCAGAGCACAAGCTAGCTCTGAACACACCCGGTAGGGCTGGACTACAAGATCCACTCCCAGTGACACCCCTTCCAGCAAGCGACTGGTGACTTAAGTTGCAAGCATAATCAAAAATACCTCAGGCTATGGGGGACATACATCCCCATTCAAGCCACCATACCTCCTTTCTGCTTCTTTAATTAGTTTGAGGCCAAAGATTGGTCTTCCTGATGGATGTGCCAACTTTGCAAATTCAAACTTTGCAACTTTGCATCTAGCTTTTTTCACTTCACTGTTATTTAAGATCCTCAGTTCTCAACATGTGCTTCCCAGGCCAGCACAGCCATTTTATCTAGGAATATGCTAAAAACACAATTTGCTGGATCCCTATCTCTGACAGGGATCAGAAATTCTGGGATTGGCAGACAGAAATTTGTGGCTAATGGAGTCCTTTGGGTGATTCTGATGCATGCCCAATTTGGAGCTGGGATTCAGGCAGAATGATGTTCTTGGAGGCAGCTAGCTGTTGTGGGGACAACAAGCTGTCTGTCCTCAGAGGTCGTGCTGCTTCTTCCTCTAGCCCCACCTCCCTGTCACACCCACTGTGTTCCCTCTGCATCACCTTTCTTCCTCCTCTTTGTGTGTGCCATCTTGAGTCTTATGACCAATTCTCCCTGCTTGGACCCTAGAATTCCTGTGGGAAAACTCAATGGTTCTTGTCTGCTCTCAGGGCACAGCGTGGAGAGGGGAGAGTCCTTCCTGGGACATCATCTGGTCTCTTGTGTGCAATGGGCTTTCCTGTAGCCAGGGACCACCATCTACTCACCAGCTGTCGCAGGTCTCCTGCAGAGTCTATTGGGGGTCCTTGCTTGGCACCACCCCTGGCTTGTCCTCCTCTACTCCAGGGAGGTGGCTGTCCTTCTTCCCATCACAGCCTTGGCAAGAAGCCCATCTTTCTATTGAAAAGCACAGAGTATGCTGAGCCTGCTGGAGGCTTCTTCTCAGCACACTACCTGACTTCCCCAGACCTCTTCCTCTGACCATGTCTTCCAGCTGCTTCTCTCTGACATTCAAGAGAGTTCCAGGGCATCTCCCACTGCTGGCTGCCAGAACCTAAGTGTCAATTACCCATTCTTTTAACGAGAAACCTTCATTTTCCATAGCTTCTGCCTACACATCACTGACAAATGGCCCTCCTTGATGGGTTTCTTGTCCTGCCCATCCTAGCAAGCATGGATAACTGTGCATGTGAGTGAGTAGCTGAGGTCCACTCTCCCAATCTCCAAGCTCCATCAAGTCAAATGCAACTGTCTGTAAACCTCAGGGACCTATGCCTGGGAGATTTTCCAGTAGAGCACCTATTCTTGGCAAACACTAACAGTACTTTGCACACAACATTTTAATGTTACAGAATAACATGAACCCATTGTACCAGTACAGATGTTTTAGGGGTACTCCTGTTTTTCTCACCACAGGAACAGAATTGTGACTAATAGGGTTCTCCAAGTCTACACAGCTACACAGAACCTTCCAGGCTGGTTCCTTCCTTTCTTCCTTTCGTTCTCTTTGACAGGGGGGAGACAGAATGGGTGTGCCAGTGTGTGCTTACAGCCACTGCAAACCAAGTCCAGACACATGTGCCACTTTGTGCATTGGCTTACATGGGTCCTGAGGAATTGAACCTGGGTCCTCTGGCTTTGCAGGCAAGCACTTTAACTATCAAGCCATCTCTCCATCCCCAGGCTGGTTTCTTTACCATTAGGCTTAGCATCAAACAAAATGAACCCATACTCTGTGAAGACTGTATGTTTACGAAGAGACAAACGGATGAGTAGATATCGATATGGCTGTGTACAAGTTAACTAAAAAGAGAGCCCTGAGTTTTAATCCCACCCTCCAGGTCTTGCAGTCAGAGCAGCCAACATAAAGCTCTTCTGAGTCCACCATGGATGCTGCTTCTGGCTTTTGCATTCTTCCAGAAGCTTCCACTTCTGCTTTCTGGAGATGCCGCTTCATGCTTTAGTCTGTGCCCTCAGTCATATATTTTCTACTGATTCACCAGGAGACAGCATCCCTGTAAGCCCAGCCTTTGTGACGGCTAATTGTAGATAGTCTGACTGATGTGAGGCTACCTAGAAAATGTATGAAGCATTGTTTGTGAGTGTATCTCTGACAGTGTTTCCAGAGGAGACTGGCAGGTTGAATTAGGAACTGGGGAGGTAAGGTCTTCCCTCAACGTGAGTGGACAGCAGCCAGCCAGCAGCTTGGAGTTCTCTTTCTTTCTTTCTTTCTTTCTTTCCTTCCTTCCTTCTTTCTTTCTTTCTTTCTTTCTTTCTTTCTTTCTTTCTTTCTTTCTTTCTTTCTTTCTCTCTCTCTCTCTCTCTCTCTCTCTCTCTCTCTCTCTCTCTCTCTTCAAACACATGTCTGCTCTCTGCCTCTTAGAGCTGGGACTCCCACCTTTGGATATCAGTACCACAGGCTCTCTGACCTTTGGACTTGCATTACAAGTCACCTGGGTCCAGCCTAAGCCTGAGCATGACACCATCTGCCCCTAGTTCTGAACCTTTGGATTTGAACTGAGCCATGCTACCAGGTTCTCTCGTTCTCAGCTTGTGGACAGTCTCTCATGTGACTTCTCTGTCTCTACCATCACATGAGCCTAACAAGTACTATCTTTATATCATCTATCTGCAACATATCTGTCTAATTGCCCTACTTGTTCTATCTTTCAAGACCTTTGACTGATACAGCCTTTGCCCAATGGCTTCGGCCAAGTCTGTTGCCATCAGTTCCCTGTGGGAGGTGCTGGCTGCCTGTTTCGGGAATGAAGCAGTGCCTCTCTTGTCTGACATAATTGACTTGTGTGTGTGTGTTCTGTATTGGCCACTTTCTGCACGGCACAGCCAGCATTTCTGTGGGTGGCAGAGAGATGAGTGTTTTAAATCTCTCTTGGGGACAAGAATAATTTCCTAGGTTGGAGAGCTATCCAAAATATGATCTTCCATTACTCAATGCCTTGACAATTTCTGTGAAATGCCATTAAATATCCCCGGGAGGAGGGGATTGAGCAACAGGGCAATATTGTTTAATTAGTGTTTGCTTTATATTACAAAGATTTATTGGAGTCTTTGATATGAGGCATTACTAATGGAATTAGTTACTTTTCTTGTTGATGTGCTCAAACCCCTGACAAAAGCAACCTAAGGGAGGAAGGGCTTATGTTATCCCATATATAGTGCAGGGTTATAGTCTAGCATGGTGGGGAAGGCATGGTGCAGGAGCATGAAGCACAGCTTGTCACATTGTGCCTGTGGACAGGAAGCAGAGAGCCATGAATGCTGGTGCTCAGCTCACTTTCTCCTTTTTTTTTTAAAAAAAAAATTTATTTTTATTTATTTGACAGAGCAAGAGGGAGAGGGAGAGAGAGAGAGACAATGGGCATGCCAGGGCCTCCAGCCACTGCAAATGAACTCCAGATGTGTGCACCCCCTTGTGCATTTGGCTAACATGGGTCCTGGGGAATCAAACCTGGGTCCTTTGGCTTTGCAGGCAAGCACCTTAATTGCTAAGCCATCCCTCCAGCCCTCACTTTCTCCTTTTCATGCAGTCTAGGACCCCAACCCATGGGATGGTGCTGCCCACAGTTAGGGAGGGTCTTCAACCTTAGTTAACTAATCTAGAAACTCCTTCACAGACCTGCTCAGAGATTTGTTTGCATGGTGATGCTAAATCTTGTCAGGTTGAATTTAGATGAAGAATGCAAGCCTAACAATGTTTATGTGATCTGTCCAAGACTTGTCCCTTCTCCTGTAAGTGGCAGCAGGGTCCAAATCCACACTCTTACTTGGACAGGCTTGATCCAAGGCTGGTAAGTGGAAGTGCGACTCTACTCTTCCACCTGCTTGGGCTCATCCTTGGGTTATGGTTTGACTCTGAAAACATTCCTCAAAGGCTCACATGCTAAATTTAGTGTGGCTGCCAGGTGATCAGGTTTTGAGAGGTGATTGGGCCAAAGAAGTAGGCCACTTTGGTGTGATTTTGAAAGATGCATCTTGTCCCCAGGCCCTTTGTCTCTCTGCTTCCTGACTATCATGAGGTAAGCAAGTTTTCCTTCACCATACCCTTCTACCATGGTGTTTCTGCCTTGCCACAGGTCTCAAAGCAACCCAGCCAGTGGACCATGGACTGAAACCTCAGGAACTGTGTGCCCCAATAAAATCTCCTTCGTCAAGCTGATTTTCTCAGATATTTTGTCATAGCAACAAAAAGTAACTAATACAAAGTGTGACTAATGCATTTTCATAACCAGTTCCACACACACAGTTTTGACCTGGACCCCAGAAACCTCAGTGTCCCACTTTGGAGGTATTCTCTGAGCTAACTTACTCATCTTTGTATAAATATCTATACATGACTGAATGCCTTATATATGCCAAGCAGTTGGAAGGGTATCTAGCTCAGAGCTAATGTGGCTATTGGCTGTTATTTTATTCATTTCTCCCTCTTGCTTTCAAATCCTCAACCTCTTCATTTCCTTTTTGTACTTTCTCATTCACTTGCTCTGTCCACACTCCCTCCAGCTCATTTACACTCGGAAGGAAGTGATTCTGATCTTCTCTGTTTATCCCAAGCCCAGGAATTCACTCCTTTATCTTATGTACATTTTCCCTTTTCTGTATCACACTATTCCGTGCTCTGTGACAACAGGCTGCCCATGGACCACAGATGAGCTGGGGAGGTAGGAAACTTCAGTTCAGATCTGTCACTTCAGCTGCTGGATCTGGCTATCCACTTAATTCCTGAGGCTCTTTCCTCATCTTGAAAATGGATTTAATTCTCCTATCTAATTTACACGGTAATTGCAAGGATCAAATAAGAGTATGTAAAGATGTTCTTTAAACTCTGAAGTATATGACAATTCCACAAAGTTGCCAAAGTTGTCAGCCCACCCTCCCAAATGCCTTTTCATATCTGTGGGCAGCCATCCTACTTACCAGACCTTGTGAATTCATCTCTCTACCGAGAGATGCAGGTGTCAGTAAGTGCTCTCAGAGATGAGGGACTACATCAATCAAGGGTCGTAGCTGCAAGCAAAAGAAACCAACTTTGGCTAACTTAAGCAGAAGATGTTTAATGGGCCTCGGAGTAGTAACAAGAAGTCAGAGACCCAGGCCTCGAATAGAGGCCTCAGGAACTAGATGTGGACACAGAGCATGCAGAGTCTGTGTACTGCTACTGTGATGATAAACTATCCCTTGTGTCTCGAAAACTACTCATGCAAGTTCCAAGGTTCTAGGAGCAAACAGCTCCTGGACTATGTGTAAGCCATGAGCTTAGCTCTCAAATGTACTAGGGCAGAGAGAGCAAGATACTGGTTCCTGCATGGGATGATGTCCTTGAGATGAGTTACACATCCTCAATGCTCTGTATTAGTTACTTGCTATTATGACCCCACTACTTGACAAGAAGCCATTTAAGGGAGGAAGGGCTTATTCTGGCTCACAGTTTGATAGCACAGACCATCACGGCAGGGAAAGCACGGCAGCAGGAGCGTGAGGCTGGTCACGCTGCATTTGCAGTCAGGAAGCAGGGAACAGTGAATGCTGGTGATTCACTTGCTTCCTCCTTTTCATTCAATGTGTGGCCCCAGCCCATAGGATGTGCCATCCATATTCAGGGTGAGTCACCCTCTTCACTCAAACCTTTCTAGAAACACCCTCATAGACAACCTACAGGTGTATTTCCAAGGTAATTCTAAAAACCTATCAAGTTGACAATCAAAATTAATCTTCAGGGCTAGAGAGATGGCTTGGCAGTTAAGGCTCTTGCCCAAAAAACTTAAGGACCCAGGTTCCATTTCCCAGAACACACATACATGGTGCATGTGTCTGGAGTTAGTTTGCAGTGGCAAGAGGCGCAGGAATGTCATTCTATTCGCCCCCCTCTCATAAATTTAAAACACACACACACACACACACACACACACACACACACACACATATGTATGTATATGTATATGTATACATATACACATATATCCAAAAATTAATCACAGCTTTGAAGGAACTAACCAGAAAGTCAAAATGTCATAAGTGTCCACTAAAGGGGCTGAGATAACATTCTTCAAGTGAGTTATAAGGACATGGTGGAATGCTCTTGTAATCCTAGGTCTCAAGACGCTGAGGAAGAAGGATTCAAGGACAGACTACATAGTGAGTTCCAGTACAGCCTAAGCTAAATAGCAAGCCATTGTTTCAAAAGTTACAAAATACAATAAATGACTGAGAGTGTTTGGCAACAGGAATATTCATAAGGACCCTCAATCAAGTCATCCAGCTGGCTCCCAGGCCACTTAGTAAATCCACACATCACTACCTATAAGATACTATTCTGAATCAGCTCACAGCAGGTCCATGGTATTTGGAATGAAGCACAGAAGTGCCCCCCTTGGAGCTTTGTTCGATGGATGCTTAGCCTTTCTGCTCAAAGACAGTTCATTCCTGCTAATTAACTTGGCCAGTATTTTACTGGCTTCTACCCATTCCCCTTTCTCGTTCCTATCACCTGGTGTAGCAGGCAGCTTTAGGTTCACTGAGATGAACTTCCAGACCAGGCAAAATTATGGAGGAAGGTATATTTATTGAAGTTTACAGTTCCAGAGGAAGTTCTATAATGGCAGAAGAAGCTGGCCTGCCTTCACAGGTCCAAGCAGAAAGAGAGAAGCACAAGACAAAAGCCATACAACACAGCACACTTCAGCAACTCCAGCTAGGAACACTTTGCATATCTTTAGCTTGGAATCTCAAATCTACCACCATACCAGAGGACTGGACCTTAAGATCCACCCAGTGATACCGCCTCCAGTCCTCCAGCCAGGTTGCTGCAGATCCAAAGTGTAAACTAATAAAACGCTGAATATATTGGGGGTCATGTATTCAAACAACTACATTCTGCCCCTGGCCCCCAACAGATTTAAAACAATCACACATTGTAAATTGTATTCAGTCCAATTTTAAAGGTCCCCAAAGTGTTGACCAACTTAAAATAATTAGTCCTGTAAAATCAAACAAGTTAAATACTTGCAACATATAATGGCACAGAGTAAACATTTTCAACTGGTATAAGGCATAGCAAGGAGAGACTTGAACAATGCAAACTCAACCACCATTAAACAAACAACAAACTTCTGCAGTTTAAGTTTAATATAACCAGAGACTGGAAGTTTCCAGATTTTCCAATTCCACCCCTTCAGATGAGCAGAGTAGCCACACTTCCAGCCCAGGCCAACAGTGTGTTCCATGGTAGCCCTTGCACAGTCCTGGTATATACAAACCATCTTTAGGTCTTCATGCAAACCACGGACCATCTTCCAAAGGTTCTTTCTGCCTGACAGGTTTATCACACCCTGCCTGCATCTCAGCAGTGGCTCATGCAACCGTGTAACCACACCATGCATTTTTCATGCTCCCAAAACCAATGCCAAGTGTGCAAGACATGTAAGGAGAGCAAAATGTTATATTTCTGTACATTTCTTTATACCTAGCCTAGAGAAATCTAGGAGGCTCTGCTATGGCAGGTAAATAAAAGGCTCTGCTAGGATGAATAACATTTGCAGGGGCCTGCATTGTTGAGCAAATTACTAAAGATAAGCAGGACTCCTGGTCACAGGCCTGCCTCACACCCCCCAGGTGGCGCTTCCTGTTACTGACCAACAGACCTATTAAGAAGTTCCTTTTTTTTTCCTTTTATAACTGTAACTGTCACATGTAAATTGTGATTTATGGCTTAATTCCCATCCTGTTTCTTTTTTATAAAAACTGACACTCTGAACAGTTCAGGGCTTCACTCAGAATCTGGAGTGGAGACCTGATAGACAAGACTTTTCTTTTTTATTTCCTTTCTTTTTTACCCAGTAAAACTTTGCCTCACATTCTGTGAGTTGACACTGGACCCTATAACAGACAGAGCCATATTCTTAATCAGGGATGAAATAAATTGTAACCTTGAAAAGCAGGTTCCTCTTCCACTCAACTTCTTCTCAAAAGAGATTGCATTTCTATTATAGTCTTTCCTCAGGCATCCATCCTGCACTGCTTTAATGTAAAGCGGTTGGGCCATTCTTCCTTAAGATTGCTAATGTGTTGACAACAGCAACTTCAATAACCAAAAACTAGTCTCTGTGCCTATAACTTGTTTGAGGTTTTCCAACTTAAAATCCTAAATCTTTAAGCCCAGTATCTTTAGCCAAGCACATCAATACATTAGAAATTTCACCTTGATCAAACTCTTTGGGCCTGTGCAGCAGAACACAGCCAGCTCTTATGCTAGTTTCCCAGTTCCAACAAAGTCCTCTGCAGTCTTTCCTTCCCCTTAGAAAGCTCATAAGCCAAGCCTTGAAGTTCAATACTATCTGTACCTAGCATTTTCAAGCAATCAGAATAGTCCATAAAACTTGGCTTACTACTCCAGAAGACATCTTCAGTTGCAAGAACCAAGTCCATGCCCATTCCTCTAAAACAATGGTTCCAAAAGACCAACATCCACATGGTCAGGTTCATCTTACCCCACTTCCGGTACCAACTTCTGTAGCAAACAGCTTCTGGTTTGCTGAGATGAACTACCAGACCAGGCAAAGTTATGGAGGAAGGAATATTTATTGAAGCTTACAGATCCAGGAGAAGTTTCATAATGGCAGAAGAAGCTGGCCTGCCTTCACAGGTCCAAGCAGAGAGAGAAACACAATACAAAAAGCCACATAGCACAGCACACTTCAGGAACTCCACCTAGGCACTCTTTGTATATCTTTAGATTGGAATATCAAACCCACCACCACATTTCAGGGCTGGACCCTAAGATCCACCCCGTGACACTGCCTCCAGCCAGCTGGCTGCAGATCCAAACGACAAGCTAATAAAACAATGAATATATTAGGGGCCATCTATTCAAACTACCACACCTGGCCTTGCTAATAAATAAACTCTCTACACCACCAATGTACCCCAGAGTTTCTGTTTCTTGGACCCTGACATTTAACTAATATGTAATCCCTTCCCCAAAAAGTGTCTACCTGCCTCAGGGATGCTCTGAGATAAGAGACTGAGCATGCTGAGGCCATGTCCACTTCTGCTTTACTGCTTTCATCCCATCAGACAAGGGGCCTCAGTTAGAATCTATCACAGGTCTTCCTTCCTGGGCTCTACTTCCTCTCCAGGGAATTCACTGTCTTTGTGTTTGAGGGGCTGGGAGGATACCAGAGTCCTGTGTTAAAGTGCCTGCCACCCTGGTATCCTTGAAGGAGTGAAGTATCATTTCTATCTCCTGAATTCCTAGCTGTAACATAAAATCTGCTTTTCCTGCACTTCGCACATAGTGAGGTGCCTTTCTTGTTTCCTGAAAGGGCTGCCATTACATTTAGGGAATTACATTTAGGAAAAACGTCTTTTGTTTTTGCCTCCTTACTCCATGGGGCCAGCAGCTCTGCCTCCAGGCAAGCCAGAAATGGGCTCTTGGGGACCCATAAGCACTAAGCAGGGCTGACTCTTGCCTCAGCAATTAGCTGGCTGGTGGGAGTATTTTTTTTTCTTTTTTTCCTTTGTTCTGTATTTATTGCCAGGGATATTTTCCAATTAAGCTCTGTGTATAGAATTATACCATGGTCACCTGAATTTCTCAGAAAAGACTGCTCTTTCCCTGGGACTGCATCTCTCAGACATCTCAGTTTGGAGATATAACTTGGTTTTTTAAAATAGCATTTCTCCTGGTAATTTTAGAATTGAGCTGTGTTGTTAGGTAGAGGATGAAATTATCATGACATATGCACACTGCTAAAATGCAAAGCATGAGTGGCTGTCCCATGGCAGGCCTCTTGGCCTTGCAGCTCAGTGCTTTGGAGGGGCCAGTCAAAGGAAGAAGGGATGAAAGGATAAACTTAAAAACCTCAGTCTAGGGTCTCCTGTAGGAGCCAAAAGAAGATAACAATCTGATCACTGTTGGAGACAGTGGCAACAAGGAGGAGGAGAGATAGGGAGTGGGCAGCTGTCCTGGAGCCGCCTGCTCTGCTAGGGAAACAGGGCGCTGAGTTCTCACCAAATGGTTGAACAAAAGCCTCAAAAATTTGAGTATTGGCCTGAATAATGCCAACAAAATGTCTCATTCAGCTTCAATTAGCCATATAACTGGATAGCTATGTTTGGGGGGAAAAAACAAAAAGGTACGAAATAGAGAACATTCTGAGTACAGTGTAGTCTCAAACTGTCCACGTGGTTCCTCATTCCTGAAGCTAATTATTGTTCCAATTTGTTCTTTCCTTTCTTAGCTGTATTTGCCTCATCATTGTTTAACTCACTGCTATGGTCTGGTCTCACTGGGCTCAGCTCAGCAAATTTATTTAGCTGGTTTTGTCTCTAAGAAAATGTCTCTGATAACAGATGTCTGAAATCCAGTATTACCATACAGAAGGATTTTGTTTTCTTGGGTTAATCAGGGAACTCATGTGGAATAGATAGGAGTGTATCAAACAAACCAGTGGTTCTCCGTGGTGGTTCCTGGACCGTGAGCAGCCAGGAGCTTGTTAGAGATGTGATTTGCAAATCCTACACAGGCGCTTGCATCAGAAATGCTGGGGTGGGGCCCAGCGATGGCTGCTTTAGTAAGCCCTGTTGGGGATTGTGCTGCACTCTGGAAGCTGAGAGGCACAAATCTAATGATTTCCAAGAATGTCCTGACACTCCATCCTATTTTGGCAACAAGTGAAGCCCAGATTGCACTGGGTACCCTGAGAGGGAGGGGCAAAGAAATTACAAAGTGAAAGACCTCTTAGAATTTCATTCTTAAATCATTTACAAGTTCGATCCCCACACTCTGCTGGGCCTTGCATGTGTGTGTGTGTGTGTGTGTGTGTGTGTGTGTGTGTGTGTGTGTGCGCGCGCGCGTGCGCGCACATGCGCTAGACAAGTGCTCTACTGCTGAGGTCCCTCAGCAAGTTGAACATTCAGTGCTGTGGTCTGGAGTGTTGTGTAAGATGTGTCCTGGAAGGCTTTACCCTTTTGTCTCTCCATGATCAAGGAACAGCTGTGAGACCTTGGACACATCACAGCTCTCTGCGTCTATCGCCTTTCTCGTCTGTAAAAATCAGGACATTGGAATGGAATTGTCATAATTTCTTATTTTAACCATCCTCTACTCTTCTCTCTTTTTAAATATAGGGCTGCCAGGTTTGGTAAACAAAAATATGCACTGGTTTTTTAAAATATATGTACTCAAATTCCAACTTTCAGACTGAGATTTGAGTGAACAATAAACAATTCCAGTCGCTATGTACATATATAAATATAAGTGCGCAGGAGACATACGTATACCAAAACATTGTTTATCTGGTATTTAGATTTTACTGCATGTCCTCTATTTATATCTGTTAGCTATAATAGCATTGACAGTTCAAAGATAATTTTATCCAGAGATTGCATCAATGCCAAGGGCTTGGTCCAATCTCTCCCAGAATGCCAAGGGCTCCACACCAGAAAGCAGGGGTGATACAGAGGGGTCCTTTAATTGGAAGAGCAAAGAAACACTTCTGGTTCTGGCTTGATCTTAGACAAGTCACCTTTTCTCACCAGGACCCCATTTATTATTTGTTCAATGAAGTTACTGGACTAAATTATCTCCAACATTCGGTTTGGTTCCATATATCTGTATTATTTTTGGCTCTCTCAATACTCTTTGGATTTATGAAATGCATTTATTTTACTTTTTTCTGTTGTTTTACTTGTGGGAAAATGGATTAATCATGTGAAATTTAGAGAAATAAATATTATTGAACTGTGCACTGGACTAGTTGCAAACGGTCTTGGCATCAGAAAAGGACTTGAACACAGTAAAGCTCATGCTCACATGTGACATTAGCCTTTCAAAAGCATCATAATTAAGCTATCATGCTCCATGAGACAGTGAATATCTGAATTATTTTACACATCACTGATAACTGCTTCTATCCTTAAATTGAATTTCTAAAAGTGGGCTTACAGAGTCAAAGGTGAAAGCCTCTGGAACCCCCTCTTCTCTTGTTACCCCCACCTCTTACTTTTATACCCCTATCTCCTCATGGTACCCCTACACTGGCCATATTTCTGAGTTACCTATAGCTCAGTGCTGGGAGAATGTGGCTTCCTCTCTTTCTCCAAGCTCCTACCCATCAGAGATCGGGAATAATGGCCCTTAGGCCGACCTAGTTCTGACTCCTCTTTTTCTTGGCTCCAGTGGGGTCAGGGGCCATTTCCCTGGGGTCAGGATTGGAAGACCCTTATAACCAGCATTGGCTCAAAGTTGCATTAGACCAATTATTTTTTCTCAAAGGAGGCTTCCATGAGGTTCCGCGAGGGTCCTGAAATTCTCATTTGACTTGGGGCCAAAGCCCCTCAGCATGGTGATGAGGTATTTTTCCTTGCCTTACTTCCCTTGGGCATTTTCCTCCTGTGGGCACCATGTGGAGGAAGGTAATACTGTCTACATCTAAGCCCCACAGCCAAGTGCATGATCACATATGTCAGAGAGAAGGATTTTAAGGTTGTTTGTATTTTTGCCAAGTTCTATAATGAACATTTATTATTTTATTAAAAGAAAAGTCATCTTTTTAAAAAGCCTTATAATTACTCCCAACTGTTCACTTTTCTCAACTGTATATTTTTAGGGTAACCAAAATGTAATCCATTACGCTCTCCAACTGCCTTGCTTTGGGTAGCAGATTGGATCTATGATTAATAATTGGGCTGATGGCATTTAGACAATAATAGTAAAACAATATACAAACAGGTCATACTCGGTCTTGTTAGGAATGGAGAAAAGAGGCAAGTAAGCCCGAGGAGAATAAAGGAGGTACAAAGAGTGGGGGGCTCTGTCCTCAAGGGGTGACCACGTGGCCACAACTGTCCTGCAGGCAGCTATTAGATGCTCTGGAATAACAGGCTTGGAGACCAAGCTCAAGCCAAGAGCCATCAGGTAGTACCTGGACTTGGAGCCACCCAGAACCATTAAGAGTGCCCTGAGAGAATTTGGAAAGATGGCTCAATAGTTAAGGGCATTTGTTTGCAAGGTTTCCCGGCCTGAATTCAAATTCCCAGTACCCGCATAAAGCCAGATGCACATTATGGCACATCTAAAGTTCATTTGCAGTGGAGGGAGGCCCTGGTGTGCCTTTCCTTCTCTCTCTTTTTCTCTCTCCTTGCAAATAATAAATAAAAAGTATTTTTAAAAAAGAGTGCTCTGAGAGGTGGGTAAGAGCTTGCTGTGAAATTTTGCATCCTAATGGGCCACAACAGTGACTTTCTTCAGTACCATGGAAAGCTGAGCCTCAGTTACTTAAGGGTAATGACTGTTTCTTTGAGCCTGGAGGTTAACCAACCTTGTTCCTTGGAACAAAAAGAATTCAGAGTGATGACAGCAGAGAGAGCAACCAAAGAGGTGTGAACCAGCAGGATACCCAGTTGGGTAAAGTGTTTCTCCTGCTCAGTGGAAGCCCCACAGTCCTGAGGCTATTTCACTGAGATTGGCCTTCTCAGATGATTTCATTCTTGGCTTTCCAACATATTTTTTACCCCTTCAAGAGCTGCAGGGCAGTAATTGTTGAAGTAAGTTTGGCTGAAGTTCCTTGCAGTTGGTTCATAGGACAGAAACTGGAAATTAGCTGGGTTGCTGGCCAGCTTGAATGCTTGAACGAAAATTAACTACAAGGTTTGACAGTATTCTCAGTTTTCTGTTTGTTTGAATCTTTCAGATCACCCATTGAGAAGGAACACTGAAGGCCAGTAACTCTTTTCTCAGGTATATCCATAAGCCACACAAATTTCTTACTATGTAATCCAGGCTGGCCTCAAACCTCTGCTTCTGCAGCCTCGGCCTCCCAAATGCAAGGATTATAGGCTTGTGCCACTGTGTCCAACACCAATTGTTCACTTCTTTCTGTATCCCAGGCTAGTCTCAAGCTCACTATGTAGCTAAAGATGACCTGAATTTCTGATCCTCCTGCCTCTGCTTCCTAAGTGCTGGAATTACAGGTATGTACCTTTGTGACCAGTTTTATGAAGTGTTGGGGATGGTAGCCAGGACTTCATGCATGCTCAGTGAACACTTGACCAACATCTCCAGCTCCCAATAGTTAAGTTTTAATTGCAAAATGTAGTGTTTTAAGTGACATGGTTAATATGTTATCTCTTTTAATCTTCTCAACTGTCTTTGAGGCCAGTAGTGTAAGTTTGTTGTTTTATTTTACAGTTAAGGACACCAAAGACTCAAGGTAACACTGTGAGCCAAGTGGCAGAGCCAAGACTGAAAGCTGGGATCTCACACCCCTGGCTGGGGCTCTCTGACAGTAACTGAAATGGCCAAAATCCAGTGTACACTCAGTAATTTTGATGTAAGCAGTAAAGGATAGAAACAACGAATTTAGATATTTGTTTAAACATATCCTTACCCAAGAAAAAAAGTCATAATGTAGGGCTGGAGGAGTGGCATACCAGTTAAGGTGCTTGCCTGCAAAGCCAAGGGACCCAGGTTCCACTCCCCAGGACCCGCATAAGCCAGATGCACAAGGTGGTGCATGTGTCTGGAGTTTGTTTGTGGCGGCTGGAGGCCCTGGTGTGCCCATTCTCTCCCTCTCTCTCTCTGCCTCTCTCTCTCTGTCTCTCAAGTAAATAAATAATAAAATATTTTTAAAATTCATAATGTAATTGAAAGCAATGAGTTTTCATCCTGGTAAAGATAAAACCAAAATCAAACACAACAACAATAAAAATAATAAGAATAATAAGAGAAGGGTGACTTTATTGCCTGCAACATGGAAGAAAAGCATGGGAATTCCTTCCAAAGCAATACTCTCCTTAAGCAAAGGAAGCATAGGGATTTTATTTAGAAAGCCTATCATGTTCACATAGGAAAGCATTTTAGGAGCAGGTACGTTCCTGAGTACGTTTAGTCTAAAGTCACAGTTAAAAAAGGAAAGATGAGGCTCAGGCTATAATTCAATTGATAGACTGCTTGTCTAGCATGCATGAAGCCCTGGTTTCAATCCCCAACACTGCTTAGAACCAGGTACTTAAAACCAAAGTAAAATTTAATGAATTAAAAGCTGAGTGTGAAGCCAGGCGTGGTGGCACACACCTTTAATCCCAGAGTTTGGGAGGCAGAGGTAGGAGGATCGCCGTGAGTTCAAGGTCACCTTGAGACTCCATAGTGAATTCCAGGTCAGCCTGAGCTAGAGTGAGACCCTACCTTGAAAAACTGGAAAAAAAAAAAAAAATCTAGGTATAATGGCACACATCTGTAATCCCAACACTCAGAAGGTAGAAACAGAAGGATCAAAATTTCAAAGTCATCTTCAGGTCATCTTGATATTGGTGGTTCATGAGGGGGTCCCCCAATGTATGAGCCCCATGTTTTGGGCTCTGTCCTAACTGTAACAAAGAATTGATAAAGATGGACTGAAGAAGGACAAAATAGGAATAATTAAGTTTATTGAGGGTAAAATCACAAAGTGTGGGGTTTTTTAAGGGAGAAATCACGAATTGTGAGGTTTAGGAAACACATTCTCATATGGAAACACTGCATAGTTTATGAGGTTTGTTTAAGAGGTCGGGGGTGGGGGACTGGAGTAGAGCGGCAAGCATGTGGATTTAAGAGAAGCGGAGACTTTTAAAGACAGATTAAAGTAACGCTGCTGGCACATGAAGAGCAGAGCCTAGGAGCTTGTGTCAGGAAACTTGGGAAGAACCCGCACATGGCAGATTCAGAAACCAGAGGAAAATCATGTATGTAATCAAAGGGATAAGTTACTCCAAACTATAGAGCAGAGACAAGCAGAAAAGCTATCCAAACCAAGAAACAGTAGGAAGTTGGACTCATGTGCAGCTTTGTAGCCCAGACGAAGAGAGATAGGCAGGCAGTTGAGCTGAGCAAGTGGAGTGGAATTTTTGAAAGGAAGCAGACGGTGGCTTTTACAGGCAAGGGGAGGGCTGGATTGGTTGGTAGGTTGGGGGCCTGTCTAGGCAGCATGCTAGCCTGGGCAACAGGGACACTGTAGACCATTCTCCATTAGACACTAATTCCATTTTTGTGGTGGCATCTCATGGTTCATTTTGAGCCTCAATCCCTAGTTGAAACTGCCTTTAAAAAAAAAGCTAGCTTTCTCCTATCCTCCTTTAATCTTAAATTCAAGGCAAGCCTGAACTACATGAGGCTCTTATTTCAAAACAACCAAGAAGGATGTGTTTCCGTTCTCCACTGAGGCTCAAAGACTGTTGCAGAAGAGGGGGTGCAAAGATTGAAAGAACCACAGAGAGGGTAAAAATATCCTGAGGCATAGCCTCCCCGCTAGCCAGAGACTGATGGAGGCCCTAAATCGCCCACAGTGAACACAAGGACCCTACTAAGAGGACCCTCAGGAAACTGAAGACAGGGGCAAAGGAATACAAGACTATATCCTAGAGGAAAAGACATATATATGAAAAAAAGAAGGGGTCCAGTAGAGGGAGAATTTGGGAGTAGAAAAAAGGAAGGGAGTGAGAGATGTATATGATCATGGTATGCTGTTAATTTTTATGGAAATTTCCAATAGAAAATAAAAGTAAAATAAACAAAGAAGGAAAGATGATGGGTGAGACAGTTAGGGTGACTGGGCCCCAAAAGTAAACATCAGGAAGGTCTTTTTGGCCTGTCCTTGTAGTCTCCACTTTGCTAGAGATTAGAGAAGAACTTGCCTCATCTGTTTTCCCATAAGCAACCTGAGCCCCTGTGTGGGAAGGAGTTCCCCTTTCCTAAAATCAAGGTTTAAATCTGGTCCTGGAATACTGGCTGGTTAAACTTAATGCCACATCTGGCCACTTCTTCAGCGAGCCCCTAGCCCAGAACAATCAGGCCTCTCTGAGGCTCACCTGAGCCTGAAGGTCAAGGCCACTGCAATAAGGTTATAAATTGGTGCTTACCGGATGGGCAAGCTCTCTTTTTGGCTTCTCACCTCTCCTGAACTTCCATTCCCTGCTCTGGTAAGCCCCTGCCTCATCTCAGCCCTGCTCTGTGACTTGTTTTAAAGCTGGTCCCGCAGGGGCCTGGAACTTGCCCCAGGGACCTACCTGTCACCGCCTCTCCAGTGCTGGGATTATGAACACATGTCACTTTACTCAGCTGTATTTTATATAGGTTATGGTGACTGAACTCAGACAAGAACTTTACAAACTGAGCTAACGCCCCAACGCCATGAGACACATTTTTGGGCATACTTAGCACAAGGTCACGAGGCACATTGTTGAAAGGTCACACACAAGCATGACCATTCCCAGATGCTACCATGGGTGTGGGGAATTGACTCCAGTGGTCTCAGAGCTCCTCAGGCCCTCACGCTTGCAGGAGAAGCACTCTTAACCGCTGAGTCATCTTTCCAGCTGCTTCTGAGGCAGTCTTAGGCAGCCCAGGCTGGCCTCAAGCTGGAACTTGATGTGTAACTGAGAATGACTTTGAATTTCTGATCTTTGTACTTCTACCATCTCAATTTTTAAATTGCACATAACTCTCCTTCTCCATAAGGGACACGTTAGCCATCATGCCACTGGTCATTTCACTGGCTGGACTCACTCCATGCATGGCATTCTTGCCTCATGTTGACTAGCTTGGTCCCTCTTTCCTCTCTAGTCCTTTTTTCTTTGTCTTTTCTTTCTTTTTTTAAAAAAATTATTTATTTATTTATTTGAGAGCGACAGACACAGAGAGAAAGACAGATAGAGGGAGAGAGAAAGAATGGGTGCGCCAGGGCTTCCAGCCTCTGCAAACGAACTCCAGACGCGTGCGCCCCCTTGTGCATCTGGCTAACGTGGGACCTGGGGAACCGAGCCTCGAACCGGGGTCCTTAGGCTTCACAGGCAAGCGCTTAACCACTAAACCATCTCTCCAGCCCTCTAGTCCTTTTTTCTTACCTCTCCCATCTCCCCATTAGATTGTGTCTAAAAATTTCAAGTTCTTTTTAAAAAATTTATTTATTTATTTATTTATTTGAGAAAGAGAGAGAGAGAATGGGTGCACCAGGGCCTGCAGCCACTGAAAATGAACTTGAGATGCATGTGCCACCTTGTGCATATGGCTTATGTGGGTGCTGGAGAATTGATCCTGGGTCCTTTGGTTTTGCAGGCAAACATCTTAACCACTAAGCCATCTCTCCAGCCCTCAAGTGCTTTTCATTTTTTTTTAAGAATTTTTATTTTCAAGGCTGGAGAGATGGCTTAGTGGTTAAGCGCTTGCCTGTGAAGCCTAAGGACCCCGGTTAAAGGCTCAATTCCGTAGGACCCATGTTAGCCAGATGCACAAGGGGCACACGTGTCTGGAGTTCATTTGCAGTGGCTGGAGGCCCTGATGCACCCATTCTCTCTCTATCTGCCTCTTTCTCTCTGTCTGTCACTCTCAAGTAAGTAAAAATAAACAACAAAAAAACTTTTTTTTTTTTTAAATTTTTATTTATTTATTTGAGAGCGACAGACACAGAGAGAAAGACAGATAGAGGGAGAGGGAGAGAATGGGCGCGCCAGGGCTTCCAGCCTCTGCAAACGAACTCCACACGCGTGCGCCCCCTTGTGCATCTGGCTAACGTGGGACCTGGGGAACCGAGCCTTGAACCGGGGTCCTTAGGCTTCACAGGCAAGCGCTTAACCGCTAAGCCATCTCTCCAGCCCCAAAAAAACTTTTTTAAAAGAACTTTTATTTCAAAGTTTTAGACACTATGAGATTTTCATCACTATCTTTTTTGTTTATTTTTATTTATTTATTTGAGTGACAGACAAAGAACCAGAGAGAATGGGCACATTAGGGCCTCCAGCCACTGCAAACAAACTTCAGATGCATGCGCCACCTTATGCATCTGGCTTACGTGTGTACTGGGGAATTGAACCTTGAACCAGGAGCCTTAGGCTTCACAGGCAAGCGCTTAACCACTAAGCCATCTCTCCAGCCCCCTCAAGTTCTTTTTATTACTTATTAGGAACTGCCTTTCAACTCTCTTCAGTTCCTTAACCCAGCACCTATTTGTATGCAAAACCATCATGGTGCCCAGTACAAAAGTAAAGCTCCTTACCATATCAGCACAGAAGATTGGTATCTCTGACATTCACAGCATTCCCACTCTTTAATGGCTGCTCTGATTTTGTAAAGCACTTCCCCCTTTCCTACTGTACAGCCTGTCCTCCCACCCCCATCACTGGGAGATTAGCCCAGAGCACCTCTGCATATACCAAAATCTACTAATGCTCAAATCCCTGGCATAAAATGGCCTGGTATTTGTAGGTAGTTTATATGCATCCTCCTGCAAACTTTAAATCATATCTAAATTACTTATAATAACTAATGCAATGTAAATGTATGTAGATAGCTGTTACACCATATTAACTAAGGAATACGGGCAAGACAAAAAAATTCTGCACATGTTCCATACATATGAAATTTTATTTTCAAATATTTTCTAACATTGACTAAATCTGCAGATGTAAAATTCCTGGATACAGAGAGATGACTACATTATGTTTTCCAAATATCAAGGCATTTCGGAAGGTTTTAGAATTATAAAGTTGAAGCTAATGATACACTGAGCATCCCTAAGGTGCTCAGGCTCACCCATAACCCCTGGGGACATGGCTTGTAGAGGCTTCCAGACACTACAGCTGGGGGTTCATAGACCATAGGTTTGTCTTAACATGGCTGCTTTATTCTCAGCAGTTATAGGGCCTGCATGTGAGGAGTAAGGAATGGGGAATATGAGGTACTTTCTATTTTCTTGAAATAAATGATTCTCAAGATGTAGTGAACCCTGCTAACCTATTAGAGACCAATTAGCAGTTAATTTGGTTAATAGTACACTGACACTAAACCATCTCTCCAGCCCTCTAGTGAAATGTGTGAAATGAGCCTAAAAGAATGAAAAAATTTAAATAACTTATCTATTTGTCACATGATCTATTTATTACTTTTTATCTCTTAATGGTAGTTTGAAAATTCCAGCTAATTTAGTTTGCCTTTCTTACCTGAACTGTGAGTGTATAAGGACACTAGCAAGAAACAAAGAAGTTATCTAAGCAGAAAATGCCAAAAATAAACTGCCACCTAGGATGCTAAATCATGGAAACTTAAACTATTAGCTTAAGAAATTTTTTGGAGGTTTTTTTTTCCCCCAAGTCCAAGACCTTATTTGTATGCAGGAATTGAGGCACTAAGTACGTTTGTTAAATTGAGAGTCAGAGCACTGATTTAACCCAACCTGTTTCTCTAAAGTAAGGCATACACTAAACAAAAACATGACATTATCAACTTGAGCACCTTAGATTAACATTGGCAGAAAAATTAGAATATTTTCCTTATGCTTATGATCACGATGCTTATAGCTAGCATGGTGTAGTGCTTCCTAGAAGAAATGGTAGATGATTTACTAAGCTGCCATTTTCCAACTTTGTTTTTTTTGAGTCAGGGCTCAAAAAGTCCAGTCTTGCCTTGAACTCCTGCCCTTGACTCCTGAGTGCTGTCAGCTTTTCATGGAAAATTTCAAATGCTCACGGAGTTAAAGACCCTTCAACTGAATTTTCTATACAAAACACAGTTTTATAGTATTTTTTCATGCATTCCCACATCTCTAATGAGTTAAAGTAATTATAAAGACATCACATTGTATCTATACATACTTTAGTATGTATTTATAAAAGATGATACTTAAAAAAAAAAAACCCATAAAAGTACGTCACAACAAAAACAATTACAGTAATTTCTCAATGTCATCTATTGGTCCATGTTCAAGTCTCCAGTTGTGCAAAACTTTCTTTCAAAGTGGGTATGTTTGACTCAGAATCAAACTAAGGCATATTCATTGCATTTGATCCACAGGTACACCCCCCCCCCCGTGTGTGCCAATTAGTTTTTGATGAACCCAGTAATGTCTTTGTACAATAGAGAATTCTCTTCTTTAAAGCCTTGATGGATTGTATCTCTATGGTGTTGCTGAGCATAATTCACTACTTCTATAGTTCTCATGTAGATCTAGAACTTGACCACATTCAGGCACAGTTTGGGGAGGGGCAAGAGCAGTCCATGAAATGTGTTCTATATTTCCTACCCTATCATTTCAGGTGCACTTAATGACTGTTGTCCTACTTAGTGACACTAGGATTTGTCACTAAATGGTCAAGTGAATCCTATCTTCACCTATCCAGATTCCCTGTGTACTCATCTAAATCCTTCAAGAAACCGAAGAAGAATTATTTTGTTAAGGTTGAAGATTGTAATTTTTAAAAAAATTTTATGTTGTTGTTTATTTTTATTTATTTATTTGAGAGCAACAGACAGAGAGAGAAAGAGGCCGACAGAGAGAGAGAATGGGTACACCAGGGCCTCCAGCCACTGCAAACTAACTCCAGACGTGTGAGCCCCTTGTGCATCTGGCTAACATGGGTCCTGGGGAATCGAGCCTCGAACCGGGGTCCTTACCCTTCACAGGCAAGCACTTTACTGCTAAACCATTTCTCCAGCCCATGAAGATTGTAATTTTTTAAAAGATTTATTTTTATTTATTAGAGAGAGAGAGAGGGAGAGTGAGAATGGGCACACCAGGGTCTCTAGCCATTGTAAACAAACACCAGATGCATGTGGCACCATGTGCATCTGGCTTATGTGGGACCTAGAGAATCAAACCAAGGTCCTTAGGCTTCACAAGCATGCACCTTAACTGCTAAGCCATCTCTCCAGCCCGTGTTTTTTTTCTTTTTCTTCTAATTATGTTGTTATTCCTACAGTGGTTACCTATAATTTACCTATACAGAATTGAGAACTCACAGGTTTTCTCTAAATGAGGATAAATCCCAAAAGGCAGAAAAAATTTCAGTATGAGTTGGTTCCCTAACAATGTCTAAAGGTAACAAAAGATTTACTTTTTATAAGTTTTTATTTATTAGCCAGGCTTAGTGGCACATGCCTTTAATCCCAGCACTTGTGAGGCAGAGGTAGGAGGATTACCATGAGTTGGAGGCCACCCTGAGACTATGTAGTGAAATCCAGGTCAGCCTAGGCTAGAGCGAGACCCTATCTCAAAAAAAAAAAAAAAAAAAAAGAAAGAAAGAAAGAAAATAAAAGAAAAAGGTTTTATTTATTATCTTGCAAGGGGAGACAGAGAGAGAGAGAGGAGACTATGAGTTTGAGCGCACCAGCCTCCACCCACTGCTAATGAACTCCAGATGCAAGTGCTACTGTACGCCTGGCCTTATGTGAGCACTGGGTAATCAAACCTAGGCCATAAGGTGTTGTAAGCAAGCACCTTTAACTGCTGAGCGGCCTCTCTAGCTTGACAAATGATTGTTAAAAAATATTTATTTAACAGAAAGAGAGAGAGAGAGTGTGTGTGTATGGGCACGCCAGTGCCTCCTCCAGCCACTGCAAATGAACGCCAGATGCATGCACCATTTTGTATATTTGGTTTTACGTGGGTACTGGAGAACTGAACCCAGGTCATCAGGCTTCGCAAGCAAATACCTTTAACCACTGAGCAATCTCTCTAGCCCACTGACAAATGATTTTTATTGTTATTACAAACTTGTGAAATTTTATGTTTTATGTGTTTAAACTTATTTTTCTTATTAGTCTCCAAAGGTTCAAGGACATTGAGTTTGACATTGACATTACAAGTTTTAGAGACTGGATATCATTCCCAAGCTTGAAATGTTATTCAGATTGTGGTAAAAATCATAGCATTGTAGACTTGAAAAGACTTTCCAGTGTGGAGGTCTCTCAAACAGCTAAAACTAGATGTGTTTATAGCCCAGCTATACCACTTCTGGGTACATATCCTAAGGACTCTGCAGTTTACTATAGAGATACTTGCTCACCCTGTTTATTGCTGCTCTATTCACAGTAGCTGGGAAATGGAATTAGCCTAGATGCCCATCAATTGATGGATGGATGAATAGCAAAAATGTGGTACATATGCACAATGCAGTTTTATTCGGCTGGAAAGAAATATGAAATTCACGGGAAATGAATGGATCTGGAAAAGGTAGTACAGTGAGTAAGGTAACCCAGGCTCAGAAACACAAATGCTGCATGTTCCCTCTAAGGTGCAGATCCTAGCTTTGAATTTCTATTAGTGACTATATGTCAGAATGTTGCTGGGGCCAAGAAACTAGAAAGGGGCCATGGGAGGGAAGGTTTGTGGGGGATAGCAGGACAAAGGCCATTAAAGTAGAGGCCCCACAGTGGTCTATAAAGGTTTAAGCAGGGATAGGGGTGGGGTATGATAGAGAAAGCTGTGGCGGGAGGATGAATCAAAACCAAGGCTATGAGAATAAGCCATATGGAAACTTGCTGCTTGGTAAGCCCATTAAAATACAATGTTTAAAAACTTTTTATTGAGCTGGGAGTGGTGGCACATGCCTTTAATCAGCACTGGGGGGCAGAGGTAGGAGGATTACTGTGAGTTCGAGGCCACCCTGAGACTACATAGTGAATTCCAGGTCAACCTTGGCTAGAGTGAGACACTCCCTTGTAAAACAAAACAAAAAACCTTTTAATTAACAACCTCTCTCTCTCTCTCTCTCTCTCTCTCTATATATATATATGTATGTGTATATATATATATATATGTATATATATATAAAATGTATGTATAATATATATAATCTCCATATATATGTCTGTCTATCTATCTATCTATGTGTATGTGTATATATATATATATATGTATATGTATATATATGTATATATATATATGCATATATGTATATATGTAATGTACCCTGTTCCTAATCTCCTCCTATCACCCTAATTTGCCCCCTCTCTTCCCACAACACTGAACCCCTTCTTTTGTCCAACTAGTCCCTCTTCTATTTTTTTAAATTTATTTTTATTTTTATTTATTTGAGAGTGACAGACACAGAGAGAAAGAGGCAGAGAGAGAGAATGGGTGCGCCAGGGCCTCCAGCCACTGCAAACGAACTCCAGACGCGTGCGCCCCCTTGTGCATCTGGCTAACGTGGGTCCTGGGGAACCGAGCCTCGAACCGGGGTTCTTAGGCTTCACAGGCAAGCGCTTAACCGCTACGCCATCTCTCCAGCCCCCTCTTCTATTTTGATGTCATCTTTCTTTTTATCTTTTTGCCCTCATGATGCAGACCTCATGCAGGTAACTGCCACATCCTCTATGTGTCTGGAAGGTGGTATTCCAAAGTACTCCTCTCCTCCTTTTAGCTCTTACATTCTTTCAGGCACCTCTTGCTCAATGGTCCCTGAGCCTTGAAGGGTATAATAGAGATGTCTCACCTAATGCTCCACTGCCATGTCTTCTCAGCACTTTGATGAATTTTGAGTCACCCCAGTGGTCACCACCATCTGAAAAGAGAAGCTCCTCTAACAAAAAGGGAGAGCAGCACTAATATGTGGACATAAACATAAATATTTAGGGGGAAACTTGATGGGCACAATGTATCCATCTAGTCAAACAACAGTAGTAGCTTCCTCCTGGGGTTATATGGCCTCTGTAGTTACAGGCTTTGGATTAGGCCTTCAGCACCAGCGATGGATTCTGCCCTGTGAGGCAGGCCTCAAATCCGATCAGAGAGTAGGTAGTTGCCCAAGAGACAGACTACCATTGCACCAGTTGGCACATTTGGCCTGGCTGGCCTGCTGTGTGGCATACAGAGTCTGTTGCTACTTAAGACCACCGATGACTTCTCTCCCCAAACAGGCTGCATAGCACTTTCCAGCACCGTGACAGCTAGCCCACAGCAAGAGGGCTTCCAGGTCAGTTTTAGCGTGATTTCTCAGTGTCTTGCAGCCCAAACATGTGGCATCTTCAGCAATAGTCTTTAATTGCTGATCCATCTCTCCAGCCCTTATCAATAGAGTCTTAACATCTAGTCCTCATGGCCAGTCAAGAGCCTTGGCAACAGCCTGGCTTGTTTTGGGAGCATCAAGGGCCTCCCTGCCTGACAGCTTGCCAGAAGGTATCATATTCATGGAAAATTTTCTTGTAACAATGTATAGCTTCTTGGTGAAGCATTTTCTACCCTACAGGGTACTTATGCCCAAACTCTCTATAAAATATAAATTTGGGGGCTGCAGAGATGGTTTAGTGGTTAAGGTGCTTGCCTGCAAAGCCAAAGGACCCAGGTTTGATTCCCTAGGATCCTCATAAGCCAGATGCACAAGGTGAAATATGCATCTGGAGTTCATTTGCAGTGGCTAGAGGTCCTGGTATGCCCATTCTGTTTGTCTGTCTCTCTCTAAAATAAATAAGTAATAATAAAATATAAATCTTTGAAAAGTGTTTGAATGAAGGTTCCTTACATGGTAGATGCCTCAGCTGCAGGTCATACACCTAGCTGTGGAGCCTGCATATTCCACAACTTGCCAGGCAAAATAATCCCACTGGTGCAAAAGTATCATGGATGTTATAATAACCAGTCACTTTCTACTTGGATTTGAGGCTCTCTCCACAGGAGGGATTTCATGCCTGATGCTATAAACCTGGTCACAAGCCTATGGCTAAGTTCATAGGCTCTGGGGGTAACTAACTACTATGGTTATGCTAAATGGACAGCATGTCAAACTGCCTTCTAAATATCGATATTTGTTCCCATCAATTAATACTACTTGAAGCTATGATCACAGAAGTTTCTCACTACAATGGGCAGTGGTTAATGGAGAGACATATACCTGGCAAAAAAAATGGAGGCCATGAGTTGGGCTGGAGAGATGGCTTAGTGGTTAAGCGCTTGCCTGTGAAGCCTAAGGACCCTGGTTCAAGGCTCAATTCCTCAGGACCCACATTAGCCAGATGCACAAGGGGGTACACGCGTCTGGAGTTCGTTTGCAGTGGCTGGAGGCCCTGGCGTGCCCATTCTCTCTCTCTCTCTACCTCTTTCTCTCTCTGTCACTCTCAAGTAAATAAATAAAAAAAAATTTTTTTTAAAAATTGCTGAGAGTGACCACAGTGTGCTTAGCCTCAAACAGGGTATCTCGACCAACCCCTCTAACACTCAGGACCTCACTGAAGGTGGGAAGCAAAAAGAATGTAACAGCTGGAGTATGGGGAAGGAGGCTTCAAAATGCTGTTTTCTGCCTATGGCATAAAGCACTACACTTAATGTTCATATTCATATATTAATGCTACTCTCACTTCTGGTTAGAGAAGCTTCCCTTTTCAGATGGCAATAACCACTGGGATGACCCAAAAGACAACATAGTGCTGAGAAGA
The DNA here is from genome assembly GCF_020740685.1 of Jaculus jaculus. Lineage (NCBI taxonomy): Eukaryota > Metazoa > Chordata > Mammalia > Rodentia > Dipodidae > Jaculus > Jaculus jaculus. The sequence goes on from NC_059103.1 coordinate 39,409,177, forward strand.
AGGGACGGAGGAGTGTCCAGCACTGAAACATCTCATACCCTCCAAGGCTCAGGGTCCATTGCAGGAGAGGTAGTGGAAAGAATGTAAGAGCCAGGGCTGGAGAGATGGCTTAGCGGTTAAGTGCTTGCCTGTGAAGCCTAAGGACCCCGGTTCAAGACTCAATTCCCCAGGACCCACTTTAGCCAGATGCACAAGGGGGCACATGCATCTGGAGTTCGTTTGCAGTGACTAGAAGCCCTGGCACACCCATTCTCCCTCTCTCTCTCTCTCTCTCTCTCTCTCTCTCTGCCTCTTTCTCTCTCTGTCTGTCGCTCTCAAATAAATAAGTAAAAATAAACAAAAAAAAATTTAAAGAAAGAATGTAAGAGCCAAAGGAAGGGTATCACTGCTTACATACAACTGTCTGGACAGAAATAGGCCTTGATATTCATGACCTCACAGTGCCTAGCAATACCTATCCAAGACCTTCATAATAGGAGAAAAAAATGATGACATTTAATTAAAAAGGAGAATAATGGAGATAGGGAGGGGATATGAGGATATGATGGGGAGCAGAGTTATGAAGGGGAAAGTGGGGGAGGGGAGGGAAATACCATGTGTTGTTGTCTGTAAGTATAGAAGTTGTACACATACACACACACATATATATTTTAAAAAGACATGAAAGATGGATGAAGAAGGGTGCTGGGAAGGTAGGGGCATGAAAGGATATCTGGTGGGAATAAAATCAAAATACATTGTATACATGTATGAAAATGTCAAAAATGAATACTTTTAAAGTTTATATGTTTTGGGTTTTGATAAGCAACACCAAATTATGTATCAGAAAAAGTCACAGAAATGCGTCTTTATATCATACTTATTTCACACACATGCTCCCTCTGGAGATTGAGAAATTATTTACCCTTTGTCAGTTGGTAGGTGAAAAGTGACTTCTTGTTTAATCTCACGTTTTTGTCTTTAAATAAAGCTGATAATATTTTCCTCATCTCTAAATTTTATATTCTTAATCTTCAACCATTTCTTTAGGTTTGCTTGTTTGACTTAATGAATTCCAAATCTATTTGTTAAGAAAATAAACTAGGGCTGGAGAGATTGCTCAGACACTTGCTGGCAAAGCCTGATGGTCTAGCTTCAATTCCCCAGTACCCATGTAAAGCCAGATGCACAAAGTGGCACATGCATGTGGAATTCATTTGCAGAGGCAAGAGGTCCTGGTGCATCCATTCTCATATTTCATATTCTCTTTGTATCTATCTATCTATCTATCTATCTATCTATCTATCTATCTACCTATCTATCTATCTATCCATTCATCTACATATATATTTCTCCCTCTCTTTCCCTCTGTCCTTCTCCCTTGCTCTCTTTCTCCTCACAAACAAATTAAATATAATTATTTCTTCCAAGTTTTGTGATAGTATTTCACCTTCATGACAGTTTTTTTTCTTCTACAGATAAAGTTCAAGATTTTATGACCTATTTAAGGAAGAATTCCTATGCCCAGGTTATATAAAAACTGCCATCCACATTTTGTTCTATGAATTCTGTAGTTTCATTGTTAAATCATGAATCCATCTGAAAATGATTCTACTGTCAAGAATAAAGTAGGGATCTAATTTTAAACTATAATTGATTAAAGAATTCATCTTTCTCTGATGATATGAAATGATGCTTTATTATATCCTATTTTAGTATAATAAAGGCATTTCCAGACCCATAGTTTACCACCCACGTACTCTAACTGAAAGAGAACTGAGAATTAATGAAGAAAGTTCTCCATGAATAACCCAGAAAGCAGCTAGGAGAATAGCCCAGTTGCCTGCCTTACAAGCCTGTGACCTAAGTTCCATTTCCAGCATCCACATAAATGCTGGGCATAGCAGCGTATGGATGTATCCCAGAGTTGGGAGACAGGGAGAGGAGGACCCCTATGGCTTTCTGGTGAGCTGATCTAACCTAACTGATAAGCCACAAACTAAGAAGAGATTTTGTCTTAAAAAGAGGGGGATGGTATTCCTGTAGATAACTTGCCTCTGTCCTGCAAAGGCATGCACGCACATGCACACACATGTGCCCATACACATAGGAACATGCATACTCACACATAAAGGACCCAGCAAGAGGTAAACAAACTGATAATTATATACGAACAAAAATATAATAATCATTGCCTACAAAATAATTACTTAAAAATAATTAGATCTAAAATTCTGAATGCTGACAACATTTTATGTGCAAGACTTCAAGGAGAATAAGGGAACAGTGGAAAATAAAAGTTTGACAACAATCTTAACATGATTTAGGATGGGAGTGAAGATAGGCACATATTTGTTTTAGACTTTTTTTTTTTTTGGTTTTTCGAGGTAGGGTCTCACTCTAGCCCAGGCTGACCTGGAATTCACTATGGAGTCTCAGAGTGGCCTCAAACTCACAGCAATCCTCCTACCTCTGCCTCCCGAGTGCTGGGATTAAAGGCGTGTGCCACCACGCCTGGCTAGACTTTTTTTTTATAGCACTGAGGATGGAACTCAGAACTTTGTTTGTGCTAAATAAGTGCTCTACCTAACCTGCTATTAATTATTTTTGGTCTCTGTGACCACAATTATACAGAAATAAGTTATGGGAGGAAAGACTTATTTTGGTTCACAATTTCAGAGGGTTTCAGTCCATGGTGACAGGCAGGGATGGGGGCGAGCTCATTTTATGTGTGTGGCAGAGGCTATTCTGGTCATGGCAGACCAGGATGCAGAAAGAGAGCATGACAAGAAAGAGAGACTGGGTATAGCCTTCAATGGCCCAACGCAGTGGCCTACTACAGCCAGCTCGATCCTACGTCACAAAGATTTCATAGTCTCTCCAAACAATGCCACCAGCTAGGGAGCAAGCATTCAAAACACAAGCCTGTGGAGGGCATCTCAGTGTCAAACATAGGCCATTCTCAGCACTAGATTTTTTTGATAATGTAAACTAAAGCATGCATGTAACAATCTTAAAGAAACATATAACTACTATATTTTAGCTAGAATCAGAGAGTCTCACAATTTCAAGAACTAACAATAAAGTGGGAAAGAAGAAAGTCCATACACTTGAGGGTTAGGGGCATTTGTTACTATGACCATTTTAAAAAACAATTTTTTAAATCTACTCTTTTTTAAATCTACTCACATTTATTATCTACTCACATTAAAGATTTTTGGATCCTATGACTCAGCACTGTGGCCCAAGGCCTTGCGTTAGTTAACTTATTGCTTATTGGTTAGTTAACTTATAGCTCTGACCAAGTACCCGACAGGAAGCAGTTTAAGGAAGGAAAGAATTTATTCTGACTTGATTTTGAGAGACTACATTCCATCATGGTGGAGAAGGCATGGCAATAGGAGCATAAAACAGAGCTTGTCACACTGCGTTCCTAATGAGGAACAGCAAATAAGAAGGGGGGCAGTATAAAAACCTGAAGACTCTTGCCCAGTGACGCACTTCTCCAGCAAGACTCCACCTCCTAAAGGTTCCAGAATCTATTCAAACGGCACCATCAGCAGGGGACTAAATGTTCCAATATGAGAGTACTTTGCATGTTCTTAATTCTATTTATGTTAAGTTCCAAACTACCAAAACAAACTATTTTATTCAGATAGACAAACTAAGTCCTTTGACTTGATTACTGTAAAAGTTGAAATGATGGCTGCCTCTGCGGAGAAGAGCGAGAGATGGTTGTAGATTGGGAAAGTATAAAATGAATGTGGACTGGAAGACATCTCTGCAAAGGCCCTGCCCAGGCCCCACCATCCATGTCCACACGCAGGGCATTGATGGTACCTTGGAAGCCCCCATCTGCTCCTTCCTAACTAAAGAACCTAGAGAAACAATTCCAAGCACATCAATAATTTCTCAAAATAGAAATGACCTGAACTCATTTATTAAAATATGCATCAGTTGAGAGACTTAATACCTTTATATCACTGATGCTTCCTGGGTAAGAACAAATTCTACTTTCTCCTTCATCACATCTCCCTGGAGGAGACGCAGTAGAATGTCTGAGTTTTCCTCATTCTCATGGGACTCTTCTGTGCTTGACTTCTTCTGGCTTGTTTCTCATCATTATTGCTGTTTTGTGATTTTTGTTTTGTTGTTTGTTTGCTTTGAGACAGAGTCTTGTTATGTTGCCTAGTTGCATATATTCCTGTTAAATTTCTAGCTTTTTGTTCTTTGTTTCTCTCTAATTCTAATCTTTTTCACTCACATCTCTACCTTCATGAAAGTTATTGGTATGAAATCTTAGCCAGGACAGAGTTAAAAGCAGAGATCTGTAGCATACTGAACAGTTTCCTTTTACATGCATGGGCTACTGGTCAAAAGTACTTAATAACACTTGCACAAACATCTGCACCACTAACCACGTGGGCATAGTGGAACACAGCTGTAGTTCCAGCACTTGAGAGGCTGAAGCAGGAGAATTGCCAGGAATTCAAAGCCAGTCAGGGATACAGAGTGAGTTCCAGACTAGCCTGGGCTACAGACTGAAATCCTATCTCAAAAACAACAACAATATGAAAATAAAATGAGGGACTAGGGCATGGATCAGTGGGTAAAGTGCTTTCCCAGCAAGCGTGAGGACCTGAGTTCAGATCCCCAGTGAGGCATTGTATAGCACATGCCTTCAATCTCAGCTCTGGGGAAGTCAAGACAGGACATCCCTGGGATTCACTAAATAGGTGGACTAGCCATACCCGTGAACTCTAGTTTCAAGAGAGACCCCATCTCAAAGAAAAAAATAGTGGTTAAAGAAGACACCCAAATTGACCTCTAGCCTCTACATTCACATGTGCACACCCACACACATATGAACATGCATACACACATGTGAATATGCACACCCACAAACTAATGTGTCCTAAAAAGTACACAAGGTGGCAGATGCATCTGGAGTTTGTTGTAGTGGCTGCAGTCCCTGGTGCACCCATTCTCTCTCTCTACCTGCCTCTTTATCTCTCTCTCAAAAACAAGAGTCTATTGAAACTCTAGATAAAGCAGCACTGCCAGATTCCCTTGAGTTTGGTGCTATGTAAACACAGCTAGAAAGGGAGAAGGTTGGACTTGTGGTGACTTGATTTGCACTTAATAAAGCTGTGCTGACATTTTGTTTTTGTTTGGGTTTTATTCTTTTCAATTTTTTTTATTAACAACTTCCATGATTATAAAAAATATTCCATGATAATGCCCTCCCCCCCCCACTTTACCCTTTGAAACTCCATTCTCCATCACATCCCTCCCCCTCTCAATCAGTCTCTCTTTTATTTTGATGTCATGATCTTTTCCTCCTCTTATGATGGTGCTATGTAGGTAGTATCAGGCACTGTGAGGTCAGGGATATCCAGGCCATTTTGTGTCTGGGGGGAGCACATTGTAAGGAGTCTACCCTTCCTTTGGCTCTTACATTCTTTCCTCCACATTTTCCGCAATCGACCCTGAACCTTGGAATGTGTGACAGAGATATTGCAGTACTGAGCACTCTGATCACTTCTTTCCAGCACCGTGATGCCTTCTGAGTCATCCCAAGGTCACTGCTATCTGAAAAGAGATTCTCTATCAAAAGTGAGAGTAGCATTAATATAAGGGTATGAACATTAAGAGAAGTGCTTACTGGTTTGATGAGCATAGTATATACATTTAGCCAGACAGCAGCAGACGTTACACCCCTAGGGTTCATGACTATCCCTATTTTAAGTTTTCAGTATCAGGGATGTATTCCCTCCTATGGAGCAGGCCTCCAGTCTAATTAGAGGGCAGTTGGTTTCCACCATGACAGACATGTCACTATTGCACCTATTGGCTCATTTGGCCTGGCTGGCCAAATATAAGGATAGCAGTGTCCACTGATCTTCACTGGTGATTTCTCTCTCTCCCATTGAACTGTATCCAGAATGGCTTCTTCCAGCTTTCTGTCAGCTGGTCTAAATGGAGGAGGTTATCAGCTCAGTTCCAGCAGGATTTTTCTGTGGCCTTGCAGCCCAAGTATGTGGAGTCTTCAGCAATAGGGTCTTACCATGTATTCCTGGTGGGAAACCAAGGGCCTTCCAATGGCCTATAATGTTTTGGGGGCATCAGTGACCTCCCTGGCCAACAATTTACTGGAAGGCATCCCATCCCTGGCACTGAAAATTTTCTAGCAACAATCTATGGCTCCTGAGTGTTCCATTGTCCAAAAAAGTAGGTTTCCATATGATTTATTTATATCCTCTTAGATTTTGATTAGCCTTCCCTCCACCTTTCCTTTACTCAATCTCTTCCCTGACCTCACTTTGGGCTTTTCAGCCCCATTATGGTTTGGGTTTTAGACAGGGTCTTACTGACTTGCTCAGGCTGGGCTTCAATGGCCTCCTCCCTCAGACTCCAGAGTGTTCGCCTTTCCAGCACCACTAGGCCAGGTTGCGCTGGCTTCTTAGAACCACTGGTTTTTAAGTTCTCACTGACCATCTGTTTAATAACCCCTTTGGGGATTCATCACAGCTTCCTCCACATGTGACTCACCTGTGTTTTCCAGACTTGACTCTCTTGGTTCCCAGATCCCCGTTCCTTGTATGAGGACGGAGTAGCCACAATGTTTGCCATGCGTCCTGGATTCCTGGCAGCTGAGCAGCCAGGGACTCTTGACATCTCACATGTTTTTGCCCTTCCACACTAACATATTGTTTTTTCCACTTGTTCCAATTTGATTTTTTTCATGTCCTTAAGTTTTTTTTAAAAAAAGAAAATGGTGGAAAAGGGAACATTATGTCTTATTCCCATCGTCTGTTCATATTGCATCACTCACCTCAAGAAACTCAATGCTGCTCCCCTACTGATGGCCAGCAAGAAGTTCAAGATGCTCCCTATTTCTGTAGCGTTTCTAATTCTCTCAGTTTCATCGGCCCACTGCCACTTGTTTTCGTAAGCAAGAGAGAACATTTAGAAGGTCTGAGTTGTTGATGTCAGTTTGTTTTGACAGGATATAACAAGGTGTGTGTGTGTGTGTGTGTGTGTGTAAATGCCACCAGTTTCTGAGCATTTTTAACTTTCCCACAACTTGGCTTCAGGGATAGTTTTTAAGTTTTGAGCAAGGGCTGCAGCCCACCAGGAGGGGAAGTCCTCTCTCTGGAGGACAGCACAGACTGCAGCTTCCTGGGGACTCATTTCCTGTTGGTCACTAATGGGGAAGGAGGTGGGCCAAACGTTTTCTAATTAACCTCCCACAAGAACGGCTTGTTCTTTAAATTCTGAAGCCAAGAAACTTTGAATAGAATCAGTTTAGAGGGACTTGGTTGTTGTGTTTTTGTAAATTCAAGTGGAACAATTCTTATTCAGTCAGAACCAAAATCCTGTCTAACTTTATTTGCATCACATTCACTGGCACAAATCGCTTGGTGATGAAAATAAAAGCGCCTGTGTAAAGGTCTGGGAATAAAAACAACAGACAGAAAAGAAAAGGAAAAATATGACTGAGGAGAAAAGGAAGGAGAAAGAGGGCAAGAGAGGTAAGTGGAGAGGGAAGGAAAAAGTATCTTTTAGTTGGAGAGGTTTCTCATTGAATGCTGCCTTAAGGAACATGTAACTTAATTTAGCCCTATTTTAATAGTGTGGGCCCTGAGTCACAGAGAGCCTAACTTGCTAGGCAGTTCCCAGTAGTTAATGCCAAAGTGTTTTTCAGCTTTCCCAGCCCATGTTCATTGGTCTTACCTTTTACTCTCTCCCTCCATGAACTCATTCCATTCTTTTTATTTGAACACTTATTTTTAATTAGCTTGTGTTAGAACAGAAACACCTGCCTCCTAGAAAAGTTTGGTGAATTTGAAGGAATAGAAAGAAACCAAGATATTTTTATTCAAGTGTCTGGCAGTTTTTTTGCCCAAATATACTCATTTGCCCACCTGAAAACCAAAAGCTGGTTTTCCTGCGGGATGGAAGACAAAACTCCTTCAACGCAGGTTCCAAAGTTCCCTTCTGCCAAAAACTGAGCAGTATCTTTGCCCATGCTGCCATAATCTAACCATTTTTTTTCACCTAGGTGAGCTGGGGTTTCCAGAAAGGAAAGAACAAAGCTACACCAGGCCTGGTGGCACAGGCTTGTGATCTTGAGAGGCTAAGGCGGGAGAATTAAAAGTGTAAGCTTAACCTGGGCAACTTAGTGAAATACTGTCTCAAATTAAAAACAAAAGAGAGCAAGGGATGTAGGTTAATGGTAGAGCTCTTGTCTAGCAGCTTGTGTGAGGCCCTAGGCTCAATCCCTAGTACCACAAAAAATAAATAGATAAGTAAATCATGAGCAAACAGAGGCTTCCCTTCTAGCCTTCTAAGCTGGCAGTAAGGTATACAATGGTGAACATCATACATACACTCACCTAAAACAAGCTCCTGCAGGATTTTTGACCCTTTTGCCAATATCCACCTTTTGTATCATATGGCTAAAGGTGGGGGAAAATGTCATTCCAACACACAAAAACTCTGGAGATATGCTTTTTTCCTTGCCCTGAAGAAAAGGCTATTTCCCAGCATTACTATTTTAGGATGTAACAAGTATCTCTGACAGGTTTTTAGAGTCTAAAAAATTGGTGAGGCACATTCTGGGACCATTTGATGTGCTCTGAGGGCATGACTAGTGTAAGTTAAATGTAAGTTGAAGGGAAGACATGGACTGACTCTGAGGACATTGTTTTTTATAAAGAAAGCAAGAGGTATGGGGCATAAGCATTGTTGCAGAAGGGAGCAAGAAAAAATCAAGGAAGACAATTACACCCAGAGTGCAATGCAGTTCTGGTACATGGATGAAGTGAAACATCAGACGCTCTTTCCAACTTACAGAGTCCCACGAAGCTGCAGCCTTGATGGGGAATCACAGTGCTTGGAAGGTGGCCCAGCAGCTGCTGCAGTGGTGAGACACTGCCCTCAAGTGGCTTGTGGGCTGGGGACCTCAATGGCCTGGGCCACACCAGAGACATAATAGAATTAATCTGGGGATATTAGATATCTGTCAATACAGGGGATGGGGAGGGATGCGTTGGGACACTGCCTTCTGGACACAAAGTGACTACTGCTTCGTGACCTCACAGTGGCTGTGATGACCTGCACAAGACCTGCATGATATCGGGTTCATGGACGTGGTGTCCTGGTTGGTGAAGGGTGACAACAACCAAAGGCGTCAAAGCAGAGGAGAGATTCGTTGGGAAGAAGAAGGCTCAGTGGAAGAGGATCTGGTTGGGGGCAAAAGAAAGTACTGGAAGGGAATTATGATCAAAATTCATTATGTACCTCTATGAAAATGTCAATAAAATTTTTTTTTTTTCAAAAAGCAGTCTGGTGGAACCTATAAGCTAGAAGATTCCTGTGTTAATGTTGGCAGGGTGGTAGGGAGATGTGGGAATAAGTTCTCTGGGCCCTTCTGCATCCTAGATCCATTTTTCTCTTGTATCCCTGAACTCCAGCTATCCAGATCACATCCCCATAGCATGCCTGGTCCCCAGTGGATGCACAAATGCCAGAATCATTCACTTTGTAGACATAATAGAGTTGTGATGTCACCATAAATATGTGGTGACAAATGACTGTGAAATGACATGAGGCTGAAGAGTGTTTTTTTCTTCTTCTTCTAATTTTCCCAGTTACCATACTGGCAAGTGATAAGACATCGCGAGTTCCTTTAGAGAAGGTCCCTATTCCAATGTGGTGGCCCAGAAACTGCCAGCTGCAAAGCCTCAGAGAAACCGCATGGCCAGGACTAAAGTTAAAATGAAGTGTCAGACTTCCTGACAGTATTTCTGAGTAGCCTGGAAGAAGAAGGGAGAAAATGAGCAGGTTCTTAGTGACTAACCTGCAAGTGATGAAATGATCTAGAGAAACAAAACCTACGTATCCAGGCTTGAGTTCTAGACTGATAGCTCTGAAGGAAGAAATTATGTTCTACTTACCTTTTATTTACTTTGAACATATTTCCTAGATGATTATTAAATGACTGTTGTTAAATTCAATAAGGTTTATCAGTAAACACACCAACAGCTGGCCCATCATGAGTATTACTGTCTCACCTTAGGAGATCATTCTGGAATACAATGCAAGAGGCTTTCCCCTGCATCACAGTTCCCATGGGGTCAGACAACTGGATGAGACTGAGAATTGTGATGCAAAGAAAAATTAGTATTTGTTGAGTATCTGTTAGATATGTGGAATGCTCTGCTTTTGTGATCTGGGTGCTGGTCTTGGGCATTTCATTCCACCTTCTCCCTTATCCCCTCAGGGATATAAACAGGCAAATTTACTCACAAGGGGAAATAAGCAAATAAGAAGGAGCACTTCAGAAATAGCAGCGCCTACTCAGCCCCAGCACCAACTCTGAGCTGGAGAACAGAACTCAGAGAGAAGCACGCTCCCCCACACCCTACAAGGACTGACTGACGTCTTTTTGACTCCACAGTGAATACCATAACCCCACTGAGGAGGGAAAAGAGAGCAGGGGGCAAGGGGATGAAAGAGCATAACCTGTTATTATATATATATAAAATAGATAAACAAATGGTAAAATAAATGACCAACATAGAAAAGCAAGAAAATATGGCTTCATTACAAAATTCTACCATACAGCTAAAGAAGGCTAAATACCTGTAGTTACCTTTGCATTGCTGGACAAATACTTGTTCAGAAGAAGATTGTAGGAGGAAAGGGTTTATTTCAGTCTTACAGAATCCAGAGGAACACCATCAATGGAGGGAAAAGCTGGCTCACTTCAGCATCCTCAGCAGAGAGAAGCAGCTGCCAGCAGCAGCAAGCTCACCAGCTGGACCTCCAGTGCTTTAAACAAACCCAGTATGGCTGAACTTATAAAACCCACCCCAGTGACATGCCTCCTCCCACGAAGACTCTGGATGATGGAGACTCAAGTTACAAGTTTAACTTTAATTAAAAAAAAAAAAAGCCTTAGGGCTGGGAGATGGCTTAGTGGTTAAGGTGTTTGCCTGCAAAGCCAAAGGATCCCCGCTCAATTCTCCAGGACCCACATAAGCCAGATGCACAAGGGGGCACATGCATGTGAAGTTTGTTTGTAGTGGCTGCAGGCCCTGGAGTACCTACTCTCTCTCCTCTCTCTCTCTCTCTCTCCCTCCCTCTTTCTCTGTCTCAATAAATAAATAAATAAATAATTTTTAAATGCCTTACATTCATACCACCACAAAACTACTTGCTCATAAATTCTACTTCGAAAATTAGAAGAGGATGGAACAGTTATCAGCTCATTCTGTGAAACTACTAATTCCCTTGATACCAAATCAAAAATACCATAAGCAGGGCTGGAGAGATGGCTTAGCGGTTAAGGTGTTTGTCTGCAAAGCCAAAGGATCCTGGTTTGATTCTTCAGGACCCACTTAAGCCAGATACATAAGGGGGTGCATGCATCTGGAGTTCCTTTGCAGTGGCTGGAGGCCCTGGCATGCCCATTCTCACTCTCTCTCTGCCTCTTTCTCTCTCTTAGATAAATAAATAAAAATTTAAAATATCATAGGAATGCTATAGATTCCTCTCTCTCATAAATATGTATATTGAAAAATTTAACAAAATACTAACAAATTTGGTATAGGAATATGTGAAATAATTAATTTTTACCCTTACCTCACATCATACAACTAGCTCAGAAACAACAAAAAAAATCCAAGCCCTAAGATCTAAAACTATACAATTTTTAGAAGAAAACAGGGGAGCTGGGTGGGGTGGTATATGCTTTTGATCCTAGCACTTGAGAGGCTGAGATAGCTGGGCTAGGAGTTCAAGGCTAGCCTGGACAGTATAACAAGTATTAAGTCACTCTGGGCTATCTAGTGAGACCCTACCTCCAAAAGCCAAAACAAAAGAAAAGCAAAGAAGGAAAACAGAGCTAAATTATGATTACAGATTTGGCAATGGGGGAGATAGCTTAGCTGGTAAAATACTTGTCTGGCAAACATCTGAGTTTGATTACCAGAGCTCTCTGCCCTGACACACACAACAGCCAGGCATGGTGGTACACATTTGTAATCTCTGTGCTGAGGAGGTAGACAAGTGCACAGCACCTGGGGATTGAGGCCAGGCAATCTAACCTGCTTAGCAACAAGACAACCTGTTTCAAAAGAAAGGATGGCACTTAAAAAAGGCCATTCAAGCTTTTCAAGTTGTCCATTAGCCTCTCTGTGCACCTGTACACACACACACACACACACACACACACACACACACACACAATATAATCCACAGAATGGAGGAAATACTTTCAAATTTTTTATCTGATAAGGAATTTGTATTTAGAACTTATAGAATTCTTATAACAGCAGTAAATAGACAACAGATATAAAATGAATAAATGACTTGAAGATGCTATGAACAGATGCTCAACATCATTACTTATTAATAAAATACATTTTAATACCACTAATGGGAGATGGTGAGATGATACAGTGGCTAAGCACTTGCTTGTAAAGCCTGATGGCCTGGATTTGATTCCCTAGTACCCACATAAAGCCAGATGCACAAAGTGGCACATAAGTCTGGAGTTCCTTTGTAGCACCAAGAGACCCTGGTATGCCCATTCTCTCTTCCTCCCTCTCTCCATCTCTCTCTCATAAATAAATAATTTTTTAAAAAAGCATGATATTCACTAACAGAGTCAAATTCAATACACAGGGGCTGGAGAGATGGCTTAGCTGATAAGGTACATGCCTGCAAAGCCCAAGGAACCAGGTTTGATTCTCCAGGTCCACATCAGCCAGATGCTCATAGTGGCACATGCATCTGGAGTTTGTTTGCAGTGGCTAGAAGCCCTGACATGCCCATTCTCTCCCTCCCTCCCTCCCTCCCTCCCTCCCTCTATCTCTCTCACTGTAATAAATAAATAAATAATTTAAAAAATATTAAAATAAAAACAAAAACACAGAACATTCCAAGTGGGGTGGCCCACGCCTGTAATCCCAGCACTCAGGAGCCTACGGCTAGGTATTCTCAAGTTTGAAGCCAGTCCCTGTTATATAGTGAGATTTGTCTCAACAAAACAAAAGCAAACAACTAAAACTTAAAATAACTACTGTCAGTTTAGATGTTTAGAACTCAAAGTCTTCATACTTTGGAACATGATCTGGAAGTTCCTTAAAGGAACAAAAAGAGTTAATAAATGACTCCACAATTCTACTCGTAGGCATAGACTCAAAAGAAATTTCTCCCAGTAAGGCTCAACCTCTTAAAGGTTTCACAACCTTCCTAAACAGCACCAGAAGCTACGAACCAAGTGTTCAAACTCATGAGCCTAGGGAGACTTTTTACATTCAGATCACAATGGTGGCTAGTACCTATAATCCCAGCACTTGGGGAGATGGAGCAGGAAGATTGCCATATGTTCAAAGCCTGTCTGAGCTAAATAGTCAGTTCCAGGCCAGTGTGGGTAGTAGAATGAAATCTTTTTTTCAAATGAAAATAGAAAATCAAGTCATCAAGTCCAGGTCATACTCAAGGGGGTGAGATTATGTGCAAACATGTAAAAAGGGGAAATAAAACACTGGCCACTGTTGTGGTTTGAATGTGACATGTCCCCCCACAGGCTCATGTGTTTGAACATTTGGTCCCCATATTAGTTACCTTCTTGTTGAGACAAACTACCTGACAAAAGTCAGTTACAGGCCCTCTAAATGCTCATGTTTATGCCCATATATTAATGCTACTCTCATCCTTTTTTAAAATTTTTATTTATTTATTTATTTGAGAGCGACAGACACAGAGAGAAAGACAGATAGAGGGAGAGAGAGGGAATGGGCAGGCCAGGGCTTCCAGCCTCTGCAAACGAACTCCAGACGCGTGCGCCCCCTTGTGCATCTGGCTAACGTGGGACCTGGGGAACCGAGCCTTGAACTGGGGTCCTTAGGCTTCACAGGCAAGCGCTTAACTGCTAAGCCATCACTCCAGCCCTACTCTCATCTTTCGGTTAGAAAAGATTCTCTTTACAGATGGCAATGACCACGGTGGAGTCTCAAAAGTCACCAAAGTGCTGAGAAGAACGAACAGCTCATCACTAAAGTAGGCATTTCTATCATCCCCTCCTAGGCTCAGAGACCATTGCACAAAAGGTGGCGGAAAGAATGTAAGAGCCGAACGAGGGGAGGAGCACTTACAAAATTGTCTTTCAGACACGAAGTGGCCTTGATATTCATGACCTCACAGTGGCTGACTCTACCTACACAGGATCAGCATAATAGGGGGGGAAATGATGACATCAAAATTGAAGTGGAGGGATTTGAGAAGGGGAAAAGGAAGGGTAGTGGGAGAGGATTATGATTGTGGTATATTGTCTATATTTATGAAAGTTTTCAATGAAAAATCTAAAAACTTAGTGACAGGGAGAAGCATTTAGTTTAGCTTACAGTTGAGGTTACAGTCCTTCACTGAGGGGAAGGCGTGGGGGCAGGAGCTTTGAGGCAGCTGGTCAGATTTAGCCCACCACAAGGAAGCACACAGAAGGGAGCGCTGGTGCTCAGCTCTCTCTCTCCTTTTTTGTAGTCCAGGACCGCAGCCCATGGAATAACACCACCCACAGTTTAAATGCAGCCTTATACCTCAATCTAGTGGAGACAAGCCCTGACCAGCATGCCCAGGAGCTACTTTCCTAGATGACTCTAGTTCCTGTGAAGTTGATAACCACAGATTAGCCATAATAGTCACTGACTGGTGGTGCTCTCTGGGAAAGCTGTGGAACCATTAGGAGTTCAAGTCTCACAGAAGTATGTGAGTCACTGAGGCCTGTGGGTATAATCCAGCCCCACTTCCTGTTTTTTCTGTGCTCTCTGACTGCAGATGCAATGTAGTCACCTGCCACCTGTACCTTCCACCATGCCTTCCCCGCCACGATGGTCTATATTCCCTAGAACTATCACCTAAAGTAAACTAGTCCTTTCTTAAGCTGCTTCTTCTCAGAGTTTTTTCCTGTTGGCCCTCCAGTCACTACATATAAACTGTAGACGCATGTACCACCTTGTGCACCTGGCTTTATGTGAGCACTGGGGAATCAAGCTCAGGTTCTTAAGCTTTGCAGGCAAGTGCCTTAACCACTGATCCATCCTTCCAGCCCCCATTGTCAGATACTTGATCACAGAAATGAAAGAAGTGACTAATACAGGTTCCATCTTGAAATTGATTCTTTCTGCCACAGCCATGAAAAAGAAGACAGATGAGAACCTGCCTCTCATAAGTGCAGAAGTTACCTCATGAGACACAGGTAATTTGGCATGTACTCTCTCTCCACTAAGGGAATGTGGCCCAGTGATATTCTGAGTCCTGTTCAACCAGTGTTCCCAATAATATTAGCGACTTTTTATTCAGTGGAGCAGTTAGCAGAATCCAGTAGTCAGGTGAGAAATAACATGGGCCAGGGTTGTAAAGGGAATTAGACTATCCATAATCATATTCTTTAGTTCTCTATGCACAATAAGGTAGGTATTATCATCCCTGTATAACACACAGAGGCTAACAAATTTAGCTTCCTAGTCATAAAACTGATCATTGTCTAATACTTAGTATCAACATTTAAATATAAGTCTTTCTGATTACAAAGAACATTTTAGATTTTAGACTCAGTGCTAAGCAACCTTCTTTTTCTTCTTGGTATGAGAGTTAATTTAGGAAATACTTGCATGTTTACTATATTTTTTCACTAAGCAAACTAAAAATGGCTTTAATAAATCACAAAGGGAGAAGAAATTTATATTACCTCATTTA
Organism: Jaculus jaculus; assembly: GCF_020740685.1. Lineage (NCBI taxonomy): Eukaryota > Metazoa > Chordata > Mammalia > Rodentia > Dipodidae > Jaculus > Jaculus jaculus. Next base: position 39,424,927 of record NC_059103.1, read on the forward strand.
CAGAATAGAAGAATGTCAACAAGAAAATTAGCTTAGCTTTGGTAACTAAAGTATTAATACCTACATGCATTACAATTCAACAGGCAACAGTAGTTTAATTGGTTATACTTGTGTTTACACTGTATTTTAGAGCTCAGGAAATGGGCTTAGGCATAACATCTTGTTTATTTCTCAGAATATACTTGTGGTGGTTTGATTCAGGTGTCTCCCATAAACTTAGGTGTTCTGAATGATAGGTTCCCAGCTGATGGAGATTTGGGAATTAATGCCTTCTGGAGGTGACGTATTGTTGGAGGCAGGCTTATGGGTGTTAAGGGGCCAATTTCTCTATGCCAGTGTTTGGCACACTCTCCTGTTCCTGTTATCTACCTTATGTGGGCCAAAGGGTGATGTCTCCCCTCTGCTCATGCCATCATTTCCCCCTGCCATTGTGGAGCTTCCCCTTGAGACTGTAAGCCAAAATAAACCTCTTTTTCCCACAAGCTGCTGTTGGTTGGATGATTTCTACCTGAAATGCAAACCTGACTGCAACAGTAAAGTGGTACTGAGAGGGGTTGCTAGTAGACACCTGACTATGTGTGGCTTTGGCCTTTTGGAGCTGATTTTCAAGAGGAATAAGGAAAGATTTGAAACCTTGGCCTAAGAGATGCCTTGCAGTGCTGTAAGTACAGCTTGATGGACTATTCTGGTCAGAGTTGAAAGACCTGAATGCACTACAGACTATGGACTGTGAGGTTTGGCTTATGAGGATGAAAAAGAGCTTTGCTTGGACTGGGATAGAAGCAGTTTGTGTCAAAAACTTGGTGTTATGTCCTGAGAAATTGTGCAGGATTGCTTTGCATAGAAATGAACTGAAGTGAGCAGAGGGATATGTCACAGAAAGAAAAATCTTTGGCTGAACTGCTGTCCATTCTGCTGCAACTGAGAAATTGCAACCTTTAAGACTGGGCTAGCTGACCTGCACTGGGGCAACAGGAAGAAGGTAGAGTCTTTGGAAGGGGCCTGAGTGCTCAAGAAGTGTCCGGTTCTTTAAAGTCTGTTTCATCCCCCCTACCCCCGGATTCATAAGTTGGCACGCTACACCCTACCTGCTATTGTGGAGTATAAGAAATGCAGGAAAAAGGGGGCCATTGAGTTTGTAATGCAGTCTTTTGTTTTGGAAGTGATCATGGGCAAAGTGAAGTGGGATTGCCTGCATGGAGACATGAGGATGAACCCTGAATTGCAGTGGAGACCCAGTGGAGATGCTGGGACCATGAGATGGCTGCTGAGGAAAGCTGTTGGCCCCAGATGAAATTTTCCAGGATGGTGAGCAGCCTAACTGGAGGGGTGGAATTGCAACTCCAGAGAAGTTTTGCTGATTAGAATTGTTGGACTTGGAGACTTGTCACTGGCTAGAGTTGTTGGACTTGGAACTACAGTTTGATGTTTGCTCTGTTTAAATCATATATTGCTTGAGTATTTCTTTCTTTTTAAATTAATTATTTATTTATTTGAGAGTGACAGAGAGAGAGAGAGAAAGAGGCAGATAGAGAGAAAGGGAGAATGGGCGTGCCAGGGCCTCCAGCCACTGAAAACGAACTCCAGATGTTTGCGCCCCTTTGTGCATCTGGCTAACGTGGGTCCTGGAGAATCAAGCCTCGAACCGGGGTCCTTAGGCTTCACAGACAAATGCTTAACTGCTAAGCCATCTCTCCAGTCTGAGTATTTCTTTACTATACCCAATGCCATCTTTTGCAGTATGAATGTTTATTCTATGCTGTTGTGGGTTTTTTTTTTTTTTTTGAGGTTTTTTTTTTTTTCTATTATGGCTCAGTTAAAAGATCTTGGACTATGGGGATGTATGAATATCATTGGAATTGATAAAAAACTATGGGGGCTTTTAAAGTTGGATGAATGCATTACATTTTACATCATATATGGTTATCAGTTCATGGGGGCCAGGGACAGAATGTGGTGGTTTGATTAAGGTGTCCCCATAAATTTAGGTATTCTGAATGCTAGGTTCCCAGCTGATGGAGATTTGGGTATTAATGCCTTCTGGGAGCAGTGTATTTTGGGGGGCAGGCTTATGGATATTATAGCCAGTTTCCCTATGCCAGTATTTGGCACACTCTCCTATTTCTGTTGTCCACCTTATGTTGGCCAATGGGTGATGTCCACCCTCTGCTCATGCCATCATTTTCCCTGCCATCATGGAGCTTCCCATTGAGCCTGTAAGACAAAATAAACCCCTTTTTCCCACAAACTGCTCTTGATCGGCTGATTTCTACCAGCAATGCAAACCTGACTGCAACAATACTTATCAGGTGGTTGTAATTACCAGCTTATTTCTAGAAGAAAACCCTGGTATCTGAAAGGCAAAGAGATCTGCCTATGGGTACTCAAGTTTAAGTACAGAGCTGAACTGAACTTAGTTTATTTGACTCAACACAACATTTATTGAATAATTAATTGATAGATAGATAGAGATAGATAGATATAAAAATAGATATTATATGGCTAAGGAACCCAGTGCCAGTCATTCCTTTTGGACATTGACAGATATTCTAAAATATCTAGAGTGGTAGCTCCAGAATGGGTGCAAATGTCCACAATGTCATCAAGAACCTGAATCGAAAGACCCTGTCCTGCTGAGCCATGAGGATGTTGACTTTTGGTCTCTGAGCTATATATCCTCAGTCATATGATGCTGCTACAGCTTTAAACATATTATCTTCCAACCAGTGTCCCAAATGTGAAAGAGGGAGAAGACATGCTAACATGGAACAACTTTCGAACACATTTACTTATCATCAAAAGGCACTAACAAAAGGCCCCATTCATCTCACTGAGTCACAAATTCATCTCCAGCTACAAGAAAGATGGAAATGTGTTTGGGAAGAGGAATGGGATTTCTATGTCTGCCTTAGACCAACTGGGAGTCATCCCTTGAGACTGGAATTGTCTGTTTTCCCTAAGTCAAAGGAATTTCCCCACACAATTGAGAAAAGCAGGATTATGTTAGCAAGAAGAAAGAGGCTGGAATGGTCATTGCATAGGATAGCTGTTCTGTCCCTTGGGAGCCAACTGTGAATAACAAATGACTGAGGGCACACCATTGGCTCTGGTGGTGATAGTCCCTCCATGTCACCTGTGTTTAAGTAGGACAGGACAAGAGGGATGCTACAACCCAGATCAGAGGACGTCCGGTTAAGATGGCGGCATAGGTACCACGCCAAAGCAGCCTAGGGGGGAAAAAGACCAAAAAAACTCAGCAAAATACACACTTTTACTAAAAAGTGAGGTGTATAGGAAATCGAAGCGGCAGTGGAGAAGTAGAAGAGATCCAGAGCATCCAGAGCTCGCACAGGCTGGCTAAAGCAGCCCAGGCAGCTCCACCAACTTTGGCAGCTGCGGTGGTGCACCAGAAAGCCGCCAGGCTCAGCTGCAGTCTCAGGAAAAGCCAGGTGTGGGGAGCTTCCCCTCACACCAGAGCTCTCCACAACTCAGGAAACGTGAAGGGAGAGCAGCAGTGAGCAACGGAGGAGCAGACCACGAGGTAGAAGAACACGTGGAACAGCGAGAGAACCAGAGCAGCTGCGGCTCCCTCCCCTCCCCCACCACCTGAGCCAAGCTCCAGCGAACAGAGCAGTGGTCCCAGGACCCAGCCATGCCAACTTGAGCTGACAGCGGGACCCAAGCTGGAGCAGAGTTTCGGCAGCAACATCAGCAGCGCCGGCACCAGTAATAGCAGCCCCATCAGCAGCAGATCCAGCAGCAGCAGCAGTGGTACATCCAGCAACAGCAGCTTCAGTGGCAGCAGCAGTGGTGGACCCAGCAGCAGCAGCTACAGCAGCAGCGGTGGCTCTAGCAGTGGCAGCTACAGCAGCAGCAGCAGAGGCAACAGCAGCGGTGGACCCAGCAGCAGCAACTTCAGCAGCAGTGGCAACAGACCCAGCAGCGGCAGCTTTAGCAGCAGCAGTTCCAGCAGCAGGGTTGCTGATCTGCAGGGCCACTGTTGCCAGGATAAGTTTGCCCTACAGGAAAAGCCAGTGCCCAGCTCCAGAAATCAGAACAGCAGCCCAACGACCCAGCCAACAACTTGACAGAGACCAAAATCATCCAACGTAACTGGGATTGCACCAGGGAAGGGTCTCACTTGGTCAAAAGCTGACTTGGATCCCTCAACAGACCAGAAATCTTAACCTCTTTGTTGATAGAGGATCTTGTATTTATAATAACTACTCTGGCATACATACTTGGGGCTGTTTTTGATTGAATGTGTACAGTGTTTAGTTAACTTAAAGAATCTACCTGTATTTTATTCCACTCAGCCTACTTGAATACTCCCATAGCAGGGAAACTCAACCCCTAGGAAGACCTTTGTAGATACTCTGAGAGTCTCAAGAGCCAAACCTAACACCTTAAGCTCCTACACTGAAAACATATAACATCAAATCAATTAATATAGCTAAGAATACCCAGCTAGCTAAAAATCCAAGCATTAACATAATCCAAGATGCAAAAATATATACATTATAACACAAGAAACACTAAAAAGCAAGATGATATAAATCCACCTAAAATTATTAATGCAACAGAAATGACCTCCAGTGAGAATGAGTTAGAGGAAATGCCTGAGAAATATTTCAAAAGAATGATTGTAAATATGTTCAAAGAGGTCAAAGAACAAATCAAAAGAATCAAAGAAGAAATCAAAGAGGAAATCAAAGGAATCAAAGAGGAAATTAAAGAAGATGCAGGACACCATTTTAATGAAATAAAGAAGGCAATATAAGACATAAATAAGGAAATAGAAATAATAAAGAAAAAACAGTCAGAATTACTAGCAATGAAGAACACAGTTAATGAAATAAACAACTCTGTAGAAAATATCACCAGTAGAATGGATAAAGGAGAGGACAGAATATCTAAGCTAGAAGACCAGGTGGCAGATCTAATACAGTCCAACAAAGAGAAAGATAAACTTATAGAAAAGTATGAGTGGGAATTTCAAGATATTTGGGACACTATGAAAAGATCCAATATAAGAATTCAGGGCATAGTAGAAGGAGAACAATTCCACTCCAAAGGCATAGTAGGCATCTTCAACAAAATAATAGAAGAAAATTTCCCCCAAATTGGGAAAGAGTACCAATGCAGGTACAGGAAGGCTTTTAAATACCAGCCAGACAAAACCTGGAAACAACCTCTCCTCACCATATTATAATCAAACTTCCAAACACACAAACCAATGAAAAGATAATGAAAGCAGTTAGAGAGAAAAATCAAGTTACCTACAAAGGCAAGCCCATCAGGATTACAGCAGATTATTCAACACAAACTTTAAAAGCCAGAAGGGCTTGGAGTGATATATTCCAAGTTCTGAAAGATAACAACTGTCAACCAAGGTTACTTTATCCTGCAAAGCTATCCATTCAAATAGATGGAGAAATAAGGACATCCCATGACAAAAGCAGGTTAAAGGAGTATTTGAAGACAAAACCAGCTCTACAGAAAATACTTGATAGAATCCTCCATGCTGAAGAAAAGGAAAAGTACACATATAAGGAACCTAGTAAAAACAAGCAATACTTAAATACAGGTTAACCAGAACCACAAAAAAATTGCAAATATAAATTCACACCTTTCAATAATATCTCTTAATATCAACGGCCTCAGTGCCCCAACGAAAAGACATAGGTTTGCAGACTGGGTTAAAAAGCAGAATCCTACAATTTATTGTCTCCAAGAAATTCACCTTTCTACAAAGGATAGACATTATCTTAGTGTGAAAGGTTGGAAAATGGTGTTTCAAGCAAATGGGCCTAGAAAACAAGCAGTGATTGCTATCCTAATATCTGACAAGGTAGACTTTAGTCCAACATTAGTCAAGAAAGATAAGGAAGGTCACTTTATATTGATTAAGTGCACACTCTAACAGGAGGACATTACAATCTTAAACATATATGCACCTAGCATGGTGGCTCCCAAATTCATCAAACAAACACTATTAGAACTAAGGTCACAGATAACAACAAACACAGTGGTGGTGGGTGACTTTAACACCCCACTCTCATCAAGTGACAGGTCATCCCAGGAAAAAATAAACAGAGAGGCATCTGGACTGAATGAGGTCATAGAAGGAATGGACCTAACAGATATATACAGGACATTTCATCCAAAGGCTGTAGAATATACATTCTTTTCAGCAGCACATGGAACATTCTCTAAAATAGACCATATATTAGGACACAAAACAAATCTTAACAAATTCAGGAAAATTGAAATAATTTCTTGCATTCTATCTGACCACAATGGAATTAAACTACAAGTCAGTAGCAAGAAAGGCTATAGAGCATACACAAAATCATGGAAACTAATAATACACTACTAAATGATGAATGGGTCAATGAAGAAATCAAGAAGGAAATCAAAAAATTTATAGAGTCAAACGATAATGAGAACACAACATATCAAAATCTCTGGGACACAATGAAGGCAGTTCTAAGAGGTAAATTTATAGCCTTTAGTGCCTGTATTAAAAAATTAGAAAGGTTGCAAGTAAACGACCTAATTGCTTCACCTTAAAGCCTTGGAAAAAGAAGGCAAACCAAAAATCAGTAGACGGGAAGAAATAATGAAGAATAGGGCAGAAATTAATGAAATAGAAACAAAAAAAATCCAAAGAATTAATTAAACCATAGAGTTGGTTCTTTGAAAGGATAAACAAGATTGATAAACCCTTAGCAAATCTGACCAAAAGAAAGAGAGAAGAGACACGAATTAATAAAATCAGAGATGAAAAAGGTAACACCACAACAGATTCCAGAGAAATTCAAAAAATCATAGGGACATATTATAAAAGCATATACTCCTCAACGTATGAAAATCTGAAAGAAATGGATGATTTCCTTGATTTATATGACCTACCTAAGTTAAATCTAAATGAGATTTATCACTTAAATAGACCTATAACAAACATGGAGATCCGAACAGTTATCAATAATCTCCCAACTAAAAAACGCCCAGGCCCAGATGGATTCACTGCTGAATTTTACCAGACCTGTAAGGAAGAGCTAACACCATTGCTTCTTAAGCTTTTCCAGGAAATAGTAAAAGAAGGGATTCTACCAAACTCCTTCTATGAGGCCAGCATCACCCTGATACCAAAACCAGGCAAAGATAGAACAAAAAAAGGAAATTACAGACCAATCTCCCTCATGAACATAGATGCAAAAATTCTCAACAAAATATTGGCAAACAGAATACAAGAATATATCAAAAAGATCATTCACCCGGACCAAGTAGGCTTTACCCCAGAGATGCAGGGATGGTTCAACATACACAAATCATAATACATTACATAAACGGGTTGAAGGACAAAAATCACATGATCATCTCATTAGACGCAGAGAAAGCATTTGACAAAATACAACATCCCTTCATGAGAAAAGTTCTACAGAGACTGGGAATAGAAGGAACATATCTCAATATAATAAAAGCTATTTATGCCGGGCATGGTGGCCCACGCCTTTAATCCCAGCACTCAGTAGGCAGAGGTAGGAGGATCACTGTGAGTTCGAGGCCACCCTGAGACTGCAAGGAGAATTCCAGGTCAGCGTGAGCTAAAGTGAGACCCTACCTCATAAAACAAACAAACAAACAAACAAAAAAAAAAAGCTATTATGACAAGACTACAGTCAACATATTACTAAATGGGGAAAAACTGGAAGCTTTTCCACTAAAATCAGGAACAAGACAAGGGTGTCCACTGTCCCCACTTTGATTTAATAAAGTTTTGGAAGTCTTAGCCTAGGAATAAGGTAAGAGACACACATACAAGGAATACAAATTGGAAAGGAAGAGATCAAGTTATCATTATTTGCAGATGACATGATTCTATACATAAAGGACCCTAAAGACTCTACTAGCAAGCTGTTAGAGCTAATAAACACCTACAGCCAAGTAGCAGGATACAAAATAAATACACAGAAATCAGTAGCCTTCATATATGCTAACAACAAACACATGAGGATGAAATCAGAGAATCACTCCCATTCAAAAAAATGAAGTACCTTGGAATAAACAAGATCAGCCCCACCACTGACCACTGCTAATGTTCCAAATCCTTGGCCACCCTGCACTGAGCTGACTTCAGTGGCCATTCCTCTCCTTATGTCCTTCGTACACTTCTGTCCGAGTATGGTATATGTCAAGACTTTAAAGAGATCTTTTCAAAATGTAAGCATGGGAAGGCAAAAGGGCTCTGCACCCCCTGAGCAAAATAGCAAATGTCTGGCCTTGTTGTAGGATGAAAAGTAAAATTTTGATTTAGACCATGCTTTGCATGGCTGACTTCTGTCAACCTTGTCAGCTCCAATTCACACTCCCTCAGCAAAACTTTCTTCCAAAAGTAGGTCAGGTCATTTAATAATAGGTTTCTAAGACCCAGTGAATTTTTTGTTGACCTCACTTATTGCCCTGGGCAATTTTACAATTATGTTTGTCATTCTCTAATTAGTGTCTGACTGTCCCCACTAGAGTATAGGCTTTCCAAGAGCAAGAACTTTCTCTTGTGGCTCCTATGTGCAGCAAAAATTGCTAGGTCCTCTCAATATTTAGTTTCCACTTTCTCATTAGAAAAAAAAAAAAGTCTTAGATTGATTGAGGGCAGCAATATACCCAGCTAAACTGCTATAAGCCTCACCATTCCTGAAGCAAGACGTAGTCATGTGATTTAAGGTCTAAACTGCTCTAAGTCTCACTTTCTCTTGACGCAAGATGTGGTCATATGACTTAAGTTCTGGGCTATTAGATTCAAACAGACTGTCGTGAGGTTGTTATGGGAAATTGCCTCTTCAGTTTCCTACAATCCAAGCACTAGACAACCCAAGTAGACCCCAATGTTTCATTGTAATGTAACACATGGGTTTGCACCTTCATGAGCACAAAGCCAAGCACAGGTGTATCCCAGAAGCAAAAGAGATGGGAAAGATTTATTACCTTCAGCATGTAAGATGAGTATAGTAGTTACTTTATTACTGGGACAAAATACCTGACAAGAATCAATCTGAGGAAGTTTACTTTGGCATATAGCTCAAGGGGATACAGCCCAGCATAGCAGGGAAGTCAATGGTAGCAGGAGCATGAAGCACTAAGTCAAAATTAACCCATAATCAGGAAGAAGAGAGCTATGAAGGCTGATGCTCATCTCATTTTCTTCTTTGCATTTAGTCTGGGACCCCAGTCCATGGAATGGTGCTGCCCACAGTTAGGGTGGTCTTCCCACCTCTACTCACTCAGTCTAGAAATCCGCTCACAGACATGCCCAGAGATATATCTTCTAGGTGATTCTAGATCCTGTTAGGTTGAAAATCAATATTAACCATCACAAGTCCACCCATTGTTAACTTGACATCCAAATATATTGCTTTTAAGTTTTTTGCCTGATAATCATGACTAGCACATAGTGTAATATGCATTCATCTCAACTCCAAAAGTCTCCATAGTCTTTAAAATATTTTATTTGTTTATGAGAGAGAGAACATGGGCACTAAGGCCTCCAGCCACTGCAAATGACCTCGAGCCGCATTCACCATGCTCAAAGCGCAAGTGCCGTTCTAAGGCTCAAGCCGTCTGAACAGCTGTTGTCAGTTTTCTACCTCGGCTTCAGTCTGCTGTCTTACACTTACAGAGGATGGGTGCAGACGGCAAAAGGGCAAGCAAGCAGCTCTGTTGAAGCAAAGAAAGCAGTGGCTTTCTGAAACAGAGAGGGGACCTGAAACTGGGTTGTCAGAATGGAGGACTTATTTATATGTTGGAGAACAAAGTAGTTTGGTCTAAAGAAGAGCCTGTTATGATATTTCAGGGGTACAGTGGTCCTCCCCACCCTGTGAATCCCAACTTTTAGGACTTTATCCACTTTAACAAAGAGTCGAGAAAATGGACCCCAGGAAGTATAAATTATAAATTATGAGATTTATTTAGAGAGAATTGGTATCCAGGGGAAGGCTAGAAAGTGTCAGACCAGAAGGGAGAGGCATGTGCATGTGCACGTGCACACACACACACACACACACGCATACACACACAGGAGGTGAAGCTTGACAGCACAAGCCCTTCACCTTTACATTCACAGAGAGGTCAAGAAAGACTAAGAAATAGGATATTGAAGATCCCAGAGCCTAGAGGAAAATCATCCATGTAACAAAGTGAGGAGGTACCCAACATGAAGGTAGGAAGATGTCCCAACAGAGAAGAAATTTTCTTCCCCTTTCCCAGACACAGCTTGCCAAAGTGGTTTTCAGGAGAGTCTGTTGCCAGGAAGATGCAGCCAAAAATTGACTATGCACATGGCAGACCCGCTTATGTGGGGCAGGAATCCAATTAGGGTAAGCCTTGTCGCCAGACTCGGGCATGTGAAGGAGAAACCACGTTAGTCTGTGGACACAAGGGGCTGACTGGGAAGGGACAAGCCCACTCAGGTGTGCTAGGCCGAGAAAGAAGTAGGAAGACCTGTTTGATGAGGAATTGCTCACAGCCAGCTTGGATGAGACTGGATCAGAAGTGAGTTCTCATTCTGCAGGGGCAGGTGTGGTGGTATCTCCTTGCTCCTTTGGGCCTTTCCCTGGCTGGTTGTCTATAAAAAGCTATCTTGGGCTGGAGAGATGGCTTAGCGGTTAAGCGCTTGCCTGTGAAGCCTAAGGACCCCGGTTCGAGGCTCGGTTCTCCAGGTCCCACGTTAGCCAGATGCACAAGGGGGTGCACGCGTCTGGAGTTCGTTTGCAGAGGCTGGAAGCCCTGGCGCGCCCATTCTTTCTCTCCCTCTATCTGTCTTTCTCTCTGTGTCTGTCACTCTCAAATAAATAAATAAAAAATTTAAAAAAAAAAAAAAAAAAGCTATCTTGTTCCTATAACTTTAAGCCCACACGTCTGGATAGGGGCATCCTTAGATCTGGGGTATATTTCTTTCCCTTTTCCCTTTTAGCCATCACAATGAATGGGAGGGAGGGAGTCAGCCTTGTTGCCTAAAACGATCAGTATTTGGGGATTTTTCTCTTAACTGCACTGGCAAGTGGTGCCCCCAGGGCTTATCCGGTGGTTCCTGTTAGGTATTACTTGCCTCTCTCTTGACTATATGATGTCCTTGAAGGATGGTCTCATGGTGTGTTACTAGTGTTTGTCAGGGCATGTACATATTTTTTGTTCATTTGGGCCTATGACCCTGACTAACTGCACACAAAAAGGTAGCGGCCATGCTCCTAATCCCTATCACTGTGAGCCTCTATACATTCAGAAACAATTTTACTTCCAACATTCAATGGCATAGAATAAACATTCCCCTTCCTAAAAGGGAAGAATGGAGGTGGGGACATAGCAAGGAAAGATCAAACCAAAACAAGACTAAAACTCAGAAGGGCAAATACCAAATCTTCCAGCTCCATGTTTGGCATTTGGGGTTCATGATGCAATTATCTGGGACTCAAATGGCTTCAGTGGCCCCACGCCTCCAGTTATGCTATCTATAGAACACCCAGCCTCTCTCTTGGGCCAGCTCCACCCTGTGCCTGTGGCTTTCCTCAGCAGACCTGGCGCTGGCATCTCCAATATCCTGGGGACCCCATTGTTACTTAGGCTTCAGCACCCCAGTTTCATGTTAGTGGTCTCTCAGGACCTCCTTGCAGGGACTTTAACACTGCCACAATGGCCTTGCCGCAGCAGCTCTCTGGAACCATGGTATAAAATGCCATGACCACATCAGTCTTTGATCTCTCATGCCTGAAAAGCCAGTACCACGTGGTCAATGCTGCCTAGTTCTGCCCATAGCTGCTGAGAGTTAAAGAGTGAACCCTTGTGGACCACAGCTATATTTGCTTCTGTGTGTCTTCAAAGCTGACCCCAAGAAGTCACCCCTTGGCAGTTGCTTTCCAGCAGAGAACTCCTTCAGCAGCATTGTCAGTTTAGGATCTCTCCTTGCAAATGGATATTCATTTTCACAAGATGGAGCCTTTGATAGGTGAGGTCTTACACTCAGGTACCTCTCCTGTTTCTCAGTAACAGAGTTTCAGGTTTCTTTTCAATGGTGCTAATCTCTGTAACACTTAAAACTGATTTCAAATGTGCCTCATCTGTAACTTTAAACTCACATTCTTTTCCTTGCCAAACTGCTCACTTTTCATCTTTCTGGATTTTGTTTTTACTCCAATTGCACTCTCTCACTGTAGACCTAGATCAGAGCAGCAAGCAGTAACCATGACACAGCCTGGATGCTATCCTGTCTTGAGATTTCCTCCACCAAAAATTCAGTTCATTACTGTTGATTTCAGCCTCATTCAGATTCTAAGGATATGGACAGGAGCAACCAGTTTCTTTGCCAGAATATAATACAAACTGCTCTAGCCCAGTTCCTAATAGAGTCTTTGTACTTCCCAATATACTTTAATGAATCCTCCTTCCTCTGAAGTTACAGTAAAAATGTAGTTAAATGCTGCTTAGAAAATTTATACAGTATAAAACCATTGTTTAATACAACATGGTGTAACTTAGCCTCATCTCAACGCTAAGCATGCTCATTTTAAAATCATAATTTAAGACTTGTTTTGTTGTTTCCAAAATTCATTGTATGTGTTTCTTTGGTGTCATTAACATGATACACTGCTATTTTATAATACCTGTAATGTTGCTGCAAAAATTTTGGTTCAAGTCAGTGAGAAAGCCAAGCCCCACTAAAAGTGGACCCAAGAACTCAAGAATTTGTTGTATCATGCCAGTGGGCTGAAGGGAAGCTCGTGCTACAGAATTCCTTCAGCAGTCTGTGTGTATATGGCTCTGTGCTCTTATAGACAGTTTTCAGAACTATGTGACTAGGGCACATGTGGAAACTGTGGCAACAAGCAAGCTTTCAGAAGTGGGGAGGGAGCTGTGTGAATTAAATAAAAAGAAGCAGGGTGCAACTGTACATGGAGGAAACCCCAGAGTCTTGTCTTTAATGTGGGCTCGCACACTAGTAGGCAGACCCAAGTCAGGATGTGCCCGCAGCTTCTCCCCTCATCACCCTCCCAGCTGGTCTCCGCAGGCCCGGGGGGGGGGGGCGTGGGCAGCTTTGCTGCTCACAGCATCGGAAAGTACAAACAGCCAAGAGTCAGAGTCAGGTTGCTAGCTCAAAGTGTACACTTAATTTTTCATTTTTTATCAATGTAAGCTCATTATGTTTATTTTTATTTACTTATTAGCGAGAGACACACACACACACACACACAGAGAGAGAGAGAGAGAGAGAGAGAGGAGAGAATGGGCATACCAAGGTTTCCAGCCACTGAAAATGAGCTCCAAATGCATGTGCCACCTTGTGCATCTGGCTTGAGTCCTGGGGAATTGAACCTGGGTCCTTAGGCTTTGCCAGCAAGCTCCTTAACTAATAAGTCATCTCTACAGCTCCCTCGGAATGTTTTTAAATATGAGAGGGGTATAAAGCAGAAAGTATAAATTGTTCTCTTTGCCAGACACACCAAAGCCAAACCCAAGAAACAACCAGTAATCAAATATGCTTCCAGAAATGGTTGATGCATATACAAGCATATGTGCCTAGTATCTTCTGTACATAGTACTCTTGCTACTCAGCTGAGATTGTGCCATTTGTGTCATCCTCTGTACCTTGTTTGCTCAATTAATCACATGTCTTTGCCAACTTCAGGTTCTTCAAATGGTGTGAACTCGGAGCATAGATAAATCAAGCTGGAACTGAGCTGGAAGCCTTTTCCCTGTTGGATCGCTTTGACAGTGCCAGAAGGTGCTGTGCAGGCTGCTGGAGACAACTGTCTTCAACAGAGTTACTCAGCTGTGAGACCCTGTGTGCTGTACTAATGGTCTACCAGGCAAGATGTCCCCAATGGTGCAATAATGGCATGATTGTTATGAGGATAACCAACTGCTGTCGGACTGGATTTAAGGCTTGCTTCCCAGAAGGGAATTCACATTTGGTACTCTAATCCTGGTCAAAGGCCTGTGGCTGGGCAGGTCATAAGCTGTAAGTGGGAAAGCTACTGCTTCAGTTCTGTGAAATGGACATAATGTGCCTCTGAAATTGCCTTCTAAATAGTTATGTTTATGCCTATAGATGAGTGCTGCTGGCATCTTTGGTCAGAGAAGCTTTCCTTTGCAGTGATCAGTAGTAACTAAAGACTCATAACGGCTATGATTGAATTCAGTGCTCATCTCTAACTGGGACATCTTTATCAACTCCTCCGAGGCTCAGGGAGTATAGCAAAAGAGTAAAAACCATGGGCCAGAGGAAGGGGAAGAGTGTTGTCAAATGTTGCCATCTGGGCATAAAACAGGCATAGCACTCTTCAACTCTGTAACTCTTAGCAACTATGATTGCCTATCAAAGATTGGGCCCCTCAACATGGTCATTGCTGGGCGAGGGGTGCATGAGGCAAAGCCCCTTCCCTGAGTAGCTATAGACAATCAATGGTTGCTGGGGGAGGGAGAGACATTTTCTTAGTGCTGTAGCCCCTGGTAAGGTTCCCATGCTTCTGTAAAGAATCCCTCACTCATGCTCCTGTAAGCACCCCTAACTCAACTTATTGGATCATCACATAAAGAAAAAAAAAAAAGACATGAAAATAGAAGCAGAACTAGATGGGAAGAAAAGGAGGTCTTTAAAACCACAACAATAATAAATGCAGCCAAATGCAAATGAATGCTATGGGATATTTAAATTAGGTATGGAGGTTGATACAAGGATACAGAGTGGCTGAGATAGAATTTTACTTGCTGATAAGATATACTACTTTTAAATATAGCCTTGTGGCCACACCATTCTCATGTCCCTGAGTCCTCTCAAGACTTAGCCCCAGCAGCAAGCTGCATGCTTTAAAGCAGGGAGCAGCTGCCCAGAGTGTCCCTAGAGCTGAGCTTCTCAGTGGGAGCAGACTGAGCCCCACAAGCAAAGAACCCAGAAAACCAAAAGAGCCAGGATCTGAAAATTAAACTGACTTTTTGGCTCCTGATCCCTTAAGACTATCCCTTGGGGTCTTATTAAAATGCAGCTCAAAAGAAGAGGAAAAGATTCCACTGCATAGGGGAAGGAAGACTGATTTTGTGCCTGTCTGAGCAAAACAATCCAACTTTGTTAAGAAGAGAGCCTAGCAGGCCTCAGAGGTGTCAGGTGTGTGCACTTCCCGGGAAAGGGAGTGTCTGGAAATAAAATTGAGGTGTTATAAAAGGATGTAGCTATTCCTGGCCCTCTTCCCCCCAGTTTTTAGTCCTTTTAGATTGTGCCCACTTGCAGTTTTCATTTATCAGTTAAAACTTTATTTTAATAAATCTTAAAGGACATCAGATTTACTTCATAAATCAAATAGGGTTGTAAACCTATTACCACCAGATATAAAGTAGTGTTTGTAAAAATTTCTCTCCCAGGCTGGCCCAGAACTTCGACCTTGTCTTCCCCCAGCCCTGAAGTCAGAAGAAAATGAAGGTTTCTCTCCTCTGGGTGAACCAGAAACATCCTCCCTTGGGATGTCCTCCAGTCTTTTTGCCCCATTCTAGTAGCTACAAATGGAGAGAAGTGGACTGAAGTAGTTACTCTTGTGGTGAGTGCTATAGGAGGAAAACGTGCTTCTGTGGAAGACTGGATCTAGACTCTAAAGGACACCCTGGTTATATGACTCTGATTCTATGCAAGCTATCTTTTCTTGATAAATTGTAGATAATTGATAGTAACAAAAACTAATTCTTGGGCATAGAAAGATGGTTTGGTGATTAAGGCACTTGCCTGTGAAACCTAAGGACCTAAGTTCAATTCTCTAGGACCCACATAAGCCAGATACACAAGATGGCACACACATCTGGAGTTCATTTGCAGTGGCTGGAGGCCCTGGAGCACCCATTCTTTCTTTCAAAACATAAATAAATAAATAAAATAAACACTTAAAAATAAGTAAACTGATTCTTCTCTGTGCTTTGGAGGACTAAGCTTTCAGCGGATTCTACCCTGTCTGGTAGAAGCTCAATTGCCATTCCTGCTCCACTATGGAAGAAGCTAGTTCAGCCTCCACTTATGCATCTAACATTCCAGACGCATGCAGCACTGTGCACATCTGGTTTTGTATGAGTATTAGGGAATTGAAACCAGGCCAGCAGGCTTTACAAGCAAGTCCCTTTAAATGCTGAACCATCTTCCCAGTCCAAGACCACAATTGGCCAAAACTGCTTAATTATGCACAACTCTTGCTCAAGCCCATAGGAATGCCTAAAGATTGGGGTGATAGCTTGAATGCATTTTCACCATGACTTGTGGATGTTTGTTTAGGGGCTTACTTTGGCTTGACCCAATTTATTCTAACACCTTCCCACACACACCTCTCCCCAGAGTCAGGTCCCACACCTCCAGAAAGGCTCCTGAGAGGCTCTATCCATTGTGCTAAACCTCTAGTCACCTTAGATTTCAGTAACAGTGGAAAGTTCTGGAATAGTCCAGAAACAATTATATGTACACTAAAATATATATGCCATGTTTAGGGAGTACATGCCATGTTTAGGGAGTGGAGGAGACAATGTTCACCTTTGGATGCCATGCTTTGGAAGTAAGGATTGAGGATGTGATGTTCAAATTGAGGATGTGGGGGCTCAGGCTGAGCAGAGGTAGGGAGCTAAGTCACAGAGGGCCCTGCAATCAGGAGCAGGCATCGAGTTACCTCACAACCATGCAAGGACTTGGATGGGATTAAGTAGAACACACATATATATATACTGGAGGAATGGCAAGCAGATAAAGCTCTTGCCCTGCAATTGAGTGCCTGCATTCAGATCCCCAGGACCCACATGAGGCTGAGGCTGTAACACCAGCCCCTATAACCCCAGTGTGCCTAGAGTGAGAAGTGGGGCAGAGATATGAGAATTCCCCAAAGGCTTGTGGGCAAAATGACCTGGCGAATGCCACAGTGAATGAAGAGTGGCACCGGCTTGGCCTGTGAACCAAGGTCAGGACCCCTGCAGGAGGCCCTGTGAGCCACTGGGTGAAGCCGTGAAGGTGCAATGGAGACCTCAGGATTTGGAAATTCTAGGATGTGGAACAGCTGCCAAGGAAAGCTGTGGGCCCAGGGCAGATTCTGCCCAGGAGAGAGGCTATAGGCTGAGCAGCAGGAGGTAGCTAGTGCTACCCAAGCCTTTGGATCTCAGAGAATGAAAGCTGGAGTCCAAGATACCAGACACAGAGCTGAAAGATTTGATGTTTTCCTTGCTGGGTGTCTGTCCAGTTCTGGTCCAGTCTTTTCTTGCTATGCCTGCATTCCTGCATTTTGGAACATGCATGTTTACTCGATGCTATTATACATAGAAATTTTGCAACTTGTGTTTTGATTTTACAAGGCTCACAACTAAGGGACTGTCTTGCATCTCAGATGGACTTTGGACTTTTGAACTGTCTTGGGACTGGTACAGACTATGGGAACTTTTTTTTTTTTTTTTTTTTTTTTGAGGTTGAGTCAGACTCTAGCTCAGGTTGACCTGGAAGTCACTATGTTGTCTCAGACTGGCCACAAACTCACAGTGATTCTCTTACCTCTGCCTCCTGAGTGCTGGGATTAAAGGCGTGTGCCACCACGGCCGGCTTATGGGAACATTTTAAAATTTGAACTGAATGCATTGTGCATCATGAAATGGCCATGAGTCTACAGGACCCAGGGCAGAATGTGGTCATTTGAATGTGGAATGTCACCCATAGCTGCATGTGTTGGAATACTTAATCCCCAGGTCTTGTCACTCTTTGAGAAGATTGTTGAACCTTGAGGAGATACAGTCTTACTGCCAGAAATGTGTCGCTGGGGACTGGCCTTGAGTGTTACAGCCCAGCCCAGCTGGCTCTCTCTACTTCTCCCCTGCAGATGTGATGATGTGACACTGGCTGGCTGCCCTTCCATTATTTGCCCACCGTGGTAGATTTTCACTTGAAACTGTAAGCCCAAAGTAAACCCCTTCCTCCTTCTCTGTTACTTCCAGCTGGGTATTTTGTAGCAATGAGAAAGTAACACACACATACACATCTGAAAACAGTGTCTGATGTCTTAAAATGGAAAGGAAGCAAATAACTGAGGAGCCTTTCTGGGTGACCGGATTCTGCGCTGTGAACAGGGAGCAGAGGAAGGGATGAAGAAAAGGCAGGAAGATGCAAGGGGGTTGGAAAGAAGTAAAGACAGCAAGATGGGAGCCAGCGGGATTTCAGTTTCCATGTTTCCTATTATCCTACAGCAAGTGGGTCTCTGTAGTCCTCCCATGCTGTTCCACATTTTCCCAGTGCTTTAAGGCCTGCTATAACCATAACCACCATTTCTTCTGTAGCCTGAGGAGCATGCAAAATTTACAAACAGGAAAACTGAGTCTTGGAAAGGTTCCATGGCTAAGGGGGAAAAAAAAATCACTAGAAATCACCATGGTGGCTTGCTCAGTCTGTTTCCTGTAACGATAAAAGATAGCTGAGATTGGTTACTTCATAAAAAAGAAAGAAGAGGTTTACCCAGGTGTGGTGGCACATGCCTTTAATCCCAGCACTGGGGAGGCAGAGGTAGGAGGATCGCTGTGAGTTCGAGGCCACCCTGAGACTACATAGTGAATTCCAGGTCAGCCTGAACTAGAGTGAGATTCTACCTCAAGAAACAAAAACAAAACAAAACAAAAAAATCAATAAGGAAGTTTGTTAAATCATAGTTTGGTCTAATATTGGGCATCCCCACATGTCTGGCTTATGGTGAGAACCCCAGATGACCCAACAATGGCAGGGATACATACAGAAGGAGTGCAGGATGAAACAGGGAACGAGAGGGATGCAAAGGCCAGACCTGCTCTTTTGTTACAACTCAGTCTGGGAACTAATCAGAGCCGCATGAGAACTACAGCAATTTCTTCAGAGGATAGCTCTCCACAAGGACCTGATGAAGGTTCCACCACCTCCCAACACGACAACACTGAGGACCATGCCTCCCACTCAGGAACCTTGGGGACACATGCTAACTGCAATGGCCCAGATGAGAAATGACTCAGTCCTGACCAAAGCAGGGCTTACAGAGGAGAAAAGAACTGTTTGGGAGGTAAAGTTGTTGAAGAGGGAGATAACTCCTATATGTGGAGAAAAAGGGATGTGGTGAACCCTGGCTTCGATTTCAGAGGCAGTAGGAGTTTTGTTCATTTCCACTGGAAAAGACTTTCTTCAAAGTAACTCAGGAATTGCTTCTTGGTTGAAGTGAGAGAGAAGAGAGCTGGCTGGCCTTCCACACTTGTAACCTAGGCTTTGGGGAAAACGAACCCACTATTATTTAATAATCATAATAATAAATAGCTAAGGATATGAGAAAATTGTGATTGGGAGGATTAGTTTTACTACAAACCATGATGGGAGTAAGTAGCTTAAATTTAAATTCATTTCTTTTTCTTTTTGTTTATTTGTTTTTCTCTTTTAAGAATATTTATTTATTTGCACACTTGTGTGTGCACACGTGCATGTGTGTGTATGAGTGCACCAGGGTCTTTGCAAGCAAGCATCTTTAACAGCTGTGCCATTTCCCAGTCACCCCCCCAACTTTTTTTCTGAGGTAGGTTCTCACTATTAGCTCAGGTTGACCTTGAATTCACTAGGTAGTCTCAGGGTGACATCAAACTCACAACAATCCTCTTGCCTCTGCCTCGCAGGTGCTGGGATTAAAGGTGTGCACCACCACTCCCTGCTTGTTTTCCTAAGACAGGGTTTTGTTATGCATTCCTGGATAACCTGGTACTTGCTATGTAGCCCAGGCTGATCTTGAACTCACAGTGATCCTCCAATTTCAGCCTCTTGAGTGCTGGGATTATAGGCCTCCACCACCATGCCCATCCTTGGAGTTGAAATTTGAAATGAAAGCTCTGTTGGTTCCAGGCTTGTGCTTTTTCTGCAGGATGGCATCTGTTTTCTGTGTGCACCTGTGGGCTTGTCAGTTTCATGATCTCAGGAGTCTGCTCAGTTCTGTCTCATCCACTGAAGTGTCCAATGTATGAGAAGCTTGAGTTTTCAAAAATAAAGACAGAAAACTGAAGTTCTGGTTTGAAGACTAGATTCTAAATGCAGTTATTTCCCATTGCTGCTAAAACAAATTCCTTCAAATTTCACAGTTAAAAAGAGCACATGTTTATGGGCTGGAGAGATGGCTCAATGGTTAAGGCACTTGCCTGAAAACCCTAATGACCTGAGTTTGAGTCCCCAGAACCCACGTAAAGCCAGATGCACAAAGTGGAGCATGCACCTGGAGTTTGTTTGCAGCAGCTGGAGGCCCTGGTGTGCCCATCCTCCCTCCCTCTCTCTCTCCCTCTCTCTCTCTTCTTTCTTGGTTTGCAAAAAAAAAATAAAATGTAAAAAAGAGCATGCATTTATCACTTCTCACTTTCTGTACTCTAGAAGTTCAATGTGAAGGCCAGGGTGCTCTGATTCAATCATATGTTATAGGGACCTCCTCATCTTAAGGAGATGGATGGGAGCATGTTAGAAAGGTGTGCACTGCCTTTGACCATAACCTCCAAGAACAGCTCTTGGTGATCCAGTTTTTCTTGGCATGGACAGGAAGAACAATTAATCCGGAATTCAGAACTGGGTCTAACACCACCCCTGCTGTAGGTCAGCCACCTCGCGTTAATGAAGCACTTCCTCTGAGCCTCAGTTTACTGCCTCATGGGTACATCATGACGGTGAAGAAGTGATCTCTTAGATCCTTTCGGACTCATCATTGTGTGCGTAATCACTTATCTCTCTTTCCTTAATGCGATACCTAAGATTTCCAAGGTTTTTAAAGATGTTTATACTTTCACTCACCCAAGTGAAATCCAACAATTTGAGAATGGAAAATAGTATCATGTAACAGATAGGGAAATGGGTCATCCGGGTGAACTGAATTAGAAGAGAACTAGGAAATTCCCACCCAAATCACTGAAATTAAAGAATTTACAAATATTGGTAAAGATGGGAACAACCAGAACTCTCTTCATTTTCTCTGGAAATAGACTCTGTGAAAGCAGTGGAAGAAAACTGATGCTTCTCATCCTTGGAGCTAAGCACAGACATGTGACTCAGTATGATTGACTATTTATTCAACAACAGTGAGTGTATATGGCCACCAAGAGACATCATAACAAACCATTTATAACTGTCCCAAACTAGAAAGAGCCCAAATGCTCATCAATAGAAATAAACTACTTCTGAGATACTTACTCAATGAAATATCACACAGGACATACAGAATGTACTATTGTATCTCCCAGTTAACATGGACAAATTCCACAGACATAACATTGGACAAATAACACTGTCCGGTATGAGCTGCTTCTACATACATACAAAACCAATTTGTCATGATAAAGGTCACAGTAGGGGTCACTTCATAAGGGTGAAGATTGACAGAAAAGAGGCATAAGGAAATCTTCTGAACTGGTGGAAATTTTCCATGAGTGATTAGTTACCTGGGTCAATATGTATTTACGTATGCATGTAATGAGTGTGTATTCATCAAACTGTGCACCTTAAAGTTGTATTCTATTGTACTATAGATTATACCTTCATTAAAAAAATGAATAAGAGATCCTGTCTTAAAATGAAGATACAGAAAAGACAAGAAAAGAAAACAAAAAGAGACTTCCAGTTAAGATGGCGGCGTAGGTACCACGCCAAAGCAGCCTGGGGGGAAAAAAGACCAAAAAACCTCAGCAAAATACACACTTTTACTAAAAAATGAGGTGTATAGGAAACTGAAGCGGCAGCAGAGAAGTAGGAGAGATCCAGAGCATCCAGAGTCCTCACAGGCCGGCAAAAGAAGCCCCAGCAGCTCCGCCAACCGCCGCAGTGGCGGGGTGCACCAGAAAGTCACCAGACTTGGCTCCAGCCGCAGGAAAAGCCAGGTGCAGGAGCTTCCTCTCACACCGCGCTCTCCGCAACCCGGGAAACGTGAGGGGAGAGCGGCAGCGAGCAACGAAGGAGCAGACCGCGAGGTAGAAGAACACATGGAGCAGCGAGACAACCAGAGCAGCTGCGGCTCCCTCCCTTCCCCCATCGCCTGAGCCCAGCTCCAGCGAACAGAGCAGCGTCCCGGGACCCGACCACACCAACTTGAGCCGACAGCGGGACCCAAGCAGGAGCAGAGTTCAGCAGCAACACCAGCAGCTCTGGAACCGGTAACAGCGGCCCCAGCAGCAGCAGACCCAGGAACGGCAGCAGCAGCAGACCCAGCAGCAGCAGCAGTTCCAGCAGCCAGGCTTGGTTAGCCCCGCAGGAAAAGCCAGTGCCCAGCTCCAGAAATCACAACAGCAGCCCGAGGACCCAGGCAACAACTTGACTGAGACCAAACTCATCCAAGGTAACTGGGTTTGCACCAGGGAAGGGTCTCACTTGGTCACAAGCTGACTGAGATCCCTCAACAGACCAGAAATCTTAACCTCTGTGTTGATAGAGGATCTGGTTGTTATAATAACTACTCTGGCATACATACTTAGGGCTGTTTTTGACTGAATGGGTATAGTGTTCAGTTAACTTTTAGAATCTACCGGTGTTTTATTCCACTCAGCCTACTTGAATACTCCCATAGCAGGGAAACTCAACCCCTATGAGCACCTTTGTAGATACTCTCAGAGTCTTAAGAGCCACATCTAACAACTTAAGCTCCTACCCTGAAAATATATAACATCAAATCAATTGATACAGCTAAGAAAACCCAGCTAGCTAGAAAATCCAAGCATTAACATAATCCAAGATACAAAAATATATACATTATAACACAAGAAACACTAAAAAGCAAGATGATATAAATCCACCTAAAAGTATTAATGCATCAAAAATGACCTCCAGTGAGAACGAGTTAGAGGAAATGCCTGAAAAAGATTTCAAAAGAATGATTGTAAATATGTTCAAAGAAGTCAGAGAACAAGTCAAAGGAGTCAAAGAGGAACTTAAAGAGGAAATCAAAGGAATCAAAGAAGATGCAGGACACCAATTTCATGAAATAAAGAAGGCAATACAAGACATAAATAAGGAAATAGAAATAATAAAGAAAAAACAGTCAGAATTATTAGCAATGAAGAACATAGTTAATGAAATAAAGAACTCTGTAGAAAATCTCATCAGTAGAATGGATGAAGGAGAGGACAGAATATCTAAGCTAGAAGACCAGGTGGCAGATCTAATACAGGCCAACAAAGAGAAACAAACTTATAGAAAAGTAGGAGTGGGAATTTCAAGATATTCGGGATACTATGAAAAGATCAATTATTACAATTCAGGGCATAGTAGAAGGAGAAGAATTTCACTCAAAAGGCATAGTAGGTGTCTTCAACAAAATCATAGAAGAAAATTTCCCCCAAATTGGGAAAGAGCTGCCAATACAGATACAGGAAGCCTTTAGAACCCCAGCCAGACAGAACCCAGAAAGAAACTCTCCTCGCCATATTATAATTAAACTTCCAAACACACAAACCAAAGAAAAAATATTGAAAGCAGTTAGAGAGAAAAATCAAGTTACCTACAAAAATAAGCCCATCAGGATTACAGCAGATTATTCAACACAAACTTTTAAAGCCAGAAGGGCTTGGGGTGATATATTCCAAGTTCTGAAAGATAACAACTGTCAACCAAGGTTACTTTATCCTGCAAAGCTATCCATTCAAATAGACGGAGAAATAAGGACATTCCATGACAAAAGCAGGTTAAAGAGTATTTGAAGACAAAACCAGCTCTACAGAAAATACTTGATAGAATCCTCCATGCTGAAGAAAAGGAAAAGCACACATATAAGGAACCTAGAAAAAACAAGCAATACTCAAATACTAGTTAACACAAGAGAGCACAGGTAGAACCAGAACCACAAAAAAAAAAAAAAATGGCAAACATAAATACACACCTTTCAATAATTACTCTTAATATCAACAGCCTCAATGCCCCAACGAAAAGACATAGATTCGCAGACTGGGTTAAAAAGCAGGATCCTACAATTTGTTGTCTCCAAGAAACTCACCTTTCTACAAAGGATAGACATTACCTTAGGGTGAAAGGTTGGAAGATGGTGTTTCAAGCAAATGGGCCTAGAAAACAAGCAGGGGTTGCTATCCTAATATCGGACAGGGTAGAATTTAGTCCAACGTTAGTCAAGAAAGATAAGGAAGGTCACTTTATATTGATTAAGGGCACACTCCAACAGGAGGACATTACAATCCTAAACATATATGCACCTAACATGGGGGCTCCCAAATTCGTCAAACAAACACTATTAGAACTAAGGTCACAGATAACACCAAACACAGTGGTGGCGGGTGACTTTAACACCCCACTCTCATCAATGACAGGTCATCCTGGGAAAAAATAAACAGAGAGGCATCTGGACTAAATGAGGTCATAGAAGGAATGGACTTAACAGATATATACAGGACATTTAATGCAAACGCTGCAGAATATACATTCTTTTCAGCAGCACATGGAACATTCTCTAAAATAGTCCATATATTAGGGCACAAAGCAAATCTTAACAAATTCAGGAAAATTGAAATAATTCCTTACATTCTATCTGACCACAATGGAATTAAACTACAAGTCAGTAGCAAGAAAGGCTATAGAGCATACACAAAATCATGGAAACTAAACAATACAATACTAAATGATGAGTGGGTCAATGAAGAAATCAAAAAGGAAATCAAAAAATTTATAGAGTCAAATGATAATGAGAACACAACATACCAAAATCTCTGGGACACAATGAAGGCAGTTCTAAGAGGTAAATTTATAGTCTTAAGTGCCTATATTAAGAAATTAGAAAGGTCACAAGTAAACGACCTAATACTTCGCCTTAAAGCTTTGGAAAAAGAAGAACAAGGCAAACCAAAAATCAGTAGATGGGAAGAAATAATGAAGAATAGGGCAGAAATTAATGAAATAGAAACAAAAGAAACAATTCAAAGAATTAATGAAACAAAGAGTTGGTTCTTTGAAAGGATAAAAAAGATTGACAAACCCTTAGCAAATCTGACCAAAAGAAAGAGAGAAGAGACACAAATTAATAAAATCAGAGATGAACAAGGTAACATCACAACAGATTCCAGAGAAATTCAAAAAATCATAGAGACATACTATAAAAGCATATACTCCACAAAGTATGAAAATCTGGAAGAAATGGATGATTTCCTTGATCTATATGACCTACCTAAATTAAATCAAAATGAGATTAATCGCTTAAATAGACCTATAACAAACATGGAGATCCGAACGGTTATCAATAATCTCCCAACTAAAAAAAGCCCAGGCCCAGATGGATTCACTGCTGAATTTTACCTGACCTTTAAGGAAGAGCTAACACCATTGCTTCTTAAGCTTTTCCAGGAAATAGAAAAAGAAGGAATTCTACCAAACTCCTTCTATGAGGCCAACATCACCCTGATACCAAAGCCAGGCAAAGATAGAACAAAAAAAGAAAATTACAGACCAATCTACCTCATGAACATAGATGCAAAAATTCTCAACAAAATATTGGCAAACAGAATACAAGAATATTATCAAAAAGATCATTCACCCCGACCAAGTAAGTTGTATCCCAGAGATGCAGGGATGGTTCAACATACACAAATCTATAAATGTAATACATTACATAAACGGGTCGAAGGACAAAAATCACATGATCATCTCATTAGACTCAGAGAAAGCATTTGACAAAATCCAACATCCCTTCATGATAAAAGTCCTACAGAGACTGGGAATAGAAGGAACATATCTCAATATAATAAAGGCTATTTATGACAAGCCTACAGCCAACATATTACTAAATGGGGAAAAACTGGAAGCTTTTCCACTAAAATCAGGGACAAGACAAGGGTGTCCACTGTCCCCACTTTTATTTAATATAGTTTTGGAAGTCTTAGCCATAGCAATAAGGCAAGAGACACACATAAAAGGGATACAAATTGGAAAGGAAGAGATCAAGTTATCATTATTTGCAGATGACATGATTCTATACATAAAGGACCCTAAAGACTCTACTAGCAAACTGTTAGAGCTGATCAAAACCTACAGCAATGTAGCAGGATACAAAATAAACACACAGAAATCAGTAGCCTTCATATATGCTAACAACAAACACACAGAGGATGAAATCAGAGAATCACTCCCGTTCACAATTGCATAAAAAAAAAATAAAGTACCTTGGAATAAACCTAAGCAAGGAAGTAAAGAATCTCTACAATGAGAACTTTAAAACACTCAAGCAAGAAATTGCAGAAGACACTAGAAAGTGAAGAAACATCCCTTGTTCCTGGATTGGAAGAATCAATATTGTGAAAATGGCAATCTTACCTAAAGCAATCTACACATTTAATGCAATCCCTATCAAAATTCCAAAGGCTTTCTTCATGGAAATAGAAAAAACAATCCAAAAATTCATTTGGAATCACAAAAAACCTTGAATATCTAAAATAATACTGAGCAACAAAAATGAGGCTGGTGGTATCACCATACCTGATTTTAACCTATACTACAGAGCCATAGTAACAAAAACAGCATGGTACTGGCACAAAACCAGACATGTAGATCAGTGGAACAGAATAGAGGACCCAGATGTAAGCCCAAGTAGCTATAGCCACCTGATATTCAATAAAAATGCCAAAAATACTCATTGTAGAAGAGACAGCCTCTTCAGCAAATGGTGTTTTGAAAACTGGATATATATCTGCAGAAGGATGAAAATAGATTCTTCTCTCTCACCATGCACAAGAATTAAGTCCAAATGGATTAAAGACCTTAACATCAGACCTGAAACTCTGAAACTGCTAGAGGAAAAAGTAGGGGAATCCCTTCAACATATTGGTCTTGGCAAAGACTTTCTGAATACAACCCCAATTGCTCAGGCAATAAAACCACAGATTAATCACTGGGACCTAATGAAATTACACAGATTTTGCACTGCAAAGGACACAGTGAAAAAAGCAAAGAGGCAACCCACAGAATGGGAAAAAAATCTTCGCCAGCTATATATCTGATAGAGGATTAATATCTAGGATATACAAAGAACTCAACAAGTTAAATAATAAGGAATCAAACAAGCCAATCAAAAAATGGGCTATGGAGCTAAATAGAGAGTTCTCAAAGGAAGAAATACGAATGGCATATATGCATCTAAAAAAATGTTCTATGTCACGAGTCATCAGGGAAATGCAGATTAAAACTACATTGAGAGTCCATCTCACTCCTGTCAGATTGGCCACCATCATGAAAACAAATGATCATAAATGTTGGCGGGGATGTAGAAAAAAAGGAACCCTTCTACACTGCTGGTGGGAATGCAATCTGGTCCAGCCATTGTGGAAAACAGTGTGGAGGTTCCTAAAACAGCTAAAGATTGATCTACCATATGACCCAGCTATAGCACTGCTAGGCATATATCCAAAGGACTAATCTCATTTCCTTAGAAGTACATGCTCAACCATGTTTATTGCTACTCAATTTATAATAGCTGGGAAATGGAACCAACCTAGATGTCCCTCAACAGATGAGTGGATAATGAAGATGTGGCACATTTATACAATGGAGTTCTACTCAGCAGTAAAGAAAAATGAAGTTATGAATTTGCAGAAAAATGGATGGACCTGGAAAGTATTATACTAAGTGAGGTAACCCAGGCCCAGAAAGCCAAGCGCCACATGTTCTCTCTCATATGTGGATCCTAGCTACAGATGATTGGGCTTCTGCGTGAGAATGAAAATACTTAGTAGCATAGGCCAGTAAGGTAAAAAGGAGACATAAAGGGTAGAGAAAGGAAGGGAGGAGAATACTTAATAGGTTGATATTGTATATATGTAATTACAATGATTGTAATGGGGAGGTAATATGATGGAGAATGGAATTTCAAATGGGAAAGTGTGGGGGTGGGGAGGGTGGGAATTGCCATGGGATATATTTTATAATCATGGAAAATGTTAATAAAAATTTTTAATTAAAAAAAAGAGAGAGAGACCAGGCTAGAAGGCACAATTCTTCACCAAACGGCCATGGACTGCCTGGGCTGTCATTTGTGTATAATGGTGGTGGTCTCATCTCAAGTCTGAGCTGGGTTTCGTATGCTATTTCTTTCTATACTTTCTATACTGTCAAGGCTTTACATCAGAGAAGTAATGGTTTTACATAATAAAGAGCAACTTTAAATTAGACCACATCAAGATTGTAACTCAGGTGTGATTTTAAAGAACTCCATGGTAGAGAAAATCATCTCTTTTATAGCAAAAATCAGTCTTTAATTTTCTTTTTTCTTTCTCCCAAGTTTTGTCTTTAAAGTGTCTGAGGTTGGAGAGATAACTTGGAAGTTAAGGCACTTGCCTGAAAAGCCTAAGGACCCATGTTCAACTCTCCAGATCCCATGTGTTAGCCCGATGCATAAAGGCAAGGCAACCGCAAGGTTGCACATGCCCACGAGGTGGCTCAACATCTGCAGTTTGATTTCAGTGGCTGAGGCCCTGATACACACATTCTCTCTGTGTGTCTTTGTCTCTCTCTCTCTCTCTAAAATAAAAAAAAATATTAAAGTGTCTATTTGGTTTTTAGCAAGGGACATCCTTGTGGTGAAGAAAAAGGTCAAAGGCTTTAGAGGGTGGAGGACAGCTGCAAGGGTGCCCTGCTGAGGTCTGCATGTTGTACATGAACATGGCTGGAGCTAAAGAGTGCTGATGGACGCTAGAGGTTACGCACCATACAAAGAGGTAAACTCTTTTTCAGAACCACGCTTATTATAGTCACGGGATTATGCTTAACTTGGTGGATACAATTTCCACTGAACATTTCCAAAGAACTTAAAAGAATTTTTTTAAGAGATTATACTCTTTTATTCCCTCTCCCTTGTTTCTGTTTCTCTGGGGCCCTCCTCCGTGGCACTGTGGGATTCATTGTGGGGTCATGAATGCTTCAGTAACTCCCAATGGGGTAGTGGGGAGACCCTGCCTCAGGGTATTTCCACCCACTCTGTTGGCTCCTGCAATCTTTCTGCCTCCTCCTCTGAAATGTTCCCTGAGCCATGGCAGTCCTATTGGCCTGATTGAGTGCTGATTTCTTGTAGTCTCTGGTTTTCTTCTTTGATAGGTTGTGCTCAATCCCTGTGTTTCCCATTGTTACCCTGGAGCTGATTGTCAGGCTAACAGTAAGGACAGTGTGCATGGCACGGCTTCCACTGCAAGTTCTCCCGGGCCCTGCAGATGTGCAAGAGATGGCAAGTCTCACGGTGGGCAGTCAGTTATCTTCTTATCAATGGATCTCGATTCTCCTCTGTTTTCTCTGCCATCTGTAAAATAAAGCAGGTTCTCCAACCCAGAGTGAGAGCAGCTTCGGTTAAAGGAGACAGGCAAGAATATATGAGAGTTTTGGTGTGAAAGCCCACTCTTCTTCTCCAGAGAGTAGAGAGGGCTTCTCTCTGAAGTATGAGTTTCCTGACTATGGGATTCTGACTTGGTTTCCAGTACCAGATATGAGTTCTTTCCCACTGAGCTGGCCTCATGTCCAATCAGAGAACAGTTGTTTACCTGAAGAAGCTGTGTGCCCTTATTGCAAAAGTGTGTGTACTTCTTGTCTGGCTGGTTGATTTCATAGTCTGCAGGGTCCCCTGCTTATTCATACTGTTGGTGACTGTTTTCTTCCAGCAGCTCCCACAGTGCTTTGCAGCAGTATGAGGACTACCCAAGGAGCCTTTTTCCTCTTTGGTTCCAGCATGGCATTCTGATGTCATGTGTCTGTCTCCTGTGGTGTCTTCAGCAATAACATATTACCTTTTAGTCCAAAGAACTTTTTATTGAGACATTTTTTATAATACGTGGATGGCTAAGAGGGGTAAAATGATTCAGCATGGCCTGATGGCCTCCATGTTGGGTAGGAATTGCCTTGATTGCCCCTGAATCACCCTGCTCTGTTTTCCCCACTTGCTTTACCAACATACTATAAATAATCAAAGCCATTAGAGTGGTATGTGGGTCTCAACCACCAGACCCTGGTGCCAACCATGCCGGAAATGGGCCTTGCATCATCTTTGGCATTAGCTTGAGATAAACCAAGTACATTCCAGCACAGATTAAAGTCACTTTTGACCCACACTCTGACACAAATCTCAGATCCATCTGTCTGCTACCACCTAAGCCCTGACTGTGTTTGTAAGCCCCAGTGAGTTGTGTTTTGTGCAATCCTAGATCTATATGGCTCTTTAGTCTCATGGGCACTTGTGGCCAGAGCTTATACTCTATAATTGGGTGTTTCTATAGCAAGAGGTTAAAACAACACCCCAGGAGGTACAGAAGTTATTTTCTATAAATCATACTTAGTTCCTGCTAAATTCACCAGTAATTGACAGGGAAGAGTGAAGAAAACATAGTTCCCTCTTTCTGGTTTAGAAAAGGATACGATTCTAGCTAAGTGGAGATCAAGTTAAGAGTTAGCATAACAATTCTTTTCTCCCAGAGTGTGGAAGAGAAAAGATAGCTGGAAGCAGAGAAGTGTCTCTTTGTGCTCGTGGGCACTCTCCCTTCAGACGGTTCAGAAAAGCTGAGGATGGCAAGTGGGAAGCTGCTGGCAGCGAACACGAGTGACACAAAGTCTCCTTGACAGCCAGATAAGCAGGTGTGGTGGTAGCCCAGGGGAAAGACCTGCGCGTGGAGTTTAGGTTTGAATCAGCTGATGAAGAGTAAGTGGAGGACAGGGAGAAAGTTCCATCTTGCCCTGCAGTGCCTGTCCTGGATCTAAGATGTGCTAAGGTACTGATAATAAGCACTAGTCTGTGAACCACCTGCATCCAATAGAGAAGGTATGGGCAATGATGCTCAGGCCTCGGCCACAGGTTCTGACAATGCCAAGTTGCTGTCTTAGTAATGGTGCTGATCCTAAAGGACCCATTCAGAATTCAGGCATGGCAGTGTGCTCAGTCATCAAGAAACAAGAGCAAAGAGTCGCAAACTTGTGCTATACAAAGGGCAGGCGCAGGAGGCTAGGAAGATGGCTTAATGGGTAGTCACTTGCTCTAAAGCACAGACTCCTGTAAGGTGCCAGTAGGAAAATAAACCACTTGTTTCTAATGGAAGTATTACAAAATGAGCATATCCTTGGTCAAGCAATATATCTCCAGAAGTTTATATTTCGAAGAACATTGTGTGGCTATAGAAGGATATTTGTATGATAATATTTACTATAGCACTGTGCAAAATTTAAGGAGAAGGATGGGCTGGAGAGATGGCTTAGTGGTTAAGGCTCTTGCCTGTGAAGCCTAAGGGCCCAGGTTTGATTCCCCAGTACCCACCTAAGCCAGATGCATAAGGTGAGGCATGTGTCTGGACTTTGTTTGGGATGACCAGAGGCCCTGGCACACTCATTTTCTCTCTCACTCTCTCAAATAAATTAAATTAAATTTTTAAAAATTCAAAGGGAAGGAATGGGAGAGAAAAATACTTAGAGAATCTTAATGTACAAGAAGACAGGATTAGTTAAGTGCACTATCACACATACACACACACACACACACACACACACACACACACACACACACTGCAGCCATATTTTGATGTGAAGGGATGAAATGAGTATTGGGCATAAGGTTCAATTTCATCCTGAGTATGAGCTAATAAGTGGTCTGCTACTGTTTCATAGGTGTTGGCAGAAGGCATAGAACTCCTGAATCAGAGACAAAGGGCACTTGATCCTGTGCCACCACAGCAGTGTGAGAATCAGCACATCTGCCTCAGTCAGCATGGGGAAGCACCACCAGCCCAGGTGAGCGATGGGCAGTTAGCCTGCGTAGCGTTCTGTGGGGGTGGGTACAAGTACATGAACGCTCATTCTGCAGTGGCGTCAAGAGCTCAGGCACCCACTGTCTTATTGCCAGCAATAAGCAAGCCAGTCCTTCATCCAGGGACTCATTGCCCATCCTTCAGGGTCAGTTGTTATACAAGTAACCTGAAACGTGGCATTGCATTCTTTTTGTTTTTATATTTTATTTTTTGAGGGGGTGGTTTGAGATAGAGTCTCGCATTAGCCTAGGCTGACCTGGAATTCACCACATAGGCCCAGGCTGGCCACAAACTCACAGAAATCCTCCAACCTCGGCTTTCCAAGTGCTGGGATTAAAAATGTGCACTGACTTCCAACTAAGATAGTGGCATAGGAACCATGTCAAAGCAGCAGCTTAGGGGAGAAAAAAACAAACAAACAAAAGCAAAATACACTAAAGTGGAGGTGTATTAGAAATGATCAATCACAGCAGAGAAGTAGGAGAGACCAGACCATCTGGAGACCATAGATGCAGGCAGAAGTGACTCCAGCAGCAGCAGCAACACCACCACCACCAGGTTTGTGTACCTGCAGCAGCCAGGCTTGGCCTGTCTTGCAGGAAAAGCCAGGTGAGGGGATTTTCCACTAATACCAGCCTCCTTGCAAAGTCAAAAAATGTAAGTGGGGGACAGCAAGAACCAGCAGAGGGGCTCATGTGGAAGACGATAACTTCAGTCACCATCCACAGCCTCCCCTCTTCCCACCACCTGCACAAGCACCAACAGGCACCTGGGGAAAGGAGCTCACCTACACAGCACCTGGCACATATGATCAGAGCAGTGACCCACCGACCCAGACAGTGTACCTGAGCCCCCAGTGTAGCAAAGAGGGACCAAAGGTGGCACGCAGCATAACTGAGACCAAAACCATCCCAAAAGGTAACTGGATTACACCAGGTCAGTACCCGCCAAAACAGCCTGGTATATAGGCTTGCATTGGAAGTGCTAATTGCCCCTTCCACGTCAGGGTACATTGTATGTTAAATCTGATGTATGGTTGGATTTGCCATTCTTAAATAAGCTATATTTTGGTCTTGTCATTTTTTTGCTTCCTGATTTATAGTGCCTTTGTCTCCTCTTCTGTCATTCATTGGGGAAGGGTCTCACTCAGTCACAAGCTGACCTTGGAACCCTCTACAGACCATAAATCTCAGCCTTCCAGCTGACAGACTTAAGGGTGAAGGACAACACACATCCTTAGGGACTGTGACTTTGTTAGAAGATCTGGTTGTTATAATACCTACTCTTGCATAAATATTCTGTGCTATTTTTCATTAAATGTATATATTACTTAGTTAAATTTTACAAGTTGCTTGTATTTTGTTCCACCCAGCCTTCTAGAATACTATCATAGCAGGCAAACCCAACACCAAGAGTAACTTTTGTAGCTACTCTGATAGTGTTAAGAGCCACACCTAGCACCTTAAGCTCCTATCATGAAGATATATAACATCAAATTGACTGATACATTGAATAATACTGCAGATAATTAGAAAATCCAAACTTTAAAAAACCCTACATTATAATACAAGAAACACAAAAAAAAATCAACACAATTTCTATAAATCCATCAGGAATGACCTCCAGTAAGACTGATTTAAAAGAAATGCCTGAGAAAGATTTCAAAAGAATGATTATATATATGGTCAAAGAAATCAAAAAGTAAATCAAAGGAATCAAAGAAGACACAGGAAACCATTTTAATGAAATAAGGAAGTCAGTACAAGACATGAATAAGAAAATAAAAATAATAAAGAAATACCAGTCAGAAATACTAGCAATGAAAAACACAGTCAGCCAAATAAAAAAAAAAACTCTGTAGAAGGTCTCACCAGTAGAATGGATGAGGGAGAGAACAGATTATCTAAACTAGAAGACCAGGCAGCCGATCTAATACAGTCCAACAAAGAGAAAGACAAACTAATAGGGAGGTATGAATGTGAATCTCAAGATATTTGGAACACTATGAAAAGATCAAACATAAGAATTCAGGGTACAGTAGAAGGAGAAGAATTTCACTCCAAAGGCATAGTAGACCCAATGAAGACATGAGAAGCCTTTATAACACCAACCAGACAAATCCTGGAAAGAACCTCTCCTTGCTATATTATAATTAAACTATCAAATACACAAACCAAAGAAAATATATTGAAAGCAGTTAAAGAGAAAAATCAAGTCACATCAAAGGCAAGCCCATCAGGATCACAGAAGATTACTTAACACAAACTTTAAAAGCCAGAAGGGGGCTGGAGAGATGGCTTAGTGGTTAAGCGCTTGCCTGTGAAGCCTAAGGACCCCGGTTCGAGGCTCGGTTCCCCAGGTCCCACGTTAGCCAGATGCACAAGGGGGCGCACGCGTCTGGAGTTTGTTTGCAGAGGCTGGAAGCCCTGGCGCGCCCATTCTCTCTCTCTTCCCCTATCTATCTTTCTCTCTGTGTCTGTCGCTCTCAAATAAATAAATAAATAAAAATTAAAAAAAAAAAAAAAAAAGCCAGAAGGGCTTGGAATGATGTATTCTAAGTTCTGAAAGATAACAGCTGTTAACCAAGGTTGCTTTCTCCTATAAAGCTATCCATTCAGATAGATGGAAAAAATAAGGACATTCCACAAAAAAAGAAGGCTAAAGGAATATTTGAAGACAAAACCAGCTCTACAGAATGTACTTGAAAGGATCCTCTATGCTGAAGATAAATAAAACCAAACACATAAAGAACCTGGAAAATACAAACCATACTCAAATACTAGTTAATACAAAAGAGAAAAGGTAAAACCAGAAAAACGACCAAATAAGAAAAATGGCAAAAATATATACACACCTTTCAATAATTACTCTTAATATCAACAGCCTCAATGCCCCAACAAAAAGACATAGGTTTGCAGACTGGGTTAAAAAGCAGGATCCTTCAATTTGTTGCCTCTAAGAAACTCACCTTTCTACAAAGGATGGACCCTATCTTAGGGTAAAAGGTTGGAAAATGGTGTTTCAAGAAATGGGCCTAGAAAACAAGCAGGGGTTGCTATCCTAATGTCTCAGGGTAGACTTCAGTCCAGCATTAGTAGGAAAGATAAGGAAGGTCACTTTATATTGATTAAAGGAACAATCCAACAGGAGGACATTAAAGCCCTAAATATATGTGCACCTAACATGGGGTTTCCCAATTTTATCAAACAAACACTATTAGAACTAAGGTCATACATAACACCAAACACAGTTGTAGTGGGTGACTTCAACATCCCACTCTCATTGATTGACAGGTCATCCCAGCACAAAATAAACAGAGAGGCATCTGGATTAAATGAGGTCATAGAACAAAGCAACGCATGTGTCTGGAGTTTTCTTCCAGTGGCAGGAGGCCTGATGCACCCATTTCCCCCCTTGAATCAATAAATATCTTAAATAAAAATTAAACAGAGACTGAAGGAAATTCCAAGGTTTCCTGCATTTCTGTATCTCTAGGCTGAAGAAGTCACTTTCCAAACACAGTACCACCCTGTAATAATACACTTGCAATGACATGCAATAAAATATGAATCATGAGATTTCATGGCAAGCAGGAGCAGGGGAGATGGCTCAGTGGTTAAAGGTGCTTGCTTGCAAAGCCTGCCATTCTGGATCCAATTTCCCAGCACTTACGTAAAGTCAGATGCCAAAAGTAACATATGCATCTGGTGTTTGTTTGCAGTGGCAAGAGACTGTGGCATGTCCACACCATAGGCACACACACACATCTAAACAAATAAACATATTTTTAAAGTGCTGTGGAGATTTCTAAGTGGTTACAAGTGCTTATTTGCAGAGCCTAATTGCCCAGGTTCAGTTCCCCAGTATCCATGTAAAGACAGACGAACAAAGTGACGTATGTTTCTGGAGTTCATTTTCTGTGTCAGGAGGCGTTGGTACATCCATACTTTTCTCTCTCTGTATCTCAAATAAATATTTTTAGGTAGTTATCTATTTTAGAGAGAGATGGAGAGAAAGAGATAGACAGAGAGAGACAGAGAGAGAGAGAGAGAGATGGGCAAACCCCAGGTGCATGCACCACTTTGTGCTTTCAATGGGTACTAGGGAATTGAACCCAGGCCATCAGGCTTTTCAAGGAAGCACCTTTAGCTGCTGAGCCATCTATCTCTTTAGCCCCTTAAAGAGAGTCAGTGGTGGTGGTAAATACCTTTAATCTCAGCACTCAAGAGGCTAAGAAGGAGGATCACTGTGAGTTTGAGGCCAACCTGGAACTACAAGAGTGAATTCCAGGTCAGCTGGGGCTAAAATGAGACTCTGCCTCAAAAACAAACAAATAAAAGAGATGTTATGACAAAAGTATTATGATTTCTATCCAAATTTAAAGATTTCACTGTAATGTATGATGCACTTTAAATTATGTCATGTTCCCCAACAGACATCTGACTGATAATCACTTTGATCGGTAATGGTAGATTTTAAAAGTCAGTAGTATTCTTTGGGGTCCTGGCTCTCAGGGGATCAAGACTGGCTTTTCTGACTGTTCCTAAGTGTAGCAATTGTTCATAGAAAGTTGCCAGAAAGCTCAATTCCATCCTTGTTCCATTAAGTGCCAGCACCTGGGCTGGGGTGCGGGTACATGCGGTGTGGGGTCAGTAGCCTGGAGTCTGCTTTCCACCTCCCAGTTACCAAACAGAAAAGCAGCAGCTGGACTCGGTGTCCAGGACTGTGGCGTGCTGGAAGGTGATCCCCACACAGGAACGCAGAGAAAGAAGCCAAGGACCCCGCGCACAGACCGCCAACAGCACGCCCGGAAATGATCGCCAGCTCTGGCAGCCAACACACAGGTGCAGGTGCCAGGCTTGTCCGCGCAGTCGGAAACCCATGCTCTCCACCAGTTACTGTGCCAGCGCTGGGCTCCTGCCCACCCTCCTTACGGCCCTGGAGAAGCTGGCTTGCAGAGTTCCTGAGCTTGTGTAGCAGCTCAGAGGGTGACCCGGCCAGATGAACTCTTAAAGTCCCTTTGGCGCTCCATCTGCCCCCCAGTGGACTTACCACTGGAGGCTCGCTCCGTGAATCCGTCTTTGTAGGAGTCCTCAGGAGTATTTCAGGCGTGGGCTGGGCAGAGCAGTACAGTGTCTGGCAACTGCTGCTTCCTGAATACCAGCTTGCTACAATTCTTTGCCTGGGAAAATGACCTGGAGCAAGAACCCCTGCCCTTTCTGTTCTGCAGCTTCCTGAGAGGACAGCTGATAACTTCACTTGCATGGCCAACTAGAAACTGCAAACCATCAGTGAAAACTAAAGAAGTCCTATTTGCTATCGTCAGTCTTAATTTTTCTTTTGTCATGAGAGTGCTATATACCCTACTCCTAGATGCATTTGACTAATGTCTTCAGTGCAAAAACACCTTCTAGACCCAAGCACATCTTGGATGGGCCTGTACCTTCCACAGAGTCACACCCAGTACCTGTCTTGATGAATGAACAGACGAAACATGGAAGCACTTCTTTTCAGAGTATGGGTGAGAAACTGCACCTTCCCCTCAATGTGTCAACATGGATTATAAAGACTTTGCCCATCTATAAGGGACAATAACCTGTCCAACAAACTGCTCTTGCCAAAAAAAAACAAAAAAAAAACCTTGAATTTCGTCTCAGAAACTGGTAAGATGGCTCAGCAGGTGAGAACACTTGTTGCACAAATACACAATCTGAGTTCAATTTCCAGCACCTGCATAAAAAGCCAGACATGACTGCAGATGCAGATGCACCCAGCACTGAGGTGGGTGAGCTGGTCTGAATGTGAAGTGTCCTCATGGCCTCAATGTGTTTGGGCGCTTCATCCCCAGTTGGGGACATTGTTTGGGAAGGTTGTGGGCCTTTGGGAGGTGGAAGCTTGCTAGGGGATGTGTGTCACTGGGGCAGGCCTTGGGGCACTGTAGACTTGCCCTGCTCAGTCTGCTTCCTCCTTACTGGTGTGGGAGTGTGATGCCCGCTGTCTGCTCCTGCCATGCTCTGCCCACCATCATGAAACTTCCCCTTCAAACTGTAAGCCAGAAATAAACCTTTTCCTTTCATAAACTGCTTCTGGTTGGGTATTTTGTCCCAGTAACAAGAAAGCAAGTGCTACAGGGGGCTTTCTGGTCAAAAAGTCTATCTGAAAATGGCATGAGCTCTAAGTTCAGGTAACCGATGATCTTCTCTGATATGTGTACACATGGGACACATCATCCACACACATACCCAAAAAAACAAACAAACAAAAAAAAAAAAACCCACCCTTTACAAAAGTATAAAAAGCAAGAAAATTACTCATTTTCAAGTCTTTTCTGAGTTTTAGGTAACTAAAGGCATTTGACAGTGATAGATATTTGGTCTGGAAAGACATTGAAGTGCCCTTGTTTCTTAGACTTCACTGGGCTGGTGAGCCTTGTCTGTCAGCAGGAAAGAAAACAATGCAATCACTCTGTAAAGTAATGTAAAGGGCTTTGGGGCATTAGAAGAATCAAGGACTATAGGCAGATTATATTATATTCAAGAAAAATAAGTTTCTTTTTGCCACGGTGGCTGCAGAGCTTATTTAGTGTCTGACAATTGCTAGAAAGAAGGGGAGAGAACAAAATGAAACCATGAATATTTCTCACTTCATTTAAATGTTTTCCAGGCTTTGAGTTTCATGTAATTTCTTATAGGCTTATATCTTGTCTCTCCAACTGGAAAGGAGGAAGGTGGAGAGAGCAAGATCAGAGTGAGAAGGGCTGGGTATCGAGCTCAGTGACAGAGCAACTGCCTAGCACACACAGGGCCCCAGAGGCTCTTCAGTACCCCAAGGAGGGCAAGAGATCAGAGTCAAACCTCTGTGCATTTATGGTCAAGTAGGCAGAAATGAATAACACATAGCAAGATAAAGTTAATTTCTCAAACATAAACCTAGTTTATGTATTCCTCTCCCACCTCAGCAATAGCTTGCATGATTAGAGAGCAGTGTCTCTGCCAGGAAGCTGGACTTAGACCCAGGCCATGGAGACATTTTGTTTTTATCTTGTGAGTGTGTGTGTGTGTGTGTGTGTGTGTGTGTGTGTGTGTGATGTGCATGCCACAGTGTGTGTATGAAGGTCAGAGGATAATGCGATTTTAGACCTTGTCTTCCACCTGGTTTGAAATAGGGTCTCTTGTTGTTCACCACTGTATGTACCAAGCTGATCCATGAACTGCTACAGTTCTCCTACCTCTGCCATCCATCTTGCCATAAGGACCCTATAATTACAGTTGCGTAATCTGTAATCCTAGCTTTACATGAAATTTGGGATATGAATTTATGTCATTGGACTTGCACAGCAAGTCATGTTACCCATGGAGCCATTTCCCTGGACCCCAAGAAGACTTTTCTCACAGAATACTACTAGCTGCTGCCAAGCAGTGTGTCCAGAAGACAGAGGTAAAGTGGCCCTCAGCCCCCCAGAATATCTGCATGTTTGCCGCTGGGTGACTGACACGTCGTTTCTAAACTTTGCAATTAAAATGGGTTGAGAGTGACTTAATCTCATTAATTCTCTCTCTTTCTTTTTGTCTAAATAACATACACTCTCCTATGATCCAGGAAGAATTATGAGAACTTTAGAAGTAAGTATTATCTCCTGCAAGGAAAATTCTACTTAACAAGGGTGAGGAGTCCTGAATTCTGTCTAGACCTCATTCCACAGCTGTGTGACTTTAGATAAGCCAAGATATACATTGCTATTGGGTGATCTGCGGTGTGACCCAAGTAGTCAACATATGATCCTAAAAATCTCTGAGCATGTGGAATCCTAGATCAGGAGTTGGAAAACAATAGATAGGCCAAATCCACCTCCACTACCTGTTTCTTTCAATAAATTTTTTTTTGAGGCAAGCCCAACAGACTGGCCTTTTTTTATGAGAGAGAAAGAGAGAGGGAGGGAGGGAGAAAGAATTGGTGTGCCAGGTCCTCCAACCACTGAAATCGAACTCCAGACACATGCGTACTCTTGTGCACAGGTGCAATCTTGCACACTTGTGTCACTTTGTCCATCTGGCTTACATGGGACCTAGAGAGCCGAACATGAGTCCTTAGACTTGCAGGAAAGTACCTTAACTGCTAAGCTATCTCTCCAGCCCTCAGTAAAGTTTTATCGGTACACTGTCATAACCATTCAGTTACATATCATTTCATGTTACAATGGCAGAATTAAATATTGCTAGAGAGACCAAATGACCCACAAAGCTGGCAGTATTTATCAGGTAACCCTTTTTTAGAAAAAAGTTAACACACTAGACTCATGCACTGACTCCCATTGACCCAATCCCCACACAGTTTCTTTGCAAAAACCTAGGGTGCTGGAGTGAATAAGTAATCATCAGATGCATTTGGAATATGAGGCCGCATGGTAAGAGTACCATAACATGGCAACAGGCTAAGAAGCTGCTTTCTGAAGAAATTCTGCCCTCACCCAGCCACACAGAGCCAAGCGGATGCTGCCCACAGTACTGAGTGGTCTTCAATTGTTATTGGTGCTCCTGCAGAGCAGAAGTGGAAACAGCTCAGAGGCCTCTGGCCAGAGTAAGGTAGTTATACCAGTTACCTTCTCATTGCTATGAACATATATCTGACCAGAAACAGCTTATGGAAAGGGAGGAACTTTAATTTGGCTTACACTCCAGAGGACAGCTTCCATCGTGGCAGGGAAAGTGTGGCAGGAGCAGGAGGGTGCTATCATCTTGCCACAGGAAGCAAAGATAGTGAAAGGATGCGCAGCCATAACCATCCCCAGTGATGCTCCCCCTCCAGAAAGACTCCACATCCTAAAGGTTCTCCAACCTTCCCAAACAGTGCCAACAGCTACAGATTAAGGATTAAACATATGCAGCTGTGGCGGACATTTTACATTTAAACTGTCACATTCTACCTCTGGCCCTCATAGACTTGTGAACATCTCATGATGCAAAATGCCTTCAGTCCAATTTTAAAAGTCCCTGTGGTTTTTGCCAGTCCCCCAAATCATTCAAAAGTCCAAAGTTGTTCTGAGACTCAAGATAGTCTTTAAACTGTGAGCCCTGTGAAATCAAAACACAGGTTTCATAATTCCAACATATAATGGCACAGAGTACAATCCCACTTAAAAAGGGAGGACTGGGGTCATAGCAAGGCAAGATTGGACCAAAACAAGTCTGAAACACCAAATTCTATAGCTCCATGTCTGACATCTGGGACTCATGATGAAATCTTCTGGGTTCCAAGACATTTAGGCGGCTCCTCTGCACTGTGCTGTCTGTAGTCTAGATTCTCCTCTAGCCTGCAGCTTTCCTTAGTGGCTGTCCCATGGTCAAGACATCTCTAACATCTGGGGAACTCCGTTGCAACTTGGGGTTCATCTTCACAGCTTCATGTGGTGGCTGCACGGGGCCTCCTTGCAGGGATCCCAACAGTGCTGATTCACATTGCTTAGCCTCAGTGGCTCTCTGGAACCATGGTTAAATACTCCATTTTACATTCCTCATGGCAATGCTGTCAAGTTTAGCTACCAGATCAGGATAAAGCCTGGCACCCATGGAACCCGGCTGGAGCAGCTTCAGCCTGCTGGCCTTGGGAAGCAGCACCTCCTTTGGTATTCTTCCTCAGACCTCCTTTCAAAAGAATTTACGTTCTTCCTGCCTTGAGCCTGCAGTGGGTTTGTTCTTACCCTCTGGGCATCCTTCCTATCGTCCCAGTGCAGAAAAGTTGGTTTATCCTTAAGTGTGGTAATCTCTTTAACAATTACAAACCAGGCCTAGTGGTGCATGCCTTTAATCCCAGCACTTGGGAAGCAGAGGCAGGACTCCTGTGGGCCAGCCTTTGACTACAGAGTGAGTTCCAGGTCAGCCTGGGCTACAGTGAGACCCTACTTTTGGAAAAACAATTACAGCCAAAGCAGAAGCAGCTACAGTTTCTGTGCCTGGGGCTTTCAGCTTACATTTCTTTAGATGCCAAACTTGACATTTTCATGTCTTTTTGTTCTGTATTTTACTCTCTTTCATTGTAGATCTGAATCAGAGAATATAAGAAAAGCCTCTACACAGACTCAATGCTTTTCTGCCTTGAAATTTCCTCTGCCAAACACATTAGTCTATTATTTTTTAATATTTTATTTATTTATTTAGCTAGTTCAGAGAGGCAGATAAAGATAGAGAGGGGGGAGAGAGAGAATGGGCATGCCAAGGCTTCTAGGCACTGCAAATGAACTTCAGATGCATGCACCATCTTGTGCATCTGGCTTACATGGGTACTAGGGAATTGAACCTGGATCTTTAGCCTTCATAGGCAAGTGCCTTAACCACTAAGATGTCACTCCAGCCCCCTCTATTACTTTTAAATTCAGCTTCACTCAAGTTTTCAGAACATGGGAAGAATGCAGGCAGTTTCTTTGCCAGAATATCACATGAACTGTCTCTAGCCCCATTCCCAATAGAGTCCATAGTGCTTCTGAAACCTCTTGAGCCCAGTCTGCATAGCCTACATTTCTCACAGCCCTCTGGTCTTCCAAACTCCTACCAGTATATTGCTTTAAGCTCTGCTTGTAGCATTGTAGGGCTTTTCTAGGCGTCCATGTTCCTCTCACATACCAGTTCCAAAAGTCTAAGAACCATACATTTATCACAACAAAGGCCCCACCACTCAGTCACAATTTTCTATCACTGGAACAAATTACCCATCTAGAAGTAGTTTATGGAAGGAAAGAGGTTTAATTTGGTGACAGTTCCACAGGGTAAGTCCATCATGGCATGACAAGCCATAAGTGGCATCACAATGATCACATCAGCAGAGAGGAAGTAGAAAGAGAGAGCATAGGATGTGAAGCTGACTGTAATACCTCAAGGCCTGCCCCCAGTTACATACTTCCTCCAGGAAGGCTCTACCTAAAGGGTCCACAACCTTCCTGAACAACACCACCAGTTGGAGATTAAGTATACAAACACGTGAGCCTACAGAAGGAGTCATTTTCTCATACACTGATTCTCATTGACTGGAATCCCAATCTTTTCAGTTTATCAAAAGCCCATGGTGCTAGAGTGAATGAATAATCATTAAGTACATCTGAAATGTGACGACATGTGGTAAGAGCATCTTATCCTAGCAGCAAGCTAAGAAGCCGCTTTCTGAAGAAACCCTGTCCTCACTCGGCCACGCAGGACCAAGTAGACACTGCCTCCAGGTATCATTGACGTGCCCGCAGCATGCAAGTGAGAACAGCTCACATGTCTCCTTGCTATTCTGCCGTAGAGAATCTTCCTGTAATAGTTCTCTGGATTTGAAAGAACTTAGTAATGTGATGATTACCAAGCTTGAGGACAACACGTGTGAAAATCCTGTTGCACTTATGAAAATGGACACTTTCCCACTAAAATAACCTATACAATTGGTAAAGATTTCTTCTCTTGGTTTCTGGCATGTGAGAGTTGGGCGGGACTTAGGACATGTCTAAACTTAGTCCAGGGAAGCAGAGGGGTGGTTCAGGTCATCTTATTGGTTAAGGGTGGAGACAGATTCAAGTCTGGTCCTCTCACTTTGAGCCACCACTTCTACTCCTCACGTCATCACCAGCCACCTAGGAAGCATCTGCGAGGCACCAGGGACTTCAGTGGCAGCCAAACGTATAGTCATTAACAAGATACGTGCCTGCTAGTATGAGCCTTTCAAGGGCCAGCTATAGCTTAGATACAGTGTCTATATGATAAAGTTTACAGCTGTGAAATGTGACCCCTGTGATAAGATAAAAGGACAAAAAATTACAGAGAAATCCTGCTTGCCTATCTCATTGACTTTGACATTTCTAGTACATAAAACAATTGTACATCTTACAACAGATTTAGATTTAATAGTATAGAGTAGAAAAGGCAGTCTGGGAAGACTTGTTTCTTGAAACCAAGTCCTGAAGGCTGAGAAGGAACCAGATATACCAAAAGCAAAGGACGTTCTAGAGAATAGGATCAACAGGTGCAAAACCACAAAGGCAAAAGGAAGCTTGGAGCCCTTGAGAAACTGGGTGGAAGTGGAAGGAGGAAGGAGGTCTCAGGAGTGCCTAGAAACGTGGATGGGAAAAGATCACTCAGGATTGTTGGCTGTTTTCAGAACTGAGGATCAAACCTAGGACCTTACACATAGGCTACGCGAGCACTTTGTCATGGAGCCATATCCCCCCAGGGGTTCCACAGCTATCATCCGGAAGTTGGATTTAAACAGGAGAGTAATGCAAACAACTTTGTAGTCCTAATAGATTATCTTTCAAAAATGGGAAATATAACATCTATGCAATTCATGGATGGGGCAAGGTCAGAACTGGGTTTCTAAACCTAGTCCAAGAACAATTTTAGCAGCACAGGCAAGAGATGGTTGGGTTTCCCCTGGCACATAGCAGCAGAGTGGGACCAGGGACACGCTGACCTGGGAGCTGCTCAGTGCCCCGCACAGATCCCCCCTCGGCTTGGTGATAAGTGTGTGGAGGTGCCTGCGAGCGAGGAGTGAGGAAGCATGGTTTGCTGGGGTGCGGGGGGGGGGGGGGCTGGAGAAACTGCTCAGCAGTTAAGGCACTTGTCTGGAGAACGGTTTTCTGTAGTTAGTCCCTGTGAAGATTTTTTTTTTTTTAATTTAAGCCTTTTCAAGTTATGCTTGAACCTCTGGGGGATGGGGGAGGGAGAGAGCAAGGTCCAAGGTGAAGGGGTGGAATGACCTCCATCATGAGCCCTCGAAGAGGTTCTTAGCAATTATCAGGATGTAAGGGAATGACGTGTCTTTCCAGAATCCCTAGGCCCCAGAATAGTCCACGGCTGGGACCCG
The DNA here is from genome assembly GCF_020740685.1 of Jaculus jaculus. Taxonomy (NCBI): domain Eukaryota; kingdom Metazoa; phylum Chordata; class Mammalia; order Rodentia; family Dipodidae; genus Jaculus; species Jaculus jaculus. The sequence continues at coordinate 39,469,534 of NC_059103.1, forward strand.
TGTGTGGGCAGCTTGGGCTCCGCTCTTACCGCCTCCGCCCTCAGCTTTCTCCCTTCTCCGGGCTGCTGCGTGAAGTCACCAGGAGAAACCTCGCAGAACGCTCACCGCCCTCCACCCCTGCTGCCTCCTCGGGATTTCAAAGCCGTGGGTGTCGATGAATCTAAGTTCAGATGACTACAAGGGAGCCACGTGGATGTTCCCGGAGGTGGGTGCGCGGGGTGCGGGCCTCCTACAGCCTCGGCCAGGGCTAAGAGGCTGTGCCAAGCTCCCCGAGCCCGCCTGGGCCAGCGGAGCAGCACCGCCTCCCGCCTGCTCATTCCACAGCGCCTGGCTCTGCCTCCCCGTCGTCTGGCACTCGTGGGACCACAGCCAGCGACACGGCGATGAATCAGGGGTGGAACCCTGCTTGCTGTCTTCAAAAATATCTGCTCCTGTGTATTTTGAATTCCTCTGGCATTTTTCATCGTCTCTGCTCACTTAGCATTTAGCTTCTGAAGATGCCTAAAGTGTTAGGTATATTTCACAGCTCCATGCCATCTTTCTCCAACAACACAGAAAATTCCTGGGGACAAAGCCCATGTCAGCTAGGTCATTCTCCTGCAGGGAGCCATACCCAGGTGCCATGCGGAAAACAGGCCTGCACTTCAGCAGAATGACCCAATGCGTGATGGAAGATTCCCAGAGCACAACATGTCTTTATAATTCACATCTCATCATTGTGGCTCCAAGGCACTTGGCCTTGAGACATCAAGTTAAAGAGAAAAGAGAGAAGCTAAGTGTAACTCAGGTAGTGTGGTAAAGTGGACCCCCAACCCCATCCTGCGCAGTATTGACATCCAAGGGGGGAGGAGCTTCAGGACATGAATGACTTCCACCTCATGTCCAGCACTAATCCAGAACAGTGATCAACTGGAGTCCTATAAAGAAAGGTCTATGGGCCGGGCGTGGTGGCGCACGCCTTTAATCCCAGCACTCGGGAGGCAGAGGTAGAAGGATCACCGTGAGTTGGAGGCCACCCTGAGACTCTATAGTGAATTCCAGGTCAGCCTAGGCTAGAGTGAGACCCTACCTCAAAAAAACAAAAAAAAAAAAAAAAAAGGTCTATGGGGCTGGAGAGATGGCTTAGCGGCTAAGGCGCTTGCCTGCAAAGCCTAAGGACCCAGGTTCGATTCTCCAGGTCCGACGTTAGCCAGGTGCACAAGGTGGTGCATGCGTCTGGAGTTAGTTTGCAGTGGCTGGAGGCCCTGGTGAGCCCATTCTCACTCTCTGGGTCTCTCTCTCTCTCTCTCTCTCTCTCTCTCTCTCTCTCTCTCTCTCTGTCTCTCCCTCTCTCTGTCTCAAATAAATAAATAAAACAGATAAATTAAAAAAATGTTTTAAAAAAACCAAAAACAAAGAACTCTGAGGCTGTACCCATGAGTGGTGGCAAAGATCACTGGCAAAGAGCACCATTTCCAGGATCCCAGAGGAAGGAAGGAAGAGCATGCACTAGCCCCTCTCCTCTGGACAGTGCTGTGAGTTTGGAGTTGGCTGAATGAAGAATTCATGGTTCTAGAGCTCCACCTATGAGGAGCAGAAGTAAAGGTGAGGAAAGGGTCTTCCCTTCATGCCAATTTCCTGGCCTGTTTCAGGAAACTCATCACACCGTGGATAGCTTTTTATTTTTGGGGGGGGGGGGGTTGACATAAACATTGATTGGGACAGGTCACAGGAAAGCTTGAACTATTGGAGTTCACCTTACACAACACAGATACTAAGCTCTTGGCAACCAGACAGATTCTAGACCTCACTCATTATTGGAGCTGAGTGTTTTGATAGAATTGGAGTTCTGTTCTGGTCTTGTACATGAGGGTAGACCTCAGTGACTCCCAGAAAGCAGCAGTTAATAAGCATTTAGATCCGGTTTACAGCATTTTTAATGTAGATAAGTATAATGGTCTCCCTGTCCCCAGGTGTTTTTCAGTCCAATTCAATCATTACTAATGCTCCCTCCTAAGAGACCCTTTTAAGATTATTCAGTTAGAATGTGGTGCCACATACCTGTAATCCCAACTATGCAAAGGTGGAGGCAGGAGGATCGAGAGGCCAAGGTCAGCCTCCGCCATATAGAGTTGAGGCCAGCCTGGGCTACGGGAAAACCTGTCTCAACAACAACAAAGAGAACAAAAAAACAAACAGCAGCAGCAACAACAAAAGATTCCGCAGCAACTCCCCTTCAGTATACAATAGAACCTGAGCTCTCTGGGACACAGGCTTCATCACACATACCAGTCTGGGTCCCTGGCCCTGTGAATCAGAATGTTTGCCAGTTCCTCCTAACACCTCCATTGTAGAAGTAATGGTTTTGGTACAGATTTTTTTTTTTTTTTTGTCTTTCTGTGTTTATTGTAACACTAGCCAAAGCAAACCAAGATAAAGAATCAACATACATGTCCGTTAGTGGGTATGTGGAAAAATACAACAGAGGAATACTGTTCAGACATAAAAGAATGAAATGTTGTCATTGGTAACAATATATAAGAAAGCTGAAACCAGGGGATATGATGTTAGGTGAAAATAAACAGTCAAAAATACACGATCTGGGGCTGGAGAGGTGGCTTAGCAGTTAAATGCTTGCCTGTGATGCCTAAGGAACCAGGTTTGAGGCTCGATTCCCCAGGACCTGCATTAGCCAGTTGCACAAGGGGGCACACATCTGAAGTTCGTTTGCAGCAGCTGGAGGCTCTGGCGTGCCCATTCTCTCTCTCTCCCTCTTTCTCTCTCTGTCTGTCACTCTCAAATAAATAAATAAATAAACAAAAAAAGAAATTGACTGATATGAGTGGAGGGAGGCACAGAAAAAAAATGAAATCTTTGCGTGAAACTGCTACCTGTTCAGCTGCAATGGAGAGATTACAATCATTGAGATTGGTCCAGCTGACCTGCATTGGAATGGTGGGAAGATGCAGTCTTTTGAAGGGGTCTGAATGCTGAAGGAATGTTCTGTTCTTCAAAGTCTGCTTCATTTCCCCCTGGATTGACAAATTGGCACCCCACCTGGTATTATGGAGTATAAGAAATGCAAGAAAGAGAGGGTCATTGAATTTGCAACACAGTCTTGTCTTTTGGAAACAGCCATAGACAGTGTGAAGCAGGTCTGCTAAGGATTGCCTGGATGCAGCCCTGAGGGTGGGCCATGGGTTGCAGTGGAGACTCGGTGGAGATGTCGGGACCATGAGATGGCGGCTAAGGAGAGATGCTGGCCCTGGATGAAGCTTTCCAGGACTGTGAGTAACCTAGCTAGAGGAGCTGAATTAGAACTCTAGAGACTTGTTGCTGGTTCGAAGTATTGGACTTGGAGATTTGTCACTGACTAAAATTGTTGGATTTGGAGCTACAGAGTTTGATGTTGCCCTGGTTGTTTTAAATCTTGTGTTGATTGAATATTTCTTTGTTATGCCCAGTGCCATCTTTTGCAGTGTGAATGTTTATTCTGTGCCACTATGGGTTTGGGGGGAATATTTTGGTATTATGGCTCAGTTAAAAAATTATGGGGATGTTTGAACATTATTAGGATTCATAAAAAACTATGGGGATTTTTTAAGTTGGACTGAATGCATGGTATTTTATATGTTTTATGGTTATCAGTTTATGAGGGCCAAGGGCAGAATGTGGTGGTTTGATTCAGGTGTCTCCCACAAACTTAGGTGTTCTGAATGCTAGGTTCCCAGATTATGGAGATTTGGGAATTAACAACTCCTGGAGGCAGTATATGGGCAGGCTTATAGGTGTTATAGCCAGCTCTCCCTTGCCAGTGTTTGGTACACTCTTCTGTTGCTGTGGTCCACCTGATGTTGGGGGGGAGGTGATGTCCACCCTCTGCTCCTGTTATCATTGTCCCCTGCCATCGTGGAACTTTCCCTGGAGTCTATAAGCCAAAATAAACCTTTCTTCCCACAAGCTGCTCTTGGTTGGGTGATTTATGCCAGCAATGCAAACCTGAATACAACATTATCCCTTTTCTAACATGAAGCACTGTTGTTGTTGACAAAAAAAAAAAAAAAAAACAAAAAACTATCCCACACATAGGTGGATGTGCTGGCACACACCTGCAGTTCCAGTGTCGTGGGTGCCTGGGGTCCAAGAGAATCCTGAAACCCAAAACTCTAGGTTCATTTTAAATTTTAATCAACAAATTGCATAAAAAAAATCCTGAAAGCCAGGCATGGTGGCGCACTCCTTTAATCCCAGCACTTGGGAAGCAGAGGTAGGAAGATCACCGTGAGTTCGAGGCCACCCTGAGGCCCCATAGTGAATTCCAGGTCAGCCTGGGCTAGAGTGAGACCCTACCTCAAAAAACCAAAATAAATAAATAAATAATTAATTATTAAATTATTATATTTGTTGAGGGAAGTATAGAGCCAAAGAAAGACACCTATGTGACTAGAGATCCCACGTGGACCTGGGAAAACCATGGGGAACAAAAGAGAGAGAGAGAGAAAAGAAAGAGCTCCTGCCATGTGGGAAGCTGGAGGGAGTAAGGAGGCCATGTGGAGAGTAAAGACTTGGGGCCTCTCCCCTCGGCTCAGCCCTGACTGTAGCCCAGTCCTAGTCAAGGGAACTCTCACCCCCAGCTGGAAGTTCTCCAGGTGTCAGGCAGCTCTGAGAGCGTGCCCTCCCCTTACAAAGGTATTTATAGCCTTAGTCATGGGTTTTGTCTTCCTGCTCAGGTGAACCAGAGGGACAGCTGGTTGGTTAGGGCTAGAGGCTGTCTCAGGAAGAGGCTAGCCCTGACACCAAGTTCAAATGTCTGAACTTGACCAACCATGTTTAAATCTTACAAAAGACCTTTGTCCTAGGAGAGGTTCTGGTTGTTTGTGGAAAAACAGGTCTAGAGAACTAGGCGAGAGATCATCTTTGATTTCTAGCAAGTGCAGACCATCCTGCCTTGTTTACTTTTAGGAGCCCAGACACCCTCCCTGTCCATCTCACCAGCACATAGAGGGCTAAGGTAGGAGGATCACTATGAGTTTGAGGCCAGCCTGGGGTTACAGAGCGAGTTCCAGGTCAGCCTGGGTTAGAGGTGAGAGCTTGCCTGGAAACATAATGCTACCATACTTATATGCACTGCGCTGCCCTGCGCTCTCTGGTCACTGCCACATTCTAGACATCCTCCTTAATGGCTTATGTAGGCTTACTTTATTCTCTTTAATGAATGAACTGTGTTCTACTGCTGAGTGTACACAAACTATCTATTTAATCTACTCCTGGTGGACATTTTACCTGATTACTACTGTTGTATATTAAAGATAAGCCTTGTCCAAAACTAATGTTTGTAAAAGATGCCAGCCCTGACACCTGGGAGTTCGCCTCTAAGCCCTTGAAATATTGTGCCTGATAATAGTGTCCCTGTTTACCTAGAGGCCTGGGCCATGACTGGTAGAGTTCAGCAGCAATGTGATTGATGGTGGGACACCTTGAGTCACAGAGATACCAGCTCCAGACTGGCAGGTTATTCAGTCATATCTGCTTGGCGATACCCCCATGAAATCCCTAGACATCAAGGTTTGGATGGGTTTCCTTGCTTGGCAGGGCTCCATGCATATTTCACACATTGTTTCTGGGAAAAGTGAGTACTATCTACATAACTCTTCTAGGAAAGGATTGCCAGAAGCTCTGCCCTTGGTGTATTTTACATCCTGTCTCGTCATTGCCTTTGACCTGAAATAGTTAACATTACAAATCATGCTTCCCTCTGCAGAAGTATTCCTTTCAAATGGCAGCAGAATATTTCTGCATGGACAGAAAGTTACTAATACATTTCCCCAGTGATAAAAATCATTTCTGCTAGTCCTTAAAGCTTAGACCTACATTGCCCAATCAACTTTAAATACACCGATAAGAAAAGCCAATTGTTCTGCCTCAGTTTAGGGATAAGTAATTTTCTTCTAAATTGTAATTTTTAAAATTGAATTACTATAGCAAAAATGAGGTCAAACCATAGAACTCAATGTAAGGACTTTCTGTGACTTCATCTAACTCATCACTCCAAATCAGTGTGCTATCTTCACAAAGACAGCGCTGTTGGTCAAATTTCCTAGTCTTAGTGTGGGATTTGTCTTGAATACCTATCGTCCCTTAAAGCCAGTGATTCTACTAGACTTAGGTAATAGGGACCGCAGCCTTGGTACTAGACTTTTGAGGACCCACATATCACAAACACACAATCAAAAGTGTCTGCCTCAGCCTCATTTTATGCGTATTATTCAGTTTGAAGACTATGGAGATGGTTTTGTCAAGAAGGACTTATTTTACTTAGCAGTTTGTTAGCTCAATATTCAAATATTTATATCAAGTGGCACATGGGCCTCCACTGTAACCTTGTCCTAGGATCTAAAGATGTCATTAGTGAGCTTGCCCGAGACTTTGGGTCACCTAACTGTCCAGGCTAAGGGAGTTGGTACCTATAGTTCTTTCTTAGAAACTTCTAAGGGGGAGCTTTGAACCTTGGAATTGGATCACTTGAAGCAATAGAAAGTAGTAGCCAGGTTGCTTGAGAGGCAGACAGTCTGCCATTTCTCCTTGTCACACGTGTCCTATGTGGCCTAGGACAGATTATTTCATCCCTTTGAGGTTCTATTTCTTCATCTAGAAAATGGAAGTAGCATCAATCTCATTCAGTGTCTATAATAATTAAGCAAGAAAAAGTGCCCACACAGTTCCAAGCATTAGCAAACGAATGACAAATTGCCTCTGTGGTACTGGTATTATTGCTTTTCTTCTCTCTGCTCTGACCACCCACACCATGTTGAAAGCATTTAGAGTCCTGAGCATATCAGTGAACAGCCCCCTGTTCTTCAACTAGAAAGGATCCTCCCCACATGGACAGTCAGGGAGAAGACGCCCTGGTGTCAGTCCCCCCCACACACACCTTAAGTTAGAGGGACTCCCACTGTCTTTTTTTTTTTTAGTTTTTCAAGGTAGGGTCTCACTCTGGCCCAGGCTGACCTGGAATTAATTCACTATGTAGTCTCTAGTCTCAGGTTGGCCTCAAACTCATGGCAATCCTCCTACCTCTGCCTCCCCAGTGCTGGGATTAAAGGCGTGCGCCACCACACCCGGCTTCCACTGTCCATTTTTAATGTGAATAAACCTAGATCACTGGGAGCAGAAAATCAGGGAACTCAAAGAAGATATAGACTTCTCCTCGGAACTCTCAGGGAGACTCCAGCTTAATGTGGTAGAGGCAGCACAATTTTGAGAGAACTGAAATTCTAAGTTTTTCATGGTCTGACTTTATCAAGTACCCTCAGATGTGCCCACCAAGCTTGTTGGGAAACCTTAGAAAGAGAAGAAAGGTCTCCACCTAAAGGGACTTGAATTTTCCTGTTAAGAGACCATCTCATTGTCATAAATGGCTCAAACTACCCCAAACTCAAAAGAGTAAAACCAGTTTGATGTCATGCCTCCAACCCAGTGTGTGCCCTCAGGGAAAGAATGACACCTAGGAAGAAACCAAAGGCCTAGCTTGGAGACTCCCTGAGTTTTCTTTTTCTTTTTTGTTTTTGAGGTAGCATGGCCTTGAACTCATGGTGCTTCTTCTACCTCTGCCTCTCTAGTGCTGGTATTAAAGATGTGTGCCATCATGCCTGGTTCCCACAAGATTTGATAAGAAGTCTAAAATATCCTTTAATCATGAAACCATCTACTTTACCAGGAAATGTTTATTAAGAATACTATATGAGAAAATTCTGAAAGGGGACATGTTTCCTATGATAGAATATCATTCTATCTTATATAACTGTTCAAGACCTTTAAAAGCTCAGGAAATATAATGAGCATATCAGAATTTCTGTGCATGTGAAAAACTCTTCTTTGAAGAGTGGAGACAGAAAAAAAGAAGCCAAGAGATGGGAGGAGCTAACACAGATTTATACATGGTTTCTTAAAATGGAATAGATGAGAAAAGTACTAGGTGGAAGTTGGCAGAGCTGAATTATGTCCCAAATGTACTGTGTAGGGTGTGGGTACGTCACATCACCTCCCTAGACGTCATCATCTTTTTTGTAAAATGATCATTTTAAACAAAGCAATTTCTAAGAGCTCCTGCCACCATAGATGTTCCATGAGCCGCTGCGCAGCCACTGCAAATTTCTCAGCAGGCTCTTCTGATCTTAGAGGGCCTTGTTGGTGTCTCCCCACTTAGGGGAATGCCCTGAGGCCTTTTGCCATTTTAATGAAAATCCTAGCCTGTTTGAAAGCTCTTTCTATCAATTCTTGTCCTGATTAATATGGACAGCCTCAGGCTAGAGAGATGGCTTAGCAGTTAAGCGCTTGCCTATGAAGCCTAAGGACCCCAGTTCGAGGCTTGATTCACCAGGACCCACGTTAGCCAGATGCACAAGGGGGCGCAAGTGTCTGGAGTTCCTTTGCAGCCGCTGGAGGCCCTGGCATGCCCATTCTCTCTCTCTCTCTCTCTCTCTCTCTCTCTCTCTCTCTCTCTCTCTCTCTCATTGCCTTTCTCTCTGTCTGACACTCTCAAATAAATAAAGAAAAATAAAGAAAAAAAATTTTTTAAAAATAACATGGACAGCCTCAATATTCTCTGTCACATAATACATCTTTTTCTATCGTGGAGATACACAGTTCTCAATGTCTGATTATTTCCCAATTGTTTTGAATGCTTGACATACCTTTGAGTGTCAAGCTGTAGATCATTTAAGGTCAAACATTTAAGCCCAAGAGCGCTTCTTCCGGCACTCTGCCAGATGCCACCAGCCATGCCTCCATATGGTCTTGTGCCCTGAGTGTGGCCTTGCAGGCCAACACATTCTGTTTGGAAGTAACAGAATCCAAATGTCAAGTCGCAGTGTGCTAGCTATACATTTTTCTGACTGCTCTCCTGTCTTGGTTAAGAACTATGCTTCACGTTGTTGATCTACATCCCCGTGAATCTCAACTGCAAGAGTGGGCTTAGTTTAGTGGTGATGAGGATGATGACAGACAAGAGTCAACATTTACCAAGCACTGTGCCACCTACAACTGTGATATGAGAAACATGTCTGGTCATTGTTCCCCACTGCTGGCACACGGCTCCTAAAACCACTGCAGTTTTCTGAATGATGGGGTGCCTTATCACTCATAACCAGCCCTTTCTTCTACATCTGAATTTATTCTAAGTTGGTAACTTAGGTTGGGGTCCCTAGATAACCTCAGGTGGGACAGGTTACCAGAAACACCAAGTGGGTGGAAAGTTCAGCCCCATCCATTCACTTCCCCTGGAAGGGAAGGGCATAGACTGGAGGCTGAGCTCTATCAAAACTGCTGGTTAACTGATGAAATATGAGGAGCTTCTATTTCCCACTGAAGTTTGCTTTTGCCCAATGCACAACATGTCAGTCACTGAAAGGACACATTTTGCAAACAAGAAAGGGTATTTTTCCCCCAAGATAGTCAAGTGTGAGGAGGAGGAGCCCCAAGTCTCAAGTCTGCCTCTCCATTAACAGGGTGGTCTGAGGCAGGGGGACAGGTGATTGGAGGTAGGTAAGTGACTTCACAACTTTACCAGAAGTCTATGCATTTACAATCAAACTTCCTATCTCTTCAAAGTGAGGCAGGACAGAAAGAAAAATTTAAGAGGAGATGAGAAAGGAAAAGTCCCTTACTCTTGTCTGCTTTATCTCTCTTGCTAGCTCACTAAGAGTCAAGATTTTTTTTTTTTTACTTTTTTTTAATATTGTTTTGTTCATTTTTTATTTATTTATTTGAGAGCGACAGACACAGAGAGAAAGACAGATAGAGGGAAAGGGAGAGAATGGGCGTGCCAGGGCTTCCAGCCTCTGCAAACGAACTCCAGACACATAAGCCCCCTTGTGCATCTGGCTAACGTGGGTCCTGGGGAACCAAGCCTCGAACCAGGGTCCTTAGGCTTCACAGGCAAGCGCTTAACCGCTAAGCCATCTCTCCAGCCCCCCCCTTTTTTTTTTACTTTTTATTGACAACTTCTATACATCCAGAAGAGTCAAGAATATTGACACAGATGACCAAACCTGGCCAAAGACCTCCTCCCTGTACAGAAACAATATTTCTTTCATTGAGAAACACCTCAAATAAGAGTATTAAGATAGCCAATAAGCCATATTTAAGGTCAAATCATACTTCTTAAGTCTGGGGAGATGACTTAGGGGTTAAAGGCACTTACTTGCAAGCCTGCTGACAGGAGCTCTGTCCTCCCCAACACTCACAGAAAGCCAGAGGCAAAGTGGGGCACAGGCTTTTGATCCCAATGTGCCTGCAGCAACAGGATGTGCAGCCAAGAGAATCTGGACGCTTAGGAAGCTAATCTGGCATGGGCAGAGGAACAAGACAGGCCTTGTCTTTAAAGCAAGATGGGAGGGAAAAAGACACCTTGGTGCTGTCCTCTGACCTCCACCAGCATGTCATGGCGTGCATGCACCCATATAGTCACACACAAATAAATAAATAAATAAATAAATAAATGTATATCTTAATCCCTTTGTGCTTTTGATTTTGACCTTATCAGTACCTCTTTCTGCATCTGTGAACCCAAACAATGCACCTCATAAACTATCTTACAATCTCATTTACAAAAAGATATGAGAAATAAGTAAACCAGCTTATAGTTCACTTAATTTTAAGTGACGTAATCTTTAAACTCAGTGACGGAGTTATAGATTACATCCTTTGAATAATGTAACTTCAAAAGCCGGCGGGGGGGAAAAAACACATATAGCTATTAAGACATTTCAGCCTCTTTTCTTTTTCTAACCACCTCCCCCCCTTGACTCTATCTTTTTGAGTGTGTGTGTTTTTCTTTGCCTAGTGGTCACACTTTGCATCACATTGATGAATCCTAACACTCTTTGTGCAGCACAAGTCAAGATCCTGGCTGTACCCAAGGAGAGGCCTCTGAGGAGAGACCTGCAGGCTCTATGAAGGGGAAGTCAAATTGCACCGCCTCTGCTGGTGACAAGAGGACCCATGTGAACATAGTGGTGGCATTAGCACATTCAGAAGGTGGAGTTTGGGGCTTTCTTTCCTTTTTATTTAATTTTATTTATTTGACAGAAAGGGCGGGGGAGAGAAGGAGAGAATAGGCATGCCAGAACTCTAGCCACTGCAAACGAATTCCAGATGCGTGCGCCGCCACTGTATGCATCTGGCTTATGTGGGAGCTGGAGAATGGAACGTGGGTCTTTAGGCTTCTCAGGCAAGTGCCTTAACGGCTGAGCCATCTCTCCATTCCAAGTTTTGGGCTTTCTAATGTCTAATGCTTGTATAGGTCCAAGTGAAGGCTCAGTGGTTTCAATCAGCTTGAAACTGAAAATCACTTTACTCAGTGAGCTCCTTTCTGGCCCATCCGCCAGAGGTGTTCTCTAGAGCGCAGCTAATGGAGTGTAATCTTCCGCTAGGTAACCTCTCAAATTGGTGGCAAAAGCGAGGGACTAAAAGCCAGTGGTGCTAGGGGTCTTGTTCAGGTCCTCCCTGGGTTTCACTTCCAGGTAGAGAACCCAGGGAAGGTGCTCTGCAGACGACACCCTCCTGCCCTAGAAGCCATTTTTTTTGTTGTTCATTAATTTATTTATTTATTTGAGAGCGACAGACACAGAGAGAAAGACAGGTAGAGGGAGAGAGAGAGAATGGGCGCGCCAGGGCTTCCAGTCTCTGCAAACGAACTCCAGACGCGTGCGCCCCCTTGTGCATCTGGCTAACGTGGGACCTGGGGAACCGAGCCTTGAACCGGGGTCCTTAGGCTTCACAGGCAAGCGCTTAAGCGCTAAGCCATCTCTCCAGCCCCCTAGAAGCCATTTTTAGCAAAAGGCCAAACCTGAGGAGGGGGTTGTGGGAACCCCAGAGGTATAAACAGTTGGTCAGAAGTCAAGCATTCTGGAATGGAGGCAGTCCTGTGAGACTGAACTCTTTCTTTTTAGATCAATAATGGTCTTTCATTTTGAACATTTCTTTCCTTCTTTTTCTTAAACGTTTTATTGGTAAGCTCCATACGTATAGAAAATGTTTATGATCATAGTCCCCTCCCACCACTCGCCTTTGCTCCCCCTCCACTGATTCCCTTCTTTCCAACCAGTTCTGCTTCTATTTTGAGCTCATAATCTTCCTTTTATCATTTCGGTCTCGTGTGGTTTGGTAGTTTGAACCTATTTCCCCCCAATAGGCTCAGGTGTTATTGAAATTGAGTTTTCAGGGCTAGAGAGATGGCTTAGCGGCAAAGGCGCTGACCTGCAAAGCATAAGAACTCCTGTTCGAATTCTCCCCACACAGCAAGGCTCAACAGCGACGCAAGCATGCAATGTCGCCCATTCCCACAAGGCGGCGCACGCGTCTGGAGTTCCCATTCACAGCAGCTCCAAGGCTCTGGAGGACCCATTCCTTAGCTCTCCCTCTGCCTTCTCTCTCAAAATAAATAAATAATTTTTCTTGCCATAGTTTTTTCTTCATTATTATTATTTTAGTGTTAGAATACAAAAATAATGGGTTTCGTTGTGACACTTTTATGCATGTGTACCATTGTGCTTTGCCCATATCCATCCCCATTGCTCTTTTGTTCACTCCACAGGGCTCCTTCCCCATCCCCCCAAAGTCTCTCCTCTGCTTCCATGTCACAGATATACACACACATGTGCACAAATGTGTGCACACATACACGTGTTTAATATAGATTCCACATGGGAGTGAAAACATGGTATTTGCCTGAGTCTGTTGTTTTTTTTTTTTTTCTCAATTTTTATTGGCATTTTCCATGATTATAAAAAATATCCTATGGTAATACCCTCCCTCCTCCCACCCCCCACCCCTGCTTTCCCCTTTGAAATTCCATTCTCCATCATATCCCCTCCCCATCTTAATCATTCTACTTACATATATACAATACCAACCTATGAAGTACCCTCCTCCCTTCCTTTCTCTTCCCTTTATATCTCCTTTTTAACTTACTGGCCTCTGCTACTGAGTTTTTTCCTTCTCATGCAGAAGCCCAATCATCTGTAGCTGGGATCCACATATGAGGGAGAACATGTGGTGCTTGGCTTTCTGGGCCTGGGTTACCTCACTTAGTATAATCCTTTCCAGGTCCATCCATTTTTCTGCAATTTTCATAACTTCATTTGTCTTTTCCGCTGAGTAGAACTCCATTGTATAAATGTGCCACATCTTTATTATCCACTCATCGGTTGAGGGACATCTAGGCTGGTTCCACTTCCCAGCTATTATAAACTGAGCAGCAATAAACATGGTTGAGCACATACTTCTAAGGAAATGAGATGAGTCCTTACGATATACGTCTAGGAGTGCTATAGCTAGGTCATATCAATCTTTGGCTGTTTTAGGAACCCCCACACTGATTTCCATAATGGCTGGACCAGATTGCATTCCCACCAGCAATGTAGAAGGGTTCCTCTTTTTCCACATCCCCGCCAACATTTATGATCATTTGTTTTCATGATGGAGGCCAATCTGAAAGGAGTGAGATGGAATCTCAATGTAGTTTTCATCTACATTTCCCTGATGACTAGTAACGTAGAACATTTTTTTATATGCTTATCTGCCATTCTTATTTCTTCCTTTGAGAATGCTCTATTTAGCTCCATAGCCCATTTTTTGATTGGCTTGTTTGGTTCCTTATTAGTTAACTGGTTAAGTTCTTTGTATATCCTAGATATTAATCCTCTATCAGATGTATAGCTGGTGAAGATTTTTTCCCATTCTGTATGTTGCCTCTTTGCTTTATTCATGGTGTCCTTTGCAGTGCAAAATCTTTGTAATTTCATGAGGTCCCAGTGATTAATCTGTGGTTTTATTGCCTGAGCAATTGGGGTTGTATTCAGAAAGTCTTTGCCAAGACCAATATGTTGCAGGGTTTCCCCTACTTTTTCCTCTAGCAGTTTCAGAGTTTCAGGTCTGATGTTAAGGTCTTTAATCCATTTGGACTTAATTCTTGTGCATGGAGAGAGAGAAGGATCTATTTTCATCCTTCTGCAGATACATATCCAGTTTTCCCAACACCATTTGCTGAAGAGGTTGTCTTTTCTCCAATGAGTATTGTTGGCATTTTTATCGAATATCAGGTGGCTATAGCTACCTGGACTTACATCTGGGTCCTCTATTCTCTTCCATTGATCTACATGTCTGCTTTTGTGCCAGTACCACACTGTTTTTGTTACTATGGCTCTGTAGTATAGGTTAAAATCAGGTATGGTGATACCACCAGCCTTATTTTTGTTGCTCAGTATTATTTTAGATATTTGAGGTTTGTTGTGATTCTAAATGAATTTTTGGATTTTTTTCTATTTCCATGAAGAAAGCCTTTGGAACTTTGATGGAGATTGCATTAAATGTGTAGATTGCTTTTGGTAAGATTGACATTTTCACAATATTGATTCTTCCAATCCAGGAACAAGGGATGTTTTTCCACTTCCTAGTGTCTTCTGCAATTTCTTGCTTGAGTGTTTTAAAGTTCTCATTGTAGCTGGGCGTGGTGGCGCACACCTTTAATCCCAGCACTCGGGAGGCAGAGGTAGGAGGATTGCCATGAGTTCAAGGTCACCCTGAGATGAAAGAGTTAATTCCAGGCCAGCCTGGACCAGAGTGAGACCCTACCTCAAAAAACCAAAACAACAAATAAATAAATAAAGTTCTCATTGTAGAGATTCTTTATTTCCTTGGTTAGGTTTATTCCAAAGTTCTCTATTTATTTATTTTTTTTGATGCAATTGTGAATGCGAGTGATTCTCTGATTTCATCCTCTCTGTGTTTGTTGTTAGCATATATGAAGGCTACTGATTTCTGTGTATTTATTTTGTATGTTGGTATGTAAAAAATATAGAACGCTTCATGAATTTGCATGTCATCCTTGCACAGGGGCCATGATAATCTCTGTATTGTTCCAATTTTAGTATATGTGCTGCCAAAGCAAGCACAAATAAATAATTTTTTAATTGGGTTTTCAGCTTCTGTCTCAAGCAGGCAGACTCCTGCTGTGGGGTGGGAGGCATGTCACTGGGGGCAGATCTGAATTCCAGCCTGAAGGATGCAGAGTGCTTGAGCTCTGCCTGGGTTCCTGCGTGTACTTGCTGGTGGTTTCTTCTCTCCGTGTCAATTTGGTAAAGAGGTCAGCTTCTCCCACCAGCATGGCACTTCCCCTGGATCGGTAAGTCTGAAACATGCCATTCCTCCCGTAACTGTGTCTGGCCTGTGGGTCCATCCCAGCAGCACGGAGCTGACTATGACCTGTGAGCAGCATCAGCCACTGCGAGGAGGTGGAACTCTGTGGAATCAGACACAAACTCCAATAGTCTCAAAATTGAATTAAATTGTTAGACAATCGGGTTTGCCTGGGCAATTTAGAAACTCTGTTGCTGATGGGAAATACTCCAGAGTGACATATGTATTGTCATTCAATTCAAGCTCAAAACCTGCCCAAGTAAAAGGCTTCCCTTGAGGTTTTAGGAATTACATTCGGAAGACATGGCTCTGAATCAGTGCTCCGAGGAAGGAGGGAAAATGGGAGCTTATATGTTGAAGAGGAACAGAGGTCGTGTGGTCGATAAAAGATAAAGGAAAGAACGTATGGGCAGGGTGGGGATGTCCATGAAACTAGAATCTGATAACCTCTTGCTATGCTCCTTCATGTTCTTGGTACTTGTCTGTCTGTTTAGGCCATTCCACATGTCTGTGGCCCTAGGGCGGCGTGACCAGAGTTCAAAGGCAGGGGGCTGAGGAAATAGCTCAGTCAATAAAGTACTTGCCTTGTAAGCATGGTGACCTAGGTCTAACCCCAGTACCCACATAAAGATGCAAAGTGTGGCCATGCACACTTGTAATCTGAGGATTGGTGAGGCAGATAGGAGTATTCCTGGGGCTCACCTTTTCCCCACATTAGCTCGTGAATAATCCTGTTCTCCGTTCAAGCTTGTGCATAAAACAAGATATCCAAACTCCCACCATGCAGCGCTCTCTTGAAAGCCTGAGCTCACCTCTTGAATGTGTGCCTTGGTCCTGTGATCAAGTTCCTTCCAGCTCCTTACTTTGTCTCTGATTGTTTCTGTAGACACAAGGACCTGGGAACATTGCATAGAGGTCGCAGTCTGCTCTCTCTGTGTCTAGGACCACCCCAGCCTTCACCAGCCGGCAAGCCTGTGCCATGGGAGCCGCAGAGTACCAGCAATTCTGAGTTGGTCAGGCACCTCCAGCCAGAGTGATTATTAGCTTCTGTTAATAATTTGTCTGCTTTACCTGACAAACAAATATCGCCTTACGTCTGTGGGTCATTTCTTTGTTTAGGGTATGTGTGCGAGGGATATGGTGTGTGTGGTACGTGCCTGTATGCATGTCCACACAGCACCCCACGCGCTGGCCTGCAGCAGGGTGGGCTCACCCGCGGTAGCTGGAGCTGCTCCGTTGCTCTCCCACCTGCCCTTAGTTGAGCCGGTGTCTCTTGCTAATTCTGGAGAGTTGGGTTCTTTTTTATCATTGGTGTAGTCATTGTTGTGTTTTGTGAGCCCCAGCAATTCTCTGGCCTCTGCTCCTGATGGGACTATGGTGTGCTTCCACACCAGATGTTTATGCGGGTTCAAGGGACCAAACTCAAGCCGTCTCTCAGCCTCCTCAGGCGCCATGCTTGCAGAGGAAGTGCTCCTAACCACCGATCCATCTTTCCAGACTTCGTGTGTGTGTGTGTGTGTGTGTGTGTGTGTGTGTGTGTGTGTCTGTGTGTCTGTGTGTCTGTGTGGGAGTGTGTGTGTGTGCATGCACATGTGGTGTACGTCAGTTCAGTGCAGACCTAGGAGGCTTTCCCAGGCAGCCCTGCTCTAGAGGCTGTCCAGGAATGCTCTCAGTCTGAACTTCAATCTTATGACACGTGGTCTCTGGACATTTAGTGAAGGGTACCCGGCATGGGGGTCAGGAAGGTGGGTCCCCAGCCCAGGTCTGACGCTCTTCTCACCTGTAAGTTTGCAGTGGTTCTAAGTTGTTTTTCCAAAGGCAGCACTCGCGAATGCCCAGCTGTGACCCTTCCTTTTATGTAGAACTAAATGCTCATAAATGGCAGGATGTCTAATGCCCTTGGGCTCCTTGGTGCTAGTTGCTAGTTTATAAGGCTTCCTATCCTCAGCCAGTATGAAAACCCAAGATTCCCCCAATTTCCATGTGCCCTGTGGTTGTGGGAGCTGCCTGCTCTGGCCTAAGCATCTTGAATCAAGAGATCTCCCGAAGGGCTTTCAGCCATAGAAGCCTAGTTGATAAATTTAATTAATTAACTAACGATGTGCTGTGTCAATAAGGGCTTAATTGATTCACAAAGCTCTACTTGACTGGCCTGTGGGCTACAGTGCCCTGTGCTGCTGTGGCAGCGTTGTGTTCCATGGGAATGCCAGCAGGTGTCTGGGGCACCGTGGGGTCCCAGTGAGCAGTCCCGGGTTCTGGCTCAAAGCAGACAGGGCGTACACGCGTGCGGTAACGACCTCGCCCTTCTTCGCCTTCTCTGACCGGTCTGAGGTCTCTCATTGCTGCCTCGTCTCCGCCAAGCCAAGCTCAGACACTGAGACTTTCCGTTTACTTCCACAAATTAATGGTCACAGTGTCTTTTCTGGGGTGAGCTGGTCAGCGTTCGCTGTATTCACACTGGACGCTCTGGCTGCCCTCTTCCCAAGGGGCTCCCTACCACCAGCAGCTGGCAGAATTTGGGCTGCGAATGGCGCCACTTGGCTGTTAATTGAAGAATGCAGCAGGCTGCGTTTAAGAGCCGAGTGCCTGTGTGCGCCTGTGAAGCATGAATCAGCCACGACTCCTTTGAATGGGCTGCTCTGTGCTCCGGGCCAGAGCCTCAGCCTTGTGGTAGAAATCACATGGTCATGCTGCCCAGGGCATTATTGACTTAGTCCACACCTGTGATGTGAAGCTAATTGTTTTCTCTTTTGAAATCTCTTCTTTTTCTAGTCCAGGCTTCAGAAAACATTCTGTCAAATCAAGTGTCTGTCACATTTGCTCCATGGCTTGCTCTCACTCTCTCTCCCTCTCTCGCCACCTGCACAGATGGCCTGGCCGGAATTAACACGCCTGATGGGCACTTGGTCCAGAATGCAGAGATGGCAAGGTTGAAACGGACGTCACTGTTTCATGAGTGTCTTCCTCTCAGACCTGCAGCTTGCAGGGATTCTTCTCCAGCAATGACAGACAAGGGGAAGCAACCCAAGGGCGGGTGCTGGGATGTCCACCTGGAGCAGGAATAGGAGCCGGGGCCTGGCTCACATGCTGTGGTGGCCCGAGGCCAGAGCTCACCCTGCTGAGAGCAAGTCAGAAAGTGTGACCTGCATTGCCGAGGCTCTTGGTTTCCCACCAGGAATAGATGGTAAGACCCTATTGCTGAAGACTCCACATACTTGGGCTACAAGGCCACTGAGAAATCCTACTGGAACTGAGCTGATAACCTCCTCCATGTAGACCAGCTGACAGAAAGCTGGAAGAAGCCATTCTATATGCAGTTCAGTGGGAGAAAAAGATACCACCAGTGAAGATACTCAACAGTGGACACTGCAAGCCTTATAATTGGTCAGCTAGCCCAAATGAGCCAATGGGTACAATAGTGACACGTCTGTCATGGTGGAAACCAACTGCCCTCCAATTGGACTGGAGGCCCACTCCATGGGGGGAAACACATCCCTGATACTGAAAACTTAAAACAGGGGTAGTCATGAGCCCTAGGGGTGTAACATCTGCTGATGTCTGAAAAAATGTATATACTATGCTAATCAAACTGTCCAGTAAGCACTTCTCTTAATATTTATACCCTTATATTAATGCTACTCTCACTTTGGGTAGAGAATCTTCTCTTTTCAATGGCAGTGACTTTGGGATGACTCAGAAGGTATCAAAGTGCTGGAAAGAAGTGACTGGAGTACTGACTAACATCTTGATCACACCTTCCAAGGCTCAGGGTCTAATGAGGAAGAGGTGGCAGAAAGAATGTAAGAGCCAAAGGAAGGGTAGGACTGCTTACAACATGCTCCCTCCAGACATAAAATGGCCTGGATATCCATGACCTCATAGTGCCTGACACTACCTACACAAGACTATCATAAGAGGAGGACAAGATCATGACATCAAAATAAAAGAGAGACTGATTGAGATGGGGAAGGAATAGGATGGAGAATGGAATTTCAAAGGTGAAAGTAGGGGGGAGGGAGGGCATTACCATGGGATACTTTTTATAATTATGTTAATAAAAATTGAGAAAAAAAAAAAACAAAGAAAGTGTGGCCTGGTGACTGCTCTTGACTGCATTCCCACTAAGCTGAAGTATTGAATACTGTGCTCTGGGAAGAATCAGTGTTAAAATGCACCTTCTGGGCTGGAGGGATGGCTTAGTTGAGAGATGGTTAAGTGCTTGCCTGTGAAGCCTAAGAACCCCGGTTCAAGTCTCAATTCCCCAGGACCCATGTTAGCCAGATGCACAAGGTGGTGCACACATCTGGAGTTCATTTGCAGTGTCTGGAGGCCCTGGTGCGCCCATTCTCTCTCTCTCTCTCTCTCTCTCTCTCTCTCTCTCTCTCTCTCTCTCTCTTCCTATTTCTCTGACTGTCGCTCTTAAATAAATAAATAATAAACAATTTTTTTTAAATGCACCTTCTCCAAGAATGGCTGCCATGTGAGAAAGGGAAGCGTGTCACAGGAATCACTCTTCTCAGCTGTCCCTGCTCGTTACTGCTTCAGTGTCTCGTCTCACCTGCCTTTCTCCAACTCTAGCCAACACCCCAATCCAGATGCTCAATGGCCTCACACTTTGCTCTCGTATAGAAAAAGTAAAGAGAGAGAATACATTTTCTTCACCCCAAGATCGAAACCCTTATACACAGTTGGACGCAGTGGTACACACTTACAACTCCAGCTGCTTGAAAGGCTGTGGCAAGAGGATGAATTGAAGACTGGGGAGATGGCTCGGAAGTTTTAAAGGCACTTGCTTGTAAAGCCTACTGGCCCATGTTCAGTTTTCCTATACCCATGTAAAGTCAGTGACAAAAAGTGGTGCATGAGTTCCTTTGTAGTCATGGTCCCCCACATTCCCTCATAAATGAATAAAGATATCTTAAAGAGGATGATTTGAATACAGCAGTTCAAAACCAGCCATGGCAACATGGTGAGTGAGATCCCAACTCAAAGCCAAATAAAAGCCATTTCATTCCCCACTTCCCAATAACATGTATTTAATTCCATGCTGCCCACATCAAACATTCTGCCTATCTAGGACCTTCTGAACATTCACAAGGAAAAAGACATGGAAAAAGACATCCACATGCCCACCTTCAGCCTGAAGCAGCCCACAGAGGACTGTGATAGACGTTCCTGCTAGAGAAGTCCCATGAGCCCTTGCTCCCACAGGGAAGTAGAGGTGAAACAGATTCAGAACACCTTGTCTCCACAATCCTCGGGCACCCGCCTCCTCTGCCTTGGAAAGCACCCTAGTATACTTGGCCAGACCTCTTGTTCATGAACCATTCTTATTTACTTAAAGTAGTAATCAGCTCATAGTATGCTGATTCAAAGTGTGCTACTAAAGAACAATTTAAAAGAAACCTTAAGATTGTAATATGCCACTTGGCCATGTACTGAAATTTTATAATACACTAAGGTCTTACATTGTATTCAGTCACTATTTCCAATAATGGCACTTGTGATGGTTAGGTTCTGTTGGCAACTTGGTCAGATTAGGAATCCACAGACATTCCTCTTGGGAGGGTTTGCTTCCTGGAAGGATTAACTGCAGGAGGAAGTTCTTCCTCCAGAGTGAGCCCTTCCTCCAAGTGGGTGGCCCTCCTGGTGGGGGGGAGGATCATCTAAGGAAGCTCTGGGGGAAAAGGATCCCCTCTTCCCACCTGGCTGCCTGTGCTGCTGTTGTCTTCCAGTGTGGACTAAAGACCAGTGTGGACTAAAGACCAGCATGGACTGAAGACCAGCGTGGACTGAAGACCAGTGTGGACTGAAGACCAGCATGGACTGAAGACCAGCGTGGACTGAAGACCAGTGTGGACTGAAGAGCAGCATGGACTAAAGACCAGCGTGGACTGAAGAGCAGAAGCTCTCCATTTAGCCCCTAGGCCTTCAACGCTGGATTGGGACTGCTGAGGTATGCAGCCATGTGGACTGAGACCCTCCCCAGTTCCTGACTCTTGGGCCTTTTTAATACAATTCATTTGATTGGTTTGGTTCCTCTAGAGAACCCCGACTAATACAGTACTTGTCATTAAAATCGAGGATTGGCCAGACATGATACATGTGCCTTTAATCCTTGAGAAGCTGAGGTGAGTTTGAGCCAGCTTGAGACTACATAGTGAATTCCAGGTCAGCCTGGGCTATAGTGAAAAAAATCCAGGATCTCACTATAGCCCAGGCTGACCTGAAACTTACTTTGTATTCCCAGTTTGACTGACACCTGGGCTCAGGGCTGGCTTTGAACTCACACTGATATCAGGACTAGACTGGCTAGACCAGCTGCCCACACAAAGGGCTTATATAAAAATTCCTAACCTGAGCCTTGAGCTAGACTTCCTAAACCCCCCTCTTGCCACCCTGGGCAAGCGCTGTGCCTTGGAGCTTCTCAAACTCCATCTTGCCTCCTTGGGCAAGAACTATGTCTTTCTTTCTTCCTTTAAGCTACCCTTCTCTTAAAGCTCTCCCTCCCTGGGCTGGAGAGATTGCTCAGTGATTAAGGCACTTGCCTTCAAAGTCTAAGGACCAAGGTTTTATTCCCAATCTATGTAAAGCCAGATGTACCAGGTGATCTATGTGTCTGGAGTTCATTTGTAGTGGCTAGAGGCCCTGGTGTGTCCATTCTTTCTCTCTCAAATAAATAAATAAATAAATAAAACATTTTTTTTAAACAAGCTTTCCCTCCTTAAAGCCCTAAGATATAATAAGATCTTTCTGAACCTCATCCTCTGGTCTGTACATGTCATTCTTTGAATTCATAATAATCCGGGGGCTCTCCAAAGTTATCAGTGTAGTGCATGGGTGCACTGACAAGGAACTCCAAAGTTCCTTCTGGAACTATAGGCTGCATCAAACCCTTCTTCTTCCACAAACTGCTTCTGGTTGAGTTTCCCCCAGCAATGAGGGAGTGCTGCTGGCCATCTTCCCATCATCCTGAAGTTCCCCTCAGCAGCCACCTGTCCCCCCAGGACCCCAGCCTCACTGGGGTCTCCTCTGTGAGGAGCAGCTGCTCTGCTCCGTTTCTCACTTACCTGTCTTCTGCTCGGCTTGTTTGCTCTGTTCATTTTCAGTGTTTTGCAAGATTCCAGGACAGAATCCACCTTCTGAAGGCTCCTTCTTGGTGGCCTGAATGTCCTCTCCTTTCAACTTCATTGAGCTATACTCCCTTCATGGTTTCCAGGCTCACCACGGGGATGTAACAAGAAAGCAAACCCAGGAGGGGATGCACACACTGAGGACATGAAGAAACCTTGTGGAATAGCAGAGGAGTCCAAGGAGGGAGAAGTGCAGTTTTGCAATGGGCTGGATCTACTGACATGGTGTACTTCAGGACTTCTGAACTTAATACTCTAGTGGAGCAGCTGGAGGTAATTATGTTTTTAGTTTCACTGACACCTGGGCTCAGGGGTGGCCTAACTGTAAGAGTTTGAGATGGCTGAAATTCACTGGCATTCCAAGTTTAGATTAGTGCTTCTCAAACTTTAATGTGCACATAAATAGTCTGGGAGTCTTGTTAAAATTCTTTCATGGTAAGATCTGGGGTCCAGTCCAGGACTCTGAATTTCTAGCAAGCTCCCAAGTGATGCCAATATTTCCTGTTCTTGTGCAGTTTGAACAGCAAAGATACAAGGGATCCAATGCCTCGGGCATGGGAGGCATGGGAAGGTAGAAGTGATTTACCTTGAGCCTCCAACTAATCCCTTTGCTGTGGACCCCAAGAGGACTCCAGAGAAACTCCCTTTATAAGCATTGACCAAGACATCACACTTAGATTTTGTTTATTTGTTGTATTGATCAACAAGAAGCTAAGTGGACTAGGTGTCAGTTTCAGTTCTAAGGTCAAGAACCACTACAAAGTTCCCTGCAGGCTGACATTCTATTGCCATGTTCCCATGTTTCAGTAACCAGTCCCACTGTGTGTTGAGAATTATACACTGAATCTAGGTTCCATTTACTCTGAAATTCCAGCATTGTTGCTCATGCTGGGAAATCCATCTCCATTTTAGTATCTTCCACCAGCACCATCAACCTATGCCCCTTGCATTATGTGTGAAGATGATGGCAAGCGGTTGTAGCCAGGACTGGTGTCCAGCATTGGTGGTATCAGCAATTATCGACAGTGACATATGGCATAAGCTAGATAGGATTATTTCTGCACATAGTTACTGGACTTGATTCTCCACTACTTTTTTTAAATTTTTTTGTTTATTTTATTTATTTATTTGAGAGCTACAGACACAGAGAGAAAGAGGCAGAGAGAGAGAGAAAGAGAGAGAGAGAGAGAGAATGGGCGTGCCAGGGCCTCCAGCCACTGCAAACAAACTCCAGACGTGTGTGCCCCCTTGTGCATCTGGCTAACGTGGGTCCTGGGGAATCGAGCCTCGAACCAGGGTCCTTAAGCTTCACAGGCAAGCGCTTAACCGCTAAGCCATCTCTCCAGCCCTCTCCACTACTCTTATTTGTCCATGTGTGTGTGCATGTCTGTGCATTCATGCATAGTATGTATTGTGTGCACATGTGTGTGCAGTTGTGCACATCCTGTGTGCACATGTACAGAGGTCAGAGGAAATCATCAGGTGCCCTCCTGTGTTACTCGTCTGTGAATTTCCTTGAGACAAAGTGTCTTTGAAGCCAGAGCTGCCCTTTTGTGAGCCACAGCAATTCTCCAATCTCTTCTCCCCGCAGGACTGGAGTTACATGTGTGGTCATGTCCAGCTGTTTACATGGGTGCTGAGGAATGCAGCTCAAGTAGAGGTCTTCTCAGCCCTCATCCCCGCTGGGTGTCCCCCAGCCCCACTTCTACATATTCTATGAATGACCCAATCTTTTAATAAATTCTTTTTCAGCAAAAAGGGGCTGGGCTTTTTTAATTTTGTTCCTTTTCAGTGAAGAACCCAGAGTAGGGGCTGGAGCAATGGCTGAGCAGTTAAGGTGTTTGCCTGCAAAGCCTAAGGACCCAAGTTCAATTCCCCAGTACCCAGGTAACACAGATATACAAGGTGGCACATGAATCTGGAG
Organism: Jaculus jaculus; assembly: GCF_020740685.1. Taxonomy (NCBI): domain Eukaryota; kingdom Metazoa; phylum Chordata; class Mammalia; order Rodentia; family Dipodidae; genus Jaculus; species Jaculus jaculus. Next base: position 39,493,768 of record NC_059103.1, read on the forward strand.
TTCGTTTGCAGTGGCTGGAGGCCCTGGTGCACCCATTCTCTCTCTTTCTATCTGCCTCGTTATCTCTCTCAAATGAATACATAAAATATTTTTTAAAAGAACCTATGGTAACATTAAAGGCTACCATTAATTCCCTCATATCAGCCACACTTCTTTCTGCCACACAGCCTTTGTACATACCCTTTCTTCCGAGAGCATACTTTCTTTTCACTTCATTTATGTATTTCCTCGGGATCGCAACTCAATTGTACTTTCTAAGGAAGCAATTTCTAAACTACCACCAAATATCCCATTGTGCCATTTATCTGTTTGTTCCTCTTATCTTCTTTATGTGCCCATTTGATTGGTATAGTATCCCCTTTAGCATGTGAGCTCCCTGAGAGCAGAGACCACATCTGTGTGGGTAGATGTAGCATTTCTAAGGACTGGTTCTGTGACCTGCAGTGTATTAAGTATTCATTAATGACTATGTGAAAGGAACTAAGTCATTTCTCCAACTTCTAAGAAAGCTACCACAAAGAATGAAATGAACACATGTGTAAGCAGACACCCAAATGTCCAGCAGAGAAGCCTGCGAGTAGACGTTCCCCCACTCCATTATCATCTCTTCTCTGACTCCCCCAACTCTCTTTCTTTGTCTTTTACAGGTAAAGGATATATATTTTGTGTGTGGTATGTGTAATGTATGCATGTGTGTGTGCAGATGCGCATGCCCGATGTGTGTGTGGCGGTCAGAGAACATGGAGGTGTCTCCTCCTCCTCCTCTAGTTCATCTGCATATTTTCTTAAGATGGAGTTTCTCTCCCCCGCCTCTCTCTCCCTCTCTCCAGAGCTGAAAGTCTCATGAGCCCCAGCAATTCTTTGGTCTCTGCTCCCCACAGGGCTGAGGCTACCCAAGTGTGTAGCCATACACGGCTATTTATATAGATGCTGGGGAATCAAACCCGGGGTCTCTAGCCCTCTGAGAACCTTGTGCTTGCGGCAAACAACCTTAACCACTGACCCATCTCCCAGCTGCTAACCTCGGTCACTTTGAATCTTCTGTAATCAAGGGAAATTACTAAATAGAAAAGAATCAAATTCTCTCTCTCTTCCTCTTTATTAAATAGAAGCTTTGTATGGATACCTCATGTATTAGTACCATCATTTCCCTCCTCTTTGCTCCCCAGAATCAGAGGGTTTTGACATTCCAGCCCATGAAAGCTGTGGCTGTTCTGGAGGCCTCCCTACAAACCCCACATCGATGGGCTCTCCGTCCTCCTAAAGTGTCCTTTGGTTCTTAGCTTCATCTGTGTGGTGCAGGCTTGCAGACTCCTTCCTGTCCCCCTCACTGATGCATAAATGTATTCGGTTTCATTCCTTGTTCCTGCTTGATGTTCCAGTCAGAAGCTGCTTGGGGGTAGTTGATGTAAGGACACGTGGCTAACTGCATCAGGCTACATGAGGCTGATCATAAGAAAGGCCATGAGTGCACGTGGCATGACTTGGATGCTGTCAGAGCCCCACGGCCCACGCAGACTTCACATAGATGTTGCCATGGCATTTCTCCCACAGCCTGAAAGAGTGCTATTGTTCCCCAGCACCTGCAAACCCTGTTGAAACATCAGGCCCTTCACCATCCTATTGTGCACGTCCATTCTGCTGAACACAGAGCCCAGTAAGAGTGTGTTTTCCTCAAAGACACACAGGGGAAACTTCCCATTCAGAACATTCCAATGGCTGACAGCCATTCACTTAATCCTTTGATATTTCAAAGACAGTGAAAGGTTTTTTTTTTTTTTTTTTTTAATGTTTAATCTGCTCACTTCTAGCTTTCAAAAGACAGAGAGTCTAAGTTATCTTAGCTAGAAGGCAGACCCAGGCAAATGGCATTTTACATAACTCATCTCAACTTCATTGTGAAACTGCTCAGCCCAGAACCCAGCTGGCTCTCCATAGAGAGTGGCTCGGTGCCTTTTGTCCCTCACCCACGGAAATCAGAGCAGTTGCCCATTTTTCCATCACCAAAACCTAGACATATACAGTCTGTGGATCACTCTTCCTGTGGTGTAGGAGGAGAGTAAAATAAGAGGAAGTCATTTACGCAATGAAGAAAGTTCTTGCAGCACTGAGATAAAGCTGTCCTGGACTATGGCAGGATCTTCATCTGGGAGCATCCAGAGCCTCCCATACAGTAGGAAGCAGTCCAGAGTTGTGGCGGGAGGCACAGCAACATTGCTGGCTGGCAGTCTTCTCTGCAATGGTATGTGATATCTGATGAGATGCCTGGGCCTTTCCTTAATTTTTTATTTATTTTTTAACTTGATAATGTACATACAATATACCATAACCATAGTCCCTTCCCATCACCCTCTCTTTCCCCCTTGTATGTCCTCTCCACTGGTTCCTTCTTTCCAGCTAGTCAGTCTTCTATTGTTTTAAAATACTTTTATTAGGTGCGAGTGGAGAGATAAAGAGAGAATGGGCATCTGGCTTTACATGGGTACTGGGGGATTGAACCTGGGTTGTTAGGCTTTGCAAGCAAGTGCCTTAACCACTGAGCCATATACCCAGCTCCCTCTTCTATTTTTGGTTGAAAGCTATCATGTGTGTGCAAAATGTATTTGTGATTGTAAAATGCAATCTCACTACAGCAATCTTCCAACACACCTGCCAAGGCTCAGGGAGCCTTGCTGAAGACTGGGTGGGAAGCTTGTGAGAGTTCAGGGGCAGGAAGGTGTATCCTGGGTCTCTTTCCTTTCTATATACTTCATGTGCAATATTTATCTGTAATCTGGACCATGACCTTACTGAACCAGCCTTGCTTCCAAAAACACATTCTTGTCTCTCTGGGGTGACTATGGTGGACAATTCTTCTTGTTAAAATAGGAGAGTATGTTGACTTGAACAAGCAAACCTGAGTCTAATTCTGTTGAGCCAAACATAGAGTGTTAAGTAAAACAGGGACTAGCGAGAGGCATGACTTCAGAAAAAAAAAAAAAGTAAATAAAAATCTGCAATTCTGAACTGAAGAGATGGTTTAGCCTTTAAGGCACTTGCACTTGAAGCCTAAGGACCCATTTCCTAGAACACATGTAAGCCAGATGCAAAGGTGGCACATGTGTCTGGAGTTCATTTGGAGTGGCTAGAGACCCTGGCATCCCCATTCCCACCCCTTAAATAAATAAATAAAATATTTTAAAAGCTGCAAATCCATCATTCAAGCATCTGAGGCACAGGGATCACAAGTCCAAGGCAGCATGGGCTATGTCCTCTGCCAGTGAGAAGGTCAGCACACACTTGGTGATGACCCATATTGTAACAGGTCTTTTCTGTTTCATAATAAAGGGTCCTATGGTCTTATTATGAGCCAAAGCTGGCTTCAAATACCAACCTCAAGCCACCCTCCTGTCTGAATCCTATCAAGAATTTAGAATCTCAGATGGACTTCCAGTTAACATGGCGGCGTAGGTACCACGCCAAAGCAGCCTAGGGGGGAAAAGACAAAAAAAAACAAAAAAAAAAAAACTAAGCAAACTACACACTTATACTAAAAAGTGAGGTGTATAGGAAATTGAAATGGCAGGGGAGAAGTAGAAGAAATCCAGAGACTGCACAGGCTGGCAAAAGCGGCCATGGCAGGTAGGCTGACCGCAGCGGTGGCAGCGCACCAGAAAGCCGCCAGGCTTGGCTCGAGCTGCAGGAAAAGCCAGGCTTCCACTCACACCGGAGCTCTGCGCAAACTATAGGAACATGAAGGGAGTGCGGCAGTGAAAAATGAAGGAGCAGATCACAAGGTAGAAGAACACATGGAACAGCGAGAGAACTAGAGCAGCTGCGGCTCCCTCCCCTCCCCCACCGCCTGTACCCAGCTCCAGTGAACAGAGCAGTGGTCCCAGGATGCAGCCACGCCAACTTGAGCTGACAGTGGGACCCAAGCAGGAGCAGAGTCCGGCAGCAACATCAGCGGCTCTGAAACAGGCAACAGCAGCCCCAGCAGCGGCAGATCCAGTAGTGGCATCTTCAGAGGCAGCAGCAGTGGCTCCAGCAGTGGCAGCTACAGCAGCAGCAGCAGCAGGAGCAGCTATGGTAGATCCAGCAGCAGCAGCTTCAGCAGCAGTGGCAAAAGGCCCAGCAGTGGCAGCTTTAGCAACAGTGGCGACAGATACAGCAGTGGCAGCTTTAGCAGCAGCAGTAGCTGTTCGAGCCACGGGGGTGCTGATCTACAGGGCCACAAGTGCCAGGCTCAGTTTGCACCACAGGAAAAGCCAGTGCCCAGTTCCAGAAATCAGAACACCAGCCCAACGACCCAGCCAACAACTTGACTGAGACCAAAATCATCCAGGTAATTGGGATTGCACAAGGGAAAGGTCTCACTTGGTCACAAGCTGACTTAGATCCCTCAACAGAACAGAAATCTTAACCAGTTTGTTGATAGAGGATCTGGTTGTTGTAATTACTACTCTTGCATACACACTTGGGGCTGTTTTTGATTGCATGTGTACAGTGTTCAGTCACCTTTTAGAATCTACCTGTATGTTATTCCACCCAGCCTACTTGAATACTTTCATAGCAGGGAAATTCAAACACTAGGAACACCTTTGTAGATACTCTGAGAGTCGTAAGAGTCACACCTAATACCTTAAGCTCCTATCCTGAAGATATATAACATCAAATCAATTGATACAGCTAAAAATACCCAGCTAGCTAGAAAATCCAAGCGTTAACTTAATCCAAGATGCAAAAATATATACATTATAACACAAGAAACACTAAAAAGCAAGATGATATAAATCCACCTAAAAGTATTAATGCATCAGAAATGACCTAGAGTGAGAAGGAGTTAGAGGAAATGCCTGAGAAAGATTTCAAAAGAATGATTGTAAATATGTTCAAAGAAGTCAGAGAACAAATCAAAGGAGTCAAAGAGGAACTCAAAGAGGAAATCAAAGGAATCAAAGGAGACACAGGACACCAATTTCAGGAAATAAAGAAGGCAACACAAGACATAAATAAGGAAATAGAAATAATAAAGAAAAACCGTTCAGAATTACTAGCCCTTAAGAACACAGTTAATGAAATTAAAAAAACTCTGTAGAAAATCTCGCCAGTAGAATGGATGAAGGAGAGAACAGATTATCTAAGCTAGAAGGCCAGGTGGCAGATCTAATACAGGCCAACAAAGAGAAAGACAAACTTATAGAAAAGTATGAGTGGGAATTTCAATATTCAGGACACTATGAAAAGTTCAAATATAAGAATTCAGGGCATAGTAGAAGGAGAACAATTCCACTCCAAAGGCATATTGGCGTCCTCAATAAAATCATAGAAGGTAACTTCCCCCAAATTGGGAAAGAGGTGCCAATGCAGATACAGGAAGCCTTTAGAACCTCAGCCATACAAAACCTGGAAAGAACCTCTCCTCGCCATATTATAATCAAACTACCAAACACACAAACCAATGAAAAAATATTGAAAGCAGTTAGAGAGAAAAATCAAGTTACCTACAAAGGCAAGCCAATCAGGATTACAGCAGATTATTCAACACAAACTGTGAAAGCCAGAAGGGCTTAGAGTGATATATTCCAAGTTCTGAAAGATAACAACTGTCAACCAAGGTTACTTTATCCTGCAAAGCTATCCATTCAAATAGATGAAGAAATAAGGACATCCCATGACAAAAGCAGGTTAAAGGAGTATTTGAAGACAAAACCAGCTCTACAGAAAATACTTGATAGAATCTTCCATGCTGAAGAAAAGGGAAAGCACACATATAAGGAACCTGGAAAAAACAAGCAATACTCAAATACTAGTTAACACAAGAGAGCAAAGGTAGAACCAGAACCACAAAAAAAAAAAAAAAAAATGGCAAATATAAATACACACCTTTCAATAATATCTCTTAATATCAACAGTCTCAATGCCCCAACCAAAAGACATAGCTTTGCAGACTAGATTAAAAAGCAGGATCCTACAATTTGTTGTCTCCAAAAAACTCACCTTTCTACAAAGGATGGACATTATCTTAGGGTAAAAGGTTGTAAAATGGCGTTTCAAGCAAATAGGCCTAGAAAACAAGCAAGGGTTGCTATCCTAATATCTGACAAGGTAGACTTCTGTCCAAAGTTAGTCAAAAAAGATAAGGAAGGTCACTTTATATTGATTAAGGGCACACTCCAACAGGAAACATTACAATCCTAAAGATATATGCACCTAACATGGGAGCTCCCAAGTTCATCAAAGAAACACTATTAGAACTAAGGTCACAAATAACACCAAACACAGTGGTGGTGGGTGATTTTAACACCCCACTCTCATCAATTGACAGGTCATCCGGGAAAAAATAAACAGAGAGGCATCTGGACTAAATGAGGTCATAGAAGGAATGGATCTAACAGATATTTACATTCTTTTCAGCAGCACATGGAACATTCTCTAAAATAGATCATATATTAGGACACAAAGCAAGTCTTAAAAAATTCAGGAAAATTGAAATAATTCTTTGCATTCTATCTGACCACAATGGAATTTAACTACAAATCAATAGCAAGAAAGATTATAGAGCATACACAAATTCATGGAAACTAAACAATACACTACTAAATGATGAATGGGTCAATGAAGAAATCAAGAAGGAAATCAAAATATGTATAGAGTCAAAGAATAATGAGAACACAACATACCAAAATCTCTGGGACACAATAAAGGCAGTTCTAAGAGGTAAATTTATAGCCTTAAGTGCCTGTATTAAAAAATTAGAAGGGTCAAAAGTAAATGACCTAATGCTTCACCTTAAAGCCTTGGAAAAAGAAAAACAAGGCAAACCAGAGATGAGTAGACGGGAAGAAATAATAAAGATTAGGGCAGAAATTAATGAAATAGAAACAAAAACAATCCAAAGATTTAATGAAACAAAGAGTTGGTTCTTTGAAAGGATGAACAAGATTGATAAACCATTAGCAAATCTGACCAAAAGAAAGAGAGAAGAGACACAAATTAATAAAATCAGAGATGAAAAAGGTAACATCACAACAGATTCCAGAGAAATTCAAAAAATCATAGAGACATACTATAAAATCATATACTACACAACATATGAAAATCTGTAAGAAATGGATGATTTCCTTGATTTATATGACCTACCTAAATTAAATCAAGATGAGATTAATCATTTAAATAGACCTATAACAAGCATGGAGATCTGAACAGTTATCAATAATCTCCCAACTAAAAAAAGCTCAGGCCCAGATGGATTCACTGCTGAATTTTACCAGACCTTCAAGGAAGAGCTAACACCATTTCTTCTTAAGCTTTTCCAGGATATAGAAAAAGAAGGTATTCTACCAAACTCCTTCTATAAAGCCAGCATCACCCTGATACCAAAACCAGGCAAAGATAGAACAAAAAAAGAAAATTACAGACCAATCTACCTCATGAACATAGATGCAAAAAATTCTCAACAAAATGTTGGCAAACAGAATACAAGAGTATATCAAAAAGATCATTCACCCTGACCAAGTAGACTTCCCAGAGATGCAGGGATGGTTCAATATATGCAAATCTATAAATGTAATGCATTATATAAATGGGTTGAAGGACAAAAATCACATGATCATCTCATTAGACACAGAGAAAGTGTTTGACAAAATCCAACATCCCTTCATGATAAAAGTCCTACAGAGACTGTGAATAGAAGGAACATATCTCAATATAATAAAAGCTATTTATGACAAGCCTACAGCCAACATATTACTAAATGGGGAAAAACTGGAAGCTTTTCCACTAAAATCAGGAACAAGACAAGGGTGTCCACTGTCCCCACTTTGATTTAATATAGTTTTGGAAGTCTTAGCCACAGCAATAAGGCAAGAGACACTCATAAAAGGGATAAAAATTGGAAAGGAAGAGATCAAGTTATCATTTTTTTTGCAGATGACATGATTCTATACATAAAGGACCCTAAAGACTCTACTAGCAAACTGTTAGAGCTGATCAAAACCTAATGCCATGTAGCAGGATACAAAATAAATACACAGAAATCAGTAGCCTTCATATATGCTAACAACAAAAACACAGAGGATGAAATCAGAGAATCACTCCCATTCACAATTGCATCAAAAAATAAATAAATAAATAAAGTACCTTGGAATAAACCTAACCAAGGAAGTAAAGAGTCTCTACAATGAGAACTTTAAAACACTCAAGCGAGAAATTGCAGAAGACACTAGAGAGTGGAGAAACATCCCTTGTCCCTGGATTGGAAGAATCAATATTGTGAAAATGTCAATCTTACCAAAAGCAATCTACACATTTAATGCAATCCCTATCAAAATTCCAAAGGCATTCTTCATGGAAATAGAAAAAACAATCCAAAAATTCATTTGGAATCACAAAAAACCTCAAATATCTAAAATAATACTGAGCAACAAAAATAAGGCTGGTGGTATCACCATACCTGATTTTAACCTATATTACAGAGCCATAGTAACAAAAACAGTGTGGTACTGGCACAAAAGCAGACATGTAGATCAGTGGAGCAGAACAGAGGACCCAGATGTAAGTCCAGGTAGACATAGCCACCTGATATTCAATAAAAATGCCAAAAATACTCACTGGAGAAAAGACAGCCCCTTCAGCAAATGGTGCTGGGAAAACTGGATATGCATCTGTAGAAGGATGAAAAAAGATCCTTCTATCTCTCCATGCACAAGAATTAAGTCCAAATGGATTAAAGACCTTAACATCAGACCTGAAACTCTGAAACTGCTAGAGGAAAAAGTAGGGGAAACCCTTCAACATTTTGGTCTTGGAAAAGACTTTCTGAATACAACCCCATTTGCTCAGGCAATAAAGCCACAGATTAATCACTGGGACCTCATGAAATTACACAGATTTTGCACTGCAAAGGACACAGTGAAAAAAGCAAAGAGGCAACCTACAAAATGGGAAAAAATCTTTGCCAGCTATATATCTGATAGAGGATTAATATCTAGGATACACAAAGAACTCAAAAAGTTAAATAATAAGGAATCAAACAAGCCAATCAAAAAAATGGGCTATGGAGCTAAATAGAGCATTCTCAAAGGAAGAAATATGAATGGCATATAAGCATCTAAAAAAATGTTCTACGTTACTAGTCATCAGGGAAATGCAGATGAAAACTACATTGAGATTCCATCTCACTCCTGTCAGATTGGCCACCATCATGAAAACAAATGATCATAAATGTTGGCAGGGATGTGGAAAAAGAGGAACCCTTCTACATTGCTGGTGGTAATGCAATCTGGTCCAGCCATTGTGGAAATCAGTGTGGAGGTTCCTAAAACAACCAAAGATTGATATGACCTAGCTATAGCACTCCTAGGCATATATCCTAAGGACTCATCTCATTGCCTTAGAAGTATGTGCTCAACCATGTTTATTGCTGCTCAATTTATAATAGCTGGGAAATGGAACCAGCCTAGTTGTCCCTCAACTGATGAGTGGATAATGAAGATGTGGTACATTTATACAATGGAGTTCTACTCAGCAGTAAAGAAAAATGAAGTTATGAGATTTGCAGAAAAGTGGATGGATCTGGAAAGGATTATACTAAGTGAGGTAACCCAGGCCCAGAAAGCCAAATGCCACATGTTCTCCCTCATATGTGGATCCTAGCTACAGATGATTGGGCTTCTGCTTGAGAAAGAAGGAAAATAGTAGCAGAGGCCAGTAAGTTAAAAAGGAGATATAAAGGGAAGAGAAAGGAAGGGAGGAGGGTACTTAATAGGTTGGTATTGTATATATGTAAGTACAATGATTGAAATGGGGAGGTAATATGATGGAGAATGGAATTTCAAAGGGGAAAGTTTGGGGGGGGTGGACAGGGAGGATATTACCATGGGATATTTTTTTAATTATTTATTTATTTATTTGAGAGCGACAGACACAGAGAGAAAGACAGATAGAGACAGAGAGAATGGGCGCGCCAGGGCTTCCAGCCTCTGCAAACGAACTCCAGACGCGTGCGCCCCCTTGTGCATCTGACTAACGTGGGACCTGGGGAACCGAGCCTCGAATGGGGTCCTTAGGCTTCACAGGCAAGCACTTAACCGCTAAGCCATCTCTCCAGCCCTCCATGGGATATTTTTTCATAATCTTTGAAAATGCTAATAAAAATTGTGAAAAAAAACCAAAAAAATAAAATAAAATAAAGTTCATATTCAAAAAAAAGTAATTAGCATCTCAGAGCCCTGTGTCCATTCTCTCTTCCCTCTCCCAACCAGCCATCATGGAAGCTTCAAAGATTATGTCCCCAAAAGGTTTCAGTGGAGTTGGGGGGTATCTAGCCAGCCTGATTCTTCCAAACACCAGTCAGGACCTCCACACATCTCCCAAGGTTCTTCCTTCCTTCCTTTCTTCCTTCCTTCCCGGGAAGTTCCCCTCCTCCATATGGGGCATTTTTAAGACCTTCTTCAGGTGTTTTTCCTATCTTTTCCCTCAGCTTCTTTTTTTTTTTTTTTAATTTTTTTTATTTATTTGAGAGCGACAGACACAGAGAGAAAGACAGGTAGAGAGAGAGAGAGAATGGGCGCGCCAGGACCTCCAGCCTCTGCAAACAAACTCCAGACGCGTGCGCCCCCTTGTGCATCTGGCTAACGTGGGACCTGGGAAACCGAGCCTCGAACCGGGGTCCTTAGGCTTCACAGGCAAGCGCTTAACTGCTACGCCATCTCTCCAGCCCCCTCAGCTTCTTTTTTAAAAACCTTTTTTTTTTTTTTTTTTTTTTTTTTTTTTTATTTGAGAGCGACAGAGAGAGAGAGAGAAAGAGAGGGGGAGAGAGAGAAAGGGAGATAGAGAATGGGCACGCCAGGGCTTCTAGCCACTGCAAACGAACTCCAGACACGTGTGCCTTGTGCGTCTGTCTAATGTGGGTCCTAGGGAATCGACCTCAAACCTTGAACCTTAGGCTTCACAGGCAAGTGCTTAACTGCTAAGCCATCTCTCCAGCCCTCAGCTTTTTTTTAAAAAAAAAAATCATTCTTTTTATTGATTTGCAGGCAGAGACAGACACAGAGACAGAATCAGCATGCCAAGGCAGTGTACCACTGCAAATAAATTCTAGACTCAAACGCCACCTTGGGTACTGGGGAATCAAGCCCAGGTTGCTAGGTTGTGCAGGCCAGTGTACCTCTGAGAAATCTCCCCAGCCCTTCCTGTTCTTTGCTGTTCTCTAACTCTCTTCCCACTTCCAGCTTCAGATCTGGGTCAGTTTTCCTCAGGCCCCTCTGCCTTCTTTTGCTATTTCGCTGTAGGTTTTCCAAAGTTCCTGTACACTGGCAGTGACGGGCACCACAGTCATACCTCTGTGCTTTCCTCTGATGCCAGCCTTTTGGAGATCCTGTCCTCCCCTTGGCCATTTCTCTGGCCATTACCATTTCTTCCAGCCCTTCCCTGTCCCTATACCCTACCCAAACCATGCCTCTTCCTTACCAGTCCATCTCTCTTGTCTCTCCTGCCAATACAAAATAAAGTTCTCTACCCCAAGGTAAGTGTGTCTCAGTCCCCATTAGAGCCTTGCACCAAGTAATGTTCATGTGACACAAAGCCTGGCTCTTCACAGGTTAGCATTATTTTCTTGGTGGCAGGACTCTGGGGACTCTGGGGTCTGTGGACCTCTCCTCTCTGGGGAGTCTTACTAGGATGTCTCAGCTCAGTCTAGTGTCTACTTTAAGAGCCAGAGTTTCCTAATTCAGTTCCATTGTCTTCCCTGGATTTCCCTCTAGCTTTTGCTTCCAGAAAGATTCAAGCTAGACACAAAACATGTTCAGTGAAGATATTAAAAAAATATGCCTAAGAATGGGCAAATCAATCAGAATGAATAGTCTACATCTTGATGTCTGCATATCAGCCCTAAGCACATTCTAATCTAGTGCAGCCAAATATCACAGGGACTTTGCATATTATTTTCTCTCCTCTACCTAACTGACGTCTACTGACTCACTCAATGAGGTGAATCCAGTCAGCCTAGGTCCCATGCCATAGAAACATTAATTCCTATGAAGACGCTTTACCCTTGATCTTCAACTCTAAAATGCTAGAATCCCTCTTCTTGTTTATAGACATACACGCATTGGTACTCTTTCCAGTATCTTCTATTTTCCATCATCTCACTAAGTCAGACTGTCTTTGCCACCAGCCTTTTAGGTTGCAGAAATTAAATTCTACTATACCTAAAATTAATAAGATACCCCTCAAGACAAATACGGAAGTCTCTGAGTGGTGGTTATAAGATAGAACAGATCTTTGGATAAAAAACACCAGAAGTGAATTTCAAAGGAGAAAGTGGGGAAGGGGGGGAGGGAGGGAATTAACATGGGATATTTTTTTATAATCATGGAAAATGCTAATAAAAATTAAAAAAAAAAAACGCCAGAAGTTATACATCAGAACAGAGTGGCTCTCTTCAGAACCATTGCTTTAGAGGCAGACTCTACCACAGAAGGTTTGGAAAATGAGCAAGGAGAGAGAGAGACTGGGCAGCTGAATCACTGGGAACAGTCCATAATCATACCGCAGGAAAAGCTGGTCAGTCTTTGGCCATACCACCCTGAAAGCGTCTGATCTTGTCTGATCTTGGAAGCTAAGCAGGGTCAGGCCTGGTTAGTACTTGGATGGGAGAAAGAGCAGGTCAGGTACAGCTGTGGGTCTAGACCTAGATATGGCAACTGCCATGGCTGCCACAGTCACTTCCCCACCCCAGAATGGGTTCTTCACTCTCCTGCTTCTGAATGCCAGTCATTCCAAGTTCAGAGACCCAAAGAGGGCATCTGCTGGTCAGCCAGCATATGTCTTTATACTGGCTTCTAGGGAGTACTCAAGCCTCAGTGTCCAAAATATGGAATTTGAACACAGAAGCATGGCTGGCCTCCTTGCAAGGCCTTGGTCTCAAGCTCCTCCAGAAGCCAAGCTGATGCTGAGGTCCTTATACCACTACCATAAATCACATTAGCATAAACCATCTAGCACAGCCCAGTTCCCTAGGTATAGAAAATCTGCTGCTGGGCTAGAGAGATAGATCAGTGGTTAAAGGTGTTTGCTTGCAAAGCCTGATGGCCTGGGTTTGATTGCCCAGTACCTACACCATGCTAGATGAATAAAGTGCTGCAAGCATCTGGAATTCATTTACAGTAGCAAGAGGCCCCGGTATACCCATTCACCCCACCCCCTTGCAAATAAACAAGAATAAAAAACTGTTGCCACTGGAGAGACTATTTCAAGAAATCACAAGGAATCTCCTAGGAGATGGACAAGGGCCAAAAGTTCCTTTGGAATGTGCAAGGTTTGGAGCTATGAGACCCACCAAGTCAGGCCCCTGTTGTGCAACACGGGTGCAGACGAGGGTTGGTATATGCCCCCTCAGGGGAAGTAGGGCCTGGGCTGGGACATCAGAGGGCTTCTGGGGCGGGATAGTGTGCCGTATCTTGATCTGGATGTGCGCAGTGAGTTCCCAGACTTAGTTGAGTTGTTCACTCCTGATCCAAGTTTTCTGTATGTATATAATACATATTTTTGAAAGGTAACTTTGCTTTTTAGAGAAGTATTTCTCATCCTGAGTGCTGTTGGCACTTAGGCTTTGATAGTTCTTTGCTGGGGACTGTGCTGTGTATCATATGGTGCTTAACAGCAGCCCTGGTCTCTACCTGCTAGATGCCAGTGTGAAACTATCCCTCTTAGTCATTGTCTTTGGAGGGATATAGTGGAGTCCCTAGCTTAGAAGCACTGTTTCAGGCATACATGATGGAAAGCTTGCAATTGAAATGATGTATGAGAAAATTGCCTCAAAATGATGCTGACCTGGGGAGGGTCTGAAGTAATACAGAAGACGAGGTCAGCGGTGAGTTAATTGTTGAAACTTGGTGATGGTTACATGAGAGCTCTATTACTTTTTACATCCTTGAAATTTTCCACAATGAGAAAGTTTTCAGCCACAGGGAAAATGTTTGTGGCAAATGTTTTCTTAACGGGAAGGAAAACTAGTCAGACAATGTAGATGATATGCACATAGTAAAAAGATTAGGAGGCAATAAGACGGTGTGTGCTCCCTGTGGGTGACAGCGCTGTGATGAGATTACGGGCAATTTGCTTTATGTTTTCATATATTGCTACTCTGCTCGCTTTTTAGTACTGTGAAAAATTTTTGTAATTAGAGAAAAAGAAGGGAATTCAATTTTAACATGATAGTTATTGTAAAGAAGCTCAGAACAACAACAAAAATTTATAACCCTGGCCCAGAAAGCTGGAGAGATGGTTTAGCAGTTTAAGGGACTTGCCTGTGAAGCCTAAGGACCCAGGATCAACTCCCCAGAACCCACAAAAGCCGGATGCACAAAGCGGCACACGTACACAGGCTGCACGGGCACACAAGATGGTGCACGCATCTGGAGTTCGTTCGCAGTGGCAAAGCCCCTGGCACACCAATTCTCTCTCTCTCTCTCATAAATAAAAAAGTTAAAAAAAAAAAAGAAGAAGAAGAAGAAAAGAAAAGGAGCTGGGGAGATTGCTCAGCAGTTAAAGGCACTTGCTTGCAAAGCCTGCCAGCCTGGGTTCAATTCCCCCAGTACCTACATTAAGCCAGAAGCACAAAGCGGGGCATGTGTATGACATGCATCTGGAGTTCGTTTGCATGGGGAAAGGCCCTGATACACCCATACGCACAGTCTCTCTCTCTTTCAAATAATAAAATATCTTTAAAAATTAAAAATAAACTAAGCAAATCTCAAGATTTTTTTGCATCTGGGCTGAACTTGGTAGGAGGACTGAGCAGCTCTGTAGTTGAGCAGAAGAGCCTGGGCACTGCCAGGTCAGGGAGGCCCACACACAAGCAGAAGCGTGAGGACACGAGAACATGCTACTGTTAGCAGACAGCACCCTCCAAGAGGAGCCACCCCGAGTACAGAACACTTTGTAAGGTAGGTGGGACTTGGACGTGAGGAGGTATTTAGTCTTGGCTCTTCTTTTCCTGTCAGCTCCTTTGCCAAAAGCCCTCACTTTCCCTCACACTCTCAGTGAAATCCATCATCCCTACCATGGCGTCTGAGGCAGCCCTTGGCCCTGATACTCTGTCATACCACTTACCAGTTCCCTGAAGATGTACTGGCCTCCTGGAATCCGCCAAGTGCCCATCTCCTGGAGACCTGGGAGGTTGATCACCCTTTTGCCCTCCATGCTCCCCATGCCATCCTAGGGGCTCACATGACCATCTTCCTTATTTCATTCTGATCAAATGACCTCATCAGAGAGGATCTTCTCTGAGCACCATCAAGTACCCCGCTATCATTCTCTATCTCCTCCCGTGGCTTCCTGGTTTTCACAGTACATGTTACCAGCCAACACCGGAATGTGCTTATATTCATTATGTCTACCTACCCCTCATTAGCACTCCCCAACAAACCATTCCAAAATAAGGACAGAATTTGCTTTATTTATAGCTATATCTTTGTCACCTGGAATAATCTCTGGCATAAGTTATGAATCCAATACATCTTTCCTAGTGGCATATATTTCATGTACCACACAGTATGCAGAAAGGTCACTAGTTAAATATGTGGATTTTGGAGTTATTAAGTGTAGGATTCATACCCAACTCTGGGTTTTACAAGCCATATGACCTCTAGACAATTTGTGTACCTTCTCCCTCCTCTTTTTAACCAGAAGGTAACCACCCTTTTACTATATGGGAGTCGTTCTGAGGGTGGAACACTGGGCGCAGCCTTTAGCACAGCACCCTTTGGACAGTAGGTGGCAATAACTCACAGATGGCAAGTAAGGGAGTGCAAAGGCCCAAATCCAGTCGGCAGGGGGTTGGGGGGTGCACATGAAGGCTGAGGGAGAATGAGGTAAGTGCTTACATGCGCTCACGGGGCACTTTGACCTAACCATCTGGATTTGGGGCTTCTTAAGTGCCTTGCTTCCTCCCAGGGTCAGCGTGAACTGGAATGCAGAAGCACCCGCTCTACCTCACCTCCTGTGGGTGGGACGAGTGTCGAAAAGTTCCCACGTTGTTCCAACTCGCTTCCCCTTGGCATCACCTGCCCTGCCCCTGTGGGTATGGGTTTGCACCTGGCAATAAATGGCAGGAGTGCGGTTGCCTGCTTCTAAAGGTTGCTCTTTTTATATTTTGATGGCCACTAGAGGGCAATACAGATCCAATTTTTTAATGTCTTTTTATATTTTATTTGAGAGAAAGTGGCAGATAGAGAGATACAGGGGCTGGGGGTGTGTGGAGAGAGTGGGTGTACGAGGTCTCTAGCCACTGCACACGAACTCCATATGCATGTGTCACCTTGTGCATCTGGCTTACTGGGAAACTTAACCTGGGTTCTTAGATTTCACTGGCCAATGACTTAGCTGCTGAGCCATCTCTCCAGCCCCTTCAATTTTTAAAAGTCAACAGGGTGAACATTTTAAAGAACATGCTTAGGGGATGGACAGATGGCTCCATGGCTAAGGACCTGAGTTTGATTCCCCAGTGCCATGTAAAGCCAGATGCCCAGTAGGACATGCATCTGGAATTCATTTGCAGTGGCTGGAGACCCTGGCACACCCACTCCATCTCTCTGTCTCTCTTCTCTCTATCACTCCATGCTTCCAAATAAATAAATAAATAATGTTTGGGGGTTTTTTTGTTTTGTTTTTCGAGGTAGGGTCTCACTCTAGCTCATGCTGACCTGGAATTCACTATGCAGTCTCAGGGTGGCATCGAACTCATGGCAATTCTTCTACCTCTGCCTCCCAAGTGCTAGAATTAAAGGCATGTGCCACCACGCCCGGCCTTAAATAAATAATATTTTTTTTATAAAAAAGAATGTTTTCTCATGTCCTTAAATAGATGAGTAATTATTCAAATACATATATTTATGCACAAACAAATACAGAGAGAAGTTTTTGTGATAGCAATGCTATGTGGAAGAACATTTTTATCAATATCATCAAGTATAAAGAAAAGAAACTATATATAGACTAGAAATGTAAATAAGACAGCTGGTCTTCAGAAGAGACTCAAGACCTGAGTGACCTGGACTCACCATCTGGCCAATTACACATGGAGGAAAAGCATGAAGAAATGACTCACTTCCCATGCTTCCAGTCTGGTAGAGCTGTGAACTCTAGCATTCATACACACACCATATGTAGTGGTTTGAATTAGGTATCTCCCATAAGCTCATGGGTTCTGAATGCTTAAACCTCAGCTGGTGCCAATTTGGAAACAGAAGCCTTGCTGGAGGAGGTGTGTTGTTGGGGGTGGGCTTATGGGTGTTATATCCAGCTTCCCCTTGTTAGAGTTAGGCACTTTCCTGCTGCTGTTGCCCACCTGTTGTTGGCCAGGAAGTGACGTTCATCCTCTGCTCATGCTGCTATTCCCCCTGCCATCATGGAGATTCCCTTTGAGTCTAAGCCAAAATGAACCCTTTCCTCCTATAAGCTGCTTGTGGCCGAGTACTTTGTGCCAGCAACTTACAGGTAACTGTAACACCATAACACAGAGATGGGCTAGTGGAAAGGGTAAAAACAGACAGTACTGGGGTTTGCTACCCAAGTTGAAATCCTGGCTGTGCCACTTACTAGACACAGGATGTACGGTGGCTTATTTCAGTGTGAGACTTTCCCCACCTGTACAAGGAGGTTGTTGGGATAGTTCAGCGAATTAATATATGCAGGGCCAGATTCATAGGTATGTGGCTAGTGCAGTCACAGAGCCTCTGCCCTTCCTCAGAGAGTGCCTCTCTTAAGGTCTAATTTTTCTCGTCACCATCTTGAAATTCTTCAGTTTTATACTTGAATCTGTGTTTTGCGAGGTCTGATGTGACAGTGAGGTCTGTGGTGGGGTCTTTGGAACTTAGCTCTGACAATGGTCCTGCCTCTTCACTTCACCCCAGGATGGCTCTTCTGCCACCTGCTCTTGGCTGCTGGCCTGCTGGGACACTGGCAATAATAGAATGAATTCCACGAGGGACTCCTCTGATAACCAGTCCAGCTATTGAAGATCGGCAGCCTCCAAGCTGAATTCTAAACACAGAAGTGAATCCAAACATGACCCAAAGCAAGAGGCAGTGAGGAATCCTGGGAAAAGAAATGAGAAGTAAGCAAGGGACCTACTGGGAACTGATTTGTCCTAAGCTGGCTACAGTGCCCAAACAGTTCCATCAACTCTGGCCCGAAAAAACAAAAACATAGATCCATATGGAAATATAAAAGGCTTCATCTGGTAGAAGGTGGAAGAAAACTTCACCCTAAAATCATGGGCACAGGCTGAGTAAGCCCAGGATCAGAATTGAGTTAGCCTCCACAGTGAGCTATTGTCCAGGGAGACACACGAGGTCCCCCAAACAATGCAGGCCTTTGCCATAACACTCGATTGCCTGTCAGAGCTAAAAGGTAAGGCCCTATTGCTGAAGACAACACAGACTGTGGTCATAGTTCATCAAAATGCCATGCTGTGGGGGTGAGAAGGGAGGGAATTACCATGGGATATATTTTGTAATCTTGGAAAATGTTAATAAAAATTTTTTTAAAAAATGCCACACTGGAACTGAGAGGGAAACAAGTTCTCTCTGGATAGCCCCTATACTGTTGGAAAATGCTATGGGAGTGGCTGTGGGATAATGGTCACCAACAGCATGAATAAGCAGGTGACCCCGCAAGCTACAAAATCAGCCAGCCAGACAAGAAATACACCCTTGTGCAATAGTGGCATGCAGCCTCTACAGGTAACCAACTGTTCTCTGATGGGACATGAGGCCTGCTTAGTGGGGCAGAACTCATATGTAGTACTGAAACCAAGTCAGAATCCCATGGTCAGGAAATCCATAGACTCCAGAGAGAAGCCCCCACTGCTCTCTGAACAAGAAGCATGTGCTTACACCAGAAACAATCAAATAACTGTGCATACCCTATTTAATCTAAGCTTCTATCATTCTTGGATGGAGAATCTGTTTTATTTTACAGATGGCAGAGAAAACTCAGGAGATTCATGGTCCATCAACTCACAAAAAGATAGCTGACTGCCCACCATAGGACTTGCTACTTCTACCACATCTTCAGGGACCCAAAAGAAACTGCAGAGGAAACAGCAACATGAGGATTACTCCCCCTGCTAGTCTGAAAACCAGATCCAGGGAAATGGAACAGACTCTGTGAGTTACCACAACACATTGAATCAGAAACCCAGAGGTTACAGAGAACTCAACCCCAAATCAGATGCTAACAGACCCACCAACGCTCAGGGGACCATTGCAAAATTGTAAGAGCCATAGGGTAGGTAGAAACATTCTGAGGTACAGTGATGTTTTCCTCGCCCAAAAACTGACTGAGACTTTATTTACCCAACAGTGACCACCAATAACCTTACTGAGGAGAGTGTCAGGAAAAGTGTGAACGGGACCAGGGGAGAGGGGACATAAGGCCACAATCTCTGTTAAAAAATACTAATAATAACTTTAAAATTTTTGTAAAGGAAAGGTTTAGCCCTTCACTCAAGGTTTGGTATGTTTGTTGAACAAGGCTTCTTAAAGGGTATTTCCAGATAACTGACAATTTGTAGTGCAAGAAATTATCTTTAAGCTAACAACTAATGATTTCAAGGAAGCATAAACTCTATCAGTTCTTAAAACACCAGAGATGGAGAAATTGAAAACCAGATGGAAATCAACAAGATAATATTTTTTCATTATCATTTAAATGATTCACAACTTTTTGACCAATTAAGAATTTTCTAAGTTACCTATACTCATGTTATCAATGATAACAGTATAATAAGAAAAGCAATCACAAATGTATCACTGAATAAGGTAAAAGAAACATAAATACTGAGATGAAAAACTAAATGATGTCTTATTTGAAGTTAGGAGTCCATTTTGTGGTACTATAACAAATTATCTGAGGCTGCCATAAAGAAGTTTATGTGAAGCTGGCCATGGTTGGTGGTGCATGCCTTTAATCCCAGCACTTGGGAGGTAGGAGGATCACAATAAGTTTGAGGCAAGCCTGAGACTACATAGTGAATTTCAGGCCAGCTTGGGCTAGAGCAAGACCCTACCTTAAAAAAGCCAAAAGGAGGAGGAGGAGGAGAAGAAGTTTAGAAGTTTATTTGGCTTGGGATTCTGGAAGGTCCAATCAGCATGACACTGCATTCTGGAGTGGCCCCTGGCCACATATTACTATGGCAAAGAAGTAGAAAGGGAACTGGACATACCCAGGAGGAGGCAAGCATGTAGAGTGGCCTCATCTTTTAACCTGCTCTCTTGAGAAGCAACCCAGGCCTTCAAGAACACCTCTAATCTCTTCTGAGGGTAGAGGCCCATGAGAATGTTTATGTTTGTCAAATTTCAAAAGCCAGTTATATTTCATGAAGCTTTGAAATGTGTGGCGCCATAGACTTAGACTTGAATATTGAGTCTCTAGTCTAGTCTCTAGCACTTCTACTGGGGAAGTGGTAGGGCCTCTAGGGGGCCAATTTTGGAGTCTAGCCTAAGGTGTGTTTGAGCAGATCTTAAGTGGAGACCTACTAGGTGTGTGGAGAGCAGTTTGGAGCTGTGGCTGCTTGTACTTGCTGGTGTTTGCTGGGTGTTCAATAGTGTCTCTCTGCTATTGATGTAAGGAAGTGAGCCAGCGTCTTCCACCATTGATAGTATTCCCTTCATCGGTAAGCCTGAAATAAACCCTTTCTTCCCATAAACTGTTTCTGGTTAGATGTTTGTCCCAGCGTGAGGAGCTGACAAGGCTTTTTTAAATTTTTAATGATGAATTTGGGAGCCCCCATGTTAGGTGCATATACGTTTAGGATTGTAAAGTCCTCCTGTTGGAGTGTGCCCTTAATCAATATAAAGTTACCTTCCTTATCTTTTTTGACTAACGTTGGACAGAAGTCTACCTTGTCAGATATTAGGATAGCAACCCCTGCTTGTTTTCTAGGCCCATTTGCTTGAAACACCATTTTCCAACCTTTCACCCTAAGAAAATGTCCATTCTTTGTAGAAAGGTGAGTTTTTTGGAGACAACAAATTGTAGGATCTTGCTTTTTAACCCAGTATGCAAACCTATGTCTTTTGGTTGGGGCATTGAGACTGTTGATATTAAGAGATATTATTGAAAGGTGTGTATTCATGTTTGCCTTTTTTTTTTTTTTTTTTTTTGTGGTTCCGGTTCTACCTTTGCTCTCTTGTGTTAACTAGTATTTGAGTATTGCTTGTTTTTTCCAGGTTCCTTATATGTGTGCTTTCCCTTTTCTTTAGCATGAAGGATTCTATCAAGTATTTTCTGTAGAGCTGGTTTTGTCTTCAAATACTCCTTTAACCTGCTTTTGTCATGGGATGTCCTTATTTCTCCATCTCTTTGAATGGATAGCTTTGCAGGATAAAGTAACCTTGGTTGACAGTTGTTATCTTTCAGAACTTGGAATATATCACTCCAAGCCCTTCTGGCTTTTAAAGTTTGTGTTGAATAATCTGCTGTAATCCTGATGGGCTTGTCTTTGTAGGTAACTTGATTTTTCTCTCTAACTGCTTTCAATATTTTTTCATTGATTTGTGTGTTTGGTTGTTTGATTATAATATGGTGAGGAGAGGTTCTTTCCAGGTTTTGTCTGGCTGGGGTTCTAAAGGCTTCCTGTATCTGTATTGGCACCTCTTTCCCAATTTGGGTGAAGTTTTCTTCTATGATTTTGTTAAAGACACCTACTATGCCTTTGGAGTGGAATTGTTCTCCTTCTACTATGCCCTGAATTCTTATATTTGATCTTTTCATAGTGTCCCGAATATCTTGAAATTCCCACTCATACTTTTCTATAAGTTTGTCTTTCTCTTTGTTGGACTGTATTAGATCTGCCCCTGGTCTTCTGGCTTAGATATTCTGTCCTCTTCTTCATCCATTCTACTGGTGAGATTTTGTACAGGGTTCTTTTTATTTCATTAACTGTGTTCTTCATTGCTAGTAATTCTGACTGGTTTTTCTTTATTATTTCTATTTCCTTATTTATGTCTTGTGTTGCCTTCTTTATTTCCTGAAATAGGTGTCCTACATCTTCTTTGATTCCTTTGATTTCCTCTTTGAGTTCCTCTTTGACTCCTTTGATTTGTTCTCTGACTTCTTTGAGCATATTTACAATCATTCTTTTGAAATCTTTCTCAGGCATTTCCTCTAACTCGTTCTCACTGGAGGTCACTTATAATGCATTAATACTGTTAGGTGAATTTATATTTTCTTGCTTTTTAGTGTTTCTTGTGTTGTAATGTATAGATTTTTGCATCTTGGGTTAAGTTAATGCTTGGATTTTCTAGCTAGCTAGGTATTTTTTAGCTGTATCAATTGATTTGATTTTATATATCTTCAGGATAGGAGCTTAAGGTGTTAGGTGTGGCTCTTAAGGCTCTCAGAGTATCTACAAAGGTGCTCCTAGGGGTTGAGTTTCCCTGTTATGGGAGTATTCAAGTAGGCTGAGTGGAATAAAATACAGGTAGATTCAATCAAAATCAGCACCAAATATTTATGCAAGAGTAGTTATTATAACAACCAGATCCTCTTTCAACAAAGAGGTTAAGATTTCTGGTCTGTGAAGGATCCAAGTCAGCTTGTGACCAAGTGAGACCCTTCCCTGGTGCAATCAATCCCAGTTACTTTTTTGGATGATTTTTAATAGATTTTTTAAAAATATTTTATTTATTTATTTTAGAGAAAGAAAGAGGCAGATAGAGAGAGGGAATGTGTGCTCCAGGGCATCCAGCCACTGCAAACAAATTCCAGACACATTTTCCACCTTGTGTGTCATGCTTACGTGTGTACTGGGAATTGAACCTAGGTCCTTAGACTTTGCAGGCAAGAGCTTTAACTGCTAAGCCATCACTTGAGCCCTTACTTAAAATTTTTTTTTAATTCATTTTGTGTGTGTGTGTGTGTGTGTGTGTGTGTGTGTGCAGTGTAAAAACATAAATGTGCCCTTGTGGTGCCTCATACCTTCACCTGGAGTAAGGGTCACTAGCCTGTGGTAGCCAGAGTAGAACTTCAGGTGTCCTGCTCCATGACTCTTCCCCCTGATCTTTTGAGCCAGTCTGTTTTTACTGTTCCTGGAGCTTGGAGGGCTCCAGAGATTCTCTAGTCTGTGCTCCTCCACTGGACTGGAATTACAGAAGCATGGCCACATTCAGCTGACTTATGTGGGATCTGGAGATTTGAACTCAGGCAGCCTCAAGTTTCTTTGTCCCTGCAGGAAGCTGAGCCATGTCTCCAGCCTCAGGAAGCACTTTTTATAAATCTGTCTCTTTGTGTATGTGTGCGTGTGCGTGCATGTGTGCATGTGTGTGTGTGTATTTGTTGTTGGTCGGGATAATTTTAAGTTAGCATACAAAGCAATGAGTTTCATTATAGTATTTTTTTACATACATCATTATATTTTGTTTTATTTTATTTATTTGATAGATGGAGAAAGAAAGAGGCAGGGAGAGAGAGAGAGGGAGAGAAAGAGAGAAAGAATGGATGCACTAGGGCCTTCAGCTACTGCAAACAAACTCCAGACTCATGAGCCACCTATGCATCTGGCTTACATGGGTCCTGGGGACTCAAACCTGGGTCCTTTGGCTTTGCAGGCAAACACCTTAACTGCTAAGCTGTCTCTCCAGTCCTGTATTTTGTTTTTATTCATCCTCCTTCACCCTCCCCTGATCCTACTACCACTATTACTGATCCCCTTCTCCCCACATAGTCTTCCTTCTCTCATTTCACATATATTCCCTTCCCCCTGCCCCATTGGTCCATTTCTAGTTTCAAGACCTATACACAACACATACACTTGATGAAAAAAAGATTGAAAAACAAATCCCCTCTCTTAATGGTACATGTAGTAAATTTTTAATAGCTTTCCTCATTTTCTTTGTTAATAGCTATATAAGGCATCACAATTGATATATGAAATTCTTTTGGAAAGTACATTGCTATGGGTCAAAGTTGCATTCTTCATTAATAATTTATGAATCATTTATGATTTTGTTAGAGAAGATTCACACACACAATCATGCAAAGATTTTATTATTCACTTTCATGCTATATATTAAACAAAAGTAAAGTGTGGGGTTAGTACATAGTTCGATATGTATCAATCATGAGAATTATGGAGAATATTCCTTCCACTTGCATCCCCTTTCTTTACAAGCACCCTCAGGCCTTTTACTTCTCCCCAGAACAGCTCCTTGATCCCTATCAACTAGTGCTAGGTACTTCTATGTTTCCCTAAAATATCCAGTACATCCTCATCAAACCTTCTATCATTTACTTTAACTCCTCTCAGAGTATAAGCTTCATGGGCAAAACATATTTCTGGATATCACTGATTCCTAACCTCTACAATATGGTGCCTTAGATGCCCATTAAATACTGTCAACTGGTTAAACAGATCTGTCTTCTTGGTCAGAGCAGGAAAGAGTCACCATTGTGTGCAAGTTTTCACACTAGCTGAAAGGTGACCGGGAGCATCTTTCAGGAGACTCCATGCTCAGATCAAGGCAGCCATACAGGCTTATAGGCTAGTGTTAGCCACAGTGTGAGCCAAAGGATAGACAGAAAGATGATTCAGAAATAGCTAAACTAAGAAGTCCAATCAGAAAATGAGGAGAGATTAGGAGATAAGAACGCTCGAACTGCCATGTTTGCATCCTTATATATAATCCACAGGACTCCTTCCAGCAGGGCATAGACATCTTACCATCTGAGACTAGTGCCACCTGAGGAGGTAAGACAAGATTGTTGCACTGTGGCAGTTCCTGCCCAGTGCCATACATAGCAGCAAATCACATGACACATGGATTTCCAGCCTTCAGGTTTAGAAAACTAATGTTTGCCAATCTGGAAAGAACAACCCTGTGGCTGCAAAACATAGAAATTATGCCATGTGCATAACTAGACTGCCCTAAATATTGTTAATGTCAGGAGTCTCTGACTGGGAGCAGATCAAGAAGGCAAAAAGAGCAAACATCCTTCCCCTCCTCCAGAAGTGCATGTGCAGTCAGAAACGCACAGGTGTTTGAACTTCATATCCATGCATCCAACCCCACCTCCGAGGAGGCCTCAGAATAGAAGAGAACCACCCACTGCAACACCCTGCCCACAAGAAACAGCAGAGGCTGGGGTGTTGTGATTCAGGGGTACAAATGATGCAATAACTTCTAGTGAAATCTGACTTGGAAATAATTACCAGAAGTGAGTCACTTACTCCTATCATACCAACACCAGAAGCTGCTTCTCTGACAGCACAAAGAACCCAAGAAGAGACAATTGAAGATATTCTTGCTTTGAGATTGTTAGCTTTGAGATTAAAGGTATAAATAGAAGCACAGTTCTCATAATATTCTTCCAACCTGCGGAAACATGTCAGAATGAGGTGTTGGTATATTTGTGTCCTGCTTGGACAAAATCCTTAATCCAAATACAAATGTTCAAAACATAAAATTGTGACTCACCTTCCTTTCCACTTACAGCAGGAAAATATTAATGTATCCTTCCAAACATACACCAGGAGAATAAGTGACCACAAAGTGGTCAGTGCTAAATATGGTATTTATATCATCCATTCTAAAGCTCGGGAACATTGTGGAAGAAGAGGGGGCAGAATGAATTTTAGAGCTACAGCATGGGTAAGAGTACTGTGGAACGATATCTTCCAGTGGCCATTGCATTTACGACCTCACAGGGGCTGTCATTATCTTCACAAGAACTATACAATATTGGGCCCATCACATTCCATCATAGATAGTGCAAGAGGGGAAAATTAAACTAGAAGAGGATCTTGTTGGAGCCTAGAAGAGGTTCCTTGGAAAGGGGAGTGAGACAAGAGAAGGTAAAGAGAGGGAATTATGGTCAAAATACATTATATACATGTATGCAAATTGTCAATAAAAATACAGAAAAACACACACAGGTACATAACACTGTGCTTACTATTGACAAAAAGAGATAAGTGAAATGTCTATGTTCTGAAGATGCACCTTAATGCTCACATCAAAAAGGTCAAGAGACATCATATGAAACAGTAGCTGAAAATGAACTACTTGGGGCTGTAAAGAAGGCTAAGTGGTTAAGGCACTTGCCTGTGAAAGCTTAAGACCCAGATTTGATTCCCCAGAATCCACATAAACGAGATACACAAGGTGACATATGCATCTGGAGTTTGTTTACAGTGGCTAGAGGCCCTGGCATACATTCACTCTCCCTCTGTCTCTCAAAATAAGTAAAATAAATAAATTATTTTTAATGAACTACTTGAATAGCCCACCAAGTGACTGTGGTCATTTGAATGGATGTTCCCCAGTAGATTCAGGAGTTTTATTCAAGCTTGCAATAGGATCTCTAGTCACCTGGCTAGAGGTGTCACTGTAGATGGAACCTGTGATCCAGCCCTGGGGCTGAATCTAAATTCCAGCCTAAAATATGCAGAGTAGCAGAGCTCTGCCTGAGGTTACTGGAGTGTGCTTGCTTATGGTGCTGGTGGTGATATTTCTCTGTGCATGAACCTGTGAAGGAGGCCAGCTTCTTGTGCCATTATAGAACTTTCCCTGGATCTTTAAGCTTGAAATAAATTCCCTTCCTCCCATAACTGTGTCTGGTTTGTAGATCCATACAAGCAATATGAAGCTGACTGCTACAGAATTGGTACCAAGGAGTAGAGTACAGTTGCTACATGGTTAATCTGACTATGAGGATTTTGGTCTTTTGGAACTTTTGTGTTGGGGGAATGAGCATGGACTTTGTACTTGCAACTGAAGACACCTTCCATACCAGTAAGCCAAGTTTTATGAGCTATTCTGGTGAGAGTTGGGAAATACTAAGTGCAGAGAGAATTGTATTTGGAGGCTTTGCTTACGAGCTTTCTAAGGGGGAAGGAAAGACAACAGAGGACTTTGTTGGAACTGGGTTACTAGCAGAAGGACTGGCTGCGTTCTGCTGCTTAGGACCAGAGTTTGATTAAGATTAAATTTATGATGGACTGATATGCTTGGCTAAAGTTATGTAACTGAGAATTTTAAGATTCAAAGTTGGAAAAACTGAAGCAAGTTTAAAAATTATGGACACTGAAACTGGTTGCTGAAGCTGCTATTGTCAAGTACATTAGAATTTGGAAGGAAGAAGGCCCAACTACTTTACATTGAAACAATGGAAAGGATGCCTGAGGAAAGACAAAATGCAAACTCTTTTGAGAAGAGTTGACTGAAAGTAAGAAACCTGCTCTTTTATATCATGGATTTATTTCATCCCTGAATTAAGAATATGGCTACGTCCTGCATACCTAGTACTGATTTCAGAAGCATAAAAAATGTGTAGAGGGTCATGAAGTACACACAGCTCCAGGAGCTGATGCTGAGATGCGGCATAGTGGCAGGGCATGAGGAGCCTAATAGGCCAATGGAGCCATTGTTTTCATGGAGGTGTGAAGATGCTTTGGATATACCAGAACTGTGCAGTAGCTACCATGGAATGCTCTTGGCCAAGAATGAAAGTTTCCCCTGGCCATTCAGCCTATTTGGAGGGGTGGAATTGGGAATTTTGGAGACTGCCAGTCACTGGTTATGATACTGGACTTGAACTGCAGATGTTTGATGTTTGCTTAGTGGTTATTGAGTTTGCAATTGTTCCAGTCTCTCCTTGTTATACTTTATAGTAGTTGGAAATGTTTACTCGGTGCCTTTATATCACACAACTAAGAAACAGTCTTAAATCTCAGATGAGACTTGGAACTTTGGAACTCTCTTAACTTGATAAAGACTATGGGACCTTTGAATTTGGACTAAAAACAATTTATACAAGGTGAGATGGTTATGAATCTATTAGGGACTGGGAGAAGATGTGGTAGTTTGAATGGATGTCTCCCAATGGATTAAGTAGGTTTTTTTCAAGCTTGTAATAGGATCTCCAGGCACCTGGCTAGAGGAGGTGTCACCATGCATGGATACTGGAGTGCAGCCCTGGGGATGGATCTAAATTCCAGCCTATGATATGCAGAGTGCCAGAGCTCTGCCTGGGGCTCCTGGAGCATGCATACTTATAGTGCTGATGGTGGTATTTCTCTCTGCTTTGATCTGTGAAAGGGGGCCAGCTTCTTCCACCATTATGGAACTTCCCTTGGATCTGTAAGCTTCAAATAAATTCCTTGCCTCCCATAACTGTGTCTGGTTTGGAAGTTCATCCCAGCAATGTGAAGCTGACTGCTACATTGTCAAATACCAAGCAGGATTAGCAGGAACATTTCCCCTGAAAAGAAGGCAATTTGTGAAGGGAGAGATCCATATTTCAACAGATTTTTCCCAAGAGCATTCCCCAGTCTGCTTGCCGGTTAGCTAAAATGCTAAGAGAAGAGTACAATACTACTGGTTTGAGGTACCAGAGGGAAATCTTTGCGAGCATCAGAATGGCTGGAAACAGGGGATAAAATTCAGGAAAACAAGGAGCCACCAACTCCCCAAAACTACTTCTACACTCAGATGCTTGATGCACACAGGTGAGGGGAGGGGTTCCAAGCAGAATACTGCAAACAGGATCTGGAAGGAGAAAAAGGTCAGTACACATAGCACATGTTCACAGAAACAGAGACATCTTTGGATTTTCATTAAGACACTAGAATGACCTTAGGAGTAAATAACCAATGTCCCGACTAATGAGTGAACAGATGAAAAACACACATTATAAGAATGTCAGCACAAGGCCCGGCTTGGTGGCACTTGCCTTTAATCATAGCACTCAGGAGGCAGAGGTACGAGGATCACTGTGATATCAAAGCCACCGTGAGAATACATAGTGAAATCCAGGTCAGCCTGGGCTACACTGAGACCCTACCTCAGAAAACAAAACAAAAGAATATCACCAGAAAATAAGAGAATAAAATGTAAGAGATATTTAAAGAGATCAGGCCTAAGATTTTATAAAATTAATGACAGATATTAAACAACAGGTCTTCGAAGACTGTTTTGAGGCTGGGACTATATGTAATGCAGCTGTAAACTGCTTGCCTAGCAAGCATGAAGCAGTAGGTTCAATACCAAAATTATATAAACTAGACATGGTGGCACATATCTATATCTCAACACTGAGGAGGTAGATACAGGAAAACCAAAAGTTCAAGCCGAACCTTGGCGAGATAGAAAATTCAGCTTGGGCTACATGAGTAGAAACATAAATAACAACACCAAAAAAGCCAAGTTGAACTAAAACATCATGCGGATGGGGACTTCATTTCTTTTTTTTTTTTTTTTTTTTTGAGAGCGGCAGACACAGAGAGAAAGACAGATAGAGGGAGAGAGAGAGAATGGGCGCGCCAGGGCTTCCAGCCTCTGCAAACGAACTCCAGACGCGTGCGCCCCCTTGTGCATCTGGCTAACGTGGGACCTGGGGAACCGAGCCTCGAACTGGGGTCCTTATGCTTCACAGGCAAGGGCTTAACCGCTAAGCCATCTCTCCAGCCCGGGGACTTCATTTCTGAAAGTCATGATTGAATCAGAAATATCTCCCATAAGTCCCTTGCTTTGAAATTTTGGCTTCTAGCTGGAGGCAGAATTATGTGGGAACTGGGGAATATGAAAACCTTTACAAAGGGAGACTTGACTGGTGGAATTGGTGATTAGGGCAAAGAACAGGAAGTTCATATTCTGGCCAATGGTTCTAGTCTTGCACTCTACTTCCTGATCCACAGTGAGGAGGAATGAAACCATCACAGGCTCCTGTCACCATGAGAGGAGCTTCACTGCCCTGTGTTCATCACACACTCCTGTCATCGTAAGAGGAGATGCACTGACCTGCCATCATCACCCACTCCAGTCAACATGAGAGGAGCTTCACTGTACTGTCTTCATCATACACTCCTGTCAGCATGAGGGTAGCTTCACTGCCATGTCTTCATTACACACTCCTGTCACCTTGAGAGGAGCTTCACTGCCCTGTTTTCATCATACACTCCTGTCACCATGAGAGCCACTTCACGGCACTGTCTTCACCATACACTACTGTCACAAGAGAGGAGCTTCACTGCCACGTCTTCATCACACATGACACATCTGTCAAAATGACAGGAGACAGCACAGTGAGGCTGCTCTCATGGTGACAGGAATGTGATGAACACGTGGCAGTGAAGGTCCTCTCATGGTGACAGGATTGTGTGATGAAGACAGTGTAGTGAAGCTCCTGTCATGGTGACAAGAGTGTATGTGAAGACATGGCAGTGAAGCTCCTCTCATGGTGACAGGAGTGTATGATGAAGACAGAGGATTGAATCTTCTCTCATTTTGACAGAAGTGTGTGATGAATTCTTGGTAGTGAAACTCCTCTCATAGTGACAGGACTGTGTGATGAGGAGGTGGCACTAAAGCTCGTCTCACGGTGACAGCAGTGTGTGATGAGGACAGGGCAGTGAAGCTCCTCTCATGGTGCCAGGAGTTGTGAGGAAGACAGGGCAGCGAAGCTCTTCTCAGGACGACAGGAGTGTATGATGAAGACAGCACTGAAGCACCTCTCATGGTGACAGGAGTATATGATGAAGACAGGGCAGTGAAGCTCCTCACATGGTGACAGTACTGTGTGATGAAGACAGAGCAGTGAAACTCTTTTCATGGTGACAGGAGCGTATGATGACGATAGGGCAGTGAATCTCCTCTCATGGTGACAGGAGTGTGTGATGAAGACCTGACCGTGAAACTCCTCTCATGGTGAAAGGAGTGTGTGATGAAGACATGGCAGTGAACGTCCTCTCATGTAGACAGGAGCACTTGATGATGACAGGGCAGTGAATATCCGCTCATGTTGACAGCGGTGTGTGATGAAGATGGGGCAATGAAGCTCCTTTCATGGTGCCAGGAGTATGTTAGGAAGACAGGGCAGTGAAGCTCCTCTCACGGTGACAGGAATGTGTGATGACAAAAAGGCAGTGAAGCTCATCTCATGGTGACAGGAGTGTATGATGAAGACAGGGCAGTGAAGCTCCTCTCACGGTGACAGGAGTGTGTGATGACAAAAAGGCAGTGAAGCTCATCTCATGGTGACAGGAGTGTATGATGAAGACAGGGCAGTGAAGCTCCTCTCATGGTGACAGGAATGTATGACGAAGACCGGGTAGTAAAGCTTCTCTCATGGTGACAATAGTGTATGATGAAGATAGTGCTGTGAATCTACTCTCTTGGCGACAGGAGTGTATGAAGAAGACAGAGCAGTGAATCTCCTCTCTTTTTTTTTTCTATTTTTTTCCTTTTGTTTATTTATTTTTATTAGTTTTGTATTCAGCAAATACAGGCAGTTTGGTACCATTAATAGGCTCATCCGTGACCTACCCCCTCCCCATTGGCCCCTCCTTGTTGAGGTGTATAGGTCATGCATTGTGGAGTTAGCCCTCAGTTATTGGTATGATAAATGTCTGCATATCCTGACCCAACATGTGGCTCTGACATTTTTTCCACCCCGTCTTCTGCAAAATTTCCCTGAGCCATGTTTGGTTCATTTTTGGTCTGCTTCAGTGATAAGGTGTTGGGGGCCTCTGAGGCTCTGGCTCTCTGATTTGGTAGGAGTCGGTTTCTCTGTATTGGTCTCCTTCCCCCTGGTACTGGTATCTGGTTCATCAGGAAAACAGCACCCTTGCTTGTTTCGCCAATTTTCCTTAGTTTCAGCCGGGGTCCTTTTGAGGTATGATGGGGTGGCTCTCTCCTTAGGACCTGCATCTATCTGAAAAAGAGAAGCAGGTTCTCCAACAGAGAGTAAGTTAGCTCCAGGACAAATGAAATAACCCTAACTTTTTTTTTTTTTTTTGGTTTTTCGAGGTAGGGTCTCACTCTGGTCCAGGCTGACCTGGAATTAACTCTGTAGTCTCAGGGTGGCCTTGAACTCACGGCGATCCTCCTACCTCTGCCTCCCGAGTGCTGGGATTAAAGGCGTGCGCCAACACGCCCGGCAAACCCTAACTTTTTTTTATAGAGGAGTTTAATAGGTGTAGGTCCTCTTGTAGCCCATGATTGACAGTAGCTTGATATTGGAAAGAGGGCTTATGTTTGGATATGATTCTGACTTGTTTCCCAGCTCCAGCTCTGGGTCCCGTTCCACTTAGGGAATCAGTTAGCCAAATCAAGAGCAATTGGTTCCCCACCATGGCTGTGTGCCACTATTGCACTTGTGTGGGCATCGCAACCGATTATTTGCTGCTAAGTAGGTTAGACTATGAGTTGCTTGGACAGATATTGCTCATTTCCCCCAGTCGCCCATGTAGCACCTTCTGTCACTAGACACGCTGACTGTCTGGGGACTGACTCTCTTCTGGCTTCCAGCCATGCCATTCCATTTTACATGTCAGCTGCATATGGTGTCTTCAGCAATAGGGTAGTACCACTAACCTTTGGTGGGTCATCAAGTACTCTGACAGAAATCAGTCATTCTTTTAGGAGACCTTGTAGGTTTCTCTGATCAAAAGCTCATTGTACCATGCTGGTACTGGGAGTTACAGGTCAGTGCCCAGTAAGAAAATGAGGACAAATATAACTAATATAGAAGAGTTAGAGAGGAGACAGAGAAAGAGAGGGAGAGGGAGGCAGGGAAGATGAAGAAAGTTTAGGTTAGACTTGATCCTACCATCTCCAGTGTCTTGTGGATCAGGAATTTCCTGTAAGGGCATGGTGAAGGTTCATTTGGTCTGCCTTTTAGAAGCAGAATTTTATGGTACCATTGCCATTTGGCAATGACAGGAGATTCACTACACTGTCGTCATCACACACTCCTGTCACCATGACAGGAGTTTCAGTGCCCTGTCTTCATCATACACTCCTGTCACCAAGAGAGCAGCTTCACTGCCCTGTCTTCATCATACACTCCTGTCACCATGAGAGGAGCTTCACAGCACCATCATTATCATACAATCCTGTCAGCATGACAGAATTTTTATTGCACTGATTTCATCATAAACTCTGTCACCATGAGTGCAGCTTCATTGCCATGTCTTCATCACACTCCTGTCACCACGAGAGGACCTTCACTGCCCTGTTTTCATCATACACTCCTGTCACCATGAGAGGAGCTTCACTGCCACGTATTCATCACACACTCCTGTCACCATGACAGCAGTTCCACTGTCATGTCTTCATCACACACTCCTGTTAAAATGAGAGGAGCTTCACTGCCCTGTTTTCATCACACACTCCTGTCACCATGAGAGAAGCTTCACCACACACTCCTGTCACCATGAGAGAAACTTCACAGCACTATCTTCTTCACACATTCCTGTCACCATGAGAGGAGGTTACTGCCACGACTTCATCACACACACCTGTGAAAATGAGAGGAGATTCACTGCCCTGTCTTCTTCATACACTCCACTACCATGAGAGGAGCTATACTGCCACATCTTAATCACACACTCCTGTCACCATGAGAGGAGCTTCACTGCCACGTCTTCATCACACACTCTGTCACCAAGAGGACATTCACTGCCCTGTCTTCATCACACACACCTGTCGCCATGAGAGGACCTTCACTCCCCTGTCTTCATAACACACTCGTCAACATGAAAGGAGCTTCACTGCCATGTCTTCATCACACACCCCCGTCAAAATGAGAGGAGATTCACTACCCTGTCTTCATCAGGCACACCTCCCACCATGACTGTAGGTTCACTGCCCTGTCATCATCACACACTCCTGTCAGCATGAGAGGAGCTTCACTGACATGTCTTCATCACAAACCCACGTCAAAATGAAAGGAGATTCACTACCCTGTCTTCATCACACACTCCTGTCACCATGAGAGGAGCTTCACTGCCCTGTCTTCATCGCACACTCCTGTCAACGTAAGAGGAGATGCACTGACCTGCCATCATCACCCACTCCAGTCAACATGAGAGGAGTTTCACTGCCATGTCTTCATCACACACTCCTGTCACCATGAGGGAAGCTTCACTGCCCTTAATTCCTAAGACATTCCTGTCACCATGAGAGAAAGTCACTGCCATGTCTTCATCACACACACCTGTGAAAATAAGGAGCTTCTCTGCCCTGTCTTCTTCATACACTCCATTACCATGATAGGAGCTATATGCCACACCTTAATCACACACTCCTGTCACCATGAGAGGAGCTTCATTACCACATCTTCATCACACTCTCCTGTCAAAATGAGTGGAGACTCAGTACCCTGTCTTCGTCATCACTCCTGTCACTATGAGTGTAGCTTCACTGCCTTGTCGTCATCACACACTCCTGTGTCCATGAGAGGATATTCTCTGCCACGCCTTCATCACACACTCCTGTCAAAATGAGAGGAGATTCACTGCCCAGTCTTCTTCACACACTCAATTACTATGAGAGGAGCTATACTGGCACATATTAACACACACTCCTGTCACCACGAGAGAAGCTTCACTACCATGTTTTCATAACACAACCCCGTCCAAATGAGAGGAGCACTACCCTGTCTTTATCAGGCATGCCTGTCACCATGAGTGTAGTTTCAGCGCCCTGACCTCATCACACACTCTTGTCACCATTAGAGGACTTTACTACCCTGACGTCAGCAAACAGTCCTGTCACCATGAGAGCAGCTTCACTGCCCTTTCTTCATCACACACTCCTGTCAACATGAGAGCAGATTCACTGCCACGTCTCCATCACACACTCCTGTCACCATGAGAGGAGCTTCACTGCCACGTCTCCATCACACACTCCAGTCAAAGTGAGTGGAGATTCACTATCCTGTCTTTGTCAGGCACTCCCGTCACCATGAGTGTAGGTTCACTGCCCTGTCTTCATCACAAACTCCTGCTAAAATGAGAGGAGATTCACTGACCTCTCTACTTCATACACTCCATTACCATGAAAGGAGCTATACTGCCACATCTGAATCACACACTCCTGTCACCATGAGAGGAAATTCACTACCCTATCTTCCTAACACACTCGAGTCAACTTGAGAGGAGCTTCACTGCCATGTGTTCATCATACACTCTGGTCGCCATGATAGGATATTCACTGCATTGACGTCATGACACACTCCTGTCACCATGAGATGTGCTACACTGCGACATCTAAAACACACACTCCCATCACCATGAGAGGAGATTCACTGCCCTGTCTTCATCATACACACCTGTCACCATGAGAGGAGCTTCACTTGCACGTCTTCATCATACGATCCTATCATCATCAGAGAACCTTCACTGCCATGTCTTCATCACACACTTTTGTCACCATGAGAGGACATTCAGCTACCCATTTCATCACACACTTCTGTAACATGAGAGGAGATTCATGGCCTTGTAATCATCACACACTCCTGTCAAAATGAGAAGAGATTCACTGCCCTGTCTACATAAAACACTCGTGTCAACTTGAGAGGACCTTCACTGCACTGACGTCATGACACAATCTTGTCATCATGAGAGGTGCTACACTGTGACGTCTTCATCACACACTCCTGTCACCATGACAGGAGACTCACTGCCCTGTCTTCATCATACACTCCTGGCACCATGAGAGGAGCTTGAATGTCCTGTCTTCATCACAGACTCATGTCACCAAGAGAGGTGGTACACTGCCACGTCTTTATCACACACTCCTGTTACCATGAGAGGAGCTATACTGCCACATCTTAATCACATACTCCAGTCACCATGAAAGGAGATTCACTGCCCTGTCGTCATCACACACTCCTGTCACCATGAGAGGACATTCAGTGCCACGTCTTTATCACACACTCCTGTCAAAATGAGAGGAGATTCACTTCCCTGTTTTCATCATACAATTCTGTCACCATGAGAGAAGCAAGTCTGTCACGTCTTCATTACACCCTCCTAACACCATGACAGGAGCTTCTCTGCACTGTCTTCATCACACACTCCCGTCACATGAGAGGAGCTTCACTGCCCTGTCCTCATCTTACACTCCTGGCACCATGAGAGGAGCTTCATGGGCCTGTCGTCACTACACACTCCTGTCACCATGAGGGAAGTTTCACTGCCACGTCTTCAGCACACACTCCTGTGGCTCAGCAGTTAAAGTGCTTGCTTGCAAAGACTGATGGCCTGGACTTGACTCCTTAGTAACCACATAAAGCCAGATCCACAAAATAGTGTATGCATCTGGAGTTTATTTATAATGGCAGGAAGCCCCGAGAGCCCATACTTTCTCTCTCTCTCTCCTTACAAATAAAAATATTTTATTTATATATTTGAGAAAGAGAAAGAGGCAGGGAGAGATAGAAAATGGGCATACCAGGGCCTCCAGCCACTGCAAACAAACTCCAGATGCATGTGCCCCCTGGTGCATCTGACTTACCTGGGTCCTAGAGAATAGAACCGTGATCCTTTGACTTTGCGGGCAAACGCCTTAACCACTAAACCATCCCTCCAGCCCAAATAAATTTTTTTAACAAATGAGCAGAGGGGGCTGGAGAGATGACTTAGCTATTAAGGCGCTTGCCTGCAAAACTAAAGGACCTTAGTTTGATTCTCCAGTTCCCATGGAAAAGCCAAATGCACAACGTGGTGTATACATCTGGAGTTTGCTGTAGCTAGAGGCCTTGGCGCACCCCTTCTCTCTATTTTTCTTGCTTCTCTTTCCCTCTCTCTCTCACCTTAAAAATGAGTAGCGAGTTGGAGAAATAGGTCAGAGGTTAAGGGGCTTTCTCGTAAAGCCTAAGGACCTGGGTTCAATTCCCCAGTACCCATGTAAAGCTAGATGCACAAGGAGGTACATGTATCTAGAGTTCGTGTACAGAGGCTAGAGGCCCTGGCATGCCCATTTTCTCTCTCTCTCTCTCTCTCTCCCCCCCCCCAATCTGCCTCTTTTTTCTCTCAAATAAATAAAATATAAAAAATGGGTAGGAAAAAAACCTGTCATTGTTTTATTTGAAAATAAAGATCAAGCAAGAGACTTTAGTTGTTTTAAAGGTAACAGCTTTGTTTTAACCAACTATACACCTACCTAAATGTAATACACGGATAATATACCAACAATTAAAATGAAAATTGTTGGGGCTGGAGAGATGGCTTAGCAGTTAAGGAACTTGCCTGTGAAACCTAAGGATCTAGGTTTTATTATTCAGTACCTATATAAGCCAAATGTACAAGGTGGTGTGTCTGGAGTTCATTTGCAGTGGCTGGAAGCCTGGGGTATCCATTCTCTCTCTTCCTCTCTCAAATAAATAAATAAAACATATTTTTTTAAAAAGCTGAAAATTGGGGACTTCTGGGTAAGATGGCGGCATACTAGCCATGCCAAAGCAACCAAGGGAGGGAAATGAATAGAAGCACAAAATACACACTTCTACCAAAAAGTGAAGGTGTATAAGTTATTATCAACCACAGCAGAGAAGCAAGAAGGACAAAGATCTTCTAGAAAGGACAACACCTGCCAGAATCCCACCAAAGCGCTAGTGGCCCCAATTTACAAGCCCACCTGCCCAGCAATGCAGAACAGCAGGAGCATAAACAAGGTGAAGCAACTTTCCACTCACATCAGCCTCCTCCCAAAGTCAAGAAACCTGAAGGGGAAGAAAACAGGGACCAGCTGAGCAGCTGCTGAAGGAGATACAAATGGGACCAGCTGAGCAGCTCATATACCACTCTGGTCACCCTGCATAGCCTCCCATCCCCCAACCATCATGGCCATGAATGTCTGGAGAACTCACTCACTCTTGGATACCCAGCACCTAAGATCAAAGAGGGCACTCATTCACTCTTGGATACCCAGCACCTAAGATCAAAGAGGGCACTCAGCATTGGTGAGACTGGAAGCCATCCCAAAAGGTAATAGGGTCTACTTACACAAAGCCAGATACATAGGCCTGCATTGGAAGTACTAATATCTCTTCCCATGTCAGGAAAGGTTGGTTATGCATTACATTCAAATGATATGTTCTTGGTTGGCTTTATCCTCAAATAAGTATATTTTGGTGTTGAATATAGTTGCCTTTGACATTTTCTAACTTTTAGGGCCTTTGTCTTTTTCTTCTGTCATTATTGAAGGCAGGGACTGACTGGCCCCAGGCTGACTTGGAACTCATTTCAGACCAGAAATATCAACCTCCTAGTTGACAGGACTAAGGGTATGGAGTAACACGCAACCTTAGGGAACTTGGCTGTATTAGATTATCTGTTTATTTTAATCCCAATACTGCTAATAAATACTCTGTGCTGGTTTTAATTAAAGTGTATAATGCTCAATTAAATTTTAGAATTTGTCAGTAATTTGCTTTACACAGTTTACTACAATCCTTAAATAGCAGGCAAACTCAACATCTAGGGTCATTTCTGCTATTTCTCTTGGAGTATAAGAGCCACACCAGCCACCTTAAACTCCTACACTGAATATATATAAAGTTGGATTTACACGGCTAAAAATACTGCAGATAATTAGAAAACCCAAGCATCAAATTAACTCAAGATACAAAAATCTCTACAATACAAAAGCATAAAGAATCAAGACGATGCAATCCTACCAAAAATTATAAATCCATCAGAAATGAATTCTAATAAAACTGTTTTAGATGAAATGCCTAACAAAGGTTTCAAGAAGATTTTTTTTTTATCTGTACTCACAGAAATCAAAGAAGAAATCAAGGGAATTGAAGAAGAGAACAAAGGAATCAAAAAAGAAAATGAACTCCTAAAGGAGAACACAGGAACAAATACTTAATGAAAAAAGGAGGTCAATATAAGGCATGAGACAGGAAATAGAAATAATGAAAAAATACTAACCAGAATTATTAGAAATGTAAAACAGAATAAGTCAAATAGAAAACTCTGTAGAAAGCCTCACCAGTAGAATAGATGAAGGAAAGGACAGAATATCTAAACTAGAAGACCAGATGGCAGATCTAACAAAGAGAAAGACAAACTAACAGGAAGACATGAGTAGGAATTTTAAGACATTATGGGCTCTATGAAAAGTTAGGAATTTAGAGCATAGTAGAAGAAGAATTTCCCTGAAGGCATACCAGGTATTTTCAACAAAATCATAGAAGAAAAAGGGAAAGTGATGCCAATACAGATACAAGAAGCCTATAGAATACCAAACAGACAAAATCAGGAAAGAACCTCTTACTGTTATATTATATTTAAACTATAAAACACACAAACCAATGAAAATAGTTACAGAGAAAAATCAAGTCACATACAAAGGCATCAGGATAAGATTACTCAACACAAACTTTAAAAGCCTAAAGGACCTAGAAAAATGTATTCCAACTTCTGAAAGATAACAACTGTCAACCAAGATAACTTTATCCTGCAAAGCTATCTATTCATATATACAGAGAAATAAGGACATTCCACAACAAAAACAAGCTAACGGAATATATGAAGACTAAACCAGTTCTACAGGAAATACTTGAAGGGCTTCTTCATGCTGAAGAGAAAGAAAAGCACACACAAAAGGAACCTGGAAAAAAATAAACCATACTCAAATACTAGTTAATACAAGAAAGCAAAGGTAAAATCAGAAGAACTACAAAACAAGAAACTGGCAAAAATAAATACATACCTTTCAATAATAACTCTTAATATCAACAGCCTTAATGCCCCAATCAAAAGACATAGGTTTGCTTGCAGACTGGGTTAAAAAGCAGAACCTATGGATTTGTTGCCTCTAAGAAACTCAACTTTCCACAAGAGATGGATGCTACCTTAGGGTGAATGGTTGGAAAATGGTGTTTCAAAGCAAATGGGCCTAGAAAACAAGCACATGTTAGACTTCCGATCAACATTAGTTAGGAAAGATAAGGAAGGTTACTTTATATTGATCAACAGAACACTCCAACAGGAGGACATTACAATCCTAAACATATATATGCATCTAACATGGGGGCTCCCAGTTTCATCAAAGAAACACTATTAAAACACAGATAACACCAAACACAGTTGTATGGGTAACATCAACACTCTACCCTCATCAATTGACAGGTCATCCTGACAAAAAATAAACAGAGTGCATCTGGATAAATGAGGTCATAGAATAAATGGACCTAATAGATATCTACAGAGCATTTCATCCAAATGCTGCAGAATACACATTTTTTTCAGCAGCACATGGAATATTCTCTAAAATAGACCATATATTAGGACACAAAGCAAATCTTAACAAATACAGGAAAATTGAAATAATTCCTTGCATGCTATCTGATTACATTAAACTACAAATCAACAGCAAGAAAAGCTACAAAGCATACACAAAATTATGGAAACTAAATAATACACTACTAAATGATGAATGGGTCAATGAAGAAATCAAGAAGGAAATTAAAAAAAAAAAATTATAAAGTCAAATGATAATGAGAACACAACATACCAAAACCTTGGGACACAAGGAAGGTAGTCCTCAGAGGGAAATTGATACTTTTAGATGCCTATATTAAGAAATTAGAAAGGTCACAAGTAAACAACTTAACGTTTCACCTGAAGGCCTTGGAAAAAGAAGAACAATGCAAACCAAAAATTAATAGATGGGAAGAAACAATAAAAATTAGGACAGAAAATAATGAAATAGAAACCAAAAAGAAAAAATAATCCAAAGGATCAATGAAACAAAGAGTTGGTTCTTTGAAAGGATAAACAAGATTGATAAACCCTTAGCAAATCTGACCAAAACAAACAGAGAAGAGACACAAATTAATAAAAGGCAACATTATAACAGATACCACAGAAATTCAGAAAATCATAGGGACATACTACAAGAACATATACTCATACTAGAAGAACATATAAGTTTAAAAATGTGAAAGACATGGATGATTTCCTTGATTTATATGACCTCCCAAAATTAAATCAAGATTAGATTAACTACTTAAGTAGACATATAACAAGTATGGCAATTCAAGCAGTTATAAAAAAAAAAAATTCTCCCAACTAAAAAAAGTCCAGGCCCAGATGGATTCACTGTTGAATTTGACCAGACCTTCATGGAAGAACTAACACCAATGCCTCTCAAACTTTTCCATAAAATAGAAAAAGAGGGAAGCCTACCAAACTCCTTCTACAAAGCCAGCATCACCCTAACTCCAAAACCAGACAAAAAACAAGAGAAGAAAATTACATATCAATCTCCTTCATGAACATAGATGCAAAAGTTCTCAACAAAATATTGGCAAACAGAATACAAAAATATAGCAAAAAGATCATTCACCCCAACCAAATAGGCTTTATCTCAGAAATGCAAGGATGGTTCAACATATGCAAATCAATGAATGCAATACATCATATAAATGGACTGAAAGACAAAAATCACATGATCATCTCATTAGATACACAAAAAGTATTTGACAAAATCCAACACCCCTTCATGATAAAAGTCTTGCAAAAACTGGGAATAGAAGGAACATATCTCAACATAATAGAGTCTATTTATGACAAACCTACACCCAACATAATACTAAATGGAGAAAAACTTGAAGCTTTGCCACTAAAATCAGGAACAAGACAAGGGTGTCCACTGTCCCCACTTTTATTTAATATAGTACTGGAAGTCTTAGCCATAGCAATAAGGCAAGAGACACACATAAAAGGGATACAAATTGGAAAGGAAGAGATCAAGTTATCATTATTTGCAGATGATATGACCCTAAAGACTCTACCAGCAAACTTATACCTGATAAACACTTACAGCAATGTAGCAAGATACAAAACACACAGAAATCAGTAGCCTTCCTATATGTTAACAACAAACACAATGAGGATGAAATCAGAGAATCATTCCCATTCACAATTGTATCAAAAAGTAAATAAATAAATAAAGTACCTTGGAATAAACCTAACCAAGGAAATGAAGGATCTCTACAATGAAAACTTTAAAACACTCAAAACAGAAATTGCAGAACATACTAGGAAATGGGAAATCCATGTTCTTGAATTAGAAGAATAAGTACTGTAAAAATAGCAATCTTATCAAAAGCAATCAACATACTAAATGCAATCCCCATCAAAATTCCAATGGCATTCTTCACAGAAAAAGAAAAAAACAATCCTAAAATTCATTTGGAAGCACAAAAACCTTGAATATCTACAGTTTTGAGCAACAAAAATAAGGCTGGTGGTATCACTGTACCTGATTTTATCTTTATTACAGAGCCATAATAACAAAAACAGCATGGTACTGGCACAAAGACAGACATGTAGATCAATGGAATAGAATAGAGGACTCAGATGTAAGTCTGGGTAGCTACAGTCACCTGATCTTCAATAAAAATGCCAAAAGTAGTCATTGGAGAACAGATAGCCTCTTCAATAAATGGGGCTGGGAAAACTGGACATGTATCTGTAGAAGGATGAAAATAGATCTTTTTCTCTCCTCATGCACAAGAATAAGTCCAAATGAATCAAAAACTTTAATATCAGACCCAAAATTCTGAAACTGCTAGAGGACAAAGTAGGGGAGACCCTTCAAAATATTGGTATAGGCAAAGACTTTCTGAATATAACCCCAGTTGCTCAGGAATAAAACCACAAATCAACCACTAGTACTTCATGAAATTACAAAGATTTTGTACAGCAAAGAACACTGAATATTACAAAAAGGTAATTTACAGAATAGGAGAAACTCTACCAGCTACACATCAGACAAGAGGATTAATATCCAGGATATGCAAAGAACTCAGAAAACTAAATAAGAAAGCAAACAACCCAATTAAAAAATGAGCTATGGAACTAAATGGAGTGTTCTCAAAAGAAGAAATACAGATGGTATAGAAATATATATTTTTTTTAAAGTTCTACATTCCTAGTCATCAGGGAAATGCAAAATAAAAGTACTTTGAGATTCTATCTTACTCCTGCCAGAATGCCTACCATCAAGAAAACAAATAACAATAAATGCTGGCAAAGATGTGGAAAAAGGGAAACCCTTCTACACTGTTGGTGGGAATGCAATCTCATCCAGCCATTTGGAAATCAGTGTGGAGGTTCCTAAGATAGCTAAAAATAGATTTAGCATATGACCCAGCTATATCACTCCTAAGCATATATCATAAGGACTCATCTCACTACTTAAAGACACTTGCCCAACCATGTTTATTGCCACTGTATCCACAATAGCTAGGAAATAGAACCAGCCTAGATGTCCCTCAGCTGAGTGGATAATGAAGATGTGGCACATTTATACAATGGAGTTCTACTGAGTGGTAAAGAAAAATGAAATTATGAAACTTGTGAGAAAATAGATGGGTCTGGAAAAGATTATACTTAGTAAAGTA
Organism: Jaculus jaculus; assembly: GCF_020740685.1. NCBI lineage: Eukaryota > Metazoa > Chordata > Mammalia > Rodentia > Dipodidae > Jaculus > Jaculus jaculus. Next base: position 39,536,962 of record NC_059103.1, read on the forward strand.
ACCCAGGCCCAGAATGTCAAACATCACATGTTTTCTCTCATATGTGAATCCTAGCTACAAATGATTGGACTTCATGTAAGTTGAAACATAACTCAGTAGCAGAGGCCAGTAAGCTAGAGAGGGAATATAAAGGGAATATAAAGGGAGGGAGGGGGGACTTAAGAGGATGTAATTGTATATATGTAAGTGGAAGTATAGATTAATGGGGGTGGAAAAGCCTAAGTGAGGTCAGGGGAATAGATTGAGTAAAGGAAAGGTAGAGAGAGAGCTAATGAAAATCTAAGAGGGTATGATAAGTCATATGGAAACCTACCTTTTTGGACAATGATACACCCAGAAGCCATAGATTGTTACTAGAAAATTTTCAGTGCCAGGGATGGGATACCTTCCATTGAATTGAATTGTTTGCCATGGAGATTCCTGATGCCCCCCAAATATTACAGCTCATTGCTGAGGCCCTTGGTTTCCCACCAGGAATAGATGGTAAGACCCTATTGCTGAAGACTCCACATACTTGGGCTGCAAGGTCACTGAGAAATTCTGTCAGAGCTGAGCTGAAAACCTCCTCTGTGTAAACCAGCTGAGAGAAAACTGGAAAAAGCTAAGCTGCCTGTAGTTCCATGGGAGAGAGACAAATTTCCAGTGGAGATCAACAACAGTGGGCACTGCAAGCCTTAAATTTGGCCAGCCAGGCCAAATGAGCCAACGAGTACAACAGTGGCATGTCTGTTATGAGGGAAACCAACTACTCTCTAATTGGACTGAAGGCCTACTCCATGGGAGGGAATATATCCCTTGATACTGAAAATGTACACAGGGGTAGTCATGAGCCCTAGGGGTGTAACATCTGCTGGTGTCTGGCCAAATGTATATATTATGTTAACCAAACAGCCCAGTGAACACTTTTCTTAATGTTCACACGTATGTATTAATGCTATTCTCACTTTTGGTTAGAGAAGCTTCTCTTTTTAGATGATGGTGACCTTGGGATGACTCAGAAGGCACCAACCACAGTGCTGAAATGAAGTGACAGAGGAGTGCTTAACACTGAAATATCTCTATCAACCCTTCCAAGGCTCAGGGTCCGTTGTAGAAGAGGTGGCAGAAAGAATGTAAGAGCCAAAGGAAGGGTAGAACTCTTCCAGACACAATATGGCCTGGATATCCATGACCTCACAGTGCCTGACACTATTTACACAGGACCATCATAACAGGAGGAAAAGATGATGACATCAAAAAAAAAAAAAGAGAGAGAGAGAGAGACTGAGAGAGAGAGAGGGGATAGGATGGAGAGTGGAGTTGCAAAAGGAAAGTGGAGGCAGGGAAGGAATTTTCATAGTTTATTGTCTATAATTATGGAAACTGTCAATAAAGAAAAATTTAAAAAATTGTTCTGTTCACCATTTCAGCAACAATGAAGCAAACTTGCTGACATGTTCCACATGAGTTGCAGAAATATTTTAAAGATAATTTTTTTCCCCATATGAAGAAATGACTCAGAGAAAAATCAAGTAAAAACTTAAAGGACATTTATCATGCCAATATTTGCATCTACATTCAGTGGCACATGCATGTACTTCCAACTATTTAGGAAAGTGAGGCGGAACGATAGCTTGAGCCCCGGAATGTAAGGCCAGCCCCAGCAACATAGCAAAGTTAAAGTAAGTCAAAAAACTAATTTACATTAAAGACAGGATAATAAATATGCAGGGTCTGTAATGCACTCTGGTCATCACAGTCACTTGCAGGGATTAGCCTGCCAAGCAGATGGCACAGCTATAAATAGACCAGACGGTCTCCCCAGGTGTGGAAGAGGAATGACTAGCTTCTTACAACCCAATTACCATTTCTCATGACCCCTGTCAACTTTCTCACAAGTTATTTTATCATTTGCAACTTATAAGGAAAAACTTTTCTTCTACAAAACATTCCCCTAACACTTCTGACCATGTGTGGTGCTTTCCCACCACAGGAACCAATTCTCCAACTCTCTGGACACCATTTGGCACCCCCAATTCAGTTCTGGACTTCAGATTATAATCACAACTAATGGGTCCCCAGAACACCCACACCTCTGTTTACCTTGGCTACAACTCGGAGTTCCTATAAGGCCCTTTAAAGGACTTGATAATTTTGTTTGTTTTTTGAGGTAGGGTCTCACTCTAGCCCAGGCTGACCTGGAACTCACTCTGTAGCTGCAGATGCCCTAGAACTCATGGCAATCCTAAGAGTGCTAAAATTAAAGGTGTGTGTCACCATGTCCAGCAGGCTTGATAATTTTGCTAGGACTTAAGAGAGATCAGGGAAACCTGACTGGAGTTTTCCATCTCATTATAAAGGACACAAATGCCTCCCAAAGAGTTGTAAGCCCAGGAACTGGGGTACAAGGAGTTGGGGTGGACCTCCTTCTGGGCTCAGCACATCAACATGTCCTCCAACCAGGAAGCTCTCCAAACTAGTTTAGGAATTCTTATGGCTTCACCAGGTTGGCACCATCAATGAACTTGATTTCCACTCTCAATCCCTTCCTTGGTATGGTGATTAGAATCAGATGTCCCCCATGAACCCAATGTGCTCTGAATGCATGGTCCCAAGCTGGTGGTGATTTTGGAGGTGGAACCTTGCTGAAGTGTGTTTTGGGGGACAAACTTCAGGTGTTACAGCCAGTTCCCCCTTGCCAGAGTTCAGCTCACTCCCCTGCTCCTGTTGTCTGGCAGAATGGCAGAGTGACACTCAGCTCTGCTCAAGCCTCGGGCTTTGCTGCCCCCGCCACCCTGAAGCCTCCACTTAGACTGTAAGCCAAAACAGTACCTTCCCTCCCATCGGCTGTGTTGAGTCCTGCACCAGCCCCCATTCTGAAGCCAACTGCGAATTAGAAAAGATGCTCAGGAGCTAAAGAGACAGTTCAGTGCTTAGAGGTTCTTGCTTGTAAAACCTGCCCGATGGAGTTCAATTCTTTAGCCACCTGCATAAGCTGGATGCAAAACATTCACAAAGCCTCTGGTATTTGTTTGCAATGGCAAGAGGCCCTGGTGCACCAGCAACTGCATAATGCACGTGTGTACAAATAAATAAAGAGAATTAAATAAAGCTCTAAACAGCAAGAGATTTAAAGGGTCTTAAGAGCTGTGTCAGGAACCGGACGCACTGCCATCACTTACACATACAAGGGTTTAGAAGCTCTGAATAAAGAACCGGAACAAAGATGCAATATGTATTTATTATACAATCAGTGTCTAGATATATGTCATTACACTTCCATTACACAGCTGCTCCTTAAGGACACATGGGGAAGGCACATCAGTCAGCTGGCCAGGCTGCCTTCAAACCCACTTCTAAGAAACATGTTAAGTGTCTTTGATGGAATTATCTTTGGCCTTATCTTAACATTTCTTTCCCAGTGTCACATCTATACCCATGTCACTGAGGTCTACAGCACTGTCAGTACACACAAAGTAGACGTGAGTTCTATTCTGTGCCAGCACATACCCTTTATATGGCAGATGCTTAAATATCAGCTAAAAAGCAAGGAGCTTTAAAAATTAATTTTAAGTAAGCACACGTGGCAACGGGTTTCATTATTGCATTTGGATAGTCGTTACATTTTGTTCTAACTTGTCCCTCTCTCATTGCCCTCCCCTGTGTTTCCTAATCCCTTCTGGCTGGCTCCCAAACACTCCCCTCTTCTGTTTCCTGGTACATGTCCATTACCCTCTTTACCTCCTTCCTTAAGACCTCTTCCCTCTTGAGCCCCTTTCTAGTTCCACATATACACATTTATAAGCACACACATATGTAACTTCAAATCTAGGCTCTGCATATGAGAAAATATGCAGTATTTGTCTGAGTCTGGCTTATTTTGCTTAACATGATGGTTCCATTTCCATCTATTTTCCTAAAGGCAGTCAATTTTGAAAATGTATGTGCTTTACCCAAAAGAGGTTTTATTTCTATAAGAAACAAGACCAGGAAATTATATGTAATTAAACTATAAGACTAGCTTCTACACACTACTTCCAGTCAGTTCCAATGATCGCAAAGGCCTCAAGTTATGACATAGCGGGTAAGTCCTCCCCCTCGGGCCTCTGACAACCTCCGGCAATGTCGCAAAATATTCAGGATGACATGAAATCTCTTGTCAGGTTTCAAAGTCGTGAACTCCTTTATGTCAGCTTCCACTATGAAATAATGACCTGAAAATAAAGATATTAGTAATTATTTTCATGAGACCAACAACTTTCAATGTAAGTTTTCAAGGTATTAAATTGTGAGTGATAGTAATCATTCTTACTGCCCTAACTGAATCAAAGTGAAAAACTATTCTTCCTAAAATAACATTCTATCAGCTGTGTGCATGACATTTACTCCTGCATTTCAGCAAGGTATCAGGTCATTTACTGCTGATTACTTCTTGAACAACTTGCCTCTCCAGAGGCATTACGCAGTAGTGGATAACAGAACGGAACCCACAGCAACCCCTTCACTTAACTAGATGATCTTGAACAAGCTGAGCTCTCTTTGCCTAGTCCCTAGTCTACAAAACGGGCCAATGATATTGTGAGGACTAAGGTTTAGCATACTATGCGGCACATGGTAATGCTATATGAGCACAGCTGTCACCATCACTACTGTAACTTTCAGTACATTTCAGTACATTATCTGGCCGACACTGCAGCTATCTTGGGTACTGCTGTCCCAAGCACTGTGCCCTTGGCCTCCTCCTACTGTAACCACAAAAATGTCTCTAGCATGATAAATATCCACAGTAGGAAAAGTGCCCCTGGTATAAGGTTAACCCTCTAGATGTAGAATTTTCTAGAATCAGCTTTATTTCTCATGATCTTACCCCAAACAGTTGATATGTACTTGCGTATGCTGTCATTTTACCTTTAGTGTCCTTTGTTTCTTCATTAATAAACCTGTGGTACAGATTTCTATTCACAGAATTCATAGATGCTTTTGGTTGATGCATGATCTTGTATTTACTAGCTACTGCCTTGTTGATTTCTTTAATAACATCATTAATTTGACAATAGGTTAAACGAGATTTCATGTATCTATAAAAAAGACATGTAATTATTTTTAACTCGTCACACAAATTATTTTCTTGGAACAAATTAACAATTTTATACAGTGGTAGCACTATTCCTTAAGTACCCTTTATAAAAATAATTTTATGTCAGCTTCTAAATAGGCCACAAAGGTCAACAGCTGAAAAATTACAGATGGCAGCATGTACTGCCTAGCTTCCCTAATCACAAATGTATGCATTAATCTCTATTCTTTACATAAATGTCCTAAAACAGGAAGTAACCCAGATATCCTTCAACAGGTAAGAAGATAAATAAATTGTAATATAATAAAGCGATGCTATTTGGTGCTAACAAGGAATAAGGCACCAGGCTGGGGAGGTAGCTCACTGGGTCAAGTGTTGCCTGTACAAGGAAGAGGATCTGGGCTCCATCACAAAAGTACACACAGAAAAGGCCAGGCGTGGAGTGGCGCACTTAGAATCACAGCACTAGCTGGGCAGCCAGTCTAGCCTGATTCAGTGACTTCCAGACCAGTGAGAGACCCTGTCTCAAAAATGGTGGACAGAGGGCTGGAGAGATGGCTTAGCAGTTAAGGCACATGCCTACAAAGCTTAAGGACCCTGGTTCGATTCTCCAGGTCCCATGAAAGCCAGATGCACATGATAGCACATGTGTCTGGAGTTCATTTGCAGTGGTTAGAGGCCCTGGCGCACCCATGTCACTCTCTCCCTCTCTCTCTCTAATAAACAAAATACAAATATTGCCAGGTGTGGTGGTGCATGCCTTTAATCCCAGCACTCGGGAAGCAGAAATTGGAGGATTGCCGTGAGTTTGAGGCCACACTGAGACTCCATAGTGAATTCCAGGTCAGCCTGGGCTAGAGTGAGACCCTACCTCAAAAAAAAAAAAAAAAAACCACACACACACACACACACACACACACACACACACACACAAAATAAATAAATAAAAATATTTTTTAAAATGGTGGACAGGGCCAAGTGTGGAGGTGCACACCTTTAATCACAGCATTTGGGAGGCAGAGGTAGGAGGACTGCCTTGAGTTCAAGGCTAACCTGAGACTACATAGTGAATTCCATGTCAACCTAGCAAAGATGGCTCACTGATTAAGGCCCTTGCTGCAAAGTCCAAGGACCTGGGTTTGATTCCCCAGTACCCACATAAAGCCAGATGCTCAAGGTGGTATATGAATCTGGAGTTCGTCTGCAGTGGCTAGAGCTCCTGGCATGTCCATTTTCTCTTTCTATATGCCTCTCTCTCCCTCTAATAATTACATGAAATACATTTTAAAAATGCTTTTTAAGTGGTGGATGATACTTGATGAAGGACACTCAAGGTTGTTCTCTGGACTCCACACACTCATACAATGAAATGATTATCAAAGCCATGAGGATCTGCATCTACTGCATGGTTATAAAGAGGCAAGAGGCTAGATATTGTACCATTCCAACTATGTGGAATTCTGGAAATGGCAATGAGGTCAGTGTTGCCCAAGGCTTGGTGGGAGAGGCAGAGCGCTGGGCACATTGGAAAGTGAAATGATCGCGCACTCTGAACCCAGGGCTCTCCTCTCCTCCTAGGATCCTCTCCTCCTAGTGCTCCTGCCACCAAAAGAAGTGAGACTCAGCTACAACGCTATTTGTAATCACAAAATCAACCCAGATTCTCGCAAAGGAGTTTTGTTAAGGTCTTGCCCCAGCTTAGCAAGTACTACTCCCTGAGCTACCATCATGCCCAGACCTTTTCTGACTTTACTTTTGAGACAGGACCCCACTAAATTACACAGGCTGGCCTTAAACTTCCAATCCTCTTGCTTCAGCCACCCAAGCAGCCGGGATTACAAGTACATTCCACCTCATCTGTCGAGGGAATGCTTAAATTATAGAATAGCCACATGATGAAATATTACACAACTATTACAGTCCAAGTTTTTCATGATACTTTATGGAAAAAAGCTCATGATGTAAGAATGAGCAGGAGCTGGAAAGGTGGCTTAGCAGTAAAGGTACTTTCCTGCAAAACCTAAAGGCCTGAGTTCGATTCATTGCTTAGTACCCACACAAAGCCAGATGCACAAAGCGGTGCATACATCTGAAGTTTGTTTGTAGTGTCAGGAAGCCCTGAAATGCCCATTCTCGTGTGTTCTCTCTCTTTCAAAAAAAATATATATTTAATAAAATAAAAAATAAGCAAAGTAAATTTACAACTACATTGTAATAACTACCAAAATTTGGTATTTTGTATTTGTAATTAAATAAAATCTGGAAATACACTATCTTACCTGAGTGGCAGAATTAAAAATGAGTTTATTTTATGACAATAAATATTTTATAACAAACTTTGTTTGTAATAAACTTAATAAGATACATAAAAATATATAAAACTTAGAGATTAGGCCAAGCCCTGAAATCATGAGTTTAAGAACATGGACTTCAACTAGCTCCCATTGCTGTCACTGATAAAAATAGAGACGACCTCTCGCCAGGAGAGGCGGCTCGTGAGCTTTACTCCGGTGTCCTGCGAGTGATCCAGTGCTTAGAGCACAGCACTCAGACAACTATGTGCAAGGCACAAAGGAAACCAAACACACTCTCTCCTCTCAAATCTACACAGCACATCTTTACAACTACAGCAGCACCAGGCTGCTTCCCAGAGGCAGTAGAGAGAATCTCTATCACAGGTTCCAGGGGAAAAAAAAGATCTAAGCAACAAACAGACCCACCTGTAGACCTCTACAAAAGCAAGTCCTATACCTAAACAAAAAACATATTTAAAACATTTCAAGCCGGGCGTGATGGCGCACGCCTTTAATCCCAGCACTCGGGAGGCAGAGGTAGGAGGATTGCCATGAGTTCAAGGCCTCCCTGAGATGACAGAGTTAATTCCAGGTCAGCCTGGACGAGAGTGAGACCCTACCTCGAAAAACCAAAAAAAAAAAAAAAAAAAAATTTCAATAAGAAATTTCCTACCTTTTCACAGTATAATGCAAAACTCTTTCAGAAAAGATCGGTATTTCAACATAGCACATGACAAATTACTATCATCAAGCTTTATGATTTAAAAATTGTCTATGTTGATTAGCAAAGGGCTGAACATTTAATTTAATTTAATAAATTTAACATTTAATCTCCTTCAAGAGGCTGGGAAGATGGCTCAGCAATTATTTGCTTGCAAAGCCTTCCAGTTGGGGATTTAATTCCGAAACTACTGATGCAAACCTAATGTAAGCATCGGTGTTTGTTTACAGTGGCAAGAAACCCCTGGCACGCTCATAAACACACACATGCAAATAAATTCAAAACAAAAATCTATTTTCAGCACTTACGCTGGCACACCATTGAACTCATCAGTAGTTATAAATGGCATTTCTTTAATAATTCTTTGTTCTTTTGAGGGTTTCTTTGCTGGTACAGGTTCTTCAACTTTGACTGGTTCTTGAAGGTTACGTTCTGATTCATTAACCCTACAGAGCAGATATACATATATAAAGGTAATTGTCAGAACTTAGAAGCATATTAGAAATTTTTTGAACTGAAACAAAGATCTTAAATACAGGACACATTCTGGTTTGATTATTTTATAGCCAACTTTTCTTTTTATCCCTACTCCTTCATGAATCATTAGCAATGTGGCTAATGTGGCTTTAGTCACCACATATGTGTGTGTGTGTGTGTGTGTGTACACATACATACATACATACATACATACATACATACATATACATCTCCACACATTTCCACTGCTTTCTTATTGGTTTCTCAAAGTCAATATGTATGAAGTTGAATTATCTTAACCCCTAAATAGCTTCTTTTCATGATTTCCCCAGTTCTGAACCTGGAATGAGTCATTTTATTCCAGTGCATTCTGTTGGTTGTTCATATCTGTCACTATGACTGAGACTCATTTTGACTCATTTTAGTTGACAGTGACGAGTGTGGGTCACATCTGAATCCAGTCTGCCTAACACAGTTCCTGCCTCTAATACAAGAAACTGTAGATCCAACACAGAAGCAAGCAAAGAGAATCTCTAGATAGACAAGAGAAGTCAAGACAACAGCTAAACACCAGATCCAGAAGGCAACTAGGCCTGGTATGGGCTGTTAATATATTCTGGAAATACTCTACTTGTCAGTGCAGTAAAACAAGTCAGAATTACAATAAGGGCTATAAATATGGCTCAATGGATAAAATGCTTGTGGCACAAGCTTGAGGACCTGACTTTGAATCCACAGAACCCATATAAAATACCAAAGGTGGTGGCATGTGCCTGCAATCCCAGCCCTGGGGAAGTGGAGACAAGAAATTCCCCAGGGTTTGCCAACTAGCTTGTCTAGCCTAATCAGCAAGTTGTGGGTTCAATGAAAAACCCTCATCTCCATGGCTCAATCACTAAAGATGCTTGCAAACAAGCCTGCCAACCAGAGTTCATTTCCCCAGCATCCACCTAGAGCCAGAGGCAAAATGACATGAGTGTCTGTATCCCAGTGAGACAAACAGCAATGAGAGACAGAGTCAGGAGAATCTGGAAGCTTATGGTCAGCTAGACTGGTGCACATACAACAGGGAAAAAAAAGAAAGAAGTGGGGAGACCCTGTCTCAAAGGAGGCAGAAGGACAAACACCCTGAGGTCCCAAAGTTGTCTTCTGACCTCCACATGTGCATGCCCACACACATACACACACATAAAAATTAAAGGGAAAAGAAAAGATGGAAAGTGAAGAGGAAGATACAGAAGTCAGCTCCTGGCCTCCATCCACACACATTCACCCACATGTGCATTCCACATGCATATACTCAAAAGAATTACAGGAAGAACATGGACAATGTGATGGTTCCGCCTCCTTTTGTGACTCCATCATACCATTGGCTGGCTCTTTGCTGAACATGAATCTTAGGCACTTCTGGATTTTCCCAGTCATGTGCTAAACGAGCACCCAAGCACTCCTGGAGGCCCCACAGAGCTGTAGCAAGCAGTCCCTCCAGAAAGGCTCTGTGTGACCTGGCCAAGTGCAGAAGGTAGGCGACAGGGAGCTCCTGGGCTGCTAGCTATAATCCTGACAATATAAGTGTTCCATAGCAGTCACTCATGACCATGCTCCCTAATGACTTGTAGGGAAATCCCAACCCCCAGGTCACATGCACAGGGCGCTCGAGCTTTTGCTTCTAGAGGCCACCAACCACCAGCAGTAATAGGGATCCTTGTCTAGCAGGAGTGGTGTGTGTCCTTCAGTCTTTCGAGTTGAAGCAATATGCTGTATATAGAAGCACACATGCAAAGGCCGCATTATTCTTAAGGATAGAATAGCAATTACATCTGTGACAGGAGAAAGGTTTTCATCCAGAGTGCTTAACATACTTGCAATGTACTTTAATCTGACCAGTAGATACATAGATACTTGCTTATTATTCAATTTGTACAGGTAATAGCTTAATCACTTTTCTGCTGTGTATGACAAATTTTTAAAATGAAGTTAGCCACGGACTGTTTTTTAATCTACTAGAAATAAAATTTTGGTGGCATAGGAGTGGAGAAATACTGCAAAGATAAAACACACAACCTCCCAAATCAGAGAGCAAAATGTGATGAGCCAGGCAAGGAGAGCAAGAAAGAGACAAAATCCAGAGACAAAATGGACAGGTAACGGCTAAGAGAGGAAGAAATGGTGAAGATGTCCAGTCCCTGCATAGGCAACACAAGTAGATAACAAAAGCCAGAGAGTACAGCCTTAGACCTGCAAAGTTTGAGAAGAAACCAGCTCCCTGATTTAGATTCCCAGCAGCCATGAGAGCATCAGAATTAGAGGTCAAGGCTGCAGCAGGACACAGGAGTGCACTGCAGTGGCTAAGGGAGAGGGGTAGGGCACAGCTGAGAGGTGCGGGATGAGAGCTAAGGAAACAGCAGCAGAATCAAGGCAAACAGCTAAGTCTGCAAAGCAGGCACAGCTCAGGAGAGTTCTGAGCACTCTGCATCCTGCAAGCCATCAGTTTCTCAGGAGAGGTGGTGACAACAGCTGGAAGCCAGCCACAAGAGCCTCTGGGAGAACAGCAAGCAAACACACTGTCAGGCCAGGCCAGGGGGACGCAAACTAGAGAGGGACGACCAAGTTGATCACTCCTTTGACTTTTTCAGAATCTCTTCAGCTTATTCTTATCCTAAGGCAGTGTGGGTTCCCTGGTGGCCAATTGTGCTCACAGAGGGCAAAATCTTAATGATGTTTGGAGACCTTCACTGTCACAACCTGGTGAGGAGAAAGAATGAGATTGGTGTCTAGAGGAAGGAGACAGAGAATGCTGATAAAATAAACACCCTATTCTCATAACAGAGAACTTTCTGGCAAGCTCCAAGGCAAAGAATGAACAAGTGGGAAGTGTGTGCAGGAAGTATTGCTTGGGGTAAGAAAGTGTTTTCCTTAGAGACACAGGATGAGGACACTGGTAAGGACAGGCGAAATATTGTTTCTAGTACAGGAGACAAAACACTAAATAACCATTGGCAAACACGTCAAGTATACACCAGAGCACATGACTTTGAGACTCTGTGTTCCTAAGCTTATAGATCCAGATAGCAAGAATAACACAAATATACACACAAGCTCTGGGTTGCTGCTACTTGAGGCAAATGGGAAGGAATGTTGTCTTTGAGATGTTCCACATCTTTGAAATCTTCTTCAAGAGAGTCACAGAGCTCCTAAAATGTAAAAAATGCTCGTGAGCAAAACTTTCCTGCACATGTTACAAGACATCAAGATACCAAGACCATGAACCATAGTGAGGCCCTGTGAGTGCCAAACATGAACACTGAAGCAAAAAAAAAAAAAAAAAAAAGCACTAAACACAGCAATCTGAAAAGAAAGAAAAGAGTGTAGTATAGCTTGTTGCTCAGTGTGCAGCACTTACCAACTCTGTACAAGGACCAGGCTTTAATCCCCAACCTAGCAAAGAGGAGAAACTAAAACAAACAAAAAAACCTCTGGCTTCTAGAGCTGCTTTGATGGTGATATCACATTTTTCTCCACTGGATTTTTTCTTTCTCTCAAAAACAAAAGCACTGTAATCACATTCCCACCACGAAGTAGGGGTGAGGTGTAAGTCTTTCCCAAACACTTTACCCTTGGGAGGTAGCTAAGAAATAGATGAAAAAATGGTGCTTTTCATTCTGGTAAATTGCTCTCCTTGAGTGAGCCACACTCCCCATGCACGACAGCATGAGGATGGTAATGCCAACCAGACAACAAGCACAAGATGGTGCATGGCATGATTTCCATGCCAACGTTCATATGCTGAAGCTTCCTCATTACCATAACTGGTTTCTCAGTTTTAAGGTTTGTTCGCCCTTTTGTCTTTTTTGTCTTGGTTTTTATTTGAACACTAGAACTTGAGGCAATAAAATCCTACAAATTTTAATAAGGAGAATATCTTTGGATTCCTGGTGCCTGGCTCCCAATCATAACATGAGTGGAAATTCTAAATAGCCTTTGGTTCTCAGTTGAACATTCTAGGCTCACATCCAACCCTGGGTGCTCTCAGGTTAGAGCTCAAATACCAATAATGGCTTCCATTTTGAATTTATGAAATCATCCTTTGGAAAATTAAATTATGTCCATGGACACTACTTTCCTTTTGACTAAGTACATCAGGCACAACCTAGCACTGAAACGTCTTCACAGATCTTAAGGTCTTTGGGCTAACTGGGACCACAGAGGCTACCTTATGCAATCTCAGTGAACAAACACTTCAGTGGCTCCACAGCAATATGAGGTAACCGTGGTCCAGACTGAGCACCTTCCTCACTGGGAAGTAATAAGCATTTCTATTACCTGCAGTCAGTTCGAAGTTTTACTTGAACAAAATATGTATGTGAGTGAGACTCGGGCTTCTCCTTACTGACAAATCACCATATTTTATAAAAAACATAGAAATGCAGAAGCACAAGTGCTAAGAAACAGTACAGTAGTATTATTAATTTTATTTATTTATGTATTTATTTATTTTTACATGGGTTTGGGCGATCTGAACTCAGGTCCTTGGGCTTGCATGGTAAGCACTTTACTGGCTCAGCCATGGCCCCAGCCCCCAGTATTACTTTTCAAAGAGGATTCTGGAGCCTCCAGAAGTAAGCTTTCTCGAGGTGTCAGACAGTACCAAGGACAGCCAAGGTACAAATCCACATCTCAGCTGGGCAGATGTTCTTTACTCATCACTCTCCCAGGGCATCATCATCTGTTTACATTACACCGACCAAGGCTTACTCTGAAACCCTCCTTTTCAGTTCAGGAAAGAAGTAGCTATGGAACTCTAAATACAAATAGCACTCTATACACTAATAACTTACAAAGCTAAGAACATGACACAGAATCCTAATAAACTACCTGGTGATTAAGGAGTTGTATGTATTGCCTTTTATAATGGTGTTTGCTTGTTTTTTTCCCCATTAGAAAAGGATTACCTTCAATGAAGCGTTGGTTTGTTCTTGATACTGGATTTCCAATTCAAATTCATTTAGAAGTTCATTTACTATAATGATTTCAGCTCCTATTTTACTTAATATATTCCTCAAGGCAGGTTCCTGGCCTGTAATAAACAAAAAATAAAGTAGAAAATAAAGTACATAACAAAATATTTAAGTACCTATGTCCCTAGGGCAGGAAGTCATGCCTTAGATAGCTGCCCTGGAGAAAGGACTGCAGTGTCAGGCCTCGGAGCCGTCTCCACTGATACCCTTAAGCCTTTTGTTTTGTTTTCTGTGAAAGGCTCTGGCTAGACAGTAGCCCAGGCTGCTCTTGAACTTACAATCCTCCTGCCTCAATCTCCTGAGTGCACAAATTACATAGTGTGCCACCATGCTGGGCTTAAGCCTCATTTCGTAGAAGTATGGAGAAAAGGAAGAGTGAGATAAGTAATAAAGTGTTTCCTGCAGCTTTGATTTCATGCAAATTCCTTCACTATAGAATAAACACCCTTCCATATGCCTAGCTGAGAAAGGGTTGACATAAAAAGGGACCCACAGACCTCCACGTAGGATGTGTGAACAGATGTCATAATAAGTCCAGCCAGTGTGGTGTGAAGGAATTCTGCAAAGGAGGCTGCCAGCCTCACGGCTTAATGGTGGACAAGATCCAAGACTTTTTGGGGCTTCAAAACACAGGGCATTAGAAATGAGAATCTCAAATGAGTCCTGTACCCCACTTCAGAGTATAAGGTGTCAGCAATAGTGCAATCTGAAAAACTGCAATTGCAGGGTGATCAGCTTATGTTTGGGACTATCCTTAAGTTATGTGTGTGTTTGGATGTAGAACTGCAGACAGGGTTGTTCTTGTTTGAAATTTGTAACATTGGTTTGAAATTCATATTTATATCATCCACACTATTCAAAACACCCAGGTGGAAACAGTAATATTAAAAAAAAAAAAGAAGGTAACTACAACATCTGTGCTAAGTCTAATTTCAGAGGGCTAGATAGCCAGTTGGACACAGTATCTCTTTCTTGAACCCTGGTATCCCAAATAACTTCTAGTCACCTACATTTTAGGACCTTCTTTACTGATTTGCCATAATTTAACCAACTTAGCAAGTCCATACTTGATAGTAGAGTAGGCATCTAGTGAATTACAGCAGCTGCACCAGCAGACAAAACACGAGGCTTTACTAACAGGCTGTGAACACAGACAAATTATCATTCTTATCTAAAAAATGACAATTTCCCAGTGTAAGTGTGACTGGTCTAGCCAGCCCTCATGCTTAAGTAGGGTTATTTGAGTTTAATTTTATAGATATACAAATTATATCCATTTACCTAATATTAATCCCTCATTAAGAGAAGTTAAACAAAGCTAGTTATTAAAGAGGCTGGGCATGGTAGCTTATGTCTATAATCTCAGCACTCTAGAGGCTGAGGTAGGAGGACAGCAGTGAGTTCAAGGCCAGCCTGGGCTTCAGAGTTAAGATCCAGGTTAGCCTGGCCTAACGTGACATCCTGCCTTGAAACAAAGTTCACTCAATTCCTTTGCCAGAATGAACAATACCTAAATATCTGTACACCAAAAAATAAATTAGGGGCCTGGGGCAATGGCTCAATGGTTTGCTTGTAAACCCTTGGCAGCCTGGGTTCAATTCCCCAGTACCCACATAAAGCCAGATGCACTAAATGTTGGATGCATCTGGAGTTTGTAGTGAAAAGAGGCCCTGGCACACCCATCCTCTCAATATCTCGTTCTCTCTTTCTTTGCGTAAAAACAAATATATATATATATATATATATATATATATATATATATATATATATATATTTTAATTGAAAGAAAAAGTCTAGGTTGGAGAAATGGCTCAGTTGTTAAAAGGTGCTTGTTTGGAAAGCCTAGGTTCAATTCTCCAAACCCACATAAGTCAGATGCACAAAGTGGTGCATGTGTCAAGTTCACTGGCAGTAACAGGAGGCCCTGAAGTACCTATTCTCTCTTCTTCTCTCTTGGTTTCAAATAAGTTGGTTTTGTTTTTTTTAAAGTCTGGGGCTGGGAAGAAGACTCATCAGTTAAAGGAACTTGTTTCCAAAGCCTGTTAGTTGTAGATTCAATGCCTCAGTATCTATATAAATCATGTGTCTGGAATTCATTTGCAAAGCAAGAAAACTTGGCATGTCACAGCACACATGCAAATAAATGATGCTTTAAAAAATTTTTTTGTTGTTTATTTATTTGAAAACGACAGATAGAGAAAAAGGCAGATAGAGAGAGAGAGAGAGAATGGGCACGCCAGGGCCTCCAGCCACTGCAAACGAACTCCAGACGTGTACGCCCACTTGTGCATCTGGCTAACATGGGTCCTGAGGAATAAAGCCTCGAACCGGGGTCCTCAGACTTCACAGGTAAGCGCTTAACCACTAAGCCATCTCTCCAGTCCTGATGCTTTTTTTTTTTTTAATCTAAGAGTTCTTTCTAGTCGTCCCCCCCCCCCCCAACCAGGGTAGGGTCTCCCTTTAGCCCAGGCTGACCTGGAATTCACTATGTAGTCTCAGGATGGGCTCAAACTCATGGCAATCATCCTACCTCTACCTCCCGAGTACTGGGATTAAGTCTTTTAAAAGTATTTTGTCAGGCGTGGTGGCGCACACCCTTAATCCCAGCACTTGGGAGGCAAAGATAGGAGGATCGCTGTGAGTTCAGGGTCACCCTGAGACTACATAGTAAATTCCAGGTCAGCCTGGACCAGAGTGAGACCCTACCTCGGGGGGTGGGGAGGAGTATTTTATTTACTTATTTGAGAGAAATAAGTAGAGAAAGAAAGAATTGGCACACCAGGGCCTCTAGCCACTGGAAACAAACTCCAGATGCATGTGTCACCTTGTGCATCTGACTTACATGGGTAATGGAGAAATGAACTTGAGTATTTAGGCTTTGTGTGCACATTCCTTAGCTGCTAAGCCATCTCTCCAGTCCTTGATTTTTTTTTTTTCAATAAAACTGACAGAAAAGTAGAGCACTGCACTGGGAACTCAGACTCAGAAACGGTCACCCTCCTCATGCACTGTGTGAGCTAGGCAAGCCAGTCGGTTGCCTCAGTTGTGAAATGGGCGGCGGCACTAAGCTGAGTCAACAGGGCACCTGACTTTAACTTTCTACAGAATAAGTGAACCATAAAGCATAAAACGTATAATGCTCCATTATTAGAAATTCTCAAAAAAGCACTAAAATTGCCAAATTCCTAGAAGGAATACCTACTATAATCTCATATTTAAAAAAAAAAAAGAAACCACCACAAAACCTTAAGCTATCAATTCATAATACAAATTACAGGAGAAAATACATCCCAATCCTTCCAGCAGCCAGGAGTGGTGGCCTTTAATCCCTGTACTCTAATGGCTGAGGTAGGAGGGTCACTGTGAGTTCCAGGTCAGCCTGGGATACAGAAGAGTGAGACCTTGCCTCAAAACAACAACAAAAACCAGAATTATTGTAGACAGGGTCAAGGAACACTGTTAAAACACTTTAGGCCTGACGAGGATAACCCACTTCTCTGGACTGTCATCATCCTTTTTTCTCTTTGTCAAAATATATTAAAGACAGTTGTGACCTCAAATGTATGGATGCTTAAACAATAAACTTCATTTTCAGTGATTGGTTTTACAGTGAGATTCAGAAATAAGCTTCCTGGGCACTGGAGAAATGGCTTAGTGTTTAAGACGTTTGCCTGCAAAGCCAAAGGACCCAGGTTCAATTCCCTAGGACCCATGTAAGGCAGGTGCATAAGAGGCACATGCATCTGGAGTTCACTTGCAGTATCTGGAGGCCCTGGCACGCCCATTCATCCCCCTCCCCCACACCTGCTTGCAAATAGATAAATAAAATTAAAAAAGAAAGAAAGAAAAAAAGAAGCTTCCTTCACAGCAGGGTGAGAATGGATTATGGGCTACTTCCACGTCTCCCAATCTTTTCCACCTCAGTTCTTTTTCTTTTATAAACTTAACTCTAGAACCATGGATGCCTTTAATCTTACCATTGGCCTACATGTCTCAGAAAAGAAATAGAAAACAAAGCAAAAGAAAATTCAGCTCACTATTTAATGTATGCTCTATAATATTCAAGCTGACACTGGAGTGCCTTGAAAAATCACTGTTCAGAATCTATAATCACCTAAGAGGCATTCACATAACCAGGCATAGATAGTCAAAGTGGAACAATAATCAAGATGTTACCTTGTGTACAAAAAGTCAGGGCATTGTACTTACCAAGATTTCTTAATGACAGAGTTTTCTTAATGTTGCCAATCTTTTCATTAACATGAGAACATAATTGTTCCAGATCTGAAGCCATCTTTTCAGTGTCTGAATAAGAAACAGAACATACATGTTTAAAAAAAGTAAAACTTGGAGCTGGAGTGATGGCTTAGCAGTTAAGGTATTTGCCTTACAAGTCTAAGGACCCTGGCTCAATTCCCCAAGACCCACATAAGCCAGATGCACAAGATGGCACATGTGTCTGCAGTTCATTTGCAGCGGCTGAAGGCCCTGGCACCCCCATTCTTTAAAAAGAGAAAAAAAAAATTAATTGGAAAAAAAAGTTAAGAAAAGCCTAGCAAATGTCTGTTCATTTTCAAATCCCAAACTGGTAAACATCGAGTAAATCCCATTTCTTCACTGTATTTTTATTTATTTGAGAAGGGGGGGCAGGGAGAGGGAAAGAATGGGCTCATCAGGGCCCTCAGCCACTGCAAATGACTACAGATTTTATAGGAATTAATGAGTCAATGAGAATAATTAGGCAAAATCCACTTCAGAGAGAGAGAGCCTTTATTCGTCCGCAGACCTCTGCTGTCTAATGCCAAAAACCTGACAGAGGCCCTGAATGAAGACTGTGCTGGACTTATCCGCCTTTTATAGTTGCTTGTCCGAATTCTCCCACACTTAGAGGGAGCAGAGATTTCCATCTGTGAGTGCAGGGTTCTGTCAAATAAGGTTACTACAGACAGCTGTCTCCTGAGATAAGGTAGTTATGTACTGTCCAAAAGGTCAGGCTCAGAGTCACAGAATTCTTACTGGCTACCATCAGAGGAATCTCCCCCCCCCTGCAGTTTCAGAGGAGGGAAGAGCAACATCTATCTCCAGTGAAAGTCCCAGGTACATTTATATTTCTCATAGATACATTGATTATATTCCATCTACACTTATATAAGCTATAAACATTAAATATATGGCATTCCTTCAATACAGATGCATGTGCCACCATGTGCACCTGGCTTACATGGGTCCTGAGGAATCCAACTGCGATCCTTTAGCTTTGCAGGCAAGCACCTTAATCATCTCTCCAGCTCCAAATCCCATTCCATGGAGCAATTGTTTTCTGTTCTACAGAATTCAGTTTCTAACCAAAGCACAGTACTGATATGTCTTGGAAGTCTGTGCAGTCGGTGGGTCTCAAAACAAAGCAGCTGACAGAAAGCTGGAAGAAGCCATTCTACATGTAGTTCAATGGGAGAAAGAGATACCACCAGTGAAGATACTCAACAGTGGACACTGCAAGCCTTATAATTGGACAGCCAGCCCAAATGAGCCAACAGGTACAATAGTGGAACGTCTGTCATGGTGGAAACCAACTGCCCTCCAATTGAACTGGAGGCCCACTCCATGGGGGAAACACATCCTTGATACTGAAAACTTAAAACAGGGATAGTCATGAGCCCTAGGGGTGTAATATCTACTGATGTCTGGAAAACTGTATATACTATGCTTATCAAACTGCCCAGTAAGCACTTCTCTTAATATTTATACCCTTATATTAATACTACTCTCATTTTGGGTAGAGAATCTTCTCTTTTCAGATGGCAGTGACCTTGGGATGACTCAGAAGGTATCATAGTGCTGGAAAGAAGTGACTGGAGTACTGAGTAACATCTCGATCACACCTTTCAAGGCTCAGGGTCTAATGCAGAAGAGGTAGCGGAAAGAATATAAGAGCCAAAGGAAGGGTAGGACTCCTTACAACATGCTCCCCCAGACACAAAATGGCCTGGATATCCATGACCTCACAGTCCCTGACACTACCTACCCAAGACCATCATAAGAGGAGGAAAAGACCATGACATCAAAATAAAACAGAGACTGATTGAGATGAGGAGGGGATTATGATGGATGATGGAGTACGGAATTTCAAAGGGGAAAGGGGTGGGAGGGTATTACCATGGGATACTTTTTATAATCATGGAAAATGTTAATAAAAATTGAAAAGATGAAAAAAAAAAAAAAAAGCAAACACCTTCCGCGACTTGTGGTGGGAGGGACGGGGGCTTCATGGCTTGGGTGGCAGAGAGAGGCAGAGAAGGAGGCAGGTGAAGAGGGGCCGAGAATCCCTCCGGCGAGGCCCTGCGCGCCCTACCTGCGGAGCGATGCTCGGCTGCGTACGAGCCCGCGAACACCGACACCAGAGCCCCAGCCTGCGGGGGCCGGAGCAGAGACCCCACTTGCTGCCACCCCGCCTGAAACGCGAGGAGGCGGAATTCAGCGGCGGAAGTGAAATTCAAACTGCCCGCCCGACCTAAAGCCGCGCAGGCGCACAAGTACGTTCCCAAACACGCAGGCGCGACGACTGCGCCCATTTCCATTCGCCCAGGCCGCTGACGGACGGGGCGGGGGCGGGCCCGGAGGCGGGGCCGCGGAGGACACGCGGGAACATCCAGCGTTGACCGCCGCCCCCTAGCGGGCGCCTGGTGAAACACGGAAGCGCGAGCAGCGGTTTCTGGAAAGTTGCAGCTCGGTCCCCAGCGTCAGCGTTGACAGTTGTCACATCTATGAAATCAGGCCCTCAGAAGGTCAAGCAGGCTCTGCATGTTGTCGTTTTAAATATCCAGATAATTCCAAAAAAGCAGCCAACCTGGTGAGCTGACTCCTGTCTCTGTGGGGCTTATGGTCTCTATAATGGGAGATACAAATATTGAATTTTTAAAAAATTTATTGAGCCGGGCATGGTGGCAAGCCTTCAATACAAGCACTCGGGAGGCAGAGGATCACTGTAAATTCAAGGCCAGCCTGAGACTGCATAGTGAATTCCAGGCCAGACTGGGCTACAGCAATACCCTACCTTGAAAACCAAAATAATAAAATAAAAATTTAAAAAGCCATAGCTTAGAAGTCTATAGACCCTTAGACCCTACCGGGTCTTTGGCTAAATGGAGATGTGATGCAGGTCAAAAAGCCTTCTAAATGTATGTGTTTATGCCCTTTGATTAATGCTATCTTTCTTAGTTTAGAGAACCTGTTCTCTACAGATGGCAGGGAGTACCAGGGAGACTAAGACCATCAGAATGACAAGAAGAGAAAGCTGAATGTCTGGCACTGAACAAGTCATTTCTATCATACCCATTATTTTTTTAAGGTTTTATTTGTTTATTTGCAAGGAAAGAGAGAGAATGAGTGGGTGTGCCAGGGCCTCTAGCCATTGCAAACAAATTCCAGATGCATGTACCATTTTGTGCATCTGGTTTTACATGGGTACTGGGGAACTGAACCCAGGTCATCAGACATTGCAGGCAAGTGCCTTCACCAGTAAGCCATCTCTCCAGCCCACTGGCAAGATTTCTAACACACCCTCCAAGGCTCAGGGAACACTGCAAAAGAAGGGCGTGGCAAGACTAAGAGTCACAAGGCAGGACTGGAGAGATGGCTCAATGGTTAAAGAAATACAGGGTAGAAAGGTGACCTGTGAGACACTGTTCTTCTGACACAAACTGATCAGTGCATTCGTGACCCCACAGTAATTACCCATACCCTCACATGACCAGCAGGATTCTGAACCCATGAGCATTTTGACATGGAGGCTGGAAGAGGACAAAAAGAATGAGACAACAAAGTAAAGGAAGGGCTACCTTGAAGGGGGAGCGCCTCAGTGGAATGAGGGTGGTGGAAAGAGGATGACCCGACAGCAAGACAACTAAGTTATAGTATATTCATATATTAAAGTTCCCAATTAAAAGTTTTTCTTTTTAAAGAAGAAAAGGAAAGTTAGAGAGCAGGGTTAGAGCACTTGTTACACAAATAGGAGGACCTGAGTTCTATCCCCAACATCCATGTTTAAAAAAATAGCTGAGTCAGGTTCTCCATCCCTGTAATCCCAGCACTGAGGGGAGGCAGAGAGAAAAGGAGCACTGGGGCTCACCGGTCAGCCCATCTAACCAATCAACCAAACAACAATAATAAAAACAAACCAGAAAGCTCTAGGAAGCCTTAGGTTCTGTGAAAGACCCTGTCTCAAGTAAATAAGGTAGAAGAGCACTTCACATGTCCTTCTCTGGCCTGCACATGCATGCATGCCAGGCACAAGTATCTGCACACACACACACACCACATGCACACATGTATACATGACACACACCATAATCAGAAAATGATGGGAAGAGGAAGTGTGGTGGCGCATGCCTTTAATCCCAGCACTTGGGAGGCAGAGGTAGGAGGAGCGCCATGAGTTCAAGGCCACTCTGAGACTACATAGTGAATTCCAGGTCACCTGAGCTAGAGTGAGACCCTACCTAAAAAAAAGAAAAGAAAAGAAAAGAAAAAAGATGACCAGAAAATGGTAGGAAGAGACACAGGGAGAAAGTGGCCATCTTCAAGGTGAGAAGTCTGGAGTTGACTATAGCCTCATAGCTCTCAGGAAGGAACATCTCTGCTAGTACCTTGATTTTAACCTTCTACCTCCACAACAGTGAAAAAAAATTAAATTTCTGTTGCTTAAGACACTCAATATGATACTCTGCAATGCACCATGAAATAAACAAAACAAGCGGTAGAGTAAGAAAATGCCATGCCTTCTCTAGATTCACTAGCATTTCTGACTGGCTATGACTGAACCTGTACTCAGTTGATGGACAGAACTTCTGTACACATTGAGGTGATACTGTTTTAAAAGATCATGAATTCCAGGGGCTGGAGAGATGGGTTAGCAGTTAAGGTGCTTGCCTGCGAAACCTAAAGATCCAGGTTTGATTCCCTAGTACCCACATAAGCCAGATGCATGAAGTGGCACATGTGTTTGAAGTTTGTTTGCAGTAGCTGGAGGCCCTGGCACACCTATTCCATCTATACATATATATCTGCCTATTCCTCTCTGTCTCTCTCAAATAATAAATGACAATAAATATATTTTTAAAAATGTCTAAAAGGTCATGAATTCTGAAGAAAATAGATTTTGATGTTTGATGCATTCTGTTTTAAGAAATGGGTAAGGGGCTGGTAAGATGGCTCAGTCAGTAACATACTTGTTGAATGTACACCTGTAATCCCAGCATTGGGGAGGTGTGGGTAAAGAATCCCTAGAGTTTGCTGGTCAGCTAATCTAGCTGAATCTGTGAGTTCCAGGTTCAGGGGAGACCCTCTCTCAAAGAATAAGGTGGAGGGCAATTGAGAAAGACATCTGCCATGGACCACTTGCGCGCGCGTGTGCACACACGCACATACAAAGAAATGGGTGCAAAAGTTCACTTACTCTTTAGGTAGCTAAGTTTTCAGTGGAGAAGCTTTCTTGGTATTACCAAGAAAAGGGGGATGGACGGCTGGACAGAAGTCTCAATGTTTAAAGGTACTTGCTTGATAATGCCAACAAGATGAGAAATTTTCCTTAAACTAATATACTTCATCTATGTATAAATAAGGGTTCAACCATGGGGCGTGGGAAGCTTGCTGAGCAGTTAAAAGTACTTGTGGCCTGCATGTAATACCAAAGCCACCCACATAATCCACAAGCAAAAGTGGCACAGGCATCTGGTGTTCATTTGCAGTGGCAAGAGGCCCTGACATGTACACACACACACACACACACGCACACACGTAAGTGTAAATAAGTGAATTAATTAATTAATTTAAAAAGCTCTAATCAAGTAAGTTTCCCTAAAACATCTGCTGTCTTCCTACTTGTTTTATGTCTGCTGCAGGGCTCAATTTCCAAATGGCCACAAGGTGGCAGAGCAGTGCCATTCTTCACAAACGCACCAGCCAAACAAAAATCATTCACACAGCAGCGGCCCTGTATTCTAAGTTTATAAGGCTAAACATCACTCTTAAAAAAAAAAAAAAAAAATAGAAAAACTGAATTTTTGGCCGGGCATGGTGGTACACGCCTTTAATCCCAGCAGTCACTCGGGAGGCAGAGGTTGGAGGATCACTGTGAGTTCAAGGCTACCCTGAGACTACAGTGAGTTCCAGGTCAGCTTGGACTAGAATGAGACCCTACCTCGAAAAACAAACAAAAAAAACCCAAAAAACTTTTTTTATTTATTTGAGAGAGAGAAAGAGAGGCAGATAGGAGACAGAGAGAATGAGATACGGAGGGGAATAAAGTTTCATTATGGAGAAATGAGATCAAATTATATGTGTATGAAAATGGCAAAAATAAAAATTTTAAAAAGATTACCTGTATTATCATTTGTTTTCTAACATTACTAGTAGACCTGCTTCTGAAAAGGTTCCACCACTTTCTAACAGTGCCACGGACTGGAGACCAAGCCTTTCAAGATCCAAACTCCAGCAATCCCGCAATATATTTTCACTTTGCAGCTAGAATAATCATTTCTTTAAAGTTACTTTTCATTCATATTCATTTTTCCTTGTTCCCGTTGTCACATGTACTCACTTTCCTCCTTTGAGTATTCCTTCAGACATGTAACTGTTTCTTTAAAGAAACTTTAGTATAAGTTACGTAGGTTATTGCTTTCATTGTGAGAGAGAGAGAGAGAGTAGGAAAAACGTGCTTTCATTCTGTTGTCTGACTTTTCCTGGAGAGATATGAACAAATATCTGTTGTCCTGAAATAGGACACCAACTCTAGCAGAAAATAGCAGTATTAAAGGAAACTTGTTCTGGATTGTAGAGCCCCCCAACAAGCCACAAATTACCCGCAGAGAACAGAGATGAGTCCCTGGTCACCCTCAAGCCACCCACAGGGAGAGACCAGGAAACACAGAGATAAGTGTCTTGCCCACAGGTTACCCATAGGGAGAAACCAGGGGAGATAAATTCCCCACCCAGTATAGCCTTGGGGTGACTGGAACAAGAATTACAAGTTGTTTAAACCACGTAGCTTCCTCCTCAAGCCACATGGTTCCTGGAGCCTTGCTTGCTTGCACTTGCTATAGAAGAAAAGTATAAAAAGCCCCTCATGTCTATACCAAGGCTAATGCCACTACAGAGAAATCTGGGTGTCAGCCTGCTGGTGTGAATAAGTCTTCCTCTCTGTCCAAATGGCTCTGAGTCTCAATCTGTCAGGAAATTCCCACATTTCCTGGAGGCTCCAGCAAGATCAGACCACTGGACCCCTTATTGGGTAAAAAGGGTCCATTGCTCCTGGGCTCTGCATCCCACTACAGCCCCCAAGACCAAGAAGTATACACCCATGGCATGATTCTGAGGTCTCCAACCAGGAGGCTGTGAGGAGAACTGCTGAGCCCTGGGCCAGGACATGTGAAGAGCACAATGAAATGGAGGAATTGGGAGCAGCCAGTCAGATCAGGCAGAAAAACCTGGGCCAATCAGTATAGTAAGGAGCTGGCCACAGATTGATCCCCACAAGAAGAATTCCAAACATCAAGGCAGTCCCAAGGTGATGACCCTCTTTCCATCCAGACTGAAGTTGTTCCAGGCTCGGTATCTAGCTAGATCCAGATTATTAGTGGGACTAAATAGAGAACTGTTTAAACTTGAGCGACTGAGTGTGAAAGTGAGAGTGAACGTGACTGGCTCCATCGCTCTGAAGCTATGGAGTCCAATTGAGCCCTAACCTGTGGTTCCACCAGGGTCACTTCATCTAAACAGGCACTCATCCCCTCATAATAGGGGGCTCTGACCAGGCGTGGGGTTTATATGCATGGCCCTCAAAGGCAAGATGCTTTAAGCCACCGTAAGGCAACCGGCCAGGTGGGCATCTGAGGGAGGGTCTCCAGACGCTCCACACCTCCCTGCGCACACACAAAGCACACCATAGGCACACGTGAATTAAGATCCTCCTAGTTGAAACATCTGACGGTGCTCCAGACTATGTTAGAAAATTTCAAGGCAAGATATTCTGGCAATTATGGTATCAAGTTGAAACCATTAAAGCTAAAGACCTTCTGTGAAGTTGATTGGCCATCCTTTGATGTGCAATGGCCCCCTGAGGGCACCTAGCTCTGGCTGCCATCCGCAGAGGGGAGAAGCTTGCCCCAGCAACCCAGGCCATCCTGATCAGTTCCTGTACATTGATTGCTGGTACATGCTATGCTAGCTTTGGGCCCACCCGACTGGCTCTGCTTCCGTGTACAAAGAAAACCAGCCACTGTGCTGGCCACAAGAACAGCCAAACCAAACAAGACACTGAGCCTTCCCTGCATCTCCCAACTGTGAACCATTGCCCCCTGCAACTGATCTGAAACCTGAGCTGCCACTGCCTGTCAGCTTGCACTTGCTATAGAAAGCACTGTCCAGCTTTGGCATGGGAAGAGAACCAAGATCTCCCACTGCCATCAGCAACCCCTCCAGCTGAGAAATGGGGAAGATCCTTGTGGTGGTTTGACTCAGGTGTCCCCTATAAACTTAGGATTTCTGACTGCTAGGTTCCCGGCTGATGGAGATTTGGGAATTAACACCTCCTGGAGGCAGTGTATTGTTGGGGGCGGGATTATGGGTATTATAGCCAGTGTGCCCTGGCCAGTGTTTGGCACACTCACTTGTTGCTGCAGTCCACTTTATGCTGGCCAGGGGGTGATGTCCACCCTCTGCTCATGCTATCATTTTCCCCTGCCATCGTGGAGCTTCCCCTCGAGTCTGTAAGCCAAAATAAATCCCTTTTTCCCACAAGCTGCTCTTGGTCAGGTGATGTCTGCCAGCAATGTGAACCTGGCTGTAACAATCCTCAAACTCCGGATGCCTGATACCTGGGAAGAGAGGGCAGGAGGAGGACTGGTACACCTCTATCCATTGTGACAAATCCCAGGTCAGTCCCTCCCCAGGGGAGACGGAATTTATGGGGCAGGTCCGATACAATATACCTACTAGCCCTTGACCTCCAAAACTGACTTTGCTATACTCTGCCATATTCAGAGAACCCCAAGCCATGATACTGACTACTATCAAGCAGAAACACCAGCCAGCTTGGGATGATTGCCACCAGCTGCTATCCGCTCTCTTCACCTCTGATAAGAGGCAGCACGTCTATCAAACTGCCTGAGCCAGTCTGGTTAATTACCCAGGCCCCACAGATGCTGCAAACCCTGAATGATTCGCAGACACTGCCCTTCCAAACAAATGCCCAAACTGGGACCCCCAACACCTAAGAGGGAATAGAACCCCTCATCTAAATGAGGCGAGCAATCTTTGAAGGAACCTGAGAGGGTGCACAGCGAGCCATCAATCTGACCAGAGCGAGGTGACTCAGAAGCCACATGCATCACCCAGTCAGTTCTGTGAGAGACTCTGTGGCCCATGTCGATGTTTCACTCCATTTAATCCTGAAGCACAGCAGCACTGGTCCATGGTGAACAGAACTTGGTCCAGAAGTCAGCTTCAGACGTGCACCAAACATTACAGAAGCTACAAGGCTTCACTGGGATGCACACTGATCAATTCATTGGTATCACAGCCAAGGTGGTGGCTAACTGCAAGGAAACAGCACACAGAAAAAGAAAAAACCTGGAGAAAAAGGCTCACAACATGGCAGCGGACATCAAAGAAGAAAGTGCCACTGGAAGACAGAGACTGCCACCTGCCAGTAAGGGAAACCATCACCTCCCATTAGAAAAAGACCAAGATGCTAGAGAAGCTTCTCTTTTCAGATGGCAGTGACCTTGGGATGACTCAGAAGGCGTCATGGTGCTGGGAAGAAGTGACCAGAGTGCTCAGTACTGTAATATCTATATCACACCTTTCAAGGCTCAGGGTCTATTGCAGAAGAGGTGGCGGAAAGAGCCAAAGGAATGGTAGGACTCCTTACAACATGCTCCTCCCAGACACAAAATGGCCAGGATATCCATGACCTCACAATGCCTGACACTACCTACACAAGACCATCATAATAGGAGGAAAAGATGATGATATCAAAATAAAAGAGAGACTGATTGAGAGGAGGAGAGGATATGATGGAGAATGGAGTTTCAAAGGGTAAAGCGGGGGGAGGGAGGGCATTACCATGGGATATTGTTTACGATCATGGAAGTTGTTAATAAAGAGAAAGAAAGAAGGAAGGAAAGAAAGAAAGAAAAAGACCAATGTGCATGTTGTAAGGAAAAGGGCCATTGGAGGGATGAGTGCCCCAAGAAAAGGAAGGATCAAAAACACAAGGTTGTGAAGAGAGAAGACCCACCATGATTGCAATTTCCAAGCAGGCCCGCCCACCCAAGGTCAAGACACAGGATGGGAGACTGAATCTGACCGAGGGCAACTGGACTCAATCTCAATCCACTCCCAGGAGCCCACAATCAAAATAAACCAACTTAGCTGGTATTTGGAGCACACCCCCAAGGTGTGGGACATATGTAAGGAGATTGGCCTTGCTAAAGGTCATGCTCCTGTGGTGATGACCCACAAGCATGGGGACACCCCCATAAGAGAGAGGCAATACCCAACCTCCCTGGAAACTTAGTTTGGGATATCCCCCCACATCAAGAGTCTCAAAAAGGAGAAACTGCAAGAGATTCGATTTCCATGGAACATCGCGCTGCTCCTGGTACAGAAGCTGGGAACGGACGATTGTCAGCCGGTGCAGGATCCGCGCTGAGTCAGTGGCACCACTGAGACTCCACACCCTGTGACCCCCATATACACCCTGTCAGCTTGATTCCCCACGTGGTAGTTTCCACTTGCCTGGACTGAAAGGATGCCGCCTTCTGCTTGCGGTTAGCAGAAGCAAGTCAACCCGTCCTTGCCTTCGAGTGGGAAGATCTGGAGACAGGAACAAAAAGCCAGCTGACATGGACACAAGTACCTCAAGGTTCAAAAATCCCCCCACCATCTTTGGGGAGGGGCTGGCAAAAGACCTAGAAAACTGCCTACGTCAGGGTGCACTATGCCGCCCCCTCCAGAGAGGCCTGTGAAAGGGGCACTGATACAAGGTTACAGTTTCTACAGTTTCTGGATATGGCATCTCAGAGAAAAGGCTCAAATCTGCCAGGAGGAGTCACCTACTCAGAATACTACATCAGCTGGGGGAAAGGAAAATTGGGAAAACAACTGATTACCTGGTATCCTTGCCCAAGACTAAAAAGCAATCCCGGAATCCCCGGGGCAGCTGGGCTCCGCGGCTCTGAGTCCCGCAGCCGGGCCCCTGCACCGCGCGCTCCGTGCATCTGCAACAGACCTCTTTCCATTTTAAATGGACGCAAGAAGCTTTCAAACAACTCAAAGGAAAATTGGAGGAAGCGCCCATGTTAGCACTCCCTGCCTTTCGCCCTGAAAGTACATGAAAATAAGGGAGTCTTGCTCCAGGTGCTGACCCAGCAACTGGGATTGTGAAATAGGCGGTGGCATATTTGTCCAAGCAGCTGGACCCCGTGGTGCCCTTGGACGCCTGGAAGATTTGGCCCCATGACGTGGGTTGTTGTGGGCACGTGTCTCACAGCATTTACATATTGCCCAGGAGATGCTCGTGAGTTGGAGGCATGGAAGTGTTGACTCAGGACAGTTTCAAGAGCCATTTGGCCCATGTGTGTCCCTTGACGAAACTGTCTGACAAAACACAGGGGCTAATGTTTCAGGGATGGCTAGGTGGCCATCAGAAAATTTCCACCACCCCTCGGGGAGGTATTTCCCACGTTCAGACTCAAAGCAGTCCTCTTCATGTTCGGAGTCATGAAGCTTCTGGTCTTTTATCAAGACATTGGCATAGACTCCCACTGCCAACTGGAGTGCTTGGGTAGAAGCTGTTGGTAGAGGCTCAGCTTCAACGGTGGAATTTGAAGTGACCACTGAACACCCAGCAAGACATACCTCATCTGGCATGAAGCAGCTGCCATCAGTGAAGTATTCTACACTTGGGTCTTGGCGGCATCAGTCTGCTGGAAAACACTTCATCCATGATTAATACAATCATGATCAGGCCAGACAATCCCTATGGTGGCAGGGTGGCTGGATTGAATGTTCGCATGCAGTGAATGTGAACACGTGGACTTTCACCTAAGGGCCCTGGTATCTGATCATCCTTGTATTTTGTGATTGGTCTGCCTGTCACTGGGCTGTCTGGTCGCAATTAATGAAGGCTATGGTGGTCACCACTAGTAGTTCAGTGTTGTTGTTTTTTTTAGCAAAGTTTGACAATTTGGGGGAGCTTTCAGCAAATATCTTCTTGGGGTTCTCCAACAAAGGCTGCATTGACCATCCTCTGGTTGACTTGTGCTTTGGGATCAAGGGAGTGTAGAGCCAAAATGCTTCACATAGCTATTCATAAAAGTTTGTGGGCTCGTTTCAGACATTTTTAGTATCTCGGAACCTCTTATTTATGGCCTTTTTTCTTCTTTTAAGCCATTTATAAGAGCTTCTTAGTACCACAGAAGATGTTAGAACCCTATGTCATCATTTGGGTCCCACATTGGGCCAGAATCTGGAAATTGGACCTGAGCATAGGCTTGGACATTGTGCTGATTTGATTCAGGTGTCCCCCATAAACTTAGGTGTTCTGGATTCTAGATTTCCAGCTGATGGAGATTTGGGAATTAACGCCTTAAGGAGGCAGTGTATTGTTGTGGGTAGGCTTATGAGTGTTATAGCCAGTTTCCCCATGCCAATGTTTGGCACACTCTCTTGTTGCTATTGTCCACCTTATGTTGGCCAGGGGGTGATGTCCACCTTCTACTCATACCATCATTTTCCCTGCCATGGTGGAGCTTCCCCCTCAAGCCTGTAAGCCAAAATAAACCTCTTTTTTTCCCACAAGCTGCTCTTGGTTGGGTGATTCTTCCAGCAATGCGAACCTGACTGCAACAGACATTATCTTCACTGGAAGGGGCATGCTATTTTAGCCCTTTTAGAGCAGTTTAGAAGGGTCACTTCTCTGCATTTCTTTGTGTTGAATAGTGTCTGGAGGAGTTGATGGCAATCAATCCAGCTAGCCACCTGTGGGTTTCGATGATGGACTGCATGAGGTCTAGTAAGGCCTGAAGTTTCTCTGTATAGGAGGGAGATTTTTTCCAATTTAGGAGGTCTGTGGTAGTGAAAGGCAAGTAATGAATGTACATTGTCCTCCCTGAATATTTCCCTCCTGGTCACAATAGATTGATTCTCCAGTCTCATGTGGGGGCATCTGGAGTGCCTTCATCTCGATCGTGGCTTGAGTCTTAGGTTGGGCCCCTGTCCTGACATCATGGAGTGGGGATGTCTCTGGAGTTGTTGGTGAGAAAGGAGTGGCCAATGTTGGAGCTGTCATCTCTTGGCTTTCAGAGTGTGAATCTCAAGGCAGTGGCTGGTCACCTGGAGAGTCTCAGAAACATTGGGTAAAATGGAACAGTAGTGGTAGGTTTTCCTCTGGCTTACTAGGCAAACTTGGTTTTTCCTTTGTCCTCTTTTCCATCTGGCCTGGTCGCTTTTGATCCCAAGATGCTGTGGTCTGAGCTAGTATCAACTGGGATTTTCTGTCCAGATAGACTCTCAACAAAAGGAGGTGTTTCTGAACAGCTTCTTTTTTTTTTTTCAAAGGGCGATGCAAAAATAGTTTATTATGATATAGTTCATGTAAAATTAGGCAGTATTTACACAATAAAAATGGTTAGCTATAGCCATGGGACTCTAGCAAGTCACACAAAGGAATAAATATTTTGATGTTAGTACTTCAACTGTAGTGAATACTTGA
This sequence comes from Jaculus jaculus, assembly GCF_020740685.1. Classification (NCBI taxonomy): domain Eukaryota; kingdom Metazoa; phylum Chordata; class Mammalia; order Rodentia; family Dipodidae; genus Jaculus; species Jaculus jaculus. The sequence goes on from NC_059103.1 coordinate 39,568,301, forward strand.
TCACAAACTTTGTAGGAAAAGTCACACCATAAAAATCTTGGACTTGAGAGGCAGTCTGAACTGAGCTCAGGACGCTGTCTTGAGAAGGCCATACTCTGGGCCCATCATTCCAGGGCATCTCAGAGCTGAGGCCTGACCTGGTCCTCACTGTGCTCACAACCTCCGTCGCTCAGTGAGTCTGAGCCTGGTTTTATTTATTTTTTCTGCACATAGTTTTTAGTTCAGAGATCAAGACTGATTACATCAGAACAGAAACTAAATTCCAACTATGATGATATAAGCCTGTAACTGCTGAAAGTGAGTGGAGTGGTCCTGTGACATGTCAAGAGCTTCTATAGATAGGAGCCACCTGTGTTTCTTGTTATTCCTAAGAGTGCACCTCCCTGGCAGACAGATGGGCAGCTGATCTGAGCCACTCACCCTGACCAAGAGTTCAGATTGCTGAGGAACTCCTGGGACTGGAATACTTCATACTTAACACAGTTCACTATGCAAAGCCACACGAGCTAATTACCACAGAACTGGTTCTGAATCCTAGCATTAAGACAGTAGGTAAGTGGTTAAAACCAAAGGCAAATCCTAAAATCATTTTAAATCCATTAACTGAAATTTTGTGGTAGAAATATAATAATGAACTTAGGTTTCCTTTACAATCTATTCCTAGCTAAAATAAAACTAGATATGTGACTAATTTATGAATGAGAAGAGCCAAGAGCACATCACCAGCAGGCTGGTGAGCTGTGTCTGATGACAGCTATGATTCAAGCTACATTTCCTTCTGGTAAACATGAGCGTACTGCTGAGGATGCCTCCCTCCACCCTGGCAGCTGCACCCGAGTGCACCCGTGTCCTGCAGGGTGCTGTGGCACTTCTACGCCCCTCAGTGCTGAGTGCTAAGTCCCTTCAGTTCTTCACCTGATGAGCTAGCTCCTCGCCAACACCCACACATTGACAGCCCCTGTGGGGTACCATGCCATCACCAGATACCTGGAGAACAGTGGCCCAGCTGCTGTGCAGAGCCCAGCTCCACAGGCTGTCACAGCCTGGAGCCAGATGAGAAGCTGCCTGTGTCCTTAGCCATCACCCAACCCCTAACCAAGAGCCTAAAGGAGTGCCAAGAAGTAGTCAAATCCCTCACTTTCCTTTTTTTTTCCAAGGCGGGAACACCTGCAACAAGAACCAGGCAGGGTGTCAGGGCTCGCTGTGACTCAAGACGTAGCTCACACTCTTCAGAGCTCTGTCGAGTGACCAAGGCTTTTACGAGATGAATCCTTACTGACGGTCTTCCAATGATTGGGTGGGATACAATGTACCAACACCGGCCTATCCACTTTAAAAAAGTGTCCAGGAAATTTTTACAAATCCAAACACACTTTGACAGGAAACTCCCTGCTGTCTTGGCTCAGTAGTATTTACACTGACACTTACTCTCAACCACATCCAGGAAAGTCTGCGGCAGAGAAGTGCAGGTTGTGGGCCACGCTGAGTGACCTACAGCGTGGTGGAGCAGCTTGCATTAGAAAGCTGTGCGCCCATGCTCTGGTATAGACTCTTAGGAGCTGGGAAGGCAGATGTTATCCCTTTAGCATGGCAAGGACAGCCGAGCTTTCCACTCCCTCCTTCAGCAGAAGGTTGAAGCAGTGGCATACCTAGCCTGCCCCAGGACTCATTCTCAAGATGGCTCAGGTCTGAACAGCTTCTTGACAGCAACCAATATAAGGGAATTAGCTGAGTTGTCTGTATGGCTATTTCATAGACCTTTGCAATGACCTTTTGTCTAAGGTCCTTCTGGATGGTCATTCTACATCAAAAGCTAGTCAGTCTATCTCACAGAAGGTATGCAACTTATGGGGAGTGAACTTTACCCCATATTCACCCTTAAAACTCTTTCTAAAATTTATTAACATACATTCCAAAGGAGATGATTTACTGTGCAAGCCCCCACATCTTGCCCTGTGTGAGTGTTGTACACTTAGAATGAGTCTTGCATCTTCCATCGCTGACCACTCCCTCACAGGGATGTTTCAGGCGCTCTCGGTTTTGGTGGTACCATACAAAGCCCAGTCAGGTTCCCCATGATGGGCCATGCTCAGCCATATGAAGTAACCATGGAACCCCAGATTGGGACTTCACACCTTGCTTCTCCATTTCACAGTATCTTTGTGTTCAGCCTTGCAGCAATGTAGTGAGTCACACACTTTCATATAGACATGGTCAGTTCAAGATCTCGATACTGCCCTCAACCCAGAATTCCAAGACAAAAATTCCAAAAATATTAACCAAAAGGGATCATGGTTTTGGCCCTGGCTGCTCATCTCATCCAGAGGCTACTCAGGTGCCCCTGGGTCTGTTCAGGAAATATCTTGTCAGAGGGTACTCCAGGACCCTTACCGAGGAGTTGATAGGGCTCCTTTGGTGGGATTCCTAGTGAACCCAGGTGCCACCCATTTAGTTGGGTAGTTCTCCAGAATCCCTCCTCTTGGTTCCTGTGTGCCTCAGGTTTCATTGTACTTCAGGGTTGTGTCTCCAGGGTGCCAGTTGAGTTGTTCCTCTTACAGACAAAAAGTAGTCTGTGGTGCCATCAAGGGGAAGTTGTCCTCCAGCATCATGGGGAGGACAAGCCCCAGAGATAAGGGAGGTGAAAAAGCCTTCTCATCTTTGCCGGGCTCTGCTGGTGAGTAGGTAGTGCTGAGGAAGGGCCATGCCAGCTGGTTCCTCCCAAGGGGTTGAGGAGAAGGGTGGACATCGGACAGCTCAGAACCTCGCCTAGTCACCGGAGAAAAACCACACTGAGACGGGAAATTTGTGGAAGCAGGAACTTGCAGGAACTCACTTTATTGTTACAAACAGTTGCCTATATAATGTTGGGGATGAAGGCAGGGATTTTAGGATGGGGGAAGAGGCAAGGGCCAATAGTAAACTGTGACTATTGAAATGATAATTCCAGCTCCTGCGCGGAAGTAGCAGGTAAGAAGCCATTAGGCATCTTGCTGAGTCCTAACTGGCCAGAGACAGGTCACCAGACTTTAGCTAGGCTCAGAAAGTTCCACTAGTCCTCACGCCCGGGCCTCTCAAGGCCCAGCACATCTTCACCTCCTCTTTCCTGGGCAACGCACCATGAAGTGAAGTTGGTCTTGACCTTCCTGGCCAGAGCCTTTCTCAGGCTTTCATGAATTAAGCCTGTCACTGCTGTTGAATTAGAGTCTTTCATTTTGTTCACTGTTAGTTGCCAGCTTTTTCTGAACAATCTATCCTCTGACCTTACCACTTCCTTTATTATCTCTAAGCAGAAAAATATTTTAATCAAAGGCAAAGATTATTATGGCCTGTTGTAAGATAAAACCTAAAGGAAGAAGAGATTCCATACTACATTAAAAATTTCATGTTTGCCAGGTGTGGTGGTGCACGTCTTTAATCCCAGCACTCGGGAGGCAAAGGTAGGAGGATTGCCATGAGTTCAAGGCCACCCTGAGAGTACATAGTGAATTCCAGATCAGCCTGAACTACAGTGAAGCCCTACCTCAGAAATCCAAAAATAAAAAAATAAAAATAACTAAATTCCATGTTCTACTTTCCAGATCCCATGTAAGCCAGAGGCACAAAGGTGAGGCAGGTACAAAGTTGCACATGCTCATTAGGTGGCACAAAAGTGTCTGGAGTTTGATTTCAATGGTTGAGGCACTGGTGTCCCAATTTTCTCTTTCTCTCTCTCTCTCTCTCTAAAATAATAATAAAAAATTCTCATGTGTAAGAGCAGTCTTTCTTACTCTTAAACAAAGAAAGATGCTAACTAATTTCATGTACAAGTTTCCCCTTTCCATCCTGTGTATCACTAAACCTTTCTTATATCTTAGTGAGGTAGAGAAGTAAACTTTCTGGTTTGATTTTTTTTTTTTTTTCTAAGATAGAGTCTCACACTAGCCCAGGCTGACCTGGAACTCACCCTGTAGTCCCAGGATGGCCTCAAACTCACAGCAATCCTCCTATCTCTGCCTCCGAAGTGCTGGGACTAAAGGTGTGCTCCGCAACACCTGGCCACTTTGTGGGTTTTTTAAGACTGTGTACTCTCTAACTTACCCTCCCTACCCTAATATAATTTGTGTCATGTCTCTTCATAGGAGTTGTTTCCATGTAGCTGTCTTATGTGCCATTTTGTGTCCTAAGAAAAGCTGCATAACAAAATCTGTGGCTATTTCAGTTACACATGTTTTTAAAAGTTTTGAGTACTCACTTTGCGTATGTCTAATTTTAAGATGTGTGCATGTATATATATATATAGACATTTTAAGATGATTTTGACTACTGCTTGCTTTTTAGAAATACAGTGCTTTCAAGGTTCTAACCTATCTAATTCTACCGCTCTAAAAGTCTGGCACTAAGGGGAGAAAAAACATCTGCTCAAAAATGGCAAAGCTGGGTTAGAGAGATTGCTCAGTGATTAAGACACTCGCCTGCAAAGCCTAAAAACCCAGGCTCAATTCCCCAGTGCGCATGTAAAACCAGATGACAAAGTGGCACATGCATCTGGAGTTTGTTTGCAGCAGTTGGAGGCCCTGGGATGCCCATTATCTCTGTCTCTCTATCTGTCTCTTCTTGCAAATAAATAAATAAATAAATAATATTTTTTAAAAGACTACAAAGCATTTTAAGGTTTATAAAAGACCCTAATGTGTTCATTATATCATAATTATAATTTCTCTTTTACAATTGCATTTGGGACAATAAAGTGAAATAGTCTCTAGCAACTTGGCCTAAGAACAGCCATTTTTTAAAATTTTTATTTATTTATTTTTATTGACAACTTCAATAAATGTAAACAATATCCCATGGTAATTCCCTCCCTCCTCCCTCTTTCCCCTTTGAAACTTCACTCTCCATTATATCCCTTCGCCCTCTCTCTTATTTTGATGTCATGATCTTTTTCCTCCTATTAGGATGGTCCTGTGTAGGTAGTGTCTGTTACTGCAAGGTCATGGATATCCATGCCATTTGGTGTCTGGAGGAGGATGTTTTGTAAGGAGTCTGTGGTGGTTTGATTCAGGTGTCCTTCATAAACTTAGGTGTTCTGAATGCTAGGTTCCCAGCTGATGGAGATTTGGGAATTAATGCCTCCTGGAGGGAGTGTATTGTTGGGTGGGTTTATGGGTGTTATAGACAGTTTCCCCTTGCCAGTGTTGGGCATACTCTCTTGTTGCTAGGTTTGCCTTATGTTGGCCACGGGGTGATGTCCACCTCTGCTCATGCCATCGTTTTCCCCTGCCATCGTGGTGCTTCCCCTTGAGCCTGAAAGCAAAATAAATCTCTTTTTCCCAGAAGCTGCTCTTGGTTGGGTGATTTCTACCAGCAATGCGAACCGGACTGCAACAGTAAAGTGGTACCGAGGAGTGGGATTGCTGCTAGACACCTGACTGTGTGGCTTTGGCCTTTTGGAGCTGATTTTCAAGAGGAATGTGGGAGGATTTGAAACCTTGGCATAAGAGATGCTTTGCAGTGCTGTAAGTACAGCTTAATGGACTATCCTGGTCAGAGCTGAAAGACCTGAAGGCAGTAAGAACTATGGACTGTGAGGTTTGGCTCATGAGGGTGAGAAAGAGCTTTGCTTGGACTGGGCTAGCAGTTTGTGTGAGAAGCTTGCTCTTGTGCCCACGTCCTGAGAAGTTGTGCAGGGTTGCTTTGCGTAGAAATGAACTGGTGTGAGCAGAGAGATATGGCACAGAAAGAAAAAGCTTTGGATGAACTGTTGCCCATTCAGCTGAAACTGAGAGATTACAACCTTTGAGACTGGGCTAGCTGACCTGTGCTGGGGCAAAAAGAAGAATGTCGACTCTTTTGAAGGGGCCTGAGTGCTCAAGGAGTGTCCTGTTCTTCAAAGTCTGCTTTATTCCCCCCTGGATTAACAAATTGGCACCCTACGTGGTATCGTAGATTATAAGAAATGCTGGAAAGAGGGTCATTGAGTTTGCAACATGGTCTTGTGTTTTGGAAATGGCCATGGGCAGTGTGAAGCGGGTTTGCTGGTTGCCTGCATAGAGACCCCATGGGGCCATGAGGATGAACCGTGGCTTGCTGTGGAGACCCAGTGGAGATGCCGGGACCATGAGATGGCTGCTGAGGAGCTGCCGGCCCCGATGAAGTTTCCCAGGACTGTGAGTAGCCTAGCTGGAGGGGCGGAATTGGAATACCAGAGACTTGTTGCTGGTTAGAATTATCCGACTTAGGAGATTTGTCACTGGCTAGAGTTGTTGGACTTAAAGCTATAGAGTTTGATGTTTGCCCTGGTTGTTTTAAATCTTGTATTGGTTGAATGTTCCTTTGCTATGCCTAGTGCCATCTTTTGCAGTGTGAATGTTTTTTCTGTGCCATTATGGGTTTTTTGAGGTTATTTTTTGGTATTATGGCTCAGTTAAAAGATCTTGGACTATGGGGATGTATGAACATCATTGGGATTGTTAAAAAACTATGGGGACTTTTAAAGTTAGACTGAATGCATTGTATTTTACATCATGTATGGATATCAGTTTATGGGGGCCAGGGGCGGAATGTAGTGGTTTGATTCAGGTGTCCCCCATAAACTTAGGTGTTCTGAATGCTAGGATCCCAGCTGATAGAGATTTGGGAATTAATGCCTCCTGGAGCGAGTGTATTGTTGGGGGCAGGCTTATGGGCTTTATAGCCAGTTTCCCCTTGCCAGTGTTTGGCACACCCTCCTATTGCTGTGGTCCACCTTATGTTGGCCAGGGGGTGATGTCCACCTCTGCTCATGCCATCGTTTCCCCCTGCCATTGTGGAGCTTCCCCTTGAGCCTGAAAGCAAAATAAATCTCTTTTTTCCCAGAAGCTGTTCTTGGTTGGGTGATTTCTACCAGCAATGTGAACTGGACTGCAATAACCACTATTGCACCTATTGGCTCATTTGGCCTACCTGACTAAATTTAAGGCTATAGTCCACTCTTGAGTATCTTCACTGGTGATTGCTCTCTCTCCCATTGAACTGCATGCAGCATGGCTTTTTCCAGCTTCCTGTCAGCTGGTCTACATGGAGGAGGTTTTCAGCTCAGTTCCAGCAGGATTTCTCAGTGACCTTGCAGCCCAAGTATGTGGAGTCTTCATCAGTTGGGTCTTACCATCTATCCCTGGTGGGAAACCAAGGGCCTTGGCAATGGCCTGTAATGTTTTGAGGGTATCAGGGACCTCCCCGGCCAGCAACTCACTGGAAGTTATCCCACCCTTGGCACTGAAAATTTTCTAGTAACAGTCTATGGCTTCTGAGTATTCCACTGAAGGACAGCTATTTTAAGTTATCAGGCCCTACAATAAAACAGAGGTCAACAAATGATTCTGAGAATGAATAACTAGAGGCAAAGACGTGGGTTTGTGGTCCAGATACTTTGTGATCTAGTGATTACTTCAGAATTCCAACTGTTAATTTCTGCTTGGATAACCAGGCTTGCTTGGTTTTGCTAAAGTATATAATGAAAATGTTGGGGGCTTTCCAAACCATCTTAAATAATGTGGTTTTTGCCTTCAAAATGCTGCTAAACTCAATGGTCAGGAATGCACTGAGGAATGAATTCTATGTTCTGTGCAGATGCTGGCCAGACACATCTCAGTTGGGTGGTCTTGGTCATTAATTTGAATTTTCAACATTTTGGAGGCCCCAGGGAGATTTTAAATTCTTCTCATTAACTGTCCCCTGAGTCTGACCTCATAGCCTTGACCACTTAGGACTCTACGCCGACTATTAGGTGGAGGACCCAGGGTGCAGCTGCTAAGGGCATTTGTCTAGGTCTTGGAAGGAAGGATTGGCAGTCAGGAGATATCAACACTGTGTGCGCAGAGTCATCTGGTCTGAAAAGCCTCCAGAGGTAAGGGGGATTCAGTGGAAGGCTGGACACAGCAATACTTCCCTAATCCCAGACAGTGGCGAGACATCGCCCCGACCCCTGGTCTGGTTGTTTCAGTTTGTTGTGGCCACATGTCTTTCTCCTTTTGTTCTGTGTTTGTTTTGTCACTCTGTATCTAGTTTTTATTGGATTTTGCTAGAAGGCTGCCTATGGAAATTGACAACTCACCGTAGGGCAGACAAATTCCACATCTAGCCCTTTACAATGTTTCTTTAGGACCTTTTCATTTTTTTTGGCAGACAGCCTCTGACTTGGGCACTACGTGTGATGCCTTCTCCCTCAGGAAATTCTGTGAATTAGACTGGTCATCCTTTGATGTACGGTGGCCACCAGAAGGAACATTTGACCTCCCAAGTGCATATCGAATTGAATGGGTTATCCTTGGGCAACCTGGACATCCCCATCAGGTTCCCTATATTCTAACTTAGATTGAGATAGTTACTGAAAAGCTCCCTTGGCTTCAGAAATGTGCTAACAATGTCATCGATCAAGCTCTAAAATACTGCTTTCTATTGAACCTAAGAGCCAAAAGTCTTCCCCCTCCTTGCAGGAGCCCCCTAAGCCAGTCCTACAGCTTGATTCACTCCTAAGCTGGCCATGCACCAGGACCCCTTAATAACCCCCTAAAACACCCTCAGCCCCACTCCTATCCATGTGCCAGGCTCCTGGAACTAGAGCCCCCCTCATGGTCTATGTCCCCCTTTCCACCAGCAATCTCTATAATTGAAAACAGCAGAACCCTTCCTTCTCTAAAAAACCTCAAGGTCTTACCTCTCCTGGAGACTATCTCTTCTTCCCACCTGCCCACTTGGGACAATTTTGCAACTTCTCTTCACGACAGAAGAGCTAGACCAAATCCAGAAGGGAGCTCTGAAACATGTCATGGGACCGGGCGGGACCCCACTGAGGACCCTATCCATCTGAAAAGGGCCTTCCCTCTCACCCACCAAAACTGGGACCACAATTCAGACCCAGGTAAGGAGGCTCTTGACAATTACCACTGGCTTCTGTTGGTGAGAGTCTGAGCTGTGCCATGGAAACATACACATTTGTTCAAGGTGAGTGATGTTGTGCAGGAACCTGATGAGTCTCCTAGAACACCTCCTGGAGGCCTACAACACATACACTCCTATAGACCCTGGAGCTCCTGAAAATAGGAGAGCTCTGAATATTGCTTTTGTTTCTCAGTCCGCGCCAGACATTAGGAAGAAACTGCAAAAGCAGGAAGGATTTTAGGGAAAGTTCTTGTCAGAATCAGTGGAGATAGCCAGGTGGATCTTTAATAACAGAGACACACCTGAGGATAAGTAAGCTGAGAAGATCACCAGGATCATGGTGGTGGCTCTCCAGGAGCTCCTCTACGGACCACCAAGAGGCCAAAAAGCACCAATTCAAAGGGCGACCCTGCTAGATAAAAGACTATAATTAGATAAAGATCAGTGTGCTTACTGTAAAGAGACAGGACATTGGAAGAACAAGTACCCAAAGTGGCAGGAGAGAGCCCCTAAGGTTTTGCAGTTGAGTAAACAGGACTGACGGGGGCTCCTTACCCTGAGCCCCTCCACAGCCCATGGTCACACTAAAAGTGGGGGACAAACCAGTTATCAAGCCCTGGCTTTTAGACCAACCAAGGATCAGATTCTCAAGGATAACTCTTTTCAACCCCGGGCCACCCTCCTGCCTGATAATAATCCTGAGGAACCGGTTCACGACTGTCTTGAAGGCCTTGAATCCATCCAGGGCCTCCAGCCTGTCCTCACAGACATTCCATGAGACAACCCCGATGAGGTATTGCTCACTGACAGTTCCAGTTTTATTTCTTATAGAGTCAGGTATGGGGGCAGTGTTGGTAACATTGGAAAAGACGTGGGCTTAAGCTCTTGGGCATGGAACCTCTGCTCACAAGGCTGAACTGATAGCATTGACTCAGGCTTTGAGATATGGAAAGGACAAGGTCATAAATGTGTACACCAAAGTCATTATGACTTTGCCATGACACATGAACACAGAGCCCTCTATCAAGAACAGGGACTGCTTACATCTGAGGGAAAACAAATTTAAAATACTCAAGAAATATTGGCCCTGTTTGAGGCCACTTGGCTCCCTAAACAAGTGGCTATTATCCATTGCCGGGGCCAGCAGACCAAGCAGCCAGAGAAGCTGCCTTAAAACCAGGGACTCCTTAAGGTTCTTGTGGTGTCCCCTCCTCTTGAACTGCCCGGTTGACCTGACCACATGGAAGAGGACATGAAATTGGGAGACACACTCCAAGTCACAACAGTGCCCTCGGGATGGAAGAAGTTGCCAGATGGTAGGGTTCTTCTCCCACGTGAGCTAGGATGCACATTGCTCAAAAATCTTCACGAGAACATCCATTTGGGCTCTACAAAACTGACTGAATTACTTAGATAACACTTCTACAGCCCTGACCTTGGTCTAACAGCCAAGGATCTAGTTACCAGGTGTGTAACCTCTCATCGAGTGAACTAAGGTGGCCCTCTACTGGTGCCCAGGGTAAGAGCAGAGGAACCTTCCCAGGTGACCATTGGGAAATTGATTTTACTGAAGTTAAGCCAGGACTTTACGGATATAAGTATCTACAGGTAATGGTGGACACTTTCTCAGGATAGATAGAAGCATTCGCTACAAGGACTGAGACAGCTCAAATAACTGTGAAAAAGCTGTTATAGGAAGTAGTTCCCAGGTTTGGCCTTCCCCTAGCCTCGGGGTCCGACAATGGCCCAGCTTTCACAGCCCATATCTCTAAATAAATAGGAAAACCCTAGGAATACAGTGGCACCTCCATTGTGCCTATGGGTAACAGAGCTCAGGGAAAGTAGAGAGGATGAATCGAACTCTTAAAGAAATGTTAACCAAATTTATTTATTTATTATCGTTATTATTATTATTATTATTATTATTATTGTTTGTTTTTCGAGGTAGGGTCTCACTCTAGCTGAGGCTGGCCTGGAATTAACTATGTAGTCTCAGGGCGGCCTCGAACTCATGGCGCTCCTCCTACCTCTGTCTCCGGAGTGCTGGGATTAAAGGCATGTGCCACCACACCCGGCCCAAATTTATTTTTGAAACCAGCAGGGATTGGGTGAGCCTCCTTCCTGCTGCCCTCTTAAGGGTAAGATGTACTCCTAATAAGAAGGGATTTAAAGTCTGGTGTGATGGCACACGCCTTTAATCCCAGCATTTGGGAGACAGAAGTAGTAGGGTTGCCATGAGTTCGAGGCCGCCCTGAGACTACATAGTGAATTCCAGCTCTGCCTCAGGTAGAGTGAGACCCTATCTAGAAAAAAAGGGGGGGATTTACACCCTTCAAATTACCCTCCATGGTAGACCTCCCCCTATATTCCCTAAACTGGGGAAAGAACATCTGTTAGAGGTTACTAATCATGACCTTCTCTGGTCCCTTCAGGCTCTCCAGCCAACTCTCCAGAAGATTTATCCCCTAGTCCTTGAGGCCCACAAAGGACCTGAATTAGAACTGTCACCATCTTCATTTGAGCCTGGAGACCTGGTCCAGGTGAAGAGACACAGTCCCAGTAACCTTCAGCCTCGTTGGCAAGGACCTTTCACCATAATCCTGGCCTCTCCTATTGCAGTGACAGTAACTGGAAACCAATCCTGGATACACCACACCCAGCTGAAAGGGCAACACCCAAGGGCCCAAATGACTATTGAACCATGCAGAAATCTGAAGCCAACCAGGATGCTCTTAAGATAAGAGCCTCCCAGGGCCACCTGTTCTATACTACTTCTGCTTTGTTTGTTTCTCTGCCTATGATTATTTGGTAAGTAATCACTGTTACAAAATGTTAGTAATTTTAGTTTGGTTCACACTCCTTCCCCTCTTGACTTTCCCTATCTGATAGAAGCTATATGTCCACACAAGCCTCACAATTGTTCTTGGTAACTCAGAGATTTTGATGCAGGCAGGATAATCCAGTAACTAATAACCATGAGTCAGGCTGTCTTTTTAGTTGACATCTGTGATATCTTTGGGGAAGAATGGGACAAATATAACAGTGTGATGACTCAAAGCAGGACAGAGGTCTCAGCCTATGGCTGTGGATGAATAGGGTAGAAGAATCCAGAAAAAGCTCTCAGTACCCTATTTGTCCAGCAACTGGGACCTAGTTGCCAAGGAGAGGGCCAATATCACTGTGCCAGTTGGGGCTGTGAGACTAAGGCATTTTGGACCCACGGTGACCCCTTCATTTCTGTCTGTAGACACAAATCTTTAGAGAAATTCAGGGAAGGAAAATGCAACCCTCTTAAAATTACCTTAAACTACTGGCAGCCTACAGGAATGGTCACTTGAGAAACAGGACCAACCTGGGGTTTAAGGCTATATGTGTGAGGGAAAGACCCAGAGACTAAGTTCACTATACAAAAAAAGAGAGAGATTCTGAGAACAAGAGGCAAGGATGAGGGTTTGTGGTCCAGACACTTGGTGACCTAGTGACTATTTCAGGCTTCCAGCTAACTGCTAATTCCCACTTGTGTAACCAGGCTTGCTTGCTTTTGCAGAAGTAAAGTTAACAATAAAAATGTTGGGGACTTTCCAAACCATTTTGAATAATGTGGTTTTTGCCTTTAAAATGCTGCTAAACTCAATGGTTGGGGCTTCACCCAGGAGCAGATTCTAAGTTCTGTGCAGTCGCTGGCCAGCTAATGAAGACTCTTTCTTTAACATCTCAGCTGGGTGGTCTTGGTCATTAATTCAAACTCACAACAAAAGCATCTCTCTCTTCCTCTCTCTCTCTCTCTCTCCCTCTCTCTCTCACTTTTAGTTTTAAAGATAAAACAGGGCTGGAGAGATGGCTTAGTGGTTAAGGTGCTTACCTCCAAAGCCAAAAGAGCCAGGTTCAATTCTCCATGACCACGTAAGCCAGATGAACAAGGTGGCGCATGTGTCCAGAGTTTGTTTGCAATGCTGGATACCCTGGTGCACCCATGCTCTCTCTCTCTCTATCTCCTATCTGCCTATTCCTCTCTCTCTCTCTCTTTCTGTCTCTGAAGTAAATAAACAATAATAAAAATATTTTTAAAAAGATAAAACAATTTAGGTGAAATACTTGTTAAATTATTAACATGCTTTGTACAAAATAAAACAAGTGACTCAAAAGTAAAGAAAACAGTATTTATTAATTAATTAATTAATTAAATGTCAGATTTAATTCTGTTTTTGGTGGCCTGGTGGATCCAAAAGAACAGATCACATTTTAATTTTTGTTTATTTTTATTTATTCATTTGACAGCAACAGAGAGAAAGAGGAAGAGAGAGAGAGAGAGAAAGAGAATGGGCATGCCAGGGCCTCCAGTCACTGCAAACGAAATCCAGACACATGGGCCCTCTTGTGCATCTGACTAATGTAGGTCCTAGGGAGTCGAGCCTCAAACTGGGGTCCTTAGGCTTCACAGGCAAGCGCTTAACTGCTAAACCATCTCTCTAGCCCAAGATCACATTTTAAAAATATTTTTTTTAAATATTTTATTTATTTATTTGAGAGTTACTGAGACAGAGAGAAAGACAGATAGAGGGAGAGAGAGAGAATGGGCGTGCCAGGGCTTCCAGCCTCTGCAAACGAACTCCAGACGCGTGCGCCCCCTTGTGCATCTGGCTAACGTGGGACCTGGAGAACCGAGCCTCGAACCGGGGTCCTTAGGCTTCACAGGCGAGCGTTTAACCACTAAGCCATCTCTCCAGCCCCCAAGATCACATTTTAAACAAAGATAATTTCTGTTAAAATAAAATTTAAATATTTAACAATTATAGTTTGTTTAGAAAACACAGGACTATTACTGTTTGCCTATATTTATAACTATAGATACTTGAGAAAAAAGTTACATGTTTTCTTACTTCAAATATAGCTTCCTGGGTTTTCTTTTTTTTTTCGAGGTAGGGTCTCACTCTGGTCCAGGCTGACCTGGAATTAACTCTGTTGTCTCAGGGTGGCCTTGAACTCATGGCGATCCTCCTACCTCTGCCTCCCGAGTGCTGGGATTAAAGGCGTGCACCACCACACCCGGCTTAGGGTTTTCTTTATAATATAATTATTAAGAAAGAGTGTTTTCTACATTGTAATAAAAATAATGATACTGAAAGGAACCATCAAGTAAGAAAAAGATACAAAATTATAAATATGAAATGCATTTTCTGGTAAAGAAGGTTAAAGACAATGAAATGCTCTTAGATAAGAAAGGACTTGTCATGGCCAGCCTGCCACCACCTCGCTGGCTCCATACTGGTGTCTCTGTCAGGCCTGGCCCGCCTGCTCTCCAGCCTGGCTGCCACCCCCTCCTGTGGGGTCTTGTGCAAGAGGCTGACCAGCATGCTGCTCATCTTCTTCCATCTGGCTTGCTGGCTTCACATCAACTTCTCTTTCCTGTACATGGCAGTTTCCATCTTGCTTGATGTGTGCCTGCAGGTTTACAGTGACACCTACTGCAGGCCATCTCCTGATGGACATGAGTCTCCCCAGACTCACTGTGTCTAAGGCCACAAAGCATGAGCAATGGAAGAGGGAACCTGGGCACCTGCCTGGCAAATGGGAAGAGCTTGGGAGGAGGCGACCTGGATCTGCTAGGATGTGGCCTAACGAAAAGAACTCAGTGGCTAAAGAGCTAGCTCAGTGGTTAAAGGTACTTGCTTGCAAAGCCTGATGGCCTGGGTTTGATTCCCCAGTTCCCATATTAAATCCAGGTGCACAGAGTGACACATGCATACATGCATCTGGAGTTCCTTTGTAGTGGCAAGAGGCCCAGGTACATCCATGAATTCCCTCCCTCCCTCTCTCTCTCCTTCTCTCCCGCTGGCACTCAAGTAAATAAATAATTTCTTCTTCTTCTGCTTTTTTTTTTTTTTTGGTTTTTTGGAGGTAAGGTCTCACTCTGGTCCAGGCTGACCTGGAATGACCTGCAATTAACTATGGAGCCTCAGGTTGGCCTCAAACTCATGGTGATTCTCTTATCTCTGCCTCCTGAGTGCTGAGATTAAAGGGGTGCACCACCATACCCAGCTAAATAAAATTTTTTAAAGAAAGGAAAGGACTCATAAGGGGAGCCCTTGCCCAGCAGATGCATCTTCCAGAATGGATTAGCCTGTGGTTGATACAGGTGGAAAAAAAAATCACAAGATGAGGGGTCTCCTTGCATATGAAAAAAAAGACCTGAGCATAGACCTCTTACTTTGCAGTGGGAACAAAGTGCCTCCATTCCTGAGCAAATACATGGGAAGAAATCCAGCCCTGGCCGCTGTTCTGAGCAAGGACGAGGGCTGTCCTTTACCCTACGGAAGACAGTACCTTGCCGGATGTTCAGTGGGATTGTCAGGGAAGCTCTTTTAGCAGAAAAGAGCAATAAAAGAAAACCTTGTGCTGCGTTAGAGAGCCTCCCCACCCCCAACTGACCAGAGAACAGAGAGATAAACTCCCACTTGCCCACAAGCCTTCACAGGGGAGACCAGAGAACAGAAAGATAAGCTTTGTGTCCATAAGGAACAACCAGGCACTGAAGAAAAGTCCCCTACCAGTGCTGCGAGTTACTGATAGTTTTGGGCTGACTGGAACAGAAATCACAAGAAACTTAAACTATGTAGCTGCCCGCTCATGCCATGTGCATTTCTGTAACCTTGCTTGTTTGTAGGAAGAAAGACATAGAAAGACCCTCTTTCCTGAGCTTGGAGCAGAGGCCATGACAGAGTGAGCTGGGTGTCAGGCTGCCAGCATGCATAAATCTTCCTCTCCTCTGTCCAAAGGGTTCTGAGTCTCATTCAGAAAATTCCCACAACACTCCTACCTCTGCCTTCCACCACTACACCCAGCTCACATGCTCCACCTTTAAAGTTTATTTACTTATTTGACAGAGAAAGTATAGGCACACTCAGACCTCTTGACACTGCAAATGAACTCCAGATATATGTACCACATTGTGCGTCTGGCTTTCCGTGAGTACCAGGTAGTCAAACTGGGGCTTGTAGATTTTGCGAGCAAGCACCATTAACCACTGAGCTTCCCCAGTTTCTGCTGTACATTTTAAAAATTAAAATATTTTGCTAAAAGGTGCCAACTAGATGGTGACTGCCTAGCTGCGCTGCAAATCCCGGGCAAAGAAAGGCAAGACATCAAGGGTAAACTGGGGCTTTTAGGGGAGAGCAATCTCCAATAGATTGTCAGTGAGAGGGCACTGGGGTGGGGAACAGGGAATCAAGGATCCCCTCATGGGTAGGTAGCCCACCCCACCCCCAAATAGCCACTGTGTCTGCTGCTGCTGATGGATCCCTGCTTGCGGAGCTTAGACTGCTCTGCACTCTCGCCCATTTACTGCTCCAGCCACCACATGTTCAGCAACTTCTGGCAATACTAGGGAATCCCTGATTCCCTCAGGAGTGGGTAGCCCACCCCTCTCCATATCCACAGCGCAGCTGCGTGCAGATCAATCCCTGAGCGTGGAAGTTTAGGCTGCTCCGTCCACTCGCTTGCATACTGCTCCAGCTGCTGCATGTTCAGCGAGCCGTCCCACAGCATCTGCCATGCAAGCTCAGACTGTGTCCCTCACTAGCGACAGCTCAGGTGCCATCCACTACCTGTCTGCTGTGCCAGCCATCCATCATTGTCCTATGGTGGGGGAGCACAGACTGCTTCCAGGTCCCAGTGTTCCCAGCCAGAGTTTGGACTGCTTCAGTGCTTGGTACCTCAGTGACCCTCCTAGCTCGAATATAGGCAGCTTTAGCACATTACCACTTTAGAATTCAGGCAAATTTGGCACCCCTGCCAGGCAGTAGATAGGCGGCTTTGGCAAGTGAGAGCTAAAGCCCAGGCTGCTTGGCAACTGCCCCAGGCTGCCTCAGATTCCCATTGCGCTTGAGCCCAGACTGATCCACCCACCTATGTGCCCATACACTGTCATGGGCAGACCACAGCACAAAAGAAATAACATGAAAAATCAAATGCAAGAAAATCCAGTTAGATCACCCAGTCCTACAATGAATACATCTAACCAAAACACAGAAGAGTCATTAGGATGAGAACATCAATTGAAGCTATGAGCAATGCAACCCTGACCAACCTACTGGTAGAACTTGCAAGAAAGCAACAAAAGACCAATAATCATGTGGATGCTGCCATCACTAAACTAGAACTGATAGATAAGAAATTGGAAGGAGTACAAAGAGAGTTAAGAGTTTGAGGGAGAGTGAAAAAAAAAGACCTTAGAAATCAGCTGGCCATGCTAAATGAAGACATAAAGAAATACAGGGATGAATTCCAAGAATCATCAAGAAAATCAGAAAATGATGTGAAAAGGAAGCTTGACAGAGGGATGGAAATTATACATAGAAAAGTAGTAGAAAATGAAAACTTAATTGAACAAGTCCAAAACTCTCTAGAAGCTCTCAAGAATAGTCAGGCAGCCGGGCGTGGTGGCGCACGCCTTTAATCCCAGCACTCGGGAGGCAGAGGTAGGAGGATCGCCATGAGTTCACGGCCACCCTGAGACTACATAGTGAATTCCAGGTCAGCCTGGACCAGAGTGAGACCCTACCTCGAAAAACAAAAAAACAACAACAACAAAAAAAGAACAAAAAAAAAAGAATAGTCAGGCAACTGGAGGATAGAAACTCTGAGCTGGAAGACAAGATGGAAGAAACAGTTTGAGAGTTCAAAAATTTCAGTAAGTTCAAAAGTTCCTGTGAACAGAACATGAAGGAATTGTGGGATACACTTAAATGTCCTAATATCAGGATTGTTGGAATACCAGAAGGAGAAGAAATTCAGACCAAAGGCATGGAGAACTTTTTTAACAAAATAATTGAAGAAAACTTCCCCAGTTTCTTAAAAGAAAGGCCATCAAGATACAAGAAGCCAAGAGAACTCCAAATAGACTGGATCAAAGGAGAAACTCTCCAAAACATATTGTCATTAAGACTCTAAACATTGACACCAAAGAGAAAATACTAAAAGCAGCTAGGGAAAAACAGCACACCACTTTCAAAGGTAACCCCATCAGAATTACTTCAGACTTCTCAATGGAAACCTTGAAAGCTAGAAGGGCCTGGAAAGAAACACTGAAAAGTCTAACAGCCTATGGCTTCCAACCCAAACTACTCTACTCAGCAAAAGTATCCCTCATAATAGATGGTGAAAGAAAAGCTTTCCATGACAAAACTCAGCTTTACAAGTATATGAACACAAAACCAAACCTACAGAGAGTATTTCAGGAAATTCACAGAGAAGAAACAAATAATCACACTCAAATGCCTACAAGAAGCAGATCACAATAACCAAACTCAGTGTAGGCACAAAAAACTTCAAAGTCCATGAAAACACCAACACACATCTACCATCACAATATGGCAGGGATCAAGTCAAATCTCACAGGATGGATCAAAAAATTAGACCCCTCCACCTGTTGCCTTCAAGAAACCCACCTCACCACTAAAGACAAACACCTCCTCAGGGTGAAAGGGTGGGAAACAATATTCCAAGAAAATGGGAATAAGAAACAAGCAGGCATAGCTATATTAATATCAGATAAAATATCTTCATACTAAAAATAATCAAAAAAGACAAAGAAGGCTACTTCCTACTTATCAATCTAATATCCATCAAGAGGATATTACAATCATAAATCTGTATGCACCAAAAACAGGGGCACCACAGTTCATAAAACAAAACCTACTTGACAATAAAACAGAAATAACCACCAACACCATCATAGATGGGGACTTCAATACACCATTATCAGTAATAGACAGATAATCCAAACAGAAACTCAACAGGGAAGTAAGAGAGCTCAACAAAACCATAGATCACTTAGACCTAACGGACATCTACAGAATTTTCCTATCCTCTTGGTTTAAAACTACCCCCACAAGGGTAGAAAAACATGTCAGAGCCAGAGGCTGGGGAGAAGTGCTGTCCTCTAGACATGAAGTAGCCATTGCATTAATAATCTCATGGGGACTGTCATTGACTGAACAAAACCTGCACAACACTGGCCCATCAACATCATATCATGGATGATGGAGGGGGGGCGAAATACATCAAAGAAGAAGAGAGGCTAGTTGGAAAAAGAAGGGTATCAGTGGAAGGGAGAGGGGTCAAGAGAAAGCAATGGAAGGGAATTATTATCAAAATATATGCATGTATGAAAATTACCAGTTAAGTAGTTTAAGAAATAGCCCCCCAAGACTGGTGTAAAAGAAGGTGGGATAGGGAAATGACTCAACACTTAAAGTCACTTGCTTGGTGTGGTAGTTTGATTCAGGTGTCCCCCATAAACTTAAGCATTCTGATTGCTAGGTTCCCAGCTGATGGAGATTTGGGAACTAATGCTTCCTGTAGGGAGTGTATTTTGGGGAGTAGGTTTATGGGTATTATAGCCAGTTTCCCCTTGCCAGTGTTTGGCACACTCCCCTGTTGCTATTGTCCACCTTATGGTGGCCAGGGGTGATGTCCACCCTCTGCTCATGCCATCGTTTTCCCCTGCCATCGTGGAGCTTCCCCTCAAGCTTGCAAGCCAAAATAAACCTCTTTTTCCCACAAGCTGATCTTGGTTGTGTCATTTCTACCAGCAATGCGAACCTGACTGCAACACTTGGGTAAGCCTACTGGCTCATGTTCAATTCCCCAGATGAGCAAAGTGGTTCATTTGCAGTGGCAACAGGCTCTGGTGTACCCATACTCTCTCTCCCACTTTCCCTGCTTGCAAATAAATAAAAATATTTTTAGTTATTTAAAATTTAAAATAAATAATAAGTAAGGCAAGAGATAAGAAGAAGTAAAAGATTTACAGAAAGTCCAAAGAGAAACCAGACATGGTGGCACACGCCCTTAATCCCAACACTGGGGAGGCAGAGGTAGAAAAGTTGAGGCCAATCTGAGCAACAGTGACATACTATCGTGAAAAGAAAAAAAAAAAAATCCAGGGCTGGAGGGATGGCTTAGCAGGTAAGGCATTTGCCTGCAAAGCCAAGGTACCCTGGTTCAATTCCACAGGACCCATGTAAGCCAGATGCACAAGGAGATGCATGTGTCTGGACTTAATTTGCAGTGGCTAAAGGCCCTGACATGCCCATTCTCTCTCTTTCTCTGTTAAATAAATAAATAATAAAAATAAAATATTTTAAAGAGAAAAGAAAATCCAAAGAGGGTATAAACATGGAAAAAATGCTTACACAGCAGTTTGGTGAACATAATATATACATTTATCCAGACAACAGCAAACATTACTCCCCTAGGGCTCATGACCTCCCCTTCCATAGTCTTTTGACAGACATGTTTTTCCTCCTGTGGAGTGGGCCTCCAGTCCAGTTTCAGAGTGGTTGGTAACAGACGTGCCACAATTCACTAGTTGTCACATTTGGTCTGCTGACCAAACTTAAGGCTTTCAGTGTTCACTTTTGTTTATCTCCACTGATGCCTTCTTTCTCTCCCAAAGGGCTGCATACAAGCATAACAGTTTCAAGCTTTCAGTCAGTCGACAGGGAGAAGGCTTCCAATTTAGCTCCAGCTTGATTTCTCAGTGACTTGTAGGCGCAAACAGGTGGAATCTTCAGCAATAGGGTTTTACCATTTAGCTTGGGTGGGCAACCAAGAACATAGGCAATGACCTATAATGTTTGGGGGCATTAAGGATCTCCCTGGCCAAAAACTCACTGAAGGTATCCCATTCCTGGTACTGAAAATTTTCTAGTAACAATCTATGGCTTCTGCGTGCACCATTATCCAAAGAAGTAGGTTTTCATATGGCTTATTCATAAATTTTAAATTTTGTTTAATCCTCTTCCCACCCTTTGTTAATTAGTCTCTTCCCCTGATTCCACTTTGTCTCTTGCACCCCCAGTCATCTGCCCTATACTTACATATACACAATACCCTCCCTGTAAGTCCTCCCTCCCTTACAGCCCTTTTCTACCTTCCTGGCCTCTACTAATGACTTTTATCCCAGCTCACATGCAAATCTAAATATTTGTAGCTAGGATCCATATATGAGGGAAAACATACAGTACTTGACTTTCTGAGCCTGGGTTACCTCACTTAGTATAATTCTTTCCAGATCCACCCATTGATTTTTAATTTTATAACTTCATTTTTCTTTACTGCTGAATTGTATACATGTACCACATCTTCATTATTAATTCATCAGTTGAAGGGGATATAGGCTGGCTCTATTTCCTAGCTATTGTGAATACAGTGGTAATAAACATGGATGAGAAAGTATCTCTAAGGTAGTGAGACGAGTCCTTAGGATATATGCCAAGGAGTCATATCTCTGAGTCATATGACAAACCTATTTCTAGCTGTCAAACTTCCGCACTGATTTCCACAATGGCTGTACCAGTTTACATTCCTACCAACAGTGTAGAAGGGTTCTTTTTCAACATCCTTGCTAGCATTTATTGTCATTTGTTTTCCTGATGATAGCCATTCTGATAGGAATGAGATGGAACCTCAACATCATTTTGATTGGCATTTTCCTGGTGGCTAAGGATGTGAAACATGTTTTTAGATGTTTTTTTGGCTATCTGTACTTCTCCTTTTGAGAACTCTCTATTCAGTTTCATAGCCCATTTTATTTGGGTTTTTTGATTTATTATTATTTAACTTTTAAAATATTTTATTTATTTATTTGTAAGCAGAAATGCAGATAGAGAGAAGAGAGGCTGGCAGAGGGAACAGGCATGCCAGGTTCTCCAGATGCTGCAAAAGAACATCAGATGCATGTGCCATGTTGTGCACTGAAGGAGTTAACTGAGAGCAAGAAGAAAGTTGAATCAGGAGACCAAAGAAATCTCAAGCATTCAAAGAGAATAATTGGATGTGCTTGGAGGAATACCACCTAAATACATTCTTGCATTGAACTTCCTGCGCAGTTCTCAGAATGACTCCCTATGGCTTCATATCATAAGTAACATATATAGTCGTGATTGAGCTCTTACACCCTGTTTTGTTCAGGGCACAGCTCCTGTCTTGCTCAAGGTATAGCTGCTTTTGATTTTACCTCACATGCACAAACATTTTTCTTGCTTTGGTTCACAATAAAAATCACCATGTCTCAGGCCAAGGCACTCCTTCTCCAAGAGAGACTGAGTCCCTGCTGATGCTGATGTTGCATCTCACTTCTGTGTCCATGAACACTTTGGCTCTGAACTCCAACATCTGGCACCCAAACGGGGAGCTTGAGTGCTGCTCAAATTAAAAGAATTCAGGCACAAGAAAACAAAAGGAAAATTGGCCATTCTGAGGTAAGCGAAACTTTCAGGAAAAAGTAGAGCATGGGAAATTCTCCTTCAGTAGAAAATGAATATATATGGCTTTGAAAGGAGTTAAGGTTAAAGATACTACTTTTAAATAATTATTTAATCAATTTCATAAGCATTGCTACTGGTTCCACCTGCAAGCATAGGCAATACTGAATCTAAGAACATGTAATCAGGCATTGAAAGCTTTAAGAAGAGCTCACCAAAAAGGAGAGAATACAATTCCCATGTGATCATTCATGTACTTTGATATCTCAGGCATTAAAGCCATTACAAACTGATTCTGAAGAATCATTTCAAAAAGCTGGTACTGATATAGAGGATATGAAAGATAACTGAGAAAAGGAAAGCTGGAGAGGATATATGTCTGTGGAGGAAATTCAAGGTCATCTGCTACCTGTTCCTCCTAAGATATCATTGGCAAAAGCTAGTCTTAGTAATTTATAACTTGACTCTCTTTTTAATGAACAACCCAAAGATAAAGAAAAGGGACATGAATCTAGTGAGAATTCATCCTCTTCTGAAGATGAAATAAAGATATCAAAGAGGCAATATAAAGAATTAATGTCTGAAATTCAAAATTTATCTTTTAATATGGATAAAGCGGAAAGAAAAGTATGGGAAAAATGAAAAGGCCCTCCTCCCCCTGCTTAGAATCCATATATATCTGGGACAAATGATTTATTGAGACATCATCAAAATGTTTGTCGTACCTGATAGCCAGGAAAATCAAGTTGTATTTCCAGTAACAGTAAAACAAGTTCCTCCTAATGCTCAATACTCTTAGGGAGCTTTTACTTTTGAACATAAGCCATTATCATACAAAACTTTTAAGGATCTTAAGCAAACTATACTGGTGTATGGTATGCATTCCACTTATGTTAAAGGGTTATCACAAGGACTGCCAACAGAAATGAGATTAATTCCATACAATTGGGAAACTATTTCTGAAGCAGTATTAGAAGCTGGAGCTTATATGAGGTTTAGAACTTTGTGGCAAGATGAGGCTCAGAATATGGCTCAAAAAAATCAAGAAAATAATGTTCCTATAATTGGTGAACTCATCACTGGCTGGGGAACATGGCTGGGATACCAGCTCAATTACAATATGATGTTTCTGCTATTGTTCAAGTATACCTTTGCTGTCTTAGGGCCAGGGATAAAGTGGAAATTGTAGGTCAGTGTTTTCTTGAAATTACCCAGTCTTCTAAAGAGCTAAACAGATTTTTTTTTGTCTAGATTATGACCTGCTATTGATAAAGCTGTTTCTCAGGTAGGTGTGCAGGATTTATTATTACAAAACTTAGCTTATGAAAATGCTAATTCTGAGTGTCAAAGGTGTTAGACCATTGTGTACTCAAGGTGCCCATTACAGAAATGTATTAAGACATATGGATATTGGATCTGAACCTTACAGAGCAAATTTATTAGCTACAGCTTTACAGGTGGTATTAAATGATCATGTACAAAATGCTATAATTATGGAAAGCTAGGGCATATGAGAAAAAAATGTAGAAAAGGAAAAACAGCTAACCACAATGAAACTAAAATTGGCAGTATTAATTCTCATCCTGGCATTTGGCCCAGATATAATAAAGGGAAACACTGGGTAAAGGAATGTAGATCTAAATGAGATAAAGATGGACAACCAATTTTGGGAAACTTCCAGAAGAGCTTAGCTCAGGGCCTGAAACAAATCAACGTAAGCATGGTGCAATATCCAGTGACCAATGGACAATTTCACGTGAATGCTCAGTTGGTGACCTCCTCCATGCCACAAGAGGGAATGCAGCACTAGATGCAGATATTCCAGAGAACGCAGAATTAAATCCAAATCAAGCAATACAAGTTATTTCTACTCGAGTTTTTGGACCTATTCCAAAAGATACAGTAGGAATAATCTGGGAAAAAGTAGTTTAACAATTACAAATTCATACTGGAGTGATAGATGAAGATTATACAGGGAAATAAAACTATGGCTTCGACCACTACTCCTACAGTGTTAGAAAAGTAACAGCATAGTACAACTACTATTATTACCATATGTAGCAGACAGCTTCAGGTTTGTTGAGATGAATTTTCAGACCAGGCACAGTTATTAAGGATGGGATATCTACTGACACTTGCAGACCCAGGGGAAGTTCCATAATGGCAGAAGAAGCTAATATGTTTTCATAGGTTCAAGCAGAGAGAGAAAAGCCATCAGCACCGAGCCACACAGCACACTTCAGTAACTATGTGGAGCTAGACACTTTGCATATCTTTAGGTTGGAATTTCAAACCCATCACTCCACCTTAAGATCCGCCCAGTGACACCTCCTCCTGTCAGGTGGCTTCAGATCCAAACTACAAACTAGTAAAACACTGAATATATTTGGGGCCATCTATTCAAACTACCACATTTTTTGTTGTTGTTGTTTTTTGCCCCTCCAGCTGGGCAGAATAGCCATGGAACATTTTCATTCCAGGCCAACAGTGCACTCGATGATAGCCCTTGCACACTCCTGGTATAACCAAAATATCTTTGGGTTTCCATCTATCTTCCAAAGGCTTTGCCAGCCTATCAGGGTCATCACACCCTGCCTCATGCCACATCTCAGCAGCAGCTCCTGGAACTGTGTGCAATTCATGACCACTCCATGCATTTTTCATGCTTCCAAAACCAATACCAGGTTTGCAGGACACAGCCATATTCTTAATTTTGGGGGGGGGGGGAATAATTCATGACCTTGAGACCTTGACTAACAGGTTCCTTCTTTAGTCAACTCCTTCTGAAAAAGTTTCCATTTCTATCATAGTCTTTCCTCAAGCATCCTCTCCATTGTTTTAATGTAAAGCAGTTGGGCCATCTTCCTTAAGATTGCTAATATAGCAGCTTCAGTAACCTAAAACCAATCTCAGTGCCTGTTATTTTAAATTGCTTGAGTTTTTCCAACCTAAAATCTTAAGTCTCTCAGCCCAATATCTTTAGCCAAACACATCAGTCCATTACAAATTGAACCTCAATCAAACACTCTGGGCCTGGGCATCAGGACACGGCCAGCCCTATGCCAGTAGTAGTCCAGTTACAACAAAGTCCTCTGCAGTCTTTCCTTCCTCTTAGTCTCAAAGTTCAATACTGTTTATACTTAGTATTTTCAAACTCTCATCAGAATAGTCCATAAAATTTGGCTTACCACTCCAGAAGGCATCTTCAGTTGCAAGCACCAAGGCCATGCTCATTCCTCTAAAAAAAAGTTCCACAATACTAAAATATACATGGTCAGTTTCATCTCACCCCACATTCTGGTACCAATTTCTGTAGCAGACAGCTTCAGGTTCCCTGAGATGAACTTTCAGACCAGACACAGTTAAGGAGGAAGAGATATTTATTGACACTTACAGATATAGGGAAGTTCATAATGGTAGAATATGCTGGCCTGTTTTCACAGGCCCAAGCAGAAAGAGAAAAACTAAAAGCCAAAAGCCACATAGCACACTTCAGGAACTCTAGGTAGAATTAGGAAGTTTGTATATCTTTAGATTGGAATTTCAAACTCACCACCACACCTTAAGAGCCACCCAGTGACACCTCCTCCAGCCAGGTGGCTGGAGATCCAAACTACAAACTAATAAAATACTGAATATATTGGGGACCATCTATTCAAACTACCAAACCATATAAGAAAAAAACAAAAACAAGCTGGGCGTAGTGGTGCACACCTTTCATCCCAGCACTCAGGAGGCAGAGGTAGGAGGATCACCATGAGTTTGAGGCCACCCTGAGACTACATAGTGAATTACAGGTTTGCCTGGGCCAGAGTGAGATTCTACCTCAAAAAAACAAACAAAAACAAACAAACAAAAACAAAACGAAAAAAATCCATTGTCAGTGCAGAGAACAGGAGGATTTGGAAGTATAGGAAAAGAAGGGAGATTCATGGCCCACACTAAGTTAAAAATAAAAGAACAGGGCTGGGTGTGGTAGTGCATGCCTTTAATTTCAGCACTAGGGAGGCAGAGGTAGGTGGGTCGCTGTGAGTTCAAGGCCAGCCTGAGAATACATAGTGACTTCCAGGTCAGTCTGGAAAATAAATAAATAAAACAACAAATACCTAATACATACTGGAGCTGATGTTTCTATAATCTCACTATCTCTTTTTTTTTGTTGTTGTTTGTTTGTTTGTTTTCAAGGTAGGGTCCCACTCTAGCTCAGGCTGACCTGGAATTCACTATGTAGTTTCAGGGAGGCCTCGAACTCATGGTGATCCTCCTACCTTTGTCTTGCAAGTGCTGGGATTAAAGGCATGTGCCACCACGCCCAGCTAATTTCACTATCTCAATGGGTAAAGAAATGAGTAAATGCTACTGTTGGAGATATTGGAACACTTTTTGACATATGGCAAGTGAAAAAGCAGTTGTATATAAATGGCCTGAAGTACAGCAAGGTTTAATCTCCCAATTCATAGCAGATATTAGCATTAATCTATGGGGAAGAGATTTATTATCATAATGGGGAGGTTCTTTACAAATTCCTACTTTCATACTGTTAAGAATATGGTGCTTGGGGCTGGAGAGATGGCTTAGCGGTTAAGTGCTTGCCTGTGAAGCCTAAGGACCCCAATTCAAGGCTTGATTCTCCAGGAACCACTTTAGCCAGATGCACAAGGGGGGACACGCATATGGAATTTGTTTGCAGTGGGTGGAAGCCCTGGCATGCCCATTCTTTCTTTCTCTCTCTCTCTCTCTCTCTCTCTCTCTCTCTCTCTCTCTCTCTCTCTCTCTCTCCTTCTGACACTCTCAAATAAATACATAAAAATGAACAAAATTTTTTTAAAAAATATGGTGCTTAATATGAGATATAACCCTTGTTTAAAAGCTTGGGAAAAGATGAACAAAGTTCTAAGAGATTTCACATTGACACTGAAATAAAGAATAATGAAAACGAGTTTAGATATCCAAATTTATGATCACAGCCACTATGCAGAGCTTTGCCCTACCATTACATTGTGAAACTGAGAAACCAGTGTGGTTTGAACAGTGGCCACTATATGGTGAGAAGCTCCAAGCTTTACATGGACCTGGTAAAAGAACAATTAGACAAAGGATATATTGAAGGATATAATAGTCCCTGGAACTCACCTGTATTTGTTATTAAGGGAACAAACGAGGAAAATGGAGAACGTTAACGGATCTTAGAAAAATTAATGATGTTCTACAACCAATGGGAGCTCTCCAACCTGGATTGTTTCAACCTAGTTTCATTCCAAAAAATTGGCTAATAATCATTATTTACTTAAAAGATTGCTTTTTAACCATACCATTGCAAGAAAAGGGCAGAGAAAAATTTGCCTTTACCAGCTATTAATAATAAAGCACCTAGCAAAAGATTTCAGTGGAAGATATTGCCTCAAGGAATGTTAAGTAGTCCTACTTTGTGTCAATATTATGTTAATCAGCCTTTTGAAAAAATTTGTGAGAAATACTCCGAAGCCTATATTATACATTACATAGATGATATTCTTTTTGTACACCCTGAACAAATTTCTTTAACAGAAATATTCTGTAAAGCTCTAAAGGAACTTAGTAAATATGGATTAAAAGTGGCAGAGGAAAAAGACCCAGAGGAAATTATTGTACTATTAACCTCTCAACAACAAGGTCAATTATGGAATTCTAATGAAGACTGGCAAACTAGTTTAAGTAATTGTATTGGAACTATATCCAATAATTATACTAAATCAAAAAAGATACAATTTCTGAAAATGACTAGTTTTATATCTGATCCTATAGTACAATCAATACCATTGGATGAAGTATCTACTGTATACACTGATGCTAATAAATTAGGGTTTGCTGGATATACAGTTGGCAACAATTCTAAAATAGTTAAAATCCCTTAGCATTCTGTTCAAAAAGCTGATTTAACTGCTATCATTATGGTGCTTACTGACTATACTAATAATATTAATATAGTTACTTATTTTAAATATGCTGCTTATATGGTGAAAAATATATATTCAGTAACTTTACCTGATTCACTGCAAGAACTAATTTCTCTTTTTAGGCAATTATAAGAACTACTACATAATTGGCAATCAAAATTATTCATAACTCATATTAAAGCATATACTTCACTCCCTGGACCTACGACAAAATTAAATAATAAAATGGACTCTGATATCTAACAATATTTCTGTATACTTTAATTCAGCAGTAGAATTTCATGAGCAAACTCATGCAAATTGGAAATCACTAATGAAAAAGTTTAACATTACACAAAGAGCTGCAAAATTAATTACCAATAGTTGTCCAACTTGTCAAGTTATTCATAAACATTCTTTACCACAAGGCGTATATTCTAGAGGTAGTTGTGCCAATGAAATATGGCAAATGGATGTTATGCACATTTCTTCTTTTGGAAAATTATAATATGTCCATCATTCTATAGATACATATTCAGGTTTTCAATGGGCTACATCAGTATCTAAAGAAAAAGCCAATACTATGATCTTGCATTTAAAAGAATCCTTTAATGTTATGGGGAAAAATAAAAATAGGTAATGTCCCTGCTTATATATCATCCAAATTACAAAAGTTCTTTCAATTATGGAATATCAGACGTTACTGGTATCCCTTATAACCCTCAAGGATAGTCTATTACAGAGCAAGCTAGTAGAATGTGAAAAGAAATGTTATTAAAACAAAAACAGGGGGCTGGAGAAATGGCTTAGCTGCTAAGGCATTTGCCTGCAAAGCCAAAGGATCCCAGTTTGACTTTCTAGGACCCGTGCAAGCCAGATGCACAAGGGGCGCATGCCTCTCGAGGTCATTTGCAGTGGCTGGAGGTCCTGTTGTGCCCATTCTCTCTCTCTCCCTCTTTCTCTTTCTCTTAAATAAATGATATTTTTAAAAAAACAGAGAAAGAATACACATTACCTCTACAGAACAAATATTAAATGCACTTTAAAAATTTTTTTAATTGTTTAATTTGTCATTTTTTTGTTGGTTTTATTTATTTATTTGAGACTGACAGGGAGAGAAAGAGGCAGATAGAAAGAAAGAGAGAGAATGGGCGCGCCAAGGCTTCCAGCCACTGCAAATGAACTCCAGATGTGTGCGCCCCCTTGTGCATCTGGCTAAGGTGGGTCCTGGGGAATCAAGCCTCACACTGGGGTCCTTAGGCTTCACAGGCAAGCACTTAACCACTAAGCCATCTCTCTAGCCCTTAAATGCACTTTTTACTTTAAATTTTTTGAATATTAGAAAAGATAGCCAGGCGTGGTTGCACATGCCTTTAATCCCGGCACTTGAGAGGCAGAGATAGGAGGGTTGCCATGAGTTTGAGGCCACCCTGAGACTTCATAGTGAATTCCAGGTCAGCCTGAGCTAGAGTGAGACCCTACCTCAAAAAACAAAACAAACAAACAAATATATATATATATATATATATATATATATATATATATATATATATATTTAATATATATAAGTTCTAAAATCATTGACTTACAAGAACATATTAGAAACACTTTTGCTAACCATCTTAAAGAGGTTACTGAAACACAATTATTAGAGAACATTTCAGAGAGTGTTTCTCATTTGAATCCTTCTGATCACTTTAAATGGTTTTGGGGGGATCTACTCTAATTGTATTAATTGTGTTGATTATTGTTTTCATGTTTCTGTGCATTCTGGAAAAGAACCTCTGACACCCAACAATTAAATGATCATTGAGCAACTATATTCAATATTATGCCTTCAAATTTTGATAAACCAAAAGGGGGAAATGAAGGAGTTAACTGAGAGCAAGATAGAAGTTGAATCAGACAGAAGACCAAAGAATTCTCAAGCATACAAAGCGAATAATTGGGCGTACTTGGTGGCATCCCACCTAAGTGCATTCTTGGGGTGAACTTCCTGCACTGTTCTTAGAACGACTCCCTGTAGCATTATATCATAAGTAACATATAAAGTAGTGATTGAGCTCTTACACCCTGTTTTGCTCAGGGCACAGCTCTTGTCTTGCTCAAGTTATACATCTGCTTTTAATTTTACTTCACACTCACAAACATTTTTCTTCGTCTTGGTTCACAATAAAAATCCCCATGTCTCAGACTTGGAGAAGAGAGATTGAGTCCTCTGCTGATGCTGGTGTTGCATCTCATTTCTGTGTCCACAGTCACCTTGGTTCAAACTCTGACAGTGCATCTGGCTTTATGTGAATGCTGGGGAATTGAACCCCAGGTTGTTAGGCTTTGTAGGCAAGTACCTTAAGTGTTAAGCCATATCTCCAGCCTTTATTACTTAGTTGTGTGTGGTTTTTGTATATCCTGGATATTAATCCTCTGTCAGATGTATAGCTGAGAAAAATTTTCTCCCATTCTGTAAGTTGCCTTTGTTCTACTCACCATGCCCTTTGCTGTACAAAAGCTTTTTAATTTCATGAGGTCCCAATGGTTGATTGGTAGTTCCACTTCCTGAGCAACTGGGGTTATATTCAGAAAGTCCTTGAACAGGCTTTCCTTATACCTGTTTTCTCATCTGTTGAGTGTCCTTATGGCAAAACCGCGCTACTCCCTTAAACTCTGCCCTGGGCTGTGGACTTCTTCAAGTGCATGGTGGTGCCCTAGTTCACTCTGCCCATGTCTGCTTTCCTCTCACTACACGTCCACTGGTGGCAAGTTTATGAACAAAAATGAGAACATCAGAGGCTGTGGAGATGGCTCAGTGGATTAAACACTTGCCAGGCTGCAGCAGTGCCTGAAATTAAAATGAAAAAAAAAAAAAAAAACTGACTCTGGATTATTTATTTATTTATTTTTGTTTTGTTTTTTTAAAAAAATATTTTATTTATTTATTTGGGAGAAAGAGGGCGAGAGAGAGACAGATAGAGAGAGAATGCCAGGACCTCCAGTCACTGCAAAGGATCTCCAGATGCGTGCGCCCCCTTGCGCATCTGGTTTTCATGGGTCCTGGAGAGTTGAACCTGGATCCTTTGGCTTTGCAGGCAAGTGCCTTAACCGCTAAGCCATCTCTCCAGCCCTGACTCTGGATCATTTAAACCAAGAGTGAGCCTGCTGCCCACCTGTGAGCAAGCAAGTACTCCTCTTGACTGTTTATTGAGCAGCATAATCAGCAATGCGTGAGAAAGGAACAAGGAACTTTGTCTTTAAAAATTCTTTAAATGGCTGGATGTGGTGGCGCACACCTTTAATCTCAGCACTTGGGAGGCAGAAGTAGGAGGACCGCCACGAGTTTGAGGCCACTCTGAGACTATATAGGGAATTCCAGGTCAGCCTGAGCAGGAGTGAAACCCTACC
Organism: Jaculus jaculus; assembly: GCF_020740685.1. Taxonomy (NCBI): domain Eukaryota; kingdom Metazoa; phylum Chordata; class Mammalia; order Rodentia; family Dipodidae; genus Jaculus; species Jaculus jaculus. The sequence goes on from NC_059103.1 coordinate 39,599,781, forward strand.
TCCAAAAAATGAAGAATTTTTTTTTTTCTTTAAATGCTACTCAAAGGAAAGAGCTAAGTAAGGGCTGTTGATCTTGGTTGGCCCAGAACACACACACCAATCACGGGTCACAGATGTCTTCAGAATAAACTCACATGCTGCTTTCAGCATTTCTGTGGGTAAGTCACTGCTTCTGATGTCACTGCTTCCAGCAGTCATCCTAAATCTGATTGCTACATCTTACCCATGCACTCATTGCTCTGTGCCAGGGGCACAGCTAAGTCACTTGGAAGATAAAATACGGAGCATGGTTTAAGATCACATCAGTATGTCCAACATTCCTCGTAAAGCTTGATTACCTAGGCTGCTCAGACATATAGGCAGATCATATTGTTTAAACAAGCTGAGTGTACGGTTTAAGAACACAGCGAATGACTTCAAAGCATATGATTAACTTGGTTTTAGGATCAAGGCAAGAGCTTATAGGAAAGGCTGCCCACAAAAGTATTCCCAGAAGAGTTATGGGGGTCCATAAGAAATATTCCCATGCCAGGCAATTCTGAGTACCTGAGTTCTGATCCCCAGGGCTCCCCAAAATGCCAGAGCTGTGGTGGGCTTCTGTAATCCCAATGCAACCCTGGTGAGAAGGGGGCCAGAGACAGGAAATTCTTTCAGAAGCTCAAGAGTGGATTGATAAACAAGAGACCATGCATCAGAATGGAGTGGAAAGCCAAGACTGACCCAGATGTTGTCCTCTGACTTCGACATGTGTGCCATGGTGCATGTGTGTGTGTGTGTGTGTGTGTGTGCGTGTGCATGCACTCACACGCACACGCACACCCACACACAATAAAATAAATTTTTGTGAGGCAGGGTCTCACTCTAGCTCAGGCTAACCTGGAACTTACTCTGTAGCTCCAGGCTGGCCTCGGACACATGGGGATCCTCTTACCTCTGCCTCCTGATAAAATGAGAACATTTGTACTACAATGCAGCTAGTTTTTTATTTTATTACTCACTTTGTCAAACAAAAAGTCATCTGCTTATGGCCAGTTTTGAGCCTTAGAAAAATGTTTCTTGCACTCTGGTATCTAATAAAAACTTACATTTTAATTTTCAATCTTTGTTCCCCTTGGTGTGTTGTATGGTGACATTTTTGGACATGATTTTCCCTGAGTTTATCTTTGAAATCATGTTCATAAATTTATATCTTTTGGGCTGGGGAGATAGCTCAGTGTTTTAAGGAGCTTGCTTGCAAAGCCTGCAACCTGGGTTCAGTTCTCCAGTATCTACATAAAGCCAGATGCACAAAGTTGTGCATGCGTCTGAAGTTTGTTTGGAGCAGGAAGAAGCTGTGGTATCTCTATGTTTTCTCTTTCAAGTAAACATAATAAAATACAATTTAAAATTTTTATTTAGTTAGTTGAGAGAGAAGGAAAGAGAGAGAGAGAGAATGGGCATGCCGAGGTCTCTAGCCACTGCAAATGAACTCTAGATGCATGTGCCACCTTGTACATCTGGCTTACATGGGTACTGGGAAATAAAACCTGGATCCCTTAGGCTTCACAGGCAAGTGCATTAACCACTAAACCATCTCTCCAACCCCCTAAAATATAGTTTGTAAATGTGTATCTTTCAGGGTTTTTTTGGGGGGGGTATTATGGTTCAGTTAAAAGATCTTGGGCTATGGGGATGTATAAACATCATTAGGATTGATTTAAAAAATGGGACATTTAAAGTTGGATGAATGCATTGCATTTTATATTATGTATGGTTCTCAGTTTATGAGGGCTAGGGGTGGAATGTGGTGATTTGATTCAGGTGTCCCCCATAAACTTAGGTATTCTGAATGCTAGTCTCCCCAGCTGATGGCAATTGGAATTTAAAGCTCCCTGGAGGCAGTGTGTTGTTGGGGGCGGGCTTATGGGTATTATAGTCAGTGTCCCCTTTCCAGTGTTTGGCACACTCTCATTGTTATCTACCTTATGTTGGCCAGGGGGTGATGTCCACCCTCTGCTCATGCTATTGTTTTCCCCTGCCATCATGGAGCTTCCCCTTGAATCTGTAAGCCAAAATAACCTTTGTTTCTCCACAGCTGCTCTTGGTCAGGTAATTTCTGGCAGCAATGAGAACCTGACTGCAACATCTCCCATTTGGATAAATTCAAAATCAGGAGCTATATATATATCCATAGACTTACTTATCTGATGTTGATCCTCGGGGTTCCTTTTGAAGAGAAAGTATAAGTGCCCAATTGGTTTATTGCTTGTAAAAGAGAACTTTGTCTTGGGCAGATGAATCTAGTTAATAATTCCCTGGGGTTGACAGTGGATTTATTGGCTGACTGACAGTACCTAGTAATGTCACCAGAGTTGTTAGAGTCAGAGCCTGGGCCCTGGAAGCTCTAATAAGAGCTGATGAAAAAAAATATCCCATAGTTTTCACCTCAAATAGAATTAGAGAGTTTATTCTAGAGTCAATATGAGTGATTATGGTCCAGAAACAGAGTTTTATGTTACTCCATATTACACGTTCTAATGTGGTAACAGTTTCATAAAGTTGTTATAGTAACAACAAACAAAGTCATAAATCAAGACACTTTTCAATTCATCAGTGGGAACAGGAAGGCTGGTTACAGCAAAGTGGGAAAATCTCTGCTACAGGCCTCAGTTGTTAAATGATGACAGTTTTAGCTTTTGGGTTGTTGGAAGCTAAGAATCTGTTTCTGCATTCCACAAGGATTTGCTTAATAGTCATAAGACTGTCAGGTTCCACACAGAAGTGGGTGATAAATAGCTATTTAAGGGGCTAACATAGCCCAAGATAGTTTCACTCTGGACCTGCAGTATTACAACTGCCCACAACCACTGGGGTTCTAATCAATCAACCTTGTAGAAGATTTGCTGTAGGTGTGGCATCTTTCCAGAAATCACATCTAACAGCTTACTACAAGTTGGCCAAGCATCACATTTTGTGTTTTCAGAGGTCAAATATTATTTCCTATCTCCTGTTGCTAGGAAGGCTCATTCCTAGGGTCTGATAAGGAGCCTGATTAGGTAGGAAGGCAGTCTTAAGAAGAAAGAAATAGCTGGCAATGCCATCAAGGAAGCCACTGAGGAAGAAATCCTTGGATCATATCAAATCTATTAGCCATCATTATCTGGGTTTCATTTTTTTCTCTCTTTTTACATCATGTGATATATAATCAGAGCATTAAACTAACTAAACTATCAAGTGTAGGGAGCCATAGAGCAAAAGCCTCTCCATTTTGCCTGGACCTGCTCATAAGCTGACTCATTACTCAGAAAGCTGGTCCATCCAGCTTTCTCTAAGGTACTTCTGGAACATCGGTCAGCAGACTGCTTACAGAATCTTATCTTTTGCAAAAGACCAGTTTATGGTCAGGATGTGAAGCCTGGTGCAGTAAGGATGTTAAGCCATTGAGGCAAGATTAGATGAACACCTAATTACATCCCCTCTAGGTTTCCTGACAATTCCAAAGTCCTAAATCATGTCAGCCATCTTATTCCCCCTTTTTTTCTTCCCCTATATAACCACTGTGTAAAAAATAAAGACTCTGAGGCATTAACAAACATCTAGCATGGTCTCTCTCTTGTGTCTGTTTGCCTTTTCTCATTCAGGTTAACTTCCTCTCAGGTCCTTGTTCAACTCCCCACTGGCCGGGGCAATCAAAAACATAGTAATGCCTAAAAAGGTAAAAGAAGCAGGTGAAGTAAACAGGTATTTTAACCAACTAAAAATTATATACTCTTAAAACTAGATTAACTATATGTTTCCCCCTGTATCTATAGTTATTTGTACACTATGGAATATTTTATTTGATGTTTCCAGTATTTAAGAGAATTTATTGTTTAATTTTTTCTTTGGCAAGTTTGTTTCTAAAGCTGTAAGTTCATAGTTATCAGTTCTATTGTTTAGAAAAGACTGGTCTTGGGCTGGAGATATGGCTTAGTGGTTAAGGCATTTGTCATTGAAGCCTAAGGACCCAGGTTTGATTCTCCAGGTCCCACATAAGCCAGATGCACATGGTGGTACACACGTCTGAAGTTCATTTGCAGTGGCTGGAAGCCCTGGTATGCCCATTCTCTCTCTCTCTCCCTCCCTATCTCTCTGACTCTAATAAATGAATAAAAAATTTAAAAAAGAAAAAACTGGTCTTTAACTCCTAAATTATTGTAACTGTTATTTGTCGATGATAATTTAATCTGTTCTGTTATTTTGGCATTGTACCAAATTTTAGTTTGGGAAAGGAAATAGAAAGTCATATTATAGATAGAATCAGATAACAGTATAGTATTTCTTTTAAAAATATTTATTAATTTATTTGAGGGGGTAGAGAATAGTTATTAATTTATGAGAGGGGGTGGAGAGAGAAAATGGGCACACCAGGGCCTCCTGCCTCTGCAAAAGAACTCCAGACAAATACACCACTTTGTGTGTCTGGCTTTATGTGGGTACTAGGGAACCAAACCTGGGCCATCAAGCTTTGCAATCAAGTGACTTAACCACTGAGCAATCTCTCCTGCCCAGAAAACAGTATAATATTTATTTTCTTTTTCTGAGAAAGGTAAAGGATATTTACTAAGGAAAATAAGGAAAAAGCTGAAAGTGCCAGGGCAAACTGGTCAGGGTTTCAGTCAGCATCCAAAGAAGAGAAGGAAAAGGGTGATACAGGAATTTGGGGGTTCCTCGCCAATGCACCTATATGAAACTGGAATTTTAGAGTTCCCTGAATTCTTATCTTATTAATCCAAATAATTGGAATCTACAGACCAGAGAAGAAGGTTTAGAGAGACTTTACTAGATGAAGAGAAGGAAAGAAGAAAAAGTACCGAGAACTCCCATCCATGAGAAGGTAAGAGGTGCTAAAAGCCCCAGTAAACTTCTTTACCTTTCCTTTTTGTCACTAAAAAAAAAAAGCTTTTATTGATAATTTTTAAATATTTATATTTATTTATTTGAGAGACGGGGTTGGGGGGAGAAAGAGAAGGATGGGTGTGTCAGGGCCTCTTGCCATGACAAATAAACTCCAGATACATGCCTTTTTGTGCACCTGACTTTACATGAGTACTGGGACTCAAACCCAAGTCAAAAGGCTTTACAAGCAAGTGTCTTTAACTGCTGAGCCATCTCCATAACCTGAAAGTTTATTAATATGTATACATTTTATTAAATAGAAATTTTGTATGGACACATGGTGTGTTCTTCCTCCCTGTCCCCATTCTACTGAGAGAGTTCCTCAGTGGGATTGCCAGTATTCACCACGGGGTTGTGGGTTAGGAGTTGTGAGAGCAGAAGTCAGTCACCGGGGAGAGGGGGCAATGCCTCTGGATATTTCCTACCACCCTGTGGCTCTGACAATCTTTTGGCCTACTCTTCCGCAAAATTCTCTGAGCCTTGATGTTTTAAGTCTACTGCTCTCAGCAGCTTCTGGAGTTCTGCTTTGGTACATTTTGAGTATCCTCAGTGGCTGTTGTCATCACCCTGGCACAGGTTATCAGGCCCACCATGGAAGCATCACTCTTGATCATCTCACCAATTCCTCTGTGGTTTCACTTGGGCCCTGGCTGTTGTGCGAGGGGTGGTTCATCTCCTGACAGGGAGTCAGTGTTGTTGATAGATTTTGGTTGTCCTTAGTTCTCACTGTCTTCTGAAAAAGAAAAACAGATTCTCCAACAGAAAGTAAGTTCAGCATAGGTTAAAGGGGATAAGCATTGTTAATTTAGAGAGATTCTGATGAGTGTAACCTCTCTTTTGGCCAAAGATGAGTGGGAGCTTCTTGTTGGAGTCCATAATCTTGGTCACCATAGGATTGTCACTTGTTGGGCCTTGAGAGGCCTGGACACAAGGCCTAGTGGAACTTCCTGAGCCTAGCTAAAGTGCTAAAGTTTGGCGACTTGTCTCTGGCCAGCTAGGACTCAGCAAGATGCCTAATGGCTTCTTGCCTGCTACTTCTGGGTAGGAATTGGAATTCCCGCACTGCGCACATGCTTGGGACCAATCATCTCAAAGGTCGCGGTTTACTATTGGCCCTTACCTCTCCCCCCCCCCCAAAATCCCCACCTTCATTCCCAACATTATATAGGCAACCACCTGTAACAATAAAGCGAGTTCCTGCTTAGACAAGACTCCCGACTCAGTGTGGTTTTTCTCCAGTGACTAGGAGAGGTTCTGACTTGACAACACTTATCCTCCTCCTCAACCCCTTGCGAGGAATCAGCAGGCCTGGTCCCTCCTCAGCACTACCTGCCTGGGGAGCCCAGAAGTCACTCAGTTCCCAGTTCCAGCTATGGGTTTCTTTCCTCTGAGCAGATCTCTTAGCCAATCAAAGAGCCATTGGTTACCCACCCAGGCTGGGTGCCACTATTGCACAAGTATGACATCTTGTCAGGTGGGTTGCTTTCATATAGCAGTGTCCCCTGCTTGCTCAAAACACTGGTGGCTGTTTTCTCCCAGCAGCTCATGTAGCACTTTCCAGCACTACATGGGCTCACCAGCTAGGAACTGGCTTCCTTCCAGATTCTAGCCAGATCTCTCCACACCCTGTGTTTGAAGCATGTAGTGCCTTCACAATAGGGTCTTACCTTTTACCTCAGGCAGGTGATCAAGTGCTTTGACAGAAGCTTGTCTTGTTTGGGGGACCTAGTAGGTCTCTCTGACCAACAGCTCAATTTGGGTTCTAAGGGATTTCTGGTACTGGGAGTTACAAGCCAGAGCCAAATGTTTTAGGATTAGGCTTCATGCCATACATCTCTAAGGCCCTTCTTACCAGATAATCCCTCCATATTCCTATTAAGGGTTCTATTTTTTTTTTTTTTTTTTTTTTTGCCTGCTGTCCAAGTTTCTATAGTACCAATTCATTTTGGATTTAGTGTTGTGTGTATCTCCCTTGCTCTCCCATTTCCCTCCCCCTAAAGTCCTCCATTCCTATTATCTGTCCTTTGAGTTACCTGTCCCTCACTTATGCCTGCAACTCAAGGTATTTCAGGTTAGGAAGCACATATGAGAGAGAACATGCACTGTTTGTCTTCCTGTGCTTGTTTGCTTGTTAACATTCCTTTTAATGATTTTTTTTATTCATGTAGCAATTTTTTTAATATTTTATTTTCATATTATTTACTTAGAAAGAGAAAAAAGAGAAAGAAAGAGGAAGAGAGAGAAAAAAAATGGGCATGCAAGGGCCTCCAGCCACTGCAAACCAACTCCAGACACATGTGCCACCTTGTGCATCTGACTTATATGGGTCCTGGGGAATTGATCCTGGGTCCTTTGGCTTTGCAGGCAAGAGCCTTAAGTGCTAAGCCATCTCTCCAGCTCGCAAATGTCTTAAAAACAAGAGGTTAAGCTGGGCATGGTGGTGCATGCCTTTAATCCCAGCACTTGGGAGGCAAAGGTAGGAGCATCACCATGAGATTGAGGGCACCCTGAGAATACATAGTTAATTCCAGGTCAGCCTGGACCAGAGTGAGACCCTACCTCGAAAAACCAAAAACCAAAAACCAAAAACCAAAACCAAAACAAAAACAAAAAAAAAACCCCAACAGGTTAGACCTGTTAGAGATCAGGATTTTATAGGCTTGATAGGCATAACCAAATACTGTCTTATAATTTGAAAGGAAAATAGGACTCCAATAGGAGTCGCTTTGTAATATTTCCCATTTTGGTGCAAACTATGAATACTATTTAACTTTTTATTCTTGCTAACTGTGCTATTGAACACTTCATGAATTTATTGAATTGAGAAACATCAGTGAGGCCTCTCACGTCTTGGAGCTCAAGCTTGGGGCACCTGCAGCGAGAACGTGGGACCTGGAGGCCTCATCTGAGACGCTGGAGGCCTCAGGACCCCCTCCACCTCGGCCCAGCGGGTCGAGGAACCTGCCGCCTGTCTGCAGCTGGTCCCACGGTGCCATCCTGCCTAGGCAAGGAGGCCCACGGAGCAGAAGCTGTGGCCACACGATGCGCAGCTGTGGCAGCCCAAGCACTGGAGTCCTTTTATGAGAAGACTCCTGGACTCATCATGGAAGATGAGAATAAGCCAGAAGATGGGATATAGATGTACCAGGCAATGAACATGCCAGGGAATTTCTGGCTTGGGCACCAACTATGGGACTTTGGATGCTGAGGAAGTTCAGATGGGCTAAGCATGAGAATCAATTCTCAGAGTGTCCTTGGATCAAGGGGAACTGAGGTCATGGGACTTCAGCAAGCTGAAGTCAATAAGAAGCATACTTCTTGGCCACAAGACTGAATGTTTTGCCTATGCTCAGGCCTCTTGAGAATGTGGTTTCTGCTTAGATAAAGGTGTTTTGCATGCCTGAGTTACTTTGAAGTTTAATTGGGAACATAAACTATCATTGCTTTGTGCAATATTATTAAGGAAGAAGTTATACTATCCCTCAATTATTGTGTGCACTAGAAAACTGTTTTAAAAACACTTGGTATGTATGAAGTGACTTTCTTTCATGATTACTTTCTGTACCAAAACGAACAATGCTAGAAATAAAGTATGCAGATGCAGTTGCATTTGATTCAGCTTCTCTGCATCCCCTGTGTCCTGATTTCATCGCGACCCTTACCCAGGGACCCCAACACTCTAGACGTTGACACTTGGCGCCTGAACAGGGACCCTGAAGACGGCTACTTAGGAAGGGTAAATAAAAACTTTTATTACAGTGCAATGGGACAAGGTAAGTCTACTCCTTATTTTTCTGTGCTAAAGCAGTTATTATAGGCACATAGTACTCATGCATCTTCTTCTGATTTAGAGCAATTCTTAAATGTTATACAAGAATATAATCCTTGGTTTCCTGAAGAAAGGACATTAGATCCAGGGAATTGGCAGCAAGCAAAGAGAAATGTGGAAAAGGCTGTTAGGCAAGGGGAAAAATATTCCCATGTGATGTTGGTCCATGTAGGCTTTCACTTATACAATTTTCAAGGCTATGAGTGAAGAAATTTAATAGCTGACTTGAAAAAGGAAGCCTCTCCTGTTAGAGAATTGGATTTAGATAATAACATGAAGCAATTAATTTCTGCAGATCAGACACAATTAATGACTGCAGAACCTTTTGCATCTCCTCCTCCTGATATTTCTGAAGTTGCCTCGACAGATAAAGATATAAAAAGTATATTACCTGAAATGATGGAGAAAATTGTTAAAATTGAGGAAAAAATGTCAAGATCAAGTTACGTTGCCAAAAACGAAAGTAACTTCTTTTGAAAAAATGCACTCGGCTCTGAGGAGTGTACATTTTATTTCAGAACAAGATGAGGATGATCTCAATTCTGTTACTGACTATGAGGATGAATTTCCTAGTTATTCTTTTCCAGTTATTAGACCAGGTCCAGATGCACAGGGCATTGCACAACTACCTCGTTATAGTGGTATTGACGTTGATCATATAACAAGAATGAAAAAAGCTGTCAGTCTCTATGGACCTCAATCTCACTATGTTAAAGAATTACTTAATGGGGTTGCTAGGCATTTTAATAATTGGGCTCATGAGGATAGGAAAATTGTAGCTAGAGCTTTATTAAAAGATACCGAATATTTACAATGGCAAATGTGGTACCTGGACTTTTGTACTGAACAAGCTCGGGAAAAGGCACAGAGTTAGAATCCTGTGGTGAGAGCTATCACATACCCTGTGTTATCTGGTACAGGTCAATGTGATACTGTTGATCAACAAATTAATGCTCCAGAGCAGTTTCATGAGGAATTGAGAGAAATAACTTTAAATACATGGGATCACATAAAACCTGTTGGTGAACATTATAGGTCATGGACTAAAGTAATTCAAAAGCCTAATGAACTTTATGTAGATTTTGTAGTCAGATTATACAAAGTTATTGATAGAACAGTGTTAGAGGAAGATGTAAGAAAACAATTGCTAAAAATTCTGGCTTATGAAAATGCTAATGAGGATTGTAAAAGGACTATTTTACCAGTAAAAGAAACAGGAGATATTAATAAGTATCTTTGTGCTTGTAAAGATCTTTTGTCTGAATCTCACAAGATGCAGTTATTTGCTGAAACCATGGCTGCTACATATAACAAGTTACAACAAACAAAGGAGGGATTAAAATGTTTTGGATGTGGGGCTTTAAGTCATATGAAAAGGAACTGTCCAAAAATAAAAATAGATAATAATACTCCTCATAAAAGTCCTGGCATTTGTCCAAAATGTAAAAGAGGAAAGCACTGGGCTAGGGAATGATAAATTCTCCTACCATGTGTCAAATATATGTTGATCATGCTTTAGCCTATGGTATATACAGCTCATTATATGGATGATATATTATTTTGTGCTCCACAAACAGAAATGCTAGATGATATTTTACAAAACCTTCCTACAATATTTTGCCCATATGGATTAGTGATTGCTCCTGAAAAAATTTAAAGAGATAGCTTAATTAAATACTTAGGATTTCCTGTTACCAGACAGTATGTAATGCTTCAGAAAATATCCTTACAAATTGATAAACTGCAAACTCTGAATGATTTCCAAAAACTATTGGGTGACATTAATTGGTTGCAGCCAACCATAAGAATTCCTATTTATAAATTACAGCATTTATTTTCATTATTACAGGGAGATCCTGATTTGCATAGTTCTAGGATATTAACTACAGAAGCTAAAAAAGAATTAGAATTTGCTGGGGAACATATTAAAAGTAGCTTTTTACATAGAGTTAATTTATAAGATCCTATCAAATTGTTAATATTGAACACTTTCAATTATCCAACTGCTATATTAGCTCAACAAAATAATCCTCTTGAATGGATCTCTACTCAGAATACTTATCCTAAAACATTGACTACTTATAAAGAGATGATAGCTAGATTAATCATTAATTGTAGGCAAAGATGTATTACATTGATAGGATACGATTGTGCTACTATTGTATTTCCCCTTACTAAAGAAAAAGTAGGATTATTATTTCAGTTGAGTGAACCTATCCAGCAGGCCTTGGTTTCTTTCACTGGACAATTTGAATATCATTTTCCATCTAATAAATTATGGGATTTTTTTTAGAAGGCAAGAATTTGTTATTTCTCCAATAATTGCTTTACATCCTTTACCTAATGCGCGAACTGTTTTTAGTGATGTTTCCAAAACTAAAAGTGCACATTGGTTTGAGAATAAATATTGACATGAATTTACTACATTGACCTCTGTACAACAGAGTGAATTATATGCTGTACTAAGAATTTTATAAGATTTTCAAGAAGATTTAAATATAGTTTCAGATTCAGCATACATTGTAAATATAGTTAGAGATATTACTACATCAATAGTCCATAATGCTAAGAAAGACATATTGCAATTATTTCAACAATTACATGTTTTATTAAATAATAAAAATTATAGAATTTTTATTACTCATATACAGTCTCATAGTAAACTGCCAGGCTATCTTACTTGTGGTAATGCTCAAGGAAGAACATAATCATTTACATGCTAATGCTAATCATTTGCATGTTACTTATAAAATTCCCTATTCCCAAGCCAAGCAAATCATTCATAATTGTCCCATATGTAAACCTCTACATTTACGTAGTGGTATAGCAAGAGTTAATCCTAGAGGAGCTGCTCCTGATGATTTATGGCAAATGGATGTTACACATTTCCTGAATTTGGAAAATTATCATATGTACATGTTTCCATAGGTGCTTATTCTAAATTTGTTTGGGCTACACCTCTTTCAGGTGAAAGAACTATTCATGTTATTCAACATCTATTGGAGGCTATGGCTGTGATGGGTTGTCCGGGTACACTTAAAACTGATAATGGCCCTGCATATGTGTCTTCAAAGTTTGCACAATTCTGTACATTATATCAAATTAAACATATTACAGGCATTGAATATAATCCACAAAGTCAAGCTTTAGTTAAAGGAGTTCATGCAACTTTAAAAACACAAATTAAAAAGGAGGAAAAAGATAGACAATGGAATGGACCTTATATGGAATTTACAAAATAATCCAAGAGCTATTATGTCTCAAGTCTTGTTTATTGTTAATTTTCTTAATTTGCCACAGGGTGAAACTTTGACAGGAGCAGATAGGCATTTCCAGCCTTCTGCATTACTTCCAAAGGACCCTTTGCCTATATGGGTTAAAATTACACAAGATGCAGAATGGGTTCCTGCACAATTGTTGGCTCAAGGGAGAGGGCACGGTCTGATTGTTTTGCAGGATGGCCGCCAATTTTGGTTCCCTGGAAGATGGAGCCACTCCTGCTATTCAGAGTGATGGGAGAAAGATATTTATGGCTCATCACAGGAATAAAAGTTCTCATGCGTACCCAGAGGTGTCCCATGGACATGGGGAAGCATTGACCACTGCTATGGCTCATCTGATGCTGAAACGTTGTCGTCGTCATTGGTCTGCTCCTTTGCCAACTTGGGGTCAAATAAAATCCCTGTTGGCTCAAGGGCAGAGTCTGATGCAATGTACAGGCAAGCCTTGCAATGCAGAAAATTTGTTTCTCACTATGTGCGCCCTTCTGACAACTCAATCTGCCACAGGGAGTAATATGAGTTATTGGGCTTACATTCCTAACCTGCCTCTGCTTGAGCCTGTTACTTGGGGGGTATGGATCTTTTAGTTTATACCATACCTCCTATACTGTCACCTCCTTGGAATAATTTGACCTATTTAAATGTGCATGATGGCACTGAGTATAATTTTACAGATCAGGGTGAGCAACTTCCTATCTGTTTGGGCCAGGAGCCTTGTTTAAGTATGGGATATCAACATTGGATTGCTCCTGGGATAAATATTACAGGCTCACATACCCGTCTGCAAAGGTTATCTGCTTGGTCCATAAATCAGACTTGGGAGAATATTACTTATTCATTCGAATTATCTCTTCCACACTGTAGTGACTTTACCTATCATGATTTAAAATATTGGCCTATTCTTTGGGAAAACTGTTTAGGGAAGTTTGGTAAAATAACACAAGGCAAATGGGTAAATTGGGGCCCTTATGGTCAATTTCTTAATACTTGTTCTGATTGGAATATTACCAGATGTGATGTGCTTAATGTTACCAGGATGAATACAGCAGGTAATGACACCTTAAGAGGATCTCGTCTGATGGCTTGGGGAGATGGTGGAATCAGTGACAATCGCATTGCTGCATTGCACTCTCCCACGGCTATTCAAACACATATTTGGAAAGTTGCTGCAGCTGTATTTCCTGTGAGACTTTTCAATGGATCATTTTCCGGAACTTCACAAACATGTCATAATATAACTTTACATTATTTGCTATGACTAATATTACTGCTTACATCCCAATGCCTTATGTATTTCTAGCGGGATCTTTCAGTTTTACAAAAGGAACTATTTGTTATAATTGTAAACTATATTCTTGTTTTAATTCATCTATTAATTATGAGATATATGATCAATCTATTATGATTCTTCAACAAAAAGTCATGTTTGGCTACCTGTGTACTTGGGACGATCCTGGTCACAGGATCCTTTAGATCATATTGTAGTGGAATTTTTAACAAAATTATTAAAATATATTAAACATATGTTTTGAATTATTTTAGCAACAGCTCTCACATTAATTGCTGTGGCAACCTCTACTGCTATTGCTGGTGTAGCCTTACATACATCTGTGCAAACAAAGTATTTTGTTGAAACATGGCACAAAGATTCACATGAACTGTGGCTTCAGCAAACTCAAATTGATGCACGGTTACAGGCAGAGATGGATATTTTAAAGCAAACAGTGGGTTGGTTAGGGAAGAAGATTCTCGTGTTGGAAAGACAAGTAACTTTACAATGTGATTGGAATTCTACAACATTTTGTATAACCAATTATATGTATAAAAGTTCAGAATATGAGTGGGAACAAATTCAATCCTACTTATCTGGAAATAATTCTACAAAGAAGTTAATAGAACAATTACAAAAAAATATTGAAAGCACATTCTCTATTATGTTTCCTAATACTGAAGCTGCTGAAATTGCACAGATATTAGCTCATAAACTTAACGGTATGGACCCTCAATCTCTTATACAAAGTCTAGTGCATACAGCAGGAGGAATGGGAATTATTGTTTGTTTTATATTTTTATTGTTCTTCTGTTTTTATGGATGTATTACTTGCCCTCATGCTGAAGATGTAGGAAAACTTTGGACCTTAATTTTAAAATTAAAAAAAAATAAAAAAGGAGGAATTGAGGAAGTTCAGATGGGCTAAGCATGAGAATCAATTCTCAGAGTGTCCTTGGATCAAGGGGAACTGAGGTCATGGGACTTCAGCAAGCTGAAGTCAACAAGAAGCATACTTCTTGGCCACAAGACTGAATGTTTTGCCTATGCTCAGGCCTCATGAGAATGTGGTTTCTGCTTAGATAAAGGTGTTTTGCATGCCTGAGTTACTTTGAAGTTTAATTGGGAACATAAACTATCATTGCTTTGTGCAATATTATTAAGGAAGAAGTTATACTATCCCTCAATTATTGTGTGCACTAGAAAACTGTTTTAAAAACACTTGGTATGTATGAAGTGACTTTCTTTCATGATTACTTTCTGTACCAAAACGAACAGTGCTAGAAATAAAGTATGCAGATGCAGCTGCATTTGATTCAGCTTCTCTGCATCCCCTGTGTCCTGACTTCATCGCGACCCTTACCCAGGGACCCCAACGCTCTAGACATTGACAGGATGCCACCCGGGAAAGAAGTCAAAGTTATGCAGTGTTGGTGTGGCTAACTATATGGTCACTGCACAGGAGACAAAGAATGCCCATTCTTTATCGAGAGACCAAAGGTTAGAGCAGCTCAGAGTGCCACGTGAAGATCCCAAGGATGGCATCATTCCAGGGCATAACAGACACGAAAAGGGTACAGCAGCTAAAACAGTTACTGGGGGATTCTGCCTCAGATGAGGATGGGAGCAGCTCCAGCTCCTCAGAATATAAAGAGAGACACAAGGAAAGAAGAAGAAGAAGAAACACACAAGAAAAGAAAAAGAAGAAAAAATGGAAGTAGAGCTGGAGAGAGGGCCAGGACCCATGCAAGCCAGTTCACAAGGTGGTGGCACATACCTCTGGAGTTCGTTTGCAGTGGCAGGAGGCCCTGGCATGCCCATTTTCTCTTTCTTTCTGCCTCTTTCTCTCTAAAATCAATAAATAAAAATAAAATAATTTTTTAGTGGAAGTGTAAGTCTCCCACGTCCAGTGAGAGACTTGCCTTTTTCCACATTCTCCTTTCCAAAACCACACACGCTGGCTAAAAGACAGCAGGAGGTGCCATCCACGAGTCACGGGACACAGACTTGGGGAGGAGATCCGGTGTCACACCTCTGGATTCTCACCAGCTTACCCAGAAGCTGACTTGCCTCTTTCTAGGTGCTAAGTGAGCTGTTTCTTCCCAAGTGCTGGCTGGGGAAGGGAGGAGGCGGACTTCAGGCAGGAGAGCTCTGGATCCTCATCTGGGATCGCTCCTAATGGCCACCAGCAGGGGGCAGGTCGAGGGGGGGGGTGTCTGAGTACTGCTACTACAGCCTTTCCCTTTATTGGTGGGGTGACTCAACTTCGTGGACTTCAAGCTTGACCCTTCTCTGTTGAGGATAATGAAATTTCATGATTTAATTTACAAAAAAGAAAGAAAGAGGGATGGAGGGATGGTTTAGCGGTTAAGGCATTTGCCTGCAAAGCCAAATGACTCAGGTCGATTCCCCAGGACCCACGTTAGCCAGATGCACAAGGGGGTGCACGCATCTGGAGTTCATTTGCAGTGGTTGGAGGCCCTGGCTGCCCATTCTCTCCCTCTCTCTTCCCCTTTCTTTGTCAAATAAATAAATAAATAACAATAAAATAGTTTAAAATAAATAAATACTGGTGAGAAAAATGAATTAAAGTGTTTATCCCCAGAAGCTTTGGAGCACAGAAGCTGCTGAGAAGCTGCACACAGTACCCGGTATTCATCCCAGTGAGGAGGGAGCCTTTCACATAATCTCCCCCCCACCCCAGTTGACTAAATCACCCAGTTTTCTTCATCTCCCAGGAGTTCACTGTGGAAATACTTTGTAGGCCAATTCTGAATTTTCAGTTATCATGTTTAAAAGTTCCTTAAAATATTATACTTTGTTATCATCCACACGAAAGAATTACAAACCACCACACTTCTTAAGCCAATTGAGAGTCCTTTATTGCAAGTGGCTGAGAGTGGGATAATGCCCAGAGGACCCTCTACCCGGAAAAAAGGTGGAGTAGAGTTTATGAAGGCACAAAACACAATCACATCATACCTGATGCAGGCCAGATAATAGAAGTTACAGTTAATCAATAACATTAAACCAGAGGCATAAAAGTTACAGTTAATTAAAAACAATGAACCTCACAGAGCTGCTGAAAAAAAAAAACAGCATAGCAGGTGTAACTTGGATAAGAATGTTCTATTAACCAGGATGTGGTATTCAGTGGGGGAGAACAGCACAAAAATGGAGTCAACTAGAAGAAAATGGAGTTAGTCGGGCCGGTTCAGTATCTCCATGAATAGATATGGCTCATATAGTTTTTATCTTTACTTTTATTTTTATAGAATGACTAGTGTTTATTTTAGGAGAAGAAGATGAATGTTTTCCAAAACTGTAGACCTTCGATTTATTTAGAAGAACTAATTGGGATGTCTTAGTTAAAGGAAGCTTGTGATGGTTAATCTCTGCTTGTCACCTTGACAGTATTTAGAATCACCATGGAAACAAGTCTCTGGTCATGTCTGTCAGGTATTTTCTAGATTAGATTAGTTGAGGTGGAAGGACACATCCTAACGGTGGGTGGTACCATTCCATGAGCTGGGTTCCTGGGGGGGATATATAACTTTTTTTCAAGAAAGTTAGCTGAGAAACCAGCATTCACTGCTCTCTGCTCCTTCCCTGCTGCTGGGATGATGTGAGCCAGCCTCCTGCTCCTGCCATGCTTTCTCTGCCATGGTTGACTCTACCTCTGGAACTGTATGCCAAATTAAACCCTCTTTTCTTTCATAACCTGCTTCTGGTCAGTAACAAGAAAGAAACTGATACAAATCCAAAAACTTTATTTAATTTTGACAATCTATTAGTGACACTGTTTATTTAACAATGAATCTAGAGATTGAAGGACATAGGTACAATGAAAACTTTGTACAATGACCAAAATACCCCACAAAGTTTACTTTTCCATTTAAATAAGTGTTGTGATTATGTAATTTAGCAGACTACTCAAAGTAAGAATAATTCTTTGTTAAAGATTATTTTTAATTATTATTTAGTGTGAGTAGAAAGAAAGGAGGAGAGAGAGAGCGACCCATATTTTTTTAAGATTCAGGGGATTCAAACTCAAAAAGTCTTCATGCTCATACAATAAGCACTTTGCTCATTGACCCAATTCCTCCACTCTCTAAGCCATTATTTTTATAAACATTGCCAAGATATGATCAATATTTAAGAATATCTTACTCTTATAAATAGAAAATCTGGCATTAACTTAGTCTTAGGATATTGAATTTTGGCCTAGGAAATTCATTTGTTTAGATTATTTCTTTATTCATTTGCAAGTTGAGAGAGAAAACAGAGAGAATGGACACACCAGGGCCTCTAGCCACTGCCAACGAACTCCAGATGCATGCACCACTTTGTGCATTTGGCTTTACATGGATACTGGGAAATCAAACCCCAGTTTCATTAGGAAAGCACCTTAACCACTGAGCCATCTCTCCTTATAGATTCTTTTTTTTTTTTTTTTTTTTTGGTTATTCGAGATAGGGTCTCACTCTGGCTCAGGCTGACCTGGAATTCACTATGTAGTCTCAGGGTGGCCTCGAACTCTCGGAGATCCTCCTACCTCTGCCTCCCGAGTGCTGGGATTAAAGGCATGCACCACCACGCCCAGCGAGAAATTCTTAATAACCTTTAATTATAACAAACTTGGTTATACCCATGCCATTCTCTTTAATTTTTTCATGTAACTTATTTATTAAAATTTGATTGGGAACTTAACATCTAAACAGATTGCATATTGGTCTTATTCCCATCAGGTTATCCTCTTACAACCCCTCTAACAGTGCTCATTCCTCTGAGGTCCCTCTTCAGTGTGGTATCAGTAATCACTATGAGGTCATGGATATACCCATCAGTTTTAACTCCTAACCATTTTACAAAGCCTTCAAGTTTTGTCCGCATTTTGTCTATTTTCATTTGGAAAAATCTTTTTCATTAGGACAAGAAACTTACTTTATCATACAAAATCACTTCTTTCTTAAAATAAATGTATTCTAAAGTGAATATCGTAACTTCACAAATGCCTCCAGTTGTGTTCAAGTGGAAAGAAAGGAATGAGAGGAAACTTTGCTGCTAGTCAAAATTATTCTATAAAATGCAGGCATTGAGGGGAGTTTAGAGGGGCATAGGCAAGTAGGGAATGGGTCTAGGGGACTTCTGACATAGGGCAACAGAAAGGCAGACAGAGTCCAGAGAGTCTATTTTTTAAATATTTGATTTATTTATTTAAGATACAGAGAGAGAGAGAATGGGCACATGAGGGTTTCTAGCCACTACAAACCCAGATGTAATGTGCTACCTTGTAAATATAGCTTCTGTGGGTACTGAGGGATCAAACCTTGGTCCTTAGCCTTCACAGGCAAGCACCTTAACCACTAAGGCATTTCTCCATCCTCAGTTTATTTTTAATTGATCACCACAATAAAAACAAAAAAAAAAAAAAGTGGAAGTTAGGAAAGAAAGAGGAAAAAGTTAAAGTGGGGCTGGAGAGATGGCTTAGCAGTTAAGGCACTTGCCATGTTCGACTCCCCAGATCCCATGTAAGCCAGACACACAAGGTTGCACATGTGCACAAGGTGGTGCACATATCTGGAGTTTGATTATAGTGGCTGGAGGCACTGGTATACCAATTCTCTCTCCCTCCCTCTCTTTCTCCCTCCCTCCCTCTCTCTCTCTCTCTCTCTTGTGCACGTGCTCTTGCTCTTGTTCTCATGTTCTCTCATAAAGAAAAATGCCAATCTGTTGGGTTTGGCTCAAAAATAAATTAAAATGGCCAGCTGAAGACCAGTAGTTTTAGTAGTTCATAGGGTGGGGACAATCCCTCATTACCATGTCAGGATGGGAGGAAGGAGACCCAAGCCCTATAAAGGCCAGTCACTAAGTCCTCTCCAATAAGCTTCCAGCTCTGGGACCCCTCCTTCTTGAAGGAAGCTTTTGTTTACAGCCTAAATAAATAAATAAAGTTTGCTGCTTTTGGTTTTCACTGTATTTATCAGTTTGTCTTCATTTCTGGAGCTTCCAAATCCTTGTTAGCCTCAAGAAAGAACCTGTGGCTTCCCTGACCCTTGAGGGGGGAGCACTTTTCCTAAAACAGACAGGTTAACAATTCCTTGAACTGAGCAAGGCTTCATAGAAATTGGAACGGGAAGAAGGGCTGGAAAGATGGCTTAGTGGTTAAGGCGCTTGCCTGTAAAGCCCAAAGACCCAGGTTCTATTCCCCAGGACCCACAGAAGCCAGATGCACAAGGTGGCACATGAGTCTGGACTTCATTTGCAGTGGTTAGAGGCCCTGGTACATCCATTCTCTTTCTCTATACTTTCTCTCTCTCTCAAATATATAACTAAAATATTTTATTTTTATTTTTTATTTATTTTTTTATTAATTAGTTTTGTATTCAGCAAATACAGTCACTTTGGTACCATTATTAGGCTCATCCATGACCTACCCCCTCCCTATTGGCCCCTCCTTGTTGAGGTATATGGGTCAAGCATTAAGGAGTTAGCTCACAATTATGGGTAAAATAAATGTGTCTGCATATCATGACCCAACATGTGGCTCTGACATTCTTTCCGCTACCCTCTTCCTCAAAATTTCCCTGAGCCATGTTGGGTTCATTTTTGGTCTGCTTCAGTGATGAGGTGTTGGGGGCCTCTGAGGCTCTGGCTCTCTGATTAGGTAGGAGTTGATTTTTCTCTGTGTTGGTCTCCTTCCCCCTTGTGCTGGTATCCAGTTCATCAGGAAAATAGCACCCTTGCTTGTTTTGCCAATTTTTCTTAGTTTCAGCCGGGGCCCTTCTGAGATATGATGGGGTGGCTCTCTCCTTAGGATCTACATCTATCTGAGAAAGAAAAGCAGATTCTCCAACGGAGAGTAAGTTAGCACCAGGACAAATGAGATAACCCTTACTTTTTTTTTTTTTTTTTTTTTTTGGTTTTTCAAGATAGGGTCTCACTCTGGCCCAGACTGACCTGGAATTCACTATGGAGTCTCAGGGTGGCCTTGAACTCATGGCGATCCTCCTACCTCTGCCTCCCGAGTGCTGGGATTAAAGGCGTGCACCACCATGCCCGGCCCTTACTTCGTTTTATAGAGAATTTAATAGGTGTAGGCCCTCTTGTTGCCCATGATTGATGATAGCATGATATTGGAAAGTGGGCTGATGTTTGGATATAGTTCTGACTTGTTTCCCAGCTCCAGGTATGGTTCCCATACCACTGAGGGGATCAGTTAGCCAAATCAAGAGCAGTTGGTTCCCCACCATGGCTATGTGCCACTATTGCACTTGTGTGGGCATCACAACAGGTTATTTGCTGCTAAGTAGGTTAGACCATGAGTTGCTTGGACAGATATTGGTTATTTTCCCCCAGTCGCCCATGTAGCACCTTCTGGCACTAGATGTGCTGACTGTCTGGGGACTGACTCTTTTCTAGCTTCCAGCCATGCCACTCCATTTTACGTGTCAGCTGCATATGGTGTCTTCAGAAGTAGGGTCTTACCACTAACCTTTGGGGGGTCATCAAGTACTCTGATAGAAATCTGTCTGTCTTTTAGGAAACCTTGTAGGTCTCTCTGATCAAATGCTCATTGTGGATGATAGCCCCATGCTGGTACTGGGAGGTCAGTGCCCACTAAGAAAAGGAGGAAAAAGATATCTAATATACAAGAGTTAGAGAGAAGACAGAGAGTGAGAAAGGGAGAGGGAGGGAGGGAAGATGTAGAAGATTAAGGTTAGCCTGATCCTACCCTCTCCAGTGTCTTGTGGTTCAGTTATTCCCTGTTAGGGCCTGGTGAAGGTTCAGCCGTTTGGTCTGCCTTTTAGGAAGTAGAATTTTATTGTACCATTGCTGTTTGGGTCTAGATTTGTGCCCACCACTTCAATGCCCTTCCCTCCCTCCCCATCCATCCTAGTGTCTAGTCCATGAGATACTTGCTGGATATGTAAGGTATCTTAGGTAGATTAAGGTTAGGTGCTGTAGACAAGTGAGACTATGTGGTGATTTTTTTTTCTGTGATTGGGTAGGTATTGTTGTAAGAACTGTGGTACCCCTATGTTTGGTGCATACAGATTTATGATTGTCCTCTTGATGGATATTCCCTTCATATTTAGGAAGTGGCCTTCTTTGTCTTTTTTGATTATTTTTGGTTTGAAGTCTATTTTGTCCAATATTAATATAGCTACGCCTGCTTGTTTCTTATCCCCATTTGCTTGGAATATTGTTTTCCACCCTTTCACCTTGAGGAGGTGTCAGTCTTAGTGGTGAAGTGGGTTTCTTGAAGGCAACAGATGGAGGGGTCTACTTTTTTGATCCGTCCTTGTTGGGGGTGGGCTTAAGGGCTTTATAGCCAGTTTCCCCATGCCAGTGTTTGGCACACCCTTCTGTTGCTGTGGTCCATCTTACGTTGGCCAGGGGGTGATGTCCACCCTCTCTCTGCTCATGCTATCGTTTTCCCCTGCCATCGTGAAGCTTCCCCTCGAGCCTGTAAGCCAAAATAAACCTCTTTTTCCCAGAAGCTACTCTTGGTTGGGTGATTTCTACCAGCAATGTGAACCAGACTGCAACAGTAAAGTGGTACCAGGAGTGGGGTTGCTGCTAGACACCTGACTGTGTGGCTTTGGCCTTTTGGAGCTGATTTTCAAGAGGAATGTCGGAGGATTTAAAACCTTCGCCTAAGAGATGCTTTGCAGTGCTGTAAGTACAGCTTGATGGTCTATCCTGGTCAAAGCTGAAAGACCTGAAGGCAGTAAGAACTATGGACTATGAGGTTTGGCTCATGAGGGTGAGAAAAAGCTTTGCCTGGATTGGGCTAGCAGTTTGTGTGAGAAGCTTGCTCGTATGCCCGTGTCCTGAGAAGTCATGCAGGGTTGCTTTGGGTAGAAATGAACTGGTGTGAGTAGAGGGATATGGCACAGAAAGAAAAATCTTTGGGTGAACTCTTGCCCGTTCAGCTGCAACTGAGAGATTACAACCTATGAGACTTGGCTAGCTGACCTGCACTGGGGCAACAAGAATAATGTAGACTCTTTTGAAGGGCCTGAGTGCTCAAGGAGTCCTGTTCCTCAAAGTCTGTTTTAATCCCCCCTGGATTAACAAATTGTCACCTACCTGGTATCGTGGAGCATAAGAAATGCTGGAAAGACGGTCATCGAATTTGCAACACAGTCTTGTGTTTTGGAAATGGCCATGTGCAGTGTGAAGCGGGTTTGCTGATTGCCTGCATAGAGACCCCATGGGGCCATGAGGATGAACCGTGGATTGCAGTGGAGACCCAGTGGAGATGCCGGGACCATGAGATGGCTGCCAAGGAGCTGCCGGCCCCGATGAAGTTTCCCAGGACTGTGAGTAGCCTAGCTGGAGGGGCGGAATTGGAATGCCAGAGACTTGTTGCTGGTTAGAATTATCAGACTTGAAGATTTGTCACTGGTTAGAGTTACTGGACTTGAAGCTACAGAGTTTGATATTTGCCCTGGTTGTTTTAAATCTTGTATTGGTTGAATGTTTCTTTGCTATGCCCAGTGCCATCTTTTGCAGTGTGAATACTTATTCTGTGCCATTATGGGCTTTTTGAGGTTATTTTTTGGTTTTATGGCTCAGTTAAAAGATCTTGGACTATGGGGCTGTATGAACATCATTGAGATTGATTAAAAACTATGGGGACTTTTAAAGTCAGGCTGAATGCATTGTATTTTACATCATGTATGGATATCAGTTTATGGGGGCCAGGGGCAGAATGTGGTGGTTTGATTCACGTGTCCCCCATAAACGTAGGTGTTCTGAATGCTAGCTCCCCAGGTGATGGATATTTGGGAATTAATGCCTCCTGAAGGGAGTGTATTGTTGGGGGCGGGCTTATGGGCTTGATAGCCAGTTTCCCCATGCCAGTGTTTGGCACACCCTTCTGTTGCTGTGGTCCATCTTACGTTGGCCAGGGGGTGATGTCCACCCTCTGCTCATGCCATCATTTTCCCCTGCCATCGTAAAGCTTCCCCTCGAGCCTGTAAGCCAAAATAAACCTCTTTTTCCCAGAAGCTACTCTTGGTTGGGTGATTTGTACCAGCAATGCGAACTGGACTGCAACAATCCTGTTAGCTTGTGTCTCTTGATGGGTGAACTAAGGCCATTAATATTTAGGATAAGGACTGTGAGATTTGACTTGATCCCTGCCATATTGTGATGGTAGATGTGTGTTGGTGTTTTCATGGACTTTGAAGTTTTTTGTGCCTACTCTGAGTTTGGTTATTGTGATCTGCTTCTTGTAGGCTTTTGAGTTTGATTATTTGTTTCTTCTCTGTGAATTTCCTGAAATACTCTCTGTAGGTTTGGTTTTGTGTTCATATACTTGTAAAGCTGAGTTTTGTCATGGAAAGCTTTTCTTTCACCATCTATTATGAGGGATACTTTTGCTAGGTAGAGTAGTTTGGGTTGGAAGCCATAGACTTTTCAGTGTTTCTTTCCAGGCCCTTCTAGCTTTCAAGATTTCCATTGAGAAGTCTGAAGTAATTCTGATGGGGTGAGCTTTGAAAGTGGTGTGCTATTTTTCCCTAGCTGCTTTTAGTATTTTCTCTTTGGTGTCAATGTTTAGAGTCTTAATGACAATATGTTTTGGAGAGTTTCTCCTTTGATCCAGTCTGTTTGGAGTTCTCTTGGCTTCTTGTATCTTGATGGGCCTTTCTTTTAAGAGACTGGGGAAGTTTTCTTCAATTATTTTGTTAAAAAAGTTCTCCATGCCTTTGGTCTGAATTTCTTCTCCTTCTGGTATTCCAACAATCCTTATATTAGGATGTTTAAGTGTATCCCACAATTCCCTCATGTTCTGTTCACAGGAACTTTTGAACTTACTGAAATTTTTGAACTCTCAAACTGTTTCTTCCATCTTGTCTTCCAGATCAGAATTTCTATCCTCCAGTTGGCTGACTCTATTCTTGAGAGCTTCTAGAGAGTTTTGGACTTGTTCAATTAAGTTTTCATTTTCTACTACTTTTCTATGTATAATTTCCATCCCTCTGTCAAGCTCCCTTTTCACATCATTTTCTGATTTTCTTGATGATTCTTGGAATTCATGCTTGCATTTCTTTATGTCTTCATTTAGCATGGCCAGCTGACTTTTAAAGTCTTTCTTTTTCACTCTCCCTCAAAACTCTTAACTCTCTTTGAACTCCTTCCAGTTCCTTATCTATTAGTTATAGTTTAGTGATGGCAGCATCCACGTGATTATTGGTCCTTTGTTGCTTTCCTGCAAGTTCTACCAGTAGGTTGGTCAGGGTTGCCTTGCTCATAGCTTCAATTTGATGTTCTGATCCTAATGACTCTTCTATGTTTTGGTTAGATGTATTCATTGTAGGACTGGGTGATCTAACTGGATTTTCTTGCATTTGATTTTTCATGTTATATCTTTTGCGCTGTGGTCTGCCCATGACAGTGCATGGGCACGTAGGTGGGTGGATCAATCTGGGCTCAAGCGCAATGGGAATCTGAGGCAGCCTGGGGCAGTTGCCAAGCAGCCTGGGCTTTAGCTCTCACTTGCCAAAGCTGCCTATCTTCTGCCTTGCAGGGGCACCAAAGTTGCCTGAATTCCCAAGTGGTAATGTGCCAAAGCTGCCTGTATTCGAGCTAGGAGGGTCACTGAGGTACCAAGCACTGAAGCAGCCCAAACTCTGGCTGGGAATGCTGGGACCCGGAAGCGGTCTGCCCTCCCCTGCCACAGGACAATGGCAGATGGCTGATGTGGCAAACAGGTTGGGGATCGCACCTGAGCTGGTGCAAGCGAGAGACACAGTCTGAGCTTGTGTGGCAGTTGCTGTGGGACTGGGCTTGCTGAACGTGCAGCGGCAGGAGCAGTATGCGAGCGAGTGGGTGGAGAAGTCTAAACTTCCACGCACAGGGATTGATCTGCACACAGTTGCGCTGTGGATACGGGCAGGGGTGGGCTACCCACTTCTGAGGAAATCAGGGATTCCCTGTTATTGCCAGGATTCATTTAATGTGTGGTGGCCAAAGCAGTAGGTGGGTGTGTAGAACTGTCTGAGCTTCTGCATGCAGGGATCGATCAGCGGGCAGTGGGTGGGGGTATGTGTGGGTTACCCGCCCACGAGGGGATCCGCAATTCCCTGTTTCCCCCCACTCAGTGCCCTCTCACTGACAATATGTTGGAGATTGCTCTCCCCTAAAAGCCCCAGTGTACTCTTAATGTCTTGCCTTTCTTTTCCCAGTATTTGCAGCGCAGCTAGGTGGTCGACATCTTGGCTGGAAGTCCTGAACTTTCTTTTTGTGTGTATGTGCATGTGTTGCATGCATGTGTAAGACTGCAACTCTTTTTTTATTGAGAACTTTATTGTATGAACATTATTTATCGGTCATAGTCCTTTAAGGTTATACTATTATGTGCCCGCTGTCTTGCACCCATGCCACTGAGGGCCCTCCTCAGTGAGTTAATTGGTATTCACTGTAAGTTCAGGAATGCACCAATCAGCCTCTGTGGTGGGGGGTTACTGCACCACAGTACACCTTCTCACACTGTGGCTTTTATATTCTTTCTGCTCCCTCATCCATAATGTTCCTTGTGCTTTGGAAGGTGTGTTTTAATCTCCTTTAGTGTTGTGCTCTCAGCAGTCTCTGATTTTCTGCTTTGATGAGTTTTGAGTCTTCTTCTATTTTATTGGAGGAGGTTCTCAGACTAGCAATGAGAGCAGCTCTCATATGTAATCCACCAATTCCTCTTAATGTGTCCTGGGCCCTTGTAGATGTGATAGAGATGAATCATGTAGTTGTAGGCAGTTGCCTTTGTTTTCTTGTCATACTGATGAGTCTTAGGTCTCCACTGTATTCATTGCCATCTGTAAAAAACAGATTCCCTAACCAAGAATATGAGCTGCATGGATCAAAGGGGTAAGCATAGACATTTAGATAGCTTTTTACTGGGCATACCCTCTCATTATAACCTAAAAACAGTGGGAGCTTCATATTTGGGTCAATGACTTTCCAAGCCATTGATTTCTGACTTAGTTCTCAGTACCAAGTATGAATTCTTTCCCATTAAGCAGGCCTCATATCCAATCAGAAAGCACTTGATTACCCCCATAACCTGTATGCCACTATTGCACCAGTTCATGTATCTTGTTTGGCTGGTTAACTTTTGTGGTTTGTACGGTCCATTGCTAGTTTGCACTATTGGTGAACTCTATTCCCCTCGCAGTTTGCTTAGTGCTTTCCAGCACTAAGAGTTGCTGGCCAGTAAGGAAGTGGCTTTTATCTCAGTTCCAGCATAAGCTGTCAATGTCCTACAACTGCAAAGGCTGCATGAACTCTTAATAGAAAATTAAGATAAGTGCTTTCATATCAATGCAACTTAAAGAAAAACAGGGAAGGAGGCAGTGGTAGTATGAACTAGGTGTCCCCCATAAACTCATGTGTTCTGAATGCTAGGTTCCCAGCTGGTGGCAATTTGTGGATTATAACCTTCTGGGCTGGGAGCAGGCTTACAGGTATTATAGCCAGCTTCCCCTTGCCAGTGTTTGGCATGCCCTTCTTCTGTTGTTGTCCATTTGACATTGGCCAGAAGGTGATATCCAGTCTCTGCTCATGCCACGATTGCCTCTGCTGTCATGAAATTTTCCCTCAAGCCTGTAAGCCAAAGTAAACAACTTCCTTCCCATCAGTCAAGTACTTTCCGCCAGCAATGAGAAGCTGACTGAATCAGAGGCAGAATAATAGTTGTTGCAGTCCGGTTCGCATTGCTGGTAGAAATCACCCAGCCAAGAGTAGCTTCTGGGAAAAAGAGGTTTATTTTGGCTTACAGGCTCGAGGGGAAGCTTCATGATGGCAGAGGAAAACGTTGGCATGAGCAGAGGGTGGACATCACCCCCTGGCCAACAGAAGGTGGACCACAGTAACAGGAGGGTGTGCCAAACACTGGCATGGGAAAACTGGCTTTAATACCCATAAGCTCACCCCCAACAATACACTCCCTTCAGGGGGCATTAATTCCCAAATCTCCATCAGCTGGGGAGCTAGCATTCACAACACCTAAGTTTATGGGGGACACCTGAATCAAACCACCACATTCCACCCCTGACCCCCATAAACTGATATCCATACATGATGTAAAATACAATACATTCAGTCTGACTTTAAAAGTCCCCATAGTTTTTATCAATTCCAATGAGGTTCATACATCCCCATAGTTCAAGATCTTTTAACTGAGCTGTAATACCAAAAAATAACCTCAAAAAACCCATAATGGCACAGAATAAATACACTGCAATAGATGGCATTGGGCATAGCAAAGAAACATTCAACCAATACAAGATTTAAAACAACCAGGGCAAACATCAAACTGTAGCTTCAAGTCCAGCAACTCTAGCCAGTGACAAATCTTCAAGTCCGATAATTCTAAGCAGCAACAAGTCACTGGCATTCCAATTCCGCCCCTCCAGCTAGGCTACTCACAGTCCTGGGAAACTTCATCGGGGCCAGCAGCACCTCGGCAGCCATCTCATGGTCCCGGCATCTCCACTGGGTCTCCACTGCAATCCACAGTTCATCCTCATGGCCCCATGGGGTCTCTATGCAGGCAACCAGCAAACCTGCTTTACACTGCCCATGGCCATTTCCAAAACACAAGACTGTCTTGCAAACTCAATGACCCTCTTGCCAGCATTTCTTATAATCCACGATACCACGTAGGGTGCCAATTTGTTAATCCAGGGGGGAATAAAGCAGACTTTGAAGAACAGGACACTCCTTGAGCACCCAGACCCCTTCAAAAGAGTTGACATTCTTGCCCCAGCGCAGGTCAGCTAGCCCAGACTCAAAAGTTGTAATCTCTCAGTTGCAGCTGAACGGGCAAGAGTTCACCCAAAGATTTTTCTTTCTGTGTCACATCCCTCTGCACACACCAGTTCATTTCTACGCAAAGCAACCCTGCACAACTTCTCAGGACACAGGCATAAGAGCAAGCTTCTTACACAAACTGCTAGCCCAGTCCAAGCAAAGCTCTTTCTCACCCTCATAAGCCAAACCTCACAGTCCATAGTTCTTACTGCATTCAGGTCTTGCAGCTCTGACCAGAATAGTCCATCAAGCTGTACTTACAGCACTGCAAGCCATCTCTTAGGCCAAGGTTTCAACTCCTTCCACATTCCTCTTGAAAATCAGCTCCAAAAAGGCTGAAGCCACAGTCAGGTGTCTAGCAGCAATCCCACTCCTCGGTACCACTTTACTGTTGCAGTCCGGTTCACGTTGCTGGTAGAAATCACCCAACCAAGAGTAGCTTCTGGGAAAAAGAGATTTATTTTGGCTTACAGGCTCGAGGGGAAGCTTCACGATGGCAGGGGAAAACGATGGCATGAGCAGAGTGTGGACATCATCCCCTGGCCAACAGAAGGTGGACCACAGCAACAGGAGGGTGTGCCAAACACTGGCATGGGGAAACTGGCTTTAATACCCATATGCCCACCCCCAACAATACACTCCCTCCAGGAAGCATTAATTCCCAAATCTCCATCAGCTGGGGAGCTAGCATTCACAACACCTAAGTTTATGGGGGACACCTGAATCAAACCACCACAATAGTCCAGTGTGTTGGCTTACATATGTATTCTCTGCACGTGAGAGGTTGAGACAGGAGGATCACCAGGAGTTTGAGAGCAGCCTAGACTGCATACTGAGTTCCAAGATACTGTGGTCTTCAGAAACCATGCTTCAACCCTAGTTCCCCACAATTAAAATATTACAAAAAATAAGACAGGACACACACATGTATGTGTTTAAGCCCAATTCTAGAAAGACGCACACAGAATCCAAAGTGATTGAAATAAAATGAATTCAAAAGTAATTATTATCAGTAAATTACACCTTAATAGGACACATATTAGTTGTTCTTTCAGGCTGAGAAGATTGCTTAACAGTTAAAAGTGCTTGATTGCAAAGCCTGCTGGCCCTTGTTCATTTCCCAAGCTACCCACCTAAGCCAGTCTCAAAAAGCATCAATTGTGGAGTCTAGAGGCATGGCTTAGTGGTTAAGGAGCTTGCCTGCAAAGCCTAAGAACCCAGGTTCAGCTTCCTAGAACCCATGTAAGCCAGATGCACGAGGTGACACATGTGCATAAATTTGCACATGCACACAAGATGTCACATGTCTGGAGTTTGATTGCAGTGGCTAGAGACCTCAATGTGACAATTTTCTCTCGGTCTCTTTCTCTCTCTCTCTTATAAATAAAATAAATAGGGCTGGATAGATGGTGTTTGCTGGCAAATCCAAGGAACCAGGTTCAATTTCCCAGTATCCATGTAAGCCAGATGCACTAGGTGGTGTATACATCTGCTGTGTGGCTGGAGGACCTGGTACACCTCTCTCTCTCTCTCACTCTCTCCCTCTATTTTAAATAAATAGATATACTAAAACAAATTTTTAAAAATTAAAGCATCAGTTGTACTTTTAAGCAGGATGGGGTAAACCTTGTTTATCTATACATCAGTAAATGACTCAAGTAATGGTTGTGTCTGTACTTACTGACAAATTGTAATTGAAACACAAAGCATGACTTGGTAATTAAGTTTTATTTACCAGAGGCCTTTCTATTTCCGATAACTATCTGGAAGTACCCCTAGACGTCTCTGGCAAAGATGTGCTCACCTTTCTTGTTGCCATGATCCCTCTGTGCTCTGAGGTTTTCTATTTGGTTCTTCATTTTGTGTAACTACTTTCTCTGCCTAAGACCCTGATCCTGATACCTAGAATCGGCTGCAGGCCCACTATGAATGGAGCTTTCAGAGCTGCTTCATTTCATGGCTACCCATTAGCCTTTTCACCAGCCTCTCTCATTCTGGGATCCTCAGTCTACGGTCTGATATCAGTCTAGAGTCCGACACTCACTTTAGGAAGACTTTACTGTTAATATCACATTCATTTTTACTGGCTGTACATCTGGTAAGGGGCTTGGGCTTTTTGAGTACATTGATCTCACTGTATTGCAGAGTTTTCACTCTATAATAGTCCTCATTTTCCATTTATATTGTTATGCACTTGTAAAGATCAAATAATGTGTTGTTACAAACTTGTAAATTATGGAGTATTAGAACAAGCATGCTTTTATAAAGTATGACTTAACATTATCATCAGCTCTACTTACAGCCACATACCAAAGGACACATTTTGACACAATTTTTACTAACCCTTGTCTGTTTCGTCAGGTCCGTAGTCATACATGTGGATGAAAATGAGCACCAAGCCCTGTGAGGTGACATACTTCTGTAATCAGCCCTTGGGAGGTGGAAGCAAGAGGATCAAGAGTTCAAGGTCATCCTTGACTACATAGCAAGGAGGGTATTAGCCTGGGTTCGACGAGACCGTGCCTAAACAAACAAAGAGAGCACCAACAGTGTAAGTCCAGCGCTTCCTAAGAGC
Organism: Jaculus jaculus; assembly: GCF_020740685.1. Classification (NCBI taxonomy): domain Eukaryota; kingdom Metazoa; phylum Chordata; class Mammalia; order Rodentia; family Dipodidae; genus Jaculus; species Jaculus jaculus. Next base: position 39,630,473 of record NC_059103.1, read on the forward strand.
AACACTTCAGACGGATCGTGGGGTATGGAGAAATATCAGAGGCATTTATTTAAAGCTTCTCTGCGCTTGCTGGAGGCGGCGTTCCGGGCCGCCATGGCGGAGGTGCAGCAGCTCCACGTGCAGGAAGCCGTGGATGCCATGGAGAAAAACGTGGAGTGAGAGAACATCTGGAAGATGCAGGGCCTCATGTTCCGGTGCAGAGCTGGCTGCTGTGAAGACAACCAGGCATCCATGCAGCAGATTCACCAGTGCATTGAGCGCTGCCATGCTCCTCTGGCTCAGGCCCAGGCCTTGGTGACCAGTGAGCTGGAAAAGTTCCAGGACCGGCTGGCCCGGTGCACCACGCACTGCAGTGACAAAGCCAGAGACGCCATGGATGCAGGGAACAAGGAGCTGCAGGTAAAATGGCAGCTGGGCAGCTGTGGGGCCAAGTGTGTGGATGACCACATGCACCTTATCCCAACGATGACCAAGAAGATGGAGGAGGGCTGGAGAGATGGCTTAGCTGTTAAGCGCTTGCCTGTGAAGCCTAAGGACCCCGGTTCGAGGCTCGGTTCCCCAGGTCCCACGTTAGCCAGATGCACAAGGGGGCGCACGCGTCTGGAGTTCGTTTGCAGAGGCCGGAAGCCCTGGCGCGCCCATTCTCTCTCTCTCCCTCTATCTGTCTTTCTCTCTGTGTCTGTCACTCTCAAATAAATAAATAAATAAATTTAAAAAAAAAAAAGAAGAAGATGGAGGAGTCTCTCTCATCCCTTGGGAAATAAACAGCTTTGCCAATAACCATTGGAACTGAGGGCAGGAATCTGTTTTAAAAGAAGGGAAACGTTGTCTTTTAAGCCAAGCTTATGAGTAGGGTAACCCACAATGGCAACAAATGAAGCAGCTCATTGGTCTTTGAACACTGGTTTCTCTATGTTTTGATCCTAGGAAGTGAAATGGGAAAAAATGGTGCTAAATGTTGGATCAGAGGTGGCACACACGCGTGTTTACACCCTAAATTTCATGTGGCAAGTGCTTGTCCCTAACAGTAGAGACTGCCCTCATACCAACCCAGAGACCACGATCCCGGATTCTCTGACTGCACAGACATCCATGGGGTGGCAATTTCCTCCACCTGGCCTATGAGCTAGAGAAACTGGAAGAGGAGTGTGTCTGTTGCCAACCTGTTTACCAAAAGTATCACCACACCATTTTGTATAAGCTATAAAACAAAACTTAGGGAAAAGGAGCCAGGCATGGTGGCACACACCTTTAATTTCAGCACTCAGCACTCAGGAGGCAGAGGTCAGAGGATCACTGTGAGTTCAAGACCACTCTGAGACTACATAGTAAATTCCAGGTCAGCCTGAGCTAGAGTGAAAACATACCTTCCAAGAAAAAAAGGGGAGAGGTCTAGATCTTAATTCCATTGAGTAAGTATATTGAAAGGTTCCTTGTGTTTATCTTTTTCTGGTCAGTTCTTCCATGACATCTTTCAATCTGGAGACCCCTGGAAAAGCATGGTAATGTCACACTGAGGGTGGAAAACAGCTTTCTTCACTAGCTTACAGGGCCTGGAGACTTTCTGCAATAGAATGACAGAATAATCTTGCAATGACATTTTCCCCCGGAAGAGAAAAGGGGTTTGGTTGTGAGATACACACATCAGAGACCCCAGATTCCAGGAATAAACAGTAAAATAAGAACTGCTGGCAAATTGGGAAGTATTGCACTTGGGAAAAATAAGTAAATAAAGGCCTAAACACCCAGCATTATGGAGCCCCCTGAATTAACAGCTTTTGGAGGTAATCCTCTGACAACCAGAAGGCCAAAACAGTACGCACCTTAAGCTAAGAAAAGCTGGGACTGCTATAGAACCAAAAGGAGGCACACAAATCCCTCTGCCAAGTGACATGTTTGCCTGGGGTCATTGCACCATGCAGTGTTCCTGCCCCCAGCATGGCACCTTATCTTTTGAATGAGCACCATGTTGTCTTTTTTTTTTTTTTTCCTTAACCAACTTCTTACTTGAAATGGCGATACAGCCAGTGGATTTGCTGTGTCAAAGCTGTAGTCTATTTTCCTAGTGGTTTGGTGTTTAAATAAAGTTTCATTATCTCTAATAAAAAATAAAAAAATAAAGCTTCTCTGTGTCAGTAATATTTCTAACAGTGACAAAATGCCTACGTTGATTGACTTAATGGAGGAAATGCTTCTTTGGGCTCGTGGTTGTAAAGGTCTGGGGCCAGGCCCATTGTTGGCTGGCATCGCTGCATCTCAGCCTGTGCAGAGGCAGTACCTCACAGTAGGAACACACACACAGCAAAGCTGCTCATCTCCTGGCAGCCAGGGAGCCAAGAAAGAGGAAGGAGCCATGCTCCCCATACCCCCTGCACGAGCATGTCTCCAATGATACAACTTCCTTCCACTGTGTTAGAGACCATGATGGGGCGGCAAATCAAGAGACCACCAGCCCTCAATTGAAGGAGTTTTGTTAGGGCAAACCTGACTAGAAGTTTGCAGAAGGGAACATAGCCACTAAAAGCTGGTAAGCAGTACACCAGGTGGGAAGGCAGCCTGCCTTTTAATCCCTAGCAGAAGGGTACTGGACATTGCCTCTTTGGCTGAGGTTCAGCCTTACAATCTACATGTAATTGTTAATTTAAATGGTGCAGGGAAGGGAAAGAGTGGGGGGGGATGGGGTCATGGCATGTGACTTTAATCCCAGCACTTGGGAGGCAGAGGTAGGAAGATCGCTGTGAGTTAGAGACTACATTGAGACCACATAGTAAATTCCTTGTCAGCCTTGGCTAGAGCAAAACCATACCTCGCAAAACCAAAAAAAAAAAAAAAAAAAAAAAAGTAAAGAAGTTAGGGCTAGAGAGATGGGTTAGTGGTTAAGAAAGCCAAAGGAGGGCTGGAGAGATGGCATAGCGGTTAAACGCTTGCCTGTGAAACCTATGGACCCAGGTTCGAGGCTCAGTTCCCCAGGTCCCACGTTAGCCAGATGCACAAGGGGGCGCTCGTGTCTGGAGTTCGTTTGCAGTAGCTGGAAGCCCTGGCGCGCCCATTCTCTCTCTCACTCTCTATCTGCCTCTTTCTCTCTCTGTCACTCTCAAATAATCAAATAAATAAATAAAAATCTTAAAAAAAAAAAAAAAGAAAGCCAAAGGATCCAGGTTCAATTCCCCAGTACCCCTAAGCCAGATGCACAAGGTAACACAGCATCTGGAGTTCATTTGAAGTGACTGAAGACCATGGTGTGCCCATTCTCTCTCTCCCTCCTTCCCTCCATCTCTCTTTTACTCTCTCTCAAATAAATAAATAGAAAAAAAGTAAAGTCAAAACAAAATTTTTTTTTGTTTGTCTGTTTGTTTTGAGGCAATATCTCATCCATATTAATTAAGCTCAGAGACCTTGGCATAAACTTGCAGCAAGACTTTTATGATGGTTTGTCTCCTCCGTTTTTAACCCCCTCCCCCAATGTCAGGATGAGGAGCGATGGAACTCCCCAGTAGCTCAAACAGCAGTGTTTCACCTTTTCTGTGGCCTTGGGTTTAGCCATTCCCAAGCCCTGCCAGGCACATCCATATCTTTGCTCTTTATTGGAGAGGGTGTTTGATGGCAGGTGTGTGGGGGGGTAGGCTCAGCCTTGAAGCCTCTGGTCTAACTCTAGCTGAACTGTTCCAGGGAGAGGTTTGAATTCTTCTCAGGGCTCCACGTCAGCTCCCTGGCCTTGTTTTACAATTTTTTTCGAAGAGTAGGAGAATCCTGTATTTTCTCTGTCTATATTCTTAATTAATTTTGAGTTTCCTCTGAAGGTCATTCACATTAAAAGCTAGCCATCCTAATTTATGAGGGTCATGAATTTTCCTGGTGTTATCTTAGCATTATAGCCTCCTGAAAAATGTTTTAAATTGAAAAATATTTAAGATAATTTGCTACTTTTTAATTTATATGAGTGCTTATATAAGTCAACATTACCATATCAGTAATATAGACTATATACATGTATATATATATATATACATACATACATACATACATATTCCTAGTCACAAAAAACAAATAAATTTTATATCTTATAAATTTGATGTCAGTTTTAAATGAAATAATAAGAAGAATTATTGTTATTGTCATCTTCATAACACTTAAGGAGTCCACAAAACAGGGCAGGATAACATCTTGGCATTCTTGTTATGAAACATTTTTCAACGATTAGTCTGTACACTTCTAGAGGCAAATATATTATTCACTCAGCTATGTTAATTACCAAGGACAGTAGAAAACAGAAATAAGTTATTGTCTCGATTTTTGGACTTTTAGCCTTTAGAAAGTATCTGAATTAACAACAGTATTTTTCTATATGATCATTTACCTGAAAATTAGTTTGATATCATGTAAGCATTGTAACAATATAAACATATGTAGCTTATGTATATAACAATCGTTATTACACCCAAATTGGCTCACTCGGGTTCTGAATGTCATAATTTTCTGGAGTTGAATCTTTTGAAATCTCCACTGTCAAAAGACACTTAACATAAAAATCCCCACCAAGCTTACAAAATAAAGACTTTACATTTGTTACTTGAACATCAATCCTAAAAAAGAAATCCATTGTAATCAATCTAATTAAAGAGCCTTTAATGTATATTACATGTATTTAATATTTTTATTAGCTATGATCATTGAAAAAATAAATACAATTATTGCAAAACCTGTTTTGGAAGGAAATCATCACATTTATGCATATAATATTAACCTTTATAACCTGATGAAACTTCATCTGAAAACTAATGAATATTATACCATCCAAACAAGTAACATTTAAGATGTCATGAAATATATAGTAAATCTAAAGGTAATATTTTGCAGGGTTTTAAAATTAGGACTACTTAAGTTTAAAAATATGTACTTATAAGGCTTTTTAATATATCATTAAAAAATTTACATACATTCACACTTTAAGTTGGTACACAAAAAATATAATGAAAAATTAAAGTGGCCACAAATTTTATCTATATTTAGAATTGTATGTTATCATTTTTCCCTTTAAAACAGAAGACAAATGAGCTCATTATAAATTTTTCTTTTTCTTTTTTTTCTTTTGTTTTTCGAGGTAGGGTCTCACTCTAGCCCAGGCTGACCTGGAATTCCCTATGAAGTCTCAGGGTGGCCTCGAACTCACAGTGATCCTCCCACCTCTGCCTCCCAAGTGCTGGAATTAAAGGCGTGCACCACCACACCGGGCTATAAGTTTTTCTTTATCCTTTTACTGCAGCTGTTTAACTTGAATATTGGTTCTTTTGCTTTTAAGAAATCATTACTATTTTTTTCAAGTTTGAATATGTAAGTCCCCATCCTTTGATTGGCCCATATTTTGTCTCCAACTCTGAACTGTGCCCCTGCTCCTTGCTTCCTCATTTCTTACTGTGTTCAGTGTGCTATTGGGGCGTGTCCTTGAGACTGACTTCTTTTTTTTCTTTCTTTCTTTATTTGAGAAAGAGAGGCAGGTAGAGAGAGTGAGGTTGAGAATGGGAGCCCCAGGCCCTCTATGCACTGCAAATGAACTCCAGACACATGTGCCCCCTTGTGCATATGGCTTACATGGGTACTGGGAAATCTAACTTGGGTCTTTAGCCTTCACAGGCAAACACCTTAACTGCTAAGCCATCTCTCCAACCCAAGACTGGATTCTTTTAAGTTCTCCTTTAAGTCTCTGGGTTCAGAGTGGAGGAATATTGTTTTTTTAATCTGTTGACTTGAAACTTGTGATTCTACCATGGGAGTGTGAAGAGGAGGCTTAAGGTTTTCTATGTTCCTCAAAGTCAGAAGACTCTGAGAATCAGGGTCATGATGGTACAGGGGGCAGCTCATCCTCCTAACAATTTTATCTTCTGCAGTCTTTGGATACCAATGGGGTAGGAGTTTGTAATGGCTGGATAGCTAAAGTAATAAGATTGCACAAAAATTGAATATTTAGAGGAATAATTTCACTTCTACAGTGAGCTTGCTTAAAAGATTTTAAATTTTCTGGGCTGGAGATATGGCTTAGCAGTTAAGTGCTTGCCTGTGAAGCCTAAGGACCCCAGTTCGAGGCTCGATTCCCCAGGACCCACATTAGCCAGATGCACAAGGGGGCGCACATGTCTGGAGTTCATTTGCAGTGGCTGGAGGTCCTGGAGCATCCATTCTCTCTCTCCCCCATCTTTCTCTCTCTGTTGCTCTCAAATAAATAAGAATAAACAAAAAAAAAACTTTAAAAAAGCTTTTAAATTTTCCTACCATTATTGCTTTTGCAGCATGCCCTTCAGAGGTAAGTCAGTAGCAATATTTGTCTATATACTCAGAGAGTTTATAAAAATTTCTCTTTTTTTGACCTCCAGGTAAAATGGCAGCTTAGGGGCCATGCCAAACCAGCCTATGGAGGGATTTAAGCAAAACCCCAGCAAAATACACTCTTCTGAAAAGTGAAGGAGTATAGGTTATTCTTAGACATAGTGGAGAAGCCAGAGAGACCAAGATACACCAGAAAGGAGAAAAACAGCCACAGTCCCACTGAGGCAATCACAGCCCACAATCAGCACACCCACCCAGCGCACTCCCTCTAGGTGCGCCAGGCAGCAGCAGCAGCAGCAGAGACCAAGCAACAGATTCTTCAACTTCATCATCCTTCTTGCAAAGTTAAGAAATCTGAAGGAAAGACAGCTGAGATCAACTAAAGAGCTACTAAAAGCGTGAGCAACTCCAGAAGTCTGAACTCTCCCATCCCCCACCATCAGAACCCCAGAACTCCAGAATTCAGCCCCCAGTGGCAGCGCAGCCAGTGGAGCTTATCAGAGGTACAGCTGCACAGCACAACACGGGGGGATCCAGGTGGGCACTCAGCATTGGTGAGATTGGAAGGTACCCCAAAAGGTAAAGAGGCTGACTGACCAAAAAAAACAGGTACATGTCCTGCAAGAGTTAATCTCTCTTTCTTTGTCAGGGAAAGCTATGGGGTACATATTCTTGGTTGGCTTTACCATTTTTTAAATAACCTGTATTTGGCGGTTGAATTTTATTGCCTTTAGTCTTTTCATATATAGAGAGCCTTTGTTTCTTGCTTTGCTTCCGTCATTATTAGGGGCAGGGTCTGATCCAGATCCAAGTTGATCCGGAACCCAATTCAGAATAGAAATCTCTACCTCCCAGCTGACAAGATTAAGGGTGTAGAACAACACACACCCTTAGGGATTTTGGCTTTGTATGGCTGTTTTATTCCCCACAATTGCATACTTGGTGCTAGTGCTTTTGTTTTTGTTTTTGTTTTTTGGGTTTGTTTGTGTTGTTCTTTTTTTGTATGTTACTTGGTAGAAGTTTAGAATCTGCCAGTAAATTACTCCACCCAGTCCACTAGAATACTTGCTTAGCAAACAAACTCAACACATAGGATTACTTCTGTGGCTGGATTGGGGGACAAGAGCTACATCTGACACCTTGAATTCATATCCTGAGGGTATATTAGAGGTGGATTGCAATGTCTGGGAACACTGTAGATAAGTAGAAAACCCAAGCATCAAATCAATTCAGGATACAAAAGTCACTACAATATAAGAGAAGAAACTCAAAGTATCAAGACAATACAATCCCACCAAAAACTATAAATCCTGTTTTAGATGAAATGCCTGGTAAAAATTTCAAGAAAATATGGTATCTATGTTCAAAGAAATCAGAGAAGAAATGAAGGGAATCAAAGAAGAAAACAAAGGAATTAAAGAAGAAAACAAACTTCTGAAAGAGAACACAGGAAACCAGCTCAATGAAATAAAGAGGTCATTACAAGACATGAGTAAGGAAATAGAAATACTGAAGGAAAACCAGGCTGAAATCCTGACTCTGAAGAATACAGCCAATGAAATAAGAAACTCTGTAGAAAATCTCTCCAATAGAATGGATGAGGGAGAGAACAGAATATCTAAACTAGAAGACCAGGTGGCAGATCTAATACAGTCCAACAAAGAGAAAGACAAGCTAATAGAAAAGTATGAATAGGAATTTCAAGATATCTGGGACACTATGAAAAGATCAAACAAGAATTCAGGGTATAACAGAAGGAGAAGAATTTCAATCCAGAGAAAATTTCCCCAAATTGAGAAAGAAATGCCACCAAACAGAAAAACTCTCAAACGAACCTCTCTTCGCCATGTTGTAATTAAACTACTAAACACACAAACCAAAGAAAATATATTGAAAGCAGGGAAAGAGAAGAAGCAAGTCACCTACAAAGGCAAGCCTATCAGAATAACTGCAGATAGCTTAACACAAATTTTAAAAACCAGAAGGGCCTGGAATGATGTATTCCAAGTTCTGAAAGATAACAACTGTCAACCAACATTACTTTATCCCACGAAGCAATCTATCCAATTTGATGGAGAAATAAAGACATTCCACAACAAAAACAGGTTAAAAGAATTTATGACGACTAAACCAGCTCTACAGAAAATACTTGTAGGAATTCTTAATGCCAAAGAGAAAGCAAAACACACACAGGAGGAAATAGAAAAAAATAAACCACACTCAAATAATAGTTAAAACAAATGAGTAAAGGGAAAACAGGAAACACTACAAAATAAGAAGAATGGTGAGAATAAATGCATACCTGTCAATAATAACTCTTAGTATTAATTGCCTCAATGCACCATCTGAAAGACATAGGCTTGCAGACTGGATTAAAAGGCAGGATCCTTCCCTTTGTTGCCTCTAGGAAACTCATCTCTCAATAAAAATAGACAGTGCCTTAGGGTGAAAGGATGGAAAATGGTATTTCAAGCAAATGGGCCTAGGAAACAAGCAGGGGTTGCTATCCTAATATCTGACAGGATAGACTTCAAACCAACATTACTGAGGAAAGATAAAGAAGGTCATTTTATACTGATTAAAGGAACACTCCAGCAGGAGGACATTACAATCCTAAACATATATGCACCTGACATGGGGGCGCCCAGTTTCATCAAACAAACACTATTAGACTTGAGGTCACAGATAACATCAAACACAATTGGAGTGGGAGACTTCAATACCCCACTCTCATCAATTGACAGTTCATCCTGGCAAAAAATAAACAGAGATATCTGAATTAAATGATGTCATGGAACAAATGGACCTAACAGATATCTACAGAACATTTCATCCAAATGCTGCAGCATATACATTTTTCTCAGCAGCACATGGAACATTCTCTAAAATAGACCATATATTAGGACACAAAGCATATCTTAACCAATTATAGGAAAATTGAAATAATCCCTTGTACTCTATCTGACCACAATGGGATTAAACTGCAACTAAGCAACAAGAAAAGCTACAGAGCATACAGAAATTCATGGAGACTAAACAGTATGCTATTGAATGATCAATGGGTCATTGAACAAATCAAAAAGGAAATCCATAAATTCATAAAATCAAAAGATGATGATAATACAACATACCAAAACCTTTGGGACACAATGAAGGCAGACCTAACAGGGAAATTTATAGCTCTAAGTGACTATATTAAGAAATTAGAGAGTTCACAAATATACAATTTAATGCTCCACCTTAAGGCCTTGGAAAAAAGAAGAACAAGGCAACCTAAAAAGCAGTAGGGGAGAAGAAATCATAAAGACTAGGGCAAAAATTAATGAAATAGAAACCAAAAAAACTCTGAAGAATCAACAAAACAAAAAGTTGCTTCTTTAAAAAGATAAACAAGATTGATAAACCCTTAGCAAATATGACCAGAAGAAAGAGAGAAGAAACAAAAATTAATAAAATTAAAGATGAAAAAGTCACCATTACAATGGATACCAAAGAAATTCAGATAATTATAAAGACATACTTTAAGAATACATATGCCTCTAAGTTAGAAAATCTGAAAAAAATGGATGATTTTCTTAATTCATATGACCTAACAAAATTAAATCAAGATGAGATAATCCATTCAAATAGACAAGTACAGAGATCCAAGTAGTTATTAAAAGTCTTCCAACTAAAAAAAGCCCAGGCTCCGATGGATTAACTGGTCAATTTTACCAGAACTTCATGTAATAAAGAACACCAATGCTTCTCAAACTTTTCCATAAAATAGAAAAGGAAGGAATGCTACCAAACTCCTTCTATGAAGCCAGCATCACCCTCATACCCAAACCAGGCAAAGACAGAACAAAAAAAAGAAAATTACAGACCAGGCTCCCTCATGAACACAGATGCAAAAATTCTGAATGAAATATTGGCAAACAGATAACAAGACTATATCAAAAAGATTATTCACCCCAACTAAGTTGGCTTTATCCCAGGGATGAAGGGAAGGTTCAACATACACAAATCAATAAATGTAATACATCACATAAATGGTCTGAAGGACAAAAGTCACATAATCATCTCAATAGATGTAGAAAAGACATTCAACAAAATCCAACATCCTTTTATGGAAAAGGTATTACAGAAACTGGGAATGGAAGGAATATATCTCAGCATAATAAAAGCTATTTATAACAAACCTACAGTCAACATAATACTAAATGCTGAAAAACTCAAAGCTTTTCCACTAAATTCAGGAACAAAATAATGGTGTCCACTGTCCCCACTTTTATTTAATATAGTACTTAAGTCTTAGCTATAGCAAAAAGGCAAGAGACACTCAAAAAAGGGATACAAATTGGAAAGGAAGAGATCAAATTATCACGGTTTACAGATGATATGATTCTATACATAAAAGACCCTAAAAACTCTACCAGCAAACTGTTAGAGCTGATCAACACTTTTAGCAACATAGCAGGATACAAAATAAATACATAGAAATCAGTAACTTTCCTATATACTAACAATAAATGTGCAGAGAATGAAATCAGGGAATTTCTCCCATTCACAATTGCCTCAATAAAAATAAAGTACCTTGGAATAAACTTAATTAAGGAAGTGAAGGAGCTTTACAATGAGAACTTTAAAAGAAATTGCAGAAGACAACAGGAAATGGAAAGATAACCCATGTTCTTGGATTGGAAGAATCAAAATTGTGAAAATGTCAATCTTACCAAGAGCAATCTACATGTTTAATGCAATCCCCATTAAAATTCCAATAGCTCTCTGATTTGGTGGGCATTCATTTTTCTCTGTGTTGGTCTCCTTCCCCCTTGTGCTGGTATCTGGTTCATCAGGAAAACAGCACCCTTGCTTGTTTTGCCAATTTTCCTTAGTTTCAGCCAGGGCCCTTTTGAGGTATGATGGGGTCGTCACTGAAGCAGACCAAAAAATGAACCCAACATGGCTCCGGGAAATTTTGTGGAAGAGGGGCAGAAAGAATGTCAGAGCCACATGTTGGGTCATAATATGCAGAGACATTTATCTTACCAATAACTGTGGGCTAACTCCACAATGCACAACCCATATACCTCAACAAGGAGGGGCCAATGGGGAGGGTTAGGTCACAGATGAGCCTAATAATGGTACCAAACTGCCTGTACTTGCAGAATAGAAAACTAATAAAAATAAATAAATAAATAAAAATTCCAAAGGCATTTTTCACAGAAATAGAAAAAAAAAAATCCTAAATTTCATTTGGAAGCACAAAAAACCTTGAATAGCCAAAACAATTTTAAGCAACAAAATTAAGGCTGGTGGTATCACCATACCTGATTTAAGCTATATTATATAGCCATAGTAACAAAAACAGCATGGTATTGGCACAAAGACAGGCATGTAGATCAATGGAACAGAATAGAGGATCCAGACATTAATCCGGGCAGCTATAGTCATCTGATTTTTGACAAAACTGCCAAAAATATTCATTGGGGAGAAGACAGACTCTTCAACAAGTGGTGCTGGGAAAACTGGATATCTATGTGTAGAAAGATGGAAATAGATCCTTGTCTTTCTCCATGCACAAGAATCAAATCCAAGTGGATCAGGGACCTTAATATCAGACCTGAAACTCTGAAATTGCTAGAGGAAAAAAGTAGGGGAACCCTTCAACATACAGGCATAGGTAATGACTTTCTGAATATAACTCGAATTACTCAGAAAATAAAACCACTAGTCAACTACTGGGATCTCATGAAATTACAAAGTTTTTGTACAGCAAAGGACACTGTGGATAGATCAAAGAGACAACCTACAGAATGGGAGAAAATCTTTGCCAGTTATACATGTGACAGAGGATTATTATTTAGAATATACAAGAACTCAAAAAACAGAACAATAAGAAATCAAACAACCCAAACAAAAAATGGGCTAAAGAACTAAATAGAGAGTTCTCAAAGGATGAAATACAGATGGCATATAAACATCTAAAAAAGTGTTCTACATCCTTAGCCATCAGGGAAATGAAAATTAAAACTACCTTGAGATTCCATCTCACTCCTGTCAATGGGAAAAATTTATGGTTTGGAGCTTAGATGTCCCATAAAAGCCCATTTGCTAAAGACTTGGTTGCCAACCTATGTCACTATTAGGAGGTGGTGAGACCTTTAGGAGGTGCACCCATTTCCATTCATTCTCTCTCCTCCTCTCCCCAGGTTTGATTCCCCAATACCCATGTAATCCTGATGCACAAGATGGTGAATGCACCTGGAGTTCATTTGCAGTGGCTAGAGGCCCTGTTGCATCTATTCTCTCTATATATATCTACCTCTTTCTCTCTCTTAAATAAATAAATAAAATATTTTAAAATAAAAAAATAGGGCTGGAGAGATTGCTTAGTGGTTAAGGCTCTTGCCTGCAAAGCCAGAAGACCTAGGTTTGATTCCCCAGGACCCATGGCTGGTGGCCCTGGTGTGCGCATTCTCTCCCTCTGCTTCATTCTCTCTCTCAAATAAATAAATAAATAAAAACATTTTATAAAAATAAACAATTTTTTTTTTCGAGGTAGGGTCTTGCTCTAGCCCAGGTTGACCTAGAATTCACTCTGTAGTCTCAGGGTAGCCTTGAACTCATGGTGATCCTCCTACCTCTGTTTCCCAAGTGCTGGGATTAAAGGCATGTGTCACCATGCCCAACTTAATAGAGAATTTTTTAAAGGCTGGAAGAAAAGTAATTTTCCCTAGTTAAAACTGAGAGGCATAAAGAAGTGTCTGGTCACAGTTTTTGCCAGAAATGCCTGCCACCGGTACTGTTTGGGAAGAAAGCTGGGTGGGTTCAGAAATTAAGACTGATATTAAGGCTCTAGTGGCTAGAAGGAGATATCAGGATCTCTTCCATTATTAAAATTGCCCAGGGCTCCTAGAAAGTGATGAAGGCTTGAGTTGTGGGAGCTGGAGGGGAAGCTTGGAGCTCTTTCATCCATTTAGATCATTTGTGGGGCAGCCTCTGGCCTCAGAAGTCTCTGCCTTTGAAAAGTTGGCCCTCCAGTGGTTTCTTTGGCATAAAGGACAGGGCCCAGGTGAAGGTGTCCACCAGGGACAGTTTCTCTTAAGATGTCCCAGATGCCCACACTGGTAGCAAGCTCCAGGAGCCTTCCTTTAGGGTTGGCTTTTTTGTAAATCAGTTATTAGAGCCAAAGTCCTTCTCCTCCTCTGATCAGCCTCTAGATCCCTATGATAAAAGACCGTGGTGGCTGCCTCAATCAGAATCTCTAGAGTGCTTTTGGGCTTTTCTGCCACTGATCACAATTTTTTTTTTTTTTTTTTTTTTTTTTTTTTCTGTATGGGGCCAACTGAGCAGCAGCCCATTTTAAACTATATGGTGGCTATGTGTAAATATACAGGGCACATTTCCAGATTTAATGGTGGCTAAGTACACTGTAAACAGACCTGTAGTTGCTCTCCCTTTGTTCTGGGAGGATTCTTACTACGGGGGCTCAAAGCAGAAGAAAAAGAGTTGCTGCTGGCTATGTCATGCAGGTCTAGGCAGTTGGCTAGGGTTAAGAGTTAAGTGAGATTACTTAATGTTAGAAGCATGCAGGGGCAGGGGGAAGGGCATGATCTTAGACATTGTCAGTCTTTATCTGGTCTTAAGAATGTGGCCATTCAGGTTAAACACACACAAATCAATAAATGTAATACATCATATAAGTGGTGTGAAGGACAAAAAAATCATGATCATCTCAATAGATGCAGAAAAGCCATTCAACAAAATCCAACATCATTTCATGGTAAAAAGTATTACAGAAACTGGAACTAAAAGGAACAAATCTCAACATAATAAAAGCTATTTATAACAAATGTTTACAGCCAACATAATAATAAATGGTGAAAAACTCAAAGCTTTTCCACTAAATTCAGCAACAAAACAATGGTGTCCACTGTCCCCACTTTTATTTACTATAGTACTGAAGTCTTAGCTATAGCAATAAGGTAAGATGCACTCACAAAAGGGATACAACTTGGAAAGGAAGAGATCAAATTATCATGGTTTACAGATGATATGATTCTATACATAAAAGACCCTAAAAATTCTACCAGCAAACTGTTAGAGCTGATAAACACTTTTAGCAACATAGCAGGATACAAAATAAATACACAGAAATCAGTAGCTTTCCTATATACTAACAACAAATGTGCAAAGAATGAAATCAGGGAATCTCTCTCATTCACAATTGCCTCAAAAATAAATAAATAAAGTACCTTGGAATAAACTTAACTAAGGAAGTGAAGGAGCTCTACAATGAGAACTTTAAAACACTCAAGCAAGAAATTGCAGAAGACACAAGGAAATGGAAAGATAGCCCATGTTTTAGATTGGAAGAATCAATATTGTGAAAATGTCAATCTTACCAAAAGCAATCTACACATTTAATGCAATCCCCATTAAAATTCTAATGGCATTCTTCACAGGAATAGAAAAGAAAATCCTAAAGTTCATTTGTAAGCAGAAAAAGCCTCAAATAGCCAAAACAATTTTAAGCAACAAAAATAAGGCTGGCGATATCACCATACCCAATTTTAAGCTATATTACAAAGTCATAGTAACAAAACCAGCATGGTATTGGCACAAAGACAGACATGTAGACCAATGGAACAGAATGGAGGACCCCGATGTTAATCCAGGCACCTACAGCCATCAGATCTTTGGCAAAAACACCAAAAATATTCATTGGAGAAAAGATAGTCTCAACAAGTGGTGCTGGGAAAACTGGATATCTGTATGTAGAAAGATGAAAATAGACTCCTGTCTTTCTCCATGCACCAGAAACAAATCCAAGTGGATCAGGGACCTTAATATCAGACCTGAAACTCTGAAAGTGCTAGAGGAAAAGGTAGGGGAAACCCTTCAACATATTGGCATAGGTAATGACCTTCTGAATAAAATCCCAATTGCTGAGCAAATAAAACCACTAATAAACTACTAGGATCTCATGAAATTACAAAGCTTTTGTACAGCAAAGGACACTCTGAATAGATCAAAGAGACAACCTACAGAATGGGAGAAAACCTTTGCCAGTTATACATCTGACAGAGGATTAATATCTCGAATATACAAATAACTCAAAAAATAGAACAATAAGAAATCAAACAACACAATCAAAAAATGGGCTATAGAATTAAATAGAGAGTTCTCACTGGAAGAAATACAGATGGCATATAAACATCTAAAAAAGTGTTCTACATCCTTAGCCATTAGGGAAATGAAAATTAAAACTACCTTGAGATTCCATCTCTCTCCCATCAGAATGGCTACCATCAAGAAAACAAATGACAATAAATGTTGGCGAGTGTTGGGCTCCTTCCCCGCACAGGTAGTGCCGAGGGAAGAAACAGGCCTGCTGGTTCCTCCCTAGGGCTTGAGGGAGGATGATGAGCTTCAGACCACCCAGAAACCCTCCTGGCCACCAGAGAAAAACCACAATGAGTCAGGAGTCCTTTTGAAGCAGGAACTCACTTTATTGTTACAGGCGGGTGTTTATATAATGTTGAGAAAGAAGGCGGAGACTTTAGAGTGGGGTGAGATGTAAGGGCCAATAGCACACTGCGACCTTTGAGATGATTGGTTGTAAGCGCACATGAGCGGGAGACTCTAACTTCCTGTGTGGAAGTGGCAGGCCAGGGGCCATTTGGCCCCCTGCTGAGTTCTAAGTGCCCACAGGCAGGAATTCTAATTTCCTGTGTGGAAATAGCAGGCCAAGGGTCAAGCCCCCTGCTGAGTCATAGCTGGGCGGAGACAGTTAGGCTCAGGAAGTTCCACTAGGCCTCAAGTCCAGGCCTCTCAAGGCCCAACATCTCCCCCTTTTGTTTTTGTAAGAGCATTAGTCACCATGGCCCCTGTCTTAGGTTGTCCCCCTCTAGGGATCTTACCCATCATAGGGTACCATGTGTTTAGCTCGTTGAGAACCCACTCCATGGCCTGTCTTAAGTTGTCCCCCTCTGGGGATCTTACCCGTCATTGGTCACATGGAAGGCAGAGGAGGTGGCAGTGGGTCATCTGAGGAACTTAATTCCTGAGTTGCCAGCCCATAATAATGTATTTCAGCCTGATGAAGTTTTATTGTCTCCAGCTGCTGGTGAATAAATTGTGTAATTTTGTTAATTACACAAGGCCCGACAGTGAGGAGAAGGAGAAGGAGAAGAAGGAGGAGAAGGATGGGAGGGGTCCAGGTACAGGGAGGAGGTAGGGTAAGAAGTCATGTAAGCCTGTCCACAGCAGGTTGTCCTGGGGGTCCTGTTGCCTCCTCTCCAAGTCTTCCTGGAGCCTCTTGTCCTGGATGATTTCTGATTTATTGGTGTTAAAGCAGCATTTTTCCTGTAAAAACAAACATACGCCTCCCTTTTTGGATGTTAGTAGGTCTAGTCCTCTCCTGTTTTGTAGGACTATCTTAGCCAGGGAATCTAGCTTCCAGAAATGATATCTACATCGGGGATTAAGGTGGCTGAGGCACAAAGGCCCGTCCAATTGCTGGGCAGAAAGTCATAGGCCATCCTGCCTCCGCAAACATAAGCCATTCCAGAAGGCAGGCAGCATTGAGCACTGGGCTCAGTTGTGTTAAAATTACAGAAGGAGGGATGAATGTATCTCACATGTATACTGGAATTATTAGGGGAAGGCAGGGCCCAAATGCCCAGAGGAAACATTGGGAAAAGCTGGACAGGGACAGGGAAGGTGGCTGAGCAGTTTTTTAAGATCGTATGGGCAACTGTACTGCAAGTAGCTGGAGAGGCCCAGATCGGAGGCAAAGCCAGCAATCCTCCACAAGGGAGGGAGTTATTCAATTTAGCAGGTTATTCAATTTAGCAGGTCCTTAGCAAGGACCATTTTAGGAACAGTCCTCAGGGATGGGACACTGCCTAGAGAAGTGATTGTCAGTGTCCCCTTGTTGGGACAAATATTTTAGGTCTGTCATTGGTACCCAAATGGGTCTTTTTTCATCTTGAGGGAAGGCACATCCAAACCCTCTCCCTGATGTGAGGAGTGGATCAGGCCCTCTCCAGGCCCCAGTCAATGAGTCTCTCCATCTTACCCAGATAGAACTGTAGGTAACAGATGAGGACCAATGTTTTTGAAAAGTGGATAATTGTTTATTTTCTCTAGAAAAGTTAAAAATGTTTAGGGTAAATAATGCCTTTTTTAGTTGGTCATGTGGGGGTAAGAATTTCCCCTTTTGTTTTTGTAATTCAGTCTTGAGAGTTTGATTATATCTTTCAACTCTAGTTTGGCCCTGGGGGTTGTATGGGATGCCTGTGGAATGTGAGATTTTCCAGGTCTGGAGAAAGTCTATAAAGGCCTTGCTTATGAAGCAGGGGCTACTATCTATTTTAATTTGATCAGGTAGCCCAAGAGTGGCAAAACATTGAAGCATATGACTAATGGCATGTTTAGATTTTTCCCCGGCATGTGCTGATGCCCATCAGGCACAGGAGAAGGTATCGACTGAAAGAAAGATATATTTAAGTTTTCCAAATGGAGAATAGTGTGTGACAACAATTTGCCAAAGATGATAAGGGCGGAGCCCTCAAGGTTTCCTGTATTTTGAAGGAGGAGTACTTGGAGGAAAGGCTGACAGGACTTACAAGTCCAGACAATTTTTTTAAGGTTCTTGACTGGTACCTGTGGAAACCTGTGCTTGAGACCTCTCCAGTTGACATGGGTCAATAAGTGGAAGCATGTAGCTTCTGTAATAGTATTACATTGAGGCATAGAAGCCATTTTATCAGCCATTTTTAAATTGTTTCCTTGAGAGAGAAATCCTGGTAAGTTTTGATGACCCCTGAGATGTTGAAGAAAAATGGGATTGATTCTTTGTTTGAGTAGGGAATGAGCTTGAATCATCAAAGGAGATGTAGGGTTGGAGTCCAGTCTAATATGGGCCTCAACCAGGTTGGGTAATAAATTAACAACATAAAGGCTGTCAGAAAATAAGTTAAACGGCTCTTGAATAGTGTCCAAAGCTAGAATGACAGCAAATAGTTCTTTGAATTGTGCTGACCCCTCAACCTCATGGGAGACTGACTTTATGGGGATAGGCTCTTTTTTCTGTTTTAAAGGAGGGTAAACGACTAGGGAAGCCCCCAGGTGCCCTCCATCGGTAAACACAGTAAGCAAGTCAGGGTTAGGTTGAGACAGGAAAAGCCGGGGGGGGGGGGGGGCTTCCATTCTAACCTGGAGAAAGAACTCATCCATTTGTGGGGGCCATAACGGTAATCAATTTTACCTAGAAACCCCTCGAGAGCCGTAGCAACTCTGTTATTATTTCTCTGAAGCCAGATGAAATCAGTTATCTTAAAGGGAGTGACAATAAGGTGAGGTTCTGTGCCAAACAACTGGACAGAGGTGTCTCTGCCCTTGATAATGCAATTAGCAACCTGGTTGGTTATAGAATAAACTCTGGGGATCCCACCAACTGAGAGGTGGATCCATTGGATGGGCTCACCTTCCTGGGCCAACAGTGTGCTGCATAATGTTTCCCCAGGGAATATGTAGAGGGAGATGGGCAAATTAGGATTGAACCTCTTTAAGGTCACAGTATTTATAGCCTGTTGTACCTTATAAAAAATTTGTTGATGACAAGGGGACAAAATTACCTGAGAGGAGAAGTTAAGATCCTTTAGGAGGTCAAACAAAGGGGACAGCTCTTCAGTAGTTATGGGTATCCAAGGCCTCATCCAGTTAATTTCTCCCAAGAGCTTCTGGAGTTGAGGCAAGGTGTAAGAATCCTGAATATAAAGTTGTGGTTTGGGCTGGAGAGATGGCTTAGCGGTTAAGCACTTGCCTGTGAAGCCTAAGGACCCCGGTTTGAGGCTCGGTTTCCCAGGTCCCACGTTAGCCAGATGCACAAGGGGGCACACGCGTCTGGAGTTCGTTTGCAGAGGCTGGAAGCCCTGGCGCGCCCATTCTCTCTCTCTCCCTCTATCTGTCTTTCTCTCTGTGTCTGTCGCTCTCAAATAAATAAATAAATAAATTTATTTAAAAAAAATAAAGTTGTGGTTTAACAGGTGAAACTGTATCTAGGGTAAGGGTCAAGCCTAAGATCTTAAAGGGAAGCACGGTTTGAACTTTCTCAGGAGGTACTTTAAAGCTGTGAGTATGAAGGATAGTTAGACATTGGTGGGTAAGATCTTGGAGTGTGGAGGAATCTAGGCACCCAGGAATAATATCATCCATGTAGATATAAAATAGGGTATTGGGGAGATTGATAAGAGAAGAGAAAATGGATGACAGGTAATATTGACAAATGGGTGGGCTATTAGCCATGCCCTGAGGTAAGACAGTCCATTTAAATCTCCTATCTGGGCCACAAAAATTAATAGAGGGTACAGAGAATGCAAATTTTTCCATGTCTCCTGGATGGAGAGGGATAGAGAAGAAGCAGTCTTTAATGTCAATGATAGTAATATGGTATATATTGGGAATAGCTGGGATCCATGGGAGTCCCCTGTGGGGGGTTTCGAAGGGGATCATGCATTCATTGATCTTTCTTAAATCATGTAAAAATCTCCAGGACCCATTAGGCTTTTTTATGACAAAGACAGGAGAGTTCCAGGGACTAGTGGAGGGACGGATATGTCTGGCCTCCAATTGTTGACCAATAAGTATGTGGTGTTGGTGTAGCTTAGAAGAAGGGAGAGGCCACTGCTCAACCCATATAGGGTCCCCCGGTCTCCACTGAATTTTAAATGGGGGAGGGGACTGGGCAGTGGCCCTTAGAATTGGGGGTGTTCATTGGAGTAATTGGGATGACATTTCCTCCCTTCCTCAAACTGTTGTTGATATTTTTTCTTATTTAACAAATCATTATAAAAGGCCTCATGGTCAGTAGTGATGAAAGCCTCGGCATCTCCAAGGATGTCTTGTCCTAGTAAGCTAGCAGTGAGCCCAGTCACCACGAGAGGGCGGACTTTTCCTTTGTCTCCACCTGGGTCAGTCCAAGAGAGCCACGTGGCAGTCTCCCAGGAGGTGAATTGCCCACCAACTCCCAGTAGGGGAGGGCCGGGCACAAGCTGCCAGGAGGGGGGCACTTCCTCCTTTCTCAGGACTGTTCGGTCTGCTCCAGTGTCAATGAGAAGTTTGAGTTTTTTATTGCCAATATTTAAAATAATTTTGGGTCTAAGGCCAGGGGACGGTCCAATTGGCTTTGATAGATTCTTTTCCCTTATTTAACAGGGCTGGGGGTAGCCCCAGTAGGAGTTTAAAGGCTTTCCATGTATGTTAAACTTCAATAGGCAGTCCCTAGCCCAATGAAACCCCTTATTGCATTTAGGGCAGCGGGTGCGAGGGGCATTGGTCATCCCCCTAGAGGGCATGGGAGGCTTTGTCTTGTTGGGGCACTCCTTTTTAAAGTGACCCACGTCCCCACATCCAAAACATGTTGAGTTTTTAGGATTTAACTGTAATGCGCAGGTCCTATCAGTTAAATCTCCCTGTTTATTTTCCTGAAAGGCAGCAGCCATGGCCCTAGCCTGATGGGAGATAGTGTCAACATCCTTGGTGGCTACAATCCATCTACTCATGGAGTTGTCCTTGAGACCCGCACAGGTGAGGCGGTGATCAGCTGTCATCCCTTCCCAAACCAACATTTTAGTAAATTGATCTCGTAATGCCCCTGGGGGGAATTTTCTTTGGAGACTTTTTTCCACCCTATCCATAAATGTAGCCAAGTCCTCAGATGGTTTTTGAGTAATCCTCATAAGGTGGGTTTCAGAGGGTCCCTCATCAAGCATTTTCCATGCCGCCAAGCCCAGTGCCCTGACCTGGTCCCTATACGGGTCAGGTATAGCCACCTGTTGAGTGCCTGTAGCATATTGATCAGAGATACCAGAGAGCATCCCAAAAGTTATTGGCACAGGGGGCTGTTGATTTTGGTTTCGTTCTGCCTGTGCATGGCACTCATCTTTAAAATAGGCATACCACTTAAGGTATAGGGGACCCGACAAGACAGCCCTGACTAGATTTTTCCAATCTTGGGTTATACAAAGTTGATGGGCAAGTCCCTGTAATAGGGTCTCAGCCCAAGGAGAGTTGGGTCCATCCTCCCGAGAATGCCTTTTTAAGCTCCTTAAGGTCCTGCACTTCCCATGGATACCAAGCAGCAGGGCGATTGCCCCCAGGATTTAGATTGACGGGGAATAAAAAAGTAGCTTTATTTTCTGGTGGTTTGGCAGCCTAATACAAAAGAGGGGCCAAGGGGGTCCAGAAAGGGTTAGTCAATGGAGGAGGTCCCCCGGAAGGCCAGGGAGCACTCTCAAAGGGATTGAGTGAGGAGTATAAAGATGTATCTATCCTCTTTCGGAGGTTTTATAGCTGTATCTCCAGGAGGAGTAGCCAGATCAGCCTGTATATTATCTTTTCCTTCTGTCTTTTGTTTATGTTTGGTTAGTCTTGGAGGGAATCAGTCCTTGAGGGCCCAGATCATAGGGAGGACCCCTGAGGGGAGTATTTGACCCTTCTCCACATGTGCCCGACAAACAAGGGCCTTTACCCTATCCCACATGTCCCAATCAAAGAGATTTATCTCTGGTAGCCATGGCGCCAGCTTGAAAAGGCAATCCCAGGTCTGTTGAGCCTGATTATCAGTCAAATTAAGCCCTCTACTCTTTAGGAGTGCCCCGAGAGATTCTAAGGCAGGATTGGATTTAGAGGTAGATTGAGAGAGAGATGTCTATAAAACTAGGGCAATAGCAACCCACATACACACGAGTATAACACAACCGCAAGGATCCAAAAGATAGGTAAACATGTTGTACAAAAGCTGCAGATGCAGCTTGTCTGCTAAATGAAAGTGAAAGGAAAGAGAAAGAGAATGAAGAGATGTTGACAAGTAAGTACAGGTTGTAGAAACAAAGTTTAGTGCAGTAAATATGAAGACTGCCTCATAACTTATGAGGGTACACTCACCTGCACACACCGATTACCTCCTCAATGACTGCCTCTCACGGGGTGCACTAGTCTGTTGGGGTCCCAGAGCCCCACGTTGGGTGCCAGATGTTGGGCTCCTTCCCACACAGGTAGTGCCGAGGGAAGAACCAGGCCTGCTGGTTCCTCCCTAGGGGTTGAGGGAGGATGATGAGCATCGGAGGACCCAGAAACCTCTCCTGGCCACTGGAGAAAAACCACACTGAGTCGGGAGTCCTTCCGAAGCAGGAACTCACTTTATTATTACAGGCAGGTGTTTATATAATGTTGAGAACGAAGGCGGAAACTTTAGGGTGGGGTGAGATGTAAGGGCCAATAGCACACTGCGACCTTTGAGATGATTAGTTGTAAGCGCACGTGAGTGGGGGACTCTAACTTCCTGTGCGGAAGTGGCAGGCCAGATGCCATTTGGCCCCCTGCTGAGTTCTAAGTGCCCACAGGCAGGAATTCTAATTTCCTGTGTGGAAATAGCAGGCCAGAGGCCATTTGGCCCCCTGCTGAGTCATAGCTAGGCTGAGGCAGTTAGGCTCAGGAAGTTCCACTAGGCCTCATGTCCGGGCCCCTCAAGGCCCAACAGGCGAGGATGTGGTAAAAGGGGAACTCTTCTGCACTGTTGGTGGGAATGTAATCTTGTACAGCCATTGTGGAAATCAGTGTGGAGGTTCTTGAGACAGCTAAGAATAGATTCACCCTATGATCCAGCTATAGCACTTCTAGGCATATATCCTAATGACTCTTCTCACTACCTTAGAGATACTTGCACAACAATGTTTATTGCTGCTCTGTTCACAATAGCTAGGAAATGGAACCAGCCTAGATGTCCATCTACAGGTGAATGGATAATAAATATGTGGTACATCTACACAATGGAGCTCTATTCAGCAGTAAAGAAAAATGAAATTTGCAAGGAAATAGATGGATATTGAAAGGATTATACTAAGTGATGTAACCCAGGCCCAGAAAGCCAAATGTCGCATGTTCTTTCTTATATGTGGATCCTAGCTACAAATGTTGACTTGTGTGTGGTCTGGAACCAAAAATCAGTAGCAGAGGCCCATAAGCTAGAAAAAGGCTATAAGGGAGGGAAGAGAGAGAAGGTCTTAAGAGGATGGTATCATATATATGTAAGTAGAAGAACAGATTACAGGCAAGGGAAAGGCCTAAGTGAGGTCAGGGAAAGAGAGTGTATAAAAGAAGGACACGGGGAGAAGGTCAATCAAAATTTAAGATATTCTGAATAAGAAATATGAAAATGACCTCCGCTTGGTCGCTCTCCCATAGGTATGCCGTGCTCCAAGGAGGTCGTAGCCATCTCCCCCAGCAAGCGGGTCCAGCCTACCGAGCAGGGCGCCTCGCAACTCCGCTTCGTGCAGCTCTCGGAGCACACCATGGCCCCCACCCAAGGGTCTGCGTGGCCATTGGCTAGGCCCTGTACAGTGCATATGACTATAAGGTGCCACCTATGGAGAAAGCTATTGTGAAAACCGACATTCAGATAGCTGTTCCTCCTAGTGTAAAACCCATGGAAAAATACCAGGAGCCCAAAACAGCCCCCCAGATGCAGACAGGCAGACAACCTTGTGACCATAGCATGACCATTAACCCCGCCTAATGTACTATAGATAACCCTGTCAGGATGTTTCCGAGAAGAAAACAAAAAAAGGGATTCCCCTCCGACTCCAAGTCTATTAATAAGTAACCGGTAACCAGTGCTGGGACTGAAATCATGCTTCTGCTTCTGTAAACCTGCTTCTGCTCTCCCTAACTCTATAAAAAGAGACCCTTCCCCTTGCCCAGCGCACTCAGCCTCTCGAAGGACTGGAGTGCCCGCAGGCGCCTGTGTGAACAATAAAGCTGCCTCTTGCCTTTGCATCCAGTGGCTCAGTCTTGGTTCTTGGGCGTGGGTCTCCCACCACGGAAGATTCCCCCTTCCCCGGGAATCTTACAGCTGGGGGCTCGTCCGGGATTGGGGACCCCCGCCCAACCCAATTACTGCCCACCGGAAGGTAAGCATTTGATTTGGTGCACCATTCTGTCTGTCTACGTCTAGTTCCATTTTTTGCACTGCGTTAGAAAATCGGCTCGGATCCGTGTCGTTTTGTATCTGGGCGGCTTGAGAAGGAGCTGACGGGCTCGGACTTCTCCCCCGCCACCCTGGAGGACACTTCAGGGAATTTGGGAGCCCAATTTTTCGGAGCTCAACAAGTATCCGAGGGATACGTTAGTCTGTTGGGTGGACGAACAGTCTCCCCGTCTGAATCTGCATTTTCAGTCTGTTACTGAAGCCGCGCTGCGCGTCTCTGTGCCGGCTGTCTCTCTGTTGTCTTAGTCCTTGGTGTTTGTTTAGTGTTGTCTCTTGACAAAAATGGGTCAAAAAAAAAAAAATGGTGACCCCCCTGAGTTTAACCCTAGATCATTGGAAAGACGTTCAAAAGATTGCTTCCAACCAGTCAGTAGACGTCAAAAAGGAAAAATGGCAAACTTTCTGTTCCGCGGAATGGCCCACCTTTAATGTGGGCTGGCCAAGGGATGGGACCTTTAACCTCTCTACTATTTTACAGGTGAAAGCAAAGGTGTTCAATCACAGTCCACATGGACAACCGGACCAAGTCCCCTATATAGTCACCTGGGAGTGTCTAGCAGTTGGCCCACCGCTATGGGTCACCCCTTTTATCCCCCCCAACCTGCCCCGCCACTGCCTCTCCCTGCCCCTACTTCCTCCTCTTGTTGTCCGGTTGATACCAAGAAGCAGCCCCTGAAACCGGTACTTCCCCCGGACCCCAATACCCCCCCCATAGATCTCCTCTCAGAAGGACCCCCTCCCTATGGATCCCAAACCCAGGCACCAGCCGCGCCGCCGCGCCCTCCCCCCCTTGCACTCCCTTCCCCAGTGGCTGGACGCCTACGGAGCCAACGAGAGCAGCCACCACAGGGGGAGACTTCACAAGCCTTTCCCTTGAGGCTCTTCTCACGACAGAAGAAAAGCAGAGAGTCTTTCTGGAAGCCAGAAAGAATGTTCCAGGCGATAACGGGAGACCCACCCAGATACTAGATGAGATTGATGATGCTTTTCCTTTGACCCGCCCCGACTGGGACCACACCTCAGCAGACGGTAGGGGACACCTACGCCTTTATCGCCAGTTGCTCATAGCGGGCCTCCGTGGTGCTGGGCGCCACCCTACTAATTTGGCCAAGGTAAAGCAAGTAATACAAAAACCAGATAAATCCCCTGCTGCCTTTCTAGAGAGAATTAAGGAAGCAGAGAGGATTTTTAATAAACGAGAGACAGCAGAAAAGAGAGAGGACCGCCTACGCAGGGAGGCAGAGGATAGAGAAGACAAGCATAAAAAAAAAAAACCCCAAAAAAATGCTAGGGAACACAAGAGAAGCAGAGAATTGAGCCGCCTCTTGGCCACTGTAGTACAGAACAATGATAGGACTAATAGGTTGGGAGACCAAAGGAGACCCAGACCCAGAGTGGACCGGGGACTATCGCCCTGACCAAAACCTTAGGGAAGTTAACAAAAGGGTGGAAGATATCCACCCCACTGTGCCTAATCCTTATAACCTGCTGAGTTCTTTACCTCCCTCTCATCAGTGGTATTCAATCTTGGATTTAAAGGATGCCTTTTTCTGCCTGAGACTGGCTCCCCAGAGTCAGCCACTGTTTGCATTCGAATGGAAGGACCCTGACTGTGGAATCTCAGGGCAATTAACATGGACAAGACTTCCCCAGGGATTTAAAAACAGTCCCACCCTCTTTGATGAAGCCTTACATCGGGACCTGGCTGACTTTCGAATCCAGCACACTTCCTTAATTCTGCTCCAATATGTGGATGACCTCCTGCTTGCGGCCTCCTCACATCAGGACTGTCGTACAGGTACCAGGGCCCTGCTTGAGACTCTGGGACGCTTGGGCTATAGAGCTTCTGCTAAGAAGGCCCAAATCTGTCAACAAGAGGTCACCTACTTGGGGTACAAATTAAGAAATGGCCAACGCTGGTTAACACCAGCCCACATAGACACTGTAGCTCGCATTCCTGTCCCCCAGAACCATAGACAACTCAGAGAGTTCTTGGGGACCGCTGGGTTCTGTCGCCTATGGATACCAGGGTTTGCTGAAATGGCAGCCCCTCTTTACCCCTTGACTAAACAAGGAACCCCCTTCAATTGGACTAAGCCACAGCAAGAGGCTTTTGACAAAATTAAACACTCTCTCCTCTCTCCTCGGGCTTTGGGCTTGCCTGACATCACCAAGCCCTTCGAGCTATTCATAGATGAAAGACAGGGGTTTGCGAAGGGAGTGCTAACTCAGCAGCTTGGACCACGGAGGCGCCCGGTTGCATATCTCTCAAAAAAGTTAGATCCAGTGGCCTCAGGCTGGCCACCATGCCTAAGGATGATCGCTGCAGTTGCAGTCTTGACCAAGGATGCAAGTAAACTAACCCTGGGGCAACCTCTGACTGTGCTAACGCCACATGCCATTGAGTCTATCGTGAGACAGCCCCCAGATCGCTGGCTGTCTAATACACGTATGACTCATTACCAATCCTTGCTTCTCGACAAAGACCGTGTGCAATTTGGTCCGGTAGTGGCCCTAAACCCGGCCACCCTGTTGCCCCTCCCTGAGGGGCCAGAGACTCATAACTGCCAGCAGATTCTTGCAGAGGTACACGGAACCAGAAAGGATCTCACTGACCAGCCGCTGCAGGATGCAGATTTCACCTGGTACACGGACGGTAGCAGCTTCCTACTGAATGGTGAGAGGCGAGCCGGGGCCGCAGTGACCACCAGAGACCAGGTAGTCTGGGCTAGCGCCCTGCCCGGAGGGACCTCGGCACAAAAAGCGGAACTCATTGCCTTGACTCAAGCCCTCCAGCAGGCTAAAGGTAAAAAACTCAATGTGTACACTGATAGCTGGTATGCATTCGCCACCGCCCACATACATGGGGAAGTTTACAAAAGAAGGGGCCTGCTGACTTCAGAGGAAAAAAAAAAATCAAAAATAAGACTGAGATATTGGCCCTCCTCAAGGCTCTGTACCTACCCCAGAAGCTCAGCATTATACACTGTCCAGGTCATCAGAAAGGAAACAGCCCCGAGGCCATAGGGAACAGGTTCGCTGATAAAACCGCCCGTGAGGCAGCTCTGGGACCCCAACTCTTGATTTTGATGGCCACTGAGGAGGGGACTCCTAAAGCAGCATCTCCAACTCTGGGATGGGAATACACGAATGAGGACTTGAACTTGATTCAGAAACTGGGGGCATCATATGATGCTGCCCACGACAAATGGACTTACCTAGAAAAGACTATTGTACCTCAAAAGATTACAGCCCTCCTCATTAAGCAACTTCACAGGCTAACCCACATGAGTGCTCAGAAGATGAATACTCTACTAGAACAAAAGGAAACAGAACATCTTTTTCTAAACAAAGGTTCAATCCTAAAAGAAGTTGCAAACACTTGCAAAGTGTGTGCTCAGGTAAATGCTGGACAAGCCCAGATGGCCCTTGTGTCTCGCCTGAGGGGACACCAACCCGGGGCTTGTTGGGAGCTCGACTTCACTGAGGTAAAACCGGGTATGTATGGTTACAAATATCTCCTAGTTTTTGTAGACACTTTTTCAGGATGGGTAGAAGCATTTCCCACCAAGCATGAAACCGCCAGAGTGGTAACCAAGAAATTGCTAGATGATATCTTTCCTCGGTATGGAATGCCACAGGCACTCGGGTCAGACAATGGACCCGCCTTTGTCTCCCAGGTAAGTCAGTCAGTGGCCAAGGCACTGGGGATCAATTGGAAGTTACATTGTGCATACAGACCCCAAAGTTCAGGTCAGGTAGAAAGGATAAATAGAACAATTAAGGAGGCTTTATCTAAATTAACGCTTGCAACTGGCTCAAAGGATTGGGTACAACTCCTACCCCTGGCCCTCTACAAGGCCCAGAACACCCCAGGCCCTCATGGCCTAACCCCCTTTGAAATCCTCTATGGCAGTCCCCCGCCAGCTGTCACTTTCATGCTTACAGAAATTTCTAATTTTACTGATACCCCCACCCTACAGGCTCACTTGAAGGCCCTACAGTTGGTACACCAGGAAGTTTGGAAACCTCTAGCAGCTGCCTATAAAGAGGCAACTAATAAACCGCTAATCCCCCATTCATTCCAGATAGGGGACTCGGTTTGGGTCCGTCGACATCAGACCAAGAATCTGGAACCTCGCTGGAAAGGACCTTACACTGTGCTCCTGACAACTCCCACGGCCTTAAAAGTAGATGGAATTGCCACTTGGATCCACACCTCCCACGTCAAGGCTGCCCTGACAGAGTACCCAGACAGCACACCACCAAACCTCGCATCATGGAAAGCACATCACACTCCAAATCCCCTAAAGATAAGACTCTCTCGATCTTAACATGCCTCTTCTTAACTTTCAGTTTTGTGAGTAACGTCTCTGCTAGTCCTCACCTTCCCTTATCTTTGACTTGGCTAGTCATTTCTGAGGGAGGACAAATTATTTGGTCTAATACCTCCCCTGCCCCATTATGGACATGGTGGCCCTCCTTAACCCCCAATCTGTGCGCCTTGACTGCCCATAGAAAACCTTTTAAAGAGACTTTAAAAAAAGACTCACCGGAAAAGACACAACCCTCCTGTTAGCCCAGGATGTTACTCCAAACCTGCCAGACAGTTGTTAAACTCCACTCTATATGTTTGCCCCCAACATGCCCAGGCATCAGACTGTGGAACTAGAGTGGACTATTATTGTAAAAACTGGGGATGTAAAACCACTGGAAATGTATACTGGCAACCCAAATCCTCCTGGGATTTTATTACTGTAACTCGCCTAAATCAGGGTAACAAGATGCTTCTAAACATTACTTTCACTTCTCCCGGCAAGGCAGATAGGACATGGCTCAAAGGCCATACTTGGGGGGTCCATCTTTACATAGATGGGCCAGACCCAGGTTTCCTCCTCACCATTAAGCTCCAATTATCAACTGACATAAGTCCAATAGGCCCCAACCCAGTTCTACCAGATCAAAAACCTATCCCCGACTCCCACTTTCCTTGGCCCCGCCTTCTAAACCTACCAATGTTATAATTCCCCCTCCTAAAAGACCAACCACTCATCCCTATAAACCCCAGGGAACAGGTAATCGACTCTTTAGTCTAATACAGGGGGCCTATCTCTCCTTGAATCCCTCTAACAGTAATTATGCCCAAGACTGCTGGCTCTGTTTAACTGCTAGCCCTCCTTACTATGAGGGTATAGCCTTACCAGGAAACTACCAACTCCACTAACATTCCTACTCGATGTCTTGCTGTTGCGTCTCATAAATTAACTCTTGCAGAAGTAACTGGCCAGGGCTCCTGTATCGGGACCATACCCACTACTCTTCAACATTTATGTAACAAAACCACTCCTGTGTCCCCTGGAGCTTACTACTTAGAATCTCCAAATGGATCCTATTGGGCCTGTAATACAGGACTGACTCCTTGCGTTTCTGCTACTGTCCTTAATTCTACTGCTGATTACTGTGTTCTAGTCCAGTTATGGCCACGCATTACCTACCATAGATCAGAATTCATTCTTCAGGTATTTGAAAACAGACCTAGGTGGGAGCCCATAACCCTTACCATCGCCCTCCTTTTGGGAGCAGGAGGAATCTTAGCGGGGATAGGAACTGGAACAACTGCCCTGGTACACTCTGAGCAGACCCGAGCCCTACAAGAAGCGATAACCACAGACTTACAGGCCATAGAAAAATCTATTTCTGCTCTAGAAACTTCCCTTACTTCCCTTTCAGAGGTAGTATTGCAAAATAGAAGAGGCCTAGACTTGTTGTTTCTAAAAGAAGGGGGCCTCTGTGCTGCCCTTAAGGAAGAATGCTGTTTTTATGCTGACCACACGGGCATAGTCCGGGAATCTATGGAAATGCTCACTGAAAGACTAGCCCAGAGGCAGAGATTGCTAGAGTCACGACCGGGCTGGTTCAAAAGTTGGTTTCATAAATCCCCTTGGTTCACCACCCTCCTATCCACTCTCCTGGGTCCTTTGCTCATTCTTGTGCTCCTATTAACCTTTGGTCCATGTATTCTCAACAGGCTGGTACAGTTTATACGAGACAGGCTCTCAGTTATCCAGGCGTTCGTCCTCACTAGTCAGTATCAGTCATTAAGCCAAAATGACATAGGATTATAAGTAAAAGATTTTACTCAGTACCAAGAGAAATGGGGGAATGTAAAACCCATGGAAAAATACCAGGAGCCCAAAACAGCCCCCCAGATGCAGACAGGCAGACAACCTTGTGACCATAGCATGACCATTAACCCCGCCTAATGTACTATAGATAACCCTGTCAGGATGTTTCCGAGAAGAAAACAAAAAAAGGGATCCCCACCGACTCCAAGTCTATTAATAAGTAACCAGTAACCAGTGCTGGGACTGAAATCATGCTTCTGCTTCTGTAAACCTGCTTCTGCTCTCCCTAACTCTATAAAAAGAGACCCTTCCCCTTGCCTGGCGCGCTCAGCCTCTCAAAGGACTGGAGTGCCTGCAGGCGCCTGTGTGAACAATAAAGCTGCCTCTTGCCTTTGCATCCAGTGGCTCAGTCTTGGTTCTTGGGCGTGGGTCTCCCACCACGGAAGATTCCTCCTCCCCCGGGAATCTTACACTGGATGCTATGGAAGAGTAGCTCCACACTCTGGCTTGGCTATAAAACACTTCATTGATGTAGGAGCTAATGTTATAGATGAAGATTATAGAGGAAATGTTGGTGTATTGTTTAATTTTGGGAAAAAGAAGTTTGAAGTAAAACAGGATGATTGGATTGAACAGCTTATTTGTGAATGGATTTTTTTATCCAGAAATAGAAGAAGTTCAAGTGCAGGATGACACAGAACAGTGTTCAGGAAGTTTTGGTCCCACTGGGAAGAATTAAAAGTTTGGGCAAGAATAGAAAATGAAAAAATGAATAGCTTTTTCTTAAACATGAAGAGAGTTCATTTAAAGTGTTTTGGTGTTAACATTTTTAAATGTAATAGCCTAACTGGATTTTGTTCTGGTGAAGGAAAGGATACCTTTGTTAGGATCATAGAACAGCTTTGTGTTTTCTATAATTTACAGCTGCATATGAATCTGTGGGATGTAATGCAAACATTTTTTTTAGTATTCAATGCTTTCAAATTTAAACCAAGTGTATCATCCTAGATTTCTTAAATTGCATTATTTAAACCCCTTTGGCAACTTATTTTGCTTTATAGTTTGTGTGTTTTTTTATTCAATAAACGTAAATTCTTTTACAGATAATAATAATTACAGAAACTGAACTAACCTATCAGAGGAAGATGAGTGTAGCTTTCAGGCCTGTAACAGCACCCAGGATGCTGAGGCAATAGTGTTGCTTTGAGTTTGAGGCCAGCCTGGGCTACAGAGAGACTGAAGGCTAAACTTACTGCTTTATCTTCTTTTTTAATTTCTTTTTTTAACTTATTTATTTATTTATTTATTGTTGAGGATTTTTAAAAAATTTTTATTAACATTTTCCATGATTATAAAAAAATATCCCATGGTAATTCCCTCCCTCCCCCCCACCCAAACACACTTTCCCTTTCGAAATTCCATTCTCCATCATATTATCTCCCCATCTCAACCATTGTACTTACATATATACAATACCAACCTATTCAGTATCCTCCTCCTTTCCTTTCTCTCCCCTTTATATCTCGTTTTTAACTTATTGGCCTCTGCTACTAAGTATTGTCCTTCTCACACAGAAGCCCAATCATCTGTAGCTAGGATCCACATATGAGAGAGAACATGTGGCACTTGGCTTTCTGGGCCTGGGTTACCTCACTTAGTATAATCCTTTCCAGGTCCATCCATTTTTCTGCAAATTTCATAACTTCATTTTTCTTTACCGCTGAGTAGAACTCCATTGTATAAATGTGACACATCTTCATTATCCACTCATCAGTTGACGGACATCAAGGCTGGTTCCATTTCCCAGCTATTATAAATTGAGCAGCAATAAACATGGTAAAGCACGTACTTCTAAGGAAATGAGATGAGTCCTTAGGATATATGCCTAGGAGTGCTATAGCGGGATCATATGGTAGATCAATCTTTAGCTGTTTTAGGAACCTCCACACTGATTTCCACAATGGCTGGACCAGATTGCATTCCCACCAACAGTGTAGAAGTGTTCCTCTTTTTCCACATCCCCACCAACATTTATGTTCATTTGTTTTCATGATGGTGGCCAATCTGACAGGAGTGAGATGGAATCTCAATGTAGTTTTGATCTGCATTTCCCTGATGACTCGTGACATAGAACATTTTTTTAGATGCTTATATGCCATTCATTTTTCTTCCCTTGAGAATGCTCTATTTAGCTCCAAAGCCCATCTTTTGATTGGCTTGTTGGATTCCTTATTATTTAACTTGTTGAGTTCTTTGTATATCCTAGATATTAATCCTCTATCAGATATATAGCTGGCGAAGATTTTTTCCCATTCTGTAGGTTGCCTCTTTGCTTTCTTCACTGTGTCCTTTGCAGTGCAAAATCTTTGTAATTTCATGAGGTCCCAGTGATTAATCTGTGGTTTTACTGCCTGAGACATTGGGGTTGTATTCAGAAAGTGTTTGCCAAGACCAATATGTTGAAGGGTTTCCCCTACTTTTTCCTCTAGCAGTTTCAGAGTTTCAGGTCTGATGTTAAGGTCTTTAATCCATTTGGACTTAATTCTTGTGCATGGAGAGAGAAAAGAATCTATTTTCATCCTTCTGCTGATATGTATCCAGTTTTCCCAACACCATTTGCTGAAGAGGCTGTCTTTTCTCCAATGAGTATTTTTGGCATTTTTATCAAATATCAGGTGGCTATAGCTACTTGGGCTTACATCTGGGTCCTCTATTCTGTTTCACTGATCTACATGTCTGGTTTTGTGCCAGTACTATGCTATTTTTGTTACGATGGCTCTGTAGTATACGTTAAAATCCAGTATGGTGATACCACCAGCCTTATTTTTGTTGCTCAGTATTATTTTAGATATTCGAGGTTTTTTGTCATTCCAAATGAATTTTTGGATTGTTTTTTTTTTTTTATTTCCATGAAGAATGCCTTTGGAATTTTGATAGGGATTGCATTAAATGTGTAGATTGCTTTAGGTAAGATTGCCATTTTCACAATATTGATTCTTCCAATCCAGGAACAAGGGATGTTTCTGCACTTATAGTGTCTTCTACAATTTCTTGCTTTAGTGTTTTAAAGTTCTCATTGTAGAGATTCTTTACATCCTTCGTTAGGTTTATTCCAAGGTACTTTATTTATTTGTTTATTGATTGATTCAATTGTGAATAGGATTGATTCTCTGATTTCATCCTCTGTGTGTTTTTGTTAGTATATATGGAGGCTACTGTTTTCTCTGTATTTATTTTGTATCCTGCTAGATGGCTGTAGGTTTTTATCAGCTCTAACAGTTTGCTAGTAGAGTCTTTAGGGTCCTTTATGTATAGAATCATGTCATCTGCAAATTATGATAACTTGATCTTTTCCTTTCCAATTTGTGTCCCTTTTATGTGTGTCTCTTGCCTTATTGCTATGGCTAAGACTTCCAAAACTATATTAAATGAAAGTGGGGACAGTGGACACCCTTGTCTTGTTCCTGCTTTTAGTGGAAAAGCTTCCAGTTTTTCCCCATTTAGTAATATGTTGGCTATAGGTTTGTCATAATTAGCTTTTATTATATTGAGATATGTTCCTTCTATTCCCAGTCTGTGTAGGACTTTTATCATGAAGGGATGTTGGATTTTGTCAAATGCTTTCCCTGTCTCCAATGAGATGATCATGTGATTTTTGTCCTCCAACCCGTTTATATAATGTATTACATTTATAGGTTCGCATATATTGAACCATCCCTACATCTCTGGGATAAAGCCTACTTGGTCAGGGTGAATGATCTTTTTGATATACTCTTGTATTCTGTTTGCCAATATTTTGTTGAGAACTTTTGCATCTATGTTCATGAGGGAGATTGGTCTGTAATTTTCTTTTTCTGTTCTATCTTTGGCTGGTTGTTGTATTAGGGTGACGCTGGCCTCATAGAAGGAGTTTGGTAGAATTCCTTCTTTTTCTATTTCCTGGAAAAGCTTAAGAAGCAATGGTGTTAGCTCTTCCTTGAAGGTCTGGTAAAATTCAGCAGTGAATCCATCCGGGCCTGGGCTTTTTTTAGTTGGGAGATTATTGATAACTGTTCAGATCTCCATGCTTGTTATAGGTCTATTGAAGTGATTAATCTTATCTTGATATAATTTAGGTTGGGCATATAAATCAAGGAAATCATCCATTTCTTTCAGATTTTCATACTTTGTGGAGTATATGC
This sequence comes from Jaculus jaculus, assembly GCF_020740685.1. Classification (NCBI taxonomy): domain Eukaryota; kingdom Metazoa; phylum Chordata; class Mammalia; order Rodentia; family Dipodidae; genus Jaculus; species Jaculus jaculus. The sequence continues at coordinate 39,665,140 of NC_059103.1, forward strand.
TTTTATAGTATGTCCCTATGATTTTTTGAATTTCTCTGGAATCTGTTGTGATGTTACCTTTTTTATATCTGCTTTTATTAATTTGTGTCTCTTCTCTCTTTCTTTTGGTCAGATTAGCTAAGGGTTTATCAATCTTGTTTATCCTTTGAAAGAACCAACTCTTTGTTTCATTAATTCTTTGGATTTTTTGTTGTTGTTGTTGTTTCTATTTCATTAATTTCTGTCCTAATCTTTATTATTTCTTCCTGCCTAGTGATTTTTGGTTTGCCTTGTTCTTCTTTTTCCAAGGCTTTAAGGTGAAGCATTAGGTCGTTTACTTGTGACCTTTCTAATTTCTTAATGTAGGCACTTAGGCTATAAATTTACCTCTTAGAACTGCCTTCATTGTGTCCCAGAGATTTTGGTATGTTGTGTTCTCATTATTGTTTGACTCTATAAATTTTTTGATTTCCTTCTTGATTTCTTTATTGACTCATTCATCATTTAGTAGTGTATTGTTTAGTTTCCATGATTTTGTGTATGTTCTATAGCCTTTCATGCTACTGATTTGCAGTTTAATTCCATTGTGGTCAGATAGAATGCAAGGAATTATTTCAATTTTCCTGAATTTGTTAAGATTTGCTTTGTGTCCTAATATGTGGTCTATTTTAGAGAATGTTCCATGTGCTATTGAAAAGAATGTATATTCTGCAGCCTTTATGAAATGTCCTGTATATATCTGTTAGATCCATTCCTTCTATGACCTCATTTAATCCAGATGCCTCTCTGTTTATTTTTTCCCAAGACGACCCATCAATTGATGAGAGTGGGGTGTTAAAGTCACCCACCACCACTGTGTTTGGTGTTATCTGTGACCTTAGTTCTAATAGTGTTTGTTTGATGAATTTGGGAGCCCCCATGTTAGGTGCATATATGTTTAGGATTGTAATGTCCTCCTGTTGGAGTGTTCCCTTAATCAATACAAAGTGACCTTCCTGCTTGGGTTCCGCTGTCAGCTTAAATTGGCGTGGCTGGGTCCCAGGTCTGCTGTTTGTTTGCTGGAGCTGGGCTCCGGTAATGGGGGTTAGGGAGGGAGTCGTAGCTGCTCTAGTTCTCTGGCTGTCTGTGTGTTCTTCTACCTCGTGGTCTGCTCCTGTTTCTCACAGCCGCTCTCTCTTCACATTTCTTGAGTTGCAGAGAGCTCCGGTGTGATTGGAAGCTCTCCACACCTGCTTTGTCCTGTGGCTCGAGCTGTGCCTTGCGGCTTTCTGGTGCGCTGCTGCCGCCGTAGTCGGCGGAGCTGCCAGGGCTGTTTTTGCCAGCCTTTGCGGGCTCTGGATCTCTTCTACTGCTCCACTGCCACTTCAATTTCCTATACACCTCACTTTTTAGTAAAACTGTGTATTTTGCTGGGTTTTTTTTTGGTCTTTTTCCCCCCTAGGCTGCTTTGGTGTGGTACCCACACTGCCATCTTAGTAACTTATCTGTCTTCTTTTCATTGTTCTATTTTTCTTTTATTTCTTCATGCTTTTAGTTTTGTATCTTAAGAAGTCACCTGTAAACCCAGGGTCATGTAGATTCCCTTCTGCTATCCTTGTATTTGAAATGTAATGTGGTCTGCATTGAGTTGTTCTCACAATTTCAGTTTTGGATGATTCATTTGCCAGTGTATAGAAATGTAATTGTGTTTGGGTCTCAACTGGTTGTTAGGACTAGAAGAGTTCCTAAGCCCATTTGGCTGCATTATCCAGTCAGCTACACTGGAGATGAGGGAAGTATCCTTTTCTGTAGGCAAGTTCTTAATCACTGGAAACGAAACCAAAGTGCTTTACTCATGGCCAAGGAGAAGCCTCGTTTTCATGTATTTAAAATTACCTACAAATTGAATACCAATAACCATCTTATTGGTGTTAGCACTTTCCAACAGACAGCAGGCTTTGACTTGCTCACTGTCCACTCCTATCCTCTACATAACACGGTAAATGAACAGGGAGTTTCCTACAAACTGGTCTGCTGTCAGTTAACTTACCTCAGTGGTTACTGTGAGAAGCCACATAATGGTACTTACAGCAGATGCCTGGGTGTGGTGCCAGATCCAAGATTGGGGTGTCATAGCACCTTCCTTGAATAGTCTTCCCCCACATGATGATTTTCGTACAACCTGCAGATTATTACATCAACCTCATTTTCCTTCTAAGTTAAATCAGCAGAAAAATGGTGGAAGTCTAGCAGGCTAATGTACAGCCAAATTGTTTAACTTGTGAAAAAGTTATCAGAGTTTAGAGTTAATGAGCCCCAATATCACTGGCAGAATTATTTTAGTTTGAGCCATTTTCCCAGACCCCTGAATATAACTGTAGGAAATGTATAACTAATTTTTGAAGAAAAAAAAAGGCAGACAGAATGATAAAGCTCTTAACTGGGAATTTTGCATTCAAGTTTAAACTCTGTCCTTTTACTAACAAGAAGAACTGAATAAACAAACTTAAGAGATTAAAAAAAAGAAATATGAAAATCTACTTTCTTAAATAATGGCACATCCAGAAGCCATAGATTGTTACCAGAAAATTTTCAGTGCCTGGAATGAGATACCTTCCAGTGAGTCATTGGCCAGGGAGGTCCCTGTGGCTCCAAAACATTATAGGCTATTACCAAAGCCCTTGGTTCCCCATGAGAAAGAGATGGTAAGACCCTATTGCTGAAGACTTCACATGCCTGAGCTGCAAAGTCACTGAAAAATCAAGTTGTTACTGAGAAGAAAACCTTCTCCCTGTAGCCCAGCTAATGAAAGCTGGAAAAAGCTGCACTGTATGTTGTCTTATGGGAGACAGAAGTCATCAGCAGTGAAAACAGTGGACACTGGAAACCTCAAGTTTGGCCAGACAGGCCAAATGACTGAACAAGTGCAATAGTGGTATGTCTGCTCTGGGGGAAACCAACTGCTCTCTAATTGGACTGAAGGCCCATTCTATGGAAGAGAATACATGCCTGATACTGAAAACCTAATCAAAGGCCTATGGCAGGGGAGGTCATGATCCTTAGGGGTATAAAGCCTGCTCTTGTCTGGATAAATTCATGTATTACTCTCACTAAATTGTCCTGAAAGCACTACACTTAATGTTCATACTCATATATTAATACTACTCTCACTTCTGGTTAGAGAAACTTCTCTTTTCAGATGGCGATGACCACTGGCATGACCCACAAGGCAACATAGTGCTGAGAAGAAGGGAATGAGGAGTGTCCAGCACTGAAACCTCTCACACCCTCCAATTCTCAGGGTCCATTGAGGAAGAGGTGGCAGAAAGAATGTAAGAGCCAAAGGAAGGGTATCACTCCTCACATACAACCGTCTGGACAGAATTTGGCCTCTATATCCAAGACCTCACAGTGCCTAGCAATGCCCACACAAGACCCTCATAATAGGGGGATAAGACGATGACATCAAATCAAAAGAGAGACTAATGGAGAGAGGGAGGGGATATGACAGAAAGCAGAGTTATGAAGGAGAAAGTTGGGGAGGGGAGGGAAATACCATGGTTTTTTGTCTATAACTATAGAAGTTGTCGATAAAAATACATATATATTTAAAACAAAAACAAAAAAAAAAAGAATATGGCCATTCAGTTATTGCAATAAACAGGCTGTATTTCAGGAGTGGAAGCATAAAAGGAGACATCCAGCCCCTGTTATTTGGCTGGCTTTCCTTTTCATCCCCTGCCCCCTTGTTTCTCAAGTTGACATAGCAGCTGTAAGAAAATTAGGTTTATGAGTGTTAGTTGTGGAGGCATGGTAACCCTCTGTTGCCACAGGATGAGGGATTATGACCATTCTGAATTCTTTTTTAATTTGTTTATATTTTGTTTATATTTTGTTATTTGACAGAGAGAGAGAAAGAGAGAGAGGATATGCCAGGGGCTCTATCCACTGAAAACAAACTCAAGATGTATTGAGAGCTATAGAAAGCATTATGGGGCTGGCAAGATGGCTCAGCAGATAAGGCCCTTGCCTGCAAAGCCTAAGGACCTGTGTTTGATTCTCCAGTACCCACATAAAGCCAGGTGCATAAGGTGGCGCATGCATCTGGAATTTGTTTGCAATGGCAGGATGCCCTGGTGCACTCATTCTCTCTATCTGCCTCTTTCTTTCCTTCTTTCTTTCTTTCTTTCTTTCTTCCTTCCTTTCTTTCTTTTTTCTTTCATAAATAAGAAAATAAATAAATACATTAGGAAAGGACCTGTCAGTGGGAGGAGCATGTGCCACTGCATATGTTATTCCAAAAAATCCATGACTCTGCCAGTTCCTGTCTGTGTGGTGACTATGTCAGTCAGGAATTGATCAAGCTCCCCTTTATGCCCTTGAGGTGGCCCTGAACTCAGCCTCAGGTTATTAGGGTACTCACTGATCCTGACATTGGGACAGTCCGTTTCTGGCCAAATACCATCAGGCCAAATGAAGGTCTGGGTCCAGTGATTTCCTTGGACCATTGCAAGAGCCCCAGATGGGTGTCACTAGAGGAGGATCTTATTCCTGTTCAGAGCTGTGGGAGTGCAATCTGTGCTCTGGCAGGGTTCATGTTTGATGCTTTTGGTGTTTCCTCGCTGCAGTTTTTCTCTCTGCTTAGATGTATGGAAGTGAGCAGTTTCTTCTGCCATTGATGGAACTTCCTCTGCATTTGTAATCTTGAAATAAATCCCTTCCTCCCATAACCTGTGTCTGGTTGGATGATCATCTCAGCATTATGGAGCTGACTACAATAGCTGGTTTAAAGATTAAGCAAGATCATTTAATATTAGGTGCATGAAGGGACAGGAGGAAGGGCATGGCCTCAGGCATAAAACCACTCTTTATCTGGTCTTAAGAATGTGGCCATTTTGTTGCTGCAATAAACAGGCAGGATTTCAGGAGTTAGAAGCATAGAAGGAGGCATCTTCTGTTACTTGGCCAGCTTTCTGACTCATGCCAGTATGCCGAAGTAGGATGGCTCATGGAGAGTGAATGTGGAGTGCAAAGTAAGGTAGTGCTTCTCACCCATTCTGCTATACAAACATAAATCTTTTTTAAGATTTTCTTTTTTTTATTTATTAATTAGAAACAGAAAGAGAGAGAGAGAGAGAGAGAGAGAGAGAGAATGGGCATGCCAGGGCTTTTAGCCACTGTAAACGAATTCCAGATGCTTGCGCCCCCTTGTGCATCTGGCTTACGTGGGACCTGCAGAATTGAACCTGGGTCCTTAGGCTTTGCAGGCATGTGCCTTAACCACTAAGCAATCTCTCCAGCCCCCTAAACATTAATCTTCTGAGGAAACTATTGATGCAAGCTCTATTGTACCTTGTTAATACATTTATTAGTAACTCCTGAGCTGCTGACTCCTGAGTACAACTGGCACTTTCTTGGAAGGGTGGGAGGTGGTGCTTCAGTGATCCTACCCACTGTTTGCAAAAAGGTTCTATTTTGTCAGGCATGGTGGCTCAAACCTTTAATCTCAGTGCTTGGGAGGCAGAGAGAGAAAGAGATAAAATGGATGCCAGAAACGGTTTAGAGTTTATGGTTTGGCCTGGGACTAGCTGTTGACATCCCTTAGTTCATTCAAGCTTTGACTCCATGTGTCTATAATTAAAAGATGTGGAGAAAATTCCTAGATCTTCCCTTCCTGCATTTCCATCAAATAGATAGACCTGGGGAACTATGTGGACCAACACACAAGATTCCTTCTATCCATCATTAGCAAAAAGATAGGAGTTGAGGCAGGGAGTAATTCCAGACACACATGTAAACCAAGAAGCAGGGGATACCAGGAGAGAGCCTTAGTGATCCTCCATATCAGCCTTGAGTAAAATAATATCAGTACATGAGTTCCAATAGGGGAACTTATGTTTCAGTTGTCAGCTAAAACCAAGGAAGCTAAGCACAAGAACATTAACTTAAGCATGGTACAAACAAACAAACAAACAAAAAAAGAGACAAAAAGCAATATTTCATTAACATGGTACATATAACAGTCTTATCTTTATTGACAACTTCCATGATTATAGACAATAAGGCAATAATCCATGGTAATTCCCTCCCCCCACTTTACCCTTTGCAACTGCACTCTCCATCATAACCCTTCCCCATCTCAATCAGTCTCTCTTTTATTTAGATGTCATCATATTTTCCTCTTATTATGATGGTCTTGTGTAGGTAGTATCAGGCACTGTGAGGTCATGGATATATACAGGGCATTTTGTATCTGGAAGAGCACATTGTAAGGAGTCCTACCCTTCCTTTGTCTCTTACATTCTTTCCACCACCTCTTCTGCAAAGCACCTTGTGCCTTGAAAGGTGTGATAAATATATTTCAGTGCTGAGCACTCATCTGTCATGTCTTCTCAGCATTATGGTGCCTGATGTGTCATCCCAAGGTCACTACCATCTGAAAAGAGAAGCTTCTCTAACCTAAAGTGAGAGTAGCATAAATATATGGGTAAGAACATAAAGAGAAATGGTTACCGGGCAGTTTGGTGAACATAGTGTATACATTTAGGCAGACAGCAGCAGACTTTAAACTCCTAGGGCTCATTACTTCCCCTGCCATAGGTTTTCAGTATCAGGTATGTATGCCCTGTGATGGAGCAGACCTCCAGTCCAATTAGAGGGCAATTGGTTTCCCCCATAACAGATATGCCACTATTGCACTTGTTGTCTCATTTGGCCTGACTGGCCAAATTTAAGACTTGCAGTGTCCACTGTTGATTATCTCCACTGGTGATTTCTCTCTCTACCATGGAACTACATGCAGCATAGCTTTTTCTAGCTTTCAGTCAGCTAATCTATAGGAAGAAGGTTTTCTGCTCAGCTACAGCAGGATTTTTCAGTGATCTTGCAGTCTAACTATGTGGAGTCTTCAGTAATAGGGTCATACCATCTATTCCTGAAGGGAAACCTAGAGCCTCGGCAGTGGCCTGTAATGTTTTGGGGCATCAGGGACCTCCCTGGCCAACAACTAACTGGAAGGTATCCCATCCCTGGCACTGAAACTTTTCTAGTAACAACTAATGTCTTCTGGGTGTACCATTGTCCCAAAAAGTAGATTTACATGGGACTTATTCATACCCTCTTAGATTTTGATTAGCCTCCCTGCCACCTTTCCTTTACTCAGTTTCTTCCCCTGACCTCACTTAGGCCTATCCACCCCCAGTAATCTGTTCTTCTACTTACATATATACAATACCATCTTCTTAAGGCCCCCTTTCATCCCTTTCTATTCCCTTTATTTCCCCCTTTTAGCATACTGGCCTCTGCTACTGAGTTTTATTCCAACTCACTTAGAAGTCCAGAACTTTGTAGCTAGAATCCACATATGAGAAAGAGCATGTGACTTTGGCTTTCTGGGCCTGGGTTACCTCACTAAGTATAATCCTTTCCAGATCCATCCATTCTCCTTCAAATTTCATTTTTCTTTACTGCTAAATAGAACTCCATTGTGTAAATGTACCACATTTTCATTATCCACTCATCAGTTGAGGGACATCTAGGCTGGTTCCACTTCCTAGCTATTGTGACTAGAGCAGCAATAAACATGGTTGTGCAAGTATCTCTAAGGTATTGGAAAAATCTTTAGGATATATGCCTAGGAGTGGTATAGTTGGGTCATATGGTAGATCTTATTTTTAGCTAGGTCAAGAACCTCCACACTGATTTCCACAATGGCTGTACCAGATTACATTCCCACCAACAGTGTAGAAGGGTTCCTCGTTTTTTGCATCCTCACCAACATTTATTGCCATTTGTTTTCTTGACAGGAGTGAGACAGAATCACAAGGTAGTTTTAATTTGCATTTCTCTGATGGCAAAGGATGTAGAACACTTTTTAGATGTTTATATGTCATCTGTATTTTTTCTTTAGAGAATTATTTTTTATATATTTTATTTCTTTATTTGAGAGGAAGAGAGAGCGAGAAATAGAGAGGATGGGTGCACCAGGGCCTGTAACCACTGCAAACAAACTCCAGATGGATGTGCCACCTTGTGCATCTGGCTTACTTGGGTCTTAGGGAATCAAATTGGGGTCTTTAGGCTTCACAAATGCCTAAACCACTAAGCCATTTCCCCAGCCCTGGAGAATTCTTTATATAGTTCCATAGCCCATTTTTCTTTCTTTCTTTTTTTTTTTGATGATTTTGTTTTTATTTATTTATTTATTTATTTATTTATTTATTTATTTATTTATTAGAGTCAGAGAGAGGGAGAGAGTGAGAATGGCCACACCAGGGTCTCTGACCACTGCAGACAAACTCCAGATGCATGTGCCACCATGTGCATCTGGCTTATGTGAAACCTAGAGAATTTAACCTGGGTACTTAGGCTTCACAGGCATGAGCCTTAACTGCTAAGCCATCTCTCCAGCTCCCATAGCCCATTTTTTAATTAAGTTGTTTGATTTATTATTATTTAGTTTTTTGAGTTCTTCATATATCGTGGATATTAGTCCTCTGTCAGATGTGTAGCTGGCAAAGATTTTCTCCCATTCTGCAGGTTGCCTCTTTGCTCTATTCACAGTGTCCTTTGCTGTTCAAAAACTTTGTAATTTCATGAGGTCCCAGTGAATAATTACTGGTTTTGTTTCCTGAGTAACTGGGGTTATATTCAGAAAATCTTTGACTATACCAATATGTTGCAGTGCTTCCTCTACTTTTTCTTTTGTCAGGTTCACAGTTTCAGTCTGATGTTAAGATCTTTGATCCATTTGGACTTAATTCTTGTGCATGGAGAAGATAAGGATCTATTTTCATCCTTCCTCAGATACATATCCAGTTTTCCCAGCACCATTTGTTGAAAGAGGCTGTCTTTTCTCCAATGAGTATTTTTGGCATTTTTGTAGATCAGGTGGCTGTAGCTGCCCTGACTTACATTGGGTCCTTTATTCTCTTCCATTGATCTACCTATCTGTTTTGTGCCAGTACCATGCTGTTTTTGTTACTATGGCTCTGTAATATAGTTTAAAATTGGGTATGGTGATACCACCAACCTTATTTTTGTTGCTCAAAATTGTTTTAGATATTTGAGGGGTTTTTTGGTGCTTCCAAGTTAATTTTAGTATTGTTTGTTCTATTTCTGTGAAGAATGCCATTGGAATTTTGATAGGGATTGCATTAAATGTGTAGATTGCATTTGGTAAGATTTCCATTTTCATAATATTTATTCTCCCAACCCAAGAACAAGGGATATCTTTCCATTTCCTAGTGTCTACTGAAATTTCTGAGTGTTTTAAAGTTTTCATTGCAGAGATCCTTCACTTCTTTGGTTAGGTTTATTCCAAGATACTTTCCTATATTTTTGATGCATTTATGAATGGGAGTGATTCTCTGATTTCATCCTCTGTGTGTTTGTAATTAGCATATAGGAAGGCTACAGATCTCTATGCATTTATTTCATATCCTACTACATTGCTGTAAGTGTTTACCAGTTCTAACTGTTTGCTGGTAGGGTCTTTAGGATCCTTTATGTATAGAAATATATCATCTGCAAATAATGATAATTTGATCTCTTCCTTTCCAATTTGTATCCCTTTTATGTGTGTCTCTTGCCAAGGCTCAGTTGGCTCCTGCTGCCTTCCCCTTTATGTTTCTGGATTTTGCAAGGAGGCTAATATGAGTGGAAAATCCCTTCACTGTGTTTCTGCTCCTGCCACTCTGTGCCAGCCAGCCATTTAGCCTGGCAGGCATGCATGCAGGTCAACGTGGATCAGGGCTGCAGGCCCTCAGCCAGATTCTGGCCTGTTTCCTCCTTTCTTGAAGATCTTGGTCTCTCCTGCTTCTCTGCTGTGTTTGATAACTTGTACACCTTCACTTTTTGGTAGAAGAGTATATTTTGTTATGTTTCTTTTTATTTCCTTCCCTAGGCTGCTTTGGTGTGGCTAGCATGCTGCCATCTTACCCAGAAGTCCAACAGTCTTATCTTAAGAGGATCTTGGTGGTCCTCAGGTTTGTGGATAGTCCAGAGTTCATCTGGACCCCCAACTATGGTGAAGGGCTCAAGGCTCAAGGTTACCAGGACTGCATCTCTTTACCCAGAGCAAGTCTCCAGGCTCAAATGGAGATGGTAGCAGTTCTAAGTTAGGTTCCTCATGGGCCTCCAGACCAGGGGATGAATATGCTAGAGAGCCTGAAGGGACTAGAGAAGGTTATTATTAGTAATTACTGACAGATATTCTTCCCCCAGTTTAGGGAGTATAAGGGGAGGTCTTCCATAGAGAATTTAAAGGGAGTAAATGCCTTCTTATAAGAAGTACATCTTACCCTTAAGAGGGCAGCGGAAAGGAGACTCCCCCAACCTCTGCCAGCTTCTAAAATCAGTTTGGTTAATATTTCTTTAAGAGTTCTATTCACCCTTTCCACATGCCCTGAGCTCTGTGGCTTATAGGCACAATGAAGGTGCCATTTTATTCCTAAGACTATGTCTATTAATTGAGCGACATGGGCTGTGAAATCCAGGCCATGGAAGGACCCCAGGGGTAGGGGAAGGCCAAATCTGGGGGCTTTGTGCTGTAACAGTTTCTTCACTGTTATTTGAACAGTCTCAGTCTCTGTAGGAAATGCTTCTGTCCACTCTGAGAAAGTATCCACCATTACCAGTAAATACTTACAATGAAGTCCAGGATAATTTCAGTAAAATCAATTTCCCAATGCTCACCTGGGAGGCTTCTTCTGAATCTTACCTCAGCTCCCACCAGTGGGGGTCTGCATTGGCTTACTTGTTTATAGGTGATGCATTTTCGCAACTAGATCTTTGGTTATTGAGCCTAGGTCGGGATGTAGAAGCATTGCCTAAGTAATTCAGTCAATTTTGTGGGGTCCAAAAGGGTACCCTCATGAATATTCTTGAGCAATGTATGTCCTGAAGCCCATGGAGGAAGGTCCTTTCATACAGAAACTTCTTCCAACCAGAAGGCATTATTTCCACCTGGAGTGTGTCCCCCAGTTTTTACATCTCTTTCTGTGTAGTCAGGTCAGTTGGGAAGCTCAAAAGGAAGGGACATCCCTAGAACCTCAAGGAGCCCCACAGGTTTTAGGATGGCTTCTCTGGCTTCTTGGTCTGTTATCTGATTCCCCAGTGCTTCTTGGTGACTCCCTCCTTGGTAGCCTGAGAAATGGATAATAGCTACTGGTTTAGGGAGACAAGTGGCCTCAAGCAGGGGAAATATCTCTTGAATATTTTTAATTTTTTGTACCTCAAATGTAAGCAGACCACATTCTCAGTAGAGGGCCCATATACGTGTGCCATGGCAAAGTCATAATGGCTGTCAGTGTACACATTTATGACTGCTATTTTTTTTTTTTTAAGTTTTCTGAGGTAGGGTCTCACTCTAGTTCAGGCTGAGCTGGAATTCACCATGTAGTCTCAAGGTGGCCTCAAACTCGTGGCAATCCTCCTACCTCTGCCTCCCAAGATCTGGGATTATTATTATGATGATGATGATGATGTTTTTTTCATGTCTCAAAGCATGAGTCAATGCTATCAGTTCAACCTTGTGAGCAGAAGTCCCATGTCCAAGGGCTTGAGTCTATACTGACTTTTCCAATGTTACCAGTGTCGCCCCCTGCATACCTAATTCCAGTGGAAATGAAACTGGAACCATCAGTGAACAATGCCTCATAGGGATTGTCTCATGGGATGTCTGTGAGGCCAGGCTGGAGACCCTGGATGGTTTTGAGGCTTCCAAGGCAGCTGTAAATCAGTTCCTCAAGATTATCATCAGACAGGAGGGTGGCCAGGTAAAAAGCATTCATCTTTGAGAATCTGATGTTTGGTTGGTTTAAAAGCAGGGCTTGATAACTAGTTTACTCCTCACTTTTAGTGTGACCATGGGCTCCAGAGGAGCTGGTGGTAAGGATTCCCAGTGCTATAAGTCCTGTTCACTCAACTGTAAAACTTTAAGGGCTCTCTGCTACTGTTTTGGGCACTTGTTCTTCCAATGTACTGCCTCTTTACAGTAAGAGCACTGATCTATATCTAACTGTAGTCTTTTATCTGGCAGGGCTACCTTTGAAATCATGGTTTTTGGCTTCTTGGCGGTTTGTAGGATGACTCCTGGAGAGCCACCACCATGATCCTGGTGATCTTCTCAGCCTGCTTATCCTCAGGCATGTCTCTGTTATTAAAGACCCATCTAGCTATCTTCACGGATTCTGACAAGAACTTTCCCTCAAATCCTTCCTGCTTTTGCAGTTTTTTCCTAATGTCTGGGGCCAACTAAGAAACAAAAGGAGATTCAGAGCTCTCCTATTTTCAGGAGCTCCAGGGTTTATAGGAGTGCATGTCCTCTAGGCCTGCAGGAGGCGTTCAGGGAGAGCCACAGGGTACTCATCAGGTTCCTGCACAACCTCACTAACCTTGAACAAATTTGCAGGTTTCTGTGCCCTAGCTTAGATGCCCATTAGCAGAAGCCAGCAGTAATTGTCAAGAGCCTATTTACCTTGGCCTGAATTATGGTCCCAGATTGGGCGGGTGAGAGGTAAGGTCCTTTCCAGATGGATGATGTCCTTGGTGGGGGTTCCATCCAGTCTCCTAGCATATCTTTGATCTCCCCTGTGGATGTGGTACCACTCCACTGCTGTGAAAAGAGCCTACAAAAGCTGGTGACATTTTTTCCAAGTAGGCTGATGTGTATAAAAAAAGTAGTCTCAAGGAAGGCAATGAGACCTTGGGGTTTTTCAGAAAAGGAAGTGTTCTGTTGTCTCTAACTGTAAAGAACACTGGTAGAAAATGGGACATAGTTCATGAAGGGGGCTCCATTCCCAGGGTCCTAACACAAGGGTAGAAGTGGGGCTGAGGGTGTCCCAGGGGGCTTATAAGAAGACCTGCTTCTGGTATGTGGTACAATCACAAGCAGCAGTGAGTTGCAGGCACACAGTGAATCAGGGTCTGAAGGGCGATGACTCTGGTAAGAAGGAGAATAGGAGAGGAGTTCATTGTCAGGGGAATCCTCTGGTAGGACTGGCTTGGGGGTTCCTGGGGGGGCTGGTCCTTAGGTTTAATGGAAAGAAGTATCTTTTTTTTTAATTATTTATTTATTTATTTGAGAGCAACAGACACAGAGAGAAAGACAGGTAGAGGGAGAGAGAGAGAATGGGTGCACCAGGGCTTCCAGCCTCTGCAAACGAACTCCAGACGCGTGCGCCCCCTTGTGCATCTGGCTAACGTGGGTCCTGGGAAATTGAGCCTCGAACCGGGGTCCTTAGGCTTCACAGGCAAGCGCTTAACCGCTAAGCCATCTCTCCAGCCTGGAAAGAAGTATCTTAAAGGTGGGTTTAAGACATTTCTTATCACATTTCCAAAACCAAGTGGGTTTTTCAGTAACCACCTCAATCCAAGTCAATAGATAAGGAAACTGGTCAGGTGTCCAGGTCACCCAAGGATGACCCATTCAACTCGATATACAGTTGGGAGGTCAAAGGTTCCTTCTGGCATCCATCCAACATCAAAGGACAGCCAGTCTAAGTTGCAGGACTTCCTAAGGGAGAAGGTGGCACAGTGTTGCCCAAGTCAGAGGCTCTTTGTTGGAAATGAAAAGTTAGTTAAGAATAATTGTAAGGGACTAGACGTGGAATTTGTCTGCCCCATGGTGGAGTTTTCAATTTCCATAGGTGGCTTCCTAGGAAACCCCCCCCAAAAAAAATTAGACACAGAGTGACAAAACAAACACAGAACAAAAGGACAAAGACAAGTGGCCACACCAAACTGAAGCAGACAGACCAGGAGTCAGGGCGACATCTCACTACTGCCCGGATTCAGGAAGTAGTGCTGTGTCCAGCCTTCCACTGAATCCGCCTTACCTCCGGAGACTTTTCAGACCAGATGACTCTCTGCTCATGGTGTTGGTATCTCCTGACTGCCACTCCTTCCTGCCAGGGCCTGGGGAAAGTCTCTGGGGCTAAGGAATGTCTCTCAGCAACTGCCCTCTAGGGCCTCCACTCCATAGTCATAGTAGAGTCCTAAGAGATCAAGACATTGTGAGACCAAATTCAGGGGCCAGTTTAACAATAAGAATATAATGTCTTGCTGGGGCCTCCAAAATGTAGCGAGTCTCAGACCAGAAATCAAGTTCAAGACCATCCAATAAGGATTTTTAAAGGAGAGTCTTTATTAGCCAGCCAGTGACTGTCCCCTCCCAGCAAGCTACTGAAGAGGAAAGCAGCCCTGTCCTGCTGTTAATGTGAGTTTTAAAGGTGAAATCCACATTCCTTTACAATGATCTGCAAAACCCCAGCCACCACCCTCCCACAATTGTCTTTAGCAAGAGCAAGCAAGCATGAATACAAAAGCAGAATTTTTACAGTCAGTACCAGCTATGAAGCACATACCAGATATCAGGTCATCTTGACCTCAGGATGAGAGCAAAACACAAGATGCCTTCCTGGAACCATATCCTCATTCTTGTAATTAATGCTCTGTGTTAGTCTTTAATCTTCTACGGTTCCTTGAGAATGTCAAGATGGCTGAGTGGCCTAAGATGGCTTTCCTTTGGTTAATTCACCAGAGGTTGTTTCAATACCAGTGTCCCTTATCTTGTCCTCAAAAAGCAGCTCTGAGAGCTTCTGGCCAGAAATAATGGCTCAGGCACTTCCACCTTCCATGGGTTTTCAAACTTCCTAAACTTCACTGGGATTCCTGATGTAAACTGTGTCCTGGCTCCTGTTAGTAAACTCTTAGATGGAAAGAGCTATCTGTTTTGGTCCTCCATTATAAAACCAGAGATGGAGGTACACCTAAACTTACTACCTTCCTGGGTGTAAGGTAAGTGAAAGAGAAAGCACACCAGACTTGATGTCAACAGAGACTGTTTATTGAAGCACAGGGAGGAGACACAGCTTCCCCTTGGGATTGAGGCTGAAGCCCTGAGCTGGGGACAGGGTCAAGCTTATAAGGGTACAGCTTGAAGGACCAGACAGGAGCCAGGTGCAGTCTGGGGGGAGCAGATAAGTAACTGAGTACCAGTATCTGTTTGTGGTTTTTCTGTTCCTCGAGGCCTTCTGGGTTTAGGGGAGTTTTAGTCCTTCAATGATTCTACCCCTTCTCCTCCTCTTTTTTTCTCTCTGCCTTGCCTTTTGCTGAGGCTTTCTTACAGTACTTAACAGCTCCATTCTGTTCAACTGAGACCAGATCTCTCTGGGCAGGGTCCAGGGCCCCATTGCTTTCTTTCTGATTTACTTCCAGAGTTTAAGCCTACCACAGTCCTCCCCAGACAGTCCCTTCATACCCTCTGCACCAGACAGAGGTCTGGAATATCTTTGCCCCAAATCTTCCCCAGACCCTCAACCCCCATATAAGCATAAAAGTCCAAATGCCTCATTTTTTTTTATTACAATAGTGTCTGGCCAAATTACAAATCAGACTTTGATTAATTCCTGCTAGCCTAAAAAGGACATGTTCAAATTCCAAAATTTTAAAGATTTTGATAACTTCAAAAACCAGAATGGCTAATCCCACATATTCAAACTCATTTCTCCCCTCTTTCTTTTCAATCTTTAATATAAGAGGTCAGTACTGACTGTTTTTGAAACAACCAAATCCAACCCAAAAGTCTGATTCGTCACCCCAATCCAAAGAGTTTAGATAAGGCATTTACTTCTCAGAATTGAGCTGCACAACTGAGACTTTGATTTCCCTAGGACCCTGCCAGGGGTCTGTGCTCAATCTCCCTAGGGCCCAACCAGGGGTCTTTGTCCATCCCCCTACCGTGGGAGGTCCCCATCTCCAAGCAGCCTTAAGCCAGGCCTTAGGCCAAAATGGGATGTCTTTCTTGGTACTTTTTGGGGATGTTTGAAAAACTCTGGAAAAAAAAAATTTGTTTCACATTGAAAGAATACCAAATATCTAGTGTTTCTAGCTTATATTAGTTCAGATGGAGTATAATAGATGTGTCTATAAGACATGTAAATATACCAGGACTTCCAGTGAAGAGACAGATGTTGCACTTCCCTCTGAAACTGCAGCAGGGGAGAGTACTCTGATGTTAGCTGAGAAGAGTTCTGAAACTCTGAGCCTGACCCCTTTGGACAATATATAACTACCTTATCGCAAGAGACAGCTGCCTGTACTTAATCTTATTTGACAGAACTCTGTATACTCATGGATGTAAATCTCTCCCTTCTCTAGGCACAGAATTCAAACAAATGATTATAAAAGGTATATAACTCCAGCACAATCTGAGTTCAGGCCTTCTGTCAGGGTTTTGGCATTAGCCAGCAGAGGTCCATGTGTGAATAAAGGTTCTCTCTCTGTCTCGCCCTCTCTCTCTCTCTCTTTCTCTCTCTCTCTGAAGCAGATTTTGCCTGAGTATTCTTATTGACTCATTAATTCCTATAACATCAGACAACATTCGTCTTGGAGAACAAGTGAGACTTGGCATATATATAAAACATGAAAAATGGGTAAATACCACTTGATTCCAAAGATAGTCCATTGGCCTGCCTCACTAAAAAAGAAGTCTAAAAGTCAGATATCAATCCCTGACCCCTCTCTCCATTTCTTCTTTTCTGCTTTTCCTCCCTTCCTTTGCTGCAGCTACCGCACCCCCTCACTGTGCTACAGCCGTCCTTCCCCTCCCTCTCCCACGCAGCTCTTAAGGACATCTCCTACCACTCTCCTGTCACTCTCAGCCTTTTGTCCTAACATTTGGTACTCTCTTCTCCACAATGTGGACCTTCATTAACAGTGGTCATATAAGGTGTTCTTTGTGACATCAGCTTAGAAAGAAAGAAAGAAAGAAAGAAAGAAAGAAAGAAAGAAAGAAAGAAAGAAAGAAAGAAAGAAAGAGAGAAAGAAAGAAAGAAGGGGTGTTGCTTTTTAATTCTAAACTGTTTGCAATCTGCAATGTTTACTGCTGATTGCTGATATGAAAACATTGGCTCAGAACGAGTGCTCATACAAATTTAAACATATCAAATTGACTTAAGTCCTCATTAATTTGAAGTACAACTAAAATCTCAAAAAGGATGTCTCCCTAAGCCAGGCGTGATGGCACACACTTTTAATACCAGCACTAGGGAGGCAGAGGTATGAGGATCACTATGAGTTTGAGGCCACCCTGAGACTACATAGTGAAGTTCAGGTCAGCCTGGGGTAGAACAAAACCCTACCTCAAAAAAATTTTTAAAAAAGACATCTTTTTAATCATGTTCTTTGTTGTGTCTAACACTGGCCAGCCATGACATGTCATGTGTTCTGTTTCATATAGTCTGACTTTATGTGTAACTAAATTATAATCAGTGATTGTTCTAGTGCTTATGGGCATTAAGTGTTCAGATGTTCATAGATATATTCTTTTTTTTAATATTTTTTGTTTATTTATTTATCTGAGAGTGACAGACAGAGACAGGAAGAGGCAGATAGAGATAGAGAGAGAGAGAGAGAATATGGGAGTGCCAGGGCCTCCAGCCACTGCAAGTGAACTCCAGATGCATGCGCCCCCTTGTGCATCTGGCTAATGTGGGTCCTGGGGAATCAAGCCTTGAACCGGGGTCCTTAGGCTTCACAGGCAAGTGCTTAACCACTAAGCCATCTCTCTAGCCCCAATAGATATATTCTTTTTTTTTTTTTTTTTTTTTTTGGTTTTTTGAGGTAGGGTCTCACTCTGGGCCAGGCTGACCTGGAATTAACTCTGTCATCTCAGGGTGGCCTTGAACTCATGGCAATCCTCCTACCTCTGCCTCCCGAGTGCTGGGATTAAAGGCGTGCGCCACCACGCCCGGCTTCCGATAGATATATTCTTAAATGATGTTAAATTGCTAAGAACAGGTTTATAATATATTTAAAATAAGTTATTTCTGGACTTTTGTCTTTATGCTAATTCATGACAGACATGTTTATAAACTAAAGGGTTTTTTGTTTGTTTGGTTTTGGTTTTTGAGGTAGGGTCTCACTCTAACCCAGGCTGACCTGGAATTGTCTATGTAGTCTCAGGGTGGCCCCAAACTTATAGTGATCCTCCTACTTCTGCCTCCCAAGTGCTGGGATTAAAGGCATGTGCCACCATACCCATCTTATTCACTAAAGGTTAATCCTGCTCCTAATATTGTCTTCTGCAGTTTTATTATGACTAAAATCCTTAATCTTTAAATAAGTGATTGATTTGGATTTATAACTGTTGAAATACAATATACATGTGTTTTGTCCAACAACAGCTTCCTTGGTTCTAAGGTTGACTTATAAATGTTTAAAATAATACAGAAAAGGGCCATCAAAATTCAAATTATAAAGTGTGTTTTCAGTTAAGATAAAATGAGGTAACATAAAAAGTTATTTTAGTTGCAGACATCTCTCTGGTAATTGACCATTTTTTATGTTTCAAAATTTGTCTATATCATACTCAAGGTCTCTGTCATTAGGCCAAGGCTTTAAGCCCTGAAACTAAAAAAAACTGAGTCCTTAAAAAAAAAAATCAAGATATTTTATCTAGCTTACTTTAAGGTTATTCTTCAGTGTGACATAAGTCAAAAGTATAAGATTGACATAAATGACCTCTGGACTGTTACAGTTCTACCAGTTCACCTCAGACACCTATAACAGACTAATTCCACCTCTCTGGGCCCCTTTTGATTGTTCTCCAAGTCTAAAAGTCAACAGGAGTGGATATTCCCTCCCCAACTTTCTAAAATCTCATCTCTCTACTTCAGTTTGAAGAAGTCACATTTGAACCCATCACTTATCCCCCCGACAAAAAAAAATGAAACTTGGGGGTTGGAGAGATGGCTTAGCAGTTAAGTGCTCAGCTGTGAAGACTAAGGACCCCGATTCGAGGCTTGATTCCCCAGGACCCACATTAGCCAGATGCACAAGGGGGCACACACATCTGGAGTTCATTTGCAGTGGCTGGAAGACCTGGTGCACCCATTCTCTCTCTCTCACTCTTTCTCTCTCTGTCACTCTCAAACCAATAAAAATAAACAAAAAAAATTTTTTTAAGATTTATTAAAAAAAAGTAAAACTGACTTCCAGTTTAGATGGTGGCATAGGTACCATGCCAAAGCAGCCTACGGGGGAAAAAGACCAAAACAACTCAGAAAAATACACATTTTTACTAAAAAGTGAGGTGTATAGGAAATTGAAGCAGCAGTGGAGAAGTAGAAGAGATCCAGAGCAACCAGAGCCCGCACAGGCTGGCAAAAGCAGCCCCGGCATGTCCGTCGACTGCGGTGGTGGCGGTAGTGTACCAGAAAGCTGCCAGGCTTGCCTTGAGCCACAGGAAAAGCCAGGTGAGGGGAGCTTCACACTGGAGCTCTCCACAAACTCTAGAAACATGAAGGGAGAGCAGCAGTGAGCAACAGAGGAGCAGATCACAAGGTAGAAGAACACGTGGAACAGTGAGAGAACCAGAGCAGCTGCTGCTCCCTACCTTCCCCCACTGCCTGTGCCCAGCTCCAGCGAATAGAGCACCAGTCTCGGGACCTGGCCACACCAACTTGAGCCAACAGTGGGACCCAAGCAGGAGCAGAGTCCGGCAGCAACATCAGTGGCTCTGACAACGGCAACAGTGGCCCCAGCAGTGGCAAATCCAGTAGCAGCAGCTTCAGCAGCAGCAGCATGACAGCTATAGCAGCAGCAGCAGTGGTGGATCCAGCAGCAGCAGCTTCAGCAGCAGCGGCAACAGACCCAGCAGTGGCAGCAGCAGCAGCAATAGTGGTTCCAGCAGCAGGGGTGCTGATCTGCAGGGCCACATTTGCCAGGCTCAGTTTGCCCTGCAGGAAAAGCCAGTGCCCAACTCCAGAAATCAGAACAGTAGCCCAACGACCCAGGCAGCAACTTGACTAAGACCAAAATCACCCAGAAAGGTAACTGGGATTGCACCAGGGAAGGGTCTCACTTGGTCACAAGCTGACTTGGATCCCTCAACAGATCAGAAATCTTAACCTCTTTGTTGATAGAGGATCTGGTTGTTATAATAACTACTCTTGCATAAATACTCGGTGCTGATTTTGATTCAATGTGTACAGTGTTTAGTTCAATTTCAGAATCTACCTGTATTTTATTCCACTCAGCCTACTTGAATACTCCCATAGCAGAGAAACTCAACCCCTAGGAACTCCTTTGTAGATACTCTGAGAGCCTTAAGAGCCACACTTAACACCTTAACCTCCTGCCCTGAAGATATATAACATCAAATCAATTGATACAGCTAAGAATACTGAGCTAGCTAGAAAATCCAAGCATTAACTTAATCCAAGATGCAAAAATATATACATTATAACACAAGAAACACTAAAAAGCAAGACAATATAAATCCACCTAAAAGTATTAATGCATCAGAAATGACCTTCAGTGAGAACAAGTTAGAGTAAATGCCTAAGATTTCAAAAGAATGATTGTAAATATGTTCAAAGAAGTCACAGAACAAATCAAAGGAATCAAAGAGGGAAATCAAAGGATTCAAAGAGGAATCAAAGAAGACACAGGACATAAATTTAATGAAATAAAGCAGGCAATACAAAACATAAATAAGGAAATAGAAATAATACAGGAAAACCAGTCAGAATTACTAGCAATGAAAAATACAGTTAATGAAATAAAAAACTGTAGAAAATCTCACCAGTAGAATGAATGAAGGAGAGGACAGAATATCTAAGCTAGAAGACCAGGTGGCAGATCTAATACAGTCCAACAAAGAGAAAGACAAACTTATAGAAAAGTATGAGTGGGAATTTCAAAATATTTGGGATACAATGAAAACATCAAATATAAGAATTCAGGGCAGAGTAGAAGGAGAAGAATTCCACTCAAAGGCATAGAGGCATCTTCAACAAAATCATAGAAGAAAACTTCCCCCAAATTGAAAAAGAGGTACCAAGGCAGATACAAGAAGCCTTTAGAACCCCAGAGAGAGAAAACCAGGAAAGAACCTCTCCTCGCCATATTATAATCAAACTACCAAACCCACAAACCAAGGAAAAAATATTGAAAGCAGCTAGAGAGAAAAATCAAGTTACCTACAAAGGCAAGCCCATAAGGATTACAGCAGATTATTCCACACAAACTTTAAAAGCCAGAAGGAGCCGGGCATGGTAGCGCACGCCTTTAATCCCAGCACTCAGGAGGAAAAGGTATGAGGATTGCCATGAGTTCAAGGCCACCCTGACATAACAGAGTTAATTCCAGGTCAGCCTGGACCAGAGTGAGACCCTACCTCGAAAAACCAAAAAAAAAAAAAAAAAAAAAAAGAAAGAAAACCCAGAAGTGCTTGGAGTGATGTATTCCAAGTTCTGAAAGATAACAACTGTCAACCAAAGTTACTTTATCCTGCAAAGCTACCCATTCAAATAGATGGAGAAATAAGGATATTCCATGACAAAAGCAGGTTAAAGGAGTATTTGAAGACAAAACCAGCTCTACAGAAAATCCTTGATAGAATCCTCCATGCTGAAGAAAAGGAAAAGCACACATATAAGGAACCTGAAAAAAACACGCAATACTCGAATACTAGTTAACACAAGAGAGCAAAGGTAGAACCAGAACCACACACAAAAAAATGGCAAACATAAATACACACCTGTCAATAATATCTCTTAATATCAACAGCCTCAATTCCCCAACCAAAAGACATAAGTTTGCAGACTGGGTTAAAAAGCAGGATCCTACAATTTGTTGTCACCAAGAAACTCACCTTTCTACAAAGGATAGACATTATCTTAAGGTGAAAGGTTGGAAAACGGTGTTTCATGCAAATGGGCCTAGAAAACAAGCAGGGGTTGCTATCTGAATATCTGACAAGGTAGACTTCATTCCAATGTTAGTCAAGAAACATAAGGAAGATCACTTTATATTGATTAAGGGCACACTCCAACAGGAGGACATTACAATCCTAAACATATATGCACCTAACATGGGTGCTCCCAAATTCGTCAAACAAACACTACTAGAACTAAGGTCACAGATAACACCAAACACAGTGGTGGTGGGTGACTTTAACTCCCCACTCTCATCAATTGACAGGTCATCCTGGGAAAAAATAAACAGAGAGGCATCTGGATTAAATGAGGTCATAGAAGGAATGGACCTAACAAATATATACAGGACATTTCATCCAAATACTACAGAATATACATTGTTTTCAGTAGCACATGGAACATTCTCTAAAACTGACCATATATTAAGACACAAAGCAAGTCTTAACAAATTCAGGAAAATCTAAATAATTCCTTGCATTCTATCTGAACACAATGGAATTAAACTACAAATCAGTAGCAAGAAAGGCTATAGAGCATACACAAAAGCATGGAAACCAAACAATACACTACTAAATGATGAATGGATCTATGAAGAAATCAAGAGGAAATCAAACAATTTATAGAGTCAAACGATAATGAGAACACAACATATCAAAATCTCTGGGACACAATGAGGCAGTTCTAAGAGGTAAATTTATAGCCTAAGTGCCTATATTAAGAAATTAGAAAGGTCACAAGGAAATGAACTAATGCTTCACCTTAAAGCCTTGGAGAAAGAAGAACAAGGCAAACCAAAAATCAGTAGACTGGAAGAAATAATAAAGATAAGGGCAGGAATTAATGAAATACAAACAAAAAAAATATCCAAAGACTTGATGAAACAAAGAGTTGGTTCTTTGAAAAGATAAACAAGATTGATAAACCCTTAGCAAATCTCACCAAAAGAAAGAGAGAAGAAACACAAATTAATAAAATCAGAGATGAACAAGGTAACATCACAACAGATTCCAGAGAAATTCAAAAAGTCATAGGGACATACTATAAAAGCATATACTCCACAAAGTATGAAAATCTGAAAGAAATGGATGATTTCCTTGATTTACATGACCTACCTAAATTAAATCAAAATGAGATTAATCACTTAAATAGACCTATAACAAACATGGAGATCTGAACATTTATCAATAATCTCCCAACTAAAAACAGCCCAGACCCAGATGGATTCACTGCTGAATTTTACCAGACCTTCAAGGAAGAGCTAACACCATTGCTTCTTAAGCTTTTCCAGGAAATAGAAAAAGAAGGAATTCTACCAAACTCCTTCTATGAGGCCAGCATCACCTTGATACCAAAACCAGCCAAAGATAGAACAAAAAAAGAAAATTACAGACCAATCTCCCTCATGAACATAGATGCAAAAATTCTCAACAAAATATTGGCAAACAGAACACAAGAATATATCAAAAAGATCATTCACCCTGACCAAGTAGGTTTTATCCCAGAGATGTAGGGATGGTTCAATATACGCAAATCTATAAATGTAATACATTATATAAATGGATTGAAGGACAAAAATGACATGATCATCTCATTAGATGCAGAGAAAGTGTTTGACAAAATCCAACATCCCTTTATGATAAAAGTCCTACAGAGACTGGGAATAGAAGGAACATATCTCAATATAATAAAAGCTATTTATGACAAGCCTACAGCCAACATATTACTAAATGGGGAAAAACTAGAAGCTTTTCCACTAAAATCAGGAACAAGACAAGGGTGTCAACTGTCCCCACTTTGATTTAATATAGTTTTGGGAGTGTTAGCCGTAGCAATAAGGCAAGAGACATACATAAAAATGATATAAATTGGAAAGGAAGAGATCAAGTTATCATAATTTGCAGATGACAATATTCTATACATAATGGACCCTAAAGACTCTATCAGCAAACTGTTAGAGCTGATCAAAACCTACAGCCATGTAGCAGGATACAAAATAAACACACAGAAATCAGTAGCCTTCATATATGCTAACAACAAACACACAGAGGAGGAAATCAGAGAAACACTCCCATTCACAATTGCATCAGAGGAGATCGGGCGCATTCAGGGTTGTATGGCTGTAGACGTATCAGAAAAATAAAGTAGGTTGGAATAAACCTATCGAAGGAAGTAAAGAAACTCTACAATGAGAACTTTAGAACACTCAAGCAAGAAATTGTAGAAGACACTTCAAAGTGGAGAAACATCCCTTGTGCCTGGATTGGAAGAATCGATATTGTGAAAATGGCAATCTTACCAAAGGCAATCTACACATTTAATGCAATCCACATCAAAATTACAAAGGCATTCTTCACGGAAATAGAAAAAACAATCTAAAAATTCATTTAGAATCACAAAATAACCTCGAATATCTAAAATAATACTGAGCAACAAAAATAAGGCTGGTGGTATCACCATACCTGATTTCAACCTATACTACAGAACCATCGTAACAAAAATAGCATAGTACTGGCACAAAACCAGACATGTAGATCAGTGGAACAGAATGGAGGACCCAGATGTAAGTCCAGGTAGGTATAGTCACCTGATATTCGATAAAAATGCCAAAAATACTCATTGGAGAAAAGACAGCCTCTTCAGCAAATGGTGTTGGGAAAACTGGATATATATCAGCAGAAGGATGAAAACAGATTCTTCTCTCTCCCCGTGCACAAGAATTAATTCCAAATGGATTAAAGACCTTAACATCAGGCCTGAAATTCTGAAACTGCTAGAGGAAAAAGTAGGGGAAACCCTTCAACATATTGTTCTTGGCAAAGACTCTCTGAATACAACCCCAATTGCTCAGGCAATAAAACCACAGATTAATAACTGGGACCTCATGAAATTAAACAGTTTTTGCACGGCAAAGGACACAGTGAAGAAAGCAAAGAGGCAACCTACAGAATGGGAAATAAATCTTCTCCAGCTATATATCTGATAGAGGATTAATATCTAGGATATACAAAGAACACAAAAAAGTTAAATAATAAGGAATCAAGCCAATCAAAAGATGGGCTTTGGAGCTAAATAGAGCATTCTCAAAGGAAGAAATATGAATAGCATATAAGCATCTAAAAAAATGTTCTACGTCACTAGTCATCAGGGAAATGCAGATTAAAACTACATTGAGATTCCATCTCACTCCTGTCAGATTGGCTACCATCATGAAAACAAATGATCATAAATGTTGGTGGGGATGTGGAAAAAGAAGAACCCTTCTACACTGCTGGTGGGAATGCAATCTGGTCCAGCCATTGTGGAAAACAGGGTGGAGGTTCCTAAAACAGCTAAAGATTGATCTACCATATGACCCAGCTATAGCACTCCTAGGCATATATCCAAAGGACTCATCTCATTTCCTTAGAAGTACATGCTCAACCATGTTTATTGCTGCTCAATTTATAATAGCTGGGAAATAGAACCAGCCTAGATGCCCCTCAACTGATGAGTCGATACTGAAGGTGTGGCACATTGATACAATGGAGTTCTACTCAGCAGTAAAGAAAAATGAAATTATGAAATTTGCAGAAAAATGGATGGGCCTGGAAAGGATTATACTAAGTGAGGTAACCCAGGCCCAGAAAGCCAAGTGCCACATGTTCTCTCTCATATGTGGATCCTAGCTATAGATGATTGGGCTTCTCTGTGAGAAGGAAAATACTTAGTAGCATAGGCCAGTGAGTTAAAAAGGAGATACAGGACTGGAGAGATGGCTTAGCGGTTAAACGCTTGCCTGTGAAGCCTAAGGACCCCGGTTGAAGGCTCGGTTCCCCAGGTCCCACGTTAGCCAGATGCACAAGGGGGCGCACGTGTCTGGAGTTCGTTTGCAGAGGCTGGAAGCCCTGGCGCGCCCATTCTCTCTCTCTCTCCCTCTATCTGTCTTTCTCTCTGTGTCTGTCTCTCTCAAATAAATAAATAAATAAAAATTTTTTAAAAAATGAGATATAAAGGGGAGAGAAAGGAAGGGAGGAGGATACTTAATAGGTTGGTATTGTATATATGTAAGTACAATGATTGAGATGGGGAGGTAATATGATGGAGAATGGAATTTCAAAAGGGAAAGTACAGGGGGAGAGAGGAAGGGTATTACCATGGGATATTTTTTATAATCATGGAAAATGTTAATAAAAATTGTGAAAAGTAAAAAAAATAAAATAAAACTTGGGGTCTTTCTACTGACATTGCACTGGGAGGCCATTAAAATACAGATCCAATTTCCTTTGTCCCTGATAACATTAAATGTGAAAATGCTAGTGCATTTTGAGTAGAGGTCTGTTTTTCAATAGGATATAGAATATATAATATGTGTTAATAAATTCAAAGGGTCATAAAAAGATTGTTTAATCTCTTATTGAGATAATTAACTTATGTCCAATGCTGAACTTACATGTTTTCCATCTTTTGCTAAAGCTGTTGTTTTGTTTACAACAATAGGTTTCTTAAGTGTTCTACTCTTATATGTTTTCATATTGGGGAAAATTTTTATTTTTTTGCTACAAACTTACTGTAATATGAAAAAAACTGAGCCTAATTATATAAAATTTCACTGTGCCTTTAAAATTAATCAAACTTTAAACTTTTTGAGTCCAACATACTTTCATTAGCTGTTCTAAAGCTAAGAACTTTTGATCTCTGGACCAAGTAAGTAAAATCCATAAGCCTTCTAGCATATTAAGGACTTATAAAACCCTTTAAATCTTAAAATTAAACTTCAAAATTAGTTAATTTATTAATCTCTTATCATGTTTAAATTTAAAATTAAGATGTTTTGGGCTGGAGAGATGGCTTAGAGGTTAAGCGTTTGCCTGTGAAGCCTAAGGACCCCGGTTCGAGGCTCGGTTCCCCAGATCCCATGTTAGCCAGATGCACAAGGGGGCGCACGCGTCTGGAGTTCGTTTGCAGAGGCTGGAAGCCCTGGTACACCCATTCCCTCTTTCTCCCTCTATCTGTCTTTCTCTCTGTGTCTGTCACTCTCAAATAAATAAATAAATAAATAATTTTTAAAATTAAGATGTTTCAAATATTGCTTCAACACAAGTTTCTTGTACTTCTTACCTTACCTTAGCCAAATCTTTATATTTCCAGAAATTCTAATTAACTCTCTATTGTAAGCTTTATGAATGACCACACCATGCACTCTGAGGCAGGAAGAGTTTTTTATTGGGGTGTGAGCTGCTGGGCTGTCTCACAGGAGGAGAGAGACCAACCAACCTGAGTGTGGATGGTTTGGGTTTTTATAGTTTTTCTTTTTGGAAGGGAGATACAGAAGACAAAAGCACTGAGGAATTCTGAGAGAACAGGGCCCAAACGGAGAGACTAATTATTCAGGGTGGCAGGGACCAAACTGAGAAGGTAATCAGAGAATGGATTGCCATCAGTAGAGGAGCCAGGTTGTCACTAAGATATGGTCAGCAGGAAACTGTGGCTGGCATTCTTAGGTCAGGGGAGTAAGAGTTAGGCAATATGAACATCTAAAGTTTCATTAGTCAGGCTGTTATAGATCGCTTCTTCTCTCCTGATCCCATTTTGGGGCTCTTATCCTACCCAACAGCTCCTAAAGTTAACAATTCCTTCGTTCTTACCTACCACGCATGCTATTATTTTTCAACCTTAGATATAATATTGATGTCACCTGTAAATGTCATGTCATGTACAAAAGATCCATATATAGGGCTGGAGAGATGGCTTAGCGGTTAAGTGCTTACCTGTGAAGCCTAAGGACCCCGGTTCGAGGCTCGGTTCCCCAGGTCCCACGTCAGCCAGATGCACAAGGGGGCACACGTGTCTGGAGTTCGTTTGCAGAGGCTGGACGCCCTGGTGCACCCATTCCAAAACATATTGTCATTAAGACTCTAAACATTGACACCAAAGAGAAAATACTAAAAGCAGCTAGGGAAAAACAGCACACCACTTTCAAAGGTAACCCCATCAGGGACTTCCGGTTAAGATGGCAGCGTAGGTACCACACCAAAGCAGCCTAGGGGGGAAAAAGACCAAAAAAACTCAGCAAAATACACACTTTTACTAAAAAGTGAGGTGTATAGGAAATTGAGGCAGCAGCGGAGAAGTAGAAGAGTTATAGAGCATCCAGAGCCTGCACAGGCTGGAACAGCGGCTCCGGGGCAGCTCGGCCAACCGCCGCAGCCGCAGCGCGGCAGAAAGCCGCCGGACTCTCGGCTCGAGCCGCAGGACAAGCCAGGTGCGGGATTTTCCCCTCACCCCGCGCTCTCCGCAACTCGGGAAACGTGAGGGGAGAGCGGCAGCGAGCAACGGAGGGAGGAGCAGACCGCGAGGTAGAAGCACACGTGGAACAGCGATACAACCAGAGCAGCCGTGGCTCCCTCCCCTCTCCCACCGCCTGAACCCAGCTCCAGCGAACACAGCAGCGGCCCGGGACCGGCCACGCCAACTGGGCTGACAGCAGGACCCAAGCAGGAGCAGAGTTCGGCAGCAACTTCAGCGGCTCCAGCACCGGTACCAGCGGCCCCAGCAGCAGCGGACCCAGGAGTGGGAGATCCCGCAGCAGCGGCTTCGGGGGGAGCAGCAGCGGTGGACACGGCAGCGGTGGTGGCTCCGGCTCAGTTTGCCCCATAGGAAAAGCAAGTGCCCAGCTCCAGAAATCAGAACAGCAGCCCTACGACCCAGGCAGCAACTTGACTGAGACCACAATCACCCAAGGTAACTGGGATTGCACCAGGGAAGGGTCTCACTTGGTCACAAGCTGACTTGGATACCTCAACAGACCAGAAATCTAAACCTCTTTGTGGATAGAGGATCTGGTCATTATAATAACTACTCTTGCACACATACTCGGGGCTGTTTTTGATTGAATGTGTACAGTGTTTAGTTAAATTTTAGAATCTACCAGTATTTTATTCCACTCAGCCTGCTTGAATACTCCTATAGCAGGGAAACTCAACCCCTAAAAACATCTTTGTAGATACTCTGAGAGTCTTAAGAGCCACACCTAATACCTTAAGGTCCTACCCTGAAAATATATTACATCAAATCAATTGATACAGCTAAGAATACACAGCTAGCTAGAAAATCCAAGCATTAACTTAATCCAAGATGCAAAAATATATACATTATAACACAAGAAACACTAAAAAGCAAGACGATATAAATCCACCTAAAAGTATTAATGCATCAGAAATGTCCTCCAGTGAGAAAGAGTTAGAGGAAATGCCTGAGAAACAGTTCAAAAGAATAATTATAAATATGTTCAAAGAGGTCAAAGAACACATGAAAACAATCAAAGAAGAAATCAAAGAGGAAATCAAAGAGGAAATCAAAGGAATCAAAGAAGAGGCAGGACACCAATTTAATGAAATAAAGAAGGCAATACAACACATAAATAAAGAAATAGAAATAATAAAGAAAAACCAGTCAGAATTACTAGCAATGAAGAACACAGTTAATGAAATAAAAAACTCTGTAGAAAATCTCACCAGTAGGATGGATGAGGGAGAGGACAGAATATCTAAGCTGGAAGATCAGGTGGCAGACCTAATGCAGTCCAACAAAGAGAAAGACAAACTTATAGAAAAGTATGAGTGGGAATTTCAAGATATTCGGACACTATGAAAAGATCCAATATAAGAATTCAGGGCATAGTAGAAGGAGAAGAATTCCACTCCAGAGGCATAGTAGGCATCTTCAACAAAATCATAGAGGAAAATTTTCCCCAAATTGGGAAAGAGGTGCCAATACAGATACAGGAAGCCTTTAGAATCCCAGCCAGACAAAACCCTAAAAGAAACTCTCCTCGCCACATTATACTCAAACTTCCAAACACACAAACCAAAGAAAAAATATTGAAAGCAGTTAGAGAGAAAAATCAAGTTACCTACAAAAGCAAGCCCATTAGGATTACAGCAGATTATTCAACACAAACTTTTAAAGCCAGAAGGGCATGGAGTGATATACTCCAAGTTCTGAAAGATAACAACTGTCAATCAAGGTTACTTTATCCTGCAAAGTTATCCATCCAAATAGATGGAGAAATAAAGACATTCCATGACAAAAGCAGGTTAAAGGAATATCTGAAGACAAAACCAGCTCTACAGAAAATATTTGATAGAATCCTCCATGCTGAACAAAAGGAAAAGCACACATATAAGGAACCTAGAAAAAACCAGCCATACTCAAATACCAGTTAACAGAAGAGAGCACAGGTAGAACAAGTAACACACACACACACACACAAATGGCAAACATAAATACACACCTTTCAATAATATCTCTTAATATCAACGGTCTCAATGCCCCAACGAAAAGACATAGATTTGCAGACTGGGTTAAAAAGCAGGATCCTACAATTTGTTGTCTTCAAGAAACTCACCTTTCTACAAAGGATAGACATTATCTTAGGGTGAAAGGTTGGAAGACGGTGTTTCAAGCAAATGGGCCTAGAAAACAAGCAGGGGTTGCTATC
The DNA here is from genome assembly GCF_020740685.1 of Jaculus jaculus. Classification (NCBI taxonomy): domain Eukaryota; kingdom Metazoa; phylum Chordata; class Mammalia; order Rodentia; family Dipodidae; genus Jaculus; species Jaculus jaculus. The sequence goes on from NC_059103.1 coordinate 39,695,302, forward strand.
CTAATATCAGACAGGGTGGACTTTAGTCCGAAGTTAGTCAAAAAAGATAAGGAAGGTCACTTTATATTGATTAAGGGCACACTCCAACAGGAGGACATTACAATCCTAAACATATATGCACCTAACATGGGGGCTCCCAAATTCGTCAAACAAACACTATTAGAACTAAGGTCACAGATAACACCAAACACGGTGGTGGTGGGTGACTTTAACACCCCACTCTCATCAATTGACAGGTCGTCCAGGGAAAGAATAAACAGAGAGGCATCTGGACTAAATGAGGTCATAGAAGGAATGGACCTAACAGATATATACAGGACATTTCATCCAAAGGCTGCAGAATATACATTCTTTTCAGCAGCACATGGAACATTCTCTAAAATAGACCATATATTAGGACACAAAGCAAATCTTAAAAAATTCAGGAAAATTGAAATAATTCCTTGCATTCTATCTGACCACAATGGAAATAAACTACAAATCAGTAGCAAGAAAGGCTATAGAGCATACACAAAATCATGGAAACTAAACAATACACTACTAAATGATGAGTGGGTCAATGAAGAAATCAAAAAGGAAATCAAAAAATTTATAGAGTCAAATGATAATGAGAACACAACATACCAAAATCTCTGGGACACAATGAAGGCAGTTCTAAGAGGTAAATTTATAGCCTTAAGTGCCTATATTAAGAAATTAGAAAGGTCGCAAGTAAACGACCTAATGCTTCGCCTTAAAGCCTTGGAAAAAGAAGAACAAGGCAAACCAAAAAGTAGTAGACGGGAAGAAATAATAAAGATTAGGGCAGAAATTAATGAAATAGAAACAAAAAGAACAATCCAAAGAACTAATGAAACAAAGAGTTGGTTCTTTGAAAGGATAAACAAGATTGATAAACCCTTAGCAAATCTGACCAAAAGAAAGAGAGAAGAGACACAAATTAATAAAATCAGAGATGAACAAGGTAACATCACAACAGATTCCAGAGAAATTCAAAAAATTATAGGGACATACTATAAAAGCATATACTCCACAAAGTATGAAAATCTGAAAGAAATGGATGATTTCCTTGATCTATATGACCTACCTAAATTAAATCAAAATGAGATTAATCACTTAAATAGACCTATAACAAACATGGAGATCCGAGCAGTTATCAATAATCTCCCAACTAAAAAAAGCCCAGGCCCGGATGGATTCACTGCTGAATTTTACCAGACTTTTAAGGAAGAGCTAACACCATTGCTTCTTAAGCTTTTCCAGGAAATAGAAAAAGAAGGAATCCTACCAAACTCCTTCTATGAGGCCAGCATCACCCTGATACCAAAACGAGGCAAAGATAGAACAAAAAAAGAAAATTACAGACCAATCTCCCTCATGAACATAGATGCAAAAATTCTCAACAAAATATTGGCAAACAGAATACAAGAGTATATCAAAAAGATCATTCACCCTGACCAAGTAGGCTTTATCCCAGAGATGCAGGGATGGTTCAACATACGCAAATCTATAAATGTAATACATTACATAAACGGGTTGAAGGACAAAAATCACATGATCATCTCATTAGATGCAGAGAAAGCATTTGACAAAATCCAACATCCCTTCATGATAAAAGTCCTACAGAGACTGGGAATAGAAGGAACATATCTCAATATAATAAAGGCTATTTATGACAAGCCTACAGCCAACATATTACTAAATGGGGAAAAACTGGAAGCTTTTCCACTAAAATCAGGAACAAGACAAGGGTGTCCACGGTCTCCACTTCTATTTAATATAGTTTTGGAAGTCTTAGCCATAGCAATAAGGCAAGAGACACACATAAAAGGGATACAAATTGGAAAGGAAGAAATCAAGTTATCATTATTTGCAGATGACATGATTCTATACATAAAGGACCCTAAAGACTCTACTAACAAGCTGTTAGAGCTGATCAAAACCTACAGCAATGTAGCAGGATACAAAATAAATACACAGAAATCAGTAGCCTTCGTATATGCTAACAACAAACACACAGAGGATGAAATCAGAGAATCACTCCCATTCACAATTGCATCAAAAAAAATAAAATACCTTGGAATAAACCTAACTAAGGAAGTAAAGAATCTATACAATGAGAACTTTAAGACACTCAAGCGAGAAATTGCAGAAGACACTAGAAAGTGGAGAAACATCCCTTGTTCCTGGCTTGGAAGAATCAATATCGTGAAAATGGCAATCTTACCTAAAGCAATCTACACATTTAATGCAATCCCTATCAAAATTCCAAAGGCTTTCTTCATGGAAATAGAAAAAACAATCCAAAAATTCATTTGGAATCATAAAAAACCTCGATTATCTAAAATAATACTGAGCAACAAAAAAGAGGCTGGTGGTATCACCATACCTGATTTTAACCTATACTACAGAGCCATAGTAACAAAAACAGCATGGTACTGGCACAAAAACAGACATGTAGATCAGTGGAACAGAATAGAGGACCCAGATGTAAGCCCAAGTAGCTATAGCCACCTGATATTCGATAAAAATGCCAAAAATACTCATTGGAGAAGAGACAGCCTCTTCAGCAAATGGTGTTTTGAAAACTGGATATATATCTGCAGAAGGATGAAAATAGATTCTTCTCTCTCGCCATGCACAAGAATTAAGTCCAAATGGATTAAAGACCTTAACATCAGACCAGAAACTTTGAAACTGCTAGAGGAAAAAGTAGGGGAAACCCTTCAACATATTGGTCTTGGCAAAGACTTTCTGAATACAACCCCAATTGCTCAGGCAATAAAACCACAGATTAACCACTGGGACCTAATGAAATTACAAAGATTTTGCACTGCAAAGGACACAGTGAAAAAAGCAAAGAGGCAACCTACAGAATGGGAAAAAATCTTCGCCAGCTATATATCTGATAGAGGATTAATATCTAGGATATACAAAGAACTCAAAAAGTTAAATAATAAGGAATCAAGCAAGCCAATAAAAAATGGGCTATGGAGCTAAATAGAGAGTTCTCAAAGGAAGAAATACGAATGGCATATAAGCATCTAAAAAAATGTTCTACGTCACTAGTCATCAGGGACATGCAGATGAAAACTACATTGAGATTCCATCTCACTCCTGTCAGATTGGCCACCATCATGAAAACAAATGATCATAAATGTTGGCGGGGATGTGGAAAAAAAGGAACCCTTCTGCACTGCTGGTGGGAATGCAATCTGGTCCAGCCATTGTGGAAAACAGTGTGGAGGTTCCTAAAGCAGCTAGAGATTGATCTACCATATGACCCAGCTATAGCACTCCTAGGCATATATCCAAAGGACTCATCTTATTTCCTTAGAAGTACATGCTCAACCATGTTTATTGCTGCTCAATTTATAATAGCTGGGAAATGGAACCAGCCTAGATGTCCCTCAACAGATGAGTGGATAATGAAGATGTGGTACATTTATACAATGGAGTTCTACTCAGCGGTAAAGAAAAATGAAGTTATGAAATTTGCAGAAAAATGGATGGACCTGGAAAGTATTATACTAAGTCAGGTAACCCAGGCCCAGAAAGCCAAGCGCCACATGTTCTCCCTCATATGGGGATTCTAGCTACAGATGACTGGGCTTCTGTGTGAGAATGAAAATACTTAGTAGCAGAGGCCAGTAAGTTGAAAAGGAGACATAAAGGGTGGAGAAAGGAAGGGAGGAGGATACTTAATAGGTTGATATTGTATATATGTAATTACAATGATTGTAATGGGGAGGTAATATGATTGAGAATGGAATTTCAAACGGGAAAGTGTGGGGGTGGGGAGGGAGGGAATTACCATGGGATATATTTTATAATCATGGAAAATGTTAATAAAAATTAAAAAAAAAAATTCATATATAGATGTATCTTGACCAGATCATAACGGCTAATAGATTTAATATGATCTAGGAGTTTCTTTCCTAATGGATCCAATATGTATCACTCTCCTAAAGAGCTGCCACCTAGCCTGTTCATAAAAGCCATGTGGAACCACAGCCTGCCTGCCATGTGCACAAAATGCAGAGTGAAGTCTGGCGAATGGAGAACCAAAAACTGAGGTTCTCAGAAGCCACACCTTGTGACTAGAACTTCAACACTGAACTGTACCAATTGTGTAGAAATAAACATTACTAGTCCACAGTCAATTATATTTTTGGCTATATTAGCTTTTTAATGGCCAATAATATTATTTTTCTGTATAAGACCTGACATCTCTATGACCAACTAAAATATCTGTTGCTGTAAGTTAAAAAAATCTCAGAGCTCTACTCCCTTAAAGTTAATCCTGCCCTCTCTCTGACATGTAATTTATTCCCCTATATGATCGGGCTCCTCCACACCCACAGTTTATCCTCTTCTTTGCCTCTAGCCCAACAGATTCAGTTGTTCCTTGATAACAATTCTGAGTTCATCGACCCTTCTCTAACCTCATGTGCTTCTGTTATGGGGTCCAGTGTCACACAAGTAAGACCAACCAACTCAGAATGCTGGATAAGTGTTGGGCACTGCCAGGCACAGGCTGAAGCCTTCAGGAGATAGGCTTGAGCTACCAGGCATGGCCAAGGACCCCCAGGCTACCTGATGCCACTCCCTCTCCAAGCCTGGCACACCTGAACTTAGGCTTTGCTCCTAGCCCTGTGACCTTTGGCCAGTTGCCTAAGAAACTCCTTATCAGCCAGCAGCCTTTACGGAGCCCATTCCCCTGCGACCCTCTTCCCATCACGATGTAGTTCACCTGACTCTCTCCCTACATGCTGCACCTGATTCTCTCCCTATGTGCTGGAATGAGCATCCCTAGGCATTGGCTAGCAACCTTTGAACCCACCAATGCCCTTAGGACTCTCTTCCCACTTTCAATTGCTTATAAACCCATTTTCCTGACAAATAAACAATCCGTTCACTGAAACTGCCTCCAAAAGGTGGTCCTTTCGTCGCATTCACAGCTGCCTAAGACCCTGTTCTCCACAGTTGCCTGGGTGCCTTCAAGGAAACTCAGCCCCAAGGATCTGGGGTCCCACAGCTGGCGCCTGAACAGGGACCCTCTGAGACATGCCAGGATAGGTGAGTGCTCTCCCAGAGGGACTGTAAGACATCAGCCCATGTGGCCTTGCCTCCACATTTTTTGAGGGATGGCAGGTTTCTTTTTCTTCCTTTATTTCTCGTTCACGCCATCACAAGCAGCCAGACATGACAAACTGGCAACTGACATCTCTTGGCCAAGGCCACTCTTCAGCATTGACTAAAAGCCAGCCATCTTCTGCCTGGACCCTGACAGCCCACTAGGCATTGGCAAAGACCTTCTACCTATTTCTCTCCAACACAAAAATCTGGTAACTCAAACCTCTTAAAAACCTATAGTGAAGGTCACTAGTCTCTTAAACTTGCAGGCAAGCTTGCATCCAGACCACTGGGGAATCTCCCGTGGTGCTTTTCAGCATCAGGAATGTTGCCCTCTGGTTTTGGGGTTTCAACTCTTTTTCTATCATGAGCAATATTGTCGCCCACCAAAAGGAGTCACAGATTGGTAGATTAAGGACTGGCCCAAAAGTTAGAGTAATTAAGCTCTCCCAGAGGGAGGCCAGCTCCTTTTAGAAGGAAGTTCTCTTCTTGTGCCATTGGTCTCTGTAGCGGTCTCAATGCCCCAACGAAAAGACATAGATTTGCAGACTGGGTTAAAAAGCAGGATCCTACAATTTGTTGTCTCCAAGAAACTCACCTTTCTACAAAGGATAGACATTATCTTAGGGTGAAAGGTTGGAAGACGGTGTTTCAAGCAAATGGGCCGAGAAAACAAGCAGGGGTTGCTATCCTAATATCAGACAGGGTAGACTTTAGTCCGACATTAGTCAAGAAAGATAAGGAAGGTCACTTTATATTGATTAAGGGCACACTCCAACAGGAGGACATTACAATCCTAAACATCTATGCACCTAACATGGGGGCTCCCAAATTCGTCAAACAAACACTACTAGAACTAAGGTCACAGATAACACCAAACACAGTGGTGGTGGGTGACTTTAACTCCCCACTCTCATCAATTGACAGGTCATCCAGGGAAAGAATAAACAGAGAGGCATCTGGACTAAATGAGGTCATAGAAGGAATGGACCTAACAGATATATACAGGACATTTCATCCAAAGGCTGCAGAATATACATTCTTTTCAGCAGCACATGGAACATTCTCTAAAATAGACCATATATTAGGACACAAAGCAAATCTTAAAAAATTCAGGAAAATTGAAATAATTCCTTGCATTCTATCTGACCACAATGGAATTAAACTACAAATCAGTAGCAAGAAAGGCTATAGAGCATACACAAAATCATGGAAACTAAACAATACACTACTAAATGATGAGTGGGTCAATGAAGAAATCAAAAAGGAAATCAAAAAATTTATAGAGTCAAATGATAATGAGAACACAACATACCAAAATCTCTGGGACACAATGAAGGCAGTTCTAAGAGGTAAATTTATAGCCTTAAGTGCCTATATTAAGAAATTAGAAAGGTCGCAAGTAAACAACCTAATGCTTCGCCTTAAAGCCTTGGAAAAAGAAGAACAAGGCAAACCAAAAATTAGTAGACGGGAAGAAATAATAAAGATTAGGGCAGAAATTAATGAAATAGAAACAAAAAGAACAATCCAAAGAATTAATGAAACAAAGAGTTGGTTCTTTGAAAGGATAAACAAGATTGATAAACCCTTAGCAAATCTGACCAAAAGAAAGAGAGAAGAGACACAAATTAATAAAATCAGAGATGAACAAGGTAACATCACAACAGATTCCAGAGAAATTCAAAGTCATAGGGACATACTATAAAAGCATATACTCCACAAAGTATGAAAATCTGAAAGAAATGGATGATTTCCTTGATCTATATGACCTACCTAAATTAAATCAAAATGAGATTAATCACTTAAATAGACCTATAACAAACATGGAGATCCGAACAGTTATCAATAATCTCCCAACTAAAAAAAGCCCAGGCCCGGATGGATTCACTGCTGAATTTTACCAGACCTTCAAGGAAGAGCTAACACCATTGCTTCTTAAGCTTTTCCAGGAAATAGAAAAAGAAGGAATTCTACCAAACTCCTTCTATGAGGCCAGCATCACCCTGATACCAAAACCAGGCAAAGATAGAACAAAAAAAGAAAATTACAGACCAATCTCCCTCATGAACATAGATGCAAAAATTCTCAACAAAATATTGGCAAACATAATACAAGAGTATATCAAAAAGATCATTCACCCTGACCAAGTAGGCTTTATCCCAGAGATGCAGGGATGGTTCAACATACGCAAATCTATAAATGTAATACATTACATAAACGGGTTGAAGGACAAAAATCACATGATCATCTCATTAGATGCAGAGAAAGCATTTGACAAAATCCAACATCCCTTCATGATAAAAGTCCTACAGAGACTGGGAATAGAAGGAACATATCTCAATATAATAAAGGCTATTTATGACAAGCCTACAGCCAACATATTACTAAATGGGGAAAAACTGGAAGCTTTTCCACTAAAAGCAGGAACAAGACAAGGGTGTCCACTGTCCCCACTTCTATTTAATATAGTTTTGGAAGTCTTAGCCATAGCAATAAGGCAAGAGACACACATAAAAGGGATACAAATTGGAAAGGAAGAAATCAAGTTATCATTATTTGCAGATGACATGATTCTATACATAAAGGACCCTAAAGACTCTACTAGCAAGCTGTTAGAGCTGATCAAAACATACAGCAATGTAGCAGGATACAAAATAAATACACAGAAATCAGTAGCCTTCATATATGCTAACAACAAACACACAGAAGATGAAATCAGAGAATCACTCCCATTCACAATTGCATCAAAAAAAAATAAAATACCTTGGAATAAACCTAACCAAGGAAGTAAAGAATCTATACAATGAGAACTTTAAAACACTCAAGCGAGAAATTGCAGAAGACACTAGAAAGTGGAGAAACATCCCTTGTTCCTGGATTGGAAGAATCAATATCGTGAAAATGGCAATCTTACCTAAAGCAATCTACACATTTAATGCAATCCCTATCAAAATTCCAAAGGCTTTCTTCATGGAAATAGGAAAAACAATCCAAAAATTCATTTGGAATCACAAAAAACCTCGAATATCTAAAATAATACTGAGCAACAAAAAAGAGGCTGGTGGTATCACCATACCTGATTTTAACCTATACTACAGAGCCATAGTAACAAAAACAGCATGGTACTGGCACAAAAACAGACATGTAGATCAGTGGAACAGAATAGAGGACCCAGATGTAAGCCCAAGTAGCTATAGCCACCTGATATTCGATAAAAATGCCAAAAATACTCATTGGAGAAGAGACAGCCTCTTCAGCAAATGGTGTTTTGAAAACTGGATATATATCTGCAGAAGGATGAAAATAGATTCTTCTCTCTCGCCATGCACAAGAATTAAGTCCAAATGGATTAAAGACCTTAACATCAGACCAGAAACTTTGAAACTGCTAGAGGAAAAAGTAGGGGAAACCCTTCAACATATTGGTCTTGGCAAAGACTTTCTGAATACAACCCCAATTGCTCAGGCAATAAAACCACAGATTAACCACTGGGACCTAATGAAATTACAAAGATTTTGCACTGCAAAGGACACAGTGAAAAAAGCAAAGAGGCAACCTACAGAATGGGAAAAAATCTTCGCCAGCTATATATCTGATAGAGGATTAATATCTAGGATATACAAAGAACTCAAAAAGTTAAATAATAAGGAATCAAGCAAGCCAATAAAAAATGGGCTATGGAGCTAAATAGAGAGTTCTCAAAGGAAGAAATACGAATGGCATATAAGCATCTAAAAAAATGTTCTACGTCACTAGTCATCAGGGAAATGCAGATGAAAACTACATTGAGATTCCATCTCACTCCTGTCAGATTGGCCACCATCATGAAAACAAATGATCATAAATGTTGGCGGGGATGTGGAAAAAAAGGAACCCTTCTGCACTGCTGGTGGGAATGCAATCTGGTCCAGCCATTGTGGAAAACAGTGTGGAGGTTCCTAAAACAGCTAGAGATTGATCTACCATATGACCCAGCTATAGCGCTCCTAGTCATATATCCAAAGGACTCATCTCATTTCCTTAGAAGTACATGCTCAACCATGTTTATTGCTGCTCAATTTATAATAGCTGGGAAATGGAACCAGCCTAGATGTCCCTCAACAGATGAGTGGATAATGAAGATGTGGTACATTTATACAATGGAGTTCTACTCAGCGGTAAAGAAAAATGAAATTATGAAATTTGCAGAAAAATGGATGGACCTGGAAAGGATTATACTAAGTGAGGTACCCAGGCCCAGAAAGCCAAGCGCCACATGTTCTCTCTCATATGTGGATCCTAGCTACAGATGATTTGGCTTCTGTGTGAGAATGAAAATACTTAGTAGCAGAGGCCAGTAAGTTGAAAAGGAGACATAAAGGGTGGAGAAAGGAAGGGAGGAGGATACTTAATAGGTTGATATTGTATATATGTAATTACAATGATTGTAATGGGGAGGTAATATGATGGAGAATGGAATTTCAAACGGGAAAATGTGGGGTGGGGAGGGAGGGAATTACCATGGGATATATTTTATAATCATGGAAAATGTTAATAAAAATTAAAAAAATAAATAAAATAAATAAAATAAAATAAAATAAAAAAAAAGAAGGAAGTTCTCCAAGTCACCCCATTGACAATTTCTGGGGATCCATGTGACCCAGACCCATGGACCTGCGTAGTTTATCTGGCTAAAAAATGAACAGTTCAGGAAGTAAATTCCCCCTCACTCCCTTTTCATCTTTCAAGTTTCTCCACTAGAGCAGTGGCGAAACTGTAAGCTGACTGTACAAGCACTCCAAAGTGGCTCTGCTCTGGCGGCAGACTCAAGCAAGTGAAGATGATGATGTCTTGGCCCACACAGGTGCAATGTCTCTGCTTCCCTCCCCAGCAGCCCCAGGGGTCCCAGCAGCCCAGGTCACCTCCCTCCTTTCCCCTTTATGTAGCCAGACATGGGAGGCTCCCTTTCCTCTCCTGAAGACCATGTGCCATCCAGGCCAGCAGGAAGCCCAGCATTTTGATTGCTGTTTCTGTGCCTACCAGACCCAACCATATATCCAGCCAAATCTCTTTTTGGACCTTGTGAAGAACTTGTAGGGATTCCAGGAACTTCTGATGGTCAAATTCTGCAAGGATCTCAGGTTGAAGATTAGGTAGAAGGGGAGGGGGCCTCCCATATAGTATCTCAAAGGGAGTTAGGCCTAGGGTATACGCGGTGTTTCTAACCTTATACAGGGCACAAGGAAGGAGGGCTACCCAGTCACCACAAATTTCTAGAGTTAATTTAGTTAAGGTCTCCTTTAAGGTCTGATTCATTCTCTCTACCTGACCTGAACTCTGGATACAGTAGGCACAAGGAAGTTTCCAATCTATCCCCACAATCTTAACAAACAACTGTGTTACCTGAGATATGAAGGCAGGTCTGTTGTCAGATCCCAACACTGAAGGTGGTCCATACCTGGGGATAATTTCTTCTAGCAGCTTCTTAGCCACTATGGTGGCAGTTTCTTTCTTGGTGGGGTACACCTCCACCCAGCCTGAAAAGGTACCTACAAGAACTAAAAGGTACTTTTATCCATATAAACCCAGTTTGACTTCTGTGTAATCTATTTCCCAGTTTGTGCCTGTCTCTGTGTAGCAGGTTTCCCAGGGCCTTTTGTCCTATAGTCAAGGGATTTACTGCCTTACAGGTAGGGCAGTGGGAAATGATCTCATTTACTAAGGACCCTAGGTGAAAATTTTTGTAGTTAGCATTTCTGTGCAGCTCCTTAAGTTTTCTAAGACCCAGATGGGTATTGTGATGAGTCTGATGAATGAATGAGCTGTTTAGCAAATTATGAAGGGAGAATTATTTGGCCCTCAGTTGTATGGAGCCATCCTTCTTTGTGAAAGAGTCCTTAGCATTTGGTTAGGTCCTCCTTATCTTTTGAGCTATAATGGGGGGGGGGGGAGGCAGAGGGAGCCCTGGTGGAACTATAGCCACCAAGGCCATGGCTGTGGAGTCTAGTGCAGCCTCTTTTCTGGCCTTATTGTCCAGTCTGTTTCCTTTTGCTTTTATCTTCTCCCTTTTAATGACCTGGACAGTGGATCTTGAGGGGCAGCCATATTGCCTCTAATAGGGCTAGGATCTCATCTTTTTTTTTGTTGTTGTTGTTCATTATTTATTTATTTATTTATTTGAGAGCTACAGACACAGAGAGAAAGACACATAGAGGGAGAGAGAGATAATGGGTGCACCAGGGCTTCCAGCCACTGCAAACGAACTCCAGACGCATGTGCCCCCTTGTGCATCTGGCTAACGTGGGACCTGGGGAACCGAGCCTCGAACCGGGGTCCTTAGGCTTCACAGGCAAGCGCTTAACTGCTAAGCCATCTCTCCAGCCCTCATCTTTATTTTTGATGGTTTTTCCTTCCGCCATGAGTAACCCCCTTTCCTTATAGATGAGCCCATGAACATGAGCCATGGCAAAGGCATATCAGCTGTCCGTGAAGATGTGTGCAATTTTGTCTTTGGCCATTTTAAGGGCCTGAATCAGGGCAATTAGTTCTGCTCTATTGGGCCAAAGTCCTGGGTGGTAAGGCAGAGGCCCATACTACAGAGTCAAGAGTTACTACCATAGCACCCACATACCTGACTCCATCATGCATGTAACTGCTCCCGTCTGTGAAGTAGTCTGCCTCTGCATTCAGCCAGGGGATGTCTGTCAGGTCCAGCCTCATATTTTGTACTTGGTTCAACACTATTGAGTGGTCATGTGTAATGTCTTGGTCTGGGTCTGGCAGTAAAGTGGCCAGATTGAGGGCTGAGGTAGGGTGGTATCAGATGCGGGGTGGATTCAGAAGCAGAGACTGGTTATTGAGATCCATCAATCTGGGGGATTCTTGAGAATCCCTTAAATGGCATGTGGGGTAATTATGATCATTTTATGTCCTATTGTAATCTTATCTGTGTCTCTAACCAGCAATGCAGTGGCCACCATGATGCTCAGGCAGGCTGGCCATCCTTGTGCTACTGGGTCCAGCTTTTTGGATAGATAGGTTACTGGTCTTTTCCAAGGGCCTAGAGTTTGAGTCAGAATCTCCTTAGCTATGCCTTTGCTTTCATCCACATACAGGTGGAAAGGCTTGTAGATGTCTGACAGGGCCATTTCTGGGCCTTAAGGAGTGCCTCCTTGAGCCAGTGGAAGGCTCTATCCATCTCTGGAGTCCAGTCCAAGGCATTCTCCTGCCCCCTTGTGGACTCATAGAGAGGGTTAGCAATATCCATGAATCCTGGCACCCAGAGCCTACAGAATCCTGCAAAGCCCAAGAACTCATGAACGTGTTGAGTTTTGGGAGTGGGGAAATATGAGGATCATCTCTTTCCAGACCTGAGACAGCATGTGTTGGCCCCCCTTGAGTATGTACCCTAGGTACATTACCTCCCTTTGGCAGAGCTGTGCCTTTTTTGCAGACACTCCATATCCCAGCTGGTTCAGTTCTCTGAGCAAGGTGCCAGTCACCAAATGACAGGTTTCTTCGTCTAGGACAGCTATAAGGATGCTATCAACATACTGAAGGAGGATTATTTGGGGGTGTGCCTGCCGGTACTCACCCAGGTATTCATGAAGTGCCTCATCAAAGATGGTGGGTGAGTTCTTAAACCCTTGTGGTAGCCTAGTCCAGGCCATCTGTCCATTGAAACCACACTCCAGATCACTCCATTCAAAGGCAAACAAGGGTTGGCTAGCTGGAGCCAGCAGCAGGCTGAAGAATGTGTCCAACACTGTATAGACATCCTGCTCAGGCAGCAAGCTGCTCAGCAGGGCGTATGGACTGGGCACTACTGTTTTATTAACTTCCCATAAGTCCTGCACAGGTCAGTAGTTGGAGTGGGGTTTTCTTACTGGCAGAATGGCAGTGTTCCAGGCAGACTGGCAAGGAAATAATAACCCTTGTTCCCAGATTCAACTTATGTGAGGTGTATCCCCACTTTTGCTTCCTGAGACACGGAGTACTGGCGGGCTACAGCAAGACTAGCATCAGCTTTTAGTTGTACCAAAATTGGAACCTGATGTTTAGCTAGCCCCATCTGATTTCTTTCTGACCATACTTCTGGAATTTCCTCCCACAATTTTTCCAAGTGTGGTTCCTTGTTGGCAGTCAGAAGTGGCAGGGCATAGAGTCTATTCTTCCTCTAGAGACACAGTCAGAACATGCATGGGGCCATTTTCATTAAAGACCTGTACTCCCTCAGGGCTAAAATGGATTTGTGCCTCCATCTTGGTCAGGAGGTCTCATCCCAAGAGTGGGTATGTGCACCTGGGGATGACCATAAATGAATGGGTTACCTGTCCCATTCCCAAGTCCACCTTTCTTTGGGTAATCCATGGATATTGGTTAGTTGTGCTACTGGGTCCAGGTTTTTGGATAGATAGGCCCCCTGGACCTATGTTTTCTTGTTAGACAGGGCCCCCATAGGTTGTTTTAGGATGTAGTGCTGCACCCCTATGTTGCTATGTTGACTAGGAATTCTACTGGTGTCCCCTCCACATTTAGGGTTACCCAGAGCTCATGGAGGGGACGTGAGCCCTGACACCCTCAGTCACTCAGTTCTTCTATCTCCAAAACTTTTGGTCCTTTCTCCCTCTGCTTTTTGGGGCAGTCATTCTTTCAGTGCCTTATTTCTTTGCAGTAAGCACACTAGTTTTTTGGAGATGGGGTTGTCCCTCCTTTTTTTCTGGGGTTTGTTTGTCTTTCCCCCTTCCATAGGCTATATCTCTTAATTCTAGGGAATCAAATCTTTCTCTCCATGTAGCTGCCAGTAGTGCTCTGGTGAGCCCTTTTGTTTGTCTATCTTCTGGAGTCTCCCTATTGTTGTAGACCTTTTCTGCTATGGCTATGAGCTCTGCCATTTACTTACCTGCAAATCCATCCAGTCATTGGAGCTTTCTGTGGATGTCTGGCGCCACCTGGTTGACAAAAGCCATGTTCACAGTGGATTGAATTTCCTTCACTTCAGGATTGAGGGGTGTGTAAATCCAGAAGGCCTCCAACATTTGCTCTAGGAAGGCCCCTGAGATTTTCTCCTTACCTTGTATGACCTTGCCTACTTTAGACAAATTTTTAGGCCTTCTGGAGCCTCCCAGAGACCTCCCATTAGAATCTGTGGTAGGCCTTCAGCCTCTCCTTACCTGCAGGGTTGTTAGGGTCCCAGTTCAGGAAAATCAAGGGAAAAGCCACTTCAATGTCAGCTTGAACCACTGTGGGCTGGCCACTTGGACCTGGAACTGACTTTCATTCTGTGGCTAGCACCTGTTCCCTTACCTCATTCATGAGGAGCACCTGTAAAACCTGTTGGCAATTGTCCCACGTGGGGTGGTGGGTAATCATTATAGTGTCTAATAGGTCTAGCCCTCCTGATCGGCGTGGGGGGGGCGCTGGTTGCTTATAAAGGCAGCACAATTGTGGTGGAATCTTCCTGTCTCATGTTCTGGGTACATGTATGGGGAGGATTTATCATATTCCTTCTGTCCTCCCCTGGACCTGGATCAGCAGCAACCTCTTGCAGTATGTATTCTGGCACTGGGGTAGGCATATAGGGAGGTGGGTAGAGGTACTCCTTGGGAATGGAGGGGGGTAGGACTGCTGGCTTGCAGTCCTTCAGTGGCCCTGACTCCTTAACTGACAGTATAATTGGAATCAGTGACAAAAAGGGTCTCAGCCAAGAGGGGGTGCTCTCCACCAGATATTGCCATACAGTGATGTATGGGACATAGTCACGATGCCCAAGATTCCCATATACAATACCTTTAACTTGGTAAATGGTGGTAAGGTGGAAGATGCCTCCCTCCAGCCATCCCACATTGAAAGTTAGCCATTCAATTATGCAAAAGATAGTTAGTTTTCCCGGCTGTACTGCTAAACCCTAATTGTCTGCCAGGCATTGGAAATTCTTGAAGTGTGATTGGAGTAGGTCCAGTGGGGTGGAACTTACCGCCTGTCCCATGGTGTCTCACAAAAAGTAGAAAAGGATGAACAAGACACAAACACACAGACACAGAAACAAACCTCCTGGGAAGTGAAAAAGAATCCAAAACGATGCTGACAGTGGCCTGTCCTGTAAATGGGCTCTGCCAGATGGGCTCAACCTGTCAGTATCTATCAAAACCAGAGTCATACTGGAGCTCTCTGACTCCAACAGATAGGGGTCTGGAGCATTCTCGGAACACCCTGGCCTGGAGGTAATAATTGGTGCATCTGCCTGACCTTCATGGTCCTCCAGTATGTGTCCAGACACCAGATCTACCAGAAAAACAAGGAACAGAGAAGAACAAAGACACACAGTACAGAGGGGCACCCCAACTCATCAATCGGCAGAAAACCAATTGCTCCCCTAGAAATGCTCCACTATCGAGTAAGGGGGGGGGGCATCTCCAGCAATCCCGGATGAGCCCCCAAATATAAGGGTCTGATAATCACTGATGAAAGACCCCAGACTCAAATAGTATGTAAAAGCAAAGAGTATTTATTCTGCAGAATCAGCCAGCATGCGGGGGTCAACCATTCATACAAAATGGCAACCCTGAGAGGAGCACGCAGGCCTGGTTTAAGCACAGCTAGGGGAATTCTAGAAGGGTTAGATCATCTTCTAATGTGATTGGTTAAGCAAGCAAAAGTTACATTTTTACACCTTTGATTGGCTGTGGCCCAGATTTTACCATCTTTGGACATGTTTTAGAGACTATAGGAACTGACTCAGGCCTGGGTGGCTATCCCACATGTCAGAGTTGCTATTGATTAACAGCCCTTTGTTCATGGTTTTTCCCAGAAGTCTTGCCTGCCTTTTTGGGAAACCGAAACTTAGGCATCCTCTCACCTTATTTCCTTATCCATCATATTCCCCCCTTGAGTTGGCACACCAAGCTAAACTTTTGACTCTCTCATGGGAACCAGCTGGTATTGGGATCTAATGACCATTAATTTTACTGAGGAAATTCTCTGTTGGATAAACTTGATGACAGCATTTAAAATGCAGGGGCCTACAATCAATCTTAAAAGTAACAAAATTATGGGTTCAGATATGGCAGTAATCAGAGTGGTGAGCCAAGGTGACCAAGGAAACAAAGTTTTATACAAGCAGGGTGGCAGTTGGTTTACAGAAGCAGGACATGACAGTTGGCTTGCATAGTCTATATGATTTAAAACTTTTTTTTTTTTTGATATCTCATGTTAAAGTTTCAAGCTTCTGCAGTGCAAAGGCTAGTCAGCTTCCAGAATGACTACAGCAGGTCTGTAGTCTCCTTGTCATGGGGAGGTGTCCTTCAGAGCTTGACCTGGAAGGGACCCTCTGGGTTCCTGGTAATCTGTTAGCTGCTATAATCAGCTGAGGACATTGTCCCCTTAATTCTGGTGTGGTAAATCTATACCCCTTGGCTTATGTGTTTGGACCCAATTTCCTGAGGATATGTGGGTCCCCTTGTGTTATAAATTTGAGGGAGCACCATCACTGACAGGAGAGTCTGGTTTACCTCTATAAATCTGAACAAAGAGACACCTTTGAACAACCATGTTAGCAAGTACAAACAGCTAGAACTCTAAAATACTTTTACATGTAAGGATGGGAGTCTGAGATCTGTCCTTACTAATATTTCTTCTTTAGTAGGACATATCAAGGAGAGATTGGACTAATACAAATCAATAACTATCAGGTAAACATAACCATTGAGGGCAATTTTTGGAATTTTTTTTAGTTAAAGGCAGCAGTGGCTGACTAATCAGGGACAGGCAGAGGCAAAAGGCATGAGTTAATGTGAGAGTTTAGTACTGTAAGTCAGCATCAGACAAAGGAGCCTATAAGTCCATGTCTTTGTTTATATTGTAATATTTTGTAGTTATATTTTTCTTACTGGGTGACTTAAGACCAAACAGGCTGCCAGAATTAACTATATTTTGGAGGTCAATAATGGCACTGTAGAAGAGACTTTTAGAGGCCTGTGAGGAGTTGTAATGACTCTCAGCATTGTCATCTTCTAGGATAAATCAAGACCATGCTGACCAAGTGGCCCTCCCTCTTTTGGGAAGAGGAATGTGGATGAATTTGAAACCTTGGCCTAAAAGACACCTTGCAGAGCTGTAAGCACAGCTTGATGGATTATTCTGGTCAGAGTTGCAAGTACTGAATGCAGTCAGAACTATGGACTGTGAGGTTTGGCTTATGAGGAGAAAAGGGAGTTTTGTCTGGACTGGACTAGAAACAGTTTGTGTAAGAGGTTTAATCCGTGTCCTGAGTAGTTGGGCAGGGTTGTTTGTGTAACACAGACTGGTGTGAGCAGAGGGATATGGAACAGAAAAAAAAAAAATCTTTGGGTGAACTGCTGCCCATTCAGCTGCAATTGAGAGATTACCACCTTTGAAATTAGGCCAGATGACCTGCATTGGGGCAACAGGAAGAATGTAGACTCTTTTGAAGGGGCCTGAGTGCTCAAGGAGTGTCCTGTTCTTCAAAGTTTGCTCTATTTCCCCATGGATTAACAAGTTGGCACCCTACCTGGTATTGTGGAGTATAAGAAATGCAAGAAAGAGAGGGTCATTGAGTTTGCCGTGTGGTCTTCTGTTTTGGAAATGGCCATGGGCAGTGTGAAGCAGGTTTGCTGGATGCCTGCTTAGAGACCTGATGGAGCTGTGAGGATAAACTGTGGATTGCAGTGGTGACTAAGTGGAGATTCCAGGACCATGAGATAGCTGACAAGGAGAGCTGCCAGGCCCAATGAAGTTTTCCAGGACTGTAAGTAGCCTAGCTGGAGGGGCAGAATTGGAACTCCAGAGACTTTTTGCTGGTTAGAATTATTGGACTTGGAGACTTGTCATTGACTAGAGTTGTTGGACTTGGAGTTACAGAGTTTGATGTTTGTCCTGTTTAAATCCTGTATTGGTTGAATATTTCTTTGCTATGTCCAATGCCATCTTTTTCAGTTTGGATGTTTATTCTGTATTATTATGGGTTTGGGGGAGGATTTTTTTTTTTATATTATGGCTCAGTTAAAATACCTTGGGTTATGCGAATGTTTGAACATCATTAGGATTGATTAAACACTATGGGGACTTTAAAGATGGAACAAATGCATTGCATTTTTCATCATGAATGGTTATCAGTTTATGGAGGCCAGGGATGGAATATGGTGGTTTGATTCAGGTGTCCCCCATAAACTTAGGTGTTCTGAATGCTAGGTTCCCAACTGATGGAGATTTGGGAATTAATGCCTCCTGGACACAGTGTATTGTTGGACACGGGCTTATGAGTGTCATAGTCAGTTTCCCCATGGCAGTGTTTGTCCATCTTATATTGGTTGTGTTGGCCAGGGGGTGATGTCCACCCTCTTCTTATGCCATAGTCTTCACCTACCATCATGGTGCTTCCCCTGGAGTCTGTAAGCCAAAATAAATACTTTTTTTTTTCCAAAAAGCTGCTTTTGGTAAGGTAATTTATGCCAGCAATGTGAACCTGACTGCAACAGTTTTCTTAACTCTAATGTTTTTAGTTGACTTTGGTTTACACATATGGTTATTAATCACTCAGCATGACTGATTAGCATAATCTGATTAGCAAAACAGATTCAGTTAAAAGGTACAGAACATATCTGGTTAGCAAAGCAGATCTGGTCAGGGAATGACATAATAGTTTAAAATCATTCTTTTTTTTTTTTTTTTTTTTTGGTTTTTCAAGGTAGGGTCTCACTCTGGCTCAGGATGACCTGAAATTCAGTATGGAGTCTCAGGATGGCCTCAAACTCATGGTGATCCTCCTACCTCTGCATCCCAAGTGCTGGGATTAAAGGTATGAGCCACCATGCCAGTTCATCCTATATTTCTTATGGCTGTGGCCCGGCTCTAAAACCATTCTTATTAGCATTTAAAGTTAGTTGGCAGGTGACAACGTAAGCTATCTCTGAAACAGAAAACATACAAATTTTATCTTTTTAAAAATATTTAATTAATTAATTTATGTATTTGATAGAGAAAGAGGGAGAAAGAGAGAATGAGTGCACCAGGGCCTCCAGCCACTGCAAAAGAACTCCAGATACATGTGCCACCTTGTACATCTGGCTTACATTGGTCCTAAGGAATTGAGCCTTGAACCAGGGTCTTTAGGCTTCACAGGCAAGTGCTTAACTGCTAAGCCATGTCTCCAGCTCTTTACCAATTATTTTATCAATAACTTTAAGAAAATTGATTTAATCTAGAAATTGTATGCCAGGAAAGACAATACAGTATAACAACTTGGCATCTGTGTTTGAAAACAACTTTGGCTAGTCTGTATACCAATGTAGGCACCAATTATTCCCAAACTGGAAGCAGAACAGTAGTTTAAGATTATTTTTCTAGGGCAAAAAACGTCGTAAATATCAATATCTCTATAAGAAATGAATTTAAGATACCAGACATAAGACAATTAAGTAAAACTTTGACTGAGAATGATTATACATAGCTTAAGAATAAATTCAAACCTGGTCATTTTTTAGTCAAGCTAGGCTGATTTTAACATGAAATAGAGACAATATGACAGACACAAAGTAATTTTTTAAATAAGTACCTTTTACCATTGAACAATTTTATGGCTTAACTAAAGAAATAGTTATGACTGCTGTATAAAGCTTAGACAAACTATATTAACATTTGTTTATATACAGTAGGTTTCCCTAAGATGTGGGGAGTTTTCTCAGTTTTCCTAAGAATAAAGTCATAATGACAAAAATCACCTTTTTATAAGACTTAGATTATAACCTCAGTTATAACCATCCAACAAAACCAGCATGAACAAGACAGAAATCATTTTCAAATTAGAGGGTTTTAGTCAGGAATAGTGGCACATGTTTTAACTCCCAGCACTTGGGAGGTGGAGGTAGGATCACTCTGAGTTCGAAGCCAGCCTGGGAATACAGAGTGAATTCCAGGTCAGCCTTAGCTACAGTGAGATCTTTACCTCGAAAAAAGTAAATAAGTAAAAATTACCCTAGCCTTTAATTTTTTAAGAAAAAAAAAACACATAAAAAAGCTTTCGAGTCCCGGCAGCCCCTTCGCAGGAGGTGGGGGGGCGCCCGGCCCTGGGCCCGCCCACCCGGCCTGCAGAGGGGGAGGAACCGGCCGAGCTGCCCCTGCCTCCTCCGGAGTCGGAGTCGTCTCGAGTCTTCCCGGGAGCTGTGCACCAGGCCGCCCTGCGCTCCTTAGGCCGGCGCCATGAAGATCAAGGATGCCAAGAAACCCTCTTTCCCATGGTTCGGCATGGACATTGGGGGTACTCTAGTAAAGCTGTCATATTTTGAACCCATTGATATCACAGCAGAGGAGGAACAAGAAGAAGTTGAGAGCTTAAAAAGCATTCAGAAATACTTGACTTCTAACGTGGCATATGCTTCCACCGGCATTCGGGATGTACACCTTGAACTGAAGGATCTGACACTCTTTGGTGGAAGAGGGAATTTGCACTTTATCAGATTTCCAACCCAGGACCTGCCTACCTTTATCCCAATGGGAAGAGATTAAAAACTCCACATTACAGACCGTGCTGTGGGCTACAGGAGGTGGTGCTTACAAGTTTGAAAAGGATTTTCGCACAATTGGAAACCTCCACCTGCACAAACTGGATGAACTTGACTGCCTTGTAAAGGGCTTGCTGTATATAGATTCTGTCAGTTTCAGTGGACAAGCAGAATGCTATTATTTTGTTAATGCCTCAGAACCTCAGCAATGCCAAAAGATGCCTTTCAACCTGGATGATCCCTACCCGCTCTTGGTCGTGAATATCGGCTCAGGAGTCAGTATTTTAGCAGTCCATTCCAAAGACAACTATAAGAGAGTGACTGGAACAAGCCTTGGAGGTGGTACCTTTCTTAGTTTATGCAGTTTATTGACTGGCTGTGAAAGTTTTGAAGAGGCTCTTGAAATGGCATCCAAAGGTGACAGCACTCAAGCTGACAAGCTGGTCCTCCATATTTATGGAGGAGATTATGAAAGATTTGGTCTACCAGGCTGGGCTGTAGCATCTAGTTTTGGGAATATGATTTATAAGGAGAAGCGAGAAAGTGTTAGTAAAGAAGACCTGGCAAGAGCCACCTTAGTTACAATCACCAACAATATTGGGTCTATGGTGCGCATGTGTGCTGTGAATGAGAAAATAAATAGTTGTCTTTGTTGGGAACTTTTTACGTGTCAATACTCTCTCAGTGACACTTCTGGCACATGCACTGGATTATTGGTCAAAGGGTCAGTAGAAAGCATTGTTTCTAGAACATGAGGGCTATTTTGGAGCTGTTGGTGCACTTCTTGGACTGCCAAATTTCAGCTGAAACATCAGAAATCTCTGCTGATATGTAATCCAAGAGACACTGAAACTGAAACCAGAGACATTACCACTGAGTTCATTGTCACCGGGAACCAAAGGATAAAGAGTAACACTATACTTGTTGACTTGAAATGTCACAATGGTATGCTCATGAGTGTTGCCATATTAACAGAGAGCACTCTGCAATGTGAAGTATTTCTCATTGAGAGCCTTTCCCTTGGGTATATAGTGAATATTCAATATTTAAATGCAATACAGCCTTTCATTACTGAGCTTCCTCTCAAAAAGATTCTGTTTTATGTAGCTAACATTGTAGTACCATATGCTCAGACGCAAATCTTAAGGTCTCAGAAAAGTTTTGCTTATGAAAATCATTGATTCTGGATACTTGCTATGAGTCTGTTTTGTATGTGTTTAGTCAGTAGTGAGCAGAAAGTAACATGCCCTGAATCACAATTTGTTGTAATGGCAATCAAAAATGATCATTTAATGTAATTTTTAGAGGCAATTAGTTAATGTTAGATGTTAATCATGATAGTTTTTGTAACATTCTCCTCAAAAAAGCATATGTATGTGACTTTTTTCTCTAGTGCCATATGATGTAATTGAAATACTGAGGTTAAACAGCCTTAATTTCAAAATGATCTTGGAAAATTAACATATTTAACATAACATTTTCTCTATTTTATTACATAATCATCATATATGTTAAATGTTTACTACTTTAAAATTGGAGGTATGATTGCATGCTTTGGTGTCTTATCTAACTAAGTCCTTGGGTTATGGTTAAAGTGAATGGATGGATCTGTGTTCTTTATCATATCTATCTCAAACCCAAGCATGATACACTTATTAGATCTGAACCGTGAAAGCTAATAACAGGCTCACATTTATTCTAGGGATGTTTTTAAACTTAGGGCATGTTAGGCAGTGTTGCAGAGTTACAAAAAGGTCAGTGTTTTATACATTCTGGTAATAAAAGCATTATGGTTCCAGACTTAAAAAAAAAAAAAAAAAAGCTTTAGAGCCGGGCGTGATGGCACATGCCGTTAATCCCAGCACTCGAGAGGCAGAGGTAGGAGGATTGCTGTGAGTTTGAGGCCACCCTGAGACTCCATAGTGAATTCCAGATCAGCCTGGGCTAGAGTGAGACCCTACCTCAACCACCCCCCACCAAAAAAAGCTTTAGATAAAACTTAAGGTTTCTTACTGGCCAAAAATAACATTAAAATGAAATATATGAAACATAAGATCTAAAAGCTTTTTTTTTAAGATTTGTTTTAATTAATTAATTTATTTATTTATTTGAGAGCGACAGACACAGAGAGAAAGACAGATAGAGGGGGAGAGAGAGAGAATGGGCGCACCAGGGCCTCCAGCCACTGCAAATGACCTCCAGATGCGTGCGCCCCCTTGTGCATCTGGCTAACGTGGGACCTGGGGAACCGAGCCTCGAACCAGGGTCCTTAGGCTTCACAGGCAAGCGCTTAACTGCTAAGCCATCTCTCCAGCCTAAAGCTTTCTTTTTTTAAAATTCTATTACTACTGTTCAGCTGAATAGTTTTGCTTACTGATAGCCAAACATCATGGACTTTATATAAATAACAATGATATCTGGAAAAGTCTGATGTTGACAAAAAGTAGAATTCACATATTTAAGGCACATGAGGCTACAGAGAGTAAAATATGAACAAAAGATCCACTAACAGAACTCAAAACAAATACAAATCTATATTATGTAGTAACATTTTGGGCTTAAATATGAATACATGACAAACTTTACAAATTTTTTAAGCTCATCAGAATCAGGATACCTTTATATAATATTTTCATATTTTTTTTTCTTTATGAGGAGATTTAGCACTTTTAAAAGGTAAATAAGATGTCCACCCAATCTGTAAGTCATTTTCTGAAATTTGGCTATATCTAAAATACCCAAAGAATAGAGGAACTGGACTAAACTGCCATGATCTAATTAAAAAGAAAAAAAAGGAAACAAGACTCATGGAAAAGAGAGGGAATGGGCATTCCAGGGCCACTTGCCACTGCAAACAATATCCAAATGCATGCTCCACTATGTGCATCTGGCTTTATATGGGTACTGGGGAATTGAACCCAGGCCATCTGGCTTTGCAAACAAGCACCATTATCTGCTGAACCAGAAAGAAATATTTTCAATTTCCACCAAATCAATTTTATAAACTATAGTAAATTCAAACATAGACAAAATTTTATGACGCAATCTACAACTAGTCAAACCTTAACCAACTCTATAATTCTGCCTTGCTCACTAATGACGTAAGTTAAATCTAACGTATTAACAATGTGATTGTTGGAGGAATTGAAGAATTACATCTTAAATCACAACATAATTTTGTTTAGAATTTTCTTTTACTGTTCACTATGAAGTAAATAGTTTCCAAGTGTATGACAAATAAATGCTGTTTGTTGTCTCCAAATGTGGTTTATTTGCCTAATAAAATAAGAAAACAGAGTAATAATTCTTCTGTGAATTTTTTTTGAGGCAGGGTTTTAGATATAATAACCTTAGGAGAGAATTAAATATTAGTGAGCCAATTTTAACCTTAAGATTTAGTTAAAAGGTTGACAAATAGAGGAACCTAGCCAACTTGGTTAAGTACTCTAAAGTCAGTTTTTCATAACCATTATCATGACTAGAGTAACATCAATGAGTTAAAGTTAATTGTTTTTAGAGAGAGAATTGGCACACTAGGGCCTCAACCACTGAAAATGAACTATAGATGCTTGTGCCACCTAGTGGGCATGTGCAACCTTGCACTAGCCTCGCCTTTGTGTATTGGGCTTACATGGGATCTGGAGAGTTGAGCATGGGGTCTTAGGCTTTGAGGGCAAGGGCCTTCACTGCTAAACCATCTCTCCAGCCCCAATGCACACTTCTAATCCCAGAACTCTGGAGGCAGAAGTAGGATTGCTGTGAGTTTGAAGCCACCCTGAGACTACATAGTGAATTTCAGGTTAGCTTGCGATAGAGTAAGTCACTACCTCAAAAAATTTAAAATAACAACAAAAAAAAAAGAGTTAAGGTTTTTAGTTTACAGCCTGAATACCATAGCAACCTGCTACTAGCCAGGGCCATCCTTTGTTAGTGTGATGTAAGACCTAGGCTAATAGTTATTTTATATCTCAAGAAGTCTGTAATCTGATCAAGTACTTTAACATCTAGTTAATCAACTTTGCCTTTAACCTTCCGTTTAAGCTTGTTCATACCTTCATCTACATGCTTTACTGATACCTTCATCTACATACTTTTATTCTACAATCCACATAGCCACTCTTTAACAATCTTTTTCATCAAACACTTAATATCGAACATTTAGTTTTCTCTCCAGATTATCTTCCTTAATTTATCTCATAACTACTAACAAAAACTTTTATTGTCCTTACCATAACACTTTTAATATTACCATTTAAGTTTCTATTGGGGGAGAGGTTCAGGCTGACCTGGAATTCACTATGTAGTCTCAGGGTGACCTTGAACTCACAGTAACCCTCCTATCTCTGCCTCCCAAGTGCTGGAATTAAAGGCATAGGCCACCATGCCCAGCTTAAAAGGCTTTTTGAATTAGCTCTTAGAAGAGTAGACCAGGCTTGACTTATACCATTTACCCAGAATATACTGAAACCCATTTAAAAAAAAAAAAATGAGGGCTGGAGAGATGGTTTAGTGGTTAAGTGCTTGACTGTGAAGCCTAAGGACCCCGGTTCGAGGCTCCATTCCCCAGGGCCCACGTTAGCCAGATGCTCAAGGGGGTGCACGCATCTGGAGGTCATTTGCAGTGGCTGGAGGCCCTGGCGCGCCCATTCTCTCTCTCTCTCTCTCTCTCTCTCTCTCTCTCTCTCTCTCTCTCTTTCTCTCTCTCTCTCTCTCCCTTTCTCTCTCTGTCTGTCACTCTCAAATAAATAAATAAA
Organism: Jaculus jaculus; assembly: GCF_020740685.1. NCBI lineage: Eukaryota > Metazoa > Chordata > Mammalia > Rodentia > Dipodidae > Jaculus > Jaculus jaculus. Next base: position 39,720,692 of record NC_059103.1, read on the forward strand.
AATAAACAATATTTTTAAAAAAGAAAGCAGATTGGAACATTATTAGAAATCTTAGACATTTTCTGGCAAACTCAGTATTGAGTACTTCTAAGTTTAAACAAATCTTGAGGCAGTTATCTGTTAGTAATACCATAGAAGCATAGAGACATAAAGTAAACTTAAAAACATTTGCAAATTTCTTATATAAAGCCCCCTACTTTTGTCCTTGTTATGGAAAGCTACCCCAGCCACAGCATGTGAAAGCAAGACAGTTTTCCCCAAGTTCTAGCATCTGCCTGGGACTGACCCAGAATTTAACTATTTCTGAACCATTTCTTCCCCCTGCAGAACACAGTGGGACAGCATAACTCCCCCCCCCCTTTGCCTAAAATTCTAGGGATAGTTTTGGATTTCCCTTAGGGCTACAAGGTGGCTTTCTAATCCTGTCACTTTACAACTTGTTTTTTAAAAGTTTTTGTTTATTTTTATTTATTTATTTGAGAGTGACAGACAAAGGAGAGAGAGAGAAAGAGAGAGAATGGGCATGCCAGGGCCTCCGGCCACTGCAAAAGAACTCCAGATGCATGCGCCCCTTGTGCATCTGGCTAATGTAGGCTCTGGGGACTGAGCCTCAAACAGGGGCCCTTAGGCTTCACAGGCAAGAGCTTAACTGCTAAGCCATCTCTACAGCCCCACCTTACAATTTTTTAAGAGTAGAAGAATCTTGCATTTTTTTCTTCCTATGATTTTAATTATTTTCAGTGTTACTTCTGGGAAACACCCCAGTAAAAGTTGACCATGCAGTCTAGGACAGTGGGCTTGGTGGAGGACATCCCCCATAATGAATTTCCTATTGTGTTGGTTCTGTAGAATAGACACAAAGGCAAAGCCTTATCATTTGGCAGTCTTAGGGCTGTGAGTCACACATACACACACATTCATTCCAAGTACACTTTTCATATAGACTCCAGACATATCTCCCCCTCATACATACATTCATTTATTTAGAAGCTATGCATTCCCATTTTAAATTCCTATTCTATTTATAACTCTATAGGTCAAAACCAAACCTCAAAATTACTTCAAGTATAATTTCAGATTTCATATTCATGATTTTCCAAACCAAAACTTGACTAGTCTCAACTCCAATTTCCAATTTACTCAGGTGGTCAGGATGTCCAGGAAGCCCAAGGACAAGCTATGACTCAATATGCAATTGGGAGGCCAAGGGTTCTCTCTGGCAGCCATCCTGTAAAGAGAGAAATATGTTATATTTCGCTACATTTCTTTACACCTAGCCTAGAGAAATGTAGAAGTCAGGAGGCTCCATTGATGGCAGACAAATATAAGGCTCTTCTGGAATGAGTAGCATTTCCTGGGGCCTGCATTGTTGAGCAAACTCCTGAAGATAAGCGGGACTCCTGGTCACAGGCCTTCGTCACACCCCCCAGGTGGTGCTTCCTAAAGATAAGTGGGACTCCTGGTCACAAGCCTGGCTCACACCCCCCAGGTGGCACTTCCTGTAACTGACCAACAGATCTGTTTACAAGTTCCTTTTTTTTTTTCTTTTTACTTTTATGGCTGTAACTGTCACATGTAAATTGTGATTTAGGGTTTAACTCCCATCCTGGTTTTTTCTTTCTTTCTTTCTAACATCATATGGTTATTTCTAATAAAAGCTGACACTGAACAGTTCATGGCTGCCCCCCTGAGATTCCCTTTGGGGGCAGACCTGGTATACCAGACCTTCTTTTTTATTTTTTGCCCAATAAAACTTTGCCTCACATTCTGTGAGTCAATGATCTTAGTGTGCACCACAAGACTCCATGATATCTTGGGGGCTCAACCTGGACCCACATTTAAAGACCTCCCTCCCCAACTGGGGCAACTATTCCTGGGAAAGACTCCCTACTCTCGGCCCATGAACCATATCTCCATCCATCTGCATCTTCCTGGTTTTGGAGTTGGTAACAAGCCATTGATGGGGAACTTTTGCCTAGGATTGCCAGCCCCCTCCTTTATTGGGTAAGAAACGTCTGGAGATGTTTTTTGCACTCTTCTTTTTTTTTTCTATTTTTTTTTATGGTTTTCTGATTCTCCATGCTTTTTCTGGGTCCAAGAGGGAAGCTGAATGCAGCATTAATTCCCCTGGATGAGGGATTGTTGGGACCCCTCCTCACGGAGGGACTCCAAGTCTCAGGAATCGAGCGAAACCACAAAGACTGACACTGTCGCTTCTCGATGCAATGCAGCAAGAGGTGTTTATTGAAGTACCGGTGCACCGGGGCTCAACACAGAGTCCTCATGCAGGAGGGGTGAAGAGCCCTGAATAGCAACTTTACAGGCTTTATATAGGGAAAAACCACAGAGCTAGGGAGGTGGTCTTGCTCAAGGGACTTTTCCATATAGAGTGGATTCTGATTGGTGGAGTCCACCTGGCGTTGCTTGGCTAGGCCAAAAGTGACTGCAGGCAGGGTGGTGGCTTCGTGGGTTCCAGGAAACAGAGACAGGGTTCGGGAACTAGCTTTAGTCAATTTGAGGCAAGCAAGCAACGTTACAAAAGCTAAGAAGGCAGGTTAGCATTTTTTTTTTTTTAACCTCACATTCCCCCCTTTTTCTTGGGCATAATTCCAATCATGGAATTTTAGATTTCTGATTCCCCTATTAGCTGATATCGCTGATGGAGAACCAGTAGTTGGACTGGGCGGTCCCCATGGAGCCGTTGCCCTGAACCCATTTGAGCAGTCTGTGCATTTACTGTTTGACAGGGAACACATTGTTTAGTAAGATTTTCTGCCATTTCTCTCAGTCCAATAATATGATAATTGGTTTTAGCAAGAGTGGTTATTAATTTTTTAGTCCCAAAATGAGTTAACCGATGTATCTGTTGTAGGATTTGTTCTGCCTGTTTCCTGGGCAGAATCTGTTTTCCTTCTTCGGTTTCCCATCTTTGGGAGTCTGGATTAAAGCGTTTTTGGATTATAGCCATGGCCTTAAAGTCCCGTTCCATATAATCTGAAGGCTGAGATTCTGAAGAGTTAATTTCTTTTTCAATCAAAGGAAATAAGTAAGTTCCCTGGGCTGCCTTTTTAGCTTCCTTATCTGCCATTCTGTTTCCCCGCGCTACGGGGGAATTTTCTTTCTGGTGTCCCGGACAGTGAACTATGGCTAGTTTGGCAGGCCGGTGTAAGGCATCCAGCAACTCTAGGATTTCTTGTTTATTTTTAATTTCCTTTCCTGCGGAGGTTAATAGTCCCCTCTGCTGGTAAATGGCCCCATGGACATGAGCTGTAGCAAAGGCGTACGGACTATCGGTGTAAATGGTGGCCTTTTTTCCTTCAGCCATGTTTAGAGCTTGAGCCAGAGCTATTAGTTCTGCTTTCTGAGCCGATGTTCCCTCTGGTAACTTATTGGCCCATATCACCCTGTCTCCATCCACTATTGCAGCCCCAGCCATCCGCTTACATTCAAGGAGGTAGCTGCTGCCATCCGTGAACCAGGTTGCCTTCGTGTCCGGTAGTGGCTGGTCCGTCAAGTTGGATCGCACCCCTGCGGCTTCGGCCAGAATATCCCCGCAACTGTGGATCACCATGGGTTCTGGGTCGGGCCAGAGGGTGGCGGGATTTAGCTGAGTGGGGGCTGCAAATCTGACTCTGTCAGAGTTGAGGAGGAGACTCTGATAGTGGGTGATCCTGGCATTGGAGAGCCATCTGTCGGGTGGTTGGCGGACAATGCTTTCCAGAGCATGTGAGGCAATTATGGTGACAGTCTGTCCCAAGGTTAATTTGTCAGCATCCTTTAAGAGCAATGCCACTGCAGCAATGATTTTAAGACAAGGAGGCCATCCGGCCGCTACTGGGTCCAACTTCTTGGACAAATATGCAATTGGCCTTCTCCAGGGTCCGAGTCTCTGAGTGAGGACTCCTTTAGCTATTCCCTTCTGCTCATGCACAAACAAGTAGAATGGCTTGGTGGTGTCAGGAAGGGAGAGAGCAGACGCCTTGAGAAGGGCATGTTTAATATTATCAAAAGCCTGTTGTTGCTCTTCCCCCCATTGAAAAAGGGCATTGGCTTTGGTCAAGGGGTAGAGGGGGGCAGCCAGAGTTGCAAATCCAGGTATCCATAGCCGGCAGAAACCAGCAGAGCCCAGGAATTCCCTCACCTGTTTGGCTGACTTAGGTGTCGGGATCTGCTCTACAGCCTGTTTGCAGGCTTCTGTCAGCCACCTCCGTCCCCCTCTTAATGAGTACCCCAAATAAGTCACTTGCCTTTTGCAGATCTGGGCTTTCTTGGCAGAGGCTCAGTACCCCAAGTGGGCCAGTTCCTCCAGCAGGGCAATTGTACCTTTCTCGCAGTCTGCTTGGTCATTAGCAGCCAGAAGGAGATCATCCACGTATTGGAGAAGAGTCACCTGGGGGTTGGAGGCCTGGAAGGGGGCCAAGTCTCGGTGGAGGGCTTCATCAAAGAGAGTAGGTGAATTTTTGAAGCCTTGTGGCAGTCTAGTCCAAGTTAGTTGTCCAGAGATCCCAGAGTCTGGATCTTTCCATTCAAAGGCAAAGATAGGCTGACTTTTTTCATGTAGTGGCAAGCAGAAAAAAGCATCTTTTAAGTCAATAACAGTATACCAGTCTCTATCAGGGGGAAGGGAGCTCAAGAGGTTGTAGGGGTTGGGCACAGTGGGATGGAGGTCTTCAACTCTCCTGTTAATTTCCCTTAAGTCCTGGACAGGGCGGTAATCATTAGTATTTGGCTTCCGTACTGGCAACAATGGGGTGTTCCAAGGAGAGTGGCATTGTTTTAGAACCCCCAATTTTAAGAGTCTCTTTATGTGGGGTTTAATTCCTTCCCTGGCTTCAGAACTCACTGGGTACTGGCGTATTGAAACAGGCGTGGCGGAAGCTTTTAAGTTGATCATTATTGGGGGTTGGTGGGAGGCCAGCCCCATCCCAGCAGTTTCAACCCAAGCTCCAGGGATTTTAGTTAGCCATATGTCAAGTTCTGGATTAATCTGGGGGCTTTCAAATAGTCTATGTTCATCTTCTAATTTCATGGTTAATATTTGGGTGAAGCCTCCATGTCAGTGGGTCGTCAGTGGGCCTTTATCAGTAAAGGTAATTTGGGCTCCCATTTTGGTCAATAAGTCCCATCCTAATAAAGGGGCTGGGCAACCTGGTATTACGAGGAACGAGTGGGATACCTGCCCCATGCCCAGATCCACCGTTCTTCGGGTAGTCCATGAAAATTGTTGGCCCCCAGTGGCCCTAAGGACCCAGGACTTTTTGTCAGAAATGGGTCCTTCTGGTTTCAGGAGTACTGAAGGTTGGGCGCCCGTATCAACTAAAAAGGTAATAGGTTTCCCCTCCACCTTGAGAGTTACCCTAGGCTCGGGGAGGGGGTCCGAGCCTCGTCTCCCCTAGTCATCGTTCTCCAAATTGAATATTCTTTTGGGCTTTCTTTTGGGGCAATCTTTGGCCCAATGCCCTTATTCCTTACAATAGGTGCATTGGTCCTTTTCTAGAGGTGCCTTGTTGCCCGGGAATGGTCCTTGTCTAGTTGTCTTCTGTCTAATGACTTCCTTATCATGTTTAACTAGGGTGGCCAGAATCTTAGTCATATTTTCTTCATGTCTCTTATCCCTTCTAGTTTCTCTTTCCTCTTGTTCTTTTGCTTTTCTCTGCTCTTTCTCTTCCTCAGTTTATCTTTTATTGTATATTTTTTTCGCCTCTTTTATTATGTCTGACAGAGTATACTTCCCTAGGCCATCTAACCTTTGTAACTTTCTCCTGATGTCTGATGCAGATTGATCCACAAAACTCATTAATATTGATGCCCTTTGTTCCTCTGCCATTGGGTTGAATGGTGTATATCTACGATATGCCTCCATGAGGCGTTTGAGGAACATTGAGGGGAGCTCATTGGGTCCCTGTAGAACCTCTCTTACCTTGGCCAAATTGGTGGGGCATCTTGCAGCCCCTCGGAGACCAGCCACCAGAGCCTGGTGATAGACACGGAGATGCTCCCTACCGTCAGGGGTATTGAAGTCCCATCCGGGTCTGGTCAGGGGGAACCCATCATCTATAACATTCTAGAGTTGTGTAGGACGTCCATCATCTCCAGGGACATTTTTCCTATCCTCGAGGAGAATGTGTTCCCTTTCCTCGGTCGTGAAGAGTCTGCAGCAACTGTTGGCAGTCATCCCAAGTCGGCTGATGAGAGAAAACTAGGGATTCCATCAGAGCGGTTAATTTGGAGGGATCCTCAGAGAAAGGGGAGTGATTGGCCTTCCAGTTATATAAGTCTGCTGAGGAGAAAGGCCAGTACTGAAGGGGCTGTAGGGGTACATGTGTAGGGTCTTCTCCTGACCCTGGAATGGGGGTGTCCCAGAGCTCTGAGTGGGAGGGCAGTGGCAGTGTCTGGGGAAAGAGCCCTCCTACTTCTGGTTCTCACAGTGGGGCCCCCTTGATGGCCCAACTCAGGGAGGGCTGGGGGTGCAGTAGGCGGCTGAACAGGTGGATAGGGTGGAGGTGGGTCCAGGAGGAGGAGATCGGGCTGGGTCTCTGGGTAGATCCGTGATGTCGTCTTTTTCTCCAATTCTGCAAAAAGAACCTTAGAGGGCCCATGGGGGTCCTTATTAGGGAGTTGTGGGGGAATCCAGGGCTTGATTTAGGCTGGGGGGTCTTGGATTAAGTCCTGCCAGGTGAAAATGTAGGGAATCTGGTCCGGGTGTCCTCCGCGTTCCTGCAAAACAAGATGTCTGACTGTCTGAATAACTGTCAAGTCAAAAGTGCCCTCCGGTGGCCACCCTACATTAAATGTAGGCCATTCTGCAGCATAAAAGGTTTGTCATTTCCTTTTTTTACCTCAACTGATAAACTATGTGCCTTCTCCTTAACATCAGTCCAGTGAGTCAAAGTCAGGTCTAAGGGACTGGAAACAGTTTGTCCCATTGTGTTATGTGTAGAAAAATGATAGAAGAGTAAAGAAACAATGAACAATAAACAGACCAGGGTCAGGAAGAAGCGACCAAATTTTGTCTGCCACAAAAACGAAAATGATTCTGATGGCCCAGGTCTGGAGCCAGACAACACTTTCACACAGATGTGGACCCGGTCAGAGTCCACCAGATAGGAAGCCACCAAGCGTCCCTGGCCTTCCTGACTTCCTGAGGCGTCCCCCAGGGCTGCAGGTTGTGGCATATAAATGCACATCTGCTGTCCATTGTGTATGGCCCTCACGGTACCATGACACACCTGCGAAGCTAAAGTGTCTTTCCAGAATTCAGGGAAGAACAGACAAACAGAAAAACAGCCAGACAAATACACAGACTAATGGACAAGGGTGCCTTCTTACCTCCGAGACCGTGAATGTGAGTCTGGGGTCTGCTCAGATCCTGGACAAGCCCCCAAATGTTGGGACCCCTCCTCACAGAAGGACTCCAAGTCTCGGGAATCGAGCGAAACCCCAAAGACTGACACTGACACTTCTCGATGCAATGCAGCAAGAGGTGTTTATTGAAGTACCGGTGCACCGGGGCTCAACATAGAGTCCTCATGCAGGAGGGGTGAAGAGCCCCGAATAGCAACTTTACAGGGTTTATATAGGGAAAAACCACAGAGCTGAAAACCACAGAGCTAGGGAGGTGGTCTTGCTCAAGGGACTTTTCCATATAGAGTGGATTCTGATTGGTGGAGTCCACCTGGCATTGCTTGGCTAGGCCAAAAGTGACCACAGGCAGGGTGGTGGCTTCCTGGGTTCCAGGAAACAGAGACAGGGTTCGGGAACTAGCTTTAGTCAATTTGAGGCAAGCAAGCAACGTTACAAAAGCTAAGAAGGCAGGTTAGCATTTTTTTTTTTTAACCTTACAGGATCAAGGGGCCACTCTTGACTGTCTGGCTCTGTTCAGAGATTTCAAACAGAGATCTGTTTCTGGTTTAGTTTTGGTTTAACAGCATACCTGTTTCTGGTTCAGTTTGGATTTGGCAGCCACGTGGCAATGTCAGGAGAGCTGTTATTGCTAACATGTTTGTTTGGTGTTGCATTTGTTTGTTTTGTCCTTGTCTTTGAAGATATGGGTCAAAATCATTCTGTTGAAAACTCTCCTTTAAAACTGCTTAAAAAGCACTTTAAAGATCTTAAAAAAAAATAAAATAGATAAACAATAAAATGAGCTAGGCCTATTATCCTAGTTATTTGGGAAGCTGAGACAGGAGGTTCCAATGTGATAGCCTGACTCCACCATGTGACATTTTAAACCATGTGACATTTAAATTGATAAAAATAAGTACATAATTTCAATTTAAACCATGCCTGATATTTCCTGTTTTGTTTGGATTTTAAATAAATAAGACATTGTTTATAGACACCTTTTGGTTTCTTTATTAATCCAAATAGTCCAACAGGTATCTCTTAAAGTTTTTGCTGACATTTGATTTATTTCAAGTTTTTTTGTTTTTGTCTTTTAAAATCAGATTTAACTAAAACCTATGGTGAGATGAAACTTTACATAAACAGTACCATTCTTTGTCACATTATATCATAAATATAATTACTGAGTTTATGTTCTAGGTCAACTTCAACTTATATAGAGGATTATTAGAAAAAGTTGTCTCTGAGGTAGTGATTCATAATTTGCCAGGTATTTTAAAAGATTATAATGTCCTGTTACTAAAAAGGAGGAGGCAACTGGCCTGAGTTCTAGACAAGCCTGCCTCAAAATAGAAACAAAATTTTGCTTTAGTTACTCCTAATAAAAGCATTTCCAGCTGGGCGTGGTGGTGCACGCCTTTTATCCCAGCACTCAGGAGGCAGAGGTAGGAGGATTGCCATGAGTTCAAGGCCACCCTGAGATGACAGAGTTCTTTCCAGGTCATCCTGGACCAGAGTGAGACCCTACCTCGAAAAACCAAAAAAAAAGCATTTCCAAATGTGTGAAAGGTAATGATAAAAGATTATCCCCAAAATGGTTGTCATGTTTTGCCTTGTATTCATAGAAAATGTATTTCATGGAGTTTATTAATAGAAACTATTTCAAATCAATGGGTTATATAAAATCTGAAAGTATAGACACTGGTATTATAAAATAAGCCTAGTTGTCAGGTAGAGATTTTTTTTGATGACCTAAATACTAAGGAAGGCTTTTTCTCTACAAATTTCCAATCCAATAATAAGATGGTTAACTCTTTGAAGCCAGACTACTTGCTTCTTTGTCAGTGGGTAATAAGATTAATAAATTTGATGAAGTTTTTCTTTTATTTTTTAGTTATTAAATTATATTTATTTTTTAATAATTTTTTATTGACAACTTCCATAATTGTAAACAATACCCCATGGTAATTCCCTCTGTCCCTTAAAGATTTTATGTTCTTTCTTTCCTTCTTTATTACAGACAGAGAGATGGAGAGAGAGAATGGGTATGCCAGGGCCTCTAGCCACTGCAAATGAACTTCAGATGTATGTGCCACCATTGTGCATCTGGCTTACATGGGACCTAGAGAATCAAACCTGGGTCCTTAGACTTCACAGGCAAGTGCCTTAACCACTAAGCCATCTCTTCAGGCCACATTATTATATCTATTGAGGTAAGTACAGAGCCAAGGAAAGGCACCCATGTGGCTAGAGATCCCACATGGAGGGCCTAGAAAAATTGCGGAAAGAGAAGAGAGAAAAGAAAGTTCAAGGAGCTCCTGCCATGTTGGGAGCTAGAGAGGATAAAGAACCCATGCAGGGATTGGAGAGATGGCTTAGTGGTTAGGCACTTGCCTGTGAAGCCTAAGGACCCCTGTTTGAGGTTCTATTCCCCAGGATCCACATAAGCCAGATGCATAAGATGGCACATGTATCTAGAGTTCATTTTCAGTGGCTGGAGGTCCTGGTGTGCTTTCTCTTTCTGTCTGTAGCTCTCAAATAAATAAATAAAATAAAGCAAAATAACTCATGTGGAGTGTAATGCCCAGGGGCCCTTTCTGCTGGGCCTGGGCCCAGCCAGCCCAGCTGAGGGAAAAACTCACCCACAGCTGAAAGTTCCCAAGTGGTCAGAACTAGTTTTTCTTAACAGCCTTATAAGAAAGATGGTTAATTATGGGTTAAGATGAGATGACTAAAGGAACTGGGAAGGTATTTTTCAATGCTGGACATTAAGTGCTTAAAAAATGCTTTTTGAATCACCATGAGTTTGAGACTACCCTGAGACTCCATAGTGAATCCCAGTCATCCTGGGCTAGAGTGAGACCCTACCTCAAAAACAAAACAACAACAACAAAAAAAATGCTTTTTGAGTGGAACTTAGATCAGAATGTTAAAGTATGTGGCTAAAGATTTGTGTATGTAGAAAGAACATCAGAGATCTAAAATCAGCTCCAAAAGGTCAAAGCCACACAGTCAGGTGTCTAGCAGCAATCCCACTCCTCAGTACCACTTTACTGTTGCAGTCCGGTTCACATTGCTGGTAGAAATCACCCAACCAAGAGCAGCTTCTGGGAAAAAAAGAGGTGCATTTTGGCTTATAGGCTCAAAAGGGAAGCTCCACGATGGCAGAGGAAAACGATGGCATGAGAACAGGTTGGAAATCACCCCCTGGCCAACATAAGGTAAACAACAGTGACAGGAGAGTGTGCCAAACACTGGCATGGGGAAACTGGTTATAATACCCATAAGCCCACCCCCAACAATACACTCCCTCCAGGAGGTGTTAATTCCCAAATATTCATTAGCTTGGAACCTAGCATTCAGAACACCTAAGTTTATGAGGGACACCTGACTCAAACCACCACAGTACCTACACAGGTATCTGAACTAATCAAAGAGGTTTTCAAACACAGGTGCTAAGACTTTATACTATCTTACTTGTCCTTTTCTGACACTTTCTAGGATAAATTAATTAGTTTGTAAATTAATTGGTATTGTTTTCAAGACTGATAACAGATTCTGCCTATATTTATAGCTGTTAGATAGCTAAAATGTAAGATGTGCCTACTTTCTATGCTTCAGATATGGCTTATGCTGCCACAGTATAACAAAATTTTAAAAGATTTGACATAATGATTTTAGAAGTTCTTGTGCCATTCTTTAACTAAATCTATTTCAGTAATCAAATGTGCTCTATATGTACATACATCCAGGCTGGTATAACTTCCTTTCTAAGTGTGTTAATCACCTATGGAGAAGCCAAGGCCAATTGGAATCACTGGAACAAAAAGCGTCAATATATTGGCCCATGCTCCCAGGTCATGAGGCCACTGGAGATGATGGGCATAACATCCTGCCCCCCTGGTAAGTCACCTGTCTTCTTGAGCAGGGAGGATATGAATACCCCCCCCAAAAAAAAAACTTGTGTACAGTCTGAAACAGGAGAGTCATGATTGAGAAGCAGTCAGTCCTTCTGACTACCCAAAAAAGGCAAAACTACTTGGACAGCATGGCCCTGACTCATTCTAACAGACAGAAAACACCAGTAAGCTATAGGGCTGCTCCTGGGTCCCTAACATCTCTTTGGAGAGCCATTAATGACCTCCAAAATTAATCCTTGATTAAATTTTGGCTGCTTAGTTTTAAACACTCAGAGAGAAATATATAACCAAAGATAAAAATATCTTAAATATATGAATGGCCTATTAAGTAATACAACAAGAGCTTTCCAAGAGGGGAAACAAATAAGACCTTAAGACATTTGCCCACATAGTTCTAATTCTATAATAAAGAGAAGCAACTATAATGCCTCTCTGCCTGTCCAGCTCTAAGCCAACCAGAGCTGAATGCCTGCTCAATATTTCCATAACCACGACCACTTGTGTCAAAACACCTGCTCTCCTTTGGTGAAAAGGGAGTAACCACCCCATACATAAATATTTCCTCTCCCACTTTTTGTTGCCCCGTCTTGATTTTGTCACAGGTGTATCTCTATGAGAACAAAAAGTGGCCTACAAGCTCCATTTGTGCCAATGGAGAGATTTTCAGCCCTCTGCTGGTGGGCCTCATTGTGACACTGTCTCTGGGTGCCTTGAGTGACCAACAGCCTCAAATCTCTCCTGAGACAATTGAACTCTCTGGTGGGTGTGGTACTTCAAAACCATCTAGCCTTAGACCTCATTATTGCTGAACTTGGGGGGATATACGTGGTCTTGGGACAAGAATGTTGTTTTAGTTAATGAATCAAATGTTGTTAAAATGTTAAAATTCAAACAAGGAGCTGCTTGACTGCTATAAGCCTGAGGACCCCACCAATTTATTTTGTAAACCTTTAGTTACTTGGCTTATTCCACTCCAACAGCTGTGAAATTGAAGGGGACAAAATAAAAGAGGATTAGACTTACTTTTTATAAAACAAGGGGCCCTGGTATGGCTTTAGATAAAATAATAATTGGTTTCAGTCTATGTTTAGTTGGTCTCCATGATGAACTTCCTTTATCTCTTCTATTGCTGGCCCCCTGATACTACTAATCTTATGCCTTACCATAGGGCCCTGCATTATTAATACTCTAATTAGATATAAAGACTAGAATTAGTTCTGTTAAACTTATGGTATTACAGACACAATATGGGCCCCCATGTGAAACTGAACAAACCCTAGACATTATCCCTTATGAGTCAAAGATTTAGCTTAGTGCCATGTCAGAGGGGGAAATGACAGCAAAATATTATATTTCTCTATATTTCTTTATACCTAGCCTAGAGAAATATAGAAGTCAGGAGGCTCTGTTGATGGCAGGTAAACAGGAGGCTCTGCTAACAGAAGGTAAACAAGAGGCTCTGCAGGGATGAATAGCATTTCCTGAGACCTGAATTGTTGAGCAAACTCCTTAAGATAAGCAGGACTCCTGGTCACAGGCCTACCTTGCACCCCACCCCCCCCCAGGTGGCACTACCTGTAACTGACCAACAGATCTGTTATTTCCAATAAAAGCTGACACTGTGAACAGTTCATGGCCACCCCACTGAAATTCCCTCTGGGAGCAGACCTGATATACTAGACCTTCTCTTTTCTTTTTTACCCAATAAAACTTTGCTTCACGTCCTGTGAGTCAATGGTTTTATGTGTGCAACACCAGGCTCCATAACAATCCCATATCAAAGAACAGCCAATCTAATTCGTGGAACTTGCTCAAGGAGAAGGCATCACATGTGGCATCTAAGTCAGATGCCCACTGTTGGAGGAATGAAAAGTTAGTAACGACACATTGCAATGGGCTACATATGCTCTGGCCCATGGTGGAGTTTTCAGATTCTGCAGCTGGTTTCTTAGGAGAATCCAAAATGTTAAGCACAAAAGACAAAATAAACACTAATCAGAAAGACAGACACGTGTCTACACAGAACTTAAATAGATCAGGGTTTGGGGGACATCTCACCACTGCCCAGGCTTAGGAAAGTAGTGCTGCATCCAGCCTTCCACTGAATCCCCCTTACCTGGAGGCTTTCCAGACCAGGTGACTTTCCACTCATGATGTTGATATTTCCTGACTACCACTCCTTCCTGCCAGGGTCGGGAGAATGTTCCTGAGGCTGAAGAACATCTCTCAGTGGCCACTCCCAGGGTCTCCAACCCACAGTCAGAGTACAGTCCCAAGAAATCAAGACTCTGTGAGGCCAGATTTGGTGAGTGTCAAAAATGCATGCAAACAGAAACAAAACTTACTTCTGGAGAGCATCTCTGTCACTCTCTCAAAAGGGGATGGAGGTTCTGAAGCCTCTTTGTCTTCTTTAGTCACAGAAGATGTCTAGGCATTAAGATCTTTGGAACTTTGCCAGTGCCAGGTCTTACTGACATCCTACTCTGGCTGAAGTGAAAATCACTTTGTCAGCTGCCCATGGGGTTCAGTATCCAGTATTTCACTGGGCATTTCCTACTCTGGCTGAAGTGAAAATCACTTTGTCAGCTGCCCATGGGGTTCAGTATCCAGTATTTCACTGGGCATTTCCCAGGTCTTAAGACCAGTCAGAAAAAATGCAGGAATGAATCAGGCTGAGTGTCCCTGGCAGATCCCGGGCAAGCCTCCAAATATAATGGCTCTCTGGGGTCAGTCAGAGATTCACCACTCTGACACAAATATGATATTAATAAGTAGAGGCATTTATTTCCGGCCAGGACTACATTTTGAGCCATGAATTTAAGAGCGCATCCCTGAGTTCCCTGTGGTCAGGGTTTATAAAGACAAAGTTTACATCACATTGCTAAACAAGTATGTGAAAGTCTAGCCTAGTTCCCAAAGCAGAGAAAAGAAAAGAAAAAAAAAAAAAAAAAAAAACAGTGCTTATCTCATTCAAGCAGATGGCCTGGTATCATCATTTTGCATACCAAAGGTAACATTTGTAAGGCACCACATCCTGCATACCAAAGGTAACATTTGCAGGGCACCATATCCTGTATAACAAAGGTAATGTTTCTTTATGACATTTTCTTATCCATCCCATTCCCTTATTTTCTTATCCATTATACTATCTCAACATGGATATGGGGTGTCACCCCCAAAAGGCTCATGTGTTGTTGTTTCAGTTCCCAATGCAGCAGTGTTCAGAGGCAGAAATTTGGGGAAGATTAGATCACAAGTGTTCCAACTTCACAGGCAGATTAATGTCGATGGATTTTCAATGTGGAGGCATTACTGAGAGGTGGTGAGATGTTAGGAGGTGGGGATTCATCTCAGTGGACATGCTTTTAAAGAATACGCTTTGTGCCCCCCTCCTTTCAGGTCTGCCATGATCTGAGTCACTGTGCTTGGCCACATGCTCCCTGCCATGATGCTATGCCTCACTACACTTGGGCTCAGAATTCATGGAGCCAGTTAAGCATGGACTGAAACAATGAGCCAAACTAGGTTTATTCTCTTTGAAATTGTTGCTCCCAGGTATTTGTATGGTGACACACAGCTAACTAACACAGGTGGTTTTCAGAACTAAGCTATTGAGGGGGCTGTATCTCAGGATTTCAAAAAGGAGCCCTAGTTAACAATAATGAGTGGAAAGCAGGCAGTCAAAAGAATGAGAACAAAAACTGTTAGAAAAAGAAAGCTCGCCAGGCATGGTGGCGCATGCCTTTAATCCCAGCACTTGGAAGGCAGAAGTAGGAGGATCACTGTGAGTTTGAGGCCACCCTGAGACTACATAGTGAATTCCAGGAGAGTCTGAGATAGAGTGAAACCCTACCTCAAAAAACAAAAAAGAAAGAAAGAAAGCTCTTGGCAATGCCGGAGGTTTTTCCAAAATGAAAATTCTTTTTTTCTAATTTAATTAATTAATTTATTGGGTTGGGAGAGAGAGAGAGTGAAAGAGAGAGAGGGTGGGGGAGAATGGGCATGCCAGGGCCTCCTGCTGTTGCAAATGAACTCCAAATTCATGCACCACCTTAGGCAGCTGGCTTTGTGTGCATACTGGGGACTCAAACCTGGGCCATCAGATTTTGCAAGCAAGTGCCTTTAGCCCCTGAGACATCTTTCCAGCCCCAAAATCTGTGTGTGTGTGTGTGTGTGTGTGTGTGTGTGTGTATGTATGCACGCTCGTGTGCATGTACATGTAGAGTGTGTACCTCCTGGGCATGCATGTGGAGCGCAAAGGAAAATGTTATGTATTCTCCTCTATTTCCTTTCCCCCTTAAGTAATAAAGAGATATTGATATTATTGCATGTACTAATATATTAATTATTATTGATATGAGAGGAAAGAAAAGAATAAGACAAGTGATTAATATTTGGAGAATACAGAGAAAGTAGAGAAGGAGGATATAAGTAGAAGGGAGAGCTGTGGGAGCAAAGCAAAAAGAACAGAGGGGAGGGTGAGGAAATTTTGCATGAAGGTAGATGAAGAGAGTGAGAGGTCAAGATATGTTATCAGAAAATGTGGAATAGTCCCATCTCTCAGGAGGCTGAGGCTCAGAGACTCTGCAAACCAGACCACACTATGATCTTTGGAAGAGAAACACGTAAAGGGAAAGAGAAAGGAGAAAACAAAACAACTGTTCAGAACACCTTTAGGCCCAGCACAAAGGAGGCTGAAGTAGGAGGGTCACCAGGAATTTAAGGCCAGCCTGGGGTGACAGAGTAAGTTCTAGGTCAGCTTGGGATAGAGTGAAGCCCTGTCTTGTAAAATAGCAACAAAAAAAGGAGGATGAAGAGGAAGAGAAAGAAGGAAGAAAAGAAATAAGAATAGTAATATAAAGTCGGGCATGGTGACGCATGCCTTTAATCCCAGCACTTGAGAGGCTGAGGTAGGACGATCACTGTGAATTCAAGGCTAGCACGAGACTCCATAGTGAATTCCAGGTCAGCCTGAGCTAGAGTAAGACCCTACCTTAAAAAAAAAATAATAATAATAATATAAATTAAGGCAAGGTTGAGCTGGCTTGCTAAAATGACATTGATTCTTAAGGACAGAATAGGTGTAGAAGGAGAGAGAACTGGGCAGAGATATAGGGAAAAAAACCTGATTGGCCTGAATATTGGCCCTTCCCTGGACTTTTCTTGAGCTCCTTCTTTGGCTCCTAAAATACTGTCTCCTAAATTGCTGAGCCATTCTCATCTCCTTCCAACATGAAAAGTCTTTAAGATAATTTCAAATTTGTCGCCCTAACAGAAGTAAGAGAGTAGCCAGGCATGGTGGCGCACTCCTTTAATCCCAGCACTTGGGAGGCAGAAGTAGTAGGATTGCCAAGAGGTTGCGGCCTCCCTGAGACTACATAGTGAATTCCAGGTCAGCCTGAGCCAGAGTGAGACCCTACCTCGGGATATAAAATAAAAGGAAGTAAGAGTAGGGCCTTGGGAGATGCTCAATGGGTAAAATGCTTGCTGTGTGAGTATGAGGACCTGAATTTGGATCCTGAGCACCCATGTAAAATGCTGGGTGTGATGGCTCACATGTGTAATCCCATCACTGGGAGGCAGAGATAGAATGATTCTTAGGGCTTACTGGCTAACTTCTCTAGCCAAATCAGTGAGCTCCAGGTTATGGGAGAGATTCAGTCTCAAAAAACAAAGTGGAGAAACATCACCCTCTAACCTCCACATGTAATCTCATGCCCACATTCACCCAAACATCCATATACACATGCATACCACATACATATACATATACATGGGGGGGGGAGCATGAGCAGATTCATTCTTATGTTTAATTGAAAATAAAAACTACTTCTGTGATGATTTGACTTAATGTCTTCCATAAACCCATGTGTTTTGAATGTTTGGCCCCTGCTGATGGCAATTTGGGAAGGAGAGCCTTGCAAAAGGAGGTGTGTTGTTGGGGACTGGCTTAGGGGTGTTATAGACAGCTCCCCTTTGCTAGAGCTTGGATAACTTTCTTGCTGCTGTTTCTACCTGCTGTGACAGAGGTGATGTCCAGCCTCTGCTCTGCTATCTTGTCTCTGCCATCAGGAAGCTTCCCCTTAAGAGTGTGAGCCAAAATAAATACCTTCCTCCCATCAGCTGCCTTTGGCCAGCTGCCTTGTCCTAGCAACAAGAAGGTAACTAGAACATTCCAATTCAATTTGCTTAGTTTTATAACCTTTTCCTAGTTGCACTTGTAAATGAACTAATTTTGAAATATCAAAAGCCCATGTTAGAGCAACAAAGTTTCAAGTCCCAATGAATAATTTTAGCTCATCATGATAGAAATATACAAGAAAAGAGCCAACATGGAAGCAGAAATTTTTTTAAAAATATTTTATTTGGGGCTATAGAGATGGCTTAGTGATTAAGGTGCTTTCCTGCAAAAAGTCTAAGGACCCAGATTCGATTTCCCAGTACCCACATAAGCCAGTTGCACAAGATGCATGCATCTGGAGTTTACAGTGGCTAGAGGCCCTGGTGTGCCCATTCTCTCTCTCTCTCCCTCACAAATAAATAAAATATTTTAAATATATATTTATTTGCAAGCAAAGATATACAGAGACAGAGCAAGAGAGACAGATAGGTACAGCGAATATGGGCATACCAGGGCCTCTAGCCACTACAAATGCACTCCAGATGCATATACCACATTGCATATCTGACTTACATGGGTACTGGAGAATTGAACCCAGGACATTAGGATCCCTGAAAGCATAAGTTCTACATGGTGGTTGCTCACCACCTGTATCTTTAGAGAAAAAATTTCCCACAGGTGAGTGTTTCCTTTCACCTAAGATACAATGAGATGAGGGAGAATCTCCCTCCTTCACAGCTGGTAACACATGACACTCAAATAAAGGTTTGGACACTTAACCCAAGGGCAAGAGACCCATAGACTGAGAGTGATGAAGACAATAAGGCTTTAGCTGCTGGACTCCATGTGATATCAGGCAAGCAACTGCACTTCTTGTGATAAGTGGATAAAAAAGTAGGGATAGAAAAGCAAAGCAGTAAGACCAGTTTCCTCCAAGAAAGCCATAGATCTGAATAAGGACTGTCCTTGACGTTCATATACCTTTACTGTAATACTTTAGCAATGAAAGATCTTCACACAGAGAAGAACTGTAATACAAGTATTCACACATTTTGGAACTGTGTGTAATGGGGTACATGCACACTAAAATCTCTCCCTTCAAAAGCATAAATAGTGGGCTGGAGAGATGGCTCAGTGGTTCAGGCTCTGGCTTGCAAAGCCTAATGACCTGAGTTTGATTCCCCAGTACCCATGTAAAGCCAGATTCACAAAGTGGTGTGTGCATCTGAGGTTCATTTGTAGTGGCCAGAGGCCCTAGCATGCCCATTCTCTTTGTCTGTCTTCTATCTCTCTCTGCTTGCAAATAAATAAAGAGATAAATAAAATATTTTTTTAAAGCTGGACATGGTGCAGCTGTTTTTAATCCCAGCACTCTGGAGGCTGAGGTAGGACTGCTGTGAGTCTGAGGCAACTTGGGACTACATAGTGAATTCCAGGTCAGCCTGGACAGAGCTGAGACCCTGCCTTAAAAAAAAAAAAAAAAAGCATAGATATTCAAAGTTGTCCCAGGAAATGCATACATATTCAAATTCTGAAATCAAATGTATTTCTTTGTGATGACACTGTCTGTCCGGGTAGTTAACACTACTTCTTCCCATACTGCCTCCCTGCTATACTTCTGTAATAAACTTGTTTTTCCTTCACTTCAGAGCTCATCAGTATCTGCTTTCTATCCTATACCAGAAGAAGGACCCAACCAATAGCAACAAGAGGATTTCCCCATAAGCCAGTGTCGTCAAGGCAGAGACAGTTTCAAAGGCTTCCTGTTGATGCCCTTCCTGATGTCCTAGGAAGCAATGGAGGAAATTGAGGCACTTCTCATCCTATGATGGACACCATGTAAATCAAGTTTCAAAACTGAAAAACTAAGAGGTTTTAAAAAATATTTTATTTTTTATTTGACAGAGAAAGAGGGAGAGAGAGAATGGGTGTGCCAGGGCCTCCAGTTACTGAAAAAGAATTCCAGATGTGTGTAACCCCTTGTGCATCTGGCTAATGTGGGTCCTGGCGAATTGAACCTGGGTTCTTTGGCTTTGCAGGCAAATGCCTTAACCACTCAGCCATCCCTCCAGCCTGACTAAGCAGTTTTATTTGAGTTCTTAAGGAATTGGAATTCAGGAAGTATGGTTTGGATAACTGCATATTTCAAGGAAGACAGGGGGAAATGAAAGCAAAGTGTGCTGATTTATTACTAAAATTCATTTGGCACCAAAGACCTTGACTAAATAGAAAAAAACAAAGTGGCAAAAATTCTTTGGTAGCCATCATGTTCTCAATTCTAATTTTAGCTATTATTTCTTTCCTTTATAGCACAAAATGATGAGGCCTTATAGTTCATGGGTTTAGCGGATGACTAAATTGAATTTTAGTTGCAGATATCTTTACACATATGTGAATTAGAGGCCAACCTATCAAGAACCACTGTATTATTATTATTTTCCAAATAGCCTCTATCCTTTTCTTTTTAATTATCTTACTTCTTTTATCTCTAACAAGCCTACTTGAAAACAAAATATTTAAATGAGTACTCGTAAGCCCTTGTAGTATAATTTAATAGCCTAAACCCACAAACCACAAGTGGAGATTTAATATTCCCAGAACAATGAAGAAACATTAAGGGGTTGGAGAGATGATTTAGCAGATAAAGTAGTTAAAACATTTGCCTACAAAGCCAAAGGACCCAGATTTGATTCTACAGGAACCACATAAGCCAGATGCACAAGGTGTTGCATGCATCTGAAATTCGTTTGCAGGGGCTGGAGGCCCTAGAGCTCCCATTCTTTTTTTTTTTTTTTTTTTTTTGGCAACTTGATCTCATTTATATACTCAACCCCTTCAGTGAGAAGTCAACCAAAACACATGTATTAAAAGTGCCCAAGGCAAATATCTTCATGGAACATACATGGTTATAAAATCAAGAAGACGCATCATATTTTTGTTTGGCCTGCTGTAAGCTGCTGTAATAAAATAAATGAGTAAATACCTCCAAGGAATGGATTTACAACTATGACTGATGAATTTTGGTCAATGTACTCCAAAATACATACATACATACATACATACATACATACATACATCTCACACACACACACACACACACACACACACACACACAAGTTGGTTTTACAAAGTAGGGTCTCACTCTAGCTCAGGCTGACCTGGAATTCACTATGTAGTCTTATGTTAGCCTTGAATTTGCAGTGATCCTCCTACCTCAGCCTCCCAAGTGCTGAGATTAAAGGTGTGTGTCTCCACACCCAGCCCAAATATTATTTTTAAGACAACTAGGGATAGGAATTTTCACTTATAATACCTATCCCATATCACAGTGTTTTTTAAAAAAAAAATTATTGACCATGATTTATTGAACCATGATAGTCCCCTCCCCTCCCCCACTTTCCCCTTCACAACTCCACTCCCCACCATACCCCCTCCCTCTCACTGTTAGCCTCTTTTTTATTTTGATGTCATCATCTTTTTTCTCCTATTATGAAGATCTTGTGAAGGTATTGCTAGGCACTGAGAGGTTGTGGATATCGAGGCCAATTTCTGTCTGGACAGTTGCACTGTAAGAAGTGGTACCCTTCCTTTAGCTTTTACATTCTTTCTGCTACTTCTTCCTCAATGGACCCTGAGCCTTGGAGGGTGTGATAAAGATGTTTCAATGATGGACACTCCTCTGTCACTTCTAAGGACTATGTTGCCTTTTGGGTCATTCCAGCAGACACTGCCATCTGAAAAGAGATTTTTCTGTAACCAAAAGTGAAAGTAGCATTAATATATGAATATTAACATTAAGTGTAGTGTTTACAGGGAATTTTGGTGAGCATAATATATGCATTTAGCCAGACAAAAGCAGGCTTCAAACCCTTAAGGCTCATGACCTTCCCTGCCATAGGCTTTTGATTAGGTTTTCAATACTAGGCATCTATTCCCTCCCATAGAAGGGACCTCCAGTCCAATTAGAGATCAGTTGGGTTTCCCCAGAGCAGACATGCCACTGTTGCACCCATTCAGTCATTTGGCCTCTCTGGCCAAACTTGAAGCTTTCAGAGTCCACTGTTTTCACAATTGATGATTTCTATCTCCCATAAGGCTGCATGCAGTGCAGCTTTGCCCAGCTTTCAGTTGGCTGCTCTACAGGAAGAGGGTTTTCTGCTCAATACCAGCATGATTTCCCAGTGACCTTGCTGCCCAGGTATGTGAAGTCTTCAGCAATAGGGTCTTACTGTCTGTTACTCATGGGAACCCAAAGGCCTTGGCAATAGCCTGTAGTGTTTTGGAAGCAGCAGGGACCTCCCTGACCAACAACTCACTGGAAGGTTTCCCATCCCTGACACTGAAAATTTTGTGGTAGAAACCTATGGCTTCTGGATATGCCATTAGTGGGGGAAAAAAAAGCAGGCTTTCATATGTCTTGTTTAGAATCTCTTGAATTTTGATTGACCCTCCCCGCCCACCCTTCTCTTACTCGATCTCTTCCCCTGGCCTCACTTAGGCCATTCCACTCCCTGTAATCTGTTCTTCTACTTACATATATAAAATGCTATCCCCTAAAGTCCTTCCCTCTCTTCCCTCCCTTATAGCCTTTTTGTAGCTTACACACAAGTCTAAACATTTGTAGCTAGGTTCCACTATGAGACAGAGTATGCAATGTTTGGCTTTCTGGGCTGGGTTACCTCACTTAGTATAATCCTTTCCAGGTCCATTCATTCCCCTGCAAATTTCATAATTTCATTTTTCTTTAACTGCTGAATAGAACTCCATTGTGTAAATGTACCACATCTTTATTATCCGTTACCTGTTGAGGGGCATCTAGGCTGGTTCCATTTCCTAGCTATTGTAAATGGAGAAGCAATAAATATGGTTGTGCAAGTGTCTCTAAGGCAGCAAGAAGAGCCCTTGGGATATATACCTAGGAGTGCTACTGCTGGATCATATGGTAAATCTATTTTTAGCTGGGTCAAAAACCATGCTGATTTCTACAATGGTTGTACCAGACTACATTACCATCGCCAGTGTAGAAGGGTTCCCCTTTTCCGGCATCCTCCCCAACATTTATTATTATTTGTTTTCTTATTGGTAGCCATTCTGACAGGAGTGAGCTAGTATCTCAAAGTAGTTTTAATTTGCATTTCCCTGAGGGCTAAGGATGTAGAATATGATTTTTAGATGTTTATATGACATCTGTATTTAATCTGTTGAGAACTCTTTATTTAGTTCCATAGCCCATTTTTTAATTGGGTTGTTTGATTTCTTCCTTCCTTCCTTCCTTCCTTCCTTCCTTCCTTCCTTCCTTCCTTCCTTCCTTCCTTCCCTCCCTCCCTCCCTCCCTCCCTCCCTCCCTCCCTCCCTCCCTCCCTCCCTCCTTTCTTTCTTTCTTTCTTTCTTTCTTTCTTTCTCTTTGAGTTCTTTGTATATTCTGGATATATAGATGTATAGCTGGCAAAGATTTTCTCCCATTCTGTAGTTTGTCTCTTTGCTGTATTCACAGTGTCTTTTGATGTACAAAATCTTTGTTATTTTATGAGATCCCATTGGTTGATTAGTGGTTTTATTTCCTGAGCAAGTAAGGTTATATTCAGAAACCCATTTTGTATGCCAATATGTTGAAGGGTTTCCCCTACCTTTTCTTTTAGCAGTTTCAGAGTTTCAGGTCTGATATTAAGGTCCCTGATTTGTCTGGACTTGATTCTTGTGCATGGAAAAAGACAAGAATCTATTTTCATTCTTCTACATATAGATATCCAATTTTTCCAGCACCACTTGTTGAAGAGGCTGTCTTTTTTCCAATGAATATTTTTGTCATTTTTGTCCAAATCAGATGGCTATAGCCGCCTGGATTAACATCTAGGTTCTCAATTCTGTTCCATTGATCTATGTGTCTGTCTTGTGCAGTACCATGCTGTTTTTGTTATGGCTTTGTAATATAGCTTATAATCAGGTATAGTGACACCATCAGCCTTATTTTTGTTGTTCAAGTTGTTTTGAATATTCAAGACTTTTGTGCTTCCAAATGAATTTTGGTATTGTTTTTTCTATTTCTCTGATAAAGCCCTTGGAATTTTAATGGGGATTGCATTAAATGTGTAGATTGCTTTTGATAAGATTAAGATCTTCACAATATTGATTCTTCCAATCCAAGAACATGGGATGTCTTTCCATTTCCTAGTGATATCTGCAATTCTTTGCTTTAGTGTTTTAAAGTTCTCATTAAAGAGTTCCTTCACTTCATTGGTTAGGTTTATTACAAGGTACTTTTGTTTTTTTTTTTGAGGCAATTGTTAATGGGAGAGATGCCCTGATTTCCTCCTCCACATGTTTGTTGTTGGTATATAGGAAAGCTATTGATTCCTGTGTTTGTTTTGTCTCCTGTTATGTTGCTAGAAGTGTTTATCAGCTCTAACAGTTTGCTGGTAAGTCTTTAGGGTATTTTATGTATAGAATCATATCATCTGCAGATAATAATAACTTTATCTCTTCCTTTCCAATTTGTATTCCTTTTATGAGTGTCTCTTGCCTTATTGCTATAGCTAGGATTTCCAGTACTATAGTAAATAAAAGTGGGGTCAGTGGATACCCTTGTCTTGTTCCTGAATTTAATGGAAAAGCTTCCAGTTTTTCCCCATTTTGTATTATGTTGGCTGTAGATTTGTCATAAATAGCTTTTATTATGTTGAGATATGTTTCTTCTATTCCCAGTTTCTGTAGGACTTTTACCATGAAGAGATGTTGGATTTTGTCAAATGTGTTTTCTGCATTTATTGAGATGATCATGTGATTTTTGTCCTTCAGTCCATTTATATAATGTATTACACTTATTTATTTACATATGTTGACACATCCTCACATCTCTGGGATAAAGCCTACTTGGCCAGGGTGAATAATCTTTCTGATACTTTCTTTTATTCTGTTTGCCAATATTTTGTTGAGAACTTTTGCATCTATGTTCATGAGGGAACTTGCTTTGTTATTTTCTTTTTCTTTTTTCTTTTTTTTTGTTCTGTCTTTGTCTGGTTTTGGTATGAGGATGATGTTGGCTTCACAGAAGGAGTTTGGTAGAATTCCTTCCTTTTTTATTTTATGGAAAAGTTTGAGAAGCAGTGGTGTTAGTTCTTTGATGAAGGTCTAGTAAAATTCACCAGTGAATCTATGTGGGCTTGGACTTTTTTTAGTTGGGAGACTTTTTATAACTGCTTGGATCTCCATACATGTTATGGGTCTATTTAAATGGTTTATCTCATCTTGATTTAATTTTGGTAGGTCATACGAATCAAGGTAATCATCCATTTCTTTCAGATTTTCAAATTTAGAGGCATATATATTCTTCTTTTTGTTTTTTTTGTTGTTGTTGTTGTTGTTTTGTTTTTTTGAGGTAGGGTCTCACTCTAGTCCAGGCTGACCTGGAATTCACTATGTAGTCTCAGGGTGGCCTCGAACTCACGGTGATCCTCCTACCTCTGCCTCCCAAGTGCTGGGATTAAAGGAGTGCGCCACCACGCCCAGCTGGCATATATATTCTTAACATATGTCCTTATGATTTTCTGAATTTCTTTGGTATCTGTTGTAATGGTGCCTTTTTCATCTTTAATTTTATTAATTTTTGTCTCCTCTTTCTTCTGTTCAGATATGCTAAGGGTTTATCAATCTTATTTATACTTCCAAAGAACCAACTGTGTTTCATTGATTCTTTGGATTTGTGTGTGTTTCTATTTCATCAATTTCTGCCCTAATCTTCATTATTTCTTCCCATATACTGATTTTTGGTTTTCCTTGTTCTTCTTTTTTCTAGGCCCTAAGTGAAGCAGTAAATTGTTTACTTGTGAACTAATTTATTTATGTTTGTTTGTTTTTTATTTTTTGAGGTAGGGTTTCACTCTGGCCCAGGCCGACCTGGAATTTACTATGTAGTCTCATGGTGGCCTTGAACTCATGGCAATCTTCCTATCTCTGCCTCCCAAGTGCTGGGATTAAAGGCATGTGCTATCACTCCCGGCCACTAATTTCTTTCTTTTTTTTTTTAATTTTTAAATTTTTATTAACATTTCCCAAGATTATAAAAAAATATCCCATGGTAATTCCCTCCCTCCCCCCTGACACTTTCCCCTTTGAAATTCCATTCCGGCCACTAATTTCTTAATATAGGCACTTAGAGCTATAAATTTCCCTCTTAGGACTGCCTTTCTATGTGTCCCAAAGGTTTTGGTATGTTGTATTCTCATCATTTGATTCTATGAACTTATTGATTTTTAAAAATTTCTTCAATGACCCATTCATCATTCAATAGTGTACTGATTAGTCTCCATGAATTTTTGTATGTTCTGTAGTTTTTCTTGTTGATGATTTGTAGTTTAATCCCATTGTGGTCAGATAGATTATTTCAATTTTCCTGTATTTGTTAAGATTTGCTTTTTATCCTAATATATGATCTATTTTGGAGAATATTCCATGTGCTACTTAGAAAAATGTATATTCTATAGCATTTGGATGGAATGTTCTGTAGATATCTGTTTGGTACATTTGCTCCATGACATCATTTAATGGAGATGTCTCTCTGTTTATTTTTTGCTGGGATTACCTGTCAATTGATAAGAGTGTGGCATTGAGGTCTCCCACTACAATTGTGCTTGGTGTTATCTGTGACCTTAAGTCTAATAGTGTTTGTTTGCAGAAATTGGGAGCCCCTATGTTAAGTCCATATATATTTAGGATTGTAATGTCCTCCTGTTGGAGTGTTCCTTTAATCAGTATAAAGTGACCTTTTTAATCTTCCCTCACTAATGTTGGTTTGAAGTCTATCCTGTCAGATATTAGGATAGCAATGCCTACTTGTTTTCTAGGCCTGTTTGCTTGAAATACCATTTTCTATCCTTTCACTCTAAGGCAGTGTCTTTCTTTTAATTAGAGATGAGTTTCCTGGAGGCAGCAAACAGCAGGAACCTGACTTTTAATCCAGTCTGTAAGGCTGTGTCTTTTGGTTGGGGCATTGAGGCCACTGATATTAAAGGTTATTATTGAAATATATGTGTTTATTCTTGCCATTCTTCTTGTTTGTAGTGCTTCCTATTTCCCTTTACTCTCTTGTTTTTGTTTTGATTTGTTTTGTTTTGTTTTAATTTAATTTATTAGTTTTCTTTTTCAGCAAATACAGGCAGTTTGGTACCATTGTTTAGGCTCATCCATGATCTACCCCCTCCCAGTGGACCCTCCTTGTTGATGTAAATGGGTCGTGCATTGTGGAGTTAGCCCACAGTTATTGGTATGATAAATGTCTCTGCAAATCATGACCCAACATGTGGCTCTGACATTCTTTCCGCCCCCTCTTCTGCAAAATTTCCCTGAGCCACGTTGGGTTCATTGGTCTGCTTCAGTGATGAGGTGTTGGGGGCCTCTGAGGCTCTGGCTCTCTGATTTGGTAGGAGTTGATTTTTTTCTGTGTTGGTCTCCTTCCCCCTTGTGCTGGTATCCGGTTCATCAGGAAAACAGCACCCTTGCTTGTTTCGCCACTTTTCCTTAGTTTCAGTCAGGACCCTTTTGAGGTATGTTGGGGCAGCAATCTCCTTAGGATCTGCATGTATCTGAAAAAGAGAAGCAGATTCTCCAACGGAGAGCAAGTTAGCACCAGTACAAATGAGATAATCCTTAATTTTTTATAGAGAATTTAATAGGTGTAGACCCTCTTGTAGCCCATGATTGATGGTAGCTTGATGTTGGAGAGTGGGCTTATGTTTGGGTATGGTTCTGACTTGTTTCCCAGCTCCAGCTATGGGTCTCGTACCACTGAGGGGATCAGTTAGCCAAATCAAGAGCAGTTGGTTCCCCACCATGGCTGTGTGCCACTATTGCACTTGTGTGGGCATCACTTCCGGTTATTTGTTGCTAATTAGGTTAGACCATGAGTTGCTTGGGCAGATATTGGTCATTTACCCCAGTCGCCCATGTAGCACCTTCTGCCACTAGACATGCTGACTGTCTGGGGACTGACTCTCTCCTGGCTTCCAGCCATGCCATTCCATTTTACATGTCAGCTGCGTATGGAGTCTTCAGCAATAGGGTCTTACCACTGACCTTTGGTGGGTCATCAAGTACTCTGACAGAAGTCTGTCATTGTTTTGGGAAACCTTGTAGGTTTCTCTGATTAAAAGCTCATTGTGGATGATAGCCCCAAGCTGGTAGTGGGGGTTACAGGTCAGTGCCCACTAAGAAAATGAGGAAAAACATAACTAATATACAAGAGTTAGAGAGTAGAGAGAGAGAAGGGAGAGGGGGAGAGGGAGGGAGGGAATATGTAGAAGATTTAGGTTAGTCTTGATCCTACCCTCTCTAGTGTCTTGTGGTTCAGGTGTTTCCTGTAAGGGTCTAGTGAAGGTTCAGCCATTTGGTCTGCCTTTTAGGAAGTAGAATTTTATGGTACCATTGCCATTTGGGTCCAGATTAGTGTTTCCCACCCCTTCGATGCCGTCCTCTCCCTCCCCATCCATCCTAGTGTCTAGTCCATGAGGTGCTTGCTGGGTATGTAAGGTATCTTGGGTAGATTCAGGTTAGGTGTTGTAGATGAGTGAGACTAATTCCTTTAGCCTATTTTTGTAGTGGACTGTCCTTATTTCACCTTCAATTTGGATAGATAGCTTTGCAGGATAAAGGAATCTTTGTTGGCCGGGCGTGGTGGCGCATGCCTTTAATCCCAGCACTTGGGAGGCAGAAGTAGGAGAATTGCCGAGAGTTCGAGGCCACCCTGAGACTTCATAGTGAATTCCAGGTCAGCCTGAGCCAGAGTGAGACCCTACCTCGAAAAACCAAAATAAATAAATAAATAAATAAATAAAATAAAATAAAATAAAGGAATCTTTGTTGACAGTTGTTATCTTTCAGAACTTGGAATACAAGCCCTTCTGGCTTTCAAAGTTTGTGCTGAGTAATGTGCTGTGATCCTGATGGACTTGCCCTTAAAAGTGACTTGCTTTTTCTCTCTAACTGCTTTCAGTATATTTTCTTTGGTTTGCGTGTTTAGTAGTTTAATTATAACATGGCAAGGAGAGGTTCTTTCCAGGTTTTGTCTGTTTGGTATACTAAAATCTTCTTGCATCTACATTTGCATCTCTTTCCCAATTTGGGGAAATTTTTCTTCTATGATTTTGTTGAAATTGCCTACTAAGCCTCTGGACTGAAATTCTTCTCCTTCTACTATATCCTAAATTCTTATGTTTGATTTTTTTCATAGTGTCCTGGATATCTTGAAATTCCCATTCATACCTTTCTATTAGCTTGTCTTTCTCTTTGTTGGACTGTATTAGATCTGCCACCTGGTCTTCTAGTTTAGATATTTCGTCTCTCCTTCATCCATTCTACTGGCAAGACTTTCCACAGTTTTTTTATTTGACTGACTGTTTTTCAGTGCTAGAATTTCTGCCTTGTTTTTCTTCAGTATTTCTATTTCCTGACTCGTGGCTTGTAATGACCTCCTTATTTCATTAAGCTGGTTTCCTGTGTTCTCTTGGAATTCCTTCAGGAGTTTGTTTTCTTCTTTAATTCCTTTGTTTTCTTCCTTGATTCCTTTGATTTCTTTGAGTATAGATAAAATCATTTTTTTAAGAAAGTCTTTGGCATTTCATCTAAAACAGTCTCATTGGGGGTCATTTCTGATGGATTTATAATTTTTGGTGGGATTGTATTGTCTTGGTTCTTTGTGTTTCTTGTTTTATAATATTATAATTTTTGCATCCTGAGTTGATTTGATGCTTGGGTTCTCTAATAACCTGCAATGCTTTTATGTTTAGAAATCCAATTTTATGTACCTTCAGAGTAGAAGTTTAAGGTGCAAAGTGTAGTTCTTGTATTCCAATCCAACCTCAGAAGTAATCCTTAAATATTGAGATTGCCTGCCATTCAAGTATTTTAGTGGGCTGGGTGGAACAACTTACTGGAAAATTCTAAAATTCAATTGAGCAATATATATAGTCAATAAAAACCAGCACAGAGTATGCAAGTGTGGGGATTGGAAAAAACAGATAACCTTATAAAGCCACTATCCCTAAGTATATGTGTTTCTGTACACCCTTTATCCCATCAGCTGGGAGGTTGAAATTTCTGTTCTGAAATGGGTTCCAGGTCAGCCTGGGTCTGAATCAGATCCTGCCCCCAATAATGACAGAAGAAAAATACAAAGGCCCTATGAATCTGAAACCACTAAAAACAACAATAGTCAATGCCCAAGTACATCTTAACTGAGAATGGTAAAGCCAGCCAAGAATATGTAACCTATAACCTGCCCTGACATAGAGAGATTAGAACTTCAAGTGCAGGCCTGTGTACCTGCTTTTTTGTCAGTCAGCCTTGTTACCTTTTGGGGTGGCTTCCAATCTCACCAGTGCTGAGTGCTCACCTCTATCCCTTTGTGTTGTGCTGTGAATATGGTTCTCTGATCAGCTGTGCTCGATGCCCAGCCATTGGGAGCTGAATGTGTTCACCAGGGCGTTGTGGTTCTGTTGGTTGGGAGGACGGGAGGGTGTAGGAAGCCTGGAGTTGTACTGGAACTGCTCAGCTGGTCCTGCATGTGTTCCACTGTCTCCCCTTCAGATTTCTTGACTTTGCAAGGAGGCTGAAGAGATTAGAAAATCCCCTTGTTTGGTCTCTGCTCCTGCAGCTGAGCACCAGGCAGGTGCATGGATCCATGTGGATCTGCACAGATGCATCTGAGTTCACAAGCTGCTTGGTAGAATTCTGGCCAATTTCCTCCTTTCTGATAGATCTTAATGACTCCTTCTTCTCTGCTATGGCTAAAGAAACCTATACACTTTCATTTTTCAGATTAAAATTGTATTTTGCTGTGGTTTTGCTCAAATCCCTCCCTAGGCTAGATTGGTATAACTCCTATGCAGCCATCTTACCTGTAAGTCCCAATCTCTCATTCTTTCTCTCTGCCTCTTCTCTCTCTATATATATATCAAATAAATAAATAAAAATAAAATATTTTTTAAAAATAAAAGAAAGAAACATTGGTGGCTGGGAAGATCACTCATTGATTAAATGTGCTTGCTTGCAAAGCTTCATAGCCCAGATTTCAATTCCCCAGCACGCACATAAAGCTGGATGCAAAACGTTGCACATGCATCTTGAGTTCAATTGCAGTGCCAAGAAACCCTGGAGCAACCATACACTCCATACACACACTAAGTAGGTAAAAATTTGTAAAGACAGTAAATTAAAAACTAAAGAAAAATTAATTCCAGTATTAGCACCTAAAACTGAATTCTACATTAAACTATTCCTTGATTCCTTTAATTTGAAAA
The DNA here is from genome assembly GCF_020740685.1 of Jaculus jaculus. Lineage (NCBI taxonomy): Eukaryota > Metazoa > Chordata > Mammalia > Rodentia > Dipodidae > Jaculus > Jaculus jaculus. The sequence continues at coordinate 39,751,366 of NC_059103.1, forward strand.
TAAAGAAGTTTTCAAGTATTATGTCAGTACAAATACCCTGAAAGTAAGGGGGAATTACCTAATCCTTGTAATCAGAGTTCCTGGCTCTCAGGATGTGTGGTCATGCTAGCATCCTAGGAAGTGGAGATTTTGTTCCTTTGGCATCAAAAGGATACCCACTGTGACATTTGTGCAAGCCCAAGTAAATAGCCAGTGGTGATAGTTTAGGATAGACAATGTGGTCTGCATGTTCCTCAAAAAGAACTGGGGCAGCCATTATCATGATCACCCATACATCAGAGAGATTGCCTATACCAAAACTAGCAGGACTATACTGTTTAGCTATATGACATATAAAAATTGGCAGTAAAAGGAAGTAACTAATAGCAAATGAATCTAAGGGTATGCTCAGGTTTTCCCTGTCATCAATAATTTTTTCCTCTTATTTTCACAATCAATAAGGAGAACATTTATTCAAATATAGGCATGGATATCTATGTTAATATTCATTGCAACTTTATTTAGAATATTATTTTGAAATGTTCTGTTGAACTAAAATCCAGAATTTCATGCAAGAATGTATAGAAATAGAATAGAAAAATAGAGATATGGAAATTTGGGGCATCTTTGAGTTATGGAGCCATTCTCAGCTTTTGATTGAGCTTTAACCCAGGAGTTAGGGTCCCTGACTGTCACAGGCACACAAAACTTTCACTGAGCCAGTGGCCTCAAGATTATTATGAATTTAAATAGTGAAACCCACAGGCCATACAGGGTAACTTTTGGAAATATTTTATTATACAGATTATACTGTTTAAGAGAAGGAAAGAACTGGGCAGAACTTGGGAAACACAGGTAGGAGGATTGCTGAGAGTTCAAGGCCAGGCTGGGATTACAGAGTGAGTAGAGTGAGTGTCAGGTCAGCCTGGGCTAGAGTAAGACCCTGATGAAAGAGAACACATTTGGGAGGGTGGCCAGGACTCATGCCAATAGACTAAGTCAAGAAAATCCCCAATCTCTCCCTGGAGCTGAGATAGTTCCCTTAACAGAACTAAACTGGAATTACCAAATGACAGGCTCAGGATCAGATCGCCTGCAGCTTATGATGACCTGCCTTGCTAAAGGAAGGCATTATAAGGCCCATGGTAGAGTTAATTTTGACCAGTTGAAAGAAGTTACCCAGGGCCCCACCAAAAACCCAGCTTTTTCTCAATCACCTATCAGAGGCCATTACAAAACTCACTAATGTAGATGTACATTCCCATGAAAGCACCTTGCTTCTTCATGTTCATTTTCTAGGACAGTCATCCCCTGACATCAGGAACAAACTCCAATGGCTTGAAAAAGGAACTCTGACTGCCCAAAGTAAATTACTTGATCTGGCTTTCAAAGTCTTTAATGGTAGAGAGGAAGAGACCAGAAAGAAGAGAGAAAGAGACTGGAAATGAAGTAGGAAAGAGTACCAGACTGACTTCTAGTTCTTGGCTGCTACCCTACAAAGGTCCCAGTCAATGCCTTCACCCTCTGTCTCTAGGAAGTGGGTCAGCCCCCTGGTCCTTGTTTCCATTGTACCAACCTGGGCACAGGGCAAAGAACTGTTCTAATCCTTGGACCTACTACAAAGGCTTGTCTAATCTGTGGACAATGGGGACACTGGAAAATGGATTATCCAACTAGCCACTCAGGAGGCTCCTTTGTCAATCATGCCAATGTACCATCACATGCCTTGTTCCAATGATGGGGTACAACTTCCTGGCCCCAAGCCATGTTAACAACCGGTTTGTTGAAACTCAGGGTAGAAGACAGTGGCTGAAGAGCTCTCTTTCATCTTGAATACTGGGCGGGGGCCTCTTATTCCCTACTTACTTCTTGGTGAAGACAAATGCTCCCCACTATGATCCTTATTACTGGGGTCTCCGGAAACTCCCCATAACTCCTGCTTCACCTTACCTGTACTTTGCCAGCTCCGGGACCTAACTCTAACACACCAGTTTATTGTTATGCCTCAATATCCCCTCCCTCTCTTTGGTAGAGACCTCCTCTCCAAACTCAGAGTTTACCTTAACATTCCCCCCCCCCTTAAAAGCAACCAGTATTTTCTTCCTACATATGGATCCAAGGTCACCACAAGTCTGCTCCCAAACCACTACCGCCCCCTCTCTGCTTACACTCTGTCAACTCTTCGATATGGGACAACACCTCCAACCCTGCCTTTGCCTCTCATCACCCTCCCATCCTCATAAACCTTAAGGACACTCTACCTTCATCTCTCAGGAACAATATCCTCTGTATCCTGCCACTCACCAAGTACCAAAACCTATTATTCAGTGCTCACTTTTGGCATCTTTGCTCATCCCTATTCATTCACCCCATAAGACCCCCATCCTGGGTATAAAAAAGACTAATGGAGGGATGGAGAGATGGCTTAGCAGTTAAGGCGCTTGCTTGTGAAGCCTAAGGACCCATGTTAAACTCTCCAGATCCCTTGTAAGCCAGACACACAAAGGTGACACAGTGTAAGGTCAAAAATGTCCACTAGGTGGTGCAAGCATCTGGAGTCCGATTTCAGTGGCTGAGACCCTAGGACAGCAATTCTCTCTCTCTACTAAAAAATAAAATAAAAACCCAATGTATCCAATCATTTAGTCCAGGACCTTTGAAAAATAACTGCTATCATGCCCATTTTTTGTTGTTGTTGTTGCCAACCCCTACATGATCCTTTCTACCCACCCTCTTCAAAATATTTCTCTTTGAGGCAACCTACAGAATGGGAAAAAATCTTCGCCAGCTATATATCTGATAGAGGATTAATATCTAGGATATACAAATACCTCAAAAAGTTAACCAATAAGGAATCAAACAGGCCAATCAAAAAATGGGCTAAGGAGCTAAATAGAGAGTTCTCAAAGGAAGAAATACGAATGGCATATAAGCACCTAAAAAAATGTTCTACGTCACTAGTCATCAGGGAAATGCAGATTAAAACTACATTGAGATTCCATCTCACTCCTGTCAGATTGGCCACCATCATGAAAACAAATGATCATAAATGTTGGCGGGGATGTGGAAAAAAAGGAACCCTTCTGCACTGCTGGTGGGAATGCAATCTGGTCCAGCCATTGTGGAAAACAGTGTGGAGGTTCCTAAAGCAGCTAGAGATTGATCTACCATATGACCCAGCTATAGCACTCCTAGGCATATATCCAAAGGACTCATCTCATTTCCTTAGAAGTACATGCTCAACCATGTTTATTGCTGCTCAATTTATAATAGCTGGGAAATGGAACCAGCCTAGATGTCCCTCAACAGATGAGTGGATAATGAAGATGTGGTACATTTATACAATGGAGTTCTACTCAGCGGTAAAGAAAAATGAAGTTATGAAATTTGCAGAAAAATAGATGGACCTGGAAAGTATTATACTAAGTCAGGTAACCCAGGCCCAGAAAGCCAAGCGCCACATGTTCTCTCTCATATGTGGATCCTAGCTACAGATGACTGGGCTTCTGCGTGAGAATGAAAATACTTAGTAGCAGAGGCCAGTAAGTTGAAAAGGAGACATAAAGGGTGGAGAAAGGAAGGGAGGAGGATACTTAATAGGTTGATATTGTATATATGTAATTACAATGATTGTAATGGGGAGGTAATATGATTGAGAATGGAATTTCAAACGGGAAAGTGTGGGGGTGGGGAGGGAGGGAATTACCATGGGATATATTTTATAATCATGGAAAATGTTAATAAAAATTAAAAAAAAAAATATTTCTCTTTGGTGTCAAGAATGCATTCTTCACAATCCCCTTATACACTAAGTTGAGACCACTCTTTGCCTTCACTTGGGAAGACCCTGATACCGTACAGGCCCAACAGTTAACCTGGACTGCCCTGCCCCAGGGTTTCAGGGACGGCCCTCACTTTTTAGGCCAGGTCTTACAACGAGACCAGACTACTTTGCACCTCATGCCTAGTTTTCTACTCCAATATGTAGATGATCTCCTAATTTGCAGCCACTCGAGGGACTTCAACTTAACATATATTACCATACTTCTAAACTCATTAGCATCTTGGGGATATGCAGCTTATAAAGATAAGGCGCAAATCTGTAACACCTCTGTTCTCTACCTCGGCCTGTCACTTTCACAAGAAGGCAAGTCCATCACTACCTCCAGAATTAAAGATCTCATCAATTATCCCTCACCCCATACTAAATGCAAACTGCTTGTATTACTCTGCCTTTTCAAATTCTTCTGCATCTAGATCCCAAATTTCCCTGTTATAATCCTATATGATGCCACTAAGATCCCTTGATGAACCACTTCTGTCCACCACATCTCTCCAAGCACCCATTGACTCCTCAAATGATCTTTATCCATGGTCACTACCCTCTCCTTACCTGATACAAACAAGCCCCTTTCCCTTTTTTTTTTTTTTTTTTTTTTTTTTTGGTTTTTCAAGGTAGGGTCTCACTCTGGTCCAGGCTGACCTGGAATTAACTATGTAGTCTCAGGGTGACCTTGAACTCATGGCAATGCTCCTACCTCTGCCTCCCGAGTGCTGGCATTAAAGGTGTGCGCCACCACGCCCAGCCCCCTTTTCCTTTTATTCACATGTCAACCACGGACAGGATTTGGCCTTCCTCTGCCAAAAAGGAGGTGACACTGGAGCTGGAGAAATGGCTTAGTGTTTAAGGCACTTGCCTATAAAGCCAAAGGACACAGGTTTGATTCCCCAGAACCCATGTAAGCCAGATGCACAAGGGGGTGCATACATCTGGAGTTCGTTTGCAGTGGCTGGAGGCCCTGTTATGCCCATCCCCCCTCTTCTCTCTTTTGCTCTTACTCTCTCTCTTTCTCCCTGCCTATTTATCTCTCTCAAATAAATACAAAAAAATAAAATTATTTTTAAAAAGGAGGTGACACTTTTTGCCCCTTAGCCTACCTCTCCAAACAGTTGGACATGGTAACAGGGGAGTGGCCTGTTGCCTATGAATCCTTGCAGCAGTGGCCCTCCTTGACCCTGAAGCCAACAAGATATCCCTTCACAGCCCTGTCCACATTCTCTATCCTCTATCCATATTCTCCACTCTCATCCCTTGATCCCAATCTCACTCTGAACAGTCCTCCTTCTAAACCCTGCTACTCTCCTACTGGCCACACGTTCTCCCTCACCCTCTGATAATCCTATTCAGACCTGCACAGAGATCCTTGATTTCTCTCTGAACCTGTTCACACAAACCCACGACGCCCCCTTACCTGATGTCCCAGCATGGTTCATTAATGGCAGTGTTCTTAAACAAGAGCCCTTTATGGGAGGCTACACCATCCTCCAGGGTGACCCTCAGAACCCACACCACCCACAACTAATAGAAGCAAGGTCTCTGCCTCCACATACCACCTCACAACAGGCTGAACTCATTGCTTTAACCCACGTACTTACTGGAGTAACCACTCATCATGTTAACATCTATACTGATTCTAAATATGCCTATAACATCATACATTCAAACATTCTAATCTGCAGAGAAAGGGGCTTCCCCACACAAAAGGGACCCCCATCATCAACTCATCCCTTATCCAGAAACTCTTAGACTCAGCCCTATTTCCCACCCAAGCAGCTACTATACACTGCAAAGGCCACCAACGAAACAAACAGAACTTTTCTTCTCAGTAACCAAGCAGATACTCTTGCCCACAAAATGGCTCTTGCTTACCCACAACACTTATTGGAATTAGCAGATACCCTTCTCCTACTTCTGTAGCTAATACAGCTTTACTCCTACCCCAAAACACAGTTCACAGCACTTCTTTTTTTTAAAAAAAAATTTTTTTTGTTCATTTTTTATTTATTTATTTGAGAGCAACAGACACAGAGAGAAAGACAGATAGAGGGAGAGAGAGAATGTGCGCGCCAGGGCTTCCAGCCTCTGCAAACGAACTCCAGACATGTGCGCCCCCTTGTGCATCTGGCTAACATGGGACCTGAGGAACCGAGCCTCGAACCAGGGTCCATAGGCTTCATAGGTGAGCGCTTAACCGCTAAGCCATCTCTCCAGCCCTTTTTTTTTTTTTAATATATTTTCTTTGAGTTCACAGCACTTCTAACCCACCCACATAAGAGCCGCTTTCATACCTCCACTCTCTGTTCCATCGGCTGACAACACTTTGTCCTCCTTCCTTCAGGACTCATTCAGCCTCATTCCTGAAGACAAGATTTTTCTCCAAAACCTGACTGATCCCTATCCTGTCTGCCAAAAAATTAATCCTAACTCCAACATACGTCCTCCTTAATTCTCAACCCACCAAGTGAGAAAAGCCTTTCCTGCCATGTATTGGCAAACAAACTTTACTCATATGCCATCTGTCAAACACTTCTGATATCTTTTACTCTTTTTAAAAAGTTCTTTCATTATTATTATTTACTTACTTGAGAGAGAAAGAAAAATAAGCAGATGTAGAGAAAATTAGCATGCCAGGGCCTCCAGAGACTGCAAACAAACTCCAGATGCATGTGCCACCTTGTGCATCTGGCTTATGTGGGTCCTGGGGAATTGAACCTGGGTCCTTTGGCTTTGTAGTCAAGTGCCTTAACCAACTGCTAAGCCACCCCTCTAGCCCTCTTTTATTATTTATTGATAACTTTTCAGGATGGATAAAGGACTTCCTCACAACCAACAAAAGGGCCTTCACAGTCACTAGACTTCTCACTGAACTGATGCCTGATTTGTCTTGTCTTCTTCTCTGCAATCTGATAATGGATCAGAATTTATTTCTGTTATCACTCCACATGTAGCACAGCTCTCCATATACCCCGGAAGTTTCATATTCCCTACCACTGCCAATCATCTGGGAACTTTGAAAGGACAAATGGCTCTCTCAAAGGAATTCTGACTAAACTAACCCCAGAGTTAAAATTAGACTGGATTCAACTGCCAGAAGTTTTAGAAGGCTTTAAGACATTAACTACACATTGTACCCAATATTACTGAATAAAGGATATTTTCTCAAAAACAAAATAGACTGGATCAAGCTCTTCCCCCTGGCTCTCCTCTGCCTCCATACCCTCCCCTGAAAACCAACATCAGCTCATTTGAACTAATATAAACCAGCCCCATCACCCACCGTCCGGGCTTCTCCCCAGATTCCTATATGCCCCCTACACTTTTTCAGGATTTTCTCTCCTTTCTCAGGGCTGAAATTTGGAAGACTGATGATTCAAACTTCCCTACACCTATCCCTAATGCCCCTCCCCTCTCTCAAACTTGGTGATCAATTCTGTATCTCTTCTAACACCCACTCTTCCCTGCAATCTAAATGGCAAGGACCTCATAAGGTTATCTTTCTCAGCCCCATGGCTGCTAAGATCCAAAATCTTGTTCTGTGGTTTCACCTCTCATGCTGCAAAAAGGCACCCCCTCCTACTCCTCTGCCCTGCTAAATCCCACTAATTTCAGAATCTCCTGTATCCCATTGCTTCCCAAAGAGACAAGTGAGACCACCATTAATCTTATGCTTCCTTTTCCAGATGATCCACCAAATAACTTTGACCCTTCACCAGTTTCACCTTTTCCTGACTGACCTGTTATAGGTCATATGGCTAATGCCATGCCCATCCACACTTTGACTAGCTGCTCAAGGCCACTGAGATCTTTGGTGACATGGTACTTTTATGTCTTTCCAGCTCTACCAGAATGAATTCCTTCCCCTCACCCTTCATTTGGCTCTTCAAAGACCAACTTCCCCTAGAAAACTTCAGCCAGTCCTGTTTTCCGCAAAGTCCTCCTTAGCCTAGCCTAGTTCAGGGCTTCAGCCTCCATCCTCCTAGAAGGCTACAGCTCCTCGCTGTGCTTCAATAAATAGTCTCTGAGATTAAATCCGTTGCTTTTCTTGCCCTTTTCTTTCTCACTTTCCTTACACCTAGTTCCAGGCTAGCCTTGAAGGAACCCCAAAATGGGGACCCCACATTCTGCCCAGATATGGCAACACCCCAAATCACTCACAAGAAGCGGTCTTGATGCAAACTGCAAGAGGATTTTATTCCAAGTGTGCTAGGGCCACAGTCATACACCACACAGGGGTAGAGGACTGCAGAGCCCCGAATGCAGGAACGGGACAGTTTTTATAGGGTTTCTAACAAAGCCTGTGCATTAGACCAATCATTTTTTTAACATCAGGAGCCCGTGGGGTGCGAGCCAGTCAGTTTGTGCTACTCCATAGTTTCTAAGCCAATTAGTTTAATTTGTTCAAGCCCCTCGTGGACCAATCAGTCTCCTATGACCTTGGTGGTCAGCATTTGCGCAGGTCCTTGGGTGGGAGTAGCAGAGTGTGGTATCAGTCTCCTATGACCTTGGTGGTCAGCATTTGCGCAGGTCCTTGGGTGGGGGTAGCAGAGTTTGGTATCAGTCTCCTATATGACCTTGGTGGACTGAGGCAGGCTGCTACGGCTTATGGTGTGGGCTACTAAGGCTTACGGTGTGGGCTATTAAGGCTTATGGTGCAGGCTATTTACAGAAACCAAATAAGTGGTTCACTTCATTACTCATTTTTCATCCTTGAGGGCTATCTCATGCCCTTTTTACCTAGTTTTATATTAGGAGCGGGCTCTGATATAATGAGAAGAGGGATTCTTTACTTGCTTCCAACAGAGAGTAAAGCCTGGAGTTTGAGGTATGCAGGGGTGCGCTTAAGCTCCCTTTGGAGCATGATAGTATTTCTGGGCTTCTGAATTCTTGGGCCTTTCAGCCTCAAACTCACCGCAACCCTCCAACCTCTGCCTCTGGAGTGCTGTTGTGTAGGGATACAGTAGACAGTTTAGAACATTCTTTTGTGCAGCCCTTGCCTCTAGGACACATATAATGGAGGTCATAGGTCACTACCCAGGCAGAGCTTCTAGACAGATAAAAGGAAAAGTTTCACGAACCATTAACCCAGGCTTTATTGTGAAATGCAGGTGCTTTCTGTTATCTGCACCATAAGGAATGTCCCTAATGCAATCTACCATGACCCCTCTGTTTAAAGTAATCTTGCCTTTGTTCTGTTTACATTGTAAGGGTCTGAGAATCACTGAAGAAAAATCTGGACTCAAATAATGTGTAAAAGCAAAGAGCATTTATTCTGCAGAATCAGCCAGCATGTGGGGGTCAATCATTCATACACAATGGCGACCCTGAGAGGAGCATGCAGGCCCCTTTTAAGCACAGCTAGGGGAATTCTAAGAAGGTTAGATCATCTTCTAATGTGATTGGCTAAGAAAGCATCACTTACATTTGTACACCTTGATTGGCTGTGGCCCAGATTTTACCATCCTTGGACATGTTTAGACATGTTTTAGAGACTTTGCAGGAACTGACTCAGCCCTGAAGCCCACTATCTCAGGCAAGTCCTTTTTTGGTCATAGTCCAGGTGTATTGCAGGAACTAACTCAGGCACCTGGGTGGCTATCTTCCCCAGCCACATGTCAGGGTCGCTGTTGAATAACAGCCCTTTGTTTGTGTTGTTTTCCAGAAGACTTGCCTGTCTCTCTGGGAAACTGAAACTTAGGCCTAGCTGTAAATTGGAGCAAAATTGATCCTCTCAACATGATGAATAGTATGGAATGTCCTTTGTCTCAGTTCAGTTCTGTTTAAACATGACTCATTAACATATACTTTGTGACGTTTTTATCTTGTGATTTTTTTTGGAATGACCACCCTGTTTAAAATTAACTTTGTGTAACTTTATGATGTTAAGTCAGGACAGGGTCCCGAGATGGAGTTACCAAGGACAGCAGAATGGTGTTGTGGATTATCCACATCCTTCAAGAAGCCACCTGGTCATTATCATTATCCCTTCCTTGCCTAACAATGCCCCAGGTCATGGTTTCCTGCCCCCTTATCTCATACGTCACCTGGTCACTGTTCTGGTGTCACACCCTAGCTATTTTAAATGGTTAATGTAATGATCTCCCCTAAAGGAACTTCTCTATTCAACTTAACAAACTAGTTCTATTTCCTGCCTCACCTTTCCCCAATGGAAAAAGGCCTATAAAGCCCACTACCTGAAAACTCAGGTTGGCTATGATCCTCTCCTGTGAGTCAGCCCTGGTGGCTCCTGCTTTTCCCAAATAAAAGCTTTCATCTTTGCCTCAGAGTGGTTTGTGTCATCTTGGTCACTCCCACACTTTACATAGGGTTTAATTCCTATCTTGTTTTCTTAACTGACATCTTGTGGTTCTCTGCAATAAAAGGTGACTCCTAAGCAGCTCTGGGCTGCACTCAGAGATCCCAACCTGTAGGGTGTAGTCTTTTACACAATAAAACATTGATCCTTATTCTGTAAGTTGGTGGTCTTAACTTGTGCAACATCGGACCCCCATAACACTGGGAAAAAAGGCATGAGGTACCATGCACAACTTCTAATTAATTTTGTTTACTTGAGGTAGTGTCCCTCTCTGGTCCTAGGCTGACCTGGAATTCATTATGTGGTCTCAAGGTGGCTTTGAACAAAAGGCTGAAATGTTAGGTTGAAATGGGCTTCCTAAAAAGGGAGTCACCAAAAGAAAAACAGGATGGCTACAGGGAGATATAAGAAATGGATCACCCACATTCCTCAAGAACAATGCCCCAAGAACAGGATTTACTGCCCCTCCTTATCTCTCACCAGGTCACTCCTGGTCTCTCCATATGGCTAATGTAAAAGAACAGACATTTACTGCCCTAACAAGAAAATTACTTCCCCTTTCTCACCTTCCCCCAATTGTAAAAACCTATAAAGCCCACTATCTGTAACCCCAAACTGACTGCTCTACTCTTGAGAGCCAGGTCTGGCAGCTCATGTTTTACCAGAATAAAACTTCCACTTTTGCCTCAGAGTGCTCTCCGTGGTCCTTGGTCACTCCTGAACCTTACATCTGGTGCCTGACTCATATAGAAAGGCCTCTGGCTGTCCTCTTGGGTCACCAGACCTCCTTTTCCTCTGACAGGACTACCAAGCTGCCATCTGACCCTCTGAAGGCTTCAGACTATCTCTGCCTGACACAGGCTCTCACACCCACCATGATCCAGCCTCAGTAAGTGTCCCACTCTGCCTCACTGTTCACTCCATCTCCTCTCTTCTCAATAAGTGTCCCATTCTCTCGCATTAGTCTGTCTCAGGTTTCACCCCTCCTCATGAAAGCTGTGCTGGCATGCCAGGCTATACCCCTTGGCTGCAAGCCCCCACCCCAGGTTTTGAGAAAGACACAGTCTCAAAACCTCAGGTCTATTGTTCTCTGGTCTACTGCACCCTAAGGGGCACCTTTTGGTTCGGTTGCACTATCCTGGGATGCTCTCTCTCTCTCTCTCCCCCTCCCTCCTTTCCCTCACCCTCCTTCCTCTCACTCCTGAAATCTCCTCTTTCACTGCCAGCAGCTTTCTCCATCAGGAGCACAGGTGCCCTCTTTGCCCACTAAATGGGCTAAAAAGCTGACAGTTGTGACCTGTACAGCATCTGCCCATATGGGAGCTGCAGGCCCCGTTTGCCCTAATGGGCCAGGGGTTCATATTGGTATCCTATGTAAACCCAGCTTAAGCGCTGGTCTCTCTCATCAGGTTTGTCTTGTTCTTTCTCTGTCTCATTTCACTAGCCCTTTCATTATACTCTCACAGCTCCATGGGGAACAAAACCTCCAAACCACTTCCTACTACCCCGTCCTCTTAAGAACTTAAAACCTCTAGAAATACCCTATAACCAAGCATTTTTAACTCTGCATGCACAACCTTCTCTCTTTTCTGACTGTTCTTCTCACCAGGTCCTTTGGGCCAAAATCTCAGAAACATACTCTAATTAACCCCTCCCCCATACTCATCCTCACCCTCTGCTTTTGACCCAGACGTCATAGATGATCTGTCTCCAACAGCTCCTCTGGCAACTCCAACTCCCTCAGCCCCTCCTGATCCTCTGCCTGATGTCCACACCCTCCTTCCCTCCCTTCATCCACCTCTTACTCCCTCTCAATGCCCTCCACCACCATCATCTCCCATATCCTCTCCTCCTCTATCCTCTCCCATGCACTGTACTCATTCTCACAGGGTTGGCCTATACCCTTTGTGTGAGGTCGCAGGTGCTGAAGGAATCATTCACATTCACGTTCTTTTTCCATGTCTGATTTATCACAGATGATTTATCACAGTGCCTAGGGTCTTTCTCCACTGATCTGACTTGCTACACTAAAGAATTTTGCTACCTCACCCAAGCCTATGAACTCACCTGACATGATCTCTTTGTAGTTATTTCCTCCACTCTCACTCCTGATGAATGACAACATGTCTAGGTGGCCACTCAGACTCACCCTGATGAGGCTCGTTTAACTGATAACACTTTCCCAGTGGGGAGAGTTGCTGTCCCAGAGAGGACCCTGATTGGGAATACCATGCTCCTGCTAACTCCCCAGGAAGGGTGACCTGTGATAGGATGGTTCTCTGCCTCTTGGCTGGCCTCCAAAGGGTATCCCATAAGTTTGTCAATTTTGACAAAATCCGGACACTTACCCAAAAATCTGATAAAAATCAAGCTGAGTTTCTGGGACGCCTGAAGTACTCACCCAATACACTTGCCTCAACCCTACTTCCCAAGAGGGCATGATAGTTCTCAATAACCATTTCCTGTCCCAATCTGCCACTGACATTAGAAAGGAACTTAAACCCTTAGAAAAGGGCCCTCAAACCCCTCAGGTAGATCTGCTTGACCTGGCATTTAAAGTTTTTAACAAAAGAAGAGGATCAGGAATGGACTGACCAAATGGCCAGAGACAGGCAGCAATTCCAGCTCCTGACTGAAGCCCTGAAGCCTCCACTAAAGAAGACAATGGGGCCACAATGCTCACCACCAACACCCTGCTTCAAGTATAGCTACACAGGGCCTTCCAGGTAAGATGGCAGCATAGGAACCATGCCAAAGCAGCCTAGGAGAGAAAAGGCCAAAAATAAATAAATAAAAGAATAGCAAGATACACTCTTCTACTAAAAAGTGAGGTGTATAAGAAATTACCAACAGCAGCAGAGAAGTAGGAGAGACTCAGAGTATCCAGAGCCCACATAGGCAGGCAGAAGCAGCTCCAGCAGTGGTGGCACCAGGTCTGCCAGGCCACAGCTGCCAGGCTTGACTTGAGACACAGTAAAAGCCAGGTGAGGGGATTTTCTAGTCACATGAGAGCTCTTCACAAACTCAAGAAACACGGGGAACCACAGCAAACAACAGTACAGATCACGAGATAGAGGATCACATGGACCAGAGGGAGAACTAGAGCCACCATCCACAGCCTTCCGTCCCCCACTGCCAGCACCAGCAAGCACCAGAGACCAGGGGAAGGGAGATCATAGAACCCAGAACTGGTGACCAGAGCAGCAATCCAATGACCCAGCCAGCCTACTTGAACCCACAGTGCACCAAAGAGGGACCCAAGCAGGAGCACAGCATAACTGAGACTAAAATCATTCCAAAAGGTAACTGGGATTACACCAGTTTAGCATCTGCCAAATAAGCCTGGTATATAGGCCTGAACCAGAAGTGTTAATTGTACCTTCCATATGAGGATAAATTATATGTTAATTCTGACGGATGGTCAGATTTGCTATGCTGAAATAAGCTATATTTTGGGCTTGTTATTTGTTGCTTCTTGATTTACAGTGGCTTTGTTTCCTTTTCTGCTGTACATTAGGGAAGGGTCTCACTTGGTCACAAGCTGACTTGGAACCCTCAACAGACCAGAAATCTTAACCTCCTTGTTTGCAGGATTAAGGGTATGGGGTACCACACACCCTAAGGGATAGTGATTTTGTTAGAGGATCTGGTTGTCATAATACCTACTCCTATATAAATACTCTGTACTGTTGTTCATTGAAAGTGCACATTGTTTAAATTTTAGATTATGATTATATTATTATATTATATTATATATATTATATTATTATTATATTATTTATTATTATAAATTTAGATTATTATTAGTTAAATTTTAGAATATGCCTGTATTTTTTCCACTCAGCCTACTTGAATACTCTCATAGCAGACAAACCCAACACCTAGGGTCACTTTTGTAGATACTCTGAGAGTCTTGAGAGCCATACTTAGCACCTTAAGCTCCTACCCTGAAGATATATAACATTAGATTGATTGATACATCTAATAATACTGCAGCTATCTAGAAAATCCAAGCATCAAATTAATCCAAGATGCAAAAATATATACATTATAACACAAGAAACACCAAAAATCAAGACAATATAAATCCACCAAAAAGTATTAATGAATCAGAAATGACCTCCAGAGAGAATGAGTCAGAGGAAATGCCTCAGAAAGATTTCAAAAGAATGATTATAAATATGCTCAAAGACATCAAAGGAATCAAAGGAGACACGGGATACAAATTTAATGAAATAAAGAGGTCAATACTAGACATAAATAAGGAAATAGAAATTATAAAGAAAAAACAGTCAGAATTACTAGCAATGAAGAACACAGTTAATAAAATAAAAAAACTCTGTAGAAAATCTTATCAGTAGAATGGATGAAGGAGAAAACAGAATATCTAAACTAGAAGACCAGGTGTCAAATCTAACACAGTCCAACAAAGAGAAAGACTAAGTAATAGGAAAGTATGAATGGGAATTTCAAGATATTCAGGACACAATGAAAAGATCAAACATAAGAATTCAGGGTATAGTAGCAGGAAAATAATTTCACTCCAAAGGCATAGGAGGCATTTTCAACAAAATTACAAAAGAAAATTTCCCCCAAATTTAGAAAGAGGAGCCAATGGAGATACAGGAATCCCTTGCAACACAAACCAGACAAAACCTGGAAAGAACCTCTCATCACCACATTATAATTAAACTATAGACATACAAACCAAATATATATATTAAAAGTAGTTAGAGAGAAAAATCAAGTTACCTACAAAGACACGCCCATCAGGATCACAGCAAATTGCTCAACACAAACTTTCAAGGCCAGAAGGGCTTGGAGTGATGTATTCCAAGTTCTGAAAGATAACAACTGCCTGTCGCGACCACCTCGACCAGCAAGAATGATGCAACCCAAGAGCTCTTCTTTAAGCAGTTTATTCAGGAACCTTGAACAATCTTCTGACCCCGGGGAGAGCCGACCCACAAGCTAAGTAGTCCTGCACTAGCCAACCCTAGTGAGCCACATGGCCCATGCATATAGGTCCATGATTAAGGAAGCAGAATTAGTTAAGCAGCCTCAGCCAAATAAGGACTTGTTTATCCCAGAGAGCGCTCACTATTGGGCTAGTGGAAGGTGGAAGCTGACGCCATCTTTAGGGCGCGGCACATCGCAGCTCTCCACAACTGCCAACCAAGGTTACTTTATCCTGCAAAGCTATCTATTCAAATAGACAGAGAAATAAATATATTCCACAACAAAAGCAGACTAAAGTAGTATTTGAAGACAAAACCAGCTCTAAAAAAATACTACAAAGAATTGTCTATGAAAAGAGACAGGAAAGCACACATATAAGGAACCTGGAAAAAACAAACAATACTCAAATACTAGTTAACACAAGAGAACAAAGGTAAAACCTGAAGAACTACAAAAAACAAATGGCAAAAATAAATACATACCTTTCAATAATATCTCTTAATGTCAATGGTCCCAATGCTCCAACCAAAAGACATAGGTTTGCATACTGGGTTACACAGCAGGATCCTTCAGTTTGATGCCTGCAAGAAACTCACCTTTCTACAAAGGACAGAGACCATCTTAGGGTGAAAGGTGGGAAAATGGTGCTTCAAGCAAATGGGCCTAGAAAACAAGCAGGGGTTGCTATCATAATATCTGACAAGGTAGACCTCAGTCCAACATTAGTTAGGACAGATAAGGAAGGTATTGATTAAAGGCACACTCCAATAGGAGGACACTACAATCCTAAACATAATGCACCTAACATGGGGGCTCCCAACTTCATCAAACAAACGCTATTAGAACTAAGGTCACAGATAACACCAAACACAGTGGTAGTGGGTGACTTCAACACCCCACTCTCATCAATTGACAGGTCATCCCGGGAAAAAATAAACAGAGAGGCATCTGGATTAAATGAGGTCATAGAAGCAATGGACCTAACAGATATATACAGGACATTTCATCCAAGTGCTGCAGAATATACATTCTTTTCAGCAGCACAGGGAACATTCTCTAAAATAGACCATATATTAGGACACAAAGCAAATCTTAACAAATTTAGGAAAATTGAAATAATTCCTTGCATTCTATCTGACCACAATAGAATCAAACTACAAATCATAGTGAGAAAAGCTATAGAGCATATACAAAATCATGGAAACTAAACAATACACTACTAAATGATGAATGGGTAAATGAAGAAATCAAGAAGGAAATCAAATAATTCATAGAGTCAAATGATAATGAGAACACAACATACCAAAACCTTTGGGGACACAATGAAGGCAGTCCTAAGAGGTAAATATATAGCTTTAAGTGCCTGTACTAAGAAATTAGAAAGGGGCTGGAGAGTTGGCTTAGCAGTTAAGCACTTGCCTGTGAAGCCTAAGAACCCTGTTTCAAGGCTCAATTCTCCAGGACCCACGTTAGCCAGATGCACAAGGGGGCGCACGTGTCTGGAGTTCGTTTGCAGTGGCTGGAAGCCCTGGCATGCCCATTCTCTCTCTCGCTCTCTGCCTCTTTCTCTCTCTCTGTCGCTCTCAAATAAATAAATAAAAATGAACAAAAATATTTTTTTAAAAAAAAGAAATTAGAAAGGTCTCAAGTAAACAACCTAATGCTTCACTTTAAAGCCTTGGGAAAGAAGAACAAGGCAAACTGAAAATCAATAGATGGGAAGAAATAATAAAGATTAGGGCAGAAATTAATGAAATAGAAACCAAAAAATAATCCAAAGAATCAATGAAACAAAGAGTTGGTTCTGGGCTGGAGAGATGACTTAGTGGTTAAGTGCTGGCCTGTGAAGCCTAAGGACCCGGTTCAAGGTTTGATTCCCCAGGACCCACATTAGCCAGATACACAAGGGAGCGCATGTGTCTGGAGTTCATTTGCAGTGCCTGGAGGCCCTGGTGCACCCATTCTTCCCCAACCCCACTCTCTTCTTCTTTCTGCCTGTCACTCTCAAATAAATAAATAAAAATAAACAAAAAAAAAATTTAAAAAGAAGAAAACATTAAAAAAAGAGTTGGTTCTTTGAAAGGATAAACAAGATTGATAAACCCTTAGCAAATCTGACCAAAAGAAAGAGAGAAGAGACATAAATTAATAAAATTAGAGATGAAAAAGGCAACATCACAATAAATACCAGAAAAATTCAAAAAATTCATAGGGACATAGCATAAAAACATACACTCCACTAAGTATGAAAATCTGAAAGAAATGGATGATTTCCTTGATTTATATGGCCTACCTATATTAAATCAAGGTGAGATTAATCACTTAAATAGACCTACAACAAGTATGGAGATCCAAGCAGTTATCAAAAATCTCCCAACTAAAAACAGTCCAGGGCTAGGTGGATTCATGGTGAATTTTACCAGACCTCCAGGGAATAACTAACACCATTGCTTCTTAAGCTTTTCCATAAAATAGAAAAAGAAGGAATCCTACCAAACTCCTTCTATGAAGCCAGCATCACCCTGATACCAAAACCAGGCAAAGATAGAACAAAAAAAGAAAATTACTGACCAATCTCCTTCATAAATATACATGCAAAAATTCTCAACAAAATATTGGCAAACAGAATACAAGAATATATCCAAAAGTTTGTTCACCCCACCAAGTAGGCTTTATCACACAGATGCAGGGATGGTTCAACATACGCAAATCACTAAATGTAATATATAAATGGACTGAAGGACAAAAATCACATGATCTTCTCATTAGATGCAGAAAAAGCATTTGACAAAATCCAACATCCCTTCATGATAAATTCCTACAGAGACTGAGAATAGAAGAAACATATCTCAACATAATAACATAATTGTCATAACATTTATTAAAAGCCTACAGCCAACATATTACTAACTGAGGGAAAACTGGAAGCATTTTCACTAAAATCAGGAAGAAGACAAGGGTGTCCACTAACCCCAATTTTATTTAATATAGTACTGGAAGTCTTAGCCATAGAAATAAGGCAAGATATGCACATAAAAGGAATAAAAATTGGAAAGGAAGAGATCAAGTTATCATTATTTGTAGATGACTTGATCCTATACATAAAGCACTCTAAATACTCTACCAACAAACTCCCAGAGCTGATAAGCACCTATATCCATGTAGCACGATACAAAATAAACACACAGAAATGAGTAGCCTTCTTATATGATAACAACAAACACACAGAGAATGAAATCAGAGACTCACTTCAATTCACAATTGCATCAAAAAGAAATAAATAAAGTACCTTGAAATAAACCTAACCAAGGAAGTGAAGGATCTCTACAATGAAAACTTAAAACACTCAAGAGAGAATTTTCAGAAGACACTAGAAAATGGAAAAACATCCCTTGTTCCTGGATTGTAAGAATCAATGTTGTGAAAATGGCAAGCTTACCAAAAGCAATCTACACATTAAATACAATCCACATCAAATTTCCAATGGCATTCTTCACGGAAATAGGAAAAACAATCCAAAAATTCATTTGGAATCACAAAAAAATCTCACATATCTAAAAATATACTGAGCAACAAAAATAAGGCTTGTGGTATCACCATACCTGATTTTAACCTATACTACAGAGCCATAGTAACAAAAACAGCATGGCACTGGCACAAAAGCAGACATGTAGATCAATGGAACAGAATAGAGGACACAGATGTAAGTCCAGGTAGCCATAGCCACCTGATATTCAATAAAATGCCAAAAATACTTATTGGAGAAAAGACAGCCTCTTCAGCAAATGGTGCTGGAAAACTGGATAGGTAGCTGTAGAAGAATGAAAATAAATTCTTCTCTCTCTCCGTGCACAAGAATTAAGTCCAAATGGATTAAAGATCTTAACATCATACCTGAAACTCTGAAACTCTGAAACTGCTGGAGGAAAAAGTAGGGGAATCCCTTCAACATATTGGTTTTGGCAAAGACGTTCTGAATATAACCCCAATTGCTCAGGAAATAAAACCACAGATTAACCGCTGGGACCTCATGAAACTACAAAGATCTTGCATGGCAAAGGACCCTGTGAATAAAGCAAAGTGGCAACTGACTGAATGGGAAAAATATCTTTCCTAGCTATACATCTGATAGAGGATTAATATCTAGGATATACAAAGAACTCAAAAATGAAATAATAATAAATCAAACAAGCCAATAAAAAATGGGTTATGGAACTAAGTAAAGTGTTCTCAAAAGAAGAAATATGGATGGCATATAAGCATCTAAAAAAATGTTCTACAACCCTAGTCATCAGGGAAATGCAGATTAAAACAACATTGAGATTCCATCTCACTCCTGTCAGATTGGCTACCATCATGAAAACAAATGACCATAAATGCTGGTGAGGATGTGGAAAAAGAGGAACCCTTCTACCCTGCTGGTGGGAATGCAATCTGGTCCAGTCAAGGTGGAAATTGGTGTGGAGGTTCCTAAGACAACTAAAAATAGATCTACCATATGACCCAGCTATAGCACTCCTAGGCATATATTCTAAGGACTCATGTCATTACCTTAGAAAAACTTGCTCAACCATGTTTATTGCCACTCAATTCACAATAGCTGGGAAATGGAACAAGCCTAGATGTCCCTTAACTGATGAGTGTATAATGAAGATATGGCACATTTATATATTGGAGTTATACTCAGCGGTAAAGAAAAATGAAGCTATGAAATTTTCAGGAAAATGGATGGATCTGGAAAGGATTATACTAAGTGAGGTAACCCGGGCCCAGAAAGCCAAGCGTCACATGTTCTGTCTCATATATGCATCCTAGCTACAAATGATTGGACTTCTGTGTGAGTAGGAAGAAAACTTAGTAACAAAGGCCAGTAAGCTAGAAAAGAGATATAAAGGGAAGAGAAAGGAAGGGAGGGGGTACTTAATAGGATAGTATTGTATATATGTAAATAGAAGTATAGATTAATGGGGATGAAAAGGCCCAAAGTGAGGTCAGGGGAAGAGATTGAGGAAGGGAAAGGTGGAGGGAGGGCTAATCAAAATCTAAGAGGATATAAATAAATCATATGGAAACCTACTTTTTTGGACAATGGAACACTCAGGAGCCATAGATTGTTGCTAGAAAATTTTCAGTGCCAGGGATGGGATACCTTCCAGTGAGCTGTTAGCCAGAGAGGTCCCTGATGCCCCCAAAACATTACAGGCTATTGCCAAATCCCCGGTTTCCCACCAGGAATAGAGGGTAAGACCCTATTGCTGAAGACTCCACATACTTGGGCTGCAAGGCCACTGAGAAATCCTGCTGGAACTGAGCTGATAACCTCCTCCATGTAAACCAGCTGACAAAAAGCTGGAAGAAGCCATTCTGCATGCAGTTCAATGGGAGAAAGAGAAATCACCAGTGAAGATATTGAATAGTGGACACTGCAAGCCTTATATTTGGCCAGCCAGGCCACATGAGCCAACAGGTGCAATAGTGACATTCTGTCATGGTGGAAACGAACTGCCCTCTAATTGAACTGGAGGCCCACTCCATGCGAGGGAATACATCCCTGCTATTGAAAACTTAAAAACAGGGGTAGTCATGAGCCCTATGGGTGTAATGTCTGCTACTGTCTGGCTAAATATATATACTATGCTTATCAAACTGCCCAGTAAGCACTTCTCTTAATTTTCATACCCTTATATTAATGTTACTCTCACTTTTCATAGAGAATCTTCTCTTTTCAGATGGCAGTGACCTTGGGATGACTCAGAAGGCATCGTGGTGCTGGAAAGAAGTGACCAGAGTGCTCAGTACTGTAATATCTCTTTTGCACCTTCCAAGGCTCAGGGTCTATTGCGGAAGAGGTGGCGAAAAGAATGTAAGAGCCAAAGGAAGGGTAGGACTTCTTACAATGTGCTCCCTCCAGACACAAAAGGCCTGGATATCCATGACCTCACTGAGCCTGACACTACCTACATAAGACTATAATAATAGGAGGAAAAGGTGATAACATCAAAATAAAGGAGATACTGATTAAGAGGGGGAGGGAATATGATGAAGAATGGAGTTTCGAATGGGAAAGTGGGGGGATGGTGGGTATTACCATGGGATATTTTTCATAAACATGCAAGTTGCTAAAAACAATTTTGAAAAGAAAAAAAAAAACCTGAAAAAAATAAGTAAAAACTTTGGGGGGGGGAACAACCCTATAGCTACACCAGCCACTGGGAAAAAGCCTGCTGCAACCCACTCCCACCACCAGGGCCCTGCCCTCACTGCGGACTTGTCAGACACTGGAAGGTGGACTGTCCTTCTTTGTATCAACTAGGTAGGCCAGCCCCTTCTCCTAATTCCTCACGAGAGCCAATTGCTGATCTTCTGGGCCTGGCAGCCGATGATTGATGGTGCCATGGGACCTCAGACCCCACCAACACTCTCCATATCACAATGGAGGAACCCGGGGTCACAATCCAGCTGGAAGGATGGCCTATCTTGCTTCTGGTCCATATAGGGGCCACTTGGTCAGTCCCACAATGTTTTCTGGTATGACTTTTCCCTCGCAGATCTCCTTGTCGGGTATTGATGGCCTATCCCACTCCCCACGCATCACTGCCCCTTACCCTTCATAATCTGGGGCACTCCCCTGTCCCATTCCTTTCTCGTAATACCCTCTTGTCCTGTCCCTCTCCTGGGTCAGGATCTTATGCAAAAACTTTCTCTCTCCCTGACTTACCGCCCACACTCTGCCTTCCTCCTCACCCCAAACTCCTCCCTTACAAAGAATCCAGACTTTCCTCTCCCTACCTCCAAAGTTAATCCCAAGTGTGGGACACTTCCTCGCCAGTAGTAGCCTCTCATCACAGGCCTGTCCTCATCAGACTCAAAGACCCCACATCCTTTCCCTGCTGCCCTCAATACCCAATATCACTTAAACATTGCCAGGATCTCAAACCTATTATTTCTCATCTGCTCCAAGCTGGACTCCTTCGCCCCACTCACTCCCCTTGCAATACTCCGATCCTGCCTGCATTAAACCTGACCTGACAGGACCTACCCCGTAGGCCACGACTTGCACCTAGTCAATGGCGCTGTGATGCCCATTCATCCAACCCTACACTAACCCCTACACTCTTCTCTCCCACATTCCCCCTTCCACTACTCATTTTTCTGTTCTTGACCTCAAAAATGCCTTCTTCTCCATCCCCCTCCACCCAGATTCCTACAATCTCTTTGCTTTCACCTGGGAGGACCCTGACACTCATACTGCTTCTCAATTCATCTGGACTCCTTCCCCAGGGTTTTAGAGACAGCCTCCACCTATTTGGCCAAGCTCCCTCTATTGACCTTTTGTCCCTGGACCTGTTGCCCAGCACACTTTGACAATATGTAGATAGTACTTTGCTCTGCTCTCCTCTCTTTCTCTATCCAAACTACATACCAACAAACTTCTTAACTTTCTTGGATCCAAGGGATATCAAGTTTTCCCCCAAAAATCTCAACTTTCCTTAACTCAAGCCAAATACCTGGGTTTCCTCCTCACCCCACCTCACGATAACTCACCTAAGACCACAAACAACATCTTCGCTCTCTCTTCCCACCTATTTCTAAGGAAGACATTCTCTCCTTTCTTGGCTTTGCTGGGTTCCTTAGAATATGGATTCCAAACTTTGCCCTGCTGGCAAAGCCCCTTTATGACAGGGTGAAGGGAGACCCTCATGAGCCCTTAGACCCTAAGTCGGAGACAGATGCTGCCTTCTGCCTGCGTGATGCTCTTTTAAAAGCTCCAGCCCTTGCACCTCTAGACCTCCAACAGCCTTTTCTTCTTTATTCTATGGGAAAAGGAGGTATGGTGGTGGAGGTTCTAGGTCAAATGAAGGGCGCATTCTTTGCTACTGTGGCCTCTCTCTCTAAACAACTAGAAACCTCTGTCAGAGGCTGGCAACCATGCCTGCTTGCTCTTGCTGCAGCTTCTCTTCTGGCCCAAGAGGCACAAAAATTCACTTTTGGACAACAACTCACTGTTCTCCCCCCCCCCACACACACAGAGACTTAAAGACCTACACTCCACCTCTTGCCTGTCTACTGTGACCCCATCTAAAATTCAACTCTTTCATGTCACTTTCCTTGATAACCCTGACATTACACTTGACACTTGCCCCCCTACCACATAACCCTGCTACCCTCCTGCCTTTATCCAAACAACTTACACATTCTTGTCTAGAAACCCCAGAGGAGCTCACCTATCATAATCCTAGAATCTCTCTATCTCCTCTCCACAACCCCGATCACACCTGGTATATAGACGGTTGCTCCTCCATTAACTCACAGGGCTCTCAGATAGCGGAATATGCTATTGTCTCAGATGACCAGATAATAGAAACAGGTCCATTCCCTAAGGGGAGTACATCCCCAAAGGCCAAACTGGTAGCTCCCACTACAGCCCTAACCTTGGCACAAGGCAAAAACAGTTAATATCTATACTGACTCTAAATATGCTTTCCATATTTTACATCATGATGCTGCTATCTGGAAGGAAAGAGGCTTCCTCTCCACTAGAGGAGCCCCATTACTAATGGACCCCTTATCCTCAAACTGCTACATGCCTCCTATCTTCCTACAAAGGTGGCTGTCATTCATTGTGGGGACACCAGGCTCCAATGTCACCTGTGGCCAAGGGAAACTCCTTCACGGACAGAACTACCAGGGACTCCAGCCTCCACAGCATGCACTCAGATTCAGCCTTCTTTCTTGTCTCTACCTCCTTCATTCCTTCATATACCCCAGAACAGTTCCAAATTCTAATGAAACTTGGCGCCATCGGAGGACCACAAGGCTGGCTCCTCTTGGGGGATCTCTACTGCTCGCCTGATCTTCAAGATACTAGCATCCTACACAATCTGTTTCATGTGGGAGCCCACCCTCTACAAAGACTCCTGACCCTGCTCCTTTTCCACCCTTGCCTTTCCTTTCTAATCTCCTCTGTGATTGAGGCTTTCTCACGCTGCACCAAGGCTTTTTGGGGACCAAAAAGGAGAGCCCATACCCCTCCCTCTTTCAAACCCCACCAACACAGGGGCTTACACAGGGGATCCATTTACCCGGGGTAAAGTGGCAGATAGAATACATGCCTCCTTACAAGAAAACTAAATACCTTCTCTCTCTGGTGGATACTTTCTCGGGGTGGGTTGAAGCTTTTTCTGTGACAGGAGAAATTGCAAACAGTCACCTCTCATATTCTTGAATCTATTCTACCCCGTTTTGGCCTCCCTCTTACTATTCAATCAGAAAATGGACCAGCCTTCATTTCCAACATAACCCAGGAAGAATCCAGAGCCCTGGGAATAGATTGGAAACTCCATATTCCATATAGGCCTCAGTCCTCAGGCAAAGTAGAAAGAGAAAATGCCATTCTGAAAACTCACCTGTCTAAACTGACTTCTGAATTCCACCTGTCCTGGACCCAGCTCCTCCCACTTGCCTTAGCCCAAGTAAGAGCTACTCCTTGGGACCCCTCCTTCCTTAGCCCTTTTGAATTTATGTATGGATGCCCCTTCCTGTTGAACAACCTTCCCCCACTACCAGAAACACTTCTCCATGGGTACTTCATGACTTTTACCTTTATCCAAAATCTTCTATGAGAACATGCTGACCGCCTCCTTCTTCAAGCACTAGAGGGAACCACAACTCTCTCACTTAACCCTGGAGATCAAGTCTACCCAAGTCTACCTCAAATAGTCTTGTCCACAGGGTCTGGAGCCACTCTGGACTGGACCTCATCTGGCGATCCTAACCACCCCCACGGCGACAAAGCTTCAGGGCATCGCCACTTAGATCCACCTATTGCAACTAAAGAGAGTCAAGCCACCTCCATCCTACACTTCTCCATCCAGGAATAAGTACACTGCCACCCCAACGGGTCTCTTAAACTAAAACTCTCTCGTGTTCCCACTCTTTCCCCAATCCCAGAATGTTCCTCTTGACACTAATGCCCCTCTGCCTTCTCTCTCTTGCCCCTAGCCCTCTATCCCTAGCCTCTGAATGATCATCTCCCCCTCCCCCCGCGCCCAGCATTTTGATGTCATAGCCATTGACAAGAATAACAAGCTCTTTAATTCTTCCTTCTGTCCTCTCACAGGGTATGCTGAGCCCATCTCCCTCACCTTCTCTATAATAGATATTGCCAATGACTGCCTTAAAGCCAGTTCAATACAGAAATGGTATGAGAGTAGTCTGTGCTTCACTAAAGACCAAGTTGTACCAGCATGGTACACTGGCTCTGTTGGGGGGTGCTCACTATCATTCTCTCCATTCTGTCAGTTCCACTACCTTCACCCAACTAAGTCATGGCATCCAACCACCACAGCTCAAATCTCAAGGGGTACTCACTACTTTTTTCATCACAGATCCAAAAGTGGGCAGATGGGGGCTGGAGAGATGGCTTAGCGGTTAAGCGCTTGCCTGTGAAGCCTAAGGACCCCAGTTCGAGGCTCGATTCCCCAGGACCCATGTTAGCCAGATGCACAAGGGGGCGCACACATCTGGAATTCGTCTGCAGTGGCTGGAAAGCCCTGGCACGCCCATTCTCTCTCTCTCTCTCTCTCTCTCTTTCTCTCTCTCTCTCTCTCTGCCTCATTCTCTGTCACTCTCAAATAAATAAAAATAAACCAAAAGTGGGCAGATGGGATGGTGGGGGTGGTAACACCATGGGATCTCAATGTGGGGGCAAAATAAAAATATTTAGATCCATTCAAAATGCCCCTAAAACTTCCCCAAATGCCCATATCCAGACAGTTATGGGCACCAAACAAGCTCATGGAAAGCTCCAGGAAAGTCTGTGTGATCTAACCTTCTCCACCAACTCCTGGATATCTATCCTTAATTCTTCTCTCTCCCTCCTCAATCAACTCAGTCTTGCCAATCACACTGCCTGCTTCCCTCAAGCACCCCCTCATTACTGCAGTCCTCCTGTACAATGTCACCTCTGCTTCAGACACTTACTGCTCTGGTGCCCTCTCTCCAAGATCCCTATCTCACTCTCTTCCAAACCACCTTGATTGCTGACATAAGGACATCTCTCAATGCTGGTCGGGTGCTTTCAGGAATAACTCCATTGTTACAAACCACACTTTACCTAAGGGAAATTATTTTTGGTGTGACTCCATGCTGTATACTTGCATCTCTCCGAGAATACACTCAGGCCCTTGTACCCCCAGTCACTTTGGTACCTAGCCACACCATGTACACAGAGAAAGAGCTGGCAGTCCTTCTTCCTAAGCGAGCTCATCAGTACAAAAGAGCCATTCACTTGCCTGTGATGGTAAAGGTAATCCTGGCAGCCTCTATAGCTGCCACAGGACAGCTACAGGAGGCCCGGACCATAGCCTAATCTCCTATGAAAGGCTTTCTACAGAACTAAGCATTTCAGTCCAGGGATCCACTAAGGCCCTGCGACTGCTACAAGAGCAACTTACTTCTCTGGCCTCAGTCGTGCTACAGAACTGCTAAGCCCTAGACCTCTTGACAGCAGACAAAGGAGGGACTTGCCTTTTTCTGAATGCGGAATGCTATTACTATGTCAGCCGATCAGGCAAGGTAGAGGTCGAAATTAAGAAACTAAAAACCTGGCTGACCAGCTTCAGATAGGAACACCAGTCCCCTCAGAGTCATGGAACATCTTTGGTACAGCTTGGCCCTGGCTTTTGCCACTCTTAGGGCCTATATCTGGACTACTCTTACTACTTGCCCTGGCCCCTGCCTTATGAGATCCATCCAAAATCAGGTGGACCAATTCATTCACCTAAGATTCAACCAGCTTTCACTGACCTGTCCCTCTTCTACCAGCCTCTGGCTACCAAAGAGCCTCCTCATCACCTGCCCTGAGAGGCGACCCATCTACCGCATCACCCAGCCTCTCCCATAAGAGCTCATCACCCCGTATGGTCAGCATAAAGACACTACAGAAGAAAAGACCATGGCCCCTTGTCACTAACAAAAGGCTGAAATGTTAGGTCGAAATGGACTTCCAAAAGGGAGTCACCAAAAGGAAAACAGGATGGCTACAGGGAGGTATAAGAAATGGATCATCAAGCCAGGTGTGGTGTCACACACCTTTAATCCCAGCACTCAGGAGGCAGAGGTAGGATGATCGTCATGAGTTCAAGGCCACCCTGAGATGACATAGTGAATTTCAAGTCAGCCTTGACTAGAGTGAGACCCTACCTTGAAAAGAGAAAAAAGAAAAAAGAAAAAAGAAAGAAAGAAATGGATCATCCACATTCCTCAAGAATGATGCCCCAAGAACAGGAATTACCACCCCTCCTAATCTCTCACCAGGTTGCTTCTGGTCTCACCCTGAGATCAGAGATTTACTGTCCCCCTTTCTCTCACCAGGTCTCTCCTTATGGCTAATGTAATAGAACAGAAATTTACTGCCCTAACAAGAAAATTCCTTTCCCTTTCTCACCTTCCTCCCATTGTAAAATCCTATAAAGCCCACTATCTGTAACCCCAGACTGACTGCGCTGCTCTTGAGAGTCAGTCCTGGCAGCTTGTGTTTTTCCAGAATAAAACTTCCATCTTTGCCTCAGAGTGCTCTCTGTGTTCCTTGGTCACTCCCAAACCTTACAACTCCCACACCTTACATATGGCTTAACTCCTATTGAGAGACCAAGGAGAAGTAACGTGCTGCATCTGGCTTCTGTGACCTTGCTTAGCGGCTGGACACTGGTGCTGCCATTTTAAATCAACCAGCCATTTTGACTCAGATGAGGAACTAGCTGACTAATGTGTTACTTTTGCTTTTGTATCTGTGCTTGCCTAGCTATAGCCCCCCCTTCCCATCAATTTCTGGGAAGCCTCCACCCAAGAACATTCCAGAGATACCTAGCTATGGAGGCCCCAGCCTCTTGCAAAAGATAGGTTCTGCAAACAAGTTATTGACCTAAGTAGGCTGAAATTCCCAGCACACCCTCTTTCAACCAATCATTTTAAAAGTCACAATATGACGTAACTGCGGTGGTCTTTTTCCTTTATAAACCCCTTCCCTCTGAGGGTCCGGGCTCTCTTCCTCACTACCACTGTGCTGGACTCTGTGGATGGAGCCCAGACCTGGCTTGCAATAAAGAAACCTGCTGCTTTTACATTTGAGTGTCTGGGCTTCTGTGGCAGTTCTCTGGGTGACTCCTGGATGACCAGGGGTCTTGGCTCCTGGTCAGGGGTCTTGGCACAACACTACCTTGTTTTCTTAACCAACAGCTTGTGATTCTCTGCAATAAAAGCTGACCCCCTGAGCAGCTCTGGGCTGCACTCAAGAGATCCCCACCTCTAGGGTGTAGTCTTTTATCCCATAAAACTTTGATAGGCGTTCTGTGCATCGGTGGCTTTACTTGTGCAACACTGGACCCCCATAACACTGGGAGAAAAGGCATGAGGTACCATGCACAACTTCTAATTAATTTTGTTTATTCGAGGTAGTATCTCGCTGTAGCCCAGGCTGACCCGGAATTCACCATGTAGTCTCAAGGTGGTCTTGAACTCAAGAGATCTTCCTACCTCTTCCTCCAAGTGCTGGGATTAAATGCATGCGCCACCACGTCCAGCTCTAGTTAATTATTTTAAAATAAAAGCAGAATTGTGCAGCTGGAGAGATTGCTTAGTGGTTAAGGCGCTTGCCTGGAAAGCCAAAAAAACCCATTTTTGATTCCCCAGTACCCACATAACCCAGATGCACAAGGGCCTAGGCGTCTGGAGTTCCTTTGCAGTGGGTAGAGGCCCGGGTGCACCCATTCTCTCTCAAATATTAAAATATTTAAAAATACATATTTTTAAAGCGGAATTGTGTCCGCTTTGGCTGAAGAACAGAAAGTAGTGGGAAAAGCTGAAGCCAATATAAAATAAACATAACAGGGGAGGGAGTGGGCGTGGCTTGGGGGTGACGACACAGTGATTTCCTTTGAGGAAGCCGGTCACACTGTCTAAGGCATACCTATTTAGGCTCCCTGAAGAGGAAAATGACTGATTGGAGGAATGAATGAGGATTGATCTGGGCGGTAATTCGGCCAAGACTGCCTTAAGGGTTAACCTGTCTAGGCGGAAGCAACCAGTGTACGGAATCAACTGCCAAGATGGCGCGGCCCCAGTGAGAGCGGTGATTAGTACGCCTCCTTGTAGCCCAAGAACATTCCGACTTAGTTCCCTTAAGGATTCAGCTGCCATCATGACGAGGTATGGAAAGATATGTGGAAATCACGAAGTAGGCGCCGCCACACTGCTTGTTGCAGGCAGTGTGTTGAAGGATTGCAAACAGCTTCTGTACGGATTCGGCTGACAAGATGGCTGCTCCCTTGGAAGATGCGCCTTATGGGCGCGGCCATATTTCCCGGAACTTATGGTCTAGGCTACCATACGGACTCGATAGTCAAGATGGCGGCGCCTGAGGGACTTGTGAGACTCTAGGTGGGCGACCTATTTGTTTGCTGCTGAGCCGCTGCACTGGGCATGCGAAATAGGAGTACGGTGTCCGGGAGGCGCGGCTAGTAGCGGAAGTAGTTGTGGGAGCCTTTGCAACCGCCTCAGACACTGTCTGAGGTTTGTGTCGGTCCGCGGGTCGCTGGCTGTAGTCAAGAGGGGGTGCGCGTTGAACGGAGATATGGTGAGTACTCAGTCCAGAGAGAGGCTCAGGGCAGCAGTCGGTGGGGTTGGTGACGGTGGTCTGTTGGCAGGCGCTCGGGGGGTTGTGGCGAGCGGTACCCCGAGTCTGTGGGCCGGTGGCCGGGGTCCGGGAAGGTTGGAGGCTTGAGAGTTGCGGTTGTGCGGGTCCTGAGGGGAAGTTCAGTGCGCACTCAGGTAGCTCGTGGGACACCTCGGTCAGAAGGCTGAGGAGCTGGCCGTGAGCGTATGGAACAGGCTCTGGAGAGCCGTGCTGGGGGTAGTGTCAGGACCTGTGGGGAACCGCAGTAGGACAACTGCGGGAGAAACTGTCCGTGTGGAAGACCTGCTGGGAAGCAGTGCCGTGAGTGACAAGGGGCTGTTTGACGAGCAGTTATGGGAGTGCGGGTAGAGGAATAAGACGTCCGTCAGGGGGTGAGGGATGGGAGTTGGGGAGCAGAGGCATGGGCATATGTAAGCAGAGCAGTAAGGCAACAGGTCTGAGTGTTAGGGGTCTGTGGGAATTGATGGAGAGAGTTACTGGAAGCCGTGAGGCAAAGTCCATGGTGGAGCGGTAATGGAGGAATTAAAAAGCCATGGTGGGTGTCCTATAGGAAGGAGATGGTTCAGATCCAGAGCCTCCAGATGCTGGAGAGGACAGCAAGTCGGAGAATGGAGAGAATGCACCCATCTACTGCATCTGCCGCAAGCCAGACATCAATTGCTTCATGATGTGAGCTAGGGACAGGCGGGTGGGCTGAATACTGGCAAGATGGTGATGCTGAAGAGGCACACCTCTCACATCTCTACCGCTGGTCCCATCCTCCGCAGTGGGTGTGACAACTGCAATGAGTGGTTCCATGGGGACTGTATCCGGATCACTGAGAAGATGGCCAAGGCCATCCGGGAGTGGTACTGTCGGGAGTGCCGAGGTGAGGTTGGGGGTGGACAGGGGAGGCAGGTGGCCTTTGAGTAGGAGGAGGAACCAATAATGGGAGGGACTGTAGGTAGCAGTGGTATCTTATGTGGCCAGAATGACTGTTGGGTCTGTGGTGAGTTGGGATATGGCTCCATTGTGAGCAGTAATGGAGAGTAACCACTGGAAGGGTCAGCTCTGCCTTGAAGCAAATGCCAGACAAGTGCTTGAGGCAGGAAGGGGGAGGAGATAGTAGAAATTCTGGGACTATTCAAGCTCCCCCCCCCCCCCTACAAGCCCACCTTGGCTTTATCTTCTGCCCCACAGAGAAGGACCCAAAGTTGGAGATTCGCTATCGGCACAAAAAGTCCCGGGAGCGGGATGGCAGTGAGCGGGACAGCAGTGAGCCCCGGGATGAGGGTGGAGGGCGCAAGAGGCCTGTCTCAGATCCAGAACTGCAGCGCCGGGCAGGGTCAGGGACAGGGGTTGGGGCCATGCTTGCTCGGGGCTCTGCTTCGCCCCACAAATCCTCTCCACAGCCCATGGTGGCCACACCCAGCCAGGTAAGTGGCTACAGTGGTTGGGATGGATGATGTTCTAGCTTGAGTCCTGTCTGTATTCCTGATTTCTACTCTGGACATCATTTCCTAGCATCACCATCACCACCACCAACAGCAGCAGCAGCAGCAGCAGCAGCAGCAGCAACAACAACAAATCAAAAGGTCAGCCCGCATGTGTGGTGAGTGCGAGGCATGCCGGCGCACTGAGGATTGTGGCCACTGTGACTTCTGCCGGGACATGAAGAAGTTTGGTGGCCCCAACAAGATCAGGCAGAAGTGCCGACTGCGCCAGTGTCAGCTGCGGGCTCGGGTGAGCACCAGTGTAACTGGGCAGGGTTAGGAGCAGAGCAGAGTTGGGTGGTCCATGTAGGGCTGTGTGATACTACGAATTGGGGGGATCGGTTTGGATGGATCCTGGCAGGTGGGAAGGGACCTAGCATGCCCAGATCATTGCCACATGACCAGATATAATTGGCTGGCAGGAGAAACCCCCAACCGTGGGAAGGGAAGGGCCATGTGTTTGTGGCCAGACATGCCATGGCACAACAGGTAGGACTGAGCAGGTCCTGGTGGTGAGGGACAGATGCAGCTGCATCTGGGGAGGTAAGGCAAGGATAGGTAGTTTGGGACTAGGGCAGGGCCACCGCCCCCCCATTTTGCTGGGGCTGACCTAGGCCTTCCTCCTGCGCACAGGAATCGTACAAGTACTTCCCTTCCTCGGTGAGTCCAGCCCCCCAGGGCGGGGCAGGGCATGCGGGCAGGGCGGTCAGGGCCAGTCCTGAGATTCTGCCCCGCAGCTCTCGCCGGTGACACCCTCAGAGGCCCTGCCAAGGCCCCGCCGGCCACCACCCACTCAACAGCAGTCACAGCCATCCCAGAAGCTGGGGCGCATCCGTGAAGATGAGGGGACAGTGGTGTCATCGGTGGTTAAAGAGCCACCTGAGGCTACAGCAACACCTGAGCCACTTTCGGATGAAGACTTAGCACTGGACCCTGACCTGTACCAGGACTTCTGTGCAGGGGCCTTTGATGACCATGGTCTGGTGAGCAGCAGGAGCCTCCTGTGGTGGGGAAGGGTTATAGAAGGGGAGAGAAGAGGCAAAAGGTATGGAAGCCTGCTTTGGTTGGTGACATGAGTTGGGCAGGTAGGTCAGCGCATGCCCTGCTTTGCAGCCCTGGATGAGTGACACCGAAGAGTCTCCCTTCCTGGACCCCGCACTGCGGAAGAGGGCAGTTAAAGTGAAACATGTGAAGCGTCGAGAGAAGAAGTCTGAGAAGAAGGTGATGGAGAGGACAAAATGGGTGTTGGAAGGTAGAGGTAGGGCAGGGAGAGAAATGCAGAGGTCAGGGGCTACATGGAACAAGAACCAAAAAAGGCTGGACTGGAGGGACAGGCAGGATCTGAGGATGACTTGCACTCCACCCTGACCTGACATCTCTTGCTCCTTAGAAGGAGGAGAGATACAAACGGCATCGGCAGAAACAAAAACATAAGGACAAATGGAAACATCCAGAAAGAGCTGATGCCAAAGACCCTGCATCACTACCACAGTGCCTGGGGCCTGGCTGTGTGCGGGCTGCCCAGCCTAACTCCAAGTATTGCTCAGATGACTGTGGCATGAAGTTGGCAGCTAAGTAAGTCTTTCCTGGGGAATTGAAAGGAATAAGGCAATACATAGTATAGGATATGACCAGAATTCTCTGTGTGTCTACCAGTCAGTCACCTATACACTATTCTGTCAACCAAACCCTCACTTATCCATATACTCTGCCATTCATCCTCCATCTAATTACATCTGCATATCCTCCTGCCATTCAGCTATTCACATATTTCTTCACTTTTTCATCACCTGTTTGCTGTCCCTTGATCCACCCAACTTACTGCTTTTATTGCTTTCCCACCTGCACCCCACTACCTCCCTCCAGCCGCATCTATGAGATCCTCCCCCAGCGCATCCAGCAGTGGCAGCAAAGCCCCTGCATTGCTGAAGAACATGGCAAGAAGCTACTTGAACGCATTCGCCGTGAGCAGCAGAGTGCCCGCACCCGCCTCCAGGAAATGGAGCGCAGATTCCATGAACTTGAGGCCATCATTCTGCGTGCCAAGCAGCAGGCTGTGCGCGAGGATGAGGAGGTGAGGAGGCAGAGGTCTAGAGAGGGTAAAGCCCTACCCCTGGTCCTGCCTGGCCTCATCATTCTTTTCACCCCATGCAGAACAATGAGAATGACAGTGACGACACAGATCTGCAGATCTTCTGTGTCTCTTGTGGGCACCCTATCAATCCACGTGTTGCCTTGCGCCACATGGAGCGCTGCTATGCCAAGGTCAGGGTGTTGTCTGGAGGGAATGGATGATAGGGGACTATCAGTGGGCCCATAGAGTATAGAAGTGTTGCTTGGGTGGTGTCTTGAGAAGACAAGCAGCACACATCCACAGTTCCTTCTATTTGTGTTCCTCCCTCCAGTATGAGAGCCAGACATCCTTTGGGTCCATGTACCCCACACGCATTGAAGGGTGAGTGAGGGTACCACATGGAGTTAGAGAAGGAGGGGCTAGGAGTGGAACAGAAATGGAGGTGGAACTGGGGCAGGAAATAGCCACTAGCAGCAAAGTTAAGTAAGCATGGATGTTCCTGTTACCTTCTCTACTGTAAATCTCCAGGGCTACGCGACTCTTCTGTGATGTCTACAATCCCCAGAGCAAAACATACTGCAAGCGGCTCCAGGTGCTGTGTCCTGAGCACTCAAGGGACCCCAAAGTAAGATTTATTACCCTCATGCTGCTTCTTCCTTACCTCATGTCTCACATCTATCTTTTCCCTTCTCCCCCCTTCTTTCACTTTTTCCTGAGAACTTCTGTTCTCCTCCCTTACCTGTCTCCTCACTTCCAGTTCCTACCCTTTTCCCTGCTTTTTGACTCTCCCCAGAGCTCTCCATTGTTTCCCTTCCTCTTCTCTCACTAGCCTTACTCTTGGTGCCCCTACAGGTGCCAGCTGATGAGGTATGTGGATGCCCACTTGTACGAGATGTCTTTGAGCTCACAGGTGACTTCTGCCGCCTGCCCAAGCGCCAGTGCAATCGCCATTACTGCTGGGAGAAGCTGCGGCGCGCAGAAGTGGATCTGGAGCGGGTCCGGGTGGTAGGTTTGAGCGCTGAATGCGACTGGGGTCAGACTGGGCTTCAGGAAGGAGATGCTTCTTACGGTTGCTTCCACTCTCTTGGCAGTGGTACAAACTGGACGAGCTGTTTGAGCAGGAGCGCAATGTCCGCACAGCCATGACAAACCGGGCAGGATTACTGGCCCTGATGTTGCATCAGACGATCCAGCATGACCCACTCACTACTGACTTGCGCTCCAGTGCTGACCGCTGAGCTTCACCAGCCCAGATCCCCTCCTGCATTCCAGTTAGGGGAGCGGCCATAAATCCACCAGTTGTCCGTTCCTCCATCTGTTTCTTCCGCTGGCCCTGAGTTTTCACCCTGTGCCCATCTACCTTTTGTCTGCCCATCTGCCCTTACCAAAGGGTCTTTGTATCTCCCTCTTTCCATCCTCTGTGCCTGGGTGAGGCTGTTTACTCACTCTTGCCTAACCACCCTCCACCGGGTTTTGTTAATAAAAAAGTTTTGAAAAACCAAGGAAGATAACTCCTGGTAGTCTCCAACTTGCTGTAGTTGCAACTGCAGACCTAACAGCTGGATAGGATGAGGGTGGCACAACTGTACTCAGGTGGGACTGTGGTACCTGTCTATGCAGTGTATACAGTTGGCATCCATTCTGTGTTCCCTTGTGCTGTGAGGATAGGATATATGCCTGCTAAACAACCTATATGCTCTGGTGTTGGGGCTGTGGTATCTAGGAGGTATTAATGCCATGGGTAACAGCAGATGCCCCACTGTTGGGGATACAGCTTCCTCCGTGCCAGAGGTGCATTTGATCATACACAAACTGTCTCTATCCCCACAAGACCCACTTTGGGGACCTGTTTACGACAGGAGCACCAATCAGTTCTCTCCCCTTGGGCCATCAGGGAGAGTGGGCATGCCAACTTCATACCAGCGGCTTACTTGCCACGCCCCCTCCCTGGTTGTCAAGGAAGGAGCCAGGCCAGTGTGCACGTGGCCATTTCAGGTAGGAGACACGGGGCATTAGTCCTGAGGAACAGACCAGAGTGTTGCCTGGCAAATGAAGTGGGCTGATGCAACCCCTGGCCGATGTATGTGAAGTCGGAAACCAATGGAGCCAGCCAGGCGATCCCCGCCCCCCTAGGTGGACTGGACAGCGCAGGCGTTCTATCGCAGCGGCAGCGTGGGAAAGACAGGCCAACTAGGGAAGCGAAGAGCGCGGGCGCTCACACCAGGGAGAGGAGCGCGAGTTGCGAGTTAGCGCGCAGGCGCAGCAGGTCTCCGTCGCCCGCGCGCCTCCGCGGATCCACAGTACGCAGGCGCCGGATCCTCCTCACTAAGGGCAGGCTCCCTCCAAGCGGCGAGCAGGTGTCACGTTGAGGACTGTCCCCAAAGGCAGCCAGCGCATTTCCGGTTCCGGAAGAAACGAACGGCGGCGGAGGCTACCGCTAGTGCTTCGCAGGAGGCGGCTGTGGAAGAGGAGGAGGAGGAGGAAGAGGAGTAGGCCCGGCGCGAGGCGCAGGCGGGAGCCTCATCATGACCCCACGGTCCTGGAGCGGCTGAAGCTGGTGAGAGCGCCGCGGGCGTGCATGGCGCGCGGGCGGGGGCGGGGAAGGATTGTGGCTCCGAAGGCTGACAGGGAGAAATAAATGAAGGGCCTTCGGGCCAGGAGGAGGAATGGCGGCCTCAGAGTACGGAGAGGGAACCGGACCGTGAACGGGAGGGAACGTGGCCCGGGACGCGGGCGGGAGCGTGGCGATCCCGGGCCGACGGCCGGGAGGAACGTTCGGGGAGGGGAGAGGAGCGGGGGCTCCCCGGCTGCTAAGAGCGGGGCTGGAGTAATGAGGGAGGACAGGGCCTTGCGAAGAAGAAAAGGCAGAGGGTCAGCAGACTGACAGGGACGGACGGCGTGGTCCTGTGACTCGAGCACGGTACTGGGGACGGGGTGAGAGAGCGAGCGCCGAGGAAGAGTCGGGGTTCACGTGCTGATAAGAGAAATGGAGGACGAAAACGTTGAAGAGGAAGAGTGAGCAACTTTGTGGCTATAGTGGAGTGGCTAGAGGCCTGAGGACTCAGACTGGAGAGGAATTGTGGGTAAGAACACTAAGGAAGAGGGAGAGTAAGGTTCGGGGAGCTCTTGGCCTGGGGAAGAGGAGATAAGGGAGGTTTCCAGGCTAAGGAATAGAAAGAATGAAGGGCTGCCCGGCCAGTGATATGGACGAGTTGGGGGCTCTTGCACAGGTGATGCAGAGAAAGTCCAAGTCACAGCACTTAAGAAGCAAGATAGGAGAACATCAAATAGGGGCAGTAGATGGGACCGTTAAAGCACTGAAAGAACTTAAATTGGGAAATCCTAGGTTAAGGAAGGGGGCGATGGGAGAATACTGAAGCAGGGGGGTTGAGAACAACAGCCAAAAGTTCCTCTTGAACCTCGAATGGGAGGAATGAGTCTTCTCAGTCGAGAGGGCACTAGCCCTGTCTGAAGGTGACAAAGAAGAGGGTTGAGACCCTTGAGTCAAAGTCATATAGTGTCTCCTGCACCAAGGGCAGGAAGGAATGGGAGAGAATAAATAAAAGGCCCTTGGCCTGGTGGTGTGGAGAACTGACGATTGTGTTTGAGGATGGGGAGGTAGAGGGAGTCAAGTCACTGACGATGGAAAGAGCATTGTAGGCTAATCGGTCAGAAGGGAAGAGGAATGAGAAGCTCTAGGACTCAGGATAGGGAAGAATAGGGTGCGACTGGGGAATGCTCCCTTCTGTATGTGGGCTGGTTAGCTGTCGCAGGGCCTAGGTTTGAAGCAAGTATTAAAGGCTACAAGTGATCTGTGTGGCCTGGGGCACAGTTTGCTCTGTCCCACAGCCACAGTTTCTCCCCTACTTTTCTCTTTGTCAACCTTGTAGGCTACTGTTCCTTCTTGAAGCCTCCATGGCTGAGGATTGGCTGGACTGCCCGGCCCTGGGCCCTGGCTGGAAACGACGTGAGGCCTTTCGCAAGTCAGGAGTCACCTGTGGACGCTCAGACATCTATTATCAGAGGTACTGGTGGACAGTCAGTTGGAGTTGAATCTACTTAGGGGTTTGAATTTGAAAGAAGGTGTGTTTAAATTTATAGATTGAGTTAAGATTGTGCACATAGTTCATTATTCTAAATCTTGTGTTTGCATATTCATTCACCTACTTTGAATAAAATTTGGCCAAAGTCAATACAGTGCATTCGTGGTTATTCACAGAGTAGCAAAAAATTTGAGTTGTCCAGTTCATGTGTTCCCAAAGTTGATCAGAGACTTTTTGTTTTAGCATCCTTTCCATGGTCTGTTAGTGCCAAATTTTTGTGTTTTTTGGTGGCGTTGTTGTTAGCTATTGTTTAAGATGACCCCCAATATAGTGCTGAAATGATGTTTCGTGTTCTGAGAAAATTGTCAGATAAGATTTTTATATTTATTTATTTATTTGAGATAGAGTGAGGCAGAGAGAGAAAGAATGGGTGCACCAGGGCCTCCAGCCATTGCAAACAAACTCCAGATGCATGCACCACCTTGGGCATCTGGCTTATGTGGGTCCTGGGGAATCAAACTTGGTTCCTTTGGCTTTGTAGGCAAGTGCCTTAACCACTAAGCCATCTCTCCAGCCCCAAATAAGCTTCTTTCAAGGGTGAATTACAGTGCTTTTAGCTGTGAGTTACAGTGTTATAATTTTTTTTTTTAAATGGTACATCCAGAAAAAGGAAACTTGCTACTATGTATATGAGGCAGCTCCAGAAAAAAACAAGTTTTCATCTGTAGTACTTGATGAAGCTGTGGAAATGTAGAAAATGTAGCTAGATTTGAACATCCTTGAAATAATGGAGGGTGAAACATAGTAACAGCCCTGTTAGGAGAAAGCCAGGCTCCCTTAGCCATTATTAGGAAATATAAGCCCATCTCAGCTGTAGTTGCTTGCTAACACATTTCAGAAAGTGATATGATGTGAAAAATGTTAAACTTGCAGTGTGGACTCATATATTAGGAGTCTGCTAAATGAAAATCTTTAACATATTTGCTAAGGGTTATAAAGAGAAAGGGGTTGTGTAGGATAGTAGGTTTTTATTGTCAGTGAGACTGGTCCTTTTGTTGAGAACAGACCTCTATGACAGAACATCCTCCAAAGCTCCTAGCTTTGAACCATGCAGTCTTTTGTAAGAAACTCACATTAAGATATCTTTAAACCAGTTGGGCGTGGTGGCGCATGCTTTTAATCTCAGTTCTTGACTGGTAAAGGTAGGAGGATCACCATGAGTTCAAGGCCTCCCTGAGACTACATAGTGAATTCCAGGTCAGCCTAGGCTAAAGCGAGACCCTACCTCAAAAAACAAAACAAAAAAGATATCTTTAAACCACACATACTAAACAAGATTTTGCATTGCTTAGAGGTTAAAAATGTGACCAGAGGCTTGCTAAAACCTAAGCCTTGTAGAGGCAATGGTTGTCTTTTCACTAATTGATAGTTGTGGCAACTTTATAATACATAGTTATTGTGAATAATGAGAATTGACTGTAAATATTTGTTTTACAATGTATTAGTGATACAGTTACTAAATTTTCTACATTATTCTTATTTGTTTTTGTAATCTAAGTTGCCATTTTCCTAGAAGAATATAATGAAATTGTAAAACATTTATGTTTAATTATAACTTTTTTTTCACATATTTATATAATTATGTAAAATTTTCAAAACTTGTAAGTTGCCAGGCATGGTGGCACATGCCTTTAGTCCCAGCACTCAGAAGGTTAAGGTAGGAAGATCACTGGGTTTCAAGACCACTTTGGGGCTACAGAGTAAGTTTGAGATCAGCCAGAGCTAGAGTGTTGCCCTGCCTCCAAGAAAGAGAGAGAAAAAGAAAGAAAGAATTTACAAGTAATTTTCAAGAACTATAAAGTGGGGTTGGGGAAGGGAGGTAGCTTAGTCAGTGAAGTGCTTGCCTTACAACAATGAGGACCTCAGTTCAATCCTCAGTACCCATGTAAATGCCAACAGGTAACATTCATCTGCAAGCGCAGTCCTGGGCAGGTAGAAACAGGCAGATTCTTAGAGTTATTGCTGGCCAGCCAGTCTAGCCTAATTGGTGAGCTCCAGGTCAAAAAGTGACCCAGACTCAAAAAGAGGTAGATGGTATTCCTGAGAATGACAACCTGAGCTTGTCCTCTGGCTTCTTCATACACATGCATGTACCTACACATGAACACAGTTACATATGCCACACACATATACATGCAAAGGAAACAGAAGAAGGGTTACAAGGTATCTGTAAATAAGATGTTTATTACATTTTTGTGGATGGTGGTAGGATATATGAGACTCTTGTGTCAGAGGTGAAAAATAATTTATCAGAGCAGAAGCCAGACCCAGAAGACCATCATGTTTGTGAATCCAGGTTCCCGTAGGGTGACATGAAGAGGACTAAGGATTACCGTACACACTGCACCTGTTTTAAGTTGTGTTTCAGGAAAGGAATTCTTTACCAACTTAAAAGAATCAAATGTTTGGTCATATTAGGACACTAAGTGTGCTGTCCCTGTACTCTTGAAGGAGATGTTATCTTTTCTCTAGGTAATTCTTAGATACTTGAATAGGGCTGTTACTCAACACAATGACTGCCTCTTAAAATTGATGCAGGAGTAAAGGGGCCTGATAGAGTATTATCTCAGCATCAAATGCTCATACTTTATATTGCATACATTTGGTTTCATTTTTATGTTTTTAAAACATTGCTAGGTTTTCTTGATTATATATTTGGTATGTAACATTTACATATTTATGGACTGGGGATGTAGCTCAGTTGGTAGAGTGGTTGCCTAGCATGCATGAAGCCAAGGGTTTGATCCCAAGTACTGCATAAACCAGGAATGGCAGTGTACACCTATAATCCCAGGACTTGGGAGGTGGAGGCACGAGGATCAGAAGTTCAAGGTCATCCTTCGCTACATAGTAAGTTTGAGGCCAGCGTGGGCTACATGAGATCCCATCTCAAAAAAAAAAAAAAAGCTTTCATATTTACATGTTTTTTTAGCGCGGTTGTATTTTTGTGTTGATTTTTTCCTTACATATTTCCATGCTACTAGTATGTGTTGTAAATATGTTTATGTATCTAAATTCACTCAGGCACTGACAGGTATACATTCTGAGAAATATCAAACATTGAATGCCATTACAAAAACACACTACATATCTAGGCTAAATATTAGTATAATCATGCATTGCTTACTGCTAGTGATACATTCTGAGAAACATGCTTATGCAGTTTTGTTATGTAAAAATCATAGAATGTATTTCTATAACTAGGATAGGTGTGCTATCACTAAGCAGTATAATCTTATGGGACTATCATGCAGTTTGTTGGTTACATCATCATTATGCAGGACATACATTATATTCTATAGCTTATTTCTCCTATGTGAAGCAAAAAACAAGATTAAATCAATCACTGGTGAAAATTATGAAATGAAGAGACACAGTGACCATTAGTTATGAGGTGCTCCTGACCTAACATACTGCAATTTTACAGTATAGATTTGTTTTTCTATAAGTAGAAGGATACCCTAAAATAATGGTTAGAAGTATATGTAAATTCATAAACTAGTAAGTCAGTGTCATTAATCAAGTATTATGTACTGCACATAATTGTCCTACAGGCAGTGAGTGCAGTAGGCTTCTTTATGCCAGCATCAGCACAAACACCTGAGTAATGGCTATCACATCACTGTATACTAGACTTCTTCAGCTCATGATCAGTTGTGGATCAAAATATGGTTCATGATTGTATTATTTACTAATGTTTGTGTATTTTTAGTATTTATAATCATATTTTGTTTTTCTGTGACTCAGGGTTAGTTGAGGTGGGACCTTGTTGTGGGGCTCACAGGCTAATTCCAGACTGCCTCCTATATCCCACCAGCTCAGTGGGAGTATTATATGGGTGGAATGGCTCCATCTTGGTGCCAACTTATCCTGGCCCATCCACAGCCCCACAGGAGACAAGATCCGAAGCAAAGTTGAGCTGACCCGATACCTGGGCCCTGCATGTGACCTCACCCTCTTCAACTTCAAACAAGGCATCTTGTGCTATCCAACCCCCAAGGTACTTAATGTGAATGCCCAGGCAGAGGTGGGTATGCCAATGGACACTCATATCTAACCCACATTCTTACTGCCCTCTTGTCCAGACCCATTCCTTGGCTGTACCTAGCAAGAAGCAAAAGAAGCCTCCAAAACCATCCAAGGCTCGGAAACATCAGGTTGGATCCCAGAAGAGTGAGGTCAGGAAGGAGACTCCACAGCAAGAGACAAAGGCTGGCACTAACAGAGCCCCAGTTTCATTCCCTGCACCTGGGTGAGTGTTGGCTTAAGGTGAGCCAGGTGGGTGAGGCTTGTAATTGAGGGCACTCATTGAACCTCACCTGTATTTTCCTTACTCCAGATGCTGTGAAAACTGTGGAATTGACATCTCAGGAGATGGTACCAGAAGGCAGAGGCTCAAAACACTGTGCAAGGACTGCCGAGGTGAGTAACCCTAGAGGATGGGGCATTAGGAGACAGGTGCCAAGCCTGGTGCAACATCAGGGTAAGCTGAAGGTTGTGTGGCATATGTAGGAGACAGGCTGTCGGCATAGGTACAGGCTGGATAATGGAGGTCAGGGTCAAAGCCATAGCTGGAGCGAGGTTCTATTACTCTCTCTCCACTTGTGTGTATCCCTCTCCTTCCCCCAGCCCAGAGAATTGCCTTTAACCGGGAGCAGAGAATGTTTAAGGTAAGAGCAATTATCAGGTCCTTACAACCCTGAAATGGGGCAGTGTAATGGGTCTGGTGGGAGGTCTGAAAGATTGGTGACATGTCTACAGAGTGTGACAGTTTTTTAAGGGGACCTGATCATTGGTTGGTTAGTAGATATGCTAGTGGGAATTTACAGGCTGCTTGTCAGTAGACACAGGGATAAATTTAGCAGGGGACCAGTAGACATAATAATGGCCTCAGTGCTGATAATGAATCAGTAATTTATCACATACAGGGATGAGGCTAATGGGAGATGAGTAGACATGGTGAAGGGAGTTGATATATGGTCAGCAGACATGGGTGGGGCAGTGTCCTGGAACCTCTTTACCTGAGCCTTTGACCTTATCCACCAATTTCTGGCAGCGTGTTGGCTGTGGAGAGTGTGCAGCCTGCTTAGTAACAGAAGACTGTGGGGCTTGCTCCACCTGCCTTCTGCAACTGCCCCGTGATGTGGCCTCAGGGCTATTCTGCAAGTGTGAACAGAGACGCTGCCTCCGAATTGTGAAGAAGGTAAGTCTGGCAGATGGGGTGGGCCCAAGGCTCACCTCAGCCCCTGACCCTCATGGCCCTGACCCCATACATCATGCCTTTGCACCCCTCCCCTGCCCACAGAGTCAAGGGTGTGGAGTGTGCCGGGGTTGTCAGACCCAAGAGGACTGTGGCCGTTGCCAAGTCTGTCTTCGCCCTCACCGCCCTGGTCTCAGGCGCCGGTGGAGGTGTGTGCAGCGGCGCTGCCTTTGGGTGAGTCAGGCTGGAAGGGACCAGTACTGGCAGGGTCCAGGTTGGGCTAGAGCCCATTCTGCTGTTAAAGATGCTGCCACGGCTGCTGTTGCTTCCTCCCAACATGGCTTTGCCTACCTCAT
The DNA here is from genome assembly GCF_020740685.1 of Jaculus jaculus. Taxonomy (NCBI): domain Eukaryota; kingdom Metazoa; phylum Chordata; class Mammalia; order Rodentia; family Dipodidae; genus Jaculus; species Jaculus jaculus. The sequence goes on from NC_059103.1 coordinate 39,794,358, forward strand.
GTCTTCTTTTCTCTTCTGTCCCATGCTCACCTCCCTGCTCTGCCTACTTGCCTTTCTCTGCCAGCACCTTGCTCACCACCTCCATGGTCACCCTCAAGGATGTCAGCGGCGCCCTACCCTGGTTGTGGTTCCCCCTGCTGTGAGTGCCTTACTGCACACTCTGCCTGACTGTCCCATGCATGCTTTCTGTATACTTGCGAGGGAGGGTTTGTGTCTACCTGGAGCCACCAAACCTTAACCACTCTTTTGGTTCCCAGGGTAAAAAACAAAACCGTCGTAAGGGTGGTTCTGACTCCAAGAAGGCTAGCCGACGTCACTCCCAGTCACAGCCACTGCCTCGACTTCCTGAATCGCAGCCCCCAAAGCCCACAGAGCTGGTAAGGCCCTGGTGGGAAGGGGGAAGGCACAACCCTGAATTTACCTAGTACCTGCCCTGACCCCAGCCCATTTGCCTCTGCAGCACGCCAGCGCCCTGGCATCCTCATCACCTGCCGAGTTCATCTATTACTGTGTAGACGAGGATGAGCTAGTGAGTGGCCCCACCCTACCTGAATAAACAGACTCTCCTGACACTTGGTTAGCCTCAAAGAAGCAGATGCTAAAATGGGTCTAACAAGGGGCTAACAAAGCACAGTAATGGGTACTAGGATAGAATGAGCAGTAATAGGGGAAGAAATAATACAGAATTAGCAGGTGCAGTGACAGTGCCTAATGTCAGTGCCTAATAAGCCATTAGTGGCTAATGCAAAACAAGCAGACACAATGGGGCTTACAGCTAAGCAGGTTCCTGTAGATGCGTTGACACCTTGGCAGCGATGAGAACAAATGGTAGGTCAGAAGAATGCTGATGGAAGTGAGGGTCAAAGACATTGTCGTGGTACCAGTGGGGTAGCAGCAGGTGATACTGTAATGGAGCAGCCACAGTCCTAATAGTTTCAAGGGCCAGCTGGCATAGTAAGTGCGGCTTATTTTTGAAGTAACATGCTGAGGAGAGTTAGCAGGCTGAGGTTAGTGTGCAGCTAGCTTCCCCATAGGATCAGAGGAGCACCAGGACAGCACTGGAATGGGTGTTGAGGATGGCCTCTCCTAGTCCTAGTGACAGCACCCCCATTCCCCCCACCCCAGCAGCCCGACACGAACCGCCGGCAGAACCGCAAGTGCGGGGCCTGTGCAGCCTGCCTACGGCGGATGGACTGTGGCCGCTGTGACTTCTGCTGCGACAAGCCCAAATTCGGGGGCAGCAACCAGAAGCGCCAGAAGTGTCGTTGGCGCCAGTGCCTGCAGTTTGCCATGGTGGGTGGGGCAGGAAGGGTTAGGTGGACGGGATAAGTTGGGCCCTAACCCTAGTGCCTGGGAGTAGTGGGCAGGCCCGGTAGGTGGGTGGGTGGTTGAGGATTAGCAGATATTGTGCTGGGGTAAATGAGTCCAGCTGGCACTGGCATTGTTAATGGGAGTCTAGCAGGCTCAGTGTTGAGGGCTCATATAAGCTGAGGGTTCATATAAGCAGATTCTGTGCTGGGACTGATGGGAAGTCAGCAGGCACATTGAGTAGGGCAGGGTGGGTATGATAAGATGGTACCAATTGGCTATAGTACTACCTCTTTCTTCACAGAAGCGGCTGCTGCCCAGTACTGAGCCAGAGGCTGAGGAGAGAGCAAGATCGCCTCCACGTCACCATCGTCGAAAGAGCCTGGGTTCTGCTCAACGATCTCGTCTGAAATGCCCTACACTAAAAAAGCTCCCTTTGGCTGTTCGTACAGCCCGGCCAGGCCGTACCCAAGCCCCAAAGAAGCAGAAAGCAAGTGGTGACTTTGTGCTGCCTCCACCAGGCACAGACCTTGTGTTTTTACGGGAGGGTGCCAGCAGTCCTGTGCAGGTTCCTGCTGCAACTTCCACAGAAGCGCCATTGCAGGTAAGGGCCCCATATTATCTTAGCTTTGCCAGCCCCATTCAGCCTTGTGCCATGGAGCTGAGACCAAGTATGCTGCCATCCTCCCTTACACAGGAGGCCCAGTGCTCTGCTCTGAGTTGGGTTGTGGCCTTACCCCAGGTGAAGCAAGAAAAGGCAGATGCCCCAGAAGAGTGGACAGCAGGCACGGCTACTCTGCGTTCTGCATTACAGCCTGACTGCCCTAGCAAGGTGGGGACAGAGAGGAGTGTTCTATGGGTGCAATATGGGGTGATCTATAAGCAACATTATGCTGAGCCATGACAGTGGTACTCTGAATAGAGTGGCAAGTTTGTTGGTTATGATCATTGGGCTGAATTACCCTGCTTGTCCAGCAGGTGCCTTACTCTCCATAGGCAATTTGCCTTGTTGCCCAGCTAATGGGAAAATGGAGATCAATGAGGAAGTAAAAAGGTTTACAGGTAGATAGGGGGCATTTCTTAGTGATGGAAGGGCATAGTGGTGGGTTGGCTGATACTTTCCTCAGGCCAGTCCTGTCCTAACTGCAGCCCTTTCCCCCTTTTCTAGGCAGTAGACCCAGGCCTGCCACCTGTGAAACAAGAGCCACCTGACCCTGAAGAGGAAAAGGAAGAGAACAAAGATGACTTTGTTTCTGAATTGGCCCCAGAGGAAGAGACAGGAGGTGCTGGCACACCTGTGGTCAGTGCCTGGGAGATGCCTCATCTTTCCTCACCTTGCTTTAATCTTTCAGCCATGCTGATTTGTGATGTTATTTTTTTCCTTCTAGATTACCGAGATTTTCAGCCTGGGTGGAACCCGCCTCCGGGATACAGCAGTCTGGTTGCCAAGGTGTGTCCCACACAGTGAAATGTGGGGATGGGGTGGGTGCCTGCAAGGTGTGTACCCTGAGTTTTAACATACAGCCAGAAATTTGATTGGGTTATTGAGAAAGATAAAGGCCTATATCCATTATGCTATTCACAGCCAGAGAGGTTTGCTTCTGAGACCTAACCAAGTAGTGTTTCAGGTCAGGTTCTCCGTGGGAGAAGGAAGAGAAGACTTCATGTTCTGTGATGAGATTTGAAAGAAAAAGATGAGAATCTGGTGTATGCCTTCATAAGAAACTACTACAAGTGTCACACTTAATACACACATTTATTTAGAAGATCATCATTTGGGGTCTTGGAGACCTTTGGAGTTTCCAAGAAACCATGGGGTGGGCTATCCCCTAATGATTGGAAGAATGTGTGTCACAGAGGTGATGGCCTAAGGGATGGAGTGGGATACTGGGCTCTAAGCTGACTCTGGACTGGGTTCTCATACAGCTGATATATTCTCTACTTATGTGGGGGTTTTGGGTTGGATCTCTCCAGTCTTTCCTGCTGAGATTACTATGTAGAACTGTCTCTGTAGGTATGGCAGTAGGAGTGGGGATAGATGCCTATATGCACTGGGGCAGCAGGAGGAGGACAGAGGAATACTGCCTCCTACAAAAGGCCTACTGACCATATACAGAGCCCTACATAACAGAAGTAATTGGCACCTAGATTCCCTTGCTCCTGTAAACCTCTCCACCTGTGCCTGGGAGATGGTAAAGGTACTGACTGAAGCTATTGGGTCCAAAGTAGTGTAGAGGAGTACCCATAGCAACTACACTGGCTTGTAAGGCTTGCCCCTCAGAAAACACAGGATCCCTGCATGCAGGCAGCTTGTCTTTCCCTGAACATGAAATCATTATGTGTAAATAGGGAAGGTGTTATACTGTTTACATTGATAGTCTGTAGAGGAAAGAAAAGTGATTAAAAAAAAAAATAACAGGAGTAATAGATGGAGGATGTAAAATCATAGGAAATGATTTTATGATGTTAGTTTTGCACATAGCAAACCTCATTCAACAGACAGACCTACCTGCTCCCTCTTCTCTAGGTCCAAGGACCTTTAAAAACCTGGAGCTAGAAAGCAGTAGACTGGAGGCTTCTACAGACTATAGGACTCAAGGTGAAATTGCAGAGCGGCTTTATGAGAGACAACTATGATCTACTAGGGGATGGGCCATATCCTGGTTGCAGGGCTTGTGTGTCAATCAACCCTAGGAGGAAAACCTACCAGGACACCCGAGAAGCAGGACTACTCAGTCCCTGGAGCTTAGAGGAAGCAAGCCGGAAAAGAAGAGAAAGAGTAGAAAACTAGAGCATCTCTCCTTCCAGAAGAAGCCCAAGTGTGATCAGAAATTGGATGTATAGGTGGGGGAGCTTGGGTGGGGAAGGGAATCCAATTGAAGTTACTACAATCAACCCAAACAAGCATCTTCATAAAAGATTGTTGGTGGCTTCTGAATGGGACCTGGCAGTATCCAAACATTTTCTCAGGGAGACGGCAGTTGGATGCAACGTGAATGAGGAGGAAAGGAAAGGAACTGCTGTTTGGTGAGCTCCTCCTGTGGACCCAACTTATTTAATTCTCAAGGCAGTCTTTAGGAAGACAATGATTTTGTGCACTTTTGCAGGTGGAAAAACTCAGACTAAAACAATAAACTTTCCCAGTATTGAACAGGTAGTTCTGGTAGGATCTAGAAGTATACTGAGGCTCTGAAGACTATTCTGTATGCCACTAAACTGTTAGCTGCAATCCTATGTGCAATAATGTATACTATTGCAATAACAGTTTTTTTTTTAGTGAAAACACAGTGGATTACTATAAACATCACAATAAATCCTTCACACTCTTGTCTCTATCATGGTTTAAAGAGTGCCAAGGCTATATTTGGATGGGGTCACCTTGTCAGAGCACCCGTTCATCTAGAAAGTAGGTTCCCTTGCAAGCCCTGGATATACTGCATAGTATTCCCCCAACCCTGCAGTATACCCCTCCTCTCTGCTGTCCGTTTGCTTATGCCCAGATGCTGCCACCTCCTCCAGAGCTGTGTTCGGAACCAAAGCTGTCATCCTGACCTATCTTTTCTGACAGCATTTCCTCCCCTCTTGACCATTGTACTTGGTTCCTGTCTTCAGTCCAAAGGTCTACTAGGAGGCTAAATGAATGTCTTCATTAGGTCCTGCCCACGTGTCAGTCTTGGCTCAGCTGTACCTCCATGCCATAAAATGCCAAAATGATGGTGTAATTGATGACTTAGCCAGCTTTCTAGGACCAGGACTAGGTGAGTGCTGCCTCCGATTTTGTATCCTACATTCTTCCCTTGCATTAACTTAGCCCCAGGCCTGCAGCTTTGGGTACTTCAGATAGGGATTAGTGTTTTCCCATTTCCAACTCAAAAGGTACAGTTTTCTGCCACCTTTTTCTCCCTTTGCCCTGTTTTACCTAGTTCTGCCCTGGCCAACACTGGATAAACAGATTGCTTTGTTCCCCTAGGATATAACCACTGGAATTAATATTCTAGTAATACTGACAGTGAGGTTATAAGGAAAGTATCTTTGATTGGTGTTCTGTCCCATGAGTGAGGCTTCTGATTACTATGTAAATTAGGGTACAATCAGAAAATCAGAGCCACTAAAATGATAGTATGTGTATTTGAAGGAATGTATTAGAGGCATTTGACATTATGTAATTGTGGGAGTTGGCTCAGCAGTCTCTAATGCTGTCATCTTTGCATTTAATGCTGGAACTTTGAAGTCTTCAGGGCAGGCAGTTGGGAAGGGAAAGATGGATGCAAAATATAGGAGACCAAGGACATGTTGGAGTCCATGAACAGAAATTGGGACCCATGAAGATTGCCTGGAACCCATGTCTGTCTCTCACCACCTCCAGCTTTGATGATGTTTGTGTCCTGCAGAAGAAGCTGGCACCCTTCTTCACAGTTAAATGTGCATGTGGTCCAAGAATGGAGAAGCTGAAGGATGATCCCAGGGAAACTGGAGCAGCAGACCTGGCTATAGGACTGACTGCTTCCCCATACTAACTAGGTGAGCCAGCAGATTAATGACAGCGTTCTGAGCTGCAATGGTGCCTGTGTCCCTGCACCAGCCTTCCAAGTGTAAAAACAGTGTGCTGCTGCTTCATTTCTACCCTCCAGTTACCAGGCAAAATGTCTCTTGTGTCTGTACTAACCAGAAGCATGTGGGGAAGGGAGTTCCAGAGAACAGTCTCGCCAAGGTGACACACCGCAGTGATTCAGAGGTCTCACCACTCACCTGAGGATAACTTGATAAAACTACGTTGCTGAAAAATGCAAAACTGAAGGCCATGGATTTCATGGTCATTTCAGCAAGTACAGAAATCCTGTCAAGCCCACCCAGAACAAACTTGTTGGTTTCAGCTATTTTTGTGTCATTCATTCAAGTATTGAAAACTTGGCCCACAGTAGGTATTGTACATGATACTGCGATGCAGAAATGAGAAAAAAAAAAAAAAGATACAATCCATGTAATTTTCATTAAATTCTTTAATGTATATTACAAGTGATAAGTGGATCTTCAAATTTATCCTGGACTTTGATGCTGAAAATATAGAATCTAGGAATCTGGAGAGGCCAGCCCTTGTGTGACCCTTGGTGCACTGTAGGAATTGGAAATCACTTTTAAAAGCTGTTCTATTTTAAAATTATTTTTAAACAATTTTTCTTGTCCCATTTACTGGTTTATATGGTTAGTGCTTGTTTTTGGAATGTCTTGTTGCTAATAATGTTGACTGCATCAGAGAAATGGATAATGGTGGCAAGATCAAGGTCAGATCTGCCACTCAAGGCTTGTTGGGGGCTCTTTGGGCCTATCCAGCCTTCCAGTGTCTATTAGGGCCTGCCAGACTTGGGGGGAGGGACCAGTGGTTACGGGAGAGAGGGCTGGTTCCCAAAGTCTTGCTAGCCCAGTCACTGTAGGTCAGGGGCCTCAGCCCAATACATATGCTTTATCCCAGGGTTTGGGCCTAAGGGAAACTAACTCCCCTCTTCCCAGAGGTGAAACAGGCAAAATTAAGAGTTCACTTAGTGGGTTTGCCCAGGGTGAGAGCTCAGGCTGGTTCCAGGATATCTGAGAGTATGGCAACCACGGGCTGCCTGTGTGGGTTGGGTCAGGAAAGGGCTTGACTTCTCTAGGCCTTTGGAAAATTGGCAGAACCCTCGTGGCTGCACAACTTCAAGGATACAAGGCCTACGTCCCCCCAAAAAAAAAGGTTTGCCTTTTGCAAACCCTGTTGTGGGGAGGACAGTATTACCATTGCCTCCCTTTGCCTTGGAGGGGGTGTGGGCTGTGGGTGGTTCTGCACAGACTGGTGCCCAGGAACAACAAATGAAGGAGTCACCCTTTAGGACACTGTCCTAAGAACCCAGACGATCTCCTAATTTTTTTCTTTTTTATTTCAGGCTATGTAAACTCTTAGCAGTAAATGAAAATGAATGTTTTACCGAACTGCAGTTGAAAGAAGAAACATTGTAGGAGAGAGAAACAATTATTAAGAGATTGCTTAATGAGAAGAAAGACATTATTTTGTGCCTGAAAAGCTGAACCAACAGTTCAGGAAATGGAATCCAAATCTAGAAACTTCTAGAAACGTACCACATAGAAAATCTGAAGTGGGTGGGTTACAAATATGAGTATTAATTTGCAGTAAATTGCAACTTTAAGGGGATGTTCAGAGTTGCACTTGGCTTATAGGTACATATCAGTGACTGAACTAGTTACTGTTTGTTTTTTTCTTCTGATGTTAATCCCCAGGGGGTACAGGGCTACCAAAGTACATTCTTAATTGACTTTTTAAGTGTAACTACTATCTTCCTACTGACAGAAAGTACAACTATGGTTCTCACCTGTGCTGAGGACCCAGGTAGTTCCCTGTTCTTTATGAGACTCTGATCCTGCAGAACCCATTATCTGGATTTCTGATTCGCAGACTGGCTCTGGTTCACTGTGACCTACCTTTCAGACTGGGTCTTTGTTATCCAGCCAGGCCATGCTGCTGCCCCACCAGCCTACTTAATCTGTCTCCTCCCTAGGGTAGCTGGAAATTGAAACCCAGGTTTCTGCCCAGTGCAGTAGGAAGATTTTATGGGATGTTACTGGTTGGTTGTCTTGATGAAGCACTTCTAGTCTGAACCTTAATCGACTTCACTAAAATAGGGCCAGTGATATGTTTAGTTCCTCCAAACCTGTAAGATAGTTGTTAGCCTCAAAGGTTGTGTCTGAAAATGCTTTACAAATTGTAAAGAACTACACAAGTATAAATAAGGTGGTCTTGTGATTTTATTGTCGTCTTGAAAAACTTTAGAGATGGTAAAAATCCCCCCCCCCCCCCCGCCAATGCCCACTAACCTCTCATGCTAGTAGACCAATTGCAGACTAAATAGCAAAGTCTATTTGAATTGTATTTTGCTTCTTGAGTTCCCTCCAGCTAAAGTGCTTTTTTTTGGTAGGGTTTTTATTTATTTATTTGTCATTCTGCTGAGCCTTGGAGAAAGAAAGCTAGGGGTGGGGGTGGAGTATCCCATGGGAGGAGTAAGGCCTGGGCAAGCCACGCAACCAGGCTCCTGGCTGCAAAAACAAATCCTGAGACACAGGCCTTCGGACGACTTCCGCTTGCCCCGCCCACCTCCGCCTCCCCAGCCGCTTGCGCGCGAGGAGGCACACCATGGCAACGCGATCGCTGCGTCTGGGAAGCAGACTCCGCTGGACGCGGTGGTTCCAGGTTGCCACCGAAGAGACTGGAAAATGTACAGCCAGAGGTTTGGCACAGTCCAGCGGGAGGTTAAGGGCCCCACTCCCAAGGTGGTAATCGTGGTAAGCGGCTTGGGAATGCTGTAGCTTTCCTCCCATCTCTTCCCCCTCCCCCACCAAGACCCCATGGGGGTTCTTTCTCTGGGATCAAGTTTCAGATGCGGCGTGTTTTGAGGTAGGTGCTCATCTACCTGCCCTCTAATCCTACCCCTCTTCACCTCACCCTCCAGTAGTGATACATGGGGTTTCTCTGGTCTGAGTCCCGAAGGAGGTTAGTTTGTAAGGAAATGAGAAAGAAAAACACGGGACTTGATCTCAGAGACTGTTGATTGAAGCACAGTGGGGAGTTGTAATCTTCCCTTGGGAAGCTGAAGCTCTGAACTAGGCTAGGGTTCCGGCTTATAAGAAGGACCTTGAGGTAAAAAGACAGTACCAGGTGCCCTTTGCTAGGGGAAGTTGATAAGGAACTAGCTATTTGTGTCCTTGCTCGGAAAGAGTAAGTTTCTGCGAGCTTGTCAATGGCAGGAGGCCCAGATGTTTTCTGTTCCTTCAAGGCCTGAGTTAAGGGAAGTTCATCAATCAGGAGTTGTCAAGCTTGCCTGGGACTATCTCAAATGTTTCCCAGACCTCCAGGTTTCAAGGATGGTCATTAACCCTTCAGTTCCCTCTAGTTTTAAGGAAAGTCATTACCCCTTCAATATCCTTTTGCAATGTGTGGTGGAATGGGGTGTCATGGAAAGGCCTTGGAGGCAGATGTGTGATCTGGACTAGCTCTGGTACTGCACTACAACCTAGGACCGGTGTTGTTACCCTAAGAACACTGTCAGTGGAGGGAAGTGGGCTATGAGGCATTATGGCTGGCAATGGAATGTCCCTTTTTGTGCTAGCTCAAGGAGTAACTGGGTAGAAATGCCCCTACAGACCTGTAAACAAGTCAGGTGATTGCCCTAAAGGCTGGGATAGGCATAGTAGGCCATGAGAGTTATTTGATGCCTCTTGCAGAGAACCCTAGGACTACTTACCTATGCATCTGGATTCTTTATTCCTATAAACTAGTTTCTGCAGATCAGAAAATTCTCCCTGTGTAATGAGTTACTGCTTGAGCTCCTGCTGTGTGCATGGCACTGAATAATGTACAGGGACAAATCCAGTGACCCTGGGAAGTTTCCCCCTAAGAAATCTAACACCTGGCCTGGTTGCTGAAACAACTTGCTCATAAATGAACCATTGAAAGTAAATAAAGGGTTATTTTCTCTGTGGTAGCAGTTTGTGGAAGAAAGAGATAAAGCAAGAAACAGTTGTACTATTTTCCACAGTACACATAGCAGACTGCAGCCATTTACAGACCTTCTCTAGACCCAAGGATTATAGAATCAGGACATAGAAGTCAATGACACTGGAAGTTTATAAGGACTGTAAGATTCAAGGTGATAATCCTAGACATTTCATGAGGGACAGAAACTGATATACTTGTGGGTCCTGGTATCTAAAGGTAGCACTCAAGAGGCTAGGTCATTTGTTGGCCACTTAATTATGTTCAAAACCAATAAGGAACAGGAAAAAACTACTGCTAAGACATACAAGGTGGCCTACTGAACACTTTGTACTTAAAGAAAAAATAGGAGGAAAAAGATAAGGTCAGAATAGATGCATCTGCTAAGATGTCTTAAGTGTGATAAATGCAGACTGTGGAAGAAACAGGTGATGAAACTTGTACCCGAAGAATTTTTCTAGGAGAAAACAATGAAAAAGGTTATGTGCATTGGGCATGGTGGTACATACCTTTAATCCCAGCACTCTGGCTGGATCACTGTGAGTTCAAGGCCAATCTGGGACTACAGAGTGAGTGTCAGGTCAGCATGGGCTAGAGTAAGATGCTACATCAAAAAAAAAAAAAGTGAGTGTCCACCAAGAGGACAGTTAATTTTTTCATTTGACAGATGAGAAAATTGAAAGTCAGACTCTAAATAATTTGCTCAACAAAGTTAGTAGTGAATAGAAGCTAGATTCAAACCTAGGATGAAGTCCTTGTTCTTTAAGATATTAATCTGAGATATTACAGTAATAAAATCACTCAGTGAAATTCAAAATGTAGGGCTTTTAGTAAATCCTGTGTTACCCTGCCATTAGCATGGTTCAGAATATCAGTGTCCAGTAGAATAGCCACTAACTACTTGAAGCTTCTGACTTCTTTTTTTAATTAATTGGAAAGAGAATGAGAAAGGATGCACCAGGGCCTCTAGCCCCTGCAAGTGAACTCCGGATGCATCTGCCACCTTGTGCATCTGGCTTACATAGGTACTAAGGAATTGAACCTGGGTCCTTAGGCTTTGCAGGCGAGTGCCTTAACCACTAAGCCATCTCTCCAGCCCACTTTTAAAAAAATATATTTTACTTGGGCTGGAGACAGCTTAGCGATTAAGGAATTTGCCTCAAAGCCAAAGGATCCCAACTCAATTCTCCAGGACCCACATTAAGCCAGATGCACAAGGGGTGCATGCATCTGGAGTTCGTTTGCAGTGTCTGGAAGGTCTGGCACTCCCATTCACATTCTCTCCTCCACCCCCTCCCCAATCTATTTCTCTGCCTCTCTCTCTCAAATAATTTTTAACTTGGGAAAGAGTCAGAGAATGAACTGCAAATGAACTCTAGACATATGCACCACTTTGTGCATCTGGCTTTATGTGGGTACTGGGGAATGGAACCTGGTTTCTTTGGTTTTGCTGGCAAGCACCTTAACGACTAAACCATCTCTCCAACCTTTTGACTTCTTTTTTTTTTTGTTTGTTTGTTTTTTGTTTTTCGAGGTAGGGTATTACTGTAGCCCAGGCTGACCTGGAATTCACTATGGAGTCTCAGGGTGGTCTTGAACTCATTGCATTCCTCCTACAGAGGATCCCAAGTGCTGGGATTAAAGGAGTGTGCCACCACGCCAGCCTGCTTATGACTTCTTGAAATGTGTATAAAATGCCTAGAATTACACTGAAAAGATAATCTAGATATATTGGATATACAAAATATCAAAATTAATTTTATTCTCACTTTTCTAAGAAAAATTAAAATTACATGTCTGTTTTGCATTACATTGCTATTAATGTGGATTTTGGTCAATTCCAAGATTAACATCACATTTTTAGACAATTTTAGGTCATACCTTCTTGATCCAGAGACTGGTTCCTCAGCCATCATGGCCATCATGGTGATGCACACCTGAAATCACAGCATTTAGGAGATAGAAGCAAGAGGATCAAGAATTCAGGCCTGCAGGGTGTGGTGGTGCATGTGTTTATCCCAGCACTTGGGGGCAGAGGTAGAAGGATTGCTGCAAGTTCGAGGCTACCCTGAGACTCCATATTGAATTCCACTTCAGCCTGGGCTAGAGTGAGATCCTACCTTGAAAAACCAAACAAACAAAAAGAGTTCAGGCCCCATCCTCAGCTTCATATATACCTGGCAAGTTATTTATTGGAGACAGAGAGGATGGGCACACCAGGGCTTTGTGCTCCTGCAAATTAACTACAGATTACAGATACATGTGCTGCTTTACATGGGTACTGAAGAATCTAACCCAGGATGTCAGGCATCCCTTTCTCATCCTGTTTAGTTGTATATAGGTGCTGTGGTGGTTTGATTGAGGTGTCCCCTGTAAACTTAGGTATTCTGGGTGTGAGGTCCCCAGGCTGAAGGCAATTTGGGAATTAAAGCCTTCTGGGGGCAGTATATTGCTGGGGCCGGGCTTGTGGGTATTATAGCCACTTTCCCCCTGCCAGTGTTTGGTACACTCTTTTGTTGCTATTGTTCACCTTATGTTATTGAGGAGGTGATGCCCACCCTCTGCTCATGCCATCATTTTCCCCTGCCATCATGGAGCTTCCCTTCAACCCTATAAGCCAAAATAAACTTTTTTTTTCCCCTACAAGCTGCTCTTGGTCAAGTGATTTCTGCCAGCAATGCAAACCTGACTGCAATAGGTGCCTGTCTTAGGGGAAACTGAGTCACACAGCGAGCATCATAGATAGAGAATCATATTTATTCATGTTGACATGGACTCGGGAGAATAACTTCCAAAACCTGAGTATCTAGTTCTATTATCCCAGGGTTTTTATATGGCTGGCAGCTTGACATGGACTTGAATTATTTACACTCTGGTAGGTTAAAGGTCTGGGCTTTCTGACTGGGGATTATAATGGAAAATTCCAGAAGTTCAAGGGAGTTTGCCTATGGCTGAAATAGCCAGATAACACAAGCAGGGTGCAGCTACCCAGATAGGGAATAGACTCAGGTGGCTATCTCCCTGGTAAAGGCTTCTGTAATGAAATTGTTTTAGCGTATCATCTGTGTCGAATTTTTTTAAATTTTTAAAAAAATTTTAAATTTTTTGTTTATTTTTATTTGTTTATTTGAGAGTGACAGAGAGAGAAAGAGGCAGAGAGAGAGAGAGAGAGAATGGGCACACCAGGGCCTCCAGCCACTGAAAATGAACTCCAGATGCATGCGTCCCTTGTGCATCTGGCTAACATGGGTCCTGGGGAATTGAGCCTCAAACCAGGGTCCTTAGGCTTCACAGGCAAGCACTTAACTGCTAAGCCATCTCTCCAGCCCAGTGTGTCAAATTTCTTCCACCACATTTTGTGTACATCAAGCCCAGAAACTTTTCATCAGCTTATCTTTAAATGTTGGAGTTTTTTCCCCCGTGAAAACTTGCTGCCAATACCAGACCCTAGTATTCTGGTGATTCAAATACTATTCTAAATGTAATTTACCTGAATGATCCTCTTTTAAGTTAAAAGTTTTGTTACTTTGAGTCAGCTCCCTGAGTGTCACAACTCACCTGAGGATGACTGGATAAAAGTGCTACTGAAAATACAAAGCTCAAGAAAATACATTAATCAGGGATGGGAAGATGGTTTAGCATTTAAAGGCATTTACTTGCAAACCATGCCAGGCTGGATTTATTCCTAAGCCACCCATGTAAGCTGGATGCAAAAAGTGGCACAAGTGTCTAATGTTCATTTGCAATTGCAAGAGACACTGACACTCCCCCTTCCAATAAACAAATACTTTTTTCCTTTTTCAAGTCAGGGTCTCACTATAGCCCAGGCTGATCTAGGACTCTAGCTGTAGGTTGGCCTTGAACACACGGTAGTCCTTGTACCTCAGCCTGCCAAGTGCTGTGAATAAAGACATGTGCCACCATTCACAGCTGAAAAAAATAAAGATTTTGTAACACTTTATTTATTTGCATGCATAGAGAAAAGCAAGAGAGGGAGAGAACAGGTGCTCCAGAGCCTCCAGCCACTGCAAATGAACTCCAGATGCACGTGCCCCCTTGTGCATCTGGCTTTACTTGGGTACTGAAGAATCAAACCCAGATCATTAGGTTTTGCAGGCAAGCACCTTAACCACTAAGCCATCTATCCAGCCCCCTAAATTTTTTTAAGAGACTTAATTATATGGTAGTTCCAGGAGATATAAATACTGTATTGAGTCCACCCAGAAACACTGACTGATTGATTGGTTCATTCGTTCATTCTTCATTTGCATTGAGAACCTAACTGTGTTAGGAATTATGCTCAATGCTAGTGTTTCAGGTTTTGAGAGCAACTTGGTTTTGGGTGAGCGTAACATGGGTGTTAGAGCACAAGATACTCAAAGGGTCACTGACACTTCCCAAACCAGCGGTTCTTGAGTTCATTGTCTCCTGGTTGCATAGATAGTAAAACAAGGACAGAAGGAAGACATGCAAAGAAGGGTGTGAAAGCAAGATTTACTGGAAAGAGTAGAAGAAACCTCCCCATAGAGAGTAGGAGAGGACCTGAAGAGTTGTCATGGGCACTAGGGACTGCAGCAGCTTTTGTAGGTTCAGAACATGTCCAAGTGGTGATTTGCAGTAGGTCAACATGAACACACCCCTGGGATCTGTGATTGTTGAAGAGGTAAGATGAAATTTCATAGGCTTAAGGGGAGCCCTTCAATAATCCAAAAAAGTCAGGAAGTGGGCAGCCTGCCAAATTTCTAAGGATGTTGTAGGCACAGGAAATGGGGAGAACAATGGGTAAAGGCCAGTCGGTGGTCAGCCTATATCCTGTTGAGTCATGTCCATTTCCGGGCAGATGATGTTTATCTCTGCTTTAGGACCTGTGACTGAGACTAACCTACCTTATAATGAGAAGGTGCTACCTGGATTGCTAATGATAGGAATAAAGAAATCAGAAGCTGCATGATGTCATCTAGTATATCAGTATATATTCAAGATGTGCATGTGCTTCCAAACTTTTAGTGGACACTTGTATAAAATAATATGTTTACAGAAATTCAAACAACCTCAAAATGTCAATTTTGCATTCAAGCTTTTGGAAACAAAGTTTTACCACCAGCTTCCCCCACTAACCCATACACACCATCATTTTCCTTTTCCTTTTCCTACCTTTCTTTTTTTGTTTCTTCCTTACTTTGCTTTGCATTGCTACTCCCTATATACTTTGTAGCACTTTCTCATTGAAACTATTTTGATGGAGATTTTTTAAAATTTTATTTGGTTTATTTTATTTTAGTGTTTTAACTTTTTTTGAGGCAAGCCCAACAGAGTGGCCTTTTTTTTTTTTTTTAATTCAAGAGAGTGAGAGAAAAGAGAAAATTGGTGTGCCAGGGCCTCCAGCCACTGCAGTCAAACTCCAGACATGTGCACCATCTTGTGTGCATGTGCGACCTGGCATGCTTGTGTCACCTTGTGTGCCTCGTTTACGTGGACCTGGAGAGCTGAACATGGGTCCTTAGGTTTTGCAGGCAAGTGTCTTAATGGCTAAGCCATCTCCAGCCCCTCAAATTTTAATTTTGATAGTTGCATCTACATTTACTTAAAAGACTTAGAATTACAGATGATCCGCAGCTAATGATTGACTTACGATTTCTTTTTTTGCTTTAGATTATTGAAAAAGTGATGGGAATTCAGTAACTTGTACATTGAATTTTGAGTATGGATCTTCTCCTAGACTACCAGTATATATTAGGGAATTCTTAAGGTGCTCGGAGATCATTGAGCCATTGAGCTCCCAGGAAGGCCCAGTATCATGAGGCCTGTTATGTTTGGTAGGTTAGGTACATTAAATGCATTTTTATATATATTTGTTGATTTGTGAGCAGAGAGAGAATAAATGGCATGCCAGGGCCTCTTGCTGCTGCAAACACTCCAGGCACATGCACCACTTTGTGCATCTGGCTTTGCGTAGGTGCTAGGAAATCAAGCCTGGGTCATCAGGTTTTACGAGCAAGTGGCTTTAACTGCTGAGCCAACTCCCCAGCCCTAAATACATTTTTTCTTTTGTGTTTTCATATTTAATTTAATTTATTTATTTGAGAGAGAGAGAAAGAGGCAAATAGAGAATGAGCATGACAGGGCCTCTAGCCCTGCAAACAAACTCCAGACATACGTGCCACCTTGTACATCTGGGTTATGTGGGTCCAGGAAAATTGAGCCTAGGTCATTTAGCTTTGAATGCAAGTACTTAACTGCTAAGCCATCTCTCGAGCCCTTAAATACAGTTTTTTTTTTTAATTTTTATTTATTTATTTGAGAGTGACAGACACAGAGAGAAAGACAGATAGAGGAAGAGAGAGAGAATGGGCACGCCAGGGCTTCCAGCCTCTGCAAACGAACTCCAGACGCGTGCGCCCCCTTGTGCATCTGGCTAACGTGGGACCTGGGGAACCGAGCCTCGAACCGGGGTCCTTAGGCTTCACAGGCAAACGCTTAACCGCTAAGCCATCTCTCCAGCCCTAAATACAGTTTTTGATTAACTTTATCTTCAGCTTATAATGGGGTTATTGGACTGATGTGGTAAAGATTAAAGGTCAGAGAAACAAGTTTCTCCTTATGTACTTAAATTGCTTTCAGATGTAACTGGATGTTAATTTTTTTTTCTAATTTATTTAGTGTAAGTATTGGCAAAGGTCAGGATTAATTAAAAATAGGCTAATGAATTTTGACATTAAAAGTGGTAACCATTTCTTGTTTCCAGAGAGCCAAGCCTCCCAAAGTCCAAGGTGCTGAGCAACAACTAAAAAGAATCCAACAAAGCCTCCAGAAATATCATACTACTTTGGCCTCTATTAAGTCAATTGAGCAGGAGCGCCTGAGAGTGGACTGGGCCAAGCACAATGACCGCAAGTATATGGACAGCCTTGTGCAAGCAAGAGTCAAAGATGCCATGCAAGGGTTCATCATCAGCACTGAGAAAAGACGGAATAAGTAAGGCTCACCCAGACAATGAAATGTTGTTGTTGTTGTTTAAAACCTATTTATTTATTTTATTTGAGAGAGAGGCAAATAGAGAAAATGGGTGTGCCAAGACCTTTAGCCTCTATAAATGGAACTCCAGACACGCGTGCTACTTTATGCATTTGGTTTACATGGGTCCTGGGAAATCAAACCTGAGTCTTTGGGCTTTGCAGGCAAGGGCTTTAACCACTAAGCCATCTCTCCTGCCCTGATTTTTTTTTTTTTTTTTGGATTTTCAAGGTAGGGTCTCATGCTAGCCAAAACTGACCTGGAATTTACTATGTAGTCTCAGGATGGCCTCGAACTCATAGCAATCCTCCTATCTCTGCCTCCCAAGTGCTGGGATTAAAGGTGTGTGCCACCACGCCTGGCCTGAGATGTTTTTAAAACCATATTTTCCTTTTCAGTTCTGGAGGCCAAATATAGGGCCCCTTTCACATGCGAGGTTTATTCTCGACCACTGGGCTATGTCCTCAGCCCGTCAGTTGTTTTTTTTAGTCTTCCCAGAAAGCTGCCTTTATTTAATTTTTCCATTCTGAAAATACTCTGTAACTTTTTAAAAAGTATTTTATTTTTATTTATTTTACAGAGAAAGAGGGAGAGAGAGAGAGAGAGAATGGGCACTTGAGGGCCTCCAGCCACTGCAAATGAACTCCAGACACGTGTGCCCTCTTGTGCATCTGGCTAACGTGGGTCCTAGGGAACTGAACCTGGGTCTTTTGGCTTTGCAGGCAAATGCCTTAACTGCTAAGCCATCCCTCCAGCCCTCAAACCACAGGTTTTAATATTGGACCATCAAAAACTCAAGTAAAAATCACAGCTGAATTATTAGTCAATTTAGTAAGCATTGCTTGCTAATATGCTAACTTCTGTTACTACCTTTTGATGTAAAATAAAAGAATATGTTGTTTATATTTTGTTTCTTTAATTAATTAATTTCTGTCTATTTTAGGACTGGAGAGATGGCTAAGTGGTTAAAGGCACTTGCTTGTAAAGCCTGATGGCCTGTGTTCAATCTCCCTGTACCCACATAGGGCCAGATACAGAAAGTGACACATGTGTCTGGAGTTCATTTGCAGTGGCAGGAGGTCCTAGCATACCCACACTCTCCTTTCTGTCTTTCTCACTCTCTAATAAATAAATAAAAATATTTTTAAATCTGTCCATTTTATCTAAAGTTATGCATTCCCTGTTTTATCTGTCATGATAAAATATGGCACAAATAATGTCTTATTGAAAACTACAGTCATCTTTTACATACTACAAAATTTATAACTAGACATTAATTCTGCAGTTGAGTATGCCAAAAGTCAGTTGATAAAATGTGGTACATTACATGACAGTGTAATTTTTTTTTTTTTGGTCCTTTTGTTTCAGGCTACGGGAATTTTTAGCATCAGAAGAAAATGAGTATTTTACTGAAATGCTAGCGAAGGAAGAAACTATTGAAGAGAAAAAAGATAGAATGAGAGAAAAAACCAAATTATTAAGAGAGAAGAAAGAAAAAGAGAGGCAGGATTTTGTGGCTGAAAAGTTAGACCAGCAATTCAGGTAATGAAATTGGAAAAATATACAAACAATATGAATGTAGTGTATTCAGAAGAATTTAGGAATGCTAACTTATGGTAACTTATGGTCAGAGGAGAGTATATATAGTAGGTGTTTTTTTAAATCTTAGTAATCATGTCATAACATCACTGAAAATACAAATACTGATTAAGTCTATCGTTGCATGCTTACCTCTGTTAGAATGGAAGTACCTAGTGAGGTTTTTGTACCAAATTTTGGCTAATTTCGGCCTTGCTATTGACAGCAAGTTCTAGAGCCTATCTCTGGAAATCTTTGGAGAGGTTGTAGTTATCACCTCTGCTGACTATGTTCCAGTGCCCCTGTTCTACATTGTCCCATGCCTTGCCTGGTCTGGTCACCTGGGCTTTTGATCTACTTTCTGACTCAGACCACAGTGACCCTTAATTTTGAGATTGCTATGCTCCATCTGATCCTCTGGTTGCCTCCACATCCTTCTCATCTTACCCATCCATCCAAGTACATCCTAACTGTGTGCTCTGATCTCAGCCTCATGCATGCATATACTTCATAGGTCCCTCAATTCTAAAGCAGCGACATCTTTTTCTTCACTTTTCTTTTTGCCAGTGCTAGGAATCAAACTAGGGCCCTGTACATTCTAGGTAAGCACTCTACAGTTGAGCTATATTCCCAGCCCTAAAGCCAAGATTTTCTAAAAAGTCTCAGTAAGTTATATTTTTTCCGCTGCAGTTCTTAGAGTAAGAACATAGTTATAATTTGTAATTTATAATTCCTCAGTCATATTTTCACTGCTTCTTATATTTCAAAGAAGATGAACATTAAGAATTACTAAGCCGAGCATGGTGGCACATGCCTTTAATCCCAGCACTCAGGAGGCAGAGGTGGGAGGATCAGCATGAGTTCGAGGACATCCTGAGACTCCATAGTGAATTCCAGGTCAGCCTGGGCTAGAGTGAGAGTCTACCTTGAAAAACTAAAAAAAACAAAAAAACCAAAGGATTACTATATCTGGAGAGATGGCTTAGCAGTTAAGGTGCTTGCCTGCAAAGCCTAAGGACCAATGTTCAACTCTGCAGGTCCCACATAAGCCAGATGCACAAGGTGACACAAGTGTGTCTGCAGCTTGATTGCAGTGGCTGGAGGCCCTGGCATGCCAAGTCTGTCTCTCTCATAAATAAATTTTAAAAGTTTTAATAAAGAATTGGTATTCTGGGCTGGAAAGATGCCTTAATGGTTAAGACACGTGCTGGCAAAGCCAGAGGACCCAGGATTGATTCCCCTGTCCCCATGTAAAGCTGGATACACAAGGTGATGCATGTGTCTAGAGCTCATTGGTAGTGGCTAGAGACCCTGGCATGCTCACTCTTTGTCTCTCAGTCTGCCTCTTTCTCTCTGTCAAATAAGAAAATAAATAAAACATATTAAAAATAATTGTTCTTATATTTCTCAAGCTTGTTGATTCATTTTGCCCCCTTTTTCCATTCATGGATTTTAATGTGATGATCACATGATGTGATAATTTCAATGTAGTGATGATCACATGATGTAATCATTGGTTTCATGTCTTTTAATTTGAAAGTAAATGATAATATTTCAATCTTCAAAAGAGATTTTTAAAGTCCAACTGTTACCTGGAAGTATGTAAAATATGATCTGGTATTAAAGGTGTGCCTGGCTTTTTATTTATTTGGGTGGGGTGGAGAGAGAGAGAGATAGTGTGGATGTGTTGGGCCTTTTGCTGTTTGCAAACAAACTCCAGACACAACACTGCTTTTTGCATCTGGCTTATGTAGGTGCCTGGGAAATTGAACCCGGAGCTGTCAGAAGCAAATGCCTTTAACTGCTGAGCCATCTCCCCAGTCCCTAAATACATATTTCTTAAATAGGATTTCACTGTGTAGTCTAATATGGCCTGGAGTTTACAGTCTTTCTGCCTCAACCTCCCAAGTGCTGGGACTGCAGGTGTGCTCCATCACACCTGGACTCAAACATTTTTGAGTTCCTGCTTTATGCCAGGCTCTTTGATAGAATAATGGATTGATTGGCTTAGCAAAATGAGTGTTTCTTAGGTTATCAAGTCAGAGTTCAAGTGTGTATCATGTTAATCTAGGCTTCAGAATAAATGGCCCAAAAGTAAACGTAGGGCTGGAGAGATGGCTTAGCAGTTAAGGCGATTGCCTGTGAAGCCTAAGGACTTATGTTTGACTCTCCAGATCTCATGTAAGCCGGACGCACAAACGTGAGGCAAGCACAAGGTTACATATGCCCACTAGGTGTGGCCTAAGTGTCTGGAGGTCGATAGCAGTTGCTGAGGTCCTGGCGTGCCCATTGTCTGTCTTTGTCTCTCTGTGTTTAAAAAAAAATAAAGTAATTGTAAGTACAGACCTAACATCTAGTAAAATACATGAGTCTTTGTTTTACAGTGCTTAAATTTAAGGGCAGAAATTCAAAGATCAGCAGGTATAAGAAAGCAGCAAGGGCTGGAGAGATGGCTTAGCAGTTAAGCGCTTGCCTATAAAGCCTAAGGATCCCAGTTTGAGGCTTGATTCTCCAGGACCCACGTTAGCCAGTTGTACAAAGGGACGCATGCATCTGGAGTTCGTTTGCAGTGGCCAGAGGCCCTGGCGTGCCCATTCTGTCTCTCTCTATATATCTTTCTCTCTCTCTCTCTGTCCGTCGCTTTCAAATAAATAAAAATAAACAAAAAAAAAATTTTTTTTAAAGCAGCAAAACCAGAACAAGACATAGCTCAGAGAACCATGAATTATCTTCTATTACTGATTGTTGCTCCATAAAGTTGCCATTAACAATATATATTACCCTGATCCCACCTACTAGAAGCCAGCAGGAAGCATAGGCTGCTGCAGTGAGGGTGGGTACAGGGTGCATATGCAGCTGGTCAGAGTGTATTCAGGCTGTAGAACCTGGAGAGAACAGGGGAGTGTGGAAGGAAAGCCATGAAGAAAACCAGAGTAGTAATGCACAGAGCCTGGGCCCTTGCCACTCAACTCATCCTGCACATGGGGTGCAATTTCACAGGTCAGAGCCTGTCTGACTCAAGCTAGTTGTGGCTAAAACAGGGGTAGACTTAGATAGATCTCCCAGCCTGTGTGAGGTGTATCCTCATACCCTGTCCTTAGTGGGATTTGCAGTACTCTCCACTTGCTGTAGGGGCAAAGGGGGCCACTCACAAAGTAGCTCAGTATCCATTCAGGTGTGTTATATCCCTGGTAAACACTCATCAGTAAGAAAAAAAAGGAACTATTGTAGGTGATTTGTGTTCTTGAGTATTTGTGAATTTTGACAACATTCTATAGATTGAACTTATATAACTGAATCTTTGCTTGTTAGATGAATTGCTAAGATTTTTATTTATTTATTTTTGTTTATTTATTTATTTGAGAGTGACAGAGAGAAGGATAAGGAGGCAGAGCAAGAGAGAGAGAATGGGCATGCCAGAGCTTCCAGCCTCTGTAAACGAACTCCAGATGCGTGTGCCCCCTTGTGCATCTGGCTAATGTGGGTCCTGGGGAATCGAACCTTGAGCCAGGGTCCTTAGGCTTCACAGGCAAGCATGCTTAACCGCTAAGCCATCTTTCCAGCCCAATTGTTAAGATTTTTAACAAAACAAGTACAGGGCTGGGATACAGCTCAGTGATGGAGTATTTGCTTTGTATGTATATGGGTTTGGCTTGATGCCCAGACTGTAGAGCAAAAAATATATATCCATCCTATAATAATTTTTTTTGTTTGTTTTTTGAGACAGTCTCACTCTGAAACTCAGTTTGGTTTTGTGGCAACCCTCTTACCTCAGCCTCAGACATAAACTATCTTACTCAGTCATCCTGCAATGATATAATTTATCTGAGAGCAGGTTGCTTTTAGTATTTATTTATTTATTTATTTTGAAGTACTGAAGGGCCTTACATATCTAACCAACGGTTGTACCACTGAGCTATATGCCAACCTCAACCCACTTTCTGTTTTTAATACATTATGGCCAATTCTGAAAATAGTAAGCAGCAAACAAACATGTTTTCTCAATAAGTATGTTGCATTAGGTTCCATAATGAAAAATAATTTAAGGACTGGAGAGATGGCTTAGCAGTTAAGTGCTTGCCTGTGAAGCCTGAGGACCCTGGTTCAAGGCTCGATTCCCCAGGACTCACATTAGGCAGATGCACAAAGGGGTGTACACATCTAGAGTTCATTTGCAGTGGCTGGAGGCCCTGGTGCGCCCTTTTTCTCTATCTGCCTTTTTCTCTGTCTGTAGCTCTCAAATAACTAAATAAAAATTAAAAAAAAATAATTTAAGCTTTTAATACATGCATGAAACAAAGTGAAATTTTTCTCATTCTTTTCCTACTCATGTTTTGTATTTCATTGTATGAATGCAGCACACTTTGCTTTCTGGAACGTAGGCATTTTTGTTGCTTCCTCTTTGAGAAAGCTACTACAAATATTATCTTTTGGTGGGCATATGTGTTCATTTCTTTGGGTATATTTGGTGACATTCCTAGAATATTGGATAATTAATGTGGATCATTTTCAGTGATCTTAGACAACTACACTGGAGATTATTTTCAGTAAAAACAGAAATAAAAATGGTAAGCAAAATAGCCATGCTCTTTTTTTAAGGGGGGCAGGGGACTGAAGTAGGGTCTTGCTCTCTAGCCCAGGCTGACCTGGAATTCACTCTATATTCTCATGGTGGCCTCAAACTCACGGCAATCCACCTACTTCTGCCTCCCCAGTGCTGGGATTAAAGGCACGTGCCACCACGCCCAGCTTCGTGATTTCTTTTTCCTTAAGATTGTTTAAAAAATATTTTGTATTTAAGAGAGAAAGAGGCAGATAGATAATGGGTACACCAGGGCCTCTAGCCACTGCAAAGGAACTCCATACTCATGTACCCCCTTGTGCATCTGGCTTTTATGGGTCCTGGGGAATCAAACCTGGGTCCTTAGGCTTCATAGGCCAGTGCCTCAAGTGCTAAGTTATTTCTCCAGTCTTTTCCTTGAGCCTTTTCCTGTTTTGTTGTTATTTTTGTTTTAGACAGAGTCACTATTTATCCTAGGCTGCCCTTGTATTTGTGGAAACCTTCTTGCCTCAGCCTCCCAAGTGCCAAGCTTTTAGTTGTAAATTTTGTGTCTTTATTTTTATGTATAAGTATGTATGTGTGTGTATGAATGTGCATGGGCCACAGTGCACATGTGGCGATCAGAGGATAACTGTGAGCTGTCTGGTCCTCTTCCACCTGCTTTAACTCAGGCTCTCTTGCTGCTTGCTACATGAACTCCAGACTAGCTGGCCTGCAAGCTTCAGATTCTTCCAGCTTTACCTCCCATTGTTGTGGCACCTTGGGATTGCAGACACACACTTTGCTTCCAGCTTTACAAGCAATTTGGAGAGGATAGAACTGGCCTTGGCAGGCTTTGCAAGCCAGCAATTCTACTTGCTGAGTCGTCTTCCTAGGTCTCAGCTTTTAATTTTTAAAAAATGCAAAAATGGTATAGAAATCACATGTACCATTTACCATTTTCCTCCAATTGTTACATCCTATGTATGTGTAGTAGTTAGGAAATTGACAGCTGCTCAGGTGTACAGACACACACCTCTGTTATCACCACCACTCAGATACACAACAAACCATTGTCACAAAATTCTCTCTGATATTATCCTTATGTAGTCGTATGCACTGTCTCATCTTCACCATTCCTAACCCCTGTCAACCACTAATCTCTTCCATTTCTATAAGTTCATCATTTGAAGGATGCTATATAATTGGAATCACCTAACATATCATCTTTTGAGATTAGCATTTTCAACCCAGGGTAGTAAAGTCTTTGAGGTGCAAACAAGTTATTGCATATGTCACTAGTTTCCTTTTTAAAAGAAGTTTTTATCAATATTTTATTTTTATTTATTTATTTGAAAAAGAGCAAATGGGCACACCAGCTGCTGCAAATGAACTACAGATGCATTCACCACCTTGTGCATCTGGCTTACATGGGTTCTGGGGAATTGAACCTGCATCCTTTGGCTTTGTAGGCAAGCACCTTAACTGCTAAGCCATCTCTCCAGCCAATAGTTTTCTGTTTTATTTCTATGTATATTATATGATTACGGGGAGGGATGTTGGTTTATTTTAACCACTTGATTATCAATGAACATTTATTATTTCTAGTTAGGAGCAATTGTAAATAAATTCATTGGAAGCATTTGTGTGCAGGGTTTTGTTGTTGTTGTTATGTTTTGTTTTTCAAGGTCAGGTTTTGCTCTGGCCCAGGCTGACCTGGAATTCACTATGTAGTCTCAAGTGGCCTTGAACTCATGGCAATCCTCCTACCTCTACCTCTGCATGCTGGGATTAAAAGCGTATACCACCATGCCCAGCTTGTGTGCAGGTTTTTGTATAAACTTAACTTTTTATCTCTGTAAAACACTACCACTGAGCCACATCCCCAGTCCTAGATCTTAGTATTTAAAATTTTTTAGTTGATCTAATATAGTCATATCTCATTTTAAACTTACTTTGAATTTGCCTATTTTTAGTGATATTGAATAATTTTTCACATGCTTGTTTGCATCTTTAAACCATTACTTATTTATATATGTATGTATGTTTTGGTGTTTCAAGGTAAGGTTTCACACTAGCCCAGGCTGACTTGGAATTCACTATGTAGTCTCAGGGTGGCCTCAAACTCACAGTGATCTTCCTACCTCTGCCTCTGAGTGCTGGGATTAAAGGTATGTGCCCCCATGCCCAACTTAACCATTTATAAAAATATTTTATTTGTTTATTTATTTGAGAGAAAAAGCAACAGACACAGACAGATAATGGGCACACCAGGGCCTCTACCCAGTACAAACAAACTTCGGATGAATGCACCACCATGTGCTTACAGGGGTACTGGAGAATGGAACCTGGCTCTTTAGGCTTCACAGATAAGCACTGCTAAGCCATCTCTCCAGCACTCTTTTACCCATTTTTTAATTAGATTATATGTTTGCTGTTATGTGTGGAAGTTCTTCATACATTCTAGATGTGAGTTCTTTATCAGACATGTGGGTTTTAAAAAAATGTTTTCTGGAGCTGAGGACATAATTTAATCAGTAAAGTTCTTGCCTTGCAAGCATGAGGCTTGAATTTGGTTACCAGACCCATGTAAAAATGTTGACATGGTAATGCACGCTTGCAATTCCACATTGCTGAGAAGACAGAGACTAGGGGATCTCCTGGCCTCACTGGTCAGCCAGTCTAACCTAGTTGGTGAGCTCCAGGCCCATTAGAGACCTTGTCTCCAAAAAATGTGGATAGTGCATACATTCCTGAGGAATAAGACCCAAGGTTTACCTCTGACCTCCATACACATGCATACACATTTGCACCTCTCCTCTCCACACATGGATATATAGCTTGTATTTTTATTCTCTTTAAAGCTTATTTCAAGCTAGGGAGATGGCTTAGCCACTAAAGGCATAGAACTCATATAAAGCAAAATGCACAACATGGCACATAAGTCTAGAGTTTTTTTTGGGGGGGGCAACATCAAGAGACCCTGGAATGCCCACTCAGTTCTCTCTCTCTCTCTCTCTCTCTCTGTCTGTCTGTCTATCTCAGTCTCATAAGAAAAGGTTTTTACAGCTTTTTCATAGAGCCAGTTTTTAAGATATGAATAATTTCTAATTTATCAGTATTGCTTTTAGGAGTAATTCTTTTGGTAAACTGTGAAATTTCTTTTTCATTTTTGAATTTTTTTTATTTATTTGCAAGTGGAGAGAATGGGCATGCTAGGGCCTCTTGCCACTGCAAACAAACTCCAGATACATGTATCACTAAGTGCCTCTGGCTTTATGGGGGTATTGGAAAATTGAACTTGGGACATCAGGCTTTGCTAGCAAGCCCCATTAACTACTGAGCCATTTCTCTTTCCCCTTTGAAATTACATTCTCCATCATATTACCTCCCCATTACAATCATTATAGTTACATATATACAATATCAACCTATTAAGTACCCTCCTCCCTTCCTTTCTCTTCCCTTTATGTCTCCTTTTTAACTTACTGACCTCTGCTACCAAGTATTTTCCTTCTCACGCAGAAGCCCAATCATCTGTAGCTAGGATCCACATATGAGAGAGAACATGTGGCGCTTGGCTTTCTGGGCCTGGGTACCTCACTTAGTATAATCCTTTCCAGGTCCATCCATTTTTCTGCAAATTTCTTAACTTCATTTTTCTTTACCGCTGAGTAAAACTCCATTGTATAAATGTGCCACGTCTTCATTATCCACTCATCAGTTGAGGGACATCTAGGCTGGTTCCATTTCCCAGCTATTATAAATTGAGCAGCAATAAACATGGTAGAGCACGCACTTCTAAGTAAATAAGATGAGTCCTTAGGATATATGCCTAGGAGTGCTATAGCTGGGTCATATGGAAGATCAATCTTTAGCTGTTTTAGGAACCTCCACACTGTTTTCCACAATGGCTGTACCAGATTCCATTCCCACCAGCAGTGTAAAAGGGTTCCTCTTTTTCCACATCCCCGCCAACATTTATGATCATTTGTTTTCATGATGGTGGCCAATTGGACAGGAGTGAAATGGAATCTAAATGTAGTTTTAATCTGCATTTCCCTGATGACTAGTGACGTAGAACATTTTTTTAGATGCTTATATGCCATTCGTATTTCTTCCTTTGAGAATGCCCTACTTAGCTCCATAGCCCATTTTTTGATTGGCTCGTTTGATTCCTTATTATTTAACTTTTTCAGTTCTTTGTATATCCTAGATTTAATCCTCTATCAGATATATAGCTGGCGAAGATATTTTCCCATTCTGTAGGTTGCCTCTTTGCTTTTTTCACTGTGTCCTTTGCAGTGCAAAATCTTTGTAATTTCATGAGGTCCCAGTGATTAATCTGGTTTTATTGCCTGAGCAATTGGGGTTGTATTCAGAAAGTCTTTGCCAAGACCAATATGTTGAAGGGTTTCCCCTACTTTTTTCTCTAGCAGTTTCAGAGTTTCAGGTCTGATGTTAAGGTCTTTAATCCATGTGGACTTAATCCTTGTGCATGGCGAGAGAGAAGAATCTATTTTCATCCTTCTGCAGATATATATCCAGTTTTCAAAACACCATTTGCTGAAGAGGCTGTCTCTTCTCCAATGAGTATTTTTTGGCATTTTTATTGAATATCAGGTGGCTATAGCTACTTGGGCTTACATCTGGGTCCTCTATTCTGTTCCACTGATCTACATGTCTGTTTTTGTGCCAGTACCATGCTGTTTTTGTTACTATGGCTCTGTAGTATAGGTTGAAATCAGGTATGGTGATACCACCAGCCTTATTTTTGTTGCTCAGTATATTTTTAGATATGAGAGATTTTTTGTGATTCCAAATGAATTTTTGGATTGTTTTTCCTATTTCCATGAAGAATGCCATTGGAATTTTGATGTGGATTGCATTAAATGTGTAGATTGCTTTTGGTAAGATTGCCATTTTCACAATATTGATTCTTCCAATCCAGGAACAAGGGATGTTTCTCCACTTTCTAGTGTCCTCTGCAATTTCTCGCATGCGTGTTTTGTAGAGATTCTTTACTTCCTTGGTTAGGTTTATTCCAAGGTACTTTATTTTTTTTTGATGCAATTGTGAATGGGAGTGATTCTCTGATTTCATCTTCTGTGTGTTTGTTGTTAGCATATATGAAGGCTACTGATGTCTGTGTATCTATTTTGTATCCTGCTATGTGGCTGTAGGTTTTATCAGCTCTAACAGTTTGCTAGTAGAGTCTTTAGGGTCCTTTATGTATAGAATCCTGTCATCTGCAGATAATGATAACTTGATCTCTTCCTTTCCAATTTGTGTTCCTTTTATGTGTGTCTCTTGCCTTATTGCTATGGCTAACACTCCCAAAACTATATTAAATAAAAGTGGGGACAGTGGACACCCTTGTCTTGTTCCTGATTTTAGTGGAAAAGCTTCCAGATTTTCCCGATTTAGTAATATGTTGGCTGTAGACTTGTCAATAATAGCCTTTATTATATTGAGATATGTTCCTTCTATTCCCAGTCTCTGTAGGACTTTTATCATGAAGGGATGTTGGATTGTGTCAAATGCTTTCTCTGCGTCTAAGGAGATGATCATGTGATTTTTGTCCTTCAACCCGTTTATGTAATGTATTACATTTATAGATTTGCGTATGTTGAACCATCCCTGCACCTCTGGGATAAAGCCTACTTGGTCAGGGTGAATAATCTTTTTGATATACTCTTGTATTCTGTTTGCCAATATTTTGTTGAGAATTTTTGCATCTATGTTCATGAGGGAGATTGGTCTGTAATTTTCTTTTTCTATTCTATCATTGCCTGGTATTGGTATCAGGGTGATGCTGGCCTCATAGAAGAAGTATGGTAGAAATTCCTTCGTTTTCTATTTCCTGGAAAAGCTTAAAAATCAATGGTGTTAGCTCTTCCTTAAAGGTCTGGTAAAATTCAGCAGTGAATCCATCAGGGCCTGGGCTTTTTTTAGTTGGGAGATTATTGATAACTGTTCGGATCTCCATGTTTGTTATAAGTCTATTTAAGTGATTAATCTCATTTTGATTTAATTTAGGTAGGTCATATAAATCAAGGAAAGCAACCATTTCTTTCAGATTTTCATACTTTGTGGAGTATATGCTTTTATAGTATGTCCCTATGATTTTTTGAATTTCTCTGGAATCTGTTGTGATGTTAACTTGTTCATCTGTGATTTTATTAATTTGTGTCTCTTCTCTCATTCTTTTGGTCAGATTTGCTAAGGGTTTATCAATCTTGTTTATCCTTTCAAAGAACCAACTCTTTGTTTCATTAATTCTTTGGATTGTTTTTTTTTTCCTATTTCATTAATTTCAGCCCTAATCTTTATTATTTCTTCCCGCCTACTGATTTTTGGTTTGTCTTGTTCTTCTTTTTCCAAGGCTTTAAGGTGAAGCATTAGGTCGTTTACTTGTGACCTTTAAATTTCTTTTTTTTTTTTTTTAAATTTTTATTAACATTTTCCATGATTATAAAATATATCCCATGGTAATTCCCTCCCTCCCCACCCCCACACTTTCCCATTTGAAATTCCATTCTCCATCATATTACCTCCCCATTACAATCATTGTAATTTCATATATACAATATCAACCTATTAATATAATTTCTTAATATAGGCACTTAAGGCTATAAATTTACCTCTTAGAACTGCCTGCATTGTGTCCAAGAGATTTTGGTATGTTGTGTTCTCATTATTGTTTGACTCTATGAATTTTTTGATTTCCTTCTTGATTTCATCATTGACCCACTCATCATTTAGCAGTGTATTGTTTAGTTTCCATGATTTTGTGTATGCTCTATAGCCTTTCTTGCTACTGATTTGTAGTTTAATTCCATTGTGGTCAGATAGAATGCAAGGAATTATTTCAGTTTTCCTGAATTTTTTAAGATTTGCTTTGTGTCCTAATATATGGTCTATTTTAGAGAATGTTCCATGTTCTGCTGAAAAGAATGTATATTCTGCAGCCTTTGGATGAAATGTCCTATATATATCTGTTAAGTCCATTCCTTCTATGACCTCATTTAGTCCAGATGCCTCTCTGTTTATTTTTTCCCGAGATGACCTGTCAATTGATGAGTGTGGGGTGTTAAAGTCACCAACCACCACTGTGTTTGGTGTTATCTGTGACCTTAGTTCTAATAGTGTTTGTTTGATGACTTTGGGAGCCCCCATGTTAGGTGCATATATGTTTAGGATTGTAATGTACTCCTGTTGGAGTGTGCCCTTAATCAATATAAAGTGACCTTCCTTATCTTTCTTGACTAACGTTGGACTAAAGTCTACCTTGTCCGATATTAGGATAGCAACCCCTGCTTGTTTTCTAGGCCCATTTGCATGATACACCGTTTTCCAACCTTTCACCTTAAGATAATGTCTATCCTTTGTAGAAAGGTGAGTTTCTTGTAGACAACAAATTGTAGGATCCTGCTTTTTAACCCAGTCTGCAAACCTATGTCTTTTCGTTGGGGCATTGAGGCCGTTGATATTAAGAGATATTATTGAAAGGTGTGTATTTATGTTTGCCATTTTTTGTGTGTGTGGTTCCGGTTCTACCTGTGCTCTCTTCTGTTAACTAGTATTTGAGTATTGCTTGTTTTTTCTAGGTTCCTTATATGTGTGCTTTTCCTTTTCTTCAGCATGGAGGATTCTATCAAGTATTTTCTGTAGAACTGGTTTTGTCTTCAAATACTCCTTTAACCTGCTTTTTTCATGGAATGTCCTTATTTCTCCATCTATTTGAATGGATAACTTTGCAGGAGGAAGTAACCTTGGTTGACAGTTGTTATCTTTCAGAACTTGGAATATATCACTCCAAGCCCTTCTGGCTTTAAAAGTTTGTGTTGAATAATCTGCTGTAATCCTGATGGGCATGCTTTTGTAGGTAACTTGATTTTTCTCTCTAACTGCTTTCAGTATTTTTTCCTTGGTGTGTGTGTTTGGAAGTTTGATTATAATATGGTGAGGAGAGGTTCTTTCCAGGTTTTGTCTGGCTGGGGTTCTAAAGGCTTCCTGTATCTGCATTGGCACCTCTTTCCTAATTTGGGGGAAATTTTCTTCTATGATTTTGTTGAAGACGCCTACTATGCCTTTGGAGTGGAATTGTTCTCCTTCTACTATGCCCTGAATTCTTATATTGGATCTTTTCATAGTGTCCCGAATATCTTGAAATTCCCACTCATACTTTTCTATAAGTTTGTCTTTCTCTTTGTTGGACTGTATTATATCTGCCACCTGGTCTTCTAGCTTAGATATTCTGTCCTCTCCCTCATCCATTCTACTGGTGAGATATTCTACAGTTTTTTTTATTTCATTAACTGTGTTCTTCATTGCTAGTAATTCTGACTGGTTTTTCTTTATTATTTCTATTTTTCATATTTATGTCTTGTATTGGCTTCTTTATTTCATTAAATTGGTGTCCTGCGTCTTCTTTGATTCCTTTGATTTCCTCTTTGATTCTTTTGATTTATTCTTTGACCTCTTTGAACATATTTATAATCATTCTTTTGAACTCTTTCTCAGGCATTTCTTCTAACTCATTCTCACTGGAGGACATTTCTGATGCATTAATACTTTTAGGTGGATTTATATCATCTTGCTTTTTAGTGTTTCTTGTGTTATAATGTATATATTTTTGCATCTTTGATTAAGTTAATGCTTGGATTTTCTAGCTATCTGGGTATTCTTAGCTGTATCAATTGATTTGATGTTATATATTTTCAGTGTAGGGGCTTAAGGTGTTAGGTGTGGCTCTTAAGACTCTCAGAGTATCTACAATGGTGTTCCTAGGGGTTGAGTTTCCCTGCTATGGGAGTATTCACGCAGGCTGAGTGGAATAAAATACAGGTATATTCTAAAATTTAAGTAAACACTATACACATTCAATCAAATCAGCCCCAAGATGTATGTAAGAGTAGTTATTGTAATGACCAGATCCTCTATCAACAAAGAGGTTAAGATTTCTGGTCTGTTGAGGGATCCAAGTCAGCTTGCGACCAAGTGAGACCCTTCCCTGGTGCAATCCCAGTTACGTTGGATGATTTTGGTCTCAGTCAAGTTGCTGCCTGGGTCGTCGGGCTGCTGTTCTTATTTCTGGATCTGGGCACTGGCTTTTCCTGTGGGGCAGACCGAGCCTGGCAAGTGTGGTCCTGTAGATCAGTACCCCTGCTGCTGGAACTGCTGGTGCTAAAGCTGCCGCTGCTGGGTCTGTAGCTGCTGCTGCTGAAGCTGCTGCTGCCTCTGCTGCTCTTGTAGCTCCCACTGCTGGAGCCACCACTGCTGCTGAAGTTGCTGCTGCTGTGTCCACTGCTGCTGCTGCCACTGAAGCTGCTGCTGCGGGATCTGCCGCTGCTGCCACTCCTGGGTCTGCTGCTGCTGTGGCCGCTGTTACCGATGCCGGAGCCGCTGATGTTGCTGCCAAACTCTGCTCCTGCTTGGGTCCCGCTGTTGGCTGATGTTGGTGTGGCCAGGTCCCAGGACCGCTGCTCTGTTCACTGAAGCTGGGCTCAGACGGTGTGGGAGGGGAGGGAGCCGCAGCTGCTCTGGTTCTCTCACTGCTCCACGTGTTCTTCCTCGTGGTCTGCTCCTCCGTTGCTCACTGCCGCTCTCCCTTCACGTTTCCTGAGTTGTGGAGAGCGCTTGTGTGAGTGGAAGCTCCCGCACCTGGCTTTTCCTGCAGCTGGAGCTGAGCCTGGTGGCTTTCTGGTGTGCCGCCGCCCCCACCGTGGTTGGCGGAGCTGCTGGGGCCTTTTTTGCCGGCTTGTGCGGCCTCTGGATGCTCTGGATCTCTTCTACTTCTCTGCTGCCACTTCAATTTCCTATACACCTCACTTTTTAGTAAGAGTGTGTATTTTGCTGAGTTTTTTTGGTCTTTTCCCCCCCTAGGCTGCTTTGGCATGGTACCTACGCCGCCATCTTAACCGGAAGTCTTCTCTTCATGTTTCTTCCAGGCCTACTACGTTGGCTCTCAGACCACATGGTTTTGTACTTACCTAAATAAATAATTTATTTTTATTTTTATTTTTTTATTTTTATTTAATTTTCATTGACAACTTCCATAATTGTAAACGATAACCCATGGTAATTCCCTCCCTCACCCCTCTTTCCCCTTGAAACTCCACTCTCCATCATATCCCCTTCCTCTCCAAGTCTCTCTTTGATTTTGATGCTATGGTCTTTTCCTCCTATTGTGATGGTCATGTATAGGTATTGTTAGGCACTATGAGGTTTATTTTTATTTTTATTTTTAAAAAATACTTAATTTATATATTTAAGAGAGAAAGAGAGAGGGAGTGAGGGAGAGGAGAGAGAATGGGCATGCCAGGGCCTCCAAACACTACAAACAAAATCCACACACGTGCCACCTTGTGCATCTAGCTTACATGAGAATCAAAGCTGCTACCTTAGGCTTCCCAGACAAATGCCTTATAGGCTAAGCCATTACTCCAGCCCAAATATAATTATTTAATAATTATACTTTCTCAGTTTGGTTTGTACAATTCTTTGGCTAAATGCAAACACAGGTTTGGAGTGACATTTCTGAACTCCCCACAGACCCTATATCACTGGGTGATGCTGACAGATGGTGTTTACCTGCCTACCAAGGTACAGAGCATTCTGTCTATGTACTTAAAATGGAATAAAAAACACCGTTTTTGAAATGGAGTCTCTCAGGGCAAGTCATAGCCTAAAACTCCACTGTTTTATACAGTATTGAATAACTTGGAGCACAGCACAGACTGATCTGAACTACCCCTCTTTCTGCACTTCTGTGCTCAAATCTACATTCAAATCTCATCCTAATACTCCACCACTGTGTCACATGGGCTTATCCTAAAATATTTTTCCATGGCCTATTCAAGGATCCTATCTTCATCTCAGTAGAGGCCTTGAGAGAACCCCCCCAGACTGCAATGTGGATTTGTGTCTCCAGCCCACACCCCACTGCCACTGACAGCTTGGCCCTCTGAATTTGATTCATCCATTACTCTGCTTTAGGGCATTAATATTCAGCACCAATCTAGTGATATTAAAGTTAAATATAAGCATGCATAGTGGCACGTGGCTTTAATTCCAGCACTTGGCTAAATGCAAACACAGGTTTGGGGTCAGTGACATTTCTAAACTCCCCATAGACTCTGTATCACTGGGTGATGCTGACAGATGGTGTTTACCTGCCTACCAGGTAGGAAGATTGATGTGAGTATGAGGCCACCATGAGACTACATAGTGAATTCCAGGTTGGCCTGGGCTAGAGCAAGACTCTACCTCAAAAAGCCAAAAAATAATAAATAAATAGATATTGATCTCCATACATAATGGCATCGTAACTATAACTGGAATACTGGAGTTCAGCACAAATGCCAATGAACACAGACAGGAATTGAATCTGTGTGGGTCCTGGATCCTCGGGGCTGGCCGCAGTTCCTCTGAAGTTGTCTAGGCAACTGTGGTGAGCATGATGATGAAAGAATCACTTTTGGGCGACAGTCTCTGTGAACAGCTTGGTTTAATCAATAGAGAGATGGGTTTATAAGCAGTCAAGGATCCTAAGGGAATTGGATGTACAAGGTTGCTTGCTTATGCCTAATCAGCATATGGGGACATTCATTCCAGCATGTCAGCAATGACAGGGAGAAGGTATAGGGTACAGGGAGATGGGCTGTGTAAAGGTTGCTGACTGATACCGTATAGGGAGTTTCCTAGGCAACTGGCCAAAGGTTACAAGGCAAAGCCAAAGTTCAGGTATACTGGGCTTGGAGAGGAAGTGTCCTCCTATACCTCGGGGGTCCTTAACCTTGCCTGCAGCTCAGGCCTGTCTACTGAAGGCTCCAGCCTGTGCCTGGCAGTGCCTGACAATTTATTTATTTATTTATTTATTTATTTATTTATTTATTTATTTATTTATTTATTTATTTGAGAGAGAAAGAGGTAGAGAGAGAGAATGGGCATGCCAAGGCCTCCAGCCACTGCAAAGGAACTCCAGATGCATGTGCCCCCTTGTGCATCTATCTTACGTGAATCCTGGGGAATCGAACCTGGGTCCTTTGGCTTTGCAGGCAAACGCCTTAACCACCAAGCCATCCCTCCAGCCCCAATTTTTTTTTAAAATAAGCTCCTTAAGAGGACTTCTTTTTTTTTTTATTTTGTTTAATTTTATTTATTTATTTGAGAGCAACAGACAGAGGGAGAGAGAGAATGGGTGCACCAGGACCTCCAGATGCGTGCGCCCCCTTGTGCGTCTGGCTAATGTGGGTCCTGGGGAATTGAGCCTCAAACCAGGGTCCTTAGGCTTCATAGGCAAGCACTTAGCCGCTAAGCCATCTCTCCAGCCCCCAATTTTTTTTTTTTTTTTTTTGAGGTGGGGTCTCATTCTAGCACAGTCTGTTCTGGAACTCTGTAGCTCCAGGCTGGCCTCAAACACACAGTAATCCTTTCTCAGTCTCCTGAGTACTGAAGGAACCCCAAAATGGGAACCCCACGCTCTGCCCGGATATGGCGACACCCCAAATCACTCATGAGAAGCGGTCTTGATGCAAACTGCAAGAGGATTTTATTCCAAGCGCGCTGGGGCCCACAGTCGTACACCGCACAGGGGTAGAGGACTGCAGAGCCCCGAATGCAGGAACGGGACAGTTTTTATAGGGTTTCTAACAAAGCCTGTGCATTAGACCAATCATTTTTTTAACATCAGGAGCCCGTGGGGTGCGAGCCAGTCAGTTTGTGCCACTCCATAGTTTCTAAGCCAATTAGCTTAATTTGTTCAAGCCCCTCATGGACCAATCAGTCTACTATGACCTTGGTGGTCAGCATTTGCGCAGGTCCTTGGGTGGGGGTAGCAGAGTGTGGTATCAGTCTCCTATGACCTTGGTGGTCTGAGGCAGGCTGCTACGGCTTATGGTGCGGGCTACTAAGGCTTATGATGTGGGCTATTAAGGCTTATGGTGCAGGCTATTTACAGAAACCAAATAAGTGGTTCACTTCATTACTCATTTCCCATCCTTGAGGGCCATCTCATGCCCTTTTTACCTAGTTTTATATTAGGAGTGGGCTCTGATATAATGAGAAGAGGGATTCTTTACTTGGTTCCAACAGAGAGTAAATTTTAGCCTGGAGTTTGAGTATGCAGGGGCCCGCTTAAGCTCCCTTTGGAGCGTGATAGTATTTCTGGGCATCTGAATTCTTGGGCCTTTCAGTACTATAACTGAAGGTGTGTGCCACCATGCCCAGCTAGGAATTGAATCTTTAAGCATGCCTTATTTAGAAAGCTAGAGATCTGAGAAGGCAACAGGTTTACACACTAGAAAACTGCCTTACATCTCAGCTCTAGCCAGCAGGTTATATTGGGGGTGGGAAAGGGGGAAATAAAGGCAGGTATTTATTGTAGAACTCAGTCTTGCTCCTCTGTTCAAGTGGCCAGTCTTATTTGACATTCATGATGTGGGTGTGTCCTTCCTCATTGTCTTCTCAGAAAGGCTAGGTTTAGACACACTTACTTACACACTTACCTGAGGACAGTGAGTTTGGTTATTGTCTGCTAGTATCAATCCT
The DNA here is from genome assembly GCF_020740685.1 of Jaculus jaculus. NCBI lineage: Eukaryota > Metazoa > Chordata > Mammalia > Rodentia > Dipodidae > Jaculus > Jaculus jaculus. The sequence goes on from NC_059103.1 coordinate 39,830,888, forward strand.
GAATTCCTGTAGGATTCATCTGGTCAAGGGGTCAGCCTCAACAGTCATTAACAGTTTGCTCTTTCTTGAATGATTTATTTGCAGTGTATATGTGTGTGTGAGTGTGCGCACGCACACCATGCAGATTCCTTTGTACAATATGGAATACAAATGTATGCTCATAATATAGAATGCAAAAGTGCCTCTATTTGTTTCTCCTGCCCTGTACCACAATTATCTCATTCTGACAGGAAATATCTAAAGAGAGGCATTTGTGTCCCTCCCTTTGGCTATCCAACTGTAACATTTTTTCATTGGCAAAATTATGTGTCAACAGGCATACAGTAGTTGGGGCTTAAAGCTGACCTCCAAGGAAAAGATACAAAAGACTTCCATCCTATATCAAAGGAATTGACCTTGAACAGGAACTCTGCCAGGGCTGGAATGTGAGGGGAATATTACATCCCACAACTCTCCTGAGACTTTGGGCTAAAGCTACAGTTCAGTGGCAGAGTGCTTGTCTAGCATGTACGAGGTTCTAGGCCAAATTCCTTGTATTGCAAGAAATAATTTTTTTTTTTCGAGGTAGGATCTCACTCTAGCCCAGGCTGACCTTAAATTCACTCTGTAATTCCAGACTGGCCTTGAACTCATAGCAATCCTCCTACCTCTGCCTCCTAAATCCTGGGATTAAAGGTGTATGCCACCATACCTGGCAAAAATAAAGTTTTAATGCTGTGTCATGGACATGAATAAAAAAAGGTCTCTAGAGTCAGGCATACTGGCTAATGTTTGTAATGTCAGCACTTGGGAGAAGGATTGTTACAAGTTTGAGGACAACTCAACATAGGGAGTTCCGGCTGTCCTGGGCTGCAAAGAGATACTCTGTCTCCAAAAGTAACAAACAAAACCTACAAACAAACGAACAGGCACCTCTAACCACTGAGCAATCTCTCCGCAGCCCCCAAACAAACCCAAAAAACCATCTCTGAACCTGAAAAGAAACAATGGATGCAAGCTGTGTCCTTGGTCTCCTTCCCACCAGGAAAGCACCTGTTAACCTGGCTCACAGCTAATTCACATCTGTTTTAGCCATGGTCATATAGCTTCCATAAATTCTAAGATGGCCACAAGCCTGCTGTGAATGAAGTGACCACACCCCTCCCATTTGGGCAAGTGGTGAATAGATCTGTTTTCCTTTACCAAATAAATAAAAAATAAAAAGATAATTTAAAAAATAAACTGTAGGGTATTTATATGCTATACCCTTTATTATGCAGCTTATTAAACTATAATAAAATTTTATGGAATTTTTTTACTTTTGGGTTTTTTTTTTCTGCGTGAGAATGAAAATACTTAGTAGCAGAGGCCAGTAAGTTAAAAAGGAGGCATAAAGGGAAGAGAAAGGAAGGGAGGAGGGTACTTAATAGGTTGATATTGTATATATGTAAGTACAATGATTGTGTGTGATGGGGAGGTAATATGATGGAGAATGGAATTTCAAAGGAGAAAGTGTGGGGGGAGGGAATTAACATGGGATTTTTTTTATAATCATGGAAAATGCTAATAAAAATTTAAAAATTTAAAAAAAAATTATTTTGAGAGAGAGGAGAGATGGGGGCAGGGAGAATGGGCAGGACTTTTAAGCCACTGTGAATGAACTCCAGACGCATGTGTGACTTTGCGTGCTTGTGTCACTGTGTGTCTGGCTGCATGAGACCTGGAGATTTGAACATGAGTTCTTGGGCTTCACACCCACTAATCCATCTCTCCAGCCCTTAACTTTTTTATCGATAACTTCCATAATTATAAACAATAAACCATGCTAATTATCCCTCCTCCCCCACTTTCCCCTTCACAAATCCACTCTCTATCATATCCCTTCCCTCTCTCAATTAGTCTGCCTTTTATTTTGATGTCGTCATCTTTTCCTCTTATTATGAGGGTCCTGTATAGGTAGTGAGGTCATGAATGGCCTGGTTTGATTTTTGAAGTGCACTAGTCTAGGCTGACTGGCATTCCTGGCAAGCCTGGGTCTACAGAGTGAATGCCAGGTAAGCCTGGGCTAGGGTGAGACCTTGCCTTGAAAAAAAAATTGCTGTTCCCAATATAATGTATCAATCCTGTATCAATACATGAAAAAATTTAAAGATACAAGGATACATACATATAAACACACATAGAGAAGATCCCAGTTCTAGTAGAAATATACAGACATATGACAGGAAAGAAATATACTAAGATACTAATAGTTATCCTTCGGTAGTGAGATTAAAGTATTTTTTTAGTGCCTTTAAATCTGTCTTTTCCAGTTTTTCTGCAACTAACATATATATTTTTAGGTAGAAATGATAATACAACTCATACATATTTTTCTTAGACCCTGGATTTTCATTAATTAGATAACTTTGCTAGGGTATAGATCATAGGATTGGGAAAGGCTTTAATAGGTCTGCTGATTCTGATAAAACTTCACTGATAAATTTGAGACATTAGTATGAAAGTTTGTCTAGTTTTTCTGTTTGCTTGTTTGATTTGGAACCTAGCAATTTCAGTTTTTATTGAGCTTCTGGTAGAACATGGATAACTGCTGGTTATCATTTGTGTGGTCAAGAACATGATTATGCATTAGCCACACTAACGATTATTTATTTGGCACTAAGTATATAGCGAAAGACATACTAAAGAAGTATATTCCTGTCTGACCATGGTGGTGCACACCTAGAATCACATGGTAGACAGAGGCAGGAGAATCACAAGTTCTAGGTCACCTGGCAAGATTTGATTTTAAAAAGGAAAGAAGGAGGGGAGAATAGGAAAAGAAAGAAGGGAGAGAAGAAGAGAGGGGAGAGAGAGAACAATGTGGGGAGAGACCAGAAAACAGAGACAGAAAGAGCTGTGTTTTCCCCAGTTAAAGTGATTCTAGCTGAGAAAAAGGAAAAAACAAGGCACCTGGTTCTCATTCAGTGGTGAACAATACTCATCAGTATTTGATGTGTGTGCTCTTGTCCCCTCATGAGTTTGGGGCTTACTGTTTCCTTTAGACTTAGCAGCTGAAATATCTCAAAAGTTGTACAATATATTTGTTCCCCAAACTGCAGCTTCCTGGGACAACATTATGGTGTTTTGTTCTTTGGAATTTTTTTTTTTTTTTTTTTTGGTAGTACTGGGGATTGAACCTAGGCCCTCCTATAGGCTAGCCAAGTACTCTACCACTGAGCTATATTCCCAGCCCTCTTTTTACTTTTCCTTTGTTTCATTTTCTTTATTTTTTGAGACATGGCCTCACTAGGTTGTCCAGGCTAGCCTTCAACTTCCTCTGGCAGGCCTTGCACTTGTAAACCTCTTACCTCAGCCTCCTGAGTAACCAAGGTTACTAGCCTATACCATCATTCCAGGCTTCCCAGTGCTACATTTGATCTTCCACACTTTAAGATAACCTAATATTTATCAGCATTGCCTTTACTCAGAGCTTTTCAGACTCAGTTGTATGTCAGAACCTCCTGACTGGGATAAGGAGAGAACAGGAGAAAGGGATTGGGATTTTGAAAATACACTCAAGTAATTGTAAAGTATACAGACAGTACTGAGCACAGCTGTGCTGTAAAAATGGACTCTGTCTTAGTCTAGTTTGTGTTACTATAACAAAATATCTGAGGCATGATAATTTATAAAACAAAGGGGTTTGTTTGGCTTACAGTTTAGGTGAATTGAAAGTCCAAACAGTAAGGTGCCAGCATCCTAGAAAAGACCTTCTAGCAGGCGACCTCACAACATGGTGAGAAGTGGAAATAGAACCAGCTTTGTAGAGAAGGAGAGCATGTACAAATAGGAAGCAGGAGATTGGGGAGGAGCAGGCTCATTCTTCTGTAATGACTAGAGGACAACATTTATCTACTCATGAAAATGGCCCCCATGGTCTCTAATTTCTTCCAGTAGACCCCACCTCTTAAAAGTTTGCATCACCTCCCAGCTCACCACAGCAGGGTCCAGGGTCCATACTACCAACATGTGAACCTTTGTGGGATAATAATGCATATACCAACCATAGCAGGCTCAGTAAAGAGCTTTTTTAAAGAAATATTCTTATTTACTGGAGAGAGAGAGAGAGAGAGGGGTGGGGGGATGAATGAGAATGAAAGAGTCTGGGAACACCAGGACCTCTTGCAACTGCATGTGAACTCCAGACACATGCTCCACTTTGTGTGGGTACTGAGGAATGGAACCTGGGATGGCAGGCTTTGCAAACAAGCACTCTTTAATTTTTTTATTTTTGGTGTTTTAAGTTAGGGTCTTGCTTTAGCTTAGGCTGACCTGGAATTCACTATTAGTCTCAGGGTGGCCTTAAACTCACAGCAATCTTCCTACCTCTGCCTCCCAAGTGTTGGGATTAAAGGTGTGAGCCACCATGCCCAGCTGCGAGTAAGCACCTTTAACCACTGGACCACCTCACCAGCTCCAGTGAAAAGCTTTTGAAGCCATATGAAAGAAAAACTAAGGTCTGAATGCTTTCTTCATAAATGGTGGCATCAGCTTGGGTGTGAAAGGGCAGTAAGTATCTTGTGAAGAATGACAGCATATGGTCTTCTGTGGGTATATGGTTGCAGAATGTGGGAACAGAGATGCTTCGCCCTTGGAACTTTCTTTGGAAGCACATGCAAGGCCTCTTCCAAACAGTTCTTCATGCACTTACAGTACTACAGTGCCCATCACTCCTCTGTCTCCTCCACAGTAGAATAGTTACTAGTGTTAGGATAAAGCCAGGAATGAGCAAAGCATGAAACGAAAGAAAAGACTGTTTAACAGCAGAGTCAAGGTTTTTTGGGGAAAGCCTGAGGAGGGCCCTGGGCATACAGATCAAGAGCAGTTTTGTCACAGACTAGGGAGTTCTTACAGGGGCAGTGGGGTCATTAGAATTATTCCATCACAGGGTGTTCTGCTTCAGGACCTGGGCCACTTCAGGGAAATAGCAATTAGACAGGTGGTCTGGACCATTTCAGGGAGAGAATAATTCATACATTGTTTTGCAACTTAGACAGGTATCCTGAACCACTTCTGGGAAGTAGAAACTCATGCATTGTTAAGAGGGTGATGAGTTCAAAATCAGACACCTTTGATCTACCAGGTGTAGATCCACTATTTCTCATCCTCCCCATATCTTGAAAAGCAGTTACCTTACTGATAAGGTAAGTTATAAGTTAAGTTTTGATCACACAGTTTAGGTCACACAGGAAATGGCAGAGCCCAGGATTCAAAGCCTGCCCTGCCGGACTCCAGTGCCTGTCTCTTAGCACTGGCTTCCTGGAACCTGCCTCCCTACCGCTTCCTCATCTGCCCAGATGGTTTATATCTAAGCCCTTGGCTTTTCTTACTCCTGTGGATGGCTGTATAGATACATGCTTAAAGAAGGCAGTGCCTCATGAAAAACTGGGGTTTGCCTCTGATTTCCCTTCCAGGGAACGCTGTGAGGAGCTCCGTGTTAAATTGATTAGCAACCATGAGAAGAAGGTGCATGAAGAGCGGAAAGCCCAGATAGCATTCAACGAGGAGCTCAAGAGGCAAAAGCTAGTGGAAGAGCAGATGTTCGCAAGGCTTTGGGAGGAAGACAGATTAGCGAAGGAAGAGCGAGACGCCCAAGACAAGAGGAGACAGAAAGAGCTGGTGGAGAACACACGCCTAGGACTGAATGCCCAAGTCACCAGCATCATAGCTCAAAAGCAGGCTGCACGTCTGCTCAAGGAAGAGGAGGCACGCCTCATGGTGGGCCTTTTCAAATCCTATAATTGGAATCCAGGGGGTGTAGCACAGTTTGCACGAGGGCCTGTGTTGGTTCACAAGACATATTCCTTTTTTTTTTTTTTTTTTTTTGAGGTAGCTTCTCACTGTAGCCCAGACTGACCTGGAATTCACTATATCGTCTCAGGGTGGCCTCAAACTCACAGCGATCCTCCAAGTGCTGGGATTAAAAACGTGCGCCACCACACCCAGCTCCCATTTTTGAACTCTTATGGCTTCTTCATAATGTAGCCAAGTCTGTATGTACATATATGTATCCAAACATAAAGGCTAGAAGGTAGCTGGCTAACACATTGAGCGTAGTGGTGGACGATGGGCCCTGGGATAAGAGGCACTTTTTCTTCATACACACAGGGGTGGGGGAATGAGTAAGAGATGCCTCCACAGCTTTACTGCTGACTCAACTATGAGAAAAGTGAGTTTGTTTCTATGTACACCCTTCTAAATCCAGCTAAGCGTGTGTGCTTATTGTAAGCAATCCCTTAGCCTTATTTCTTACAGCCAATATGTTTACTTATTTGCTTTGTCTTATTACACTGACACATCTTTCATTATTCTATCTTAGGAACAGGAGATTGCACAGGTGAAATTCGAGAATGAGCAAGAGAAGCTAAAGAAACAGAAGTCAAAAGAAGCAATGAGGAACATTTTGCACGAAGCCTTACAGAAGAAAATAGAAAATATCCAGCAGGAGTACAGAGAAGAACAGGATTTGAACATGAAACTTGTGCAAAATGCCCGTAAAAATTTACAGGAAGAGGCAGATAACAAGAAGCAAAAAAGAGTAAGATACTTAGTGCCTACTAAGTGCTGGGCAGGACTTCTGTTGAGTTTTGTTTCTCCTTGCAGCATGGCGGCCCACGGGCCAGCTGCAGCATCTGAGCAAGGTTAGACACAGAAATCCACAGGTTCCAGATCCGAATCTCTGACCAGAATCTTGGCAGAGACAAGAATCATGTTTCATCAGGCTCCCTGGGTGATAGCAATGCTCACTGAAACTTGTGAGTTGGAATTTGGGAAAGACATCAGTAAAAACATGCCATATGAGCTTAACCTTAAAGGATATGTGATGATGTAGTGTCACAGAGACTAGGGAAAATCATTCTATATTTATTAGCTACAAAATTTTGTGCTTTTCTTATAAGGTACTTTTTTTGTGTATCATTTTGCCTTTGTTAGCTTCACTTGCTTTTTGGGGTCTTGGAGATCATACCCAGGGGTTTGAGTATGCTAAAATACTCTCTACCATAAGCTCCACCTTCAGCCCCCCTTTTTTATTGAAAACTTTAGTATATGATCATATTACAGATTGGTCATCCTCCCATCAGGTTATCCTCTTATGTCCCCTGTCCCCCAGCCCAGTTCCCCTGAGGGCCTCCTTCATTGGTGTATTGGTAGTCTCAGTGGGGTCATAAATGCACCAGTCAGTTCCTGTGAAGAGAGAAGTGCTTCTCAATACACCTCCCCCAACCCTCCATGGCTCTTACATTCTTTCTGCCCCCTCTTTCATAATGCTTCCTGAGCATTGGCATGGTAGTAGTCTCCTTTAATGTTGAGTTCCCAGCAGCCTCTGATTTTCTTCTTACATGAGTTTTTAGTCTCCTCAGTATCTACCACTGTATCTGTGGAGAAGATTCTCTGGCTAGCTATGGGAATGGCATTCACTTTTAATCTGTTACTTCCTCTCTAATGTTTCCTGGGCCTTGGTGGGTGTGATAGAGATGACTCATCTCATACTAGGCAACTGGCTTTCTCTTCTTGTCATTTAGATCAGTGTTAGGTCTTCCCAGTATTCACCGCAGTCACTGAATAGAACTCAGTTGTGTATATGAACCACATCATCATTATTCATTTGTTGATGCATCTGAGATGATTCCAAATCCTAACTATTGTGAATATAGCAGCAACAAAAATAGTTGAGCAAGTGTCTCTGTAGTAATGAGCAGTCTTCAGGGTGTATGCCCAGCAGTGGTATAGCTGGATCAAATGGTAGATCTAGTTGGAAAAACTTCCATATCCATACTGATTTCCATGAAGACTGTATAAGTTTACACTCCAACTAACAGTAAATAAAGGTTACTTTCCCCACATCCTTGCCAGTATACTTTGATGATAGCCTTTCTGACAGGCATGAGATAGAATCTCAAAGTAGTATTAATTTGCTTTTTTTTTTTCATTTCTAAAGATGTTGAACATTGTTTTAGACATTTATTGTCCATTTTTATTTCTTTTTTTGAGAACTCTGTTCAACTTCCTGTCACATTGTATAACTGGGTTGAGTGGTTTGTTTTGTTGCTTAGTTTGTTTTTTTTTCTAGATCTTTGTATATTCTAGATACTATATTCAGATGTATAGCTGTCAAAGATTTTCTCCCATTCTGCTGATGTTTTGTTTAGCTATATAATAGCTTTCTAGTTTCATAGGATCCCATAGGTTGAGTATTTATCTTATTCCCTGGGCTACTAGAGTCTTAGGTATTTCCCTACAAGTATATCTTGGAATGTTCTCCTTCCATTTTCCTCTAGGCATTTCATGGTTTAAGGGCTTATATTGAGGTCTTTGCTCTGTTTGCAGTTGATTTGTGTACAAGGTGAAGAAGAGGGTCCAGATTCATTCTTCCACATGTATTTATCCAGTTTCTCCAGCATCATTTTATGAAAATGCTACATTTTCTCCATGCTCATATTCTTCTTCTCTCAAATCAATAAAATAAATATTTTTTTAATTTATAAAAGTATAAAATCAGAGGATGCAGTGAGCTCAACACTAAAGGAGACTTATAATATGGCCACCAAGGCTCAGGGAACATTCTTTTTTTTTTTTGTCTTTGAACTTACGTGTTTTATGTGTTTTCTTAACATTTTGGTCTGGGTCATCTGTCTTTGTTTAAAAGCACATCTATTTATTTATTTTTTTCTCAAATTTTATTAACATTTTCCACGATTATAAAAAGTATCCCATGGTGATACCCTCCCCCACACACACACTTTCCCCTTTGAAATTCCATTCTCCATTATATCCCCTCCCCATCTCAATCAGTCTCTCTTTTATTTTGATGTCATGGTCTTCTCCTCCTCTTTGATGGTCTTGTGTAGGTAGTGTCAGGCACTATGAGGTCATGGATATCCAGGCCATTTTATATCTGGAGGGAGCACGTTGTACGGAGTCCTACCCTTCCTTTGGCTCTTACATTTTTTCCGCCACCTCTCCCACATTAGACCCTGAGCCTTGGAAGGTGTGATCGACATGTTACTCAGTACTCCAGTCATTTCTTTACAGCACTATGATACCTTCTGAGTCATCCCAAAATCACTGCCATCTGAAAAGAGAAGATTCTCTACCCAAAGTGAGAGTAGTGTTAATATAAAGGTATAAATATTAAGAGAAGTGCTTACTGGGCAGTTTCAGGGAACATTCTTGAAGAGGGGTTAGTTTGTAAGAGCCACAGGGTGGGAAGCAGTGTCCTGAGGCATTGCACCCACACATAGATACTGACTGGTGCATTCATGGCCTCACCGTGAACACCAACAACTCCACTTAGGAGGGACATCAGAGGAATGGGGTGGGGGAGAAGGAACATACAGAATAAAACCCAATGGGAATATGACCAATATGTAATATGTTCTTACAGTAAAGTTCACAATCAGTTGAAAGAAAAAAAACAGACAAAGAATAATATGACCCTTCTTGAGTCCATTATCCAGTTTTAGCAACCATTAATGTCCCTTCTTGTTTTATCTGTACTCACTCACATGACTCCTGTGTCTTTTCAAGTAAATTGGTGGTAATATAGTCAATATATGTTTCATTTTGAAATTCTACAAGATGAGAATCATACCTTTAAAAGGTTTCTTTTAAAGTTGTCCTTATCATCACACCTCAGTATTCTAACATAATGAATTGGCTTTTATGTTATGTAGGAAGACTTGGCAAGAGAACAGAAGATATATAATGAGTATTTGATACAGCGACAAAAGGAAGAAAAGGCTAAGGAGAGAGAGCTGGATAGATTACTAGAGGAAGAGAAGGGGAAGAAGTTGGCTGAGAAGGAGAAAGAGCTGAGACTTGAAAAGGAGGCCAGGAAACAACTCATGAATGAGGTCATGTGTACAAGAAAACTCCAGGTTCAAGAAAAGTGTAAGGAACTGAATTGCAGTTATTTTATCTTTGCTTTTACTTTTTTAAAATTAATTTTGAGTAACATAAAAAGAAATGGTTCTAAGGTTTCTGGAAGTTACATCCTTGCTGAAGTGGCCTTGACTCATGGAAATCTCTGGACCAAGTGGCCCCCTACTACTAAGTGACAATGTCCATTCTGTGAGATGTTCAAGTGGGCCTATGGTACCATTGATCTTATAGCTGCAGTATGTCTCTTAGAGTGCACTACTCCAGAGCTTCTTAAATGTTTTCTACTCATAATCCTTTTGTGAACAAGAATTTTTTACACAGCCCTGGCTATATAGCTTTTTTTTTTTTTAATAGTTTTATAAAACAGGTATATAAGAACCTGGTGTGGTGGTGGCTTTAGTCCCAGCACTCAGAGAAGCCAAGGTGGGAGAATCACCATGAGTTCAAAGCCAGCCCGGTGCTACAGAATGAGTTCCAGGTCCACCTGGGCTACAGTAAGACCCTATACCTCAAAAAAACAGGGATGCAAAAACACATACAGGGCCAGGGAGATGGCTTAGCAGTTAAGATGCTTGCTTACAAAGCCTAAGGACCCAGGTTTGATTCCCCAGTACCTATGCAAGCCAGATGCACAAAGTGGCGCATGCGTCTGAAGTTCATTTGCAGTGGCTATAGGCCTTGGTGCATCCATTCCTCTGTATATCTGCTTCTTTTTCTCTCAAATAAATAAATGAATAACATATTTTTAAAAACACATACATATAAAAATATTAAAATTATTTTTAATGTTTTTATTTATTTGCAAGCAGAGAATGAGAATAGGTGTACAAGCTTTGTGAGCAAGTGCTTTTAATCACTAAGCTATCTCTCCAGTTCAAAAAATTTATTATTATTATTTTTGTTTTGTTTTCCAAGATAGGCTATCACTCTAGCCCAGGCTGACCTGGAATTCACTATGTAGTCTCAATGTGTCCTTGAACTCATGGCAATCTCCTACCTCTGCCTCCCAAGTGCTGGGTTTAATGGCATGCACCACCATGCCTGGCAAGAACTATATTTTTAAACAATTATTTTGTATACATACAATTTAATCCTCTCTCAAACATGACAGGAAATTGTCATACTAATAAGATGGATATACTTGTCTTTTATATCAAGAATTAAATATTGGCTCAATATTTCATACTGCAGGACTTAGAGTGTCTTCATCATTTTTCAGAAAGGATTGATGTTTTATTTTATAATTGTCAATACTGAGAATGCCATTTCACATGAATAAATAACACAAAATGACAAATGTGCGCTTAAGGCCATTTCAGAAATTTTTGGAAATTCTGTCCTTAATCCAAAGTCAAAATTCATTTTATGAGACTGAAGTCACCAACTCAAACAGTAATTTTAAAAACTCAAATACTCGCGACAGAGGAGACGGCTCAGTAGATGAAGTACTTGCCATGTCAGCATGAGGACTTGAGTTTAGATCCTTAGAACCCACATAAAGCTGGGCAAGGTAGCAAGGGTGTCTGTAAACCCAGCACACCTACAAGAAAATTGAGGGTGGAAAGCCAGCTAGCCTGGAGAACAGCAGCAGTGAGCAACCAGAAACCCTGCTTCAATACAGGGTATAAAGTGAGGACCAACTCTCAAGCTTATCTGTCCCCTGACCTCCACGTGTGTGCCATGGATGGCATGCACCCACACATGGAAAAAACAAACATTCTAACAGAATTCAAAGATAAGCTAATTTAATACTTTCATTCTGAGGAATGACTGTAAGAAAATATTTTTTAATCTTTTTTCTATAATTAAACAGTGCATTTCTATAAGAACAGAAAATACTGCATATACAGTAAAAACACTGCAATTCACAACATATGATGGTCTCAAATCTGTGTTAAGGTGTTTCTGGTAGCACCCATTGGTACTGTGTGGCATGATAGAGTGCACAGTGTTGTTGTATGTCAGAACCCAGGCTGCAGTGACGTTGTGAGATGAAACTCAGCTGAGCACAGCCAGAAACACCTCAGGTTCTTTACATACTTGATTTTTAATTAATTTTTGGCTGTTGGATATTCAGAAACATTTTACTGTTGCCAATTTTTCACCACCCCACACTGACTTATGCAACCCTATATGGGGTTCCAATCCACAGTTTGAGAACCTAGGCATATTATGAACAGATGTACTCCTAGGGTGTACCATTAGATTCCACACAGGTGGTCTTTGCAAGAGAAAGCTTTTGTGGTTCCACTGATTAATGTTACTCCAGGAACTATAACAGTGGTCGAAAGTTGTTAGCCCAGGATTGAAGAGACAGCTCAGCTTTGCAGGCCTGAGTACCTGATCCTGGTGTGCTAGCCTACACTAGTGAACCCAGCACTGGGCAGCTGGATCCTCGGTGCTCACTGGCAACCAGTCTAGCCTACTTGGTGAGCTCTAGGCCAATCAGAGACCCTTTCTCAAAAAAGATGGGCAGTACTTGAGGAACAACATCCAAACACACGCATGCACATGTGAGCACACACACAAACACATAAATGTACCTGCACATGTGAGTACACACACAAAATTGTTTACCAATATTAAGTAGAATTTCCAGTAAATGAGAAAAAAAAATCATACCTAGAGGATGTTTATTTATTTATTTATTTATTTATTTTTAATGTTTTGCTGTTTGGTTTTTGAGGTAGGGCCTTGCCCTAGCCCAGGCTCACCTGGAATTCGCTATGGAGTCTCAGGGTGGCTTCAAACTCGCAGAGACTCCTACCTCTGCCTTGGAGTGCTGAGATTAAAGGCCACCATGCTCAGCTATTAATTTTTTTTGTAAATTTAGAGAAACTTTATTAGTTTAAGAGAAAGAAAGAGAAGACGGTTTGAAGGGCTCCTACCCATGAAAAGGCAGGAGGGGTTAAAGCCCTCATACCCAGAGAGCATGCTAAGCACCCATTCTACAACTTAGACCCCTAGCCCTTGTGAGCTTTCTGTTTGTTTGTTTGTTTGTTTTTGTTTTTTGTTTTATTTTGTTTGTTTTTTGAGGTACAGTCTTACTGTAGCCCAGGCTGACCTGTAATTCACTATAGAGTCTCAGGGTGGCCTCAAACTCACAGCATATTCCACCACACCCGGCTGAGTTTTCTGTTTTTTATTTATTTGCAAGCAGAGCAAGATAGAAGAGAAACAAAATGGGTATACCAGGGCCTCTGGCCACTGCAAACAAACTCCAGACACATGTGCCACTTTGTACATCTGGCTTTATGTGGGTACTGGGGAATCAAACCTGAGTCATTAGGCTTTGTAGGCAAGAGCCTTAACTACTAAGCCATCTCTCTAACCTCTGTTTCCAGGTTTTTTTTAATTACTTATATGCATGTGTGTGTTTGTGTGTATATGGGCATGCACACTCCCTGGCACACATGTGGAGGTCAGAGTTCAACCTTGAGTGTCTGTGGCCTTCCACTTTCTTTGACACAGGGTCTCTTGCTGCGGCAAACAAATACCAGAGCAGCTGAGCCATGAGCTTCAGATTCTCATGGCTCTGCCTTGGGTCACAAACATACGTACCACTTTTTCTTCTTCAAATAGATACAGAGGAGAGTACAAGCAAGCACCTTTAACCCTGGTCATCTTCACAGCCCAGCCCTTGGTTTTTTGAGAAATGTTCTTGAATATAGCCCAGACTACCTCCTACCTCTGCCTCTTGAGTGCTGGGTGGGATTACAGGGTGCTGCCACCACACCTACTGCCTATGGAACATTTCTTTTTCTTCTGTTTCTTTGTTTTGTTTTGTTTTGTTTTTGTTTGTTTGTTTTTCCTCAAGGCAGGATATCACTGTAGCCCAAGATGACCTGGAACTCACTCTGTAGTCCCAGGCTGTCTTGAACTCATGACAGTCCTCCTGATTACTGGGATTACAGATGGGTGCCAACATGCCTGGCGAAATTATGTTTAACGTTGTTAATCTAGTATGAAAAAGGCTGCTTATAGATTTTTCAATGAAAACAGTGGAAATCTGTGTAGACATAACATGTATTAACCTCTATGCCTTGGAGAGAACTGTTTTTCTCATCTTTTTTTGAGACAGAGTCTCATGATGTTGTCTGGCCTTAAACTGGACTCAAGTGATCTGCCTACCTTAGCCTCCTAAATTACTGGGACTATTGATGTGACCCCCCCCCCCCATGACTGCCTTATACTTCTGCTTTCTCAATTCAGTCTTAATGATTCTAAAAAACAGTATGGCTTTGGAACCCATAAAGATGCCAGCAAATCTTGTTTAAAAAAATTATTTCTCTTGCCTTTCTTAGTGCAACGAAAAGCCAGAGAACAGGAAGAACGTACTATGGAACAGGAACGTATAAAAGAAGGTCTGAAGGAACTTAACTATGATGAGAAGGAGAATTTTTCAAGGTATGATTTTGTTTGCTTTATTATCATTTATTATGCCCAAAATAGATTTTAACATAGAGGATAATGTACGACTAATTCATGCATTGTTGACATTATCTTATATTACTGTTGTGTTTATCCTTCTAGGAGCTCAAAGTAATTCATAAAATTTTATATAAAAGTAAATACCAAGTGTCTTGGTAAAGGTAAATTCCATTGTACTTGTTGGTACTGTGACTATATATATTTATTAAACTGGAAGGACATCTTAAATAAGAATATAAGTTTGAAACAGTTTTTTTTTTTTTGATAGGCACTGTGTTAATCTGCTTACTATTACTGTAATAAATACCTGAAGTGTGTAACTTAGAACAAACAATTTTCTTTCTTTTTAAGTTCTTTATTGCCTCATAGCTCTGGACACTAATGAGATCCTGATATTGGCAGAGTTGATATCTCCTAAGGCTTCTCTCTAGACCTTGTAGGTGGTTGTCTACCTGTGTCTTATGTGGTCATTCACCTATCAAGTAAAAGATTATTTTTCCTTACAGTTGTAGATATTTCAGTCCATGATCAGTTAGCCCTGTTGCTTTTGGGTCTGTGACAGGTCAGGGAAAAAAATCTCACCTCATGACTGAGACACAAAAGAGGAAGAAGAGACTGAGACCCATATCCCCTTGAAGGATACTATCCCAGTAATCAGAAGACATCCCAGTAGGCTCCATTTCTTAAAGGTTCTACCACCTCCCCACAGTACTACAAGCTAAGACCAAGAAGTCTTTAGCACAGGGGCCTTTGGGAGACATTTAACCATAGCAGGCACCAGGCCTAAATCTTAATAAAAATAATAACAATATTCTTCCCCCATGAAATTAATTCTAAAATGCAGAGAGGCCTAATTAACTAGAGTAGCAGGAATGGCTTATAGGGACAGATTACCAGATAAATGTCCCCGGGATATAATGCTAACATTCTCTAAGTGCTGGGATAGTTTCCTTCTGATCCACCATTATGGCTCAGGTAGAGAAAACAGGCGGCTGTCTTCAGCATTCCTCACACCATAGCACTGCCTTCCCATGGGAATTAAGGAGTAGTGGAGGAAGAGGGCTCTGTTCCTGTAATTTAGTCACCTTCTGTCTTTCTGGGGCCTTTCCTCTGACTCACTAACCCTTGCTACATACAAATAAGTTTTTTTCTTTTCTATAAAGTAAAGAGGCCCTGGCATGCACACACAAATAGACAGATCACATCCATGCATACTTACACACATACACACGTTTTTTTAAGTAATTTCTGCCCTACCCTGCTGATTTCCTGCTACTGTCTCTCTAGAGGTCTTCCCTTCTCTCTCTTGGCTATATACTGAGTTCAAGGCCAGCCTGCACAACATGATACCCTGTCTCAGAAAGCAAAACAGAATAAGTAAATTCATAAATAAAAAATAGTATGAGTTACAAATTATGAAAGGGTACATCTACTATGGAAACCTGTTTGGAATGTCTTTTAAAAATGTATTAAGGGCCAAAGAGATGGCTTGGCAGTTAAGGCACTTACCTGCAAAGCCAAAGGACCCAAATTTAGTTTTATAGGACACACATGAGCCAGATGCACAAGGTGGCACATATGTCTGGAGTTTGTTTGCAGTGGCTAGAGGCTAGAGGTCAAGACACAACCATTCTCTTTCTCTTACACACACACACACACACACACACACACATCTCTCAGTCTTTCAAATAAATAATAGTAAGATATATTAAAGACAGAGCAACCACATAATCCCGCAGTCCTACTCCTGGGCTCTAACGTACTTTTTTTTTTTAAAATTATTTTTATTTATTTATTTGAGAGAGAGAGATACAGAAATAGGCAGGTAGAAAGAGAATAAGAGAGGGAATGGGCACGCCAGGGCCTCCAGCCACTGAAAACGAACTCTACATGAGAGCACCCCCTTGTGCATCTGGCTTACATGGGTCCTGGGGAATCGAACGTGGGGTCCTTTGGCTTTGCAGTCAAGCACCTTAACCACTAAGGCATCTCTCCAACCCCTCTAACGTACTTCAATACTTTATGCAAATTTTAGGCGCTGTGACTTGGTCCAGGAGTACAGGAAGCAACTACAGATGCAAATAGCCCATCAGCAGCAGGCCCGGGAAGCAGAGAAAGAGGAGAGACGCCGAGAGTTGGAAGCTGGGATAGCAGCAAACAAAACTTGCCTGGACAAGATCCAGGAGGTCCTGTCCACGCCACATGTTCTGCCCCAGAACATTCATCCTATGCGCAGGAGATGCCCCACCAAACTTCCACCATAGTTTTGTAAACATCAGTGTCTTTCCTGGATCTTTTAATATTTTTAACTAAAAATATGCTTGTTTATTCCTTTTAACTCATGGATAAACTTATTCTCTGAGTTTATATAATTTGTTATACATAGTAAACTTGTTCCTTTTGGATTTCATAAATATGTTAGTCAGTTTTTCATTGCTATGACAAAATACCTGAACAAGCCTCTGAAAAGGAGGGAATCTTGGTGTTGCTCATGGTTTCAAGGGTTTCAGTACAAGGGTGGCTGGTTTTACCTGAACAGAGGTGAATTGCTGATATCCCAAAACACTGGAAACATAGATTAGTATAGAGAATCTCAGTTTTCTGGTACTTTGTCTTGCAGCAATGTTGAAATTCGTGGAAATGGTTAAACAAAAGCCAGGAAAGATGCATCCCCATGCATGCTGGGAAAAGCTCTGCCACCGAGCTTATATTCCTCTCTGTCTTTTTACTTTCTCTAAATGCTGGGATAGGGTCTCTGTAAGTTGCTCAGGCTGACCCTGGACTTGTGAGCCTCTTGCCACAGTGTCCTGAGTAGCTGAGATTAAAGACCTGCAACACCAGGCCAGAAGAAATTTTAATTCCTTAAGGCCCTGTCACACTCACTTTATTTCTGGGCTTGTGAGGAGTCAGGCTATCACTGCTGCCTAGTGGTGAGGAAAGCTTACTTTGGGGCAGGCAGGAAGTAGAGATAACTGGAAGGGGTAAAGGTCAAGACCAGTATTTTTCAGCATTATAGCAGCCAGGTAGTAGGAAAGTTGCTTCTAGCTCAGTTCAGCTTGATATCTCAGTGATCAAAGTATTCAGTGTTTTCAGTAATAGGATCTTTCCCTCTTGTTCTGGTGGATGCCATCCTCTTACCACACAAACATCCCAGATACACTGTAAAAAGACCTCATTTCCCCCAGCAGGGTGATTCTCTCTGAGAATTTGCCCACCATGTTTCTGTCCATGATATGTATCCTTATTTTTGTAAAATTTTAAAAATATTTTTATTTATTTGAGTGAATGAGAGAGAGAGAGGAAGAGAGAATGGGCATGCCAGAACCTCTTGACACTGCAAATGAACTCCAGGCACATGCACTTTGTGCATCTACCTTTACCATCGATATTGGGAATTCAAACTCCGGCTGGCAGGCTTTACAAGCAAGCACCTTAAACTCTTGGAGAGGGGTTGGGGAGATGCCTTAGTGGTTAAGGTGTTTGCCTGCAAAGCCAAAAGACCTAGGTTCTATTCCCCAGGACCCACATAAGCCAGATGCTCAAGAGGGCGCATGCATCTGGAGTTCGTTTGCAGTGGCTAGAGGCCCTGGTGTGCCCATCCTCTCTCTCTGCCTCTTTCTGTCTCTCAAATAAATAAACAAAAATGGAGTTTAAAAGAAAATAAAAAATAAACTATTGAAGAAATGTAGATCTAATATTTCTAGCTTATATTAGTTTAGATGGAATATAATCAGTGTATCTATAAGATATGTAAATATGGGCTGGAAGGATGGCTTAGCGGTTAAGGCACTTGCCTGCAAAGCCAAAGGACCTAGGTCCGGTTCCCCTCAGGACCAACGTAAGCCAGATGCACAGGTAGCACATGAATCTGAAGTTCATTTGCAGTGGCTGGATGCTCTGGTGTGCCCATTCTTTCTCTCTCTCTCCCTCTCTCTTTGTCTCTCTCTCTTTATAGCAAATAAATAAAAATATATTTTAAGTATTTTTAAATTTAAAATTAAAAAAAGAAATGTAAATATGCTTTTTGGACTTTCAGTGAAGCAATAGACATTGCACTTCCCTCTGAAACTGCAGCGAGGGAGATTCCTCTGATGGTAGCTAACAAAAATTCAGAAACTCTGAGCCTGACCCCTTTGGACAATATATAATTACCTTATCTCAAGAGACAGCTGCCTGTACTTAATCTTATTTGACAGAACCTACACTCATGGTTGTAAATCTCTCCCCTCTCTAAGTGCAGGCAGATTCAGACAAAAGATCATAAAAGGTATGTAAGTCCAGCACAATCTGAGTCCAGGGCCTCTGTCATTCTGGCATAGCCAGCAGAGGTATGTGTGTGAATAACAGCTCTCTCCCTCTCTCTGAAGTGGATTTTTGCCTTATTACTCTCAGTGACTCATTTAATTCCTCACATACCCACTGAGTCATCTTCCAGGCCCATAAATTTAAAATATATATTTATTTATTTGCAAGGAAAGAGAGAGAGGAGACAGAATGAACACACCAAAACCTCTGCAAATGCACTCCAGACATATCTGGCTTTACATAGGTCCTGGGAAATCAAACCCAGATCTGCAGGCTTTGCAAGAAAGTGCCTTTGGATTGGAGAGATGGTTTAGCGGTTAAGGCACATGCCTATGAAACCTAAGGACCCAGGTTCGATTCTCCAGATTCCACGTAAACCAGATGCACATGGTGGCGCATGCATCTGGAGTTGGTTTGCAGTGGCAGGAGGCCCTGGTGCACCCCCATTCTTTCTCTCTCTGTGTCTCTAATAACAAATAAAAAGAAAAAAAAAGGAAAGTGCCTTTTACAGCTGAGTCATCTTTCTAACCCCTGAATTCTTTTTCTCAAGGGGGGTGTGTGTGTGTCCATGCTCGCATGTGTAGATGTGTATTTGGGTGTACATGTGTGCACATGTGTGGAGGGCAGGGGACAACTTGAAGCTGGAGAGCTGTAAGCTCCACTGGGTGGTGCTCTTTTGGGAGTGGTAGTGAATTACCACCCCGACCATGAGACAATTCACAGGTATGGTGAGAGAGGAACATAGCAAGCTTGATTGAAACAGGACTCAGGGGCTGGAGAGCTGATTCAGCAGGTGAAGGTGCTTGCTTGCAAAGCCTGATGGTCTGGATTTGATTCCCTGTGGGAAGCCATGCTGGCTTTATCAGGCTTTGCTGTGTCAGCTACTGTGGGAAGCCTTGCTGGCTTTATCAGGCTTTGCTGTGTCAGCTTGTTTACTGCTTTTGTATCCTAATTGTCTGTGCATGAGCACATGATGTTATCCTAACATGGCTGCTCACCTATCCCGATTGGGTGATGCATAGTCAACTGATGAGACCTAAGCCAATCAGACGACACTGCACAATCATCTGACCACTAGTATATAAGCTTGGGGCTCTGTAGGGTCAGGGTCCTTCTCTCTTTCAGTCTGGAGCTCCCAATAAAGTGTGCTTGAGAAGAATCCTGTTGTTGTTGTTCTTCCTGCTGGCGGGAGGGGCGCAACAAGTGGTGCCGAAAACCCGGGAACTTGTCAACAAACGGCCAATTGAGAGGACCCCTGAGGATACTTCCGAGGGAGGATTCAGAACTCAACACACGGAGCGGCGGTACCGGTAAGTTCCCCTGGTGCTATATGATAAGTTTTGGCCTGTAACTGATCTCTAAGTAACATACATAAGGTTGCAAAATGGGACAACACCACTCCACCTTTTTGGAGCCACTTCAGGAAGTACTAACACAACGTAGACTTAAGATTTCAGATAAAACTCTTAAAGGGTTTTTGGAAGAAGTGGCTATGATAGCGCCTTGGTTTGAACTGACTGGAGGTTTAAATTTGACCTGCTGGGATAAATTAGACAGAGACATTGACCGTGAGTCAGAAACGCGAAAGTTGCGCGCAGGTACACAGCCCTTATGGCGTTTGGTGCGATCCTGTTTGGAGGACAAACATTGTGAAAAAGTGATCAGGGAAGGTCAACGCATATTAGCACATCATCAAGATAGTATGTCAGAGTCTGAAGAAAGTAAAAGGGGAAAACAAAAAAAGGTTAAAATAAAAGGAGAGCCTAGGTTTCAAATAGAACAGAATAAAAGTGCACAGAATAAAAATGAATCACAAAAGGAAGGGCCAAATTCAGGTCCTAAGTTATATCCAGATTTAATGGAACTTGCAAATTTATATATAGAAAGTTCTAGTGAATCTGAGGGAGAAGAATTAACTCCAGAGGAAGAACAGGATTTTGAGGAAGTAGAGACTGAATGTGGTCGGGAGTGTTCTAGACCCAGACAAGATGGCGTCTTTGCTTCTCCTCCAGCTTATGCTTCTATGAGTAAAAAGTGTAAACAACAAGATGGCCAACTTCCGTTTGGGGCACGTCCTTCGTCCGGATGTAGTCTGATAAAACCAGATACTTGGAAAAAGCTGGCTAGTGCTTATCCAGTCTTTGAGGATCCTAATACCAATAATAGATATCATGAAGCTATAGGATATAAGGATGTACTTGAAAATGTCTGGAAAGGCCCGGATCCAGTTATAGCCAGATCCAGGGGAGCTGTTTGTGTTTTTCCACAGGGCCAAGCTGATCCTATCTGGGTGCCAGAGCGGTTGACTCGAATCGTGCGTCATGAGACAACAAGGAATGACAACCTCCGCATTACTACTGATGATCCTGAGCCTGTTCCTGCCGATGATGATAAAGGGAATTAAGATGCAGTTTTGGGCTGTGGCCAGAACATGGCCTGTCCCTATGCCAGTTCATTCATATTCTAGTGTCTTACCTACTCTATTTTCCACATCTTGCCAAGGGGAAATGCCTTGCATCAGGGATCCTATGCAAACACCAACAATTTATAATCAAACTTCTTTTCATCTGAATGGCACTTTGTGTTTTTTCCAGGGTAATAAGAACCTAGCTCCCCCATGTATTGTATTACAAAAACAAAATCTTAGTGCTTGGCAGGACCCATTAGAAAAGTCTAAAGTTGATATGAGTATAATACTTGCAACTTTAACTCAGATTACTAAGAAAAAACAAAATGGGTCAGGAGAGGGAGGTAATGTTACAAATGTTAATATTACCACATTATTGATACAGAGTGAAGTGACTGTCCCTTCTAGACAGCCCAATCTTAAGATATATGCTAGTAATGTAAAAGGTGCTCCCTGGTGTGAACCTAATTATGCATTTCCTCCGATTTTTACTCCATGTCAGAGTTCAGATAAAATCCAGAAACAGATCTTACAGGGATTTCAAATGACCCCTCCATTAAGGCGTTACCAATTTAAAAGTAAAGGAGATGATACTCTTAGTAATAGTGCTGGTTGGCCCTGGTATAAATGGCTTCTGTCCAATGAGGCCGGTGCAATGGCAGATGTGTCAGCTTTAGCAGGATTATTGGGAACTAAACATGCATTATGGAATGTTTCAGCAGTTAGAGTTAATATAAATGATAAAATTTATATTAAAGACATAAATAAAAATCACCAATGGATTAATAGTAGCTTTAATCCAGCCTCAATTTGTGTACAAGCTCCATTCTTTTTTCTGACAACAAATGTTAGCACTAACATCTCTTTGATAGATTGTAGAAATATCACATGTTGGCTTGCAGAGTGCTGGAATGCTAGAGTTAATCTAGCTTTAATAGTAAAATTACCTACTTTTGTCCCCATTCCAGTAGAGGCGGATCCAAATACCTTTCCTTTAGTAGGACTTATTCGTCATAAAAGAGATTTTGGTATTACTGCAGCAATCATTTCCGCCATCGTCATTTCAGCTGCAGCAGCAACTACTGCTGCTATTGCCATGACATCTCAGGCCCAAACTGTGGAAGTTGTTAATAATATAGTAGAAAAGACTTCTACAGCATTAGAAACACAAGAAGCAATTAATACACACCTTCTTGCTGGTATTCATCTAGTCAATCAAAGAGTAGATTTGGTGCAGAATCAAGTAGAGGAATTATATAAAATAATACAACTTGGATGTGTGTCTCAGTATCAACATTTGTGTATTACTCCTTTGCAATTTAATTTTACTGCTTCTTTTAATCAGAGTCGCAAGCTAGCTGAATTTTTGGCAGGAAACTGGACGCGTGAAGGAGAGCAGCTATCTCGGAAGTTACTGTTCCAGATTGTACAGCTGAATGGAACTCATTTGGAGCCAATCTCTTTGGGAGATTTTACTTCTTGGTTATCTTCTGCATTTTCTTTCTTTAAGGAATGGGTGGGGGTGGCTATGTTCGGAGCAGCCCTTTTGTGTGGTATGGTGTTCTGTCTCTGGCTTATCTGTCGAATCAGACGACAACGTCACCAGGATAACATAAAGATTGTTCAGGCACTTATAGCCTTGGATCAAGGAGCATCTCCACAAGTGTGGCTGGCAAGCCTGCAAAATGGTTAGTTCCACCCTGCTTACTGTAAGGCCTTTGCACACCAAGTGACCTTGTTGTCATTGCACCTTGGAAGGCTTACATTCCTGCATGAGCAGCCTTTGCACCCTGAAGGAATTTTTCCATTGCACTCGGGAAGGTGCTGAAGCAGGCTTTTGGTCTTGGGCTCTACCCTTGATCGGACTGGCCATCATGAGGGCCGGTCCTGGATCGGGTATCCTGAGGTTCAAAACAATTTTAAAAGGGGGAACTGTGGGAAGCCATGCTGGCTTTATCAGGCTTTGCTGTGTCAGCTACTGTGGGAAGCCTTGCTGGCTTTATCAGGCTTTGCTGTGTCAGCTTGTTTACTGCTTTTGTATCCTAATTGTCTGTGCATGAGCACATGATGTTATCCTAACATGGCTGCTCACCTATCCCGATTGGGTGATGCATAGTCAACTGATGAGACCTAAGCCAATCAGACGACACTGCACAATCATCTGACCACTAGTATATAAGCTTGGGGCTCTGTAGGGTCAGGGTCCTTCTCTCTTTCAGTCTGGAGCTCCCAATAAAGTGTGCTTGAGAAGAATCCTGTTGTTGTTGTTCTTCCTGCTGGCGGGAGGGGCGCAACAATTCCCCAGTACCCATGTAAAGCCAGATGCACAAAATGGCTCATGCATCTGGAGTTCAGTTGCAGGAAGCCCTGGTGCACTCATTCTCTCTCTGTGTCTATCTGCCCCTCCCTGAAAGAAAAAGAAGAGGAAAGAAAGAAGGAAGGAAGAGAAAGAAGTCAGAAGTATACTGAAAGCAGAAACAGCAGAGTTTATTATAAGCAGGAAAGCTCCCTTAAGGATGGGAGGGAGCCCTGGAGAGCTGGGGCTCCTCTGAAGAGCAAGTTCTGAAGCATAAGGATGTTGAGACTGATTCTGTCTGCAGGGGAGGGTGTCACAGGCAGATTGATTGTCTAGTTGGGAGTTTCTCAGAAGCAACCAAAACTACTGTGTTGGGGAAGGAATGAAGCAAGCCAACACAGAAGCAGCCAACCACAACTGAAGCAAGCTGAAGCTGACTATAGCTTTTTTTAATTAGAAATTCTGTTTCTGGTTGAACAGCCCCAGCTGTCCCTAGTTAATAATATAGTTCTCACTTCTCCCTCAAACTCAAGTCTCATTCCTTCAGATTCTGTCCACCTAATTTGAGATGGATTCTCATTGTTCTGGAGTTCACCACTTAGGCTAGATTACTGGCCAGTGAACCCCAGGAATCATCTTGCTTCACCTTCCCAGTGTTGTGATTCTAAGCATGTGCTATTGCACCCAGCATTTTTACACAGGTTATGGGGATCAAACAGTCGCTTATGAGACAAGCACTTTACTGCCAGTTCTCTGAATCCCAGTGTATATTCTTTTTAAAATGTTTTTGTTTCTGTAAGAGCAAGGAACAGAGAGAAAGAGACAAGGAGACACACAGAGTTGCTGTGGGCATGCCATGGCTTATTTACTTATTTGCAAACAGAAAGAGGGATATGGAGAAGAGAGACATGGACTTCCGGTTAAGATGGCGGCGTAGGTACCACGCCAAAGCAGCCTAGGGGGGAAAAAGACCAAAAAAACTCAGCAAAATACACACTTTTACTAAAAAGTGAGGTGTATAGGAAATTGAGGCGGCAGCGGAGAAGTAGAAGAGTTATAGAGCATCCAGAGCCTGCACAGGCGGGAAAAGCGGCTCTGGCAGCTCGGCCGCAGCGCAGCAGAAAGCCACCAGACTCTTGGCTCGAGCCGCAGGAAAAGCCAGGTGCGGGCACTTCCCCTCACACCGCGCTCTCCGCAACTCGGGAAATGTGAGGGGACAGCGGCAGCGAGCAGCGGAGGAGAAGACCGCGAGGTAGAAGAACACGTGGAGCAGCGAGACAACCAGAGCAGCCGCGGCTCCCTCCCCTCCCCCACCGCCTGAACCCAGCTCCAGCGAACACAGCAGCGGCCCGGGACCGGGCCTTGCCAACTTGGGCTGACAGCGGGACCCAAGCAGGAGCAGAGTTAGGCAGCAACTTCAGCAGCTCCAGCACCGGTACCAGCGGCCCCAGCAGCAGCCGACCCAGGAGCGGCAGCGGTGGCAGATCCCGCAGCAGCGGCTTCGGGGGGAGCAGCGGCGGTGGACACAGCAGCGGCAGCTTCAGCAGCGGTGGTGGCTCCGGTGGTGGCAGCTACGGCAGCAGCAGAGGCAGCAGCAGAGGCTCGGTTTGCCCCGTAGGAAAAGCAAGTGCCCAGCTCCAGAAATCAGAACAGCAGCCCGACGACCCAGGCAGCAACTTGACTGAGACCAAAATCACCCAAGGTAACTGGGATTGCACCAGGGAAGGGTCTCACTTGGTCACAAGCTGACTTGGATCCCTCAACAGACCAGAAATCTAAACCTCTTTGTTGATAGAGGATCTGGTCATTATAATAACTACTCTTGCATACATACTCGGGGCTGTTTTTGATTGAATGTGTACAGTGTTTAGTTAAATTTTAGAATCTACCTGTATTTTATTCCACTCAGCCTGCTTGAATACTCCTATATCAGGGAAACTCAACCCCTAAGAACATCTTTGTAGATACTCTGAGAGTCTTAAGAGCCACACCTAATACCTTAAGGTCCTACCCTGAAAATATATTACATCAAATCAATTGATACAGCTAAGAATACACAGCTAGCTAGAAAATCCAAGCATTAACTTCATCCAAGATGCAAAAATATATACATTATAACACAAGAAACACTAAAAAGCAACACGATATAAATCCACCTAAAAGTATTAATGCATCAGAAATGTCCTCCAGTGAGAAAGAGTTAGAGGAAATGCCTGAGAAAGAGTTCAAAAGAATAATTATAAATATGTTCAAAGAGGTCAAAGAACACCTGAAAACAATCAAAGAGGAAATCAAAGGAATCAAAGAAGAGGCAGGACACCAATTTAATGAGAAAAAGAAGACAATAAAGACATAAATAGGGAAATAGAAATAATAAAGAAAAACCAGTCAGAATTACTAGCAATGAAGAACACAGTTAATGAAATAAAAAACTCTGTAGAAAATCTCACCAGTAGGATGGATGAGGGAGAGGACAGAATATCTAAGCTAGAAGACCAGGTGGCAGATCTAATACAGTCCAACAAAGAGAAAGACAAACTTATAGAAAAGTATGAGTGGGAATTTCAAGATATTCGGGACACTATGAAAAGATCCAATATAAGAATTCAGGGCATAGTAGAAGGAGAAGAACTCCACTCCAGAGGCATAGTAGGCATCTTCAACAAAATCATAGAGGAAAATTTCCCCCAAATTGGGAAAGAGGTGCCAATACAGATACAGGAAGCCTTTAGAACCCCAGCCAGACAAAACCCAGAAAGAACCTCTCCTCGCCATATTATAATCAAACTTCCAAACACACAAACCAAAGAAAAAATATTGAAAGCAGTTAGAGAGACATGCAAAGAGAATGGGTGGGCCACAGCCTGCGGCTGCTGCAAACAACTCCAGACATGTGCCACTTTGTGCATCTGGATTTACATGGGCACTGGGGAATTGAACCTAGATCTTAGGTTTTGCAGGCAAGTGCCTTTGCCACTGAACCCTCTCCCCAGCCCACTGGCACCACTTTGTGTATCTGACTTTATATGGGTACTAGAGAATCAAACCTAGGCTGCCAGGCTTTGTAAGAAAGCTCCTCTAACTGCTGAGCCATCTCCAGCCCTAGTGTATATTATTTATTAAAGTGTTTATATCAAGTCTGGTCTGGTAAATACTCCTGCATACTAGGCTCTCTGTACCCCACACAACACATCAAATAATCCAACTGTGGTTTAAGTTGGAGCTCTTATAACCTTACCATCTTTGGAAATACCCTCATAGAGACAGAGGTATGCATACTGATTTAGGCATCCCAGTCCAATCACACTGACAAGCTGATAAACCATCACAATAGACTAACAAATCTAATGCATGCTAGTTTTTGCCCTGTCTTGTCCCTGCGCCTCCTTATTCACTTACTAATAGCAACATGTTCTAATATCTACCTACCCAAGTGCTCTTTTCCTTTCCCCACATTCTCTTTTCTTTCATTTACATATTCACTATCAACAGGACATTTTTTCAGGAAGAACTGAGGCTAGCATCCACTTTTTAAATTATTTATTAAATGCTCATATACATTGAATTTTTAGCATATGTGCCCTGCAATACCCTCTCTAACCCCCTCAGTCCCACTGTTATTCCTTATATCGTTTTAAAAATATTTATTTATTTAGGAGAGAGAGAGAAGCATGCAGAAACAGAGAGAATGGGCACACCAGGGTCTCTAGTCACTGCAAATGAACTTCAGATGAATGTGCCACCTTGTGCATTTGGCTTATGTGTGTCCTGGGGTGCCTGCATCCTAAGGCTTCGCAGGCAGGTGCCTTAACCTTGAAGCCATCCCTCCAGCCTCCCTCTTTTATTAGCTCATTGGGTAAAGCTTCTCAAGCCCTTCCCCTGTTTTGTCGTAGAAGCAGGATTTGCTGTCAGGTGACATAGTCTCTGCCGACAGCCTGCATAACATCTTCCAGTGCAATGAAAATCAGCTGGAAGGAAGCTCCTGTTTCAACTCCAAATTGATTTCTCTGCATCCTGCAACCAATAGTTATGGTGCCTTATGCAGTAGAGCCTTTTCATTCTGGTGAGCAGCCACAAGTCATGGCAATGATCTATATTGTTTTGGGGGTCTCTGAGGCTTTCTCACCAACACAGGAAGGTGTCCCATACTGTATTTTTTCTTTGATGAGCCCAAATAAGGAGCAGTATAATCCACCTGTGCAGGGTAGCTCTATAACAAATACAGAAATCTGGTACTGAGCAGTGGGGCACCACAGTTCCAGAGAGCTACTGAGGAATGTATGGCAATGTAAAAGGACTTGCAAGGAGGCTCTGAGGCTATGACTATGGACACTAAATTGCAGTGGAGAGCCCAAGATGTTGGAGATGCCAAAACCATGGGACATCTGCCAAAGAAATCTGCAAGCATGGGAAGGAGTTTCCTTTAGAGAGAGACTACAGGTGCTACAGGTGGGAGTGCTGGAACGGCAGGACTACTGAAGCCCTTGAGTCTGAGGCAGAGCTGATTGGTCTGGGCTAGGGGCTGTCTGTAGAGTAGGGGGGAGAGAACTGATTGGATAGGCTGATAGATAGTTCAGTCAGATGCCAAACCCTGGCTCTGCTGAAACAGGTAATCATGGTGTTCCCTTTTTCTGTCCCTCTTTTGGGCCCAATCCTGACTAGTTCCCTCTGAATGGGGCACAGACAACAGACCAAAGTATGATTACACCAAAACCAGTTTTAATGAGCCAATGAGGCTTTGGGGGTTACTTAACAGAGCAGTGTGAGGGCTTGCTTACCGGAGCATGTGACTCAAAGGCAGACATATCACCTATCCAATGTGCATGAGCAGATTGTACCATCAAATATTAACCCTGGTGATGAGAGCAAGATGTGGGCAGAAATCCCAGGGCTGTGTGCAACATTGCAGCAGTTGACTGCCCTGTGCAAACCTGCCTTTATTTATTTTTTATTGTTGGGTTTTATTTTTTTTAATTTTTTTCCAAATTTTTATTAACAACTTCCATGATTATAAAAAATATCCCATAGTAATACCCTCCCTCCCCCAACTTTCCCCTTTGAAACTCCATGCTCCATCATATATAACATCATATATATATGATATGACATAGCACATCATATATAACACCTATAAGCCGGCCCCCAACAATACACTCCTTCTTGGAGGCATTAATTCCCAAATCTTCATTATCTGGGAACCTAGCATTCAGAACACCTAAGTTCATGGGGGACACGTGATTCAAACCACTACAACCATACTCCTGTAACTTTTATTACAATGTGTTTCCATGAATGTTCTTTTTTATTAGTGATTATTGTTAGTTATTGTTGTATCTAATTTATCCACTAAAATCATCATAGATAAGTAAATACAGGCAAAAAAAAGAACATGGCATATGAAGGGTTTGGTACTGGCTAAGATTTAAGGTATACAGTGCAAGTCTTAAGATCTATCTCCTGTGGATGGTGGGTAGGAGCTACTGTAGAGGGTTTCACAAACACTAGAGCTGCCCAGAGTACCACCTACATGACCTCACTGGGTTTTTATCACAACCTAACCTTATCTTTGAAGACAGGATACCTGACGATCAGAAGTTACTCTTAGGTGGGCTGACCCTATGATTGAATCTAAAATGGCTGTCAGAGGGATGAAACAACTTCTAAGTACCCATCTGTATGCATAGGATTGTGGCAGTTGGCAAAATGCTGCCATGACAAACCAGAAGCAACTACAGAAAGAACAAAACCAAGTGTCTCCTGAATTTCCAGAAAATTCTCTGTTTATTCCCAGGAAAGACATGAAAATGCCTCCTATGTATTACTTTGTTTTATATTTTGAGATGGCAGTGCTTCGCTATGAATCCCAGCCTGGCTTCAAACTCATGATCCTCCTAACTCAGTCTCCAAAGTGCTGGGGTTATAACTATGTGCCACCAGGCCCAGACTCATCCCTCCCTTTTACTGGCCCATCACTCTCCTAATATATCTTGTATTGTTAAAAATATTTTACTTGAGGACTTCCAGTTAAGATGGCGGCTTAGGTACCACACCAAAGCAGCCTGGGGGGAAAAAAGACCAAAAAAAAAAAAAAAACAGCAAAATACACACTTTTACTAAAAAGTAAGATGTATAGGAAATTGAAGCAGCAGCGGAGAAGTAGAAGAGATCCAGAGCATCCAGAGCCCGCACAGGTGGGCAAAAGCGGCCCCAGCACTCTGCCAACAGCAGAGGCAGCGCACCAGAAAGCCGCCAAACTCGGCTCCAGCCACAGGAAAAGCCAGGTGCGGGGATTTTCCACTCACACCAGCCCTCTCCGCAAATCAGAAAACGTGAAGGGAGAGCGGCAGTGAGCAACGGAGGAGCAGACCACGAGGTAGAAGAACACGTGGAACAGCAAGAGCTCCAGAGCAGCTGTGGCTCCCTCCCCTCCCCCACCACCTGAGCCCAGCACCAGCGATCAGAGCAGCAGTCCCAGGACCCAGCCACACCAACTTGGGCCAACAGCAGGACCCAGCAGCTTCGGCACCAGTAACAGAGACCCCAGCAGCAGCAGACCCAGGAGCGGCAACAGCGGCAGACCCAGCAGCAGACGCAGCAACAGCAGCTTCAGCAGCAGCAGTGGCTCCAGAAGTGGCAGCTACAGCAGCAGCAGCAACAGAGTCAGCAGCAGCGGTGGGCCCAGCAGCAGCAGCTTCAGCTGCTGACAGACCCATCAGAGGCAGCATTAGCAGCAGCAGTTCCAGCAGCGGGAGTGCTGATCTGCAGGGCCACAGTTGCCAGGCTCGGTTTGCCCCACAGGAAAAGCCAGTGCCCAGCTCCAGAAATCAGAACAGCAGCCCGATGATCAGGCAGCAACTTGACTGAAACCAAAATCATCCAAGGTAACTGGGATTGCACCAGGGAAGGGTCTCACTTGGTCACAAGCTGACTTGGATCCCTCAACAGACCAGAAATCTTAACCTCTATGTTGATAGAGGATCTGGTTATAATAATAACTACTCTGGCATATATACTTGGGGCTGTTTTTGATTGAATGTGTACAGTGTTTAGTTAACTTTTAGAATCTACCTCTACTTTATTCCACTCAGCCTACTTGAATACTCCCATAGCAAGGAAACTAAACCCCTAGGAGCACGTTTGTAGATACTCTGTGAGCATTAAGAGCCACACCTAACACCTTAAGCTCCTACCCTGAAAATATATAACATCAAATCAACTGATATAGCTAAGAATACCCAGCTAGCTAGAAAATCCAAGCATTAACTTAATCCAAGATGCAAAAATATATATATTATAACACAAGAAACACTAAAAAGCAAGACGATATAAATACACCTAAAAGTATTAATGCATCAGAAATGTCCTCCAGTGAGAACAAGTTAGAGGAAATGCCTGAGAAAGAGTTCAAAAGAATGATTATAAATATGTTCAAAGAAGTCAGAGAACAAACCAAAGGAGTCAAAGAAGAACTTAAAGAGGAAATCAAAGGAATCAAAGAAGATGCAGAACACCAATTTCATGAAATAAAGAAGGCAATAAAGACATAAATAAGGAAATAGAAATAATAAAGAAAAACCAGTCAGAATTACTAGCAATGAAGAACACAGTTAATGAAATTAAAAACTCTGTAGAAAATCTCACCAGTAGGATGGATGAAGGAGAGCACAGAATATCTAAGCTAGAAGACCAGGTGGCACATCTAATACAGCGCAACAAAGAGAAAGACAAACTTATAGAAAAGTATGAGTGGGAATTACAAGATATTCGGGACACTATGAAAAGATCAAATATAAGAATTCAGGGCATAGTAGAAGGAGAAGAATTCCACACCAAAGGCATAGTAGGTGTCTTCAACAAAATCATAGAAGAAAATTTCCCCCAAATTGGGAAAGAGGTGCCAATGCAGATACAGGAAGCCTTTAGAACCCCAGCCAGACAAAACCTGGAAAGAACCTCTCCTTGCCATATTATAATCAAGCTACCAAACCCACAAACCAAGGAAAAAATACTGAAAGCAGTTAGAGAGAAAAATCAAGTTATCTACAAAAGCAAGCCCATCAGGAATACAGCAGATTATTCAACACAAACTTTTAAAGCCAGAAGGGCTTGGAGTGATATATTCCAAGTTCTGAAAGATAACAACTGTCAACCAAGGTTACTTCATCCTGCAAAGTTATCCATTCAAATAGATGGAGAAATAAGGACATTCCATGACAAAGGCAGGTTAAAGGAGTATTTGAAGACAAAACCAGCTCTACAGAAAATACTTGATAGAATCCTCCATGCTGAAGAAAAGGAAAAGCACACATATAAGGAACCTAGAAAAAACAAGCAATCCTCAAATACTAGTTAATGCAAGAGAGCACAGGTAGAACTGGAACCACACACACAAAAAATGGCAAACATAAATACACACCTTTCAATAATATCTCTTAATATCAACGGCCTCAATGCCCCAACGAAAAGACATAGGTTTGCAGACTGGGTTAAAAAGCAGGATCCTACAATTTGTTGTCTCCAAGAAACTCACCTTTCTACAAAGGATAGACATTATCTTAAGGTGAAAGTTTGGAAGACGGTGTTTCAAGCAAATGGGCCTAGAAAACAAGCAGGGGTTGCTATCCTAATATCTGACAAGGTAGACTTTAGTCCAACGTTAGTCAAGAAAGATGAGGAAGGTCACTTTATATTGATTAAGGGCACACTCCAACAGGAGGACTTTACAATCCTAAACATATATGCATCTAACATGAGGGCTCCCAAATTCATCAAACACACACTATTAGAACTAAGGTCACAGATAACACCAAACACAGTGGTGGTTGGTGACTTTAACACCCCACTCTCATTAATTGACAGGTCATCCCGGGAAAGAATACACAGAGAGGCATCTGGACTAAATGAGGTCATAGAAGGAATGGACCTAACAGATATATACAGGACATTTCATCCAAAGGCTGCAGAATATACATTCTTTTCAGCAGCACATGGAACATTCTCTAAAATAGACCATATATTAGGACACAAAGCAAGTCTTAAAAAATTCAGGAAAATTGAAATAATTCCTTGCATTCTATCTGACCACAATGGAATTAAACTACAAATCAGTAGCAAGAAAGGCTATAGAGCATACACAAAATCATGGAAACTAAACAATATACTACTAAATGATGAATGGATCAATGAAGAAATCAAGAAGGAAATCAGAAAATTTATAGACTCAAACGATAATGAGAACACAACATATCAAAATCTCTGAGACACAGTGAAGGCAGTTCTAAGAGGTAAATTTATAGCCTAAGTGCCTATATTATGAAATTAGAAAGCTTGCAAGTAAACGACCTAATGCTTCACCTTAAAGCCTTGGAAAAAGAAGAACAAGGCAAACCAAAAATCAGTAGGCAGGAAGAAATAATAAAGATTAGGGCAGAAATTAATGAAATAGAAACCAAAAAAAAAAAAAAAAAAAATCCAAAGAATTAATGAAACAAAGAGTTGGTTCTTTGAAAGGATAAACAAGATTGATAAACCCTTAGCAAATCTGACGAATCTTCCTCTACAGTGAAAACAGCACTCAGAAATTTCTGAGAGTGAAAAAGAAACCAGTTTGGTTAAAGAAAAATAATTGTTAATTCTAAATGTCATCCTGCTGTTATATATGTTTTTCATCTTTTAACTTTTCTTCTTATATTTTTACTTAATCATAATGTGGTGAAACAATGGAAAATTACAAAGTTGGTAGGAAAGAAGGCCAGCGGTTGTTATGGCAACCCCCTTTCTGCCCAAGGACATGAGACCTGCCATTCCTGCTTGCGAAAGATAAGAACTGCATGTACTCAGTATTTTAATTTCTCCCTTGTACACCCCTCCCCACTTCCTTGTGAGAATTGCAGCTGATAAGGGCCACGTGTCTGCTTCTGGAATGCCTGCCTGCCTGCTTAGTTCCACTTTCACTGAAACTATAAATTAGAAGTACTCGTGGTGCTCAGGGCCAGAGACTTTCAGGAGTCATTCTGACTCTGGACCTCACATGAATAAATCTCTTCCACCCAATTTGGTGTCGGGTCAGTAGCTTTCTGGAGGGGCCTTTCCTTTATCATTTGGAAGCCGCCCAGGGATTCCCTCGCCAAGACTCCTGTTGGTCGGGGGTTGCTGCCTCCGGACTCCACAACCCACCAGAGGTCCCTGGAACCAGAAAGTCCTCTTCCAGGAAACCCAAAGGACCATGGCACCCTGGACTGGAGCCCCATATGGAAGAAGACAAGATCAGGACAGACATCTAGACAAAGTACGGGCCCTTGGGGTAATTAAGTTTTGGGAGCTGATGAGAGCTTGATCACCAGGTAGGAGACTGCATCGAAACCTTGGACCTGTTCCCAGGTGGCACTGGTCTCCATAATGATTCAGGTTGGAAGCCTGGGAGCTTTACCAAAGTTAGGTTAGAGCAGCAATTTAAAATGGGAATGTATAACTTCTGAGTGAGTGGTGAATGAATGTGTGAGTGGTGTGATGGTCCCACGACTCTGTGGCTACAGGATCTGACTGGACCCTACCTGCAGTTCTTCTGGAAGCTGTTTGACCTTGGGTACTCACCCATCTGCGATAGAGGGTTGACCAGGTGCAGGGTTTATACACATGGCCCTATGGTAAGGCTTCCCTCAGTCTCCTGGGGGTGGGGGGCAGGAAGGCATCTGTTTCAACAGACTCTCTCCATCCTACCCTACACACCACATGGAACTAGACACATAAAATCCTTGTTAGAAAATTCCCTGCTTCATCTCACCATGGGCTGGGCACACTCCTGATGTCGACCTGAGGCTGTCCTGCAGACCATGCTTGATCATTTCAAGCAGGGTGTTTTTTCTCTCTTTCTTTCTTCTTCTTTTTCTTTTTATATTTTTGCAACTATGGAATCAAGATGAAACCTTCTAAATTGAGGAGTGTATGTGAAATTGACTAGCCTGCCTTCCATGTCTGATGGTCATCAGACAGAACTTTGGACTTGACCCTCATTAGCAGGGTCCAATAAATTTCCATGAGAACACCAGGCCATTTGGACCATTTCCTGTACATTGACTCATGCTATATGCTGGCCAGGGACCCCTCCCCCAGGATTCCATTACCAGACCCTAGGCCTCTTCACCCAAGCAATCTTAGTGGCAAGAAGTGCCCAACCTGAACCCATAAAACGGAAGCCAGAGACTGCCTTGACACTGCCTCCCTACCTTGGGCTCCCCTCCTCTCTCCCGTCCTGTCTTGCTGGCCAATACCAGCCAGACCAGAGCATGCAGGCCTCATCTGGACCTGAGACTGCTGTGAGCTTGTGTACACACAACAGCAGAGGGTGAATTGTCACCTGCTCAGAGGGCCCGACATTGTGTCATTGTTGTGCAATGCCAGCTAACAGAACTCCCATTACTGTGCACCATGGGAGGGATACTGGCTGAAACCCAGCTTCATGCTTGGGGTGGCCACCTGTGTGGGCTACCAGTGGCACTGTTGGAAAGCTCACTGAGGTGGTGAAGCCCTGAGGGACTGCAGGACCATTGGATGGCTATGCCAGGCCAAGGACAACCAGATGACTGATTGATGTCTGGGGACTTGGGGGCCCGCACTTTGGGTAGAGCTGGGAGGGCTGGTCCCCTGGAGGAGCAGGGCATAGACAGAAGTCCTCTTCATTGCTGTCATTTCCCTTCGGCTGAGGAACACCACCCCAGTGAGACAGAGATGCTATCCAATGTCCCTGAAAGCCCTGCTTTGGATAATGCCCCACATCCCACATCCCCACAAGGGTAAAGGAGTCCTATGAGAAAACCAGTCTCCATGGAACACCTCCTTACTCCCAGTACAGAAACCAGGAACCAATGACCATCAGCACTCCCTGGTGTCACCTGTTCCTTTGCCCTCTGTATACATGAAAAAGGGGGATTTGGTCCTAACCCAGTAGCCAGGCCCATGAAATAGACTCACTGGTAGTGGTGGTCCTTCAGAACCAGAAGGGATTAATCACAGCAGAGAAAGGGGGAATATGTATGTTCCTTGCTGAAGATTGTTGCTTTCATCCCACTCAATTGGGGCTAGTAAGAGAAAATGCTAGGCATTTATTAGAAAGAATTAAGCCTAGGAGCAAGAAGAAAGGTACTTTGGACAATGTGGGGATGTTGGCTTGCACCCCTACCAGGACCCCAACAATGAGCTTACTGGGTCTGCTGTCATTTCAACCTTCTATCTAGGTTTGTTAAGAATTGAATAGAAGCAATAAAATTGCAGGTGTTATGACAAGAATACCAGTGAGTTCCCACAAGATAAGATAAAAGACATAAGGTATTATGTAGGTGAAGAGGAGGGAATGTGGCGGAACAAGAGAAAATTACAAAGTTGTGGAACACCTGCTTGCTTGGTTAGTTCCACTTTCACTGAAACTACAAGTTAGAAGTACTTGAGGTGCTTGGGGCCAGAGACTTTCAGGAGCTATCCTGACTCCAGATCTCTCATGAATAAATCTCTTCTTTTCCACCCAATTTGGTGTGAGGTTGATTTCTGGAGGGGTGTTTCCCATATCAGTAACTTCTGAGGCATGGTGAAACAAAGGAAAGGACCCTAAATAGACCATCATTTAACTCACTCACTTTTAAACTGACTTTCTTTCTTTTTTGAAAGGGTATTAACATGTAGTCCACACTGGCTTTGAACTTGTGATTCTACTGCCTTAGTCTAAGTGCTGGAATTGTCAGTGTTGACAGGCATAGAAGCAGTTTCCACACTGCCCTCCCTAACAGCCAGAGGAGTTCCCTTATCCTTTATGGACCTCTACTCTGCCACAGAAAAGAATTTCAGATGTAGAAATGAGTAGGGGTGGTGCATACCTATAATTGCAGCATTTGGGAGGTGAAAGCAGAAGAATCAAGAGTTCAAGTTAATCCTCAACTACATAGCAAGTTCAAGACAAGCCAGGGATGCATGAGAACTTGTCCATACTAGTATACAAAGAATTAGGGGCTGAAGAGATTGCTTAGTGGTTAAGGCACTTGCCTGCAAAGCCAGAGGACCTCAGTTCAATTCCCCAGGACCAATGTAAACCAGATGCATAAGGTGGCACATGCATCTGGAGTTCATTTGCAATGGCTAGAGGCCATTCTCTCTCTCTCTCTCTCTCTCTCTCTCTCTCTCTCTCTCTCCCTGTGTCTTTCTCTCCATCAAATAAATAAAAACAAAGTATTTTTTAAAAAAAGAATTAGGCTTCATTATGGTGTTTTCAAACATTTTTTTGTTTCTTTCCCCCCCCTTGAGTCCTCCCCCTCAACATAGTGTCATCTCTGCTTTCATACTACATTTCCTTTGTCCTTTCCCCTCTTCTCATCACCTTCTGTTCCCCTCATGTTGTATCCTGTCTTAAATCATAGCCCATGCTCTGTCTCAAATCACCTTATTTGTGTACATACAAACATTAAAAGTTAGAATCCATATATGACAGAGAACATGCAATTTTTTTCTTTCTGGGCTTGGGTAATCTAACAGTATACTTCTTTTCAATTCCATCTATTTTTCTGCAAATTTCCTAACTTCATTTTTCTTCTGGGCTTGGGTAATCTAACAGTATACTTCTTCTCAATTCCATCTATTTTTCTGCAAATTTCCTAACTTCATTTTTCTTTGTAGCTGAGTAAAATCTCAATCCAATTCCAATTCCAATGTCCAATTTCATTATCCAAGCATCAGATGATAGACATTGAGGTAGATTTTATTTCCTTGCTACTGTGGATAGAGGATCAATGAATGTGGATGTGCAAGTGTTTTGTGATAGGATACAGAATCCTGCAGGTATATGCCCAGGAGTCATATAGCTGGGTCAAATTGTAGTATGAAAATCTGTCTTAAACACTAGAACTTCAGGATGAAGCAGAAGTGAAGTTTTATCAAAAGACATTTTTTACCTATACTGTAAGCATGAGGGTTAATAGGAAAAGAGGCACTTGAGAAGAAAGACACCACTGAGACGAGTATGACTTGTCAGGCGCTTCACGGTCTATAGGAGTGTATGTTCTGTAGGCCTCCAAAAGTCATTCTAGGAGCACCAGAGGGGATTCATCAGGTCCCTGCACAACTTTACTCACCTTGGATGAGTTTGTAGTTTCTGTGCTGCAGCTCAGACTCCCATCAACAGAATCCAGTAGTAATTGTCAAGCTCCTCCTAACCTGGGTCTCAATTGTGGTCCCAGTTTTGACAGGTGAGGAGGAAGGCCCTTTTCAGATGGACTGGGTCTTCAGTGGGGGTCCCATCCAGTCCCAGACATGTATTTGAGCTCCCCTCTGGATTCAGACTCGCTCTTCTGCTGTGAAGAAAGCCTATGAAAGCTGCTGACAATCATCCCAAGTGGGCTAGTGAGTATAAAAGACAGTCTCCAAGAGGGACACAAGACCTTGGGGTTTCTCAGGACAGACATGCATTTGTCTCAGAATAAAGTAATTGCCTTTATTTATTTATTTTTTTTGTTTGTTTGAGGCAGAGTCTCACTCTAGCCCCAGCTAACCTCAAACTCACAGTGATCATCCTACCTCACCTCCCAAGTGCCAGGACTAAAGATGTGCACCACCTTCAATGCAGTCAGCTTTATTTCTATCTTGGCAAGCATCTTTTCTATCATATATCATTGTGATTTCTTACCAAAATTTAGTTTGGTATCAAAGCGCTGTCAACTAATATTTCGTTCAAAGCTTGTTCTTTGAGCAATAACAGGAGGTGATTTTCACTTCATTTCCATCACTTTGTGGTCCTGTCTAGCCTTATGTTTGTTAATATAGTGTTTTGGTACAAATATACTAGGTACACAAATATATTCATATTCCCTAGATTACACATAGGCATGAATAGTTTTTTTCAAGCCAGCTTTCTTATAAGTTGGTTTATAACATCAAATAACTTCTCAGAATAGAGTGAAACTTTCTGTATTAATGTGGGTCCCTGGTTCCTCAGGAGGATGTTGTGTACCAGCTCCCTGGAAGCATCCAGGCAGCTGTGGAGCAGGGTCTTGAGCGGCCATGAGTGTGATGGGAAGAAACACCTGGGAGACAGCTTCAGAGACCAGCTCATTTATTTGTCAGGGGACTGAGTTTTTAAAAACATTTGAGAGAGAGAGAGAGTGGGAAGAGGATCCTAAGGGGATTGGTGGGTTCAAAGGTAGCTTGCTGATGCCTACTTGACATATAGGGATGTTCATTCCAGCACATAGGGAGAGAGTCAGGTGATCTACGTGGTGATGGGAAGAGGTATAGGGTACGGGTTGCAGGGGGATAGGATGTGTGAAGGCCGCTGGCTGATACCACATAAGGAGTTTCCTAGGCAACTGGCCAAAGGTCACAGGCTATAAGCAAAGCCTAAGTCTTATCAGGATCTTGGGTTGGGGGCAGGGAGTGGCCTCCTGTAGCCTGGGGGCCCTTAGTCATGCCTGGAAGCTCAGGCCCATTTTAACCCCCAGTGGAACAGGGCCCTTACCTGTGCCCAACATATTAAGAAGCTCTTGAGATAACTAGAGAAGAGTAATTTATCACACACTGCAGGGATAAAAAGATGTGAGCCCATTCATGGTGCTTGTGAAGATGTCAGCTGGAAGAAGATTCTAAGAGCCAGCCTACGCAGTTACAGATGGCAGCTCTTCTATATAAAGTTCCAAGATATACCTTCAGCAGTGACTGAGGGCCATTATCTTTCTGCTTCCGTACACTGTGATGTGGGACTTCTATTTGCTATGGGTTTGTATGTATAGTTCTAGAAAACTGACATGACCAGATGGTTCCAGGCTGTGCTTTGGCTCCATTGCTATTAATCAGCTCTGTGTACCTTTGGATTGGATTCACTTTTCTAGCATGGAAACAGGCGTATCTTGAACTAGAAGTGACCTAAGAAGATGTCTAGTTCAAATCCTTTTTTTGAGTGCAAGAGATAGGTCAGCAGTTAAAAGCACTTCCTGTACAAGCATGAGGGCCTGAGAAGGCCTGAGACACTGCTAGAGTTTGGTTCCTAGGTTCCTAGGTTCCTAGGACCCTGTTGCAGTCACCTTTGTGTTGCTGGCAGAAAGCACTAAACCAAAAGCAGCTTATGGGAGGAAAGTTTATTTTGCTTACAGATTCAAGGGGATGCTCCATGATGGCAGAGGAAAATGATGGCATGAGCAGAGACTGGGCATCACCTCCTGGCCAACATCAGGTGGACATCAGCAGAAGGAGAGCGTGCAAAACACTGGAAAGGGGAAGCTGGCTATGACACCCATAAGTCCACCCCCAACAACACACTGCCTCCAAGAGGCTCTAATTCCTAAATTGCCACCAGCTCGGGACCTAGCATTCTGAACAGAAAAGTTTATGGGGGACCCCTGAATCAAAACACCACCAATCCACATAAGCAGCTGAGTATGGCATGCACATCTGTAACCACAATCCTGTGGGGAAAGGAAATGGGAGAATCACTGGAGTATGCACACACACGTGCGCTCGCGCACACACACACACACACACATACACACACACACACACAAAATGGCAATCTCGGGCTGGAGAGATGGCTTAGCGGTTAAGCGCTTGCCTGTGAAGCCTAAGGACCCTGGTTCGAGGCTCGGTTCCCCAGGTCCCACGTTAGCCAGATGCACAAGGGGGCGCACGCGTCTGGAGTTCGTATGCAGAGGCTGGAAGCCCTGGCGCGCCCATTCTCTCTCTCTCCCTCTACCTGTCTTTCTCTCTGTGTCTGTCGCTCTCAAATAAATAAATAAAAAATTAAAAAAAAAATGGCAATCTCTTGGATCAATTGATACAGGAAACTGAGGCTCATAGAACTGGCACCATAGACTAAGTGGATAATAAGTTTATTTTCATGCTAGCATGGGCTCAGGAGGATCTCTTCAAACCATGGACTGTGACTCTTGGTGGTTCAAAGCTTATGTACTTTATCTTGGACTACTCTCATTATTGTTAATTCTCAGAGCTCAGAGCCCCAGCTTAGGGCCAGAGACCTTGAGTGATAGGCAAGTTTTACCCTGTGGTATCTCTATAGAAGCACCTGAAACATTATGGCTTTTAGGTGGGAGAAGACGACATGAGGTTGGATAATTAGGTTAATAATACAGGGCTGGAGGCAAAGAAGCACTCCTATTACTGTAAGTGGAGCTAGAATAGGCAGGACCCATAGACAGATGGAATGTCCTCTATAGCCATCTGGGTGTTGGACAAACCCAGAAGTCTGACTTATTAGTCAACCTTGACAAAGGCTTAAAACAGGGGCCTATGGGTGTCCAACTTGACCCATGGGAAAAAGGCAAAGGGCTATAACACTCATAATCCTGTCCTATGTAACTATATAAAACATAGGGGAGGCAGAGTTAGGAGGATCACTGTGAGTGTGAGGAAACCCTGAAACTACATAGTGAATTCCAGGTCAGCCTGGGCTAGAGTGGGACCCTACCTTGAAAAACAAAACAAACAAAACAAAACAAAACAAAAAAACATATATGGTAATTATTTCTAGAAAATTCCAGTCCTGTGGGGCCATTACACCCAGTCTAATACCACTAGCAGGGTCATTCCCAGTCCTAGGTGGATGGGATGGCACAGTGATGAAGACCCAAAAGTGTCCCACATAGAATTCCTTAGGTTTCTTCTGTGTATAGACCAATCAGCCTCCAGGTTTTCCACTGGAGCAGGGCTGCAGATTTCTCAAGCTTCACCCATGAATAGATTGACAGCTTCCTGTACAGGTACAGAGGGTGACTCAAAGAAGATTCTCAGGGTCCCCTGTCACTGTCCACCTGGCTGACTAGTCAGGCAGTGTTCACTCTGGAGTGATGAATCCTGGCCTCTATCCCTACAACTTTGAAAGCCTCAGAAATACCATGGGCAAAACAGTCCAGGGTAACTGAGTCTCCTGACAGAACTTTCCAAAGGCTTGTTTTAGGGTCTGACTCAAGCACTCAATTTTCCCTGAACCCGGAGGAGGAGGCTGAGTGCTGGCTGCGATTCATCTGTAGCACCTTGGCAAGTCCTCGGGAGAATTCAGCTACACAGGCAGGTCC
Organism: Jaculus jaculus; assembly: GCF_020740685.1. Classification (NCBI taxonomy): domain Eukaryota; kingdom Metazoa; phylum Chordata; class Mammalia; order Rodentia; family Dipodidae; genus Jaculus; species Jaculus jaculus. The sequence goes on from NC_059103.1 coordinate 39,872,289, forward strand.
GCTGTCTGGCCTGATCGATGCAGGCATTCCATAAGTAGGTGGGATTTCAGGCAGCCAGCCTCTTGTCACTTCTTTGGCCTTTTCAGTCCTGTTGGGGAATGCTTCTATTCAGCCTGAGTAGGTGTACACAAAGACAAATATGTATTTGTATCCCCAGCTGGGAGGCAATTCAGTAAAGTCTATTTCTAAGACTACAAATGGGCTTTGCCCACTCCTTTATGTCCCTCGTGGCTGGGAGGTCCCCAGCCTGGTGCTATTGTGAGCACAGGTCTGGCGTCCGTGGGACACATTACCATATGTTGTGGGAAGCCTGGCCACATAGGAGTAGTGACTGACTAAACCCTATAATGCTGTCTTTCCCAGGTGGGTGTTCCCATGAAGCTAGCCAAGGGATAAGCGAAAGATCTGGAACAAAGAGATGTTTGCCAAGGGGGAGCCATAATTTTTTTGAGTTTTTGTGTCCTTTTCTGTCCATCAGGGCAATTATAGCATGTGGAACTTTGACACATACTCAATTTATCAACTTTATCCTATTAGGAGAACTGCAGTTCCTAGTGCTCTTAAGCAGGGGGGCCACCTAGCTACTACTGAGTGCAAATGTTTAGACAGATACGCTATGGGTTGTTGCCAGAGCCCAAAGCTTTGGGTCAGGACTCTTAGTGTCATTAATTTCTTTTCATGAACAAACTGAACTCCCGAGGGCCTCTGATAAAGCCTTCTTTAAGAGTTAAAAAATGTTATCTGTTGCTGTGGTCTCCACTTAAATGGTTCTTTTGCTCCCCTCTTTGTAGCTTTATAGTCTAGGAAAGTCTGTTCTCTGCACACAGTCTTCTCAAGCTTCACTTGCCAGGAGCCGGACATCTAATACTGTAGACGTGTGCACTTTACTTCTGCACTCCAGAAGTGTGCCAGGTCATCTCTCAAAGCGTCCCCAAATATTGTGGCAGAGTTTCTGAATCCGTGTTGCAATCAAGGGTAAGTCAGTTATTTCTTCTGGCCAGTGGCAGGATCTTCCCACTCAAAGGCAAATATGGGCTGACTTACAGGTGCCAGGCAGAGGCAGAAGGCCAGAGTTAATGTAAGAGCTTAGTATTGTAAGTCAGTGTTAGACAGGGGAGCTTATTAGTCAGAATCGTTGTTTATATTATAGAATTTTGTGATTATATTTTCTTACTGCATGTTCAAAACCGTGTAGGCAGGCAAAATTAACAATGTATTATATTTCGGTTAGCAAGGGCTCTGTAGGAGAGACTCTTAGGAACCTATGAGGTGCTCTGTGACTCTCAGTCTTGTGTCACCTGCCAGGTAAATCAAGGCCATGCTGACCAAGTGGCCCTCCCTCTTTTGGGAAGCCTGGAGGACTGATTTTCCTCTATGTGACCCTCCTATTGCAGATACATTGACTTAAAGTCCATCTCTGGGTCTCCATGTCCTCCCTGATCAAGAAGACAGGAAACTTACCAGAGGCTAGGAGCTAGCAAGTGTCCCATTGTCTTCTGTGGCCTTTTGACCTGGGAGCAGGAACCAGAATAAATTGGTTATCCTTTTTTACTCTGATATTTCCAACCAGCCTCAGCTTCTACCTGTGGTTATTAATCTGATTAGCAAAACAGATTCATTTGAAGAACTTCAGAACAGCCAGGCATGGTGGTGCACTTTTAATCCCAACACTCGGGAGGCAGAGGTAGGAAGTTCACCATTAGTTCAAGACCACCCTAAGACTACATAGTGAATTCCAGGTCAGCCTTGGCTAGAGTGAGACCCTACCTTGAAAAGCGAAAAAAAAAAAAAAAAGAAAAGAAAAGAAAAGAAAAAGAGCTGCAGAACATATCCGGTTAATAAAACAGGTCTGGTTAGAGAATGACCCATAAGTTTAAAATTATTCAGATTAACGTTTAAGTTTAGTTGTCAGGTGACAGTGTAAGTCATAACTGGAACCACAGAAAGCATACACATTTTATCCTTTAAGTATTTGTTCTAAATGCAGGCAGAACATGTTAGCAGCCCTGGAAACAATATGTTACCAATAACTTTAAATCAATTGATTTGATCTAGAAATTGTATGTTTGAAAAAGACAAGAAAGTATAAAATCTTGGAATCTGTGTTTGAAAACATCTTGGACCAGTCTATATGCCTATGTAGGTACCAATAACCTCAAAAATCTGGAAGCAGAACAACAGAGTTTAAGATCATTTCTCTTCAGTGAAGATCATTTGAACATGAGGTTGTATCCTAGAGGAGGGAACATGTCTTAAGAATCAATATATCAGCCGGGTGTGGTGGTGCACGCCTTTAATCCCAGCACGCAGGAGGCAGAGGTAGGAGAATTTGCCAAGAGTTCGAGGCCACCCTGAGACTCCATAGTGAATTCCAGGTCAGCCTGGGCTAGAGTGAGACCCTACCTCAAAGGAAAATCAAAAAAAAAAAAAAATCAATATATCTATAAGCAATAACCTTGCGATACCAGAAATGAAAAAATTACTTAACTAAAACTCTGAAACAGCTTAACAATTGGAGCAAAACCTGGTCATTATTGAACTAAATCAGCCTGACATAAAGTAATTTGGTAAGCAAGTACTTTTAACCATTGAGCCATTTTTAAGCTTAACCCAAAGCAGTATTTATGACTGCCAGAATATATGAAGCTTAGACAAACTATATTAACATTATTTGTATGTAACAGGTATTCCTGGGACATGGGAAGTTTCCTCAGTTCTCCTAAAGAACAAAGTCACAATGACTAAATCATGGTTTTAGTTATTTATTTATTTATTAGGCAGAGGGAGGGAGGCAGAGAGTGAGAATGAACATGCCAGGGCCTTTAGCCACTGCAAATGAACTCCAGATGCATCTGTCACCATGTGCATCTGGCTTACATGGGATCTGGAGAATTGAACCTGGTTCCTTAGCCTTTGAAGACAAGTATCTTAACGGCTAAGCCATTTCTCCAGCCCTAAGTCACCTTAAATTTTTTTTTATGTATTTAAGAGAGTGAAAGAGGCAGATAGAGTGAGAGAAGACGGGGCATGCCAGGGTTGCTACCCACTGCAAACGAACTCCAGGCATATGCTCCACTTTGTGCATCTGGCTTTATGTGGGTCCTGGGGAATCAAACCTGGGTCTTTTGGTTTCACAGGCAGTTACCTTAAACACTAAGCCATTCCTGTAGCCCTAGCTCACTTTTTACAAGACTTAGATGATAACCTCAGTGATAATCATCCAGCAGAACCAGAATGAACAAGCCAGGAACTATCTCAACATTACAGGGGTTTTAGACCTAACAACCTTATGATAGAAAATTAAATACCAATGAGCAATCCTTAATCTTAAGATTCAGTTTTTCCAGTAGTGAAAAGATTGACAGAAGAACACGGCCTTGGTTGATCACTCTAAAGTCAGTTTTTTTAATAACCATTATGATAAGCAGATTAATTTATGAAATAGCTAAGATAACACCATCCTGCCTAATTAAGCCTTGACTACACTTCCTGCCTACCTGGATGTCTTTCATCGACCAGCTCCCTAACTACCCCCATGGCCATGTCTGCCCTGACACACTTTCAGGGCTTCCTATGACCCCACCCATGGCCCAGATGTGTAAACCCACAATAACTCCAGGATGTATGAGAAAAACAACTGCAATCCCAAGGTTACTCTGACCAACATCTGACACTGATGTCATTATGACTTTTGTGGGCGGTTTTGCCTTTAAAAACACTGTAACCCTGAGCTTCTTCACCAAGAGTTCGTTCAGGCATGAGTTCCTCTTGGTTTCTGGCTTAATAAAAAGAACTATCACCAGGTGTGGTGGTGCATGTCTTTAATCCCAGCATTTGGCAAGCAGAGGTAGGAGGATGACTGTGAATTTGAGGGTACTCTGAGACTACATAGTGAATTCCAGGTCAGCCTGGGATAGAGTGAGACCCTACCTCAAAAAGCCAAAACCAAAAAAGGGGGGGGACCCTGAATTGGATTGAGAAGCATGGTAGTCTGTAATTCTGTCATGTGAACTATAACACATCAGTGAGGTGAAGTTTCAACATTAATATTTGAAGGCGTGGTAACATAAAAGATTGACGTATATGATTGAAAAACAAAAAATACACCATAAGAAATAATGTCACAATGTCTGTTGCTGAATGTCTTGTAAAGCAGATAAGACATTAGTAGAGTTGTCATGAACTTATAAAGTTTTTGGAGTATATTTACTGAGTCTCTATGTGTCACATGACATCTTTTAAGCCAATAGATAGAACAAAAAAAGACACTGATTGTACCCTTGAAAAAACACTTCTAGTCTATTGATGCTTTAAAATCAGCAAACTTGTTGGATCCTCTAAGGTTTTTTGTCACTCTTGTAGCCAAGGAAATCCCAGATGCTTTCTAATCCATCCTGGGAGTAGCCAGCACCAAAGGTTGGTACCACAGAGCTACTGGGTGCCATTAGGGGCTGCCTAGGGTACTTCTGGTCTCAAGACTAATTTAGTAGCAAGCCATTCTGATGTTTGGAGTATAATGATGTTTTGGTAGAGGTTTGAAGAGACTCACCATTTTTCCCAACATAAGGAAGCCTTTTGATTCAAGTGACCTTTGTTCAGAGTCAACTATATGTTTCTAAGGTTGTTTTCCCTTATTATAGAATCAGAACTACTAGAGAGGGGGATAACATGCCTTAAAGCCTTGTCTTATTTACCATGTTGGAAAACTTGTATCACTGTGCATTTTTGGTAGACTTTATGGGCCAGCCATATAATATTTGAGGGATCTCTTTATTCTTGGTTATACATTTTTCTTTGAGTGTTTATGACTAAGCAGGTAGCCAAAATTTAATCAGATATGTTTTGAAGTCACTAATGGCTCTCCAAAGGAGACTCTAGGATCTGTGAGGAGCATTATGGCTTCTCTAGCACTGGTGTTAGCTGTTAGGGTGAGGCAGTGACCTTCCTGCCTCTGTGGAACACTGGAGGAATGTTTGGTCCTCAGTTGTGACTCACCTGCTTCAGACTAGACACTGACATGTTTCTGGGATGCAATGTCCTCCCTGATCAAGAAGACAGGTGACTTACCAGAGGATCAGTTAGAAGTGTCCCATCATCTCTTGTGGCCTCATGATGTGGAAGCAGGGCCAAACTGTTGGCCTTTTCAACTGGGTGAATCCAATTGGCTTTGGCTTCTACATAGGTTATTATAACACTTAGAAGGCTGGAGAGATTGCTTAGTGGTTAAGGTGCTTGCCTTTGAAGCCTGTGGTGGTTTGTTTCAGGTGTTCCCCACAAATTTAGGTGTTCTGAATGCTTGGTTCCCAGCTGATAGAGATTTGGGAATTAATGCCTCCTGGAGGGAGTGTATTGTTGGGGGCGGGCTTATGGGTGTTATAGCCAGTGTCCCCTTGCCAGTGTTTGTCACACTCTGCTGTTGCTATTGTATACCTTAAGTTGGCCAGGGGGTGATGTCCACCTTCTGCTCATGCCATCATTTTCCCCTGCCATCGTGGAGCTTCCCCTCGAGCATGTAAGCCAAAATAAACCTCTTTTTCCCACAAGCTGCTCTTGGTTGGGTGATTTCTACCAGCAATGTGAACCTGACTGCAACAGTAAAGTGGTACTGAGGAGAGGCATTGCTTCTAGACAACAGACTGTGTGGCTTTGGCCTCTTGGAGGTGATTTTCAAGAGGAATGTGGGAGGATTTGAAACCTTGGCCTAAGAGATGCCTTGCAGTGCTGTAAGTACAGCTTGATGGACTATTCTTGTCAGAGCTGCAAGACCTGAATGCACTAAGAACTATGGACTGTGAGGTTTGGCTTATGAGGGTGAGAAAGAGCTGTGCCTGGCTTGGACTAGCAGTTTGTGTGGAAAGCTTGATGTTAAGCCTGTGTCCTGAGAAGTTGGGCAGGGTTTACTTGCATAAAAATGAACTGGTGTGAACAGAGGTATATGGCACAGAAAGAAAAATCTTTGGGTGAACTGTTGTCCATTCAGCTGCAATTAAGAGATTACAACTTTTGAGATTGGGCCAGCTGAACTGCACTGGGGCAAGAGAAAGAATGTAGACTTATAGACTCTTTTGAAGGGGTCTGAGTGCTCAGGGAGTATCCTGTTCTCCAAAGTCTGCTTTATCCGCCCCACGCCCCAGGATTAACAAATTGGCACCCTACCTGGTATTGTGGAGTATAAGAAATGCAGGAGAGAGAGGGTCACTGAGTTTGCAACATGGTCTTATGTTTTGGAAATGGCATGGGCAGTGTGAAGCAGATTTGCTGGATGCCTGCATGGAGACCCCATGGGGCCATTAGGATGAACCATGGGTTGCAGTGGAGACCCAGTGGAGATGCTGGAACCATGAGATGCCTGCCAAGGAGAGCTTCCAGCCCCAGACAAAGTTTTCCAGAACCATGAGTAGCCTAGCTGGAGGGGTGGAATTGGAACTCCAGAGACTTGTTGCTGGTTAGAATTATCTGACTTGGAGCTACAGAGTTTGATGTTTGCCATGTTTAAATCTTGTATTGGTTGAATATTTCTTTGCTATTCCCAATGCCATCTTTTGCAGTGTGAATGTTTATTCTGTGCCATTATGGGTTTTGAAGTTATTTTCTTGGTATTATGGCTCAGTTAAAAGATCTTGGACTATGGGGATGTATGAAAATCATTGGGATTAATAAAAAAAAAACTATGGGGACTTTTAAAACTGGATGAATGCATTGCATTTTACATCATGTATGGTTATCGGTTTATGGGGGCAAGAGGCAGAATGTGGTGGTTTGACTCAGGTGTCCCCCATAAACTTAGGTGTTCTGAATGCTAGATTCCCAGCTGATGGAGATTAGAGAAGTAATGCCTCCTGGAGGGAGTGTATTGTTGGAGGTAGGTTTATGGGTGTTATAGTAGGTTTCACTTTGCCAGTGTTTGGCACACTCTCCTGTACCTATTGTCCACGTTATGTGGGCCAGGGGGTGATGTCCACCTTCTTCTTATGCCATTGTTTTCCCCTGCCATCTGGGAACTTCCCATGAGCCTGTAAGCCAAAATAAACCTCTTTTTTCCACAAGCTGCTCTTGGTTGGGTGATTTCTACCAGCACTGTGAACCTGACTGCAACAAAGCCCAAGAAACCAGGTTCGATTCTCCAATACTCACATAAGCCAGATGCACAAGGTAGTGCATGCATCTGGAGTTCACTTGTAGTGCTGGAGGCCCTGGCGTACTCATTATTATCTATCTATGTATTTGCCTCTTTTTCAAAAATAAATAAATACAATATTAAAAAATACATAGAAAGGAAGCTACACCAACCTTGAAGGATGTAGTACATCTGATTAGTGAAACAGATCTATTTAAAGAATGGCACAAATGCTTTAGGTCACTTTGTCTAACTTCTAAATTTAGTTGTCCTATGGCCATATAGGCCATATATGAAGCACAGAAAGCAGGCATGTCTTATCATTTAAATATCTAATAGCTATAACATAGGCAGAACATATTATCAGTCCTGAAAACAGTATTTTTATCAACCAATCTAAATCAATTAATTTGACTTAGAAAACTGTCAGGACAAGTACGGCAGCATAAAGTCTCGGCTTCTGTTCTTGCAAACATCTTTGGTGCCAGGTGTGGTGGCACACGCCTTTAATCCCAACACTCAGGGGGCAGAGGTAGGAGGATCGCCATGAGTCCAAGGCCACCCTGAGACTACATAGTGAATTCCAGGAGGTCAGGTCAGCCAGGGCTAGAGTGAGACCCTACCTCAAAATACAAACAAAAAACAAAAGAAATAAGGTGAAAGAAAATCAGAGAAATAGCTTTTTATGTTAACCCATGTTATACTAACTGAAAACACACTTTGTAATTGTAATTTTGAAGGTCCTCTTCTATATTTGATTACTATAATAACTTAGAAATTAATCTTAAAACTAAGGAAGCTGTGGCTCAACAGAGAGCATTATATTGTATCTTAACAGTTACAAATACAGGTAAAACATATTAACATGTTTCTGTTTTGTCAATAAATCCAAATTAATCACTTTTTAAAAAGATTTGAGTCATAATAAACATCCAGAAGGCAATGCTAGGAACAGGATTAAATTCTGCTATATAAACATGTCTATTGTGGTAAGCAGGAATAAGCATAAAGCCAAAAGGACAGAAGTAAATTATTTTAAATATAGTATAACCCTGTTTAGCAATTTAATATCATCTCAAAATATATCTGAGAACAATTAATGAGCATAATTTAGTTGCACATAAAGATAGACTATATGCAACATAGAACACATGACAAGATATAGTTGGCCAGTGTTAGACATGACAAAGAATATGAAACACAACTAAAAAGATATGTAATTTTCCTATAAATTTTAGTTGTACTTTAAATTGGTGAGGACATAAATTAATTTGATATTTTTTATTTTATACAAATTCTCACTTGTGAGACAATGCTCCCATATCAACAATATAGACAATATACTTTTAAAGCCAAATTGTTATCTTGATTACTTTTTAAGCATGAAGTAATCATTTTTAAATATTTTAACTTTTTTTTATTTAAATATATTTAAATATTTTAACTATTTCTTTACTTAAGAGAGGGGGGCAGATAGACAGAGAGAGGGAGAAAAGGGGCAAACCAGAGCTTCTAGTCACTGAAAATCAACTTCAGACACATGCACCATCTCATGCAGCTGGCTTACATGGGAATCGAACCTGGGTACTTAGGCTTCGCAAGTGAGTGCCTTAAGTATCTCCAGCCCTTAAGTAATCATAAAGACAGGGCAACAGCTGCTTGTAGTTTGAATTTAAAGCTGATACTTACTTTTTTCTTTTTCCTTGAAAAGACTCTAACGTGGGAGTGGCCTGTATGCCCTCAGGAAAGGCATGGAGTCGATGAGCAGGTCTTGTTCACTTTATCTGGCACCACAACAAGCAAATTCTGTGACCACTGTTTATAACTGGTAAATGAAGGTCCACACATGGGGAGAATAGAGTCACTATATTACTATGTGGCAGCAAATGCTAGGAAAATGTTGTGATAGCCATGAGGGTGGGAGAAGATGTCCACAAGAGCTGAGACAGAATGGGGAGAGCTCAGAGACGGCTGCAAGGCAGCGGGGGTTGGAAGTTTCAGTCCTGTAGACTGTGCTGCGGAAGAGAAGGCGGGGGTGGAGAGGGTCAGGGGCTTCTGTGGCAGCTGCAGCTTCAGAGGTGGGTAGTGGCAGAGGCAGACCATGGCAGAGATGAGGGAAAGAAAAAAAGGAACAAGAAATAATGTCCATTTCAGGGAGGAAGATGTGAGTTCTGAAGGGAACTGGGTGGGGCTCTTGGAGAAGGGTAAGGAGGGGGCTTGTCTGCAGGATCAAAATCAGGAAAGGCGGGCAGTGGAGAAAGAGCACTGGGGCAGTGGTCAGCGCACAGGAAGGTGGGGGACATAACAGAAATTTATGGGTAGGGGAGAAGTCTAGAGAGAGGGGTGCATACACAAATGGAAAAAGGCTTGAAGATAAGGAAACTCAGATTCCTTGCCATTTCATCTCATGAAGTTGTCCAAGTCAGTAAGGACTCATAAACTGAAATTTCTGAATTGGGGCCAAGTGTGATTCTTATCCAGTAGGTCTTGTGGCCAAACAGGAGTAGAAACTAAGTTTGCCTTTGGGACTTCCAGGTAAGGTGGTGGCATACCAGCCACACCAAAGCAGCCTAGGGAGGGAAATAAACAGAAACACAGCAAAATATACTCTTCTACTGAAAAGTGAAAGTGTATAAGTTATTGTCAACCACAGCAGAGAAGCAGGAAAGACCAAGATCTTCCAGAAAGGAGGAAACCAGCCAGAATCCACCAAGGTGGCTGGCAGTAGCCCCAAACTGCCTGGCAGCACCGAGCTGCAGGAGCAAAATCAAGATGAGGGGATTTTCCACTCACATCAGCCTCCTTGCAAAGTCAAGAAACCTGAAGGGGAAGACAGCAGGGACCAGCTGAGCAGCTGCTGAAGGAGTTAAAAATCGGACCAGCTGAGGAGCTCCAGTACAACTCCAGGCTTCCTGCAGTCTCCTATCCCCAGACCCAACTGTCCGGACCATCATTATCCAGATAACTCATTCAGCCCTGGCCACCCAACAGCAGGAGAGATCAAGGTGGGCACTTGGCATTGGTGACATTGGGAGCCATCCCAAAAGGTAACAAGGCCTACGTATACAAAGCCAGATACATAGGCCTGCACTGGAAGTGCTAATCTCTCTTTCCATGTCAGGAAATGTTTGGTATGACACTTAATGATGTATTCTTGGTTGGCTTTACCCTTCTCAAAAAAGATGTGTTTTGGTGTTGAGTATTGTTGCCTTTGATGCTGCCTGATATTTAGGGCTTTTGTCTTTTACTTCTGTCATTATTGGGGGCAGGGACTGACTGGCCCCAGGCTGACTTAGAACCCATTTCAGACTAGAAATCTCAGCCTTCCGTGGACAGGATTAAGGGTACAGAGCAACATACCCTTAGGGACTTTGGATTTACTATCTTATCTATTTAGTTTAATCCCCACACTTGTATCAATACTCTGTGCTGATTTTGATTGAATGTTTATATTTCTCAGTTGAATTTTAGAATTTGCCAGTAACTTGCTTCACCCAGTCTACTACAGCACTTGAATAGCAGGCAATCTCAACACCTAGGGTCACTTCTGCTGTTTCTCTTGGAGTATAATAACTACACCTGGCCCCTTAAACTCCTACACTGAAGATATATAGTCAGATTTACACAGCTAACAACACTTCCACTGCAGATAATTAGAAAATCCCAGCATCAACTTAACTCAAGATGCAAAAGTCTTTACATTATAATACAAGAAACACAAAAAAAATCAAGACAATACAATCACAGTAAAAGTTATAAATCCATCAGAAATGACCTCCAGTGAGACTGCTTTAGATGAAATGCCTGACAAAGATTTCAGAAAAAAAAAAAATGATTATGTCTATGCTCACAGAAATCAAAGTAATCAAAGAAGAAAACCAACTCCTGAAGGAGAACACAGGAAACCAACTGAATGATGTAAGGAGGTCAATACAAAACATGAGTAAGAAAATAGAAAGAATGAAAAAATACAATTAGAAATACTAGAAGTGAAAAACAGAGTAAGTCTAATAGAAAACTCTGTAGGAAGTCTCACCAGTAGAATGGGTCAAGGAGAGGACAGAATACCTAAATGAGAAGACCATGTGGCAGATCTTATACAGTCCAACAAAGAGAAAGACAAACTAATAGGAAGACATGAGTGGGAATTTCAAGACATTTGGGACACTATGAAGAGATCAAACGTAAGAAATCAGGGCATAGTAGAAGGAGAAGAAATTCATTGCAAAGGCATTTTCAACAAAAAAATTCATTCCAAAGGTATTTTCAACAAACTCATAGAACTTCACCCAAGTAGGGAAAGTGATGCCAATACAGATACAGGAAGCCTATAAGTGGACTGAAGGACAAAAATCACATGATCATCTCATTAGATGCAGAAAAAGCATTTGACAAAATCCAACATCCGTTCATGATAAAAAGTCCTACAGAGACTGAGAATACAAGGAACATATCTCAACATAATAAAGGCTATTTATGACAAGCCTACAGCCAACATATTATTAAATGGGGAAAACTTGAAGCTTTTCCACTAAAATCAGGAATAAGACAAGGGTGTCCACTGTCCCCACTTTTATTTAATATAGTACTTGAAGTCTTAGCCATAGCAATAAGGCAAGAGACACACATAAAAGGGATACAAACTGGAAAGGAAGAAATCAAGTTATCGTTATTAGAAGATAACTTGATTCTATACATAAAGGACCCTAAAGACTCTATCAGCAAACTGTTTGTTGCAGTCCGGTTCGCATTGCTGGTAGAAATCACCCAACCAAGAGCAGCTTCTGGGAAAAAGAGTTTTATTTTGGCTTACAGGCTCAAGGGGAAGCTCCACGATGGCAGGGGAAAACGATGGCATGAGCAGAGGGTGGACATCACCCCCTGGCCAATATAAGGTGGACCATAGCAACAGGAGAGTGTGCCAAACACTGGCATGGGGAAACTGGCTATAAAGCCCATAAGCCCGCAAGCCCGCCCCCAACAATACACTCCCTCCAGGGGGCGTTAATTCCCAAATATCCATCAGCTGGGAACCTAGTATTCAGAACACCTAAGTTTATGGGGGACACCTGAATCAAACCACCACATTCCGCCCCTGACCCCCATAAACTGATAATCATACATGATGTAAAATGCAATGCATTCATCTCATTTTAAAAGTTCCCATCGTTTTTATCAATCACAGCAATGTTCATACATTCCCATAGTCCAAGATCTTTTAACTGAGCCATAATACCAAAAAATAACCTCAAAAAACCCAGAATGGCACAGAATAAATATTCACACTGCAATAGATGGCATTGGGCATAGCAAAGAAACATTCAACCAATATAAGATTTAAAACAACCAGGGCAAACATCAAACTCTGTAGCCTCAAGTCCAGCAACTCTAGCCAGTGACAAATCTTCAAGTCCGATAATTCTAACCAGCAACAAGTCTCTGGCATTCCAATTCCGCCCCTCCAGCTAGGCTACTCACAGTCCTGGGAAACTTCATCGGGGCCGGCAGCTCCTCCGCAGCCATCTCATGGTCCTGGCATCTCCACTGGGTCTCCACTGCAATCCACGGTTTGTCCTCATGGCCCCATGGGGTCTCTATGCAGGCAACCAGCAAACCCGCTTCACACTGCCCATAGCCATTTCCAAAACACAAGACCGTGTTGCAAACTCAATGACCCTCTTTCCAGCATTTCTTATACTCCACAATACCAGGTAGGGTGCCAATTTGTTAATCCAGGGGGGATTAAAACAGACTTTGAAGAACAGGACTCCTTGAGCACTCAGGCCCCTTCAAAAGAGTCTACATTCTTCTTGTTGCCCCAGCGCAGGTCAGCTAGCCCAGTCTCAAAGGTTGTAATCTCTCAGTTGCAGCTGAACGGGCAAGAGTTCACCCAAAGATTTTTCTTTCTGTGCCATATCCCTCTGCTCACACCAGTTCATTTCTACGCAAAGCAACCCTGCACAACTTCTCAGGACACGGGCACAAGAGCAAGCTTCTCACACAAACTGCTAGCCCAGTCCAGGCACAGCTCTTTCTCACCCTCATAAGCCAAACCTCACAGTCCATAGTTCTTACTGCCTTCAGTTCTTTCAGCTCTGACCAGGATAGACCATCAAGCTGTACTTATAGCACTGCAAAGCATCTCTTAGGCCAAGGTTTCAAATCCTCCCATAGTCCTCTTGAAAATCAGCTCCAAAAGGCCAAAGCCACACAGTCAGGTGTCTAGCAGCAATCCCACTCCTCGGTACCACTTTACTGTTGCAGTCAGGTTCACATTGCTGGTAGAAATCACCCAACCAAGAGCAGCTTCTGGGAAAAAGAGTTTTATTTTGGCTTACAGGCTCGAGGGGAAGCTCCACGATGGCAGGGGAAAACGATGGCATGAGCAGAGGGTGGACATCACCCCCTGGCCAATATAAGGTGGACCATAGCAACAGGAGAGTGTGCCAAACACTGGCATGGGGAAACTGGCTATAAAGCCCATAAGCCCGCAAGCCCGCCCCCAACAATACACTCCCTCCAGGGGGCATTAATTCCCAAATACCCATCAGCTGGGAACCTAGTATTCAGAACACCTAAGTTTATGGGGCACACCTGAATCAAACCACCACACTGTTAGAGCTGATAAACACTTATAGCCATGTAGCAGTATACAAAATAAACACACAGAAATCAGTAGCCTTCCCAAATGCTAACAACAAACACACAGAAGATGAAAACAGAGAATCACTCTCATTCACAACTGCATCAAAAAAATTAAGTACCTTGGAATAAGCTTAACCAAGGAAGTGAAGGATCTCAACAATGAAAACTTTAAAGCACTCAAGCAAGAAATTGCAGAAGTCACAAGGAAATGGAAAGACATCCCTTGTTCTTGGATTGGAAGAATCAATATTGTGAAAATGGCAATCTTACCAAAAGCAATCTACACATTTAATGCAATCCTTACCAAAATTCTAATCACATTCTTCACAGAAATAGAAAAAACAATCCAAAATTTCATTTGGAAGCCCAAAACCCCTCGAATATCTCAAACAATTTTAAGCAACAAAAATAAAGCTGGTGGTATCACCATACCTGATTTTCACCTATATTACAGAGCCATAGTAACAAAAATATCATGGTACTGGCACAAAAAAATGGACATGTAGATCAATGGAATAGAATAGAGGATTCAGATGTAAGTCTGTGCTGCTACAGCTACCTGATCTTTGACAAAAATACCAGGAATACTCATTGGAGAAAAGACAGCCTCTTCAGCAAATGGTGCTGGGAAAACTGGATATGTATCTGTAGAAGGATGAAAATGGATCCTTATCTCTCTCCATGCACAAGAATTAAGTCCAAATATATAAAAGACCTTAATATCAGACCTGAAACTCTGAAATGGCTAGAGGAAAAAATAGGAGAAACCCGTCAATATATTGGCACTGGCAAAGACTTTCTGAATATAATCCCAGTTGACCAGGAAATAAAACCACAGATCAACCAATGGGACCTCATGAAATTACAGCAAAAGACACTGTGAATATCACGAAGTTTAAAAAATGGGCTATGGAACCAAATAGAAAGTTCTCAAAAGAAGAAATACAGATTGCAAATAACCATCTTTGAAAATGTTATATGTCATGACACATCTACCTCAACAAGGAGGGGCCAAGGAGAGGGGGTAGGTCACAGATGAGCCTAGTAAGGGTACCAAACTGACTGTATTTGTTGAGTACAAAACTAATTAATAAAAAAAATTTTTAAAATGTTCTACATCACTAGCCATCAGGGAAATACAAATTAAAAATACTTTGAGATTCCATCTCACTCCTGTCAGAATGGCTACCATCATGAAAACAAATGACAATAAATGCTGACAAGGATGCCAAAAAAGAGGAACCTTTCTACACTGTTGGTGGGAATGGTGCAGCCATTATGGAAATGAGTGTGGAGGGTTCTTGGGGACTGATAAAAATAGATTTATCGTATGACCCAGCTATACCACTCCTAGGCATATATCCTAAGGACTCATCTCACTACCTTAAAGATACTTGCTCAACCATGTTTATTGCCACTGTATTCACAATAGCTAGGAAATGGAACCAGCCTAGACACCCCTCAACTGATGAGTGGATAATGAAGATGTGGCACATTTATACAGTGGAGTTCTCAGTGGTAAAGAAAAATAAAGTTATGAAATTTGCAGGAAATGGATGGATCTGGAAAGGATTATACTAAGTGAGGTAACCCCAGTTTGGAAAGCCAAACATCACATGTTCTCTCTCATATGTGGATCTTATCTACAAATTATTGAACTTCTATGTGATTAGGAATAAAACTTAGTAGCAGAGGCCAATAAACTAGAAAGGGGATATAATGGAAATAGAAAGGGAGGGGGGGAACTTAAGAGGATGGTATTGAATATACGTAAATAGAAGAACAGATTAATGGGTGCGGAAAGACCTAAGTGTGGTCAGGGGAAGAGATTGAGTATAGGGAAGGTGGGGGAAGGCTAATCAAAATCTAAGAGGGTATGAATAAGTCATATGGTGTTACAGTCAGGTTTGCATTGCTATCAGGAAACACTTGACCAAGAGCAGTTTGTGAGGGAAAGGGGGGGTTATTTTGGCTTACTGGCTCGAGGGGAAGCTCCATGATGGCAGGGGGAAATGGTGGCATATGCAGAGGGTGGACATCACCCTGGCCTACATAAGGTGGACCGTAGCAACAGGAGAGTGTGTGCCAAACACTGGCAAGGGGAAACTTGCTATAGCACCCGTAAGCCTGCCCCCAACAATACACTGCTTCCAGGAGGCTTTAATTTCCAGTTGCCACCAGCTGGGGAACATAGCATCCAGAACACCTAAGTTTATGGGGTCACCTGAATCAAACCACCACATGTGGAAACGTATTTTTTTTGGACAATGGAACACTCAGGAGCCATAGATTGTTACTAGAAAATTTTTGGTGTCAGGGATGGGATACCTTCCAGTGCATTGTTGGCCAGGGAGGTCCCTGATGCTCCAAAAACATTATAGGCCATTGCCGAGGCCCTTGGTTTCCCACAAGGAATAGATGGTAAGACTCTATTGCTGAAGACTCCACATGCTTGGGCTACAAGGTCACTGAGAAATCCTGCTGGAACTGAGCTGAAAGCCTCCTCCATGTAGACCAACTGATAGAAAGCTGGAAAAAGCTACGCTGCATGCAGTTCAATGGGAAAGAGAGAAATCACCAGTGGAAACACTCAACAGTGGACACTACAGCCTTCAATTTGACCAGCCAGGCCAAATGAGCCAACAGGTGCAATAGTGGCATGTCTGTTATGGGGGAAACTAACCACACTCTAATTGGACTGGAGGTCCACTCCATAGGAGGGCCTACATGCCTGATACTAAAACCTATGACAGGGATAGTCATGAGCCCTACGGGTGTAACATCTGTTGATATCTGGCTAAATACATAGACCATGATGACCAACTGCCCAGTAAGCACTTCTCTTAATGTTAACACCCATATATTAATGCTACTTTCACTTTTGGTTAGAGAAGCTTCTCTTTTCAAATGGCAGTGACCTTGGGATGACTCAGAAGGCACCATGGTGCTGAGAAGAAGTGACAGAGGAGTGCTCAGCACTGAAATATCTCTATCACACCTTCCAAGGCTCAGGGTCCATTGTGGAAAGGTGGCAGAAAGAATGTAAGAGCCAAAGGAAGGGTAGGACTCCTTACAACGTGCTCCTCCAGACACAATGGCCTGTATATCCCTGACTTTGCAGTGCCTGAAACTACCTACACAAGACCATCATAACAGGAGGAACAGATGAAATAAGAGAGATTGGGGGGGGGGGGATATGATGGAAAGTGGACTTTCAAAGGGGAAAGTGGGGGAAAGAAGTGAATTACTGTGGGTTATTATCCATAATTATGGAAGTTGTCAATAAAACAATAAATTTTAAAAGTTTGGCTTTGGACTGGAGAGATGGCTTAGCCATTAAGGTGTTTGCCTGCGAAATCTAAGGACATAGGTTTGATTCCCTAATACCCATGTAAGCCAGATATTCAAGGTGGCACATGTGTCTGGGTTTGTTTGCAGTGGCTAAAGTCCCTCGTAGACCCATTATCTATCTGTCTGTCTGTCTGTCTGTCTGTCTATCTATCTATCTATCTATCTATTCCTTCTTTCTCTCTCAAACAAATAAATAAAATATTTTTTTAAGCTTGCCTTAAAGGTCAGTCAGATCTAATGATTTTAGATTTGATTTTAGACAACCCAAGATAGTGTCCTTGGGTATAGAGAGCTTAGAGTCCATTTTACAGATTGGTAATGCATAGGGCTAGATTCTGGTAGCAAGTTGTCACTTGATACCAAAATAGATTTGGAATGAAGGTTTAGAACTAGAACAGAGATCCTAGGAATAGGGAAGTTTGTCCCCAATCTTCACCCTCTGGGAGCAAGAGCTGGAGACAATAGAACTGAAGGACCCCTGGGGTCTTGGAGAATAGCCGTCTAGGGCGCCTCTAAACTGTGCCTGAGGGCTGGAGAGATGGCTTAGCGGTTAAGCGCTTGCCTGTGAAGCCTAAGGACCCTGGTTCGAGGCTCGGTTCCCCAGGTCCCACGTTAGCCAGATGCACAAGGGGGCGCACGCATCTGGAGTTCGTTTGCAGAGGCTGGAGGCCCTGGCGTGCCCATTCTCTCTCTCTTTCTCTCTCTCTCTCTCTCTCTCTCTCTCTCTCTGCCTCTTTCTCTGTCTGTTGCTCTCAAATAAATAAAGAAAAATAAACAAAAACAATTTTATTTTTTTTAAAATTATTTATTTATTTATTTGAGAGCGACAGACACAGAGAGAAAGACAGATAGAGGGAGAGAGAGAGAATGGGCGCGCCAGGGCTTCCAGCCTCTGCAAACGAACTCCAGACGCGTGCGCCCCCTTGTGCATCTGGCTAACGTGGGACCTGGGGAACCAAGCCTCGAACCGGGGTCCTTAGGCTTCACAGGCAAGCGCTTAACCGCTAAGCCATCTCTCCAGCCCAAAAAACAATTTTAAACTGTGCCTGAGCCTTACCTTCAGAGCATTTGGTGAGGAGTTAGATGAATGGGAAAATCAACTGACAAGAGGTCTCTCTGCTGGAGGTCGGAAGGAATAGGAAAGTGACAATAAAGATAACAGAACAGAACTTGCACTGCTTACAAAGACAAAGTCTACAAAACCAGAGGCCTCAGGTCATGTGCATGCAACCGTTTAGTCCTTGTAGTAAGCATGAACAACATTTGAGCTTTCACACTGTGTGAAAGAGGGGAGGGAGAACAAGGAAGGCGAGAGAGTCAGAGGAAAGTTTGGCCCTGTGGACTACCCTGAAAAGGGCCATCAAAGGTCTGGCTAAGCTCTCAAGGGATTTTGGATGTTCAACAGTGAGTTGCCCTGAGTTGCACTCAGTCCAGTGGGCCAAGAGGTAGGGGAAAAAGTCTTCCAGAGGGAACCAGACGTCAGCACCAGTTGTTGGAACTCAGGATTGACTAGAGCGACATGAAAAATAAAGGAGAGAAAAAACCAACCTTCAACAGCAGTAGATTGTCTTTTATTAGAGCAAAGGACAACAGGGCGGGTTCCCCTGGGGTGGGAACTGTTGGAATGTGGCAGAGCTGGGGAATTTAAAGAGGGTGAGTTGGAATGGAGGTGAAGTTCAAAGGTTTGGTCTTTCTGCCTGCTGAGTGAAGGTGAAGAAGGGGGAAGATGACCACCTGCTGGGTTGTTTGCCTCCTGCTTAGGCCAGGGATGGAGTGAGCAGATGGGAGGGAGGGTAAGGCCACTTCTTTTCCCCAATGGATCAGCCTGCTAATCATGGTTCTGGAGGCCAGACCTGGATATCTTTGAATTATGGACCTGTTTTTAGAGCCATGGTCTCTGTAACAGATGTTCCTTATGATGCTATGGCCCAGGGAAGTCTGTGGTCCACAGGAATTTTCTGCTTCTACCAATGTCAGTTTGCTCAGTGGCTTATTAGCTCTTCAAACACATTTTTTTTAAGTATGAAAACAGGTTAGAACAGTATTAGAAATTTTCTGACAAATTCAGTATTGAGTACTTCTGAATTTAAGCATAAATCTTCAGGCTGTCCCATAGAACCACAGAGAGATAGAGTAAACTTTAAACCATTATTATAAGTTTCTTATAAGGGGCCCCCATCTGTCTTCAGCAGCTTGGAACTCATCCACCACCATCCTGGGACCAACACCCTGAGATTCTCTATGCCCATAGCACCCCTTCCCCCCAGTTTTATAAGCAGGGAAGCCCCAGAAGCAGAGCCAGGAGAAACCATGGAAAATTACAAAGTTGTTAGGAAAAAAGGCCCAAGGCCATTATGTCAGTCCATAGTCAACCCCCTTCTTGCCCAAGGACATGTGGCCAACCAGTTCTGCTTGTAAAACGTAAGAACTAGATGATTGCCATGACTCAATTTGGAAATGTCCCCTTTGTACACCCCTCCCAACTTACTTGTGCTGACTGCAGTTGCTAATCGTCATGTGTCTGCCTCTGGAACATTCACCTCCTTGCTTTCGCATTTCCCTAGAACTATAAATTGAAAGTACATGCGGAGTTCGGGCCAGAGTCTTTCGGGGGCTATCTTGGCTCTGGTCTGCCATTGTGAATAAATCTCTTTTCCACAAAATTTGGTGTCAGGTCAATTTCTGGAGGAGCATCTCCTGCATCGTTTGGAGGCTGCAGTGAGATCCCCTCCCCAACTCCCCCCTTTTGGTCAAGGGGCTGCCCCTTCCAGGCTTGGCAGCCCACCAGAGGTCCCTGGAACCAGGAAGTGTGCACCTCTGATGGTATTCCGGGGACCCCTTCCAGGCAGCCTAGGAAGACTGTGGTGCTCTGGACCAGACTTGGGGTGGAAGCAGATACGAGTAGGGCTGACATCTGGACAAGGTAAAACCCCGGGGTAGCTAGGTACTGGGAGCCAGCGCAGGCTTGATCACCCCACAGAGGACTGCATCGGAAGCCTCCAAGTTGAACGGAGATGGCACTGGTCCCCGTAACAGGTCAGGGAGAACAGGAATTTGAAATGGGAAGCCATCTTCTATCTGCCTCTTTCTCTCTCTGTCTGTCACTCTCAAATAAATAAATAAAAATAAACAAACAAAAAAAACGGGCTGGAGAGATGGCTTAGCGGTTAAGCACTTGCCTGTGAAGCCTAAGGACTCTGGTTCAAGACTCGATTCCCCAGGACCTACATTAGCCAGATGCACAAGGGGGTGCACGCGTCTGGAGTTCGTTTGCAGTGGCTGGAGGCCCTGGCATTCCCATTCTCCCTCCCTCCTTCCCTCCCTCTCTCTCTCTCTCTCTCTCTCTGCCTCTTTCTCTGTCACTCTCAACTAAATAAACAAAAAAATTAAAATGGGAATGTATAACTTCTGAGTGAATGGTGAATGAATGTGTGAATGACTGTAATGTCCCCATGGCCCTATGGCTACAGGATCTGATTAGGCCCTAACATGTAGTTCCCTTGGAAGCTTCTTTACCTTTGTGGGCACTTACACCTCCATAATAGAGGGGTTGACCAGGCACCAAGTTTACATACATGGCCCTATGGTAAGGCTTCCTTAGGTTCTCTCCAGGGGTCCGGCCAGGGGGCATCTGCTTGAGGGAGAGACTCATTCTCTCCATCCCATCCTACACAACACACAGGGTTAGGAACATATAAAATTCCTGCTAGGAAATCACAGTCCCATGTTTCATTCCACCATGGGCTCCATACACTCCTAGGGTCGTCCTTGGTCTGTCCTACAGACCATGCTTGATCATTTCAAGTGAGGTTTTTCTGGTGACTGTGAAATCAAGATGAAACCTTCTAAATTGAGGACCCTATGTGACATTGACTGGCCCGAGGTCCATGTCAAATGGTCATCAGATGGAACTTTGGACTTGACCCTCTTTAATAGGGTCTGAGAAGTTTGCATGGGAATGCCAGGCCATCTGGACCATTTCTTGCACAACTCATGGTATCTGCTGGTCAGGGACCCATCAAGATGGCTCCATTACTCAACCCCAGGCCCATAGCCCCAAGTTATCTTAGTTGCAAGAACCACTGAACCTGAACCCACAAAACCAAAACTGGTGCCACACCTGGCCATGACAGAAGAAGACACTACTTCTTCCCTACCAGCCACAGTTCCCAGAGCCCATGCTGAACAGCCCTCTCCTGCCAACCACCTGGCTGAGGCTCCTCTTAACTCTATCCTTGATGACCCAACTTTACCAATGGTACCAACCCCGACTCTCTAACGAATGGTCTTGCTAGACTTGGTAACTACATGGAGCTGCTCCCCTTCTCCAGTGGACTAAAATTCAGAGAAGAACCCATGCCCCTCTGCCCATTGCAGGAGACGCCAGGCCACCCCTCCTACAGGAGGATGGCAGATACATCACCAGGTCAGCAATTCTCATCTATCAGCCCTTCACCACCACTGACCTCTTAAACTGGCAGCAGCACACCCCACCCTACTCTGAGAAGCCCGGGGCCATGATAGACTTGCTGTTCCCCATTATGGAGGCCCACAGGCCAATCTGAGATGACTGCTGCCAGCATATCATCATACTCTTTGACTCAAGAAAGGCTGTGGGTCCTCCAGGCAGCGAGAACATGGCGATCACACAGGCTTCAGCTGGGACAATGAACCCAGAGGGCTTTGCAAACGAGGCCCTGCCTAATATCTGGCCAGACTGAGACCCAAATACATATGCAGGGGCCCCATCTCTCAACCAGGTGAGACAAGCTATTATTGAAGGATCTAGGGCAGGAGCACACAGTGCCATCGACCTAATGGGAGTTAGTGAAGTGATCCAGGGAGAACAAGAACCCACTAGTGAATTTTATGAGAGAATCTGTGATGCATATCACACATATACCCCATTTTATCCAGAGGTTCTTGAAGGCTGGTCAATGGTGAACACAGCCTTCATAACTCTGTCAGCCTATGATGTGAGATACAAATTGCAATGGCTGGAAGGATTTGCAGGAAAGAACATAAGTGAACTTCTTGAAATCATTTCCAAGGTAGTTGCCAACAGAAGGGCTACTGCCAAAAAGGAAAAGGATAGACCAGATGAGAGGAGAGCTTGAGTACTCACAGTTGACATGAAGGAGGCTATGGACCCTCATAGATTCAGGACAGAGACAAAGGGAGGAACGCAATGCCCTCCTCCCTTAGACAAAGACCAATGTGCTTACTGCGAGAATAGAGGGCATTGGGAGAATGAGTGCTTGGAATAGGGGGAAGGAAGGAGGGAGTATGCCCAGGAAAAGACCTCTGGAGAAAGATACATTCAAACCTGTAATAGTCACAGCTTCTAATCAGGTGCAGGCCCCTAACATCAATAGCCCTAATTGGGACTCTGAATTGGACTGATGACTGGGCTTGATTGTGATTCCTGTCTGTGCTCGAGGCACTGGGACCTCTACTAGGGAGAGCCTGCCTAAACTGGGCACTACAGTGACCATGGACTTGGGCCCTGTGACCAACCCTGGCCTGCCTGTGTTGATGCTGGAAGTTCACCCAGAAGAGGAGTGGAGGCTTCACCAGGAGGCACCAACAAAGGAAAAGACTAAGGCACCACAAATATTAACTGGCACCTGGAGAGTTTACCCCAGGTCTGGGACATAAAAGGAAGAATTGGCCTTGCCAGGGGCCACCCACGAGTGGTGGTGGCACTAAAACCAGGTGCCACCCTGGTGAGGCAAAGACAGTATCTGGTTTCACTGGAAGCCTGGCTTGGGATAGGTTCCCACATCAAAAGATTCAAAGATGAGGGGGTCCTGCCAGAAATCCAATCTCCATGGAACCCTCCCTTACTGCCAGTAAAGAAGACAAGAACCAGTGATTATCAGCCAACCCAAGACCTCCATAGGGTCAATGATGCCTTTGAGATCCTGCACCCCATGATCCCCAGTCCATACACCTGGTTGACTCTGATGCCCCAAATGAGCACTATCTTCATGTGCCTGGACCTGAAGGATGCCTTATTCTGCCTAAGGCTAGCAGAAATAAGCCAATCCCTGTTCACCTTTGAGTGAGAGGACCCAGAGGTGGGTTCAAAGGGGCAATTGAGGTGGACTTGTCTGCCTTAAGGGTTCAAAAACTCTCCAACCCTTTTTGGAGAGTCAGTACCAAAGGACTTGGAAGCCTGCTGACCCACTGGGTGCACCATCTTGCAGTATGTTATGATGTACTGGTACAACCCCCACAAAAATGGTTTGTGAGAAGGGCACTGCAGAGTGGCTGCATTTCCTACAAAAGGCTGGATACAAGATCTCTAAGAAGAAGGCTTGGATCTTTCGGGAGGAAGTCATCTACTTGGGCTATCACCTCAACCGGGGACAGAGGAAGCTAAGGGAAGGATGAAAATGAGTGATCATCCAGTACCCCCATCCCCAAACTAAGAGACAACTCAGGGAGTTCCTAGGAGCAGTGGGGTTTTGCTGCCTCTGGACCCCAGAATTCTCCATCATCACTAAGCCTCTCCACAATGCCCTCCATGGGCCCACCAAGGGCCCACTAAAGTGGGAAAAGAAGGAAGAGGATGCTTTTGACCAACCCAAAAAAGATAAGTGAGACTCCTGCATTGGAACTCCCAGATGTCAGCCTCTCCTTTGCCCTCTATGGACATGAAAAAGGGGGAGTTGGTGTAGGGGTACTAACCCAGTGGCTAGGCCCATGGTATAGACCAGCAGAATACTTTTCCAAAAGACCAGACCCGGTGGCCTCTGGATGGCCCCCTTGCCTCCAGGAACTGGTTGCCATGGTCAACTTTTTACTGATGGGCGCTGAAGTCTGCAATAGGGAGTACTGTGCTGGGTATGCAGTGACTACTGTGGAAAAGGCCAGCTTTCCAGTGACTGGTCTGCCCAAAAAGCTGAGCTCCATGCACTTACAGGAGCACTTTCCCTCATGGAAAACACTGCCTTCGGTATGCTTTCACCACCCTGAACATCCATGGAACAATATACTTTTTAATATTTGTTTTTACTTATTTGAGAGAGAGAGAGAATGGGCACACCAGGGCTCCCACCCACTGCAAACAAACTCCAGACGCATGTGCCGCCTTGTGCATCTGGCTTACATGGGCCCTGGGGAATTGAACCGAGGTCCTTTGGCTTTACAGTCAAGTGCCTTAACTGCTAAGCCATTCCTCCAACTCCATGGAGCAATATATTGAGAGAGGGGACTGCTCACCTCAGGGGGCAATGAAATCAGACAGTGACTAAATCCCCCAACTCTCCGAAGCTGTCTGGGCCCCTCAGGCCATAGCAGTGGCGCACTGTCAAGCTCACACAAGGAACCAGGACCTGGTAAGTCAGGGAAACCAGCTGGCAGGCCAGGCAGCCAGACAAGCAGCTCTCCATGAAGACATTGCCCTGCGGACCACTGCCTCTGGGAAGGTTTGCTTCATGCTCCCAGCGCTCCCAGAGCAGCCCGAATACAATCCAAATGAAAGAAAAGAGGCAAAGGATCAAGGAGAAACAGAGAATTGGGAGGGGCTAATAGTCCCAAGGCACCCAGCCTTGTCCAGCAGGCCCATGAAGTGACTCATGGGAAAGATGGTCTTACAAGACCTGTTGCAGAGATACTTGGTGGCCCTGAGCTGGGTAGTGTTAGCGCAGCAAGCCAGCAGAGCCTGCCTGAGGTGTGTACAAAATAACCCCAAGTAGGGGCCCTGGGCCCCCTTGTTGCCACAAAGACAAGAATCCTATCCGTTTGAGCATCTAGAAGTGGACTTCCTGGACATCCAGCCCCGTAAAGGATATCCGTGCTTGGTAATTATAGTCTGTACCCTTTCAGGCCGGGTAGACGCCTTCCCCACTCATACAGGAAAGGCCCAAGAGCTGTCCCATGTCCTGGCCGGAGAAATCATTCCACACTTTGGGATCCCAATGAGTGTCAAATCAGACAATGGCTCAGCTTTTGTCACCAACATTGTTCAGGTGCTCAAAGTGATGGGACTAACCTGGAAGCTGCTCATGCGTACCACCCCCAATCCTCAGGTCTGGTTGAGAGGATGAATGGGGCCTTGAGGACGGCAATGGTCAAGTCCTACCAGGAACAGGCCTTCCTTGGCCAGAAATTCTGCAGATTTTACTGTTGAATGTGATATGCACCCCACGAATGTGTATTTTTCCCCTTTTGAAATTCTGTTCAGGTGCCCTCCACTGCTGCTCCTGGGAGACTCCAGGGACCTCCAGGAGTATGGACAAGCTCACCTCCAGCGGTTCTTAAAAGACTTAGTCAACACTGCAAAGGAAATTGCTGTTCATCTAAATCCACCCGCTCCCCTCACAACCCTCACCCCCACCCCCACATTTGTAGAGCCCAGGAGACTGGGTCTGTGGAAAGATCCCAGTCCAGGGAAGCTTATGCCCCAGGCGGGAGGGGCAAACAAAGTTATGCTAACCACTCCCTGCTCTTAAAGTTGCAGATGTCAAGCCGTGGATCCACTACACCCATGAGAAGGCAGCCATGCAGCCGGAGCAGACTTGGATGGCAGTTGCAGAACCCTGAACTCTGCTGGTGCTAAAGCTCTCCAAGAATAAGAACCAAGATGGGGACCCTACCTGCACCCCGGATTCTGGCAATGGTAATGTTAGGACCTTGTTAGGTCTGCCAGGCAGAGCACAGTCTGATATGGACTGCAGATCTTGAGCAAAGAGGCTGGTTGGCACCTTCTAGGTGTCCCCAGGGCTGTTCCTAGCTACAACCCAGCTCCACAGTGAAAGGGCACAAGGGGCCAGCCTGATCTGCCGACAGGGCACACAGGGGTTTCCTGGGCCAAGTGCACCAAGCTGATACAGGAAACTGAGACTCACAGAACTGGCACCAGAGACAGTGGAGAATCAGTTGATTTTCATGCCAGCATGGGCCCAGGGGACTCTCTTCCAAAGCCTGGACCTGGTGGTTCAGAGCTTATATACATTATCTTGGATTACTCTTATTGTTGTTCATTCTCAAAGCTCAGAGACCAAGCCTAGTGCTGGAGAACTTGAGTATGTGATAGGCAAGTTTTACAGAAACAGAAACAAATAGTTAGCAGATGCCTGCAGCTTTGCTGTGGAAATAAAAGGAAACATGAGATGACTTACAATACAGATTAGAAGCTGCAGTACAGATCATGGCCTTGAAACAATTGAAAAAAAAAAACAAACATTACAGTTTACATCTCACAGTAAGCGACTCCAGGTCAAGACAAGACCAGGAGGAAGAACAATGGCAGGGGAAACCTGGATATTGATCTCTGGCCACAGGCAATCACAGGGAGTGCTGCCTATATACATACATGTGCACGTGCACTGCCGGACACACCCACACCACCACCACCTCCACCACACAGACAAAACTAAATGACAAAACTAAATGACAGGTGAGAAATCATCCTGGGTTTGCTTCTCCCGTAAGAGCCCAAGATGAGGATGCAGGCATACCTAAGTAATTTGGTAGGAGATCCATGAAGCAGGGCACCGTGGGAGGAAGAGTGAGGGGTGGGGTGGTCACCTCGGCAGGTGGCCGAGTCTCATTGCCCTTGGGGTTCTTCTGAAGGGTCCTCTAGGAAGCCTATCGGGGGCTGGGGCATATTCTTTGACCAGCAGACATGAAGCCCTGGGTTTGAGCCCCAGCACTGCCCTTTGTGCTGTTACATGCCTATGATTTAAGCACGAAGGAGATGTAGCTAGGGAGCTAAGAAGTTCAAGATCATCCTCAGCTACATAGTAGGTTTGAGGCCCCATGTCTCAAACAAACAAACAAAAGCAAAACGAGTAAACAAAAACCCCTAGGACCCTAGAAAACCTGTCAGATGTGTGGTACACAGTGTAGTAGTGAGGGCATTTATCCTTTCTGGTTCGGGCTCCCCACTTTCCAGGTGGAGAGGTAAAGAGGTCATGGGGAGAGGGGCGAGGCAAAGAGGTCATGGGGAGAGGGGCGAGGCAATACAGGAGAGTGATGCATGGCACGTGTTTGATGTGTGAAGGGTTAATAAGTCACTGGGGCAAACTGACCTCAGCGGGGGCCTAGAAACAAAAAAAAAATTCCTGTGGACCATAAAGGACCTCCTTGGACCTCAGTGTGATAAGAACATCTGTCATTCAGAGACCACTGCCCTGAGAAGAGAAAAACAGGTCGTAACTCAGAGATATGCCTGACCTCCGAGCCACAATTACCAGGCTGGTGTACTTGGGAAACCAGTCAGTAGAAGAAATGGCCTTGTTCCCATCTCATCTTCCCTATTCTGCGCTCCCATTTTCTCTTTCCATCTCTGGCCTAACCAAAACATTCAAATGGAGGAATGGTGTGAAAAAAGTTTTTTGTTTAACTTTACCCCTGTTCCTGCCCTTGGCTTTCCCACCCCCGGCCCTTTAAAATGCCCAGCTTTGCTATACCAGGTCCGTCCATCTCTACCCATGGGGAACTGTTGTCCTTCGCTGCCCTTTGCTCTGAATAAAGAACAGCCCATCACGGCGGAGGGCGGTTTCTCTGTCTTCATTTTCACATTGCCTCAGTTGGCCCCAGTCGTAATTCTAGTCCAACAAGGTGGCCTTCATAATCCTACAAACGACCACCTAACCCCAGCAGCACTGAAATGTATGGGCAACGGTAAGCTAGTGTTGTGGCAAGACCCCTGACCAGGAGCCAAGTCCCCCGGTCACCCAGGAGTCACTCAGGAGTCACCCAGAGAACCGCCACAGAAGCCGAGACACTTGAATGTAAAAGCAACAGTTTTCTTTATTGCAAGCTAGGCCTGGGCTCCTGCCCCACAGTCCAGCACAGTGGTAGTGAGGAAGAGAGCCCCGACCTACTAAAAGAAGGGGTTTATAAAGGGAAAAGAGCGGGAAGGGGACCATGGGGTTACATCACAATGCATCTTTTAAAATGATTGGTTCTAAGAAGATGCGCGTGGGAATATTTCTAGTTGCTTATCTCTGGTCAGTAGACCGTTTGCAGAACCTATCTTCCGCAAGACACCGGAGTCCCCCTGCAGCTAAGTATTTCTGGAATGTCCTGTTGAGCAAGCAAGCATGGATTACAGAAGTAAAGGTCAGCACATTAGTCAACTAGTTCCTTATCTGAGCCAAGCCTGGGCTTTCCTTTTATTCACAATGATTCGTTCCAAAATGGCAGTACCATTGTTTAATTACTTACATGTTATTTCTTTTTGGTCTCTCACTAGGACATAGGATGGAACAGGTAAAAGGATCCCTGGCATGGCCAGCAGTGAGGGAGCAGCACACCCCACGGTGTCCAGCAGCCATCCTTGGAGGTTGTGACACGTAAATGCTGCTCCAGGCTCAGCACTGGAAATGTCCGTTAGCCTCCAAGAGCCACAGATATTGGCCTGGAGCAGACGAAGGGCTTCTGAAGTTAGTGTGAGGGTTTTGTGTTCTTTTAAGAAATATTTTTATTTATTTGCAAGTAGAAAGAGATAGAGAGAAGACAGGCACACAGAGAGAATGGGCACGCCAGGGCCTCCAGCCACTGCATGTGCCACTTTGTGCATCTGGATTTATATGGGTACTGGGGAACTGAACCCAGATTGCTAAGCTTTGCAGGCAAGTGCCTTGACTGCAAAGCCATCTCTCCAGCCCTGCATTCTTTCTTTTTTAGTCAATTTTTTTAAAATTTTAAATATTTTATTTATTTACTGGGGAGAGAGAGAAAGGGGCAGATAGAGAATGGGCACACCAGGGCCTATAGTCACTGCAAACAAACTCCAGACACATGCGCATCTGGCTTTACGTGGATACTGGGGATTTGAACCTGGGTCCTTTGGCTTTGCAGGCAAGCATTTTAACCACTGAGCTATCTCTCCAGCCTCAAGTCATGTATTTTAAGAAAATATTTATTTATTTCAGAGAGAGAGAAAGAAAGAGAGAGAATGGGCACATCAGGGCTTCCAGCCACTGCAAACAAACTCCAGATGCATGTGCCACCTTGTGCATCTTCCTTACATGGATACTGGGAAATCTAACCTGGGTTCTTAGGCTTCTCAGGCGAGCACCTTAACCAGTAGGTCATCTCTCCAGCCCCCTGCATTCTTTATCTATATCATGGAAAAAGAAATTTAAACAGTCCTGGTGTCTGAGTGATTCCTAGGGCCCAGCAAAGGGACCAAGTCTCCAGAGCCCTGAAGACAAGGGGTGACACACCAAAATATGGACTCACTTTCCATTCCACCTTCATCGGCCGAGCAGCCGCCAAGAACAAAGGACACATCTCTCGATACCTGGCAAACAAATGCAGTATTGCATCACGAATTGATTGCTTCTCTGAGGTGCCCACAAGTGTATTTGGGGAGAAGCTTCGGGAACAAGCTGAGGAGCGGCTATCATTCTATGACAATGGAGAGATTCCACAGAAGAATCTAGATGTCATGAAGGAAGCAGTGGTTCAGGCAGAGGAAGCGGCTGCTGAGGTCACCAGGAAACTGGAGAAACAGGAGAAGAAGCGCTTAAAGAAGGAAAAAAGTGGCTGGCTGCACTGGCCCTGGCATCTTCAGAAAACAACAGTAGTACTCCAGAAGAGTGTGAGGAGACATGTGAAAAACCTAAAAAGAAAAAGAAACAAAAGCCCCAGGAGGTTCCTCAGGAAAATGGAATGGAAGACTCACCTGTCGCTCTTCCTAAGCCCAAGAAAAAGGAAGCTCTGTCCAAGGAGGAGTTGTTAGTGACCCTGAGGTGGCTAGTGGCAGCGCCAGTCTTCCCAAGAGGAAAAGTCGTCTAAGGAGGAAATGGTAAATGAACCAAAGACACAGGCAAAAAGTGTGTCTCCAAGAAGAGACAATTCTCTTCCACGGAGGAACTGATTAGCAGTGGGCCTGAAGAGGCTTCTGGCAGCAAGAACGGTGCCAAAAAAAAAAAGAGAAAAAGTCACAGAAAGCATCCCAGGAGTAGACTGGACATTCCATGGGAGTAAGGGGCATATCCCAAAGGTTATCTTGTACATCCCATGTCCTAACCCCAATAAAAACAAATTCACACACACACACACACACACACACAAAAGAAATTTAAAGACTTACATATCGGACTAGGGAGACTGCTCAGTGTTTAAAGGTGCTCACTTGTGAAGGGCTAATGTGTCATGGATCAACTGGACAAACTGACCCCAGGTGTAGGCTTAGAACAAAAGCCACCCAGAAAGTCCTTGGGTTGTAAATACATTATAAGAACATCTATTGCACAGAAACCCATGCTTCAAAACTGTAAAGAAAGCCAGGCGTGGTGGCGCACGCCTTTAATCCTAGCACTTGGGAGACAGAGGTAGGAGGGTTCCTGTGAGTTTGAGGCCACCCTGAGACTACATAGTGAATTCTAGGTCAGCCTGGACTGGAGTGAAACCATTCCTTGAAAAAACAAATGCAAAGAAAATAAGCCAGAGATAAATAGGCCTACTGGGGAGCACCATCCTGATCCCTTTGATCTCCCCCCACTTCCGGCTGGTTCCTTTTTCCTGCCCCTGACTCCATAAAAGCCTACGCCCAGCTGTGCCTGAGCACGCAGCCTCCATCCTGCAGAGAGGCTGTTGCCCTTTATTGCTCTAATAAAGAACAATCTATCGCTATTAAGGTCAATCTTTCTTTTACTTTCATGTCACCCCAGTCAATCCCATGCTCAACAGCTTGTAAAAGCCTGAAGGCCTGGGTTCAATCCCCCAGTACCCACATAAAGCCAGATGCACAGAGTTGTGCATGCATATTGAGTTTATTTACAGTGGCAGGAGGCCCTGTCATGCCCTTCTCTTTTTCTCCTTTCTCAAATAAATAAATGAATAAAAAAATAAAAACATTAAACAAAAAGTCTTACATATTGACCATATGCTCAAGGCTGGTGGCTATCTTTGTTTGTTGTTTTTATTTTTTTTTTTTTAATTTTTATTAACATTTTCCATGATTATAAAATATATCCCATGGTAATTCCCTCCCTCCCTCTTTCTTTTTTTTTTTAGCAAGACAGAGAGAGATGGAGAGAGACAGAGAGAGAGAAAATTGGTATGCCAGGGCCTCAGACATTGCAATGGAATGCCAGATGCTTGTGCCACCTAGTGGGCATGTGCGACCTTGTGCTTGCCTCATCTTTATGCATCTGGCTAACATGGGATCTGAAGAGTTGAACCTAGGTCCTTAGGCTTTGCAGGCAAGCGCCTTAACTGCTAAGCCAGCTCTCCAGTTCTGGTGGCTATGTTTGCTTCTGTTCTACTTTTAGAGTCCTAGATTAATCAGGGCTTTTGGATCAAAGTGAGGTGGCAAGTTAGCCAAGCTGATGTAGAAGTTGTTTTGCCTATAAAGTCTAGATGCCAGGGTCACCTGGAGGGTGAGATGGAGCTTATGATCAAAATGGATTTAGTCACACTAAATTAGGGGCCTGCAGGGTCTCTACAACTCAAATTTCCTTGTGGAATTCTAGGCTTTTCTTCAACATGAGCTGAACTCAAATATTCCCTAATAGGCTCCCTGGCCTGATCACACCCTACTCTTTGTTTCTCTTTTCTGTCAGGTTAGCTGTGATTAGCCTGTATCCTCTACTAGGCTGTGAGCTACTAGAGGCAAACAGTTACAGACAGCTGCCTTCCCAAAATCCACATGTTGAATCCCTAACCATAGCTCTAAGTCTGGCTGTGTTTCAACATGGAGCTTCTGGAGAGATAATTAAGGTTCACTGATGCCAAAAGGGCTGTATAAGCAAAGGAGACATCAGTGGTTGCTTGCTGTCTGGGCACACAAAAAGGCCATATGAAGACATGACAAGGAGCTAGAGAGATGGTTTAGCAGTTAAGGCACTTGCCTGCAAAGCTGAAGGGCCCATGTTCAATCTCTGTTCAGATCCCACATAAGCCAGATGCACAAAAGTGAGGCAAGTATAAGGCTGCACATGCCCATTAAGTGGTGCAAGCATCTGGAGTTCATTTTCAGTGGCTGAGGCCCTGGTGTGCCAATTCTCTCTCTCTTTCATCTCTGCCTAATAAAAAATTAAATATAAATATATAAATATCATGTATGAAGAGCCAAGAAAAGTGGCCTTCTCAGAAACCAACCCTGCTGTGGTGGTTTGCATAATATGCCCCCAATAAACTCATGTGTCCTCAGCTGATGACAGTCTGGGAGGTGGTGTCTTGTTGCAGGAGCTGGGTTGTCGGGGCAGGCTCAGGGGTGTTCTAACCACCTTCCCCTTCTAGAGCTTCGTTCACTCTCCTGGTGCTGTTTTCCAACTAATGTGCAGAGGTGATGTCCAACTTTTGTTCAGGCCATGAACCCTTGCTGTCATGAAGCTTCCCTTTGAGACAGTACGTTAGAATAACACCTTTCCTCCCTACAGCTGCTCTTAGGCACGTGTTTTGTCTCAGCCGCAAGAAGGTAACTACAACACCTGCCACATTTTCTGTGAGAAAAAGAAAATCCTCCTTTGTTTAAGTCACCTAGCTGTGGCATTTTATTATGGCAGTCAAAGCTGGTTAACAGACAAACAGTGTTGTTCTCCTTTGACACTCTCTGCTAGTCAGGGTTCTCTAGAAGAATAGAAGAACCAGTAAGAGGAATTTTATTAAAAAGGGAATCTCTTGGGCTGGAGAGATGGCTTAGCAGTTAAGCGCTTGCCTATGAAGCCTAAGGACCCCGGTTCGAGGCTCGGTTCCCCAGGTCCCACGTTAGCCAGATGCACAAGGGGGCACACGCGTCTGGAGTTTGTTTGCAGAGGCTGGAAGCCCTGGCGCGCCTATTCTCTCTCTCTCCCTCTGTCTGTCTTTCTCTCTGTGTCTCTCGCTCTCAAATAAATAAATAAAAAATTTAAAAAAAAAAGGAATCTCTTGGATTACCTTATGGCAGTCCAATCATAGCAGTCTACAGGCCCAAGAGTCAAGGAACCCAGTAGCTGCTCAGTCCACCAGGCTGGAGGCCTCAGCAGTCCCAATCCAGCACTGAAGGCCTGGAGGCGTCCTGGGGAGCCGCTGCTCTTCAGTCCACGCTGGGAGGCAGCAGCAGCACCGGCAGCCAGGTGGGAGGAGAGGGCCCTTTTCTCCCAGAGCTGCCTTACATAAACCACCCCCTCTGGGAGGGCCACCTACTCTGGGGGAAGGGCTCACTCTGGAGGAAGGACTTCCTCCTTCAGTCAATCCTCGCTGGGAGCAACCTCAGAGACCCACCCAAGAAGAATGTCTGTGGCTTCCTAATCGACCAAGTTGACAACTGAACTTAACAATCACTCTCTTACAGCATCTGCAATAGTGCCTGGTGCCACTCCATGGCTCTGGCACACAAGAACTCCTTAGCAAATATGGACTGCATTTTGAATTATAGTCCTCACATGAATGAGAGATGAATGGCTCTGGTGGGGTCTGGGGCCTGGAATATCTGACAACCCCGAGGCTAACCCTAATCTATGTACAACATGGAAGACAGTTATGGGCCCATCAGGCCTCACCTTCAATTGTAAAATACAGGCAGCTCTGAACCAGAAACCAGAGTGCCAAACCTCATTTATAGCAACGCTTGACCTCAGCAGGAATGAAGCTATTTGAAATGATCTCACCAGATTTTACTGAGGACTACTAATATTCTTTATGATCAGACGCTACCCCAGCTCTGATTGGGAACCTTGCTACAAGGTTCTTGGCTTAGACATCACACTGCCTTTCTAATATCTAAAAAATTCAGGATTCTAAAACACATCTGGCCATAAGAATTATGAAGCTGTGTATTTAGGAGGTTAATACAACCCACAACTGCCAACTCAAGAAATACCATGAACAGCACGAATTATGGAGTCTGTAAAGACCAGTTGAGCAGAATGGATCATAATTTAAACTGGGGAGATGCATGATTGGAAATAAAACATGTTTATGATATGCACACTACAGATGCCAGTGTTTTGAGCAATTTATTTCATCAGCCTACAAAATGTGCTGAGTACGGTTTTTTAAGATGTCAAGAAAAGGTACAATATTACCTTGGGAAATAACCTCAATGCAGATTAAAGTCCAATGGCTTTGTATGAACTGTGTTTAACACCTGGAGAAATCAATAACAAGTTCAATTATAAGAACAGCATTAATTATACGTTATGGTCACCAGAATTACTACCACAAATAATATAAATAAAAATAAATTACTGAATTTACAAAGTATAGTATGTTTTTAGCAGAATATCCCTAAAGTTTTAAGGACTTCATTTTATTTTTGCTAGACTCTAGAAGGCTTATGAAATAGGAATGACAAAATTTGTGCCCTTAAAGCAAAAGCATCAGGTGTGATGGCACACACCTTTAATCCCAGCACTTGGGAGGCAGAGGTAGGTAGGCTGCTTTGAGTTCAAAGTGACCCTGAGATGACATTGTGAATTCCAGGTCAGCTTGGGCTATAGTGAGACCCAACCTCAAAAAGCATCCCCCCCAAAAAAATAAAAACTTTTAGGGGCTGGAGAGAGAACTCAGTGGTTAAAGTGCTTGCTTGCAAAGCCTCATGGCCTAGGTTCAGCTCCTCAGTACCCACCTAAAATGGGGATCTGAAGTTTGTGGTGGAAAGAAACCTGGTGTGCCCCTTATCTCTCTCTCTCTCCACATACACACACACACACACACACACACGCACGCACGCACGCGCACACACACACACACACACACATATTTCTATCTCTGCTTTCAAATCAATAATATTAAAAAAATTAAAAGAAGTAATTGAAGGCTGGAGAGATGGCTTAGTGGTTAAGGTGCATGCTTGTGAAGCCTAAGGACCTAGGTTTAATTCTCCAGGTCCCACCTAAGCCAGATGCACCTAGTGGCACATGCGTCTGGAGTTCATTTGCAGTGGCCAGAGACCCTAGCATACCCATTCTCCCTCTCTCTCTCTCTCTCTCTCTCTCTCTCTCTAATAAATAAATAAATAAAAATAAATAAAAGCAAAAAAAAAATTGAGAATGATACAAAGCAACCTATAATCAAGTTCTGTGTCAAATATAACCAAGAGCATGGGACAGACTTACTGCTGTGCTAAGAAGGCACCGGCATTTCTGTGTAGCCCCTGTTTGAGGGAGGCATCTTGTTGAAAGACAAAGTTGGGTGTACTGGTGTCTGAAAGCTGCATGCAAATAGGAGTGCACTATTTTGTTAAGATTTTGTGTTCAGGGCTAGAGAGATGGCTTAGCGGTTAAGTCAGTTGCCTGTGAAGCCAAAGAACCCCAGTTTGATTCCTCAGGAGCCACGTAAGCCAGATGTACATGGTGGTGCATGCACCTGGAGTTTGTTTATAGCAGCTGAAGGCTCTGGCATGCCCATTCTCCCTCTCTCTCTCTCTCTCTCTCAAACAAAATTAATTTAAAAATATTTTATGTTCATGTGGTATGGGTCAGAAAAGGACTCAAAGTGGTACATGTGTATGGAGTTTGTTATAGTGAAAAGAGACCCTGCTGCACCCATGTCCCCCACCTGTCAAACAAAATTTAAAAAAAGAATCTAAGGAGTAGGAGATCAAAGCACTGGGGATAGAACAAACGGACTTATTCTGCAAATGAGAAAAAAGGAAATTCTATTTTTTTGATAAAAGTCAGTTACTTGTAAAATTTCAGTAACTGCACATGTCATGTAGCTACTGTATTAGTTACTTTTGTGTGGCTTTGACAAAAATACCTGACAGAAACAACTTAAGGGAGGAAAGAATTATTTGGGACCATAGTTTCTGAGGGGTTCAATCCACTGTGGTAGGAAAGGCATGGTGGAGTTCAAGGTGGTGGGACTGTATGCTGGAGTCTCCTTAAACTGCTGTGGACCAGTGATCAGAGACAGGCTAGAAACAGAGCCTAGGCTATAACCTTCAAAGATCTGCCTCTAGTGATCTACTTTCAGACCCCACCTATGCCAAAAGTTTAACAACTGCCCCAAATAGCACCAGCAACTGAGGGACAAGCGTTTAACATATGAGACTGTCAGGAGTGGGGGCACATCCTTATAATTCCAGTACTTCATAGGGGGGAGGGGGCAAGGCAGGAGGATCAGGATTTCAAGGTTATCTTTGGCTATTCAGCAAGTTTGAGGCCAGCTGGGGCTACTGGAAACTGCCACAAACAACCCCAAACCAATCAACAAACCATAATGCTGCAGAGACATTTCACATTCAAACCATAGCCGACACAATTCATGACAACTTCCCCGTGTTACCTTTGCCTGGTTAGACATGATCTAATGCCAGGGTGGGCACCAAGAACAGACCAGAGAAACGATTCCTTCAAAGTCTGGCTTAGTGAACCAGTGCGATTATTGGGTCTGCTTGCAGGAGCATGGGTGAGGGGCTTCTTACAGGGACGTGGGTGCTCCCCAACAGCTGCTTTACAAAAAAGTTCTGTCCCCAAAGCTGCATAGATGGAGTCACACCTTCAGTTCACCCTCGACACCCTATGTACTCCAGCCCCTCAGGAGACCATCCACAACCGAACAGAAATACATGCAGTCCAGGAAAGGGGGTTGGGGATGTGTGCAGGTATGAATGAGTGGCTGGAATCTCAGGTGAGGCTCTAATAACCCTCCATAACCTCTCTTCTTCTATCAGGGCATGCCATTCAACCCAGTCTGTTAACCGGCTCCTGCAGGGAATCACAGCTGTGCTGATGAAGGTGGTGTGATGATCACATTCTTTTTTAAAAAAATATTTTATTTTTATTTATTTATTTGAGAGAGAGAAAGAGGCAGATCAAGAGTGAAAGAGAGAGAAAGAATGGATGCACCAGGGCTTCCAGCCACTACGAACAAATGAACTCTAGATGCATGCGCCACTTTGTGCATCTGGCTGACATGGGTCCTGGGGAATTGAACCGAGGTCCTTTTTTCAGCTTTGCAGGCAAGTGCCTTAACCAATAAGCCATCTCTCCAGCCCAATCACATTCTTTAAAAAAATTATTCATCTTTATATGTTGGTGTTTCGAGATAGGGTCTTGCTTTAGCCCAGGCTGACTTGGAATTTACTATGTAATCTCAGGGTGGCTTCAAACTTGTGGTGATCCTCCTACCTCTGACTCCAGAGTGCTGAAATTAAAGGTGTGTGCCACCATAACTGGCATTTATTTTCAATGTAAGAGAGACAGTGTGCGTGTGTGTCTGAGAGAGAGAATGGGTGTGATAGGACCTCAAGGCACTGCAAACAAACTCCAGATACATGCATCACTTTGTGAATCTGGCTTTACACGGGTACTGGGGAATGGAACCCAGGTCATTATGCTTTGCAAGCAAACACATTAACCATTCAGCAATCTCTTCAGCCTGTGATCATTATATTTTGTTGTCAACTTGTTCAGATTAGGAATCAAGTCAGTGACACAACTCTTGGGCAGGTCTGTGAGGGTGTTTCCAGGGAGATTGATGGAGGGGGAAAGAACTCTCTAGAAAGGGCAGCCCTTCTGGAGGTGGACTTTATTTTATTTTATTTTATTTTTTGGTTTATTTATTTGAGAGCAACAGATAGAGAGAGAAAGAGGCAGAGAGATAGAGAGAGAGAGAATGGGCATGCCAGGGCCTCTAACCACTGCAAACGAACTCCAGACACGTGCGCCCCCTTGTGCATCTGGCTAACGTGGGTCCTGGGGAATCGAGCCTCAAACCCGGGTCCTTAGGCTTCACAGCCAAGCACTTAACCGCTAAGCCATCTCCCCAGCCCTGGAAGTGGACTTTATATAAAGAAGCTCCAGCCAGGCATGG
Organism: Jaculus jaculus; assembly: GCF_020740685.1. Classification (NCBI taxonomy): domain Eukaryota; kingdom Metazoa; phylum Chordata; class Mammalia; order Rodentia; family Dipodidae; genus Jaculus; species Jaculus jaculus. The sequence continues at coordinate 39,910,111 of NC_059103.1, forward strand.
TGATGCACGCCTTTAATCCCAGCACTTGGGAGACAGAGGTAGGAAGTTCACCATGAGTTCAAGGCCACCCTGAGACTACATAGGTCAGCCTGAGCTAGAGCAAGACCCTGCCTTGAAAAGCCCCCCAAAAAAAGGAAGCTCCACGGGGCCTGTCACCTGGCTGTCCTTGCTACTCATGTAGCTACTTATGTGTGCATGCACCCTGTTGCTACAGTCCTTCTCAGACTTTGAAACCCAGCTTCATTGGCCTTCCAATATGGATTCAAGGTCAGGGGAACTCCTCTAGACCTTTAGTGCCAGGTTGGGACTGATGAGTCATCAAGCTCATGGACTGTGCATAACCATACCAGCTTCTCCAACTCTCCTGCTTGCAAATAGCAATTGCTGGCCTGCACTGCCCATATCTGTAAGCTAACCTAATGGAACCCATTTACACTACAAATTCATTTTATTGGCTCTGCTCCCCTAGGGAACCCTAACACAGATGGTAATGGCCATGTCATTCCTGGAGGACAGCATTCCATGGTACTACCTTACCTCCTTTCTCACTCAGAGCTTTTTCTTTCTTTCCTTTTACTTTTTTTTTTTTTTTTTTTTTTTAGGTAGGGTCTCACTCTAGCCCAGGCTGACCTGGAATTCACTATGTAGTCTCAGGCTGGCCTCAAACTCACAGCAATCCTTCTACCTCTATGAGAAAGAGAAAGAAAAAGAGAGAGAGAATGGGTGCACCAGGGCCTCTAGCCACTGCAACTGAACTCCAGATGCAAGTGTCACCTTGCACATCTGGCTTATGTGGGTACTGGGGAATGGAACCCGGGTCCTTAGGCTTCGCAGGAAAGTGCCTTAACCACTAAGCCATCTCTCCAACCCAGTGTTTTCAAAGATTTATTTTTATTTATTTGAGACAGAGGGAGAGAAAGAGAGAGAGACAGTGAGAATGAGTGCATCAGGGCCTTTAGCCACTGAAAATGAACTCCAGGCACATGTGCTTATATAAACCTACATGTAAAAATAAAGTCTTGAGGCCTTAACCAGAAACTTGGCTTGGTCTCCTTCCTTGTGTCTGTTTGCCTCTCCCCATTCAGGTTAACTTCCCCTCGGGTCCTTGTTTGACTTCCCGCTGGCCGGGGCATCTTTTCTTTTCTTTATTTTGGGGGGGGGGCTGGGAAATGGATGTGCCAGAATCTTCAGCCTGCTGTGAACAAACTCCAGACATGTCCACCCCCTTGTGCACATGTGTGACATTGTGCACCTGTGTCACTATGTGTCTGGCTACGTGGGACCTGAAGTTTGAACATGAGTTCTTTGGCTCTGCAGGAAAGCACCCTAACCACTAAACCATCTCTCCAGCCCAAGTATTATTTTCTAACACCATCCACTGCCTTCCCTGCTCTTGAACTTCAAAATGGAATCATACAGAATGTAATCTTGTGTGCCTGCAGGGTTCCTTCCATTCCACTTCTCTGAGTGACTCATGCATGCTGCTGTAAGTGTCACTGGTTCTTTGCTATTTTTGGGTGCTATTTCATGTTATCAATGCCCCACAATTTATCTTAGACATTTCCATTCTCTCTCCCCACCATCTCTCTCTCTCCCCGCCTCCCTTTTTGAGATAGAGCCCAAACTAACATCACATTCATAATCCTCCTTCTTCCACCTCCCTAATGCTAGGATTTGGCATGCACCATCATGCTTGCTTGCCCATTCTCTTGCAGGCTGAGATTATTAAATAAAATGTACAAAGGAAGAAACCCAGGGCCAGAGTGATTAAGTCCCTGACCTCAAGTCAGGCATCCAGGAAAGTCAGAAATTGAGCATAAACCATTTGGCTTTATTATCCAGTACTCCTTCTGTATTAGTCAGGATTCTCTAGAGGAACAGAACCAATAGAATGAATTGTAGTAAAAGGAATTTACTGGATTAATTTATGGCAGTCCAACAATAGCAGTTTGCAAGCCTGAGAGTCAAGGAACCTGGTAGCTGCTCAGTCCACGGTCTGTATGACTCAGCAGTCCCAATCTGGCACTGAAGGCCTGGAGGCATCCTGGAGAGAAGCTGCTCTTCAGTCCATGCAGCTGCTCAGTACTCACTGGAAAGCAGCATACAGCACCCACAGCCAGGTGAAAGGAGGAGATCATTTCCTCCCCAGAGCTTCCTTAGATAAAGCTCCCCCACACACCCCTGCCAAGAGGGACCTCCTACTCTGGGGAAAGGGTTCAACCGAGGGGAAGGATTCCTCCTTTAGTTAATCCTCTCTGGAAGCAACTCAGAGACCCCTTTATGCCTAATGTCTGTGGATTCCTAAACAGGTCAAGTTGACACAAACTTAAACATCCCAAGTTCACCCCTTGTCAACTTGACACCAAACCATACCTCCTTACATGATACTTAATTTCCAAATGAAGACAGTAACAACGTAATAATTCTGCCTCACATGATATCTCACATGCAACTGGAAACACACAATCTTTCCCCAACACAAAGCAAGGTTCCTTGAGGAATTCTTAGTCTCTAATGTAACAAGTCAAATAGAAATCCAACAAGTTAACTAGCAATATGATCTTAATCAGTGTTAATTACCTAATAGAGAAATAGAGGTGGGGGGAAAGCATTGTAATATTGGTGTAGATATGTAAAAACACTCTTGACAAGGTAGGACAGAAACACTCATAGCAATTACAGTCCTCGTTTTTGTAACTGGTCACGTGGCCTTATATGGTATTTGTAACTACTCTCTTCTACCCATTCTGTATTTCCTCCACCTTCAGCAAGCACCTCAGCAGGTCTTGGTTCTTTACCTGAAGGGGTGACCCATACTTTCATTTCTGAAGGATCTGGGACATTTATCACACTGCCTTGATTGGATTGTTGCAGTTTTTCATCGACTTTGATAACAGGGCATGGTAACACCAAGAGACGCCCTGGAGGATCACTTGCACTCCAGACATACTCTTCCTTACTTCCATTGTAGAGGAGCAGTCCAATTTCTCCCTGGTAGTCTGGATCAATCACCCCTGCTACCACTGTAACTCCTTTCTCAGCCTGTTCACTCAAGGCATCAGGAACCCAAAGTGGTAGCTTCCAGTTCAATAGAATGTTCTTCATGTCTCCTGGAATAAGCACACCACTCTCTGGAACAAAGACCTCAAGGCCAGCAGAGCATAAGGTTGTGGGACCAGGAAGCAAAAATTTGGCTAATGGGTCACTTGGGGTGATGGTAAGCAGAACTGTTCCCATTCCCACCCCTTGATTCCTAGACCCATGAATCTGCGCTATAGGAGAAATAGCACCATAAATAGGACGCTGATTCAGAGCATATACAGCCTGCTGGAGGACACTCACCCAGCCCTCCAAGCTGCCACCTAGTTGGCAATGTAGCTGTTTTTTTTTTTTTAATTATTATTATTATTTATTTCCCAGCTGCTTCAGAGTGGTCACTTACTAGTTATAGTTTTTGTTTGTTTGTTTTCAATAATTTTTATTAACAATTTCCATAATTGTTAAGAATATCCCATGGTAATGCCCTCCCTCCCCAACTTTTCCCTTTGAAACTCCATTCTCCATCATAGCCCCTCCCCCTTTCAATCAGTCTCTTATTTTGATGTCATCTTCTTTTCCTCCTATTATGATGGTCTTGTGTAGGTAATGTCAGGCACTGTGAGGTCATGGATATCCAGGCCATTTTGTGTCTGGGGGAGCACATTGGAAGGAGTCCTCCCCTTCCTTTGGCTCTTACATTCTTTCTACCACCTCTTCCACAATAGACTCTGAGACTTGGAAGGTGTGATAGAGATATTGTAATACTGAGCACTCTGGTCCCTTCTTTCTAGCACCATGATGCCTGCTGAGTCATCCCAAGGCCACTAACATATGAAAAGAGAAGCTTCTCTATCAAAAGTGAGAGTAGCATTAATATATGGGTATGAACATTAACAGAAGTGCTTATTGGGCAGTTTGATAATCATAGTATATACATTTAGCTAGACAGCAGCAGATATACCCCTAGGGCTCATGACTACCCCTGTTTTAAGTTTTCAGTATCAAGGATATATTCCCTCCAATGGAGCGGGCCTCCAGTCCAACTAGAGGGCAGTTGGTTTCCACCTTGACAGACATGTCACTGTTGCACCTGTTAGCTCATTTGGTCTAGGTAGCAAAATTTAAGACTTGCAGTGTCAACTGTTGAATATCTTCACTGGTGATTTCTTTCTGTTCCATTGAACTGCATACAGAATGGCTTCTTCCAGCTTTCTGTCAGCTGGTCTACATAGAGGAGGTTATCAGCTCAGTTCCAGCAGGATTTTTCAGTGGCCTTGCAGCCCAAGTACGTGGAGTCTTCAGCAATAGGATCTTACCATCTATTCCTGGTGGGACACCAAGAGCCCAGGAAATGGCCCATAATGTTTTGGAGGCATTAGGGGCCACCCTGGCCAACAACTCACTGGAAGGTATCCCATGCCTGGCACTGAAAATTTACTAGCAACAATCTATGGCTCCCGAGTGTTCCATTGTCCAAAAAAGTAGGTTTCCATATGATTTATTTATATCCTCTTAGATTTTGATTAGCCCTCCCTCCACCTTTCCTTTACTCAATCTTCCCCTGACCTCACTTGGGCCTTTTCACCCCTGTTAATCTATTCTTCTACTTATGTACATACAATACCATCCTATTAAGTACCCCCTCCCTCCCTTTCTCTTCCCTTTATATCTCCTTTCTAGCTTACTGGCCTTTCAGTAGCTGTTTCTTTAAAAGTCCATTCCACCATTCCATCAAGCCAGCTGCTTCAGGATGGTGGGGCACATGGAAAGACCAGTGAATTCCATGATCATGAGCCCACTGCTATACTTCCTTGGCTGTGAAGTGAGTTCCTTGGTCAGAAGCAATGCTGTGTGGAATACCATTATGGTAGTTTGGGCAAAAGCACTACGTGCAGGAAAAGTGAACGCATACCCAGAATAAGTGTCTATTCCAGTAAGAACAAAACGCTACCCGTTCCATGATGAAAGTGGTCCAGTGTAGTCAACCTGCCACCAAGTTGTTGGCTAGTCACCCCAAGGAATGCTACCATATTGGATACTCAGAGTTGGTCTCTGCTGCTGGCAGATCTGGCACTCAGCAGCAGCTGTAGCCAGGTCAGCCTTAGTTAGTAGAAGTCCATGTTCTTGGGCCCATACATAGCCTGCATCCCTGCCACCATGGCCACTTCGTTCATGGGCCCACTGGTCAATGACAAAATGTTGAGGAAAGAGGTTGACCACTATCCACAGAACAGGTCAGCTTATCTACTTGATTACTAAAGCCATCCTCTGATGAGCTTGCCTTCTGATGAGCATTAACATGGGACAGAAGTATCTTTATATCCTTTGCCCATTCAGAGAGCTCCATCCACATACAGCTTTCCCAAATGTCCTTCTCACCAGTTTTCCAATTGTGCTCCTTCCAAGTCCTGGACCATCCAGCCAAACCATTGGCCACAACCCATGAATCAGTATATAACTGCACATCTGGACATTTTTCTTTCCAAGCAAGATGCATAATCATGTGCACTGCCCCTAGTTCTGCCCATTGTGAAGACTTCCCTTCACCACAGTCCTTCAGTGTTGTCCCAGAAATGGGCTGTAATGTGTAATGTGTAATGTCCACTTCTGGGAGGTGCCCACACAACATGCTCAATTATCTATATATTATGCCCTAGTTCTCTCCTCCTCAATACAGTTGATCATAAGGCATACCCCAATGATGCCATAGGTGTATGCTTGGGAACAGAAGGCATTGTAACAGGAGTAGAAATCATAAGCATTTGGGAACCAATGTTCTGCTAACTCCTAATTATATCTATCCCAATTATGCATTCTGGTACTGGGGCAATAACCACAGGATGAGTTCGGGGACCCACTGTCAGTCTAACATTTGCCAAAACTCCATTGTTCACCTGTACTCCACAAGCACCTATTTTAACTGGAGGGTCATGATGCTGTTTGGGGTCTCCTGGAATCAATATCAATTCAGAGCCAGTGTCCCGTAAGCCCTGAGAGTTCTGATTTTTTCCTTTTCCCCAGTGTACAGTTACCCTAGTAAAAGGCTGCAGGTCCCTCTGAGGAAGAATAGGACTAAACTTAATATTGAAACTTTTGGGGCTTGTGGGAGGGTTCTTCCTCAAGAGGACCCAGCCACCCATTCAATCAGGGGGCTCAGGATCTATAAACTGGCTCAAGTCTGGAAACTGGTTAAGAAGCATTGATTCTCTGTTGCTATAATTCAAAGTGGCCTTTTGTCCCTTACTCGGGAACTTTCATCAGCACCTCCTGCAGGGCAGGTCATTGCTGGTTCCTCAAAGAAAGATTAATTCCCTCAGGCAAAGGTGGGGAGGGTAATACTTTAGGGTGTGGGTGGGGGGGATGCAACTGCTGCTAAGGAGGTCACATTCTCATGCAAAACAGCTTCTTCAGAATGAGAGTTAAATGACCTCAGATTCTTCAGGCTCTTCCCACACATCTCCATCCCAAGTCATACATAGGATGTTACTCTCTTTAGATCAATGTCCTTACTTTAACTTCTGATAACCTGTGAGGCTGGGATTTGAGTTTACATTGCAAGTTAGCCAATCTTTCAATGAGAGCTTGGGTTTGGTTGCCTTCAATTTGAGCCCTATTCTGGCTACAGAAGAGACTCTCCTCCAGGGTATCCTTCAGATCATGTATGTGGGGCTTAAGCCTGGAAATCTCCTTTCTGTGCTTCTGCTGTTCCCTTAATAGCTTATTCAGAGATGCTAGAAGCAATTCACCAGCATCATCATTCATCTTACCTTTCCACAAATATTCAAAAGTTCTAGATACAGAGTCACTAAATACCTTGCTCTTCACAAGACATGACTCAGGATCACCAAATACATCTATCTCATGGAGTTCTTCAAATAGTTCACATCATGGATTATTGCTATGGGGTCTGGTGCCACACAAGTAAAACCACCCACTCACGGAGCACAAGGCAAAGCTTTATTGGGCAAGGCTGCTGTATCAAAACTGCATCCTTGAGATCAGGATCTCTGAGTGCAGTCCCAACTTGGATTCATTTTTAACTGAAACCTGCAAGAGTGGAGGAGGGGGGTGGTGCTATGGACTTTCCAAACAGTTTATTCAAGCAAGCAGATGTGTACAGAAGCAGAGCCTGGCTGTTAGCTCATGGCCCCAAGGTGGATCCAATATCAAGAACCAGGCTGCTAGAAGCAGTAGTTCGAAGTAGAAATGGGGCACACACTCAGCAGTGACAAGATCACCATGGCAACCAGGGTCCAAGACCAGAGACTGACCAGAGACTGGCTGCTCTGATAAGCAACACTCACTTAGCAGTGGCAAGATCACCATGACAACCAGGGGCCAAGTCCAGAGACCCTCTGTGAGCTGATATGCGAATAAACCAACCCTAAGGTGGCTATCAGCAGGTAGTATGACTGAGAAAAAATGGGTCTAAGAACTCCAGCAAAAGCTCAGGAAATTGTCACTCAACTCAGAGACGCAAACTCCAAGTCTCTCTCGGTGTTGACACCCACTCAAAGAGAAGCAGCAGCCTGTGGGACCCGTAGGCAGCCTCCAGGAGCAAGGCCCAGACCCGGATGCTGCGGCCCGCGGACCAGATGAGGTCAGCATGTGAGGGGGGGGGGGGGTGAGGGCCAGGAGGCTAGGGTAGTTGAGAGGATAAGGAAAAAGGGAACTGGCTTAATTAACATGTGTGAAAAGTGAATAAAGTGTGTAAACTGAATCTACATAATCCATCTCTTGACTAATGAGTTTAGCACTTGCCACACAGGCACTAGGGGCATTTCCTGGAGCCAGGAGGGGCTGGTGTTATCTCATGAGAAAGGGCAAACACGCTTTTCTCAACATGCGGGGGTGCTGATTTTTCTTTCAAAATGGTTTCACTGTAGCCATCGTTTCCCATTTTATTTCCCCCTCTGACAATATACTTAGTCAAATTGTTGACTCTTTTTCTATGGACGGGGAGTCATAGTGTGTTCTCAGAACCATCAGTTTTACAGCAGAGGTTTTGGACTATATATGTATTTCATCACAGAGTTTAATACACATGGGCCTATGGTGAAGCCTAATATCACAAGTAGGAGAGGACCACATATGGCAGTGATGAGGTCATCAACCATGGGCACTAGAGAACAATGACTGATGCTAATTCTGGGAGGCAAAGTGTTGCTTTTCCCCCTCTTGTGTTTCCTCAGACTAGTGCCAGCGTGTCACAGAGAATACCAGATTGACCAGTGTAGAAGCAAGAAGTTTCTCCTAAGGCCATATATATGCCTTCCTGTTTCATAAAAGCAAATTCAACCTCCTCCTGTTTTGTAACACTACTTCAGCTAGGGAGTTAACTTGTGGTTCTAAGCAGCCAATAGAATTTTCCAGCTGTCCTAAGTCTTGGTCTATCTGAGCATCCACAGATTCTTCTCCCCTGTGGTTAGGGCTGCAGTCCCTAAGGCTGCTGACTCTGCTATCCCCATTCCTATTACTGGGGGGTTAGTATGGGATGAGCTCTCTTACTCTGGGGGGAGCTCAGGGGAAAGGTAAAGGTGTTCTCTGCCAACTGTCCTATCATATAGGTAGGCTTGGGGCATAACATAGACCAGGACATGTAATTCTTTGTGTTTGAAATGACTGAATTTGATAAATGGTGTAAGTCCTGCTGCACAAGCAAACCAGGAGGTGGGTGGGCTCTTTAGCTCATCTGTGCCTTCAGTTTGGTTAATAAGAGTGGACTGAAGGCAGATGCCTTTATATAGGGACTCATCAAGGTTGTGTTGTGTAGAAAGGAGCCATAATCCTTGTCCTTGGGTTTCTCCTAATGTGACAGAGGGATGTTGTTTCAAAGAGCATATCCATTCAGTATGTGTCTGGTTGATGGTATTTAACTTGGGTTGGATTAGTGCCCAAGGTCCATTGGCCCCTATGCCAACATGACAGGATGGGATCTAGGCAGAAACAACAATCTCTGGTGAGAGTTGGATCTGTCTGGTTAGCAAAGGAGAAAACTGAATCCAGCATGCTGAGGAGGGAACCTTGGGAGAGACGGAGGTTTCTTAGTGCTATGGTCTGAAGCATTAACCAGAGACTCATTCTGCTAAAAAGGGGTAGGTGTCCAAGTTGGCATTTAGTCCAATGGAGACAGAGGGGTGATCTATGTGGAGATGCCTCTGAATGGTAATAGTGGTACCTGGGTCAGTCTCTGTTATATATAGGCACATTCCCCAAGTGCCCCTGTATCCTGATCATTTTTGAGATAGCCCAGGAGTGTAGTCTTTGGTTTAAAGGATGGGAAATAAACATTTGTTCCCTTCCATACTGTAAGTTGGGCAGAGAGAAGGGTGTCCTTTTGTGTCCAGAAAGCTATTGTCTCACAGCCCCCACTTAGCACAATGAAATTGTTGTCTAGCTTGGCAGCATGAAGGGCTGGAAGCAGAACATGCATAAAACTGTAATCCATCTTTATAAAATTGCCAGTTTACTTGGCAGAGGTGCTCTGGGTTGGGCTTTGAGATATTCTAGGGAAAAGAGCACATATAGTGACAGAGAAGGTAGGGGCCTCATCATCAGGCTTCGTTTGGGAGGTGAGGGCCTGGCCAGTGACAGTGTCTCTTAGTTCCCATATATATTTTCTTGAGGCATAGCAGCAGTCTGGCCTATGAAAGTGACACATACAAGAGCTATGGTAAACATGTAAGTCTTATCTTTAGTGGATCTTCTAGATGTTTCAGGATCTACCATTTCTTGTCTTCAGTCCTCTCAAGGGGTCCTCAAGAGTTGTCACTTTTCACTTGAAAGTGGTGAATCCAGGTGCATATCCCATCCGTTTTCATGGCTGTCAGGCCAGTCAGGGTGACCTGGTGAAGGCCTTTCCAGTGAGGGTCCAACTTCCCAGTATGGTGTCTTTTGATCTAAACTCTGTTGCTGGGATGAAAGGGATGGGGGCCAACACGGAGTGTCTGAAAAGCAGCCTTGACTGCCAGAACAGTTGACTCCTAGATCCTTTGTAGGGCTTGGGTAGAACAAATAAGCCTTTCATTAATAAAGTTAGTTATGTGTTCAAGACCTATCTGGGACAGAATGGGAGGGGGCTTTCCAAACATAATTTCAAACGGAGTCATTCCTTTTACATAAGGGGTACATATGGTCCTTAATAGAGCAAGGGGAAGGAGTCCCACCCAGCTTTCACTGGTCTCCAGGGTTAATTTAGTTAGAGTCTCCATTAAGGTCTAATTCATCCTTTCTACCTGTCCTGAACTTTGGGGATGATAAGCGCAATGCAGTTTCCAATTAATCCCCCATGTCTTGTCAATTTCTTAGTGACTTCTGACACAAAGGCAGGCCCATTATCTGACCCTATCTTGAGGGGCAGCCCATATCAGGGAATTATTCCCTCTAACAATTTCTTAGCTACTCTTTGGGCTGTCTCAGACTTGGTAGGGAAGGCTTCTACCCATCCTGAAAAGGTATCAACATAAACAAGTAAATATTTATACCCATATTGACCTGGCTTTACCTCTGTGAAATTAACCTTCCAATATCTGCCTGGCTCTGTCCCCCTGTCCCTCATCCACATTGGTGGTGCCTTACCAGAGGAGGCATTTGTCTGTTCACAGGCCTGACAGTGGGTGGTGATGTCCTTGATGATTGAGTCCATACCTGGGAGGAAAAGCTCTTTTCTTATTAGTTCAGATGACTTGTTACTTGTCACTTGTTGCCAAGTGAGTCCCTTCATGTAGTTGCTTAGTTAGTCTTTACCCTGGGGCTTGGGGCAACAACCATTGTCTATTCTCCAGTTGATGCCATCCTTGTGGGGTCTGTTTCTTTGTCAGATGGGAGGTGAGTTGTAGGTCCTGTTCTGTGTATGTTGGGCACTCAGGAAGAGTGGTTCTGGGAGTGTGACCAGACAATCTGAAGGATGCTGGGAGGCAGCACTCTTTGCTGTGAGGTCTGCCAATTTGTTTCCTCTTGCTTCTGTGGTCTCCCCTTTCTGATGGCCTGGACAGTGTATAACAGCCACCTTGGAAGGTGCCCACATGGAAGCCAATAAATTCAGAATCTCATCTTGATTTTTTAATGTCTTTACCCTCTGCAGTCAATAGTCCTCGTTCCCGATAGATGGCCCCATGGACATGAGCTATGGCAAAGGCATAGTAGCTGTCCATGTAGCAATTGACTGTTTTGACCCTTCCCAATATCAGGGCCTTGGTTACAGCTGTTAGTTGGGCCTTTTGAGCTGATGTGCCCTGTGGTAGGGCTGCAGCCCACAAGGTTTCTTCCAGTGTCACCCCTGCTTTGCCAGCATACCTTGTTCCATTTTGGACAAGACTGCTGCCATCTCAGAACATTACCAGGTCCAGATTCAGGCAGGCTTTGTCCGTCAGAGCTGGGTGGAGTCTCTGGAAGGTGGAAGCAATCTCCTGACTTTGTGCAGTGGTGCTGAAGCTTCATCAGTCTCTAACAGCAGGGTCACTGGGCTCAAGGCTTCAGTTTGACAAAATTGTATCCTTGGTTGGTCTAGGAGCAGGGCCTGATAATGGGTTATACATGAATTGGAGAGCCATTGCGGGGGGGGGGGGGCGGGGAGGGGCTCGTCAAGAGGGTTTCAATTGCATATGGACCTGTAATTGATAGTCTGGCCAAGAGTCAGTTTATCAGCATCCTTAGTTAACATGGCAGCAGCTTCTATGGCTCACAAACAGGGGGTCCATCCAGCTGCTACAGGGTCCAATTTCTTTGACAAGTAGGCCATGGGGTGGTTCTGTGGTCCTAACTTTTGGGTTAGGACTCCCCTGGCTAAACCCCTTTTTTCATCTAGATATAGATGAAAGGGCTTTGTTAGATCTGGGAGAGCCAAGGCAGGGGGCTGTCATTAGGGCTGACTTTTACTCCTGGAATGCCTGTTACTTGATTTGAGCTCAATTTAAGTCTTGTTCTTGCCCCCTAGTGGCTTCATATAAAGGTTTGGCTAATTCAGCAAATCTAGGGATCCAAATTCTGCAGTACCCCCACTGATCCCAGAAACTCTTAGAGCTGTCTCTTAGTTTGAGGTTTGGGGATCTGGGTGATGGCCTGAATCCTATTGGGGTTCATATCCCAAGAAGGTTGCTTTCATACACATAGCTGGGTTTTCTTGGCAGACACAGGATAACCCAAGCACTGTAGGTTGCCCAGAGGCTTTCTGTTGTGAGAAAGCAGTTCTCTCTTGTTTCTGCAACCAGCAGGAGGTCATCTATGTATTGCAGGAGAGTAGCCTCTGGAGTTTCCTGCCAGAAGGTCTTTAAATCCTTATGGAGAGCCTCACCAAAGAGGGTGGGAGAATTGTTAAAGCCTTGTGGAAGCCTAATCCATGTTAATTACCCATTTATGCCTCTCTCCAAACCTGTCCATTCAAAAGCAAAAATAGGCTGACTCTCTCGCCAGTGGGATGCTGAAGAAAGCCTCTTTCAAGTCCAGTACAGTATACATTTGTCTTTCAGGGTGATTCATACTAGGCAGAGTGTAAGTGTTGGGTATGGGGGGGTGCTTGTTTACTTCTTTTAGGTCTTGTTCAGGCCTGAATTCCCCTGTTCCTGGCTATTTTACTGGCAGGAGAGGTGTATCCCAGGGGGACTGGCAAGGTACAAAAATGCCAGACTCTAATAACTGATTGAAATGTCTTCTTATACCTTCCTTTGCTTCCAGTGGCATGGGGTACTGTTTGACGCTCACTGGTGTTGCCATGCTCTTTAGTTCCACCATGATTGGGGGTTGGTCTTATAGTTTCAGCCCATACTTCTGGAAATTTGTCTTGTAAGGAGGACAGGAGGTTTTGGTCTCCTTCAATGTTAGGACCCCCTAATAGGAGGTATTCCTCTCCTAAAGGTACTGTGACCAGGATCTCTGGCTTTTCCATTGATATTTCCACATTCTGACTTCCAAATTGTATTTTAGCTCTCATCTTATGTAATACGTCTCTTCCCAGTAATGGGTAAGGACATTCAGGAATGACAAGAAACGAATGTGTCATAGTACCTTTTCCGAGGTCCACCTGCCTCTTGGTAGTCCAGGGGTAATGTTTTGACCCAGTTTCACCTTATACCATCATCTGTTCACCCAAGAGGGACCCAGCTGTTTGCTGTAGCACTAAAAATTGTGCCTCAGTATACACTAAAAACTCGATTTCCCTCCCACACTCATATGGTTACCCTGGGCTCAGGGGGGACTTCAAGCCCTGATCCCCTCAGTCTTTTAATTCTAAAATTGGTGTAGCCTTCAGACTTCATTTGAGACATTCATTTTTCCAATGCCTCATTTCCTTACAACAAGCACATTGATCCTTCTTAAGCAGAGGTTTTGTTCTGTCTTCAGCAATCTCTACTAACTCTGAAAGAAGCTCACCCTCAAAACCTTCTAATTTCTGAATCTCCTTTCTAATATCCAGAGTAGACTAAGTTACAAAAGCAATGGTAATAGCTTGCCTATTCTCAGGGACCTCAGGATCTATGGGGGAATATGTCCTATATGCTTCCTGCAGCCTTTCTAGGAAAGCAGACGGTGGGGGGGGGGGACTCGGTTGGGCCCCTTGGGTCACTTCACTCACCTTAGACAAATTTGTGGGGTGTCAAGTAGCTGCCCAGCAATGACCCCATCAGAGTCCAGTGAAAGAGATTAAAGGATGCCCTACCTTCATTGGTGTTAGGGTCTAGTCCAGCCAAATGGAAGGAAAAACCTCATCAATAATGTGAGGGTTTTCCAGACCCAGAAAGCCAAATGTCATATGTTCTTTCTCATATGTGGATCCTAGCTACAAATGATTGGACTTCTATGTGAGTAGGAAGAAAACTCAGCAGCAGAGGCCAGTAAGCTAGAAAGGAGATAGAAAGGGAATGGAAAGGGAGGGAGGGGGACTTAATAGGATGGTATTGTATATATGTAAGTAGAAGATCAGATTAGTGGGAGTGAAAAGGCCCAAAGTGAGGTCAGGGGAAGAAATTGAATAAAGGAAAGGTGGAGGGAGGGCTAATCAAAATCTAAAATGATATAAATAAATCATATAGAAACCTACCTTCTTGGACAATGGAACACCCAGAAACCATAGATTACTACTTGAAAATTTTCAGTGCCAAGGATGGGATACCTTCCAGTGTGTTGTTGGCCAGGGAGGTCATTGATGCCCCTAAGACATTACAGGCCATTGCCAAGGCCTTTGGTTTCCCACCAGGAATAGATGATAAGGCCCTATTGCTGAAGACTCCACATACTTGGGCTCCAAGGTCACTGAGAAATCCTGCTGGAGCTGAACTGAAAACCTCCTCCATGTATACCAGCTGACAGAAAGCTGGAAAGAAAACATTCTGCATGTAGTTCAATGGGAGAGAGAGAAATTGAAAGGCCCAAGAATTCAGAAGCCCAGAAATACTCTCACGCTCCAAAGGGAGCTTAAGCGGGCCCCTGCATACCTCAAACTCCAGGCTTTACTCTCTGTTGGAAGCAAGTAAAGAATCCCTCTTCTCATTATATCAGAGCCCACTCCTAATATAAAACTAGGTAAAAGGGCATGAGATAGCCCTCAAGGATGGGAAATGAGTAATAAAGTGAACCACTTATTTGGTTTCTGTAAATAGCCTGCACCATAAGCCTTAGTAGCCTGCATCATAAGCCGTAACAGCCTGCCTCAGACCACCAAGGTCATAGGAGACTGATACCACACTCTGCTACTCCCACCCAAGGACCTGCACAAATGCTGACCTCCAAGGTCATAGGAGACTGATTGGTCCACGAGGGGCTTGAACAAATTAAACTAATTGGCTTAGAAACTATGGAGTAGCACAAACTGACTGGCTCGCACCCCACGGGCTCCTGATGTTAAAAAAATGATTGGTCTAATGCACAGGCTTTGTTAGAAACCCTATAAAAACTGTCCCGTTCCTGCATTCGGGGCTCTTCAGTCCTCTACCCCTGCGTGGTGTATGACTGTGGGCCCCAGGGCGCTTGGAATAAAAATCCTCTTGCTGTTTGCATCAAGACCGTTTCTCGTGAGTGATTTGGGGTGTTGCCATTTCTGGGCAGAGCATGGGGTCCTCGTTCTGGGGGTCTTACAAAATCACCAGTGAAGATACTCAACCTTGGACACTGCAAGCCTTATATTTGGCTAGCCAGGCCAAATGAGCCAAGAGGTGCAATAGTGGCACATCTATTATGGGGGAAACCAACCTCCCTCTAATTTGACTGGAAGCCCACTCCATGGGAGGGAATATATCCATGATACTGAAAACCTACAACAGGGTTACTCATGAGCCCTATTGGTGTAATGTCTGCCAGTGTCTGGCTAAATGTATATACTATGCTCACCAAGGTGCCCAGTAAGCACTTCTGTTAATGTTAACACCCATATATTAATGCTACTCTTGCTTTTGGTAAGAGAAGCTTCTCTTTTCAGATGGTGAAAGGATAAAAGTTGCCCTATTGCTGCTGCCCTGTTTTCTAGTTGCTCTGCTAACATGCCCTTTTAAGCTTCTGTAATATGGCTTGCTTGCTGCTGCATTGAACCACAAAACTGCCATTTTGTAACCGCCTCCATTTTGTAAAAAGCATACCATGAGGAACCTGACCTTTTGTACGCCTTACACAATGCCTAAATTCCCGGAACTCGAGCTGAACAAACAACTCCTAGTTCCTCATTAAGATAACTCCCCACCTAGACACAACCAATCAACGGTCAACACATATCTGAAGCCCCCAGACACGAGCCCACCCTGTGGGACCCAATCAGAGGGACCCACGGCTGGAAAGCCCCTATGACTCTGCATACCTGTGGTTTTAGCCTTTATAAGCTGACCAAACCCGTTGCTAGGGGCTCTTCACCCCTCCTGCGAGAGGAATCTGTGTTGAGCCCCGATGCATCGGATTCAATAAACCTCGTGTAGTTTGCATTGAGAGCGTCCTGCGTGAGTGTTCTTGGGGTCGCGTAGACAGCCCTGAGCAGGGACTCCTCTGGGGAACCCCACATTTGGTGCATGGGCTGGGAATCTCTACAAGACCCCAGTCCTCATTTAGGACCCCTCAGAGGTAAGAGGCGCCTCCTGTCTTGTCTGTGTACGTCTGTACTTTTATCTCTGTCCTCTGGAAAAATTTTCAATTTCAACCGGTTTCAGTATCTGGATGCCTTCCCTTTGGGTGCTCTGAGTTGGGGCTGACAGGCCTGAGGACCACCACCCAGCAATCTGGAGGACGCTCCTGATTGCCCCCAGGAGACAGGTTTTTCTGTCTCCTATCTGAAGAACTCGGATCGAGTTCGCCTCTGTCGGGAAGCATCATCTGGGTCCCGCTTGCTGCCATCTGCTTCAGTTTCATTTTTACTCGAGCAGCGATCGGGCCACCTTTGTCTCTTTGTTCTTGGTGTTCTCCAGATCCTTTTGTTCTCCTATCTCTTTTATTCCCCTCCTAACATGGGACAGACTATGTCAACCCCTTTGGACTTGACTTTAGCTCACTGGACTGACGTTAAGAGCCAAGCTCATAGTTTATCTGTTGAAATAAAGAAAGGAAAATGGCAAACTCTATGTGAGGGAGAATGGACTATGTTTAATGTTGGATGGCCCCGAGGAGGGACCTTTAACCCAGATCTTATTCAGGCTGTTAAACGGATCATCTTGCAGGAGCCCGGAGGCCACCCCGACCAGATGCCTTACATTTTTACTTGGCAGGATCTTGTCCAAGACCCGCCTTCCTGATTGAAGCCCTGGGTTCCTCCCCAACCCACTAACAGTAGCCCCTTGGGGACTTCAAAAGTTCTCGTTGCAGGACCCCCCCGGGAGGAAAAGAAGATTTACCCAGACATTCAGATGGAGCTCCTCCTCCTGGATTCACCACCACCCTACCCGCCAACCCACACCCCCACAGCTCCTCCTCCTGCCCCCTCACCAGAGGGGGCACAGGGGGGCCCAGCCATGGGGACCCGAAGTAGGCAAGCTCTGTCTCCTGATACTACCGTTGCCCTACCACTCAGGGCTATAGGACCCCCACCCCCTTTTGGACCAGGGGATGACCCAACTCAGAGACCTCTGCCACCCCTACAATATTGGCCTTTCTCCTCTGCAGAACTTTATAATTGGAAGGCCAACCACCCTCCCTTCTCGGAGGACCCCTCAAAATTAACTGCACTCATGGAATCCCTAGTTTTCTCCCACCAGCCCACATGGGACGATTGCCAGCAGTTACTCCAGACCCTCTTCACGACCGAGGAGAGGGAACGTATCCTGTTGGAAGCCAGAAAGAACGTCCCTGGTGACGACGGGCGCCCAACCCAACTCCAGAACATCATAGATGATGGGTTCCCCCTGATCAGACCCAATTGGGACTTCAACACCCCTGACGGTAGGGAGCATCTCCGAATCTATCACCAGGCTCTGGTGGCTGGTCTCCGCGGGGCTGCAAGACGCCCTACCAATTTGGCCAAGGTAAGGGAAGTCATTCAGGGACCTAATGAGGTCCCCTCTGTGTTCCTTGAGCGCCTCATGGAGGCCTATCGTAGGTATACGCCCTTTGATCCTATGGCGGAGGAACAAAGAGTTTCAGTGCTGATGTATTTCGTAGATCAGTCAGCACCAGATATCAGAAGGAAATTACAAAGACTAGATGGGTTAAGCTGTTATACTCTGTCAGACTTAGTTAAGGATGCAGAAAAGGTTTATAATAAAAGAGAAACTGAAGAGGAAAAAGAAGAGAGAAGGGCAAAAGAACAGGAAGAAAGGGACCATAAACGTGATACAAGGCATGAGAAAAACATGACTAGAATTCTGGCCGCCGTAATCCAGAATAAAAGAGATGCAGGCAGACCTAGGGATACTAGGCAGAAGCAAAACCTGGGCAACAGGCGCCAATTAGAAAAGGACCCAGACTCCGGAATCTCCGGACAGTTGACTTGGACTAGGCTGCCCCAAGGATTCAAGAACGCACCCACCATCTTTGGTGAGGCACTTCACCAGGACCTGGCCTCCTTCCGAACCTCAAACCCCCAGGTAACTCTCCTCCAATACGTTGACGACTTACTCCTCACGGCTGGAACCCAAACTGAATGTGAACAGGGGACAAAGGCACTATTGGAGGAACTGGCCTGCCTGGGTTACCGCGCCTCGGCAAAGAAGGCCCAACTCTGCAAAAGGCAAGTAACCTACTTGGGGTATTCCCTGAAAGGAGGGCGGAGATGGCTGACGGAAGCGTAAACAGGCTGTGGAACAGATCCCAGTGCCTGCAAATGCCAAGCAAGTACGGGAATTCCTGGGATCTGCAGGATTTTGTAGACTGTGGATACCAGGGTTCGCCGCCCTGGCGGCCCCCCTTTACCCCTTGACTAAGACGTCTGCAGTTTTCCAATGGGGAGAGGAACAACAACAGGCTTTTGACGACATCAAGCGTGCCCTCTTAAAGGCACCTGCTCTCTCCCTTCTCGACACCTCCAAGCCATTTTACTTGTATATACATGAGAAGAAAGGCATTGCAAAAGGGGTACTAACTCAGAAACTAGGGCCCTGGTGAAAGCCAGTGGCCTATTTATCAAAAAATTGGATCCTGTGGCCGCCGGGTGGCCCCCTTGCCTCAAGATTATTGCCGCCGTGGCTTTACTCTTAAAGGATGCTGATAAATTAATTCTGGGGCAGACTGTCACAGTCATTGCATCCCATGTACTGGAGAGTGTCATCCGTCAGCCTCCAGACCGATGGCTCTCAAACGCCTGAATCACCCACTACCAGAGTCTCCTCCTTAACTCGGACAGAATCAAGTTTGCACTCCCCACTCAACTAAACCTGACTACCCTCTGGCCAGATCCCGACTCCACAGTAATTCACAGCTGTGGGGACATCTTGGCTGAGGTTACCGGAACGAGACCAGATCTGACGGACCAGCCACTACCGGATGCCAAGGTAACCTGGTTCACTGATGGCAGTAGCTACCTCCTTGAAGGTAAGCGGATGGCGGGGGCGGCAATTGTTGATGGAGACAGGGTGATCTGGGCTAACAAACTGCCTGAAGGGACTTCAGCCCAGAAGGCCGAACTAATTGCATTAACCCAAGCCTTAAATATGGCAGAAGGGAAAAAGGCTACCATATATACAGACAGCCGGTATGCTTTTGCAACTGCACATGTGCATGGTGCCATCTACCGGCAGAGAGGATTATTAACCTCTGCAGGAAAAGAAATCAAAAACAAACAAGAAATTTTAGATTTACTCGATGCCCTGCATCAGCCTGCCAAGCTGGCTATAGTCCATTGTCCGGGGCACCAAAAAGGAAACTCTCTAGTGGCAAGAGGAAACAGGATGGCTGATGTAGAGGCCCAAAAGGCTGCTCAAGGAACGTATCTGTTCCCCTTAGTTGAAAAAGAAATTGACCTCCCAAAATTACAGCCTTCAGAATATACTGAACAGGACCTAAAAGATATGACTAGAATACAAAAGAAATTTAATAAGGACACCCAAAGATGGGAGACAGAAGAAGGAAAACATATCCTACCTAGACATCAAGCAGAATCCATTCTGCAACAGCTACATAGGCTAACTCATTTTGGAGCTAGAAAATTAATAGAAACTCTCAAAAAGACTGATTATCACATAATAGGACTCAAAGAAATAGCTGAGAAACTGGTAAAACAATGCATCCCATGTCAGAAAGTAAATGCCCAGACCTCCCAGACAGACCCTGGTAAGAGACTTTGCGGAGATCGACCAGGCTTGTATTGGGAGACTGATTTCACCGAGCTGAAACCTGCCCGCTATGGGAATAAATATCTTCTAGTTTTTATAGACACATTCTCTGGATGGGTGGAAGCCTACCCCAGTAAGAAAGAGACAGCCACGATGGTAACCAAAAAACTTTTAGAAGAAATCATCCCCAGATATGGGGTACCTCAGGTAATAGGCTCAGACAATGGTCCTGCCTTTGTTGCCCAGGTAAGTCAGGAGGTGGCCAGAACTTTGGGGATTAACTGGAAATTACATTGTGCTTATAGACCCCAGAGCTCAGGACAGGTAGAAAGAATGAATAGAACATTAAAAGAGACCATAACTAAATTGTCCTTAGAGACTGGCTGTACAGATTGGATGATGCTCCTTCCATGGGCCCTCTTCTGGGTTCGCAACACCCCTTACAAGTTTAACCTAACTCCTTTTGAGATTTTTTTTTTAAATATTTTATTTATTTATTTGAGAGCGACAGACACAGAGAGAAAGACAGATAGAGGAAAGAGAGAATGGGCGCGCCAGGGCTTCCAGCCTCTGCAAACGAACTCCAGACGCGTGCGCCCCCTTGTGCATCTGGCTAACATGGGACCTGGGGAACCGAGCCTCGAACCGGGGTCCTTAGGCTTCACAGGCAAGCGCTTAACCGCTAAGCCATCTCTCCAGCCCTCCTTTTGAGATTTTATTTGGGGTCCTAACCCCACTTAATAAATTGCTAATGCAGAACCCAGATATGATTTCTTCCTCTGATCTGAACCACAGGCTCCAGGCGCTATATATCCTCCAAAAGGATTTATGGCCAAAGCTAAAAGAGAGCTATCTACCGGCTAAGGACCCAGCCCCGCACTCATACCAGCCGGGAGATTCAGTCTACGTGAGGCGACACTGACCCTCAAACCTCGAACCTCGTTGGAAGGGGCCCTTCACGGTACTCCTGATGACACCCACTGTCGTGAAGGTAGACGGGATAGCTGCCTGGATCCACGCATCTCACGTGAAACCAGCTCCATCACCTGACCCCCGCTGGCAGCTGACAAAGACTGATAACCCCCTTAAACTGCGCCTTCACCGTGTCTCTGTCAATCATGATGAAGTTTTTTAAGGTTTGGACATTGTTAACTGTATTGTTGCCTTGTTCTCTATCCTCTTCACCCTATCAACTTTACAATTACACCTGGCAAATCATTAATCAAGCAGGAGATGTTGCTAACTCCACATCTCAACTGTCAACATCTACCCCCTGGCCAATCTTAGAAGTAGACCTTTGTAAACTAGCTTTAGGGGCGGACTCATCCTGGGGCCCCCCTGGCCACTTTTTTCCCCAGGCCACACCCATAAATTCTCGCTCTTCCCTTGAGTCCTCCTCCCTTCCTGGATGTGACAGCCAGACCGGACGCACACGACTCAACATGGCCCCCATATATGTCTGTCCAGGGACCCACAGGGACCAGACCTTAAACTCAAAATGTGGATATTCCTCTGATTATTTTTGTGCCTCTTGGGGATGCGAGACCACTGGGGATGCCTATTGGAAGCCCTCTTCTAAATGGGATTATATTACTGTTAAAAGAAAAACCCCATCTAAATTCTCCCTCACTTCCCCGGGTGGTCAACTGAACCTGCTTGCCGACAATGGTATAACCCGATATCTATCTCTTTCACTGAACATGCAAAAACCAAGGATTGGGGACTTAGAGGATTTGAGTGGGGCCTTCGCTTATACGTGTCAGGGAAGGACCCTGGCCTAACTTTTAAGATTAAGCTAACCAAAACTCTCCCAGATTCCCAAAAAGCCAGTAGGCCCCAACCCTGTACTCCATAACCCACAATCCCCAGCTCAACCTAAACCACCCCAGCAATCACTCCCCTCTACTTCCCCGACTGCAGCTGCCTCTGCCTTTTTCAGACCCACAGTTCCCCCAAGGTCCCCCTCCTCTGCCGATCTCATCCTAACTCTGATCAATTCCTCTATTCAGATCTTTAATTCTGTCAACCATACTCTAAAGGAATGTTGGATTTGTTACTCTTCCAGCCCCCCCCTTCTATGAAGGGCTAGCCACCTCAGGAAATGTAACGTTTACCAATGAGACCTCTGGCCTACGCTGGCGGCCCCCGCCTGGCACTCAGGGACTCACTATGAGTTTCGTCTCCGGAACAGGACTCTGTCTGGTAGGCCCTCGCATGTTGCCCCCTACCTCCCTCCAGGAGATCTGTAATCAGACTCTTAGCATAGACTCCCAAAATTACAAATATGTTTCAGCCCCCTCGGACGCCTACCTCACTTGCTGCACAGGGTTAACTACCTATATAGAAAGAACAACTTTTCTAGAGAAAAAGGACTATTGTGTGCTTATCAACTTGCTGCCCAGACTTGCTATAAGAAATTCTGATGATTTTCAAAAGATCTGGGATTCTGGCCCTTCCACCCCTTCTAGACTTAAAAGAGAGCCTATAACTACCCTTACATTAGCCTTAATAATGGGGTTGGGCGCTGCAGGCACCGGCATAGCTTCCCTTGTCACCTCTAACCAACAGTACGCTCAGCTCAGCTTAGCAATAGACAAAGATCTACAAGAGTTACAGTCAGGAATGCAGAACCTAAAGGACTCGGTTTCTTCACTTTCAGAGGTTGTATTACAGAATAGAAGAGGCCTAGATTTATTATTTTTACAACAGGGGGGACTCTGTGCAGCTCTAAAAGAAGAGTTGCTTCTATGCAGACAAGACTGGATTAGTAGAAAACAGCTTGCAGAAAGTACGAGAAAGCCTAGAACAATGCAAACGGGAGAGACAACAGAACCAGTCTTGGTATGAATCCTGGTTCACCAGGTCCCCCTGGATGACTACTTTAATCTCCACCTTGCTAGGGCCACTTATCATCTTAATTCTCCTCTTCACCTTTGGTCCATGCATAATAAATAAATTAGTTACCTTTATTAGAGAAAGGATCAGCACCGTCCAAGTCATGATACTTAAACAACAGTACCAGTCTCTTGCAGAAACTGAAATTCCATGATTGGAATTATGACAAAGGGGGAAATGAAAGGATAAAAGTTGCCCTATTTCTGCTGCCCTGTTTTCTAGTTGCTCTGCTAACATGCCCTTTTAAGCTTCTGTAATATGGCTTGCTTGCTGCTGCATTGAACCACAGAACTGCCATTTTGCAACCGCCTCCATTTTGTAAAAAGCATACCATGAGGAACTTGACCTTTTGTATGCCTTACACAATGCCTAAATTCCCGGAACTCGAGCTGAACAAACAACTCCTAGTTCCTCATTAAGATAACTCCCCACCTGGACACAACCAATCAATGGTCAACACATATCTGAAGCCCCCAGACACGAGCCCACCCCGTGGGCCCCACCCAATCAGAGGGACCCACGGCTGGAAAGCCCCTATGACTCTGCATACCTGTGGTTTTAGCCTTTATAAGCTGACCAAACCCGTTGCTAGGGGCTCTTCACCCCTCCTGCGAGAGGAATCTGTGTTGAGCCCCGATGCATTGGATTCAATAAACCTCGTGCGGTTTGCATTGAGAGCATCCTGTGTGAGTGTTCTTGGGGTCGTGTAGACAGCCCTGAGCAGGGACCCCTCTGGGGAACCCCACAATGGCAGTGACCTTGGGATGACTCAGAAGGCACCATGGTGCTGAGAAGTAACAGAGGAGTGCTCAGCACTGAAATATCTCTATCACACCTTCCAAGGCTCAGGGTCCATTGTGGACAAAGTGGCAGGAAGAATGTAAGAGCCAAAGGAAGAGTAGAACGCCTTACAATGTGCTCCTCCAGACACAAAATGGCCTGGATATCGCTGACTTTGCAGTGCCTGACACTACCTACACAAGACCATCATAATAGGAGGAAAAGATCATGACATCAAAATAAAGACAGAATGATTGAGAGGCGAGGGATGTAATGGAGAATGGAGTTTCAAAGGGCAAAGTGGGGTGAGGGAGGGAATTCCCATGGGATATTGTTTACAATTATGGAAGTTGTTAAGACAATTATGGAAGTTGTTAAGAAAAAATAATAATGTGAGGGTTTTCTGTGGGGCAGCCATCAGTCCCCAATGCCAGCTTCTTAGCTTCCATTCTAATTATTTCTCATTCTTCCATGGTAGAGGGCCTTCAAGAGTTGCTGACAGTCCTCCCACGTGGGCATAGGTATAGAAGACTGTCTTGAGAAGAGATATCAGGTTCTGGTTTTTTTTTCTGAGAAAGAGGTATTCTGATTCTCCCCTCTTCCAATTATACATGTAGCTGGTAGAATAGGGAGCATAATCCATAAGCATATGGGAAGCCATACCAGGTGGTGGATTCGCCATGAGGGGAGTCTGTTGGAGTGGCAGAATGGGAGCAGAGACCCCAAGTGTTTCAGAAGGGCCAGAATGGGCAAGCCAAGTGGGGGGTTGGTATTGAGAGCCTCTGTGAGTATGGGAGGGGGGACTGGGAAGGGTGCTCTGTGGTGCAGGCAGGGGTGGATGCAGGTTAGAAGATGGCTGTGGCATCCGAGACCTGTGGGGTGGAGGAATTTCTTCCTCATTTTGAGAAAGAACCTACTTTGGATCAGATTTAGGTTTATCGATAACAACAGTTGTAGGACGGGACTATTTTCTTTAGCCAAGAGGAGGGTTCTTCCACAAGATATTGCCACACAATAATGTGAGTAACTTGGTATGGGTGACCTGGAAGGAAAAAAATCCTTCTCTGTACAGCATAAACTAAGGATAAGTTAAAGATGCCCTCTGGTGGCCATCCCACGCCAAATGCTGGCCAATCAATTGAAAAGAAAGTGTCTAATTTACCTGGAAAGACATGGTCACCCAATTCTGCTGCTTTTTGTTTGTTTGTTTGTTTTGTTTTTCGAAGTAGGGTCTCACTCTGGTCCAGGCTGACCTGGAATTAACTCTGTCATCTCAGGTGGCCTTAAACTCATGGAAATCCTCCTACCTCTGCCTCCTGAGTGCTGGGATTAAAGGCATGCACCACCAAACCTGGCTTCTGCTGCTTTTTTTTTTTTTTTAATTTAAAATTTTTTTTATTAACATTTTCCATGATTATAGAAAAAAATTCCATGGTAATTCCCTCCCACCCAACCCCCAAACTTTCCCCTTTCAAATTCCATTCTCCATCATATTACCTCCCCATTACAATCATTGTACTTACATATATACAATATCAACCTATTAAGTATCCTCCTCCCTTCCTTTCTCTTCCCTTTATGTCTCCTTTTTAACTTACTGGCCTCTGCTACCAAGTATTTTCCTTCTCACGCAGAAGCCCAATCATCTGTAGCTAGGATCCACATATGAGAGAGAACATGTGGCGCTTGGCTTTCTGGGCCTGGGTTACCTCACTTAGTATAATCCTTTCCAGGTCCATCCATTTTTCTGCAAATTTCATAACTTCATTTTTCTTTACTGCTGAGTGGAACTCCATTGTATAAATGTGCCACATCTTCATTATCCACTCATCAGTTGAGGGACATCTAGGCTGGTTCCATTTCCCAGATATTATAAATTGAGCAGCAATAAATATGGTAAAGCACGTACTTCTAAGGAAATGAGATGAGTCCTTTGGATATATGCCTAGGAGTGCTATAGCTGGGTCATATGGTAGATCAATCTTTAGCTGTTTTAGGAACCTCCACACTGATTTCCACAATGGCTGGACCAGATTGCATTCCCACCAGCAGTGTAGAAGGATTCCTCTTTTTCCACATCCCTGCCAACATTTATGATCATTTGTTTTCATGATGGTGGCCAATCTGACAGGAGTGAGATGGAATCTCAATGTAGTTTTCATCTGCATTTCCCTGATGACTAGTGACGTAGAACATTTTTTTAGATGCTTATATGCCATTTGTATTTCTTCCTTTGAGAATGCTCTATTTAGCTCCATAGCCCATTTTTTCCTCTAGCAGTTTCAGAGTTTCAGGTCTGATGTTAAAGTCTTTAATCCATTTGTACTTAATTCTTGTGCATGGCGAGAGAGAAGAATCTATTTTCATCCTTCTGCAGATATATATCCAGTTTTCAAAACACCATTTGCTGAAGAGGCTGTCTCTTCTCCAATGAGTATTTTTGGCATTTTTATCAAATATCTGGTGGCTATAGCTACTTGGGCTTACATCTGGGTCCTCTATTCTGTTCCACTGATCTACATGTCTGTTTTTGTGCCAGTACCATGCTGTTTTTGTTACTATGGCTCTGTAGTATAGGTTAAAATCAGATATGGTGGATACCACCAGCCTTATTTTTGTTGCTCAGCATTATTTTAGATATTCGAGGTTTTTTGTGATTCCAAATGAATTTTTGGATTGTTTTTTCTATTTCCATGAAGAAAGCCTTTGGAAATTTGATAGGGATTGCATTAAATGTGTAGATTGCTTTAGGTAAGATTGCCATTTTCACAATATTGATTCTTCCAATCCAGGAACAAGGGATGTTTCTCCACTTTCTAGTGTCTTCTGTAATTTCTCTCATGAGTGTTTTAAAGTTCTCATTGTAGAGATTTTTATTTCCTTGGCTAGGTTTATTCCAAGGTACTTTATTGTTTTTTTTTTTGATGCAATTGTGAATGGGAGTGATTCTCTGATTTCATCCTCTGTGTGTTTGTTGTTAGCATATATGAAGACTACTGATTTCTGTGTATTTATTTTGTATCCTGCTACGTGGCTGTTTGTTTATATCAACTCTAACAGTTTGCCAGTAGAGTCTTTAGGGTCCTTTATGTATAGAATCATGTCATCTGCAAATAATAACTTGATCTTTTCCTTTCCAATTTGTGTCCCTTTTATGTGTGTCTCTTGCCTATTGCTATGGCTAAGACTTCCAAAACTATATTAAATAAAAGTGGGGACAGTGGACACCCTTGTCTTACTCCTGATTTTAGTGGAAAAGCTTCCAGTTTTTCCCCATTTAGTAATATGTTGGCTGTAGGCTTGTCATAAATAGCCTTTATTATATTGAGATATGTTCCTTCTATTCCCAGTCTCTATACGACTTTTATCATGAAGGGATGTTGGATTTTGTCAAATGCTTTCTCTGCATCTAAGAAGATGATCATGTGATTTTTGTCCTTCAACCCGTTTATGTAATGTATTACATTTATAGATTTGCGTATGTTGAACCATCCCTGCATCTCTGGGATAAAGCCTACTTGGTCAGGGTGAATAATCTTTTTGATATACTCTTGTATTCTGTTTGCCAATATTTTGTTGAGAATTTTTGCATCTATGTTCATGAGGGAGATTGGTCTGTAATTTCCTTTTTTTGTTCTATGTTTGCCTGGTTTTGGTATCAGGTTGATGCTGGCCTCATAGAAGGAGTTTGGTAGAATTCCTTCTTTTTCTATTTCCTGGAAAAGCTTAAGAAGCGATGGTGTAAGCTCTTCCTTAAAGGTCTGGTAAAATTCAGCAGTGAATCCTTCTGGGCCTGGGCTTTTTTTAGTTGGGAGATTATTGATAACTGTTCGGATCTCCATGTTTGTTATAGGACTGGTTTTTCTTTATTATTTCTATTTCCTTATCTGTGTCTTGTATTGCCTTCTTTATTTCATTAAATTGGTGTCCTGCATCTTCTTTGATTCCTTTGATTTCCTCTTTAAGTTCTTCTTTGATTCTTTTGATTTGTTCTTTGACCTCTTTGAACATATTTATAATCATTCTTTTGAACTCTTTCTCAGGCATTTTCTCTAACTCGTTCTCACTGGAGGACATTTCTGATGCATTAATACTTTTAGGTGGATTCATATCGTCTTGCTTTTTAGTGTTTCTTGTGTTATAATGTATATATTTTTGCATCTTGGATTAATTTAATGCCTTGATTTTCTAGCTAGTTGGGTATTCTTAGCTGTATCAGTTGATTTGATATTATATATTTTCAGGGTAGGAGCTTAAGGTGTTAGGTGTGGCTCTTAAGACTCTCAGAGTATCTACAAAGGTGTTCCTAGGGGTTGAGTTTCCCTGCTATGGGAGTATTCAAGCAGGCTGAGTGGAATAAAATACAGGTAGATTCTAAAATTTAACTAAACACTATACACATTCAATCAAAAACAGCCCCAAGTATGTATGCAAGAGTAGTTATTATAACAACCAGATCCTCTATCAATAAAGTGGTTAAGATTTCTGGTCTGTTGAGGGATCCAAGTCAGCTTGCAACCAAGTGAGACCCTTCCCTGGTGTAATTCCAGTTACCTTGGATGATTTTGGTCTCAGTAAAGTTGTTGCCTGGGTCGTCGGGCTGCTGTTCTGATTTCTGAAGCTGGGCACTGACTTTTCCTGCGGGGCAAACCAAGCCTGGCAAGTGTGGCCCTGCAGATCAGCACCCCTGCTGCTGGAACTGCTGCTGCTCAAGCTGCCCCTGCTGGGTCTATAGCCACTGCTGCTGAAGCTGCTGCTGCTGGGCCCACTGTTGCTGCTGCCTCTGCTGCTGCTATAGCTGCCACTACTGGAGCCACCACTGCTGCTGAAGCTGCTGCTGCTGGATCCACTACTGCTGCTACCACTGAAGCTGCTGCTGCGGGATCTGCTGATGCTGCCACTCCTGGGTCTGCTGCTGCTGGGTCTGCCACTGCTGCCACGACTGGAGCTGCTACTGCTGGGGCCACTGTTACTGGTACAGGAACCACTGATGTTGCTGCCAAACTCTGCTCCTGCTTGGGCCCGCTGTTGGCTCAAGTTGGTGTTGTTGGGTCCCAGGACCACTGCTCTGTTGCCAGAGCTGGGCTCAGGTGGTGGGGGAGGGGAGGGAGCTGTAGCTGCTCTGGTTCTCTTGCTGTTCCATGTGTGCTTCTACCTCATGGTCTGCTCCTCCGTTGCTCACTGCCGCTCTCCCTTCACATTTCCTGAGTCGCGGAGAGTGCTGGTGTGAGTGGAAGCTCCCAGCAACTGGCTTTTCCTGCAGCTGGAGCCGAGTCTGGCTGCTTTCTGTTAGTGCTGCTGCCACCGCGGTTGGCAGAGCTGCCAAGGCCACTTTTGCCGGCCTGTGTGGGCTCTCAATGGTCTGGATCTCTTCTACTTCTCTGCTGCCACTTCAATTTCCTATACATCTCACTTTTTAGTAAAAGTGTATATTTTGCTGAGTTTTTTTTGGTCTTTTTTCCCCCCTAGGCTGCTTTGGTGTGGTACCTGCAATGCCATCTCAACCAGAAGTCTCTGTTGCTTTTTTATGAAAATCTTTGAAATGATTTTTGATCAACTCTAAAGGGAATTCTTCAACAGAATGTCTCTGACCCATATCTTCAAAGACTAGGACACGACAGACAAATACAGCACTGAACACGATTATGCTAGCAACAGTGGTCTTTCTGCCATGCGGTTACCAGACTGAAACTGAACCAAAATCAGACCTCTGTTTGGGATCTCTGCATGGAGCTAGAGAGGGTCAAGGGTCCCTCAGTCCCTTGTCTAGTGGAATTAATGCTGCTTATACCTTCCCTCTTGGATTCAGGAAAGCACGCAAAATCAGGAAAAATGAAAAACAAGTAGGAAAAGTGAAAAAGCATCTCTGGAGTTCCTTACCCAATAAAGGAAGGGGCTGGTTGTCCTAGGCAAAAAGTTCCCCATCATCAGCTTGCTACAAACTCCAAAACCAGGAACATGCAGACCGATGAAGATCCAGTTCTTGGGCCTTTCCCAGTTCAATTGCCCTGGGCTTGGAGGGTGCCTTGAAATGTGGATCCCGGATGAGCCCCCAATATGTTGTGGGGTCTGGTGTCACACAAGTAAGATCACCGACTCAGGAACACAAGGCAAAGTTTTATTGGGCAATGCTGATGTATCAGGACTGCACCCTTGAGGTTGGGATCTCTGAGTGCAGTCCCAACTTCTCTCTTAGGCTCATTTTTAAAGCTAAAAACTGCAAGAGTGGAGATGTGGGGGTGGTGTGAGGGACTTTCCAGTTTATGCAAGAAAGCAGATATGTACAGAAGTGGAACTTGGCGGTTAGCTCATGGTCTCAAGGTGGCCCTGATATCAGGAGCCAGGCACTAGGGGCAGTTCCTGGAGTCAGGGAGGGGCTAGTGTTAACATCTCATGGGAAAAGGGGGAAAGGGCAAACATCAGGAACCAGGGAGGGCCTGGTGTTATCTCATGAGAAAGGGCAAACACGCTTTTCTCAAGATGGGGTTGTTGAGCTGTTTTTCTTTCAAAATGGTTGCCCTATAGCCAATGTTTTCTATTTCATTATTAGTACCCTCCTTATTACTAGTAAAAGTGGTCTCCTTATTACCACTAGAGCTTTTCATAGCACTGAAGTTAGAGAGACAACTCCAAAGAGCACCAAGCCCACTAGAGAAATCCATCCTTACAATTCTGTTTCTCTAGAACCATTCCTGGTACCACAATCTGTATTAGTCAGCAGGGTTCTCCAGAGGAACAAAACCAACAGAATGAATTGTATTAAAAGGGAATTTACTGGACTAGATTATGGGAGTCCAGCAATAGCAGTTTGTAGACCTGAGAGTCAAAGAACCTTGTAGCTGCTCAGTCCACAAAACTGGATTCCTCAGCAGTCTCAATCTGGTCCTGAAGGCTTGGAGGTGTCCTGGGGAGCCGCTGGTCTTTAGTCCACACTGGGAAGCAGCACCGGCAGCCAGGTAAGAGAAGGGGATCCTTTCCTTCCCTCCCCAAGCTTCCTTAGATAAAGCCCCCTCCCAGAGGGGCTGCATAGTCTGAGGGAAGGGCTCACCCTGGGGGAAGGATTCCTCCCTTAATTAATCCTCCCTGGAAGCAACCACAGAGACTCACTTATGAGTAATGTCTATGGATTCCTGAACAGGTCAAGTTGACACAAAACTTAACAATCACACCTTCTAAGATACCACTTTGAAGCAAAACATTTTTAGATTGTAGAATTTTGAGGTATATGACTTATCTTCAATCATTTGAATAAATAGTTCAACAAAAAAAGGAAAAGGGCAAAATCCATTTGGGTATGTGTGGGGTGGGGAGGAATATTATGTGAAAACATAGCTAAATATTCAAAATGAACACTAACACCTAGTAGGATTTAACTAAATGCTTGGTGATTTTGATCCATATAGAAGATGAAGAGGCAGAACCAGGCATTAGGGCAAAGGTAGGAGGAACACTATGAGTTCGAGGCTACCCTGAAACTACATACTGAAATATAGGTCAGCCTGTGCTAGAGTGAAACCCTACCTCAAGAGAAAAAAAAAAAAAAGATACAGAGGCTGCTTCCAGGTGTGGTGGTGCACACCTTTAATCTCAGCACTCTGGAGGCTGGAGTAGAGAATCCCTGTGAGTTCGAGGCCACTCTGAGAGTATAGAGTGAATTCCAGGCCAGCCTGGGCTAGAGCAAGACCCTACCTCAAAAAACAAAATAAATAAAAAGATTAAGAGGGAGCTGGGTGTGGTGTACATGCCTTTAATGCCAGCACTCCAGATGCAGAGATAGGAGGAATGCCATGAGTTTGAGGCCACCTTGAGACTACCAAGTGATTTCCAGGTCAGCCTGAGTGAGACCCTGTCTTGGAAAAAAAAAAAAAAGATTAAAAGGGGAAGGAAGTGATGGGGAGGAGTACAAATCCAGAGTTAATTAATTCTTCAACTCTCTACATATATAGCTGAAGTTCAAGCAAGATTTAGAGGAAAGTACTCCATTTCCTCACAGAGTGGTCTGTCTGTTTGGCTGGTCTGGTGTGTGTGTGTGTGTGTGTGTGTGTGTATGTGTGTACTCAGCATGCCACTGGTCATGTTGTGATTGGCGTGGGGGCATATACCTCTCAGTATTGGAAGGTGAGGTCCTTTGATCTGACCCTGTAGGACTCTGCCTTTCAGGGGACCTCTCCATCAGGGAGCAACATTGGCCACACTAGCTTTCTGCTCAAAGTGCTAACTGTTATGGCCCTACTGATACCTTAGAGAGGCAGCCAGGGTCTCTAGCACCTGAGGCAGGTTAGGGATGTCGAAGAGTGCTAAGTAATTTGAGGAGAATCCCAATGGGAGAATAGAACCAGCTGATGATTGAAAGTAATTACACCAAACAACAAATCATTTGTTGGTAAAGCTGCCAATAAAACTCCAAGTCTGGAACCAAAAATTGAATAAATTTATGTGCAGTCAGTAAGCAAGGGAAGCTCAGGTTATCTGTGCTTTCCCGGCAATAGCTGTTAAATACAGGACAACCCTGAACTGCCAGGGAGAGGAGAGCTTCTTCCACAGCTTAGCAGAGGAGTCACCGTCCTTCCAGAAGTACCATGAAAGCCACCCAGGCCACCATGGAAAGCAGGAGGCAGGTCAGGGTTTTTCTCTGTCAGTTCCTGTGTCCACCTTCTGACCCTACTCTGTCTTATGACATGTGTCTGTTTTCCCAGCCCAGAACCCCAAATCTGCTCCCAGATGCCAGATGGGTAGTGACTCCACTTCTCACCCCACTCCCTAGATATTTCTAGTGCTTTGTTTTTTCAATAAGGATACATAGCTGCCCATCCTCCCTGGCAGCCAGTTCTTCTTTCTCTCCTCTGACCCCAGACTTGCCTGTTTAGTCATATATGCAGCATTTAACTCTCACAGACTACTCTGACAGACTGATCCCTGAGGCTTTGGGCCAATACCCAAAGAGCCACAGACACACAAGGGGTAAATGCTATGGATAAGTCTTCCTGGGCTTCATGCTACCAGAAAATTCCTGTAGATGGACATGTAGGGGTGCCCAATCTTTTGTTAATTCAAATCAGGCTTCTATGAATGACTCACACATTTGTCTTTATGCATTTATGAATTTATCAGGAAATCAAATTCCTGAAGTCGAATTTCTGGGTCAAAAGGAGTGTTCATTTTAGTTCCTGACCCTTTTGCAAAGCACCTGTC
Source organism: Jaculus jaculus (assembly GCF_020740685.1). NCBI lineage: Eukaryota > Metazoa > Chordata > Mammalia > Rodentia > Dipodidae > Jaculus > Jaculus jaculus. The sequence continues at coordinate 39,942,690 of NC_059103.1, forward strand.
AACATCCCAGTGCACTCTACTAATGGATTTCAGCAGAGAGGAAGCTGGATGACAGCTTCAGGGCTTGGTAATGGGAGAAATACACTTCAGCCAGCATGTTTCTTTATCTGTTTTTGTATAAGTTTCAAGTCACACTTTGAATATCAGGATATTTATTGACACATCTGAAGGGACTCAAAGACACAAAACATCACTGGATACCACAGAATTGCCAGTTCTGTGGCATCACAGCATCTCATGATGTCTCTTAGAGTTTCCAGGCTAGAAAACACTTCACTTAACAATCAGCATAGGACTAGGGTGATCACCTTGCCCACACTCCCAGCCTGGAACATTCTAGTAAATATATTACTCCATTTCTTACTTCCCAGACAATTCAAATGACATCCTGTTCATAAAAGTATGTATCTAGGTGCTGGGCAAGGTGGCACATGCCTTTAATCCCAGCACTCGGGAGGCAAAAGTAAGAGGATCACTGTGATAGTTAAGGTGTTGTCAACTTGATCTGTTTAGTAATCCACAGGTTGCTTCTAGGAAGGCTCAACTAAAGGAAGAAGTCTTTCCCCCAGGGTGAGTCCTTCTCCCAGAGTGGGCAGCCCCGCTCAGAGTGGGACTTGATATAAGGAAGCTCTGGGTAAAAAGAGTTCTTCCTTCTTCCCTTCCACTTGGCTGCCAGAGCTGCTCACTACCTTCCAGCGTGGATTGAAGACCAGTACGGACTGAAGATCAGCATCAACTGAAGGCCTGCGTGGATCGAAACCCAGTGGCTCCTCAGGAAGCTGCGAGGCTTCCCCACACCATCTGCAGTGCCAGGGCGGGACTGCTGAGGCTTCTGGACACGAGGACTGAGCAGCTACCAGGTTTGGTGATTCTCGGGCCCACAACTGCTATTGGACTACTGTAAGCTTATCCAATAAATCCCCTTTTTAAATAATTCATTCTAGCAGTTCTGTTCCTCTAGAGAACCCTGACTAATACAATCACCAAGAGTTCAAGGCCAGCCTGAAACTACATAGTGAGTGCTGGGCCAGCCTGGGCTAGAGTGAGACCTTACCTTGTAAACAAACAAACAAAAAAGGTATGTAACTAGGATTGGCCATATAGAACATTGGTGGAGCACTTGCCTAACATGCATGACATCTTGGGTTCAATCCCTGATATCACACATATACCAATATATATTATTTAAATTTTATTTTATTTGAGAGAGAGTATGCCAGGGCTCCTAGCCACTGCAAACCAACTCCAGACACAAGCCACCTTGTGCATCTGGCTTACGTGGATACTAGGGAATCAAACTTGGGTCTGTAGGCTTCACAGCCAAGTGCCTTAACCACTAAGTAAACCATCTCTCTAGAATATTAAAACATCACATATATGTATGTATGTATGTATGTACACACACACACACACACACACACACACACACACACACACACACACACATATATATATATATATATACATATACATGCCAGGGTTTGATTCCCTAGTATCCACAAAAAGCCAGATGCACAAAGTGGCACATGTGGCTGGAGTTTGTAGCTGCAAGAGGTCATGGCATTCCCATATTTTGTTTCTCTCTTGCAAATAAATAAAATAGAAAAAAAAAAAAAAGAACAACTGACTCAAAGCCAGATAGCCCTCTTAGGGGAGAACAAGGAGTCCTGGAAAGCCCCAGCAGTGGTTAACAGGAATACCGAAAGTTATTGAAATCACAGCATCAGGAACCTGAAGGCGAGACACTGAAAGGTCCATGCATCAATGAGAACCTGCTGCAAGTATTGGGACTCTTGGCATACAGAAGAGCTCATAAACCAGGGGAGGACTGTGATGAGGAAAGTTGAGTCTGATCCTAGGGAACCCTGGGCATGACATGAGGAACTGGATAAAAGTGAGAGCATTAGGAATGAGACAATTCCATTACTAACTGATCAGACTGACAGAGGCTTGGCCATAAGGACTAAAAGCAGAACCACAATGGCTGGACTTAGAAAGTACAAGGGAATTGGAGCACTATGACTGAATTGAACCACTTAGTGACTTTAATCTTAAAAGTCATTGCATCTCCTGGGGCTGGGTCTACCCAGGGCTTGAGAAATGGGGATCCAGGAACTTGACAGTGACTTCTCCCACCATTGTGGAATAAACTCCATGACCAGTTTGAGCAAAAATGACAAAATGCTTAAATCTACAGACAATTTATGAGGGTGAAACTTTTATAGCCTAATTTATGGAGTAAAACATGTCAAAACAGAAGCAGATCATAAACTTTTAGCAAGAACATAAAAATGAAATCCTGAATGATGTGTATCCTCCACTCAAAGGCTCATGATAACAAGGGAAAACAATGGCATGAGCAGAGGGTGGACATCACACCCTGGCCAACATAAGATGGACAATAGCAACAGGAGAGTATGGCATACATTGGCAAGGGGACCCTGGCTATACTACCCATAAGCCCACCTCCATCAATACACTGCCTCCAGGAGGCATCAATTCCCAAACCTCCATCAGCTGGGAACCTAGCATTCAGAACACTTAAGTTTATGGGTGACACCTGAATCAAACCACCACAGTAGTTACTACAAAGAGCAAAGGTAAAACCAGAAGAACTACAAAACAAGAAACTAGCAAAAATAAATACACACCTTTCAATAATAAGTCTTAATATCAACAGCCTCAATGCCCCAACCAAAAGATACATGTTTGCAGACTGGTTTAAAAATCAGGATTCTTCAATTTGTTGCTTCCAAGAAACTCACCTTTCCACAAAAGATAGACATTATCTTAGGGTGAAAGGTTGGAAAATAGTGTTTCAAGCAAATGAGCCTAGAAAATAAGCAGGTATCACTAACCTAGTATCTGACAGGGTAGACTTCAAACCAACATTAATTAGGAAAGATAAGGAAGGTCACTTTATGTTGACTAAAGGAACACCCCAACAGCAGAACATTACAATCCTAAACATATATGTACCTAACATGGGGGCTCCCAATTTCATCAAACAAACACTGTTAGAACTGAGTTCACAGGTAACACCAATCACAGTTGTAGTAGATGACTTCAACATCCCACTCTCATCAATTGATAGGTCATCATGGCAAAAAATAAATAGAGATACATCTGGATTAAATGAGGCATAGAACAAATGGACCTAACAGATACCTACAGAACCTTTCATCCAAATGCTGTAAAATACACATTACTTTTGCAGTAGATGGAACATTTTCTAAAATAGACCATATATTAGCACAGAAAGCAAATCTTAATAAATATAGGAAAATTGAAATAATTCCTCCCACTCTATATGATCACAATAGGATTAAACTACAAATAAATAGCAATAAAAACTATAGAGTATACACAAAATCATGGAAACTAAACAATACACTACTAAATGATGAATGAGTCAATGAAGAAATCAAGAATGAAATAAAAAAGTTCGAAGACTCAAGTGATAATGAGAACCCAGCATGCCAAAATCTTTGAGACATAATGGAGGCAGTCCTGAGAGGGAAATTTATAGCTTTAAGTGCCTATATTAAGAAATTAGAAATGTCACAAGTAAACAACTTAATGCTTTACTTTAAGGCCTTGGAAAAAGAAGAACAAGGTAGACCCAAAATCAGTAGACATGAATATATAATAAAGATTAGGGCAGAATTAATGAAATAGAAACACCCCCCCCAAAAAAAAAAATTCAAAGAGTCAATAAAACAAAGAATATAAGCCAAGTTAAATACTTTCCTCCCATCAGCTGCTTTGGTCATGTGTATTGTCTCAATGAGCAATGAGAAAATAAGTACAATAGAAAATAGGTTCCAGAGGTATAAAGTCATTGATACTAGAAACCTGGACTGTGTGGCTTTTAGCCTTTTAGAACTGATTTATGGGAGGAATATAAAAGGATCTAAAACTTTGGCCTGGGCTGGAGTGATGGCTTAGTGGTTAAGGTGCTTTCCTACAAAACCAACAGACCCAGGCTCAATTTCCCAGGACCCATGTAAGCCAAATGCACAAGGTGGTACATGCATCTGGAGTTTGTTTGCAGCAGCTGGAGATCCTGGCATACCCATCTCTTTCTCTCCCCCCTTTCTCTGTCTCTTTCTCTCAAATAAATAAATGTAAATATAAGTAGATACTTTAAAACCTTGGCCTAAGAGATGCTTTGCAATTTTGTCTGCAGAGTTTGATGGACTATTCTGGCCAAAGTTGAAAACTCTAAATGTAGAAGGAACTCTAGAGTGTGCAGGCTTGGCTTAAGAAGGGAAGAAAGAGCTCTGTCCAGAGGCAGTTTGTATGAAAGGCTTACTCTATTCTACCTCATAGCCTGAGAATTTTTTTAAAAATATATTTTATTTATTTACTTATTCATTTATTGAGAGGAAGAGAGAGAGAATATGGGTGTGCTAGGGCCTCCAGCCACTGCAAAAGAAGACATATGTGCCCCTGTGTGCATCAGGGGATCAAGTGTTTACATAAGCACAACACCAGAACTCACATAAAGCTGGACATTGTGGCATAAGTATATGTATTCCCAGCCTTCCTATAGGAAGATGGGAGGCAGAAGTAGGGCCTGGAGAATCGAACCAGGATCCCTCAGCTTTGCAGGCAAATGCCTTAACCACTAAGCAACCTCTCCAGCCCCATATCATGAGAATTTGTATAGGGTTGCATTGTGTAGATATAGACTGCTGTGAGCAGAAGGATATGACACAAAGAAATAAAATCTTTGGGCAAAACCCCTTGCCCATTGAGCTGCAATTGTTTGAGAAATTATAATAACTGAGAAAGGGGCAACTATGTTGCTTCAGGACAGTAGGAAGAATACTGACTCTTTTATTTTAAAAAAATGTTATTAGCCGGGCGTGGTGGCGCACGCCTTTAATCCCAGCACTCGGGAGGCAGAGGTAGGAGGATCGCCGTGAGTTCGAGGCCACCCTGAGACTACATAGTGAATTCCAGGTCAGCCTGAGCCAGAGTGAGACCCTACCTCGAAAAAACAAAAAAACAAAAAAAAAATGTTATTTATTTCAGAGAGAGAGAGAGAAAGAAAGAAAGAGGCAGAGAGGGAGAGAGAATGGGTATGCCAGGACCAGCGCCTCTTGGTGAAGAGAAGCTTGTGCCTGGTCTTACCTGGACTCTTCTTGATGTGCCTTTTTCCCTTTATTGTTCATAATCTGCATTCTTTCTTTGTAATAAATCAATCCAAGCTGAGTGTATATCTCATGCCTACAATCTCAGTACTTGGGAGGCTGAGGCAGGGAGATCAACACAAGTTAGAAGTCAGCTGGCCCACAGGGGGATTCTCCTGCTTCTGCCTCCCATCTTCCTATAGGAAGGCTGGGATTACAGATACTTATGGCACAATGTCCAGCTTTATGTGAGTTCTGGTGTTGTGCTTATGTAAACACTTGATCCCCTGAGCCATCTCTGCATCCCAGTCCTGGGACAATTTGCCTTTTAAATGATACATAAATACATGAACATAGGGCACGTGTGTTTTGCTTTTTCCTTTACTTTCTATATGGTTCCAATGGCACTCCTAAGTCCTTTCCTTAATTTTTTTTTTCTTGATGTAGGTTTTCACTGTAGCCCTGGCTGACATAGAACACACTCTGTAGCCCAGGATGAAGGGCTAATAGCCTTCCCTGAAAACTATAGGGAACTAAAGAGTTAATAACTATCCCTAAAAGTAGCAGGCAATAAAGAAGTCACAGAGGTATTCAGTCTCACTAAGTTTGACACCTTCTCTGATTGATGCACTCCCCTTAAGCTCAGATGACCTTGAAGGACCAGAAACCACCTGAGTCTCCTCCCTTAGACAATCCTGGCTGAAGAAGCCTATTCTGAACAAGGACACAAACAGCTACAATTTTCTTATTGACGACACCTGGTACAGTCTATTTCTTAGGATCTTCCTTATAAGTGTGAACTCACCCTGGCTCAGGGCTTTAGCCTTCATCCCACAGGAAGGCTGATACCCCTCACTGTTTCTCTCAATAAATAGTCTGTCTATGGAGATCAAGTCTGGTGTTTTCTTTTGCTTTCCTCTTACATTTTCCTTATACAGGTCAGCTGCAAAATCATGGTGATCCTCCTACATCAGCCTCCCAAGAGCTATGATTACAGGGCTGAACCATCACAGGTGACTGTCTTAAAAAATTAATTTATGGGCTGGAGGGGTTGCTTAGTGGTTAAGGCATTTGCCTGCAAAGCCAAACGACCCAGGTTCAGTTTCCCAGGACCCATATTAGCCAGATGCACAAGGGGACGCATGTGTCTGGAGTTCATTTGCAGTGGCTGGAGGCCTTGGCACACCCATTCTCTCTTTCTCTCCCTCTTCCTCTATCAAATAAACAAAAATAAACAAATATTTTTTTAAAAAATTAATTTACATATGAGAGAGATAGAAAGAATGAGAAAAGGCATGGACATGGGCATGCCAGAGCCTCTTGCCACTACAAACAAACTCTAGATGCATGTGCCACTTTGTGCACCTGGCTCTATATGGGTAGTGGAGAATCAAACCTGGGCCAATAAGCTTTGCAAATAGACATGTTTAACTGCTGAGCCATTTCCCCAGCCCTGTTTTAATTTTTTTTTTTTTTTCAGGTAGGGTCTCATTCTATCCCAGGCTGACCTGGGATTCACTATGGAGCCTCAGGGTGGCCTCAAACTCACAATGATCCTCCTATCTCTGCCTCCCAAGTGCTGGGATTAAAGCTGTGCACCACCATGCCTGGCCCCTATTTTAAGTTTTGAGGAAGGGTCTCATGTAGTCTAGGCTGGCTTCAAATCCAGTCTGTAGTTGAGGCTGCCCTGGCCTTGAATTCCTTATCATTCTGCTTCTACCTCCCAAGTGTTGTGAGTACAAGCATGTCCCACACCCAGCTGCTACATAAAATTTTGATGCTCTGTTCATCATCAACCCTTTCAGGTTTTTGTTGTTGTTGGTTTGGAATCCTCAGTTACCTAGTATGATATAGACATAGTCTGACTTCCCTCTTTCCCCACCCTAACTGTGTTTGTGTTTGAGAACAGAAGTCCTGAGGTTAGAAGCTCCTTCTCATGATAACTGGCTGAAACTTACAGATCCTAAGTAGCCATGTGAATGACCTCTAGTAGATCCCCATGTCATATTTTATAACATCTGTATTCTAATGGTCCCTCTCCCTGTGATAGGTGACAATTGCCATGATGATGGTTGGGACCATAAAAGGAATGAAAGAAATAGTACATGAATTCTTGGAGAATTTTCACCTGTCCCAGGAAAAGACATGACTCCTCCTCCCCTTTATTAATCTACCCACCTCACCTTATTTTTCTGTCCTATTATTCATCACTTCACCACTACTAATGAGTTCAGAAGCTGACTGAGCAACACTGCTGCTTCCCCATTCTCTGGCCATAGATGCTGTTGGCACTGAGCCTTGGTTTCCCATTTTGACTTCATGATGCAAAATGGGAAAAAAAAGAAACAAAAACCTCTTGACACTTAGAAACGAGACAACAAGCCAGGCATGGGGTGCCTTTAATCCCAGCACTTGAGAGGCAGAGGTAGGAGGGTCACCATGAGTTCAAGGACACCCAGAGACTACCAAGTGAATTCCAGGTCAGCCTGAGCTAGAGTGAGACCCTACCTTGAAAAACCAAAGAAAGAGAGAGAGAACGAATTGTTAGTAACATCCCCTTAAAGTTTGGACTTGAGGTGAATGGGAGCAAGAGCATCCTGGGATCGAGCAAGTTCAAATCCTCTGAAGTGGGGATAAGTTCAATATGTTCTTAGAGTAGAAAGGAGATGTTTAGTATGGAAACACATAGAAAGGAGATGAGCAGGAAGACGTTATTACGGGGACAATTTGTTCTTTTTTTGCAGTGGTCCAGCAGGGAATGACAAGGGCTGGCCCAGGATGATGGTAAGTGGTCAAGTAAAAGGTGGAGGACATGATGCTTGTTTTGGAGGCTGAGCTTTCAATGCTTGCTCATGGATTAGAGCTGAGAATTGAGAGCTGAGAATTGAGAAAAGCTGAGGTTCTGGTTTGGGGCTAATGGTAGGAGAAGATGCCATAAAGCCACATGGTTAGATTTAGGGAAGAATGTAAATGTGGGGTGAAAATTAAGACTTTTATGTCAATGTCCGTGCAGGACATGGAAGTAGAATGAAGGAATCACGAAAGGGAAGGCTAGACCATAATGGGGGTAAGGGGGAGCAGAATACATGTGACTGAAAGAAGGGGAGGCACTTCCCACGATGCTGCTTGTGCTGCCAGCACTGCTTCAGGTACCACAGGACTTTCATCCACGCTCCAAACTCCATCTCTAGCAGGGAGAAGCTCTCCCACTTTACAGTCCTTGAATACAGGTCCTGGGTGGAACCTGGGTCAGTTCAATCACGTGGCCATGGCAAAGCTAGATGTGGAAAAGGCCTCTGTGTTTTATGAGAATATTCTGGGGATCCAGGTAAGTGAGGTGGTCCCTCTTCCTGAACATGGAGTATTGGTTGTTTTTGTCAACCTGGAAACGCCAAGATGGAACTGCTTCATTCACTGGGGAGTAACAGTACAATTGCAGATTTTCTGCAGAAAAACAAGGCCGGAGGAATGCATCACATATGCATTGAAGTGAATAATATACATGTAGCTGTGATGGGTCTGAAAAATAAGATCTGCAATCTGATTGAATAGGCCAAACTAGGAGCAAATGGAAAACCAATGATTTTATTCTAACCTAAGGACTGTGGTGGAGTCTTTGTAGAACTAGAGCAAGCTTGATTTATATTTGTAAGAAACACAATTAATTGACACAAAACCTTTACCAAACACTATCAAATGTATTATTGTATATTCCTTTCTGGTAATGGATTAAATCACTAACCAGAGTAAACAACTGTATAGAACTAAACTTTGCCACCAGCTGTTACTGATCATCTTTTCAAGAACATATCATCAAACAATACTTGCATATAGAACAAATGAAGACAGAAACAATATGTTCTTTGGCTATAACTGAGGCCAACCAAACCAGCAGTAGGTAATAAGAAAGTTCCAAAACCAAATTACCAGTGGGGAAGTAAATGTCAGGAAGTGGAAAGCATGTATTAAGCTGAATGAAAGTAGAAACACACATAACCACTTTTTACAAAATTCAGTTAATATGTGAATTAATCATAAGCTGCTTTCATAAGATGAATGGGATTTGGCAACAATTTCTTTTTTTTAAAATTATTTATTTATTTATTTGAGAGCGACAGACACAGAGAGAAAGACAGATAGAGGGAGAGAGAGAGAATGGGCGCGCCAGGGCTTCCAGCCTCTGCAAACGAACTCCAGAAGCGTGCGCCCCCTTGTGCACCTGGCTAACGTGGGACCTGGGGAACCGAGCCTCGAACCGGGGTCCTTAGGCTTCACAGGCAAGCGCTTAACCACTAAGCCATCTCTCCAGCCCGGCAACAATTTCTGTTAGATAGTATATGTGGAAGGTTGTGTTACCCTCGTAGCATTCATTCACGTTTTCTTCCCTAGCACAATTTGGACTTTGTGAGATCTCCATTCTCATCCAGCCCCACCCCCAGAGATGAAGCCTCAGGTGAATCTTCCATGTTGAACTTAGACTTCATCACTCTTGCCAGTGATGGGCTTAAGACCATGCCATCCATACCTGGACAAAGCACAAAGAAAACTGTGGAGATATTCTTCCTCTACCTAGGTAACATGGTGAGAGCTGGAAGAAGTCAGCCTCTTTCCTACCAGAAGAGAACAGGGAACTGGACAGTCGTGGTTGCCACTGGCAACCACCCAACAACCACAATTTTTTTTTTTTTTTCATGGTAAGACCCTATTGCTGAAGACTCCACATGCCTGGGCTGCAAGGTCAATGAGAAATCAAGCTGGAGCTGAGCTGAAAACCTCCTCCCTGTAGACCAGCTCACAGAAAGCTGGAAAAAGCTACACTGCATGCAATTCAATAGGAGACAAAGGCCATCAGCAGTGAAAACAGTAGACACTGGGAGCCTCAAGTTTTTAGCCAACCAGGCTAAAAGACCCAACAGGTACAATGGTGGAATGTCTGTTATGGGAGAAAACAACTGCTCTCTAATTGGACTGGAGGCCCTATCTGTGGGAGGGAATACATGCCTAGTACTGAAAACCTAATCAAAAGCTTATGGTGGGTGAGGTCATGAGCATTAGGAGTATAACACCTGCTTTTTTCTGGCTAACCGCATATATTAACTCACCAAACTGCCCTGTAAGCACTTTACCTAATGTTAATACCCATATATTAATGCTTCCCTCACTTTTGGTTAGAGAAGCTTCTCTTTTCAGATGGTGGTGACTGCTGGGATGACCCAAAAGGCAACTTAGTGATGAGAAGAAGTGACAGAGGAGTATTCAGCATTGAAACATCTCTATCACACCCTCCAAGGCTCAGGGTCCATTGCAGAAGGGATGGTGGAGAGTGTAAGAGCCAAAGGAAGGGTAGGACTGCTTATAATACAATTGTTCAGACAGAAACTGCCTTGATAGCCATGACCTCACAGTGCCTAGTACTACATCTGTAAGACTCTCATAATGGGAGGAAAGGATGACGACATCAAAATAAAACAGAGACTAATGGAGAGAGGAAGGGGATATGATGGAGAGTGGAGTTGTGAAGAGGAAAGTGGGGGAGGGGAGGGAACTATCATGATTTATGGTCTGTTAGTATGGAAGGAGTCAATAAAGAAATATCTTCAAAGCCGTGTGTGGTGGTGCACACCTTTAATCCCAGCACTCAGGAGGTAGAGGTAGGAGGATTGCCATGGGTTCAAGGCCACCCTGAGACTCCATAGTGAATTCCAGGTCAGCCTGGGCTAGAGTGAGACCTTACCTGGAAAAAAAAATCTTCAGACCAATAAAAGTCCTAGTTGGCAAAGCTGTGAGAAAAAGGAAAAAAAAAACTTTAAACATAACATTAAAGTTATGTTTATTGGGCTGGAGAGATGGCTTAGCAGTTAAGGTGTTTTCTTGCAAAGCCAAAGGATCCTGGTTTGATTCTCCAGGATCCACACAAACCAGATGCATAAAGGGGCACATGCATCTGGAGTATATTTGCAGTGGCTGGAGGTCCCAGCATTCTCTCTCTCTCTCTCTTTCTTCTTTCTCTGTCTCTTTCTCTTGGAAAGGGAAGCTTCTCTAATGAAAAGTGAGATTAGCATTAATATATGTGCATGAACATTAAGAGAAGTGTGTACCAGAAAGTTCAGTGAGCATAATACATGCATTTGGCCAGACACCAGCAGGCGTTGCACCAGTAGGGCTCATGACTTCCCCTGTCAATAAGTTTTCCATATCAGCCATGTCCAATTCAAGAGTGGTTGGTCTCCCCCATAACAGACCTGCCACTATTGCACCCATTGGCTCATTTGGCCTGGATGGCCAAACTTAAGGCTTGCAGAGTCCACTGTTGTTTATCTCTACTGATGACTTCTTTCTCTCTCCCATGGAGCTGCATGCGGCATAGGTGTTTCCAGATTTCTATCAACTGGTCTACATGGAAGTTTTCAGCTCAGTTCCAGCAATATTTCTCAGTGACCTTGTAGCCTAAGCATGTGAAGTTTACAGCAATAGGGTCTTATCGTCTATTTCTGGTTGGAAACCAAGAGCCTTGGCAATAGCCTGTAATGTTTTGGGGACATCAGGGACCTCTCTGGCCAACAACTCACTGGAAGGTATCCCATCCCTGAAACTGAAAATTTTCTAGTAACAATCTATGGCTTCTGGATGTGCCATTGTCAAAAAAAGTAAGTTTCCATATGACTTATTCATACCCTCTTAGATTTTGACTAAACCTCCCCCACCATTCTACTTAATCTCTTCCCCTGACTTCATTTAGGCCTTTCCAACCCCCTCCCCCAGTAATCTGTTTTTCTATTTACATATACACAATACCACCCCTTTAAGTCCTCTGGAAGAATTTAAGATCCAAAGGAAGGGTAGGACTCCTTATGATGCACTCTTCCAGACACAAGATGGCCTGGATATCCATGACCTCACAGTGCCTGGCACTACATACACAAGGCCAGTATAATAGGAGGAAAAATGATGACATCAAAATAAAAGAGAAGCTGGGCGTGGTGGCTCACGCCTTTAATCCCAGCACTTGGGAGGCAGAGGTAGGAGGATCGCTATGAGTTCAAGACCACCCTGAGACTACATAGTGAATTCCAGGTCAGCCTGAGCCAGAGTGAGACCCTACCTCGAAAAAACAAAATAAATAAATAAATAAATAAATAAATAAATAAATAAATAAATAAAAGAGAGCCTGATTGAGAGGGGAGGGAATATGCTGGAGAGTGGAGTTGTAAAGGGGAAAGGGGGAGAGGTGAGGGAATTATCCTGGTTTATTGACTATAATTATGGAAGATGTAAATAATAAAAAAATTTATTATAATACATTTAAAAAATAAAGAAGGGGAGACTACTTGGGAGGAGGAAGAAGAGCAAACAAGGGTTGAAGGGGATGGAAGAGGACAATGGAAAGGGGAAATTTAAAAAACAAAGTATAATGATATATATACATACACAATGCATATATAAATGAAAATGTCATAATTAAACTCATTACTTTGTATCTAAAAAAGACTTACTTCAGGCATAAGTGTGGATATACCTATAGACATACATGCGGGCTGGAGCCCTCCACAGACATTTTATTTATCTGTGATTGTTAGCACCTTGGACAGTGCCTGAAATACAGTGGCAGCTTAATAATACTGAGATCAATTTATGTTCAGAAGAATTAGAAATATACCAGACTCAGAATTAGAAGATTATTTAGGATAATTTACCACTTCTGAGTCTTTTTGGTAGATAGAAATTATTACCCAAGAGGCCAGAAGTGGTGGTTAGAGATTATGATGAAACAGGCCCATGCTAAAACCAAGATGCTGAAAACAATGACCTCCTGATCCCTCCTCAGCAACAGCAACAGCTTCCTGTTTCTTCCTCGGTTTTCCAGGCATATTTACCCATGGGTGGGGATCAGATCACAGGTCTTATACATGGTAGGCAAGCATTTTACCACTGAACTACATCCCCAGCCCCCAGATATTTGCTGTGTGTGTGTGGTGGTGGTGGGGGAAATCTAAGTTAATTGCAATCTCTAACCAAGATCAAGAATCCTTGCCCTCAACCGTGGGAAAACTTTGCAAGCAGATGGCATATTCCAGGGACGTTTGTTAATGCAGGTCTTTATAATTAATATAAACTTAAGATCCATCCTCAGTCCACTCTCTATATGATTCATTCATCTCAGGACATGAGAGTACCTTGCAAGAAATCTGTTAAACTTGGCTCCACACTACAGCATTAGCTTAATGGTTCCATTTTCTTTTCAAGGTAGGTCTAGCCCAGGCTGACCTAGAATTCACTATGTAGTCTCAGGGTAACCTCAAACTCACAGCTATCCTCCTACCTCTACCTCCCACAAGTGCTGGGATTAATGGTGTACACCACCATGTATGGCATTGGCTCCATTTAAAAAATATTTTTATTTATTTATGGGGGGGGGAGGGAGAGAGAGAGAGAGAGAGAGAGCTCCAAGGCTTCCAGCCACTGCAAATGAACTCCAGATGCATGCACCACCTTGTGCATCTGGCTTATGTGGGTATTGGGGAATTGAACCTGGGTCCTTAGGTTTTGCAGGCAAGTGCCTTAACTGTTAAGCCATCTCTACAGCCCCCATTGGCTCCATTTTAATTTATACTGAGTGAAGGGTAAACTTTATGGGTAAAGTGAATCAGGAGAGAGTTGAAGTGAAGTCTACTTAAGCAGGTCCCTTGATCCCCTCCCATTTCCCTACAGTTTTCCAGAAGTGCCCAACTGAAGAGCAGAAAGACCACCAACTATCTGGATGGTTTGGGGCAAATCTCACATCTTCTCAGGGCCTGGTTTCCCTTCTGAGAAATGAAAGGATTGAGCCAGGTATTTTGGGGGCATAACTGTAATCCTTGCATTCTGGAGGCAGAGGCATGAGGATTATGACTTTGAAAGTATTCTGGGCTACATATTGATGGGGGGCTTGTTCCTTCCAGTTATGATTTTCAAAGATCTGGGGAATTATGAAAACTTGGAGAGAAAAAGCAACAATAAAACTAGCTGTTGGGACAACCTTCCAGGAGAGGGCGCAAGATGCTGCAGATGAAATTCACCAGGGTCATGGCGGTCCTCTGTGAAGGAGGCTTGCCCCTCCTACAGGACAGAGTGGCCAGGAGGGGGACAGTGTGTGGAAGGACTTCAGCGCAGTATTCGCAGATTGTGGCCACCCCAGCTGTGACCTTTGAATCCCTTCTGGTCGATGCTAGCTCATTTTTCTCTTCCCCCTTAGGTCCGTCATTGCTTTCTGAGGACTGACACTAGAGCTCTTGGGCTCTGAACAGCCTCTATGAACAGAGATGTTTTCAGGCTCTGGAAAAGTATAATAAAGTCCATCCTTTCCTCTCTGTCCTCCCTAGAATAGAATCCAACTTTATCCTGCATAGTGAAGATGCTTGGTGGGAAGAAAAGCCCCTTATTCCATTCCGAGGAATGGCAAACGTTCCAGTGACAACCTCCTTCCCACCTCACACCCACCAGGGGAACACATACTTCTGCCTGAATGTCAGGGGCTGATATCAGGCCGGCCCTAAGAGCCCCTTGGAGGTGGAGGTCTTCTTCCCTTGGGGTTATTGATCCTGCATAGGTGACAACTGCTCTAACCCTTTGTTTGTTTCATAAACCAGGTGGGCACAACCATTGATGCCCAGTGTTGAATACCTGGACCTCCCACCCAGCAGCAGTCTACTGTTTTCTTGATGGTGATAATCAGCGTCTGCCTGCATTCCTTCCTGACAACAAGCTCTCTTTCTTTTTTTTTTTTAATTTTTTTTTTTTATTTATTTGAGAGCGACAGACACAGAGAGAAAGTCCGATAGAAGGAGAGAGAGAGAATGGGCGCACCAGGGCTTCCAGCCTCTGCAAACGAACTCCAGACGCGTGCGCCCCTGTGCATCTGGCTAATGTGGGACCTGGGGAACCGAGCCTCGAACCGGGGTCCTTAGGCTTCACAGGCAAGCGCTTAACCGCTAAGCCATCTCTCCAGCCCACAAGCTCTCTTTCTTTTGCTGTTGGAATACTATGCTGATTCCTCATGACTGTCCAGTAACCATCACCATGAAACTCCCTCCTGGTGGACTTATATATGACATATTGTCTTCTATTTGGGGACTCCATGTCTCATCATTCTTGTTTTTCCCAAGCCAGACAGGCTCAGTTTTGTCCAACCATTTCCGTGGGCTGGAAGTTACATATGGCCCTCCACCTGCCTCTGTCAAGTAGAAGTGCTCAGGCCCAGTCTGGGGTAAGGACTGCTGCAGGGTGCCTGCCATGAACATAGTAACATAAGAGCTGGAGAGATGGCTGAGTGGTTAAAGGCGCTTGCTTGCAAAGCCTACAGCCCAGCTTCGATTCCCCATTGCCTATGTCAAGTCAGATGCAAATAACAGCACATGTGTCTGGAGTTTGTTTGCAGTGGCAAGAGACCCTGGAATATTCTCTCTTTCTCTCTGCTTGCAGGTAAATAAATTTAAAAAATTTAAATATCATTATCATTATTATTATTTCAAAGTTGGGTCTCACTGTAGCCCAGGCTGAGCTGGAAATCACTGTGTAGTCCAGGCTGGCCTCAAACTCACTGTGACCCACTTACCTCAGTCTCCTGACAGCTGAGATTAAAGGTATGTACCACCACTCTCCATCCGTAAAAATATTTAAAATAAAACAAAAAGTAACAGAGGTCACTCCTTACACCCTCATAGGCCAAGGGTGAATTGAGGTAACCTGTAAGTATCTTGGCAGGAATGGAAATATTCTTTTGTTTAAAAAATTTTTATTTATTTATTTGAGAGCGACAGACACAGAGAGAAAGACAGATAGAGGGGGAGAGAGAGAATGGGCGCGCCAGGGCTTCCAGCCTCTGCAAACGAACTCCAGACGCGTGCGCCCCCTTGTGCATCTGGCTAACGTGGGACCTGGGAACCGAGCCTCAAACCGGGGTCCTTAGGCTTCACAGGCAAGCTAAGCCATCTCTCCAGCCCTGGAAATATTCTTGAAGAGGTCCTTGCACCTCTCTCTTTGGCTATCAGATCATTGAAGTAATGGTCCTTAAGAAACTGGCATTTCCTCATGAGTCACATTTTAAGAAAAGGACAAGGCTGAATGAAGCCTGGTGCTACCCAGAGGAGGAACTTGTCTCCCAGGAAGAGATTTCACCCAACATCTCAGGCCACCTTGCACAAGAGTCTAGAGCTAACATGTACCTCGATCAGACTGCTTAGTTGTATATACCTCTAGCCTTCTGCTGAAGATGGACTGTGGGGGGGGGCAGGTATTGGACTTCCTTATTTGTTCCTCTTCCCCATGTGGCTGCATTGAATGCATCTCTTTTCTGTGCCTTTCCTTGTTATTTGTCTGTTTAAATAGATGAGTGACTGACCCTAGGTTGTGCTTTTTTTTTTCTCCATAAGCTTTATTTGAATATAATTCACATATGAAATCTACCCTACTTAGTTTAGTATATTCACAAAGTTATACAACCATCACCATTAGCTAATTTCTAAACACTTTATCAACTCAAAAAGAAACCTAGTAGCAGCCATTAGCATTCACTCTTCATCTACTCTTAGCTCTGCCTGCCAGGTGTGGCTTCCTAATGGTGGCTATAAGAGAGAACTTGGTTCTCATATGAGGTATGACCCTAGATGTTAAGCTGCTGCCAGGGTCCAGGATCCAGCCCCAACAGCTCAGGTGACACCTAAGTGTATAAGTCTATGTAACCCCAAGGAGACTTAGAGATGACCACAAAGCAAACTGGCAAGGTGAAAGTATGTCATAGGGTCAGGGTTGTTAAGACAATTTTAAATCCTGAATTCCCAAAAAGGCCATACTCTGGACGTTGTGAAAGTGGTTGTCCTCCATCCTTTGGTCTTCCAATTTATTTTGCTCTCATATGCCCAGAAGGATGAAAAACCATATTGTTGGATGTGCCCATGCAGGCCTGTAATCCCAGCTATACAGGAGGCTGAGATAGGATGATGCCAAGTTCAAGGCCAGCCTGGACAACTTAGCAAGACTATTTCTCAAGCTAAAAGTTTTTAAATTTTTCATTCATTTTATTAATTTTTTTAAAATTCTGGACATGTGGCTCAGACATGGAATGCATAGGTACAATCCCATCACTGGAAAAAAAGAGACAAAAGAACATGCAGGTTTCCACACATTTTTACAGTTATTAATTAGATCAAAAATATTTTCAAGATAGGGTCTTGCTTTAGCCCAGGCTGACCTGGAATTGACTATGTAGTCTCAGGGTGGCCTTGAACTCATGGTGATCCTCCCACCTTTGCCTCCCAAGTACTGGGATCAAAGGCATGTGCTACCATACCTGGCAATAATTAGATTTAAAAAAAAATAAGTTTCAGTAGTTGGAAAACATGTAACTTCTCATATAGTTCCTTAAAGTAAGCCTTCTGTATGACTATTTAAAATTAACCCAATGGGACTAGAGAGATGGCTTAGCAGTTAAGGTGCTTGTCTGCAAATCCAAAGGACCCAGGTTTGATTCCCACATAAGCCAGATGCACAAGGGGGCGCATGTATCTGGAATGGCTGTAGTGGCTGGAGGCCCTGTTGTGCCCATTCTCTCTTTCTTCTTCTTTTTTCCTTTCTTTTCCTTTTCTTTCTTATTTTTTTTTATTAGTTTTCTATTCTGCAAGTACAGGCAGTTTGGTACCATTATTAGGCTCATCTGTGACCTACCACCTCCCCATGGCCCCTCCTTGTTGAGGTATATGGGTCGTGCATTGTGGAGTTAGCCCACAGTTATTGGTATGATAAATGTCTCTGCATATCATGACCCAACATGTGGCTCTGACATTCTTTCTGCCCCCTCTCCTGCAAAATTTCCCTGCCATTCTCTATTTCTCTACCTCTTTATTTCTTTCTCTTGAATAAATAACTAAAAATAAAATAGTTTAAAAAACATTTAAAATTAACCCAATGGAGTCCAATTGCAATATCAATTTCATATCTCCACTGGCCCATTTAAAAATATATATATTAACTTTATTTTTATTTATTTGAGAAAGAGAGAGATGCAGAGAGAGGGAGAGAGAGAATGGGTGCACCAGGGCCTCCAGCCACTGCAAACGAACTCCAGATGCATGCGCCCCCTTGTGCATCTGGCTTACGTGGGTTCTGGGGAATCAAACCAAGGTCCTTTGGATTTGCAGGCAAATGCCTTAACCACTAAACCATCTCTCCAGCCCCCATTAAAAAAATATAGAGCAAAGCCGGGCGTGGTGGCACACACCTTTAATCCCAGCAGTCAGGAGGCAGATATAGGAGGATCACCTTGAGTCCGAGGCCACCCTGAGACGACAGTCAATTCCAGGTTAGCCTGAGCTAGAATGAAACCCTACCTTGAAAACTTGAAAATTCAAAGAGAGAGAGAGAGAGAGAGAGAGAGAGAGAGGGAAAGTTCATTAAATCATTCCTTTTTTGACTTCTTCAGCCTAAAATTCATTCTACTTCTCCTTGAATTTTATCCCATACTTTTGTACTAGAAATTCATCTACTAGCCACCTATGATACTTAATTATAGCACAAATATATTGAGAAATTTTTCAGTTGTCTAAGTATTGAAACTATTCAGAATCAAATTATCATCAAAAATGTAATTACTGCAGAACTTCACAAATGTACTTCTTTATCTATGACCTATTTTGGTCATAGACATAAGTCTGAGAAATTTTATTTACATAAGCAAACAGATGGGAAAGGAAAAGCTGTCAGAACATTGTCCTTCAATTCTTTGAATTCCTTCTGAGTTGCCAAAACTCACAGAGTGATCCATTGAAAGATTATTTTAATACCCTGTCAGCTGACCATTGGATTAGGTCCTCTTTCCTTCAGTTTTGCTGATAGCACAGAATTGGAAACCACCTGACCTGCTAAAGAATGTGTGGCCCCTTCTTTAAAGCCACTAGCTTTCTCAGCATCCATTGCTAACTGTCCTTTTGTTGGATGGTCTCTGACTCCTCCCACAAAGCATCATTCTCCTCTCTAGGACTGACAGCCTGTCCTGCAGAGTAAGGGAAGGGAAAATAGGAATCCAGACCTGAGAATGAGACTCCCCTGACTGCAGACCTGCTTTTTTTTTTTTCTTTTTATCCCCTTCCTTCCTTCCTTCCTTCCTTCCTTCCTTCCTTCCTTCCTTCCTTCCTTTCTTTCTTCCTTCCTTTTCTCTCTCTCTTTCTTTCGGCAAATAAGTTCAGGAACAAATAGATGTAAAAGATCTGGAAATTAATTCTCTACCAGGGAACTGCAGACCCCAGTCTGAAGATGGCCACTTTAGCAGGGAGGAGCATGCCATGCTGTGATGAGGAGACAGAGTGCAAGGACGGAGTGCTCCCCAGTAAAGCAGTCATCACAGAACACCCTTTGTATCAGCATTTTATTGCTGTGTTA
Organism: Jaculus jaculus; assembly: GCF_020740685.1. Classification (NCBI taxonomy): domain Eukaryota; kingdom Metazoa; phylum Chordata; class Mammalia; order Rodentia; family Dipodidae; genus Jaculus; species Jaculus jaculus. Next base: position 39,962,237 of record NC_059103.1, read on the forward strand.
CAAATTATCTTCAGACTTAAGTGGTTGAAAATAGGGCACATTATCTTACAGCTTCAGTGGACCACAGAATTGATCTCATTTTTTTTTTTTAAAGATATGGTCTTGTGTATCTCAGGCTGACCTTGAACTCCTTATGCAGCTAAGAGTGGCCTTGAACTACTGATCCTCCTGCCTCTGCCTCCTGAATGCTACAATTCCAGGTGTGTGTTACTATGCCTGGTTTATGAACCAGGCACTCCTGAGTCGTCTTCAGCTCTTACTTAAAAAAAAAAAAAAAAAAATCAGAAACAACTTATTGGATCCTCTGCTTCCAGGTGCCTCCCTGGCTGTGATCAAAGTGTCAGCTGGGGCTAGGGTCTCCTCTGAAGGCTCACCTACTGGTGGATCTGCCACAGTGACTCATGTGGTTGCTAGGACAATCCATAGAGGCTGTTGCATTTTCTTAACATATGGTCCTCTCTGTGTGGACTCTTCAAAGTAAGCACATGAAAAGAGAAATTGTCTCAGCAGGCTGAAAGGCAGTCATTTCTAACCTTACAGTGGAAGCGACATCCTATGACTTTGCTGTATTTTAGTGTGGAAGCAAATCATAGGTCTAGCCTACATATAAAGGGAAAGATTACACAAGGGTAGAAACTAGAAGGCAAAGAGCATTGGGGTCTGACTTGGAAACAGCCCACTCTGGTTTAACGACCACTTGTTAAGGAAAACAATTTTACTCAAGGTTCTCATTTCTCAGAGGATAAATTTCAATCATGTTTCCATTCCTTAGTATTCATCTATAAGACTTGACCTAATACTCAAAATCTGTAGAAGAGTAAGAATGAGTTGCAAGTGGACATAGGGTTGTAACAACTTCACAGACCCTGAAGGTAAGGGAACCTTCAGAAATTCAACAACTAAGCCAGCTTCCTCAAGGGACAAAAAGAGTAATCCCACTACACCTGGCCTAAATTTTTTTTTTTAAAATTTATTTATGGGGGGGGAGGGAGGGAACATGCCACGGCCTCCAGCCACTGCAAACAAACTCTAGCCGCATGTGCCACCTTGTGCATCTGGTTTCTATAGGTCCTGGGAAATTAAACCTGGGTCCTTTGGCTTTACAGGCAAGTGCCTTAACCACTGAGCCATCTCTCCAGGCTGCAAGTGCTTTTAACTGCTGAGCCATCTCCCTCTTTCCTACCAATTACTTAGCTATACTTCCTTTAGACTTGGTTCAACACCTATCTCAAGTCTTCCACTCTTTAGTTTTATTTTGTGTGTGTGCAAAACATTAATCTAAGGATGACATAAACATGGGCCAAATTTGGTCCCTGCTTTAAGACACATACAACACAGATACGATCAGGGGAGCACTTTGAAAGAAGTGCAAAGGAATGCTTTGGAAGTTCAAAGCTCTTTCCTATTCATATGGGAATACCTGTCAGGAGAGAGAACCAAGACATTCTCAACAGATTTCTTTTCTTTGAGAAGTCATGGAACATAGAGTGGTGTTTTCACACTAAGATGAGCCTACCCAATCTGGGACACATATTAAACTTACTCACTGAGCACACCTCTAACCAGCTGTATTTAACTTTCCTGATGCCGCCTCAACTCTAACATGCAGTGTGACGTGGGGAAGATGGCTCAGTGGGTAAAGTGCTTTCTGTATAAGCATGAGGACTTGGGTTCACACCCCCAGAACTCATGTAAATGTGAAACGCCAAGCTGTAATTCTAGCACTGGGGAGGCAGAGGCAGGGAGTCCTTAGGGCTCACTGGCTAGTTAGTTTAACTGAATCAGTGAGCTCCAAGTTCAGTGAGAAATAATTTCTCAAAGAATACAAGTAGATCATGATCAAGGAATACACCCGATGTCTACCTCTGGCCCTGACACGCATGAGCACATGTCAACATGAATATATGCATATTCATGTGTTCACACTATACACAAACACACAGAAAAAAAAATCATTAAAAAAGCAAGTGCTTAGACTGTAAGAATAATTGAATTCTGCCTCTCTGATCTGCAAAGTTCCTCACCCACATCTCTTTGAGCCTTACTTTTTTCACTTATGAAACAGGATTAATTAGAAATCTATTTTATAAGGATGGTCTCAAAACCTTTTTATCCAAGCTGGGTGTGGCAAGAGAACACCTGCAAATCACAGTACTTAGGGGGCTGAGGCAGGAGGATCTTGAATTTGAGACCAGCATCAACTACAAAGGGAGATGCTGCCTTAAAACAAAGTAAAACACTTTTACTCTGGGCAGCACTCCAGACAAGTTAAATCAGAATTTCTGGGAGTGAGAACCAGGTATCTGTTTAAAGTGATTCTGGTATGAAGACAACATCAAGGGTATCATGGAGGGGCTGGGTGAGGGTAAGTGGAGCCATCTGTACATAATGCTCACTGAGCAGGAAGAGAGAAGAGAAAACAAAACAAAAGTCTGGAGTCAGGAGAGCAAGAGTTTGTGGGTGGCAGTTAGGTCTGCTGCTGGAATAAGAGGTCTGGATGGAGCAAGCTGTCTTTCCCAAATATTTAGAAGGTGCGAGAACCCAGCGCTGGCCTCACCTCCAGAGTTGCTGATTCGGTAGGTCTGCAGTGAAGCCCTGGCTAGGCAGGTGCTCTCCCAGGGCTGTCCACCCCACCCTGATTTGTAGTTTAACAAGTTCCCAGGTCATGGCAATGGCTGGAGTGAGCAGTGGGGCACACTTTCATCAAGTGCTAAAATTCAGGGTGCCAAACTATGCAGGGAGAGTTTTTTTTTTAAATTTAATTCAACTGAAAAGTTTTTTTAGAGAGAGAGAGAGGGAATTGCCAGGGCCTCAGTCACTGCAATGGAACACCAGATGCTTTTGCCACCTAGTGGGCATGTGCAACTTAGCACTTGCCTCGTCTTTGTGCATCTGGCTTATGTTGGATCTGGAGAGTGGAACATGGGTCCTTAGGGTTCACAGACAAACACCTTAACTTTTAAGCCATCTCTCCAGGCCGCCTTTTAATTTTTTTTATTTTTATTTTTAAAAATATTATTTATTTATTTGAGAGGGACAGACACAGAGAGAAAGACAGATAGAGGGAGAGAGAGAGAATGGGCGCACCAGGGCTTCCAGCCTCTGCAAACGAACTCCAGACACGTGGGCCCCCTTGTGCACCTGGCTAACATGGGACCTGGGGAACCGAGCCTCGAACCGGGGTCCTTAGGCTTCACAGGCAAGCGCTTAACCGCTAAGCCATCTCTCCAGCCCTATTTTTGTTTTTTGAGGTAGGATATCACTCTAGTCAAGGCTAACCTAGAACTCACTCTGTAGTCCCAGGCTGAATGGTTGATCTTTGGTTACTGTCAACCCCAAAGGCAGTAATTTTGGAATTTCAGAGGAGCTTAAAAATTGAAGACCACTGTAGTGTGCGTATGGCAGGTGAATTAAGAGGATCGCTGTGAGTTAGAGGCCAGCCTGAGTTACATAGTGAGTTCTAGACCAGACTGGGCTACAGTGAAACTCTGCCTCAAACACACATACCAAAACAAAAAGCCAAAGGACAACCCCCCCCCCAAAATCAGACCCCATCCTTCACCAGTGGCCCAGAATTCTAGGGAAGAGATTTCTTAAAACCTCAAAGCCCCATGGGTATAGAAGCACATCTGAGTTAAGCTGCACAGAGCATACTGTATCCCAGTTGAGAGGTCTTACATAGGATGTGTCTGAATATCATCTTCTGGGGTGTAGGCTCTAGAACTACAATCCCAGCTGGTATAGGTGCTTCCTCTGTCACTGTGTCAGGGACAAGTGTCACGGTGAGAAACCCAAGCCTAGGTCTCCTACAGCCCCCTTTTCCTTCTAACTTCTGCCAATTCTTTTCCTATTCAAGCTGAAATATCTAAGTTTTGATGGGAGTTGGATAAGAACTCAAGTTACTGTAGGCAGCCAACAGCCTTGGGCAGAGGAGACACAAACTAATGAGGTCAGGAGGGGTATAAGGGCTGAGAGTGTGCACGAAGGAGAGCCTACAAAAACGAGACTTCCCAGGGCCCGGTGGTTAGAGGCGCTTGCTTGAAAGCAAGCTTGGCTCCATTCCCCAGTACCCACGTGAGAAGCCAGAAGCACAAAGTGGTGCACATATGTGGAGTTTATTTGCAGTGGCAAGAGGCCCTGACAGCCTCCCACTCTCTAATAAGAAAATATATATATATATATTTTAAAAAGAGCCAGGCGTGGTGGCGCACTCCTTTAATCCCAGTACTTGAGAGGCAGAGGTAGGAGGATTGCCATGAGTTCGAGGCCACCCTGAGACTCCATACTGAATTCCAGATCAGCCTGGGCTAGAGTGAGACCCTACCTCGAAACACACACACACACACACACACACACACACACACACACACACAAAGAGAGACTTCCCAGAAAAGCAACCATCCTGTGCATTTTTGGGTTGTCTTCAAGGTCAGGGTAGGGGCCTGGATCCTGGTTTCCTAACTAAGGTGGACAGGCAAACTATTCCCTGCAAGAGAACTCTACCTTTCCATCAGGGTTTCAGCACGAAGAGTTCGGAGTGATGACGACGATTTCTGGTGTATATCTAAACTACTCTTTAGAAGTTTTATTTAATTGCAATGAGAGAGCAAGAGCGAGCGAGCGAATTGGGCACTCCAGGGCCTCTAGCCAGTGTAAACGAAGTCCAGATGCATGCGCCATTGTGCATCTGGTTTTATATGGGTACTGGGGAATGAAACCTGGGTCCTTAGGCTTCTCAGGTGAGCGCCTAAACCACTAGGTCATCTCTCCAGCCCTAAATTACTTTAATAACGAACGATGTCATTGTGTCTTAATGATGAAAACGAATGCAGTCACATAAAAATCAAGAAGCCTTCCAACCATAGACAAGGGATGTGTGTCTCTCTTTCCTTCTCACCTCTAACTTTCTGCACTCAATACTTCCCGGTTTCCAGGGCTCCGCCCAGGAGGAAGGAGCGCGCGGGGCCGCAGGTGCGGACCCCAGCTGCGCACCTGCGCCGACGTGCGGCGGGCGTCCCGCAGGGGGCGGTGCGTGCCGACACCCGGGACTCGGGCTCCCGGCGGCCCCGCCCCCCCCCCCCCCGCCCGGGCCCGGGGACCGGGCGGCGGCGGGGGCGCGGAGGGCTCCCAGGCGGTGGCCCTCCCGCCCTCTGTGACGCGCCGCCCGTGCTCGCCGCGCGCCGGCGCCTCCTTCCCATACCTGAGCCGGGAGCGCCGCGCCGCCGCCGCCGCCGGGAGCAAAGGTCGCGCGGGCTTGGAGCGAGCCGGCCCGGCAGGTCTGAGCGAGACGCGGGCAACTCTCGGCCGGTCGTGGAAGATGGCGCCGGGCGGGCCGGCCGAGGACTGAGGAGCGCCGCGAGCACCGGGACCTGCGCCCGCCGGGCTGGAGCACGGGCGGCCAGCGAGGCGCGAGGCCATGTCTGTCGGCGAGCTCTACAGCCAGGTGAGCGCTGCCCGGGGCCGGGCCGGGCCGCCTTCCCCCGCGCTCCCCGCGCCCGGAGCTTCCCCGTGCGCCTCGTCCTCGGAGCCCCAAACTTGCGCGGCGGACAAAGTTTGCCGGCCGGGCGGCGCCCCGCACTGATCGGGACCGCGGCGCGTCTGCACTTGCTGGGCGCGGGCGCCCAGGATCGGTCTCCAGCCGGCTCCCCCGCCGGGACCCCTCCTCGGGCCCGCCGCGCAGTGCGTCTCTCCCGCGGCCTTTCCTCCAGCGCGGCGGCCTGGGGGACCTTGAACTTGGGGACGGTGAGGGCGCGGTGGCTGGAGGAGGGGAGAGAACCATGGGTACCGAGGTGCCCGGGAATGGCCGGGAAGCGCTTTCTTTCGTGTGTTTTTTTTTTTTTTCCCCGAGGTAGGGTCTCGCTGAAGCCCAGGCTGACCTGGAATTCACTATGTAGTCTGAGGGTGGCCTCGAACTCACAGCGACCCTCCTACCTCTGCCTCCCGAGAGCTGGGATTGAAGGCGTGCGCCACCACGCCCGGCTTCTTTTTCATTTTTGAAGCAGAGTCTCGCTCTAGCCCAAGTTGAACTCGGAAGTCGCTGTGTAGTCCAGGTCGTCCTCGAACTACCTCCTACCTCGGCCTCTCCAGGGCTGACTTTCAAGGCGAGCGCCCGGTTAAGCGCATTCTCACTTTGCGGGCGCTGGGCATTTTGAAGTCACCCCTTTTGGGGGAGGGGACCCAGCGGGCTTCAGGAACTGCGGGGAAGGGTCGGGGCTGCTGTGGAGCCGGGGTGGGGTGTGCATTTTCAGGGTGTCTTCAAGGTCAGGGTGGCTGCGGCGCGCGGCGCTCAGGATTAGGAACAGGTGCGGTCGGGGCGTCTCCTCCCCGGTTCCGCGGCAGGTGCGGTGCTTAAAGTTAGTAGCAGCCTCCGTCCCCCAGGCGCCCATCCGCGCTGCCGCCCTCGCCCTTCGGGGTTGAGCCTGGCGCCGGGGGCCGGGTGAGCTAGGAAGCGCCTTTAATCACCCACCCCATGCCTCCTTCAAAACGAGCTTTGGACATCCAAATGACTGGGCTTCCCGCTCGTCTTTTCTGGTGGCTGGGGCACGTCTGACAGCCTTGCCCACACGTCTTCGTGCCGAGAGGAGTGCGTACGCGCGCGGTGTGCCAGCGCACGGTGTGGGTGAGTGCGATTGTTGAGACGCTGGCCCTGGCAGACTGGTCTGGGCGAGGTAGGGAGACGTACTTCCGCACCCTCACCTGGCTGTTGCTCTCGGTTGTCCAGCTCGTAGGGAGCCCTTTAGCTCCTAGGGCTGGCCGCCCGTCTTGATTTGATTGGGAAAACTTGAAATCTCTCCTTTCTGCGGGTCCGCCCAGGTTGACGCTCAGGAGGGGTCCTGGGGGGGTGTCAGTGGATTGGGGGCGGGGCCTCAGTTGTTTTGGATGCGGGCACCAGTCTCTGGGAGATGAGCGGAGAAGTGCGAGCCGGGGCGTGAACTCTCTTGGTAATGCTGGCTGTGGAAAAGCACCCACCCCTTTTGCCCGTGGGAGTTGAGGGAGGAGCCTTCAGAGCTCCAGTTTACAGCTCTGGCCCTGAGAGGCTTAGCAGAAGCCTGCTCTGGCTGCTGGAACCAGCGAGGCAGGGCAAAACAACCTGGTGCGTTCTGATAGTGCACGCAGGTGTGTAACTCCACTGCACATGCAAACGGGGGTGTCTCACGAAGTCCTTTAGCGGGTAGTGCTGTTGTGAAGCTAGTAGATTATACACTTACTTTTTGGAGACCTAGTTTTGAAAAGCATTTACATTGGATTCCTATTGAAGATGGGCTACTTTAGGGGAAACAGTTTGATTTTATAGTTAGAAGTGACTATATTGCATGTTAATAAGAATGGTGAATTTAGTAAGAGTGTGTACTGAAAAGTTTCAGTGTGTTTGTCTAGAGTTATGGAGCTGTGGACAAATAGTATAGTCAGGAGAAAATCTTGGAAGGATGAGGCTGCTAGTGGGTTTCTGGTTCTCAGTGGTTTCAGGAATGTTGAATCTGAAGTCAAGGAGGCTTTCTGCGGCTTAAGCACTAGCTTGTAGGCTTTTGTGTTGAGCAATTGTTCTATTTGGCCGAGTTAAACATGCATCTACTTTAGTATGAGAAGCAGTTGGAGTGTTCCCTAACCATTATAACCTTCCTTGCTCAGATGGATTCTCTCTGCATATGAATCATAGCTTATACAGAGAAATGGTGCCGGCTGCTCAAAATCACTTTGTGTCTTGGGGAGATGATTTGTTCATTTTAGTAATTGAAATATCAAATATTCCCTTTTATTTTTAACCTGCTACTGAGTTTTCCTAATGTGATGACCACTGGGTCCAGACACACACTTTAATGTATTATGCATTATGGAAATAATTATTCAGTATGCCATCCACCTTTATAAATGTTTGGAAGTGGACCTTTTGTAACCTTTATTGACCATACCTGTTGCTTTAGTAAGAAGGTGTTATTGGAATATAAGAGGTTACAGAAGAACATATAGCTTGTAAGTATTAAATAGGTCTGGGCACTTACTTAATGTGTTAGTATACTCCTGGTTAGTCAAGAAGACTTCTTTTTCTTCCCCTTTTCTCTCTTCAACTTCAGTGTGTTTTTGGAGGGAGACCATTGATTTTTGTCACTGGCAAAGGATACTTTCATTAACAAAGACACTACTGTGTTCAGAATACACAACACCTCACCTTAGAGGTAGGGCTTTGTGGTGAGGGTGGAGAGAGAAAATTTAGTTAGTGCCAGACACTTTCAGGGTGATGTCAAAGTGAGTCACCCTCATTTATTCTTACAGAAAGGTGGGGTGGACAGTGAGCCTAGCAGTTACAAGAGACATGTGCATGACAAGTGTTAGTTCTTGGCTTTCAACTCACCAGACAAGACAGTGTGGGCTTGATTTGTGAAGGTCCCAGAAAGAAGTCCAAGCGTGCATTAGCATGAGGAATGACATTGGAACATAATTGCAGCAAACAGTCTAAACATACAGAGCATCTTTCCCTCCGGTTGAATAGTACAGTTCTATACAGTGTTATTTTGCATGAAAAATTTAAATATTGCTATTTTAGCTATTTTAACTAATCACAATGTTAACTTTGCTATTAGTCAGCAAAGTGACTGGGAAGCCGTCAAACTTAAACCAATGCCTTCAGATAATCCCTTTTCCCACTTGGCTTTTAATTGACAGGTCAGCAGTGGATTTTATTTCATCTTATTTATTTTTGTTGGGAATGGTCTCTAGGGCCTTGCCCATGCTAGGCAAGAGCTCTGTCACTGAGCAACACCCCAGGAGAGTTTTGAGTGCTGCTACAAGGATACTCCACTGGCTTACCGCTGTGTATGGAGGAAGCCTGGAGCCCAGAAACCTTTCTTTACGAACTCTGTTTGGAGTGCCAGTCCTATGGAAAGTAGACCTATGCTTTTGTTTTGGCAGGAGTCTTTTAACTTTCTTTTACCTATACCTCAAGTGAGTAGATTTTTCCCAAGTTTTGGTCTCGATGGCAGCAAGAGCCAGCTGCTTTCTCTGTAGCTCCCCTCACCGAGGGAGGGACTGATGGTTCTGCCTTTTACGTATGTATGTGCGTGCTTGTATGGGTGTGACACATGGCCATCAAGTGAAGGTCAGAGGACAAACTTGAGGTGTCTGTACGCCACCTTTCTTTTTTTTTTTTTTGAGGTAAGGTCTCAGTCTAGCTCAGGATGTCCTGGAATTCACTATGTAGTCACAGGGTGGCCTTGAACTCTCTCGATCCTCCTACTTCTGCTTCCTGAGTGCTGGGATTAACCATGCCCAGCTGCTCCACCTTTTTTGAGACAGGTTTCTTGCTGCTTTGGAAGCAAATGCCTTTAACCTCTCAAGGTACTTCCCTAAGCCCTACTCTTGGCTTCTGAGTGATGCCTTTTCTGAAAAGAAGTGGTAGGAAGCTGGGGATGGGAATCAACCGCAACAAATTGTATTTGAAAGTGCCAGAATTAATGATACCTAAGTCTTCTTGGTATGCCAACTAAAGGAATACATTAAAAAAGATTATTTTTTAAAAACTTAAAAATATTTTTATTTATGGGAGGGGAGTGTGTGTGTGTGTGTGTGTGTGTATGTACATATGTATTTGCGGTGTATGGGCACATCGGCACCTCTTGTTGCAGATGAACACTAGACACACATGCTACTATGTGTCTGGCTTCATGTGGGTACTAGGGAATCAAACTCAGGTTGGCAGGCTTTGAGAGTAAGTGCCGTTAGCTGCTGAGCCGTCTCTCCGGATGCTGTCAGCATTCCCCTTGCCTCCCTTGCCTCTCTTCCTGCTTATTGGGTTGGCACCTGCTCACTCGCAACAGCCCCACTCCTGTGCCCCTCTGTTTACACTTCCTGTAGCTGTCTTTGCTGTCCCTGGAGTCCGAGAATTTACCTCCTCCACAGTGGATGGTGGGAGTATGACAATGCTGGCTCCTCATTCCCTGCCCTGGGAATGGGATATCTCTGACATCACAGTTCCAGGGTTCTTTTTGCAAGGTTGAGCCAGTTCCTGTGCCCGGGACTTCCTCAGTGTAGCGCCTTGTTGGTTTTCTTCCTTTTCCCGTCCGTCCCTTTCCTTACACCCCCACCCACCCTTTGCTGGGAATACTCCCTAACACATTTCTTGGATGGGAATTCTCATCTTGGGATCTGATTCTGGAAAGCCAAATCAACCCATAACCCCGAGTGGCTTGTTGGAGGGAGTGGATGTCCGAAAGCTGCGGGGTTTAATCCCTGCGGGTCCCCAGGGGAGGCTTGAGCTGGTGGTGGTGGGGATTCTTCTACGTCACTTTCCTTCCAGGACACTGCCTACCAGCGTGTGGATTTCTCCTCTCCTGCTTCTGACTTTCTTCTCTTTCCCTCCTGTTCCCATTTGTAGGTGGCCTATTATAAACTCACTGGACCTTGCTGGCAAATTTAAAAATTCTTTTATGGGGTTGTTGCCAGTTTTCAAGGCCATGTTCTGACTGCTTGCACCTGTGCTCATGGAGCAGGCTCTTGTCCTGAACTCTCGTGGTGATTCATGTGATGCTCTTTCTGCCTTAGGCCCGTGCATGAGGCATGGGCAAAAGAAAGTATACAGCCACAGACACACACACTCTCACGTATGTATCATGAGAGGAGTGCAGATTCTGGGGAGGGGATCACATGTCGCATGCTGCTGAAATGTTGGTTTGGTGGGCTTCCCTCTGGGCAATGGGACATGACTGGTCTTTAAAGAATAGGATTTCAATACTTGAGGAGGCTGGGAAGCATACTGTCACAAGAGGATATAAGGAGAGTGAGTTTAAAGGTAGGGACAGGGGTGATTTAGGAATAGAAATAGCACTACTTTAAACTTTATTTTGAAGTAATTTTAGGCTTACAGAAATAGTGTAGTTCAACCCTGGTACGGTGACCTGAACCTGTGATTTCCATTTCTTGGGAGTCTGCATAGGAGGATGGCGAGCTCAAGGTAAGATTGGGATACATAGTCGACCCTGTCCAACAAAGGAAAGAAAATAAAAAAAGGCAAAAGAAAAGAAAAGGCACAGTTCCTGTGGATACTTCTTCAGATTTCCTTAATTTTAACCCTCAAACAACCAAGGTGTAATTATTGAAACTAGGAAATTAATGTTTATATAATGATCTGTAGACCTTACTGAAATGTCACTAGTGTTTCTATTACTGTCCTTGTTCTGGACTAGGATCCCATATGGGATCTCACATAGCTTTTAGTCACGCAGCTCTCTGAGTCTCCTGTTGGTGACAGTTTTGTTGTTTTAGTTTTAGTTTTGTTTGGTCTCCTGTGATCTTGGCACTTCAAGAGCATTGGATATTTTCTCAGGCTTTCAACTTGATCTTGTCTGATGTTTTCTCATGTTTAGGTGAAGGTTGTGAATTTTTGGAAAGAACACATCAGAAATACCATGCCTCTCTGTGTATCATTTTAGAAGATAAGTGATACCGATGCATCTTGTTACTGATGATATCACTTTGGCCCCTTGGTTAAGGTGATGCATGCCAATGTCCTTTTATTGAAGAATGGAACTTAGAGACTAGGACATGGGTGTGAGAGGTGCTCTTTTTTTGTTCTTTAGGATTAGAGATTTGTGAGACTAGAACTCAATAAGTGTTTGAGTATGAGGAAGAAGGAAAGAAGTCAAGTCTGACCAGCAGGTTCTGCCTTAAGTATGGACAGAACTGCACAAGTTAGGCTGGGATGGGATAATTCCTTTTTTAATTTTTATTTGTTCCTTTTTAAAATTTATTTTTTATTGACAACTTCCATAATTATAGACAATAAACCATGGTAATTCTCTCCCCCTTTCCTTTTGCACTCTCCATCATATCCCCTCCCCTTCTCAATCAGTCTTTTATTTTGATGTCATCATTTTTTCCCTCCTATTATGATGGTCTTATGTAGGTAGTGCCAGGCACTGTGAGGTCAAGGATATCCAGGTCATTTTGTGTCTGGCCAGTTGCACTGTAAGAAGTCCTACCCTTCCTTTGACTCTTACATTCTTTCTGCCACCTCTTCTGCAGTGGGCCTTGGGCCTTGGAGAGTGTGGTAGAGATGTTTCAGTGCTGGGTTCTCTGCCCCCTCTCAGAACTGTGGTGCCTTCTGAGTCATCCCAAGGTCACTACCATCTGTAAAACAAAACTTCTCTAACCAGAAGTGAGAGTAACATTAATACATGAGTATGAACATTAAGAGAAGTGCTTACCTGGTAGTTTGGTGAGCATAGTATATATATTTAGCCAAATGCCAGCATACATTATATCCCTAGGGCTTATAACTACCTCTATTGTAGGTTTTCAGTATCAGGCATGTATTACCTCCCATGGAGCATGCCTGCAGACCAATTAGACAGTGGTTGGTTTCCCTGGGTGGGATAATTCTTGATTTCATTGTGGTGCATTTGGAGTGACAGTGGTTTGAATACATGAAAATAATTGAGTTTGTAATGATTACCTTAGAGGAGAAATGTTGAGATTCGGTGTTCTTATACATAAAAGATCCTAGAGTTTTCCTTAAGAAATGCATTGTTTTAATAGCATCATATTAATAAATGTAATAACATGGCCTTGGTGTGGGCAGTCTTGGCATTTGTGATTATGAACTTGATGTGGCCTGCTGTCTCTCTGCCCTCATATCTTGAACAGATATGTTTAAAGTCCTGATTTCCTTATCTGAAAACTGAGTTGCTATCTGCATCATGGGAAGGTTCATGGAAGATTGTGTGACCTAATCCTTGTACCATTTCTGGGCACTGTAAGAACTTTGTAACCTGTTGATTGGCTTGAGTACCCTTCAATCACATTGTTGGGTGCCTGTCAGTGCCTTTTCTCCTTTTTTGCTATTGATTCTAAGGTACTTGATTAGCGAAGAAGTGAAGGATTGCTGTAAAAACTTAGCTATCAGTAGACAACCAAGGTTTGGGAGAAGAGGTTTCTACCCCCAGCCCTAGGGGATGAAGGAATAAGAACAGTTTGAAAGAAATCTCAAATTTAAGCTTTGGTTTTTGGTCTCTTATTATAACTTTAAATAGAAAATTAAAAGCATTTTTCATAATGTTCCATTTTCCCTCTTGATACAAATGATTATTGAAGCAATTCATACAATGTAGGAGAGACAAAGGCTTTTTGTCCCAGTCTCAGAAGCAGCTACTATTGACTTATGAGTCTACTCTGGGACTGTATTGTCCAGTAGAGTAACTGCATGTGGCTGCTGAGAACTTGAAAAGAGGCTGGTCTGAGTTGGGATGAGCTGTAAGAGTAAAGTGTCAGATCCCCACACCTCATTGTAAAACATCAATAATATGTTGAATGATAATATTTTAGGTATATGGGCTAAAACAGTTTAAATGGCCTTTTGTTTTGTTTTGTTTTTCAAGGTAGGGTCTTGCTGTTGCCCAGGCTGACCTGGAATTCACTGTATAGTCTCAGGGTGGCCTCAAGCTCACAGTGATCCTCCTATGTCTGCCTCCTAAGTGCTGAGATTAAAGTGCTATGCTATCACTCTTAGCCCTCATCTCATTTCTTTTTTATTTATTTATGAGAGAGAGGGGGTGTGGGGGAGAGGGAGAGAGACACAGAGGGAGAAGGAAGGAGGAAGGGAGGGAGAGAGAAAGAAAGGAAGGAAGGTGCACCAGGGCCTCTAGCCACTGCAGATGAACTCCATGTGCCACCACGTGCATCTGGCTTATGTGGGTTCTGGGGAGTTGAACTTGGGTCCTTAGACTCTGCAGGCAAGTGCTTTAACCACTAAGCCCTCATCTCATTTGTGTGTGGGGGGAGGGAGTGAGGGAGGGGGAGAATTGGTACGCCAGGGCCTCTGCTCACTGCAATTGAACTCTAGACGGGTAGGCTACCTGTGCTCATGCATCGCCCTGGGTTCTGGCTTACATGGGTTCTGGGGAGTTGAACCTGGGTCCTTAGGCTTCACAGGCAAGCACCTTAACCACTAGCCATCTCTCCAGCTCCTCATCTCATTTCTTTAGGACAAGCTGGTATAGGAGGAATTGTTGGCAGGCACATTTACAGCCTCCATTAACATGGCCACTGTCCTTTAGAAAAGAGCATGTCTGTCTGCTCTTCTCCCTTCTGCGGGTGGGATGGAGTGGTGTTTCCTCTCCTCTCTCCTCTTGCTTTTGTTTTTGGTTTCTTGAGGTAGGGTCTTGCTCTAGCAGAGGCTGACCCGGAATTCACTATGTAGTCTCAGAGTGCCCTTGAACTCACAGTGATCCTCCTACTTCTGTCTCCTGAGCACTGGGATTAAAGGGGTGTGCTACCATGCCTGGCATTTTCTTTCTTTCATATATATATATATATATATATATATATATATATATATATACACATACATATATATACACACATATACATACATACATACATATATATATGTATATATATATGTATATATGTATGTATGTATATATGTATGTATGTATATATGATATGATATGATTGATATATATATATATATGCACGTGTGTGTGTATATCTTTTTAATCTATATATTTATTTTGCTAGCAGAGAGAGAAACAGAGAGAGAGTGAGAGTGAAAATGGGTATGTCAGGGCCTCTTGCTGCTGTAGATGAACTCCAGACACATGTGCCACTTTGTGCATCTGGCTTTATGTGGGTACTAGGGAGTTTAATCTGGGCCAGCAGGCTTTGTAAGCAAGTACCTTTAACTGCTGAACCATCTTCCCAGGCTTCTTTCACTAAGTTTTTCATATTTGTTTTAAAGTTGACTGGAAGGTTAAATATCTTTTCATATGTTTGGTTTTCATATGTAGTTTTCCTGTTTATATTAACTGGCAATAATTATGGTTACTTTTGTTCTTTAAATAATTCATTTTTTTACAGGAGAGAATAGAAACCAGAAACCAGTATCGAAAATATTCTAAGAGGCTGATGTAGAAGGATCACTATGAGTTGGAGGTCAGCCTAGAGCTACAGAGTGAATTTCAGGTCTGCCTGGGCTAGAGTAAAATCCTGCCTTAAAAAAAGTTCTTTTAAAAAAATGTCACCTTTGCATTGCTTTCCCTATCATTGGTTCTGAGCTCCCACCTTGCAGTTGAAAAATCTCTGGTCATGGCAGCTGTTATTGAGAGCTTTTGTGCCAGGTCACTGCGCCATATGCTTGCTCATTCATCAGCACCATGAAGTAAGGCATGGCTGTCTCTACTTATAAGCAAGGGGCCCTAGGCATACATTGTTGGCCCCTTTCCTGGATCCAAAGCCAGGTTTCTACCTATCTGTGTGCTATAGTTTATGAGGTATCTGTCTCCTCAATGACAAGTCTGGAACATGATTTGTGTATAAAAGAAGCCCTAACAAGGATAGTTCCTTGTCTATGGGGACTCTTCACCTAGCATCTCTTCTTCCCAAACCCAGGTCCCAGGAACAAAGGTGCTGTGCAGCCAGAAGGGCAGACGGTCCAGTTCTGTCTTGCAGGAGAGCTTTCCTTTGGGAATCTTCTGCTTTGCATTTCTTTTTTTTTTTTTAATTTTTTTTTTGTTCATTATTTATTTATTTGAGAGCAACAGACATAGAGAGAAAGACAGATAGAGGGAGAGAGAGAGAATGGGCGCGCCAGGGCCTCCAGCCACTGCAAACGAACTCCGGACGCGTGCACCCCCTTGTGCATCTGGCTAACGTGGGACCTGGGGAACCGAGCCTTGAACCGGGGTCCTTAGGCTTCACAGGCAAGCGCTTAACCGCTAAGCCATCTCTCCAGCCCTGCTTTGCATTTCTTTTTCACCACCACACCCGACCCCAGGGACATCGTGCTGATTCTGAACGCTGTAGCCCAGGCTGACCTGGAATTCACGATGGAGTCTCAAGCTGGCCTCAAACTCACAGCAATCTTTCTACTTTGCCCTCTGAGTTCTGGGATTAAAGGTGTGATATACTTCTTTTAGAAAAAGCTAAATGCAGCAAGCATTCAATAAATTCTATTAACTTGGGTTAAATTCCACCTGCACTGTCCCCCCTCCCAACCTCATTCCCATTCTAGGCCATGGCTCTTTCACTAAGCAGCCACCTTTACCTCCACATTATCTTCTCCCACGACTGGCAACTGTTGACTTTGATACCCAGTAGAAAGTCCATCTGTTTCCTTTGGCACTTGCTTAAGTCTGTGGAGTAGGGAGGTCCTGTCAGGATATAATTAATGTTTTTCTTTTTCCTTTTTTTTTATTATGCTACCCAAAGGTTTAGCCTAAGGTGTGAGTATGATATAACAGCAAAACAGTATTGGTAGATTGAAAGCTGCTAGAACAGCCTTGTTTGTGAACAGCCTAATGTTACATGTACATATTTGTGCCTTCTGAGGTCATCCTTTATGTTTAGAGCATGATCTTTTAAGTCCCTCACTGACTTACAAGATCTTCCTAACCATCTCATCAAGATGCATTGGCATTAACCTGATGAGAATGGGAGCAAATAGGGCTCTCCATTCCTCAGAGATTCGACATGGCAGGAGGCGTTCAGAAGCAACAGTAGTAAATGAAGAGGAAAAACTCCGTTTTGGTCATCTTTCCTATAGGAAAAAAATGATACCTATTACAGTGTTCATCTGCAGGTCAGACCATATTTTATATTGTTTTTCGAGGTAGGGTCTTACTGTAGCCCAGGCTGACATGGAACTCACTCTGCAGTCCCAGGCTATCCTTGACTTCCCAATGCTAGAATTAAAAGGCATGCACCATCATGCCCAGCCAGACCATTTTTTATATGCATCCCTTGGACAACAAAAGTGGACCACCTGAGTGAATGTTAAAGCCAGTACATGTAGGAAGAGAAGCACCCATCCTTGAAAGGAGTCTTTGGATCTTGGTTTCTTCCAGTCCAGTGGTTCATTTGTTCTATGAAATCAGCATTAAAGAGGTAAACCAAAAGGAGATAAATTGCTGTACCTCATCTCATCAGATTTAATCACATTCTCAATTTGCCTGTATTCCCTAATGAGGCTAATGTTTATTTGCAAAATAAGCAAAATGAATGTCTCCTCAGCTTGAAGCTCATGTTTCTTTGTTATAGAGTTGCTTATCCTTTAAATCTTCATTTAACTGTGTACACAGACAACTGAAACAAACTTCATGGCAGCGCTTTTAAAATGTACCTTTAGGGGTTGGAGAAATGGCTCAGTGGTAAAGGCACTTGACTGCAAAGCCTAACTAACTGGTTCAATCCCTCAGTACTCATGTAAAGCCACATGCATAAAGTCGTGCATGCATCTAGAGTTGTTTTGCAGCCACTGGAGGCTCTGGTATACCCATTCTCTCTCTGTCTCTTTTCTATCTCTCTTTGCTTGCAAATAAATAAAATATTCTTTTTAAAAAGATTTTACTTTTATTTATTTAATAATTAGAGACAGAGGGAGGGGGGAGAGAGAGTGAAAATGGGTGCGCTAGGGCCTCTAGCCACTGCAAACTCCAGATGTATGCGTCCCCTTGTGCATCTGGCTAACTAACATTGCACCTGGA
This sequence comes from Jaculus jaculus, assembly GCF_020740685.1. Lineage (NCBI taxonomy): Eukaryota > Metazoa > Chordata > Mammalia > Rodentia > Dipodidae > Jaculus > Jaculus jaculus. The sequence goes on from NC_059103.1 coordinate 39,979,708, forward strand.
GAATCGAATCAGGGTCCTTAGGCTATGCAGGCATGTGCTTAACCGCTAAGCCATCTCTCCAGCTCTAAAATACTCTTTTTTAAAAAAAATGTGTCTTCACAGTTGAAGAGATGGCTCAGTGATTAAAGGCACTTGCCTGCAAAGCCCAATGGCCAGGGTTTGATCCCCCCACTACCCATGTGAAGCTAGATATACCAAGTGACCTATGTGTCTGGAGTTTGATTGAAGTGGAGGAGGCCCTATAGCACCCATACTGATTAACTAAAGGAGGAATCCTTCCCCCAGGATGAGCCCTTCCCCCCATGGAGGAATCCTTCCCCCATGATGAGCCCTTCCCCCCCAAGGAGGAATCCTTCCCCCAGGTTGAGCCCTTCCCCCAGAGTGGGCGGCCCAGAGGGGAGTCTTTATCAAAAGAAGCTCTGGGAAGAAAGGTATTCTCCTCTCTCCCACCTGGCTGCCTGGGCTGCTTGCTGTTTACTGCTTTCCAGTGTGGACCAAAGACCAGCTTGGATTGAAGAGCAGCGACTCTCTAGGATGCCTCCAGGCCTTCAGTGTTGGATTGGGACTGCTGAGGCATCCAGCCTCGTGGACTGAGCAGCTACCAGGTTCCTTGATTCTCAGGCCTGTAATCTGCTGTTGTTGGACTGTCTAAACTAGTCCAATAAATTCCCTTTTAATACAATTCATTCTGCTGCTTCTGTTCCTCTAGAGAACTCTAACTAATACACTCACTCTCTTTACCTCTTTTCTCTCTGTCTCTCAAGTAAATAAAACATTCTTTAAAAAAAATATGCCTTTCTGGGCTGGAGAGATGGCTTAGTGGTTAAGGTACTTGCCTGAAAAGCCAAAGAACCTCAGTTCAATTCCCCAGGACCCACATAAGCCAGATGTTCAAGGTGGCACATGCATCTGGAGTTCATTTGCAGTGGCTGGAGGCCCTGGCATACTTACTTTCTCTCTCTCTCTCTCTTCCTCTGCCTTGTTCTCTCTCTCAAATAAATACATAAAAATAAAATATTAAAAAATATGCCTTTCTGACCAGCATACTCAATCCTACATATCTATTTATTCATTTTTATTTATTTATTTATTTATTGTTTTTTCAAGGTAGTGTCTCACTCTGGCCCCAGGCTGACCTGGAATTCACTGTGTAGTCTCAGGGTGGCCTCAACTCATGGTGATCCTCCTACCTTTGCCTCCCTTGTGCTGGAATTAAATGCATTCACCACCACGCCCAGCTCTATTTATTTATTTATTTATTTATTTGAGAGAGAGAGAAAGAGAGAGAAAACAGGTGTACCAGGCCCTCTAGCCAGTGCAGACAAAATCCAGATGCATGTGCCACCTTGTGCATCTGGCTTACATGGGTACTGGGAATTGAACCTGGGCCTTTAGGTTTCACAGACAAGTGCTTTAACCATGAAGCAATCTCTCCAGCCCAATCCTACATGTCTAAGTGAATTATTTCTTTCAGGATGGCTGCTTTGGCAGAGGCATTAGGCTGTAGTTCACCAGTACTTCTGTTGGCACTGGCTTCAAACCTGATGTTGCATTCTTTTGATTCCCACCTCTAATGGCAATAACATTATGACAGGCTTGCTTTTCAGAATTCGTCAAAAGCCTTATTTAAAAAATAAACTGAGTAAAGTATGGATATACTGATTTATTGTCACAGATCATGTGTGGTTCTCATGTATGAATGTCACTTTTGTGTGGCTTCTTAAAACTGGGGTGTGTGTGTGTGGGGGGGGTGCATGTATGCACATGCATGTGAAGGCCAGAACACAACCTGGGGAATGCCATCTACCTTTTTTTTTTTTTTTGTCTTTTTTGAGGTAGGGTCTCACTCTAGCCGAGGCTGACCTGGAATTCACTATGTAGTCTCAGGGTGGCCTCGAGCTCATGGCAATCCTTCTCACCTCTGCCTCCCGAGTGCTGGGATTAAAGGCATGCACCAACACGCCTGGCTCATCTACCTTTTTTTTGTGACATAGTTTCTTGCTGATCTGGAGCTCACCAAGTTCAGAACCCCAGATATCTGCCTGCCTTTGCCTCCCCAGTACTCATGAAGGAGAAAGAAGGGAAAGACAGCTTTTTATATGCAGCCAGCCAGACAAAACCAAGGAGAACAGGGAGCCATTCCCTGGCCTGCTGTGGCAGAACTAGAATCTGAGTCTGATCCAGGCTCATTCAAGATGGCTACAAACAGTTCCTCAGCAGCAGTGCTTCCTACCTCTTCCTTAATTTAGCGCACCTGGCTGAGCTGGCCCGTTAAATCGGCCCCTTGAGTCCATGAACCAAGCAGGTCTGTCCCTTACACACCTGAGTCTGGCGATGAGGCTCATCCTAATTGGGTGTCTTTTGACCTATATTAAATGGGCCTTCCATATGTGTTCTTTTGGCTGTATTCTCCTGCCCCCAGACTGTATTGATGCCTGCTTTGGTAAGCTCTTAGTCCTTCCCTGCTAAGGGGAAGGGGACCTCTTCACTTTGGGGCATTTTCTGCCTTGGTTTTGGATGCTCTCTCACTTTGTTGTAAGTGTCACTTTCTTCTAAGCTCTGAGCCCTTTTACAGCCTGCCTACTCGCTTAGCTTTCTTCTTTGTGAATGTGAAGGGCTTGAGCTTTCATGCCTTACTCTCCGTGTGTGCATGTGTGTGCACGTGCATGCGCACGTGTGCTTCTTCTGAATGGTTTTTCTTCTGAATCTTTTGATGAGTTCTGCTTTGCTTTCCACATGTGTGTGCCCTTTCCATGGCTTCTCCTTGAAGATTTCCCTCTCTCTCCATTGCCCCACCTCCCTTTCCAGCTGGGCAAGGAGGAAAATTTGCTTCTGGCCTGGGTCTTTCTAGCCTTCCCCTGGATACCAAATCTCTTATAATTTACCCATCTCCGAGTCTGTTTTCTCCATTCTTTGTTAAATAGATAAGAACCTAAAAGTTGGAGTTTATAGGCCTTGGGGTTCCCTGAGCCCCCAAATTGCACATCACTTGCATTACATTTGCACACCACCATGCCTGGCATTGAGTCAGATCCTCTTGCTTTCCTGCAGGTGCTTTATTGACTGAGCTCCTATCTCCCAGCCCTTGTGTGGCTTCTTACTAGCTGTCATTCTGGACTTATGTCAAGCTTTGACTGTTTTCAGTGGTCAGTAAGCACGGTACCTTCAAGGCTGTCAAGAAAATTCTCATTTGAATGTAGCATCCCTGGTCTGTTGGCCAGAAATTTAAAGACACAGAACTTTATTGTTAAATTGACTTATACTACACTTAAATTTATATGTCTGTTAATACAATTAATACATAGACATAATTATCTCAATGTTATGACAAGTATACTAGCATAAATAAACAACTATTGACCTAAAAATAAAATGAAAAGCTCTTTTCACTTAATACTCTGAAATGGTCTTTTGGCAGTGAAAGAACAGGTTTTGTACTTTATGTCAGGCAGGATGTGAGGCGCTGAATCTAGGAGAAAGGAAGACACAGGGGAGGTTGTAGAGCAGCATTGTTTACTTTAGCCTCGCAGGTGTCTGTCATAAGGACAAGCAGATGAACATGACATGGTGTACTGATGCGGTGGAATGTATTCAGCCTTAAAGGAACAAAATTCTGACATAGGCTGCAGCATGAATGAACATGGCACATTTTTATGAAGTGAAATAAGCCAAACCAAAAGATTAAACACTGTGATTCCACATAACATGTGAGGCATCTAAATAGTCAGAATCATGAAGACTAAGTGCAGTGTGGGGGGTGTCAGGAGTCACTGAATGGGTTCAGAATTTGCTTTGCAAGATGAAAGTAAAGGGTGTGGATATTAGTGATGGTTACATAGCCATGTGAATGCTGAATGTCACTGAATTTTGTGTACTCAAAAATGGTGATGGTAATACTTTGTATGCTAACTTTAAAAATAAATCAAAGAATTGGAAAAAGAAACATAAAAGGGAGCTAATGGAGATAAGAAAAGAAAGACCCACTTGGAAGATTTCAAGTAGATAAAGCCTGCTTTGTAATGGTAAATTATGTTTCAAATTCATTCTAAGGAAAGGGATAGACCTAGGTCAGAGTCTGCAAATTTATATTTTTGTGATGCTTTTGCATTGTTTCATTATTAATGTATCCTAATTCTTTTGTGTGTGTGTGTGTGTGTGTGTGTGTGTGTACCAGAGCCCAATGTCATGTGTCTGTCTCATTCACCTCCTCATATTTTGAGATAGTCTTCCCCTGAACCTGGAGCTCACTGGTCTGGTTCGACTAGCTAGCAGTGAGCTCTAGGGAGCCTCCTGTCTCCATCTCCCCAGTGCGGGAACTACGGGCATGTGCCACCACACTCAGCTTTTGTGTGGGTGTTGGGTATCTGAACTCCTGTCCCCACACTTGTGTGACAAGCACTTTACCCACTGAACCATCTCTCCAGCTCCTATATTGCCATTCTTGAGATATGTCTGCTGAAAAAAATCGTAAGATGTTTGTGGAAAGAGTACAAATTGGACACAGAGGAGGGCACAGTTTCTTCTAATTAATAAGATTTTACCCCCCTGTCTGGAGTAAATTTAATAACTTGGTTCCACTGAGCTGGATGCTTCTTCTCCACTGGCTAGTTTTCATAGTGTCAGAAGGTGCCATGCAGGGGAAAGCCACCATCAGTCTTACACAGTTGTGGATCCTGTGTGCTTTACAACTAGCTAACTAGGCCAGATTTGTCCACTGGTACAATAGTGGCATGACTTATGTTATAACCAACTGCTTTCATATTGGATTTGTGGCCTGCTTCATGGGAGGAAGTTCATGCCTGTACTATAAACCTCACAAACCACAGCTGGGGAGGTCATAGGCCCTAGGGGATCCTCCTATTGTTTATGCTAAATGGGCATACTGTCAAACTGCCTTCTAAATATTTATGTTTATACTCAGATTAGTGCTTTGGTCAAAGAACCTTCCATCAGTGGGACACACACACACACAGAAACCATGAAAGTGGAAGGGGGAAGAATAATGGTTTTTTTTTTAGAGGGGGAAAGCGAGGGTAACAGGGTATAAATATGATCAAAATACATTCTATACATGTATGAACTTGTCAGAAAACCTAGTTCCAAATGATATGAAATGAAAAGTTGAATAAGGACTTGAGTTTGTATCTAGCAAAAAAAAATATGGTGTTATAGTTTATATTTGGTGCAAGTCACCATAGTTTAAGACTTTTAAGCTCTAGGGTATTGAGAAGAATGGTGAGGAAAACACAAGTGGTTAGGTATAACCTTGCTGTGATTCAGACTTCCCTTCTTCCCAGCTGTGTAATCGTAGGCTTAGCCTCTAGAACTTCAGTTGGCTGTAAGACGAGTAAAAACCTTAGGAGGGTTTGTTTTTAATTTTTTCTGTTATTTATTTATTTATTTGAGAGCAGTAGACAGGCAGAAAGAGAGAGGGGGGAGGGAGGGAGAGAGAGAGGGGGAGAGAGAGAAGGTGGGAGAGAGAGAGGGCACGGGGGCAGGGGGGGGGGAGAGAATGGGCGCATCAGGGCCTCCAGCCACTGCAAACGAACTCCAGGTGCATGTGTCACCTTGTGCATCTGGTTTACTTGGGTCCTGGGGAATCAAGCCTTGAACCGGGCTCCTTAGGCTTCACAGGCAAGCACTTAACCACTAAGCCATCTCTCCAGCTCCTTAGGAGGGTTTTGTTGTGATAACATGTAACCTTCAGGGAGGGCTTTGGTGTAATAACATGAGATAATAGGCATACTGTCTTAGATAGTGATGGCATGTCTTTAGGAGAAGGTATTGTCCTTGGACGAGCCATAGTCCAGTGCAGGGCCCTGTGGGGTCACAGAGCCTGAGGGCTGGATTGGACCCTCTTTTAACAAAGCACCATCATCCTTGGAGAAAGGTTTCCACATGCTTATCCTCTCTTAAATATGGAGAACAAACAGCATTCTAAGGTTCAGGCTTTGAGGCCTAGGTTCAGATCTTCATTCCTGGAGTCCCCTGCCCCTGCCTCTAACGGTTTTACCTTGTGCAGTTATGGGTCTTCCTCTCTGTACTGAGAAGAGCATCTCATGTTATGACTGGTGGCACGCCTATACCTATCTCTGTCTCTTCTGACCCTTGGTTGTCTTAGGTGCAAGGGTGCTTCAAGATACAGACTTTATTGTAAGGGTGCTATAGGCATTAGGGGAGACACAAGGGGCTCTGTCAGAAACTAGTTTGATAACAAGTACTGGGAGACCAGAGAGATGCTCAATCTGCTCTGGTGGTTTTCGTTATCTTTTCAGTGGTACTTCCTCCCCCGCTAGTACTGTCAGTGAGGCGTGGTGCATGTGTCTTGGTCTCTTTCTTTGTCTTCTCTACCCTTTCTGAATATCCAGAGAGTCCCAGTTTAGATTGGCTTTATCACACACTGTCATGGAGGACTAGAGCTCCGAAGCTTTTGTAGACAGCAGCTGTTTTTGGTTTTCTTTTTAAAATTTTTTAATTTTTTTTGAAGTGGGGTCTCACTTTAGCCCAAGCTGACTGCCCACAGTAGCATGGTCTTCCTACCTGGACAACATGCTCCCCAGCCAGAAAGCACGCAACTGACAACTGTCTAGCTTCTCTGGCTTGGGGCCAAGAGCTAGTTTGGTTCTAAACCCCATTTCCTACAGAGTAACAGTATAAAAACCATTTAAGATGTCCACCTTACATACCAAGTTAGCAGAAAAATTCCAGGTGCATAAACGTAGCTCAGCAGGGAAGTGAAGCAAGAGGCTAAATATAAAAAGCATAACGTGAGGTTTTAAATTCCAGCACTAAGCCAAGAGCTTGCTTACTCCGTGAGATAAAGTGGGGAACAGTAAGAGCCTCAACAACTTGGTTGGCACTTAGCTACACAGTTTCGATGCCGGTTTCTGGTCCAGGTCTGTGGGTGTTACTTACAGCCTGGATGCGTTCTTACTCTTTGGCCTGCGTTTATGTAGTTTCAGATTCCCGAGACAGTTCACGTTGCAACCTGAGCACATGTCCCGGTACGAAGCTCTGGAGTGCTGCATAACCTCAGCGGCCCGCTCAGTGGGGTCCAGTTACACACTGCCAGACAGATTTCAGGGATATTAACACAGTGGGTGATCCTTACAGTGTGCAGTAAGGATGGATTACCGAAGGTTAAGGAATGTGAGGTGAGAGAGGAGGGAGGAAGTGAAAAACTCAACCACAGAAAAAGGAGAGAACGCAGAACACTTTTAGAAGAGAGAGACAAAATCCAAGAAGAATAAAAAAGGGCTGGATTCTTTCTGCTGGGAAATGTTGCAGCTCATTTACCAGCACTGTTTTTATGGGGCACTAGCCTCATCCAGAATGAGAACTACCATCAGAAAGGACTTGAGTCCCATAAATAATCATGGCCCCGCAAGAAACGGCCCCAGGCCCAGGGCCAGTCTCCTGGAGCCCATCCTACAGGGGCAGTGTGATAAGCGGCCTTCATTCACTTGCATGGTAATACCGAGGCACCGCAGTAGAAAGCCCACAGCTCGGGTGCTGAAATCACACTGTTCTCTCGACAGAGGCACACGGCTTCCAGTCTCGATGCCATCTCAGGAGACCCTTGGGTCAAGGTGGCCAAGCCGCCTGAGCCAGGGATAGGAACTGCCCATAAACAGTCAATCAGGAGGATCCCTTGAGCTGGAGATGTGGGGCACTCACTGCTAGGCACAGCACTTGCCTGGCGTGCATGAGGCCCCGGGTCCTGCTTTCCAAGTTCTGGGATTAAAGGTGTGCGCCACCACACTGGCTCCCAAGCAGCACTTTCATGCTAGATGCTTGAATGTCAGCTGTTGTCTGTGCGCTCCTGGTGCTGACATGACTTAAGGCAACTGAAGACATAACCAGAAATAGACAGGCAAGAACCCTGTGCCAGTAGGGTCTCACCTGAGATGGTAAATTTTCAGTAGTACACAGTCTCACATGCAGAAAGAGTAGCTGCTTAGCTTGTCACAGACTTTAGGTAGGCTGGTGCTATTGATTTTATATACTGCTGCAAGACTGCTATCACATTAACCTCCTTTCAACCTCTATTTTATTGAGGCAAAAATTTCCAGAAGTGAGGCTGTAAAATAGAAGTTTTACAAAGTTCCTCGGGTGGGCCCTGGCCTGGTGGCTCTGTGGCCATGAAGCGGCATTGGCTTGGGGCTGGGGGAAGACTCAGCAGTTAAGGCACTTGCTTGCGAAGCCTGCTGGCTCAGGTTCAATTCCCCAGCCCTGCACATAAAGTCAGAACCTGACATTTGTTGTCAGTGACAAGAGACTGGCACATGCATGCATCTATACACAAATGAGAAAAAAGAACGAATAAATAAAAAAAGTATTGATAGGGTTATGTGTGGAAGAGAGGATAAACTTGAGGACCCTAAGAAAGTAGATGTCCTTTGTAGAGGACCAAGGAACAGTGACACTACGGCTTGAGTAAGTCTGGCTCACGATGCGTGTACATTTCAGAAATGCAGCTTTGTGCGCTAAATACAAGCCCCCCAATATTCCTCTGCAAACAAACAGAAAACCAAGGGAAATAACATTAGTTTTGTGAATATCATTAGCCTACTTAGGACATAGTCCAGGGGTTAGGGTGACACAGAAGGAGGGAATTGGTTTCCTTGGGCAATTCAGAGCCTCTTGAAGTAGGGGCATCTCACTATGATGGGCAGTATTTGGAGATTTGAAAGGATAGTAGGATAATTTTGGTGATGCATGACTTTTGCTAAATTGTTGACTTTAGAATTGAGTCTACCCTTCTTAGGTACTGGGGTTATAGATGCGTGTTACCACACCCAGCTTCCAGTGATATATTTCAAGGGACATCAATAAATGGAGCTCACTTGTAGGTAGATACAGGAAGACACCTAGACGCCGTCACATATGGGGAACAACTGTCCAGGGAAAGGGGGATATAATCTTAGCCAGGTATGGTGGCATGCTCCCTTAATCTCAGTACTTGGGAGGCTGAAGCAGGAAAATGTCAAGTTGGAGGCCAGCTTAAGCTATATAGGGAACACTGTCACAAAAAGCAAAGACATCGTGTTGAAACGCTGCCTTGCTGCATGTAGACTAGAGTAATCGGCGGCAGGCACCTGTTGTGGAGAGGTAGGCTTAGCTTGATGCAGCAGCGTGGTCCTTCAGCCCCTGCTCCGCCCTCCCCTGGGTGTAGACTGGCTGCCGCCTGTAGAGGTAAGGGTGTCCTCCTGTCAGAAGTCACGCAGGCTGGGCACTGCCACGTGAGGATGCTGTAGGGGCACCCTTAGATAGGAATCTGACCCTTAAAAGCTTGAAACCTCTTGCTTACCTGAGTAGTGACTAGAAATGACTGCTTAATGAGAAGGGATGCGAAATAAAGGTAAAAAGGAATAATTTCAGATAAGTAGTAGAAGAAATAAGAAAGGAACAGACCATTTTACTAGTCTACTGACCCATAAAAATAAGCCTAAAGACATTTATTGTATTTCTCTTAGATTTCCACTTAATTTTAAGAATGAGGATTATAAGGCTTTATTGGTTCAATATAAAACATCAACATGTTGGGCTGGAGGATTGGCTTAGCTGTTAAGGTATTTGCTTGCAAAGCCAAAGGACCCAGGTTCGATTCCCCAGGATCCACATAAGCCAGATGCCCAAGGTGGCGATTGTGTCTAGAGTTTGTTTGCAGCAGCTGGAGGCCCTGGTGTGCCCATTCTCTCTCTTCCTCTTTTTCTCTCTGTCAAGTAAATAAAAATAAAATATGTAAAAAATAAAATCTTTCATGTTGTGGTGGTTATTTTGTGCTGGGTTGTTGTAGAAATAAGTACAAAAGGACCAGCTGTTATCCTGTTACTCCGGAGGAAGCCATATGTGGGTTGTGAGTTTGGATGCAGACAGGAAAGGATGAGATTGAAGAGGATTAGAGAGAGGAAGGGCATGGTGGTAGAGGATGAAAGTTAAGAAGGAGGTGTGGGAACTGCACCTGGCGGGACTGACACTTCATGGACTCCTGTACAACATGATGAACAGTCAACATGTTGAACAGGATTCAAGTCAACTCTGGAAGAGTGGTGCCTGGAGTGAAGCCTATCAAATCCTTGAGAGGCCAGCCAGGACCTGGCTTGCCTTACTCTAGATGTCAGTCCTTCATCATGTAAGTCCTGGAAGTTGACTTAGCTGCTTTGAGCATCTCATTAGGTGGATCCAGGATGTGCTGATGTCCTGGCTGCCTGCCCCGACTCCTCCAGCCACTGCTTGTCACTTGATCAGAACCCTGGCATGCAGTCTAGCCTTTCTAGGAACAGGACCTGACGTCTGAGGGTAGACACCTGCTGTTGCTGCATCATGTCTGCATTTGCCTAATGAAGAGGAAGAAAAACATGGCACTTTGTGTGTGTGTCTACGTCTAAGAGTCTCCTTGCCCTGATTCTAGTCATGTGGGAAAGGGGATATAGTCTTGAAGAAAACTCAGTGGGTGGCTTCTGCATTTCCCCTTCAGCATGCAATTTATTCTAAAGTGGTGTCTTACACATGGATAGGTTTGGGGGCCTTCCAAGTTGTGTTCCTATTTAGTTACCCCATTTTTTTTTTTTTTTTTTTGCTTGTAAGAGCCCATGAAGGTAGAAAGAGACTGCAATCTGAACTGTTAGGTGGCTTGCCCAAGCTCACTCTTCCAGATGAATTGGAATGCAACTCCTGAAATTAGGGTTCCAGCCCCTCAGATTGGGGTTCTGGCATATAACATCCTGGTATTGGGCCTTACTAGGAGCTATGGGTGGGAGGGCACTGTCTCCTGTACTTGCATTCCATGTATGTTTCCCCGGAGACTCAGTGGCTTGTGTCTGAAGGAGTTAAATTCCTCATCGCTAGTTATATAACTTTTCTAGCTTTTAGTACATTACCTCTATAACCATGTGATCCAACCCCTATGATTTGTTTTTTTGATTTTTGAGACAGGTTCTCATTCTGTAGCCACGCTATCCTGCACCTCACTGTAGTCCAGGCTGGTTTCAAACTTGGGACAGTCTGCATGCCTCCATCTCCCATATGTTGGAATTCCAGGTACCATAATCTTCTTTTGAGGCAAAGTCTTACTTTAGCCCAGGCTGGCCTTGGACTCATGTCGAGTCTCCTACTGTAGACCTCCTGAGTGCTAAGATTAAAGGAATGTGCCACCACGCCCAACACTTTGATATATATTTATATATCTAACTGATTTTGTATATCTGGAGAACTCAGAATAATACATAGTTTGCTGTTGAGAGTGAGTCATTGATGTAAGTCTCAAAGTTCAAAGGCCCAAGAACCATGGATGGGAAATGCTAGATAATCTAGCTCAAGGAGAGAGCTGTGAGAGGAGGAGGAAAGTCTGTGAGAGAGAGGGAGGAGTGGGTGGGAAGGACAATGACTGTCCTTCGCTTTTTCTTTTTTGTCCGGTGCGGCCTTTCAGTGCTTTGGAAGCTGCCTGCCCATCCTGCTGCAACAGGATCTTTCCTCAGTGTGCCAATCCCACTGCTCATCTGGCAACACCCTCGCAGACACACCTAGCAACAATCGTTTTTCAGCTCTCTGGGTGTCCTTCATCTAGACCGTTGACATGAGTCATGAACCTCAACACTGATCCACTATGGAAGGTGAAATGTGAGAGTTTGTACATTTTCCAAAGTTTCATGTCCTGATATAAGACACTTAAAAGTGAGCTTATTTGTAGGTCTTTCTGTCTCTCCTTCACCTTTACTGTTTTAGTATGTCACAACACAGTTGTAAAGCCCAGGCCGAGGTGCTATCTTTGATTCTGCCCTCACAACCCTTCCTATTGCAATCTCTGTGGACTTGACTTCCAAACATGACTTGAGTCGTCACACGTCATACCTCCTCCCCTTCTGACCTATCTGACCCCATGGTCTCTGGCTTAGACAGTGGAGACTGTCCTCTAGTCTGTTCCCCACATAATAAAATTGTACAAAAGTCAGATCCTGCCACTCATGATCTGTTTTCCTTTGCTTCAAGAATTAGTCCGACCCCTGACTGGGCCTGCAAAGCCCTGTGTAATGTAGCCCCTTTCTCCCCTGGCTCATTAGTGTCTCTTCCTTCCACACTTGCTGCTTGCATCCATAGCAGCTGCTGCCTTGTTTGCTGAGCACTGTATTCTCTTCCAGGCCTTTGGTGGATAATTGTCATCCTGGCTTCTCCTAAGGGCACTGGCTCAACCCATTACCCCTGTTTACTTTTCTCCTTGCACTTACCGTAATTGGTATGTGATGGGTGCTTGCTTTCTTCACCTAGGATTTTAGGAAAGGGTAGTACTTGTCTCGTTAATTGTTGAGTCTCCAGTGGTTAGAGCTTGTGGACCACACAGAAGGCGCCCTATGCGTGTGTCATAATGATTGACAGTACTGTGGACTCACTGGGTAGAGTTGTGCTGTTACACACGTTTTTGGTATTGATGAGGGAGATAAACCTCACCACTGAGTTCTTGAATCTTGCTTTGGGGTGGATCCTGGTCACATCAGTGTAAGACACAGTTCACTGTGACGAACATTGCTGTGTTAGGAACATATTGGGAATTGTGATTGTCTAGGCCGAGACTGTGGCATCTTTTCTGTCCTTTGGGCTCTCCTGGTGAGAACTAAGCTGACTGATCTGTGTGTAACTCGGTTTTGCACTAATGAGCACAGACCTCCCAGCAGGGGATGGAGCAGGCATCGCTGCTGATTGCACAGGCTGTGAGGAGCTGTTCTGGTCTGGCCCCTGAAAGAGTGGGACATGTGTTGGTGAATAGGCAGAGGGAAGATCCTACCTTGTGAACTTTTATAATTCCAGGTTTGGTTAGGTGTTAATGACGCACTTTGCTGGCTTTCCACTTGTAATCTTTAAGGTTTTTCCCCAAGTGTGGAACACATAGGGCAGTGCTTGGCATTCCCTTGTGGTCAGTGCCCGTTTAGAATTTCTCACACCCCCATTTCAATCTCCTGACCAAAGACTGATCGCGACAGAACACCTCCCGTGTAGCCGTACTCCGTGGAATGCAACAACTAACAAACACTAGAACCCAGCAGAACTCTGGACTTCCTGACACAGGGAGGAAAAGTGCGCTTCCAGTGACGCCAGCTGGAAGCCCGCCTGCCCGCAGCCGGAGACTGGGAGACCACCAGCGTGCGTCGCTGTGCAGGGCCTCGTCTTTTGCACAGTGGTCACTTTGCTTGTCTTCTAAACATACCTTGCAAGGTTTTCTGTGCCCATGTTATGTTTACCAGGACTATTCTTTCCCTATTTCTACCTTTCTTCTCCTCCTCTCCCAAGACCGAGGTCAATTTGTAGCTTTTCCATAAACATTTCTTTACCTCCTTAGCCTAAGGCAATCTGTTCTCTGATCAGTGGCAGGCGATTCAGTAAATGTCCATATATTCAGAGGTCTTGGTATTCTCTCACATCCTCCTCTCTGGCTTCCACTCCTGTCATTGGGCTGCAGGGCTCCTTATCTCTTGGATGATTGCTTCCCTCTTACATAATTGCCTTATCTCCTTGACTTCTCCATGGGGGCAGGGCCCATGCCAAGGGCCCAGCACAGCTTCTCATGGCCAAGTATTTAAATTCTGGGATTTTTTTTTTTTTTTTTTTTTTTTTTTTTGAGGGGTTGGGGTTGGGTGAGATCCTGGCAGGTCCCAGCTGGGGGCAGGCTAGCTGCAAAGAGAGCTTTTCCAACTGTGTGTGGAGGTGCTGACTTGACCACAAGGGCAGCTCCTGAAAGCTTGGAGTGGGTGCCGCAGTGCAGAGCCCGAGGGACCTGCTCTCGTTCTGGCCAGGCCTCCTTACTCACTGCTCGCTGCTGGGCAGAAGTGCTGTCTTATCTGTGGTGCTGCCCCACCTCTGAACTGTGGCAGAGCTTTCCTTTCTTAGTTACTTGTGTGTGTGTGTGTGTGCCTGCTTCCTGGGTTTCTATTTTAACTTTTGTCCAAAGTTGACCTTGTGTGTGTTAAAGGAGTATTTGAGCAACATATGGAGAGTGAGTGCTTGCTACAGCAGCCCGAAGAGGATGGCCACTGGTTCAATCCCAAGAACATGAGCACCCACCTGTCCCCTCAGGAGCGCAGACAGCATTTTGCTTTGGAAGCATAGTTCTTGTAACTGGTCTTCAAGATGCATTACACAAAAGTTGGGAGACAAGTTATGCTTACAAAGCCCAAGAGTGGAGTGAAGCAGGTTGGAAACAAAACTGGAAGCCAACCCATCCTTTCCCAGTGTACATCTGCCACTGTCTCTGGCTGCTGGCCACTTGAACAGTTCATTTATCCATATCAGCTGTAATGCAGGCAGTTTCTGCGATGGGTTCATCCAACACTGGGTGCTGTACAGCATGAGCCAAATCAGACATCAGACACTGGCGAAGCCTCTCATCGCTTCCAGTTTCTTGAAGAACAAAGTTGGGCACATACGATGAGCAAAAGCCACCCAGCAAGGACCTCCCAGAGGTGGCAGTATTGGGCTGAACAGCACTCACTTCAATTAACTTTGACCCAGGAAATGGCATCTCATCTTCTTTTGCCCAATCTTCTTGCTTCCCTCCATGGTAATTACTAGCTTGTCTTGTCATATCATGACCTGTATCTTCACTTTCAGTATCCCCAAGGACACCCACCATCTGAACTTTCATTTTGTGGGATGTCCCATTCAGTTCCTACAGCAAATTTTTTCTCTGAAGTCTCTTTATCTGGCTCATTTTCATAGCCTGTTCTGTTGCACTCTTTAACTTGTTTATGTGGCTTTCGAAGAGAGGAAAGTGTGGAGAGAACAAAAAAGAATTCATTAAATTTGTTATTTCATTTTCATCTTTGGATAATGTAAAGATGACTCCAATGGCGATCTTCTTTTTCCTCACAATTCCTGGGTTAGGGCTGCAGCTTTCATCTGACAGATAAAAGCTTTCTTCTGTAGACCATCTAGGAAACACCACATTTCCCAATCTTGTTATTTGGCTTCGTCGCCAACATCGCTGGTAGCTGCTGGCACAGCTGCGGGTGAGCGAGGAGTTTGGGGAAGGAAGTGGAGTGAGGAGCAGGCTGCTGAGAGGTGCAGAGCATGCTGTGCCAATGTCCCTGTCCTTGTTCCGCTCTCTTCAGGCATGCCCACTGGGTTGCTGTGAACTGTATTCCCAAGCAGTCCATTAACAACCTTGTTATCAGCCTTTACTGTGTTACTGTCCTGGTTGATGAATTCAAGACTGTCTTGCAGTGTGTTAAGACAGCCACAAGTCCTGCTGCCAGTCCGTGTAGTGAAAACGGTGCTAAAAATGAGTTGTGGAGGGAGCGGATGTGATGCGTTTTTAAGGTAGATCCTTTGAAGCTCATTGCTACTGGAGCCAAACATCGTCTCTCCAAGCTTGTTGGCATCTGAAGAGCACCGAGAATCCTGGTACCTAGGGCCCTGGTCTTTTACATCAGAAGATAAAGTGATGGAACTGTCCAAAGAGGAAGAACTTTCTCCTCCAGGCTTCAGTTGCAGCATTTCCCAAAGACTTGAACTTGAGCATCGCTACAGAGCTTCTGAAGCGCCTCCGCGGGCCCCTCCGCCCGGCCTGCCCGGCCCGCTCCGCCCGCGGCAAAGCTTCTGAAACAACACCAGGGCCAGGGCTCACCACCGTCAGGCCTGGGGCTTGCACACTTGGCCAAGGCTTGCTGGGGTATTCTCCCCCACCCAGCTCCTAGAGCTGTCCTGCCCTGCCACCCCCATGGGCATCTCAGTCATATGACAGAAATCAGCCACTTCTGGTTGCTTCTTTTCTTTTTTCTTTTTTCGTTTTTTTTTTTTTTTTCACTTTAGTCCAGGCTGACCTGGAATTCACTATATCATCTCAGGGTGGCCTCGAACTCACAACTCACGGCAATCCTCCTACCTCTGCCTCCCAGGTGCTGGGATTAAAGGCATGCACCACCATGCTCGGCTCTTTTTTTTTTTTTAATTAGCAATGGTAGCTAATAGGATTGGAATGATAGTCTTTAATTTATTAAATTTATATATGTACATATGTGTATATATAGTATATATGTGTGTGTGTATGTATGTATGTATGTATTTTGTTTTTGCGTCTTGTATCCCCTCACCTTTAGTTCCCATTTCCCTGAGGGCCCTCTTGAGTAGGGTCTGTGGTGTTTATTGTGGGATAATTAGGGCTTTTGTCAGTTTTTTGTGGGGGGAATATACCTCAGGATATTTCTACCCACCCTCTGGCTCTTATAATTTTCTCTCCCCTTCTTCTGCCACAACCCCTGAATCTTGAGTATGTTAGCAGGTTGCTTAGCGTTGAGTTCTGAGGATTTCTGTTATGGTGTGTTTCAGTTCACATCTGTGTTTGTTGCTATTTCCCCGGAGAACTAAAAAAACTAGTGAAAAAAAAAAATCAGACAATCCACCCCCCAAAATGGGCCAGAGAACTGAACAGAGAAGAAATACAAATGGCCACTACTCAAAGAAATGTTGAAGATCCCTAGGCATCAGGAAATGCAAATTAAAACAACTTTGAGATTCTACCCTACTCCAGCCAGGATGGTAATTACCAAAAAAATCAAATGTCAACAAATGTTGGTAAAGAGGTGGGAAAAGAGGCGCACTTATTCACAGCTGGTAGGAGTGCAAACTTGTACAACCACTATGGAAAGCAGTATGGAAACTCCTAAAAAAGAAGAAAATAAGTCTACCATCCGACCTAGTTATTCCACTCTTGGTTATTCACCTTAAAGACTCCACTCTTTACTTCAGAGATACTCGTTCAACCATGTTTATTACTACTCTGTTCACAAAAACTAGAAAATAGAATCAACCCAGATGCCCACTGGCAGACAAATGGATAACGAAGATGTGGTACATAAACACAATGAAATTCTACTGAACAGGAAGGAAAAAAATAAAATAACGAACACTTCAGAAAAATGGATGAACGTGGTAGTCATTTGTCCATGGAGCAAATTAGCTGTGTCTTGACTGTGAGTGACAGAGACCCTCGGTAGTGACATGAGCTATCACTGATTGGTTTTATGGCATGCAGTCTGTCCAGGTGGTGAGTCTTGGCCAGTGGGCAGGTCTGAAGCTCAGCTCCTTGTTCTTATCACAGGACTTGGAGGCAGGAAGGAGAAGAAAGGGTGAAGAGCAAAGGCTGCTGTTCGTGGAGACCAAAACCATGGACTCCCAACAAGAAGCTCCCACTAGACTTTAGCCAAAAGAGAGGCTACGCCCATCAAAATCTCTCTTAATTAATAATGCTTATCCCATAGAACAAGGAGATAAACCTCCCCTCACACATCAGCCAGGGCGCAGGTGAGAGCAGGAGGAAATGGCGCGATGAGCAAGTAAGAGTGCTGCTTCCGTGGTGAGCCTGCCAGCCAGTGCTAGGGTGATGGGGACAGACACTGAGGACACTCACAGTGCTCCAAAGCAGAAATCCTGAACCTGCCAAGAGCTCAACACTAAAGTAGACTTAAAGCACACCCACCATGGCTCAGGGAATTTTGTGGAAGAGGGGGCAGAAAATTTGTAAGAGCCACAGAGTGGAAGGAAATATCCAGAGGCATTGCTCTCCTCTCCTTACAATGACTTTCTAATGCTGTCACATGTCACAACCAGCAACTCTAGGGGGAATACCAGCAATCCCACTGAGGAGGGCCCTCAGCGGAATGGGGGCAGGAAGGGGGAACAATGGCACTAACTCATGATTTGTCATGCAGAGTTTCTACTTAACAATCAGAACGAGCGCTGTTAGGATAGAGCATGTCCTCAGTGTGCACAAAGTCCTAAGTTTAGTCCCCAGCATCCACAAACTAAAAAATAATCAACTTTGTTTGAAAACAACAATTTTAAACTTCTAGAAAAGTTGCAAGAACAATCTTAGGAATTCCCACATACCTCGAATTGGGCTTTAGTTGCCAATTCTCCTAGTAACGTCCCTCAGAGTGAAAGACCTAATCCAGGATTGCATGTCACATCTACTTGTCTCTCCCTTGTCTCTTTAATTCCAAAGCGATTCCTCAGCTTCTCTTTAACGTTTGTGGCTTCACCAGTTCTGAAGATCATGGCTTAGTCACACTGCTGAATGAATGCCCTGATCTTTGCAAGCAACTGGCACTTTAGGGCGAACTTGTTACTGGCGATGTTAACTTTGGTCATTTGTTCAAGATGGTGTCTGCCAATTTTCTTTACCTGTCATGCCCCCTGCTCCTAAGGAGGTCCCTGATTAAATGTTAACTCATCACTGTTTGCTTCATTCTCTGTGTGTCTTTGTCCTTCTCAGGCTTCATAGAAAGAGATCACTTAGAGGACTGACGTAAAGTACTTCCGTTTCAGCTGGAAGACACATGTTCTTATTGGAAGGGGCAGAGTCAAGCGCTGGTTATACAGGTGTGTGACATTTTGAAGATGACCATTGACTTGTTCACATAGGATCTATATGTTGTCCTTAAAAAAAAAAAAAACAAAACCAAAATTTGATGTGTGTTTGGGCTACATAAGACCCAATATGACAGCAAGAGGAAGTAGTCGACCAAAAGCTGGTTTAGGTGTTGTGGCACCCTAGTCTGGCTGTGCTGCAGGAGCGGTGGGGTTCAGGGTAGGGTGCTAGAGAGAGACCCTTTCTCCTCTCTGCAGCTGCCCTCTGTCTGTCTGGGGCACAGCCTGTACTTTGGTATTGGGGTCTTTTGGAAGCAGGGAGGAGGAGCTGGAGTGAGCGCCGCAGTGTGCAGGGGAGCTAGGGAGAAGTCCCATCTGGGCAGCTGTTCCCTGCAGCGTGAGAAGCATAGCCCAGGAACAGACAAGCTGCGTTCTAAAATGACAGGTTTTACAGTGCCTTTTCTTCACTGGCTCCTCAAAGCCTTTGAAAGGACCTTGGTAAGTCACCTGTCACCAGATTTTCCATGGTACTTCCTTAGTTGTTGGACGAGTTTGACTTCTCAGGGTGAAGGCCCTTGGTGTATTGTGGCAGTAAGACCGGAGGAAGAAGGCAAATGAAGCAAATGCTGTTAGAGGAAGCATTGAAGCCAAGAGGACTTTCCTTAGCGGGGCCCATGCCTTGGGGGTTAGTATTTTAATTAGAAATCTATCAGTGCGGTCCTGAATAATTTAGGTTTAACAAAAGCCAGCTAAGGCCCCATGTGGCACTTCATATAAGTGCAATATAAATACAGCAGAACCTTGGCCCTATGTGAAATTTAACAACTTTGTCTAATGGTATATTTTATCTGAGTGTTTGCTTAACCTAGCCCCTAAGCCCCCGGGGTACCAGTGGCCTTTCTGCTGTACACATAAGTTTCTACAAATGATACTCATGAGGCCATATGGCAGATGGGCTTGGATCCATTTATTTGAGGGCTTGAACATCCAAGTTTTATACATATTGCTTTAAAAAATTGATGTAGGAAGCCCTAGGCACAGGAGCTAATCTCTTGCCTATGGATCATTGCCTGCCTCAGCTGGGGTGGCTGCAGAAGCAGAGAGGGCTTCTTAAAGGGTGGGGAGGTGGGACTTGACCAGCCAATAGGATTTGGATGAGCGGACAGGGAGGAGAGAAAGCATTCCAGGGCCCTTTCATGGAGCAGGTTCGTTCTGATTTTTAAAGCTGTTTAGCTTGTCTGTCATATTTTTTTTATCTGGTATGAATCGAGAATGAGACTGGACAGTAGCTGCTCAGTCACCTCTGGGTTGAAGGGGAGGCTGAGTGGTGGGGAGCAGACAGTAGAACACAGGGGATGGAGCAGGTACTGGGTCTTTGTAGCCCTCCCTCACGTGTTCTCTAATGGCTTTCTTTCAGGAGTGGGTAACAGAGTTTCAGGCCTTGAAAGAAAGGCTGTTCTCAGTGGCTGGATGCACCCAGCGCTTTGCCTCATACACAGAGGTGCCCAGTAGTGCTCAGAGGAGCCAGGAGAACGCACAGTAAGGACTTACTTGCCTGCGGACATGTGCAATTATCTTTTGTCTTTACTGAAACATTGTACATAGAGCCTTTTCTCAGCTGGAATGTTCGCTAGAGTGGCAGTTACTGAAAAGATGCTTAGGGAATGCAGTTAACTTTGTAGGATTTTAATATCCTTTCTAGGGAGTGAGTTCTTTAAAACTTCCCTGGCATCTTTTATATTCACTTAAAAAATTGAAGCCATCGATTCAGTATGTGCATTCAGCACTGGCAGTTCTTTTCAAATGCAGTAAAAACTGATAAGTAAGATTGTGATCTTCAGAAAGTAAGACATTGCGTGCTTATACTTGGGTACACTAGAGATAACTGAGGCAAAGAGTTAATTTCTTGTTCCTGCAAGAACTCATGAGACCTTTGATTCAATTTCCTGGTGAGGATTCCTTTTTTTTCTTTTTTTTCTTTGCCAGTGCTGGTGGTTGAATCTAGGATCTTAGACAAGTGCTCTACCACTGAACTAACATTCTCAGACTTTTATTTTGAGACAGGATCTTGCTACTGATGTATGATTTGAGGGTTCTGGGGCAACCCCAATCTGTGAACCCCAACTTTTAGTGTCTTATCCATTTTAACAAAGAAATGAGAAAACAGACTTCAAGAAGGGTAAATTATGAATTATGTGGTTTATTTAGGGAGAATCATTATCCAGGGGAAGGCTAGATAGATTTAAGCACAAGGGACTTTCCCTCCTTGCCAGGCTGGAAAAGGAGATGAGACAATGGAGAGAGAGGGGGACGTGCATGTAGAAGGCAAGACACGAGGGCATAGGCCAGAAGGTTCAGAAGAAACATGCACACACGCGGAAGCAAAGCAGGAGGGCGCCAGCCCTTCACCTCCACTTCGAAGAAAGCTAAGAGATTAGAAAGTCAGAGGTGCAGAGCGTAGAGAAAAATCATACCTGTAACAAAGTGAGAAAGCATCCAAAACCAAGGCAGGAAAGTGCCCAGATAAGAATAAATCCCCTCCTCCTCTCTAACCAAGCTGGGAAGAAGAGCTTACCAAAGCAGCAGTCTATTACAGAATCTCACTATGTAACCCAGGATGACCTTGAACTCTGACTTTCTTTCCTCAGCTTCCTGAGTACTGAGATTACAGGTGTATGCCACATGTTTAGTGAGTGCAGATCTTTGTAAATAAATGTTCCAGGGCCGGGCATGGTGGCACACGCCTTTAATCCCAGCACTCAGGAGGCAGAGGTAGGAGGATCGCCATGAGTTCGAGGTTACCCTAAGGACTACATAGAGAATTTCAGGTCAGCCTGGGCTATAGTGAGACCCTACCTTACAAACAGAAAGTTCCAATAAACTACTGAAGATGCTTTAAGGTAACAGTCAAGAATTGCAATATACTAGGTTAGTTGTGTGCCTTAAATTTGATGTTTAAAGAGAATTAAATTTGCATCTTTTCTGAGGCTTAATAAAACCTTAAATATGCATAAGGCCCAGCACCACACATGCAGAGCACCAAGCATGGGCATTTCAGAAAATGGCTTGGGCTGCTGTTAGCAATATTTAGGGGATAGAGTATTTTTGTTCAGGTAGAATCTGGGGACAAGATCAGGAATGCTGCACTCACCCAACAGTTAGGTAAGTTTACATGGAGAATGGCTCATAAAGTGTGTGGCTTGCATGTTCCAAGGCCTGTGTGTATTCTTAGGAAGCTGTGAATGGGAAGATAAACAACAAAAAGAAGCCCTTCTGCTTGGTCTGCTGTGCTTTGCCCTGCAGAGATGATGATGCCTTGGGTGACTAAGAAAAAGGGAGACTTCCGAGAGAAGTGTGTATGTGGGCTTGGTTGTGCAGGAGTCAGGCACACATGGGGGCTGAGGAAAGGCCTCTGGAAGTGCCTCTCTACTACTGTGCTGCTGCGGTACTGGTTCCCTCAGTGAACATGTCCCCGGGAAGTAGAAAAAGCTGGCTTGTTTTTCCAGTCAGTTTTATTTTATGTTTTTGCTGGCGGTCAAAGCCAGGGCCTTGTATGTGTTAGGCAAGAGCTCTACCACTGAATTATTCTTGAGGACCAGCCAGGTTATTTTAAGTTTTAACATTATTTTTTGAAATTTTTAAAAATTTGTATTTATTTGAGGGGGGGGCACATAGATATATAGAGAAAATTGGCATGCCAATTTATTTGGGGGGGGGAGTAGGTAGAGAGAATGGGCATGCTCGGGCCTTTGGCCATTGCAGACGAACTCCAGATATATGTGTCATCTTGTGTATCTGGCTTACACGGGTCCTAGGGAATCAGATCTGGGTCCTTTGGCTTTGCAGGCAAGTGCCAACCACTAAACCATTTGTCCAGCCCACGTGTTAACACTCTTACAGAGAGCATCTCTCTCCTTGTTGGCCATCAGTTAACTTTGCATATTTGCAAACTTTAGCCCTACCGTTGGCTGCCCGTTGGTCCCCTTGCAGGGTAGGTATTGTATCCAGCGCAGCAGAGATGATATTCCACAATGTTTCCTGGCACCAGATAAACAAACTTCACACCCCTCCTGAAAGAAGGGAGATGGTTGAAGCTCCACAAATCAGTCTGTTTCTGGTGATGATGTCATTGCTGAACTGACTTCCAGTCTTCATATTTCTTTCTTTCTTTTTTCCCCGTTTTGCTTTTTGTGTGTGTGTGTGTGTGTGTGTGTGAGGTAGGGTCTCACTCTAGTTCAGGCTGACTTAGAATTCACTATGTAGTGTCAGGGTGGCCTTGAACTCATGGCAATCCTACCTCTGCCTCCTGGGATTAAAGGCGTGCGCCACCACGCCCAGCAGTCTTCATATTTCTTAACCCAGCTTCAGCTCATTAGGAACATTTGCTGTTTCCTCTCTTGATAGAAATTTGATTTTGAAAAGTCCTCACAATCTAAAATGAAAGTTGTTACTTTTATTAAACAGACTTAATTCCATGGGAGACAATGAGTTGCAGAATCTTTTTCTTTCTTAAATATTTGTTTTTCTTTTGGCTGGGTGTGGTGGCACACTCCCAGCACTCTGTGAGGCCAGCCTGAAACTAGAGCAAGACTCTACCTCAAAAAAACCCCACAAAAAAACAGATTTTATTTTTTGGGGGGGGGGTGAGTAGCAGCATGAGAGATCGCTTACTGATTAAAGGTGTTTGCTTGCAAAGTCTGCCAGCCTGGGCTCAACTCCCCAGTACATACATAAAGCCAGATGCACAAAGGGGTGCATGTATCTGGAATTTGTTCAGCCCAGCATGCCCATTCTTCCTTCCTGCTTCTCTTTCCCGCTCTCAGATAAATAAATAAAAATATTAAGCCAGGCGTGGTGGCACACGCCTTTAATCCCAGCACTTGGGAGGCAGAGGTAGGAGGATTGCCATGAGTTCGAGGCCACCCTGAGACTACATAATGAATTCCAGGTCAGCCTAGGCCAGAGTGAGACCCTACCTCAAAAAACCAAAAAAAAAAAATTTTTTTTTAAACTTTGCTTTTTGACATTTTCCTACATAAATTTTTGCTCATATGTACGTCACATTGCCCCCCCTCGTCCCTTCAGTCTCGCTGTCCTCTTCATCATCATCACTTTTCAGTGGCCATGCCGGGGGGGGGGGGGGAATGACTTCCCCTCCACTGGTATTCTTTAACTGTCATTAGGGAGGGAGTGGCCTCCCAAGCCCCTTCCTTCCTAGAAGAGGATGTTGATAGGTCCCACCATGTGCAGGTCTGTGCAGGTAACCATAGCTGGTGTGAGTTTATGAGCGCAGTGCCTTGCCGTGTCTAATAACGCTCCTCCCCATCCTCTGATGCTTACATTCTTTCCGACCCGTCTTTTGTCATGTTCCCTGATCTGTGGAGAGGATGATACATAATGTCTTGCGTCGGGCCAAGCACTCATCAGTCATTAACTTTCAGCACTTGATTCTCACTTTGATGTATCTTGAGGGTGGGCTGTATACCTTCCGTAACTGAAGTGTTGCTAAATGGGGGTGAGGGCAGTGGCTGGCTTGTCAGTTAGGTGGTATCTTTCTCAGTGACTGTCTTGGTGAAGCGGGTGGAATATGTTAATATTCTTGCATCATTATGCCACACTCCAGACTGGGGTGTAATGCATTGTCTGAAAGTACCACCTGGTATAAGGCATATGCCTTAGGAGGCACATTGATGCCTGAAGTAAGGGAGAAATGGAGACCTGGATAGCTACTACATCAAGAGTAATAATGTCCTGGTGGATGTGGCGGCACATACTTAGCACTCTGCAGAAAGATGCAGGAAGGATTGCTGCAAGTTCACGGCCAATCTAGTCTATATGTTGAGTTCCAGACCAGCCAGAGTTACACAGGAAGACTCTGTCTCAAAAAAACAATAATAGATCTGGGCATGGTGGCTCATGCCTTTAATCTCAGCACTTGGGAGGCAGAGGTAGGAGGATTGCCGTGAGTTTGAGGCCACCCTAAGATCACATAATTAATTCCAGGTCAGCCTGTGCTAGAGTGAGAACCTACCTCGAAAAACCAACAACAGTAAACAACCAATAATAGGGCTGGAGAGATGGGTCAGGGGTTAAGGCGCTTGCCTGCCAAGCCTAATGACTCAGGTTCTGTTCCCCAGTGCCCATGTAAAGCCAGAATCACAAAGTGACACATGCATCTGAGTTTGTTCTCAGTGGCTAGAGGCCTTGGCATGCCCATTCTCTCTCTGACTGCAAATAAATAATATAAAATAATAATTATAATCTGCTAAAGGTGCCACTGGAGAGTTGCAGACTGAGCTGACAGACAAAACTAAAAGTTTGGTGTGGCTGCCTTTGCATCCTGCGTAAGGATCTCTTTTTCTACCTTACCTAAGTAGCACTAAAACCCATGTTGTTGTTTCATGCAGAGAAGATATGCTTTCTTTCAAACTCCTTGTCTGGAATGCTTTGTTTACAGTAAGTCGCACTGTTTTTGATATTTACATTTTCTTTTTTTAAAAAATAATTGTATTTACTTATTTACTTGAGACTGAAAGTGCCAGGGCCTCCTGCCACCGCAAACCAACTCCTCCCATACGTGCCAGTTTGTGCATTGGGATTCATGTGGGTACAGGGGAATTGAACCCAGGCTGTCAGGCTTTGCAAGCAAATGCCTTTAACTGCTGAGCCATCTCTCTGGCCCAATATTTATTTACATTTTCTTTAAAAAGGGATTATGTTTCTGCCTACTTGTCTAAAATAAGAAGTTTGTGGACAGTGAACATGGGTGGGATGTCTGAGGTTCTGTTAACTGGGATGTAGAGCAAGTTAGAGTTGGTGTCATGGATGCATCTCTTCCTCTTCTCTTTACTTATGCTTATGGCCCAGGCTGTGGTCCTCAAGTCTAGGCCGGCCCTGAAGGACTGACGCTGGGGAGTGCTTGTCCATTCTGCTGTAGCTTGAACAATCCTGGCTTGGGAGAGGTGCCTTGGTCTCTGCTGAATGAAGCTATTTCTGCTCAGTTTGCTTGTGGAAGGAAGCTCCCATGGGCCCTGTGATTCTGCCTTTGTTGGAAAGGTGCTCACCATGTATCAGAAAAGCAGTGCAGAGTTTCCCACACTATCCAGCACCTAGGTTGCCAGTGGGACCTGACCAGCAGGAAATAAGATAGGTGGAGGAGCAAAGCATGTGTGCCCCAGGAGAGCTGTGCTCAGTTTCTGCCTGAGCTGCTGCCAGGGGTTCCCCAAATTCCTTGCCTAATGTGGCAGGTTGAAAAGAAAAGGCCTTGCCCTCGATGGCTGTGGGGCTGGGCTCTCAGTATGGTAGAGGGGAAACCAGCAATGTGAATGGTGTCTCTGTTTGTCCAGCTCTCTTGGGGGAGAGGAAAGTAAAAAAAGGAAAGAGGCTACCCTGAAATGAAAGGCCATGCTCTCTTCATACTGCCAGTTCTGTGTCAGGATGGATAAGCTCCTGTTCATGACTTTCCTCTTTGGAGGGGAATGAGGTGGCGTGGGGTGAGAAGGATATTATTAGCTGGCTGGGTTGGGCTTTTCATTCACTGGAGGGCTGTTTATGCACAGTCTTGAATCATCTTGTGTCTTGGAAAACTGACAACCTTGGTAGCAATTCATTTCTGAAAATCTGTTGATTGCTCTGCATTCCATGAAGCCATTTTTATTAGCTACAGTTGCGTGAACACCATACAAAAAAATCATTGAACCATGAAACACGGGTGCATCCCCAGTTTTTAAGAGGAGGACCCTGTGAAGGGTGCTTTGCTTTGTTGCTGGGTGCTGCTCTTGGTACTTCAGAATGGGCAGGAGAGGCTAGCAGCGCTAGTATGGGGAGCTGCATGCGCCATGTGCGTTATAGAGCTGAAAGGCTCCACTGCTGCTGGTGTGTTGGGAATACAGCACTGTCCTCTCCCTCCATGGCAGATAGTGCGACACTGAGGAGCCTGTGGACCCCGATAATGGTGGATGGTCAGATCTGACATTTCATGGGACCACAACCCTTGGGGGGGACGCACGTCTGGGGTCAAAGTGACATGACTGAGAAGGACGCAGGGGTCCCACGTTGACTTTTAGAATATGCGGAGGGGGGCTGGAGAGATGGGCTAGCGGTTAAGCGCTTGCCTGTGAAGCCTAAGGACCCCGGTTCGAGGCTTGGTTCCCCAGGTCCCACGTTAGCCAGATGCACAAGGGGGCGCACGCATCTGGAGTTCGTTTGCAGAGGCTGGAAGCCCTGGCACGCCCATTCTCTCTCTCTCCCTCTATCTGTCTTTCTCTCTGTCTGTCGCTCTCAAATAAATAAATAAATAAATAAAAAAAAAAAAAAAAAAAAGAATATGCGGAGGGTTTCCCAGCGCGCTCACATTCTGGTGTTTGCTCAGCTCTTTGGTGCCAGGGCAGTGTTTTAGAGAACGTGTGCTTTCAAGGATGATCTTATTGGTCGATTGGCACTTTTCTTCCAAACTGATGAACAGCATAGCATGTTAGATGTTCTGCTTCCCTTAGTTGCCCTATTAAAATCTGGGCATGGGGTTCCCGTGGTGAATGGCAGAGATGCTTCCACAATATGTCCGTGTGTGGCCGGTCCTTGCTCAGGTGAGGAAGGAGGGCTGAAGGTTGTCTTCCTGTCGCACCATTACTGCTGGAACTCATTAAGGTCCAATCTGATTAGAAGAGTGAGCTTGGTCTGAGCAGAATAGTGTTAAAAATGGCTCTTTGGGGCTAGAGAGATGGTTCAGTGGTTAAGATGCTTGCCTGCAAAACCTGAGAACTGGAGTTCAGTTCCCCAGTACCCATGTAAAGCTATATGCACAAGGTGGCACATGCGTCTGGAGTTTGTTTGCAGTAGCTAGAGGCCCTGACATGCCCAGTTCTCTCACCCTGCCTCTCACTCTCAAGTAAATTAATAAAAGCAACCCTTTGCCTGCTTGAGCTCCAAGGGATTTGAGAATGAAGGAAACCTTTTTGTAAGAGGCACCCTTTCTCTGTCCTCTGCTGGCAAATACTACTGAAGGAGCAGCCATTGGCTGCCTGTATTTGCATGTAGTTATTTCCATAGAACAAACAAACAAACAAGACCTGGCAAACTAGTTGAGCAAAAAGCTTATTTACTCTGCCCCTGGCTGGCTTCCTTAGTCTCCCTAGCTTCTTGGATGAGGCATCTTTGATTTCTAAAATAAAGCCTCATGTTATTTTTCCTCTAGAAATGTCTTCTCTCTGTCTGCTTTTAGTCTGTCACAGTCCATGATCCATGACTCCTGTGTGAGTTCAGCAGGTATGATTTGCCTGCCTGAGAGCTGTCTTGTGACGCTCAGGACCCTGAACAGTTGCTTGCCTTTACCTCCTAGTTGCTCATGCTGGACACTCTGTTTAGAACTTGATTGTCAGAATACTTCCTCGGCGATGTAGATAGCTCCCTTTAGGGGCAGCAGGGCTTTCTCTCTCTCTCTCTATATATATATATATATACACTACATGCCCATTCGATAATTTGTTGTCTTCTATTTTTTGAGAAGAGACAGAATTTGGTAAAAGCAGTTGTTCTGGAGGTCTGGAAACCCTATTACTCGAAATCTGTTTTATGTCTGGTTATACAATTGAGTGTTTAGAAAAATATGATTTTTTGTTTGTTTGTTTAGCGCTAAGTGAAGGTGCTGGGCACCTTGGGCCTTGAGAATAGTAGGTAGGCATCAGTGCTGATAGAGCTGGTGAGCTATATTACCAGCTTGTTGTTTTTGCAGAGAGAAGGGGGTTCCTTCATTGTTTACTATGAGTTAATCTTTCCTTCTTTCACAAGGGAGCAACTGTGACATGCCCACATCCCTAAAGTGAGTCCTATACTTTAAAAGGGGAACAAATTGAAGAGTGTCTTGAATAGGCCAAGATGGTGTGGCAGTTGGGGAACTAATATAATCATTGCTTACCATGAGAAGAAAAAGAGTTCAGAATGATGGGTTGGTGATTTGGACAAATGGTGTTTCCATGGGGTTCTGAGCTTAATATGGAAGTGAGAGTGAAAGGAGAGTGTAGGGAGAGTTAATGCTTGAGGATTTACTAGTGAGACTTGAAAGACCTCAAAAAATGGACAGTGGGAGAGCGAGGTCATTTTATGAGGTATGGAGCCACTTGTAGACCTGGGGATGGGGGACGTCTTTAAGTAGAACTTAAAGTAGCAGTTTTTGAAGCACTTAGGAGAAAAGTCTGTATGTGGCGGGGGAGAAGTTTGGATGGGATGTGATATGGGAAGATGGGGAACCACTGTGAGTGTGAGGAATAAGATGGTGGCCAGAGTTTCTGGGAACCCAAAGCTGATTGCTGCTCTCTGCTTGGATGACTTGGAATGCTACTTAATGTCTCTCAGGCTGAATGACCTGGGTTTTAAGTTGGGTCCAGCCTTAGAAGCTGTTTCTTCTTTTTTTTTTCTGAGGTAGGATCTCACTGTAGCCCAGGTTGACCTGGTACTCACTCTGTAGTCTCAGGCTGGCCTTGAATTTACAGTGATCCTACTACCTCTACCTCCCAAATGCTGGGATTAAAGGTGTGCACCACCATGCCCAGTTTAAAATCTGGTTTTGAAAACTGGAGAAGACAGTAAACATTTGAAAGTTCATTGGTCCTGTCAGGAATTGGGAATGTGTGAGAGGCTTTCTGCGGGATTGCATGTCCAAGCACAAGAGAACACATCTTTTTCTTGACAGTATAGGGATAGGGATTGGGTGGGGAGGGGAAGACCAATTGAACACAAGTGACCTCTTCAGAGTGAGGGTTAACTGTGGGTTTAGTTAACTTGACTTGGAGGCTGATGTGTATCTAGCTAGGTTCTGTTTATTTTCAGAAATGACTGACAGCTGTGGACAAACCTGTCTCTCACTGCTTTGTGAGTCTTTTCAGGGTAATGAATTCAAACCTTTGTTTCTCATGGCTCTTACTCTTCATGCATGAGAAGAGCTGCAGCGTTTACAGAGCTTTGTGTAGCTAGCTCTCGCTTGGAGATGTCCACTAATAATAAGGATAGTACAAACATTGCGGTGCAGGCCATGTTTAGTGTAGAAGACACCGTGGTGATCCATATACACTGCTAGGTATTGGTCACCAGGTATTCAGCAAGCACTTGCATGGGCCAGGTGGATGACAGTTGTAGCTTCTGCTCAGAGGATGTTTGTTTGTTTTTCTTCTTTTGATTTTTTGAGGTAGGGTCTCACTCTAGCCTAGGCTGACCTGGAATTCACTGTGGAGTCTCAGGGTGGCCTCGAACTCATGGTGATCCTCCTACCTCTGCCTCCCAAGTCCTGGGATTAAAGGTGTGTGCCACCATGCCCGGCTTGTTTTTGTTTTTGATGGTGGTGGAGGAACACTATAAGCAGATAGCTCTTAGATCAGGGGCGAAGGACTGGCATTCTCATTTCAGTACTCTTACCCATGGACTCTGACTTTGCATGCATCATATCCTCTTCTTGGGCCTTATATTTTCCCTCCAAAAATGAGACTTTTAGCAGAGGTGATCTTGAGGGATTCTCCCAGGTAGTTTCCAGGTTGTAAGAGTCAGCAGTTCCCCATGTACTAACATCACATGATGGAACTGAAGTGCATGCCCAGTGCAGATTGTTAGAGCTAGAAATTCACGCAAGGGAAGGTGTGACGTGGGCTCTAACGTTAGAAGTGGCTCTGCCAAGAAGGTAGAGGAGTAGAAGAAACGGCTATCTGAATGTGGGGAATGGTGTGTAGGGGCAGACTTGGCTAAGGGGTCCCAAGGTTCTGAGCAATGCCCATGTGTGATCTAGTTGAGAGACCCAGGAACCTTTCTTGTTCCTCTTTGTACCATAAATACTTGCACGTCTGTGATACACCCACCACGGTTTTTGCATTTTACATATGGTGCAAAAAGATGTCACATAAAACCAGTATAGCATGTTATTGATGACCCTGAGCTCATCCCTTGGGGGACCCTTCTGGCCCTTCTCAGCTGGTCCCTGGATCAATATTGTTCCTAGAGAAGTGCCTCTGTGTGCCCGCTTCCACCTTGACGTGTTCCTGCTCTCCTGCGTCCATCTTTGAAAAAGCCAGCGTTAGGCCACGTGAACCTCTTTTGTTATGTGTCGTGTGATCTTCAGCCCTGTAGAGTTCTACTGAGTGCTGAGTGAACAAATAGGGAATTAAAAAAAAACTGTTACTCTTGAATTTTACTTTACTTAAGTGCTTCCTCTGTACTAGACACTGTAACCAAATGACATGGTTTCTGGCCTCACATAGTATGGCCTACTAAGGCAAACACCATACACCTCACAGATGAATGTGAGACCCCAAGTTTGATGACACTATAGTGAGCAATAATAGGATGACATTAGAGTAAGAGGGAGACCTGCTTTAGATTTGACATCAGTGATGACTTCTCTGAGTAAGAAAAGGAAAGAAGCTAGTGTAGGAAAAGGGTTTGGTTGGACTTTAGAAATGGTTCAAGTAGAGAGAGAAGTCAGTGCAAAGGCCCAGGGACAGGAAAGAGCTTTTCATGTTGGGAGAGCTAAAGACAGACTAGAAGGTAAGGTTGCTATAAATAATAGGGTAAGGATAAGGAGATAGGCTGTAATCCTATCACATAGGACTCCTTGAGGTAAGGCAAGAAGTTTACATTTCATTCTAAATTCGAAGGCAATCTATTGTTGATTGTAAAGATGGGGAGTGGTACGATGCCACATGAATTTTTTTTTTTTTTCAAGGTAGGGTCTCGCTCTGGCTCAGGCTGACCTGGAATTCATTATGTAGTCTCAGGGTGGCCTCAAACTCACGGCGATCCTCCTACCTCTGCCTCCCGAGTGCTGGGATTAAAGGCGTGCGCCACCACGCCTGGCTCACATGATTTTTAATCAATCATTCTAGCTACATTGTGAAGAAGTTGAGTGGAGAAACCAGTTATTAGAGGATCACTGGGGCTCAGGTAAGGAATGAACACTGGATTGCATTTTGGGCAGTAATGGTACCACTGTACAATAGAGTGGTTTTCAGATGGACATTGAGGTAGAAGTGATGGAACTTGGTCTGCTCCTAGGTTGGGGGAAGCCATGGTAGAGAAGTGTTAAGGTTAACTCCTCTCTTCTGACTCTATCGTCAGATGGACTGGCTGTTTGAGATGTTGCAAAAACTAGATTGGGCTACTTGGACACACCTGAAAATAGGTAGAGCAAGAATACCATTTGGGATGTAGGATTCCTTGAAAAAGTAAATTTTACTTTTTGTTTGGTAGGTAATAATGACATGGAACATGTAGGTACTAGATGCTCCCCAGATTTTAATACAAGCATGTGTTCTTTAAGTCCATGTTTCTTCTGGAGCTCCACTGGCCTGGATTTGATGAATTGGGTATGGTTGGTATTTGTGTTTGTGTGTGGCTGCAAGTGAGGACGGTCTGTTGGATGTCAATCCTCAGGCACTGTTTCTTTTTTTTTTTTTTTTTTTTGAGGCAGGGTCTCACCTAGCTCAGGCTGACCTGGAATTCACTGTGTAGTCTCAGGGTGGGCTCGCACTCATGGTGATCCTCCTACCTCTGCCTCCCGAGTGCTGGGATTAAAGGCATGTGCCACTATGCTCAGTGGTCTGTCTACCTTTTTTTGAGATAATCTCTGATTGGCCTGCAGTTTATCAGTTAGGCTAGCCTAGCTAGCCAGGATTTGCAAGCCTCTCCCTCCCTAGTGCAGGGATTATGTGCATGCATGTGACCTTGTCTGGCTCTCTCTCTTTGTTTTTTAATAATGTGGATTCTGGGGATTGCACTCAGGTCTCCAGCACTTTATGAACTGAGGTATCTCACTGGCCCAATTAATTGAGATTTTACTTTAGTGGGAACACTCTAATAGATTTTGTAGGCTATGGTCCCAGATAAAGAATGGCAACTTGCTGAAGTGTCCTTGAGCAGGAACATAGCAGGTACCGATACTCTCCTCGGCGTCCTGTGTCAGGGAAGGGCTGAGAGACCTTCCCATTCATCTTTTGGCCTGTCATTGTGAAAGGACCTGAAGTTCTAAACACATGAACCTGTGTTGACAGTGCCTTTGTTGGGTGTGCCATGATTGCTTATAAAGCATTTGGGATCTTACTTTGAGTTACTCAGAATCAGTGTTCGAGAGTCCTTAGTCTTCATTCTCTGGGCAGCGGGAGGCTTGGTTTCCTGTTGGTAAAAGCACAGTTGCTAAGCCTTATGTGAACACGCTGGGCTTTTTTCTCTTCTTCTATTCATCTGCTGGGGTAAGACAAATAGAACGAAACAACTTATTGTGCTTGTTGGGAGTGCCAGAAAGGGCAACTTAATGACTCTTCTCTGATGAATTTGGGAGCAGTCAGGTCTCTTTCATTAGGATGTAGATAAATTGCCAGAAGGTGGTTAGAAGCAACAATAGGTATACAGACCACAGGAGGGTTTTAAACTCAACATTTTAAATATCTTCAAAGTCGTGAGGAGATAAAAAAGTATTTAATTCAGGAATTACCAAGATAAGTACTTGGTCGAATGTATTCACTTGTAGTCTCATGCCCGGATGGCCATACTTGCCCAGATGATGCTGAGAATACTGATGAATATGTATGCCCTGGTCAAGAGCTACATTTAATTAAGGCATAATATATCACAGGAGATTACTTTGTGTAATCTTGGCTTCTTTTCATGTAGGTACTGAGCTTAGTGTAGCAGTTATGTGACTGCTTCCTACCTAGACTGCAGCCAGTTAGGGAAGCCCTCTCTTTGTCAGACACCTCATAGGCATCAATCCATATAAAGTTGACAAGCCCCTTTGTCCCCCAGTTAGCCTGAGTTAAATGACTAGAAGAATCACAGTTTGGATTAAGGTCCTGCTCTGAGGCCGACCTTCCTAGTCTCTGTGCTACTTTGTTACTGTCATGAGCAAAGTACCTAGAAGACAGGTGCACTGAGGGTGCTGGCCTTGTAAACCTGTCCAGCCTCAGGCAAGAGTGTAGAACTGCCTTGGACAGGTGAGAACTGATGTGATATTAAAGATTCAGAGAAGGGAGCTTGAACATGCTTCCCTGACCATCCATCCTGGCCTTTAACCAGTCCTGACTGCTGGAGAAGTCTTCCATAGGCCTAATGCCAGCCTCACTCCCCCCCCCCCACCCCATCTCAGGGTTTGCCTGTCCCCATCAGAAGAGCTTGTTGAACAAGCTAGTGGATGATTTGTCTGCGCACTCAGCGCCCTCTTGGTGCTTCCCGATAGTAGCAGCACATGTGAACCCAGGTGGGTATGTTGGCAGGGACTAGAAACCAGGTGTTAAGATTGAGAACTGTCTACCCAGCCTCTTTGAAATTCACTTTGCATAGATACAGCCCTCCCCATATGCCCGCAGATTTATAATAACCTTTTAATATTCCGTACCTGCCTGCCTTAACTGTTGGAATTTTGAAAATGAGAGGGGTCATTTGGTGTGCAGAGAGGAGACTTTTTATTTTTATTTTTATTTTTTTGTTTTTCGAGGTAGTGTCTCACTCTGGTCCAGGCTGACCTGGAATTCACTATGGAGTCTCAGGGTGGCCTCGAACTCATGTCGATCCTCCTACCTCTACCTCTCGAATGCTGGGATTAAAGGCGTGCGCCATCACGCCTGGCTGACTTTTAACTTCAATGTTGTGAGGTTATAGATTTCTTACTGATATTTTTGAATAAGCTTTATTAAATCAATTGTGTAAATTTTTTTTGTTTATTTATTTATTTGAGAGCGACAGACACAGAGAGAAAGACAGATAGAGGGAGAGAGAGAGAATGGGCGCGCCAGGGCTTCCAGCCTCTGCAAACGAACTCCAGACGCGTGCGCCCCCTTGTGCATCTGGCTAACGTGAGACCTGGGGAACCGAGCCTCGAACTGGGGTCCTTAGGCTTCACAGGCAAGCGCTTAACCGCTAAGCCATCTCTCCAGCCCTCTTTTCATAATTTTTATTAACATTTTCCATGATTATAAAAAATATCCCATGGTAATACTCTCCCTCCACCCCGCACCTTCCCCTTTGAAATTCCATTCTCCATCATATTACCTCCCCATCTCAATCATTGTACTTACATATATACAATACCAACCTATTAAGTACCCTCCTCCCTTCCTTTCTCTTCCCTTTATGTCTCCTTTTTAACTTACTGGCCTCTGCTACTAAGTATTTTCCTTCTCACACAGACTGGCTCAGTTTTATGGAGCAGTTTATGTTGTGCAATTAGGCGGGTGGCTTGCATTGTTACCCATGACTTCAGCAGGAGACATGGAGGACTTGACCGGGAGGGGTGAGTAGGCCATGCTTTTCATGAACCCTGATAAATTGAAGGGCCATGTGATATCTGGTCTTCAGCTAAGGAATTGTGGTTTTGAGACCACATGATGACTTTGCGCTCTTGTTTGCCTATTCACCATTCTAGTTACGGCACTGACTGTGCCCTAGCTGGGATGCTATTTTGAGCATCCCAGAGTTGGAAGGCAGGCTGAGAACACTAGAACCTAGGAGTTAGTTTGATTCAAGCTGGGTTTTCTCCAGAGGAACTGGACAGATAACTATAGTTCTAAATGATCAGGTCAGAGATCTGACCTGAACAGTCTTTGAAAAGCAAAATACTCCAGGGTCCCAAAGAAGGGTTTGGATATAATCTGATCCTACCTCTGTTTAGGCTTAAAAAAAAAAAAATCAGTGTTTCATATTGGAGGTAATAAGCATCTTTGACTACACTTTTATTAGAACAAAGCATTTTTTTTCTTGTCTAGATTATTTGCATAACAGTATGTTGGTAGTTAACTCAGTTTTACAAGTAGTGAGACATAGACACGGTAAGTGTTGTAGCCTTTATTTAAACCCACATCTGTCTGACATCAAAACCTATACATATCCAAGAAAGCTAGGAATTTATAGTCATATTATTTAACCATGATTCTGGGAATTTAGACTCTGGATGGGGCACTAAAACCCAGAATGTTTCGATGATCACCTTAGGTTGATGCCCTTTCCCAGTTGTGGGTGAGTCAGGGGAGGACTGATTGGCACCTGGTCCACAGCTCCAGGGAGGAATTTGTGGTGGGACATGGTGTGATTCTTGGAACATTGGTCTAGCATGCTAAGTATGGACTATGAAGCCTTGGCATGTGTCAACTCCATGCTGCTGGGCTAAACTTCCACATAGACACAGTTTATGGGAGGGGTGGGATTTATTTGAAGGTTACATATCCAAGAGGAAGTTCCATTAATGGCAGAAGAAGTTGGCTTCCTTTCGTAGATCCAAGCAGCGAGACACCACCATGAGCCAGCCACAAACAAGCAGCACAAAAAAACTGCCAGCAAACAGCAGGTACCCAGGCAGAGCTCAGACTACTCTGCATACCTTTAGGCTGGAAATCAGATCTGCCCCCAAACACACCTTAAGGCTGGACACCAGGATCTTCCCCACCCCCCAATGACACTTCTTCCAGCCAGGTGGCTGGAAATCCAAGTTACAAACTTTAATAAAACACCTGGGTCTATTGGGGACATACATTCAGATTACCACAGCATGTTTATTTTTTGCTCTGTTGGGGTGAGCAAGAGGGAGGTGAGAATAAGAAGCATGTAGTAAAAGCAAATTGGAGCCCTAGAGTACAGAGGAAGCCAAAGTCTTTTAATCACATTGAGGGAGAGACCTGGAGCTGTTCTAAGATACACATCCAAGGCTAACTTCTGGAGGACAGGAGTGGCAACCGTAAGCAATTACACATGCTTGTTAATAAACCACTGCTTTCTAGAGGCAGAGATGGTGCCTCAGTACTGGAAGATGCTGGAAGGGGAAGGGCTGCAGGCCATAACCTTGGATGTGGTGTGTGCTGTGGTTTCCACTCATAGTTCTGCATCTTGTCCACCTCACAGGATCTTGGGCTTTGAGCCCTTCAGAAAGCAGACCTCTGAATGTTTGTGGTTTGGGGCCAATGACTATACCAGGCATATGGGAGAGCCAAGAAACACAAAGGAATTTCTGATCTCATGTGGGAGATTAGTTCCACAAAGGCTGGCTGTGTGCCAAGTGCCATGACAGCCCGCTCAGAGACTCTGAAGTTATCTCACAGAGTCATCATGTCAAGGAAGACTTTGGAGGACTTTCTAGACCAAGGGAATGAGATAGAAAAGGGGAGGGTGTTTGGGGCAGCAGGAATAGCGTCTAGAAGTGCAGGAAGGCAGCGTGCATTCAGGATCCTAGAAGTAGCTCAAAATGCCTGGAGGCTGTGGTCAGGAGGCACTTGGTAGCCTGTGAGGTAGCTGGAGGTTATTGGGGCTCAGGTCAAAGAAGGCCTTGCACACTGCCTGAGCGAGTTTGGATTTTCCCTGAAGCAGTGGATCTTAACTCAGCTTCCACCACTAGAACCTAAGGTGTGGGAGAGCATGAGGACTGTGTCCGCTCAGATGGCGGGTGTGTCCTCACAGAGCAGAGCGATGCCAGGCTCAAAGAAGCTTCTTAGTGGAGAGGAGCGAACGAATGAATGGACGTCTTCAGCTTTATTCATTCAGCAGACCTGGTTTACCCACATGTCTGGAAAATACTACATACTATGTAATTTGCACTTCATAAATCCTCAGGATGGCCCCTGGACTGTGACTTGGATGGAAGAAGGCGTCCCATGTGGGGAGGAAGAAACCAGGTTTTGAGAAGGCCTGTTGGGCCTGGGAGTCACTGGTGGGACTTACCTACTAGTTTTGGGGGAGCAGTTTCCAGGGTTGAAGTCCTGACTGAAGTAGGGATTAGGTCGGTGAGGAGACAGAGGTTGCCACAGTGGAACCTCATGAAATGGGGATCCTTATGAGACACACGGAAGTGTGTAAGCTCGTAAAAGACTTGCTGTGAGTGTGTGTGAGGAGGAGCAGGGAGTACGGGATTATACAAGTGAAAAGTCTGCTCCACCTCCCCAACCCACCCCAGAATTAGCTGCGGAAACATTTTGTCCTATATCCAGCTGTTTTCTGTGTCTAACCCAAAATATGTAAGCTTTTTATTTTTACCCAGATTGATTTGACTTTTATAACATCCTCTTCAGTTCTAAGAATCTATGATGCAAATAAAAGAACACTTAAAGTGATCTCATAAAAATACAGGTTGTGGGCTGGAGGGATGGCTTAGCAGTTAAGGCGTTTGCCTGCAAAGCCAAAGGACCCAGGTTTGATTCCCCAGGACCCATGTTAGCCAGATGCACAAGGGGGCACATGCATCTTGAGTTCGTTTGCTGTGGCTGGAGGTCCTGCCACACCCATTCTGTGTCTCTGTCTTTCTCTCTTCCTCCATCAAGTAAATAAATAAATAATTTAAAAAAGTACAGATTGTGTGTTAGGACTCGTTCATTTAGGCTTAATCTCTTAAAAGTACAGAACTTAAAAGTGTTTGTTCCAAACAGTAATTAGATTCTTTGGTGTAAGTGCTTCTGAGGACTTGGTGACACAGGGTGGAAACAGGTGACCAGTGCTCTCCCCTCCCTGCTGTCAATTGGCTGCACCAACCTGAAGCTGGCCAACATACCAGGGTGCCATTCGGCAAGGGTCGCCTGAGGGCAGGCTCCTGGCTTGCCTTTTCTAGGGATGGTTTGTAGTAAGACTTCCAGAGTCCTTCCTGGCTGGAAAATAATCTGTCTTTCACTGTGTGACTTTGGGCAAGTGTCTTTACCTTTCTGGATTTCAATTTCCCTCTTCAAGGTGATATCTAGTGCAAATATTTCATGAGCCCTGCCCATCTGCCTCTGAGGGAGGGGTTGGCCACAGTGGAGTTGTATTTGGAAAGTGGAAGTGTACTGTATTATCTGCTTTATAATTTGTTCTCAACAAATCATAATTGCACAGAGCTTCAGTTGCTGGATTTTCTATTTGGGAAAGTGGTGTGTAGTAAATTGAACAATGAAAAACGCTGCTTCTTTAATTTCCAAAAGTAAAAGAAAAACTCCATAGAAAATGTCTTGTGTACCAGTTTTTTTTTTTTTTTTTTGTAAATAGTTTCTTCCATCAATGTCAAAAGCTCCATTGAAAACCAAGGTGTAGCAAGATTGTAGATTTAATTAGACTGTCTTTTGAATTTCTAAATACAATGAAACCCATCCATTTTTTTCTCTTGATAGATAATTGTATATCTTTCAAATGACATTTCCCCATTGTTTACAGATACAGAACTCTCCTGGGATAGTGATAGGCTCAATTCCCACATTTTGACTTAACTTAATGCTGGTTGAGTAATCTTTAGAATTTTTTTTATTTTTGGTTGGATAGTTTTTACTTTTAATGGAAAATATGCTTTTTGTGATGAAAATGCATTTTTAAAGCTCTCCCCATCAGCATTTTTTATTTAAACACCTCACTTTGGGGGATGGTCCTGAGAGGATTGCTGCTCTTAGAAAATTTTTAAAAAGACACCTAAAAGTAGGTCACTTTTAAGGCATTCTCACTTTAACATCTTGGGGAGTAGCAGCCTCAATTTCCCCTGTGTGAAGAAGCTATGGAGACTCCAGAGGAAGCTTTCTCCTCAGAGGAGGCGACTGATAGCTGCCTGTCTTGGGAGATCTGTTTTAGGGCACGTTAGGTGGTTAGTTGAAAGGAAGTATGTCTTGAGACCTCATGTGTCTGAACACCCTGAGGGATTCGAAGGGGGGGGGGTGAGTCCTGCTGCCTGTACTTGTTTTCACCTAGGATTTGGACGTGACCTCCTGTACCCATGATGCGATCTTGGGAGGCAGTGTTCACCTCTGAAGGCCTGGTGGTGCATGGGATGTTTGTTTTGATGAACTGTGTGCATCTGTTAAGTGTCGCGTGTGCAAAGGTCCTATAAGATTTGTGACCCCCGCAGTTCTATAGAGTCTTGCTGGTATCTGGCTTGGTGTTTCATTTGGAATTTCCCATATTTTCCTTCAGTTCAGTAGTACTTCCTATCACCGAATAATCGATTTCTCTTCCTGTGAGGTCTCTTAAGGGTTGTTTCAGGTTTAGCTATTACTATTCCAACATGCACATCACTCATGGAGAACTTCCAGCTGCTCTTGGTGGAGTTTCCACTTTTAGTCTTGCTTCTGGAGGGAAGAGGAGAAAGCAAATGTTGAGGAGGTCTGATTGAAAGTGTATCCCTCCCCCCCGCCAGAACCAATGACTGCCTCTGGAGAGTGGAGGAAAAGTCAGAGCACTTCAAGCTGGGTGGTAAAGATGTATTCTCCCAGAACTTGCATAGGATGTGGGCTCAGGCAGTAGTGTGTCCTCTGCACTGGAAATGCTGGATTGTGTAGTCCTTTATACACTAGAAGAAAAGCAAAGGAGGGAATTGTCACTTGATGGTGTTTGACCATTCCTTTGCTCTCTTGGTCTATTTCTTTCCTACTTCCAGGGCTTGTTTGGGTTCCCTATAGTTTACTAAACATTCTTAAGTACCACTAATGAACTATCCAGTGGAGTTATCTTGGTCCCCTGGCTGCTACTGACTCCCTTTCCAATCACCTGCCCAGGACAAATGTTTTTACCACCCCAGACTTCTCACTACTATGGTCCCCAAATCAGTTTCTGTGCCATAAGTCAAGGCCATGGCATAAAGTGGTGATATCTCTGGGGGACTAAGGGCCTCCAGAAAGTGTTTATTGCATAACTACCATGTGCTAAGTCCTAAGCAAGACTCCTATGCAAGTGATGAGAAATGTTCCTGTTAGATCACCAGCAGGATTAAGGCAGATGCATAAAAAACAGAAGGACAAGTGTTGTAACTTTTCACCTGGATGGAAAACCAGCAACAGACCAAAGAAACAAGTCTAGCTTTGTGAACCAGTCAGTTGAGTGAGGTATGGATGAGGGGCTACTTAGAGGAGCATGTGTGACTCAAAGGCCTCACCA
The DNA here is from genome assembly GCF_020740685.1 of Jaculus jaculus. Classification (NCBI taxonomy): domain Eukaryota; kingdom Metazoa; phylum Chordata; class Mammalia; order Rodentia; family Dipodidae; genus Jaculus; species Jaculus jaculus. The sequence continues at coordinate 40,019,899 of NC_059103.1, forward strand.
GTATGGAAAAGCCCTAGGGTGGGTGACAGCCCACCACAGAGGCTGGTGTTCTCTGAGGGCTTGCAGACAGATTGCCTGTCTGGAAAGTTTTCTTTCCCTGAGCAATTGTTTCTTCTTAAGGAGGGGACTTGTGAATCTTACAAGTTTCAGAAGCTCTCTGAGACTTGTAAGTTTTATACACTTTAGAGCCTTTCTGCAGGACAGCATGTTTTAGTTCAGAAGAAACAGCTACATGACAACCATGAACACACATTCTACCAAGTTCTGACTTTCTGTTGGGTTCTTTCCATGATGCCTGTTAGGAAAAGACCTTCCTGTTCCTGTGCATGCTTATGGGGAGCTCCTAAGTATTTCTTCCTTCACAAAAGCTTGTGTTCTGTTTTTCCTACCTGTAGGCCTTTGGGGGGGGGGGGTTGGATGTGATACTAACTTTATAGAACTTTATTCTTCCTTATAATTTCCAGCCTTCATGTTTCTAGAGAAATACTATACATTTAGTCACCTAGAGACTTTAGGCTTATACAAGTCAACTAGTCCAATTCCCCTTTCCATGACTATTTGACCAACCCTCTCTCTTCCCTCTACCCTCAGTGGCAGAAGGCCGTGGCTGCTGAGCATATGGGATAGTCCTTTGTTGCAAGGAGGCTGCCTTCTTAGTCCCACGTGTTGACTCTCTTTCTTAATTCTTCCAGAATTAAGGGGAAATGGGCTATTGTGTTCTACAGGAAATCTCTTCAGTTGTTTTTAGACAGGTGATACAGCTTTCCTAAGATCTCGCCACACTGTTTCCGGTCCTCTTTACTATGACTATTTAACAACTTTTACTTTCTTCTTCCTTCTAAGCGCTCACTAGTTTACCAATTACATTTCTTTCTTTGCCTTTATTTATTTATTTATTTTTTTGTAGCAGTGCTTTTGGTTGAGCCCAGGATCTTGTGTAAGCTGGGCAGATACACTATCACTGGATATACCCCCTAGCCTTTGCTAGTGTTGAGGAATAGATATGGTTACCCGGTGCATTGAAACAGGCAAGATAAAATTTAATAGAAACATTAAAGTTTCATGCAGATTTTAAATATTCAGTAAACTTAGAACTGAATTTTCATTGGCCCAGAAGGAATCTGTGAAGAAGTGATGGTGTTTCACCAAGCCTTGTTGGTAATTTATTTATCAGGAGTTCTGTGATTCACATTTTTCTTTATTCTTGAAACGGGACATTTTCCTATTTCTTCTGTTACTTGCCTTTGCTGATTTATTATGGCTAGATTGATTCTATTGTGGTTTCACATGATACACATCACTGCACTTGGATTTACAGATTTCATTGGATCTGACCATGCCACATTGCTGATCGTTAGACTAAGGCCATCCTTGCAACACTTGGTTCAGCTCTGGCTGTTGGTCTGTTTCATATTTTAAAATGGTTTTTTGGATGTGGGCTGGTGCTACTTAACCTCCTGTGATGGGGACTGCAAAGCAAGGTAGATGTGTAAAACTGGAACGTTTAATCCTGTGACTGTTGTTCTTCGTTATTCTTTGCACTCAAAATATGCCCTAGGCTTTACCGGAATTCCATAACGAGGCATTGCTGCACAGCAAGCGCTTCCAGCCAACCCACAGTGGATGGGGGAGCAGAAGTGAGAAGCAAATGTTTGTTGGGTACTTGTGAAATTTGGGGTGTTTTACAACATACTTTGTTCCAAAGGCTATGTTCAGTTCGCAGGCTTCTTACTTCCCCAAAGCAAGTGGTCACATCTTGACAAACTAAGCCCTGTTAATCCTGGAAGCACACCAGCATTCCCGTGGAGGAACTGTCTGGTTTTTTTTTTTTTAATTATTTTTGTTCATTTTTTATTATTTATTTGAGAGTGACAGAGAGAGAGAAAGAGACAGAGAGAGAGAGATTGAGAACGGGCGCGCCAGGGCTTCCAGCCACTGCAAACGAACTCCAGACGCGTGTGCCCCCTTGTGCATCTGGCTCACGTGGGTCCTGGGGAACTGAGCCTTGAACTGGGGTCCTTAGGCTTCACAGGCAAGCACTTAACCGCTAAGCCATCTCTCCAGCCCAACTGTCTGGTTTTTGACATGGCATGTGAATAAATTATTTTTTTTCTTTTTGAGACAGGGTCGTCTTGTGTTCCCAGGCTGGTCTTGACCTAGTAATTTTCTTGCCTCAGCATCCTGAGTAGTTGGGATTGTAGGTTGCACCACTGTACACAGCACTTGGTGGCTTTTCATAAAGTAAGCATCCACCTCCTTGCCACTGCCTGGTTCTGCTTCGGAGGGAGTTGTGGAAATGCAAGGAGCTCGAGCTTCAGCCCCAGCAGGCCAGCTGGCCTGGTTTCTTGGCTTGCTAGTGGAAATTTGATTTTACGCCGTTTAGTCATTTGCTTTGTGTCCTGAAGAATTCAACATTGCCACAAAAGATGTCAGGCTTTTGTATTGGGCTAGCTGTGTGATTTAGTGTAGGGACTGGGAATACCACCAGGGATCACTGAAAGAATTGAGGATGAGAGCTGGTCATATCGTACAGGGATGTATGGCCATACAAGATTAGATACAGTGTATATAATACATACGACTTTGAGCCATACCTTAAGGAGGGCCTGGAGACTGAGGTCAGTCATGTGGGCAATCACACATACATATAATGGAGCCCCAATAAGAACTCTGAACACGGAGACTCAGTTGAGTCCCGTCATTTGGCAAATTTACACATCTGTGTCAGGAAGGTTGGCACCTTTGGTTCCTTTCCTAGATCATAGCCTATGTGTCTCCTGGCTGATCTTGTCTTCTCTAAAACGAGTCATACAGTAGGTCCTGTAAAGTTTTCTAGGGAATGTCTGAACCTGTAAGGATTGTATTCCTTCCAGCTTGACAGATGGTCCTCTGTGTTTGCACTTCCAGTACCGCAAGACTCTTTTGTAAGGCTGGGAATGTAGTTCAGTGTAGAGTATGTGTAAGCAAGGTCCTGAGTTGATCCCCACCCACCATCACAAAAACAAAATCAAATACTCTCCTAAGGTTCATTGGATCCTTACCTTTCTTTTTTTAATGTATTTTTAATATTTTATTTTTATTTATTTGAGAAAGGGAGGGGAGAGGGATAGAAAGAAAGAATGAACATGCCAGGACCTCATTGCAAATGAACTCCAAATGCATGTGCCACCTCGTGCATCTGGTTTATGTGGGTCCTGGAGAATTGAACCTGGGTCCTTTGACTTTGCAGGCAAGGGCTCCAACCACTAAGCCATATCTTCAGCCTAGACCCTTACCTTTCTGTGTTAGATTGGAAGATTTGGTTTCTTTCCCTTGTGAGGCTGTTTGCCTCTTTGATTGCAGCTATTCAAAAGAAAGGACTAAGCAGTTTTCATTGGATTCAAAGAGATTTTTCCCCCCCTTATAATGAGTGTGTAATGAAAATAATCATTTTTTTTTTTTTTACTATGTCACTTCATTTTTTTGACTATGGGATTACCAGACCCATAGGGAAAATAGTTATTCTCAATAACACCCAACAGCCCAGTGATCCAAGACTTCTCTCCTGTGTTAATCAAAAATTGACTGCTATATGCTGAGGTATCACTTTCCTTCCTGTTTATTCAGTAGTCCATGAGTTGCTGCTTTTTGAAAGAAAATAACATGTGTTGCTTTCCTTGAGTATTTTGCAAATAGCAAATAAACAATCTCTCTCAAAATGGTAACTAATAAAAATAGCTTCAAGCAAGTTCTATAAAACCATTCAGACATGTCTAGAATCACACATGATGGTTTTGAATCTCTTCCAATTACAGTGAGTTTAAAAAAATTTTTAATTTTATTTATTAGAGGGAGAGGCAGACAGCAAGAGAATGGGCTTACTAGGGCCTTCAGTTGCTGTTAATGAACTCCAGACACATGTGCCACTTTGTCCATCTGGCCCAACTGGGTCCTGGGAATCGAACCTGGGTCCTTTGGCTTTGCAAGCAAGCACCTTAACTGCTAAGCCACCTCTCCAGCCCTATAGTGAGTTTTATAGAGTGACTATTATGCCAAATAGCAAAATCTATGCTCACTTTCATAAGTTCTACATCCTAAAAGACAGACCAAATGGCTGAACCTTCACCAGGCCCTTAGAGGGAAGACCTGGAATACCTGGAGAAGGTGTGATGTAATCTTCTCCTGTTTCTTTTTCTCTCTCTCCCACACTCTTCTCTCTATCTCTTTCATATTACTTATCTTTTTCTCCTAACAAACCAGCTATCTAGAGACACAGAGGTGCCTGAGACCTTATCACTGAAGCAGACCTAAAATGAGCCCAACATGGCTGAGGGAAATTTGCAGAAGATGGGGCAGAAAAAATGTCAGAGCCACATATTGGGTCATGATACACAGACATTTCCTCCTACCCATAACTGACGGTTAACCCCACAATGCACGACCCATATTCCCCAACTAGGAGGGTCCCTGTGGAGGGGGTCGGTCAGGGAGGAGGCTAACAATGGTACCAACTTGACTGTATTCACGGAGTACAAAACTAATAATAATAATAATAATAATAGAGCATTCTAACTTAGACCTTTATGAATTATGTGTTTCTGGAAGAATTTACTACCATAAGTTATGGTGTTTGTTCAGTGTATGCACTGTTACTCTTTCATACATGTAGACTTATTGGTGTGGTTACTGAAAGGGGCTGTGAAGAGCCTGGGATGAGCTAGCGGGGAGGTGAGAGGGAGCAGTACTGTGCTCGGCACACCTCTGCCTTGCTTCTGAGCTGCTGAACTGTGTCTTCCCAGGAGGTGTTGAGTGAGGAGCAAAGCAGGAACCTCATAACTTCAGGGCCTGTTTCTGTGAAGTGACATGACAGGCAGTGGGCCTTAGGGAAAGGTGGGTACTCCCCATGGGGGAAAAGTACTTCAAGCTGTCTTGTCTGGGAGGTGCAGTCTTCCCTTACCTGTGCCTCTCCCTCTGACAATCTGTGCCTTCCTGGTTTCCTACAGCATGCCAGTGGAGGAAGCTGATTCTAAAAGTATCAGAAACTCAAATGCCAAGACATTTTTTTTTTGTGTGTGTGTTTTGGGGCAGGGTCTCCCTCTAGCTCAGGCTGACCTGGAATTCACTATGTAGTCTCAGGGTGGCCTTGAACTCATGGTGATCCTCCTACCTCAGCCTCCCGAGTGCTGGGATTAAAGGCGTGTGCTACCACACCCGGTTTCAAATGCTAAGACTGTTGCTTAAGGTTACTTTGAGTTTCTTACTTGTTAGAACAAAAGTAAAGTTGGAAAAAATAGTTGGATATCCTTGTGTTAAATATAGGGAGCATACAGAAAGAGCCTGTGATCTCTGTCAGGGCCATAGACCAAGGGATTATTTAAAAATTTTTAATTTCATTGTATTTTATTTATTTCAGAGAGAGAGAAAGAGGGGGAGAGAGAAAGTGAGAATGAGAATGGGTGCGCTAGGGCCTTCAGCCACTGTAAATAAACTCCAGACACATGTATCCCCTTGTGCATCTGGTTTACGTGGGTACTGGGGAATAGAACCTGGATCCTTTGACTTTGAAGTCAGATGCCTTAACCACTAAGCAATCTCTCCAGCCAAGGGATTTTTTTTTTTTTTTTTTCTGGTCCCGAATGACTGCTGTACCATTGTCTGTGTTGTTAAGAACCTTGACCGTAATCTTCCAAATAGTTTTATATATATACACCTTGTCTTGGGTTCACCACTGACTCCTGAAGATTGACGGTGGGAATACAAGGAACTTGAGAATCGGCATTTTAAAAGCAAGTGGACCTAAATATTTTCTGTACTCTGGGCAGCTTAAATTGCTCTGGCTCACTTAAGTTAGCTTCCCCCAAATCCTTCTTTATAATAATAAAATATTCAGCTAACATAGGCATTTACTGGCATGCATTAGCTCGGATTATTTATTGGATAAGAATGAAAACCTAGGAGAGTAGCACAGGTAAATGTTGAGTGTGAGAGCCGCTCAAGATCCAAGGTGGGGCTGAATTAAAGCAGACCTTCCCACTGCACCTCCAGGAAATGGGTAACATCCTCACTGTAAGGAAAACTAACAGTTTAATTAGGTACGGAGGTGTGTTTTAACATTATTGTTGGAGAACATGTCAAATAGAGGTTACTGAGCATGATTTCACCTTTTTTTAAGACCTCAGGGATCGCGACCCCTCGTCAGTGTTTCAGTATGTTTTAGCATGGGGTTCTTCCAGGGGCTAAGGAGGTGGGCTAGGTAGGCCTCTTCATTCTTCTTTGAAATGAAACCAAGGATGAGTTAACATCCTCGTGCCTTTCTTAATGTTGCTTTTTCCCGACCCACTGTGTGTGTGTGTGTGTGTGTGTGTGCGCGCATATGAGCATGTATATGGAAGCCAGAGGCCAATGCCAGACTTCTTCCTCACTCACTCTATTCCTTATTGTTTGAAACAGGATCTCTTGTTGAATCTAGACCTTACTGATTGAGTTAGACTCCGCAGTGCTGGCATTATAGGATTACAAGGTTATAGGTGTGTGCCACCATGCCCAGCTGTTGCATTGGTTCTGGGGATTCTAACTTAGGTCGCCATGGTTTCTCAGTAAGCAGTTAGCCCACTGAGACAGTCTGTAAACTCTTAACAGTGTTCTCCACTCTTATGCACCCCCTAAACTGGGCACAGTTCACATGCTCCCTTTCTTCCAGAACTCCACCCTGGAAATAACCTGTTTCCTGTGTGAGAACGAGAAGTGCTGAATCCTGAAACCACACTGTTGTGGTGATTGAAGTGGTAGCCATTCAGCTTCAATATGGAAAATATTCCTTTTAAGAACACATTACTAAATGCTATCTAGAGATACATGCCTATGTTCAAGAGGCATTTTATTAATAGGCTGAAGACAGAGCCTCTATACACATTGTTTCGTTTCCAGCTGTGGATCGACAGAGCCAGACCCTGTCTACCCTCCTTCACTGCATGAATTTTTGGTTGGTGTCTTTCTGTTTGAAGGCTTCCCTGAGGTCCATGTGTTAGACATCTTTGGATCTTGTGGAGCTCAGGCTGTGCGGGTGTGCAGCAGGCTGGGACATGATGATGACTGTAAGGAAGTGGAGAGGGTAGAAGGGACTAAGAGTCCCCAGTGCCTCAGTAATGTGTCTTCCTGCAGAGCTTTTCATTGTGGGTGAAACTGCCCGCCTGACCACTGTTCCCTTGGCAGTAGCTTGTAACTTGTTTTCCTTGAAAGGACTCATTCCGATCTACTAGAGTCCCTGCTGTAAATAGCACTTTATAAGAACCCATGAAGGATTTGAGCAGAGACTTGAAGCATGATTTAGACTTGAAGACTGAGAAGAATGGGCAGGGGCCTACAAGTAGGGGCATGTCGGTACAAGGACCCATTTGTCAGATAATATTTAGTGGTATCATTGTCTAGCAATGCAATCACAGCTTCCTTTGATTCTTATTGGTTTGTATGGATGCAAGCAAAATGTAATGGGTAGTATAGCACTTTCAGAGTCAGAAGCAGATGGTCATGTGGGTTTATTAGGATCCTTTTCTCCTTATATATGTGGAGGTGTGTGTGCACGTTCCTGTGTGTGGAGGTCTGAAGTTAGTTTTTTTTTTTTTTTAATTTTGGGTTTTTTTTGTTTTTGTTTTTGGTTTTTCGAGGTAGGGTCTCACTCTAGCCCAGGCTGACCTGGAATTCACTATGGAGTCTCAGGGTGGCCTTGAACATGGCGATCCTCCTACCTCTGCCTCCCGAGTGCTGGGATTAAAGGTGTGCGCCACCACGCCCGGCACCGAAGTTAGTTTTGAATGTCCTTTTGTTGCTTCTTACCTCATTTATTGAGACAGGGTCTTTCCCTGACTTGGCCACTTTAGCTAGCCAACTTTTCCCAGGGATCTGCCTGTCTGTGCCTCTCAAGTGCAGGGATGGGCATCACCATGCCTGACATTTATGAGGGTACTGGGCATCTGAACTTAAGTCCTCATGCTTGCACAGCAAAGCACTTTACCTGATGAGCCATCTTCCCATCCATATCAGGCCTTTCTAGGCCATAAGATGCCATTCCAACTGAGATGGTTACTCTAGTTAAAATGGCAAGGACACAGGAAGGTTTCTCCATGGATGTGCCCTGTGACCTTGGGAGCATCACCTGAGTAACTGGTTTCATCCTCCATGAATCCCTTGAGTTAGCTGATCTTGTCATGTCACTGGGCTGTGTGACTCTATGCATGATAGAAGTTATGTCAACTTAGGGGTTCTGCTACATTCAAGATATGTGACATGAGCTTGAACCTTCATCCGTCAAATGGGATAATGAATGTTCTCTGTCATGAGATTTTGTGTGAATGAAAAGCACTTTATACACTCAAACACATTATAAGACTGTTAGATCACTTGGAAACAAAACACATCATTGAAGGCCTCCTATGTGTCCTTGGCACATAGATCTATGCAGCAGTTTCTCCCAAGTCTATGTATGGGCTTTGTTAACCTTGTAGCAATTTCTAGCCCTAATCTTAATAGGATCTGGGCATTTACAATCCCACATTTATAATAAGACAGGTGAGGAAACAATTATTCTAATGACTCACTTATAGTTAAGAAATTATCATCAGATTAGCATTTAAGATACAGGTATTCTTTACTGTTTAGGAATGGCATATCCAAGATGTTGTTGTTGTTGTTATTATCGTTACTGATTTTTTTGAAGTAGGGTCTTGCTCTAGCTTAGGCTGACCTGGAATTCACTACATTATCTCAAACTGGCTTCAAACTCAAAGTGATAGAGTGATCCTCCTACCTCAGCCTCCCGAATGCCGGGATTGAAGGCATATATGCCATCACACCTAGCAGAGAGAGAGAGAAAGGGAGGGAGAGAATGAGAACGAATGAGAACGGGAGCACCAGAGTCTCTACTCACTGCAAACAAGCTGCAGATGCATGCCCCACTTTGTGCACACAGCTTCATGTGGGTGCTGGGGAATAAACTCCAGCCGTTAGGCTTTATGGGCAAGTACCTTAACCACGGAGCCATCTGTTCACCTCCTGTTAATTATTTTAAAATCCTATAAGCTCAGGGAAATGGTATTGCAATATTCTTTGAAGACTTGTCCCTTAGTAAATTCGTTTGTCTAGTGAAAAGTATGTGTATGCAAGAAGAAGTGATGTAAATTGTGAGGAGAACTTTTTTATTTTGGCAGACATCAACTCTTAGGATTGTTGAATTACCCATTTTATTTTCATCATTACATAATTTGTGTCTTTTAGCTACCCTGAAAGTTTGTTGGGGGTGTTTCTTGCCTTTCCTATCATTCGCATATTTGAAAAACCTCCAGGCAGCATCCTTTGTTTAAAAAATACATTTACTTGCACGTGCACAGTGCACAGTGCTTGCACATACATGAGAGAGAGGGATGGAGAAAATGAGTGAGCCAGGACTTTATGCCACTGCATACTCCAGATGCATGCACCACGTTGTGTATCTGGTTTTACATGGGTGCTAAAGAATTGACTCCAGACCAGCAGACTTTGCAAGCAAGCACCTTTAACTCTGAGCCATTTCCTCAGCCCAAGGCAGCTTGTTGAAGAGAGAATTGAAGTGATATTGGAAAGGGGCATTGGATGTTTTGCTCTCACCAAAAAATATAAGGAGAAGAGGGAGATGGTCTCAGGAATATAAGGCAGAAGTAGACCCACGCTTACAGAATTTCAGACACTTGGATTCGAAATGAAAAGGCTGGTGTGGTAACATGTGGATTTAAAAGGAAAGCAGAGGGAGGTTTTCTTAGAGGAGAATGTGTATTGCTATCTGATAGTGTTAGTTCAAAGGCCTTTGTAACACTTCTATGAACTTAATTAGAAAACTCAGGGTCTGCTTTTCAGTAATTGTTTCATGCAAAGACATACCTCAGAGTAGGCTGCTTGGAAGCATTGGTTAACTGACTCAGTCATCAAGGGAGATATTTAGGTAGTTGAGGAGTAGTCTTTTCTTTCAAAGAGTTGGCAGACAACATTCAGGAAGGGGGTATCTTGAGCAGTCCCTGGGGCTCTTCTCCCTTGCAGGGAGAGGCAATGTTGCCACCTTGACTAGTGGAGCCAGGCTGCAGGTGAGGAATATCGGAGGAGCATCTTGGCCAAAGCAAGGGTGTTTATGTGTAGGAAATCAGTGTTTAAGAACTGTTCTTCTGATTTATCCCTGAACTACTGTTTCTACTTGTTTTTGTGTATACCTCACCGCTCACTTCTTTAAAGTTTAAGCCACCAATGTTAGATAATACATTCACAGCTGGCAATCCAGCAGATGAAAAGGGAACATGGTGATTGTCTCTCTTCTGTCTTTGGCTTCAATCAGGCGGTTCCTTCCTGGTAAGCAGCTAGCATTACCTGTTTCTTGTGGACCTTTTGGTCTGTGTCTGTGTATTATCCATACGCAGTTGCTTGTATGACTGTCCCTCCTGTCTTTTAGAAAAATAATTTCTCCCTTCATTTTTATTGCCTGGGTTTTCTTAAGTATATGGAAGTATGTTGAGCCCATTGTTCTAAACTTGATTTATTCTCGAAAAGTATGATGAATCTTAAACATTGCTCCCTTTTATGTAAAGAGTTTCACTAATTTTTATTTATTTACAAGGAGAGGGGAAGGGAATAGGTACACCAGGGCCACTTGCCTATTGCAAACAAACTCCAGGTGCATGTGCCACTTTGTGTATCTGGCTTTATATGGGTACTAGGGAATTGAACATAGGTCACCAGGCTTTGTAAGCAGGTGCCTTAACTGCAGAACCATCACTCCAGCCCTGCACTGTTTTCTTTCTTTTTTTTTTTCCTCAATTTTTATTAACATTTTCCATGATTATAAACAGTATCCCATGGTAATACCCTCCACCCCCCACTTTCCCCTTTGAAATTCCATTCTCCATCCTATCCCCTCCCCATCCCAATGAATCTCTTTTATTTTGATGTCATGATCTTTTCCTCCTCTTATGGTCTTGTGTAGGTAGTGTCAGGCACTATGAGGTCATGGATATCCAGGCCATTTTATGTCTGGAGGGAGCACGTTGTAAGGAGTCCTACCCTTCCTTTGGCTCTTACATTCTTTCCACCACCTCTTCCGCGTTAGACCCTGAGCCTTGGAAGGTGTGATTGAGATGTTACTCAGTACTCCAGTCACTTTTTTCCAGCACTATGATACCTTCTGAGTCATCCCAAGGTCACTGCCATCTGAAAAGAGAAGATTCTCTACAAAAAGTGAGAGTAGCATTAATATAAGGGTATAAATATTAAGAGAAGTGCTCACTGGGCAGTTTGATAAGTATAGTATATTTAGCCAGACAGCAGCAGATGTTACACCCCAAGGGCTCATGACTACCCCTGTTTTACAGTTTCTGGGATGTATTCCCTCTCATGGAGCAGGCCACCAGTCCAATTGGAGGGCAGTTGGTTTTCACCATGACAGACATGCCACTATTGCACCCGTTGGCTCATTTGGGCTGGCTGGCCATTTATAAGGCTTGCATGCACTGTTTTCTTAATGGCTCTGTGGCAGTTGTTCTCAAGCTTGGTTGTGTGATGTGCAGTCACCTAGAGGCTTACAGAGAGTGCTGAGGCCCAGCTTCTTGTGCTCAGAAGGACCTGGCTTTGTGTTTTAACTGGGTTCCCAGGTGATCCTAAGCATGGGTGTTTGACAGGAGTTTGAGAACCACTGGTGTGGTGCTTTGATTCAGGTGTCCTCCATAAACTTAGGTGCTCCGAATGCTAGGTGCCCATCTGATGGAGATTTGGGAATTAACACCTCCAGGAGGCAGTATATTGTTGGGAGCAGGCTTATGGGTGTTATAGCCAGCTCCCCTTTGTCAGTGTTTGGCATACTCTCCAGTTGCTATTGTCCACCTTATGTTGGTCATGGGGTGATGCTCACCCTCTGCTCATGCCATCGTTTTCCCTGCCGTCATAGAGCTTTCCCCTCGAGCCTGTAAGCCAAAATAAACCTATTTTTTTTCCCCCACAAGCTGCTCCTGGTTGGGTGATTTCTACCAGCAATGTGAACTTGACTGCAGCAACTGGTCTGTGATACATATCTCTGGTCTTACCACTCAGGAGTAGTCACTGGAGAGGGAGGAGCCGTAACTGGTCTGTGTGTGACTCTGGGTTCTGAGTGGCTGTGGGGGGCACCTTAGGCAGCTGTGCTGATGTCTGCCTTTGCCTTCTGGGCATGTAGCTGGTGTCTGCAGGGCATGAACCTTTATCCTGCACTTCCTTGCATGTGTACTGTGCTTTCTTCAGCCTGCCTCCCTGAGCACTGCAGAGGGGTGCTGCTTTCCCTCTCCTGCCAGCCAAGTGCTTCCCACTCCGTTATTTCCAGGACAGCATTTGGGCGAAACGGTTTGCCTTCATGTGGTCGTAGGTAGTAAAAATCCCAGGAAGGGTTGCTTACTCAGAAGCACACGAAGGTTGGGAAATGTGCTTGCTCTGCTGTGTTGGGGGGCTTACTACTAAACCAAGTGCTTTTTATTTGTGACTAGCCACTGCAGGTCACAGCCCAGGCATGGGATTATAGCAGGCTGGTGTTTAGACTTCTTTCCCCAGCTCCAGGGGGCTTCCAGCCTTTTCTGGTCACTTGGCTACCAGTGTGTCAAAGACTGGTTTTGTAGGGTATGCAGGAAGGACTGCTTTTTAATTGTTGAGTTTTCAACTTGAATGGGGCCTCAAATGGTCTTGGCCTTTGAAGTTTCATTTTTAAAATGAAATCTGTTAAAGATGTCTCTTTTCTAAAGGTGCCTGAGGGGTGGGTATTTAAGCTTTTAAAAAGGCCTTTGAAAGCTGGGCGTGGTGGCACATGCCTTTAATCCCAGCACTTGGGAGGCAGAGGTAGGAGGATCACTGTGAGTTCGAGGCCACCCTGAGACTCCATAGTGAATTCCAGGTCAGCCTGGGCTAGAGGGAGACCCTACCTAGGGGGGGAAAAAAAAAAGATAAATAAAATAAAATAAAAAAATAAAAAATAAAAATAAGTAAATAAATAAAAAGGCCTTTGATGACAATCTCAGGACAGGACAGGCTTGCTTTCCATCAGGATTTCACAGAATAGCAGTGGCTTTTAATCATCACTTTTCTGTAGTCTCTTCTGGGCCCTGGTGGAAGATATAGAGATGACTCCTCTTGTACTAGGCCATTGGCTGCCCTTTCTTGTCATATCGCTGGATCTTGATTCTCCCCAGTATTTGATGACACCTGTGCCCTGTTCACCCAGATACTTACTGTCCAAGGCAGGTGTGGGATCAGCTCCCGGGGCAGTGAGGCTGGTTGGGGAGAGTGATTTTAAAGAAAATGAGTAAGGAATGACTTGAGGTACATTCCTCTTCACTGATATTTTTGATTTATAGGAAAGAAATGGTGAAATGCTGGACAAATCAATATGGGTTGGGTTGGAAGAGTTGTCTTCAAAAAAAAATAACTGAACATAGATAGGTCTCTGTAACAGAAATATTTTCACTCCTGTGAGTTAAGAAGATATAAATTGTATTATAAATTGCCATGTGATTTTTATAAATATTTTCATTTGAGAGGTAAGGATAAATAGATGATAGATAGATAGATAGATAGATAGATAGATAGATAGATAGATAGATAGAGGGGGTGAGGATGAGCATGCCAGGGCCTCTTGCCACTTTGTGCGTCTGGCTTTACATGAGTATTGGGAAATCAAACCTGGACTGGCAGGCTTTGCAAACAAGTGCTCTTAACCACTGAACCATCTTCTTAGTTCACCATTTGTTTTTCAAGCTTGTACATAGCTGATTCTGAATGTGGGGCACTCCCTCACCTCAGATCCAAGATATTTATCTTGAAGTGTCCTCCAAGATCCCTTGTCCTGGAGTTGGCTGGCCCCATGGCCCTGGGACAAGGAGAAAGGAGAACCAGTAGCCCAAGGGCTGAAAGCATGCTGGGCTGGAGAGATGGCTCAGCTATTAAACAAGTAGAAACAGTAGTTCAGGGATAAATCAGAAGAACAGTAAGTGAATAAATGCTTTTTTTTTTTTTTTTTTTTTTTTTTTTTTGGTTTTTTTGAGGTAGGGTCTCTCTCTGGCTCAGGCTGACCTGGAATTCACTATGTAGTCTCAGGATGGCCTTGAACTCACGGCGATCCTCCTACCTCTGCCTCCCGAGTGCTGGGATTAAAGGCGTGTGCCACCATGCCCAGCAAGGCAAATAAATGCACATTTTTTAAAAAAGTAAAACATGATGCCCTTAAGAACAGTGGAGAGTAACCATTTCCCAGAGAGTCTCATACTCCCTTGTCAAATCTTAAGAGCAGGTCCCTATTCCCATGGAGTGGACCTCAAAGACAATCAGAGCCGTTAGTTACTCCAGGAGCAGTCATGACACTGCTGTAGCAGTGACCAGTGAGTACGTCTTCCTTGTCTGCTCAGTTGTGTAGCTCATAGGGTTTACGAGTGCTTAATGCTATTGGTGACTTTTCTTCCCCACTAGCCTGCATAGCACCATCCATCACTATGACAGCCAGCCAGCAGGGAGGAAGCTTTCTAACCCAGTTCCCGCTTGATTCCTCAATGTCATTTTGAAGGATTTTTTTTTTGAAGGATCAGAGTGGCTTTCAAAGCAAAGAACAGTGATGGTTTGGCAGATGAATTTCTGCATTCCATCCTTGACTTTTGTTCTTGCATTGGAAAGGAGGTGGTGACACCCAGGAAGCAGGAAATGTGGTATGGTTTGCCAGTGCCCATTATGGAAGCAGGAGTCTCTTTGAATAAAGAACTCCGCAAATGATTATTCTTGGGAAATACAGTGCTGATAGGGAAGACTGCAGGTACAGAAACTGGAAATGTTCTCTTCACAAAAAGCTCAGGCACAGATCTGATTGTGGACTGTGCTTGGCTTGGTATTCAGCCTGCCGGATAATTAGAGTGATTCATAGTTCATGCAGCCTGTGTGCGTGCAGGTCCAGCATTGCTACAAATAATAGAAGGGAGGTGGTTTCTCCTGCTGTTTTGAAACTTGTGAAATGTCATGTTATCACCTCCTACCATGGTGACAAACAAGCTTTGCACTGATCTCAGTATTGGCTAAATGCTTTCAAACTGCCTGCTGCCCAGTAGCGTTTGAGCTATGAATGCTTTTAAAGCACATTCAGCCTACCTTGTTATCAAAGAATAATAATTAGGATGATTTAGCCAGGGAATGCAAAGCACTGTGCCAGTGTGAGGCCGTTACATAAGTGCTTGGGGCCAGTGTCAGAAAGAGGCTTACTGGGTGGGCGTTTGTAGGAAGTAGCAGGTGAGGAGGAAGCTTGGAACCTATTACTTTTCCATTGACTCTGATTTTGGATGTATAGTTGTATAGTTCAATGAGACCATTTGTGACAGGGACTTGGCTCTCTTTTGTGAGTCCCACTGGCCTGTTAAAAGAGTCAGGGTACACACTATGCTTGAAAAAAGTGGAGTGTTTCTCTAGCAAAAGCCTGGAAACCAAAGGCAGAGGTTGGACGGTTGGAATCTGTAGTCTTATTAACCAGCTTTAGGATTAAAACTTCCTTTCAGAACTGTTTGCATGCATTCCGTTCTAGGATTCCGGGCAACTCAGGACTAACACGAGCCAGTATACAGCTTTAATGCTTTTAAAGTGCCATCACATATGTCATACCATTTGAATCTCTTAAACCCCCTGTATATGACCTGAGTAGGTGTGATGGTACTTGACAGATTTTTTTTTTTTTTTGTATGTGTGTGTGTCTCAAAAATCAGTAAAATGTCATTTGCTTCCATTCTTTTGCCAGTAACAGAAAACTGGAGAAAGCAAAAATGTTTTGTGTTTACAAAGATAAATACCTCTTCACCCAGAGATCAGAACTTCAAATGACAATGGGAAAGATAAAAGTGCTCTGCCCTACAACCCCTGAGCTGATCCTTGTAATCTTAGACAGAGCTTTCAGACCACTTTCCAGGGACCCTCTAAGATGCCAGCTCAAGATGAGGACCAAGAAATCAGGCAATCCACATCTGTGATATAAAGTTGGACAGAAGCTATACCAAGTGCCACTGTTTGGCAGTTTTAAGAACTGTGGGTTGGAGGAGGAAGCTTGCCTAGACTCCAAAGCTGGACTGATTGCTCAGCTCAGGATACCCGCTTCTTAAAGCTTCATGGCAGCTGTGGAGGCACTTAGAAGCAGCTGGGCTCTAGCAAGGGTACGCCGGTAGGGTGCAGAAGACCAGAGGGACATTCTCCTCCACTGTCAAATAAGGATGTGTTCATTCAGTTTTTCTGAAATGTTTTCTATTGGCAAAACATATCCAGTAACTTGGTAAAGTGTTCTTTTTTTGTGTGAGCTGAACAGATGAAAAGTGGCCCTGTTGGTGATGTCCTGTGTAGTGATTCTTTTGTTCTTCTGCAATACTCTTCTACCTGGTTTAGAGGAGTTGAACCTAGTGTCTTAAATTCAGGGGTGGAGCCTGGTGTGGTGGCCCATGCCTTCAATCCCAGCACCGGGGAAGCAGAGGTAGTAGGATTGCCATAAGTTCGAGGCTACCCTGAGACTACAGAGTGAATTCCAGGTCAGCCTGGGCTAAAGTGAGACCTTACCTCAGAAAACCAAAATAAATAAATAAATAAATTCAGGGGTTTAGAACACCTCCAAAGTTATTGTAAGTAAACCATAAACCCAAGGAACTTTCAGTTTTCTCTGTGCATGTCACGCCTGCCAGTATAGATGGGACAGAGCAGGCATCACCAGTTGTCGCTCTGAGGAGCTTCGCCACTGTGTCCTGTGCAGTGTTCAGTCTCACTTCCAGAAGCCGTGGGGGCTGTGCACTCTCCCCTTAGGAAGCTCTAAGGGTTGTGGACCTACGCACATCATCGATCTCCTCCGTCCAGATTCCTGGGGCTTCTGCGCGTCCTCTCACCCTGGGAGACTGAATCACAAGCCCAGGTGCCTGCTGCCGCCTAATCAGACACCAGCAGACCTTTTTGCTTCATCGAACAAGTTCTCAAAAAAGTCGTAGGCTTTGTTTTTTAAAAGGTGTGGCTGATGTATTTTTAATTGTACTCCCAATATTAACCAACATTTCTTCATTGGATCACTAGTTAGCTGACATTTGATTTCAGCAGAGCCTCTTGGCAGCCTGCCTGGCTCTCAGTTTTGCCGCAGCTTCACGTCGTTCAGCTAATTCAGTGCAGCGACAACGCACACGCGGGGGTCCAGGTGGGGCTGGTGAGGCCCATCTCCTTGGGGCTACCTCTGAGGGGTTTGAAGAAAGATGGAGAGAACAGTGGAAAAAAAAAAAGCTTGCTTTGCTTTTTGTTTTTCTACTTAAGGAAGTATGTCATGTTGATCTCAGAGGAGTTGGGAGGAAGTATTTCTATAGTATAGTGTAGAGTGATATGGTAGATTTATTTTCAGGTTTTTGAGAAATCTCCGTACTGATTTACATGGTGGTTGAACCAGTTTACACTCCCACCAGTAGTGGATAAGGGTTCCTTTTTCTCCCTCCCCAACATTTGTTATTTGATTATTATTATTATTTTTTTTTGATGATAGTGGTTCTGACCAGGGTGAGATGGCATGTCAAAGTAGTTTTTAATTTGCATTTTTGTGATGGCTAAAGATGTGAACATCAAAAAAAAATTATTGGCTCTCTGTATTTCTTCTTTTGAAAATGTTCTGTTCAGTTTTATGACTCATTTTTGATTGGGTTATTTGTTTTTTTAATTGCTTAGTCTTGAATTTTTTCGTATACTATAGATATTCTCTGTCAGATACTTAGTTGGCAAACATTTTCTCCCATCCTGTAAATTTTTCCTTGACTCAGTTGATGGTTTCCTTAGCTGTACAATATTTTTTTTTTAGTTTTATGAGATCCTATTTGTTAATTGTTGACATAGAAGATGGAGGAGGACAAAAAAAAAAGAGACATCAAAATAGGAGGACTACTTGGAAAGAGGGGAGAAGTTTCAGTAGAATGAGGGTGGAGGTTGGAGGGGTTATGATGAAATTACAGTATGCTCCTTATTAAAATTCTCAATTAAAAAAATAAAAGGAAAAGTAGGGAGGCAGAATTAAAGCTCCTGCACTGAGGTTTCATCTTGTACTCTCCTCTGCCTCATTCACGTTAGAGATGGACTGTGGAGAATGTTTGAGCTTTGGCATTGTCTGTAGTGTCCAGACTTGGGAGCTAGGCTCGCTGCTGAGTTGAACTGTCAGTTCTGCTACTCATTTGGGTTCTTGTCAAGTTATTTCACTTCTTCATGCCTCAGCTCCCTCACCTACAAAATGAAGACGATGTGCCTTAGGGAGGGGAATTAAAGGAAATAGATACATGACAGGCAGTAGGAGACAGGGTCTAGCTTGTGGGAGGGGCCTCTAAGTCACAGCTTTTCTCCCCCCACCCCCAACAGGTAGGGTCTCACTCTAGTCCAGTCTGACCTGGAATTCACTCTGTATTCTCAGGGTGGCCTCGAACTCACAGCGATCTTCCTACCTCTGCTGGGATGAAAGGTGTGTGCCACCACGCCCGGCTTAAGTCCCAGCTTTTCTTACCACGCTCTGATACTATCAGTCTGCTTTGGGATCATTTATGTTCCCCACATCAGATATAGACCAAGATCCCTCGTTAACTGAGTTTTCTCTTATCAGAGCTTATTTCATATTTCTGTTCAGACTTGAAACCTTTGTGATGTCTTGGTTACTGTGGTCATGCCTGCAGAAGTAATATAGGACAGAATCTTGTCCCCTAGTGCTCCTCAGGGAGACGGGATATAGCAAGAGTGATGTTGTGGTCAGGACCGTTGAAGCTGTGGGGTCGCTGCTGTGGGTTTTCAGCTGCAGTTCCAGAATTGCCAAACTGGGAGGCCCTACTTTGTCCAGGGTCTGGCTCTGACTTAGCCTCCAGTCCTTCCTTGTTCAGCTCCGCCTCTGTGGGGCATGGCCTGGGTGTTCCTGCTCCCTTTGCTCCCCTCACCCAGGCCACCTACCTCATCGTCCTCGAGTCAGCTGTTGGTGATCCACATTCGTGTGGAAGAGAAATGTGTTGGTTTTGATCGATTGTCTGGACTTAGCAGGTTGCTGTACCGTGACGTCAGTGAGGCCCCGAGAGTGTTACGGAGAAGATCGATCCCCTGTGCTTTCCTGCAGCCCCCAGGCTGCTGTGTTCTTGCACGCTTCACCGAGGGTGGTTCCTGCTAGGGTTGCCTGCCTGCTCTCTGGGCCACTTTCTCCTGGAATGTTCCTTGACATTTCATCTTCATAGCCCATCAGCATAGCACTTCATTTCTTGGAGGGGGAAACTGAGGCACAGAGGGCCAGTTACAGTCTTGAAGTGTAAAGAATCTCAGATTCTTAAGTGCTGGCCAGTGACCTTTGTACCTGGGCTGGGTGTGGAGCTGCTTTGAGCTGTTGAGTAGGACAAAGGGAGTGTGGGTCTACTCTCAAGGGGAAGACGTCATCACGGCCGTGCCACTCCGCAGGTCTGCTCTTCCTGGATACATACAAGCTGCCCATTTGGCCTCTTTATTCTGAGGCATGAAGGATTCCTTTTCCTGGCTACAGAAACGTGATTTACAAGATCACGGCCATCCTGTTGGCCTGCATGGAGGGTCTCATTCAGAATTCCCTGAAGACCCTGATGGTCTGTTGTCTCAGTCCTTGTCCTCATTTACTCTCCCCCCGACCCCAATCTGCTTTCCTGTGGCTTTTACTTCACGTATTGGCTCTCACCTTCTCGACTCTTTTCGTGCAGAATTTTTTTTTTTTTGGTTGATGTTGCTTTGTTTTTGAGACAGTTTCACCATAAATCCCTGGCTGGCCTAGAATTCGCTATGTAGACCAGACCAGGCCAGCTTTGAACTTGAAGTGATCCTCCTGCCTCTGCCTAGTGAGTGCTGGAACTGCAGGTGTGTGCCACCATGCCCAGCTCTTTTCATGCAGGTTCTGAGACTTCTGGGAACTTTCTTCCTTTTTCTTACCTGCTGAGCCAATGGTAGTGGATTTTTAAGGGCTCTCCAGAGAAAGAGAGCCACTAGGAAATCTCTATGTACAAATATTTATTTCTGTGCTTCAATGGGGTTATGTCCCAACAAACCCATTGTAAGTAGAAAATACTGTAAATTGAAAATACATTTGTTACATGTAATATATAGAACATTATAGCTTAGCTTAGCCTACAGTAACTGTATTTGGAACACTTACATTAGCCTATAGCTGGGCAAAACCATCTAGCATATTTTATAATTGTTCATTTCATGTAATTTCTTTTTTTTTTTTCTTCTTTTTTTCGAGATAGGGTCTCACTCTGGCCCAGGCTGACCTGGAACTCACTATGTAGTCTCAGGGTGGCCTCGAACTCACAGTGATCCTCCTACCTCTGCCTCCCGAGTGCTGGGATTAAAGGCATGCGCCACCACGCCAGGCTTTCATGTAATTTCTTGACTACTGTAGTGGAAGTAAAAAACAGTGATTGCATTGATACACTTCTGTACCACCATAAAGTTGGAAAACATTTAAGTCACAGCATGAGTGAGGAAGCATGTATATGGATATGTATATACTCATAAATGCACATATATATGTTATATGGATTCAGCTACAGAGGTTGACAAGATCTACAGTTACCAAGCTGGAGATCCAAGAGAGCTGATTGTGTTGTTCCAGTCCAAGTCTGGAATGAGAACCAGGAGGACTGGTATGATAAGTGCCAACAGGCAGCAGACTTGAGACCCTGGAAGAGCTAGCATTTACCTCTAAGTCTGGAAGTTCAGTTCAGTCAGGCAGACCAAGTTCCCTCTTAGACTTTTTGCTCTATTCATGTTGTCAACTTATTAGATGAGACCTATCCATGTTAAGGGGGAACTCTGCTTTACTCAGTCCACCAGTTCAAATATTAATTTCATCTAGGAACACCTTCAAGGAAACACCAATAATAATGTTTGGCCAAGGGTCTGGGTGTCCCATGGCCTGATCAAAATGCCACATAAAACTAATCATTACAGGAAGTAACTTCTAAAACTCTACTCAGATTCCATTTGCTCTACAGAATGTTTCTTGATTGCATCAACTCACACTTGACCCAACTTACCTGGATTTCCACTTATTCTTGTTGGTTCCATCAGAGCTGCCGTACAGTTGGTTTCCACCCCTCTATTATTCTCTACTTCTGCTGAGTACCTCTTGCCCTCTGGCCTCCAACACCTTTGAAGAACTGGAACCAAAGGTTTTATAGTACTTTTGTCTTCCCTGTGGTGAAGGGGCTGGGCCTGTCCTAGGCGATCAGTAAATTAAGCCATGTTCTTGGCTCACTTTCCTAATGGATAAAGTAAAGGCTGCTGAATTTAGCTGTTGGAATTCTAGGCCAAAGGCTGGATTTGGAGAACTTAGGGCCTTGCTTCCTACAGGAACTTGAAAATGTGGCAGCCAAAGTGTTGTGTAGTAGGTATATAAAAATTGTGATTCTGGAAGTTTTCATCAAATACTTTGAGATTGTTATAGGTTCCTGGGCTTTAGTGGGGAGAGCAGTGGAGACCAAGGAGCCAAATTACTTCAAGTAATTCCTTTCTTTTCCCTAATTTCCCAAGTGGAGACAGTTGCTCACCACACCTGCCTTTGGGTCTTTTGAAGATTGGAAAGTGATGAGTAACAGCTAACTTTTCTTCCTCGCCCCCCCAGGTAGGGTCTCACTCTAACCCAGGCTGACCTGGAATTCACTATGTAATCTCAGGGAGGCCTTGAACTCATGGAAATCCTCCTGCCTCTCCCTCCCAAGTGCTGGGATTAAAGGTGTGCACCACCACGCCTGGCCAGTAACAGCTAACTTTTATTACATATGTTAGGAACTGTCTAAAAGATACTTCTATAGATCTGCTCACTGGAGTTCATAATCCTATAAGGATATATTTTCTTATTTTTCAGAAGAGGAACTGAGGTCCAGAGAGATCTGATAACTTGCTCAAGGTTCCAAAGATCCAAAGAGTAGCAGGGCTAAGAATCCCTCCTAGGGAATTGGGGGTTCTGCATGCATACTCCCCACGCCTATAGCATGCTGTGAAGAGCTGTGGAAGTATGTTGGGGGCATGGAGAGTGTGTTGCTGTGTGGGGCCTCATGTGAGCAGTCCTGGAGATGATTCATGCATGACTGCTGTCCTCTGCAGAGCTTGCCGAGCAGCCTGGGTCACGTGCACAGTGTGAGCAGGAATGTGCGTGAGCTCTTGACTGGTCACAGCCTTTGACCACCAGAGTGACAGCTGGATTACCTATCGATAGCTTGGGATTCTGCTGCTTCCTGGTGACTTTGTAAGACTTTGAAAGTCTTCCCTTAGGATCTCCTGGATTTCACCTTTGTGGCTGTGCTCCTGACCACCGTGGCTTGTGCCTCAGTGGAAGTCAGTGGTGGTTGTGGGTCTCCCTAGTGGAGCGACCAGGGAGCATCGGCGCAGGGCTATTTGCCACTGTGTCCTTTGTCTAGGCATTGCCTGGTTTGGTCCAAGGGCCCAGATCTGGAAAAATGTGCATGCATTGTGATGCATTCCTCAATCCAGACCTCTTAGAAGGGTTTTGGTTTTTAGTGGTACAATGTAAAAGTCACTTTTGACCTTTAAAAAAGCTTCAATTATGACATACATGGAACATGATTTACCTCTTTAACCAAATTTTATAGCCTTTTCTTCTGTTTGTTTTTGACATAGGGTCTCACTCTAGCTTAGGCTGACCTGGAATTCACTTTGTAGTCTCAGGCTGGCCTGGAACTCCTACCTCTGGGAGTGCGGGGATTAAAGGCCTGTGCTACCATGTCCAGCTAACTTCAGCCATTTTTTTAAAAAAATAATTAATTTACTTATTTGAGAGAGAGGCAGCGCCAGTAAGCGAGCAAGCAAGAGCACATCAAGGCCTCTAGTCACTGCAAGTGAACTCCAGATGCATGTGCCACCTTGTGCATCTGCCTTACATGCATCCTAGGGAGTTAAACCTGGGTCCTTAGGTTTTGCAGGCAAGTGCCTTAACTGCTAAGCCATCCCTCCAGGCCAGCTTTAGCCATTTTTATGTGTGTACTTTTGAATAGCACTGAGTGTGTAGCCATCACAGCCATCTAGGATGTTTTCATTACTCCAAACTGCAAGTGTGCACTTGTTAAATACTTAACTCCCAATCCATCCCTCCCTAACCCTGGGAAATTGTCATCTACTTTATGACTCTGAAGTTCTATTTGCCTCATATAAGTGGAGCCATATAGAGTTTGTCTTTTTGTACTTGGCTTATATTATGTAGCATAAAGCTCTCAAGAGTTATTCGTATGATATGGGCCTGGCTTTCCATCCTTTTAAATGCTGAGTAATAGTCCACTGTATGGATAAACCACTTCTCAGTAGACATTTGGGCTGTTTCCACCTTTTGTGTATTGTAAATACTGCTACTCTGAGCATTGGAATGCAATTATCTGTTTGAATTCCTGCTTTCAGTTCTTTCTGGAATATACCTAGAAGTGGAAGTACTGTATCATCATAGAGTTTTTTAGAAAATTGCTTAAATTAGCTTTTAGAAAAAAGCCCCTAGGATAGTTTCTAAGCACCTAACAGGCACTACATATACATATTTGCTAAATGAAAAACTCTTAATGCATCTCACAAAGTCCTACAGTTCTTTAGAGTGTAATAATGATAAAGGTATATAGTGTACTGCCTTTTGAGAAGGAAAAGCTGGGAGGTGAATTTGCACCTCTTCTGGTACTACCCAGTTGTCTGGGAGTTGCTGGCACCTGGGTCAGACCTGTATTGCCCAGGGGTGAGTTCAGAAAGAACACTGGCTGTGGCAGGCTTCTGTGGCTTCAGAAGGGAAGATGTCCAGGAGTGGCTAGGTTGAGGTTGGGAGTCTGGAAGTCCACTGGATTTGTACATATTTTTGTAATGCTTGTTTATATTATGGATTGATTATTACTTCATGCGTGTGTCATTTCTTGCTGTTGACAACTTTAAGTCCTCTGTTGCAGCTATTTTGAAATATACATTACTTTATCTATAATTACCCTAAATGCATTTGAACACCAGAACTTACTGTTCATATTTTTGTCTCCCCTGATCACTCTCTCCCTAACCACCCCCTAATGATCTCTATTTGTATGGGATTGTTTATTATTTATTTTAGATTTCACATGCAGTATATGTATTTCTGTGCCTGTCTTATTTCACCTAACAATGTACTCCAGTTGACAGACTTTCCTTCTTTTTGACTATGTATTCTGCTGGGCACATATTTGTGTTTTCTCATCCTGGTCCGTCAGTGGGTGTTTACGTTGCTTCCATGTCAGGGCTGCGGTAAACATGGCAAAGCTGCCTCAGAAGGGCACCTCCGTGTTCCTGAAACACTTGTAATGAAAATGTCGAGGAGAAATAGTATACACTGGTCAAAATGACCAGGCAGTTGACAAGACATGCTCAGAGTGAGCAGGGCGGGGAGTGGCAGGTAAGGGGCCCTGGACACTTCGCTCGTAGGGCTGGTCATACTCTATGTTAAGAATTTGTAGGCCGCGCATGGTGGCGCACACCTTTAATCCCAGCACTTGGAAGGCAGAGGTAGGAGGATCGCTATGAGTTCGAGGCCACCCTGAGACTACGTAGTGAATTCCAGGTCAGCCTGAGCTAGAGTGAAACCCTACCTCAAAAAACCAGAAAAAAAAAAAAAAAAGAATTTGCACAGGATTCCCCCCAGTTCAAATACTTACTTTTCCTTCTGGTTCCAAAGTCTTTTCTTTTCACAGTATTTTTCTTTGAAAGGAATTTTCTCTTTAATGTGTACTTGAAAAGAGAGAGAGAAAAACATTCACCCTTTCTCTACAAGGCTTTTACAGAAAAAGCAGAAGAGCAGAACAATGAATTCAATAATATAGCCCGAGGGGGGCTGATGGGACCAATCACAGGAAAGAGGTACACTTGTCTCTCCTTTGGGAATGAGTGTCTGCTCAACTAAAGAAGCCACATCTCAATGCAAACGTGCCTTAGCACTGTGTGTGGAAAGTGCTTGAAACAGACAATGATGGTTTTACAATGAAGTCCCTGAGGCTTTGAGAAGAAAACATCGAGTTACTAGTACCTCTCTCTGCTGTTGAAATCCAGTGTGTGCACACAGGACATTTTCGCAAATCATGTGGCTTTTTAGGAAATTTTAAAGGAGAATTCAGATTTTCTAAGTACATCAAAAGCACAGATAGTGTGCTGTGGTGGAGATGTTCTTATTTATGCATACACAGTTAGAACCATTAGCAGTTACAGAAATGACTGTTCTTGGGAGAGGGTGGGGACTACATAGTCTGTAGATGGCAGGTACCTCTGCACCTATGCACACCTATTTAAACCATCCTCCAGGCTATGAGGTTAGGAGGACAACCTTTGTTAAGTCTGATGCCCCGTGCGGAGCGGGCTTCCAGTAGGCATTTTAGAAGAAAAAAATGCTCTTCAGTGACACCTCATACATTGTCTTTTAAAAGTGGAAAATACTGCATTTTAATTTTAATATAAAAGTCACCTACTATAGGATTATTTTCAAGGCTACAGTTCAGTAGCAATCAGCACATGTATCAAGTCTGAAACTACCTCAGTGATTTTGAGTATAACTTAGCAGTAGGTGTGCTATCTCATGTGGTAATATGTTAAGCTGTTTCTTTTCTGCAGCACCTGTACCGTTTAACATTCACACCAGCAAGCAGTGTCTGAGGGCTTTAGTTTTTTCCTGTCCTTAGTGACATTTGGCTGTTTTCCATTTTGTAAAATGTATTTATTCTTCATTCATTCATTCATTTAAGAGAGAGGGGGTCATGCCAGGGCCTTTTGCTGTTATAAAGGAGCTCAAGATGCATGTGCTACTTTGTGTGTCTGGCTTTATGTGGGTACTAGGGGTATTGAACCTGGGCTGCCAGGCATTCCAATTAAGTGCCTTTTACTGCTAAGCCATCTCCTTGACCCTGTTTCCCATTTTTCAATTTTTTTTTTTTTATTTGAAAGAGCGAGCGAGCGAGAGAATGATGATGATGATGGATGGCATGCCAGTGCCACCAGCCACTGCAAATGAACTCCAGATGCATGTGCCACCTGGTGCATCTGGCTTTATGGAGTACTGGAGAGTCAAACCCAGGTCATCAAGCTTTGTAAGCAAGTGTCTTTTAGCTGCTGAGCCATCTCCTGTTCCCCATTGTTCAGGTGACCATCCTAGTAGTTGTAACGTGGTATCTCCTTGTAGTTTTGGTTTGCATTTCAGGGTTTTAATTAAAGGGCATTAAGGAAACACCACATTTCTACTTGGAGCAGGTTTTCTGGGAGGGTGTGGCTTTTAAGGTGATTGCGTGATGAGGTAAAGGATTGCATGGGGTGAAAATGTTGAGTAAATGCCTCCTCTGTGCCCACTATTGAAGTGTTTTCTGCCTTAGATTTAGTTCTCATACCAACTGCTTTTTATGAAGAAAGGCCTGGAGAGCATAAAGTTTGCACTTAAGTCACTTATGTGGCTCAAGAAGTAGTGGCTTTGGGGTTCAGTTCAGGACTGCTAATTGGACTTGGAGGCCAGTGAACTTTCCTTGGGACGTTTGAATCTCGGCAGTAGGAAGACAAAGTAAAGATGACTTCCTTCAGAGGGGAAGGTTTTACAGGTGATTCTGAGAAAGGACTGTTGGTGGCTCCATGAATCCTGGGAGTCTGTGGGTATTGGCTGAGATTCTGGGAGCCGGGACTTCAGTGGCTGGGAGCACCCTGTGCTGGGGGCTGGAGCATTAATGAAGGCAGCACCTACCTGTGTTTGTGAGGCTGCAGGGTGCTTTTCCTTCCCCCGGGACTTCAGGCAGACACTCGGATTACACTGAACAAGGTTGAGGAAGCACACAGGGAGAGCCTGGACTACAGTGAGTTTTCAAGATTACTTTCCATCAGGTGATAATTCTCAGTACATGTTTGCTGGGCTGAATTGAATATGAGTTCCTGAAAAAACATTAAACTGAGTTATATTTTAATTAATTAATTTATTTATTTGAGAGTGACAGACACAGAGAGAAAGACAGATAGAGGGAGAGAGAGAGAATGGGCGCGCCAGGGCTTCCAGCCTCTGCAAACGAACTCCAGACGCGTGTGCCCCCTGTGCATCTGGCTAATGTGGGACCTGGGGAACCGAGCCTCGAACCGGGGTCCTTAGGCTTCACAGGCAAGCGCTTAACCGCTAAGCCATCTCTCCAGCCTGAGTTATATTTTAGATGCACAGTACCTGAGATTTAAAAGTCCTCTGGTGAACCTTGTTGTGAGAGCCGTTTGCTGCATCTTTTAGATAAACCTGATTTTCACATTCTCAGTTTGTGTAAAATGAAGTGCACCAGCATTGAAATTTTACTTAAAAAGGCCATTGATACTATAAATTATCTTACTAAAGAGATGAGTGCCAGCGGTAAAGAAAAATGAAGTTATGAAATTTGCAGAAAAATGGATGGATCTGGAAAGGAGTATACTAAGTGAGGTAACCCAGGCCCAGAAAGCCAAACGCCACATGTTCTCTCTCATATGTGGATCCTAGCTACAGATGACTGGGCTTCTGCGTGAGAAGGAAAATACTTGGTAGCAGAGGCCAGTAAGGTAAAAAGGAGACATAAAGGGTGGAGAAAGGAAGGGAGGAGGACACTTAATAGGTTGATATTGTATATATGTAAGTCCAATGATTGTAATGGGGAGGTAATATGATGGAGAATGGAATTTCAAAGGGGAAAGTATGGGGGTGGGGAGGGGAGGGTATTACCATGGGACTTTTTTTTTTTATAATCATGGAAAATGTTAATAAAAATTTAAAAATTAAAAAAAATAAAAATACTTGAGAGAAAAAAAAAAAAAGAGATGAGTGCATGTGTTCAAACACCATTTATTAAACCAGTGTGGGAATTGGATGCCAGGGATGAAAAAAATAAGGCCTGGAGAAACTTTTATCTAGAAGAGGTCCTGATACTCCTACTGTGAAATGTAGACCTATATGTTGGGTGCACACTGGGGCCTCATGGTGGGGGCTGGCAGTGTCAGTAGAGTTCACAGGGGATTCATAAAAGTGTTTGGATGGCAGTGAAGAGGAAGCATTCTCAGGACAGAAAGATTTTGCAGAGGAAGGATCTAGAATAGTCATAGAGGAAGTTAAAAAGCAGGGAGGAGAAGGAAAACATTTCAGGTATGGGGAGTGGTGTTTGAAAAGGCCTAGAGGAGAGAAGTTGTAGCTAAGTTGGCAGGAAGCTGTGGACTTGACCTCAGTCCCCCAGCTGTGGTGTCTGCTGGAGAATCTTCGAGAATGCTTAAAGGTGCTCAGGCAGAGTCAGGGGTCTGTGCTCATCGTCCACCAGCAATCCAGGGTACTAATGAGGTGGGTGTCCATGGAACACAGGCAGCTGTCCACTTTGGCAAACATACACTCCAGTCATTGGCCGAACGGGCATACCTATTTTCTTATCATGCACAGAGAAACAGATTGAGACACAACTTGTGTAAAGTCAGGCAGCGTTCTTACAGGAGAGCGTGCTGGACCTGGGAATGCTGGCAGATCCTGCCCAGGGCTCACCCTTTCCCCCTGCCAGCCTGGGTAGTTACCCTGCTACCAGTGACGGCAGGTCCGCCCGCAGATGTGTCCTTAGGCTAACCTGTTGGGACCTTCCACATTGGTCTGTGGATCCTGGCAGTACCAAATACTACCCTGAGAAATCAAGTGCCATCCTGCCATCACCACCTTCCACTTCCTGCCTTCTGTAAGCCAGGAAAGGGTTTCAGAACAAGTGCCAAAGCACCAGGCCTCCAAACCCCACTTGAATCTCTTGCATATTTAGACTGGGGCAGAGTGCTGCCTGGAGGAGAGCTGTCTGTGTGAAGGTCACGAAACTGGCCAGCTTCCACGTTCTGCTCAGATTCCCTAAAGATCAAAGTGCTTTCCACAGCTGCATGAGTTTTATTCCTCTCCTCTGTATCATGTTGAAGAGGATTGCTTCATTATTTAAGAAGTTTTACAGGTATACAGTATATGACATGTATACACTGTAGTGTTTCTCATTTGACAGTTCTTTTAGTGCCTCATGTGCTAGAAGGTAGACTTTTTTGTAAGTTTTTTTGATACTGTCATACATGTATACAGTGTATTTTGATATGAGTTCCTCCAATTTTCCCTCCCTCTTCACCTCCCATTCCCACTTGAACCCTTCTTTTCACATTGCTTTCTTGTATTGTTTTTTGACCCACTGAAGTAAATGACGGGGCTTTCATGATCACGAGCGGGAGGTCATTTATCATGGAATGGGGAACTGAAGTGTGAAGTATGCGGTGTAGAAACTAGGTATTTTTTGTTTGTTTGTTTGTTTGGTTTTTCAAGGTAGAATCTCACTCTAGCTCAGGCTGACCTGGAATTCACTATGTGGTCTCAGGGTGGCCTCGAACTCACAGCGATCCTCCTACCTCTGCCTCCCGAGTGCTGGGATTAAAGGCGTGCACCACCACGCCCGGCTGAAACTAGGTATTTTTAAAAAAGTCATTGGTGAGACCAACTTGAACATTATAGCTATGAAAAGGCTGCATCTCCCCTTCTCCTGGTTATAGGCTGCTTTGGAGGCAGCTGCTAATTAGTTAGGTCATTTACAAGTATGCATACCTACCAGAATGCTCTCAAAACAAACAAAATACATTTCCTTTATTGGCAAGATCTTGTCCAAATAATTAAAAAAAAATCCCTGGGCCAACACTTGAAAGGAGTACATTGGGGTTGCCCTGTGGATACTTTGGTTTGGCTGCTGGTTTTTCCCTCTGCATCCTCCCTTGGAGTAGAAAGAAACCTACAAAACTATTGTCGCTAGAGAGGAAGTGAGCAAACTCTTACTGTTACTGGATCTGAGACTGGGCAAGCCACTGAACTAGATGCCTCATCTTCAGAGACTGTCCTTCCTAGTTGGTTCTCTCTATGACCCTGTCAAACATACCGTGTGAAGGATTGATCAGAAAACCTGACCAGCCCACAAGATTACCCGGTCTGCAGCGACAGCAGTCTCAAAATCCACAGACAAAAAGTTTAGGGAGATGGAATGCAGCTGTTGGTGTAATGAGCATGGAAAGAAAATAGAATTTGAGAATTTAAAATAATTAAGAGGAAGGATGTGAAGCATGTAGGGCCATTGCTACCCAGCCTTGTGTTTAAAATTGTTAGGAACACAGCCTCAGGGACCCTTGCGTGGTGCAGAACAAAGCTGCTCACCGTGGGCATTCAGCAGCGGTCAGCATCACAGACAGCTGGTCAGAAGTGCAGACTCTTGGGCTCATCTCAGGCTTGTCGAATTGTAGGAAGTAGGGGGGAAGGAGCCTGGGAATCAGAGGACTCTCCTGCATGCTAAAATGAGAGCTGTAGGGGGGGTTCAACTGTTCCTTGTGTGACCCATGACTAGCAGCAGACCGTGGCACCTGGGTATGCAGATTCATGGGTTCCACTCAGGATGAGGTGGGTCACCACACTGGGCAGGTTCTCCAGCTGGCTTATTAACCTTGGGTTCACATGAACCCCAGCTAGGCTTCTAGTTCTTGGTTAAATATTTGGCACCAGAATGTCTTACAAAAGGCTATGGTGGGGCTGGAGAGATGGCTTAGTGGTTAAGCGCTTGCCTGTGAAGCCTAAGGACCCCGGTTCGAGGCTCGGTTCCCCAGGTCCCACGTTAGCCAGATGCACAAGGGGGCGCACGCGTCTGGAGTTCGTTTGCAGAGGCTGGAAGCCCTGGCGCGCACATTCTCTCTCTCTCCCTCTCTCTGTCTTTCTCTCTGTGTCTATCGCTCTCAAATAAATAAATAAAAATTTTAAAAAAAAGGCTATGGTGGCTCTTGTCTGACACCTTTACAGGGGTTCAGGTTGGAAACAAGCCCTAGTGATGCAGCAACAGCCAAGGGGTCTGGTGTCTAACTGTCCCCCTTGGCCAGGACCTGGGCTTTTCAGGGATGAACTGGGAACATCTGGTGTAAACTGGGACAGTTGGTCTTGCTATATAGCTGGTCTTAGTTGGTTTTTTTTTTCTTTTGTTTTTAAGTTGTATCCTACTGACTTGCAATCATTTAACAAACATTTTTTTTTTTGCTTACACTGAATGGGGGAGGCTGAGGCAGTAATAAAGAGGCCATTTTCATTAGGCGTGCAGTAATGTATGGCTGTCATGTGTTGAGTCCATTATTCTTTTCTTTCATATCCGCATGAAACCTGGCAGTGGCAAAGCAGTTTGAGGAGATGATGGGCAGCCTAGCACTCAGCTTTTCTTCCTTTGTGCAGTAAGTGCCTCCTGCACAATGCTGGATGGACAGCCAAGGCATGAGGTGCCACATGGTGGTGATGGCATTATATAACCAAGAGATCCATTATGTGGGCTCAGGCCTAAGCCAGGAAGGGGGTCCTATCAGAGCAAGGGCTGTTTTTAGTAAACACATCATTTTTAGTTGGGGCAAAAGCTGGGAAGCTATTCTGGCCATTGCTTTTCTTTCTTCCTCTTTGGTGCTACTGGGCAATGCAGTGCCTGTCTATAGAGAATGCCCTGGCAGTTCATTTTGTTCTGTGGGCTTTGTAGAACATTTAAGGCGCAAGTAGGTATTGCTGAGTCTCCCATTTTATAGATTATAGGTTTGAGTTCTACAGAGAAAGAAACCCAGACTCCTGGGGGTGGGGGGGAGGAGAAGGTAGTGTAGAGCTTATATAATCCAAACTTAAAAACTTTTATAACTGATGTTTTTGGAGCTGTGTCTTATGGTTAGAGATGATCGAAGACTCTTCCTGATCTATTATGGTGGTTGGAGGTGCTGTTCCAGGCCCTAGAGACTGGCTTTACAAAGGCATAAAGCACTGAATCTTTCTGGGAGGGCCTTGAAGACAATTTAAATTCATGACATTAAAAAAATATGATTTTGGGCTGCAGAGATGGCTTAGCAGTTAAGTGCTTGCCTGTGAAGCCTAAGGACCCCGGTTCGAGGCTCGATTCCCCAGGACCCATGTTAGCCAGATGCCCAAGGGGGTGTACGCATCTGGAGTTTGTTTGCAGTAGCTGGAGGCCCTGGTGCGCCCATTCTCCCCACCCCTCTCTGTCACTTTCAAATAAATAAAAAATTTTTAAATAAAAAATAGGATTTTAAGGGCTAGGGAGATGGGCCAGTGGTCAAAAATACTTGCTTGTAAAGCCTGCCAGCCTGGGTTTGATGCCTCACTACCCATGTAAAAACAGATGCACAAAGTGGTGCATGCATCTGGGATTCACTTGGAGTGGCAAGAAACCCTGGTGTGGACTGGAGAGATGACTTAGTGGTTAATGTGCTTGCCTCTGAAGCCTAAGGATCCAGGTTTGATTCTCCAGGTCCCACATTAGCCAGATGCACATTGTGGTGCATGTGTCTGGAGTTCGTTTGCAGTGGCTAGAAACCCTGGCATGCCTATTTTCTCTCTGTCTGTCTCCCCTGCCCTCTGTCCCTCTGTATCTAATAAAAAAAAAAAAGATTAAAAATTTTAAAAAATCCCTGTTGTGTCCCTATACACATTCTTTCTGCTATCAAATAAATAAAAATATTCTTTAAATATAATTTTGAGGGATTTTTTTTCCCTAGAGGATAGTATAGAAATTAATCACTGTCTGCTACTTTCTCTAGGTCCTTGGTCCCATTTTTACTCTAGTTGCCTCATTGAACTCTCCAAATTGGGACCAATGAAACAATCATGTTTTAACAAAACAAGGGTGCATTTTGGAAACTGGCTTCCAGATACACAGAGAAGAGATTTTTTGTTGCTCAAGCAAAGGACTATTGTTTGCCTCAGAAAAAAAAATGTCATTTTCTGGTAAGTAGTCAATGGTACTCAGTAAATGCTGTGGCAGTGCGCTGTCAGGAAAGCAGAACATATGCAACTTAGGTATATTTAGATAAGGGTCATCAACAGTTGATTCTTGGGCTGGAGAGAAGGCTAAGTGGTTAAGGTGCTTGCCTGCAAAGCCAAAGGACCCAGGTTCAATTTCCCAGGACCCACATAAGCCAAATGCACAAGGTGGCACATGTGTCTGGAGTTTGTTTGTAGTGGCTGGAGGCCCTAGTGCACCCATTCTCTCGCTGTCTCTCAAATAACTTTAAAAAATTCTTCATGTAGTTGATTTTGTGTGTCCTATATTTGGGACTTATCATATCTTTTTTTTTGTCCTATATTTCAGACTTATCATATCTTTTTTTCAAAAATTTCAAATTTATTTTTATTTATTTATGAGAGAGAGAGAGAGAGAGAGGGGGGGGGGAATGAATGAATATAGGAATGGGCATGCCAGGGCCTCCAGCCACTCCAAATGAACTCCAGACGCATGCGCCACCATGTGCATCTGGCTTATGTGGGACCTGGAGAATAGAACCTGGGTCCTTAGGCTTTGTAAGCATGTGCCTTAACTGCTAAGCCATCTCTCCAGCCTACACTTAACATATCTTATATTGCCTTGAGGACTTATTAAAAACAAATTGATGGCTGGAGAGATGGCTTAGCGGTTAAGCACTTGCCTATGAAGCCTGAGGACCCCGGTTCGAGGCTTGATTCCCCAGGACCCATGTTAACTGGATGTACAGGGGGCGCATGCATCTGGAATTCGTTTGCAGTGGCTGGAGGCCCTGGCATGCCCATTCTCTCTCTCTCGCTGTCTCTCTGTCTGCCTCTTTCTCTCTCTGTCTGTCACTCTCAAATAAATAAATAAAAATTTGAAAAAAAATTGCCAAGATCCATTCCCATGGGATGGGGCCTGAGAATGTGACCAACAAGTTTCCTAGTGGTGCTGATGTTAGTGGCTTAGGGACCATACTCTGAGAACTACTGTCCTAGCTAGAGCAAGACTAGTCAAGCCTCTTGGGGTCACAGACTGTTGTGTTTGTCTGTCTCCCAACATGTTAGTCAAGCATGCACTTGACACACTGGATGCCTCAAATGCAGCTGGAGTTACAGGTGAAGCTACAGAAGTGAATGATTCCTTCTGGGCCAGTGAATTGAAGCTAATGTCCTTTATTGGCAGAATATCTCAGCTGAGCATAAGCTTTCCTTTTAGTTTAGGAAACTAGCATTCTGTGGCACATGTATTCATTTCATAACTTTGAGGTTTTAAAGACTGTGGAGTGATCAGGTGCTGGCTGATTTTTTAGAAAATGAATGATAAAGGCCACTTTATACTGAAGTGCTCTGGAAGGTGGCTGTGGAGCCAGATCTCCCCACAAGGTGCATGTGAATGGTGGAGGTATCTGAGGGTGAAAAAATAGGAGCACGTCTTCCATGGAGTGACACCAGTTACTCTTAGTCCCATAGTTGAGAACTTTACTCTCACAATTACAGCACTATTGTTAGGTTCAATTTTTCTTAACTAAATTGCATTGGAATGCATTTTGAAGGTTTTTTTTTTTGTAAGAAAATACATATTAGGAAAGGAAAGTCATCATATTTGAATGTAGTGTCTCAAGTTCCAGAGGAATGAGATAGACAGAAGGGAGGCTGAATAGAGAAGGAAAGCCCAATGATGTGGCATAATTTCTTTCCTCTTGTGTCTATGCCCAGCAATAGGTGGGAATGTTCACAATACATTTCTTCAGAAGTGAAAGGGAGGGCTTGGGGCGTAATGCCGTGTTGAGCGCTTGCGGAGCGTATGGGAGGCCCTGGGTTTGATTTCCAGTAGCACAAAATGGTGAAAGAGAAGCAGCTGCTAACTTCTACCTTTTAAAAAGTAAAAGGAACACCTAAATTTTACACAGTAACCCCTACCCAGCCCCCACCACCCTTGAAAACTCTTCCGCTATGTTTTGAGAACCTTATCTGGTAATGGCAACTTAAACACTGGAATAGACTCTGAAGTAGTTCTGGAATCTAGTTCTGTGAGATTTTTGAAGTCATGCTAAGGAGTTTACCAAGAGTCAGGAGTAAACAATCAGCTCTGAGGACATGGTTTTCCACCAGTGCTTTCTTCAAGGCAGATGACAGTACCTGGCTCTGGTAGTTGCTCAGAAGTACTTGATAAATGCAGGATGGAAGCTCTGAAGGGAGATAAATGAGTGAGGTGGTTTGAATAGATGGCCCCCAATATATTCTGTTTTTCATTTGTTTGTAGTTTGCATCTGCAGCCTCTTGGATGGAGGCAGTGTCACTGGGTGGATCTTAAGGTGTGGTGGTGGGTTTCAGATTTCAATCTAAAGGTAGGCAACGTGTACCTCGCTGGAATTGCTGAAGTGTGCTGTGGCTTTTGGCTTTTTGGTTTCTGCTTCTCTTCTCTCTGTCTGCTTGGGCCTGTGAAGGCAGGCCAGCTTCTTCTGCCATTATGGAACTT
Source organism: Jaculus jaculus (assembly GCF_020740685.1). NCBI lineage: Eukaryota > Metazoa > Chordata > Mammalia > Rodentia > Dipodidae > Jaculus > Jaculus jaculus. The sequence goes on from NC_059103.1 coordinate 40,055,208, forward strand.
CCCCTGAATCTGTAAGCTTCAATAAATAATCCCTTCTTCCATAACTGTGCCTGGTCAAGAAGTTCATCTCTGCAAACCTGAAGCTGCCTGCTACAACGAGGAAGCTGAGGTTGCACAGATGCCCTTTGACTATGCCAGGGCCACTTCTGTCTGAGTAAGGTTAGGTGTGTGCAAGGAGCTGAGGCATTCCTACTGGGCAGTTAGTGGTCTGGGGCAGTGGGTCAAACTCTGGCCCACTTGAGGACCACATTTAGGGGAGAGCTTTTGGCACCAATGGGACAAAGAAACAGATGTGAAGATGGCTGTAACTGGTGGGCAAGTATGCATTAAGACACAGTGCTCGAGTAGACCAGTAAACTGGGATCAAAAGGGACCCTGACAGCAATGCAGTGCTGTCCCCCTTCTGCACCACCAAGGAAACTGAGACTCAGAGTATAAAAGTGACCTGCCCAAGATCAATAAACCTGCTATCATCAGAACCCGAATCAGAACCCCAGTCCTTTGGATTATTTGGCTTTTTAGTTTTCTACATATGTGAATTTGTTATGGCTTGAATTTGAAATGTCCTGTGGAGGTGCATGTGTTAAAAGCTTGGTTACAGGCTGACTTAGATAATGGACCAACCCTTTGATATATTCATAACTGAATGGATAATTGGGAGGTGGTATAAACTGGAAAATGGGACTGGACTGGAGAAAGTAGGTTGCTAAATATGTGCCTTTGAAGGATGTATTTTTTTCCTCTGGCCTATTCTCTCTCTGCTTGCTGGTTGCCATGAAGTGAGCCTCTGTCACATGCTCCCGCCACCACACTGTTTTCTTTCACAGCAGGTACACTGCATACAGCCAGCAGACCTATGGCATCTGTACTTCATTGCTTTGCTTTTCTCAGGTATTTTGCTACAGTGACAAAAAGTAACAGTTTCTAAATGTTTGGAGCATCAAGGAGCCCCTGGGTGTGCAAGGGGTGTTGCAGAAACCCATGTGTGCCTTCTCACTGAGGGTTCTGTGGGTAAAGGGGTGTGAGGGAGCAGTGGACAGAGGCGCAGGTGTAGAGAGAGGGGCTGGCCAGCACAACAGCCTGTCATGGGCTCCACCCAGCAGGCAGCTAGCCCAGCCTTGCCAGGCTCCATCCGTCAAGGTGACGCCTGCTCTGCCAGTAGTCTCTGCATACCACCCTTCCATCGTGATTGCTCTCTTTTCTCTGGTGGGAGGCTGAGCTCTTATTCCTGCTCTGGTCTTTTAGCTCTTTGCAGGGGTCCCTCAGGGCAGTGCAACTTGAGGCTTCTGTGGGAATGAGTTGTCTGAATTAAGGATGTGTTATTTAACCTTGCTATATAAACCTGACTCTCCCCAAGGCCCAAATTATCCCTTGATTAGAAGCCAGCTGCCCTTGGAGACTGACTGCCCCTCTGGGCTTAAGGTTGGTGAGGTGCCTTTCCCATGATTATCTTTACGGGGTCTTTTGGTCACCTGCAGGATTAAGTGCATCTTTGGAAGGTATCTGAGAAGTTTGACAATTGGATGCTGCTGTGATGTTCCAGCTCATGGTTGTTTTAGTGATTCATTCTTGTTGTATTTTAGAAAAATATCAGTCTTGATTGGAAGCTTGAATAGTTTCTTACCGCAGAGTTTGAGAAGGTCTGAACTATCCAAAGCCCTACTCTGTATTTAGCAATGATGGTTAATTTGTAAAAATCATATGCTCTGTTAGGTTGGAAGCTGATTGCTTCAAACATTATCTCATCATCTTGGTGTGGGGACGATGCTCCAGTGTACCAGCATCCTTGCTTTAGAGATGGTGAATTTGGGCCTGAGGGATCCCACAAGTCAACAGGAACCAGGGAAGAAACAGCAGAGTGGGGTGTGGAGACAGGTCAGCCATCCTGGGATCCGGGTCGCACTGAGCCCTGTATGACTCAGCACTGAGAGCCCAGCTCTGGCTTTAGGAAGCTGGCAGGGTTCATTCCAAGCATCACTGGACTGCAAGAGTGGAGGATCTGCTCCTCTAAGTTTCTTTACCCCATCTTTCTCTCTTTTTCCTTCTTCTACCTGCCTGGTTTGTGTCCATGGAATATGCAGTGCAGTCAAAGTTCTTACTAGTCTAAGTAATGATTGTTGTTCATTTTTTCCTGAGTACAATATATTAGTTTTGGCAGTATAATACTTCTGCCAAGCATTGAAGTTTTGGGGAAAGTAGAGCCCTGTTGGCCGGCGGGGGAGGGGGGAGGGAAGAAAGACAGAAACCAGTTTGTACCTGTAAAAAAAACTGGCCTGTGCCTCAGTTTCCTTACCCGTAAAATGGTGGTGATATTGCCACTCTTCGCTATGTTACAGGGCTGACAGCCTGCTGAAGCAGTAACTGGTAAAGCTGGTGCTTTAGAGCAAGAAGCCAAGAACCGTGAAACCAAGCTCAGGTGGCAGATAGATTTTGTAATGCTATAAATGGGGCTGTGAAATGGAAGTTTAATCTTTTGAAATCTGATCCCATTTGCTCAGTGTAAGGAATGAACTTGGGAGATCGATAAAATGAGTTAATTGTGTGCTCTCTTATTGCAGCGTGTTGCGGCTCTTTAGGATTTGGACCGAAGCTCAGCGTCCATGCTCCTTAGGCTAAAGTAGCATTTGAGATGCCTGGGAGATAAGGAGAGCAACTGCATTACGTCCAGTGAGGGCAGTAGCCAAAGGCAGGGAAGAGAGTGGGTGAAAGGGATTTTCTGGCAGCTCCCTGGTGGAGTCTGGACCATCACACCAAGTTTAGTCTTCAAGCCCCGCTGCATCTGTCTTAGAGCAGCTAATGCTTGTTTGGATATTCTTTAATGTACAGAGATGAATTGCAGTCCCCTGTCTCAGCCTGGTAAGTACAAGGCCACACTTGACCTAAGACATAAGGAAGCATCAGTGGCAGGGCTCCGACTTGGTTAATTACACCATAGCAGACAGTATTCCATAGCCCAGTGATGAGCTGCTCTTCAGTGGTCCATTGTCCCTCGTCTTTAACACTGATGTAATGTCAAGTGTAGTTATCTGCAGCACATCATGTGAACCCTGTGAGTGAGGTTGGCAGAATTGACCATAACAGCACCAGAGAAACACTGATGACTTCTGGGAGGCAAGGTGAGGTTATGATTTTATGTCATAGCACCCCTTGAGATTGCTTTAGAAAGTTAAGCGTCCTGGGGACAGGCATTTTTGTCAATTTTATTCACTATTCTTCTATAACAGCTACTCAGAATAGTACTGACCATAAAATTTCTGAGTAAATGAGCAGATACTCTGTTGAGAGGAAGGATGGGAAACCACAGAACACACTTCCTCACAGTAGCAACGTGGTGGGTGGAGGGTAGGTAGCCCGAGGCTCAGTTGAAACACATCTCAGGACCAATGGTTAATTCCTGCTGATGAGAAATATTCTAATTGTGTGTTATTCATAAGTAGGCAGCATCGCATAACCTTCATTAAACAAAACTATTTTAAACATTAATGTGGGTGATAGGCTTGGATGTTTCTGGTTTGATGCTTTTGTTGTGTTAATAAATGGCTTATTGAAATAAATGGCTCATTTGTTTTAACATTGTCATAGTGGAGTAGAAAGTGTTTGTTTGGGGTAAGGCTGCTGGAAATTGATCGCTTTTCATTAGCATCTTGACCATAGGGATGCGGCTGCCATCAGTCATTGTTTATCTCCAATCACAAGGTTATTTTGCTCCTGCTGCATGCCAGTTTAGAAAAGTTCTGTTCACTAGCAACTAGCTAATTGTCAGCAGAGGGGGAGCTGGTATCAGAAGGCCTGGTTGGTTTGGGGCACATAGGGAAGGCGTCTTCACAAGGGCGTAGTCACAGCCACTGAGTACTAACAGGGAGATAGACACTTCTGGTGATGGTTTGCTGGTGAAGGCATCCTAGACCATGAGTTGAAGGCTGCCTCCACATCTTCCTTGGCTGGCTCAGAAAGGGCCTAGCCCTTTTCTCTTACTGAAGGTGTCTCTGTGTTGACATCCTGCTTGCTATGATAGGCCAGTCTTGTTGCTGGGTAAGGAGAGTTCTTATAAAGATAAACCTTTCAGCATCATTTCTCAAAATGGGTTTCTTGGAACACCTGTGATATGTTCATCTGTTTATTGTGCTTTCTTCCACTCTGTTTGTGGCTAGCTCCTCATATCTACCCTTTCTCTTTCGCGTTTATTCCCTGAGAGAAGTTGTCCTTGATACCTCTCTCTGGATAGTACTTTCGGCTCCCCTTCTGAGGTTCCCAAGCCTGTTACCACTCTTTTCTTCGTGATAGTTTTCTTGTATATGATTTTGTGTATCTTTCTCAGTAGAATGTGAACTTCTCAGTGCAATGACCTTGTCTTAGCCTCTGTTCCAGTGCCTGAGCCTGCCTGACACATAGTAGGTATTCACTAATGCATTGCATAAGTGTCCATAGCATGCACATACCATGATAAAAGAGGGGATGAATGCATAAGAAATAGACTCCTTCAGTAAATTAAAGAAATGACCATAAAAGTTAAAAACCTAGTAAACTTAGTTTTATTTTAATGTCCCTGTGGGTGGATCCCAGGTTCCAGCCCTAAGGCCTGGAGGCAGATTTGGAATTTGAGTTTAAAGATATGCAAAATGCCTGAGCTTTGCCTAGAATTCCTAAGTGTGCCATGTGGTATGGTTTTTGGGTTTGGACTTGTGATTCTTCTCTCTGCTTGGATCCGTGAAAGCAGGCCAGCTTCTTCTACCATTATGAAACTTTCCCTGCTTCAATAAATCCCTTCCCCCATAACTGTGACTGGTCTGGAAGCTCATCTCAGCGGCCTGAGGCTGTCTGCTACAACTTAAGATTTTTGTTGTTGTTTTTTGTTTTGTTTTGTTTTGTTTTTTCCCCAAAGGCAGCTCTTAGGTGGGCAACAAGCATCCTCATTTCTACTAATAGAAACATCTCAGCAAATTTCATTGCTGAGGGCCTGCTGTTCCCTTCCTATACCCGTGTAAGACCTCAAAACATGTGACCCTGCTCAAATTCCTCCAACAGGTTCCATTTCAGAGGGAAAATTGAGCCTCAAAGGTCTATCCAGTCTGCCATTTTTTTGCTCTCTGCCTCATATCCTGCCCTCTCCTACTCTCTCAACTCATCCAGTCACAGGCTTCTTCAAGGCTCCTCACAAGACCAAGCCTACTGCATTTCAGGCTGGACATCTGTGTTGCCTGAGTGGAATATTGTCTAAGATATCTATGCTGCTTGCTCATTCACCTGCTCCGAGGGGTCACCCAAATATGCGCTTCCCGGCACAGGCTTAATTCCACCTCACCTCATTTCCCATCTCCCATCTCTGCGTCACTCTCTCTTCCTGCCAATGAATGGTACATGAATGCAGCACCTTACGTTGCTTGGCTAGCCTGACCCAATGAATACATCTATGCATGGAGCACTTTATCTTGGTGCGTTTTCCTTCACCATAAGCTCCATGTGACCTAAAGCCATGCCCCTCACTTACTCCATGCATTTGGTAGGCCCTTAAGTGTGTAAATGAATATAACGACATTTACTTTCATTACACAATGAAGCAGCTACTTAAGTGGCAAAATTAAACACCTTGCCAAATATACAAAGTACAAAAGCTAGGAGCCACAGTATGCTGTGAATATATCCTGCTCTCTTAAACCAGCCAAACGTGCCTTTCCTTATGCCCAAACATGTGTCTCTCAAACCAGCCAGCCAGACTCCATAAATGTAAAAATCTCAAAGTATAAGGCCCACTGAGGATGGGAAAACAAAAATCAAAACAGAAGTAGGACTAGTTGGAAAGAAAACTGGGTTCAGGAGAATGGGAATGAAGAAGAGAGACAAAACAGGGTAATATAAAGAGCTTGCAATTAAAATATATTTTGTACATATATGAAAATTATCAATAAAGAGTTTCCCAAAAGAAGACAGAATTCTGTCAGAGTACTTGACGACCCACCAAAGGTTAGTTGTAAGACCTTACTGCTGAAGACACCATATGCTGTTGGGATAGAACATGGAGCAACCTGGCTGGAAACTGGAAGAGAGTCAGACCCCAGAGAGTTAGCTTGTCTAGTGCCAGATGTTACATGAGTGACTGGGGAAAAATGGCCAACATCTGTCTAAGCAACTCTAGGTCTAAGCTGCTCAGCAGCAATCAACCTGACATGATGCTCACCCAAGTGCAATAGTGGCACACAGTGAACTGCTCTTACTTCGGCTAGCAGATCTGCTCAGTGGAATGGAACCCATACCAGGAATGGGGAAACAAGTCAGAACCATATCCAAAAACAAGTCTGCTCTCCAGTATCAAGCTCCCACCAATAATGGGCTACAAGGAGGCCTACACCTATTAAATTTTCTCTAAAATAATTATGTGTATCCATATATCTTGCACTGACCTCACTCTCGGTTGGAGAATTTGCTTCTTTCAGATGGATGCAGAACCCGAGGAGAGAATCAGCCCATTGCACCCTGCCAGGGCCCCAGCTGAAACCAGAGAGTAATTAGGGAAATGAGCAACAGTGCTGTGAACCTGGTACCAGCACAAGGGTAAAGGAGACAGACACAGACAATACTCAACTCCTACGAAATCAGAGATCCAGAGACACAGAGACTCCCAAGACCTCATCACTGATATAGACCTAAAATTAACCCAACATGGCTCAGAGAAATTCACAGAACAGGGGGCAGAAAGATTGTTAGAGCCACAAGTTGAGTCATTATGCACAGGGACATTGCCTCTCCCCCATAACTGATGGCCATCCCCACAATGCAAGACCCATAATCCCCATGGGGGGATGACAAGGAGAAGGCTAACGATGGCGCCATCATGACTGTATACACACTATATTCATAACTAATAAAAAAAAGTTAAAAAAAGAATTTCTTACTAAAACCACATCAGGTGATCCTATAATCACAGTGTACCACAGGAAGACAACAGCAACATCAAACCTACTTTTAAACTGTCATAATCAGACTCTTACAATATTAAGATTTCTCTCAGGATTAGGTCACTAAACACCCTCTGGCATGATCTAAATTATAAACTTTAATAAAATCCTGAATATATTGGAGTCCATCCATTCAAACTACCACATGAATGGACCAGTTGTGGGCATGGTTAGCAAGATGATGACCTAAAAATCATATTCTCTGGCCCTTGTTACATTTGGGGGGGCTTTCATCAAATTTTGCTGTATTTTCTGTACCTCACAAATGCCTAGCACTCATGTAACATCCGTTTTTAATGGAAAGACATATAATCTTATGGGCTACCCTGTGTCCATCAGAAACTTTCTCCAGATGGTTCTAACGGTGTAGTGGAAGTGTGCGTGGGAGCATGGGCAGAGTTTCTGGGTCTTAAAATCACACAGTGACCAGTTGTTCTTAGCCATGTAACAAATATCAAGACTCTACTCCCAGTTCCTTCATTCCACTTGGACCCTTGGTGATGGACAGTGCTAACATGTGGGGCCATTTAGCACGAGTGAGCTACATTGTGAGATACCTTCCTATGAGTTGTTGATCAGAGAAGTTGCAAAGGGCCCTAAAGCAATGCAGCCTCTTTCTCTTGGGTGCTGCCCATTAAAATAAGATAGTAAGTTCCTCATGGCCCAGAAGAGGGACTTAGAACCTGGTGTTTCAGTGCAGAGGAAACTCTGGCACCCAAGGACTGCAGCAAAATGCAGGAACTCCTCCCTCCCTCCCCTAGTACTACTGGAATTCCTGATCGCAGCTATCCAGCATTTAGCTTCTCAAATGGGTCTGTGCCATGCAGTACCACCAAGGAAGTTCCTTACCAGGCTGTTTTGCACCTGGGCTGCCTTCCTGCTGCAAGGTCTCTGTTCATGTCTTCTTTTTAGGGTTAAGACTTACAGAAGGGTCTTTAAAATAGTTATTTAATATGTGGCAGTTGATAGCTCAGTATTTAAGGTAAAATCATATGGCATTAAGATGCCTAATTACTGTCTCACCAAATATGCCCATTTCCCCTTCAGTTGTGTCTTTCCACTGTGAGCTTTATTGAGGTATAATTGACAGAATTGACAAAAATTGCATTCATTTGGGGACATGGTTTGTTGTGATCACCACCATCAAGTTTATTTAAATATCCATCACCTCCCATGGTTACCATTTTGCTGTTTGTGGAAGACCACTTATGATTTATCTCCTAGCAATTTTGCTGTATACAATGTGGCATTATAACCAGAGTCACCATATAATACATTAGATCCATAGGATTAACTTATCTTTTGGTTGATTGTCTTCTTTGATCAACAGCTCCCCATGTAATCCTAAGGGTCGGTAACTACTTAGTCAGTGAAGTTCACTAGATTCAGGTTGATTTCAGCGGACACTCTGAAACCTGACCAGAGGGTAGTACTGTGTGCTTTGGCATCTGGGTGGCCAGAGTAGTTGAGTGCTAAGGCGTCCTTCCCTTCACACTGTGAGGCTGATTTCCTGCTTGGGCATAGTTGAAGCATGTTCTATGCATATTAGTCTGTTGGGCTCTTTTTGTTGTCAGTGTGCCTATTGACTTGAAGTACTGTGTGGAGGCTTCCTAAGTGATTGGGGAAGCTGGGATTTCCATGTCTGAGAAGTTGATTTTCTCAAGCCTTTGCACACAGCTAACATCATCTATCCCTATGTTTAGTGTGACAGCTCAGGAGGAAACAAGATCCTGATTTAGCAGAAACAGATGTCACATACAATACTTTGCTTGATCTTGACGATTAACTAGTCATTTAAGAATTTACTCTAGTGAACATGCTAACAGATGTGCTCATGTAGAAAAGAAAATCGGTTCCTTCCTTCTGTCACTGGTCCACAGTGAATATGACCTTATGCCGTTTGTCCAGTTTTCAGCCAGGGCTCTGCTGAAACACTTAGGCTGAGGACCTTGACTCTGAGCTTGCAAGGCGCCCACTTGGTTCTAGGAGGTTAGGCCCTCAAGGACACTGAGGGTCTCTGTGTGCCTCTATCGCTCTGGCATGTACATCCTATCAGGGTGTTTGCTTCTGAGTAGCTTAGACTTGTTTGCTTAGACCATTGTTGGCTACTTTCCCCCAGTATCTCATGTAGCGCTTTCTAACACTAGACAGGCTAACTGTCTGGGGAATTGCTCTCTTCCGAATTCTAGCTAGGTTTCTCCATGCTCCGTGTTGGTAGCATATGGTGTACTTTTATAGAAACTTGTCTTGTTTTGGGGACCTCGTAGTTCTCTCTGATCAATAGCTTACTGTGGCTAACAACCAATTTCTGGTACTGGAAGTTACAGATCAGAGATTAAAAAAAATTTTTTTAAGCTTAGGCTTCATCCTACCTTCTCCAGGGCCCTTCTTTGCAGGTGCCTCCCCCCCCCCCCCCCACAACTCCTATTGAAGGTTTATTCTTTTAGCCTGTCTCTAAGAATACAGGTTTCTCTGGTACCAGTTCATCTTGGATTTAGTTTTGTGTTTGTTTTTCCCCCAACCTCCCTGTACACTCCCCTATACCCTCCCATCTCTATTGTCTGGGCCTTGAGTTGCCTATCATGCCTGTCAGCAACTTGAACCATCCCTGAATCCCTGGGATGAAGCCTGCTTGATCAAAGGGGATAACGGTTTTGATATGTTGTTGAATTTGGTTTGCAAGAATTTTGTTCAAGATCTTTTCATCTAAATTCGTCAGGGATATAGACCTATAGTTTTCTTGTTGTGTCTCTGGTTTTGACATTAGGGTGATACTAGATTCATAAAAGGAGTTGGGGAGGATTCCCTGGTCTCCAAATATGCAAAAGAGTTTTAGAAAAATTTGGTTTCAGTTCTTCAATGAAAAGTTTGACAGTATCTTGGATCAGAAGCCATAGTCTTTTAGACTTTGAAGTGTTCCAATCCATGCCCTTCTAGCTTTCAGGGTTTCTTTTGAGAAATCTGAGATAATTCTGATGGATTGTCTTTGTATGTAGTGAGTTTCTCTCTTTCTGCTTATAGCATTCTGCCTTTGTTTTCATTGTTAAGAGTTTTAACTGTGATGTGCCTTGGAGAGTTTCTTCTTTTGTCATATCTGTTTGGTGTTCTGTGAGCTTCTTGTATATGGATGGGCCTCTATTTTGAGAGATTGGGAAAAGTTTCTTTAATAATTTTGTTGAATATATTCTCTATGCCTTTGGTCTGGATTTTCTGTCCTTCTGGTATACCCATGATCTGGATGTTTGGTCATTTTAGGGTGTCCCACAGTTCCCTTGTATTATGTTCTTGTGATTTTTGAAACTTAGCAAAGTTTTTGGCCTCCCAATCAATTTCTTCTGTCCTGTCTTCCAGCTCAGAGGTTGTCTTCCACATGAGCAATTTTGTTGATGTGGAGTTCTAGAGAGGTTTTTATAATTTCTATTTGATTTTTGTTTTCTATTGTGTTATTTTATATCTGTCCATCTCTTTTTATAAGGTATGATTTCAGCTCAAAGTCTGATTTTCTTGATACTTCCTGGAATTCATTCTTGTATGTGATCAAGTCTTCATTAAGCTTAATCAGTGGGTTATTGAGATCTTTCATTTGTTGTCTCACCTTCAATTCATTTATGTCTCTTTTGCGGCTTCTATGGTTTTCTTCAATTAAGGTAAGCCATGTGACAAAAGCTTAGTGCTCTAAGAAATGATTCTGCTCAATTTCATTTATGTAGTTTTATTTTAATTTTTAAAATTTTTATTAGCATTTTCCATGATTATAAAAAAATAAAATAAAAATAAAAATAAAAAAATCCCATGGTAATTCCCTCCCTCCCCACCCCCCACACTTTCCCCTTTGAAATTCCATTCTCCATCATATTACCTCCGCATCACAATCATTGTACTTACATATATACAATATCAACCTATTAAGTACCCTCCTCCCTTCCTTTCTCTTCCCTTTATGTCTCCTTTTTAACTTACTGGCCTCTGCTACTAAGTATTTTCATTCTCACACAGAAGCCCAGTCATCTGTAGCTAGGATCCACATATGAGAGAGAACATGTGGCGCTTGGCTTTCTGGGCCTGGGTTACCTCACTTAGTATAATCCTTTCCAGGTCCATCCATTTTTCTGCAAATTTCATAACTTCATTTTTCTTTACCGCTGAGTAGAACTCCATTGTATAAATGTGCCACATCTTCATTATCCACTCATCAGTTGAGGGACATTTAGGCTGGTTCCATTTCCCAGCTATTATAAATTGAGCAGCAATAAACATGGTTGAGCACATATTTCTAGGGAAAAGAGACGAGTCCTTTGGATATATGCCTAGGAGTGCTATAGCTGGGTCATATGGTAGATCAATCTTTAGCTGTTTTAGGAACCTCCACACTGATTTCCACTATGTAGTTTTTTTTTTTTTTTTTATGACTTGCTTCCAGTTCAGCAGTTCTTTTGATCGGGACCACATTACTTATTGCATTTTCATTTTAGGATTTAATTTCTGTTGATTTCTCTATGATTTCATTGGAAGCTTACATTGTGGGACTAGGCATCATTGGTGGTGATCTCTCAGTTTTGTGACTTTCGTTGGCTCTTTTGCATTGTGGTCTACCCATCTTGGGGAAAAGTTTTATTTTATTGAGGAGGAAGCAAGTTTTTGCCCTTGGAGGATCATCAGTGAGTATTTTGTTTTAAACGTGAACCAGATTAGTATATGATGGGTTGCAACTGCAGATGCAGATTGTGGAGATTCTAAGTACCTGTGGAAGTGAGGGGTGGGGAACTGGGAACTCTGGCCTACTCACTCCACTTGCATGTACTCTTCAGCACATGTGGATCAGGGGTTGGGGAACCAGGAGTCATGAAGCTGGAGAGCTAGGGGCAAGAGACCAGCTCTTGCAGTGGCCTGTGTATCCTCCAGCTCAGAAGAAAAGGGATTTGGGTATCCAAGGGTCATTCAATGAAGAAACCTGAGAAAAAGGGTCCACAGCCCACATGCAGGGACTAGGTTGTCTCAAGACAGGGGACCAGGGAACTGGGAGGTATGGGCAAGGGACAGGGAGATCTGGCCTACTCATTCTACTGTGAACCCTCCAGAGCAGGTAAGCCAGGAGTTGTGGACCCAGGGACCATTCAATCAGGAAGGCGGAGCAAAGGGCCTGCATCCACAGCAAGCTTACAGGGTTCAGGAAGGCCCCAGCCAGCAGCAGGGGAACTGGGACCAGGGAACTGGCAAAAAAAACTTTTATTTTATTTTGAGAGGGGGAGTGGATAGAGAATGGGTGTGCCAGGGCCTCTAGCCACTGCCAAACAAACTCCACACATGTGTCACCTTGTGCATCTGAGGGAAAGCCACTGATTTCTGTGTGTTTATTTTGTATCCTGCTATATTGCCATACATGTTTATTAGTTCTAATAAGTTTTTGATAAAGTCTTTAGGGTCCTTTATGTATAGAATCATATCACCTGCAAATAATGATAACTTGATCTCTTCCTTTCCAATTTGTATCCCTTTTATGTGTGTCTCTTGCCTTATTGCTATGCCTAAGACTTCCAGTACTATATTAAATAAAAGTGGGGACAGTGGATACCTTGTCTTGCTTCTGATTGTAGTGGAAAAGCTTCAAATTTGTCTCCATTTAGTATTTTGTTGGCTGTAGGTTTGTCATAAATAGCCTTTATTATGTTGAGATATGTTCCTTCTATTCCCAGTTTCTATATGATTTTTATCATGAAGGGATGTTGGATTCTGACATAATGATCATGTGATTTTGTCCTTCAGGCCATTTATTACATTGGGCTGGAGAGATGGCTTCAGAGGTTAAGTGCTTGCCTGTGAAGCCTAAGGACCCTGGTTCTAGGCTCACTTCCCTTGTACCCACGTAAATCAGATGTCCAAGGTGGTATATGCATCTGGAGTTTGTTTGCAATGGCTGGAGGACCTGTTACACCCATTCTCTCTCTCTCTCTCTCTGCCTCTTTCTCTCTCTGTCTGTCTGTACTTCTCAAATTAAATAAAAAACAATGTATTATAATTATTGATTTGCATATGTTGAACTGTGTATCTCTGGGATAAAGCCTACTTGGTTGGGATGAATGATCTTTCTGATATATTATTGTATTTTTTAACCAATATTTTGTTGAGAATTTTTGCATCTGTGTTCATGAGGGAGATTGGTTTGTAATTTTCTGTTTTTGTTCTGTCTTTGTCTAGTTTTGGTATCAGGGTGATGCTGGCTTCATAGAAGGAGTTTGGTAGGATTCCTTCCTTTTCTATTTTATGGAAAATTTTGGAAGAATTGGTGTTAGTTCTTCCATGAAGACCTGGTAACATTCACCAGTGTATCTATCTGGGCCTGGACATTTCTTAGTTGGGAGATTTTTGATAACTAGTTGGGTCTCTGTACTTGTTATAGGTCTATTTAAGTGGTTAATCTCATCTTGATTGAATTTTTTTGGGTCATGTAGATCAAGGAAATCATCCATTTCTTTCAGATTTTCAAACTTAGTGGAGTAAATGTTCTTGAAGTATGTCCCTATGATTTTCTGGTATCTGTTGTAATGATGACTTTTTCTTCTCTGTGTCTCTTCTCTTTCTCTCTTTTGGTCAGGTTTGCTAAGGGTTTATCAATCTTGTTTATCCTTTCAAAGAACCAATTCTTTGTTTCATTGATTCTGTTAGGTCCATTTGTTCTGTGACCTCATTTATCCAGATGCACCTCTGTTTATTTATTTTTTGCTGGGACGATCTGTCAGTTGATGAGAGCAGAGTGTTGAAGTCACCCACTACAACTATGTTTGGTGTTATCTGTGATTTTAGTTCTAACAGTGTTTGTTTGATGAAATTGGGATCCCCCATGTTAGGTGCATATATGTTTAGGATTCTAATACCCTGTTGGAGTGTTCCTTTAACCAATATAATATAATCTTCCTTATCTTTCCTAACTAATGTTGGTCTGAAGTTTACCTTGTCAGGTATTAGGATAGCAACACCTGCTAGGTGTTTTCTAGGCCTGTTTTCCAACCTTTTACCCTAAGATAATATCCATTTTTTGTGGAAAGGTGAGTATGTTGGAAGCAACAAATTGAAGGATCCTGCTTTTTTACCCAGCCTGCAAACTTGGGTCTTTTGGTTGGGGCATTGAGGCCATTGATATTAAGAGTTATAGCCGGGCGTGGTGGCGCACGCCTTTAATCCCAGCACTCGGGAGGCAGAGGTAGAAGAATCGCCGTGAGTTCGAGGTCACCCTGAGAATACAGAGTGAATTCCAGGTCAGCCTGGGCTAGAGTGAGACCCTACCTCGAAAAACCAAAAACAAAAACAAAAACAAAAAAAAAAAAGAGTTATTACTGAAAGGTGTATTTAATTTTGCCATTTTTCTTGTTTTGTAGTTCTTCTGGTTTTACCTTTGCTCTCTTCTATTAACTAGTATTTGAGTATAGTTTGTTTTTTCCAGGTTCCTTATGTGTGTGCTTTTCTTTCTCTCCAGCATGGAGTATTCTTTCAAGTATTTTCTGTAGAGCTGTTTTAGACTTCATATATTCTTTTAGTCTGCTTTTGTCATGGAATGTCCTTATTTCTCCGTCTATTTGAATGGATAGTTTTGCAGGGTAAAGAAATCTTGGTTGACAGTTGTTGTCTTTCAGAACTTGGAATATGTCATTCCAGGCCCTTCTGACCTTTTTTTTTTTTTCCCGATTTTTGAGGTAGGGTCTCACTCTAGCCCAGGCTGACCTGGAATTAACTATGGAGTTTCAGGGTGGCCTTGAACTCATGGCGATCCTCCTACCTCTGCCTCCTAAGTGCTGGGATTAAAGGCGTGCACCACCTTGCACATCTCCCTTCTGACTTTTTACAATTTGTGTTACCTGCTGTTAACCTGATGGGTTTACCTTTGTAGGTGAATTGCTTTTTCTCTCTAACTACTTTCAATATATTTTCTTTGTTTTGTGTGTTTTGTAGTTTTCTTATACTGTCATGGTGAGAGATTCTTTCTCAGTTTTGTCTGTTTTGTGTTTGATAGGCTTCCTGTATCTGTGTTGGAATCACTTTCCCTACTTGGGGGAAGTTTTCTTCTATGATTTTGTTGAAAATACCTGTTATGCCTTTGGAGTGAAAGTCTTCTCCTTCTACTATGCCCTGTATTCTGATGATCTCTTCATAGTGTTCCAAATGTGTTGAAACTCCCATTCATGCCTTTCTATTATTTGTCTTTCTCTTTGTTGGATGATATTAGATCTTCCACCTGGTCTTCTAGTTTAGATATTCTATCCTCTTCTTGGTCCATTCTACTGGTGAGACTTTGTACAGAGTTCTGTATTTTATTTACTCTGTTTTTAATTTCTAATATTTCTGACTGGTATTTTTTCATTATTGCTAGTTCCTTACTCATGTCTTGTAATAACCTCCTTATTTCATTAAGTTGGTTTCCCTCAGGAGTTTGTTTTCTTCTTTGACTTCTTTGAGTATAGGTAAAATCTTTTTTTTTTTTTTTAATCTTTGTCAGACATTTCATCTAAAACTTTCTCACTGAGGGTTATTTCTGATGGATTTATAATTTTTGGTGGGATTGTATTATCTTGATTATTTGTGTTTCATGTATTATAATATAGAGGTTTTTGCATCTTGAGTTAATTTGTTGCTTGGGTTTTCTAATTATCTGCAGTGCTCTTAACCATGTAAATTTGCCTTTATATATCTTCTGTGTAGCAGTTTAAGGTGCCAGATATAGCTCTTATACTCAAGGGATATAGCAGAAGTGATCCTAGGCATTGAGTTTGCCTGCTATTCAAATATTGTAGTAGACTGGGTGAAGCAAATTGCTGGAGAGTTCTAAAACTCAACTGAGCAATATAGATATTCAGTTAAAACCAGCAGAGAGTATTTATACAAGTGTGGGGATTAAACTAAATAGATAATATAGTAAGCCAAAATCCCTAAAGGTGTGTGTTGTTCCACACCTTTAATCCTGTCAACAGGAGGTTAAGATTTTTAGTCTGAAATGGGTTCCAAGTCCGCCTGGGGCCAGTCAGTCCCTGCCCCCACTAGTGACTTAAGAAAAAGACAAAGGCCCTAAAAATCAGGAAACGTCAAAGGCAACAATACTCAACACTAAAACACATCTTATTTGAGAAGGGTAAAGCTAACCAGGAATACATCATTCAAATGTAATATATAACCTTTCCTGACATGGAAAGAGAGATTAGCACTTCCAGTGCAGGCCTATGTATCTGGCTTTGTATAAGTAGGCCCTGTTACCTTTTTTGGGTGGCTTCCAATCTTACCCTTGCTGTGTGCCCACCTTGATCCCTTTGGTGTGGGGTGGACAGGGGTGAATGAGCTCTCTGAATGTTTATGTCCCTGATTGTTGGAGGATGGGAGGCTATGCAAGTTCCCTGGAGTCATACCAGAGCTACTGAGCTGGTCCCGTTTGTATCTCCTTCAGCAGCTGCTCAGCTGTCCCCTGCTATCTTCCCTTTCAGGTTTCCTGACATTTTGCAAGGTGGCTGATGTGAGTGGAAAATCCCTTCACCTTGTGTCTGCTCCTGTCACTGAATGCTTCTGGGCAGGTGGGCTGGCGGGCTCTTGAATTGAGGCCAGTAGAGCCTTGGCAAGATTCTGGCCAGTATCTTCCTTCCTAGAAGGTCTTGGTTTCTCTTGCTTCTCTGATATTGTTGATAATAACTTACACACCTTCACTTTTCGGTAGAAGAGTACATTTTGCTGTGTTTCTGCTTATGTCCCTTCCTAGGCTGCTTTGGTGTGGCTGGTATGCCACCATCTTACCCAGATGTCTTGGTGGGATTCTTTGAGTGGCCTAATCTCAATGTTATAATTTAATTGGAATCTGTATAATATGATAACTAGGTTTGAAGCTTGTAGCTCTAAAGCAGTTAACCCTTAAATTATTTGGGCAAAAATATATATATATATATGAATGAAATAAATAATTGTTTGGGGGCTGGAGAGATGGCTTAGTGGTTAAGGCACTTGCCTATGAAGCCTAAGGACCCAGGTTCAGTTTTTTAGGCCCCATGTAAGCCAGATGCACATGGTGGCACATGTGTCTGAAGTTCGTGTGCAGTGGCTAGAGGCCCTGGTGGGCTCATTCTCATCCTCATTCTCTCCCCCCTCACCATGTCTCAAATAAATACATAAAAATAAAATATTAAAATAATAATTGTTTTGTCTCCATGAACTTGTTGGTGTTATTTGTTGTTGAAGTATAATCCCATGTAAATTTGTGAATTGACCTGTGTGAAAGAAAATGAGGCAAAACACATTGTGGAAGACATGTATATACTTATTTTGGGGGGAATTATTTATCTTACTTTTGAGATGTGGTCTCTTGGTTGGACCCTGTCTGTGATATAAGATATAAGAAGCTGGTCTTTTTGCTGTCCTTATATCACTGGCTTTTTTGGCAATAAATAAATAAATAAATAAATAAATAAATAAAATAAAACAAAATAAATCAGGATAGTTTCCCTTTTGTTTTAGACTGAGTAAGCGTTGGTTGCTTGGAGGTGACTTTTCTTCATGAGCTGTACTCTTCTCTGTCCCTCTCTGCTGAAGTAGGCCTAGGCTGTGCCAGCACCTTCAGTACCTGTAGCTGCTCCATAAGCTAGCAAGGGCTTACTGGGAGAGCCTGTGAGGCTTAGCATTTCAGTATTGGCCCACTGTCCTCTGATTACTGCCTGGCATTTAATTACTACTGGCTTCGAATATCTAACTCTTTGTCTGTGAGGTCTACAAGCTCATCAGGCTGATGGTCTATGACCTGCTCTACAGGAATGAACTTTAACAGACTAGAACTTCTGTGTCTGAGTGAAGTCAGGTTAGGACAAGTCCAATAGCACTAAGTTTCCCAAGAGGTTTTATAACTTCTCATATTATTGAGTTCAAAGAGATTTTATAACTTAAGCATAGATGAAACAAGTTTGATTAGTACAATTATGAAAGTCTTTATTGAGGTCCCGAAATGGGCCAAGTGTAGTGTCCTAGGACCAAGAGTCAGCTTCTAATCAGCCAGCAAGGCATAGTGTCTGCTTTTCTGCACTTGCAGTCTTGCTGAGATGAGTGTGTGGTGCTAGGTCACTTACCCTGGTGTGTGACTGTAGAGGTCCAGATGTGAGCTGACATCATCTCTGAGGAATGAGTATGAGAGGAAGCTTGGGGAAGGTAAGCTGTGAAGGATGGGGGGGGGGGGGACTCAAAACAAAAAGACTAGAGGGAGGATGAGGAAACTGCATTAGTGAGTTGTTTGAAAATACAGGAGCTTACCTAGATGTATAGTGCTTCCAGTTAACTGAGATCCATGCTGCAGCCATGAATATCCTCTTCACAGGTGGAGTCACACCTAGCACCACTAGCCAGATTTCACAGGAGGTAGGAGCTAGGCGCAGAGTCTCCCAGACATTGTTTAGTACTAGGGTCCATTTCGGCCAACCTGGGGAGAAAGCAAGAATGCAGTGGGTGGCCCAGCGGCTGGTGGGGAGGCAGAGACTAGGTAGAGGAGAATAGGACAGGAAACAGGAGGGCAAGGCAGGGTGAAGGGGGTGTGCTGTGTAAGAATGTACATGGCCGTCCAAGCTAATGGCTATGGATATGTGCTCAGTTAGGGACCAATTGCTGCTGAGGCAAGTGGGCATGTCAGTAAGTCAGAGCACTTACTGAAAAGTTTGAAGTGCCAAAGTGATATGGATGTCCAGTTGGCTGGAACTGTCCATCAGTAGGGGCGACAGCACATCAGCTGTGGCTACCCGTGTAAGTCTTGAACCACAGCTAGGCACCAGACTAGCATACTGATAGAGGAAGAAAATCCAGGAGTGTAAACAGAAAACTTCAGTTACATACAATATGGTCATTGCTGGGTTTTTTTTGTTTTTTTGAAACTTAATGGATTTGTGGGTACGAAGTCCATGCAAGCAAATGATCAAAGCTTCACACCAAAGCTTCATGTATTTGTGAGGAATAAGAGCAATAAGATTATGGAAGGTACTGTGTTTTCTACATTTCTCCAGTTTTCTATTCTTTCTTGATCAGAAATGAACCAATTAAAAAAAAACAAAAACAAAAAACTAAAGATCAAGCTAGGGAGTGCTTGTTTGCAAAGCCTGAAGGCCTGGGTTTGATTTCCCAGCACTCATTAAAGCCAGAAGCCCAAAGTTGCGTGTGCATCTGGAATTCGTTCACAGTGGTAGGAGGCCAGTGTACCCATTCTCATTCTCTCTCTCAGATAAATAAAAAGAAATATATTTTTAAAAACCTAGAGATCTCTGGCTGGAGACATGGCTTAGCAGTTAAGCGCTTGCGTGTGAAACCTAAGGACCCCAGTTTGATGCTCGATTCCCCAGGACCCACGTTAGCCAGATGCACAAGGGGGCACACATGTGGAGTTTGTTTGCAGTGGCTGGAGGCCCTGGTGCGCCCATTCTCTCTCTCTCTATCTCCCTTTCTCTGTCTGCTGTTCTCAAATAAGTAAAAATAAACAAAAAAAATTTTTAATTAAAAAACCCTAGAGATCTCATAATTACACAGTTAAAATAGTTGTTTATTCACGAGGGAAGAACTGAACCAGCAAGGAAGTCCTGCAGAGTTGATCCGTAGCACCACTACTGCCCATGAGACCAAGAGGTGGAGGGCCATGCAGATCAGTGTTCTCAAAGACCACAGGTTAGGGCATTTGATGTTCTTAAAAGCCACCCGGGGGCTGGGGAGATGCCCATGGTTAAAAGTGCTTGCTGTGATGACTAGAGTTCAGGTCCCCATCACATACCTAAAGCCAACTGTGCAGTGACATACATGCCTGTAATCCTGACATGCCTATGGCAATGGCAGGTAGAATCAGGAGAAGCCCAAAGCTTATAGGCCAGTTAGCCTGGTCTTTGCAGCAGCAAAAAACAAGGCAGTCCCTGTCTCAAAGAAGGTAGAAAGAGAGGACCAATACCCTGAAGTTCTCCTCTGTTACATGTGTGTTGTGGCATGCACATACCCATACACACACATACAGGGGACGGGGGGAGTGAGAGGGAGAGAGAGCGAGCTTTAGATAGCATAACAGGCCTCAGTGTGGTACTGACTGGTTATCTATTTGGCCACTGTAAGCTGAGGACGGGGCCTGCTGCCTCTGGACCTGTCAACCGAAACCCATGATCTTAATCATTCCCTGTGCAGAACTCTCCACAGGTGGCCCCTCTTGAATGCACCCATTTCAGAAAAAAAAAAAAAAAAGTTTCCTCTGAAACATCTTCTGACATGGTACATTTGATAAAGCCACTTATCCTTTTTATTGGATTAATGCCTTGTCACGGCTAGTAGTTCTACTGATGAAGTAGGAGAGAAAATAATGATCTGTGTTCCTTACCTCAGTGCACCCACGCCTACTATAGTTAGCCTTTGAAAGCAAGGGCCTGAGGCAAGATCTTGAGTAAAAAGACTACACTAGTTTTACCACAGGGACGTGTCTGTTTCTCCATTACACACATGGTAACTGCTGACAGAATAAAGTACATGTGTGTGTGCTAAGGTCCCTCCATAGCATGTACACACGTGTAGGTGGGTTTGTACTAAGCCTCTGGTACCTCCAAGGCTCCACCGCAAGAACAGTAGCTGTGAGGCTAGCTAGCTTTGGGGTAGTAGAGTCTAAAATCATTTAATAGATACAGAGAAGTGAATGAAATTTGTGACCACGGGCTGACACTGGCTTTAACCACCTGTAGGAGGAATGGGACAGGGGCCGCAAGGGTAACCACACCAGAACGTGGACATCCTAGACCGGTCATGCCTGTCAGAGCAGTCCCTGGAGAGCGCCTACGTGAGTGATCTACAGAGGTGTCATGCTTCTGGATTGTCTTAGGGCTATTTCTAGGTTTAATCCATTTTGTACTTCCCTCAACAATAGGAATATGCCTATTTCCCTACATCTTGGTATACCAATTTTGTATTTACTTACTTTAAAAAAATTTTTGTTATCATTTAATGGCCGTTCTTTGAATTACAAACAAGGTTGAACATTTTTTCATATGTGTGTCAGCTCTTCCTATTTCTAGAGTTGTCTTCATGCAGAGTTCATAATTTTTTTTCAAATATTTAGAGAGAGAGAGAATGGGTATGCCAGGACCTCCAGCTACTGCAAATGAACTCCAGACACATGTGCCACCTTGTACATCTGGCTTTATGTGGGTACTGGAGAATTGAACCTCGGTCCTTTGGCTTTGCCGGCAAATGATTA
The DNA here is from genome assembly GCF_020740685.1 of Jaculus jaculus. Taxonomy (NCBI): domain Eukaryota; kingdom Metazoa; phylum Chordata; class Mammalia; order Rodentia; family Dipodidae; genus Jaculus; species Jaculus jaculus. The sequence continues at coordinate 40,076,376 of NC_059103.1, forward strand.
AACTGCTAAGCTATTTCTCCAGCCCAGAGTTCTTTTTTTTTTTTTTTTTATTTATTATTGACTTCCAGGAGCTTTAAGAATTACTGATATTGAATTTTTCTTTGTATGTTTGTGAGAATTTTTTTCTTACTTTCTCCCAGCTTTTAAATTTGTTTGTTGAGACTTTAAAAAAAAATACATTCTGTCAAATTAGTCTTTTTCCTTTATGGATTCTGAATTGTATGTCCTGCTTAGAATTTCTAATTCTTGAAAAAGTATTTTTAAAGCTCAACAATCTGAAAACCTACTTAACTAACACTAGAATACTTAGTGTGCTTATTTCTTACTCATTACAGTGTCCATCCCCAACTGCCCCCCCTCCTCCCCCCCCCACCATTCCACGAGCTTCACAGTATTGCATATTCATATTCATTCATGATAGTGGACTCTTAGGAAACTGTTAAAAAAAAAAAACCTGAAAGATACAGTCCAGCTCAGCAGTTGAGCAACTTTTCTCCAGAACCCCACGATTCCCATGGTACCTTTGACTTTCTTGTATAGTTCTTTGGGCAGAATTTTTTTTTTTCTAATTAAAACCTTATCAAAATTAGTCTTGAGCTATAAGTACATCTTGCCTTAGGGAGGACTATTAGAAAAGTCTGCTACACTCTAACCTCTCCTCCCCATTATACTGTATGACCTTGGGTCTGTCCCTTACATTGCTTGTCTCCTTTGTTCACATTTTAAATGCGAGACCCAGTCAACCCTATTTAATTTCTCCTGCATCACTGTTCTTAGTTTCCCAATTCTTATGAATTTCAGCTTAGGGCTGTGTCTGCTTTTATTATTTTTTTCCTATCATTTTCTTCTAATCTTTTCTTTCCATCTTTGAGCTTTTTATTTAAAATCCCTTCAAGGCAGGCCGCTATTCATTTGGAGTCAGTCTTCTTTGTTTCTGCAGGCCCTTAGATGTGTCTGCCTCATTTCCTGGGCTCTGTCTCTGCAGCTGAAATTAGAAACCTGCAGAAGCACAGCAGATGCTAGAGTCTCATGAAGCAACCGCCCTGAAATAGCCAGTGTCTACCGACAGGATTGGGCTATAGTTTAATCACAAACTTGCCTTGAGCTTGGCCTGACTAGGGATTCCAACTGGCCTCTGCGTTTTTGGACTTTTGAGGATGGCCTCAATAGCATTAGCATCTTAGCCAACCCCTTACCTTCCTAGCATCTGCCCCCCGTACCTCCACATTTCCTGTTAGCAAGAAAAGCTACTGGACATTGTGGATCAAGCCTATATGCAAATAGGAGTTTCAGTGTTACCAAGCTGAGCAGCAGTCAGGGGTGCTGGGCATTGGTGAGCGGGGCTTCATTCAGACAGGTGGCTCTAAGGTAGGTGGCTCATTTTATAAACAAATAATTTGGTTTTATAATGCACAATGGCAGAAGCAACTTTAAGCAATTTTTAAAAAAGTAGAACTGGCCTGGAAAGATGGTTTAGCAGTTAAGGTGCTTGCCTGCAATGCCCAAGGACCCAGGCTCGATTCTCCGGTACCCATGTAAGCCAGATGCCCAAGGTGGTGTGTGCATCTGGAGTTTATTGGTAGTGGCTAGAGACCCTGGTGAGCCCATTCTCTCCCTCCCCCTCCCTCCCTCCCTCCCTCCCTCTCCCTCTCTCCCTCTCCCTCTCTCTCTCTCCCCCTCTCTGTCTCTCTCTCTCTACACACACACACATCTGCGTCTTTATTTCTCCCAAATGAATATTTTTTTTTTTTAAAAAAAGCAGAATGGTGGCTTTGAGGGGATGTTTGGAGATGACTGGTTACTTTAGTTTTAGGTACATCTTTCACAGCATGGACGTGAGAATTCAGGGAGAGTTGTGGGGGCTATGAAATGCCTCCTATAAGTAATACCAGTAGCTTTAGTGCTATAAGGTAATGATGACTGGATTTCCCAGAATACAATGGTAAGTGTGCAGTGATGCTGAATATGAGCAAAAAATGTAAGTACCCTGAAATATTTAAGAATGAAGCTCTCTCCCCTTGAGTACTTCAGAATTCCATCAGTGTGGGTTGAAGAGGTGTGGTGGTTGGATTCCGGGGTTCCCCATACACTTAGGTGTTCTGAATGCTAGGCTCCCAGCTAATAGAGATTTGGGAATTAATGCCTCCTGGGAGCAGTGTATTCTTGGGGCCATGTTTATGGGTACTATAGCTAGTTTCCCCTTGCCAATGTTTGGCACACACTCCTGTTGCTATTGTCCACCTTATGTAGGCCAGGAGGTGATGTCCACTCTCTGCTCATGCCATCATTTTCCCTGCCATCATGGGGCTTCCCCTCAAGTCTATAAGCCAAAATAAACCCTTTCCCCCCACAAGCTGCTCTTGGTTGGGTGATTTCTGACGGCAATGCGAAGCTGACTGTGACAAGGGGAGACTGTACAACAGTTATGTTAGCAGGCACTCATTGATCAAAGCTTTTGGAAATGGGCTTGTGAATACTTGTTTCCTGTATTAAACCTTCCAGTGCATTTGAGTGGCAGTAGAGGACTTTGTTCCTATTCCTTGGACCAGGTGGTGGCCAGTGTCTGCCATGCATCCATGTGTTTTGGGACCTTTGCTTTTCTTTATCTAGAGCTGGGGAGGAGAGAATAGAGTGTAGTACTACCACTTCTGGGTTTTCTATCTTTAACTGGGGAGTGGGGGGGTTCCCTTTTGTAGAAGGATGCCCAGGTACAAACCACACCTGCTAATAAGTAACTTGAGGTGTACTTCCGTACACATCCTAAGCAGCAGCCATAGCCCTAGACCAGGGAGCCACTTGAGATGTACTTCCTCATAGAAACATGTTTTCTGCATTTTAAGCATGTAGGCTGTGTGTGCTGTCCTGGGAACCTAGAACTTTGGGATTGTCTCTATGGAAAAAGGGAATTCTGAGTCTCAGGGTTAGAACTTGGAACACAGCTTGCTTACATATTGATAAAGTTAGTTTACACTTAATACTATAGAATGATGTGGGACCTTGATGTGGCAATGCAATGACCTTCCTTCTGGATGGATGCAAGAGGTAATAGCTTTCCTGTGCTTCACTGTGATGCAGCACACAGCAGGTCAGTTGCAGGAATGCTTCTGTCCTTAAAAGGCTAGAGATTTTAAGTTACATTCTGGAAACCTTTATTGAAAATGCACCCTAAAAGACTTAAAAAAGGAGCAGGCAGCAGCAGTGGATAGATACCACAGCAGAAACACAGCCATGGCGAAGTGGTGGCAATGTCCCAGGTTAATGAAAATGCTGAGTGGAGTGCATAGGAATGTTGGTTATGAATCCCAGGTGGATGTGAAGATAAACCCAATGAAAAGATGTTAGTCAAGTCTTATAACCCCCTTCTGGGATCATTGTTTCATGAGCAGTAGTCTCTTAAAAGGACATCCCAGTTAATTTTCCTGAGAGGGATACTGTATTTGACTTTTCATGTCTCCTTCTATATCCTATAAGAAGGGTCCCTATAGGACTGGAGAGATGGCTTAGAGGTTAAGTGCTTGCCTGTGAAGCCTAAGGACCCCGGTTCAAGGCTCGATTCTCCAGGACTCATGTTAGCCAGATGCACAAGGGGGTGCATGTGTCTGGAGTTCGTTTGCAGTGGCTGGAGGCCCTGATGCGCCCATTCATATTCATTCTCTCTGTCTGTGTCTGTCCCCCCCCCCCTCTCTCTCTCTCTCTCTCTCTCTCTATATATATATATATATATATATATATATATATATATATATATATACATATATATATATATCTGCCTCTCTCTCTCTCTCTCTCTCTCTCTCTCTCTGCCTCTTTCTCTCTCTCTCTCTGTTGCTCTCAAATAAATAAACAAAAAATAAAATTTAAAAAAACGAAGGGTCCCTATAATTTGAACTTCAGATAAACTTTAAAAAATGATGAGACTAGGATATTGGTTATGAGGTTCTGGGAAAGGTGTGCATTGAGTGAGGGGGGTATGGCTTAATTGTTACAGAGTGGTATTTAAATAGAAGTAACTTCTCTTTTGTCCCCCAATCACAAGGTCAACTTTTTAAATAACTCTGCCTATTTACTTTGTCTGTTTTACCTTTTTTTTTTTTTTTTAAAAAAAACCTATTATTGACAATATTCACAGGTATAGACAATATACTATGATCATAGTCCCCTCTCACCATCCTTCCTTTTCTCCACCCCAGATCCCCCTCTCAATGAATCCCTTCTTTCCAACTAGTCTCCTATTTTATGTCATCATTTTGTTCCTCCTATTACGCAGGTCTTGTTTAGGTAACATCAGCCACTGTAAGGTGTGCACCATGGCCACTTTGTATCTAGAAGGCAGTATTGTAAACACTCCTGTCCTTCCTGTGGCTCTTACATTCTTTTTGCCACTTCTTCTGCAAGGGTCCCTGAGCTTTGGAGGGTGTGATAGAGATGTCCCAGTGCTGAACACTCCATGGGTGCTTCTTCTTAGCACTTTAATGAGTTTGAGTAACCCCAGTGGTCACCACCATCTGAAAAGATAAGCTTCTCTAGCCAAAAGTCAGAGTAGCATTAGTACATGAGCCCAGACGTAAGTATTTTGGGGGGGTAGTTTGGTGGGCATACTGTGTCCATTTAGCCAACAACAGCAGTGGTTCTCCACTCCCCGGGTTTATGACCTCCCAAGTCATAGGCTTTTGATTAGGCTTTCAATACCAGGCATGAATTTCCTCCCATCGAATGGGCCCCAAGTCCAATCAGAGAACAGTTAGTTTCCCCCACAACAGACATGCCACCATTATACCAGTTGGTACATTTGACCAAGAGGAGAAACTTCTAGTGTCCTGTAGCATAGTAGGATAACTATGGTGACAACGTTTGAACATTTAAAAAATATCTAGCAAAGTATATTGAGGTGATAGATCTAACATTGACCCTTACTTGATCTTGATACATGATATACATGTATCAAAATGCTGTACTATATCCCATAAATATGTACAATTATGTGCTTGTTAATAAAAATGTACCTAAAATGATATGTAAAAAGGAATCTGACCTGTCTTCCCAAAGGTTCCTTTGGCCAGGTTGCCTGATCAGGAAAAATGAATATTTTAGGAAGATCCTACCTTCCAAATTATATTACTAAGACTGGGAGCAATAGAAATCTAATTATAAGGATTCCCCAGGTACTGGCATAAGCCTTCTACTGGGCCAAGAATTTTGGAAGAAGCAGAGATACACGCCTTCTTTAAAAGAAGCTTATAATATGGATGAGTAGCTAGGATAGACATGCAGAACAGTGATTGGAAGAGTGTAAAACAAACTACTTTGCTAGAAATCATTTCAAATGAATAGAGTGGCCATATGCTGAAGTGCATAATCTAGATAATCAGTAGAAATTGGTAATTTCTGAAGACAGAGGCTGAGCTGGTCCTGGAAGGACAGAGAAAGGGAGTTGTGCAGAAGGATGCATCAGAGTGTAGATTAAACAAACTTTCCCAGCTTTATTAATTTTATTCTGTAGGAGCACATCTGGACCCATTTCCAGTTTGTTGGGTGGGTAATTGTGTATCTTCTCTCCTCCTTCCATAAATACTGCGTTAACAACTTCTGTAGTCCAAAGGACATCAGCTGAAATAAGAAATACAGCTTCCCAGGCAGTAAAACAGGGCAGGTTTCTACTTTGTTTAGTAGTTGCCTTTGCTCCTCTGTCTGTCTTAAGCAGCGCTTGTGCTTTAAAAGATCTTTGTGTACTTTTATGGCCCATTACATCACTACATAAAAAGTTTCAACCTGTTTAATTACCCCAGTTTCATATTATATGTCATTTAAGGAAGGCAGTGAAAGGTGAGTGGCTGGTGTTCTTAGGAAAAGTAACAGGGAAAAATATTTCTTGTTGAGCCTGGACATGGGATGGGCTGGTAATACTAGCTGGCTATTGCTGCAGCCATCACAGATTTTGGTTTCCATAAAGTTCTCGAGAACCATGTACTGTGTGAAGGGTTTTCTGAGGATGCTTGTGCTTTGCTAATGAAAATGGTGTTCTGTTAGGTTGGTGGAAAAATGACCACCAATCACCTGATCATGTGTAAAGAACTATCTAGACAGAATTGCTAGGACTATCAATTCTGCTTCTGTTGAGGGGTGGCTTGGGAATTTCATGATTCTGAAGTGGCAGGTGATTGAAAATAGACTGAAAAGTCTGGGTTGGAGTTGGGCGAATCTGTCCCAGTCTGTAGCATTGTAGGAAGAATGAGCAGAGCCAGTTATATTTTCTGAGTCCTCCCAGCCCTATTGTTTGTTAGAGAGGCAATAATGTCTACCCTTATTACATATCAGAGGAATCAGTGCAGGTTTGCACTTGATAGTGATGTTATATTCTCCAAGTTATAAACTTCTGCCATTACCATTAGAGCAAGTTCCCTGTCTTTGGCCATATAGACTTGGTTCAAAAATTCCCCAGAAGGCAGGGACATATGGACTTTGGAATCCCATTGAAAGTAAAGCAGTTGTATTCTGAGTAGCGAGTTCTGTGGAGCTGGAAGTGTTTAAGTCCAAACTGCATCGCCATCTTTGTGCCAGATATCCAGAAGAGACGTGAAATAGATGTACACTTCCTTCTACAGTCTCTTCAGTTATATTGTTTAGAGTCCTTTCGAATATAACTCCTAATCCACTGTAAGGAAGACTAAATGAAAAGTGTCTGGAGAAAGCAGTATACATGGCTGAAGTGGACTTAAGAACCTAGTATAACCCATAAAGCTGAGAGGCCAAACAGTGAACTGCTCCTATTTGGTTCTGGTGAATGGTGAAAAGGCATACAATGCTGTCTTTTCCTTCCTCATTTTACAGATGAAAAGCCAAAGCTCAAGAGACAATATGCGTTACTAAGTGTTAGCTACTAGGAGCCAGGTATTTTTCTGAAAGGATTATTGTGTGGTGGTATCTTTTCACACTATGGCACAGGGGTCCAGAGTTGCTTATCTACTATGTGATAGTCTGGTTCTAGAGTCTGCTTTCTGTAAAACTTCTACATAGTTGTTCAGGGAAGTGACCTCCATCTTCTTTAATTAGCTTTTAACCATAGCTCTCCTGGGAGGTGAAATGGATGTCTGAGAATGAGCAAGCTCGACATCTCTAATGATTCTGGATGTGCTGGCATAGAGCATCCATTCCACCTTTTGCTGTGTATGGCCTTGAGGACTTGCCTTGTAGCTGAGCCCACATATATACAGAATGATTGATTACATTTTGGGAAACCCTTTCAAGCTGTGCACTCAAATGAAATTAACTGTTCCTGTCCTGCCATTGTGTGCTTAGGGTCTATGATGTCCACATATCATACAGAGCATGATGCCTGAAGAATGAGTTTAGTCAGTTCCTGACCCATAGCTTCAAAAATCATCATAATCTCTCTAATGGCAGAAGTGCCTTCTGTATGTTTCCAAGGTGGCTGGGGCCTCTAGATAGATCCACAACAGGAGCTGGATGCCAAACAAAAAAGCCAAGCCACAGAGAGAGGGCTGGAACTTTCATCACCACCCTTTTAACCTCTGGAGCAAAGACAGGAGCTGGAGGTGGAGTTAATCACTGGTGGCCAGTGACTTAATTAATCATGCCTATGTCGATGAAACTTCCATAAACCCTAAGTGATGGAGTTTGGAGAGCTTCCAACTTAGTGAACACATGGAGGTGATGGGAGACAGTTCTGAGGGGAAGACATTCTCACTGTGTGCCTTCCCCCTACCTTGTCTTGTGTACCTTTTCTGCTTGGCTCTTCCCAAGTTGTGTTCTTGATGATGAACTCTGTAAGTTCTCTGAGATATTCAAGGAAATTTCTGAACACAAGGATGAGATCATGGGAGCCCCGATTTACAGGTGACCAAAAGCACAGACAGAAACATGAGATCGGTAACTGGTGTCTTAACTGAGGACTCGTGCTGTGGGACTGAGCCCTAATTGTGGGATCTGTATAAACTCCAGGAGTTAATGTCAGAATCTACTTGAATTGAAGGACATCCAATTATGTTTGGAGAATTAGTTGAGTGAGGAAAACAATTTTCACACTGGGTAACAGGAATGGTGTGAATAAAGTTTTCTTGTGTAAAATGACTTTTCTTTCCTAAATTTGCAAGTCTTTTCCATCATTACAGCTTTGAACTTTTAGCCAAAGTACAATGAATCTGTGACTCTTAAAAGTGACAAAACTTGTTAAAAGATTATTCATAAATGAAACTTAGGCCTTAACCATATAGTTACTATGAAGATGGCCTTGAGGTAGGAAGGATCAGTCTCCCAGTACGTTATATATGGTTTCAGCATGTTATATCTACCAGGATGCAGTCCTTGCTTCAGGGAGAGGAAATGTGAGACTGTGGTTCTGAGTTGGGGTTTTAAGCAATAAGTTTTACACACAGGTTACCTTATAAAATACGAAATTGTTAGGAGATTTTCTCTGGCCATATATTTGTGGTTCCAAGATGTACTTTCCCCTCTAGAGATAATTCTTTTTTTCAATAAGTTGTGTTTCTACGTCAACCTATTTGGTTCACCATATATGTCTGTATTTGTACCCTGTATGAGGCTGAGGCCCAGGTCCTAGGATCCAATAACCACAACCTTAGACAATTAAAATGTCTGATACTTTGCCTAACTCTTGCTATATTTTACCCTCTTTTCAATCCTGCTTCAGTCCTTGGTTCCTTTATAGGCCCCATCACTTGTGGTTGCCTTAACCCTTAATGAAAAGGCTCACTGATTATTTTACAAATGGCCACAAAAATGACTCGATATATATACACTTCATGTCCTTAATATGTATTTTCCTTTTATTTTGTAAATAAAGTTCTACCAAGCATATAGGACATACTGAAGTGAGAACTTGAGAGAAAAGTTTGTGTCCCTGTAAGTTTAATTAGAGTTGTTTGCATACACTCAAGTACACACATACACACTCAAGTACACACATATACACACAAAGTAGAGGGCTGGAGAGATGACTCAGCAGCTAAGGCATTCTCCTACAAAGCCTAAGGACCCAGGTTCATTTCCCCAGCACCCACATAGGGTCAGATGCACAAGGTGGCACACGTGTCTGGAACTCATTTGCAGTGAGTGGCTAGAGGCCCTGCCATGCCCGTTTTCTCTCTCTCTCTCTGCCTGATCCATCTGTCAAATAAATAAGTAAAATATTTTTAAAAAAGTAGAAAGGGACTAGTTGGAAAGAAGGGATTGTCAGGGGAGTAGGAAGGAGGGACAAGAGAAGGTAATGGGAATGGATTTTGGTCAAATATACATGTATAAAAAGTATTAAAAAGAAAAGGATTACTAGGCTAACTTCTAATCCTTCTACAGTTCCTATTGTGAGTTTCTTGGCTTCTAATAAAACTTGTAGGTAAAGGGACAGAATTGAGAAGGCTGCATGTGTGAATGAGGTTGATAAACGTTTTGTCTCAAGATACATGGTTTGTGTGGTATGATCAAAACCAAACACAAAATCCCCAAACCAGTCCAGGAGATGCTAACTCTGAGGGTGCCTTTAAATTTTATTACAATGCAAGATTGTCCACTTTCACAAGGACGACAAATGCTTTCTAGGTTCCTACCACCTGTGTGGTCACTGGTGGATGAATCACCTGTGTCGAGTATGTCATCAGCTGAGAGACTCTGGCGTCATCCCTCAGCTTTTGTGCTGGTTAGATATTGAAAACCTGGCAGGCTTTTGTTTTCCTGAAGACTGGGAATTCTCTGGCAGGGGGTAAATGGCAATAATGGAGGCTCTGGGAATAGGTTATCTTCATTCAGCACTGTCAGCCAATCTCTTGGTGACATCTGGAGGCTGGAGCCCCGATCCCTCAGGAGAGAACCATTGAAGGGCCTAACCCAAACCCTGGTTTTGACCTGTTGAAATGGAATGTTTGTGAAGAAACCATCTGCTGAGAAAATGGCAGATGTTTTCTTAGAAGGCATGTTGGAGTCTCATGTGACTGTGAACTGTCTTCTAAGTTTAGCTTGCAGCTTGAGGCACAAAAATCTTGCCCCTAGATTCTGCCTCCTAGCCATTTTTTGGTTTGCCAAGTTCAGTGTTTGAAAGAAATACTCTTGGTGAAATGTGGACCCTTGGCGGAGTGGCGTTGCAGACAAGTGACTCAGATGACCGAAGGCTCCCTTCCTGCTGCGGGAACGCCTCGGCATGGAGCAAGCAGCGCTTTGCCCCCAGCCTTTTGTGAAGTTCCCAATTAGCACGGGAACTTGGTGAATCGTGTGGTCTTTTCTATAGATGTTCCATACATACTTATCTGGCACAACTCCAGTGAGGATGTTGACTTGATACCCTTTTGTCGTTTGCTCTCCTGCCTGCCGTCTTCACCTTGTATTTGGAGAGCCTTCTGTTGACTGTGGATGGCCTGTAAAGGTACATGGAAATCTGCTGCTCTCTAGTCACATACAACCCTTGGGGGCAGCACTGGGGCAAATCATCACTAGCTTCACTACATACTTCATAACCAGATTAACTTGGACGAACACAGAGCAAGAGCAGCAAAAGGATAGGCTGAAGAGGAATGTGGACGTGAGCAAGGCCTTGACTTTGCTTTTGAAAGCCGTGGCTTGATGGGCTGCCTGAGAATGAGGGCATCAGCACCATCTTACAGATGCCTCCTGGAGCCGAGATGCAGAGCCTCTTAGAATGGAGGGGGCTAGCTCACTTCCCTTTGTCACTGCACCTACTGAGCTCGCTGTCTGAGCACTGCTTAGTTCCTTCTCTTTTGTGCCTTTTTACCTGGCACTGACCCACAGGCTGGGATTTCCTGTGTGCGGTATGTTTGGAGTGATGACAGTTCTGGACTGTCAGTGGTGATGATGTTGGTGTGATGATATGAATATGTTTAATGGCTTGGGCTGAATTGTTAAAATGGTGTTGAATATGTTTTAATGCAAACACTCCCCAATCCTTTCCCCTTCCCTTCTCTTGTTATGTATAATGGCATCTCAGTATTTAGTCCCACTAAAGTTAGCACTCTAACAAGTCACATTTACTTTAAGTTGAGGCGAATTCTGGTAGGTCTGCATCTACCCCCTCTTGTCTTTGGCGGGCATAGGCAAGGAAGCTTGCTTCAGAGTGCTCATCGTACCTTTGTGGCCCATGTGATGATGGAAAGGGGCCTAGAGGGAAGTCTGTTTCCAGGATGCTTAGGCACCTGAGGCTGACTTAGGCAAAGAGGGCAAGGCTGGTGCATTCCTTCTTCTGTGGGGCCGCCTCTGGCAGTATTCAGGTGGACAGTAACCAGGTATTTGACTTTGGCAACCCTGTTGTAGGTCTTGGTCTTTAGGGGGTGATTGACTTGGGGTAAAGAGGTGTTCCTATCTTCCTTAGACTTCTGTTGGCCTCACTTGTGCGTTAGATCCCCAATTCCTTCACTTCTCCTGCCCACAAAGGTTCAATGTGGTCAATCCAGGCATGGATGCCTTGTATGCTCACATATGCCTTCCTTAGATCCAGAGTGTGTTTTTGTCACAGAAAAATCTGGCTTGAGAAATGCATTGACTGGATGCATGCTGGGGGTAGTGAAAAGGGCTGTAGCAGGTGACTTCTGGTCAGGAGCTCAGAGCCTTCAGGTCCCAACAAGTGAGGGGCAGAGGCTGCTGGCACCTGTGGAACCACTCCTCCCTCTGCGCCCACTTCCCGGGGTACCTTTCGTACAGCATGTGCGCCTCTCCAAAGCTGCATTCCTTTAGGACGAATAGTTTCCTAGTCACATGTAAGTAAAGGATAACTGAACCACTGTTTAAAAAACTTACATGAATTTTTCAGTCTTTACTATAGAGGTGAGCATTCAGAATCTATTGGAGACAAATGGATTGCTTGTGGTGTTTGAGCACTGAACCTTTTTACTTAATTCTCTTGGTTTGATCACTTGTTACTAACCTCCTGGCAGGCATGAGCTCAGTGGCTGGACCCAGCCCACTCATTTTTCTTAGAGGATTTCTTTTCTGAAGTATTTTAAAAATTATTTAGGTAAGCATACAAAGTAATTGGGTCTCCTCAAAGCACTTGTATGCATATATGTCATTTTACTTTGTTCTCATCCATTTCCCTTCTCCATGCTCTCTCTGAGACTTCTTACTGTAGTCCAACTTGTAGTGGAGCATCAAGCATCTCTGGTTTCTGGAACCCTGCTCATCACATGACAAAGCCCTGGTGTGTTAAATAACCCAAACCTGAGCACCTGTGGCCCCCAGACTTTGAATTGCATGTACTAGGAAAAATAATAAACTCAAACAGTCATAAGAATGTCAGCTGCTGATGTAGGATTGTCAAATTTCATTTTTTTTAAGTTTGCCAAGGTAAATTAATGGCAAACAAAAAACCCTAAATGCCATTTAGCTATCTCGTTGTTTATTTTCTCTCTTAAGTGGGAAGATGTTTTAATAAAAATATAATTTTGGCATAGAGTGCTCAGAGAAAGAAACAGAATTTTATTTTACGGTATTATCTATTTGGGGGGTATTTTATTTATTTGGTGGTATTATCTATTTTGGATTTAAAATTTTTATTTGTGTGTTTATGGGTATATGTGTGCCACATGTTCACCACTTTGCATCTGGTTTTACATGGTTTGCTGGTCAATCAAACCTGGGCCAACAGGCTTCACAAGCAAGCACCATGAACCATTGAGCCACCTCTTCAGCCCCAAGGGGATGCTGCATTTTTGGAACAACATTGTAGGTAGCCTAGAACTTACTGTTAACCTAGCCTGGCATCAAATTCATGGTAATCCTCTTGTGTCAGCCTCTCAGATATTGGGATTACATGCATGAACCATTACTCCTAATTTTTTAATCTAAATTTAGTAGTTTGGGCTTCTTTATTTTATATAAAGCACAAATGTCCAGACAGGTTTTATCAGAGCCATCGTCAAAGCCACTCTTATAGTGTTACTTGAGTCCATTGGCAATATCCTGAGAGACTGGGATAGAACCAGCCTGAGTAGCTTCTGCTGCTCATCTGGCTTTTCCTGAAAGAAGGGTGGCGGGGGTGGGAATTAGCACAGGCAGGATGGTTCAGGGGTGTGGCTATGGTGACAGGTGGTAGATCCCGAGTCAGGCTTGCTCAGAGCCAGTTTATAGGAGGAGGATGCCACTACTTGGTTTTTCTTGGCTAACTTTTGGAATTGTCCTGTCTAAACAAACTACTGGTTCCTCTTTGCTCATTCTAGGACTGTAGCAAGCCCCTGTCTGTGTTGTGGCAGGGACAGGAATTTGGGGCAGGAAGGAATACCTGGTGTGCCTTGGGAAGGTCTGACTTTTGAAGGGCTTGGGAAATGTTTCTGGGTGGGAGCTCCAGCTGTCTTCCTGTTGGTAATGAAGGCGGTCTGCCTCTGGCTGGTGAGTGCTCTTTGGTACATCTTTTGCAATTAAAAAGAAACAAAGGAAACGTTTTGTCAGTCCTTCTTTCTTATTGCCCTCACAGCTGTGGCTTCATTTGAGACAGTTTTTCAAAGAATGAGCTCATCTAGACAGTGTCATTAGAGGGTCACAAGATTATCCTAGAGACCTTTCTGAATTCAGATTGCAATTTGCCGTCAGACTTGCTAAATCAAAGTCCAGCTCTTGTGGTCACTCTACCACAAGCTATGCCTTGGCCTCTGATGCATGTTTACTGGTAGAACTGCATGTTGCTACTGATATTTATCTTTTGAAACAGGGTAGTGGTGGCAGGAGGTTCCAAGGAAGTAGTTGGTTCAGGGTTCTGGCCTCAGTTTCCTGTTAGAGATAAAAACTTGTCTCTCCTGGATGCCTGTTGAGTGCTATAGATCGCTTTGGGAGACTTGGGTTTGCTGTGCCATGCTCCTCTTCCTCCTTTTAATGCCCATTTGTTAAGCCCAGCACTCTTGATCTCCTGGAGGAACAGTGCGATATAGGCAGAGAAGGCCTTACCCTTGCTCTAGGCCTGCTCTACCTTGCTCAATGGCTTTGGGCAGAAAAAGACTCACTTCAGTCATGTGTCACTCCTTTACTGAAGAGTCACAAGGTGACTGACACATGGTGATGCTCAGAAAATGTTGATTCATTTTTTTTTAATTATTATTTTACTCATTAAGAGAGAGAGAACGGGCATGCTAGGGCATCCATCCACTGTAAACGAACTCCAGATGCATGTGCCACCTTGGGCATCTGGCTAGCATGGGCACTGGGAGAGTTGAACCTGGGTCCTTAAAGCTTCGCAGGCAAGTACCTTAACCACTAAGCCATCTCTCCAGTCCCAATCCCTCTCTTTTATCTGCTGGTAAGAAGGGAAATGGTAGACTGACTTATATATGCAATGAGTGACACTTCTCAGAGCTGTGTGTCTGTCAGTGTTGACACATGGACCTCCTCAAATCCCTTCATTGCTCAGTGGATGTTTAAAAGGTTGATTCCTTAGGGACATGGTATGAAACTGAAATATTTTCTTTATTCTTCATTTTTCTCTTTTCTGTGAACTCTTCTAAGACCTTTATGGTCCAGAGAAAACTCTCTCCCCTCTGAATCTAGGAATGAGAGCAAGGCCCACAGGCCACCATTTCCTCCAGAAGTGAAGTATGTTCTGGCCATTCTAGCCCAAATGGAGTTCCCCTGAAAATACCCAAGTGCCTCCTTTATCAGGCACTGCTCTTGGCACTGGAGATACAACACTGAACCGGACAAGAGCTCTCTTACATCCTGCAGCTCATAGTTAGGAGCACAAGACAGGTAGGAGATGATCAATCGTGATCACTTCAGGCAAGGGCAGTGGAGACTTGATTAGTGGGCCTGTGTGCAGATCAGTTGGTCAAGAATGGCTCTGTAGGAAGGTGGTCCCTAAACTGACAGGTAATGACAAGGGAGAGCGAGGTGAGAGTCCCCAGGCAGAGGATGGGGAAGAGAGTTTCTATTTAGAGACTTCAGGGAAAGAAGAGGTGTGTAGCTGTTATGGAGCTTGCAAAGTGGAAAGAGAAGAGTGGAAAGAACATGCTCAAATGTCCCTACTACACAGCAGTGAAGATTTTAAGCAGGGAAGCAGCATGATCTGTTGGGTCCTGCCAAGATGTCACTGGCTACTGAGTATTTTAGAGAAAAGGCTGTGTGAGTGAGGAACATGACAGAGGCTACGTGAGAGCATCTAGGTTAAAATGCACAGGATGAATGGTAGGAAAGGACCAGGAGTTCAGTTTGAATTTTTAGAATTCTATGTACGTGCTAGATATGAAAGTCATGGCACTAAGTGGATTTGTGTGTGAAGATCCTAGAGGAAAGGCTATATGGCCAGACAAGATGATGCCAGCGCTTTATAGTATATGTAGCGAGGTAGGTAGGGTCAGCACCCCCACCACCTTGACGCATAGGAAGTGGGTAAACAGAGGAGCAATGAGCTACATGGTGACCACTAGGGATGCAGGAGGCCAGCAGAGTAGTTTAAGCCAAGTTGCTTTGGAAACCTGGTTACTACAGTGTTCTCTTGTAGAGGAAGCCATAATCCTTCTAAATTAGTTTTGGTGTGATTTCATTGGCTTAGCCTTCCAGAGGCTCTTGGTATGAGTGCACAGTATTATTGAGTGGTTAAATTGTTATAAGCTACTCAGTGGTCTGAGTTTTGTTTTGGTGTGTGTTCATGTGTGGATGCAAGCACATGTGTGCCACACTGTGTATATAGCGGTCAGAGGATAACTTGGGGTTTCACCCTCTTCTTCTCCCTTGTTTGAGATAGCATCTCTATTTGTATTTTTAATATTTTATTTTTATTTATATATTTGAGAGCAGGGGGTGGGGAGAGAGAATGGATGCACCAAGGCCTCCAGCCTCTGGAAACAAACTCCAGACACATTGCACCATCTTGTGCATCAGGCTTATGTGGGTTCTGGGGAATCGAACTTGGGTTCTTCGGCTTTGCAGGCAAGTGCCTTAACTGCTATATTGTTCAACACTGCACTCACTGGGCTTGCTGTCCTGGTGAACTTTCAGGGGATTCTCTTGTCTCCATCTCCCTACTGGGGTCATAAAGGATTGTACTGCCATCTGTCTTAACATGGGTCCTGGGAATCTAAACTCAGTACTCATAGCTCACACTGCATTGCCAACACTTCACACACTGAGCCGTCTCTCCAGCCCTGGCTTTGGCTTTGCTGTGTGTATGTATGTGTGTACGTTCCCTTCAGAGACTCCCTCCTGCGCTCGCCCGGCAGTGGAGCTCCCCATGCAGCAGCACCTCCCAGGCGGGTCCCACTCAGTAGGTTTAGTTTCATATTGATTTTCCACACTCCATGGCCTGTCACTTACTCTTAATTGATGCTAATGATATTTGTGTTTTGTCGGCTTAACTCTGCTGTCAGCTCCCCAATAGCAAAGTGATAACAAGTAGGTGCCACTTTACCTGGCAGTATTCTATCTGCCAGGAGTGGCTTGTTTACTTATTTTTTTTTATAAGTTTTGTTTGATGTAGGGTCTTGCTCTAGCCTAGGCTGACCTGGAATTCACTCTAGTCTCAGGGTGGCCTCAAACTCATGGCAATCCTCCTACCTCTGCCTCCCCAGTGCTGGGATTAAAGGCGTGCGCCACCACGCCCTGCTAGTTCTCTTTTGATGAACCTTTGAGGCAAGACAGGCAGCTCCTGCAAGTGAGGAAACTGAGGGAAGAAGTAGGCTGGCAATTTATCCCCTGGACAGGGCAGTTAGTGATGAGGCTGGGATTGTCCGCCACACCTTCACCTTCCTGGTCCCTCCTGAGCACTGAGCTATTCAGCAGTTACTCTTGGGTCTCTGTTCCCTCAGACATGGCCCGCAACCTTAGGACAAGGCCTCTTGTCTCAGGGAGAATGACCTCCTTCTCTGTCCTCACATGTCAGAGGTGAATGTTAAGTGCTGTTGGATCCTTTTCTCCTCTTCTCTTTGAATGGTTGCTAGTTACGTCAGCTGTGTGGGGTTGCCTGTCTCCAAGATGGAAGAGGAGATGGGTGGCCTCTGTGACACAGCACTTCCTAGAAGTTAGCTATTGGTTTGTCTCTTGCTAGGGGAGGAGCCTCGTTCTTAGGAGATGACCCCTCCCCCCCCAGCTGTCTAACTGATAAGACCCTGCTGTTGACATTCTTCATTCAGTTTTATAGAGACACCAAACCTGCATTTATCTGATATACTCATTGCCTGCAGGCTTCCTGAGTCTGCGGGACCCAGCAGCTCCCCGAGAGCCAGGACTTCTCACAGATGAGCCCTGGAAGTGTCAGGAGCCTTGGCTGTGCTAACTCTGCAGCTAGAACTGCAGCGTCGTCAGACTCCATGCTAGGATTTAGTGGCCAAGCTGCTGCTCGTCATGCCCAGATGTTCTTGAGCTGGTGACATTGCTGATGGGTTATTTAGATAGTACTATATTTAGCATTTAGGCTGGAGAGAGGCTGGTTTCTTGCCATGAGAAGCAAGAGTCTGCAATTCCAGAGTGCATGTGCACATATTCATCCATCCCACCAGCAGCCACTGAAGCACTTTGCAAGGACCATCCCATATGCGTGCAACACCCAGATGAATGGCATGTTCCTCCCACCCTGGAGAGCAGGGAAACATCAGTACAGGTGACTGCAGTGCATTTGGGGATGTTGTACTGGGAACACAGAAGCCACCGCAGGGGCCAGCATGAGCTAAAAGCCCTGATGAAGGAAGTACTGTTTCAGCTGGAGTAGCAGCAATGGGGAAAGGGAAGATAGGCAACATCAAAGAAAACGTAAGCCAAGGATGTAGACAGGAAAGCTTGAAAAGACATTTGAAGACAGGCGTGTGGCTGGAATTTAAGAATAGTGGGAAGGGGGTAACAGAAAGGATGTGGCTAGGAAAGTCATTGCATCAGGTTCTGAAGTCATATATGAATTTTATCTGGTAAGTGAAGTGAAGGATGATGTGTTTTTTTAATTTTTAAAAATACTTTATTTGCAGGGTGACAGAGAGAGACAGAGAGAGAGGGAGGGAGGGAGGGAGGGAAAGAAGAGAAAATGGGTGTGTCAGGGCCTCTAGCCACAATCAAACTGCAGATGCACGTACCACTTTGTGTCTGGCTTTACATGGGTACTGGGGAACCAAACCCTGGTCTTTAGGCTTTGCAGGCAGTTGTCTTAAGTGCTGGGCCATCTCTCCAGCCCGTGTGTGTTTTAAAATATTATTTAAGATAGTATCTGAATCATTTCCATTAAGACTAGACTCTGACTATTTGGAGGTGGTACTCATCTTGGTGTACTGTCCCATGCGTTGGTAGGATGGTCTGCAGCATTCCTGAACCTTGCCTCGATGCAAAGAGCACACTGCAAGCCCGTTCTTGAATGTGGACGTGGAAGGTTGGGATGTGGTAGCAGACAGCTTACTGGTACTCGGGTGGCTGGCATTGCCACAGTGAGTTGTAATTCTGTCACAACATGATGTTCTCTGTTTTATGTCAGCAGTGAAAACAGACTGAGTCAAACAGACCAAAAACACCAAGGTGCTGTACATCAGATGGAGTACTTTGCCAGAGGGAATGGCGAGTAACCCATTTTAAATATCTACTGGTTTCCTCTCATCAGAGACACTTCTCTCTCATCTCCTCCTGCTTCTTGGGACAGTTTTGGGGCCCCGTAGAGCAGTGTGCTCTTGGGCTAGGTGCTGGTTCTTGGGGATCTTGTTTCCCTTATCTCATAAGCAACAATGTTACCATATTCCCCTGAAAGTAAGTGCAAGAACGATTGTGATCCTGTGGTTTGTTGGCTGCAGAAAGCACTTTGTTGAGCCACAAGCCTTGACCTTTCTGTGGATATATCGGAGGTGGACATGAAAAGATGTGGTCATGGGCAGGCCTCTTAGTGGGAAACAGAAAGAGTGATTGAGGGCATGTGCATGAAGTGTGGAGAGCTATTGTAATTCATCCTACCGAGTGGGAAAGCAAGAGTGAGACACTACATGATTTCTCCATGGAAGCTCTGCAGTTAGGATGTTGAGGGAGAATAAGAGACTGTGATAACTGATCTTATGGACTTACCTTTCCTCCATACCAAGACCCAGTTGCTTTTTGGTTAAAATTTCTAGCTCTATGTTTTCAGTCATCTTAGAAGGAGTAAAAATAGCCTTGCGTCTAGAACTGAGGCCATTGCTTTTCTCTCCATTTGTACCTTTCATATTTATTTAAGGTGGGCACTGTGTGGGTCACTTAGGTTGGAGATTTGGTCAGTCCTTTGCGATGTGTCTCTTGGGAAGGTGGGAGCCAGCAACTCAGGACGCCTCACTGTCTTAACACTAAGCTGCACAGGGAAGAGCGGTGTGGCTCGGGCCTGTCCCAGAACCTGGATAATTTAACAGCTGGCTTTGTATCTATTTTAAGATTTGGGATATGTGCTTGTTAAATAAAATAGGGACTTGAATTTGCACCTATATCAATGCCTGCCATTAATCTACCACTGCATTTGTCAAAAGCTCACTGGCTAGCTAGGGCGTAAGAGAGCTTTACAGAAGTAAGAATGTTGTGCTTCTCCAGAGTTTCTGAGCTTAGTTAAGTTAAAATGCTTCCAGTTTAAAGGATTTTTGTGTATAGCATTTCTAGACCATTCCTGTGGAAGGTGTAAGGCTGGATTGCTGTTTTGTCCACTGTCCTCACGGATCCCTGTGTTCTCAGGAGTAACTCAGTGTGACTCGGACCCTGGGGAGCGGTAGCCTCTGAGCAGCACCGCTCACCGGCGGGGGGCGGAAGCACTGCTCACGTGAGCTGCTGGAAGGAGATAGGCAAAGGAATCTAATTAAAATTGTCCAGCTACGGCTTGTCCGTGTACAGACAACCGGAGATATTGATCCTCTGATTCATTTCACAGCTGCACCTTAAATTGCTTTTTTCCCCCCCTGTCGTGACACCTTTTCTTTTTTAAAGCTTGAAATGGAGACAAGTCACTTATTTTAAGACTCCTTCCCCCTTGTACCTCAGAGTCAAGTGTATAGCTTCTTCTGTCCTTCATTCTGTTTCTAAACTCCCCAGGTTTCTTCCTTCCTGGTAGGCATTCAGAGAGTTGGGGCGAGCCAGCCACCTTTCAAGCAGCACCTTTCAAATGGTCATAAGAGAGAGAACATTTCAGTACAAAATACCTCACTATCACTGAAATGCATTCCCGTGACCATCCTGGAGAATCTGCTTCCCAGCAGCTGGTTGTTGATGCCCACATTGGGTAAGTGCTGCAAAGAATGACTTGTTTCTCAGATAGGCAGAGGCTGCCTTATTGATGATAACTATTCAGTAATTCCACCCAGAACCACAATGGAAATCAGAGGCATCTTTTCCAGGTCTTTGGAATGGTATTGGTATAAGCAGCAAACACTTTTTAAGCACCTAACTGGTAAGTTATAATCAGTTTTGTGGCTGTGACACAGCAAGTATGTGTGCTGGTTCTGGAACATTCTTCCCATCCACTGAGCTGCCAGGATTTCAGTGCTGCTACTCTGCCTGCTGCTAAAATACCCAGGTTGGAGTTTTCGTTTCATCCTTAGTGGTAAACTTTATTTTTTAAGAAATAATTTATTTAGCTAGATGTGGTGACATACGCCTTTAATCCCATCACTCAGGAGGCAGAGGTAGGAAGGAGATCACTGTGAGTTCAAAGCCACCCTGAGACAGAGTGGATTCCAGGTCAGACTGAGCTAGAGCTAGACTCTACCTTGAAAAAAAAAATGTGTGGGTGTGGGTGTGTGTGTATACACATACATACACACACACACACACACACACACGTATGGATGTATATGTGTGTGTGTGTGTATATGTGTGTGTGTATATATATATATTTGGAAGGAGAGAGAAAGAATATGAATGGGCATGCCAGGGCCTCATCTCACTGCAGACAAATTCTGTAAGCATGGGTCACTTTGTACATCTGGCCTTTTGTGAGTATTGGTGAATTCAACTCAGGTCGTCAGGCTTTGCAAGCAAATGCCTTTAACTACTGAGCCATCTCCCCAGTCCATTGGTAAACTTTTGAAATGCCAGATACACTGCACATTTCAAAACACAGTGGAGGAAAATTGGGAGCTGATGAAATGTAGCACATAAAAAAAGAGGATTCAAAAGCTGACAGGCTTATCTTTAAAGTACTGCAATGGGGGCTGGGAAGGTGGCTCAGGGCTGTTCAAGTGTGAGGATGTGACAACACAGAAACTCACATGACAGCCAGAAGCAGGAGCACACATCTGGAATTCTGTGTGCCAGCTAGCCTGATGTACACAATGGAGAATAACAAAGAAACTATCTCAAACAAGGTGGAAGGCAAGGACCGCACTCTAGGTTGTTCTCTGATTTCCACGCATGCCGTGGCATGGGCACACCTTCACTCATACACACATAAGCATACACGCATAAACACACAAAGATCTTTGAAAGGTGTGGTGAGCATGTTTCAGTTGAATGACACTGAGAAATCAAGCTGGAACTGAGCCAGAAGCCTTCTCCCCACTGGCTAGTTGTCATAATGCTGGAAAATGTTCTGCAGGTTGCTGGGGGAGAAAAGTTATCAATGGTCTTAATGAGAATTGTACTCTGTAAGCTATACATCTTGCCACCCAGACAAGATGTGCCCGCTGATTGGATTTAAGGCCTGCTTCATGGGAGAGAATTCATGCATAGTACTGAAAACCAAGCCAAAAGCCTATGGCTGAGGAGGTTGTAAGCCCTAGGGGGAAGCTGCTGCTGCTGTTTGATTGAGTATGTGTTGTCTGTCTGTCATTGCATGTATGTATGTGTTGCAGTCCGGTTCGCATTGCTGGTAGAAATCACCCAACCAAGAGCAGCTTCTGGGAAAAAGAGGTTTATTTGGCTTACAGGCTCGAGGGGAAGCTCCACGATGGCAGGGGAAAACGATGGCATGAGCAGAGGGTGGACATCACCCCCTGGCCAACAGAAGATGGACCACAGCAACAGGAGGGTGTGCCAAACACTGGCATGGGGAAACTGGCTTTAATATCCATAAGCCCGCCCCCAACAATACACTCCCTCCAGGAGGCATTAATTCCCAAACATGCATCAGCTGGGAACCTAGCATTCAGAACACCTAAGTTTATGGGGGACACCTGAATCAAACCACCACATTCCGCCCCTGGCCCCCATAAACTGATATCCATACATGATGTAAAATACAATGCATTCAGTCTGACTTTAAAAGTCCCCATAGTTTTTATCAATTCCAATGATGTTCATACATCCCCATAGTTCAAGATCTTTTAACTGAGCCATAATACCAAAATATAACCTCAAAAAACCCATAATGGCACAGAATAAATATTCACACTGCAAAAGATGGCATTGGGCATAACAAAGAAACATTCAACCAATACAAGATTTAAAACAACCAGGGCAAACATCAAACTCTGTAGCTTCAAGTCCAGCAACTCAAACCAGTGACAAATCTTCAAGTCCGATAATTCTAACGAGGAACAAGTCTCTGGCATTCCAATTCCGCCCCTCCAGCTAGGCTACTCACAGTCCTGGAAAACTTCATCGGGGCCGGCAGCTCCTTGGCAGCCATCTCATGGTCCCGGCATCTCCACTGGGTCTCCACTGCAATCCACGGTTCATCCTCATGGCCCCATGGGGTCTCTATGCAGGCAACCAGCAAACCCGCTTCACACTGCCCATGGCCATTTCCAAATCACAAGACCGTGTTGCAAACTCAATGACCCTCTTTCCAGCATTTCTTATACTCCACGATACCAGGTAGGGTGCCAATTTGTTAATCCAGGGGGAAATTAAGCAGACTTTGAAGAACAGGACACCTTGAGCACTCAGGCCCTTTCAAAAGAATCTACATTCTTCTTGTTGCCCCAGCGCAGGTCAGCTAGCCCAGTCTCAAAGGTTGGAATCTCTCAGTTGCAGCTGAATGGGCAACAGTTCACCCAAAGATTTTTCTTTCTGTGCCATATCCCTCTGCACACACCAGTTCATTTCTACGCAAAGCAACCCTGCACAACTTCTCAGGACATGGGCATAAGAGCAAGCTTCTCACACAAACTGCTAGCCCAGTCCAAGCAAAGCTCTTTCTCACCCTCATAAGCCAAACCTCACAGTCCATAGTTCTTACTGCCTTCAGGTCTTGCAGCTCAGACCAGAATAGTCCATCAGCTGTACTTACAGCACTGCAAGGCATCTCTTAGGCCAAGGTTTCAACTCCTTCCACATTCCTCTTGAAATTCAGCTACAAAAGGCTGAAGCCACATAGTCAGGTGTCTAGCAGCAACCCCACTCCTCGGTACCACTTTACTGTTGCAGTCCGGTTCGCATTGCTGGTAGAAATCACCCAACCAAGAGCAGCTTCTGGGAAAAAGAGGTTTATTTGGCTTACAGGCTGGAGGGGAAGCTCCACGATGGCAGGGGAAAACGATGGCATGAGCAGAGGGTGGACATCACCCCCTGGCCAACAGAAGATGGACCACAGCAACAGGAGGGTGTGCCAAACACTGGCATGGGGAAACTGGCTTTAATATCCATAAGCCCACCCCCAACAATACACTCCCTCCAGGAGGCATTAATTCCCAAACATGCATCAGCTGGGAACCTAGCATTCAGAACACCTAAGTTTATGGGGGACACCTGAATCAAACCACCACAGTATGTATGTATGATGTATATGTCTACCTATCTATCATCTGTCTATCTGTCTGTCTATCTATCTATCTATCTATCTATCTATCTATCTATCTATCTATCTATCATCTATCATCAGTCAATCAATCATCTCCGTAGATTAATGTTGCTGTCATCTTTAGTCAGAGAAGCTTCTTTTTTTCTCTGGTGGTTAGTAAGGAGGCTCACAATTCATCATGGTGTTGAGAAGTGACAGTTGAGTGCTCAACACTAAATGTGACATCTCTTACCACATCCACCAAGGTTTAGGGGACATTGCAGAAGAGGTGGTGGAAGGCACGTAAGAGCCAAAAGATGGGGAGGAGTGCTTTGGAATGCTGTCTTCAGGACATGAAGTGGCTGTTGCATTCATGACCTCACAATACCTATTATGCTATTATTGTTTGCATAAGACCTGTACAACTTTGGACCCATCAACATTTCATCATGAATGATGGAGATGGGTCAAAAATGACATCAAAGTAGAACAGGGACTAGTTGGAAAGGAGTTCCATGGAAGGAGATGGGGGATTGAGGAGGGGGCGCACAAAACCATAATGGGACGATGTGGTGGTTTGATTCAGGTGACCCCCATGAACTTAGGTGTTCTGAATGCTACGTTCCCAGCTGATGGAGATTTTGGAATTAACGCCTTCTGGAGGGAGTGCATTGTTGGGGCCGGGCTTATGGGTGTTATAGCCAGTTTCCCCATCCCAGTGTTTGGCACACTCTCCTGTTGCTATGGTCCACCTTATGTTGGC
Organism: Jaculus jaculus; assembly: GCF_020740685.1. Lineage (NCBI taxonomy): Eukaryota > Metazoa > Chordata > Mammalia > Rodentia > Dipodidae > Jaculus > Jaculus jaculus. The sequence continues at coordinate 40,100,732 of NC_059103.1, forward strand.
CAGAGGGTGATGTCCACCCTCTGCTCATGCCATCATTTTCCCTGCCATCGTGGAGCTTCCCCTCGAGCCTGTAAGCCAAAATAAATCCTCTTTTTCCCACAAGCTGCTCTTGGTTGGGTGATTTCTAACAGCAATGCGAACCGGACTGCAACAGTAAAGTGGTACCGAGGAGCGGGATTGCTGCTAGATACCTGACTGTGTGGCTTTGGCCTTTTGGAGCTGATTTTCAAGAGAAATGTGGGAGGATTTGAAACCTTGACCTAAAAGATGCCTTACAGTGCTGTAAGTGCAGCTTGATGGACTATTCTGGTCAGAGTTGAAAGACCTGAATGCAGTAAGAACTATGGACTGTGAGGTTTGGTTTATGAAAGTGAGAGAGAGCTTTGCTTAGACTGGGCTAACAGTTTGTGTGAGGCTCAGGTTATGTCCGTGTCCTGAGAAGTTGTGTAGGGTTGCTTTGTGTAGAAATGAACTGGTATGAACAGAGGGATATGGCATAGAAAAAATAAAATTTTTGCGCCTAAATTGCTGCCCATTCACTTGCAAATTGTTTGAGAGATTACAACCTTTCAGATTGGGCCAGCTGACCTGCACTGGGGCAACAGGAAGAATGTAGATTCTTCTGAAGGGGTCTAAGTACTCAAGGAGTGTCCTGTTCTTCAAAGTCTGCTTTATCCGTGCCCCCCTTAACAAATTGATACCCTACCTGGTATTGTGGAGTATGAGAAATGCAGGAAAGAGAGGGTCACTGAGTTTGCAACACAGTCTTGTGTTTTGGAAGTGGCCATGGGCAGTGTGAAGCAGTTTTGCTAGGTGTCTGCATGGAGACCCCATGGGGCCATGAGTATGAACTGTGGGTTGCTTTGGAGACCCTGTGGAGATGCCCAGACCATGAGACGGCTGCCAAGAACAGCTACTGGCCTGGATGAAGTTTTCCAGGATTATGAGTAGCCTAGCTGGAGGGGCGGAATTGGAATTCCTCAGGCTTCTTGCTGGTTAGAATTATCAGACTTGGAGACTTCTCACTGGCTAGAGTTGTTGGACTTGAAATTACAGAGTTTGATGTCTGCCCTGTTTAAATCATGTTTTGCTTGAGTATTTCTTTGCTGTGCCCAATGCCATCTTTTGCAGTGTGAATGTTTATTCTGTGCATTTAAGGGTTTGGGGGGGGCGGTTTGGTATTATAGCTCAGAAGATATTGGACTACAGGGATGTATGAACATCCGTGGAATTGATAAAAAGTGTGGGGACTTTTAAAGTTATATGAATGCATTGCATTTTACATTATGGATATCAGTTTATGGGGGCCCGGGGTGGAATGTGGCAGTTTGATTCAGGTGTCCCCCATAAACTTAGGTGTTCAGAATGTTAGGTTCCCAGCTGATGGAGATTTGGGAAATAACGCCTGCTGGAGGCAGTGTATTGTTGGGAGTGGGCTTATGGGTGTTATAGCCAGTTGCCAGTGTTTGACACACTTTCCTGTTCCTATTGTCCACCTTATGTGGGCCAGGGGCTGATGTCCACCCTCTGCTCATTCTATCATTTTCTCCTGTCATCATGGAGCTTCCCCTCGAGCCTGTAAGCCAAAATAAACCTCTTTATCCCACAAGCTGCTCTTGGTCAGGTGATTTCTACCAGCAATGTGAACCTGACTGCAACAGAGGGTATTATGATCAAAACCCATCATGTACTGTATGAAAATTTTCAAAAATAGTTTTTAGGGGGCTGGAGAGATGGCTCGGCAGTTAAGGTGCTTGCCAGCAAGACTTAAGAACCTGGGTTTGATTTCCCCAGTACCTCCATAAAGCCAGATGCACAAGGTGATGCATGTGTCTGGAGTTATTTGCAGTGTCTAGAGGCTCTGGCTTGCCCATATTCATATTCATATTCTCTCTTTCTCTTTCAAATAAATAAATAAGAATATTTAAAAAGTTTTTAAAGTATGGGGCAGGATAAATGATGTCCTTGATGCTCTTTCATTGCAATATTCCCAGGAGGACAGAGGGGAGGGATTGTGATCATGAGCATTAAAAGATTGAACTGTGTTCTCATGGAAAATTCCTTTTGCATATACATTAATATCTAAAAATGGATCTTTCAATTTTACAGTTCTATTTCCAGAACACGTGTGTAATTTCCACTGGCCATAGAATAATTAAGAGAATCTGTGATATGATCTGCTACACTCTACTGGATCTAGCTTCTGCGTTTCTCCCCCAGTGTCATTTTGCGCCCTTGCTCTACTGCGCTGCCCTGCGCTGCCATGTCGTGTGTGTCGTGTCGTCGTCTCCCCCCCACCCCCCGTCTTTCAGGGATTCATTCTTTTCCCTGCCCCAGGCTTGTCACTGAGGTATTTCCTCACCCTGAGCCCCCTCCCTAACTGTCAAACCTTGTCCATCTAGGATTTTGTTTGATGCCTGCTTCTTCAGCAAGGTCCTACCTGATGCCCCAGGATAAGTTAGGCCCCTGTCTCTGGTGTGAGGAGCTGTTCAAGCAGCTAGGAACATCACAGTAGATTAGCTGCAGAATGTGTTGGAGTGGGGTCCTTGAAGACACAGGCGTGTTGTCTGCACCACATGCTGCACATGTCATACGGAGGTGTTTGCTAAGTGTTACGGAGTTGAATGAGCTAGAGCTCATGTTGTAGTCCGTAAGCCTGTGTTGCTTACTTGGAAGACATGTAGAACATCCCCAAAGATGAAATATGTGAATAATTGGGGATAGCAAGTCTGTATGCTTTATCCTGTTGAAGGGGTGTTGAGATCTGGCTTGATTCCCAAACGCAAGCGTGTGAGGCGTTTAAACTCTAAGATAGGCGATCTGTCTCATAAAACAGCAAGAACACACCTATGTGCTCAGGTGTCCAGATATAAGGTACAGTTTCTCCAAAGTCACTTCTTACCAAGGAGTGAGTACGCTTGTGTATTTTCTCAGTTGCTTTGTTTTCATGGATGAAATACTGTTTATAGAAGAGAGCTAATCCTGAAATAACTTGTCAGTGCTGGCTTTTGGTGGCTTAAAGAGTTCACATAATGGAACACATTTAAAAGAGAAGTGGCAAGCAGGCTTGATAAATGTTTCTAGAGTAAAGCTTTCTAATGAGTGGGATGGTGATTTTTAATAATTTCTTTGGGGAAAAGCAGCATACTAATCTTTAATTATAGTGTACAAACTCACCAGACAACGAAGGAAACTATATCTAGTGAAGGCATTATACAGAGTTTTAACTTTGTTTTATTTCAAAGAGCTTTTATGAAAATGGAGGTAGTATGCGCTACATTACAGCCCCAAACAACTTAGGATTCTTAAAGGAACAGTGGGTTCAGTAATGTACTAAATTGCTTAATACGGGAACCCATCGGTGTCCAGAAGCCTTAGGCATGTTGCTTCAAGTAGGGTCTTAAAGTTTTGACTCTTTTGTTGGATCCAGACACATGGGATGACATGGACCAGCTTTGAGTACATTTTTAGCTTCATTGGCCAGCAGATAAATACTACAATATGGTAGCTTTGCAAAGATGGGTGGCCACTCACATGGCCCCTTTTCAATTAGGTAACTTTTCAATTTTATATTTTCATTCCTGTTTTTAAATCATACTGCTAATATTTCTGATATAGGTTTAGAAATAAGCCACTTGTCATTGGGAAATAGATATGTATGTAAATTTTTTAATTAATTCATTACTTTTTTTTTTCCTGGTTTTTCGAGGTACGGCCTTACTCTAGCCCAGGCTGACCTGGAACTCACTATGTAGTCTTACGGTGGCTTCGAATTCATGGCGATCCTCCTACCTCTGCCTCCCAAGTGCTGGGATTAAAGGCGTGCACCACCACACCCAGCTTTTTATTACCTTTTGTAATCAACATAATATATTGCTCTTTTTAATTTTTTTTTTGATTTATTTATTTTGTTGTTGTTATTTTCAAGGTAGGGTCTGCCTCTCTAGTCCAGGCTGAACTGGAATTCACTATGTAGTCTCAGGTGGCCTCAAACTCCTGGCAATCCTCCTACCACTGCCTCCCAAGTGCTGGGATTAGAGGTGTGTGTCATCACACCCAGCTGATACTGCTCTTTTTTTAAAATTGAATTTAATCTTTTTAGAATTTGTGAGAGTGCTAGACATGGTGGCCTACCTTAAAATAAAAAATTGAGAGAGAGAGACAGTATGGGCATCCCAAAGCATCTTGACACTGTGAACAAGTTCTAGACACATGTTTCACTTTGTGTATCTGGCTTTACATGGGTACTGGGGAATTGAATTTGGGTCAGTGAGGGAAGTACAGAACCAAGGAAAGACACTCACGTGGCTTGATATACCACGTGGAGGGTCTGGGAAAACTATGGAAAGAAAAGAGAGAAAAGGAAGTTCAAAGAGCTCCTGCCTTGTGGGGAGCTGAAGAGGATAAAAAGCCCATGTGGAGAGTAAGGTCTAGGTAGCCCTCCCCTCAGTTCAACCTAGCTGGGCCTGGACCAAGCCAAGGGGAAACTCACCAGCAGCTGAAAGTTCCCAAGTGATCAGGGCACTCCAGGATACAGCTTTAGTTCTTGGTTTTTAAACTCATGGTGATCCTCCTACCTCTGCCTCCCGAGTGCTGGGATTAAAGGCATGCACCGGGCTGGAGAGATGGCTTAGCTGTTAAGCACTTGCCTGTGAAGCCTAAGGACCCTGGTTTGAGGCTCGGTTCCCCAGGTCCCACGTTAGCCAGATGCACAAGGAGGCGCACGCGTCTGGAGTTCGTTTGCAGTGGCTGGAAGCCCTGGCGCGTCCATTCTCTCTCTCTTTCTCTCTGCTTCTTTCTCTCTCTGTCACTCTCAAATAAATAAGAATAAACAAAAAAAATTTAAAAAAAAAGGCATGTACCACCACACCCAGCAGGGTACAGCTTTTTAAAGTGCAAGTTGTTCAGTAATATTTCCATTAGGTCATTCCAGTCTGAGAATGTCGCCCCTGTGCCCAGTTTAGGCTCAGGGATTTGTATTCCAAGTTCATTGGACATGGTCAAGCAGGAGGAGGGACTTACTGAAGTCATCTGTTGAACAAGTGAAGCATGGAGAGGCTTGAAGTGAGTGTGTCTACACCAACATGTTGCTTCATGGCTGTCTCTAAGCTATATCCCTACAGCTCCATCACCAGTAATTCTCTCTGTTCACCAAACACTTTCTGTCCTAGCAAATTGTCACACACAGTTCAGTACATCTGCAAAGCAGCAAATTTTGTCTTCAGCCACATGGAGACAGGGCTCTTTTTTTTTTTTTTGTTTTGTTTTGTTTTTCGAGGTAGGGTCTCACTCTGGCTCAGGCTGACCTGGAATTCACTATGTAGTCTCAGGGTGGCCTTGAACTCTCGGCGATCCTCCTACCTTTGCCTTCCAAGTGCTGGGATTAAAGGCGTGCGCCACCACGCCCGGCTCAGGGCTCTTTTTTTCTTGTTTTTTGTTTTTTGAGATAGGGTCTCACTCTAGTCCTAGCTGACCTGGAATTCACTATGTAGGCTGGCCTTGAATTTACAGCAATTTTCCTACCTCTGCCTCCCAAGTGCTAGGATTAAAGGTGTGCACCCTCACTCCTAGCTGATATGGGATTCTTTACTTGAAATAAAGGTACAGAATATGGATTTAGCTGGAACTGTGACTGATGTAATTAGATGTCACAGTGAGTTGGCTATTTCTCAGACATAGGCTGAGAGTGATATAATGCCACAAATGTTTAAGATAAGCATATCAAAAACATAGATGGCTCTAGATGGATTTGTCTTTTTGTTTTGGAATTGACTCATTGCATTTGAATGGTATGACATACTGGATTTTATTATGAGTTTGGTGTTTAACTCTGTAGTCAATATGTTACAGAATGAAGCTTTCTTCTTTTGCTTTCTTTTGTCCTCCTGCATTGCAAGGATTTTTACTACCCCAGTCTTACCGGACAGTTACAATTTTCTCTTGAATTCTGAGTAGCATTTCTTTCACTTAAGAACAAACCCATAGGGCTGAAGAGATGGCTTAGCAGTTAAGGCTCTTGCTTGCAAAGCCAAAGGACCCAGGTTCGATTCCCCAGGACCCACATAAGCCAACTGCACAAGAACAAGCCCAGGCAAGATTGGGAGGGCTCTGGGTTGAGCCTCAGGGACATACCTGATGAAAATTTGAAGTACTTGGTTAGTAGTGGACAATACATTGACATAGAATACCCTCTGGATCTAAATTCCAGGGAGCTTCCTAGTGAAGAATGTTTGCGGGGCCGGGGGAGGGAAGGAGGTAGTAATGGTTCAGAAAGCTTTTCTTAGTAATGAATAGAGTTGCTAAGAGGCCTGGTTTGCTGCTTCTGCTGCTGTAAGGGGTTAACCATGAGACAGAAGCTGGAAGCAAGGAGTGTGTGTGTTCCCATGCATCTTGTGAGTGTTTTTCTAGAGGGAGTTTCCATGTATTTTCAGTTCTAGGGCCTGAGTTTCTGCAAGGTAATAATAACCATTTAGTAGTCACAGTGTGCCAGGTACTAAATGCTTTCTGTACATTATTTAAAGCTAGTAACAATACTAGTGTAGCAGGTACTGCCCCTCTTGAAAGTGTACACGAGACCAACAGAGTCTCATTTGGTGACAGGAAGTTGGGACATGTACCTGTCTTCTTTTTTTAACTTCCTTGGTTCCTGTTCCCCATTGAACAGCAAACTGTCCATGGGGATTTCTTGACTTTGACCTCCAAAATTTGGATAGCTCATCACTGAGTTTGGGATGCAGCTGGTGTCTGTGCCCATGGTTACTCTCTTGAGACATCAGTATATGTGGGGATAAGTGGGAGAAGTGCTGCTCAGCTGGGGTAAAAAAAAGGTCCAATTTTTTTCTTTCAAAGTAAGAATTTTGGAGACAATGGAATGTGACTTATTTCCTACAAGCATGATCTGACAAGGTATTTTTACAGTTCCTAAAACATGTGACTGCTACTGCTAAATTGGTACCAAGCCACTAGTAAAACTGCCATTTTGGAGGTGCTGAAATGAAACCACTGGCTTAGTTTGGACAGGTTTTTTTTTCTCCCCCTTTCTTTATTCTCCCTCCGTGGAATCTTCGCTTGCCTCAGGGAAACTCCAAAGAGGACATGCACCCAACATCCTGGAGGTGAAGGACATTTACTTGACCTTCCCGAAGAACTGAGCATGAAGATCTCCATTTATTTGACTCAGAGGACTTGCAGTCTCGCAGCGCTGGGTTATCCGCGGTCCCTCCTGTTGCTTCATACCTGGACGCAGGCTGGGGCTGAGATTGAGAAAGAGGCTCCTGTCCTCTGGCCAGTGCGATGGCTAATCTCATGTCAACATCGCTTGAGTAGGATCAGCATGGTTACAGCTCTGGGTGTGTCCATGAGGGTGTTTCCAGAAAGGTTTAAGTGAGGAGGAAAGACCCTCTCTGAGTGTGGGGACACCATCCCATGGGCTGCGGTCCCGATCTGAATGCGCAGGAAAGCGAGTAGAGCACCAGCACTCGGGTCCCCGCGCTTCCTCCTCGTGGACGCAGCGGGACCAGCTGCCTCGAGCCCCTGCCTCCATGCCTTCTCTGCCACGCCGAACCCTGAGCCGCACAGCCCTCACATTGCTTCTGTGAGGCTTCACAGCAGTGAGAACAGCACTCGTCTGGCTAGCACCTGTGCTTCCTCCTTTTAACAGCTGTTTTCCCTCTTGAAACCACAGCCCATGAGTTACTCCTCCCTCTGCTAATGGCTCTTGACTCTTGACTGGACTCTGGTCTGCCTCAGACTGATCTTGCTTGGAGAAGTTTGGCTTCTGTGCTTCTTGAACAATGAAAGCTGAACAACTCTGATCTGCCTCTGCCCAGTGAGCTCCAGCTACAGGCAGAGATTTGAATGCCTGCTATTTTGGTGCGAGGGATATAGCAGAGAGCACTTCTGAATCAGACAGTGGTTTTGCTCTTGGCCCCTTCACCACAGGTAGGAATGGACAAGTAGATAATCTCATCAGCCATCAAGGTAGGCAGGCTGTGAACCCCTTCTTGTCCCTTCCTGGGGAGCACAGTCCAGACTGCTTTGCTTCATTACAACTGACACTTGAGTCTGCCTGATCATTAGCACAGAAAGTGTCTGGGGCTTAACTTGGTGCCATTGTGACTGTGCATTTTCACTTCATTCAATATTAATTGATGCTGAGCTGGAGAGGTGGCTTACTGGTTGAGGCACTTGCCTGCACAGCCAAGTGACCCCGGTTCGATTCCCCAGTACCCTCTTAAAGCCCAGATGCACAGTGGCAAGTACATTTGGAGTTAGTTTGCAGTGGCTGAAGGCCCTAGCATGTTTCCCCATCTCTGCTTGCAAATTAATGAATTAAACACTGACATGACACTTTGTATACAACACATACTGAGCAGGACTTGGGCTTTCTCTAGTAGGGTAAGATGGGAAGACTAAGTCAGAGGTAGGATCTTTGCTGTGGATCTGCCCTGATTGGCTCTTGGCAACGTAGGCACTTGTTAGTACTTCCAACCTTAGGTTTCACCTGTATAAAATTGGAGTAATAAACCTGCTCACCTTACCCAGTTTTGAAGCTAAGTTGAAATGATTAAATTATGTCATGTGGCTTATGCTAGCATGAGGTTTGAAGATGGTAGTAAATGTTTAAAATGCCCTGTTTTCTTACCTAAGTTCCATCTTTGCTCTGGGGCTCATTCTGGCATAGTGATTTTAGTTGATAGTGATTTTAGTTGTGCTAGCCCTTCATCACCTGGAAAGCTGGAAAGACTTTTTTTTTTTTTTTTTTCATTTTAAAATACAGTGCTCTGATTCTATCAGAGATGATTATTCATTCATGGCTGTTACTGCTTTTGTTTTTAAAGATTTAGCAGGCAGTTCTTTTATTTGCACATGCATGTGTTTATATGTGGAGGCCTGGGAGTCAATTTTGGGTCCTCATTTATTTTCCACCTTTTTTTTTTTTTTTTTTTTTGAGACAGGGTATCTCATTGATCCAAGAGCTCACTAACTTTGCTAAAAGAGCTAGTCAGAAAGCCCTAGGCATCCTCCTGCCTCTGCCTCTCCAGCATTAGGTTTATAGACACATGCCTCTGCAATCAGCTTTTACATGGGCTCTGGGGATCTGAAGTCAGGTCCTCATGAAGTGTGGTGAGCACTTTACCCACTGAGCCATCACACTGGTCCTGTAGATAATTCTAATGTACATCATCCAGCACTGGGAGTTCCTTAAAGAAGTGTAAAGGGCTGGATCTGGCTGCTGAACTTAAGGCAAAGTTTGACTACCTAAGTATCAAGATCTGAAAGACATCAAAATGATCGTAGTACCATGGGACACCTCAGACTTATTTTCCTGTTCTATAATGCTAGCCAAGATCCCCCAGAATCCAGTCTGCCTTCCAGACTCTACCCAGTGTCATCTCCATCATTCCCATCTTGTACTCTATACTAGAGGTTGTAATTCTTGAAACTTCATGAGGTAGGTATAGTTTTATCCAGTTGTTCATCTGAGGAAGCTAATGCACAAATCATGTCTCAGCTTTCTTGAGCTAGTAAGTTAAGTGGTGGTCAAAGTTCTCACCAAAGCTGCCTCACTATCAAGCTTAGGCATCTAGCCACAATGCTGTACTGCCTGAAAATCAGTCTCCATGAGTACATGAGATACTCTTGTTGACACTGAGTTGGTATTTTACCTGGTGCTTTTTTTATAGAGAATGCTGGTGGAGATAGGCTTCTAGGCACATGAGGGTTTCAGATACCTCTAAAGTGGTTAACCCAGTCAAGTCATAGGAATAACCAGTTCTCAAGATGCTTGGGAGCTTCAAACTCACCTCCTGGCTCCCTCCCCTAGAGGTTGGTATAAATGGTCTGGGGTGTTGCCTGGTTTGGTATGTAATAAAGGATCTGCGGGTGATTTCATTGTGCAGCCAGGGAAAGAGCCATGTTGTCACAGCCAGGCAGCTACACTCTCAGCTCCATGTAGAGCTGCTGCTAGAGATGGTCCTGTAACAACAGAAGAAATGAGCAGAGGGCTGGGGAACAGCCCTGTGCTAATGCTTTGACATTTGATGTAGACATCTGTTTTCCCTCATTAATGTATGAGGCTCTTTCCAAAAATCACACCCTCTTTGATAATTAGGTCAGATTTCCTTTGATATGATGGAGTTAAGCATTGTTAAAACAGGGTAACGACAAATTGAATAGCTCTGTAAGTAGGTTACATGGCTGAGCATGCCTTTTCAGCAGTCTGTTCTCTTACAGTTAAGTTGGTAGAGATCAGATTTGTTGAGAGGATTTCTTTGAAGGTGAGAAAAAAAATCAAGAGGCAAACCCTAGGGGTCATAGGGTTGGGGATGTGCCTCTGTGGCAAGGCACTTGTCTAGTATGTGCAAGGTACTGGGTTTGATTCCCTGCACTGGGAAGACAACACACAGAGTTGGCTCAGAGCTATGGTTCTAAAGTTTTATGGCTCATAAAAACAATAGCTTTCTGCAAAAGCATACTGCATGTTACTGTTTTCCCATAGGCCAGTAATAAGAGCCTATACACTGAGATAGTGTTTGAATCTTATGCAGTGCAGCAGTGTGTGTGTGTGTGTGTGTGTGTGTGTGTGTGTGTGTGTGTGTTTTAACTGAGGGGAAATAAACATAATGTAAAATGAACCATTTTAAGTGTCATTTAATACATTCACTTTTATCTAGTTACATAACATTTTCATCACCCTAAGGGGAACCCTTCCCTTCCAAAGTCCTGATGATATTTATCTTCCCTCCTAAAGTATTTGGTAGTTATTGCTTTTATTTTTCCCTTGTTAGTTTGTGCTTTTGTTTCCTTGCTGTTTATTTTGCATTGATTGTATCCTGCACTGCCTATGCCTTTACGAAGGGCATGCTTCTTCCTTGAGGTGGGGTTGGGGGTGGGGGAGATTGTTTGCAAAGTTAGCATGCAAAATTTGATCATCATAAAATTACCCTTGGACATCCTATAAATCATTAATTGTGTGTGATAAGCATGACATTGGATAAATGGCCCTGCTCCATAATTTGTCAGAGCTTCAAATGAAGAATCCATAAAGCTGGATAAATGTGAAAAGGCAGGAAGCACATGGAGGCCTGCCTATAGGTGCAGCCACCCCACACTCAACACAGATAGTGACTTTGTCCTGGCTTAGCAGTAAACTGCTGTGTTCTCAATGCATGTCCACATAAGTCATTCGTGGGGAGACTGAAGAAATGTGTGATAGCATGTAGCACAAAGCAGACACATTACTGCAACGTGCTTACTGGGTTTGTTGAGTCTAAAGCTTGGTTGACCAAGCCAGCCTCTGTAGGGACAATGCCTCAAGATACTTCTTCCTACCTGTGGCTCTTACAGTCTTTTTGTTCCCTCTTTTGCAATGTTCCTTGAGCTTTGGAGGGTATGCTACAAGTCTCCTTTAGTGGTGAGCTCTATGCAACCTCTGATTTTCTACTTAAATGAGTTTTGAGTCTCCTCAGTGAGATTGCATTCCTAACATCCTCTAGGTGATGGTGATACCGAGTTCCTCACATGCAGGGGAAAAGAGCTAAGTAGGCATCATGGTCCTACTTTGCTGTGATGCTCTGATGGTTCTGAGTATGGGGAAATACAAATTCAATTTTCTGCCTACCAGGTACTTCCAGCCTATGTGGTGAGGGGATAAGTAGAAGATAAACTCAGTCACAATGAGAATCTGACAGAGGGAGCAAAGCAGTGAGTGTTACTGGCACCAGCTGCAGTGAGTGGTGCATGGGCAGCAGGGTGAAGGCGCATGAGCTCCTGACTGAGCAGGGACCAGGCTCCCCGGATTCTAGTTTTCACTTGTCACGTTAACTTAATTTCTACTGGGATGTCCCCAGTTCTCTCTGTTGTAGTTACCTTCCAATTGCTGGGGCAAAATACCCAACCCAAAGCAGCTGATGGGAGAAAGGTTTGTTTTGGCTGATAGTCTTTTTTTTTTTTTGAGGTAGGGTCTCACTCTAGCCCAGGCTGACCTGGAATTCACTCTGTAGTCTCAGGGTGGCCTTGAACTCATGGTGATCCTCCTACCTCTGCCTCCCGAGTGCTGGGATTAAAGGCGTGCACCTTGAAGGGAGGCTTCATGACAGCAGGGGACAGCATGTCAGGAGCAGAGGCTGAGCATCACTTCTGCCACAATAGGTGGAAAACAGCAGCAGGGGAGTGAGCTCAACTCTGGCAAGGAGAACTGGTTATAACACCCCTAACCCTAACCCCAGAAACACAGTCCTAATATAGCAAGGCTCCATCTCCCAGATAAATCAGTCCTAACACTATTCAAACAACCCGTTAGTCCAAAGTCTCTTAACTGTGAGCCTGTAAAACCAAAGGCTGAGTGATGACATTTCAAAAGGTGGCATTTCAAGGAAATATTGTACCAATGTCAGATCTATAGCAAGCAGGGAAAATATCAAAGCCTATAGCTCTATATGTAAGTCTAGGAACAACCAGATTTATGGGGTTACAATTCCACCCCACCTGCTGGGCTGCTTACAGCCTGGGGAAAACTCCATCATGAGCCAGAAACATTTCTTAGCAGCCATTCTATAGTCCTGGCAATTCCAACATCCTGGTGTCTACACAGTAACCCATGGTGTATCCTCATGACTCCATTGGACCTCTATGCAGGAACTCCAGTAACTCTGTCTCACATTACTCAGTGGTCATTTTCAAAAAAGTGTGCTACAAATCCAATGACATTTTCCCATGTGCAGGGCAAGGAAAAAACTCACCCATAGCTGGAAGTTCCCAAGTGGTCAGAGAGCCTGTCCTCCTCTTGCAAAGGTATTTATAACCTTGTAGTGGTGGGCTTTCCTCCAGCTCAGGTGAGCCAGAGGGACAGCTGGTTGGTTGGGACTAGGGGCTGTCTCAGGCAGAGGCTAGATTGGTTATATTTTGAAAACCGGCACCAGGTAGGCTTCACTGCTAAACTGATAATTCAGGGGGAGTGAAGCCAACTTGAAGAGCAAGAAAACAGTCTTCCTTTAGGCTCCTTACTTTCAAAAGAGTTAGCATTTTCCCTCTTGCTCCAGTGTAGAGCAGCTGGTTAATTCTCAATGGTGGTAATCTCTTGAACAACTACAACTGAACAGGGCTATTATCTCCTACCCCAAAATTTCATTTCTTTCTGTGTCACATACTTCTGCTCACACCAGTCCATTTCTTCTAAACTCAACCCTGCTCAAGTTCTCAGAACATGGGGATAGCACAGCTAGTCTCAAACTGGCTCTAGCTCAGTCTGGGAAAAGTTCTTTCTTTTCCTAATAAGCCAAGCCTACATAGTCGTCCACTGTTCTTTCAGCATTTAGGTCTTTCAACTCTGATCAGAATAGTCCACCAAATTCTTCTTACAGCATTGCAAGGCATCACTTAGGTCCAAGGTTGCAAATCTGTCCACGTCCCCCCTAGCAAATGAGTTCCAAAGGGCCAAAAGTTACACAGTCACGTTTCTAGCAGCAGTGACCATACTCCTCTGGTACCAATTTTCTGTTGTAGTTACTTTTGCATTGCTTGGACAGAACACCTGACCAAAAGCAGCTGATGGGAACATACCTTCTCTAATAAGGCTCCACCTCCCAAATTGTCACCAGTTGGAGACCAAGTATTAGAACACATGAGTTTGTGGGGGACATTTTTGATTCAAACCACCATACTCTCACAGTTGTTTTTTTTTTTTTCTCTATTATCTTAGTCTTTGTGGATCCCACTGGCACTGAGTAAAGGTTTTGTTTGGGGTAACACTTCTTCAGGGGGTTGCCTGGAGAAGAAGTTCTAGGAGGATAAAACAGTGTAGTAACATAAAACTATAGCGTGGCTGAAGAAAGTCCACTGACTGGAGGCTTAGGAATAGCGTCTTACTGGTTGGTCATTATAGCTGGGTATGGATTTGGGTTAAAGAACAATGAAAAGAGTAAGTAGTAACACCTGAAGGAAGAAGGCATATTTACAGTTAAGGAGGGAAAATGCTCAAGGTTTTCTGTGGAGATTGTATTAGTCAGAAACTCTCAGTTACTTTGTACTATAACGTGCTATACTGTACTATAAAGACAGAGTGACGTCATGATCTAGAGGGAGGAAGAACATTGACCTGGTACTTCATAATGTCAGAAAGAAATGACTTGGGTCTGTTATCCTGGGTTAGCATGTCAAGGGGATGCTGTTGTTTGCTTTCTCTTTTTAGCATTCTGATGGTGTTGCCTGGGACTTTGCTTACTAGTGAAATGTAGATAAGAATAGCAATGGTCAGGCTTTTGCTTTTTGTAAAAGAACTGTCCACCTGGAGGAAAATACTGACTAGGCAGGACCCAAGTAGCTAGCATTGCAGCTGACTGGCCATGTGGTCTGTGGTTGAAGCTGTTGCTTCATGTGAGGTATGAATTATGCTGACCCAGATAGGCATTCTGGTTGACCTTTCATTCCGAAGAGCCATTTGTTCATGTCTGCCAAGAATATTGTGTGACATGACAACTCTGTGCATGTGTATGTGTATGTGTCTACACACATAGCTCCTAAAACAAATAGGCCCCATGGAACTCTCTTAATTGAGCAGTTTTGTCTATGGTGTGTGAGATCAAGAGGGAAGGCAATGGATCTAGAAGTTCTGTGTGGTAAATGCTCATTTCTCCTTAGGAGCTATCTTCGTTCACCATCTTGGTTTGAGGTGTAACCCAAAAGTAGTGTTCATAGAGCTCCCCAGATCATTCCAATCTGTAGTCAGGGCCCGAGAATCCATGAGTTTAGTTGAACATGTTTCGAACAGACCATTGAAGGTCACTTCCTGTGTCACCACTTACTATGTGTGACTCTGTTCTTTCTTACCAGGACTACCAGGTTAAATGCCTTAGTCTCAGACCACGTGACTTGGAGTGATTGTATGAGAATTTTGGTTATGTTTGTGGCTTAAAGAATACACAAATAACTGGAGGTGGTTGATGAGTTAGGAGGCTTGTATTAGTTACTTTTGTTTCACTGTGATGGAAGGCTTGACAGAAGCAACTTGAGGAGGGAATCATTTATTTTGGCTCATAGTTTCAGATGGCTCAGTCTATCATGCAGGCAAAGTATGGCTGAGCAACTCTGACCACGGTGGCAGAAGTATGCAGGAGAGGCATCATTATCTTGGTGGACTAGAAAGCAAGAGAGAGACAGGAACTGGGAGCCACATGTAACCGTCAAAGGCCTGCTGCAGTGTTCTATGTCTCTCAGGTAGCTCCACCTCTTAAAAGATCCATAGCCTCTCCAGATACCACCAGCACCTGGGAAATATAAGCAATTAAGATAGGAGCCTGTTGGGGACATTTGACACTTAGATCATCACAGTGTTGAAGGATGCCTCTGCTTTGCTGACCACTTTGACATCTATAGGAAAATAATTTCAACTCTGAATACAGAATATCAGAGCAGAATTACTTAAACCTGCTGGCTGTGGTGGCACATGCCTTTAATCCCAGTACTTGGGAGGCAGAGGTAGGAGGATTGTTGTGAATTCAAGTCTAACCTGAGACAATATAGTGAATTCGAGGTCAGCTTGGGCTAGAGCAAGATCTTACCTCAAAAAACAAAAGTGTTGCCTCAACCAGCGCACGGGGGCAGGGGGTTGTTCTCTGCATTGTTTTAATTGCTGGTAACACTCCCAGTCCTCTTGGCATGGCTTCATTGTACTACTTTTTGAAAGGATGAGGTAAAACGTTCCTAGTTATAAAAGTGAGTGGTCTCTTGGGGAGAATTTTTTTTTTTTTCATGTACACGTGTGTGGTCATGTGTTTGCGTAGGCCAGAGAAAACTTCAGATGTCATTGCTCAAGAATGTCGCCCATCTTTTTTTTGAGACAGAGCCTCTCATTGGCCTGGGTCTCACCAATTAGGCTAGACTGGCTGCCCAGAAAATCCCAGTGATCCTCCTGTCTTTTTCTCATCAGCTCTGATATTACAAGCACATGCCATTGCGCCTGGCATTTGTATGTGGATAATGGGGGTCAAACTTATGTCCTCAAGCTTGTGATGTGAGAACTTTACCAACTAAGATATCCCCCAGTCCTCTCTGGAGACTATTAATTTCATTGATCTGTGGTATTCTGTTAAGGGCCCTTTTCACTCAGTTTGTTGAAGTATTTTTCTATTATCAATTGTATTAGATCCCATTATGTCTTAGGAGGGGAAAGGTGTGTACCCATGGCTTTGAAGGTTCTTCTGACAAGCCCCTCATAGACATGACACATGTTTAGGGACCAGATGCTTCATTTTGTATCTGAGTTTCTTTTATTCTCATCTTTCAGTACACAAGGGTCTGGATCCCTGACCCAGATGAAGTGTGGCGCTCAGCTGAATTAACAAAGGACTACAAAGAGGGAGAGAAGAGCCTGCAGCTTAAACTGGAAGATGAGACTGTAAGTACAGGGCCTCAGGTTGTGGACCCTGATGCGTGTCCTGATTAAGACTTGGTGATTCCTTATGAGCTTCCATTTATCTGAGCCCTAGATTCTCTTTTGTCACTGCTGAGAGAGTTCATGTGAACATGCTATTGCAGTTACCACTTTCATTGCTTGGGTAAAGCATCCAACCAAAAGCAGCTGGTGGGAGGAAAGGTGTTTATTTGGGTTTACAGTCTCGAAGGGAAGCTTCATGATGGCAGGGGAAAGCATGGCCTGACCACAGGCTGAACATCACTTCTGCCACAGCAGGTGGAAAATAGCAGCAGGAGAGTGAACTGACTAGCACTGGCAAGCTAGGGGCTAATGAACCTCAAGGTCCACCCCCAGCAACATGCCTCCTCCAGCAAGGTTATACTTCCCAAATTGATATAAGCTGGGTACCAGCCATTCAAAATATATTAGTTTATGAGCCAGGCATAGTGGTGCATGCCTTTAATCACAGCATGTGGGAGGATCACCGTGACTTTGAGGTCACCCTGAGACTACATTGTAAATTCCAGGTCAACCTGGGCTAGAGTGAGACCCTGACTCAAGAAAAAACAAAACCAATCAATCTCTCTCCTCCCTACGTACCAACCAACCAACCCACCATCTATATTAGTTTATGGAGGACACCTGCTTTAAGCCACCACACTAGCTAAATGCCAAAGCTGCTCCTTTGATGTCACATGAGTGACTTGGTTAGCATCTGCAACTGAGAGAGCACCAGTAGCAGAGGCAAGAATCTCCTTGTTGGAGTGTACGTAACAGGTCTCCTGCATATCCAGGAATCCACTGGGGGACAATCACAAGGGACAGTGCTGGTGGTAGGAACATGGCCTCAGGAGTCTTCCTTCCCAGGTTGGGTTCCTGGATGGGCCATTACTGGCATTGTGACCTTGGCGTTGTGACAATGCATACTGATTTCCAAGAGGTACTTTGAGAAGAACATGGGTTAAAAATTTATTCGCAGTAGAGTAGTGCCTGGCACATAGGCCCTTCCTATACATTAGCAACTGCAGTGCGAATCCATTCTGACCCCTTGACTTCCAGGTAAAGGTGACAAGGTAGTCACTGAAAAAGATCCATCATGGCTTCTTTTTTTAATGATCCTTTTGTGACCAATCCGTGATTTGTGCATCTCTTGTGTATTTCATGCTGGCTCAATGTACTGTGTCCATCTAGTCAGGGTGGCAGATGAGTAAAGTTTCCACCCTGCATTTTTGAGGTGCTTAGTGCTGGAGTGTACAGTCACCATGGAATAGAATTGAGACAGGGTGTTGTGATAAGTGGCAGTAGGCAAAGAAGCAAGTGGATGTGGTGTGTGTGCAGGGGGTTGGGGGAGATGGTGGATGCTGAGGCAAGTCTCAGTGAGGCCAGGCTTCAGGAGTATGGGTGTGAAAGGAACCAATGACTGGAGAGTCAGGTGGCAGTGGAGAGTGTCCCATAACAGGAGATATGTGTGGCTAGTGCCAGAGACTTCAGTGTTTCCTTTGATTATGTGCTAGCAAAGGAGACCTGTGTACTTGGGACCCAGGTTGCCTGGTCTGTGGGTACTGTCAGTGGTTTATAAAGGGTATGCTATAAGAAACCTGAGAGAAGTAGACTTTTAAAAAAGTTGCAAGAAGACAGCAAAAACTAGGATGGATTGTTGGGGCTGCAGAGCAAGCATTGCTTAGAGAGGCTTGGATCGGGTGATTGTCATCTCCTCTAAACGCCAGTGCATGAAACCATGTCCTTTAGCCATAAATTATTAACTGTATTTCTGTTTTTCATTCTTTGAAGCATTTTGGTATTGCTTTCCTTTCAAAATGGTTGGTTGAACTGTAGATTGAACATTCTCTCACCAATTCTTTCTGTTTACTATCAACATGAGTGTGTCACTTGGTGAAGTGGGGCAGGACAGTGAACTAGTTATGTGTGACCCTTTGCATTCCTTTAGCTGACATGCAGGATTCTTCCTGGTTTTTAAGAAGAGAAACGAAGCTATTTGCAGATGGGATCTTGTTTGTCATATTGAAAAAATTCCCACCCCACACCCAAAACAGTGAAATTAGCCCGCCCACTTGCATGTGGCATGTCTTCTAGTCCATCTATTCTGACAAATTTCATTTCAGTTGGTCTTTTCACGTGGGTGGGTGTTTTCAAAAGTTGTATGGAGGTAGTGAGGAATGACTTGTCATATTATTAAAATAGAGCAGATGCTTAATTTTTTTTTGCTGCATAGATTTGGCCCTGCATGACTAATCCTGGCAGCTGCCCAGGGCCCATTTCTTCCCTCTCCAGCTATGAAGCTAGTCAGCATGGAACCAGAAGGTAGCCTGGGGCTGGAGATCAGCAGCTCTTGAGAATAATAGGCTCAGAGTCTGAGTTTCTTCAGGTTGCTCATGGGCTGTGGCCCACCTGCAGCAGCTTCTGAGCTGTCACCAGAAATGACTAGCTCTGTGCACTAGGGACACTGTTGTCTAGATGCTGGATGTTTGAAAAGCATCTCCTCTGAAGCTGAAACCATCTCTGCCGTACCAGCCTTGTGGGCCCCCTGACCCAACAATCTCCTCCCCAGCCTCCAAGGTAACATTGTATTAGTTTTGGTACAGTGGCAAAGCCAGATTCGATGCTAGAAACATAGCATTCCTGGGGTCCAGGGAAATGGCTTGATGGTTATAGGTGCTTATATGCAAAGTCTACTGGCCTGGGTTTAATTCCACAGTACCTATGTATCTGGCGTTCATTCATTGGCAGTGCCGTGTGATCCGTACACACCTACATGCAAATAAATAATAAATAATTTCTAAAACTTATCCCAACCCCAAGCTTATGAAAGGATCTTGAACCTTGCTGTGGAGTGCTCTTCTGATAAGGTACTCTGGCTTTGCCATTCCTCTAAGAGGTACCCCTAGCTTTTGGTTTGAAAACCACTTTTAATGTAAGTCTCAGTAGCATTTTCACTACCATGCAACTGCCATGTTCCTTCTCCATATAGCCAAACTATAACTGTTCCCATTCAGCAGTAACTTTCCAGTCTCATCACCTGCCTCCTACCCCTTGATGCCAATATTCTACTCCTATCTCTGGCCTTGGCAGCTATAGGTGCTCTATACCAGTGGACTTATACAGTGTGTGTGTGTGTGTGTGTATTTGTGTCTGGCTATGGCATTTGGTGTGATGTAAAATCCTATTTTGCAACCAGTGAGAAGATAATAGCTTCTTAGAAGAAAAGCAGAGTGCCATCCATCCCCCTAGAGCCAAGACAGTTATAAGCCACTTGTGTGCTAACCCTTACTCACGCTCTGCTTGTCAACTGGACCAAGCATTTTCAGGGATGCCAGTTTTGACTGGGCGAGTATGGAGTCTCCATGCATTGCCCAGAAAAGGTCCCAGCCCCACTTCCTTTGCAAACTGCTTTACTCCTGCCCTCTACTGGCTGGGAAAACTATTACTGTGGCCTTGGTTTTCTGTTTGCTGTTTCACAATTGAATTTATCTAAAGAGCCTAACAGTTGTCCTGGTGAGTGCTGTCTGTATACAAGGCCCTGGCCTTGTGTTTGTCAGAGGACGCAGTGTGTCACGTGCTCTTGCTGTATTGCAGTGCAGCTAAGCCTACCCTAGTGCTTGTGGGGTTGGAGTAAGGAAATGTAAGCCTGCATCTTTTTAGTCAAAATGTTTAAATCAACCTGGAATTATTTTTTTTCTTATTTTGAAATCTTAAACCACTACATAAGGGATAAAGCCATTTGCTGTCCTATTCGGCCTCCACACCACTGCCAGTGTAAGGAACTGGCATCTTGTGCGCATACCTCTGTATGAGCACTTGTAAGGGTAATGTGACATGTTCAGTATTGCACAGCATACCTCATCTGTCATGTTGTAGTGGTTGCAAACACTCAGGGAAGCCCTCTGGAGTTACGATTAGCTGTGAATGGTGGACACTGGTATCAGTATTAAATTCAAATTCCTGTTGTCAATGACAAAAAAATCTGTTAAGTCTCCCTTCCCTCCCTCTGGATGTCCATAAGTCAAGAAATCTGAGGCTTGAAATGCTGAGCTTGCACCTCCTGCATCTTTTCTGCTGTCCTAGGCATTTTAAATCCTTATCAATTTTTCTGTAACCCAATACCTTATTTATGGATGTGTTCGCACTAAATTGCATATGGGATTGTCTCCTCCTCCTTGGGAAGGTCTTCTGAGAGAAGATTCATCTTGGAAAAGATGGACTGTTGTTGTTTCTGCCCTGGACTGTGAAGACACTGGGCTGAGGTTGAACCTTTGTGATTTGAAAATGGCAGGGCAGAATGGAACAAGCCCCCTGGGAGGGAGGTCTGGCCAACCGCCAATGATACTTCTACCTCAGCTGATGAAGGAGGCTACTGCTGTAGTTTAGATGATGAGTGTCCCCCAAAGCTCCTGTGTTGGATGCTTTGTTGCCAGTCTATGGCATTCTACCACTAGTTGGGAAGTGGGAGAATCTTTATGAGGGCCTACCAGAAGAAAGAAAGCGGGCCTTTGGGAACATGCCCTTTAAAAGGGATATTGAGATCCTGGCTCTGCCCTCTCCTGGCTTCCTGGCTGTTGTAAGGTAAGCAGCTTTGCTCAACCACTCATTCCCTGCCGTGAAAGCTATGGAACCAAGTGGCCATGGACTGAAGCCTCTCAACTTTGGAGCTAGAACAAGCCATTCCTCCTTACAAATTGATTATTTCAGATACTTTGTTACACTAATAGAAAACTTAACACAGTTACCAACTCCACAGTTTTTATTTATTTATTTGCAAGTGGAAGGAGGGAGGGAGGGAAGGAAGAGAATGAGTAGGTATGCCAGGGCCTCTATAAATGAACTGTAGATGCACAAGACACTTTGTCCATCTGGATTTACAAGACACTTTGTCCATCTGGATTTACACGGAGACAGGGGATCATACCAAGCTGCAGGCTGTGCAAGCAAGCGCCTTTAATCACTGAGCAATCTCTGCAGCCCTATCCAGAGTTAATGCCCCTCAACACTCACCATTTTCCTTTGTTCATACCTTTGGGATTTTTTGACTGCATCCTCTCCATGACAGCTATTGACTAGTTTCCTGTGTAAAGAAAATACAAAGAAAGGGGTCTTGATTAATGTAAAAAAAGAAAAATCTGCCAGGCGTCGTGGTGCATGCCTTTAATCCCAGCACTCGGGAGGCAGAGGTAGGAGGATCACCGTGAGTTCGAGGCCACCCTGAGATTACATGGTGAATTCCAGGTCAGCCTGGGCTAGAGTGAGACCTTACCTTGAAAAACAAAAAAAAAGGAAAAAAAGAAAAGAAAAATCTAACCAGGCACTATACACATAAAATCACCCTGAGATGCATGATATTTCATGAGATGTCATTCCAGAAGACAGACTTGTATAGTGTTAAATATATCATTATGTAACTTTTTTTTTTTCTAATTTAGCAGAATGCTGTGGGCAGCTGTCTGATGACCTATGTAGGTCTCCATTACCTTTTACCTTAACTATTTTTAGCTTTACTGAGTCTGTCTTGGCTTGTTTGTGAGATTATTTTGTTAGGCCAGGAAAGAAGTTTCTGAGGATGTGTCACCTGCTACCCTCCAGCACGGTGAGAAGAGTCTACACTCCATGTGGTGCACCTGCCTGCCCTCATTCTTCCTGTGATGGTCTTGTGAGTCCGCAGGCCATGCCTTAACTGATGGACAGTAATCATGGCTAAAGTCCATGTAGCTCAAGCTGGCTTTCAGTCTAGAATCTTCCCTTCTGCTCCTCCAGAGAGTTGGGATTACAGGTGTAGCCACTAAACCTGGCTTGCTCTTAAGTCTTATTTGCAGTTCTCTGATTACTGGTCAGGTCAGTCATTTTTCCATTTATTTATTTATTTATTTATTTATTTATTTATTTATTTATTTATTTATTTGAGAGCAACAGACAGAGAGAGACAGAGGCAGATAGAGAGAGAGAATGGGTGCGCCAGGGCCTCCAGCCACTGCAAACAAACTCCAGACGCATGTGCTGCCTTGTGCAACTGGCTAACGTGGGTCCTGGGGGAATCGAGCCTCGAACCAGGGTCCTTAGGCTTCACAGGCAAGTGCTTAACTGCTAAGCCATCTCTCCAGCGCCAGGTCAGTCATTTTTCATATATCATCTATTTGTTGCTTTGTAATTTGTATCTTGTGCCCAGCTTCCTTTAGAGATTTTTTTTCTTCTTAACTTTAAGCTGGATATTAATGGTATGACTTTTGTTAGGTAACATAGACTACCTGTTCCCTTATTCAGTTTGAGTTCCTAAATGACATGTTTATTATAGTAGTACATCTTCATAGTCTAATTTATACATATTTTCCTACATATTTCTAGTTTTTGCATCATTTCCAAAACTCCTTCCTAAACCTGAAAACATTTCCTATTGTTTCCTTGTTTGGGGTTTTATTTTTCACTTAGTTCCATTTAAAATTTATGGTACTTTGAGTGATGGTAGAACTCTGGCTTAATTTCTTTTTCTAAATGGCTGTCTAGTTCATGTATTAATATTACTTGAAAAATTGCTTTTATACTTTTATTTGCAATTTTAATGTTACGTACTTACATTTAATTTGGAGTCTGTTGTTGTGTTTCCTTTATAGTTTATTTTAGCACTGGTAGTCATAACCCCTTCGTGGTTTCAGTAGTGTACCTTAAGATTGGTACTAACAGTCACTCGGCAAGTAGAGGCACATGGAGAGCATTAACAGTTATATTTTCTTAGAAACTGACTGTTACAGCTGGGCATGATGGCACATGTTTACAGACCCAGCACTTATGCAGGCAGAGGCAGGAGGACCGGGAGCTCAAGGCTGGCCTCAGTTACATTGCAATTTCAAGGCCAGCATTGGCCGTGTGCAACCCTGTCTCAAAAAAAAAAAAAAAAAAAAAAAAAAAAGGATTGTTATCCTTAAATTCTGTGTTTATGAATTTTCCTAAAAAGATTTTTATAGAACAATAATTATTAATATATGATCCACAGGGCATGTATGTCAAAATTAGTTAACTTTTTTTTTTTACATATGCAATGTGTGTGTATGTATATATATGTATATGTGAAGCTAGAAGGCAGCCTTTGTTGTCATCTGCCAGAACACTTTCACCTCCTCTGACACAGGGTCTCTTAAAGGTCTGGTGCTCAACAGTTAGACTAGAGTGGCTGGTCAGCAAGGCTCAGAGATCCTCCAATAGGACCTCTCCCCAGCTCTGTGATTACAGGAGTGGGCTACCACACGTGGCATTTGTACTTGAATTCTGGGGGGCGGGGAGGGGCCTGCCTCAGGTTCTTAAGCTTTTTAAAGGCGAACACTTTACCTATTGAGCTATCTCTCCACTACACTTGAATGTTTTTAAATTTCAGATCCCTAAGCTTTTCTTGAGACTTCGTGAAGTAAAATTGTTCCCAGAAAGTGTTTTTACAAACTTCCTAGATGATTCTTAACATCATCATAAAAAATGTAATACTTGGATATTGGGCCCTAGCCAAGTTTCTCATGCTTAAATGTGGAAAAAAATCACCTACAAACAATCTTTAAACATATTATATGTGTGTGTGTGTGTGTGTGTGTGTACTGTGTGTGTGTACTGTGTGTATGTATATATACACACATGTATATATAAATGCCATTGTGTGGTAAGAGTTATAAATGTGTCCTGTGAAACATTTCTTGAGAGCTCATATTGTCTACACAATGTGACAAGCAAGAATACAAGGCTGAGATTTGGCATTAAAACAAAAAGTCTACTTGCTGATTACACATCTATTTCCCAAATCCCTACTATGTTTTATGTCAAAGCTGTATTGCTGCCCTAGAACAGCTTGCAGATAGGCTGTGGTGCCAGTAATGTGCACATGGTAGAACACGAGGCTGCCATAGGTGGCAGCATATCAATGGCAAGAGTCTAAGTAGGAAGTAAGTATGTGAGTGGCGGAGAGAAAGAACTAGCAAAAACGTTCCTGCAGTAGATGGAGTCAGTCAAGGAAGCTCTTCTATTTGGGAGGAGTCCTCCTATGTTAACTGTAAATCAAGGCTTTGTATTTTTCTTCATTTAGACATGGTAGAAGTCTCTTGAGTTTGCCTGTGCATCCTGATAATGTCATCAATGAATTTTCCACCTACCATAGTCTCTCATAGGAATGACTGTGTTTTTCACCTGTCTTTCTTTAGAATATTGCTTATCTTTATATCTTATGATCATGGTGGGATAGTGATACCAGCCAAGAAAAGAGGACATTGAGAATAGGCTTGAGTAAATGCTTCATAACCATGTCCTTTCGTGTCTGCTACTTCTTTTTTTTAGATTCGAGAATACCCAGTTGATGTCCAAAGCAACCAGCTGCCCTTCTTGCGGAATCCAGATATCTTGGTAGGAGAAAATGACCTCACTGCCCTAAGCTATCTCCATGAGCCTGCAGTTTTGCATAACCTGAAGGTCCGTTTTCTGGAGTCCAACCATATCTACACTTACTGTGGTAAGTTGGGTATCTGTTCAACAAGTCTTTTGAAAAGAGCTCATTGTGTGTAGGCTTTAATTGTAAAACCATTATGAATTCTAACTCCACTTTGTGTGTTTGCTTCTCTAAACTGAGCCTCTCCAAAGGTTTGCAGGCAGAGGGATGGGTGCCATTGTTAATAATAGCTCAACCAAGGAGAAATGATCACAGCTGCTGGGATGGCTGGATTAGGTTCCTTCTTGGGAGGAGGGAGAACAGTGAGTCCATCATGGTGTTCTGCCATTGTGACATATTCTCATCAGTGAACACACTCACACACGTGAACCTGGCTGTGTCTTCTGACTAAATGGGCTGCCTTCCTCTTTGGTGTTCTCATGGCCTACATACAAATGTGGTGGTTTACTCTGTCAAATTAATGAGCAAAGTCTAAAATAAAACATTCCTGAAGTTATTTGTTTTTCTTGAAACTTTTCTGATTAGCATATCCTAAAATTTGCCCTGCCCCACCTTAGAATAGTCTTAAGTGGTACGGCAAACACAGAGCCTTGTAAACTTGGAGCAAGTGAACTGAGGCTGGTGAGGAGCCAGAGCAGGAGTAGATATTGCTGAGGAGTTGTGCTGACCAGGAGTAGATATCGCTGAGGAGTTGTGCTGACCAGGAGTAGATATCGCTGAGGAGTTGTGCTGACCAGGAGTAGATATCGCTGAGGAGTTGTGCTGACCAGGAGTAGGTACCTCTGAGGAGTTGTTCTGATAGAGGTCTGGTCTTTCTTATGATCACAGTGCCCAGGTACCCAGGAGCATTTTTACTTTTATATTACAGCTTGGCTTGGGGTTGGACATTTAGATTATAGGTGAGAGTGAGCTGTTTTGCAATGTGTAGTACATGAGAAGGGGTGGTTTCCAAATCCCCTTTACCTCAACGAACAGTGGGAACTTGATTTAGGGAACTATCAATGATCAGAAACTTCAATAAGACTTTTGGCCAATAAGATTTAGTGATGTCTCCTTTTTCTGAGAAAGGACTAAATGGCCAACAGTTTTCTAATTCAGGAATCCCTGTGAGAACTCTGGTATCTGTACAGACCAGGCATTTGGCACCTTCAGGGACAGCTATTCAGGGTGCCTGGCACTGCCCAGACTTATAGTCAGCAGGGAAGCACTACTTTCTGTTCTGGGGTAGGTCACTGGAGTATTTTTAGGAAAGTTGGTGACATCAGAGTATGAGATCAAAATCTAAACTGAATGCCACATGAGTTCATTTGAACCCTTTGATTAAAGAAGAGTTCATTGGGCTGGAGCAATGGCTTAGTGGTTAAGCGTTTGCCTGTGAAGCCTAAGGACCCCGGGTTGAGGCTTGACTCCCCAGGACCCACGTTAGCCAGATGCACAAGGGAGCACATGCATCTGGAGTTCATTTGCAGTGGCTGCAGGCCCTGACATGCCCATTCTCTCTCTCTCTCTCTCTCTCTCTCTCTCTCTCTCTCTCTCTCTCTCTCTCTCTGCCTCTTTCTCTCTCTGTCTGTCACTCTCAAATAAATAAAAATAAACAAAAAAATTTTTTTTTAAAAAGAGGTCATGTGGTTGCTTTTTGGCCCAGAGAATCTCCTGTTGAAAATAAGATTAATATGTCACTTCCCTTTTATACCTTTCCTCTTTACTCAGAATAACCTGGTTTATTACATACCAGGTTTCCTGTGTCCCCTGACTGCCAGAAGGACACACAATGTAGGAGAATTGGTCTTGGGCCTTCTCATTCTTGAATTCCCCTTTCTACATGACTGGAAAGTGCTCCTTTGGGGGCAGAGGAACCTCAGTCCACTGGTCTGGAATAAAATCTCATGGGAGAGAAATGGGAATTTTTCTGACTTATCTCAAACACTAAATGTGAAGTGTTTTCTTTGTACATTCTCAAATACTAACTTGCCTCACCTATCCATAAAAGATGCTATCAATCTTACAGTATTTCCCCATTGCTCAGTTAACATGATTGAATCCATTATTGTAGTACACCCTTTGGGGAGTTAGAGATATAAGAAAAGAAAAATTTAAGATATATATAAAAGAGAACACAGAGGTTATTATGCAAGACACTATTCTGAGGGTTCCTTTACTACATTCGTTGTGCTGTCCTTAGAACATCCCAGATAAGTGCAATTGATATCCCCACTTTATAACAGAGGGACCCGAAGGCCCTGAGAGGTGAAGTGAGTGTCCAGTTCACACAGTCATTGATTGAGCCAGCATTAGATCCTAATCGGTAAATTATGCTTTGTCCCAGAGTTTGTATTTCCATTACAATAACCTGTATACAAATGAAAAACATATCTTTAGATTTTAATTCTCAGACAGGATTTTTAAAGTCTGCATCAAGGGATGAAGAGATGGCTTCACATTTAAAGAGCTTGGCTGCAAAGCCCAAAGACTCAGGTTTGACTCCCCAATGCCTACATAGCCAGATGCACAGATGGCACATACATCTAGAGATTGTCTGCAGTGGCTAGAGGCCCTGGCATGCCCATTCTCGTATTCATTCTCATTCTCTCTCTCTCCCTCTTTCTCTCTCTCTCAAATTAATAAATAAATAAAATATTAAAGTGTATATTAGAAGAGTTAAACATCCTCTTATCTCTGATACCCAATGCTTTGCATACATTTTATGAACTTTTCTTGAGCACTTGCGACCAGACTATAGGATAGCTTGAGACCTGCCCTGTATGTTTTTCATGCTTTTCCTTGCCAGGGCCTGACAGAGAAGATACTGATATGTCTTGATGGATTTCAGTGGCAAGCCTCTTGCCCTTCATTTGTATGTGAGGGCGGTGCCCCAAAACTGACGCCATATGCGTTGTGCTCAGAATCTGCCTGCCTTGTCTGCTTGCAGGTATTGTGCTTGTGGCCATTAACCCGTATGAACAGTTGCCAATCTATGGACAAGATGTCATCTATGCCTACAGTGGCCAAAACATGGGTGATATGGACCCCCACATCTTTGCTGTGGCAGAAGAAGCCTACAAGCAGATGGCCAGGTAAGGACAACCAGCAGGAGGTGTTGCTACTGCCTCTGCCTGCAGAGTGGTGAGCCTAGGACTGAAGAAACACCTTGGACACATAGTATCCAGGTTCTATTTCCTGTCTTGTCTTGTTCCTGTGTGCTCATACAGACTCGGAGAGCAGCGATTCCTTAGATTTGTTTCATTTGGGGGCAGTGAAATGAATCTCCTGCAGTTCATCACTCCTAGGCTACTGCTTGGCTCCTTTTCCTCCCTTGCTGGTGTACCAGAATCCTTTTCTGGCCTCTCCCTTCATTGATCACAGCTAAGCCTGCTGAAACAAGGACTCCTCAACACCTTCTAGAGGTGGCAAGTATTAGGGATGGAAATCAAATGTCTCCTGAGCAGCCATGCTTAGTACTGTTAGGTTTTTCGCCTGGAGGTGGTTCTCCCCCCCCCCCACCTGTTCTGAATGGCAGGTGCAAGTCCGTTTCATGAGACTGGGCTCTGTGATAGTCATGAACTATACATGGGGGAAGATGGTTTTTGTCAGTGTCGAGGGATGAGTGTATATCCCAGTTAATTAACCCTGAGGTTCTGGATCCTTTCAGACTAGTCCCTGCTACCCTTCGTGGGTGTCCTCATGAAGCTAGCAACATACATGCAAAGTCCTTTGGGGGCATGGGTTGTTGAGGCTAAAGAGAAGTAAGAGGTTTTGTGGGAAGAGAATCCCACATGACGCGGTTTGTACATCAGTGAATTTCACACTGTAATTTTCAGCCCAATGAAATCTTCTATGAGGGAAGACTTTCATAGGCTTCCTTACTGATTTATAATACTCTCTATAGTTGGTACTGGTTAGCATATATAAAGGTTCTCCTTCATTAAAAATACATAATGACTATGAGATGATTAGAGAGCTGAGAAATCTAGTGAGCAATGATTTATAACTATTTTATTTCTCCACCGTGTGGAGCTGAAGTGACTGCTATCCTTGCCCTCTCTAATGCCGTAACACAGACCTGCCAAACTTGACTTGAATCCTCTGGGTTGGCCAACATGCTGATATATGGAACTGGTGTTGCTCAGGGTCAGATTGTGCGGAAAGGATAGTGAGTGTCACTAGGTTGCACAAAGCATAGCCCTGTGAGGGATCACTTTGAAAGGCCATGTGTGTGGCGCCGTGGAGGGAGGCCTGCAGACTCACTGGCCAGGGTCTGTGCTTTGTGGGAAGATTGCTTCACTTCAGTCTGCATTGGCTTTGTGTGGGGTCAATGATTGTCCATCCTGCTTTGAAGGAATGCTTTAAGGTTCTAAGACAGAAGGTGGGGCCCATGTCACTGAAGACATTGTCACGTTTAGAGTTCTCACAGCTTGTTCATCTTTGTCCTTTCATGGGTATCATGGATACTAGCGGGGGAGGTTCATCCTCTTAGCCTGTTAGAAGTTGCTGCTCTTCATGAATTCTTCTTGGGGTCCCCATAGGAATGTAAGTTTATTGTTAGCCCATAGATTCACTCCATGAGATGCCTTTCTTCTCCCTTAGCACCATGCCTGGTGCACATGATTATGCTACATGGGGGTCATTTCACTTGCTTTGGGCCTTGGTCACGCCCATTGGAATAAAGGGGTTATATGGGAGTCACAGGTAGTGCTGATGAATGCTGTTTCACCCAAGGTGTTGAACTTGATTCATAAGTGGTTTGGATGGTAAACCTTTACCAGGTGGCTGGGGAAATAGCTCAGTGGATAAAGTGCTTGTCACTCTAGCTGGAATACCTGAACATGACCCCCAGGCCCTACGTTAGAATCTGGAAGCCATGGTGGGCTTCTGTAATCTCTGTACACTGACAGCTAGATTGGGGTAGAGACAGGATGAGTTCCCAGAAGCTCATATCAGCAGAGCAAGAATGCCAAGCAAGAAACCCTACATCATGAGGTGGTAAGGCAGAAGACTGACCCAACAGTTTGTCCCCTGACCTCCACACATGTGCTGTGGCCCATGGAGTGCCCACACTCACATTCACACTCATACATAGGGATATACAAACACAAATTATAAAACCACTGTGCCCAAGGTTTTCTTTCATAAATATATCCTTTGAGGTTTTAAGTTTATACTTCTTATACCTGCTGGGCTTTTGGGTGGAACTTAATCATTTTGTTGAAGTTTTGTGCTTAACATACATTAGAAGTATAAAATTCAACACATGTGGTCACAGGAAAGAGCTCTCTTTGAATTCTGCCTCAGACTTCTGCAGCTCAGTTGGCCTCAGACACAGTGATCTTCATGATGTACTGGGAGTAGATTTCCTTTCTACATGTGGCTCAAAGACTCTGTAACCCTGGATGCTTTGAGAGGGCTTGGGAGGCGCTTAATGCCAATCTTGATTCCTTCCTGAGAGTAGCAACAGAGTGCTGTGAGTGCTGGCAGAGGAGAAGAGGAGGAAACACCAGTAAGAGGAGGATTGGGTCCCTGGCCCTGTCCATTTCACTATGTCTAATGTGAGAGTAAATGTGGATTCGCAGAAGAAGAAAAGGTTAAAACAATGTGAAATATTATATTCACTCATTCTTTCTCCATACAAGAACTTCTAGTTTCTGTGAGGAAGGAATCTGACCCACAGGGATCATTTCAGTATTTACCATTGTTCTTCCTTACTCATGGAGATGGCTGTAGGTATATCCTGAGGCATTTCCCCTCCTCCTCCTGCCAACAGAGACTGACTGATACACTCCTGACCTCACAGTGAATACCAGTAACCCCACTGAGGAGGGCCTTCAGTGGAATGGGGAGAGGTGATATAAAAATATAACTCGATGGGAATATGACCAATAGGTTCATTCTGTAAGATTCATAATATATTTCTTAAGAAAGACATAAAAGAAGTCAGTGAAGATGTGTGAAGGTGGAAGCTTCACATGCTGTTTGTGGAAATGTAACTTGGTTTAGATATTTTTTTTTATTTTTTATTTATTTATTTGAGAGCGACAGACATAGAGAGAAAGACAGATAAGAGGGAGAGAGAGAGAATGGGTGCGCCAGGGCTTCCAGCCTCTGCAAACAAACTCCAGGCGCGTGCGCCCCCTTGTGCATCTGGCTAACGTGGGACCTGGGGAACCGAGCCTCAAACTGGGGTCCTTAGGCTTCACAGGCAAGCGCTTAACCGCTAAGCCATCTCTCCAGCCCAGTTTAGATATTTTGACAAATAATCTAGCAGCTACTACAAATGTTAACGGTAAAGTTCTTACATAACCTAAGACTTCCAGTCTTGGATACGTCCCTCAAATAAATAAAAACATTTGCTCCAAATTTCTATAAGATAAAAGCCAATGTTCATCAATCAATGAATGGATACACAAAAGGGGACAGTTAATATAATGGAACATTATGTGGCCATAAAAGAAAGAACTTCTATATGTGGTACCATGTTGATGAATTTTGAAAATATGATAAAGGTGAAAGAAGCCAGATACAAAAGGCCACATAGTACATGATTCTCCCTGTATGACATATGAAGAGTAGGCAAATGTATACAGATTGAAAGTAGACAAATGGTTTCCTAGGGTTGGCAGTTTGAGGAAAACTGGCAAGTGTTTTCTGATCCATGTGCTTTGTGAATGTGCTAGGGAGGGTGAACATGTTCTAAATTGGATGTGGTATTGGGTAAACAAACTCTGCAAGTGTATTAAAACCCAAAAAATTGCACGCTTTTTAAAGGGACAATTTTTTGTTGTAACTTATATGAATCAAGCTACCAAAAACAAGAAGTCATGGTTAGGCTATGGTACTCAAGCAGGGTTAACCTGTGTGATGAATGGACCCTTAGGGAACTGTGTGCTGAGGGATGAGGCAAGGCCGGACTGGGGGGCCTTTGGCCACTGGAGTAAATGTTAGGAAAGAACTTTTAATAGAATTCAAAGGTGATCAGACAAGTGTAGGAAACACTGAGTTAATAAACATCTTCAAGGTGGAGCTTCAAGTCTTTCGGGCATGCATTATGAGTCTCCAAAGTGGGGGTGCATCATACTGAATTTACACATCATATTTAGGTGCAAAACTGTTTTCAAAGATTATCTCATGGGACTAATGTTCTGTGTAACAGTAGCCTATAGCAAAGGAGACATTTTAGAGCTTATTGGTTGCGAACATAATATGATGCAAGCGATGTTCAAAGAATATTTCTCTGATGGGTTTTTTCTCATAACTTATCTTTCCTTGTGTCTATGCCTGTACCATTCCCAAGGATAAGACTGTCTTCTGAGAAGATTGTTATAGAATTAATTTGTTGTAAGCAACCTACTTGTATAGAATGAATGAAAAGCAGGGAATTTAAAAATTTCTGACTATATGGTACATACAGTGTTGTTTCTAATGTCATCCACATTTGTTTTTTGAGGTAGGGTTTCACATTAGCCCAGGCTGACCTAGAATTCACTATGTAGTCTCAGAGTTGCCTCGAACTCACAATGAATATCATACCTCTGCCTCCCAAGTGCTGGGATTAAAGGCCTGTGCCACCACGCCCGGCTCGTCATCCACATTTTACTCCCGGACACATTAGTGCATTTCTTTCTCACCATTGCCACATAAGAGTAGTTATCCCTGTGGTGCTGGTGAACACACTGGACAATCCTCCAAGGTCCTGAAGCCAGCAAGTGGTTAGGAGTGGGGGATTTCCTTTGTCTAACTTCTGTGACCTGCAGAGGTTGCAAATATCATTAGCAGTTGGATATTTGCAGTTTATCCTTTGTGATATCAGATCCAAATCAAAACCATAAACTTAAAAGACACTTTAATTTGCTAGTAGTCTTAATTGTAAAATAAAGCAAATCATAGAATCTTAGAAAGGAGAGAGCCTGTAGCCAGGATTGCCTGACATAAAATTGGAAGAGGCCACGTCCAGCAAGTGGTCCTCTGGGTGCTGCTTGCCCATTCCCACTCATGTAATGGATTCCACTTTTAGCATCTTTCATTCTTCTCTGTCTCCATTGCTTTCACCCATGGGCCTGGGCTCTTCCCTGGCAACTGTGCAGGATAGTGAGCATTTTCTCCCACATTGATGCCCAAGTTGTCGTTCTTCTCTGTCCATCACTCTGGTCCCAGGATCCTGGCTCCATATTCTTTTTTGTGAGTGTGGCTGTTCAAACACTTCTTCTTTGTTCTTTTCCCTTCTTTAGTAGATAATAGGAAATGGTCATTTTATTCCTTATTTTTTTCTGTATTGCTCATTTCAATAATAAATGAGTTGATTTTATAAGTTGATAATAAAAATAAAGGAAAATTAAAATGCTGAATAAATGTTATTCCTTTTTCTATTTATTTTTGCATATATATGTGTGTGTATGTATATATATTTATATTAAATTTCATATGAAGTTAATATAATAAAATAAATTTATATATATATACTTATATAAAAATTTGCTCAGAAATAAATTTTTATATATATAAATTTTTACATAGATTATAGTCTTGTATTCCCCTCATCCCTGGTTCCCATTTCCTTGAGGGCCCCTGTCAATAGGGTCCTTGGTGTTCACTGTGAGGGTTAGTTTCTGTACCTCAGGATATTTCTGCCTACCCTATAGCCTAATAATCTTCCTGCTCCCTCTTCTGCCACAATGCCTGAGCCTTGAGTGTGTTTGCAGTTTATTTTTAGTGTTGAGTTCTCTGTAGACTGTGTTTCTGTTAACATGTTTCAGTTCACTTCTGAAGACACTCTCATTCTTATCACCAGTGCACAACATCTGGTCATGGGTGTGGTTTGCTCAATGAGATAAAGTTACTTCTTAAGATTTCTGTCAGAATATGAATACATTTACTTTAGGCAAGGATTTTGTATTTTTTGAAAAATATTTATTTGCAAGGGGGGAGAGAAAGAGAATGAAAGAAATAAAAGAATAAGAATGAATGCCCATGCCAGGGTCTCTTGCCACTGCAAATGAACTCTAGACACATGTGCTACTTTTCTGTCTGGCTTTACATGGGTACTGAGAACCAAACCTGGGCCATCAGGCTTTGCAAGCAAGTGCTTTTAATCACTTCACCATTTCTGCATCATTTTTATTCATTTTTAGTGTATTTATAGCATGCTAACCTTCTGTCTTTCTTAGCTGTGTAAGTGCTCAATACTTGTTGGTATTACAACTTTAATTGGACTATTAATTGGTAATAAAGTACACATATCTTAAGTGCAGTAATATATATTAGCCTTCCAGTTTACCATGTTTTGGTACATGTATGCACCTATGAAATTACCATCTCATTCAAGTTTATGTGCCCTTTACTTCAAGAAGTTTCCATGCATTCCTTAGAAGTTCACCCACCACCCCCATCTGTCCCCATCTATGCACAGATCTACTTTCTGTAGCTGTAATTTTTTTTTTTTTTTTGAGGTAGGGTTTCACTCTAGCCCTGGAATTCATCATGTAGTTCTCAGGGTGGCCTCGAACTCACAACAATCCTCCCACCTCTGCCTCCCAAGAGCTGGGAATTAAAGGTGTGTGCCACCATGCCCAACACTATAATTCTTTTTAAAATATTTATTTATTTATTTATTTGAGGGCGGGAGGGAGAGAGAAAGAAAGGCAGATGATAGAGAGAGAAAAGCAGGTGATAGAGAAGGAGAGAATGAGATTGGGTGCACCAGGGCCTCCTATTACTGCAAATGAACTCCAAAGTCATACATCACATTGCGCATCTGGATTTACATGGGTACGGGGGAATTGAATCCAGGCCATCAGGCTTTGCAAGCAAGTGCCTTTAACTGTTGAGCCCTATCTTCAGCCCCGTGAATTCTCCTGTCATTATTTGTTGTCCTCATTTTGTGCTTGTGCATTTGATTTTCTTTTTATGTGCTGTGCAGGATCCTCTAGTTATCCACATTGCAACCTACCTGTGTGCTTGGCCGTGTTTCTGGGAACATTTTGTTGCATACAGATTTTTGTACAAGAAGAGAGATCTTTCTTTCCAGCTAGCTGCATGTGCAAATTTGATGACTCTACTGTAGGTTCTTACCGTCCACTAAGAAGTATAAGGGCTGTAGTACCATAGGAAATTACTTAACACACACAGGGTTCATTCAAGCCCTAACACAAAAAAGTAGTTATTTGGATGGCTTCTCATTATATAGTATGAAGTTTGTTTGTTTGTTTTTCCTCTAGGTATCATTCACTCAATCATTAGAATGAAACATTTAGTCAGGAATGAACATATTTTTTTTGCATGTGTGTGTATAGATGTGTGATGTGATAAGGCATATAAATGTGTGTGCACATGTATGCCCTTCAAGTCAGCATATGTGGAGACCAGAAGAGAATGCTGGGTGTTTTGTGACTCCCTTGCATGTTTTCTTGAGGAGTATCTTACTGAACCTGGAGCTATGTTTGTTGTTGTTGTTGGAAGCAGACTCTTACTTCCAGTCCAGGCTGACATAGAACTTACTCTAGCTCCAGGCTGGTCTTGAACTCGTGACAATACTTCTACTTCAGCCTTCCCAGTACTGGGATTAAAGAAGTGTACCGCCTCTCCAGGCCTTTGAAATATTTTAGAAATATTTTGTCTTATTTATTTGCAAGCAAAGAGAGATAGAAGAGAGGCAGACAGAGAATGGGCATGCCAGGGCCTGCAGCCTCTATAAACAGACTCCTGATGAACGCACCACTTTGTGCATCTGGCTTTCTGTGGGTACTAGGGAATCGAACTCCAGTTGTTGGGCTTTGCAGGGAAGTGCCTTACCATTGAGCCATCTCTCAAGCTCCAGTTATTGTTTTTTAAATCAGACTCTCTAGAAAGGTCCAGCAATTCTCTGGTCTCTGTTCTTCACAGGACTGCAGTTATACTGGCGTGTGGCCACAGCCTGCTATTTATGTGAGTGATGGTGAATCAAACTCAGGGCAAGTCAGAGCTTCATGTTTGCATGGCAGGTACTCTTACTCTGAGCCAGCTTCACGGCTCATTTTAAGTCTTACTGAAGCTTGTGGATGCTGGTGTGGGCCGATAGGACTTGCCCTGAATGTGCTTTTTGCTGTGTGAAGCTGGTGGGCTAGTATACCCCAGCTCTACCTGGTTCAGTTCCTGCACTTCAGGTGTTCTGTTGAGTACAATGAGCAGGGGGGAGGGAGAGAGAGGAAGAGGAGGAGGAGGAGGAGGGAGAGGGAGGGAGGGAGGGAATATGCATGCATGCATTTGTGCCTTTGTCCTTGGGTACCTGCAAAGCTTGAGTGTGAAGTGCTGAGCAAAAGCCGGCTCTGGGCTGTGTCTCATGTAGATGGGCTCTTGAGTTTATTCTATCCTGTCGCTGTACAGCCTTTTTATGGTGTCAAAGACAAACTTGTCATCCCTTATGTGTTTCTTCTGAAATTAATAGTGGCAGTGGCATGT
The DNA here is from genome assembly GCF_020740685.1 of Jaculus jaculus. NCBI lineage: Eukaryota > Metazoa > Chordata > Mammalia > Rodentia > Dipodidae > Jaculus > Jaculus jaculus. The sequence continues at coordinate 40,136,995 of NC_059103.1, forward strand.
AAGATTTAGCTTTTCAAGGTGTCTGAAATTATTTTCAGTGAAAAAAAAACTAATAGGATGTGAAACTCAGCAGGATGAAACAGCAATTCTACTTATATCATAGCAATGCCTCTCATACTGTGTTAACCACTCTTTTTTTCTCAACTGCATATTATTTTCACATTTATATCCCAGAAGACAGAGCAACTGCGAAACCTCATGTGCCACTAAGCCTGAGTTCAGTGGCAGAGGAGCTGCATGAAGCAGGTGGATGAGAGTTTCGGATCTGAGGACCAAAATACCATCTGGGTTCTCAAAGTCCGGAGCTTTGTGGTGGAAAACTCCACAGATTCACACCATGTGGTTGTCAGGCTCTGCCTCTGTCATTAGAGTTCATGTGTTGTGTCTAACTCATGAAACAGCATGAAATGAGTTGATAAATGAAAGTGCTTAGTGTGACTTCCAGCGCAGGGTGTTCAATGGCTATGAGACCTGGTGGTGGTATTGATACTGATAAGTATGATGTGGCGTAAGTCATTGTGATATTATAGTTGGGTAGGATTCCTGTTACTGGACACCCTCACAGAACATGTTACTTTCTCCCCAGTGAATGAAGAGCTCAAGGGTAGCCAGATTTTGTGTTTATATATACATATACGTACATACATACTCAGTGAAGTTCTTTTGGACTTCCTCATAAGCTTGTGTTTGGCACAGCTTTTGGGGATAAAACAGACAATTCCAAGAATTTTGTTTGCTTGTTTTTTTTTTTTCTTTTTCCTTCCCTTTCCTTCTTTCTTTCTTTTTTGAGACAGTCTTTCTATGTAGCCAAGGCTGGCCTCAAACTCACTTCAGTCTTCCTGCCCCAGCCTCCAAAGTGCTAAGATTACAGGCCTATACCACCATACCTGCCCCTACAAGTGTCTTTGTAGCAGCATCCAAATGTGGGCAGTACCAACTTTGGGTAATTCCATGCCAAGCTTAAGCCAAGGGAAAAGAGTACCACACACTACAGGAGCAACGTGACTACCCATGTGTTGTAGATGTTGCTTGGTCATCTGAAACCACTGACTAATCCCATGGTGAAAGCAGAGACAGCTTTCCACAGGTGGCCAGCAGAGATGGGTGCCTGCCAGAGCAAGGCAGTTGGCCAGAGCAGTAGTTTTCAAACCACTGGGATGTGATCATGTGAAGAAAATTTATTAAAAGTTTGTTTTTAAAAACCCTTTTAGATGTGAGATATCAACTGAACATTTTATAGTATGTGTAATAGCATGGCATGTGTCACAGTCAGCTCCATGTTACTGCGATGAACCTCCAAGCAAGACACAGTTTATGGGAGGAATGGGATTTATTTCAGGTTTTACAGGTCCAGGGGAAGTTCCATGGTAGCAGAAGAGAATGGCCCCTTTCACAGATCCAAGCAGAGAGAGTGGGGGAACCCACCACCCGCACCCCACACACAAGGAAGCACAACAAGGAACCAGCCCCAGAGCTCTGGCTGCTCTCTGCATACTTTGGACTAGAAATCAGATCTGCCCCGTGATACCTCCTCCAGCCAGGTGGCTGGAGCTAGGCTTGAAACAACAACAACAACAAAGCACCTGAGTCTAGTGGGGGAACATTCAACTTACCACAATAGGGCAGAAATAATTTATGTATTTTAGGGCAGGCATGCTCATGATTTTCTTTATTAACAAGCACATGCTTAAGTGGAAGAGGTCACTACAGCTTTCTGGGTAAAGCCACATAGGCAGCAATCTTTGTAAGCTACTTAAGGTTCATTAGCCACCTGCCACGGCTCTTGACAGTGCTCTCTGTATGGTGGGATGAAGATGAGAGGAGGGTGACTTGGCCATCTCCATGATATAATTAAGAATGTATGACCAATATCTCTCTATTAGCATCTACTTTCTAGGCTGGGCTACAGAGTGCTTTTTAAATAGATCTTCAGTTGTAATAGATATACAACTTTGTACAGTATTTGAGCTTTTTAAAAAAAATGAAAGAAAGCTGTCTTGGGAGGTCTTTTGTCATGGAAGTAGAATTAATTCTCAGGGCGTGACAAGGTCTGGCTTGCTGAGGGTAGAGTAAGCAAAGTTTCCCTGACTAGCTATATATACATTCTCTGAGGAGCCCTTTTCCCCAGTACTGACTCAGAACTTTGGGTGTAGAATCAAATTACCAGCATTTTCCAAAAAAGGTTCATGAGTAATACTGTGTGGAACAAGCCTTGTGGCTAGTGTTTTGGAAACCTGGAATAGACGAGCATCTGTGAGTCCAGAGTCTCAGAGTCTCAGAGCTGGTGTTCATAAAAGCAATCTGAACTTGGGTTTTGTTAGTCTTTCTAGTCCACCAGCTCTGCTGGTTGCTATTGACATGTCAGAATGAAATCAGGATCTGAGGATGCGTTTTGGTCAAGAAAAGAAGCTACAGTTTTGAAACCTGCTAGGTGAAGGATCTTCCAGTTTTAGCAAGTGCCTTGCCTCTTCTGTAGTCATTCTCAATTCTGGCTGTGCATGAGAGTCTCCTGGGAAGACATTAAACTCCCAAGGCCCAGGCTTCACCCAAAGACTGTGTCAAGGCTTAGCTGTGGATATTTGTTAAGGATTTGCCGGTGCTCTCATGGCAGGGTTGATGGTGGTATTAACATCACCCATGTATCCCAGGGAATCCACTGACTCTCGATCAGCAGCAGAGACTTGAAGGGTGAGAGAATTCTGTGAATGAGCAACGGAGCAAGAAGAGCAGGAAGGTCAACATGATGTGGCATCATGAGGAGAGAGTCCGTGTGTATGTCCTCTTGGACCTCATTGGACAGGCTTAAAAGCAAAGACCTTTTATGCCTATCTGGCTTCCACTCTGCTTTAGATCAATGATATTGGAAGCCTTAGGACTACAGCCAAAAGATGACAGAAATTAATTTGGTCCTCCATATTCCCAGAACTAGAGAATAAAATGCTTCATGATCAATGACTTGCTTTTAAAAAGATGTCCTTTTTGCTTAAAAAAGGAATTAACTTTTTAATGAAGAGCAAATACCATGAATGCTTAGACTTAAGGAATATCATTTTAGAAAATGCAGTAGTAGAAAGGACAGGGAAAAACTTGAGCACCCAGTGATTGTTCTGACTAGTCACCCTTACTAGCTAAGAGTAGGTGCACCATTAACCTTGTATTCCCGAGGGGTTCTTGAAGGCATGCTAATGAAGGAGTGTGAACTATTCAGAGCTTTCCTGGCTGCATTTAGCTGACACGGGTGGTTCTGATCTTCAGTTCGGGTGTTGAGGATCAATATATACTCACTTCAGCTTGTTGCTCTTCCCCACCAGGACTTCGAATTCCTAAAGTGCTTCTCCATTTTTCACTGTGTGTATTGATCTGTCATAATTACCTGACCATGCAGACTCTCACTCAGCAATCCTAGGCAGAGATTTTTCTTCCCATTTGTGTGGGGTTTTCATTTCTACAATCTTGTTCATATTACTTTCTTATATTTATAGATTCCCTTACATTTTCTTTTGCAGGGTTTATGTTGATATAGTGCATCAAGTGATTAGTATTTCTTTTTTAATTTTAATTTAATTTAATTTTACTTTATTTGATAGAGACGGGGGGGGGGCGGAGAGAAAGAGAGAGAGAGAATGGGTGCACCAGGGCCTCCAGCCACTGCAGACAAACTCCAGACACATGTGCCCCCTTGTGCAACTGGCTGACATGGGTCTTAGTGAATTGAACCTGGGTCCTTTGGCTTTGTGGGCAAACACCTTAACCACTAAACCATCCTTCCAGCCATGATTAGTATTTCTTATCCTGGACTTGAGAGGCTCTTCAGGTGAAATGCTGTAGGAAAAAGGTTCATTTTATTTCTCTTTCTTGCTTGCTTTTTTTTTTTTTTTTTTTTTTTTTTTTTTTTGTTATTTTTCACAGTAGAGTCTCACTCTAGCCCAGGCAGACCTGGAATTCACTATGTAGTTTCAAGGTGGCCTAAAACTCATGGCAATCCTCCTATACCTGCCTCCTGAATGCTGGGATTAAAGGCATGTGCCACAATGCCTGGCTAGAAAGGTTCATTTTCCAGTGTGGCACTCAGTGTGGGGGAGAAACTTGTGTTTCTTGAGGTAGTCATTCTGCTGTGTGGGCTCTCTCAGAGGTTGAGTATCTGCCTCATCATTATTTACTTCCACCCTAGTGTCTTCTGCTTTTCTGGACCAGCTGCTGACCAGACGATTCTGGGAAATGACATCTAGCCTTGTCTTCACCAAGCCAAGCTCTTCCTGATCTCACCCCCACTCATGATTTGCTGATTTATCATTCTGATAGACTTCTGGGATGTGTGTTCCAGTTTCTTTCATTATCCTATACCAAGTGGCTTCTATACTTGAGCCAGAATTCCAGCTCTAATCTGATTAGAGCAGAAGATCCTGGCTGGGTTCATTTTCCTGGAATCTAGATACTTTGGAGTTTCATTCATAGAGACTTGCTGATAATTTCTTGTTATGATGGTTGCTAATAAACCAAGTAAAACACTCTAGTGGTTCTTTCTATTCACGCCATCATATTAGTTTGGCAAGGTACCATTGTAAGGATGTTGTAGTCCTACCATGTTTATAGAACATGCCCAGATTGCATAGTTAAGTAGCCATGTCCTCTCTACTGTTCAGGTTTTCTGGTCTTCTGGAGCTCTTTCTTCTGTACAGACTTGAGCTGATGGTGCTGTATTCTTAGAAATAATGAATTGTCTTGAATGTTACAGTGATAAATTGCCAAGATGGCTTTTTATGACCTTGCAGAACTCCTTGTTGGAAAATGTGTAAGAATAGAATAGATGGTTTACTCTTGAGGAAGAAGGCTGGAAGACCCTGTTCAACTCTGACAAACCAGTTCTGTCCTGTCAACCCCTAGCCCCATCCTATGAACTTATTCCTTGCTGCCTCCAGTAATCCATGTCCGCTGTCAGGCATGAACTATGGGATATCAAAGCCATACTTGGGCTTCCCCGTGAAGGTTGTAAAAGGGAGTATAGTTAGGGTGACTGGACACCTCAAAGTAAGAAAAAGGCAGGAAAGTCTGTACTTGTTAGAAATCAAAGATGATCTGATTTTGTATCTCTTGTCTAGTTCCCTAGACCTGATTTTTCACAAATGACCAGGGCTTCTTCTGGGAGGGAGGTCTTTCATAGGATTTGACATTGTGGTCAGTCAAGTTCAGGCCCTGGAACAAGTCAGGGCTATCCCCTTCTGGAGACAGTCCCTAGCCTTAACCAGCCAGCTGTCCCTTTGGTTCACCTGAGCTGGAGGACAGCCCACCACTATAGGGTTATAAATACCTTTGCAAGAGGAGGGCAGGCTCTCTGACCACTTGGGAACTTCCAGCTGTGGCTGAGCTTTTCTCTCAGCTGGGCCAGCAGGGAGAGCCCCCAAGACCTTACTCTCCACATGGGCTCCTTTACCCCCTCCAGCTCCCCACATGGCAAGAGCTCCCTGAAGTTTTCCTCTCTTTTCTTTCCAGGCCCTCCATGTGGGATCTCTAGACACATGGGTGCTTTTCCTTGGCTCTGTACTGCCCTCAATAAATATTACAATTTAATAATTATCCTTCTCAGTCTTTCTTATTCAATTCTTTGATTAAAATTAGAAATGAACCTAGGGTTTGGAGTTTGAGGACTTTCTTGGACCCCAAGCACCCCATTATAGTAATGTTCTGCTTTAGTCTTGTAGATTTCTCTAAACCTGTTCTACAACTTGGAAATGAGGGCAAAGGGCTCAAAGAGTGAGTAACAGTGTAGGTCTAAGTTCCTTTATGTTCCTGCTCTGGTCTCTTCTGGCTCCCCTCAGCAGATAGGACTTGTATTGTGTCAGGCCCTAGATGCTTTCTGACCATCATTGTATCAGAAATGCATACTTAGCACATGGTACCCTAGTGGAAATTCAACAGACTTTTAAACATACCTTTCATGGCAACAGCAGGCAGAATTTCACAACAGTTATTCTAGCAACCAAAAAATTTTTTGAATACAGGCTTTCACACTACCCTCGATTGCCTACCAAAACTACCACATCGTTCACTTGCAGGACATAAAGAAATCAGTGTAGAACTGAGCTGGAAACTTGTTCTCTGGTGGCAGAAGGCTCTATGCAGACTTCTGAGGGAAAAAAAGTCATCAACAGTCTTACTTAGCTATATACTCAGCTGTGTTCTTTACCACTCATCCACCCACCAGGCAAGATGTGACCATTGGTACAGCTGTGGCATGACTTATATGTAGGTAGCCAGCCACTTTCTGATTACATTTGGAGGCCTGCTCCACAGGAGAGAATGCATGTCTGATACTATAGACTTGGTCATACTTGTGGCTATGGAGGTCTTGGACCCTAGGAGAAGAAGCTACTACTGTTGTTATGCTAAATGGGCATGTGGGGATTTGAGTTTATATTCATAGGTTTGTGTAACTCTCAGCTTTGGTCAGAAGTGCTTGTTGCAGTAGATAGTGGTTATTGCAGAGACTCATAACCTGTCAATCTGCTGAGAATAAGTAACTATTGAGTACACAGCCCTAAGTGGGCCATCTCTACCCCCCTCCCAAAGCTCAGGAACATCATAGAACAGGAGGTAGAAAGAATTTAAGAGCTGGCAAAGGAGGAGGAATATTGTAGAATGCTGTCTTCCAGACATGCATGGCCACTGAACCCGTGCACTCATTCACAGCAGCTACGATTACTTGCACAAGACCTGCACAAAATTTGGCCTGTCGGATATATTCTGTCATGGATAGGCATGGGTCTCAGGAGCCCCTCCCCTACCAGGAGGCATTGGCAGTTGCTGGGGGAAGAGGAGAGATTTTCTTTAGTGGTGTAGCTTGTGGTGAGTTGCCCCTGCTTTAGTAAATAACCCCTTATCCATGTTCATGTAAGCAATTTGAATTAAACTCATTGGTCACCCCGCCTCCTTAAGAGCCATGGTATGGTAGTAGAAGGGGAAATGAGTGAGAAGGGAAATTAGGTGAGAAGAGGAAGGGGATCACAGAATGAGAGGGGGATTGCAGAAGATGATGGACATGGTAAATATGATGAAAATATATGTATAAGAAATTGTCACAAATTATGTTGCTAATCTAAAGCTGTGCTTCCTGAGACTTGCCCTTCATCTTTGCCTTTGTGTTATAATTAATCTTCTGAGACAAATTAATGCCTTGATTTAGGAAGGAGAATGCCAAATAAAAGAGATGTTTGAGAGGAAAACATATTAATGAACTTCAGAAGGATTTCCTCCTTTGTTGGTATGCATGCTAAGGAGGAATTGCCCCATTATCCTAAGTGATATGTGAGTGCTATTTAAATGCTGTTGGAACATGGTCTCACCTTTATAGGTTTGGCAGTAGAACCACAGAGAAGTTACCCATCTTGCCCAAGGCTCCTGACTGGTGGTTGGCAGGGATGCTGTGAACCTGGGTGCTATGACTCCAACCTCTGTGCTGTTAACCAGTTGGGCACAGACCTGTGTTTCTGGCTTGGGAAACTGGGTAGATGGAAATTCTCTCTGTTGGGACCAGGAAAGTGGGGGAGGGTGCCAGAAGACGCCTTCAGGGAAGGACACATGAGGTTGCCTAACCCGTCATCCGAGCAGAGCTGTCTTATAGCCGAATGTACAGTGCAGTTCAGCGCGGTCTTGGCCTATAGATGGTACCTGATCTTATGGATTGATGATGTCAAGGAAGGAGATGGAGTTGGGAGGAAGAGGGTACCATCCAAATTTAACACTGAGGATCGTTTGAAAATCTGCTAGAGAAGGATGAATCTACAAAGAAGTCTGAGCCAGGGATGGAATCTCAACTGGGCTGATGCCCATTTGAAATGTGGGGAAGATGTTTTGTCTGACATGCAGGGGCTGGAGCATTGATGGGCACCAGTCTGGAGTCCACAGCAAGCTGCAGTGTGTGGGTCAGGCCTGAGGGTATGAGGACCATCTGGTAGCACTGGGGCGTGATCTTTAGCTTTCTTTATAACTCTCACTTTTGCCCTGTCCTTTATTTCTGCCTTCCTTTCTCTGCCTTCCCTCACCACTATTGTCCATTACTGTGGGAAAGCAGAAGGACAGTTTGTAGAGTACTGAGAAGGAGAGGCTGGAGGACTGGGTCAGTCACCAGCTCAGGAGCTGCAGGACTGTGGGTGGACCCAGTTCTCCTGCTTCCTGCTGTCCTCTGTCGCTTCCATGTGTATCTGTGGCTCGACCCTGGACAACAGGGGTTTCTAGCCATCCTCTCCACAGGGAGCTGAGGATATACTGGCCAGTCTGCTGGGATGCCAAGTGTGAGCCAGCATGCTTGCCAACAATGACTGCCTAGCGAATGTCACAATGCAGGTGACTCTGACCTCTTGGCATGCACCTGCATGTTCTCATATATGAACTGGAATGCAGAGGCAGTGATGGGGTTTGGATAGGTACAGCCCTCACTCTTCCCTGCCCACTCTATATCTGGCTAGTGGGTTTGAGCCACTGAATACCTGGATATTATTACCTAGTTTGGAATTCTCATGGAAAACAAGTAGCTGTGTCACACCAGTTTGATTCTGCTGTGTAAAAATATCCATCTTCCTGGCCCGTTATTTTGTTAGGGTGTTACCTGTCCTATCAACTCTGAGTCAAAGACTTTAAAAATATATTGGTATTTATTTATTTATGGCAGAGAGGGAAGGAGAGAATGGGTATGCCAGGGCCTCTAGCCACTGCAAATGAATTCCAGACGCATGCATCACCTTGTGCATCTGGCTTACATGTGTTCTAGGGAACTGAACTTGGGTCATTTGACTTTGCAGGCAAATGCCTTAATTGCTAAGCCATCTCTCCAGTCCAGAGACTTTTAAAATATGCATATTTTCTGAGAGGAAATATCATTTATTTCACACCTCTATAATGTGACTAAGGTCTGTTGCCTCAGATTTCTGGCCTTACTGCTTGAGTCACTGCTGCAGCTTCTGAGTCGGCCCTGGCCTTGTGTGATAACTTGGAGTTGCTCCATAGCTGCTTGTTAATAGCAAAGGTGAAAAGCGTTGCAAATGTAATCCAGGGTTGTTTTGGTTGGGGTCCAGTGTGAGTGTGTGTGCATGTGCACGCACACCTGCGTGCTTCATTTGCTGTCTTGTTTCCAAAGTGGAGAATAAATGACTGGATCATAATCTGTTTGCACATATGCTTTCTTCAGACAGGCTAGTTCAGTCATGCAAACGTGGCCATCTTACAGACTGGGGCATAGATCTTCATCGGAGCCAGTCAAGGAGAATTACCTCTTGAATTAGTTTGGTGGAGCTTCCTCCTTCCCTCCTAGTCTTAGTGATTCTTAAACACTACTAATTCAATCCACTATATAGTGCCTGAAAAGTAGTCACTGAGGGGCTAGGGAGGTGGTCCAGCTGTTGAAGGCGCTTGCTTGAAAAATAGTCATTAAATTAGCTGCCCATGAAAGCAAATGTTGTCATGCCATATTGCCAGGCCAGTGTCCTTCGTAAGCAGCAGTGTGACGTGACAGTGCAGGAGCCAGCTGTCCCTTAACCAGCTGTGCGACCTCAAGGCCTGTGTGTTCTCATTCTCCTATTTGTAACATGAGGGTGTTAATTTTTTTTTTTATTTCTATGATTGGTCAGAAACTATTGCTGTAAGAGAATACCAGACACTTGGATGGACCTACTTCTGGACCTACCATGTTAGTCCATTCATTGTGATATTCTAAAGTTTTCAGACTTCTTCAGACAAATTCTATTGTCAATTATGTAGCCTGAAAATGAACACAGCGTCAAATTGTTCTTAATAAACTTTAAAAAGAGGTAGAGAATTTGCACAAAATATACCTTCAGTAAAAAGTTATACATAGAATACAGTCAGAAGAATGTCCAGAGTGTTTTATGAAATAACCCGGATCATCCTTGCCCTTAAAACAGACACTTTTGAGGTCATGTCTAAGAAACAGAAACAAAACAGCTGCATAAATATTGAAATCTGAAAATATCAAAATTTATAAAGGCAGGGCTGGAGAGATGGCTTAGTGGTTAAGGCATTTGCCTGTGAAGCCTAAGAACCCAGGTTCGATTCCCTAGTACCCACATAAGCCAGATATACAAGGTGGCAAGTGTCTGGAGTTTGTTTGCAGTGGCTAAAGGCCCTGGTGTGCCCATTTTCTTTCTTTCTCCCCCTCTCTCTCTCAAAATAAATAAATAAATAATTTTAAACTTGTTAAAAAATTCTAAAGGCTGTTAATTTAAAATTGCATGTGAGGGCTAGAGAGATGGCTTCGTGGTTAAGGTGCTTGCCTACAAAGCCTAAGGACCCAGGTTTGATTATCCAGGTTCCATGTAAGCCAGATGCATGTGGCTGCACTTGCATCTGAAGTTTTTTTTCAGTGGCTAGAGGCCCTGGCATACCCATTCTCTCTCAGTCTCATATTATCTCTCTCTCTCTCTCCCCCTCTCCTTCTCCTGCTCTCTTCCTCCCTCCAGCTCTCCCTCTTCCCTCTCTCTATCTCTAATAAATAAAAATAAATATTTTGAAAAAATAATTCCATGTGAATTGGCATTTCTAGTCAAGAAAGTTAAATCTATATAGCAATAAGTGTCAATATTTTAAATGTTTTATTTGCTAAATGTTTTAAAAAATGTTTTATTTTTATTTATTTATTTGAGAGAAAAGGGGGTGGGGAGAATGGACACACCAGGGCCTCCAGCCACTGCAAACGAACTCCAGACACATGTGTCACCTTGTATACCTGGCTTATGTGGGTCCTGGGAAATTGAACTTGGGTCCTTTGGCTTTGCAAGCAAGCACCTTAACTGCTAAGCCATTTCTTCAGCCCCCATATTTTCTAAATGTTTTATTTCTAGTACTGTTCTGTTTGTCAGATAAAATGCCTTGGAGTTTGAGTTCTGTTAAATCATGGCGACTTTAAAAATAGGTTTTGGTTTTTTTTTTCTGTTTAGTAATGTAGAAATCAAAATTACTCCTGAATATTATGCTGTGTCTAATTTTTTAGATTTGTTAAATATTTCTACTTTTGTTGAGTATGTGTCCATGCATATGCATGGAAGTCAGAGGATAACCTCAGGTGTCTGCTTGCCTTCCACCTTGTTTGAGGTTAAGGTTCCTCACTGTTCACTGTTGCATTCCCCAGGCCAGCAAACGCATGAACTTCCTGGGGTTCTCCTGTCCTCTCCTCCCGTCTCTCAGCATGTGCTCCAGGATTACAGATGCCTGCTATAGCATCCAGCTTAATGTGTTCTGGGGATCTGAACTCGGGTACCCATGCTTGTATGTCAAGTGCTTTATCCACTGAGCCATCTACCGAGCCCTCACATTGTGTTTTGACAGGATTTGATGTAAAAGTCCATTAGTGCCTGCAAACATTTAACCCAAGCAAAATAGAAACATCTGTCCATACCCCCCACAACACACAAACACACATAGCTTTATAGTGGCCAAAGGTGGACATAAGCTAACTATCCAGCAACTGAAAACTGAATAAAGATATAATCAGTTCAAATCATTGCATTGTATTATGCAGATATTTATGACAGTTAAGTATTGATACACATTCTGTGATGGGGTAAACCTTGAAAACAACACTGAGAGAAATCAGTCAGTCACAAAAGGCTACATGATTTAATTTATGTAAAATGTCTGGAATAGGCAAATCTGTGGCTACAGAAGTAAATCAGAGTTAGGATATGGGGATTGTGGGCTGTGAGAAGCAACTGATTACATACACAGGGCTTCTTTTGAAGGTGGTAAGAATGTTCTAACGCTTTTTAGTGCTTGTTCAATCCTGAACATACTGAAAACCCGTGGATTCCAGAGTTTGAGGGAATAGCGTGGCATGTGCACTATATCTTAGGTAAGCTGTGATAGGGGCAAAGTGACATATTTGTAGACATTTGAAGAAAATGCAGAGGAAGGATGTTTCTTGGATGCTATCATTTGAGCCCAGGTCTGAGAAGGTGAAATTGAGATGCACACGATGAGACAGGAGCCACCAGATACTATCCGAAGCCTGTGTAGTTGAGAGAAGAAAGCCTCAATTTTAGTTTTGTTAGAGATGTGTCTGAGAGTTGGCAGCTTTTCTTGCCAGCCCAATGAATGATTGATTTGCTTTCCATTATTGGGTCTTTTCCAGCTCATTAAAGTGGACCTTTGAGGACCTGGATGTGTTTAGAGACCTTATGGATATAATCCATGTGTATCCTAGATGTGGAATATCGTACCAAAGAGACCAGTGAATAAAAGAGTGCTGCTGCTGAATAGCTGACACTGGCTGTGTGCTCTGAGCTCCACAGCTGGCAACAAAGCTTAAGGCTGACTGTGTCTGCTTAAACGCATCATTCTTAAGCGGGTGCCTCATAAAGCAGCCTCGACCGTGGTGAGATGTCGATGTGTTTGAAGAGCCCTGGCATAGTAGGAGGAAGCAATGCTGGATGTCTGTTTGGAGCTCTGAAAGTTGTGCTATCTGACCAGAGCACGGAGATTCGAACTAACAGCAGGTTCCGTGACTAGCGTTGGTGCTAGTTCTGCTTGAATGGCAGGTCAAAGTTACCCGGTCAGGTTGATTTTTCTCCTCCTTGTGCATCTCTGTGTCACTCCACCCTACCCTAGACCTCTGAAGTCTTCACAGCCTTGCCTGGCATTCTCTGCTGTCTCATAGTTCTGTGTGTCTTGCTGAGGACAGCTCTGTGCGTCAGTTTGTGCTCATGGAGTCCACAAGTCCCTGCTGAAAGTAGCCCTCTGGGTTTTGTCTGTGTCTTTGAGCATCTCTACTCAAGTGTGTAATATCTGTACAATTTTCACCCATATAAACCCTTATCATATCCTGTGCCATACGAGTTGGAGCCAGCCAAGGAAGTCCTTTGGCGAAGTCTTTCCCTGGGCCATAGTTAATCTCACCTTTTGCTCCTGTGCTGATGCCGGTGAAGTGACCAAAATCTGGAAGTGGAGAGGGATGGTGTGCTGAGGCCAGACATGAAGATGAGAAGAAGAATCCATAGAACAAGCAGCCAGCTTCCATGTAATCTGGATTTTAGTCAAGACATGGTTCCCTTCTTGGGCTCTGTGCTACTTGGTATAATAAAAGTGTATAGACAAGTAGACACCGCTGCTTTTGGTCCCCAAGTTCTGCGTTCTCCGGGAAGCCTGAGTTGCTTCAGCGTACCTCAAGCCTTCATGGGAAGGAGGTGGAAATGCTCTTACTCTGCTGCTTATTGATAGAACATGGAGACTCTTGACTCTCTGATCATTTACTTTGACCCCAGAAGGGTGAGAATCCTTATTCCACATAAGATCTAGTATCATTAGAACCATAGTTCTCACACCCTTAATCTAGGCACTTGGATCTATTAGCTTCATTGCTCCTTCGAAAGTACTGAAAAATTAAGCTTCAAGCACTGACTTTGGTCTGAGTCTTCCTGTTTCTCTTGGCATGTTTTTTTTTTTCTTAAAAGTTTTACAACCCTACTTATTGAAACACCTTTTGTCTGCCTCCAGAATACTTTTCCTGGATGGGCTGCTGGGTCATAGGTTAGATTCCCTGTGTAATTGGTTTCCCCATGTTGCACATGGATACCTGACTGGAAGTAGTGGTCTGTACATAGGCATCGCTGAAAAGGAAACAGTTTTTACTATTGAATAAAGCCTGTACTAACATCAGTATAATAATTTTAGTGATATCCATAATCATTGTGCTGCATTATAACTTAGCTACAGATATTACATACAATTAGTAGTACTTTCCCATAACAGAGCTGTATTTTGAGTTCTCGTTTTGTACCTGCAGTATCTATTGAATTATTGTGAAATACTTGAGTGCCTGCTGTGCACCAGGCTGTGGTAGTTTGCCCACAGTGTTCTTTTTTGCTGTGTCCCATGTAAACCATTGCATGTGTGCTAAGTGGGCCTTTCAACTCCTGACACCACCTGGTGCCAACCTTGTCCTCCCCAGTCCTTAGTGTCTCAAAGATTCCTGTGTTTGAAGAAAGTTCTTGGTCCATGAGACTGGGACCACTTGGTTTTAGGGGGTAAATTTAGAAAACTTAATCTTGAATGAATATGTGGCACATTTATACAACTCAACAGTAAAGGAAAATGAAATTTTCAGGAAGATGGATGGAACCTTTGAAGTAAAATGTATGTGAGCACTGTAGCAGCTGGATGGGGAGACCCATGAATACCGATCCCCTTGAGCTAGTCTCCTACCCTATCGAGTTGATACCCAAAATAACCAAGGCAGATTCAACTTCAGGCTGGGATTACAGGTATGTGCTATCATGCTTGGCTGTGTTAGATTTCCCAGACTTCCAAATTGACAAGATACTTTGCAGTTCTAAGTGTATGAGAGTAACAATGTAAATCCAGTTAATGAGGAAAGGGCTTTGATTTTCTAGGTGATTTATCATATGTTTTTAACTGGAGCTTGGAGTTAAAAGTGATGGGTTGGGCTGGAGAGATGGCTTAGGAGTGAAGGCATTTGCCTTCAAAGCCAAAAGGACTTCAGTTCAATTCCTCAAGACCGACATAAGCCAGATGAACAAGGGGCACATGTGTCTGGAGTTCATTTGCAGTGGCTAGAGACCCTGGTATGCCCATTCTCTCTCTGTCTCCCCCTCCCTTTGCTTGCAAATAAATAAATAATTTTTTAAATAAAATTGAAGGGTCCTATCATCTGCAGCTAGGAAGAGCAGTTAGTACACTCACAAGTTAAAAAAAGTTTAGTCTCTTCAAGTCAATCTTTAGGTTGTATTTACATTGTATATAGGCTAATACTGACCACAAGTGAAGTTACAAGGTATGTGAATTGTAACAAGTGCCTGTCAAAGCTCATGAGTCTAGTGGTGGTTCTTGACTCCAGCCAAACAAGAGTCACTTGTTAATTTGGAAAATTAATATCCAGATCTCATTCCAGAAACTGTGGTCTGGTGTAATCACTATGGTGATGGCAGTGTGTAGCCACGCTGGAGAGCCTTCTACATGACAGATCTTCCTTGCAGTCAGAATGCTGCCAGAGACCATGACTTGCCTGATGTGATCCAAATGCTTTAAACATCACCTTTCCTCATGACCACTGCATACATTTTCCTTTATATAGCCTTCATTTCTCCCTGGCTGGTCTCTGGGAATGGGTCACAAAGGGTCCAAAATCTGAAGACATTCTGTATCCTTAGGCCATGGGCCTTGAGCAAGGGTGAGTTGAGCAGAGCCTGAACCCATTCAGCTGAGTCTTTGGAAATATTTCCCCAGCAACAGGGAGAAATGATGGATAGAAAGACAAATTATGCTGTGGCGGAGCACAGGAGAGAGAATGACGAGAAGGAATTAGAGGATACATTATAAAAATATCAAGACAGCAGGGAGGTGAGCAGCTCTATCATGGACATGTAGCCTTTGGTGCACCTTGCACTCTCCATATGCAGTTGTCCAGGGAACTGTGGTGCAGTTGATTCTCGGGAAGGCTGTGGGGTGGGGAGGTATCTGAATATGGATAACTTTTGAGTGGAAGTTGGATCCATGGGAGAAAATTAGCTCTATTATGAAGTTATCTGGACAAGTGAGGGTGATCCTGAAACTTGCCTTCAAGAAGACCCTGAGTTTAAAGGCTGAATGACTGAAGCAGTCAGTATTGAGACTGAAGCCATCTCTGAAAGAAATGGCATAGTCTCAATACTATTGGCAGCATGTCATGGCAACAGTAATGAGTTTGTGGTTTTGATGTGTTTCTTGGGTATGCTGGCTCCAAATTCCAGCTGGATAGTGGCCCAGGAAAGGTCCTTGAACTGCTCTTCACTGCAAACTCATTCCAGGACCAACGGGAACAGCTGCAAACATGTGTATCATAGTTCACCACTAGTTACTGTCAAAAACCAAAAACATTCTGTCAAGTGTAAAGTCACAGAAATCATGCCGACCCTGCTTCTTATGATGACCTAACTCCACGGGTCCGTGCACCTCAAAGTGTCCTTTAAAGAGCAGCAAATGGACTACAAGTACAGATTTAAAAATTAATTCAACAATATAAAGAACGGAATAGTAATATTCTTTATGTTAGCTGCAGTTGACATGGAATGCAACCCACTGCTCATCTACAGCCTGGTCTGGAAGGTAGGAGAAGCAGAGTCTACCAGGGGTCACTGCCCAGCCGTTCCTGCTCTAGAGGACTGGGACTCAATGTCCCCCTGCATTCCACCAGGGACAAGATGGGTTGGACGGAGCTCTCTGACGCTGTCACACCCGAGATGGAGACAGCCCTCTCAGTAACAGCACTGAAGCAGAAGAATGGATTCATTTTGCTGTTGCCTGTATCACTGTATCATGTTATACCTGGGAGGCTTGTAAATAGAGCTCCAAGGCTCCACGGGCCAGCGTGGAACAGTAGTAGAAATGATATTTGGATGGTAAATGCACTAAGTACATATTCCTTACACAGAAATCCATTTTTACCTTACTAAGCAGACATTTGGGGCTCTGACTGTGAAACACTGATTAAGCAGTTTTCAGTGCATATTTCTGATGTCTTTCTAAATGGTTTAGGCTGAGTTCTGAGCTGGGTCTGAGGGGAGGGGAAGGAGTGGCTGGGCAAGATGTCAGTCAGTGGTCAGTGGTCAGGGTGCTCAGAGACAGGCAGCTGCTGCCCTCAGCCCCTGGAAGCTGAATGCTTCAGGGTCCCTCACACAGCATCCTTACTTCAGATGTCTAGTACTCTCGGCCTGCCTGTTGTGATGGCAGGGAGCTTTGCATCTTTTGCGAGGTCAATCAGGGTCAGCATTTTCTCACATTAGCAATATCCTTTATGATTTAGCTCCTGATTTGGGGATGAAGCTCCTTAATGTTAAAATTATATAAACATATGGCCTTAGGCTTAAATCTGCCTCCCTGAAGTTTCTCATGTCCTCCAACTCACCTAATTTTACCTCGAACCTATCCTACCTCTGTCCCCAACTTCTCCCCTTCCTGATATTACCTACTTTCTCTCTGGTCTGAGGCTTTTGGACACTTCCCTCCCTATACATTAGGTTTTTGTTGCTGCTCTTGTTTTGCTTGTGTGTGTGTAGTGTGGTGTGTATCCAGTGACACGTCTGTGTGCTTTTGCTGTACTCCATAACTGGCCTGTGGTGAGAGTTGCTTGCCTGTAGCGGCCAGAGGAAAATGCTGGGTGTTCCTCTCTATCGCTCTCCCACCTGCTCTTGTTTTGAACCTGTGTCTCCTTTCACTGATTCAAGAGTCAAGTTTCTTGGTCTCTACTCCCCTGCAGGACTGGGGTTATAGATGCGCATGGCCACTGGCAGATGTTTTACATAGGATCTGAACTCAGGCAGTCTCAGCCCCCTCGGGTCCTGTGCAAGAAGAACGCTTAACCATGGAGCCATCTCTGAAGCCCCACAATAGGGCTTAATAACTTTATTAGTATGGATTTTTGATCTGTCTCACTTGTTTAATTGTGCTTGTTTGAATTAAACTATCAAACCAAATATATATAGCATTGCCATTTTGAAGTCACCATTGCCTTCAAGCTTCTTTGTGGCCCTTCCATCCTGCTTCCTCGTTACTGCCTCTGTCCACGGTGCTGACATCGACACCTGTGGAAGAGACTCTGCCTTTGCTTCCTGTTCTCTTGCAGAGTGCTTCCCCCCCCCCCCCCCCCCGCCTCGCCTGCCTTGCTGTGGTAGGTGCTCAGTGTCGGTGGTTCTGTTGACAACATAATTAGAGAGAAGATGGAGATACACAGGTCAGAAACAGTAGATTGATTATCCCTGTGATGAAGAGAACATGTTCTCCTGATACATCCAGAATTTCAGATGATTTGCTACTATGGGAGGAAGCAATAGAGCAGCTTGACAATAAGTCAGAGATGATGAGTCCTCACTGTGCCTTGGCAAGCCAGGCTATCTTTCCTTCCTGATTTGCAGTGATACTGCTTATGAGGAACCTAAGCAGGTGATGCTCCCTCCTCTTCACCCTCTCAGGGAAGTTCCAATTTATATCTTTCAGAGACTCTGGGTTCCATATCATCCCCTTCCTGCCATGGGTAAGCCATGAAAAGGCTGATTAAAGGATAGGAACCACCAGGTTTGATTTTGGCAGGCAAGAATTACACAGTTCTAGGGAGTTTTGCCACAACACTCGTCCTATGCCACTACCCACTAACAACCCAGGCTGCAAGCTCTCCTAGCAACACAGTCCATGTGCTGGCCTACCCATCGAACTTCTGTATAAGAGATAGGCTGTCATGAGATTTGGGTTCTAGAGAATGTCAGGGAGGTGAGTCGATCTTTTTGCATTAAATGCTGTGAGGTAGGGTGCTCAGGGAAGGGCTTCTGAAGATGGGATATTTCAGCTAAGGAGTTGATGGTGAGCCAGACATTGCTGAGGACCCCTCACTCATGTATCACTTGTCCTGGGGTTAGATTTGTTATAGTGAACTTTATAATTGCTGCTCAGTTTTATAAGAAGGGATGTGGTCATAAAGAGAAGTTGCAGCATATCCTGTGGAAAGTTCTGCAAGGAGATGGACGCCTGTGTTGGGGCTCAGTGTCCCAGTAGCTCAGGAACTCTGGGCACATTACTTGGACTTGATCAACCTGAACTTCTGTTCTTTAAATATTTTTATTATTGATTTGGAAAGAGAGTGAGAGTGAGAGAGAGAAATGGGCATACCAGGGCTTCCTGTCATTGCAGAAGAACTCCAGATGCATGCCTCACTCTGTGCATCTGGCTTTACATGTAGGTACTAGAGAACCCAGCAGGAGCCATCAGGCTTTGCAAGAAAGTGCCCTTAACAGCTGAGGCATTTCTCTAGCCCATTTCTCTTCTTTAAAGTGGAAGCCTGGCATCTAGTGACTTTATGAATTTTAAGCATGTGGTATGTGGCAAAGTTTTGTAAGCCATTCTAGCATAATGTAAACAATGCAGTAATTAAGTCAGCTATATGTAAGTTGCTATGAGGCAGAATGTGATTGAGTGTGAGGTGTGAAGAGCCGTGAGGTGATACGGGATTTGGGGGGATCAGTTTGAGACAGAGAAACTTCAGGCTGCTGCAGCACAAAGAAAATAAAGAACCCCTTTGTGGCTTGGGTGTAGTCTACACAGAGAACAGGGGCAGACTGTGCGGCTGGGAACAGAGGCTGGGCCCTGCAGGCCTTGAGCACAGTAGAGCATGGCTCTTACATAGAGGTAGGCCAGGCACCATGAGCAGGTAGAGCCAGTATTGGGGTTCAGGACATCACATGAGAAGGTGTAGTGAGGGAAGAGGCTGGAAAATGGTTGATAGAAGATGGCTGAGATGAAAGGGCAGAAAAGAGAGCAGATGGTTCTGGAGATGAACTGATGTGGACTCTAGGGGAAGGAGGAATCTGACATTCTTTTGGAGTAGGTGAAGAGAGGCTGGACACGCTATGTGGAAAATGCCCTGGGCAAGATGGGCTCCATGGGTGTGGATGTTGGTATCTGGAGCATTAGCAACTCAGAGTTGAAGCATGGTGCCTGCCCTTGGGGAACTCTCAGTTCAGTGATGAATATATGAGTTGATGGTGCTGACCTTAAAGCATTGTGTGAGAGAATGGAAGTGCTACAGGTCTCACACAAGTCTGGGCATTGGGACAGTTGGCTCCAAGTCACAGCCAAGATGGTTGCTAGTGAGTTAGATCCCTGGAGCATTCCCCAAGTTTCTCTGCCAGCTGTGAGGTGATGGGCACAGGGTTACCTTTTGGCTTTTGTAAGCATATTGCTAATTGGAGCACCAAGGTGACAAAATGACTGAGAGAAGCACAAACAAAACCTCATTTCAGCAGAGATTCTCAAAACAGAGCTCCCCTCTGGCTTCCTGTCTAGTGAGCAACACTCTCCTTTGGGTAGAGATGTACCAGGGCAGTGCCCAGCACCACTCTCCTTACCAGATGCCCCACCTGGAAAGTGGCTGCGGGGGGGGGGGCATTGAGTTTCTCATGAGCTTAATGTACTCATGAGTTGGAAACTTATAAAATGAATGGGGAGCTTAGAAACAGGTACCAAAGAAGAGGAGAGTCTGGTATGAGTTTGTTGTGGGGAGGCCATGTGTGTGCTGCTGTCAGCTTTGGCTAGCAGCTGCAGCATGGCTGAGCACCTTTTCCCAGAACCCCTAGGCCAAGGCCTTTCAAGACATTTCCTGGTTGTAGTAATGCATGGCTTCTGAAAACAGCTAGGACCTCAACAACTTGCGGGACCCAGCATTTACTGGCCATGATTTGGGTCTCTAAAGGGAATTTCACTTGGGACTAAGTTTCCCCCTATCTCTATCTCCTGTTAAGATTTTAGTCATACATATTGCATATAATATATAATCCATCTTTTCCTTCAAACTGTAGTGGTGATTCATAGTAAAGCTTGCTGTAGTGGTGCTCTGTAAGTGATGGGGATGAGGCCTCATTTGCATTTACATAAAGTAATTTAATTGTAGTTTGTGTATTTATAAGCATTTTCTATAATGGGTTAGGCAGTAAAAACTTTAGGCTTTGTTGAACAAATGCTGAATTCTGTATAAGTAGGTGTTGGCTTGTTCCAATAAAACTTTATAGAAACCACACACAAAAAAAGATTTTAGTCATAGAATTATTGAATGTCAGAGAGTGTTCCATGGGGAGTCTGTGTTACAGCTCTCCACTTCAGAGATGAAGGGCTAGTGAGCCAGAGAAAGGAAGTGACCCAAAGTCATACAGCAAGCAAAGCAGCCACACAGTCTGACATTGGTGCCAGATAAAATATGACAGTGTGTGAAAAGAGGTACAGAACAAACAATATGAAATGCTCTGAAGAGATAGAGAAATTGTTATCATCTGGGATGGACAGTGTAGGGAGTCAGGACAGACTTGCCTGGCACTGGACATGAGCTGGACTTGAGTTGAAGCAGCTTCAAGTAGAGGGGGAACTTGCATGCTGTTGGTAGGAAAGAATGTGCTCTTTGGGGACTAAGTGGCCCGTTGAAGCTGAACCCCAAAACCATCTCTTATAAGGACTGTAGAGATTTTTTCATGGTCTCAAAGCAAATGTGCGAGATGCAAATTTTCCTCTATCATATGGATAAATGGCTTGTAAAGTCTATGTGTGGTAGACCTAGGACTCTGCAAAGGCTGTGATTTTTCAGATCACCCTGTACTTGTTAAAGAGTTTCATGTTTCATATTGTAGAGGAGTTCAGATGCTCAGCCGAGGAGTTTGGATTTCATTGGTTAAGCGTGAATAGCTATTTAACGTTTTGGATAGGGAAAAGTGTAATTAGAGCTGTGATTTAGAAATTTAACCTGGCAAGCGTGCTAGTATGCTTCAGAAACCCTAGTAGCAAATCAAGGCAAGCACTCAGAGCAGCTTAGGCCTCAGGGATCCAAGTCCTAAAGAGTGCGCCAGGATGTTCTCAAAGTCAAATAAGCTGACTGACTGATGCAAAGTCAGATAGCCAATCTGAAGCACAGCTGAGGTTCCAATTCAAGTCCATTCTTACTGCTGTATTCTGGATTCCAGTTCTCTCATGAGTTGGAAAGAAAGTTGAGAGTCCTGTTGTACATCCTCCCCCATGAGGTGCCTGGTTCTTGCTGCGCTAAGAGGTGAATTCACTGACTTCAGAGGACATGGCAGAATCTTCTGTGATCATCGCCACACTGGATGTGAGCTAGCACTTTCTGATCACTTCCTACACTTGTTCCTCCAAAGAGCATCAAATACAAGGGTTTTTATACTTCGGGGTATTTGTAACTCGTCGTATGCTCTTGGCCATGTATGTACCTCCGCTCCTTGCTGTCTTTACCATTTCACTGCTTTAACACTTCTCTTTTTTTAATTCCTTACACTGGTCACATAAACTGCCCCCGCCCCCAACCCTTCTTATTTGCTTCGTGATCAGTAAGACCAGACTGCTTGTTCCTTTAACACTCTACCTCTTGTGTGAGCCATACTCTTTCCTGAGCAGTACATGGCTTTTCAGTCATTTCCCTGGACGGATAAAAAGTAATGGACACCTTGATGCTGAAAATGAAAATTGACAAGGGTGGGGGGTTTGTGCTTTGTTATTGCCAAGAGTAATATACTTCCCAGATATCCTTGCAGCCCCGTTTCCTGTGTGTGCCTGTTGAGTAGGAGGCTGGCAGCACACGCTGCCTCCCCACTGAGCTGCTTCTCTCTTCAGCCTCCTGTTGTTACACTGCCTCCCAGGGATCCTTGTCTGTGGCTTCTGTGCAGACCTCTCACTTCCAAGTGCTTCTCTGCTGCTGAGGGCCAAGGTCCAGTCACACGGCACACTCACTCTCTTAGTTTAAGTTAGACCTTCATCCAAATTGTCGAGTGTGGCTGTGTTCGTCCAGTTCCTATTGTAGACACAGAGCTCTTGAGGCGGCCTCAAGCTTGAGTCTGCTCAGACGTATAAAGCCTAGCTTATGGTCTCTGCCAACTGGGATGGTTTTGCTTCTTAGTAGTTCTCTAGGGACTTGATAATGCAGACATGGAGAGCAGAGGTGACACCTGACGTTTTCCTGCAGGTCTAGTAGAGACTGTATAAAGTGAAAACAAAAGATGAATGAAAATGGAGAGTACCCATAGTTTGGGGGCCTATTTTTGAGGCCACCTTTCAGTGTAAAGATGAAGCGGGAGGGAAGAATAGCCACTGATAGGGTTTTCAAGTAGTTAGTAAACCAGTTTGGAAGATACATATTTTCAGCTTCATCGTCTCGGTGTCTACTAGCCATATAGAGCCTCCTGGTTACTCATGGTTGTGAGCTGAGACCACACAGCTCCTTGCTGCCCTTGACTGGTTCATAAGTCAGCTTTCTTTAGTCCGCTCTCCTGACAGTCGCCACACTTGACTCTCCCTGGTGTGTCTACCTCCAGAGCTGCTTTTCTCCATCCAGTCTGTCTCAAACTGGATCGGTTCCCTAGTGTTAGCACACCACTTGTCTGCTTTCTTTTCTGCTGGTCCAGATCAGGAGACAAGTTGTGTCTGTTTACTCATGCCCACACACGGCAGCCTACCTGTGTTGATAAATAGCAAGGTGGGACAGGTCACCACGGAGATTTCTCTGTTCTTCTGTGTCTCATTTTGCTGAGGAAGGAATGAGACCTTGCAGTGGGAATCCTGAGCTCCTAACGTGCCTTCTTTTAGGAAAGGAGGGGTTAGATCAGCTGAGCCCTAAGTTGCTTCTAGTTGAACAGTACTTAGTGAGTATGTACTTGGTGCAAGCACTGTTAGCCAGCACTGGACATTGGACATAGTGCCTACCTTTCTGGTGGTGGGTGTTTGAACTAGAGTCCAGCCCTCACAAACAATTTTTTGCTTCAACTCTGGCACAAATGTGTGTAGTTGCGCCTGCTTTGAACACCTGTGTTCCTTGGAGACCTAATGGGCTGCTCATTCCTTTATTTGCCTGTCTACCTACTTTCTATTTTAAAGGAATGATTATAGTTGCATTTTTATCTGATGTAGGTAGGGTGTCTTCTTATTTTTTATTATTAGTTATGTACACAGTGTGTGCCATTGTTGGTACCATTGTTAGCCTCCTCCCTGTTCTCCCCTCTCCAAAAGGACCCTCCTCATTGGGGAATGTGGATCGTGCACTGTGGGATAGCTATCACTTATGGGAAATAGGCAATATAAGATATATTCTGCTTATCTTCCATTTCACCTGATTTAAATCTCTCGTTGAATTTGATAACTGTTTTAGCAAACTTCATGGAAACTTCAGGCATGATCAGGCTGTTAGCTTGCTAATATATCTGTATGAACAAGAGTTCAAATCTGTGACTGCCAGCATGCTAGGCTCAGTTGGAGAGATGACGTCCTTGTTCATAAAGAAAACTAGAGAGTTGAGATTTGGGCAAGGGAGCATGTAGGGGTCCTGCACTCAGCAAGAACACGGGAGGACTGCCTGGCTATGTTGCTCTCACTCTGAGTGATGAAGGAAGGCATGTGCCACTTAAAAGCTCTGCTCAGATCTGCTTTCTTCTTTCTACTTTCAGATTTTCTACAGCCCTGTGACTATTTTTTTATTTGTATTTTGGCTTTTGTTTTTATTTTTTTTCTTTTCAAGGTAGGGTCACACTCTGGCCCAGGCTAACCTAGAATTAACTATGTAATCTCAGGGTGGCCTCAAACTCAGGGTGATTCTCCTACCTCTGCTTCCCCAGTGCTGGGATTAAAGGCATGCTTTACCACACGTGGCTTAGTCACATTTATCCCTGAAACTGGAAGAAATGGCAGGCAGTGGAGTCTTCCCATGGCCAGTGACTGACAAGAGCTCATTTCCTTCCAGAGATGAGAAGAACCAGTCCATCATTGTCAGTGGAGAGTCTGGAGCTGGGAAGACGGTGTCAGCCAAGTATGCTATGCGCTATTTTGCTACAGTCGGTGGCTCAGCCAGTGAAACCAACATTGAAGAGAAGGTCCTGGCATCCAGTCCCATCATGGAGGTAAAGCCTTCCTGAGGTTCTGCTGGGTGTTGAGTGTGGCAGCCTACCTAGGCAACATTCACACTCTTCCTGAAAGCCCATGCCCATGTCAAGGGAGAAATGTTGAAATCTGATTTGAGTATATTCTGACCTGGCCATGTCCTTTAGGTCTCCGGTGTTGAATAGAGTGTCGCATGTCCTCTGTGTGCCTGGGCTCTTCTGCATGCTGCAGTAATCATCCTTGCCTGCTTACTGCCATCTCTGCTGCTGTTCCCTTCCTGCTGCCATCATAGGTCAGAAAATGAGTACCCCAGCAAAACCACACCCACTGAATCCCAAGGCAGTTCTCATAGATGGGGAAGGAAGGCTGGATAGAATATTCTTTCTTTCCCATCAACGAGAATTTGGACATTGTATCCCTGGGGCCAGAGACGATGATGGGTGGCAAAGTGACATCTGCTGAAGACCTCTGGGAACTACCTGTGATGACATAGCTGGGGCAAATCCACTCTGTGTCTTCACCCCTGTCTGGTTCCTGTCATCAACCAGAATTTCATGAGAGGGACCTGGCTTGGGTGAGCTCAGAGCACTGGAGTTGAGTACAGGCCAGAGATGTTTCCTAAGCATCTTGATATAAAAGTTCATCATGTTCTAGAGTTCTATCACTAGTTTTGTTTTTCTTTCATTACTTTCTTCATGTTGATGAAGTAGAACTAACTGTCCGCACAGCCTGGGCCACTTTTGAAGCCTTGAAGCCAAGGATCTTCATTGCTGCCTAGGTTACATTCCACTCACTCCTCTGTCAGCCTGGGCAGTCTTTTTCTTTCATGAAGAGGAGGACTGAGCAAGAATCACCCACGCTCAACCAAAGCTGTGTTTCCACCATCAGTATGTGTATGCTGTCTCTACCACCATGCCCAAAGACAGGCTGAAGGGGATGTGAAGGGAGGTCAAGGCAAGGAAAAGGACAAGCCAGTGAAGATAACCAAGGTTGTATGCTAAACCTGCTTTTTCAAAGCCAGAGAGAGTCCAGGCATTAGAAGTCCACACAAGGGGCCAGAGGGATGGCTTAGTGGTTAAAGCACTTAACCGCAAAGCCAAAGGACTCAGGTTCAATTCCCCAGGATCCACATAAGCTAGATGCAGAAGGGGGTGCATGCGTCTGGAGTTTGTTTTTGTTTTTCAAGGTAGGGTCTCTCTCTGGTCCAGGCTGACCTGGAATTAACTATATGGTCTCAGGTTGGCCTTGAACTCACAGTATTCCTCCTACCTTTGCCTCCCGAGTGCTGGGATTAAGGGTGTGCACCACCACGCCTGGCTGAAAGCATCTTTACTAAACAAAAAGAAAATTTTTAAAATTTATTTTTGTTTATTTTACAGAAAGAGAGAATGGGCACATGTCAGGGCCTCCAGCAAGTGTAAATGAACTTCAGATGCGTGTGCCCCTTTGTGCATCTGGCTAACCTAGGTCCTGGGGAATCAAACCTGGCTCTTTTGGCTTTGCAGACAAACGCCTTAACTTCTAAGCCATCCTTCAGCCCCCAAAAGAAAATTTTTTATTTATTATAATGCTTCTTAAACTGCATAACTGCCTGGGAGGGGTGGAGGTTGTTGAAGCTTGGATTGTGTTCCCCACATGTGGAGGTTTTGATTCCTAAGAAAGGGCTCAAGTAGTTTGCATTTCCCACAGCCTCTAGGTGAGGGTCCAGATACCACACTTACAGAACCACTGACCTGCAAAAGAGACACAGATCCCTCACTGAAAAAGTTGAAGGGATGGAGGAATTCACAACAGTTCTGTCTGATACTCACTCCAGGTTTTGGTATATTTCCTCTAATTTTTTCACAGGATAGTACAGTGTAAGCCTTGGCTCTGTCATTAGCCACAAACGTGAATTAGTAAGTGGCTTTAACTCTCTGTAGTCTGATATTCAGTTGGTATCCTGTTTATGCAGTGCTTATAAAGTCTGAGCCATGACGTTGGAGCCTGGTTTTGTCCTCCTGAGACCTATCTTTTACTCATATTAAAGACAGTGAAGTCAGTACTATGCAATCAGCACCATGTTTTTATTAAATGAAAGAGAAAGCAGGCTTTCTCCTTTGCCCTGAGTTTCAAAGTTCACTTTATATTTTAGGTAGTAAGAGGTTAGAGACACAGGGTGATCTTTTAAAAGCAGAATAAGCAGGTATTCTTCACAATGCAAAGAATTATGTCTTTGATGTCTGGTGACGGATCAAAGTAACTGTTAGTCACACTTGGAATTTTGTGCAGGTGGAATACCATGCTACTAAATAAGACAAAAGGGAAGGTTTTATTGTCTAAAATATACACAGCAAAAACATACACTTTAACTGTATAACTCAGAGGCATTAGGTTATATTCATTGTTTACATAGCCATTGCTATCATCTGTTTCTAGAACGTTTGCATCATCCCAAGCAGAAACTTTGTCCCCATTAAACAGCAGCTTTACATTTCCTCTTCCTCAAATTCTGGGTAACCTGATTCAACGTCTCGCCTCCTCTGTACTTTACTATCCTGTGGAATTCAAGCAAGTAGAATCATGCAACATGGGTCCTATGTCAGAGTTCACCCCGGCTTTCACGTGTGTCAGTACTTTGTTCTTTTCGTGGTTGGTATTTCATTGCGTAGATGAACCACACTTCCTTCTTTACTCTCTTGGGGGATAATGGTCCCTGCCTTTTGTCTGTTGTGAATAGTGCTCCTGTGGACAGTGGTATACAAGCAGCAATGAAGTCCCTGCTTTGGGAAGACTTCTTAAATCACAGTGGTCAGAAGTTATCTGAAGTTTGTGATACCCAATAATGGCCTGAGTTGAGTAGGCTGGTGAGCTCTGTGGGAAGCAGCATACTTTGGCGTGGGAGAAACGTAAGAGCAACGTGCTTACTCCAAATGACCAGTGTGCAGTTTGCTTGCTAAGGCCTGATAGAGAAGATGTGTACATTGTAGGTGACCATGAGCATCAATACAGTGGTTTGGGCTCAACACATTGAGTCTCTGCCTTGTGAAACTGGACTTTGGAAACCCAACTATGTAAGTCTCAAGGGCTCATTCTATCAAATGTAGACCTTTTGTCATGGACAAGGACCATCCCTTGAACTGCTGTTAAGTGCTGTGTTGGGGGAGAGGCTTGGGTTTGAATGTGGAGAAGAGCATATGGAGCCAGGAACCCAGGCAGGGATTATAGTGTTGCCAAGCAGAAAAGTGAGAACTGTTTGCCCTGCCAGAGGGAAAGCAACTTTTCGAATGTTCAGAGTTTAGCCAAACCTGTGTCAGGAAGTGGGGTCAGCTTGTGTCTCCTCAGAGGGCTCTTATTAACACCATCTTAATCACAAGCATCTGATTACTGATTATGCTGCCCGGCCCTGGGAAGGCTGGAAGCTCCCCAGGAGCAATCAGCTGCAGTCGTGCAGTGCCTCTTTGTTATCGCTGCATCCCATGAACTACAGACACCTCCTGGGGAGGCTGAGAGCTGGCCGCAGTCTGAGGAGGCAGAAGTGCCAGTGAGTTGTGCTCAGTAGTCTGCTGAGTGTGGCTGGAGGAGGGCCTGGGACTGGCGGGGGCAGGGTGGGATGATTTACCGTCAGCGTCGGCATGCTCTGACCCCGTGCTGCTGAAGAGCTTGTCAGCAGCCCAGGAATGGTTTGTTCACAAGTCTGCGCTGATTAAAAGAATATTGCTCATCAAGAGACTGTGGGAGCGGGGATAGAGCCCAAGTCCAGGCAGAGGGTCACATGGATTCTTGAGTGACAGGTGCCTGTAGGCCTTTAACTCTTAGAGTCACATGCTCTCCGTACTGGGTGAAAGAAAGAGGCTAGGGACTCAGTGAGCAGAATGGTAACTAAGACCAAAGGTGTAATCTTCAGGATTATTGTTGATACTTGTTATTGCTGTCATTTACAATAAGAAAAAGGCTGCATGCAGTGTTTAACCCATTCACGGACAAACCTGTTTCCTGCATGCCATTACTCATCTCCTCCGTGCTCTCTTGTGCATACATTTTCACCACTCCAAATTTTCTCCATTCTTTTGTACACACTGTATTCTTCTTGTTTTTTAGAGGGGCCGGGGGTGGGGGGGGAGGGCTCAAGGTAGGATCTCACTCTAGCCCATGCTGGCCTTGAGCAGTGATCCTCCTACCTCTGCCTCTTGAGTGCTGGGATTAAAGGCATGCACATGCACCACCATTCCTGGCTACCGCACTGTATTCTTTATTTTTTTTAATTTAACTTATTTAAGAAAGAGAGTGGGTGCACCAGGACTTTCAGCCACTGCAAACAAACTCCAGATGCATGTGCCACCTTGTGCATCTGGCTTATGTGGTTCCTGGGGAATTGAACCTGGGACCTTTGGCTTTGCAGGCAAATGCCTTAGCTACTAAGCCATCTCTCCAGCACACTATATTCTTAAATAGAATTCCTTACTAAGGAACTGAATGGGGTAGTCAGACCTTGCAAACACCTACATAAAGCCAGATAGACAAAGTGGTTGTTTGCATCTGGAGTTTTGTTATACTGGCAGGAGGCCCTGGTGTTCCCACTGTCTCTTTTTTGCCACCTCCCCTTCTCAAATAAATAATATATTTTTAAAAACTGAAAAAAGAATCCTCACTGATAGAATTATGTTTATCTGAATATTCATTTTAGTTTTCACTTCTTTTATATTCTTTGTGTTTATATACAACTTAGTGTCTGTCTCCCTTTGTGTAACCTAGTATTAAAATTACTCCAATCCATTTGTGTGTCACTAGGTATTTCTACATGCATACATAATAAAGACCATGTCATGCTTTGTATGGGTACATGACAAAGACCATGGTAATGGGTTTTAAGTCTGTTTTACAAATTCAAACATCTGAAATTAGGCTTTAGAATTGTGAACTTGTATTTGTTGAGGCTATATTGTCTTTAGAATTTTCCACAAACTGACCTTTGCTGATTGCATCCTTACAATGTTCATGATGTTCAATGTATGCTGTTGTCACTTGTGTTTCTTGTGTAAAGAGCAGCATAAGTTAGAAGCTTATTTAGGTTGTTTTTACAAGAATCTTTACAGGCATTCTAATGGGTTTCCATTAGGAACATCAGAATATCCCCTTGCCACTCTGTGACTTAGGAAGTGATTTCATCTATTAATTTACCACAGATTACGGTACAGTGACAGCCTTGCTCTGTTACTACTCTTGCCCTTAGTTGGTAAGATAAATCTATGAGCAGAAACAGTCCCCTCACCAACCACATGCAAGCTGCTTGTGTGGAACATCCTGGCAGCAGGAGCATGTGGCAGGGGAAGTTCTTTACCTCATGGCATACAGGAAGCAGAGAGCCCTGAGTTGAAGTTTACATAGGGAAGTTAAAGCACATGTTTGATTTTTTTTTAAAGACTTATTTATTAGATACAGAGAGAGGGAGAGAGATAGAGAGTGAGAATGGACATGCCAGGGCTTCTAGCCGCTGCAAACAAACTCCAGAAGCATGCACTACCATGTGCATCTGGCTTACGGGGGACCTGGAGAATCAAACCTGGGTCCTTTTGCTTTGCAGGCAAGCGTCTTAACCACTAAGCCATCTCTCCAGCTCACATGTTTAGTTTCTGATTTGCTAATGTTAAGAGTAGTGAGCTGTTCCCACAGAATCTCCTGAGAGATGGCTTCTTCTCCTTTTTCTTACAAAGGTAGAAGTGAGGATTAATATTTCTGTCTTCACTTTTGGTTTGACTTGGTCATTGGAGCTGTAGAAGTTGCCCATAGACATGGCAGCTTCCTGTGTGGTATAGTGGTAGAGAATTGGGAGACAGCATGAGGAACTGTAATTCCATGTAGAAAAAACCCACACTTCAGACCCAGAGTAATATCTTACCAGCCATGCAACCCTCAGCACATTATTTGACCTTCCCAACCCTGTTTTCCCGTAAGTTGATGAAAGGTGATCATGCTTGTCTTAAAGAGTTCTTGTCAGGATTGAGTTGAGAAATAGTCCACCGGGCCTGGCTCGTGTGAGGCCTTGGAAATGCTTTTACCAGTATGTTAGAGAAAACAGCCAGTTTTTCCATTTTCCAAATAAACTTCTTATTAAAGTCTGCCATTGTCCTGTGGGCCTCAAAGATCAAACCTTTGTGCTAGGCACTGAGAAGCCCTGATGAAACTGGTGGTCAACCTTGCTTTCCTGGACATGGAGGGCCACTTACGGTGGAGAGCAGAGGGAGGAAGATATGTAGAGCCTGGAAATCATTATGGTAAGAGGAGCTCTCCTGGCCTGTGGCATTGGGAAAAGCCTCTGTGCCTGCCTTCAGTTTGACACTTGAAGGAAAAAGTGTGGCCACTAGGTCCAGAAAGCTGTGTGCAGAGAATGTTTTCAGCAGAAGTGAGGGAAGGAAGCACATAGGGCTTTTATGTGAGAAAAGCAGTGTTCTGTGTTGCTAGATGCTGAGGACTAAGGATTAGAGAAATGAGACCTAGCTAGGTGGGATCCTATCAGGTACATACACTGTGCTGAGCTTTTAAAGCTACCTAAGAGCAGTGGAAGCTGTGGATGCATTACATTCAACATATGATAAGGTCCACTTTTTTTTTTTTTTTTTTTTTTTTGAGAATTACTCTGTCAGTCAAGAGGAAAATTGACAGCAGCAGTTTGTTCGGAATGGAATGATAGGACATGGACTGAGGCCGTGGCCTTAAGACAAGTGAGAAGGAGATAGGTGCTTGACCATTTAGGGCATTATATTGGATGTACTTGGTAGGTAGTTAGAACAGAGGAGGCCACTGTTGGCAGAACCACTTTTCTAGCATTGAGCTAGGCCTATACATCTGTGAACAGAATGTCGCCTGATCCCAGAATGCACTTGGCTCACTTCCAGAGAACAAATGGTGATAGTTTTCCTCATAAAGACATAGTGGAACATTTCCAAGAGTATTAGAGGTCAGCCTTTTGGCCTGAGAAGCAGGTGTAAAGTGTGTTCTCTTGCTAGCCTAGTTAACACCATGTGCCTACTTGGCATTTGAGATGCCAGCAGATGCTAATGGTTCTGTTGATTGGCCTGAGCTGAGCAAGAATAGGCAGCAGGTTTGGATTTTGGCTTTTATTTCATCCTCATATTTCCTAGGTCACACAATGAATATGTTCAAGTATTTTTACCACCTAAAAATGTGACTTACGGAAGAGATTAAAATACAAATAAATTTATTTTGTTACTAGTTATATGTAGATGTGTGTTGAGGGTGTATACATGTGTCCTGGCACACATTTGGGAGACAGATAATCTGAGTGTTGGTCCTTTCCCCTTCCAACTTGTTTGAAACAGGGTCGCATTGCTTGCTGCTGGGAGACTAGACTAGCTGGCCCACAAGCTTCAGGACTCTTGTGACTCCACCTCCTTTTTCATAGGCACATTGGGATTACAGACGCATGTGCCACAGTGCCCCTAGCTACACGTGGATACTGGGGACCTGAGCTCTAGTTGGCAAACTTGCAGAGCAAGTGCCTTTAACAGCTGAGTTGTCTTCCCAACCCTGAACAGATTTCTTATTGGTGGCTAGTTTTGTGACTTACAGAAGCAGGATGTTTACACAAGACTGGTTAGTGATGTTTAAAAAATCATTGTGTAGTGTTTTGAGTTGTGCCCCTGCTGCTTTGTAGGAAATGATACCAGGAGGATGATGGCTTCCTGATGATGTGTGTGAAAGCCATTTGGTGGTCTGTTTCTGGTAGGGATCTCATATCAGTGGGGACTAACACTTCTCTATCTGGTTGTAGATGGCTGATCAAAGTGGGTTAAGCACAGGCAGGCAGAACCATTGATTGAGTGACTCAAAGATGTCCTAGTCCAGGTCTCTGATTCTCTAGCTCTTGTCTTTATGATCTCAAGATGATAGCAGCAGCTGTAGCCAACGTATGTATATTCGGGACAGAAAACCTCATGTTTACACTTTTTCTTATTTGTTAATTTAGGCCATTGGGAACGCCAAGACCACTCGCAATGACAATAGCAGTCGCTTTGGAAAGTACATTCAGATTGGCTTTGATAAAAGGTACCACATCATTGGGGCCAACATGAGGACCTACTTGCTTGAGAAGTCCAGGGTGGTCTTTCAGGTGAGTGGCGGAGTCTGGGTCA
Source organism: Jaculus jaculus (assembly GCF_020740685.1). NCBI lineage: Eukaryota > Metazoa > Chordata > Mammalia > Rodentia > Dipodidae > Jaculus > Jaculus jaculus. The sequence goes on from NC_059103.1 coordinate 40,169,532, forward strand.
TTTTGTACTTCACCCTGCAAACCAGCAATGTCTCAGATGTTGCTCTCTACCACATTCTCTGTGCTCCAAGAGCATTCCATCTTTTAAAATATTTTTTTATATTTATTATTTGAGAGAGAGAGAAGGGGGGAGAGAAAGAGAATATGGGCACACCAGGGCCTCCAGCCACTGCAAATGAACTCCAGATGCATGTGCCACCTTGTCCATCTGGCTTATGTGGATTCCTGGGAAATTGAACTTGGGTCCTTGGACTTTGCAGGCAAGCACCTTAACCACTAAGCAATCTCTCCAGCCTGCATCCCATCTTTTGATGTATATTTTTGTGGTATAGTTTTCTTTCTTTTTCAGTGAAAGTGTTCATTTGGATGGAAATTAAGCATCAGGTCTCAAATTTTAAATATAGTATTGCTTTTTTAAATAATTTATTTGAGAGGGCAAAAGAGGCAGAGAGAGAGAGAGAGAAAGAGAGAGAGAGAGAGAGGTTTTGAGCGAGAGGAAGTCTGAGCACATGTGTGCATGCATGCCAGGGCCTCCAAACACAGCAAACGAACTCCTGACGCATGTACCACCTTGTGCATCTGGCTTACGTAGGTCCTGGTGAGTCAAACCAAGGTCCTTTGACTTTGCAGGCTAATGCATTAACTGCTAAGCCATCTCTCCAGCCCCAATATTGCTTTTTGATTAAGTCAACAAGCCCATTGAGGGCCTGTTGTGTCTTAACCCAGAGACATAGTGAAGAACAAGGCATTACTCATGGATCTTATAGTCTTTTTTTTTTTAAATTATTTATTTATTTGAGAGTGACAGAGAGAAAGAGGGGGATAGAGAGAGAGAGAATGGGTACACCAGGGCCTCCAGCCACTGCAAATGAACTCCAGATGCATGCACCCCCTTGTGTATCTGGCTAACGTGGGTCCTGGGGAATTGAGCCTTGAACCGGTGTCCTTAGGCTTCACAGGCAAGCGCTTAGCACTAAGCCATCTCTCCAGCCCTATTTTACAGTCTTTTCATCAGAGAATGCTATAGGCATTAAGTCTGGGTTTCAGCTTTCAGGAATACCTTTATTTGGTAGGTTTTAATATGTATGTGTGTATATATATGGTTGAAACTATATATACATACACATATTTGGCTACCTGTTTAGTCTCTCTTTCTAGTAAATTGTGTCTTCTCTTCTTTAATGTGGTCCTTTTTTGAACACAAGTGTGTGTACATGTACTTGCACCACAAACATGCATATTGAAGCCAGAGGTCCAGCTCAAAGGTCACTAATCAGGAACACTGTCCATCTTTTATTTGAGACAGATTTTCTCATTGGCCTGGAGCCTCACCAATTAGTCTAGACTCTGAGTCGCAGGAATCTTCCTGGCTCCTCCTCCCCAGCTCTGGGAGTGCAAGTGCGTTATACCATGTCTGGCATTTTACATGGGTTCTGGGGATCAAACTCAGGCCGAGCACTTTACCAACTGAGCTGTCTCCTCAGCCCCACCAATGTGGTTCCCTACTATGATCTGTTTACTCTTGATTTCTTCTTGCCCAGCTACTCCTGACCTCTTCCCTCCTCTTTTCGGTGGTGGTCAGTGCCACTTACATGCCCGATCGCCCCCCTCCTGCGGCAGCTTTACCCTCCCATCCCTGACGGCCTGATGGGAGCCTGCAGTTTGCTCTTCTCTTCCCCTGGCCACAGTGGCTTCCCAGTCCTCATGATTCAGGAGGCCCTGGAATCACCTCAGCTGTTTCTTGGTGATGGTTCTATGCTGCTAGTTAGCAGATGTTTCATGAACTTTTAGACCAGCTCCTTCTTGCCTTTTATCTGCCCAAGCTTGTACTGCATTGTGCGAGTATGTGGGATAGCCCTGCATCCGACCCCTGCTGCAGTCAGATGAAGCTGTCTGTGTTGTGGATGGACTGACAGCTGCCTATGCCCTACCCTAGCACCTCTAGAACTTTCCTCTTCTCTGGCTGTCTCTGCTCAGACACCCTTAAGACCCTGCTGTCATGAATAACCCCTGGGAGTACTCTCAGCTGTGCGCCTCCCCGCCCAGCTTAACATAGTAGACAATTCCGCTTTCACTTAGTCCCAAACCCACAGAGTGAGAAAGGGAGCTTCCAGCAGGGAAATGACAGTCTGCAACATCGGTCAAGCAGCAGTGTTTGCTGGCCCACCCACAGAATGACACTCGTGTTTCAGGGAGAAGACCCCTGTCGTAGCAAATGAACAGTCAGGCTGTGGACGTTGAGAGTGGCAAGGGATGTCGAGGAAAAGCATGGGGGGAAGCGGTGGACCCCTGGAACATCTGGGATCAGCATGGCCGCAAAGACAATCTTGGTAGTAACTATCTACAGCTGCTTTACCTTTTCTTCCTCCAGGCAGACGATGAGAGGAATTACCACATCTTCTACCAGCTCTGTGCCGCTGCCAGCCTCCCCGAATTTAAAGAGCTTGCACTGAGTAAGTTGGCAGGCGCATGCTGTCCTCTGGAGGGACCGCTTCCCAAGCCTCTGCCCACTCATCTGCCTGAACCTCTGTCACGGGCGCTGGTGGATTCTTGCCCAGAGTCCTCAGCATGTGTGTGATGAGGGCCAGCCTGGGGCCAAGTAACATCCTGTCCTTAGCCTTTTATATGTGACGGGAACACATGAGGGGAAAGCCATTGCTAACAAATGGTGTGAAGACCTGGGTGTCAGACAAAGCTTAGTTGATCTTTGTAGCCATGAGAGAAACAGATTGCTGAGGCTTTGTTGTCCCCAGTCCAAATCCTGGCATCCTAATCATCAAGCGTCAGACTCAGCTGGCTCTCCTGGGAGCTCAAATCCAAGTGGCTTCCGTATCGGCTTGTCCTTCCTTTGTTACAAAGTCCTTCATGTTTGCTGTTAACTCTGCTTTGGTGTCAACTGCACCATACGCCTAAGCAGGTGTCCTTCGTTTGACTTGACTCGGGCACTTGGAGCATGGGCGATGCAGTATTGATGACACAGCTCTAGGTTCTGCCCTTGAGCCCTGGCTAAGCTTGTCAATTCAATGTAGGAGAGGTAAGGGCCGCGCTGCCAGAAGCACCGCCCAGACTAGAAGTCGGCTTCAGTTGGAACCCAGAGAGGACTCACTGGATGACACCCTCCGTGCTGGTTTGTTTTGCAGTTACTTGCAAGTCTTATCCTTCCGGGGGTGTCATAACTTCCTAGGACCAGGGATGTGTGCCACCAGATACTCAGAGCAAGGGCTGAGCATTTCTTGTTTGAGCACTGGTCCGACCTGCTGCTTTGCTGCTCTGGTTCCAGCTCTCAGTCACAAGTGGGCGGCCACTGCCACTCTCCTCTCTCCTTCCCAGGGTGGGGGCTGGGTTCATCAGGGCTTTTCAGGTCCAACTTGCAGAAAATATTTTTCTCCTAAGGTCAACTTTATGGCAAATCAGATACTGGCAAGCCTCACCCAACTATATTTGTCTAACTCTGACCTGAATGGAACATTAGTAAAGAAGAAATCCTGTTTTTCCTGTACAGGGATCGTATTAGGGTTTAAGATGGCTTTTGTTAGTCTGTGTTCATGTGTGCTGCAGACTCCCTGGGCTCCTGCCAGAACCCTGAAAACTGCCAATTTGATAATTTCTTGCATCTTAGAGATTATCTTGTAGTGAAATGAAGATCCTTTGATAAGCTTCCTGTGGCCTTGTAGGCAGATTGGCTGTGCACCCTGAAGCTGGGTGTTTGGTTGCATTAAAACCCTGATAAGTTGATGGAAAAGTCAGATGAATAAAGGACTAGGCAATGGCTAATGGAGACCTGCCTCATATCCTCTCCCTTTCTTAACCTAAAACACAACATATGGAAGTCTTGGTCAGAGCCGATGACCTGGCATGCACTTTGGGTATTTGTCTAAAAGTGGAAGGAATGGATTTGCATCACATATGTTCTTCTTTTACCCCATTGCTGTTCCATTGCACTTAAAAATGATCTCAGAAGGAGATATAAAAACAAAGTTCAATGGATAATTGCTGAAGAATAAATGATGGTAAAGTTCCCATTTTCCCCTTGATACATTCTTTAAATGATTAAGGGATAAGTTCCCACTCTTTTTTTACTTTCATAAATATAATGATACAGTTTTATAGTTACTTTGGCTTTATAGAGGTCTGAGCATAGCCTCCCCAGGTGAGTGCAAGCTGTGACATTGGCTTTGATGGTAAAGTGCTCCAATCATTGATTCAAGGCCATTTTGTGGCCTGTTTACTACCTGGGCTGGTATCTGTCTGATGAGCAAATTAATGGGCACCGTGGTGTATTTCTCCTTGTGAATTCCTAGTGAAGAGGGAGTACTTGGAATCTCGACTATTGGATGGAAGACGGTGCTGTGGATTAGAAGGGCAGTGCTGGCGTCCTGGGCCTGAAAGGAGAGCCGAGATTGAGGGGAGACTGACTGCATGCTGTTTGCATGTCTCTTATCAAGGGAATCTGGTGTGTTATGAAGACCTGTGATTTCAGGCAGGGGTAAACAGAGGAGGAGATGATCATGTTGATAGACTTCAGACCCTTTGGCAGGTGGCTTTTGCAGTCATAAACCTCAGCCTGTTGAAGGACTTGCTGGGTCTGAGTGGAAACTGGGAGCGGGGGAGGTGGGATAGTCTGCCTGACAGTAGGGCTCCAGCTGCTGACAATGAAGGGTCTTTAGCAGATGCTAACAGTAGAAGCCAGGTTTGATGGTTGGAGTCACGTGTCCCATAAACGTAAGTGTTCTGAATGAGGTCCCCACCTGGTGGCGATTTGGGAGTTGGAGCCTCCTGGAGTGATACTTGGCACACTCTCCTGCTGCTGCTGTCTACCTGATATTGGCCAGGAGATGATGTCCAGCCTCTGCTCGTGCCATATTTCCTGCTGTCATCATGAAGCTTCTCCTCAAGTCTGTAAGCCAAAATAAACCATTTCCTTCCATAAACTGATTTTGGTTGGGTGCTTTCTGCCAGCAGTGAAAAGTTGACTACAACACCAGGTGGCCTTGTGAGTAGTTCCCAATGACTGATTTCAGTAAAGAGTTTAGTTGGGTTCAAGACAAAGCTATGGGATGCCAAAGACAGTGATCTGTACAGTGATCAAGTAGTGGGCTCCCAGGCCTGGCCAGGTGAGCCTGTCCAACACCATAAAATGCTCCTCAGGGTACCTGTCTGAAAAGCAGAAGCAAATATAGTCAGTATTGTTTAGGTGGCCCTGTAAAGGTCATCAGAAGAGATACCTTGAAAACTGAGTGAAAGGAGTTGGGGGAGGGGATGCTTTCATGAATCCTTTGAACTGTTAGTGTGCTAGTGCCCAAAGCTTGTGGGAGTAAGTAGCTATGAAAGTTCTAACTCCTGTTGTCTGCAGAAAGATCTGATGTGATTTTTTTTTTCCACAAAAATTCACTTTATTTGAAGTTCTGAGCAAAAGAATGGAGTCATACCTCTTCTAGATCTTGGCCTCCATTCATCAAAATATGGTTACAGTATTTCTCCAGAAAATCTCTTTATAGCACTCAATTTATAGTCTGTTCATCGCTCTTCAACTATCTGTGTTGCCTGATATTAGTTCAGGTTGTATAGTCAACCTGGAATTTAGTGCTGAGTTCTGCCACAAACAACCAGCCACCTCGGCCCCATCACCGCTTCTCATTTGTCAAAAAAGTTGTCAGAGAAGACTTGTCCTAAGTCCAGCTGGGTTTGATAGTTTGGTTAATGAACTAGAAGTATTTGCAAAGTTCTTTGTAGCTTGGAACATGAGATGTCCCACAGGAACAAAAGTAAATGGGCAGAGATGAGAAGGTAGGTCGGGATTATGGACAGCGTGAACAGAGGCAGAGTTCATGAGTGACCATAAAGAAACTGGCAGGGCTGGAGAGATGGCTTAGCGATTAAGCGCTTGCCTGTGAAGCCTAAGGACCCCGGTTCAAGGCTCGGTTCCCCAGATCCCACGTTAGCCAGATGCACAAGGGGGCGCACGCGTCTGGAGTTCGTTTGCAGAGGCTGGACTCCCTGGCGCGCCCATTCTCTCTCTCTCCCTCTATCTGTCTTTCTCTCTGTGTCTGTCGCTCTCAAATAAATAAATAAATAAATAAAAAGAAACTGGCATATGTGGAACATAGATATGGGGAAGGAAGGAACAAGTCATGAATCTGCAGCAGTACGAGTTGGTCATGCCACCCAAGGTCCAGAACACTGTTCACAGGCATTGGTCTTTGCATTGAGGGCAGTGGGACTGATGGAGGTCTTTAGGTAGGAGAGTAGTGTGATCGGAATGATCAACATTGTGGGTGTAGCTTTGAGAGGGCATGAGCAGAAAGCAAAAAGATAAATTTAGAGGTTTTTTTTTTTTTTTTTTTGAAAAAAACAATCCCTAGACAACATATGCTAAAGGTTGGCCCCAGGGTATTGGCAATCAGCAAAGAGAAAGGAGAGAGACTGCAGAAGTTCTTGGGACATGAAACTGAAGGACAAGGTATTGTAGGTTGACCAGGAGTTGCTAGGAAGCTGCGTATAAGCATGTTTGGCTCATGTGTGGTCAACTGTACATGTCCGGACCTAGCAAAAATTCAACTGGAGTTTTTCAGGGAAGGAAGACAAGTCCATGTCCAGTCTTGGTATCCTGTCAAAACCAAACACTACACACTCAGAGTATGAAGTACTAGGCAGGGTTGTATGCCACAAGGTGTTCTATTTTGTGAAGGATCTAAGTGCCTTTCAAGAATAATTTTGATTGGAGTCAACCCTTGTTCTAAGTCTGTGTTATGAGGTTAGTTCCCTCAAATGATCACATTATCCCTTCCTCTTGGTACAGAGCCATTCAAAATGCTTGTGTGCTTGTGGCATTTTTGTGATTTCCTAAGCTTGTCTCTGACTTGTGAAACACAGTACTGACCCCTCTCTACTAGCTATTCAGGCTCTCATAGGTCTAGCTCAGGAAGTGGGAAGCTGGGAGATGAAAGACCACTGAGGATATCATTCTGCCCTTGTTCATGCATCTGAATAGCTCCAGTGTACCTTGACTTTGTAAAACAGACAGACCAAAACAAAACAAAAACAACCAGTCACCTCTGACTGTCACTGCTTCTCATTTGTCAAATGAAGTTGTCAGAGAAGACGATCTGAGGTCAGAAGTCTGAGATTCTAGGGTATCATTCTAATACGCTTTGTACTTCTGTGTGTTAGATCCTTTCAGAAATTAAATTGGAAGTGAAACCTAGTAAAATTGAAATACTTATGACCTATTTTTCTTATGTTTTCCATATCAATTTTACATAAATGTAGCAATTTTGGTGGTGTAATATAATTTTCTTTGTTGTTACTCAGTTTCTCTCCCATTTGCCATTGTGGATACAGAACATTTTAAAGGACTATACATGCAGCTAGGACCAAGATTTGGTCTGACCTAGCGTGCTGTGAGTGGACATCCTCATAGATCTATGGATGAGACAGGGTGATGGTCTCTCCGGTATCTCACACCTTCTTTCCTTGCCTCCTTCAGCATGTGCAGAGGACTTTTTCTATACATCACAAGGAGGTGATACATCCATTGAGGGTGTTGATGATGCAGAGGACTTTGAGAAGACTCGACAAGCCCTCACTCTCCTTGGTAAGAGCTTCTGAATGGTAGAAATACATGCTAGGGGCTGACCCATGGAAGGAAGGTTTCACTTGGTATTCTTCCTTGTGAACTGAGGAAGCCCTCCATTCCTTGGTGAATATCTTCTTACTGTTGTATCCATCCCAACCCAAGGCTCCAAAGCTTAAAATTTGAGGCTTTCTTTGTCTTTCTTGACAATAAGCTTTTGAGCCAGGAGCTACAAAATACTGCTTTTCACTCACCCTGGTGTTGAAATTCCTGGAGGAAAGCCTGCTGTAGTCACGTCTTTTGTGCTGTGGTCTGGGTTCCATGTGCTCTCCCAGAAAAGCTTGGTGCCCTAGCTGTGGGATCTATGCAGGAAACATGCTGGGGATGTCAGGGAGCTCTGTGACAGCAGTGCTGGTGTGTTGGCTGTTTGCATTGGAATCCCCAAAGCAGTAACTTCTCTGTGTTCTTCAGCAGCTGGGTTGGGGAGAGTTGAAAGGAATTTGCACCTCTTCCCAGCCCATTCTGGGGAGCCAGCCCTGAGGTAGCAAGGTGAAAGGTAAGCCTTTCTTGTTGTGAAGCTGAAGAGTTCAATCCCAGGGCCCATAGCTGAGAAAGGAAAGTCCGAGAAGTCAGATGGAAGCCCTCCAACTGACTCAGCTGGGCCCGCCTTTCCAAATCCCTTCTCTGATAGATGGAATATTTGTCTTCTGAGCCAGGTTGCTAACAGCATCTGTTTGGCTCAGGAATGCTTACTAAATTTTAGATGATGCCCAAATAAAATGTGGCCAAACTGGGCACACCCTAGTCTCTGTGTGGAGGAAGCTAGGCTCTCATGTGCTACCATCCCAGTGTGGCAGCTTCTCTGGGTAGCTGGGACATGAACAGCATTTGTCTTTTGTACCTGTGAACTATCAGGAAACAGAAACTACACTGTTATCCCAACAGAAAAACATTAGCACAGACATTATTAACTGGAGCAACAGTGGATGAAGAACTAGAAAAAGGGCTGAGATGGACTTTCATATAAATACCGTGTGATGACCGATTGTGCTATTGAAGCTCCGGAGATGGACTTTGAGGGACCAGTAGTCCCAGATGCAAAGGAATCACTGCTATGACTATGGAGATGGAGCCGCCCAGCCAGGGATGTAGAGCAGAGGAGCCCAACTCTCAGCTGAGCTTTAGACCCTCTGAGAGCCGTGCTTAAGGACTAACCCTTGCCTAAGCAAGCAGGCTACACTTGGCTTAGGAGTGGTAGGCCCTGAGGCCAAACAGGAGCTCAGCAGGGAGGTTGCTGGGCATCTCGGTGAACAGTGGTGACTAAGGAGAGCCAGAACTGATAAAGAGGCCGCCTTCCTTCACTGCAGTGCCCTCTGTTGAGCCAGCTAGTGTTCTAGCACTTAGCTCAGCACTGTTCCTATGGTCACACCCAGAAGCACACAGCCAAGCATGGAGAGGAAGGCTCAGAGCTGATCAGGGCACCTCTGGCATCCCCAGCACCATGCACCTTCTTGTTCTCCAAGGAGCTTAAGAGGACCCCTGATGGTGAGCAGGGTGTATGCCATCATGCCTGCTAGGCAGAGCTGCCCCTTTGGGGCTGGTTAAAGTACTAGGCAGGAGCTGGCATAGGAAGACGGTTTTTAGTTCTCAAAACATTATATTTATAATGTTGTTTTCATAAGACATTGCTCCCTAATCTTTTTAAAATGCCCTTTAAAAAGAATTGCAAGGATTGGAAAACTTTTTCTTAAAATGCGAGACACTAAAGAATTGAGGCTTTGAGGACCATGTGGATTCTGTTGTGCCTACTCATCTCCTGCAGTAGCCTGGAAATAGCCACGGAGAAAGATGACAAGTGGGCACGGCCGTGTTCTAGTACAACTGTACCGAAATAGCCTGTCACTTGCTGACCAGTTTTGCTCCTTAGTTTCATCATTTGGGTTTTGCTTCCCATAGTGAGGCACTGCTTATTCAGAGGATCCTGTCATAGAAGGAACTTCCTGTCGGTGCTCATTATGTTTAGTTCATGTTTGGATCATCCACTTTGTGGATTATCTGGGGATATTTTTAATCAGCACAGCATGCCTCTGCCTCCCATTTTTACAGGTATACTGACTTTTGTGGCATGAGTGGAATATTGTCCAGAAGATAAGAGCTGCAGCTGGGGAGGAATATGCAGAAATACTGTCATTCCATAAATGGAGTGACAGCTTTACTACCATTTATCCTATCATTCTGTAGTTCTTTTATGAGCCTGGGATATTTTATAATTTAAAAGTAAATGAGCCAGGCGTGGTGGCGCACACTTTTAATCCCAGCACTCAGGAGGTAGAGGTGGGAGGATCACCATGAGTTCGAGGCCACCCTGAGACTACACAGTGAATTCCAGGGCAGCCTGAACTAGAGTGAGACCCTACCTCAAAAAAAAAAAAAAAAAAAAAAAAAGATAATGTCTTTAGGCTACATCTAAACTTTAAAATATTATTTCTTTGGTAATTCACATAGGGAAATAAGAAATTTGACTGGAGCTAGGTGGATCTGTCACTTAGGAGAGCAAGGCAGCCAGCCACCCCGTGCTGGGACTGGCCACCTGCCAGCTGACTGGCCAGCCCCTGGAACAGTAATCCCAGGAGGGAGTTGGCTTCCTCATCCTCCCTTGTTGGCACTGTGGATGTGTCACAGATGTTTGCAGGATATTAAGTTGGGAGAAAAATGACTGCAGATAAATGACCATTCTTATTAAACTCATAAAACCAGTGTTTGGTTGAAATGAAGTTCAAAATGAGTCAGCCTGGTGGCTGCCTCTCCCGGCCTCTTGGAGAAGTTAAAACGGCCACATGCCCCATCTGGTGTGATAGGGACAATCAGAGAGAAGATATATCCCCATCAGCCCAGGCAGACCTTTGCCCTCTGAGCTGCTACTGAGAGTGGTCATTACCTGATGACTGGCCTGGCTCATTTTAGGAGTCATTGGCCCAGGAAGGAAAATCAAACAATTTGTAAAATTCTTAAAAGGATAAAAAGTGTTTTTTGTTTTTTTTTTTAATCCTAGCACAGACATTGAATGTCATTTGTTCATTTTTTCCCCCTTTCAGGCGTGCGAGAGTCCCATCAGATAAGCATTTTTAAGATAATTGCTTCCATCTTGCACCTTGGAAGTGTGGAGATTCGGGCCGAGCGTGATGGGGATTCCTGCAGCATATCAGTAAGTTGTACCAGCACCAGAGATAAAAATGTACACAGTTGACTCGGTTCCTCCAGCCTGATACAGTGAGCATCCCTGTGCTTAGAGGGCACCCCTCCGTCATTCATTGTGAGCAATAATGGCTTATGGTTACTTACTGATAATTTTTTTTAAGAACCAATCCATTTCAAACTACCTGGCATCAAGTTTCTATCACAAAGGGCAAAGGATTTAGTGGCTATTCAATTATTTTTTTGTTGATGGACTTATTTTCCCAAGTACCCTGAGGTATGTGGAATTCTACAACATACCATCAGCCTATTCTGAGTCCTTTGTAGGCTCTAGACTGAGGTCCTTACAGCAAGGAGATTCAGGACTATTGGACACCACGCTTGTGACCACCTCAAAGAAGCTTACAGCGTAATTGGACAGACATGACCAGTGATATGTGCTGAAATCTCAAAATCCTGTAAGCTGTAAAAGGCTCAAAGAAAGGTTCTTTCCAAGGTGCCCAGTATTGCAGTTGATATGTGGTAGGCAAGTGTCCTTGTAGATGGGGGAAATGCTGAAGAGAACCCGGTGTGGTAATACTATTAAGTATTAAGTGCTATTAGCCTAGACTAAAATTGGCATTCAGACGTTGAGTAGGTACATCTGCTAGTGTAGTGGTTTGATTCAGGTGTCCCCCATAAGCCTAGGTGTTCTGAATGGTAGGTTCCCAGCTGACAGAGATTTGGGAATTAACACCTCCAGGAAGCAGCATATTGTTGGGGGTCGGATTATTATAGCCAGCTCCCCCTTGCTAGTGTTTGGCACACTCTCCTGTTCATGTTGTCCACCTTATGTTGGCCAGGAGGTGATGTCCACCCTCTGCCAATGCCATTGCTTCCCTGCCATCATGGTGCTTCTCCCTCGATCCTGTGAGCCAAAATAAACCCTTTTTCCAGGCTGCTCCTGGTTGGGTGATTTCTGCCAGCAGTGCGAACCTGACTGCAACAGTTCTATTTCTACCTCTTTTGCCCATTTGTGATTAGGTCTGGAGGAACAGGTGATTCTTCTTTCCCAGGTACCAGACACCGAGAAAAGTCAAGTGATGCTATAAAATGAAGATGTGGGTGATGTCTATGCCATTCCTAAGCTGAAGCTCTTTCAGTTTACTTATTAAGAGTTACTAGGGAAGCTGGGTGTGGTGGCGCACGCCTTTAATCCCAGCACTCGGGAGGCAGAGGTAGGAGGGTCACTGTTGAGTTCAAAGCCCCCCTGACTACATAGTGAATCACAGGTCAGCCTGGGCTAGAGTGAGATTCTACCTCGAAAACAAAACAAAACAAAAGTTAGTAGAGAGCTGGAGAGATGGTTCAGTGGTTAAGGTACTTGCCTGCAAAGCTGAAGGACCCAGGTTTGGTCTCCCAGTAGCCACGTAAAGCCAGATACACAAAGTGGCACATGCATCTGGAGTTTGTTTGTAGCAGCCGGAAGCCCTGGCATTCTCATTCATATTCTCTCCTCTCCCTTTCCTCAGAAATAAATATATATATATATATATATGTGTATGTATGTATGTATGTATGTATGTATGTATGTATATATCTTTTTTTAAGTTAGCAGTTCACACTGGCCCTGTCTGCAAGAGGAAGACCTGAACTCTAGCTGGGCTCAGCAGAGCTGCTCACTGGTCCCCATCCCTGCAAGAGTAGTGGCCTTAAGGCATTCCAAAGGGTGCCTGGGTTTTCTGCCATGGTCTCTCTGCAGCCTCATGAGAGCTGTGAGGCTCTCTCACCTCAGCCCAGTAAGAAAGGAAGGGATGTGGGAGCTGTCAGTATCAGGATCCCCAAAGCCATCTGATATCTAAGTCTCCTATGCCCTTGCTCATGCGCACGCTGTGGGTGAGTGTGCCTGCAGTGCAGTGTAGCTGATGGCCATGGTGTTTTGTGAGAGCCTGGGTGTCCAAGTGTCTTTGGCCTGGCTGGGGGATGAATGAGCCTCTGATGCAGGCCAGAGTTTGGGGCCAATGAAGTGTCACTCCCAAGGTCTTTTCTCTGAGAAAGGTGTAGAGGGTCTGTGCCTCCCCTATGCATAGCCTGTCCCAGCAATGTCCCATGGGTTTTCTGCCCTGTGTCAGAGATTGTGGAGATCAGGGACCCATGCAATAGCAAACTCCAGTTTAGACTGGTGCCATGCAAGAGAGATAACAAATATTTCTTCAACCTGTAGCCTCGTCAGCATCCATCTCTTCCCCAGTGGTCTCAGAGTGACACCTCCTGTCCTGGATCCATGTTGTGTTTCTGGAAATCAAAGTTAGGTCTGCTCAGCCAGGGCCCTGCTGTTGACCTTGCACATCCAGCCCCATGCCTTGAATTCCTAGAGCACCCTTACTCCCTGTCCCTTTCCCTTTCCCTTGAAAAGTGACTTTTGCATTCACAATGTAAATGCTTACCTTGCCTCTCTCTCCTCCTCTCCCCTAAACCACGAGGCCAGCAACTGTTCTTGTGTCGCCTTTGCAGGGCATAGGACTCGGGTACTCCAGAGTGGACAACTGGATGACAGATTGGGTCTCTTTAGATCTCAGTGGAGATGCAAGTGGGAGTCACTGTGGATGAGGCTGAGCTTAGTGGGGGCTGGTAGGAAGAGAGGCCCGGTCACCTGCAGTAATGTGGTATAGGGCTGGTACCTCTTTGAGAAGGCTTATCAGTGCAGTGTCTCTTATAGTTAGTCTTCCACTCCTGGCTTCTGAGAGCATTCAGGTGAGGTAAAAATGGATATTGTTAGTGGTTATTTGATTGATGCCCGTTTCTTCCAGTAAACTGTAGGAGCACATCAATGTTGGTCACTATTCTGCCTGATACACATTGGCACTCATGGAGTGTTTGTGTGGAGTGTGTGCAGCAATGGGCCCGTTAGGACACACTGGGAGATGAATAGACAGAGGACGGCAATGCCCTGTTGTAGTCTCACACAAACATGTATAAGCTCTTGCAGCCTGTGGGCCGTGGACTAGACACCCCTAGGAGAAGTACGGGAGATGACTGTGTCGGGTCTCTCGGCGTCTAAGTCCCGTTTCTGTCACTTCCTGGATGTGTGACCCGGGGAAGCTCTCTCACATCTTCTATCCATTGCCTCTCCTGCACGGTGTGGGTGAGGGGTAAGTGTAGCCCTGTGTAGAGGCCTTTGCCCAAAGTCCACGGTGATTCTCAGTTCTTGATGGTTATCGCTATCACTTGAGCTGGAGTAGTCCTTTAAGAGGAGGAAAACGTAAAGCCCAGAGAGAGAAACCTCTGTCTCCAAGGTAAGAACAATGAGTGGCCCAGCCGGGGTCCTTTCCCCTGCACTGCTGCCAGTCTCTCCTGTTGAGCCTGAGTCTTGAACTTCTGAGCTGGTTATCCTCCGCTCCCCAGTGGCTCTGTGCATGTGAAAGATTTGAGTTAGGCAAGCGCGTCCTCACTCACCACTGAGAGCCACCCCAGACCTCACGCAGACCTTGGCATGCCCCTCGGATCTGTGAGGGGGTTCTGCTGTTGGAACGGCTGCCTGTTCTCAGTGCCTTCTGCTCAGTAGTTTTTATTTTTAATTAAGGTGTGAGAATGAGTTCCATGATTGCCAGTTACCTTGGAGATGCAACAGCATTCAAGTAGTTGGATGCCAGAGGCAATTTTTTTTCCTTGAATTTGGCAATATGGGACCATAAAACTAATCTGCTGCCTATAATGCTGGCCATTTTAATGGATTTAGCATCATTTAATTATGCTTAAGTGTAATTGCATGATGTTAAATCAGTTTCTGTTAGCACCTTTAATCAACAGTCAGAAGTGGGTGGGAGAGAGCGTTCCCCACTGTGGTGGCTCAAAGCCTGTCCCTGGTGGTTATCAGCATTCCCTAACTGTGGTCCCTTCTCCACACTCTGCCTGGGAGCAGGCCTTGTGTTATTATGGTTGTTGCCAGCAAACCACTCAACTGTTGGGGGGGGGGGGTCCATCTGCAATGTGTGCATAGCAATTAAGAATTTCTTGGAAATAGGTCAGATGAGGAAATTGGACACTTGCCACCTCTGAATTTGTTGCCTGCCAAGTACTCCTCCGGGTCTAAACTCTGCCCTGAATGGCAGCATTATATTGAAGTATGGTGAGGTGGACAGGAGATGTGGCCATGACACTAGAAAGGTGGGCTTCTCCACATGCAGGCAGCCCACAGCAAGCTGGCTGTCTGGCCAGACAACCAGGGAGAGAGTCACTCAGTCTCATTTCACTCATCTAAGTAGTAAAGGCTGGACCAGAATGGCAGCTCCAGAGGAGTTTTCCTGGGCTCCAACACCAGGAATATAAGGAGTCTTTGTTCATTTAAATCTGGGAATATTCCTTAACATATATTTTGGTGTTTATGAGCTCAACTAAGTTTAACCTGGGTTAACTAAAGTCAGTCAGTGTTCTCTGCAGGGACTGTTTCCACTCATGCTTTGGAAACGCATTGGCCTTTGTGATTTGGGAAGGATCCTTCTTCTTTGACATTCTGTTTTATACTCATGTTTACTTTGAGTAGATGGGGTTTAAATCGTCATCAAAAAAACTAGCCTAAGGATATGGTGTTACCAGGGAAATGATACACTTATCTGTTAATTTTCATTGAACAAGCCCTAATTTAAATCCTACAGGCTTTTCATAAGAAAGTGGGACCCACAAGCAATTGAGGGCCACTGGGAGGTGGCACATCATGTTCTAAAGGATGCCTTTAAAGTCCCTGACTTAGTTAATAAGCTCTCCTGGGGGCCAAGGCTGGTATAACAGCTTTCCCACGTGTGCTCAGGTGACAGAACGACAGAAAGAGCCTCAGAGCTGCAGGTTTTCTATGTCTTCAGTGGGGGGGATTTGCTAATAGACTTACATGGTTTGGTAAAGTGAGATGAGACCCTGTGGGAACTTTGGTTTTTCTAGAGGCTCAAAGGTGGGGTCATATGCCTGGTGACTGTAGATCAGGGTTCAAATGTAGCTCTTTCAAGTAGTTGAGGAGCTAATTAGGTGCATTGGGTAGATGGAACCCTGGCCCAGGGGCTCGGGGTGAGCCATTGCCTATCTTGTGGGTTCAGTGTCTTACCTGTATGAAAAAGAGAATTGAATTGGATTAGTAACCAGTTTCTTCTCAGCTCTAAATTTGTTTGATGTTTTCAGTAAGAAGTCTTTCAAGTGATCTATGGTTATAATCATATCCTTGCTTTTGCCACATGTCCCAGCTTTTCACATTAACTCGGGTGCTCTAAGAGTGTAAACAGAGCCCATGATGAGCCAGTGTCACTGAGGCTCAGGTAGAGAAGCCTCCTCGCAAGGGCAGCCAGCGTGCTGTCACTGCGGGCGGGACATTGTCCACTGGGTTTTGGCCTGCTTCTCACCAGCACATCCAGACATGGTTGACTTCACACATAATTTGGAGGACAGGAATGTAGAATTCCAGGGTGATTCACTGTATCCTGCTCACCCGGAGGACAGTCACAAATCTGGTCCGTATTACAAAAGGGAACTGGGGCCGGGGCTGGGAGGTGTCGATTGCTAGGGGAACTCCTTTCTGCGCTGCTGTGAGCACCGCCCGTGGCCCTCTGTAGACCGAGTGTGGGCTCGGTGTCACCTGCTGCCTCCCGGCTCATCACTCTGCATTGGTTCTCTACTCCTGAGCCGTCAGATCTCTTCACTCAGGCCATCCCCTCTTCCATCTACCCAGGAGGGCACAAGAACACAGGGGTTTTGTTATTGTTTTCTGTTTAAATTGTTGTTTATTTGTATGTGTATGTATGTGCGAGCCATGGCACACTCACGTGAAGGTCACAGAACAACTTAAAGGTGTCTGAGTTTCACCACCTTTAGGACAGGATTTCTTGCCACTGCAGATGGACTGCAGACTGCAAACAAACATTGGATCAGTTTGGCCTCCTGGATCCTCCTGGCTCCACTTCCCATTTTTATAGGCGTGTTGGGATCACAGACGTGTGTATCACTGAGCACCTGACTTTAAGTAAATGCTGGCAACTTGAAGCCAGCCCTGCAGGCTTTGCCAGCAAGTGCCTTTCATTGCCGATCCCCCTCCTCAGCCACTGCTTTGCTTTTTAAAAGCCCGACAATCTGACTGTTGGCAGTTGTGAGGCTCATGTTGAGCAACACTGTTCAGGCTGTCCCCTGTAGGAGGGAGGGCGTGGGGCAGAGGGAGAGACCAGCCCATCCGCCACACTGCTGGGACAGTGGCCAGAAAGGGGACGGGTGTCCCAGCGCCGCAGTGCCTTGTCTTCCCTGCGGTAGGAGAGAAGCGTGCCTCTCCTGAAACTGTCTTTCTTCCCTCCAGCCCCAGGATGAACACCTGAGCAACTTCTGTCGCCTGCTTGGGGTGGAACACAGTCAGATGGAGCATTGGCTGTGCCATCGCAAGCTGGTCACAACCTCCGAGACCTACGTCAAGACTATGTCCCTGCAGCAGGTGGTCAATGCACGCAATGCCCTGGCCAAGCACATCTATGCCCAGCTGTTCTGTTGGATTGTGGAGCACATCAACAAGGCCCTGCACACTTCCCTCAAGCAACACTCCTTTATTGGGGTGCTAGACATCTACGGGTAGGCTTGCCTTCAAAGCCAGCTTTTGCTTCCCAGTAGTTTTCAACCAGGAGAATTTAAGATATGTGGGGGGGAGAGGGGGGCTGGAGAGATGGCTTAGCAGTTAAGGCACTTGCCTGAGAAGCTGAAGGACTTATGTTTGACTCTCCAGATCCCACATAAGCCAGACACACAGGGGGCTGATGTGTCTGGAGTTCAATTGCAGTGGCTGGAGGCCTTGGTGCGCCCATATTCATTCTCGCTCTCTTTCATAAAAAGAAAAAGGCCAGTCTGTTGGGCTTGCCTCAAAAAATTTTTTTTAAATAAAAACAATAAAATATGCAGGGACATTTTTGGTTATGACTGGAATCGCTAATGGCCTGAGGCTAGAGATGCTTGGTACCCTATGATGCAGAGGATAGTTCCCAAGGAAGAATGTACCCTGTCACACAACACTCCCCCATTAAGAAGCATGGCAGGCATCAGTTTTCCCTTGAGAGACGCTGTTTCTATAGAACTGACACTGGCTCCACAGAAGAGGGAGGTATCCATTTTTACTAGCAGAAAATGGACCCTGAGAAGGAAACCAATCTGTGCGACATCATTCTGGACTCCGTTGTCAAGTTTCATATCACAGTTATGCTTTATGTCATCTTCCGCTTGGTCTCCTTGTGTCGTCAGTCGAGGTGATTATTTAAAATACCACAGTTTGTGCCAGAGCCATGCAGATTGGTGGTGTATGTGGTCATACTTGAGGCTTCTTTGTGTTTTGGAATCTGAGGGGAACTGAAAATAATTTTTTTTTTGGTTTTTCGAGATAGAGTTTCGCTCTAGTCCAGGCTGACCTAGAACTCACTGTGTAGCCTTAGGGTGGCCTCAAACTCACAGCAATCATCCTACCTCTGCCTCCCGAGTGCTGGGATTAAAGGCGTGTGCCAGCATGCCAGACTAAGACTATATTTATAACCCCCCCACACACAAGGAGGTCAGAAAAACATGGGGAAAAGTGTACCTGTCTAGCCATCAAGAAATCTACTTCCTGTATCCAGGCTGCCCCCTCTAGCTGAATGATTACAAAAGACTTCAGAACACACCCTCTCTGGTCTTTTATTTCTGTAGCTTCAAGTGAGCTTGTAAGCCACAGTCTTTCTCGGGTTCTGTGGAGACCCATCTAGACTTGCTTGATGTTATATGAATGGGGTTGCAGCCTCCCTTGTACTTCTTACCAGTGACCTATCTCCTTTAAGCTAAAAATAGCTTAGATTCTCCCAGATCTTTAAATCGTAGAAGTCATGCTTATGTCTTAAAATAGCAATTCAGACCCAAGGAAATGAAGTGCAGAAAGAGCAGGGGTTTTAGAGAGCTCCCCTTGGAGCTGGCGCTGGTCTGCTTGGCGGCTGGAGGGGGAAGGCCCTGTCAAAGCAGCCACTCCCCGTGCAGTACCGCTCTCCTCCTCGCTGCCTCTGGTGCTGGGGCCCCTGCGGGGCTTCCCCGGAGCCACGTGTGTGCAGCGGAGGGGAGACTGAACCTCCAGCTGTGGCTTCACGGAAGCCTCTGGAACATGCTGAGGAGCTTAGCCTTGCAGAGGAGTTATGTAGTGAAAGAGGCCTCAGAAGAGATTATGAAAGGCTCTGAGAGCTCCCACACCTTGCGTTGTATGGGATTGAAGCCACAGACATCACACTTGTTTGCACAATCAGGGGAAAAAGCTCTATGTGGAGGTGAAATTTGAACTGGATGTTTAAAGAGAAGAGTGTGGGATGTAGGAAATAGGAGAGGCACCTGTGGGGGTAGGATTGCAATCAAGATGCTGGGAAAGTGAGGAGTAAAAGGAAGCCTTACGGAGGCGGCAGCGGAGCCACCAGTGAGAGAGAGGATGCAGGATGAATTCCCTCAGGGGCGCCTCACGGTTTGAGCAGGGGGACCAGGCAGGCCCCTTGCTCTTTCTGGTCGCCTAATTTGTGCTCGGTTTGTCTTGTTCTTGTGAGGGCACAGGCGAGGCTCTTCTAGAACTTACTAACTGGTTGCTGATCACTGCTCTGTGTTATTCATCTGTCTACCTTGAATATTTTCAGGTCTTTGGATTTCCTGAAACATGGACCTTTTAGTGTTACCCTTGGAAGACAAACCCAATTCTAACCCGATTCTTTTAACCTCTGTGTGCAAGAATCTTGATTCTACTCAAGTTTAGGTTCAGAAAGATCAGTACACAAGCTCAATGTTGTTCATAGCATATAAAATATGAGGACTTGATTCCTGACTTAGTACTACTGTGTTTATGTATCTAACAGTGCCCTGAATTTGGCTGGCCTTTGCTCCCTTCCCAGAGGTGCTGGGCCACAGTCTGCCCTTCCAGGGGAAGTCTCTGGGAGTCGGCTCCTGGCCTGCTCAGTCTGCACCTGTCAGCTGGGCTGGTGAAAGCTGATTGTTTATATTTGTCATGTAATTTTAATAACTTGAGTTTATTTTCTCTGAGACCCCGTGATTGTCTAAGGGAAAGATGAAGAGATAGATGACATGGGAAGCTGCTCTGAGGTTAAAAGGTGTAGCCATCACTAGGTGGGGTGGCAATGCAGAGGGTCTAGTCTCCTAGTCTCCGTGTCATCTTCTGACTTGTTTGTCCCCCTCATCTCAGAGTAACTTGGGTTCCCCTGCCGGCTGCCCAAGGAGGACAGGCACTGGCACAAGTCACACGGTATGACAAATTCTTAGGAAACTTTTCCTGGTTTTGGGCTGTTTCCTTGCAGGCATGCTGTGTTGTTGCCCGTTCCTACATGCTTGTTTGCTCTCGGAAGTGAGTTTTCTCGTGCAGCGTCACCAGGCCATCCCCTGTGCTTGTGCCGTGTGAGAAGAGAGGCCCTGCCCGTGCTTTTGCAGGCTCTGGATGTCAGTGTAGTGCACAGCCCGCAGCAGAGGTGAAGAGAGCAAGTCAGGCGTGCGCTGGGGTCAGAGTCAGCAAGCTCATGTTTGCTTGGGCTGCTAGGTGCCAAGACCTCACTTGGGTGCCCTTGCTAAGTACATATACACATACTCCTCAGCAGGGCGAGCCGGGAGGTGACCGCATACGTGTGGACAGCTCCAGACTCTCCTTTCTGGAGTGAGTGGGATGAGCTCTTTAGAGACTGAAACCAACGGTTGGACCACAGGACAGCAGGGTTAGGGTTGAGTGTAGTCTTTCAGGTCGGCCAGGACAGGTTTTAATCTGGGAGGAAACGAATGGCGCTGATGGCACCTTGGATAAAGCATATGGACTCCCCCCTGTAAGCTCCCTTAGCCCACCGGGTGCCTCAGCTGCCTTTCCTTCTCTGCGCACTTTAGACCCCTCCCAGAAGCCTGCCGATTCAGTCCATCTCAGTCCCTCTTGCCTACCCTTTTCCCTTTCCCACCCTTCTTCTTCCTTCCTTTCTTCCCTCCCTCCCTTCTCTCAGTGTGTGTGTGTAGAAAAATCTTATTGTGTAGCCTAAGCTGGCCTCAAACTTGTCATCCTCCTGTCGTAGGCTTCCTAAGTGCTGGGATTTATTGGCATGTGCCACCATGCCCAGCTGTGTTGCTTTTTAATGTGGTATCCCTGCTTCCCTGGAAGTGAGCCACACAAGCCTCACCTCATGCCCAGTCTCGCTTCCTTCGTTAACCCTGTGGAACATCATGCTTCCTAAGGAGGCTCTTGTCCCATGTGGCATCAGGACTCTCAAGTGTTGAGAGGTGTTTTTTGTTTGTTTATTTTTCATCTATATTCCTGACCATTAACCACTGGAGAGAGAAAAGACCAAGGTGGCCAAAATGAACCAGCAAGGCCCATGGCTGTCTGTTGCAGGGTTGCTAGTCTGCTGTCCACACGTCCTCCTGCAGCCCTCCTGAATGGTTCCAGACACCTGATGTCTTGCTCTAAGGGTAACTTCTACTTCTTTAGTTCCCTTGGCCGAGTGCCCTGCTCCAAAAAATAACTGTGAAAGAAAATAAGCCACACCCAGAGCCATTATGCTAAGCCAAGCCATCTCCGTAACTGAGGACCTGGGACGCTCCCTGCTGGGCTTGTCATACGAGGTGGGGTGGACATTGATGGAGAACAATCCGGCAGCCTAGGCTAGAGTTGCCATTTTGAGTTGCATTGACCAGCATGTGCCTCTATTGGATTCATCAGTCGTAATTGACATTCTTCATTCCTCCTCTCCCCTCCTTGTAGTAATAAGAAATAAATGGCTCAATTTGGGGAAACTGTACATCTGTTGTTTATTTGCTCTTTGACCTCCCTTTCAAAATGCCAAGGTTGGCTGTGACCAAACTGTTCTTGTCTAGGAGAATACGGCTAAAGTCAATGTATGTGTTATGCTGAGGAGGATGTCACTGAGTGGGGGAGGAAGTAGGGAGATTGACGCTCCAGGAAACAGGAAGTGGAATTTTGTATCCTTCCCACCTTTATGTAACTTCCTTGTGTACTTGCGGATTCTGTATTAGCACTGTCGGCTCTTTAAATGCAGTCTCATGTAGCCCAGGTGGCCTCAAGCTGAGCTCACTGTCTTGACCTCCTGCCTCTACTTCCCAAGTGTTGGAATTACAGGCATGACCCACCATGTCCCATCCCTTTAATGCTATTCTTAAAAATATTTTTATAGCTGGGCTTGGCAGCACACGCCTTTAATCCCAGCACTTGGGAGGCAGAGGTAAGAGGATTGCTGTGAGTTGCCAGTCTGAGATTACATAGTGAGTCCCAGGTCAGCCTGGGCTAGAGTGAATCCTATCTCTAAAAAAATCAGTAGTTGGCTGCATAATCTAGTATTAGCTCTTATTAGAAATATGATTTGCATATATTCCATAGAGCCAGTGCGATACTGCATTTTTAATATATTTATTTATTTGACAGAGAAAGAGGGAAGGGGGGAGAGAGAGAGAGAGAATGGGCGTGCCAGGGCCTCCAGCCACTGCAAAGGAACTCCAGATGCATGTGCCCCCTTGTGCAGCTGGCTAACATAGGTCCTGGGGAATCGAACCTCGGTTCTTTGGCTTTGCAGGCAAACGCCTTAACTTCTAAGCCATCCCTTCAGCCCGTAATACTGTATTTTTAAGTAAATTTCCTTACTGGTTTTGAGGGTAGGATATCCCAGGTGGACCTGAAACACACACTCTTGCTTTGGCTTGTCGTGTATTTTTTCTCTCACTCACCAAAGTGAACATAAAGATAATTTTACAGCCCTGATATAGTTAGTTATTCAGAGAGGACTACCTACCCCCTCCTTAACACGTATGAGAAGGAGTCGTGGAGGCAGAATGGGGCACTCGGTGATGGCACTTTACCCTTTGGTCTGTGGGCAGTTCTGGATGGTTCTTTTGGGTAGAGTGACAGCAGCCTGCTCTTTGCTGCAGCTTTCACAGATCTTGGAATAGTTTGGCTGATGAGTTGGGAGAGGATTCCCAGAGAATGGCCATTTTCCTGTCCCCACGGAGCTGAGGCATAAAGAGGAGCTGGGGATTGAGACACAAGACCACCTGTTGGGCATGAACAGTGCTTTGGGCTGTTGACTCTCTGAAGGACAGGCTCGGTGGGGATATGTGGACGCAGAGAGAAGGGCAGGTGTCTAACTCGCCCTGCTAGAGGAAGGTGTGGCCAGCAAAGTGAGACGAGCCTGCTGAGCAGACAGATGAGAGGGTTGGCCTCTAACAAACTTCAGTGTGCCCTCGTGAGAGAGTTCGTGGGCTTCAGGCTGGAACAGGACTGGTGCATGATGGCTCTGGTTTTAAAGGCTCACCTGGCATAAATTTTCCCACGTCGGGTTTGTTTTTGTTTTTTTTTTTTTGCATGACTTTTAATCCTTACCTAGAAGCCTTCCTCTATGTGAAATCTGTATCTGTGTCTTATGGTCTGCCAAATGGTGGGGTGCCAAAGAGGGGTCTTCATAATCCGAAGCAGGAGGCTTATCCCTGGTTCCTTTGACAGACACTCTGGGGGAAGTCCCCCCGCCAGTCTTGAGCACATTACCCCTCGGCTCGCCAGCCAGCACTCTAAGGTAGGGGCTCATGGAGGGGGTAATTGACTCAGATTGTGTGTTTCTGTTGGTCATGCATGTGTGTGCTTTATGCTTATGGGCTGCAGAGGCCAGAGAGAACGTCACATGTCCTCATAATCCTCACCCGTGCATGTCCTTGAGACAGAATCTCTCCCTCAACCTGGAGCTGTTGGTCAGTGAGCCCCAGAGATCCTCTGGTCTCCACTCCCCTGCGGATTGGGATTACAGACATACTTGGCCCCATGGGTTCTGAGGAGTTGAACTTGGTGGTCTCTAGCCTGAGAGGCCCTCGTGCTTAAGTGGCAAATGTTCTTGATCCCTGAGCCATCTTCTCGCCCTGATTGCTCTTTTCATTGCAGTCTGAACTTGCAGCAGCTGCTGCTTTGTTTTTAGAGACATCTGTAGATCTTACTAAACCCTGAAGTCGGGGTACAGTGACGAGGAAGCCGTCCACTCCTCGCTGTACGTCGTGAAGCAGGAGGCAGCTGGAGAGCAGGAGCGGCCCCTGCACCACCAGCAGTGCGGGCGCCACATCCCGCCGCGTTCCGCGCTCTGACCTTCCTCTCACTCAAGGATCACGGTCTCAATATCTCACACTGATTTTTATAGGAGCAATTCCGTTTCCACTGGTATATAAATTTACTTGGGCATTTTAATGCTATGGACTATAAATTGATCCACTGTGTTTATTTATTTGATTTTTTTTTCCCCCCAAGGTAGTGTCTCACTCTAGCCCAGGCTGACCTGGAATTCACTATGTAGTCTCAGGTGGCCTCAAACTGTCTGTATCTTCCCACCTTTGCCTCCCCAGTGCTGGGATTAAAGGCATGTGCTACCACACCCAGCTTAATTGTATTTATTTTTATTTTTATTTAAAACTTCCATAATAATAGACAATAAACAATGGTAACACCCCCCACATTCCCCTTCACAGCTCTACTCTCCATCATATCCCCTCTAATTATGTTTATTTTTAAAAGTCGTCTCTGTTGATAGAAAGTACAAATAAAATTCTGTTGTAGAGAGATGTTGCCCTATCCCCATGTCTGTTTCTGAAGTCAGACATGTTAGTCATTTCCAGGCTAGCTGAGCCCCTTATTCATCTCTGGCCCTCTAGCATTACAGTAATTATGGTAGATGGCAGAAGAATTGTTACCAGATAACATATTAGAAATTGGGAAATTATGAGCTAATTTGAGCCATCTCAAATTAATGAGAATGTTCTTTGTGAAGTGCTACCAATGTAAACCTTTAAAAAATGGCAAGTGGGAGATACTGAAATCCTCTGTCTGTAGAGCTTTTGCGAGCTCTGCCAGCATACCCACTTGCTATTATCTGACAAACTGCTGGGGTGGCTCTTTTATGTTCGTTATAGGTTATGTTAATTAAATTTTCTCTGCGCTTGGCTGTCATCAGCTGCCTCTCTGTGTTGGGTAGAAGGCGGGTTGAGGTTGTAATGATATAACTCAGGCTGTAGGACTGTTACCAAGGCTGGGAGCACCGTCCTGTGGGGTTATGGCTGACAGACGCGGTGCTTCTCTCCTACTGATGTGCATCGCGTTGGGGACATGGGGGTGGGGATTCCTTCATCCTAGGATAGACTTGCACCTGTGATCTCATTTTATTAACCTAGGATCACTTTTCCCACGCAGGCATGGCAGGTACTTTAATAGGGTGGTCACCAAGCAGCTAATCTGCTTTTTGACGTCTTAGACCTAGCTGGGGAGGTGGGTATGGGAAAGCCCGAGGCTTTGCAGGTACCACCTGGCTCTGTTGGGTGTCTGATGGGGAGGAGTGCCGGTCTTCACCAACATTGTCCCCAGCACTCACCAGGGCCAGCACTACCATCTCTATCTGAGAGTGATATTTAGGGATGATGTTATTGGTAGGGACTTGCATGACATCTCATGTAAGACAGGAAATTCAGTTGTCCGTGTTGAGTGGGAAGGGATGAAGACATGCCAGTGATGGAGGAGGCAGGATGAGGCCTGTGTTCCCACTGGGTGGTACCACACCTCTCCCACGCCCCCATGCCTCAAATGCCTCCCCTCCTGAGAACTTACCCTTGTCCAAAGCCTTTCTAAGTAACCTCTTCTTCCTTTGCCTTGCTTGTGCGCATGTGTGTAGTATGTGTGGTATATGTATGTGGTCATGTGATACCCCATACACTTGCCAGCAGCGGAGTGTCATGGTGGCTGGAGTGGAATGTTGGCTGTCCCACTCTACCACTTTTTTACTGCCTGTTCTTATTGGAGCTGGATTCTCTCCTGATCCTAGAGTTTGCCCTCCCCTCCCCCACACTCCACCCTTCCCACGCTCTGGCAGTTCTCAAGTCTCTGCTCCCCTACTGGACTAGAGTTACACACCCAATTTTTATGTGGGGTTCAAACTCAAGTGCTCGTCTCAGGCCTTCATTTTTGCCTAGAAAGAGTTGTTTGTAATCAAACTTTTGTCCCTCTGAATTAAGACTTTTTTGGGGGGGGTTGAGGTAGGGTCTCACTCTAGCTCAGGCTGCCCTGAAATTCACTATGTAGTCTCAAGGTAACCTTGAACTCACTGCAATCCTCCTACCTCTGCCTCCCAAGTGCTGGTATTAAAGGTGTGTGCCACCACTCCTGGCTCAAGACTCTTCTTTTTGTTTAATTTTTTTTTAATTTCTTTATTTATGAGAGAGAGAGAATGAGAATGGATGCAGTAGGACCTCATGCCACTGCAGACAAACTCCAGATGCATGTGCCACTGTGTGCATCCAGCTTACGTGGGATCTGGGGAATCGAACCTGGGTCCTTAGGCTTCACAGGCAAGCATCTTTAAAGCTAAGTCATCTCTCTAGCCCTCAAGTTCATTCTTAATGGTATTAAATTGTCAGAGGTCAGGCTCTTAGTTTAAATACTCTTATCTGCTTTGGGCAGTTTACTTAATTTCCTCAACTGCTAGATGGAATTAACAACACTAACTTTTAGGGTTTTTTTTTTAAGTATTTATTTGAGGGAGGGGAAAAGAGAGAAAGAGGCAGAGAAGGAGAAAATGGGTGTGCCAGGGACTCAAGCCACTGCAAAGGAACTCCAGATGCATGTGCTACCTTGTGCATCTGGATCACATGGGTACTGAGGAATCTAACCTGGATCTTTACACTTCACAGGCAAACATCTTAACCACTAAGGCATCTCTCCAGCCCCAGACACTCACTTTTGAATGTTGTAGGCATTAAAGGAGAACTCACAAATAAATTCTACCTTTCTCTGCCTTTCAAGAAGCAGTGCTGTTTAATATGATGATTCTCCTTCTAGAATGATATTCCTAGGAAAGAGTCATGAACTTAAAAAAGTATATACAATTGTTACAACCTTGATAGCAATTTACACTAGAAAAGAACCAAAATGTCACTCCGTGGAGATTGGTTGATTATCATACATCTTTGGCATGGAGCCTCTGTGAAGTGGAGTGAGATTTCCTGGGTTTGGGAAGGGACAGCATCCCTGTCCTCCACCCGGTCACCTCTGCAATTCCTGATCACTGTCCTGGTCCCTGCAAATGGATGATGAGGCAACCTTAAAGTTGACACCTTTGAAGGATAGCATGGTACTATGTTCACAGTGGAAGGCTACATGATAAAAATGGGAGGTATAGTTCTAATTTCCTTCCAAAAATGTAAAATCACTGAGAAGACCCAGTAAGGTACAACTGACTATTGACATGAGAGAATGGCTGATCTTCCCTTTTGATTTTCTACTCTCCCTAAATTTTGCCATTGTCAGTACTTTCACTAATTATTTAAAAAAAAAAAAAAGTTGGGGGTGAGGAAATGGCTCAGCAGCGAAGTTTCTTGATTACAAAGCCTGCAGGTACAAGTTCAATTCCCCAGCCACCCATGTAAAGCCTGATGGATGTTGTCCACAACAGCAAGTGATCCTGGCCTGTACACACACATGCAAATAAATAAGTTTTAAAGGTATTAGTTCCTGAAACAGCAGTCCCTATTTTTTCTCTTTTTTTTAAAGTTTTTGTTTCATTTTTGTTTATTTATTTGAGTGTGACAGAGAGAGAGAGAATGGGCACGCCAGGGCTTCCAGCCACTGCTAACAAACTCCAGACGCATGTGCCCCCTTGTGCATCTGGCTAACGTGGGTCCTGGGGAATCGAGCCTTGAACCAGAGTCCTTAGGCTTCATAGGCAAGCGCTTAACCGCTAAGCCATCTCTCCAGCCCCTGAAACAGCAGTCTGTAAACACAGGGTAGAACATGGCAACTCAGTGCTGGCATTAATAGTAATAAAGCTGACCTAACGTGGACAGGCAGCCATATTAAAGCCCCAGTGGTTCCTTCCGTAGATGGTATCTCTTACCTTTTGCTGCTTCTCTTTCCTTCTGCAGGTTTGAGACTTTTGAGATAAACAGCTTTGAGCAGTTCTGTATCAACTATGCCAATGAAAAGCTCCAGCAGCAATTCAACTCGGTAGGTTGGGTTTAGGACCTAGGCGGAAGGGGCAGGAAGTTCTCACTTTCTCCACAGAGTGGCGGAGTATCTCTTCTAGCTGGTACTGATGGTCTCCCACTCTGTCCTGAGCTCCCATTGCCTTCTGGATGGTGCCTCCTGCTTGTGGAATTAGTTCTTTGTTGCTGGGACAGAGGCATTATTTGGACAGCTGTGCAGAGAGGATACATGATCCTCGGCTGGGCTTTGACCTGGACTCTGGGGGATTTAAGCAACTGGGAGCCAGGTGTGTGGATCTTTATGATTGGTTTGGGCACAGAAAACCGAGTGAGGATTAAAATATCCTATAATAAGGGTCATATAGGAAAAGGAAGTCACCCAACTGAGAATTTTCTGTTTTCTGCTATGACTGTGACTTAGTGCCCAGTCCTTTTCTGAAAGTTGTCTACCATCTTCCAAGGGCTTGGGGAATTAATGGGAAGTTGTGTATACAGTTCCTTCACCTTGGCCTTATGCTTCTTGTCCTAGCATGTGTTCAAACTAGAGCAAGAAGAATACATGAAGGAGCAGATCCCATGGACCCTGATTGACTTTTACGATAACCAACCTTGTATTGACCTCATAGAAGCAAAGCTGGGTATCTTGGACCTGCTGGATGAAGAGTGCAAGGTAGTAATGCCCATGCCACCATTGAGTGGTTCAGTCTAGGCATAGGATATAGAGCAGAGGGTACTTGTGTGGTACAGGGGAACATTCAAAATCTCAGATCTGGAATTCAGTATGTAATTATCTGAAGAAGTCATTGTGCTTACTGGAAGGCAGCATATTGTGACTGGCAAGTGTTGCTGTGGTGGTAAACATGTGCCTCTCTTGATATACTACGTCGGTGGTAGAGATCTGGTCTCTTGGAGTCCTAAATGCCCAAAGAAGAACATAACATCTGAATCGGTCTTCTCAGAGTAAGGGTTCGAGAGCTCAGGATGCTCTCCACAGTATTTGGTAGCTTATGAGTGGTGAAATGGTATGGTGTCAGGTAAGAGTCACCATTTCTGTTACCTGGATTTCATCGCTGTGTGAGAGTGGTGCCACCTTCAAGTACAGCATCTGGCAGCTGGGGGCATAGGGGGTGAGATCTGACTTTTTTAAAAAAAATTCTTTTGTTCATTATTTATTTGAGAGTAACAGAGAGGTAGAGAGAGAGAGAGAGAGAGAGAGAATGAATGGGCGTGCCAGGGCGTCCAGCCTCTGCAAACAAACTCCAGACGTGAGCGTCCCCTTGTGCATCTGGCTAACGTGGGTCCTGGGGAGTCGAGCTTGGAACCAGGGTCCTTAGGCTTCACAGGCACGCGCTTAACTGCTAAGTCATCTCTCCAGCCTGAGATCTGACTTTTACCAATTGCCCAACTTCTAAAGGTTAACAAAATGATAGAAGATAGAGCTGTTCGTGGTAATTCCAGCACACAGGAGGCTGAGTCCAGAGGATTGTGACAAGCTGAAGGCCAACCTGGGCTATAGAGTAAGACCCTGACTAAAGAAAGAAACAATAAAAAAAAAAACAGGCTTGGTGGCCCATGCTTTTAATCCCAGCACTTGTGAGGCAGATCACCATGAGTTTGAGGCCACCCTGAGACTACATAGTGAATTCCAGGTCAACCTGGGCTAGAGCTAGACCCTACCTTAAAAAAGCAAAACAAAGAAAAAAAACCCCAAATTGGTACATTTTTACCTCCTAACTTTCTTGTGGGGTAGAGGAGGGAGCTGAAAGACAGATTTCGCTCTCTGGCCCTGGATGGACTGGAACTCATTATGTAAGCCAGCCTGGCCTCCAACTTGTGATCCTCCTCCCTCAGCCTCCACAGCGCTGCTCTCGTAATATTTTCAGTGTCTCTATAGAGCCGTGGGTTTATCTTCAAAGTCAGTGTCCCAGGAGAGAATCTCTCAGCATGTCAGGAGCTTTTCTAGGCATGTCCAACCTGAGAACTTGCAGTCAAAATGAAACAGTTGTCTCTGGAATAAGAGGCACTAGCTACAGTCATAGTACAGGCCCTCTTGTCTTCTGTGGATGCCTCCTCACTAAGTCTTGGGTCAATATCCAGTGCAATAGCCCTTTTCTTAAGTTCAGTTGGGACCACACTCCCCTGGTGAGGCCCTTCAGTGACTGTCTCTACCAGCTCTATACCCCCAACCCAAAGGCAACTCCAGATCCTAAGTCCAGCCTAGGGCTCTTGAGTACTGTGTAGTTCCCTGCCCTTGATCAAGATAGACTGCAGATCTTGTGTACTCTCCAATCAGTTGTGAAGGTCAAAGTCAAGCCTAACTCTTGAGGCAGCATAGGGATTTTGTTCTACACATAGTGGTCTTGTTCTGTGATGAGCCAGGCTCTGTGTGAAGAATTAATCATAAACCAGAGTCAGGCATGCCATTGCCTGTCTGTAATCCCAGTACTTGGGAAGTTGAGGCAGAAGGATAAGGAGTTCAAAGCTATCCTCAGCTCCATGGAAAGTTCTGAACCAGAATGGTCTATATGAGACCCTTTCTTAAAAGAAAAGAAAAAAAAAAAAAAAACGCAAACCAGGACCTCCAGGGAATGTGGCTTCTCCCATCTTATCACAGCTTCTCACTAAAAACAAAAGCCCCCACAAAACTAAAAATCTTTACCAGCCATCCAATGAGATACCCTTTCTTTAGCCAGCCAACTAAGACTGGTTGCTTTCCTGTTTGAGGTTCCAAAAAGTGTCTTTTCCTAAGGGAATATCTCATAGGAATGCCAAATCAGAATGGTAAGAACACTGGTCCCAACACAAAGGTTGGGGGGGGGTCAGAGTGACAGAAACAGTAAGTCAATGTCCAAGAGTAATGAATATCCCTGCCTGTCACCCAGGAGGACCAGGATTTGATTCCTTGACAAGGAATCAAGCTGCCCTTTTATCTACAATCCCAGCACTTGGGAGACTAGGGTAGGAGGATCACCATGAATAAGAGGCCAGCCTGGGCTAGAGTGGAACCCTGCCTCAAACGGAGAGAGAGTGAGACGAGCAAACACAACTCGTAGGTGGACGTAAGTAGTGAAATCCCAGAACCTGGGACTGGGAACTAGAGTGTTTATAAGAGTGGTGTTAGAACACACAGGAGGTAGCAGTTGTGGAGAAAGCAAATAGATGCAAACTGTGCTCAGAAGTTATCAGGGTAACCTTCTGAAGCCTACACATTCTGCTGTGGAATCTCCAGACCCTCCTGTTTCATCTTCCTTTGGAGTATGTACCACCTTGGGCATCCCTATTGGAATCTTCTCTAAGAGAACCTATAGAAAACAAAAGCTGTTTCAGACTTCTTCCACTGCATCTAAAAGACACCAGAAATGTGATAAGCATTGACTAGATGCTTCATCTTGCAACAAAAGCGCTTGGAACAACAAGATCCTGTTTAAAAGTGCTTGGCCAAGTCAGCAGGGGTTGGTCCAGGGAAGTCTGCAGGGAGAGCCTTCATTTGGAGTCAGTATCTCTCAGCAGGTGAGGGGGCATGAACCACAGCTCCAGGACAGCTGAGCATCAGGAGTAGAAGGTGCCAGTTCAAAGAGATACTGAGTAACACCAGCCTTTGTGTTTCTACATGAGCCTCTCCAGGTCCTTAGATGGGAATATTTGCCACAAGCCCTAATTTCCTCTAATCAGTTCATGGGGGTTTGGAGAGTCAAGATAGCAGGTAGTACTGGTGGCCAAAGTTCCAAGTATGGAAGAGGAGACCTGCCATGTGGCAACTTTGTGCGGGTAAAACCTCTGGAAGTTGGCTTGTGATTAAATCTGATGCAGTGTCCAGTAGTTGTGGGCTTTCAGCCAAGAGATGTTTTGTCAATCCTCACCCAAGTGAACCCTTTAAAGGAATGCACTTTACTCTATAAAAGTTGTACTGTAATAAATCAAACTTGAGGGGAGGGGGCATCCTTCTGGTCCCTTCAGCAAGTGCTGAAGGCTATTAACCTAAAAGGTTGAATTTCCGTGGAGCTGATCACAGCTGACATCTCTGAGACTGATCCTGTTGCCTGAGGGAGCAACCTCAGACACATCCTTTTCCTCTTTGTCTCTCAGAGCCTCTTAGAAAAAGAATAATGAGGTCACACTGTAAAGACCTGAGTTCCATGACCTTCACGTCACAGGACACAAAGAAGTCACAGTGTGCAGCGCCAGTGGGAAATCTCTTTCCTGGAGAAGATGTGCAGGCAGGCAGCCCACAAGCTGCACCTCTCTGTCAGAGTGTGGGTGTAGGCTGATTGTGGGTGAAAGGGGCACGTTACAGTCATTCTCCTCTGGGGCAGGGAAAGCATGAGGGCATTAAATCACTCTGGCTCCTTAAGGTGAGAGAACCTCAGCATCCAATAGTGAGACTTCCACAAATCCCAGCCTTCATCCATCCCTCAGTCAGTCAAGGGGTAGAAAGAGGATTTGTGCTTATAGGCGGTATAATTTTCTCTCTGTTCTCCCCCAAACTTCCTTCGTCCATTCATTCCAAGGCTACTTAGGGAGCCCCATGCCAGCCCATTCTGTCTAAGCCATGTTCAGAGTGGACACTGTTTGCCCTCTGATGTCCCATGTACCGATCTCTCCCTCTTCGGGGCATAAGTCTGACCAGGTGAGAGATCAGTGTCTGCTTCCTCATCTATGGCAGAAAGGTTTTAGAGTTGATGCCTTGGTCTCTGGAAGCAATTATAGCAAATGAAAATATAGGCACTGCCACAGGTTGGGAGATGACATTGAGGGCCCACAAAGACAGGTCTGACCAAAGGAGGCGAGGTCATCCCCGGGTTGGCTAGCATCTTTCTGGCTCATGGAACCTGATGGGAAGAGCTGAGTAGAATGGGTCTGCTCGGTTACTGTGCTTTGTTACTGGGGAACAGTCACATCTTTTTTTTTTAATAACTCATTTATTTATTTGCAAGCAGAGAGAGAGAGAAAAGAGAGACAGAGAGAATGGGCACACCAGGGCATATAGCCACTGCAAACGAACTCCAGAAGCATGTGCCTCTTGTGCATCTGGCTTACGTTGGTCCTAGGGAATCAAACCTGGGTCCTTTGGCTTCACAGGCAAACACCTTAACCACTAAGCCACCCCTCTAGCCCCAGACCCCTGGTTTCTTCAGTGACCCTGAAGGTCTTGGGGAGCTGAGCTTCCCAAGGGAGAGAGAGCCCAGGATGGGCAGACGGGAGATGGAGGCTCAGGGGTGAGAGGGTTTTCAGGAGCTCAGCAGCAGAAAGGCAGACTGGAGCGTGTTGAGCAGCTCTAGCTTGTGAGGAATGACAGCAGAAGTGGAACCTTGGTCCCTAGAGGAGGAGCAATGGAAAGAGCAAGTCTAAGCACCTTCTTGGGGGTTAGCTGTGGGAAACAGAAGCAGACTGAGGGGCTGTAGTCCCTCAGGAAACAAGGTAGATGGACTGTCCCAGAGGAACTCTCCTCTCTAAGGGAAAGGCACAGGACAGGTGAGATGCAGAGGAGTATCTGGATATTCAAACAGGGATGTCTTTAAAATTTGTTTAACTACTTTGGCTGTACTGGGAATCAAATCCATGTGTGAGGCAGGCCAGTGCTCTGCAGCTGAGCTACCTTCTCAGTCCAAAAAGCAATTTTGGATTTCCTCCACAACAACCTCTGCTTGCTAGGAAGGCAGAAAGGAAGCTTCTGCAATGAGAAGGCAGGTCAGCGGGCTGGGATGGGTGGAGGCAGAACAGCTTCCCGTGACTAGGAAGGAGAGATTGAACATTGGTGTTGGCTGAGGTCAACGATGGCAAATGACTCCAGGTACTTCGAGGTCAGCCCCTGCTTGCAGCAGTATCTTCTGTCCACAGAATGGTTCTCAGCTAAGCCATCTCTCCAGCCCCTGAAGTCCAGCTTTATTTCCAAGTTTACTAACAGATCTTAGCATTTGCTTAGTGAGCCATTTTTATGGTTCTGTCTGACCCAGTTGGGACAGTCACTGAGGTCTCTCTTGCTCCCATCCTCTGGCCTGCCTGGTCCTACCCTGTCCTATCAGGCTGACTTCCTGCCCCATGCCTGGTAGTGCCAAACACAGAACACTTGGACACATATAAAAGAGTATATTTAGAAAGTGCTGACATAAACATATTTCATTGTTAGCCCAAAACAATTAATAGCTGCCTTCAAGAAAGGGTTTTTTCCTTGAATTTCCTGCGGCTGTAGGACTGGGTATTCAATGCTAGTTGCACAGCATTGAAACTTGAGAAAAAGCAGTTTGCTTACAAAGGACCTGCGAGGTTTGTTCCCACATATGTAAGCATTTCCCTTATAGAGCAACTTTGATTCATTTACTGAGCAAAGCCTTTTAAACATGGCCACGGCGTGTTAAGGTCACCTTCAACTTTGTCTAATCCATAAGTACAATCTAAACGGTGAAAGAAAGCCAAGGAATAAACTGTGACTTAGGACTGTCCTTGGATGTCAAGGATGACCAGGAAGTGATCAATATCTCATTAGGTGAATCATGTGAGTGGTGTTTGCAGTGACTGTTATATTTTCAATGAAGCAAAATGCTTACTTTTTTTTTTTCCAGTTATTTTGAGCTAGGGTCTCTCTCTAGCCCAGGCTGACCTGGAATTCACTCTGTAGCCTCAGGGTGGCCTTAAAGTCACGGCGATCCTCCTACCTCTGCCTCCCACGTGCAGGGATTAAAGGTGTGCACCAACGTACCCAGCTAGATGCTTACTTTTGAAGTCATTCCTAGAGAGGTGGAAAGGGCTGCTCTTGAGAATTCCCCATGATGTGCAGCCTGTGTCTGAATCTACTTTTGGAGGACAGTGAACAGTTCTAATCAGAGCATCATCAGGTACTTGGTACCCCCAGTGTGTGGCTAGAGCCCAATTCTTAGCCCTTTGAGGGCCAGGAAAGGAAACAGCAAGATACAGGCAGTCCTTGAAC
Organism: Jaculus jaculus; assembly: GCF_020740685.1. Classification (NCBI taxonomy): domain Eukaryota; kingdom Metazoa; phylum Chordata; class Mammalia; order Rodentia; family Dipodidae; genus Jaculus; species Jaculus jaculus. The sequence continues at coordinate 40,204,210 of NC_059103.1, forward strand.
TCCGTGGGCTTACAATATGCAGTGACAATATAGATCCAAAAGTTAATGGTGAGCTGTATGAGAGAGAGAGAGGGAGAGGGAATGTGTGCATGTCTGTGTATGTCTGTCTGTCATATGCACAATCAGTCATGAGGAACTCTGGAGAAGACACAAGGTCCCAAGCTGTGAGGACAGGGCCCCAAGGCCATACCTGAGTGAGCAAGAGTGGCGAGGTTGATGCTGCTGCAGGAGTGAGGCATCTTCAGAGGGCTGGGGGTGGGGGGCTCTGTACCTGTGACCTCTACCTTCACTCTCCTCCTCTCCTGGCATTTCTGCTTCTGCCACCCAGCTTGTCCTTTAGGGCTCGGCACCCTCCCATGGATGTCAATCCACACTCGGCTGGTCATGGGACAGGATCATAAATGTCTGTGACTGAATTATTTTTACCATTGTCCAATTAGGGCCCTGGCTTGAAAACCGAACTCATTCCGTGAGGTCTACATACCAGCCAGGCTCTGACCTGCCATGCTTTACTGCCTTTGCCCGCCTCACAGTGCATTCTGACCTGTTTTGTGGTTCTCCAGGTGCCCAAAGGAACTGACCAGAACTGGGCCCAGAAACTGTACGACCGACACTCCAGCAGCCAGCACTTCCAGAAACCCCGCATGTCCAACACAGCCTTCATTGTCATCCACTTTGCAGATAAGGTGGCTGTCCATTTTGTTGGCTTTGGCTTCCATTAGGTCCGCTCTAGCTAGACTGAAGGTTTTCTGGGCTAGGACGAAGGTGTCTGGGAGCTAGGTGGGACTTCTTGTGGCCTGAGGTCACAGATAAGTTCCCCTCTGTGCTTGCTGCCTCAGCCAGACTATCAGGACAGGGTACTAGCTCAGAGGCTGACTCAGTTGCTTTTTATATGTGTAGCAGATGGTAACTGGGGGCTGTTCTGTAGCAAGGCAGCAGCAAGTAGATTATTAGGAGTGTACCTTCATGGAGCTTGGGAGAAAAGGGAGAAGTGAACACAAAGAACTTACATGGTTTGGATTCCTTCATGGAGCCATGGCACTGTCCCCAGTGAGGCCATGGACATATAACTTTGCTAAATGGGTTTCTATTTCATTCCCAGATGTTAATGTACATGCACATCATCCAGGGCCTTACTTAAGTATGCGTTCTGACTGAGTCAAGAAGCTGCATTCCTAGAGCCCAGAAAAAAACCTTCTATCATAGGAATTTCCTTTTGAGAAAATACTTTCTTCTGCTAAATGGATGCTCAGTTCCTTGTGTAGAAGTCTTGATGGCTTATCAGATTTGTGCTTTTTTTGAATTAAAAAACCCTTTATTTGAGAGAAAGAGGCAGATAGATAGAGAATGGATACACCAGGGCCTCAGCCACTGCAAACCAACTCCAGATGCATGGTCTACCTTGTGTATCTGGCTTACGTGGGTCCTAGGGAATCGAATCTGGGTCCTTTGGCTTTGCAAGCATATGCCTTAACCACTAAGCCATTTCTCCAGCCCAGATTTGTATTTTAAACAGGGACATGTGAGTCTCCCATCTACTCACAGCTCTTCTTAGAAAACACTGCATGGATGAGAGCTGGCTGAAGCACAGACTGTATCCTCTTCTTTTGCTTCGTCCACAGGTGGAGTACCTATCAGATGGATTTTTGGAAAAAAATAGGGACACTGTATATGAAGAACAGATCAACATCCTGAAGGCCAGCAAGGTAAAAAGCACTGGGAAAAGGGCTGATGATGTGGTTCAGTGGTAAAGCACTTGCTTAGCATGCACAAAGGTCCACAAACAAAAAGTATCACACAAAAAAAGAAAATAAATGGGAACTTGGCATGGTGGTGTATGCCTGTAATCCTAGAACTTGAAAGCTTTGGAGACGGAGAAGAAGCATCACAAATCCAAGGCCAGCCTGCGCAGTGAGTCCCAGGCAAGCCAGGACTGAATATATAAAACTGTCTCACACAAAGAGACAGGAGAGAGAAGAAATGGAGAACACAGGATGTCCATGGTCACGTATAGGACAGGAGAGGCTGGTGTCAACCCCATGTGTTGGTTAATTCAGTCTGAAAACCTTTGGGTACAGAAAGAAAGGAGCTATGGATCAGGGAGAGACAGCTAGGAAAGATGGCGGCCAATAGAAGGAACATGGAGAAAGATACAAGACGGGTGACCACCTACCAAGAGGAGGGACCATGGTAAGTGTCACAGTGAAGTTTGCTAAATCACTGTCCTCCTTCCTCTGCCTGCTTGGATATGTAAAGCTGTTGTAGCTCCTCATATTCTGGAATCTGTGTACTTACTTTTTGTTCAGCAATGTGAACCTCTCTACAAGGAAAACAAAAGAGGAGACTTAAGGTACATTTAAGTCTATTGCTTGCTATTTCTTGTTCATGTAAACAGTGAAAAGATAGCAGATACCTGTCCATTCTGCAGGTAGAGAAAGCAAGGTACCATTCACCACACATATTTGTTAAGCACCTGCCTCTGAGGCACTGCCCTAAACCCTCTTGCTTTTGTCCAGAAATGAGCAAGGCCACATTCTAACAGGCCCTGAGTGAACAGATAAACCTGAAGACAAAGGAGACCAAGGGAGAGTCTTCAGCCAGAGAGGCCTGAATAACTTCCAGGGAGAAGACATCTGTGGAGGGTCTGCAGCTGACAAGCGTGGGCACTGCGATCTCAAGACTGGAGACAGAGCTGCCACCAGCTTCAGCCCTTCTGAGGAATCCAGGAAAGGACTTGGCAGGATTCAGGAGGCTTTCTCCCAGACTGTATACCTCCAAACTCCCTGCAGGGCGCTGATAACTCTGGAGAATGCCAGATTAATTTCTTTTTGTGATAAACCTGAGATGAATGCAATAGGGTGAGATGATAGAGTGGAGAAAAATAAAGCTAGCCAAAGGTCCCAAGGACTTAAAGCTGCATAAGCCCTGCTATATCATATGGACCAAGGTGGGCTTTAGGGTGAGTCTGTGTTGGTGACAGCGGGTGTCCACTGCCCATCATCATACCTGGATATCTGGAATATCAGGGAACTAATCACAGAGACGGTTGGCTTAAGGTAAATGTGAATATTGTTTGGAGGTTCATTGTCAGATTAGTGTCCCTGCTCCCCAGCTTTCCAGATCTCCAGGCTATGGTAGCTCACAAGATTCTTCACAAGGATTAGGGGAGGGGAAGAGAGACTAACCTCTAGCCACAGAAGAAGAGAAGATGCTGAGGTGGTTTGAGCACCATCCTCATCTCGTGTGTCCTGGAACGGTGAGAGTCTTGTGACCTGCAGGAGTCTCACAGTGGCCTTCAAGCGTGGAAACTTCTTGCTGTCTTGATATAATTTCCTCTTCTGGGGAGAGAATAAATGATGAGTAAGGGAAAGAGAGTTGGTACTTGTTAAACACAGGGATTAGTTTTGCCCCTGTTGATTTGAGTGTCTTAATTTGAGGATTCAGGGATATCAGAACTGAAAAGACCCCTGCTGATAAAACTCTTGCAGAGCAAGTTTATGAGTAGTTAACAACTTCACTGAGTGTTTATGGTATGGTAATCAATACAAAGTCAACTTCTGGGGTTGTAGTGGAAAAGACTTAGTTAGTAAATACGTAGTAAATGCAAAATAATGTGTATGACCACAATATACATGTTGTAGAAGGTTCTATGGAGAAAATTAAAGGTTTCTGGGGGTCCCCAAGATCACCCTCAGATGCAGAAGTTTCTAGCAGGACTCAAGGGACTGGGAATGTAGCCATACTTCGGACGATGGTGTTTTCCCGTGAAAAGGATACAAAGCAGATCCAACAAAAGACAGGTGCTTAGGGGAGTGGGAAGGAGACCAGGCACGTCCTCTCCCAGTGGACTCAGCAGACGAGCTAACCTCCCCAAGGAAGCAAGCAAGCAGGACAATACTTGCAAATGTTTTCTAGGGGTCAGTTACATGAGCACCCTTGACCTAGCATGAGCCAAACGGCCAGATTCCCAGGAGGAAAGTAGGCATTCAACATGAAACAGTATGAAACCGTATCGTTCACCCAATCAGTTTTAGGCACAGCGACCCATTCTCATCAGGGAGTTCTGAAAACCCACCCCAAGTCCAACTTCCCAGAAATTAGCCAAAGGTTGATCTTCCTAAGACTAGCAGTCCTGCTCTTTTCTGCATGGAATTGTTTAAATTGTGCATACTGCATGTTTTAAATTAGAAATGAAATATAATCAAAAAAGTCAAATAGTCTAGAAATACATACAAGTCTTCTGTCCTAGCCCGTCACCCTTCTGATGAATGCCTCGTCTGCATATGAAGCACGTTGGTACGCCTTTTCACGAGTGAGATGGTTACAGATGTACACCGAGTCCCTTCCGATTACACTGGCCATTGTACCCTGGCCCTCTTTCCACACGAGCACACATCTTTTTCTCCTTTCTTAAATAACTGCGGGTAGCTTGTGATTTCAGAGACGCCATAGCTGCCCTTTTTGCACACCTTTGCTTGTACCATTACATCTGTTAGGTAGAACTGTAGATGTGGAATAAGGGTTCAGTGAGTGTTTACAACAGTTAATAGATGTTACTGAATTGGAAGGCAAAATAGGTCTGTGCTGTGCTCTTAGAAGATAACAGACTCACTTCTTTCTCTCCACCACCCTAGAATTCTAGCTTTCCCTGCAGTGGGTCATATGTCTCCCAAGCCAATGACTATGTCACCACCCCCATTCTTCCCATAGACCTACACAAGTCATCTGCAGGTGCAGCTGCGGACCAGAGAGTGTGACTGCGTGCTTTGAGGCACACGGGCCTGTCTGGTGCATCTGTGACTATACATTTTTACAGGTCCTTGTTTTCTGGGCTGCTCTCATTTTCTTTCAGGTTTTTCTCTTCACAGCAGTCCTCTAAGGCTTAGGTTGCTAACTCCAAGTCAAAGAGAAAAATAAATACCTATGCTATCAATTTTAAAATGTAATGTCCATTTTTATCAGTTTTTATCTCCAAGTATTCTCAAATCCTTATATAAATGCATAATTTTAAACTACTTTGATTTTATGGGAAACTATTAGCTCTTCTGCTTTGTATGGCATATCTGATAAAAATTATTAACTTGTCATGAATAATTAACTAGTATGAAACCAAAGGCTTCCCCTGACCTGCCACCCTCAGGCATGTTTGTAGAACTCTCACCAAGAGCATTGAGATAAATCTGTGGTAATGAGAATGTAATTAGGAAAGCCTGTGCAGCAAGCAAAGAGGTTAGAATGGAGCTAATTGTTTTCTCAGATATCACAAGGGCTAAAAATAGGAACCTCAGTAAAAGAATGCTTCTTTAAGACATGACATTAACACATTCATTTGTTTCTAATATTAAATCATGGCAAGTTTTCCATCGTCCTATCATTTGCTTACTATAAAAGGATTTTTGTTGTTGTGGATAAAACATTAAAGCAGAGATGTCTTGTTATAGAGTCCCATTGTGTTTAGATCAGATGGACAGTCATTGGAGTCAGATGTGCTACAGTTGTGCCCCAAGGTCACTCAGATGGACAAGCATTGGATTGGGAGTGTATGTCAGCCAGGAAGCCTGGGGCATGGGTGCGCATGGCCTGATGCCAGTTGTCTCCACTCCTAGCCAGCAGAGATCTTAAGACTAATATGGTTCAAGGCCATCTTGGCTTAAAGCCATCGACTCTGAGCCCTGACAGTCCCCAAGGTCCAGAAGTCACAGGGAAGTAGCTCAACCAGGCCCCAGCGTCCTCCCCTCCTTTTTTGTTTTGTGTGGCTTGAGCTCGGCTGACGCTGGAGACAGTGTACACCATGTGCACTCTCATGTGCTCCTCGAAGGCCATGCATATGCCATTCTGAACAAATACTTGCTTTTTAAAGATGCACTTTTATTTTTAAATTTTAAGAACTTCATACAGCTTAGTAGAGATAGCATGTTATTAAACACATGCTTTTAAAAATACGTGGAGTGTTTCTGACTATAGGTTCTCTGCTGGTCACTGGCTGTTGGAAAGGGTCTTTCAATACTCAGAATAAGCAAGTGTGAACCTGCCACAGGTAGCGTCACCCTCCTCTTTCCAAGGCAGGGTTGAGTCTTGCCTTCAAAACCCATTAAAACCCCACTTGAAACATTTTCTAAATACCCAGCTCCCGCCATGTAAAAGAGCATGCTGAAAAGAAACGGTAAGGTTACTATGTATGCTTGCCACACAGTTTCAAAGATAAGATCCAAGCAATAGGTCCCGATCAAACTGTCCCTCTGTGTCCCATTTCAGATTCACATGACTATTTTAAAGGCAGACGCTTTTGTATTCCTATAAATACACGTGAGTAAGTGTGATTTCCAAGGAAACAGTATGCACACAGCTGTAATTGAAATTTCCTTAAACTGTCAGACAGTCTTTAGAAAGTGTTTTCATACTTCTCTTAATCCCTTTTCAAACAGATTTGCCTCAGGTTTTTAAACTCTATATCTAGGCTTGAATAGCAGAAAATATCAACGCCAGTACCAATGGGCACATTTCAAATAAATGACAAACAGGATTAGGGGAGTGTTTGATTTGTCTGAATATGTTACCATGACTGCTTTCAAATTGGAAGGGAGCAGTTTTTATAAAGGCTTGGGAGGACGCATTTCTGAGGGTGCCCTGAGGATTTCCATTCCTGGCCAGTCCACTTCCAAATAAGCTGTTCCGTGGCTCTAACAGCAAACCTAGAGAGAAAGGAAAAACACCTTCTTCCCTATGCTCAGCAGTGTGGCAGTTTGGGTGGTTTTTCTTGTTGTTGTTTTACTTACTTATTTTGGTTTTTAAAGGTCGGGTCTCGCTCTAGCCCAGGCTGACCTGTAATTCACTATGTAGTCTCAGGCGCTTTGAACTCAAAGAGACCCTCCTATATATAAGTCCTTTATCAGATTGTGATTGTTGTTGAGATTCCAGTATTGCCTGTATTGGAACGGTCCTGGAGTAAGGAAGTCCCATCCTTCTGTTCCCACCTTCTTGGTGGATGGGTGGCTATGGGCAATAACTGACTTTTTCTACCTGGATTTTTTTTGTGGTTGCCTACAACCTAGGATTGAACAAGGGACCTCATAGTCTTTTGGTCTATGATTGAGTCTGGATCTTTCTGAATGGCCACTGAGTCGATAAAAGAAATTCTGGATAGTGTGTGAAGCTTACTCCTCCTCCCCAAATACAGTCTCAATAGTAGAGATCTACAGTTAAACATAACACATTCTTCAGATAAAACTTGGGACATGTTTATATTCAGATTATATCCCAGCACAGTGCCATCTGTTAAAAATCTACCTTGGAGAGTTTTCAGTTTTTTCCTTCTAAATCCCTTGTTTAGTATATAAAATGAATAGAAAGCAAGCATAGTTGGTTCCTCTGATTTAAAGAAAGAAAAGGGAGATGAAATTTTTATTTTGATTTTTTTCTCAATTTTTATTAACATTTTCCATGATTATAAAAAATATCCCATGGTGATAACCCCCCACTTTCCCCTTTGAAATTCCATTCTCCATCATATCCCCTCCCCATCTTAATCATTCTACTTACATATATACAATACCAACCTATTAAGTACCTTCCTCCCTTCCTTTCTCTTCCCTTTATATCTCCTTTTTAACTTACTGGCCTCTGCTACTGAGTATTTTCCTTCTCACGCAGAAGCCCAATCATCTGTAGCTAGGATCCACATATGAGGGAGAACATGTGGCGCTTGGCTTTCTGGGCCTGGGTTACCTCACTTAGTATAGTCCTTTCCAGGGGAATGAAATTTTAAAATATTTACTGTTAAGTCTGATTTCTTTGTGATTCTGATACCTTTTTGCAATGATAGGATACATCAGATTTTTCATATTAGATCCCCTCAAACAGTATAAGTATATAGATTGTTAATTCATTCCTGTGCCACCAGGATTTTAAATGGGATTTTTTGTTTATTTTTATTTATTTACTTGAGAGTGATAGACAGAGAGAAGGAGGCAAGAGAGAATGGGTGCGCCAGGGCTTCTAGCCATGCAAATGAACTCCAGACACGTGCACCCCCTTGGGCATCTGGCTAACATGGGTCCTGGAGAATCAAGCCTTGAACCAGGGTCCTTAGGCTTCACAGGCAAGCACTTAACTGCTAAGCCATCTCTCCAGCCTTCCACCACGATATTAAAAATCCATTTCAATATGATGGAGAATGGAATTTCAAAGGAGAAAGGGGGGGGCAGGGAATTAACATGGGATTTTTTTTATAATCATGGAAAATGCTAATAAAAATTTTAAAAATCCATTTCAGAAAGGGTATGCACTAAAATGATCAACCAAGAGTTTATTTTGGCATGATAGTCTGTATTGAAAGGATTTTTTTAATTTGACCATGACTTTAGCCTCCTATTATTTTCCTGTTCTTGGGCACCAGCCTGCCATTTATGTGTTTGGGAACTATGATAGTGTCTTTGGAACTCCCTGGGCTGGCTGTCTCCTTCCCTGCAGTCTCTTCTGTCTCTATTATTCCCATGTTCTTAATTAACATGGGTCATGGTGGCTTTCTGCCAGAGAAAAACGAGGATCCACAAATCTTTATTATAGGGGGCTTCTGGGTAAGGTTTGTATTCAGAGCTCACTAGTTATTGGTGGAATACATCTGGATCATCTGTGACCAGTAATCCAGGAGAGAGCCCAAATGGTGCTTAACCAGGGCAGCTATGTTCTCATGAATGCAAGAGGGATTCACCAGCATTGATCTCTGAGCAGAACCTGGAATTTGTGGAGACAACATCTCCAAACTCAGTTTCAGGAGACAGTGTGTGAGGGTAGTTTGTGGCATGTTAAATTTGGAGCTTCCGGTGGGCCTCAAGAGGAAGGAAGATGTTGAGCTGATAGACATTGGGAATAAGGATCATGTTAATAGGAGAAGATCCAGACTGAAAAATCAGGGATTAGGGGATAGTAGATGCCTTGAGCAGGAAGGAGGCTGTCCAGGGAATGAGTATTGTAGAGATCCATCAGGAGAATGCAGATCTGGCAGACAGCAGAAGTGCAGGAAGGGAAGTGTTAGGAGACTGGCCCATGGAAAGTGCTGGAGAAGAGCTGATTCATGGGAGGTGGAGCTGCCATGTCTCAGAAGAGACCTCCATAAAGGAAACCTGGATCACCGAGCCGAGGCCTTCAAAGTAGACAGGTAGGATGAAGGATGAAGCTATGCCACTTCTAAACCCAGGATTCTGCAAGGAGATGCCTGGAAGGTCTCATGGGTTCCATATCAGCAGTGTGGGGAGGAGGCCAAGACTGTCTGCTGAGGGAGGTCTGAGCAAGGATGACAGGGAAGGCAATATCTGTCTGTCTGTCTGTCTGTCTGTCTTCGGACACCTCGCCAGGATGCTATACCAGGGTGATACAGCAAAAGGCTGGAGAACCAGCTGAATAGCGAGATGTGGAATCAGTGAAGTAACATGAACCTGAAGAATGCAGTAAACAGGGATAGAGCAAAGTTTGAGAAAATCTTGGAATTCAGGTTAGAGAAAGATTTAGAGGGATTTAGAGGGATCATCGAGTTCATTGCCCATGTGATCAAATTAGCACCAAGTAACATGAACAGTGTGCAGTCTCTTGACCCTAGCATGGTGCCCTTTCTGCTACGTCCTGTTGTTTCAGAGGTTTGGCTAGGCTAGAGGCTCTGCTGGTCTCTGGATTCTACAAGCACCTACATGGCACCTCCCCTGCCCTGGCCTCAGCCTCTTAGCTGCGCTGCAGGCATGATCTTTTCTAAAAGAACTCTGGTCTTTCCTGATCAGTGGTACATTGTGGTATTGCTCTCTGGAGTTAAGTTGTCTGAGTTTAAGTTTCTTCTTATTATTATTATTATCAATTATTATTGTGATTTGAGAGAAAGAGAGAGATAGGCATGTCAGGGCCACCAGCCACCACAAATGAACTCAAGATGCATGTGTTGTCTTGTGCATCTGTCTTATGTGTGTCCTGGGGAATTGAACCTGGGTCCTTTGGCTTTGCAGGCAAGAGCCTTTAACCTATAAGCCATCTCCCCAGCCCTCAAGTCCCATTTTTTCCCACTTATTAACTGGCTTATCTTGAGCCCTGAGCCTCAATTACCTCACTTGTCTGTGAGATGCAGTTACTACCTAAGCCACGTGACTGTGGGGAAGCTTGAGTGGGTTCAGACATGCTTGGCACAGTCTAAACACATCAGCACTTGGTTAGTGTTTTATATCCTTTATCATATTACTCTTGGAATAAGAAACAAAGTCCTTTTACTAAATTGGTACTGCCTCTCTTGCTATGCACGCTGTGGCCTTACTGTAGGGCCAGACAGTTGAACTAAAGAACCACAATTTTGTTTGTATACAAATGACTGTGCTACGTATGAAAAGTTCAGTGTTTCCGTGAGAAATGAAGACTGTGAGGAAAGAGCCAACCCACATGTTGATTCTGAGACACCCATGCTGGCAGGCACGCAAGTATATCCAGGGTGGCCTCGCTGCACGTTCCACAGCTGGCTAGCCGTGTGTGGTATAAAACTGACTTGTGTACAGTTCTTGACTCTAAAATTGGCTTGAGAATGTAAACTTACGATACCTAAGAGTAAGGTAAAAAGAACCAGTTTTCTTGTTACTTGTGTTTCAGCCTAAAATCCTTGGTGTGGGACACTAGCCAGCATCGTCCTGTACCCGTAGCGGGGGCGGCGTGCCAGCCCTCCCACAAGTGCTGGTGCGTAGGGTCAGGCCTAAGGTTTGCTGTACAAGTTATCTTGCTGTGCAAAAATACACGATTAAAGAGTGCTTGCTGGTCAGTGTCCGATTACGCCCCAACTTGTTGCCAGTTGTCCTGTGCCTGTCATGATGTATTAGTTACCTCAGTGGTGCTGTGGCCAGATTATCTATCAAGAAGCAACCTCAAGGAGGAAAGGCTGGTTTCAGTGTGTGGTCCGTCACAGTGGGGAAGGCGTGGCGGCGGAGCGTGAAGTAGCTGGTCACCACCAGGAAGCAGAGGTGAATGCTGGTGTGCATTTCTCCTTTTGACTCTGCCTGGATCCCTCGTGCAAGGGGTTAGGGCGGGTCCTCCTACCTCAGCTAACCTAATCTAGAAAATTCCTCATAGGCATGCCCAGAAATTTATTTTAGGTGATTCTAGAGCACATTGGTAGTATTGTCACGCATGGGTAAGGTTGAGTTTTAAGAAGTTCTAGGGGATGAGATAGTTACTACCTGTTTTATGCCCCAGTCACCTCCATCTGCCACGCAAGTGTAATTACCTAGTGAGGTTGCAGGACCTGCCTCTGAGTGACCTGACATCACAGTTCTGAGCACTGCTAGAGGGTACCACCAGCGCCATCTTACTATTTTGGACAGTGTACCATGCTTACATTGAGGCATCATGTGCTGGGTGACATGATTGTACTCTCAGATGTCTCTTGACTGCCATCAGTGGGGGAGATGAACGAGGGCTTCTTGCAGATTCTAATGAAAAGCCCATACGTTTGCCTAATTTTGATAGGCTCCTAGGGCTCTTTGAACTCATGTGAAAGTGGTTGTGAGATACTGATAGAGCATAGTATTGAGTAGTTTGTGTGTTATGCCACTTACATAATTCATTTCCTGAGCTACTGGCATGATACCCCACTTGTGTAGGTGCCTAGTGAGTACTAGTGAGGGAGCAGAGACTGGAGTGTGAGCATCCAAGGCGCCTCTGTGCACCTTGTTGCATTAGCCCAGAGAAACCACATGACAATACTTGTAATGATCCCATTCCGCTAGTGGAAAGCCCAGGACTCAGAGAAGCTAAATTATGTTACAAGACCCAATAGTGAGTGTGGGGAAAGCAATTCAATCTAGTCCTGTGAGTGCATCGCTCTACCTCCCATCACACCCAGAGGAAGTGAACTTGCACTGTCCTTTCAGGTGAAGGTTAATTAAGACAGGGAAAGCTACTTTTGTCAGTTTAAAAGCCTGAGATATCATTCATCACATACTATAAAACTCACCCTTTTAAAGTGTTAAACTGGCTGTCTTTAGTGAATTAAACCAAGTTCCACAGCCATCACCACTGTATACTCAATCATATGTTCCTTACAACAAAAAGAAACCTTGTTTTCCATAGCAGCTCTTCCTAGCTCCCAGAGCCAGAACCACTAAACCACTTTATGTTCCCTGGACATTTCATACCAATGGCATCACATGCTGTGTTTTCTGTTATATCAGGCATGGTTCACTTAACTTTTCAAATTTCATCTATGTTGTAGCATGACTGAGAACTTCATTTTTTATATGGTCAAATAGTATTTCATTTTTTGGGTATGCTAACCATTCATTAGATGGCAGCCATTTGAGTAATTTTGTAGCTCTTATGGATTACGCTGCTATGAACATTTGGCATGTTCCTTTCTCATGGACATGATAGCTCTTTTGAAAGCAGGTACTCAGCACAAAGTATAAGAGATCTTCTTACTATTCTTCCTGTGATTTCTCCAGTTCCCACTAGTGGCTGACTTGTTTCGTGATGACAAGGACCCTGCTCCTGCCACCACCACACCTGGGAAGGCCACATCTTCAAAGATCAACATTCGCTCTGCCAGACCCCCCATGAAGGCATCCAACAAGGAGCACAAGAAATCTGTGGGCTTCCAGGTCAGCCCTAGACCCAAGACCATTAGCTGTGGGTTAGGGTATATGTAGCAGAGCTGCCCTGGAGAGAACTCTCAGAAGAAAGAGGAAGGGGTGTGTGCAGAGCCCAGCTGAAGGGTTGCAGGTAGTGCAGTGAGGCAAGAGATCAGATCTATAGTGTGCAGAGGAGGGTTAAATATTAAGTCCAGAAAGCAGCCAACTGAAAATAGTACCTATTCCATTATGCCTCCAAAGAGAAGATCCAGGCAGTATCACCTATGCATATCAACTAAATGATTTCCAGCATGTTGGACGTCATGGTTACAGGACCCAAGTTCGTGGATTATAGGCCTGCAGTGCATAGCAAAGTGCTCTCTCATCTCTCAGTGCTCATATGCCTTTCATCTCACTTGATCCCAACACTAGGAGTTAGTCACACTGGGGGGAGTCTCCCTCCCGTTTAGTGTGATGAGTCCTATCAATGGGAAGGACGAAGTTTTGGGCACAGCAAGATCAGCTATAGTCTGAGCCCAGGTCACTGAATTTCTCTCCCCCATCCTTCTGGACTAATCATAATAGTAACTACTACTGTCACCACCAGGATGTGAGATTTTCTCTATTGTGCATTTAACATTATTATAAAAATAACCAAACCCTGGCTTTGGCCCCAACAGTTTCGAACCTCTCTAAACCTGCTCATGGAGACCCTGAATGCTACTACGCCACACTATGTTCGCTGTATCAAGCCCAACGACGAAAAGCTGCCGTTCCAGTAAGTGCCCACTGGGTGCAGCCAGGCCCCCGCCCCACTTCAGAGTCCGTAGGAATGGGGAGGGCCCAGTCTTGCTGAGCTCTGCAGTGTGGCATGCTGACTAGTCAGTCACTCCCCAGGTAGGTGGTGTGCAGAACACAGGCCTAAGGACACTGGCTAGGTTCTACCTGGGAGGGAGAAAATGAAGTTCCGGGATGGAGAGATGTCTTAGCGGTTAAGGCACTTCCTACAACGCCTGAGGACTCATGTAAGCCAGATGCACAAGGTGATGCAAGCATGTAAGGTTGCACATGCGCACAAGGTGGAGTTCGATTACAGTGGCTAGAGGCCCTGGCGTGCCAGTTCTCCCCCTCCCTTCTCTCCCCCCCCTTTTCCTCCCCTCTCTTTTATAAAAAAGATGGAAAAAGAAAACACAGTTCCCTTATCCCCTGGAGTATGTTACCAAGCACTGTGCATACAAAGCTGAGTCAAGTAGAGGGCCATGTCACAGTGTGTCTGTCGTTAAAGTTGCGAGCCCATGTCCCCCAGCAGATGTTAAATTCAAACCAGACAGGATCACGAGAGTACTGAGGAAAGGCTTCTCTGGTATGGAGAACACCAGCTCTGGGATGGCATACTATGTGATAGAGCACACAAGGGATCCTGTTTCGCATATGGCCTCTGTTTGCAGGTTTAGATAACCCTTGTCCACTCTCCTCACACACACACACACACACACCCCAGCCTCTGTCCCTGCCTTAAAACTTTCTTGTCATTTGTATCCATGCTGACATGGCGGACCCCACGCAGATCTATGTAACATGGACCTCTTGTAATTTTTCTTGAGGAGACATGAACAAACGTCCACTCCAGAGAGGCTGCTGACAACAGATCAGAGAAACAGTTCCACTCGGGTCTAGTTTAGTGAACCAGTGAGTTACCCGTAGGAGCATGGGTGACTCAAAGGCAGCTGCATCACTGAAAAGCTCATTCCAGCATGGCCTAGGACTCAAGAAAGCTGCATCCCTGGAAGTCCCTGCCTGACTTGCAGGCAGCTTGGTCTGGTGCAGAGTCTCCTCTCCCCAGCATGTGTTAATGCTTAGATAATCTGGGGGAGGGTCTTGTGAATCTTTTGAATTTCAAAAGCTGCCCAGGGTTTCTTCCAGGAGAGAATGCTCGTTCAGTTCATAGAACATGACTGCATAGCACCTCTGTCTGTCTCGGCTTGTGCCCCAATCCAGAGCAGCATTCTCTGCACCTGCCTCAGCTTTGTTGGCCACCCACATTCCACATGCCCGAGATAGCCTGTATACCTTTGAAGTACTTCCTTTTGCTTTGCCCTGTGTTTTACTAATGGTGTCACACATAATAGTGACATCCCACTCACCACCAGACCTACTTTTCCAATCTAGAAGGCAGTGTAGACCAGTGCTGTCCAGAAGTCCTTTCCCGGATGATGGAAGTGTTTTGTAATTCGTATCATGCAATGTTGCCATTAGTGCTTGAAATGCGGATAGTGGGATACAAAAAATTGAGTTCTTTGTTTCATTTTAATTAATCTCAAGTACTCACATGTGGCTAGGGGCTGCCGTGTTGGACAGGACATCCTTGATTCCTCCTCCTCCTCACTTCTAGCCTCTGCTCATTGCCAGAGTCCCATGGAACCCACTTGACAATTTGGCATGCTGGTTCCTCTTAACTCTTCCTTCTTTTCTTTCTCATTTCAATATTAGTATCTACTATACATATTAATGGGGCTTAGTGTGATTTTTTTCTTAGTATATGCATGCAGCATGTCCTTAAATCCATCTCCCTTGCCCTTTTCCAGTCCATGTTCACTCTCATATGTGGAAGTTAAGATATTTAACTGGGGCTGCAGAGATGGCTTAGCGGTTAAGGCTTTTGCCTGTGAAGTATAAGAACCCAGATTTGATTCCCCAGTACCCATTAAGCCAGATGTACATGGCAGTGCATGCATCTGGATTTTTTTTTTTTTTTTTGAGGTAGGGTCTCTCTGTAGTTCAGGCTGACCTAGAATTCACTATGTAGTCATTGGGTGGCCTTGAACTCATGGTGATCCTCCTACTTCTGCCTCCCGAGTGCTGGGATTAAAGGTGTGTGCCACCACGCCCAGCTGCATCTGGATTTTGTTTACAGTGGCTAGAGGGCCTGGCATGCCCATTTTCTGTCCCCCCTCAAATAAATAAACAAATTAAAATCTTTTATGAGAGATAGAGAATTGGCGTGCCAGGGCCTTACCCACTGCAAATGAACTCCAGACACATGCGCCACATTGTGCACATGTGCCTTCTAGCTTACGTAGGTTCTGGGGAGTCAAACCTGGGTCCTTAGGCTTCAGAGGCAAGTGCCTTAACTGCTAACCATCTCTCCATCCCATAAACTAAAATATTTAAAATAAAAAGAAAGATATTGAACGGAGTGTGGGACTGATCACCAGATCCTTGTTATTCTTGCCAGGAATATTGCCCCTGGCCTTTGACATAGCCTCATGCTCACCTCAGTTTACTAGACCCAAGCTGATATTCTGTTCTCTGTGTCTTTTAATTATGATTTGAAAATATCCTTGTTAAAATGAAATCCAAGGAGAGAGTCAATAAGAATTGTTGGTGAAAAGTATAAAAATATATGGGGTTTAGAGAAATGACTCAGCAATTACATGAGCTTCCTATGCAAGCTTGAGGGCCTGAGACTACCTGAGTTCAAGTCTTCAGAGCTCATTTAAACAGCTGGGTGTAGCCACATGCTGGAGGTAGTAAAAATGGAAAATTAGCAAGCTCCACGATCAGTAAGAAATTCCAGCTCCAACAAGAATGGGCAGAAAAGTAATGGAGCATAACAGGCTATGCTCCATTCTGGCTGCCACAGGCAAATGCATGGGGCACTTCAAGGGGACATACATGTGCATACACTACATACACACACAAACACACATGAACATAATTATATAGATAAAAGGTATTACTGGTGATGATATTCTGGAAGAAATTGCTGTGTGTTTGTCTTCCCATTCCTTGTAGTTTCTCAACTTCAGCACTATCCACATTTGGATCAGATGATTCTTTGTCCTGTACATTGTCACATGGTTAGATGCATCATTGACCTATGTACCAGATGTCACAACACGAGAGAAACTACTGGCAGCATCCTTTCTAGACATTGCCAGGTGTGCCCATGTAATCCCCAGAATGGCCCCATTAACTCTTACTCAAATCTTCTCATGTAAGACTATTTTCCTCTACTTTTACTCAAGAAACATCTATTACCTGTCTTCATCAGGGTCTTGGCTAGAACATTAACATATACCCACTAGGCTTAAGGAATCGTATGTCACAAAACTGCCCTTAAGATGTAGGCCTTTAACACCTGTAATCCCAGTACTCGGGAGGCAAAGCTGGAAGGATCACCATGAGTTTGAGACCATCCTAAGACTACATAGTTGAATTCCAGATCAACCGGGCTAGAGTGAAACCCTACGTCAAAAATCCAAAAACTCTTTTAAAAATTAATGATTAATTTTTTAATTAAAAAAAGATACAGGGTCAGAGAGATGACTCAGTTGATAAAGTGCTTGCCATGCAAGCGTGAGGACTGGAGTGCAGATCCCCAGTGCCCATGGAAATGCTGGGTGGGCACGGCAGCCTGCCTGCGATCCCAACATGCACATTGGGAGGTGGAAACGGATCCCTGGGGCAAGCTGGCTAGTTAGCCAGATCCAAGTTGGCAAGTTCTGGGCTCACATGAGAGACACTGATGCCCTCCCTGCCTCTCTCCCCCTCTCCCTCTCCCTCTCCCTCTCCCTCTCCCTCTCCCTCTCCTTCTCCCTCTCTCTCTCCGTCTCCGTCTCCGTCTCCGTCTCCGTCTCCGTCTGTCTGTCTCTCTGTCTGTCTGTCTCTCTCTCTCTCTCTCTCTCTCTCTCTCTCTGTGTGTGTGTGTGTGTGTGTGTGTGTGTAGCTTTGAAGAATGGGTAGAAATGAGTCTTGGAGGATAGGCAAAGATAAAAGGTGATATGAAGCCGGGCGTGGTGGCGCACGCCTTTAATCCCAGCACTCGGGAGGCAGAGGTAGGAGGATCGCCATGAGTTCAAGGCCACCCTGAGATGACAGAGTTAATTCCAGGTCGGCCTGGACCAGAGTGAGACCCTACCTCGAAAAACCAAAAAAAAAAAAAAGATGATATGAAAAATGTGTATAAGGAGTCAAGTTGGGGAGATGCCCACAAGCATGAAGGCTTGAGTTTGATCCCCAGGATGCCCAAGGAAAAGTGGGTGTAGCCACACACATCTGCAACCCCAGTCCTGTGGGGAAGGTAGAGATTAGAAAATGGCTGGGGTGTGTCCATCTACCAGTCTGACCAAAAAGATAGCGGCTCCAGGCTCAGTGAAGGATACACCTCCTCAAGGAGGCAACGTGGAAGAGCAGTAGAGGAGGGTACCAGTGCTTTCTGGCCTCTGCCGTGTGTGTATAGGATGCATATGTCTGTACACATACACCACACTACATAAACACACAAATACATGCCCAAAACACTTAAATAGAATGTGTGAAGTCTCGAGAACTGCAGGTGATGAAATAGGTCATCTGCCTTTTGGTCTGTGCTTTACCCTGACCTTGGCTTGGCCATCTGAAACTCAGTGGCATCAGGTGCCTTGTGCATCCCTTCTCTCCTGTTCGTCTCTTACTTGCCAGCATGGCTGTTCATCGCATATCATTGTGTTTGCCAGCTTCGACCCAAAGAGAGCCGTGCAGCAGCTCAGAGCCTGTGGGGTGTTGGAGACGATTCGCATCAGTGCAGCCGGCTACCCATCCAGGTAATGTCGCAACCACAGCCTCCTGAGGCTGCGGCAGTGAGGCCAGTGTGTTGTGCCCCAGCCAGCCCATGTGCTGTCAGCCCGAGAGAGACCTTCAGAAAAGCTCTCACATCTGGAGAGCAAGCAGGATGCTGAGAGAAGTAACAATTTCTCCCTGGCCTGAAAAGTGCAGGAGTTAACAGTAGCCTCTTTTCGGGCAGCGTTTCACATTGGCCTTGGTCATTGCAAAAGGGGTTTCTTCACTCAACTCCCACCCTACCCTCAATATTTCTCAACTATTTAAAGTATCAGGTTCAGTAGCATTTTGTATATTCAGTTGTACATCCATCTGCAGAACTCCTTTCCCCTGGCAAGACTAAATGAAACTGCACCCATTCAATAATAACTGCTGGTTTTAGTTTGTTTTCCATTACTATAACAAAACACCTAACAAAACCAGAACAAACAGCATCTCCAGCAGGCTAAATTCATTTTTAAAAGGCTCATGGTTGTACAGTGTGGATATCAGGCTTATGTAGGTGGGAAAAATAACATTACCAGAGAGTAGCTAGGGTCCCACAGTCCCTTCTGAGGTTTGAGTCCCCAAAATGGCCTAACAGCCTTCCAATAGGCCCACCTCTTAACTGCTCTTCCACGTCCTAACACTGCTACTCTGGACTGAGCTCCTAACACATGACCCTTTCCTGGGTGAAAGCCACAGCTCACCATATGAAATGAAACCCTAACCTTCTCCTGACCCCCGGGAACCACCTTTCTATTTCCTGTCTCTGAATTTGACAGCTCGGGTGCCTCATCTAAGTGGAATCATGTGGCATTTGTCCTTTTTATAACAGGCTTATTTCACTTAGCATACTGTTCTTAAGATTCATCCATGTGACATAGCATGTGACAGGCTTTTCTTAGCAGAACAGATTTTGCCTTTACACTCACCCAGTATTGAACTCCTTCAACTTTTACCATGAAACCAAATCTGTTATAGAAAACACAACTTTGTTAAGA
Source organism: Jaculus jaculus (assembly GCF_020740685.1). NCBI lineage: Eukaryota > Metazoa > Chordata > Mammalia > Rodentia > Dipodidae > Jaculus > Jaculus jaculus. Next base: position 40,223,381 of record NC_059103.1, read on the forward strand.
GTAATTCTTGGCTGGGTGTGATGGCACACACCTTTAATCCCAACACTCCGGAGGCAGAGGTAGGAGGATCTCCATGAGTTTGAGGCCACCCTGAGACTACATAGTTAATTCCAGGTCAGCCTGGACCAGAGAGAGACCCTACCTTGTAAAACCAATAAAATAAAATAAATAAAATGATTCTCATGGCCTGACCTGCACTGCGGATTATCCACAGAATCACTCCAGAGCCTGGGTGAATCACACCAAGACTGTGCATCCTCTCTGAACCCTTGCCTGAAATAGACATGATGGATATGTGGCAAATCCACATGCTGTCTGGAGTCACAATACAACCATGTCATGGGAGCCAAGCACCTGTCATTAACTGGGACTTGGGGGAGCAGTGTGGTAGTCCTAAGGACCCTCTGTACTGAGATGGGTCAGAAGGGAGGAGGAGTGGGTCTAGCTCAGGCCTCCCTTCTCCCTACACTTGACACTTTCCCTTGCAGTAGAGGGACTGTTTCAAATGTGGTGGTTCATGGCCTATAAACAGCTTAGGCATAAACATTTCCCAAATGTTGATCTGAAAAGAAAGTTGCTGGTAGAATTGGGGATTTGCATTTGACCTGGAAAGAGTAAGAGCTGTCACTAATCTGCAGCATCCAGATTGCTTTTCAAAGCCCAGAATTTCCAAGATTGCTCAGAGTGATTGGAAGAGCCATGCCGAAGGCTTTTCACTTCATCTGCCCTAGATCCGCAAATAGGCAGGGGTGTCCTGGGGCCCCCTGTCATTTTTGACTTTAGATCTGAACACAAATGGTTTCCCATCTGCTGTTGAGAGGCCACCCCCTTGTTTCTGATGAAGGTTCTGCAGACTCACCCACCTTTTCCCAGGCTGTCCTTCGGTGCCTGGCATTGATAGGATGGGATTCGGGCCTGTGTTCAACCCACTGTAGTCTCATCACTTCCGCTGCCTTTCAGTGCTTACCACAGGCACTGGGTTCAGATCCAGCATAGCTTCATTCAACTGGGCTCCTGGAGGAGGACCTCAGTACTATGTAGCTGGGCTCCATGGGCAGCTAGTTCCCCTCCTACTCCTAGTTCTTGTACCTCTGGGCTCCTCAGACAAGTGTCATCTACCAAAACGATGTCTTTAATCCTGCCATTGTTAGTCCACTTGTTCTTAGAATTGTGTGTTACAGTCCACTAATGCTCAGCAAATCAAGTGACTGTAATATGACCAGCCTTGCATTTTATTGAAATAGCTTGGAAATTGTAATAGGACAATTTTTAGATAAAAGATAAAGTTCTGACATGACCACATGTCCATGCTATGGCTAGAAAAGATGCTTTATGATCCACTTGCTTTCTCAATGAGACCTGGAGAAGGTAGTGGGCTGCCAGTCACCAGCCTGCAGTGGTGGTTAGATCTAGAATCATCACTCCTCTGCCCAAACTGAGTTGTTTCCCAGCATCACTGCTCAAGTTTGTGAACCCGTCAAAGAAGGGTTTATCAGAAACGAAAGGGATGGGCAGCGTGAGAGACTCCTCATCCCCTGTACCAGGCCCACACCTTCATTCCCACCTTGTGAAGACAGTACAGGCTGCAGAGCTGTAGCCTGGGTGATAGCCCGGACAGCCTAGTAGTTAAGCGATGGCTTTGGAGTTAGGCCTGGGTTCAGGAGTTGGCTCCCATCCTTTTTGACAGGGTGGCCTTGGGCAAGCTAATAAATCTCTTTGGAACTAGGCATCCTTATTTTTCTTGAAGAAGAATAATCATACTTACCCCACAGATAGTTGTTAAGCTACAGCCTTGGGCAAGTAGCTGCCTCTCTATGGGCATAAGGATCTGGGAGAGCATTGCTGTGTCAGAAGTTTCCAGCTTGCTTTTTGTGAAATACCAATGTATATGGCTACTTCAAAAGACTATTCTAAAATTCCCAAACTGCTACAAGAAACTGAAATGGTCACTTTACAAGCTATATTTTCCAGCGGGAGGAGTGGTTCATTGATACAGTGCTTATCATGCTCATGGGCTCAATTTCAAGCACCAAAACATTGTGTGTGTGCCCAAGCTAGAACTAAGGTATCCCACATCCAGCTGTTTGGAGACATACAGGAAATGTGTGCTGGGCAGCAGCCTAGAGTGGCCAGACAAGCCTGAGTTTCTTAGTAGTCTTGATGGTGGGCTTGTGCAGTGTGTATAACTGGACACAAGGAAAGCATGTAATGGTGAGATAAGAACTTGGAGCCTAAAGATCCATCTCAACTTAAAAAGAACCACCTACTTCACCAAGAACTTTCTAACAATAAATTGTTTTATGGTAGAATGGGTGACTTGAAGAAGGTATCACTGCAAAGATGTCCCCTTGGGCATCAAGGAGGGCATGTGTCAGATAGGGTTAACTATAGAGTCCACTCGGGCAGGTGCCTATCCACATGTGCCAGCTCTGATTCACTGGCGGAGCAGCCCCGAAGCCTCGCTGTGTGAAGTCGAGTGACGGTGTATGCCGCGGCGCTGCCGTCCCACGGGGCTGCTGTCCCAGCACAGCGCGGTCTGTTTTGAGGTGGGAGGAGGGGAGAGATTTACTTCTGGGTGTCACATGAGTTTTGTGTAGAATGAGAACACCACTGTGCCACCTTTCTGGTTAGTCTTTTCTCCATGCCTCCTGCTCTAGGGAGCATCCAGCCTTGTGCTGACCCCCCATTCACCAGGAGCTCAGGCTAGGAGACACAAGCTTGACACGGTGCAAGTTTGTAGTGCAAGCGTGGGAGGAGCTGTGGCTTCTAAAAGGTGAGGCTTGAGCTGGGCCTAGAAGAGCAAGACTGATTCAGATAGTGGGGCAGAAGCAGGTGGGTGCTGCCGGCAGGGTGCAGCTTGCACCTCATGGATGACAGGTTGAGTGCTTCCCTGCCTGCTCAGTACTCTCTTGCAACTGCTTGGTCTGCCACTTGTAGCGAGCTGGCACTCCAGGTGTGCTTGTGTCTCGTCCAGGCAGCTGAGGGGACCCACGCATGCCAAGTCTTGAGCCTCATATGGAAAGTGACTTCTCCTGCTGGTCAGCACACCTGGCCACAGTTAGATCTGCCAGTGGGGTCAACATGCCCACAACTTGCTGGCCTTTCACCGAGTACCTGATGGATGTCTTTTCCTGCATCCTATTTGTTTCAGAGTTCTTTCTACCAGAAAACTGCAAGTATATCTGTACCTTCTGTCTTAGCAATTGCAGGTATTGTAGAAAGTACAGAGAAGAAAGGAATGATGTATTTCTGTTATCACAGGAGTTGCTGTAGTAAGCTGTGACTTAAATACATGGGCCTAGATCCAGTGTCTGCATTATATGCTGCACTGTTATTGACTGCCTAAGTACATTTTGCTAAAGTGTCCAAGGTGGGCTTCCCTCTCCAAGGCAGTGTTGGATTCTGGGAAGATGGCTTTATGGTATTTTTGTTATGCTGACATGGAGCTGAATCATATGTACTGTATCATCTAGATCCTAATCCTCTTTCATCCTCTTGCCATTACCAAGCCACAGCATCTAGTATGGCATTTATCTGGTACATGAATGGGGAGGAGGTCTATGGGATAGCCCATTGCTCCATTTTCTGTACTCACCACCCACAATAACTGTGTGGTATCTTCACTAATTGAAAAGAAGGGAATGGTGTTTGTTAACTGTCCTGTCCAGATGGGTATGTGTGTGCACTGTCCGGAGATAAAGCAAAGTGAGTTTTATGGATCTCACATGTCCAGCGAGGTGTCAGTTAGGGAAGGCAGTACACACAAGTGTGATAACGCTGAGCAGTCACTCTGTGGACCTGACCTTTGGAGACCTTCATGGAGCCAAAGAGGCTGGGCAGATTGAGAGTCCTCTGCAAAAAGGATTCACTTCTCCAGCAGCTGGAAACTAGTACCAAAAAGTGATTTTGCTTTCCCAAGGCTCCTTCAGTGGGCTTCTTTGGTTGGGGAAAGTCTAACTGATAGCACTTTCCTGCATTTTTTTTATGCAAGTTACCAAAGGAAGGAAAATGAGAAAGGGAAAAGTAAGCTTTGCAGAGACCTGTGGTGACTACCATGGGGTTGCTCCCCAGGAGCCCAAGTGTTTGAGACACATTCAGCCCACTAATGCCTTGGAATAGAGTCGTTTCTTCTGTTTGAAAATTACGACACGGTCAGTGCCCCTGAAACCCCTCAAGCCAGGGGAGACGACTGTGGCATGGCCAGCCAGCAGCAGTGATCTGGGGCTGACTGTGCCCTTTAGGCTTCAGGATTCCTGACAGTTTTTATACTCTAATAACTATGGCTCTCCAGGAGGCTGCCTTACAATGAAAACCCATCATTCAATTTGAAATGCTGTGCAGTGGCTAAGCAATATGGTCACCGTGAAGCATATAAACAAAGGCGAGGTATATACTGCCCAGCAGCGAAGCTTCTCCAGCTGTCTATCTCATGTCTGCGAAGCTGTCAGATGTCGTCTTCTCCAGGGCCTCACACAGCGCTGTGACTCCAGGAACTGTGAGGCAAAGACCACTTAGCTAAAACAAGTGTGGGAGGACCCCTTAGGTGTGCAGTGTTTGTGTTTAAAAGAGAGAGAGAGAGAATGCAAACAAAAAGCATGAGGTTCTTTCTCCTCATCAACTTCTTAAACCCTAAGAGTGGTGGTTTGGACGCATGTCCCCATAGCCTCCAGAGCAGAGGCGGCACAGCACTGGAGCGAACCTGAATTCCAGCCCAGAGGTCTGCAGGGCAGGCTCTGGAGGTGCTCTGGCGGGCTAGTGTTTGCCATGCTGGCATTTCTTGCTGCGGTTCTCTCTCTGCTTGGACCTATGGAAGTAAGCAGCTTCCCCCACCATTGATGGAACTTCCCTGCATTTGTAAGCTGAAATAAAATCCCATTGCTCCCCGAAACTGTGTCTGGTTTAGAGGTCCATCCCAGTAGCATGGAGCTGTCTGCCACACTGAATGGTACCTTTTTTGTTTGTTTTTTTGAGACAAGCTCTTATTTTGTAGCCCAGAGTGACCACAAACTCACTACATGGCCCAGGCTGGCTTCAAACTGGTGGAACTCCTTGTGCCTCAGTCTCTCAAGTGCTGGGATTTCAGGAATTTGTCACTGTTCCTGGCCTTAAGTAGTGCTTTCTGAAAGAATTGCCAACTTTTACAATGTTATCCCCAAGACACATGTGGAGTAAATGGCCTAAGATAGAAGCAGGTGGAGACTTCGGTTCTCCCTGCTCGCCTTTTGCTTGATCACGTTTGAACCTGGGACACAGGCACACTAACTTACCGCCTTTGCTGTTTAACTGACCAAGAGTAAACCAATGTAGACTTATCCTAGAATGATGATTTCCTCTATTTATTTTGGTATTTTCGAGACAGGGTGTCACTCTATCCCAGGCTGATCTGGAACTCACTGGGTAACCCCATGCTGGCCTCTGACCCACAGTGATCTTCTACCTCTGCCTCCCGAGTACCAGCATGCACCACCACACCCACCAAGGGCGACATGAGTCTTGATCTCAGACTCTTACAACTTTGGTTCCTGGCTTCTTTGCCTGTGCTCTATCCTCCTTTTGATCGGCTAACCCAGTGGCTCACTCTGAGAGCCACACCTCACAGTCAGGAGGATGCTTACCCAGACCTGAAGTTAGAAACTGAGGCTGAGCTTTGCATGTCTGCATTTAGACAGAATGTCTCAGTGATTTTCAAACATAGTTTCCTAATTTCCTTTTGCTGTGCTGAGATCAAACACAGGGCTTTGTATATGTTAAATGGTATTCTACCATTTTGCTGTATCACCAGACCATAGTTTTTTTGAGATAGCATTTTGCTATGTAGCTCATCAAACTTGGGATCCTTCTGCCTCAGCCTCCTGAGTGCTGAGATTACAAGCATGTACCATCTGGTCCAGCTTCTCTCTGATTTTTTTAAAAGTGGACTTTGGTACTCATACCTTTTTTTAAAGTATTTTATTTTTGTTTATTAATTTATTTGACAAAGAAGGAGAGAGCGAGGGAGAGAGAATGGGTGTGTCAGGGCCTGTAGCCACTGCAAATGAACTCCAGACGCGTGTGCCCCTTGTGCATCTGGCTAACGTAGGTCCTGGAGAATTGAACTGAGGTCCTTTGGCTTTGCAGACAAACACCTTAACTACTAAGCCATCCCTCCAGGCCCTCAGTGAACTTATTAATGCCTCCAGCCAGAAAACTATTGCCTTGGAGGTGTTACCAGTGCTCTGTGATCACAAACTGTTTCCAGAAAGGTTCTTCATATCTTATTCAAAGAATTGGAAAAGCACACATAGGTAGCAAAGCAGTAAGAAATTGTTATTAGAGAATAAAGCAAAAGTACAAAAAAAAATGATGAAATTACACTGCAAGAGAGCACTGGGCTCCTTGAGCTGCATTTTCCAAGAGTAGGTCACAGTTCGGGGTTTAGGAGGAGGAGGAGCTAGTTGCTAAAGAGTGTAGTTTGAGCAGTCCTCTTGTTCTTTTTTTTGCAGGGGGGGATGAGGTAGGGTCTCACTGTAGCCCAGGCTGACCTGGAATTCGCTATTAATCCCAGGGTGGCCTCAAACTCAAAGTGATTCTCCTACGTCTGCCCCCCCCCTCCCAGGTGCTGGGATTAAGGGCATGCACCACCATGGCCAGCTGGTCCTCTATGGTGGCCTGCCAAAAGCTTCAGATGACATCCCTATCCACCACTGACACCTCAAGTACCATCAGATCTGCTGGATCATATGGCCCAAGTGGCAGAGTAGCCTGCACAGCAGCCTAAACCTGTGGAAGAGCCTTCTCTTGTTCTGGGCCCCACTGGAAACTGGTAGCTTTCTGAATCACTTGGTATATAGGATGGAGTAACACACCCAAGCGAGGGATGTGCTGTCTCCAAAATCCAAATAGGCCCACTAGACGTTGTGCTTCTTTCTCATTGGTAGGAGGGGCCAGGTACAACAACTATCCTTCACCTTAGAAGGAATATCCCTGCATGCCCCACACCACTGAACTCCTAGAAAGTTCACTGAGATGGAAGCTCCTTGAATTTTGGATGGATTTATTTCCCATCCCCACATGCGCATATGCTGTACCAGCAACTCCAGTGTGCTTTTTCCCTCAAAACTGCTATTTGTTTCCATGAGAGATGATATGGGAATGAGGCCTCTGCTGAGGCTCCTGCAAGTTTAGAAGAGTCTCCTTTTCTGCATTCCATGTCAGCTTGACAAGAACTTTGAAGTAGGTTGAATGACAGCATAATGGAATATCTGAAAATACAGCTTGACCCAACTGATCTTGGACCTATGCTGTTTTCTGAGGTGCCCTTGAGACCAGTAACTATGACATCTTTAGGGCAACTACATTGTTCTTGAAGTCATAGAGGTTGACTTAGAGCCTTATGCCAAGGTCTACCTGGAGGGAACCTCAGGGTTTGTCGAATCCAGCCAGTATCTTCTTCAAGAAGCATGCCCCAAAGAGAAGCAGCACAGAGTTGTGCAGCCGTGGCTGGTCTGGCCCATCTCTTCACACTGGTCCACTGACAGCCTCTTAAGGCAGACATTCTGTGGAATGCCCCCACATCATGACAGTAACTCCAGTGTGGGGCTCCAGGTGGGAGCTTAGTAAAGCAAAATAACATCACAAGCTGCTGTGTTTCTTAGCATTCACAGTAGCTACATTGTCACTTACTATTTCAAGCCTGAGGAGCTCATTCCAAGGAGGCATCCTTCCAGACTGCGGGCAGGCTCTGCTGAACGCGTTCCTGGCCTGGAAGTAGTCACAGCCCTGGGCTTTCCCCATAAACCCCGCATGTGTGTTTGGCCTGGCCAGAGCACAGGCGAAGGACGCTGTTACTGAGGAGGAAACAACCCTGGAGTCTGAGGTGCTCGAGCAGGCTCACCACATGAGTTAGCATCCAGGGAGAAACGCAGGGCGAAGGGAGGGATGGGTAAGACACTATAGAGCACCACCAAGGGCCGATCAGAGACTCAGGAGGGACCTCTTCTCCCATCACTAATAAAGAATGAACTAGAAGAGCAGGCAGGCCCAGGACTCAGTTCAAGGACAGCTCCCAGCCAGTGAACCACAGAGCTATACTGAGTGTCAGGGCAACCTGAGAAGGGGGCTGTGCTCTTGAGATAGATGGCAATTATAGTTGCTTTGTAAGAAGACTTCCTGTACTAAAACTATGTTGTACCGCAAATGTCTAAAACCTTTCTTTAATGTCTCAATAAATGGAGGAAGGGTAATTCAAACATTCTGCATTATGTTTGTTGGGTGGGACTATCTTACCCTTTGAAAACTTACCACCCATTGCAAATGGCCAGTAAAATGCTATTTAACTTTAATAAGCAACTGGTTGTAAAGATATCACATTGATAGGTGCTCAAGGTGGGTTAAAATGTCTCAGAAAGACAGTGAACAAAGGAGGCTCATGGCTAGTGGAGGCACACATCCATGTCCTAACATACTTTTAATGCAAAACAGAAAGCTCTGGGACCTACAGTAGACCCAGGAGTGGGAAGAAGGAGAGATTTCATGGAGCAAAGTCATCCTGGGTATACCTGTGGTCTCACTACAACTACATCCAAATCCAAAAAGTTCTTTTGGAGGAAAAATGCCTTTTTAAAAAGTCTATCTTTAAGCTTTTCACCTTAAAGGCAGGGGAGCCTTTCCTGTGTGGGCTTTCTGTATAGACACACACAGCCTGTGAAAGGGGAATGAACCCACATGCTAGGTTCTGTGGTGAAAACGACTTGTGTAGACCTTATGCCAAGACTCCATAGCAGATGGGCATCCCTCGAGGCACCGCCCACGTGAGAGAGCAGCTGCCTTCCCAAGGCCACGGGCTTCTGCTCTCCTTCGATGGTTGTCTTCACACAGGAGCCCAGAGCCCCCTTTCTCAGTGTCACCACAGCACCCTCTCCTTGGGCATAAATGTTTCAAAATGGAATAGCAAGAGTGGAATGGGGAACGTAGGGTGCAATGGAGCATAATTTAGAGCTTTCTCATCACTTCATGGGATGGACTTATTGGCTGCAAGGCCCCCTGAGATGCTTTGGTGAGGTGGGCAACATTCCCTGTGTTGCAAGTAGGGGAAGTGAGGCCAGCCCTGCTCTTTCCCTACAGTACCAGATGTGGTTTCTTTTTTTCTTTTTTATTTATTTATTTATTTATTTGAGAGCGGCAGACACAGAGAGAAAGACAGATAGAGGGAGAGAGAGAGAGAATGGGCACGCCAGGGCTTCCAGCCACTGCAAATGAACTCCAGACACATGCGCCCCCTTGTGCATCTGGCTAACGTGGGTCCTGGAGAATCGAGCCTCGAACCAGGGTCCTTAGGCTTCACAGGCAAGCGCTTAACCGCTAAGCCATCTCTCCAGCCCCAGATGTGGTTTCTTTACGTGAGCAGATTAACACATCTCCTGGTACCTGGCATGCAGCTATTGATCTTGCCAATGCTTTCTTCTCCATACCTGTCCGTAAGGACCACCAGAAGCAGTTTGCCTTCAGCTGGCAAGGTCAGCAGTCCACCTTTACTGTTTTACCTCAAGGTTATATTAACTCTCCAGCCTTGTGTCATAGCTTAGTTTGCAGGGATTTTGATCGCCTGTCCCTTCCACAAGGTGTCACGTTGGTCCATTCTATCAATGACATTATGCTGATTTGATCAAATGAGCAGGAGATGGCAGCCACTCTGGAGTTGCTGGTATAGCATATGCACATCAGGGGATGGGAAATAAATCCATCCAAAATTCAAGGAGCTTCCACCTCAGTGAAATTTCTAGGACTTCAGTGGTGTGAGGCATGCAGGGATATTCCTTCTAAGGTGAAGGACAAGTTGTTGCACCTCCCCACCACCACCACTCAGAAAGAAGCTCAACATGTAGTGGGCCTATTTGGATGTTGGAGACAGCACATTCCTCGCATGGCTGCTGGTCAGGGTCAGAGCCAGGCCTCTGTAGTTCTGTACACCCAGCCCATTGCAAACTGACTTAGACAACTTTGTAGTCCTATAGCCCCACTGTCGTCATTTCCTTGAGTTATGGATCTGTCAGCAATAAGAGATTTTCAGATTAGAAGCATTTAAGCTTTAGTTATTTCCCAGCAAAATTGCTAACACACGGGGACAAATAAGTGAGGAACAGCCCTGACGCAGACAGAACATTGGCAGTACCCTCCAGAAGTGCCACACGGCAGAGAGGCAAAGGGAGTGCTGCTCCCTGTCAGGGCTGGCCAGTGGAAGACAGCACTAGCAGATTCATATGCTGAAGGCGGCTGGGGAAAAGGGACCTAGACTTCAGTATGCCCTTTTTCACATTTATTCCATTAGATTCCCATAGCCAAGAAATCCATCTTTCCCTATGTGGTGGTATGAACGGAATGGCTAATATTCAAAACTGGAGGGCCTAGAGTAGAAAGAGGCTAGAAAAACCTCTTTAGTGTTAGCACATGTTAAAAACAAAATGGTTGTCTGATTTGCACGTTGTCCACTTGGACTCTGTTCCCTAACCTTCCTGTGGGTTGGGAAGTTTTCTTGGCGTTTACAATACATGACTGAAATCACTGAAGCAGTATTTAGCTAGGCAAATCAACTCAAGTGTCTCCATTTTTAACAGTAGCTGTTAAAGATCACCGCTCGGTTGGCTCGGCTCACAGTCCCTCCAAACTCATGGGTGGAATAGCTGGCTGAGGGGGAAGGTCAAAGCGGTGTGCTCAGCACTGGCAACAACAGATCAAAAACATTGCTCACCTCTGAAAACCACTGAAGATGCTCTCCATCCTGCAGTGTCAAGTATTCAGCCAGCATTTAATGCTGTATGCAAAAATAAGCAAGCATAGCATCTCATCGCTGCATACATTTGCTTTCATCATTCATACATGGTAAAATTATGTATGTTCCAAAGAATGTTTACAAATAAATGTCTATGTGATTTATTATCAGTAATTTTGGTGTTGTGTCCCTATCTTACACACATGTGTACCTGGGGTCATGTAATATGTTCTTGGATGAGAAGGAGTCTTAAGTGGGTAAGGCTTAAGAAGCCTGCTCTGCCCTGTTTCAAACAAGTGTGTTCTGGATGATGGCAGGGCCTCTTGTTTGCATGCTTCCCTGCATTTTAGGAAGTATTTGCAATGAACAGCATCAGCTTTCAAAGAGAACGAACATCTAAAGGCGGAGCTGAGGAGATGACTCAGCTCTTAAAGGCACTTGCTTACAAAGCCTTCTGGTCCAGGTCAGTTCCTCAGCACCCACATAAAACCACTTGTGAGCCAGACCCATGTGCAGTGGCAAGAGACCCTGTAGCTCAAGGTGGAAGAATATAGACAACTCTGACCACTACATACATGCGTGCACGCACGCACACACACACACACACACACACACACACACACACGTGAAATAAAATAAAATGGAGCCTAGACACAGGTAGGGTGCCTGACTGATTCCATAGCCACATTGGAGGAGGGCCTTCCATGTGTATGAGAGGATGGAGGCACCCCCTTTCTCCTGGCCTTTGGTCCTGACTCCAGGAATTTCTGACTCACTAGAGTTCCTAATGTACTGTGGTGAACATACAGCTTTAATGGGACTGATCTTTGCTTCTCCAAGAATAACTTTGTACAATAGCATTGACTCCATGAGACACCATCTGAGGTTGCCCATGGCCTGAGTATGGCCAGGAGGCAAGATGTGTCACCTTTTAATTTCCATCTAGGTGGACCTACCATGACTTCTTCAACCGGTATCGGATGCTGGTGAAGAAGAGAGATCTTGGCAACACAGAAAAGAAAGTCATCTGCAAGTCTATTCTGGAGAGCCTCATTAAGGTATCCTGCCCATGAGGGTGAGGGGGTGGGGGCTAATACCTGCAGCTCTGTCGCCACGCCTCCAAATATTAATAATGATATTAATAGGCTTTCTGCACCAGTGACAGGGAAAGAATAGCCTCCTCTCCTGTGTCCTGCCTTCTCACATGTCAGCATGCACACAACACAGCTGCAAGGGAGCTGCTGCTGGCTGCAGCCTTGGGCAGCATCTAGCTCCTTCACAGCTGATGCACCCACACAGAGGCCTGGTCTGTAGCGACGCACGGCCCCGTCAGCAGAGGGAAAGAGCCACGCTGCTTTTGTCTTACTGTTGCATAGCCAGTCTTAGCCCTTCCCATATGCTGGCTATAAATATAAATATACAATATATAATTATACATATATATAAATAAATACAAATATGGCTATAAATACAGATTCTCAGCCCTTCCTGAAATTCCCAAATCACAGCCGAGACTACAGAACTAGGAAAGTGGAACCACATGGGGCAAACTCTTAAACATTTCAGTAGTTCTAGAGAATGCAGGAATTATAGCAAAGTATAACTATGTCTCAATAAGAGGCGAAATCATATCAAGACTGTTTAAGAAGTTGATAAGAGCTGGGCATGGTGGCACATGCCTTTAATCCCAGCACTCAGGAGGCAGAGGTTGGAGGATTATCCTGAGTTCGAGGCCACCCCAAGACTCCATAGTGGATTCCAGGTCAGCCTGGGCTGGAGTGAGACCCTACCTCGAAAAACCAAAAAAAAAAAAAAAAAAAAAGTTGCTAAGAATTACATCAAAAAATTTTCAGTTTTCAAGGGCTGGGGAGGTGGTTCAGTTGCCAAACCACCCACTGCACAGGATGCAAGAAGTGGCACAAGGGTCGGGTATTCATTTGTAGTGGCAAGAGGCCCTGGTGCATCCATACATGCCTGCAGGCATACATGCACATGCATGTAGGCAATTTAATTTTTCAAGTTTCATTTTGCCAGGGAAATTTGCTTACTTGATATAACTCAGTGCTAAATGATGGGGAGCCAAGGTCTTGTTTTATTCTGAAAAATGTGCCACAGTCATATGAGCCTCGTCTCAGCTACTCTGTAGCTATGGACATTCTGTGGCATCACCTAAATGTGGAATGCCTTGAAATTGCCTTTTAGAACAGGTCGGCCCAAATATTAGTCTTCCTAGTCCCTGCCGCTCCCTTAGGAGTGAGAGGGGGCCAGTGCTCAGAGGGACTCTGGTGAGCTGGCTGCACTCACGTGAGACGTCAGGGGTCTTCCTCCTGGTTGGTATTCAAGCCACTCTCACAGTATGCAGTCCCGGGCACTGAGAAGCTCACTTGGCCATGCAGCCACCTTCTGCTTTGTCTAAAGTCATCGCTCACTCTTCTCTTCCAAGGCTATTAACAGAGCCTCTACAGATGAGGAACCTGAGGTACATAAAGTAGATATAAAGTACCCATGGTTGCGTAGCGACAGAGACGCCCCCTGGGGTCTCAGCCACAGTACCTGTTGGTCCAGTGTGACAGGTCAGTGTCTCTGCGCAGTTATTCTTCCTGGCACAAAACAGGGACTTGTACTTCAAGACTTTCCTGGTGACCCTGTGGGTTTCCTTATCTTCCCCCACTGCTGGAGCTACACCCTATAGACTCTAGTGCTCTAGTGCTCCTGCTTTGTGGTTGGGATGTTGGCAGAGCCCTATGTTAGCATAGAAAGTACATTTCAGCTCCTGGCCCCCACAGCAAGTCCTATGTGCACTTAGGAACAGAACAGTCGGGAGAGAAGCAGGATGAGTGTGGCTAGAAAACCGAGCAGAGCAGCGCACCTTAATGCCCTGCCCCCCAGCACTGCCTGGTTGCTGACGGCTGCTTCATTATGCTGAGTCTCTGGCCAGCTGGGGATGGCCGTGTGCTCTGATGGTCTGGACTCTCCGCAGCCAAGACTATAGGAATGCCCTCCCATCCTTAACCTGACTTGGCTTATTCCTGAACTCCACAAATATGTACCAACCCTGGAACCTGTACCTCCCTCACGACACTGAACGTGCACGGAGACAGGCATCGTTTGGGAACCCACAGCGCATTGAGAACTGTGCCTGAGAAGCATGAGGAGCAGAGGGCTTGAAAGGAACATGGAATTGTCAGGGGCTGTAATGTGCCCTTCAGCAAGTAGTCACCTCACTATGTTAGGCTTCAGTTTTACTGTCTATGAAGTAAAAGGAGTGGCGTGGAATAGATTGCTAAGATTACTTTGGGCTCCCTCGGCATGTGAGTCTTGGAGAATGAACAGTTCCTATAACTTGATGATTGGTGGCTGAGCATGAGAACAGTTAGTAAGTTCAAGGAGTGAGAAGAAGCAGATCTGAGGCTGGAGATGTGCCGGAGACACGGGGGAAGAAGAGCTTGCAGATGAGGCAGGTGGTGACTGATTGGGAACCACAGGTGGGGTCTTGAGATCTTCATTCGTAAAACAGAAGGCCTCTTCCTCTTTATTTGCAGACTAGTAAATGCATGCGTATGCTTTGGTTCCAAGGCTGTAATGGCATCCCAGGCCTGCCTCTGCCGAAGCCAGGCAGCCAGACTTGTCTCCTGATCCTGACTCCCTTGCTGAGCAGCAGGGAGTGTGTGTCCTCTGCCTCAAAGCTTCCTCCCCCGGGCAGCCCTGCTCCTCTCAGCACAGCTGTGGGCTCCTGGACTGGAGCCCTGAGAAGTTTCAGGGGTGAGAATCAGCCCAGACCCACCCATCCCAGCTTCTCTGGAAGCCAGGACTGGTCGGTGATACTTGGGCTGAAAAGTTGTCCCCAGCTCAGTCAATGACTCAGGCAGTGCAACCTTCTCAGTGTTTGGAACTTGACTCCTATCAAATGTGTTGGGCTTAACCCACGAGGAATCATGATTCAACATTCTTACAGTGCCATTTGCCTACATGGAGCAGAGAGTGAGAGACATTGTCTTGCTTCCTTCCACCTTCACGCCGGTGTGCACTTACGTGGTAGTTTGTTTGCAAAGAGCTCTCAGCTGTCAGAGGTTCACTCTCTCATTATCCTACCCCAGGCTGTCACAGTGACTCTGCTGTGTCATCTTTCCTTACCCACTAGAGTAAACACAGGAAAGAACAAGTAATTTTAACCTAATAGATGTAATTAAGGCAGTAATTACATGTTTGAAAAAAAAATCATAGTTTTTTCTTTGGGGGCTATTTGTAGTCTATAATGGTGGGCACAGCTGTGGCCATTTGAGATAATCTTAAAATACTGACCAGATCAGGTCATTGCTCACACGAAACTCCTGAGCCCATAGTTCCCAGTCCAGCGTTGTAGTGTGGCCTCCAAAGCCTTGGGTGGCTAATTCCTCTCACCACCCACATTCACTTCCCCACACTTGGCCTCATCCTGGCTCTCCATTCTTCAACATGCCTCACTCTGCCACCACAGAACACTGGAATCAGCTCTGCCATCTGGAATATTCCTCCACTGTACTTCCCTCCACAGTTGTCCCCTTCAGTTCATATAGGTCTTTGCTTACCTCCGCAGACATGCCTTCCTTAACCATCCTTTCCGAACGTCCCGGGTTTCATTTTCTTGATTATCCTTGCCACTCCTTAAAGTAGAGTATCTTGTTTGCTTGTCTGTCTGCTGTCCTCCTGGTGCGGGTTCTTTTGAGGGTCACAGAACTCCCCAGAGTGGGGACTAGGGTCTGATGAATACCAAGAGTCCATGTATACCTGCTGAGGGAAAGCCAGAGGGTGTGCACGTGAGATCTGGCAAGTTCTGCCTTGGAAGTTCTCCTCACTGACGACCAATAAATTCCTCTGCCCCCTTTGTAAAGGATCCTGACAAGTTCCAGTTTGGCCGTACCAAGATCTTCTTCCGGGCAGGCCAAGTGGCCTACCTAGAGAAGCTGAGGGCTGACAAGTTCCGAACAGCCACCATCATGATCCAGAAGACTGTCCGGGGCTGGCTGCACAAGGTGAAATACCGCAGGCTGAAGCAGGCTACGCTAACCCTGCAGAGGTTCTGTCGAGGGCACCTGGCCCGCAGGTGAGCCATGCTGAAGGGGACCTGCGGTCGGGTTGGGAGGAAGAGTGGAGTGCTTTCTAGTCTTTGGCCGGCCTGGGTCTTGAATCGCCCTCAGGAACTGGGTGCACCCCTCTGTTGCCCTTCTTACCTCAGGGACAGGTCATATTCCTGGCTCTCCTTGGGTTGCTGTTTTGTCCCCCCCCCCCCACCACCACCAGCCCTATGTCTTCTTTGTCTGAAACCCAAATTAATAGTAGTAATGATGTCTTTTAGGAAAAGAGAAGAATTGAGTTAACTTACCTGTAACCTCATTACTTGTACCAGGAATTTTAGGGCCCCCTAACAGTTGGTGATTGGGGCTGGAAAGGTCTTAGGAGGCCTTTCTATGAGTTTCTAGTGCACTGGGCCAGCACAGACACAGGGCTACCTTGCAGTAGAGCTAGAATGCCCCTGCATGACGCCATGCAGAGGACCCTGTTGTCCCCGTTCTTGTCCTTACTGATGCCCCTGCACTGATGAGTCTGGCAGCAGCAAGAGCCAGCTCCTCAGAGGCAGCTGGGAGAGCCGCGCCCTCCAGTGAGATGCGAGGTGCCTGCCAAGACCCAGCTTGCATCCCTCCCCAAACAGGAATTCCCAAGTTGATGTGAAGTCTTGTGGTTTACAACCAGATTTCTCAGTTGGCTGCTCAGCCATTACAGCTGGAAAAAGAGATAGGGGAGAGGGAGGAAAAAGAAACCCAGGCAGACCCCAACCCTGAGCACTAACCTTTGTGTGGTAAGGATGGAGATACTGTTCCTTTTCAGTGTGCTCACCAAAGACAGTGTACCCCTCTATAATCAGAAGTGTGTGCCGTGGGCCACCTCTTAGCTCTGGAGAGTTCTGGGGCAGAAGTTGTAGAGAATGTAGGACCGTAGGATCAGCTCTGCATGATTCTCCACAACCCCTGTCCACTGTGGAGTGTCCATGTGGGAGACCCTGGCCTGAGCTCCCGGTGATGGTGATAAAACATTGCAGGCTGCATTCTTATGGTGGTCCAGGGAAGAGGCAGGCCCTCAGGCAAGGAGAGCGCAGGATCTGGGCTAGAGAATCCTGTATCACATAAGTACATGCCCTAGGGAGGATCCCCTCCTTGTCCAGGGCTGGGCATATTTGCCATGACCTGGCACAAGACAGGTCTCTTGAAGGATAGGAAGTATCCATCTGACTCTTCCTTCTCTCTTACTGCCCTTTATTTTGTGGAGGGGGGGGAGAAACAGCTGAGGAGATGTGCTAGGTGGAAAAGTTGGAGAAATGGAAAAACTGGCTGGTAAGGATCACTGGGGGACCTAAAGGAAAAGATGTGCCCTTTTGTCTGGCCTAATGCTGCCCGTACCCTTTGCATCTCTCAGGCTGGCTGAGCACCTGCGGAGAACCCGGGCAGCTGTGGTGTTCCAGAAGCAGTACCGCATGCGGAGGGCCCGCCTGGCCTACCAGAGAGTCTGCACAGCTGCCATTGTCATCCAGTCCTTCACAAGGGCCATGTTCGTGCGCAGAAACTACCGCCAAGTAAGTGGCCACCACAGGAGGACGGCAGGCTGCACAGTCTCGCTGACGTAGCAGCAAGTGAGCGTCAACATGAGCATCTGGGTGCACCCTTCTATAATGCAAAAAGTGGGCCCATGTGAGGAGGCTCTATAAATTTGAGAGACTGAGATTTGTGTCATGCCACCATGGGAGGGGCAGGTGATGTTTTGGAGGCAGCCAACAGGGGGCAGCACATGCAAAGTACAAACTGTAGGTGTGACTACCCACTTTGTCTCATGGCTGTGACAGTGAGCTTGTCACGGGCTTACTTATTCGTGATTATTCATGAAGCATTTACTTGGGGTAATATTAAGGCCAGCACATTGATGCTTTAACTTTCTGAGTGCTTTTGAACTTGTTAGAAAAACTCAGAAAATTGTAAGCCATGAAGCCATTGGAAGTTCTCACTGGAGCAACTCACTTCATCTTCCAGCTCCCCTACACAAGGACAGGATCTGCCTCTGTCCAGTGGGGAGAGATTAACAGAATAACTATAGGCCACAACTGTTAGGGTTTTGCAATGTGGCTTCCTATCTAGTCAAACAAAGCTAAAAAAAAAAAAAGTTTGACAGCTGCTTCCCTGTAGACACATGGGTTGCAGAATCTATAAAACTTGCTCATGAAACAAACAAACAGAGTCTCAGATGTTAGGGGCACATGCACTCTGTCTCCTAAACCGAAGCCCAACCTCAGCTCTCATTTCCAAGCGGTTGCCGAGGCTTTGCTTGCTCCTATCCCACGGTGTGAACCCACAGGCTGTGTTGGCTTGTCCTCGCCAGGTACTCATGGAGCACAAAGCCACCATCATCCAGAAGTATGCCCGGGGCTGGATGACACGCAGGCATCTCCAGCAGCAGCGTGATGCAGCCGTTGTCATCCAGTGCGCCTTCCGGAGGCTCAAGGCCAAGCAGCAGTTAAAGGCTCTCAAGATCGAGGCCCGTTCTGCAGAGCATCTGAAACGCCTCAACGTGGGCATGGAAAACAAGGTGGTCCAGCTGCAGCGGAAGATTGATGACCAGGTCAGCACCACATGCTCCCTACCTCAGGGTTGGGGCTGGTGAGGGCCAGGAATGAGCTGGAGAGGGACCAGCAGCTTTCTCAGGGAACTTCAGGTACCAGGAACTTCAGAAAATCTTGTCCATTCAGTAAGCACAGTTCCAGGCTGGCGAGCAGAACAGTGCTTCTTCCCAAAGATGCCTGTGTCCTAATCTCTATGGTCTGTGAGTCTGTTGCTTAACATGGCAAAGGGGGTTTTGCTGGAGTGAATAAGTTAGGGTGTTGAGATGGAAAACGAGCCTGGATCGTCCCTGTGAATCCCAAGGGATCACAGAGAGTCCTCATAAAAGAGAGATGGGAAGTGAGATTCAGGGACGTAGAGCTAAAGACGGAAGCAGATGTGGTGGGTCATGGGCCTGCAAACTAGGGCACACGCAGGCTACCCTTAGAATCTGCAAACAGAAGCAGATTCTCTCCCACAGTATTCAAGTAGGTTCTCTTCTTCAGTCTCCCACTTCAGTCCTGTTGGCCCCTTTTAGACTGATGCCTTCCAGAAGTGCAAAATAACTTGTGTTTTAAGCCACCAACTTGGTGTGGCAATTTGTTATGGCAGCAATAGGAAACAGATAGCTTAGCCTACAGACCTGTGGCTCTGCCCCTGCTGAGACAGCATGGTGTAGCTACCACAATAGCTGCTATTTGGAGTGCGTGCCTGTATGCCCACACTGTGCATTTGCATACAACCGCCCCCATGAGGTAAGCGTGAGCATCATGCCTCATACACAATTCAGGAAATGTCACTGCTATAGATTGTTAAGCTCTTGACTCCATCTGCCCTTGCCACCTTCCTTTATCAGCAAGTCAAGCACTGAGTCACTGATTAAACCATGTGGCTCTGGGGTGCTATCTTTGGTACTACAAGGGCTCTTTCTTTCTGGAGTCAGACACAACTGGCCTTGAATCTAGGTTGGAAAGAGACTCACACATGTCCTTGTATACACCAGTGTGCCTACTATCAGGTGGCCTGAGTGACTGATCTCCTTCCTCCTCAAAGGACCTTTGATGCCTCGTTGTTTCAGGTGGGAAAGGGATGAATCCAGTGCCAACTGGATGTAATGAGGACACATATTCATACAGCTTTCATGCTTTCTGAGCTCTCCAAGCCCTGGATGTGTATTCTGTGTTTCCTCACATGACTTTGTGAGTCATTTTGCAGGTGAGGAAATGTGAATCGGGGACAAAGTGGCAGAATTAGAAAGTGATAGAAGCTAGATTCTGCTGCAGGTCTGATTTCATATCCCTAATGAGGGAGGGGCTGGCTTTTTAATCCTAAACATTGCTTACTGGTGGATCTTATCCTGTGTGTTGTCATTGCTGAATTGGGCTCCCAGAGTGTAAAGGAAGTTCACTGTGATGGGTTCAGGCAGTGTTAAAGTGACCACAGGACAAGGCTCCCAAAAAGGCAGGGTAGGAAAAGAGCAGAGAGTGTTCATGGTGTGGGTGTGAAAGAGAGACACTTAGAAGTGTCACCAGGCATATAGCTATAGAGGTCACTTAATATCACTGAACCTCTTCCATTCTGGGACTTTATGAAGCTTCTCATGACTCCCTAGGGCATAAAAATAAATGAGCCATTTTATGCCTAAACTAGCCCCAAACAAGAGCCCCAAAACAGGACTCAGATGACAGTAGAATACTTTACTTCTCTGTTCCCAAGCTTTCTGAGAAGTACCCTCTCCCTGGTGTGTGTGTTATCCATGAGTTCTCTATGGTGCTGGCTCGGTTCCTCAGTGGGAAAACAGCCTGCCTGGGTACCGTGTGGGTATGTGACCTGCAATCCCTTTCTGGTCGACCTGTGCGACACGCTAGGTCAAAGAGGAAGGAAGTAGACAGCTCTTGGGCGCTGGCCCTGTGGAAAACTCATTCCCAAAGAGCACCATACTGTTTGCTGTTCCTGTCAGGGTTGTTAATGACAGGTCAGAGACAACACTGTGTAGTCACTTTGCCAAGCGAAGTGCAGTCAGAAGGACACGAATTCTGGAACCATTGTCCCTTCTGAGAGCCTGTGTGCCCCAGGGCACCCCAGCCCTGGGTTTTAGACAGGCTGTGCATCGGCCTTGCTGATATCTGAAGTCGACTCCATAGGATAAAAATAAATCTAGTATTTCACAACCCACATACTTGAACATCAAAGAGAAGGATATTTGAAAGGCCTATTTTTAAAAAGAGCTTTTTGCCTTAAGCTTCCTGCTTGGCAAACATCTGTGATCAGTGGCAGGTGTCGGCACCCTGAACAAGACACCCTGCATGCAGTGGGTCATCAAAGGGTACATGGGATCTTGCTTTCTCATACTCGTTTTCATTTGACTTATGTGTCAGGTACTGTTCCCACTTATTAGCTCGTCAATCCTCACTACCCTGAGATAAATGTTGCTATCTTGTCATTCTAAAAGTGAAGAGACTGAGGCGCAGAAAGGGTAACGAAGCCGCCTACAGTCATTCCACCAGCAAGTAACCTGGCTGGGATTAAAACCTGGAAGACTGGCTTCAGGGGTGTTCTGCTACCTCTGACCAGACTGTTAGATCTCTCCCATTGGGAGACTCAGAGGATATATGAGGAGGGCACCTCAGTCCAAAGAAGACACTGACCTTGGTTGGGGATCGCACTCATGCAGATAGGTTGTCCTTGGGACTGGTGGGCTTTTACATAAGGAGTGGCTCATGCTTCACCACTGGCTCTAGAGCTGCGTGTTTTGTTGCCATCTCCTGGTAGGTGGCATAGGCATCTGCAAGTGAGCATGTTTCTTTTTCCTTTTGAATTCCTGGAGATAATCCAGGCAGCTGTTCTCTTGACACATGGGGCTTAGGAAAAGGCATGCATGTGCCAGACATGCCAGAGGCAAAGGTGCTTGTCAGAGTTGCAAAGTCCTAGCTGCGCGGAGGTCTCCATTCTGTCTCTGTTACAGGAGGTAGGCGTCTTGTCAGGTACCCCTACTACTAAGAATGGGAGGAAACTGAAAGATAAAACCAGAGTCAGGTGAGAACCCCAAATTCATGTCTTCATTCTGAGGACCCTGTGTGTAGAGGGAAGACACCACGTGACACCGAGTTGGTACACAAACAGCACAGAGGGATGGACCTCCTCAGTTCCCAGAGAAGCAGAGTGGCTTGGGAGAGCTGGAGCTGTCCCTGGTCCTGAGATGCCTCTCGGGGTTTTCGTAGTCTCTGCTGTCTATCACAAGCTATATCCCTCAACAGTGTCCTTTGACAGAGATCCAGGGACGGTCCTTGGAAAAGTGTCTTTGTTATTCAGCCTCTGGTTGTGATATTGTTCGGTAAATATAATAGAGCCAGTCAACTTTGCTGTTTGCCAGCCTGGCTTTATTCAAGCAAGTGTAGAGTGACTGGGCCAGTTTCTACAGTTAACTGTAGTTATCTTTATAATGGAAATCAAGGTTCATAGGCATTTATGAACATAAGGTTATATTTCAATGTATTTTATCTGGCTAGGAAGATGACTCAGTGGTTAAAGGCATTTGTTTGCAAAGCCTGCTGGCCCAGGTTCATTTCCCCAGTACCCACGTAAAGCCAGGTGCAAAAAGTAGCACATGTACCTGGAGTTCTTCTGCAGCATCAAGAGGCCCTGGTGTGCCCATATGCATATGCAAATAATTTATTGAATATTTTTAACTGAATGTATTTTACCAGAAAGGAATATAACCTTAAATCAGTAGATTTAGTCAGGGGCCTTTAAATCAGTTTGATTCAGAATACTTAATAGGTATTCAGTAAATGTTAAGTTAATCAATATTTTATGACTCTCAAGAGAATCATTATACATTTGAAGAATACCATGTTACAAGTCACAGTGTTGTGGCCTTTCTGTGCCTTGGTTTTGGCATCTATGAGCTAGGTGAGGGTGTTAATCATTCTCACTGAATAGGATGTTTGACAGGCCTGAGTGAGGTAGTGTATCTGAGCACACATTACAGTGCCCAACCCAAAGTGAATGCCATTAATGGTTGTGGGACATGTTGCTTTCACCATGAAGACTGTCTCACAATGATTTGCTCATGTTTCTTAGTAACCCCAGCATCTGTAGAAGCTTGGCGGGGAGCCAAGTACAGTTCTGACAGTCGCACACTGAATTGGGGTCTGGCTGTGAAATCCAGCTGCTGCTTTGTTTACCTGATCATGAGCCTGCCCCTGTCCACAGTGCATTCCTGAGAAAGCGCTACCATTCCTGCCAAGCTGGGTAACTGCAGGACTATGACCACCCTCAGGGGAAAACTCCAGGCTTCACTCCCCTTACAGATAGTGCTTTTTGCTGGTTATTCAAGGGTGCTGCGCTGGCCAGCAGAGGTCCTGGAGTCACTCGTTTTAGAGGCAGGTAGAGGACTTCCCTCTGTGTGGGGAAACATTTCAGGTTCCAAACAATCTTGGCAACCAAGCCTTTGAAAAGGAAAAGTAGTTATTTTGAATATGTCACAAGTAGCCAAGTTTCAAGTCATTTTCCTACACAGGTTCCTTGTGTGCCCAGTAAGGGAAGATCTATGGCTTTAGCAGGACAAATAAGTTCTTTGGATATACAAGGATCCCAAGGAGAACAGGGACCTATCTGGAAATCTTCAGGCCTCTTCTCAGCACAGACTAGCTCTGTGTCAGGAAATGGTCTTCCCTGGTGCAGGACTGGGCTGGCCAGCTCTATATGTCACCCTTGACTGTCATTGTAGAGAGCATTGTGAAGGACGTGTGAGGAGGGAGCTCCCATACTATGCCAGATTCCAAACTCAACTACATAGCCATGAGTCCTACAGGTGTGAGGGTGAGCAGGAATTTCAAAGCACTTCTGGAAACTTCCATTCTGGATTCATATCCTGAACACAAAACCTACATCCACAGGGAGCTGAGGGGTTAGGTGGTGAGGAGGAGAGGATCTCCCAGGCTCTGCTGGAGGTGCAGTTCTCAGAGGCAGAGACTTCTGACCATCTCTCCAAGGAGCTGCCCAGAGAGGGTTGGCTAGTGTGGATCACTGGTAGTTACTGAGCACTTGCTGTATGCCAGGTACCAGATAATCCTGTACTTCTTGATAACGACCTTCTGAGCTAGCAGTTTCTCCTATCCCCTGCTTTACATGGGAGCATCTGGGGCACAGAAAGATTGGAGACTGGATCAGACAAGGGCAGAGCTAAGTTCAAGCATGGGTCTGTCAGTTTCAGGTACCAATACCTTCTTTCCCAGTGCCCAAGAACCTGGTCTCAGGCAGCATGGGGATCAGAAAAGTTGGGCCTCCCGGACACATTATACTTTGTGTCAGCATTCTGAGGTGTCATCTGTGACTCTAGTGGGAGGCCCTCTGAGACCACCATACATGTCCCTCTCTATACTCCAACCAGTTCCACCTTGGGATCCTAGCTAGTCAACTTTTCTACTCTTGCTTATCTGATCCAAACCACGCCAACAGGAGGTGACAGCTGCACTGAGCTTACTTCCAGCCTAGAGCAGAGATGAAGTTGGGGTGTAACTAGTCTTAGCACTCCTTCCACCTGTGCTGAGACCCTTCATCTCCAGTGGAGATCAGGCTCTAGTGGGTGGTTCTCAGAGGTATTGGTCTATCTAAGTAATACTGCATATTGGATTCCGCAGGGAAGGCTGACAACCAGACCAGATTCAGGGAGTAGCAGCTGGTACCCAGGAGGTTGCACAGGGTGGGGTGATACATCCGCTCAGGAAATGTACTGTTTACAGGCTCAAACACAGTCCCAGTCGTGAAGTCCCACAGCCTGTGTTACATGACAGAGGCTCCAGCAGCTCTTCTTCAGTGCTCCTCACCATTTTCTGTGAAATGCAATTTCTGCTGTGAATTAATCACTGGTTCCTGATGCCCTGGCTTAGTGGCATTTAGCCAATGGCTTCGTTCTATTGGGAGCTCTGTGGAGCACAGCCGTGAAGGCTGATCAATGATGGCTGCTTGCCTGCTTGTTTGGAGAGCCCTCCTTCCTCCTCCTTACTGCCTCCTACTCTCCTCTCTACCTGATACTCTCAATTCTCACAGCCCCAGTTTCTCTCTGTCGTTTGTACTGTGCTTGACCCTGGCAATAGGTTCTCAGGACCCAAGGCACACCGTGGGGAATACCAGAGTGGGCTAGTGTTTGGGTACACAGTCTTGAGGTTGGCTTGGCCAGGCGTTAGCTCTCAATAAGATAAGCCATGGTGACAGGAGGCAAGAGGGAACCCGAGGCTCCATGGAGGGCTTCCTTGGAAGAGGGGATGCTGAAGGAGTTCTGTGTCTTAGAGCCAGGGATTAGGCTGCAGCTCTTTGTGCCAGCAAGTTCAGGGGCAAGAGAGCTTAGTGTGAAAGGGTGAGGAGCCCTAAAGAGCCAAGATGGTATCCAGAGAGCTGGCTCCATTGTTCTACAACTTCCAAACCAGGCGGGGGCTCTTTGCAGCACAGAGAGGAAACGGCTGCCTGCCAGAGTCCGCTCTGCGAAGGCTCACACGCTCTGCTTGGACGATTTCAGTGCCAGCATCACCATGTAGGCCTTCCTCTACTGCAGGTTCTCACTGGAGTTTAAGATGTTAGGGAGTTGTCAGGGATGCGCTGAGGCATGTAATAATTGTGAGGATTAATTCCACCATAGAAGTTCTTTTTTGATGGTCTCCATGCTTTTTTTTTTTTAAATTTTTAATTTATTTATTTGAGAGCAACAGACACAGAAAGAAAGACAGATAGAGGGAGAAAGAGAGAATGGGCGCTCCAGGGCTTCCAGCCTCTGCAAACGAACTCCAGACGCGTGCGCCCCCTTGTGCATCTGGCCAACGTGGGACCTGGGGAACCGAGCCTCGAACCGGGGTCCTTAGGCTTCACAGGCGTCTCTCCAGCCCTCCATGCTTTTCTTTTCTGGCCCAGTAATCCTGTCTTTCTCTCTCCCTTTCTTCCTCCCTGTTTGCCGATGCTCTCTGCAGAATAAAGAGTTCAGGACCCTGTCAGAGCAGTTGTCTGCGGTGACTTCCGCGCACGCCATGGAGGTGGAGAAGCTGAAGAGGGAGCTCGCGCAGCACCGGCAGAGCCAGGGGCCCGGCGCAGGCCTGCAGCTGCAGGAGGAGGTGCGGAGCCTGCGCGCCGAGCTTCAGCAGGCTCACTCAGAGCGCAGGGTGCTGGAGGATGCCCACAGCAGGGAGAAGGATGAGCTGAGAAAGGTATGTGTGAGCCGGGGGGCAGACCAGACTGGTGGGGCGAACCTCAGAAACATTTTCTTCACGCTCAGAAACTTTCCTGGGGTTGCTCCCACTGCCTCGGACATCTGACACAAAGCATCCTTTCCATCCTCCCAAGGTAGTTGTTCTAACCAGGAAAGTCACATAGTGCCACTGGGGCACCTTTTGTGGAATCAGACACTACCATTCTGTCCCTCACCTCTGCAGTAACCCACCAGCCAGAGGGAAGAAAGCACATTGGCTGCATACTTAGCAGCTGTTTGTCACTACAGAGTCACATGGGTTGGGAACCAGAGAACAGTCAGTGCTCATAGTGCTGGAAGAATAGCTCTAAAGTTGAGGCAAACTGAATGTTGGCACAGCAAGGGCCCTGGGCAGACGCTGGAATACTGCCCTTCATCCTTGCTCCACCATTGTCAGATGTGAGGGAGAAACCCACGGGCCACTGTTCCCTCGCATTAGAATGTGTGTGCACCTACAAGTTGGTCCAGATCATCTATAAGGCCCCTTCTGGGCTTGCAGTGGCAGGCATCATGAGGTTGTTTCTGGCTCTTAGGACTAGAGGACTTCAGCCCTTCTCTGAAGTCCTTTGCTCTTCTACCATCCTGCTTCCTTCTCCTGGCCTCAGCCTTCACAGCTGAGAACCAGACAGACTGCTACTTGAGACAAAGGTCTGCAGAGCCAGCTCCTGCTCGGCTCTTCCCTCTCCAGGAAGGATGTTGGTACTGTCAGCCGCCTCTGACCCCAAAAGCCAGGAGCCAATGGTGGGATCCTGATGAATTGAAGTCCAAAAAAAATGTCAGTCATGAGACTTGGAAGTGAAAGCATCCAAATATATGAAAGGCCACCTTCTGGCTGTGTTGCTTTGCACTATCCTGAGATCGCCCACCCAGGTAAATCTACCTGCCAGCTTACCCTGGCACCAGACCTGAAATGGACTTCTTTGGAATAAGCCATGTGCTACAGAGAAACTCCTTCAAAATATAGCTACAAGCATATAACATATAAACTATGGAATTCTGCCCTGTGCTGTTGACACAGGGCAAATGGAGAGAATGTGACCTCTTTAAGTGATTAAAGAATAAGAGAGTGGCATTCAAAGGCTGAGAGAGGAGGGCACAACTGGAACTGAAAGTTTGAGACTGGTGACCCTAGGGAAAATCAAAGTTGTCATCATACATGTACCCCAGGCACATGAGACTCCAGGGAGCTCTGTTCACCCAGTGTATCTTCAAAACCAGGGTCTCTCCATTCTCTGCCTCGGTGGGCCACATGTGACTCATTGCCTACCCTTCCCTGCTCCCTGTTAAATATTGTGACTTAGGGACATGGAGCATTTTTTAAATACCTGGGTTTCCATCCAAAAGTGCATAAGAATTATCATATAAAAATCTTCCTTGGTGGTTGGATAGATGGCTTAGCAGTTAAGCGCTTGCCTGTGAAGCCTAAGGACCCGGTTCAAGGCTCCATTCTCCAGGACCCAACTTAGCCAGATGCACAGGGGGGCGCACACGTCTGGAGTTTGTTTGCAGTGGCTCCCTCCCTCTCTCTCTGCCTCTTTCTCTGCCTGTCACTCTCAAATAAATAAAAATAGCAAAAATAATTTTAAAATCTTCCTTGGCAATGCAAAATAGAAAAGCAAACTCCTTCCTCTTTTTCTTTAAAAAAAAAAAAAATCCAAAAAGACTATTTTCTTAGGAGTCTATTGGCCTCGGACTTGACTGAAATTAGAGTTTGTCACGGGCAGGACAAGAAGGGGAAAACAGAGCAAATGCAGAGCAAAGACCCTTCTCTGACTGAAGACACAGACATCAGGCGATGATCACGCAGGATGGCCACTCTTCCCAGGAAACAAGAACAGTGAAAGCAGAGGCTCGGCAGAACCTGTCTATTCCGGTGGCTGGGGGAAGGTCAGGGGTGAGCTGGCAAGCTGTTTCTGTTCTAGACTTGGTGCCTAGCCAGGGTCTGCTGTTTAGCAAAGGTCCTATGTCCAGTCTAACAAATGCTGAATAATCAGACAGTTGGTTTCCTGCTGGCTGTGTCCGGGGGCTCGCTCCACATTGAGTGAGACTGATGAGACCCTCAGAGCGCAGGGAGGCAGCTGGCTGTAGTTTAATTAATGGGTTTGATATTTCTGTTGACAGAAGACGCTGCTAATGTTGCATTGGACCTAGTGTCCTGCAACACTTGCCACTGCCGCCTCCGTGACTTCACCCGGCAGGCCATATAGCTGGGGAGCCAGGAATTCAGCCCTGTGGTCACAGAGCACAGGGCAGCTCTTGTTGCATCCTAGGCATACTCTTTTCTGCTAAAAAGAACCATTACTTTTGCCTCACCAAGGCCCTGAACATCTTCCCTGTTTTTTTGTTTTGTTTTGTTTTGTTTTGTTTTGTTTTGTTTTGTTTTGTTTTGTTTTGTTTTGTTTTGTTTTGTTTTTCTTTCTTTCTTAAGGTCTCAGCTGCCTTTGGGCAGCTGTGCTATTTCATATGACCATGTTGTCTGGCATACCTGATGAAAGGGAAGTGGCCCTCTGGGCTGCCCTTGGCAGTAGCTCTTCATCCAGAGTGAGCTCTGAAGGTTGTGTGGTGGCTAAAACAACTTAGCTTGGTGCAAGTTGCCCAGCCCTGAGGGGTCTTTGCATGTGTGTAGGAACGTAGCAGGTTGTAGGCCCTAAGTACTTGGGCTGTTAGATTGGTTGTGTGCTGTTTCCTGTTGTCACTCATAAACAGACCACTGCTGATTAGTTCCCTCACTAGGTTTGAGATTTTTCTGAACGGAAGCAGAGGGATCTGGTAGGGGAAGTAGAGGGCCTTCTCAAGTGAAGCATAGGGCTTCTTGGGCCAGATTGAGACTCAGAATTGTACTCCTACTGGCTCAGGACTCGTGGGTCATGAGGAGGCTGATGGTAATTTCAAAGAGCCTTAACCCATCTCTGTGGAAGAGCACCGCTCGCTGCAGGATGACAGGCGTTCATTCAGCAGTGTTTGTTGGGTATCTTATATGTTAGATACTGTTCTGAACAATGGGGGCGGTGACAATCAAAAGGAGGGTCCTTCTCATTCTTAGGGAGAAGAAAGTAGAGACAGAAATCAAACTGAGGGCTGGAGAGATGCCCTAGCCATTAAAAGGCACTTGTTTGCAAAGCCAGATGGCCTGGATTTGATTCTCCAGTACTCAGGTAAAGCTAGGTGTACAAAATGGTGCATGTACCTAGAGTTCACTTGCAGTGGCAAGAATCTCTGATGCCCCAATTCTCTCTCATCTTCTCTCTCCTTGAAAATAAGTAAAAAATAGTTTTTAAAAGAAGACATCAAAGCCAGGTGTGGTGGCGCACTCCTTTAATCCCAGCACTTGGGAGGTAGAGGCAGGAGGATTGATGTGACTTCGAGGCCACCCTGAGACTCCATTGTGAATTCTAGGTCAGCCTGGGCTAGAGTGAGACCCTACCTCAAAAAATAAAACAAAACAACAAAAAAAAGATATCAAGCCAGGCATTGTGGCATATGCCTTTAATCCCACATCTCCAGCATGTAAGACCTGCTGTCTTGTGTCTGCTGAGCTATCATTGGATCTAGGAGCCTGGGGCTACACCTAGACCACTCAAAGAAAAATCTAGATGTCCTCCTTATGATTATGTAGCATTTGGTAAGTTTTATCTGCCAGTGTCTGAGTTTCCTTAAAAGCAAATGATGGTGTTCAAGGTGTTTTAAAAGTTATAATAGTGCTTGAGATGTAGATATTGTAAGAGCCTGATTGATGTTAATTAATTAATGCTAGCTTACTGTTTGCTCATCTAGACTGTGGCCTCTGTGCACCCTAGCTCCACATTACACCGCTTTTAGCTATGTGGTGTTGGGACAGGAACTTGAAACCTGCCTGCCTCTCCCCCAGGGCAGTTCTGATGGGCCATGTGCTTCCCTTCCATGAAAAGGGAGAGGGCACCCACCTTCGCTTTCTTTCTGACTGAGGAAGTGACTGACGCAGCTGTGTGTCTCAAGGCAGCTCGTGTGTACACTGTCCTCCATGCACTTTCTATCTATTCTTCTTTGCTCCTCTGGTCTCTGTTTTGACCCTCTTCCCACTGGACAAAGAAGTTAGCATTCCACTTCTACAGGGTATCTTTGTTTGTTCGGCTTGTGCTCAGAAAACAGACTTTATAGTACTAAAAGTATTGTCCCCACCGAAAGCCAGGCCTTTGAATATCTACTAACTGGTAGATGTGCAAAATTAAGGACAGACAACAGATAACTCTTCCTAGTAGGTGTGATTCAACCAGTCTGTCATTGATTTTCTAGCAGAGACATTGCAGTTGATTCGTTTTATAATAAAAACATCCAACTTAAAGAAGGTGAGAAGCCCATAGCTCATTGGTGTCCCAAAGATGCACCAGCAAAGGCAGAAGCTGGACATTAGCTTCATTTGACATAATGGGGACTGTACTGGCCTGGTAGCTCAGTCTTCCCTCCTCCCAGTGTGGGTTCTGATGAGCTATCCTGAGTCACCTGGTGAAGAACCAATGCAACAGTGCTGACTGTAAGGGCCAACTTCACGCTGAAACAGGGCTGCCACATGGTGTTCTGTGAGCCATGAAGCCTGGGAAGATGTTCAGCATCATGCTCTTGGGGAGGCTAAAGTGTCTCTCCCTGTGCCCTGCAACCCCAGTGATTCATAAAAGTCATTGAGCACAAAACATTTTCCCTACTTCGTCTGCCAGCAAGTTCTCTATATCTGGTTAGGAAGGTAGGGGTGGCTAGTGCCTGGGAAATGGGACTGGAGGAGCTTGCTCAGACCTCCCTGGTAGGTGGAACAGAGTGTAGGATTCTCTGCCTGCTGTTTACAATGATGAACCACATGGGTATTCCTCCAGACCTGTTAAAGCTAGCAAGAAAAAAGAAATCCTTCTCATGCCAGCTTGATGTGTGGCTTAAAATAAGAAAGCCAAATGCAACCGAAGGCCTGCATCACCTGCACTAATAATCAAAACCTTAGAGAGAAGTACAGCACAGTAATGAGGCTCAGAAATAACAAGTGGTGGTGGTCTTCTGCTGTTAACCATGACTCTCCTAGGCTATGCTGTTGGGCCAGATTTGAGATCATAGTTGCTGTAATAGTTATACGATCTTAGGTGGCACGATCATGGAAGTAGATTTCAGGCCCCACCTAGTGGTAATGACAGATGCTCAGTACTGCTCAGGTGGTAAGTTCCATTTCAGAGGGACCTCAGCTAGTCAGAGAATGCCCAGAGGAAGGTGGTAAGGAGTCTTGGAAGGCTTCTGGGAAGATGGCTGCTTTCTGTGGGCTGTTGTGGCTGAGGGAAGCAGTCTTGTTCTGTGGCAGGCTGGAGCCTACCCTGCTGATGGCGTGGGGGAGGCTCGCCGCGCCGTGCCAGGCTTCGCCCTGTAGAAGCGCATACTGCGCCTTTGGCCTGCGGGGCTGTCCTCTGCCGCACTCACCTCAGGCCGCTCACCGGGCAAATTCAAAGGGGTTACCGAGTGGTGACCTGTCTGCAACAAGGGTGAGCAAGATGCGTTTCAGGGTGTTGTTCATGACATTGTATGTGCTGAATTGAACTGTACAATCACACAAACTCATGTAGAGATGTTTTGCTGTCTGATAGGCATACTGATCTTAAGGAAGAAGGGTAGTCTTTCATTTTGACTGAAAAAAGTTCAGGCTCCTGAATGTCATCAGTAGGGCTTTCTAAGTGATAAGCATTTGGAGCAGCAGTGGGTTGGGCTCTGAGGATGTGACGCTGGTGGCCTTGGTCCCTCGGTCCACATTGAGGCCTCTGGCGCAGGCTAAGCCAATGAGCCAAGAACCAGTACAGTCCAGCGGGGACTACAGAGGGTCTGTGGGGATCCCCCAAAGCAGAGTACTGAGCACTCCATCCTCAGAGGATAAGAAGGCATCTTGGAAAAGTGATAAATGTGAGCTAATGAGAGGGGGGCAGTAAGGAGTTCTTCTCTGCTAAGCCTGCCAGAAGGTGCGGTGTGATTTCAGTACAGACAACACTTACAAGTTCACCACACAGATGTGGCTATTTGTGACTGGCTCCTTGCACCTGCCATCTGTGTTGTAGTATGGATTTAGCATTTCATTTGTTTTTATTGCTAATATTTCATTGTGTGGATATATGAAGTTTCAGCTCGCTAGCTAACATTTGAACTGTTTCTACTTTTGATTATTATAAATGATGCTGCTATAAACAACTTTTTTGTAGAGACTAAGGTTCCATTTCTCCCAAGTATATAACTAGGAGTGGGATTTCTGGATTGCGTAGTAACTCTTTTTAGCCTTTTGAGGACTACCAGGCTATTTTGCTAAAATGGCTGCACCATTTTAAGTTCCCTCGTTTCTGATCCCTCCTTCTGATCTCTTCACTTCCTCACCAACTTGGGTTACCATCTGTCTTTAGCACAGCGGTGGTTTGATTTACATCTCTCGAATAACTAGTGATGTTGAGGATCTTTGCTTGTGTCTGTTCACCATTCATCAGTCATCTTTGGAGAACTATCTAGACCAGCCTGTACTCATGTTTTATTAGTAAACTGAAAGTGCTCTTAATATGTTTATAGTCCAAGTCTTATATCCTATATTATTTGTACTTTTCACTTTTTTCCTTCTTTTCACTGTCTTGATGGATTGAAACCTGAAAGTTTTAAATTTCAGTGAAGTCCAGCTTACCTACTTTTCTTTGCTTATGCTTTAAAAAAAAAAAAACAAAAAACACACAAAACATTGCTTAATCCAAGGTCAGAAAGATCTGTCCTTTTGTTTTCTTTTTTTTTTCACTTAACACATAAAGTGGTGAGTTTCATTATGACAGTTTTGTACATATTTTTTGTGCTTTCTCTGAAGAGTGTTACCATTTTAGTTCTTACATTTATGTCTTTGAAGCACTTTAACTTAGTTTTTGTATGTGGTGAAGTAGTGGTACAACTTTGTTCCTTTCCACATAGATATCCATTTGGTGTACTTAACCACTTAACCAAAAGACTATGCTTTTCCTGGATTAAATTGTTTTGCCACCCTATAAACTTCTATCAGTTTTCAGTGTGCCAATCAATTCTCTTCCATTGATCTGTGGGCGTACTCTTTGCTGATATCACACCGTCTTTCCTTGTACTTTGTAGTTTGAGACTATAGGTGTGTAATTCCTCCAGCCTTGGCCTTCTTCTTCAAGATTATTTGGACTATGCTGAGTCCCTAGAAAATCCATATGAAATTTTTAAAAGTATTTCTTTCTTATTTATTTGAGAGAGGAGGAGAGAATAGGCCCACCATTGGCCTCCTGCCACTGCAAACTAGCTCCAGACACATGCACCACTCTGTGCATCTGACTTTACATGGGTCCTGGGGAATCAAACCCAGGCCTTCAGGTTTTGCAACTAAGTACCTTTAACCAATGAGCTCTCTCTCTCTAGCTCTTCTGTATGAATTTTAGAACAAGCTTGTCAATTACTGTGAGGAAGCCAGTTGGAATCTTGATAAGGGTTGCATTGAAGCTTTTGATTAATTTGAAATACTGATATCTTTACATCGTTAAGTCTTTTGATCCATTACCTTAATTTATTTAGATCTGTAATTTCTTTCAAAAGTATTTCATAGTCTTCACTTGTTGAATTTATTCCTGTTTTATTCTGCTTGGTGCAGATGTACACATGCAGTTGAATTTTGTACATCAATCTTGTGCCCTGCACTCTGCGCTTATTTATTAGTTCTAAGGGTTCTTACGTAGATAGCTTAGGCATTTCTATATGGGAGAGACAGTGTCATCTACAGGTAGAAATGGTTTGACATGTTCTTTCCCATGTATGCTTGTCACCTTTCTTGTCCAGTTGTCTCACTAGCACCACAGTGCAATAGGAAACAGGCGTAGCCAGAAAAAGCATCCCTGGCTCCTTGAGCTTACAGAAGGCATCCCACGTCCATCCTAACAGGCAGGATTTGCTCTTGGGTTTGGGTGATGCTATTTATCAAGTTACAGAGCTTCACTTCTCTTTCTAGTCTGTGTGTTAAGTACTTTTATCAGGAGCATTTACTAGAATTTAACTAAAGATCTCTGACTATATTCATAAGAGATAATGGTCCACGGTTTTCTTATATCTTTGTCTACCTATAGTGTCAGAGCAATGCTGGTCTCTCAGAATGATTTGAGAAGTGTACCCTTCCATTTTCTGGAAGAATTTGTGGAAAATAAATATTAACTTTTGTCTACATATTTGGCAAACAGTAGTGATTTTACAGTGGTTTCCTGTAATGCTTAATAAAGGTCATGGTGTAGAACTGTCTGCCTACATTAACGTACTGCCTTACACAGAGCCTGCTGCTTGATGCTCATCTCATGCAGTGCCGGAGCCACCCTGTGGTGGCTTGACAGAGGTGGAAGTAGGTGTCCAAGTCCAGGTTCTTTGTGGCTGTGAAGCTCACAGTCTGTCTTATCCTGGACTTAGCATATGATCACAAGAGTTCATTGTACAGTGCATTTGGTGCTATCATTGAGAAAACACAAGGGGCAGAAGATGACCTCAGTACTGTAGCATCTGGAACCAGGACAGGCCTGTTGTATAAACGTACAGGTGGTCTTCTTGGGGAGCACAAGGTGGTCTGGCAGGACTAACGCCAGTTTCTATTCCCTGTGTAAGAACTGGAAGCACATGAGAGTCTCCTTACGCCAACGGTCACTCGGAAGGTGTTGCCACCTCATGAACAGGACCACGGGTAGTCCTGCAGATCAATCAAGTCAGTCTGGAGCCACTTCCTCTCTTGTACCTGCAATTCTGACTTTCCATGATGAAGGCCATGGGCGGTTGGCCAGGATTGTACTCCTTGCCCTTAGTAAGTTAGACCCTGGCCCTGTGGTGGCTCGCTGAGTAATGTCTTCTGTCCTTTGGAAAGGGCCTTGCACCTGTTCTGTCCTGCACCCTAACTAGAACCCACTTACTTCCTGGCTTCAGGCCATTCCTACTGTCAACACTTTGTCAATGTTGGGTTAGTATCTGGAACTGGTATGTTGTCCTGTATTCCAAATAAAGATGGAATATGACAAATATACACACACACACACACACATATATACATACATACACTTTCTTTCACAAATATACCAACTAATAATTTCAGAGTCCCTTGGAACACACTTCTGAATTGTTCCTTTAAAAAAAATTCATACAAAACCGGGTGTGGTGGCACACGCCTTTAATCCTAGCATTTGGGAGGCAGAGGTAGGAGGGTCGCTGTGAGTTCGAGGCCACCCTGAGACTACATAGTGAATTCCAGGTCAGCCTGAGGTAGAGTGAAACTCTACCTCTAAAACACACACACACACAAAAAAAAAAAATCATACAAATATTTACTCCTAATATAGCAAAAAAAATAAATAAATACATGTTAGGAATTTACCTCACACTGTTTTTTTTTAAATTTTTTTTGTTTTATTTTATTTTTATTTATTTCTTTGAGAGATACAGGCAGAGAGAGAAAGAGTCGGAGAGAGAGAAAGAGAGAGAGAATGGGCGCACCAGGGCCTCCAGCCACTGCAAAAAAACTCCAGACGTGTGCGCCCCCTTGCGCATCTGGCTAATGTGGGTCCTGGGGAATCAAGCCTTGAACCGGGGTCCTTAGGTTTCACAGCAGGTGCTTAACCACTAAGCAATCTCTCCAGCCCACCCTCACACTGTTTTAATCCCTTTTCTTTGTACAGTCCTAGACTTTTCTTTAATTGGCATTTTCTTGTTTGTCTCCTTTTTTTCCTGGTAATATTCACTTCATGTTTCCATTGGTAGTATCTTCAGAAGCCACACCACACACTGTGGTGGATATCTCAGTGTCTGCAGCAATATGCTTCCCTTTCCCAGGCTCAGGACTGTAGCAATTCACTGAGACGGACCGGCAGGTGGTGCAGACTACAGATGATGTGTCCACTGGGGCTTCTTGCTCTGTGATTCTGACTCATGGACAAGAACAAGAACATGAAAGACTTATCTTTGTGCCATCCTCAACAAGGCATGTGAGCTGGGCCTAGATATTTCATGAGGTTTTTATGAGGTTTACTAGGATTTTCTGTTCTGCCTGTAAGTTTTCCTTCAAAATGAAAGCAACTTTGGCTGATTCAGTCTCTTTAGGTAGGGCATTCACTCATGACCAGTCAGAAACCAGCGCGCAGATGGAGCGTCACCTTTGCCTAGCATCACAGGGAAACGTTTGACCTGTTGCTGTCTTTCAGCGAGTGGCAGACCTGGAGCAAGAGAATGCTGTCCTGAAAGACGAGAAAGAACAGCTGAACAACCAAATTCTGCGCCAGTCTAAAGGTAAGTTCCCAACCAGGTTTTTCAATTTTTTATTTATTTGAGAGAGAGAGAGAATGGGCATGCCAAGGCCTCAGCCACTAAAAATGAACTCCAGGTACATGTGCCACATAGGTCCTGGGGACTCAAACCTGGGTCTTTTGGGTTCGCAGGCAAATGCCTAAGCAATCTGTCCAGCCCTTTGTTATTTTTTTATTTTCTATTTTATTTATTCGAGAAAGAGAGAGCAAATAAACCCAACTGGGTTTTAATCACTCTTTGTCACTGGTTTCCCTAGACTCCTCAATGGTTTACCAAAGGAGAGATGAGGGAGAGTTGGATGAACTTTAAGACCCTGTAGTAACAGCTGGTTTGAAGAATCGATTGAGAGAGACACATACTTAATGCACAATATCATGAACAGATGGGCTCTTAAAGTCAGGGAAGCATGTGTTCTAAGAATGCTGCTGATATGTGCTGCCTTGTGGCTGTAGACGAACCAGGCACACCTTGGAAGACTCATGAGAGTAGTGAGCCTGAGACATGCGAAGAGTTTCAGACAGACACTCAGCACACGGGATGCTCATGCAGGGTCTAGGATGACTCAGCACAAGGGATGCTCATGCAGGGTCTAGGATGACTCAGCACACGGGGGTGCTCACGCACGGTCTAGGATGACTCTCGGCACACGGGGAGCACTCACGCACGGACTAGGATGACTCAGCACACGTGGGCGCTCACGCATGGTCTAGGATGACTCGGCACACAGGGAGCACTCATGCACGGACTAGGATGACTCAGCACACGTGGGCACTCATGCATGGTCCAGGATGACTCGGCACACGGGGAGCACTCACGCACGGTCTAGGATGACTCGGCACACGGGGGCGCTCACGCACCATTTAGGATGACTCTTAGCACACAGGGGCGCTCACACACCATTTAGGATGGCTCGGCACATGGGGGCGCTCATGCACCATTTAGGATGACTCAGCACACGGGGGCGCTCACGCATGGTCTAGGATGACTCGGCACACAGGGAGCACTCATGCTGCTTTTTACATGTGTTTTAGCACCCTCAGACCTATGTCTCCTACTCCAAGGGTCATCTTAATGTTTACTGATGATGGGGTCTTCACTCAGATGCCAGGTTAGCCATCCCAAATGGCCGCTAGCTGTGGAGTAGTGAAGAAGTCCACTGACCCCAGTTCTTGTCCCAGCTCAGTATGATCTCATCTCTTCCATTCTCACTCATGTCAGAACTACTGAACCTTATGACATCACCATCCCTGCCAGCCTAAGGTCTTGTGAAAATAGAAGATATTTGTGTATTGCCATTAAAGACTTCTTTCTGTTCCTATGCGTGTAAGGGTTGACAAAGAAAAAGACCACCCAGGTTGCTCATGTACCTTTCTTTATCCCCCCAGCCCCCCTTTCTCCTTTGGCCTGGTCCTGTAATGTCCTTGTGCTCCACGAGCCTCAGAGTGTGGGACAAAGCATGGCTCTGCCAGGAATGCTGCCAGCACTCTCTGTGACTGACACAGGCAAGGGAGGTGCATGAACGGGGGCAGTTCTCATGTTCAGGGGGACTTTCTCTCCCCGCCTTGTTCACAACAGTGTTGTCCTTCCCCTGTCTGAAGAGTTGGGATGCAGTAATGGGTCCCCATCTTTGAAGTAGGTGAAGGTTGTCTGAGGCTCATCGGGTACCTTGGGATGAGCTTGTGCACAGCCTCTAACAAGAGATTAGTCACAAAGCATAAGGCAGCACATGCGCACAAGGGGAATCCACTCAGATGCCAAACTGTGCTTCTGTGCCTGCCTTCCAGCTAAATTTGCCCAGAGCTCTGTGGAAGAGAGCCTCTTGATGAAGAAAGAGCTAGAAGAGGAACGCTCCAGATACCAGAACCTCGTGAAGGAATACTCCCGGTTGGAACAGAGATACGACAACCTGAGGGACGAAGTGACCATTCTAAAGGCAAGAAGGGCAGTTTTGCTTCCCAGGGCACTGACTGACTTTTCAACCCTTCCCAGTCTGGCTCCGAAGGGCCCTGGCCCTCAAGCACTGCTTTCTGACCCACCTCCCACTCCGTAAACGTGCATGCTCGCTGCTAGTGCCTGTTCTTGGGTTCCCAGGGAAATGGAAGTGGCCAGCTGGGTGGTTCCCTCCTAAGAATGTCTGCTTGCCCAGTGTCAGGGTCTTACAAAGATCTTGGTTGGGAGTTTAAGGACATCCACTTGAATGTGTATGATATCACTCCTGTTTTCTGAAGATTCCTGTATTCAAACAGTATTGTGTGGTAGGCTCTAACCTCAGCTGCACTGGTGATATGGAGAGAAATCATCAGGGCCTGATCAGATCTCATAATAGCTGACAAGATATAGGCAGTTTCCATATTTCAGGATTTGTTATTCTTCTTTACCCATATAAATATTCCCTCCCAGCATGCATATTCAAATATCAATAACTTGGTTGCATAGAAACCAGGAAGAGAAGCTGAATAGGAACTTAAATAGAATTCTAAAAATTTCCACCATGCTCGGTTTTCACTCTGAAAGCCAGATGCTAAAAACTAAGCTGAAAGTTAATTATAAATGAACAGTATGAATGACATACTATTTCAATATGCAATTATTTTCATAAACAAATTTGGGAGTGCCAGGTGAAGGGAGGTTTGGAACATTCCTTCCAAGAGAAAAGAGGGGAATGTGACTGAGTGCATTCTGAGGGAAAGACTAGGAGTGAAGGGATAGGACTTAGCAGAAAAATAGGGTTAAGTGTTTTTATGGGCTGCAAAACACTAAGCCAGGAGTGGCTCAGTGACCGAGCATTTACTTAGCATCCGTGGGAGAGCTCTCCTTTGTCGTCATTCCTAGCAGCAGTGACACCTCGTCTTACTGACAAGTGGGACAGATGGCTAGTTTGAGGGCATGCTGTTCCTTGAAAAGTTAGTTCTCATTAACATAAGTTG
Organism: Jaculus jaculus; assembly: GCF_020740685.1. NCBI lineage: Eukaryota > Metazoa > Chordata > Mammalia > Rodentia > Dipodidae > Jaculus > Jaculus jaculus. The sequence continues at coordinate 40,262,222 of NC_059103.1, forward strand.
GTTATGAGTTTTCACATTTTTCTCCTTGAACAGCAAACCCCAGGCCACAGGCGGAACCCATCAAACCAGAGTAGCTTAGAGTCTGACTCCAACTACCCCTCCATCTCCACCTCTGAGATTGGAGACACTGAGGATGCGCTTCAACAGATAGAGGTAAGTCAGGGCGCTCTACGCAGACGTCCTGCCCCAGCGTGTGTTTATCACCTGTGTGACCCTGCCCGAAGGAGACAGGGTTCTGTTAGTGGTGGTCAGAATACCCAGGGGATGATCCTTGACCAAGGATCACTAGGGCTGCTGGCATTTTCTGGGCCAGCCAAGTAGTTCATTGCTGTTCTTTCCTGCTAACCAGAAGGTAGGGAGAAGGTATATCCCTGGTCTCTTACAAAAATGTGCCATGGAGTGGGGCGTGGTGGCACATGCCTTTAATCCCAGAACTCAGGAGGCAGAGGCAGGAGGATTGCTGTGCATTCAAGGCCACCCTGAGACTACATAGTGAATTCCAGGTCAGCCTGGACTAAAGTGAGACCCTACCTCAGGAAAACAAAACAAAACAAAACAAAAATATGCATACCTGTAATCCCAGCACTTGGGCAGCTGACACAGGAATATCACAAGTCTGGCCTGGGCTGCATAGCAGGATTTTAATTAATTAAAATGAATTTATTAATTAATGTATACTAAGTTGGTACCAGAAGATTTTCCTCTCATTTAAAAACTGGATAAAACTCAGAGCATCAGTAAGTATTTGGAATGGGAGAATGTCAGGTGATTCTGCTAGTGGGAACCTCTTGACACCTTGAATTAGCATGCCATATGGCCTATGTGTGATTTTTGTTAAGGACATGTAGACATCTGGTATTTGAAAAGAAGGCAGTCCCACCGTGTACAGCCAGTGGAGATAGACATAGAAAAGTCACAATAGCACTGTGTCTTGAGCATGTTTTTATGCCAAGCGCTACTGGGAGGTCCTGAGAAACCAATGGTGAACAAGCCAGAGAAGGTCCCCGATCTCACAGAGCTTGTCTGATGGAGAGTTAGACAAAAAGCAGGGTCTAGAAGAATGTGACACAATAGCAGTACTGTGAAGAAACACAGAGGATGCTGGAAGCAGAGAGGGAAGGACAGAGAAGGTGGCCCTCAGGAGACGGGATCCCGTGGCTGTTCGGCGTTGCAGGGCTTGCTGCTCACCATCTGCTCTCAGCCTTTCGCAAGCATTTGGCTTTGCTACTGGAGGCTCCCAAGTCTTGGCCTCTGGAGGCTTCGTTGAGCCTGTACTGCAGATGTACTGCAAATGCCTAACATTTGTTGTGTGTGTGTGTGGGGGGGGGGGTGTCTGTTTCCATCTATATATGGACAGGGCCATCCTTGGATCTGTGTTTTTCAAAGCAGCTGAGACTTATCCTGAGATGTTCAAACACAGAGTACTCGTTAAGTGCTGGTAGAACCACATATTCCACAAGTATGCATAGTATACATAAAAATAGTCCATTTGCATTCATACACTTCATCTGCTCATGCGTAGATGCATACTTGCACATGCACCACCCCTACGCACACACGGCAGGGCCCTGGAGGGCAAACCCAGGAGCGAGTCTGAAGGGAAAAAACATACTGGAAAATTGAGGCCTGAAGATCTGTTGGGAAATAGTCTGTTGCTGGGCGAGGGCTAGTTGTCTCAAGATACAGTCAGGTGGTGGTTGACAGCACTTTTACAGTGATTAGTGACACATCTATCCCACTTCAGGAAGCGCTCTACCCTTAGACTTAGTTTCTCGATGTAAATCTATTTTCCTGACGTGCATTCTTTTAGCTTCCAAAGAAAATGGTCGTGCTCGTATCCATTTACTTTTGGAATATGTGATTGGTCACTTAAGTGGTGCTCACTAAGGAATGTAAATGGCTGAGACACAGATACTATCTAGACAGAATAAGCGTAGAGTACCAGCTTTCACGAGACGTGCTAGCGGCTTGGCACTAGCTTTGTGTTTGCAGTACACATTGATGCTGGGGAGGAGCAGAGAGACAGATGGCTAGTACAGAGGTGGGCAGGGAGGCATTGTGCACTCCCCGGGGCGTTTGTGCTGCTCAGACCACCTTCTCTGCCCCTCTCTTCCTTTGAAGGAAGTTGGCATGGAGAAGGCAGCCATGGACATGACGGTCTTCCTGAAGCTGCAGAAGAGAGTGCGCGAGCTTGAGCAGGAGCGGAAGAAGCTGCAGGTGCAGCTGGAGAAGAGGGAGCAACAAGACAGCAAGAAAGCGCAGGTGGGTGCCCTTGTGCCGGCAGGAGAGAAGAACCCCACTCTCACCCAGGCTCACGCGACAGGTGTGGCCTCATGGGATCTTGCTGGTGCTGGACTTCAGAGATCCTTCTGTCCGTGTTGGAGTCACAGTGAGTTTTCTCTGTGCGTGCCCCTTACCAGCACTGCTGGCCAGAGTACACTCCCGCAGGGCCCTTGGGTAAAGGAATTCCACTGGGAAGCTACAGAGAACCTGTGGCATCATCCCTCCAGAATGCAAAGCTAGCAGTTCAGACCAGGAGGGCTGGGGGATACCGCGAAGATAAATACAGCAGAAGTCGAATCTAGCAGAGAAACCCTGCCATCCTTTCAGCCCTGGAAGACACCATGAGCTCAGCCCAGCAGGTCAGGGCCAACCAGGGATGCAGCCACTTGCTCTACTCGCTCTTCTTGCCATGGCTGCGCCCTCACCACAGTCCACATTGTCTTCAGCCTCTGGAGTCTTGAAAGGGTGCTGTGTGAAACCCAGTGTCCAGAAGTGATCTATCTCATGGACCTGTTGGGCACCTGGGCTACACCTCAGAGTGTGCCAGTACAAGCTCATAGCAAGCATGCAAAATGTGTATTAGATGAGAGATGAAATGCCATAAGAAAAAAAAAAAACTCAGCCACTGAGGAGTGTAATTAGGGTGCACTTTGAGAGTAACCAACATAGTACAGATGAAAAATAAAAAATAATGTTGGCTGTGCTCATGTGAATGCAGTTGAGCACACACAGATTGAGTAGCAGTAGAAACCCTTTGACTGTAGCAACAGTGAGGTAAGGACCACTTTTTCTTGCTTTGATGTTACAAGGATCACTACTTATGGAATTCAAGTCCAGCTCTGAGCTGGGTCATATCACTAGCTAATCTCATAGTAGGTTGGGCAAGGGCCCTTGATCTGTTCCCAGGCCTGAGTGGCAAATTGTGGGATTTGACACCCTCCCAGCCGCCTCAGTCACCCTCCCTACCCCATCGTCCCTGGTCTCCTTTCACAACACCTGCCTTTCATTTGTGGTCAATGCAGTGCGCACTCTGATCTAGCTTTCTGTCAAATTCTTATGTGTGTTTGTAACTGAAGAGTAAGTTAAGAGGCAAGTCTTTCTAGTGGATTTAAATCTCTTAAGTGGATTATATTCAGATGGGAAGTGAAAGCTTTAGGTCTATAAATGATTCATTCACTTAGCAGGGGAAGGCTGCCCAAGCACAAATCAAATACTGTAACACACTTGCGCATGGGGTCATGTCCCAATAAACCCACCATAAGTTGAAGATATTGGAGGCGGTCACAGTGCCGTTAGCCCACCCAACTCCCCAAGTGCCCTAGATTAGCAGGTCAATGCACTATAGAGCTGTATTGCTTGTCCTGGTGATCATGGGGCTGAGTGGGAGCTTAGCTGGCTGCCACTGCCTCTGTACTGCCAGACGGGATCGCAGTCTATCACCAGCCTGCTAAAAAATCAGAATTGAAAAGGAAGTACAATTTCTAGGGAACGTTAACTTCCTTTGTGCTGTCCAGTTAAAGTTGAAAGATTTAGCCATGCCATGTGCAGTGAAAAGCTTCACAGGTGACATCAGCCACTGCCTGACACAGAAGCTCCTGGCCTATACTTGGCTGGACCCACAGATTCACTCTGGAGTCCTCATTGCAGAAATGACAAATAATTTTAGAAAATTAACTTCAGAATGCATGTAGATACCAAGTGAAAGAGGGCATCTCTTTTCTTAAAACACTGTCACCAAGCAGGCATTACAGCCAAAGGCTGTGTCCTGTGTGTTGTACTCTCCCTCAAGGAGAACGGCCTCGTTTCTGACAGCTCAGTGAGAATCTCAAGTGTGAGGCAGGAGCAGTTAAACACTTGCCTGTGAAGCCTAAGGACCCCATTGAGGCTCGATTCCCCATGATCCACATTAGCCAGATGCATAAGGTGGTGCACATGTCTGGAGTTCGTTTGCAGTGGCTGGAGGCCCTGGCATGCCCATTGTCTCTGTCTCTGTCTGTCTGTCTGTCTTTCTGTCTCTCTCGCTCTCTTTCTCTCTCTCTGTCACTCTCAACTAAATAAAAATGACCAATTTTTTAAAAATAAAGACTACCTCCTCACTATCCCCTGAGATCAAGATTCCAAAAACTCAGGTTTCTGAGTTTTCCCTTGGTCCCAGGAGGAATCCTGAGCCACCTGGAGATTATAACCCCAGGTCCCAGACTTGGAGGCCAGGCACTGAATGAGGACTGGCTGGGTAGTCAGTTGGGTATTCCATCAGTGTGGAGGGACTGAACGGTTGTGAAAGTGGAACCTCTGTGACAGCTGTGGTGGTTTGAGTCAGGTGTCCCCCATAAACCTAGGGGTTCTCAATGCTAGGTTCCCCAGCTGATGGCAATTGGAAATTAATGCCTCCTGGAAGCAGTGTATTGTTGGGGGCGGACTTATGGGTGTTATAGTTTCCCCATACCAGTGTTTGGCACACTCTCCTGTTGATATGGTCCACCTTATGTTGGCTGTGGGTGATGTCCACCCTCTGCTCATGTCGTCATTTTCCCCTGCCATCATGCCTTCTCCCTCGAGCCTGTAAGCCAAAATAAACTTCTTTTTCCCCACAAGCTGCTGTTGGTTGGGTGATTTCTACCAGCAATGCAAACCTGACTGCAGCAACAGCCAATCAGCTTTCAGTGTACTGGGTCTTCCTATCTATCCCACTCCCTTTTTCAAGGCCTGGCAAAGTCGTCCTTGGCTACTAGGGCAGTGGCAATGGGCTAAGTATTTGGAAACACGACAGAATTACTTGGCCCGTGAGAATGGGTGTGTAATCCTCATATTTTGAGCGTAATGTATCCGATATTTAGAGGTGGCTATGTAGCGCATCCATGCTACACAGAACACAAGTGCAGCAGGTAAAGTGCTGACCCTGGACGGCCACATTCCCGGTGCCACTTGGGATTGAAAGAGGCCAGGCAGAAGGTGATACCTTGGCAGGATTTTTCCTCAGTTTCCAGAGCTGGAAACAACATAGTAGATGTATGTGCTCTTCATGTGGAAGGAGCTACAAGAGACACCCTCTCAAAGTCCTAGGTGCCCCTGGCCCACCTGCAGTTGGACATGGCCTTACCTGGATTGCTGGTTGCTAACAGTCACTCAGCACTCTAAAGACATGGTCATCGGGAAGTCTTCCCCATACTTGACCTTAGCCTGAGCATTTAACCATTCGTGAAGCTGTTTTCAGCCCCTCTCATCAGGCACTTCAACTCCAGTAGCTGTCACCTAATCATGGGAGTCCTTGGCTCAGTTGAGTCCTAATGGGTTATTATCCCAGCCGTTACCATCCACAGCCACCACCTTTGGCATTCTGAAGTCAGACTCCACAGACCAAGTACCCACTGTGGGCCAGCTGCTTTACTAGCCATGTACAGCGCCACAAAGGAGGCAGCTCCAGAGCAAGGTGCTTTGAGTGTAGCTGGGAAACAGGACGCTTGAGTGCACACTTCCAGAACTTCAGTGCAGCATATTAACGTCATCAATACTCAAATTTTACTGTGCATACTAGCACCCTAGGGCTTCTGGACAAAATTACCACTTAAAATAACAAGCTTATTCTCTCAGCATTCCAGAGGCCAGGAGTCAGGAATGAAGGTGTTGATACAGCATCCTCTGACGGTTACAGGGAGAGTTTGTCCTGTGCCTCTTCCCTGGCTTCAGGTGTTGCTGGCAGTCCCTGGTATTCCTTGACTTGCAGCTACATGCCCCCAGTCTTTGCTATTTCTTAAGGCCTTTTTCCCTGTGTGTCTTTTTCTCAAATGACAGCACCAGCCCTAATGACCTCACTCTATTCCATCTGCAAAGACCCTCTTTCCAGATGAGGTCATATTCACAGGTAGTGGGAGCATGATTAAGCCCATAACACAGTGTTTGTGATATATACATAATCACCCTCTCAGTGCCTATAGGGGCTATGGTAAAGTGGCGGCAGGAAGGAGTCATTTGTGAGGTACAGAACTGCCTTTTGAAGGTGGAGAGTAGGTGCATGTGTGGAGCGCGGGGTGCGCTATTCACGCCATAGCGGAATGAAAAGGTTTGACTGTCACTAGACGCATTGCCCTGGCACATGTGTCCTGTGCTTCATGCTTGCCTTTCTTTCTTTGCCTGTGCAGATAGAACAACCAAAGAATGACACAGACGTGGACCAGGATGCTGATCTGGCCTATAATAGTCTGAAGGTAAGGCTGTCTGTCCTCCAGTAGAAAACAGATGACAAAGCTGGGCATCAAGACACCAGGTCCTGATCTCCAATCTGCTGACAAGTAGAGCCATAGACAAGTAACTTCCTTTCCACACATTTGCATCTTCATCTTCTAAATGAAGATTTCCTCCCCCTCCCCCAAAACATAGGCCCTTCCTGCATAATGCAGCTTCAGTTAAATAAGCCATGGCAGGGCTGCAGAGATGGTTTAGCAGTTAAGGTGCTTGCCTGCAAAGCTGAAGGACCCATGTTCACCTCTCCAGATCCCACATAAGCCAGGTGTACAAAGTGATGCAAGCGTGCAAGGTCACACATGTGCACAAGGTGGTGCACACATCTGGAGTTCGATTACAGTGGCTGGAGGCTCTGACACATGAATTCTCTCTCCAATCTCTCTCTCTTTCTCTCTTTATCTCAAAAAATAAAATAAAATGAAAAAGCCATGCCAGCAGGAATAAAAACACTTGGAGACAAACAAAAATGAAAGACGTGGGTATTTCCTTGTGTACTGAATGCTGGCCTGGTAGGAGATGGGAAAGAACGCCAGAGCTCCAGGTCAAGAAGAAGCTGGCTTCCTGGCAGGATAGGGCCATCAGGCCAGCCCTGCCCCCCTTCCCAAAGACTTATGGCAATTGAACCAATCTGCCAATCACTTACAGGACTACAAGTTACTCTGCGAGTGGCCATTACCCAGAAAAACAGCCTTACGTCATTCTCATGGCTTTTTCCCCAGCTCTTTTTCTTCTGAAAATTTACCTTCTTATCCACTTCAAGTGTGCGTACTTGAAGTGCACATATACGATGATTTGTTTGTTTGTAATGATGTGCAAGAAGCTCACCACCATCCTTTCAGTTACTGTTCATTTTATAAAACCCTGTTCCTGCTAAACAACAGCTCCCCTCAGCCCACTGAAAACATTGTTATGTTTCCTATCTCTATGAATTGCACTATTCCAGATGCTTCATTTAATATAATCATACAGCATTTGTCTACCCTACCAAGAAAGAGAGCTGCTGTATCATGGGATAATCCTGCTGTTAATTTCTTTTTTTAATGTTTGTTATTATTTGCAAGTGTTGAGGGTAGAGGGAGAGAGAATATGAATGAATGAGTGGGCGTGCCAGGGCTTCTTGCCACTGCAGAAAAATTTGAGGCATGAACCACTTTGTGGCCTTACGTAAGCACTGGGGCATCAAACCCAGACCATGAGGCTTTGCAGGCAAGCACCTTTAACTGCTAGACCATCTGTCCATCTCCCTGTTTCTGTTTTTTGATAGGAATTATCCTCGTTAATGTAAGGTAGTCTCTCACTATAGCTTTGATTTTCAAGTCCCCAATGATTAGCAATTTTGAACACCTTTTTACATGCTCGTTGGCCATTTGTATAATCTTTTTAGAAGAATGTCTATTCCATTACTTTGTTCATTTTTTAATCAAAAATTTTTTGGTGTTGAGTCTTAAGAGTACTGAATATTTTCTGTATATTAATCCCTTACCAAGCGTATGAATTGTAAATATTTTCTCCCACTCTGTGGATTGCCTTTTTATGCTGTTGATATGTATTTTTAATGTGTATGTGTGTGATATGCATATATGTGTGCTCATATGTTTGTGTGCTAGTGCACATGCACATGTGCGTGTATGCATGTGGAGGCCAGAGGACAGCCTTGGGTGTTACCTTCAGGTATGCTGTCCACCTCTTTTTGAGACAAGGCTTCTCATTGGCCTGTAGTTCACTGATGAGGCTGCACTGGCTGGCCAGCGAACTCTAGCAATCAGCCTGTCTCTGTCTTCCCAGCATTACAGGCAACTACCACCATGCCCAGCTTTTATATGTGTACTGGTGATCCAACTCAGGTCCTCTTGCTTGCAAAGCAAGCATTTCACCGACTGACTATGCTATCTCCCCAGGCCTGATAATGTCTTAATGCAGTTTTTTTCTAATTTTCATGAAGTCCAGTTTGTTTTTCTTTTTATTGCCTGTGTCTTTGGTGCTATACCCATTGTCATTGCAAAATGCCATGTTGGGAAGCTGTTCCTCTATGTTTTCCTCTAAAGTGTTTCATAATTTTAGGTCATTGTACATTTTGAGTTATATAGTGTGAGGTAAGAGTCTAATTTTTTTTTTTTTTTTGTTTTATTTGAGAGTGACAGACAGGCAGAGAAAGAAGCAGAGAGAGAGAAAGGGCGCACCAGGGCCTCCAGCCACTGCCAATGAACTCCAGATGCATGTGAAAACTTGTGTGTCTGGCTTATGTGGGTCCTAGGGAACCAAGCCTTGAAACGGGGTCCTTAGACTTCATAGGCAAGGGCTTAACTGCTAAGCCATCTCTCCAGCCCCAGAGTCTAATTTTTGTTTGCATGTGGAAATCCACCTTACCAGCATCACTGGGCACTTGAAACAACTAGGGCTATACAAATGATTGTGAAGAAAGTATTTTTATCAGGTTTTTCTTCTTAAATTATTGACGACCTATTTTCCTCATGTGCCATTTGAGAAACTTAAAGCCCTCCATGGGGTCTGGGGATCTGTGTGATAACTGGGTATGATTGGGGGGGGGGGCTTCATGCCATTCTGCGGCTGCCTTTCCTGCGAACTTCTTACTTTCCTGGGGCATCCCACCATCATTTTAAAACTAATAAGATGGTGTAGGCCGCTAAGACAAAACTCAGGAGCACATGGTGAGTCAACACATCAACCTACCTTGCTGTCTTTTCCAATTTGACTTGAGAAATCTGCCCACAAGTGCTTGCATAAGATGAGGCTACACTGAGAGGACCCTGAGGAAGGGGTGGTTTTTGTTTAAAATGTAGGTACTCTCACAAGAATATAACATATTTCCCCTGGTTCTTCTATAATGTTCAAAGTAACCCCAGCTCTCTGTTCAGGTACCACATGTAAAGCTTGGGCATGTCGTCCCCTAGAGGTAAGTCAGTTTAAAAGTCCTTGTGGCTGATCACATCTCATAGAACGTGGGCTAGGAGGCCTGAAGGAGTATGGCTGGTCTGGGAGATGAGTTGCCCTTTGAGTGGACATCAGCCTGGGCTAAGGTGACCAAGCCGAAGAGAGTGGGCAGTAGAGGTGATCAGAGCCAGCAGGGTGGGCACAAAGCCAGAGAGAAAAGCTCCCTATCCTCTGGGTTCAGGTATAAGCTGAGGAACAGGCCAGGTAGCCAGAAGAAGTCATGCCTGTCATTGACCTAGTTACCTCTTGGGCAGAAAGTAGACCTGTTCACGGCTACTAACAGTTTTGAGTTATGCTGCTGTCTGAGGGTGTAGTGGGGCGGGGGACTGGACTGAGATCAGGAAACAGGGCCCATTGACTCCCCCTGGCAAGGGAAAAACGGGTCAGCTGTGAGCCCAGCTTAAGCATTTTCATCTTACCCTACCATGCAGGCTTGTGTTTATCCAGTGATGGGCATTAGTCAGAGAAGGCTCAGTTTAAAAGTCCCTGCTTGGTTCTGCCATTTAAAAGCTTTTCCTTTTATTTATAAATTTACTTAAATGGGCTCCTCTTAGAAAAAAATTTAAATTCAGAAAATGTAAACAAGTTTTAGAAATGCATATGTCTGTCTCCTATAGATTGCCTCTGATACGATTTGTATGTTACTTTTTGGTATTTTTTCTATGTATATTACTTCTACAGCCAATATATATATAATTTTTAGATTTGGGGTTGTTTGTTCACTTAATATGACAGGCATCTTTTTCATATCTTTGAAAAGATGATATTATAAAGTGATTTTAACAATTTTCTTAACCATTATCTAATTGCTGAGCCTGTTAATTTTCATGTTTTAATACAAGTAATACTGTGATACCACTAGTGATTTTTTTAAGAGACCTAGGTCATCCCTAATTATTCCACGAAAGTTCTTAGCATTAGCACAAAGAGGCTTGTGAGGTCCCACCTCTCCCTAAGGAGCTGCAAGCACTTAATGGCTGCATTTTCTTCAGTGGTGTAGTCCTGGTAGTTATCTGTACTTCTGCAGATAACCCCTCACCCTGTAAGCAACACAGACTTCCTCAGCAGTCCACCCCCAAAAGACAGGAAAGTAGAAGGAGGCTAGTTCAAGGAAGGGCATCAGGGGCAATGGATTAAGATAGGCGTAATGGGTAAATATGACCAAAGACATTATATGCATGTATGAAAATGTCATAATGCAACCCATTGTTGTGTGTAACTTATATATGCTAAGGGAACTAAAAAACCCCTCACCATTTTAAAGAAGACGGTTGTCTCACTCCTGTTTGTTATGTCTGCCTTCGTAAGACAAAACTGCTTGCACAACTTTTACTTATCTTGGGTCAGCTTCACTGGTTTATAGTGTTAGTGTCACAGGACCGTAGTGTGATGACGATCATGTGCAGACGTACAGTCATCCTTGAAATCGCACTGCTTCTATCCCTGACACTCTGCCCATATAGCCTGCTTGGCAGTAGACAACTGTACAGGGATGTTCTAAAATGAAAACAAAACAGGACTGAACCCTGTACAGCAAGGCTTAGCTGCCCAGTCCAGTGTCCATCTTTTCCAAGGAGCCAGCCCTTACCCCAGGACTCAGTAGATGATGGTCTTCGGTGTCCCCTGGTCCAAACTGCAGTGCAAAGATGTTCACTTGAGTACAGTTCTTTGGTTCAGCCTGGGTGCTATGTCCACAGTACTGAGTTTGGTGTCTTATGTAAAGTAGACAGATGATTGATGTTGGAGGGATGGATGGAACTTCAGTGTCCTCCACATGGAATGGCATGGCATTTGGGTACATCCAAAATATACCTCTCAAACAGACTGTCAGATTCTACTTACATGGCAAGTCAAACTTTGAATTGCAAAGTGGATGGTGATTGCTTAGGATAGGGCAGGAAGTAGGGTGGGAGTTAATATTGAGTATGGGTGTAGTATCAGTTGAGGATGGTGACCAAGTCCTGGAGATGATAGTGGGGATGATTGTACAACAGTGAGATTGTGGCTAATTACTATAGCACTATATATTTTAAAATGGTTGAGATGGTAGATCTTATGTGTTGTGGGTTGTTTTTACCACAACAAAGTGTATGTGTCCTCTCATGGTACTGTTTGACCAGGAAGAATGATACGAAAATAGGCCAGAGGGCAGAGGTAGGACCATTGGGGTGTGGTTCAGGTAGGAGTTTTCAAGAATGTCTGGACAATGGGGCTATAGAGATGGCTTAGCATCAGTTAAGGTACTTGCCTGTTAACATAAGGACCCAGGTTTATTCCCCAGAACCCACATGAGCCAGATGCACATGTGTCTAGAATTCATTTGCAGTGGTTGGATGTCACATGTTCCCTCTCCCTCTCCCTCTCCCTCCCTCCCTCCCTCCCTCCCTCTCTCTCTCTCTCTCTCTCTCTCTCTCTCTCAAATATAAAATGTTTTCCTAAAAAAAAAAAAAAAGAAAGAAAAATGTCTGGTCTGGAAAGAGGGCTTAGTGGTTAAGATGCTTGCCTACAAAGCTGAAGAACCCAGGTTTAATTCCCCAGTACCCACGTAAGCCAGATGTACAAGGTAGCACATCTGTCTGGAGTTCATTTGCAGTGGCTGGAGGTCCTAGTGCACCCATAGTCATTCATTCTCTCTCTGCGTCTCTCTCTCTCTCTCTCTCTCTCTCTCTCTCTCTCTCTCTCAAAGTAAATAAATAAAATATTTTTAAAAAGAATGAGAATGAAATAAACAGTCGTTTTACAGGTGTACCTTGGATGGACATTTTGTGACAAATAACCAGGACCAGCCTGGACCTCTGTGTCTTGGAGCAGGGTCTCATGCAGAGAGGGACTTGGAGTGCCTGCACCAGACACCAGCCTATAGCTATTGTCATTGAGCCTATTGGGGCTGCTCAAAATTGGAAAAAAGTCTTTAGCCACCATCTATAGTCACTCCCTTAAGTTGCATCAGAAGGGTGAAGGCCAGGCAGGGTATACCTTCAGCCAGGATACAGACCTGGCAAGGACTCAGGCCATGGCCCCATGCCCAATGTAATGTAATGCTGCCCTTCCTGAAGATGGGACTAGCTTCCAGTCAGAAGATCTCTGCAGCACTGAGTGGATTGTTAACTCCAGGACTTAATAGCATGACCATCAGTTGAGGAGCTCATCAATGTTCCCTAGAGATTAATCACCTTATCCAAGGGCCCTCTTCCCTTGGCAGGATCACTCCCTTGCATGACCCTAGTTGCCCCTGAAACCTACATTGGAGGGTGAAGGCCCAGCCTGTCCTTATTCAGGTTCTCGACTCACTGTGAGCTTACACCTGCCTGGATTCAGCTTCTTCGCTTGGATAAGCAAGAGTTTCTGCCCAGTGGGGTTCTGGCTCCGTCATCCTCTGACTCTGGCAAATATGCAAGCAATGCCTACTTGTCACACTTTATAGTTTACTTCGGGGGATTTGAATCCCATCTATGCTAGAGCCCTACCAGCAATTGGCTTGTGATTACAAGACTTTACAATACCAGACTGTGTCTCAAACACAAAGTTTAACACACTACCCAGAAAATGTGATGTATACTTCAAAGCTGAGTTTCAGTGTTGTGAGTTATAGAGACCAGTAGAATTTCCTTTGCTGGCTTTGTGTAACCAGCATATCAGTAGTGTTCCTCCTATGTTCTCCAGATCACTGGTCCATGTGATGTTGCTAGAAAAACAAGGAACTCTCTAGATAAATAAGTTTAGGAACCCTTCATTCTATGCATTCCAGGAATGTCACAAAGTAGATGAGTTCACAAAGACTCTAGGAAGTCCTGTGTTAAGTCACTGTTTAAAATAATCAGCCAGACTGGGACATAGCACAATGGTGGTCAAGTGCTTGTCTAGCATGCATTAGGTCCTGGGTTTGATCCCCAGCACCATGTGCATGTGTGCGTTCATACAAACACAGACATACACGCTTGCCTGCATGCATACATACATACATAGTTGTCAGCTCAAAGTATACAGTAAACCACTGGAGAACACGGCAGAGGTGTAGCGTCAGGTGCTTTGCCCTGATAACCTGAGTCATGAGTTCAGATCCAAGCCCCAGCTTTGACTGCTTGCTGACGCCATCAGAGGTCTGACCATGTGTTTCCTCATTAAAATAGAGAAATTGTTTGTCCAGAGGGCAGGAAAAGTTGATTGAGACAAGGAAACAGGCAAACTACCTGGGAAGAGTACTGTGAATCCTGGAAGTAACAAAGTATGGCCCTTGATTGTCTTCCAGAGGCAAGAGCTAGAGTCGGAGAACAAGAAGCTGAAGAATGACCTGAATGAGCTGCGGAAAGCCGTAGCTGACCAAGCCATACAAAACAACTCCACCCACAGCTCCCCAGACAGCTACAGCCTCCTGCTGAACCAGCTCAAGCTGGCCAACGAGGAGCTGGAGGTCCGCAAAGAAGAGGTGCTAATCCTCAGGACCCAGATCGTGAATGCTGACCAGCGCAGACTTGCCGGCAAGAGCATGGTAACAAGACAAGACGGCAGCCATGGTTGGGTTGTGGGGGTGTCACTAGGTAATGGGCTTACATCTTAAGTATCTGCACCCACGAGGGTCTTGAGCCTGAAAGAGCAGAGAGTCTCTTACTCCCAGGTCTCCTCTGAAGACAACACAGGGGCTTGCTGCCCTTTCAGCATGACTTCCCGAGAGAAGGAGCTAGGACTTTCTGTAATTTCTGGAAGTTAATACAGTGCTCAAAAGGAACAAGGCACAGACAGCTAGGTAACTTGCAGTGGCTGTTTTCATTTCATGCTCCCCACTGTGTGTGCTTTGTTTCTGAATGGAGAGAATTCTCTGTCAGCTCTCGCAGGATGGTGGGTCCCACATCAGGTTTGCTCCTAATGTTCTCACCTTCTGGGGCAGAATGTAAAGTGACCGGGAGGCAATAGGGGCCACCTGGGTCATCCCACGGGCTGAACCACTCTGAGGCAGCTCTTCATCGTGTCCTCTGATAGGAGACGCAATCTCCTCCTGCCCCTGTCATCTTCCTGCTCTTGTACTCAGTGCCTCCAGCCAGAGCCGGCCACCCCCTACACTCCAAGGTGACCCTTTGAAGTCACATTCCTGCCTGCGTTTAGCAGCAGTTAGGAGTTTCTCTAAGTCTTCCCTCTTTTCCCAAAAGCATGTATTTGTCTCTCTCTATACAAAGCCATTTCCTAGGGGTGGTTTATATAACCAGATTTGTTTTTTAATTTGGGGTCCTCTAGGAGCCAAGTATTAATGCCAGAACAAGTTGGCCAAACAGTGAAAAGCACGTGGACCAGGAGGATGCCATTGAGGCCTATCATGGGGTCTGCCAGACAAACAGGTAGGCCCCACATCTGCCTAGGCTGTGCCTGCAGAAGGCAGGATAAGCCCCTTCCCAGCCTGATCTGTTCTGTGGGCACCGGCTGTGCACTCAGCATCAGCGAGTGATTTACCACAAGAAAGAAAAGACAGGGCTTTGGGGAAGTCTGCCATAGATCCGGTGAGGCACATCTGGAGCAGCTGGAACCTATGCCCCGGGGAAAGGGGGATGATGGCAGGAGGCCGAGCGTGGGGAAGACACCAAGGATGGCTTTTCTTCATGTAGATGTTTGTAACACTTTATATAACGTATTTATTCAAGAATGAGAAAGAGAATGGGCACACCAGCACCTCCAGCCACTGTAAACAAACTCCAGATGCATGCTCCACCTTGTTTATCTGGCCTTATGTGGGTGTTGTGGAATCAAGCCCAGGTCCTTAGGTTTTGCAGGCAAGCACCTTAACCTCTGAGCCAAAATCTCTCCAGCCCACGATGACCTTTCTTACGAGAGAGAACTGGCCTAGGGAGCCCAATTCCAGTTGTATGCTATGGTGTCATTCTCACTTGTCCAGTAAGAAGAAATGGGACCCACGCTAGTCACCACTAGATGCAACGCTGCCCTCTGCCATGTTAGCTGGATTTCCAATAGCAACCTTTGGTTCCTCTTAAAGGAGAGCTAACCCTGCACCAAAGTGATTGCCTGCCGTAGGCAGCCAGGTCAGAGGTTGTGGGTGGACAGAAGAAAGGCGCCCCAGGTGGCAGAGCTGAGTGCTCCAGAATGTGAGCTCTGCAATCCACTTACATGCTGTCTAGTAACTGTCACACAGCAGCTCAGTGCCTTGGCAATTGATTAATTAATCCCGTGATGACTGAGACAAGGTGAAGTAGCCTGAGTAAAGGATCTTGAGCACGTGACAGTCGTGTAACAAATGTTCTCTCTCTTAACATCTTTGCCTGCCTGTGTCCAGGTTGGCTCCGGTAAACTCAACTAACAACTGCTTATTGAGATATCCAAATGCTGAACAGTTCTAGAAAGCATCAGTAGGTGGCACTGTGAGCACGGCCTGAAGTTTCTTGCCCTGAAGCCTCAGCGCTTAGGTTTAGAAAGCTTCTCAGTGTAGTTCTTATGCAGATGAGGAAACTGAGGCCCAGGAGTAAGCCACTCAGGCACACAGGTGGCCCCTGGCTGAGCCTGGGTAGAGTCCAGAAGCCTGGCTCCGTCGCTAGGCTGCTTCCACTCCCATTTCTTCCTGAAACAGGGAGAAAAAGAATGACACTGGCGCTCTGTGCTCATGGGTCAAGACTTCGCCCTTAGAAGTTATCGTGAGTGGGAGATGAGGAAGGAGGTGAAGGAGAGAAAGGGGCACAGGCGATATTAAAGTAGAAAGCAAGCCAGCCAAATGCTGGTGTTTTGTGTCAGATTTCCTCTGCATTATTGCTGGCTTATCAAAAGTAACTGGTCAGTTCACGAGACAAGGCATGGTGGTGGTCATCAGACCCCACCTGAGATTTAGGTGCCCCCTGGGCCAGCTGTATACAATAGCACTCAAGAGCTCATGGCCTCCAGGGGGAGCTAGAGCATGTAGAGAGGAAGCGTGCGCTCCACTGAGGCGGAGTGCCTGGAGTCTCCGCGCTCTGCAAGTAGGCCCTCACCCCAGGCTGAGGGAGGAGCTTCGCGGGGGTGATCTGGTACAGTGAGCGGCACTGAAGGGCTGCTCTGCGGTCTTAAACTCTTGGACAGGGACAAGAGCTTCTAAAAGCAGCCATGGGGTGTCATTCACGTTGGAATGAGACTTCTCCATGGCCTCTGGGGTTCTGATGCTCTATAAATAATCCCTTATTCTGAGACTGAGGGAGGAGCATCCAAGGAGTGATTTTGACACAGGAATCTCCATCATTGTGGATGCTTTGGGGCCTCATGTTCCTATAAGTAACCTTTCTTGATGCTCTGTAAGTGATTCCCTCCCCCCAATATATTCATTGGCTCACCAAACTAGCATTGGTGGAATCACACTTTGGTCTGCCATCTGAGCCCTATTTGGGGTGAAGACGTGTGCCTGCATCTCCCCGGGGGAAGTTTCCTGTGACAGCTGGCCTCATTGCTTTGCTCTTCAGAGCTAAACTGTTACTAGCTCCCTTTCTGCCCACCCCGCAGTTGCCAGGTTTCCAGTCCTCCATCAAGGCATTTATCTCCAGAAGCGGCTTCATGTCCTGGGTTTCGTCCTCTTACAGCCACAAGTGGAAGTGGTACAAGTAGCTTTTTCTGTACCCTAAAATATTTCCATTCCCACAAAGCCTAGCAAACAGTAAGTAGTCAGCAGCTGTGAAACTGCATTTAAAAAAAAAAAAAAAAAAAGAACCGCTGCCTTGAGATAGAGAGGCTGGAGGACCCAGGTCCCCGTTGCCTGACATACCAGGTACCATAAGAAGTGACTGGTGGGTTGGTGGGTCTGTCTCTTCCAGTTTGGCTTCAGTAGCAGCTTTGAGAAATTTATATGGCTACAGTGAATCCAAGCATTGAGTGGGGAGAAAAGCTGGGCAGCCTGGCAGGAAGGAGAATCTGACTGTGATTCTGGGAGCCTGGCCGGCCCGGCATCCATTGTGAAGACAGACTTGCTAAGTCTTCTCTGCAGTTTTCTTGTAATGGAGTGCGTCACAGTTCACATAAGAATTGTGTCTGTGAATGTATAGTTGAGTGGGTCCTTTTAGAATGCTGATGAAATCTGTGCTGTCCCCGGGCAAGTTACACGTTGACACACTGATTTTGGTTAGGTTTCTGGGAGATTCCATGAGCCTTGATTCTAGTCACAGTCCCTCTAAACGTTCATAGTCCCCATGTTCAGAACTCTTTTCTCTTGCTGAGTTTCTCAGCCCATAGCGGTCCATTCTAGTCTTCATAATTGCATCTTCCCCTGAACTATAAGCAGTTCTTAGGCCCGCTCTGGCCAGCTCTTCTGCTTCTGCAAGCTTTCTCATGCTGCCATCTTGCAAACCAGAGGCAATCTGCATCATTACGACCATTCATGTATGGGAAAGCTGAGGAAAAGAGGGCCTTGCGGAAGCCGAGCTGGAAGTCTGTAGTCTTCTCCAGGCTGGCTTTTGGAGAAGGATGGGGAAGGATGTTGGGAGAAAGGTTACTGCTACCGGCAGTCTAGCCCCTGCTCGAGACAGGCATGCCAGGTCCCAGGGCTATGTTAGGATTTTTTGAGTGTGCTTCAGGCCTGACTCCAAAAATAGTGCTCCTTTGGCCCTTGTCTACTTTTGCCCAAGCCCCTCCAGGCTGTAGACTCCAAAGCAAGCCTCGGGCCCCAGGGAACAACAGAAGGCCCCCAGCAGAGGAGCTGTTGTTGCTACCTCAGCTGGGTCATTCTCACCACCACCACGCAGGTGCAGTCGGCTGTCCTCAGCGCATAGCTGTGGCTGCTCACAGACAGCCCCCTTCCTGCGGCCGGGCTGTGGCCTCAGCCCTTCTCTGTGTTTGTGTTCCTGGTGTTTGTGGTGTTAGCTCCACTTCTAAGTGGACACAGCAAATATCCTTGGCTGCTGAGTCGAGAGCGCAGCCATAGAAATGAGTACCCAACATGCAGGAGTCTTCCCAAACAGAATGCTGACCATTCCCAAGCTGGCGGAAGCTATGTCCAAGAATGGTTGTCAAGTCCTGTTTTCCCAAGGCTCCAGAAGGAAAGTGTGGTAGTGGGAACATATGGCCCCATAGACACAGGCGTTTCATTAAGACTGAACTTCCTACTTCAGTCCAGAGGGCAGATCCCTGCTTAGGGGCCTGTCACTGGGGGCAGATCTTGGAGGCCAGCCCTAGGGTGTGTTTGGGGGCAGATCGGGGTCCAGCCCTGCTAGGTGTGTTCTGAGAAGTTGAGCCCGGATGGTTTGTGCTCGCTGGTGTTGGTGTGTGCTTACTGCGGTTGTTTCTCTCTGCTGGGATCTGTGGAAGTGAGCCACTTCTGCCACCATTGACAGAATTTCCCTTGGACCCTGTAAGCCTGAAATAAACCCCTTCCTCCCATGAGCTGCGTCTGTTTGGATGTTTGTCTCAGCAACAAAGAGCTGACTGCCACAGAAAGTAAAGCTTCTCTGAGGCCTTTTCTGGCACATGACCTCCACAGCTATTAATGAAAGGTGTCGATCATCAGGCTGACCACTGTGACCTTTCACGTGGAGAACCCGGCCATGGAGTACAGGTGAAGCGCCCAGGCAAGGCAATTGAGGCCACACAAAACAGGGGCCTTGTTACCCTGCTGCTCACTCCTTTATCCATGTGTGGCCTCTTCTGGAACAAGGCTCAGCACAATAGCCACTGCACAGGAGGTTCTGTGTATATTTGTTGATTTAGTAACTGGCATTAAGCACTTACAGTTTCTTTTTTTTTAATTTTTATTTATTTATTTGAGAGTGACAGACAGGGAGAAAGAGGCAGAGAGAGAAAGACAGAGGGAGAATGGGCGTGCCAGGGCCTCCAGCTACTGCAAAGGAACTCCAGACGCATGTACTCCCTTGTGCATCTGGCTAATGTGGTCCTGGGGAATTGAGCCTTGAACCGGGGTCCTTAGGCTTCACAGGCAAGCGCTTAACCACTAAGCCATCTCTCCAGCCCACTTACAGTTTCTTAAAATGAATTCATATGAGCTGAGTGTTTGGGGTTTTCCTTCTCACACCAGCAAGCTTCATTTCCTCCCTGGCCAGTACCGCTAAGGGTGCAGGTGAAGGGGTCAGAGGAGAGTCTTCTCTGTCCTGGAAAGTGGCTGTAGCAGGGAGGTAACTCTCTGAGACCCAGCAGCACCTCCCGGGATCTGGAGGACAGCTAGCCTAAGGCCAGGAAAGCTTCAGAGGAAGGTCAGGAGGTCCACTGGGGCCATAGCCAGGTCAGGCGCTCTCCCCATGCTACAAAGAAGATGGCTGCAGTAGAGCATCTGACCCGCATCACTTTCAGCCCTGACACACTCCCTTCTGGGGTCTTTCTCAGACTCCTTTGAGACAAAGCCCTAGTTAAATGCAAACTTTTCCATCTGGTATCAGCCTCCCCTTAACAGAATCCTTCTAGATTTTCTGGGACTGTGGAGCTCCCAGAACAACTAAGAGCTAACCATGGGAGGGAAAAGCAAGAAGTCTACTAATCGTGATATCTGGGCAAGCTCTAGGCATTTGATGGGCAGGAGGTCTCCATAGGAATACTCCTAAAATAACCTTATTGGCGATAGTCCCCACAGTGTCCAGCTGCAGGGATCTGCCTGATAGTAAAGGGGGACCCCAGCCTAGAAACAGCAGCCACAGAGAGGTCCCAGAAGTGCCTTCAGTGCCATCTCCCCTCTTTTCCTCCAGACTCTCAGGGTGGGTCTGGTATAGATGTGTCCAGCTCAGCCCAGGAAGTAGTGCAGGGTCTGAGGACCTTCTGCCAGAAGCTGAGCTGGGAGGAGGGGTCCGCAATGGGTACCTTCAGCCCCTGATTCACCCAAAATCTGACAGGGAATGACAGTAGCTGGGACAGGGGCTGTTTGGCTTGCCACCGGGGCGGGGTGGGGGGTGGGTGCTGGGAAGGGGTGTGTAGATCTTGCCAGCCAGTGTAGGCACAGCTCCTGCTTCATGATTATGTCCTCCACCACTAGTCCCACTGGCCTTTGAGGATTTCTGTTCACTCAAAGCTGTTTTAAGATGGGAGGCCCTGGGTAAGGAACATTTGCACACCTGCCCTCTAGAAGCCACCCTAGCTGGCATTTGGACAGATTGCATGCCTTGAACAAGACAGCAACAGTTTGCAGGTCAAAGATGCCAGGTACACTACTTTCTCAGGTTGAGGGACTAGGGAAATACACTCAGGTCCTAAGTCAAAGAGATTGTCCAGTTCTCATCCTGAAAATTTGTTGTAGCTCTCTCTTCACACAGGACTGCAAGGAGAGCTGGGGTTTATGTTTGTGACTACCTCTGAGCCTTTAAAAAGCAACATGGAAAAGCAGGCAAAATGAGCAGTCCCCCAGGTGTCTCCCCGCTTCTCTCTCTGCGGTGCTGTCCCCTGGGTGTCTTCCCTGCTTGTCTCTCTGCAGTGCAGTTCCCTGGCATCACCTACAGCTTCCCACACATACATGTTCTGTCTTCCCGCCCTGTTTGTATTTCTTCCTGTTCCTTAACTCTTTCAACAGAAGAAAATAATGGGTGTGAAATGCAACCTCCCAGCCTGGACTGTTGGGTCATTGTTGTTTATAGAGTTATCAGAGCTCTTTGCTCTTTTGGCAACACATAACTGATCTGTGATTCTTAGTGAAACCGCATGAACCTGGAGGGTACAGTCTACAAGCACCCAAACTGTGGGCCCAGAGAGGAATGAGGGAGCAGAGCTCACAGTCTTAAACTTTTTCCTGTCTCTAAACCTTGGCTGAAATCATACTCCATCCCTGACCTCTCTGCATACCTCTCTTTCCTTTCCACTGGACACTTGTTTTTCTGTCCCTCACTTCTAGCCAGACTGAGGACTGGGGATATTTGAATGAAGATGGAGAACTCGGATTGGCTTACCAAGGCCTAAAGCAAGTTGCCAGGTCGACCATGCTCCTGTCTTGTGTCCGCTTCATCTGTGTGCCTGCTCATGTCTGCTCTCCGTGTTTTGGCCAGAGTGGCACACAGAACACCTGGGCTGCTGCATGGCTACCCCTGGGGTCCTCTGTCCTTTATTTTGTGCTTGGGCTATGTAGGTGAGGTCCAAAGAAGCTGCGTGTCTTGGGTCAAGATCACAGCTCAGCACAGGGCAGCGCATTTGAACCTTGGAAACGATGCGGCCCAATCCTTTGTTCTGCAGGTGGCAAGCCAGAAGAGGGGGAGTTTATGTACAGCAGCACACCGCTCTTAAGAACAAGACAGAGAGGGAACTTTCCTCTGGGCGCTCCTGGGCCTGTGCTGCTTCCACACTACATTGACCAACCTTCCTAACTGTGGGATTAGCCAGAAACTCAAATGCAAGGCTTTTCAGAACCTGCTACCAGCACACTCCTGGTCCTGGTTTTAGAAATCTCTGGAGCTGACAGCAGTGCTACAGGGACCGTGCAACCTGACCTTCACAGCATCCTCGTGGGTGCAGCTTGGGAGGACTCAGGAACTCACTAGTTAGGTGGATAACCAAGCATTTGACACCAGGATATGAACTGGTGCCCACTGACCTTTAACAGTGGAAGCGGGTTATCCAGGGAGGGTCAACACACGCAGAAAGAAGACCGCACAAAAGTCTGTCATCTATATACCACCAGTGTGGAGTGTTTAAGGAGAATAACTTTCTCCATCTGATCGTTCCAATCAGAAATGGGACAGTGATCATCAGGTCTGTTTCCCAAAAGAGTAAGCAGACTCAGAGAGGAGCATGAGAGCCAAGCCGGGATCCCTCAGCAGGGTGGTGACAGCTGACCCAGGAGCCTGGCCCCTTAGCTCATGCTTACCTTTCGTGTGGGCCTCCCCAGGCTACTTCTGATAACATTGTAAGAAGTCACAACATGGCAGTGTGGGAAAGGCCACAAAGTTGGCCCGCAGCCTGAGCAAAGGACATCTTTGCCAGGTTCCCCATTGGTACCCAGTGGGTCAGAGCAGGCCATGTAGCACAGGGTCATCATAAGGAAAAGGTCTGCATGTGCCTGGCTTGTAGAAAGCACCCGAGGGAGCATTAAGTGCTGCTTTGGTTATTACAGTGTGGTGATTCAGTAAGATCTGATTCCTGTTCACTCCGTTTATTACAAGAAGGACCCATGTGCCTAGGGCATTCGTCATGTCTCTGTCAGCAGATTTGATGTGGTGTAATGAATAAGAAAATGAATGTATTAGTAGAACAACACACAAGCCTTGCTTCAGGAGGCCTGACTTGTAGAGCCAGCCCTGCTCTGTCTGTGGCTTGAGCCTTCTCTCAGCCTCAGTTTCCTCCCCTGCATGATGAGGAGCCCCTCCTGATGCTTATGCCTGGTGTAGAAACTTCCACAGAGTCTACTTGGAGAGCAAGGCAGATACAAACTAGGAGTAGTTAACCTGAGTTGGGAAATGATCCAAGGGTTCCCTACCTCCCTTGTTAAATGTATACACTATTGCTGATTACTTTTATATGTTGTAGTCCACACTGGATGTTGTCTACATATTGTGTTCCCTCCACGGCACTCAAGTACGTGTTGCTTTCCTTTGGTGATAGGCCTGTGGTGACGGGTGAATTCCTCACCATTCCTCACTCATTCATGTCACCTTGCTGAGAAGCTTCCCCTTGGTGCTGCCACTCAGCCCGGAAAATGTGGTTGCTTCTGTCGGCAGTGTAAATTTCTCCTCTCTTGCTCACGCCTCTCTCAGACAGCCCTGGCCTCCCAAACGAGCAAAATGACAAAAACATGGTTCCCTCGTCTAGGTCTCTCTGCTTCTTGTTATACCACTAGTTGACGATGTGTAAATAGTCTTAATGGTTGTTTCAGACTAAAGGTAAAACTTTTTTTAAATTGCATATGAGAGAAAACAGGACAGTAAAAGTGGAGCTGAATAGCAAGGGGGAAATGTCAGCCCCACCCCTTCTAAGATTTTAGAGGAATCTACTAAAGCAAGAGTAAGCAAATAATATATTAAGGTCAGTTTGCCAGAGTTTTTTTGTTTTTGTTTTTGGTTTCATTACAAGATTCTTGTGAACTTTGCAGCAGATGTGATTGCTTTTATTTTAAAAATGTGATAAGGGGCTGGAGAGATGGTTTAGTGGTTAAGGCATCTGCCTGCAAAGCCAAAAGATCCCATTTTGATTCTCTAGGACCCACGTAAACCAGCTGCACAAGGAGACACGTGCATCTGGAGTCCGTTTGCAGTGGCTGGAGGCCTGTTTGTACCCACTCTCTCTCTCTCAAAATAAATAAATAAATATCTTTTTAAATGTGATAAACTGGGAGTAATGGTGTACATTTTTAAAATTTTTTTGTTCATTTTTTATTTATTTGAGAGCGACAGACACAGAGAGACAGATAGAGGGAGAGAGAGAATGGGTGCACCAGGGCCTCCAGCCTCTGCAAACGAACTCCAGGTGCGTGCACCCCCTTGTGCATCTGGCTAACGTTGGGTCCTGGGGAATCAAGCCTCAAACCGGGGTCCTTAGGCTTCACAGGCAAGCGCTTAACCACTAAGCCATCTCTCCAGTCCTGGTGCATGCCTTTAATCCCAGCACTCAGAAGGCAGAGGTGGAAGGATCACCATGAGTTCGAGGCCACCCTGACACTACATAGTGAATTCCAGGTCAACCTGGGCTAAAGCAAGACCCTACCTTGAAAAACCAAAAATAAATAAATAAATATGCAATAAGACATTCGTTTGTGCTGACGACTTTGTTTTTGTTTTTGCTTTTGAAGGTAGGGTCTCACTCTAGCCCAAGGTTGACCTGGAATTCACTATGTAGTGTCAGGATGGCCTCAAACTCACAGTGATCCTCCTACCTCTGCCTCCATAGTGCTGGGATTAAAGGCGTGCGCCACCATGCCCGGCTTGGCATTTTTACTTGGAAACAATCTCTCAATCCCCAACCAACCCATCACAGAATAAGGGCTAATGGTGGGAAAAGAGGCCTAAGCGCAGGGGTGACTTTAGCCTCGGGTTCCTGTCATCCGAGAGGAGGTTCCTTGCTTGCCTAAAACCCTCCATGGCACCTGTCTCCCTGCTGCGCTTGTCCCCACTGGAGATGTGCAGTTGTCCCCGCTGTGTGCTTGGCTGCTCCCCGCTGTGCTTCTGTCTCTGCCCATCCCTGAGATCACTGCCTTGCTCCTGGTCCCCAGACATGCTTTCTTGCTACAGGTTGTTGGAGGCCCAGTTGCAGTCCCAGAGCCTGGAACATGAGGAGGTGGTAGAGACTCTCAGGGCTCAGGTGGAGGCCCTGAAGGAAGAGATGGACAAACAGCAGCAGACCTTCTGCCAAACACTGTTGCTTTCCCCAGAGGCGCAAGTGGAATTTGGTGTGCAGCAGGAGATATCCCGGCTGACTAATGAGAATCTGGTAGGTGACCGTGCCTCCTGGATCACAGCCCTGGAAGGCAACAGGATCAGGACCTGCTTTTAGCCACATGAATAAGGGTCATGTCTACTTCTGCAGTAGGAACAGAGATAGTTAAAATACCCCCGTTCACTAGGAGGTAAATGCAATGTCTGTCTAGAGAATGCAATGTCTTTAAATAGCATCTCAGCTGTGTGTGGGGTCAGGAGTTCTGGCAGAGCTTCATGGGAGCAGCTTGTCTGTGTTCCACAGGGGTTGGGCAGGGCTGGAAGATCCATTGTCTCAGGCTTTGGTCTTTCTGCCTGAGGCACTGCTATGTGCCCTTCTCATTCACTGGTCGAGCCCGAGCTGTTGCCTGGTGCTGGCTTCCAAGAGGATGAAAGCAGGGGCCACAGCGCCTCTTAAACCCAGGCCAGAACCTGCACAGCTTCACTTCTGTCCCACACACTGTCCACCAACACTAATTATATGCCTGTGGTGAGGGATGGACCCACCTCCTGACTGGAGGAGACATTGTTGGTGACCATCATTGCAGACAGTCACCAAAGGAGCTGTATGTGCCCTGTGAAAGTCAGGAGAAGGAAGGGGCGCAAAGACAAGGAAAATAGTGTTTGTAGAAACATGGTTCTAAGTGGGATCAACAAATATTGCAAAGTGAGAAAGACCTGGAGGCAAGGCCTTGGGGAGGAGGAGAGGCATAGAAACCTTGGAGACTAGCAGGAAACTTCAGCTTTTCAGCATTGACAAATGCCTGATACAGCTTGGAACCAAGAAAGGTGTGTTTAGCTTATGGTCTCAGACCACGGTCACTTGGCTGATGAAAGCTGGGCATTCGGCAGGAAGCGAGCATGGACACAGTTAGCACAACAGCATGCTGGAGAATGCTAGAGGCTGAGCGCGTAGAAATTGAGGGGAAATGCCTTCTAGCTGGAGTGGTCAGAGAAGCCACTGGTGTCCTCATAAAGCTGTGTGGGGGGAATGTGATTGTCCTTCTGCAGAGCATCTCACTAGAGATGCCTCCAGGCATGCTCCTTTTGCAGTGCCAAGATTCCTTTTGGTTCTATCCTGTAGGTCATGGTAACTGGGTCCTCTGGGACTTTGGGCTTCAGTATTTCTACAAGTTTCTTAGCTTTATGTTCCCTTAGTTTATGTAACCTAAGTTCACAGATTTCAAGCTTTATAGATTTCCAAGTGGCTCCAATGTGTTGCAAATGTGGGGAGTACAGTGTTACATCCTGATTAGCACATTGAGAAAGATGCCTTCTGGTATTTGGGAGGAGGGCCATTAGCCTAAAGCACTGGCAGATAAGATGTAGTTCGGCTAACCCTTCCAGCCTTGTGCCTGCATTCCCATATCACCTGTCAGTTCCTTCCCAGGGTCCCCTCACCCTTCCCAGAATACCCAAGCTAGGAGCCTGCTGAAGGCTGGTTTAGCAACATGAGGCTTGGCTTTGGAAGCCTGGAATTCCACAAGGCACCAGAGCGCTGGAACAGGAATCACCCTGCGAGGATTTGGCCTTCTGGTTGCTGAGAGCACAAACTCTGACTCATCACTGGCTTCCGGGGCTCCAGAGCAGGGGCTGAACATATGTGGGGTGGCCCTCTTGGCTCTTTTGATTTGTTGAACCCCTCAGTTCCCAGCACGGATTTTGCCTTTCCTGCAGGGTAGGACTCACCTCTGTTCTCACACTGCTTCCTTCTGTTTTCAGGACCTTAAAGAACTGGTGGAAAAGCTGGAAAAGAATGAGAGGAAGCTAAAAAAACAGCTGAAGATTTACATGAAGAAAGTTCAGGACCTAGAAGGTAGCGTATGTGCATGCCTGCTTCTCATGAGGCAGAAGTGTCCCTGATCACACCTATGGGATTCAGCTGCCCTCCAGCCCCCCAGCAAGTGCCCCCGCACGCACATACACACATACACACATTCACACACACACACACACACACACACACGACCAGTCCTCATCTCCTTTGCCCAGGAGACTTCGTAGCTTCCCAAGCCATGTCTCCCCACCTACAGTGCTTCTCTGTGTCGGCCCTGCATCCCACTCCACACACACATCTCTATAGAGTGAGAACCCCGCTCTTGCCTGGTGCTCCTCAGTACGGGTACGCATGTGTGCACGTACACACACAGCCTCCTCCAGCCAGTCACGCCCCTCCCTGCTGCATGGTCACTAGCCCTGCTCCTCTCCTACTCATCGAGGGACTTCAGTAAAACAGGTTCCACTGATTGGTGGAGAGTCCTGCTTTCTTGCGTCCTTCAGGCTCCAAGCTGCCATCAGCACCCACGGGGCACACTCCTGCCCGGGCACTTGCCAAACTGCATTGTAGAGCGTGTTTCTATAAGAACATACACATGTCTCCTGATCTGGTGGGACAAAATGAGGGGCTTTATCATACCTGTGCCCTATACTTCCAAGTGTGCTACATGGGAAGTTTTGGATTCTGCCTTACTCCTTCATGAGGCCAGGCTGAGAAAAGGCTGCATTGAGGTTTGGCCAGGCCTCGATTCATCCAATGGCCATTCTGACCCCCTAGATAACTTACCTTAATATAGCCGTGGACGCTCTTAGCAGGCTCTGCTACATTTGGGCACCAGAAACAGTGTTTCTGTATACTGGCACCATTTGCTCCCCTGCCCAGCCTGCAGTGGCACCATCACATCCTAATGGCCATTCTGTGGCACACGCAGGGAACCAAACAGAGCAGGGCTAGCCAGAGGTACGCTGTTCTCCCAGAAAGATGGCACCCCCTCCCCTACATCACGATGGGAGGAAAGGCAGCTGTCAGCAGGGTAGGCTGGACACACTGCTACCACACCCTTCTCAGATTTTCTCTGGTCCAAAACATGCTAATTGCCCTTTCAGGGGCTCCCTTCCCCTTGTCCACAGTGAAATTCAGCGCCAAGGGCCAGAGCCCTCAGCCCATAGCTCGAGAGAGTGGTTCAGGCTGCCAGAATAGACTACACATACTAAGGGCTTTCCAGTGCCTGGAACTCTGTTCCCCAGACCAGCACAGCCCCTATAGGCCTTCAGCTGCATGTCCTCATTCATGCTTCTGTCATCTCTTTTCCACTCAGCTGCACAGGCCCTGGCGCAGAGCCACAGGGGACAACATGAGCTCACAAGGCAGGTCACAGTCCAGCGGAAAGAGAAGGACTTCCAGGGCATGCTGGAGTACCACAAGGAAGATGAGGCCCTCCTCATCCGGAACCTGGTGACAGGTCAGAACCTGCCTTGGCACCCCACATGCCAGCCCTCACTGGCCTTATTTCTGTTTCCATCCCCAACCTTGCTATCTGCCCAACAGCCCTGCTGACTCTCCTCCACCTCACAAAACTGCATCCAGCTGCATCTAATGTCCACCCACTGCTCTTCCAAATGAAAAACTCCCCCAGCTAGTTGCAGCCTGACATAAACTTGGGGAAGAGAGATGTAGTGACAGCTCCACATTGCTGGGCCGAACATCCAAACCAAGCACAGTTTGGGGGATGAAGGGATTTATTTCAAGCTTACAGATCCAGGGGAGGTTCCATCAAATGGCAGAAGAAGCTGGCTCCCATTCATAAAGCCAAGCACAGAGAAACCACCAAACAGCCAGCACCACAAGCCTATACAAACTGGTAGCAAACAGCAGGGATCCAGGCAGAGCTCAGATCACTCTGTATACCTCTGGGCTGAAAATCAGATCCACCCCCAGGTATACCTTAGGTCTGGACCCAAGGATCTGCCCACAGTGACACCTCTTCCAGGCAGGCAGCTGGAAATCCAAGCCACAAGTTTTAATAAAACGCTGGAGTCTATGGGGGACATATATTCAACCTTCCACAGGCAGCTTCTGTTCTGCCAGCAGTGGGTGGTGACTGGGAGCTGCCAGCATGGTGTTTACCTACAGTACCCTTCTCCCCAGCAGCAGCCCCAGCACCGTCATTCTCTGGAGCAGCTTTGCATTGGCAGCAGTGCTTTGGCAAGGCTACCAACTCAGGCTCATGGGAAACACTCTGTTCTCAGGGCCTGTGTCAAATGCCTTACCCTGCTCAACTTGTTTAATTCTCAGAGCGTCCATAAGTAGGTACTATGCCATCCTCACTTCCTACCAAAAGATCATTCTAGTAACTCACCTATGTCACACAGGGGACAAATAGTGGATCAAAGATTCAAGTTTCTTCTGTTTGTAGAGAACTTTTCAGTTTATAGGCACTGTATAGTATCTAGAGTCAAATAGCCTATGGGCAAATGCACCCCTTTCCTTCCTAGCCATGTAGCTGAGAACCAGAGTTCTCAGGTATAATGTGGGAAAGGGGATGACAGGAGAAGCATCAAGCTGTGAGGATCAGGGTCATAATTTGCTGCTCACAGCATGGCCCTGAACCAGCAGCAGCATCATCTCTTGGGCAGTGTTAGAAATATAGAACCAGGCTCAACTCCAAACTTCCCAAATGAATGGGCCACCTATTAGGGACCTGGCACCAGCTAGCTGCTTCAGAGAAGAGGAGAGCTGTTCTCCTCACCCCTCAAAATGCTAACGTCTAGCTAGGAAACTGAGGTGAGCCTGTTCATTCACAGTAGAACATTCCAAGGCAGGTCAAGCTGTTTATCTTCCAAACATGTATTAAGCCTGAAGCAAGAAGTTAAGGCTGGAGCTGGAGAGATTGTTCAGTGGTTAAAGGCACTTGTTACAAAGCCTGATAGCCTGGGTTTGATTTCTCCACTACCCATATAAAGCCAGGTACA
This sequence comes from Jaculus jaculus, assembly GCF_020740685.1. Classification (NCBI taxonomy): domain Eukaryota; kingdom Metazoa; phylum Chordata; class Mammalia; order Rodentia; family Dipodidae; genus Jaculus; species Jaculus jaculus. Next base: position 40,291,729 of record NC_059103.1, read on the forward strand.
TGAAGTGGCACTTGTGTTTTGAGTTCATTTGCAGTGGCAAGAGACCCTGGCATACCCATACTCACTCTTGCTCAGTCTCTCTCACTCTCAAATAAATAAATGTTTTGTTTTTTTTTTTTAAAGAAGTTGTTAAGGTTGGAAATGTGGGCCTTCAAAATATACACTCTTCTAGATAAATGTTATTAGCATTCTAACTAGAGCCAAAAGCCAATCCACAGCCATTTTTAAACCTAGAAAAATGCCAAAATGTTAACCATTAAGTATTCATAGTATTATGGCCTGCAGATAGCACTTAATTGCAAAGGTGTATTTGAGGGGATGATGTAACCTAGGTAGCAACTGAAAGCAACAGCAACACAGTCCACCCCAAACTTTGTAAGCCCTGGCAAAAAAAAAAAAAAAAAATTTAAAAAACAAAAACAACTTGAAGATAGTGCCTGTCCATGGGTGGAGGGTAGGTGGTCCTTTCTTGATGCCTTCCAAGCCCAGAGAGCTCATGGGGCTTGGTTAGGGCAAAGTGAAGGCAGAGGGCTGGTTACAGCCAGGGCCACCGTGAGCGAGTCGACTGTACTCACTTTGCATATCTCCTTTGCACCAGGCCTTCATTCCCACTGCTTGGTCTCTGGCCCTCACTCACGGCTGTAAGCCTGGTTTCTTGGCTCCTCTGGTATGCTCTGGAATAGAAGTCATTTGACAGTTGCTTCTGGCTTCCCAAGGGCTCAGCAGGGAAGGGCCATGGGCTTGCATGAAAGCGTGTAGGTCTTGGGGAGTCACAAGACCCTCACAGTTGAAGGCAGCTGGGGGGAGGCAGCCGAGAGCAGCGGGAGGAAGTGACAGTTGCTGAGGAGAGGACAGAGTGGCAGTGGGCTGCTAGACCAGTTCAGCTGTGAGACATCAGGACAGGCACTGCCAGGTAGTTCCATTCCCACAGGCCAGAAGTTGTTCCAGCCACTGGCCAGTTGGCTATCTTTGGGAACACATAAGCTGCCAAATTCTCCTAGGGCCAGCCTTCACATCCTGCCTGCCAAAGAACCTACTGTGCCCAGGAGGAGTGGAAGTGCCAAGGAATGTGATATTTACAACCCAGCAGGCAAGCCAGGTCCTGTCTACAGCTTGCCTCTAGCCACAGGCCCCTTGTTGGCTAAGGCCCAGGGCATCTGTTAATAACTTGTGGGCCCTTCTCTGTGAAGTAGGATGAGGCATTAGGAGCCTGCCAGCGTCGTACTACACGCAGCTAAGAATTTGCTTTTGTTTTTCAACTTGAGCCGACAACTACTGGTAACTGGGTCAGGAGTGTGCATATCTCGGGCAGTGACTCTCCTGCTCCTCTAACCGCCATGAGAGCTAGACCCCCTAGATGAACTGTGGGGACACGATGGACGTGCTTCTCTCTGAGGCAAGGGTACTGACAGCCAGAGTAGCCCCCAGAGATGTAACTTACGCTGTGGTTGCATTAGACCTGAAGCCCCAGACGCTGTCAGGCACGGTGCCCTGCCTCCCTGCCTACATCCTCTACATGTGCATCAGACACGCAGACTACACCAATGACGACCTCAAGGTGCACTCTTTGCTGACCTCCACCATCAACGGCATCAAGAAAGTCCTGAAGGTAAGGAGCCCTGCAGTGGCTAGCGTGGGTGAAGCCAGCCCCTCTCTGTCACTTCTCTGTGTCTGGTTTCACCCAGGTCACACCTCTTGGGATGCTTGGCAGTTCCTGGAGAATGCTCAGGCTTAGAAATGCCAGGAAACCCAGAACTCCAGCAGGGGCCACCTCGCTGTACTGAGCCTGTGGTTGTGGAAGTCCTGACCGCTTCCATAGGTGCTAGGGACGTAGGCCTCCCTCTAAACTGAGTTTGGGCACCTAGGCCCTCTCCCACCTTCTCAAGGGGCAGGGTGCATGCTGCCTATGGTGGCACAGGAAGAAGAGCTGCTGCCACGCATCAGCTTACACGTCGAGGCAGCCTGGGCCAGGCCGGGGCTGCCTATAGGAGCCGGAGCCACTATGGAGCGCCCACAGTGCCAGGCTCCTCTCGGAACAGCGGCAGCTACGTCATTCCCTTGCAAGAGACGAAGCCTGCCTGCTCACCGAGGGGCTGAGCCAAGAGTTGGGTAGAGGCTTTTAGAGGAAGACAGTCCCAAGTGTCCCTCCTCTGAGACCACTGCAGTTCTTCCCCGCGCTGCCACTTCCAGGCGGCAAGCCATCCTCGAGATCTCCCAGTTCTGGTTCCAGGGAGCCTATGCTCCCTGTTCCGCTGCTCACTCCCAGCAGTTGTTCCGCCTTCCCTGCCATGGGCTCCAGGCTCGGTACCAGCTCACCTCGGGTTGAGGTTGCATATGGGCTGCAAAGCGGCCTTGGTCACTTGGTATGTTACCATTAAGCATCTTGTCTGTGGGTCCACAGGATACCAGAATCTTTTCATGCTGTGCTCACTGGCATCCATTCCGTGGGGTGACTCGTAGCTCGTAATTGGGGTCAGCCATCCAGGGCTTTGCACTTGATCCTGGAGTAACCGGGACCAAGATTCATCTGTCACTCCGCTTCACAGTCTTTAGCTACAGGACGCAGCTGTTCTGTTCATCCCGTGTGTCCCCGTGCCTGCACCACTGATGAGGGGCCAGGGGAGGGGCTCTAGGTACTGTGTACCGTCTTGGGTAGGGAAGGAACAAGCTACACAACCTCTCAGCGGGGGTGTCCTCTCTGTGCTGGGGAACACTGGGTAAGAAAGGAGAGGTGCCAAGGAAGAATCCCACATGATGGAAACGTTTACTAACGGCTTGGGGTGGCCTTTTCCTTTCCAGAAGCACATTGATGACTTTGAGATGACGTCATTCTGGTTATCCAATACCTGCCGTCTCCTTCACTGTTTGAAGCAGTATAGTGGGGATGAGGTGAGTGGTAGAAGTGCTTAGTGGAGGGCCCTGCTTTGTAAACGTGCAGTTCTGAGGTGATCTGGATCCCCAGATGTGACTCATGTAAGGTGTATGGAGCATCTGCTAGGACCTCAAACTATGGGAGTGCTTTACCATCCCTGGAAACTGGAGCAGAACCAGGTAGCAGCACAGGAAACCTACTTCCAGCTTCCTTCATTTGGCCCAAAAGCATTCCTTGGGTGAAATTGGTAGGGAAATGAGTTTGCTTAACCCATCCAGTGTCAGAGAGCCCCTGGGATACTCCAGGGGATCCTTGTGACAACCTCACATCTCTGAAGCTGTCCTAAGTGATCCCATTCAGTAAAGAATGGAAGAAAACTTAGTTGCCTAGCATGTCAGGCTGTCTCCTAAGCCAACTGATTAGTTTGTCCATTTCAGGATAAAGACAGCCCCAAGAAAAGGGGCATCCCTAGTCAGAACCACACAAGTACAAACAGACTTGAGACCCAACTTCATGCTTCCAATCTAATTGGATTCCTTAACATGAGACCTGACTGACACTTCATTTCAGATTCCACTCTGGACCTCTGAGCGTAGTTTTACCCAGAATTCACCATTTCATTAGTCCGTGATAAACCTCTCCTGTGTTCTGCCTTCAGCCTATGACCTACTAACATACGGCACACTTTTCCTCCAGTTTCTCCCATGTTACAGTTATCTTCTCTTTGCTGGGACAAAACACCTGACCAGAAGCAGTTTGTGGGAGGAAAGTGTTGATTTCAGGCTCACGGTTTCCAGGGGAGGCTTCATCACACTGAGAATCTCACTGGTTCCAAGCTGACGACTTCCACATCCACACAACTTCTCAACTTTCCCTTCTCCCCTGCTTCACACACCTCAGCCTGACCAAAGTCAAAATACAACACAAATGAAAATAGCACAACAGTATTTAAAGCTTTACTACATCTTATGTGCCAGAACAAATTTTGGCTCTCTTCTCTGAGGAAATCCAAAGATCGGCCACTGCAGTCCATTGTCTTTGGAAGGTGGCTTGACCCTACCCCCCTCCCAAGAGTCACAATTTCAGCGTGGGCACCTGATTTTACTAGGAAAGGGAAAGGTGGAAGACATGGCCATCATTTCAAGCCACATGCCTTCTGTTACCCAAACACAGTATTAGACACAAGCTGTTATTTCATGCATAGAACATTCAGTGTTGTTTCATCAAGGTTCACTACTCTACACATCATTCCATTCCATTCTCGTCTAGTCCATTCTACACTCTCTACTCCACCTCACACCACCATATTCAAGGCAAGGACAAGGATTCCGTGACCTGAAAACATGCTTATGTTCTCAGGAAAAAGACTTGAACCACAATATAACTACCTGTGTTATCTACATTTCAAAGAAGAATGAAAGGTTCTGTCCCGTAGCAATCACAGTCACTCTTCTTCAGCCTACTTATATTTATTAACAATTGCAGGGTTGGAGAGATGACTTTGTGGTCAATGCATTTGCCTGTGAAGCCTAAGGACCCAGGTTCATTTCCCCAGTATCCATGTAAGCCAGATGCACAAGGTGGTGTATGCACCTGGAATTCGTTTGCAGTGGCTGGAGGCCCTGGCACACACATTAATATTCTCTCTCCCTCTCACTCACTCAGTCTTTCTCCTTCCCTCCTTCTTTCTCAAATAAATAAAATTTTTTAATTTTTTTTAAAATGTGTTATAGGCCTGATATAATGGCTCAGCAATTAGGTGCTCTTCCTGCACAAACATGAGGATCTGAGGGATCCTGTAACTGCCAGAGTTCAAATCTCCAGATCCCACATAAGATAGTTGGGCATGAAGCTGGGCGTGGTGGCGCACGCCTTTAATCCCAGCACTCGGGAGGCAGAGGTAGGAGGATCGCCATGAGTTCGAGGCCACCCTGAGACTACACAGTGAATTCCAGGTCAGCCTGAGCCAGAGTGAGACCCCTACCTCGAAAAACCAAAAAAAAAAAAATAGTTGGGCATGGTCGTGCATGCTTGTAGTCCCAGGCCTGCAGGGAAGCAGAGACCCAAGAGTCATCGGAGCCCTGTGAGCTTCAGAGTCTCCAGGAGATACTGGCTCGAAACAAGCAGAAGAGTGCTGGAGTCGGACCCCCAGGGTTCCACTCTGGCCTCCACGGGCGAGCCTGTGGAGTGCTGCTAGAGCACGTATGCATGCATATACCACAAACATCCCATTGCGCACGCAAATGCGCGCACGCACACACACAAATAAACAGGCTAAAACTGCTGTATACCTTGAAACAGTGAGCAGTTGTGCTGGGCTGGCCACCTTTTTGGAGGCACTGAACTTTTATGCTGACATCGATTTTTCTTTGACCTGAATGAAAAGGACGTTGGAGCTGGGCTCAGTGGCACATGCCTATAAACCCAGCACTGGGGAGGCTGTGGCAAGATCACAAGTTTGAGGTCAACCTGGACTAGTTAGCAAGACTTTTTCAAAAAAAAAAAAAAAAATATATATATATATATATATATATATATATTTATATATATATATATATATATATATATATGGACATGGTTCATGTGAGCCCCTGCCCTTTTAAAAAAATGTTTATCCCAGGCTGGTCTTGAACTCCTGATCCTCCTGTCTGCGCCTCTTCAGCCATATCCTACCAGCATGTGTCACCACAGCCAGCATATGAGCCATTTTGAAATCAGTAATTCTCCTAACCAAATGTTCATCTTGATACAGAATGCTGAGCGGTAGGGTCTTTTCAGCTCACCTGTTAATTCTGATAACCAGTGTCTATCACTGTATATTCTGTACCCAGATAACATTTCTCATGCAAATAGAAGCTGGCCCACAGCCATACTCCCTTATGGGCTATATGTATCAGATTTTAGGGTATACTCAATGAGGACAACACTGGATGAATGGTCAGAAAGCATGGACCTTATACCCACCTGGGTTGTGGTGATTTGTGGAAATTGGCATATTTGAGGGATCTAGAATAGATGATTTAGGTCTTAATTACACAGTTCTGATTTCCCTGTCCTGTGAAGTTTTTCCACTACTATCAAGCTAAAAGGCCATCCCCAGAGGCTCCAAGAACTGAATGTCTTGTGGAACATAGGGAAGGCCTCAGTAGGGCCCCTACAAATAAAAGATTGCTATGTGACCCAACCCCCAGCAGTTAAGCAGCACCCAGAAAACCCCAGAACTTCAGTAATGCATGTTTTTCCTCTTCAGGGCTTCATGACACAGAACACCGTGAAGCAGAATGAGCACTGTCTCAAGAACTTTGACCTTACTGAATACCGTCAGGTGCTAAGTGACCTTTCCATCCAGATCTACCAGCAGCTAATTAAAATTGCCGAGGGCTTGTTGCAGCCTATGATTGGTAAGCTGGCACTGGAGGTCTCCCCCCAGCATCTTGGGGTCTAGAAGGAGGCTGTTGTATAAGCTCTCATTGTGTTTAGGGTACTCAGTATTATCTGTGACCACCAGAAAGAGCCATCCTAGGGAAGGCACAAGGTGGTGCACATATTATACCCCAAGACATGCAAAATTCTCAACACCATCTTACAAAGATAGAAGATACTACCTCAGTGAGATGACCTTTCCTTTGTCTCTTTTTCTATAGTATAGTATTTTTCCATAACATTAATTTCAGTAAGCCTCATCAACTCAAAAGGTAGAAATGTGTATACAAAGAAAAATACCCTCTTGCCAATTATGTACTTGATGATAGGCGATACCTGGGTTCTTATGAAAGAACATAGCAAGAATCATTCTGGCAATAATAGTTTGCACAAAGCTGTGAGCACACTTGGGTACTGAACATGAAAGTGGAATTGAAAAGTGAAAGTAGCTGTATTTTAAGTGAAAAGTGACACACATGTGCATCACTCGCTGCTCCACAGACTTGGGGAGGACATTTTGCCTGGACCTGTGTCTGATTCCTTCTCCAGGTTCTTACAACACAAGTAGGTTATGAGTGAATTCCAAGTAGGATCAGTCGAGAAGGATGTCCCTTGGGATAAAGTCCATTCCAGACTCTCTACCCAGAAGTCTTCTAAGGCACCACACAGAGGGAGAACTGGCACATCACACTGAAGATAATTCGGAACCTAGAATAATGTGATGGTTGACAGCAGAAGCGCCTAACTCAGGCAGACCTGGGTTCAAATCCTGGTGTTGCTACTTCCTAGTAGTAGCATTCTTTTAGGCAAGTTATTTAACTTCTTTATGCTGCAGTTCCCCATTGGTAAATGACTAGGATCTCGTAGGGTTGCAGGGTGATTTTAAAAGGTACTGAACATGAAGCTGCTGACATGCAGATCAGTACTGCTCAGTGAGTATGTTGGACCAACTAACACAATTAGGCATATAGTCAGTGGCTGGGTCAGGATTCCGTCTGAGATGGCTCTGTTCTTAAGCCTTGGACTGAATGGAGGCAGTACAGAATCAAGCTGGCACACACCCATTGTCTTTGTACCATCATCAATAAATTTCAGAGAAATTATGCTCAATAGCTATTTCACTTCTTGTGGCGACCAACATGAACGTTATCCAAACGTTGTAAGTTCCCGCACATGTCAACACTGTACAGCTCTGGATGGTATCATGGTTAAAGCCTGAGTACTGTCTGGTCTAATAACAAAGCTTGGGTAACATGCTGGTTTCTCTTACCACACCTTTCTTTCAGTTTCTGCCATGCTGGAAAACGAGAGCATTCAGGGGTTATGCGGTGTGAAGCCAACTGGCTACCGGAAGCGCTCCTCCAGCATGGTGGATGGAGAAAACTCCTACTGCCTGGAAGGCATCATCCGCCAGATGAACTCTTTCCACACAGTCATGTGCGACCAGGGTCTAGACCCTGAGATCATCCTGCAGGTGTTCAAGCAGCTCTTCTACATGATCAATGCCGTGACTCTTAACAACCTCCTCCTGCGGAAGGATGTCTGCTCTTGGAGCACAGGCATGCAGCTCAGGTGAGAGGTCCCTCACTCCAGCACGCGCAGACAATGGGCCCCAATGCTGCTGTAGTCAGAACGTGAGGCAATTGTCTATAATGTGAAATCCACATGTCACTTATAGTCCCTGTCACAGTCAGTATGTGACTTAATCCTTCCTCCTTCACCTTTTATTATTGGTAGAATTTTCCCAACACTGAAATGATGACCTAACTTTTGACCTGGTAAACAAGTGAGTGTCAAACATAAAGATGTGTTAATACTGCAGAGACTAAACGTGATGTGGCTAGGTCGATGAGAAAAACCAATGCATTATGAGTAATCAAGGCTTTCAAAGAAGTATGTCTGTGAATGTTAAATATATTGTTTAAGTTCAATACATTTAATGTCTCCCTTGCCCCATTAATTTATATAGGCACATAAGGTGTTTCATCTTTGCTTAGTTTAAAGAACCCATTTCATTATTCTTCACTCAGTATTCAGTTAGTGCCAGCCACTATGCAGGCTGTTAACTACATGAGATAATTAAGTGTGGGGGGGGGGGGATCAGGACACTAGTTGCATCTAGCCTGCAAAGCACAGCAAGTGTCCTCGTCCCATAGCTCACTTTTCTCCTGTGGCTAAGGTACAACATAAGTCAACTTGAGGAGTGGCTCCGGGGCAGAAACCTCCATCAGAGTGGAGCAGCTCAGACCATGGAGCCGTTGATCCAGGCAGCCCAGCTCCTGCAGCTAAAGAAGAAAACCCACGAGGATGCTGAAGCCATCTGCTCCCTGTGTACCTCCCTCAGCACCCAGCAGGTACCGCCCCCCGGGACACCGCCAGCTGTCCCACTCAGTTCTGGTCAGTGGTCTGTTAGTGCTGTGCTCCTGGTTTCAAGGGCGTACTCCTCGATTTGCATCTAGTGAGACAGTCCTGATGAACCAGAGACCACTCTGGTCTGTGAAACCATATGCCATTGTTTTTCGAGAACTCTCCAATCCTTCTGGTTCATGTAGCAAATAAGGTGGCAGATTCACAAAGCTCAGGTCACTTTTTAAAAATGTTTTTAAAGATTTATTTTTATTTGTTTATTAGAGAGAGAAAGAGTGTGTGTGTGTGAGAGAGAGAGAGAGAGAGAGAGAGAAAGAGGGAAAGAAAGAGGGAGAGAAAGAGAGAGAGAATGGGTGTGCCAGCCAGGGCTTCTAGCCACTGTAAATGAACTCCGGGTGCATGCGCCACCATATACATAGGCTTACGTGGGACCTGGAGAATCAAACCTGGGTCCTTAGGCTTCACAGGCAAGTGCCTTAACCACTAAGCCATCTCTCCTGCCCCACAACTTTTTAAACAATGAATTCCAAATAGAAATGTGAATGTTTTCTGAAACTGTCCACATCACGCATTTGCTTTCTTTACATGCTTTCTCTCTCAGCTGTAATTTTACCCTGACCAAAGTCAAGAAACAACATAAATGAAAATAGCACAACAATATTCAAAGCTTTATTCTATCTTCTGTGTCAGAACAAATTTTGACTCTCTTCTCTGAGGAAATCCAAAGATCGGCCACTGCAGTCCATTATCTTTGGAAGGTGGCTGACCCACCTTCCTCCCAAGAGTCACAATTTCAGCTTGGGCACCAGATTTTACTAGGAAAGGGAAAGGTGGAAGAAATGGCCATCATTTCAAACCACATGCCTTCTGTTACCCAACCATAGTATTAGACACAAGCTGTTACTTCATGCATAGAACATTCAGTGTTGTTTCATCAAGGTTCACTACTTTACACATCATTCCATTCCATTCTGTTCTAGTCCATTCTACACTCTGTACTCCACCCCACACCACCATATTCAAGGCAAGGACAAGGATTCTGTGACCTGAAAACATGCTTATGTTCTCAGGAAAAAGACTTGAACCACAATATAACTCTACCTGTGTTATCTACATTTCAAAGAAGAATGAAAGGTTCTGTCCCGTAGCAATCACAGTCACTCTTCTTCAGCCTACTTATATTTATTAACAATTGCAGGGTTGGAGAGATGGCTTAGTGGTTAAGGCGTTTGCCTGTGAAGCCTAAGGACCCAGGTTCAGTTCCCCAGTATCCATGTATGCTAGATGCACAAGGTGGTGTAGGCATCTAGAGTTCATTTCCAGTGGCTGGAGGCCCTGGCACACCCATTCACACTCTATCTCTCACTTTTTCTCTCTCCTTCTCTCCCCTTCTCTCCCTCTTTATATTTCTCAAATAAATAAAGTTTAAAAAAAATTAATGCATTATTGGCCTGGAGTAATGGCTCAGCAGTTAGGTACACTTCCTGCACAAACATGAGGATCAGAGGGATCCCATAACTGCCAGGGTTCAAATCTCCAGATCCCACATAAAATAGTTGGGCATGGTCGTGCATGCCTGTAACCCCAGTCCTGCAGGGAAGCAGGGAACCTAGAATCATCAGAGCCCTGCAAGCACCAGAGTCTAGAGGTACTTATTTTCCTTACCTCCCCCCCAGTTTGTATTTATAGTATAATTTGGATGCAGGCATTTTGAGTCTGTAGTTAAATCCAGAGGCAGTCAGGCTTTGCCTTCATTCATGGCTACTTGGACATGCATGGCCGGAACCAGCACAAGGAAACTATACTCTCCCATTGAAATGTATCTTCCTCCTAACCAACACCCGAGACAGCCAACTCCAAACTCAGCGTGGCAAAGTGAACATACTTATCTGTACCTCCTCCACTACTGGAACTGAGCTAGCTTGAGTGCAGATGAGAGCTCAAAGCCAGCAGGAGCCATGGATGGAAACTCCCACTGTAAACAGTGGCCAACTCCCAGCATGGGTCCTCTCCAAAGAGGATTATCTTTCTGTACAACTGTCAAACTATTTTAAAGTTCAAAATGATCTTCATTTAGTTCTGTGCTAAAGTTTATTTTCCTTACTACAGATTGTCAAAATTTTAAACCTTTATACTCCGTTGAATGAATTTGAAGAACGAGTAACTGTGTCCTTTATACGAACAATCCAGGTGAGTTTTCAAATTTTATAATTTTACCCTTCTCTTTATTAATACTGGTTATGCCATGTGCTACAAGACCTTACATTCCTAGGCTATCTACTTAAATCTAGAGTGTCCAGCTGGGAGCCCACAGACCACATGCATCCAATGCCATGTCACAATGTCAAAAGGTTAGAGACTCTGACTTAAATAAACATGGACCTTTTTACCCGTAATAACTTATTAACTTAAACAAAAAGAGAGAAGTGGACTTTCATTATCTCTGCTTTCCATCTTTTTAAAGATTTATCTTTATTTACTAGAGATAGAGAGAGGGGGAGAGAGAGAAAAAGAAAGAGAGAGAATGGGCACGCCAGGGCCTCTCGCCATTGCAAATGAACTCCAGATGAATGCACCACCATGTGCATCTGGCTTATGTGGGCCCTGGAGAAGTGAACCTGGGTCCTTAGTATTTGAAGGCAAGCACCTTCTCTGCTAAGCCGTCTCTGCAGCTTTTTGAAATTCATGTGTTTGTGTGTCAGAGGATGACCTCAGGTCCCAGTTCTCATCTTCCACTTTGTTTGAGATAGGGCTTGTTTTGGGGTTTACCACTGCATATGCCAGGTTAGCTGGCCTGTAAACTTTTGGAGAGTCTTTTGTCTCCATTCCCATCTTCCAGTAGGAGCATTGGAATTACAGGTGTGCACTACTGTGTCTGGCTTTACATGGGGTCTGGGATCCAAGCTCGGGTCCTCATGCATGTGCAACAAGCCATTTACCCATTAACCTGTCTCTCCAGTCTGCCTCTCAACTTTTAGACCTAAATATTTCTTTTTATATATATTTTATTTTTATTTATGTATTTGACAGAGAAAGGGGGGGCAGAGAGAGAGAGAGAGAGAGAATATGGGTAGACCAGGGCCTCCAGACACTGCAAACAAACTCCAGACGTGTGTGCCTCCTTGTGCATCTTGCTAGAGTGGATCCTAGGGAATCATACCTGGGTTCTTTGGCTTTGCGGGCAAATGCCTTAACCACTAAGCCATCCCTCCATCCCGTTAGACTTAAGTATTTCATTTGTCAGTTATATCCTCACTGAATTAAGGCATCGGGTGAAGTCAATAAAGAAGCTAAATATTAACTTTATCTACAAATGGAACTAAGAACTACTCTCTACTCTCTAAGGATACAGTTCTAACTCTTCAATCTTGCTTGCCAGACTGTATTTACCCCTAGAAATATGCTTAGAAGAAAGCATATTAGGCAAGCAAATACTTAAATTTGTCTTAATGACTGGAGAGATGGCTCAAGGATTAAAGGTGCTTGCTTGCAAAACATGATGGCCCAGGTTTGATAGATAAGTAAATATATAGCTCTATCTTAAGATGAGAACTTTTATGTAAATATGAGCTTCTTTAAGCTGAGCTCAGGGGGATTCTGGCTGAGTATGTGGCCTTCACATGATAATAACTGACAGCATTGGAAGTGTGACTTCAAAAAGAAGGGCCTCCTTCTCCCAGTTACATGTGTGGGGAGTACTTTGGGGAGATATTACATTAATCAGTGAAGGGATACCAGCTTGAAACAGGGACCAAGGGAAGTGGAGGAAATCTATCCAAGATGGAAGAGGGAGTAGAAGCAGAGGTTATCAAGCATCCAGGAGCCATGAGGAAGAGTGGGCTTTTTAATAAGATGTTGTTGCTTTGAACTGCTGGATTTTATCCAGAGACTCAAGAGGGGCCTGTAGATTCAGGAAGAAGAGTTCTGAAACAAGCTGTGACAAAGAACAAATGAACTTCAGCCTGGTATCTGGCTAGAGATGAAGCCAGAGGTCAAAGGACAGGTGCCAAGTCAGAGTAAAGGTGAGCTGTTGTGTCAAGGGCAATGGAAAAATGCTAGGCATTGTTAAAGATACAGTCCACAGGGAGAACCAGGCAGTTTTCCAATACTACAGATACATCAAAGGGTGAGGGAGTGCTGACTAAGGGTGTAGATTAGAATGTACATATAGCTGTCTCCTGAAAGAGGACAAGGAACTGGGTAACAGAAGAGCTGCAGAGATACCTGACCCACTACAGATCTTCACCAAGGGCTGAAAAGTGACCAAGTAAAGGCACAAGTTTAAAAAGTCTTCCTTGGTTTTGAAGATTTGAGACATACTTCAGAGACTAGAACTAGTTATAATTGGTAGCAGCATAGCTTCCAAGAAGAGAATTGGGTCAAAGTGGATCAATGCATGCCAAGTCAGGCTGCGGGCTTGATGGATGAAGGACCTAGAGACAACATGTTAGATATATTATCTGAAAATCTGTGCAGTTAAATCCTGAGTTTCCTCAGTAATCCTTAAAGTTCTATCAAAAAATGTTTTTCAAAAGAAATATATTTTTTTCATCAGCCATAGTTCTGTTTTGTTTCTTTATATGATTGCCTGAGGAAATGGCCATCAGTCAGTCCCAGGCTCCCACGTTGGATCTCAGGCGCTATATGCAGCATGTGCTGGGCTTTAAACACACAAATCTGAATGCATTGAAACATTTCTTGGTGTCCCATAAATATGTACAAGTTTTACATGTTCACTAAACAATTTAAACTTGCTGAAATATAAATTTCAGATTTGTTGTATTCACCAAAGTGTTCACAAAAATTGCTGTGAAATTGGTTACCTTGTTAGTTTAAATAAATGCATCTGTATACTATTAAATTGAAATAACACAAATAATATTTAATTCATCCCCATTATTTTACTCAAAATCTTTTATAATTTCTTCAAGGCCTTATATAGCAGAGCCTATGAACTCAGAAGTTACAGAGAACTGAAAGGCGCTGGGAGCTGAGTGGTGCTCCCGTGATAGGCACTGTCCTCTGCTGTGTACTGGCTTGTGTTACCAGCCACAGCACACCCGAGGGGGTGCTCAGTCGTCCCAGAGAGCCTTCGGCCAGGTCACACCAGAGCCGCTGTTTGGGAATTTGAATTAGTGAGCCTTGTTGCTTAATCTCCCTTGAGTATCATTCTCTCTTCTAAACTTTTCTCCTATTTATCGAAAGTATTTTTTTTCCAAACCTCAAAAATGACTTTAACATTTTGGCCTGGCTCTTCAGATGCCACCCCTCAAGTGTTAGATAGTTCTGTTCATTGTCCAGATAACTGAGGAGAGTGTGAGCACTGGAAGGTTCTGGAGCTCCTGAGGAGCCATTTCACAACCCATCTGCATTTTCCAAGCGCTGCCATATTTGTGGCTTAAATGCCAGAGGCTGCTCTAAAAGCCGACTGCTGCGGGCCTGGCCCATGACACCATGTAGTCTTCCTACTTCTAAAGCAGGGAAATGTTGAAACCTTTGGAAAGTTAAAACATATGACAATATTGTCACTCCTTGAAGCAATAATGCTGTCTTATCCTAAAGTTTAAAAAAAATCAGTTTTTATCATTCAAGCTACTATAGCATGACCTATTAGGATCAGGATTTGATTGATTTTTTTTTTTTTTTTCCTCATGGCAATACATGGAGGTCATGGTTCAGAAGTTAACAGTCAACACATAGCCAGACAGAACAAAAGGGCACATTGCAAAGTCAGTATCAACAACAGATAAAACACTCACCACGTGCCAGCGACTGTCCAGCGTGTTATACACATTGACATCAGATCCATACAAACTTTTGAGAACTATTTCCACTCCCCTTTTAAGTATGTGATGTGTGGTATTAAGTACATTCGCAAATCTACGTATCCACTGCCACTATTCATTTAGAGTTGAAGAGAAGCTGTATCCATTTGAGCATAACTTCCTACTCCCTCTTCCTCTAGCCCCTGCTAACCTCTCTAGCCTGTATAGTTATGAATTTGTCTGTAATGTATGTTTCATGCAAGAGAAATAATGCAATATTTGTTCTTTTGGGTCTGGTTTATTTCACTTATATACTCTTGTAATATTTTTGTCTGGCTTTGGTATCAAGGATTGGCTTCATAGGATGAGTTGGGAAGTGTTCCCCTCTCTCCATCTTTGGAATTTGTTAAAATTCACCAGAGAAGCTATTGATCAGGTCCTGGGATTTTCTTTTGTTAGGAGGTATTTCTTTTTTCTTTCTTTTTTTTTTTTTTGTTAAATACTCAACTTTAAAAATTTTCTTTGCACGTGTATGTGTGGGGAGGGTGGAGTGTGCAAAGATCTCTTGCTGCAAATGCTTGCACCTTGCTTTTCATCTGGCTTTTATGTGCCTGTTGGGGCACGGAACCCAAGCCAGCAGGCTTTGCAAACAAGTGCCTTTACCTGCTGAGTCATCTCTGCAGCCCAGGAGGTATTTCATTACTAAATCAACGTCCTTAAGTCAGGTAAGAACAACGAATCTTGAGTGAGTTTTGATGCTTTGTATGTTATTAAGGTTTTGTCTATTTAATCTAGATCATCAAATTTATTGTTATGAAATTGTTCATAGCATTTTTTAGCTCCTTTTCTGTCAAACTGATAGTAATGCCATCCATTTCTGATTTGAATTACTTCATTTCTGGATTGTCTTTATTTTCTTGGTCCAGCTAACGATTTATAAGTTTAATTGAACCTTGATTTCATTTTTGTTTTATCCTCTGTATCAGCTACTCCCACTGAATTTCACTTTTTGCTGCCTTCATGCTTTAGGTTGTTTGCTGCCTTTTCTTTTCTTCTTATTTTTGGTGGGGGTTATGTAAAGTGTATAATTGTTACGTTAGTTGTTTGAGTATATGTGTGTGGTATGTTTGGCATGATGTCCCTCTGTATGTATGTGCTCCACGTGCACGTGGGGGCCACAGAAGGCCGGTATCCTCCTTTATCACTCGTGCACATTGTTTCCTGGAGACCACATCTTTCACAGAACTCAGAGCTGCCATTTTCAGTCAGACCGGCAGACCAGTGGGTCCCAGTGATTCTTCTTTCTGCCCTGGGGACTGGGATTACAGGCATGCATTGCCACTTCTGGCTTTTTACATGGGTGCTGGGGATGGAACTCTGGCCCTCATGTTTGTGTGGCAAGATTCTTAACTGCTGAGCCAACCCAAGGTGTTTCTTTTTAATGTGGGCATTTATTTACAAGTTATAAATTTATCCCAGTGCTGTTCTCTCTATGAGTCTGCACTTTCATTTTCACTTGTCTACTTTTCTCTGTGATTTCTTTGGCTCACTGACTATTTCAGAACCTGTTAATAACTTCACCATTGTTGTGGATTTTCTAGGGTTTTGTTGTTGTTGTTATTCTGTTTGTTTTGATTTGGTTTGGTTTGGTTTTTTGAAGTAGGGTCTCACTGTAGCCCAGGCTGACCTGGAATTCATTCTGTATTCTGAGGGCGGCCTCGAACTCACAGTGATCCTCCTACCTCTCCCTCCCAAGTGCTGGGATTAAAGGCATGCACAACCATGCCCGGCTGTCTAGTTTTACTTTATTGGTTTTGAGTGTTTCATTGTTATCAGAAAAGAATGTTTTGTATGACTTCAGTCTTTTTTTTTTTCCCAAGGTAGGGTCTCACCCTAGCCCAGGCTGACCTGGAACTCACTATGTAGTCTCAGGGTGAACTCGAACTCATGATGATCCTCCTACCTCTGCCTCCTGAGTGCTGGGATTAAAGCCACACAAAATTTTGTATTATTTTATTTATTTGAGAGGGTGAAAGAGGCAGACACACACAAAAAGAGAATGGGTGCACCAGGTCCCTGGCCACTGTAGATGTACTCCAGACACATGCATCACCTTGTGCATCTGGCTTATGTAGGTCCTGGGGAATCAAACAGAGGTCCTTTGGCTTTGAAGGCAAATGCCTTAATCACTGAGCCATCTCTTCTGCCCTGACTTCAATCTTAAATTTACTTCCTTGGCTATCCTGATGAATGTTTCATGTACACTGAGTGTATTCTGCTCCTGTTAGTAGAATGTTCTGTATGTATGTTAGGTATGATTGCTTTGAGGTGGTGCTCATGGCCTCTTTATTGATCATCTGCCCTATTCTGTACATTACAAGTGAGATATGGAAGTGCCCAAGTGTAATAGAGTTCTGTTAATTTTGACATATGTTTATAAACTTGATGGACTAGAACTTTTCTTCAACTCTAGAAATGACTTAGTTTCTTCATTCTTTTTATTTTTATTTGTCTGTACCAGGGCCTCTTGCCATTGCAAACTAACACCAGATGCTTGTACTACTTTTTGCATCTGACTTATATGGATAGCCTGGGAATTGAACCCAGGTCAGCAGCCTTTGCGGTCAAGCCCTTTTAACAGCTGGGCCATCTTCTCAGTCCTTCTTATTCATTCTTGAAGGGCAGCCTTGCCAGACATAGGATTCTCTTAGTTTTCTTTCAGGATTTTAGGTCATCCCCCCGCCTCCTCACCTCGATTGCTTCTGATGAAAACTCTCATTTGAGGTCACCTTATGACAAGTCATGGTTTCTGCTGTCAAGGGTCCTTGGCTTTGGATTTTGACAGTGTGACCATGTCTCAATGTGGAAATGAAATGTATTGAGCTTCTTGGATGGACATAATCATCTCTTGCATTGGATTTGGAATGATTTCAGTAATTACTCAAATATCCTCTTTTCCTTCTGGAGCTTTTATAGTGTCTAAGTTGGTAACTACTTCCTGGTCCCTTAGGCACATACATGTGTGTATGTGAGAGATAAGTGTATGTGTGGGCATACACATGCCACAGTATACATGTATAGATCTGAGGACAACATCAGAGTATTTGTCCTCTCCTGCACCTGGCTTGAGACAGGGTCACCATTGTTTGCCAGTCTTGCTGGCCTGCAAGCTTCTGGATTCTCTTCACTCAGCCTCCCCTTGCCATAGGCACATTGGGATTACTGGCCCGTGTGCCACTTTGTGTCTGGCTTTGCTTTTGTGCTAGGGAATCAAACTCTGGCTGGCAAGCAAGTGCCTTTGACAACACTGAGCTTTCTCTCACACCTCTGTTTTTATTAAAATTTTGTGATAGGGTTTTATGTAGCCCAGGTTGGCTTTGAACTTGTTATATAACCAAAGATGATCGTGAACTACTGACCGTCCTACCTCTACCTTCAAGTGCTGGGATTATAGATGTATACCACTACACCTGGCCCTGTTTTCACTTATTTTCCTCGTAAACTGGATCATTTCAACTAACTGTAATTCACTGATCCTTTCTTTTGCCTAGCCAAGTATGCTGTTGTGAATTTTTCATTTTGGTTATTGTACTTATCCAAAAACATCTGGCTTCAAATAGGGGAAAGAGGATCTGTCCTTTTAAATATTCCAACTGATGCCACCAGGGAAAACCATTGCATCCCCAGAGAGTCCCAAACTAAGCCAAGGCAGTTTTTTTGTGCTGATCTCACCGGAGCAGTGAAAGCACACAGACTTAAGGTTTCTTAAAAATATTTAAAATATTTAAAAATATTTATGAGAGAGAGAGAGAGAGAGAGAGAGGCAGATAGAGAATGGGTAGGCCAGGGCCTCTAGCCATTGCAAAACAAACTTCAGATGCATGTGCCACCAGCTTAACCTGGGTCCTTAGGCTCCACAGGCAAGTGTCTTAACTGCTAAGCAGTCTCTCCAGCCCATCCCACTGCCTGCCCTGGCACTGGCCAGCTGCTCCAGGAATGTGGGCTTTTATCCCCACAGCTGCACTACAGCTAAAGAATGGGGCATTGTCACTGCTGCCACAGAGACCAGCCTCTCCCTTCATCAAGCACTCTTCAGAGTGTACTTAAGTCTTCGGCGTTTGAGATCATGGGTAACAATTGTTCTTCCCAACTCAGTAAGTGCTTCAGAGGGGGCCTGGTCCCCAGACTCCCCACTCTGCCACTTGCTGTGGTACTCCATTCTGCAGATGAGGGAAGTGGTACATAAAAAGTTCAGGAACAATGTTCAGAGTAGTGCTAAGGTTCAAGATTAGCGCTAAGAATTCTAGAAACTATTCCCTTAACTACGTTTACCATGGTGCCTCTCCATGTGATTTGCACATGAAATCCATTTCCACCTTCTCCCTTAAAATCATTAAAATAATGCTAGAATGAGGAAAACAATCACCTGATCTCCAAAGAGTCTAAACAAAATCCTTAAAATCGTGGTAAATAGTATTGTATCACTGTATTTGTGCCTTTTTCTAAAAGCAAGGCTTTTTCTTCTTGTAGCATTTGGGGATAAACCTAGGGCTTCATGCATGCTAACCAAGTTCTCTCCCCACTCTGTATCTCAAGAGTAAGGAGACCACATTCTCCTGACCCTCGTTGCCTTAAGAGATCTTCCCATGCTGTATGTCAGCTCACATTGTGAATTCACTAAAGCTGGCCATTTTCAAATGTGCTAAATATGGACGTCATTTTATTCTTCCCCACAGGCCCAGCTACAAGAGCGGAATGACCCTCAGCAACTGCTGTTGGACTGCAAACACATGTTTCCTGTTTTGTTTCCATTTAACCCATCTTCTCTGACCATGGACTCCATCCACATCCCCGCGAGTCTCAATCTGGAGTTTCTCAACGAAGTCTGAGGATGTGTTTCCAATGAGAGCAAGAAGGAAACAAACACATGCTGCTGTCAGGTGAATCCCAGATCAAACCAGAGTTGGAGAGCCTGAAGAGAGTGTGGCACTAAACAGAATAACACGCATCTCTGTCATTATATTTTGTACTTGCTGCTCAAAATAAAAACACTTGAAATATGGAAGATTTTTTTAAGGTTTGATTTTAAGCTCTAAACAAATCCACATCACAGTCAGTAGTCGCCAAGTAGTTCAGTGGCCATGTAAAAAGTGCTGGTTCTATCAAATGGAAGCTGCCTCGTCTTGACCATTGAACAAAACTGAATATCCATATTAAACTGATATTTAAAGAGGTGACATTAAGTTGCCTTCATGGGTCTTTCAATAAGTAAGAGTACTAATAACCATGAAAATGACTGATGCTGATTGCTGCCCCAGCTGACAAACCACAGGTGTGAAGGAGCTTGGATAAGAGGTTTTAAGGACAAAAGTGTAGACCTGGGCTTTCTGAGAAACTTTCCAAAAGTATTTCCTGAGGACTGGTGCATTGGAGACAGTGACCACTAGACCAACCATCTTGAATAATGGTTTCTAGGTCAAAATGAGAAGACCCAAATCCCAATGGGCTCAAGGCCTCCTGATAGTGATGCCCAAACACTGCTGTTCCACATGTGAAATGTGAGAAAGATGGGAAAATGTTGTTTCCAGTGTTCATCCATGTCCTTACCAAGTCCAGCAAACCTCCCATGAGATATGTAAGCAAAATATTAGAAGAGAGTAACTCTCGCTTACACCTGTAAAACTAAATGAGCCAGTGTGAAAGCTTTTAATATCTTAATACCATTAGATCCTCAATAAAAGTGTCACATGTGTTACTAACTCCAAACACCAAGACAGAACAGACTTCAGCTTGAGAATCTACTTCTTTGGAAAATCTTTAAAAGATAATCCATGATGACGAAGTTATCTGAAGATTTGGGGGTTTTATTTTATTCATTTTTGTTACATTTTATTCAAAGAATAAAATGGCTTAGGCCAGTTTCCCCTTTTCAGGTTATTTTTATCATTCGTTAAATTTAAATCAGTTATCTCTGCTGTGAAATAAAGATTTAAAAGAATATTCAGTAATAATACTGCAGCTTAGGTGTTTCCTACTCTTGGAATTTGTTTAATTTTGGGGGCCTTTTAAAATACAGTTTCTAAGCCAGTCGTAGTGGTGCATGCCTTTAATCCCAGCACTCAGAAGGCAGAGGTAGGAGGATCACCATGAGTTCAAGGCCACCCTGAGACTACAAAATGAATTTCAGGTCAGCCTGAGCTAGAGTGAAACCCTACCTCGAAAGCCAAAAAATAAATAAATAAAATACAGTTTCTTAATTTGAAAAAAGAAAAAAATAAAGAGTGAATGTAGTAAGCTTTGTGGGCAACGAAATACTCATTACCTTGACTGAAAAGAAAAACACTTGCCTAGAAAATCCTACACGTTCTTTCCACCCATTTTTTGCTATCCTTTATTTCTTAGTATGTTATGTCTGTGACAATTATAACAGTTTGCGAATCATTGAAGAGCCTCCTTATACAGAGACTTCTCCATTCATTGGAAGAACACCCCCTTACCACTACCACCTTCATATATATGAACCCCCAGCTTAGAAGACTCTCAGGGTTATAGCACACCCCAAACCCCAGAGTCCTCTGCCCTATGCTCTTAGAGCTCTGCATATTCAGTCACTCTTACCACTGCGGCCAGAATGAGGCCCTGCACCTGGGTTGAGCCTCTCCTGACAGGCATGTCCAATGAACTGTCCTCAGGATGATCCCCTCAGGGTCCATATTAAACATCCTGGCTTCTTTTGGGCATCTCCTAGACCAGGGCCTTCCCATCATTCTTACACAGTCCCTGCCGCCCATGACAGACCTTTCAACGCCACATGCTAGCTTTGTTTAAAAGCCAGTTTAAAACAACTGGATTGGTGGCTACCTCTTTTCTTCAAAGGTGTTTATGAACTATGATTTGCTTTTTGATGCATTTTAGTGTTTGAAGTGGACTCATGTAAAGGCTGTACCTAGTCTTCAAGAAAACCAAAAATGCCTGAGAGCAGTGATGAGCATTTTTGTAATAAGCAAAGATTTCACAAATACAATGGCTTATTGTCCTTACATGCGTCCTAAAGCATCATGCACTCCCTATCTGTAATTAGTCTCCTCACTGGTGGTCAATAGTGCTAAGGTTTACTGAATAAAACTTGGTGATTAGAATAAATACAGAGGGAGTGGCAAGGAAGCCTCTGCTTAGTCTAAGAAGTGGATTAAGTCCTCTCTAAAAAGACAAGTATCTTTCTGGAACTATATTTAATTTAGATGATTAACAAATACAGTACTTGGTTACATGTTCAGATCTTCCTGATTTAACTTCATACTTGGAAGCTGAAAAGCATCTTTCAGGAAACTTTAATCTTTTGTTAACTATAACATTTTTCTTCAGTGCTGGGGATTGAGCCCAGGACCTTGAGCATGCCAAGAGGGCACTCTACCACTGAGCTACAACCTCAGCAATTGGCACATTGCACTTTTTAAGGCCAATCTTAAACACTTCCCAACTTGATGAAATACCTAATGACTTTCAGTTTAAATAATTTAATGTAACACAAGTTTGAACTTTTCACTATAACTTTATTTTTTAGTATTTAAATTTTAGTTGAGGACTGGAGAGAAGGCTTAGCAGTTAAGGTGTTTGCCTGCAAAGCCTAAGGACCCAGGTGTGATTCCCAGGATCCACATAAGCCAGATGCATAAGGTGACACACGCATCTTGAATTCGTTTGCAGTGGCTAGAGGCTCTGGCACGCCCACTCTCCCTTCCTCCCTCTTTCAGATAAATAAAATAAAATATTTAAAATTTAATTGACATTCTTCTCACTATGTGCCTTTAGCAATTACTAAAATAACTTATCAATTGTTTCTTGGACTACAGTGCTATGAGAAGAATTTCAATATTCAGTGTAACATCCAGTAGACTTTTGATTTAACTTTCAAAACAAGTATTTTAAAGATGACTTCATAAAATATTCATTGATAAGCAACTTGTTTTAAGTATTACATGGGCCCTCTCTGCCCTGCCTATAGTAATGGGAATATTTACACATAACTTAGTTGTCATTGAAGCTGACAAGCATAGCTTTGCATGTTCTCACAGGGCCATCCTCACTGAAGTTGAAGGGATGGATGTCACCCAGAGGCTTACCTGGGCAGCACATACTCAAAGGTAGACTCCCCCCACTCACCACCTAGCTTGTAGGTAGGAGTTGCTTCCCTGCATTTATTTTAGGACTAAAACTTAAGGCTTTTGTGAAAACTAGGAGATTAGAGAATTTAGAAAAAATATCCCATTATGTATTTACTTAGAGCCCTAATGAATGCTTTAAGGATTACAGCAACAAATTAGAATCTATTTCTTTTGTATGTATCCAAACACTGGACCTAATTCTTAAGATGGCACAATGCCACCATAACGAAATCGTTACTAAGACGTGACGGGCGGGAAGCACAAAGCAGGACTCTTTGGTTTCTCCTCATGGGATATTTGTGATTGGTTTCTAAACTTAATCTGCTGCATGAGTCAAATAACTAATTTCATTTTTGTACACATTAGTACCATAATTGGAGAATTAAGGGGTACAGAAAATTAGAGGTTAATGCCATTGACAAAAAGAACTGATTTTTTTTCCTTATTGTAAAATATCATTGGCTACTAAGAATTGTTTTTCCTACAAAAAAAAAATAATTCTAACAAAGGGAACCAGATGAATAAAGCTACTTCCCAAAGTAAAACTGCAACAGAATCACTGAGATTTGGATAGCATTTTGCAATCAACTGACATTTAGATAAAAGACTGCTGCTCTGAAATAGCTTACAGCATATTCAGGGGCAAATCTAACAGAAAAAATACTGAAAAATATTTTTTCCATTTTGGACAAATATGTAAACTACACATAGTTTGTTTATAGAGAAAAGCACTTGTAATCATTACTACTGTAATATCCAGCTGTGGATAAAAATTTGTGGAAATAAACACTTTTGAATTAATAGAGTGGTGTGACAAGTCTAAACAAAACTCAAAACTTCAGCTTGGCAAAAGGCAGCATTGGCTAAAGTTTGTTTCTAATGGTTTCTTCAGAAATGTCATTGTGAAGCCCAGATTCAGATATGCAGGTTTAAGTCAGGGGTCTGCACCATCCAAAAGAGGTGGGTGAGAGGATTTTTTTTTTTTCCTTGAAAATAACAGGGTTTGTTGAGCAATCACTTCAAAGCTACAAAATTCAAGGAATTTTCAGTATAAGAAAGATAAGCAGGTCAATGGAACAGAATAAAGCCCAGAAATAGACCAAAGTATATATATTTCACATGTAGTAGAGATTGCATTAAGACAGTGGGAAAATGTTTTCAAGGTCTCTGTGGCAAGTGAAAACCACAAACACAAAAGAAAAATCATTAGTGAGGATAAAAACTCCATGCTACCATGTTGTCACTTGTACCCCATGGATTAAGATCAAGATCTCAAAGCCATGTTTGAGAAAACTGACAGACTCATTCTGAAATTTACATGACGCAGCAAAAGCCTATTTGAAAAGGTGGGAAGCCTTTCCCTGGCTGCTAAGACATCAGGATTGGTATGAAGTTAGAAAAACCTGACCAATGGAATAGAATAGCCCCAAACTAACCTAATAGAAACAGAAATCCTGTTTACCTAGGAGCACACACAAAAATCACCTGGGAATCTGAAAAGGCGCTTACCAGCCTTTCCCAAGCTCACATAACAAAATCTCTTCGTGGTATAGTGCTCTACAACACCCATCACTAGAAGCCACTCTTGAAAGAACATTCTCAGTAGCTGGAGATAGAGCTAAGAGATAGATGGCATGCCTAACATGCACCAGGTCCTGGGTTTGGTCCCCAGCACAGAAAAAAAAAAAAAAAAGTAATGGTCACAATAGACTGCTTCTTTTTTCTTTCCCTTTGGTGAAAAGTGGTCTTTGAACCCAGTTCCCAACTTGAGGATAGATTCCTTTCTTTCCTAGTGCCTAACCAAAGAATACACCCACTCCCAGGAGGCTTTCATCCTTAAACTGGTCTAAGCCCACCTGTAATATCAGGAAACTCTGAAGAGCCTACTTCCATACATGATACACTTACCAGGCAATGGCTGACAAAGAGCCCACTATCTGGAAACTCTCTGTTGCAGTTACCTTCTCATGGCTTGGACAAAACTCCTGACCAGAAAGTAGCAGCTTATGGGAGGAAAGGGCTATTCCAGGCTTACAGTTTCAAAAAGTTTGATCATGGTGGAGCACATCGGCAGGAGGGTGGGAGCAGCAAGAGTGAGCTAGCTAGCCCTGGCAATCTGGATAATAACCCTCAAGGTCACCGCCAGTGACACACCTCTTCCAGCAGGGGTCCACCTCCCAAAGTGCTCCCAGCTGCCAACCAAGCATTCAAAACACACGAGGCTAAGGGGACAACTCATTCCAAACACTGCATGGTTCAACACTTGAGCTAAGGCCTGAGTGGTGTGGAAGCTGGCTCAGAACTCCATGACCATTTTGCTCTTCTTTGCACAACAAACAATCTTACAAGATGCCAACATCATCCTGAGATGAGAAAGTGAGGTGAAAACAAGGCCAGTCCATAATTTTATCTAGGTATAGACAAAAACAAATGTCTAGGGCTGGAGAGACAGCTTAGCAGTCAAGGTGCTTGCCTGTGAAGCCTAAGAACCCAGGTTCAATTCCCCAGAACCCATAGAAGCCAAAGGCACATGGTGCCTCATGCATCCAGAGTTCATTTGCAGTGGCTAGAGGCCTTAGTGTACCCATTCACTCTCCCTCTCTCATAAATAAAAGAATAAAACAAGGGTCTAAATCATACAATACCAAACATGCCAGCTGCTATGAGAGACTACAGCTCCTTCACAAGCTGTGAATTTAGCCTAGCTTGCTCTAATTCTTAGATCTGATTACAATACAGGCCTAAAGGACATTTCTGTCACACATACAGTGTATACAAAATGACCCCATATAATTTTATTGCCTATGGCAGTCTGTTTGGCTTAATAAACTATGATATTCACACAACATGATAATGCATGTCTTATACAAAGTTCCTATTGTTAAGCAACAGAGTTGCTTAACCCTAAGAGGGCTGTGGAGATGATTCTGGCTAAGGTGCTTGCTCGTAAAGCCTGCCAGCCTGGTTTTAACTCTCCAGTACCCACATAAAGCCAGACACATTCATTTGGAGTTCATGCACAGTGGCAAGAGGCCCTGGTGTGCCCATACTCTCTCTGTGGCTTTCTCTTCTTCCTCACTTACTTCCTGACAGAAACTCCTGCCTGTTTCTTTGGTTCCACTAGTCACCATCTAAAGAAAGGACACCCTCACAATGGAGAGATGGCTTAGCAGTTAAGGCACTTGCCTGCAAAGCCTAAGGACCCATGTTCAACTTTCCAGATCCCAAGTAAGCCAGATGCACAAAGGTAAGGCAAGCACAAGGTCACACATGCCCACTAGTTGGGGCAAGAGTCTGGCATTTGACTGCAGTGGCTGAGGCCCTCATATACCAATTCTCTCTCTTCCTAAAATAAAATATAAAGGACACCCTCTTGCTGAGATATGTGCCCCCCCCCCACAGTTCTCTAAGGCATGCCCATGATGTACACCTTCCATGGCACAGTGATCATTTAAACTACAGCTGTCTGGCAATTTGAACTTTCTGTTGAAAGGAGAAATCACACCCAAGGTGATTATTCTCACTTAAGCAGACTAACAGTGCATAAATACATAACTCTGACTTCACTTAAGACAGGGTCTTATTATGTAACCCAAACGGGCATGGAACTGGCGATCTTCCTTTCTCAGCCTCTCAAATGCTGGGATTATAGATGTGCACCCCATACCCAGCTTATATACTCATTAAAAAAAAGTCCCAGTCCCTATTGACTACATCAGCTTTCTCTAGCTGCCATTACTGGACCTTCCATCATTTCAGCACACCAGGAAAAGCAGGAAAAATTGTAAACATGGAAAATTTATCCAGAAAGCATAGGAGATACTCAGAGGGTGGAGGTTGGATAGTACTGAAATTCTGATTTAAAAAAATCTTAACACTAGAATTTATAATAGGCCAATTTCTAATCATATCCTAACACTACCTCTTCCACAAGATTAAGTACAGAAAGGAATGGTCATAGTGCATTTCTTAAAAACACTGAAGGTTAAATGTCTGAGTAGCCCATTAACTTTACATGTCATAAGAAGTCCAAAGTCTAGGGCTGGGAGATGGCTTAGCAGTTAAGGCAATTGCCTGCAAAGCCAAAGGACCTAGGTTCAATTCCCCAAAACCCATGTAAGCCAGATGCACAAGGTGGTGCATATATCTGGAGTTCATTTGCAGGGGCTGGAGGCCCTGATGTGCCCATTCTCTCTCTCTCATGTAAATAAATAAAAATTAAAAATATATTTTTTAAAAAGTCCAATGTCTAGTACCCCAAATTATAATTTTGATATACATAGTGTTGTCAGTGTAACAACCTAACTAGCTATGCAAATATTAAAGAATATTGTACTAGTCAGCATATGGCCATACCACCGTGAATGCAGCAGGTAACATCTGATCTCAGAAGCTAAGCAGTGTCAGGTCAGGTTAATACTTGGATGGGAGAACACTGTTGCAAATGATCTGGTAGCTTAAAGTACAATTTTCCTCAAAACTTTTTTTTTCAAAGAAGTTAAAGCCTATAGAATATAACAAAATAGCCATCATATGCTCTTTATTTAGATTTAATTGGTAATAATTGGCCACATTTTTTCTCTTTCTTCAGCAGTTTTCTATGCATTTTAAGATATTTTTATTTATAAACAGAGAAAATGAGCATGCTAGGGTCTCAAGCCACTGCAAACGAACTTCAGATGCATTTGCCACTTTGTGCAGCTGGCTTTGGCTTTACGTAGGTCCTGGGGATTTGAACCCAGGTCATTAAACTTTGCAGGCCAGCACCTTAACCGCTGAACCATCTCTCCAGTCCCTTATATGCATTTGGGACAGTTGAGTTAGTTGCAGACAGACATCATGATTCTTCGCCCTAAATACTTCTGGGTACACCTATGAGAAACAAGATAGTCATCTAAGTACCTTCAGTTTTAGATTGTCTTAAGGTGATCAGATTCAGGTGGTTTTGGAGAGGAGTCCTCCCAAGTGAGGTCTCACTGCGGAAAGGGTGTGTATGTCAGTCTGTCCCATTATTGGTAGTTAAGCTTGATCATTTGTTGGCAATATCCACCAATTCCTTTTCAGATACTGAAACTGTAGATACCCTTGTTAACTTTTCCCTCACTGGTGTTAGGAACCACCCACCAGTGAGATTTCTAGCTCTAGTAAACAGTAAACTTGGAAGTGCCTTTGATGGTGCAAAGGAAACTACTTTCCTTAAATAATGTGGAGGAGGACAAATGGAACAGAGGAAGGCATACGAAAGCATATGAAAGCCGGGTGTGGTGGCGCACGCCTTTAATTCCAGCATTGGGAGGCAGAGGTTCGAGGCCACCCTGAGACTACATAGTGAATTCCAGGTCAGCCTGGACTAGAGCGAGATCCCACCTCGAAAAAGAAAAGAAAAGAAAAGAAAAAGAAAAAGAAATAGAAAGACAGACAGACAGACAGACAAACCACAACATATGACGCCATGAGTGGTGGGGCACGCCTTTAATCCCAACACTTGGAAGGTAGAAGTAGGAGGATCGCTATGAGTTCGAGACCAGCCTGACACTACAGAGTGAGTTCCAGGTCAGCTTGAGCTAGTGAGACCCTGCCTCGAGGACAAAAAAAAAAAAAAAGTCAACATTACAAAGGGGCTATGAAAACACTTAAGAACCTGGATGCTAAGGCGGGCAATCCCTGAGCACACTTCGGCAAAGAACAAAGTGCGACCCACACCTGTTGCCGCTCACTGGAACTCAGCCCCAGGCAGCTCGGCGTCCTGGACGCCGGCCCCAGCGCATCTCTCCACCTCTCCTCCCGCCAGGCCGCCCCGCTCGCCCGGCCTCAGCGGGAGCTCAGCAATCTCCATCACCTGGGTCCCAGATCTCAGATTGCGCAGTGGTCACGTCATCATCGGCAGGGCTCGCGGCGAGTCGGCCAGGGCACCCCTAAACCTCCCTGCGTCTCTGCCTCACCTGACCCTCACCCCTTCCTTCCCCGCTCCAGGTCCCCTGGTCCCACGTCACCGGCCACGTTGTCATAATCCTCTCAGGCTCCGCACTGGGCGCGCAGGGCCTGATCATATAAGGAAAACAGCGCGCGCTCACTCGGGGATGCATCGGGGACCCCGGAGCACCTGCTCTACTACTTCCGGAACCCCCCCTGTCTAGCCCCCCCCAGCTACCCAGAGCTGAACCCCGAAGCCCAGACCTCTGCCGACAGTCTGCGCAGCCGCAGACCCAGCCAATGACGTCACCAGCCCCGCCCCCTCCTGCGCCTGCGCTGCTGGGGGAAGCCGGTCTTGGGCAGCCTTGTTTGCGCTCTGTAATGTCCGCGCGCTCGCCGAAACAAAGGGCGCCGAGTCTTCTAGAGCCCAGGGGGAGGAAATGCGCTGTGGAAAGCGCGGGAAAGGCAGCAGTAGGCTCCATGTCAGCCCAGCGCCCTGCGTCCCCGCGCGCACGGCGGCCGCGGCGGCTCCCAGGGGCGGGGCGGGGAGGGCGCGCCCCCGCGCGAGCTAACCTTGACCGCCGCGCCCCGCGCGAAGTAGGCGAAAGGGCAGGGGCGCGGCCTCGCGGGGCACCGCCCACGCCCTTAAGGCCCAGCGCCGGGCGAAAGCGGGGTGTCGCCGATCGGGAGAGCAGAGCCGCGCGCTGACCCATCCCCCGCCATGGCCCTGCTGCGAGGTGAGCGCCGCCCGCCGCCCCTCGACCCCGGGGCTCTTGTCGGGCTCCGTGGGCAGCCCAAGTCCCGGGGGGGAAAGGTGTCCCCGTGTCCCCCGCTGGGGATGGGGGTGGAGAGTGTTTTCATGAAGCAGAAAGCACTCGGGAGGTGCCAGACCACACTGGTGCAGCTTGCGTGGGCCCGCTGGAGACCTGCGCGGGCTTTGCTTCTGACCTTGGTGGTCACCGGGCGCAGTCATGACCCAGGAGTTGCCGCTTCACGCGGGAAAACGGGGCGGTGTCATAAGCGCGAGGTGGTCCACGCAGAGCAGGTGCCCACGGAAGCCTGGAGTCCTGGTCGCTGTTGGGGGTAAATGACGTACCCCGGATCTCCAGGAGATGTCTCCCTGATGGCCTGGGGCCTCCAAAACGCCGGGTGGTGTTTCTGTCTTTAGTATAAGCGGCTATGGACAAATGCAGGCCTTCAGAACGTCTAGTTTTTAAGAAATGGTGTACTCCCTTTTCATATAGCAAGTGATCATAAGGGGAATTTTAACTCAAAAGACCTAAGTCTCTGTTGAATTCAAAGAAAAGAACCCTGAGCCAAGAAAAAGGCTTGGTGGCATGATCTAAGAACCTATCATTTCGGTGACCCAAGGAATGTGGACTCCCTGAAGAATGTGTGTTTTTATGGTAAATTTAATGGAAGGCAACACATGAATTTAAAGCAGGGAAGGACGGACGGTGGATAGTGTCTGACCTCTACTCGGCCCTGATGTTCTCCTGGCTGTGAGGCTGCCACTTGAACCATTTAGGGCCTATTGCTGTAGAGGGGCAGAAAGGAGTCAATGATGGCTTTGACTGGGTGGGGACAGTGAACTTGGAAGGAATGACCTGGCATAGATTTAGAGGTGGGTTTGACAGAACACTGTCAGAAAACACAATTGATTTAGGAACTGCCTTATAAGGAGCTGTCTTTCAAAATAAATATTTTTTTTACTTTTTAATATATATATATATAGATAGATAGATAGATAGAGAGAGAGAGAGAGAGAGAAAGGCAGATAGAAAGTGGGCACACCAGGGCGTTTAGCCACTGCAAACAAATTCCAGACACATGCGCCACCTTGTGCACCTGGCTTTTATGTGAGTACTGGGGAATCAGACCTAGGTCCTTAGGCTTCACAGGCAAGTACCTTAACTGCTGAGCCATCTCTCCCAGCCCAGTATTTTGTTTTTTTCATGTTAGTATTTTAATTACAGAGTCCTGTGGAAGTTGATGAGAAAAACAAACCTATTAAAGCACAATTGTACATCAATGCTTGTATTAGGGAAATAAAGGTTTTCAATCCCTGTGTGTTAGAGGTGGTGATCATATTTCTCCCATTTTCCATCTTCCGGATAATGAATAATGCCCAAAAATGTAAAATATAGCTTGAGGGACATTAGACTACATCAAAGATAAGGTTCTTCTCAATTGTCTACCAAGTGCCTATGGAAATGGTGGCAAAGGGCACAGTTTTTTTATTGAGGCAAGCCCAACAGACTGGTTGTTTTTTCTTATTCAATGCGAGAGAGAGAGAGAGAATTGGTGCACTAGAGCCTCCAGCCACTGCAATCGAACTCCAGATGTGTGTGCCCCCTGTGAGTATGTGTGACCTTGTGTGCTTGCGTTGCTGTGCGCCTGGCTTACATGGGACCTTAAGAGTAGAGCATAGGGCTGGAGAGATGGCTTAGTGGTTAAGCGCTTGCCTGTGAAGCCTAAGGACCCCAATTCGAGGCTCGGTTCCCCAGGTCCCACGTTAGCCAGATGCACAAGGGGGCGCACGCGTCTGGAGTTCGTTTGCAGTGGCTGGAAGCCCTGGCGCGCCCATTCTCTCCCTCTCCCTCTATCTGTCTTTCTCTCTGTGTCTGTCGCTCTCAAATAAATAAGTAAAAAAAAGAACAAAACAATATTAAAAAAAAAAAAAAGAGTAGAGCATAAGTCCTTAGGCTATGCTGGCAAGTGCCTTAACTGCTAAGCCATTTCTCCAGCCCAAAGAACACATTTTGAATGGAAGCATAAGTAACATTGGTCATGATTGTCATTAGCTGATTAGATTTTAGTCAAGAAGAACCTGTCTCCCAGATGTGGTGGAAGTGTGTGTGCCACACATGTGGAGGTCAGAAGACAGCCTTGCACGTTGGTCTTTACTTTCTACCTTGTTTGAGGCCAGGGGCCAGATTTGGGAGCAGGGCAGGGAAGAGGGCATGTGCCATGCATGTGAACGTCAGTGGACAGCCTTGGGTGTCAGTGCTCACTTTCTACCTTGTTTGAGACCAGGGTCTCTTGTTCAGTGCCGCACAGGCCTCAGGGAGATTCTACGATCTATGCCTTCCATCTCGTAGACGGTTCGCCACAGCGTCCTTTTTTTTTTTTTTTTTAACGCGGGTTCCAATGATCTAAATCAGGTACTCAAGCTAGCATTGCAAGGGCTTTACCAACTGGGCCATCTCCCCAGCTCTTTAGCTTTTTAGAAAGCTCTGTATCCCCTCAAGGCAAGCAAGCAGGGCTGCGAAGTCATATGATATATGATAGGTCATAATTCGGAGCAATTGTCTTAGTTTGCCCTGATTGGTGTCTGTACTTGCTCTTGCAAAATGAGTAGCTGCACAGCAACGTTCATAGTGAGGCAGGCAAAGTTCATGTTTTTCTCGTACCTTTGTTTTTCCTGTTCTGCCTGACCCACTTGCCTGGATCATTTTTGGATTTTAAGTCACTCCTCAGATTAGTGGATTAGTACCTTTTCCCTGTCTTGAATTCTTAGAAATCTTCAGCATCTGCTCTGTCAATGCCTTTTAGATTTTATTTTTTTCCTACGCACTTTCTTTTATAAATACTGCATATTTACTATCAACACTGCCCTTTATAAATGCTGTCTGGGATTACTGAATGTGAGGAAAGTACTCATGAAAAGGGCTTGGTGGAGAAATGTGAAATCAACCTCCATTGTGTCTGAGAGGTCATCAGTGGCCATTGAAACCCTATCCCACGTATGTAGAATGTACTTTCTATGGGCATTTTAAAATTATTGTTGTCTTTGGAGTTCAGAAGAAGTTTCGCAATGATGTCCCAAGGTATAGGAGGGCGGGGTTGTGTGGTATGTTTATTCTGTGTGGGCCTCACTAAGCTTGAAGTTACAGACTTGAATGTTGTACCAAATTAGAAAAATTTTCATTTACTATTTCTTATAATCTTTTTTGTATCCATTCTCTGTCCACATGTATAATTTATTAATCATTTTTAGCCCTTAATGTTCTACCCTTGGTTTTTTTTCCTTCCCACTGACATGTATCATCATTACAGCATCAGGCAGAGTAATGTTTCTGCCCCCCACAATTCTGCATCTGGCCTCAAGCACTCATCTTTTTACTGTCTCCATAGCTTTGCCTTTTCCAGATATTTAGTAGTAAGACTCACACAGTATATGGCCTTTTTAGACTGACAGCCTTCACAGCAATATGCATAAAAGATTCTTTTATTCTTTTTTTTTTTTTTTTTTCAGGGTAGAGTCACGCTGTAGCCCACACTGACCTGGAATTCACTCTGTAGTCTCAGGATGGCCTCGAATTCATGGTGATCCTCTTATCTCAGCCTCCTGAGTGCTGGGATTAAAGGCGTGTGCCACTAAACCTTAGATTCTTTTTAATGGTTTGGTGGTTCATTTCTATCACTGAATAATATTCCATGGCACATACTACACTTAATGTACCTATTGAAGGACATCTTAGTTGTTTTCAAGTCATAGCAATTACAAATAGACATTCTTGCTTAGGTTTTCAAATAACTGGGGAAAATTCAAAGGCAACACAATTGTGGAATCAGGTGGTAAGGATTGGTTTATTTTGTATGAAACTGCCAAACTGTCCCAAAGTGGCTGTATTACCTAGCCTTCCCGCCATCCATAAATGAGCTTCTGTGGCTGCGCAGCCTCACCAGCATCTGATGTGCCCGTGTTTAGGATTTTAGCCATCTTGATAGCTGCATGGTAATACCTTACTGTTGACTATTACCGCATTTTCCTGAAAGTAGCTATTTTGGCTGAACTCAAACTGCAAACTTGGTCTTTTTTTGTACTAGCAGTGGCCCACATCCAAGATTAATGTTTAACCCTGGATGACATGCTTGTGGTTTGCCTCTCACTTGCATATTTAAAGACTGGCTGGATATTTGGGCTGCGTTTAATTGTGAAATTTGGATTCCTCCTTGGTGGGGCTCCTTATTCCTAAGTTCTCCATCACCTTCCATTGGCTTTGGTGCCCATGAACTTTGTCCTGTGATTCTTCAGTCCAGTGTGACTGGGTTTCTGAGTCCTCCTCACTCCGTGCAACACGGACTGCTAGCCTTCAAGGTAGATGCTATAAATAAACTGGACACTCACTCTGTACTGTTTGTCCCCTTCGTCCGCATGTCAGCTTTTTTCCATGTCTGCCTAGATCTGTTCATTTTCTCAGACCTTCGTGTGTTCTTTCGTCAAGTCCAGAGCTCTTCATTGTTACCTGGGGTAGGGTTGGGCCATGACCAAAGTCAGAACTAATGAAATTAGGAAGAAAATAATATCAAAAGATAAAGCAGGAAAACAATGATAGAAAAACAGGTGGGGGCTGGAGAGATGGCTTAGCGGTTAAGCGCTTGCCTGTGAAACCTAAGGACCCCCGTTGGAGGCTCAATTCCCCAGGACCCACATTAGCAAGATGCACAAGGGGAGCACATGCGTCTGGAGTTCGTTTGCAGTGGCTGGAGGCCCTGGTGCGCCCATTCTCTCCCCCCCTCCCTCCCTCTCTCTCTCCCCCCCCCCTTTCTCTGTCACTTTCAAATAAATAAATAAACATAAAAAAGAAAAACAGGTGGACTGTTAGGAAAGGAAGATTTGAGGACATTTGTAAATATTCAGGAAGGCAGAGCAGCTCGGAATAACCCAGCTCCCGGAAGTGCTACTGATAATCAAACTAACATTTATGGCCTTTTGCAACCTGAATATTGCATCTATAAAGAACTGAGTGGAAAAAAAAAAAACTGAGTGGAACAGTCTTCAGTTATAGTTACACATGTTATTCTCTGCATGCTTTTAGGTGCTAAGTTTTTCAAAGCAGGAATAAAAAGAGAAACTGAAATTTTTAAGCTGAATTTAGTTTGGTCTGTGAAAGTGGTCATGAGTAAAAACTGTTGGTGCTTAGATAACAGCAATAATGTGCTTGAATACTCTCACTTAGAGATCAGTATCTTAGTACAAACTCATACAAAGTCTTATAGTTTCTTCCTTCCTGCCTGCTTTTTCTTTCTTTCTCTCTCTCTCCTCTTTTGGAACTGGTTCTCACTATGTAGTCCACGTGGGCCTCGAGCTCACACCCTTTTCACTTCAGCCTTCCTGTTCCTGGCATTACAGGCATGTGCTGCTATGCCTGTCTTATGATTGCTTG
This sequence comes from Jaculus jaculus, assembly GCF_020740685.1. Classification (NCBI taxonomy): domain Eukaryota; kingdom Metazoa; phylum Chordata; class Mammalia; order Rodentia; family Dipodidae; genus Jaculus; species Jaculus jaculus. The sequence continues at coordinate 40,326,407 of NC_059103.1, forward strand.
ATAAGATGTGGACATGTCACCTCAAATTGTTCTGGGAAAATAAACTTAGTATATACAAAAGTTGCTAGTATGAAACCCATCACAGAGTATCTGCTTCTGTGTGAGCTGTACAATTACTTACCACAGTTCTTGGGAGGATTAGATACTTACAGAAAGTCATCAGATGTCGGGGCTGAGGCAGTAGCTCAATCAGTAAAGCAGTTCCTCACAGCATGAGGCTTGGGCTCTATCCCACTTCCATCTGTAGAATAATTCCTTGCAGCAGGAAGACCTGGGTTTGATCCCCGGTGTCCACATTAGCATGCCACGTGTGGTGGTGTCTTCCTGTAGTCCCAGCATGGGATGGTGGAGACATATAGGCCCCTGGAGCTTGGTGGCTAGCCAGCCTAGCCTACTTGGTAGTCTCCAGGCCAGTGAGAGGCCCTGTCTCAAAACCTCTGAGGTAGTCCTCTGGCATGCACACGTGCATACTCACACACGTGTGCACCTGCACACATGAACACATGTACATACCCACAGTGATCGAATGTCTAGTACTTAGTAGGTGTCCAGTGAATGTCAGGGAATATAATGAAACTGCTACAACCAGTGGTGTGCAGGTTTTACTGCGCAACACTAGTGGGGGGCACATCACAGATTGGTACAGTGGTAAGGGGTTTTAGCAAGTGGTAATAGGTATCTAGGCAAAGAATGATTCTATGATTTATTTGTACAGGCACACCTGTTTAATAATATTAACAGATTTGTAATGTCTTCCTTTACTAATAGATGTGCGGGTAATTCCTCCATACTTTATGACTAGAGGCAATGCAGAGCATGGGGAAAGCCAACGTCAGATGAAGAAGCAGTTCACTGGGGAGGGGCCCAGGGTGAGCACCACACCATGGAGCCCCAGGAACGATGTGTTCTACTGACCTGGGAAGAGAACCATTAGGTCTGGGCTTCATATGTAAAAAGTAAAAAACTTGCCAGACTTACTCCAAAATCAGACAAAAATTAATAGCTGAAGTGTTTTGAAAGTTTTAATTGTTCACTCTGTGACTTCAGAAGTGATGGCATGTGTGGTTCGAAGTCAAAGCAGCCTGTATTCTAGAAATAGTAGCTCTAGGCTAGAGATTGCTCAGCGTTAGGTGTGCTTGCTAGAAACCATAGCTCTGTCATGAATGTGTTTGGCTAGAACCAGGTCTGGTTTGTGGAAGACTTGGTGAGCCAGGTCAGCTCAGTACATAAAACCTTCATCTTCGTTGTACATTCACATGTAAGTAGAGTATTGCTTTGAACTGAAAGTTTCTCAGTAGAAGTTAGAACCTCTTGGCAGGAATGTTCCAGAGGGAGTTCTTATAAAGCCGGTCATTAATGTCAGGAACCTCCCGGAGGGGAGGTTCTAGTTTGGAGGTTCTTTGATCAGCATATAGAAGCATTCCAGTTTTCAACAGCATTGTAAACCTCGAGGAACAAGAATGTTGTCTGGGGGAATGGATTTGCACCGTAGCATGCAGTGCAGTTCTTGGAACCTGCATGTAGGACTGTCAGCCTTCCCTGCTCTGCTGCTGAGGGCGGGCTCACTCTGCATTATTGTAGCTCCCTAACTGAAAGTTATACTTCATTGTGAGGTTTTACAGTGAGAGTACTTAAAACATGTTAGACACTGACTAATCTGTGGTTGCTTACAAATCTTTCCTCATTGCATTAGGTGTGTATATCGTTGCTGCAAAACGAACCCCCTTTGGAGCATTTGGGGGTCTTCTGAAAGACTTCACTGCTACTGACTTGACTGAATTTGCTGCCAAGGCTGCCCTGTCTGCTGGCAAAATCCCACCGGAAACTATTGACAGTGTCATTGTGGGCAATGTCATGCAGGTTAGTAGCATGGGAGGTACTGACTTCCAGTTATTTTTTGGGTTATTTTCTTAAGTTCCTTTAACATGTCTTCGTGACAAGCACAATAGTTACAAATATTTAACTTTTTTTTGAAATCATGAAAGAGCTTTAGATTTCATCAAATTTTTTTTTTGTTATTGACTAAGATGACCATATAAATTTTGTTTATTCTGTTGATATGTTGTGATATAGTAATTTTCAGATATTGAACCAATTTTGCATTTCTAGAATAAATCCTATGTAATCATTGCATATAATTCTTTTTTGCATCTCATTTTTAAAAATTAATTACAAACTTTACTATATGAATATATAACATATTGGTCATATTGTAATTCTTTATGTTGCTAGGTTCAGTTTACTGGCATTTTTATGGATTTTTTAATCCATTTTGTAATAAATTTTGGTCTGTAGTTTTCTTCTGATATGCTTGGTTTTGGTTCCATAAAATAAGTTGGAAAGTTATCTCTCCTTTGTTGCTAGGAAAAGTTTGTCAATAAATGATAGCGACCCTTCTTTAAATGTTTGGTAGAATTTTTTTTTAACTTTATTTATTTATTCATTTATTTATTTATTTGAGAGCGACAGACACAGAGAGAAAGACAGATAGAGGGAGAGAGAGAGAGAATGGGCGCGCCAGGGCCTCCAGCCTCTGCAAATGAACTCCAGACGCGTGCGCCCCCTTGTGCATCTGGCTAACGTGGGACCTGGGGAACCGAGCCTCGAACCGGGGTCCTTAGGCTTCACAGGCAAGCGCTTAACCGCTAAGCCATCTCTCCAGACCTGTTTTTTTTTTTTTTTTGTTTTTTTTTAAAGTAAGGTCTCACTCTAGCCCCAGGCTGACCTGGAACTCATCTGTAGTACCAGACTGACCTCAAACTCACAAGCATTACCTCTAACTCCCAAGTACTGGGATTAAAGGCATGTGCCATCATGTCCACCTTTGAGTGTTTTTCATTTTTGAAACATACTTCTATTTATTTATTTGCAAGCAGAGGGAGACAAGAGAGAAGAGAGATAGAGACAGACTGGGTGCACCAGGGCCTGTAGCCACTGTAATCAAACTCCAGATACATGTACTACATTGTGCATCTGGCTGTACATGGGTGCTAGGGAATCAAAACAAGGTCTTTAGGCTTTGCAGGCAATGACCTTAACCACTGAGAAATCTCTCCAGCCCTGAGTATCTTTTTAAAAAAAATTTTTTTAATTTATTTATTTGAAGGCGAGAGAGGCAAATAGAAAGAGAAAGAGAGAGAGAGAATGGGCATGCCAAGGCCTCTAGCTGCTGCAAACGAACTCCAGATGCATGTACCACCTTGTGCTTATGTGGGTCCTGGGAAATGGAACCTGGATCCTTTGGCTTTGCAGGCAAGCACTTTAACCACTAAGCCATCTCTCCAGCCCCTGAATGTCTGTTTTTGAGAATATTTTATTTATTTATTTACAGGAAAGGGGAAGAGTCAGACACAGAGAACATAGCAGAGTCTCTTACCCTTGCAGATGAACTCCAGATGGAAGCACCATTTTGTATATCTGGCTTTATATGGGTACTGAGGAATTGAACCCAGGTCATCAGGTTTTGCAGCAAGTGCCTTTAACACTGAGCCATCTTTCCATGTCTTTTCTTTTCAGCTTTTAAAAAATTATTTTTATTTATTTGAGAGAGAAAAAGAGGCACATAGAGAATGGGCGTTGCCAGGGCCTCTAATCACTGCAGATGAACTCCAGATGCATGTGCCATCTTGTGCATCTGGCTTACGTGGGCCTGGGGAATCAAACCTGGGTCCTTAGGCTTTGCAGGCAAGTGCCTTAGCTGCTAAACCATCTCTCCAGCCCTCTATAAAGAGTGACTTCTATCTGTGTTACTATGTGGGTCACAAAGGCAAGTTCTGCCACGAGTTCCTGGAGTTTGAGTTCCAACCTGATGAAAGATTGAGAAATGCCAACAATTACAATTAAAAAAATGATGTCATGATCAGAAAAGAGGCTTATGTACATAACAGTGTGATGGAGGAGCTGAAGAGGATAATTGATGACAGTAAATTTATCTAAGATGATGTTTTGTGGCCTCCTCTGGGCTGAAGAGACCACCAGGAGCTTGAAAGCATCATTAGAGAAGAACACATTTCTTTTTTTCTTTTTTTTTAATTTTATTTTATTTTTTAATTTTTATTAACATTTTCCATGATTATAAAATATATCCCGTGGTAATTCCCTCCCTCCCCACCCCCACACTTTCCCATTTGAAATTCCATTCTCCATCATATTACCTCCCCATTACAATCATTGTAATTACATATATACAATATCAACCTATTAAGTATCCTCCTCCCTTCCTTTCTCCACCCTTTATGTCTCCTTTTCAACTTACTGGCCTCTGCTACTAAGTATTTTCATTCTCACGCAGAAGCCCAGTCATCTGTAGCTAGGATCCACATATGAGAGAGAACATGTGGCGCTTGGCTTTCTGGGCCTGGGTTACCTCACTTAGTATAATACTTTCCAGGTCCATCCATTTTTCTGCAAATTTCATAACTTCATTTTTCTTTACCGCTGAGTAGAACTCCATTGTATAAATGTACCACATCTTCATTATCCACTCATCTGTTGAGGGACATCTAGGCTGGTTCCATTTCCCAGCTATTATAAATTGAGCAGCAATAAACATGGTTGAGCATGTACTTCTAAGGAAATGAGATGAGTCCTTTGGATATATGCCTAGGAGTGCTATAGCTGGGTCATATGGTAGATCAATCTCTAGCTGTTTTAGGAACCTCCACACTGTTTTCCACAATGGCTGGACCAGATTACATTCCCACCAGCAGTGCAGAAGGGTTCCTTTTTTTCCACATCCCCGCCAACATTTATGATCATTTGTTTTCATGATGGTGGCCAATCTGACAGGAGTGAGATGGAATCTCAATGTAGTTTTCATCTGCATTTCCCTGATGACTAGTGACGTAGAACATTTTTTTAGATGCTTATATGCCATTCGTATTTCTTCCTTTGAGAACTCTCTATTTAGCTTCATAGCCCATTTTTTGATTGGCTTGTTTGATTCCTTATTATTTAACTTTTTGAGTTCTTTGTATATCCTAGATATTAATCCTCTATCAGATATATAGCTGGCGAAGATTTTTTTCCCATTCTGTAGGTTGCCTCATTGCTTTTTTCACTGTGTCCTTTGCGGTGCAAAATCTTTGTAATTTCATTAGGTCCCAGTGGTTAATCTGTGGTTTTATTGCCTGAGCAATTGGGGTTGTATTCAGAAAGTGTTTGCCAAGACCAATATGTTGAAGGGTTTCCCCTACTTTTTCCTCTAGCAGTTTCAAAGTTTCCGGTCTGATGTTAAGATCTTTAATCCATTTGGACTTAATTCTTGTGCATGGCGAGAGAGAAGAATCTATTTTCATCCTTCTGCAGATATTTATCCAGTTTTCAAAACACCATTTGCTGAAGAAGCTGTCTCTTCTCCAATGAGTATTTTTGGCATTTTTATCGAATATCAGGTGGCTATAGCTACTTGGGCTTACATCTGGGTCCTCTATTCTGTTCCACTGATCTACATGTCTGTTTTTGTGCCAGTACCATGCTGTTTTTGTTACTATGGCTCTGTAGTATAGGTTAAAATCAGGTATGGTGATACCACCAGCCTCTTTTTTTTGCTCAGTATTATTTTAGATATTCGAGGTTTTTTGTGATTCCAAATGAATTTTTGGATTGTTTTTTCTATTTCCATGAAGAAAACCTTTGGAACTTTGATAGGGATTGCATTAAATGTGTAGATTGCTTTAGGTAAGATTGCCATTTTCACGATATTGATTCTTCCAATCCAGGAACAAGGGATGTTTCTCCACTTTCTAGTGTCTTCTGCAATTTCTCACTTGAGTGTTTTAAAGTTCTCATTGTATAGATTCTTTACTTCCTTGGTTAGGTTTATTCCAAGGTATTTTATTTTTTTTTGATGCAATTGTGAATGGGAGTGATTCTCTGATTTCATCCTGTGTGTGTTTGTTGTTAGCATATATGAAGGCTACTGATTTCTGTGTATTTATTTTGTATCCTGCTACATTGCTGTAGGTTTTGATCAGCTCTAACAGCTTGCTAGTAGAGTCTTTAGGGTCCTTTATGTATAGAATCATGTCATCTGCAAATAATGATAACTTGATTTCTTCCTTTCCAATTTGTATCCCTTTTATGTGTGTCTCTTGCCTTATTGCTATGGCTAAGACTTCCAAAACTATATTAAATAGAAGTGGGGACAGTGAACACCCTTGTCTTGTTCCTGATTTTAGTGGAAAAGCTTCCAGTTTTTCCCCATTTAGTAATATGTTGGCTGTAGGCTTGTCATAAATAGCCTTTATTATATTGAGATATGTTCCTTCTATTCCCAGTCTCTGTAGGACTTTTATCATGAAGGGATGTTGGATTTTGTCAAATGCTTTCTCTGCATCTAATGAGATGATCATGTGATTTTTGTCCTTCAACCCGTTTATGTAATGTATTACATTTATAGATTTGCGTATGTTGAACCATCCCTGAATCTCTGGGATAAAGCCTACTTGGTCAGGGTGAATCATCTTTTTGATATACTCTTGAGAACACATTTCTTTGACAACATTAAAATCACTTTCCTTGTTGATGTTAATAAATGAAGGATCCAGAAGTGTTACAAGTATTTTGTTATCTTGTCCGAGATCTGAAATGTTAACCTTCACACTCACTGGATTACACTTCAAGATTAAACCAGTCTAGACTGAATATTGCTGTGGACATGAAGGGGCATGGGAACAGTTGTTCTTAGTTACCATGATCAGAAAATTTTTATTTATTCTGGGGCATTTGTTTTACAAACAATAAATGTCATCATTAATAAATGTGATAAAGTCCAAAATCATTAGCCATAGTTACAAAACATTACAAGTGCTTTTCATACCACTTAAATGTATATTTAAGAGAAATTGAGATAGCTGGGCGTGGTGGCACGTGCCTTTAATCCTTGCACTTGGGAGGCAGAGGTAGGAGATTGGATCACTGAACTACATAGTGAATTCCAAGACAGCCTGGGCTAGAGCGATACCCTACCTAAAAAAAAAAGAGAGAGAGAGATTAAATTGATAAATTAAAACATGAGTAACCAAATTATTTTTATTCAAGTCATAAACACTTAAATGCATATTTTATTTATTATATTTAAAATCTGTATTCATGTGTGCATGTACCCTTCTCCATAGCCATATAATTTATCATTTCTGACAGGTTGCCAACATCTCCATGCTTTTCATTTGCTCTTTCTGCCTTGACTTATAAAGAAATTCTGTTTCTTGTCCCACCCTCTGGTTCAGAGTTCCACGGATGCTGCTTACCTGGCGAGGCATGTTGGTTTGCGAGTGGGAGTCCCAAAGGAGACTGCAGCTCTCACCCTTAACCGGCTCTGTGGCTCTGGTTTCCAGTCCATTGTGAGTGGGTGTCAGGTATGAACAGCATTGGACTTCATCCTCTGTTAATACTCCCTGGAAGAAATGTTCGCTTCAGTAGAGCATATTAGCTTTTGATTTTACAGTGCCTTTTAGAAGCCAGTATAACTTTTCTTGAAAAATAGTCACAGGAAGAAAATAGTTTCTTAAAAGCACTAGCTTGTGAGTAGAACCTTCAAGTGGAGAGTAAGCTTATCACAAAAGGAAAAATGCTATATGATTCCACTTCTGTGAGGAGCCTAGAATACTCAAATCCACAGAGACAGAACAGACAGTGATGGTGTCCGAGGCCTGAGGGGGAGGGAGAAGAAGAGATCACTGTTAGGTATGGAACTTCATTTTGCAACATGAAGAGTTCTGGATATGAATGATAGTAATGGTGGTATTGCAATGTGAATATATTTAATGCTAGTGAACTGAGCACTTAAAATGGTAAGCTTTTTGTTATGCATATTTTGCCATGATTTTCTTTAAAAGCTATTTTTTTCAAAATATCTTTCAAGGCAGGGTCTCACTCTAGCCCAGGCTGACCTGGAATTCACTCTGTAGCCCCAGGCTGGCTTCAAACTCATTGTGATCCTCCCACCTCAGCTTTCCAAGTGCTGGGGATTCCTATTTGGTGGAGGTTGCAAGGAAACTGATTTCAAAAGATTATCAAAGGTTACCAAGTCATAGAGGCTGAATTTAAATCCAGGCCTGAAAAATTCATGTTCAAAGTAATTTCATGTACCAACCTAAAGACTGCAAAGCAAGACAGAGAGTTGAAAAATGTAAGAATATCCCAGGAAATGTCTTTATTTTTAAACAAAGGTACTGAATAATACTGTTGGTAGGAGTAGACCTAGTATGATCTCTTTAAAGGAGAGTCAGGCAAGGATTTTTGCTGTCTTGAGCACAGGGGAAGAGAATACAGTGATAACTGGTTGTATCTGTAAAATTCATTCTCATTACGAAGAAGAGACAGACACCAAGCAGGTGAATTCTGCCTGAGCTTCTGTACTTTAAGGACTAGTCCTGATTTCCTGACGCTCATTGTAAACATCAAGCTCTTGGAGGCTTCTTGTTTATACCTTTTCTGAGAGCTGTAGTCAAAAGAGCTGAAGAACGAAGTGATACAGTATTTATCAAAATTACCACAAATTTTATATTTCTGAATGCATATGCTGGGTGCAATAAAAAAGTTTTTGTTGTCTGTTCCTAAACAGGAAATTTGTGTGAAAGATGCTGAGGTTGTCTTGTGTGGAGGGACGGAAAGCATGAGCCAGGCTCCGTACTGTGTCAGAAACATACGATTTGGAACCAGACTTGGATTAGATCTCAAGGTTGGGACTATGAAATTTTTTAAGTTATTTTTTATGCTATCTATATGAGCAATTATAACTTAATTTTTGGAAGAGAGGAAACTAATATTGGAACCAATTTGCTAATAGAATACTGAAAAAACTTACAAATAATTTGAAATTTACAGGCTGTTTTAAAGCTCTTATTTTGACATTTAGGCCTACATAGTTGGAAGGAGAGGAGAAATAGATGAGTTAGGACATTCAGTAATTAAATCTTGGTTATGACTTACTGAAATTATGTCTGGGACAGAATATATTGAATAGATTTCTTCCTCATCCTTGAAACTAGTGTGTCTAAATACATATTATATTGTCCACATTGGTCAGACAACTGATCCATTTAGCTGTAGGAGAATGTACAAGAATGACAGTTGTAATGAATTAAAGTTCACTGTCCTTCCCGTAGAAAAGGGGATAATGGCACTTGTTAGCATCTCCTAATAGTGTGACTGTCCTACACTACTCACCCCATTTCTCACTTGGCCTCTTTGGAAACTAAAAAGAATGAGACTTAGACAGTATGAATATTTTAGACACTGAAAAATTCTTTGCAAAGATAGGATAGTGGCCCCTAAAGAGGACAAGGCAGCAAGTGGAACATAATTATCAGAGGTTCTGATAGGTGATAATTACCAGTCTTTTCTGTTATGTGAGGACCCTTTCTCGGGTTCTTTTCAGCCTAGAAATAACTGACAGCCTGCTGTACCTGTCACTGAAGGCATGAGATGAAAATCAGCATAAATGTGTCCTTCCCTTCAGCAGCTACAGGAAAACATTGCATAATAATTTAGCGCCAGGTCTCTTACCAAAGGATTTCACTTTTGATTGTAGGGTAACTTCCTGTGATCACCCCTTGCACAATTGGAACTGTTGTATTTTTTTTTTTTTTTTGGAGCTCCACATTGCAAAGGAAATGAAATACATTTTTATTGTGAGACAATGAATTTTAAAAGATCTCCCAGGAATCAAATATGAATAGTAATAATAAACTGACATTGTAATTTAAAGTCAAAGAAATTCTGACCTATTTCCAAGAGTAATGCATTCACACATCACCTTCTTAATGTCTTTCTGTAGCTAGAAGATATTCTGTGGTCGGGATTGACAGATCAGCATGTCAAACTCCCCATGGGAATGACTGCAGAGAACCTGGCTATGCAACATAACATCAGCAGGGAAGACTGTGACAAGTATGCCCTGCAGTCCCAGCAGAGGTGGAAAGCCGGTGAGTGTCTGCAGGGCAGTGTCTGCAGGAGAGATTTTGTCCCAAAGATTCCAGGGACCACGCAGCCATAAAACTCACTCCTTTGGTCTGGCAAGACGGCTCAGTTGGTGCAGTGCGTGACACACATCCTGGGGACCTGGCTCTGTGTCCCCAGCACCCGCATAGTATAGCATGCCACGTAGAGCAGCGCACACCTGTCGCCCAGCTCTGGGGAGGCAGACACAGGAGGAGCAGTGCTGGCTCGCCTAGCTGACTCAGCTGGGCTCAGGCTAAGACAGACAGTGATCGAGAAGACACCTGGTGTCAGTCTCTGGCCTCTGCTGGCATGCGTGCACACACCTGTGCACACACACACACACACACACACTCACACACATACACAAATTAAAACAGTACCTTTGAAAACCACATTTTTTGTTATTTCCTTCTATTTTTATTTTTTTTTATTTATTTATTTTATTTTTTTTTTTTTGGTTTTTCAAGGTAGGGTTTCACTGTAGCTCAGGCTGACCTGGAATTAACTATGTAGTCTCAGGGTGCCCTTGAACTCATGGTGACCCTCCTACCTCTGCCTCCTGAGTGCTGGGTTTAAAGGTGTGCACCACCATGCCCGGCTTATTTCGTTCATTTTTAAGTGGTCAGATAATTCTATTACTGCAAAAATTAGCTTGGGATTTCTCTTTTGCAATGAGTTAGTACTACTTTAAAAAGTGTCATTGGAGGCTGGAGAGATGACTTAGTGGTTAAACACTTGCCTGTGAAGCCTAAGGACCCTGGTTCGAGGCTCGATTCCCCAGGACCCACATAAGCCACACAGGTGGCTCATGCATCTGGAGTTCATTTGCAGTGGCTGGAGGCCCTGGCGCACCCATTCTCTATCTGCCTCTTTCTCTGTGTGTCTGTTTGTTGCTCTCAAATAAATATAAACAAAACAAAAAAAAATTAAAAAGATAAAACAATTTTTAAAAAGTGGCATTGGTAGTTGGCCCTATATGAACACTTGGATGTTGTCCTGTACTGGTTGAATTCTAAGCGCACAGTGAGGCATTTGATACATTCCATCAGTGGGAACTACATAAACATCTGTAAAGTGATATCAAAATTAAAGTATTTCTCCTCATTTGGCCCATTGCTGAAGCAGTAGATTACTGTAGAACATTCTAGTCCATGGAAGTTCAAGGTAGACAGGATGTTTTATATGTAGCTGTTCTTTCCCATGGGCCATGTGATAATCACAAAGAAGGTGATGTGTTTGGGAAAGACCACTGGGTATCTTTTTATGCCTCCTCTTGTTCCCATCTAAGAGTCATTGCACCTGATTCAGTTCACTAACCAAGATGCTCACCGTAGAGCCCTGTGACGCACACTGCTGCCTGTCCACACTGAGCCGCTGACAGCACGTGAGGCACCAGGAAGACAAGTTGGAGGAATTTGTTAGTCCTAGAAAAAGTTTTTTTTTTTTTTAATTAAACTGTTAAAAGCAAGTGGAGACTCTTATTTGAGGATGTTAAGTACTTAAAGTACTGAGGACAAAGCACGGGAGAAGGAAGAGGGCGCAGAGTTGACGCTGTGCCGCTCAGCTGTGCATCCTGGTCCTGGGTTTCTAGCAGGCTGACCTTGGTTCAGAAGGTGCCAGATTGGCAGTTGGGTTTCCACTTGGGCCATGTAAAAGTTACCTAATCTCAGTCACTTATTCACAGAGCACCTATGAAAATAGAAATAACATTTGCCCTTTTTACCCAATAGGGTTTTTATCAAACTGGATAAAGGCAGATAAGGGAAGTTGTTGCCAACTATACAGGGATATGAAAGTTAAAGTGGCATTTTTCTTGACTTGCACTGTTGCTAAAATGATAAGCTACTATCCATTCAAGTCCATGGAGGTTCAAAGTAGATATGATGTTACGCATATGATTGTATCGATCACAGCTCTTAAACTCTCTTCACGTTGTTTATCACTACATTCAAGTTTAGGCTTCTATTGTTTGGTGGCATAGACTACTGTGATAACTTTTTTAAAATTTTATTTATTTATTTATTTATTTATTTGAGAGAGACAGAGGCAGAGAGAGAGAATGGGTGCACCAGGGCCTCCATCCACTGCAAACGAACCCCAGGTGCATGTGCCGCCTTGTGCATCTGGCTTATGTGGGTCCTGGGGAATCGAGCCTCAAATGGAGGTCCTTAGGCTTCACAGGCAAGAGCTTAACTGCTAAGCCATCTCTCCAGCCCTACTTTGATAACTTTTAAATTACTTATCTCATCCCCCCCCAAAAAAAGTTAAAGCCATTTAGTACTGTTTCATGCAAACTCCCACTGATGTCTACCATTCCCCTTATAAGGATTACACAGCATTTAAAAAGTAATTTCAGCCGGGCATGGTAGCACATGCCTTTAAGCCCAGCACTCGGGAGGCCAAGGTAGGAGGATTTCTTTGAGTTTGAGGCTAGCCTGAGACTACATAGTGAATTCCAGATCAGCCTGGGTTACAGTGATACTCTACCTTGAAAGAAAAAAAAAAAGCAATTTAAAAAAGGTAAAAAACTAATGTGCATTGACTCAGGGCAGTGTGTTAAATTGTTGGCTGTTAATGCAAGTTGTGGAAAGCAAGCAGAAACGGCTCATACTGAAGATCCCTGTGAGCAGTGGGTGGATCAGAAGTTAAACTGAAGAATATGTTTGATTTTGTTTCTCGTTTCCCTTTTTGCATTTTTCTTTCTTTTGACAGTCTTTCTGCTATTTCAGCTAATGATGCTGGCTACTTTAATGAGGAAATGGCGCCCATTGAAGTGAAGACAAAGAAAGGAAAACAGATGATGCAAATGGACGAGCATGCACGGCCCCAAACAACCCTGGAGTCTTTGCAGAAGCTCCCCCCAGTGTTCAAGAAGGATGGCACTGTCACTGCAGGGAATGCTTCGGTGGGTGTCACAGCTCCCTCCTGACCTCCTCGGATGCGCTCCCTGCAAAATGACCCTAAGGTCGCTTCCAGAGCTCCCATGCTAGTCTTTCATAACTTAGCTCTACCCGGGAGGAGTCATAGTTTGTTATTGTAGGATTTTATAGTCAACCAATGTAGTTTAGCTAGGATCCTTGATAATCTGATTTCTGGGTTTTTTTTTTTTCAGAATGATGAAAGTAAATCTTCCTGGTTGATTATATTAGTCCTCATATCATGCTATTTTTCTTTTTCCTGTATACAGTTCATCTGGTTTCATGTTATAGCTACCAGCATCTAACTATAAGCTTTTCCTTGGCATTCGTTTCTGTTGTCCCTTGCCAAGGTTATATCCCATGCCTTCAACAATCCCCATAATGCAAAAGAGCTCCACAATTATTTTACTGGTATCCCAAATTATGCCAGCATGTCCCTCTTCCTAATTCCACTCCATTAGTAATTCAGCACCATGAGCTCTAACCCTGACCGGCTGGGTTCCTGTATCAGTACTTAATCTACTGCTGTTTTTAAGGGGGTGTCTGATGGTGCTGGAGCTGTGATCATAGCTAGTGAAGATGCTGTTAAAAAACATAACTTCACCCCACTGGCAAGAGTTGTGGGCTACTTTGCATCCGGATGTGATCCCACCATCATGGGTATTGGTAAGTTTATCATGACACCAACTCATGTAATATTTCTGGAGATCAGCTTAGTTTACATTCAGAGTCCTGAAAAAGTAGCCAGGTCAAGGTCACTCTGGAGAACATCCTTATGAAGAACTGTTGTAGACACACAGTAAGGAAACCAAGGCCAAGCAAACTCTCGGTGGGTCGTAGTCATGTGTTCCTGTCTATTGAGGTTTTCAAAAATAAACACACAAAATAACAGGGGTGCTGGGGATGTAGCTCGATGGTGGAGCCCTTGTCTAACATGTAAGGCCCAGGATTTGATCCCCGGCACCACCAAATAACAAAGAAAAAGAAAAAGAAAAAAAAAAGAAAGGGAGGGGGAGAAAAGAACAAGATGAAGGGAGGGGGAGAGAGGAAAGAAGGGAAGGGAATTAAAGGGCTTTGCTGGTTTTTTTTTTTTTCCTCCTGTTCCCTTTTCTGTTTTCCTTTTTATTTGATTGTATTTTTTACTGTAAGATAAACATGTTGTCTTGAGAAGTGAGAGTAATACTCCTCTGGTCCAGCTGAGGCTTACTTGCAAAGTGAAATCTAACTAGCTGTCCAGACGACAACATCCTCGCTGGAGGAAATGTGGAGCAGCTTAAGCACATACTGGACTGGTCAGTGGCCTGGGCCATCTTCCTGCCCCCAGCAGCCTTCTCTGTCCACCCCGTGGCCTCTCCCATCTGATGGTCCACTTGAAAAATATTCATTAGCAGTGGAACAAAGACTAGGTGGTATATTATATACACGATGCAACACCTACGAGGCAGGAGGACCACAGGATGCAGGCCAGCCTTGGCTAGACAATGTAACTTGGTCTCACAAAAACAAACACGTACATGCACACAACAAACCCTTGTAACAAAGACCCTTTGGCACATCTAGGAACTGCAGGTGATGCAAATTTTGCTGTTTCCTATCCTCTTCCAGTGGGGCAGCAAGAAGCCCATGAGGTGATTCACTCACACAGGAAAGACTGGTGCTCTGAGGCTGTGAGCCATCCTAACCATGGCCTCACGCCCAAGGAAAAATCTTTAAGAGTACTGATTCCAGATGCTTGACAAGACCAAAAAATTAGTTACATACTTAAACTTTTTTTTTTTTTTTTTGGTTTTTCGAGGTAGGGTCTCACTCTGGCTCAGGCTGACCTGGAATTCACTATGTAGTCTCAGGGTGGCCTCGAACTCTCGGAGATCCTCCTACCTCTGCCTCCCGAGTGCTGGGATTAAAGGCGTGCGCCACCACACCCGGCACTTAAACTTTTTTGACAAACTTATTTTGGTTTCAAGATGGGTGTCAGCATGGTTGTGAAAAGCCTTCCAATCCTATTCACATAATGCAAGAGTGTGGTGGGGAGCAGCTGTACTTGCTGCCATACTCTTCAGACGAGAACGATCTCTGGGTAGCATCCCTAGGGGAGAGAGCTGGCATGTGTATGCACTCAGTTCTCATTGTATGTGTCAAATTTATGTTTGTAAGAACTGTGGGGTATTCAGACATCTGCTAAAAATGATTTTAAAAAAATTTACTCAGCCGGGCGTGGTGGCACACGCCTTTAATCCCAGCACTCGGGAGGCAGAGGTAGGAGGATTGCCATGAGTTCAAGGCCACCCTGAGATGACAGAGTTAATTCCAGGTCAGCCTGGACCGGAGTGAGACCCTACCTCGAAAAACCAAAAAAAAAAAAAAAAAATTTACTCAAAAGCTTGTTAGAATTCAGCCACCTACTATTAGCAAGGCAAAGCTTTTGCCGTAGACATGGAAGATGGCTTGAAAAATGAGTCGTCTGTGTGTTGGAATGGCATTCATTATTTTCAGATCTACAAGACCCACATGCAACCCGCCTCCCAAGATCTGATTCCAGTAGGTCTGGAGTGGAGCCCAGGAGCATGTTTTGTTTTGTATTAAAGAACCTGCCTACTTGATGATCACCAGTTTCTCTGATTTCTAACAGTAGTTCTTTTAGAGTTGTTTTTCATTTTAATCTCGCCTAATAGGTTCTGATAGGTCAGCATTCGCTGGTGAACAAAGAAAATCTGGTTTTCTTACTTCACGTTCGGGGCTGGGATGCTGGTCCTAAGTCACAGTGAATGGCACTGTGAAAGCCAGAAATTTATCTGTCACTTGTAGTGTGTGGGATTAGCAGGGAGAACAGGGGCAGGCCTGGCAGCCCAGCTTGTAGGAACAGCGGTCCTTACAAGCTCTGCTGGTGGTTCTTACGTCAGTTCTGCAGGTTCCTTACATGTAGCCATCCTCAGCTCTGTAGAATAGCTGCTGACCAGGAAAAGCTGAGAGCTGAGGCTTGAGGAGAATGATTGGCTGTGGGGAAGTACACCATTCTAGAAAGACGCTGTTCTGCGCTGCTTGTGGGGAGTGCAGTGGTGGAGGATGGGGGATGAGACCTTGATCCTCTTCCAGCTCAGTGGAGCAGTTTTAACCTTATCTGTCTTCATTTGTAAAAGGGGCTCAAGGTGCTTGAAAAGATAAAGGTTAGCAACCAGTTCAAAGCATTTTTTATTTGACCCTTGAAGCCCAGGGAAGTGTGAAGAGCTCCAGGGCCTCAGCCACTAATTGAACTCCAGACACGTGCACCACCTCGTGTGACCTTGTGTGCTTGCATCACTTTGTGTGCATCTGGAGTCAAGCATGGGCCCTTAGGCTTCACAGGCAAAAGCTTTAACCACTGAGCCGTCTCTCCACCTCCCCCTCTTTTTTTGCAAGCAAGTGATAAGCCATGTCTAGCCCCAGCTTTTTTCCCCCCTAAAGAATACTGACCTTCCCGAGTCCCTTATAAATAAACATGAGTGGTCTGAGATAAGTACTTTTTCCCAGAGAAGCTTCACAGGGGTCAAGTTATTCTCCAACACATTGTGGCTTTTGTTTCTTTAAATAGTATTGGTGGAGGGGCTGGAGAGAGAGCTCAGCAGTTAAGGCACTTGCATGCAATCGAACCTGGGTTTGATTCTCCATACCCATGCAAATCTAGTTGCACAAAGTGGCACATGCATCTGAGGTTTATTTATAGTAGCTAGGGTCCCTGATGTGCCTATTCTTTCTATCTCTCTTCTCTCTCTGTTTGCAAATAAATAAATCAGGGGCTGGAGCGATGGTTTAGCGGTTAAGGTGCTTGCCTGCGAAGCCTAAGGACGCAGGTTTGATTCCCCAGCACCCACCTAAGCCAAATGCACATGATGGCACATGCATCTGGAGTTTGTTTGCAGTGGCTAGAAGCTCTGGCACACCCATTCTCTCACTTTCTCTGTCAAATAAAAATAGAAAGTATTTTTAAAATAAATGATTTTTATCTTTATTGACAGTTTTCATACATGCACATGATACATATTGATCAAAATCCCCTCCCAGTACTTTCTTTAGTCCCCCTCTCCCATCCCCTTTCCACTGAACACCTTCTTTCTAACTAGCCCATCTTCTTTAATGTTATTTTTTTTATTTTTTCTGCCTCCTTCTGTCATCTATAATCATGTGATATTGGGCCTAGAACAGCACTGTGATGTCACACAGCCACTCCATGTCCAGAAGACAGCATTCCAAACCACTCCTCCCATGCTTTGACTCTTGCATTCTTTCTGTCACCTCTTCTGCAGTGTTCGCTGAGCCTTGGAGGGTGTGATAGATATGTCTCAGTTCTGAGCATTCAACAATCACTTACTTTTAGCACTCTGGCAAGTTTTCGGTCTCCCCAGCAGTCACCACTACATGCTAAAAGCTTCTCTGACATAAAGTGAGGGCCTCAGTAATCTATATGCATAATCATAAATTCTTAGATCAACATGTCCATGTAGCCAAACAACAGTAGGCCCCCTATAGCCTATAATCTTCACAGCCATAGACTTCTGACCAGTTTTCAGTACCAGGCACGAGTTTCCTCCTGTGGAATGGGCCTCACGTCCAGAGAACAGTTGGTTACTCCCATGATAGACATGCCATTATTGCACAAGTGGATACATCTTGCCTGGCTGTCCATTGTGTAGCTCACAGGGTCCTCTGATGGTTAAGAGTGTTGTTGACTTTTCTACCCCATCACTGTGCAGAGCACTTTCCAGCACTATGGCAGCTTGCCAACGGAGCATATTGTGATGTATTACAAAGATTTTATGTTCACATGAGCACATGGAGTCAGACTTGCTGACGTTCCTAAAGACAGAAATATGTACAATGTCTTAATACTGTCAGTTTTGTATTATCACTGAAGGATACTGCACCCCACTTTTTGGGTATAAGCTTATAATCTCAGGTATTTTATCACAGTGGTAAAAACTAATAGGGCTGGAGAGATGGCTTAGCGATTAAGGCACTTGCCTACGAAACCTAAGAACCCAGGTTCAATTCCCTAGTACCCATGTAAGCCAGCTGCACAAAGGTGGCAGTGCATCCTGGAGTTCATTTGCAGTGGTTTAAACTGACTGATAATCCCCATGGCCACATGGTTAACTAATGCTTTACTGTTTACTACTCATTCCACTTTCATTCCTTGGATATACAAAGAGGATCATAGTTAGACTATATTAAATCAGTACTCATTCAGAACTGCTGCTTTAAACTAAAAAACATTAGCTGGATGGTCACACTAAATAAGCAGACTTGTCCAAGGAGTGTTTTAGCTAGGCAGCAAAGTCAAGTACCATTACACTTAAATTGCATCATGATTTTCTGGTAAAGATCCATTACCCATTTGTGTTACAGATATGGGACTACTTGAATCCTAAACAGACCATATATTTTTCTCTATAGACACTTAGTTCCATGCTCAAAGATTAAGCAGAGAAGGAAACAGGATAGTTCCAGCCAGGTGTTGTACCTTGTGGGGAAATATTTGCTAAAAAACTGTAAGAAAATCCAATCTGTAAATGTGGGAGTTTAGGTTTCCTTCGGAAGTGTCAGGTGGAGCTACAGGTCACATTTGCTCTGGACTGTCCGCTTTCTGTTGGGGTTAAGATGATTCCACGAAGTGCCCTGGGCCACCTTGCTGTGGTGTCTTGTGGAGATGCTGCTGCTATTTCTTGCCTTTTATCAAATGGCCTGAAGATTCGGGGTACATGTATAGTTTGCGATCCCAGGAGGACACTCAGCTACCTGGCCACTTGAGATCAAATTTTGATCTGTACTGACTGTAAATCCTACATCTGATGCCTTTGGCTGCTTGAAATCCTAAAACCAAGTAGACCACATCATGTACGACTCTCCTTCATGGTTGACCAGTCAGCTTTTCCCATTGGTCTCATTTTCTGGTTCTTTGTGGGCATGATTTTGTATATGCTGGCAAGGTAACAAGGTTTGTGGCTGCTAACTTTGTCCCATATCTTCCTCACTTGCAGTAAATGAGGAGTCATGTTGTTTTGTTTCATTTAATTTTATTTTGTTTGATACAGGTTGCCACTACATAGCACAGGCTCATCTTGAATTGATTGAGTTGGATAGTCCTGGCTGATCTCAAACTTACTGGGTAGCCCAGGCCAACCTAGAATTCATGATCCTGCTACCTCAGCCACCACCACACCTGGCTTCAAAGGAGAAGTTTGATATATAAATAGTAAGATGGCATACATTCCTATATAAGATCTTTGTTCCTCTGTAGGTCCTGTCCCTGCTATCAATGGGGCGTTGAAGAAAACTGGACTGAGTCTTAAGGACATGGATTTGGTAGAGGTTAGTGAACTGTTAGAACACACGTGGTTTGCCTTGGTATATGGTGGCTCTGTTTTCTTGAGTGCTGGCAACTTTTCCACATGAAGTCCATCAGTGTGGGCGTTGCCTTCATTGCATGCTTTGTGCTGCCTTGTTCCCCCTCCTGACTGAAATGTTTTGCTTTCTTTTTAGAAATTCAAGCATCCTGATTTCTCTTCCTAAAGTATAAGTTTCTGGAAATTTCATAGAGTTTTATGAAATGCTATTGTATATTAGACTGATAACATGCCTGCTAAAAAAACTGGTGGCCTTAATCCTACTTTAAAGGTTAAAGTGAAAAAAATAGGTAAAATAATTGACAATACATTAGCAGTATCTAATGCCAAGTCTAAAAGTTTCTTGTACATCCCCAAATTTAGCCTCTCCTCAAACATATTTGGATTCTCCACCATAATGGCAGATTGACTTAGGATGCACCTATCATAATATTTCTACTGAAAATTAAGTTTATTAGTAGAATGAGAGAGTGTGTGTGTGTGTGTGTTTTCTGGGGATTAATGCATACTAAGCAAATGCTCCACTGCTGACCTATACCACAGTCCCAAGAGTGACTTTTTTAAATGTTAATAGTAGAATAAAGATACCTTAACATTTAGCATAAGCAAAAGAAAGAACACAGCCATAGGCTACATAGCAAGACCCTGTCTCAATAATAATAATGATGGAGAAGAGACAAAGGAGAAAATACTGTAATGATGGACTATATACACATCACCTCAAGGAATATTTGCGAGTTTCTGGTGACTATGCCTATGCTACTTGGCATTGGGAAATAACTAATATGACAGAGGAAATGCCTACTTACATTAATAGAGGAGTAAGCACCTGTGTGGTTTCTCACGCCCAGGATCCAGAAAACAAAGGGTTTCTCCTTAAATTTCTTCTTCCTTCCTTAGCAGATTTCAGTTCAGAGCTTCAGTGGGGTACAACCAAATGTCTGACTTTACACTTAACTCTTAAAATACAGCCAAGCTGTTTGTAATCATTTATAGATGTATAAATACATAAACTGTATCATAAACTCAAGGACATTGCTGTGAGCACTGTTCCCCTGGGTTCAGAAGCCTACTTGAGAATGACTGTGTAAAACAAGAGTAGTATTGATCTAAGAGCAAATAGATGCCATCTTGGGAAGAGCACAAAAAATACAGTGGGAAAGTTCAGAACAAGTTCGAAAGTTGAGGCTACAGAGATGTCTCAGTTGGTAAAGTGCTATTGCAGAAGCTTAAGAACCTGAATTCAAATCTCTAGTACCCAGGTCAAAGCCAGGCATGTGCCTGTAATCCCAGGGCTGAGGAGAGAGGAACAGGAGGGTCCCTGGGGGTTGTTGGCTAGCTAATGAATCAGTGCGCCTTGAGTTGGGTGAGAGGTGCTGTTGCAAAAAAAAAAAAAAAAAAGTGGAGAATGATTGAGGAAGACATACTGTGTCAATTCTGGCCTCCACACACATGCGCACATTCAGAAAACAAATTGAAATTTGATGCCAGCTCTGTAAAAATTGCTTTTGTCAGAATCCGCTTTCTTTATACAATTCTAGCTAAGATGAAATGGAAGTACAGCGCAGTAAATGAAGCCAGGTAATTCTCATAGCCAGCCCTCGTGGTGATTTAATGACACCTTGCAGTGCCGCCACATCTCAGTGCAGTGCCATTCCCTGCAAGCCTTCGCTGTAAAGGTGCCTGTCGACTTCTTCTTGGAAGGATGGCTCTTAGGACTGCTCACAACAGCAGCCACTTAGAGTGCCTGCTGTATGTGTCAAGGCGTAACTTAGATGTTTACCACCTGTGATTTTACTTAACCTTGACAGAGTCCCTAAGCATGATAGTGTAAGTGAATTTTATTGTTGGGGAAATGTGGACATAAAGACAGTTTAAAGGACATGTGCAAGGTCACACATTAGTGAGTGCTTCAGCCTCTATTTGGATCATCAGTCTGGTCCTAAACCCCTGGGTTTTCTGAAGTATCTCTCTGCCTCTAGTATGTGTCTATACAAGTTTTGTTTTATTTATTTACTAGAGAGAGAGAAGCAGAGAGAGAGAGAGAGAGAGAGAGAGAGAGAGAGAGAGAGAGAGAATGGACATGCTAGGGCCACCAACCACTGCATATGAACTCTAGACACATGCACCACCTTCTGCATCTGACTTGTGTGGGTCCTGGGAATTGAACCAGGGTCCTTTGGTTTTTCAGGCAAGCACCTTAACCACTAAACTTTCTCTCCAGCCCTATACAAGTTTTGAGGATAGCTTTTTCATAAGGCATACATTTAGTTTTAAGTATTTAAAGTATCATTTAGTAAATATATCACCATTTTTTTAAAAGACGCATATTTTGCTATGTAGGTCAGATTTGCTTCAAACTTGTGATCCTCCTGCCTGAGCTCCTAAGTAACTAGGATTACAGATATGTACCACTGCACCTAGCTCTATACCCATTTTTATTTATTTCTTTGAATATTTTATTTACAGAGAGGGAGAATATAAAGGGGTACACCAGGGCCGCCCACCCCTGCAAACAAACTCCAGGTACATGTGCCACTTTGTGTACCTGACTCTGTGTGGGCACCGGGCAAACAAACCAAGGCCAGCTGACTGCAAACAAGCACGTTTAACCACTGAGCCATCTCCCCAGCCCCATATGTACCCATTTTCAAACCTAACATCTTTTGTAAAGGAAGATAGTTCTGTATAACCTTGAACATGGTTATGTTGATCACTATTAATGAAAACTTCCCTTCTCCAGCACAGTCTTTACATGAAATGATTGGAGATGAACTCACCTAACATTGTGTGCATAACTGGAAGAAATAGAATTATTGATGGGACTGGGCATTTTTGTTGAAAATTACCTTGCAAGGATTTTTATCAGTGTTAACATTTTTTCTCAGGTGAATGAAGCGTTTGCTCCCCAGTACCTGGCTGTTCAGAGGACCCTGGATCTTGACCCAAGTAAAACGAATGTGAACGGAGGAGCCATTGCTCTGGGTCACCCGTTGGGAGCCTCTGGATCAAGAATTACTGCACACCTGGCTCATGAACTCAGGTACTTGCTGGAAATTGCTACATTTCATTTGTGCTGTTTTTAGTGGAACTATGTGAATTTAGGTTAACTCAGGACAATCCATATTTGTTCTTCCCTGTATCCCCTGCCCTGGTTCTGACCAGGAACGAGTTATGTAGGCAGCACTTCACAGCTGGTCTTCCAAATGAGGTGTTCGTTTTATTCATGGTAGTGCACTCGGAACCCACGCTGTTCCCCTGTGTGCTCCGTGCGCTGGGCAGGTGCCCAGCATGTGTTCCCTGGGGAGCAGGCGCATCTGGCCTTCGCTGACACTGGCCGTGAGCAGATCCCGAGGCCCTGCTCCTCATGACACTGCAATGAAAACAGGCGTGTATTTAAGAAGCAAACAAAATACCAAGTAGGAACTGATCTAGATGCCATTGTTGAAGAGCAGTTTGGGTGAAAGCTAAGTTTTCCTCTAGCTATGTCTAGAGTGTTTGATGCTCTCTGGTTTTGATAGAAAATCTCCTCAGGCTCTGGGTATTTGGGGACATTTTACTCGATTTCTAGTAAAACTGCAACCAAACCAACTGTTTGAGGCTGAAACCAGTCCAGATAGGTTGAAGGAAGTAGGATTTGTGTCACTTAGGGTTCGCTGAGTGATTGACATGTGCAAAAATAACTCCCCAGGGTCACAGGTCAAGGCTGAGGAATGAGAACAGATTTACTTTCTGTGAAGGGTACATGAACACTTACTTGCTCTATATGGACAGACTGCATTAATTACATTCCTTCTAAAGCGTGAGACTCTGAAACCATGTTCATCAAAGGGGCTGGTGTTCCTGCCCCCCGTTTTCATTCCCCGTTTACCTCAGTGACCTCCTGTTTTCAATCTTTTCCCACAGCATACCTAATCTGATGATACATTTGTTCTCATTTCTTGAGCCCAAAATACACCCACCTTTGTCTTAGATTGCCTCACTCTTCTTATTCAGGGTTTTTAAAAAATATTTTATGTTTATTTATTTATTTGAGAGAGGGGAAAGGGGCAAAGAGAGAGAGAGAGAATGGGCACACCAGGGCATCTAGCCAGTGCAAAGGAACTCCAGACACATGCACCACCTTGTGCATCTGGTTTATGTGGGTCCTGGGGAGTCAAACCTGGGTCCTTTGGCTTTGCAGGCAAGAGCCTTAATCACTAAGCCTTGTCTCCAACCATGTGTTTGTTTTTGTTGTTTATTTTAAAAGGACAATTGGAGCTGGGGAGATGACTCAGCAGTTAAAGGTGCTTGCTTGCTTGGAAGCCTGATGGCCAGGGCTCAATTTCCCAACCTCGTTAAGGCCAGTGGCACAAAGTTAGCACACGCATCTGGAATTCATTTGCAGTGGTGGAAGGCCCTGGTCTGCCCATATTCATTCGAATTCTCTCTCCCAAGTTAATGATATGTTTTTGTTTTGTTTTTTGGTTTTTGGTTTTTTTGTTTGTTTGCTTGTTTCTTGAGGTAGAGTTTTGCTCTAGCCCAGACTGACCTGCAATTCACAATGTAGTCTCAGGATGGCCTGAAACTCAAGGTGATTCTCCTACCACTGCCTGGGATTAAAGGTGTGCACCACCACACCTGGCTCTAAATGATTGTATTGTATTATATTGTATTTATTTATTTATTTAAGAGAGAGAGAGAATGGGCACACCAGGACCTTCAGCCACTGCAAACAAACTCCAGAGGTGTGTGCCCCCTGGTGCACATATGTGACATTGTGTATTTGCATCACTGTGCATCTGGCTTACATGGGACCTGGAGATTCAGACATGTATTCTTAGGCTTCATAGGCAAGCACTTTAACTGCTAAGCCATCTCTCCAGCCCTTATAACTGATTTTTTAACAAGGATAATGTTAATGAACAAGTAACAGGGCTAGAGAGATGATGGCTCAGTGGGTAAATTTGAGCAAGCATGAGGACCTAAAAAGTAAAATAAAGAGTATTCTGCTTTTTGAATTCTTGCATGTGTTGAGCCCATAAACCAAAATTGAGAACTGGGGAAAGGGCAGGGAGATGTGCAGATGTGATGTGGACTATTAATTTAATTAGCCTAATTCTGCATAACTCAATGTATAAACGGGAGCCTTTGTTATCACGGGGAGTTCCTTATTAGAGTAAATCTGACCACTGTTTTCTTTCTTAGGCGTCAAGGTGGAAAGTACGCTGTGGGGTCTGCTTGCATCGGAGGTGGCCAAGGCATTGCCCTGATCATTCAGAACACAGCCTGAAGAGATGGGGAGCTCCCTGCCCCCCACCTTCCCTGGCCAGGCCACAGGCACACAGGTGACCGACCTTCAGAGTAGCTGGCCCACTGCCCATGGCCTGCCACTCAGGCAGTGATGGAAAGTGACCAGGCCCCGGTGAGGCAAGTGCGTTCGATTTTCTTCGCTGTGCCAGGCAAACATGATGTGTTCCCGAACTGAGTCCAGCTGTAACAGGTTAAAGAAGTGTTTTCCTTGCCAAACAGTCACCACTTGTGCCTTAAATAATGTGATGACAAGGAAATGGAATAAATGCTGCCTTCACTTCAACTAAGTTTTTCCTAATTTGTGGTTGTAAATACACAAAACATCTCATTTAAGCACTTTTAAGTGACGTGAAGAGTGTTCACACTGTGAAGTCGCCCCAGCCCACAGCTTAGAACCGAATCTCTGTCCCTGTGAAGAGCTCCTCACCTGCTCCTCCCTGTGGCCCCGGCATCCACCTGTCTACCTTGTCTCTGTGCTTCTCTGCTCTGGGTACTTCTTTCAAGTAAAACCAAATGGTATTTGTCTTTTAAAAAAATATTTTTATTTATTTATGGGGGGGGGGAGAAAATGGGCCTCCAGCTCTGGAAGCAGAGGTAGGAGAATTTCTGAGGTCAAGGCCAATCTGGGGTTACATAGTGAATTCCAAGTCTGCCTGGGGTAGAACAAGACTTTGCCACAAAAAGAAAAAGAAAATTCCTCCAGCTGAGCATCGTGTTACATACTTGCAGTGCCAGAACTTGGGGGCTGAAAGCAGGCGGCTCGGGAGATCACGGTCATGTGTAACTACAGAGTGGGTTGTAGGCCCGCTTGGGCTACAAATGACCCTGTCCAAAAGCACAGAATAAGTAAACTGCTCCATGTGATACCAAATTAAAGCAAGGAGCTGCTCTCACAACGTGCTTTCCATCTCCACAGCTTGTCACAGAAGCTCGCTCGCTCTCTCTCTCTCTCTGTCACAGAAGCTGTGTGTGTGTGTGTGTGTGTGTGTCCGTGTCCACGTGTGCCTTTGTGTTTTAAAAAAGAAAGGTCAGTGATCTAGAGGAGAGTCCAAAGGTGCTTCCTAGTGCTGAGGATCAGCAGAGAGTAGTGGGGTGATTATGAGTAACACCCTCTCAGCACTTAGTAAACAAGAACTGAGAGCGGAAACCAAGTGTATCACAGGTAGCCCACTGAAATCTGATAGCGGAGGCAGGAGGCCAGTTAGGATGCTCCTGCCGTAACGCAGGCCAGGAGACAGTGCTGACTCAGATCTGGAGCTGTACAGGGGCTGGGGTCAGGTTCTAGAAATACTTTGAGATAGAGCCTCGGTGGTTCCTGTTGACTGAGTTGGCTTGATTCAGCAGAGAAAAGTCCAGGCCAACTCCTAGGATGCTTCTCTAAGCAACTGCTGAGCTAGAGCAAGCTGCAGGAGGAGTGAGTGTGGAGGGAGACATTCAGGTGCAGTTGAACAGGCGCTGGAGTGAAGGACACTGGGGCTTGGGAAAGAGTTAGATGAGAGACTCTTCAACCTGTAAGTAGGGCTTGATCAGAAAGACTGGCCTGCATCCTAGATGGACCCCCAACAAGGAATGTAGCTCAGTTTTTCCTTCCAGGAACGTTCCTATATGTTCCTCCTAAGTTATTTATTTGTGTGGAGAGATCAGAGGAGCTGTTTCTTCATGGGGCCTCTTGTCACCACAAATGAGTCTGTCCTGTGAGTGGCTTTACAGAGGTGCTGGAGCACGTGGCTGTAACTGGTGACTCATCTCTGCAGCCCCTAGGTGTTCATTTTCATGACTTAAAGAAAAATATAAGCCAGGTGTGGTGGCGCACACCTTTAATCCAAGCACTTGGGAGGCAGAGGTAGCAGGATCACCATGAGTTCGAGGCCACCCTGAGACTACATAGTGAATTCTAAGTCAGCCTGGGCTAGAGAGAGACCCTACTTCGAAACACCAAATATATATATGTAAGGACAAGAATAAGACTTCTTGCCAGGCATAGTGGTGCACCCCTTTAATCCTAGCACTCAGGAGTCTGAGGTAGGAGGATGGATCATTATGAGGTTGTGAGTTTGAGACCAGCCTAAAACTAATTCCAGGTCAGCCTGGGCTAGAACAAGACCCTACCTCAAGGGGAAAAAAAAAAAAAACCTTCCTGAAGCCCCTATCTATCTATATTGCTCTCAGTGTGTAGAGTGGAGGTGACCACTTTGCTATTTTATATAAGTGAAAATTCCTTTATCTTTTATAGATTACCAAGTTGTAAGTGAGAAATCATTCTTTGAAGTAAATGGCAATTCTTTCCCTTTCTTTCCATCCTATCTTGTTTTTTTAATGTAAGTTCTGGCTTTTTCAGAAACTCAGTGACAGTGAAGTCACTTGGATCAGCAGTAAGCAGAGGGCCACCTCCTCCCCTAGGTGGCGCTCCAGGCTTCTGCTCCTGGTCCCTCTCAGCTGCTGCTCTAGGAGGCACCTCTCAACAAAGGTCCTTCTCTGGTCTTAGGCATCAAGGAAGGAAGAGAGGAGCCAGTAGAAAGAACATTCAGGGAAACAGGAACACACGTCCTACCTCCAGGCCAGCACCTCGGTGTCCCTTTGTTTTCCCCAAGTGACGATGAGCAGAGGCAAAGCCCCCAGAGCTGGTGTGAGAGAACCTTTGAGTTCTGAGAACACTGGGCTAGAGACGCAGCTTAGTGACAAAGCACTAGCCTAGCATGCTAAAGGCCCTGGGTTCAGTCTCAAATACGGATTCTGAGAAAACCATAGGCCCTCGCTGAGGCTCAGAGCCACTGAGCACCAGCATCAGGGAGATCAACCCCTGCCCCTGTCCCTACCAGGTACGAGCACAGGCGTCCACAGCAGCAGAGAAGCTGGGCCAACAGCCCTGGCACCTCTGCCCTCGTGGACCTCAATCTCCTCTCCCTCATGCTGGCCTTCATATTTACTGTAGGGGCCACAGCTGCCCCTGGCTTCCTCCTGCCAACAGTCAGGTGCAGGGCACAGCTCTTCTGCCCCTGAGGGACATGGGGAGCAGCTAGATCACACCGACAGAATATAGGCGAGTGAGGGTGGACACAGGTCCTGTGCCTGCCCCTGTTAACTACCTGACCCCAGGGGTGGAAACCGTGCCATCGACTCCATTCACTTACCTAGTACCTGTTGTCTGAATGCCTCAGTGAAGGAACAAGCATGTGAAACCTGGAAGACTTCCCCGGAATGCGGCCAGTGTGGAAGACAAGTCGTGACCTGTCTGTTCTGCAGCATGTCTCCTCATAATGCTGCCATACTCCACTCAGAGCAAAGTCATGAGGTGGGACACTCCAGGTCAAGCTTTGCCCCAACCATGCATAGACAGCATGCAGACACGTTCTGGGAGCCTGACAGTGTTAGAGAAGCACGGGCCTCTAGCAGGAGTAAAGCAAGGGCGTGGGCTGGAGAGAGGGCGTGGCGGTTAATTCTAAGGACCCAGGTCTGATCCCCCAGTACCCACATAAGCCAAATGCACAAGGTGGCACATGCATCTGGAGTTCGTTTGCAGTGGCTAGAGGCCCTGGCATGTCCATTCTCTATCTGCCTCTTCCCCCCCCCACCTCTTTCTCAAATAAATAAAATATTTAAAAATATTAAGAGAAGTGCTTACTGGGAAGTTTGATAAGCATAGTATATACATTTAGCCAGACAGCAGCAGGTGTTACACCCCTAGGGGTCATGACCATCCCTGTTTTAGGTTTTTGCTGGGTTCCTTCCCGGTCAGGTAGTGCCGAGGGAGGGATCAGGCCTGCTGGTTCCTCCCTAGGGGTTGAGGGGAGCATCGGACAACTCAGAAACCTCTCCTGGCCACCGGAGAAAAACCACACTGAGTCGGGAGTCTTTTCGATGCAGAAACTCGCAGAAACAACTCGCTTTATTACTCTGAGCAGTTGCCTACAGAAGTTCCACTAGGCCTCACGCCTGGGCCTTTCAGAGCCCAACAGGTTTTCAGTATCAGGGATGTGTTTCCTCCCATGGAGCAGGCCAATTAGAGGGCAGTTGGTTTCCACCATGAAAGACGTGCCACTATTGCACCTGTTGGTTCATTTGGCCTGGCTGGCCAAATATAAGGCTTGCAGTGTCCATTTTTGAGTATCTTCACTGGTGATTTCTCTCTCCCATTGAACTGCATGCAGTGTGGCTTTTCCCAGCTTTCTGTCAGCTGGTCTACATGGAGGAGGTTATCAGCTCAGTTCCAGCAGGACTTCTCAGTGGCCTTGCAGCCCAAGTGTGAGGAGTCTTCAGCAATAGGGTCTTACCATCTATTCCTGGTGGGAAACAAAAGAGAGACTGATTGAGACGGGGAGGAGATATGATGGGGAGTAGAGTTTCAAAGGGGAAAGTGGAGAGAGGGAGGGGATTACCACAGGATATTGTTTACAGTTATGGAAGTTGCCATTAAATAAATATAAAATTTAAAAAATATTTTTTAAAGTCATGGACTTGTGCTTCAAACATGAATTTCCTGGATCTAATCAGCAAGGGAGCATGCTGATCCTAACAACGAGCTCTGCTGGCTACACACATCACCACCTCAGACATTGCCAAGTTGCAAAGTCAAAACAGTTCCCCAGGAACTGAAGCTGGCAGTGCAGACAAAGATGGAACTCAAGCCACACTGGCCTGAGGTGCGTGCCTAGTCTGGCCACATGCCTAGTGCACGGTCCCTCATCAGACTGAGCCTCAGGTGTGCATGTTCCGGGGAGAACAAGCAGTACCCCAGCCTCGCCATCTCTGGATCACTCACTGGGTCCTTTCCCAGGCTGCTTTCTGGCCCCCACATGTCGCTCAGAGGCCCCAGTCCATGCAGCTCTGCTTGGCCCTCAGAGGAGACCACCTCCCAGCAGGAAGAACCCCTCTACCACAGGCTTCTGCCCGGGTGGCATGGATGTGAGCTCCACCAGGGCCTGGGCCCACCAGGCTGCTGTTACTCTTGCCTGGATAAGTGGAGAAAATGGGCCTCCGTCAAGGTGAGCATCTATAATCCTAGCTCTCAGGAGTCTGAGCTAGAAGACTGGTGAATTCAAGGCCAGCCTGGGCTACATAGCAAGGCCCCCATCTCTAAATAATAGTCAAAATATAATATGAGGGCTGGAGAGATGGCTTAGCGGTTAAGCGCTTGCCTGTGAAGCCTAAGGACCCTGGTTTGAAGCTCAATTCCCCAGGACCCACGTAAGCCAGATGCACAAGGGGGCGCACGCAACTGGAGTTTGTTTGCAGTGGCTGGAGGCCCTGGCACACCCATTCTCTCCCTCTCTCTGCATCTCTCTCTCTCTCTCTGTCTCTGTCTCTTTCTGTCTCTGTCACTCTCAAATAAATAAATAAATCATTAAAAATATATATACATAATATGAAAGCTCCGTGTTTAGCCCAGTTGAACATTCTAAGTCAGCTGTAGAGCCAATAGAAGGAAGTCATCTTAAATGGGCAAAAAGCAAACAAAGCATGGGGAATGAATCATCTCTTTTGTTAAGTTTTTGTCTTTATTTGTGTGTGCCGGTGTGCACATGCCCATGGAGGCCAGACTTAAGTCTCTCCTCAACCACGCTTCACATTATTGTTTGGCACAGGGTCTCTTAATGAACCCAGAGTTCACCAATGTGGCTAGACAAGCTAGTCAGTGAGTCCTGGAGAGCCCCTGCCTCTACCTCCCCAAAGCTGATACTGCACGCACACACCACTGCACTTGAACTCAGGTCCTCCTGCGTGCACAGCCATCACTTTACTGACTGAGCCATCTACCCAGCCTTTTTTTTTAATTTATTTTTGAGACAGAGTCTCATATGGCCCAGGCTGACCTCAAACTTGCTATGTAGCCAAGGATAGCCATGAGCTCTTCCACCCCCTGAGTACTGTAGGCATGCACTACTGTGCCTGGTAGGTAAAACTGTTCTTAGGATCAGAAATGTTTGTACTTTTCTCAGAACAGGAAGTGTTATAAGCTATACTTCACTCGTGGTTAAAGTGCTTGCCCGTAAAGCCTAGTGACCGGAGTTCAATTCCCCAGTACCCACATAAAACAAGATGTAGGAAGTGGTACATGCATATGGAGTTTGCTTGCAGTGGCTAGAGGCTCTTACACACCTGTATTCATTTATCCATTCATTTTCTCTTTCCTTGAAAAAATATATATTTTTTTGTTTTTAAGGTAGGGTCTCTCTCTTGCCCAGGCTGACCTGGAATTCACTATGTACTCTGAGGATGTCCTCGAACTCACGGTGATCCTCCTACCTCTGCCTCCCGAGTTGCTTGGATTAAAGGCATGCACCACCACGTCCAGCTTGAAAATAAGTATTTTTTAACTTGAAAGAAAAGAGGTGGTTTGAGGAAATTTTTTTTTTTTTTTTTTTTTTTTTTGCTCTCAAGCATGGCATTTTAATTAGTTCTGGGCTTAGGCTGAGCAGCGTGTCCTGCTCAGCTGCTTTGAGGAAATTTTTTGAAATGATATATGTAGATGGATGTATTTACCATCTTGATTACGATGGTTTCAGGGAAATTTGCTTATGTCGGGTATCATCAAAGTGTTCACATATCTTACTAAAGTTGACAGTTAAAGTGTCCCTAGTTGCCCAAAAGAAGTGACTGCAGCCCTCTCTAACAGAGCTTGATTTCCTTTGAGTGAAATGGTCCCAATTTCAGAGACGTTAAAAGGAGTACCAAGGACTGGGGAGATAGCTCAGTCGGCAAAGTGCTTGCCTTGAAGCCTGAGGACCTGAGTTCAACCCTCAACGCCTGTGTAAAGTGCTGGGCTTGTCGGCCGGCTCCTGCACTCCCAGTGCTGGGGAAGCAAAGCCAAGAGAGCCCGGATGCTCGCTGTGTAGCCAGTGCAGCCTAGCTGGTGAGCTGCAGACCAGTGAGAGACTTGGCGTCAAGAAGAGGCAGACAGCATCCCTGAGGGTAACACTCAAACACTCTTGCGTGTGGACACGTGTGCACTCTCTTGTGTACACATGCCTCCCCTCATTTGTGGACACACACGCACATCGGAAGGCCTGCCATGGTGACATTCACCACTGATCTCACCCGGGAGGCTGAGGCAGGATGATCAAGACTTCTAGGAAAGTCTGGGCTCCTGTAGTACTTTTCTTGTCACTATAGCAAAAACAAAAAAACCACCTAATAGCAACTTAAGGGAGAAGTTTATTTTGTCTTCTTGTCTCGGGATAACTGAGCAGCAGGAGCGTGTGGGAGGAGCCTTCTCACCCTGCGGCTAGACTGGGAAGGAGGGAGCAGGACCAGACGCTGGGCTGGGCAATAACCCTCCAAGACCCAGTGGCCTATGTCTGTGAGCCTCATGTCCCAAATACACCATCGCCTCCCCCAATACTGCTACCAGCTGTATTTAAAGACATGAGCCTGCAGGGGATATTTTACCTTCATGCCATAACATCTACAAAGCAAGTTCAAAGCCAGCCTAGATTGCATAGTGAGGCCCTGTCTGAAAATAAGTCAATAAGTAAATAAATACAAGCAAAAAGAGTGTGAGAGAATGAATGCACTATGGTCTTGTGAAGCATTGGAGCACAGTGAAATGAGCTCGATGCGGTTTCTGTCCTGGTTACTAGGGAGGCTGGAGCAGGAGGATAGATTACTAGAGCCTGAGATTTCTCTGCCAGCTGGGCAACACCGAGAGGCCTCTGTCTAAAAGAAGGAAAAGCAAAAAAGGCAATGAAGAGCTAAGGATATAGCTCAGTGGTAGAGTACTCGCCTTCCGTACACAAGGTCCTAGGTTTCACCCCCAGCGTTGTAATGAAGGAAAGAAAGAGGCAATGAAATGTGCTGAAGGTCAAAATGGCTTAAGTGTGCCTGCTTATGGCGACATAGAAGACCTAGGGTTCACTGGGCCCCCAGAGTCCTGACCATAGGATAGGCAGCAGACCCAGGGTAGAAAGGAGCTCTGACAGGCAATTATGTCTTTCATGAATCTAGACACACACAAAAAAATACTTTTTGTTTAATTTCTACCCAGAGGCCAGCAGCAGTGAGAAAGAGCACAGCAAAGGGTGTAAGGAAAGGTACTTCTTTCCCAGACGTGACCTCAGGGCAGAGCAGGCAGAAGTCAACTGCCTAGGGGTGTGTGCCATGTGATGGGGACACATGTCAAATCCTCAGGTGCACCCACAGTACTGCCAAAGGCCATGAGCACCCCTGCCCTGGACGCCCTCTGGGAAAAGCTTGCCACAGTAACAGATGACACGCAGGTGGCCGTCAACTGCTATATGAGTCAGAGAATGGAGGTCAGGTCAAAAACAGAAACGTGATGAGAGGCTGAAGGGCAGCGGAGCAGACAGTGTGTGGAGTAGGGGCAGAGGCTGGCTTCCAGCAAGCGATCTCTCCCCACCCCCTCCCATACATCCTGGCCCTTCACCTGGGCCTTCCTGTGCTGTCCCAGAAAGACACCTGGCTCAGAGTCCCCTGGGGGAGGAGCAGGGTCCACAGGACACAGGAACCCCCAGCCTGGGGCCTGCAGAAGCCTCATTTGTCCTGCATGAGATGAAGGTTTTGAGTGATGGCAGTGGTCCAGGCCTGAGCCTCCTTTTTGCTGTTATTCAGAGCTCTGGGTGACATCAGGGAAGGGACCAAGTTTGGAGGGCACCCATTGCCTGCTGATGCTTCTAGGTTCTTGCGCCTTAGTGAAGGAGACTCAAGAGAAAGCTAGCTTCTTCAGGCAGTTTCAGTTAGGGAGAAGAGCCCACAGAGAGAACCAGAAGGTTCCACTCCACCTTGGTAGGAATGGAATTCATAGCTGGTCCAGATTCACCCACAGCAGCTGCAGCGCCCCCTGCTGCCCACAGCCTAGCACGCTGTCACACTGTCTAGATGGGCTGGACTTTGGAATCTGCCCCTGACTCTACAAACCAATCAGGTCTTCCCCCTACATGCCTTAACCTGACAAAAGAACACGTCTTCACTCACTATGAAGGCTTGTCTAAGCTGCTTTTTCTCTCTCTGTGATCTCCGCCTGGACACACATCACTCTGGCTTCTCCCCGGGCCCCAAGCCTAGCTGGGTATCAGGGAGAGCAGAGCATTGTTTCTTGACTCGGTAGTTTGTCTGCTTGCCTCTGTTTATTCTCTGGGGTAACTTCTCACCTTAATTACGTGTATGACTTTCCTTTGATCTGAATCTACCACGTGTGTATTTCCTTTACACTCTAGATCTACCATGTGGGTGTTTCCTCTAAACTCTGTGTAACTTCTCTTATGTCAACTTGGGGTAGCCATGGGTGTAACTCTTTACTACCCATTTCTCCCTGCTGGGCACTCACTTTCTCTCCTATTCTGATCACCACTTTCTCTTAACTTCCTTCCATGGGGAGGCCCTGGGCAGATGCCGTGTGTGCTCCTTCTAAATCTCCCTGCATAAGCTGCCAGGTTCTATCTTCCGCAGGCTAGTGGCTCTGCGTCCGCCTCTTCCCAGACCCCCATTTCTCTCAAATGACCCTCATGAACTGGGCTGCGCCTCCCGCCAGTGTGTGCCTCCTGTCTTCCACATGTGTGTGACTGTGCCCCAGACTTTCCCTAGATCCCAATTTCCCTTAAATAAACCCCACAATGTGTGATTTTTCCCTAAATGAACTCAGTAATCCATAGTTTATCCTTCTTGGATCCATTTTTGTCAATTCTTTGTAGGACAAGAACTCAATATCAGGGTTCATATGTTTGGAAAGCCCTCCGGAAGCCCAAAATTCTGCATCACCAGGACAAAGAATTGTACCAGAGACAAATAGTAAGGTAATAGGAGTATAGACAGTTTATGAAGAAAGAGACAGGAAGTGGGTGTGGTGGCTCATGCCTTCAATCTCAGCACTTAAATGCTGAAGGAGCAGGATTGCCCTAAATTCAAGGTCAGCCTGTGCTGCAGAATGAGACCCTGAGAAAGAAAGAAAGAAGAAAGAAAGAAAGAAAGAAAGAAAGAAAGAAAGAAAGAAAGAAAGAAAGAAGAGAGAGAGAGAGAGAGAGAAAGAAAGAAAGAAAGAGAGAGAGAAAGAGAAAGAAAGAAAGAAAGAAAGAAAAAGAAAGGAAGGAAAGAAAGGGAGAGAAAGAGAAAGAAAGGGAGGAAGGAAGGACTAAAGAGATGGCTTAATGATTAAGACACTTACCTACAAAGCCAAAGGACCCAGGTTTGATTCCCCAGGACCCATATAAGCCAGATGCACAAGAGGGCACACATATCTGGAGTTTGCTTGCAGTGGCTGGAGGCTCTGGCATGCCCATTCTCTCTCTCTGCCTATTTCTCTCTCTCAAATAAATAAATTAAATAATTCTTAAAAGACAGCTTGTTTGGAGGTTCTAGCAGGGGGCACAGCTACTCATATACCCTTGACTGAAGACCAGTCCTCCTCTAAGAGTGAGGTAACCCAGGCCCAGAATGCCAAACGTTGCATGTTTTCTCTCATATGTGGATCCTAGCTACACATGATTGGACTTCAGTGTGAGTAGGAAGAAAACTCAGTAGCAGAGGCCAGTAAGCTAGAAAGGAGATATAAAGGGAACAGAAAGGGAGAAGGGGACTTGATAGGATGGTATTGTATATATGTAAGTAGAAGAACAGATTAATGGGGGTGAAAAGGCCTAAGTAAGGTCAGGGGAAGACACTGAGTAAAGGAAATCCAAGAGGATATAAATAAATCATATGGAAACCTGTGTTTTTGGACAATGGAACACTTAGGAGCCATAGATTGTTACTGGAAAAATTCAGTGCCAGGGATGCGACACCTTCCAGTGAGTTGTTGGCCAGGGAGGTCCCTAATGCCCCCAAAGCATTACAGGCCCTTGGTTTCCCACCAAGAATAGATGGTAAGACCCTATTGCTAAAGACTCCACATACTTCAGCTGCAAAGCCACTGAGAAATCCTGCTGGAACTGAGCAGAAAACCTCCTCCATGTAGACCAGCTGACAGAAAGCTGGAGAAAGCCACACTGCATGCAGTTCAGTGGGAGGGAGAGAAATCACCAGTGAAGATACTCAACAGTGGACACAGCAAGCCTTATATTTGGCCAGCCAGGCCAAAAGAGCCAACAGGTGCAATAGTGGCACATCTGTTATGGGGGAAACCAACTACCCTCTAATTTGACTGGAGGCCTGCTCCATGGGAGGGAATACATCCTTGATACTGAAAACTTAAAACAGAGGTAGTCATGAGCCCTAGGGCTGTAATGTCTGCTGCTGTCTGGCTAAATGTATATAGTATGCTCACCAACTGCCCAGTAAGCACTTCTCTTAATGTTCATACCCATACATTAATGCTACTCTCACTTTTGGTTAGAGAAGCTTCACTTTTCAGATGGTAGTGACCTTGGGATGACTCAGAGGCATCATGGTGCTGAGAAGTGACAGAGGAGTGCTGAGCACTGCAATATCTCTATCACACCTTCCAAGGCTCAGGGTTCATTGCAGAAGAGATGGCAGAAAGAATATAAGAGCCAAAGGAAGGGTAGGGCTCCTTACAACATATTCCTTCAGACACAAAATGGTCTGGATATATATGACCTCACAGTGCCTGACACTACCTACATAAGACCATCATAATAAGAGGAAAAGATCATGACATCAAAGTAAAAGAGAGACTGATTGAGAGGGGGCGGGGATATGATGGAGAGTGGAGTTTCAAAGGGGAAAGTGGGTGGGGGTAATTACCACGGGATATTGTTTACAATCATGGAAGTTGTTAATAAAAAATAAATTAATTTTTTAAAAAAGAAAGAAAGAGGAAGAAAGGGAGAGAGGGAGAGAGGGAGGGAGAAAGGGACAGAGGGAAAGAGGGAAGAAGGGAGAATGGGAATGGTCTGGTGAGCTGGAAAAGACACCCAAAAAGTGCTGGGCCATAAGCCTCATGGACCCTTATAGGTCATTTACATAGTACCCACCTCTCTTGCTTTTGCATTTCCTGTGTGCTCTTTTGTTACATGTAGCTAGCATTGGGAAGGTTTCCAGTCTTCTTGTTGCCATCACCCCCTTGTATATGGTGATTTTGCTGTAACCCTCTCACGTCCCTAGTTCCAGACACACAGGCACAGGCAGGAGCAGGTGGAGATTAGCTGCTAGGCTCAGGCCCCAACTCCCATGAGAAACCTGAACTTTCCTCCACCCTCTTCCAGGCTCTCCCACCTGGGTGGGTGGAGGGCGGCAGCAGATGGTGGCCGGGGTGGTGGCCAGGGCGCAGAGCCGCTCCGCACGTGGCCTCCCCGTTTTGCTGCACCACAGGGGTTTCAGGCATCATGGCTGCCACTTCCGTCCGTCTGTCGGGGGCTCCTTCTTCCTGCCTCCTCAGCTCCCGGGGCTTCTTGGTATTTCACTGGAGCTGCTTCCAGCAGCAAAGCAGCAGAACTGGGAATAAGATCCATTGAGTGCCTCCTGAGGCCTAGAGCCTGAAGGGCCTTAGCCAGGTTCTTGTCTACAGCCTCAGTTTACCCATGAGTGGCCCCTCCCTTCACCCACACACTGAAGCTTCCACTGAGATGTAACTGCACAGGAGGGAGTCACATGCTGGCTCCTATCTCTGAACCTAGAATGGGTGGAGGGCAGGAGGCCCTGATGATACCAGCTGCGCCAGCCGCTTCCAGGCTTTTGGAGTGCTGCCTGGCCTCCCCCTCGGGTGGGATCCTTTCCTACTTCCTGATTCTGTCCTTTTGGACTTCCACATTACTGACTCAAGCACCATCTCTCAGCACTCATCCCCCAGCATCCTGTTGTCCAGGCACCAATGCTGCCACACTTTTCCTTGCCCTGGGTGATGAGGATCTGTGGAGGCTCTGATACCCTCCGTCCAAAGGCTGTCCCTAGCAGTAGAGTTCTGGGTACTCAGATGGAAATGTTTCGGTCAACAGAGCCTCTGGCCCCTACAGACCTGCCTCAGCCCAGAGAGGCTCTGGCTGCCAGATCTCATAGAATCAACCCTCTTACTGCTCTCCTTCTCCATGGGCCACTAGGCCATAAGATGGCAGGTGTGTGTGTGTGTGTGTGTGTGTGTGTGTGTGTGTGTGTTCTCATAAATATGCACACTCACACTTGTGCACACATATACAGAGTCTCGCTGGTGGGTTTCATCTTGTTAAGAGACCGTGATACACAGATGACCTGACTCAGACAGACAAGGTCAAGCCAGGGCAGCTGGAAGTTTTGGGCAAGGCCTGGCCCTGCACTTGTTTGCCAGCTACACTGTGCACTCATTTCTAGGCTGGCACCTTCCTCTGTACATGGAAGGGACTTCATACTCACAGAGCTTGTTCATGGTGAAAACAGGATTTGAACAGGCAGCCTGGCTGACTCCAAGCTTCTACTGTCCCCAGGCCATGGACCTGACACTTGAAGCCTTCCTCATCCTCAGCCTGTCCTTGACAGACTACCTCTTAGTATCTCTCAAACCTTCCCTGCTGCCCCAGGAGACTTCCTCTGGCCAGAACCACTACATATTTGGTGAATCCTGCCTGTTTCAGCTCCAAGTCTCTGGCTAGACTAAGCTTCCCACCACTGGAGCCAGCACTCACTGAGACAGAATGCCTGGAGTCTGTAGCTCAAGGCTGACTAAGCAAGCTGTGCTATCACAGTGAAGCCCTGCCTGGGTCTGGGTCCCATGCTCCTTCAATGGATACCTCGACAGACACCTGGAAGCTGAAATTCAGGCTGAAATGAGGCCTGAGGTTGCCTGGTGAAGAGACTTTGGGAATATCAAGTTAAAGGGATGCAGGCTACTCAGGGTTTTGAGAAGGCTAAATGCCCCTGGTCCTCTGTAACAGGATGAGATAGTATATAAATGTAGCAGCTTCCCAAAGGGAGGCAACCTGGGGAGAGACTCTTTGTTATTGAGTGTCTCAAGGGAACTGTTATGCTTTGGATGTGAAATGTTATCTCCACAAGCTCATGAGTTGGAACACTTGATCCCCAGCTGGTGACACTGTTTGGAAGGTTGTGGAACCTTTGGGACATGTGATCTAGCTAGTAGAAGTGGGTCACTGGGGGCAGATCTTAAAGGTGATATCTAGTGCTGGTTCTAGCCAGGCCTGAGCTCTCTGCTTCCTGGTCAGCCAAGGTATGAACAAGCCTCAGGTTCCTGCCACAAAGGACCAAGCTGTACTGGCTCCCATGCCTTCCCAGCCATGATACACTATAACCTCTAAATCGTGAGCCAAAACCAACCTTTCCTCCCATAAGTGGTTTATGTCAGGTATTTTGTTCTGGTGGTAAGAAAAGTCACTTGTACAGGATCCCACTTTTAGAAACACTGCAAGAGCTCAAGTACCCATGTAGTTCACCTCAGCCAAACATAGTTCCTGTCAATCATTGCCCATGTGTAGTTCCAGAATGAGGTAGTACTGGAAGGAGGTAGTGCAAGGGTGGCTCAATCCCCCTGAGTCTTTGTGGTCTCTGAATCTCAGGCTCAGGTCTGCTCAAACAAATCCCCAGCACCTTCTCCCTTGGATAATCAAGAAGTTAAGGAGGCTGGAGAGATGGCTTGCCTGCTAAGCCAGGTTTGATTCACCAGTACCCACATAAGCCAGATGCACATGGTGTACCATGCATTTGGAGTTCATTTACAGTGGCTAGAGGCCCTGGTGTGCCCATTCTCTCTCTGTTTGTCTATCTGCTTCTTTCTCTTTTTCTTTCTCTTTCTCTCTCTCTCTCTCAAATAAATAAATAAATAAAAATATTTTTTAAAATTAAAAATAACATAAATAATAAAAAAAGAAGTTAAATCCTCCCTTGAGAAAATTAGAGTTGATAGTAACATAACAAGGGAAAGAGCTATGCAAACACTGACCTAATGCTACTTGTCTGAACAATGAGGCAGCACTGTGCATGACATGACATGACTTGCAGGATCCCTTCATACTAGCTCTCTACTTGATTTTTACTGCTGCTCTGTGTGGTGATTAAGACAAATATTGCCATCATTTGCTGATGCTAGGAAGAAAATAAAAGAGGCCTAGCAAGGGAAGTTGATCTCTTCAAAGTCATTCAGCATATTGGTGGGTCCAGCTGGGAGCACGAAGATTGAAAACACATGTGATTTATGAGAAACCATCTCCAGCAGCACACCTTCAAACACACTCTGGCTAAGTCATTAAACTTGGAAAAAACATATATGGTTTTTCATATCGAGACAAAAATATTCACTTACAAGTTGAAAAATCAGGTAAGTTTCAGATGTCTTTCCAGCAGCAAGTGGTGCCATAACAATGGAGAAATGTCTAGAAGGAGAGAGTGTGATCCAAGCGGACTCTACCAGCCAAGTTGGAGCAAGAATAGAGAGGCAAGAGCTCGCATTCTGAGGCCTCAAAGGACTCACACATCCATCTAGGAGCCTGTTTGAAAAATCTACGTGACTGTGAAGTCTTGCTAACTAAAGGACAAATCAGAACTACAAGTCCTGCTCTAGTATACCCAGGTACAGGGCACTGGCAAACCTGAGAATAATGGATCAAGAACACACAATAGCAAATTAGACAAGCCCAAATATCTGAGTTGGAAAGCAAATGGGGGCATATCCACAATCAGCCCCTTATCTCTCCTGATATATATAATCAATCCATCCTGTCCACAGAAACACACGCACACACTGAATCCAACTTCTGAAGTTTCCTTAAATTGTGGTATCTTGGAATTTATTTTCTTTGTAGTTCTTCACAGTGATTTGAAGTACAGTTTGACCTAAGCTTTTTTTCAAATTAATTCATTCAAAATTAAGTGTAGAAGTTACTTGTGCAAATGTGTCCTATGTGGGTAATGCTATCTATGTACCATCTGTAGCAATACCTCTGTCATTCTCCCTGACTCTGTTAGATCTTTCTTCCTGTGCATTAAAGAGATGTCTGCAATGATGTCAACCACATGTTGCTACCAACTGTTTTTAGATAGAACCTTTGATCTGTTTTTGCTTTCTTTTTTACATTTTGTATTATATATATATAGTTTATATATATAATATATATTATAACTATATATAATATATATTATAATTATGTATATTTATTATATATTCATTTATTTATATATTGTATAAATTATAAGTTATATAAATATATATTTTATATTATATATATAATACATATATTACATATATATAATTTTTTTTTATTTTTTGTGTTTAGAGGTAGGGTCTCACTCTAGCTCAGGCTGACCTGGAATTCATTCTGTAGTCTCAGGGTGGCCTAGAATTTATGGCAATCATCCTACCTCTGCCTCTCAAGTACTGGGATTAAAGGCATGCTGATGGATGAAGAAATACCAAGCAGATACACTCAAAAGAGAAAGCCGGAGAAGACATACGGGTACTTAGAAACTGCTGCAACTGAAATGCCCTGATTCCTCAGTTGGGCCCACAGGGTTACTAAAAGCAGGATGCAATCCTGGCAGTGTCTCTTTATTGAAGAGGCTTTTTGTTTGTTTGTTTGTTGTTGTTTTTCTAAAATTTATTTACTTAGCCAGGCGTGGTGGCACACGCCTTTAATCCCAACACTTAAGAGGCAGAGGTAGGAGGATCACCATGAGTTCGAGGCCACCCTGAGACTCCATAGTGAATTCCAGGTCAGCCTGGAATAGAGTGAGACCCTATGTTGAAAAACCGAAAAACAAAACAAAACAGAACAAAAAAATTTTATTTACTTGAAAGAGAGAAAGAGGGAGAGAAAGATGAAGAGGGAGACACGGAGAGAGATTAGGCACGCCACGGCCTTCAGCCACTGCCAACGAACTCCAGATGCATGCACCACCTTGTGCATCTGGCTTATGTGGGTCCTAGAGAATGGAACCTGGGTCCTTTGGCTTTGCAAGGAAATGCCTTAAACACTAGGCCATCTCTCCAGCCCTGTTTTTGTTCTTTTGAGACAAGATCTTATTATGTAGCCCAGGCTGTCCTTGGACTTGAACGACCTGCCTCAGCCTCCCAAGCTCTGGGATTACAGGTACGTGCCACCACATCCAGCTCTGTCCACATGTTATTCATTCAAGAAGTGTCCATCTGAAAACCCAGGCTATAACCTATTTCATCCCCCTTCAAGGCTAAAGGCACAAAGATAAAAATAACAATGTGTGTGTACCACAGTGAGTGTATAGAGATCAGGGACAATTTTAGGAGCTGGTCCCTGCCTTCCACCTTGTTTAAAGCAGAGTCTCTGTGGTTTAACTCCTGATCCCATTTTTACTACAAACATCATGTGGTTATTTCCAATAAAAGCTAACACTCTGAACAGTTTAAAAAAAAAAAAAAGAGCAAGGTCTCGTTCACTGTTTTGAATGGCCAGGGCAACTAAGCCACAAGCTTCCCCTCCCATCTCACCATAGGCAGGCTGGGGGCACAGACATTAACTACTGCATTCAGCTTTAGGTGGGTTCCGGGGATGCAGACTTGCAGAGCAAGTGCTTTTTATCAACTGAGCCATCTGCCTAGCCCCCCAAATTCTAGTTATATTACTCTCAGCTTTTACAATGTTCTCTTCCAGACCCCCAACATCTCTACTCATTGTCCTAAACTTGGAGCAAATTGGATTCCAGAAGTAGCAGAGCCTTGCAGACAGCTCTCCCCATGAGGAGATCACATCCTAGCCCGAGCATCTGTCTCAAGGAAATCGCCTTGTCCCCTCAAGCATTAAGGACTTCAGAACCAGCACTGAGCTAACAATCAACAGATCAAGCTTTGACCCACACTGCTTAATCATGCAAACCTCACCCCACCCAAGTCTTCCTCCATTTAAACCTAAAGCTCAGTGCCCCCCAAATAGATGAGGGGTCATTGGATCCCTGAGCAGAAGAAAGGACCAAGCAGTGGCCATGGCCACCTTTGTGAGTGGGGATGGGGTGGGGAGGGACTCAGGGCTCACTGGGTTTCTTGTTTTGGTTTAATCTTCCTCCAAGAGTGAATACTGGGTCCACTGAGAACAAAGCTTAAAACTGATTTCTAAAGTAAATTCTCGTGTTCTTTTTTTTTTTTTTTTTTTTTTTGGCTTTTCAAGGTAGGGTCTCACTCTGGTCTAGGCTGACCTGGAATTAACTCTGGAGTCTCAGGGTGGCCTCAAACTCATGGCGTCTGCCTCCCGAGTCTCGTGTTCTTTTATTCAGCTTTCCATCCAGATACAGTTTCT
Organism: Jaculus jaculus; assembly: GCF_020740685.1. Taxonomy (NCBI): domain Eukaryota; kingdom Metazoa; phylum Chordata; class Mammalia; order Rodentia; family Dipodidae; genus Jaculus; species Jaculus jaculus. The sequence continues at coordinate 40,369,031 of NC_059103.1, forward strand.
GTGTCCAAGAAAATAGAATGCAAAGCTGAGGAGATCTGCATCTCCCACAATGTCACTTGGAGACCCTCACATGTTTGTCATATACCCCAAGGCACTCATGGGTTTGGAGCCCGGGGCGTTTCAGGGTGGCCAGGTGGGAAGATGGCATCTGGTAGACAACTTATTGTGGTACGGCTGCCTTGCCAACATAAACTTTAATTCCCAAACTAAGAAGAAAGATTCTCATACAACATAATGGGGTGGGAAGTAGGGATAAAAGCTAATGGAGTAGGGAAGGAGAGAAGGCTGAAACCCCACGAAAGCACCATGTGTTTGCTGTCTTTTTTTTTCTGTTTTGGTTTTTCGAGGTAGGGTCTCACTCTAGCCCAGGCTGACCTGGAATTCACTATGGAGTCTCAGGGTGGCCTCGAACTCACAGCGATCCTCCTATGTCTGCCTCCCAGTGCTGGAATTAAAGGTGTGCGCCACCACGCCCGGCTGTGTTTGCTGTCTTACACAGCACAGCACAGAAAGCTTCCCCAGGTTCCTACGGTGCTCCTCTTCAATAACACATAAGACATGAGCGTTCCTCTCTTGTTTTTGTTTCTGGTTTGAGCTAGGGTCTCCTGTATAGGCCAGGCTGGCCTTGAACAACTGGTAATCCTCCTGCCTCCACCTTCTGAGTGCTGGGCTTATGAGCCAGCACCACCATGCCCTCTGTGTTCCATTGAATGGGAGCAGCTCCCTCAACCTCCTTGCCTGCTGTGGATATGTGGATAGGCAAGTTTCCTGGAAGAGGAAGATAGGAACTGTTCTCTAGGAGCTGTGTAAAGATGGAGTGGAGACAGACTGGTCTCTCAAATCTAATAAACAAGAACAAAATACCTTCAAACTCCACTGTCCACAGAGACTGTGGCGACCACCTTTGTAAGCCCTTCCTTAAGTACACTGCAAATATAACCATACACTATATGCTACTACCAGTGAATAGACTCATGCCATTTCAGCTGACTTCCACACAGTGGTATGCGGTGCACAGGGCTCTGTGGCAAGAAGTGGGGAGCTTCAGGCTTAGTGTGGATCACTACTTCCTGGCCCATTGAATCCCACTACAACCTTTGCACGTTAGACCCACCTACATTAGGATTTGGCACTCCTTTTTGTCTTTGCCAAGTGAAAACCATTGAAATAAACTTTAAAATTTAAATTTAAAGAGGTTTGCATTTCTCTGATTAATACAGTTGGGACGATCTTTTCACAGTTGATTGTATTTCTTTTTTCATCACCTAGTCCCATCTTCTGTCCACTTTCCTAATAGAACACCCACTTAACCCTTAGTGGAAAGCAAGTAATCAGTTTACCATACAAATAGTAGCCTTTTCCTGTTTTCTTCTTTCTTCTTGCAAAATATGTCTCAGTTTATGGCTTGTCTTTCCACTGGCTTCTTGATGATGGGCGATGTGGACTTGCGTGTGTGTATGTGTGTGTGTGTGTGTGTGTGTGCGCGCCATGCAGAAGTACTCACCTCTATATAGACACACCTTCAACCTGTCTCTATTAAAGGAATGCAGAGTGCATTGGCCAATCAAGGGAAGCTGAGGCGGACTGTGCAGAAGGACCTGCAGAGGCGCCTTGTAGGAATAGAGCTTCTGACAGGAAACCCGAGCCCTGGTCCAGTGAACCATTGGCAACAGGGAACAATGCATAGCATCTGTGCTTGGGTGAGTGAGGCTCTGGGGAAAATGGATAAAGTGAAAACCAATTCAGTGCACAGAAGGGCACTTGCTAAAGGCAAGTCTGAGACCCTTTCTTCTCAGACTTTAGTGCTGGGAACAAAAGACAAAATATTAAAAGCTTTATTTGGGGCTGGAAAGATGGCTTAGCAGTTAAGGCATTTGCCTGCAAAGCCAAAGAATCCCAGTTAGACTCTCCAGGATCCATGTAAGCCAGATACACAAGGGGGCACACACAGCTGGAGTTCATTTGCAGTGTCTGGAGGCCCTGGTGTGCCCATTCTCTCTCTCTCTCTCTCCCTCTTTCTCGCTCTCAAATAAACAAATAAATAAAATACATTGAAAGCTTCTAGTGACGCATCTCAGCATTAACTACCATGTGCATAGCCATGTGCAAGACATCTAAAACACCCCTTCTAAGGCTTGGAACATCTTGGAAAAGGGGCCAAAGGGAATTAAGAGCAGGAGGATGGAGAGAGAAGGCCTGGGAATACTGTCAACTGGATAGGACATGGCCATTACACGCATGAGCTCCAAGCAGCTGGGGATCGAGCCCATCAGTGCTTCACCATCAATGCAGGAAAGATACCTGAGACCCCAGACCTCAAAGAGGAGCTAACAGCAGCTAATGGTTGCTGAAAGAGGGGGTCAGGTTCATCAGTGGTGTAGCCAGTGGTAAGTTGCCCACATTCCACAGTAAATAGCTTTCTACCCACGGTCACATAAGCAACTCTAAATTAACTCAGTGGGCAAAACCAAAACCAAACAACACAAAAAGCATGAAAGTATGATGGGGATTAGCTGGGAAGAAGAAGGGTGTTAATAGGAGGGGAAGGGAGATAAGACAGGGCAATTGGGGAGAATAAGATCAAAATACATGTATAAAAATGGAAAAAAATAGTAAAATTTTATAAAAAAAATTTAAAGCTTCAGGTAAATAGACTGCCTTTTTACTTTAAAAATTTGGCATATTGCTGGGCAAAAGATTAAGAGTTGAGGCTGAACAGATGGTTCAGCAGTTAAAGGCACTTGCTTGCAAAGCCTGTGGCCCAGGTTCAGTTTCTCAATGCCTTTGTAAAGCCAGACACATAAAGAAGCACATGGGGGCTGGAGAGATGGCTTAGCGGTTAAGCGCTTGCCTGTGAAGCCTAAGGACCCCGGTTCGAGGCTCGGTTCCCCAGGTCCCACGTTAGCCAGATGCACAAGGGGGTGCACGCGTCTGGAGTTCGTTTGCAGGCTGGAAGCCCTGGCGCGCCCATTCTATCTCTCTCCCTCTATCTGTCTTTCTCTCTGTGTCTGTCGCTCTCAAATAAATAAATAAAAAATGAACAAAAAATATTTAAAAAAAAAAAAAAGAAGCACATGGGTCTGGAGTTCATTTGCAGCAGCAAGAGGCCCTGGCATGCCTGTTCTCTCTCTCTCTCATAAATATTTCTTTTAAAAAGATCTAGGGCTGGAGAGATGGCTTAGCGGTTAAGTGCTTGCCTGTGAAGCCTAAGGACCCCGGTTCGAGGCTCGGTTCCCCAGGTCCTACGTTAGCCAGATGCACAAGGGGGCGCACGCGTCTGGAGTTCGTTTGCAGAGGCTGGAAGCCCTGGCGCGCTCATTCTCTCTCCCTCTATCTGTCTTTCTCTCTGTGTCTGTCGCTCTCAAATTAATTAATTAATTAATTAAAAAAAAAAAGAAAATGATACCCAAGCCATGCAAGTTTGGAATTGCTACATGTTTTCGTCCTCTTTTGAAGATTCAAAATACACGTTGACATATTAGAGGTACTGGGAAGTCCCGGGCATCCGGTGTCATGGCATGCCACTACAGAAAGCACATGCTCACCTCGAGCTCCTTCTCCATTTCAGTTGTTTGAACAGAACCAACAACCTGAGCAGAGGAGCCTGGGCTCGTTCAGTGAGGCTCAGGCCAGGGCAGATGACGCACGGACCTCCCTCCAGACTCGTGGGACATCGGCTGCACTTTCGGCCCTCATGTTTGTATTTCCAGCACACAGGAGAAAGAAGGGGAAATGCCAAGCTGGACCGATGTTTCATAACCTTTCTCAGAGCCCCTCCCCAGTTTCCTTCCTCTTACGCTTCTGCTCCATCTCTTGGGTGGGAAGGGGGCTGAAAGGTGTCATACTGGCCACGCCTATCTGCAAGGAAGACTGCGAGTAAGCAGGGGCAGTGGAGGGGCTGGGAGATGGTCCAAGGGCAGCCACAGCGTCCACTAGATGCACTCTGAAAACCTGGGCTGGACTGCCACTTGGCTACACTCATGTGTAAGCCTAAGAAATACCTTTAGGAATATTACAGTGACCAAAAACATTTCTTAGGGAAACAAGCCCAAGAACATGAAACTCCCAACTTTCTGGCACTAATGTCTTCTCTGGTCCTCCTGGTCACCAGGGATGGATTCTGGTTTCAACCATGGGTGAAGGGCGGGCCCCTTAGATGACACGGCCACATTCAAAACCTTTTCTGTCCAGGGAAGCCTCTGTGTCCATCTGTCCATCAACAGGTGGAATTAGGAGTACACATCCTGACTGAGACAGCCTCCCACCCTCTTGTTTTTGAAATACAATGACCCCAATGTTGCAAGCTCAGCACCCTCTCTTCTGTTGCCACAGTGAAGCAAGGCCCCTGGGCCAGAGCCACCCCTGTCACTGGGAACGGCCCGAAACAACGGCAGGAAACAAGCCCAAGGGGTGCAACTAGCCACTTGCCAATCATAGCTTTGGCTCAACTCTTCCTTTCTTTCATTTTCATTTCCCATTTTCTCTCTCGATTCTTCTTCACTAATTTGTTTCCTGGTTTTACATTTCCAGGCAGATTAACTTCCTTTTGCCCTCTTTTGTAATATCTTTGCATTTTGGTTAATGAGGACATCAGTTTCTGAGGAATAAACTTGGCTTCTGTCAAATGTCTGAAGCTCCCTAGGCATGGTGGGATGGCATGGGCTTGGGGAAAGAGACCTGGCTGAGCCAGCAGGCATGATGGCTCATGCCTGTAATCTCAACATGTGAGGGGCAGAGACAGGAGGTTCAAGACCAGCCTAGGCTTCCTAGTGAGTTTGTCCATCCTGAGCTACTCAGTAAGACTCTGATTCAAAAAACCAAGTTCTAGCTGGGTGTGGTGGCACACGCCTTTAATCCCAGCAGTTGGGAGGCAGAGGTAGGAGAATTGCCGTGAGTTCGAGGCCACCCTGAGACTCCATAGTGAATTCCAGGTCAGCCTGGGCTAGAGTGAGACCCTACCTCAAAAAACCAAAAAAAGAAAAAAAAAGACAAGTTCTAGGGCTGGGAAGATGGCTCAGCAATTAAAAGCCCTTCCTTGTAAAGCCTACCTGCTTAGGTTTGATTCCCCAGTACCCACGTAAAGCCAGACACACAAAGTAGTGTATGTGTCTGGAGTTCGTTTGAGTGCTAAGAGGCTCTGGTGTGCCCATTCCTATTCCTTATCTCTCCCTCTCTCTCCTCCCTCTGCAAATAAGTATAAATAAAATACATATTAAAAAACTAAGTTCTAGGAAAGTACGTCAGTACTAGAGTACTTGCCCAGCATATATAAGAGCCTGCAAGATAGACAGAGAGGGAGGGACAAACAGATTGTCTCCTGGATGGAATGCCCAGCTCCACGCTCACAGAAGAGAGACTTTGGGCAATGCAGTGCAAAGAAGCATTGCATTAAGAAGGTGTGCCCTGGGCTGGAGGGGTGGCTTAGAGGTTAAGGCATTTTGCCTACAAAGCCAAAGGACCCTGGTTCGATTCCCCAGGACCCACATTAGCCAGCTGCACAAGGGGGTGTACACATCTGGAGTTTGTTTGCAGTGGCTGGAGGCCCTGGCGAGCCTATCCTCTCTTCCCCCAACCTTTCTCTGTCAAATAAATAAATTAAAATTAAAATTAAAAAAAGGTGTGCCCTGGTCACCTGTGCAGGATTCCAACAGAAAGTCAAGGGACTGAAAAGGCATCCAGAGGCCGCCCGTGCTGCATAGGGATGCCTGACTCTGCGAGGAAGAACTAGGCTCTGGGGCCAGTGTGGTATGGCCTGGGCTCAGGTAGCCACTGTCCTGTCTCACAAAGACAAGACCCTTGCAAGGGGCAGGTCACTTACCCATAGTTGTTCTGATCAAAGCCCAGCGTTATTTTGTTTCATCTTCATCTCCAGTCGGGCTTCATTCATGCATTTTTGCACTCATTCAACCACTGCAGTCACTGCCACTCCAATATCCTAGCTGTTACTGGATTGTGTGCTTCTGAGTAGATTATGAAGTAGATTGTTTGGTTAAGCAGAGGATGACCGCTTAGACTAGGTCCTTCCAGGAAGGACTCGACAATATATACATATTTGCTAAGGGACTGAGTTCACTGCTCTGTAGGAGCTGTCATCAGGAAGAGCCAATCCACAGGGAAGGAGGTCAAAGAGCCACTGTTACAACAAGCAAGGCTGGCAAGGAGCTGTTGTCACTAGTGTGGTATCTGCCTCCACCCTCACTCTCCTCTTGTCACCTAGATCCTGTCCCAGCATTACTTGCCCTTCCCTGGTGGCTGTCCTCCCCTCTTCAGGAGGAATTCCACCGTGGGAGGCAAGTTTCTGGGCCTTGCACAGACCGGCACATACCACTGCACGTTGTGGTTCACTGAACAGCATGTCCTGAGCCTACAAATTCCTTGAAAGCAGGAACTGTGTCCTACTAATCTCTGTTCTCCCCTACAGCATACCATGGGACTTGAAATACAGCCATATTTCTGTTTAGCAAGAACACAAGAAGCTGGGCTGTGTTCTGGGGTCTCCATCAGAGGTACTGGCTGAGGGACATGTGCATGAAGATAATGAAGAGAGCTGTAGCCAGAGACTATGACAGTAGAAATAACATGGCTGGGTCCAGTATAAAGAACATGCAAATAAGTGAAGAGCTGAATCAAATTTGTAATATAAGAAAGAGCCTGGCGTGGTGACCCTCGCCTTTAATCCCAGCACTCGGGAGGCAGAGGTAGGAGGATCACTGTGCGTTTGAGGCCACCCTGAGACTCCATAGTGAATTCCAGGTCAGCCTGGGCTAGAGTGAGACCCTACCTTGAAAAACCAAAAAAAAAAAAAAAAAAAAAAAAAAAAAAAAGACATGGTTTTAGGAGTAGGAGATGGCTCAGTGGATAAACTATTGGGTCACACAAGAGTAAGAATCTGAGTTCTTGGATTTCCAGAACCCATGTAAAGCCAGGCAGGGTAATCCCTGTCTGTAATCCCAGCATGCCTATAGCAAGATGGGAGGCGGTGATAGGGGAATCTCCTAGAAGCTCACACGATGGCTAGCGTGGAAATTGCAGTAGTAAACAGCAACCAACATACAGGGTTGTCTTCTGACCTCCAAATGTGTGCTGTGGCACACGTGAGCCTTCATTCTCACACACACACACACACACACACACACACACACACACACACACACCTTACATCAAAGAGGAAGACAGAGCTGCCCCAGCGTCCTCATGACTGAAATGTCTTTCTTGGCCCAGGGAGCTGGTGCAGTGGGTCAAGTACGCGCCATGTAAGTGTGAGGACTCGAATTTGGGTCCCCAGCACTCACGTTAAAGCTGGACTCAGTAGCACTGTCTGAAATCCCAGCACATCGTCAGTGAGGGGAGCAGAGTCAGGAGAGTTCACCAGAAGCTCACAGAGAATAAAAAGCCCCTGTCTTAAACAAGGTGAGGCCCAATACCTGAAGTTGTCCTCAAAGCTCCACATGTGTGCCACGGTGTGTGTGCAAATATGTTTTTTTTTTTTTTTTTGTCTGTACCTATCCTCTTTATTAAGCACATAATAAACACCAAACATTTCCTTACAAGCAGTATTAACTCAGGCTGGAGAGATGGCTTAGCAGTTAAGGAGCTTGCCTGCAAAGCCGAAGGACCCAAGTTCAACTCCCCAGGATCCATGTTATCCAGATGCCCAAGGTGGTCCATGTATCTGGAGTTCGTTATCCGTGACTGGAGGCCCTGGTGCGCCCATTCTCTCTTACTTTCTCTCTCTACTTGCCTCTTTCTCTCAAGTAAATAAATAAATAATAAAGGGCTGGAGAGATGACTTAGCGGTTAAGGCATTTGCCTGCAAAGCCAAAGGATCCCAGTTCGATTCTCCAGGACCCATGTAAGCCAGATGCACAAGGAGGCACATGCATATGGAGTTTGTTTACAGTGGCTGAAGGCCCTGGTGCACCCATTCTCTCTCTCTCTTTCTCTGTATCAAATAAATAAAAAAAATATATTTAAAGTCATTATTAAAAAAAAAAAATATTAACTCATTGAACTGGGTATATTGGAACCAAGTTGTTTCTGGTAAGGTTTCAGATGGCTCAGAATCAAGATACAGTAGCCTTAAAAGAGTTTTGTATTCGGCACCTGCAAAATCAAGACACAGTGTATATTATGTTCAAAGCAAAAGATGAATATTTTGCCATGTCCTTCAATCCATAAAGCCTTGAGTGTGAGATGATTCATGCTGACTGCGTAATTCTTCTCATACATAATTCACAGCAAGTGAGACGAGGAACTAGTTCTCTGAGTTTCCTGGAGCATGCTCAGTCTGAAAAGCAGAACTCTACAACTTTAGAAGAAAGAATAAGTTCAAGAGTGTTTATTGTTTGACTAACTGCACACAGAAACCAGGCAGAGAAGTTCCTAAGGAAATGATACTTCTGTTTCACGGTTAGTTGCCCTTTGGTCCTTCATCTTCTAAGCACTTATATGTTCTTTAAATGATTCTAGACATTTATTTTGATCACAAATGCAATCCAAATGTGAATAAATGAACGCAGTTATCTTTTCTCCCTTCCGTGTCCCTTTAAATAGAAAAAGTGCTGTCTCTTCATGGCCTATTTGGCCACAGTTGTTGCACCCATGGTTTTAAACAAACTATGTCTTGACCTTCGGAAATCCTTGAATTACAGCTCATCTGGTTAAAGAAATCCCGGGAAAGAAGTCCTATTGATATTGTCGATAGTCTCCAAAAGGTGAGGATGGTAACTGGCTTGAAGGCAACTGGGAGGGGTCTTCAGCAAACTGAGGGCCATTGGGAAACTGTGCAGAGGCAAATCTTGTCAACAAGATACCAGCACCTTCAATTAAAGCTAGAAGAATGCCACCCATTGCAGCTGACCCAACCATGGCCACAGGTCCATTTCTTGCTGCCAGGATGGCTCCTGTTAAGGCACCACTAGTGATGGAGTTCCAGGGGTCTTCTTTCCCTCTGACGTGAACCATACTACAGTCAATCATGGAAAACAGACCTCCCCAGACTGCAAAGCTACCTCCCAACTGTGGAGCTCTGGTTTTAATAGCTGTCAAACTCCCTCGTAACCTGTGGTTAACTCCCACTGGAGAATTTCGAAAGCCTTTGATTGCTTGAAAGATTCCACCACCTATGGTACCCATGGTAAAGGCCCCACCACAGTCATCCACAATTCGCCAGGGGCACGGCTCTCGGGCATACTCCTCCATCTTGACTCACTCCTGCCGCGCGAACGACGCCGGGCGAGCCGGCCGGAAACTCGTGTGTGCAAATATGTACGTGGAATGTGCGTATGTCTCTCCAGCTCCAACTTTCCATCTTCAGAACTCTGCCCTTGCAGTCACAGAACCCTGGTGGCCTTCATGTGCTGATCCCTACCCCAGATAAATCATTCCTAGCTCCTCCAGCTATTCCTACCTCGAGCTCTTCCTGTCTGACCACAGGTATCATCATGTCTGAGGGCCTGGAATGCTGGTCTTGGTTTTGGGTTTCTGCCCTTCTGGCTTCCTGGGAGCTGTTACCTATCCCAAAGGCCCCGCGCGTGGAGAAGCAAACCTCAAGACAGAGAACCTGCCATTGGTGGAGTTTCTCCCTGCACTGCACCCCTGCTGAGCCACTGGGAAATGCCCAGGCTCTCGGGCTCAGGGGCAGGCTGAGGGTGCATGGTAAGTGTGAGAATTTCAGGACAGATGGAGAAAGAGCCACCTCGTTCTGACCGGAGGCTGTAACAACACAGGCATTGCTGGGTAGCACTTGGACAGTGTGGAGTGATAAGGAAGCAGGACGTCTTCCAGAGCCAGCAGACAGGACCACGGGCGTCACCATCCAGACAGTGGTAGGACAGGGAACTCCTGGGGAGCTGAGGGGATTGTGTGTCCAGGGGATGGGGCTTTGCAGCAAGGTGGGGGTCTGTCACTGCTATAGGCTTCATTGTACCCATGGTTATGAAGCAGGATTTGGGGGTTCAGGAGAGTTTCACCAAGTTTATGAACCCCAATTTTGGATTCTGTTCTATTTTTAACAAAGAATTGATAAAAATGAACTCAAGGAGGACAAATTATGAATTATTAGGTTTATTTAGGGAGCAGTCACGAGTTGTGTGTTTTATTTAAGGGAAATTAGGATGTAAGCAGAAGGGCTAGAGCAGAGCCATAAGCACGTGGGCAGTGGGAGGTAGGAAGGGAAGTGGAAAATGGGGGACACTCAGGTGGAAAACACTGCATAGTTCATAGGCTCATTTAAGAGAAATTGAGCCTTTCAAGGAAAGACTGAAGCAGAGCCCCAAGCACATGGAAGCTAGAACGTAGGTGTATATAAAGGGAGATTCACAAGAAACACACATAGCATCTGCCTTGCGCTTCCCTGTGGAAGGAGGAGGGCAAATGGTGGGGGCTTAGGAAAGAATGACAGAGGGAAAATATCAAAGCAGAGACCAAGAAATTCAGATGGGAAATGAGTAGTGAAGAGTCGTACCCATGGCTACCTCGACTTTACAGAAGCTATACAGGGAACAGGCCTGGAGTTAGAGAAAGCATCTGCACAGTAGATCTGGGGTACAAGGGAAATACACACACGGTAGACTCAGAGACCAGAGGAAGATCATCTATATAATTTGAATGAGAAGTTACCCCAAACTATAAAGCAGAGGCAAGCAGAATTCCCCCAGACCAAGAAACAGTGTTATGCTTCGCACCTGACTTCCCAGCCAGGCTGGGCGGAGGGAGAGGCCAGACTCATGTGTATCCCTGTGGCCAGAGCGAGGAGAGGCAGTCAGAGAGGAAGCCACAGACTTTGTAGTACAGAAAATGTATTTTTTCATGAGATTCAAGTATGTAAGGGGAAGATCCAATTGGTTTGTAGGTTTGGAAGGCAGACCCCAGAGCCAGCCCACCTGGGTAGTATGCTAGACTGTGGGCAGCAGAGGGCACTGGAGCCAGGTGTAGATGAGTCTCGTAGATGAGTGCTGAGTTCCATTCCTGCCAAGACATGACATGAGTTCCATTCCTGCCAAGAGTTCCCTTCATGCAAAGGAGTGTTGACATGTGGGGTGGCATCTCCTGGTTCTTTCTGGGTCTCGATTACTAACTGAACCTGACTGAAAGAAGCTAGCTTTCTCCTATCTCTCCTTCAGTTAGTGGACATTGGTACAGCTCCATGAGTCTGGGAAACTGACAGGCTCTACATGGCTACAAAGAGGAGTATTTGTACTACACAGACACACTTCAACTTCCAGGGGCATTGCCGTTCCAATAGACCCATCGTAAAGTGCAGTCATATTATGTCAAAGTGTATTTAAACTGAGCCTGGTAGCACAGGCCTGTACAGCCACTTAGGAGGTTGAGGCAGGAAAATAGTAAGTTCATGGCTTGCCTGGTCCATAGAATAAGACCCTGTCTCAAAATGAAATTACAAAGAGGACTTGGGGTGTGGCTCAGTGTCACAGTGCTTGCCTAGCATGTGCTAGCCCTGGTACTTCCCCAATAATGCCAAAAAGTAAAATAAAAATTGTATTTGGGCTGGAGTGATGACTTAATGGTCAGTGTGCTTGTCTGCAATGCCAAAGGACTCTGGTTTGGTTCCCCAGGACCCACGTAAGCCAGATGAACAAGGTGGCTCATGCATCTGGAATTCACTTGCAGTGGCTAGAGGCCCTGGTGCAACCATTCTCTTCCTGTCTGACTCTTTCAAATGAATAAATAAAGTATTTTTAAAAAGTGTATTTGAGGGCTGGAGAGATGGCTTAGAGGTTAAGCACTTGCCTGTGAAGCCTAAGGACCCCGGCTCAGGGCTCGTTTCCCCAGGATCCACGTTAGCCAGATGCACAAGGGGTGCACGTGTCTGGAGTTTGTTTGCAGTGGCTGGAAGCCCTGGCAGGCTACTTCTATCTGCCTCTATCTCTGTCGGTTGATGTCAAATAAATAAATAAAAATAAAAAAGTTAAAAAAAAATTTAAGTGTATTTAAGGGGCTAGAGAGATGTCTTAGTGGTTAAAGCACTTGCCTGCAAAGCCAAAGGACCCAGGTTCAGTTCCTCAAGACCCACATAAGCCAGATGCACAAAGGAGCTCATGCTTCTGGAGTGCATTTGCAGTGGCTAGAAGCCCTGACAACCTATTTGTGGTGGTTTGATTCAGGTGTCCCCCATAAACTTAGGTGTCCTGAATGCTAGGTTTCCAGCTGATGGACATTTGGGAATTAATGCCTCCTGGAGGGAGTGTATTGTTGGGGGAGGGCTTATGGGTGTTATAGCCAGTTTCCCCATGCCAGTGTTTGGTACACTCTCCTGTTGCTATTGTCCACCTTATGTTGGCCAGGGGGTGAGGTCCACCCTCTGCTCATGCCATCGTTTTCCCCTGCCATCGCGGAGCTTCCCCTCGAGCCTGTAAGCCAAAATAAATCTCTTTTTCCCAGAAGCTGCTCTTGGTTGGATGTTTTCTACCAGCAGTGTGAACCTGACTGCAATCGTAAGGTAGTACTGAGGAGTGGGATTGCTGCTAGCCACCTGACTGTGTGGCTTTGGCCTTTTGGAGCTGATTTTCAAGAGGAATGTGGAAGGAGTTGAAACCTTGGCCTAAGAGATGGCTTGCAGTGCTGTGAGTACAGCTTGATGGACTATTCTGGTCAGAGTTGAAAGACATGAATGCAGTAAGAACTATGGACCCTGAGGTTTGGCTTATGAGGGTGAGGAAGAGCTTTGCCTGGACTGGGCTAGAAGCAGTTTGTGTGAGAAGCTTGCTCTTATGCCCATGTCCTGAGAAGTTGTGCAGGGTTGCTTTGCGTAGAAATGAACTGGTGTGAGCAGAGGGATATGGCACAGAAAGAAATCTTTAGGCCAAAACTGCTGCCCATTCAGCTGTAATTGAGAGATTGGGTCAGCTAACCTGCACTGGGGCAACAGGAAGAATGTAGATTCTTTTGAAGGCACCTGAGTGTTCAAAGAGTGTCCTGTTCTTCAAAGTCTGCTTTATTCCTCCCTGGATAACAAATTGGCACCCTACCTGGTATTATGGAGTATAAGAAATGCTGGCAAGAGGGTCATTGAGTTTGCAACATGGTCTTGTGTTTTGGAAATGGCCATGGGCAGTGTGAAGCAGGTTTGCTGGATTGCAGTGGAGACCCAGTGGAGATGCCGGGACCACGAGATGGCTGCTAAGGAAAGCTGCTGGCCCCAGTGAAGTTTTCCAGAACTGTGAGTAGCCTAGCTGGAGGGGTGGAATTTGAATGCCAGAGACTTGTTGCTGGTTAGAATTATCGAATTTGGAGATTTGTCACTAGCTAGCGCTATTGGACTTGGAGTTACAGAGTTTGATGTTTGTCCTGGTTGTTTTAAATCTTGTATTGGCTGAATGTTTCTTTGCTATGCCCAGTGCCATCTTTTGCAGTGTGAATGTTTATTCTGTACCATTATGGTTTTTTTAGGTTATGTTTTGATATTATGGCTCGGTTAAAAGACCTTGGACTATAGGGATGTATGAACATCATTGGAATTGATAAAAACTACGGGGACGTTTAAAGTTGGATGAATGCATTGTATTTTATATCATGTATGGATATCAGTTTATGGGGGCCAGAGGCAGAATGTGGTGGTTTGATTTAGGTGTCCCCCATAAACTTAGGTGTCCTGAATGCTTGGTTTCCAGCTGATGGAGATTTGGGAATTAATGCCTCCTGGAGGCAGTGTGTTTTTGGGGGTGGGCTTATGCGTATTATAGCCAGTTTCCCCATGCCAGTGTTTGGCACACTCTACTGTTGCTATGGTCCACCTTATGCTGGCCAGGGGGTGATGTCCACCTTCTGCCCATGACATCATTTTCCCCTGCCATCGTGGAGCTTCCCCTCGAGCCTGTAAGCCAAAATAAGTCTTTTTCCCAGAAGCTGCTCTTGGTTGGGTGTTGTCTACCAGCAATGTGAACTGGACTGCAACACCATTCTTTCTCTCTACTGCCTCTCTCTGTGCCTCTATCTCTCAAATAAATAAATAAAATTAACCCATGTTATTGACCTATGTTAGCCAGATGCACAAGGGGGCACACACTCTGGAGTTCGTTTGCAGTGGCTGGAAGCCCTGGTAAGCCCATTCTCCCTGTCTCTCTGTCTGCCTCTTTCTCTCTGTCTGTTGCTCTCAAATAAATATTTTTTTAAAAAAAAAAGTATTTAAGGGCTGGAGAGACAGCTTAGCAGTTGAGGCACTTGCCTGTGAAACCTAAGAACATATGTTTGAATCTCCAGGTCCCACATAAGTCAGACACAGTAACACAAGCGCACAATGTCACACAGGCACACAAAGGCACACGTGAGTCTCGAGTTCGTTTGCAGCAGCTGAGAGCCCTGGCGCACCCATTCTCTCACTCTCTCCCAGATAAGTCAAAAAATATATCTAAGGGGGTGGGGAGATGGCCCAGTGGGTAAAAGTACTTGCTGCACAAGCATAAGGATATGAGTTCAATCCCCAGCACTTACATAAAAAACTGGACATAGCCATACATGCCTGTAACCCTAGTCCTGAGAAAAGTAGAGACAAAAGAATTGCCAGGGCTCACTGGTGACCCAGTTCAATTCCCTCTCAAGTCACATGTCATATATCCCTAACAAGACCCGTCCCTTGCAGTGTAAGCTTTCCCTTCCCTCACCTTAAAAGCCCCCTCCCATTACTTGGGGGCTCCAAAGCCTCTTTGCTTTTGTTGTGGATCCCACCATTCTCTCACATGGCATTAAGCAAAATCTGGGACCCAAGAAACTTGTCTCAGCCTTCTCTCTCAAACCATCTCCCATAAATGGTGCTGTGGCTCAGCTAGAGGCACCATGGGGATGCGCTGTCTTCTTGGAGCGCCTCCCCTGGACACCTTCTCCTTTGCCACTGCCTCTCCATGCCCAACACAGGCTCCTTTCTCCTCAGATGAGCCCATTAGGTCATCAGTACACCTGAAAACACTCAGCCAGGTGGGAGTCCAGGACCCCAGTGGTGGTTTGAAGTAGGTATCCTCCATAAACTCATGTGTTCTGAAGGTCTGATCCCCAGGTATGGCTGTTTGGGAGGTGGGGCCTTACTAGAGGAGGCGTTTGCTGGGGGTGGCCCTTGATGTTGCTTAGCCTTAGCTTGCTAATGTTACTTGAGCTCACTGTCCTGCCGCTGTTGTCCTCCTGATGTTGGCCAGGAGGTGATGTCCACCCTCTGTTCATGCCAGCATTTTCCCTGCCATCACGGAGCTTCCCCTCAAGTCTGTAAGCCAAAACAAACCCTTTCCTCCCACAAGCTGCTCTTGGTCCGCCTTGTGCCAGCAAAGTGAAGGCGACCTCCACAACCCATATCGCCCAAGCCCAGTGGGGACACAAGGATGCTTATTCTCTTCTAGGGTTTATTTTTTTCCCATGTGATTTCAAATCATATGATCGAGAGATCTAAAAGAGGTGTGGGGTACGTGTACACCTTGTTTCTCGCTACCTAACTGACTTGCCAGAGCTTTCCATGAGTGTCCTTCTCTTCAGGCTCTCCCCTCATACCCTCCCGACCAGGGCCTTGCCCTCCAGGCACTAAATCTCTGGTCAAGCCCAAAGTGAAATAGGACTGGCAATGGGTTTCCTGTCCCTTAAAGTTCTTGGGGAAGTCAGCCTAAACCAACTGGTTTTCTTCTGTAGACCCCATCTGGCTGCAATATAAATTGAATGAAAATCAATTGGCCCCGGAAAATGGTATCTTCGTTCTCAAAATCCTTACACACTTAGACAGCTTCCAGTAGTGCACTGGCAATCTCCATCAGTCTGTGTCTTGAGCCCCAGGTGCCTCTGCCACTTGGTTGCCTGAGCACCTAAAGGGCTCATTCCCCCCTCTAAACCGTCCCTTTCCATACCAGCTGGGCTGTCCGCCACCTGTTTTTCTCCTCCACCATGGTTCGTCTCAGCAGGAGACAGCGGGACAGCTGTCTGGAGCAGCATTCCTCTGGCTTTGATGAGGTAACAAGATTTCCAGCTGTGGAGCGGGGATGAGCTTCTGCCTGCTATTTGCCCTGAGACCAGACGCGGAACATGTTCACCTTTTCCAATCGCCGTTTCCCACCACCCCGCGTCTGAGTTGTGGCCAAACCCAGGCTGTGAAAATTCCCTTTGAAGCCGGGCGTGGTGGCGCACACCTTTAATCCCAGTACTCTGGAGGTAGAGGTTGGAGGATGGCTGTGAGTTCGAAGCCAGACTGGCTGAGATTATTTTCCAGAACTGTTTATCGAATGGCACAGAAGTATTTGACATGGCATGAATGTTTCCACATGGCTGGTAAAACAGATGAGATATTAGCAGAGTTATCAGAAACATATACAGAACATATGGCCTTAATAATAGCCTTCCAGAGTGTACCTTTTTAAATTTGTCCTGGGACTAACCAGGGCCAAAGATTGGTACATAGAGCCATTGGGTGCCACTAAAGGCTGTACAAATATATTTTTGGTCTTAGGACTTATTTAAGGATGTCCTGGCACAAGTTAGTAGAGATATACCAATCTTCTCAGTATAAGGAAGTCTTTTGAATTAAGTGACTGTCAGAGTCATCTACATATATATTACAGATTTGAAAATTATCCTTTGACATCTATGCTTGTTTTTCCTTATATAGAATTAGAACTATTAGAGCTGAGGATGACATGTCTTAAGGCCTTGTTTGTTTCCCCTCTTGGAAAGCTCTTGGGGTATTACTTAATAGGCCATTCATATATTTGAAGTATCCCTGTATCTTTGGTTATACATTTCTCTCTGAGTGTTTAAGACCAAGCAGCTACCCAAAATTTAATCAAAGATTAATTTTGGATATCATTAATGACTCGCCAAAGAAGACTTTAGGGACTCAGGAGTAGCCCTATAGCTTCTCTGATACTGATATTTTTGTCTGTTAGGATGAACCAGGGCCATGCTGGCCAAGTAGTTTTTCCTTCTTTAGGAAGCCAGGAGGACTGATTGCTCCTTAATTGTGTTTCTGGGTTTCTGTATCATCCCTGACCAGGAAGACAGGTGACTTTCCAGGGAGCCAGTGTGGAAGTGTCCCATAGTTTTCAGCAGCCTCATGATCTGGGAGCACAGGCCAAAATATTGACCTTTTTAGCTCCAGTGATTTCAATTGGCTTTGGCTTCTACATAGCTTATTAACACACTTAGAAAGTAAGATACACCAACCAGGATGTATGAACGTATAGAGCACATTTGATTTTTGAAATATTTAGTTACAGAATGGCACAAGAGCTTAAGGTCATTTTGTCCTGTGGCTATATAGGCCATATTTGAGGCATAGAAAGTAGGCACATATCCTTTAAGTATCTAATAGTTATAAATACAGGCAGAACCTGTTATCAGTCTTGACAATACAAATCTAAACCAATTAATTTAGCCTAGAAGTTGTCAGAAAAGGACAAGTAAGACAGTATAAAGTCTTAGCCTCTGTGTTTGCAAACATCTTTGATTAGTCCAGATACCTGTGTGTATACCAATTACACAGGGAACATGGAAACAGAGCCACAGAGCTTGAAATTCTCTCTTGGATGAGGACCATTGTTTGAGCACGAGGCTGAACCCTAAAGTAGGGAATATGTCTAAAGAGTTAATTTTGTTATAAGCACTGGGCTTGAGATGCCAGAATGAGACTATTACTTTACATATAATAGAGCAGAATCTGGTCTTTTTTGAGCCAAAACAGTTAAGCTCTAATATAACCCTTGCCAAATCTGTTTTGAAAGAGAAAACACTATTTGACAACCAAGGTGTTCAGCTTAATCTTGATAGCAATTGATCTTAGGTACTATAGAAATTTTTATTAACACAAAACAATTTTGTTTTACCCGTGACTTAAAATTGATAAAGCTGGGCTGGAGAGATGGCTTAGCGGTTAAGCGCTTGCCTGTGAAGCCTAAGGACCCCGGTTCAAGGCTCGGTTCCCTAGGTCCCACGTTAGCCAGATGCACAAGGGGGCTCATGCGTCTGGAGTTCGTTAGCAGCGGCTGGAAGCCCTGGCGTGCCCATTCTCTCTTTCTCCCTCTATCTGTCCTTCTCTCTGTGTCTGTCGCTCTCAAACAAATAAAAAAAAAAAATTGATAAAGCTTAGGCAAGCTATTCCAACATATTTTACTTAACAGGAAGGTGATAGTTATCGTTACTGAAGTTAAATCACTTAAACCTAAATGATTAAACCTAGTGATGACCATTCAATAGAATTACCATAAAAAAAAACTAGAACCTATATTTATTTATTTTTCGAGGTAGGGTCTCACTCTCGCCCAGGCTGACCTGGAATTCACTATGGAGTCTCAGGGTGGCCTCAAACCCATGGCGATCCTCCTACCTCTGCCTCCCAAGTGCTGGGATTAAAGGTGTGTGCCACCACGCCCAGCTCAGAACCTATCTTTAAAGTCACAATATCTTTAGGTATAAGTACCTCATCCTTGGAAATTAAACATTTATACATGAACCTTTATCTTAAGATTCAGTTTTTTTAATAGTTAAAACCTTGATGAATAGAGGAACCTAATTTACTGAGTCTTAAAGCTAGTTTGTATAACTCTCAAACCATAACAAATTAGCAACAGCGAGCTGTTAATGAGTAAGGCCTTAACTATAAGACTCAGTTTTTCTGATTAAAACTTTGGCATCAGGTAAACATATTTTGGATTTTATTTAATTAAATGTTCTTCCCTGAGCAACTTTCATTACTATCATGTTATTCTCTGGTGACATCTACCCTTTTTTCCCCTCCCTTTCTAGTCCCTTTTTAGAAAAATATTTTTATTTATTTATTTCAGAGAGAGGAGAGAGAGAGAGAGAGAATGGGCACACCAGAGCCTCCAGCTGCTGCAAGTGAACTCCAAATGCATGCACCACCTTGTACATCTGGCTTACGTGGGTCCTGGGGAATCGAACCAGGGCACTTTGGCTTTGTAAGCAAGGGCCTTAACTGCTAAGCCATCTCTCCAGCCCATAGTCCCTTTTTATTTTTTCTTGACTTCTTAACTACAATAAAACAGAAGTTGCCACCTGGAGCAACTGTTTTAAAGTTCTTATTTGGTTTGGCTACCAATTTTTGTAATTTTTTACAAATATCAGATGTTGACTGAGTTAAGAATTTATAAGAATTTCCTCCTCTATAGTGTCTGGGGTTACATTAGTATGTTTTCTAATTGACTCTTTAAGTCTCTGGAGAGAAGTAATGGACAATTCCTGTTCTCCCTGTATTATCTAAATGAGCACAGTTTCTAAGAAGACAGGGTAGCAGAGATTTTTGGGGTATCTTGGAAAGCCATCATCCCATCTGAAATAAAGTGGAGGAAAGTGAGAAGAGTCTAGAGCCAGGTTATGCCCAATCCTGGCTCACATCTTCTCCTAGAAGGGGGGCATCCTTCCAACCACATTTGGGAGAAGAAATTAGGGCTCTTTTATCTCCTTCCTACAGGGGTCCTCACCCAAATTTCCCCCCAACCATACACATAGTGTGGGGACATAGTGTGGTCTATGTGCCTCCAGGAGCAATGAAGGTCCAGGACAGGATATCCGTGCTCATCCTCCTGGCCAGCTCCTAAGCCCCTGGGGCCTCCAGCATTCCCCCAGCCCTGCATGTATCTTACATCACAGCATGTAAGCAGTGCCATTGGCAGGCTAAGCCCAAGTGTGAAGACTCCCGCATCTACTTCTGCCTTGACGGCCTATATGCTCTTCTGAGAGAAGAGTTTCTGGGACTGTTTTCCCTTCACCCTGTGGGGAAGCCTGGGATATGGGTCCCACCCCATTTGCAAAATGTTTTAGAATGGTCTAGGTACAAAAGATTGTTTGAAAGGTAATCTTTGGTTTTATTACCTTAAATATAGGGATCCTACCCTTTGTTGACATTAGAGAAAGAGAAACAGATGACAGAGAGCATGCCAGGGTTTCTAGCCGCTGCAAACAAACATGTGCCATCATGTGCATCTGGTTTATGTGGGTGCTAGGGTATTGAACCCAGGTCCTTAAGCTTCCCAGGCAAGCACCTTAACTGGTAAGTCATCATTTACTTGATGTCTTTTTATCACATCTGTTTATACCCTGATATACATTTTAGGTAAGTCTGATATTTGCCTTATATAAGGAGTTTATAACCTGATCAAGTACCTTGACTCAGTTTGCCTATTTGACCTTTTAGTTTACTGAGAAATCTCATTTGATAGAGGTGACTTTAGGTGTTCAAAAGAGGGGAGCCATAAAGAAAAACAAAGTTATATGCTGTTTGTCATTCCCTTTTCCTTGTCAGAGACAATTGACTGTTTTGTCTCTGGACAGGGCCTGGGGACACATGGCTTAAACTTGCATGGGGTCTCAGATAAAAGGGGCATCATCCCTTTCTCCAGAGTCCCATGACTTTAAATAGCATATGACAATAAGCAAAAGCAAAAGAAAATGACAGAGTGGAGAGCTAAGCATCCTGGCATTCTTTGTCTCACTCTGAAGTTGTTTGTTTTTACCTAGGAAATTTATTTTGCCCATTTGTAAACCATAAGGTGATAGGGTCTTGTTTATGTCTAACCTGGTTATACCTCCAAAGAATATGAATTACATCTGTGCTTATGGCTTTGTGACCTACCTAGCATAGTACATTACCTGTGTCTAATGCAAGTCTATGTCCCTATATAAAACTTTTAGCACATCCTTGTCTGTAAGCAGTTAAAAAATCTTTAATTTTAGGCATGGTATTTATGTTTAGCCTGAAAATTAGCTTTCTTTTCCTTTTAAAAGATTAATTTTCGGCAAAATTTGGTCCTTTTAGACCTCCTATATCTTTTCTACATATGCACCCCTTCATCCACATCTGTTAACATTCTGGTCTAAATGCCACTCAAAAAGCATTTTTTTAAAAATATATTTATTTACTTAGTTGAGAGCAGCAGAGAGAGAAAGAGGCAGAGAGAGAGAGAGAGAGAGAGACAGAGAGACAGAGAGAATGGGCACGCCAGAGCCTCCAGCCACTGCAAACGAACTCCAGATGTGTGTGCCCCCTTGTGCATCTGGGGAATTGAGCCTCGAACCGGGGTCCTTAGGCTTCACAGGCAAGCGCTTAACCACTAAGCCATCTCTCCAGCCCTCAAAAAGCATTTTTAACAAGCATTCTATATCCAACACTGAAAAATTCCTTCCCAGTTCCTTCAATCATCTCATCTTAACCCATAATTAACCATTTTTTTTTATTAGGGTTATTAAGAGAAACTACACCAAATTGATTAATCTTATATCCACTGACAAAGAAGCAAGTAGACTAGCTTCAAAGAGTTAACCATCTTACTGGTGCAAATTGGCAGAGGCACATCATTAGCAGAAAAACTTACACACACACACACACACACACACACATATATATATATATATATTCTATCTATCTATAGATAGACGAGTTGTCAAGGGAAAAGTAGAGTATCTTCTGAAGTGGAAGGGTTTCTCAGATGAGGACAATACGTAGGAGCCAGAAGAGAACCTGAATTGCCCTGACCTGATTGCTGAGTTTCTACAGTCACAGAAAACAGCACATGAAACAGATAAATCAGAGGGAGGCAAGCAAAAAGCCTACTCTGATTCTGAAGATAAGGGAGAGGAGAGCAAACCAAAGAAGCAAAAAGAAGAGTCAGAAAAGCCATGAGGCTTTGCCCGAGGTTTGGAGCCAGAGCGGATTATTGGAGCTACAGACTCCAGTGGAGAGCTCACGTTCCTGAGGAAATGGCAAAACTCTGATGAGGCTGATCTGGTCCCTGCCAAGGAAGCCAATGTCAAGTGCCCACAGGTTGTCATAGCCTTCTATGAGGAAAGGCTGACGTGGCATTCCTACCCTGTTGGGAGCCGTGCTGGCTTCGTCAGGCTTTGCTGCGTCAGCTTGTTTACTGCTTTTGCATCCTTCGTTTGCACATGAGCATATGACGTTATCCTAACATGGCTGCTCACCTATCCCAATTGGGTGATGCAAAGTCGTCTGATAAGACTTAAGCCAATCAGACGACGCTTCACATCTACATGACCACAAGTATATAAGCTTGGCGCTCCGTAGGGTCGGGGTCCTTCTCTCTATCAGCTAGGAGCTCCCAATAAAGTGTGCTTGAGAAGAATCCTGTTGTTGTCGTTCTTCCTGCTGGTGGGAGGGGCACAACACTACCCCTCAGAGGATGATGACAAAAAAGACGACAAGAATTAACTCTCTTGAGTATCAGCCCCTGTCACCTCTTGACTGTGGGCTTCAAGGGGGGAGGGAAGGAATTCTACTTGTCTTCATACCATACCATACAGGTGGCTTGAGAAGATGTCCTTTGAAGAGCCAGCATAGGTTCTGTGCCCTGCAACAGCCAGGGTGCTTTAAAGCTGTTCCAGCTGTGTAGTTTGTACACCCGTCCCAGTGGAGGGAAAGGGTGTTTCAAGGCAACCCATTCTGCACTTTGCTGAGAAAGGCAAAGGGCCTTCTATGAAGGACAAAAGCTGCAGAACTGGGTGTGTGGGAGAGCAAAAAAGATGCTGCTGATCTTCCAAGAGCATCTCCACAACCCACAGCCTTCTTCCCAATAGTGTTCACTGCATTTTTACAGAGTAGCATGTGTGTAGTTTTTGGCTATTACTGGTGTATTAATGGTGGGGGGGATGGGACAGGGAGGAGATGGGAAGGATGATTGTGGTTAAAATTAGGGGCCTGATTGGGGAAATGGTGAAGCAATGGAAAGAACAGTGAACTGATGATTTGGTTCTAGGTTCAGAATACTTTACCTTTTCAAAATATTTCATTGGCACCAGAAAGGTGGACAGTGGGAGACTGCTTTAAACCTGTGACGTTTCCTTCCTGAGCATCATGTTGCCCATAAAGGAGAAAGCCAGTTCCTACAGTAACCAAAGCTGACATTTTAAAGATGGAAACTGAAGCAGGAAAAGTTTTAATTGGAGAGTATATTCAGGCAGATCATTTTGCCTCAGAGGTGCTAATATTGAAGTTAGGAGGGGAAAACAAAAAGGCCCTTCATTTCCAATCATGGAGTTATAAATAGCAGTTTTTCAACCACTGGCTGAAGCATTGTGGGAAGGGCGGAGGGTGGCACAGGAGATAGGGAAACACCTGGAGCCTGTTTTTTTTTTCAACTTTGAACTCTGAAACTTAAGTGGTAACTAACAGCACAAATTTCATTGAGTCAATTCAAGGGTTGAATACTTCAAAAAGCCCTGGTCTCAGGAGACAAATAGTTTTCATACTGGGGCATAGATTGACTTGAAAACACAAAATAACACCTAAAGATTAACATACCCAAAATGCTCTGTCTTGAATCATAAGACCCATCAATTCTTGGTATTGTCTAGACCTACATCTAGAGCTACATTGTTAAATCATTTTAGGCATGTGTTAGATGTCTGAAAATTTTATTTAAATGTAAACTTCATACCATACTGTCAGTTTTTGTCTTAATAAAACTAGATTTATAATCATAAGTAAATAAATAAATAAAATGTAGAGAGAGGCTAACACATGGGAACCTTGAATTGGAGATCTTCTTGTCTCAGCTTCCCAAGTAGCTGGGATAATAGGCCTAGCTCATTTTACTCTTCATAATACCTGCATGAATAACATTTGTCAGAGAAAAAACAGCCTTTTCAGCAACTGGTGCTGGGAAAACTGGTTATATATCTGTAGAAGGATGAAAATAGATCCTTATCTCTCTTCATGTACAAGAATTAAGTCCAAATCAGTCAAAGACCTTAATATCAGACCTGAAACTCTGAAATTGCTAGAGGAAAAAGTAGGGGAAACCCTTCAACATATTGATATTGGCAAAGACTTTCTGAATATAACCCCAACTCCTGAGGAAATAAAATCACAGATCAACCACTGAGACCTCATGAAATTACAAAGCTTTTGTGCAGCAAAGAACACTATAAATAGAGTAAAGAGGCAATCTGCAGTATGTGAGAAAACCTTTGCCAGCTATACATCTGATAGAGGATAAATATCTAAGATATACAAAGAACTCAAAAAAATTAAATAATAAGAAATCAAACAACCCAATTAAAAAATGGGCTATGGAACTAAGTAGGGAGTTCTCAAAAGAAGAAATACAGATGGCATATATAAACATCTAAAAGAATGTTCTACATCCCTGGTCATCAGGGAAATGCAGATTAAAACTATAATGAGATTCCATCTCACTCAGATTGGCTACCATCATGAAAAGAAATGACCACAAATGCTGGTGAAGATGCAGTAAAAGAGGAACCCTTCTACGCCGTTGGTGGGAATGCAATATGGTACAGTCATTGTGGAAATCAGTGAGGAGGTTTCTGAGACAGCTAAAAGTAGATCTACCATATGACCCCGCTATAGCACTCTAAGCATATATCCTAAGGACTCATCTCACTACCTCAAGAGATACTTGCTCAACCGTGTTTACTGCTACTCTATTCATAATAGGTAGGAAATGGAACCAGCCTAGATGTAACATCCGTTGGTGTCTATGCTCACCAAATGCCCAGTAAGCACTGCTCTTAATGTTCATACCCATATATTAATGCTACTCTCACTTTCGGTTAGAGAACCTTCTCTTTTCAGATGGTAGTGACCTAGGGATGACTCAGAGGCATCATGGTGCTGAGAAGAACAGACAGAGGAGTGCTCAGCACAGCAATATCTCTATCACATCTTCCAAGGCTCAGGGTCCATTGTGGAAGAGGTGACAGAAAGAATTTAAGAACCAAAGAAAGGGTAGGACTCCTTACAACGTGCTCCTCCAGACACTAAATGGCCTGGATATCCATGACGTCACAGTCCCTGATACTACTTACATAAGAACAACATAATAGGAGGAAAAGATGAGGACACCAGAATAAAAGAGAAACTGATTGAGAGGGGGAGGGGATATGATGGAGAGTGGAGTTTTAAAGGGGAAAGTAGGGGAAGGAAGGGAATTACCATTGTTTACAATTATGGAAGTTATCAATAAGAAAATAAAAAGTAAAAAATAAAAATAATTTTTAAAAAGGGCTGGAGAGATGGCTTAGCGGTTAAGTGCTTGCCTGTGAAGCCTAAGGACCCTGGTTCAAGGCTCGATTCCCCAGGACCCACGTTAGCCAGATGCACAAGGGGGCACACATCTGAGTTCATTTGCAGTGGCTGGAGGCCCTGGCGCGCCCATTCTCTCTCTCTCTCTCTCTCTGCCTCTCTCTCTCTGTTGCTCTCGAATAAATAAATAAAAACTTAAAAAATAATTTTTTAAAAAAAGATAGACTTGTCATAAAGCAATTTGGCAGAAAATCACAGCAGGTAGTAAGTGTTAGGTCAAGATGGGGTGCCCCAAAATGGGGTCACCAAAGATATACCAGGGAGTGTATCATTCACATTCTTCAAGGAACCACCCAGCCATTATCCCTTCCTTGCCTAGCAATGCCTCCAGGTCTAGGTTGCCTCCCCCCTTATCTCCCAGGTAACCTGGCTACAGGTCTGGTGTCACACCCGGGCTACCTTAGATCTCCCCTAAAGAAACCTTTCTTTTGCTTCCCCCTTCCTCCAACTTGTTCCCCCAACGGAAGAGCTCTATTAAAGCACACTATCTGTAGTCCCAAATTGAGTGCTCCACTCTTGAGTCAGTCCTGGAAGCTCATGTCCCTCCCACCACCGCCCCCCAAATAAAAACTTCCATCTTTGCCTCAGAGTGGTCTCCATGGTCCTTGGTCACTCCTGAGCACACCCAGTTGACATAGACACAGGCCTCAGCTTCATAGGGGGAAGGAGGCATGTGTTTGGGACCCGGGCCTGTTGAAAAACCCTTTCCAGCCAAGCGCTTAGGCTCAGGGCTTGGCTGAAGCATTTTCAGTTTCCCCTTCATTTAGGCAGCCAGTCTCTGGCTGGCAGTGAAGTTTAGGCCTCTGCTGCAGGATGGGCAGAGCCCAGAGAAAGAGGTGGAGCTCCATCCTCCCATCCCCCACAGGTATCCATGTGTCTTGTGGCACAGTGGCTTGTAATGGAAAAAGGAAAAAAAAAGCTAGAATACATTCAGGTCAGGGGTCTTTGGTTCCAGGCCTCCATGTGGTCATGAGTCCTCACCCCCTTAGTTTAGCAAAATCAGTTCACAAACTCTGGAAGAGTCTGGCCTTGGGGTTTGAGCTCAACCCAGTGCATCTCTCGACAAAAGCAGTCACCTTTACAAAAGAGCCCTGGCCAGGCTTTATGCCAGTTTGGCCTCAGGCGATAGAGCATCTCAATAGGGCTCCAATCTCAGCAGGGTGGAGCTGGCCAGGCCAAGAAGTCATGGCAGAGTTAGTTGAGAGAGCGGGGAGCAAAATGTAAACCATAAATTGGATTTTTGTTACTCCCAGAAGCTGTTAAAGTATAAAGCATCTGGAGTGCCTGTGGAACCTATGGGAGCAGCAGCTGGAGTGTCCCAGCAGCTCATAGAAGTGGGGAAAGCAATAAAAATGTGGCTATTTGGGCATGGTGGCACACGCCTTTAATGCCAGCACTCAGGAGGCAGAGGTAGGAGGATCACCATGAGTTGGAGGCCACCCTGAGACTACATAGTGAATTCCAGGTCAGCCTGGGCTAGAGTGAGACCCTACCTAGCAAAAAAAAAAAAAAAAAAATGTGGGTATTTGTATAAAAATCATTCTCAAGATCTTTCAGTGGGATCTCCATTATGTAGTAGGGAAAACCTATCTGTGAACTAACCAAAGAATTGGCAATTCCAGATTCAAGAGAATGACTTTTTTTGTTTTGTTTTGCTTTTTTGCTTTTTGAGGTAGCTCAGCCTGACCTGGAATTCACTATGTAGTCTCAGGGTGGCCTCAAAGGCATGGTGATCCTCCTACCTCCTCTGCCTCCTGGAATCAAAGGCATGCAACACCACACCCAGATTTCAAGAGAATGAATTTTAAAATATCACATTTTAGGGCTGGAGAGATGGCTTAGCGGTTAAGCTCTTGCCTGTGAAGCCTAAGGACCCCAGTTCAATCAAGGCTTGATTCCCCAGGACCCTCATTAGCCAGATGTACAAAGGGGAACATGCATCTGGAGTTCGTTTGCAGTGGCTGGAGGCCCTGGTGGGCCCATTCTCTCTCTCTGCCTCTTTTGCTCTCTGTCTGTCACTCTCAATAAATACACAAAAAGAATTTTTTTTCTCTTTTTTTTTTTAATATTTTTATTTATTTATTTATTTGAGAGTGACAGACACAGGGAGAAAGACAGATAGAGGGAGAGAGAGAGAATGGGCGCGCCAGGGCTTCCAGCCTCTGCAAATGAACTCCAGACGCATGCGCCCCCTTGTGCATCTGGCTAACGTGGGACCTGGGGAACCGAGCCTCGAACCGGGGTCCTTAGGCTTCACAGGCAAGCGCTTAACCGCTAAGCCATCTCTCCAGCCCAAGAATTTTTTTTAAAAATCACATTTTATTCAGATTTTACAAAGAAGTGCAGAAAGGGGAAGGCTGAGAGGTAAGGAGAAACAAAGTGGGGAGGACCCCCATGTGGGCACATGTAGCTTAGAAGTCCATGTGACTAGATAGAGATGGGGGGGAAGCATGGAAAGAAAAGAGAAAAGAAAGTTCAAGGAGCTTCTGCCATGTGGAAAGCTGGAGGAGATAAAGAACCCATGCGGAGAGTAAGGGATAGGGCGGCCCTCCTAGCTGGGCCTGAGCTAGGGCCTAGGCTGAGCCAGCCCAGGCCCATCTGAGGGCAAAACTCACCCACAGCTGAAGTTCCTAAGTGATCAGAGAGCCTGTTCTCCCCTTGCCAAGGTATTTATAACCTTAGAGTGTTGGTTAGGGATAGGGGCTGTCTCAGGAAGAGATTAGCTCCAGGGGCTGAACTTGACCAACCACAGTGTTTCAATCCTATGGAAGACCTCCCTCCCAGGAGGGGTCCTGACTGTGGAAAAGCAATTCTTTGGAACTAGGCAAAAGATAAGAAAAACTTTCCTGCCCTTTTTACCTTCAGGGGTCCAGTCACCCTAACTTTACCCCCCTTCACTACCTATACAAGTCCTACATAACAAAAGGAAAAAATACTGATGACAGCAAAATACAAGAGAGACTAGTTTCAAAGAAGAAGGGATTCAGTGGGGGGGGGGGGGAAGGGAGAATGGTAGGAGGGTACTATGATCACATTATATTGTGTATATGTATGAAAGTTGTTAATAAAAAAGCTTTTTAAAAGCTAGGCATGGTAGTGCATACTTTTAACCCCAGCAATCAGGAGGCAGAGGTAGCGGAGGACTACTTCTGTGAGCTCCAGGACAGCTTGGGACACAGAGTGAGTTCCAGGTCAGCCTGAGCTATGGTGAGATGCTATTTTGTAAAAACTAACTAAATAAATAAATGAAAAGAAAAGAAGACAGGCTGGAGAGATGGCTTAGCGGTTAAGCGCTTGCCTGTGAAGCCTAAGGACACCGATTCAAGGCTCGGTTCCCCAGGTCCCACGTTAGCCAGATGCACAAGGGGGCGCACGCGTCTGGACTTCGTTTGCAGTGGCTGGAAGCCCTGGCGCGCCGACTCTTCCTCTCTCTCTCTCTGCCTCTTTCTCTGTCTATCACTCTCAAATAAATACATAAAAATAAACCAAAATAATTTAAAAAGAAGAAAGAAAAAGAAATGAAACAGAGAGTTTTCAAGGGGGGAGAGGGAGGCTGGAGAGATCTGCTCAGTGGTTAAGGTGCTTATCTGCAAAGCCTAATGACCCAAGTTTGAGGTCCCAGCCTGTGTAAAGCCAGATGCACAAAGTGGCACATTCATCTGGAATCTGTTTGCAGTGGCTGGAGGCCCTGGCACACCCATTCTTTCTGTCTGTCTCTCTTCTATCTCTTTCTCTGCTTGCAAATAAATAAATAAAAATTTTAAAAAAGATGTCTCTTTTTCCCTTTGGTTCCATGTTTTTTGTCATGTGTCAGTTTCTGAGCTACTATCATATGCGGTCATCAAGAACTCAGCCTTTGGAATGTGTACATGTGTATGTGAAAATGGATATGTTGCAAGATAATGTTGAGGTACTGGGAAAACTTTTGCAATGTATTTAAAATAATGACTCATTTCTATGCTTTTAGCTTTAAAGAGAAGAATGCTTGTTCATGCTTACTACAATGGTAGGCAGGTGTTTCAAGAGTAAATAAGCATGCCAAAGTTTAACCTTACCTTTTAAACTGCCTTGCAGACTCATATGACAAGTTGGTATTTGTTAAAGATTGTTTCTAGGGGCTGGAGAGATGGCTTAGCAGTTAAGGGGGTTGCCTGCCGAGCCTATGGACCCAAGTTCAATACCCCACTGTCCACGTAAGGTAGAATCACATGCATCTGGAGTTCATTTGCAGTGGCTAGAGGCCCTGGTGCACCCATTCTCTGTCTCTCTCTCTCCCCCTTTCTCTTAAATAAATAAATTAATAAAAATAAAAGATATTTTAAAGATGGTTGCTAAATACTTATAATGACTTAAATCATCAATAAATAATATATTTGGGTTTTATTTAGAAAAGAAAAAAAAACAGGACTGGGCTGGGAAGATAAGTCAGTGGCTTAAGGCTCTTGCTTACAAAGTCCACCAGCCTAGGTTTGAGTCCCTAGTATTCACATAAAATCAGACACACAAAGTAGTACATGTGTCTGGAATTCATTTGTGGCAGCAAGAGACTCTGACCTGAGCCCGTAGTTAGTCTGTCTCTCAAATGAATAAAAATGTATTTTTAAATATTTTATTTATTTATTTGAAAGAGAGAGAGGAAGAAGCAGATAGAGAGAATGGGTGCACCAGGGCCTCTAGCCACCGCACACAAACCCCAGATGCATGTGTCACCCTGTGCATCTGGTTTATGTGGGTACTAGGGAACTGAACCTAGGTCCTTAGGCTTTGCAGGCAAACACCTTAACCACTAAGCCATCTCTCTAGGCCTAAAAATTGTTTTTTAAAAGTAGGATTCTTGATATATTTTGCCTGGGTTGATAACCATTAAGATACAATATACATGCTTTCTGTCTTTCAGCTCCTGGGTTTTCACTTTGAAATTGTTTTCTTAGCTGGGTATGGTGGCACATGCCTTATCCCACCACTTGGGAGGCAGAGGTAGAAGGATCACTGTAAGTTCGAGGCCACCCTAAGACTGTATAGAGAATTCCAGGTCAGCCTGGGCTAGAGACCCAACCTCGAAAAACCACACAAAAAAAGTGTTTTCTAAATTCTGTAACAATAATAATAGTAATAATAATACAGAAAGGGACCAGCAAGTTAAAAAAGAGATATGAGTTATAAATGTAAGGTATATATATTTAAAAATATTTATTTATTGGAAAGAGAGAGAAAGCAAGCACACCAGGGCCTCCTGCCACTGCAAATAAACCCCAGGCCCATGCACTGCTTTGTGCATCTAGCTTTACATGGTTATGGACATCAAATGCAGGCCATCAGGCTTTGAAAGCAAGTGTCTTTACTGCTGAGCCATCTATCCAGCTCCAAAAGTACATTTTTTTATTAAAAAATATTTTTTAAAAAAGCACATGATGGGCTAGAGAGATGGCTTAGTGGTTAATGTGTTTGCCTGCAAAGCCTAAGGATCCAGGATCCATGTAAGCCAGATGCACAGGGTGGCACATGAGTCTGGAGTTTGTTTGCAGTGGCTGGAGGCCCTGGCTTACCTATTTCTCTCTCTGTGTTTCTCTCTCTCTCAAATAAACAACTATTTTTTAAAATTATATTTAAAAGGACATGCTGTGGAATGAGAAAGGGTTTTTTTTTTTTTTTTTTTTTTTGGCAAAGTAGGATTTTTTTCCTAAGGTAAAGGAGCATTCAAACAATAATAAAGACGGAGAAAAACAGAAGGTAGTCTATTATGAAAAGGTTTTCAGGAGTTCTAGCTAAGATGGTAGAATAGGAGTCACACCAGAGAAACCTGGGGGGGGGGGGCAATATGATGCACAATGCACTCTTCTTCCAAAAAAGTGAAGGTATGTAAGGAATTATTAATCCAGGTAAGGCCCTGGTGGAGAAGCAGGAGAGAGCTAGGAGCTTCTAGCAACCACACAACCAGTGAGGATCAGGCTCTAGCTGGCAGCCACTGGGAAATGCTTCAACTCCCTGGGCCCTGTTTGGAAAGCACTTCTTGCCTGGCAGGTCCTGCCTTAGTCAGTAGCAGCAGAACCACTGGGAAGTGATTCTCCCACTCACACCGGCCTTGAGGGAAAATAGCTGCAGTAAGGCAGAAGCAGAGAGCAACTGCTCCCAGCTATAGCCTCCGGAGGGACCTGGGAGCTGATCTCACATCCAAGTTACAGGTAGTGAGTAGCACTGAGCAATCAAGCCCGGGTGAGCTTCCTCCCCCATGCAGGTGCCCAACACCCCAATGCCAGGACTAGGAACCAGCTATGGATCTCCCTTCCTGCTGTGCACCTCCAAAGTCCCTAGGCAGCGAGTAGTGCTGGGGGAAGAGGAGTAAGCCTCCCATGGTCTTACCTAGACCTGCCTTGAGACTGCACACACAAGGAGGGTCCTGCTCAAATTTAAGTACACCCAACCTAAACTTGTGGATGGACTGATAGACTGCCATTCTACCCCCATCCTGATCTAAGCTGACCAGTCTACTCAACACAGGCACCGTAAGAGCTGCTATTGCTGCACTCTTAGGAAGACAAGAGGACCAGCTAAAGGTGGGCAAAGTCCAGCACAAAACAAATAACACAAGACACTAAGCCGAGAGACTTCCACCAAGAATGCCTAGTCCCACCGTGAAAAGCTTCCAATAAAAACTTAGAAAAGGGCTAGAGGAATGGCTTAGCAGTTAAGGAGTTTGCCTACAAAGCCAAAGAACCCAGGTTCGATTCCCCAGAACCCATGCAAGCCAGCTACACAAGTGGGTGCACGCATCTGGGGTTCGTTTGCAGTGGCTGGAGGCCTGGCGTGCCCATCCTCTCTCTCTCCCTACCTCCCCCTCCCTATTTCTCTGTCAAATGAATAAATAAATAAAATATTTAAAAATGTTAAATAAAAAAAAAACTTAGAAGAAACTCCAGACATAGGATCCCAAAATGAAATGATGATATTCATGTTAAACAAACTTAATGAGACCACAAAAAAAGGGCTTAATGAAATGTAGGAGAATCAATAAAAAGAACTCAATAGATAGATTAATAAAATGGAAGAGAACCAACAAAAAAAAAAAAAGCTCCATAGACAGTTCAATAAAAATGAAGGGAGGGCTGGAGGGATGGCTTAGCAGTTAAAGCATTTGCCTGTGAAGCTAAAGGACACAGGTTCGATTCCCCAGAACCCATGTTAGCCAGATGCACAAGGGGGGTGCACATCTTGAGTTCGTTTGCAGTAGCTGGAGGCCCTTGTACACCCATTCTCTCTCTCTTTCCCCTTCTTTCTGTGGCAAGTAAATAAAAGTAAAATATTAAAAAAATGAAGAGAATCAAAAAGGACCCAATAGATGGCTAGAATAAATGGATGAGAATCTACAAAAAAGAATGAACTCAAAGGTCAGTGGAATAAACCCAGTGAAGACATGATCAATTGCAAGAATGAATTCCAATGTACAATAAGAAAGTCAATCCAAGAAATGAAAATGGAATTTGATAAAGAGATGGAGACACTGAAGAAAAACATAATGGAAAACAACAATGAAACAACTCATTTAACGGACTCCCAAGAAAGCCTCATCAACAGAATAGGCCATAAGGAGGACAGACTAACAGAATTTGAGGACAAAACAGAGGAAATAGACCAGGAGTCCAAAAGTAACAACAAGTTAAAAAAACAAAAAACAAAAAACCATAGGCTAGAGAGATGGCTAAGTAGTTAAGGCACTTGCCTGCAAAGTCTGAGGACCATGTTTGAGTCTCCAGATCCTACATAAGCCAGATGCACAAGGTGATGCAAGCACGAAAAGTCACACACACACACAAAGTGGTACACACATCTGGAGATTAATTGCAATGGCTGGAGGCCCTGGCATGCCAATTTTTTTTTTCTCTCTCTCTCTCATAATAAGTCCAAAACCCAAAGTCTCTTTTGAGGCCAGAAACAATTTCTTAATTGTGTGCCCCTAAAAAAAGAAAAAAAAATGAATAAAATAAAAGAGAAATGTGGGTCACCTTAAAAAGACCAAATATTGCCAGGTGTGGTGGCACATGCCTTTAATCCCAGCATTTGGGAGGCAGAGGTAGGAAGATTGCCATAATTTTGAGGCCACCCTGGGACTCTAGAGTGAGTTCCAGGTCAGCCTGGGCTAGACCCTGTCTTGAAATATAAAAAGACTAAATATTCAGAGCATGGGCATACAAGAAGAGGAAGAAATACCGACTAGGGGCATAGAGAATATCTTCAACAAAATTATTGAAGAAATTTTTCCTAATCCTACAAAAGAGAGGCCCATCTAGGTATGGGACATATACAGAATACCAAATGGGACCAGACAATAAATTCCCCATGTCATAATATAGTTAAGACCCTAAACACAGAAAACCAAAAAAGAGAACACTAAAAGCTACAAGAGAAAAACAGCTCATTATATACAAAGGTAAGCCCATCAGAATTACCTCAGATTTTTCATGGGGAGCACTAAAAGCCAGAAGGGCTTGACATGAAGTATTTCAAATTATAAAAGACCATGGCTGCCAACCCAAACTACTATACCCCATATTGTTATCCCTCATAAAAGAAGGTGGAAGAAAAACTTTCCATGATAAAAATCAGTTTAATGAATATATGAACATTAAGCCAGCCCTACAGAGAGATGGCTTAGCAGTTAAGCCAAAGAACTCAAATTTGATTCCCCAGGAGCCATGTAAACCAGGTGCACAAGGGGCACATGTGTCTGGAGTTTGTTTGCAGTGGCTGGAGGCCCTTGTGTGCCCATCCTTCTCTACCTGTGTCTCTTCTCTCTCTCTGCTTGCAAACAAATAAATTAAATTAAAAAAGAGTTGCAAAAAAGAATAATTTTTTTTAAAAAGAGGATACAGGAGGGAAAAAGCAATAATCAAAAGCAGAACAGACATAAAAGCAAATGAAGATCAAGAAAACACTAAACTCCACAAAGTCTTCAATTTGACAGGGATTAACTCCCACCTCACAATTATAATTCTGAGCATTAATGGACTTAACTCCCCAATCAGAAGACACAGGTTGGGAGCTGGAGAGATGGCTTAGTGGTTAAGTGCTTGCCTGTGAAGCCTAAGGACCCTGCTTTGAGGGTCAATTCCACAGGACCCATGTTAGCCAGATACACAAGGGGGCGCACATGTCTGGAGTTCTTTTGCAGTGGCAGGAAACTTTGGTGTGTCCATTCTCTCTTTCTATCTGCCTCTCTCTCTCTCTCTCTCTCTCTCTCTCTCTCTCTCTCTCTCTCTCTCTCTGTCACTCTCAAATAAATAAATAAATATAACAAAAAAAATTTTTTTAAAAAGAAGACACAGGTTGGATTACAAAACTCAATCTATCTATTTGCTATCTACAAGAAACTCACCTCAACATTAAAGATAGACACTGCTTTGGGGTGAAAGGATGAGAAAGGATAATCTAAGCAAATAAAGATAAGAAATAATGGGGCTGGAGAGATGGCTTAGCGGTTAAGTGCTTGCCTGTGAAGCCTAAGGACCCCGGTTCGAGGCTCCATTCCCCAGGACCCATGTAAGCCAGATGCACAAGGGGGCGCATGCGTCTGGAGTTCGTTTGCAGTGGTTGGAGGCCCTGGCACGCCCATTCTCTCTCTCTCTCTCTCTCCCTCTCTCTCTCTCTCTCTCTCTCTCTTTCTCAAATGAATAAATAAAAATAAACAAATTTTTTTAAAAGATAAGAAATAAGCAAGTATAACTATAATAATATCGGGCAAAATAGACTTTAAGCCAAAAATCATCAAAATGAATAAAGAAAACCTATTCATGCTCATGAAGGGAACATTCAACAAGAGATGCACCAAACACAGGTGTGCCCAATTTTATAAAGCAAAATCTATAAGACATTAAATAAGAAATAAATCCCAATGCCACAATAATAGGAGACTTTAATACCCCACTATTGCCAATAGATAGATCATCTAAACAGAAAATAAATAGAGAAATAATGGAGCTAAACAACTCCATAGATCAAATGGATTTAACAGACATCAACAAAAAAATCTTACCCTAACTTTACAAAATATACATTCTTCTCGGTAGCTCATGGAGCCTTCTCTAAAATAGACTATATATTAGCACATAAAGCTTGTCTCCACAAATTCAGGCAAAGTGACATAACTTCCTGCATTATATTTGACCACAGTGCAATAAATCTAGAGATCAACAAGAGAAACAATTAAAAAATTATACCAACTTCTGGAGACTGAATAATTCACTATAAAACAATCAATGTGTTGTTGAAGAAATAACACAGGAAATTAAAAAATTTCTAGCCGGGCGTGGTGGTGCATGCCTTTAATCCCAGCACTCGGGAGGCAGAGGTAGGAGAATCGCTGTGAGTTCAAGGCCACTTTGAGACTCCATAGTGAATTCCAGGTCAGCCTGGGTTAAAGCAAGATCCTACCTCAAAAAACAAAACAAAACAAAAATTTCTAGAACTGAGTGACAATGAAACATACATACCAAAACTTATTGGACACAATGAAGGTAGTCCTAAGAGGAAACTTATAGCAATAAATCTCACATTACAAAGAGCAGAGAGATCTCAAGTTAATACATCCATGGGAAAGTTTTGCAAAAACAAGAGCAATCCAAACCCAAAAGCACCAGATGGAAAGAAATAATCAAGATCAGCGCAGAAATCAATGAATTGGGAATGAAGAAAATAGTTTTAAAAATTGATGAGACAAATTGCTGGTTCTTTGAAAAAAATGAACAAGATTGACCTCCTGGCCAAATTGATCAAAATTAGAAGAAAGATAAGACTCAAATCAACAAGATTAGAAATGAAAAAGAAGACATTACAACTGACACCAATGAAACTGGGAGAATTAATAGGACATATTTCTAAAACCTATATTTGGCTGGGCATGGTGGTACAGGCCTTTGATCCCAGCACTTGGGAGGTAGAGACAGGAGGATCACCATGAGTTCGGAGCCATCCTGAGATGACATAGTAAATTCCATGTTAGCCTGGGCTACAGTGAGATCCTACTGTGGAAAATCAAAAATAACAAAAACCTATATTCCACAAAATTGGAAAATCGGGAAGAAATGGATAAATTTCTTGACTCATAGCACCTACCAAAACTAAACCTAGAAGAGATAAATTACCTGAACGGCACTATAACATCAAACAAGATTGAAAATGTAATTGAAAGCCTCCCCCCAAAAAAGTCCAGGCCCAGACAGATTCACTGCTGAATTTTATCAAAATTTCACTGAAGAACTAAAACCACTTTTTCTCAAGTTATTCTACACAATTGAAAAGGAGGGGATTCTTGACTCCTTCTTTAAGCCAGCATTACGCCAACACCAAAATCAGACAAAGACACAACAGTAAGAGAAAATTATAGACTGACATCCCTGATGAATTTAGATGCAAAAATTGTCAACAAAATTCTTGCAACCCAAATCCAAGAGCCCATCAAAAATATCATATCTGGGCTGGAGAGATGGCTTAATGGTTAAAGCGCTTGCCTGTGAAGCTTAAGAACTCACGTTCAAATCTCCAGGTCCCATGTAGCCAGATGCACAGTGACACAAGCGCACAATGTCATACATGTGCCACAAAGGGGTGCATGTGTCTGCAGTTCACAGCAGCTGAAGGCCCTGGTGAGCCCATTCTTTCTCTCTCTCAAGAAAAATTATTGTATCATCCACCTCAGTAAATCTCCTTTGCTTCACTCTTCATTGTCCATGTGCCCGATTTTTCTTGGTTGTGAAACAAAGGACTCAACAGTAATAAAATCTGCAGCCCAGAAGGGAAAGGCCTAAGCGAGGTCGGGGGGAAAAGATCATATAAAAAAAAGATGGGGGGGGGTCAATCAAAGTTCAAGATATTCTGAATAAGACATATGAAAATCTACTTTTTAAAATAATGGCACATCAAGAAGCCATAGACTGTTACGAGAAAATTTTCAGTGCCTGGGATGGGTTGCCTCCCAGTGAGTTGTTGGCCAGGGAGGTCTATGTTGCCTCCAAAACATTACAGGCTATTGCTGAAGACGTCACATGCCTGAGCAGCAAAGTCACTGAGAAATCAAGGTGGTGCTGAGCAGAAAACCTTCTCCCTGCAGCCCAGCCAACTGAAAGCTGGAAAAAGTTGCACTGTATGCAGTCTTAAGGGAGACAGAAGTCATCAGTGGTGAAACAGTGGACACTGGAAACGTCAAGTTTGGCCAGACAGGCTAAATATCTGAATGAGTGCAACAGTGGCATGTCTGCTCTGGGGGAAACCAGCTGCTCTCTAATTGGACTGAAGGCCCACTGTATGGGAGGGAATACGTGCCTGGTACTGAAAACCTAATCAAAAGCCTATGGCAGGGGAGGTCATGAGCCTTAGGGGTATAAAGCCTGCTCTTGTCTGGATAAATGCATATAGTACTCTCACCAAATTGCCCTGAAAGCACTACACTTAATGGTTATACTCATATATTAATGTTACTCTCACTTCTGGTTAGAGAAGCTTCTCTTTGCAGATGACAATGACCACTGGATGGCCCAAAAGACAACATAGTGCTGAGAAGAAGGGACTGAGGAGTGTCCAGCACTGAAACATCTCACACCCTCCAATGCTCAGGGTCCATTGCAGAAGAGGTGGCGGAAAGAATGTAAGAGCCAAAGGAAGGGTACCACTCCTACATACAACTGTCAGGACAGAACTTGGCCTCAATATCCAAGACCTCCCAGTGCCTAGCAATACCCACACAAGACCCCCATAATAGGAGGAAAAGATGATGACATCAAGCTAAAAGAGAGAGACTAATGGACAAAGGGAGGGGATATGAGGGATAGCAGAGCTATGAAGGAGAAAGTGGGGTAGGGAAGGGAAATACCATGGTTTGTTGTCTGTAACAAAAAAAAAATCTGCAGCCCTTCTGTCCCTCTTGGTTGCTTACAAATAGTCATAAGACATTTTAGTGCCACTAATTCTTCAACATCTATCACCCTCCCGTCATGGAATCAGATCAGAGCAACAAGGACAGATCTCATCCTGACAACGAGGGATAGTCAAGATGAAACCTCCTGATGGTTAATCGTGACGTCTTCACAGAAGATTGGTTAGAGACCGGAGGGGTAACCATCAGATCATTCAGGGCATGGTAGTGTTTTCCTGTAATCCCAGCCCTTGAGAGCTAGTGAATTTAAGGCCATGCTGAGCTTCATAATGAGACGCTGTCTTAAAGACAACAACAAAATGGAGTCACTTGTGTGAGCCCTTCCAAAAGCAACTAAAGGCAAGAGGCTGCCGAGGAGTGATACTTATGTATGATTACCTGACCCTACCCAGATGCCTTTTAAACTTGACTCCTGCTTACATTCTGTGACTTTTTCTTTTTTTCAAGGCACAGGCATATTTCAGGAATTTTCACATCAAATCCCTCAAGATTAAGGTCTAAAAACAAAGAATAAGGAATTGTCATGGTCCTAGCAGAAGTGAAGATATGGTAAGGAAAGACATTTGTACTTTGAAGAAATTGGAGTCCTTTGTTGGGAGAAGGGAAAGACTAAAGCAGGAAAAAAAAAAAAAAGGCTGAATCCCCAAACCAATCAGAGGAGGACATGGTCTCCTAGGAAGAGATTTCACACAGTCCTGACAACTTATCAGACACCTTGCAAGACCGCCTGGAGCTGACCCAAGGATGGGCAGTGATGGGAGGACCACACCTTGACCAGGACCTATAGTTATGCATATCATGAGCTCTCTATTTAAACTTAAACCTTGGGCTGGAGGGATAGCTTAGCAAGCTTAGGCGCTTGCCTGCAAAACCTAAGGACCCAGGTTCGATTCCCCAGTAGCCACATGAGCCAGATGCACAAGGGGGCACATGTGTCTGGGGTTCGTTTGCACTGGCTGGATACCCTGGTGTGCCCATTCTCTCAATCTGCCTCTCACTCTATCTCTCAAAATGGATAAATAAATAAAATAAAATAAACCTTAAACCTCATGTTATGATCCTGAACATGAATTTGGTGGGGTTGAGGGAAGTAGTCACAGGGCCTTTTTCTCTGCTTCTCTTCCAAATGTGACCACAATGAATAAATTTCCTTTCTCTGCTTTTCACTATTGTCCTTTTTTAAAAAAGAAATATTTTTATTTTTATTTATTTATTTGAGAGAGAGAATGGATGCGCCAGGGCCCCAAGCCACTGCAAAGGAACTTCCCCACACATGGCGCCACATTGTGCATCTGGCTTACATAAGTCCTGGGGAATCAAACCTAGGTCCTTTGGCTTTGCAGGCAAGCACCTTAACCACTAAGCAATCTCTCCAGCCCTTACTTGTCTTTTTTTAAAAAAAAAAAAATATTTAATTTATTTACCTGCAAGCAAAGAGACACAGCCAGAGAGAGTATGGGTGCACGAGAACCTCTAACCACTGCAAACAAACTCCAGATGCATGCACCACTTTGTGCACCTGGGTTACATGGGTACTGGGGAATCAAACCCAGGTCGTTAGGCTTTGCAGGCAAGCGCCTTAACAGCTGAGCCATCTCTCCAGTCTCCACTTGTCTTTCTAATTGGCCTGTTGAATACAGATGATCAATCCTAGGTTGTGAGAGCTGCCGGGTCTCAGGCTCTAACTGCAAAGACTCTGGCAACAGTTCAAGTGGATCAAGTTGAAGTCATTCCCAGAAAATAGACTGCCTTGGGTCAAGAGCATTCTCACTGTGATCTTATTTCAAGGCCTTAATAAAATCTGTGACTTCATAGTCAAATTTGATTCTTACAGAAGGCTCTTACAGAACAGATATAGAAATATCTTCCCTCTCTCCTGCCTCACTCCCCCCTTTCCCCACCCCCCACTAGTATTGTGTGGAAGTCACCTTAGGCTCAGACCTTTTGGAAAGGGATTGGGAGTCTCTGGGGACAGTGACAGATAGGCCTGCCACCAAGATTCCTGCCCCTCTAAACTCCTGCCTGTTCTGTTCAAATTGCTGAGGAAGCTGATCGAAGCTGTGTTCATCGGGGTTGTGAGAGGCAGTTCCAGACTGTTCTCTGCCTCGGGATATTGCTTCACAGGCTGATAAAGATTTCATCTCAGCCAGAGGCCCTTTGATCTTACTATTATTCTTTTTTAATGGAACTGGCCAGTGCTTGTAGAGGCTGAAATAATGTCAGTGCCTTTGCTTTGTCTCCGGGACTATCTCAGCTAGATCAATCATTTATACATTTTACAGTTGGGACTACTCAGGCTGGAGAGAGGAACTGTTGCCAAGACCACAGAGCTCAGGACCTTACAAGGCCTTTTCCACCCCAGCTGTATTCCAGCCTTTAAGCCCTAGGGGGCGCCAGATAACCTCACTCTTCCCAGACTTCAGAGTTGAGCACAAAGCCTGAAGGGGAAGCTGTCTCCAAGAACCAGCAGTCAGCGCATGCCTATCAGCGTCCATTGTAGAGCAGTATCTTCTGATTGTCTGTACCCCCTGGGTTCTGGGCCCCCTCAATACTAGAATCTAGTACTTGTAGGGCACGGAAGTGCATTCCTGTAATCCTAGCATTTGTGAGGCGGAGGCAGGGGGATCACTGCAAATTTGAGGCCATACTGATTTATGTAGTAAGTTCTAGACTATCCAGGGATAGCTCAAAAAAACATGCATACTAACACACACACACACACACACACACACACACACACACACACACACACACACACAGTGTGCTAATACTCATGAAGCCTGACTCCCCTGCCCAGAGTTTAAGATAACGAGCCTCCCTCAGGAACATGGGTGGGCTGGGCATATCCTTAGCTCTCTTTTTTTTTTTTTAAATTTTTTATTTATTTATTTGAGAGCGACAGACACAGAGAGAAAGACAGATGGAGGGAGAGAGAGAGAATGGGCGCGCCAGGGCTTCCAGCCTCTGCAAACGAACTCCAGACGCGTGCGCCCCCTTGTGCATCTGGCTAACCTGGGACCTGGAGAACCGAGCCTCGAACCGGGGTCCTTAGGCTTCACAGGCAAGCGCTTAACCGCTAAGCCATCTCTCCAGCCCCTTAGCTCTCTTTTGGAAGTAGTTTCTTCACTTTTTGAAGGCTCAAGAGCCCTGAGAAACCACTGGCTGAGTTGAGGAACTCTCTATATTATGAAATGAAAGGTTTCTTCAGAAAAAAATAATAATAATATAAAGGGCTAGAAAGATGGCTTAGCAGTGAAGGTGCTTACCTGCAAAGCTTAATGACCCAGGTTCCATTCCCCAGAAACCATGTAAGCAAGATGCACAAGGTGGTGCATGTGTCTGGAGTTCGTTTGTAGTGGCTGGAAACCCTGGTGTGCCCATTCTCCCCCTGCCCCACTCTCTCTCTCACACACAAATAAATACAAATAAAATATAAATATTAAAAATAATATAAAATTACACCCAAGCTGCTAGGTGGGATCCCTGGGTGTCTCCAGAGTAGCCTCGCTCTGGGGTGGCTTGCTGAAGTGCCCCAGGGCACTAGTGAGGCAGGAATCCTTTATCTCTTCCCTCCACGGCTGCTGCTACAGTTTCATAGTTAAGTCCTGGTGTTACCAGAGTTAGGGTCAGAGCCAGACTACCACGAGACTTGTATTAAACAAACAGGAGATATATTCAATGTAGCCACGTGGGGAGAAGAACAGAGGTTCACTGATTCCCCCTAAATCCCTACCTCCATCCATTTTCAGGGTCCTAACACAAGGTTCTCTGTCAAGGCATGGTCCTACCTATCACTGTTGCCTTGGCTTCAGTCTCTCCTGTGAAGTGGCCCCCCAGATTGTCATAGCTGTGTGAAATCTTTCTTCAGGAGACAAGCTCCCATCTCTGACTGGCACCAGGGTCCCAGCCTTTTCCTTCTTCCAGCATAAGATTTCTAGAGAATGGGCTGGAGAGATGGCTTAGCGGTTAAGCACTTGCCTGTGAAGCCTAAGGACCCCGGTTCGAGGCTCGGTTCCCCAGGTCCCACGTTAGCCAGATGCACAAGGGGGCGCACGCGTCTGGAGTTCGTTTGCAGAGGCTGGAAGCCCTGGCGCGCCCATTCTCTCTCTCTCCCTCTATCTGTCTTTTTGTGTCTGTCGCTCTCAAATAAATAAATAAAAAATTTAAAAAAAAAAGATTTCTAGAGAAAATCCAATTTCTTGAATTCCATTGTTTCAATAGCCTGATAGTCAAAAGGAGGGACATAAGTGTCTCCCCAATATCTTAATTCCAACGTGCCTTATCAGTGCAGTAGGTAACATGACAGCCTCATAAATTATCTTCCTTCCTGTCAGGACTGTTAGATTTTCGCTTCCCCAAGAGGGTGCTTCCCTTAACCTGAGTGAAAAGGCCTCAGTCCCATCAAGTTCTCAGCCACCTCCACCCTGAGTACCCCATGGTTCCAACAGGTCAGAGCCACCCTCACATTCCCTGAAGATGTTCACCCTGGTCCAGACTCGCTGCCATCTTGAAGGCCAACTAATCCCCAAACTACTCCAATTAAAAAAAAAAAAAATACTGCCGGGCGTGGTGGTGCACGCCTTTAATCCCAGCACTCGGGAGGCAGAGGTAAGAGGATCGCCGTGAGTTCGAGGCCACCGTGAGACTCCATAGTGAATTCCTGGGCTAGAGTGAGACCCTACCTTGAAAAACCAAAAAAAAAAAAAAAAAAAAACCTGAAAGTTGCACATCTCAGGAAACCCCTCAGTCCCAGACACACCAGGACCTTTGTCACTGTCCTGTTCTACTGAGTCAACTCTGGTCCAACTCTCGGCACAGTTCTCCAGCTCAGGTTTTGGTTATTCCATCAACCAACAGTCCAAGAGAGAGGCTCCATCTGCTCACCAATAAGGACCAGCAAGGGCTTCTCTGGGCCCAGCTCTGCCCTCTGCCCAGTCAAGGGACAGCTCACTTGAGACTAGAACACAAGGGGAACCTTTGCCAGTGGAATAG
This sequence comes from Jaculus jaculus, assembly GCF_020740685.1. Lineage (NCBI taxonomy): Eukaryota > Metazoa > Chordata > Mammalia > Rodentia > Dipodidae > Jaculus > Jaculus jaculus. The sequence goes on from NC_059103.1 coordinate 40,412,005, forward strand.
AATTGCACCGTTGGCCAGATCAAACAGTCATAGTACCCTTACTAAGTTCCTAAGAAGCACCACCCACGTCCAATGTTGGGAGCTTTGTACTAGCAGCTGCACGGAGCCTCACTACAGCCCTGAGGTAGGTGATCAGTTCCTGTACGGATTCTCCAGATGAAGATCAACCGGATGCCTAAGGTTACCCCGCCAGCACAAGCTCTTTCAACCACATGACCCCAGCACCTCTGAGGATAGGTGGTTTCTGAACCAACTTTGCCAAATCCTGCAGAACCCCAGAGCTCCACTGAGTAATGATTCTACCTAAGGGCTCTCAAAAGGCCTGCAGGGGTGCAGCTCAATGATCAAGCCGGGCCTACAGCTCCTGAGTGTGAATGGCAAGTCAGCCACTTAACACACATGATCTGCGACGAGCTATTTCACCTGCCTCACACCACTGAGATCAGTTTACCAACTCAAGTAGCTTTTAGTAAGGACTGAAGTAAACAAAGGAGTAGAAGTTTAACACCAAGATAGGTGAATATTAAGACATTCATGTATTTACATTAAAAATATTTTTATGTGGGCTGGAGAGATGGCTTAGCAGTTAAGCGCTTGCCTGTGAAGCCTAGGGACCCCAGTTTGAGGCTCAATTCCCCAGGACCCACGTTAGCCAGATGCACAAGGGGGCGCACGCGTCCAGAGTTCGTTTGCAGTGGCTGGAGGCCCTGACACACCCATTCTCTCTCTCTATCTGTAGCTTTCTCTCTCTGTCTGTCACTCTCAAATAAATAAATAAAAATGAACAAAAAAATTTTTTTTAATATTTTTTATTTATTTGCAAAGGGAGAGAGAGAGAGAGAGAGAGAGAGAGAGAGAGGAGAGAGAGAGAGAATGGGTGCCCTAGGGCGTCTTGCCACTGCAAATGAATTCAGGCATCACTTGTGCATCTGGCTCTACATGGGTGCTGGGGAATTGAACCCAAGCTGTCAAAGCATTGCAAGCAAGCATCTCTAACCTCTGAGCCATCTCTCTAGCCTGAGCAGGGCATGGTAGCACACGCCCATAATCCTAGCACTCAGGAAGCAGAGGTAGGAGGATAGCAGAGTTAGAGGCCAGCCTACACTACATAAAAAGACCCTGTCTCAAAAAAAAAAAAAAAAAAAAAAAAAAAAAAAGCCATCCCTTACTGCTCCAGTACACTGTATGCTGAGGTCTTTACCCATTTTTTCCACTGCGTTACCAGGAAATGGGGAAGGTGTGTTCGTGGTACACAGAAGGAAGTGGCCAATTGAAATGGAAGGGAGAGAAGGGTGGGCTAGGAACGGACTCTGAGGACTCTCAGAAGAGTCCAGTAACTGTCACCAACCCCTTCCAGACACTTGTCACTGGAGAACCAGCTCACGCTCCCTTCTCGAATTCACAAAACAGGACTTTGCCCTTGGTGAGACGGCTTTTTGCCAGGCCCACATCTCAACATCAAACGGGAGTGAGCTGCCATGGAAAGTCTGACTTTTCTGCAGGATCCAGAAGCGTTGCCGGGCTTTCAATCACATCAGAAGCCTGCCCCGGGCTGGCTGGTGTTCACGGAACCCAGCTGCAGCTCTCGAGGCGGGTTCTTTACGAGACAGTGGCTCACGCCGATCTTGTTGGCTGGGCCCGGGACTGTCCCACTCATCTGTCTAACCTAGCCTGGATGGTCTTCCAAACTTCCCTGGCACTTTCGGGAAGCCATGCATACTGCCAGGGCCAGGGGCGGCTGGGAGGCCCCAGAGGTGGTACTGCGCTCCTGCGTGGCCAAGCCAGGCAGTCCAGGAGGGCTTCCTTCCAGGGCAGCCAAACCGGTTTTCCTCCCCACACCCCCTGCAGGATCAGGAGACTCTCCCGGCCAATGAGAGGCCAGGACCTCAGTGACTCAGGGCCCAGCACGGTTTCTTAGCAAATGTTCCAGGACCACTTGAAAGCCTGGTGGAGCATCACTAGCTGGTCTAATGTTTCTGTTTGGGTGAAAGTCCTACTACAAGAGGTGGGGGCTGCGGGTTGAAGAGAGCATCATTTAACAGGTCCTCACTCCCCTGCTATAGCTGGGCCCCCCGGGGGTGACAGAAGATCCACGTGTTGCTGAGGAACAAGAGTGGGGGCACCTCCCACCTCTTCTCTGTCTCCCATTGAGGAAGTTCACTTTACTGGAATTCGTTTCAGGACCAGTGTGCAGAGTCATAAGGTGCACAGACTGGGGGCTTTGCTCTTAGTCATCCAAACTTGTACCAAGTCTCAGACTTGCAACTCCCTTTATCCTTCATTCCAACGTACAGTTCTAGAAGTTTTTCAGGAGCTGGGGAGATGGCTCCCTGGCTAGAGCATTTGCTGAACAATCTTGAGGACCTGAGTTCAATCCTCAGCTCCCAGGTAGAAAGCCAGGTATGCCTGCCTGCATGCTTGTACCCTCAGCACTGAGGGGGCCAGGGGCGGGCGGATTGCTGGGGGATCAACCAGCTTTGTCTGCAGGGTGTGTCCACCTACGTTCACCATACCCACACTAAAATGAATAAATAAATGAACAATTTTTAAAAAGTTCTTTGAATTACTTTTTATTTTCTTAGGAAAACTGGAAACATTTCAGAATGAAAGCAACTAGCGCGCTCAAGTCTCCGCATATCTGCATACCTTTCGCCCAGCTTCAATAATTACCTACAACCTCATGCCTTTAATCCCAGCACTTGGGAGGAGGATTGCCATGGGCTCAAGGTCACCCTGAGACTACATCGTGAATTCCAGGTCAGCCTGGGCTAGAGCGAGACCTACCTAGAAAAACCAAATAATGATAATAATAATAATAATAATTACCCACATTAAGGAGCACGGGCGCTCATCTCATATCGAGCATACTTAATGTCATGTCACTGCTTCTTTCCCCATTTCCCAAACTGTGATTAAGTCAGTGAGGTGATTGATAGCTGGTTATGGACGAACAGGCTTCTGCAAATAAGCAAGAAAGACAATCACCCAGGAAGTTACTGTGCCCTTGGGCAGACCTACAAAACATTTTGCTGTTTTTATCCCCCCCACCCACTGGCCCTGGGTGTATTGTCCCTCCCCCCCTCCCTGGGTGTTTTTAATCTATCAAATTCCATTCATTAGTGTTTTCCCACTTTTTAATTAACTGAAAATGAATAGCCACTTGTAGAACCATATCCACAGCAGTGCTGCTCACAAGAGCTCAAAGGTAGAAACACAACCCAAGTAAGTAGCCATCTAGGAATGAGTGGAATGGAGACTGAGATCGAGCCACAGAAGAGTTTAAAAAGGGCTACAAGTTCTGACCTGCTAAAACAGATGGAACTTGAAGATCTTATGCTAAGTAAAATAAACCAGACACAAAGGGATAAGTACTATATACTTCTTTTTAAACTTCTATTTATGAGACAGAGAGAGAGAGAGAGAGAGAATGGGTGCGCCAGGGCATCCAGCCACTGTAAACGAACTCCAGCAGCATGTGCCACCTTGTGCAACCGGCTTACATTGGTCCTGGAGAATCGGACATGGGTCCTTTGGCTTCGCAGACATGCACCTTAACTGCTAAGCCATCTCTCCAGCCCGCTATACACTTCTTTCATATAAAGTAGCTAGCATGGTCAAATTCATGGAGACAGAGTAGGTGTTACCTCTCGGGATCAGGAAGATGGGGAATCATTATTTAATAACCACAGCATCTCTGTTTAGGATGACAAAGTTCCAGAGATGGCTGATGGTAGTGTGTGTGCAATGTTGTAAACGTATGTCGTGATACTGGATACACTTGAAATGGTGTTAAATGGTAAATTTTATGTTACATATTTATAGTAGTCCTTTTATTTTTTTATTAAATTTATTTTTATTAAGTTGAAACGTTGTATGGCTACATCAAGTATTGGTACCATCATTTCTCTCCTCCCTGACCCCACTCCCCTGAGGCCCTCCTTAGTGGGCCTGCTGGTATTCACCATGGGTTATGGGTTGTGAGGGCAGCAGTCTGTCGTGGGGGGAGGGGGACAATGCTTCTGGATGTCCCCTCCCACCTGTGGCTCTTACAATCTGTCCACCCTATCTTCCATAAACTTCCCTGAGCCATGGTGGGTGGGCTTTAAGTCTACTGTAGTGTTGAGCTCAGCAGCTTCTGGATTTCTGCTTTGGTGCATTTTGGGTGTCCTCAGTGTCTGTCTTCATCACCCTATAGTAGCCCCTCCACAGTGTCAGGTTCTATAGTTTAATCTACTTCTTGTGAACTGTGGTCTGAAAATATTCAACAAAAATGTCAGAAATGGGTCTGGAGAGATAGCTTAGCGGTTAAAGGAACTTGCCTGCAAAGCCAAAGGATCTCAGTTTGACTCTCCAGGACACACATAAACCAGATGCACAAGGGGCTCCTGTGTCTAGAGTTAATTTGCAGTGTCTAGAGGCCCTGGAGCGCCCATCCCCCCCCCCATGCTTCTTTCTCTCTCTCAAATAAATAAATAAAATATATTTTTTAAATGTCAGAAATGATCAATTCATAAATGTTAAAAACTTATTACAGTATTTTATCAGTTATTATTAATCACTTGCTGTGATTAATTTCTAAATTAAGTATTATCCTAAGTATTCCTGACAGATAAGGAGGTCCACTGATCCATTTTTTTTTTTTTTTTGGTTTTTCAAGGTAGAGTCTCACTCAAGCTCAGGCTGACCTGGAATTCACTATGGAGTCTCAGGGTGGCCTCGAACTCATGGCGATCCTCCTACCTCTGCCTCCCGAGTGCTGGGATTAAAGGCGTGCGCCACCACGCCCGGCCACTGATCCATTTTTAAACACAGATGAAGCAATTTAGTATTTCAGGTGATCATAACACAGCATTCACCCAAGCATGGGTCTTTCTGGTCACATGCCATGAAGCCATCCTGAGTGTCCCTGACACTGAAGACAGCAGCAAGTCACAATTTGCCTCTTCCACATGGAGTAGTAGGCAGTCCAAGGCCCAAACCTCCCCTGACAACATGCAGGTGGTGGCTGTGGACTGGGCTTTTCTGACTCAGGCTCTAGGCCTGGTTCCAGCCGCTCTGAGTCCTGTTTCCCTCCCAGTCAGCCTTCACTCTCACTTGTCTACCTCCTCTCTGGCTGAGAGTGAGGATCAGGGAAAATCCCTGGAGAAAACGCAGTGTCGTCAGAAGAGCATCAGATGATGTAAACGGGTGCCACTGAGATCAGAGAGGCCTTCCGGTGCCAATGCCCTTTTGGGGAGACGCCTACTCCAGGCAGTGACTATTGGAAGCAGGTGAGTCGGAGGTGGAAGCCGCGGAGTTGATAAGGAGCACCCAGTGCTCCCTGGCAGTGAGGCCTCCCTGCTGACAGCCCTCACCTCTAGAGGGCTGGGCGGCTCCTCCCAGGTCGTGGAGGGAGCCTGCCATGTTCCCTGGAGCCTCAGAGCCTCTGGGCCCTCCAGGGACCTAGTGTGAGCCACGAGGCACTATTAGCTCTGATATTTTTCTTCTTGTTTCCCCAGACCCTCACAGTAGGAAGGCTTTTTAAAAATCCTCCTTAAATTAAAAAAAGAAAAAAGGCCAAGATCAAGACCATGACAGCTCTCGTATTCAATAAGTAAACCCAGAAATCCATAAGTTCCTTGAGTAGCAGCTCCAGGCAGTGAGTCACTGTAAAAACAATCAATCTGAGCACCAGCTCACTCAGTCAAATTAGTTTAATCAAATCACGAGGTCTTTGAACCCTCATTTCCTCGTGTGTCAATTGGGGATGATACTGCTTCTTCCTAGAGGAAGAAACATGCCTTAGATGGGCCCCTCCATTGAAGCACATGGGGCCAAGCCCCAAATCATGTCAGGTGTTGAATGGTGTCCTGATGACCACTCACCCACACCACAGAGTGGTTGGTCAGACACAGCAAACCATGAAGGCTTTTGAGCAAAGCGGCACGTAGTCTAGAATATGTCTGTGTGCTTGTCATACTGACAGATCTTCCAGAAAGGTAAGTTCATGTAGGGGCTTTGAGCTCCTGGCCTCACAGCCTGAGAAGCGTTACCCTCGAAGGGAGGCTGTGCTGAGCACTGAGGTCACATCGTCTGTGTTGAAATGTGCTTTGAACTATTTGAGTATCAGCAGCATGATGCACATGTGTGAACACTAATGTTTATACATGACCACAAGACAAAAACAGGGCTGGGAGATGGTTTAGTGGGTAGGAGCACTTGCAGGACCAGCATGGAGGCCTGATGATACAGGAATTTTGGGTTTCTTGTATACCAGTGCACTAGTAAGTTGGGGTGTTTCTGGATCCTTGTCTTATGAATTCAAAGAATGAAATCCATGGACCAGAGGATAAGGTTCAGAAAAGGTTCAGAAAGGTTTCATTACAATTTAAAGCTTTAGGAGGGGCTGGAGAGATGGCTTCATGGTTAAGCACTTGCCTGTGAAGCCTAAAAACCCCAGCTTCAGGCTCGATTCTCCAGGACCCATGTAAGCCAGATGCACATGGGAGTGCATGCGTCTGGAGTTCGTTTGCAGTGGCTGGAGGCCCTGGTGTGCCCTTTCTCTCTCTTTCTCTCTCCATCTGTCACTTTCAAATAAAAACTTTAAAAAATAAACAAAAAAAAAATTCTTTAAAGCTACCGGGCATAGTGGCACACACCTTTAATCCCAGCAGTCGGGAGGCAGAGGTAGGAGGATCGCCGTGAGTTCGAGGCCACCCTGAGACTCCACAGTGAATTCCAGGTCAGCCTGGGCTACAGTGAGACCCTACCTCAAAAAAAAAAAAAAATTCTTTAAAGCTTGAGGAGGATGAAGGAAAGGAGGCTTAAGCCTAGAACATAAGAGAAAGAAGACAGAGCTCTTGTCCAGAGAGAAAAGAGGGGGTTCGAGAAGCCCACCCTGAGACTCAGATCTGGGTTTTTTATGGGGAATGGCTACATGAGGAAGACCAGGTCGGCAGGTTACTGTGGACAAAGACCAGATTTTATAGCCTTGTCAGTAATCTTAGGTAAGGATCAGAGTTTCTGTCCTCTAGGAAGGGTACAAGCTTAATCCAGAAATCTTTCCTGAAGGGTGCAACATCCAGGTTTCTGCAAGCTTAGTGGCATTTCCTGCTTTTAGTCAAGGAATTAAAAAAACCATTCACTTTTGGTGTTCTGTTACCCTGACTTCCTTGGGTTTCGGTCTCCTATCCTGAGATTCATCCTCAGCACCTCCGTAAAAAGCTTGTTTGGTGGGTGGGAAGCCTCAGCATTCACCAAAGTGCTGAGAATAAGTGACTAGTGACTATTCAGCGCTAATGAGACATCTCTATCACTGTCCAGGGTTAGGAAACGTTGTGGAAGGGGGGCAGAAAGACTGCCAGGGCCACAGGATAGTGAGGAGGGCTTTGGAACAAGGTCTGAAGTGGTTGTTGCGTTCATCACCTTCCAGTCACTGCGATTACCTGCACAAGACCTACCTAACACTGAGCCCATCAACTTTCCATCACGGATGGTAGAGGACCAGGACCAAAACAAGGATTATGATAAAAATACATGTATGAAAATTGTCAATAAAAAAAGAGATTTCCTGGGGCTGGAGAGATGACTTAGTGGTTAAGGCGTTTGCCTGCAAAGCCAAAGGACCACGGTTCAATTTCCCGCCTGAGTCAGTAGTCTTCCCGGGCCCAACAACCAGTCAGGGTCCTTCCTACACACCTGAACTTGGCAATGAGCCTCGTTCTAACTGGGTCCCTAGTTCATATAAATGGACCTGAGCCCCAGTGTATGAGGGAGATCCTCGTGGTCTTTCCCACTCCCCACTGGCTTGCATGGAAGGAATTCCTCTCTCAGCATGGGAACTTCCAGACTTTTTCTTCTCTCCTGTTTCCACTCCACATTAATGAATCCCCCATAACTTCCTCTTCTCCGTGACTGTGTTTTTAAATTCTTTGCTACATGACAAAGATCTGACACTTGAGGGCCACTGGCTTGGAAGTGCAGCTTCCACTCAGATCCCCAATCCTGCAACAGTCCTATGATCATCACATCTGAAATCGCATCTCAGCCGGAGGCCTGGGCCAAGGAGATGGCTCCGAAGTTAAGTGTGCTTCCTGCACAAGCATGAGCGCCTGAGGGGGCCTGAGATGGGCCCAAGTTCAGATTCTCAGATACTATGTAAAAAATAGCTGGGTGTGGCCAAATGTGCCTGTCACCCCAGTCCCTCAGGGGAGCAGAGACTTGATCATCTTCAGAGTCCCGCAAGCCCCAGAAACAATGAAAAGAGAGACTGGCTCAAAAATAAGAGCGAAGAGCCAGGCGTGGGTGCACGCCTTTAATCCCAGCCCTCGGGAGGCAGAGGGGAGAAGGAGCACAGGGAGTTCGAGGCCACCCTGAGACTACATTGAAAATTCCAGGTCAGCCTGGACTAGAGCGAGACCCTACTTCAAAATAAATAAATAAATAAAACCACGAGTGAGGGAGTGAGACAATGGATGTTCTACTCCAGCCATGGAAAGGGCACATACACATGCATACACTACAGTACACTACACACACACACACACACACACACACACACACACGCAAAAATTAAAAAAAAAATAAAGAGAGGCCTGATGCCTGCCTGTGGGTGAGGACATCAGTAACTTCACAAGAGCAGGTCACATGGCCCGTCTTAGGTAGGCTTACTCTTGGTAGAGTTGGTTCTAAAACTTGTGCAGGGGATGAAAACAAACCTTTTCTCACCTGTCTATAAGTTCATCACTGAGGATCCTATAACAAAAGACAGATTAACAGGAAATAGTTAATAGAAGTTGAACGTATCAGGGGGTCCCCTCAGAAATAACTAAATGCAAAAATGACAACCCAAGAAAACTCGTAAATTTCATACATTTATGCTAGGTTTGCTAAAGACAGACAAAAAAAAATGGTTTGAAAATGACAAAATAAAACCTAATTCTTTTTGTTTGTTTATTTTTATTTATTTATTTGAGAGCAACAGACAGACAAAGAGGGGGAGAGAGAGAGAGAGAGAGAGAGAGAGAGAGAGAGAGAGAGAGAGAGAGAATGGGCCACCAGGGCCTCCAGCCACTGCAAACAAACTCCAGATGCATGTGCCACCTTGTGCATCTGGCTTACCAGGGTCCTGGGGAATTGAGCCTTGAACCGGGGTCCTTAGGCTTCACAGGCAAGTGCTTAACCGCTAAGCCATCACTCCAGCCCCCAAACCCAAATCTTCATGTAATAATTTTTAATTTTAATTTTATTTTATTTATTAGAGACAGAGAGAGGGAGAGAAAGAGGGAGAGAACGGGTGTGCCAGGGCCTCTAGCCACTGCAAATGAATTCCAGATGCATGTGCCGCCATGTGCACTGGCTTACATGGTACCTGGAGAATCAAACCTGGGTCCTTAGGCTTCACAGGCAAGTGCCCCTGATAATTTTTGTTAATATTTTTTATTTTTATTTATTTACTTGACAAAGAGAAAGAGGGAGAGAGAGAGAGAGGAGAGAATGGACATGCCAGTGCCTCAAGCCACTGCAAATGAACTCCAGATGCATGCGCCACCTTATGCATTTGGCTAACATGGGTCCTGCGGAATAGAACCTGGGTCTTTTGGCTTTGCAGGCAAATGACTTAGCCGCTAAGCCATCCCTCCAGCCCCCTGATAATTTTTTATTTATTCATTTGAGAAAGAGAGAGAATAGGCACACCAGGGCCTCCAGTCACCATAAACAAACTCAGACTCCAGATGCATGTGCCACCTTGTGCATCTAGTTTATGTGGGTACTGGGGAGTTGAACCTGGGTCCTTAGGCTTTGTAGGCAAGTGTCTTAACTGCTAAGCCATCTCTACAGCCCTGATAATAATTTTTGAAATGTTGCCTTTGACTACCCCGGAGCTTTTTCAAAGTGTACACTACCATACTTGGTATTAAAGATATGGTTCATTCTTTCTATAATTATTACTGAAGACACCTACATGATTCCTCATTTGTTGATTCATTTCTTGCTCAAGGATTTTGAAAAGACTGTCACCTACTTGTCTGGAAGCTTACAGATAGGCTGAACTCTGTCATGGGTCAGGAACCTGTTTTGTTTTGTTCTGTTTTGCCTGAGGCACAGTCTCACTTTGTAGCAGAGTCAGACCTCAAACTTAGCCTCCCCAGTACCGGGATTCCAGGTGTGGACCACCACATCTGGCTCAGGAGCCTGTTCAAATGACCCACACAATTATTCCATAGGCCTGCCTGTCACCCTTGCTATCTACTATAGTTGACACAAAAGAAACACTATCCAGATGTGGGGTCTGAATTTCTGGAAGTGGATAAGGCACCCAGGAAGTAACATCTGTGTCTTGCATGGCAGGTATCTCAGGGAGGGGCACTGAAGAAGCTCGGGATCCCCAGGGACACAGATAACAAACTCCAGAACAAATACAGCTAAGCTGGGATTTGGAGCTGAGCATGAGAGGAGAAAGCCAATACTTAAAATGAAGTCGCTCTGCCAGAAGTAAGTTTTTAAAAGCAAATAAGGAATCATTTCAAAGAAATTCCATCCTTTAATATTCTATAGGCACAGAAATGATTTATGGAGTCCACAGAGTTCCAATGGGGAAACAATGCTATGGCACAATGTTACAGAGAGAGAGAGAACAAAAAACAGCCCACAGCATTTCACATTCACTCAGACTCCACAGAGAAGTGAACCTAAGAACAAACTGGCTGTATCACAATGACGGAGTTGTGAGTGCCTAGGCTTTTGTTATTTACGGATTTCCATTTTTCTGTGATACAACTAAGCTATATTTGGTGATTTTTTTTGTTGTTGTTTTTTTGAGGTAGGGTCTCACTCTAGCCCATGCTGACCTGGAATTAATTATGTAGTCTCAGGGTGGCCTCGAACTCATGGTGATCCTCCTACCTCTGCCTCCCCAGTGCTGGGATTAAAGGCATGCGCCACCACGCCCAGCTATATTTGGTGAATTTTTCAGGGTTACAGAGAACTTAATCACATACTTAAAGAATAATAATAGTTAACAGCAAACAACTTAGATGTTGCGACTGGATTTTGTTAAGATTCTGCTTCTGATGAATCTCTGTAGAGGCTCCAGAAACGGGAGTGGGTGTCAAGTCCTTCAAATTCAAGCAGACCCATGAAAATTGAAAAGGGTTCAAGGCTACTGTTGCTGCCGAATCTCCCAGGTTAAGCCTTGTCCTTGGCTTTTTGTGGGCAAAGACGCAGGAACCTGGAGAGGGGCTTGAGCACAACGAGGCACCATGATTATTCACAACCCGAATGGAGAAGGACTCTGCATTTCCACTGCTCCCAGCAGCCCCTTGGCAGTCCCCAGTGTCTCCTTGCATCTCCAGCCCATCTCTGGCTCTGGCACCAGGGATCCCACATTTGCCCAGAGTCAGGAAATCCCAGAGGAGCTTAGTACAGTCCTGGGGTCAGGTTCAAGTTTCTAGGAAAGTGCTCTAGGCTTGTGGATTATCTCAATATAACTCCCATACTACCTCTCCTGGGTCCAAGAAGAAAAGGAGCACGTGGTGAAGGCAGCCTCATAGGAGCACTGGGAGCAGGAACACCCAGCGTCCCTTGGTGGAGTAGCTGGTGACTTCTTTCCAGGATCCCATCCTCCAAAAAGAACCAAGGTTCCAAGAACTGATGCCAGGGTTGGACCTAGTCAGATACTATGATGTAAGGTGAGAATAGTTTCCAGACTTGCCTAAAAGACATTTTGCCAACTTTGTCAACGTGGGGCCTTCACTTGGATGTTCTAAGTGGCTTTAAGGTGGTGGGAGAGTCCAGAGGAGGGCATTTCCAAATGTCTGAGGAGCCAAGAGAGGTTTTACAAAGGAGTCAGAGCTCAGCAGGGTCTTGATGGGCAGAGTAATCATTTTCCAGGTAGGTAAGGACAATCCACAGGGACCAAATGGTAAAGCAGGACCCCCAGCATGGTCTCTTCAAGTTGCTTCTCCTGGGCGGTCGTTACAGCGAGGTTTTGAGTAAGTCACACTCCAAGTCCACTGTGGTGGTTTGATTCAGGTGTCCCCCATAAACTTAGGTGTTCTGAATGCTAGGTTCCCAGCTGATGGATATTTGGGAATTAATGCCTCCTGCAGGGAGTGTATTGTTGGGGGTGGGCTTATGGGCTTTATAGCCAGTTTCTCCATGCCAGTGTTTGGCACAACCTCCTGTTGCTGTGGTCCACCTTCTGTTGGCCAGGGGGTGATGTCCACCCTCTGCTCATGCCATCGTTTCCCCCTGCCATCGTGAAGCTTCCCCTCGAGCCTGTAAGCCAAAATAAACCTCTTTTTCCCAGAAGCTACTCTTGGTTGGGTGATTTATACCAGCAATGCGGACCAGACTGCAACATCCACCATGCCCAGCTAGAAATCTCCCAATACAGGGACATGCTCCTCTGGGGGAACTTCAAAGGCATTTCATTCATTTTTGAACTAATGAAGAGTGCTACTCCAAAGGCTGAGTTAGGTTTTGGGATTCATAAGGCAGGAAAGAGTGAAGGTACGGGAACTCTTCAGTGAGAAAAGTTATATGTGTGAAGGGTTCCCAGGTATTCTGCTCATGGTTAAGGCGCTTGCCTGCAAAGCCTGACGATGCAGGTTTGATTCCCCAGCACCCACATAAAACTAGATGCACAAAGTAGCACAGGCAGCCAGAGTTCATTTGCAGAGGTTAGAGGCCCTGGTGTGCCCATCCTCTTTGTCTCTCTTCTCTCGCTGGCAAATAAATAAATTAACTAAAAAAAAATTTTTTTTTTAAATGATCACTGCTCTCACTGCTAACCTGAGAACCTCCTCCAGGGAGATAGCAATGGGCAACGAGGGAACTCACAACCCATCAAAGCAGAAAGTCAGAGGCTGCCAAGAGCTCCGCACTAACAGAGACTTCTAACACCCTCCAAGGCTCAGGGAACATTGTGGAAGAGGGGGCAGAAAGAGCATAAGAGCCACAGAGTGGGAAGGTGTGTTCTGAGGCATTGTCCCCTCATCAGAGACAGACTGGCGCGTTCATGACCCCGTAGTGAATACCGATGACCCCACTGAGGAGCAGAAACATAAGCGTAGAACCCATAGGACTGTGGCCAATACACAACATGTTCACCCAGTAAAGTCCTCAGTAAAAGAGGGGGAAAGGGGAAAAAAGTGACTCATACCCCCCAAAAAGTTTCAATGCTTAGAGTGTGGCTGCAGCTCACATCATTCCTCCCTGGATCAGAAGCAGCTGCCAGAGGTGACAGGAAGTGGGAGGTGACTGCAAGAGAAACCACCATGCAAATGGGCAGCTCGGTCCTGCGGAGGCGGGCCGCCCCCTTGTCTTTCTCCAGAAAGCCTCTGGCCTGCAGAAACCAATCAGCAACTCGTTGGGGTCAATTCCGGAGATGGTCCCACGGTGGAAGGACCAGACCTGCCCATTGCTTTTCCCTCGGGCAGGGGCCTGTCTTCCAGCCAGTCAGCTGGCTGGAGCTGAGGGCGGGGACGCTAGACCCCGCACAAGGGAGCTAGGTGGGATTGCTCAGAGGCCGGTAACCTCTTCCTCTGGCTTCCCTTCTCGTCTCTCCTCCACTTCCCCCCATCTCTCACCCCTGCACCTCCTCCCTCAGCACCAGCGCAGAAGCATCGCTGCCCTGAAGCTGCCCTGGAGGCCACTGCTTGCGCAGAGGGTCACGGTGTCAGAGGCTAGCAAGGCAGCTGTCCAGAACCACTCCATGTAGTGGACAGAAAAACAGATTGTCAAAAACTGGAACTGCTCAAAGACATGTTATGCCATATCTGTGAAGGTTTCCCAGGTATTCCATTATATCTTCGCTATTTGACTTTGTGTTGGAATTCCCAGTTTCCACGTAAAGCCAGACATACAGAATGGCTCATGCATCTGGAGCCCTGCCGTACCGGTAGTCTGTCTGTCTGTCTGTCTCTCTTTCTCCTTCTCTTAAATAAATAAAAACATATTTAAAACTAAAATATTTAATTATAAATTTTTTTACATGGGCAGCCAGGCATGGTGGCACACTCCTTTAATCCCAGCACTTAGGAGGCAGAGGTGGGAGGATTGCCATGAGTTCAAGGCCACTCGGAGACTACACAGAGAACTGCATGTCAGCTTGGACTAGAGCGAGACCCTACCTTGAAAATGAACAAAAACAACTTTTTTTTTTTTTTTTTTAACATGGAAGCCTTCTCCCTGCTGGCTAGCTGTGATAGAGCTGGAAAGTATTATGCAGACTGCTGTGGGAGAGAAGTCATCAACACTTTTAACCAGGAGGGAACCCTGCAAGCTATACAAGTGACCAGCCAGGCAAGATGTGCCCACTGATGCAATAGTGCCATGACTGTTACGGGATAGCCAACTGCTCTCTGATTGGATCTGAGGTGGGCTCTACAGGGGGAAATTCATACCAAGTACTGAAAATCTAGTCAACACCTATAGCTGGGAAGGTGTTAAGGCCTAGTGAGAGGCGGGAGCTACGACTGTTGTTTGCTTAAACAGGTATGTTATACCCACCAAATTTCCCACTAACTATTTATGCACATGCCCATGGATTAGTGCTGTTCTCACCTTGGGCCAAAGAAGCTTCTTTTGTAAAAATATTTATTTATTTGTTTATTTCTGAACAGAAAGAGGCAAATACAGAAAGAGAGAGAGAGAGAGAGGCAGGTACAGAGAGAATGGGTGCACCAGGGCCTCTAGACACTGCAAATGAATTCCAGACATATGCCACTTTGTACATATGGCTTTTTGTGGGTACTGGGGACTCAAACCTGGGCCACCAGGCAACGCCAAAAGATGATGTTCACCCTCTGCTCATGCCATTGTTTTCCTCTGCCTTGATGAAGCTTCCCCTCGAGTCTGTAAGCCAAAATTAACCCCTATCCTCCTCCAAAAAAGCTGCTCTTGGTTGGGTGATTTCTGCCAGCATTGTGAACCTGACTGCAACAGATAGAGAGAGAGAGAGAGAATGGGCATGGCAGGGCCTCCTGACACTGCAAACACAATCCAGACACATGGGCCACTTTGTGCCTCAGACTTTGCATGGGTACTGGGGAATCAAACCCAGGCCATGAGGTTTTTCAAGCAAGTGCCTTTAATTGACGAACCATCTCCCCAGCTCTCATTCTTTCTTTAATGCTCAAAATAATAAAGTTGGGGCTAGAAAGATGGCTCAGTGATTAAGGCACATGCTTGCAAAGCCTAACGACCAGGGTTCAAATCCACAGTACCCACATAAAGCCAGATGCACAAAGTAGAGTATACATCTGTATATACATCTATAGTATGTTTGTAACTGGAACACATATTCTCCCTGTCTCTCTTTTCCCTACCTCTCTGCTTGCAAATAAATAAAAATATTATTAAGATATTATTTAAAGCCAGGCATGGTGGTGCACACCTTTAATCCCAGCACTCAGGAGGCAGAAGTAGGAGGATCATCATGAGTTCAAGGCCACCCTGAGACTACAGAGTGAATTCCAGGTCAGCCTGAACTAGAGTGAGACCCAACCTCAAAAAAACAAAGGAAAAAAAAAAAGGTATTATTTAAAAGAATAAAGTTTAGGGCTGGAGAGCTGGCTTAATAGTTAAAGTGCTTGCCTGCAAAGCCTAAGGATCCATGTTCAACTCTCCAGATCCCAGGTTAGCCAGATGCACAAAGGAGAGGCAAGTGCAAGGCCACACGTGCCCACTAGGTGGTGTAAGCGTCTGGAGTTTGATGGCAGTGGCTGAGGCCCTGGTGTGCCAATTCTCTCTCTCCATCTCTCTGTCTCTCTAAAAAAAAAAAAAAAAAAGGAATAAAGTTTATTTTAAAGTAAGAAGTAAAGAAAACAGAGTGAATCAGACTCCTTAGGAAGGAGGGCTCTAGAGCTGGAAAATCCACAGTTTCAGGGAGACCTGGACCTTTCTTGAGCAGAGGAAGCCTGCCAATCCAGAGTCGTGACTCGTCAGCTTAAAAGAAGGCAAAGGCACTGGTTGGTCCATGATGCATCCAGTACTGTGCAGGTCCCAGAATGTCTGCCAAGCCAGCCTGTCAGAAGGAAAGTTCACTTAGACCACAAAGGAGACAGAAGTGGGGTCACACTCTTTGCCATCTTGGGTTAGAATATAGTCACCTCACCTACCAAGGGCCCTTTTGCCCCATCCATCTGCCTTGCCATGGAAACTACCTATGTCCTACAGTGTTTCAATCCCCACCCTCAGAGGCCACCTAACAGCTGCTGGGGAAGTGGGGTGATGACTCCTCTCCATGCAAACAAGGTGTGACATCAGGCCTCAGCAGTCAGGCTTTCTCTGGAGGGTGCTCCATGATATAGAGTCAGTTGTGAACAAAGGTGTAAATAGTTGCTTAGATGCAATAACATATTAACAAACAGAATCCAGCAATATTTTTGAGACAGGAATGAACTGTTCTCTTACTTTCATTGATGACCCACAGGGTCTCAGACTCTCTCTCCCTCTTGCAATTTTTCTACCCTCAGAATAGTCACTGGTAACTTTTTCTTCTCTCCTGGGGACCTCTGACTTTTAGCTCTCCAGGTGGCCTGGCAAGAGAAGAGCCCAAAAAACTGTGGTTCCATTTAGTCCATGAAGTGTTTGTTTGTTTGTTTTTGAGGTAGGCTCTCATTCTAGGCCAAGATGACCTGGAACTCACTATGTATTCTCAGGCTGGCCTCAAACTCACAGTGATCCTCCTACTTCTGCTTCCTAAGTGCTGTGATCAAAGGCATTTGCCACCACGCCCAGCTGGTCTGTGAGATGTATGTGCGCAGCCCTTGCCCTGACAGCCTTCAGGACTACTGGCCAGTCCTCACGCAGCTGTCTCGCTATACCATCGGTAATGACTGCCACATCTCTGGGCTCCAAAGCTCAGTCTGACCTGATGCTCAGTCCACTTCAGCGTGCACTGGGAGAACGGGCACGTGGTCCCTGTAGCTCCCAGCTGTAAAGTCATTTCTAAGCTCTTCAAGTAATGCCCTAGAAGCCTAAAGGTAGAACACAAATCTTTCTTTCCCTTCCTTCCTTCCTTTCTTCTTTTTGCCAGAGTCTCGTGTAGCCCAGGCTATCCACAAACCTGAAACTAATATTGGGGATCTCACTGTGACCTGGTTAGAACAAGTAAATAGGAAACAAAAATAGCAAGAAATTAGCTCAGAAGTTGTGGAACTAAGCTTTAAAGTTATTAACATAAAAATGTACTGGGTCATGAACTTTAGATAGGACACGACTGAAAAGACAGTAAGTAAATGGAGACAGTGCTAAAGAGCTCACTGCAGCCATCGCAGAGAAAGCCAACACACAGACATAAAGAATAAGGATGGAAAGCCGGGCATGGTGGCGCACGTCTTTAATCCCAGCACTCGGGAGGCAGAGGTAGGAGGATCGCTGTGAGTTCGAGGCCACCCTGAGACTACAGGATGAATTCCAGGTTAGTCTGGACTAGAGTGAGACCCTACCCCAAAAAAAGAAAAAGAAAAAAACAAAGAATAAGGATGGAGCCAAGGAGCTGGGCCGGTGGGTAAAGTGCTTGCCACACAAAAGAACTTGACTTTGCATCCCTAGAGCCAGCATAAAAATTGGGCATGGCTCTACACACCCGTAATCCCAGTGCTGGGGAAGACGACATGAGAGACAATCTAGGGTTTGCTGGCTAGACAGTCTAGTGGAACTAGTGAGCTCTACGTCCAGTAAGAAAGCCTGTCTCAAAGAATAAAGCGGAGTGCACCAAAGGAAGATATCTGACATTGACCTCTGGCCTTCACATGAACATTCACACATGTGCACACAAACCCACATACATGTGATGTTTTTTGAGGAGCGATTTTTTTTTTCTAAGGTAGGGGGTCACTCTAGCTCAGGCTGACCTAGAATTCACTATGTAGTCTCAGGGTGGCCTTGAACTTTTGGCAATCCTCCTACCTCTGCCTCCCGAGCGTTGGGTGTGTGCCACCATGCCCAGCTTTTGAGGAGAAATTTTTAAGAAAAAGATTAATTATATAGGAACAGTGGCTAGACAGCAGATTTCTCTCCAGCAATAACAGCAGCCAGAGACAATGTAGCAATTTCTTCAAGGGGATGAAGAAAAATACTGTTAACATAGAACTGTACATCCAGTTACATTATCATTATAAAACAATCATTTGGATTGGATAGATGGTTCAGTGGTTAAGGCACTTGCCCACAAAGCCTAACGCCCCAAGTTAGATTCTCCAGTGCCCCACGTGGAGCCATATACACAGAGTGGCACATGCACCTGGAGTCTGTTGGCAGTGACTGAGGCACAAGCATACCCATTCTGTTTGTCTTTCTTCTCTCTCTCTGCTTGCAAATAAATAACTAAAATAAAAAATTCCAAAATGGAAGAGGTGATAAAGTGGGGAAATTATATATATGTACACATATATATGTAACTTATTCTTAATGAGTTCATAAGTAATATATATGTATGTGTGTATACATGTATGTATGTATGTGCACACAGAGAATAAGAGTGCAAGGGAACATCAAGAACTAATGGAGGGTAACTGGGCATGGTAGCTCACACCTATTATCCCAGCACCCAGGAAGTCTCAGCACCCAGAAGACTGAGGAGGATCACCATGAGTTTACTACAGAGAAAGTTCCAGGTCAACCTGGCCTAGAGTAAGACCTTGCCCCAGAAGCACACCAAACAAAATAATTAATGAGTTGGGCATGGTGCCGTACACCTTTAATCCCAGCACTCAGGAGGCAGAAGTAGGAGGATCACTGTGAGTTCAAGGCCACCCTGACACTACATAAGGAATTCCAGGTCAGCCTGGGCTAGAGTGAGACCCTACCTAAAAAGAAATAATTAATGGAGGGTTGGCAAGATGGCTCAACAGTTAAAGGTGTTTGCTTGCAAAGCCTTCAAGCCTAGGTTCAATTTCCCAGTACCCATGTAAAGCCAGATACACAAAGTGGCACATGCATCTGGAGTTTATTTGCAGAGGCAGGAGACCTTGGCATACCCATTATCTCTCTTTCTCTCTCATTCTTTCACTTGCTCTATCAAATAAATAAATAAAAATTTATTTAAAAATTTGTCTTAGAAAGTGAGAGTGAGTAGGCCGGGTGTGGTGGCGCACGCCTTTAATCCCAGCACTCGGGAGGCAGAGGTAGGAGGATTGCTGTGAGTTCGAGGCCACCCTGAGACTGTATAATGAATTCCAGGTCAGCCTGAGCTAGAGTGAGACCCTACCTCAAAAAAAAAAAAAAAAAAAAAGGTGAGAGTGAGTGACATCAAAATAGAAGACAGATTAGTTGGAAAGAAGAGATTCAGTGGAGAAAGATTTGGGAGTGGGGAAAAGCGGGTGGCAGGAGGGGATAATGATCATGATATATTGTCCATGTTTGTGGAAGTTGTAACAAAATGAAAATGAGAAGACTGGAGATATGTCTCGGCAGTAAAGAGCACTTCCTGTGCAAGCATGAAGGCCCAAGGGGGTCTCAGAGACTCTTGAGTTCGATCCCCAGGATCAATATAAACAGCTGGGAGTGGCCACAGATGTCTGTAACCCCAGTTTTGTGGAGACCAGAGACTCACCAGAGCACAGAAAATAAAGACAATCTCCAGATCAATAAGAGACTCCAGCTCAAATAAGAACAGGAGGAAAAGCGATGGAGTGGGACATCCAACATTCCACTCCGCTCACTACACGCTAGAACACCATGCCACAGGCAAGCGCATGGGGCCTCCCATGGGTGCACACACCACACCTATCCCAATACATCACATTACACACTTACACACACAGGCAACAACAATTTTTTTAAGTAAAATACTTTTTAAAATTTTTATTTATTTGCAAGGAGAGATAGAAAGACAGACAGAGACTCAGAGAGAGAATGGGAAAACCAGGGTCTCTAGCTGCTGAAAACAAACTCCAGATGTATGTGCCACTTTGTGCATCTGACTTTATGTGGGTACTGAGGAATGGAACTCAGGTCATTAGGTTTTCCAGGCAAGCGCATTAATGGCTAAGCCATCTCTCCAACCCATAGAATACTTTTTAAGATTAAAAGACCAGCCAGGGGTGGTGGCACACACCTTTAATCCCAGCACTCGGGAGGTAGAGGTAGGAGGATTGCCATGAGTTTGAGGCCACCCTGAGACTCCGTAGTGAATTCCAGGCCAGCCTGGGCTAGAGTGAAACCCTACCTTGAAAAACCAAAAAAAAAAAAAAAAAATTAAAAGACCCAAGAAATTGATTTGACACAGATCTTCATCACAGGTAGAATCAAAGGATACACTTCAATATGAAGTAGACTCAGAGATAGGAAATAGATTTCAAAAGTTGCTATCATGGAATCTGAAAAACATAAAATAAGCTTGAATACTGATATAAGCAATTATTAGTGCTAAGAAATGCAAACTGCAATGCTGGCAAACATTTTAGTTGTGTGCTCAAGGGTCATTCAAGTACGTTTGAGATCTGGGAGTGTAGCTCATGGTAGAGAGTTTGTCTCATATACAAAACCTGGGTTCAATCTCTGGAACCATGAAGTGTGTTTCCATGTGTGTGTGTCTTGCTGGGGCCTGTGTGCCCAGGGCCCTGCACATGCTAGGCAAGTGCTCTAACCACTGAATTACGTGTGCAGCCCAGTATGTTTCCATTCTCCAAATGTTGGGTAAAAGGATGGAAGTTGCAATTATAGACTTTGTTGGAAAAATCTAAACTGGATATATTGAAAGCTAAATGGAAACCACTAAATGAATAGAAAAAGAAGCTATATATAGGTCCTAAGGGATATGAAAGGTGGAGGTGGACTACTTGGAAATGGGAGGGTGAAAGCAGGGTAGGAGGGTAGGGAGACGGGGCAGAGGAGGGGTGAGGGGGAATACGACCAAACCTAAGTATGTGTATCAATAAAGGACAAAACATAAGCCGGGCGTGGTGGCGCACACCTTTAATCCCAGCACTAAGGAGGCAGACGTAGGAGGATCGCTGTAAATTCAAGGCCACCCTGAGACTACATAGTATATATTCCAGGTCAGCCTGAACTACAGTGAAACCGTACCTCGAAAAACCAAAAATAACTAACTAACTAACTAAATAAATAAAATGAAGATTTAAAGAAAAAATTAAATAGAAACCATAGCTATCAAAATAGTAAGGTGATAAAGGGGGCTGCTGAGAGCTGTATGACTTTATCCAACTCACTACATAGCAGAGACAGAGGGAAGAGAGAAAAGAGAAATGGAAGGTCTGTGGAGAGAGCTCAGCTGGTAAAGAGCTTGTCTTGCAAGCATGAGTTCGATCCCCAGGACCTATATGAAAATGCCAGGTGTCGTGGCACACACTTGTCATCCCAAGTGGCAACAGGTGGATCCTCAACGAGCCTAGCCTACATGATGAGTCCTGAGCCGAGGACAAATCCTGTCATAGAAGATGGCAATGACATCTGAGGTTGTCCTCTGACCACCGCCACAGGCGCGCGCACACACACACACACACACACACACACACACACACACACACGGCATAGGTAAGTAGAAAAAAACCCAGATGAAATGTTCACAGTAAGTCTAACACATTGAAATTGTCCACTTAAAAACAGAATTATGGCCAGGTGTGGTGGCGCACAACTTTGATCCCAGCACTTGGGAGGCTGAGAGAGGATTGTCATGAGTTCTAGGCCATCCTGAGGCTACAGAATGAGTTCCAGGTCAACCTGGGCTACAGTGAGACCCTGCCTTGAAAACAGGAACAGTTAAAAAAAAAAAAAGTCCGGGCATGGTGGCACACGCCTTTAATCCTAGCACTTGGGAGGCAGAGGTAGGAGGATCACCGTGAGTTCAAGGTCACCCTGAGAATACATAGTGAATTCCAGGTCAGCCTGAGCTAGAGTGAGACCCTACCTCGAAAAACCAAAAAAAAAAAAAAAGCAGAATTTTTTTTTTTAAATGAAAACAAATTCTTCTATGTGCTATAGGCAAGACACTTGGCTGAAACAAAACTTTACAGATGACTTGGAAGAAGAAAAAAGGAATAGAAATGAGTACGCCACGCAAACATCGACCAAAAGGCAGCCAGCATAGCAATACTAATATCAAAACAAAACGGAATTCACAGTGAAAAATGAGGCGCTTTCATGACAAATAAGAAGTCTGCTGCTTTTTCCTACATTAGTAATGTCTTCAGCAAGACACATGCTGTCCAGAGTAAATACTGTAATGTCCAGCCTCTCCTGCAGCCAGATGGGCTCTAAGTTTGGGTCAAGGGGACGTACACACGAGCACGTGCAATGATATTCCCTGGGAGACGGGGAGTGGGGATCCGTGGCCTCTTCTTGCTTTCTTCCTCTCATGCTGCCTCCAGTATAGCTATTCCCTGGATCAAGAGGATGAACGCCAGCTCCTATAAATGATGGAAGGCTGAGGGGAAGGAGGCGGAGTCCCAGTGCATTCCATGAACAGAGTTGTCCCACAGCCCTAGGAGGCATGTCTCTGAACCTCCCGACTTTCTTGGGGTTTCTAGTTACTCCCAGCTGACTCTAATCCTATGGCAGCTACTGAGGCCCTTTTATCTTTTTATGTGGATGTATCGATGTCCTTTGCTGAATTAAATGTTCCTTGGGGAGGAAAGATCTATTAGAGCTTTTTCGGTATCCCACTTAACATCTGGCTTTGCTCTCGGCTTTCATAACGGTACAGAGCGGAAGCCAGGCCTGGGAAGTGTATCTCACACATTGGCTTTGTAAACACTGGAAAGACTTAAGTATCTGTGTTCTACATCTACAATGGCTGCCACAGGCCCCAACTCTCCTCTGTCAATCACAGAATGCAGGCCTAAATTTGGAACAAGCTGGCAATGTTTGGAAGCCTAATTACTTTTGGACAGATCTCAGTGCTTTCAGAAACTTCACAAGTCTGGATTCCCCACCCTAACTCACATATTCTCTTGTTAACCCTTCTGCATCCTACCTGGGACCCTGGGAACCCCTAGACAGAACAGAGGACCTGTATACAATGTGCTGTTAATGCAACAGCAGGGGGAAGAGCATTTATGCCGTGACCGGAGGTAGCATGCACGTGCTGGCCACCTCACCGATTCTCCCCATGAAAGCAGATTCCCACCAGTCCTTGAGACTCACGCCTCTGTTGGGTCTGCTAGATGATGGTTCAGGCTCCCTGTATGTCAAATGAAGGCATTTATGCTCACAGAAGTGATGTGATTTCCTTTCATGCTGAAGAGGTTGTGGCATCTCAGGCCCTCTAATGTTTTGTAGAATAGTCAAAATAAGATTTGGTGAGCCTCCTAAAGGAGTTTATTCTTTCAAGAGAAAGTTTGTCTTTACAGACTCAACAAATAGAACCAAATATATCCCAGACCGTAAGCCAGCACACTTTCCCTAAGATACTCAACATTGCAACTTTTCCAGGCCACATATGGTCTCATACAACTACTTGCCTCTGTCATTATAGCATGAAGGCAGCCATGCATGTACAAGTATGTTCATGGTTGTGGTTCA
Source organism: Jaculus jaculus (assembly GCF_020740685.1). Taxonomy (NCBI): domain Eukaryota; kingdom Metazoa; phylum Chordata; class Mammalia; order Rodentia; family Dipodidae; genus Jaculus; species Jaculus jaculus. The sequence goes on from NC_059103.1 coordinate 40,435,477, forward strand.
ATAAAACTTTATTTGCAAAACAGACCCATAGGTTAGTTTGCTGACTCCTATCCTGGTCCCCTGCCCAGCCTGTTCTAGGTTTTGACAACCTATTGATTCTCTTGTCTCCTTAATTGACATGTTAAGGAGAAGATGACTTAGCCACCTGTGGTGGTTTGATTCAGGGGTCCTCCATAAACTCATGTGTTCTGAAAGCTGGGTCCCCAGCTGGTGGCAGTATGGGAATTGGAGCATCAGTGTATTCTCAGGGGCAAGCTTATGGGTGTTATATCCAGCTTCCCCTTGTCAGTGTTTGGCACACTCCCCTGCTGCTGTTGTCCACCTGATGTTGGCCAGGAGGTGATATCCACCCTCTGCTCATGCCATCGTTTTCCCCTGCCATCATGGAGCTTCCCCTCAAGTCTGTAAGCCAAAATAAGCCCTTTCCTCCCACAAGCTGCTCTTGGTTTAGGGTTTTCTGTCAGCAATGCAAAACTGCCCACAACACTACCTAAGTACCAACCATGCACCCATGCACACACTCCCGAGTGGAGTGGCGGTTTTCCCTTCCTTTGCCCGTGTCCAGTATGTGTGAGCGGGACATGCCATACCACATCCTCAACAGAGACTCCTGTCTGGAAGTCTGCCCTGAGCCAACCTTGTTCTTTGCAGGATCCTCCATCACTGTCCAGGGATGCTCAGATCCTTTTCAGGACACTTCAGCCACAGGTTGTTACGTAGGCCTTTCATGGCTCCAAATGCCAACTTGGACACTTGCTGTACTCCAGAATCCTACAACCTAATCATCCTCTCGTCCCATTAAGTGATCTGTGAAGAAAGTGACTTAGCCACCTGGACACCGACCATACATCCATCCACACACTACTGATTCAATGGAACAATGCAATTTGTGTGAAATTTCAGGTCTCTGGATAACAACAGAACCATATAGGTGGTGACAGACCTACAGCAGGCAGGGTGACCTGACCTGTCATAGGAGATGGGCTTACAACCAGGCTACCATGACCTGTCTTTGGAGACACAACAGAGCCGATCCTCTGCCTGAGCTCTGGTCGTGGTCTGGCCAGTGGTGGTTTGACCCAGCAGAGCTCCTAGCTAGTTTCCCAGCAGGCCTCTTTTCAGCTGTACCCTGTGTCCCTACCTATGAGGCTACTAGCAGAGCAAAATGTAATATTGGCCATGCTCCCTGAAAACAGACTGAACTTTCCTGAACCTTCTTCCCTTCAAAGAAATCCTTGGTCAGTGTGTAACAGTCCTTCACTGCCTTGCCCCCACCCCACACCCTACAGCCAGCCCTCTTTTGTGCGGGGCTTCTGCATGAGGGATCAGGAGCCTGCCAGCTCATGGTAAGTGGGTATGCAGATGCTTGGCTCCCAGCCAGGTGCCCGCCACCGTCCTCCCCTTCCCTGACTTTCCTCTCTTCGTAATCCCACGCTACCTATGCCCAGCTAATGCTGACGGCGCTACTTCAAGTTTGGTGCAGACAGTAAGTTCATGGAATGAGGGCGGCGTGGAATAGCCATTTCTCGAATACCTAGTAAACAGGAGTCAGTGGTGAGGATAACTTTGGGAAACTGAGTAGATTCACACGACTCAGATTCCTTCCCAGTTTCTTTTGTTTTCTCTGGCATGTTGGCCCTGGAATGCAGGCGCACTTTCTCTTTTTATGCTGACCTTTAAAGTTCTTAAAACAGTAATTGCTTTTATTTTGCTTTTGGGGTTTTATTCTGTTTTTCAGAGTGTTAAGCATTGCTGGTGGATGAAAACGTTTATAATTATTATTATTTATTTATTTGAGAGAAAGGCACAGGTGAAGTGAGAGAGAGAGAGAGAGAGAGAGAGAATGGGTGCACCAGGGCCTTCAGCCACTGCAAACGAACTCTAGACACATGTGCCACCTGGTGCATCTGGCTCACGTGGGTCCTGGGGAATTGACCCTGGGTCCTTTGGCTTTGCAGGCAAATGCCTTAACTGCTAAGCCATCTCTCCAGCCATCCCCTCCCCCCCTTTTTTTTTTGGTTTGGTTGTTATAGGTAGGGTCTCACTCTGATCCAGGCTGACTTGAAATTCACTCTGTAGTCTCAGGGTGGCCTCGAACTCACAGTAATCCTCCTTACCTCTTCCTCCCAAATGCTGTGATTAACAGCATGCACCACCACACCCTGATCAGCCCTATATTTTTTAAAGATTTTTTAAAATTTATATATTTGACAGAGGATGAGGCAGAGAGAGAGAGAATGTGTGCGCCAGGGCCTCTAGCCACTGCAAATGAACTCCAGACATATGTTCCACCCAGTGCATCTGGCTCACATGGGTCCTGGGGAATTGATCCTGGGTCCTTTGGCTTTGCAGGCAGGTGCCTTAATTACTAAGCCATTCTTCCAGCCCAGATGAAAACTTTTAGTGCATGGTCAAATATATTTTAACTTTAGTTTTCTAGAATTGGGTAAATAGAGATAGACATAACTCAAAACTGAGTGTATATGTAATGGCTCAGTGAAGCTATCTTGAAAGGTGCCTGAGAGAAGCTAGAATATCTATATTTGACTCCATATCTCTGACACAGCAAATAAATAAGAGTAATTTTTTATTTTGTTTTTATTCCTGATGTGAGGATTGAACTCAGGGTCTTACCCATGCTGGGCAAGTACCCCACCACTGAGCTACATCTCTAGCCTTAAAACATGCTTTGATGAGTGTATGAGGTGTGTGCTCATATGTGTGAGTGTGGACACAGAGTGTGTGGAAGGCAGACAACAACCTCATGTATTAGAGTTCACTTTCCACTGTGTGAGGCAGGGTCTCTGGATGTTTGCTGCCAAGTTCCGCAGGGAGTTCTCTGGTGCTTCCTTGTGTTTAGGTTACGCGGTCTTGGCAAGGGCACCACAGAAGTATCATTCCCAGTGCGTCACATTGCAGTCCACGATGGTAGTGTTACAGGTACTGCTAACCTTGACCACTTGGCTAAGGTGCTAAGGGTCTCTGCTTTGAGGTTGCAAGTGTTTCCTTGTGAGGAGATATTTTAAAATTCTACAGATAGCGTGTTTCTCATCATGCTTTTACACACTGGTCTTAGCATCTGCCAGTGGTTCTTGCTTATTATTGTACTGTAACCCAATGCTAATTTTCTACCTTCCTCATAACTTCTGTATTTTTTAAAAAATAGTTATTTATGTGCAAGGGGATTGTGTGAGAGAGGATTATGAATTAATGGGCACACCAGGGCCTCCCTTCCCTGCATGTACCACTCTGTGTGTCTGGCTCCACATTAGTACTGGGGAATAAAACCTGAGTCAAACCATGCTGGCAGGCTTTACAAGCAAGTGCCTTTAACTTCTCAGCCATCTCCCTAGCCCATAACTTATGTATTTAATTGGAATTCTATCAGAAAGAGCTGTCCCTTTCCCCCAAGTATTTCTTTACTCATTTGCTTATAACAGTATGAGTTAATAAATATTCATTTTATTCTGTCTATATAATATAATTACCTAATCTAATATTTTCATTTTTTTAATGTTTTGGCCCAGTTTCCTTGGCATTGAAAGTTCCTCCAAGTTGAGTCTTGAGTTCTTGGCTCTTCCCCCATCTTGTCTGAGTCTATCCTTACTTTCTCTTGTGTTTCCCCTGATCCACCCCTGAAATAACCATTTTTCCTATGAGCCCTGGTTCCTTTTACTACAGGATGTTACTCAGAACCCAAGATTGGGACAGTAGGGTGCTCATTCTAAGGCAGGGGGGTGGGAGGTCATTCTGCTTTGGTCTTCTCAGCAGGCACAGAACACACTCACCATGCAGCTCTGTATTTATTTCTGGGTTCCATCTGCCTGTATCACACTGTTTGTGTATCTGTCCAATCATACTGTAGACGTATGCCAACTGAAGAACTGGTAACTTTAATGTTTATAGAACTCTTGCCAATGAATTGTGTGTGACTTTCCCTGATTCTTCATTCAGTTTTTAATGCATTATCCTGCACTTTTGAAGAGTTTTGTATTGGGAAAATTAGGCCATTTGAGATGGCTTACATTAGAACTTTTTTTCTCCCAGTTATCTTTGAGTTTGTTTAGGATGACTTAAAATTTTTTATTTATTTATTTATTTGAAAGTAGAGAGAAATAGAGAGATAAAGAAAGAATGGGCATGCCAGGGTCTCCAGCAAACAGACTCCAGATGCACGTGCCCCTTTGTGCATCTGGCTTTATGTGGGTACTGGGGAATTGAACTTGGGTCATTGGACTTTGCAGGCAAGCACCTTAACTGCTGAGCCATCGCTCCAGCTCAAGGATGACGTTTTTGCCAAGAAGATTTTTTTTTATGAGTAGAGTCTCACTCTAATCCACTCTGGCCTGGAACTTATTCTGTAGTCCGGGCTGGCTTTGAATTCACACCAAGCCTACCTAAGCTTTCTGAGTGCTGGGATGAGAGGTATGATCCCCTATGCCTGGCCTGAAGATTTTTTTTTTTTTAATTTTATTTATTGGTTTGAGAGTGACAGAGAAAGAGGCAGAGAGAGAATGGGCACGCCAGGGCTTCCAGCCACTGTAAACGAACTCCAGACGCGTGCACCCCCTTGTGCATCTGGCTAACGTGGGACCTGGGGAACCGAGCCTCGAACCGGGGTCCTTAGGCTTCACAGGCAAGCGCTTAACCGCTAAGCCATCTCTCCAGCCCAAGATTTTTTTTTTTACATGTAATGACATTAATTAGTCTGTCCTTTATAATTCCTGAGTTTGAGTCAGAGTTAACTGAGTTAAAGTCTTAACTGAGATTGGAGGAAATTCATCCATGTGTTCCTCTAGTGTTTTTATGGTCTCACCTCATAGTTAGAGCTCTAGTCCATTTACAAATTATTCCTCTTTACAGAAAAATTTGCACATGTGAGGAAGGACCTGTTAGGGACTCTTGCTGCTGCTAGTGAATACCAGACACCACTTTTTGCATCCAGCTTTTGTGGGTGGCTTGGGAATTGAACACAGGGCCAGTAGGCTTTACAAGCAAGCACCTGCTATTGCTGAACCATCTTCCAGACTTCCTTTTTTGTTTATTTATTTACTTATTTTTTTGGTTTTTCGAGGTAGGGTCTCACTCTGGCTCAGGCTGACCTGGAATTCACCATGTAGTCCCAGGGTGACCATGTACTCACAGTGATCCTCCTACCTCTGCCTCCCAAGTACTGGGATTAAAGGTGTGCGCCACCATACCCAGCTTTATGTTGGTTTTGAAGCAGGGTCTCATTTGTGTAGCGAAGGCTGGCTTCAAACTGCCAGCCTGCTGCCTTAGCCTCCAGAGTGCTAGGATTATAGCCTGTGCCATCAGCTCCAAGTTGAAATTTCTTTTTTTTATAGTCCTTTGTATGAAGCTAAAATTTACATTTTCCGAGTGGACATCCATTTTCCCATCATCATCTATTTAAAATACCATCTGTGGATTGGAGAGATGGCTTAATGGTTAAGGTGCTTGCCTGTGAAGCCTAGGGATCCGGATTTGATTTCCCAGAACCCAAATAAGCCAGATGCACATGGTGGAGTCCTTTGTAGTGGATAGAAGCCATGGTATGCCCATTCTCTAAATAAATAAATAAATATAGAAAATTTTAAATGAACCTTATATTTTAAAAAATGATGACTTAAAAAATAAAATAAAGTACCATCTGTGCCATGCTCTGCAATGCTACATCAATCATGCACTGAGTTCCCATGTGAACTTGGGTCTATTGGTGGATTTTCTATTCTTTTCTTCTAGCCCATATTTGCAAGGACCTATAACTATAGTTTTTAAATTAAAGATGCCTTTAGTATCTTTTATTGTTGTTGTTCTTTGGGGCTTGTTTTTGTAGGTGTGGTTCTGGGGATCCAACTCAGGGTCTTACACATGTTAGGTGAGTACTCTACCACTGAGCTACATCCTCAGCCTCCTAACGGTACTTTCAGTGTGGAGCTGGTACCCCTTGTGTTTTTGTCTTTGTGTTTTCCTGTCCACTCTTGTTTCTCTATGAGTTTTAGTACCAACTTTATTAACTCAGAACTAAAGAAAAAAGCTTGTTGGTACTTCTATTGGTACTCTGGTAATTATAAATTAACCCACAGAGAACTGAAATCTTTGTAACACTGAGTCATTTTATCCAATAAGAAATGTCCTTCTGGGCTGGAGAGATTGCTCAGTGGCTAATGTGTTTGCCTGTAAAGCCTAATGACTCAGGTTCAATTCCCCAGTAGCTGTGCAAAGCCAGATGTAAAAAGTAGCACATGCATCTTAGCTAGAGGCCTTGATGAGCCCATTTTCTCTCTCTCTCTCTCTGCTTGCAAATAAATAAATAAAATATATTTTTAAAATGTTTTATTATTTATTTCACACACACACACAGAGAAAGAGAAAGAGGTCACATAGAGAAAAAGAGAATGGACATGCCAGGGCCTCTAGCTACTGCAAACAAACTCCAAATGCTTGTGCCTCCTTGTGCTTATGTGGGTATTGGAGAACCAAACCTGGATCCTTAGGCTTTGCAGGCAAGCACCTTAACTGCTAAGCCATCCCTCCAGCCCCTAAAATTAAAAGAAATGTCTTTCCCACATCTGTGTCTCTCAATGTTTTTGTATTTCTCTGTAGGAATTTTGCATGCTTCTGACAAGAATAAGCATAACAGAGCTTACATAAAGGTCTTAAAATTCTATTGCTGCTGGTAGTGGGGTTTTCTTTCTTGTATTTTTTTTTTTTTGGCACTATACATGATAGCAACTGGATTTTATTAGATAATTTTATATCCTGCTTTCTTACAGACTTCTTGTTTTTCACTTATTTGTGTTAGTTTCATCACTGATTTCTAAGATTTACCAAGCTTTTAGTCTGAACTGGGAACCCCACTACATGCAAATTTATACTAAGTCCCTAAGCCCCAATATCTCAGAAGGAGACTATGTTTTAGAAAGAGGATCAGTACCACAGTGATTATATTATATAAAATGAGACTATTAATATAGGCCCCAATCCAACCTGACTGGTGTCCTTATAAGAACAGAAAACTTGGAAGTATAGAGCTGGCATCAAGAATTTGCCTAGAATTTTTATAATCATAGAAAATGTTAATAAAAATTGTGAAAAGATAAAAATAAATAAATAAAGCAAAAAAAAAAAAAAAAACCAAAACGAATTTGCCTAGACAAGGCCTGGGGAAACAGCCTAGTCAGCAAAGTGCTTGTCACGTGAGCTTGCAAGCCTGGGTTCATATCCCCAGCGCCCATGTCAACGCTGGGCATGACAGCCCTCCTGGGATCCCAGCACTCAGGCAATAGATCCCTGAGATTAAGTGAGATTAAGTGAATTCTGGGTTCCCTGTCTCAACGAACAAGGCGGAGAACAATTAAGGAAAACACCCAGCCTTGACTTCTGGCCTACACATGCATGCACCCACATGCATATGAGCGCGCACACACACACACACACACACACACACACACACACACACACACGGCGTGCAAAGAATAAGGAGATGGAGAATGAGTGTGGGGAAGGAAGAGGGGGTAGAAGAATCTGCCTTTACAGAGGAAAGAGCATGTGGCTGAGAAAGCAAAGTGAACAGAGAGACCTCAGAAGAAATCAGACCTGTCAACACCTCAGTTTTGACCTGTCACCTCCAAAGCTGTGAGAATGTTAGGTTCTATGGTTTAAGCTACTGAGCCCATGGAGTTCTGTTATGGTGACCTTAATCAACAAATACACCAGCATGCTCTGTGCCAACTGGGACAGCTCACTTGCTTCATCCTAAGGCCATTATTAGGCTTCTAATTCATTTCTCTCAACCAGTTCTACGGGGACACGCATGCAATGCTGAGGACAGTGAGAGTAACCCTGTCTGTCCTCTCCCAGGCTAGGCCTCTGACGCTTGGCAGGGGCTATTCTTAGTGACACAAAGCTGGAGGAATCAGCATAATTAGAGCTTATGGCATCTAATGCTTACTGGGCATTTTTACTTTACTTCTGGTTCTTCACAGACCATTCCAGAAAAACCTCTCACTCGGTTCATCCCAAATCAGAGAAAAGCACCTTCACGTCCTGCTTCACGACCGATAGTACAGTCAGTCACCTTACACCCAGGTTGTCTCGTGCCCTGTCCTCAAATGTCTGAGTTTATTTTCTCTGTAGACAAGCCTTTAATATTTGCCATGAGGCAAAATCCCTGGGGATGCCAGACCACACACTCTGGGAAAGTTTTATACCACAGTTCAAAAAAATTCAACATGCACCACACATAATTAAAAAAAAAAAATCCACCTCAAAATGTTAAAAGGAAATAGGTTAATTTAGTTATACATTTAATATAACCTAATGTATCCAGCATATAATCAATATTTGATATTATGTTTTTTGGGGTTTTTTTTGAGGTAGGGTCTCACTCCAGCCCAGGCTAACCTTGAATTCACTCTCAGAGTGGCCTCGAACTCAGGGCGATCCTCCTACTTCTGCCACCTGAGTGCTGGGATTAAAGGCGTGTGCCACCACGCCCGAAAATATTTGATATTCTTTTCTTTTCTTTTTTTTCTTTCAGTTTTCTGAGGTAGGATCTCACTCTAGCTCAGACTGACCTTGAATTCACTATGGAGTCTCAGATGGCCTAGAACTCACAGTGATCCTTCTACCTCTGCCGGGTGCTGGGATTAAAAGCATGTGCCACCACGCCTGGCTTGCTATTCTTTTCTTAATATGAAACTTTCAAACCCTAATGAGTATTTTTATTTTATTTATTTAATTGAGAGGGAAACAAGGAGTATGGGAGTGTGCCAGGGCCTTCTGCCAACTACAAACCAACTCTAGACACACATGCAGCTTTGTGCTTTATGTGGGTACTGGGATAGCAGGCTTTGCAAGCAAGCACTCTTAATCTCTGGTTTATGTCCCCAGCTCCTCTGGTGAGTATTTTATACCTGCTGCAGGCCTCAGTGCATACCAGCCCACTTCAAGTGCACAGTAGCTATGGGTGGCTTACTGTCTAAGTGACTGTAGTTTTAGGAGAATGAGGGTTACAACTGCTCAATGAAAAAATGAAACTCTACCTACTGAGTGCCAAGGTACTGCAGTCCCTTGGACTTATACCGTTTTATTTCATCTTCATTCTGATGCTATAAAGTTGGTGTGATCCTCTGTATCCACACACAAGCGCACCGAGGCTTGGAGCCATTAACTCCCTTCACCAAGCTCACGGAGCTCTCTGACTTCAAGACAGATGCTAGGAACTATGGACCCACATGGGGGAAAAAACAACCAGAGCCAGAAGGGAGAAGGGAGCTGGCATCTCGGCATCACCCCAGCACAGGATCTCCTGATGACAAAAAGAAGCAGCAATTATGTCAGGTAGTCTCCCCAACTCAGGAAAGTCCAAAGACTTCTAGTCACTGCTCGCACTGACATCTGCTCTACACTGCACTCACAGAAGTGTCCTTTTGACTTAATAAGAATGTGGTGCCTCCGTAAGACCTTCATGGCTCAGAAGTAGAAACTGAGGGGCTGGGAAGATTGCTCAGTGGTTAGAGGTGTTTGCTTGCAAAGCCTGCTAGCCTTGGTTGAATTCAGCAAAAAGAGCCACAAGCATCTGGAATTCATTTGCTCTAGAGTCCTCCCCTGCAATATGTGCAGATAAATAAAAACTTTAAAATAAAGAGTATGAACTGAATTTATATTTCTCTTCTCTCATGTCTCCTGTTTTGCTTATCAGAGATCATGAACATGATGGGCCCATGTGACTAGCTGATAAAACAATAGGAAGCTTCCAAGTGTGGCCTGGTGTCTTATACATCACAGGAATATTGAGAAAGGAAAAGGTATTTCTCTCTCTCTCTCTCTCTCTCTCTCTCTCTCTCTCTCTCTATATATATATATATATATATATATATGTCATATATATATATATATATAATGTGTGTGTATGCATATATTTTTATTTATTTGTTTACTTATGAGAAAGAGAGGGCAAATAGGCACACCAGGGCCTCTAGCCACTGCAAATGAACTCCAGATACATGTGCCATTTTGTGCATCGGGCTTATGTGGGTACTGGAGAATTGAAACTTGGTCCTTAGGCTTCACAGGCAAGTGCCTAAACCACTAAGCCATCTCTCCAGCCCAGGCAAGGGTATTTCTTATTTGCCTTTCCAAAGCCTTACTCCTGTTGTGTCATCTCCAGGCAGTCAGTCTCCAGTTGGAGATGGCTTTCTTCCACCCATCATAAGCAAAGCTTCCTCCTGACAACTGATCATTGGTTCCACCTTGCTGTTGGCATAGGCCTCTTTCCCTGGAGGTTAGCCTAAGGGTCAAAATGCAACTATTCGGAACCTCCCTGGTTTTACTGTTTTGAAATGTCACTCGTATTTCGGTTTTGTTAGTATCAAAGTTTGCAAGAATCAGAGTCTTCAGCTTGTTGGTAATTGGGTATCTGGGAGAGCCCTGATCCCTGGTGAACCACCAGATCCAAGCTTCCTCTGGCCACTGCTACTAACATGGCTACAATTGTCGTCAAGACAGGGTGTGCTTAAACAGTATCTTCTGGGTGCTGAGTGGATGGATGGATGGATGGATGGATGGATGGATCTATGAATGAGTCCTGCTCGGTGAGCCCAGGTAGGACTTCATGGACTGTCATTTTGCAAACTCCTTTGGATAGCTATGATGGCTAATCAGGAATGGAGCCCCCAGCCATGCACCCTGACCCTACAGCTTCTCAACCTTTAACCGTGGGCTAGGAAGGGAACCAGAATCTCTCTTCTGAGACAGGCACAGTCTGCAGTTTGTCAGAGTCCCCACCAATCCTGTTCCACTCATCCACTGTGCCTTGACCTCAGCAGCCATCTGAGATGGTGCCCACTGCTTCATAGTTCACCCCTCCTTGTGCACCAGAGAGAACTGACACCCAAGAAGGGAAGGCAGTGGACTGAATTTGAGTTGTTGGCCAAGGACAGAAAACCCAGATCCCCTAGTGCCCAGAGAATTGAACCCTGACTTTTTTCTCCTGACATATACTAACTGTCACAGGAGGTTAATGAAACTGAGGTCTCAAACATGTTGAAGGGAAATGAACTAAGAAGCTGGCTAATTAAAGCACTGCCATGGTCACTGTCATGAGAATCATCTTGAGAAATCACGGTGCACAGATTAGTCGTGACGCATCCTTCCAGGCAGCAGAACAAGAGCAACAACAACTTGGCAAGGGTGGCAGGAGAGAAAGCATTCGGGGATGTGTTATGACATAGACTGATGACAATCACACTTCCTAAAATACCACTCGTGCATTGAGTGAATACATCACCCAAGTAGAAGGAAATGAATTTGACCTTTACTCAAAATGGATACTCAAAACATACCTTAGCAATTACCTTATTAGATGATGCAAAACAAAATTTCAAAGTTGACTCAATCAGCTCAAAACAATTGAATCCAAAAGAGACAGACAAGCTTGTCATTTTTTGAATCATAAGGAGTTCCCACATTTTAAGTCAGAAGCTTACTACCTTGAGTAACCTCAGAATGTTATCCTAAATAATATACTCTCCTCTTTTCCTTTCCCTTTCCTGCTCTTTCCTTTCACACTCTTCAGCCTGAATAAAACTCCTGAGCCAAAAAAAAAAAAAAAAAATTCTGAGCTGATAGGATTTAAAAAAAAAAACTCACTAATGTGGAAATATATGTTCTCATTAGCATCTGTGTTACCACGTCCAAGGGAGTGTAAGCCATAATAGGAATCAAGACTTCCTTTCTTCCTTCCATTCATCCATCTTCCTTTCCTTTCCTTTCCTTTTTTTTTTATATATTTGGGGTTTTTTGAAATATGATCTATGTAGCCCAGGCTGCCTCAAACTCAATAATCCTCCTGCCTCTGCTTCCTGAGTGCTGAGATTACAGGGGCACATTACCACACCCAACATGAACCACATTCCCAAAACCGGTGGTCACCCGTCACCCAGCAGAAGTAACACTGGCCAGTTCCTAAGGTGGAGCCTGTCCCAGAGTCCTGCCCTCCGTAGCCAGAAACTTTAATCTACTCTCCAGTGGCCAGGTGATCCAGACTCCAGTGGGACCATCCTTGTCCACATTGTTAAGTTTTTGAAAATAACAACAAACCTTTGACTCGCAGGTTGGCTTTTGGCTAGAGGTGACAGGCTTCATCTCTGCCCACAGCTAAGTCATTTTTTGACAGACAGAATGGTGAGCTGAGCAGAGGCCTGGCAGCCCACCCAGCCTGTTGGCACTAACCCTTTTGTCCATCAGTTCCTTACTCTGTCCTCCTGATAGTCCATCTGATGATCATTATCAGACTCAGTGTCCAGAGGAGGATTCTGTTGTCCAGAGTAGTCACATGACTAACCTTGGTCACACAACCCAGGCACCAGTCACCATGGTCTCTGGCAGGGAGTCTGAGTCAACCTCAGGCTATCTACTTGGCAGATGTCTGATCTGTGGGACAATACTAAACGAGAGATGCATGCATCCAGAACATTCTGAAGAAGTCAGCAGCCTAAGAAGTCATCTGGCAGATTCTTGAAGGTCACCCCAGCCTGGGACTTGTGAGCATCCACACAAGCTTACACTTCTCAGAAGAGCACTGTTGAAAAGACGAATCTGTGTTATGCATGCATGCCTTTGAACTTCAAGTGGTTATTTTTCTTTGGCCCCAAAGAAATCTCCATAGAGAGTCAGATGAAGTCTGAGGCTGGTCTTAGGACAGGGCCGATGAAGCTTGACGTAAGTGCAGCTCCGCTGTCTCATCTCTCTTCTTCCCCAGGGGCTCCTGGTAACAGTATTTCCACTCTGTGAAAGTTTAAGCAAGTAAGAGGGGCAGAGAGATGGTAGAGCCCGGTGGAAACCTCCTAGCCTTAGAAAGATCCAAATTTTGGTCCTAGTGACATCTCAAAGCCATGAATGAGACCTTACGAAGGTCCTTCTCCCCTTCAGGCTGAAGTTTTCCAACGAGGAAATAATAAACTGGAGTTGATAACAACTAAATTTCCTACCAGATATGTGGTTGTACCTAGCAACCTCAACACCCTGCAGTGCCCCTGGACCCAGTGACCCACCCTGGAGTGCAGATAAGGGCAGCTGGGAGCTCACCTACTGACCCGCTGCCTCCCTTCCTGATCCTGACACTCCCCATCCTGAAACTCAAACACAAACACCATCGAGGAAACCCTCACTGGACAGACTGCCTAGAATTCCCTAAGGGCCCTGAGAAGTTGGAAGTAAACAGGCCTTCCCCAGGCTAAGCAAATTCCAGGGTGAAAGAAATTCCCATTGTAAACCGAATGTAGTGGGGTATACTTGTAATCCTAGCACTTGGGAGGGGAAGGCAGGTGGTCATCCTCAGCTGCATAGCAAGCTTGAGGCCAACCAGGGCTACATAGATCCTGCCTCAAAAAAAGAAAGGGCTGGAGGGATGGCTTAGCGGTTAAGACATTTGCCTGCAAAGCCAAAGGACCCAGGTTCTATTCCTCAGGACCCACATTAGCCATATGCACAAGGGGGTGCACGTGTTTGGAGTTTGTTTGCAGTGGCTGGAGGCCCTGGCACGCTCATTCTCTCTCTCTGTCAATAAATAAATAAATAATAAAATTTTTAAAAATTGTGTGTGTGTGTGTGTGTGTGTGTGTGTGTGTCTAGAAGGCTGTGGAGCGCTAGCAGATCCGCTGCACTCAGGACAGTGGGGAACTCACGGAATGGCAGAACGCACAGGACACACCTCGGACTTCACAGAGGCCTCTGCTCCACGGAGAGACATCTTGCACGAGAACGTTCACCAGTAAATATGCAGCAGCCATGGCAGCTGAGAACAGTATGGAATGGGGTTCCAGAAAATGGGCCTGTGCCACCCAAGGGTGTGACCCCCCCCATATACCATATCCCTGGGCAGCTTTGACATCTCATAGACGTCAATTCTCCTTTCCTCAGTGAGGGCCAGCATGGTGCCTGTGTCCCCAAATCTCTGAGTCCATACACAGTCTTTAACTTTCCGTCTCGCCAGCACTTGGTCCCATCCGCTTGACCTTCCTGCTGCTTGCTGCGACTGCCGCTCCCACCCTCCCTGTCCCCAGCCTTTCCTCGCCCTCTTCTCTCTTGTAATGTTTACCCTCCTTTGCCCCCTAGCTTTTGCAAGAAAAAGCTGGTCTTTCGTGACCTTGCTAACCTTCTCCAGTGCGCCCTGTCACTCTCTGCTGACAACCTGTCCTGGCCTCAGTGGCCTCTCTGCCTGTTCTTGGTTGCTTGCTTACTGTTACTAGGAGGCGTTGACGCTAACAGTACCGGTACCGTGCCTGCAAGATCCAGGGAAAAGAAGTGATGGACGTTCATGAGGCCTACAGACTGAGAATCACAGCAGAGGTGTCCCTAGACGCTCCTACAGCAGTTGGCCTAACACAGTCAGACCTAATTCCTGTAATGTATGTATGTATGTATGTATATATGTATACATATATAAACTGCAAAATAGCTTGAGGTCATTGTTGCCAGCTCTTCACTGACTCACCCAACTTCATTTCCTTCCTCAGTGCCCACTGAGATAGTAAGGGAATTGAAGTCTGAGGCTCCAGGCAGAGCTGGTCCCACAGGACAAAGGAGCAAAGGGCTCTGGGACACCTTGTCAACTACAACCCAGCTCTCTGGTGACTTCACTTCGGGCCTGTGGATTAGGCCAGTTACCTACAACATGCAAGCGCAGTCTTCCTGCTTTTATATTAGGGCTGCCGTAACAAAGAATTACAAAGTCGGGGTCCAAAAAGCAAAACTGGGGCTGGGGTGATGGCTCAGTGGTTAAAGGCATTTGCTTACAAAGCCAGTCAGTCCAAGTTTGATTCCCCAGGACCCACACAAAGCCAGACACACAAAGGGGCTTAGGTGCCTGGAGTTCCTTCACAGTGGCAGGAAGTCCACTGTCATTCTCTCTCTCTCTCTCTTACTCTCTCTCAAATAGATAGAAAGCTGATAGATAGGTAGGTAGATAGATAGATAGATAGATAGATAGATAGATAGATAGATAGATAGACAGATAGATAATGGATGGATGGATGGATAGGTAGGTAGGTAGATAGACGGACAGACAGATAGATAATGGATGGATATGTAGGTAGATAGATAGATAGGTAGATAGATAAATAGACAGATAATGGATGAATGGATAGGCAGGTAGGTAGGTAGATAGATAGATAGATAGATAGATAGATAGGTAGGTAGGTAGATTGCCTAGCATGTGCAAGGCCTTGTATTCCAATCCCAGCTATACACCTACACACACACACACACACACACACACACACACACACACACACATCCTCTTTTTAAAGGACATAAGTAATACTGGAGGACCTACCCTTTGCCAATATGATTTCATGCCACTTTTTTTTTTAATTTTTATTTATTTATTTATTTGAGAGTGACAGACAGAGAGAAAGACAGATACAGGGAGAGAGAGAGAATGGGCGCGCCAGGGCTTCCAGCCTCTGCAAACGAACTCCAGACGCGTGCGCCCCCTTGTGCATCTGGCTAACGTGGGACCTGGGGAACCGAGCCTCAAACTGGGGTCCTTAGGCTTCATAGGCAAGTGCTTAAGCGCTAAGCCATCTCTCTAGCCCAGATTTCATGCCACTTTCAACAGTGATTTTGCCTCCAAATCATGTCATATTGTGAACCACTAGGGGTTTGGACGTCAACATATGGATTCTGGAAGGACATGGTTCAATCCTGAATGCTGTGTAGCTGACCTGGTCCTCTTCATGTGCTCTCACTGGCTGAGTAGTGTGTGTGGCAGGGAAACACTAGACCTAGCCCAACGTCACGGGTAATCTTAGGTGCCAGCTTGGGCCATGGGACGCTCAGACTAAACATTATTCAAGGAGCGCTGGCGAGAGTGTTTCTGGATGTGTTTACCATCTGAATTAGTGGACTTAAACCGTCCTGGAAAGAATGAGGATATTCTAGAAAGACACTTTCCAAGGAATAGGAATTTCCCCAGGAATCTGATGCTGGGAGAAGAAAAAGGCTGGAGCTGCCAGCCAGGTAGGAAAGTGACTTCACTGCGTGCTGACAGCTTGTCGGAGGCTGTTACAGGAGAGACTGGAGCAGAGCCAAAGCTGATGGGCGAGACCACACCTGACCAGGACTACTCAGCTGTGCAGACCTCTTGTCCTCTGTTTAAACCTGAACCTCATGTTGGGACCCCAAGGATGGACTTGGGGTGGGAGGGAGGTCACTGGATCTCTTTCCAATGTGGCCATATTGACTAGATCTTTTAGTGTGGTATTAATTGTGGGTATGAGGGCAAGTATGGAGGCCAGGGGACAACTCTGGGCTGTTTCTCTCTGTCGACCTTCCTCTGAGGCAGGATCTCTCTGCTGCTGCTGCTGCCGCCTGTAGGCTTCCAGAGCCTCCTGCTGTGCCTCTAGTGACCCAGGCGCATTGGAACTGCAGTGCCCTGTGACACTCTGCATTTGGCTTTATGTGGGAACTGAGGAGGATCTAACTAGAGTCGTAACACTTGCAAGCTTTTAATCCCTGAGCCATCTCCTCAGGCCGAATTATGTTTTCAATTGGTTTATGGAGAGCAGTTGGCCAATCCTGGCTTTAGGGTTGCCAGAACCCAGACTCTCATCCTAACATCTCTGGAAGCAGTACAGTAACTGCCCTCCTAATGTGGGTGGGCATCAACAAATCCATGGAGGGTCCAAGCAATAGAATAGAAGAGAAGGAGGACCCCCCCCTTTCCTGCTTCACCACTTGGCTGGGTCATCCCACCTCATCTTCTCTTGCACTTGAACTGAAAGTTACGTTCTAATGCCCAGGGCTCTCCAGCCTTTGAGACATGCTGAAGCACACCACGGGTCTTCCTGGGACTCCAGCCTATAGATAGTAGATCAGGGACTTCTCCACCTCCATAATCATATGAGCCAATTCATACGTATGCATGAATTCATTCTTGTACTTTATGTATATGTATTTCCCTTATTCGCTTTCTCAAAAGGGATAGCAAACAGTTTATTTTGGCTTACAGTTTGGAGGGAAAGCCTATCAGGAAAGGGTCAGCATGGCAGGAGCACACAGGTGTCACAACTTCCCATCAGCATGGAGGAAATAGAGACAACCAGTAGGGTTGGGCTATAACACCTCGAGGTTGGCCCTCGGTGCTACAGTTCCTCTAGCAAGGCTCCTCCTCTTAAAGGTTCCACAACCTTCCCAAACAGCACCACCGACTGAGGATTAAGTCTCAAACACATGAGTCTATGGGGGACATTTTACTTTCAAGCCACCACAGACCCTATCTCAAAAACTAATAAGAGGGCTGGAGAGATGGCTTAGTGGTTAAGCGCTTGCCTGTGAAGCCTAAGGACCCCGGTTCGAGGCTGGATTCCCCAGGACCCACATTAGCCAGATGCACAAGGGGGCGCACGCGTCTGGAGTTCATTTACAGTGGCTGGAAGCCCTGGCATGCCCATCCTCTGTCTCTCTCTGTCTCTTTCTCTCTCTCTGTCACTCTCAAATAAATAAATAAATAAATTTAAAAAAACTAAGATAAAATAAATATAACGAATGGGTAGAGGGACCACTCCGAGGAGCTTAGGCAGAGGGGAAGGATCCTATAACTTCTATGTGAACACCTTATACCTTTGCACCCCGCTTGCCAACTTGAACTCATCTCTCAAACCCCAAAGAATTTTTATTCTCAGATCCCCAGCCTGCCACACTCAAGGAGGGGGGAAACAGGGGGTTACTATACTCCAGAGAAGACAAAGCTCTCTCCCTGAAGCCTTGGGGGCTGACAGGTAACACACCCCAAGAGTTGGAGATGGTGTGTACTTTGCCTTGGGGAAGGGACAGCGACCCTTCTTCTTTCCTTCCTCTCTCATGAGAGAAGAAATAAATGTTCACATGAACTATAATGGTATAATCACACCATGAAATGAGCCAATGCCCACCGAGAACTTCTCTTTTAAAAGATGGCAGAGCTGGGCATGGTGGTACATCTCTGTGACCCCAGCACTCAGAAGGCAGAGGCAGGAAGATCGTGAGTTCCAGGCCAGCCCGTACATACTGAGAGGCTCTCTCTCAGAAAAGAACACAGCTGCTTTGCACATGTAGAAACACAGGCCACTGCCCCAACTCCAAGCCCTATTGAGTTACCTTTAAAGACTGCATCAAAGACTTAAACACTTCATTTTGTCTGTGTGACTTTGGTGATAACTCAAACTATGGAAGCCTAAGAACAATCTTGACTCCATCATTGCCTATGTGCCATTGGGCAAGTTACCCAAGTTCTCTGTGCCTCCATCTCATCCTTTGACATTGGAACTAATAGAACCTTCCATGTAGGGTTTTTTTTTTGTTGTTGTTGTTGTTTGTTTTGTTTTTCAAGGCAGGGTTTCACTGTAGCTCAGGCTGACCTGTAATTCACTCTGTAGTCTCAGGGCTCTGGTGGTTCTTTCTTGTTTGTACTGTGGTGTTTGCTCGCTGTTGGGCTCTCTCTCCTTGGATCTGTGAAAGAGAGCCAGCTTCTTCCGCCATTGGTGGGACTTTCCCTGGATTTGTAAGCTGAAATAAACCGTTCCTCCCATAAACTGGGTCTGGTTGGATGTTCATCCCAGCAGTGAGGAGCTGACTGTAACAATATCCTTAGCCTCTACTGCTGAAAAATGAAAAAATAAATCCTTGGCCTAAACTGCTACAGAATGAAAATATAGCCAGTCTTACATATATGTTTTACATTTTAGGGTTTTTTCCTTTTAATTGGTAAAATACATGACATCAAATTGACCATCTGAACATTGTTGACGCAAAACATAGATAACTTATTCTTGAGCCAAATATGAGTTAAAAATGCAGGATGGGGAAAGCTGCTGCATATTTCTGTGGACAAATGGATAACTGTCACTTTAAATCTGCAGTTCTGCTGTCTCTCCAGAGAGCCCAAGCCCGTAGAACAGCTCAGACTGCACTGGCCTAGTTCAGATTTTCTTCTCATTGTTGCCAACCTGTGACTGGTTCGTATCCCTCCCCACACTGTACTATTTGGTCAGCTCAGAGCTTCCTTCCTCCACCTAAGTCCTGCCTTTTTTTTTTCAATGACCAATTTAAGATTTGCCTCTTCAATGGAGCATTCTCATCACAAGCTTTCTCCTTCCTTTTCATACATTCTACAGCACCAACTGATGCCTCAGAGAGGGGCTGTCTCACCTGACCACCTCTAGTAATTCTACCAACTCCTCAAGACAAAAGAGAAGGGTCTGAGTATGGTGGTGCATACCTGTAATCCCAGCACTCAGGAGACTGGAGCAGGAGGGTTCGAGGTCAGCCTGGACTATTCAGTAAGACCCTGTCTCAAAAATGGTGGTGGTAGCTGGGTGTGGTGGTGCACGCCTTTCATCCCAGCACCCGGCAGGCAGAGGTAGGAGGATCACCATGAGTTCGAGGCCACCCTGACAGTATGTAGTAAATTCTAGGTCAGCCTGAGCTAGAGTGAGTCTCTATCTTGAAAAACCACACACACAATAAAAAGGTGGTTGTGGTCAGGGGGAGACATAGAAGAGAGAAAGAAAGATAGCATCTTTCTTTTCCTTTTCTTCTCCAAAGAGCAGGTTTACAATTCATTAGCTTGAACAGAATAAGAAGGTCAAAGTTACATGGATGAGAACAAATCCTGATTATATTCTTTTTGAAAAGTTTTTTAAATTTATTTGAGAGACAGAGAGAGAAAGAGAATGGGCCCACAAGGGCCTCCAGCTGCTGCAAACGAACTCCAGATGCATGTACCACTCTGTGCATCTGGCTTACATGGGTCCTGGGGAATCAAACCTGGGTCCTTTGGCTTTGCAGGCAAGTGCCATAACTGCTAAGCCATCCCTCCAGTCCCTGATTATATTCTTTTTTTTTTTTGTCATTTTTATTTCTTTATTTGAGAGTGACAGAGACAGAGGGAGAGAAAGAGACCGATAGAAAGGGAATGGGCACGCCAGGGCTTCCAGCCACTACAAACAAACTCCAGATGCATGTGCCCCCTTGTGCATCTGGCTAACGTGGGTCCTGGGGAATCGAGCCTTGAACTGGAGTCCTTAGGCTTCACAGGCAAGCACTTAACCACTAAGCCATCTCTCCAGCCCCCTGATTATATTCTTTAAGACAAACTGTTTCCCAGGGAAAAAAGAACGATTTTATTTCATGACCAACATGTATTTTTCTTATAATCAAGCACAGCACTGTTAAAGACTGGACCAAATGCTAAGTCCATTCTTAATTCAGGAATCACAAATACCTAATCCTTCTCTTGGGCATATTTAATTAGTCAATTTGTATGGCCAACATATTCACAATCAAGTACTTAGCTACTTGCTACTTGCTCTAATTTTGAACATGTATATCAGGACCTCTGTTTTAGGACTACGTGTAGAAAGAATTGCCTCCCTGGTGTTCCATGCAGGAAACAGCCTTCACAGTATTGCAGATGCTTCTTTAAGGAGGGGAGCAACAGACGATGGTGTGTGGAGTGGGCTGTGCATCCCTTAATTCCACATGGGATATTGTTACAACAATCCTCTTAACCTCACACCACTCATTTTTCTTGGGACATTACCTGCCCTATATATGCCAGGCTTAATGGGATTACATGGGCAGGCCTGCCACCCACACCAATGGCCAGGCCAAGTCTGTTTGGTGTGCTTTGGTACAGGGGTTGATAGAAAGGTGGTCGTCCCTCCCTCTGCCTGGCAAACTTTAAACTGAAGGAGGCAGCTCTCAGCTGGACCTCTGTGTTCACTAGAATGGTTGGTAAACATCAGCTTAGATCTCCCCCAGCACCTGCCTGGCTCCTGGGCTGATCGTGGTCTGGACTTTAATGCTTCTCACATGAAGCTTTCATAATATTCAAGGGACTTACTATTAGCCAGAAACCTGCCCACTCTGAAATTGCCAGTCTGACTCCCAAAGGCTCCCATGTGACACTGAAGAGTCACCCAAATCACTTTTAGGAGTTCCAAGGTCATGAGAAGCTTGTGAGAAGTATGCACAGGTTGCTGCTTATTAACAATTCTCCACCCTTGGTCCTGTGAGCAGAAGTGTTGAGAATATTCTGCTATGTCTGTCCCAGAGAAAGGCTCCTTTCCCATGCTTGGGATCTGGGCAGTGTGCAGCTACGGTGCCAAGGCTATTCATAAATTCACAACACTGACGACATTGTTCACAGTGACACTGAGCATAAGCATAGCGTGTCGTGTGACAGCCAGTTGTTACATTGGCAGAGTGAACCTGTTCCAAACACTTTGATGTCAAGTGGCCAATTTGCCTCATCATGAATGACCCTTTAAAACTCTAGAAAGGACAGAAACTTTATAGACAGCTTACTGAATTTACTGTTTTGTTTTATTTACTTACTGAGTTACTGGTTTCTTTCTTCTTCTTCTTTTTTTTTGTTTTTATGTTTTTTTGTCTTTTTGAGGTAGGGTCTTACTCTGGCCCAGGCTGGCCTGGAATTCACTATGTAGTCTCAGGGTGGCCTCGAACTCACGGCAATCCTCCTACCTCTGCTTCCGGAGTGCTGGGATTAAAGGCATGCACCACCACGCCCAGATGCTTTCTTTTACCAACTGCGAACAAGAGAAAAGAACGAGAACTTGACTATGCAAGAGGCATGAGTAAAGTTCACCCAAGGAAACATGCTCCTGGATCCCACAGTGAGGGCTGTGACCACTCATGACCAAGTCCATCAGAGGCCTCAGGACTCCATGTGCTATGTGGCTACAGCATCCATCCATTTGTGGAGTATACTAATTAAATTTGAGTCTCAATTTAGTTGGGTCAGTACCCAGCTGTTTGTTCAAACATTCTTCTGGATGTTTCTGTTAAGGGCACTTTTGGAAGAGATTGTCAGTTAATGTGGTGGATGGGATTAAAGCATATAATGTAGGTGGGAACCACCAGCAAATCTTAGAAGAGCAAGACTGACTTCCCTTGAGCAAGCAGGAATCCTGCCAGGAGACAACTGTCAGACTTGGACTGCAACTTTGTCTCGAGCCGCCTGCCAACCTACCCTGTAGATTTCGGACCTACCAGTTAGCTCAAATATGTGATCCACCTACCTAAAATAAATATCAGTCCCAGACGGTTGAATGCACATGCAGCTTACACAAAGCCCTAGGTTCAACTCCCAGGACTGCATAAAACCAGGTGTGGTGGTGCACATCTGTAATCCTAGCTCTGGGGAGGTAGAGACAGGAGGATCAGAAGTTCAAGGTCATCCTTGGCTCTATGACAAGTTTGAGGCCTCCCTGGACTTCATGAGATACTGTTTCAAAAATCAAATTAGGGTGGTGGGAGGGAGTTATGCCCAGGCTACATAGTGCATATGTATGGAGGTTTTCAATTGAAGTCTAACAATTAAATCAAATGGCTGGTAAAGCTGACTCAGCAGTTAAGGGTGTTTGCTTACAAGACTGCTGACCTGGATTGAATTTCCCAATACCCATGTAAAGCCAGGCACACAAAACAGTGCATACATCTGGAGTTCATTTACTGGCAAGAGACCCCAGCATACTCATTCTCATTGTCTCTCTCTCTCTCTCTCACAGACACACGCACACACACACACACACACAAATAAATAAATATTAAAAAAATTAAATTTGGACTGGAGAGATGGCTTAGAGGTTAAGCGCTTGCCTGTGAAGCCTAAGGACCCTGGTTTGAGCCTCGATTCCCCAGGACCCAAGTTAGCCAGATACACAAGCGGGTGCACGTGCTTGGAGTTCATTTGCAGTGGCTGGAAGCCCTGGTGCTCCCATTCTCTCTCCCTTCTTCTCTCTCTCCTTTCTCTTGCTCTCAAATAAATAAATAATAAAAACAAAAAAATTAAATTTAAGGGCTGAAGAGATGGCTCAGTGGTTAAAGGCATTCATTGCAAAGCCTGATGACCCGTTTTGATACCCTGGTGCCCATGTAAAACCAAATGCACAAAAGGGCACATGCATCTGGAGTTTCTCTGCAGTGGCAGGAAGCCCTGCCATGCCCATTCTTTTTCTTCCTCTCTATCTCTCTCTCAAAAAAAATTAAATTTAAAAGTAAACATTTAGGGCTGGAGAGATAGGTTAGTGGTCAAGGCACTTGCTTGTGAAGCCTAAGGACCCAGGTTCAACTCCCCAGGACCCATGTAAACCAATACACAAAGTGATGCATGCTTGCAGGTGGCACATGTATCTGGAGTTCATCTCAGGCTAAGGAGATGGCTCAGTGGTTAAAAGCACTTGCTTGCAAAACCTACCAGTCCAGGTTCCATTGTAACTCATGTAAAGCCAGATGCACAAAATGGTGTGTGCATCTGGAGCTGATTTGCAGCAGCAACAGCCCTGGCTCACCCATTCTCTTTCTCCATGCAAATCAATAAAAATATTAAAAAATAAATCTCTAAGCTGGGTGTGGTAGTGCATGACTTTAATTCCAACACTAAGGAAGCAGAGGTAAGAGGATCACTGTGAGTTTAAGGACTGCCTGAGACTACATAATGAATTCCAGGACAGCCCGGGCTAGAGTGAGACCCTACCTCAAAAAAAAAAATCTCTATAAATAGACCAATAGACAAGACAGATAATAGGTACAGATATAGAATCTCAGATTGAGATTCAGATAGAGCTCCTGGGGGGAGCTCTCAGACTTTTATTGTGAAGGTGGTTTTCCCAATGTGTCAACTGAACCCAGTAAGCGCCACAATATTCATGTTTTCCTGGGAATCCTCTGATTCATGACTTTAATTCAAAAGTGTTGCTCTTATCCCATACAGAGTCTCACTCATCCCAAATAACCGTATCCCATCCACTCTTGGGCGGTCTTCAGGCCTCTGTCGCTTGCAGAAAGCCCCCTTCATTCTTGGGTCTCAAGCCAAGTCTAGACTAGCTCTCCACACAACCAAAGGGACACATTCTACAAATCTACCTTTGCATCTTCAAGTCGTGGGCTCACAATGTGTGACTTACCTTCTTACCTCGTGACTAAAATGCCTGACAGAAACAGGGGAGAAAGGGCTGATCTTGGCTCACGATTTTAGAAAGTCACAGTCTATCATGATGAGAAGGCAAAATGGATCACCCTGGTCTCTGGCGGCGGGAGCATGAGTGTGGTGCTGGCTTATTCACATGCCTGTGGACACAGGCAGAGCGCCAGGCCGTAACCTTCAAGGGCCTCTCCCAGTGAGCTTCTTCTGCCAGCTATGCCTTACTTCCTAAAGGCGCCACAGCCTTCAAAACTGAGTCACAAGCTGTGGTGGTTTGAGTCAGGTTGTCCTCCCATAAACTTAGGTGTTCTGAATGCTAGGTTCCCAGCTGATGGAGATTAGGGAATTACCGCCTCCTGGAGGCAGTGTATTGTTGGGGGCGGGCTGATGGGAGTTATAGCCAGTGTCCCCATGCCAGTGTTTGGCACACTTTCCTATTCCTGTTGTTCTCCTGATATTGGTGAGGAGGTGACGTCTATCCTCTGCTCATGCCACCATTTTCCCCTGCCATCATGGAGCTTCCCCTCGAGTCTGTAAGCCAAAATAAACCTTTTTTTCCCACAAGCTGCTCTTGGCTGGGCATTTTCTGCCAGCAATATGAACCTGATTGCAACACCAGCCTCACCACTTGTGACGGCTTACACCAGTAATCCCTGCACTTAGGAGGCTAAGATAGGACAGCCATGAGTTTGAGACCAGTCTGGGCTACAGAATAAGTTTCAGGTCACTCTGGAGAGTGAGACCATGCCTCAAAGAATATATGAGTCTGTGGGAGACATTTCAGGTTCAAACAATGACATCTATGTTCTGACTCCATCCGAGGAAGTGGATGGGTACTATTGTGATTCCAGATTAGGAGGACTCAACTGATTCATTCAAAGTTAATCTCCAGGGTAGCCTATATAAAAACATCATCTTTGGTTTCTGGTCATTTTTTTAAAATTTTTTATTTATTTATTTGAGAGCAACAGACACAGAGAGAAAGACAGGTAGAGGGAGAGAGAGAGAATGGGCACGCCAGGGCTTCCAGCCTCTGCAAACGAACTCCAGACGCGTGCGCCCCCTTGTGCATCTGGCTAACGTGGGACCTGGGGAACCGAGGTCCCCTCGAACCGGGGTCCTTAGGCTTCACAGGCAAGTGCTTAACCACTAAGCCATCTCTCCAGCCCTGGTTTCTGGTCATTAACATCAAACAATGCCAACCCCAGCCTCCCTAAGTCTGACTTCAGAATATAGCCAACTTATTATCACATCTTTCCTACTTACCCAATTTCTTACCAACTTCTTCAATCACATTGGCAATATCTGCTTAGCGTAGTCTTTTTTTCCCCTATTTTATTGTTTTACTTACTTGAGAGAGAGAAAGAAGCAGACAAAGAGAGAGAGAAAGGGAGAGTATGGGCACACCAAGGCCTCCTGTCACTGCAAACGAAGTCCAGATGCATGAGCCATTTGGTACATCTGGCTTTACATGGCTACTGGGGTGTTGAACCAGAGCCATCAGGCTTTGTAAGCAAGTGACTTTAATGACTGAGCCATCACTCCAGCCCATGCTTAGTATAGTCTTAAGCGATATATTCTCCAGCTCCTAGAGAAATGATATGGCTCTTTTTTTGGTACAAATTATGTAGCAGACATTTTATTAAGGCTTGTGCATGTGTCCCTTCATTTAATCTCCAGCATCCAACAAAATGAGCATGAATTAGCCCACAAATGGCAGAGCTGGAGTGGTTCTGGGGACCTCCCTGGGCATGAAACTCAACTTAGACAGAAGATTGAATGCAATGGACTACGTGCGTATGTCCCCTGAAATTCATGGAGGTAGCATGTTGAAATGCTAACCCCCAAGGTGATGGTATTAGGAAGTGGGACTTTTATGAGGTGATTAGGTCATGAAGGTGGCACCCTCATGACTGAGATTGGTGCCTTGGTAGAGAGTCCCTTGCCCCTCCTGCCATGTGACATGATAACTTTGTTGTCTGTTGGCCATTCTTGGTACCCTGGACCTCATCAGACCCTGAATTTGCCAGCACTATGACTCTGGACTTTCCAGCATCCAGAACTGTGAGAAGTAAATGAGTCTAAGCTACCTAATTTATGATATTTGTTACAGCAGCCTGACTGATTTAAGGCAGGAAGAAAGCATAACTTGGGGTGCCATGTTCGAACCCAAACCCAAAGTACTGATTATTGAACTGTCCTGAAAACACCATGAGCGAGGTCCCATGGCTACAAATGGAACTTTGTGGTGACAACAGCAGGAAGGAGCTGCACGGTTTAGCTTCCCAGGGTACCTGTACACACGCATGGAGTACATGCACATCTACACACACGTGCATACGCCGCACATCATACACCCTATCACACACACGAAAATCATAATAAAATAAAATCGAGTCTATTTAATGGGAAGTGTGAGCTACAAGGCCAATAAATCAGAAAAACAATCACCGTTGCAAGATATTCTATTACAGATCCCGAGTGGAAGGAGCACACCACACCACATAGGGACACGGAAGCATAGGCAGAGAGGTCACGGGACAGAGAGCAAGAGCCTTTGCTGTGCTTCCCATGAGGAGAGGGTATGAAGGCTTAGAAATGGCTAGTGGATAATTTGGGCAGGCGCCGGGGCACAAGGACTGTTCTTTGTCTGCTATTACAAAGTCTTGGGACAATCACAGCAAGCAGGCCGTGGCCTGGAGCATGAGAACCCAGTAAAGGAGGGGGCTGGGGTGAGCGCTCTGCATTGGTTCACGTCTGCATTTGAAGGTCATGCCTGCAGCCCAGCTGTTTGCTGTATCTAGGAAACAGCTCTTTCCGGGAAGCAGTCGTTCTGGGAACCTTAAGTACTCAAATGGGCTGTCAAAGCATCAGAAACTGAGAATAAAAAGACACAGTTACTATCATAGGCAGACAGAATGCTCCATCTTAAAAACACATGTATTTGCCGGGCGTGGTGGCGCACGCCTTTAATCCCAGTACTCGGGAGGCAGAGGTAGGAGGATCGCCGTGAGTTCAAAGCCACCCTGAGACTACAGAGTTAATTCCAGGTCAGCCTGGACCAGAGTGAGACCCTACCTCGAAAAACCAAAAAAAAAAAAAAAACAAAAACCAAAAAAAAAACACAACAACAACAAAAAAAACCACATGTATTTCCTCTGAAATATGCACCCATTTTGATCCTGGTCATTGGATACCAATCATCTACAAAAAAACTTACCTTTGTTTCAGAACTAATGGCCAGAAAAAGTGTAGGAAGAGCACTGAACAGGACTGGGTCTGCTGTCTGGTCCATCATTCAGTGGGTCTGTGACCTTGAGAAAGTCCTTGTCCTTCTCTCAGTCTCAAGAGAGAGACTTTTCTGGTTATACCACTATGTGGTTACCTAAACAATCTTCAAGCCTATATTAGTCTGTTTGGAACACAAATATTTTACAGAGACTAGAGAGATGGCTTAGCAGTTAAGGCACTTGCCTGGGAAGCCTAAAACCCCAGGTTCGATTCCCCAGTACCCATGGAAGCCAGATGCACCAGGTGGCACATGTGCCTGGAGTTCATTTGCACTAGCTAGAGGCCCTGGTGCACCCATTCTCTCGCTCTCTCTATCTGCCTCTCTCTCACACAAAACAAGTAAATAAATGAAATAAATATGCTTTTAAAGTGTTATATGCCAAGCTACTTATAAACAACAGAAATTTATGTCTAACAATTCTGATTTGGGAAGTCTTAGATCAAGGTGCTGTTGGCAAGGAATTGCATGAGGCCTCCCTGACTGCCTCAGAGACAGCGACCATCTTCTTGCTGTGTCCTCACATGATGGAGGACACAGAACTCTACTTCGTAAGGGCTCTAATCTCAGTCATGAGGATCCATCTTTTTGATCTAATCATCTCCCGGGAGCCTACTTCTACATCCCGTCACATCATTAGTCTACAGCAAGGCTCCATCAAGTTCTGGCCTCCAATGGCTCCTGCGTTTCTGGTACTAGAGACTTGAGCCTTTCCTCTAGGACAGTCATAGTCCTGCTGGCTTCAGCTATCCATGCAGCTATTACATCTTTATGAAGCTGCTTAGGAAGACAAGATTTTCTAATTTAACCAAATGAAATTCATATGTTTAGGTTGATAAAGCAAAGTTAAGAGCCTTTCACTCTCCTCCTCCCCCCAATGAGGTAGGGTCTCACTCTAGCCCAGGCTGACCTGGAATTCACTCTGTAATCTCAGGGTGGCCTTGAACTCACAGTGATCCTCTTACCTCTGCCTCCCAAGTGCTGGGATTAAAGGAATTGTCCCACCATGCCCTGCAAGCCTTTCACTTTTGTTCAGCATTTTCTAGAATGCCGTTTGAATTTGGACTTCCCTATCTTAGGGAGACATTTGTTAATTCATTCATATTTACTGCTAGAAATTATGTAATGCTGGGACCATTGCCCGGGTTGGCTGTCACTGGGAGAGATGGTCTTACCTAGAATGAAGGACACCGATCTACTCTCACATTTAATATCAGAAGACACCTCATCATATTACAATGTTACTCATTTCCTTTGCCACTTAATCACCAAAACAACAGCGTGAAAGAGATAGTGTTATCTACAATCTGCAGCTGAGGAAACAGGAGCATGGAATCTAAGTGACTTCCCAAGATTGCTTAAGAAGAATACTGGAAGAAAATCCAGATTCCAAGTCCCATGTGAATTTCACCAATGCTTGTCACAGATAGCAGCATGTTGGGACCCTAAGTGTGTGTGTGACCCTCCAAATGATAAAGAAGGCGACGACTTGGGGAAGGTAAATGTAAACCAAATCCTTTCTTTTTTTTTTTTCTTTTTTTCGAGGTAGGGTTTCACTCTAGTCTAGGCTGACCTGGCATTCACTCTGATTTCTCAGGGTAGCTTCGAACTCACAGCAATTGTCCTACCTCTGCCTCCCGAGTGCTGAGATTAAAGGCGTGAGCCACCACGCCCGGCTAAACCAAATCCTTTTCAACACTCATTTAGGGAATTTCCTCTTCAAACTTTTTGGAGGTTCACTGATGTCCAGGAAAGATTGAATTATCTCTTTGCTCATCCACTTGGCCGGTCTCCTATCTCTTAACTCAGCCTA
Organism: Jaculus jaculus; assembly: GCF_020740685.1. Taxonomy (NCBI): domain Eukaryota; kingdom Metazoa; phylum Chordata; class Mammalia; order Rodentia; family Dipodidae; genus Jaculus; species Jaculus jaculus. Next base: position 40,464,571 of record NC_059103.1, read on the forward strand.
AAAGGAGGAACTAGGCCTGAGCACAGCCTGGACCACAAAACACAATAGGTTCACACACCCACCCCCTGCCGTGGTATAAACATTAACCATCCCTCAGAGTGACCTTGGGCAAGGAGCAGCTGGCTTCCTTGGCTCTGCCCAAAATAACTTGATGACACCAGAAGCAAGGAAAGGACATGAACAAAATCACTCACTAGCCTAGAAAGGTGTCCTGAGGCACAGTTCTAGCCCATGTAGGCCACACAGCATTCCTTCTCCAGTCTTCCACCCACTGCCTCCGGCTCACAGTGCAGCAGAGAGCGCTGGGCTGCACCACTGGCAGCTTGGAGAACATCCTGTCTTCCCAGGGAAAGGGGAAAAGTCCCTGAAGTTCCAGCCACAGGACAGAGGGAGGGGCTTTGTGCAGGAAGAGGGGGAGAGGTCCAAGGGTTTACCCGAAGGCTCGGAAAGACTCAGGGCTCGTCAAAAACCCTTCTCTTTCAGTGCACTGATATCACCCATCAGGGCTCAAAGGGACTCAAAACCAGGGTATAGAGTTTTTCTGCCCCAAATAATATTTTAAAATATTTTATTCTCATTTATTTATTTGAGGGGGGAAAAGGCAGATAGAGAGAATGGGCACTCCAGGGCCTCCAGCTGCTGCAAAAGAACTCCACATGCATGTGCCACCTTGTGCATCTGGCTTGCTGGGGAACCAAACCTGGGTTCTTTGGTTTTGAAGGCAAGCACCTTCCTTATCCGCTAAGCCATCTCTCCAGCGCCAGAAGTCTTTTGAGACCAATTGAAGCGGGGCATGCACACTTACGTGACCAACACAGGCACACTGCTCAGGAGTCCACGGACTTCTAGGAGCTCGTCCTTGGGGAGCTCATGCCCCGCAGCTCCTCCACCAAGGAGCTCTGCTTCTGTCTAGCAGTGTCCGGCTAAGGACTCGGCCATCTTCCAGCCACCCACCTAAGGGCGCATTTAGCAATGTCTAGAGATAGTTTTTCTTTTCATTTTCTTTTTTCTTTTCTTTCTTTCTTTCTTTCTTTTTCTTTTTCTTTTTTTTTTTTTTTTTTTTTGAGACAATCTCACTTTCTAGCTCAGGCTGGACTGGGACTCACTATGTAGGTTAGGTTGGCCTTGAACACATGGTAATACTCCTGATTTGGCACCGTAAGTGCTAGAATTGCAAATGAGAGACACAACACACACCCATGTTTGGGAATAGCTTTGATTTTTCCCACAGAGTGGAAAGAGTGTCTGCTCCAAGCAGGCAGCCTTTAGTACCTTGGACGGACCTCACAGCAAAGTGTCATTGGAACAGAATGCCTGTAGCACTGACATTGAGGACTCAGCATCTAGCCCAGTGCACCGTTGTGTTATATAAAAGCTGAGACATCTGCCTGCCTAAGATCACAGGTAGTTCTTAGCTAGCCAGGACCGACGCTTCAGATGATAAATAATAATGGCTTGTTAACCAACTCTTATTATGGGCCAGACATTGTTCCAAGGACTTTGCATAAGTGGATTCATGTTACTCCTCACAGATCTCCTGGAGTGGGTCACACATAAGGGAACTGAGGCAAAGAGAGGCTGCATCTCTCATGCAAGTTAACATGGCACACACCTTTAATCCCAGCACTCACTCGGGAGGAGCAGGTAAGAGGATAGCTGTGAGTTCAAGGTCAGCCTGGGCTAGAGTAAGAGCCTACTGTGGAAAAAAAAAAAAAAGAAAACAAAAAGAAGCTTCAATATTGATATTCAAAAGTCCTTTATTCTCAGACTGGGGAGATGACTCAGCACTTAAAAGTGCTTGCTTACAAAGCTCGTCAACCAGGATTCATTTCCCCAGTACTCATGTGAAGCCAGATGCACAAAGAGGCACATGTCTGGAGTTTGTACAGATGGGAACAGGAAGAACGAGATCAAGGACTGGTGAGTGCCACCCCCAGCACCAGGACCACAGCCGCAACCCTGTGTTCTTATTCAGACTTGGAAAGGGCTGGGAAGCCAGACCGGGGCAGAAGGACCTCTGTGATGTGGGGCTCCTTCCCACATGCTGATTGTAGTAGTTATTTATTTACCTTCAACAGCAGCAGGCATGGCTATAGATAAAATGGATTTATTTAATAATCTTTCATAGTAGAGTGAGGTGACCTGAAGTTACCAGGTGTCATTCTCACTCCTGAATTGCTTAATCTGCTTTTCCTTCAGCTTCTTGTTCTACTTTCTTTCTAAAGATCATGATATGCTATTGTTGGGGGGGGGGGGTCGTAATAGTATTTCATTGGGATTTTTTCACAAAATGACATAGGCTAAGCTGCCTACCAGCTGGTGCCCCATCCCACACAAAAACCTTACATCTCTCTGTACTGCCTCTCAGAATGCTCGGACTCTATAGTGGACTGGTCCAATCAATGATTCCCATCACATCTTGGCAGATCTCTCTCCTGCCAAAAATGGCTACCAATATCTGGATGGATTAGATCTGGCTATTTAAGCAATATTCAAAAAGAAAATCCAGGATAGGAAAAAAAAAAAGCCTCAATTTTCCTTGTTTCTTCCCAAAATTATTCCAAACCTCGTCTCTTGAGCCTTTGCAGCAAGTAGAATTGTTCTAGAGACAAAAGTAAGCATATGCATTGGTTCATTCATACTAGCATCTATTATATATTTCTTTTTATACTTTACGTTCTTGAAAAAATTGAAAGAGGATGAAGAAGTGATGTACAGAGGTCATTAATTCAGCTCAGTTTAATTCAGTGTGTTCAGAGCTCATAAGTTAAGCCTAAGTGTCCTGTCTATGATACATTTCAAATCACTTTGGAGAACTAAGATATTCACACATGTCAATGAATATTCATAAGTGGATACCTCCAACTTATGAATGACTTATCGTGTATAAATCAGGATTCTTTCTGATATAAGAGGCAAAACATCTGCCATAGCCTGAAGGAAAGAAGAAATGTGGGCTGGAGAGATCGATGGCTTAGCAGTTAAGATGCTTGCCTGCAAAGCCTAAGGACTCTGGTTTGATTCTTCAGTATCCATGTATCCATGTAATCCAGATGCACAAGGTGGCACATGCATATGGAGTTTGTTTGCAGTGGCTGGAAGCCTTGGAATGCCCATTTTCTCTCATTCAAATTATATATATATATATATATTTTACAAAAAGGAGGAATATGGAGCCCACAGGTGTGAAAACACAGAATCCGTCTCAAGTATAGCTCAGACTAGATGGTCCTGTGATAGGTGGGGGATCCCCTTGCTCCTATTCTTGCTTTCCCAGGGTCAATCTTCAGGTGGCCTGTTACTTCTACCATGGAGGCCTCTTATAAATGGTGATGGGAAGCAAGACAGGTCTCATGACAATATTTAGTCATGCAATGGACTAAATGTTAGTGTTCCTTCAAAATTCATTCATTGAAATTTTACCCCATACTTAAGATGACAGGCCAAAGGGGTTACATTTCTTGGAGTTGATTAGTTAATAAGGGTGTAGCTCCCATGAGTGGGTTTAGTGGCCTCATAAACAAACCCCAATAGAGACCCTTTGCCCCTTCCAACATGTGAAGATACAACAACCAGGTATCATCTGTGAGCCAGAAAGCAGGTCCTCAGCAGACATCAAGTCTCCTGGCACCTTGATCTTTGACTTCCCAGCCTCTAGAACTGGAAGCAGTAAATTCTCATGATTTCTAAACCACCTACTCTAAGACAGGTTGTCATAGCAGGTATAGCAGTCCCCTTCTCATTGCTGGGACAAAACACCCGACCAGAAGCATCGTATGGAAGGAAAGCATTTATTTCCAGCTGACAGTGTTGAGGGGGAGTTTCATCATGGCAGGGGAAGCATGGCACAAGCAGACAAGTGGCATCACATCTCCGCAGCAGCAGCGAGGAAGCAGAGAGTGAGCTTGCTGAATGTGCAAGTGGGGCTGGGCTATAACACCCCAAAGCCCACCCCCAGCAACACACCTCTTCCAGTAAGACTCCACCTTCCAAAGCCTCCATCCACTGGGCATGAAATATGAAGCTTAATCACAAACACATCATACAGGGAACATTTCCTATTCAAACCACCTTAGTAGCTCAAGCATATAAAAACAGCTGATGTTACCCAGGACTCAGCATCCTCCAGACGGGAGACCAGGACTTTCTTGGTGCTTTAATATACCAGAATCTAAATGTAGAATAGAACTGACCCGATTTTGGTTATGGGTTACACCACTAATTGTGTGGGAAGGTGGGATGAGAGGTGATGGCCACGCCTAAGTCCCATGTCCAGCCTGGTGGCCTAGCAGTGGACTAACGTAATGCCAGCTCTAGCATATTGCAGTTTTGGAGTAAAGAAACTGTGCTTCTCCCACCCAGTGGAAGGGGGCTGGGTTATATTGTTGCCAGAAGAAGGGGAAAGGCCCACTGGGGAGGACACAAACAACAGATGTGCATTGTCATTTGAAAGTGGTTTGGAATTCAGATTATGTTTCCCAGTAAAAGCAATTGTGTAACCATCCCTTAGATTTGTAGGGTGTTTTATGAGGCAAGTTCCTATCCATTATGTTATCTGACCCCTTGAGAGCCCTGTGAGATAGAAAGGATAGGCCATTACTCTCTGCCATGTCACCTCCCACTGCAAGCTAGCCCATGTCCATGCTTTATTGGAACAGAACCTCTGTGCCACTTCATGAACCCTCAGATCCCAAGGAGGAGGGGACCTGGATGGAAAGATCTCTGTGACTACAGCAGCGTGCTGTGATGAGTAGCTTTGCCAGGCCTGTTTCCTGGCCTTCTTCCCTGACTCATCCAGGACTCTCAGAAGAACCGAATGTGGGTGGAGGCTCAAGGCTGTGTCCAGGGCTGTGTAAGTGCTTAACCACTAAGCCATCTCTCCAACTCTGACAGGGGCCTTTATACTTTAACTGTTTTCCTTTTCCTCCTTTATGGAGAAAGAGACATCCTGATGCAGTAACAAGCGGTCATAAGGGAAAGAGGCTCTGGGTGTGGACACAGAGTGAAGGACAGTAGCTGAGCAGGGCTCCAGCTCAGCCTCCAGTGGGGAAATGGAAGAGGGGAGGGTGGGCCAATCTGGTCAGGGAGGGTGTTCTAAACTGAGCAACAGAGTCAGACTTGACCCTGAGAACAAGGTTAGCCATCGAAGATTGACATGTCACATTTGTGACTTGGAATGATGCCCTTGGCTGCAACAGGAAGAATTGATGAGGAAAGGAATCAAGAAACATCCAGAGGCATTACACGTCTCCCTACAAGGACTGACTGCTGCTCTCACAACTCATAACCCACAACCCCAGAGGGAATACCAGCAATCCCACTGAAGAGGGGCAGGGAGGGGGGGAAGGACGGCACCAACATATGAAGTGTCCATACAAAGTTTCTACTTAATAACATATATATATTTAAATAAACAGAAGCAGCACAGTGTGGGTAGAAGTCAGGCTTTCACAGAGGGAGCTGGTAACCTAGACTAAAGCAGTGCCCAGGAATGGTGAGAAAGGGGAGAAGTGGAACCATGTTTATAGATCTTGGTTCCTAATGCCTTTCTTCAATAAGTTGGACCAGGAGTCTTGACAGACATGACAAAGTGAGTCAGGAGAATCTTGAAGTGCCACAAAGTAGGACATTACTAAACACACACACACACACACACACACACACACACACACACACACACAGTAAAACACCCCCAGTTAGTGAAAGATAGAATAATGTGTGAAAAAAATAAAGTAGGATTGGATTATAACCCAAAGTATAAAATAAGTAAGTGTCCATGAGTTCATGCTGATATAAATAAGTAAGTCAATAACAGAAGAGATAGACTCCTATGCAGAAGAATTTTAGATAAATTAAATGAGTAGTCTAGCTTCAAGAAGGTAGAACACAGTACCTTGTTCCTTTGCGGCCTACATGTAGCAACTTCCTTCCAAACAACACACTATGGAAAAGGAGAAAAGCTTTGCAGTGGAGAGACCTGACTAACACTTCCTCAGCCTGGTGATGAAGGTCAACATTAACAGGGAGAAATCATCTTGACAGTATGTGACCTTGGTGTGGCGTGATGAGGTATTTTCAAAGTACTAAGATTGTATGCATTCAGCACATCTTTAATGAATTCAGACTATGCATTCATTTGAAAAAGACTGAGCACCTTCCATGCACCCAACACTGGCCTAAATGCTAGAGTTCAGTCTCCTGGGGGGGGCGACAGTGAAGACATGTGTGATATTTGAGGGACAAGAAATGCTATGGAGATTGGTAAAGCAGGGTGAGACTACATGGGAGTGATGCTGTCAAGGGCAGGCAGAGAGGCCACTCTGGGTCAGGAGCATTCAAGCAGTATGTTAAGAATCAGCCTCGCCGCCCAAGGGCGAAGAGCATCCTCGGCAGAGACGGGTGTGGATACAACCTTCAACAGGGTTCCTAATAGCCACCGTCTCCTGGTAGTGGCAACTGTGTGAAGAACCCTCCCACGCAGAGGCTGGAGCTGCCTGATCAACAGAGTGCACGGGAAGCAGCGGCATGTGGCTGAGTCATAACAGGCTCAGCAGCTTCCACCCAGCTTTCTTGGTCCTTTCCAACAGAAGGAATCCAATGCGATGTCCTCAAGGTGTCCTACTGCAGAGAAAAAAGCTCATGAGGCCACAGACTAGCACTCCTGGTGACAGGAAGCACTAACCTGCTGTCTTGGCCAGGCTTTCGCATCACCATGACCAAAGAGCTGAGAAAGGCCACTGAAAGGAAGATCTATCTTAGTTCACAGTTTCAGAGGGCTCAGGCCATAGTCGCTTGATCCGATGCACATGGACAAAACATACTGGTGGCATAGGAGTGTGGCGGAGGCTGCACACATCACGGCAGGTAGACAGACAGTGCAACCGTCTGTGGCCTTACCACCCTGGACATGACTGATCTCCGATGATGCAACAGGAAGTGGCCAGAGATGATACAGCCCCCAAGGACCTGCCCCCAGTAAATTACTTCCTCCAACTAGGTATTGTCTCCTAAAATTTCCACAACCTCCCAAAATAGAACCACCAACTGGGGAATAAGTATTCAAAACATGAGCCTGAAGGGGCCAGTTCATATTCAAACAACAGTACCGGCCAGACACATGAGTGAGACCCTTAGAAGTCCCCTGTCTTAATCAAGCCTCAGATGAATTGGCCCTGCCAGCAATGGACACATGGAGACCATGAATCAGAACCATCTGGTAAGCTGCTCTTGGGATCCCATTCCACAGAACCACAGGAGGTCATAGAGAATCACTGTTAAGTGACTAGATAAGGGGTGACCCATCATGTACCCTTAGATAATTGGAATTCTAAGGTACAGAGGCAATAATACTTTATCTATTTATTTATTATTTGGTTGTTCAAGGTAGGGTCTCGCTCTAGCTCAGGCTGACCTGGAATTCACTATGTTATCTCAGGGTGGCCTTGAACTCATGGCAATCCTCCTACCTCTGCCTCCCAAATGCTAGAATAATATTTTTGTATTCAAAGATCATCAGGGTGTGGTAGGGCCAGTGTGGCTAGACAGAAGGACAGCTGGGTGGCAGAAACCATACCTAGTGTGAGGGCCCCACTCACTGTAAGGGACTTGTGAGCTACAGATTGCTTAGGGCCAAGGAGCCTGATCACACCTAAACTTACTGAGATCTTTCTGCAACATTGGGGACAGATAGCATCAGGACAGTGGTGGGAACAGGAAGGGCAATTGGGACACAGCTACCCTGTTATAAGCAAGAGCTGCTGGTGCCCGGCCTTGCTGGTAGAGGTGGGCAGTTTCAGGATGCTTCCAAGGCAGAGCCATGGCTTGCTAATGTGGGGTAGAAGAGTCAAGAACCACTCTAAGGATTTGGTCCTGGACAATAAATAGGCCAGTTGCCATTTACTGAAGAAAATGTTGGTTAGGAAAAGTCAAAAGTTATTTTGTGGGTTGACTGATGGAATGGTGCCGGGGAACAATGATGGTGGAGAGGGAGAATCAAGGACAAATGTCACCCGCTGGAGGGGGGGAAAGAGCTGCCTCTGACTTTGGTGTGTTGTCATCCCAACTACACACAATTCTAGATCCTTCTGAACCCAGGGCAGCTGCTGGGGCCCTGGAAGGTTCTTATAGCCACATGCCTTTTCTACTAGAGATACCTTTTACCATCCGGTCTCTTCTCTTTCATGGCACAGATATCACAGGTCATGAAAGTCCTAGAAAGGAGAAACCCAGAGACATAGAGCCTCATTTCAAGTGGTGACTAGGTGAGAGCTAGCGTGTCATGCCTTCATTTTGTTAAGAGGAACTAGCAATCCACATTTTATTTTTGCGTTTGTGTGTGTGTGAGTGTGTGTGTGTGTGGTGTGTACATATGTGTGTTTATGTGTGGGGGTGCATTGTGTGCATCAGATGTCTGCCTCAGTTGCTCTCTAGCTTGTCATTTTTTTTTTTTTTTTTTAGACAGGCTCTCTCCCTCAATGTAGAGCTCACTGAGTACATAAGATAAGCTATCCAGAAAGCCCGGGGCCCATCCGCCCCACCTCCCCAGCCCTGGCATCACAGATGTGCGCTGCCATGAGCTGCGTTTTGCGTGGGTTCTGGGAGCGACCTCCGCTCCTCTAGCTGTCACAGTAAGCGCCTTACCCACTGAGCCATCACCCCAGCCCGAAGCCCAGATTTTTTATGTGACCTGTTCCAGTCTCCAAATAGTTTCTTTTCTTTTTTTTATTTTTTTTTTTAATTTATTTGAAAACGACAGACACAGAGAGAAAGACAGATAGAGGGAGAGAGAGAGAATGGGCGCGCCAGGGCCTCCAGCCACTGCAAACGAACTCCAGACGCGTGCGCCCCCTTGTGCATCTGGCTAACGTGGGACCTGGGGAACCGAGCCTCGAACCGGGGTCCTTAGGCTTCACAGGCAAGCGCTTAACCGCTAAGCCATCTCTCTAGCCCTCCAAATAGTTTCTATTTACAAGAAATAATTATATAGACCGTGAAACTCAAAAGTGACCTCTAGGAATTTGAGGATCCCGCTCCCAAATTGGAACCTTGGATCATAAGCTGTGGGTGCTGTGGTACGTTCCTTGCCTGAATACGGGCTTTGCGTGTCTCCTCCACTTGCCCCTCTCATCTGACAGAAAGCAAAGGAATGAGATCATGTGAATGACAAGGACTGCTGCGGCTGTCACAGCTCTCACTGTAGCGTCCCTCGTGCACCTTTGTTGACGTGATGTCACACATGCCTCAGGCCTCTACCCCACAGTGTAACTTGCTTATTCTCATTACTTGGTTATTTATTCAGTTAAAACTCATTCACTTCACACAGCACCGAACCATGTCTGACTCATAACAAGTAACATAAAAGGACTTGCTGGGGATGATGTTAATCATTTACTCACTCATTAATTCCACCAGGATTTTCCCCCCCTTTGGTATCAATTACGTGTGCATTGCTGCCCTTGGCAGCCAACACAGCCAGGGAGCACCCATGAGTGGAGGAAAAGCACTCTGAGTGCCCCATGGGAAAAGACCTGAAAAGTCACAGGGGTGCCCCAGAAACAAGGGAGTGGGGAAACCCCCAGAATATAAGGACTATTAGCCACAGTGGGGTCCAGGCTCAAGGACAGAGGGGAAGGCAGTTGGCTATGTCTAGCCATTTAGTTTGCCTGGGACTGAGGAGCTGCCCAGGAACCAGGATGGTGCAGGATTACTGGTCATCCTAAGAGCAGAACAGCAATGACTACAGACCAGACAGTCTGGCTGTGTGACCTTAGGCAAGTTTCTTAGCCTGTCTGAGCTTGTCTTGTTGTGGTGGTGGTAGTGGTGGTGTTTTTTAGTTTTTGGTTTATAAAGAAGTTATAAAAATTAAATGAGAAAATATCCATGGTAAATATTCAAGAAATAGTAGCCATCTGCATAATGCCTCCCCCCAAGGGGAAACAATTACTTTTCTCCCAACACATGGCTTTTGTCCTTGTGACCAGACTCTCAAGACCAGGCAGCTGCTCCCGCGGTGGTGGCAACATATAGCCCGCTTCTCCTGTGGAAGACAACAGTGTCTCATGAGGCTGAATAGAGCACGAAGGGTCTGGGAACATTGTTAGGAGCAACAACCAGGGGTCAGGCATAGCCTGCAACAGTGACGTGGCTGCTAACAAAACGCACACATAACCAACACTCTGCTTTGACAACGAGGGCTGTAGAGTCCCACCGGCTGCCCTGCATGCTCCAAGTAGGTTTGAGGCAGCATCTTGACTCTTCCAGAACTCGGTGCCAGCAAAAGCAGCCAGCATGGCCTACACACTGCACTCATTCTGTCCCCATCAGCTCTCCTTGTCTCCTGCTTCTGGGAAATTGTGCTTACGTGGTCTTGACAGCTTCTCTGACAGCAAACCTGGCCTAAATCCCATCCCACCCTGTGCTGTCTCATCCTTGGCCTCTGTAACCTTTCCTGAACGGCTTTCCTTTAGAAACAGAACACAGTTGTATTTTTACAAAACAAAAAACTTGTCATTCTTATTTATTATTATTATTTTGGTTTTTGGGGGTAGGGTCTCACTCTAGCTCAGGCTGACCTGGAATTCACTCTGTATTAAAATCTCAGTAATCCTCCTACCTCTGGGACTAAATGTGTGCTGGGACTAAAGGTGTGCATCACCATGCCCGGCTCTTATTTATTTTTGAGAGAGAGGGAGAGAGAAAGAGGCAGATAGAGAGAATGGGTGTGCCAGGGCCTCCAGCCACTGCGAATGAACTCCAGATGCATGCATTTCCTTGTGCATCTGGTTTACATGGGTCCTGGGGAATCGAACCTAGGTCCTTTGGCTTTGTAGGCAAGTACTTTAACTGCTAAGCCATTTCTCCAACCCCAGAATGCAGTATTGCTGAAAATAACTTTAGAACCAAGTTCACATAAATAAGAAAGTAAGTAAATTCTACCAATTAGAAATAACCACCTTAAGAGTGGGATGTTTATCCTTCCAGATGTGGATGGATGGATCCTAGGTACATAGATGATAAATGTAGCTCTGTTGATGATAGATAGATAGATAGATAGATAGATAGATAGATAGATAGATAGATACTGTGATATGCATCCTGCTTGTATGTATTTTTTTAAAAGCAGGGTCTTATTCTAGCCCAAACCAATCTAGAACTCACATCAATCCTCCTACCTCAGCCTCTCAAGTGCTAGGACTAACAAAACATCATTTTGTATTCCAAATATGGTCAGGAGATGTAGTCAGACCCCCAAATCCCCAGTATTCATTTGCTGGAAGTTCCTCAACATCTATTCTGGTCTCATATTAAGTACTTCCTTTTCCTCCTTACTCCACCCCAATCCCGCCTTGCCTGAAATAATTTATACAGTTTTGTAATTTGGGAAAATGCTCTTCTGTAACAAATACCTTCTTATCTGGAGCCTTTGTACCCACTCTTGATGATCTCAACAAAACAAATCCCTCGAAATGAGAATTACTGAAACAAAAAACATGCAAAAAATGTCACACTTTTGATTATGAAATTCCCTCTGGAATAGATGCACTAATTTTGCTAACCACCAGAAGCATATGAGAACCTTTCCCTTACCCTCACACACTCTTGTTAAGTTTATTTGATTTATTGGGTTTTTGAGGTAGGGTCTCACTCTAGCTTAGGCTGACCTGGAATTCACTATGTAGTCTCAGGGTGGCCTCAACCTCATGGCAATCCTCCTACCTCTGCCTCTCGAGTGCTGGGAAAATTTATTTTTTTTAATAGTTATTCATTTGAGGGAGGGAGGGAGAAAGAGCATATGGACACATCAGGACCTCCAGCCACTGCAAATGAACTCCGGGTGCATATTTCACTTTGTACATCTAGCTTTATGTGGGTATTGGAGAATCAAACCCAGGCCATCAGGCTTCTCAAGCAAGCACCTTTAACTGCCAAGCCATGTCTCCAGCCCCCCTTGCTATACTTACTAGGGAGAAATGGCATCATAGAGACAGACATTTCTGGTAGCATAGCAGACCAGACAAATTAGAAACCTCCCTGCTATAAAAATACCCAGAAATGCCTTGCAAATACATTAAACTGAACTTTTCAGTGAAGAGGAAATCCTGTGGCTAAGAAGAAAACAGAAACCAAAGACCGCAGTGTGGATGGCGGGGAGGGGCTGCCAGTGCGGCAGCTGAAGAGTTTCAGATACACGAGCCACCAGTAGAAATTGGAGCTAAGGTCTGGGCCTAAGGCATGCACACATGAGAACTGCCATTTTTCCAAGGTTGATACTGCAGATAAAAAGACGGCCAGAAGCCGGGCATGGTGCCGCACGCCTTTAATCCCAGCACTTGGGAGACAGAGGTAGAAGGATCACTGTGAGTTCAAGGCTATCCTGAGACTACATAGTGAATTCCAGGTCAGTCTGAGCTAGAGTGAGACCTGTAGGATTGAACCTGGGTCCTTAGGCTTCGCAGGCAAGTGCCTTAACCACTAAGCCATCTCTCTAGCCCCTCTTCATTTTTATAGCTAAGAAGCACTCCATTGTATGTACATACCACACTTGTTTATCCAGCATCATCTGATAGATGATTTAGTTTGTTTCCACTTTTTTGCTATAATGAGTAAGGCTGCTGTGAACATCTGTATCCAAATTTTTGTGAACAAATAGTCTATTCATTTTCTTTTTTTTTTTGGTTTTTCAAGGAAGGGTTTCACTCTAGTCTAGGCTGACCTGGAATCCACTCCGTATTCTCAGGATGGCCTCAAACTCATGAGAATCCTCATACCTCTGCCTGCTGACTGCTGGGATTAAAGGCATGTACTACCACACCTGGCTTTTCTATGTCTTTTTTAAAAAAATGATTTATTTATTTATTTCCAAGCAGCAAGAAATAAAAGAGATACAGACAGAGAGAATGGGCATGCCAGGGCCTCCAGCCACTGCAAATGAACTCCAAATGCATGCACCACTTTGTGCATCTGGCTTTATGTGGATACTGGGGAATTGAACTCTGGTTGCTAGGCTCTGAAGGTAAGTGCCTTAACCACTGAGCTCCAGGCACTCTCTCTCTCTTTGCCTGCCTCTCAGAAAGAAAGAAAGAAAGAAAGAAAGAAAGAAAGAAAGGAAGGAAGAAAGGAAGGAAGGAAGGAAGGAAGGAAGGAAGGAAGGAAGGAAGGAAGGAAGGAAGGAAGGGAAGAAAGAAAAAAAGATAGATAGACAGACACTGGTGTATTCATTTTCTTGATAGTGTCTTTTGAATCAAAAAGTTTTTAATTGGGGGATGAAGAGGTGGCTTAGCAGTTAAGTGCTTGCCTGTGAAGCCTAAGGACCTTAGTTTGAGGCTCGACTCCCGAGGACCCACATAAGCCAGATGCAGAAAGTGGTGCATGCATCTGGAGTTCATTTGCAGTGGCTGGAGGCCCTGGTGCACCCATTCTTTCTCTCTCTATCTGCCTTTTTCTCTCTCTGTCACTCTCAAATAAATAAAAAATAAAAAAAAATTAAGTTTTTAATTGGATGAAGTATAATTGTTTAGTCATTTGTACTTTTTAAAAAATATTTCTCGAGGAGAGAGAAAGAGAGTGAATGAGCATGCCAGGGCCTCTTGCTACTGCAAACAAAGCCCACATGCATGCACCCCTGTGCATCTGGCTTTATTTGGGTACTGGGAAACCAAACTGGGTTCATCAGGCTTTACAAACAAGTGCCTTTAATCACTGAGCCATCTCTCCAGTCTATGATTTGTACTTTTTTTTTTTTTAAGATTTAGAGAGACTTTACTAGGTTAAGAGAAGAGGTAGAAAGTGCAGAGAGAATTCCTGCCATGCGGAGGGTAGGAGGAGGGAAGGAGCTCGTGTGGGAGTAAGGGAAGTCTCTCCTGCCTCTGCCCACCTGGGGCAAGATGAGGGACGCTTACCAGAACCTCGAAGTGCAGGAGCCAGCCAAGAGCTCCTTTGCACTTTTTTTTTTTTTTTTTTTGAGGCAAGCCCAACAGACTGGTCTTTTTTTAATGAGAGAGAGAAAGAGAATTGGCACAGCAGGACCTCCAGCCACTGTAATCAGACTCCAGATGCATGTACCACCTTGTGCACATGTGCAACTTTGCATGCCTGCATCACCTTGTGCGTCTGGCTTACATGGGACCCGGAGAGTGGAACCTGGGTCCTTAGGCTTTGCAGACAAGTGCCTGAACCACTAAGCCATCTCTCAAGCACTCATTTGCACTTTTAATGTCATAGCTAAAAAACCATTGCTTACTTCAAGGTCATGAAGATTTACCCCTATGAGTTTTTTGGTTTTTTTTTCATTTTTGTTTCTTGCATATCTAGCTTTGGGTGAGTGAGTGTGTGTGTGTGTGTGTGTGTGTGTGTGTGTGTGTGTGTATTTGAAACAGCTGATATCAAACTCATGACCCTCCTATCTCAGCACCCCGCCCCACCCTGCCCATGCTGGGACCTTCAATCCAGGCCTTCAACTTTTTTGAGTCTATCTTTGTAGGCTGTGCAGGATGGTCTCATTTCATTCTTGCCCATGTGATTTCCAGCCATCCCTGAATCATTGGTTGAAAAGCCAAGACAATTTCCCCATTCAGTATTCTTGGCAACTTAATGGCTACATCGGCCATAACTACTAAAGAAGCCAAAACGCCAAGGGGATTTTAGGGTTTACCAGCAAATATTTCCAGGGTGCCAATGTCTCTTTTCTGGGATGAACACGGGGTGGCACTTCTGCTCCAAGCACTGCCCTTATGAGCAGCTCTCACTTCCGTAAACTTGATTCTTTCTGAGCTGTGCACTAAAATGAGTACAGAAATTTCAGGTCATTTTCAGAGTCAGTAGTCCGTGTTATTTCTCTGAATCACTTGCCATTTGTTTCTTGTAAACAATGAAAACTCTAGGGAGTTGCATCATTTCAACATACAGCTGACCTTTCCCTTAAAGCAGCTGTTCCCCTCTCGGGGGAGTCTGGAGGGACTCAGCAGAGCCTGGCCTGAGATCACAATGGAGAGGACACATCAGGGTGGCCAGTGTCCTACTTCTGTAGCTCAGCCCACTCGCTGGGACCACAGCGCAGGACAGCTGGATGCTGTATTTCCTAGGATGCCCTGATTTCCCAGTCTCTTTGTTCACTCTTCCTGAATGCTTTGGGCGACCCATCCCTTGGACCTCTCCAGCAGCTTGCTTACAGCTTGAATTTGGTGCTGCTTACATCAAATTGAATAAGATTAATAGCTGACGCGTATTATGTTCCAGCCCTTGATCTGAGACTGCCACGTATCCTATGTTGTTGCTCGCCCTACGGGTGAGAAAACGGAGGGCCCGGATAACCTTAGCAAGATCATTTCCCTGGAGTCTGGCCCCGACTGTCAGTGGTTCACATACGCTGAATGGATGACATTATTTACCAGACCATCTGCACTGCTTTCTGAAGACCCACCATGAATAGGTGGAGAGCAGTACTATTAAAAAAAAAAAAAAAAAGGCATTGCTGGGTGTGGTGGCACATGCCTTTAATTATAGCACTTGGGAGACAGAGGTAGGAGGATCTTCACAAGTTTGGGGCCACTGTGAGACAACATAGTGAATTCCAGGTCAGCCTGAACTACAGTGAGCCCCTACTTCGAAAAAACAAAACAACAACAACAACAAAAACATCAAGGGCATTCTCAGAACTAGAGGATGTCAGACTGGAAGGTGGAGATCCAGCTCTCTCATGTTACACAGAAGGGAGCGAGACCCTCAAAAATGGATATACCACTGTTGCAACCAGAACCCCAAGCCGTAACCCATAGCTAAGTACTATTTCCACTTGCTCATACAAGGAATGCCTCTGACGAGTGGGCCCTTCTCTGAGTCCTTGAAGAATAGAAGGAGGCATATCTATCTGTCCTTCAGGGAGGAGGCCAGCAGGGCCACAGCCTGCCTAAGCACAGACAACGTGTCAAGGAACCCAAGTAGCTCACAGGTTCCAGCTAAGGCTGCGGTGCTGCCTCAGACAAAGGGACATCATGTTGATACTCCTGGGACATTTCAAAGGTATCTGAGGACAATCAGGCAGAATGTTTGAAATCTGATTTTTGGTAAGATTTTGGTCATAAAGTCTCCACAAATTGCTAACTCAATGGCCTGATTTCCTGCAGCTTCCAGTAAAAGAATAGGAAGGTAGCGGCGCACGGTACTGGCCCTCCCACGTGGCTCCTTTCCTCCAGCCAGCGCGCCCCATCTGGCATTTGACTGCACTGTGTGCAGAGCACAGCTGTGGTTACAAGACTGACACTCCACCATCCTTTTGACCCACAAATGTAAGTTTCCACAGGGACGTTCTGCCTCTCTGAGGTCATGGGACCAGTTCATGGCTGAACTAGTCTCATGACGTCCCATCAACATACTGCGCATACACCCTGTTGCCATTTCCACATTCTGATTTAATCTTTTTAAAAAATTATTTTACTTATCCACTTATTTGAGAGAGAGAATGGGCACTCAAAGGCCTCTTGCCGCTGCAACCAAACTCCAAATGTACATGCCACTTTCTGCATCTGCCTGTACTTGGATATTGGAGAATCGAACCTGGGCTGACAGGTTTTACAAGCTACTGAGTCATCTCCCCAGCCCTGAATTTAGGTAGGGTTTCACTCTGGCCCAGGCTGACCTGAAATTCACTATGCAGTCTCAGGGTGGCCTTGAACTCACGGCAATCCTCCCACCTCTGCCTCCCGAGTGCTGGGATTAAAGGCGTGCGCCACCATGCCTGGCCTGGATTTGATCTTTAATCAGAACCAGGACACCAGCTTGCACTTTGAAAGCATGACACAGGACATTAAAGGCAACCAATATTTTATAGTAAGTCAGTAGATTTCAACCAGTGGTAACTGTACCTTCTAGGGTGCTTTGTTCACAGATAGCTTTGATGGTTACAACTGTAGCAGTGAGAGGCAATGCTGCGGGTCAACTGCCAGAAGCCAGGAAGGCTGCTGACTATCCTTAAGCACACAGCGCAATGGCCCCCACCGAGTAATTACACAGGCCAATGTCAGTTGTGCTGAGCCTCTAGCTTGTAGAGCTGGAGAAGGGAGGCTAAAGAAGGATATGCACGGCCTTAGTCTAGATTAATCCAAGAAGGGAGTAAGTCCAGTTGACGGCTGGGGTTCAGGCCAGGGAGATAAGCAGAAGCCCTAGATTTAGGTAGCTTGAGTTCTTAGGTAAAGGAAGATTAACTATATTCTTTAAAAGTCCTGATTTGGAGCTGGAGAAATGGCTCAGCAGTTAAGGCACTTGCCTGCAAAGCCTAAGGACCTGAGTTAGATTCCCCAGTGCCCATGGAATGTTAGATGCACAAGGTGGCACATGCGTCTGAAGTTCATTTGCAGTGGCTAAAGGCCCTGGTACACACATTTTCTCACTTTCTTTGCTTTTTTTTTTTTTTTTAAGTTTTTTGAGGTTGGGTCTCATTCTAGCTCAGGCTGATCTGGAATTCACTATGTAGTCTCAGGGTGGCCTCTAACTCACAGTGATCCTCCTACCTTTGCCTCCCAAGTGCTAAGATGAAAGGCGTGTGCCACTACACCCAGCTCATTCTCTCACTCTCTATATGCCTTTCTCTCTCTCAAATAAATAAATAAAATATTTTTAAAAGTCCTGATCTGGAGCTGGCTCTGTGGTTATAGGCACTTGGGCACTTGCTTACAAGCCTACAACTGAAGTTCGATCCCCAGCACCCATATGAGGCCAGGCATGATGCCTCTGTTATCCCAGTGCACCAGCAACAATATGAAGCAGAACCAGGAGAATTCACAAGCAGACAATTGGCAGTGGCAAGAAAGACCTTGTCTTTAAAGAAAGTGGAGGGCTGGAGAGACAGCTTAGCAGTTAAGGTGCTTGCCTGCAAAGCCAAAGAACCCAGGTTTGACTCCCCAGTACCCATGTAAGCCAGATGCATAAAGTGGCACGTGCATCTGGAGCTTCTATGCAGTAGCTAGAGGCCCTGGCATGCCTTTCTCTCTCTCTCTCTCTCTCTTTCTCTCTCTCTAAGTTGTTGATCAGGGAAATCCCTAATGTCCCCAAAACATTACAGGCTCTTTCCAAGGCTCTTAGTTGCCCAATAGAACTAGATGGTAAGACAAGACCCTATGCTGAAGATTCTGCACTCTCGGGCTGCAGGTCACTCAGAAATTAAGCTGGAGCTGAGCTAGAAGCTTCCTCCCTATTGACTAGCTGTCAGGATGCTAGAAAGAGCTATGCAGCATTCAGTCTTTGTGGGTAGGGAAGTCATCAATGGTCTTAACGAGCAGTAAGCCTTATAGTTGGCCAGCCTGGCCAAGTAGGCTAACTGTTGCAATAGTGGCATGTTTGTTATGGGAGAAACCAACTGCTCTCTGATTAGTCTGGAGACCAACTCTACAGGACAGAATTAATGCCTGGTGCTGAAAAACTAGTCAAAAGCCTATGGTTGGAAAAGTCATAAGCCCTTGGGGGAAACTACTACTGTTGTCTGGCTAAATGCATATATTATACCCACCAAACTCTAAACACTTAAGTTTATGTCCACATACTAATGCTATTCTCACTGTTGGTTAAATAAGCTTCATTTTTCAGATGGTGGTGACCTCTAGGGTGACTCACAACTCACCGTCATGCTGAGCGGTGGCAGTGGAGTGCTTAGCACTGAGACACTTCTATCACACCTTCCAATCTTAGGTTCATTGTGGAAGAGGTGGTAGGAAGAATGTAAGAGCCAAAGACAGAGACAACTGCTTAAAATGCAATCTTCCAGACACAAAATGGCCTTGATATTCATGACCTCACAGTGACTGACACTACCTACACAAGACCTGCATAATGGGAGGGGAAAATGATGATATCACAACAGAAAAGTCTAATTTGAAAGAATGGGTTCAGCGGAGGGGCATTTGGGAAGGGAAATGAGGGCCATGGGAAGGAATTAGAGAACATGGCATATTGTATATGTCTATGGTTGTTTTCAATAAAAAGTTAAAAATACATTAAAATAGAGAATAGTAGGAAAGAACAGGGTGTCAGTGGGAGGGACAGTGAGGAAGCAGGTACAAAGGAGGGTGGCGAGAGATGATTATGTAAATGTCTTAATAAAGTTTCAATCTCTGAGTTTTGTAACCTTTTATAACCAAATAGGAATGACTGACCAGCTGGGCATGGTGACACATGCCTTTAATCCCAGTGCTCAAAAGGTAGAGGTAGGAGGACAGCTGTGAGTTTGAGGACAACCTGAGACAAGATAGTGAATTCCAGGTCAGCCTGAGCTAGAGTGAGACCCTACCTTGAAAAAAAACAAAAAAAAGAGTTAGAAAAAATAAAGTTCTTAATTTCAATTTTGAAATAAAAATGTAAAATAAGAATGTAATATGTGGATCCTAGCTACAGATGATTGGGCTTCTGCGTGGGAAGGAAAATACTCAGTAGCAGAGGCCAGTAAGTTAAAAAGGAGATATAAAGGGAAGAGAAAGGAAGGGAGGAGGGTACTTAATAGGTTGATATTGTATATATGTAAGTACAATGATTGAGATGGGGAGGTAATATGATGGAGAATGGAATTTCAAAGGGGAAAGTGCAGGTGGGGGGGAAGGGTATTACCATGGGATATTTTTTAAATCATGGAAAATGTTAATAAAAATTGTGAAAAAAAAAAGAATGTAAAAGTCAAAGAATGGGGAGGAATGCTTTGGAATGCTGTCTTCCAAACACAAAGTAGTCATTCATTCATGACCTCATAGCAGCTGCCATTATCTACATAAGACGTGCATAATATTAGGTCTATCAACATATTGTCATGGATGATGGAAGTGGAGAAAAGAGAAAAAGGAAGGAAAACTAATGATATGGATATAATTTCTTAGTTATAAAGGGAAAACGTGCCATAGATATGTTATTTGTTGAATTTATCAAGATTTATTTTAGGAAGAATAAATGAACAGTTGGATTCCTTGAAGAATTATCTGTACAGGTAGCAAATAGCAAACAGAGTTGGTTATAGCAGATCTGACTCCAGAACACACATTTGTAATAATTTTGTCCGATTAAGTTTTACTAAATTTTAAATGTTATTTGGGATTTCAATCCCGACATAACAGGGGGATAGGTTCTCGATGTGTGCTACTGACCCGAGCTTCTTCCCAGTGTGTGTTAATGAACAATGGCAGGTTCTCATGAACTCTGTGCATTGATACTGCGTGGGGATCCAGTAATGACAACCACCAACTCTCAACAAAATGCATTCCAGACCTAATTCCCTATGCTTGACCCACTTTCTGAGGAGTGAGACATGAAGACAGAAGAGAAGCCTTATGGGCTGGAGAGATGGCTTAGCGGTAAGCGCTTGCCTGTGAAGCCTAAGGACCCCGGTTCGAGGCTCGGTTCCCCAGGTCCCACGTTAGCCAGATGCACAAGGGGGCGCACGCGTCTGGAGTTCATTTGCAGTGGCTGGAAGCCCTGGCGCACCCATTCTCTCTCTCTCTCTCCCTCTATCTGTCTTTCTCTCTGTGTCTGTCGCTCTCAAATAAATAAATAAATAATTTAAAAAAAAAAAAGAGAAGCCTTATGTGGTGGGGGCAAAAAGCAGAGAAAGGGGTTTGCTGCCTTCCTCATTTGTTGGGCAAATGTATAACAGAGAAAAATAGCAAATTAAAAAAAAAAAAATCAGAACTCACCAGGTATGGTGCACGCCTTTGATCCCAGCATTTGGGAGGCAGAAGTAGGAGGATTGGTGTGAGTTCAAGACAACCTTAGACTACATAGTGAATTCTAGATCAGCCTGGGCTAGAATGAAACCCTACCTTAAAAAAAAAAAAAAAATCAGGCCATGTATAGTGGTGCACGCCTTTAATCCCAGCACTCGGGAGGCAGAGGTAGGAGGATCGCCATGAGTTTGAGACCACCCTGAGACTACATAGTGAATTCCAGGTCAGCTTGAGCTAGAGTGAAACATTACCTCAAAAAAAAAATCAGAACTCTATTAATCTCTAGAGTCAACTCTAATTTATGTGGTGGTGGCGGGGGACTGAAGCCAGAGCTTTGCACTTGCTAGGCAAGCTCGCTACCACTGAGCTACATCCGGCATCAATTATATTCTTTATCTCTATAGATAAACATTTATGCCTTTTTAAGCATTAGTTTCCACTAATGCATAGCAAGATATTTCTATTCCCATGTTTAATGTGGTCGGCGTCTGCATGTCAGAGCAGAAGCATAGATCAGATATCTTATTGGATAACTGTGCTTCATGCTAGAACTGTGAGCAAATGTTCCCCCTTGTGAAGGTCTTCATTTGAAGGCCCCCTTTCTTTACTCTTTTAAGATATAGGGTCTCGCTCTAGCCTAGACTGACCTGGAATTCACTATGTAGTCTCAGAGTGGCCTCAAACTCACTGTGATCCTTCCATCTCTGCCTCCCAAGTGCTGGGATTAAAGGCGCGCGCACCCGGCGTGAAAGTCTTTTCCCTGCAACCACCCTTGCCCCTCAGCCAGCGCAAGTAAGTCATGTCTCAAGACTGAGGCCGGGGCACCCAGGTGTGTAAGAGCTATGGCTGTTACTACATGGGGTTCTAGCAGGAGTGATAGCAAGAAAAGTGCCTTCTGGGAGCTGCAGTAGCTGGGTTGACTAGCAAGCAGGTCATGAATGGTGGGTGGGTGGGGGCAAGGGGGGTATTGGAAAGGCAGGTGGAGGGAGAGGAGTTTGGGGGCCTTTTGTTACTGACAGGGAGCCATAGGACCAGAGCAGGCAAGAGACAGTGATCGGTGGCCCTTTCAGACTTCACTGGAGATGCCTCTACTGCAGAGCCAACTGAGCCACTGTCAGGGTGTAACCATGCCCACCTGCAGCTGTATGCCCAGCTCCCCTAAGAGGCCTCCAGCTTCCTCAACAGACAGGTGGCAAGAGGGTCGCAGCCCTATTCAGTAATTCAGGCAAAAGGAAAGAGAGTCTTGGTAGCCAAGTTTGAAAGTAATTGAGGATACAATGTCCAAGGAAGTCAGAGGACAGGCTGGAGGAGGGGCTTCAGGGGCCTCCTTCTTTCCTGATGTGGTGGTTTGATTCAGGTGTCCTCCATAAACTTAGGAGTTCTGAATGCTAGGTCCTCAGCTGATAGTGATTTGGGAATTAACACCTCCCGGAGGGAGTGTATTGTTGGGGGTAGGGTTATAGGTATTATAGCCAGTTTCCCCTTGCCAGTGTTTGGCACACTCTCCTGTTTCTGTTGTCCACCTGATGTTGGCTGGGGGTGTGATGTCCACCCTCTGCTCTTGCCAGCATTTTCCCTGCCATCATGGAGCTTCCCCTCCAGTCTGTAAGCCAAAATAAACCTCTTTTTTTTCTACAAGCTGCTCTTGGTTGGGGAATTTCTACCATCAATGCCAACATGACAAGGGCCTCACTGCAGGAACAACAATCATGGAAAGCGGGATAAGACAGCGATGTGATGAACTCCAAGGGCCCGCGGGGCAGGGAGGATGCCCTGAAGTAGGTGCTGGGTCTGAGCCCCGCTGTTTTGTTCCTCCAAACTCAGGCTGTAGCCAGAGCATGAAGCACACTATCAGTGTTCCAACTGTAGCCCACCACCCCGGAGCTCTCTGGGTGTCACCCTGCTGACATCCGAAGGGGAGGCCACACTAAGAACACTAAGGCTTGGCACCAGCGGAAGTTGCAGAAGGTAATGTGTGGTGGCGCTTGCGTAAGGCACATTAGTGGCCAGTGAACTAGTGGCTAGGTCTCTTCCATTAGAACAGGACTATGCAAATGTCTTCTCAAACCAACGGTAAGAGTAGATGTGTGATTGCACTCATATGAGGGCCCTACAGTGAAACTCGTAGACAGAACGCAGAAGCGTGGCTGCCCAGACCAGGGGAAGGAGGGGGGGGGGAGTTGGCACGTAATGGGTGCGCAGTTTCAGTTGCGCAAGATGAAAGTGTTCTGGAAGTGGAAGTGGCGAAGAGCTGCCCATCAATGCAAATGTACTTAATGCTGCTGAGCTGCACCTTTCAAATGGTTAAAGTGACCCGTTATATATTATGTGCATTTGTCCACACTAAAGACAAATTTTAAGCCATACACAGGAAAAAAATAAAAGAGGCACGCAAAGATACAGAGTAGTCCCGGGGAGGAAAGGAACGAGGTGAGCAGATAAGGGAAGAGGGCAGGTGATGGAAACGAAGGGCTTCCGTCCAATGCCCCGTGCAGCCAACACTCACGATGAAGGCTTTCAGGACTCGGCTCCAAACTCGGTCTCCCTGGCTTTCCACGCTGAAATTTGTGAAGCCCCGAAGCTGACTGTGTCTGCAGCCCAGAACCATTTCCCATGTCGGGCATGGACGCAACTCCATGCCGCACGTGAGAGCCTACCTCAAAAACACAACAACAGAAATGAAGGTGGGAATGTTTTAAGAACCAACAAGCCCAATATATTTATAATTTATCTATTTATTTGCAATCAAAGGGAATGAGAGTGTGTCAGGGCTTCTTGCTGCTATAAACTCCAGAAACGTGCTGTTTTGTACCTCTGGCTTTACATGGGTACTGGGGAATTGAACCCAGACCAGCAGACTTTTCATGCAAGTGTCTTTAATGGCTGAGCCAGCCTACCCAAAAATTATTATAAAAATCACTTTAGAATCTGGACTCCTGAGTCTGTCTTCTGTTCCCACCAACCTACCAAAGAACAGTAGGTGCCTTCAGGAGACGCCAGGCCTCTGCTCCTTCGCTTGTCTTCTCACTAAACCTGCCTGCTAGGTCTGGGTATGGGAAGGTGCCCACTACTGTAGGATTGGCTTGCTGCATTCCTGCATATTCAGTGTCACTTGTCATCTCCCAGTGATGGCAGCTAACCCCAGTGACAGCACTTTCAAAACCTCCCCAAACACACACACACACACACACACACACTCCATTCTTCACTCTAACCAAGAAAATGCAACGAACATTTGTGCCTGGTAGATGCTTGATACTCTCCCTGCCTCAGCATCACACTCTGCTGTTACAATCCAGGGCTCTCTGAGGAAGCCCTGGCACACCTTCCTCCCCAGGTATGCTCAGCCCAGCAGGAGAGAGCAGGGAAGGGAAGAGACCTTGGCACCCCTGAAGAAAGAGAGGACCCCCTTCAACTCCACTCACCTGCCCATCCCCATGAACTCTGGTTATTTCCTCTCCCCCCTCAGCTCCATGCATGTGCTCATCCCTTCAGCTCTTCCAACCCAAGAACCAGCTTCCCTTCTCTGCTTTTAGCTCCTGCTCTGCACAGCGTCCAGCTGGTACGTCTTCCCAGAGACGGATGGTCTATTGCTGCCTCAGGCTGGAATTGGAAAAAGAGCCCAGGGCATTCAGAGCTTCCCTCTGCCTCCCTGGGCCAGGTCTGGTTCTGTGTGAGGTGAGCTACTGGGAGGCCTCCACCAGGGCTGAGACCTCCCCCCATCCTTTTTGGTACCAGCTGCCACTGCACCTGTGACACAGTCAGAGAAGGGGAAGGGGGAAAGTGATTAATGCATGCAGTGGGGTTGTAAAGGCAGAGTATTCATATATTGTTTTCTGAGACAGGGTTCTCATGTAGCTCAGGCTGACCTGAAGCTTACTATGTAGCCAAGGATGATTTTGAACTCCTGGTCCTCCTGCCTCCACTTCCCAAATGCTGGGATTATAGGTGTCAAGCTCATTCCTTTATATTCTGGGTAAAATTTGAAAGAGGGAGCTGGTGGGATGGCTTAGCAGTTAAGGCATTTGCCTGCAAGGGCCAAAGAACCCAGGTTTGATTCCCCAGGGCCCATGTTAACCAGATGCACAAGGGGGCACACACATTTGAAGTTTGTTAACAGTGGCTGGAGACCCTGGCACACCCATTCTCTCACTCTCTCTCCCTCTTTCTCTGTCAAATAAATAAGCTGGGAGTGGTGGCACACACCTTTAAGCCCAGCACTCTGGAGGCTGAGGCAGGAGGATCACGGTAAGTTCAAGGCCGCCCTGAGATTACATAGTGAATTCCAGGTCAGCCTGGACTAGAGTGAAACTCTACCTCAAAAATAAATAAATAAACAAATAAATAAATATAAAATATTTTTACTTTTTTAAAGAAATTTGAAAGAGGGGCTAGAGAGATTGCTTAGTGGTTAAGGCACTTACCTGCAAAGCCTAAGGACCCAGGTTCAATTCTCCAGGTCCCACATAAGCCAGCTACACAAGGTGGTGCATGCATCTGGAGTTTGTTTGCAGTGGCTAGAGGCCCTGATGCACTCTCTCTCTCTTATCCTCCTCCTCTCTCTCCCTCCCTCTCTCTGCCTCTAATAGATAAATAAAAATAAATTTTAAAAATTTGAAAGAGGATAAAAAAACAGCACACACATGGCACCAGTCATTTCTGATCCAACTCTGGAGGGCCAGCGCAGCGAACCTTGGAAAAGCATCCCTCGATTCCTCAGCTCCCTGCCTTTGGCGCAGAAAGACAGGCCCCAGCGCCACCGTGGCTTGCCAACTGCACATGCTCTCAACAGGGTCCCTAGGGGAGGGCCAGCAGTCACAGCATCAGGCCTGACTCCCACCAGCTGGGCCCCACAGTAACCTTTCACACAGTGGGATGCTCTGGTGACCTCTCATCTCTGTGGCCTTGCGCCAGCCTGAGCAGAAGCACAGACGGTTTTTATCTCTTCAGTTTTGTTTTGTTTTTTTTTCTCCAGAAAGATCCCAACTCTATTATTCTACAACTCCTCCCTCCTCAGGCCTGCCCCTCCTCAGCACCACCCCTGCCCTTAAGAGAAGCGCACTGTGACAAAACCAGACCTGGGGTGGCTACAGAGTCAGCATGGACAGGATCAGGAGGGAAAAGGCAGGGGATGTGTGTCCTGCCTCATGACACAGGCAGGAGTGATGCATGTCCAACAGCACAGAGAAAATACCTACAGTGACATAAGCCAGCACCTTCCCAAGCCACCAGAGCCTGCGGCCAGACAAGATGGGGTCTTCCTCGCCTGCCTCCACCTGGCAGCCCTGGCCAAGCTGAGCGCTGCTGGAGCAGAGCCAAGAATCACCAATCCACCTACACCCCTGAGTCTGCCTAGGGCCCATGGAGCAGAGGACTCCAGGAAAGGCCTCAGGGAAGCCTTAAGTGCTTTCTGATTTCTCTGGCCTTCCTTTTCCATTCTGTAAAACAAGACAAATTATCTACAAACTTATTTTACTAAAAGAAAAATTAGGAACTGGAGAAAGAGCTTAGCGGTGAAGGTGCTCACCGGTAAAGCCAAAGGGCCCAGGTTCAATTCCCTAGAACACACGGAAAGCCAGATGCACTAGGTGGCACACGCATCTGGAGTTTGCTGGCAGTGGCTAGAGGCCCTGGCACATCTCATTCTTTCTCGCTCTCTCTCTCAGATAAATTTAAAAGAAAAATCAAACTCCCTGGTCTTAATGATAATTATGGGCAGTTGCTTGTCCAGTTGCTTGGCTAATCAACATGAGCTTATTGATCACCTACTATCTGCCAAGGACTATACACATTGCCTCATTTCATCCCCACAACAGCCCTCAAAAGACAATATTATTTCCATTTTTTTGGATGAACAAGCTTTGGTTAATCATTTGCTCAAAGTCCTATTGCTAGTCATGTAGGCGTGGGGCCTCACAGCCCATGCCCTTTGCACTTCGGGACTCCGTCCCAGCCCTTTAGGGTAGAATACATGCATGTGATCTAGATGCACGTGGAGGAGGCAAGCCGAATGTTGGGGGCACTGAGGATGAAGTGTCACCCCATTGAGACCAGCTCTTACAGTGAAAGTTCAGTCTCTGGGGAAACTAGTGGGGCCAAGATTTAAGGAAACTAGAAGCAGCCAGTGAGACCTGCCCAGGACTCTAATGGGAAAGACGGAGGAACAGGCAAGGGAAACCAAGACCCAGTGGCCAGTGAGGCCTAAGCCTGCTGGGGCCCAGGGGCAAGGTGGGGGCAGGTAGGAAGTGGCAGAAGGAAGCTGGCTTGGGAGGTGCGGGAGATCACAAAGGTCATAGCAAGCACCTGGAAATACTACTTCCTTCTAGAAACTATGATCTCCCCACTCCCATCTACACCCCTGAGCCCCACCCAAGGCCAAGTTTACCTATTCTGCAGCCCTGTCCATCTCCACCCATCTCAGCACCCAAGGCTTCTAGGCCCCTCCTCATTCTTCCCTGTAGTTCTCACCCTTGTGAGCAGAGTCTCCTCTCTCACAGCTATGGAGGTTAGAAGTTCAAGGTCAAGGTGCTGGCGAGCTGAACTTCCTTGGAAGACTTTGGGAAGTACTCTTTCCTGTGGCTCCAGCAATTCTTAGGATCCTTCTTTTTTTTTGGTTTGTTGAGGTAGGGTTTCACTCTGGTCCAGGCTGACCTGGAATTAACTCTGTCATCTCAGGGTGGCCTTGAACTCATGGCAATCCTCCTACCTCTGCCTCCCGAGTGCTGGGATTAAAGGCGTGCGCCACCACTCCCGGCTTTTTTTTTTTCTTTTCTCTTGTCAATTGAGACAGGGTCACACTAGGTTGACTTTGAACTCACCCAAGCTGCCCTCAAACTCAGGATCCTCCTGTCTCAGCCTCCAGACTGCTTGGTTTACAGGCCTACACCAACATGCCACCTCTTCCTTAATATTCTTGCCTTGACACTACATCACTCTAAAATCTCTCCCCCCTTCCTCTCTCTTTCTCTCTCTCCCTCTAGTTGCGGTCAGACAGAGTCTAGCTCTATAGCCCAGGCTAGCCTAGGAAATTCACAGTGGAGCTCAGGAAGCACTGAACTCATAGCCATCCTTCTGCCTCAGCCTCCTAAATTGTGAGATCATAAATAAGCATGCGTCACCATGCCTTGCTTTGTCTCCATCTTCACTTCTCTGGGTATCTTTTCAGCAACGCCAGTCACTGAACTCAGAGTCCATCCCTGCCTCATCTCAATCATTAACTAATTTTACTTGCAAAGGCCCAATTCCCAAATAAGGTTGTATTCTGAGATTAGAGATTGACATGAATTTGGGGTACACCATTCAACCCAGTACAACTGGCCAGGGTAGAAGTGGGGAGGATGAGACTTCAGAGGAAGCAGGTATGCCTCTGGACCCTGGACTTTACCCAGGACTAGTAATGAGATGCGGAAGTATTTAAGTCAAAAAAATTTCAGAATAGAATTTGGGCATTACAAAGCTATGCCAGCTACAGAATAGAGCCCAGATTAGGTGTGAGCAAAAATTATATGCAGAGGAACAATGTGGGATATTGTCACTGTAATTCAGGTGAGAAATATGCATAGATGTTTAGGAGGTAGAATTGAGAGGATTTGGGGCTGGAGAGGTGGCTCAGTGGTTAAGATGCTTGCTGCAAAGCCTAACAACCATAAATCAATTCCCCAGTACCTACATAAAGCCAGATGCACAGAACGGCACGTGAGTCTGGAGTTACTTTATGGTGGCTAGAGCCCCTGGTGCACCCATTCTCTTTGTCTCTCTGCTGGGCTTGGTGGTGGCGCACACCTTTAATACCAGCACTAGGGAGGCAGAGGTAGGAGGATCGCCACAAGTTCAAGGCCACTCTGAGACTACAGAGTGAATTCCAGGTCAGCCTGAGCTAGAGTGAGACCCTACCTTGTAGAGTGAGACCCTACCTTGAAAACAAACAAATAAAAACTTGACAGAGTTTGGTCGTGACTTGGAAGTCACTAGGCAAAAGAAAGGAGTCGCATTTGGCCCTCCCATGTCTGGCTTGAACACAGAAGGAGCATGCACGGGAAGAAGTGGGGGTCCAAGTGGAGATACTGAAAGGACTCTGGGCTGGATATAGCAGGCCTGAGTTCGGGAGATGGGAATCTCAGAGCTGGAGGTTGACCCCATGGAAGGGAACTGGCACTAGAAGAACCCAATAACCCGGGGAGCACGTGTGGTGAGAGAAAGACCAGCCCTGAGAAAAACCAACACATCAAAGTCCCGCAGACCAGATACACAAAGAGACAAAGCAAGAGGAAAGGAAAGGCCGGAGCAGAGGACAGACGGATGGATGGATGGACAGACGGACACACACACAGTGTCAAGATCTTCCTTGACCTCCTGGCCTACCCACTCCACCATAGTGGTAAAAGTACTGGAGCTTCAGGGGGGGACAGAGAAGAGCTTCACAGGGTGTGCAGCCCTCGGTTTATTTGCTCAGGAATGTTATGAGCTTCTGTAGTCCCCATGTATTTGCTGACAGCTGCTCTGTGCTTTGTTACCTAATCTCAGGCAAATCCATCCATCCTCTTCCTCTTGAAGCTTGGCACCAAGCCACTTGGCTTTCTGAAAACTTCTGTGGCAATGTCTGTCACAGATCCCACACCTCCAGCTGCAACCCCACAGTGTTAGCCCCATGTGACTATTGGGCACCTGAAACAAGGAGACCCTGGAGGCACCTGTGAGGTCATACTTATGTGTGGGAATAAAGACTTAAACAAAAACATTCAACTCATAGCGGAGTATCCCATACTCCACATGCTGTTCTCTGCTCCTAGCAGTCTATCCGGATGCTCTTGCCTGTCATGTAGACCTGCATGTACGTCTCCTTTAATTGACATATGCCATGTGTTACAGTCAGCTTTGCATTGCGGGCAGAAAACACCTGACCAAGAGCAGCTTGTGCGGGGGGGAAAAAGGGGGTTGTTTTGGCTATGGTCTCTAGGGGAAGCTCCACAGTGGCAGGGGAAAATGGTGGCATGAGCAGAGGGTGGACATCACGCCCTGGCCAACATAAAGTGGACATCAGGAACAGGATGTGCAAGCACTGGCGAGGGGACACTGGCTGTAATACTCACAAGCCCGCCCCCAACAATACACTGCGTCTAGCAGGCATTAGTTCCCAAATCTCCATCAGCTGGGAACCTAGCATTCAGAACTCCTAGGTTTATGGGGGACACCTGCATCAAACCACCACACCATGTTTAAACGAAAAGAATTTTATAAATTACAAAGTCATATTGAGATCAGAACACTGAGTTCTAAGAAGTCTTTTGTTTGCCTCAGCAGCAACAGAGAAACTACAGGAAAGATGCCGCCTGACCCCCAGCCAGGGCTCAGTTCTCTGTGACCTTCTCAGTGGCCCATCTCTAAAACCGTGGAAAGAATTCCATCCCCATGACACTGACATAGAGATTAAGCAAGCTATTGAACCCTGGAACATATGATTCAAACAAGACATGTTAGAATTATTATTTCTGAAACTTTAAATTATATATATATAATATATATATATATAATATATTATATATATATATATTTAGAGAGAGAGAGAGAGAGAATATGGGCCACTGCAAATGAACTACAAAGGTATGCACCACTCTATGCATCTGACTTTACATGGGTACTAGGGAATGGAACCCGGGTTGTCAGGCTTTGCAAGCAAGTACCTTTAATTTTTTTTTAATTTATTTATTTATTTATTTGAGAGCAACAGACACAGAGAGAAAGACAGGTAGAGGGAGAGAGAGAGAATGGGCGCGCCAGGGCTTCCAGCCTCTGCAAACGAACTCCAGACGCGTGCGCCCCCTTGTGCATCTGGCTAACGTGGGACCTGGGAAACTGAGCCTCGAACCAGGGTCCTTAGGCTTCACAGGCAAGCGCTTAACCGCTAAGCCATCTCTCCAGCCCAGTACCTTTAATTTTTTTAAATCTTTAAAAATATTTTTGCTTATTTGCAAGTGGGGGTGGGCAGGGAGAAAGAGTATGGATGCCCCAGTACCTTCTGCCACGGCAAACGAACTCCAGAGTGGTGCATACACCACTTTGTACATCTGGCTTACAAGGGTACTGGGGACTTGAATCCCTGCAGTTGGGATTTGCAAGCAAGCATGTTCAACTGCTGGGCTATCTCCCCAGGCCCGCAAGTGCCTTTGACCACTGAACCATCTACCCAGCCCCTATTTTCAAAACTTTTTATCTGAACTACATGTAGAATTTTGAGCCACAAGAGAAGGGCAGATATCCCACAGAGCATTGCCCCGCTCAGCCCAGGACCCTCTCTAGAGGTTCAGGATGGTCTCAGGCACACTGGCAGGGCTGCTCTTTCACCTTCCCTCCTTTGTAGGGAACAGGTGAGCAAAGGCCTAGAGGCCCCAAAGATGAGTCTCCCCAGAAAGGAGATTCCATCCACAGGGATAAACACATACAGACACCAACCCTGGAAACCTAGAGCGAGAGAGCAGAAAAGTGTCCTGAGTGCTGGGCTGCTATTTACACAGAGTCACCCACAGCCTGACGTTTTCCAGACCCTGGCCGGGGCCCAGCGCAGGCAGCTGAGGGGTTGATGGTTGTACCTTCTCTACGAACACACGACAGACATCATGGCAGAATGAGGCTGGTCCCCACTTCTGGCCTGCGGCTCAAAGGTTCTCCAACACCTCATTTCCCTGGGTGATCATGCCCACAGCCTTGGTGTGGTCGGGGCCTCTCTGCTGCCTCCTGGTCCTTCTCTGACTCTGGGTGTTGAAGAAAAGAAAAACAAATCTCTAAGGTAGAGAAAGCAAACCCAGACTTAACCAGGCTGGCCAGCCCACCTGAAAGGACCCAAGGTATCTTTCCAGCTTTCCGAAAGTGGTCTCCTGGTCCCCAAACAAATAGATCCTTGAGCTGTGTGCACACAAACCTGAAGCCTGCCAGGTCCTACTCAGAGCTCATTAGAGGGCCCCAGAGGCCCAGCGCTGCAGAAGTGCGTTGTGGGTTTTTTTTTTTTTTTTTTTTTTTTGTTTGTTTTGGCTCCACAGCTGGCCAAGGTTCACATTGCCTCCACCCAATAAGAAAGGGAAGATGGACCACCCACCTGTTTGTAGACAAGGAGTGAGGAGAGGAGACTTCCTCCTCCTACTTCCTCCAGTGACTGTTTTTCCTGCCTGCTGGGGTCTGAGCAAAAGACAACTTGAAGCACCCAGAATGTGGCTGATCAAGAAGGAAATGATCATTCCAGTGACCTGGCAGAGGCCCTCTCAAAAGATGCCATCCAAAGGAACTGGATTTTTATTTAGAAGATGAAGAGGAGGAGGGAGGGGCAAGAAGGGGGAGAAAAATAAAAGAAACACGAGGAAGGGCTGGAGAGATGGCTTAGCCTTTAAGGCATTTGCCTACAAAGCCTAAGAACCCAGGTTCGATTCCTCAGCCCCCATGTAAATTAGATGTGCAAGGATCTGGAGTTTGTTTACAATGACTGGAGGCCATGGCACACCCATTCTTTCTCTATCTGCCTCTCTCTCAAAATAAATAAAATAAATTAAAAAGAAAAAAAAGAGGAAACGAACTGAAGGAGATCACAGTGAATCAGTTTTTACAGCTGTACTGGGTGGTGGTGGCCAGTCACTCATGTTATACACCCTGGGTAGCAACTAATAACCAGAAAAACGCTTATACCAGAGTGTTTTCTTATCTTTACGATGTCAGAAAGCCAGCAGAAGCATGCAGCGCTAGGTCACAGTGACCTAAATGACCGTGGCCTCATGCTTCGCGCTTCCCCTGCAGATGAAGGGTCTTGGGACCTGGCTCAGTGACACTTAGGTGCTTCCTCGGGAGTTTCTTCAAAGTTAAGGAGAGGTGACGCATGCCTTCAATCCCAGCATTCAAGAGCTGAGTTAGGAAGATTGCTGGGAGTTTAAGGCTAGACTAAGACAAATTCTAGATCAGCCTGGGTGAGACCCTACTTTGAAAAATAAAAAGTAAAATATGGGGATTGGAGAGATGGCTCAGGAGATAAAGGCACTTGCTTGCAAAGCCTAACAATTTAATTCCCCAGTACCACGTAAAGTTCAGTTGCACAAAGTGGTGCAGGAGACTGGAGTTTGTTTGCAGTGACAAGAAACCCTGGTGTACTCATTCATTTCTTTCTCTCTCCTTGCAAATAAGTAATTTTTTTTTGGATTTTTCAAGGTAGGGTCTCACTCTAGTCTAGGCTGACCTGGAATTCACTACAGCTCAGTCTCAGATGGGCCTCGAACTCACAGCAATCCTCCTACTTCTGCCTCCCGAGTGCTGGGACTAAAGGTGTGCACCACCACACCCGGCTAATAAATTATTTAATTAATTAATAATAATAAATAATTTTTTTAAAGTTAAAACATATGTGTGTTGGGTGGTACTCAGCAACAAAAAGGGAACAAAGTACTGATGTCTGCTACAAAATCGAATCTTATGCTAAGTAAAAGATGTCATAGTCAAAGGTTAACGTCTCACTCCATTTATATGAAAATATAGAAATAACAAACCTAACAGTGTGAACAAGCGGGGGATCTTCTAAGCTACAAAATCAACCCGCTGGACAAGATGTACACACCTGTGCAACAGTGGCACACAGCTTATGTGGGGGATCACTGGCTCCCTAATTGGATAAAAAACCTACTCAGTGAGAGACAGCTCATACCTGGTCAGATCAGAATCCTAAAGATACAATGGTCATAGACTCCAGAAAGAAGCACCCACTAGTCTTTGGCTAAGAATGGCCACACCCATCAAAGTCTCTCAATTCACTATGTTTATCCCCCTTAAACCAAACTACTCTTACTAATAATTGTAGAATCGCTTTTGTTTTGTTTTGACAATAAAAACTGGGAAAAAACAAGACCCATGACAACATTTAAAAAAAGAAAAAAGATAGCCAATTGCCTAGCATATCTCCCAGGGCTCAGAGACATCACAGAGAAAGAGGTGATTTAAACATGAGTGCTGCTCTCACTGCTATCCTGACAACCTGCTCCAGAGAGACAGCAATAACCACTGAGGACACTCATAACTCATCAAAGAATAAATCCAAATGATACAGAGAGCTTAACAGTAAAGTAGACTTACAACACACCCTCCAAAGCTCAGGGAATATTGTAGAAGAGGGAGCAGATAGAGTATAGGAGCCACAAGGTGGGAAGGAGTATCCTGAAGCATTGCCACCCCCACAGAGACTGACTGATGCATTCATGATGAATACCAGCAACTCCACCTCAATGGAGTGCGGATGGGAAAGAGGGTATATAAGAAGATAGATAACATGGGGGGAAAGGGGCTAACATATAATTTGCTCATATAGTAAAGTTCATAATTAATAAGAAGAAAGAAATTGATAGTATTCCACAGTAGAAAAACAAGAAATAAATCTATTTAAAAAAAAAAAAACAGATGATGGGCTGGAGAGATAACATAGTGGTTAAAGTGCTCAGCTTCTGCACGCCTTTAATCCCAGCACTTGGGAGGTAGAGGCAGGAGGATTGCTATGAGTTCGACGCCACCCTGAGACTACATAGTGAATTCCAGGTCAGCCTGGGCTACCTTGAAAAACCAAAAAAAAAAAAAAAAAAAAAAAAAAGCTAAAGACCCCCAGTACCCATATAAACCAGACACACAAGGTGGCATATGTGTCTGAAGTTCATATGCAGTGGCTAGAGGCCCTGGTGCACCCATTTTATCTCTCTTTTTCTCTCTTGCAAGTAAATAAATAAAATAAAAGTGAAACTTTGAAAAAGTTTTTTGAAAAAGACAGATGAGTGTTTATAAGGTTAGGAACTAGAGGAGAAGCTAACTACAGAAAAAGCTAGAAGAGCTTTGGGGGGAGTCATGAATTATTCTATATCTTGATGGTGGTATGGGTTATACACTGCATGCATTTGTACAAATGTGCAAAACAATAGTGAATATTGCTATATCTAAATTGTAACCTTTACACATTTACTTCAATCATAAAAATCTTGTCTTGGAATCCATTCCATAGAATTGAATTGCACAGAACTGAAGAGCAACAAAAAGAAGCACTGTGCTTACTACACACACATGCACAAACAACAACGGCCTGTCAGTGGAAATATGCTGAGTAAATGGTGATAGACTGTATCCCTACCAAGAAACGGGATTAGGGGCCTAGAGAGATGGTTAAGGCACTTGCCTGCAAAGCCAAGGACCCAGATTCAGTTCCCCGGAATCCATATAAGCCAGATGCACAAGGGAGCACATGTGTCTGGAGTTCGTTTGCAGTGGCTAAAGGCCCTGGCGTGCCCATTCTCTCTCTCTCAAGTAAATAAAAGCTCCTTTTCTTTTTTTAAATTTATTATTATGATGATATCATTTATTTATTTATTTATTTATTTGAGAGCAACAGACACAGAGAGAAAGACAGATAGAGGGAGAGAGACAGAGAATGGGCGTGCCAGGGCTTCCAGCCTGTGCAAACGAACTCCAGACGCATGTGCCCCCTTGTACATCTGGCTAACGTGGGACCTGGGG
Source organism: Jaculus jaculus (assembly GCF_020740685.1). Taxonomy (NCBI): domain Eukaryota; kingdom Metazoa; phylum Chordata; class Mammalia; order Rodentia; family Dipodidae; genus Jaculus; species Jaculus jaculus. The sequence goes on from NC_059103.1 coordinate 40,499,781, forward strand.
AACCAAGCCTCGAACCGGGGTCCTTAGGCTTCACAGGCAAGCGCTTTAACCGCTAAGCCATCTCTCCAGCCCTCAAGTAAATAAATAAATGAAAATAGGAAAGAAAAAAAAAGAAAGAAAGAAATGGGATTAGGCTGGGCATGGTGGTGTACGCCTTTATCCAGCACTCAGGAAGCTGAGTTAGGAGGATTGCTGTGAGTTTGAGGCCAGTCTGAGACTACATAGTGAACTCCAGGTCACCTTGGGCTAGAACAAGACCCTACCTCAAAAAACTAAATGAAAGGGCAGGGGATGGATTTGGCCCTTTAAATAGTATGTTATATTTATGCCTGTTAATATGGGGAAATTTTAATATTAAGAGTTGCATGATACAGAAAGTATATATAGGATGACATTGCCTTTAAAAAATTAAACTACTGTAAGTAACCAATAAATGAGTCATATGACTGCCCACTTATATGGTCCTGCCTCATTGATGAGGACATGTTCTGAGAGCTGTATCGTTAGATGTTTCCACCCATTGTATGGAGTTTCTAACCATGTTGATTTGTGCTAGTATGTATTTTATTCCACCATCATCTTACAAATAGTTTCCAAAACCTCTTTACTGCCTTCATATCAGCCTTGGGAGCTCTCCATTTACTTCATATTATGAGCAAACAGCACCAAAAGGAAATTCAACGTGGTAATTGGGTCCACCCTTTTCCTTCTACGTCATCAGGTGGCCATGACTGTCACAGTGTTGACTGGTATACGCTTCAATGTCTGGTCTCCAATCCAGGTCACCGGAAGCCCTATTGTGTCTGACACGGGCTCTCTCCATCATTTGCTCAATGGAGTAGGCTCTTTAATAGCTCCTGCAATCTTGACCTTGCTTTTCCAAGTGGCAGCTATGGCACAATGGCATCTCCCTCACTGCTGAGCAGTAACCATTGACTTTCCATCTCCATAGATTTGACCATTTTCAATTTTGTTTCCAGGTCAGTCACTCAACATGGCCTCTTATCTCCAACATTAGCAGTGTGTTTTGCATACTTAGGGGCCATGATGAACAAAAATAAAGATTGAGTTGAGCACAGAAGAAATGACACAATTAAGAGCTATGAAATGAAGATGGCTCAATGGGCCTTTTATGGGGACTTTTTTAATATAAGTAAAAGGAAAACATTCTAAACTAACAAAAACAATGGCATAGTATGTACATAAACTGGTAACATGGTCATTTGTTATGATCAGTATCATTCACATAATCGTATTGATCTGCTCTTCTATGACTGGTGGTGCAATAGGTTTGTTTACACTGACACCTCTAGAAACATGTGAGTCACGCATTGTGTGACAACATTAATAAGGCTATCCTCCCCACTGGCTAGTTTTTATGGTGCTGGAAAAGTGATACACAGGCTGCTGGGGGAGAAAAGTTGTCAACAGGCTTACCCAGAGAGGTATACAACTGAACAGCCAGGTGAGATTGCTCATCGGTGCAATAGCGGCACAACTGCTAAGGGATTTGAGGCCCAATCGACAGGAGGAAAGTTGTGCCTAACACTGAAAACCTTTTCAAAAGCCTATGGCTGGAAAAGTCATAGGCCCTAGGAGAAAAGACACTACTGCTGTTTAGATAAATGGATATGTTGTGTCCATCAAATTGCCCTACAAATACTCATGTTTATTCCCATAGATCAGTGCGGCCTTCATCTTTGTTCACAGAAGCTTCTTTTCACAGTACACACTCACTAGTGGGGAGACTCAAAACTTATCCAAGAGGCCTGGGGAGATGGCTTAGAGGTTAAGGCACTTGCCTGTGAAGCCTAAGGACCAGGTTCAATTCCCCAGGATCCACATAAGCAAGATGCACAAGGTGGCACACGTGTCTGGGTTTTGTTTTTTTTTTTTTTTTTTTTTTTTTTTTTTTGTAGTGGTTGGAGGCCCTGGTGCACAAAAACCATAAAGAATAAGTGACTGGCACAAAGTAAGACATCTCTATTACAGCCCCCAAGACTCAGGGAACATTGTGGGTGTGAGGTCAGGAAAAAATGTAAGAGTTAGGGGGTGAGGAGGAGTGCTTTGAAACCCAATCTTACAGACACAAAGTAGCCAATGTATTCCTGACTACACAGTGACTGTCATTGTCTGTATAAGATGTGCATAATATTAGGCCTACCAACATTGCATCATGGATAGTGAGAAAGGGAAGAAGAAAAGGAGAGGAGGAAGAAGACATCAAAGTAGAAAAGTTGGATAGAAGAAAGGATTCTGTGGAAAGAAAGAGTCGGGGTGGGGGATAAGAGAAGGTAACAGAAGGGAATTATGCTCAAAATACATTATGAATAAAATTGTCAATTTTAAAAGTTAAAGAAACATTAATAAGGTTACAACATCACATTGAGAGCAACAGACAGAGAAAGAGACAGATAGAGAGAGAGACAGAGAGAGAATGGGCTTGCCAGGGCCTCCAGCCACTGCAAACGAACTCCAGACGCGTGCGCCCCCTTGTGCATCTGGCTAACGTGGGACCTGGGGAACCGAGCCTCGAACCGGGGTCTTTAGGCTTCACAGGCAAGCGCTTAACCGCTAAGCCATGTCTCCAGCCCAGTATCACTATACTCTTAGGGTCTACCATCATGTATGAGGCTTGTCACTATTCAGCTCGTACCCACACATAAACTTATGGAAGGTGACATGAGTACTTGACAACCGGAACCCAAGTCACGGTCCAGAGATTAGGAAAGTTTGAATGAGTTGTAATGAAAGAGCAGGAAGGACAGAAGAACGAGAGTAAAAGGAAGGAAGGGAGAAGGAAGGAAGAACAGTGGAGGCTCAAAGAAAGAAAGAGGAAGAAATCCTTAGAACTAACTTAAGACCAGCTGTGGCCATAGCCCCTTGCCTTCACTGAGGTCCCTCTTGCCCTTGCAAGCACAACTTCTCATCTACGTCTCAGTGCCAGCCTGAGAGGAAGACAAAGGAAATTCTTTCTCCAAGAGACCTTCATCCTCCCTACCACACAAGGGGCCAGGACAGGATTGCTCATTCTGTTCTAGCCGGCTCCCAGTAAGGACAGAGAGGAGGCTTGCTCCTTTGCGGTGCGCTGGCCGCCTGGTGCCGGGCCAAGGCAAGCAGCGTGTGGGCTGGGAAGAAGCGGGCTGTGAGCAGAGCTGATGTCTTCTTGGACACAGGAAGCACCAAGGACTGCCAAAGCAAAAGACCAATTTTCTAAGAAGCTGGAGCAGGACCAACACCATTCTCTGATGAGCTAACTTGGAAGCCAAAGAATTAATCAGCCAGCTCCAAGGCTCACCTAAACATGCTTAGCCCCCCACGGGCTGCTAAGGAGAAAATACGAGGAATTGTGTACTATATGCTGGGAAACCAACCTCACAGGTTTATGAGTTTACTAGACAGACAAGCATATTGCACTTACAAAGTAAAGAACACTTAGAGAATGTTTTCCTAGCATGAGTGGAGCTTATAGAGCCAGCATGTGTGAGACACTGGGATTGATTCAAAGTAAGGAGGGAGGAATGGAAGACAGGGAAAGAAGATAAGCTAGTGAAGCGATCTGTGGGATCCCCTCTCTCTTCTCTGCCTTACTCAACTCCGACGTTGATGGACAGAAGAGAGGAAAAGGAAGGAAGAGGGAGGGAAGGAATACTCACTGCCAAGGAGTATTTGGAGGGAGGTTCTCAGCTTTCCAAGGTCAAAGATTAGTTGAGGACAAGGATACTTGAAGAGAATTTTCTTTCTAGACTGAAATTGGGGATTAGGCTGGGTGTGGAGGCAGACTAAGACACTTCGGAGGCAAAGGGAAGATCATTACTTTGAGTTCAAGGCCAACCTGGGCTATACTGATACCTTATCTCAGAGAGAAAAAAAAAAAAAAGATAATTGCCGGGTGTGGTGGTGCACGCCTTTAATCACAGCCTTTTGGAGGCAGAAGTAGGAGAACGCCACAAGTTCAAGGCCACCCTGAGACTCCATAGTGAATTACAGGTCAGCCTGAGCTAGAGTGAAACCCTAACTCGAAAATTAAAAAAAAAGAGAGACTTCCAGCCAAGATGGCGACCGCCTAGCTGCACTCCAGATACAAAGGAAAAAAAAAAAAGATAGATGCAGATCCTAAGAAGAGAGCTGCCCCAACATACCTCAAAAGGGTCCCAACTGAAACTAAGGACAACTGGCGAAACAAGCAAGGGTGATGTTTTCCTGTGAACCGGATACCAGCACAAGGGGGAAGGAGACCAACGCACAGAAAAATCAACTCCTGCCAAATCAGAGAGCCAGAGCCTCAGAGGCCCCCAACACCTCAGCACTGAAGCAGACCAGAAATGAACCCAACATGGCTCAGGGAAATTTTGCGGAAGAGGGGGTGGAAAGAATGTCAGAGTCACATGTTGGGTCATGATTTGCAGAGACATTTATCATACCAATAACTGGGGGCTAACTCCACAATGCACGACCCATTTACATCAACAAGGAGGGTCCAATGGGAGGGGGTAGATCACAGATGAGCCTAAACAATGGTACCAAACTGCCTGTATTTACTGAAAAGAAAACTAATAAATTAAATTTTTAAAAAAAGCTAACAATAAAAAAAAGATAAAAATTAAATGAGGGTGAGGGAGTGTTTCATGCGTCCCTAGATCAATATGAACTTATGGCCAGCTCTTCAAAGTGCCCCACACTGAGAAGTGCTCAGAAGAAATGTCCATGTACGTACCAAGAAGATTGAACCTGGCTGGGGCTCTGGGCTTCACATTGAAGCCCCTCACCCTGAGGTGACCAGCAAGATGTACAGCAGCGGAGCTCTGGGCACCACGGCTGCAGGGCAGAGGGCCAGCGTGGATCAGTGGCAGATGGCAAGAAGGGCCTGGAGCCTTTACACAACCAAGCTGAGAATTAGGGAGTGACCAAAGAGACTGGTTGGATTTCTGGACAGATAGGTGGGCTGGCGATATGAAGTCATCACTAGTAGTAGGATTACTAGAGAACCCAGGTGGTGAGTTGAGAGTTAATCATGAATCTGTGAAGTCTAGATGAGAGTATGACAGGGAAAGTGAAGGTTGATCTTCCCTGGAGAATAAAAGGTAGGTTTTGGGGTGATAGCAGAGAGGAGAGACCAGAATGCACAACCACAGCAGTCTAGGGGGCCGGGGAGTGGGTGGTGGCAAGGACAGAGAAGGAATGAATTTGGTTGGAGCAGTTACCACCCACATCTCTCCTCGGTATCACAGCTCAGCTGTCGCCCAGCACCTGCATGGACAGACTGCGGGGCTGTCTGTGCCTGGTAGAGAGATGTGAAGTGCATGGACTGGGCCTTCTGTGAGCTCAAAGTCACGGGGATAAGGTGGGTGTGTAATCATGGCTAAGGCAAGAGGACTGCAAGTTCTAGGCCAGCCTGGGCTACATAGTGAGACCCTGTCTTAAAAAAAAAGTTACAGAGATAATAATGCATACCGAAGAAAAGGCACAGCCCACATTCATAGTGGACATTGTCAGAAGGTCTTCCTAAGCTCCCTCACTATGCCAGGGGGCACAGAAATAAATCAACTCTCTCCCACCCCACACTGTATAGCTCAAGCTGACTTTGAATTCGCTCAGTGAGTGCATGTATACACCACCGGGTCCCCCGCCCGAGCTCAAATCATCTGCTTCTCAAGGGCCACCTGGAGAAATACAGAACGCTCTCCTCCAGCTGAGGAAGTCCTCCCAGCGGGAGGAGGTGGGTGCTCCAGTCCTGCGCTCTGAACAGCACACGAGAACCCGTGGCCTGTAGTACAGCCCAGGAGACATGGGGCTGAGGTGAGTCAGGAGTGAACCACCTTGAAAAGATCTGAGGGGCAGCAGTGGCAGATGAGGAGGGACAGGACACGGAAGCAGACGATCAACTGTGGGGTCCTGAGCAACTTGGGATTTCAGATTGGCAAGTGGGGCCCCAAACATGCCCCAGAAGTGAATGGTAAAGAGAGCTGGGCAGGGCTGTAGAGCTGGGCAGGGCTGGGCTTTTCCACATGGGAAATGTGTTCTAACAGAGATCCTTGAGCCTAGTTCTCTAGTAGTTGTCTCTCCGTCACTGATCTCCTAACCCTCTTCCAACAGTGGACACTAACAAGAGCCTTGAGGCAGGGTCCTCTCCCTTGAGGCCTGGAAGGTCCCACGTGTTTGTTTGTTTTTTTTAATTTATTTATTTGAGAGCAGAGGGAGAGAGAGAGAATGGGCGCGCCAGGGCCTCCAGCCACTGCAAACGAACTCCAGACGCGTGTGCCCCCTTGTGCATCTGGCTAACGTGGGACCTGGGGAACCGAGCCTCGAACCGGGGTCCTTAGGCTTCACAGGCAAGTGCTTAATCGCTAAGCCATCTCTCCAGCCCTCGCATATTACTTTTGAATAGTTACTTTCAGACTTTCCTTCTCCCTTTTGAAAGATTAGAGGAAACACAAACAACATCTCTCCATTGCCACATAAAAGACTGAGGGCGGGGCTGGAGGGATGGCTTAGCGGTTAAGGCGTTTTTGCCTGCAAAGCCAAAGGACCCAGGTTCAATTCCCCAGGACCCACGTTAGCCAGCTGCACAAGGGGACGCACACATCTGGAGTTCGTTTGCAGTGGCTGGAGGCCCAGGTATGCCCATTCTCTCTCTCTCTCTCCGTCTTTCTCTGCCAAATAAATACATAAAATAAAACATTTTTAAAAAAGAGGGCTGGAGAGAAGGCTTAGTGGTTAAGCGCTTGCCTGTGAAGCCTAAGGACCCCAGTTCGAGGCTCGATTCCCCAGGACCCACATCAGCCAGATGCACAAGGGGACGCACGAGTCTGGAGTTCATTTGCAGTGGCTGGAAGCCCTGGCGCGCCCATTCTCCCCCCCCACCCCTCTTTCTGTGCCTCTCTCTCTCTCTTTCTGTGCCTCTCTGTCTGTTGCTCTCAAACAAACAAAAAAAAAAATTAAAAAAAAAAAAAAAAAAGACTGAGGGTGATGAGCCCACAGCAAAATTCAAGTGTGCTCCCTGCGTAAGAAGAGTGCCCAGGGGGAGTCTGGGCCAGGCAGGCCTGGTTGACCATAAAGTTAGTTACAGGATGTACAGAGACTGTTGGCAAGTGCCTCAGGAGAGGTGTGTGTACCTGTAGAGCTCCCGGGCACACAATGTTACACAACCCAATTTTGGTGTTCCTGCCTCCCCTCCAAAAAAACACCCAGACATTGCAACAGACCTTGCCCTTGAGGGTACCAGCGAGTAAGCTCTCTGTGAGAAGGTCATTAGCCCCAGTGAACTCTACCTCATGAATAAGTTGCACCACCATAGGCCCCCTCTTCTCACGGAAAGCCCTGTACTGAAATCAACCACCACCAGTATCCCAGGCTTTAAATTGCGCTGCCATCTTTGCACCAATATATGGGTGCCCAACAGGGGCGTATTGATGTGATGGCACGGGGGGGGGGGGTGTTGTGGTGTACGGAGAGGGGTGTTTCCATCCCTTCCCTTTGTGCTGGTGGTAACGGAGGAGGTGATACTGATGGGAAATGATAGAAATTATGAATTTGCTAAATCAGGATTTCTGGGCTGTTAGACTCAGGTGAGAAGACCTGCTTTCAAATGAAATCATATGCCTGGACCAGCCAATCACAAGGAACCATGGGACTAAAGTAACCAATCAAGTGCTTCTAAAGTAACCAATCAAGTGCTTCCATAGACTCTGCCCTCGTGACCCCCAGCCCCACTCAGATGCCTGCCTCCTCTGTGGCTGCGTTGCACACCACCCCACCCCCAGATTCCAACGCAGCCTCTGGAAGCCCCCTTCCCCCATCCACGTGACTGCCCTTCTCTATCCTCAGATTCAAAAGCCACCTTCTAGACCCTTCCACCTGCTTGCCTCAGAATCGTCCCCAGATTGGAGCAGCAAGGAGAGTTTCTGTTCCCCTTCCCCAAACAGGCAGCCAGTGACAGGCCGAATAGAAGCATCTTGAACACGTGTCTGCCAGCTGCAAAGGTGAACAGGCAGACAGCAGCTCTGTCAGGGTGCCCAACATTATAGTCTTTAAATGCCAATTTCCCTGTGGCAGTCCTGGCTCCTTCTGCGGGGGTGACAGCCACTTTAGGAGGGGGAAAATGAGATTTAAATTGGTAATAAAGCACTGTACCAAAGTGGACTTTGACCTTGTTCAGAAGCCCACTGGCCCATGTTCCCTGACTGGTTACCCCTGCTTCTGCCCAATTGTTCCCTGGAGTAGCTGCCTGCGATCTGAGGCCAGAAGACAGACTGTCACCAGCTGCTGCCTCCCTGGCTGCCTTCCACCTGGCTGGCTCAGAAGTCAAACAGCTTCGACTTTCCAGCTTCTCTTGCTGCCTCCGGGCCTAGAGCACAGGAGAGTGGTGTGCACGGCCCGGGCGGCTGGGCCTGCTTGTAGGGCATGGGAAGAGGTGAGGGAGCCCCAGCAGGTCACGCTCAGTGCGTTCTTGGTTACCAGAGCGATTCCTAGACACGGCCTGGAATGGGCAGCGTGGGCCTATGGTGCACCCAGCAGTGCCAACAATTGTGCACTCCAGCTCCCTCCACTGACCCAGAACCCCCTCTGTTCCCCGTACAGCACGAAGGTTTTGCTCATTTCTTCAGTGTGGAGGGGCAGCCACATTCTCTTCGACATGTCTAAATTCTGCCTTTCCTTTAAGGACTGGCTCTCCCCATCCATCTCCACATGCTGCTTCCTCTGCCTCCTCAGTTCAGGGTTCAGTCTAGTACCAGGGACATTTAATCACATACTGATATGCCTCACTACTCTTTGCTTCTAGCCTCATCTCCTGGACAAACAGGAGGCTCCCAGGAACGATGCACTGCCCAGACTGGCACTTAGGGGGCCTATTAGGAAGGAAGGAATGATACAACAAATAAATGAGAAAGTGGATTGCTTTGGTCCTAGTAATGTTTCCTGTAGATGCATAGGAACTCTTCCCCCTAAGAGCAAGCTTCTCTACATTGGCTGTCACAGAGACCAAACCTGGGGTGAGGGGGGTACTTTGCCTTCAGATTCTCCCAGGATCACAGGAGGCAGGAAATGGCCCACGAGGAGTAGCCAGTGAGCGAGAGTGACAGGCTTCCACCAGCGTGCAGGGCACAAGTGAGTGCGGCGCCTGTTCCCCGTCCTCTTTCACCTGATGGGGGTGACCGGCTCTGAGCGTGAGAAGTACGTTATATTAAGTACAAGTTATAAGTTCTGGGAGCAGCAGGGATCAATCAGAGCACACTTGAAGAACATGGTAATAGAGCTACTCAGTGAAGACAGAGAAGAGCAGGGCTCTAAGGGAGGCACAGAAGAGGGCTCCCCACCACCTCCTTCCCAGCCAGACTCCACCTGCCCATACCTGCTCCCTCTACCCGGAAAAGAAAGAGACCAAGGAGGGGGTGGGAGCGGGACAAAACTGGGGATGAGTGGTTCATGAAGTGGGGTTCATCTGAGTGAGCACATGTTTGGAGAGATGAGAGAGAGCCAAAAAGCCATCAACCTTTAACCCCAGCACTGGGGAGGTAGAGGTAGGAGGATCACATGAGTTCAAGGCCACCCTAAGACTACATACTGAATTCTAGGTCAGCCTGAGCTAAAGCAAGACCCCAACTCAAAGCCCTCCTCCCCCCAAGAAAATAGCCATCAGGGTAAAAGACCAAACAGGTAGAAAAGACTTTGGAAAGACAAGTTAAGACTGAATTATACTTCATACACAGGAGCCGAGGGCTAGCACAGGGGCCCATGGGTGCTCTGTCCCCGTGAGCTGCGTGTCCACTATCAGGAGGAGATCAGAAGCCAGGGCCAAGGGGAAAGCAGCCCACACAATGCAGTCAGCTCTGAAATGGCCCCTTTGTACCTCACTGCACCCTCCCTGTTCCCCTTGGTAGGGACAGCAAACTCTTCAGACTACAAGAAGCTGTGCTTGTCTTCTGGGGCAGAAGAGAAGGGGCTGGAAAATAGAGCACCAAAGGAGAAGGTGTGTGGCAGGACTGGACCCACAGGTGAGTGGGATAGAAGGGAAAGGCAGCCCGTGGGCCTCATGAGAGCTGGGAGGCATTGCTTTGAGACTCTGAATGGCAGAAAGGCTCACACGCTGTTTCCCAATGGCAGTCTTCCCCTAGGGCCAGCCTGGGCACCGCCTGGGCCTCTGTACTCTGTCAAGGAGCCCTGGCTTGCCTGTGCCAGTGCCATCAGCTTGCCAACTCTGTGCATTTCTCCCGGGAGGCCTGGACATGAGGCAGAAAGCAGTTACAGTGCTGGAACTGGATGGCATAGCTCATAGCTAACGGGGCCCCTTTCTTTCCAGTGGAATTTTACACAAACCCTAGAACACTCCCTGTAGTGGTTTGATTCAGGTGTCCCCCATAAGCTTAGGTGTTGTGTATGCTTGGTTCCCCAGCTGATGGCAATTGGAAATTAAAGCCTCCTGAAGGCAGTGTATTGTTTGGGGAGGGTTTATGGGTGTTATAGCTAGTTTCCCCTTGCCAGTGTTTGGCACAATCTCCTGTTGCTATTGTCCACCTTATGTGGGCCAGGGAGTGATGTCCATCCTCTGCTCATGCCATCATTCTCCCCTGCCATCATGGAGCTTCCCCTCGAGTCTGTAAGCCAAAATAAACCTCTTTTTTTCCCCACAAGCTGTTATTGGTTGAGTAATTCCTACCAGCAATGCGAACCTGACTGCAACAATAAAGTGTTACTGAGGAGTGGGATTGCTGCTAGACACCTGACTGTGTGGCTTTGGCCTTTTGGAGCCAATTTTCAAGAGGAATGTGGAAAGATTTGAAACCTTGGCCTAAGAGATGCCTTGCAGCGCTGTAAGTACAGCTTGATGGACTATTCTGGTCAGAGCTGCAAGACCTGAATGCAGTAAGAACTATGGACTATGAAGTTTGACTTATGAGGATGAGAAAGAGCTTTGCTTGGATTGAGCTAGCAGTTTGTGTGAGAAGCTTGCTGATATGCCCATGCCTTGAGAAGTTGTACAGGGTTGCTTTGCATAGAAATGAACTGGTGTGAGCAGAGGGATATGGCACAGTAGAAATGAAATCTTTGGGTGAACTTCTGCCTGTTTAACTGCAATTGAGAGATTACAATCTTTGAGACTGGGCTAGCTGACCTGCACTGGGGCAACAGGAAGAATGTAGACTCTCTTGAAGGGGCCAGAGTGCTCAAGAAGTGTCCTGTTCTTCAAAATTTGCTTTATTCTCCTCTAAATTAACAAATTGGTACCCTATCTGGTATAGTAGAGTATAAGAAATGCAGGAAAGAAAGGGTCATTGAGTTTGTAACATGGTCTTGTGTTTTGGAAATGGTCATGGGCAGTGGTGAAGCAGGTTTGCTGGATGCCTGCATGGAGACCCCATGGGGCCATGAGGATGAACCGTGGATTTCAGTGGAGATCCAGTGAAGATGCCAGGACCACCAGATGGCTGCCAAAGAGAGCTGCCAGCCCTGGATGCAGTTTTCCAGGACTGTGAGTAGCCTAGCTGGAGGGGCGGAATTAGAACTCCAAAGACTTGTTGCTGGTTAGAATTATTAGACTTGGAGACTTGTCACTGGCTATAGTTACTGGACTTGGAGCAGAGTTTGATGTTTGTCCTGGTTGTTTTAAATCTTGTATTAGTTGATTATTTCTTTGCTATGGCCAATGCCATCTTTTGCAGTGTGTTTATTCTGTGACATCATGGGGTTGAGGAGGAGGGGGATTTTTGGTATTATGGCTCAGTTAAAAGACCTTGGATTATGGGGATGTATGAACATCATTGGAATTGATAAAAAAAAAAAAACTATGGGGGGCTGGAGAGATGGCTTAGCGGTTAAGCACTTGCCTGTGAAGCCTAAGGACCCCAGTTCGAGGCTCGGTTCCCCAGGTCCCACGTTAGCCAGATGCACAAGGGGGCGCACGCGTCTGGAGTTCGTTTGCAGAGGCTGGAAGCCCTGGCATGCCCATTCTCTCTCTCTCCCTCTATCTGTCTTTCTCTCTGTGTCTGTCGCTCTCAAATAAATAAATAAAAATTAAAAAAAAAACTATGGGGACTTTTAAAGTTGGATGAATGCATTGCATTTTACATCATGTATGGTTATCAGTTTATGGGGACCAGGAGTGGAATGTGGTGGTTGGATTCAGGTGTCCCTCATAAGCTCAAGTGTTCTGGATGCTAGGTTCCCCAGCTAATGGCAATTGGAAATTAAAGCCTCCTGGAGGCAGTGTATGGTTGGGGCAGGCTTATGGGTGTTTTAGACAGTTTCCCCATGCCAGTGTTTGGCACACTTTCCTGTTGCTATTGTCTACTTTATGTTGGCCAGGGGGTGATGTCCACCCTCTGTTCATGCCATTGTTTTCCCCTGCCATCGTGGAACTTCTCCCTTGAGACTGTAAGCCAAATAAACCTCTTTTTCCCACATACTGCTCTTGGTTGGGTGATTTCTACCAGCAATGCGAACCTGACTGCAACACCCCCCTACCTAACATCACAACATAGTCCACAGAGCAGAAGTGCAGGCCAAAGACCGCATAGCCAAACAGACACACTTCCTCCTCAGGTCTCACAAGTCCACAGGATCTTGGGAGGTCTCTGCTCAGACTGTTTCCCACACATCTGGGAGGGGAGCACAGGCAACAGAGAACCAGGGTCCAAAGACACTGGTGCAGTTCTGGTGAGCCTCTTCTCCCACACCAGCTTGGGGTACAGTATTACCTAACTTGGGGGCTGGAAAGATGGCTCAGTGATTAAAGGCACTGGTTTGCAAAACTTGGCAATCTAGGTTCAGTTCCCCAGGACCAACGTAAAGTCAGATGCACAAAGTGGCACGTGAACCTGGAGTTCATTCTCAGTGGCAGCAGGGCCTGGCATTCCCATATTTACACTCTCACTCTCTCCCCCACCTCACCTCACTCTCTGTCTCTTCCTCCCTCAAATAAATAAAGATATTTGTTTTCCATGATTTTTCTAAAAATTATGAATCTTTTTATTTAGTTATTTGCAAGCAGAGAGGGAGAGATAATGGGCACACCAGGGACTCCAGCCACTGTAAACGAACTCCAGACACATGTGCCCCTTGTGCATCTGACTTATGTGGGTCCTGGGGAATTGAACCTAGGTCCTTTGGCTTCACAGGCAAATGTCTTAACCACTAAGCCATCTCTCCAGCCCCTTCCATTATTTTTAATATAGCACTCACAGCTGTAAAGCTTCCTCCAGAAATATCTCTGCTATAAACCAAAAGTGCTAATAAATTGGGCTTTCAATTTTTTTTTTGAGTAAAGGACCCCTTCTTTTTTTAATTAATTAATTTATTTATTAGAGAGTATGGGTGCACCAGTGCCTCCTGCCATTGGGGTGTGTGTGTGTGTGTGTGTGCGCGCGTGTGTGTAGCTCCCCTTGGAGTCTGCTGCCATGTTTCCTTACTCCAAACTTGGAATCGTGCCAGCATGGCTCTAGGAAAATTAATGATGCTATTTTGTTTTGTTTTGTTCTGTTTGTTGAAGTAGGGTGTCGCTGTAGCCCAGGCTGAACTGGAATTCACTATGTAGTCTCAAGCTGGCCTTGAACTCACAGTGATCCTCCTCCCGCTGCCTCCCCAGTGCTGGGATTAAAGGTATGTACCATCACACCCAGCTCATGATGCTTTTCTCCATAGGCAGCCCTATAAGGCTGAGCCTGAACCCCAAATGTGGAATGGGCAAAGCAGATTTACTCCCAGACAAATATCACTCATCACGTACTTCCTACTGGCTCTCTCTGGCAATAGAGCTGATCACTTTAGTCCACACTGACATCCATTATTCCATGGGCTCTCGCTAGTACCACTTTGTTTATTTTCACAAAATCAAATGTTAAAAAAAAAAAAAATGGGGGCTGGAGAGATGGCTTAGCGGTTAAGCGCTTGCCTGTGAAGCTGAAGGACCCCGGTTCGAGGCTCGGTTCCCCAGGTCCCACGTTAGCCAGATGCACAAAGGGGCGCTACGCATCTGGAGTTCGTTTGCAGAGGCTGCAAGCCCTGGCGCGCCCATTCTCTCTCTCCCTCTACCTGTCTTTCTCTCTGTGTCTGTCACTCTCAAATAAATAAAAAAAAAAATTTAAAAAAAAATGTTGGGACTGGAGAGATGGCTTAGCAGTTAAGGCGTGTACCTGCAAAGCCAAAGGACCTCAGTTCAATTCCCCAGGACCCACGTAAGCCAGATGCACAAGGTGGTACATATGTCTGGAGTTCGTTTGCAGTGGCTAGAGGCCCTGGTTCACCTATTCTCTCTCTCTCTCTCTTTGTGTCTGCCTCTCTCTCTCTCTCTCTTGCAAATAACTAAATAAATATTTTTTTTAATTGGTGATGGATATCTGAATTCCATTCTACTTTCAGTTTAACATGTGATCCCATTGAGCCAGAGGTAATGTGGAAACCCCTGACTCATGACCCATTCCCAAGGGGCTTGAGATCAACCACAACTTGACTTTCTTTGGAGTTTCAGCTTGGCAGAACTGTTCTACTTATCACTGCACAGTGATTTGGGTAATAAGGCTAGGGTCAATACCCCAGGGCACAGTTCAGGCAGAACAAGTAAACAAGCGCCTCTGTTTCTTTTGTTTTATTTCTTCCTCTTAAGGTAAGTGCATGGTCACATAGGAAGGGCATTGTATGTTGTATCCACGTGGGCTTGGGTTGAACCCTTGAGATTTACCGCTGTCATAGTCAGGAACCGTCCTGGGTCTCTGTCACACATAGGGCTCTCTATAAGGAGAAAATACAATTCTGAAATGAATTAGTTTACATTCTGGAAAGAGCCAATGCAGTACAAGCACTCTTACCCATACAGGTGGGATGAAGAGAGCATGGAAATTGGTGGAAAGGTTGTGAAATCAGGAACATGGAAACAAAGTCAGCCCAAGGTAGAATAGTTAAATAGGAGATGTTTTGCTTGACTCTGGCCAAGAGCTAAACTCTAGCAGGAAGGGAGGACAAGAAAGCTATTGATACCACGGAACAAGGAAGATAACTTGTCTCACTCTTGGCACTGAGACTTTCCTAAGGATGAATAAAGGAGGAAGGAAGGACAGAAGGAAATAAGAAACCCGACACCCACTGATTGTGCTCTATATGACATCGATTGGCAGACATTTATACCCCTTTATCATTTTATCCCACAAATTATCCCCCAGTTATACAGAAGAGGAAGTGAATATTAGAAAGCTGAGGAGGGGGCTGGAGAGATGGCTTAGTGGTTAAGCGCTTGCCTGGGAAGCCTAAGGACCTCAGTTCAAGGCTCGATTCCCCAGCATCTACATAAGCCAGATGCACAAGGGGCACACACATCTGAAGTTCATTTGCAGTGGCTGGAGGCCCGGTGCATCCATTCTCTATCTGTCTGTCACTCTCAAATAAGTAAAAATAAACAAAGAATTTTTTAAAAAAAGAAAGCTGAGGAGGTCATGGGCCCTGGTAGGGGAGCCAGTGCTGCTGTCTCAGAGACTCATAACTGGTGAAAATACTAAGAATAAGTGACCTTGAATGCTCAGCCCAAGTGGGGGCATCTAAACTGCAGGGAACATCAGGGAGAAGAGGCAGGAGTGTGTGAGCCGGAGCTGGTAGAGGTGGAGAGCTGTGGAATGCTGTTTTTCAGGCACGGCAAGGCTACCGCGCTCTTGAATTCTCAGCAGAGGTGCTTGCCTGCACACAATCTGCCCAGGATTGAGCTCATGGACTTCCTGTCATGGAGGAGGGAAGGCCTCATAAGGCTCCACCATTCCCCAAGGATCTAAACATAGTTAATGTTTTTTTAGGACAGGGAGAGACATTTCCTTCAGTGGTATAGGCACTGATAAATTGTCCATGGGGACATCTGGCCATGATGGACGACTCATAACCACCTGACAGCCACAAGACGAGAATGGATAGCTGACCTCCTAGCAGGAGATGAACCACCCCTCGCACAGCAGCTAGGGCGCAGAGGCACTGGCAAGATGAGCAAGAGTTCTGCTTCCATAGGGAGCCTGACAACCCCGGCCAGGGTGATGCGATAGACACTGAGGAGACTCAAAATGCACCAAAGCAGAAATCCAGAAGCTGCTGAGAGCACAACAAAGTAGAATTAAAGCACACCCGCCAAGGCTCCAGAAATTTTGCAGAACAGGGAGCTGAAAGAATGTAAGAGCCACAGGGTGTGAAGGAGTAGCCAGAGGCATTGTCCCCCTGCCCTCCACAATGACTGAAAGCTGCTGTCACAACCCTTATCACACAACACTATGGTGAATGCCAGCAATCCCACTGAGGAGAGCCCTCAGTGGAATGGGGGCAGGGAGGAGGGAAATGATGATACAAACACATGATGTGTCCACAGAAAGTTTCTACTTAATTAAAAAAAAAAAATCCATGGACCTGGAAATAACCTCTTATTGTGCTTCTATAGCCAATCCTAATTAAGTACATTGGATCACCAAGAACAGTAACAGACATGAAAGTGGAAGGTGAACTGGTTTGGAAGAAGAAGGGAATCTG
Organism: Jaculus jaculus; assembly: GCF_020740685.1. NCBI lineage: Eukaryota > Metazoa > Chordata > Mammalia > Rodentia > Dipodidae > Jaculus > Jaculus jaculus. Next base: position 40,516,269 of record NC_059103.1, read on the forward strand.
GGGTATAGGAAGAAGATAAGAGAGAATAGTGGGCTGGGAAGATGGCTCAATTTTTAAGGGTTCTTGTTTGCAAATCCTGGGTTCAATGTCCAGTGTCTATGTAAAATAAGATGCACAAAGAGGCTCATGCATCTGGAGTTTGTTTGCAGCAGCAGGAGGCCCTGGCATGCCCATACTTAACTCCTCCCCCCCCCCCTCTCTCTCTCTCACACACACACACACACACACACACAAATAAGTTTTTTTTTTTTGGTTTTTCAAGGTAGGGTCTCATTCTAGTCCAGGCTGACCTGGAATTCACTGTAGTCTCAGGGTGGCCTTGGACTCACGGCGATCCTCCTACCTCTGCCTCCTGAGTGCTAGGATTAAAGGTGCACACCACCACGCCTGGCAAAAATAAAAAATTTAAAAACAGAGGGACATAAATACATACATTATCATAAAGAGCCAGGTGTTGCGGCACATGCCTTTAATCTCAGTGCTTGGGAGACTGGGATAGGAGGTTCACTGTAGTTCAAGGCCAGCCTGGGCTTCAGAGTGAGTTCCAGGTCAGCCTGGACTAGAGTTGAGACTCTGCCTTAAAAATAAATAAGTAGCCAGGCGTGGTGGCACATGCCTTTAATCCCCGTATTCAGAAGGCAGAGGTAGGAGGATCACCATGAGTTCAAGGCCACCCAGAGATGATATAGTGAATTCCAGGCCAACCTGAGCTAGAGTGAGACCCTACCTTGAAAAACCAATAAATAAATAAGTAGGGGCTGGAGGGATGGCTTAGCGGTTAAGGTGTTTGCCTGCAAAGCCAAAGACATAGGGTCAATTCCCCAGGACTCACATTAGCCAGATGCACAAGGGGCACATGCTTCTGGAGTTCATTTGCAATGGCTGGAGGCCCTGGCACGCCCATTCTCCCACTCTCCCTCTTTTCCTGTGAAATAAATAAGTAAATAAAAAAATAAAATATTTAAAAATAAATAAATATTAAGTAGCTCCTCTCCTCTCTGGCCCTTAAACTGCACACAACTCTGGGCCTGGGTCTTCACACTGGTAAGAGCATCTCTCTCCTACCCTGTCTGCTAGGGTGGGAAGGGACATCTTATTCTTCCTGTTGTTACTTTTTAATCTTTTTGGAAGTGCACACTTTTTAAATTTTATTTTATTTTATTTTTGGTTTTTCGAGGTAGAGTCTCACTCTAGCCCAGGCTGACCTGGAATTCACTATGGAGTCTCAGGGTGGCCTCGAACTCACAGCGATCCTTCTACCTCTGCCTCCCGAGTGCTGGGATTAAAGGCGTGCGCCACCACGCCCGGCTTAGTGCACACTTTTTTTAACCCCTTCTCACAGATTTTTGGCTCCCAGATCCATATCCATTTCCATGGGTTCCGGAACATGTGGTGTGTTTTCCCTGATTTCTTCACTCACTTTCCCTTCCTCTTCAGCCCTCGAACCCTTCACCCGCTTCACTCTCATGCCTGAATCAAGTGTGTTAGTACAGAAATTAAAATAAATAAGTAAATTTATAAATAATCCCATTGTTACATATAATTGATATATGCTAAGAACTTTTTCAAAGATGGAGCTGAGACTGATAATATGAAATTGCAAATCTCATGGCCGCTAGCATCATCTAAAGGGCTGTGTCCTAAGGCCAAGGAATGGGCTCCTCTTGTGTGGCCTTCAGATGCCCTTCTGGAATGATGCCTCTTTCTATTCATTTGGGGCACAGTGTGTACTCAATGGGAGGACCTTGGCAGATCAGCCCTCGGGGTCAAGAACAGACGATAGCAAGGCCGTGGGGAATACCTTCATAGAACAAGATGATCAGCCTATAATGTTCACTTTTGTTTGCCAACTTGGCTAGGCCACAAATATTTGGTCAAACATTATTTCAGATTTTTCTGTGAGTGCACGTTTTTTTTTTTTTAGATGAGATTAACATTTAAAGCACAGAATGAGCATCGTTCAGTTTGCCAGTGGCTATCTTAATCCATTTTCTGATACCATAACAAAAATATGAAGAACAGCTTGCAGTTCATAGCTCACAGTTCTAGAAGCAAGAACAGAGCGCAGGCAGGTGGCTTTCTTGCTGTCACAACATGCAGCTGTCACTGCATAGCAAGTTACAGCAGGCAGGCTAGTCTGGGTCTCACCCTGGAAGCAGGTGGGCTTGGTTTGTCTTCAGGGAAACTGGGTTCCAACCTGGGGCTTTCTGTACCTGCAGCCCCTCCCAGACCACCTCCTTCCTTGCCCAGCCCCCCACCCTGCAGCCATCATTTTCTCAGTGACTTCTCCAGCTTTGACATCAATGTTCTGCTGAGAACACTGAGGTCACCTTGGTCAGATCTCAAGCAATGATAAAGACTGCTTCCTGAGCTGGGCGTGGTGGTGCACACCTTTAATCCCAGCACTCGGGAGGCAGAGGTAGGAGGATCGCTGTGAGTTTGAGGCCACCCTGAGATTACCTAGTGAATTCCAGGTCAGCCTGGACTAGAGTGAGACCCTACCTCCAAAATACAACAACAACAAAAAGACTGTTTCCCGATTGAGCTTATCCTTGACAGGAGCCTGCTAGAATCCCCAACAACCTGTCTTCATAATAACGGGACACACCTGAGCAAAACGTTTCCTAGCTCTCCTTTCTGAGAGAGAGAGAGAGAGAGAGAGAGAGCTCTATCACGCTTCTTCTTCCTTCATCCCTCCCTCCTCTGTCTCTCTCTTCTTTCCAATCCTACAGAGAAGGAATCCTACAAAGGAGGGTGGGAAACACTCATGACCTCCCCGGGCATCCCACAGAGACTGCCCTACTGTTAATCACAAGCCTAGTTGTGCACATTAAGGAGAAGCTGAACATTATGGGATGCCTACTACAACAGTACTTGGGAGGCAGAAGCAGGAGGATCTTGAGTTGGAAGAGACCCTAAGCTATATAGCAAGATCCTGTCAGAAAGAGAGGAGAGAGAGAGAGAGAGAAGGCTCTGTTTTTCTGTGCTCATCTGGGACATCCAGACCAACTAAGCTGAGCCCAGGATGGATGACTAGGTGGGAAGGAAAACCCGGGAGTGGTTTGTATGTTTGGCAGCTGGAAGAAACAATTGACGAGGATGACAAAAGCAGTCTGGGAAAGAATTACAAGCCACTGAGCACAAGAGATAAGTAGGAATTAAGAGGATTAAATTTGAATCAGCCATTAAAGAAAGTGCATGAAGTGGGCTGGAGAGATAATTTAGCTGTTAAGGCACTTGCCTGTAACACCTAAGGACATAGGTTCAATTCCCCAGTACCCACATAAGCCAAATGCACAAGGTGGTGCATGCATCTGGAGTTCATTTGCAGTAGCTGGAGTCCCTGGTGCACTTATACTCTTTCTCTAATAAATAAATATACATAAAATTAAAAAATTAAAATCAGGCATGGTGGTACATGCCTTTAATCCTAGCACTCAGGAGGCAGAGGTAGGAGGATCGCTGTGAGTTTGAGGCCACCCTGAGACTCCATAGTGAATTCCAGGTCAGCCTGGGCTAGAGTAAGACTCTACCTCGAAAAAAAACATTTTTTTTTTATTGTGCCTGCGTCCTACATGTGGTCATTTTGAAGCAGGATATAAAGATAGGGAAATTTAAACTGGCATGGGGAAAAGAGCATGGGAGAGAAATGAGGCTCTGTTTCTAGAATCTGCTCTACTTTTCTGTTAGAAAAGCCAGGCAATGTCAGATTCTGCCAATAAACCCAAATAGCTTAGAGATAATGTATGCTTTCTTTTTAAATTTTTTTCATTTATTTTATTTAGTTGTTTGTTTATTTGAGAGAGAAAGAGGCAGACAGAGAAAGAGAGAGAATGGGCACACCAGGGCCACTGCAAATGAACTCCAGATGCATACACCACCTTGTGCATCTAGCTTACATGGGTACTGGGGAATTGAACCTGGGTCCTTAGGCTTCACAGGGAAATACCTTAACTGCTAAGCCATCTCTCCAGCCTGATATATGCTTTCTTAAAAGCATCTTGTCAAAGATAGCAAGTAAATTACTTAGGGCCAAAATGTCCTATAACCTTATGTTCCTAGCATTCCCCTCTACTGGACCTAATACAATAACCTTTATAAGTCTACATTACAACTTTATTGGCTGAGAGAAATTCTTTAACTTTTATCTTCATTATAAATAACACGCTTTGGACAGTATTAGAAGAGAGGAATGATTTCTTAGCAACCTTTAGAAATGTAACTTGAGGGCCACCAACATGGTATTTATGACAAATAATGTGATTCTCCCTCAAGGAGCCCATACCCACCCTCGAGTATGTCCTTCTTTCCCTCGGTGACCCTGACTCTTGAGAAGCCCATACCTGATCTGTCAGGTGTGTTTGTATCTCTTTCCCAGAGCCCTACTTCGTTTTTGTTTTTTTTTTTTAATTCTTTATTCATTTATTTCAGAGAAAGAGAGAATAGACACACCAGAACCTCCAGGGGCTACAAATGAACCCTGGATGCGTGCACCACCTTGTGCATCTGGCTTATGTGGGTCCTGGGGAATCGAACCTAGGTCCTTTGGCTTTGCAGGCTAGCACCTTAACTGCCAAGCCATCCCTCCAGCCCAGAGCCCTACTTCTTAATAAAGTCTCCAACTTCGCTTCACCAACAGACTTTTCCAGAAATTCACTTCTGTGTTGAAGCCACAAATGCCAGGTTTGGCCTGGAGGCAGATCTCTGAGTTGGGAACTGAGAGAGGGCTGCTGAGAAAGAGCTGGGCTGGAATGGGGGTGGAGCTGTACCCCCATCCTATCACCGTTGTTACCTCGCTGAGAGGAGGTATGGTCCAGACAGTAGTGAGCCCAGGCCCTCAGGGGACTGGCAAAGTGTGGAGAGGACACACATGGAAACGTATTCAAAAATCTTCGAGAAGGCTGGATGTGGTTCTAGTACACACCTTAATCCCAAAGCTCAGCTCAGGCTACCGTGGGAGATTCTGTCTCAAAACAAACAAATTCCAGCACTCAGGAGGCTGAGGCAGGAGCATCACTGTGTGTTTGAGACCTCCCTGAGACTACATAGTGAATTCCAGGTCAGCCTGAGCTATAGTGAGACCCTACCTCGAAAAACAAAGCCAAACAAACAAAATAATAATAATAATAATAATAATAAAGGCAATGAGCAAGGAGGATGTTAGCATTTCTAATGAAAGAGAGGAGCATATGTGGAATGCATATAGAAACAGCTAGCCCAAAGGAAGGGTGGAAAGACACAGAGAGGAGCATTTGATGAAGTCAGTGGACTATGAAATCCAGGGCATAGGTGCTAAAGGGACACCGTTTCCATCACGGCCCACAGAAGGAACAAAGGGTGCAACCACCATGGGACGGCTGGTAAGCAGGAGGATTGGAGCTGCTTCTGATCGTTTCTTCCTTTCTTTCTCTTCCTTCCTTTCTTTCCTTCTTTCTTCCCCCCACCACTCTCTGTGTAGGAAGGGATTTTGTTTTTGAGGAGGGGCTATTCCAAATCAAAGGACAAGGCAGAAGTCCTCACTGGGTGACAGTCTTAGAGTCACCAGAACAACTCTCTGCCTGGGGGCAGGTTGCCTCCCTTAGATTCATCTGGGAGGCCTCCTTTACCTTAAAATGGACTAGAGTCAACTGTCCAGGCTGAGGAAATTACGCCTCCAGGCCAGCTCTTGGGAGTAAATGATGCATTGTGGAAATTGGCAACCATGGCTGGCCCTGCAGATCTCAGGGCTTGTGGGCTCCACCACAGAACTTCAGGGGCATCCTTGCAGTTGCTTAACCCCATCACACAACATCACACACATCACTGACATTTCCTATAGGTTTCTTAAGAGCAGGAATCCTGTGTTTTATTTCTTTCTTTTTTTCTTTCTTTTTTTTTTGGTAAGAGGCTAATGGGACATGAGACGGGCATCAGCTTTCTGTAAGTCCAGGCTGACCCCAAACTCAGGATCCTCCTGTCTTAACCTCCCAATGAGGACTGACAGACCTTGTTTTCCCTCTTTCAAAATTGCTGTCTGGCCAGGCGTAGTGGCACACACCTTTAACCCCAGCACTGGGGAGGCAGAGGTAGAAGGATCTCTGTGAGTTCAAGGCCAGCCTGCGACTACATAGTGAATTTCAGGTCAGCATGGGCTACAGTGAGACCCTACCTCAAAAACAAAACAAAATAAAAATGCTGTCTGTATGAAACTGATCATTTTTGGACTAAATTTTGCCATCCTTATACCAGCATTTTGGCTTGGTCACTTCTCAAAGATGGTCCCCAGAAGGCCACCATCCCTCTCCTGCCATTGGCCTGCCTGCCATGTATGAATGCTTTAACAAGATGATTGCTATGGTTTGTGACCCACTCACAGCCCTGGCAGCTCAGAAAGGAGAATTCTAGCCCTTCAGCTCTCCCAGCTCAGTGGCCTCCCGCCAAAAGAGAATTTCAGGGAGTTGGTATATCCCAAAGTAAGCCTTCCATTGTCCGGCCCGGGCTTGCTACGCCTTCTCCCCTCATGAATCCAACATCAGGCAGTGGTGCAAAGAGATGGGCCACATTCCAGTCACGTCACCACTGGGGAGACAATACCCTGTGGCAGAGATAGAAGAGGTCTCTGACCCTCCCCCAGCAATGGGCCCCGGAGAGCGCTGGGAACCCTGGGCTTGCTCCCCAACTGCACTGCTATCGGCTTTGAAGCTCCACCTGATTCTAGCACGGGACAGAGTAGAAAAGACACGCCAGGCAGCAATAGACTATGAAGCCAGCTAGAAGGCCCCAGAAACTGAGCTAACAGTGCCACTCAGACAACCCCTTACCCTCCAGGCCCCTATGTTCTAATTCTACCTGGATCTGGAGGAGAGACTGTCCAGCAACTTTGGAACCACACACTCTTCTCTGGCATGAAGACATTTTTCTCACACTTGATTCTCAAAATAAACGAGCAAATGGTAGGTATCACACTCACCATTCTGTAGATGAGACAACTGAGACAGGTGTTGGATGCATCCATGGATCCTAACGTTGACTTTAAATTCATAGCTGTTTCTTATGAATATGCACTGCCTCCCCTGCTTGGAGAGGAAGATTTGCACCAAACTGTGTAAACAGACCAAGGATGCTCCAACTTCTACATCCTTTCCAAGGCTTTTTGACAACAATGTGTCAGCAAAGGCGCCTTGAGGTTGAAGCTATAAGATTCTAACCAAGTCACAAAGCTTCCTCTTCCACCTGATCAGAGCTAGCTGGTACACCAGACTTCCTGAGGCTGGCTGGGCTCGATTCGAGCCACTGCAGAAACAGAAGGACCCAGAGCCTGGAGCCTGCGCCAATGTGAACTTCTCCTTTGAGTCAACTTGAATGACAGCTTGTGGAAAACATACTTTCTTTTCAACTTACAATGAATATGGTCAATCGGCAAGCATTTCAAGAGCAATACCCATTTGTCCTGTGTCAGCACAGCAAGGGGTGAGAAAGACACCCTGGCCCTCGGCAGTCCTGGGAGGCACCTTACATATTGCCTGACACCTCAAGGCCCAAGAGAAGAAACAGCAACTCACTCAGAACCTCTGCTCTACCAACTGAGATACAAAACCACAGGTCAGCAAATTCACAGCCCCAAGACAGGGGCATGGGGCGGGGGGCGGGATGTGAGGCTGCCGCCTCCTCCCTGCAGTGCTGGGCCTGCTCTGGCCCCAGAGGATCTGAAACAGGTTCGGAGCCAATGAGGGCTAGAAGGGCACCTTGAGGGTGAAACACAGAAGATATGCCTTGCCCACAGAAACGCTTACTTCTAAAGACCCAGAACACGCCACGCATCAGTGAAAAGGAAAATACTATTTGGGAGTAGCACTCATGATGAAGTCAATACTGGTGACTTCTGCTTCCTTTTTAAGCGTCTTCATGACCCATTTAGGACAAAGCTTAGCACACCCTTGGCACCCAAGTACCAGTTCCAGGAACAAACGAGTGAGCTGCTCTGGGTCTCCAGGGCTTGCCCCTGAACAGGATGGTCAGGGTACCCTCAAGCATGGTGCTAAGCACTTGACATGCATTGTTTTGTTTAGTCCTCCAGCTGTCTGATGAAATGGATTTAAATTTGTTTGTTTGGTTTCTGGTTTTTCAAGGTAGGGTCTCCCTCTAGCCCAGGCTGACCTGGAATTCACGATGTCGTCTCAGGCTGGCCTTGAGCTCACAGTGATCCTCCTACCTCTGCCTCCTAAGTGCCGGGGTTAAAGGCGTGCGCCACCATGCCCAGCAGAGAGCAGGGAGGAGAGAGTGGGCACACCAGAGCCTCTAGCAGCTGCAAATGAACTCTTCTAGAGGCATACATCTGGCTTTATGTGGGTACTGGGTAACTGAACTCGGGTTATTAGACCTTGAAAGCAAGCACTTTAACCACTGAGCCATCTCTCCAACCCTAAGTCTGGTGTTCACAAAAGCAGAAAACAACACGCAGAACAGTGGATTTCGTCTTCCACTGGCTTGTACAACTTTTTATAAAGGCCAGAATTCAAATTCTGATCAGATACTGAAATATCCTGAAGATACCAGGTTATATTGTCTCCCACACCTTCTCTTTCATGCCAGTGCCAAAGGATCCACAAGGCACCCCTCTCACGGCTTCTCAAACAATGGGCCCAGAAGAGACTTCGTCCCCATGGACCTCACCTCTCTCCACTTTCCTTGCCTCGATCCCCGCAGCAGATCTTAGTCTGTGTCATCCTGTCTCCCGTCTCCCTCTCTCCTGTGGCTTCCTTTCTTACTCCTCTCTCTCCCTCATCTCCTTCCTCAGCAGTTTCAACCCCTTACTGGTCTTTCCATGCCCAACTCACCCTTCTAGTCCACACTGCAGACACTCTTTCTAAACAACTTTGACCACGTTACCCCCTCACTGAACTCCTTTGCTGGATCCTGGGACACTCGGGCCAACCCCCTAACTCTTTAGCTAGGAAGATAAAACCTTTAGGACCCAGCTGTGCCCTGCTTCCCCACTTTGTTTCTGCCTTCTTTTTTTTTTTTTTTTTTTTTTGGTTTTTCAAGGTAGGGTCTCACTCTAGCCCAGGCTGACCTGGAATTTACTATGGAGTCTCAGGGTGGCCTCGAACTCATGGCAATCCTCTTACATCTGCCTCCCTAGTGCTGGGATTAAAGGCGTGCGCCACCACGCCCAGCTTGTTTCTGCCTTCTTGGAGGTGGTGAGGTGATAGATCAGCCAGCCATCTCTGCCACCCACAACCCCAGGAAAGTCCCAAACCTTTTTGCATTCGTGTTGGTTTGTGCATGCCTACGGCAGCTATGAGATACACCCCTACTCATCCTCAGTACTGTTTGGATGCCACCTTCTCCAGGAAGCCTTCCCAGCTCCTCCCTACCTCCCTTTTCCCTCCAAGGCACACTCCAGTGCTGGCCCAAAGCATCTAAGGTGCTGATCAAGCCCCCTCGATAGATAGGTATGCACCTGTTTCCTGGGCTGTGTGTCCCTCTAGCCCAACATGACGCATTCTATGCACCTCATTCCAGCTGGTGCCTTCTTGGTGTCTCTGAGGCCTGGCATGGTGCCTGCAAAATAGGTCCTTTAATACAGATTGATGAAACTGTCGCCCAGATGGAGGGTGGATGGGTGAGGGAACACAAAATGCTTGATGCTGTGAACAAGCATGTTGCCCTGACTACCAGAAGCTGTGGAAAGGTGAAGAAGGAAGATACTGGAGAGGCCCTGGAGACAGAAAGAGTGGCTGGAGTTGCATTTCCCAGGTGAGAAGGGCCCGGGCTCTCCATCCCTGGTTCATCCTGGACAGAAGCAGTTTGCGCAAAGGTCTGTGCCAACAGGCACCCAGGGTTCCTTCCACATAATTAGCATGTCTGGGGGAGGCCCCAATCCCACAGTCTGGGAAGAAGACAAAGAAAGCCTGTTTCAGTTATGCTAATTGTTGCTTTTCTCTCCCACAAGATGGGGCTGTGAGGGATTCCAGAAGGCTGCCAAGCAGATGGGGAACTCCCCCCACCCTGTACCTCCTGCAGCCCACCCACACCCAGAGGGGGGGCCTCCAACCATATCCCCCCAAAGCTGTAGGCAGAACTGACTTTGTCCTTGAGTCTGTCACTGAGACTACGCTAGGCTCTGAAGACCTGGCAGCTTCCTACCTAGGAAACCCCAAGCTTTTTCTTTACAAATAATAATTTCCCCAGAACATTGTTTTTTAAATGCAAATGCCCCTGAAAGAAATAGCACACTAAGTAGTAACCCCTTTAATATCAATGGACTGGCAGGCTAGCATCCTTGCTGAGGTCCCAGGGGCAGCCTGACGAAGCAGCTTCCCTAAGCTGTGGAGGGCTTCCAAAGAAAACAGGAGGCCCAAGGGCCTGTTTCTGCCTCAATGTGCCCCCCCACCCTTGTGGCCCAATGCCCCAGAACAGAGTTAGCCCTTCCTTCTGCCACCCCAAATCATCTGCCAGCCCTTAGCTGCTCTAATCAGGTGCTGCTCTGTTCTCTGGCATTGTTTGTTGTGGGAAGCTCTTCATACTCACCCACAGTGGCCCTCCAACTCCAGTGTGCACCAAAGCTGCTTGGAGGGCTGAGGGGATGGCTCAGTGGTTAAAGGTGCTTGCTTGCAAAACCTGGTGGTCAGGGATCAATTCCCCTACACCCACATAAAGCCAGTTGCAAAAAAAGAAAATAAATAAATAAAAATAAGAAAGTGCCACAAGCACATGGTGTTTGTTTGCAGTAGCAAGAGACCCTGGCACGTCCATGCACGCGTGGGCACACACACACATACACACACATATGTGTGTACACAATTAAGTACATAAAAACTTTTTTGAAGTATAGTGAGACTCTGCCTCAAAATTTTAAAAAAATCAGCTGGGGAGCTTGTCAGAACAGATTGCCAGGGTGCCGGGGACAGAGCAGGTGGGGAGAGCAGAGCGGTTGACATTGGTTGAAGGACACGAAGTTGTAGTCAGGTGGATTATGGTCTGGGGACCCCTTGTACAGCATGGTGACTATGGCTGAGGAAACATATCGTATATACATGAAAACTGTTCTCGTCACACCCACACAAGGAAATGGAAGTGATAGTTACCTGAAATGTTTGACCGTAGCCAACATTTCACAGTACACACATATAGCAAATATCATATTGTACACCATAAATATTTAATAGTAATAATTTTAAAAAACATTGCTGGGCTCTGGCCCAGATTCCTGATCAAATAAGTCTGAGACAAGGCCTGATAACTTTTACATTCTAACTAGCTCCCAGGTGATGCTGACATCCACACAACCAGACCATACTTTGGGAACCACGGCTGTATAGTTTTGCTCTGAGCACTAATTGTCACTTGGGAGCCAGTCAAAGTGCAGACTCAGAAGTATTTTAGCAACAGTCCCCAAGACTCACTGCACATGAATCTTGGGAACCCTTCTCTAAAACAGTATTTCTTTCTTTTTTTCTTAATTTTTGTTTATTTTTATTTATTTATTTATGTATTTGAGAGTGACAAACAGGGAGAAAGAGGCAAAGAGAGAGAATGGGCGCACCAGGGCCTCCAGCCACTGCAAACGAATTCCAGATGCATGCGCCCCCTTGTGCATCTGGCTAACGTGGGTCTTGGGGAATCAAGCCTCGAACTGGAGTCCTTAGGCTTCACAGGCAAGCACTTAACCACTAAGCCATCTCTCCAGCCCCAGTATTTCTTTTTAAAAAAAATTAATTTATTGTATCCATTTGAGAGACAGAGAGAGAGAATGGGTACACCAGGGCCTTCAGTAGCTGCAAATGAATTCCAGATGCATGTGCCACCTTGTGCATCTGCTTTAGGTGAGTCCTGAAGACTTGAACCTGGGTCCTTCGGCTTTTCAAGCAAGGGCCTAAACTACTAAGCAATCTCTCCAGCCCAATGTTTCTTAAAAAAAAAAAAAAAAAATTCCAAACCGGGCGTGGTGGCTCACGCCTTTAATCCCAGCACTCAGGAGGCAGAGGTAGGAGGATCGCTGTGAGTTCAAGGCCACCCTGAGACTCCATAGTGAATTCCAAGTCAGTCTGGGACAGAGTGAGACCCTACCTCAAAAAAGCAAAAAAAAAAAAAAAAATTAAAAATTAAAAATAAAAAAATTTCCATTTATTCAGTTGAAAGAGAGAAAAAGCATAGGCATATAAAGACCTCCTGCCACTGCAAATAAACTCCAGACAAATGCACCACATTGTGCATCTGGCTTTATATGTGTACTGGGGAGTAGAACTCCAGGCCATCAGGAAGTCTGATTTAGTTGTTCTGGGGTGAACAAACCTCAGGAGCACCCAGGCATTGACATTTTTTAAAGTTCCCCATTGAGACTCAAAGCTCATAAAAGTGATGAGAGAAAATGACAGGCGTTCATCACTGAGACATCTCTATCACACCAACAGATTTAGGGAACACTGCAGAAGAGGTGGCTCAAAGAATATAACATCCAGAGAATGGGAAGGAGTGCTTTGGAACACTGTCTTCTGGACACGAGATGGCATTGTATTCACAACTTCATCGCAGATATCATTACCTGCACAAAATCAGGCCCACACACCATCAACATGCCATCATGGATGATGGAAGAAGGAAATAAAAGACATCAAAATAGAAGAGGGACTAGATGGAAAGAGGAAAGGGTTCAGTCAAAGGGACAAAAGGGAAGCATAAAAAAGAAAGTAATGGGGGCTGGAGAGATAGCTCTGCAGTTAAGGCACTTGCCTGCAAAGCCTAAGGAGCCAGGTTCAATTCTTTGGTACCCACATAAAGCCAGATGCACAGTGGCACATGCACCTGGAGTTTGTTTGCAGAGGCTGGAGCCCCTGGTATGGCCATTCTCTTTCTCTGTCTTTTCTCTCTCTTTCTCCCTCTCCTTGCAAATAAAAATATTTTTAAAAAAGAAAGTAATGAGAGGGGATTATGATCAAAATATATCACGACGGGCGTGGTGGCACATGCCTTTAATCCCAGCATTTGGGAGGCAGAGGTAGGAGGATCACCATGAGTTCGAGGCCACCCTGAGACTACATAGTGAATTCCAGGTCAGCCTGGACCAGAGAGAGACCCTACCTCGAAAAAAAAAAAAAGTCATACTACGTATATGTATGAAATTTTTTGTTGTTGTTTTGTTTTTGTTTTTCGAGGTAGGGTCTCTCTCTGGTCCAGGCTGACCTGGAATTCACTATGTAGTCTCAGGGTGGCCTCAAATTTATGGAGATTCTCCTACCTCTGCTCCCAAGTGCTGGGATTAAAGGTATGTGCCACCACACCCAGCAGTAAAAAGTTGTTTTTTTTTTTTAAGTCACTTTGGCCGAGTGTGATGGCACACTCCTTTAATCTCAGCACTCAAGAAGCTGAGGTAGGAGGGTCATAGTCAGCTCAAAACCAGCTTGGATTACAGAGTGTATTCCAGGTAAGAATTCCTGGGTTAGAGCAAGGCCCTGTTCCCCAGCTCACTCCAATGTGCATTCAGTGCTGAAAACATGGGTCAGTAACAGCATCTTCATGATGGCAAATGTATGAGCACAGGCCGCCCTGAGGTAGCCTTAAACCTGGCTCTAATGGGATGCTCCTAGAAGTATTGTTTTGTATTATTTTACATGAAATTCGCATATCCATGCATTCACTTATTTGTTTTAAAGGGTTCTATTCACTGGTTCTTAGAACAATCACAACTTTCCACAGCTACCAGCACTAATGTCATCACCATCTGAAAAGTAAGTCCGTATCTCCACACGGCTCCCCCCACACCCCCACTCCCAGACAACACTTATCTACTTACTCTATGGATTTTCCTGTCCTTGACATTTCACAGAAATGAAGTCACATAAAATACCACTTTTAGCCAGGCATGGTGGCGCACACCTTTAATCCCAGCACTCGAGAGGCAGAGGTAGGAGGATCGCCGCGCGTTCGAGGCCACCCTGAAACTACATAGTGAATTCCAGGTCAGCCTGGGCTAGAGTGAGACCCTACCTCGGAAAACCAAAAAAAATAAAAATAAAAAAATTATTTATTTATTTATTTGGCAGAGAAGGAGTGAGAGAGAGAGAGTGAATGAATGGCGTGCCAGGGCCTCCAGCCACTGCAAAGGAACTCCAGATGTGTGCGCCCCCTTGTGCATCTAGCTAACATGGGTCCTGGGGAATCGAACCTGGGTACTTTGGCTTTACAGGCAAACGACTTAACCACTAATCCATCCCTCCAGCCCGCAACATAGCACTTTTGCACTGACTTCTTTCTCCTGGCATAATGCTTTTGAGATTCACATGCACGATAGGCTCTTTGTTCATTTGCATCTAAATATTTCACCAAATGTTACATTTTATTTATTCATTCATCAGCTAATGGGTAGTTAGGTTGTTTCTACATGTGTGTGTGTGTGTGTGTGTGTGGTGCGTGCATATATGTATATTTGAATGTATGTATGTGAGCACATATGTGGAGGGGTTACACATGAGTATGGAGACCAGAAATAGACATCAAGTATCTTTTTCATTCACTTTCCACCTTACTTTTTGAGACAGGGGCTCTCAATGAACCTGGAATTCATCAATTCATCTAGACAGGCTAGCCGGTGAACCCCAGGGATTCTCCTGTCTCTGTCTCCCAAGATCTTTTTTTTAAAAAAAATAGGTAATTTCATTTTCAAGCAGAGAGGTAGACAGAATGGGTACGCCAGGGCCTTCAGCCGCTGCAAATGAACTCCAGATGCATGCGCCATTCTATGCATCTGGCTCTATGTGAGTACTGGGGAATTGAACCTGGGTCCTTTGGCTTTGCAGGCAAAAGCCTTAACCACAAAGCTATCTTTCCAGCCTTCTCAAGTTCTAAGATTACAGGCACGCACCGCCATACCCAGTTTTTATGTGGGTGCCAGAGATCTGAATTCAGGTCCTCATGTTTTCATAGAAAGCACCTTACCAAGTGAGCCATCTTCTCAGGCCCCTACTTTTTGGGTATTATAAGTAACGCCGCTATGAACGTCCATGTACAAGTTTTGGTGGGAACGTTGTCAGTTCTCCTGGATATTTGCTAGATAGGAGGGGACTTGTTGGGTCATGGGATATGACAACCGTTTATTGAGGAGCTTACAAGTGTTTCACAAAGCAGCTGCACCATTCTCTCTTCCTGTCAGCAGAGTATGTGGGTTTTGATATCGCCACATCTTAACCAGCACTTCTTTCTTTTGGGTTTTGGTTTCTGTGGAAGCTGGTCTATGCATGAAGTATTGTGGTTTTGATTTGCATTTCACTAGTAACCAATATCTTTTCCTTTGCTTATTTTGTATTTGAGAAATATCTGGCCAAATCTTTTGCCCCTTTTTTGAAATCAGTTTATTTCTCTTTATTAAGTTGCAATAGCCCTAAACATTATTAGCATCATCCATACTTAGGCTCCTAAATGGTTCCATCTAATCAGCACTTAGACCAGGCCTGGCCCTCCACCATTCTTAAAGTCCCTAAGGCTGCTGAAAGGGTTGACCATCCATGCTGCCATGCAGTCAAGGAGACACCGTGAGGGAGCGCATGGAACTCGGGGTCACCTGATCCTGCCGGCTGGGTCTGGGCATTACCAAACCTCAGCTGCTTCTTGGTGTCTAGCACAGTGCTGACAGGAGGAGAGGCGGGAAGTGAGAGGAAAGAGACACGAACTAGACGGGCTGCTGCTATGCCCGAGGCTCAGACTACACAGAAGTCAGACGCTAAACGAATCATTACGGCGCAATGGTATAAGCTCAAAAGGGGTACGTTCAGGGTCCTGAGGACAGTGGTATGGCTGAAGGTAGGCCAGTGGTCATCCGGGCCCTTCACTCTGAGAGTAGCCCGTTCTTGCAGAGTTAGTACCCCATGGGAGCTTATTGGAAAAGCAGTCTTGGGCCCCACCCCAGATGTACTGAAATAGAAGCAAGTTTAACAAGATCCCCAAGTGACTCATACGTATATGAAAGTTGAAGGCACATTCATCTCAAGTGATGTCAGTCAAGAAGCATCCAGATGGTCTGCCCCGCTAAAACAAAAACTACCGCAGTGAGGTACACACTCATTAAATTGTACCTTCAGGTAACTGACCTCCTCTTTAAAACGCAATGTGAAGTAACTCTGAGCTATACATATCTTAGCATAAATTTATCAAAATGGTCTAGCCTATATTATACCAATCTTTCTCCAAACCTTTCTCTACTAGCCATTATACTACGAAACAACGGTTGGGACCAGGTTAAGAAGATACTGAATTTTGGGTTGAATTTGAAATGTACTCCTCCCCGCCCCAAACACACACCCTAGATTCATGTTTTGGACGATTGTTCCGCAAATGGCACTGTGGAGCCTGGTGGGTGTCAAACATAGATAGATGGGCTTTTGAAGAAAAGGCGAAGGCCCAAGTTCTATCTGCTTTTTGCCTCCTGATCTGCCATGATGTGAACATCCACTGCCCCCACTCCTGCTGCCACCAATAAAGTTTCTCCATCTTGCTGTCCCCACTACAATGGACTGAAGTCATCTGAAACCGAGCCAAAATAAGTCTTTCCTCCCTTAAGTAATTTGTCTCAAGCATTTCATCAGAATAATAGACATTGGCAGTTGGTACTTGAAACTGAAGTTTAAGAGCAACACAAGAAATAGGAAACGGCTTCATAAGTTATTTTTTAAATTTTTATTTATTTTTGTGTGTGTGTGCATGTATATGGCACAGGCCAAGGTCTCTTGTCACCACAACTGATTTCCAGACACATGCACCACTTTGTATCTGGCTTTACATGGGTGCTGAGGAATAAAATCTAGACCAGAAGGTTTTACAAGCAGGCACCCTTAACTGGTAAGCCATCTTCCCAGCCTCCGTAAGTTCTTTTAAAGCCTGTCCCTGGGCTGGAGAGTTATTCAGTTAATAAAGTGCTCATCTTATAAGTATGAGGACCTAAGTTAAATCTCCAGTACTCATATTAAAACAAACAAACAAGAAAAACCACATGAAACATTAGCTTGGCATAGTGGCACACACTTTTAATCCCAGCACTCAGGAGGCCAAGGTAGGATGATTGCTGAGCTTGAGGCCAGACTGAAAATTCATAGGGGATTCCATGTCAGCCTGGGCTAGACTAGGACCCTACCTCTCAAAACTACACAAAACAAAGCAAAAACAAAAACTTAAAGCCTGTTCCTGCTCACAATTTTATAACAGATTTTCAGAGCCAAGCAGCTTGCCCAATGTCACACACAATATGTTAGCATTGCAGTAGTTTGTTAACAATTTGGATGAAATGACCCAGTTGGTGCTGTTCAGCCCACTGTCATACCTGAACTTGATCCTTCACAATATTTCCTGATGACAGGGCTTCCTGGAGGCTGTGGTCTAGTCCCCACTCTAATTTGGTTTCATCTAATGCCTACACATCCTCCTACATCAAAAGTGCTATGTCTTCCTAGAGGTTACTTATTCTTATGTCATATGAGCTTTGATTTTGGAGAAATCTTCATGTTTAATGCCATATGTGAAGATGGAAGATGACATTTCTTATGGGCTTCTGGTTTCCATGTTGAGTACATAGAAGATCCTCCCACTCTTGAACCCACAGGGTCAAGGCACAACACCCACGAGCTAGCCTCAGCTGCAAAGCAGTGGGGACGTGTACAAATACACGTACTTTCCATTTTATTAAGGCCTTAATTCAAAATCTCTTTGAGCTTTCATCAAAAGTCCTCCCCAGCTCTAAATCCTAAGACTTAAGCTAAATTCTGTGCTTCTCTTCTTGTTGATTAACTGGACATTAACAAAGAGCCAGAGGAAAAAAATAAAAATAAAAAAAGCAAGAAGTCAAGAACATTAGGGTTTGTCCATTTAATTACTGAGTACCCACTATCTTCAGCCTTGACCAGGCTGCAGGTGCCTGGTCCAGGCTTCCTTTGTCACCCTGGCACTGACCTCCGGCTCTGATCTCAAGAGAACTTCAAGGGTGCAAACAAAGCTGCTGTCTCCCAACTTCAGGGCCCTGCTCTTCCTAACGTTCCCTCCTTACTCACTTTACTGGGACAGAATTAACACACTAAGCAACCTAGCCACTTGAATGCAAGTCAATGGTTTGCAGCACTTAGCAGTCACTCCCCTCCTCCCCTCCACCCCATCAGTCCCCCAGCCCAAGGCAGCCACTAATCAGCTTCCGGGCCCCATGTATTTGTCTGTTCTAGTCGTTTCCATAAAGACACGTGTATAGGGCTGGAGAGATGGCTTAGCAGTTAAGCACTTGCCTGTGAAGCCTAAGGACCCCGGTTCGAGGCTCGGTTCCCTAGGTCCCACGTTAGCCAGATGCACAAGGGGGCGCACGCGTCTGGAGTTCATTTGCAGAGGCTGGAAGCCCTGGCGCGCCCATTCTCTCTCTCTCCCTCTATCTGTCTTTCTCTCTGTGTCTGTCGCTCTCAAATAAATAAATAAAAAATGAACAAAAAAAATTTAAAAAAAAAAGACACATGTATAGAATCATACAACATAAGCTTATGTGTGTCTGGCTTCTTTCACTTTGAATAATATTTTCAAGGTTCCTCCACATTGTAGCATGTATCAGAACTTAGCTTTTATGATGAAAGGCTATCCCATTTTATGGATATACCACATTTGGCTTGGATATTATCCAGCTTTTGGACTTTGGAGCTACTATAAGGAGTGCTACCATGAACATCTGGGCTCCAGTTTTGTGTGGACATGTTTTCAGTTCCTTAGGTTGCATATCTATAAGTAGGATGGTTAAATCATGTGAAATCACTTTGAGACAGGGTCTCGCTATATAGTCCAGGCTGGTCTTGAACTAACTATAAGAGCCTAAGCTTATCTCAAACACATAGGAATTCTCCCCCCTCAACCTCCCAAGTGCTGGGGTTTGCAAGCACATAACTCTACATCTGGCTCCATATTTAACTTTTAAGGAACTTCCAGTGTTTTCCAAAGTAGCTAAAATTATAGTCCCATCAGCAGTATACAAGAATTCCAACCTTGCTACACCTGTGTCAACCCTTATTGTCTGCTTATTGCATCTATTGTACTATGAACTTGAATCCCCTATTGACCTAACCTTGGGCAAGTCACTTTCCCTAACTTTCAGTTTCCTCCTTTGATGAAAAAAATATTAATGCTGGCTTTGAAGGTTTTTTCAGGAAGAAAAAGTCATAAGTCATGCACAGGAAAGGGGCTTTTGAGAATGCGAAGGCCAGTAAAAATGTTATTTCGATTTGCATTTTCCTTTCAGCTGATGATGGGTTTATGAGCCATTTGTATATCTTCTTTGGAGTAATGTTCTTTGTCTATTTTTAAATTGAGTATTTAAAACTTTGGAAAGTGAAACACTGGGAAGGCTTTCCTACTATATCTAAGTTGCCTTTTTCTTGATTCACTGTTTGATTGGCAGCTGGAAAAGTTGAAATATATTTTCAAAGTTCTAACACGTGGTTTGAACAGTGTGGGCTTGGTCTTTGCATGTTCTATGGAGCGCCTCACCCTGAGAGCTGCTTTCTCAGCCTTCAATGATGCTGCTCACTGACTTTTACCTTTAACACATCCCCATCCCATCGTGACATACTTCATGTCATTTCTTCATGCCATTGGCTTAGTCACAGATCCTCACTGTCACTCTCCACAGCCTGAAGAGTTCCCTCAGTGTTTCCTTTATTTTATTCTCACTAAGATTAGCTGATTTATTAAGATCAACTTTCTTTGACATTTCTTTTTTGTTTGTTTATCTTGGGGTTATTATTATTATTAACAACATGTTTCGTAGGATTCACCATGTGTTGGTAACCTTTTTTCCCTTGTGCCTGCCCCCATTCCATTGGGGTCCCTCCTCAGTGGGGTTGCAGGTATTCCCTATGGAATTGTAGGTTATGTGTTGTGGGAGCAGTGGTCAGTTACTTTTGGGGGGGCGAGGAATGCCTCTGGGCATGATGTCTCAACCTGTGACTCTCACAATCCTTCTGGC
The DNA here is from genome assembly GCF_020740685.1 of Jaculus jaculus. Lineage (NCBI taxonomy): Eukaryota > Metazoa > Chordata > Mammalia > Rodentia > Dipodidae > Jaculus > Jaculus jaculus. Next base: position 40,536,226 of record NC_059103.1, read on the forward strand.
GCCTCTTCTGCAAAATTCCCTGAATCACAGTGGGTGAATTTGAAGTCTACTTAAGTGATGGGCTCTTAGGAGCCTCTGGATCTCTGCTTTGGTAAGTGTTGAATATCCTTAGGGTCTGTCTCCTTCCCCCTAGCACTCACTGATTCTCAGGTTAGCATGGAAGCAGCACTCTTGCTCCTCTCCCCCAGTCCTCTGTGGATTCAGCTGTGGCTTAGCTGAAATGTGAGGGCTGGTTTATCTCCTCCAGTCTTGCTACCTCCTGAAAAAGAAGAACAGATTTTCCAACAGAGGCTGAAGTCAGCATAGTTTAAATGGGATAAGCATTATTAAGTTAGGAAGAATCTGATTACATAACCCCTCTTTTAGCCAAAGACTAATGAGAGCTTGACACTAGGGAGCATAATCTTTGTCTCCATAGGATTCTGATCTGGTTCCCAATTGCAGATATGGTTTCCTTCACACTGAGTGGATATCTTAGCCAACCAGAAAGCTGCTAGTTACCCACCAAGGCTGTGTGCCTCTATTGTGCGTACAACCCGTCAGGGTGTTTGCTTCTGACTAGCTTAGACCTCTGGTTGCTCAGACCATTGTTGGCCACTTTCCCTCAATAGCTCAGGTAACGCTTCCCAGCACTAGACAGGCTAACTGTCTGGGGAACGGCTCTCTTCCAGATTCCAGCCAGGTGTCCCCATGTTCTGTGTAAGCAACGTATGATGTCTTCAGCAATAGGGTTTTAGCTTTTGCCTTAGGCAGATAATCAAGTGCTTTGACAGAAACCTGTCCTTGTAGGTCTCCCTGATCAACAGCTCATTGTGGGTAGCAACCAATTTCTGGTACTTGGAGTTACAGGCCAGAGACCAACAACAACGACAACAAAGTAAGCTCAGGCTTCAGCCCACCCTCTCCAGGGCTCTTCTGCTCAGGTGCTCCACTTTCCTTCTTTTGAGGGTTATATCTTTTAGTCTATCTCCACCCTCGATGTTTTAATTTTTTTTTTTCATTTTATGAGAAAAAGTGACAGAGAATGGGCACACCAGGGTCTCCCAGCACTGCAAATGAACACCAGAGGCAAGTGCAACTCTGTGAGTCTGGCTCTACATGGGTACTGGAGAATTGAACCCAGGCCCTCAGGCTTTAGAAGCAAGTGCCTTTGACCACTGAGCAATCTCCCCAGTTTTCCCCTTAATCTTTTAGAGACCTCATCTTAGGCGAACCCAAGACTCACGGCTTCAACACGGAAATGATTGCAGAACTAACCAGTATGAAGCAGAGTTGGGGTTTTAGTAAACATGTTTTGGGCTGGGGAGGTGGTTCAGTGGATAAAGCCCTTGCCACTCAAGGAGAAGTCCTGGAGTTTGGATGCCCCGAACCCACATAAAAGTCAGGCACTGTAGTGTGAGCGTCTGAAATGCCAGCATGCGTAGGATAAGATGGGAAGCTGAGATAGAATTCCCAGAAGCTTGTAGACCAGCTAGCCTGGCCAATCCAATGGTGACCAACGAGAAGAGGCCTGCCTCCAACAAGGTGGAAGATGAGGACTGGCAGCCTGAGCTGTCCTCGGACTGCCACACGTGGACCCATGGCATAAGCATGCCCACACCCACACGTGACCATGCGCTCACGCAGACACATCACGACACCCACACGTGACCGTGCGCTCACGCAGACACATCACGACACCCACACGTGACCGTGCGCTCACGCAGACACATCACGACACCCACACGTGACCGTGCGCTCACGCAGACACATCACGACACCCACACATGACCGTGAGCTCACATAGACACATCACACACACTCACACACCAAAAATAAACCGATTTTGTTTCGTTTCTTTGAGGTAGTATCTCTCTTGGGCTGACCTGGAACTCACTCTGTCATCTCAGACTAGCCTCAAACTCACAATGATCCTCTCACCTGTGCTCTCCAGGTGCTGGAATTAAAGGCCTGTGCCACCACACCTGGCTAGAAAAAATATTTTAATACAGAGTTTTGGCATGAGAGTTAAGAGAAAGAGAGGTGGGCTGAGGGATGCCTTAGCATTTAAGACACTTGTCTGCAAAGCCAAAGAACCCAGGTTTGATTCCCCAGGACCCAGGTAAGACAGATGTACAAGATGGCGCATGCATCTGGAGTTTGTTTGCAGTGACTAGAGGACTTGGCACTCCCATTCTCTCTCTCTCTCAAATAAATAAATAATATTTTTTAAATATTAAAAAGAGAGAAGAGATGTACTCAGAAAGACACACCCCTGAGCATGGGTGTGGGCTTCTCTGAGAGAGAATTGCAAAACAAATAAGACAACCGGGCATGGTGGTGCACGCCTTTAATCCCAGCACTTGGGAGGCAGAGGTAGGAGGATCACCGTGAGTTCGAGGCCACCCTGAGACTACATAGTGAATTCCAGGGCAGCCTGGGCTAGAGCAAAACCCTACCTCGAAAAACCAAAAACCAAAGTAATATATAATATATACATATTATATATTATATATGATATATATGTATATATCCTTATTTTTAAAAAAAGTAAGACACACTCAAGTGGAGAATGTGGGCTTCTCAAGGCAGTTATACTTTATTTTTCTTTACAGTGGTCATATATAGAAGCTATTAACTTCAAAAGTTTGCTAGTAAATCTAAATGAGATCACAGGGTGGTTCCTGAGGGGCACCTGATAGAAGAATAATTGATTAATATCACAGGGAATGTGGGATAGCTTCACCGCAAACAAAGTTAACAGTCTGGTTTGAGATTCCCACGGAAATGTCCAGGGGAAGGAACGAGGACCTAGCACAGGACTTTAGCCTGACTCATGGCTATTCTAACAGAACATGACATTCGATGTCATCTCTATCTATATCTATGAAAGGAATGCTATTTTATGCCAGCAATTTTTACAGCAAATGTTGGTTGGATTAGGAGTCTTGCTTCTCAGCCACCAACCAGACACTGGGGTTAGGAGTTCCTTTCCCTTCCAATATCCCCATAATTTCCTCTTCCTATCCTGCCTCAGTTTTACCTGTTGCTAAAATCTAACCTAAGCAATCTCTACCACGTCACTAGAGTCACTTAAACATAGCCTTTTGCTTTCTGAAAGAGCCAGAAAAAGTAAGGATTTTGTTGATAAACCTAAGACTTATGATCTAAACAAACTGGTAGAGGGGGATATAACCAAAGTTCTAAGTCTGCAAGCCCAGCTCTGCCATTCCCAAGGAAGATCCAGTCACTCATTCAACAGGCCCACTGAGCAGGTGAATGGTGGTGAGGCAGGAAAGGAACTTACTCTCAATGTGACTGTTACTAGAGAGAAAAACAGCTGTTTCCCTCCTAGGGCTTTAAGGGCAGTCTTGGATTGTATAGCACGGGTTGGGGATTTGCATAGCTGCTAATCTTGGTTCTTGTGGTGGTCTGACAAATCAGAATTTCACGATGATCAGTGATAAAAATCTATATTGCCTTGTGGGGAGTTTCGACTCTTACCTCATCACCAGCCCGGCTGTTGCTGGAATCCAAAGGACAGTAGGAGAAAATGGCTCAGAGATTGGGCAAATCTGAATGAAGGGAAAGACGCCAAGTTTACATCCTGGTTTTGATTACCCGCTGGACAGTTGCAAGCAAAGAATCAGCACTTTTTCAGTAAAAGCAGCCTCCAGTTCCTGTTACAAGAGAAGACAGCAGGATCCATCCACTCAACCCATATAGTAGTGTCCAAAAATTCAGATTAGCACCCCTGAACTGTGAGAACTTGGGTAGGTCACTGATTTTTTTTTCCTGTTTGCAATTGTTACTATTTTTTGCAGATCATAAAAATTAGTTTATTGTAATAAGAAATTCAAGAACAACCACTTAAATTCTTATCCTTGGGCTACTCAATTTTTGCTATCTTAATTTCTCCTTACCTTTCCTAGGGTATTTGGAGATTTCATCTAACCATTTACTTAGAGCATTTGCCTGTTGAATATGAGAGACTTATTCTAGGACATAGTAGAGGAAATTGGCATTGACACATATCATTCAGGTGTTCCATACAGTCAAATGTCCATGCTGCAATACCTCCCATGTGCCATCTTCTGTGCCATTTCCTCCTCAATTGAGCCAGCCAATTCTGCCTTCACAGAGGCTGCACCAAGGCCCCAGGACTTACTGGACCATTATGTACACACTTTGGGTTAAAAGGATCAAGGTCTAAGGTATACTGAAAAATTCTAGAAAATTCAGGCTCATTCTCAAGCATCACTGGAACATTCCTCCATAGTCTATATTTTTAAAGTTTTTTTTTTGTACTGCTAAGGATCAAACCCATGACCTTGCTCATGCCAGCCCAGCATTCTACCAATGAGTTACACCATCAGCCTTTCCATACTCTTTTTCTTTCTTCTTTTTTTTTTTTTTTTTTTTTTTTTAGCAGGATCTCCATCTAGCCCAAGCTGACCTGGAACTCACCCTGTAGCCCCAGGTTGGCCTCAAACTCAAAATCCTCCTACCTCAGCCTCCCAAGTGCTGGGATTAAAGTGTATGTCTCCATGCCTTGCTTCCTTCCTCAATCTTTTTTAAAAAAATATTTTATTTTTATTTATTTACTTGACAGAGAATGAGAGAGTTAGATACAGAAATAGGCAGGTAGAAAGAGAGAGAGAGCATGGGCACACCAGGTCCTCCAGCCCTATAAATAAACTCCAGATGCATGTACCCCTTGTGCATCTGGCTTACATGGGTTCTGGGGAATCAAACGAAGGTCCTTTGGCTTTGCAGGCAAGTGCCTTAACCGCTAAAGCCATCTCTCCAGCCCCTTTCTCAATCTTATACTTATGAATGATCTGCATATCTTTAGGGCTCAGGTCATTTTATAAATATAAGGACCTAACCCTCCTGGGTCTATAGACCAGGAGAAGCTCCTCCCTGCCTCTAGGCTGGTTAGTTGTAGGTCAGGGGACCATCATGTGTCTTTCTTTCCTCCTGATAGCGATCAGACTATGCTGAGCACATTCCCAGAGTGGAGATGCCTTGCTAGTTGCTTCTAGGCATCTTTGCTGATTTCTGCAAACCACCCCCAACACATCTATATTTATGCATGCACAGCTGTTAGCAAAGGGACAGTGGAAATCTATATTATACAGTGGACAGAAGTTTTATAGATTACCAATCCATTTGTAGAAGAGTGTCTGAACTGCTGTAAAAAAATTATAGTTTAATTCATGCGTAGTGGTGCACGCCTTTAATCCCAGCACTCGGGAGGCAGAGGCAGGAGGATCTCTCGGAGTTCAAGGCCACCCTAAGACTACACAGTGAATTTCAGGTCACCCTGTGCTAGAGCGAGACCCTACCTCAGTAGTGGGGTCATTCATCTGCAATGGCAGGAGACTTTGATACGTGAACACATGTGTACATATGTGCAAATAAGTAAAATAAATGAAAAATGTGCCTGGCATGTTGGCGCACACCTTTAATCCCAGCACTAGGGAGGCAGAGGTGGGAGGATCACCATGAGTTCAAGGCCACCCTGAGACTACAGAGTGAATCCCAGGTCAGCCTGAGCTAGAGTGAAACCCTACCTTGGAAAAACCAAACAGAAAAAAAAGTAAAAAATAATTGTTGCAGTCCAGTTCGCATTGCTGGTAGAAATCACCCAACCAAGAGCAGCTTCTGGGAAAAAGAGATTTATTTTGGCTTACAGGCTTAAGGGGAAGCTCCACGATGGCAGGGGGAAATGATGGCATGAGCAGAGGGTGGACATCACCCCCTGGCCAACAGAAGGTGGACCACAGCAACAGGAGGGTGTGCCAAACACTGGCATGGGGAAACTGGCTATAAAGCCCATAAGCCCGCCCCCAACAATACACTCCCTCCAGGAGGCATTAATTCCCAAATATCCATCAGCTGGGAACCTAGCATTCAGAACACTTAAGTTTATGGGGAACACCTGAATCAAACCACCACATTCCGCCCCTGGCCTCCATAAACTGATATCCATACATGATGTAAAATACAATGCATTCAGTCTGACTTTAAAAGTCCCATAGTTTTTATCAATTCCAATGATGTTCATACATCCCCATAGTTCAAGATCTTTTAACTGAGCCATAATACCAAAAAATAACCTCAAAAAACCCATAATGGCACAGATTAATATTCACACTGCAAAAGATGGCATTGGGCATAGCAAAGAAACATTCAACCAATACAAGATTTAAAACAACCAGGGCAAACATCAAACTCTGTAGCTTCAAGTCCAGCAACTCAAACCAGTGACAAATCTTCAAGTCCGATAATTCTAACCAGCAACAAGTCTCTGGCATTCCAATTCCACCCCTCCAGCTAGGCTACTCACAGTCCTGGGAAACTTCATCGGGGCCGGCAGCTCCTCGGCAGCCATCTCATGGTCCCGGCATCTCCACTGGGTCTCCACTGCAAGCCACGGTTCATCCTCATGGCCCCATGGGGTCTCTATGCAGGCAACCAGCAAACCCGCTTCACACTGCCCATGGCCATTTCCAAAACACAACCGTGTAGCAGACTCAATGACCCTCTTTCCAGCATTTCTTATACTCCACAATACCAGGTAGGGTGCCAATTTGTTAATCCAGGGGGGAATAAAGCAGACTTTGAAGAACAGGACACTCCTTGAGCACTCAGGCCCCTTCTAAAGAGTCTACATTCTTCTTGTTGCCCCAGCGCAGGTCAGCTAGCCCAGTCTCAAAGGTTGTAATCTCTCAGTTGCAGCTGAACGGGCAGCAGTTCACCCAAAGATTTTCCTTTCTGTGCCATATCCCTCTGCACACACCAGTTCATTTCTACGCAAAGCAACCCTGCACAACTCTCAGGACATGGGCACAAGAGCAAGCTTCTCACACAAACTGCTAGCCCAGTCCAAGCAAAGCTTTTTCTCACCCTCATAAGCCAAACCTCACAGTCCATAGTTCTTACTGCCTTCGGGTCTTTCAGCTCTGACCAGGATAGACCATCAAGCTGTACTTACAGCACTGCAAAGCATCTATTAGGCCAACGTTTCAACTCCTTCCACGTTCCTCTTGAAAATCAGCTCCAAAAGGCCAAAGCCACACAGTTGGTTGTCTAGCAGCAACCCCACTCCTCGGTACCACTTTACTGTTGCAGTCCGGTTCGCATTGCTGGTAGAAATCACCCAACCAAGAGCAGCTTCTGGGAAAAAGAGATTTATTTTGGCTTACAGGCTTAAGGGGAGGCTCCACGATGGCAGGGGAAAACGATGGCATGAGCAGAGGGTGGACATCACCCCCTGGCCAACAGAAGGTGGACCACAGCAACAGGAGGGTGTGCCAAACACTGGCATGGGGAAATTGGCTATAAAGCCCATAAGACCACCCCCAACAATACACTCCCTCCAGGAGGCATTAATTCCCAAATATCCAATAGCTGGGAACCTAGCATTCAGAACACTTAAGTTTATAGGGGACACCTGAATCAAACCACCACAATAATATTCACAGAACTGGAGAGATTTCCCAGTGGTTAAAGACCCTTGCTTGCACAGCCTGATGGCCTGGGTTCTATTGCCCAGTACCCATGTAAAGCCAGATGCACATGCATCTGGAATTTGTTGGCAGTGGCTGGAGGCCCTGGTGTGTCCATGCATGTGCTCTCTCTGTCTTTCATTCTTTCTCTCTCTCTTTCTATGTCTCTCTTTTAAATAAATAAATAAAATATTTTAAGAAAAGAATATTCACTTAGGCTGTGCATAGTGGTACAAGCCTGTAATCCCAACTATTCTGGATGCTGAGACAGGAGGATCACAAGTTCAAGGCCTGCCAGAGCTACAGAGTGAATTCAAGGCCAACCTAGGTAACTTAACAGGACCCTGTCTCAAAAGGAATAGTAAAGAAAAAGCTGGGAATGGAGCCCAGAAGAACACTTATGTAGCACATGTGAGGCTGCAAATTCAGTCCCCAGCACTGTGTTTTTAAACAGTGTGTGTGCATGTGTGTATATGTATATGTGTGTTGTGTTATGTTGTATACAGACAGTAAATAAAAGAGAGGTAGAGCTGGAGAGATGATTCAGCAGTTAAGGTGCTTGGTTGCAAAGCCTAACAATCCAGGGTTCTTTCTCCCAATACCCACATAAAGCCAGATACACAAAGTGGCACATGCATCTGGAGTTCATTTACAGTGGTCAGAGGCTCTTGCATACCCATTCTCTCTCTCTCTCTCTCTCTCTCTCTCTCTCTCTCTCTCTGTGTGTGTGTGTGTGTGTGTGTGTGTGTGTGTGTGTGTGTCTGTCTCTGTCTGCTTGCAAATAAATAAATTATTGGGCTGGAGAGATGGCTTAGCGGTTAAGCGCTTGCCTGTGAAGCCTAAGGACCCCGGTTCGAGGCTCAGTTCCCCAGGTCCCACGTTAGCCAGATGCACAAGGGGGCACACGCGTCTGGAGTTCGTTTGCAGAGGCTGGAAGCCCTGACGCGCCCATTCTCTCTCTCTCCCTCTATCTGTCTTTCTCTCTGTGTCTGTCACTCTCTAATAAATAAATAAATAAATAAATAAATAAATAAATAAATAATTTTTAAAAATAAATAAATAAATTATTAAATACTTTAAAAAGAGGATTAAGGGCCATCCACTTGTTCTTTATCATGATGTGATAAATTTACAGTGTTCACCTAATCCGTGTAGATGTAAAAGCCATCTGACTTTCTGGGCAGCTGTGGTCTATGAGGAGCAGGAGAAATAGTCTGGGAGGATGCCTCACCTTACAGAAATCTCCAGAATCACTTACCTCCTGTTGATCCCCAGCAGAGAGGAGGATGCCAGCACTCTACACAGACTATGGAAGGCCTGGCCAGGTGAGGACAGGGCAGGATGGAGCCTCTTGGCCATTCCAGCAGGGCACTCAGCCCTGAGCAGAGCACAACAGCAATGAACCAGGCTGGGGTGTGAGATCTCTCTGGAGCCTTCTAGCAGTTTGTTAATATCCATAATTGTGGGTGTGGACTGACAACATGGGAAACTGCAGCAGGAAACCAGCCTACGGTACACCTCTCTCCGGCATAGCTGTCTAAAAGCCCACCTCTGGGACGTCAAACGGCTTACGCTTGTGGAGAACTCTGGTGGGCTGGCTGGGGTGGAGAAGATGGTATTTCCCAGTGGTAAACTCAGATAAGCATGGAGCAGCCCCTCTGACTTCCTAAGAGGAAGGAGGTGCTAACCCCTGGAGTGCCCTCAGTTCTCCTACCCTCACTCTGCTCCCCACCTCCAACCTTGCCTCCCTTAGCTCTCCTCTTTCCCCTGAATCAATATGGAAGAAATATTTTAAATGCAGGTCTAAAGGTATGGGATTCAAGCCATTTTCCTACCAAGAGCTTTACACTCAGTGCTATAGTAATTAAAAACAAAAGCAAAGGTTTACATTCAGAGAAACCTGAATGGACTCAACTCCCTACCACCACTTTAGCAAATCAGGTGCTCCATGCCTCTGTTTCCACATTTGAAGCCAAGGCAGGAAAGATTCATCTCCCACCAGTACTGTGAGGAATAACTGTAACAGGCCTGGAAAGGATCTAGTTTCATGCACCATTTCTTCCAGAACTTTCTAGGGTTGCATAAGCAATACCTGGAGTGTGTCCAGGCCTCACCTCATAGATTCTTCCTCCCAGCAACTCTCCCACCTCATGAGGTTGTTCTGCTGGTAAAACCTTCAGGAATGCTTGTGATTCTGGAATCCCACACACAGCAAGCCAGTTGGGCAAGTCTGGAAAGTCTGGTGACTGCCAATTTCCAACTTGCCTATTGCAATGGGAAAATTATTTCTTCACTTTATTAGAAAGTCTTAAAATGAGTATTCCCCCAAGAGAAAGCAGGCGGCCCATGTATTGATGTACCTCCAGAGTTATACAGAAAAAAAATATTTACTATTAGACGTCTCTGAAAAGTACACTTCTTAATATTTTAATTAAATGTAATTTATCCCATTTTGCTTTTCTTAAATTAGCATATATTAGTCATACAAAAGAATGGGCTTCATTAGGATTTTTAAAATGTTTTGGTTATTTTTATTTATTTATTTGAGAGCGACAGACAGAGAGAGAAAGAGGCAGAGGGAGAGAAAATTGGTGTGCCAGGGCCTCCAGCCACTGCAAACTCCAGATGCATGTGGCCCCTTGTGCATGTGGCTAATGTGGGTCCTGGAGAATCGAGCCTCAAACCAGGGTCCTTAGGCTTCACAGGCAAGTGCTTAACCGCTAAGCCATCTCTCCAGCCCTTCATTAGGATTTTTAAAAATAAATTTGTTGAGCTGGAGAGATGGCTTAACAATTAAGGCACTTGCCTACAAAGGACCCAGGTTCCATTCCCCAGTACCCACATAAAGCCAGATACACAAGGTGATACATGCATCTGGAGCTCATTTTCAGTGGCTAAAGATCCTGGTATGTCCATTCTGTCTGTCTGTCGCTCGCGCGTGCACGCTCTTTCTTCCTCTGTCTCAAGTAAATAAATAATATGAAAAAAAAATTAAGTGAGGGGAAAGAGGCTGGGAAGATATCACCAAGTTAAAAGCACCTGTTTACAAAGCCTTCCAGTCTGGATTTCAACTCCACAGTACCCACAAAAAGCCAGATACACAATGCAGAACAGGCATCTGGAGTTCATTTGCAGAGTCAAGAGGCCCTGACACATGGATACACTCCCTATCTATCTATCTATCTATCTATCTATCTATCTATCTATGTCTGCTTATAAAAAAAATAAGGGGGCTGGAGAAATGGCTTAGCAGTTAAGCACTTGCCTGTGGAGCCTAAGGACCCCAGTTCAAGGCTTGATTCCCCAGTACCCACGTAAGCCAGATGAACAAGATGGCACATGCATCTGGAGTTCATTGCAGTGGCTGGAGGCCCTGGCACATCCATTCTCTTTCTCTCTCTCTCTCTCTCTACCTCTTTCTCTCTCTGTCTGTCACTCTCAAATAAATAAATAAAAGTATTTTTTTAAAAATAGGGATTTTTTTTTAATGTGGGGAGAAATCCCTGAAACCCATATTTTAGGACAGGATTCCTGTCAGGTGGATGACTGAGGCAAAGAGCAAGGAGGAAATTCATTTGTGAGATCTCATTGGCCCATTTGTCCATTATGATCACTTGGGTTTGTCAGCACCAATAGGTGAATAATAATGACTATTGCTATGTTTAATTTAACTACTGTTCTGGTACTATTTCATCCCATTTCCCAACTCTCACTCCCACCCACACTGGACAGGAACTGAGAGAAAGTACCGCATAATCTAATCTTCTCCATTTCTCCTTTTTCTTGCTGAGATCTTCATTATAGAATAAAACACGTTACAAATTGGTCATACCATTGGATTATACTTTCGCTCGCTCTCTCTCTCTCTCTCTCTTTTTTTTTTTTTTTTTTTTTGTTTTGTTTTTCAAGGTAGGGTCTCACTGTTGCCCAGGCTGACTTGAAATTCGCTATGTAGTCTCAGGGTGGCCTTGAACTCATGGCAATCCTCCTACCTCTGCCTCCCAAGTGCTGGGGGTAAAGGTGTGCGCCACCAGGCCCAGCTTTTTTTTTCTTTTTATTAATTAAAAACGTTGTATGGACAAATCATGTGCTGGTCCCATTCCCCTCATAATATCTCACTGTATCTCCTCCTTCCCACCCCCACTGCACTGAAGGCCTCCTCAGTGGGGTTAACATTAATCACTGTTGGGTCATGAGTGTACCAGTCATCTCTGTGAAGGGAATGGAAAAGAGCCTGTGGCTGTTAACATTCTTTCTACCCCCTCTTCTACGATGTTCCCCAAGTCTTGGAAAATATGCTATAAATCTCCTTTAATGTTGAGCTCTCAGCAGCCTCTGATTTTCTGCTTTGATGAGTTTTGAGTCTCCTCAGTCTCTACTACCATGTCCCTGGAGGAGGTTAGCAGTGAGAGCAGCATTCACGCTGGGCATGTTAGCTCACACCTTTAATCCCAGCACTGGGGTGGCAGAGATAGGAGGGTCTCTGTGAGTTCGAGGCCACCCTGGGACTACATAGTGAATTCCAGGTCAGCCTGTACTAGAGCAATACCCTACCTCAAAAGACAAAAAAAGAAAGAAAGAAAGAAAGAAAGAGAAAAAGGAAGGAGGAGAGCAGGGTAGTACTCACAACTTTAATCTGACACTTCCTCTGTAATGTTTCCTGGGCCCTGGCATGTGTAATAGAGATGATTCGTCCTGTGCCAGGCAGTTGGCTCTCTTTTCTTGTCATACTGATGGGTCTTGGGTATCCCTGGTATTTGCCTCCATCTGAAAAAAGCAGATTCTCGAGCCAAGAGTGAGAGCTGCATGAATCAAAGGGGATAAACACATTTAGAAGACTTTTGGGTGGGCATGACATCTCTGTTTGCCAAAGAACAATGTAAGCTTCCCTCCAGGGTCTGTGATCTTCCAAGCTATGGACTTCTGACTTAGTTCTCAGTACCAGGCATGTATTTCCTCCTACTGAGTGAGCTCATATCCAATTAGAGAGCAGTTGATTACCCCCATAGCCTATCTGCCACTATGGCAAGGGTGTGTAAACTCGCCTGGCTGGTTGATTTTGCAGTTTGTGGAATCCACTGTTTGTTCATACTGTTGGTGACCATTATCCCCCAGAACTTTCCAAAATGATGAGACCTAGCCAGCAGGGAGCTGCCTTCCATCAGTTCCAACATGATCTTTCAATGTCCTGTGACCATAGCCTGTGATGTCATCAACAATGGGGGTCTCACCATTTAATTCTGGTGGGTAACCAAGTGCTTTAACAATGGCACTGGGAATTTATCAGCAACAGCCAATGGTTTTAGGGTAAGGCTTTCTCCCACCCTGCCCAAATTATCTTGCTCACTCTTGCTTTTTGATTTTTCTTTTTCTTTTTCTTTTTAGTTTGCGAGGTAGGGCTTTACTCTAGCCCAGACTGACCTAGAACTCACTATGTAGTCTCAGGATGGCCTCAAACTCATGGTGATTCTCCTACCTCTGCCTCCCAAGTGCGCCACCACACCACACTGGGCATTAATTTTTTTTTTTTTTTTTTTTTTTGAGGTAGGGTCTCACTCTAGCCCAGGTTGACCTGGAATTCATTATATAGTGTCAAGGTGGCCTTGAAATTACAGCAATCCCTCTATCTCTGTGTTCTGAGTGCCGGGATTAAAGGTATGCATCATCATGCCCAGCTCACTCTTTTTTTTTTTTTTTTTTTTTTGGTTTTTCGAGGTAGGGTCTTACTCTAGTCCAGTCTCAGGGTGGCCTTGAACTCACAACAATCCTCTTACCTCTGCCTCCCGAGTGCTAGGATTAAAGGCGTGCGCCACCACGCCCGGCTTCACTCTCTTTTTAAGAGAGTTATTACATCTTAGGCTGGAGAGATGGCTCAGCAGGAAAGCCACTTGTCTGAAAGTCTAATGATCCAAGTTTGATTCCCCAGTACCTACATAAACCCAGATGAACAAGGTGGCACATGCATCTGGAGTCTTTTGGCAGCAACTGAAGGCCCTGGCGCACCCATTCTCTCTGTCTGTCTCTCTTCTAGCTCTCGCTCTGCTTGAAAATAAATAAGTAAAATTACTTTAAAATAAAAACTTAAAAAGAGAGTTATGAGCCGGGTGTGGTGGCGCACACCTTTATTCCCAGCACTCTGGAGGCAGAGGTAGGAGGATTACCGTGAGTTCGAGGCCACCCTGAGACTATATAGTGAATTCCAGGTCAGCCTGAGCCAGAGTAAGACCCTACCTCAAAGAAAAGAAAGAGAGAGAGAGAGAGTTATATCATTTAATTAACTAACCAAGAGGAAAGTTTCTATGATTCTGATATATGCCATCATTAGTTTTGTGTCTCTCCCCTCCCCGCCCTTACCTCAGTCCCCCGCAACCACCCCAGACCCTTCCACCCACTGTATTCTGTTCCTCCACTTGCCTGGCAAGTAAACTCTCCTTTCAACCCTCCCTGCTTCTCCTCTCTCCAAGCCTCACGCTAGCTCCTTACCACAACTCCCGATGCTCACTACAACTTCCAAACAAATCAAGCTGTTCCTTCCATTTCTCGTTAGCAGGGCTCCCCTGCAGCTCTAGGACACCCTGTTCCTTTCTGCCCTGTCCCTTTCTCTCCCAGTGTGTCATCCGTGTCTCTGACACACCTGGAAGGTAGGTAGAAGCCTGCCAGGTGCTTCCTCCTCCTCCTCCAGAAGGGAGGGTGGATTCACTCCTTGATGTGCGGAAAAAGAAATCGCATTTGTGAAGTACGCGACTTTGATCATAATCAGCAGTGTCGCCAACCACTGCCAAACTGGCTGTTTTCCCCATATGCTGTCCCTGAACTCACAGGCTACCCTTGGGTCCTCCAGCTGTGCTCCTTTAAGTCCTTGAATTATTGGCAAGCTGAGCAGGAGATAACCATCTGTCTTATGCTGGGTTGCTGGGAAACACTGTCTGAGGTGGAGATTTGTGGGTTTCCTGGGTTGGGGATCTCGGGACCACACCTGCAGCGTATGAGAGCAGCAGGACTGGGTCGGACAGGTAAGATCCTCAAGAGGATAAGGGTGGCCGCCCTGGTGCTCCCAGGAGCTCTGCAGCCAGCGTGGCCTCACACACGAGTCTGAGCGTAAGACTAAGGATCAGGCCTTACCAACCAGCCACTGGTTGGGCACAGCGGGCAGGGGTGGGGAACGGGTGAGGGCTGAGACCTTGGGCCTGAGTTAACCGAGACTCAGCAGTGAGTCCTGTGCTGCCAACGCTCTGTGTGCCTCAGACCTGAAGGGACGCCCGATGGCTCCCATCGATCACACTCATGTACTACCTGCAGGACGTTGTCATTCAAGAATGTTCATGATTTTATTTCTACAGTAAATCAGCATTATAGGTAATGTGTTTATTTGCTTAAAACTACTGCATCCAAAAATATTTAGCATACACAGACAGCCCCAACTTTGGATGATTCCACTCTTTTTTTTTTTTTTTTTTTTTTTTTTTAGGTTTTTCGAGGTAGGGTCTCACTCTAGCCCAGACTGACTGGAATTCACTATGGAGTCTCAGGGTGGCCTGGAACTTGAGGTAATTCTCCTACCTCTGCCTCCTGAATGGTGGGATTAAAGGCGTGCACTACCATACCCAGCTCCACTTATTTGTTTATTTATTTGTTTATCTATCATTTTTACATTAGAATGCTGTGAAAGTGAGCCACTCGTGTTACCCCATGTCTTTAATCGCAGCACTGAGGAGGCTGAGATAGGAGTTTCAAGCCAACCTAGACTATAGAGAAAGTTCCAGGTCACCCTAGACAAGAGTAAGACCCTGTTTCAAAAAAAAAAAAACAACATTTTTTTAAAAAAATTTTGATCTTTTCCTGGCTAACAGTATGTACATAGTGCTTTCTTAAGATGCAGGGCAGCAAGTCACAGGTCTGAGCCACATGGCCCCAAGGTCCAGTACACTGATGCCAAGCTATGGTATTTGACAGGTAAGACATATTAAATGCATTTTTGGTTGATGATATTTTCCATTTACAATGGGCTTATTAGAATGTAACTTTGCATTTCAAGGAGTGTCTGTATTCATAAAGAATGGCCCTGGAGAAATCATATTAGCAGAATCCAAGCCAGAAAACTCCAGTATTAGTGTCCTCACTTAAATCATAAACTGGTGAAAATGGATTGAAAATATCTTAAGATGACATTTCTCCCCAAATAGTTCTATAAAGTCTATGGGAATTTACCAAATTCCAACAGTCTTTGTGTTATAGAAATTGAGAAGCTGATCCAGGACCAAGAATATAGTTCAAGTGGGTTGAGCCCCAGCACCACATAAACTTAGGGTGTGGCGAAATTCAGCAGCAATCCAAGAACTGGGGAGATGGAGACAGAAGTATGAAGAAGTTCAAAGTCATCCTTGGCTACACAGAAGTTCAAGACCAGCCTGAGATACATGAGACCCTGTCTCTAAACAAATAAAAAGCTAGAAAGAAGAACCAGCCTAGATGCCCTTCAACTGATGAGTGGATAATGAAGATGTGGTACATTTACATAGTGGAGTTTTATTCAGCTATAAAGAGAAATGAAATTTGCAAGGAAATGGGTGGATCTAGAAAGGACTATACCAAGTAAGGTAACCCAGACCAAGAAAGTCAAATGTCTCAGGTTTTCTCTCATATGTGGATCCTAGCTTCAAATGTTTAGATTTGTATGTGAGTCATAATAAAAGACAGTAGTAGAGGCCAAAACTCTAGGAGAAGGGAAGGCTTAAGGGGAGGATGTTGTAGGTATAGAGTGCAGAATAGTGGGAGTGGAATGGTCTAATTGGGATCAGGGGAAAGGGTAGAGGGAGGAGGGTTAATCAAAACTTAATCTTATAAATAAACTATATGGAAACTTACCTCATTGCCAGCCAATAATATATATGTTTAAAGAGAGAGAGAGAGTTTGGGTAGAAGAATTCTGTGGAGGTGGATAATGATGTTCCCAGAAGCCATAGATTGTTATTAGAAAAATTTCAGGGGTGGGTGGAATACCTTCTAGTGAGTTGTTGGCCAGGGAGGCCCCTAGTGCCTCCAGGGCATCCCAGACCAAAGCCAAAGCTCTTGGTGAACCAGATTATTAAGACCCTCTTGCTGAAGATTTCACATGCCTTGTCTGAAGGTCGCTGAGAAATCAAGCTGGAACTGAGCTGGAAGCCTCCTTCCTCCTTGTTGACTAGCTGTCAGAATGCTAAAAAGAGCTAAGTAGCACACTGTCTTTTAGGAGAAAGAAGTCACTAGCAGTGATAACAGCAGTGTACCCTACAAGCGTTCTGGCTGGCCAGCCAGGCCAAATGTACCAAATGCTGCATTAATGGCATGTTTGTGATGGGTGAAACCAACTGCTGTCTGGATTAGAGGCTGGTTCCATGGGAGGGCGTATATGTCTGATTCTGAAAACCTAGTCAAAACCCTATAGTTGGGGAGATCATAAGCACTAGAGAAGTACCAGCTATGGTTGTCTGGCTAAATGGATATATTATGCCCACAAAACTGCCCTCTAAACACCTATGCCCATAATGAATGCTGCTCTCACTTTTAGTTAGAGACACTAACCACCTAATGTGAGGCAAGGTTTCTGTCCTGCTGGATTCTTATACTGCTGCTCTTTATTGCACTGACTGTGAGATTCTGAGAAATTCTGTCAGATGGCGGTAACTGCTATGGTGACCCCATAGCGGCCAAAGCGCTGAGAAGAAGTGAGGGTGGAGTGCGCATCAATAAGTGAGATAGCTCTATCACACCCTCCAAGGCTCAGGGCCTTGTGAAGAGGTGGCAGAAAGAATGTAAGAGCCAGGGCTGGAGAGATGGCTTAGTGGTTAAGCGCTTGCCTGTGAAGCCTAAGGACCCCGGTTCGAGGCTCGGTTCCCCAGGTCCCACGTTAGCCAGATGCACAAGGGGGCGCACGCGTCTGGGGTTCGTTTGCAGAGGCTGGAAGCCCTGGCGCGCCCATTCTCTCTCTCTCCCTCTATCTGTCTTTCTCTCTGTGTCTGTTGCTCTCAAATAAATAAATAAAAAATGAACAAAAAAATATTTAAAAAAAAAAGAATGTAAGAGCCAAAGGAAGGGTAGGACTGCATATAATGTTATCTTCCAGACACAAAATGACCATGATATCCATGGCCTCACAGTGGCTGACACTACCTACACAAGACCTTCATAATAGGAAGAAAAAAATGATGACATCACAATAGAAGAGAGACTAACTGGAAAGAAGGGATTCAATAAAGGGTGGACTTGGAGGGGGAATAGGAAGGTGGTAGGAGAGAATTATCATGGCTTATGTCTATACTTATGGAAGTTATCAATAAACAATTTAAAATAAAATAATTAATTTTATTTGTAATAATAAATGAAATCGACAAATAATTTTAAATTTTATATAAAAATGTATAGGACTTAGAATAGCTAAAATGACTTCTGAAAATAAGCAAGAGTTGAAGGACTTCAGTACCAGCTTTCACAGCTTATTACAAAGGTATAGTCATCAAGACAGTGTGTTATCAGCCTCAAAATAGACAAATAACAAAACCTAGTCCAGAAATAAACCCAACATATCAGAACGACTGACCTGTGGGAGGAGGGAAAGTGCTGCTATTGAACCCAGGCCTCATATGTGCGAGTTCATCACACTACCAACTGAGGCATACCTCCAACCCAGCAACTGATATTTACATATTTTTAAATTCATTTGCAAGCAGAGAGAGAAAGAGTGAGAGAGAATGAGAGAGAGAGAGAGACAGAGAGAAAGGGAATGGGCACACAAGGGTCTCTAGACACTGCAAATAAACTCCAGATACATGTGCCACTTTGTGCATCTGGCTTTACTTGGGTCCTGGGGAATTGAACCCAGGTCATTGGGCTTTGGAGGCAAGTGCCTTAACTGCTAAGCCATCTCTCCATCCCCCATTTTTTTGTTTGTTTGTTTGTTTGTTTTAGTATATTTCTGTTTTAAAATTTTTATTAGCACTTTTCATGATTATAAAACAATATCCCATGTTAATTCCCTCCCCCCCCACACACACACTTTCCCCTTTGAAATTCCATTCTCCATCATATCACCTCTCCATCACAATCATTGTTCCATGCCCCGTTTTTTAAAATTAATGTTTGGTGTGTGTGTATGTGTGTGTGTGTGTGTGTGTTCATGTGCATGCATGCCTCTGCACACATATGGAGATCAAAGGACAATATCGGGGTCTGTCATGTTTCCACCTCATTTGAGGCAAGGGTTCTCGGGACTCTTGTTCTGCTCTTCTTTGCTGCACTTACTATGAACTTCTGGGAAATTCTGACTCCACATCCCATCTTGCTAGCAGTGACAGCCTTGCTGGCTTCTGGCCTGAGCCCTAGGAAGGATCAAGCTCAGGTTCTCTGGCTTGGGCTAGGACCGCTCTGTCCCCTGAGCCATCTCGCCAGCCTGCAACCGGTTTTGACCAAAGAGCATTGGCAACTTTGTAAATATTGAGTTAAATGTAAAGCACGAATCTATAAAATGTCTAGAAGAAACTATAAAGAGGAATCTTTGTGAACTGGGGTCAGATAAAGATTTCTTACAGATAAAACCAACATCTGATTTTTCTTTCTTTCTTTCTTTCTTTCTTTCTTTTTTTTTTTTTTTTTTTTGGTTTTTCGAGGCAGGGTCTCACTCTGGTCCAGGCTGACCTGGAATTAACTCTGTCATCTCAGGGTGGCCTTGAACTCATTGCGATCCTCCTACCTCTGCCTCCCAAGTGCTGGGATTAAAGGCATGATTTTTTTTTTTAAATGATAAAATGTATCTTATCACAAGTCACAATTTCTGGCACTGGTGGTGAGACTCCATGGTAGAGTGATTGACTAGCTATGCAATGGGTTCAATCTCCAGTACCGCCAGAAACAAAACCAAAATTTACAGTTTCTGCTTTTTGCAAGATGTTGTTATGAGAATGATAAGACGAAGAAGAGACTGATAGAAAATACTTGTAAATTCTGTACCTGATAAAACAATATATAATGCCAGAAGCAGAACAGAGTTTGCAGGGAGAAGGAAGCAGGGAGGACTTTCAGAGGCAAAATAATGTTCACGACGCAGATTGTGATGACCTTGAGGTTTCATGATGACTTCACACAGCAAATGTCAACTTACATGATTTGCAAGTTGGCAGTTTAAGGGAAAGAGCTAAACGTGGTGGCTCATGCCAGTAATCCCTGCCCTTGGGAGTCTGAAGCGAGAGGACTGCCACAAGTTCAAAGCTGTCCTTGGCTATTGTATGACACTGTCTCAAAACAAAGAGGGGCTAAAGAAATGGCTTACCAGTTAAGTTGCTTGCTTGCAAAGCCAAAGGACCTAGGTTCAATTCCCCAAGAGCCACGTAAGCCAGAGGAACAAAATGGTGCATATGTCTGGAATTCATCTGCAGCAGATGGAGGCCTTGGTGTGCCCATTCTCTCACTCATAATAAATAAATAAAATATTTTTTAAAAGAACAAAAAAGGAAAAGGAGGAGGAAGAGACCAATAAGAAGAACAAACAGAAGACATCAAGAAGCCTGCCCCGAATGAGACAGCAGCAATGAAGATGCCAGGGAAATGAACTGTTTCAGGGCTATAAAGTCACAGTTATTAGGATTTCTTTTTAGCCAGCCAATAAAGAAGCCTGTCTGGGGAGTCTGGAGTGTCCTGATCAGAGTGATGAAAGATGAGTCTGTACTTTATTAGTGCACAGGAAAATAGTAAGATTGATACCTCTTGCAAAAAGAAGAAAAATGGGGACTGGAGAGGTGGCTCAGCCATTAAAGGCACTTGCTTGCAAAGCATGTCTGCCTGGGCTTTGCAGTATTGACATCAAGCCAGATGTACAAAGTGGCACACGCATCTGGAGCTCACTTGTAGCAGCAGGCAGGCCAAATGCCCACCCCCATACTCTCAGTCTCTCTCTGATAGATAGCTAGATAGACAGATGACAGATAGATAGATAGATAGATAGATGATAGATAGATAATAAAAAATAAAATGAATCCAGGTGTAGTGGCTCAATTGAACCTGAGCTGCACAGTGAGACTGTCTCAAAAGAAAAGATCTCAATAAACATAATGTAACACAATCCGTTACCGTCTTAGCTTTTCCATCCGGGGAGTAGTGTGCGCCTCTGCTCCTGCTGCTGCTATCCCAGACCTGACTACAGACTCATCCTTCCATCAGGTCTTGTGCACTGAAGACACACGTGCAGGTATGATACAAGAAAAGTGGAGGCCAAACTGTACTGATAATCACAGAGGGTTAGGAAAACAAGTGCTTGAGTCCTGGCTCATATTTGTTTACACTTCTTTTTTTAAAAAAAAATATTTTTAGGGCTGGACAGATGGCTTAGCAGTTAAAGCATTTCTGCAAAGCCTAATGACCCAGATTCAATTCCCCAGTACCCACTTAGAGCCAGATGCACAAAGTGGCTCATTCAGAGGTTGGAGGCGCTGGCATGCTTATTCTTTCTATCTTCTATCTCTCTCTCTCTCTCCTTGCAAACATATATACATATATTTATAATCTAATTTGTGAGGAGTGAGTGAGAGAGAGTATGGAATGCCCAGGGTCTCTTGCTATTGCACATGGACTCCAGATGCATGCCTTCACATGGGTACTGGGGAATCGAACCCAGGCTAGTGGATTTGATGAGCAAGTGCCTTTAACCACTGAGCTGGCTCTCCAGCCCTGTTCTTACTCCTTTTGTTTGCTTGTTCATCTTGCTTTAGACATCATTCCCAATTTACAGATAGCCTACATTTAGAAAAGACAACTTGGACACTTCTCTCCACCTCTCCATGGAGACTGCTGTTGCCACGGAAACCACAGGGGAAGAAAGGGAAGAGACAAGCACTGGTCTTACTGAAAGGATCGATCAGTTCCAGAGTGTAGGAATCAAAGCAACTGTGGAAGTCAAGGAGATTCAGGAGACTTGACTGCAGGAAAGATGGCCGGCACACCAGGCGGCCGCCCTGCTCCAGCGTGTCTCTGCCCTGACCAGAAACCGCTTTCCATGTGCTCCCTTGCCTCACTGCAAGCCAAAGATTATTTTGGATCACTCAAGCTTCTTTAAACAGCAAATGTAATTCTGGACCAGTTATAAGTCAACAAACCATATGAGCATGACTTTATTCAGTTAAATGTTTCCAACAAGGCCTGGAAAATGGCTCAGCAATTAAGAACTTGCTACATAGGCATGGGGCCTCTCTGGCCAGAGACTGTCAAGTTCCACTCCCCAGAATCTAACTAACTAAAAAAGAGAGAAAGACACATCTGTAACCCCAGTCCTCTTGATGACAGATAGCAGTTCGGGTTGGGGGAGAGCGCTGAGGAGGCACAAGAGGAGGACTCTGGCCTACACCAGTACATTCATGCAGTGTGCATGAATGCAGTGCACATCTGCACACACATGCATGTACCACATGTCACACAAACCGCACACAGCACATCACACACACTGTACACACACACACCCACACCCTTCTAGCAAATTTCCTTGTGGAAATCAACTCCAGTGAATAAAAACGAACTTGGGCTAATCACTTTGGAGAGCGGAATGCTTGAGGGGTATTGCAGGAAAGGGTTCAGAAGAACTTTTGAGGGGCCAAGAAAAGAGACAACAGAAGAACAAAGTAACCAGAAATAGATGTGGTCAGCAGCAGAGAAACCACTATGCCAAGGCCGGCTGTCTATATACTGTATGGAATTCTGTTGGTCATTCACTATTCCTGTTACTAGATCTAGAAACCAGAGGAAGAGGCATAAGAAAGTAATGTCAGCATTTAACAAGCATAAACCACTCAATTGAATCTTTTAACTAGAGTAGGCCTTGAAATCTTACTTCTTTTCTTTTCCTACTCCTTTTTCACAACCTAATTAATTTCTTAGCTACAGAATTGTAGTGAGTTCTATTCCTGCGATATTTCAGTTATACCATATATGGATAGACTTCTGTGGTCTAACACAATGCTGTCCAAAGGGCTAAAGATATGGCTTAGCACTTAAAGCACTTGCCTGCAAAGCCTAAGGGCCAGGGTTCCATTTCCCAGTACTAGAGAGGCCCCCATGTTTATGCAGCAAGTTCTTAATCACTGAGCCATTTTCCAGGCCTTGTTGGAAACATTTAAATATATTTTATTTATTTAGAGAGAGAGAGAGATAAAGAGGCAGAGAGAGCGAGAGAAAGAGAAAGGGAGAATGGACGCTCCAGGGCTTCCAGCCACTGCAAACGAACTCCAGATGCATGCACCTTCTTGTGTATCTGGCTTATGTGGGTCCTGGAGAATTGAAACGGGGTCCTTAGGCTTCACAAGCCAGCGCTTTAACCGCTGAGCCATCTCTCCAGCCCCTTGTTGGAAACATTTAACTGAATAAAGTCATGCTCATATGGTTTGTTGACTTATAACTGGTCCAGAATTACATTTGCTGTTTAAAGAAGCTTGAGTGATCCAAAATAATCTTTGGCTTGCAGTGAGGCAAGGGAGCACATGGAAAGCGGTTTCTGGTCAGGGCAGAGACACGCTGGAGCAGGGCGGCCGCCTGGTGTGCCGGCCATCTTTCCTGCAGTCAAGTCTCCTGAATCTCCTTGACTTCCACAGTTGCTTTGATTCCTACACTCTGGAACTGATCGATCCTTTCAGTAAGACCAGTGCTTGTCTCTTCCCTTTCTTCCCCTGTGGTTTCCGTGGCAACAGCAGTCTCCATGGAGAGGTGGAGAGAAGTGTCCAAGTTGTCTTTTCTAAATGTAGGCTATCTGTAAATTGGGAATGGTGTCTAAAGCAAGATGAACAAGTAAACAAAAGGAGTAAGAACAGGGCTGGAGAGCCAGCTCAGTGGTTAAAGGCACTTGCTCATCAAATCCACTGGCCTGGGTTCGATTCCCCAGTACCCATGTGAAGGCATGCATCTGGAGTCCATGTGCAAGAGACCCTGGGCATGCCATACTCTCTCTCATTCACTCCTCACAAATGAGAATGAATATATATATACATATGTATGTATATATACACATATATATAATTTGCAAGGAGAGAGAGAGGGAGACAGAAGAGAGAGAGAATAAGCATGCCAGCGCCCTCCAGCCACTGAATGCACCACTTTGCTCATCGGGCTCTATGTGGGTACTGGGGAATTGAATCCAGGTCATTAGGCTTTGCAGGCAAATGCTTTAACTGCTAAGCCATCTCTCAGCCCTAAAAATATTTTTTTAGTATTTTATTTACTTTTTTATTTGAGAGAGAGGCAGGGAGAAAGAGAGCACTAGGGCCTCCAGCCACTGCAAATGAACTCCAGACACATGCATCCCCTTGTGCATCTGGTTTATGTGGGTCCTGGGGAATTGAACCAGGGTCCTTAGGCTTCGTAGGCAAACGCCTCAACCACTAAGTCATTTCCCCAGCCTCCTAAAAATATTTTTTAAAAAGAAGTAAGTATAAACAAATTTGAGCCAGAACTCAAACACTTGTTTTCCTAACCCTCTGTGATTATCAGTACAGTTTGGCCTCCACTTTTCTTGTATCATACCTGCATGTGTGTCTTCAGTGCACAAGACCTGATGGAAGGACGAATCTGTAGTCAGGTCTGGGATAGCAGCAGCAGGAGCAGAGGCGCACACTACTCCCCAGATGGAGAAGCTAAGACGGTAATGGATTGTGTTACATTATGTTTATTGGGATCTTTTCTTTTGAGACAGTCTCACTGTGCAGCTCAGGTTCAATTGAACCACTACACCAGGATTCATTTTATTATCTATCAATCCATCTGTCTATCTATCATCTATCTGTCATCTGTCTATCTAGTTATCTATCTGAGAGAGACACTAGGAGAGTGGGGGTGGGCATCTGGCCCTCCTGCTGCTACAAGTGAGCTCCAGATGCATGTGCCACTTTGTACATCTGGCTTGATGTCAGTACTGCAAACCCCAGGCAGTCAGGCTTTGCAAGCAAGTGCCTTTAATGGCTGAGCCACCTCTCCAGCCCCCTTTTTCTTCTTTTTGCAGGAGGTATCAGTCTTACTATTTTCCTATGTACTAATAAAGTACAGGCAGGCTGGAGAGATGGCTCAGCGGTTAAGCGCTTGCCTGTGAAGCCTAAGGACCCCAGTTCGAGGCTCGGTTCCCCAGGTCCCACGTTAGCCAGATGCACAAGGGGGCGCACACGTCTGGAGTTCGTTTGCAGAGGCTGGAATCCCTGGCGCACCCATTCTCTCTCTCTCCCTCTATCTGTCTTTCTCTCTGTATCTGTCGCTCTCAAATAAATAAAAAATTAAAAAAAAAATA
The DNA here is from genome assembly GCF_020740685.1 of Jaculus jaculus. Classification (NCBI taxonomy): domain Eukaryota; kingdom Metazoa; phylum Chordata; class Mammalia; order Rodentia; family Dipodidae; genus Jaculus; species Jaculus jaculus. The sequence goes on from NC_059103.1 coordinate 40,561,003, forward strand.
AAGTACAGGCACATCTTTCATCACTCGGATCGGGACGCCCCAAACTCCCCAGACAGTCTTCTTTTTTGGCTGGCTAAAAAGAGATCCTAGTCACTGTGACTTTATAGCCCTGAAACAGTTCATTTCCCTGGCATCTTCATTGCTGCTGTCTCGTTCGAGGCCGTTGATCTCTTCTTTTTTTTTTTTTTAATTATTTATTTATTTATTTGAGAGCGACAGACACAGAGAGAAAGACAGATAGAGGGAGAGAGAGAGAATGGGCGCGCCAGGGCTTCCAGCCTCTGCAAATGAACTCCAGACGCGTGCGCCCCCTTGTGCATCTGGCTAACGTGGGACCTGGGGAACCGAGCCTCGAACTGGGGTCCTTAGGCTTCACAGGCAAGCGCTTAGCCGCTAAGCCATCTCTCCAGCCCTCTTCTTTTGCTCTTCTTGTTGGTCTCCTCTGGAGCTCATTCGCAGCAGCTGCAGGCCCCAGCATGCCCATTCTCTCTGTCTCTCTCCTATCTCTCTGCTTGCAGGTAAATAAATAAATGAATGAAAAAAAATTTAAACTGGCAAAAGTGCAGAGAAGATGTAACAGTGGAGTGTTCAGCAGTGAGACATCTTCTATTATACCCTCCAAGTCTCAGTGACAATTGTGGAAGAGGTGGTGGAAAGAATGTAAGAGCCAAAGGTGAGGGGTGCTTTGCAATGCTGTCTTCCAGACAGAAAATGGCCTTGATTTCCATGACTTCACAGTGGCTGACACTACCTACACAAGATTTGCATTAATAGGAAGAAAAAAAATGTGATGACCTTAGTAATGTTGTCACCCAGACACAAAGTGGCCCTTGATATTCATGGCTCGCAGTGCCTCGATACTACCTACACAAGATCTTTTTTTTAAAAAAAATTTTTATTTATTTATTTGAGAGCAACAGACACAGAGAGAAAGACAGATAGAGGGAGAGAGAGAGAATGGGCGCGCCAGGGCTTCCAGCCTCTGCAAACGAACTCCAGATGCGTGCGCCCCCTTGTGCATCTGGCTAACGTGGGACCTGGGGAACCGAGCCTTGAACCGTGGTCCTTAGGCTTCACAGGCAAGCGCTTAACCGCTAAGCCATCTCTCCAGCCCACAAGATCTTTATAGTAGGAAAGAAAAAAATGATGTCCTCAAAATAGTATACTTGTATCCCTCTTAAAATGGTATCTGGGGCTGGAGAGATGGATCAGCCATTAAGGGACTTGCTTGCAAAGCCTAATGGCCTGAGTTTGAGTGCCCAAGACCCATGTAAAGCCAGATATACAATGTGACATATGCGTTTGGCGTTCGTTTGCAGTGGCAAGAGCCCCCGGTGCACCCATTCTCTCTCCCCCTCTCTATCTCCTGCAAATAACTAAGTAAAAATGGTATCTGCTATATAGTATAACTCGATAATCTTGAGTTTATTTACTAATGCTGCAATTGTTATGAATAGAAATCCTGAATATTGATGCAATCAAATCCATTAATTTTTAATTTTATTGAGCCCGAGCCATCAAGCAAGCAAGTGCGTTCAGCCACTGAGCCATCTTTTTAGGACCTCTTTTTCTTTTTAATTGTGGTAGGCCAGGTTGTTTAGTATAAGGCTTTTATTTTTTTTTTTTTTTTTTTGTTCATTTTTTATTTATTTATTTGAGAGCGGCAGACATAGAGAGAAAGACAGATAGAGGGAGAGAGAGAGAATAGGCGCACCAGGGCTTCTAGCCACTGCAAACAAACTCCAGACGCGTGCGCCCCCTTGTGCATCTGGCTAATGTGGGACCTGGGGAACCGAGCCTTGAACCGGGGTCCTTAGGCTTCACAGGCAAGCACTTAACCGCTAAGCCATCTCTCCAGCCCAGTATAAGGCTTTTAAACAGTAGAAATGATGGCAAGAATCCTTTATCTTCTTACCAGGCCAAAGAAACTAAGCTCCCAACTTCTTCCTCACATTTTGCTACAAAAGTTTTACAAAGTTACACAAGTTCTAATTTTTTATTGTAAAATATTTTTCCTACATGCATTGCGATGCTTATGTGGTATTTGTCTTTTGGCAACTTCATTGGATGAACTGGATAGGTTTTCTAATAGTAAACCATTCTTTCATTTCTGGGATTACCCAAGGCCAAGGCCATGATTCATTACTTTTCATTTGTTGGGTTCATTAGCTGTATTAATTTGCCAAGGATGTCACAACAAAATACCACAGACATTGATCTAAACAGCAAAAATTAATTTCTCACAGCTCTGGAAGGTGTGAGTCCAACATCAAAGTGCCTATAGGATTGGGCTGAGGCCTTTCTCCTTGGTTTACAGTGAGTTATGTGTCTACATTACTAGTATCTCTTGTGTGTATCTAAATGACTGCCTCTTATAAGGATGCCAGCCAGGTTGGATGAAGAACAACTATATGGCCTCATTTAACTTTAATTAGCTCTTTTAAAACCCTGTTTCCAGGACTGAAGAGATGGCTTGGAAGTTTAGACACTTGCCCTTGGAGCTTTAGGACCCAGGTTCAATTCCCCAGTACCCACATAAGCCAGATATACAAGGTGACACATGCATCTGGAGTTTGTTTGCAGTGGCTGGAGGCCCTAGTACACCCATTCCCTCTATCTGCCTCTCTGTGTCTCTCTCTCAAATAAATAAATAAAGAGGGACTTCCGGTTAAGATGGCGGCGTAGGTACCACGCCAAAGCAGCCTAGGGGGGAAAAAGACCAAAAAAACTCAGCAAAATACACACTTTTACTAAAAAGTGAGGTGTATAGGAAATTGAAGCGGCAGTGGAGAAGTAGAAGAGATCCAGAGCAACCAGAGCCTGCACAGGCGGGAAAAGTGGCTCCAGCAGCTCGGCCAACCGCCGTGGCCACGGCGCAGCAGAAAGCTGCCAGATTCGGCTCAAGCCACAGGAAAAGCCAGGTGCGGGATTTTCCCCTCACACTGCGCTCTCCGCAACTCGGGAAACGTGAGGGGAGAGCGGCAGCGAGCAGCGGAGGAGCAGACCGCGAGGTAGAAGCAGACGTGGAGCAGCGAGACAACCAGAGCAGCCGCGGCTCCCTCCCCTCCCCCACCGCCTGAGCCCAGCTCCGGCGAACAGAGCAGCGGCCCGGACCCGGCCACGCCAACTTGGGCTGACAGCGGGACCCAAAAAAAAGTATTAACATCAGCGGCTCCAGCACCAGTAACAGCGGCCCCAGCAGCAGCAGACCCAGGAGTGGCAGCAGCGGCAGATCCCGCAGCAGCAGCTTCAGGGGGAGCAGCGGCAGTGGACACAGCAGCAGCAGCTTCAGCAGCAGTGGTGGCTCCAGCAGTGGCAGCTACAGCAGCAGCAGAGGCAGCAGCAGCGGTGGGTCCAGCAGCAACACCTTCAGCAGCAGTGGCTACAGTCCCAGCAGGGGCAGCTTGAGCAGCAGCAGTTCCAGCAGCAGGGGTGCTGATCTGCAGGGCCACACTTGCCAGGCTCGGTCTGCCCCGCAGGAAAAGCAAGTGCCCAGCTCCAGAAATCAGAACAGCAGCCCGACGACCCAGGCAGCAACTTGACTGAGACCAAAATCATCCAAGGTAACTGGGATTGCACCAGGGAAGGGTCTCACTTGGTCGCAAGCTGACTTGGATCCCTCAACAGACCAGAAATCTTAACCTCTTTGTTGATAGAGGATCTGGTCATTATAATAACTACTCTTGCATACATACTCGGGGCTGTTTTTGATTGAATGTGTACAGTGTTTAGTTAAATTTTAGAATCTACCTGTATTTTATTCCACTCAACCTGCTTGAATACTCCTATAGCAGGGAAACTCAACCCCTAAGAACATCTTTGTAGATACTCTGAGAGTCTTAAGAGCCACACCTAACACCTTAAGGTCCTACTCTGAAAATATATTACATCAAATCAATTGATACAGCTAAGAATACACAGCTAGCTAGAAAATCCAAGCATTAACTTAATCCGAGATGCAAAAATGTATACATTATAACACAAGAAACACTAAAAAGCAAGACGATATAAACCCACCTAAAAGTATTAATGCATCAGAAATGTCCTCCAATGAGAAAGAGTTAGAGGAAATGCCTGAGAAAGAGTTCAAAAGAATGATTATAAATATGTTCAAAGAGGTCAAATAAATAAATAAAAATATTTTTTAACCATCATAATAGGAGGAAAAGGGACTGATTGAGAGGGGAAGGTGACATGATGGAGAAGAGAGCTGTGAAGGGGAAAGTGAGAGGGGAGGAATTACCATGGTTTATTGTCTATAATTATGGAGGTTGTCAATAATAAAAATAAATAAATAAATAAAATATTTTTTTAAAAAACCCTGTTCCAAGTACAGTCACATTCTGAGATTCAGATGGTTAGGGCTTCAACGTACAGGTCTGAGGAAGACATGACTCAGCCCATAACAGTATCTCTTATTTTGAACTTTCACTACATAGTAAGTTCCAGGTCAGCCTGGGCTAAACTGAGACTCTTTCTGGGAAAGAAAAGAAAATGTAGCCAGGCATGGTGGTGCACGCCTTTAATCCCAGCACTTGGGAGGCAGAGGTAGGAGGCTCGTCATGAGTTCAAGCTCACCTTGAGATGACAGTGAATTCCAGGTGAGCCTGGGCTGGAGTGAGATCCTACCTCTAAACCAGCACCCTCCCCACCCAAAAAAAAAAGAAAAGAAAAAAGCAAGGAAAAAAAAAAGAACACACCCCTTTCCTGCCTAATCCAAATCTCAGCTGCAATATGAAGCCCTTGGCGAAGATGGAGAATTGGAGGATGGTTGTTTTCTGTCATCGCTATGACCATTCACAGAGAGCCTTGTTCTCATTTCTACTGTTTTAAGAGATTCTCAACACTGATCAGGGTCCAAGCCCTGTCCCAGAAATACATTTCTAATCATCTGCATCTCAACCATGGTGTCAAACTGCTTACAAAGTTTCCCAGAGGTTAAAAGTGCCCATCTCCCATAGTAAAGATTTTGACAGTAATTACTCAGAAATAAAAGGAGCATTTCTGGACTTGGGCCAACATCCAGTTCGCACAGGCCGGTTGTCATCACAGTCTTGGGTGAGTGATTCTTTTTGGTGTAAGAATTCAACTAGGACACAGTTGTCTTCTGTGAGGAGGGAGTGGAATTGTTTCAGTGCTCAGTGAAGAGTGTGAGAGAAACCCTTGCAGTGTTGCTCATGTGCCAAGAAGGTCGAATGAAAGTAATTTCCATGAACAAAGCTCTGCATCTAAATCATACACCAAGTCCATGACTTCTCCAGCATTATGACCATCGGGCAGCAGTTAGCCATGAATCACCCCAGCTGACATCATCAGTCAAAAGTTGATCAAGGGGGCTGGAGGAATGACTTAGTGGCTAAGGTGCTTGCCTGCAAAGCCAAAGGACCCAGGCTCAACTCCCCAGGACCCAGGTAAGCCAGATGCACAAGGGGGTGCACACATCTGGAGTTCATTTGCAGTGGCTGGAGGCCCTGGAATGCCCATTCTCTCTCTCTCTCTCTCTCTCTCTTTCTCTACCTGCATATTTCTGTATGTCTCTCTGCCTCAAATAAATAAATAAAAATAAAAATTTTTTTTTAAAGTTGGTCAAGGGCTGGAGAGAGGGCATAGTGGTTAAAGTGCTTGCCTGCAAAGCCAAAGACCCAGGTTCCATCTCTCTCCAGATCCCACATAAGCCAGATGCACAAAGGTGATGCAAACACAAGGTTACACATGCATACTAGGTGGCGCAAGTGTCTGGAGTTTGAATTCAGTGGCTGAGGCCCTGGCATACCAATCCTCTTGCTCTCGCTCTTTCTCTAAAAAAAAAAAAAAAAAAAAAAAAAAAGTTCATCAAGCTGGGCGTGGTGATGCACACCATTCATTAATCCCAGACTTGAGAGGCAGAGGTAGGAGGATCACTGTGAGTTCGAAGCCAACCTGAGACTACATAGTGAATTCCAGGTCAGGTTGGACTAACGCAAGGCCCTATCTTGAAAACCCAAAAAGTTTAAAAAAAAAAATTTATTTTTTTAATTGATCAAGCCAGGCATAGTGGTACTTTAATCCCAGCACTTGAGAGGTGAAGGTAGGAGGATAGCTCTGAGTTCGAGGCCAGCCAGAGACTCCATAGTGAATTCCAGGCCAGCCTGGGCTACAGTGAGACCCTACCTCAAAAAAAAAAAAAAAGTTCATCAAAGGCTGGAGAAGTGGCTCATTAGTTAAGGCATTTGCCTGCAAAGACTAACGACCCAGGTTCAGTTCCCCACTACCCATGTAAAGCCAGATGCACAAGGTGGCACATGCATCTGGAATCTGATTACAATAGATAAAGTCCCTGGCATGCTTATTCTCTCTATGCATCTCTCTCTTTCTCTCTCCCTGCAAATAAATAAATAAAATGATGTTTTTTATTTTTTTTGTTCATTTTTATTTATTTATTTGAGAGTGACAGAGAGAGAGAGAGGGAGGCAGATATAGAGAGAGAATGGGCATGCCAGGGCTTCCAGCCAATGCAAACGAACTCCAGACACGTGTGCCCCGTTGTGCATCTGGCTAACGTGGGTCCTGGGGAGTCAAGCCTTGAACCGGGGTCCTTAGGCTTCACAGGCAAGCCCTTAACTGCTAAGCCATCTCTCCAGCCCTAAAATGTTTTTTTAAAGCTGATCAAACAGCTATGAGTATCACAACTGGCACAATACAGCTTTCTCCCACAGTTGTTTCTGAAACAGCTTCTAAGTTTCACATCAAAGATGAGTCATCCAGTCCCTGCTTTCCCCCTAAGATTTGGATCAACATGTCACTGGACCAGATCAGCATCCACTATAAACTCAAGAGCCCCAGTCCGGCAGCACCCACAGCCTGGGCCACAGGAACTCATGCTGTGGGAGACTCTGAAATTTAAAACCCAGTGTGTGTGGACATGATGGTGGCTGGAAGTTCAGACTTTTCCCAGACTCACATGTTGAGCATTTCCTCCAAAAAAAGATGGTTTTCTAATGGGGAGTGGGACCACAGATGAAGGCTGGTCATGGACATGCAGTTTAAAGACAGGCCTGGGCCCATGCACAAGGTTTGGGCTGTGAACTCAAGTCACAGGAATGCTGCATGCAGGGGTGCACCATGGAAAACTATCCTAAGTCAGTGACACATGTCCCCATGCCACCGGGAAATGCTGCTACAAACAAAGCCATTGGAGGTCTTCAGATACCACTCATGTGCCTGTACCAATTCCTTAAGGAAGGGATAGATCCACAGGACAGCTGTTGGGAGCCACAGGAGCATTAGAGGCAGCTTTTACCACTCTAGCCTGTCACTGAAAACCACCACCTACTTGAAATCTGGATTGCACCAAACCAGAAATTGACCTTAATTCTGTCCAACTTCCATGTATGATGGCGCACGCCTTTAATCCCAGAACTCAGGAGGCAGAGGTAGGAGGATCACCATGAGTTCAAGGCCACCCTGAGACTACATAGTAAATTCTGGGTCAGCCTGAACAAGCGTGAGACCTTGCCTTGAAAATTTAAAAAAAAAAAAATTAAATTTAAATTTAAAAAATAGTTATGTTCCATTATAATCATGGGCATGGAACACTGAGAAGAGATGCATTGGATCCACTAGTCCTTTGGTTTCAGTGGAACTAATTCGACACTTGGTATTGCTGGCATGTAGGGCAAATTGCTTGTAATTAAACTGGCTTTATTCATGTTAAAAAGTAAAATAAGCCGGGCGTGGTGGCGCGCGCCTTTAATCCCAGCACTCAGGAGGCAGAGGTAGGAGGATCACCATGAGTTCGAGGCCACCCTGAGACTACAGAGTTAATTCCAGGTCAGCCTGGACCAGAGTGAGACCCTACCTCAAAAAAAAAAAGTAAAATAAGCCAAGCATGGTGGCACATGCCTTTAATCCTAGCACTTGGAAGGCAGAGGAAGGAGGATTACTGTGAGTTTGAGGCCACCCTGAGACTATATAGTAAATTCCAGGTCAGCCTGGGCTATAGAGTGAGACCCAACCTTGAAAAAAAATTAAAATATTTTTAAATAAATAAATAATGTTCTGACATTTAAGACTAGAGGTAAAGTCAAATTTATATAATCTAACTTTACAGTTATAGGTCATTTTAAGATTACTAAATTTTTTTAATTTTTAAAATTTAAAAAGCACAAGGGCTGAAGAGATGGCTCAGCAGTAAAGGCACTTGCCTGCAAAGCTTAACAACCCAGGTTTGATTCTCCAAGACCCACGTAAAGTCAGATGCACAAAGTGGTGCATGCATCTGGAGCTTGTTTGCAGTGGCAGGAGGCCCTGGCACACCCATTCTCTTTCTATCTGCCTCTTTCTCCCTGTCTTTCTCTAATTAGTTAATTAATTTTAAGAATAATAGCAAATAACACAATGAAAAAATGGGCATTTGAATATATACTATATTAGAAAGAATAGATGGGGGTTGAAGAGATGGCTCAGTGGTTAAGTCACTTGTCCACAAAGCCTGATGACATGAGTTTGCTTCCCCAGGCCCATGTACAGCCAGTTGCACAATGTGGTGCAAATGTCTGGAGTTTGTTTGCAATGGCTAGAGGCCCTGGTACATCCACTCTCTCTGTTTCACTGCTCTCTGTCTCTCTGCCTACAAATAAGCAAAGAATGAAAAAAAAATTAAAAGGAATATATGGGTGACAAATGAACCCATTACAAGACACTATGATGATGATTGCAGTTATATTAGTGTTATTATGAGAATGCTTTTACACACCTACTAGGATTTTAAAAGACCAACCATCTCATGCACCCTTTTTTGTTTTGATTTGTCTTTTTTGAGACAGGATCTCACTCTATCCCAGGCTGGCCTTGAACCCAAAGGATCCTTCCACCTCAGCCTTGTGAAAGGCCGGCTTCCCATGCATTCTTGAGGCTAAGGAACAAGGGCATGCGCCGCACTGCCATGTTGTAAAAGGACACCATTGCTTTGAAAAACACCTTAGCAGTTTCTTGAAAAGTTCAACATATATCTACCACATAAGGCAGTTAACTAATAGGTGTTTATCCAAGAGGAAGGCAAGCGTGATCATCAAAGATGGACGCCGCTGCTTAACTCTAAACCGCCCACGTGAGACGCTGGAACGTCCACGAGAAGCGAGTGTGGCACGCCAATATGATGGAACAAAGCAGAACAGGTTACTCATACAAGCACCAACACGGAAGGATTCTGAAATAATTTGGTGGAGTGAAACAAAACTGACCAAAAAAATGCTGCTGCAGGTATAGAAAACTCTAGCATTGGCAAGCTACTCTACAGTGATGGGCTGCGGATCAGTGATTGCCTAGGGACTTGGGTGGGCTGGTCAGGGTGGGACAGGAAGACAAAACCAAGGGCACAAGGAAACTTTGTTATGAGTATGTTCATTATCCTGACTGTGGTGATTCCTATGTCAAAAATGCAATTTATGCCGGGCGTGGTGGCGCACGCCTTCAATCCCAGCACTTGGGAGACAGAGGTAGGAGGATCGCTGTGAGTTCAAGGCTACCCTGAGATTACATAGTGAATTCCAGGTCAGCCTGGACTAGTGTGAGATCCTACCTTGAAAAACAACAACAACAAAATGCAATTTATGGGCTGAAGGGATGGTTTAGTGGTTAATGCATTTGCCTGCAAAGCCAAAGGACCCAGGTTTGATTCCCCAGGACCCGCTTTAGCCAGATGCACTAGGGGCACATGCGTCTGGAGTTGGTTTGCAATGGGCTGGATGCCCTGGCATACCCATTCTCTCTCTCTCTCTCTCCCTCTTTGTCAAATAAATAAATAAATATGATAGTTTAAAAATGCAATTTATGCTAGGCGTGGTGGTGCACACTTTTAATCCCAGCACTTGGGAGGAAGAGGATAGCCAAGAGTTAGAGGCCACCCTGAGACTGCATAGTGAATTCCAGGTCAGCCTGAGGTAAAGTGAGATCCTACTTCAAAAAAAAAAAAAAACCAAAAAAACCAACTTACTACATATTAACTGTATCTCAAAAAAGCTGCTAAACCAAAAAAAAAAAGTTTACTAAAAGTTGATAGATATGAAATATTATTTTTTTTATATTTAGCCAGATGTGATGGCACATGCCTTCAATCCCAGTACTCAGGAGGCAGAGGTAGGAGGATTGCCATAAATTCAAGGTCAGCATCAGATTATATAGTGAATTTCTCCTGGTCCGCCTGGACTAGAGCAAGACACTACCTTGAAAAAAAAAAAAAGAATAAAACTTTTGAAAATGGGGCTGAAGGGCTGAAGAGATGGCTTAATGGTTAGGGCACTTGCCTGCAAAACCAAAAGATCCCAGTTCAATTCCCCAGGACCCATGTAAGCTAGATGCTCAAGGTAGTGCATGTGTCTGTAGTCCATTTGCAGTGGTTGAAAGCCCTGGCACACCCATTCTTTCTTTCATTCTCTCTCATCTGCCCCCCTCAAATAAATAAATAAAATAAAATACTTTTTTAAAAATAGAGCTGGAGTGATGGCTTAGTGGTTAAGGCATTTTTCTGAGAAGCCTAAGGACCCAGGTTCGATTCCCCAGTACCCACATAAGCCAGATACATAAGGTGACGCATGCATCTGGAGTTCATTTACAGTGGCTAGAGCCCCGATGTGTCCATTCTCTCTCCTTCCCTCCCTCCCTCCCTCTCTCTCTCTCTCTGTCTCTCTCAAATAAGTAATTTAGAAAAAAAAATTTTAAGGCCGGGCATGGTGGCACATGCCTTTAACCCCAGCACTCGGGAGGTAGAGGTAGGAAGATTGCCAGTTCAGTGACTGGGCTGTCAGCTGGGCCCATGAAGCCCTAAATAAGAACAGTATCCCAGCCTCTCCAGTGACTGTGTGATTGATTCCTGGCCAGTTGAATGTGGGTACCTCTCAGTCAACCCCTTAGGAGGGACTGTCCTACCCTTTTCTTTTTCATTTTCCCTGGAAAAGGACTTAATGGAGGACACGTTGAGCTGTGGGGATGGATAGACAATCCTATGGTTAACTCAGTAAAACCTCAGTACCTGGACACCTGTTGGCCCTATAGAACAGAACCTCAAGGCCAGGAGGCACATTAATGCAATGGTGAAAATAGCCTCCAATTAGTTTGGGTCAGAGGTATCTGAGCCAGTGCAACCAAACCCATAAACTCACTAATGTCCCTGGTATGCAGCCACACTCCCCACTCTTCAAGCAACCACACGCAGGCCTGCCTGCTGCAATTCAAATAACTTGTCTCACGTTCTCTAGTGAAAATAGTGGTTGCTAACAATGTCAAATAAAAGTGCATCTTACACTTACAGTAATTTTTCACATTCAAGGCTTCAGTAGACATATTTGTTTCTAATTTTAAGAAGTTGCCAGGGGCTGAAGAGATGGTTCAGCACTTAAAGGCACTTGCTCACAAAACCTAATGGCCCAGGTTCAATTCCCAATACATCTGGAGTTCATTTGCTGTAGCAAGAGGCTCATACTCACTTTCTTTCTCTCTCTCTCTGCCTCTTCATCTCTCTCTTAAATAAATAAATAATGCCGGGCATGGTGGCGCACGCCTTTAATCCCAGCACTCAGAAGGCAAAGGTAGGAGAATCACCATGAGTTCGAGGCCACCCTGAGACTACATAGTGAATTCCAGGTCAGCTGAGCTAGAGCGAAACCCTACCTCAAAAAAAAAAAAAGGAAAAAAATAAATAGTATTTTTACAAGAAGTTGCCAGACCATTAAGAATTTTGTATTTTTTTATTATTTTTCTATTAAACTTATTTAAAATCTTAGAATTGGTTAATCTCAAAGTAAAAACTATCCATATATTTGTCTGTATACATTATATACATTTGAGAAATAAATATTGTTCTAAGTACCATTTAAAAAAGAAAGCATTATTATACACAAATAAGGCTTCAAGCCAAATGGATAAATACACAACCCATGGAGGATGGGTCCCCAAAGCTTCCATTACTAAAAACAGAAGTCATCAGGGTGCACAAGCTTCGCTTTGGCTAGAAAGCAACCCCTGAAGCACACAAGACTTGAGAGCATCATTCAAATTGAGACTCTGCCGGCTTTGTCTCTAGGAGTTTGGCGTTAAAGTGAAATAACTTTGGCACAGTACAGATTCAAACAGTGTCCTTCAAAACCATACGTAGAAAGAAACAACTCTCCTCCCACCCCTACCTGATAAGAAGTTCAACCCTCTGGCACTGGTGTTTTCCTGGTTACATATTAATCAAAGGGTTTGTGATTTTATGGATTGCTCTGGGGGAAATCTCTCATGATCGTATCTGGGGTGTATTGGTATCTGGGGTATATTGGTAGGAAAAGGCTGTAGATGTCTTCAGGCAGGCTCAGAGAAGATCTCATGAACTTCGCCTCCAGGAACTAAGCCTCAATTTTGTAAAATAAAAGTAATAATGGCTGCCCTCCTCACCTCACTGTAATTAGTGAATACACATGCAAAATGTCTGAAAAGTATAAAAGGGTGTCTCAGACACCAAGTTTATTCATTGCAATCAAGATCTAGAATCCAAGGCTTTTCTGAGTTCAACATGACAGCAGAATGCGTCTGTCCCAGAGGAAAGAGTGCCGTGTCAAGTCTTAGGGCCGGCCTGTCCGCAGGGGCAGGGAGGAAGGACACACGTAGCCTCTTCCCGCTCGCTAAACAGAAAACATTTGCTCCAAAGCAATCATAGCTAGCAACTGGCCAGCAGTGGGGCCTTACTATGTGTGACCTCCCTCCTGCTATTCTGCTAGTGCCCAAGCATGTCAGTTTTGGAGGAAATGGCAGATGTGAATTAAGACAAAAACATAGGTGGGAACCACTTAATGGCTCAGGGTCCTCAACTCTTTCAGCCTTTAGCCCTCCTCCTTGTCACTGTCTTTCATGACTTGTATACTCTTGGGCCACTAAACTGGAATTCTAGGAACCCCAGTCCCATTGGTTCCAAATGCAGAGGTTTAGTCATGTTCAATTGTCTAACAAACATTTTTGTCCAATCAAAGTAAGGATAATGGGGGAAAAAGGAAGAACGCTGTTAGTGCGTGCTTCAGAAGGGACGTAGGGAGCAGAGCGGAATGGCGAAGACAGAACCAATACCCATCGATGCGTCTCATGGGGACTCCCACAACTCCAACAGTCTACTGTCCCCTCTCTTGGACCAATGAGGGAACAGGCCTGCCACTGGGACATGAGTCAACTCCCAAGGGAAAGACCTGTCACTGTGGCTCAGTGAGGCCAAGCAGCTGCCAGCCCTCCACGAAGAGCCCCTTCAGAGGCCATGTTGCCTGTTGTCGGGCAAAGCCAGGGATCACACAGCGACTGGTGTCCTGCCCAGTATGGGTAAGGGTCCTGGACATTCTGGTGCAAAAGTCTGGACTGGGATCTTGAAGTGTCAACGGAGATTTGGAGTTTGAATCTTCTAGAATGGCATCTGGAGCTGCAGCAATGCGGTCCCTTTCTGCATAAGCCAGTCGTCATAGAAGACAAAGATGAGTCCAGCAAGCAAGCTCCTCCCCGGGCTCCAAGATCAAGGCTGAGAGGAGCCTTCCATCAGGTTGGTCCTCAGCAGTAACTTTCCTCCATGTGCCTGGACAGCAGTGTTGGGGTGCAGGCTGCAGATCATCCTGGTCACCTCAGGCCAGATTCACCATGGGACTAGAAGGAACCAGATGGGTACAATGCTAGTTAGCTAGCTCACCAGCCAATGGGCAAGCCTGCACCAAGATGGACACTGTTATTCTCCAGACCAAGTTTGCTCATACAAGCATGGGCTATTTGACTGGCTTTCAGGTGAGCAATGAAAAGATCCTAAGGGCTTCTTTCTCCTCTCCACAAGCTACGATTTCTCTGTGAAAAACACCTCATGGGACTGTGGGCTGCTAGGTAGACATGGTCACGGGTTTCGCAAAACACAGATAAACAGAGAGCATACACAAGTGAGAGGGAAGATATCCAACCATCCTCTTTGTCTTGTTCTAGAAACATACAAGACTCGAGTGTGGCAGGAAAGGACAAAGTGGAATCAAGACACCTGCAATCAAATCTCAGCTACAGAAACCTCTTTGAACCTCGGTCTTCTTATGGGTGAGAAGGTAAACAGTAACTATGTCAGGAAAGAGAATAGATTATTTTTGCATATAAGGATGCCACAACTTCCCAGGATTCATGTCCGATTGTTGCCTGTGACTTGGAGAGAAAAGGAAGGGGTGACTTATTTCCTAAAAGAAGGAACATGAAACATGTCATAGAGGTCCCCACTCTTAGGCGTTCTGGAGCAGGGAAAAAGAATAAAGTGTTCTGCCCATTATCATAAGCCCCTCTTTAGTGTATCCAAAATACAAGGCAGTTCAGAGGATTACTGAAAGTATTTGGCATGGCCACCCTGAGACTCCATAGTGAATTTCAGGTTAGCCTTACCTCGAAAAACCAAAATAAATAAATAAATAAATAAATAAATAAGGGTATGGGATCACTTTAAAAGGTATAAACTTAAACATAAATAGAATTAAAAGGGCTGGAGAGATGGCCCAACAGTTAAAGGTGCTTCTTGCAAAGCTTGGAGCCTTGGCTTGATTCCCCAGTACCCACATAAAGCCAGATGTACAAAGTAGCAAATTCGTATTAAGTTTGTTTATAGTGGCAGAGGCCCTGGCAAGCCCATTAAAACACATTCATATTCTCTCTCTCTCTCTCTCTCTCTCTCCCTCTCTTCCCTTACAAACAGATAAATAAAATAAATAAAAATATTTTAAAATATTTAAAAATATTTTAAAGAGAATGAAAATTATGATGATAGAAGGAAAAGGAAAATCAGCGAGCCTACAGAAGGCAGCATCCTTTACCAACAGGCAAGCTGCAGAACCCACATGTCCTGTCCTCACCGAGCTTAAGGCGAGCTGGTATTCCTTAGCAGCTGCTGGAGATGCAGCCAGGCCCCAAGGGTTGGCAAACAGGTAATCACAGGGCACCCCTGAGCATGGGCCGCTTGTTATTGGTACCCTGACAGAGGTGAGTTGAGATGTGTAAGCAGGTGAAACCCTGTGCTCAAAGAGCAAGTTCTGGAATAAACAGACCCAGTGCATGCTCAGGAATCCAGGGAGAGTGATTTCATCTTCCCAAGCCTGTTTTTCCACTGGATACAGGGGCAGCAACTCCTGGCCCCTGAGGTTAACAATAAATGTAAATGATTCTGTGTCACTGGACACAGAGAGGTCCACACTGAGGGGTCAGTATATGGCAACAGAGGATGTGTGGTGGGACAGTCTCCTTCATCCTTGGCAGGTGTTTCCGAGGATCCCGCTGTCTCACACCATGATGTGGACCTTCCTCTACCTGGAATCACGGGGCTCTGGCACCAGGCAATGAGATACGAAAGCAAGACAGCCCCTGTCTCTCAGCTCCACACACAAGCATTCCTATTTCTTTTTTTTTTTTTTTAATTTTTTATTTATTTATTTGAGAGTGACAGACACAGACAGAAAGACAGATAGAGGGAGAGAGAATGGGCGCGCCAGGGTTTCCAGCCTCTGCAAACGAACTCCAGACGCGTGCGCCCCCTTGTGCATCTGGCTAACGTGGGACCAAGAGGGAGAATTGGGCCCGCTCAACACTCCTACCAATCTGGGCTCCACAAAGACTTAAAATAGAGGCTTCACTTGTTGTGCTTCTCCTTAACCTCCTACCCTTACTGGTGACTCCAAACTGGTACCCAGAAGGCAGCTGAAAAGGTCAGACCTCCCCCAACCCTGGTCACTTCGGAGAAGATGCCAGTGTAAGATGAAGGGGCATGGACACCAATGCCAGGGACTTAGTGACCAAAAAGAATTTGTTCCAGCAGAGCCATATGATGAACATATAGAGAATGAGGTGGAGGATGAGGCAGAGCAAGGGGCAGAAGGGACATTCACGCCCTCTGACACCTGCATTTTCACTTCTTTGTCTACCGCCTCCCAGAAGACAGCCCGCTTCGTAAAGGAAGGCCTTTCCATTTGTTTCGCTCACTGCCGTGTCCCAAGTACCCCAGTGCACCCCAGCTAGCTGAGTGGTCTCGTGCAAGTGAAACACGGGGACAGCCTTGGTTACCTGATCTCATTTTCCATTTCCTTCCTCATTTTCCAGCCATCTCTACACTTGTGGAACCACAGCTCTTGGCCAGGGGAGATGCTAGTTTTCTCAGGGTCTTCTGCACAAAATGTCAATCTGAAAGGATAAAGAAACCACCATTGTAGCCCAAACTCCAGGGGAGTTGTGCCTTCTGGATTCAACATACCTGGGAAAGGCAGAGAGAAATTTTCATCATGCCAGGCCCACTCCAAGTATTCAGAATGGCTCATCATGGCCACAGGACTCGGAACTGTGTCTCCTGTGGAAGGCTTTCTGTGGTCAGGCCTCATGCAGCCCTAAGCACATATCTCCTGCCTTCTTCCTTGTCTTCGCCAAAGACTGCCTGACTCCTCAAGGCCATGGCCTGTTGGAAGCTTCCTGGACTGCTCAAGGCCACATGAACCTAACTGTCCTGAGCCTCACAACTTAGTACAAAATGATATCTTTAGGGAGCTAGAGAGATGGCTTAGCAGGTAAGCACTTACCTGCAAAGCCTAAGGACTCCAGTTTGAGGCTCGATTCCCCAGCACCCACGTAATACAGATGCAGAAGGTGGTGCATGCATGTAGAGTTCATTTGCAGTGGCTGGAGGCCCTGGCGCATCCACTCTCTCTATATCTGCCTCTTTCTCTCTCTATCTATCACTCTCAAATAAATAAATAAAAATACACAAAAAATATTTTTTAAAAAAGGGTATCTTTATATAAATGTTGCTTTTGTAATTGTCATCACTTCTTATGACATGAAGTTAAAAGTTTTGCTTTATTTGACAACAATCTATGGGCCTGAAACTGCTCATGGGCTCTTGGATCCATAGTCTACATCTCCAACAGACTGTAAGCTCCTTGACTGAAGAAACACAAGGCACCTCTGGGATGGTGGATAGTGGAGTGCCTGGAACACAGCTGCAAGCCAAAATGAAAGACTCTGCCAGGGCACAGCCTGGATCATCATTAAGCATCAGGTGCCCAGTAACCAGATCACAATAGCTGTGTTACGCAGTAGCCTGTGGCCACTCCAAGTAGCCTCGGTGGTGTATGATTGCCACACTGGTGACCAACAGTGTGTGGGACACTTCACTCTGGTGCTGAGGCAGGACAAAAGCCATATTTGCTCTTTCTCAGGGAGCCTAAGCTTTGGGCCTATAAGTTTATAAACAAAAAGATGACCTGCCTCACTTACCATTGGGAAATGCAAAATAAGATAACATAAGACCCACTCCCACCTAACAGATGGGCAAGTGTCCCACCAAGTGGTAATGAGGAAGCAGAAGAGGGGAACTATTAGGCTATGGTCAAGACTAAAAACTAGTCCAGAGAGCATTTAAAATAACTGATCAGGGGCTAAAGAGATGGCTTAGAGGTTAAGGCACTTGCCTGCAAAGCCTAAGGACCCAGGTTTGATTCCCCAGTATCCATGTAAGCCAGATGCACAAGGGGACACTAGCATCTAGAGTTTGCACTGGCTAGAGGCCCCAGCGTGCCCATTCTCTCTTTCTCTATCTGTCTCTCTCTCCATATCTCTCAAATAAAATAAAATGAAGTATCAAACTATCTGATCAGATCAGAGAGTGAATATATCATAACCCAGAAATTCTACTTTTTAATATACATGCCCTAAAAGCCCTCACACATGTAAAGAACATATTTAAAGATGTTTATCTTACACCGGGCATGGTGGCACGCCTTTAATCCCAGCACTTGGGAGGCAGAGGTAAGAGGCTCGCCGTGAGTTCGAGGCCACTCTGAGACTCCATAGTGAATTCCAGGTCAGCCTGGACTAGAGTGAAACCCTACCTCGGAAAAAAAAAAAAAAAAAGATGTTTATCTTAGCACTATTTGTACCTACAAAAACAGGAGCAAAAACTTATATTCCAAAAAACAATGGCAAAACCATTGCTTACACACTTATTTATTTATTTTTATTTATTTATTTTTGTTTGTTTGTTTGAGGTAGGGTCTCACTCTAGCTCAGGCTGACTTGGAATTCACTATGTAGTCTCAGGGTGGCCTTGAACTCACCACGATCCTCCTACACCTGTCTCCTGAGTGCTTGGATTAAAAGCATGTGCCACCATGCCAGGTGTTAATTATTTACATATAGTAAACATGAACAGACAAGATCAATAGTGTTGGTTAGATTCCATAGACAACATTTGAATGAAAAAAATAACTCATTAAACAGTATATCCAATCGTGGAAAACATAGAAACATCTAAAACAATTTCTGTATATAAAGCATACAAATGGGTATAAAAACATAAAGGAAGGGAGCCACATTACCAATAGTTAATGTTGAAATTTCCATTAGATTTGGTTTGAAAGAAAGGGGGGGGGGCTAGAGGGCAGGGGAAGGACACAAGGTGACTCCAACATCTGTCCTGTTTTATTTTTAAAATCTTATACCTGAACCAACGTGGGAGACTGTCTGCATTTGTTAAGCAGGCTGCGAATATGGAAGGGTGGCAGGCGAAGGCGGGAGAGGCAGAGGGGGAGGGCCAGAAGCACTTACTTCCGCTGAGTCTCCCCAGCCTTGACGCGCATGCGCCGCACGTGCAGCTCCCTCGAGGGGTTGCCGGGTTGAGACAGGTAGCTGCGGAGCTCCTTCCACAGGTTGTACCAGGATTGGGATGTGGCCTCCCACGCGAGCCGGATCTTCAGGAGATCACCCAAGTCCTCCTCTGTGTAGACCAGGAAGGTGTTGGTGGCGTTCAGGCCGATCTGCTCCACTCTGCAAGGCGAGGGGGGGGGGAGAAACTCGTCTCACTGCCCTGCCCCCTGGAAAGCTGGCACACAGCTGGGTGCCCCGCGCCTCACAGGACCAAGGGGGATGCCCGGTTGTGCTCCACGCTGACAGAGGTAACTTCGCCCACAGCACCTGACTTCGTATCACCACCATTCCCCTCTGTGCTACTAAGTCCTGGGAGACGGGACTAAGGAAGGGCGGAAATGAGAAAATACAAAGGCACCCCCACACACACCCCACCCCCGGGCTGGGCAGGCGTGCTGTTCTCAGCTCACAGGCCTCCCTCCTCTCTCCCTCTCTCTGTCTCTCTCTCTCTCTGAGTGTGTGTGTGTGTGTGTGTGTGTGTGTGTGTGTGTGTGTGTCTGTCTGTCTGTCTGTCTGTCTCTCAGCTCTCTTTCCTGCCTGTCCCTCCCATTTGGCATGGACCACCTTGCCCATGATTTTGGATTTTGAGCCTTTTTTTTCCGGTAAGAGGTTGGGCCCTGAGACATCTTCTTTCATTTTTTCCTTCCTCCCTCCATCTTTCCTCTCCATTTCCTTCCTTCTTTCTTCTTTTCATTCATAGACAGGGTCTCACGTGTAGCCCAGGCTGCTCTACCACTTTCAATCCTCCACACCTGCTCTGATATTTCTTCATAATCCCACCATCACTTGGCAGTGTGCTTTGTTCCTGGCAAGTACTCAATAAATTTCTACAGACTTCCACGTGCCCCTCCCACAGTGAAAATGACTAGTAGTCCAGGTATGACGTGATCAAGTTCCAGACTCCCTAAAGCCTCAGGTGTCAGGTGTGGCCTGCGATGAGACAGCAGTTTCTGCAGGCTGATCTAGTAACTTCTCACATTGCTGACTCATCCTGGGAGCTTCCTTCCCAGAAGCCCTTTGAGTCAAAGACTTCAGTGATAGCACACATCAGAGAGGGAAGAGATGCTGGTGAGAACCGCCCAGTGTCTCCCCCCGGGCAATCTGACACCCCACTCCTGCATTTCTCCCAATATCCCTTTATGCTCTTCATTCTTATACCAGCTAGTTCTCTCTTGAATCAAAGCATCAAAGATTGTGCACAACTTACATTTCCAAGGGCAGAATCTGGGAATCTGCGTTAGTGCCATACAGAGTAACATAGAAGGTAGGCTGGATTTCCCCCCTGTTCTTGTAACTGAAGATGTGGATTTTCATCTGATAATGGTACACTGCAGAGACCACAGAGCAAAGACACCGGTGAGCCTTGCTTGTCCTCTCAGGGAACCCCAGCAGAGTCACCTGGCACACTGAATTGGAGGGACTAACACCCTATTGGTCCATCCCAGCCTCTAGCCTTGCTCTGGTCTTGTTCTGTCCAGTGTACACAAAAAAAAGTCATCCAGGTGTGGTGGCGCACACCTTTAATCCCAGTACTCGGGAGGCAGAGGTAGGAGAATCGTGTGAGTTCGAGGCCACCCTGAGACTACATAGTGAATTCCAGGTCAGCTTGAGCTCAAGTGAGCCCTACCTCGAACAAACAAACAAAAATCGCAGAAGAAATGTACTGAACTTGGAGTTCAGGAGGTGTTTGGGGATTTGGGGTCTACCCGATTTTTCTAGCTGTGTGCCCCCGGATGAAGGACCAAGGTATTAATCTGCCTGAGCCAACTTTCAATTATGGAAAATAATACAAAACATGGTTTTATAACAATTTTTAAAATGTAAGCTATTGCCAGGCATGGTGGCTCACAACAAGAATTCCAGTACTTAGGAGGCTAGAGCAGGAGGATTGCTTTGAGTTTAAGGTTAACCTAGGTTACAGAGTGACTTCCAGATCAGTCCGTCCTAGTGTGAGGCCCTTCTGCCTCACACTGTTGACTTCAGTTGAGAATGGCAAACATGAAGTAACTGAAATGTGCAAGGTGGAAATGTAACATAGCAATATTATCATCATGAGGTGATATTTGCACTGCACAAGAGGTCCTTACAGTTGTGTGTGTGTTTGTTTGTTTTTGAGATAGGGTCTGTCTCTAGCTGGGGCTGACCTGGAATTCACTCTGTAAGTCCCAAGCTGGCCTTGAACTCACAGTGATCTTCCTACTTCTGCTTCCCAAAAGCTGGGATTAAAATTCACCACCACACCCAGCCATCACATTTAATTTTAAAGAACCCTCCTAGGGTATACCCTGGTATAACTGTGGGAAGCTGAGGTAGGAGGATCACTGTGAGTTCAAGGCCAGCCTGTAGCTACAGAGTGAGTCCCAGGTCAGCCTGAGCTCGAGGAAGACCTTACCTCACAAAAACCAAAAGGAAAACAAATGGTATAAATGAGTGGGTCACGGGTTCTGGAACACTCTGTTCTGCAACAAGGTATAGAGGAGAAAAACAACTAAGAGGGCACTCGGAGACCTGGAGGTAAGTTACCTCGGAAAGGCATGCCTGCCCGGGTTTTTAGGTACATTTTGCTGTTCCTCTTATTCCTGATTTTCTTCGTGTTGTAGCCAATGCTATTACAACGGTTTTTCCGGCAGCTGAGACAGATTCCCTTTTTGAAGCGGTTGGAGTCCGAGCACTGGAACGCAAAGCTCGGCTGGTCCTTGTTCACCAGCGAGTCAACGAAGAGGTGCACGGCACGCTCATGCTCACACTTCACCACCTCTGTGATTGCTGCGCATGGGGAGACAGGAGCAAGCAGCGTGAGTCCCCTCTGCATGACCCCACCACTCCGTCAGGAGTCGCTGTACACCTCAGCAGAGACACTGTGCCAGGCTCCTATTAAGATATCCCAGAATCGGGCTGGAGAGATGGCTTAGCGGTTAAGCGCTTGCCTGTGAAGCCTAAGGACCCCGGTTCAAGGCTCGGTTCCCCAGGTCCCACGTTAGCCAGATGCACAAGGGGGCGCACGGGTCTGGAGTTCATTTGCAGAGGCTGGAAGCCCTGGCGTGCCCATTCTCTCTCTCTCCCTCTATCTGTCTTTCTATCTGTGTCTGTCACTCTCAAATAAATAAATAAATAAAATTTAAAAAAAAAAAAAAGATATCCCAGAATCTAAGCCGGGCGTGGTGGCACACACCTTTAATCCCTGCACTCGGGAGGCAGAGGTGGGAGGAGCGCCATGAGTTCGAGGCCACCCTGAGACTGCATAGTGAATTCCAGGTCAGCCTGGGCTTGAGTAAAACCCTATCTTGAAAAACCAAAAAGGAAAAAAAAAAAAAAAAAAGATATTCCAGAATCTCAGACCATTACAGCCACGTAGCCGTTCACTTTGTGGGGAAGGAAAAGACCTCACTTCTACACTCAAAGAAAACAAAGAGCAAGGGAGTTCATGCACTGCGTTAAATAGAGTGATGCAGACCAGATGCAGTGTAGTAGGGTCACTGAGTCCTCGAAAATACCAGAAATGCATCAGTTCTAGACATCATCTGGTCCAGGGCCCAGCAAAGTATGGCTGTGGCTTTGTGTTTTTGTAGAGTTTTACTGGAATGTAGCCACGTTCACTGATTCAGGTCTTCTCCACAGGGTTGTTTTTTGTGGGATAGGGTCTCACTGTAACCCAGGCTGACCTGGAAGTCACTATGTAGTCTCGGGGTGGCCTCAAACTCCCAGTGCTGGGAGTGCTGGTTCTGAAGGCGTGTGCCACCACACCCAGCTGATTCAGGTATTCTCCATAGTCACTTTCATGAGCCCACAGCAGAGGGAACAACTGAAACAGAGACTGCATGGACTGCAAGCCTATATTTGCCAACTGGCCCTTTATGAAAATGCCACTAACATTCTAGTCCAGTCTCATCAATTGTGGACTACAAATCAAGGTTACATAGAAAAGAGACAATTTGCCCAGACTCATACAGACGGTGGGGTTTTTATTTTATTTATTTTATATTTTTAGGGTTTTTTTTTCTTTAAACATTTTTTCTTTTTAGTTAGTTGCAAGCAGAGAGATAGGATATAAATGGACACACCAGGGCCTCATAACACTTTGTGCATCTGGCTTTACATGGGTCCTAGAGAATTGACCCTGACCCATCAGGCTTTGCAAGCAAGTACCTTTAACCACTGAGCCATCTAATCTAACTTATATTTTTTGGCCTATGGTAACCATTATACTTGTAACCAGAGGCCAAAATCAATAGTTAAGTAACTCCTGGAGCTTTAAGAGAAATTTGGCAAAATTACCTCTGCTCTTTTCTGATTAGCACCATCCCATAACCTGGGGCAGAGGTGAACAGAGCTCAAAGTTCTACAGGGCTACTTGGGCATTCACTCACACTGGGACAAGGGAATTGTCCTCCGGGTGGCAGTTTGGTATATCCTAGGAAAGAGCAGAGGGGGCGAGCCAACTGGGGCCAAGAGGTGGAAGATGCCGCCAGCACCCAAAGCAACTAAAGAATGTAAAACCCAGGCTGGAGAGATGGCTTAGTGGTTAAGGTGCTTGCCTGCAAAGCCAAAGGACTCAAGTTCAATTCCCCAGGACCCACGTAAGCCAGATGCACAGGTGGTGCATGTGTCTGGAAGTTGTTTGCAGAGGCTAAAGGCCCAGGCGCACCCCCCCTCTCCCTCTCTCTCTCTCTCTTTCTCTCTCTGCCTCCCTCTCCCTCCCTCCTTTCTCTCTTTCTCCTAAGAATGTGAAACTCACAAAGGCTTGATCACTAGGTCCCCCAACAGTTTCAGCAGCAAATTAACTTCAGCTCAAGTTTGCTGAGCATAGACTTAGGCATTCAGAAGATAAATTATAACAGGAAAGACTCTTGTTAAAAGTCTCTCTAAAATGTTACTCAAAATTAACATATGGGGTATTCATGTAACAGAATACTATGCAGTCTGTAAAAAGAATAAGCTTAGTAAACCTGCCTATTCTGATGTTTTAAGAATTCTATAATATTGAGCTTTCTAGCTGGGAATGGTGGTGCATGCCTTTAATCAAAGCAATGGGGAGGCCAAGGTAGGAGGATCGCTATGATTTCAAGGCCAGCTGGGATTACATGATGAATTCCAGGTCAGCCTGGGCTAGAGTGAGACCCTACCTCGAAAAACCAAAAATAAATAAATAATATTAGGTTTTCTTTAAAGCTGTAAAGCAATAGTAATTTTGAAAAACAATATGATTACATAGATATACAAGTTTACAAAGAGAAAAGACTGGAAGGGGACTAGGTATGGAGAGTGCTGGCCTAGCATGCACAAAGTCCTAGGTTCAATCCCCAACACCACGTAAAACTGAGCATGCTGACACGTGTCTGCAATCCCAGTACCAAAGAGGTGGAGGCAAGAGGACAAGTTCAAAGTCACCCTCAGCAACACAGCAAGTTTGAGGCCAGAATGGGCTACATAAGACTGTCTCAAAAAAAAAAAAAAAAAAGACCAGTGTAGTGGTGCACACCATTAATCCTAGCACCCAGGAGGCAGAAGTAAGAGGAACACTGAGTTCAAAGCTACCTACAAAGTGAGTTCTACGTCATCCTGAGCTAAAGTGAGACCCTACCTTGAAAAAGCCAAATATTAATGAATAAGTAAAAGACGAAGACAAAATAATGTTCACACTGGAGGTTGGGAGATGGCTCAACAGTTAAAGGCACTTGATTACAAAGTCTGCTGGCCCAGGTTCAATTTCTTAGCACCTATTTAAAGCCAGACATTAAAAAGTGGCACATGTACCTGGGCATGGTGGTGCACGCCTTTAATCCCAGCACTCAGGAGGCAGAGGTAGGAGGATCACCTTGAGTTTGAGGCCACCTAAAGACTACATAGTGAATTCTAGCTCAGCCTGGGCTAAGGTGAGACCCTACCTTGAAAAACTAACAAAAATAAATAAATAAAGTGGTACATGCATCTAAAGCTCAGTTGCAGGGGCAAGAATCCCTGACACACCCATGTTTCTTGCTCTTTCTCAAATTTTTTAAAAAAAATTTTTTCCCCAGGTGTGGTAGTGCACACCTTTAATCCCAGCACCTGGGAGGCAGAGATAGGAGGACTGCCATGAGTTTGAGGCCACCCTGAGATTACATAGGGAATTCCAGGTCAACTTGGGCTAGAGTGAAACTGTACCTCAAAAAAAAAAAAAAAAAAAAAGTTCACATGGGGGCTAGGGAGATGGCTCAGTAGTTAAAGACATTTTCTTGCAAAGCCTGATGGGCTGTGTCCAATTCCCAAGTATCCACATAAAGCCAGATGTGCAAAGTAATGCATATATCTGGAGTTCATTTGTAGCAGCAAGAGGCCCTGGAGCACCCATACTCTCTCTCTCTCTCAAGTAAGAAAATAATATATATATATTTTTTTTTAATGTTCACATAGGGGAGGGGATATGACAAACAGCAGAGTTATGAAGGGGAAAGCAGAGGAGGGCAGGGAAATACCATGGTTTGTAAGTATAGAATTTGCCAATAAAATACATTTTTTTAAAATGTTCACACAAGCTGCCTTAAAGAGTGAAAGTAGGAATGGCTACGAAGGGGATTTCACGTTTTGCTTTACAAAATTCTGTATTTCTTGATGTTTTCATAAATATGTATTCTGTAGTCACAAAAGGAAATTAACTGATAACAACTGTGATTCCCAAGCACGACTGAGCAGCTGGATGGTTGTCAGCAAGCATATAAGATGACTGATGACCTTAAACAGCGCTGAGGCCACTGTGGGAGGAGGTGAGAGCTGCAAACACTCAGTAGCACTAACAGCTCTGGATGCTATCACAGAAGACGCATATACTGAATGGAACACCGAGCAGAAAGTTAGAAACTCACTTCCATATGCAATCGATCCTAAGATATCATTGAATCCACAGCCTGGCTGGAAGTCACCACCATTGGGGTAGATGTCAATGTGGCCCACAGGCATCTGGATCCCAATGCTCAAGCCGAAGGAACGTGTGTAGGTGTGCAGGACATCCACAAAGTCTGCGTCGTCTGGGGACAGCCTCTTGTCGATGTCCACCCCCTCAAACATGGGCCCCGCGGGATCCAGACCTGTAGCAGGGAGCCAAGACAGACTATGTCAGGTGCACCAAGTCTTGACTTATATAGTCAAATCCAAATGTACAAAATGAAGACACTCTGAATACAGCCTCAAGAATCCAGACATAGAAGGCATGGGAAAAAAACAAGGAAGGCTGGGCATGGTGGCACACACCCTAATTCCAGTCCTGGAGAGGCAGAAGAGGATCACTGTGAGTTCGAGGCCAGCCTGAGACTGCAGAGTGAGTGCCAGATCAGCCTGGGCTAGTGTGAGATGCTACTTTGAAAAAAAAGTACAAGGAATGCTCTTCCATATGCAGCGGATCCAGACAGCATCACAGAGATGATGTACTATCTACTCAAAACCAATACTTCTGGGCTGGAGAGATGCCTTAGTGGTTAAGCACTTGCTTGTGAAGCCTAAGGACTCTGGTACAAGGCTCAGTTCCCCAGGACCCACATTAGCCAGATGCACAAGGGGCACATGCGTCTAGAGTTCATTTGCAGTGGCTGGAGGCCCTGGCACACCTATTCTCTCTCCCTCTCCCTCCCTCCCCCCCTTTCCCCTCCCTTCTTTCCTCTGTCCCTCCCCCCACCCACTTATGTCTCTAATGAAAAAAAAAAAAACTTTAAAAGAGTATTTTCAATATCCCAAAACAGTAAGACTCCCAATGCCAGGCCTCCACAGTCCCTTCTATTCTGCCTCCCAACTTTACTTAGTAAAGCTGCTCTGCACAGGTAACTGGGCTTCACATTCTTTTGTGGAGGATTTTAAATTATTTTTATCTATATTTATTTGCAAGCAGAGAGAGAGAGAGAGAGAGAGACAGAGAGAGAGAGACAGAGATAGAATAGGAGTGGGCCTTCAGCTGCTGCAAACTCCAGACACATGCATCTGACTTTAAATGGGTACTGGGGAACTGAACCCTGGTCATTAGGTTTTACAGGCAAGCACCTTAACTGCTGAGCCATCTCTCCAGCCCTATTTTGTGGGGTTTGTTGTTGTTGTTGTTGTTGTTTAGTTTTTGTAGCAGGGTCTCACTCTAACCCAAGCTGGCTTTGAACTCATGGTGATCCTCCTACCTCAGCCTCCCAAGTGCTAGGATTAAAAGCATGAGCCACCATGTCCTGTTTGGTTCTCACATTTGAAACTGCTCAAGTGGCACTAGGGAGCTTGCTACAAATTTGAATTCCTCCATGTGGCTCCAAAACTCTCTGGAAGGGTACAGAAGCAAACACTTATCCGTGCATCAGGAGAACAAGTAGGGAACAGAACTGGTCAGGAATCTACAACAGTGAGAGACCTTATTGTGTCTTTTAATTCTGAGCTACACAGATGTGAAAGTATAAGAAAAGGGGAAAGGAGGAAGAAGGATAACAACGTGGGTTTCTGAGTCCCTGAACTTTCAAAGATTCCAAGGGCAGGTTTGGCAGATGGCTAAAAATACAGATTGATTCCCCAGGCAGTCCTCAAAGTCTCTGGTCTGTGAACCAGATATTGAAAAGTCTCCTCCTCCTCCTCTCTATCTGTCTCGCTCTCTCAAAATAAATAAAATAAAAATGAATGAATGAATAAAACTCTCCTGTACCTCAGAATCACCTATGAAACAAACTCAGCACCTAAGTCATACCATTCATGTGAGATATCAGAGATTAAGTATTCATTAATATTTGCTACTATTATCAAGTCTATGTGGTTATGGAAACTGGGTTTGTCCCCAACAGCAAGACTCTGCCCCCACCGACACCCAGAAAGGACGTGGAGAAAGTTAAGAAATAGATGTGTACCAGAAGGAGGACCCTATTTAGTCTAAAATGTATGGTTGGTCATTTTGTCCCTCCAGGAACATTTGATGGATTGTGGGGACATTTTTGTTTATCATAACTGGAGGTAGGAGAGCTAACAGCATCTACTGGGAGAAGCAAGAAATACAGGTAAACATCTTAAAATGAGCCTGACAATTCCCCCCACACAGACTTTTGTCACAAACCACCACCTGGCCACACATGTCAGTAGACTGAGAAACCCTAGTCTAGAGGTACCAAGGCAGTGGGGTCAAGACCCAGGCCCTAAGAGGAGGAGATGGATGACAGAGTTCCCAGAGCCCAGCACAAAGAACCAGGGCGTTACTGGACTGCAGAGAGAGCGTAGTCAATTGTACATGAATTGTTCTGCTGCTCAGAACTGAGTGGTCATGTAGTAGGACTCTTCCTCATGAGAACAGGGCCAAGCTGAAACCAGAGTTGCCCCAAAAAATTAGATGCCTGTGGATGACCAAGGCAGAAAGAGCTCTCAAGTTGTGTGGGGCTCACCGTGAGCTCAGAACCCAGTGGAAGTCTGGGACACGAGTGTGCTCCGCCCGAGTAGCTCACAATGAGCCTTTCTGCAGGCTGCAGGGTCCCCAGAGTGACCGCGCAGCCTCTCCCTGCCTCTCGCCCTGTGCACTGAAGGGAAAAAGAAAGAAGGGGAACATTGGGCTTTGCAGCCAATACAAGAGAGACGCTCTTTGCTTGGCGTGAACAAAGGTCCCCACCAGACGGGCAGCTCCATGGAAACCAAGATATGCCAGAGGAATGTGGGCAGCTGAGGGGCCTCCCAGGCCAGCAGCCAGGCCTTCACCTACAGAGAGTGAGCAGGCTCCCCGCTCTGACTGGCAGGCACACATCCCTAGCCTGGGGCTATGGAGAAAAGTGACACAATCTACTTTTATGAAAAGGGTTTTTTAAATTAAATGTTATTTATTTATTTATTTATTTATTTATTTATTTATTTGCCCACACAGACAGAAGAGAGACAGAAAGAACGGGTATGGCAGGGTCTCCAGACCTTGTAATTGAATTACAGATGCCCGTGCCACTTTGTTCATCTGGCTTTACATGGGTACTAGGGAATCGAACTTGAGTCATTAGGCTTTGCAAGCAAGTGCCTTAGCCTCTGAGCCATCTCCAGTCCACAATCCACTTTTAACTTTACTTTATACATCCAGATAACGGGGAGGAGCAGACCCTGGAACCTAGCGACCCAGGATGAATCCTTGTTCTGCTACTTACAGGGTGCAAGATATGGGACCTGCTGTTTAATCACTAAGTCTTCTTTCCCCCATCTGCAAAAGATGTAGATGTTCTATGTGGCTCAGAGGTAGCACAAAGTACCTTGTCCCTTACCTGTCACATGTGCCTCAGCTGTTTGACGTTAGGCAAGGGCTAGTGCAGAGCCACTCAGAAAACATACAAATGGATATTTCTCTCTTTTTTAAAGATTTTTTTTTGTATTTTTATATATTCATTTGCAAGGAAAGAGAGAGAAAAAAACATGGCCATGCCAGGGCCTTTTGCCACTGCTAACAAGCTGCAGACACATGCACCACTTTGTGCATCTGGCTTTACTTGAGGTACTGGGGAATCAAACCCTGGACATCAGTCTTTGCCAGCAAAATCCTTTAATTGCTTAGCCATCACCCCAGACTCCCCTCAAATGCATATTTTCTTAAAAGAACTGATCTGCTTGCTTAACAATCTAGACTCAGGTTCATTTGGAAATATTTGACCTCTTCCCTAGTATATCAGCAACTGTTCTCAACAGCTGAGGAGGCAAGATAGCAAACCCCGGGCCACATCCCCTGGCTAAGCAAAGTTGGAGTTCAGCTGTAGGCCCCAGAATAAAGGCCTCTGCACTGTGGCATCACTGCCCTGAGATCCCACACAAGCTGCCATCTCCACCCTATTACCAGCCAGAGCCAGCTGGTTCCCGGGCCATGAGACATCCACTGACAGAGGAGGAATGAAGGGTGGGGCAGACAACTAGACAGAGGCCGGCCCCTGCTCCACAGGCAGGAACCAGAGCGAAGGGGCTGATTAGCATTCTGCCAGCTCCCCCACTGGCCACAAGTGAGAAGAAACGGCAGAGAGGGAACTGGAAAGCTCTCTAACTAGCCCTGTCTCATTTCACATAAGAAACAGAAAAGGGCAAGATCTGCACTTTCTCCTTGTGGCCAAGGACATGCTGGGCCTTGCCCCGCATAGGGGTTATGTGAGCGCTACAGTTTGCACCCCTTACCCCCTGCCTGGCTCTGCGACACTGGAGGAAGTTCACACAATCATAGCCTACTTTGGACAGCTTGAGCCCCATCAGCCTGGAAGTCAAAAATAAGGCTCTTGAGAAGGCATGGTGGTACGTGGAGGCTGAAGTAAAAGAAGCACCATGAGTTTGAGGCCAGCCTGGGCTGCAGAGTGAATGCTTACCTTTACTAACTCATTATTTTTTAGTTTGCAAGTAGAGAAGTACAGACAAAGAGAGAGTACAGGCGCGCCAGGGCCTTTAGCCACTGCAAATGAACTCCAGATGCATGTGCCACTTTGTACATCTATCTTACATGGGTACTGGGGAATCAAACTCAGGTCATCAGGCTTAGCAGGCAAACACTAAACTCTGAGCCATCTCTCCAGCCCCAAGATTGTTTTTTGTTTTTTTTTTTTTTTGAGGGAGGGTCTCGCTGTAGCCCAGGCTAACCTGGAATTTACTATGTAGTCTCAGGGTGGCTTCAAACTCACAGCAATCTTCCTACCTCTGCCTCCTGAGTTAGGGATTAAAGACATGCACCACCACACCTGGCTTAACTCATTCTTTATGAATTCTTTTCTATCTGAGTCTGGCTTTAAAATGAAAACATTATAGGGAAACAAAATGATCAGTGGGTCTGGAGAGATTGCTCAATGGTTAAAAGTACCTATTTATAAATTCTGGCAGCCCAGGCTCAATTCCCCAGTACCCACATAAAGCCAGATGCACAAAGTAGCACATGCATCTGGAGTCCATTTGCAGCAGCAGGAGGTCCTGGTGCAACCATTCTCTCTCTCTTAAATAAGGGCTCCAGAGATGATGGACAGTTAAGGAACTTAGCTGCAAAGCCTAACCATCTGGGTTTGATTCCCCAGTACCCTCCTAAAGCCAGATGCACAAGATAACACATGCATCTGGAGTTTGTTCCCAGTGGCTAGAGGCTCTGCCATGCCCATACTCTTTATCCTGTCTCTGTGTGTGCATTTGGATATCTCTGCTTGCAAATAAATAACTAAAATATATTTTAAAAATAAATAAAATTGTATCTTCCTCTCTCCTCTTTCCCTCAAAATAAATAAGTAGAAAAAAAATTTTAAAGAAGAAATTGATCAAATCTTTCCTTCTAGGTGACAATCTGTTATGGCTTGAATGTGTCCCCCCAAACAGATAATTAGGGCTAGGCTAGATGACATTATTGAGGTGCAGTCCCCATGATAATATTAGTAGCTTTGTAAGAGAAAGAGACCCAGGCCAGCATGCTTTTTCTGTGTGACCGTGAAATGTCCTCCACTGTCATCACGCAGCAAACAGATGCTGTGATGCTCAACAACTTCTGCCCACGACAAAGTAGCCTGTGCTATTCAAATGCAGCCAAAGAAAGTATGACACCATCTTCATCTTGGGGGTGAGAGGAACACTGGGAATAAACAAATGTAAAAGGACATTAGAGGGAGAAAATAAAGGTCGGCGCAACAAGTTACCCTTCATTTTAGTATAGAGGAAGTGTCCTTACATATCTGAGGGGTCCACATTTTCCACATTCACTAAATAATTGAGCCCAAATTCAAACACTTAAATCTCACTAAGATACAATTTTCAAGATGTAAAAACTCAATTCCCTATGGGCACCTAGGTACCACTATCAGAAAAATCTGTTTAATTACATCAGTCAACCACTCATTCGAAAACAGGTAACTACTGTTAATGCATGTGCTACTTTAACACTGGGGGTTAAAACTTATTTGTACATGAAATAGAAACCAGAAGTAGAATCCAAACTATGTACTATCATTCCTTTCTCAAATATCTGGAATCTTACAGTGGAGACTAGAAGTGAACACCCAGAAGCCTGGAGGCCAGGGCTCCACTTTGACTTCTGTCCTTTCTTTGTTATCTGCCTCTGGACAAGTTACCTCACCTCTGCCTGCTTCCTCAACTGTTGGACTAGACCATTGGTTTCCAAGCTGTGTTTCCTGTCAGGGTACTGTGAGACACTGACATTTTTCTACCCTTAGATTCTAAAGTCTAAAAGGCCAGGCGGACACAACCCACATATACCTACCCAGCGTCAACAAGAATACTGCTATTTCTATGTCTTATATATAGGAACTCCACACCAGTTCAACTGGAAAGAGAGCATTCTCCGGGGTCCTTCTAAAACCAGCCCTCTGGGACTCAGTCAAGCTGCCTCATCTTAGAGTACCCTGCTTCAGGATACCAGCTAGAGAGTGGCAGATGGAGCTGGGGACATGCCAGCGTGGGTAGAAGATCTTACCTGTGATCCTTCCCACCGTTCCTGTGACGTAGTTACCAGCATAGCCTGCCACGTGTGCTCCAAGACTGTAGCCAATCAAGTGAACATTCCCAAGAGAAAAATCTTCCTTCTCCTGCAAGGAGTCACCACAGAGTGTGAGCCTGAGCCCCCAGGGCCACCAACAGTTCAATGACTCCATCACGACAGAGTCACAATGACTATGGGCACAAAGACTCCTTGCAGCGTCACCAACGCCGTTGGCCGTGCAACATGAATGGGTCATACAGCCAAGGACAAGTGGCTCAAAAGGACTTGGTGGCACTTTAAATGCCAAGGGGAGTGGGTACAGGAGGTGACTGCAGGTTGCATGCCAGAGCCTTCCTCTACATTTGCACCTACGTGTTTTTCATTCTTTGGGGCAGTGTGTCTGGAGGGCAGAAAGGCAGCTGAGTAGAGGTCAGTGATACCACACTCACTAGAAACCGAAGTGCCAGCCACAACCTGCAGCTGCCTGTCCCCTGCCTGCGTTCTTAGGCCCTGACTTCTACTCTGCCCTCAGGAGCTGCCCGTTTGCACACTTTCAGCCCACCTGAGCACTCAGAGCAGTGAAATCTAGAGTTTCCACAGCACTCTGCTGGTGGGGGCTGAGGTGCGAATCTTAAATCACGTTAGGTGGAATAGAAAAGTACTGCTCACAGAGCCAGGCGTGGTGGCACAGGCCAGCTCTCGGGATGCAGAGGTGGGAGGATCGCCGTGAGTTCGAGGCCACCCTGAGACTACATAGTGAATTCCAGGTCAGCCTGAGCCACAGTGAGACCCTACCTCAAAAAAAAAAAAAAAAAAAAAGTACTGCTCACAAATCCTGCCCAGAATTCTATCAGAACCCCTAAGATTCCTAGGTCCGGAAAGAAAGGGCAGGCTGGAAATGCCCCAATCCTGGGGTCACTTTGTCTGCATACCACTGGCCCAGTTAAGTCCACTGGACTTGGGCAAATCATTAACCTATAAAAAAAGTAAATACAAAACCTCAAGATCTATTTTGCACACAATGCTTTAAATGAGGTAACAGGCTGATTTGTTTGCTCCAACCTCCTTCCCACCCCACAGCACAAGCTCACTCCAGAGGCAAGAGCAGGCTTCTGTGGCTCTTTAAGACTGCAAGCCTGTCCTGGCTCTGGGCCATTCCCAACTGCTAAGATCAGCAAGTAACCACCCATAAGGCAAATTCGTATAGCAAATAAAAGGAACAAGAGGAAAAAAAAAAAATCCAGGCATCTATCAATAATTACAAAGTTTCAGCTTTGAAGTATTTCATGCAATGCTTCGTTTAGCAAAAATTCTAATGCCAAAGATTGTGATCAAAGTCCGGAGGTTCACAGTAACAAGCACGGTCTGCTTTTCCAAAGGACATCTGGGTTTAAGATCTCACGAAAGGAGATCACTCCCTTTCATCCTCGCTCACCTGTAGCCAGTCGAGCATCTTTGCCACCCTGTGACCCACCACCCTGGTATTATTGACAGCGTCTGTGTACAGCTGGTGTGCCAGGGGCAGCCAGTCAACCACCACTACATTGGCATCCTTCTCTCTCATCTGCAGGGCTGCCACGAGTTTGTGCAACCAGCTTTCCAGCATGCCACTCATCTGCAAAGAAAACAGGGAGATTTGTTTTTCTTTTGGTTCTCTTTCTGGGCTTCAGAAGTCCTAATGGAATGCCATCCCATGAACCTTCACTTTAGTTGCTCAGGAAATGAAAATGTGCACATGAGCAGGGCCTGCCAGAGGCAAAACGGCTTCATGGGTGCTTTCTTCCATTGCTTTTCAAATCACTAGTTTGCCCATCAATACTTTGATAGCTGACGTCTCATTGTTGCCCTACTGCCGATAAGATAGGTGCTGATGGTGAAAAGCGTCATGAGGTTAGTCGGACTCTCTGTCCTGATCTGACAAGTGACCTGGTCCATCCTTCAAAGAGAGCTGGGGATGGTTGCCTTGGAGAATTAGCACCTCCCTTAGAGATGTGAGGGACACTATCGCTTAGTCAAACACAGCTAACAAATGACTCCTTCCCACAACCCATCCCTGCCAGCCTTTTGACCTCAGAGTAAGGAGTCCATCTCTGGAATCCCCAATTAGAACTCAGAACACATTTTCCCACAGAAGCAAAGTCATAAACAGTGACTGGACCCAGTTGTAACCCTATCCACATGTACATTATCAAAGAAATGGATTTTCTGTGCCTGGCCTGGGAACCCAAACACTATTTACAATCTTTCTTCTATGGGAAACTGCTGTTCCAAGTTCCAAACACATTACAAAAGAACTTTCTGGAAGGCTCCCCATTTGTAAGTTGCAGGCAGTTAGTATTTGCATTTTGACAGGAGGGCCTCGAATGCACGATTCCAATTGTATGCGGAGGGAAGAAGATATGGGGAGGTCCTCCAACTGTGCCTTTAAGTACATTAGGAAGGCAGACCCCTACCCTCCTGACCCCAGCCTTGATCCTAACTGTTGGTATTTAGACCTAGAGACCCAGAAAGAATGTAACAGGTATGAATTTCTCATCATTAAGAGGAAGACTGTCCCCTCCCAGCTAGCCCAAGCAGAAACCTGCTCACTTAATCGTGCCATTTTCCTCCAGACTGTCATTACATGAATGAATGAATCTCTTGCTGGCCAAGAGCTTCTGAAGCCGAGTGTTAAAGCCCTTTTTTGTTGAAGTTTGTCATGGGCCTTTCAATGGGAATTGCTCAGCTAGGGCACATAAAGAGCCCCAGTGCCTTTAAACGGGGCCATCTCTATGCAAACAGGAGGGCACCATGCCAGCAGCAGCCAGCCAGCAAGGCCAGCTGGCCCCTCCAATTCCCTGAGCCTGTCAAGTTGCTTGAGTTCAGCTCACTCTTATGGCAGGAGCAGGATGGCCCCTCCGGGCAGTGGTTGGCCATCATAATTAAGTGTAATTAGAGGTCCTTCAGAGCCACAGGAGCTGGGTTGCTGCCCTCAGGAGAGCCACTTTCTGAAAGCCCGCTGCATGCCAGCACTAAATGCCACCCTGCTGAGTCCAGATTGCCCCCTCAGCAAAGCGCCCATTACATTCTTCACAGCTGTCCAAAATACAAGCAGCCCACAAGGAAAGCAGAGAGAGGGTTTGGAGCCTGAAAGCATCACGATTCTTTTTAATTGACCGAAACAATGGGAACCAAATCTTGAGTAAAGTTGCAAAGCTCCCTCCCGGGCTCACCGTCCATCCATGAATGATGAAAAAAGTTTTGGCTGTCATGTTGAAGCCACAGTCTTCTAAGGGCTGGTTGTCACCAAGGGAGAGGTAGCACCCATCATGCTCTGGGTCTTCAGAAGTGCGGAAGTTAAATGTCACAGAGGGTTTGGCTGCAACCTGTACTCCACTGGGGTAGTGAAGCTCATCTATGGAGGAAGAACAGCAAATGGGTGCTTCTGCAGGCAGGGGGCAGCAAGAGACCTGGGCCACTTCTAGCTCGATCACAGCAAGTTGCTGAAGCCATCTGCGCTTCGGTTTTCACACCTACTGCATGTTCTCTCTCTTCGCCTCCAAGGAGAATCATGAAGATATTATAAAGCAAGCCTCGCATATATACTCATAAGTACTCATTAGTCATTTGTACTAATTTCTGTGGCTCTAAAGTAAATAGACGTCTTTCTTCCATCTCTCTATTCTTCCCTACCAAATTGGTTTCTTCCTTCCTTCAAGTTCTTTTACAGCATGGGACCTCAATTCTTTCTGTGAACTGCTTAACTCAGATCACTGGAGGGGCTGCAGAGATGGTTTAGTGGTTAAGGTGTTTGCCCGCGAAGCCAAAGGACCCACATAAGCCAGATACACAAGGTGGTACATGCCTAGCGCACCCATTCCCTCGCGCTCTCTCGCTTGCTCTCTCTCTCCCTCTCTCTCTCTCTCTCTCTCTCTCTCCCTCCCTTTCAAATAAATAAACAAAAATAAAAATATTAGCTGGGCATGGTGCACATGCCTTTACTCCCAGCACTTGGGAGGCAGAGGTAGGAAGATCACCGTGAGTTCGAGGACACCCTGAAACTACATAGTAGATTCCAGGTCAGCCTGGGATAGAGCAAGATCCTGCTTTGAAAAAACACAAAAAATAAATAAATAAAAATATTTTTAAGGAGCAGGGGATGGTGGTGCATGCCTTTAATCCCAGTACTTGGGAGACAGATGTAAGAGGATCACTGTGAGCTCAAGGCCAACCTGAGACTACCAAGTG
This sequence comes from Jaculus jaculus, assembly GCF_020740685.1. NCBI lineage: Eukaryota > Metazoa > Chordata > Mammalia > Rodentia > Dipodidae > Jaculus > Jaculus jaculus. Next base: position 40,597,316 of record NC_059103.1, read on the forward strand.
AATTCCAGGTCAGCCTGCACCACAGTGAGACCCTACCTCAAAAATAAATAAATAAATAAATAAACTATATATATATATATATATATATACATATATATATATGTGTGTGTGTGTGTGTGTGTGTGTGTGTGTGTGTGTGTAGAGAGAGAGAGAGAGATTAAATTCTTGTATTTTATTTATTTATTTGAGAGCAACAGAGAGTGAGAGAATGGGCTCCAAGACCTCCAACCACTGCAAATGAACTCCAGATGTATGCACCACCTTGTGCATCTTATTTATGTGGGTACTGAGGAATCAAGCCTCAAACTGGGGTCCTTAGGTTTCACAGGCAAGTGCTTAACCACTAAGCCATCTCTCCAGTGCATAAAAATATTTTTTAAAAAAGATCAGTGGAGGGCTGCAGAGATGGCTTAGTGGTTAAGGCATTTCCCTGCAAAGCCAAAGGATCCAGGTTCAATTCTCCAGGACTCATGCAAGCCAAATGCACAAGGGGGCACATGCATCTGGAGTTTGTTTGCAGTGGCTGGAGACCCTGGCATGCCCATTCTCTCCCCTCCTCCCCCCACCGCCACTTTCTCTCAAATGAATAAATAAATGAAATATATTTTTTAAAAAATCAGTGGAGTGGAGTTTCAGAATTCAGAAATTCTCATACTGTATGAGACTGCTGTGCTGCCTACTGCACTAAAGAGGCAGATAATTTTTCATACTTTAGAAAGGCACTGTGGCCAGGGGTGGTGGTGCAAACCTTTAATCCCAGCACTCACAAAGCAGAGGTAAAAGGATCACCGTTAATTCGAGTCCACCCTGAGACTACATAGTGGATTCCAAGTCAGACTGGGCTAGAGTGAAACTCTATCTTGAAACACTCCCCTCCCCCCAAAAAAAGTTAGATCATTCTTATAATCCCAGCACTTGGTAGGTTGCGGCAGAAAGATTACCAAGATTATGAGACCAAGTTGCTCACATAGTAAGTTCTAGACTAGCCTGAGCTACATAGCAAGACCCTATATCCAAAAAAAGAATTGAAGACTAGAGAGATGGATGACTCAACAGTTAAGTGTGCTTCCTAAGCAAGCATGAGGCCCAAGGGTATCTGAGACTACCCAAGTTCAAATCTCCAAAACCTACATAAACAACTGGGCACGGCTACATACACCTATAACCCCAAGTCCCCAGACAGCAGAGATCCAGGAATCGCCAGAGTCAGCAAAGAAACAGCAAGCTCCAAAATCAATAGGATATTCTGCTCAAACAACAAAGGGTGGACGAGTGATAGAGCAGGACACACACTATAGGCAAGCGCACCCCACCACAGGTGAGAATGTGGGGTGCTACAAGTGTACATACATGTACATATACCATACACATGATCACAAGAGAGAAAGAGAGAGATGGCTTAGCAGATAAGGTGCTTGCCTGCAAAGCCAAAGGACCCAGGTTCAATTCCCCAGTACCCACTTAATACAGATGCACAAGGGGGCGCATGCATCTGGAGCTCATTTGCAGTGGCTAGAAACCCTGGTGTCCCCACTCTCTGCCTCCTCTCTCTCTCTCCTTCTCTTTCTCTTTCTGCTTGCAAATAAATAAATAAAACAGAAAAAAATTTAAGACTGGAGAGATGGCTTAGCAGTTAAGGCATTTGCCTGTGAACAAAGGACCCAGGTTTGATTCCCAGGACCCACATTAGCCAGATGCACAACAGGCACATGCGTCTGGAGTTCGTTTGCAATGGCTAGAGGCCCTGGTGTGCCCACTGTCTATCTGTCTCTCCTCTCTCTCTCTCTCTTTCTCTCTCTCTCTCTCTCTCTCTGCTCACAAATAAATAATTTTTTTTTAATTTTTTTTATTTATGAGCAACAGACACAGAGAGAAAGACAGAGAGAGGGAGAGAGAGAGAATGGGCGCGCCAGGGCTTCCAGCCTCTGCAAACAAACTCCAAACACGTGCGCCCCCTTGTGCATCTGGCTAACGTGGGACCTGGGGAACCGAGCCTTGAACCAGGGTCCTTAGGCTTCACAGGCAAGCGCTTAACCGCTAAACCATCTCTCCAGCCCATAAATAAATAATTTTTAAAAAAAACTTTAATTTAAAGAGAGAGAAAGAGAATGAATGTGGAACATGTACTACATATTATATAGTACTCCTTGTGAGGTCTGAGGGACCCTTTTCCCAGGAATCAAACAGAGTAATATTTCTGCAGAGAAATACAGGAACTACTCACACTCAAGAGCAAAAAACTGGGCTGGAGAGATGGCTTAGTGGTTAAGTGCTTGCCTGTGAAGCCTAAGGACCCCGGTTCGAGGCTCGGTTCCCCAGGTCCCACGTTAGCCAGATGCACAAGGGGGCGCACGCGTCTGGAGTTCGTTTGCAGAGGCTGGAAGCCCTGGCGCGCCCATTCTCTCTCTCTCCCTCTACCTGTCTTTCTCTCTGTGTCTGTTACTCTCAGATAAATAAATAAAAAAATGAACAAAAAAATATTTTTTAAAAAAAAAGAGCAAAAAACTAAGCATTCCAAAAGGCTTCCACCAGCTCAGGTCAGGTTATGCTGCCAGATGAGTTCAGGTCAGATAAGGTCATGTCTTGCTACCATATAAGTTGCCAGCAAATGTTCAAATTTTGAGAAATTTGGGGTTTTGCAATTAGAGGTAAGAGGCTGTTGCCCTGTCGTACAAAAGGCTTTCCCTGGCATTCCCATTTCGATCTAGCACTTACTTCAAAGACCCTGTGCATTCTCAGGCCCCTTTGCAGTGCTGAGTGGCTCCAGACAGTCACACTGTTTGTTACAAATGGCTGAAGCTATCAAGAAATTCCTGGGCTGGAGAAGATGGCTTAGTGGTTAAGGCACTTGCCTGTGAAGCCTAAGGACCCACGTTTGATTACCCAGTACCCACATAAGCCAGATGCACAAGGTGGTGCATGTATCTGGAGTTTGTTTGGGGTGGCTGGAGGCCCTGGCATGCCCATTCTCTCTATATCTGCCTCTTCCTCTCTCTCTTCTCTGTCAAATAAATAAAATATTTTTTTAATTCCTCAGAGAAGCAAAGTCACCCCTTCCAGTTCCACTGCTCACATACAGCACTGCGCAGGGACAGCCTTGTTCCCAAAGAGCAGCCCATGCCACTGTTGTCCCTGTGGCCATGTAACACTAAGTAAGCACTGTCAGCACTGTCATTAATAGACCCCGGCCAGGGCTGGAGTGTTGGCTTAGCGGTTAAGCGCTTGCCTGTGAAGCCTAAGGACCCCGGTTCGAGGCTCGGTTCCCCAGGTCCCACGTTAGCCAGATGCACAAGGGGGCGCACGCGTCTGGAGTTTGTTTGCAGAGGCTGGAAGCCCTGGCGCGCCCATTCTCTCTCTCTCCCTCTATCTGTCTTTCTCTCTGTGTCTGTCGCTCTCAAATAAATAAATAAAATAAAAAATTTAAAAAAAAAAAAATAGACCCCAGCCAGCACACAGCCAGCCATCCTGGGAAGCCTATCTTGAGAATGGGTTAGGGAGGCACACTCTGCAGTCACCGGGAGACAGCAAGCAAGCGTCCAGGAACTTAACTCATCTCAGAGTTAAGAAACAAAAGGATTGATCTGGGCGTGGTGGTGCACACCTTTAATCCCAGCACTTAGGAGGCAGAGGTAGGAGGATCACTGTGAGCTCAAGGCCAGCCTGAGACGACATAGTAAATTCCAGGTCAGCCTGGGCCAGAGTGAGACTCTACCTTGAAAAACCAAAAAAAAGAAAAAAGAGGGCTGGAGGGATGGCTTTGCAGTTAAGATGTTTGCCTGCAAAGCCAAAGGACCTCGGTTCGATTCCCCAGGACCCACGTTAGCCAGATGCACAAGGTAGCGCATGCACCTGGAGTTCATTTGCAGTAGCTGGAGACACTGGCGTGCCCACTCTCTCTCTCTCTCTGTGTTATATATATATACATGAAAAAAGAAACAAAAGAATAAACTGAATCCTGTAATCCCAGGCAGAGGATTGCACGTTCAAGGTCTGACTGAGCAACAGAGTGAATTCACAGCCAGCCTGGATAACTGAGCCTGTCTCAAAATTTTAAAATAAATAAATAAATACATAAGGATAACAAAGGACTAGGGATATCTATGTGTTAGAATGCCTGGCATGCTCAAGACCATAGGTTTAATCTCCAGTACTAAAATGAAGAGGCTTGGAGATCAGTAAACTGGCAGGTTTTATGCATGAAGCCCTTGAACTCCACTCTGCATCAAACATGGTGTGGTGATGCATACTTGCAATCTCTGCAATCCTAGTACCAGGGAGAGGGAGGATCATAAGTTCAAGGTCATCCTCAGCTACATAGTGAGTTTAAGGAGAGCCAAGTCTACATGAGGTTTTGTCTCAAAAAAGGAGGAGGGAGGGAAGGAGGGAGTAGTGGCTGGGGATAAGGTTCTAGAAAATTCAGCTCAAGGCACATGAACAGAAATTCAAGTTGGCTGTCGTGAAAATAATGAAGTCCAACTGCCAGAAACTTCCTACAGTCATAACTACTTCCACAACCCCCGCCCCAATTTGCACCTTAACACTCACTCACACAGACAGCAAATGTGAAGCTTAGGAGAAAAGAGGGCTGCCGGCCTCCTGCGACAGACAAAGAGGGTTACCTGGCCTCTGAATTGCACTGGCCCCAGGGTTCTCTAGCTTTGTTCCAACTACTTTGAACCAAGGTCACTTCAGCCTGTGGGACTTTTTTTTTTTTTTTTGATTTTCGAGATACGGTCTCACTCTAGCCCAGGCTGACCTGGAATTCACTATGGAGTCTCAGGGTGGCCTTGAACTCCCAGCAATCCTCCTACCTCTGCCTCCCAAGTGCTGGGATTAAAAGCGTGCACCACCACACCCGGCTCTGCCTCTGGGACTATATGATTGGTTCTTCGCCCAGATGACCTGTTCACTCTCTCACCTCCTTCATCTCCTTGATGAAAGGTCATATTCCCAGTAAGACCACATGTTATAACACATCTCCTGCCGGGAATGGTGGTGAACGCCTTTAATCCCAGCACTTGGAAGGCAGAGGTAGGAGGATCGCCACAAGTTCAAGGCCACCCTGAGACTCCGTAGTGAATTCCACGTCGGCCTGGACTAGAGTGAGACCCTACCTTGAAAAAAAAAAAACCTCCTTGGAGTTCATTTACAGTGTCTGGAGGTCCTAGCACCACCAGTTCTCTCTATCTGCCTCTCACTCACTGTCCCAAATAAGTAAATAAAACATTAAGAACAAAAACCACATCTCCTTCTTCAGCAGCACTCCCAACCTTCCTTCCCAACCTTCCTCCTCTGGTTAACTTTCCTCCCCAGTATGGAACATCATTTGCATAATTTTGGGGCTGGTCCGAAGGTAGTGAGTTATCTCAATTGTTTACATAATTTTTTGGTACCCACCATTGAGATAAAAGCCCCAAGAGGACAGACCTGTCATCAATCCTGTTCTTTGTTGCACCATCACACACACACACACACACACACACACACACACACACACACAGGCACGTTTCTGGCACTAAGCAGGGATGCAGTGAATACTTTTCAGATGAATGACAAGCCCCCCCCTCCAAAAAAAAAAAAGTACTCGGAAGCACACAACACAGAACCTAGAAGTAAAGTTAGCATTTTTCAGGAGAGTACACACCCCAAGTCATGCTTCCTGTCAGCAATGAAGTTGGAAACATATTAAGTAAAGAAAAACGGTCCTATTGGCTCCAAATAATAGTCTAAAGTGCACATAACAAACTTGCACTTGCAGCATTTGTTACCATCTCCAAAGATGAGAGGAAATGATAGGGCTTGGTTCCAGAGCTCCACAGCCTTCTCTCCACTATTATTATTATTATTTCCCTCCACTATTATTTATTTACTTACTTACTTATGTATTCATTGGAAGCTTTTTTTATAGGAAGGATCTCACTCTAGACAAGGCTGGCCTAGAACTCATTGTGATCCTCTCATCTCAGCCTCCAGAGTGCTGCGATTAGAGGCCTGTGCCCCCACCATGCCCGGCTTCTTCCCTTCACTGTTAACCCGCTAACGCGGGCTCTGGGTGACCCTACCCTCACTCCAAGGACAGGTTGCCTCCAATGAAAGAGACTGCTCTGCAGAACCAAGCAGGATGAAAAGGCAAGACTGTAGGAGGAGGAAGGGGAAGTGTGAAGGAGGAATGACTGTTTGAGAGGGAAAAGGTTGGCGACCTGGGGAAATGAACCGGACAGACAGCTTCTCCTCCCAAGTTACGGACCAGATGCTCGGTGTAACCTGAGTCAAGCCAAAGTCGGCGACGCTGCCACCTAAACTTTCACAACACCTAGACCAGTATTAAAAGGAGGGGCGCCAGAAGTCAGAGCTAACGATTTATCCCAAAGATTTTTCTGCCCTCTCCAACCTCCAAAGACAAGACAAGGATTATGACATCATTTCCTAGATGCTAACAGGCAACTTGGCTAGAGGCGAAAAGACCGGTGCGAGCCAGCGCACCCTGCACCCGGGTGACTTGCCGAAGATGCCTTCATCCGAAGCGCCAAGAAACAAGTGGCCTTGGAAGCTGAGCAGGCGGAGGAGGAGAAAACTGGGAGCGCAGTGAGAAAGGAAGAAAGATTTCATAGGAACGAAGAAGGGTGACGGACTGGAGAAGGGTGGTCAGGGAGTAAGAGGGATCAGAACAGAAAAGAAGTGGGAAGGGGAGCAATTAAAAGAAAAATGCACGTTACCTTCCAGCGGCCCCTGGGGACCCAGTGATGCGGGGCTTCCCGCCGCCAAGCAACAATAGACAGCCCAGAGGCACAGCAGGGAATTTCTCATCCTTCCCCCTCGTGCCTTCCCCTGAAACAGGGCTTTTAAAAAAAAATGCCACCAACACTTCTTCCCGAGCCGGTGAGACCAGGAGTGGGCAGCTGGGTCTCGCCAGAAGGTGATGGTGGGCTGGCCAGCTGGAGGAGAAAGTGGGGAGGAAGGACGCGGCGCGTGGGAGCGCAGAGCGTGCAGGAGCGGCTGGTCGCGGACCGGACCTGCCCTGGCCCAGGACGCGGGGGGAAGCAGGGGCTCGCCGCTGTCACTCCGTGAGCTCCTGGAGAGGTAGTTTTTTAAAGAATCGGAGTCATCTGACCCATCGCCAGATGGTTATTTGCATAATTTATTCCCGTCTCTGGACTCTGATTGGTCACACCTTCGCTGACGCCCAAACCGAGACTCCCCAAAGTTTGAATGAAAGCGCCGCACACCCACCGCGTGGACGCCGCCGCCTCGCCGGCTCGCTCCGCAGGCCGCCACGGTCCCCGCCGCCCCTGCTTCCCCAGCTGTCCTCCACGCGCTCTCACCAACCCAAGGGGGACCATTTTCCCGAAACCGTGCGCCCGCTGGGGAGGCGATCCCCGGACACCAGAGCTCAGCTCCTCCAAGGCGCACCCGGAGCATGGAGATGATGGGAAGCCACGGGTCATTCCCTTAATCTTCCTCTTCTCCCTCCTTTCGTTCCTGCCCATCAAGGGCCGTAACAGGTGCAGTAGTGACTGGACCGAAACCCAGCTGTGGACTGTGGCCGGGTCGGGGTCCCTCCACCTCGCCGGACTGGCCACCCAACTTAAGTGCGTTCGTTCCTTCGTGGGCAGTAAAGCGATAAACAGTTCCCGCCACTTAGGGGCCCTGGGGAGACGAGCGCGCTCGCCCAGGAAAGCTTTTAGCGCACTTCGGTGCTCTCCTACGTCTTGGGGTGCAGGGCTGGAGGGACATATGGCCACCCTCCCCAAAGGGGCCGGCGAGCCCAGTTCGGAGGCCAGAGTCTAGGACTCCGCCCACGCGCCGTAACTACCTGGTGAGTGGCGTCATCCTGGGTTTTCTCCATCACCTTCCTCTCCTCTCCTTTCCTCTTTAATCTCAGTCGCTTGGCTGAGATCTGAGAGCGCCAGAGACCTTGGCTGGGAGAGGCCCGTGTCCCGCCCAGGGGAACCCCAGCTGCGCCTCCAAGCCGGTGGAGACCCTGGGCGAGCGGGCGAACTGGAAGCAGCCGCCGCAGGGCTGCGCACCGCATCCAGCCAGGGACAGCCGGCTCGGCCGGGTCGCGTCCTTGAACGCCAGTAACCCCGCTGCAAGCCACCGGCCTCGCCGCGATCTGGGAAGGAGAACCCCAGCCGCAGCCCCGTGCCCATGTAGAATCCAGTCCAGAGCGAGCAGGTCTAGTGACCTACCCTGGTTAACTATTTCGTTACTCCGAGGCCAACGGAGCGCGCTTTGTCCCTCCTGTGTGCTGTCGCCCATGAAGAGGAGGCTAGCTGGCTTTATTTTTCCAATATATGGGACTTTGAATGTCATCCTCATACCTCTCCTTCTGGACCTCTTATTTGGCAAACTGTACAGACAGGAGTGATCACAGGTGGGAATAGTCATGGAGACAAGCTATACATCTGAAGGAAGTCTCGGGACAACAGGGTCTCTCTCTCCTCTGCCCTAGGTTGGCCTTGGTCAATTGTCCTCTAACTATAAGCCCTGTTTATTTAGTAGCTGAGGCAGGGATTACCCTGTGATCAAAAACTTTCTACCTAAGGGCTGGAGAGACAGCTGAATGGGTAAGGCGCTTCCCTGCAAAGCCAGCAGACTGCCCGGGTTCTCTTCCCCTGCACCCACCTAAAGCCAGATGCACAAAGCGTTGAAAATGGTGCTGCGTGCGTCTGTAGTTCAGAAAGCGATTAGCAGCGAGGCCCTGGTGCATCGATTTCTCTGTGTGTGTGTGTGTCTTTCCTTTCCTCCCACCCTCCCTCTCTCTAAATAATAAATAAATATAAATTTAAAAAAAGAAATCTACTTAGGTTGGGGTAGCCCAGGGGACAGAGCGCATGCATGCAGAAGTTCCTGCAGCCTACCCCAAATTCCTTCCTTGTTATCAATTGTACACAGCTATTGTCCCAATAACATTAACTGAACAATAGGGAGGGTGTGTCTTGGAGACCTTTGCCACAGGTGAGACACCCTAGAAAGTTACTTTTTCTACCTGACAAAACACAAACAAAAAGCCAGGCTCAACAAGATCAAGGTCCATGTTTTAACTGCCAAGGCCATGAAACCCTTGACGTTTTATTGCTGGTTGGTTAGAGTGCCCTCCTGTGTCTCCCTATTAAAATACAATGTAAGAAACTTCAAAGCACATCATGAAATTATAGTCATGGAAGTAGAATGCAAAACAATTGTTACTGTTCATACCTTCCAGAAGAAACACAGGGAGTTTTTAGCTGAGGAAACTCTGGAAATTTCTGTGGTGTTGCAGTCAAACTTGCCCAGGTCTCTGGCTATTACGTTAAAGGACTCTAGCCATTTAACTTTTGGCAACTCAACATCTGAAGACCTGTACTGGGTTAGAGGAGTGAATCCCCCTCATATAAGAACCTACTTTCAAAAAAATAAATAAATAAAATAAAATAAATAAATAAAGAACCTACTTTCCACTGCAGAATCTATAAAGCAAATTGAACCTCCCAGCCTCCCTTGTAGCTACACCTTCCAATGTAAACTCAGTCAGTGCTTGCTTGCAAAGCCTGCTAACCCAAGTTTAACTCGCAATTTAACCACATACACCAGGTTCAAAAATGGTGCTAGCTGGGCGTGGTGGTGCAGGCCTTTAATCCCAGCACTCAGCAGGCAGAGGTAGGAGGATGGCCTTGAGTTCAAGGCCACCCTGAGAGACTACACAGTGAAATTCAGGTCAGCCTGAGCTAGAGTGAGACCCTACCTCAAAAGATAAAAAATAAAAAATTAAAATTTATATATATATATATATATATATATATATATTTTTATATATAGATACTCGGAGTCAGGCGTGGTGTTGCACGCCTTTAATCCCAGCACTCAGGAGGCAGGGCTAGGAGGATCGCTGTGAGTTTAAGGCCAGCCTGGGACTACAGAGTGAGCTCCAGGTCAGCCTGGGCTACAGTAAGATCCTACCTCAAAAAAATAAATAAACTCATAAGCTAGTGAGGCTCAGACCACTCCACTCTGACAGAGGGCAGCCAGCTCTGCTTGGCCGGGGAGCAGCAGCGTCTCTCTGCTGCGTGGCTTGAGTCACGCAGGGATGAGATCTCCATAAAGATGTGGAGACCTCCAGGCTCGTAAACCCTAACTTCCAGTCCTTATCTAAGTCACCAAAGGATGTCTGTGGACTCATAAATGTTAATTATGAGGTTTATTTTAGACAGAGTTATGATTAAGAGGTAAAGGAAAGCCCAAGCCAAAAGAAAATCTCTGGGCTGGAGAGATGGCTTAGTGGTTAAGATGCTTGCCTGCAAAGCCTAAGGACCCAGGTTCAATTCCCCAGTATCCACTTAAAGCCAGATGCACAAATTGGTGCATGCATCTGGAGTGTGGAGCGGCTGGAGGCCCTGAAACATCCATTCTGTCTGTTGCTTTTCTATCTCTCTCTGCTTGCAAACAAATAAATTAATCAAATTAGTTAAAGACAATTGTTGAAAGAAAAATTTAAATATTAAAAGGAATTAAAGTTTTTAATTTAAAATGTTTGAATTAAAGCAGGTCATGGTGGTGCATGCCTTTAATTCCAGCACTTGGGAGGCAGAGGTAGGAGGATCGCCATGAGTTCAAGGCCACCCTGAAATTACCTGAGATTACATAGTAAATTCCAGGTCAACCTGAGCTAGAGTGAAACCCTATCTTGGGAGGAAAAAAAAAAAAAGGCAGAATGAATTTTTTTTTTTTTTTTTTTTTATTTATTAGAGACAGAGAGAGGGAGGGAGAGATTGTAAGAATGGGCACACCAGGGCCTCTAGCCACTGCAAACCAACTCCAGATGCATGTGCCACCTATGTGCATCTGGCTTACATGGGACCTGGAGAATTGAACCTGGGTCCTTAGGCTTCGCAGACATGAGCCTTAACTGCTAAGCCATTTCTCCAGCCCAAGAATGAATTTTTAAAAATAAAGAAAATCTCCTTCACATAGGGAAGGATTTCTCCAGGAGTGAAGCCTCCAAGGGGCTCACACACGTGGAAAACAAAACAGGAAAACATTCAAAGCGTGAAAGAAATTCCTGATTGGGAAGGGGGGAGGGGAGACAGACGACCCCTCCCTCAGAAGAATAAACTGGGAAGCTTCCGAGAGAACTAACACCAATGTGAATCACACAGCCAGTTGGAATGACTCAGGTGTGTAAGGCAGAACCCTGATTGGTTGGTGGACTCACCCTGGAAAAACTGAGGAAGAAATGGAAAGCTGGCCAGGTGTGGTGGCGCACATCTTTAATCCCAGCACTCAGGAGGCAGAAGTAGAATTGCCCTGAGCTCAAGACCACCCTGAGACTACATAGTGAATTCCAGGTCATCCTGGGTTAGAGCGAGACCCTACCTCGGAAAAAAAAAAAAAACAGAAATGGGAAGCTGTTGCTGACTGAGGTAGCACTCTGAGGTTGTTGTTTGCAGCCATCTTGGATCAGACTGAATCAGACATGAGTTCTAGTCATACCAGAGTAGGCAAGGCGGCATCCATGTTTTGTGGGCCAGTCCCTAGCTAACTACCTATCAGAAGGAAAGACGACCTTGCTCCTAATTTATATCACTACTATGCAAGTCTGCACAGATCGGGCTTGCTGCTCAGTATCTTCTTGTGTTTTTTTTTTTTAATTTTTTATTTATTTATTTGAGAGCGATAGACACAGAGAGAAAGACAGAGAGAGGGAGAGAGAGAGAATGGGCACGCCAGGGCTTCCAGCCTCTGCAAACGAACTCCAGACACGTGCGCCCCCTTGTGCATCTGGCTAACGTGGGACCTGGGGAACCGAGCCTCGAACCGGGGTCCTTAGGCTTCACAGGCAAGCGCTTAACCGCTAAGCCATCTCTCCAGCCCTTGTGTTCTTTTTAAATTTAAAAAAGACTATGTGTATGTGTGGGCACGTGCCCGCTTGCCAGGGCCTCATGCTACTACAAACAAACACCAGACACTTGTACCACATTTTTTTGCATCTGGTTTACATGGGTGGTTGGAATTGAATGCCAGGTAAGCAGGCTTTGCAAGCAAATGTCTTTAACCACTGAGCCATCTTCCCAGCCCCCTATATTTTTTAACTTTTTTTATTTGGTGTATGTGCATGTGTGCTGGGGAGAGTCAGAAGACAACTTCAAGGTCAGTCTTTGCCTTCCACCTTGTTTTAATATATTTTTTTTTAATTTATTTGAGGAAAAAGAAAGAGGCAGGTAGAGAGAGAAAGAGAGAAGTGGGGAAAACAAAGGTTTTTTTAATGTTCCAGAGGCCATCCCTACTGTCATAGATACAATGTAGAAAACTCCAAGTGCAAAAGGCTTGCTGTAGATGTTCCCAGACATCTGGACCAGTACTGCCCAACAGAAATACAATACAGCCATATATCTTAGTCAGTCTTAGATCAAGCCTAGACGAGAGTACCTTAAATAATTGGGGGCTGGAGCTGGAGGAATGGCTTAATGTTTAAGGGCGCAAGCCTGCAAAGCTAAAGGACCCTGGTTCAATTCCCCAGGATTCATGGAAGCCAGATGCACAAGGTGTCATGCTTCTGGAGTTTGTTTCCAGCAGCTGAAGGTCCTAGAGTGTCCATTCTCTCTGTCTCTGTCTATCTGTCTGTCTGTCTCTCTCCATCCCTCCCTCTTTCTTTCTCAAACATAAAGAAAAATAAAATATATAAAAAATGCACAAATTGGGCTGGAGAGATGGCTTAGCGGTTAAGCGCTTACCTGTGAAGCCTAAGGACCCCGGTTCGAGGCTCGGTTCCCCAGTTCCCACATTAGCCAGATGTACAAGGGGGCACATGCGTCTGGAGTTCGTTTGCAGAGGCTGGAAGCCCTGGCGCGCCCATGCTCTCTCTCTCCCTCTATCTGTCTTTCTCTCTGTGTCTGTCACTCTCAAATAAATAAATAAATAAATGCACAAATTGGCACATGCATCTGGAGCTTGTTTGCACAAGCAAGAGACCCTGGCATGTTCTCTCTTTGTGTATGTCTCTCCATCTCCTTCTTTCTTTCTCAAACATAAAGAAAAATAAAAAATATTAAAAATGCACAAATTGGCACATGCATCTGGAGCTTGTTTGCATAGGCAAGAGACCCTGGCATGTTTTCTCCCCCCACCCCCTCTCTCTCTATTGGTAAAATGTTTGCTCCAAAAGCATTAGACTCTGAGTTCAGTGAGTGTAATCCCTAGTATACACTCAAACTGTAATCCCAGCACTAGAGAGGCAAAGACAAGAGAATCCCTCAGCTTGCCTGCCAGTCAGTCTAGACTGATGGGGAGCCTGTGAAAGACCCTGTCTCTAAAGAGATGGCGATTCCGAGGATAACGCCAGAGGTTACCCTCTGACCTCCGTACTCACATGCACTAAAGCCAGTCTTTCTCAGAGCCAGGTAATGAGTAAAAGCACCAAAGTCATTTCTACTAAGTCAGAATAACACAGATACAAAATCTGACAAAAGACTGAAATGGAAAACAAAAAAGAAGAAATCCATAAGCCAGCCTCATTTTAAGTAGTTTATATAAAATATTAGCCAATAAGGTTCAACAGAACATGAAAGGGACAACAATACAATACATCATGAGCAACCAATTTCTAGGTTCAATTCAGAAATGAGAATAAACCTAGCTTGATACAAGAAAATCTATAAGTATAATTCATCACATTTATATGTCAAAGGAAGTAAAAATCCAAATTATTTCAATAAGTATTTGAAAAGAATTAGAAATAAGAAGTCACCGGGGGAGAGGGGGCTTAGCTGTTAAGGCATTTTCCTACAAAGCCTAAGGACCCAGGCTCGATTCCCCAGTGTCCATGCAAGCCAGATGCACTAGGTAGCACATGCATCTATAGTTTGTTTGCAGTGGATGGAGGCCCTAAGAGACACATTCCCTTCTTTTCTCTTCTCTCCTCTCCTCTCCTCTTCATTTGCACTGGCTGGAGGCCCTGGCAAGACCATTCTCTCTCTATCTGCCTCTTTCTGTATTTCTCTCAAATAATTAAGAAAGAAAATGTACTTAACTACACAAAAACTTTAAGAAGAAATTCCTCAGCAATGAAAAAGACTTTAAACAAAGTCAAAATAGAAAGCAGGGTGTGGTGGCTCACACAATGCCAGTACTAGGGAGAATTGCACGGAATCCGGCCTGGGTTGCTGAGTAAATTCCAAAGTGAGAGGCTGGAGAGATGGCTGAACAGTTAAAGCATTTGCCTGCAAAGCCAAAAGATACGGGTTCGTTCTCCAGGACCCACATAAGCCAGATACACAAGGAGGCATATGCATCTGGAGTTCGTTTCCAATGAATGGCTGAGGGCCCTGGTGTGCCCATCTCTCTCTCTCTCTCTCTCTCTCTCCCTCCCTCCCTCCCTCTCTCTTCTTCCCTCTCTCCCTCCCTCTTCCTCTGTATCAAATAAATAAAATATATTTTTTAAAAAATTCCAAAGTGAGGCTCTGGGCTGGAGAGATGGCTGAGGAGTTAAAGGTGTTTTCTTGCAAAGCCTAACAGTTTGGGTTTGATTTTCTAGGGCCCACATAAAGCCAGATGCATAAAGTGGCCAGGCGTAGTGGCTCAGAGAATCACCTGAGCTTGTGAAAACCAGTAAGCTCCAAAATCAGTAGAGAAACTCTGGCTCAAATAAGACTAGGCAGGAGGGCTGGAGAGATGGCTCAGGAATTAAGGCGCTTGCCATCAGAGCCTAAGGACCTGAGCTTGATTCCCTAATACCCAACCAGATGCACTGGGTGGCGCAGGCATCTGGAGTCTGTTTGCAGTGCGGGGGTCCCTGGTGTGCCCATTCTCTGTGTCTCTCTTCTATCTCTTTCTCTGCCTGCAAGTAAATAAATAAATAAGTAAAGTTTTAGGTTTGGCTCTGGTCACCCCTCCAACCCACTGCCACAGATGAATCCATGGGGTGCAGCAAGGCCACATAGACATGTGCACCACACACACACACACACATGCACACACGCACATGAGAAAGAAAGAAAAACCTGCTGGAAAGCCAGGATCTTGTTCCTCACTGGGCTTACATCTCTAAGCAGAGGGAAAATGACAGTGTTCTGACCCATCAGATGAGAGAGCGCCTGAAGATCATGACACTTTTTGCTAAAAGGCATTTACTGGCAGGATGTCTCTTTTTTTTCGTATAAACTATGATCTCACATTTGTTTAGCTAAAGTATCAGTTTAATTAAATTTACACACTATAAAACATAATGTAAAAAAATGGTTTCAGATACAGATGAAAACCCAGCTGTCCAGGCATTGCTGGCCAGTTTTCAATGTTTCTATTACTCTCCCTTTATTACTTGTTTATGTGCTCTTTTATCTTTTGAAAGCTTACAAATGGTAGAAAGCTCAAAACTTCATGAAAAATAAAGGCTTTTCTGTGAGCCAAAATTCAGGTCGATACGAAAACTTTTAAAATGCTAGAACCAGGGCTGGAGAGATGGCTTAGCAGTTAAGGCGCATGCCTGTGCGAAGCCTAAGGTTCCTGGTTCAATTCTCCAGGTCCCACATATGCACATGGTGGCGCATGCGTCTGGAGTTCATTTTTGCCGTGGCTGCAGGCCCTGGTGTGCCCATTCTCTCTCTCTCTCTCTCTCTCTCTCTCTCTCTCTCTGCAGAGCTCACTGCTATTTTCACAACTTTTCTGTAAGCTAAAAATTAGAAACCAGGGTTAGAGAGGCGACTCAGTGGTTAAGAGCACTTCCTGTGCAAACATGAGGGTCTGAGGAGGCCTTAGAAACCACAGGAGTTCAATTCCCAGGACACACATAAACCGCTGGGCAAGGCCATATGCATCCTTAACCCCAGTCCCATAGGGGAGCAAAGACATGAGGATTGCTGGAGTTCGTAAACACACACACACACACACACACACACACACACACACACACACACACACACACACAGCAAGCTCCAGGATCAATAAGAGATTCTAGCTCAAGTAAGAACAGGTAGAAGGGGCTGGAGAGATGGCTTAGCGGTTAAGCGCTTGCCTGTGAAGCCTAAGGACCCCGGTTCGAGGCTCGGTTCCCCAGGTCCCACGTTAGCCAGATGCACAGCACGCGTCTGGAGTTTGTTTGCAGAGGCTGGAAGCCCTGGCGCGCCCATTCTCTCTCTTTCTCTTTACCTGTCTTTCTCTCTGTGTCTGTCGCTCTCAAATAAATAAAAAATTTAAAAAAAAAAAAAAAGAACAGGTAGAAGAGCAATGGAGGAACTGGGCGTGGTGGTGCACACCTTTAATCCCAGCACTCAGGAGGCAGAGGTAGGCGGATCGCCATGAGTTCGAGGCTACCCTGAGACTACATAGTCAATTCCAGGTCAGCCTGAGCTAGAGCAAGACCCTACCTCGAAAATCCAAAACAGAAGAGGAAGAAGGAGGAGGAGAAGAAGAAAAGAAGAGCCTGATGAGCTGCTTGGACCACAGCAGACACAGGACGATGCCTGCCGCGCGTGAGTGCGTGCACACCACACGGGCGCTACACTGGCATCGGCACACACGTACCCCACAAGCCAAAATAAATCCATCAATTAAAATAAAATTTAGAGCCGGGAGTGGTGGCGCACGCCTTTAATCCCAACACTCGGGAGGCAGAGGTAGGAGGATCACTGTGAGTTCAAGGCCACCCTGAGACTACATAGTGAATTCCAGGCCAGCCGGGGCTAGAGTGAGACCCTACCTTGAAAAACCAAAAAAAGTAATAATAAACAAAATAAAATAAAATAAAATTTAAAATTACAAGTCAGGCATAGTGGAATATGCCTGTAATCCCAGAATTTGGGAGACAGAAGTAGGAGAGTTGCAAATTCAAGTTCAATTTATGACACATAGTGAGTTCCAGAGTGATCTGGGCTACATAGCCTGAGTTTAAAATACAAAAATAAAATTAAAAACCCAAAATTTAACTTTACATTATGTTAATTTTTCTATAGATTGGGAAAAGACAGTTTATTCCATTTTAAAATGTTAGGGCCAGGCCTAGAAGCTGAGTTTGAAGTTCAAGGCCAAAATGTAAAACATAGACTTTCTCTCAAAAAAACAAAGTAAGGCTGGAGAGATGGCTTAGCAGTTAAGGCACTTTTTTTTTGTTGTTTTGTTTTGTTTTTCAAGATAGGGTCTCACTCTAGCCCAGGCTGACCTGGAATTCACTATGTAGCCTCAGGGTGGCCTCAAAATGGTGGTGATCCACCTCTTCCTCCTAAACACTGGGATTAAAGGCGTGTTCCACCACACCCGGTTTAAGGCACTTTCTTGTCTGCAAAGCCAAAGGACCCAGGTTCAAGTCCCCAGTACCCACATAAACCAGATGCACAGGGTGGTACATGAGCCTGGAATTCGTTTGCAGCAGCTGGAGGCCTTGGTGTGCCTATTCTCTCTCTCTCTCATAAATAAATAAATAAAATATTTTTTAAAAATTGATAAACCCTTAGCAAATCTGACCAAAAGAAAGAGAGAAGAGACACAAAAAGTACCTTGGAATAAACCTAACCAAGAAAATAAAGAATCTCTACAATGAGAATTTAAAACACTCAAGCGAGAAATTGCAGAAGACACTAGAAACTGGAGAAACATCCCTTGTTCCTGGATTGGAAGAATCAATATTGTGAAAATGGAAATCTTACCAAAAGCAATCTACACATTTAATGCAATCCCTATCAAAATTCCTAAGGCATTCTTCATGGAAATAGAAAAAAACAATCCAAAAATTCATTTGGAATCACAAAAAACCTCGAATATTGAAAATAATACTGAGCAACAAAAATAAGGCTGGTGGCATCACCATACCTGATCTTAACCTATATTACACAGCCATAGGAACAAAAACAGCATGGTACTGGCACAAAAACAGACATGTAGATCAGTGGAACAGAATAGAGGACCCAGATGTAAGCCCAAGTAGCTATAGCCACCTGATATTCGATAAAAATGCCAAAAATACTCATTGGAGAAAAGACAGCCTCTTCAGTAAATGGTGTTGGGAAAACTGGATATATATCTGTAGAAGGATGAAAACAGATTCTTCTCTCTCTCCATGCACAAGAATTAAGTCCAAATGGATTAAAGACCTTAACATCAGACCGGAATCTCTGAAACTGCTAGAGGAAAAAGTAGGGGAAACCCTTCAACATATTGGTCTTGGCAAAGACTTTCTGAATACAACCCCAATTGCTCAGGCAATAAAACCACAGATTAATCACTGGGACCTCATGAAATTACAAAGATTTGCATTGCAAAGGACACAGTGAAAAAAGCAATGAGGCAACCTACAGAATGGGAAAAAATCTTCACCAGCTATATATCTGATAGAGGATTAATATCTAGGATATACAAAGAACTCAAAACATTAACTAATAAGGAATCAAACAAGCCAATCAAAAAATGGGCTATGGAGCTAAATAGAGCATTCTCAAAGGAAGAAATATGAATGGCATATAAGCAGCTAAAAAAAAAAATGTTCTACGTCACTAGTCATCAGGGAAATGCAGATGAAAACTACATTGAGATTCCATCTCACTCCTGTCAGATTGGCCACCATCATGAAAACAAATGATCATAAATGTTGGTGGGGATGTGGAAAAAGAAGAACCCTTCTGCACTGCTGGTGGGAATGCAATCTGGTCCAGCCATTGTGGAAAACAGTGTGGAGGTTCCTAAAACAGCTAAAGATTGATCTACCATATGACCCAGCTATAGCACTCCTAGGCATATATCTGAAGGAATCATCTCATTTCCTTAGAAGTATGTGCTCAACCATGTTTATTGCTGCTCAATTTATAATAGCTGGGAAATGGAACCAGCCTAGATGTCCCTCAACTGATGAGTGGATAATGAAGATGTGGCACATTTATACAATGGAGTTCTACTCAGCTGTAAAGAAAAATGAAGTTATGAAATTTGCAGGAAAATGGGTAGATCTGGAAAGGATTATACTAAGTGAGATAACCCAGGCCCAGAAAGCCAAGCGCCACATGTTCTCCCTCATATGTGGATCCTAGCTACAGATGATTGGGCTTCTGCGTGGGAAGGAAAATACTCAGTAGCAGAGGCCAGTAAGTTAAAAAGGAGATATAAAGGGAAGAGAAAGGAAGGGAGGAGGGTACTTAATAGGTTGATATTGTATATATGTAAGTAGAATGATTGAGATGGGGAGGTAATATGATGGAGAATGGAATTTCAAAGGGGAAAGTGCAGGTGGGGGGGCAGGGTATTACCATGGGATATTTTTTAAATCATGGAAAATGTTAATAAAAATTGTGAAAAAAATGTTAAAAGAGGGCTGGAGGGAAGGCTTAGCAGTTAAGGTGTTTGCTTGCAAAGCCAAAGGACCCAGGTTTGATTCCCCAGGATCCACGTTAGCCAGCTGTACTAGCGGGTGCATGCATCTGAAGTTCGTTTGCAATGGCTGGAGGCTCTAGCATGCCCATTCTCTCCCTCCCTCCCTCTCTTTCTCTCTCTCTCTCTCCCTCCTTCTCTTTCAAATAAATAAATAAATATGTTAAAAGAAGGTTTTATTCCAACTTGAAGCTCACCAAAGGTAATGGTGTAAAAAATCAAGTTTCAGGGATGAGCAGAGACCTGACCTGAGATCCAGCCTTGGCTGCAAATTGAGTGTATAAGACCAAATGAGCCCTTTCCCAGAAGCCCAGGGTGTGGGTCTTGCAAAACCTCCTTAAGAGATTTTTCACCCAGTCCCTTGGGAAGAACCTCAGGAAGATGTTCTCTAACCCCTCATCCAGCTTTGTTGTCTTGGCCACATGTGAAACCCTGTTTATCTTTAAAAATCCAGACTGGCTCAGTGGTTAAAAGCACTTGCCTACAAAGCCTGATGGCCTGGATTTGACTCCCCAGTACCCACATAAAGTCAGATGCACAAAGTGGCACATATGTCTCGAGTTCATTTGCAGCAGCAAGAGGCTTTGGCTGCCCATAGCCTCTAGACTCTCTTTCTCTTTCAAATAAATAAATAAAATATTATACTTTAAGAAAGACACAGAATCATATATAGCCACTGTAAAGACAATGGAGCCTGGCATGGACACAGGCAAAGGTAGAAAGTTCTTCACCATGAATTCAAGGCCACCCTTAGACTACATAGTGAATTCCAGGTCAGCCTGGGCTACAGGGAGACCCTGCTTTGAAAAACAAACAACAATAACAAAAATTTGAGAAACTGGTAGACATTAATCTTAATGTTATGTGCTGTTCTGGATAGATGCTGGAAGAGGAAAAAGACTGTAAAGGAAAGCTGACTGAATTAGAATTCACTATGGAGTTTAGTTAATAGGAATGTACCAATGATAGCGTCTAGGCTGTGATAAACATTACAGTCATTTAAGGTAGAAATTAAATGTGGGAGCCAGTGGATACGGTGGCGCGCACCAGCACTCTTGGGTTTTGGTTTTGTTTTGTTTTTATTTTGTTTCTTCCTCCTTTTTTTTGGGGGGGGGTCTCTTTTTGTGATTCCCTCCCCACTGCAAAACTAGAAGAAACTGTATTTCACAGAGAAAACGACATTAAAACAGATCCCTATCTTGCCCACCAAGACTCAGGGAACATTGTGGGAGGGGAGAGTGGAAAGATTGTAAGAGCCTCTGGGTGGGTGGGAATAGCCTAAGACACCGTGTCTCCCACCCCTGCAAGAGAGTGGGGCTTCCTGGTCCCCACAATGAATGCCAATAACCCCTCTGAAGACCCTCAGCAGAATTGGGGCAGGGGAGAGGGGGCCTAAAGGGAACAACTGTTTTATAAAAAAGTAATAAATATATTTTCTTAATTAGCTGGGCTGTCGGGAGGCAGAGGTAGGAGGATCGCCGTGAGTTCCAGTCTACCCTGTGACTACATAGTGAATTCCAGGTCAGCCTGAACTAGAGTGAGACCCTACCTTGAAAAAAAAAAAAAATAGCTGAGCTAGAGAGTTGGCTTATCCATTAAGGCACTTGCCTGTGAAGCCTATTTCAAGATAGGGTCTCACTCTAGCCCAGGCTGACCTGGAATTCACTATGTAGCCTCAGGGTGGCCTCAAAATGGTGGTGATTCTATTGCCCAGATGCACAATGAACGTATGCATCTGGAGTTTGTTTGCAGTGGCTGGGGACACTAACAAACCCATATTCTCTCTCTCTTTCTCTCTCTCTCTCTCTCATAAATAAGATAAAATATTAGTTATATCTGAGGAAGGTATTTTAATAGGTAACTTGGACAAGGGTAAAAAGAAATATTTCTTTTTATAAAATTTCATAGTTTTTTTAAACATTTTTATTTGGGCTGGAGAGAGATTGCTTAGAGGTTAAGGTGTTTGCCTGCAAAGCCTAAGGACCCACATTCTACTCTCCAGATCCCACGTAAGCCAGAAGCACAAAAGGTGAGGCAGACACAAAGTCACACATGCCCACTAAGTGGTGCAAGTGTCCGGAGTTCAATTGCAGTGGCTGAGGTCCTGTGGCACCAACTCTCTCTCCTCTCTCTCCCTCTCTCTCTCTCTCTCTCTCTCTCTCTCTCTCTCTCTCTCTCTTTGTCTCTCTCACTGTCTTTAAAAAAATTAAATATTTTTATTTATTTGAGAGAGACAGAATGAAGGAGGGAGAGAGGGAGTTTTATTTTTTTAATTAATTAATGAGTTGGTTTATTTGCAAGCAGAGAGAGAGAGAAAATGGGCAATCCAGAGCCTCCTGCCACTGTAAATGAACTCCAGGTGTGCATGGCCCACTTGGTACTTCTGGCTTATTTTTCATGGGTACTGGGGAACTGAACCCAGCTGTCAGGCTTTGTAAGCAAGCCCCTTTAACTGTGAAGCCATCTCTCCAGCCCCTCATGCTTTTTGTTTTTTATATGCCTGGGTTTTGTGCCACAGAAGCTCATTCTCCATCAAAAGCAAATGGATAAAATAAAAAGTATAGTAAAATAAGTGTTGAGAGTTGGAAAGAGATGTTTTGGCTTGGAGAGCAGAGGCACATTGCACAGTCACAGACACGACACCTTTGAGATGGCAGAGCGGTGAGCGGAGGCCAGAGGCCAGGAAGAAAGGGACAACACGGAGGGACATCTGCAGGATGTCTTGGAGAGCGAATGGGGAAGGCTTCCTCTCCACCCTGGTCCTGACCTCACAGGTGGGCATCTGAGCCAAACCCAGCTGCTTCCTGTGCCGACCAGCCCGCTTGTGAGGCAGCCTAGAGGCCCCCCCAAAAAAGAAACTGTAGGGCTGGAGAGATGACTTGGCAGTTAAGTGCTTGCCTGTGAAGCTTAAGGACCCTGCTTCAAGGCTCGATTCCCCAGGACCCATGTAAGCCTGATGCGCCAATTCTCTCTGCTCTTTCTCTCTCTGTCTTTTGCTCTTAAATAAATACATAAAAAAGAAACTGTAGGGCTGGAGAGATGGCTTAGCGGTTAAGCGCTTGCCTGTGAAGCCTAAGGACCCCGGTTCGAGGCTCGGTTCCCCAGGTCCCACGTTAGCCAGATGCACAAGGGGGCGCACACGTCTGGAGTTCGTTCGCAGAGGCTGGAAGCTCTGGCGCACCCATTCTCTCTCTCTCCCTCTATCTGTCTTTCTCTCTGTGTCTGTCGCTCTCAAATAAATAAATAAAAATTTTAAAAAAAAAGAAAAGAAAAGAAACTGTAAAAGCCAAAGAGTGAAGTCAGAGAGATGCCCAGGAAGAGGTTATTGGGCAGAGAGAGAATGATAGGCCATGATGTTCAAAATCACCACAGTGCCAAAACAAACTATGAGGGGAAAGAGAGAGAAGAGGGCTGGAGAGATGGCTCAGTGTTTCAGTGCACTTTCTGCTCAAGCATGAGGGCCTGTAACCCCCGAGCTTGAATCTCCAGATCCCACATAAATAGCTGGGTAGGGCCACGCTGTCCTTTAACCCCAGACCCACAAAAGGGAGAAGAGACCAGAGAATCACCTGGGCTCACAAAAATCAGCAAGCTCTGGTATCAGTAAGAGACACTGACTCAGTAGGCGGGACACCCTTTGTTCTGCCCACAGCTGAGGGCACGTTCACACGTACACACCACATTATGCACACACATACTTGTCCAGGGTTCCATCTCTAGCATTGCCAAAAAGACAGAGAGCAAGGGAGGGAGGGAAGGGAGGAGAGAGAGGCAAAAAGCAAGAGGCAAGGTATACTCCTCAGAGGATGAAAGCATCACAGGCAGAGAAGGAGCTGTCACAATAATGGGGATTACTTGAGCAAGGGAGACCCGAGATCCATGCCCTTCTCGGGGTCTGTTGCTGACATTTCCAGGCCTGCCTTAGACAAGAGGCTCTCTAGTTATGGTGCCTGGACCCGCAGCAGCAGCAGCACTGGAGAGATGCTCAGAAGTGCGCATCCTCAGACCCCGCTCTTATGTCTGAATCAGAAGGCCTGGAGGCAAGGCCCAACAGCCTGGGCTTCCACAAGCC
Organism: Jaculus jaculus; assembly: GCF_020740685.1. Classification (NCBI taxonomy): domain Eukaryota; kingdom Metazoa; phylum Chordata; class Mammalia; order Rodentia; family Dipodidae; genus Jaculus; species Jaculus jaculus. Next base: position 40,620,711 of record NC_059103.1, read on the forward strand.
CTTCAGCTACATCTGGTGCACCTGAAGGACAAGACCCATTGCCTTAGACCCAGGTTCTGCAAGACCCAGCTGCAGCAGAACTCCTTGTGTGGTCCCTGGCTATGTGTCTACAGCACACCCACTGAGGATGCCAGCCTGACCTTCTTTTCTTTAAATGTTTTACTTATTTATTTATTTGAAGGGGGCAGAGTGAGAGAGAATGGGCATGCTAGGGCCTCTAGCCACTGCAAACAAACTTCAGACAGATATGCCACCTTGTGCATCTGGCTTTACATGGGTACTAGGGAATCGAACCCTTGTCCTTTAGTTTTGCTGGCAAGTGCCTTAACCACTGAGCAATCTCTCCAGCCCCAGCCTGTGCTTCTTTTCATGAGACCCGGTTTCCTGGATCTCAATCTTACCACTGCTCTAGCTCCCTCCAACCCTTACTTCCAACACCCCCTCAAGAGCCACCTCTCCAAAAAGCCACCCCCACAGATTGTTCCAAGTCTCCTACGTGTTCCTGCAGTCATCCTTTTACCTTTAGACAATGACACTTATCAACTTGTCCTGTAATCAGAGTTTGTTAGCTCATCCCCAGAAGAACTATGTTTTCTCTGTATCTCCAGTGCTATTTATACGCTCACTTAATATTAGCTATTAATAGCCATTATTAGTATTACATATATTTAAAAATAGAGAGAGTAGGGCCAAGGAAATAGCTCAGTGATTAAAGGCCCTTGCTTGCAAAGCCTGTGGCCCAGGGTTCAATTCCCCAGTGCCTATGTAGAGCCAGATGCACAAAGTGGCGCATGTGCCTGAAGCTCTTTGCAGCAGCAAGAGTCCTTGGCATACCTATTCATTCTCATTCTCTCTATCTCTCTCTCTCTTTCTTCCACCCCCCTCTCTCTGCTTGCTAAAAAATAAACACATATATACTTTAAAAAAGAAAGAGCCAGGCATAGTGGCACATGCCTTTAATCCTAGCAGGGACTAAAGAGTGAGATCCAAGTCTGCCTGGGCTAGAGTGAAACTGTACTTGGAAAAAAAAAAAAAAAAAAAGGGAGGAGAAGGAACAAACAGAGGAAGAGACTGCTTACTATTTATTTTTCGTGAATCAGAGGAGTTTCCTCAAACAATGTCTACTTCCTCTCTTGTAGAGTTTCTCTGCAAGGCCAGCTGACTGAGCCAAGTGATAATTGTAACTAATGGGCAGTGAGCACTTCTGAGTTAGATTAATTCTTTGTTTCTGTGCAGAAAGCTCCAGATGGTTGACAGATGCTCATTAGAAGAAACAGTAGAAAATCACTAGGAGAAGCCAGGTTTGATGGTATATGCCTTAGAATTCCAGGTCAGCTTAAACTACAGAGACCACCTGCTTCAAAAGAAGAGGAGGGGGCTGGAGGGATGGCTTAGCAGTTAAGCGCTTGCCTGTGAAGCCTAAGGATCCCAGTTCGAGGCTCGATTCCCCAGGACCCATGTTAGCCAGATGCACAAGAGGGCGCACGCATCTGGAATTCATCTGCAGTGGCTGGAAGCCCTGGCATGCCCATTATCTCCCTCTCTCTCCCTCTCTCTCTCTCTCTCTCTCTCTCTCTCTGCCTCATTCTTTGTCTGTAGCTCTCTAATAAATAAATAAATAAAATTTAAAAAAAAAAGAGGAGGAAGAGAAACAGAACAACACAGAGACAAGCTAGATAGTACGTGCAGCAGTAGACCAGACCTGTATCTGGTAGTAGACCAGACGCACATAAAAGGGCCCTTCTGCCAGGCCTGGTGGCGCATGCCTTTAATCTTAGCACTTGGGAGGCAGAGGCAAGAGGATCGGCATGAGTTCAAGGCCACCCTGAGACTACATAGTGAATTCCAGGTCAGTCTGGGCTCAAGTGAGACTCTACCTTGAAAAACCAAAAAAAAAAAAAAAAAAAGAAAGAAAGAAAGAAGGTCATTTCTCTCATAGATCCTGTCTCCTGTCTAAGAGGGAAGTAGTTATGGTACAGATGTTGTAACACAAATGATAAATTCTTTTTTTAAATATTTTTAGTTGCAAGCAGAGAGACAGAAAGAATAAAAAGCGGGGGATGGGTGCACCAGGACTTCCTGCCACTGCAAATGAACTCCAGTTGCATGTACCACTTTGTGTACCTTGCCTTAAATGGATACTGGGGAATCGAACCCTAGCCATCAGGCTTTGCAAACAAACTCCTTTAACCACTGAGATATCTCTCTAGCCCCTATAAGTTCTTTTTAGCAGAGCAAGGTTTAGAAACAAGGTCTCATGTAGCCCAGGCTGGTCTTGAACTTGCTATAAACCTAAAGATGACCTTGAACTCCACATCCCTGCTGGGATTCCAAGGGTACACCATCATGCTCAGAGCCTGGATGATAAATTCTATAGGATGAGGGCTGGAGAAATGGCTTAGCAGTTAAGGCACTTGCATGCAAAGCCTGAGGACTCCGTTTTGATTCCCCCATACCCCATATGCGTCTGGAATTGGTTTGCAGTGGCTAGAAGCCCTGGTATACCCATTCTTTCTCAAATAAAAAAAAATGGATAAATTCTACAGGATGATACAGCAAGACAACATAGGAATATGAGGCAGAAGAAAATAAGAATATAACATACACATATAAATGAGCCAAAACCATGAGCAAAAAATAAAAATAAGGGAAAATGCGTATAGCAACTACTATTCTCATTTCTAGAAGTGGTCAGGAGACTAGTCAGTATGCTTTCTTTTGTCACTACACATTTCACATGTCACTTCCTCCGCTGTTTTTGCAGTTGGTCAAGTCTTGTACTTGGTAGGTTGCTCAAATCTAAATAGAACAGTAGTTGCTGTATTTTTCTGTTAACTTCTATTTTAGATATAGAAGGACTCCAACACATGGCGGCAGTCTCCTTGTCCCCATCACATGCCAGCAACCAAACTCAATCTATACCTAGAGTCAATAACTCTAGGTATAGATTCCAGTCAGTTGTCATCTTCCAACTCAATGGAACCTTTATGGTGTTTCATATTGAATTCCTGTCCGGGATTTCTGTACAGCACAATCATATAAGCCCTCCAAACTAACAGCCCAAAGTTACAAGAACTGCAGACTGACATTCTGTGGGCAAGCTAATGTAATAATTCATGCAGCCTCTCCCACGTCTCTGCCCTTGACTCTGAGACACTGATGTTCTGTCTGTAGGAAAGCAACACAGAGCTGGGCATGGTGGCACAGGCCTTTAATCCCAGCACTCGGGAGGCAGAGGTAGGAGGATCATTGTGTGTTCGAGGTCAGCCTGAGACTACAGAGTGAATTCCAGGTCAGCTTGAGCTAGAGTGAGACCCTACCTTGAAAAACAAAACAAAAAAGGAAAGCAAAACACACATATATGCATTATTTCAGAGAGAGAGAGAGAGAAAAAGAGAGAGGACAGACAGAGAATCGGCTTGCCAGGGCCTCAGCCGCTGCACTCGAATGCCAGGCCCTTGTGCTACCTAATGGGCACGTGCCACCTTGCACTTGCCTCACCTTTTGTGCATCTGGCTAATGTGGAATCTGGAGAGCCTAACATGGGTCCTTAGGCTTCACAGGTAAGCACCTAACTGCCAAGCCATCTCTCCAGCCCCCAACACGCATATTTGGGTCACGGACTCAAAATGACACCACTTCCTACATTTCGGGCTATTGGTCCCCGTTGGCACTGTATCTAAGCCTTTATTTCCACCATCCAGACTGAACAGGGCACAGTGTAAGAAGAGTGGGTTCTTTGGTCAGAAGCAATGTTGAGTGCTGGGATTCCAGGGATGGCAGTGGTGCATTGTGTCCACGCTGGGGAAGGAAAATCCACATTCATGGAGGGACGTAGCCATAATAGCAGCACTCAGGAGGTTGAGGCAGACCATCCTGGGTCACATGGTGAGGTTGGCCTTGCCCCCATCAAAGGAAGGAAGAGAGGCCGAGAAGGGGAAAGAAGGGGGAGGGGAATCTGCACTATCTATTCCAGTGGAAACAAAATGCCCCCTTCCTAATGGAGGGGTCCAATGCCACCAAATGGCCAGCTGATTCCCACAGCCCCCATCCCCCACCCTCCAGACCTGCCAACAGGAGCTCTGAACTTGTCCTGCAAATGGCATGTTGGGCTCTCAGGAAGACAGAACCCACATTTATATAGCTGAAAGGAAGACTTCCAAGACTTGGTAGGGCCTGACCCCCACTGTGAGCTGCCCCTCCTCTGATAGCCTCACTGTGATGCCCCCGCCTCCGCTGCCATTGTGACTGTCTCTGGGTTACTTGAATGCTCCAGTTTTGCTCTTTCAGGCAATGGGAAATGAGGAGTACAGGAAGGAAGAAGCCACGTATTAGATGCCCTCCCATCTGTCCCAGGCAGCTTCTCCATGGAGGTAATGGCTCCACCATGGCTCCAACAACTAGCACCTTCTCTGTTTAACCCCTGACCTAAGTATGTGAGCAGCTCCCTTCACTTGCATCCCTGGATTACATCATCAGCCCCTGTACCCACCACCGGGATCCTTGTCTACTCCATGGTTTGGCAAGCCAACCCCCAGCTTTACACTTCCTCTGTCAGGCTGGAGAGATAGCTTAGTGATTAAGATGCTGGCATGCAAAGACCACGGACCCATGTTCGGCTCTCTAGATCCCATGTAAGCCAAATAGGTGAGGCAAGTGCAAGTTTGCACATGCCCACTAGGTGGTGCAAGTGTCTGGAGTTCAATTGAAGTGGCTGAAGTGTGCCAATTCTCCCTCACACTTGCTCCCTCGTTTGCTCTAAAATAAAATAAAAATAAATTTCCTCTGTCCCTCACAGTGGTTTCTCTGATGCTGGCTAGCCCTTGACTACTACAGATATATTTCTTGATGGCCTGATTTTTGAACGCACTTCTGCAAATCCATACCCCACTCCTATTGTGGCCTAGAACCATCCTACTTCATACTCATACAAATCTCAGCTGAAAAATTAATTACTCTGTAAGGGGCTAGGGATGTAGCTCTTAGATAGAGCAGGTGTCTGGCTTGACAAGGTCCTAGGTTCAATCCCAGCCTCTACCATTTTTTTTTTAATATTTTTTTTTGTTCATTTTTTTATTTATTTGAGAGCGACAGACACAGGGAGAAAGACAGATAGAGGGAGAGAGAGAGAGAATGGGCGCGCCAGGGCTTCCAGCCTCTGCAAACGAACTCCAGATGCGTGCGCCCCCTTGTGCATCTGGCTAACGTGGGACCTGGGGAACTGAGCCTCGAACCGGGGTCCTTAGGCTTCACAGGCAAGCGCTTAACCGCTAAGCCATCTCTCCAGCCCGGCCTCTACCATTTTTACCTTCCACTCACCTTTAGCCTCAAAACATTGCTCTGCCTCTGGGTTCTCCTAGCATGTGAACTCTCCCACTTACTTGCTCCTGTGTTTGTATCTGGCTAGGGTGAGGATTTGTTGATGTCAAGAAATAAATTCTAGGCCGGGCGTGGTGGCGCACGCCTTTAATCCTAGCACTCGGGAGGCAGAGGTAGGAGGATCGCCGTGAGTTCAAGGCCACCCTGAGACTACAGAGTTAATTCCAGGTCAGCCTGGACCAGAGTGAGACCCTAGCTCGAAAAAAAAAAAGAAAGAAAGAAAGAAATTCTAAGCATATGCTCTCATTTGTATATATTTGACACAATATACTCAATGAATGTTTATGGAATGACCTTGACCTTCTCTGCTTAAAACAACACAAGGCCAGTGGAAAGGTTGAGGGGCGTCACTGGATGTAGTTTCAGTTGAGGAAGATGTAAAAGTTCTAAAGATGGATGGCAGTGATGGCCACAAAATAACAAGAATGTGATCAGTAGCAACGAACCTACCACTTAACATTATCCCAACACTTGGGAGCTGAAGATCACTTAGAAAACTATAAGGAAAAGAAGAAAAAGGCATAAGAAAGATGTAATAACCAACATAACATTTTAGAAGCAATTAACATATTTGTTATAATTTTTAGAGAATTTGAATAAAACTGTGGTTCACTTAAAGAAATGATGTTGGTGATGTAGTTATCACAACACTTAAAAAAAAAAAACTATACTAACAACAGTTAAAAATATCCTTTAGCAGAGCATGATGGGACACACCTTCAATCCAAGTACTGCAGAGGCTGAGGTAGGAGGATCGCCATGAGTTCAAGGACAGCCTGGGACTGTAAGGTGAGTTCCACATCAGCCTGGGTTAGAGTGAAACCATACCTCAAAAAACAAGCAGGCTAGGGCTGGAGGAATGGCTTAGCAGTTAAAGCATTTGCCTGCAAAGCCAAAGGACCTCTGTTCGATTCAACCATTTAAGCCCTATGCACAAAGTGGCACATGCATCTGGAGTTCAGTTGCAGTGGCTGGAGGACCTAACACACTCATTCTCTCTGTCTCTGTCTCCCTCTGACTCTCTCAAATAAATAAATCAATAAAACTTAAAATTTAAAAAAAGGCCAGGTGTGGTGGTGCACGCCTTTAATCCCAGCACTCCAGAGACAGAAGCAGGAGGATTGCTGTGAGTTCGAGGCCACCCTGAAACTCCATAGTGAATTCCAGGTCAGCCTGGGCTAGAGTGAAACCTTCTCAAAAAAAAAAAAAAACTTTATTCTCAACTACAAAATAGAGCTTCATAGAGTCCATGGACTTTCAATTCTGCTTTGAGATCTATACCTTTGAAATAGTCTGCATGCAAGAAGGAAAGAAACAAGAATTCTATAGATTTCATTTTACTTGCAGCAACAGAAGATAGGAGGGGGAGGAAGGAGGACGACCTAAATGATCAGTTAAGAGAACAGATAAATTGTATATTTCCTACTAGAGAACACTGGGGGGGGGGCGGGAGGGGATTCAATAAAAGCAGCATGGCTAAACCTACCTAGCCAAAGCTCAGAACAGAGTTAAATGCCAAACAAAGGCTGTAAATCATATCTACAGTATACCACCTAGAAAGTCTTGAAACCAAATGACATGTTATTTGTGACTGCATCTGTACACGCAGCAAAGTATAAAATTATGCATTTCAGGGCTGGAGAGATGGCTCAGCGATTAAGGCGCATCCATTCTCATTCATTCTCTCTCTCTCTCCTTCCTTGCAAATAAATAATTTTTTTATTTATTTGACAGACAAAAAGGGAGAGAGAGAGAATGGGCTCGCCAAGGCCTCCAGCCACTGCAGACGAACCCCAGACGCATGCTCCCCCTTGTGCATCTAGTTAACATGGGTCCTAGGAAATTGAACCTGGGTCCTTTGGCTTTGCAGGCAAATGCCTTAACCACTAAGCAATCCCTCCAGCCCCATAAATTACTTTTTAAAGCCAGGCATGGTAGTATACTCCTTTAATCCCAGTGCTCAGGAGGCAGAGATGGGAGGATTGTTGTGACTTTTTAAAAATATTTTATTTATTTATTTATTTGAGACAGAGAGAAAGAAAGAGGCAGATAGAGAGAATGAGAGAATGGGCATGCTTTTGAGGCCACTTTGAGACTAAATAGTGAATTCCAGGTCAGCCTGAGCTAGAGTCAGACTCAACTTCAAAAAAAAAAAAAAAAAAAAGAAAGAAAGAAAGAGAGAGAGAGATAGAACATCCGTTTCAGGTTGGCAGTCAGTCTGAGAAGGAGGTGGGTGATTAGATCATGTCTTGGCTCAGCTGTGCTTTTAAGCTTTTATCTCCTTCCAAAGTAAACACCACACATATGTTATATCAAAAGAATGAAATAGGGTCAATTAGATATTTCTGTATTCTTGAAATAGTTCATCATTGACCATCTAAAACTGAATCTGATGAAATAAAGGTCAAATTCCTCTATAGTACACACATACTTTGATGAACCAATCTCTCTCTACTTCACCTTCTGTAAGCCAGGCCCTTGTCCAATTCCTGAAACACTAGTCAATGTGAGAAGATTTGAATAGAAAAGAAAATAATGGCAATAGAATGATTTGGGCAACTAAAAACCTCACATCATACACACACACACAGACACACACACACAGAGACACACACTCACACTCACGACATGCACACGGCAGCAGCAAAGCAGTGTAGGAGGGTGGTCATGGACTAGAAATGAAAAACCTTTCAACTTTTTTATTAAAAACTTCCATAAACAATAGCCATGATCATAATGCTCTCCCCACACCCTCCCATTTTCCCCTTCCAAATCCCCCCAAACTCCCTCTTCATTGATTAGTCATTTCCGACTAATCTCTCTTCTGTTTTGGATGAGGCAATTGGGGTTTTCCCCCTCTTATTATGTAGGTCTGATGTAGGTAGTGTGAGGCACTGTGAGGTCATGAATATCAAGGCAAATTTGTGTCTGGAAAACAGTATTGTAAGCAGTCTTCCCCTTCCTTTGGCTCTTACATTCTTTCCACCACCTCTTCCACAGTGATCCAAGGTGAGCCTTTTTTTTCTATTCTCCTTCCCTCCCTCCTTCTCCTCGCTCCTTCCCTTTCTTCCTCTCTCTATTTTTGTTAACTTTTCATTGACAACTTCCATAAATATAGACAATATACCATAATCATAACTCCCTCCCAACACTACCTTCTTCCCCCTCCCAAATCCCCCCTCCACTGAATCTCTTCCTCTTTCAAACTAAACTATCTTCTATTTTGATATCATCATTTTTTCCCTCCTATTATGTAGTCCTGTATAGGTAGTGTCAGGCACTGTAAGGTCATGAATACCATGGCTACTTGGTGTCTGGAAGACAGCATTGTAAGCACTCCTCCCCTTCCTTTGGCTCCTACATTCTTTCCACCACCTCTTCTGCAGTGGTCCCTGAGCCTTGGAAGGTGTAATAGAGATGTCTTACTTAGGGCTGAACACTCCACTATCCCTTTCCACACTCTGGTGAGTTTCGAGTCACCCCAGCAGTCGCCACCATTTGAAAAGAGAAGCTTTTCTAACCAAAAGTGAAAGTATCATTAATATGCAGGCATAAACATAAGTATTTAGAGGGCAGCTTGGTGGGTTTATGACCTCCCAAGCTATAGGCTTTGATTAGGATTTCAGTATCAGGCATGAATTCCCTCCCATGGACCTGGCCTCAAGTCTAGTCAGAGAGCAGTTGGTTTCCCCCATAACAGATATGCCACCATTGCACCAGTTGGTACATTTAGCCTGGCTGGCCAGCCATAAAGCTTGCAGGGTCGACTTTAGGTTAACACCATTGACGACTTTTCTCCCCCAACAGGCTGCATAGGTCTTTTTAGCATCCTGACAGCCAGTCAACAGAGAGGAGGTTGCTATCTCAGCTCCAGCCTGATTTCTCAGTGCCCTGCAGCCCAAGCATGTGGAGTCTTCAGCCACAGGGTGTTAGTATCTAGTTCTGGTGAGCAACCAAGAGCCTTGGCAATAGCTGATAGTGTTTGGGTGGCATCAGGGACAACCCTAGCTAACAATTCACTGGAAGGTAGCACACTCTTGGCACTGAAATTTTTCTTTTTCTCTCTTTCTTTCTTCCTCCTTCCTTCTTTCTTTCTTTCTTTCTTTCTTTCTTTCTTTCTTTCTTTCTTTCTTTCTTTTTTGTTTGTTTTGTTTTGCTAGCAAAGAAGTAGGCTTCCATGTGTTTTATTTATAAATCAGTGCTTGTTTGTTTGTTTTGAGGTAGAGTCTTGCTGTAGACCAGGATGACCTGAAATTAACTATGTAGTCTCAGGCTGGCCTCAAACTCACAGTGATCCTCCTACCTCTGCCTCCTGAGTGCTGGGATTCAAGGCATGCACGAGCATGTTTGGCTTATTCATAAATCTTAAATTTTGGCCAGGTGTGGTAGGAGGATCTCTGTGAGTTCGAGGTTACCCTGAGACTACATAGTGAATGCCAGGTAGCCCGAGCTAGAGTAAGACCTTACCTCGAAAAAAAAATTTTTTTGACTAACCCTCTTCCCACCCCCTCTGCTCTTTCACACACACACACACCCTTAGCCATTCTCCTGCCTCCCCCAGTATTCTGTCTTCTATGTACATATCTACTCTCCCCCCCCCTTAAGCCCTTCCCTCCCTCAGAGTCCTCTTTTGGCTTCCTGCTCTCTACTACTAACTTTTATTCCAATTCACATAAAAATCTAAACATTTGAATCTAGGATCCACACATGAGAACATATAACGTTTAACTTTCTGAGCCTAGGTTCTCTCACTTAGTATAATCTGTTGTAGATCAATCCATTTCCCTGCAAATTTCATAATTTCATTTATCTTTATAGCCAGATAAATCTCCATTGTGTAAATATGCCACCTCTTCACTATCCATTCATCAGTTGAAGGGCGTCTAGGCTGGTTCCAAGAAATAGAATGTTTTAAAAAGAGCCAAGTAGGTCATTGCTCGGAATGAAAGGGTTGTGTGGACTGCCTTTGCAAGAAAGATAACTGTTTCAGGTCTGGTAACGATGCTGCCAAAGAGTGGAGGCGAATGGCGATCTCACTTGTCTGGATGGGGAGGCCTTGCAGGGAGAGGCCAGTGAGGCATGTGCAGCTGACTAAGGGAGCCGGGCGGGGAGTGGGGGGGGGGCCACCTGCCCCAGAGTTCTGTAACTCCCAGTTTTGAGACTCTGCCATGGCCTCTAATGCATGGAACCCTTAAAAAGTGCCAGACTCGGGCTGGAGAGAAGGCATAGCGGTTAAGCGCTTGCCAGTGAAGCCTATGGACCCCAGATCGAGGCTCGGTTCCCCAGGTCCCACGTTAGCCAGATGCACAAGGGGGCGCACGCATCTGGAGTTCATTTGCAGTGGTTGGAAGCCCTGGCGCGCCCATTCTCTCTCTCACTCTCTATCTGCCTCTTTCTCCCTCTGTCACTCTCAAATAAATAAATAAAAATCTTTAAAAAAAAAAAAGTGCCAGACTCAGTGCTTCGCCACTGCAGACATCCCTTCCCTACCCACCCTTCCCTACCTTGTCAAGCCCCGCTTAAACACTTCCAGAGTTGGGCCCCCACTGTTTTTGAGGCAGCTGGTTCTACTAGTGGATTGCTGAAGTCGTTGGAAGATGCTTTTCTCAAGATAAGTAGTCAGCTCTAAAGCAGAAGGAATAAACAGTCACATTGTGTAAAACGAGCTTAGGGGGTTCCTGTATGTGCCTGTGTGTGCATTTTGGAGGTTGTATGCCAAAATACTAACTCTAAAATTTGGAACGCTTTGTGACTTTTTATACCATTGATTGATTGACTGATCAAGAAAGAGAGAGAGGAGTATCGGTGCTCCAGGACCTCTTGCCATTACGGATGAACTCTAGACACATGTGACACTGGGCATCTGGCTTTACGTGAGTACTGGGGCATCAAACAGGCTTTGCAAGCAAGGACATTTAACTGCTGGTCCATCTCCCCAGCCCTGTTGTTTATTATTGAACTAAGATCACACTAAATAACCCTGGCTGGCCTGGAACTTGCTATTTAGACCTGGATGGCTTTGAAGTTACAGTATTCCTCTTTCCTCTACCTCCCAAGAGCTGGGATTACAGGTATGTGCCTGTATGTCTGACTTGTTTTTCCTCTTTGCCTCCCTGTGGTTTCTAGAATGAACAGGCTTTGCTCTGATTGTTATGCCCAAATCACAGGTCCCCAAAGACCACCAAGAGAGTTGGACATGTATGCAACAGCAAAGAGCTTTATTTTGGGCTTAAGCTCGGGCTCCAGACTTTACCAATGCAGTGGGTCCATCCAAGAGCCCCAAATATGGCGTCCAGGAGATGCTTTTATTAGGTTCAAACAAAGAAAAGGGGAATTTCCAACATGGCAGTTACATGATTGGTTGACATTTAGCAAGAGTATACATGTTACAAGCTGATTGGTTACATTGTAGCTGAGGAACATTAAGCAAACTTAGCTATAGTCACAAGAGCCACAGGAATGTATAACATCTACTTGGTCCTTTTTGATTGGCCCATTACAGGGATTATTTTGGGTACTGAGAAGTTTGTGGATGTTTTCCCCAGTAACTGCAAAGTGCTGTGTCAGTAATTTGGGCCCTGCAGGGAAACAGAAACTTAGGTCTATTAATATTTTTAAAGTCTATCATGGCGTTACTTAGGTTTGGGCTCTTCACTGATAAAGTGAGAGAAGAAGAAATCACATGTTATTGAAACCTAGTAGAGAGGGGCTTGGAATGTGGTCAGTGGCAGGGCATGTGCTTCGTATGTGCAAAGCCTCAAGTTCAAGTCCTAGCAACAAAAACACTAGTGTTGCAAGACTGTAGCTCCGGAAGGGAGATCTCAGGAACCATGCAGGAGACCCCAGACACAAGAACTCCAAACTTCAGGTCCTTGTCCAAGTTATTAAAGAATTGAAAATGCAGGGCTGGAGAGATGGCCTAGCAGTTAAGCGCTTGCCTGTGAAGCCTAAGGACCCTGGTTCAAGGCTCAATTCCCCAGGACCCACATTAGCCAGATGCACAAGGGGGTGCACACATCTGGAGTTCGTTTACAGTGGCTGGAAGCCCCGGCGCACCCATTCTCTGTCTCTCCCCCTCTTTCTCTCCCTGTCGCTCTCAAATAAATAAACAAAACAATAAAAAAAAAGAATTGAAAATGCAGACTCAGATAAAGGGTATGTTATGATAATTTATTAAGACTATAGTGAAGGGGCTGAAGAGATGGCTTAGCAGTTAAGGCCCTTGCCTGCAAAGCCTAATGACCCAGCTACAATTCCCCAGTACCTATGTGAAACCAGATGCACAAAGTGGCATATGCACCTGGAGTTCATCTGCAAAGGCTGTTGACCCTGGCACACCCATTCTTTCTGTCTCTCTTCTCTCTGTCTCTCAGTGCATACAAATAAATTTTTAAATATTTTAAAAAAGAATAGGGTAAAAACTGGAGAGAAGAAAAAGCAGGAAAGAGGAATTCCGCCCCTGCCCCTACCCGCCAGGAGGGGAAAGGAAAAGACCAGGGAAGAGTTTCCCTCCTGTAGGGAACGAAGTCTTTCTTCAGAGACAAAGCTTTGGGGGAAGGGTCTCTCATGTGGCTCAATGTGGCTCAGGTCTATTTACATGGATCAGACATCCAACTAGAATGAGCCTATTCACCAGGCTCAAGTGTGTAGGAAGGAACCTGATTGGTTGGTGGTCTCAAAAAGAACACTGACCCTGGAAGGGCTAAGGAATTGGGGAAGAAACCGGAAGCTGTTGCTGTTCCTGAGGGAAAATTGGAAGGTTGCAATTTACAGCCATCTTGGATGAGATCAGATTACACTTGAGTTCTCGTTCCCATCATGTTCCTAAGCCAGACCCAAGCTACCTATCAGAGAAAGCTGTCTTGCTCCTAATCTGTACTATTGGTAGACAATTCTTTGTCACAGAAACGAAATAGGCTCTTTCAAATCTTGTGCTCATTGGGCCTAGTTCTGTTGGATTTAGCTTCAAGTGAGCAGTGGGTCCTGGAGGGCCAGGTCCAGAGAGGACAGGATGGAGCACTCAGCTGTGGTTGGTCCAGCCTGACCACACATCTCCACTGTAAGCAGCTACAGTGAACTGTACATGTCCCCACCTCAGACCAGTGAGCAGGGAAACCAGATTCTGCTGAGAAAGGGGCAGTTAGAGGCTGGAGAGATGGTTTAGAATTAAGGAACTTGCCTACCAAGCCTAAGGACCCAGGTTCAATTCCCCAGTACTATGTAAGCCAGATGCACAAGATGGCACATGTGTCTGGAGTTCATTTGCAGTGGCTACAGGCTCTGGCACACTTGTTCTCTCTCTTATCTGCCTCTTTCTCCCTCTCCCTCTCAAATAGATAATCCCAGCATCTGGGAGGCAGAGGTAGGAGGATCGCCATGAGTTTGAGGCCACCCTGAGACTACATAGTGAATTCCAAGTCAGCCTGGACCAGAATGAGACCCTACGTCGAAAAAACAAAACAAAAAAAGGTATGATTTATTTAATTTATTTGAGATAAAGAGAGAGAGAGAGAGGACCAGAGAGAGCAAGCATGAGCAAGCCAGTGCCTCCAGCCACTGAAAACGAACTCCAGACACATGCACCACTTTGTGCATCTGCTTTACATGAATACTGAGGAATCAAACCTAGACTGTCAGGCTTTCCATGCAAACACTTTAACCACGACAGCTCTCACATTCTTTGTTGTTTTTTTTTTAATTTTTTTAAATTTATTTATTTAAGAGCGACAGACACAGAGAGAAAGACAGATAGAGGGAGAGAGAGAGAATGGGCGCGCCAGGGCCTCCAGCCTCTGCAAACGAACTCCAGACGCGTGCGCCCCCTTGTGCATCTGGCTAACGTGGGACCTGGGGAACCGAGCCTCGAACCGGGGTCCTTAGGCTTCACAGGCAAGCGCTTAACGGCTAAGACATCTCTCCAGCCCAGCTCTCACATTCTAACCAACAGTATTCAGAGAGGCAAGATTGCAACGCTGCTGCAGCCAAAGACAGGTTAGCAGAGGAATGTTCTAGGCTGAGCAATGAAGAGGAAGAAAATAACCATAATGCCTGACATTCATGTAGCACTTTAAAAGCCTCCCTTAAGGGCTGGAAATTTAGCTCAGTTAGCAGAGTACTTGCATGCCATGTGACACACACAAAATCTTTTCAAGGCATTGTTTTATATGACTCTAACCCAGAATGTACTTCCCATCCCCACTCCAACCACACACAGAGCCCATCCGGAACATTACCATCTTGGCTGTGCATGCATTCATTTTGCTGAGAAGCACCCAAGCTTGCAACAGACTCTCAGAAGGGTTTGTTGATCCCGGGTTGGCGGGCCCTGTCCTTGCTCATTTTCAGTGTGCTGTCTCTAGGTCTTTATCTGTTCAGGGCACTATTGGGCGGCAAGATCTGTCTCTGCAACATTCTCCAGCGACGCCGCTTCCCCATCTTTTGTCATGTTGTCTAGGCACTTAGATGCCAGAACTTAGGTCCAGGGCCTGCAAGTGAGCCAACCCCAAGTACTTGTCCCAGCCTCCCATTAAACCTGCTGTCGCGGCCCCCCACAGGACCTGCCATGGAGCAATGAGGATGTCTGCCTCCCCGGTGACAGGATTTGCAGCCCACAAAACTGTGAACCCAGCAAAAGGATTGGAAGGCCTGTCTGTCTCCAATTTCTTCTCGTGACTACTTTAGCTGCAGCCAAGTGGCAGCGGAAATTTGAATCTGAATGCTGCTGCTTCTGAAACGGGCTTAGGAAAGTATATGGGGGGGGGGGTCTCTCCAACAAAGAGCTAGCCTGCCTGGATTTGAAAAGCCACATTTGGGGTGGGATAAAGATACCCAGGCAGACACTGTCCAATTCAGTGGTGCTCAGAAAACCAGAGGGAGATTAACTTCTTACAGAGTGATTAAGCCTGAAGGAGAGGCCAGAGCTTGGCAGGCTCAGAAAGGTCGAATGGAGGCAGGAGCGACCTGAGAGATGGGGTGTCCATCAGAAAACTGAGATGGAGTTCACCTTAAGGATGCACTTGGGAAGTCAGTGATGTAAACAGGAAAAGGGCTGCTCCAATGACAGCCATGTAAGCATCGTGCACTTGCTGCATCAAGGTTTGCAGCAACATGCACTGTCAACGGCCAGTATGTGCCTCACTGAGAGACTGCCTAATGCCGTGGAGCACCACATGGCTATCAATATTTCATTTATTCATCTGAGAGAGAGACAGAGAAAAAGAGAGAATGGGCACACCAGGGCCTCTAGCCGCTACAAATGAACTCCAGACACATGTTCCACCTTGTGCATCTGGCTTTATGTGGGTACTGGGGAATTGAACCTGGGTTGTTAGGTTTTGCAGGGAAGCACCTTAACCTCTGAGCCATCTCTCTAGCGGGGCTACTGGAAATCTATTGGTAGATTGATATGGGATGATGAAGGCAAACCCTTCAAGTTCAGCAAAGAAAATGACACGTAGTTAGGTATAGGGACATACCGCTGTAACCCCAGCACTAGGGAAGCTGAGGAAGAAGGATCATCACGAGTTCAAGACCATCCTGAGCTACATAGTAAACTTAGTGAGTCTGAGACCAGCCTGTGCTACATAATAAGAAGTTGTCCTTAGAAAAAGAAAAGGACTGGAGAAGATAGCTTAGTGGTTAAGGCGCTTGCCTGCAAAGCCAAAGGACCCCTGTTCAATTCCCCAGGACCCACGTAAGCCAGATGCACAGGGAGGGGCATGAATCTAGAGTTCGTTTGCAGTGGCTAGAGGCCCTGGCAAGCCTATTCTTTCCTTCTCTCTCTCTCTCTCTCTCTCTCTCTCTCTCTGTCACTGCCTCTCTACCTCTCTCTCTCTCTCTCTCTCTCAAATAAATAAATAAATAAATAAATAAATAAAATATATTTTTTTAAAAAAGAAAGAAAAGAAAAGAGCTGGAGAGATGGCTTAGCAGTTAAGGCACTTGCCTACAAAGCCGAAGGACCTAGGTTCAATTCCCCAGGACCCACATAAGCCAGATGCACAAGGTGGTATGGCTGGAGACCCTGACATACCCATTATCTCTCTTTTTCTTTCTCTGTCTCTCTCTCTCTCTCTCTCAAATAAATAGATAAAAACAAAATTAAAAACAAAAGCAAAAAAAAGAAATTCAGGGCCAGTCTGAGACTACATAGTGAATTCCAGGTCAGCCTGCACTGCAGGGAGACCCTACCTAAAAATTAAAAATAAAGGGCTGGAGAAATGACTTAGCAGTTAAGGCATTTGCCTGCAAAGCCAAACGGCCTCAGTTCAATTCCCCAGTACCCACGTAAGCCAGATGCACAAAGTGGCACATGCATCTGGAGTTTGTTTGCAGTGGCTGGAAGCCCTGGTGTGCCCATTCTCTCTCTCTCTCTCTCTCTCTCTTACTCACTCTGCCTCTTTCTCTCCCTCAAATAAATAAATATAAATATTTTTGAAAAATAAAAATAAGATTTTTAAAAAATAAGATAAGCAGGGTATCATGACTCATGTTTTTAATCCCAGCATTTAGAAGGCTGAGATAGCCAGCCTAGGCTACAGAGTGAATATTAGATCAACCTAGACTAGGGTGAGATCCTGCCTCAAAAAGCAAACAATAAATAAATAAGTAAATATAAATAAAATATTTTTAAAAATAACCTTGGGCTGGAGAGATGGCTTAGCAGTTAAGGCATTTGTCTGTGAAGTCCAAGGATCCAAGTTTGATTCCCCAGTATTCACACAGGCCAGATGCACAAAGTGATGCATGTGTCTGGAGTTCGTTTGCATTGATGGAGGCCCTGGCACACCCATCCTCTCTCTCTCTCTCTCTCTCTCTCTCTCTCTCATAAATAAATAAATAAATAACCTTCAGTATAATGTTTGACCAGCTTATCTGGTACCACCAATTAACCATAGTACCTGGTAGAGGGGAAATGTGGCCAAGGCAAGAATTTGGGAAAGGATATGGCTATCTCTTCTTTTCCCCTCTTTCTGAGGGGTAGGCGGTCTTTGAGACAGAACATCACTCTAGGCTAGGCTAAACTGAACTTATTCTGTAGCCCAGGCTGGCTTCAAACTCATGATAATCCTCCTACCTCAATTTCCTAAGTGTTAGGATTATAACCGAGCTTTTCTTTTCCCCTTTTAAATACACATCATTTACTTACTTAATGTTTTCAAGTGGGAATACTGACACATGGCAAACAACTAAACAGACCTAGAAAGATGCACAGTGATCAGTGAGTCTCCCTCCTACTCCTAAACAGTGCCTTAGGAATCCCTTGAGAAGCATTCCATTGATCTACAGACCTTTTCCCTCTTAAAATGTAGACTACCAAGCTCTACGTCCTTTAGGTGTCTTTCTATGCTTTCCCTTTTTCTTTTCTATTCTTTCTATTAGTTCTGTTCTTTTCTTTGTTTTCGTGTGTGTGTGTTGCCCTTTTTGGATTTTGTTGTTTTGTTTTGCAGACTGGCTTGGATCTTGCTAATGTAGTCCGTGTAGCTAAGGGTGACCTTGAACTTCTTGTTGTTGTTGTTTGTTTTGTTTTGTTTTGTTTTTCAAGGTAGAGTCTCACTATAACCCACACTGACCTGGAACTCACTCTGTAGTTCCAGGTTGGCCTTGAACTCACAGGGATCCTCCTACCTCTGTCTCCCCAGTGTTGAGCTTAAAGGCCTGCGCCACCACAACCAGCATGCGGAGCAAGGCCGCCCACTGTCCTCCCAGGAGCATTTTGAGCACTTCTGAACATTAACCAGTACGTGCATTTACTGCCCCCTTGGCCCTTCCTTCTGATCTTTTCTCCCCTTTCTTCTCACTCACTCTTCAAGTCCTTTCTCTTCCATGTCCTCTTTGTGAACAAAGTTACACCAATAAGCCAAAATTACCAGGTGTGGTGTCATACGCCTTTAATTCCAGCACTTGGGAGGCAGAGGTAGGAGGATCTCTGTGAGTTCAAGGCCAGCCTGAGACTACATAGTGACTTCCAGGTCAGCTTGGACCCTACCTCACACACCACCACCCCATCCCCCGCAAAGAAAAGGCAAAAATGAGGGGCCCACTATCATGCTGCTTCCTCCCAGGTAGGATGGGATCTGCCTCAGGCCAGTGACCACTGGTGGTGTCTTCCAGGACCAGTAAATTCTGCCGAGCTGAAAAGACAAGCAGCCAACTACTTTATCTCAGCCACGAATGATAACTTCACCATTTCCCCCATTCATTGTTTGATCAAATAAAACCAGGCAATTCAAGTCAAGGTGGTAGAAAACTATATGCCGATATTTCCTTTTACTCTCCCTTCCAATTCATGACACTAAGTTACCCAATTGGATTACATTATACATTCTTTTAAAAAATATTTTTATTGGGCTGGAGAGATGGCTTCCCCAGTAAGCGCTTGCCTGTGAAGTCTAAGAACCCCAGTTCAAGGCTCATTCCCCAGGACCCACTCAAACCAGATGCACAAGTTGGTGCCTGGATCAGGAGTAAGTTTGCAGTGGTTGGAGGCCTGGCATGCCCATTCTCTCTCTCTCTCTCCCTCTGCCTCTTTCTCTCTCTCTGTCTATTGCTCTCAAATAAATAAAAATAAACAAAAATATTTCTATTTATTTATTTGAGAAGAGATAGAGTATGGGTGCACCAGGGGCCTCCAGCCACTGCAAACGAACTTCAGATGTATGCACCACCTTGTGCATCTGGCTGATATGGGTACTGGGGAATGGAGCCTGGGTCCTTAGGCTTTGAAGGCAAATGCCTTAACAGCGAAGCCAACTTTCCAAGCCTTCATTATACATTCTTCATTCCCCCATAAAAGAGGGTATAAAATGATCTCAACCTGAAGGTCTTTGCATTGGTAATAAGTCCCCTCCATGAATCCCAGCTTCAATTAAATAGTTAATCCAAAAAGACATAATGAGGGCTGAAGAGAGGGCTCAACAGCTAAGGTGCTTGCCTGCAAAGCCTATTGACCCATGTTTGATACTCCAGTTCTCTCAAAGTGGTGCATGCATCTGGAGTCTGTTTGCTGTGGCTGGAGTCGTGGCATGCTCATTCCCCCCCCTCCCATCCTCACCCCACCCCCCGCTCCTTGCAAATAAGTTAATTTCAAAAAAATAAAATAAGCTCGGTTCCTTCTTTCTCAACAAGATGGCAGCCCCGGTGGAGGTCACCAACTGCTGTTCAGTGCCACACGAGTCAGAAGATGAAGTGGCTGTTGACATGGAATTTGCCAAGAACATGTATGAGTTGCACAAAAAAGTCTCTCCACATGAGCTCACCCTGGGCTGGTATGCTACAGGCCGTGACATCACAGTGCACGCTGCGCTGATCCTTGAGTTACCGCCGGGAGGCCCCGAGCCCCGTCCACCTCGCTGTGGACACGGCTCTCCAGAACGGCCGCACGAGCATCAAGGCCCATGTCAGCACTTTGATGGGTGTCCCTGGGAGGAGCATGGGTGTTCACACCTCTGACAAGGAAGTATGCAGAGTAGACACAGAGCGCGTTGGAGTTGACCTCATCATGAAGACGTGTTTTAGCCCTAACCGGCTGATTGGACTCTCGAGTGACTTGCAGCAAGGAGGAGGGGCCTCAGCTCGCATCCAGGATGCCCTGAGCACTGTGTTGCAGTACGCAGAGGATGTGCTGTCTGGAATACGGTGGGCCGCTTCTGGATGAGTCTCGTTAACCAAGTACCCAAAATAGTTTCTGATGGCTTCGAGACCATGCTCAACAGCAACATCAATGACCTGCTGATGGTGACCTACCTGGCCAATCTCACACAGTCACAGATCACACTCAATGAGAAACTGGTAAACCTGCGAATGGGCCTCGTTCTGCCTCCTGCCGGTCTCTTTCAACACTAGGGTTCAGAACAAAGTGGAGGTGAAGTGGTTTCTCTGTGGTCTTGAGTCACGTGGAATCAGTCAGCTGCTTGTGACTCCCAATAAACAGAGCCTACCTTTTGTAAATGAAAATAAAATAAAATAAAATAAAATAAAAGGCTGGATGGATGGTTTAGTAGTTAAGGCACTAGCTTGCAAAGCTAAAGGACACAAGTTCAATTCCCCGGGACCCACGTAAGCCAAATGTACGGAGTGGCACATGCTTCTGGAGTTCATTTGCAGTGGCTGAAGGCCCTGGAGCACCCATTCTCTATCTCCCTTTTTTTTCTTTCTTTTTATATTCTTATTTATTTATTTATTAGAGACAGAAAGAGGGAAAGAATAGGCATGCCAGGGTATCCAGCCACTGCAAACAAATTCTGGCGTATGTGGGACCTGGAGACTTGAACCTGGGTCTGTAGGCTTCACAGGCAAGCACCTTAACCACTAAGCCATCTCTTCAGCCCTATTTCTCTCTCTCTGCCTCTTTCTCTCTCAAATATACAAATAATAAAATAAAAATTTAAAAATAACAAAAAGACATATTGAGCCCAGTTATGATTAAGACATCATACTTGAAAGGATTCAAAAGAGTACAGCAGGAGATACAGAAAAATTAGACAAACTATGACACAGCGATCGTAAGTAAACAAAACTGTGTAAGGCTAGAGAAATGACAGATCAAAGAGTAGCTTCTGTGCCCTGTCATAGCTCAGAGGCTTCGACCTGGACATGGGTGATAGACAGGAGTTGAAAAGGATTATTTTGTTTTACTACTTTATTTTTATTTTATTTATTTGGCAGAGAGAAAGAGGCAGAGAGGTGGGAATGAGGGAGGGAGAGAGAGGGAATGGGCGTGCCAGGGCCTCCAGTGTCTGCAAAGAACTCCAGGCGCATGCTCCACCCTGTGCATCTGGCCTACGTGGGTCCTGGGAAATTGAGCCTGAGTCCTTTGGTTTTGCAGGCAAGTGCCTTAACCGCTAAGCCATCCCTCAGGCCCCAATTTTTGTTGTTGTTGTTTTTCGACTTATTTTGGTAGGGTCTCATTGTAGCCCAGGCTGACCTGGAATTCACTATGTACTCACAGGGTGGCCTTGAATTCACAGCAATCCTCCTACCTCTGCCTCCTAAATGCTGGGATTAAAGACATGCACAACCACGTGGGGCCTGAAAAGGATTCCTGCTTTAAATTCTGGCATGTCATTTAATCCCTCCAGCCACCTACCAGATCAGTTTGAGCCAACAAATATTTCCTGCCACCCATCAAGAAGTGATGTACAAGCCGGGCTTGCTGACGCACGAGCTGGGCGTGGTGGCGCATGCCTTTAATCCCAGCACTGGAGAGGCAGAGGTAGGAGGATTGCCCCTGTTCATTAACTGGGAGACACAGACAAGACTTCCTAGCAGAGGGCATAGGCAGGCACAAAGCCAGGGAACACAGACCGGCTGGAGTGGCACAAGAGTGGAGAAAGTGGAAGCCCATTCCTTTGACTCCTGGCCCCTGTCAGAATCCAGTTCCAAGTCCAGTCAGCAGGACAGCAGGACAAAATGATGATATCGACGTGCCTACCTGCCTCAGTCTGACCTTATGTCATAAATTCATTGAGGAAGTGACAACTCTAGGTAGCAAAAGCAACCAACAGAGCTTCACCTGGTAAACAAAGCTACACATGTTGTCCCACAATGCAGAGTGTGGCACAGTATCAGCAACAGATAGACGGAATTAGTTCGAGGAGCAGTAAATAGTGGGGTGAGGTGTCCACTCTGCTCATTGGTCTGCAGCTTTCAAATCCATGAGGCTCCACATCGCGTGACCAGCTGGAGACTCTATGACTGGGAACTG
Source organism: Jaculus jaculus (assembly GCF_020740685.1). Taxonomy (NCBI): domain Eukaryota; kingdom Metazoa; phylum Chordata; class Mammalia; order Rodentia; family Dipodidae; genus Jaculus; species Jaculus jaculus. The sequence continues at coordinate 40,642,795 of NC_059103.1, forward strand.
TTGCAACCCCAGTTTGAAGTAAGCAGAAGAAAATTGAGTGCGGCATGCCAAAAGATGCTACACAGTGGCCTCTGCCGTCCCTCCCTAGCCAGTCTGCTTATCTGCACAGGCAGGATGATAAAACGGTGAAGAGTTTCTCTGGGGCTTTCAGGGGATGCTTCCACACGGGAACATCTCCCTGACCTTCATTCCTCGCAGACTCCCAGTGGGGGAGGGGAGCCTTGGGAGCGCTCCCCAGAGACGAGACGCTTGCGATCTGCAGATTCCCACGCAGGGAAAATGTCCAGCTCCCTCAAGGATACTTAGTCCACATGGCTGCTCATTCCTCAATGCCCACTCGGAGTATCTCTACTGACTTCGTTTCTGAGCGCTTAAATCTTAGCAGAGATCTCTCGTTTCCTGTTCCTGTCGACATGGCTGGCTGAACCCGCCCCGAAGGAACCACTTCAGGAGGCAGCTTGCCTATTCTATTCAGGTTCATGCCAGAGTCAGTCGGCTCCTGATCTTCAACATGTGCTAGATTTAGTTCTGAACCCTCACCCATGAGGTGTCCAAACTCCAAGCAAGTGCTTTTAAACAGCTGAGCCATCTCCCCAGCCCTAAGATGTCCACATTCCAGAAAACTGTTGGCGTGGATCCCATTTCTGGAATTTCTCTGCTCCAGACCAAACACACCTTCACGTCAGGATAACAAGGCAGTCAGAGCATCCTGCCAGTGGGCCTGGTTCACCCTTGATCACTCGATCTTCCTGGTGTTTATTTCTGTCTCCTGGGCAGGGACACCAGTAAAGCTCACTTGGAAGATGCCATGGCAAAGATGCTCCTCCAACACCCACCGGCTGGCGCTCATTCCCTTCTATAATCTGTTCGTGTTGAGTACAAGTATCTGAATAAAAAAGAAAAACACCTTTTTTCTCTCTCCTTTTTAAACTTTTTATTGACAGCCTCTAAACCATATACACAGTATACCATGATCATAATCCCCTCTCACTATCTTCCCTTTCCCCTCTCCTCTACCTGCCCTCCATTGAATCACTTCTTCTTTCCAACTGGTCCCTGTTCTATTTTGATATGACTTTTTAATGTTTTGGTTTTCCCCAGTAGAGTCTCATTCTAGTCCAGGCTGATCTGGAATGCACAATGGAGTTTCTGGGTGGCTCCAAACTCATGGTGATTCTCCTACCTCTGCTTCCCAAATTCTGGGATTCAAAGCTGTGGTGGGGGCTAGGGAGATGGCTTAGAGGTTAAGCGCTTGCCTATGAAGCCTAAGGACCCCGGTTCGAGGCTATGTTCCCCAGGTCCCACGTTAGCCAGATGCACAAAGGGGAGCACGCGTCTAGAGTTCGTTTGCAGAGGCTGGAAGCCCTGGCGCGCCCATTCTCTCTCTCTCCCTTTATCTGTCTTTCTCTCTGTGTCTGTCACTCTCAAATAAGTAAATAAATAAAAAATGAACAAAAAAATATTTAAAAGCTGTGGTGCTTTGATTCAGGTAGGGCCCATAAACTTAGGTGTTGTGATTGGTAGGTTCCCAGCTGATGGAGATTTGGGAATTAATGCCTCCTGGAGGGAGTGTATTGTTGGGGGCGGGCTTTACGGGTGTTATATAGCCAGTTTCCCCATGCCAGTGTTTGGCACCCCCTCCTGTTGCTGTGGTCCACCTTATGTTGGCCAGGGGGTGATGTCCACCCTCTGCTCATGCCATCATTTTCCCCTGCCATCATGGAGCTTCCCCTCGAGCCTGTAAGCCAAAATAAATCTCTTTTTCCCAGAAGCTGCTCTTGGTTGGGTGATTTCTACCAGCAATGCAAACCGGACTGCAACAAAAGCTCTGATCTGTCCAGCTCTGATATGACTATTTTTCCCTCCCATTATGCAGATCTTGTGTAGGTAGCATCACCCACTGTGAGGTCATGAATGCCAAGGCCACTTTGCATCTGGAAGGCACTACTGCAAAGCACTCCTCCCCTTCCTTTGGCTCTTACATTCTTCCGGCCATCTCTTCCACAATGGTCCCTGAGCCTTGGAAGATATGATAGAGATGTCTCAGTGCTAGACAGTCCACTGTCCCATCTTCTCAGCACTGCGATAAATTTTGAGTCACCCCAGTGGCCACCGCCATCTGAAATACAAACTTATCTAATGTAAAATGACTTGTTTTTTCCCTCTTAAACACAACTCATGGGCTGGAGAGATGACTTGGCAGTTAAGGTGCTTGCCTACTATTGCAGTCCAGTTCGCATTGCTGTTAGAAATTACCCAACCAAGAGCAGCTTCTGGGAAAAAGAGATTTATTTTGGCTTACAGGCTCGAGGGGAAGCTCCACGATGGCAGGGGAAAATGATGGCATGAGCAGAGGGTGGACATCACCCCCTGGCCAACAGAAGGTGGACCACAGCAACAGGAGGGTGTGCCAAACACTGGCATGGAGAAACTGGCTATAAAGCCCATAAGCCTGCCCCCAACAATACACTCCCTCCAGGAGGCATTAATTCCCAAATATCCATCAGCTGGGAACCTAGCATTCAGAACACCTAAGTTTATGGGGGACACCTGAATCAAACCACCACACCTACAAAGCCAAAGGACCCTGGTTCAATTCCTCAAGACCCAGGTTAGCCAGATGCACAAGGTGGCATACACATCTGGAATTTGTTTGTGGTAGCTAAGGGCCCTGGCATACCCATTATCTATCTCTCTCACTCTCAATAAAACAAAATAATTTAACCTGTCCAGTGGTAGCTCACCGCCTTGGTGGATAACCAATAGCTTTCCAATTGGCTAAGAGATCTGCTCAATGGAAAGGAACCCATGGCTGGAACTGGGAACCAGGTCAAAATCCCATGGAGATTAAGATTATAGTCTCCAATGACAACCTGCCACTTGTCTTGGCCAAAAGAGGGGCTACATCCATCAAACTCTCTCTAAATTAACAGTGCTTATCCCATTTAACTATGCTGACTTCAGTCTCCATTGGAGAATCTGTTCTTTTTCAGAGGGTAGAGAGACCTGAGGAGATAAACCACCCCTGGAACAAGGCCCAGGTGAAACCCCAGAAGACTTGGTGAGATGAGCAAGAGTGCTGTTTCCCTGGCAAGCCTGACAGTCAGTGCCAGGGAGAAGGAGACAGATCCTGAGGATACTCAACACATGCCCAAACAATTCCAGAAGCTCCTGAGAGCTTAACAATGAAGTAGACTTAAAACACAACCACCACAGCTCAGGGAATTTTGGAGAAGAGGGGGCGGAAAGATTGTAAGAGCCACAGGTTGGGAGGGTATACCCAGATGCATCTCCCTCTCCCCCACCCCCACCCCCACCCCTCCTACCCCCCCATCCCCCCCACCCTCCCCCGCCCAAATGCCTGACTTCTGCTCTCACAATGCATAACTCACAACCCATGGGGAATACCAGCAACCCCACTGAGGTGGGCCCTCTGTGGATTAGGGACAGACAGGGAGGAGGGAAATGATGGTACCAACACATGATGTGTCCATACAAAGCATCTGCTTAATAAAAATATTAAGTAAATAAATAAATAAAATTAAAAATAAAACACAAGTTATTACTCACTTTGGCACCAGATGCATGAGGGTTTCCCAAGGCACCAAGAAGCTCTCCAGCAGACCCCAGCAATGTGACTTATAATCCAATTCAACTCAAATCCTACTTTCTGAGGTTAGACTCAGGAACTCAACCCAATAAGACCAAACCCCTCCACTTCAGACACCAACCACAAGCAGTAGGTGGTCACCTCTGCTTCTAACTATAAATCAAGATTCCAGGATCCTCTCCTCAGGTTCGAGTATTTGCCATGACGTCCCCAAACTCAGGAGAAAACTCACTTTGTTTGTTGGCGCTGGAGAAAGTTTCTCTAATGCTGAGCTAGTGCCACCTAGTGGCCCAGCCACAGCCCAGCCACTCACTACCGAAACTATCCTTCCACTGAAACTGAATTCTAATATATTTTATTTATTTATTTGAGAGAGAGGAGGCAGAGAGAGCAGGAGAGAATGGGTGCGCCCGGGCCTCCATCCAACTATAGCCACTGAACCATGTCCCCAGCCTGGGATTTAAGCATTTAGCAAGACAATTAACTATACTAAATGAGACCAGTTCAGTGAGATCTGCTGATAGGACAATAAAACCGGATGATGTGCCAGGAAAGAGCTGCTGTGGACTGGATGTTAAAAATGAGTGGCGAGGAAAAAAAAAAAAATGAGTGACGAGCTGTTAAGGTGTTTGCCTGTGAAGCCTAAGGACCCAGGTTTGATTTCCCAGTACTCATGTAAGCCAGATGCACATGGTGGTGCGTGCATCTGCTGAGGCCAGAGGCCCTGGTGCACCCATATTCATTCTCTCTCTTTCTCTCTCTCTCTCTCTAAAATAAATAAATAAAATATATTTTTAAATGTGTATTTGAGCACAACTAATTTCTTTCTTTTTTCTTTTTTTTTTTTTTTTTTTTTTGGTTTTTCAAGGTAGGGTCTCACTCTGGTCCAGGCTGACCTGGAATTCACTATGTAGTCTCAGGATGGCCTTGAACTCATGGTAATTCTCCTACCTCTGCCTCCCGAGTGCTGGGATTAAAGGCGTGCGCCACCACGCCCAGCTACAACTAATTTTTACAACATATTTTATTTATTTATTTGCGAGACAGAATGGGCATGCCAGGGCCTCTAGCCACTGCAAATTCTAGATGTATGTGCCACCTTGTGCATCTGGTTTTACATGGGTCTTAGGGAATTGAACCTGGGTCCTTTAGCTTTGCAGGTAAGCTCTTTAACTGCTAAGCCATTTCTCCAGCCCCTTTTAGAAAAATATATTTTACTTTTTGTTTATTTATATGAGAGAAAGAGATAAAGAGAGAAAATGGGCATCCCAGGGCCTCCAACCACTGCAAACAAACTCCGGGTGCATGTACCACCTTGGGCATCTGGCTTACATGGGTCCTGGGGAATCAAACCTGGGTCCCTTGGCTTCACAGGCAGGAACCTTATCTGCTAAGCCATCTCTCCAGCCTATATATTTTTTTAAGTGAGTGTGCCAGGCGTGGTGGTCCACACCTTTAATCTCAGCACTCAGAAGGCAGAGGTAGGAGATCGCTGTGAGTTTGAGACCAGCCTGAGACTATACAGTGAATTCCAGGTCAGCCTGTACTACAGCAAGACCCTCCCTTGAAACCACCCCCTACAAAAACAAAGTGAGTGGAGACCTCTGTTTCTAGAAGAACCTGGCCTGTTATAATACTACCTGCAAATTGTTGCAAAGGTATTAAGAGCAAAAGTATTAAGACAGGCAGAGCATGGTGGCACACGCCTTTACTCCCAGTACTTGGGAAGCTGAGGAAGGAGGATCACTGTGAGTTTGAGGCCAGCCTGAAGCTAATTCCAGGTCAGCCTGGACTAAAGCAAGACCCTACCTCAATACAACAAACAAACATGCATTAAGACATAAGTGAGTTAGTTATGTTACTTGTATCCCTAAAGCAGCTAGGAGGCCAGTGTGGCTAAGCAAAGTCAGTGTGGCATCTTGATGACTGATCATGAAAGAGAATAACTGTTCTTAGGAAATACACACTAAACTGATCAGACACAAAAAACAGTATCTGTAAGTTACTCTCAGGTGACTTTAAAATAATAATATATGTATATCTAGGTCTACACTTACACATAATATGTCTATATTCATATGCACATAGAGGTTAGTTTTGGTTGCTGTTGTTAAATCAGGATCTCACTCTGAAGCCTTGGCTAGTCTGAAACTATGTAGTTCAGGGGCCTTAAATCCATAGCAATTAGCCAGATGTGGTGGTGCACACCTTTAATCCCAGCACTTGGGAGTCAGAAGTAGGAGGATTGCCTTAAATTCAAGGCTACCCTGAGACTACATAGTGAATTCCAGGTCAGCCTGGACTAGAGAGTGAGACCCTGCCTCAAAAAATAAATAAATAAATAATAAAAATAAATAAACTTTAAAAAATTCATAGCAATCCTTCTGCTTAGCATGGTAAAGGATCTGGACAGGTACACACACACACATTAGGTGAATGTTCGATGGGGAATCCATATTTATGTAACCACTCATATCATATGGATTATTTTCTAGTACAGGGATTGGCAGACTGCAGCCAGGTCAGACCTACCATCTATTCCAGTAATGTTTCATTGCAAAATAGACATACTTATTCAGATGCTCAATGTATTTGGCTAGTTTTGCACTAAAAGAGTTGAATGGTTATGAGCAAGGCTGTTTAGTCTACAGTGCCAAAATTATTGGAATTTGGCCCTTTAAGAAATGATTTGGAGGGCTGGAGAGATGGCTTAGCGGTTAAGTGCTTGCCTGTGAAGCCTAAGGACCCCGGTTCGAGGTTCGGTTCCCCAGGTCCCACGTTAGCCAGATGCACAAGGGGGCGCACGCGTCTGGAGTTCGTTTGCAGTGGCTGGAGGCCCTGGCACGCCCATTCTCTCTCTCTCCCTCTATCTGTCTTTCTCTCTGTGTCTGTCGCTCTCAAATAAATAAATAAATAATTTATTAAAAAAAAAAAGAAATGATTTGGAAAGTAAATAAAATTAACCAAAAAATTAAAAAAAGACCATTGTCTCTCTAGGTAGTGTTTCTAACAATAATCTGTCAGTTACTGCCACTATTTTCTGTGAGCTTGTGCTAAGTCGCTGTGGTGGTTTGATTCAGGTGTCCCCCATAAACTTAGGTGTTCTGAATGCTAGGGTCCCAGATGATGGAGATTTGGGAATTAACACCTCTTGGAGAGAGTGTATTGTTGGGGGCAGGCTTATGGGTGTTCTAACCAGTTTCCCCTTGCCAGTGTTTGATGTACTCTCCTATTCCTGTTGCTTATGTGGGCCAAGGGGTGATGTCCACCCTCTGCTCATGCCATCATTTTCCCTGCCATGATGGAACATCCCCTCGAGCCTGTAAGCCAAAATAAACCTCTTTTTCCCACAAAAAAAAAAAAAAAGAAAGAAAGAAAGAAATGATTTGGGCTGGGCATGGTGGTGCACATCTTTAATCCCAACACTCAGGAAGCAGAGATAGGAGGATCACCAGAGTTCAAGGCCACCTAAAAGTATATGGTGAATTCCAGGCCAGCCAGGGATAGAGCAAGACTCTACCTTGAAAAAAAAAAAAAAAAGGAAGAAAGGAAGAAAGGAAGGAAGGAAGGAAGGAAGGAAAGAAAGAAGGAAAGAAAGAAAGAAAGAGAGAGGAAAAAAGAAAGAAAGAAGGAAGGAGGGAAGGAAGAAAGAAAGAAAGAGAGCCTGGCGTGGTTGTGCACACCTTTAATTCCAGCATTTGGGAGGCAGTGGTAGGAGGATTGCTGTGAGTTCGAGGCCACGCTAAGACTACATAGTGAATTCCAGGTCATCTTGAGCTAGAGTGAGACCCTACCTCGAAAAACAAACAGAAAAAAAAAAAAGAAAGAAATGATTTGGGGGCGCTGGAGAGATGATTCAATGGTTAAAAGCACTTGCTTACAAAACCTGATGGTCAGGGTTCAATTTCCCAGTACCCATGTGAAGCCCAGTGCACAAAGTGGCACATGTGTATGGAATTTGTCTACAGTGGCAAGAGGCTCTGGAACACCTATTTTCACTTTCTTTCTCTCTCCCTCTCCTCTCTCTCCCTCTGTTTACAAATATATATATATTTAAAAAAAATAAAAGAAATGATCTAGGGGCTAGAGAGATGGCTCTGCAATAAAGTGCACTTCCTGAGCAAGCAGGAGGGTAGCCTGAGACTGGAGTTCTGCACCTGTAGGAGACGTGTAGGAGAACAGAGACCTGAGGATCTCTGAAGCCCTGCAAGGTCTGGAATTAGTAAAAGGAGACTCTGGCTCAAATCAAGACCAGGTGGAAGAGCAACGGATCCGTTCACCTGAAATTCCACTCTAGCCTCCACAGGCAAGCAACCCCTGCGAGCATATGGGGCACTGCAAAGGCACATGCACATGCATATAACATGCACACACACACGTGTGTGCACACCTCAGTACCCACACACATGCACACATTCAGCCTCGCAGAGGCCAGAACATGATATGCAGCATAATCCAATGGATAATCAGGTGAATGGTAATACAGTTGAGTTTTTCAAAAGGGGGAGGGCTGGAGAGATGGCTCAGAGTTTAAAGCACTTGCCTGCAAAGCCTAAGGACCTGAGTTCCCAGGACCCACACAAAGCCAGATGCACAAGGTCGCACATGCATCTGGAGTTCATTAGCAGTGCCTGGACGCCCTAGCAGTGCATTATCTATCTCTCTCTCTATCTGCCTTTTTTATTCTCTCTCTCTCTTACTCTCTCAAAGCCTAGGTGGGTAACTAATGGCTCTCTGATTGGTTATGAGATCCACTCATTGGAAAGGAACCCATAGCTGGAACCAAGTCAGAATCCTATGGAGACCAAGATTATGGACTCCACTGAGAAGCTCCCACTAGTCTTTGTCCAAAAGTGAGGCTACACCCATCAAAATCTCTCGAAATTAACAATACTAAGCTGGTGACATAGCTTAGTGGTTAAGGTGCTTGCCTGCAAAGCCAAAGGACACAAGGTTCCATTCACCAGGACCCACATAAGCCAAATACACAAGGTGGTCTGGAGTTCATTTGCAGCAGCTGAAGGTCCTGGTGTGCCAATTCTCTCTCCCTCTATCTGCCCCCCTCAAATAAATAAATAAATAAATAAATAAATAAATAAATTTCCTTAAAATTTTTAAATTAACAATGCTTACCCCCTTTAACCTATCCTGACTTCACTCATCATTGAATAATCTGGGTGTTTTGTTTGTTTTGTTTTTCAGAAAGAAGCAAGAACAAAGCACAGCCAAAATCTATCAACAAGACAAGAATACCTCGCTGACTCCATGGCTGGAGATGAACCACCCCTCCCACATCAGCAGCTCGGGCCCAGGTGAAACCACAGAGGAGCTGGCGAGATGAGCAAGAGTGCTGCTTCCACCACGAGCCTGACAACCTGCTCCAGAGAGATAGAGACAGACACTGAGGACACTCAAAATGCACCAACGCAGAAATCCAACAGCTGCTGAGAGCTCAACACTAAAGTAGACTTAAACCACACCCACCATGGCTGAGGGAATTTTGCGAAGAGGAGAAAACTTTTTGGAAAGAATGTAAGAGTCACAGGGTAGGAGGGACTATCCAGAGACATTGCTCTCTACCAAATGACTGACTGCTGCTCTCACAATCATAACCCACAACTCCATGCTGAATCCCAGCATCCCCACTAAGGAAGGCCCTCAGCAAAGTGGGGGCAGGGAGGAGGGAAATGATGGTACCAGCATATGCTGTGTCCATACAAAGTTTCTGTGTAGTCTCAGGGTAGCCTCAAACTCACGGAGATTCTCCTACCTCTGTCTTCTGAGTGCTGGGATTAAAGGCGTGTGCCACCATGCCAGGCAAGAACATTCTTTGTATGGATACATCATGTGTCAGTACCATCTTTTCCCTCTTCCCTGCCTCCATTCCGTGGGGGGCCCTCCTCAGTGGGGTTGCTAGTATTCCCCATGGAGTTGTGGGTTGTGCTTTGTGGGAGCAGCAGTCAATTGGGGGGGGAGGCAATGCTTCTGAGCATGACATCCCAACTGTGGCTCTTGCAATCTTTCTGTCTTCCCTGAGCTGTGGTGGGTGTTTTAAGTCTACTTCAGTGATGAGCAAGAACTTATCAGGAGCCTCTGGATCTCTGCTTTGGCATGTGTTGAGTATCCTCAGCATCTGTCTCCTTCACCCTGGCACAGATTGTCAGGCTCATCATGGAAACAGCCCTCTTGCTGGTCTCTCAAATTCCTCTGTGGTTTCGCCTGGGCCTTGACTGAGATGTGAGGGGTGGTTTATATCCTCGGGTCTCACTACCTTCTGAAAAACAAATTCTCCAGCAGAGAGTGAAGTGAGCATAGGTTAAATTGGGAAGTGTTATTAATTTAGGGAAAGTTTGATGTGGCCCCTCTTTTAGCCAAAGACTAGTGGGAGCTTGACATTGGACAGCATAATCTTTCTCTCCATAGTATTTAGACCTTGTTCCCAGTTCCAAATATAGGTTCCTTTCCACTGAGCAGATCTCTTAGCCAATCAGAAAGCCGTTGGGTACCCACCAAGGCTGTGTGCACCATTGCACTGGTGTGTACATTTTGTCAGGCTGGTTGCTTCTGAGGAGCTTAGACCCCTGCTTGCTCACACTGTTTTTGGCCTCTTTCCCCTAGTAGCTCATGTAGCGCTTTCCAGCACTAGACAGGCTGTTTGGGGACTGGCTCTCTTCCAGATTCCAGGCAGTTCTCTCCATGTTCTGTGTTGGCAGCATATGGTGTCTTCAGCAATAGGCTCTTACTTTTTACCTCAGGTGAGTAACTAAGTGCTTTGATAGAAGCCTGTCTTGTTTTGAGGACCTCGTAGGTCCCTCTGATTAACAGCTCAGTGTGGGGTAGCATCCATTTCAGGTACTGCAAGTTACAGGTCAGAGACAAAACCTTTTTTTTTTTTTTTTTTTTTTTTTGGAGGTAGGGTCTCACTCTAACCCAGGCTGACCTGGAATTCACTATGGAGTCTCAGGGTGGCCTCGAACTCACAGCGATCCTCCTACCTCTGCCTCCCAAGTGCTGGGATTAAAGGCATGCGCCACCACGTCCGGCTCAGAGACAAAACTTTTTTAAGGTTGGGCTTCATTCCACCCTCTCCAGGGCCCTTCTTTCAGACACTCCCCCTATATTCCTGTTGAGGGTTACTTTTAGTCTACCTTCGAGGAGAAAGGTTTCTGTGGTATCAGATCATTTGGGGTTTAGTTTTGTGCTTGTTTTCCCCCAATCTCCCCTTCCCCTCTCCTCAAATCCTTCTATCCCTACTATCTGGGCCTCAGATTGCCTATGGGCTATGCAAGCAACTCAAGCTGATCCAGGTTAAGAACCGCAGATGAGTGAGAACATGCAGCATTTGTCTTTCTGTGGTTGTGTGTGTTTACTGAGTATGATGTGTTCCAAGTCCATCCATTTTCCTGCAAATTTCATTGTATCATTGTTTCTTACTGTTGAGTAGAATTCCATTGTGTAAATGTACCACAACTTCGTTATCCATTCATCCAATGATGGGCACCTGGTTGGTTCTGGTTCTTAGCTATTATGAATTGAGCAGCTATAAACATGGTTGAGCAAATATCCATGTAGTGATGCATGGAGCATTTAGGGTAAATGTCCAGCAATGGAATAACTGGGTCTGTTGGCAGCTCTATATTCATCTTTTTCAGGAATCTCCATAATTATTTCCATAGTGGTTATCCAAGTTTTCAGCCCACCAACAATGAATGAGGGTTCTTCTTTCTCCACATCCTCACAAGCATTTGTTGTCAATTGATTTTTGTTTTGTTTTGTTTTTTGTTTTTTAGGTAGGGTCTCACTGTAGCCCAGGCTGACCTGGAATTCACTAAGGACTCTTCCAGTAGAAGAGTTTTAGGTCTTATGTTGACGTCTTTAACCCATTTGGAGATGATTTTTGTGTCTATATTTCTGGTTTTTATGCCTGTACCATGCTGTTTTTGTTACTATGGCTTTGTAATATAGCTTTAGATTGGGTATGAGAATACCTCCAAAAGTGTTTCTTTTGCTGAGGATATGTTTTGATACCTAAGTTCTGCTGCCATTCCATGTGAATTTTGAAATCATTTTTTTTTTCTATCTCTGTGAAAAGTGATGCTGGAATTTTTATTGGTATTACATTAAATTTGTATATTGTTTTTGGTAGAATTGTCATTTTCATGATATTAATTCTACATATCTAGGAGCATAGGAGGTCTTTCCATCTGCTCAAGTCTTCTTCAATTTCTTTCTTGAGTATTTTTATGTTTTCATTATATAGGTCTTTCACATCCTTAGTTAGTGTTATTCCAAGATATTTAATTTTTGTTTTTTGTTTGTTGTATTTTGTTTCACTCTAGTCCAGGCTGACCTGGAATTCACTATGTGGTCTCAGGGTGGCCTCGAACTCATGGTGATCTTCCTATCTCTGCTCCCCAGTTCTGGGATTAAGGGCATGAGCCACCACACCTGGCTTAGGTATTTAATTTTTTGTGGCTATTGAAAATGGGACAGCCTCGGTGATTTCTTTCTCTGTATATTTGCCTTTGCATATGGAAAGGCTACTGCTTTTTGTGCATTGATTTTGTGTCCCACCACTTTGCTGAAGGAATTAATCACCTTTAGAAGTTTTGAGATGGAGCCTTTTGGGTCACTTCTGTATAGGGTCATGTTATCTGCAAATAGGGCTAATTTGACTTCTTCCTTTCTGTGGTGGTTTGATTCAGGTGTCCCCCATAAACTTAGGTGTTCTGAATGCTAGGTTCCCGGCTGATGGATATTTGGGAATTAATGCCTCCTGGAGGGAGTGTATTGTTGGGGGCGGGCTTATGGGCTTTATAGCCAGTTTCCCCTTGCCAGTGTTTGGCACACCCTCCTGTTGCTGTGGTCCATCTTATGTTGGCCAGGGGGTGATGTCCACCCTCTGCTCATGCCATCGTTTTCCACTGCCATCGTGGAGCTTCCCCTCGAGCTTGTTAGCCAAAATAAACCTCTTTTTCCCAGAAGCTACTCTTGGTTGGGTGATTTCTACCAGCAATGCAAACCGGACTGCAACACTTTCCAATTTGAATCTCTTTTATTTCTTCCTCCTCGCTTATTGCTTGGACTAGAACTTCTAGCACTATGTTGAAGAGCAGTGGTGAGAGTGGGCAGTGGTGAGAGTGGGCAGTGGTGAGAGTGGGCAGTGGTGAGAGTGGGCAGTGGTGAGAGTGGGCACCTCTGTCTTGTTCCCGATCTCAGTGGGAACTCCTTGAGTTTTTCCCATTAAGTATTATTTGGATGTTAGGAGCTTTATATATAGGTTTTATTGTGTTGAGATATAAACCCTCCATGCCTATTCCCTCCAGTATTTTGATTATGAAGTGGTGTAGTATTTTGTCAAAGGCCTTATCTGCATTTATTGAGATGATCATGTGGTTTTGGGATTACATTTATTTATGTGGTGTATTATGTTGACCAATTTTTGTATGTTGAACCATCCCTGCATCTCTGGGATGAATCCTGCTGGATCAAGGTGGAAAATGCTTTTGATGTGTTGTTGAATTCAGTTTACAAGGATTTTGTTCAGGACCTTTGCATCTAAGTCCATCAGGGATATAAGCCTATAGTTTTCTTTTCTTGTTGCATCTCTGTCTGGTTTTGCTATTAGGATAATACTAGCGAGCTGGGCATGGTGGTGCATGCCTTTAACCCCAGCACTCGGGAGGCAGAGGTAGGAGGATTGCCATGAGTTCAAGGTCACCCTGAGGTGACAGAGTTAATTCCAGGTCAGCCTGGACCAGAGTGAGACCCTACCTCAAAAAAAACAAAAAAAAAAAGGATAATACTAGCTTCATAAAAGGAATTGCGGAGGATTCTTTATTCTCTGATTATGCAAAACAGTTCTTTGTTGTTGTTGTTGTTGCTTGGTTTTTTTGTGGTAGGGTCTTTCTCTCTCTAGTCCAGGCTGACCTGGAATTCACTATGTAGTCTCAGGGTGGCCTCAAACTCACAGTGATTCTCCTACCTCTGCCTCCCAAGTGCTGGGATTAAAGGCATGCGCCACCATGCCTGTCCTTATCTTGCTTATTTTTTTCAGAGAACCAGCTTTTCATTTCATCAATTTTCTTAGTCTCCAATTCATTAATTTCTGCTCTTGATTATTGATCAAGATTTATCTTTATGTTATCTTGATCTTGATTAATTATTTCCATCTGGAGCTCTTAGGGTTGAATTCTTGTTTTTTTTTGATGCCTTTAGGTAAATGGTAAGATTATTGATTTGGGATCTCTCCATCTTTGTTATGAAAGCATTTAGCACTATAAATTTTCCTTTAGGACTGCCTTCATGTGTCCCATATGTTTTAGTAGGTTGTATTTTCATTAACATTTCAATTTTATTTTTGAGGTAGGGTCTCACTCTAGCCCAGGTTGACCTGGAATTCACTATGTAGTCTCAGGGTGGCCTCAAACTCAGTGACTCTCCTACTTCTGCCTCCTGAGTGCTGGGATTAAAGGTGTGAGCCACTATGCCCCTCTAGCATTTCAATTTTTGATTTCACCCACAACCCATTCATTGTTTAACAGTGTGTTGTTCAGTCCCCAGGAGCTGGTGGAGTTCCTGATGTGTCTCTTGCTGTTAATTTCTAGCTTTAAAGCATTGTGATCTGGTGCAGAAGTTACATCAATTTTCCTAAATTTATGGAGGCATGATTTATGGTCTAACATATGATCTATTTTGGAAAAGTTTCCATGGGCTACTGAAAAGAATGTGTTTTCTGTAGAATTGGGGTGGAATGTTCTGTAGATGCCCTTTAGGTCTAGTTAATTTATTATGGTGTTGAGCTCTATTATTTCCCTGTTGATTTTCTGCTTGGATGATCTGTCTATTGATGATAGTGGAGTATTGAAGTCCCCAACTTTGGTTATTTCTGTTTTGCTATCAAGTACATTTTGTTTTATAAAGGGCACCTTCTCTTGATGAGTAAGAAGATGCCTTCTTTGTCCTTTTTGAGTACTTTTGGTTTGAAGTTTACTTTATCAGTTATTAATATAGCAACACCTGCTTGTTTCTTATTTCCATTTGCTTGGATTATCATTTTCCATCCTTTCACCCCCAGGAGGTGTCTGTCTTTAGTGGTGAGGTGGGTTTCTTGCAGACAGTAGATAGAAGGGTCCATTTTTCAGACCCGTCAGGTTAATTTGTGTCTTTTGATAGGTGAATTAAGACTGTCAACATTTAAGATTATAACTCTGAGTTTCAATTTAATCCCTGTCATGATTGGGTGATTTATGGAGTTTGGTGCTTTCTTGGGCTTTGTACTTTTTTGAACCTGCTGTAGTTTTGGTTATTGTGAACTTCTTGTTGGCTCTTGAGATTGGCTGTTTGACTCTTCTGTGTGGAGTATTCCCTGAAGTAGGTTTGACTTTGTGTTCATATAATCATACAGCTGACTTTTCATGGAAAGTTTTCTTTCACCATCTATTATGAGGGATACCTTCACTAGGTACAGTAATTTGGGTGGGAAGCCATAATTTTTGAGTTTGAAGTGTTCCATTCCAGGGCCTTCTGGCTTTCAGGGTTTCCACTGAGAAATCTGAGATAATTCTGATGGAATTGCCTTGCTACTTTTAGCACACTCTCTCTTTGTTTTCATTGTTAAGAGTTTTTCTTTTCTTTTCTTTTTTTTTTTTTTTTTTTTTTTTTTGGTTTTTCGAGGTAGGGTCTCACTCTAGCCCAGGCTGACCTGGAATTCACTATGGTGTTTCAGGGTGGCCTCGAACTCATGGCGATCCTCCTACCTCTGCCTCCCAAGTGCTGGGATTAAAGGTATGTGCCACCATGCCCGGCTAAGAGTTTTAACTATGATGTGCCTTGGAGAGTTTCTTCTCTGGGCCTGTCTTCTTGGTGTTCTGTGGGCTTCTTCTGTCTGGATGGGCCTCCCTTTTGTGAGAATGGGAAAATTTTCTCCAATAATTTTTTTTTTTTTTTGAGGTAGAGTCTCACTCTAGCCCAGGCTGACCTGGAATACACTATGTAGTCTCAGGGTGGCCTCAAACTCACAGCGATTCCCCCAAGGGCTGGGATCAAAGGTGTGTGCCACCATGCCCAGCTTCTTCAATAATTTTGTTGAATATGTTCTCTATGCCTCTGGCCTGGATTTCTTTCCCTTCTGGTACACCCATGATCTGGATGTTGGGTCATTTTAGGGAGTCCCACAATTCCCTCATATTCTGTTTGCATGATTTTTTTTTTTTTAAATTAGTTATTTGAGGGACAGAGAAAGAGACAGATATATATAGAGAGAATAGGCAAGCCAGGGCCTTCAGCCACTGAAAATGAACTCCAGATACATGTGCCACCTTATGTATTTGGCTTACATGGGTACTAGAGACTCAAACCTGGGTCCTCAGCCTTCATAGGCAAGGGCCTTAACCACTAAGCCATCTCTCCAGACTTCACTTGATTTTTTTCTCTTTTTGTTGTTCAAAACTTTATTTCAACATAGCTATGCATAAGAAATATATACATATTGATTAACAGAATGTGATTAAGTTCAATTTACCCTACACAATCTTGACCAGAAACTTGGCACATGGTTAACAGTTTTAAAAAAAAAAAAAAAGCCAGGCATGGTGGTGCACACCTTTAATTCCAGCACTCGGGAGGCAGAAGTAGGAGGATCACCATGAGTTTGAGGTCACGCTGAGACTACATAGTGAATTCCAGGTCAGCCTGGGCTATAGTGAAACTCTATAGTCTCCCCCCCACAAAAAAAAAGGGCAATCTGGTTTCATGTGATTTTTTTGAATTAGCAAAGTTTTTGGAATTTTGATCAATTTATTCTGTCTTGTCTTCCAGCTCAGAGGTTCTGTCTTCTACATGACTGACTCAGGAGTTATAGAGAGGTTTTTAAATGGTCTACTTGAGCCGGGTGTGGTGGTGCATGCCTTTAATCCTAGCACTCAGAAGGCAGAGGTAGGAGGATCACCATGAGTTTGAGGACACCCTGAGACTACATAGTGAATTCCAGGGCAGCCTGGGCTACAGTGAGACCCTACCTTGAAAAACAAAAAATAAATAAATAAATAAATAAAAATAAATGGTCTGCTTGATTTTTGTTTTCTGTTGTGTTATTTTACATTGTGTCCACCCATCTATTTTTTGAAGTACAATTTCAGCTCAAGGTCTGATTTTCTTGATGCTTCCTAGAATTCATTCTTTTTTATCTCTTTTATTACTTTTTTTTTTTTTTTTTTTTTTTTTTTTTAAGGTTTGGTCTCACTCTAGCCCAGGCTGACCTGGAATTTAATTTGCTCAGTTGTTTCAGGGTGACCTCACACTCATGGCAATACTCCTACCTCTGCATTCTGAGTGCTGGGATTAAAGGCATGCACCACCATGCCTAACCTGGAATTCATTCTTGCATTTGATCATGTCTTCATTAACTTAATCAGCTGGGTATTGAGATCCTATATTTGTTGTCTCAACTTCATTCATCTCTCTTTTGAGACACTCTAGTTTTCTTCAATTAAGTTAAGCCTAGTGACAAAAGCTGGGTGCTTTAAGAGATGATTCTGCTCAATTTCATTTATGTAATTGTTGGGTTTTTTAAAAGATTTTATTTTTATTAATTTATTAGAGATAGAGAAAAGAAAAGAGAGAGAGAGAGAGATAATGGCCAGGGCCTCTAGCCACAGAAAACGAACTCCAGATGCATACGCCACCATGTACATCTGGCTTATGTGGGACCTGGAGAATCAAACTGGGGTCCTTAGGCTTCACAGGCATGCACCTTAACTGCTAAGCCATCTATCCAGCCCAATTGTTGTTGTTGGTTGTTTTTATTTGTTTATTTGTTTTTTTGAACATTTGCTTCTAGTTCAGCAATTCTTTTGATCAGGGTCACATAGTTTTTTGTATTTTCTTTTTGGGATTCAATTTCTGTTTGATTTCATTGGAGGCTTCCATTGTGGGACTGGGCATCCTTGGTGGGGATCTCTCCATTTTCTGACTTTAGTTGGATTTTTGCATTCTGGTCTACCCATCTCAAGGTAAAAGTCTTATTGTATTGAGGAGGAAGCAAGTATTTGTTGTTGCATGGTCTTCAGTGAGTGTTCTGTCTTACATGTGAAATCAAGTGGAATAGGATGGGGTTATAACTGCAGATGCGTAGGCTGTGGAGAATACAAGTACATCAAAGGTATCTGGGGAGCTGGGAGCTCAGGCCTACTAACTCCTCTTGTCCACACTCTTCAGCACAGGGGCAGCAGGTGTTGGGGAGCAATGAGCCTGGAATCCAGGGAGCCAAGGGCAAGAGGTCAGCTCCCACAGTGACCCATGCACCCTCTGGCTCAGGGGAACAGGGATTTGGGGAGCCAGGGGCTCATCAATTAGGAAGCCAGTGCAAAAGGCTGCTTCTGCAGCACACATGCAGTGTCCAGGCAGCCCCCAAGCCAGCAGCAGTGGTACTGAGACCAGGGAACTGAGAGGTGAGGAGCAAAGCAGGAGCCATGGTCTACATTTTGTGCGCATACTCCCTGGATCAGGGAATCTGGAAGTTGGGGACTCAATCAGGAAGCAAAAGCAAAAGGCCTGCTTCAGCAGCATGCACACAGGGCCCAGGCAGCCCCAAGCCAGGATCAGGGGTACCTACCAGGACCATGGATCTGAGAGATGGGGAATGAGCCCAGAGCTCTGGCCTACTGACTCTGTGCACGTACCCTCCACAGCAGGGAATCAAGAAGTTGGGGACCCAGAAGTCATTCAATCAGCAATGGCAGAGTGAGAGGCCTGCCTCTGCAGCAAGCACGCAGGGTCCAGGCAGCCCCAAGCCAGCAGCAGGAGTGCCTAGACAGGGAGATTGCTGATATCTTTTAAAAAAATATTTTATTTATTTATTTGAGAGTGAGAGCAAGAGAAAGAATGGATGTGCCAGGGCCTCTAGTCACTGTAAATGAACTCCACATGCATACACATTAAATTAAATTAGATTAAATTAAATTAAATTAAAGGTGGACTGGGTAGGTGGCTTAGTGGTTAAGTGCTTGCTTGAGAGGACTAAGGACCCAGGTTTGATTCCTCAGTACCCACATACAGCCAGATGCACAAGGTAATGCATGTGACTAGAGTTCAATTGCAGTGTCAGGAGGCCCTGACATATCCATGCTTACTCCCACTATCTAGCTTGTTTTCTCTCTCTCTCTCTGTTTGCAAATAAATAAATAAAATTTTTAAAAGAACTAAAACCAAAATAAAACAAAACAGAGCTATTCTTTAAAAATATATCTTATTTATTTATTTGAGAGAGAGAGAGAGAATGGGCTCTCTGGGGCCTCCAGCCACTGCAAACAAACTCCAGACACATGAGCCCCATTGAGCATCTGGCTTATGTGGGTCCTGAGGAATCGAACTGGGGTCCTTTGCCTTTGCAGGCAAACATCTTAACCACTAAGCCATCTCTCCAGCCCCAGGGCTATTTTTTTAAGTTTAGAGAGACTTTATTAGTTTAAGAGAAGGGGAAAAAAAGACAGGCATGGTGGCACATGCCTTTAATCCCAGCACATGTGAGCTCCAGATCAGCTTGGGCTATAGCAAAAACCTACCTCAAAAAAAGGAAAAAAAGAGAGAGAGAAGATAGTGTGCCCATGAGAAGGGAAGAAGGGATAAAGCACTGAAGGACTCAGGAACCAGATGGACACCATGACAGGCTTCAGAATCCTTAGTAGGCCTAAGTTTCTGTTTCCCAGCAAGATCTAAGTTTTTTTTATCTTCTGGTAAGGATGGGCTTAACAGATATTGGAAACTGATCATACCATACATTCCTGAAGTCATAAAGTTCAATTCCTCTAGCTCCAGCCCGCCGTCTTGTCATAAGGGTAGGCTTAACAGTTAAACTTGTTATGCCATACATTATGCCATACACAAGACATTCCCGTAGTCATGGATGAGTTCAATTCCCTTAGCTCCAGCCCGCCAACTTTGCCTGCCAAAATCCTAAACCAACCGGAAGAGTATACTGTTTAAATCAACCAATCATGTACCCATCCCTTCTTCTATGTTCAAATCCCTATAAAAACCCTACCCTCCCACTACACGGGGCTCTTGTATGGATCCACTGAGTTGGTGAAGTCAAGAGACCGAGCTTAAGCCCGGATTAAAGCTCCTTGTTCTTGCATTCGTGTTTGGCTCTCCTTGGTGGTCACTGGGGGTGCCGAGAACTGGGCCTAACAGTACCAAGAACTTTTTTAAAACCTTAAAAATTCAGACCTCCTAAAAATTATGTAGAAATAGAGTTCTAATAATAAAGTGTGACTTTTGCAGGTTCAGGAATTAGCGTGTCGGGGGAGAAGAGAAAACAGGAAAAATATCCCAGATACTACTTTAGCAATGGGAAATTGGAGAAGTCATGCTAAGGGCACCAATGAGATGTCCTGAGGAGCAAATGAAAAGACTCTGACCTCCCGAGGAGAGATTACATTTTCCTTATTGTCATGAAAAGAATTCCCCTTTCCTGACTAATAAGACTGATTTCTAAGCGATCAGAATAGCCTTGTATAGGTTTTTTCAGATCTCAGAGCAGAACAAATCCTTCTGGCTGTCAGGAAGGACATTAAGCCAGGAGCAAGGGAGGTGGGTGGTAATGCTGCATGACATGAAAATCTGAAAATCCTGAAAGCAGTCCTTCTGATATGGGAATTTGCAGGGAGGGAGTGTCTTTGACAGCCACTGAGCCTTTCTCAGTTCTTGGTGAGGCAGTGACTCAGGAGCTAGGATGCTAGACACTCAGTCACACAAAGCTTTCATTGATTTAGTAGCTCTGGATTCTTGTCTTATGAATTTCAATGAACAAAACCCACAAATGGGAGGATAAGGTTTAAAAAGATTTGATTACATGGAGAGCTTATAGAGATAGAACTTAAGAGAAGGGGAGAGCTTGGAGCTTAAGAGAAAGAAAGAATACAGAACTCTTGCCCAAAGAGGCACAGGAGCAGGGTTCCTGAACATGGGAAGCTCCACCCAGAAACCCAGACTTTGTCCTTTGAAAGATCCCACGGTTTGGAGGAAGGATCAGTTCAACCCTGACACCAAGTGTCTGGGGGGCATCAGATTGAGAGGGGGTACAGTTAGGGTGACTGGACCCCTGGAAGTAAGAAAAAGGCAGGAAAGTCTGCACTTGCTGGAAATAAAAGATGATCTGACTTCTTATCCCTTGCCCAGTTCCCTAGACTTGTTTTCCCACAAACAACCAGGACCTCTCCCGGGAGGGATATCTTTCATAGGATTTAAATGTTCTGGTTGGTCAAGTTCAGCTCCTGGAACTTGGTGTCAGGGCTAGCCTCTTCCTGAGACAGCCCCTAGCCCTAACCAACCAGCTGGCCCTCTGGCTCACCTGAGCTGGAGGACAGCCCACCACTACAAGGTTATAAATACCTTTGCAAGGGGAGGGCAGGCTCTCTGACCACTTGGGAACTTTCAGCTGTGGCTGAGTTTTTTCCTCAACTGGGTGGGCACAGGCCCAGCTGTGTTGAGCCAAGGGGACGGTCCCCTAGCCCTTAGTCTTCACATGAATTCTTTATTCACTCCAGCTCCCCACATGGCAAGAGCTCCATGAACTTCCTTTTCTTTCTTTCCAGTTTTCTCAGGCCCTCCACGTGGGGTCTCTAGCCACATGGGTGCCTTTCCTTGGCTCTGTACTTCCCTCAACAAATATAAAAATTTAAAAATTATCCTTCTCAGTCTTTTTTTTATTCAATTCTTTGATTAAAATTAGGAATGAACCTAGAGTTTGGAATTCAAGGACTTTCCTGGACCCCTAACACCTCATTACAAGGTTCTTCAGGAAGGAATTAACTCCTTTACATTCGTGTCTTGCACAGGAAAGGAGAAGGTAAGACTAAAGGCATCCTTTTACCCTCGCTGGTGTGCTTGTAGGGGAAAAGAGACCAGGACAAAACAGGAAAATCCCTTATAGGCCCAAGTATACTTCCTGTGTTTACCATAAAAAAGATTTTTCCCAGGACTGAAGAGATGGCTCAGCAGTTATGGCTCTTGCCTGCAAAACCTAAGAACCCAAGTTCAATTCCCCAGTACCTATTTTAAGCCAGATGCACAAGGGGATACATGCCTCTGGAGTTCATTTGTAGTGGTTGAAGACCCTGGTGCACCCATTCTCTCTATCTATCTACTTTCTTCTCTCTCTCAAATAAATGAAATAAAATAAATATGTTTAATTTTTTTAAAAAAAAGTTATTCCCTTTGAGGGGACCTATTACCCCTTAAACTGCCTTACTTCCTAAGAATATGGTCAGACTGATCCATCTTGGCCAGTATACTAATCTTTCTAAGAGATCTATAGCGTGAACTAAAATGGGGGCAGACTTTGGCACTCCTAGCCAGCTCACTTGACCTCTGTCTTTGAAGGTCAGTGAGAAGACTCAGGCTGCTCCTTGGAAAAGGAGAAGGGCCCTGTTTCTTGATGCTTTAGGATCTACATTATAAATGAAACCCCCATGGTCACCATGAAAGAAAGTCAAATGGAGGGTCTCAAGGGAGTTTTGTATTTCAATCCTACGTGAAGAGACCAAGGGACTTTACTGTTCTATTCTTTCCCATGATCTTTACCTGTGGTGTGAAACTTTTCCTGGGGGGTGACATGAACAAACATCTCTTCACCCAGATAATCCAAAAACTGCAGAGTAAAGAAATGATTGCATCCAAGTGAGTTTATTGGGGTTGCTTACAGGAGTGTGAGACAGATGACAAAAAGGCAGATGCATGATGGACACCCCCCCCCCAGCAAGGGTGCACACTCAGGGAGGCTCATCCTCGGAGGCCCCTGCATGACTGACAGCAGCTCAACTTGTAGAACCATCTCTCCTCTCAAGCAGCTCCCACGCCTTCTGCAACTTTGGGGAGCAGCCTTGGGAATGTTGTCAGTTTCGGGAGCTTTCTGAGACTTGTGAGGCCCTGAGCCTTAATGAGCTTGAGAGCTTCCTGAGTTTTATGAGCCTACATTTCAATGTGGAATGTTCTAAGGAAACTCCCTCCAGTATAAAATGTTCCAAATCAGAGGAAACTGCTCTGCAACATCTCCCTTGTCAAATTCTTATGAGCTCTTGCCTGGATTTTATTATAGCTTTCCTGGAATGGAATCCGAAGCCAGGGTACACTCCCCATCCACCCACCCCCGGCACTGGGAAGAAATTCTTCTCAGCACAGCTTTCTTCCTACCCATCTTGAGGGCAGGCAGCAGTGGATACAGAATTGGGGATTGTGCCCTAGGTCTTGGGGACCAGAGACAAAGTCAGGTAATTAAGACATGAACTGCCTAAAGCAAGGTAGGGAGCAAACCTGGATCAGAGAGCCAAGGACCCCTATAAACTTGGAAGTGACCATGAGTAGTCTGGATCAGTGTGCAGAGCTGGTAGCAAGGCCTTCGGGAAAAGAACCCAGGCCCTGAGGGTGGATGTGGGTTCATACTCGCTCTGGCTGTTCAGAGCCTAGCCTTTCTTATTTGTACAATGAGACTGTTTTACCTCCTGTGGTGATCCCTGGCTGTGCTTCCCATGCTGTTATGGGAAACTGAACCATACAGGCATGGCACTAGAGATGGAGTGGAGAGTCAGAAAATTCATTCATGTTGACATGGGCTTGGGAAAATAACTTCCAACGCCTGAGTACTGAGCTCTGATAGCTCAGAGGTTTTATAGACAGTATGGCAGGCAGTCTGATATCATCTTGAATTCCATTCTAGTCCAAGCTGACTTGGAATTCACTATGTATTCCCAGGGTGGCCTTGAACTCATGGTGATCCACCTACCTCTGCCTCCCTAGTGCTGGGATTAAAGGTGTGTGTCACCACACCAGCTATTTTATTTTTTTGAGAGAGAGAAAAAGAGAAAGAGGTAGACAGAGAGAATAGAATGGGCATGCCAGGGCTTCTAGACCCTGTAAACGAACTCCAGATGCATGTGCTACCATGTGCATCTGGCTTATATGGGTTCTGGAGAGTTAAATCTGGGTCCTTAGGCTTCACAGGCAAATGCCTTAACCACTAAGTCATCTCTCTAACCCTTGAATTCTTTTTTTTTTTTTTTTTAATTTGAGAGCGATAGACAGAGAGAGAAAGAGGCAGATAGATAGATAGAGAATGGGCACGCCAGGGCCTCTAGCCACTGCAAAGGACCTCCAGACACATGCGCCCCTTGTGCATCTGGCTAACGTGGGTCCTGGGGAATAGAGCCTTGAACCAGAGTCCTTGGGCTTCACAGGGAAGCACTTAACTGCTTAGCCATCTCTCCATCCGGGAGGTTACAAATTTCTAAGATTACATGATTTGGGGATATAAACAGAAAATTCCTTAGCAATCAATCAGTGATAAGAAATTACAAACATAGAGGAAAAAAATCTTTTTTTCCCCTTACATTCAGATTTTAATAAACTAGAATGATAAGCATGCTAGCCTATAGTGAATATGGTATATACAGTAATTTAGACATGTAGAACTATGTATTATACTGCAAAGCAAACAGCACAACTTTAATCATACTCATCATTATCTGTGTGTGAATTACCTCCAAACATGAAAGTACAAAACAGTAAAATGCACCTATGGTGTGTATATATATATATATATATGTATGTGTATATATATATAAAATATATATTTATAAAATATACATACATTTTAGACATTTTTTCAAATAAATCATCATTTCTTTAAAAGAAATTTATATCAATACTGAAGGAATGAAAGATAAAAAATGTTCACAAAGTTCATTATCAGTGATGCAGTTCAATTTTCCCCTTTTAGTAGTAACTAAAATGATTACAAAAGCTAAATATTTTGCATAACTAATTTCTGTTTAATGGCAAAATTGATAAATTTATTCAATAGAAAAATACTGAAGGTCATCACACCATTTATGTTAAATATTTGTCTGTGGCTTGAGTAGCAAACGAGCCCCACAGGACAGCTGAGTTTGAAAGGGTACTGCAAGCCCCAAAGATGTATCCACAACACATGAAAATAAGGCAGGAACCCACACCTGCTGCCTTTCATGCTACTCCAACACACCTCACCCCAAGTCTTTACAAATCAACCATTGCTGAAGGCATGTCAGTGATTGAACTTTGAATCCGCTCACTTTGTGGATTTCCCCTGAAGTCAGCAGGAGGGGAGTCAGACACACAGACATGCCACTGATCCCCTGGCTGGAAGACAGCTCCAGCTCAAGTCTAGGCTGACCCCGCCCAGGACTAGTTTAGGAGAGTCTCTTGCAGGTCCAGTCTCCCATGGCTCCATCCTGGCTTCCTAAAGAAGTTCCAACGGCTCCATCACTTGCCTGCGATTGGCGTACCTCATGGTCATTCCTCATTCACTAATACAAAAAGTTCAACCACGAGGCATGAAAGGAACTGGGCAGCATATCTTAGTTTTCAGAATCTCACTGACAGGAGTGACAAGAGCAGGCATGCAAGACTTTGGAAGGCAAAAGGAGGGAAAATCAATAAATGGCAGAAACAAAGCCTTGTGGCTATCTATCATAACAATACCAACTGAGGGTATCTGACTGGAATTTTCTCATATTCTACAAATGTTATGTCAGCAGCTCCATCTGTTCATTTTACAAATGGAAAAGAATTTACTAATTGCAATGTGGAATTAAATATCTACATGAGCGTGTAAGCATTCACCTGGTAGCTATGTCTAGGATAATTCACTTGATTATACAAAGAAGCCTTTTAAGCCTGCTTGTTAACCAAAGCACACAGATGGGAAAAAAAATACTTCTGTTAAAACACATGTCTATATAACAATCAGGCAAATTTATCATAGGTCTTATGACTGACAAAAATGTGCCTATACATTGCAGAATTCTAAAGGCAGCTGAGCAGAAAGAAACACTATTATTATCAACATCATCATTGGAATACTAGTTCAATGGACAGAGGTATACATCATCAGAGGTGCCATGGCTTCAACAATGGACTGTGCAGGGTCAGAAACGAAGAAATTATTTTAATGATCAGACATAATTTTTTTAATACTGAGAACTTGTGGTTTATACATTTTGGTGAAAAGTTGGACATTAATGATTTATTTTAAATGACTATATTAGTCTCTGTCATTTGGGGCAAAAAAAAAAAAGTATGAAGAGGGCTGATGGTTGTATGCGGGATGTTTTCCTGATCAGACTCTAAATGTAGATAGTTGAGTCATGAGAATCCCAAAAGCTGACCACATATGGGTCACAGGTAAAGTAAAACCTGGCATTTTAAGACATGTTTTTTTTTTTTTTTTCAGAAACAATGTTGATTCACTGTTTCTTAAGATATGTATTCCAATTAAACAATGGGAAAGAGATAATGTCTTAGTCAACACAGGCATTAAACTCTCCCAACAAGATTTCCTGGAGGCTCTTCTTAGAGATACTAGTAGACTTCTGGGGTACAAAATATTTGTTTTATTTAGTATTGCTGAGAAATATTTTATTTTTATTTATTTGACAGAGAGGAAGAGGGAGAAAGAGAGGGAGAGAGAGAGAATGGGTACGCCTGGGCTCCAGCCACTGCAAACGAACTCCAGACGTGTGCCCCCTTGTACATCTGGCTTATGTGGGTCCTGGGGAATCAAACATGAGTCCTTTGGCTTTGTAGACAAACACATTAACTGCTAAGCCATCTCTCCAGCCTGGAAAAAAAAAACAACACAATTGCTTTTTTCAGGGGTGTTTGTGTCTATGGCTAAACTAACCACATAACATACAAGCAAAAGGCAGCTGTATATGTAGGGAGGCAACTCAGTGTTGCAGTCAGGCTTGCATTGCTGGTAGAAATTACCTGACCAAGACCAGCTCAGGGGAAAAAAAAAGGTTTATTTTGGCTTACAGGCTTGAAGGGACACTCCATGATGGCAGGGGAAAATGATGGCATGAGCAGAGGGTAGACATTACCTCCTCACCAATATCAGATGGACAACAGAAATAGGAGAGTGTGACAAACAGTGGTAAAAGGAAACTGGCTATAACACCCATAAGCCTCCCCCAACAATACACTGCCTCCAGGTGGTGTAAATTCCCAAATCACCATCAGCTGGGGACCTAGCATTCAGAACACCTAAGTTTATAGTTTATAGGGGACACCTGAATCAAACCACCACACTCAGGGTCTTGTTTTCTCCCTGGCAAAGGACTGTACAATAGAAATTGTGTTTTAGAGTAACATCTGGACCTGGTTTCATTGTTAAATTTCTTCTACCGCAATGCCACTCTGCAGGATCGAAGGACTTGGGTACCATCTGTGAGTCTTCTGAGGAGTGGTGGGGCAAACCACCTCACAAGAATGGCTTGAAAGCAGAATTGTGACTGTGAAGCCAGCCTGAAATACACATTGAGACCCTGTTGCAGTTAGTTTTGAGTTGCTGCACAAAGAACCCAACCAAAAAGCAGCTTGTGGAAGGGAAGGGTTTATTTTGCCTTACAGATTTGAGGGCAGTGATGAGCAAAAGGTGGACATCACCTCTTGGCCAATATAAGGTGGACAACATCAACAGCAGACTGTGCCTAATACTTGCAAGAGGAAGCTGGCTGTAACACCCATAACCCTGTCCCCACCAATACACAGCCTCCAGAAGGCTTTAACTACTAAATTGCTACCAGCTAGGGACCTAGCATTCAGAACACATACGTTTATAGGGACAACTGAATCAAACCTCCACATTTTGCCCCTGGCTCCCATAAACTGATAGCCATGCATGATGTAAAATGCAGTGCATTCAGCCCAACTGTAATAGTCCCCATAGCTTTTTTTTGGGGGGGGTGGTTGGGATGGTTTCAAGGTAGGATCTTGCCCTAGTTCAGGCTGACCTGGAATTGTCTATGTAGTCTCAGGCAGGGTGGCCTTGAACTCACAGTGATCCTCCTAAACCTGCTTCCCAAATTCTGGGATTAAAGGCATGTGCCACCACGCCCAATTTAGTCCCCATAGTTTTTTGTTTGTTTTTTTTTCTGGTTTTTCAAGGTAGGGTCTCACTCTAGCCCAGGCTGACCTGAAATTCACTATGTAGTCGTCTCAGGGTGGCCTTGAACTCATGGCGATCCTCTCACCTCTGCCTCCCCAGTGCTGGGATTAAAGGCGTGTGCTACCACACCTGGCTCCCATAGTTTTTAATCAATCCTAATGATATTCAAACATCCTCATAGCCCAAGATATTTTAAGTGAGCCATAATACCAAAATAATAATAATAGCACAGAATAAACTTTCACACTGCAAAAGATGGCATTGGGCATAACAAAGAAGTATTGAACTAATTTTAAGATTTAAAACAAATAGTACAAACATCAAACTTTGTCTGTAGCTCCAAGTCCCACAGCTCTAGTCAATGACAAGTCTCCAAGTCCGTTAATCCTAACTAGTGACAAGTCTCTGGAGTTCTAATTTCACCTCTTCAGCTAGGCTACTAACAATCTGGGAAAACTTCATCCGGTGCCAGCAGCTCTCCTTGGCAGCCATCTTATATGCCTGGCATCTCCATTGGGTCTCTATTGCAATGTACAGGTTATCCTCATGGCTCCATCAGGCCTTCACACAAGTAATCCAACAAGCCTGATTCATGCTGCCCATGGGTCATTTCCAAATACAAAACCATGTTACAAATTCAATGATTCTCTCTTCCCTGTATTTGTTATATTCCATAATACTAAGTGGGCTACCAACTTGTTAATCCAGAGGGGAATAAAGCACACTGTGAAGAACAGGACTCTCCTTTAGCATTCAGGCTCCTTCAAAAGAGTCTGCATTCTGTCTGTTGTCCCAATTCAGGTCAACTGGCCCAATCTTAATGGTTGTAATCTCTCAAACAATTGCAGCTGCATGGGCAGCAATTTTAGCCCAAAGATTTCTTTCTGTGCCTTATCCCTCTGCTCACACCAGTCCATTTCTACACAATACAATCCTGCACAAATTCTCAGGACATGGGCATAACAGCAAGCCTCTCACACAAACTGCTTTTAGCCCAGTTTGGACAAAGATCTTTCTTCCCCTCATAAGCCAAACCTCACAGTCCAGACTTCTTACTGCATTCAAGTCTGTCTACTCTTACGAGAATAGTCCATCAAGCTGTACTTGCAGCATTACAAGGCATCTCTTAGGCCAAGATTTCAAATTTGTCCACATTCCTCCCTCAGATTAGTTCCAAAAGGCCAAAAGCCACACAGGTTTCTAGCAACAACACCCCACTTCTGGTACTAATTCAACTGTTGCAGTTAGTTTCAAGTTGCTGCACAAAAAACCCAACCAAAAACAGCTTGTGGGAGGAAAGGGTTTACTTTGGCTTCCAGACTTGAGGAGAAGCTCTATAATGGCAGGGGGAAATAATGGCATGGACATCACCTTCTGGCCAATATAAGGTGGGTAATAGCAACAGGAGACTATGCCAAAGACTGGCAAGAGAAAGCTAGCCATAACACCCATATGCCCCAACATTACACTGCCTCCATGAAAACTTCAATTCCCAAGTTACCAACAGCTGGCATTCAGAACGCATAAGTTCATGGTAGACACTGAATCAAACCTCCACAGATTCTAGGTCAAAAAAGAGAATAGAAGCTGGGTATGGTGGCACATGCCTCTAATCCAAGCACTCAAGAGGCAAAGGTGGGAGGATCGTCATGAGTTCAAGGCTACCCTGAGACTACATAGTGAATTCCAGGTCAGCTTGGACTATAGAGAGACTCTACCTTGAAAAACAAAACAATAATAATAATAATAATAATAATAACAATAATAATAATAATTCTGCAGAAAATAGTGGGAATAGGTAGAAACCAAGTAGAAAGGAAGGAAAGACAGAAAAAAAAAGACCCTAAAATGTAAATTGCTATACATGTCTAAAATAGGGCTGGAGAGATAGCATGGTGGTTAAGACACTTGCCTGTGAAGCCTAAGGACCAAGGTTTGATTCCCCAGTACCCATGTAAGCCAGATGTACAAAATGGTGCATACATCTGGAGTTCATTTCAGTGACTGGGGGCCCTGGTGTGCCCATTCTCTATCTTTATCCACCTCTCTCTCTCCCTCTCAAATAAATAAATAATTTTTTAAGTATAAAAGAAGCTGGGCATGGTGGCACACTCCTTTAATCCCAGCACTCAAGAGGCAGAGGTAGAAGGATCACTGTGAGTTGAAGGCCACCCTGAGACTACACAATGAATTCTAGGTCAGCCTGGGCTAGAGTGAGACTCTACCTTGAAAAACAAAACAAAACAAAACAAGAAGAAAGTCTAAAGCAGCCGATATAGTGGCACACACCTTTAATCCCAGCACTTGGGAGGCCGAGATAGGAGGATCACCAAGAGTTAGAGGCTACCCTGAGACTACAGAGTGAACGTCAGCCTGGGGCAAGAATGAGACCCTACCTCGAACCCCCCCAAAAAACAAAAGCCTAAAATAGGTATTTGGAGAGTCTTCTGTTTTGTGTCTTAAATTTTCATAAGTTAAAATTTGAAAACAAAACTTTTGGGGGAGTCTCCTGATATAGTCCAGGCTGATCTTGAACTCATGATCCCCTGGCCTCATTTGCCATCACATCTGACAAAACAAAACTTTCTGTTTGTTTGAGGTAGGGTCTCACTCTAGCCAGGCTGACCTGAAATTCACTATGTAGTCTCAAGGTGGCCTCAAACCCATGGAGATCCTCCTACCTCTCTGCCTCCCAAATTCTGGGATTAAGGGCATGTTTTAAAATATTATTTACTTGCTTAATTATTTATATGAGAGAGAGAGAGAAGGAGAGAATGAATGGGCCAGAGCCTCTAGCCACTGCAAATGAACCCCAGACGCATGCACCACCATGTGAATCTAGCTTTATGTGGGTACCAGAAATGGAACCAGGTTCCTTAGGCTTTACAGGCATGCGCCTTAACTGCTGAGCCATTTCTCCAGACCCCAAACTTTTAAAAAAAATTCTTTTATTTATTTGAGAGAGAGGAAAAAGAGAGAGACAGGCAGACAGAGAGAGAGAAAGAGAGAGTGAGTGTGGGTGTTCCAGGTCCTCATGCCACTGCACATGAACTACAGACACATGTGCCACTTAGTGCATCTGGCTGTATGTGGGTATTGGAAAATCAAACCTGGGCCATCTGGCTTTGCAAACAAGTGTCTTTAATCACTGAGCCATTTCTCCAGCCTCCAAAACTTTTTTTTTTTGGGGGGGGGGGTTCAAGGTAGGGTCTTGCTCTAGCCCAGCCCTGGAATTCACTCTGTATTCTCAAGCTGGCCTCAAACTCACGGCAATCCTCCTATCTCTGCCTCCTGAGTGCTGGGATTAAAGGCATGTGCCACCACACCTGGCAGAAGATTTTTTTTGCTCGGAGTTTGGGAGGTTTCAGTTCCTCATGGTGAGGCAGATACAGCAGAGTCGAGCAACACACTTCATGAGAGCCAGGAACCTAAGAGAGAGAGAATCAAAACAAAACTTTCTTACGTATTTATTTTATGAATGAGAAAGAAGTAGATTGAGAGAGAGAGAATGGGTATATCAGGGCCTCTAGCCACTGCAAACAAACTCCAGATGTATGTGCCTCCTGTGCATCTGGTTTACACAGCACTTGGAAATCGATCCTGAGTCCTTAGGCTTCTCAGGCAAGTGCCTTAACCACTAAGCCATCTCTCTGGCCCAAAACAAAACTTAATTTTTTTAAATTTATTCATTTGCATTCAGAGAGAGATAGAGAGAAGAGAGAGAGACAGAGAAAATGGGCATGCAAGGTCCTTCAGCCTCAGTAAGTGCCACTTTGAGCATCTGAGTACTGAGGAATTGAACTCAGGTTGTTAGG
Source organism: Jaculus jaculus (assembly GCF_020740685.1). Taxonomy (NCBI): domain Eukaryota; kingdom Metazoa; phylum Chordata; class Mammalia; order Rodentia; family Dipodidae; genus Jaculus; species Jaculus jaculus. Next base: position 40,674,203 of record NC_059103.1, read on the forward strand.
CTTTGTAGGCAAGCACCTTAACCACTGATCCATCCTTCCAGCCCCAAAACTTTTTAATATTTTATTTTTATTATTATTTGAGGGACAGAAAGAAGCAGGGGGTAGAGAATGGGTGCACTAGGGCCTCCAGCCACTGCAAACAAACTCCAGATGCATGTGCCATCTTACATGTCATATGGGTTTTGGGGAATCAAGCCTGGGTCCTTAGGCTTCACAGGCAATCCCCTTAACCGCTAAGCCATCTCTTCAGCCCCCAAAAACTTTTAATATAGCCACACAGAGTATTTATCTCTGCATATTGTACTACCTGGTGTTTAAGTGGAAAATCTGGGAGCTATCCTTCATTATTATATTTATACCCCTGCTGTATCCAATCCATTAGCTGGTTCCATTGGCTCTGTCTCAGGGTGGGGGGAAACCCCTTTGTGTATCTGACTCCTTACAAAAGCCTAGCTTAAGCCAACCCCAACTCTTGTAAAAAAAAAAAAAAAAAGGCTGCAATCCTTTTCCTGTTTCTGCTTCTACCCTTCATTCAAGTCTGCTCTCCACCGGCAGTCAGGGCAAGTGGTTTAAAGTATAAAGTACTGAATCTTTTGTCAAAAAGTTTGGTGGGGTTCAGAAGAACAGGGGCGGAGAGTTCCATGTGCAGGTGCAGCTTGTGTGCCTTAAGACAGCAACAGTATTGCAAAATTACTTTTATTTAAAAAAAAGAAATCTTGGGCTGGAGAGATGGCTTAGCAGTTAAGCGCTTGCCTGTGAAGCCTAAGGACCCCGGTTCAAGGCTTGGTTCCCCAGGTCCCACATTAGCCAGATGCACAAGGTGGCGCACACATCTGGAGTTCATCTGCAGAGGCTGGAAGCCCTGACGCGCCCATTCTCTCTCTCTCCCTCTATCTGCCTTTCTCTCTGTGTCTGTCGCTCTCAAATAAATAAATTTTTTAAAAAAATTTTTTAAAAATATTTAAAAAAAAAGAAATCTTGGGGCTGGAGAGATGGCCTAGTGGTTAAGGAGTTTGCCTGCAAAGCCAAGGGACTTCAGTTTGATTCCCCAGGACCCACGTAAGCCAGATGTACAAGGTATCCATGCATCTGGAGTTCATTTGCAGTGGCTGGAGGCCCTTTGTGCCCATTCTCTCTCTCCCTCACTCTACCTCTTTCTCTCTCTATCAAATAAATAAATAAATAAAGCTTTAAAAAATCTTATTTTTATTTATCTGAGAGAGAGAGAGAGAGAAACAGAAAGAAAGACGCAGAGAGAGAGAGAGAGAGAGAGAGAGAGAGAGAGAAAATGGGCATGCCAGGGCCTCCAGCCACTGCAAACGAACTCCAGATGCATGGATACCTTGTGCAGCTGGCTTATGTGGCTCCTGGAAAATTGAACCTGGGTACTTTGGCTTTGGAGGCAAGCACCTTAACCACTAAACATCTCTCCAGCCCCTAGTTTTACTTTTTAAAAAACATCTTTTCAAGCCGGCACATCTTTTCATGGTGGCACATGCCTTTAATCCCAGCACTCAGGAGGCATTGGTAGGAGTTCAAGGCCACCTGAGACTACATAGTGAATTCCAGATCAGCCTGAGCTAGAGTGAGACCCTGCCTCAAAAAAAATTAAAAAAAAAATTTAAAAAAAAATCTACTCATAAACCCTTCACTACCTAGGGCCATTTAATGATTTTCCATAATTTTTTTTTTCTTTTTTTGTTTATTTTCCAGTGACCCCAGGACCTGGTACAGGCTAAGCAAGTGCTCTACCACTAAACCACATGCCCTAGCTCAAGGAATCCTTTTAAAGGTAAATTACATGTTTTTCCTCAGAGTCCTGTCCAGGAAGTAGTTTGATATGTGTGCCTAAGTGGGGACTTTATTTGGGAGTTTCTGGCCTGCAGTTAAAGCCCAGGAGGAAAGGAATGCACTGGGGGAAAGCTTCCATTTGTCACTGGGTGTAGAGTCCTGGTGAGAGTCTTCAAAACTGATGGATGCCCAAGGAGACTGGGGCCTTGCAGAGCCATTCACTTGGAGTTTGAGCTGCCTGGAGTGATAGTATCATGAAATGGAAAAACTACAGCCAAGAGCTACTACCATCACAGACTGAGGAAGCTACACAAATGGCCTTGCAGAAGAAAGAAGGGATAAATGCCAAAAGATTTTCTGCACCCAGTGAAAATCTAGAAGTGGCACTGGGGAATAACGGACATCTGTACCAATGTTTTTAGTCAGCATACTTCCACAAGGATTAATATACAATTGAATAACTTTTTTTTTTTTTTTTTTTTGAGAGAGAGAGAGAGAAGATGGAATGAATGGGCATGCTAGAGCCTCCAGCCACTACAAATGTACTCCAGATGCATGGGCCACTTTGGGCATCTGCCTTTACATGGATGGGTACTGTGGAATGGAACCCTGGTCATTAGGCTTTGCAGGCAAGCCATCTCTCCAGCCCTTGACGGAGTAACTTTACATTCTGAGAATTTCTTGGTTAGTGTAATCCAGTTTTCTTTCTCTCTCTCTTTTTCTTTTTTTGGTGGCGGTTGGGGTTAGGACAGGGGCTTTGCTGCATAGCTCAAGACAATCCTAATAGGCTGGCCTTGAATTCCCCATCCTCCATCTCCTGAGTGCTGGGATTACAGATGCACATGCATCACTAGGTGGCTAGCTAAACATTTAATCTGTATTTATTTTGGTTTTTCGAGGTAGGGTCCTGCTAAAGCCCAAGGCTAACCTAGAATTCACTGTGTAGTCCCAGGCTGGCCTTAAACCCACAGCAATCATCCTACCTCTGCCTCTGCTGGGATTAAAGGCATGTCCCACCACACCATGCAAGGCTTTTAATCTTTTTAAGTTTTAATCTTGTTTGTTATTATTTGAGGGAGGGGCAGGCAGAGAAGGAGAGAGAGAATGGGCATGCCTGAGCCTCAGGCACTGCAAATGAACTCCAGACGCATGCACCACCTTGTGCATCTGGTTTTACCAGGGTCCTGTGGAATCGAACCTGGGTCCTTAGGCTTTGCAGGCAAGCAAGCCATCTCCAGCCCATCTCTTCTACTTTTTTTTATTTTTTTTAACTTTTTATTTCTTTCTCAATTTTTATTAGCATTTTCCATGATTATAAAAAATATCTCATGGTAATACCCTCCCTCCACCCCCCACTTTCCCCTTTGAGATTCCATTCTCCATCATATCCCCTCCCCATCTCAATCATTGTACTTACATATATACAATACCAACATATTAAGTACCCTCCTCCCTTCCTTTATCTTCCCTTTATTATTATTATTGTTATTTTTTATTTTAAGGTAGGGTCTCGCTCTAGCCCAGGCTGACCTGGAATTCACTCTAGTCTCAGGGTGGCCTTGAACTCACAGGGATCCTCCTACCTCTGCCTCCCTAGTGCTAGGATTAAAGGCGTGCACCGCCACACCGCACCCTCTCTTCCACTTTGATAACATTTTTCCCGTCCTATTATGTAGGTTTTGTGTGTCAGACACAATACTGCCAAAAGCCTGTTAATTTACTAGTAGTTAAAACCCTTAGCTTAGATTCTGGAAAAACACACACAGAATTTTGTGAGTCTGGAAAAACACACACACACACTTTTGTGAGTCTCTGAGGGCGCAAACCATGGCTAACGTGGATCCTGGGGAATCGAGCCTCGAACCGGGGTTCTTAGGCTTCACAGGGAAGCGCCTAACAGCCAAGCCATCTGTCCAGTCCAAAGCCCCAGGTTTGGGTTCTTAAAACATTTCACAGTATGTTCCTACCCAGCCACGCCCCGCCGCAGATCTCGTTGCCTCCTCGGGAAATCTCGCGAGAGGTCGAGTTCTCATGAATTCTCCCAGGAGCGCTTGCTCTTCCTCTTCCTGTTAGCGGCGTGAGGTGGGTGCTTTTCTGAGGTTGAGCTCCGAGCGTTCAATCCTCCGGCCATCGCTGCCATCCTGGCTCTGCGGGCGCCGCCATCGAGGCCCGTGCGAGCCGAGCTCCCAAGGCGACTGTCCCTTGATGGAAGCGGTGTTCCGTGTGCGGGGAGACGTGGTGCCGCGTCCAAGTTGGCGGCGCCCCGCGTTGGGCCGGCGGAGGAGCGCGATGTGTGGGAGTGGGTTTGCCAGGGCCCGGCCTGGCTGTTGGCGGGGTCAGGTGCACCCTGTGGTCGGTGCCGACAGCTAGCCTGCTAGGGTCAGAGCCCCGCGATGAGTGCAGTCTGAGTTCGCGGCCCAGTTGTGGCGGCATCTTAATGTACGTAGTGGGCCAACAGCTCTGCATGTGTGCCGATTGGGAAGTTGGGGAGGGAGGGAGCTGGAGGGGCTCTGCCGTGCCCAGTGTGTCGTCTTAGCCGCGAAAGACCAGGTTGGGTAGAAACCGAGGAGAGGGCAGGAAGATCGTCCTGTGTACATACTTTCCTGTATGTAATCCGGCGGTTACTGGTAAACCAAAGGGAAAGGAAAAACTGGCTTAGAATAATAAGATGGCTGCGATGATGGCATTTCTTAGGACACCTTTGGATTAATCATGAAAACAACTGTTCTCTGAGCAGCTGCTGGCACCATCAAATACTTAAGTCTGCATTAGTTAACCACCTGACAAATAATGTTATGCTCCCTTCCAGGTGACCTGTGAAAATGGTTCGCTACTCTCTCGACCCAGAAAACCCTACAAAATGTAAGTGGATAGGACGTGGACCTGTTAATGCAAGCACAGAATAACCAAAATTAACTATCTTGTAATTTCTTTTCTAGCATGCAAGTCAAGGGGTTCAAATCTTCGTGTTCACTTTAAGGTACGGCATTCGTAATTAAGATTTAGGAATCCTCCTTGTTCGCATTTCTTACCTTAAGGAAGCTGCATTGATGCCCTTCTTAGGACACCTTTGGATTTACCGTGAAAATTAATGAATTCTGAGCAGCTGGCTTTCATTTAGAAGTTGATTATCACAGCTTAAGTATATCGAGTTTAGATATTAGTACTAGAGCTGTCCCTTCCAGCCCCCCCTCGCCTCTCCAGTTGACTGCTTATACTAAGGCACTGAAACAGGTGTTTCCAGAATCTCAGCCCCTCAGTTGACTGCTTATACTAAGGCTGAGATTCTGGAATCACCTGTTGCAGTGCCTTAGTATACCTGGGCAAAAAAACTGCCTTCCCCAAACCATCTCAGGTTGTGTGAGACCTCCCTCAAAGGGCAGGTTCCCTCTTCTGTCTACTGATCCAAACCCAGCTTTCAGAAACTTCTTGGACTTAGTTGTACCTTTGTTCCACAGCTTGCCTATTGCCTTTGACGTTTTACCAATCTCTGCTAGCTTTAAAACAAGTTCTAGCCTGGCATGGTGGTGTATGCCTTTAATCCCAGGCCCAGTCAGGTAGGGGGACTGTCATGGGTTCAATGTCAGCCTGGACTAGAACACCCTACCTCAAAAAATAAATAGAAGTTCATAGACTAAAAACAGTTTGTCTCTGCTTTCTCTCTATTCTAAACCCAGAACCTGACAGATGAATAATTTTGGAAAGGCTTAAGTGATAAAACCTAATTTTGAGACTCTTAATTTGATACTTGCTTTAAAAAGCATAATAGAATGTCACTGTTAACCAAAGCCTTATTGCTCATACTTAGAACACCCGTGAAACTGCTCAAGCCATCAAGGGCATGCATATCCGAAAAGCCACTAAGTATTTGAAAGACGTCACTTTAAAGAAGCAGTGTGTGCCATTCCGGCGATACAATGGTGGAGTTGGTAGGTGTGCCCAGGTAAGAATTACTAGATTGCTACTCAGAAATTGTTAGAGGGTATCAGGTGGGACAGTTGTGGCACGAGAACTGTCTGGTTGCTATGATGCCAATCTTAGGACACCTTTGGAATCACCATGAAATAAACGCACATTCTGAGCAACCTTGATGTTGTATAAACCAGTATTTAGTGGTTCTATGTTATTTTAACAAACTGACCAATTGTCTTCATTTTCTTTTAGGCTAAACAGTGGGGCTGGACACAGGGTCGGTGGCCCAAAAAGAGTGCTGAATTTCTGCTGCACATGCTTAAAAATGCAGAGAGTAATGCTGAACTTAAGGTATCATGCCACTAAATTCTTTTATCTATTTGAGAGAGGAATGGGCGGGCCAAGGCCTCTAGCCACTACAATTAAACTCTAGATGGATGCACCCCCTTGCAAATCTGACTTACATGGATCAGTTGGCTTTGCAGGCTTAACCACTAAGCCATCTTTCTTTATTTGCAAGCAGAGAGAGACTGCGTGCACAGGGCCTGCAGCCACTACAAACTCCAGGTGCACGTGCCACGTTGTGCGTCTGGCTTTATGTGTCTGGAGAATTGAACCCAAATCCTTAGGTTTTACAGGCATGCATTGTAACCACTGAACCATCTCTCCAGTCCTCATACCACAAAGTTCTTAATCGATCCTAGTTTCATTCATTAAATCTGGCTTGAATTCCCCCCACCTTTTTCCCCCAAGGTAGGGTTTTGCTGTAGCCTAGCCTGATCTGGAACTCACTATGTAGTCTCAGGGTAGCCTCGAACTCTCAGAGTGATCCTCCTACCTTTGCCTCCCAAGTGCTGTAATTATAGGCGTGCGCCACCATGCTCAGCTTGAATTTTTGGGTTTTCGAGGTAGGGTCTCATTTTGGTTCAGGCTGACCTAGAATTAACTGTAGAGTCTCAGGGTGGCCTCGAAGTCAGAGCAATCTTCCTACTTCTGCCTCCCAAATGCTCAGATTAAAGGTGTGTGCCACCATGCTATACCTTAAAAAAAAAAAAAGATTTCCGTCTAGCTGGGCATGGTGGTGCACAGGACCAGCCTGGATCTGACTACATAGTGAATTCCAAGACAGCCTGGCCTACAGTGAGATTTTACCTCTGGGGAAAAAAATCATCTTTCTAGTAGTGTACTGCCCAGGCACCTGTGTCTGTCTTCCCTTATCCTCAGTCTTGTGTTTCCTAATCAAGGGTGTGGCACACAATGTTGCCCACAAGCCCTGGCCTTAATCCCCAGCACAACAAAAGAAACATTTTCAGTTACCAAGGGATTTTTTTTGAGGCAGGGTCCCACTCTAGCCCAGGCTGATAGGGAATTCACAGTAGTCTCAGGTGGCCTTGAACTCTCAGTGATCCTCATACCTCTGTCTCTTAAGTGCTGGGATTAAAGGCAAGTGCCACCATGACCAGTTTACCAAGGGATTCTTGACCTTATGTCACTGACCTTTTCATTAGTTTGTTAGCTAATATTGTTTGGTGGCCATATTTTGTAGTATAAAGATAAATATAACTGTTAAAACAGTGATAATAGTGGGTAAAGGTTTCTCCAAGAGGGGTATTACCTATTTACTACATTTACTCTTACCCATCTTCAACAATCTTTGAACTTAAATGTACCAGCAAGAAAAGGCAAGTGCTTGAACAAATACATCATGAATTTTCACCGTATCTTAAAGCATTTTATGTCAAAAATGGTTTCAGGGCTGGGGAGATGGTGTAGCGTTTAAGGTTTGCCAGCAAAGCCAAAGGACCTAGGACCTAGGTTTAATTCAGGCATGTAAGGTGGTGCAAGCATCTGGTGCTCACTTACAGTGGCTGAAGTCCCTGACATCCCCATTCTCCCCCCTCCTTGCCTCTTTTTTGGTCTTTTTGAAGTAGGGTCTCAGGGTGGCCTCGAGCTCAAGACAATCCTACCTCTGCCTACTAAGTGCTGGAGTTAAAGGCATGCACTACTGTGCCTGGCTCCCTCCTTGCCTCTTTCTGTTTCTTTAAATAAAATGGCCACCTTGAGACTACAGAGTGAATTCAGGTCAGTCAGCTTGGGTGAGACCCTACCTTGAAAAACAAAAAAAAGGCTTAAGACTGGTTTGGGTCAGAAACTGTTTTGCAAGATGGTGTTGATACAACACAAGATGTTAACATGCTTTTCCCCCCCCTTTCCAGGGTTTAGATGTGGATTCTCTGGTCATTGAACATATCCAGGTGAACAAAGCACCCAAGATGCGCCGCCGTACTTACAGAGCTCATGGTCGGATTAACCCTTACATGAGCTCTCCTTGCCACATTGAGATGATCCTCACGGAAAAGGAACAGATTGTTCCAAAACCAGAAGAGGAGGTTGCTCAGAAGAAAAAGGTAAGCTTCTTGGTTACTCAGTTTCTGTGTCTGTTGCTAGACAGGGTGTGGTTGCTATGATGACTTATCTTAGGACACCTTTGGAATAAACCATGAAAACACATTGTTCTGAGCAACCTTTTCATTTTGATTCGGCTTTTGTGACTGACCAAGTTTTGTTTCTTGACTAATGGTAGTTTATATACATCAACCCATGTAGCCCTGAGCAAAGATCTAATAAAATCACATCCGTTTTTATAACCTGAGAGATGGGTACATCAGGGCCTTCTGCCAGTGCATGTGCCACTCTGTACATCTTAACAGCTGAACCATCTCTCCAGGCTTAAAGGTTTCTACCTGGTGTTTTTTGGGCTTTCCACTTAAACACTAATTTAAGCTGTTTCAGGAATTAAATGCAGGTTTCTTTTAGAAACCTAATGTTCCTTCACTTTTCTTTCCTCAGATATCCCAGAAAAAGCTGAAGAAACAAAAACTTATGGCACGGGAGTAAATTCAGCATGAAAATAAATGGAACTAAAAGGACTGTTGGTTGTGTTTATTGAAGCATTTTTAAGTGTCAGATCAGATGAGCTTACATGTTAAAACTAGAAATTCGTCTACCCTGCATATTTATGAACTTGAGAGAGAGAGAGAATGGGCACTTCCGGGCCGCCAGCAACTGCAGATGAACTCAAGATGAATGCACCATGATGCTTACTGTATTCTAGGATTGTAGGTGTGAGTCACCATGCCCGGCTCCTTGTTTGTGTTTGGTTTTTCCAGGTAGGATCTCGAGGCTCTACTTCTGCTTCCCAAGTGCTGGGATTAAAGGCTTGTGACGGTATTCCCAGATTCACACATTGTCTATATGCATTTAAATATTTGCAAGGAGGGAGAGACCATAAGTGTACCAGGGCCTCTTGCCACTGGGTGAACTAGCTAATGGTTCATACACTGTGCGTCTAGCTTTATGTGGATGTTGGGGATTCATACCCAGTTCAGCAGGCTTTGCAAGCAGCATTTAACATTTACAAAACACTACCTCTGAGATATCTCCCTGGCCCTGGTGGGTGACTTTTTTCTGTGTTCTGCAGTCTAGCAGTGAAGCTACATTATCAGTGTGAGGCTTTTAAGTTTCCTGCAAATTATGCTGAAATGTGCAATTCTGTGTGTTTACTGGGACCTCTTGGTGAAAATGAATTCCAGATCCATGTGGGTACTGGGGAATTGAACCCAAGCCAGCAGGATTTGCAAGCGAGTACCTTTGACAGCTGAACCATATCTACTTTTTAAAAAATTTTTTAAAAATTTTTATTAGCATTTTCCATGATTATAAAAAAATCCCATGGTAATTTCCCACACACACACACTTTCTTCTTTGAAATTCCATTTATCTTTTTTTATTGCCTTCAGCCTCTGCAAACTAGAGACACGTATGCCACCTTGTGCTTCTGGCTATGTAGGTACTGGGAATCAAAGCTGATTTTGACTGCAGGCAAGCACCTTAACCACAGAGCCATCACTCCACCACTAGGTTTTTATTTGATAGGGAAAGAGAATGGGTGCACCAGGGCTTCCAGCCATTGCAAATGAACTACAGACACATGCCCCATCTTGCGCATCTGGCTTACAAGGGTCCTAGGGAATTGAACCAAGGTCCTTAAGTACCTTAACTGCTAAGCCATCTCTCCACCCCTAGTTGTAAGACAGAATGGGCAAGCCATTGGTTTTTCAAGGTAGGGTCCAGGCTGACGTAGAATTCACGGTGATCCTCCCATCTCTGCCTCCTGATTACTGGGATTAAAGGCGTGTGCTATCACGCAATCCAATTTGTCTTCTCAACAATTTATATTGACAAAAGCTTGCTTCTGAGCATTTTTTAAAGGTGTAATTTTTTGTTGGCTTTTGGCCTCCCAGAGTGCTGGAATTAAAAGATGTGTACCACTATACATGCCCCTATTTGGTATTTCTTACTATCGCTATAAACAAACCAGGGGTCAGCATTTTTCAGCAAAGCCTAAGGACCCAAGTTCAATCCCCCATTACCCACATAGAGCCAGATGCAGAAAGCGGCACACACCTTTGAGACTGGTACTCTGGGACAAGTAGATGGATTGCAGAATTCCAGGTCAGCCTGGTGAAGACCCTACCTCAAAAAATAAATTGTATTTTTGAAATACTTAACCACCCTCTATATTAAGTCCTATGTTGGTAACTGGCATGAAGGCTTCCTGCAAACCTTTATTTTTTTCCGAGGCAAGGGTCTCCAGTCCAAGCTGGTCTAGGCCCAGGGTGACCTGGAACTCTACGGCCCCAAGCTGGCCATGAATTTTAGTGAGCCTACTACTACTGCCTCCTTGAGTGCTGGAATTAAAGGCGTTTGTGACGACGCCTTGTTTTTTTTAAAGGAAAAATTTCTTTTGTATATGGGAGCTTCAGGGCTTGCCATGCAAAAGTACACTAGACCATTTCACTTTTTTTAATTTCATCTGGGTGGCTGGGAAATTGAGACTAGCGTCGCACGCAGGCTTTGTAAGCAATCACCTTTAAAGGTGGCCGAGCCATCCTCTAAACTTTCTTTTTATTTATTTATTTGAGAGCGACAGACACAGAGAGAAAGACAGAGGGGGAGAGAGAATGGGCGCGCCAGGGCTTCCAGCCTCTGCAAACGAACTCCAGACGCATGCGCCCCCCCCCCCCCCCCCGTGCATCTGGCCAACGTGGGACCTGGGGAACCGAGCCTCGAACTGGGGTCCTTAGGCTTCACAGGCAAGCGCTTAACCGCTAAGCCATCTCTCCAGCCCTAAACTTTCGTATACAAGTGTTTGGGCAGGCATAGTTTGGTTTCTATGGGGTATATGTGCAAATCACAGGGTGACATTTGTGTCACTGCCAAAAGAGCCTGTATATTTCAAGCAGCCGTGTATGATGAGATCCTAATCCATGTTCTCACCACCAGATCGGTCAGATTGCAGCATCCTCGTGGGTGTGAAATGCTAAACGCTTGAGGGGTTGCCGGAGATTGAACCCGGGGCTTCCTTGAAGTACCACGGGACTCCAGGAAACACCCCAACCCTAAATTTCCCCATCCTTAAAATACTTGGGAGTGTACAACTGTAATCTCAAAACGCTAAAAGAAAAGCACCGTCTTACTAGCCTGCCGCGTTCTGAAGCTATCCCAGGGACCCTAGCAGAGCCAGGTACCAAAGCGACGACCGCTGCATGCGCATGCGCAAGTGGCGCAGCGCCGAAGCCAGGCGTTTCCTAGTGACGTCACCACACGTCCCGGGCGTCCTCTGGCGAGCGTACGCCTCGGTCGTCCTCTGGAGGCGCTCATTGGCTGGAGGCAGCTCGGTCCGCCTTCCGGAAGTGTGACGTCATCGTAGAGCTGTGTGGTCCTCGGGAGCTGGCTTGAGTGGGCCTGACGACGCCGATCCCCGGCATTGCCCTTCGCCTTCCTCCCTGAAAGCTTGGTTTTCCTACTTAGCCTCGTACGGTGGGTGTCCCTTTCCCTCTGATGTCCGTCACTGGCCCTTTGCCTCCTGATGACTTTTCCCTCATTGTCTGAATCCACCCGACCCCTTGGCTCCTTAAGGGACGTGGTTTTCCAGCCCTAGAGCCTCGGCCCTTTCCTCCGGGTCCCTCCTTCGTCTGCAGCTAAGTCGAATGAAGGCAGATTCCTCTTAACCAGGTGGAAGTCATCGTACGTTGTTGGTTTGGACACTAGTTAAAATGATAGGCTCCCTTTGCCATCTTCTAGGCTTTTCCAAAACGGTTTACACGGTATGAAATAAAACATTTGAGGAGTCACTGGGATTATGAGACGAAATACAAGTAGCTTCCTTCAGAAGAGAGCCAAAGTTATAACAATCATAGTGTGGTGTCAGTAGTAGCACTCATTCTTGAATATTTACCGCAGACTGTGTACGTATTTAGTTTGCTTTCTACTGAGGTAAGAATGTTTCTGAAGGATGCGGGTCAAGGGGGTTAACTTGGTTTTGAATGCTTGGTTGAAGTTGAACATGACCGTTGTGGTTTTGGAGAAGAGGAAAAGGCAAGACCCATGAGCTGGGAAACCAGTACTGGGAATTCTGATTTTAACCAGCTCTAGTTACCTCTGAACTTTGGACAGGCTTTTGAAGTGGAGCTTGGTGGGGTTTTTTTGTTGTTGTTTTTTGGTACTGGGGATTCCATTTAGTCCAGCCCAGGTGTTCTACCACCGAGCTACATCCCCAGCCCTTACTTCTTTTCTTCCCTTTCTTCCCTCCCTCCCTTTTAAGAAACTTTGCCTTTGCTTGTAAAGCTTGGTGGCCCAGGTTCGATTCTCCATGCACAAAGTGGTGCATGCATTTGGAATTTGTTTACAGTAGCAAAATACCCTAGTGCTCCTATCACTCCCCCCTTAAAAATAAATGTGTGTGTGTGTGTGTGTGTGTGTGTATATATATATATATATATATATATATATATATATATATATATATATATATATATATATATTTTTTTTTTAAAGAAAGGAACCTTTAAAATTATTTGAGGAAGAGTGCCTGGGCCTCTTGCCACTGCAAATGAACTCCAGACACATGCACCACTTTGTGACAATGTCGTTTTATGTGGGTACTGGGGAATGGAACCCAATCTGATAGACTTGCAAGTAAGCGCCTTTAAACTACTGAACTGTCTGTCCAGCCCTCTTTTATTTATTTTTGGTGTTTTAGGAGCAAAGTCTCATTTTAATCCAGGCTGACCTGAACTGACTTTTTAATTCGGCTATTCTGGAACTCAAGTGCTCCTCCTCCATCACCCTCCTGAATACTAGGATTAAAGGTGTGTTCCACCAGGCCTTTAAGACTTTTTTTTTGAAGGGGGTGTTCGAGGTAAGGTATCACTCTAGCTTAGGCTGACCTGGAATTCACTCTCAGGGTGGCCTCAGTCTCTCCGCAATACTCCTACCTCTGCCTCCGGAGTGCTGGGATTAAAGGCATTTGCCACCATGCTCAGCTCTTATTTATATATGTATATGTGTGTGTGTGTGTATATATATATATATTTGATTTGTTCATTTATTTTGAGAGAGAAAGAGGCAGATATGGAGAGGGAATGGGCACACCAGGGCCTCTAGCCACTGCAAATGAACTCCAGACACATGTGCCACCTTGTGTATTTGGCTTGCCTGTGCACTGGGGTATTGAACCTGGTCCTTAGGCATTTGCAAACAAATGCCTTAACTACCAAGCTATCTCCAGCCCATGTTTTTCTTAGTTTTTAAAAAATTATTTATTATTTATTTATTTGTAATCAGAGAATGGGTACAATGGCAAGGCCTCCAGACACTACAAACAAACTCCAGATGCATGCACCACTTTGTGCATCTGGCTTTATGTGGGTACTGGGGAATCAAACCCAGGTCATTAGGGTTTGCAGGTGAGTACCTTAACCTCTGAGCCATCTCTCCAGCCCACTTTTTGTGTTTCTTTTGAGACAGAATCTTGCCAAGTTGCCTGGGCAGTCTCTTGAACTTTTGGTCCTCTTGTTTTGTTTGCATGTTTTTTCGAGGTAGGATCTCGCTCTAGTCCAGGCTGACCTGGAATTCACTATGTAGTCTCAAGGTGGCCTCAAACTCACAGTGATCCTCCTATGTCTGTCTCCTGAGTGGTGGGATTAAAGACGTGTGCCACCATACCCAGCATGTGATGCTTTTTTGCTTTATTTTTTGAAGTAGTGTCTTTCTAACCCAGGCTGACCTGGAATTCACATGTAGTCTCAGGCTGGCCTTGAACTGAAGGTGATCCTCCTACTTCAACCTACAGAGTGGTACTTTTAAGAGGGTGTAAGACCTAAAGCAGGTCACCTTTGAGTCTCTCCAGGTCACATTCTAGACATCTGTCACCAAAAATAATGATTCTTGAAAATTTTTGAATTACTCTAATTGACTTATTATTTTTTGTTTGTTTGTTTGTTTGGGGAGGAGGGAGGGTTTATTTTGTTTTTTTAAGGTAGGGTCTCACTCCAGGCTGAGCTGGAATTCACTATGTAGTCTCAGGATGGCCTCAAACTCAGTGATCCTCCCCCCTTTGTCTCCTGAGTGCTGGGATTAAAGGTTTGTGCGCCACACTGGCCTAATTGACTTTCTTTAATCAGACAGTGTGTTCGGGGAACATACTGCTTGGATAGCTTCTTACCTTTTAATTTGACTAGAATAGATTGAGTGTTTTGTAAAACAGCTGGTCATTCGTTGATGTAAATGTACATTTTTGTTGTTTATAGCTTTTGTAATTCACTTCAGATTCATACTCAGAAAGTATTATCAACAGCATTGTTCACTTGTGGATAATTTAAAGTTGCCTACTGAAGCTGACCTGGACTCATCTGTAGCCCCAGGCTGGCCTCGAACTTAACTGTGACCCTCCTATCTCACCCTCCCAACTGCTGGCACGAAAGGCATGCACTACTACATCCAGCTCAGAAGCACTAACTATTTAGAAATTGACAGTTTACTCATAGTAATACTAAATAAAATTTTATTATTTGGCACACCTTCAATTAATGCTGTTAAAATGAGTAACGGATGCCAGGCCTAGTGTCACATGTGTAATTTGTCACATGGAGACTCAGCCAACAGGCTGAGTTGCAGGCCAACTTGGACCCTGTTGTCAAGGAAGGGAGAGAAGCAAAAAGAAAGGAAAGGGAGAAAGAAACACAAAGGAAGGAAGGAAAAAGAAAAAGAGAAAGAAAGCAAACCAAAAGATCAAGGGTGAGTTATTGCCTGAGGAAAACTGGTTTGTAGCCTTGAGGTCTTCCAAAGTGATAACCTGATATCTTCATGCATTGGCTAATTGATATGGTCAGTTCTTGGAGATTGAGACTTGGGAATTAATTCACACTGAGTGCATCCCACACTTACATGGAAGTAAGTCATGTTTTTCTTCATTTGTAGAACACCCAGCTTGTCCTTTTTCTTTCTTTTTTTTTTTGTGCAAGAGAAAGAGGCAGAGAGAGAGAGAGAAATGGGCATGCCAGCGCCTCTAGCCATGGCAAACAAACTCTAGGTGTGTGGTGGAATGCTAGGTTCTCAGCTGATAGAGATTTGGGATTTTTTGTTTTGTTTTGTTTTGTTTTTGGTTGTTTTACGAGGTAGGGTCTCACTCTAGCCCAGGCTGACCTGGAATTCACTATGTAATCTCAGGGTGGCCTCATACTTACTGTGATTCACCTGCCTCTGCCTCCCAAGTGCTGGAATTAAAGGGATGTGCCACCACGCCCAGCCAGATTTGGGAATTAATGCTTCCTGGAGGGGGGGGGGGTATTGCTGTGGGCGGGCTTATGGGTATTATAACCAGTTTCCCCATGTCAGTATTTGGCACACTCTCCTGTTGCTATTGTCCACCTTATATTGGCCAGGGGCTGATGCCCACCCTCTGTTCATGCTGTTGTTTTTCCCACAAGCAGCTCTTGGTCAGGTGATTTCTACCAGCAATACAAACCTGACTGCAACAGTAAAGTGGTACCAAGGAGCAGGATTGCTGCTAGACACCAGATTGTGTGTGGCTTTGGCCTTTTAGAGCTGATTTTCAAGAGGAATGTGGAAGGATTTGAATTGAAACCTTGGCCTAAGAGATGCCTTGCAGTGCTGTAAGTACAGCTTGACGGACTATTCTGGTCAGAGTTGAAAGAGCTGAATGCGGTGAGAACTATGGACTGTGAGGTTTAGCTTAGGAGGGTGAGAAAGAGCTTTGCTTGGGCTGGGTTAGAAGTTTGTGTGAGAAGCTTGCAATTATGTCTGTGTTCTGAGAAGTGTGGGCAGAGGGATTATGGCACAGGAAAAAAAAAAAATCTTTGGGTGAACTGCTGCCCATTCAGCTGCAATTGAGGGATTATACCTTTGAGATTAGGCCAGCTGACTTGCACTGGGGCAACAGGAAGAATGTCGATTCTTTTGAAGGAGCCTGAGTGCTCAAGGAGTGTCCTGTTCTTTCAAAGTCTGCTTTATTCCCCCCTGGATTAACAAATTGGCACCCTACCTGATATTGTGGAGCATAATAAATGCAGGAAAAAGAGGGTCATTGAGTTTGCAACATGGTCTTCTGTTTTGGAAATGGCCATGAGCAATGTGAAACAGGTTTGCTGTATGCCTGCATGGAGACCCCATGGGGCTATGAGGATGAACCGTGGAGATGCCAGGGCCACGAGATTCCAGGACTATGAGTAGCCTAGCTGGAGGGACAGAATTGGAATGCCAGAGACTTGTTGCTGTTAGAATTATCAGACTTGGAGATTTGTCACTGGCTAGAGTTGGACTTGGAGTTACAGTCTGATGTTTTCCCTGGTTGTTTTAAATCTTGTATTGGTTGAATATTTCTTTGCTATGCCCAATGCCATCTTCTCCAGTGTGAATGTTTATTCTGTGCCATTATGGGTTTTTTGAGGTTAATTTTTGGTATTATGGTTCAGTTAAAAGATCTTGGACTATGGGGATGTATGAACATCATTGAAGTTGATTAAAAAAAAACTATGAGGACATTTAAAGTTGGACTGAATGTATCATATTTTACACCATAAATGGTTATCAGTTTATGGGGGCCAGGGTCGGAATGTGGTGGTTTGATTCAGGTGTCCCCCATAAACTTAGGGATTCTGAATGCTAGATTCCCATCTGATGGAGATTTGGGAATTAATGCCTCCTGGAGGGAGTGTATTGTTGGGGGCGGGCTTATGAGTGTTATAGCCAGTTTTCTCATGCCAGTGTTTGGCACATTCTCCTGTTGCTATTGTCCACCTTATGTTGGCCAGGGGGTGATGTCCACCTTCTCATGCTGTCATTTTCCCCTGCCATCGTGGAGCTTCCCTTCGAGCCTATGAGCCAAAATAAACCTCTTTTTCCCACAAGTTGCTCTTGGTCAGGTGATTTCTACCAGCAATGTGAACTTGACTGCAATAAGGTACATGCACCACCTTGTGTATCTGGCTTATGTGGGTTGTAGGGAATCAAACTTGGGTCCTTAGGTTTTACAGGCAAGTGCCTTAATTACTAAGCCATCCCTCCAGCCCCCTTTGTCTGGGTTTTTTGAGAATCAAATGAGTTGGTGTCCATATGCTAGCATGTATTAAAAGTCAGTGTCTTTTCTCATCAAATTTGTGACAGGAGGGCATTAGGATACTGGCATCTCGCTGTTGCTGTCTGCACACCTGTCCTTTACCTTAAAATCAAAAAAAAAAAAAAAAAAAAAACAGGGACACAAGCATGTGGTATGTGGACTCCACATAATTTTTGCTCTAGCCCCATATATAGTTAATTCTCATTAGTCACAGGTCTACGCATTTTTTTAAACCACTGGCTTTTAGCAAGTAATGTGTCTTTCGAGAACTTTCGTATCCAGGTAGAGCCCTTTAGTTACAGTGATGAGAACTTTTTTTCTTATCATCTCAGCAGTGTGGGAGCTCGAGCCTGGGACAATGGTGTGCATTCCTTGTATCGTCATTCCAGTTCTGCTCTGGATCTTCAAGAAGTTTCTGGAACCATATATATACCCTCTGGTTTCCCCCTTCATCAGTCGTATATGGCCTAGAAAGGCGGTACAAGCCTCCAGTGATAAAAATAAAAGCAAAGTAGACTGCAAGGTAAGACCAACAGTGTGGGAAGGGCAGGTGAAGGGCCAGTACTTAGGTTACACTTCTGGAAGGGCAGAATTTTGGAACCTGGAGCTTCAGTAATATGTGTCAGCTTAAGTAAGTAACATTAAAATTCAAGATTTTAAACCAGCCCTCTGATTTTACCTTATGGCCAAAACAAACTGAACATGCTAGGGCTTGAACCCCCCCCCCCCCAAGACCTGCAACCTCCAAGTTACATCCATCCCTAGCTGCAAACTGAAGGATTTTTTTGTTTCTGTTTTTTGAAAATATATAATTTACATAACTTTTTGTTTTCAGCATTGGTGTTTGTATTCATTTAGATTGCTCAGCTGGGCTTAGTGACTCAGCCTGCATATTTCTGAAACAACATTGCTTTGTTCTCACTGTTGTGTGTTTTTAAAGAGAATCTGTCAGAACTAAGCAGATGGCTCAGCAGTTCAAGGAGCTTGCTTGCGAATCCTATCAGCCCAGGTTCAATTCTCCAGCCACCCAGGAAAAGCTGGACCCAGAAAGTGAAAGTATCTGGCATTCTGTTTGCAATGGCAGGAGGCCCTGGTGTTTCTATATGTACATACACAAATAAATAAATAAAAATTAAACTAAAAGCCTGGGTATGGTGGTTCACACCTTTAATCCCAGAATTCAGGAGGCAGAGGTAGGAGAATCACCATGAGTTTGAAGTAAGCTTGGGACTACAGAGAGATCCAGGTCAGCCTGGTCTAAAGTGAGATCTTAACTAAAAAAAAAAAATCCAGTAGATGAATGGTCAGATAGAAGATAGGATGTCATCAGTGTGTCATTTTGTTCTAATAGCTTTTTTTTGTTGTTGTTTGCAAATATTTTACTAATTTATTTTCAAGGAGGGAGGAAAGAAGAAAGCAAGAATGGGAATGGGGTGTCTGTGGGCGGTCGGAAAGCAGGGTAGCTGCTTCAAAGCCACATTGAATGTGTTGAGGTGGGAGCCAGATTTTGGGGGGGGGGTTGACCATGAGGAGGACTGGAGTCATGGAGACAGTCGCCTTTCCTGAGGTAACACCGCAGGAAGACAGGAGCCCAGGCTGTGAATACCGCCCCCCCCAATCCCTGTTCCAGTGCTGGTGCTCCGCCTCCCTTAAGGCTCAGATGGCTTCAGTAGTGGCTTTGCCCTGGGGAATGCTACCTTGGCAGCCTACTGAGGCGCCCGGTGAGCCTCACCTTACACAAGGGTGTGCATGTGACTACTCACTCTGGAGCCACAGACCTGCCTGGGTGCCGCCAGTATCTACGTGTCAAAGCTGCAGCGCCCCATAGGTGTGCAGGCCGAGGCACTGCTCGGGTGTAGTGCCAGCATCTCCTGCACTTTCAAACTGAAGACATTCTGACTTTCCCCTTCTGCTGCTGGAGGCTCACCTATAGTATCCCAGGTCTCCAAACATTTCTGGGGCCAGGAACTCTGGGCCCCATAGAGGCCCTTGGAATTCTGAGTGAAGCTTCAAGAAATTAGATTCTTAGAAAAACTTCAAGCCAAGGTTAGTGGCAGGGGGATCCTAAGTTTGAGACCACCCCAGGCTACACAGTGAGACTTTGTCTCAAAACACATACACAGACAACAAAAACTACAACCTCAGGAATTCTAGGTCTCATTGAACTCTGACATCTACAGAAACAGGGATCTGATGCCACTTCTGAAGATGAGTGTGGAGTGGGGGCTTGAAGAAGGCAGAGTGGGGAGGCATTGAAGAGTTGACCAAAGGATTGAGCCATCCTAAACATGTTTCTCCGGGCTTCTCCTACCAAAGACGCTATCATCCCGGGCTGGGGGGGTGGGGAATAGGAATGGTCACTCCAGAGCCTCCAACTGCTGCAAATGAACTCCAGGTGCATGTGCCACTCTGCATCTGGCTGTGCGTGGGTACTGGGGAATTGAACTCAAGTCTTTAGGCTTTGCAGGCAAGTGCCGTAACACCTTAGCCCTCCCTCCAACCCTGTTTTAATAATTCTTAAAATTTTTTTTTCATTTTAGGGTGCAGAAGCAAATGGAATGCCCACAAAAGGACCAACAGAAATCTCTGACAAAAAGAAAGACTAGTGATTTTTCCCACCTGATCTCAGTTGTTTTACAAATGGACTTGATAATATGGAAGCATCTTTGAAATTGTCTCTGACTTTTTTCTCTGGTGACCAGAATTCTGGATAAACAGTTTAGCTATTTACCTAATGCTAGTCAAGAAATACGTGGTATTTATATTTAAAATTTACTTGATTATATTTAATGACAAGTTCCTATTTCATTAAACTATCTTTAATTTCTGTTACTGACGTTAATAAGAAAAAAGAAGGTTTTGCCAGTAAACACTCCAAACTTAAACTCTTTGGGCTTCTAGCATTCTTTCACATGAATTTGACTGCTATCTGCTCTGACTATTGGCTCTACTCTTTTAAGTGGAGTAAATTTTACTGTGAAAGTAGTACAGTAGGAGCTGGGCGTGGTGGTGGACACCTTTAATTCTAGCACTCAGGAGTAGGAGGATCGCTGAGAGGCCACCCTGAAACTTCATAGTGAATTCCAGGTCAGCCTGGCCTACAGCAAGACCCTACCTTGAAAAACTTATTAAAAAAGAAAAAAAGTACAGTAAGTAAATGATGTGAAATAGAAGAGATTTTACTGTTATACAGAACAGCAGTTTATATGTAAGAGTAGTGGCTGCTGTTTATGGCCCTGAGGAAGATGGAGAAGATGAATCCAAGGGCAGGGTCTGTGAAGAAAGTAACATCTAAAAGGTGGCTACAGTGTACGCGTTCCTTCTGCTCCTGCAGATGCGCTGACGCGCTCTCACATGTGCCGCTTCTGTGAGTCTTCAGAACTTGAAAGGGAAAGCTTTTACCAACTTTGCAAAGCAGAGCTTCAGAAGCGTGATGGCACCCGGGCCCTGCTGGAGCACCAGAACAGCTCTCCAGAGTGAGTGCTTGAACAAGAGTGGCCTGGCTGGCTTGGGATTGCTTAATACAGCTGGTGTGAGGCTGGGGGCCAGTCTTTTATCTTTGACGTCTTTACTTGGAAAATGATAAGATAAACCCAGTCCTGTGGCTCAGGCCTGTGTCTCATTTACTTGGTAGGCTGAAGTTCAATCCCTGCTTTGGCTACAGAGTTTGAAGCCAGCCTGGTTAACTTTGCCAGACCCTTGATCTCAAAGTGCAGGGGGGGGCGGGGGGGCTGGTTTGCACATATACACACACAAATGCAAACACATGAACAAATTTTTTTAATGAAAAAGGGGCCTGGAGAGATGGCTTAGCAGTTAAGGTGCTTGCCTCTGAAGCCTAAGGACCCATGTTCAACTCTCCAGATCCCACGTGAGCCAGACACACAAGGTGATACAAGTACAAGGTCACACATGCACACTAGGCACGTGCATCTGCAGTCCAGTTGCAGTGGCTGGAGGCCCTGGTGTACTACTTCTCTCCCCCTTGCTCTCATTTAAAAAGAAAAAAGAAAAATGGTTGGGGATATGACTTGAGTCATAGAGTGCTTGCCAAGCATGTGCTAGACTCTGGATCTGAGCCACAGGACTCACACATGGGCTCACATACCATACAGCCCAGGCTTACCTTAAAGTCCCTACGTAGCTGAGGCTGGCCATGAGCTGATCCTCTTGTCTCTACCCCAAGGGCTGGGAGAAGTATATCTCACCACTCCCATACGTCACAAGAAAAATAACTTGTAATATTTCTAGTCCCTAATGGCTTTAACTCAATTTAGCAGTTGCTTTTAGTATTATCTCTGCTTCTACATACATACTGTTAGTTTTTGAGCTGTCACCTTCATACTGCATATAATGTCTGAGATGTAAATGTCTTGGTACTCTACTACACATCCTCCCAGTATCATTTTGTGGGTTTTGGTGCTGATAATCAGACCCAGGATGTTACCCATACGCTCCTACCATGCCCTGGGCTCCAGCATGTTTCTACACAGTGTCAAGCATGCTGCATGTCTTCCCTTTGCCCCCAATAGGCTTCCCAGCCCCTCTGGTTTCTGCCAGGTTTGGCCACCCCGCATGCGCGGGAAGGGAACTTACCTCTTTGGGCCCAGAGCTAGAGGCATCCTTCACTACTGGGTCTGGATTTCTGCTTCCTCTCCAGGGTGCCATCTCTCTGCCAGGACACTGACGGAATGTGTGTCATGTGGCTTGCTGCACAGATGCTGATGGTTCCTAAGTAATTCCCTGCAGTTCTCATCTCAACCTCCCAGTGCTCCTGAGCAGCTGTTGTGGTTGTCCCCACTTGTGTCAGGCCCCATTTCCTGCGCGCCACACCTTCGTCTCTGTTCACTGCTTTGTTTTCTGTAGCACACCAGCCCTCTAATTCAGTGCCGGAGTGCTAATTCAGTCCTCTAATTCAGGAGGTTGAAGATGGGTACTTCGGAAGGGTCTCCCAGAAGATTCTAAATCATCCTGAGTCTGATTTCCTTTGAATTACTGGTCTTGGGCCTTTCCCATTTTTTTTTTTTCTTTTAAAAAAATTTAAGGGGCTGGAGAGATGGCTTAGTGGCTAAGTGCTTACCTATGAAGCCTAAGGATCCTGGTTCAAGGTTCCATTCTCCAGGACCCACGTAAGCCAGATGCACAAGGGGGCACATGCATCTGGAGTTCCATTTGCAGTGGCTGGAGGCCCTGGTGCGCCCATTCTCTCTCTCTGCCCCCTCTCCCTCCCCCCCCCCCGCCTCTCTCTTTCTCTGTCACTCAAATAAGTTTTTTGTTTTTTTGGTTTTTTTTTGAGGTGGGGTCTCATTCTAGCCCAGGCTGACCTGGAGTTCACTATGGAGTCTCAGGGTGGCCTCAAACTCACGGCAGTCCTCCTACCTCTGCCTCCTGAGTGCTGGGATTAAAGGCGTGTGCCACCATGCCCGTCTAATAAATAAGTTTTTAAATATATTTTTATTTATGAGCAGCCTCCAGCTGCTGCAAACGAACTACAGATACATGTGCTACCTTGTGCATCTGGTTTACTTGGGCCCTGGGAACTTGAACCTGGTTCCTTTGGCTTTGCAGGCAAGCACCTTAACCACCAAGCCATCTCTCCAGCTCTTAAATTTTTTTTTTAATTTAGTTATTTTTCAGAGAATGGGCACATCAGGGCCTCTAGCCACTGGAAATGAACTCCATAAACATGTGCCACCTTGTGCATCTGGCTTATATGGGTACGGGCGAATTGAACCTGAGTCCTTAAGGCTTTGCAGGCAAGCCCCTTAACTGCTAAGCCATCTCTCCAGTCCTGTCTTTTCCATTTTTAATAGTCTCACCCTCTACAGCTCTGATCCCAGTTCATACTTAGTTTTTTGTGACAGGGTCTCAATATGTGGCCCAGATTGTGATCTGCCTCAGCCTCTCAAATTCTGGGAATGCAAGCTTGTGCCGCAGCACCTGGTTGTAAGAAATTTAAAAGGTATAGCTGAGTGTGATTGTGCATGCCATTTATCCCAGCACTTGGGAGGAGGTTAAGGTGCTTACCTGCAAAGCCTAAGGACCCAGGTTCAATTTCCCAATACCCACATAAGCGAGATGCACAAGATGGCACATGAGTTTGGAGTTTGTTTGCAGTGGCTGAAGGCCCTGGTGCATCCATTCTCTCTCTCTGCCTCTTTCTCAAATAAAATAAAAATATTTTTTTAAAAGTTGTAAGTTATTACCAGTATTTTTAAATATTTGTTTGTTAGGGCTGGAGAGATGGCTTAGTGGTTAAGCGCTTGCCTGTGAAGCCTAAGGACCCCGGTTCTAGGCTTGATTCCCCAGGACCCATGTTAGCCAGATGCACAAGGGGGCATATACATCTGGAGTTCGTTTGCAGTGGCTGGAAGCCCTGGCACGCCCATTCTCTCTCTCTCTCTTGATTCCCCAAGACCCATGTTAGCCCGATGCACAAGGGGGCATATACATCTGGAGTTCATTGCAGTGGCTGGAAGCCCTGGCACGCCCATTGTCTCTCTCTCTCTCTCTCTGCCTCTTTCTGTCTATCGCTCTCAAATAAAAAATGAAAAATTGCTAAAAGAAAATACTTGTTTGTTGGGGGCAGAGGGCACAGGCATGCCAGGGACATTTGCCACTGCAAACTGAAGATCATGCTAATTGGCGAGAGGCTAATCTTTGCACAAGCTAAGCCTGAGGACATGGAAGGCTGTGCACTTTGGGTGGAGTATCTTGAAGGCAGGAGCTCGTAGCTTCGCCAAAGACTTCCTGATGAAATGACCATGAACCGAACTGTCATCACTGTGATCTGAACTGAGAAGCACAAGGAAAAAGCTTGTGGTCTGTGAGGATACACATGAATCAGGCAAGTCGTGATTTGTTATGTGTCGGTAATTACAAGCATTCTTTCATTTATTTTTGGTTTTTCAAGGTAGGGTCTACACTCTAGCAGGCTGACCTGAAATTCACTATGTAGTCTTGGTACAAGCATTCTTTAAATTCAGCTCTAGGTCCCTGTAGTTTTATATTGATTAATTTTTTTTGGAGGTAGACTCTCACTGTAGTCTAGGCTGACCTGGAATTCACTGTGTAGTCTCAGGGTGGCCTAGAACTCATGGCAGTCCTACTTCTGCCTCCCAAGTGCTAGGAGTAAAGTCATATGCCACCATGACTGATTAATCTTAAATGAAAGCTGTGAATACAGTCAGTACAGGGGTTTTCTCTCCAGGGAACCCCCAGACCCTCCTTTAAAATCATATTGTGTGACTGGAGAGATGGCTTAGTGGTTAAGGTGCTTGCCTGTGAAGCCTAAGGACCAAGATTCAACTTCCCAGAACCCATGTAATCCAGATGCATATGGTGGCACAGGCATCTGGAGTTCATTTGCAGTAGCTGGAGACCCTGGTACACCTATTCTCTCTCTCATTCAACCCCCCATAAATAAAATTGAAAGACTACTTTTTAAAATCCTATTTTGAGTATTGTGTGTTCATTTTGCATTAGTCTAAACACCACTGGATGATGTATTCAGCAAACAAACTTCAGATGCCCTTAATCAGACCTGGGCCAGCAGGCTTGGCAAGCAAGTGGCATTAACCACTGAACCATATCTTCAGCCCCTCATTTAAGACATCCTGCTGGGCATGGTGGCTCATACCTTTGGTAATCCCAGCATTCGGGAAACAGAGGTAGGGGAATCGCTGTGAACTAGAGGCCACCCTGAGACTACATAGTGAATTCCATGTCAGCCTGAGCTAAAGTGAGACATTTCCTTTAAAAAAAAAAAAAAAAAGACATCTCAAGCCAGGTTTGGTGGAGCATGCCTTAGATCCCAGCACTCAGGAGGCACAGGTAGGAGGATTGCCATGAGTTTGAGCCCACCCTGAGACTACATAGTGAATTCCAGGTCAGCCTGGGCTAGAGTGGGACCCTACCTCGAAAAACAAAACAAAAGACATCTTGCCAGGCATGGTGGCTCATGCCTTTAATCCCAGCCCTTGGGGAAGCAGAGGTAGGAGGATCGCCATGAGTTTAAGGCCAGCCTGGGACTACATAGTGAATTCTAGGCCAGCCTGGGCTAAAGCAAGATTCTACCTCAAAAAAAAAAACAACAACAAAAGTTTGACATCCAAATAGTGCTAAGGGCATGAGGATAAAAGATGATAGCCTAAGTCTGAAAATTATGGAATTTTAACATTTTGTACATATTTTCCTTATTTTATGGCTTATTGGTGAAAGCTTTTATTTTTTTAGTTTTATTTTATTTTATTTTTGTTTTGGTTTTTCTAGGTAGGGTCTCACTCTAGTCTAGGCTGACCTGGAATTCACTATGTAGTCTCAGGGGGGCCTCGAACTCACAGAGATCCTCCTACCTCTGCCGCCCAAGTGCTGGAGGGATATGTCACCATGCAAGCCTTGGTGAAAGATTTTATAACTACTTTTTGGACTGAATTCTGTCTCAAATGTGCATCCATCAGTCTGTCCCTCAGAGTAGCTTCCTTATAAGAACTCTGTTACATTGTTCAGTCTAGTGCATGGTGTTTCACACATATGAACTTACCTGATCTTCATACCTTTGAGATACTCCAAGACCAGGATCCTAGAGTTTCCGTATCTTAAGAATAGGTCTGAGATTTTAAAGTCATACTCCACTTGCATTGTCTAAGGAGCCATTGCAGCTTCTGATAGCATAATTCAGCAATACCTTAAATGAGTTTGAGCTAATCAGTATTTATGAACTTGCCTCAAAGTTCTAATCTTGTTCACCTTGTAGCACAACATTTTCATTTGCTTACATTCCAATAACTAGTGTATTTTTGTTTGTTTGTTTGCTTATTTTTTTCTGAGGCAAGGTTTCACTGTAGTCCAGGCTGACCTAGAGCTCACTCTGTGGCCCCAAGCTGGCCTGGAATTCACAGTGATCCTCTTACCTCTGCCTCCAGAGTGCTGAGTCTCAAGCATGTACAACCACACCTGGCTTCCAGAAATGTTTTTACCTGCATTTGCCGTCTCTGTAAATTGGGTTCATTTTCTCAATAAAGAAATGGCTCGGGCTGGAGAGATGGCTTAGTCATTAAGGCGCTTGCCTATGAAGCCTAAGAACCTGGGTTTGATACCCCAGAACCCACATTAAGAACGTATAAGGTGTCACATGTGTCTTACATGTTTGCAATGGCTGGAGGCCCTGGTGTGCCCATTCTCCAACAACCTTCCCCTCTTCCCTTCTCTCTCTCAAATAAATAAGAAACAGGGCTCACCTAAAAGATTCTTGGGCTTTGACACGTTTTCATTACTGAGCTGCCTTCCTAGGAAACACGAGTCAGCACTTCCACAAATGAGTTGGTTGTTTTTTTTTTTTTTAATTTTTGTTTTCTTTATTTGAAAGTGACAGACAAAGAGACAGAGGCAGAGAGAGAGAGAGAGAGAGAATGGGGCATCAGCCACTACAAACGAACTCCAGATGCGTGCACCACCTGTGCATCTGGCTCAAGGAGTACTAGAGAATCAAGCCTCCAACCAGGGTCCTTAGGCTTCACAAGCAAGCACTTAACCGCTAAGCCATCTCTCCTAATGACTTTTTACCACATGTGGACCTGTTAGGTAAACTGGCAGGACTGGAAAAAACTTTTTGTTGTTGTTTTTCAAGACAGGGTCTCACTCTAGCCCAGGCTGACCTGGAATACATTCTGTAGTCCAAGGCTGGCCTCAAACTCATGGCGATCCTCCTACCTCTGCCTCCTGAGTGCTGGAATTAAAGGTATGCACCACCACGTCCAGCCTGAAAGAACTTTTAACAATGATCATGAGTCTTCTAAAGCTCAAAAGCTTTGCTTTGTCCTAGCTCTGCTCACAACACAGGAAGGGAGGGGAGATTCCTCATGCTTTCCTCCAGAGGAAGCTGATGCCTTGATCCATCCTCAAGCCTCTGTTTATCTGTTGCTATGGTGACACCATCTTAAAGAAGAAGCAAAGGCCATAGGCAGACTTGTTCTTTTTTTCTTTTTTTATTTTTTGCTTTTTTTAAGGTTGGGTCTCCATCTAGCCCAGGCTGACCTGGTATTCACTCTGTAGTCTCAGGGTGGCCTCGAACTCACAGTGATCCTCCTACCTCTGCCTCACAAGTGCTGGGATTAAAGGTGCACACCACCACGCCCGGCAGACCTGTTCTTATGAGCTGACAGCATGGAACAAGAGGGGAAACATTTGGGCAAAGAGTTTGGATGTGTATAAAAAAGAGGTGTGAAAATTTTCTGGTTTTTTAGATATATATTTTATTTATTTGAGAGAGAGAAAGAGGTGTATATGTGTGTGTGTGTGTGTGTGTGTGTGTGTGTAGAGAGAGAGAGAGACAGAGAGAATGGGCACACCAGGGCCTCCAGCCACTGCAAATGAACTCTAGATGTGTGCGCCACCTTGTGCATCTAGCTTACATGGGTCCTGGGGAATCGAACCAGTGTCCTTTGGCTTTGCAAGCAAATGCCTTAACCGCTAAGCCATCTTCTTCAGCCCAATTTTCTGTTTTCAGTGAAGAGGGAGGTTGGATTGAGAAGATAATTCACAGGTGAACTGAAGGTCCAGTGTGTAAATGTATAACATACACTAAACACTTTGAACACTGAGAGTACTTCTTACAGTCCTCTCATGTTCGTTAAGGGCAAAAGAGGTTGGAAGAAGCAGGGTACGGTGGTGCATACCTGAAATCCCAGCCCTTGGGAAGTAGGAGGGGAAGGATAATCAGTTCAAGGTCATCCTTGGGTATAGAGAATTTGAGGCCAGCCTGGGCTGCCTGACCCTGTCTCAAAAAGGGGTGAGGGGCTGGGGAGATGGCTTAGTTAAAGGCACCTGCTTGCAAAGCCTACCAGCCTGAGTTCAATTCTCCAATGCCCATATGAAGCCAGATGCACAAATGGTGCATGCATTTGGAGTTTGTTTACAGTGGCAAGAGGCCCTATTGTACTCATAGTCTCTCTCCCTCCCTCAAATATACTTTTGTTTTTTGCTTTATGTTTTTTTTTTTTTTAATTTTTTGAGGTAGGGTCTCACTCTAGCCCAGGCTGACCTGGAATTCACTATGGAGTCTCAGGGTGGCCTAGAACTCACGACAATCCTCCTACCTCTGTCTCCCGAGTGCTGGGATTAAAGGCATGCGCCACCACGCCCGGCTAAATATACTTTTAAAGAATATTTTATTTATTTGCAAGCAGAGAGAGAATGGGTGCACCTGGGCCTCCAGCTGCTGCAAAGGAACTCTAGACACATGTGCCACTGTGCATCTGGCTTTACACGGGTACTGGGGAACCAAACCTGGGTCATTCGGCTTTGAAGGCAAGCGCCTTAACCGCTGAGCAATCAAATATACTTTTATAAAAGGAAAAGGGATGGCCTCAGGACTGGCAAGGTGAGCATGGAGTCCTGTGGGCTACTGTGTGCCATTGTGCTGTGTGCAGTGCTCACTTTTCAGAAGGCACCATTCATGGTAATGGCTTTGTAAAGGATCCCCCAAAGTTTGTACATTGCACACTCAGACAACCATGCATGCGTCCGAATCCCTCCTACTTGGCAGTTCAACAGAGGTTTTCTATTGTTGGCTAGCAAGTTACCACATATTTAGATTTGGGGGTTGAAACATGTTTATTATCTACCTTTTTAAAAGTTACATCGTGTTTCTGTGTGTGTGTACACATGCACCAAGCCCCTTTAGCACTGCAAACGAACACCAGGTGCTTACAACACCTTGTATCAGGCTTACATAGGTGGCTTGGGAATTGAACCCCAGCCAGCACCACCTTTACCCACGGAGCCATCTCCCCAGCCCCTTATCTACTACTTTTGTGGGTCAGATGTCCCAGTACACTTACCTGAATGTGCTGCCTATGGCTTCATTAAGATGCTGGCCAACTCTGCAGTTTTTTGTTTTTTGTTTTTTTTGTTCATTATTTATTTATTTATTTGAGAGCGACAGACACAGAGAGAAAGACAGATGGAGGGAGAGAGAGAGAATGGGATCGCCAGGGCTTCCAGCCTCTGCAAACGAACTCCAGATGCGTGCGCCCCCCTGTGCATCTGGCTAACGTGGGACCTGGGGAACCAAGCCTCGAACCGGGGTCCTTAGGCTTCACAGGCAAGCGTTTAACCGCTAAGCCATCTCTCCAGCCCCAACTCTGCAGTTTTATCGGGGCCCAGGGGCCACTCCCAGCTCCCTGATTGTTGGCAGAATGTGCTTCTTTGTGTGGCCCTGTAGCCCTGTTTCTCATGGGCCACTGGGTCTTCTCTTTCTTTCTTTCTTTCTTTTTCTTTTTTTCTTTTTTTTTTTTTCTTTTTTTTGTGTGTGTGTGGTTTTCTGAGGTAGAGTCCGCTCTTGCTCAGGCTAACCTGGAATTCACTATGTAGTCTCAGGGGGGCCTAGAATTCATGGCAATTCTCTTACCTCTGCCTCCTGAGTGCTGGGATTAAAAGTGTGCGCCACCACGGCCAGCCCACTGGGTCTGTCTGTCTTCTTTCTTTCTTTTCAAACTCTTATTTTATTATTTATTTATTTATTTATTTGAGAGAGCAAGAGAGTCAGAGAGAGAGAGGGAGAATAGGCACACCAGGGCCTCCAGCCACTGCAAACGAACTCAAGACACATGAGCCACCTGTGCATCAGGTTTATGTGGGTTCTGGGGAATTGAACCGAGGCCCTTTGGCTTTGCAGGTAAGCTCCTTAACCTCTAAGCCATCTCTCCAGCTCCAAACTCTTATCTTAAAATATTTTATTTTTATTTATTTATTTGACAAAGAAAGAGGGAGAGAGAGAGAGAGAATGGGCACACCAGGGCCTCCAGCCACTGCAAACAAACTCCAGACATATGCGCCCCCTTGTGCATCTGGCTAACATGGGTCCTGGGGAATTGAACCTGGATCCTTTGGCTTTGCAGACAAATGCCTTAATGCCTTAACCATTAATCCATCCCTCCAGACCCCAAACTCTTATTTTAAAGCAGGATTTCACTTAAGTTGTCCAGGCTGGCCTTGAACTTACTTTGTAACCCAGGCTGACCTTGAACTTTGGATTCTTCTTTTTTTGTGTGACAACTTCCATAATTATAAACAACCACTGGGTCCTTCTTAACTCTTGCAGGCTGCTTTCAGTTCCTTGGCGCCAGGTGGGTCCCCACAGTCGCCCCCAACACTGATGCGCGCTCTGTCTTCCAGCCCTGCTGCAACCTGTCTCATGCTTTTTGATCCTCTGGGACCAGGAGAAAACCCCTCAGCTTTTGAAGGGCTCTGTGACTTAGTCAGCTTACCTAGGTAGTCTCCCCATTTTTAAACCAACTAATCCTGCCAAATCCCTTCATGGCAGCCCCTAGATTAGTGTTTGGCTGGCGTCAGAGGCTGATAAGTATATACCAGGGGCCAGAAATCTATGGGCCCATTTTAGCAACCTGCCTACCACATTCCACCTCTCCTAACCTGTTCTTTCCCTTCCTTGAACCTGATGTGATGGGAAAAGCCAGTCCAAATCACTTGGGCTTTCTTGTGCCATACACTCACCCCCTGAACACTCTGGCACTGCTGTCCTCCACACGTGGCAAGCCATCTGCAGGGAATATCAGCTGGTATCTTCTAATTCAGTCTTCCTGGAGACAGCCAGCTCCTACAGGGGCTCAGTCCTCCTCTTGATGCCAGCCACAAGCTCAGGTTGTTTTACTCATGCTTCTGATCACCCAGCTATCAGCTGGGATCCCACAGCCTCCTCCTCTGATTTGATTCATTGGCTTGAGTAGCTCCTAGAAAGGGAAGCATTTGCAGGGTTTTGTAAAGAATAATATGGGCCTTGAGATGTAGCTCAGCTGGTAGAACGTCTGCCTAGCATACACAAGGCTACGGGTTCAATTTCCAGCATCAAATCAAACTGGGTATGGTGGCAATCCCAGCACTCAGGAGGACAGCCTGGGTTACATAGGACCTGTCTCAAAAGATAAAAGAGAGATGGGGGCTGGAGAGATGGCTTAGCGGTTAAGCGCTTGCCTGTGAAGCCTAAGGACCCCGGTTCGAGGCTCGGTTCCGCAGGTCCCACGTTAGCCAGATGCACAAGGGGGCACACGCGTCTGGAGTTCGTTTGCAGAGGCTGGAAGCCCTAGCGTGCCCATTCTCTCTCTCCCTCTATCTGTCTTTCTGTGTCTGTCGCTCTCAAATAAATAAATTTAAAAAAAAAAAAAGAGAGAGATGGGTGTGGTGGCACATGCCCTTAATCCCAGCATTTGGGAGGCAGAGTTAGGAGGATCACTGTGAGTTCAAGACCACCCTGAGAACTATATAGTGAATTCTAGGTCAGCCTGACCTAGAGCAAGACCACATTGGGAAAAAAAGAGAGAGAGATTGAGAGAGAGAAGCGTATTATAAAAGAAATGCCAATGAAGGGATGCATAGGGTGAGGTCCAGCAGAAGGCATGGAGTTTCCTTCCAGGCCAGCTTGGGGTGCCCACCCTCCAGGATCCACCATAGGCTCAGCTGTCCAGAATCTCTCTAAGTCCTGCTGCCCTTTTTTGGTTTAATGGAGACTTCATTGCGTGCATGGACTTGGACGCCTGTGTCAAATGTGATCACACAAAAAGGGTGTGATAGGATGCTAATTGACTAATTGACTAGTCAGAGAACCCAGTGAACCTGTCCAGATTCTTTTTTTTTTTGAGGTCAGGTCTCACTCTAGCCCAGGCTGACCTGAAATTCACTCTGTAGCCCCAGGCTCTTGTTGAACTCTCAGTGATTCTCCTACCTTTGCCTCCCAAGTGCTGGGATTAAAGCATGCGCCACCACTTCTGGCTAGATTTTTTTTAATTTTTTTTTTGTTTATTTTATTTATTTGGGAGTGACAGAGAAAGAAAGAGGCAGATAGAGAGAAAGAGAAAGAGAATGGGCACGCCAGGGCCTCCAGCCACTGCAAACAACTCCAGATGCGTGTGCCCCCTTGTGCATCTGGCTAACGTGAGTCCGGGGGAAATATGGCCTCGAACCAGGGTCCTTAGGCTTCACAGGCAAGCGCTTAACCACTAAGCCATCACTCCAGCCCTAGATTATTTTTTTTAAAAAGGTATTTGGGGGCTGGAGTGATGGCTTAGCAGCTAAGGTACTTCCTTGCAAAGCCAAAGGACCCAGGTTTGTAAAGCCAGGTGCACAAGGTGGCACATGCATCTGGAGTTTGTTTGCAGTGGCTGGAGACCCTGGTGTGCCCATTCATACACACACTCTCTCTCAAATATAAAGATTCTTCTTCTTTTTTTTTTGTAGGCTCTTGCTCTAGCCCAGGCTGACCTGGAATTCACTATGTAGTCTCAGGGTGGCCTTGAACTCACAGCAATCCTCCTACCTCTGCCTCCCGAGTGCTGGGATTCAAGGCATGCACACCAACACGCCCCACTGAAAAAAATTTATGGTATATGTTAATATTTCACATACTTTATTGTAGAGAAAGGGGCAGAGATTGAGAGAAAGAATGGGCACACCAGGGCCTCCAGCCACTGCAAACGCCTCCTTGTACATCTGGCGTACATGGGTCCTGGGGAATCGAGCCTTGAACCAGGGTACTTAGGCTTCACAGGCAAGTGCTAAGCTGCTAAGCCATCTCTCCAGCCCCCCACGTACTTTTTTTTTTTTATGCTAAAGAACAGACTTTATTCATTTTCCCAAAACACTAAAACAGCACATGGCATAGTAACTTAGCACACAGTATAAATGATGTATGCAATGCATTATCCCTTAAATGGCTGATTTTAACTCTGAGTTCAGGAGTCCTAAAAAAATTATACATTCTTAAATGAATGACCTTTATTAAAGTTATCAACAAACAACAAAAATCTTAATGTAAAAGAGACCTCAATTCCTAGGACCTGGAAACTGTGTCACGGAAATACTTGATTTGCTTTTCTGTTATCTGTGCTATGGAAAATAGACTCATCATTCCTTCATACGCAGGAGAACCCTGTTGGGACTCCTAGCTTGAGAAGATGATTCCAAGGTTAATATTTCAACATCACCATATGTGTCTCCAATTAAACTGCTTCAAGTGGAGGGAGGAAAAGGAGAGGAAACTTTGCTGCAGGTCAGAGTTATTCTATGAAATGCAGACATGGTAACAGCTCACTGTGAACTGAGCAAAGCTTGCATAATAAAAAGTAGAGCAGGTAGACAGAAAAATCCACTCCCATTAGGCAATCAGAGACCGGCAGAGATGGACGGTGTCTGGGACAGTAGCCCTTTAGAACGGGGATCTGAGAAGATACATAAAGAACCTCACGTGAAGTCACTGCGCTCTCACTGGACGTCATGCTGGATACATCATCATCTACAGAAAGGGTTTCTCAGTCCTGAGCCTCTTCCCAGCACAACTTAAAACATGCTCGACAATTTCCTTCTGCACCAACCAGCAAGGTCCGTCTAGTCATCCACATGGACTCCTGGGAGCAGGGACTGGATCGCTGTGCTCTACGCATCCTGGCTCAAGGCAAAAGAAATCCTCCTAAGACAGCTTTCAAAATTAACCTACTGTTTTTATTGTTCTCCTGTACCTTAACTATGGCATGAGAGATTTGCTAATTCCAAAGGTGGTAAAGCCAGTAGCCCCAGTATTATCTGGAGACCATTTGAAGTACTTTTTATACTTGAAACAATTTTCTTGCAGCCTATTGTTTGCTCTGAAAACAAGGGCTTTAATAGGGTAAGGAGAAAACATCTTGTCTCATCTTCCAGGAGAACTTCAGGAAGGTCACCTGGCATCCAGAGCAGATCAGAATGCAGACAAGACAGTTCTAACTCAGGAAAAGCGCTTGGCAGTTCACACTTAAAGAATCCCACATCCCATGGTTTGGGGTGGCCTGGCCATCCCGACACCCAGAGCTCTCCTTTGGGGTACTGTCCTTCTTGGCTATCTGTGGCTCTGGGTCCTCCCTCCAGCCAGTCCCTCCTCAGGGCTTCCTTCATGGCACCATACACCCTAGCAAGGCGCTCCTCCACAGGGCCAGGGGGCAGACCCTCATCCTTGCGCACAGCAGCGGCCAGGGTTGGACCTCTTCCTGTTGACTCAGTCAGTGGATGCAGTTTGTCGCCACTGTGAAGCAAATGATCGGCGCAGCTCAGGTCACTCTTCATTTCCAAGGAGACTGCCTCATCCTGTGATTTTCCATTGGCTCCAACCACAGGCTGGTCCTTCTTGGAAGGCACTGCTGGGCAGGGGCTCCCCCTCTGGGTTCTTTTCTTAAGGCCACTTAAGAGTTTGTCCAGGTCACCTCCTCCAGAACACTTCACGTTTGCCAGGCAGGTGTCCAGGGTCCCTCTTCTGCCCCCCATGCTTCGTGTCCTCTGATACAGTGAGCTGGGGTGACGCCTGTCAGTCAAGGAATGACCTTCAGTGGATTTCAATATGAACCTGCGGGCGCACGTTGAGCATCATGGACGCCACGATGTACAGGTAGGGGAAGTTGATGCGCAGCCTCCAAGCCAGGTCGAAGAAGATGAGCAGCGTGCGGGTGAGCCCCTTGCAGAAGACCCCATAGGAGCGCGCGGCGGCCGAGCGCGGGAGCCGGACAGCCAGGCCCGACAGAGCCGCCGCCATGTAGAGACCGGCGCTCCCTCCCACCGCCTCCCCCGCTCGGCCGCGTCGCCTCGCGTCCTCCGGGACCTCGGCCCCGGGCCGCTGGCCTGCGCTCGGCGCTCTCAGGCAATCCGGGAGGCGGCGTCGAGCCGAGGACGCTCGTCACGCTCCGCCAGCCGCTGCCTGGTCCCCGCCCCTGTTTTTTTTTATTATCGACAATAAACCATGGTAATTTCTCCCCCATCCACTTTCCCCTTAACTCCATTCTCCATCATATCTCCTCCTCCTCTCAGTCTCTCTTTTATTTTCATGTCATCATAAAAGATGCTTTTTTTAAATATATTTTGGCTGGACATGGTGGTGCACACCTTTAATCCCAGCACTCGGGAGGCAGAGGTAGGAGGATTTCCATGAGTTTGAGGCCATCCTGAGACTACATGGTAAATTCTAGGTCAGCCTGGCCTAGAGCAAAACCCTACCTCAAAAAACCAAAAAAATAATAAAAATTTATATGTGTATGTGCGTAGGTTGGGAAGGTGGCTTAGTGGTTAAAGATGCTTGCTTATAAAGCCTGAAGACCCAGGTTCAATTCCCCAGTACCCATGTAAGGCCAGATAAGCCAGATAAACAGGTGATGCATGCATTTGGAGTTTTTGTTGTTGTTTTTGTTTATTGAGGTAGGGTCT
Source organism: Jaculus jaculus (assembly GCF_020740685.1). Classification (NCBI taxonomy): domain Eukaryota; kingdom Metazoa; phylum Chordata; class Mammalia; order Rodentia; family Dipodidae; genus Jaculus; species Jaculus jaculus. Next base: position 40,709,625 of record NC_059103.1, read on the forward strand.
CATTCAGGCCCAGTTCATTTGCCTGGTGTGCCCATTCTCTCTCTCTCTCCTTGCCTATTTCTCTCTCCCTCTTTCTCTCCCAAATAAGTAAATAAATAAATTTTTTAAAAAAATTAAAAAAAAGAATGAATAGCCGGGCGTGGTGGCTCACGCCTTTAATCCCAGCACTCCAGAGACAGAAGCAGGAGGATTGCCGTGAGTTCAAGGCCACCCTGAGACTCCATAGTGAATTCCAGGTCAGCCTGGGCTAGAGTGAGACCCTACCTCGAAAAAACAAAACAAAAATAAATGATAGGGGCTAGGGAGATGGGCTCAGTGGTTAAATGTGTTTGCTTGCAAAACCTGCCAGCCTGGGTTCGACTCCTCATTCCCCACATAAAACCAGAGCCCAAAGCTGTGCATGCATCTGAAGTTCTTTTGGCACACCCATGATCTCCTCTCAATTAACTAAAAAGTGTTTAAAAAGTATAGCACGTGCTGAGCCCTCAATGCCTGTGACAGCACCCTTTCCAGAGCAGAAACCCAGTGAATCAATATTTCCTGAATAAATAATGAATATTCTCTGGCCAATGCTGATGCAGACGTGTAGTCCCCAGGCTCTTCTATTTCTAATGCGTGCGAGGAAGGGAAAGCTTCTATTCTTCCTGAATCTCTCAGTGCTCCCTTCTTTTTTTTTTTTTTTTTCTGAGGGATAGGGTCTCATTCTAGCGCTCTAGCTCAGACTGACCTGGGATTCACTCTGTAGTCTCAGGGTGGCCTCAAACTCATGGCAATCCTCCTACCTCTGCCTCCCGAGTGCTGGGATTAAAGGCGTACGCCACCACGCCCGGCTAAATGTGTAGCCCAGGCTGGCCTCGAACTCCTGATCCTCCTGCCTCTGCCTCTTCAGCAACATCCTACCGGCGTGCACCACCACAACCGGCAGATTTTTTAAATTAATTTTCAAGCAGAGAGAAAGAATGAGAATGGGCATGTTAGGGCTTCTAGTCACTGCAAATGAACTTCAGATGCATGAGCCACTTTGTGCATCTGCCTTTACATGGGTACTGGGGAACTAAACCCAGGTCATTAGTCTTTGCAGGCAGGTGGCTTAACTGCTGAGCCATCTCTCTAGTCCCTGACCCAGTACTTTATCCCAGCAACAGGAAAGTTACTACAATAGGCATTTTCAGTGTTGGTGTCAAAGATCTGGTGACTCAAGGAAAAGAGAGGTCAGGGTCACTGCTGTTCTGTGCTAGGTCTTTAACACAGCCCCATCCCCATTGTCCTCAAAATGATAGGATAGGATAGGATAGGATAGGATAGGATAGGATAGGGTAGGGTAGGGTAGGGTAGGGTAGGGTAGGGTAGGGTAGGGTAGGGTAGGGTAGGGTAGGGCAGGGCAGGGTAGGGTAGGGTAGGGTAGGGTAGGATAGGACAGGACAGACTGTTTCAAGTCCTATAGGGCCATGTTGCTGGCTTCTGTGAGATTCACTTTGCTAATCTCATTATTGAATAATCACATCCTTCCATAAAACATGATCTAGTGTTACTGAAATCATTTTCTTTTCAAGGTAGGGTTTCAGTCTAGTCCAGGCTGACCTGAAAGTCACTATGTAGTCTCAGGGTGGCCTCGAACTCATGGCAATCCTCCTACCTTTGCCTCCTGAGTACTGGGATTAAAGGCATAAGCCACCATGCCTGGCTTAAAAATCAATTTTTATCTATTTTGGCTGAAGGGCACAAATAAATCTGATCATACTTTCTGAGCTCAGTTATATATTTTTTCAAATTTTCCCTAGATTATTTGTTTGTACCCATTGTTAGAGATTAATTTCTGTTCTTCCAAAATTCATATGCTCAATCCTAATTGCAAGCACCTAAGAATGTGACATTATTTGGGGACTAGAGAGATAGCTCAGTAATTAAAGGTGCTTCCTTACAAGGCCTGCTGGCTCAGGTTCAATTTCCCAGTACCCATGTAAAGTAAGATGCACAAATGGAATTTGCTTGCAGCAGCAAGAGGACTCAGTTCACCCATACTCTCTCTCTCTGCTTACAAATAAATAAAAATATTTTTATTTTTTAAAAATATTTTAAGATGGGCATGGTGGCACATGGCTTTAATCCCAGCACTTGGGAGGCAGAGGTAGGAGGGTCAACATGAGTTCAGGGCCATCATGAGACTACATAGTAAATACCAGGTTAGCATGAGCTATAGTGAAGCCTTAAAAAAAAAAGTACACATATGTATACATATATGTGTGTGTGCGCTGCACTTATGTATATATATACGTAGAGAGAGAATGGGCACACCAGGGCCTGTAGCTACTGAAAACAAACTCCAGACACAAGTGCCACCTTGTGCATCTGGCTTTACATGGGTACTGCGGAATCAAACCTGGGTCCTTTAAATAAAAATAAAAAATAAGCCTGGCGTGGTGGCACACACCTTTAATCCCAGCACTTGGGAAGCAAAGGTAGGAGGATTGCCTTGAGTTCAAGACCACCCTGAAACTACATAGGGAATTCCAGGTCAGCCTGAGCTAGAGTGAGACCCTACCTCAAGCTCCCCAACATTTACATATACATACATATATATAGGGGCTGGAGAGATGGCTTAGCGGTTAAGGCATTTGCCTGCAAAGCCAAAGGACCCAGGTTTGATTCCCCAGGACCCATGTAAGCCAGATGCACAAGGTGGCACATGCATCTGAAGTTTGTTTACAGTGGCTAGATGCTCTGGCATGTCCATTCACTCTACATATCTTTTGCTTTTGCTTTGGTTTTTGTTTTTGTTTTTTTGAGGTGAATATCACTCTAGCTCAGGCTGACCTGGAATTCACTATGTAGTTTCAGGGTGGCCTCAAACTCAAGGTGATCCTCCTACCTCTGCCTCCTGAGTGCTAGGATTAAAGGCGTGTGCCACCACATCTGGCTTTATTCTCTCTATATATCTGCCTCTCTCTCTGCCTCTTTTTCTGTATCTCTCTAAAATAAATAAACAGATAAAATATATTTTTAAAAATATAAAAAAAAAATAAGCCGGGCATGGTGGTACATGTCTTTAATCCCAGCACTGAGGAGGGAGAGGTAGGAGGATCACTGTGAGTTCAAGGCCACCATGAGACTTGCTCTAGCAAGACCCTACCTAGAAAAACCAAAAAGAAAAAGAAAAGGAAAACTTGTGTCCTTTGGCTTAGCAGGCAAGGCACCTTATCCACTAAACCATCTCTCCAGCCTATATTTCTATTTTTATTTTTTTGTTCTTTTTTTTGTTTTGTTTTGTTTTTCGAGGTAGGGTTTCACTTTGGCTCAGGCCGACCTGGAATTCACTATGTAGTCTCAGGGTGGCCTCGAACTCTCGGCGATCCTCCTACCTCTGCCTCCCGAGTGCTGGGATTAAAGGCGTGTGCCACCACGCCCGGCCTATTTTTATTTTTTATTTGCAAGATGAGAGCATGGGGTGGAGGGGAGCATGAGAGAGAGAATGGGCCTGGGCCTCTTACTGCTCACTGCAAAGGAACTCCAGACACATACTCCTCTCTGTGTATCTGGGTGTGCATGGGCACTGGGGAACCGAAGCCAGGCTGTCAGGCTTTGCAGGCAAGTGACTAGCTGCTGAGTCATCTCTCCAGTCCAATAAAAATATTTTTAGCCAGGCATTGTGGCACACGCCTTTAATCCCAGCACTGGGGAGGCAGATGTAAGAGGAGTGCTGTGAGTTCAAGGCCAGCCTGAGACTAGACAGTAAATTCCAGATCAGCATGGGACAGAGCGAGAGCCTACCTTGAAAAAAAAAATTTTTTTAAAGAATGTGATTTTATTTGGAAATAGAATCATTGAAGACGGGCTCTACTTGTGACTCCCAGGGGCTGGGATTAAAGGTGGGTCCACCACACTGAAAAAGGAATTTTGGGGTTCTTTGCCAATGCACCAATAATGATACACCAATGCAAATATAGCATGGTGTGGTGGTTTGACTCAGGTGTCCCCCATAAACTTAAGTGTTCTGAATGCTAGGTTCCCAGCTGATGGAGATTTGCAAATTAACACCTCCTGAAGGCAGTGTATTGTTGGGGGTGGGCTTTTGGGTGTTATAGCCAGCTTCCCCTTACCAATGTCAGGCACACTCTCCTGTTGTCCACCTTATGTTGGCCAGGGAGTGATGTCTACCCTTTGCTCATGCCATTATTTTCCCCTGCCATCGTGGAGCTTCCCCTCATTTCTGTAAACACTTTTTCCCACAAGCTGCTTTTGGTTGGGTGATTTCTACCAGCAATGTGAGCCTGACTGCAACGGTAAAGTGGTACTGAGGAGTAGGATTGCTGCTAGACACCTGGCTGTGTGGCTTTGGCTTTTGGGGGCTGATTTTCAAGAGGAATGTGGAAAGATTTGAAACCTTGGCCTAAGAGACGCCTTGCAGTGCTGTGAGTACAGCTTGATGGACTATTATGGTCAGAGTTGAAAGGCGTGAATGCAGTAAGAGCTATGGACTGTGAAGTTTGGCTTAGGAGGGTGAGAAAGAGCTTTGCTTGCACTGGGCTAGAAGCAGTTTGAGATGCTTGCTGTTATGGCCATGTCCTGAGAAGTTGTACAGGGTTGCACTGCATAGAAATGGACTGATGTGAGCAGAGGGACATGGCACAGATAAAATGAAATCTTTGGGCCTAAACTGCTGCCTGTTGACCTGCAAATAGTTTGAGAGATTACAACCTTTGATATTGGGTCAGCTGACCTGCATTGGGGCAAAAGGAAGAATGTAGACTCTTTTGAAGGGGCCTAAGTACTCAAGGAGTGTCCTGTCCTTCAAAGTCTGCTTCTCCCCCCCCTCCCCCGCCAGATTAACAAATTGGCACCCTACCTGGTATTGTAGAGTATAAGAAATGCAGGAAAGAGGGCCATTGAGTTTGCAACACGGTTTTGTGTTTTGGAAATAGCCATGGGCAGTGTGAAGCAGGTATGCTGGATAATTGCATGGAGACCCAATGGAGCCATAAGGATGGACTGTGGATTGCAGTGGAGACCCAGCGGAAATGTCGGGGGTGGGGGGGGAGGACCATGAAATGGCTGCCAAAGAGAGCTGCTGGCCCAGGATGAAGTTTTCCAGGACTGTGAGTAGCCTAGCTGGAGGGGCAGAATTGGAATACCAGAGACTTGTTGTTAGTTAGAATTATCAGAGATTAGTCACTGACTAGAGTTGTTGGACTTGAAGCTTCAGAGTTTGATATTTGCCCTAGTTGTTTTAAATCTTGTATTGGTTGACTATTTCTTTGATGTGCCCAATGCCATCTTTTGCAATATGAGTGTTTATTCTGTGCCATTATGGGTTTTGGGAAGATTTTTTTTGGTATTGTGGCTCAGTTAAAAGATCTTGGACTATGGGGATGTATGAATATCATTGGAATTGATAACAATTATGGGGACTTTTAAAGTTAGATGAATGCATTGCATTTTACATCATGCATGGTTATCTGTTTATGGGGGCCAGGTACAGAATGTGGTGGTTTGATTGAGGTGTCCCTCATAAACTTAGGTGATGTGAATGCTAGGTTTCCAGCTGATGGAGATTTGGAAATTAACACCTCCTGAAGGCAGTGTATTTTGGGGGTCAGGCTTATGGGTGTTATAGCCAGCTTCCCCTTGCCAGTATCAGGCATACTCTCCTGTTGCTATTGTCCACCTGATGTTGGCCAGAGGGTGAGTTCCACCCTCTGCTCATGCCATCACGGAGCTTCCCCTTGAGCCTGTAAGCCAAAATAAACCTCTTTTTCCCACAGGCTGCTGCTCTTAGTTGGGTGATATCTACCAGCAATGTGAACCTGACTACAATACATGGGGAGAGGTTTCCAGATTTTTGTCTTAAGAATTGGAAACATGACATCCACAGACCAAAGAGTATGGTTCAGAAAGATTTTACTGTATCTTAGAGCTTTAAGAAAAGGGGAGCTTAAGGGAAGGCAGGAAGACCTAGCTCTTGCCCAATGAGGCAAGACAGGGCTTGAGAAACCCAGAAAGGAACAGAAGGAAGAACTGTAGAGATCTTGCCCAAGGAGGCAAGAAGAAGGTAAGAAGCCCACAAGACTCAGGTTGGTTTTCTTATTCTAATGTGAGCCTCATGGCTAGGTGGCTGAGCTAGCCAGATAGTGCTGCCATTAGGTACCTGGGGTCAGGATTTCTAGAAAAGGGCAATCTTTCCAGAAATCTTAATTTTCTAGAAAGGGTCTTCTCAGAAGGGTGTGGAAGGACTCCTAAAGGGGGCAGAGATGAAAAGACCAGACCCTTCTTACAGTTCTGACCTGTAGTAAAATAATGACCTAGATTTTTTCCTACAGGCCTAAGGACAATTCCTGCATTTTGCTAAGAGAAAGCCATTCACTTTGGGGCTCTGTCTCACCCAAACTGCCTCAAACCCACTTTTGGATTACTTTTACGTTGCAGTCAGGTTCACACTGCTGACAGAAATTACCTGACCAAGAGCAGCTTGTGGTAAAAAAAAGTTTTATCTTGGCTTACAGACTGAAGGGGAAACTCCATGATGGCAGGGGACAACAATGGCATGAGCAGAGGTGGACATCACCTCCTGGCCAAAATCAGGTGGACAACAGCAACAGGAGAGTGTGCCAAACACTGGCAAGAGGAAACTGGCTATAATACCCGTAAGTCCACCCCCAACGATACACTGTCTCCAGGAGGCATTAATTCCCAAATTTCCATCAGCTGGGAACTTAGCATTTCAGAATATGTATTCAAACCACCACATTCCACTCCTGACCCCCATAAATTGATAACCATCCATGATGTAAAATACAATGTATTCAGTCCATCTTTAAAAGTCCCCATATTTTTATCAATCCTAATGATGTTCAAGCATTTCCATAATCCAAGATCTTTGAAATTTATTTTTTATTTTTTATTTTTTGAGGATGAGTCTCACTCTAGCCCAGGCTGACCTGGAATTCACTATGTAGTCTCAGGGTGACCTTGAACTCATGGAAATCCTCCTACCTCTGCCTCCCAAGTGCTGGGATTAAACCATGTGCCACCATGCCTGGCTAATTCAAGGTATTTTAACTAAGCCATAATACCAAAAAATCCCCCCAAAACCATAATGGCACAGAATAAACATTGTCACTGCAAAAGATGGCACTGGGCATAGCAAAGAAACACTCAAGCAATATAAGATTTAAACAGGGCAAACATCAAACTTTGTAGCTCCAAGTCCAACAACTCTAGCCAGTGACGAGTCTCCAAGTCCAATAATTCTAATCAGCAACAAGTCTCTGGAGTTCCAGTTCTACCCCTCCAGCTAGGCTAGTCACAGTCATGGAAAACTTCATATGGGGACAGCAGCTTTACTTAACAGCCATCTTGTGATCCCGGCATCTCCACTGGGTCTCCACTGCAATCTGTGGTTCATCCTCATGGCGCCATTGGGTCTCCATGCAGGTATCCAGCAAACCTGCTTTACGCTGCCCATGGCTGTTTCCAAAACACAAGACCATGTTGCAAACTCAATGACCCTCTCTTTCCTGAAGTTCTTATACTTTGTAATACCAGACAGGGTGCCAATTTGTTAATCCAGGGGGAATAAATGAGATCTTGAAGAATAGGATACTCCTTCAGCTTTCAGACCCCTTCAAAAGACTCTGAATTCTTTCTGTTGCCCCAATGCAGGTCTGCTGGCCCAATCTCAAAGGTTGCAACCTCTCATACAACTGTAGCTGAATGGGCAGAAGTTTTGGCTCAAAGATTTCATTTTTTCTGTGCCATATCCCTCTGCTCACACCAGTCCATTTCTATCCAATACAACACTGCAAAATTTCTCAGGATACGGGCATAACAGCAAGCTTCTCACACAAACTGCTTCTAGCCCAGTCCAAAGCTCCTTTTCACACTCCTTAGCCAAACCTCACTGTCCATAGTTCTTACTGCATTCAGGTCTTCCAACTCTGACCTAAATAGTTCATCAGTCTCTTAGGCCAGGGTTTCAAATACTTCCACCATATCTTGAAAATCAGCTCAAAAAGGACAAAGCCACATAGTCAGATGTCTAGCAGCAATCCCACTCCTCTGGTACCAACTTTACTGTTGCAGTCAGGTTCACATTGCTGGCAGAAATCACCCAACCAAGAGCAGCTTGTGGGCAAAAAGGTTTATTCTGGTTTACAGACTCAAGGGGAAGCTCCACGATGGCAGGGGAAAACAATGGCACAAGCAGAGGGTGGACATCACCCCCTGGTGGCATAAGGTGGGCAACAGGAACAGGAGAGTGTGCCAAACACTGGCAAGAGGACACTGGCTATAATACCCATAAGTCCATCCCCAATAACACTCTGCCTCCAGGAGGTGTTAATCCCCCAATTTCCATCAGCTGGGAAGCTAGCATTTTAGAACACCTAAGTTTATGGGGGACACCTGACTCAAACCACCACAACCACCATGGTGGGAATGCAGGGTATGAGGAGCATAAAGTGCTAGTCACAGTGCTTCCAAAGGCAGAAAGCAGATAGAGAGAGATGAATGTTGGTGCTTAGCTAATTTTATCCTATTTATTCATTTATTTATTTTTGAGGTAGGGTTTCACTCTAGCCCAGGCTAACCTAGAATTCACTATGTAATCTCAGGGTGACTTTGAATGCAAGGTGATTCTCCTACTTCTGTCTTCCAAGTGCTGAGATTAAAGGCATGCACCACCATGCCCAGAATTTCTTTTTGATTCAGTACAAGATCTCAGCCCATGGAATGATGCCACCTACATTTAGGGTGGGTTTTTCTACCTCAGCTAACTTAATCTAGAAAATCCTTTGTAGATATGTCCAGAGAATTGTTTTCATGATGATTCTAAATCCTGTCAAGTTGACAACCAAGACCAACTATCACATACCATTATAGAAATAAATAAATAAATAAAGAGTCCTTCAGCTGGAGAAATGGCTTAGTGGATAAGGTGCTTGCCTGAAAATCCAGAGGACCCAGACTTGATTCCCCAGTACCCATGTAAAGCCAGTTGCACAAGGTGGTGCAGGTGTCTGAAGTTTGTTTACAGTGGCTAGAGGCCCTGACGTGCCTATTCTCTATCTGCCTTTTTCTCTCTCTACCTCTCCTTCTCTCTTTCTTTCTTTCTCAAATAAATAAATAACATATATATATATATATATATATATATATATATATATTTTAAAAGCTCCTTTAGCCAAGCATGGTAGCACAAGCCTGTAATTTCACCATTTTGGAGGCTAAGTTAGGAGGATCACTTTGAGTTTGAGGCCATCCAGGGGCTACAGAGTGAGTTCCAGGTCAGCCTGGACTGGAGTGAGACCTTACCACCATAACCCTCCTCACCCCCCGCCCCAAATATAATTTTTTCACTGCACTGGGACAGTAGGAAAGATGTCTTGGGGGCAAGACCCAACCCGTCTGAAGGGTCCATCTTGTGAAAATCCAAATTCTTTTGAAAGAAAAGGGCCTGAACTGAGAATGTGATTGAAGGGCCTTGTTCCCTGCTCAGAAACACCCACCTGTGTCCCTAGGGTCAGTCTGAAAGGCACACAGAGGCTGATGCAACTCTGGCTAATGGAGTCTAGGTGACATCTGGAGCTGGCAGCAGAACTTGGCAGCATTGTCCCCATGGTACTGGTTTTACAGGCATGACAGGTGCAAGAGTGAGAGAGTCATGGAGCTTGTGCCAAGGTTCCACAGAGCTGCTGAGGCCCAGCAAAGTGAGGCAGGGTCCGATGCTCTGCAAGGGTGCCCTGGGAGGTTATTGTTGAAGCTGTGAAAACAGCAGTACCAGGTGCTGTGGACCCTGCCGAGGAGAGCTGCAGGCCTGGAGTGGAGCCCACCCCCAAACAGGTTCTTTGTACTGCTGGTGGCAGAGCTGAGGGGTGAGGCTATCCAAGTGGGGCCTAGATGGGTCCATCAGGGTACCCAGATGCAGAATTTTGTCTTTATCCTTTTGGACTCCCATCGTATTCTGGCTCGATCTTTCTTTGCTATGGCCCCATTCCTCACTTCTGGAATGTGAATGTTTACTTTGTGCCACTGGATGTTGGAAGTATGTAATTTGTTTTTTTGATTGTGAGGGACTCATAGTTAAGAGATTTCCTTCCAGCACCGTGATGCCTTCTGAGTCAGAAGTGACAAGAGTCAAGTGTGGTGGCGCACACCTTTAATCCCAGCATTTGGGAGGCAGAGGTAGGAGGATTGCTGCGAGTTCAAGGCCACCCTGAGACTCCATAGTAAATTCCAGGTCAGCCTGGGCTAGAGTGAGACCCTACCTCAAAAAATCGAAAAACCAAAAAAAAACAACAACAAAAAAACCCAAAACAACAACAACAAAAAAACAGAAACGAAACAGAAGTGACAGGAGTGCTCAGCACTGAAATATCTCTATCACACCTTCCAAGGCTCAGGGTCTATTGAGAAAGAGGTGATGGAAAGAACGTAAGAGTCAAAGGAAGGGTAGGACTCCTTACAACGTGCTCCCCCCAGACATAAAATGGCCTGGATATCCATGACCTCACAGTGCCTGACACTACCTACACAAGACTACTATAATAAGAGGAAAAGATCGTGACATCAAAATAAACGAGACACTGATTGGGAGAGGTAGGGGATATGATGGAGAGTGGAGTTTCAAAGGGGAAGGTGGAGGGAGGGAGGGTATTACCATGGGATATTGTTTACAATCATGGAAGTTGTTAATAAAAAATAAAAAATATAAAAATATTATTTAAAAAGATTTCCTGAAGGGCTGGAGAGATGACTCAGCAGTGTAGGCACTTGCTTATAAAGCCACCCAGCCTGCCTAGGTTCAATTCCCCAGTACCCTTCTAAAGCACAAAGTGGTGCTGTATGTCTAGAGTTCATTTGCAGCAACTAGAAGCCCTGGTACACCCATTCTCTCTCTCTCTCTTTCTTGCCTTGAAAACAAACAAATAAAAAATATATATATATTAAAAGATCACCTGGAGTCTCAGAAGAGACTTTGGGTTTTAAACAGTGCTGGATCTGTTAAAAGCTACAGGGAGGGGCTGGAGATATGGCTCAGCGGTTAAGGCTCTTGCTTGCAAAACCTGATGGTTCTGGTCTGACTCCCTAGTACCCAAGTATGTATCTAGAGTTCTTTTGAAGCAAGAGATCTAGGCACACCCATTCTTTCTCCCTCTGTATCTATCTGCTTGTAAATAAGCAAATAAATAAATACTTTTTGGGGTTGGAGAGATGGCTCAGTAGTTAAGGCATTTACCTGCAAAGCCTAAGGACCTAGGTTCAAATCCCCAGTACCCACATAAAACCAGATGCACTGGGTGACTCATGCATCTGGAGTTTGTTTTCATTGGCTAGAGGCCTTGGTGCCCCCATTCTCTCTATTTGCTTCTTCCTCTCTCAAATAAAATAAAACACAAAAACAAACTTTTTTTTTTAAGCTATAGAGAAGCTGGGTGTGGTGGTGCACACTTTTGATCCCAGCATTCAGGAGGCAGAAGTAGGAGGATTGCCATGAGTTTGAGGCCACTCTGAGACCACACAGTGAATTCCAAGTCAGCCTGGGCTACAGTGAAACCTTACCTCGTGATGCACATCTTTAATCCCAGCACTCAGGAGGCTGCGGTAGGAGGACTGAGGCCAGCTTGGGTTACAGAGTGAGTTTCAGGTCAACCTTGGCTAGAGTGAGACCCAACCCCAGATTCCCATCAAATAAATAAAAATGAGGGGCTTGTTTAGAGATGAACCAAATACATTGTGGCACATTATGAGATGCAAATGAGACTCTGAGGACGAGGGGTCGAATGCTATGACCTCACTAAAGGGATGTGTTGGAGTCAAATTGACAAGGATGGTGTTGTGATAATTAATATTGATGGTCAACTTGATAGAATCTACAGTCTCCTGGGGGACAACCCTCTGGGCATGTCTAGATTGGGTTGAAGCAGGAAGACCCATTAACTGTGGCCAGCCCCATTCCATGTCATTCCAGTCACAGACTGAATAAAAAGGAGAGAGTACCAACATTCATCTCGTTCTGCTTCCAGAATGGTGTGTGCAGTGTGACCAGTTGCCTCACATTCCTGGTGTTACGATTTGCCCACCATGATGGACCGTATCCTCAAACTGTGAGCCCAAACAAGCCCTTCCTTAAGTTTCTTGTTCCTGTGGCAAAATGCCTGACATAAGCAAAGTTGCTAATACACATCTGTTGATCTAAATGCTGTTATAAAGATGTTGGTGAAAAATTGAATCTGGGGCTGGAGAAGTTCAGGCATTTGACTGCAAAGCCAAAGGACCCAGGCTCAATTCCCCAGGACCCATGTAAGCCAGATGCACAGAGTGGTGCATGCATCTGGAGTTCATTTGCAGTGGCTGAAGACCCTAGTGCACCCATTCTCTCTTTCTCTCTCTCTCTCAAATAAGTAAATTAAAATAATAAATTTTTAAAAATTGAATCTGAAAGACCATAAAATGCTGGGCGTGGTGATACACACCTTTAATTCCAGCACTCAGCACTTAAGAGGCAGAGGTAGGAGGATCGCTGTGAGTTTGAGGCCACCCTGAAACTACATAGTGAATTCCAGGTCAGCCTGAGCTAGAGTGAGACTCTACATTGAAAAACAAAACAAAACAACAACAACAAAAAACATAAAAATCATAAATGAATCTGCTAGTCCCAATAGTTAATCTTCAACATCTATTTTCCAGAAAGCTATTATTTGGGGCTGAAACTAAGATGTGCTGGCTGCTCTTTTCCTTCATGGTGATTTAAAAAATTTTTGCATGTGTATGGTATGCATGCATGTGATGCATACTCACATTTATGTGGATACACATGTGTGCAGGCACATGTGCACATGTGTGTGCATGTATGTGGAGGCCAGAGAATAATTTCCTCAATAGCACACCACCTTTTTTGTTGTTATTCTTATTTATTTGAGAGTGACACACAGAGAAAGAAACAGAGAGACAAAGAATGGGTGCCAGGGCCTCCAGCCACTGCAAACGAACTCAAGATGCGTGTGCCCCCCCTTATGCATCTGGCTAATGTGGGTCCTGGGGAATTGAGCCTCCAACCAGGGTCCTTAGGTTTCACAGGCAAGCGCTTAACCTCTAAGCCATCTCTCCAGCCCCACCTTATTTTTTTTTTTAATTTTTGTTTTTTATTTATTTATTTGAGAGCGACAGCCAGACAGAGAAAGAGGCAGATAGATAGATAGAGAATGGGCTCGCCAGGGCCTTTAGCCACTGCAAAGGAACTCCAGACACGTGCAGCCATTGTGCATCTGGCTAAAGTGGGTCCTAGGGAATTGAGCCTTGAACCGGGGTCCTTAGGCTTGACAGGCAAGTGCTTAACTGCCAAGCCATCTCTACAGCCCCCCGCCTTATTTTTTTTAATTCTAATTTAATTAAAAAAATTTCTTTTTGATTTTTCAAGTTAGGTCCCACTTTAGCCAGGCTGATCTGGAATTCACTATTTAGTGTCAAGGTGGCCTTGAACTCAAGGTAATCCTTCTACATCTGCCTCCCAAATGCTGGGATTAAAGACATGTGCCACCACACCTGGCCACCACCTTATTTATGGAGGCAGAGTCTCTCATCTGAACCCAGAGCTCACCAGTTTGGCTAGGCTAGCTATCCAGCTTTCCCCCTGGGATCTTGTCTTCTCCTGAGTCTTCATATCACAGGTGGGCACCACTATACCCAGCATTTATGTGGGTGTTGTGGGTCCAAACTCAGGTCATCACACTGCCACGGCAAGTGCTTTATCCATCAAGCCATGTCTCCAGCGTATGACAAATGTTTACTGTGTGTAAAGCCTAGATCCTCCCCTCATCCTGAAGCTTTATGAGGTCAGGACTAGGTTTTGTGCATACACTTCCTCATGGCTTATCTTCATGACCAATTCAACCGGATTTAGAATCACCTATGGTTCTGAGCCACACCTTTGAGTGTGTCTGTAAGAATGTTTAGAAAGGATTAAGAGGGAGAAAGACCTGCCCTGAATGTAGGTAGCACCATTCTATGGGCTGAGGAGCGAGGTGGGAAAACGGGGGAAAGAGAGGACAGCACCTTTTCTGTGCTGAAAGCATGAGCCAAAAGTGATTCTCCCCTCCTTTAAATTGTTTCTGTGCAGGATTGTGGGCGCAGTGAAGAAAAATCATACTGTGGTGCTTGGTAAATATTTGTTGAACAAATGAGTCAAATGGCTGTCTTCCTTCAGGAGTCTGTGAAGGAAGCAGCTTCTCACTGGGAAGCTACAGAACAGTGAGGAAAATGAGGCATCACACAGGACTGTGATTTCTAACACTACACTGGCTTGCTCCATATCTCTATGAGTCACTGGCTTTCCTGGGTGACTCAACCTATTTCTGAAGTCTGGTTGATCTCCATCATCTAACCAGAATAAGCTGGAAATGTCACAAATCTGCTGCAATAAAAAAAAAATTGCTTGCCTCCCAAAGCAAAGTGTAACTTTCTGGTTCATCTTCTGTCTTAAGGTCACCTTCTGAGTAATTGTAGTCTCAGATAGGAAATGTGTTAAGAAAATGGTAAGCCTTTTGACTTTTTTTTTTTTTTCAAGGTAGAGTCTTGCTCTAGCTCAGGCTGACCTACAATTCACTATGTAGTCTCAGGGTGGCCTCGAACTCATACCAATCCTCCTACCTCTGCCTCCTGAGTGCTGGGATTAAAGGTATGTGTCACCATGCGTGGCTTGCAATGTTTTTCATTTTAAATGTATTTGTTTTCTGTTCCTGGCAAACACATTGCCAGAAATGGACTGGCTTATAATAACACACATGAATAATTTTATGGCCTTGTAGGTCTGAAGTCTGTCATGGTCTGTTTGGAGTAGAATCATGGTACTGGGCTAGACATGATGATTCACGGCTTTAATCCCAGCACTCGGGAGGCAGAGGTAGGAGGATCACTGTGAGTTTGAGGCCAGTCTGGGACTACAGAGTGAGTTCCCGGACAGGCTGGGGTAGAGTAAGACCGTACTTCAAAATTACAAGCAAACAAAGATCATGACATCAAAATAAAAGAGAGACTGATTGAAAGGGGGAGGGCATATGATGGAGAGTGGAGTTTCAAAGGGAAAAGTGGGGGGAGGGAGGAAACTACCATCGGATATTGTTTACAATCATGGAAGTTGTCAATTAAAAAAATATATATATATACACACATGTATATACAACACACACACACAAATAGCTGGGCATGGTGGTACATGCCTTTAATCCCAGCACTTGGGAGGCAGAGGTAGGAGGATTGCCAGGAGTTCAAGGCCACCCTGAGACCACATTGTGAATTCCAGGTCAGCCCGAGCTATAGTGAGACATGAGACTCTACCTCAAAATACCAAAACCAAACAAACAACAAAAAAAGGAATCATAGTGCTGGCAAGGCTGCTGTGCTCCTGTGCTTATCGGGAGATAAGATTTCCTCATCTTTCCAACTGCTAGAGGCTGAGTCTGTTCCTAGACTCTTGCCAACTTTCAAGACAGCAGTGCCTGTTCCTGGTCTTCACATTGCCTCACTCTGATCTTCTTCCAGAGTCCCACTCCCTCTCAAGGCTGTCTGCTTCTTCTGCACTGTGTGTGTGTGAGTGTGTTTACATTGGGTCTACCCTGTTAATGCAGAATAATCTTTTCTTTTTTTTTTGGTTTTTTGAGGTAGGGTCTCCCTCTAGCTCAGGCTGACCTGGAATTCACTATGCAGTTTCAGGGTGGCCTTGAACTCATGGTGATCCTCCTACCTCTGCCTCCCAAGTGCTGGGAGTGCAGGTAGATGGAGAGGGGGAGAGAAAGAGAGAGAATGGGCGTGCCAGGGCCTCCAGCCACTGCAAACAAACTCCAGATGCCTGCGCCCCCTTGGGCACCTGGCTAACGTGGGTCATAAGGAATCAAGCCTCGAACCAGGGCCCTTAGGCTTCACAGGCAAGCGCTAAACTGCTAAGCCATCTCTCTCTCTCTTTTTTTTTTTTTTTAATTTTTTATGTATTTTTTTTGACAGAGAGAGAGAAAGAAGCAGAGAGAGAGAGAGAGAGAGAGAGAGAGAGAGAGAGAATGAGCGTGCCAGGCCTCCAGCTGATGCAAACGAATTCCAGATGCATGCACCATCTTGTGCATCTGGCTTACACAGGTCCTGGGGAATTGAACTTTAGGTTCTTTAGGTTTGGTAGGCAAGCACCTTAACCACTAAGCCATCTCCCCAGCCCTCTTCTCTCTCTCTTTTAAATTTATATTTGTTTATTTGCAAGCAGGGAGAGATAGAGAGAATGGGTAGACCAAGGCTTCCAGCCACTGCAAACAAACTTCAGATGCAATCACTATGTTATGCATCTGGCTCTTTGTGGGTACTGGGGAATCAACTTGGGTCACAGCCAGTGTGGTGGTGCACACCTTTAATCCCAGCACTTGAGAGGCAGAGGCAGAGGATTGCCATGAGTTTGAGGTCACCTTGAGACTACATCATAAATTCCAGGTCAGCCTGGGCTAGAGTGAAAGCCTACCTCAAACAAACAAACAAACAAAAAGAGTGACTAGGCTTTACAGTTAAGTGCCTTAACCACCAAGCCATCTCTCCAGATCCCTATTGTCTTTTTTTTCAGACTCAGTCCAGGATACTCAGTTGGTTTAATGAAAAGCTTTCATGGCTTTCCTGTTGAAGTTTCTGTATCCATGCATGCCCAACCTCTTGATATTGTGACACAACATTGCCATCTACAATGTTCACATACAGAACAGCATAATGGAGTTAAAAAAGAAAAGAAAAAAAAACTCAAAAGTGTTCATAATTAAATTTTTTTCTATTTGAATCTTAACTTCTTTTCAAAACTTTTTTATTGACAACTTCCATGATTGTAAACAATATCCCATGGTAATGCCATCCCCCACCCTGACTTTCCCCTTTGAAACTCCATTCTCCATCATATCCCCTTCCCCTCTCAATCAGTGGCTCTTTTATTTTGATGTCATGATCTTTTCCTCCTATTATGATGGTCTTGTGTAGGTAGTGTCAGGCACTGTGAGGTTGAATATCCAGGCCATTTTGTGTCTGGGGGGAGCACGTTATAAGGAGTCCTACCCTTCATTTGGCTCTTAAATTTTTTTTTTATTCTTAAATCTGGTTTAATACTCTTCTCCATTTCTGTACATCACACCAAGATTTTGCTGCTTACTCAGGCTCTCTCTGCAGAGGCTATAGAGAATGCAAAGGCTATGGTTTCACCCCCTTCATGTGTCTGTATGTGTAAGTGTAATACATATCAGTACATATTGATACACACATCAATATACAATGCAATATATATCACCAAAGAGAACACATTGATTAAAGAAATACAAAAATTTGGCATCACTTCCAAACTTAAATAGTAAAAATAAAAACTACAAAAGGAGCTGCATACCCTAAATGTACCATGTGAAGCAACAAGCATATTCAAAAATGTAAATTTACATCCAATTTCTCTGGTCTTGTCATATCACATTAGACCCATTTACAATGGCAAAACCCTAAGGCACTGCTGGGAAGAGAGCATGTTTGCTTGCTCTTGAGTGTTCTGCAAACAAACAGTAGTGGCTCTTACATTCTTTCCACCATCTCTTCTGCAATAGACCCTGAGCATTGGAAGGTGTGATAGAGATATTGCAGTGCTGAGCACTCCTGTCACTTCTTCCCAGCACCATGATGCCTTTTGAGTCATCTCAAGGTCACTGCCATTTGAAAAGAGAAAATTCTCTGCCAAAAGTGAGAGTAACATTAATGTAAGGGTATGAACATTAAGAGAAGTGCTTACTGGGCAGTTTGATGAGCATAGTATATACATTTAGCCAGACAGCAGCAGATGTTACACCTCTAGGGCTCATGACTACCCCTGTTTTATGTTTTCAGTATCAGGGATGTATTCCCTCCCATGGAGCTGGCCTCCAGTCCAAATAGAGGACAGTTGGTTTCTACTATGGCAGACGTGCCACTATTGCACCTGTTGGCTCATTTGGCCTGATTGGCCAAATATAAGGCTTGCAGTGTCTACTGTTGAGTATCTTCACTGGTGGTTTCTCTTTCTCCCATTGAACTTCATGCAGAATGGCTTCTTCTAGGTGTCTGTCAGCTGGTCTACATGGAAGAGGTTATCAGCTCAGTTCCAGCAGGATTTCTCAGTGGCTTTGTAGCCCAAGTATGTGGAGTCTTCAACAATAGGGTCTTACCATCTATTCCTGGTGGGAAATCAAGGGCTTTGGCAATGGCCTATAATGTTTTGGGGGCATTAAGGACCTCCCTGGCCAACAACTCACTGGAAGGTATCCCATCCCTGGCACTGAAAATTTTCTAGCAACAATCTATGGCTCCTGAGTGTTCCATTGTCCAAAAAAGTATGTCTTCATATGATTTATTTATATCCTCTTAGCTTTTGATTAGCCCTCCCTCCACCTTTCCTTTACTCAATCTCTTTCCCTAGCTTCACTTAGGCCTTTTCACCCCCATTAATCTATTCTTCTACTTACATATTTTTTAAAAAAATATTTTATATTTTATTTATTTCAGAGAGAGAAAGATATAGATAAATAGATAGATAGATAGATAGATAGATAGATAGATAGATAGATAGAATGGATACAGGGCTTTTAGCCACTATAAATGAACTCTAGATGCATGTACCACCTTGTGCATCTGGCTTACGTGGGTCCTGGGGAATTGCTCCTTTGGCTTTGCAGACAAATGCCTTAACCACTAAGCTGTCTCTCCAGCTCTAAAAGAAATGCTTTATTTATTTATTTGCAAGGAGAGAGAGAGAGAGAGAACAAGTATACTAGGGCCTCATGCAAACAAACTCCAGATCCATGTGCCACTTTGCCCATGAAGCAAGAGCCTTAACCAATGAACCATTTCCACAACCACAATTCATAATGTGTATGCGTGCATGCACGCGCACGTGTGTGTGTGTGTGTGTGTGTGTGTGTGTGTGTGTGTTTCTCAAGGTATGGTCTCACTCTAGCCCAGGCTGACCTGGAACTCACTATGTAGTCTCAGAGTGAATTCAAACTCATGGTGATCCTTCTACCTCTACCCCCCTGCCTCCTGCTGCGTGTTGGGATTAAAGCTGTGCACCACCACATCCTGCTCCATAATGTTTTAAGTAAATTTACAATCTTGTGTTATGCCTCATTCATAGCTATCTTGGGTCAGGTGCTATTTTTATTTTTTATGTTTTTGCACGTGTGTGTGTGTGTGTGTGTGTGTGAGTGTAAGGGTGTGTGTGCCAGGGTCTTTTGCCTCTGTGCACATGAGCACCAGATGCTTGCACCACTTTCTATATGGAGAGCCTGAGAATTGATCCTGGCACCTTTACCTCCTGAGCCATCTTCCCAGCTGCTAGGTGCTATTTTTACATGGTCCATTCAGCTATAAGTCACCGTGGCACTTCTACAAGTAGTGTTGAAAGTTGGCAATCACAGATTTGTATATTAGATGGATAATAAAGTTACTGAAGCCTTATTACTGCAACTCAGGCTCTCTGTAAGTGTTAAAACCATTCCTGGGCTGGAGAGATGGTCAGCGGTTAAAGGCACTTGCTAGCAAAGACTGGCTGCCTGGGTTCTACTCCCCAGTTCCCATTTGGGTCAGATACACAAAGTGGTGCATGAATCTAGAGTTCCTTTGCAGTGGCAAGAAGTCCTAGGACAGCCATTTCCTCCCTCTCACTCTCTTTCTCTCTCCTTGCAAATAAATGAAAAGTATTAAAAAAAAAAAAATCCACCAGGCATGGTGGCGCACACCTCTAATCCCAGCACTCAGGAGGCAGAGGTAGGAGGATTGCTGTGAGTTTGAGGCCAACCTGAGACTACATAGTGAATTCCAGGTCAGCCTGGGCTAGAGTGAGACCCTACCTCAGAAAACAAAACAAAAAACAAAACAAAACAAAAAAATCCTAGTTCTACCCTCTGATTTATGAGGTTATTAGCTACCATGTGATATCTGCCCAGGAAAAATAGCTAGACCCTTTTAATTTCAAGCCATCTCCTATGATGTATTTAACATACATTTATTTGAACTGGAGAGATTGCTCAGCAGGTAAGGCGCTTACCTGCAAAGCCTAACAATCCAAGTAAAGCCAGATGCACAGGGTGGTGCATGCCTCTCGAGTCTGTTTGCAGTGGCTTGAGGCCCTGACATGCTCATTCTGTCTCTCTTCTATCTTTGTCTGCTTGCAAATGAATAAATAACAATATTCAAAATACATTTAAGCTGGGCATTGTGGTCCACACCTTTAATCCTGGCACTGGGGAGGCAGAGGCAGGAGGATTGCTGTGAGTTCGAGGCCACCCTGAGACTACATAGTGAATTCCAGGCCAGCCTGAGCTACAGTGAGACTGTTCCTCGAAAAAAAACACCAAAAATAAATAAATAAATAAATAAAAATAAAAATACATTTATTAACTGGGAGTGGCGGCACATGCCTTTAATCCCAGCACTCAGGAGGCAGAAGTAGGAAGATCGCTGTGAATTTGAGACCACACTGAGACTACATAGTGGATTCCAGGCCAGCCTGGGCTAGAGTGAGACCTTACCCTGAGCCCCACCCCCCAAAAATACACTTATTTATTTGAGAGAGAGAGAGGGAGAAAGCATGGGTATGCGAGGGCATCTTGCCACTGCACATCAACAGGTTTGAATCCTGGCTTTCAGACTTCACAAGCAAGTGCCTTTAACCACTGAGCAACCCTAGTTTAGCCCTTAAGTCTCCCAGAGGTCCATGTTATATACTTTTTTATATTTTTGTATTTTTGTTTATTTCTATTTATTTATTTGAGTGTGACAGACAGAGAGAGAAAGAGGCAGAGAGAGAGAGAAAGAAAGAGAATGAGTGCGTCAGGGCCTCTAGCCACTGCAGACGAACATCAGGCACATGTGCCCCCTTGTGCATCTGGCTAACGTGGGTCCTGGGGAATCGAGCCTTGAACCAGGGTCCTTAGGCTTCACAGGCAAGTGCTTAACCGCCAAGCCATCTCTCCAGCCCCATGTTATATTTTTAATTTATTTAATTTATTTATTTATTTGAGAGAGAAGGAGAGAGAATGGGCAGTCCAGGGAACTCCAGATGCATGTGCCACATGTGCATCTGGCTTTACTTGGGTACTGGGGAATTGAACATGGGTCCTTAAGCTTCACAGGCAAGCACCTTAACTGCTATGCCATCTGTGGCAGTCAGGTTTGCATTGCTGGTAGAAATCACCCAACCAAGAGCAGTTTTGGGAAAAAGAGGTTCATTTTGGCTTACAGGCTTGAGCTCCAAAATGACAGGGGAAAACGATGGTATGAGCAGAGGGTGGACATCACCCCCTGGCCCACATAAGGTGGACCAGAGCAACAGGAGAGTGTGCTAAACAGTGACAGGGAGAAACTGGCTATAACACCCATAAGCCTACCCCCAACAATACACCGCCTCCAGGAAGCATTAATTTCCAGTTGCCATCAGCTGGGGAACCTAACATCCAGAATACCTAAGTTTATGGGGGACCCCTGAATCAAACCACCACATTTCAACCCTGGCCCCCATAAACTGATATCCATGCATGATGTAAAATACAATGCATTCAATCCAACTTAAAAGTCCCCATAGTTTTTATTAATCCCAATGATGTTCAAACATCCCCATAATCCAAGGTCTTTTAACTGAGCCATAATACCAAAAAAATCCCCCCAGCCCCCCATAATGGCACAGAATAAACATTCACATTGCAAAAGATGGTATTGGGCATGGCAAATAAATGTTCAAATACAAGATTTAAAACAACCAGGGCAAACTTCAAACTCTGTATCTTTAAGTCCAACAACTCTAGTCAGTCACGTGTCTCCAAGTTCAATAATCCTAACCAGCAACAAGTCTCTGGAGTTCCAATTCTGCCCCTCCAGCTAGGCTACTCACAGTCATGGAAAACTTCATTGGTGGCTGGCAGCTTTCCTTAGGAGCCATTTCATGGCCCTGGCATCTCCACTGGGTTTCCACTGCAATCTAGGGTTCATCCTCATGGCTCCATGGGGTCTCCATGCAGGCGTCCAGTAAACCTGCTTCACACTGCCCACGGCCATTTCCAAAACACAAGATCGTGTTGCAAACTCAGTGACCCTCTCTTTCCTGAAGTTCTTATACTCCACACACCAGGTAGGGTGCCAGTTTGTTAATCTATGTGGGAAATAAATTAGCTGTCTCAGGAACCTCCACACTGATTTCCACAATAGCTATACCAGTTTACATTTCCACCAACAGAGTAAAAGGGTTCCTCTTTTTCCACGTCCTTGCCAGCATTTATTTTCATTTTTTTAAAAAAATTATTTTATTTTATTTATTTACTTAAGAGAAAGAGAGATATAATGGTCATGGCAGGGCCTTCATCCACTGCAAACAAACTCCAGATGCATGCACCCCCTTGTGCATCTAGCTTACGTGGGTCCTAGAGAGTCGAACCGGGATCCTTTGGCTTTGTAGGCAAATGCCTTAACCAGTAAGTCATCTCTCTAGCCCTGTTTTCTTGATGATAGCCATTCTGAAAGAAGAGAGATGGAATCTCAAGGTAGTTTTACTTTGCATTTCACTGATGGCCAAGGATATAGAACCTCTTTTTAGATGTTTATATGCTATCTGTATTTCTTCTTTTGAAAACTCTCTATTTAGTTCTATGGCCCATTTTTTAACTGGGTTGTTTGATTTCTTATTTAGTTCTTTTGAGTTCTTTTTATTTGTTTGTTTTTTGAGATAAGATCTCACTCTAGCCAAGGCTGACTTAGAATTCACTATGTAGTCTCAGGGTGGCCTCAAACTCATGGTGATCCACCTACCTCTGCCTTCAGAGTGCTGGGATTAAAGGTGTGCACCACCACACCCAGCTTCTGAGTTCTTTGTATATTCTGGATATTAATCCTCTGTCAGATGTATAGCTGGCAAAGGTTTTCTACCATTCTGTAGATTGGCTCTTTTCTCTATTCACAGTGTCCTTTGCTGTACAAAAGCTTTATAATTTCGTGAGGTCCCAGGGGTTGATTAGAGGTTTTATTTCCTGAGCAACTGGGGTTATATTCAGAAAGTCATTGCCTATGCCAATACATTGAAGCATTTTCCCTACTTTTTCCTCTAGCAGTTTCAGGGGTTTAGGTCTGATATTAAGGTCTTGGACTTGATTCTTGTACATGGAGAGAGACAAGGATCTATTTTCATCCTTCTACATGTAGATATCTAATTTCCTCAATCAATGGATTTTTTTGGCATTTTTTTTGTCAAAAATCAGATGGCTATAGCTGCCTGGATTAACATCTGGGTCTGCTATTCTGTTCCATTGATCTATGTGTCTATCTTTGTGCCAGTACCATTCTGTTTCTGTTATTATGGCTCTGTAATATAGTTTAAAATCAGGGATGGTGATACCACCAGCCTTATTTTTGTTATTCAAAACTGTTTTGGCTATTTGAGGATTTTTGTGCTTCCAAATGAATTTTAGGATTTTTTTTTTTTCTGTCTGTGAAGAATGCCATTGGAATTTTGATGGGGTTTGTATTAGCTGTGTAGATTGCTTTTGGTGAGATTGATATTTTCACACTAGTGATTCTTGTAATCCAAGAACCTGGGATGTCTTTCTATTTGCTAGTGTCTTTTGCAATTTATCTCTTGAGTGTTATTTTTTGAAGCAATTGTGAATGGGAGTGATTCTCTGATTTTATCTTCAACATGTTTGTTGTTAGTATATAGGAAGGCTACCAATATCCATGTTTATTTTGTATCCTGCTACATTGCTAAATGTGTTTAGGAGTGCTAACAGTTTGCTGGTAGAGTTTTTAGGGTCCTTTATGCATAGAATCATATCATCTGTAAATAATGATAATTTGATCTCTTTCTTCCCAATTCACATCCCTTTTATGTTTATCTCTTGCCTTATTGCTATGGCTAAGACTTCTAATGCTATATTGAATAAACATGGTAACATTGTATACCCTTGTCTTGTTCCTGATTTTAGTGGAAAAGCTTCAAGTTTTTCTCCATTTTGTATTATGTAGGTTTGTCATAAATAGCCTTTATTATGTTGTGTTCCTTCTACTCCTTGTTTCTGTAGTACTTTTATTGTGAAGGAATGTTGGATTTTGTCAAATTCTTTTTCTGCATTAATGAGATGATCATGTAAATTTTTTTCCTTCAGTCCATTTATGTAATGTATGACTGTGACGGTTTGATTCAGGTGTCCCCCATAAACTTAGGTGTCTTGAATACTAGGCTCCCAGCTGATGGAGAGTTAATGCCTTCTGGATGCAGTGTATTGTTGGGGGTGGGCTTATGGGTGTTATAGCCAGTTTCCCCATGCCAGGGTTTGGCACACTCTCCTGTTGCTCTGGTCCACCTTATGTTGGCCAGGGAGTGCTGTCCACCCTCTGCTCATGCCATCATTTTCCACTGCCATCGTGGAGCTTCCTCTCAAGCCTGTAAGCTCTTTTTTCCCACAAGCTGCTCTTGGGTGGGTGATTTCTACCAGCAATGTGAGCCTGACTGCAACGGTAAAGTGGTACTGAGGAGTAGGATTGCTGCTAGACACCTGACTGTGTGGTTTTGGCCTTTTGGAGCTGATTTTCAAGGGGAATGTGGAAGGATTTGAAACTTTGGCCTAAGAGATGTTTTGCAGTGCTGTAAGTACAGCTTGATGGACTATTTTGGTCAGAGTTGAAAGACTTGAATGTAGTAAGATCTATGGACTGTGAGGTTTGGCTTAGGAGGCTGAGAAAGAGCTTTGCCTGGACTGGGCTAGAAGCAGTTTGTGTGTGAAGCTTGCTGTTATGCCTGTGTCCTGAGAAGTTGCGCAGGGCTGCTTTGCATAGAAATGATCTGGTGTGAGCAGAAGGATATGGCACAGAAAAAAAAAAAAAATCCTTGGGTGAACTGTTGCCATTCAGCTGCAATTGAGAGATTACAACCATTGAGATTGGGCCAGCTGACCTGCATTGGGGCAAGAGGAAGAATGTAGATTCCTTTGAAGGGGCCTGAGTGTTCAAGGACTGTCCTGTTCTTCTCAGTCTACTTTATTCCCCCCTGGATTAACAAATACCTACCTGGTATGGGGGAGTATAAGAAATGCAGGAAAGAGAGGGTCATTGAGTTTGCAGCATGGTCTTGTGTTTTGGAAATGGCCATGGGCAGTGTGAAGCAGATTTCTTGGATGCGTGCATGGAGACCCCATGAGGCCATGAGGATGAACCCTGGATTGCAGTGGAGACCCAGTGGAGATGTCAGGACCATGAGATTGCTGCCAAGGAGAGATGCTGGCCCTGGATGAAGTTTTCCAGGACTGTGAGTAGCCTAGCTGGAGGGGCAGAATTGGAACTCCAGAGACTTGTTGCTGGTTAGTTATCAGACTTGGAGACTTGTCACTGACTACAGTTGTTAGACTTGGAGCTACAGAGCTTGGTGTTTGCCATGTTTCAATCATGTATTGCTTGAGTATTTCTTTGCTATGCCCAATGCCATCTTTTCAGTATGAATATTTATTCTGTGCCATTATGGTTTTCTGGGGGATTTTTTGGTATTATGGCTCAGTTAAAAGACCTTGGATTGTGAAAAGAAAAAAAAAAAGACTTTGGAGTATGGGGATATTTGAACATCATTAGGATTGATTAAAAATATGAGGACTTTTAAAGTTGGATGAATGCATTGCATTTTACATCATGTATAGTTATCAGATTATGGGGGCCAGGGGCAGAATGTGGTGGTTTGACTCAGGTGTCCCCCATAAACTTAGGTGTTCTGAATGCTAGGTTCCCAGCTGATGGAGATTTGAGAATTAATGCCCTCAGGAGGCAGTGTATTGTTGGAGGCGGGCTTATGGGTGTTATAGCAAGTTTCCCCATGCCAGTGTTTGGCACACTCTCCTGTTGCTATTGTCCACATTATGTTGGCCAGAGGGTGATGTCTACCCTCTGTTTATGCCATTATTTTCCCCTGCCATCATGGAGCTTCCCCTTGAGCCTATAAGTCAAAATAAATCTCTTTTCCCCACAAGCTGCTCTTAGTTGGGTGATTTCTACCAGCAATGCAAACCTGACTGCAACAAGTACATTTATCGATTTGTGTATGTTGAACCATCTGTGCATCTTTGGGATAAAGCCTACTTGCTCAGGGTGAATGATCTTTCTTATATATGATTGTATTCTGTTTACTAATATTTTGTTGAGAATTTTTACATCTATGTTCATGAGGGAGATTGGTCTGTAATTTTCTTTTTTTGTTCTATCTTTGTTTGGTTTTAGTATCAGGGTGATGCTGGCTTCATAGAAGGAGTTTGGTAGGATTCCTTCCCTTTCTATCTTATGGAAAAGTCTGAGAAGTATTGATGTTAGTTCTTTCTTGAAGGTCTGGTAAAATTCATCAGTGAATCCATGCATGTCTGGACTTTTTTTTAGTTGGGAGACTTTTAATTACTGTTTGGCTATCCATACTTGTTATAGGTCTACTTAAGTGGTTAATCTCATCTTGATTTAATTTTTTACATCATATAAATCAAGGAAATAATTTCTTTCAGATTTTTTAATTTAGTGGAATATATGTTCTTAAAGTATGTCCTTAGGATTTTCTAAATTTCTTTGGTATCTGTTGTAATGTTACCTTTTTCATCTCTAATTTTATTAATTTGTGTCTCTTTTTCTCTTTCTGTGGTCAGATTTGCTAAGGGTTTACCCATCTTGTTTATTCTTTTAAAGAACCAACTCTATGTTTCATTGATTTTTTTAAATATTGTTTTATTAGTTTCTATTTCATTAATTTGTGCCCTAATCTTTATTATTTCTTCCCATCTACTGAGTTTTGGTTTGCTTTGTTCTTCTTTTTCTTTTTTTTTTTTTAATTTTTTTTGGTTTATTTTTATTTACTTATTTGAGAGCGACAGACAGAGAAAGAAGCAGAGAGAGAGAGAGAGAGAGAGAGAGAGAGAATGGGTGCGCCAGGGCCTCCAGCCACTGCAAATGAACTCCAGACGCGTGCGCCCCCTTGTGCATCTGGCTAACGTGGGACCTGGGGAATGGAGCCTCGAACCGGGGTCCTTAGGCTTCACAGGCAAGCGCTTAACCGCTAAGCCATCTCTCCAGCCCTGTTCTTCTTTTTCTTAAGGTGAACCATTAACTTGTTTACTTGCAACCTTTCTAATTTCTTAACATAGCCACTTAAAGCTATAAATTTCTCTCTTTGGTCTGCTTTCATCTTGTCCCAAAGGTTTTGGTATGTTGTGTTCTCATTATCACTTGATTCTATGAATTTTTTTATTTCCTTCCTGATTTCTCCATTGACCCATTCATTATTTCTTTTATTATTATTATTATTATTTTTATTAACAACTTCCATGATTATAAACAATATCCCATGGTAATGCCTTCCCTCCCCTCACTTTCCCTTTTGAAACTCCATTCTCCATCATATCCCCTCCTCCTATCAATCAATCTTCAATTTTGAAGTCATGATCTTTTCCTCCTATTATGATGCTCTTGTGTGGGTAGTGTCAGGCACTGTGAAGTCATGGATATCTAAGCAATTTTGTGTCTGGGGGGAGCATGTTGTAAGGAGTCCTACCCTTCCTTTGGCTCTTATATCCTTTCCACCACCTCTTCTGTAATGTACCCTGAGCCTTGGAAGGTGTGATAGAGATATTGCAGTACTAAGCACTCCTGTCACTTCTTCCCAGCACCATGATGTCTTCTGAGTCATCCCAAGGTCACTGCCATCTGATAAGAGAAGGTTCTCTACCAAAAGTGAGAGTAGCATTAATATAAAGGTATGAACTTAAGAGAAGTGCTTACTGGGCAGTTTGATAAGCATAGTATGTACATTTATCCAGACAGCAGCAGACGTTACACCCCTAGGGCTCATGACTACCCCTGTTGTAAGTTTTCAGTATCAGGGATGTATTCCCTCCATGGAGCTTGCCTCCAGTCCAAATAGAGGACAGTTGGTTTCCACCATGACAGACATGCCACTATTGCACCTGTTGGCTTATTTGGCCTGGCAGGGAAAATATAAGACTTGTAGTGTCCACTATTGAGTATCCTCACTGGTGATTTCTCTTTCTCACATTGAACTGCATGCAGAATGGCTTCTTCCAGCTTTCTGTCAGCTGGTATACATGGAAGAGGTTATCAGCTCAGCCATTCATTATTTCTTAATATATTCTTTGGTTTCCATGATTTTGTGTATGTTCAATAGCTTTTCTTGCTATTGATATGTAGTTCAATCCCAGTGTCATCAGATAGAGTGTAAGGAATTATTTCATTTTTCCTGCATGTTAATATTCTTTAAATTCCCTTTACTTCTGGTCACATATATTGGTACTATACAATTTATTTATCAAAATTGGATGATAGTATACATCCACTGAAGATACTTTGAATATGTTAGAGCCCTGGCTTAGTATTTTTTACAGACTAGGCTGGCCTCAAACTTGCAACATTTTTCCCCCCTTGTTTTTGAAGCAGAGTCTCACTCTAGTCCAGGCTGACCTGGAACTCATTCTGTATCACAGACTGGCCTGAAATTCACAGTGATCTTCCTATCTCTGCCTCCTGAGTGCTAGGCAAGAGCCACAATGTCCAAGTCAATCCTCTTATTGCTGAGATTACAAGTATGAACCATCATGTCCTACTTTTTTGAGCACATTTTAAAGCTCATACTGGCCTTGAACATGTTTTGTGCCAAGGATGACCTGGAACTCCTGATTCTCCTGCCTACACCTCCCAAATACTCAAATTATAGGCATGAACCATGGTACTCTCCTTTCATGAGCATGTTTTATTTTTTAGCTTTAGATGCTTATTTTCGAGAGGGGAAGAGGAAGGTGGGATGGATGGATGGAGGGAGGGAGAGAGAGAGAGAGAGAATATGAATGTGCATACCAGGGCCTCCTGGTGCCACAAATGTACTCTGGACATATACTGTAAGAAAAGTGTAAGAGAAAAGCAAAAGAGAACATCGGACTTTATTTCTACAGACAGACTGTTTATTATTAGAGAAAACAGTAAGGGGCCTCAGCTTTCCTACCAGATGAATGCTGAAGCACTGAGCCAGGCTGGGGTGTAAGTTTATAAGGAGAATCCTAAGGAAAACAGACTGTACCAGGTGCATTTGATAAGAAAAGTGTAAGCCCAGTGTGGTGGTGCATGCTTTTAAACCCAGCACTTGGGAGGCAGAGGTAGGAGGATTGCCATGAGTTTGAGGCCACCCTGGGACTCCATAGTGAATTCAAGGTCAGCCTGGGCTAGAGTGAGACCCTACCTCAAAAAACAAAAAACAAGCAAAAAAAAAAAAAGTGTTGGGGTTTGTGTCTTTGTTCAGAATAGGCTTTTTCAGCCAGGAATGTCTAAGGGAGGATGCTCAGATGGTCTCTGCTCCTTTCAGGCCATCTAGGCTAAGGGGAGTACATCAGTCAGGGAAGGGTGCCAAACTTCTGTATTGCCCACAAGCCTTAGGGATGGTTATTTACTCTTTAGTTCCCTTTAGTTTTCAGGGAAGCCTATTAATCCTTCACATACTCTACTCTGTGTATTTGACTTTAGGTGGGTACTGGGGAATCATACCTGGGCCATCAGATTTTGTAAGGAAGCACCTTGAACCTCTGTGCCATCTCTCCAGTGCAGGTATATTTAGACAGGATCTCTTATAGTCTGGGTTGACTCAAACTCACCATGTAATAGAGGATGGCCTTGAACTCTTCCTGATCTCCTGCCTTTACCCCCTAAGTTCTGTGATTATGTATGTGTACTACCATGCCTGGCTCAAATTCCATAATTTTTAAAGATTTTTTAATGTTTTATTTTTATTTATTTATGAGAGAGAGAGATGAGAGTGAGAATGGGCCCACCAGGGCTTCTAGCCACTGCAAACAAACTCCAGACGCATGCATGCTCCACTATGTACATCTAGCTTATGTCGGTACTGGGGAAACAAGCTTAGGCTTCGCAGGCAAGCACCTTAACCAGTAAGCCATCTCCAGCTCTCCATACTTGTATGCCTCTGGCTGACCTAGTGCTCACTATGCAACCCATGCTGGCCTTGAACCCTTGAAAATCCTCCTTCCTCAGCCTCCCAAGCAAACTCCATACTTTTGCCACTACATCATATCGATAGATTATTGTTCTTGTGGGAAAGGTCCTATGTTGTTGGCAGACCTAGACCGTCCAGCTACCTCTATTAAAAGCTACTTTCGTATTTCTTAACTGAGCCCACAAAGCATGGAACTTTAATAAAGTGAAGGTACCACTATCGACGGTGTACCGAGACACCGGTTCCAGAGAGAGAGAGAGAGAGAGAGAGAGAGAGAGAGAGAGAGAGAGAGGGAGGGAGGGAGGGAGGGAGAGGGAGGGGGAGGGAGGGAGGGAGGGAGAGAGAGAGAGAGAGAGAGAGAGAGAGAGAGAGAGAGAGAATTGTTACGTCTGCCCTTTGCCACGTGGCTTCGCGGTTGCCCTGGAGACGTTAGGTCAGTGGAAGCCAGAGAGGCCCAAAGGACTCCATTTCCCAGAAGCCCCCGCGCGCCGCGCGCCTCGGAACCGCCCGCTGTTGGCGCGCGCCGGGCGTTCAGGCCTGTAGTTGCGTTCTCTCTGCCGCTTCCCTTTTCTCTCCCCGCCTCCCTTCCTCGGTGCCAACGCAGCCGGGGCTGGAGGGGAGCCGGAGCCCAGCCGCAGCCGGAGTCAGAAACGCTGCCCGAGCCGCAGGGACGTGGACACATGGAGGCCTGAGGCGGCGAGCGCCCCCCGGGCTGCGGCGCGTCCGAGCGTCCCTCGCGCCCCTGCCGTCGCCGCCGGCCGGCGGGGCTGGAGCGGAGGAGTCCACGCTCGCCGACACAGGTGGGCACGGCGCCGCCCCGTCGCAGCGGCGAGGCGGCCCCGGGGCCGCGCGGGAGGAGGGACGGGAAGGGCCGGGCCGCGGGAGCCCGGAGGGCCGCCGCTGACGGGCTCCCCAGCGGGCTGCGAGCGGCGGCTCCCACCCGAGCGAGAGCGACCTCGTCCAGATCCGGCCGGCGACTTGGGGGCGGTGGTGGCCGAGGCTTCCGGAGATGGGCTGGTGATGCTGGTTTGACAAATGGGCGTGCGATGGGCAGGGTGTTTTGTCCGTTTGACACACACACAGTTTTATTGAGATGTAGTTCACATGTCATAAAATTAACGCGTTCAAAGTGTCGCTGAAGTCTAGCGCGATGGCTTCTCGTACAGTCACGCAGTCGTACAACCTTCCCACTAATTTCCCAAATGTTTTTTATCACCCCCAAAGGGATCCGTGCTTGTTACCGGGCACCTCATCCTCCCTCGCCGACCCTGCCAGCCTCCGTGCATTTGCTTGAGTAACCGGGAGGAGGGGGGTTTTAGCTGAAGGGTGAAAGGGTGCAGTACGTGGAGTTTGACAGTAGTACGGTGCCAAGGCGGATGAAAGTACTGGAAAGGGGAAAAGGAGGTAGGGCAGTGTGTGTGTGGGGGGGATTGCAATAGGGCGGGTAGAGGAGGTACCTGGGAAAGACAGATTGGGGTCAGCTGGAGTGGGTCTAGAGGGGAGGTTGATGGAGTTGGGGCTGGAAGGTGAGAAAACCAGGCACATGAATGTAGAGCAGGGTGGCCTTATGTGAAGAAGCCTGGTGAGAAGACAGAGGGACTGGGGTAAACGGAAGAAAATCTGTAAAAACAGGTGAATGGCGGCTGCACAGGATGAAGCTTGTGAACATACGGATTTCTAGAATGATTATCCTGCCTTGCAGTCTTTGTATAATCTTGGCAACTCAGAGACAGACTAGGCCAGTATG
Organism: Jaculus jaculus; assembly: GCF_020740685.1. Lineage (NCBI taxonomy): Eukaryota > Metazoa > Chordata > Mammalia > Rodentia > Dipodidae > Jaculus > Jaculus jaculus. Next base: position 40,741,409 of record NC_059103.1, read on the forward strand.
AGAAGTCCTATCTTGAAAATGAGAAACCAGCCTCTCAGAGGTTAGGGGACTTGGTTTAGCTCGCAACGTTAGTAAACAGAGAAGAATAAGTTGAGTTTAAAGAATTTTTGAAACTAGCAGTTGCAAGTGGATTCAATGGCAGGTAACTGAGATGGAACAATGTTAATTGGAAGGAGATTCAGCTACTAAGAAATGTTTGTTCTGACATACATTAAGAAATCTAAACTGGGCCTGGTGGCGCACACCTTTAATCCCAGCATTTGGGAAGCAGAGGTAGGAGGATCACCATGAGTTCAAGGCCATCCTGAGACTACATAGTGAATTCCAGGTCAGTCTGAACTAGAGCAAGACCCTACCTCAAAACCTCCCCCCCCCAAACAAGGAATCTAGAGGCTGGAGAGGTTTCCCCACAGTTAGGGTGCTTACCTGCAAAGCCTGATGACCTGCGTTCAATTCCCCAGTATCCCGGTAAAGTCAGATGCAGAGTGGTTCATGTTCATTTGCAGCAGTTGGAGGCCCTGGTGTGCCCATTCTCTCTTTCTGCTTGCAAATAAAGGTATGTGCCACTATGCCCTGCTAGATAAACTTTTTTTAAATAAATTATTGTTTTCGACTGGAGAGATGATCTGCTCAGCAGTTAAAGGCACTTGCTTGCAAAGCCTGCCCTTATGGGTTCACTTCCCCAGTACTCATGTAAAGCCAGATGCACAAAGTAACTTATGCATCTGGAATTCATTTGTAGTGGTAGGAGACCCTGACCTACTCTCAAATAAATAAATAAAAGTATTTTTAAAAAGGGCTAGAGAAATGACTTAGTGGTTGAGGCAATTGCCTGCAAAGCCAAAGAACCCAGGTCTGATTTCCAGTGCCCATGTAAGCCAGATGTACAAGGTGGCACATGCATTTGGAGTTCATTTGCAGTGGTTGGAGGTCCTGCCATGCCCATTTTCTCCCTCCCTCTTTCTTATCTCTCTCAAAAAAGTAAAAATAAAATACAACAATACTCTAAAAAAAATAGGGCTGGAGAAATAGCTAAGTGTTTAAGGTGCTTGCCTGCAAAGCCTAGGGACCCAGGCTCAACTCTCCAGAACCCATGTAAGCCAGATGCACAAGGTGACGCATGAGCACAAGGTGGAGCATGCACATAAGGTGGTGCACACATCTGGAGTTCACTTGCAGTGACTAGAAGCCCTGGCATGCCAGTTCTCTCTCTCTCTTGCCCTCTCTTTAAAAAAAATTAAAGAAAATTAAAAAAAAAAAAGAAATCAGCTGGAGAGATGCTTAGCAGTTAAGGCATTTACCTGTAAAGCCAAAGGATCCTGGTTCTATTTTCTAGGACCCATGTAAGCCAGCACAAGGGGCCAAAGGGGGGCACATGTGTCTGGAGTTCATTTGCAGTGGCTGGAGGCCCTGGTGGCCCATTCTCTCTCTCTTTCTCTCCCTCCCTCCGCCTCTTTCTCTCTCACAAATAAATAATAAAAAAAGAAATCTGTTGTTTTGATAGGTTAAGGTCTTTCTGCTTTTGTACCTTTTAAATATAGAAAAGTTCAAATAGGCTGAGGTGTTAGCTCAGTGGTAGGGTACCTGCTTACTATGGTCAAGGCCCTGGGTAGTTTGATCCTTAGGACAAGAATGAAAAAAAAAAAAAAAAAAAAAAATAAAAAAAGAAGTCAGGCTGGAGAGATTTGGAACTCACTCTGTATTCTAGGCTGGCCTTGAACTATGGCAGTCCTCCTACTTCAGCCTCTAGAATGCTGGGATTAAAGGTGTGGGTCACCATGCTTGGCCCTTGACTTTTTTCAACAGTGTGACTATACAACCCAGTTGGCCTCTGCCTTTTATATTTCAGCTTGATTTCTATCAGTATTCATATTTTAAAAATAATATGTAATTGTGATCAGAATGTATGGAGATAGAGGTATCCCTAATTTAGCAGGAGAAGCTCAAAGACAGTGAGAAGATGTTTTCAGGCTGAATAAGCTGCTGTGATATTTAGCCTTGGAGTCCCTTCTCAAGTTCTCCTATGACTCAGCTATGCATGATGAAGTGCTGTGGGCCTGAAAAGCAGAGTCACAAGGTGGCAGTTGCTCTTCTCTCCTTCCTAGTCTTAGGGGTGGGTAGCAATTTTTGGAAGACCTGTAGTTTGGTGTCCTGCTCCCTTATGTGCTTCCACATTTCTATTTAGCTGTGGAAGTCTTGACTATCCCTGAATGTGATGGTCCTGACTCTCTGATATGCACCTTTTATCAGGAAGGGGCATCAGAATTAGTGGATGTTGGTCTGCTCTTGTCTTTAATCTTTTTTTTAATAGTAAGATTTTTTGTTAATATGTTATTTATTTATTTGTAAGGAGAGAGGGAATGAGTGAATGAGTATGGGAATACCAGAGCCTCTAGCCACTACAAACTCCAGATGCATGCACCACTTTGTGCTTCTGGCTTTATATGGGTACTTGGGAATCGAACTTGGGTTGTTAGGCATTGCAGGCAGGCACCTTAATCACTGAACCATCTCTCCAGCCCTCTGGTAAGGTTTTTTATTTTTTATTTTTAGCAGAGTTTATTGGTCTGAACTTAATGTGGTGCTTGTAAATTGTTTATATGCTATCCTGCACTACTTATTTCTAGACAAAACCTAGTCTAGATGTTTGGAAACAACTTTACAGATAAGTCTTACTACCAAAAGGTTTTATTTTCATTCCGTTCAGATTTTTGATGTCTTCTTTAATTTTTGTTTTTTGAGGTAGAGTCTCACTGTAGCCCAGGCTGAGCTGGAATTCACTATGTAGTCTCAGGGTGGCCTTGAAGTCACGGTGATCCTCCTATCTCTGCCTCCTGAGTGCTGGGATTAAAGGCATGCACCACCATGCTCAGCTTTATTATTTTTTTCTTTAATTTTTGTCATATTCTTTGAAAACTGCCCCAGAAGTGGCTGTAATTATCCATTAGAAAGATTGTTAAAAGTTTTTTTGTGTGAGTTCCAGGTCACCTGGGCTACAGTGAGACCCAACCTTGAAAAAAACAAGAAAAGTTTTTGGTTTATCATTTAACAAAACACCTCTCTCTGTCTTTCTCTCTCTTCCCTCCCTCCCTCCCTCCCTCCCTCCCTCCCTCCCTCCCTCCCTCCCTCCCTCCCTTCTTTCTTTCTTTCTTTCTTTCTTTCTTTTTGAGTTAGAGTCTTGCTCTAGCCCAGGCTTACCTGGAATTCCCAGTGTAGTCTCAGAGTGGCCTTGAATTTATGGTGATCCTCCTATCTCTGCCTCCCAAGTGCTGGGATTAAAGGTGTGCGCCACCACGCCCAGCTCTTTTTTCTTTTTTTAAATTTAGTTTTTCAAGGTAGGGTCTTCAGGCTGGAGGGATGGCATAGCTATAAGACATTTACCTGCAAAGCCACAAGACCCAGGCTCAATTCCCCAGGACCCATGTTAGCCAGATGCACAAGGGGGTGCATGCGTCTGGAGTTCATTTGCAGTGGCTGGAGGCCCTGGCGTGCCCATTCTCTCTCTCTTCCTCTTTCTTTGTCAAATAAACAAATAAGTAATAAATTATAAAAAAAATCTATAATTCTAGGGCTGGAGAGGTGGCTTAGCGGTTAAGCGCTTGCCTGTGAAGTGTAAGGACCCCAGTTCGAGGCTCGATTATCCAGGACCCATGTTAGCCAGATGCACAAGGGGGTGCATGTGTCTGGAGTTTGTTTGCAGTGGCTGGAGGCCCTGGCACGCCCATTCTCTCTCTCTCCCCCCACTTTCTCTGTCAAATAAATAAATAAGTAAATATATATATATCCCTATAATTCTACCTCTAATAGGTAGGGCCTTATACTAGCTCATGCTGACCTCGATTTCACTTTGTAGTCCCAGGCTGGCCTTGAACTAACAGCGGTCCTCCTACCCTTTCTCCTGAGTGCTGGGACTAAAGGTGAGTGCCATCACGTCCAGATGCATTTCTTTCTTTCTTTCTTTTTTATTGATAACTTCTATAATTATAAACAATAAGACATGATACTTTCCTCCCCTCCCCCACTTCCCCTTCACAAATCCACTCTGCCATATCCCTTCCCTCTCTCAGTTAGTCTCTGTTTTATTTTGATATCATCATCTTTTCCTCCTATTAAACTGGTCTTGTATAGGTAGTGCCAAGCACTGTGAGGTCATGGACATTCAGGCTATTTTGTGTGTAGAAGAGTTCATTATAAGGAGTCCTATCCTTTGGCTCTTACACTCTTCCTCCCACATCTTCCGCAATAGACCCTGAGCCTTGGGAGGTGGACTAGAGAGATGTTTCAGTGGTGAGCACTCCTCTGTCATTTCTCATCACTGTGGTGCCTTTTGGGTCATCCTGGTGTCCACTGCCATCTGAAAAGAGAAGCTTCTCTAACCACAAGTGAAAGTAGTATTAACATATGGATATGAATGTTAAGAAAAGTGCTTATAGCACAGTTTGGTGAGCATAATATATGTATTTAGCCAGACAAGAGCAGGCATTATATTCCTAGGGCTCATGGCCTCCCTGCCATAGGCTTTTGATTAGGTTTTCAGTATCATGCATGTATTCTCTCCTGTGTAGCAAGCCTCCAATCCAATTAGAAAGTAGTTGGTTTCCCCCATAATAGATACACTACTGTTACACCTGTTCGGTCATTTGGCCTGGCTGGCCAAATTTTAAGGCTTGCAGTGTCCCATTATTTTCACTGCTTATGATTTCTGTCTCCCATAGGGCTGCATGCAGCATAGCTTTTTTCAGCTTTCTCTCAGCTGGTCCAGAGGGAGGAGGTTTTCTGCTTAGCTCCAGCTTGATTTCTCACTGACCTTGTAGCCCAAGTATGTGGAATCTTTAGCAGTAGGGTCTTACCATCTGTTCCTGGTGGGAAACCAAGAGCCTTAGCAATGGCCTGTAATGTTTTGGGAGCATCAGGGACCTCCCTGGGTCAACAATTCCCTGGAAGGTATCCCATCTCTAGCATTGAAATTTTTCTAGTAACAACTTGTAGCTTCTGGGTGAGCCATTGTCCAAAAATGTAAGTTTCCATTTGACTTATTCATACCCTCTTAGATTTTGACTAACTCTCCTCCCACCCTTATTTTATTCAATCTCTTCCTTTGACCTTACTTAGTCCTCCCCCAGTAGTCTGTTCATCTGCTTACATATACCCGATACCAACTCCTTAAGTCCTCTTCTCTACTCCTTCACTTATAGCCCCTTTATAGCTTACTGGCCTCTGCTACCTATGTTTACTCTGATTCATATACAAGTCTAAACATTTGTAGCTAGGGTCCACAATGAGAGAGAACATATGGCATTTGGGTTTCTGGGCCTGGGTTATCTCACTTAATGTAATCCTTTCCAAATCCATTTATTTTGTGGTAAGTTTCACAATTTCATTTTTCTCTATGACTGAATAGAACTCCATTATATAAATGTATCACGTCTGGGGCTGGAGGGATGGGTTAGGGATTTAGGCGTTTGCCTGCAAAGCCAAAGGACCCAGGTTCGATTCCCCAGGACCCATGTTAGCCAGATGCACAAGGTGGCACAAGTGTCTGAGAGTTCATTTGCAGTGGTTGGAAGCCCTGGCACGCCCACTTCTCTCTCTCTCTCTCCTTTCCCCCTCTTTCTCTGTCAAATAAATAAATAAAAATGAAATTTTTTTATAAATGTGCTATGGAGCTGGACAAACTACAGATGTATGTTCTTTTGCAGTGGCTGGAGACCCTGGCATGCCCAGTCTCTCTCTCTCTGTCTAATAAAGAAACTAAAAAAAAAGTATCACATCTTCATTATCCGTTCATGCATTGAGGGTCATCTAGGCTCGTTCCATTTCCTACCTATTGTGAATAATGCAGCAGTAAACATGGATGTGCACATACCTCTAACATAGTGTGATGAGTCCTTAGGACATATGCCTAAGAGTGGTATAGCTGGCTCATATTTTTAGTTGGGTTAAGAGCCTCTACACTGATTTCCTCAGTGATTGTACCAGTTTGCATTCCCCATCAAGAGTGTAGAAAGGTTCCTCTTTTTCGTAAAAGATGTGTCATCCTCACCAGCATTTATTGTCATTTGTTTTCTTGATGATAGCCATCTGACAGAAGTGAGATGGAATCTGAAAGTAGTTTTAATTCGCATTTTCCTCATGGCTAAGGATGTAGAACATCTTTTTAGATGTTTACATACCATCTGTTTAGTTCCATAGCTCCCCCCCCCCCACTTTTTTTTTTCAAAGTAGAGTCTCACTCTAGCTCAGGCTGACCTGGAATTCACAATGTAGTCTCAGGGTGGCTTTGAACTCAGGGCAATCCTTCTACCTCTGCATCCAGAGTGCTGGGATTAAAGGTGTGCACCACCTCGCCCAGCTCCATAGCACATTTAAAATTTATTTTTATTTTTATTTATTTATTTGACAGAGAGAGGGGGAAAGGAAAGGGAGAGAGAGAGAGAGAGAGGGGGGGGGGGGGGAAATGGGCATGCCAGGGCTTCCAACCACTGCAAATGAACTCTCAGACGCTTGCGTCCCCTTGTGCCTCTGGCTAATGTGGGTGCTGGGGAATTGAACCTAGGTCCTTTGGCTTTGTAGGCAAACGCCTTAACCACTAAGCCATCCCTCTAGCCTGAATAGCCCATTTTTTAAAATTAATTTTTTATTAACAACTTCTATGATCGTAAACAATATCCCATGGTAATGCCTTCCCTCCCCCCACTTTCCCCTTTGGAACTCCATTCTCCATCGTATCCTCTCCCCCTCTCAATCAGTGTCTCTTTTATTTTGATGTCATCATCTTTTCCTCCTCTTATGATGGTCTTATGTAAGTAGTGTCAGGCACTGTGAGGTCATGAATATCCAGGCCATTTTGTGTCTGGGGAGCATGTTTTAAGGAGTCCTACCCTTCCTTTGCCTTTTATTTTCTGTCTGCCACCTCTTCTGCAATGTACCCTCACCCTTGGAAGGTGTGATAGAGATATTTCCATAGTTCATTTAAAAAAATTGTTGACTTCCGGTTAAGATGGCGGCGTAGGTACCACGCCAAAACAGCCTGGGGGGGGAAGACCAAAAAAAACTAAGCAAAATACACACTTTTACTAAAAAGTGAGGTGTATAGGAAGTTGAGGCGACAGCGGAGAAGTAGAAGAGTTCCAGAGCATCCAGAGCCTGCACAGGCGGGAACAGCGGCTCCGGGCCGCTCGGCTACCCGCCGCAACCGCGGAGCGGCAGAAAACCGCCGGACTCTCGGCTCGAGCCGCAGGACAAGCCAGGTGCGGGATTTTCCCCTCACACCGCGCTCTCCGCAACTCGGGAAACGTGAGGGGAGAGCGGCAGCGAGCAACGGAGGGAGGAGCAGACCGCGAAGTAAAAGCACACGTGGAGAAACGATACAACCAGAACAGCGCGGCTCCCTCCCCTCCCCTGCCGCCTGAACCCAGCTCCAGCGAACACAGCAGCGGCCCGGGACCCGGCCACGCCAACTTGGGCTGACGGCGGGACCCAAGCAGGAGCAGAATTTGGCAGCAACTTCAGCGGCTCCAGCACCGGTACCAGTGGCCCCAGCAGCAGCGGACCCAGGAGCGGCAGCGGTGACATATCCCACAGCAGCGGCTTTGGGGTGAGCAGCAGCGGTGGACACTGCAACGGCAGCTTCAGCAGCGGTGGGGTCTCCGGGGGTGGCGCCTACAACAGCTGCAGAGGCGGCGGCAGCGGCTCAGTTTGCCCCGTAGGAAAAGCAAGTGCCCAGCTCCAGAAATCAGAACAGCAGCCCGACGACCCAGGCAGCAACTTGACTGAGACCACAATCACCCAAGGTAACTGGGATTGCACCAGGGAAGGGTCTCACTTGGTCACAAGCTGACTTGGATACCTCAACAGACCAGAAATCTAAACCTCTTTGTTGATAGAGGATCTGGTCATTATAATAACTACTCTTGCATACATACTCGGGGCTGTTTTTGATGGAATGGGTACAGTGTTTAGCTAAATTTTAGAATCTACCAGTATATTATTCCACTCAGCCTGCTTGAATACTCCTATAGCAGGGAAACTCAACCCCTAAGAACATCTTTGTAGATACTCTGAAAGTCTTAAGAGCCACACCTAATACCTTAAGGTCCTACCCTGAAAATATATTACACCAAATCAATTGATACAGCTAAGAATACACAGCTAGCTAGAAAATCCAAGCATTAACTTAATCCAAGATGCAAAAATATATACATTATAACACAAGAAACACTAAAAAGCAAGACGATATAAATCCACCTAAAAGTATTAATGCATCAGAAATGTCCTCCAGTGAGAAAGAGTTAGAGGAAATGCCTGAGAAAGAGTTCAAAAGAATAATTATAAATATGTTCAAAGAGGTCAAAGAACACATGAAAACAATCAAAGAAGAAATCAAAGAGGAAATCAAAGAGGAAATCAAAGGAATCAAAGAAGAGGCAGGACACCAATTTAATGAAATAAAGAAGGCAATACAAGACATAAATAGAGAAATAGAAATAATAAAGAAAAACCAGTCAGAATTACTAGCAATGAAGAACACAGTTAATGAAATAAAAAACTCTGTAGAAAATCTCACCAGTAGGATGGATGAGGGAGAAGACAGAATATCTAAGCTAGAAGATCAGGTGGCAGACCTAATGCAGTCCAACAAAGAGAAAGACAAACTTATAGAAAAGTATGAGTGGGAATTTCAAGATATTCGGGACACTATGAAAAGATCCAATATAAGAATTCAGAGCATAGTAGAAGGAGAAGAATTCCACTCCAGAGGCATAGTAGGCATCTTCAACAAAATCATAGAGGAAAATTTTCCCCAAATTGGGAAAGAGGTGCCAATACAGATACAGGAAGCCTTTAGAACCCCAGCCAGACAAAACCCAGAAAGAAACTATCCTCGCCACATTATACTCAAACTTCCAAACACACAAACCAAAGAAAAAATATTGAAAGCAGTTAGAGAGAAATATCAAGTTACCTACAAAAGCAAGCCCATCAGGATTACAGCAGATTATTCAACACAAACTTTTAAAGCCAGAAGGGCCTGGAGTGATATATTCCAAGTTCTGAAAGATAACAACTGTCAACCAAGGTTACTTTATCCTGCAAAGTTATCCATCCAAATAGATGGAGAAATAAAGACATTCCATGACAAAAGCAGGTTAAAGGAATATCTGAAGACAAAACCAGCTCTACAGAAAATACTTGATAGAATCCTCCATGCTGAACAAAAGGAAAAGCACACATATAAGGAACCTAGAAAAAACCAGCCATACTCAAATACCAGTTAACAGAAGAGAGCACAGGTAGAACAAGTAACACACACACACACACACACACAAATGGCAAACATAAATACACACCTTTCAATAATATCTCTTAATATCAACGGTCTTAATGCCCCAACGAAAAGACATAGATTTGCAGACTGGGTTAAAAAGCAGGATCCTACAATTTGTTGTCTTCAAGAAACTCACCTTTCTACAAAGGATAGACATTATCTTAGAGTGAAAGGTTGGAAGACGGTGTTTCAAGCAAATGGGCCTAGAAAACAAGCAGGGGTTGCTATCCTAATATCAGACAGGGTGGACTTTAGTCCGAAGTTAGTCAAAAAAGATAAGGAAGGTCACTTTATATTGATTAAGGGCACACTCCAACAGGAGGACATTACAATCCTAAACATATATGCACCTAACATGGGGGCTCCCAAATTCGTCAAACAAACACTATTAGAACTAAGGGCACAGATAACACCAAACACGGTGGTGGTGGGTGACTTTAACACCCCACTCTCATCAATTGACAGGTCATCCAGGGAAAGAATAAACAGAGAGGCATCTGGACTAAATGAGGTCATAGAAGATATGGACCTAACAGATATATACAGGACATTTCATCCAAAGGCTGCAGAATATACATTCTTTTCAGCAGCACATGGAACATTCTCTAAAATAGACCATATATTAGGACACAAAGCAAATCTTAACAAATTCAGGAAAATTGAAATAATTCCTTGCATTCTATCTGACCACAATGGAATTAAACTACAAATCAGTAGCAAGAAAGGCTACAGAGCATACACAAAATCATGGAAGCTAAACAATACACTACTAAATGATGAGTGGGTCAATGAAGAAATCAAAAAGGAAATCAAAAAATTTATAGAGTCAAATGATAATGAGAACACAACATACCAAAATCTCTGGGACACAACGAAGGCAGTTCTAAGAGGTAAATTTATAGCCTTAAGTGCCTATATTAAGAAATTAGAAAGGTCGCAAGTAAACGACCTAATGCTTCGCCTTAAAGCCTTGGAAAAAGAAGAACAAGGCAAACCAAAAAGTAGTAGACGGGAAGAAATAATAAAGATTAGGGCAGAAATTAATGAAATAGAAACAAAAAGAACAATCCAAAGAATTAATGAAACAAAGAGTTGGTTCTTTGAAAGGATAAACAAGATTGATAAGCCCTTAGCAAATCTGACCAAAAGAAAGAGAGAAGAGACACAAATTAATAAAATCAGAGATGAACAAGGTAACATCACAACAGATTCCAGAGAAATTCAAAAAATTATAGGGACATACTATAAAAGCATATACTCCACAAAGTATGAAAATCTGAAAGAAATGGATGATTTCCTTGATCTATATGACCTACCTAAATTAAATCAAAATGAGATTAATCACTTAAATAGACCTATAACAAACATGGAGATCCGAGCAGTTATCAATAATCTCCCAAGTAAAAAAAGCCCAAGCCCGGATGGATTCACTGCTGAATTTTACCAGACTTTTAAGGAAGAGCTAACACCATTGCTTCTTAAGCTTTTCCAGGAAATAGAAAAAGAAGGAATCCTACCAAACTCCTTCTATGAGGCCAGCATCACCCTGATACCAAAACCAGGCAAAGATAGAACAAAAAAAGAAAATTACAGACCAATCTCCCTCATGAACATAGATGCAAAAATTCTCAACAAAATATTGGCAAACAGAATACAAGAGTATATCAAAAAGATCATTCACCCTGACCAAGTAGGCTTTATCCCAGAGATGCAGGGTTGGTTCAACATACGCAAATCTATAAATGTAATACATTACATAAATGGGTTGAAGGACAAAAACCACATGATCATCTCATTAGATGCAGAGAAAGCATTTGACAAAATCCAACATCCCTTCATGATAAAAGTCCTACAGAGACTGGGAATAGAAGGAACATATCTCAATATAATAAAGGCTATTTATGACAAGCCTACAGCCAACATATTACTAAATGGGGAAAAACTGGAAGCTTTTCCACTAAAATCAGGAACAAGACAAGGGTGTCCACTGTCTCCACTTCTATTTAATATAGTTTTGGAAGTCTTAGCCATAGCAATAAGGCAAGAGACACACATAAAAGGGATACAAATTGGAAAGGAAGAAATCAAGTTATCACTATTTGCAGATGACATGATTCTATACATAAAGGACCCTAAAGACTCTACTAGCAAGCTGTTAGAGCTAATCAAAACCTACAGCAATGTAGCAGGATACAAAATAAATACACAGAAATCAGTAGCCTTCATATATGCTAACAACAAACACACAGAGGATGAAATCAGAGAATCACTCCCATTCACAATTGCATCAAAAAAAATAAAATACCTTGGAATAAACCTAACTAAGGAAGTAAAGAATCTATACAATGAGAACTTTAAGACACTCAAGCGAGAAATTGCAGAAGACACTAGAAAGTGGAGAAACATCCCTTGTTCCTGGCTTGGAAGAATCAATATCGTGAAAATGGCAATCTTACCTAAAGCAATCTACACATTTAATGCAATCCCTATCAAAATTCCAAAGGCTTTCTTCATGGAAATAGAAAAAACAATCCAAAAATTCATTTGGAATCATAAAAAACCTCGAATATCTAAAATAATACTGAGCAACAAAAAAGAGGCTGGTGGTATCACCATACCTGATTTTAACCTATACTACAGAGCCATAGTAACAAAAACAGCATGGTACTGGCACAAAAACAGACATGTAGATCAGTGGAACAGAATAGAGGACTCAGATGTAAGCCCAAGTAGCTATAGCCACCTGATATTCGATAAAAATGCCAAAAATACTCATTGGAGAAGAGACAGCCTCTTCAGCAAATGGTGTTTTGAAAACTGGATAAATATCTGCAGAAGGATGAAAATAGATTCTTCTCTCTCGCCATGCACAAGAATTAAGTCCAAATGGATTAAAGACCTTAACATCAGACCGGAAACTTTGAAACTGCTAGAGGAAAAAGTAGGGGAAACCCTCCAACATATTGGTCTTGGCAAAGACTTTCTAAATACAACCCCAATTGCTCAGGCAATAAAACCACAGATTAACCACTGGGACCTAATGAAATTACAAAGATTTTGCACCGCAAAGGACACAGTGAAAAAAGCAAAGAGGCAACCTACAGAATGGGAAAAAATCTTCGCCAGCTATATATCTGATAAAGGATTAATATCTAGGATATACAAAGAACTCAAAAAGTTAACTAATAAGGAATCAAACAGGCCAATCAAAAAATGGGCTAAGGAGCTAAATAGAGAGTTCTCAAAGGAAGAAATACGAATGGCATATAAGCACCTAAAAAAATGTTCTACGTCACTAGTCATCAGGGAAATGCAGATTAAAACTACATTGAGATTCCATCTCACTCCTGTCAGATTGGCCACCATCATGAAAACAAATGATCATAAATGTTGGCGGGGATGTGGAAAAAAAGGAACCCTTCTGCACTGCTGGTGGGAATGCAATCTGGTCCAGCCATTGTGGAAAACAGTGTGGAGGTTCCTAAAGCAGCTAGAGATTGATCTACCATATGATCCAGCTATAGCACTCCTAGGCATATATCCAAAGGACTCATCTCATTTCCTTAGAAGTACATGCTCAACCATGTTTATTGCTGCTCAATTTATAATAGCTGGGAAATGGAACCAGCCTAGATGTCCCTCAACAGATGAGTGGATAATGAAGATGTGGTACATTTATACAATGGAGTTCTACTCAGCGGTAAAGAAAAATGAAGTTATGAAATTTGCAGAAAAATGGATGGACCTGGAAAGTATTATACTAAGTCAGGTAACCCAGGCCCAGAAAGCCAAGCGCCACATGTTCTCCCTCATATGGGGATCCTAGCTACAGATGACTGGGCTTCTGTGTGAGAATGAAAATACTTAGTAGCAGAGGCCAGTAAGTTGAAAAGGAGACATAAAGGGTGGAGAAAGGAAGGGAGGAGGATACTTAATAGGTTGATATTGTATATATGTAATTACAATGATTGTAATGGGGAGGTAATATGATTGAGAATGGAATTTCAAACGGGAAAGTGTGGGGGTGGGGAGGGAGGGAATTACCATGGGATATATTTTATAATCATGGAAAATGTTAATAAAAATTAAAAAAAAAAATTGTTTATTTTTGTTTATTTGAGAGTGACAGACAGGGAGAAAGAGAGAATGGGCACACCAGGGCCTCCAGACACTGCAAACAAACTCCAGATGTATGTGCCACCTTGTGCATCTGGCTTATGTGGGTACTGGGGAACCAAGCCTTGAACCAGGGTCCTTAGGCTTCACAAGCAAATGCTTAACTACTAAGCCATCTCTCCAGCCCCCATAGCCCATTTATTAGTTGGGTTGTTTGATGACTTATGATTTAGTTTTCTGTGTTCTTTGTATGTCCTGGATATTAGTACTCTGTCAGATGTATAGCTGGCAAAGATATTCTCCCCTTCTATAGGTTGCCTCTTTGTTCTATTCATAGTGTCCTTTGCTGTACAAAAACTTTGTAATTTCCTGAGGTCCTAGTGGTTGATTAGTGGTTTTATTTCCTGAGCAACTGTGGTTATATTCAGAAAGTTGTTGCCTATGCCAGTATATTGAAAGGTTTCTCCTACTTTTTCTCTAGCAGCTTCAGGTCTTTGATCCATCTGGACTCAATTTTCATCCTTCTACAGATACATATCCAGTTTTCCCAGCACCATTTGTTGAAGAGGCTATCTTTTCTCCAACGAGTATTTGTGGCATTTTTGTTGAAAATCAGATAGTTATAGCTGCCTGGATTAGATCTGGGTCCTCTATCCTGTTCCATTGATCTATATGTCTGTTTTTGTGCCAGAACCATGCTGTTTTTGTTATGTGGCTCTGTAATATAGCTAAAAATCAGGTATTGTGATATCACCAGCCTTATTTTGCTGCTTAAAAGTGTTTTGGATATTTGATGTTTTTTGTCCTTCCAAATGAATTTGAGAATTGCTTTTTCTATTTTTGTGATGAATGCCTTTGGAATTTTGATGGGGATTACCTTACATGTGTAGATTGCTTTTGGTAAGATTGACATTTTTATAATAGTGATTCTTCTAATCCAAGAAGCTGGGATGTCTTTCCATTTGCTAGTGTCTTCTGCAATTTCTCTCTTGAGTGTTTTAAAGTTTTCATTGTAGAGATCCTTCATTTCCTTGTTTAGGTTTATTCCAAGGTATTTTATTTATTTATTTTAAGTTTTGAGGCAAGCACAATAGACTGCCCTTTTCTTATGCCAGAGAGTGGGGGGAAGGGGAGGGGAGGGGAGGGGAGAGATAGATAGATAGATAGAGAGAGAGAGAGAGAGAGAGAGAGAGAGAGAGAGGTGTGTGGAGAGATGGCTTAGTGGTTAAAGGCACTTGTCTGCAAAACCTAAGGACCCAGGTTCGATTCTCCAGTACCCGCATAAAGCCAGATGCACAGGGTGGCACATGCTTCTGGAGTTTGTTTGCAGTGGCTAGAGGCTCTGGATGCCTGTTCTCTCTGTCTCTCTATCTGCCTCTTTCTCTCTCTCACACAAATAAATTATTAAAAAAAAAAAAACAGTACAGAGTATTTTATGTAAGAGTGGGTATTAAAGCCAATGGATAATCTAACAAAGTTGCAGTCCCTAATGGTGTGTGTGTTGCCACACACCCTCAATCCTGTCAATGGGAAAGCTGAGATTTCTGGTCTGTAAAGGGTTCCAGGTCAGCCTGGGTCTGAATGAGGCCCTGCCTGCCAGAATGTCAGAAAAAGACAAAGACACTGTAATTCAGGAAGCAACAAAAGACAGCCCTAAAATACAGCTCATTTAAGAATGGCAAAGACGACATTAGTCACATCTACACTTAACCTGCCCTGACATGGGAGGTGTGATGAGCACTTCCAATGCAGGCCTATATACCAGGCTTAGGGCAGGTATTGATCTGGTGTAAGCAGACCATTACCTTTTGGCATGGCTTCGGTCTTACCTATGTTGCATGCCCTCTCGGATCCTTCTTTGCAGCTGGCTGGGTGGCTGGGTTTGCTGTCTGATCTGTGCTGGGCATTGTGGAGCTGAGTTCCCTTGTTCACATCCCCACTGGTTGCTTATGCTGGTAGTTAGGGGAGGGGAGGCTATGGAGGATGCCTGAGATTGCTGCCTAGCTTCTCGTAGCCTGGTGGTTCTCTTCTTCAGGAGTTCTTCAGCTGGTCCCTCCTGTCTTTTCCTTCAAGTTTTTGACTTTGTGTAAACGTTGGTGTGATCGGAGAGTCTCTTCCCCACCCTTCCCTGGATTCTGTTTCTGTGGCTGAGGCAGAGCAGAGCAGGGCAGAGCCTGGCTTAGCTCTTCCCAGAGACTTCAACTGGTACTGTGGCGGGAGCCAATTCTGGCTGCTTGTGTGGTTGCTAGAAGCTCTGGGTGTCTCCTGGTTCTCTGCTGTGCACATAATTCTTCTTCTTCTTTTTTTTTCGAGATAGGGTTTCACTGTAGTCTAGGCTGATCCGGAATTCACTCTGTAGTCTCAGGGTGGTCTTGAACTCATGGTGATCCTCCTACCTCTGCCTCCCCAGTTGCTGGGATTAAAGGTGTGCGCCACCACACCTGGCTTTGTGGTTAATAATTCTTTGTTGTTGTTGTTTTGTTTTTTTTTAATTTTTATTTATTTATTTGAGAGCGACAGACACAGAGAGAAAGACAGATAGAGGGAGAGAGAGAGAATGGGCGTGCCAGGGCTTCCAGCCTCTGCAAATGAACTCCAGACGCGTGCGCCCCCTTGTGCATCTGGCTAACGTGGGACCTGGGGAACCGAGCCTCGAACCGGGGTCCTTAGGCTTCATAGGCAAGCGCTTAACCGCTAAGCCATCTCTCCAGCCCATGTGGTTAATAATTCTTAATACACCCCTGTCCCCATTTTTCTTTTAAAATTTTTTTTAATTAATTTATTTTTTTTTATTAACATTTTCCATGATTATAAAATATATCCCATGGTAATTCCCTCCCTCCCCACCCCCACACTTTCCCATTTGAAATTCCATTCTCCATCATATTGCCTCCCCATTACAATCATTGTAATTACATATATACAATATCAACCTTTTAAGTATCCTCCTCCCTTCCTTTCTCCACCGTTTATATCTCCTTTTCAACTTACTGGCCTCTGCTACTAAGTATTTTCATTCTCACACAGAAGCCCAGTCATCTGTAGCTAGGATCCACATATGAGAGAGAACATGTGGCACTTGGCTTTCTGGGCTTGGGTTACCTGACTTAGTATAATACTTTCCAGGTCCATCCATTTTTCTGCAAATTTCATAACTTCATTTTTCTTTACCGCTGAGTAGAACTCCATTGTATAAATGTACCACATCTTCATTATCCACTCATCTGTTGAGGGACATCTAGGCTGGTTCCATTTCCCAGCTATTATAAATTGAGCAGCAATAAACATGGTTGAGCAAGTACTTCTAAGGAAATGAGATGAGTCCTTTGGATATATGCCTAGGAGTGCTATAGCTGGGTCATATGGTAGATCAATCTCTAGCTGTTTTAGGAACCTCCACACTGTTTTCCACAATGGCTGGACCAGATTACATTCCCACCAGCAGTGCAGAAGGGTTCCTTTTTTTTCCACATGCCCGCCAACATTTATGATCATTTGTTTTCATGATGGTGGCCATTCTGACAGGAGTGAGATGGAATCTCAATGTAGTTTTAATCTGCATTTCCCTGATGACTAGTGACGTAGAACATTTTTTTTAGATGCTTATATGCCATTTGTATTTCTTCCTTTGAGAACTCTCTATTTAGCTCCATAGCCCATTTTTTGATTGGCTTGTTTGATTCCTTATTATTTAACTTTTTGAGTTCTTTGTATATCCTAGATATTAATCCTCTATCAGATATATAGCTGGCGAAGATTTTTTCCCATTCTGTAGGTTGCCTCTTTGCTTTTTTCACTGTGTCCTTTGCGGTGCAAAATCTTTGTAATTTCATTAGGTCCCAGTGGTTAATCTGTGGTTTCATTGCCTGAGCAATTGGGGTTGTATTCAGAAAGTCTTTGCCAAGACCAATATGTTGAAGGGTTTCCCCTACTTTTTCCTCTAGCAGTTTCAAAGTTTCCGGTCTGATGTTAAGGTCTTTAATCCATTTGGACTTAATTCTTGTGCATGGCAAGAGAGAAGAATCTATTTTCATCCTTCTGCAGATATTTATCCAGTTTTCAAAACACCATTTGCTGAAGAGGCTGTCTCTTCTCCAATGAGTATTTTTGGCATTTTTATCGAATATCAGGTGGCTATAGCTACTTGGGCTTACATCTGGGTCCTCTATTCTGTTCCACTGATCTACAGGTCTGTTTTTGTGCCAGTACCATGCTGTTTTTGTTACTATGGCTCTGTAGTATAGGTTAAAATCAGGTATGGTGATACCACCAGCCTCTTTTTTGTTGCTCAGTATTATTTTAGATATTCCAGGTTTTTTGTGATTCCAAATGAATTTTTGGAATGTTTTTTCTATTTCCATGAAGAAAGCCTTTGGAATTTTGATAGGGATTGCATTAAATGTGTAGATTGCTTTAGGTAAGATTGCCATTTTCATGATATTGATTCTTCCAAGCCAGGAACAAGGGATGTTTCTCCACTTTCTAGTGTCTTCTGTAATTTCTCAATTGAGTGTTTTAAAGTTCTCATTGTAGAGATTCTTTACTTCCTTGGTTAGGTTTATTCCAAGATATTTTATTTTTTTTTGATGCAATTGTGAATGGGAGTGATTCTCTGATTTCATCCTCTGTGTGTTTGTTGTTAGCATATATGAAGGCTACTGATTTCTGTGTATTTATTTTGTATCCTGCTACATTGCTGTAGGTTTTGATCAGCTCTAACAGCTTGCTAGTAGAGTCTTTAGGGTCCTTTATGTATAGAATCATGTCATCTGCAAATAATGATAACTTGATTTCTTCCTTTCCAATTTGTATCCCTTTTATGTGTGTCTCTTGCCTTATTGCTATGGCTAAGACTTCCAAAACTATATTAAATAGAAGTGGAGACAGTGGACACCCTTGTCTTGTTCCTGATTTTAGTGGAAAAGCTTCCAGTTTTTCCCCATTTAGTAAAATGTTGGCTGTAGGCTTGTCATAAATAGCCTTTATTATATTGAGATATGTTCCTTCTATTCCCAGTCTCTGTAGGACTTTTATCATGAAGGGATGTTGGATTTTGTCAAATGCTTTCTCTGCATCTAATGAGATGATCATGTGATTTTTGTCCTTCAACCCGTTTATGTAATGTATTACATTTATAGATTTGCGTATGTTGAACCATCCCTGCATCTCTGGGATAAAGCCTACTTGGTCAGGGTGAATGATCTTTTTGATATACTCTTGTATTCTGTTTGCCAATATTTTGTTGAGAATTTTTGCATCTATGTTCATGAGGGAGATTGGTCTGTAATTTTCTCTTTTTGTTCTATCTTTGCCTGGTTTTGGTATCAGGGTGATGCTGGCCTCATAGAAGGAGTTTGGTAGAATTCCTTCTTTTTCTATTTCCTGGAAAAGCTTAAGAAGCAATGGTGTTAGCTCTTCCTTAAAAGTCTGGTAAAATTCAGCAGTGAATCCATCCGGGCCTGGGCTTTTTTTAGTTGGGAGATTATTGATAACTGTTCGGATCTCCATGTTTGTTATAGGTCTATTTAAGTGATTAATCTCATTTTGATTCAATTTAGGTAGGTCATATAGATCAAGGAAATCATCCATTTCTTTCAGATTTTCATACTTTGTGGAGTATATGCTTTTATAGTATGTCCCTATGATTTTTTGAATTTCTCTGGAATCTGTTGTGATGTTACCTTGTTCATCTCTGATTTTATTAATTTGTGTCTCTTCTCTCTTTCTTTTGGTCAGATTTGCTAAGGGTTTATCAATCTTGTTTATCCTTTCAAAGAACCAACTCTTTTTTTCATTAATTCTTTGGATTGTTCTTTTTGTTTCTATTTCATTAATTTCTGCCCTAATCTTTATTATTTCTTCCCGTCTACTGATTTTTGGTTTGCCTTGTTCTTCTTTTTCCAAGGCTTTAAGGCGAAGCATTAGGTCGTTTACTTGCGACCTTTCTAATTTCTTAATATAGGCACTTAAGGCTATAAATTTACCTCTTAGAACTGCCTACATTGTGTCCCAGAGATTTGGTATGTTGTGTTCTCATTATCACTTGACTCTATAAATTTTTTGATTTCCTTTTTGATTTCTTCATTGACCCACTCATCATTTAGTAGTGTATTGTTTAGTTTCCATGATTTTGTGTATGCTCTATAGCCTTTCTTGCTACTGATTTGTAGTTTAAGTCAGATAGAATGCAAGGAATTATTTCAATTTTCCTGAATTTGTTAAGATTTGCTTTGTGTCCTAATATATGGTCTATTTTAGAGAATGTTCCATGTGCTGCTGAAAAGAATGTATATTCTGCAGCCTTTGGATGAAATGTCCTGTATATATCTGTTAGGTCCATTCCTTCTATGACCTCATTTAGTCCAGATGCCTCTCTGTTTATTCTTTCCCTGGATGACCTGTCAATTGATGAGAGTGGGGTGTTAAAGTCACCCACCACCACTGTGTTTGGTGTTATCTGTGACCTTAGTTCTAATAGTGTTTGTTTGACGAATTTGGGAGCCCCCATGTTAGGTGCATATATGTTTAGGATTGTAATGTCCTCCTGTTGGAGTGTGCCCTTAATCAATATAAAGTGACCTCCCTTATCTTTCTTGACTAACGTCAGACTAAAGTCCACCCTGTCTGATATTAGGATAGCAACCGCTGCTTGTTTTCTAGGCCCATTTGCTTGAAACACCGTCTTCCAACCTTTCACTCTAAGATAATGTCTATCCTTTGGAGTAAGGTGAGTTTCTTGGAGACAACAAATTGTAGGATCCTGCTTTTTAACCCAGTCTGCAAATCTATGTCTTTTCGTTGGGGCATTGAAACCGTTGATATTAAGAGATATTATTGAAAGGTGTGTATTTATGTTTGCCATTATTTTGTGTGTGTGTTTCTGGTTCTACCTGTGCTCTCTTCTGTTAACTGGTATTTGAGTATAGCTTGTTTTTTCTAGGTTCCTTATATGTGTGCTTTTCCTTTTGTTCAGCATGGAGGATTCTATCAAGTATTTTCTGTAGAGCTGGTTTTGTCTTCAAATACTCTTTAACCTGCTTTTGTCATGGAATGTCTTTATTTCTCCATCTATTTGAATGGATAACTTTGCAGGATAAGTAACCTTGGTTGACAGTTGTTATCTTTCAGAACTTCTAATATATCACTCCAAGCCCTTCTGGCTTTAAAAGTTTGCGTTGAATAATCTGCTGTAATCCTGATGGGCTTGCTTTTGTAGGTAACTTGATTTTTCTCTCTAACTGCTTTCAATATTTTTTCTTTGGTGTGTGTGTTTGGAAGTTTGATTATAATATGGCGAGGAGAGTTTCTTTCTGGGTTTTGTCTGGCTGGGGTTCTAAAGGCTTCCTGTATCTGTATTGGCACCTCTTTCCCAATTTGGGGGAAATTTTCCTCTATGATTTTGTTGAAGATGCCTACTATGCCTCTAGAGTGGAGTTCTTCTCCTTCTACTATGCCCTGAATTCTTATATTGGATCTTTTCATAGTGTCCCAAATATCTTGAAATTCCCACTCATACTTTTCTATAAGTTTGTCTTTCTCTTTGTTGGACTGCATTAGGTCTGCCACCTGGTCTTCTAGCTTAGATATTCTGTCCTCTCCCTTATCCATCCTACTGGTGAGATTTTCTACAGAGTTTTTTATTTCATTAACTGTGTTCTTCATTGCTAGTAATTCTGACTGGTTTTTCTTTATTATTTCTATTTCCCTATTTATGTCTTGTATTGCCTTCTTTATTTCATTAAATTGGTGTCCTGCCTCTTCTTTGATTTCCTCTTTGATTTCCTCTTTGATTTCTTCTTTGATTGTTTTCATGTGTTCTTTGACCTCTTTGAACATATTTATAATTATTCTTTTGAACTCTTTCTCAGGCATTTCCTCTAACTCTTTCTTACTGGAGGACATTTCTGATGCATTAATACTTTTAGGTGGATTTATATCGTCTTGCTTTTTAGTGTTTCTTGTGTTATAATGTATATATTTTTGCATCTTGGATTAAGTTAATGCTTGGATTTTCTAGCTAGCTGTGTATTCTTAGCTGTATCAATTGATTTGATGTAATATATTTTCAGGGTAGGACCTTACGGTATTAGGTGTAGCTCTTAAGACTCTCAGAGTATCTACAAAGATGTTCTTAGGGGTTGAGTTTCCCTGCTATAGGAGTATTCAAGCAGGCTGAGTGGAATAAAATACAGGTAGATTCTAAAATTTAACTAAACACTGTACACATTCAATCAAAAACAGCCCCGAGTATGTATGCAAGAATTGTTATTATAATGACCAGATCCTGTATCAACAAAGCGGTTTAGATTTCTGGTCTGTTGAGGGATCCAAGTCAGCTTGTGACCAAGTGAGACCCTCCCCTGGTGCAATCCCAGTTACCTTGGGTGATTTTGGTCTCAGTCAAGTTGCTGCCTGGGTCGTCAGGCTGCTGTTCTGATTTCTGGAGCTGGGCACTTGCTTTTCCTACGGGGCAAACTGAGCAGCTGCTGCTGCCTCTGCTGCTGCTGTAGCTGCCACTGCTGAAGCCACCACTGCTGCTGAAGCTGCTGCTGCTGTGTCCACTGCCGCTGCTCCCCCTGAAGCTGCTGCTGCGGGATCTGCCACTGCTGCCGCTCCTGGGTCTGCTGCTGCTGAGGCCGCTGGTACTGGTGCTGGAGCCACTAATGTTGCTCCCGAACTCTGCTCCTGCTTGGGTCCCGCTGTCAGCCCAAGTTGGCGTGGCCGGGTCCCAGGCCGCTGCTCTGTTCGCTGGAGCTGGCTCAGGCGGTGGGGGAGGGGAGGGAGCCGCGGCTGCTCTGGTTGTCTCGCTCTTCCACGTGTTCTTCTACCTCGCGGTCTGCTCCTCCGCTGCTTGCTGCCGCTCTCCCCTCACGTTCCCCGAGTTGCGGAGAGCGCGGTGTGAGGGTAAAATCCCGCACCTGGCTTTTCCTGCGGCTTGAGCCGAGTCTGGCGGTTTTCTGCTGTGCTGCGGCCGCGGCGGTTGGCCGAGCTGCCGGAGCCGCTTTTCCCGCCTGTGCGGGCTCTGGATGCTCTATAACTCTTCCACTTCTCCGCTGCCGCTTCAATTTCCTATACACCTCACTTTTTAGTAAAGGTGTGTATTTTGCTGAGTTTTTTTGGTCTTTTTCCTCCGTAGGCTGCTTTGGCGTGGTACCTAAGCCGCCATCTTAACCGGAAGACCTCCCCATTTTTTTTTTTTTTTTGTGGGAAGCTCAATAGACTGCCTTTTTAAAAAAAAATTATTTTTTTTCTTTTATGAGAGAGAGAGAGAGAATGAATTGGTGTACCAGGGCCTCTAGCCACTATAATTGATCTCCAGATGCATTTGTCTCCTCATGGGCATGTGCACTGGTGTCACCTTGTGTGTCTGGCTTATATTGGATCTTGTGAGTCCAACATGGGTCCTTAGGCTTCACAGGCCTGCACCTTATCTGTTTAAGCCATCTTTCCAGACCCACCTTCGCTTTCTGTTAGAAGAGTGTATTGTGGTGTTTTTCTGGTTAGGTTGCTTTGGTGCAGCTACTCCACTATCGTCTTTACTGGAAACATGGTGTTTGGCCTTTTGAAACTGGGTTTTACTGTGTAGCCAAGGTTAGGCTCCAGATTGTAATCCTAGTACCTTACTGGAATTTTAGGCATGTGCTTCCATCAGTGATTATAAAAGACTAGTTTCTTGCACAAAAATCAGACATCAATTTTGTAAATAAATTTATTAAAATAAAGTAACAGGGCTGGACAGATGGCTTAGTGGATAAGGCACTTGTCTATAGGACCCACATAAGCCAGATGCACAAGGGTGTGCATGCACCTGCAGTTAATTTGCAGCAGCTGGTGGCCCTGGCATGCCCATTCTGTCTTTTGACTTGCTTATTTCTATCTTTCTCTCTGTCAAATAAATAAATAAAAATAAAATATAAAAAATAAAAATAACATTGTACATATTGTTCCCTGTGCTGCAAATTCATATATTTTTATATAATAACTTTATAGGAGCAACTTTTTGTATATAAATAACTTCATGGTAGAACTTACCCTAGTTTGTTAAATATTGTGTTTCCCATTAGGATTTATGTTCATTAAGGCCAAAGACCTGATTTTATTTAAGAAGTTTTATTAGTTTTTTATTGACAGCTTCCGTAATTGTAGACAATAAACCATGATAATTCCCTCCCCCTCACTTTACCCTGTCCATAATATCCCCTCTTCCTCTCAAATAGTGTCCCCTTTTATTTTGACATCATCATGTTTTACTTCTATTGCTAGGGTCTTGTGTGGGTAGTGCCAGGCACTGTGAGGTCAAGGGTATCCAGGCTATTTTGTGTCTGGAAGAGTGCTTTGTAAGGAGTCCTACCCTTCCTTTGTCTCTCTCTTTTTAAAAATTTTTTGTTGCTGTTTATTTTTATTTATTTATTTGAGAGCAACAGACAGAGAGAAAGAGACAGAGAGAAAGAGAATGGGCATGCCAGGGCCTCCAGCCACTGCAAATGAACTCCAGACACGCGTGCATCCCCTTGTGCATCTGTCTAACGTGGGTCCTGGGGAATCGAGCCTCGAACTGGGGTCCTTAGGCTTCACAGGCAAGCACTTAACCACTAAGCCATCTCTCCAGCCCCTTCCTTTGTTTCTTAACATTCTTTCTCCCACCTCTTTCACAATGGACCCTGAGCCTTGGAAAGTGTGATAGAGATATTTCAGTGCTGTGCATTCCTCTGTCACTTCTCAGCACTGTGGTGCCTTTTAAGTCATCCCAGAGTCATTGCCATTTGAAAAGAGAAGCTTCTGTAACCAAAAGTGAGAGTAGCATTAATATATGGGTGTTACATTAAGAAAGGTGCTTACCGGGCAGTTTGGTGAGCACAATATATGCATTCAGCCAGACACCAGCAGGCTTTACACCCCTAGAGCTCAGGACTTCCCGTGTCACAGGTTTTCAGTATCAGGCATGTATTCCTTCCCATGGAGCAGGCCTCCAATCCAATCAGAGAGCAGTTGGTTTCTTCCTTAACAGGTATGCCACTATTGCACCCGTTGGCTTATTTGGCCTTGTTGGCCAAACTTAAGGCTTGCAGTGTCCACTGTTGTTTATCTCCACTAATGACTTTTCTCCCTCCCATAGAGCTACCTGCAGCATAGCTTTTTCCAGCTTTCTATCAGTTCGTCTACATGGAGGAGTTTTCAGCTCAGCTCCAGCAAGATTTCTCAGTTACCTTGCAAAGAAAGAATGTGGAGCAGCAATAGGGTCTTATCATCCATTCCTGATGGGAAACCGAGAAGCCTTGGCAATGGCTTATAATGTTTTTGGGGGGATCAGGGACCTCCCTGGCCAACAACTCACTGGAAGGTATCTCATCCCTGGCACTGTAACTTTTCTAGTAACAATCCATGGTTTCTGGGTGCACCATTGTCCATAAAAGTAGGTTACCCTACAGCTTATTCATACTCTCTTAGAATTTGATTAACCCTCCCCCACCCTTCTTTTTTTACTTAATCTTTTTCCCCTGACCTCTCTTAGGCATTTCCACCCCTAGTAATCTGTGCCTCTATTGACATATATGCAGTACTATCCCCTGACTTCCTCCTCTCTTGTCCCTCCCTTATAGCCCCTTTCTAGCTTACTGGCCTCTGTACTGAGTTTGATTCCAACTCATACAGAAGTCCAAACATTTGTAACTAGGATCCACATATGAGAGAGAACATGCAGTGCTTGGCTTTTTGGTCCTGGGTTACCTCACTAAGTATAATCCTTTCCAGGTCCATTCATTTCCCTGCAAATTTCATAATGTAATTTTTCTTTACCACTGAGTAGAACTCCATTGTATAAATGTGTCAAATTTTCATTATCCATTCATCAGTTGAGGGAAATATATACTGGTTCCATTTCCTAGCTATGGTGAACTGAGTGGCAATAAACATGGATGTCCAAGTATTTTTAAGGTAGTGAGATGAGTCCTTAGGATATATGCCTAGGAATGGTATAGCTGGATCATATGGTAAATGTAATTTCACCTGTCTCTGGAAACTCCACATTGATTTCAATAATGGCTGTACCTGTTACATTCCCACTAATGGTATAGAAAGGTTCCTCTTTTTCTGCATCGTCCACAGCATTTATTTTATTTTTAAATATTTTTATTTATTTATTTGACAGAGAAAGAGGGAGAGAGAGAGAATGGGCACGCCAGGGCCTCCAGCCACTGCAAACGAACTCCAGATGCATGTGCCTCCCTTGTGCATCTGGCTAATGTGGGTCTTCCCAAGAATCAAACCTGGGTCCTTTGGCTTTGCAGGCAAATGTTTTAACCTCTAAGCCATCCCTCCAGCCCATTTACAGCAGTTATTGTCATTTGATTTCTTTCTTTCCTTTTCTGTTTTTTTATTTTTTGAGGCAAGCCCAATATACGGACTTTTTTTGTTTTATTAATGCTAGGGGGAGAGAGAGAGAGAGAGAGAATTGGCATGCCAGGGCCTCCAGCCGCTGTAATTGCACTCCAGATGTGTATGCCCCCCCTTGTGTGCATGTGCAGCTTTGTACACTTGCATCACTTTGTGTGTCTGGCTTACTTGGGACCTGGAGAGTTGAACATGACTCCTTGGGTTTTGTAGGCATGCGCCTTAACCTTTAAGCCATCTTTCTAGTCCTCATTTTTTTTTTTTTTCGTTTTTGTCAAGGTAGGGTCTCACTCTGGCCCAGGTTGACCTTGAATTAATTATGTAGTCTCAGGGTGTCCTCAAACTCAAGGTGATCCTCCTACCTCTGCCTCTGTTTGTTTTCTTGATGATAGCCACTCTGATTAGAAATAGAATCTCATAGCAGTTTTAATTTGCATTACCCTGATGGCTATGGATGTAAGACATTCTTTTATATGTTTATAGGCCATTTATATTTCTTTCTTTGAGGACTCTGTTTAGTTCTATAGGCCATTTTTTTTTCAAATTTTTATTAACAACTTCCATGATTTTAAAAAATATCCTATGGTAATACCCCTCCCCCCCACTTTCCCCTTTGACACTCCATTCTCTATCATATCCCCTCCCATCTCCATCAGTCTCTCTCTCTTTTTTTATTTTTAGCTTTCCTCAGTTAGATATTTTTTTTTCTCAATTTTCATTAACATTTTCCATGATTATAAAAAATATCCCACGGTATTACCCTCCTTCCCCCCTCGCTTTCCCCTTTGAAATTCCATTCTCCATCATATCCCATCCCCATCTCAATCATTGTACTTACATATATACAATACCAACCTATTAAGTACCTTCCTCCCTTCCTTTCTCTTCCCTTTATATCTCCTTTTTAACTTACTGGCCTCTGCTACTGAGTTTTTTCCTTCTCACGCAGAAACCCAATCATCTGTAGCTAGGATCCACATATGAGGGAGAACATGTGGCGCTTGGCTTCCTGGGCCTGGGTTATCTCACTTAGTATAATCCTTTCCAGATCTACCCATTTTCCTGCAAATTTCATAACTTCATTTTTCTTTACCGCTGAGTAAAACTCCATTGTATAAATGTGCCACATCTTCATTATCCACTCATCAGTTGAGGGACATCTAGGCTGGTTCCATTTCCCCACTATTATAAATTGAGCAGCAATAAACATGGTTGAGTAAGTACTTCTAAGGAAATGAGATGAGTCCTTTGGATATATGCCTAGGAGTGCTATAGCTGGATCATATGGTAGATCAATTTTTAGCTGTTTTAGGAACCTCCACACTGTTTTCCACAATGGCTGGACCAGATTGCATTCCCACCAGCAGTGTAGAAGGATTACTCTTTTTCCACATCCCCGCCAACATTTGTGATCCTTTGTTTTCATGATGGTAGCCAATCTGACAGGAGTGAGATGGAATGTCAATGTAGTTTTCATCTGCATTTCCCTGATGACTAGGGATGTAGAACATTTTATTAGATGCTTATATGCCATTCATATTTCTTCCTTTGAGAACTCTCTATTTAGCCCCATAGCCCGTTTTTTGATTGGCTTGTTTGATTCCTTATTATTTAACTTTTTGAGTTCTTTGTATATCCTAGATATTAATCCTCTATCAGATATATAGCTGGTGAAGATTTTTTCCCATTCTGTAGGATGCCTCTTTGCTTTTTTCACTGTGTCCTTTGCGGTGCAAAATCTTTGTAATTTCATTAGGTCCCAGTGGTTAATCTGTGGTTTCATTGCCTGAGCAATTGGGGTTATATTCTTCAGAAAGTCTTTGCCAAGACCAATATGTTGAAGGTTTCCCCTAGTTTTTCCTCTAGCAGTTTTAGTGTTTCTGGTCTGATGTCAAGGTCTTTAATCCATTTGGACTTCATTCTTGTGCATGGAGAGATAGAAGGATCTCTTTTCATCCTTCTACAGATATATATCCAGTTTTCCCAACACCATTTGCTGAAGAGGCTGTCTTTTCTCCAGTGAGTATTTTTGGCATTTTTACCGAATATCAGGTGGCTATAGCTACCTGGACTTACATCTGGGTCCTCTATTCTGTTCCACTGATCTACATGTCTGTTTTTGTGCCAGTACCATGCTGTTTTTGTTACTATGGCTCTGTAGTATAGGTTAAAATCACGTATGGTGATACCCCCAGCCTTATTTTTGTTGCTTATTTTAGATATTCAAGGTTTTTTGTGATTCCAAATGAATTTTAGGATTTTTTCTATTTCCATGAAGAATGCCTTTGGAATTTTGATGGGGATTGCATTAAATGTATAGATTGCTTTGGTAAGATTGCCATTTTCACAATATTGATTCTTCCAATCCAGGAACAAGGGATGTTTTTCCACTTCCTAGTGTCTTCTGCAATTTCTCGCTTGAGAGTTTTAAAGTTCTCATTGTAGAGATTCTTTATTTCCTTGGTTAGGTTTATTCCAAGGTGCTTTTTATTTATTTATTTATTTTTTTGATGCAGTTGTGAATGGGAGTGATTCTGATTTCATCCTCTGTGTGTTGTTAGCATATAGGAAGGCTACTGATTTCTGTGTATTTATTTTGTATCATGCTACGTGACTGTAGGTTTTTATCAGCTCTAACAGTTTGGTAGTAGAATCTTTAGGGTCCTTTATATATAGAATCATGTCATATGCAAATAATGATAACTTGATCTCTTCCTTTCCAATTTGTATCCTTTTTGTTTGTTTCTTTTGCCTTATTGTTATGGCTAAGACTTCCAGAACTATATTAAATAAAAGTGGGGACAGTGGACACCCTTGTCTTGTTCCTGATTTTAGTTGAAAAACTTCCTGTTTTTCCCCATCTAGTAATATGTTGGCTGTCTCTTTTATTTTGATGTCATGATCTTTTCCTCCTCCTATGATGGTCTTGTGTAGGTAGTGTCAGGCCCTGTGAGGTCATGGATATCCAGGCCATTTTGTGTCTGGGGGAGCACGTTGTAAGGAGTCCTACCATTCCTTTGGCTCTTACATTCTTTCCGCCACATCTTCTGCATTAGACCCTTAGTATAAACCATTTTTTAATTGGGATGTTTGATTTCTTATTATTTAGTTTTCTGAGTTCTTTGTATATCCTGGATATTAATCCTCTGTCAGATATATAGCTGGCAAAGATTTTCTCCCATTCTGTAGGTTGCCTGTTTGCTATATTTACTGTGTCCTTTGCTGTCCAAAAGCTTTGTAATTTCATGAGGTCCCCGTTGTTATGAGTGGTTTTATTTATTTTTTATTTCTTGAGAAACTGTGATTATATTTAGAAAGTTGTAGCCTATGCCAGTATGTTGAATGATTTGTCTTACTTTATCCTCCAGCAGTTTCAGAGTTTCAGGAATGATATTAAGGTCTTTTATCTATTTTGAATTATTCTCATGCGTTGAGAGAGATAAGAATCTATTTTTATCCTTCTACAGATACATATCCACTTTTCCCAGCACTATTTGTTGAAGAAGCTGTCTTTTCTCTAATAAGTAGTTTTGGTGTTTTTGCCAAATATCAGGTGACTGTAGCTGCCTGGACTTATATCTGGGCCCTCTATTCTGTTCCATTGATCTACACATGTCTATTTTTGTGAAAGGATCATGCTGTTTTTGTTACTTTGGCTCTGTAACATAGCTTAAAATCAGGTATGGTGATAACCCCCAGCTCATTTTTGTTGCTCAAAATGGTTTTGGTTATTTGAGGATTTTGTGCTTTCAAATGAATTTTAGGATTTTTTTTTTCCTATTTCTTTTTTTTTTTTTTAAATTTTATTTATTTATTTATTTGAGAGTGACAGACACAGAGAGAAAGACAGATAGAGGGAGAGAGAGAGAATGGGCTCACCAAGGCTTCCAGCCTCTGCAAACGAACTCCAGACGCATGCGCCCCCTTGTGCATCTGGCTAACGTGGGACCTGGGGAACCGAGCCTCGAACCTGGGTCCTTAGGCTTCACAGGCAAGCGCTTAACCGCTAAGCCATCTCTCCAGCCCTTTTTTTCCTATTTCTGTGAAGAATGCAGTTGGAATTTTGATGGGGATTGCATAAAATGTGTAAATTGATTTTGGTAAGATTGACATTTTTACAATATTGATTCTTCCAATCCAAGAACATGGGATGTCTTTCCATGAGCTTGAGTCTTCCGCAGTTTTTCTCTTTAGTGTTTTAAAGTTTTCATGTTAGAGATCTTTCTCTTCCTTGGTTAGGCTTATTCTAAGATACTTTATTTGTTTGAGGCAATTGTGAATGTATCCATTTTATGTGTGTCTCCTGCCTTATTGCTATAGTGAAGATTTCCAATACTATATTAAATAAAAGTGGGGACAGTGTGCATCCTTGTGTTTTTTTCTGATTTTAGTGGAAAAGCTTCAAGTTTTCCCCATTTTAGTATCATGTTAGCTATAGGTTTGTCATTGTGTTGAGATATGTTCCTTCTGTTCCCAGTTTCTGTAGGACTTTTACCATGAATGGATGTTGGATTTTCTCAGATGTCTCTTCTGCATCTATTGAGATGATCTTGTGATTTTTGTCTTTCAGTCCATTTATATAGTTATATTTATTGAGATGCATATGTTGAACCATCCTTGCATCTCTGG
Source organism: Jaculus jaculus (assembly GCF_020740685.1). NCBI lineage: Eukaryota > Metazoa > Chordata > Mammalia > Rodentia > Dipodidae > Jaculus > Jaculus jaculus. The sequence goes on from NC_059103.1 coordinate 40,771,872, forward strand.
GATAAAGCCTACTTGGTAAGGTTTAATGATATTTTTGTTATATTTTTGTATTCTTTTAAAAATTTAAAATTTTTTGTTTGTTTATATATTTATTTGTTTATTTATTTTTAGGTAGGGTCTCACTCCAGTCCAGGTTGACCTGGAATTCACTATGTAGTCTCAGGGTAGCCTTGTACTCACTGTGATCCTTCTACTTCTGTCTTCCAAGTGCCAGGATTAAAGGTGTGCACCACCACGCCCAGCTGATATTTTTGTCTCCTGTTTGCTAATATTTTGTTGAGAATTTTTGCATCTATCGTCTTGAAGGAGATTGGTCTGTAATTTTCTTTTTTTGTCCTGTCTGTCTGGTTTTGGTATCAGGGTGATGCTGGCTTTGTAGGAGTTTGGTAGCATTTCTTCCTTTTCTTTTTTATGGAAAAGTTTGAGAAGCATTGGTGTTAGTTCTTCTATGAAGGTCTGGTAAATTTCAGAGGTGAATCCATTTTGCCAGACTTTTTTTTTTTTTTTTTTTTGGTTTTTTGAGGTAGGGTTTCTCTCTAGTCCAGGCTGACCTGGTATTCACTATGTAGTCTCAGGGTGGCCTCGAGCTCATGGCAATCCTCCTACCTCTGTCTCCCAAGTGCTGGGATTAAAGATGTATGCCACCATGCCCAGTCCTGGACTTTTTTTAGTTAGGAGATTTTTTTTTTTTAAGTTGACAACTTCCATACTTAACAGACAATAAATCATGATAGTTCCCTTCTGTATTAGTCAGGGTTCTCTAGAGGAACAGAATTACTAGAATGAATTATTTTATAAAGGGAATTTATTGGATTAGCTTACAGTAGTCCAATAGCAGTTGCAGGCCTGAGAATCACCGAACCTGGTAGCTGCTCAGTCCACGTGGCCAGATGCCTCAGCAGTCCCGACCCGGCACTGCAGATGGTGCCGGAAAGCCTGGAGGCCTCCTGAGGAGCCGGAAAGCCTGGAGGCTTCCTGAGGAGCCGCTGGGTTTCGATCCACGTGGGTCTTCAGTTGATGTTGGTCTTTAGTCCGTACTGGTCTTCAATCCACGCTAGAAGGTAGGGAGCAGCTCCGGCAGCCAAGTGGAAGGAAGGAAGGAAAAAAAAAAAAGGGAACTCTTCTACCCAGAGCTTCCTTATATCAAGTCCCTCTCTGAGCGGGACCGCCCACTCTGGGGGAAGGGCTCACCCTGGGAGAAAGACCTCCTCCTTTAGTTGATCCTTCCTAGAAGCAGCCTGTGGATTACTAAACAGATCAAGTTGACAACACCTTAACTATCACACCTTCCCTCCTCAACTTTCCACTTCACAAATCCACACTTCATCATATCCCCTCCCTCTCTCCATTAGTCTCTTTTCCTCATATTATGAGGGACTTATGAAGGTAGTGCTATACACTGTGAGGTCATTGATACTGAGGTCTGGAGGATTGCTTTGTAAGCAGTCCTACTTTTCTTTTGGCTCTTACATTCTTTCTGCCACCTCTTTTGCAATGAAACCTGAGCTTGGAGGGTGTGAAAGAGATGTTTCAGTGCTGAACACTTTTCTGTCACTTCTTCTCAACACTGTGGTGCCTTTTGGGTCATCACAGTACTCTCTGCTATCTGAAAAGAGAAGTTTCTCTAACCAGAAGTGACAGTAGCATTACTATATGGGTATGAACATTAAATGTAGTGCTTACATGGAAGTTTGGTGAGCATAATATATGTATTTAGCCAGAAAGAGCAGGAGTTACATTCCTAAGACTCATGAGATCCCCTACCATATTTTGATTAGGTTTTCAGTACAAGACATGTGTTCCTATTTTGAGGGTCTTGGGAAGGTAGCACTGTGAGGTCATGGATATCAAGGCCAGCTTCTGTCAGGACAATTGCATTGTAAGTAGTTTTACCCTCCCTTTGGCTCTTAAATTCTTTCAGCTACCTCTTCCACAATGTATCCTGGAGGGTGTGATAGAGATGTTTCAGTGCTGAATCCTCCTCCATCCTCCATCACTTCTTCTCTGCACTATGGTGTCTTTTCGGTCATCCCAGTGGTCACTACCATCTGAAAAGATGTGTTAATATATGGGTATGAATGTCAGGTAAAGGATCCTGACTTTTAATCCTGTCTGCAAACCTGTGTCTGCCGGTTGAGGCATTGGGTCATTGATACTAAGAGTTTTTATTGAAAGGTGTGTATTTATTCTGCCATTCTTCTTGTTTTGTAGTTTTTCTGGTTTTTCCTTTACTGTCTTGTATTAACTATCACTTGTACGGTTTATTTTTTCCTGTTTCCTTATGTGCTTGCTTTTCTTTCTCTTCAGCATGGAGGATACTTTCAAGTATTTTCTGTAGTGCTAATTTTGTGCTCATATATTCCTTTATCCTGTTTTATGTTGTGGAATGTCCTTATTTCTCTGTATATTTGGTTGGATAGCTTTGCTGTTTAAAGAAATGTTGGTTGACATTTGCTAACTTTGAGATCTTGGAATGCATCATTCCAGCTCTTCTGGCTTTTAAAGTTTGTGTTGAGTAATCTGTTGTTATCTTGTTGGGCTTGCCTTTGTATGTGACTTGATTTTTCTCTCTAACTGCTTTCAATATATTTTCTTTGGTTTGTGTGTTTTGTAGCTTGATTACCATGCTATGGTGAGATATTCTTTCCTTATTTTGTCTGTTTGGCATTCTAAAGGCTTCTTCTATCTGTATTTGTATCACTTTTTCTATTTTGGGGAAGTTTTGTTCTATGATTTGTAATTTTTGGTAGAATTGTATTGCCTTGTTTTTTTTTTTTTTGTGTTTCGTCTATTATAATGTAGAGAATTTTGCATCTTGAGTTAATTTGATGCTTGAGTTTTCTAATTATCTGCAGTGTTCTTTGCCATGTAATTCCTGCTTTATATATCTTCAGGGTAGGAGTTTAAGGTGCCATGTGTAGTTCTTATACTCCCAGAGTCACAGCAGAAGTGACCCTAGGTGTTGAGTTTGCCTGCTTTGTAAGTATTATAATAGGTTGGGTGGAGCAAATTACTGGGAGATTCTAAAATTCAACTGAGCAATATACACATTCAATCCAAACCAGTACAGAGTATTTATGCAAGAGTTCAGATTAAAACAAACAGATAATCTCATAAAGCAAAGGTCTCTAAGGGTATGTGCTGCCCACACCCTTAATCCTGTCAACTGGGAGGTTTATATTTCTGGTCTGATTTAATATGAGAACAAGATATGAAATTGAAATTCTGTTTATTTTTTCCCGGGATGACCTAAGAGTGGGGTGTTGAAGTCACCCACTACCACTGTGTTTGGTGTTATCTGTGACCTTAGTTCTAATAGCAATTGTTTGAATTTGGGGGCCCTCATGTTAGGTACATATATGTTTAGGATTGTAATGTCCTCTTGTTGGAGGGTGCCTTTAATCAATATATAGTGACCTTACTTATGTTTCTTAACTAATGTTGGACTGAAGTCTACCTTGTCAGATATTAGGATAGGAACCCCTGATTGTTTTCTAGGTCCATTTGCTTGAAACACTGTTTTCTAAACTTTCACCCTAAGATAGTGCCCATCCTTTGTAGAAAGGTGAGTTTCTTGGAGGCAACAAATTGAAGGATTCTGCTTTTTAACCCAGTCTGCAAAACTATGCCTTTTGGTTGGGGCACTGCGGCCATTTATATTAAGAGATAATATTGAAAGGTATGTATTCATTTTGCCATTTTTTTTGTAGTTCTTCCGGTTTTACCTTTGCTCTCTTGTGTTAACTAGTATTTGAGTATTGTTTGTTTTTTCCCGGTTCCTTATATATGTGCTTTTCTTTTTCTTCAGCATGGAGGATTCTTTCAAGTATTTTCTGTAGAGCTGGTTTTGTCTTCAAATACTCCTTTAGCTTGCTTTTGTCATGGAATGTCCTTATTTCTCCATCTATTTGAATGGATGGTTTTGCAGGATAAAGTAATCTTGGTAACAGTTGTTATCTTTCAGGACTTGGAATACATCACTCCATGCCCTTCTGGCTTTTAAAGTTTGTGTTCAGTAATCTGCTGTAATCCTGATGGGCTTGCCTTTGTAGGTAACTTGATTTTTCTCTCTGACTGCTTTCAATATTTTTTCTTTGGTTTGTGTGTTTGGTCATTTGATTATAATATGATGAGGAGAGGTTCTTTCTGGGTTTTGTCTGGCTGGTGTTCTAAAGGATTCCTGTATCTGCTTTTTCACCTCTTTCCCAATTTGGGGGAAGTTTTCTTCTGTGATTTTGTTGAAGATGCCTACTATGACTTTGGAGTGAAATTCTTCTCCTTCTACTATGCCCTGAATTCTTATGTTTGATCTTTTCTTTCTTTCTTTCTTTTTCTTTTTTGGTTTTTCGAGGTAGGGTCTCACTCTAGCCCAGGCTGACCTGGAATTCACTATGGAGTCTCAGGGTGGCCTCGAACTCATGGCAATCCTCCTACCTCTGCCTCCCGAGTGCTGGGATTAAAGGCATGCACCACTATGCCCAGCTATGTTTGGTCTCTTCATAGTGTTCTGAATATCTTGAATCCCACTCATACTTTTCTATGAGTTTGTCTTTCTCTTTGTTGGACTATATTAGATCTGCCACCTGGTCTTCTAGCTTAGATATTCTGTCCTCTCCTTCATCCATTCTACTGGTGAGATTTTCTACGGAGTTTCTTATTTCACTAACTGTGTTCTTCATTGCCAGTAATTCTGACTGGTTTTTCTTTATTATTTCTATTTCCTTATTTGTGTCTAGTATTGACCTCTTTCTTTCATTAAATTGATGTCCTATGTTTTCTTTGATTCCTCTGATTTCTTCTTTGTTGACTTCTTTGAACATATTTATAATCATTCTTTTGAAATCTTTCTCAGGCATTTCCTCTAACTTGTTTTCACTGGAGGTCATTTCTGATGTATTAATACTTTTTGGTGGATTTATATTGTCTTGATTTTTGGTGTTTCTTGTGTTATAATGTATATGCTTTTGCATCCTGGATTATTTAATGATTTGATTTTCTAGTTAGCTGGGTATTATTAGATGTATCAGACAATCTGATGTTATATAACTTCAGGGTGGGAGCTTAAGGTGTTAGGTGGGGTTCTCAAGACTCTCAGAGTATTTATCCACAGGTAGGTATTGTGACAACCAGATCCTCTAACTGTCCCTTAGGGTGTGTGGTACCCCACCCCCCCACCCACATCCTTAATCCTGACAACAAGGAGGTTAAGATTTCTGATCTGTTGAGGGCTCCAAGTCAGCTTGTGACCAGGTGAGAAAATGTCCTCCTAGTCCTTACAGATTACAAGTCCCATTCTTTTTTTATTTCAGGTAGGGTCCCAATCTTGCCCAGGCTGACCTGGTACTTACTCTGTAGTTCCAGGCTGCCTTGGAACTCCTACATCCACTTTAACTAAAGGTGTATTTCACCATGCCCAGCTATTAAAGCCCAAAGCAAACCAAACCATACACCATACCACAACAACCAAAAAACCCATAGGGCTAGAGAGATGGTTCGACATTTAAAGGCTTGAAAAGCATGCTGGCCTAGGTTCAATTCCCTAGTACCCATATAAAGCCAGATGCAAAGTAGCACACGTGCTTAGTGTTCATTTGTACTATAGAACTCGGCATGTGTATGTGCATACGTGCACACATAGGAACACACATGCAGACAAAAAACTAATGTGATGTACGTATGCAAGGGTGTTTAACCATTGAACCATTTCTCCAGCCCTAATGTGATAAATTTAAAAAAGTATGGTCTGGAGAGATGGCTTAGTGGTTAAGCACTTGCCTGTGAAGCCTAAGGATCCCGGTTCGAGGCTCGATTCCCCAGGACCCACATTAGCCAGATGCACAAGGGGATATCTGTTGCTCTCAAATAAATAAATAAAAATAAACAAAAATAAATGTAAAAAAGAGATAAAATGGATTGTTACATGTTATTAAAAAATAATAATTAAAAAAACTTACAAAATGTTGAGGGGCCAGGAAGGGAGGGGGAGGAAACAACTAGCAATAAAGAAATTAAGGGAAAAAAAATGCTGCCCCCAAGTGGAAAAAAAATTCATAAAAGTGAATGTATGAAGAAGGAAGAAAATGCAAAACACTGCTAAATGTATAGCAAAAGAAGTAAAAGGGAATCATAAGGGTTTACATAAAAAGGATGAGGTATAGCTGGAGAGATGGCTCAGCTGTTACTTGCTTGCAAAGCATGGTAACTTGGGTTCAGTTCCCCCATACCCACCTAAAGCCAGATGAACAAAATAGTGCATGTGTCTGGAGTTTGTTTGCAGTGGCAGGAGGTCCTAATGGGCCATTGTCTTTTTCTTTCTCCCTCTCTCCCAAATTAAATAAATAGATAAATAAACAAATAAGGAAAGAAAGGGTGAGGTATTTGAGCTGCTTCTTTCTGGATCTTGATGGGTTTGCTGGGGTACATTGAACGCTGGTCTTTATTGTGTATTAAGTTATTCCAGTGTATGTTGTGGACATGTGTCCAATGTCCATTTGAACTGTCCTTACCTTGGTAGCTTTACTTCTTTGTGCTTTAGGGGTCTCTGCTGACACACTTGCCTTTGTTTTTTAAATTTTTGGAGGAGAGGCGTTTTGAGGTTGGGTCTCACTCTAGCCCAGGCTGACCCGGAATTCACTATGTAGTTTCAGCGTGGCCTTGAACTCACAGTGATCTTCCTACCTTTGCTCCTGAGTGGTGGGATCAAAGGCATGTGTTACCACCCCTGGCATTTAAAAAAAATGTTTATTTATCTATTTGAGAGAGAGAGAAAAATGGGTGCACCAGGTCCTCTAGACACTGCAAACTAACTCCAGACACATGCACCACCACATGCAACTGGCTTACAAAGGTTCTGGGGAATTGTACTTGGGTCCTCAGGCTTCATTAGGCAAGCACCTTAACTGCTGAGCCATCTCTCCAGCCCCACACTTAGGTTTGAATCTGTGGGATGGGCAGTTTTTTTAAAAAAATATTTTATTTATTTATTTGAGAGTGAGAAAGAAGCAGATAGAGACAGAGAGAGAGTGGGCATGCTAGGGCCTTAAGCTGCCAAACTCCAAAAGCACGCCCCACCTTGTGCATCTGGCTTTCGTGGGTCCTTTGGCTTTGCAGGCAAGTGCCTTAACTATATACCATCCATCCCTCCAGCCCTGGGCAGGTTTTTATTTATTTATTTAGTTAGTTTAATTAGCCCAGGTTGACCTGGAACTTAATTTTGTGGTTCCAGGCTAGCCTTGAATTCATGGTGCTACCATACCTGCCCAAGTTTTTTTTTTTTTCCTTATTATTTTTTATTTCTTTGCAAGGGGGGAGAGAGAGAGAGACACAGAGAGAATGAGATTGTGTGCCTCTTGCTACTGCTAACAAACTCCAGGTATGTGTGCCACGTTGTACACCTGGCTTTACATGGGTACTGGGGAATTGAATCTAGGCCAACAGGCTTTGCAAACAAGTGCCTTTAACTACTGAGCCATCTCCTTAGCCCCCTGGGCAGATTTTGTTGCACTCCTCAGTCTTCCCAGATCCCTTGGAGTGACTAATGGTCTGTTTGGGTGATGAGGTGAATTAGTTACCTTATTTGTTACTGGGATACAATACCTGGCAAAAACCAGTTTAAGGGAAGAAAGAATTTGTTTTGGCTTAAGTTGGAGTGTACAGTCGTCCATCATGGTCAGGAAGGCATTGCAGCAGGAGTATGAGACAGCTGGTCACTTCTGGTCATAGTTAGGAAGTAGAGAGCAATGAATGCTGCTGTTGCTCCTTTTTTTTTTGTTTTCAAGGTAGGCTCTGTCCTTAGCCCAGGCTGACCTGGAATTCACTATGTAATCTCAGCACAGTGGCCTTGAACTCACGATGATACTCCTATCTCTGCCTCCCAAGTGCTGGGTTTAAAGGTGTGTACATTCTTGTCCAACCTTCTGGTCCTTTTTATTTAGTCCTGGATGCCAGGTCATAGACTAGTACTGCCTATAGTTAGGGTGGGTCCTTTCACCTTAGTTTACCTAAATTTAGAAAATCCTTCACAAACATTCTCAGATTTATTCCCATAAATGATTCTAAATTCTATTATATTCATAATCAGAGAGTGACCTACACAAGGTTATGTCCCAAGTGTGTTGTTGGTAGCGTGGGAAACAACCATAGCACTGAGCTAGGTATAGACAGAGGACCTGTCTTTTCCTTCATTCTTCCCTCCCTGTTTTGCTTTTCAAGGTAGGCTCTCACTGTAGCCCAGGTTGACCAGGAATTCATTCTGTAGCCTAGGCTGGCCTCAACTCATGGTGATACTAGTGAGTACTTAAGCTTCCCAAGGCTAGGAATTAAAGGAATGAGCTACTGTGCCTGTTTTATTTTTATTTTTATTTTTGGTGGGGGGAGAAGGAGCCAAAACTGTATCATTCAGTAGCCCAGGCTGTCCTGAATTTACCACATAGATTAGGCTGGCCTTGAACTAATGGGGATCTGTCTACCTTTGCCTCCCAAGTGCTGGGATTAAAAGTTTGTAACACCATTCTTGGTCCTTCATTCTTTTTCTTTTCTTTTATTTCAGAGAGCATGGGCAGAGAGATAGAGAGAATTGGCATGCTAGGGCCTCAGCCACTGCATTTGAACTCCAGATACCTGCACCATCTAATAGGCTTGTACGACCTTGTGCTTGCCTCACCTTTGTGTTTCTGGCTAATGTGGGATCTGGAGAGTTGAACATGAGTCCTTAGGCTTCGAAGGCAAGCACTGTAACTGCTAAACCGTTTCTCTGGCTCCTTCTTTTAAAATAGCCTGTTCTTTTTCTTTTTTTGTTTTTGTGAGGTAGAGTCTTATTGCAGCCCAGGCTGACGTGGAATTTACTATATAGTCTCAGGCTGGCACGGCGATTATCCTGCCTCTGCCCCCATAGTACTGGGATTAAAGGCATGTGCCACCATACACACATCACACCACACACCATACATATTATTTAGTTATTTGTTAGAAATGGAAAGGCAGAGAAAGAGAGAGAGACAGACAGACAGACAGGGCCAGAATGGGCGTGCCAGGGCTTCTAGCTACCACAAACAAACTCCAGATGCATGTGCTACCTGTGCATCTGGCTTACACGGGCATTGGGGAATCGAACCTGTGTCCTTAGACTTTATAAGTGCCTTAACTGCTAAGTCATCTCTCCAGCCCAACACCCCTGGCTCTTTTTTTCTTTTTCTTTTTCTTTTGTTTTGTGTGTACATGTGCTTGTGTATGTGCATAGTGTGTGGTGTGATTTGTGTGAGGCCAGAGAACATTGGATGTCTTCCTCTGTTGCTCTTCAGTGTTGTTTACTTGAGATGCAGTCTCTCTCTGAACCTAGACCTGCCATTTTTGTCAGACTGCTGCTGAGGTTCGTAATCTGTGTGGCCAGTATGGCTTTTTCCGTGGGTGCTGGGGATGGAGCTCTCAGGCCCTTATGCTCGTGCAGCAGGCACTCATTCCCTCTGAGCCATCTCCCAGTTGTGTGTCTGCTTTTCCTTACTCTGTCTCTCGTCTTCACCAGTTCACATGGAAGTAGCTTCTAGCTAGCATCTTACCCAGAAGTCTTGACTCACTGCTCATTGGTGCATTCCTGTTTCTTGTCTCTGTACTTTTCAGGTATTCTTTCCCTCCCATTCTGTGTGTCTGAAGCATTTTCTCTGTTTCTTTCTTTTGGAATAGAGTATTTTCTCTTACTCTGGGTCACGTGGAGGCAGCTTCTAGACTGTCATCTTACCTGGAAGTGTCTTGATATAAATTTTTTTTTTAAGCCATGGGAATCCACATAGCTTTTTGTTATGATGGTTAAAACGTATAGTTTATTATTCATCCCACCTCCATTTTATTATTTAATGAGAGTTTTTTTATCTGAGCCAATTAAGATAAAACATGATTAGAACTGTGCTGACATTGATTCGAGGAATACATTGATTAATTTTTTTTTTTTTTTTTGAGATAGGGTTTCACTCTAGCCCAGGCTGACCTGGAATTAACTATGTAGTCTCAGGGTGGCCTCAAACTCACAGTGATCCTCTTACCTCTGCCTCCCAAGTGCTGGGATTAAAAGCGTGTGCCACTATTCCTGGCTTTTTTTTTTTTTTTTGAGGTAGGGTCTCACTCTAGCTCAGGCTGACCTGGAATTCATTATGTCATCTCAGGGTGGCCTTGAACTCATGGCAATCCTCCTACCTCTGTCTCCCAAGTGCTGGGATTAAAGGCGTGTGCTACCACGCCCAGCTGTTGATTAATATTTGTAACTAAACTATTCATTTTCAATGATCAGGAATGACAAATACTAAAGAGCCTTGTGGGTAATCATTTATTCACCCTCTTACTGTGTTCAGTGTCTGTTACATTCTTGTCTATTAGGGATAGAAAGATAAATTGATACAGGGTTTGTAGGGAGTCCAGGAAAGTCCTTGAACCCAAACCCTTTGTTTCATGTTTGCTATTAACCAAAGAATTGGATAAAAGAAGACAGGGAAGGCTAATTATTAAATTATTATATTTGTTCAGGGAAGTACAAAACCAAGGAAGGAAAATAGATACACCCACATGGTCTGAGAAGCCCACATGGTGGACCTTGAAGAAACATAAAAAGAGAGAGGAAGGAAAAGAACGCTTAGAGAGCTCCTGCCAAGTGGAGGGCAGGAGGTGTAGAGACCCCATGTAGGGGCAAAAGGGGGGTCTCCCCTCGTCTCTGCCCAACTGGGCCAAGACAAAGGAGGCTTTCCAGAACTTCAAAGTTCAGGAGCTGGCCAAGAGAGCTTGCCCTCCTCTCATAATTGTATTTATAAGGTGGTGGGTCCTACCTTTTGGCTCAGGTGAGCCAGAGAGACAGCTGATTGGTCTCGGAAGAGGCTAGCCATGACACCAAGTTATGGGGGCTGAACTTGATCAATCATAATGTCAGGGTTAGATTTAAATCCTAGGAAAGGTGACCTCCCTCTCTGGAGGGGTTCAGGGTGTTTGTGGACAAAAACAGATCTAGAGAACTCCTTTAGGTAAGAGATAAGGAGAAGCCAGATTCTTCTCTGATCTCTATTAAAGTCCAAAGACATTCTTGCTTTTTACTTTTTCAGTGGCTCAGTTACCCTAACTGCCTAGCAAAGCTACCTGACTCACTCTCAGAATTAATGTGGTTCTTGTCCCCCACCCCCAAATTAAAGGTTTAGACAAAGGCACCCAAACAGATAGTATGTGTGCACTCAATTCGAGAGGCAGTCCTGCCATTCCTTTGGAATTCAGAGCTCTTTCAGTAGAATCAGGTAGCAGAGGATAGTCCCCTAGAAGCACATGGTGATGGCTTGAATGACTGCTTCCTTAGTCACCAGACTACTTATTTAGCACTGCTTTCGTGGTTGTAAAAGAGCTTTGCGTTAATATGAATTTACTGGAGAGTTTCTTTGGGCCGAGTTATATTCTTCTTTGTATCTGTAATAGAAACATAGATTGGGTTTTGGTGTTTGTGTAGGCTAAGAGATGAGATTTTAGCTCTACTTTTCCCCTTTGGCTCTCAGTATTTTTTTTTTTTTTGGTTTTTCAAGGAAGGGTCTCACTATTGCTCAGGCTGATCTGGAATTCACCAAGTAGTCTCAGGGTGGCCTCGAACTTAGGGTGATCTTCCTACCTATGCTTTTCCAGTACTGGGATTAAAGATGTATGCCACCGCACCTGTCTATATAACTTTAAAAAATATTTTTATTTATTTATTTATTTACTTATTTGACAGAAAGAGGGAGGGGGGAAGGAGAGAGAGAGAAATTGGTGCACCAGGGCCTCTAGCCACTGCAGATGAACTCCAGATGCATGTGCCACCTTGTGTATCTAGCTAACATGGGTCCTTTGGCTTTGCAGGCAAATGCCTTAAACAGTAAGCCATGTCTCCGGCCCCTAAATAATTTTTTTTAATTCTTTTTTTTTTTGGTTTATTTGAGGGAGGGTCTCACTCTAGCCCAGGCTGATCTGGAATTCACTATGGAACCTCAGGGTGGCCTCGAACTCACGGTGATCCTCCTACCTCTGCCTCCCAAGTGCTGGGATTAAAGTTGTGCGCCACCACGCCTGGCTCCCTAAGTAATTTTTTTTTAAATAATTTTGTTCATTTTTTATTTATTTATTTGAGAGCAACAGACACAGAGAGAAAGACAGATAGAGGGAGAGAGAGAGAATGGGCACGCCAGGGCTTCCAGCCACTGCAAACGAACTCCAGATGCGTGTGCCCCCTTGTCCATCTGGCTAACATGGGACCTGGGGAACTGAGCCTCGAACCGGGGTCCATAGGCTTCACAGGCGAGCGCTTAACCGCTAAGCCATCTCTCCAGCCCCTAAGTAATTTTTTTAAAAATTTATTTATTTATTTATTTATTTATTTGAGAGCGACAGACACAGAGAGAAAGACAGATAGAGGGAGAGAGAGAGAATGGGTGCGCCAGGGCTTCCAGCCTCTGCAAACGAACTCCAGACGTGTACGCCCCCTTGTGCATCTGGCTAACATGGGACCTGGGGAACCGAGCCTCGAACCGGGGTCCTTAGGCTTCATAGGCAAGCGTCTAACCGCTAAGCCATCTCTCCAGCCCGCCCTAAGTAATTTTTTATATGTAGCTAAAGGGTTTAAAAAGTATGATGGCTATTTTGAACAAGTTTGAATTTTATTCCTTTTCTTTTTAATAGGCTCTCTTGTGGAAATGGCTGTGTGAGGACAAGTTATCCACTACATTAGAAGATGGGATCGAATAGCAGTAGGATCAGTGATCTTCTTGAAAATGAGTACTTAAAGAAGTTGTCAGGCACAGAGTCCATCTCTGAGAATGACCCATTCTGGAATCAGCTCTTTTCATTTTCTTTCACCGCACCAACTAGCAGGTAAGAGATTGTCTGGAGACCGACAATTCTGGTAGAAGGCCACACGAACCTGAGTGATTGGCAGCTTTGTAAAGAGTGCTTTTTTTTTTTTTTTGATTAATCACATGCTTTTTAAAATTTTGTTGTTGTTTTTTTCAATTTTATTTTATTTCATTTTTTATCTTTTCACAATTTTTATTAACATTTCCCATGATTATAAAAAATATCCCATGGTAATGCCCTCCCCCCCGCACTTTCCCCTTTGGTTGTGTAAGTAGAATGATTGAGATGGGGAGGTAATATGATGGAGAATGGAATTTCAAAGAGTGCTTTTTAGTGTTCATTCACCCTACTTGTCCTGTGGGTGCTGGTAGAAAATCCTAAGGCTAGGAAATACAGGAAACTAGTTACCTGCTTTTTCCAACTATGATAGTTGTTAAGGCTGTATCCCATGTACTCTTACAAAATTGTTTACAAGTGGTATCATACTATATGTATTGTTCTCTCTCCCTTTCTCCCACATTAGGTAAAATGTGTTTTGGCTATATAAGTATATAGATAACAGACTTATTCAGTTCAGTGGCTGCAGTAGCCTTGGAATATATTTTAATTGATTTTAGTTTTTTATTTTTTATTTTGAGGTAGGGTCTTGCTTTAGCCCATACTGACCTGGAATTCACTATGGAGTCTCAGGGTAGCCTTGAACTCATGGCAGTCCTCCTACCTCTACCTCCTGAGTGCTGGGATTAAAGTTGTGCACCAACCACCATGCCTGGCTTTTTAAAATTATTTTTTTATGAGAGAGAGAGAATGAATTGGGGGGAGGGTGGAGAATTGGTGCACTAGGGCCTCCAGCCACTGTGCCTGGGCTCCAGATGTGTGCGCCATCTTGTGTACATGTGCAGTCTTGTGTGTTTGTGTCACATTGTGCATCTGGCTTATGTGGGCTCTAAAGAGTCGAACATGAGTTCTTAGGCTTCACAGGCAAGCTCCTTAACTGCTAAGTCATCTCCCTGGCCCTTTAATCAGTTTTTTTTTTTTTTTTTACTTGTAGACATGTAGACTATTTCCAATTTTTTTTTCCCCCAAGGTAGGGTCTTGCTTTAACCTAGAGTGACCTGAACTTCACTATGTGGTCTCAGGTTAGCCTCAAACTCACAGCAATCCTCCTACATCAGCCAAGTGCTGGGATTCAAGGCATGTGCCACCATGCCCAGCATTGTTTATTCTATATCTTCTATACATGTCTACCACAATTTATTTGATGTAGAATTCTTGGGTCAAAACATGTGTATGTATGTCTTCATATTTTTAATAGATAGTCCAGATTGTTCCAAGAAAATTTTGCCATTTATGTTCCAAGCAGCATTGTCTCCAAGGGCCTGTTTTCTCTTATTATTGTGAATTTTGATGTCTTTTAAGAAATTTATTTATGGGCGGGGGAGAGAATATTGGGATGCCAGAACCTCCAGCCACTGCAGTCAAACTCCGTATGTGTGCACCACTTTGTGTGCATGTACAACCTTGTGCACACATGTCACCTTGTGCATCTGGCTTCTGTGGCTTTGGGGAGTTGAGCCTGGGTCCATAGGCTTCACAGGCGAGCGCCCTGCCTCCTACTACAGCTCTCTAACCCCATGTTGTCTTTTTTGACCTCTGATCTCTGTTGGTTTGACAGGTAAACAGTAGTATCTTATGAAAACTATTAAAAATTGATAGATATATGATGATGTGGAGTAACTAGAATATTGAATTCCAACAGACTGCAAAACTAGATTTTTTTTTTGAAAACATTTTTATTTATTTGCAAGGGGTGTGGAGAAGAGAGGGAGAGAGAGCGAGCGAGTGAGCGAGAGAGTACATGCAAAAGAGAAGAATGTGAACATCAGCATCTCATGCTACTGCAAATGAACTCCAGACACATGTGCCAGTTTGTACATCTGGCTTTATGTAGGTACTGTGGAATTGAACCCAGGCTGTCAGGCTTTGCAAGCAAGTGCCTGTAACCGCTGAGCTATCTCTTCAGCCCAACATCTGGATTTTATGTGTTCAATTATTATTTGAGAGAGAGAGAGAGAGAAAAAAAGAGCACATCAGGTCCTCCAGCCACTGCAAACAGAGCTCCTGATGCGTGCGCCACCTTGTACATCTGGCTTTATATGGGCACTGAGAAATGGAGCCTGGATCCTTAGGCTTTGCAGGGAAGTGCTTGTATCCACTGAGCAATCTCTCCAGCTCGAGAACTAGATACTTCAAGACTTTATTTGTCCAGCGATCTTACATGACAGTTGTTGCTCCCCAAACCCCTAGGATGTCCATGTCCTGGTTTCCACTCTGTGAATGTACTATGTTACAAGGAGAGAAGAATGAGAATGGCAAATGGAATTAAGTTTGCTAATCAACTGACAGTAAAGTGGGGAGATTAATGTGGATTGTTTTGGTGGGCTCAGTGTGAAGATAAGGTTTCTTGAAAAGTGACATAGGAATAGAGGGAAGAAAAGTCAGTGTCATGTGATAGAGCGAGACATGATGTGAAGAGGACTGAGCATGGCTATGCTGTCAATGAAGGAAGAAGAAGGGTTGATGAGCCAAGATGCATGAGCAGCCTCTAGGAGCAGAAAAGAAGGAGCAGACTTCTTCTCCCATGAATCTGATAGTTGATTTTAACTCAGTAAAATTGGTGTCAGACTTCTGGCCTATAGAACTGTAAGATGATTAAAAACACCACTGTATTTGTGGTAGCTCTTATAGCAGCAGTAGAAAAATAATCCTTCTTTTGAGATATCATATATCATTTCAAGTTGTAGTTCAATCCTAGAGTTCTCAGCCATTCGCACAGTCCATTTGAGAGCGTTATCACTCTGTAAATGAACCTCATCTCATACTTACTATAGTCACTTCCCACTTGGGTTCATGTACTTTCTGCCCCTCTCCTTGCCAGTACTAGGAGCCACTAATTAACTTTTTATAAGGTTGCCTATTCTAAGACATGATTTAAAAAAATTTTTTTTTAAAATTTATTTATTTGAGAGTGACAGACACAGAGAGAAAGACAGATAGAGGGAGAGAGAGAGAATGGGCGCGCCAGGGCTTCCAGCCTCTGCAAACGAACTCCAGACGCGTGCGCCCCCTTGTGCATCTGGCTAACGTGGGACCTGGGGAAGCGAGCCTCGAACCGGGGTCCTTAGGCTTCACAGGCAAGCACTTAACCGCTAAGCCATCTCTCCAGCCCAGGTTGCCTATTCTAGGTAGTTAATTTAAATGGAATCATATAAAATGTTGTCTTTTGGGACTGGCTTCTTTGACTCAGCTTAATTATGTTCAAATGTAAGTCCTAGGACTTCCATTTCTTGTTACTCAGTGATATTCCATTGTATGATTAGACATTTTGTTCATGGATCAGCTAATAGACATTTACATTATTTCTGTATTTGTTTCCTCTATTCTATATTTTGGAGTGTGTGTATATGTATATTCATGTGTATGTGTACAGTGTATGTATTCCATGGGCATGTGAACAGAAGCCATAGAAGGTCATTGTTGCTTTCAGAAAACTTGTGGGAGGAAAGGATTTATTTTGGCTTATAGACTTGAAGGGAAGCTCCATGATGTCAGGGGAAAATGATGGTATGAGTAGAGGGTAGACATCACCTCTTAGTCAACATCAGGTAGACAGCAGCAGCAGGAGAGTGTGTCAAATACTGACAAGAGGAAGCTGGCTATATTACCCATAAGCCTGCCCCTAACAATGTATTCCCTCCAAGAGGCTGCAGTTCCCAAACTGCCACAAGCTGGGGGCAAAGCATTTAGAACATATAAGGTTATGGGGACACTTGAATCAAACCACCACAGTCGTGTTCTCCTCGGTTACTCTTCTGCCTATTTCACATAGGAAGAGTCTGGAATTCTGAACCTGGAGATGAAATGTACCTGGAGCTTCGCATTTTTTGGTTTAGAAGAGACCCAGTGGTCCTTCTGCCTCTGTACCCTCCTTTTCTCACTTTCTCTTTCAAAATGGATAAATAAAAAAAATATTTATTAGAGAGAGAATAAGAATATGGACATGGTAGGTCCTCTAGCCACTACAAACTAACTCCAGACACATGTGCTATCCTGTGCATCTGGCTTTACATGGTGCTGCAGTCAGGTTCACATTGCTGGGAGAAAACACTCAACCAAAAGCAGTTTGTGGGAAAATGAGGAAAAAGGGTTTATTTTGGCTTACAGACATGAGGGGAAGCTCCATGATGGCAGGGAAAAACGATGGCCTGAGCAGAGGGTGGACATTACCTCCTAGCCAAAATAAGATGGACAGTAGCAATAGGAGAATTTGCCAGATAATGGCAAGAAGAAGCTGGCTATAATACCCACAAGCCCATCCCCAAGAATACACTGTCTCTAGGAGGCTTCAATTCCCAAATTGCCATCAGCTGGGGACCTAAGCATTCAGAACACATAAGTTTATGGGGGTCATCTGAATCAAGCCACCACAGATAGGTACTGAGGAATAGAATATGAGTCCTTTGGCTTTGCTGACAAGTACCTTAACTGCTAAGCCGTTTCTGCAGCTCAAATTAGGTTTTTTGTTTTGATTTTTTTTTTTTTTGGTTTATTTATTTATTATTTTTTTTTTTTTTGAGGTAGGGTCTCACTATAGCCCAGGCTGACCTGGAATTACTACATACCCTCAGGGTGGCCTTGAACTCATGGCAATTTTCCTACCACTGCCTCCTGAGTGCTGGGACTAAAGGCATGCACCACCAAATCCAGCTTGGTATTTTTTTAACATTTAATTTTTTTTTGATGTTTTTACTTTTTTAATCATTGAGAGTGTTTAATAAGCATACTATAATTTGATCCTAATTTCCTCCATTAGATTTATATATACTTTCCATAGTGCCTAACAAGATTTAATGTACAATTATTCTTTTTTTTTGAGGTAGGGTCTCTCTCTGGTCCAGGCTGACCTGGAATTAACTAATTAACATTTAATATTTTTTTTTAATTATTTGAGGAGGGGCGGAATTGGTGCTCCTGGGCCTCAGCTGCTGAAGTTGAACTCCAGGTGCTTGCACTACTTGGTGGGCATATGTGACCTTGTGCTTGTCTCACCTTTGTGCTTCTGGCTTACATGGGATCTGGAGAGTTGAATATGGGTCCTTAGGCTTCACAGGCAAGCACCTTAATCAGTAAGCCATCTCTCCAGCCTGCAAATTGGGTATTTTTTTTTATGTGAATGAGTTAGGCAAGAGGATTGCAAGTTCTGGGCCAGCCTGGGCTACATAAAACAAAACCTAATAGCATAAACTATTGTGGACATTTTAAAATATTTTATCTACTCATGGGAAAAAGAGGCCAAAGAGAGAATAGGTACATCAAGGCCTCTAGCCATTGTAAACAAACTTTAGATGCATGAGTCACTTTGTGCATCTGGCTTTATATGGGTACTAGGGGATTAAATTTAGATCAATAGGCTTTGCAGGTAAGCGCCTTAAAAATCTCTTTAGATCACAGATGAGCCTAAATAATGGTACCAAACTGCCTGTATTTACTGAAAAGAAAACTAATAAATTAAATTAAAAAAAAAAATCAAAAAAAAAAAATCTCTTTAGCCCGAGCATGGACATGTTAAAATAAACATAAAACCATTGTTATATCTACAAAAATTCCTGATATCCAGTCCATATTTAAATTTTTCTAGTTCTATAGTTAATTTATTACAGTTAGGGATCATATAAGGTACATGTTGCATTTGGTTGTTAGATTTCTTAGATTTTTTTTTTGTTGTTGTTTTTGTTTTTCAAGGTAGGGTCCCACTCTAGTCCAGGCTGACCTGGAACTCACTGTGGAGTCTCAGGGTGGCCTCAGCCTCACAGTGATCCTCCTACCTCTGCCTCCCAAGTGCTGGGATTAAAGGCTTGCACCACCATGCCCATCTTAGATGTTTTTATTTTATTTTTATTTATTTACTTGACAAAGAGAGAGGGAGATGGAGAATGGGTGCCTGTATTAGTCAGGGTTCTCTAGAGGAACAGAATTACTAGAATGAATTATTTTATAAAGGGAATTTATTGGATTAGCTTACAGTAGTCCAATAGCAGTTGCAGGCCTGAGAATCACCGAACCTGGTAGCTGCTCAGTCCACGTGGCCAGATGCCTCAGCAGTCCTGACTGGCACTGCAGATGGTGCCGGAAAACCTGGAGGCCTCCTGAGGAGCCGGAAGGCCTGGAGGCTTCCTGAGGAGCCGCTGGGTTTCGATCCACGTGGGTCTTCAGTTGATGTTGGTCTTTAGTCCGCACTGGTCTTCAATCCACGCTAGAAGGTAGGGAGCAGCTCCGGCAGCCAAGTGGAAGGAAGGAAGGAAAAAAAAAAAAAGGGAACTCTTCTACCCAGAGCTTCCTTATATCAAGACCCTCTCTGAGCGGGACCGCCCACTCTGGGGGAAGGGCTCACCCTGGGAGAAAGACCTCCTCCTTTAGTTGATCCTTCCTAGAAGCAGCCTGTGGATTACTAAACAGATCAAGTTGACAACACCTTAACTATCACAGTGCCCCAGGGCCTCCAGCCACTGCAGACAAACTGCAGACACATGTGCATCTGGCTTATGTGGTTCCTGGGGAGTTGAACCTGGGTCTTTTTGCTTTGGAGGCAAGCAAAACCACTAAGCAATCTCTCCAGCCCTCTTAAATGTTTTTACAATCTAGGCTAGAGGTATCTGTTAGGGACCATATAAGGTTCATGTTGCATTTAGTGGTTAGATTTCTTAAATGTTTTTAAAATCTAGGCTAGAGCTACCTGTTCTGTACCCCTGACACTATTTTTCCTATGCCATTGTTGTAGTTACTTCTGCATTACTGGAAAAACATCCAACTAGAAGCAGCTCATGGGAGGGAAGGATTTATTTCAGGCTTACAGGGTCAGGAAAGCACACCATCTGTGGTGGAGGAAGCTGGCTTATGTCCATAGTTGTATAGCAGAGAGACACCACCACACAGCCAATAAGCCTGAACAGCCAGAGCTCAAACTGGCTCTGAACATTTCTTAGGGCTGGGCTACAAGATCCACCTCCAGTGACACCTCCTCCAGCAGGATGCTGGAGACTTAAGTAGGAAGCTTAACTTTAGTCAAAAATCCCTGATGTAGCTGGGCGTGGTGGTGCATGCCTTTAATCCTAGCACTCGGGAGGCAGAGGTAGGAGGATCACCATGAGTTCGAGGCCACCCTGAGACTCCATAGTGAATTCCAGGTCAGCCTGGCCTGGAGGGAGACCCTACCTTGGAAAAAAAAAAAGTGTTAGTTTTTCTATAAAATATTCTACCTTCTGGATTTATCAGATTGCTTCTGACATCTTGTAACTTGTTCTTTTTTGTGTGTGTAGTGCTGGGGACCAAATTCAGGCCCTCATGGATGCTAGGTCAGTGCTTTACCACTGAGTTACAGCCCTAATCCTAACTTTTTTTTTTATTTGCATGTATGTTTACACATGTGCATGCATGTGTGTGATACAGAGCATGTATGGAAGTCAGTCCTCACCTTCCACCTTGTTTGAGACATGGCCTCTCTTGTTGCTGTTTGCTGTTAGAAAAGCCAGACCAGCTTCCCTTGAGTTTTTCCTAACTGCCTTCAGTTATGTGAGGTATGTTGAGATCATAGATGTATACACCACTGTGCATCTGCTTCCAAAATGGGTACCCAAACTCAACGGGCTTGTGAAACGAGTGCCTTTAACCAGTGAACAGCCTCTCCAGGCTCCATTGTTCTGTCTCTCTCTGTCACACATACTGTGTGTGTGATTGTGTGTCTGAGAATACAACTGCATTTGTGTAGAGGTTAGAAGTCAACTTTAGGGGTTGGTCCTTGCCTTCCATCTCATTTAAAAAATGTATGTATGTATGTATGTATGTATGTATGTATGTATATATTGTAATTAGCTTCACATTGCCGAGATGAACCTCTAAACCAGATCAGAGGAACAGGATTTATTGACACTTATAGATCCAGGAGAAGTTGCATAATGGTGAAATAGAAAAAAGCCCACCACCAAAAGCAAGAGCAAAAAACCTGTAGTCAGCTGGGTGTGGTGGTGCACGCCTTTAATCCCAGCACCTGGGAGGCAGAGGTAGGAAGATTACTGTGAGTTCAGGGCATCTTGAGACTACATAGTTCCAATCAGCCTGGGCTAGTGTAAAACCCTACCTCAAAAACAAAACAAAACAAAAAACAAAAACAAAAACAAAACCCTGTAGTTAAACATCAGGGAACCCAGGCAGAACTTTGACTGCTCTCTGCATATCTTAGGCTGGAATTCCAGATTCATTCCCAGTAACACCTTAGGGCTGGACCCTAGGGTCCACCTCTTCTAGCCAAGCAGCTGAAAAATCCAAGAAGCTTATTTTTTTTTTTCAATTTTCAATTTTTTTAAATTGACAACCTCAATAATTATAAACAATAACCCATGGTAATTCCCTTCCTCCTCCACTTTCCCCTTTATAATTCCACTCTCCATCATATACTTTCTGCTCTCAATCAGTCTCTCTCTTATTTTGATGTCATCATCTTTTCCTGCTATTATAATGGTCTTGTGTAGGTAGTTTCAGTCACTGTGAGGTCATGGATATCCAGGCCATTTGGTGTCTGGAGGAGCACGTTGTAAGGAGTTCTGCTCTTCCTTTGGCTCTTACATTCTTTCTGCCACCTCTTCTGCAATGGACCTTGAGCCTTGGAAGGTGTGATAGAGATGTTTCAGTGCTGAGCACCTCTGTCACTTCTCAGCACCAAGTTACCTTCAGAGTCATTCCAAGGTCACCTGCATCTGAAAAGAGAAGCTTCTCTAACCAAAAGTGAGAGTAACATTAATATATGGGTATGACCATTAAGAGAAGTGCTTACTGGGCAGTTAGGTGAGCAGGGTATATACATTTAGCCAGACACCAGCAGATGTTACACCCTGGGGGCTCGTGACTACTTCTGTCATAGGGTTTCACTGTCAGGCATGCATTCCTTCCCATGGAGTGGGCCTTCATTCCAATTAGAGAGCAGTTAGTTTCCCCCATAATAGACATGCCACTATTGTACCCACTGGTTCATTTGGCCTTGCTAGTCAAATACAAGGCTTGCAGTTTCTACTGTTGAATATCTTCACTGGTGATTTCTCTCTTTCCCATTGAACTGGATGCAGCATAGCTTTTTCCAGTTTTCTGTTAACTGGTCTACAGGAAGGAGGTTTTCAGTTCACCTTTGATAGTATTTCTCAGTGACCTTGCAGCTCAGGTGGAATCTTCAGCAATAGGGTCTTATCGTCTTCCTGTTGGGAAACTTAAGGGCCTCTGCAATGGCCTGTAATATTTTAGGGGCATCAGGGACCTCCCTGTCCAACAGCTCACTGGAAGGAATCCCATCGCTGGCACTGAAGATTTTCTAATAACAATATATGGTTTCCGGGTGTTCCATTGTCCTAAAAGGTAGGTTTCCATATGATTTATTTATAGCCTTTTAGATTTTGTTTAGCCCTCCCTCCACCTTTCCTTTACTCAGTGTCTTCCCCTGACCTCACTTAGGCCTTTTCAACCCCATCAATCTGTTCTTCTACTTACATATCTACAATACCATCCTATTAAGCCCCCCATTTCCTTTCTGTTACGTCATATTCCCTTCTTAGCTTACTGGCCTCTGCTAGTGAGTTTTATTCCAACTCACATAGAAGTCCAATCATTTGTAGCTAGGATCCACATATGAGAGAGAACATGTGACGTTTGGCTTTCTGGGCCTAAGTTACCTCACTAACCAGATCTATCTATTTCCCTGCAAATTTCAAAATTTTATTTTTCTTTATTGCTGAGTAGACTCCATTGTATAAATGTACCACATCTTCATTATCCCCTTGACACCTAGGCTGGTTCCATTTCCTAGCTATTGTGAATACAGTGGCAATAAACATGGTTGGGCAAGTATTTCTAAGGTAGTGAGATGAGCCCTTAGGATATATGCCTAGGAGTGGTATAGCTGGGTCATATGGTAGATCTATTTTTAGCTGTCTCAGGAACCTTCACACTGATTTCTACAATGGCTGGATCAGATTGCATTCCCACCAGCAGTGTAGAAGGGTTCCTCTTTTTCCACATCCCCACCAACATTTATGATCATTTGTTTTCATGATGGTAGCCATTTTGACAGGAGTGAGATGGAATTTCACAGTAGTTATAATTTCCATTTCCCTGATGGCTAGGGATGTAGAACTTTTTTTAGATGTTTATATGCCATCTGTATTTCTTCTTTTGAGAATTTAGTTCCATAGCTCATTTTTCAAAAACGTATTTATTTATTTTTTAATGTATAATTTTCTCATTGACAACTTCTATACTTAAACCATGATAATTCCATCCCCTCCCCCACTTTTCCCTTCATAACTCCACTTTCCATCATAATCCCCTCTCTTCATTAGCCTCTCTTTTATTTTGATGTAATCGTCTTGTTCTATTATGAAGGTCTTGTGAAGGAATTGCTAGGCACTGCAAGGTCATGGATATTGAATCCAATTCCTGTCTGGACAGGTGCATTATAAGGAGTTTTACCCTTCCTTTGTCTCTTACATTCTTTCCGCCACCTCTTCCATAATGGACCCTGAGCCAACGGACCCTGACCCTGAGGGTGTGAATAGAGATGTTTCAGTGCATAGCTCATTTTTTAAAAAATTGGGTTGCTTGATTTCTTATTATTTAATTTTTTGAGTTCTGTGTATCCTGGATATTAATCTTCTGTCAGATGTACAGCTGGCAAAGATTTTCTCCCATTCTGTAGGTTGCCTCTTGCTCTACTCACAGTGTCCTTTGCAGTACAAAAACTTTGTCACTTCATGAGGTCCTAACAGTTGATCAATGGTTTTATTTCCTGAGCAACTGGGGTTTTATTCTGAAAATCTTTGCCGATACCAGTGATGAAGGGTTTCCTCTACTTTTTCCTCTAGCAGTTTCAGAGTTTTGGGTCTGATATTAAGGTCATTGATCCATTTGGACTTAATTCTTTTGCATGGAGAGAGATAAGTATCTATTTTCATCCTTCTACAGATACATAACCAGTTTTCCCAGCACCATTTGCTGAAGAGGCTCTTTTCTCCAGTGAGTGTTTTTGTTTGGCATTTTTGTCAAAGATCGGGTGGCTATAGCTACCTGGACTTACATCTGGATCCTTTATTCTGTTCTGTTGATCTTCATGTCTGTTTTTGTGCCAGTACCATGCTATTTTTGCTCAGTAATATAGGTTAAAGTTGTTTGTTATTCACATATAGGAAGGCTGCTGGTTTCTGTGTGTTTATTTTATATCCTGCTACATTGGTATAAGTGTTTATTAGCTCTGACAGTTTGCTGGTAGAATCTTCAGGGTCCTTTATGTATAGAATCATATCATTTGCAAATAATAATAATTTGATCTCTTGCTTCCCAATTTGCATCCCTTTTATGTGTGTCTCTTGCCTCATTGCTATGGCTAAGACTTCTAATACTATGTTAAATAAAAGTGATGACATTGTACACCCTTGTCTTGTTCCTGATTTTAGTGGTAAAGCTTCAAATTTTTCTCCATTTTGTATTATTGGCTGTAGGTTTATCATAAATAGCCTTTATTATGTTGTGATATGTTCCTTATAGTCCTTGTTTCTATAGGACTTTTATCATGAGGGGATGTTGGATTTTGTCAGATACTTTTTCTGTACTAATGAGATGATCACGTGATTTTTCCTCCCCTATAGTCCATTATGTAATATATTTATCAGTTTGCGTATGTTGAACCATCCCTGCATCTCTGGGATAAAGCCTACTTGGTCAAGGTGAATGATCTTCCTGATATATTCTTGTGTTCTGTTTGCCAATATTTTGTTGAGAATTTTTAGACCTATGCTTATGAGGGAGATCGGCCTGTAATTTTCTTTTTTTGTTCAATCTTTGTCTGGTTTTGGTATCAGGGCGATGCTGACTTTGTAGAAGTATTCTTTCCTTTTATAGTTTATGGGATGTTTGAGAAGCATTGATGTTAATTCTTCCGTGAAGGTCTGGTTAAATTCACCAATGAATCCATTTGGGCCTGGCCTCAATTTCCTGGTGATATGCTACCTCTTAGTGCTGGGATTAAAGACATGTGCTACACACTCAGCTGAATTATTTTTTTTTAAGATATATTTATTTGTGAGATATAGAAAAAGTGAGTGAGCATAGCAGGCCAAGGCACACATTCTTTCTGCCACATCTCCCACAATGGTTCCTAAGCTGTGGAGGGTGTGGTAAAGTTGTCTCACTCAGTGCTAAACACTGCACTCTCATTTCTTTTCTTTATTTGAGAGGGGAAGAGGAGGAGGGGAAGAGGCAGATAGAGAATGGGCATGCCGGGCTGAAGAGATGGCTTAGTGGTGCTTGCCTGCGAAGCATAAGGACCCAGGTTCAACTCCCCAGAACCCACATAAGCCAGACACACAAGGTAATGCATGTGCAAGGTTGCACATGTGCACAAGGTGTTGCACGTATCTGGAGTTCAGTTGCAGTGGGTGGTGGCCCTAGTGTACCAATTCTTTCTCTTTCTCTCTAGCCTGGCTTTGTGTGTTGTTGCAGTTAACTTAGTGTTGCTGGCAGAAAACACTCAACCAAGAGCAGCTTGTGGGGAGAAAGGGTTTATTTTGCCTTACAAACTTGAGGACATGCTCCATGATAGCAGGGAAAACGATGGTTTGAGCATAGGGTGGACATCACCTCCTGGCTAACATCAGATGGACAACAGCACCAGGAGAATGTGCCAAACATTGTCAAGGGAAAGCTGGCTATAATACCCATAAGCCCATTCCTAACAATATACTTCCTCCAGGATGCTCCAGTTCCCACATTTCCACCAGCTTGGGTGTCTGGCATTCAGAACATCTAAGTTTATGGGGGAAATCTAAATTAAACCACCACATGTGGGTACTGGGTAATTGAACTCAGGCTGTCAGGCTTTGCACACTAGTGCCTTTAACTATTAAGCCATCTCTCCAGTCCCTGAAAATATTGGGCCCCCAGGGGTCAGTGGAGGGGCTGAGGTGGGGGTGGGGGCAGGGCTTTTACTTGAGACCCACAGACCCAATAAAAGAAAAATAAAAGAAAGAAGGAAGGAAAGAAAGAAAAGAAAAGAAAAGAAAAAAGAAAAAGAAAAACAAAAACAAAAATCTGCGGTTGCCTCCAGCACTGGGCATGCTCAGTGTGGCCTGCAGCCTAGCAGTGTTTTGTGAGTGGCCGCAGGACTGTCCAGGTGTGGGCTGGGAGGGTGAGCGTGGGTGTTGTCCTTCTGTGGGGGTCACTTTGGGAAGATGCACACCTGGAAACTGAAGGGACAGGTGGTACAAAGAGCAGCAGGAGGGAGGACCTGAGATGGCCTTCTATGAAGCCTGAGTGTGTGACGTTACAGCTTGGCCTGTCCCTGAAAATATATATTTTAAAATATTTTATATTATTTATTTGAGAAAGAGAGAGAGAGAATGAATGGATGTGCCAGAGCCTTCAGCCACTGTAAATGAACTCCAGATGCATGTGCCGCCTTGTGCAGCTGGCTTATGTAGGTCCTGGGGAGTCGAACCTGGGTTTTTGGCTTCACAGGCAAGCATATTAACTGCTAAGCCATCTCTCTAGCCCCTTGAAAATATTTTTAAAAATTAAAAAGAAAAATGTTCAGTACCCATGTAAATAAAGCCACTTCCACAAAGTGGTGCATGTATCTGGAGTTTGTTTGCAGTGGCTGGAGGGCCTGGTATGCCCATACTCGCAAATAAAATATTAGAAATAGAAAAATGTTGGGCTGGAGAGATGGCTTAGTGGTTAGGCGCTTGCCTGTGAAGCCTAAGGACCCCGGTTCGAGGCTCGGTTCCCCAGGTCCCACGTTAGCCAGATGCACAAGGGGGCGCACGCGTCTGGAATTTGTTTGCAGAGGCTGGAAGCCCTGGCGTGCCCATTCTCTCTCTCTCTCCTTCTATCTGTCTTTCTCTCTGTGTCTGTCGCTCTCAAATAAATAAATAAATAATTAAAAAAAAAAAGAAATAGAAAAATGTTAAAGAAGACTTGGGTGTAAATAGAGCTGCCTACCATAATTAAAGATAGAAGACTAGCACAATAATCTCAGTTCTTCCCAATTTGATGTATAGATTGAAGGCACTTCAAATTAAGATAATAGTTTTCTTTTAGATTACTAGAGGATTGTGATAAGCTGATTATTAAATTTGTATGGAATGAGAAAAAACTATAACTAAAGTCCTTAAGAGGACTAAGGTGTGTTCGTGTGTGTGTTTGTGTGTGCACATACAATAGCCTCCTCTCCTTTATCCAAGGAGAATGTGTTTCAAGGCTTCTAGTAGACACCCCAAACTGTAGGTAATATTGAACCATGCATTCAGCACTGAACTATGACCATCATTCTGATAGCCAAGATCCCTACTAAATGACTAAGGAGAGGATAGCATATGTGTTGGACAAATGCATGCTTCTTATTTTAGGAAGGTAGAGTGGGACTACATAGGAAAGCATAGGATTTCATGCTACTCAGGCCATGCAGCTGAATACTTAGGAGTTACTATTGGAAATTTTCATTTAATGTTCTTAAATTGTGAATAACAGAAACTGGAAAGTGAATCACAGATAATTAAAGACTAATGTATTTATGTAGAGTTGGCACTGAAAAGCATTGGGGAAAAGGTGAACTAGTTTTTTGGAGGGTGGTTCACAGTAGGGTCCCACTGTAACCCAGGCTGACCTGGAATTTACTGTGTAGTCTCCAGGTGTCCTCAAACTCAGTGATTCCCCTACCTCTGCCTCCCCCATGCTGGGATTAAAGGCATATGCCACCATGCCTGGCAAGATGAATTTATTACTAGGAAAGTACTAGGTACTAGGACCCTACCTTGGAAAACAAAAATAAAACAACAACAAAAAAAGTGAAGTGCTGAGCATAATATACTAGCAACTTTTGTCTTTATTTCTTTTGTTTTTCAAGGTAGGGTTTCACTCTAACACAGGTTGACCTGGAACTCACTCTGTAGTCCCAGTCTGGTCTCAAATCTCACTGTGATCCTCCTACTTCTGCTTCCCAAATACCTAGATTACAGGTGTGTGCCACCACTCCCTGTAGCATTTTTTTCTCTTTCTTTTAGAAATATTTTTTTTAAATTTTATTTATTTATTTGAGAGCAACAGACACAGAGAGAAAGACAGAGAGAGGGAGAGAGAGAATGGGTGCGCCAGGGCTTCCAGCCTCTGCAAACGAACTCCAGGCGTGTGCGCCCCCTTGTGCATCTGGCTAACGTGGGACCTGGGGAACCGAGCCTCGAACCGGGGTCCTTAGGCTTCACAGGCAAGCGCTTAACTGCTAAGCCATCTCTCCAGCCCAGAAATATTTTTTAATTTAATTATTTGAGAGAGAGAAAGAGGGAGGGAGGCGGAGGGGAGAGAGAGAGAGAGAGAGAGAGAGAGAGAGAGAGAGAGGGGGAGGGAGGGAGGGAGGGAGGGAGGGAGGGAGAGAGGGAGAAATATGGGCGTTCCAGGGCTTCCAGCCATTGCAAATGAACTCCAGACACATGTACTACCTTGTGCATCAGGTTTACGAGGGTACTGGGTCTTTAGGCCTTGTAGGCAAGTGCCTTAACTGCTAAGCCGTCTCTCCAGCCTTTTTTTTTTTTTTTGAGGTAGGGTCTTGCTCTAGCCTAGGCTGACCTGGAATTAGTCTAAGGCTGGCCTTGAACTCACAGTGATTCTCCCACCTCAGCCTCCCAAGTGTTGGGATTAAAGTTGTATGCCACCATGCCTGGCTCTTTCTCTCTCTCTCCCCTCCCCTCCCTCCTCTCTTCCTCCCTTCGTTTCTTCCTTCCTTCCTTCCTTCCCTTCTCTGAAGTAGGGTCTCACTCTAGCCCAGGCTGACCTGGAATTCACTCTGTAGTCCCAGGCTGGCCTCATTTTCATGGTGGTTCTCTGCCTCCTAGTGCTGGGATTAAAGACATGTGCTACACACCCAGCTGAATTATTCTTTTTATTTTTTATTTATTTTTTTATTTTATTTATTTTTTTTTTTTTGGTTTTTCAAGGTAGGGTCTCACTCTGGTCCAGGCTGACCTGGAATTAACTCTGTCATCTCAGGGTGACCTTGAACTCATGGCAATCCTCCTACCTCTGCCTCCCGAGTGCTGGGATTAAAGGTGTTCACCACCACCCCGGCTCTGAATTATTCTTTTTAAAAAATATATTTATTTGTGAGATATCGAAAAAGTGAGTGAGCATGGCAGGCCAAGGCCTCTTGCCACTATAAGTGAACTCCAGACTCATGCACCATCTACGGGTGTGACTTTAGGTGGGTACTGGAGAATTGAACCAAGGTTGTGAAGGTTTGCAAATGTTTTGAACTTTTGAGTCATCTCACCAGCCTCAGTGTGGAGTATTCTTAATTCATCCTAGTTTAAAGGAATGCAGAAAGGAATCTTATTTAAAAAAGTTACAGAATGAGTGCTTTGTGCCACTGTGGGACTAATTCTTTTGACGATTTCATTTGTGAAGTTGTTTATACTTTTGGTGGTGCATGCTTTGATACTTTCTGTGAGAAATTGTCCTGTGTTTCAGTGATAATATTTGATGTTGATCTTTCTTACCATTAACTATTTTTAGTACCAGAATAATCAGATTTTGTTGTGGTTTCCAGTTATGGTTGCAAAATTTTACTGAGATTTTTCTATCATTTTAAATTTCCACTTATTATTATTGTTTTTTTTTTTTTTTTTGAGGTCGGGTCTCACTCTAGCCCAAGATGACTTGGAACTTGCTCTGTAGACCAGGTTGGCCTCAAATTCATGGTGATCCTCCTACCTCACCCTTCCAAATTGTGGGATTAAAGGCTTGGGCCACCACCATGCCTGGCTCTACTTTCTTAATAGTATTTGTTGTGATGTTTTAATATTGCCAATTTGACGAGGTTTGGAACCGCCCAGGAGACAAATCTTTGGGGATATCTGTGAGGCCTTTTCTAGATTAGGTTAATGGAGGTGGGAGAACCCACTGTTAATGTGAGAAGAGTCATTCTTGGGCTAAGGTCATGGGTGGAATAAAAAGGAGAAGGCTAGCTAAGCAGCAGCATTCGTGACTCTTGGCTCCCTGACCGCAGTTGAATGTGAGCAGCAGCTTCATGCTCTTGCGGCCATGCCTTGCCACTATGATGGGCAGTGTCCTCTGGACCTGTAAGCTTCTTTCCTTCAGTTATTTCTTGTCAGGTCTTTTGTTGCAGCAATGGCGAATGTAACTAATACATGTATGAAGCAAAGGTCAAAATGAAATGAATAATTGAAAAATAACAGTTGAAATAAAACTCTTTGTTTTTCTTCATAAAAGTTTTTAGCTGGAAGCCAGACATGGTGGTACATGCCTTTAATCCCAGCACTCGGGAGGTAGAGGTAGGAGGATGGCCGTGAGTTTGAGGCCATCCTGAGACTCCATAGTGAATTCCAGGTCAGCCTGGGCTAGAGTGAAATCCTACCTTGAAATAAATAAATAAAAATTAAATTTTTTTTTAAAAAGCTCTTTATTGGCCAATTATATTAGTCACTTTTCCATTCCTTGACCACTCCTTCCTTGGGCTCTTACTGATTTCGTAGGTCTCTGAATTACATAACGGAGACAAAAATGCAGAGCAAAGTATAGGCTTATTTGTTTGTTTTTGTGTATCTGAATATAGCATGTGAAGAGTGTTTGTGAAGGTTGTCATAATGTCAAGCTCAGTTCCAACTTGATTTTTCAGTATACTACAACCAAAGCTCATGGTGTTTAGAAGAGTAGGAACAAATGTAGAAGGAGAGGGGATAATCTGTGGGATGGTGACACAACGCCATCTCAGGTAGGGTTTGTTACTGAGCGACCTCACAGCGTGCACTCTGACTGGAGTGGTGCATAGCCGAAAGGGGAGTGCACCTTTTTTTTTAAGGAGGGAAAGCATATCTATTTACTAACAAGGTTGCAGGTAGAAAGTTCAAGTGGTAGATAGCTGAGGAACTTAAAACACATCTGGGGACTGTTCCCAAGGGTAATCATGAAAGGAGTTTCCACTTGAAAGAGTATGCACGTATTCTCTCCAGGGAAGAGCAGAGGCGAGTCAGAGTTGCCGGCTTTGCTGTGAAGGTAGTGGAGATTGCACCTGTTGTATCCGTTTTTTTAAACAGAACATTAGAGAATACATGAAGACAGCATATATGATTAATGAAGTGCATTTAGGGCTGGGGATTAGTGTTGTGCCACCAAGGTAAGTGAAGAGTGGTTTAAAAGTTGAATTTTGAGGGCTGGAGAGATGGCTTAGTGGTTAAGGTACTTGCCTGTAAAGCCAAAGGACCTAGGTTCAATTCCTCAGGACCCATGTAAGCCAGATGCACAAGGTGGTACATGCATCTGGAGTTCGTTTGCAGTGGCTGAAGGCCCTAATGCACACATTCTCTATCTTCTTCTTTCTCTGTCTCTCTAACTCCCAAATAAATAAAATTGATTTTTTTTTTTTTTTGGTTTTTCGAGGTAGGGTCTCACTCTAGCCCAGGCTGACCTGGAATTCACTATGGAGTCTCAGGGTGGCCTTGAATTCACAGCAGTCCTCCTACCTCGGCCTTCTAAGTGCTGGGATTAAAGGCATGTGCCACCATGCCTGGCAAATTAAATAACTTTTTTTTTTTTTTTTAGAGTGCAACTTTAAACTGTGTGTGGTGGTACATGCCTTTGATCCCAGCAGTGCTCAGGAGGCCGAGGTAGGAGGGTCTCTCTGAGTTCAAGGCCACCCTGAGACTCCATAGTGAATTCCAAGTCAGCCTGGGCTAGAGTGAGACCCTATTTAAAAAAAAAAAAAGTTCAACTTTGAATCCCAGTAGTAGTGTCTTGAGCAGTGGGCCTCAGGTGCCTCCCTGACCAGTAAAGAACTGATTTCATGTAATTCAAAGAAAGTGTTACCAAATGACTTCTACTAGCTCTTCGTGTTTCACTGGCAGTACCCAGGAAACAAGTGCTTCCCTGCCTTTTCCCTGTGTTCTCATCGAGTGCTCAGGTCCAGTGGCCACAGAGTATGAAGTGGGGTTCACTTCTGACCACAGAAGACTGACTGGGGAAGTTAAAATTAGAAATAAGAGCTCTTGTGGGTGGATTTGGTGAAAGCATTACCGTAGGGGGATTACTTAAGTAAGGTGAGAGATTGATTAGAAAGAGCAGGGAAGGAAAACCAGAAGATGAACTCGGAGGTGTTTGTAGTAAATATCCTGAGGTGGTGCAGTTCTGAATTTCTGCCATTGTCTAGGAAATGGAAATTTCTGTGTATCTCTAAAATAGATATACCAAACTAACCACATTATGTTGAATTGCTTGATTATTATTTAGACATGGTCTCACTGTGTAGTCTAAGCTGTCCCAGAACTTGATAGGTAGACCAGGCCTTGAACTCTCTTTTTTAAATTTTTTTTTTTTTAGGGACAGAATAAGTTTATTTCTGTCTTACAGTTTTGAGGGGACACGTCCGTCATGGTGGGGAAGACATGCAGGGGCAGACAGCTGGGTGGGGGAGAGGGTCCCATCATCACATCTTACAGGAAGGAGGAAGGAGAGAGCAACATAGCAAGTGGGGCTAGGCAGTAACACCTAAAGGACAGTCCCAGCGACGGACTTCCTCCAGCTCCTTAAGGATAATTCGACCCTCCTGAACAGTGCCACCGAGTGAAGGTTAAGTAAGTATTGAAGCACACACGTTTACTTGGGACACTTGATACTCAAAGCGCCATTCTATCCAGTCAAAGGCAGGCATCCGCAGCAGTCGGTAAGTAGTGACGATGTGAATCACCTGGCTGAACTTGGTGCTGGCTGAGGGGCAGGTGGAAGGCGCTTGTGCTTGTGAGTGAAGTGTGTCACCTTTGCTGAGGATCCCACACAGCCTTGCAGCCAAGCCAGCTTCGTGACACTCCCCTCCCCCCCTCACATTGCCTATGAGAGACTACCATATGCCATTCTGTCCATACTGCTCTCAGTGGCAGAATCAGGTTCCCCAGTCTTTTATTTTAATTTTTTTGTCTATTTTTATTTATTTATTTGAGAGTGACAGACAGAGAGATAGAGACAGATAGAGAGACAGAATGAGTGCACCAGGGCCTCCAGCCACTGCAAACGAACTCCAGACACATGCGCCCCCTTGTGCAGGCCTTGAACTCTTAATCCTCCTGCCTAAATGTTAGAATTACAGGTGTGTACCACCATGCCTCATCTTATTTGATAAAACTTAATGGCCTTAAAGTTCTAGATTTTAGATCAGAGTAGAGTACTACAGTAACAGCTAGTGTACTCTTAAGAAGAGATGTTTTGTTAAACTATGCAGTGATTGGAAACTTTGGGGGGGGGGGTGGCAGGGAGCACCTTACCTTGTAGCTCAGCTCTGGAATGTTAATTATGCTCCCGCAGCCTGTTGCTGTTCTGTGAAACTAAATTAGGGATGAGAAAGTACTGCAATGTGGGTAAAGTACCTGACTCTCTTCTTTGAAGGAGTCAGTATTTTAAAAGAGCAAAGATTCTGTCAAAACTATTACTGTTTTGCTTGAGGAATGAGCATAAGCAGCAGAAATTTAACCTGTTTCCTGATGACCACGTTGTCCTGATGATTGAAAGTCATATGACTTTTTAAAAATTGTATACAATGTCTTGCTATATGTTCCAGGCTGGCCTGGAGCTCTTGATCCTCCTGCTTCAGCTTTCCAAGTGCCCCTACACCAGTTGGCCATGCCATGAGTCTTTCAAACTAATTGTTCAGCTGTTTCAAAAATCATACCAGAGGGCGAGAGAAATGGTTTAGCAGTTAAAGTGCTTGCCTGCAAAGCCAAAGAACCCAGGTTCAATTCCCCAGGACCCATGTAAGCCAGATGCACAAGGTGGCACATGCATCTGGAGTTCCAGTGGCTGGATGCCCTGGGCATGCCAATTCTCCCTCTCTTCCTCTTTCTCTCTTTCTCTCTCAAACAAACAAATAAATAAATTAAAAAATAAAAATATTTAAAAAAATTATACCAGACCCTGAGTAATGGTGTTTATGCTTGAGCAAAGTGCTTTTATATATAAAAACCAGTTGTAGTGCATATACTGAGCACTAGATGGTGCTCAGAGAAGGCAGAAACGCAGTTTTTGTCACAGTCATTTAGCATTCATATTTCTGAGTACCCAAATGCTACTTTTTAAAAAAAATATTTCATTTATGATAGAGAGAGGGAGAGAGAAAGAAGTATTGTGCACACCAGGGCCTCTTACTGCTACAAATGAACTCTAGCACTTTTACCACTGAGGGAGGCATTTCTCCAGCCCCCGTTTAAAGAAAAAAATTTGTTTATTTTTATTTATTTGAGAGTGAGAGAGAGAGAAAGAGGTAGGGAGACAGAGAGAATGGGGGCACCAGGGCCTCTAGCTACTACAAACGAACTCCAGATACATGCATGACCTTGTGCATCTGGCTTATGTGGGTACTGGGGAATTGAGCCTTGAACCAGGGTCCTTAGGCTTCACAAGCAAATGCTTAACTGCGAAGCCATCTCTCCAGCCCCCATTTTTTAAAATTTTGATTTTATTTACTTGACAGAGAAAGAGGGAGGAAGGGAGGGAGGGAAGGAGAGAGGGAGAGAGGGTGGGGGAAAGAAAGACAGAATGGGCATGCCAGGGCCTCCAGCCACTGTAAAGGAACTCCAGACACATGCGCCCCCTTGTGCATCTGGCTAACGTGGGTCCTGGGGAATCGAACCCGGGTCCTTTGGCTTTGCAGGCAAACGCCTTAACCGCTAAGCCATCCCTCCAGCCCAGCCCCCATTTTTTATAAGAGAGGGAGAGAGAGGGGGAATGAATTGGCACGCTAGGACCTCCAGCCACTGCAAATGAACTCCAGGTGCATATGCCACTTTGTGCACATGCATCACCTGTGTGTCTGCCTTTTGTGGGTTCTGGGGAGTTGAACCTGGGTCCTTAGGCCTCACAGGCAAGCGCCTTAACTGCTAAGCCATTTCTCCAGCCCTAGGCCCATTTTTAATATTTTAAATATAAAAAACTACCCACAAGAATGGCAAAGAAGATTAAAAGATAGCAGTTTAGTTTTATATGCTTTGAGTTCCCACTTAAAATTGCTTTCATCATTTTCTGCATGGTTTAAAAAAATATTTCTGGGAATAGAGAGATATTGTTAGCAGAGAGAGAGAGAGGATGGATATGGCAGATTCTCTTGCTACTGCAAATGAACTCCATAGATATGTGTGCCACTTTATGCATCTAGCTTTATGTGGGTACTGGGGAATTGAACCTGGACCTGTAGGCTTTGCAAGGAAGGACCTGAGATCACTGATCCATCTCCTCAGACCCCAGGATTTGTTTGTAAGGCTGAATAGTATCCATTGAATGTATTTATCTTATCATAGGATAAGATTCTGCTTTGTGCGGGTGTGGTGGCGCACACCTTTAATCCCAGCACTGGGGGGGGGCAGAGGTAGGAAGATCACAGTGAGTTCAAGGCCACCCTGAGACTACATAGTGAATTCCAGGTCAGCTTGGACTACAATGAAACCCTACCTTGAAAAACCAAAATAAATAAATAAATAAATAAAAATTATATATATATAATCAATCACTTTGTTATACACCAAGAGCCTCCAGTTCTCTTTAGCATTGTACAGGCAACAGTGGTTGCTGTGAGGTCATCAATGCAGTGGTCCCATATCCAGAAGCCAGTGTTCTAGAGCACTGCTCCTCCCTCTAGCTCTTACATTCTTTCTGCTTCACCTTTGACAATTCTGCTTGAGGCTGGAAGGGCATGTAGAGATGTCTCATTTAGCACTAAGTACTGAAAGTCACTTGTTCTCAGCACTTTGACAAATCTTTAGTCTTCCCAGTAGTCTCCACCTTCTGTAAAAAGAAATTTCTCTGACTGAGGTGAGAGCAACGCTCATCTATGGGCATAAACAAATACTTAGAGAACAATTTGATGGGCAAACAGCATGCTTATAGCCAAAGAACAGTAGTAGCTTCCTTCATGGGTTTTTGATCTGCATAGCTATGGGCTTTAAAATATTTTATTTATTTATTTATTTATTTAGCAGATACAGAGAGAATGGTCGTGCCAGGGCCTCCAGCCATTGCAAAGGAACTTCAGACACATGTGCCACCTTGTGTATCTGACTTACTTGGGTCCTGGGGAATCAAACCTGTGTCCTTTGGCTTTGTTGGCAAGTGCCTTAACTGCTAAGTCATATCTCCCAACTCACTATGAGCTTTAGAGCTAAGTTTTCATTACTAGGCATGAATTCCCTCCCATGGAGCAGAACTTAGATCCAGTCACAGAGCAGATGGTTGCCAGTATTGCACCAGTGTGCACATCTTGCCTAGCTCACAGGGTCCACTGCTGGGTAAGACTGCTGATGACTGTTTTTCCTCCAGAATCCTAACTAGTACTTGCCAGCACTGTGTCAGCCAGCCAGCAGGAAGGAGGCTTTCAGCTCAGTTCTGGTTGAGTTCTCAATGTTCTGCAACTAAAGCACGTAGTATCTTCAGCAATAAGGTCTAACCTTCTGGTTCTGTTGTGCAACCAAAAGCCTTGGGAATAGCCTGTAATGTTTTTGGGAGTTTCAGTGGCTCCCTTGATTGGGAGCTGGGAGATATCCCACTCCTGGCACTGGGGTTTTTCTGTAACAACCTTTGGCTTTTGGGATCAGCATTATCCATTCATTCAGTGTTCATTCTTGCTCCTTCTCTTAACTATATTCCTTTTTTTTTTTTTTTGAGTTAGGGTCTTGTTATAGCATAGGTTAACCTGGGGATTCACTATGTAGTCTCAGGCTGGCCTCTAACTCATGGTGATCCTCCTACCTCTGCCTCCCCAGTGCTGGGATTTAAAGCATGCTCTACTACACCTGGCTACCCTTTTTCCTTTTTTTTTTTTTTTTTTGAGATAGAGCGTCTCACTCTAGTCCAGGCTGACCTAAAACTTACTGTTTAGCCCAGGCCTGGCCCCACACTCACGGTGATCCTCCTACCTCAGCCGGCCCAGCATTGCAATTAAAGGCATGTGCCAGCAGGCCTGTCTTAAATTGCATTTTAAAATTAGCTAATAAAGAAGTAGATTTCCATATGGTGTTTCCATACATTTTTAGTTTTGGCTAACTGTTTCCCAAGCCCTTCCTTCCTTTAGTCCCCCACCCCTATCCTCACTTAAACCTTCCCACCCTTAGTTTATTATCCGCTTCTCTTAATCTCTCCCTGTACTGTCCTCCACCCCCTTTTATGGCCCTTTTTAGCTTGCAGGCCTCTACTGACTTACCCTAATTTAAACATAAGTCTAATATTTAATGCTAGGATCTGCATGAGAGAGAGAGAGAGAGAGAGAACATAAAGTATTCATCATTTTGAGCCTTGCTATTTTTCACATCCATCTAATTTCTTGCAAATTTCATAATTTAATTTTTATTTATAGCTGAATAAAGCTTCAGTGCATATATGCACCGCATCTTCATTATCTCTTCATCAGTAGAAGGGCATCTAGGCTGCTGATGTCATTTCCTATCTGTTGTGAATACAGCAGCAGTAAACATGGATGAGCCAGGTATCTCTAAAGTGTGGCATCTTTGGGGCATATGCCTGTGGTTGGTTTAGCTGGGGCCTGTAGTTTTATTTTTATCTTTAGCTTTAACAATTTATATATAGGGGCTGGAGAGATCCTTTTTTTTCTCCCTAAGAAAGTATGCTTATTAAATTAAAAAAATATATTTTTTGTTTTTTGAGGTAGGGTCTCACTCTAGCCTAGGCTGACTTGACACTCTGTAGTCCTAGGCTGATGTGGAGCTCACAGGAATCCTCCTACCTCTGCCTTCTGAGTGCTGTAATTAAAGATGTAAGCGTCTAGGGTTCCTTTTTTTTCAAGGTAGGGTTTCACAGTAGTCCAGGCTGACCTGGAATTCACTATGTAATCTCAGGGTGGCCTTGAACTCATGGTGATCCTCCTATCTCTGCTTCCTGAGTGCTGGGATTAAAGGCATGTGCCACCACACCCGGCTTCATTTTTTTTTTAATCTACTTGAGAAAGAGACAGATGGGGAAGGAGCGAGGAAATATGAAAATAAAGGTGTGCGAGGGCCTCCTGCTATTGCAAATGATTTCCAGACGTATGCCCCACTTTGTGTATCTGTTTTTACATGGATTCTGAGAAATTGAACCCAGGCCATCAGACTTTGCAAGCAAGTGCCTTTAACCACTAAGCCATTTCCCCAGTCCCTCATTTATACCTTTTTGTGCTAATTTATTATTATTATTATTATTATTTTTGAGGTAGGGTCTCATTCTAGTCAGGGTTTACTTGGAATTCACTATGTAGTCTCAGGCTGGCCTTAAATTTACATCTATCCTCCTACCTCTGCCCCCTGAGTGCTTGGATTAAAGGCATGTGCCACCACAGTCAGCTGTAAAATTATTTTAAAAAGTGATTCAGTTTATTCAGGATTAGTTATTTTCTTAAATGAAAGTTTAAATAAGGGGTGATATAGCAGGTATTATTTAGGACAGTAAAGTAGGGGATAAGTAAGTTTTATCTCAGTTGCATCCTTGGATACTTTACAATTAAAAAAATTATTTATTTGAGAGAGAGAGGGAGCAAGAGGCACAAAGAGCAAATGGGGACACTAGGGCCTCTAGTCACTGAAAATGAACTCCAGATGCATGTGCCACCTTGTGCATCTGGCTTTATGGCATGAAACCTAGGTCCTTAGGCTTTGCAGGCAAGTAAACTGTTGAGTCATTTCTCCAGCTCTTAATTTTTTTTTTTAAATTTTTATTTATTTATTTGAGAGCGACAGACACAGAGAGAAAGACAGATAGAGGGAGAGAGAGAGAATGGGCGCGCCAGGGCTTCCAGCCTCTGTAAATGAACTCCAGACGCTTGCGCCCCCTTGTGCATCTGGCTAACGTGGGACCTGGGGAACTGAGCCTCGAACCGGGGTCCTTAGGCTTCATAGGCAAGCGCTTAACCGCCAAGCCATCTCTCCAGCCCTAGCTCTTAATTTTTTAAAGTTTATTTTATTTATTTGATGAGAGAGAGATACAGAGAGAGAGAATGGGCATGCCAGGGCCTTCAGCGACTGTAAATGAACTCCAGATGCATGCTCCACCTTGTGCATCTGGTTTACGTGGGACCTGGAGAATTGAGCCTGGG
Organism: Jaculus jaculus; assembly: GCF_020740685.1. Lineage (NCBI taxonomy): Eukaryota > Metazoa > Chordata > Mammalia > Rodentia > Dipodidae > Jaculus > Jaculus jaculus. The sequence goes on from NC_059103.1 coordinate 40,810,930, forward strand.
TCCTTAGGCTTCGCAGGCAAGTACCTTAACTGCTAAGACACCTCTCTAGCCCCAGCTCTTAATTTTTTAAAAATTATTTATTTGGGAGAGAGGGAATGGACATGCCAGCCACTGCAAATAAATTCCAGATGCTTGTGTCATCTTGTGCCCCTGGCTTTGTGTGTGTACTGGGGAATTGAACCTGGATACTTAGGCTATGTAAGCAAGCCTCTGAGCCATTTCTCCAGCCCCTTGATTACTTTTTTATTGTGGCCTCTCCTCCCATCCCCTCCTCTCCACTCCTTTCTTTTCAGAAAATGAACACAAATTTTGACAGCATAATAGTTACAGGTCTTTGTTTTGGCAGTTGAGTGACAGAATATAGAATTGTTTGTGAGTCATGTGTATATAAACACTTCCTTGGTTCAGTGTTATGCATTCAAAACTGCTGTAGTAATTTTACATGCTGTTTTTATCCTTTGATTTTTTGCTATGAGTAGGTCTTTTTAAAACATTAACGTTCCCACAGTTTAACCACTTAATGGGATGATTCTTGTTAGTTTTGGGAATGATTTGTGCAGTTCTGTCTTTACTAAGATTTGGGGGAAATCTTCAAAAATGTTTCTATACTTTTCTGAATGGCTACTTGTTGATTTACTCAGTCCATGTCTTAAACTGACAAACATTATATATTTGTGAGACTAGTATGTTGTAATGATATTAGTGTACAGTATCAATTCTGAATTACTGTATACTAAAACATTTTCAGTATTTTATAAATATCACACTTGTAATTTGTTTAGTAAATCTGTGGTCCAAAGTCGGTTACTTCTGTCAATCAACAGCTTTTTGCCCATTTGCTTTTCTTTAAAATATTTGAACTATGAGTTTTTAAAAGTTTCAATATATTTACTTACAAGAGAGAGAGAATGGGCATGCCAGGACCTCTGGCCACTCCAGATGCACATGCCATCTTGTGTATCTACCTTATGTGGGTAATGGGGAATTGGACTTGGGTCCTTTGGCTTTACAGGCAAGTCCCTTAACCACCAAGCCATCTCTCCAGCCTAAACTATGAGTTGTTTAAAAAGAAAAAAAAAAACAACATATTTTTGAGGCAGGCCCAACAGACTGGTCTTTTTTTTTTTTTTTAATTTATCTGAGAGAGACATACAGAAAGAGGGAGAGAGAGAGAGAGAGAGAGAGAGAGAGAGAGAGAGAGAGAGAGCGCACGCACGTGCGAGAGAGAGAGCGAGAGAGAGAGAATGGGCACACCAGGGCCTCCAGCCACTGCAGTCAAACTCCAGACAAGTGCGTCCCCTTGTGCGCATGTGCAACCTTGTGCACTTGTGTCATTTTGTGTGCCTGGCTTATGTGGGACTGGAGAGTTGAACATGAGTCCTCAGCCTTTGTAGGCAAGTGCCTTAACTCCTAAGCCATCTCTTCTCGCTCTTAAAAAAATGTTTTTATTTATGTATTTGCAAGCAGAGAAAGAGCAAAGAGACAGAATTGGCATATGAGGGCCTCCAGCTGCTGCAAATAAATACCAGATGCATGTCCTTTTGTGTATCTTCCTTTATGCAGGTACTAGGGAATTAAAACTGGGTCATCAGGCTTTGCAGGAAGTGACTTAACTGCTGAGCCATCTCTGTAGCCCATGATCTATGATTTTTTTTTGTTGTTGTTGTTTGTTTTTTCAAGGTAGGGTCTCACTCTAGTCCAGGCTAACCTGGAATTCACTATGTAGTCTCAGGGTGGCCTCGAACTTGTGGCAATCCTCCTACCTCTGCCTCCCAAGTGCTGGGATTAAAGATGTGCCACCATGCCCAGCTCTCAAAGGTTCCCCCCCACCACTGAAGTAGGGTCTCACTGTACCCAGGTTGACCTGGAATTCACTAAGTAGTCTCAGGTTAGCCTCAAGCTCACAGCCTACCTCTGCCTCCCAAATGCCGAGATTAAAATGCTTAAATCACCACACCCAGCTTTTTTTTTTTTGAATGTTTTTATTTTTATTTATTTATTTGAGAGAGAGAGAGAAATAGGTAGAGAGAGAGAGAGAGAGAGAGAAGAGAGAATGGGTGCACCAAGGCATCCAGCTGTTGCAAACAAACTTCAGACACGTGCACTCCCCCTTGTGCATCTGGTTTATGTGAGTGCTGGGGAATTGGGTCTTTTGGCCTTGCAGGCAATTGTCTTAACCTCTAAGCCATCTCTCTACTTCTTGAATTTTTAAAAAAAAATTATTTATTTTCAGAGAGAAAGAGGCAGAGATAGAGAATGAGTGTGCCAGGGCCTTCAGCTCCTGTGAACAAACTCCAGTTGCGTGCACCACCTCGTGCACATGTGTGGCATTGCATGCTTATGTCACTGTGCATCTGGCTGTGTGGAACCTAGAGATTCGAACATGAGTTCTTACGTTTCACAGGCAAGCCCCTTAACTATAAGCCATCTCTCTAGCCCGACCGATGAGTTTTTAATGATTACTGAGGTTCGATATGAGACTGTGCATTAGGAAATATGAAATTTAAATATTTTGTTTCTGGGCTGGAGAGATAACTCAATGGTTGCCACTTAAGCATGAGAGCCTGGGAGGCCCTGAGATCACCTGAGTAAAAGCTAGCTGTTGCCACATGGGTCTGTAATGGACTGGGGTGTGTCTGGAGGAGGAGTCAGGGTTGAGGGAGAAACATCTGTGTCAAGGAAGTATGCAGATTAGCAATAGGGAAGGGCACCAGAAGTTCTGTGGCCACTGTTTGTAAAGCACAAGCATTTGCACACACCATACACACATGCATATATCACATAATACACCCTAGCACACCACACATACTCCTTACACACAAACACATGCATGCAAAAAATGTTTGTTTGTTTACTGAATGAGCTAGTTTATGGAAATTATAAAAATTCACCTACCACTTTATGAGTTTTCTTGCCAGATTTAAACATTTTATTTTCTTTTAATTAACACATTTTTACATGATTGTAATTACAACACAGATACAGTTTTTTCCTCTTTATTGACAGCTTCCATACCTACAGAAAATAAACCATGATAATTCCCTCCCCTCCCCCACTTTCCCTTTCACAGATCTATACTCCATCGTATCCTCTCTCTCTCTCCATTAGCCTCTCCTTTATATTGATGTCATCATCTTTTTTATGAGGGTCTTATGAAGATAGTGCTAGGCACTGTGAGGTCATAGATATCAAGGCCAATTTCTGTCTGGTCAGTTGCATTGTAAGCAGTCCTATCCTTCCTTTGGCTCTTACATTCTTTCCGCCACCTCTTCTGCCATGGACCCTGAGCCTTGGAGGGTGTGATCGAGATGTTTCAGTGCTGAGCATTCATTCCTCCGTCGTGTCTTCTCAGCACTGTGGTGCCTTTTGTGTCATCCTAGTGGTCACCACCATCGGAAAAGAGAAGCTTCTCTAACCAAAAGTGAGCGTAGCATTAATCTATAGGTATAAGTATTAAGTAAAGTGTTTACAGGGTGGTTTGGTGAGCAAAATATATACATTTAGCCACACAAGAGCAGGAATTACATTCTTTTTTAATTTTTTTTTTGTTCATTTTTTATTTATTTATTTGAGAGCGACAGACACAGAGAGAAAGACAGATAGAGGAGAGAGAGAGAATGGGCGCGCCAGGGCTTCCAGCCTCTGCAAACGAACTCCAGACGCGTGCGCCCCCTTGTGCATCTGGCTAACGTGGAACCTGGGGAACCGAGCCTCGAACCGGGGTCCTTAGGCTTCACAGGCAAGTGCTTAACCGCTAAGCCATCTCTCCAGCCCAGGAATTACATTCTTAATGCTCATGACTTACCCCACCATAAGCTTTCGATTAGGATTTTAGAACCAGGCATGTATTCTGTCCCATAGAGTGGGTCTCCAATCCAATTTGAGAGCAGTTGGTTCCCCCATAGCAGACATACTACTCTTGCACCCATTGGCTCGTTTTGTCTGGTTGGCCAAACTTGAGGTCTGCAGTGTTCACTGCTTTCACCACTGATGGCTTCTGTCTCCCATAAGGCTGTACCTGGTTTACTGGGAGAAGGTTTTCAGTTCAGCCCCTGTTTGATTTCTCAGTGACTTTGTAGCCCTGGCATGTGGAGTCTTCAGCAATATGGTCTTATCTATTCCTGGTGGGAAACCAAGAGCCTTAGCAATAGCCTGTAATAATTTGGGGGCATCAAGAACCTCCCTGGCTAACAACTCACTGGAAGATATCCCATTCCTGGCACTGAAATATTTCTAGTCTGTGGCTTCTGGGTGGGCCATTATCCAAAACAGTAGGTTATCATGTGGCTCATTCACAATATCCTGGACTTTGATTACCCCTCCCCTCACATTCCTTTTACTCAATCTCTTCCCCTGACCTTGCTTAGGCCATTCTACCCACGGCAGTCTGTCCATCTATTTACATATATACAGCACTATCCCCTTAAGTCCACCCCTCTCCTTCCTCCCTTATAGCCCTTTTCTAGCTTGCTGGCCTCTGCTACCGAATTTTATTCCAACTTACACATATATGAGAGAAAACATGCGACAGTTTGGCTTTTTGGACCTGGATTACCTCATTTAGTATAATCAATTTCAGATCCATCCATTTCCCTGAAAATTTTATAACTTCAATTTTCTTTATCACTGAATAGAATACAATTGTGTAAATTGGCTACGTCTTTATTATTCATTCATGTGTTAAAAGACATCTAGGCTGGTTCCATTTCCTAGCTCTTGTGAATAGAGCGGCAATAAACTTGGTTGTGCAAGTATGTAGTGAGAAGAGTCCTTAGGATATATGCCTAGGAGCACTATAGATGGGTCATATGGTACATCTATGTTTAGCTGTCCCAGAAATCTCTACACTGATTTCCACAATGGCAGTACCAGGCTACATTCCCACCAACAGTGTAGAAGGGCTTCCCTTTTTGCACATCTTTGCCAACATTTATTGTCATTTGTTTTCTTGATGATAGCCATTTTGACAGGAGTGAGATGGAATCTCAAAGTAGTTTTAATTTGCATTTCCCTGATGGCTAAGGATATAGAACACTTTTTGAGATGTTTATATGCTATCTGTATTTCTTCTTTTGAGAATTCTCTATTTAGTTCCACAGCCCATTTTTTAAATGGGTCATTTGATTTCTTATTGTTTAGTTTTTTGAGTTCTTTGTATATTTTGGATATTAATCCTCTGTCAGATGTATAGCTGGTAAAGATTTGCTCCCATTCTGTAGGTTGCCTCTTTGCTCTATTCACATTGTCCTTTGCTGTATAAAAGCTTTGTAATTTTCATGAGATCACAGTGGTTGATTAGTGGTTTCATTTTCTGAGCAACTAGGGTTATATTCAGAAAGTCATTGCCTGTGTTTGTCTTTCTCTATGTTGGATTTTTTTCTTTCCTTCATCCCTTCTACTGGTGAGATTTTGTATAGAATTTTTTAATTTCACTATTTGTGTTTTTCATTGCTAGTATTTCTGACTGGTTTTTCTTTATTATTTCTATTTCCTTATTCATGTCTTATATTGACCTCCAAACTTCATTAAATTGGTTCCTGTGCCATGTTTCATTCCTTTGATTTCTTTGAGCATATTTATAATCATTCTTTTGAAATCTTTCTTGGGTATTTCCTCTAAATCAGTCTCACTGGAGGTCTTTTCTGATGTATTTATAATTTTTGGTGGATTTATCTTGTGTTGATTTTGTGTGTGTGTGTGTTTCTTGTATTATAGTGTAGAGATTTTTGCATTTTGGATTAACTTAATGTGTGCGTTTTCTAGTTACCTGCAGTATTATTAAATGTATCAATCAATCTGTTGTTATATATCTTCAGGGTAGGAGTTTAAGGTGCAAGGTGAAGCTCTTAAGTCTCTCAGAGTAACCACAAACATGACATAGGTGTTGGGTTTGCCTGCTATGAGAATATTCTAGTAGGCTGTGTTGAACAAAATATAGGCAAATCCTAAAAGTTAATTGAACAATATACACATACAGCAGAGTATTTATGCAAAAGTAGGTATTATGACAAACATCCTCTAACAAGGTCAAGTTCCTAAGGATGTGTGTTGCCCTACACCCTTAATCCTGTCAACTGGTAGCCTGAGATTTCTGGTCTGTAGAAGGTTCCAAGGTCAGGTTGTGACTGAGTGAGTCCCTGCCCCAACAACCGACCGAAGAGGAGACAAAGACACTGTAAATCAGGAAGCAACAAGCCCAAAACATAGCTTTTTAAAGAATGGTAAATCTGACCAACCATCAGATTCAGCACATAATTTACCCTGACATGGAAGGTATAATTAGCATTTCCAATGCAAGCCTATATACCAGGCTTATTTTCCGGGTACTGACCTGGTCTTAGTTACCTTTTGGGGTGGCTTTGGTCTCAGTCATGCTGCATGCTCTCTTGGGTCCTTCTTTGCTGTGTTGTGGGTAGTCTGGCTGGGTCAGTGGGTCATTGCTCTGATCACCTGTGCCGGGTGCTGTGTAGGTGAGCTCCCTTCCCCAGGTCTCTGGTGCTTGTTGGTGCTTGTGCTGGCAGTGGGGGAGGGGAGGCTGTGGATGGTGGCTGAAATCCTGCTGTTCCTACGATCCTCTTCTTGGTTTTTCTTTATTTCTGTTTCCTTATTCATGTGTTGTATTGACCTTTTTCATTAAATTGGTTTCCTCTGTCTTCATTTATTCCTTTGATTTCCTTTTTCTTTCTTTGAGCATATTTATAATCACTCTTTTGAAACTTTTTTCAGGCATTTCATCTAAAAGTCTCATAGGGGTCATTTCTGATGACTTTATAATTTTTGGTGGGGTTGTATTTTCTTGATTCTTTGTGTTTCTTATATTATAATGTATTGATTTTTGCATCCTGAGTTGATGTGATGTTTGGGTTTTCAAATTACCTGCGGTGCTCTTAGACTTGGAAATCCAACTTTATGCACCTTCAGAGTAGGAGTTTAAGGTGCCAGGTGTAGCTCTTGTACTCCAGTCCAACTGCAGAAGTCATCCTAGGCATTGAGTTTGCCTGCTGTTCAACTATTCTAGTGGGTTGGGTGGAGCAATTTACTAGCAAAATTCTAAAATTAAGTTTAGCAATATACACATTCCATAAAAACCAGCAACTATATGTATGCAAGTATTGGGATTGAAACAAACAGATAACCTTATAAAGCCAAAATCCCTATCTTGTCAGCTGGGAGGTTGAGATTTCTGTTCAGCCTGGGTCAACCCCCAAATATAGCTTAATTGAAAATGGTAAAGCCACCCATGAATGTGTAGCCCATAACCCGCCCTGACATGGAAAGAGAGATTAGCGCTTCCAGTGCAGGCCTATATGTACCTGCTTTTTTGCCAGTCGACCTCGTTACCTTTTGGAGTGGCTTTCAATCTCACTAATGCTGAGTGCCCACCTTGATTCCTCTCTGTTGTGCTGCAGAGCTGGTGCTCTGATCAGCTGTGCTCACTACCCTGCCACTGGGGGTTGAATGCATTCTCTGGAGGTTGGCGGTTCTGACGGTTGGGGGAAGGAGAGTGCAGGAAGCCTGGAGTTGTACTGGAACTGCTCTGCTGTTTTGATACCCCAGGACCCACGTAAACCACATGCACAAGTGGTGCATGTATTTGGAGTTTGTTTGCAGCAGCTGAAGGCCCTGGTGTACCCATTTTGTATCTCTTAGAAATAAAATAAATGATGGGCTGGAGAGAAGGCTTAGTGGTTAAGCGCTTGCCCGTGAAGCCTAAGGACCCTGGTTCGAGGCTCGGTTCCCCAGGTCCCACGTTAGCCAGATGCACAAGAGGGCGCACGCATCTGGAGTTCGTTTGCAGAGGCTGGAAGCCCTGGCGCGCCCATTCTCCCTCTCCCTCTCCCTCTCCCTCTCCCTCTATCTGTCTTTCTCTCTGTGTCTGTCGCTCTCAAATAAATAAATAAATAAATAAAATTAAAAAAAAGGAAGAGTAGATAAAAAAAAGAAGAAATAAAATAAATGAAATAGGGCTGGAGAGATGGCTTAGTGGTTAAGACGCTTGCCTGCAAAGCCAAAGGATCCTGGTTTGATTCTCCAGGACCCACATAAGCCAGATGATGCACAAGGGGGCGCATGCATCTGGAGTTGGTTTGCAGTGGCTGGAGGCTCTGGCGTGCCCATATTCTCTTTCTCTCTCTCTTTCTCTCTCAAACAAATAAATAATTAAAATATATTAAAACAAAAAGACATGTGCTACCAAGCCTGGCAATATAAGTCTTAAAAAAATATAAATAGTAACATGATTACAACCAAATGATCCAAGAAGGGGAGCTGGGAAAGTTATGGCATGCTTGTCTGAGGACAGCCATCCTTCTGTAGTTTGCTCTGGGGGTGATCCCTTGGAGTGTTAAAAAGAAATACTGATGATTAGATTTTAAGAATGTGACAAAATACAAAAAATCAATTTTTAGGAGTTCCCTAACAGGGCTATAATAATAGATATAATAATTGTATTCTACCTGGGGTGCCTGTGAAGGGTCCTAGGTGGATTTGCTATGGGTCTAATGGGGTACTTGTAAAGTTTAAGCCATTGCTTATCCTTTCTTTGTTTATTTGCATGTGTGTATGGGCGTGCTAGGGCCTCTTGCCTCTATGAAGGAGTACTAGACCCTTGTACTATTGCATCCAGCTTACCTGTACAACTTGGGAATTGAACCCAGGTTGGCAAGCTTTGCAGCTAAGCATGCCTTTAACTGCTGACCCATTTTCATAGCCCCTGTTGTCCTTTTTAAACAGTCTAGTCTAGGTTTGTTGTTTGCTTTTATTTTTATTTATTTATTTGACGGGGGGGGGCGGTGGTGGAGGGAGGGAGGGAGGGAGGGAGGGAGGGGGGAAGGAATGGGCTAGCCAGAGCTCCAGCTACTGCATGCAAACTCCAGACACATGTGCCCCCTTGTGCATCTGGCTAACGTGGGTCCTTTGGCTTTGCAGACAAATGCCTTAAGTGCTAAGCCATCCCTCTAGTATTTTTGTATTACCAACCACTTTACTTTTTTTTTTTTTTTCTGCTATACTTTTTCTTTTTTTTTCAAGGTATAGTCTTACTCTAGCCTAGGCTGACTGGGAACTTATTCTGTAACTCAGGCTGGCCTCAAACTCATAGTGGTCCTCCTACCTCAGCCTCTTGAGTACTGTCATTAAAGGCATGTTCCACCACATTCTGTTGTTAAATTCTTTTAATTATTATTTTGTTTTTGAGAGAGACAGAGAAAGGGGGAGAGAGAGAGAGAGAGAGAGAGAGAGAGAGAGAGAGAGAGAGAGCGAGAAAGAAAGAAAGAAAGAAAGAAAGAAAGAAAGAAAGAAAGAAAGAAAGAAAGAAAGAAGGGGGGGAATGAATGGGTACACCATGGCCTTTCAGCCACTGTGAATGAACTGCAGGTATGTGCACCCCCTTGTGTGCATGTGCAACATTGCATGCTTGCATGACTTATGTCTGGCTACTATTTGGGACCTGGAGATTTGAACAAGCATTCTTAGACTTTACAGGGAAGAACTTTAACTGCTAGGCCATCTTTCCAGCCCCTGTTACACTTTTTTTTTTTAATTTTTATTAACATTTTCCATGATTATAAAATATATCCCATGGTAATTCCCTCCCTCCCCACCCCCACACTTTCCCATTTGAAATTCCATTCTCCATCATATTACCTCCCCATTACAATCATTGTAATTACATATATACAATATCAACCTATTAAGTATCCTCCTCCCTTCCTTTCTCCACCCTTTATGTCTCCTTTTCAACTTACTGGCCTCTGCTACTAAGTATTTTCATTCTCACACAGAAGCCCAGTCATCTGTAGCTAGGATCCACATATGAGAGAGAACATGTGGTGCTTGGCTTTCTGGGCCTGGGTTACCTGACTTAGTATAATACTTTCCAGGTCCATCCATTTTTCTGCAAATTTCATAACTTCATTTTTCTTTACCGCTGAGTAGAACTCCATTGTATAAATGTACCACATCTTCATTATCCACTCATCTGTTGAGGGACATCTAGGCTGGTTCCATTTCCCAGCTATTATAAATTGAGCAGCAATAAACATGGTTGAGCATGTACTTCTAAGGAAATGAGATGAGTCCTTTGGATATATGCCTAGGAGTGCTATAGCTGGGTCATATGGTAGATCAATCTCTAGCTGTTTTAGGAACCTCCACACTGTTTTCCACAATGGCTGGACCAGATTACATTCCCACCAGCAGTGCAGAAGGGTTCCTTTTTTTCCGCATCCCCGCCAACATTTATGATCATTTGTTTTCATGATGGTGGCCAATCTGACAAGAGTGAGATGGAATCTCAATGTAGTTTTAATCTGCATTTCCCTGATGACTAGTGACGTAGAACATTTTTTTAGATGCTTATATGCCATTTGTATTTCTTCCTTTGAGAGCTCTCTATTTAGCTCCATAGCCCATTTTTTGATTGGCTTGTTTGATTCCTTATTATTTAACTTTTTGAGTTCTTTGTATATCCTAGATATTAATCCTCTATCAGATATATAGCTGGCGAAGATTTTTTCCCATTCTGTAGGTTGCCTCTTTGCTTTTTTCACTGTGTCCTTTGCGGTGCAAAATCTTTGTAATTTCATTAGGTCCCAGTGGTTAATCTGTGGTTTCATTGCCTGAGCAATTGGGGTTGTATTCAGAAAGTCTTTGCCAAGACCAATATGTTGAAGGGTTTCCCCTACTTTTTCCTCTAGCAGTTTCAAAGTTTCCGGTCTGATGTTAAGGTCTTTAATCCATTTGGACTTAATTCTTGTGCATGGCAAGAGAGAAGAATCTATTTTCATCCTTCTGCAGATATTTATCCAGTTTTCAAAACACCATTTGCTGAAGAGGCTGTCTCTTCTCCAATGAGTATTTTTGGCATTTTTATCGAATATCAGGTGGCTATAGCTACTTGGGCTTACATCTGGATCCTCTATTCTGTTCCACTGATCTACAGGTCTGTTTTTGTGCCAGTACCATGCTGTTTTTGTTACTATGGCTCTGTAGTATAGGTTAAAATCAGGTATGGTGATACCACCAGCCTCTTTTTTGTTGCTCAGTATTATTTTAGGTATTCGAGGTTTTTTGTGATTCCAAATGAATTTTTGGATTGTTTTTTCTATTTCCATGAAGAAAGCCTTTGGAATTTTGATAGGGATTGCATTAAATGTGTAGATTGCTTTAGGTAAGATTGCCATTTTCACGATATTGATTCTTCCAATCCAGGAACAAGGGATGTTTCTCCACTTTCTAGTGTCTTCTGCAATTTCTCGCTTGAGTGTTTTAAAGTTCTCATTGTATAGATTCTTTACTTCCTTGGTTAGGTTTATTCCAAGGTATTTTATTTTTTTGATGCAATTGTGAATGGGAGTGATTCTCTGATTTCATCCTCTGTGTGTTTGTTGTTAGCATATATGAAGGCTACTGATTTCTGTGTATTTATTTTGTATCCTGCTACATTGCTGTAGGTTTTGATCAGCTCTAACAGCTTGCTAGTAGAGTCTTTAGGGTCCTTTATGTATAGAATCATGTCATCTGCAAATAATGATAACTTGATTTCTTCTTTCCAATTTGTATCCCTTTTATGTGTGTCTCTTGCCTTATTGCTATGGCTAAGACTCCCAAAACTATATTAAATAGAAGTGGGGACAGTGGACACCCTTGTCTTGTTCCTGATTTTAGTGGAAAAGCTTCCAGTTTTACCCATTTAGTAATATGTTGGCTGTAGGCTTGTCATAAATAGCCTTTATTATATTGAGATATGTTCCTTCTATTCCCAGTCTCTGTAGGACTTTTATCATGAGGGGATGTTGGATTTTGTCAAATGCTTTCTCTGCATCTAATGAGATGATCATGTGATTTTTGTCCTTCAACCCGTTTATGTAATGTATTACATTTATAGATTTGCGTATGTTGAACCATCCCTGCATCTATGGGATAAAGCCTACTTGGTCAGGGTGAATGATCTTTTTGATATACTCTTGTATTCTGTTTGCCAATATTTTGTTGAGAATTTTTTCATCTATGTTCATGAGGGAGATTGGTCTGTAATTTTCTCTTTTTGTTCTATCTTTGCCTGGTTTTGGTATCAGGGTGATGCTGGCCTCATAGAAGGAGTTTGGTAGAATTCCTTCTTTTTCTATTTCCTGGAAAAGCTTAAGAAGCAATGGTGTTAGCTCTTCCTTAAAAGTCTGGTAAAATTCAGCAGTGAATCCATCCGGGCCTGGGCTTTTTTTAGTTGGGAGATTATTGATAACTGTTCGGATCTCCATGTTTGTTATAGGTCTATTTAAGTGATTAATCTCATTTTGATTCAATTTAGGTAGGTCATATAGATCAAGGAAATCATCCATTTCTTTCAGATTTTCATACTTTGTGGAGTATATGCTTTTATAGTATGTCCCTATAATTTTTTGAATTTCTCTGGAATCTGTTGTGATGTTACCTTGTTCATCTCTGATTTTATTAATTTGTGTCTCTTCTCTCTTTCTTTTGGTCAGATTTGCTAAGGGTTTATCAATCTTGTTTATCCTTTCAAAGAACCAACTCTTTGTTACATTAATTCTTTGGATTGTTCTTTTTGTTTCTATTTCATTAATTTTTGCCCTAATCTTTATTATTTCTTCCCGTCTACTGATTTTTGGTTTGCCTTGTTGTTCTTTTTCCAAGGCTTTAAGGCGAAGCATTAGGTCGTTTACTTGCGACCTTTCTAATTTCTTAATATAGGCACTTAAGGCTATAAATTTACCTCTTAGAACTGCCTTCGTTGTGTCCCAGAGATTTTGGTATGTTGTGTTCTCATTATCATTTGACTCTATAAATTTTTTGATTTCCTTTTTGATTTCTTCATTGACCCACTCATCATTTAGTAGTGTATTGTTTAGTTTCCATGATTTTGTGTATGCTCTATAGCCTTTCTTGCTACTGATTTGTAGTTTAATTCCATTGTGGTCAGATAGAATGCAAGGAATTATTTCAGTTTTCCTGAATTTGTTAAGATTTGCTTTGTGTCCTAATATATGGTCTATTTTAGAGAATGTTCCATGTGCTGCTGAAAAGAATGTATATTCTGCAGCCTTTGGATGAAATGTCCTGTATATATCTGTTAGGTCCATTCCTTCTATGATCTCATTTAGTCCAGATGCCTCTCTGTTTATTCTTTCCCTGGATGACCTGTCAATTGATGAGAGTGGGGTGTTAAAGTCACCCACCACCACTGTGTTTGGTGTTATCTGTGACCTTAGTTCTAATAGTGTTTTTTTGACGAATTTGGGAGCCCCCATGTTAGGTGCATATATGTTTAGGATTGTAATGTCCTCCTGTTGGAGTGTGCCCTTAATCAATATAAAGTGACCTTCCTTACCTTTCTTGGCTAACGTCGGACTAAAGTCTACCCTGTCTGATATTAGGATAGCAACCCCTGCTTGTTTTCTAGGCCCATTTGCTTGAAACACCGTCTTCCAACCTTTCACCCTAAGATAATGTCTATCCTTTGTAGAAAGGTGAGTTTCTAGGAGACAACAAATTGTAGGATCCTGCTTTTTAACCCAGTCTGCAAATCTATGTCTTTTCGTTGGGGCATTGAAACCGTTGGTATTAAGAGATATTATTGAAAGGTGTGTATTTATGTTTGCCATTTTTTTGTGTGTGTGTGTTTCTGGTTCTACCTGTGCTCTCTTCTGTTAACTGGTATTTGAGTATAGCTTGTTTTTTCTAGGTTCCTTATATGTGTGCTTTTCCTTTTGTTCAGCATGGAGGATTCTATCAAGTATTTTCTGTAGAGCTGGTTTTGTCTTCAAATACTCCTTTAACCTGCTTTTGTCATGGAATGTCTTTATTTCTCCATCTATTTGAATGGATAACTTTGCAGGATAAAGTAACCTTGGTTGACAGTTGTTATCTTTCAGAACTTGGAATATATCACTCCAAGCCCTTCTGGCTTTAAAAGTTTGTGTTGAATAATCTGCTGTAATCCTGATGGGCTTGCTTTTGTAGGTAACTTGATTTTTCTCTCTAACTGCTTTCAATATTTTTTCTTTGCTCTGTGTGTTTGGAAGTTTGATTATAATATGGCGAGGAGAGGTTCTTTCTGGGTTTTGTCTGGCTGGGGTTCTAAAGGCTTCCTGTATCTGTGTTGGCACCTCTTTCCCAATTTGGGGGAAATTTTCCTCTATGATTTTGTTGAAGATGCCTACTATGCCTCTGGAGTGGACTTCTTCTCCTTCTACTATGCCCTGAATTCTTATATTGGATCTTTTCATAGTGTCCCGAATATCTTGAATTTCCCACTCATACTTTTCTATAAGTTTGTCTTTCTCTTTGTTGGACTGCATTACGTCTGCCACCTTGTCTTCTAGCTTATATATTCTGTCCTCTCCCTCATCCATCCTACTGGTGAGATTTTCTACAAAGTTTTTTATTTCATTAACTGTGTTCTTCATTGCTAGTAATTCTGACTGGTTTTTCTTTATTATTTCTATTTCCCTATTTATGTCTTGTATTGCCTTCTTTATTTCATTAAATTGGTGTACTGCCTCTTCTTTGATTCCTTTGATTTCCTCTTTGATTTCTTCTTTGATTGTTTTCATGTGTTCTTTGACCTCTTTGAACATATTTATAATTATTCTTTTGAACTCTTTCTCAGGTATTTCCTCTAACTCTTTCTCACTGGAGGACATTTCTGATGCATTAATACTTTTAGGTGGATTTATATCGTCTTGCTTCTTAGTGTTTCTTGTGTTATAATGTATATATTTTTGCATCTTGGATTAAGTTAATGCTTGGATTTTCTAGCTAGCTGTGTATTCTTAGCTGTATCAATTGATTTGATGTAATATATTTTCAGGGTAGGACCTTACGGTATTAGGTGTGGCTCTTAAGACTCTCAGAGTATCTACAAAGATGTTCTTAGGGGTTGAGTTTCCCTGCTATAGGAGTATTCAAGCAGGCTGAGTGGAATAAAATACAGGTAGATTCTAAAATTTAACTAAACACTGTACACATTCAATCAAAAACAGCCCCGAGTATGTATGCAAGAGTAGTTATTATAATGACCAGATCCTGTATCAACAAAGCGGTTTAGATTTCTGGTCTGTTGAGGGATCCAAGTCAGCTTGTGACCAAGTGAGACCCTCCCCTGGTGCAATCCCAGTTACCTTGGGTGATTTTGGTCTCAGTCAAGTTGCTGCCTGGGTCGTCGGGCTGCTGTTCTGCTTTCTGGAGCTGGGCACTTGCTTTTCCTACGGGGCAAACCGAGCCGCTGCTGCTGCTGCCTCTGCTGCTGCTGTAGCTGCCACTGCTGAAGCCACCACTGCTGCTAAAGCTGCTGCTGCTGTGTCCACTGCCGCTGCTCCCCCTGAAGCTGCTGCTGCGGGATCTGCCGCTGCTGCCGCTCCTGGGTGTGCTGCTGCTGCTGGGGCCGCTGGTACCGGTGCTGGAGCCGCTGATGTTGCTCCCGATCTCTGCTCCTGCTTGGGTCCCGTTGTCAGCCCAAGTTGTCGTGGCCGGGTCCCTGGCCGCTGCTCTGTTTGCTGGAGCTGGGTTCAGGCGGTGGGGGAGGGGAGGGAGCCGTGGCTACTCTGGTTGTCTCGCTGTTCCACATGTTCTTCTACCTCGTGGTCTGGTCCTCCGCTGCTCGCTGCCGCTCTCCCCTCACGTTTCCCGAGTTGCGGAGAGCGCGGTGTGAGGGGAAAATCCCGCACCTGGCTTTTCCTGCGGCTGGAGACGAGTCTGGCGCTTTTCTGCTGTGCTGCAGCCGCGGCGGTTGGCCAAGCTGCCGGAGCCGCTTTTCCCGCCTGTGCAGGCTCTGGATGCTCTATAACTCTTCCGCTTCTCCGCTGCCGCTTCAATTTCCTATACACCTCACTTTTTAGTAAAATTGTGTATTCTGCTGAGTTTTTTTGGTCTTTTTCCCCCCTAGGCTGCTTTGGCGTGGTACCTACGCTACCATCTTAACCTGAAGTCTGCCCTGTTACACTTTTGTTGGGTGTATAAGACATGTAAATGGCCAAAATTAACCATTTTTCTTTTTTTTAAAAGTTTTTATCTTTCTATATTGATTAGAGACAGAGAGAGAAAGGGAAGGAGGGAGGGAGGGAAGGAGAGATGGGGAGGAGGGAGGGAGGGAGGGAGGGAGTGAGATGGGCATTCTAGGGCCTCTAGCTACTGCAAACAAACTCTAGACCCATGTGCATCTGGCTTACATGGGACCTGGAGGATCAAACCTGGGTCCTCAGGCTTTGGAGGAAGGACTTTAACCACTAAGCCATCTCTCCAGCCTACCATTTTTCTTTTGATCATTAATTTCAGTTGAGGCTCCATAGGGGTTACTCTTGGGAATTAGGAAGTATCTCAGGGTACTTTAGTTTCCTGTGCCAATTGTGCCATCTGCTGGGATGAGTCATGGTCTTGTTGACCATTTGATTGCTCTTAGAAACTGTGGGGACATGTTTCTCTCTATTGACTCTACTCTTTGTAGAATGTATGTAGGTAGAATCCAACCCCTGGAGTCTCCATGGATGCTAACTAAAAGGACCGGTGACTTACTGGAGCTATAAGACCCTTTTAGAGATGTCATTCCTTGGAATTTAGCTAACCTGGCGACAAGGCCCCTAAATTGGCTATTCTTTTAGCCCATAAATCCTCTCCAAACATGGTTATTTGCACACACAGAAGATCAGTTATACCAGTATTAAAGAATGACTTGTGAGGGACTGGAGAGATGGGTCAGTGGTTAAGGCCCTTGCCTGCAAAGTCTAAGGACCCGAGTCCAGAATTTTCTAGCAGAAGCTTTTTCAAAGTATGTGGAGAGCAGGATATGGTGGTTCACACCTTTAATCCCAGCACTTGGGGGGTAGAGGTAGGAGGATCACTGTGAGTTCTAGGTCAACTTGAGACTACATACTGAATTTAGGTCAGCCTGGGCTAGAGCAAGACTCTACCTTGAAAAACCAGAAAAAGGAAAAAAACAACACACCTTAAAGTGTGTGGAGAGTATGAGATTGATGTTAATGACAGCTCTTTCTAGGGAGATTATCTTGGTGAAATGAAAATAAGAAAGTGTACAGATTTGAAGTAAAAGCCAGAAATGGCAATATATAGTTTATAAATTTCCATATTAGGATATTTTTTCTTTTCTGAGACAGGATCTCATGTAGCTGAGTTGGCCTTGAATTTATCTTCCTTGCCTCCATCTCCAGAGAACTGGGATTACAGGCATAAGCCCCCATGCCAATGCCCAGTTTAGTTGTGGAAAATTTAATAACCATTTCCTTGGCAAATTATCTTCAAGAAGGCCTAATGTGCAGGGGTGGGGGAGGGAGAGGGGATGAGGAAGAGGAGTGAAAAGAGAGAGGAGGAAAGAGAGAGGGGGAGGTGAAGGAGGGGAGATCACTCTTTCCCTCCCTCCCTCCTCCCCTCCCTCCCTCCCCTTTCATGTGTGTGTGTGATGCTTTCTCTCTCTTTAGGCATAGCTCTTACATCCTTTCAGTTCCATTGTTCATTGGGATGGCACCAGCTAAGTTGAGATTTTCATTTGCAATTGTTTTGGGACTGTTGCTGCAAGAATGATACGGCCAGGAACTGAGAAGAAGGTGTGCCATCACGTAACAGGAGCGCTTCAAGGTCCTGGATCACTACAGCGGTTTAACTAGGGTTCAGTTTACGGACAAAAGTTTGACTAAGATGATGTAAGTTTTACGTATGCATCTCTTAGCTCCCACTGTTTGCAGCTTTCATTTGCTTGCAGGAAGGGGGCCTATGTATAGTTTTAAGTTTTCTGTGTGTTGGTGCCAATTTTCTTAATTTGAATTAGTATTAGTA
Source organism: Jaculus jaculus (assembly GCF_020740685.1). Lineage (NCBI taxonomy): Eukaryota > Metazoa > Chordata > Mammalia > Rodentia > Dipodidae > Jaculus > Jaculus jaculus. Next base: position 40,828,735 of record NC_059103.1, read on the forward strand.
TTTACTGCCTTTTGGTCCCTGTTTTAAATATTTCCAGTGTTCCAAATCTGCCTCCAGAAATATTTCATTTCTAATTGTAATTGTCTTGGAAACATTGGCATATTTTTTCAGTAACATTTTACTTTTATTTACTGCAAATGATGATTTGTTAGTTGTCTACTGCCAGAACATCTGAGCTCATTTGTTTAACTAAAACAGCTTAGATGCTTATAACTGGCAGTAACAGTCACCAGCCACCCCAGTTGCTTACCACCTCATTATGACTCTAAATCAAGCAAACGGGAAAGCAGGTTTTTAAATGTTCCAAGAAGTTTTAGAAGACTGGAGAATGGATGGATGAGAGGAATGAAATTCTGTTATAAAAGTCACTGTGTTGGTTTTGGTAGGAAGCTGTCCAGCTGATTTCCTTTATAGAAATAACTTCAGAGTGTAGGAACTGTAGGCGTCCTTCAGCAAAGCCCTGGGAATCCTTCATTGTGTAGATAATGACCATGTGTTTTCTTACATACACAGGCGTGGTGGGGATACGTGCATGAATGAAGCACTTTCCTTCTGTCACAGAGCATGGAATGGGGCACTGAAAGATGCTTTCTCCTGGAAGTGGTGACTGCTGAGGGCATGGGGGCTGCAGTGACCATTATAGGGAGAGCTGAGCATGTTGGGTCTTATCACAGAACATCAGGTGCTCACTACCTGGGTCACCACAAATAGCAGCTTTCCAGGGATCATGCCAAGAAAGAAATTAGAGTGCTTCACAAAGATAGATTCTTTTGCAAGCTGGGAGATGGCCTTGTGCACACATCTGAGGAGTGCTGGCCTCTGTAAACCTACTGCCCTGACAGCAAGATGGACGACGAAAGCATGGCAGCTTGTGGGCCATGTAGCCAGGCTGTACAGAGCAGCAAACAGACTCTTCCTCAAACAAGGTGGAAGGAGGAATGATCCGCAGTTGCCCTGCCACCTCTACACATGTTGATTTTGTCAAGTGTGTGCCTGCTCCCACATGCGTACATGCATATACACAAAGATGAAAAAAAATGCATTCTTTTGCATTTAGAAGCAAAAGTCTTCAAATATTTAATGACTTTTTTTTTCATATTGAATTGATATTTATTTCAGGCCACGCTGTGTCAAAATAAAAAGTTACTTCTTGCTTTTAGTAATAATATTGCATTATAAAAGGACTTTACAACTCCATCTTTTGAGTATAAGTTACAGGGTATGGGGGCTAATAATTATCTGAAAACATTTCTCTATTCAGATCCATAAATCCATGTGCTGTCTGAATATTACAAGGTGATAATAAGTGAGAGGTGGAGGAAAGAGGAGATGGGAATAAGGTTTTCCCAGTTAAGGATTTCTTTGCTTTGCTTTTCCTTTCTTTTCTTCTTTTTTTCCTTCCTTCCTCCCTTCTTTCTTTCTTTTCTTTCCTTCCTTCCCTCCCTCCCTCCCTCCTTCCTTCTCTCTCTCTCTCTCTCTCTTTCTTTCCTTCTTTCTTTTTGGCTTTTCTAGGTAGGGTTTTACTCTAGATCAGGCTGACCTGGAATTCACTATGTAGTCTCAGGGTGGCCTCAAACTCATGGTGATCCTCCTGCCTCTGCCTCCCGAGTGCTGGGATTAAAGGAATGAGCCACCACGCCTGGCATTAACAAAGAATTTTTTTTTAAATTATTTATTTATTTATTTGAGAGTGACAGACACAGAGAGAAAGACAGATAGAGGGAGAGGGAGAGAATGGGCTCGCCAGGGCTTCCAGCCTCTGCAAACGAACTCCAGACGCGTGCGCCCCCTTGTGCATCTGGCTAACGTGGGACCTGGGGAACTGAGCCTTGAACCGGGGTCCTTAGGCTTCACAGGCAAGCATTTAACCACTAAGCCATCTCTCCAGCCCAAGAATTTTTTTAATTAACTATGTTCTTTATTCTATTTCACTTGAAAAAATTATTAGATATGGATGTATTTAGTATGTAAACAACACATGTTGGTACCATCCTTTCCCTCCTCCCTGCCCCTTTTCTGAAGAGGCCTTCCTCATTGGGGACACAGGTCAACCCCATGGGGGTTGTGTGTCATGCATTATGGGGCAGGGGAGGGAGATAATGTCTGTGTGCAAAAGGTCCCAACTTGTGGCTCTAACAATCTTTCTGCCCCCTTTTTGCAAAATTTTCTGAGTCATGCTGGGAGTATGACTGTAACTTCAGAACTAGACTAAGGAGTAAAATAAAATTAAATCATACAAAATGGTTAATAGCTGTGTGTGTTTGTAAAATATAGTAACACCTGAAAAGGATGTGGTGAAGTGTTTTATGTGCATTAATTTCTAAAATTTCATTAAATACTAAATATTTTTCATAAAGAAAACATGCTAAATGTTAAATACATAGCCTCTTTCCCTCCTTCCTTCTTTTTAGCCTTTCTTTTTTCTTCCTTTTTATTAGTTATAGAGATAACTTTGTATGGAAACATCACGTGTTGGTACCATCCTTTCCCTCATCCCTGCCCCTTTTCCGAAGAGGTCTTCCTTATTGGGGTCACAGGTCATCCTTGTGATAGTGGGTTATGCCTTGTGGAAACAGCAGTTATTGGGAAGAGACAATGCTCTGGGCATGATGTCTCAACTTATGCCTCTAACAATCTTACTGGCCCCTCTTCCACAAAATTCCCTGAGCCGTGTTGGGTGAATTTTAAGTCTACTTCAGTGATGGGCTCTTAGTAGCCTCTGGATCTCTGCTTTGGTAAGTGTTGAATGTTCTCAGTATCTGTCTCCTTCCCCCTGGCGCCAGGTTCACCATGGAAGCAGCACTCTTGTTTATTTCCCCAATTCCTCTGTGGTTTCAGCTGGGCCTAGGCCGAACTGCAATGGGTAGTTTATCTTCTTGGGTCTTGATCCCGTACTGGAGCCCCACAGATCTTGCCTGATATTACCCCAGGAGCTGAGGTGTGGTTAGGTGGACACCATCTTGACTAGAAGCCTTAAAAAAGATTTTCAAATTGGATTACTTCTTAGCCTTTTGGCCAAGATATATGTTAATTTTTAATTATTTATTTATTTGTTTGTTTTTTGGTTTTTCGAGGTAGGGTTTCATTCTAGCCCAGGCTGACCTGGAATTCACTATGCAGTCCTTGAACTCAAAGTGATCCTCCTACCTCTGCCTTCCAAGTGCTGGGATTAAAGGCGTGTGCCACCATGCCTGGCTTTTTTGGATTTTTTTTGAGGTTGGGTCTCATTTTAGCTCAGGCTGACCTGGAAGTGTCTGGTGGCCTCGAACTCACTGTAGTCCTCCTATCTCTGCCACCCTCCAAGTGCTGGGATTAAAGGTATGCGCCACCACGCCTGACACTTTTTTGGGTGTTTCAAGGGAGTGTCTTGCTTTAGTCCAGACTGACCTGGAATTTACTATATAGTCTCAAGGTGGCCTTGAACTCACTACGATCCTCCCACCTCTGCCTCCCAGAGTGCTGGGATTAAAGGAGTGTACCACCACACCCAGCTGTGTTAATGTTTTTAAAAGTAGTATTTTTATTTATTAGTAAGCAGAGACAGAGAGAGAGAGAGAGAGAGAGAGAGAGAGAGAGAGAGAGAGGGAGGGAGAGAGAAAGAGAGAGGAGAGAGAGAAGAGTGTGAGAGAATGAGTATGCCAGGACCTCCAACCACTGCAGATGAACTCCAGATACATGCATCACTGTAAATCTGGCTTCCTATGGGCACTGGGGAATCTAATCCAGGTCAGTAGGCTTTGCAGGCAAGCACCCTAACCACTGAGCCATCCCTCTAGCCCATGTGTCAAAATTTAAACTTCAGAATGGAGTATGCCTTGAAGACAAGAAGAGTAGAAATTGTTTTTGAAGGACTCAGGAAGCCATAATAAGCCTCAGAATCATCAATAGGCCTAAGTTTCTGCTTCCCAGCAAGGTCAGTTTCCTGATAAGGGGGAATAGACTGTCTGTACCATGCGTTCCTGTGGTCATAGATAAGTTTGCTTAAAATAAGTTTGTTTAAAGTTCCTCAAGTCCACATAGCCAATCACAATAAAGGTTACCTAATCTGCTTGGAATCCCCCTAGCCCCCTGCCCACCAGCTTTGCCCACCAGTATCCTAAGCCTATCAGAAAAATACAAGTGCAGTTACTGCTTAAGTCAACCAATCATGTAACCATTCCCCTACTTCTCCCTACTTTGTTCAAATCCTTATAAAAAACCTACCCCACCCTGCTGCTCAGGGCTCTTGGATGGATCCACTGCCTCGGTGAAGTCAAGAGTCTGAGCTTAAGCCTGAAATAAAGCTTTTTGCTGCTGCATACGTGTCTGACTCTCTTGATGGTCTTTGGGGACTACGTGATCTGGGCATAACAGTTTTGTTTTTAGAAAGTACATCTATCTATCTATCTATCAATCATCTATCTACCTACCTACCTACCTTCCTGTCTATCTTATTTTATTGACAACTCCCATAATTATAAACAATATCCCATGGTAATTCCCTCCCTCCCCCACTTTCCTCTTTGAAACTTTACTCTGTATCATATCCCCTCCCCCTCTCAATCAGTCTCTTTTATGCAGTCCTTGAACTCAAAGTGATCCTCCTACCTCTGATGTCATGATTTTTTTTCCCTGATGTCATGAGTTTTTCTTCCTATTATGATGGGTTTGTGTAGGTAGTATCAGGCACTATGAGGTCATGGATATCCAAGCCATTTTGTGTCTGGAGGAGCATGTTGTAAGGAGTCATGCCCTTCCTTTGGCTCTTACATTCTTTCCACCACCTCTTCCGTAAGGGACCCTGAGCCATGGAAGGTGTGATAGAGATATTTCAGTGCTGAGCACTCCTCTGTCACTTCTCAGCACCATGGTGCCTTCTGAGTCATCTCAAGGCCACTGCCATGTGAAAAGAGAAGGTTCTCTAACCAAAAGGTTGAGTAACATTTAATATATGGGTATGAACATTAAAAGAAGTGCTTACTGGTCAGTTTGGTAGCCAGACACCAGCAGACATTGCACTCTTAGGCCTCATGACTACCCCTGTTGCAGGTTTTCAGTATAGGAGATATATTCCCTCCCATGGAGTGGGCCTCCAATCCAATTAGAGGGCAGTTGGTTTCCCCATAACAGATGTGCCACTATTGCACCTGTTGGTTCATTTGCATGGCTGGCCAAGTTTAAGGCTTGCAGTGTCCACTGTTGAGTATCTTCACTGGTAATTTTGCTCTCTCTTCCATTGAACTGCATACAGCATAGCTTTTTCCAGCTTTCTGTCAATTGATCTACATGTAGGAGGTTTTCAGCTCAGTTCCAGCAGGATTTCTCAGTGACCTTACAGCCTAAGTGTGTGGAGTCTTAAGTAATAGGGTCCTACACTATTCCTCGTGGGAAACCAAGGGCCTTGGCAATGGCCTGTATTGTTTTGGGGCTATCAGGGACTTCTCTGGTGAACAACTCAAAGGAAGGTATCCCATCCCTGGCACTGAAAATTTTCTAGTAACAATCTATGGCTTCTGAGTGTTCCATTGTCCAAAAAAGTAGTTTTCCATCTGAGTGATTTATATCCTCTTAGATTTTGATTAGCCCTCCCTCCACCTTTCCTTTACTCAGTCTCTTCCCCTAACTTCACTTGGGCCTTTTCACCCCCATTAATCTGTTCTTCTACTTACATATATACAATACCATCCTATTAAGTTCCCCCTCCCTTCCTTTCTCTTTCCTTTATATCTCCTTTCTAGCTTACTGGTCTCTGCTACTGAGTTTTATTCCAACTCACATAGAAGTAAGATCCACATATGAGAGAGAACATGTGATGTTTGGCTTTCTGGGCCTGGGTTACCTCACTTAGTATAATCCTTTCCAGATCCATCTGTTTTCCTGCAAATTTCATAAGTTCATTTTTATTTTTTTTTTCTTTTCACAATTTTTATTAACATTTTCCATAATTATAAAAAATATCCCATGGTAATACCTCCCTCCCTCACACTTTCCCCTTTGAAATTCCATTCTTCATCATAGTACCTCCCCATCTCAATCATTGTACTTACATATATACCATACCAACCTATTAAGTACCCTCTTCCCTTCCTTTCTCTTTCATTTTTCTTTACTGCTGAGTAGAGCTCCATTGTGTAAATGTGCCACATCTTCATTATCCACTCAGGTTAGGGACATCTAGGCTGGATCCATTTCTTAGCTATTGTGAATTGAGCAGCAATAAGCATGGTTGAGCAAGTATCTCTAAGGTAATGACATGAGTCCTTAGGATATATGCCTAGGAGTGCTATACCTGGGTCAGATGGTAGATCTGTTTTTCGCTGTCTCAGGAACCTCCACACTGATTTCCACAGTGGCTGGACCAGATTGCATTCCTCTTTTTCCACATCTTCGCCAGCATTTATGGTCATTTGTTTTCATGGTGGTAGCCAGTCTGAGAGGAGTGAGATGGAATCTCAATGTAGTTTTAATCTGCATTTCCCTGATGACTAGGGATGTAGAACTTTTTTTAGATGCTTATATGCCATCCATATTTCTTCTTTTGAGAACTCTCTCTTTAGTTCCATAGCTCATTTTTCCCCAGATTTTTATTTTTAAATTGTTTGTTTTTATTTATTTGAGAGCAACAGAGAAAAAAAGGCAGAGAAAGAGAGAGAAAGGGCGTGCCAGAGCCTCCAGCCACTGCAGATGAACTCTAGACGCGTGCGCCCCCTTGTGCATCTGGCTAACGTGGGTCCTGGGGAATGGATCCTCGAACCTAGGTCCTTAGGCTTCATAGGCAAGCGCTTAACTGCTAAGCCGTTTCTCCAGCCCCAGGTTTTTATTATTATTAACATCTTCCATGATTATAAAAAATATCCCATGGTAATACCCTCCCCCCCCACTTTCTTCTTTGAAACTCCATTCTCCATTCCCTCCTCTCCCCTCTCCTCTCCTTCTCAATCAGTCTCTTTTATTTTGATGTCATCTTTTCCTCCTCTTATGGTCTTGTGTAGGTAGTGTCAGGCACTGTGAGGTCATGGATATCCAGGCCATTTTGTGTCTGGAGGGAGCATGTTATATGGAGTCCTACCTTTCCTTTGGCTCTTACATTCTTTCTGCCACCTTTTCCTCATTAGACCCTGAGCCTTGGAAGGTATGATAGAGATACTGCAGTACTTAGCACTGTGGTCACTTCTTTCCAGCACTATGATACCTTCTCAGTCATCCCAAGGTCACTGCCATCTGAAAAGAGAAGATTCTCTACAAAAAGTGAGAGTAGCATTAATATAAGGTTATGAACCTTAAGAGAAGTGCTTACTGGGCAGTTTGATAAGCATAGTATATACATTTAGCCAGACAGCAGCAGACGTTACACCCCTAGGGCGCATGACTACCTCTGTTTTAAGTTTTCAGTATCAGGGATGTATTCCCTCCCATGGAGTGGGCCTCCACTCCAACTAGAGGGCAGTTGGTTTCCACCATGATAGACATGCCACTATTGCATCCGTTGGCTCATTTGGCCTGGTTGACCAAATATAAGGCTTGCAGTGTCCACTGTTGAGTATCTTCACTGGTGGTATCTCTTTCTCCCATTGAACTGCATGTAGAATGGCTTCTTCCAGCTTTCTGTCAGCTGGTCTACATGGAGGAGGTTATCAGTTCAGTTCCAGCAGGATTTCTCAGTGGCCTTGCAGCCCAAGTATGTGGAGTCTTCAGCAATAGGGTCTTACCATTTATTCCTGGTGGGAAACAAAGGGCCTCAGCAGTGGCCTATAATGTTTTGGGGGTATGAGGGACCTCCGTGGCCAACAACTCACTGGAAGGTATCCCATCCCTGGCACTGAAAATTTTCTAGCAACAATCTATGGCTCCTGAGTGTTCCATTGTTCAAAAAGGTAGGATTCCATATGTTTTATTTATATCCTCTTAAATTTTGATTAGCCCTCCTTCCACCTTTCCTTTACTTCATCTCTTCCCCTGACCTCACGTTTGGCCTTTTCACTCCCATTAATCTGTTCTTCTACTTACATATATACAATACCATCCTATTAAGTACCCCCTCCCTCTCTTTCTATTCCCTTTATATCTCCTTTCTAGCTTACTGGCCTTGGCTACTAAGATTTCCTCCTTCTCACACAGGAGCCCAATCTTCTTTAGCTAGGATCCACATATGAGAGAGAACATGTGACATTTGGCTTCTGAGCCTGAGTTAGTATAATCCTTTTCAGCTCCATCCATTTTCCTGCAAATTTCATAACTTCATTTTTCTTTACTGCTGAGTAGAACTCCATTGTATAAATGTGCCATATCTTCATTATCTACTCATCAGTTGAAGGACATGTAGGCTGGTTCCATTTCCCAGCTATTGTGAATTGCATAGCTCATTTTTTAATTGGGTTGTTTCATTTCTTATTATTTAATTTTTTGAGTTCTTTGTATATCCTAGATATTAATCTTCTATCAGATGTATAGCTAGTAAAGATTTTCTCCCATTTTATAGGTTGCCTCTTTGCTCTATTCACAGTGTCCTTTGCCATACAAAAGCTTTGTAATTTCATGAGGTTCCCATGGTTGATCTGTGGTTTTATTGCCTGAGCAATTGGGGTTATTTTCAGAATGTCTTTGCCAATACTAATATGTTGAAGGGTTTCCCCTATTTTTTCCTCTAGCAGTTTCTGAGTTTCAGGTCTGTTATTAAGGTGTTTGATCCATTTGGATTTAATTCTTTTGCACACTGAGAGAAAAGGATCTATTTTCATCCTTGTACAGGTACATACTGGATTTATAATTTTTGGTGGAATTATATTATTTAATTTTCTTGTGTTTCTTACAGTACAATGTAGAGTTTTTTCTATTGGATTAATTTACTGCTTGGGATTTCCAATTATCAGCAGTAGTCTTAATTGTGTGTATTTGACGTTGCATATCTTTAGGATAGGAACTTAATGTTCCACATGTGGCTCTTATATTACTCCCAAAGTAACAGCAGAAGTGACTCTTAGTGTTGGGGTTGTTTACTATGTAAGTATTCTAGTAGGCTGGGTAGAGCAAAATAGGCATATTTTAAAATTCAGCTGAGCAATGTGCATACTCATTCAAAACTGACACAGGATTTATGTAAGAGTGGGTATTAAAACAGACAGATAATCTAACAAAGTCAAAGTCCCAAGGGTGTGTGTGTTGTCCCACACCCTTAATTCTTCTAACTGGGAGCTTCATATTTCTGGTCTGTAAAAGGTTCCAGGTTAGCCTCGGGCCAGATGAGACTGTGCCCCAAGAATGACTGAAGAAGACAAAGGCACTGTGATAATTCAGCAATAAAGGGTAACCCCAAATACAGCTTATTTAAGAATGGCAAAAATAGCCATTAATCAAATCTAACACATAACCTGCCCTTCCAGTGTAGACTGTGGGGCAGGTACTGACACAGGGTAGTAGGCTCTTTTAACTTTTGGGATGGCTTTGGTCTCACCTATGCTGCATGTCTGCTTAGGTTCCTCTTTTTAGTGCTGTGGGCTTGGCTAGGCTGACTGGGTTGGTGGGTCTACTACTCTGATTGCCTGTATTAGTTGTTGTGTAGCTGAGATCCCTTCCCCAGGTCTCCAGTGGTTTCTGGGTTGGTGGTTGGGGAAAGGGAGGCTGTAGAAAGTTCCTGAAGTTCTACCGGAGCTGTGTAGCTGGTCTCCATGATCTTCTTCCTCGGGAGCTGCTCAGCTCATTCCTGCTGTCTTCTCCATCAGGTGTTTGAGTTTGTGAGGAGGCTGGTGTGAGTGGGGAATCCCCAATCCTTGTTCTGCTCCTGCTGCTTGGGTGTGTAGCTCTTCCCAGAGACCCGGACTGGGACCGGTACTGCAGCAGGAGCTGCTTTTGGCTCTTTAATGCTTGTTAGAAGCTTTGGGTCTCTTTTGTTTCTTTGCTGTGGTTGAAAATCCCTTATGCACCTTCAGTTTTTTAATATGAGAGTATATTGTGGTGTCTTTTACTCCTTTATTATCTCTCCCATGCTGCCTTGATGTAGCTATTAAGTAGCCATCTTAACAGAAAGTCCCCATAGTGTGTTATAATTTTATTTCTTAAGGTATTTTCTTATTTTCAAACTGAGAGGGAGATAGAAGAGAGATAAAGAATGGGCATGCCAGGGTCTCCAGTTTATGTGGGTACTGGGGAGGCATCTCTTCAATCCTTAAATTGTTATTTTTAAACCTTGTCCAGGTCAAAGAAAAGTACTGGGGAATTGAACCCAGGTCTTTAGGCTTTGTAAGCAAGTACCTTAAACTCTGAGCCATCTCTCCAACCCTCAAATTGTTGTTTTTTAAATCTTGACTAGGTCAAAGAAAAGCACATGGCACCAAGTATGGGTTTACACTGTGCTGAAAGGGTACGTACTTAACCTTTCCTTTCTTTCCAGGTATCTGTCCTCAGAGAAAAGGATAGTACCTGTGTCTACAAGACCCACTGCCCCTGTGTCTAACTCAGGCCCTAGCACTGGGCTGGTCTCCTCAATGTGACTGCACTGAGCAGCAACCCACAGTGTTTTATAACTAGTACCATCATTCATCTCCAGAATGTTATCATTTTCTTCAACTTCAACTCCTACAGAGCATTATCCATCTTCCCCCATTGTCTCTTCCCCAAACATTGCCCACCACTATTCCACTTTCTTCCTTTATGAACTTGAGACTTGGAAGTCATATATAAGAGAAATCATACAATACTGTTCTTTTTTTTTGTTTGTTTTGATTTTTTTTTAATTTAATTTATTAGTTTTCTTTTCAGTAAATACAGGCAGTTTGGTACCATTATTTAGGCTCATCTGTGATCTACCCCCTCCCATTAGACCCTCCTTGTTATTGAAAATGGGTCGTGCATTGTGGAGTTAGCCCCCAGTTATTAGTATGATAAATGTCTCTGATTTGTTTTGATTTTTTGAGGTAGGATCTCACTCTTGCCTAGGCTGACTTGGAGTTCACTATGTAGTCTCAAGGTGGCCTTGAACTCACATGGATCCTCCTTCCTCAGCCTTCCTAGTGCTGGGATTAAAGTCATGCACCACCATGCCCAGTTTATAGTATTGTTCATTTATTGGCTTTCTTTCCTTACCTCCCTCTTTTCATTGCTCCTTCACCTTCTCCTCTCTTCTTATGCAAGCTTTTTTTTTTTCTTTGTTTTTTCGAGGTAGGGTCTCACTCTGGTCCAGGCTGACCTGGAATTAACTCTGTCATCTCAGGGTGGCCTTGAACTCATGGCAATCCTCCTACCTCTGCCTCCCGAGTGCTGGGATTAAAGGCGTGTGCCACCACACCCGGCTGTCTTCTTATGCAAGCTGTTTGAGACAGACTCTTCAAAATATATAGCCCAAAGTGGCCTGGGACCCTGTTTTTCCTCCCTGACTCTTATGAGTGTTGGGATTGCACATGTATGTTGTAGTTTGATTGAGGTGTACCCATAAATCTAGGTGTTCTGGATGTTAGGTTCCCAGCTGATGGAGATTCAGTAATTAATACCTCCTGGAGGCAGTGTATTGTTGGGGGTGGGCTTATGGGTGTTATAGCCAGTGTTGGGCACACACTTCTGTTGCTGTTGTTCACCTGATGTTGGCCAGGGGGTGATGAGCCTCTCTGCTCATGCCATCATTTCCTCCTGCCATTGTGGAGCATCCCCTTGAATCTATAAGCCAAAATAAAACCTCTTTTTTCCCACAAGCTGCTTTTTGTTGGGTGATTTTTACCAGCAATACAAACCTGACTGCAGCAATGTATATTACCCTATCCAGTTCTTCGGCCCATTTTAAATGGAATGTGTTCTCCTTCTCTCTTGCTTGTTTGCTTGGTTGGTTGTGGTTTGTATGTAATTTTAAAAGTATATTCTGGATATCAATCCTGTATCTTATAATTTGTAAGTCTGTTCTCTATTTTGGAGAATCTCTGAATTTAATGCCTAGAATTTTTTAGTTTTGGTAAAGTCCAGCCCTTCTATTTTTTTCTTTGTCTATTATGCTTTTGGTGTTATATCTATGAAAACATTGCCAAATTCACATGTTATATAGCTTTCCCATAGGTTTTCTTTTAAAAATGTTGTTTTTGTTTCCTGTCTGTATGTTGCTTTATTTCTATCTCTGTGTGTTTATATCTCTGTGGGTTTTTTAAAAATGTTCATAAATCATTGAAACATATGTATTATTTTTTCCCATTTTTAATTTTTCTGTAGGTAACCAGGGGGTGTTGAGATAGGGTCATACATTGTAGCCCAGACTGTCTTGAGACTCAGAATATAGCCCAGGCAGGCTTGTACTTTATGGATGGCAATCCTTTTGCCTAAGACTCCTATATGCTGGGAACTACAGGTATGAGCCACTGTGCCTGGCTTTTGATTAACTATGTGAAAAATATCACAGCTGGGCATGGTGTTGCATGCTATTAATCCCAGCACTTGGGAGGCAGAGGTAGGAGGATCTCCTGTGACTTCGAGGCTACCTGAGACTACATAGTGAATTGCAGGACAGCCTGGACTAGAGTGAAACCCTACCTCGAAAACAAACAAACAAGGAAACAAAAAAAGTATCATAGATACTATACCTCACATGTCTTCTAAAAACATAATAGCAGGGCTGGAGAGATGGCTTAGCAGTTAAGGCACTTTCCTGCAAAGTCTAAGAACTCATGTTTAACTTTCCAGGTCCCATGTAGCCAGACTCACAGTGGTGCAAGTCCACAGTGTCGCATGTGTGCACAAGGGGGCGCACGTGTCTGGACTTTGTTCACAGTGGCTGTAGGCCCTGGTGTGCCCATTTTGTCTCTGTCTCTCTGCCTCTTTCTCTCTCAAAATAAATAAATTTAAAAAAATATAATTCCATTGTCCATGCTGGTTGGGAATTGGGCATATGAAGCCTATTCCATGTGCACCCTATTTTGGAGTGATCCCTTCCTAGTTCAGGGCCTGAAAGGCATAGCATCCCAACCTTTTCCTTTTTAATTATGTCACATTGACAATTACAGCAGATCTCTTATATATATTGAAATTTGAAGCTTCATTATATATTGCTGATTTTATTGTTTACTTTGCTTACCATATTTTCTTTTATTTTTTTCTATTAATACATTGGTTCAACAGGTGTGTACCAATTTAGTATTGTCGTTATAAATTATCTTTCTTCTTTTGTCTCCATAGTACTGAATTGAAGCTGTTGGAAGAGAGAACCGTTTCAGTCTGCAAGTCTTTAGGTAATGGCACAGTGGAGAAGGAGACAGACATCTTTTTAAACATTTCTGTTAAAATTTTTGATAGTGTAGTATGAGTTAAACTAGTGATGTATTCTGTTTTTTTTTTTTTTTTCGAGGTAGGGTCTCACTCTGGTCCAGGCTGACCTGGAATTAACTCTGTCATCTCAGGGTGGCCTTGAACTCATGGCAATCCTCCTACCTCTGCCTCCCAAGTGCTGGGATTAAAGGCGTGTGCCTCCACACACAGCTGTGATGTATTCTTGATTGTGGTGCTAATAATAGCAATAGTTACTCTTTTTTCTTTTAGAGATAGTGAGCAGTAGTTACTTCTATTCATGGGCTACATTAATGCTGCTTGAAGTCTCTGTTAAGTTAGTACATATCAGTGTAGTATTCATTTAGCTCATGATTAGTTTGTTTATAGTCTTAGGTGAACCCTGCCAAGCCATAGGCACTCTTAGCTTGTTCTTCATAAAAATAATTGTTATGGACAGTTAGCATAGAATTTACCATTTGCACTGTGATTTGCCAACTTGACTGCTTATGTCATGAGTATCTTAACCATAAGAATCATTACCCATTCCAACATATTAGGAAGCCTCTCTATAATAACTTGATATGATGGTGAAAAGCATGGAATTGGGCTGTGACATAGGTCGGTGCATACAGCACTCGCTCATCCCTCAAGCTGGAGTATCTGAGTTTGATCCATGGACCCCTATGTAAAAAGCAGGAAGCTGTAATCCCAGCGCTGACTACATGATGGGAGTCAGAGACAGCATTTCCTGGAAGCTTGTGGTGAGCGCAGCAAAGCAACACTAGAGCCAGAGTCCAGAGAGAGAAACAACTTACCTGAAACTTGTCCTCTGACCGTAACATGTCTGTGCACTATGGCATGTACATATGCACCCTGCACTCACACACAAATACAAATGAATAATAAACTTCTTTAAAAGCATGAGATCTGGAATTTCATGATCTTCATTTTAGCTCTGCTGTTTACTAGCTGAATCTTAATTCCCACATATAACGTGACCTTGAGCTTTTATAACATAGGAAACAATATTTGTTCATATATTTGTGTGTGTGTGTGTGTGTGTGTGTGTGTGTATTTTTTTTTTTTTTTCAGGTAGGGTCTTGTTCTAGACCAGGCTGACCTAGAATTCACTGTGTAGTCTCAGGCCTCGAACTCATGGCAATCCTCCCACCTCTGCCCTCCAAGTGCTGGGATTAAAGGTGTGTGCCACCACACCCAGCCTGTTCGTATGTATTATGAAATAATGCTAAAGGGGCTGGAGAGATGGCTCAGCAGTTAAAGCGTTTGCAAGCAAAGCTAAAGGATCCTGATTTGACTCTTCAGGACCCATGTAAGCCAGATGCACAAGCGGTGCCTGTGTCTGGAGTTTATTTGCAGTGGCTAGAAGTTGTGGCACACCCATTCTCTCTCTCTTTCTCATTCCCTCTCTCCCTCTTTCTCTCAAACAGATAAATAAAATATATTTAAAAAAAGAAACAATGTTAAAGTACAGTGATTGCTCACACTTGTTATTTTTATGTTGTTTTAGAGTTACTCCATGAATTTACATTTAGAAAATATCATTGAGAGCACAGTTAATATTTATATATTCAATTGAGATTATATCAGAAATGTGTCATTAAAAATACTTTGGGGCTGGAGAGATGGCTCAGCAGTTAAGGTGCGTGTTTGCAAAGCCTGAAAGCCTTGGGTTCAATTCCCTAGGACCCATGTAAATCCAGATGCAGAAATTGGCCCATGCATCTGGAGTTAGTTCACAGCAAGAGGAAGCCCTTGGCGTGTCCATTCTCACTCATACTTTCTCTTTCTTTCTCCCTCCTTGTAAATAAATACTAAGTAACAATATGAAAAGTACTTTTGTGCCAGGTGTGGTGGCGCACGCCTTTAGTCCCAGCACACGGGAGGCTGAGGTAGGAGGGTCACTGTGAGTTCAAGGCCACCCTGAGACTACGTAGTGAATTCTAGGTCAACCTGGGCTAGCATGAGACCCTACCTCAATCAACAACAACAAAAATACTTTTGACAGGACTGGTAAGATTGCTCAGTAGTTAAAGGCCTGACAGCCTGGGTTCAGTTCCCTAGTATGCATGTAAAGCCAGATTTCACAAAGTGTATATGTGTCTGGAGTTCATTTGTAGTGGCAGGAGGCTCTAGCATGTCCATTATCTCTCCTTCCCTTTTTCTCTTAAATAAATATTTAAAAAACAAAAAACTTGACAGGACTTGGGAGATGGCTCAGTTGCTAAAGACCCTTGCTTGCAAAGTCTGCTGGCCCAGGTTCAGTTCCTAGCAGGATGCAAAATGGCACACGCTTCTAGGACTATAGAGGCAGAGCCAGGAGAATTCAAATCTCTCATGGGCCAGGTAGTCTAATATTTATTTGAAGTCTTGCCATTTGGTTTTCAGCAGCAAGAGATGCTATCTTAAAGAAGGTTGTGCACAGACACCTCCATTTTGTTCCCTGACCTCTATAATGCTCTGTGGCTTGGGTGTGCACACCCACCCACAGATTCTTTAAAAAAGATTAGTTATTTATATGTGTGTATAGTTATTTATATGTATATGTGCAGGGTTACCACTGCAAATGAAGGCCTGTTTGGCTTTACCTGGGTGCTTGCGGAATTGAACCTAGGCTGGCAGGCTTTGCAAGCCAGTGCCTTTAACCACAGAATTATCTTCCCAGCCTCATAAATAAATATTTTTGAGGTGAACAAAAGACATAAGTTTGTCATTTAAAAATAACACAGTTGGGCTGGAGGGATGGCTTAGCGGTTAAGGTGTTTGCCTGCAAAGCCAAAGGACCCAGGTTCAGTTCCCCTAGACCCATGTTAGGCAGATGCACAAGGGGCGCACACATCTGGAGTTCATTTGCAGTGGCTGGAAACCTTGGCACACCCATTCTCCCTCCCTTCCTTCCTCTCTCTCTCTCTCTCTCTCTCTCTCTCTCTCTCTCTCTCTCTCTCTCCTTCTCTCTTGACTCTAATAAATAAACATTAAAAAAAAAAACAACACAGCTCAGCCTAGGCTAGAGTGAGACCATACCATGAAAAACAAAAGAAAACAAAAATAACACAGTGGTATAGCTAAGATTAAAAAAAAATCATTCCAATTTAAACTGGGCATTGGGTGAGCTTGGGAGGTGGACACAAAGATCAGGAGTTCACAATGTATTTGGGTATTAGGGATTGAACTTGGGTCCTCATGCTTCAGTGGCTAGCACTCTACCCACTTTACCAGGGGCTATCTCCCAGCCCCTGACATTTGCCTTTATAAATGATATGATATGCTCATTTGGATTTCAGTTCTTAATGCTAACTTTTAAAATCCTCTTTTTCTTCCTTGCAGTTGAAAACAATCCTCGAACTGGAAATTTTGGTGCCCTAATTAAAGTCTTCCTTTCTAGAACCAAAGAACTCAAACTTTCAGCAGAATGTCAAAAGTAAGCTGGCTGAATAAGTTATATTAACTTTATATTTAGTAATATGATGACAATATACTGATTGTTTGAAAGCCTCATGAAGGAATTACTCTCTTTATTAAGGGAGTAAGGTATGAAATTATACATTCTAGAATTTGGTTGAGTTCAACATTTTGGTCAATTATTAGAATTATTTTCCTTAAGATTAATAATGATTTAATTATTATTTGAATTAAATTTTTAAGTTAATTTTTGCCTTAGCATATAAAATAATGGATTTTATTATACCATGTTCATGTCTATCATTGTACATGTTTTTATATATATAATGCATCAAATATATAATACAAAATAATGGGTATATATGTAACGTGTATATAATGTATGTGTATTTTGTCTCTATACTAGTCTGTACTGGTCTGAAACTCACTGTGTGGTTCACGCTAAATTCAATTTTATTGCAGTTCTCTTGCTGTAGCCTCCAAAGTGCTGGGATTTCAAGTGTGAGCCACTGTGTACAGTTCTTACGAAATGTTTTTTTCAAGACTAGTCTTTTTATTTTAATTTATTTTTTTATTTATTAGAGAGAAAGAGACAGAGAGAGAGAGAAAATGGGGCTCCAGGGCCTCTAGCTGCTACAAACTCCAGATGCATGTGCCACCTTGTGCATCTGGCTTATGTGTGTCCTGGGGAATTGAATTTGGGTTCTTTGCCTTTGCAGGCAAGTGCCTTAACTACTAAGCCATTTCTCCAGCCCAAGATCAGTCTTTTTAAAAGGTTCTACACAGCCTTTTTCCTAAATAAATCATATTGAATCCAGTTAAAGTTTTTCTATGACACATCAGTAATACAAATAACAAATACTGCATTGTGTTGCTATTAATGCTGCACTTAAAATTTTAGTTATATATTTGTATATTTTCTATGTTACCATAGGTTTTAGCACTTTTCTCTTGAATTGTATTTATGTGGGACAATTATAAAGTTAAGACCAAAGAGTTGTGGATGGGAAGTGGCTCAGTAAGTAAGAGTCTTTGCTTCTAAAGCATGAGGCTTTGCGAGGGCCTGATTTGCCCAAGTTTGATTCCTTAGCACTCATGTCAACATTTGAGCATAGCCATGGATGCATGTATTCTCAGTCCTGTAAAGAATAGAGATTTGAGCTATCACTGTTGCTCACAAAAAACTGTAGCTCTAAGCCCGGTGTGGTAGCACACGTCTTTAATCCCAGCACTCAGGAGGCAGAGGTAGGAGGATTGCCATGGGTTTGAGGCCACCCTGAGACTACGTAGTGACTTCCAGGTCAGCCTGGGCTAGAGTGAGACCCTACCCCGAAAACAAAACAAAACAAACAAAACCCCCCCAAACCCTGTAGCTCTGGGTTGAGAGACTTATCGCAAGGAAACAGTGTGAGGGGTGATAGGGGAGGACACCTGATGCTTCTTTGGCCTCTGCATATCCAAATGGGGTGCACACATGTCACACACATTCCACAGTACACACACACAAACGTGCGTACTCACAGAGAACAAAAAGTGAGTAGCAATCATACTTATATACACAGCTATTTCTATTAAGTATCTTTTGTGTCTAAGTTATACAAATGAAATATGGGGTAAAGTGCACTAAGTATTACTTGCTCAATGTAATGGAAAGATATGGACATTGTTATATAGGTAGGCTAGGCAAAATTACTCACAAATTGTAAAGATGTCACAAACTATGAATAAAGTGATCTTGCTTATGGATAAATACTGATTCTTGGGTAATTTTGGTTTTTCCTTTCTAGCCACATCTTCATTTGGCAGACACATAATGCCCTGTTTATTATTTGCTGTTTGCTGAAAGTATTCTTCTGTCAGATGTCAGAAGAGGAGTTACAGCTTCATTTTGTATATGAAGACAAGTCCCTTGGCAGCTATGGTAAGTACTGACTGAAGATTTAAGCGTGTTCTTAGAACAGCTGGTATAACAAAAAGGGCTCGGATTTGAGACTAAAAGTATAATTTTCAAAATTCTATTTTTCCTGTCTAAGCTTCCATTCTTTTTAATAAGAGCACCAATAAGAGTAAACTGTTATTCATTTGACTTCTTCATGCGTGAAAGAAAGAAGTTTAAAAAGTAAAACTTGAGAATTAAGTATAGTGACAAATCTATTAACCTATTAAGAAAAGAGTTGAGCTGGGCATGGTGTCACACTCTTTTAATCCCAGCACTCATGAAGCAGAGGTAGCTGGATGGCCGTGAGTTCGAGGCCACCCTGAGACTACATAGTGAATTCCAGGTCAGCCTCGGCTAGAGTGAGACTCTACCTCTAAAAACCAAAAAAAAAAAGAGTTGAATCTAATTTACATTCATGATGTCATGTAACAAATTATGATTACCTGCTTACATGTTGTTAACATAAAATTTTAGCTTGCCAGAAGCTGTAGGTAATTTTTTTTATTTGGTATTTATTTTATAACAAAGCTCTTTTAGCTAAACAATACTGGAACGTTATTGACAGTGAGCTGCCAAAGAGATGCAAAGGAGAAAGAATATTTAGAGAAAGCCCAAAACCTTTAATAAGCTGCTTTTTTCCATCATTGAGCCAAGTGGCCAACATTGTCTTAGTACAAGATTTGGAGAACACATGGTTTAAACCTGCTTGGGGTCTGAGATCAGGGATTTTTCAGATGCTCTCTAATGTTCCTTATATGCACCATTGATTTCCTTCTGTGTCCACCAGACTAATAAATATCCAGTGAGTTGTCTTTTCAAGGTTAAGGTCTCACTGTTTTGGGCATGTGTAATTATTTTTGTCTCAGTCTCACATGTCCTTGGTTTAAGATTTCTGCCTCTGATCCCTAATGTAAGCCCTTTATGATTCTTTATGAACTTCCTACAATTTATAATGCTTTAATAACATTAATTCTCCAAATAATAGCAATGGGAAAAATAGGACATCATCGTGGAGTAACTAAGAGCATCAGCTGATCTATGAACTGAATTAGCCATGTGAAAGAAAGACTGCTTAGGAATAGCTAATACATAGTAGCACACATTGTTTAATGGTTGAATTTACCTAAAGAGAGGACCATTTGGGACAGTTGGCTCATTACAGCATGCAGCATTTTCCTTTATGGTAATCTGTTGTAATACTGCTGTGATCATTTGACGTTTCCAGCA
Source organism: Jaculus jaculus (assembly GCF_020740685.1). Lineage (NCBI taxonomy): Eukaryota > Metazoa > Chordata > Mammalia > Rodentia > Dipodidae > Jaculus > Jaculus jaculus. The sequence goes on from NC_059103.1 coordinate 40,848,536, forward strand.
AAGCAGTCTTCATGAGAGTTGTGGGACTGTTGGTAGCTCTTAGGTTGTAATCTAAATTTTTGAGTATTTTGTGTTTGAACATTTTCCTGTGGGCTATACATGATGTGGTGGCAGATCATTAAAGAGAGTTTATATATCACTGTAGGGGCTGTGCTTTCCACTCTTTCAAGCCTTTCAGAATTAGTTAAAGGAACAAAGCCAGCCCTAGGCAAAACTGGGATACACATTGTTTCCATTGTCCTTTGTCCTCAGTGCAGCTTTTCTTCTCTCTGGGTGCCAGTACTCCATTGTTCACAGAGGAGTACTGCTGTTTATCTTTTCTCCTGTGTCATGTATCTCACACTTGAGATCCATAGAGTTCTAAGCCTGTTGCTGGTATCTGCAAGTACTTCAGATGTCTTGTTTCTCTGCTTGCTGGTGCTGGCCATATCTGTTTAGTCTTAAACTGAAGCCTTCAATGGGGATGGGCACCTGACTCTTAAGGAGATCCAGTGCCAGGTGCCTTAGCCTCCTTCGTGGTTCTTGGGGTTCTTGGCTTCAGGAGGGCTCTCAGGTTCAGATTCCTTTCTTACCACTATTGGAGGCTTAGTCTGCTCCTAGCAGTGTTCTTTAGTACTGACATTTGTCCTCCGCATTGGACTACCTTGTTGTACAATATTTAATTCTGGATTGAGGTTGTTTATTTGCTTGTGGCCTGTTGCTAGCACTCGGGAGGCAGAGGTAGGAGGATTGCTGTGAGTTCAAGGCCACTCTGAGACTGCATAGTGAATTCCAGGTCTGCCTGGGCTAGAGCAAGACCCTACCTCAAAAAACAAGACAAAAACAAAACAAAACTATACACACACAGACGTACACACACACACATATTTTTAATGAATAAATATTTTATGAGAGAGAGAGAAAGAGAGAGAATGGGCACAACAGAGCCTTCAGCCATTGCATATGAACTCTAGACGCATGTGCCACCATGTGCATCTGGCTTAGGTGGGTTCTGGGAAATGGAACCTGGGTCCTTAGCTTAACAGGCAAGCTCCTTAACCCCTAAGCCATCTCTAGCCCACAAGTATTTTTTTTCCCCCCATGTGTGTATGTGTGTGTATATACACGTGCATGAGTGTGCATGCATGTGCCATTCCTTAGGGTCTCTCTCTGGCCAGGACGAAACCTCACCACGTAGGCCCAATTGGCTGGCCCAGGAACCCTAGGCATCACCTGTCTGTCACCATTTCCCCACTGCTGGGATTACAAGTGTGTTTCCCCACAACATGCTTTTTTTAATTAAAAAAATATTATTTAGGGCAGGAGAGATGGCTAAGCAGTTAAGGTGTTTGCCTGCAAAACTAAAGGACCCAGGTTTGACTCCCCAGGACCCATGTAAGCCAGATGCACAAGGGGGTGTGCATGTCTGGAGTTCATTGGCAATGGCTTGAGAATGGGTGCGCCCATTCTCTACCTGCCTATTTCTATATCTCTTTCTTCCCCAAATAAATAAAAATAAAATATTAAAAAAATTATTTAGCTGGGTGTGGTGGCACATGCCTTTAATCCCAGCACTTGGGAGGCAAAGGTAGGAGGATTGCCTTGAGTTTGAGGCCACCCTGAAATTACATTGTGAATGTCAGCCTGAACTAAAGTGAAACCCCTACCTTGAAAAACCAAATACACACACACCTAGACACACACACACATATGTATTTGTAAACAGATAGAGAGGGAGAGAGAATGGACATACGAGGGCTTCTTGCCAACTGCATACAAACTCCAGACTTGTGCTACTTTGTTCATCTGTTTCTTTTTCTTTTCTTTTCTTTCTTTTTTTTTTTTTTTTTGGTGGGTATTAAGGAGTTGAATCTGGGCGAGTACGCTTTGTAAGCAAGTGCCTTTGACTGCTTGAAAGAATCTATTAGAGGCTGAGGTTCCCTTCCCAGCCATGCAGTCACAAGGCCATCCTTGCCCAGTTCAGTGCTGATGGTCTGTCTTCTTTGGAGGTTGACCCCAAAGGCCTCTCTTCCAGTGTGAGCTTTAGGCCCGGTGAAAAGCTGTGAGGGCCTGGCTTCTCGGGAGCCCATAAGTAGAGAATAAAGCATCTTGATTTGGCTAGTAGAAAGCCAGCACTAGGACTTTTCTTTCCTTCAGATTAGTGGATGTCATTCTAGAGAAGATGAACCAAAACAAGGAGAAGATTGATCTGTGGTGTCCTCAGGGAAGTAGCCTGGAGCCCCTGCTTGGCACTGTGCTTCTGTATGCCAAGCTTCCAGTAGGCCTTTGCCTCACTGGCAGGTAAATGTAGCTTACATAGAGAAAGGCAACTGATTTATAAAAGATCATAGCCAACAAAGGGAAAAAAATCATGTAAGTTAGGAAAGTTGTGTAAAAAGACTTAAAAATCCTTAACTGTACCTATCTAACAGCCAGTTTCCTTTCCATTCTCTGGCTCAAAGCCATTTTGAAATTCCCTCCAGGCATTTGCCCTTGAAATCCATGCTGTTTTTGATTTGCTGGTGTCTGTGAAACTGCCTTTCTTCCCCTGGCTGAGGTGCTCTCTCTGCCACATCAGCCCAGTTTTACCCTCCTCCTCTGCTTGAACTTGTAAACCTGAGATGTACAGTGAGGACTCAGTGATTTTTGTTTTGTTTTTTGAACTATATTTTGTAGTATTTATTTATTGACGGGGAGGGATGCACCAGGGCCTCTAGCCACTGTAAACAAACTCCAGAAGTATGTGCCACCATGTGCATCTGGCTTACATGGGTTCTGGGGATTTGAACCTAGGTCGCTAGGCTTTGTAGGCAAGCACCTTAGTGGCTAAGCCATCTCTCTAGTCCCTGTTTTATTTTATTTTATTTATTTATTTATTTATTTATTTAGTTTTGGTTTTTTGAGGTAGGGTTTCACTTTAGCCCAGGCTGACCTGGAATTCACTATGTAGTCTCAGGGTGGACTTGAACTCACAGCGATCCTCCTACCTCTGCCTCCTGAGTGCTGAGACTGGAGGCGTGCACCACCACACCTGGCTTGTTTTATTTTTTTTAATTAAAGATTTGTTTTTATTTATTTATTAGAGACAGAGAGAGAGAGGGAGAAAGGGAGAGAGAGAATATGTGTGTGAGAGAGATTGGGTGTGGTAGGTCCTCTCTCTGGTCACTGCAAATGAACTCCAGACACATGTGCCACTATGTGCATCTGGCTTACATGTGATCTGGAGAATTGAACCTGGGTCCTTAGGCTTTACAAGCATGCACCTTAACTGCTAAGCCTTCTCTCCAGCCCCCCCTGTTTTCTTTTTATACAAAGTTTATTGATGTAATTTCATTAGTTATAGGTAAGCAATGCAAAAAATATATTCAATAATGGAAAAGAACGACCAAGAGAAAAAAGTTAACATATAAGAGGGGCAGCCTGTATAATACTGCAAGACCTTCTCTCTCTCTCTCTCTCTCTCTCTCTCTCTCTCTCTCTCTCTCTCACACACACACACACACACACACACACACACACACACAAACATATTTAAGACTTATAACTGCTGTTTGTAGAAAACATGCCTTTGGGAGTATTGAGATATTCTTTGGTTTTGTAATGTAGGCTTGTTTATAATATTTTTCTCTTGTCTTGCTTGCTCTTTCCTGGGTGCTACCAGTAGAACAAAGCCAGTTAAACTACTTTAAGCATGCTTTATGATCAAACCTAGTAGGTTAGTATTATTCTTTAGGGTAATAGAAACATTTTGGTTAGACCATAGTAATTACAGTGAATCAGAATTATTGATTTAATTGAAATGACATAAGATACATGCTTATAAATATAATATAATAAAATGTAGGTCCAATTCATTTTTAGAAAGGAATGAGTCCATTTGCTTTTCTTCTTTTTTGTGTGTGTGTTTTTCAGGTAGGGTCTCACTCTAGTGCAGGCTGACCTGGAATTCACTATGTAGTCTTAGGGTGGTGGTTTTCTTCTTTATGATAAATTTTTGTAGGCATTTTAGAATTTGTTAATTAGATGTTTAATATTAGAGTGATTTCAGTGTCAATATTAGCAATTAAAACTGGTAACAATATAGTTTCCTATGATTTTCTGAATATAAGTTTATAATAAATATAATGTAGTTATGTGCTATCCTTTATTTTATTTTTATTTTTTGTTTTTTTCAAGGTAGGGTCTCACTCTAGCCTAGACTGGCCTGGAATTCTCTATATAGTCTCAGGGTGGCCTTGAACTCACAGCGATCCTCCTACCTCTGCTTCCCGAGTGATGGGATTAAAGGCGCATACTACCACACCCCACTCTTACTATGTTTTTTAAAAAATCTTTTACTTATTTATATGTAACTAGAGAGAGATAGAAGAGAGGCAGAGAGTGGGTGCTCCAGGACCTCTAGCTACTGCAAATGAACTTGGTACATGTGTTACTTTGTGCATCTGCCTTTACATGAATACTAGAGAGTCCAAGTTGGGTTAGACTTTGCAGGCAAGTGCGTTAACCACTGAGCAATCTCTCCAGCCCTATTTTATTTTGTATGTTTCTTTTGGAGTTGTCCTTGTTGGGTACTGAGGGCTATTCTGGAGTTTACTGTGTAGTGCAGGCTGGCTTTGAACTCAAGATCCTCTTGCCTCCGCCTTCCAAGTGCTGGGATTATAGGCATACCAGCCATACCTGACTGTGTCTCCTATTTTGAAGAAATCATTTTTTTTTTCTGAACTTTTCAGGCACTTTGTTAACTCTGGTTTTGGAGATGTCTCTGCTCTTGATTAAGTATTTAGTATTTGTTTTGGCACGTGTAGTTTTTGGCAGCATTGAGGAACTAGCACTTTGATTTTCTGAATATAAGGAGAGCAGCAACAATTAGTTGTTGGTCTTTTAACATTCCTTTTAATAAATGGCCCATATTTTGCTTTATTCTGACTGTTACTTTATTTCCAATAATCAGTAAGTACTTTTTCATTTTTATTCTTTTTGCTCTCTCTGTTCTTTCCCTCCACCCCCTTTTTTTTGGCGTGTATTATGTGTGTGTGGTGTACATGTATGTATGTGTGGATATGCCTTTGTGTGGATGTCTGTGCTCATGTGTGCATGTGGAGGCCAGAGTCCGAGATCAAGTGTCTTTCTTGTTCTGTTGAGGCAGTTTCTCACTAAATTAGGGCTCATCTGTTAGGCTAGTCGTAAGCTAGTCAGTTTGTCCCAGAGATCCCCTGTCTATCTCCTGATCCTGAGATTGTAGTTGTTGTGCATGTGGGTGCTGTCTATCCAAACTCCAGTCCTCACACTTGGCTTGACAAGGGTTTTACCTACTGAGCCATCTCCCCAGCTCCTTTCCTCCTATTCTGATGAAAGGCATTTGATTAGGACAATGTTTTGCTATTGCTTCTCTTCCTAAGGATAAAGTAAAAGTGACATCTCAACACATTGTCCTGAATGGGTGCTCAACAGCAGGAATGAATAGGAATAGTAGCTTGGTCTTGGGTATGGGTTAGTAGAGCTGGAAGGGATCTTAGAAGGCATCTGATCTGCCCTAGCTCCTTCCTCTAGTGAAGCTCATCATGATCAGAGAGGTAGGATAGGGCTTTACAGGGAGATTTTAGTGACCTTTACTATATACTTCTAACAGTAATTGTGTTTATGTATTATTGTAGGTTATTTGTATACTGGATACTTAAAAAGTCAAGAAGCCGGGTGTGGTGGCACATGCCTTTAATCCCAGCACTTGGGAGGCAGAGGTAGGAGGGTCGCCGTGAGTTTGAGGCCACCCTGAGACGCCATAGTGAATTCCAGGTCAGCCTACGCTAGAGTGAGATCCTACCTCGAAACCCCCCCCCCCAAAAAAAAAAAGTCAAGAATTTCTAGTATGTGTTGATGAGTATGATAGTTTGAATGTATGTTCCTCAATACACTCAGGTATTCTTATTAAAAAGCTTGTCTTGGGTTGGAGAAATGGCTTAGCGGTTAAGGTACTTACCTACAAAGCCAAAGGACCCAGGTTGAATTCCCCAGGACCCTCGTAAGCTAGATGTACAAGGTGGCACATGTTGTCTGTAGTTCATATACAGTGGCTGAAGGCCCTGACGCACCATTCTTCTCCCCTCTGCCCCCCTCCCTCTGCCTCTATCTCGCAAATAACTAAAGTAAATAAAAAAATAAAATAAGAAGCTTGTCTCCAGCTTCCTGGATGGAGGAGGGGTCACTGGGGGTGGCTCCTGGAGGTCTAGCCCTAAGATGTCACTGGGGGTGATCTGATTTCTCACCTAAGGTGTGCAGTGTGTTTGAGATCTGCCTGGACTCCCTGCTCTTCGGTTGTCAGTGTTTTGCTCTTGTGGTGTTGGTGGAGGTTTATCTCTTTGCTTGGGGTCTGTGACCTGGACCAGCTTCTTCCACCATTATGGAACTGCCCCAGGATCTGTAATCCTGAATTAAATCCCATTCCTCCCATAAACTGTGTCTGGTTTGGAGGTTCATTTCAGCAGCATAGAGCTGACCACAACAATGAATGTATAATATATTTTGTATTTAGGATGTTGGGTGAGATATGGGTTAGTTGACTGAGTTTTCCTTCAAATTTCATATAGAAACAGCTTTAGAACAATTTTTGATTATTTTTCTCCTTTTTTTTTCCTTTGAGAGTCTGAATTTGTGTTCAGATGTTCACATATACAAAGACCTGAACATGAGCATATACACACACAAAGATGAATTGAGGGTAAGGGCTGCAGAGATGGTGGTGCAGTCAGGTTCGCAATGCTGATAGAAATCACCAGACCAAGTGCAGTTTTTGGGAAAAAAGGATTTATTTTAGCTTACAGACTTGAGGGGAAGCTCCATCATGGCAGGGGAAAATGATGGCATGAGCAGAGGGTGGACATTGCCCCCTCACCAACATCTGGTGGACAACAGCAATAGAAAAGTGTGCTAAACACTGGCATGGAGAAACTGGCTATAACCCCCATAAGCCCACCTCAACAATACACTCTCTTCTGGAGGCCTTAATTCCCACATCTCCTTCAGCTGGGAACCTAGCATTCAGAGCACCTAAGTTTATGGGGGACACCTGAATCAAACCACCGCAGATGGTTTAGCAGTAAAGGCTTTTGCCTGCAAAGCCTGAGGACCCATGTTCAACTCTCCAGGTCCCACATAAGCCAGATGCACAAGGTGACACAAGCGTGCAAGTTCACACATATGCACAAGGTGACACATGAGTCTGGAGTTTGATTACAGTGGCTGGAGGCCCTGGTGTACCAAATCTTTCTGTCTGTCTCTCTCACTCTTGCTCTCCCTCTCATAAAAAAGGGGGCCCAGTTTGTTGGGCTAGCCTAAAATAAAAAGAATTGAGGATTATTTGCAACTTATAAATGCTGCTTAGAAAATAGTGCAGTATGAATGATTTAGGGCCAGACTTAGTGAATGGTCAAATCTTGTTAGTCCTCACATAATAGTCTCTTTAATGTTCACTTACTTACTTGTATATTAGCCCAGGAACACAAATAAAAGGTTCTGAGAATTTTTTTTTTTTTTTTTTTAGTGGATAGACATCTTCAAGATAAGCTAGAAATTGCTTATTCATTTAAACAATTTTTTTAAATACTTTATTTGTAAGGCTGAAGGAGGGAGAGAAAGAGTGAGAACAAGAGAGAAGAGAAGAGAAGGAGAAAGAATGGGCACACCAGGGCCTCTTTCCACTGCAAACGAACTCCAAATGTATGTGCCACTTTGTATATCTAGCTTTAGGTGGGTTACTGGGGAATTGAATGCAGGCCATCATGCTTTGCAAGCAAGTGCCTTAATTGTTGAGCCAACTCTCTAGCCCTTAAAAATATTATTATTTATTTTAGAGAGAGAGAGAGGCAGGGAGGGAGGGAGGGAAGGAGTAAGGAATGAAGGGATATAATGGTCTTGTCAGAGCCTCTTGCTGCTGTAAGTGAACTCCAAACATGTGCCACTTTGTGCTTCTGGATTTAGGCCGGTACTAGGGAATTGAACCTGGGTTGGCAGGCTTTGCAGGCAAGCACATTTAACTGCTGAGCTGCCTCCCAGGCCTCACAATTGCTTGTTCTTTGTGTGAGCATGCATGCCAGTAAAGGCCTTGGATATTGTTCCTTAGGCATTGTCTACTTTTTATTTACTTATTTTTTGAGACAGGATGTGTTGTTGGCCTGGAACTCACCAAGTAGGTTAGACTGATTGGCTAAATGAGCCCCTGGGATCTTTCTGTCTCCTCCTTTCCAGAGCTGTGATTACATAGAAATGCTACCACACCTGCCTTTTTTTCTTTTTAAAAGTGAGTTCTGGGGATCAAACTCCAATCCTCATGCTTGGTGCTGACTGAGCCATCTCCCCAGCTAGCAATAGATTATTCTGTGTTTTTTTTTTTTTGTTAAACCTTTGGCCTTTAAATGTTATATTTTACTAGTATGAAATATATTTGTTATCACCTCCATTATTATATTAAATTAATTAGAGCTATACCTTTTCCTTAATTGACTCAGCTATAAACTTGGCCATGGTCAGGGTTTGGGTGGCACATGGAAGTGAATAGAGAATCTTTGCCACTGTTTTAAAGTTTAAACATTAGATGTAGCCAGGCATGGTGGCACACACCTTTAATCCCAGCACTTGGGGGCATAAGTAAGAGGATCCTTGTGAATTCAAGGCCGCCCTGAGACTAAATAGTGAATTCCAGGTCAGCCTGGGCTAGAGTGAAACCTTACCTTGCAAAACCAAAAATAATAAAATAAAAAAAAAATAGATGTGTTTTACAGCCTCTGGAAATGAAAAAAATCCAATCAGATGCCATCTGGGTCCTGAGCCCTTGTTCTCATACTTTCCAGAAATAAAGAAATATATGCTGGCTGTTTGGCTGAACAGGGATAGGTTGTTAAGATGGAATTTGATCTGAAATACTGTTTAGGGAATTAGCAGTTTTTTTTCCTGTCTGTTTTGTGTGTGTGTGTGTGTGTGTGTGTGTGTGTTTGGGGGGGGGAGAGAGAGAGAGGGAGAGAGAGAGCGCGCGCGCGCAAGCAGTGGTGCTCCAGGGCCCCCAGCCACTGTAGTCAAACTCCAGATGCATGCACCACTTTGTGCACATGTGTCACCATGTGCATCTGGCTTATGTGGGATCTGGAGAGTTGAACATGGGTCCTTAGGTTTTATAGGCTTAACCTTAACTGCTGAGCCATCTCTAGCCCAGAATTAGTGACTTTTTTGGGGAGGTTCGAGGTAGGGTTTCACTGTAGTTCAGGCTGACCTGGAATTCACTCTGTAGTCTCAGGGTGGCCTTTGACTCATGATGATCCTGCTACCTCTGTCTCCTGAATGCTGGGATTAAAGGCATGCACCACCATGCCCAGCTAGATTTTTAAAAAAAATTTTTTGTTCATTTTTATTTATTTATTTGAGAGCAATAGGCAGAAAGATGCAGATAGGAAGAGAGAGAGAATGGGCGCGCCATGGCCTCCAGCCACTGCAAATGAACTCCAGGTATGTGCGCCCCCTTGTGCATCTGGCTAACGTGGGTGCTGGGGAACCGAGCCCTGAACCGGGGTCCTTAGGCTTCACAGGCAAGTGTTAAACTGCTAAGCCATCTCTCCAGCCCCTGGCTAGATTTTTAATGTTCTTAATTGAGTCTGGGTCGCTACCTTCTGTGGACAGAGTCAAGGAGCTGTGGGTCAGCAAGCATGCCTTGTGTGTGTGCCATATGCCAACAGTCAGGTTGTTTGGAATAGTCTGTTAATTCAGGTTAGGTTGGGTAGCTGTGAAAGTGAGAAGAATTTCAGTTAGATCTCCTTGTTAATGTGTAGTTCAGAGATGAATGTTTCGTATTCCCTTGTTCTCCTACTCCCTTCTTCTGTTGGTGTTGGAGACTGAACCCAGAGCTCTTGAATGCTAGGCAAGGGCTCCACACTGAGTCATATCCCCTACCCTAACTCTTACTTTATTTGCTTCACTAGTTGAGCCAAACCATTGCTTCTTGGAGTAAGATTTAATGGGGTTGTTCTACTTGAGTTTTGCGATGCATTCTTTTTAGCCTTGATCCATGGATTTATGTAGTGTAGTTTAACATTCTCTTCAATATTTATACTCACTTCTCAGAGGGTTAACTATGCCATCCTATTTTGTGGCAAGGCAGCATTTCTCAGTGATTTCTGAATACCAGATAATACTGCGGTTTGGAAGAAATTGCTCATCTCTTTTTGAGACTCAAACTACTTTGGCAGTTTTTAATGTAACTTCCTGATCTGTATTAGATACCCACGTTCAGTTCAGCAGACATGTGTTAAATGCATATTGTGGTCTTCCTCTCAGTATTGTGAAGGATGGGCTCCAGAGAGTCCCCTTCCCTCTTGGGTAACAAAATCCTTAGGTACTACAGTCCTTTAGTGAAAATGCTATAGTATTTACATTCAACCTGTATAATCCTCCCATGCACCAGAAATCCTCTCTTGATCACTTCAAGATGTAACACCGTAAAAACACTATATAAATAATTGTTATACTGTATTGTTTTTAGGGAATAGTAACAAAAAAGAACTCTGTATGTGTTCAATGCAAATGTAGTCCCCTTCTAGTGTTTTTAGTCTGTGGTTGCTGAATACACAGATGTGACATGTAGGGATATGGAGAGCTGAGTATATGTGCAGACTCTTGTTAGTCATTACTCTCAAGAAGTGCAGAGTCCAGTAGGGGCCTGCCTGGATGTAGACAGAAAATGGTTATACAATGTATTAACATATACAATGACAGTTATGCACAAGGTGTAGATACTTTATTTAAGGTGAGGCAAGAGAACTGAATTTAATGAAGGCATAGAGAATGGGAATGATTCAGGTGGAGGGTTGTCATTGTGGAAGGTATTCCAGCAGAGGCAGTGTTGTTGAGGAGGTATTAAATGGCATGTAGCATATAGCTTGGGATAGGCACTGTGAAGGAAGTAATGAAGGAGGAAGGTAGAAGAGTACAAGGCTGTGTTTGAAGGGTCTTGGCACACTGTATTGTGCAGCTTGGAATTTTTTTGTGTTAGTCTTTAGTGTAAAGTAAACAAAAAAATTGAAGCTAGGAGAGTGAAAAGAGAGAGTTCATTTGGATCGTTCTAATACTAACATGGAGTTTGAATGGAAGAGGAGTGAAACTGGAGAGGCAAACACTCAATCAGGAAGGTTTAAAGATACATAGATGTGAGATTTGAGTTAGTCTTCTTGTTTAGTTAGGCTGAGATGATGAAATAATGAACAAAAGCATGATGAGTGAAGAAATGAGGCAGTATTAGGTAGCTGGGTGTGGTAGTTTGTGTCTATAATTCCAGACTGAGGTAAGAGGATCTCCAGTTCAAGTCCAACCTGGGCCACATATTAAAATCCTGTTACAGATAGTCCCTCCCTCCCTCCCTCCCTCCCTCCCTCCCTCCCTCCCTCCCTCCCTCCCTCCCTCCCTCCCTCCCTCCCTCCCTCCTTCTTTCTTTCTCATTCATTCATCAGAGAGGTGAACTCTAGTGGAGAGGACTCATTACAGCAGGATGAGTAGTAGTCTGGTGTTGGCATTGAGTTACTTAGTCACCATAAACTAACATAAAGAAATAAAGTGGATTTGAAGTGTTTGGAATGATGAGTTTGGTTTTTAGTATGTAGAATTTGAGGTACAAAGGGATATAGCCATAGATAATTGGACAGAAAACAGGAAAACAAGATAGAAAATAGAACTGTGGATTCAGGAATCACTAGCACATAAATGGTGATTGGTGAAAGAGAGAATAGAGAGTCAAAAAACTCAGGGAAGTTATTCTGATGAAGTAGATACTGGGAAGAAAGAGGGACAGAAATAGGTTAGAAATAAGATGTTTTAGGAACAGAGGAAATAATCTCATGAAAGTGTAGGTTTCATTAGTGCCTCAAACCAGAAGTCATATGTAGGCTTAGGAAAGTTGAAAGTCAGAGTCACTTAGCTATAGCATTCTGAGACAGGAACATTTCTGCTGGAATAGTAATTTGCATCATGTCCTTATATATACTTATTCTGTGCTTGGAGAAAGCTACCTTACCTTTGGCTCTTTGTAATGACATGGTTAGCTTCTCAGTGGAATTCAGTCTATGATCTGTGGTTCCTTTGGGCTCAGAAGAGGTGCTTTGATGTTTGTCAGAGATATCAAGGGCAAGGTTAGATATTTATTGCAGGGAAGGGTACAGGTCTGCTACCCTTGCTTCAAATGAATCAGCTAAAGCAGCTTTATTTTCTTTTAAATTATTTCTTACATTTGACTTTAGTATAAAATTTCATTAAAAGAAACATTGTGGGGCAGGAGAGATGGCTTAGCAGTTTAGACACTTGCTTGCAAAGCCAAATGACCCAGGTTCGAGTCCCCAGGACCTATATAAGCCAGGAACACAAAGTAGCACATGTGTCTGAAGTTCGTTTGCAGTAGTTGAAGGCCCTGGCATGCCCATTTTCTTTCTCTCCCTCCCTCTCTCTCAAATAAATAAATAAAAATAAATATTTAATAAAAAAAGAAACAGTATGAAGTATAGGAGATTGGAAAGCTACTTGCCTGTAAGAGTCTTAAGATAACCTGTCTGCAGGCTGCTGCAGTGGTGGTACAGAGTTGTGATCTTAGCAGTTGGAGACTGAGGTAGGAGGATTGCCAGTTTGGGGTCAGCCTGGACTATACAGTGAGACCCTATCTAGAGGAAAAAAAGGAAAAGCCGTGAATCTTTTAAAGCTTTATTAACAGCTAGGTCCCAAATTCCCTATTTAGAATGAGGTCACATTAGGGGTTAATTTGCTCATGCTTTGGGTTTTATTCAGGAGTCAAAGTAGTGTTGAGGGGGATCTCAGTGAATAAGGTGTTCACCGTACAAGCTGGATTACTTGAGTTGGATCCCCAGACCCCACAAAGAAAAGCTGGAAGCCATGGTGGACCTCAGTAATCCCACATGCTGATAATGACACTGATAGGGAGGTCGGAGGCAGAGATAGAATTTCCTGGAAGCTCATGGTGAGTACAAGAACAAGAGCAGAGAAGGAGTCCAGAGTGAGTCAAAAGTGAGAAACCCTGCCTCAAATGAGGAGGAAAGGCTGAGGATTGATCCATAAGCTGTCCTTTGATCTCTACAAGGGCATGGTGGCACACATACTCTCAAATAAGTAATAAAAATACTGTTGAATATATGTAATAATAATTGTTCTTATTCTTTTTTTTTTTTTTTTGGTTTTTCAAGGTAGGGTCTCACTCTGGTCCAGGCCGACCTGGAATTAACTGTAGTCTCAGGGTGGCCTCGAACTCATGGCAGTCCTCCTACCTCTGCCTCCCGAGTGCTGGGATTAAAGGTGTGCGCCACCACACCCGGCTAATTGTTCTTATTCTAATTAGAAATTTAGACTTTTGAACAATTTCATGTACTGTTTACTTTGTTAAAAACTTTATATTGGAGTAAAAAAAAACCCTATATCCGACTAGGGAGATGGCTCAACAATTAAAGGCACTTGCTTACAAAGCCTGCTGGTGTGGGGTTCAGTTCCCTGGCATCCATGTGAAGCTTGATGCAGAGTACTGCATGCATCTGTAATCATAATGCACCTACAGCAATGGAAGGTGGAGCCAGGAGAATGCGAAGCTCTTGGGTTAGCTCATTTGACATTCATTTGCAGCAGTAAGAGACCCTGTCTTAAAGAATGTGGAGCACAGATACCTCAAAGTTGTCCTCTGACTTGTACATGTATGCTGTGGCATGTGTGCCCATACCTGTACACACAGATAAATAAAAAATAAAACTTTAAGAACACCTTTAAAATTTATTATTTTATTATTATTATTTATTTGCAAGAAGAGAGAGAGATGGTTGTGTGTATGTGGGAGGGGGAAATGTAGTCCATGGCCTCTTGATACCATAAATGAATTCCAGATGCTGTGCCGCTTTGTGCATCTGGCTTTATGTGGGTCCTGGGGAATTGAATCCCGCCCATCAGGATTTGCAAGCAAGTATCCTTAACTGCTAGGCCATCTCTCAAGCCCCTAAAACCACCTTTTTATGTGTCTCAACAGATTCTGAGTCTGAAGATCTTTTGGAAGAATTGCTCTGCTGTGTGGTGCAGTTAATCACGGATATCCCACTTTTGTAAGTTCTGGTTAAGCCAGGATTTCTCTGTATAATGAAGATGATAATTAATCATGTTGAAGACTTTGTGGGTACTGGTATAATATGTTTTATATGCCTTTCTAAAAAAAATATTTATAAGATGAAAGGGGAGAGAGAAGGAAAATAGGTATGCCAAGGCCTCCTGTCACTGCAAATGTACTCCAGATGCATATGCCACTTTGTCCATATGGCTTTATGTGTGTACTGGGGAATCTAACATTGAATCCAGGCCAGCAGGTTTTGCAAACAAACACTTTAACTGCTGAGCCATCTCTCTAGCTCTTTTGTGTGCATTTAAAAATTTATTTGAGAAAGAAACAGAAAGAGGGAGAGGGAGAGGGTTATAGGGGCAGGACGGAGATTTCTTTCATTGCAAATGAACTCTAGATGCATGTGCCCCTTTGCGCATCTGGCTCCAGGGCCTCCTGCCACTGCAAACTAACTCCAGATGTATGTATGTGCCACTCTGCATCTGGCTTTATGTGAATGTCAAATCTGGGTCTATAGACTTTGCAAGGAATTGCCTAAGCCACTGAACCATCTCTCTCTAGCCCTCCCCCTTTTAAAATATTTTTTAGTGACAACTTCCATAAATGTAAACAATATGCCATGATCATATTTCCCTCCTATCATCCTCCTTTTTCCCTCCTCTGAAATCCCTTTTATCTTTTTTTTGATGGAGGGTCTCACTCTAGCCCTCGATTGACCTGGAATTCACTATGTAGTCTCAAAATGGCCTAGAACTCACAGCAATCCTCCTACCTTTGCCTCCTGAGTGCTTAGATTAAAGGCATGCACCACCATGCCGAGCTTCCACATCCTTTCTCTATTGAATCCCTTCTTTCCAACTCCCATTTTGATGTCATCATTTTATCCCCTTCTATTAATGTCAAGGGCACTTTAAGATAGCATTGTAAGTACTCCTTGCCTTCCTTTGGCTCTTATATTCTTTCTTCTACCTCTTCTGCAATGGTCCCTGAGCCTTGGAGGGTATGATAGAAAAATGTCTCAGTGCTGAACACACCTCTGTCTATTTTAGCACTTTGGTGAGTTTTGAGTCACCCCACTGGTCACCGCCATCTGAAAAGAGAAGCTTTTCTAGCCAGGCATGGTGGTGCACATGTTTAATCCTAGCACTCGGGAGGCAGAGGTAGGAGGATTGCAGTGAGTTCGAGGCCACCCTGAGACTACATGGTGAATTCCAGGTCAGGCTGGGCTAGAGTGAAACACTACCTCAGGGGAGGGGGAAGAGAAGCTTTTTAAAACTAAAGTGAGAATAACATCAATAAGGGAAGTTTATAATTTCTTTCTTTCTTTCTTTTTTCTTGTTTTTTGTTTTTTGAGGTAGGGTGTCACTCTAGCCTAGGCTTACCTGGAATTCACTATGGAGTCTCAGGGTGGCCTTGAACTCACGGCGATCCTCCTATCTCTACCTCCCAAGTGCTGAGATTAAAGGTGTGTGCCACCACGCCTGGTTATATAATTTCTTTAATAAGAAATCTTACAGATCTCTGGAGTGTAAGAAAGAAGCAGTTTGAATCAAATCTATATGTGTTAGTCAAAGCCAACTGATCACCTAGTATGTGTTCTCCCTTTGGCTTCTTAAGTTTGTTTTGGGCCTGTTTTTGAGAAAACAGATTTCTGTTTTCCATGTTCTTTGAAGCTGGTGTGTTCTTTCAGGTGTACAGGGCGGTACTCCAATGAGACTTCTGAGTAAAGCTTTCTACAGGAAACTTGCTCAATGAGGAGGCCTATCGTTTTGTTCTTGGCAGCACTTTTTCCTCCTGTCTGGAGTGTGCACAAGGTCTTTAGAGTTGCATGTCCATCTTGGCACTGTGATCCAGGAGTCTGACAGAACTGCTGAACCAAAGTCAACAACTACCACTCCCCCTTTCTCACCCTGTACTTCTCATGTGACAAAAATAACTTGTTTATGCTACTGTAATTGGGTTTCTGTCACTGCAGCTCAGTGCAGTTGTGTGTAATTCAAAATTTGTTACTTATAATAGGGATTATCAACCTTTTAAAAACTATTCTCCCTCAGAATAATTTCTTTCATTTTTGCATTCTTGCCTTCTCTAATACATTTAGTGATCTGTGCTTGGAGAAAGCTACTGAGGTCCTTTGGAAGGCCACAAACTTTTGTAAGAGCAATGAACTTTTTCATTTCCCCCAAACCATTTTTTACCCTTTTTGAGATGCATATGATTTAATTGATTACTTAGTTACTTTTGTTTTTGTAATTTTTATTTTTATCTATTTGTGGTGGGGAGAAAGAATGTGGACCCCAGGCCTCTGGCCGCTGCAAATGAACTCCAGATGCATGTGCCACTTTGTGCATCTGGCTTTTTATGGGTAATGGAGAATCAAACCCAGGTCCTTAGGTTTTGTAGGCAAGTGATTTAACTGCAGAACTATCTCTCCATCTCCAATTAATTGCTTTTCTAATCCAGACTTAGGGAAGCACTCTACTACTGGAGCTACATCCTCAGCCCCTGTAAAGAAACTATTTTTTATTTTTATTTATTTTATTTTTCTTTTCTTTTCTTTTTTGTCTTGAAAAGGTAGGGTCTCGCTCTAGCCCAGGCTGACCTGGAATTCACTGTATAGTCTCAAGGTGGCCTCAAACTCATGGTGATCCTTCTACCTCTGCCTCCCAACCAAGTGCTGGGATTAAAGGGAAACTATGTTTTTCTCCATTTTTATTAACATTTTCCATGATAATAAAAAATATCCCATGGTAATACCCTCCCTCCACCCACATTCCCCTTTAAAATTCCATTCTCCATCATATCCCCTTCCCATCTCAATCATTCTACTTGTATATATCTATACAATACCAACCTATTAAGTACCCTCCTCCCTTTGTTTCTCTTCCCTTTATATGTCCTTTTTAACTTACTGGCCTCTGCTACTGAGTTTTTTCTTCTCACGCAGAAACCCAATCATCTGTAGCTATGATCCACATATGAGGGAGAACATGTGGTGCCTGGCTTTCTGGGTCTGGGTTACCTCACTTAGTATAATCCTTTCCAGGTCTATCCATGTTTCTGCAAATTTCATAACTTCATTTTTCTGTACCACTGAGTAAAATTCCATTGTATAAATGGGCCACATCTTCACTATCCACACATCAGCTGAGGGACATCTCGGCTGGTTCCCAGCTATTATAAATTGAGAGCAATAAACATGGTTGAGCACGTACTTCTAAGAAATGAGATGACTCCTTCGGATATATGCCTAGGAGGTCATATGGTAGATTAATCTTTAGCTGGTTTAGGAACTTCCACACTGATTTCCACAGTGGCTGGACCAGATTGCATTCCCACCAGCAGTGTAGAAGGGTTCCTCTTTTTCCACATCCCTGCCAACATTTATGATCATTTGTTTTCATGATGGTAGCCAATCTGACAGGAGTGAGATGGAATCTCAATGTAGTTTTAATCTGCATTTCCCTGATGACTAGTGACGTTTTTTTAGATGCTTATATGCCATTCATATTTCTTCCTTTGAGAACTCTCTATTTAGCTCCCTAGCCCATTTTTTGATTGGCTTGTTTGATTCCTTATTAGTTAACTTTTTAAGTTCTTTGTATGTCGTAGATATTAATCCTTTATCAGATATATAGCTGGCAAAGATTTTTTTCCATTCTGTAGGTTGCCTCTTTGCTTTTTTCACTGTGTCCTTTGCAGTGCAAAATCTTTGTAATTTCATGAGGTCCCAGTGATTCATCTGTGGTTTTATTGCCTGAGCAATAGGTGTTGTATTCAGAAAATCTTTGCCAAGACCTATATGTTGAAAGGTTTCCCCCTACTTTTTCCTCTAGCAGTTTTAGAATTTCTGGTCTGATGTTAAGGTCTTTAATCCATTTGGACATAATTCTTGTGCATGGAGAGATAGAAGGATCTATTTTCATCCTTCTACAGATACATATCCAGTTTTCCCAACATTATTTGCTGAAGAGGCTGTCTTTTCTACAGTGAGTATTTTTGGCACTTTTATCAAAGATCAGGTGGCTATAGCTACCTGGACTTATATCTGGGTCCTCTATTCTGTTCCATTGATCTACATGTCTGTTTTTGTGCCAATACCACACTGTTTTTGTTACTATGGCTCTGTAGTATAGGTTAAAATCAGGTATGGTGACACCACCAGCCTTATTTTTGTTGCTCAGTATTATTTTAGATATTCGAGGGTTTTTGTGATTCCAAATGAATTTTTGGATTTTTTTTTCTATTTTCATGAAGAATGCTTTTGGAATTTTGATAGGGATTGCATTAAATGTGTAGAATGCTTTTGGTAAGATTGCCATTTTCACAATATTGATAACTGTTTGGATCTCCATGCTTGTTATAGGTCTACTTAAGTGATTAATCTCATTTTGACTTATTTCAGGTAGGTCATACAAATCAAGGAACTCATCCATTTCAGGTTTTCATACTTTGTGGAGTATATGCTTTTATAGTATGTCCCTATGATTTTTTGAATTTCTCTGGCATCTGTTGTGATGTTACCTTTCTTCATCTCTAATTTTCTTAATTTGTGTCTCTTCTCTCTTTCTTTTGGTCAGATTTGCTAAGGGTTTATCAATCTTGTTTATCCTTTCAAAGAACCAACTCTTTGCTTCATTAATTCTTTGGATTTTTTTTTTTTTTGTTTCGATTTCATTAATTTCTGCCCTAATCTTTATTTCTTCCCGTCTACTGATTTTTGGTTTGCCTTGTTCTTCTTTTTCCAAGGCTTTAAGGGGAAGCATTAGGTTATTTACTTGCCACCTTTCTAATTTCTTAATATAGGCACATAAAGCTATAAATTTGTCTCTTAGAATTGCCTTCATTGTGTCCCATAGATTTTGGTATGTTGTGTTCTCATTATCATTTAACTCTATAAATTTTTTGATTTCCTTTTTGATTTCTTCATTATTGTTTAGTTTTCATGATATTGTGTATGCTCTATAGCCTCTCTTGCTATTGATTTGTAGTTTGATTCCATTGTGGTCAGAGAGAATGTAAGGAATTATTTCAGTTTTCCTGTATTTGTTAAGATTTGCTTTGTGTCCTAATATATGGTCTATTTTAGAGAATGTTCCATGTACTGCTGAAAAGAATGTATATTCTGTAGCATTTGGATGAAATGTCCTGTATATATCTGTTAGGTCCATTCCTTCTATGACCTCATTAATCCAGATGCCTCTCTGTTTATTTTTCCCCGGGATGATTTGTCAATTGATGAGAGTGGGGTGTTGAAGTCACCCACTACTACTGTGTTTGGTGTTATCTGTGACCTTAGTTCTAATAGTGTTTGTTTGATGAATTTGGGAGCCCCCATGTTAGGTGCATATATGTTTAGGATTTTAATGTCCTCCTGTTAGAGTGTGCCCTTAATCAATATAAAGTGACCTTCCTTATCTTCCTTGACTAACGTTGGACTGAAGTCTACTTTATAGCAACCCCTGCTTGTTTTCTAGGCCCATTTGCTTGAAACACTGTTTTCCAACCTTTCACCCTAAGATAATGTCCATCCTTTGTAGAAAGGTGAGTTTCTTGGAAACAAACAAATTGTAGGATCCTGCTTTTTAACCCAGTCTGCAAACCTATGTCTTTTGGTTGGGGCATTGAGGCCATTGATATTAAGTGATGTTATTGAAAGGTGTGTATTTATGTTTGCCATTTTTTCTGTGGTTCTGGTTCTACCTTTGCTCTCTTGTGTTAATTAGTCTTTGAGTATTGCTTTTTTTTCCAGGTTCCTTATATGTGTGCTTTTCCTTCTCTTTGGCATGGAGGATTCTTTCAAGTATTTTTTTGTAGAGCAGGTTTTGTATTTAAATACTCCTTTAGCCTGCTTTTGTCGTGGAATTACCTTATTTGTCCATCTATTTGGGTGGATAGCTTTGCAGGATAAAGTAACCTTGGTTGACAGTTGTTATCTCTCAGAATTTGGAATACATCACTCCAAGCCCTTCTGGCTTTTAAGGTTTGTTTTGAGTAATCTTCTGTAATCCTGATAGGCTTGCCTTTGTAGGTAACTTGATTTTTCTCTCTGACTGCTTTCAATATTTTTTCTTTGGATTGTGTTTTTGGTAGTTTGATTATAATATGGCGAGGAGAGGTTCTTCCCAGGTTTTGTCTGGCTGGTGTTCTAAAGGCTTCCTGTTTCTGCATTGTCACCTCTTTCCCAATTCTGGGGAAGTTTTCTTCTATGATTTTGTTGAGGACACCTACTATGCCTTTGGAGTGAAATTCTCCTTCTACTATGCCCTGAATTCTTATATTTGATCTTTTCATAGTGTCCTGAATATCTTGAAATTCCCATTCATACTTTTCTATTAGTTTGACCTTCTGTTTGTTGGACTGTATTAGATCTGCTACCTGGTCTTCTAGTTTGGATATTCTGGCCTCTCCTTCACCTATTCTACTGGTGAGATTTTCTACAGTGTTTTTTATTTTATTAACTGTGTTCTTCATTGCTAGTAATTCTGACTGGTTTTTCTTTATTATTTCTATTTCCTGATTTATATCTTGTATTGCCTTCTTTATTTCATTAAATTGATGTACTGCGTGTTCTTTGATTTCCTCTGTTTCTTTTGATTTGTTGTTTGACTTCTTTGAACATATTTACAATCATTCTTTTGAAATCTTTCTCAGCCATTTCCTCCAACTCGTTCTTACTGGAGGTCATCTCTGATGCATTAATAGGTTTTGGTGGATTTATATTGTCTTGATTTTTGGTGTTTCTTGTGTTATAATGTATATATTTTTGCATCTTGGTTTAAGTTAGTGCTTGGACTTTCTAGTTTTCTGGGTATTCTTAGCTGTATCAATTGATCTGACTTATATATCTTCAGTGTACTAGATTAAGATGTTAGATGTGGCTCCTAACACTCTCAGAGTATACAGAGAAGTGTTCCTAGGGGTTGAGTTTCCCTGTTATGGGAGTATTCAAGTAGGCTGGGTGGAACAAAATACAGGTAGATTCTAAAATTTAAACACTGTACACATTCAATCAATAACAGCACTGAGTATTTATGAAATACTTGGTGTTATAACAACCCGATCATCTATCAACAAAGAGGTTAAGATTTCTGGTCTGTTGATGGATCCAAGTCAGCTTATGACCAAGTGAGACCCTTCCCTGGTGCAATCCCAGTTACCTTTTTGGATGATTTTGGTCTCAGTCAAGTAGGCTGGCTGGGTCGCTGGACCGCTGTTCTGTTTTCTGGAGCTAGGCACTCGCTTTTCATGTGGGGCAAACCAAGCCTGGCAACTGTGGCTCTGCAGATGGGTACCCCTGCTCCTGGAAGTGCTGATGCTGCTGCTGAAGCTACCGCTGCTGTTGCTGAAGCTGCTGCTGCTGGGTCTGCCGCTGCTGCTGCTGCTGAACCTACTGCTGCTGCTGCTGGACCCCCACTGCTGCTGCCGAAGCTGCCGCTGCCACTGGTGAAACCGCTGCTGCTGGGGCCGCTGCTGCAGGGTCCACCACTGCTGCCGCTATAGCCGCAGTGCTGGAGCTGCTGCTGGGGCCTTTGTTGCGGGTGCTGGAGCCGCTGCTTCTGCTGCTGGAGCTGGAGCCGTGGCTGCCGGAGCTGCTTTGGCCTTCTTGTGTGGGCTCTGGCACTCTCCTACTTCTCTGCTGCCATTTTAATTTCTCATACACCTCACTTTTTAGTAAAAGTGTGTATTTTGTTGGGTTTTCTTTGGCTTTTTCTCCCATTGGTGCTTTGGCGTGGTTCCTATGCCACCATCTTAACCGGAAGTCGGGAAACTGTTTTTTAAATAAATATTTTAAGATTTAGCATTATGTCAATTTACATGGAACTATGGCCAGAGATGGGCTTTTTTTTTTTTTTCCTTGAGTGCAAAAAGAAAAGTATTTATGAGAAATTGGGTTCCTGGTTCTATTGTGTTTGGATTCAGAATTTTATTAGATTTTGAAGTGGAATGCTCCAGCCTTCTCCTGATTTTATGTAGTAATATGGAGCCTCAAAGGTAAGTTGAGACAAGGTGCATTCATCTGCTAAGGAAGGGCATTGAGGACAGCTTACCACCAAGGTTGTTTTGTGAGGAACTTAATGGTGTGCCTGTCATCCTTTTTGTTTCTCTCTGAAGAGAACTCCCAACACTGCTCGAGATGGCAGTATCTGCCCAGCTTAGTTTTCAGATACTTTGGTAACTCCTTATGTCCATGTCACAGAGTTTGAATCAATACAATGACAAACAGAAATTGTCAACTTGTAAGCACATCCTCTTCAAGCTCACTTCCCCTGGCTCTTTCTTCTTTCTCCTTTGGTATATGAAGGAGAGTGCTCAGGCCATCTTGAACTGTGAACATGAAACTGCCCTCATGATATGTCTGCTCTTTCTTTGTCTTAGTAGGTGGGATGCTTTGTATATGTTTGTGATTTAATTTAAAATTTTTTTATTAAGTAGTTTTGTACTCAGCAAATACTGTCAGTTTGGTACCATTATTAGGCTCATCTGTGACCTACCCCCTCCTTGTTGAGGTTTATGGGTCATGCGTTGTGGAGTTAGCCCGCAGTTATGGGTAAGATAAATGTCTCTGCATATCATGACCCAACATGTAGCGCTGACATTCTTTCTGCCCCTCTTCTGCAAAACTTCCCTGAGCCATGTTGGGTTCATTTTTGGTCTGCTTCAGTGATGAGGTGTTGGAGGCCGCTGAGGCTCTGGCTATCTGATTTGGTAGGAGTTGATTTTTCTCTGTGTTGGTCTCCTTCCCTCTTGTGCTGGTATCCGGTTCGTCAGGAAAACAAGCACCCTTGCTTGTTTCACCAATTTTTCTTAGTTTCAGCTGGGGCCCTTTTGAGGTATGATGGGGTGGCTCTCTTAGGATCTACATCTATCTGAAAAAGAGAAGCAGATTCTCTAACGGAGAGCAAGTTAGCACCAGGACAAATGAGATAACCCTTAATTTTTTTTTATAGAGAATTTAATGGGTGTAAGCCCTCTTATAGCCCATGATTGATGGTAGTTTGAATTGGAGAATGGGCTAATGTTTGGATATGGTTCTGACTTGTTTCCCATCTCCAGCTATAGGTCCCATACCACTGATCAGTTAGGCAAATCAAGAGCAGTTGGTTCCCCACCATGGCTGTGATTTAATTTTGAAGATTATATATCTAGCCAGGTGTGGTGACACATGCTTCTAATCTAGCATTTGGGAGGCTTAGGCAGGAAGATGGCGAGTTTCAGGCCAGCCTGGGCTGTATAGTGAGACCCAGCCTGAAACAAACAACCAGATACACACATTTCACTTGTAATTGCCTTTTTCATTCCCAACTATCAGCAATTTAATATATATCCTATATGAGTACTATTTTGGCTTTTCATCATCTTATGTTCAGGTGAAGCTATAGGAATAGTAAAGATACTTAGATAGCAAAGCTGTGTACACAGTGAATGGAGCAGCGACTTAGAATTCTAACACTGTTGAGGAACAAGCAGACAGTACTGCAGTATATCAGAGATTTCAGTGTTATAATGTGTTTATACTTTTTAAATGAACTGAAAATACACAGCCAGCCAGATTTCTTGTATTATGTATGCTCAGTTTTAACCAGCTGCTGAAACAATCTTTTATGATTTAATGTTCTTGGAACTCTATCCTGAGAAGGTTTGTCTTGGTTACAGTTTCTATGTGAAACCAACTCTTTAAATGTTTCATCCACTGTACTGTAGTACAATATTAAAGACCACCTTGTCATTTATGGGTGATTATTAGTGTATGAAAGTGGGAATGTCAATACGTTTTTTAATTTTTAATTTTTTTATTTTAGAGCATGTGCACATGAGAGAGACAGGGAGAATTGGCACACCAGGGCCTCAGCCACTGAAATCAAACTGCAGATGCTTGCACCACCTAATGGGCATGTGTGACCTTGTGCTTGCCTCACCTTTGTGCATCTGGCTAATGTGGGATCTAGAAAGTTGAACATGGGTCCTTAGGTTTCATAGGAAAGTGTCTTAACTGCTAAGCCATTTCTCCAGCCTGGAAATGTCAATTCACAAACATCATCAGTCTTGCTATCAGTTCTTCACATTCACCATTGGCTTACCTGTGTTGGATTAGCAGGTAAATGGTAAGAAGTCTAATTTAAATCACCATGAAGAGTAATTTCAAACTAGTTGAAATATTTCTTTTTTGTTTTGCCAAGGTAGGGTCTCACTCTAGTCCAGGATGACCTGGTACTCACTCTGTAGTCCCAGGCTGGCCTCAGACTCATAGCAATCCTCCTACCTCTTCCTCCCAAGTGCTAAAGGTATGTGCCACCGTACCCGGCCTTAAATCTTTCTTATGAAGCACTGTTAAATCATTTTACTAAACTTGAAAGTACAGTTATTGCCAAGAAATTACAGGCATACATATGTATATATGCATGATGTATATTTGTCGAGAGATCTGGGAGCTAAGTTTTAAAAATATTTATTTATTTGTGTATGTATGTTTTTGGTTTTTTTTTTTTTTTGGTTTTTCGAGGTAGGGTCTTACTCCAGCCCAGGCTGACCTGGAATTCACTATGGAGTCTCAGGGTGGCCTCGAACTCATGGCAATCCTCCTACCTCTGCCTCCCGAGTGCTGGGATTAAAGGCGTGCACCACCACGCCTGGCTTTTTGTGTATGTATGTTTTTGAGGGAGCTGAGAAGGAAGGAAGGGAAAGGGAAAAGGGGGAGGGAAGGAGGAAGAAGGTGGGTGTAGGTGTGTGTATGTATTGTGGCATGCAGGTGCCATGGTGCACATGTGAAGGTCAGATGATAACTTCAGGGTGTATGTCTTCTCCTTTCACCTTGTTTGAGACAGGGCCTCTCTTGTTGTTGCTTTGCCATTGGGAAGGTCAGACTAGTTGGCCCAGGTCTTTGGGGTTCTCCTGACTCTGCATCCCATTGCCATATGTTGTTGGGATTACAGATGCATGAACCACTTTTGGGTCTGGCTTTACATTGATGCTGGGGATTGGAACTGTGGTTGGCTGACTTACAGAGTCCTCTCCCCAGCCACAAGCTAAGTTAAAAAATAAATTATTTTAGGGAGGGTCTCACTCTAGCCCAAGCTGATGTGGACTTCACTATGTACTCTCACATTGAAATCACAGGAATCCTCCTTACCTTGGCCTTCTGAGTGCTGGGACTAAAGGCATGTGTTACCATACCTGGCTTAAAATATTTGTGTGTGTGTGTGTGTGTGTGTGTGTGTGCGCGCGCGCGCGCGCGCGCGCTCATTCCAGGGTTGCTTACCACTGCAAATGAATACCAGATGTTTGTGTCACTTTTTGCATGTGGCTTTATGGGTGCTGGGCAATTGAACCTGGGTCAGCAGGCTTTACAAACAGTCAACCTTTAACCACTAAGTAATCACCATAGTCCCCAAGCTAAGTTTAAATATGTTTGTCTTTTTATTGTGTGTGTATAGGTTCACAGTTGCCATAGCATGGATGTAGAGAGCAGAGGACAACCTCAGGGTATTGGTTTTCTCCTTCTACCTTGTCTGAAGTGGGGTATCTAAGGTACCAAGAATGAGATATCACACCTAGTATATCAGTTACTTTTTCATTGTTAAGATAGAATATCTGACTAGAAGCAGCTGTGGGAAAGAGAGGGTTTATTTTGGCTTGCATTAACTAGGGGAAATTTTTCATCATGATGGGAAGGCATAGAGGAAGCTGGTTCATGTAATCATATCAGCAGGCAGGAGGTAGAGAGAGTTGACTACAAGTGAGGTTGGGCTATAATACCTCAGGGCCTGCCCCCTAATGACATATTTCCTCCAGCAGAACTCTGCCTCCTAAAGGTTCCACAATCTTCCCAAACACGTGGGGTTTATGTATTTATATACATGAGTGTATGGGGGACGGTTTAGAGTCAAACTACTACACCAGCCTTTTTTTTTCCCCTTTTACTATAATTGACTTGGAACTTACTCTATAGGCCAGGTTGGCCTTGAACTCATAGCAGTCCTTCTATTTGGTTTGAAATAGGGTCCACCATGTTTCTTTTTTGAGGGGTCGTGCTGTGAATGCCAAGCTATTAGTCCATGAGCTTTGGGGCTATCCTAACTCTGCTTCCCAATGCGGTAGACGTGTTGGGATTACAGACATGCTGCACATCTAGCTTTACATAGGTTCTGGGGCTCAGAACTCTATTTGTCTGATTTGCATAGTAAACACTTTTGGCCTGTGAAATGTCTCTCCAGCCCCCACCCCATGTTTTGCTTATGCACATGTGTAATAGGTTGTTGTGTGTATGTGTTTAATGCATGTATGTGTAGATGCAGGGGTCTAAAGGAAATGTCCAGTATTCCCTTGCATTGTTCACCATTTATTTCCTTTAGATGGAGTCTCTGCGCTGATTCCAAAGCTTGCTGTTTTTGTGAGCCCTAGTGGTCTCTTCTTCCCATAGGACAGGGGTTACAGCTATGTGTGGCCACTCCCAGATCTCCTAACCCCTTTAAAAATCATGTTAGCCCAAACTAGATTTGAACTCACTGTGTAATGGAAAATGGCCTTGAACTTCTGATTCTCCTGCCTCCACTTCTAGCATGCTGAGATTATGGGCATACTTTATTTATTAAGATAATAGGATTGAGCTAGGCCTGAGTAAGTTCAAGGCCTGCCTGGACAATATAGTGAAACTCTGAAAATGAAAAAAGCAATCTGGGGAAATAATTCAGTGGTAGGGCACTTGCCTAGCATGAGAGAGGGAGAGGGAGAAAGGAGATGAGGGGCTGGGGAGAGAGGGAAACGATGGAGGACTAGAGTAGGATCAACTACTCTAGTGAGCTCAGGTTCATTTGAAGTGAAGTTTGCTGCTGCTTCTCATACACTTTGGATTTTTTGCTAAAATTTTAGTTATTTAAGGGATTAATCCTCAAAATGAGAATAAATTTGCAGTTCTTTTAGGAATCTTTCCTTTACTCCATACTTCTTAACATTTATGTATTAAAAATAGCAATATCAGCAAAGTTTGTGGTGCATGCTTATAGTCCCAGCTTTTGGAGGGTAGAGGCAGGAGGATCATGAGCTTGAGACTAGCCTGAGCTACATAGTTAGACCCATTCCCAAGAAACAGACAAAATTGTCATGCATGGGCTCATTCCCTGACATTTTTCAGACTTGGTGTAGAGTTTAAATGAGGCTTCTAACAAGGAATTAAGTAAGATAGGGGCATTTTCCTTAAAGTGCTAATCTGGAGTACAGTAGAATAAAGAATTTTGAACCCAGCACTTAGAACCTGTGACCTGGCAGGTTCTCAAGGTGTCACCATAAACGAATAGGACCTGCATTGCCCGGCGGGATTTCAGGTGGAGCCGCAGTAACAGCAGAAGCAGTTATGCTGCACACTCTTAAGACGATACTTGCATGCTGGGGACTGCTCAGGGCACCACTTTACCTTGAAAGTGAAGTTATTTTTAAGGACTCGAGCACTTGCTTTTTCTTTTCATCTATTTCTGTTGCTGTTGTTTCTGCTGTTTGCTGTCAGTGAAAGAACACTACTAGGTACAAACCTATTCTTTAGTACTAGCCCCTAGGAGGACTGCTTAGAGCAGACCTTTCTACTGGTGCCAAGCCTGACTCATAACCCTTTCCCTCCAAGAGCCTATTACGTTCTTCTTTGTGCACTCATTGAAGACTGGAGCAGAGTTATCCTTACCATGGCCTCAACTATTATTTTATCTAAGAAAAAACCCATTTTAGTTTTTTCACCAGTTACTGATTGTTAATGATTAGAGTTTTGCAATCAGTTGTAATCAATGACTTTTGGGGGGAGCATCTTTGTCTTTGTGTAGTTTGACTCTACTGTTAAGTACTGGTAGCACCTAATGTTGTCACTCACCTTGCCCATACCCCTTATTCTTCTATATCCTTTCTGGGGCCCTTGCAGTCCAGCCTTCCTGCCTCCCTTATCCCTCCTCCTCCTCCTGCTTTCAGATACTTATCACATTCCATCCGAGATTATTCAGATTTCTCCTGCTTGGAGGTCTGCTTCTTAGACATGGCTGCTCTGGCTCCCTTTGTTCTCTGCCCTTTCCTCATACTTCATCTTTTGTCTAAGTACTTCTCACTACTTGTTACAGTGCCTGTTCCCTGTCTTGCTCTTTATTTCTCACATAACCTGAATGAAAGCTCCACGAACACTGGGACTTCTGTGCCCATGCTTGTATTACCCACTACTGTTGCCCTGGTTCTCAAGTTAGCCTGGCACATGGTAGAACCGAATGAGCAAGTTAGTAGAGGTATAGTCTATTTTCTGTGCTTGAAGTATTTTGTTCACTTTGTTCTCAGCATATAGTCTAACAGGCTAGATGTGCTAAGGCAAATGGTGTGGTGTGGCTCAGTCCTTTGCACTTGGCATTGATAGTGGAAAGGAGCCACCAGAAGACAAAACTCCTGACAATAGTTAAGGACATGACAGGTGCTAGTTATATATTGTGAATAGTCTGCACCAGTAAATTTGGGAAATATCAGCTGTATATTTTAGTGCTTCCAGATTATCCTTTTACATCATATTGATTTCAGGTAAGTTCATCGTCAAAAATGTACTGCTGGGCTACCCACTTGAGACCCTTCCAGTTGGGGGTGCTCTTCTGCTTTGCTTTCACTTTCTGCCTTACATTCTTTTAAAATATTTAGTTGAAAGCTGGCCGTGGTGGTGCACACCTTTAATCCTAGCATATGGGAGGCAGAGGTAAGAGGATGGCCATGAGTTCAAGGCCATCCTGAGACTACAGAGTACATTCCAGGTCAGTCTAAACTAGAGTGAAACCCTACCTCAACAAAACCAAAAAAAATTATTTGAAAAGGAAAGAGGGACAGAGAAAGAGAGAGAGAGAGAGGGGGGGGGGGGAGGGAGGGAGGGAGGAAAGGTAGAGAGGGCAGAGAGAGATAGAGATAGAGAGAGAGGGAGAGAGAGAAAGAGAAAGGTAGAGAGGGCAGACACAGAGAGAGTATGGGTATGCCAGGCTCTCCTGCCATTGCAAACTGCAGACACATGTGCCACTGGCTCTACATGGGTAGGGGCAATCAAGCCCAAGCTGTTAGGCTTTGCAAAAAAGTGTCTTGATGAGTCATCTCTCCAGCCCTATTTTCTGCCTTACATTCTAATAAACTAAGACAAACGTATTGTTGATATACTGTACTAGGCCTTGGACATGGGGAAATAAAGCCAACTAAGAGTCTTACTTACAAAATTAATTTATGAAATTATGTCATTGGGAATTCTAAAAAAGTAATAAAGAGCTGGGTATGGTGGCACATGCCTTTAATCCCAGCATTTGAGGGGCAGAATTAGGAGAATCACCGTGAGTTTGAGGATACCCTGAGACTGCATAATGAGATCCAGGTCAGCCTGGGCTAGAGTGAGACCCTGCCTCAAAACAAACAAACAAACAAACAAAAGTAATAAAGTTAAAATGCATACTTATTCATCCCGTAGTCTTTAGATACTGTATTGGGGAAAATAGAAGTTTTGAAAGTGCTTGCTGCTCTCAGGGAGTAGGAGGTTAAGAACTAAAGAGTTGTAAATGGTTTCTTTATGAACTGTCTAACTATTGGGCAAGAGTGGAGGGTCTTAGGTGCCTGGGGCTGGGAATGAAGGGCCTGACTGTTGGGAAAATGCCTTTCTCTAGCCTTATGCATTGATTCACGAGCACTTTTCCAAAGCTAGCCACAGTGGAGAGTGGGGAGTGGCTAAAGCCAGCCTGCATTTAAACATCTAGTACAGCTTTCTGGATGAATTAGAAACTGAAGCATGGAAGTAAAGCTTACAGAATTTTCATATACCAAGGAAGTGTTATGTACTAAAAGTTCACATTAGTTTTTTTAATTTGAAAATTGATTCTGCCACCTTGGATGGGGGAAATCTTAGTAAAAAAATTTTTTTAATATATAAAACTCATAACCTGGTTTATTAAAGAAATCTGATCAAAATATATTTAGTAGCACAGTATTGATTTTACAAGATAGGTGCTGAAAATTTTCATAAATGCATAATTATTAAAAATTATGGGATAGGACTGGAGGGATGGCTTAGTGGTTAGGGCACTTGCCTGCAAAGCCAAAGGATCCAGGGTCAATTCCCCAGGACCCATGTAAGCCAGATGCACAAGGTGGAACATGTGTCTGGAGTTTGTTTGCAGTCACGGCTGAAGCCCCTAATATGCCCATTCTCTCTTTTATCTTCCTCCTTCTCTCCCCACCTCTCTCAAATAACACAAAAAGAATTATGGGGTATATTTATGTTTTATATTAGAAAAAAATATTAATTCTGAACTCAGAATATAAGGTATTACAGTAAGGTTTGCATTGTTGGTAGAAACCATCTGATCAAGAGCAGTTTGTGGGGGTAAAAGAAAGAGGTTTAATTTGGCTTACAGGTTGGGGAGGGGAGAGCTCCATCATGGCTGGGGAAAACTATAGCATGAGCAGAGGGTGGGCATCACCTGGCCAACCTAAGATGGACAATAGCAACAGGAGAGTGTGTCAAACACTGGCATGGGGAAACTGGCTATAGCACTCATAGGCATACCCCCAACAATACAATGCCTCCAGGAGGTGTTAATTTACAATTGCCACCAGATGGGGAGACTGACATTCAGAATACCTAAATTTATGGGGGGCAGTTGAATCAAACCACCACATTCATACCCCTGGCCCCCATAAACTGATAACCATCCATGATTTAAAATGCAATACATTCATCTAACTTCAAAAGTCCCCATAAATTTTTCAGTCTTAATGATGTTTAAAAACTTACCATAGTCCAAGATTTTTTAACTGAGCCATAATACCAAAAATGCCCCCCAAAAGCCCCATAATGCCACAGAATAAATAATCACACTGCAAAAGATGGCATTGGCCATAGCAAAGAAATAGTTAACCAATACAAGATTTAAACAGGGTAAATATCAAACTCCGTAGCTCCAAGTCCAACAATTCTGATCAGTGACAAGTCACCAAGTCTGATAATTCTAACCAGCAACAAGTATCTAGTGTTCCCGTTATGCCCTTCCAACGAGGCTACTCACAGTCCTAGAAAACTTATCCGGGCTGGCAGCTTTCCTTGGCAGCCATCTCGTGGTCCCAGCATCTCCACTGGGTCTCCACTGTAAGCTATGGTTCATCCTCATGGCTCCACTCAATGATCCTCTCTTTCCTGCATTTCTTACACTCCACAATACCAGGTAGGGTGCCAATTTGTTAATCCAGAGGGGAATAAAGCAGACTTTGAAAAACAGGATACTCCTTGAGCACTCAGACCCCTTCAAAAGAGTCTACATTCTTCCTGTTGCCCCAATGCAGGTCAGCTGGCCCAGTCTTAAAGGTTGTAATTTCTCGTAT
The DNA here is from genome assembly GCF_020740685.1 of Jaculus jaculus. Classification (NCBI taxonomy): domain Eukaryota; kingdom Metazoa; phylum Chordata; class Mammalia; order Rodentia; family Dipodidae; genus Jaculus; species Jaculus jaculus. The sequence continues at coordinate 40,880,001 of NC_059103.1, forward strand.
AATTGCAGCTTAATGGGCAGAAGTTTCAGCCCAAAGATTTCATTTCTGTGCCATATCCCTCTGCACACACTGCTCTGTTTCGGCACACTGCACTCTCAGGACATGGGAAAAACAGCAAGCCTCTCATAGAAGCTGCTTCTAGCCCAGTCCAGGCAAAGCTCTTTTATACCCTGATAAGCCAAAACCTTGCAGTCCATACTGCTTACTGCATTCAGGTCTTTCAACTCTGACCAGACTAATCCATCAAGCTGTACTTACAGCACTGCAAGGTGTCTCTTGGGCCAAGGTTTCAAATTCATCCATATTCCTCTTGAAAATCAGCTCCAGAAGGCCAAAGCCACACAGTCAGGTGTGTAGCAGCAAATGACCCCACTCTTAGTACCAACATTACTGTTGTGGTCAATTTCACATTGCTGGTAGAAATCACCCAACTAAGAGCAACTTGTGGGAAAAAAGAGGTTTAATTTGGCTTATAGGCTTGATGGAAGCAAAAATGATGGCATGAGCAAAGGGTGGACATCATTCCCTGGCCAATATAAGGTGGACAATAGCAACAGGAGAGTGTGCCAAACACTGGCACATGGAGTTTTAATACCCATAAGCTCACCCCAAATAATACACCGCTTCCAGCAGGCTTTAATTTCCATTTGCATTCAGCTGGGGAGACTAGCATTCAGAACACCTAAGTTTATGGGGGACACCTTAATCAAACCACCACAAAAGGCTTTTGGTTTTGGTTTTTTGAGGTAGGGTCTTACCTCTAGTCCAGGGTGGCCTTGAAGTCAAGGCAGTTCGCCTACCTCTTGCCTCCTGAGTGTGGGGATTAAAGGCGTGTGCCACCATGTCCTGCTAGAATACAAGGTTTGATTCCTAGTGCTATCACTATTAGCAACATGACCTAAGGCCTCAGTTTCTTTTTAGAAATATTTTTATTTATTTATTTGAGAGAGAGGGAGAGGCAGAGAGGGAGAAAGAGAGGGAGAGAAAGAGAGTAAGGTAGCCAGGTGTGGTGGCACACACTTTTAATCCCAGCACTTGGGAGGCAGAGGTAGGAGGATAGATGTGAGTTCAAGGTCACTCTGAGACTATGTAGTAGATTCCAGGTCAGCTTGGGCTAGAGTGAAACCTACGTCAAAAAACCAAAAGCAGGGCTGGAGAGATGGCTTAGAAGTTCAGGTGCTTGCCTGCAAAGCCAAAGGACCCAGGTTCAGTTCCCCAGGACCCATGTGAGCCAGATGCATAAGGAGGTGTAGTCACCTGGAGTTTGTTTGCAGTGGCTGGAGGCCCTTGTGCACCTATTCTCACTCTGTCTCTCTCCTTCTCTCCTTGCCTATTTCTCTCTCTCTCTCTTAAATAAATAAATGTACTAAAAAACTATATATATATATATATATATATATATATATATATATACACATATATATATATATATGGTGATATATATATATATATATATATACATATATATATATATATATATGGTGATATATATATATATATATATATATATATATATATATATACACACATACATACATACATACATACACACACACACACATACACACATATACACATATATATAGTTGGGAATATTAAGGGCTAGTGTTGTATGGCATAGCAAGGAAAGTAAGGTTTTGAACATTACTAACACAAAGAATTGGTAAATGTTTGAGTGCTAGATATAACAACTCTGATGTGAGCATTGTGTGTCATATACATGTGCCAAAGTTTTCTAAATTAAAAAAAAATAATATTTTGACTGTTATATGCCAAAAGATTAAACTTTTTTTGTGCTTTAAAAGATATCTTTTTATGACAATATCCATAACATCAACAAGTACATGTTAAGGCTAGTTATCACCATCTCCTTTTGTGAATTTTTTGTTTATTTAGAAAGACAGTAAAAGCCAGACTCCTTGAGGGCTTGAACTGTACCTAAATGAGTGCAGGGAACATAATGTTCATTCAGGCCTACAGTCAGGACGCAGTCGCTCCTTCCCATCCCACAAGATCCTGCACCTTTCCATCAAGTGTCCCCCGACGAGCCAACGCTCGGTACTTTTCACCACATGCGATTCTACCTGCAGCACCAAAGTAACAACTGGTGATGGAGTTTTTCAGGTGATTGAGCTGCACTTCCTGATCTGCTAGGTTGTTCAGGATCTCAGTGTTGAACTCAAACTGAAACTCTTCCTTGCCTTCATCGTCTTTTACAAGATCTGAGTTCTGAGTCTGGAGTGCTCTTCTTGGAAGACGACCTCTTCTTCGCTGCAAATGTGGTATTGCAGCAGGCCAAGACCTTCCTGTGCGAGTTCTTTTTCTAGAGTCAGATAACCCATAATGCCTGGAAGTGCTAGACGAGGTAGTTTCTTTTGCACTGGAGGCACCCGTGAAATCCACATCTGAGGTATTGGATGAATGTGCAGTTCCCTCAGTTCTCCCTATAGAACAAGGTAAATCCAACATAGGATTCTCTGAAATTAATTCCTTATCCAAAGGTGGCTCAGCAGGTTTTTGAATCATTTTTCTTGTATATGGGCCAGGAGGACGACCTACAGATTTTTTCTTTCCCTTTTTTAAAAAAAAAACATTTTATTTTTATTTATTTATTTGAGAGTGACAGAGAAAGAAAGAGGGAGAGTGAGAGAGAAAGAGAGAGAGAGAGAGAGAGAGAGAGAGAGAGAGAGAATGGGCACACCAGGGCCTCCAGCCACTGCAAACGAACTCCAGATGCGTGCCCCCCCTTGTGCATCTGGCTAATGTGGGTCCTGGGTAATCGAGCCTCGAACTGGAGTCCTTAGGCTTCACAGGCAAGTTCTTAACCCCTAAGCCATCTCTCCAGCCCTCTTTCCTTTTTTTTTTTTTCTATCCCATTGCTTACATCCCTTGAATCAGATACAGGTTTGGATGCCTTTCTGCCTTTGATCTTATATTCATGGGATGTTCCTTCAGGTTCTTTCTCTGCTTTGAAAGCCACATTTGGTGGCACAGGAGGGACACGAATTCGTAATCCAAACAAATGCTTCTTCTTTTTTATTTCTTTCCCAGACATAAACATGGTCTTGTAATCATTTAATGCCTCCAAAACATGCTCATATCTTTCAGATTTTGGTGTGTCTGCCAGCTCTCCAGGGTGCAATCTGTCCCAGTTTTCATTAATGTATGTCATAAGCTCAAGTTCGGAATCAAAGTATTTCTTCTTGTGAATAACACTTAGGTTGTAAAGGCATAGGTGTGCTACATGTACCCACTGCAATGGTACACGTTTGAGGTATTCTGGTCCAGAACTGCAGACAGAGCAAACAAATGTATAAAACCTATCTCCAAATAGCATTGGCTTTTGAAGGCATTGCACACAAGCTTCATGAAACCACTGCTTACATTTGCAGCACTACAGCATTTTAAAATACCAGTCTCCAGGACCTCCACAATAGCAGTAACACTGCTGGACGTTGGTTTTATGACCTACATCCCATTCAAGGTCTGCCACACTATAGGGTAATATCTGCTTCATGACTTGAAATGCTTTGGCATTTGGTCCTTTCTTAAGCGCACCACCCCTCTTTGTTGTTGTTGTTGCAAAAACACACAGTCGACAGAGCCATTTTTCATCTGAATCAATCACACTCGAATCAATATGAGGTGTATGACACAACTGATGATAATCCTTAGCCACACTTATCACATATAACCATTTCATTGGGAGCTTCTGAATACTCTTCTTGACATACTGTACAGACCATTTCCCCACTTCCAGTGGCCCCTGTTTGAATGTCCTTCCAGAGAACCCAGGATTTGGAACTGTCTTCAAATATGATGAAGCAGCTCTGTTTCAATATGTTTATTTTTTTGATAGTTCCAAGATAAAACAAGCCATCTGACCATCTAGCTAGGACATCCTGACCCTCTTCAAATTTACATGCTGGCTTTTTGGCTTTATGTCCATCCTGCTCCTGTAGTCTCTCATTCGGTCACTTCAGTGGTGCCAACCGCTTCATACAGGAAAACAGGAGCAATTGTTCCCCCCCTCCCCCCGTGGGTGCTTCCCCGCTGAGCCCGGGCACTTCACTGGGCACCCACGCCCCACCGGGCACCCCGTGTAGACAGACGCACGCACGTCTGGTGGGGTCGGGGAGGGGACGAGCGAGCGTTCGCACACCTGCCTCAAACAGAGCACTTCGCTATAGCCCTTCGCCATTTTGGTTTCCCGCCGAGCGCCGGTGCATTGTGGGAAAGATTAAACTTTTAAAAAAATTTAGTCATGTGTTACTTAATAATAGGGATGTGCTTTGAGAAATGTGTCTTTTAAGGCAGTGTCATTATTGTGTGAACATTACCAAGTGTAGGTACGCAAACCTCCATTATATAAATCAGTTGCTCAGTGAGGCCTCTCAGTGCAATCAAGAGATGTAATAAGCCCAAAATATATGAGGTTGCTGTTCTTGGTCACATGACAACATGGCTGTTGTTTCATAGTAAGCTTATTTTCTTTGAGTAGGACTATACCCTGAAAGAACAGTAAGCAGTAAAATCATAAACTGATGATATACTTCTTTGTTTTCCCAAATTGTCAAGTACATGCTGTGCGTAGTTGTATGGTGGCAGTGCAGCAGGTTTGTTTATACCGGTACTGTCTGCAAACACAAGTAATGTATTTGATGACCACCCCATTAGCGGGTGATAGAGATTTATCAGCCACATCGTTATCTTAGGGAATCACTGTATATGTAGTGTGGTGAACTGAAGTGTTGTTATGCAGCCTATTTAAAAGCTATTTCTGACTTTTAATGAAGTTGTAGCAGTCATCCTTGGCTGCTAGAAAGTTATGTCTTCTTGATTGTTCCTTATTTTATGAATGCAGCATTTTGAATTGGTATAATTGGACTCTGAACACATATGTTCCCATTATAGATTTTGTAGTTGTTATCACTGTAGTATATATTTATATTATCATTATGCATCTATTTTACTAGTCTGTCTTTTAAGTGAGTGTGTGTCAGGGCAAGCATGTAGAGGCCAGAGGACAACTTTGAGTTGTAGTACCTCACCTTCCATCTTGTTTGAGGTAGTCTTTCTCATTGTTCACTACTGCATTCACCGAGCTAGTTGGTCCATGAGGTTCTAGGGGATTCTCCTGTTTCCACCTCCCTCTTGCTGAAGGCACACTGGTATAACATAGGCCTACTTCAGTGTCTGGATTTCTGTGAGGGTTGTGGGGATCGGAACTAAGTCCTCACGCTTGCTTGACAGGTGCTTTATCCCTAGTCCTGCCAATCTGTCTTGATTTTTAAAAACAATTTATTTTATGTATTAGAGAGAGATAGGGGGAGAGAGAGAAAAAATGGGTGCTCCGGGGCCTTTAGCCACTGCAAATGAATTCCAGACTTATGTGCCACTTTGTGCATGTGGCTTACATGGGTACTGAGGAATTGAACCTACATCCTTAGGCTTTGCAGGCCAGCGTTTTATCCACTAAGCCATTTCTCCAGCCCTGACTTGATTTTTTTCATTCCCCCATCCCTCCTTCCTTGGTGTGCCCTCCCAGTCTCTCTTACTCTCCTTCTTTCTTTCTCTCAACTTGTTTTTTCTTTTGGTGACACAGTACCACTATGTGGCCCAGACTGGCAGGGAGCTTGTGATCCTTCTACTTCAGTTCCCCAAGTGCTGTTCTCATATTGTTTTAAAATCATTTATTTATTTTTATTTATTTGTTTGAGAGAGAGAGAGAGAGAGAATATGAATGTATGTATGTATCTATCTATCTATGTATCTATCTATGTGTCTGTCTGTCTGTCTATCTATCTGTCTGTCTGTCTGTCTGTCTGTCTGTCTATCTGGCTATCTATCTGCCTCTCTCTGATAAAGAGAGAGAGAAAGAATGAATGGGCATGCCAGGGCCTCTAGCCACTGCAATGGAACTGCAAATGCATGTGTCACCTTGTGCATCTGGCTTTATGTGAGTACTGGAGAATCAAACCCAGTTCATTAGGTTTTGCAAGCAAGTACCTTAAGTGCTGAACTCTCTCTCCAGCACCCAGGTGCTGGTTTTATAATTATATGACATCGTGCCTGTCTAAAATCTTTTTTTTTAAATTTTTTGTTTGTTTGTTTATTTATTTGAGAGAGACAGACAGAGACAGAAAGAGGCAGAGAGAGAGAGAGAGAGAAAGAGAGAGAGAGAGAGAGAGAGAGAGAGAGAGAGAATGAGTGCACCAGAGCCTCCAGCCACTGCAAACGAACTCCAGACGCATGCGCCCCCTTTTGCATCTGGCTAATGTGGGTCCTGGGGAATTGAGCCTTGAACTGGTGTCCTTAGGTTTCACAGGCAATTGCTTAACCACTAAGCCATCTCTCCAGCTCTAAAATCTTTTTTGTGTTGAACTTTGTTTCAAGATTTGTGACTATATTTTAAACATTTGACACATTTTTACACATACAGTATTTATTCTTTGAGAAACCGTTAACTTCTGGAATAGATACTTTTGGTTCTGTGGTCCACCCCTTAGTTTTTAGGTAGGACAGAGATGACAGGACAGGTTCTTAATAAAGGTCATGAGTGGCAGTTCTGAAAGCAGATCTGGTTTTCTTGATGCCTGATCTCCAGGTGCTTTCTCTTCTACTATGTAGAACCAAGGATCAGTCTCTGCATAAAGCATTATGTGCATTCAAGTTTTAAAGTTTCATGAAGCACATCCCTAGTACCATAAGTTTTTATGTCTTAAAGGTGCTTTTTAAAAATATTTTTTTATGATTTTGTTTATTTTTATTTGAGAGTGACAGAAAGAGAGAGAGAGAGAGAGAGAGAATGAATGAGAATGAGCGTGCTAGGGTCTCCAGCCACTACAAATGAACTCCAGATGCATGTGCCTCCTTGTGTATCTGGCTAACATGGGTCCTGGGGAATCGAGCCTTGAACCAGTGTCCTTAGGCTTCACAGGCAAGTGCTTAACCGCTAAGCCATCTCTCCAGCCCCTTATTTTTTATTTGACCGGGGGGGGGGGGTAGAGAAAATGAATGAGAATGAATGAATGGGCATGCCAGGGCCTCCAGCCACTGCAAACAAATGCCAGATGCATGTGCTCCCTTGTGAATCTGGCTAATGTGGGTCCTGGGGAATTGAACCTTGGTCCTTTGGTTTTTCAGGCAACCACCTTAACTGCTAAGCCATCTCTCCAGCCCAAGTTTTTGTGTTTTTAAACCAGCCTTCACCATTACTGACAGCATCTGAAATATGTACAATTTTTTATTTTCTTATATTTGACTTTTAGAATCTCCATGTTGGCTGGAATCTGTCTGCTTAAATTTTGCTATTAATTCTTTGAACTTGTTGTTTTTATTAAACCTATGTTCCATTTACTATACCATTAGGCCAATAGTAAGTCAGAGGTGCATGTTTTTCCCTGTGTTCATTGACTTTGCCCTCAGCCAACACTAACACCCATTTCATGAAGGCTTTTGTCTTTGTCCAAGTGTTCCACTGTGCTCTAGCAGAGCAGCACAAGGTCATGGTGCCTTTCTTTTTTCTTCACATGAAATTAATAACTTGCTCCAACAGTAGTTTGTTCTCGGACATTTCCAGACCAGATGGTGGAAAGTTCTTGGGGTAATATGGCAGCTAGAGCAACACTTTGGCTTTCTAAAATTGACTTTGTTTTGGCGATTTCAGTAATGAAAATCTTCTGAAGATTATACAAGGACATTAAAACAAGAAAGATCTGTTGGCTTAAAACATTTTTCATCTTTTCAAAACCACTGTTCTCAGCATGATAGAATTTTGGTTTCTTTCAAGTGTTGGTTTCTCTGGCTCATTTCTCTAATTTTTGGGCACTTAAGATAGCCTAATTAATATTTTTAATTTTTTTCATGGAAATTGAATTTTACCTTAAGTTTATCCCCCTTTATTAAGCACATTTATTGAATTTACAGTAGGAAGTGCTGTTAGAGATTATTTTGTCCAAGGACCTAATTTGAAAAGAAAAAAGACCCAGAGAAGTTAACTGTTGAAATCAACAGAGCTAACTGAGAAATGAGAAGTAGATCTTAGTTTTAATAATGAGTCCATGAGCCCCACACCATGCCATATGTGACTTGAGAGAGTCACTTAGTTTGTCATTTGCTCTTACTTCAATATGGGTAGGTAGTAGTAGAAGTATGATTACTATGAGTTCCAGGCTATACTACTTCAATATGGTATCAGGCTTTTTTTGTTGTTGAGGCAGGCTCTGTCTCTAGCCCAGGATGATCTGGAACTCATCCTGTAGCCCTAGATTAGCCTTGAATTCACAGCAACCCTCCTAGTTCAGCTTTGAAAATGCTGGGATTAAAAATGTGCATCAGCCAGGTGTGGTGGCACACTCCTTTAATCCCAGCACTCGGGAGCAGAGGTAGGAGGGTTGTTGTGAGTTTGAGGTCACCTTGAGACTACATAGTGAATTCCAAGTCAGCCTAGGCTAGAGTGAGGCCCTACCTCAAAAAGAAAGAAAAGTGCATCAAGGTAACACATGCCCACTAGGTAGTACAAGTGTCTGGAGTTCAATTGTAGTGGCTGAGGCCCTGGCACGCCAATTCTGTCTCTGTCTCTCTCTCTCGCTCTCAAATATAAAAAATATTTTTTTTAAGTGCATCACTACATCTTCCCTATTGCAATTTTTTAAATAAAAACTTTATTGATACACACACACACACACACACGCACACACACACATGCACACACACATGCACACACACATAAAATTTAGGTACTTTAATACTTTAAAAAAATTAAAACTTAGCTGGGCATGATGGTGCACACCTTTAATCCCAGCAAGACCATGCATGCCCAGTAGGTGGCTCAAGCATCTAGAGTTGGATTTCAGTGGTTGAGGCCCTGGCACATCAATTCTCTCTCTCTTTAGCTATCTCTTGCTCTCTCTAAAAATGAAAATAGCATTTATATATGATAGAATCTCAATATGTCTCCTAAATTATATTATCTATTATATTTATATTATAATTATATTATCTATTATATTTCTTAATATACTGCAGTATAGTTATTATATTATCTATTATATTTCTTAATATAAATCTTTCAATCTTATAAGTGTTAAGATTTAGACTTAAATTTACATTCAAAATTAATTTGTAAATAAGCTTTTCTTTAGAAATAAACATAAAGCACGCTTTCTTATTTATAACGTAGTAAATTGATATGTGGGATCTCCTCATCTTTGGCTGATAGTAATAGGCTATTTCATAAATATTAAGAGTATCAAATATTGTCAGGAAGCTTCATATTGGTAAAAATTTTGGGATGCTGAAATGTTTGTTAATTGTTATTCTTATTTCAAATGAGACATGTGTATAATGCTTTTTTTTTTCCCCATGATGGAGCAAATTTTCTAGGTGTAAAATCTAGCAAGTTAGTCTCAGTGCTTTTCTTGACATACTTAATGACACTGAATCTGACTTTCCCTCTGCCTTCAGCAAATTGTTTATCTCACATCTTTGATTGGTAGGTTTGTCTAGCTCATGTTGGATTATTTTCACCTAAGCTTTTATTTCATTTATAATGATGTGAAAGAGGATTAATTAGGGGAACTCGTGGCTAAAATGATATGCTTAGACTGTCTCATGATAACACATGTATCAATACCCACCCCCCCCCCACTTTGAAAAAAATCTTTTTTGAGACAAGGTCTTAGGTAGCCCTGCTATCCTCGAATTTATTATGTAGTGTAGTATTACCTTGACCGTCTGATCCCTCTGCCTCTGCCTCTCCCTCTTGAGTGCTGGGATTCCAAATATAAACCACCATGTCTGGTTTATGTGGTGCTGGGGATTGAACCCAGGACCTTGAGCAAGTGCTCTAACAATTGTGCTATATCCTTAGTTCCATGAATTTTGAATAAAATATTGTAATTAAAAATTTTTTTTGAGACAGGATCTTGCTCTAGCCCAGGCTGACCTGAAATTTACTGCATAGCATCAGGGTGGTCTCGAACTCACAGTGATCCTCCTATCTCTGTGTCCCAAGTGTTGGGATTAAAGGTGTGCTTCACCACACCTGGTTTCTTACTGTAATTTTTTTTTTTTTTTCGAGGTAGGGTCTCAATCTATTCAGGCTGACTTGGAACTCACTCTGTAGTTGCTGGCCTGGAACTGGCAGTGATTCTTCGACCATTGCCTCCTTAGTGCTGGGATTAAAGGTGTGCACTACCACACCTAGCCTTAAAAGATTATTTATTTATTTGCTGAGAGAGAATATGAATGAATGAGATTGAATGTGAATCAGAATAGGTACATCAGGGTCTCCTGCCACAGCAAATGAACAATGCCAGATGCAGTGCTACTTTGTGCATCTGGCTTTACTTGGTTACTGGGGAATTAAACCCAGGCCATCAGGCTTTGCAAGCAAGTGCCTTTAACCACTGAGCCATCTCTCCAGCCTTCTCCCATGTTTTTTTAAAATAATTTATTTAATGGAAATTTCTCAATAGAAAAATGGAGAGAACCATTTTGAAGAAAAATTTTCCTTTGTTTTTTTATGTTAAAATTTTGCATCAAAAGTAATGAAAATAGTTAATTACCATCTCATCTACAGATTGCTCTATTTACTGTTAGTCTTTGAGCATTGCATTGTATGCTGGATTCGTGGACACATCTGTTACCCCAGGTAGTGGTGGCATCTTTGCTTTAAATATTATGAAGCAGAGGTTCTAGTCAAGTATGTTTCAAAAGTAGATAGGATAGGGCTGGAGAGATGGCTTAGCGGTTAAGTGCTTGCCTGTGAAGCCTAAGGACCCCAGTTCGAGGATCGATTCCCTAGGACCCACGTTAGCCAGATGCACAAGGGGGCGCACGTGTCTGGAGTTCGTTTGCATTGGCTGGAGGCCCTGGCGCGACCATTCTTTCTCCCTCTCTCTGTCTCTTTCTATCTCTGTCTGTCGCTCTCAAATAAATAAATAAAAATAACAAATTAAAAAAAAAGTAGATAGGATAAAACAAAAAGCAAATAGGGTAACTGGTTTTATGAGGCCATCACAACCTTCTTATGGCCTGACAACATGAAATACTATGAAATGAAAACTAACAACTGATACTTCTCACTAGTGTAACAGCAAATATATGTATGTGTGTGTGTGTACGCTATTCTGTTGCAGTCAGGTTTGCATTGCTGGTAGAAATCACCCAACCAAGAGCAGCATGTAGGGAAAAAAAAAAAGGTTTATTTTGGCTTACAGACTCGAGGGGGAAGCTCCATCATAGCAGGTAAAATGATGGCATGGCCAACATAAGGTAGACAATAGCAACAGGAGAATGTGACAAACACTGGCAAGAGGACATTGGCTATAATACGATAAGCTGACCACCCCAACAATATACTGCCTCCAGGAGGTGTTAATTCCCAACTGCCATGTGCTGGGAGACTAGCATTCAGAATACCTAAGTTTCTGGGGGACACCCGAATCAAACTACCACATTCCACCCCTGACCCATATAAATTATTAACCATCCATGATGTAAAATGCAATGCATTCAGTCCAACTTTCAAAGTCCCCATAGTTTTTTTTTTTTTTTTTAAGTTTTCTTTCTTTCTTTTTCTTTTTTCTTTTTTTTTTTTTTCCCAAGGTAGGGTTTCCTTCTAGCCTAAGCTGACCTGGAATTCACTATGTAATCTCAGGGTGGCCTCGAACTCGTGGCGATCCTCCTACCTCTGCCTCACAAGTGCTGGGATTAAAGGTGTGCATGTGCCACCATGCCTGGCTTAAGGTCCTCATAGTTTTTTGTTTTTAAAATCCTAATGATGTTCAAATACCCCCATAATCCAAGGTCTTTTAACTGAGCCATAATACCAAAAAAATCCCCCCAAACCCATAATGCCACAGAATAAACAATCACACTGCAAAAAATGGCATTGGGCATAACAAAGAAATACTCAACCTATGCAAGATTTAAATAGGGCAAACATCAAACTCTGTAGCTCTAAGTCCAACAACTCTAGTCAGTGACAAGTCTCCCAATAATTCTAACCAGCAGCAAGTGTCTGGAGTTCCAATTCTGCCCCTCCAGCTAGGTTACCCATAGTCCTGGAAAACTTCATCTGGGCCAGCATCTCTCCTTGGCAGCCATCTCATGGTCCCAGCATCCCCACTGTTCTCCACTGTAACCCATGGTCCATCTTCACAGCCCCATCAGGTCTCCATTGCAGGCATCCAGCAGACCTGCTTCACAATGCCCATGGCCATTTCCAAGGCATCTTAGTTAGACCCCTTTAAAAGAGTCTACATTCTTCCTGTTGCCCCAGTACAGGTCAGCTGGCCCAGTCTCAAAGGTTATAATCTTCCATTTGCAGCTAAATGGGCAGCAGTTCACCCAGAGATTTCATTTGTATGCCAACAACATACAACAGCAAACCAATTTGTAACTCATCAAAAACAAAAAACACTTTGGTTGGGCATGGTGGTACATACCTTCAATTCCAGCAGTCTCTGCTTAAAATAAAATAAAAAAAGGGAGGCTGGAGAGATGGTTTAGTGGTTAAAGGTGTTTGTAAGGCCTGTCAGCCAGGTTCATTTTCCCAGTACCATGTAAAGCCAGATGCACAAAATGGTGCATGCATCTGGAGTTTGTTTGCAGTGCCAGGAGGCCCTGATACACCCACCCACCCACCCACCCACTCTTTCTCCCTCTCCCTTCTCCCATCTCTAATAAATAAAAAATAAAACTTAAGGGACTGGAGAGATGGCTTAGCAGTTAAGTGCTTGTCTGTGAAGCCTAAGGACCCCGGTTGGGGGCTTGTATTCCCCAGGACCCACATAAGCCAAATGCACAAGGTGGTACATAGAGTTCATTTGCAGGGGCTGGAGACCCTGGTGCACCCATTCTTTCTCTATCTGCCTCTTTCTCTTTGTGTCCATCTGTCACTCTCAAATAAATAAATAAAAAAGAACATTAACAAGCTGTAAACAAACTGTAAACAAACTCCATGGTGGCGCATGTCTTTAATCCTAGCACTTGGGAGGCAGTGGTAGGATGATTGCCATGAGATTAAGACCACCCTGAGACTGCATAGCGAATTCCAGGTTAGCCTAGACTAGAGTGAAACCCGACCTCAAAAAACCATAAAAATAAAAAAGCCAGGCATGGTGGTACACACCTTTAATCCCAGTACTTGGTAGGCAGAAGTAGGAGGATTGCTGTGAGTTCAAGGCCACCTTGAGAGGATATAGTGACTTCCAGGTCAGCCTGAGCTAGAGCAAGACCTTACTTCGAACAAAAGAAACAAAAACATAAAGCTTCAGAAAATGACCAGCCAATGCTCAGGTGCGGGGGGGAAGATGTCTGAAAAACATGTACCTGACAAAGACAAAAAGAATTTACTGTTTTTTGGTATGTGCGTATGTAGCATGTGGGGTGTATATATGGTGTGTGTGCAGATTCAGAGGGCCACTCATGGTCCCCCTCTAATCCCAGCACTTGACCTGAGGCAGAGGTAGGAGGATCCTCTGAGTTCAAAACCATCCTGGGACTACTTTAAAAAAAAAACCCTGAAGTTAAATTACATACTATTACATGCCTACTAAATTAGCTAGAATTAAGACTGACAGGCTAGGCATGGTGGTACATGCCTGTAATCCCAGCACTTAGGAGGCAGGGAGGCATAGGAATATTACAAGTTCAAGGCCACATCTGATGTGGGGACTTAAATGTGCAAATTGGCAGGGCTCTATAGGAACTCTCTGTGAATATAAATGCTTTCCAATGTAGGTATGTTTATCTTAATAGTATATGTTAAATATAGTAATACATAAATTAAAATACAAATATAAGCCACACGAAGTATTAAATGTATATTAAAATATGCTGTGGAAGTGTGAATTGGTATAAGTACTTTGGGAAAACAATTAAAATTTTACAATATTTATTTATTTGAGGTAGAAGGAGATAAAAAGGCAGATAGAAAGAGATAGAATGGGCACACCAGGGCCTCTAGCCACTGCAAATGTACTTCAGACACATGCACCACCTTGTGTGTCTGGCTTTACTTAGGTACTGGGGAACCCAAATCCTTAGGCTTTGTAGGCAAGTGTCTCTAGCTCCTGAATTTTTTTTTTTTGTAAAGTCACATATCTCTCTTCTCACCTTACCATGTTCAGGTGTTACTCATGTGGAAGAAAATGTATTACTGTAAATTACTTGGATGCGAAGTTGATAGTGTTGTCCATCACGACTCTAAACCAGAAACAGCCCAAATATCTATCCACATTACCTCATTGTCTATACTTGATACATATTTTTTACTTTTTAAAATTAAAAAAAAAATATTAGAGAGAGGCAGAGCAAGAATGGGTGTGTCAGGGTCTCTAGCCACTGTAAACAAACTCCAGATGCATGCACCACTGTACATTTGGCTTCCATGGGTACTGGGGGAATTGAACCTGGGTGCTTAGGTTTCACAGACAAGTGCCCTCACCTCTAAGCTCTCTCTCCATCCCATTTTTTTTCACTTTTTATATTTTATTATGGTATATATATATTTTTTTGCAACTTGGTGGTCTTGTCTCTAAATCTCTTGTAATTGTTCTAGGTTCAGTTTTTCTTTATTTTTCCTTTCCTCCCTCTCTCCATCTCTTTTATTTTTTGAAAAGAAATTAATCTGGGCATGGTGGTGCAAGCCTTTTATGTCAGCACTTGGGAGCCAGAGGTAGGAGGGTTGCTGTGAGTTTGGGACCAGCCTGGAATGACAGAGTGAATTTCAGGCCAGCCTGGGCTACAGTGAGACCTTATCTTGAAATAACCAAAACAAGAAAAGCAATTAAGATGTAAATTTAGCTGTGATTTTTTTTTTTAAATTCACATTTTTTCTAGAACTTTATTTTTGTTTTATTTTATTCATTTGAGAAGGGGGGGAGAGAAGGAGGGGGAGAGGGAGAGAATGGGCTCACCAGAGCCCCTAGCCTCTGCAAATGAACTCTGGACTCCAGGCATATGTACTACCTTGTACATCTGTCGTATGTGGGTCCTGGGGAATCAAACCTGGGTTCTTTGGCTTTGCAGCAGGTGCCTTAATTGTTAAGCTATCTCTCCAGCCCCTAGAACTTTATTTTTAAAATTCTTTTTTTTTTCCTCATTACATAGGACAGGTCTTCAATAAAGCTCCCTGCTTTCTTTGTGCATACTAGGTGGCAAGCACTCAACAACTAAGCTATATCTCCAGCCTTCAGTAAGTTGTTTTTTAATTTTAATTTTTGTTGTTTTTGAGGCAGGGTCTCACTCTAGCACAGGCTGGCCTCCAACTCTCAAATTCATAGTAATCCTCCTATCTCAGTCTCCGTAGTGCTGAGACTAAAGGCATGCACTTCCACGCCCAGCACCAGAGGTTTTGATTTGAAAAGCTTGGCATTTGCCTTATGAACCTAGCAAACATATTTATGTTTGGTGGCATTACTACATGGGTCTGCTTGTTTTGTCAGGCTATTTTAGTTCTTGTTCATGTAATCCCTTTATATGCCTGTTCCTGATTGGTTTTAGTCTTTGTATAAAGTTGTAGAAATAATTGGGTGATTAGGATAAAGTTACCTTCTTTCAGATTAGATTGTGTCTGGTCTCTTGAGAGTGCCTTCATACAGAGGATTTGGCTATCCAGACCACTTAGTGTTGGGTTTGAGTCTAGGAGGGAGTTAACGTAGGTAAGTGGGTATAGTGGGTATACTTTTGAGGCTCTCACTCTTCATGTGGGGTGATTTTCCAGTGCTTAGACTACAGCTTTGTTCTCTAGGTCCTCCGATTCATTGAAGGCTTCCTCGGATCCACAGTCCCTTCTTCTGGATCAGTGAACATGGATGGGGACAGAACAATTCCACATGTCACGCTCAGTGCTTTTGAGTTTTCAAGTGCCTTGAGATTTGGTCTTGGCCTCTTTCATTACTGTGTTAGCTCTTCGATGCTTTTCAGAAGTGTCCTTCTCTGCCTTCACTTATCCCCAATCATTTTGAGGGACTTCATTAGAAAGTTCTTCTGAATTTCCTGTCCATTACTGCTGGAAATGGAAGCGTTCTTTCTGAATATTGTATGGTTCTATAAGTTTGTCCCATTTGTAATGCACATTTTAGTACTTTCTAATATCAGCTGAATTTTTTTTTTCAAGGTAGGGTTTCGCTCTCGCTCAGGCTGACCTGGAATTCACTATGTAGTCTCAAGCTGGCCTCAAATTCATGGTGATCCTCCTACCTCTGCCTCCAGAGTGCTGAGACTAAAGGTATGCGCCACCACGCTTGGCAGCTGAATTTGTTTTTTTCAAAACTGCCTTGTTGTGGACTACAGAATATGAGGAACATTATGAAGTAGCATTCAGAATCTACACCTACCATTGACATGTTTGGTAGGTCATGGGGAACTTCGCAGAGGAGGTGAAGCTAGCTCTCAATGGTGAATAATGAATCAAACAAGTAAGCAGTTTGGGTCAGATGAGGAAGCTGTAGCCATCACATAGCTTTGGGAAGTGTGGGGAAGCATGGTAACCAGGAAGCAGTCATTGGCACATAGTTATATTTTATTTATGTGTTCCTTTAAAAAATATTTTATTTTTATTCATTTATTTCAGAGAGGGAAAGAGAGAGAGAGAGAGAGAATGGGCACACCAGGGCTCGTACCCACTGCAGATGAACTCCAGATGTATGTGTCACCTTGTGCATCTGGCTTATGTGGGTACTTGGGAATCGAGCCGAGGTCCTTGGTTTTCAGCGTAGGGTCTTGTTCTAGCCCAGGCTGTCCTGGAATTCACTATGGAGTCTCATGCTGGCCTTGCACTCACAGCGATCCTACCTCAGCCTCTCAAGTGTTGGGATTAAAGGCGTGCAACAACACATCTGGCTTGATGTTTCTATTGATTAGTTATTTTCAAAGAGAGAAAAAATGAGAATGGGCATGCCAGAGCCATCTGCCACTGAAAACAAATTCTAGATCCATGTGCTACTTTGTGTATCTGGCTTTACATGGGTACAAGGGAGTTGAACCTGGATTGTCAAGTTTTGCAAGCAAGTGCCTTTAACTGCTGAGCCATCTCTTTAGCCCTAACTTTTTCTTTAATGGCTATTTCAGAATTTTGGGTTTTTTTTTTTTCCTGTTTATTTCCTTTTTTCCCCAGATGGGCAGAACTTGCATTTGGGTTAGTTATTTTAAAGGTTAGTATTAGAAACACTGGTTATTTTCAATACCACATATAATAGAACATGGATTAAATGAGGGCACAGGCTGCTGTGCCTTAGCTGTGCTTCATTGGGTAATTTCTGTTGTTACTAGTTCTGTTACCGTGGCCCCAAGAGTCTAGTGAATTTTTATGCAGAACACTAAATTATGAAATACTGTTTGGAAGCTGGAGTTTCAATTTCTTTTGTGCACCAATGGATTTATTTTGGTAACGCAGTAGTTTTTCTCTGTAACTGTGAGTATCATAGGGGAGACTCTTCAACAAGTATAGGAGTACTTTTTGTCAGGTCCTGTATTAGGTGCTAGGAGTACAATACTAATATGACAGACATTTTAGTTGTGAGACATGACTGATAATAAAAATGAATATATGAGATGTTAGGACATAATAGAGTCAGTGAAAAAAATACTTACTGTGGTAGTTGCTTCTTGTAAAGTGGGCATTTAAATGGAAAGCCAAATGAAGTTAGGCAGCCCTGTTGCTTTCTGTCCGATGGAAGAGCCCTGTAGCATAACAACAGTGCCAGGTCCTGAGCTAAGTGTGTGTACGTATGCAAGGACAGAGTGGCCTGTCAAGCTGGAGGAGAATGAGCAAGGATAAGAGGGGATGTGGTGGAGCTAAGTTAGGTGCTCAGGAGCCATGGACTCTAGGAGAGTTAGGTGTTTTGCATTTTGTTTTCAATAAGGCCGGCAGCTAATAGATGGTCATACTCCTTATTTAAGTGTTTTCAAGTGAGTGTGCTGGTGCATATCTGTAATCCTATCACAGAAGACAGGTAGGCACCAAGGCTGAGAGGCAAGATCATGAGTTTGCAGTCAGCCTGTGCTCCATAGTGAGACTTTGTCTCATAGGACTGTCTACCTTTACCTTTCTCTTGCTCTGTACCCGTAAGTACTATGTACAGCGCCATAAATTGGAAGTTAGGTCTTTTATTTATTTATTTTCAGTGCTGGGGATGGAATCTAAAGCTTTATTGGTGATGGGCACGTGCTCTTCCATTGAGCTACATCCTTGAAATTGGGTTTTTGATATCTTTGAAAATACTAAGAAGATTCTTTTATGGCCATTCCAAGTACTTAGAACTTTGCTGTCAGCTTAAGATAGGCTTCATTGGATACTTAATTTATTTCTTTCTTCTTTTCACCTAGTTTATTGGAGCCCATTTTTACCTATATTGAGCTCTGGGTTTTTTTGTTGTTGTTGTTTGCTTTTTTTTTTTTTCTTCTTTTTTTTGAGGTAGGGTCTTGCTCTAGCTGAGGCTGGCCTGGAATTCACTATGTAATCTCATGGTCGAACTCATGGCGGTCCTTCTACCTCTGCCTCCTGAGTACATGTGCCACCACACTGGCTCTGAGCTTTGTATTTCTATTACCCATACCTCCCCACCTAATCTGGTAAATTGGTATAACCGTGAGTAATATTTTCATGCTGGCTGGTAGACAGATTTCTGGTTCTTTTTAAAGTTTACTGTTTTTTAAAATTTGTTTTATTAGAGACAGAGAGAGGGAGAGAAAGGAGAGAAAAAATGGGCATACCAGGGCCTCTAGTTATTGCAAACAAACTCCAGATGCATGCGCTGCCATGTGCATCTGGTTTATGTGGGACCTGGAGAATCAAACCTGGGTCCTTAGGCTTCACAGGCAAGTGCCTTAATTGCTAAGCCATCTCTCCAGCTCAGATTTCTGGTTCTTATAGGAACTAGCGCTTAAATCTGATTCTTACAGTATTTGTTGTTGGAAAAGTGATGTTCTCTGTGCACTCCAGAGAGCCCATGCTATGTACTCCATGGAACCTGTGAGGAACATTCCTTATCTGCCAGAAGCTGTGGTGCAGTTGTAATTAAGGGTACAGACATTTTGATGGGGGGTTGCCTTCTGCCATCCCAGTGGGCCCAGCCTAACCCATTAGACCTTTAAAGGTAAACAGGAAAGTAGAAGAGTGGGTCAGGGATGTTATTCAAAGTTGTTCCTGGTATTCAAGGTGAAGAAAGCGATCCGTGAACCAAAAAATGTAGACTGTGTAGCTGAGAAGTACCTTCAGCTTACAGCCAGTAAGAAGATGGGGTCATGGTCATACAACCATATGGAATGGAGTCTTTTTTGGTGGGGGGTTTTTGAGGTAGGGTCTCACTCTAGTCCAGGCTTCCCTGGAATTCACTATGTAGTCTCAGGGTGGTTTGGAACTCACAGCAGTCCTCCTACCTCTGCCTCCTGAGTGCTGGGATTAAAGGTGTGTGCCACCACGCCTGGCTCTGGAATGGAATCTTGCCACCCATCCAAATGAGCAGGAGTTGGATTCTTCTTCAGGGCCTTCAAAGCAGAACACAGCTTGCTCTTGAGACCTTGGTTTTGGTCCTGCAAAACAGCACCGAACTTCTGACATCAAGAACTGTGTATGTGTTGTTTGCTTGAGGTAAGGTGTTGCTATGTAGCCTAGGTAGGCCTAGAACTTGTGATCCTTCCACCTCTGTCTCCTAACTGTTGGGGTTATAGGCACGTATTACCACACCTGGCCCAAATTTTTTCTCTTCCCTCCCCCCTCCCTCTTTCCCTCCCTCTCTCTTTCTCTTCCCCCCTCTTTCTTTCGATAGTTTTTAAAACTGCTTCATTACCTCCTTTTAAAAAGAGATATTTTATTTATTTATTTGCAAGCAGAGATAGAGAGAAGAGGAGAAGACAGGGAGAGGGGGAAAATGAGCACGCTAGGGCCTCCTGCTGCTGCAATTGAACTCCAGGAGCATGGTTCACTTTGTGCATCTGGCATTATACATGGGTACTAGGAAATTGAACCTGGGTCATTAGGCTTTATAGGCAAGTACCTTAACTGCTAAGCCCTCTCTCTAGCTTTCCCTAAATTTTATGTTTCTTTTTAAAGATACTGCATCTGTAAACATTGTTGATGGCAGCAACATAAAATTAGCATAGCATAGATAAATCATATATAGATGCTCAGATGAAGTTGCTCCAGCAAATTAGATTTGTTAAATATGGAGTTTCCTTTCTTTTCCCTCCCTCCCTCCTTCCCTCTTCTCTAAATAAACTTTTTTTAAAGCTTTTTTTTTTTTTTTAATTGAGAGAGAGAGAATGGGTACACCAGGGCCTTCAGCCACTGCGAACAAATTCCAGATGCATATTCCCTCTTGTGTACATGTGCCACATTGCACTCTTGTGTCCCTGTGCATCTGGCTTACGTGGGGCCTGGAGATTTGAACATGAATTCTTAGGCTTCACAGGCAAGCACCTTAAGCGCTAAGCCATCTCTCTAGCCCTAAACGAACTTTTATTGACAACTTACATAAATGTAGACAGTGTACCATGATCATAATGTCTTCCAGCACTTCCCTCTTTGCCCCTCCCACATTCCTCCTCCACTGAATCCCTTCTTCCAATTAGTCTCCCTTGTATTTTTATGCCATTTTTTTCCTTGTGATAATGCAGATTTTGTGTAGGTAGCATCAGCCACTGTGAGGTCATGAATATCAAGGCCACTTTGTATGTGGATGACAGCATTGTAAGCAGTCCTCCTCTTCCTTTGACGCGTACATCCTTCCACTACCTCTTCTGCAATGCTTCCTGAGCTTTAGAGCATGTGATAGCGATGTCTTAGTGCTGAACATTTCACTGTCAAAGCTCACTACTTTGGTGAATTTTGAGTCATCCCATTGGTCACTACCATCTGAAAAGAGAAGCTCTGTAACTAAAAGTGAGAGTATCACTAATATATGGGCTCCCTCCCCTTCTCGCTCTCTCCCCCTTTTCACTCTCTCCTCCACCTTCCCTTCTGCCCTCTCATCCATCCATCTCACACTAGCCTAGGCTGGCCTGGAACTCACTCTGTACCCGGAACTCCATACTTGGCAATCCTTCCTCAGCCTCTGGAATTACAGGGTTAGCTATGATACCTGGCTTTTTCTAAGGGTTTTTTTTTTTTTTTTTTTCACTTGTAATTTTGTTGGGTCCAAAGAAGTAGGAAGTTGAACTACTCTATGTTCTAAATATATATTCTTTCTGCAAAATTGTTAGGCCTACCATGGGATATTGTTTACAATCATGGAAGTTGTTAATAAAAAAAGTTAAAAAATGGTTAGGCCTAGCATTTATTTATACTCATATCTTTTAGCTTAAATTAGTTTCTAGATCTGTGATATAGAATAAAATATTAACTTGTAAGGCACTACAGTTATTTTTAATTCACTGACTGTTTATATTTGCAGATACATTACAGGCAGTCAGTCACCTATTATCTCCTAGATAGGCTCTGTACTGGTATGGTATTGTTATTTTAGGATTTGGTTTTAAATAGAAACTGTAATCAACTGCAAAGCCTAGTGACCTGACTATAGAGAAGCATTCCAGACATGCCTGAGTTGATGGTGATAGTGATTTCTCAGTAGAAGGGCTGGAACTAGTGAAGTTCACTAGCCACTGCATTGGAGTTTTATGTGGGTTCCAGGGTCTGAACTCAGGTCCTCACATTGTGGAGCCAGCACTTTACCCACTGAGCCATCTCTCTAGCCATTTCCTTTTTTTTCTTCTTCCTTATTTTCTCTTTTGTAAGCTTATTTAAGCATGTCGTGATTCATGAAGTAGGAAGCACCAAGCTGAAAGTGGGTTTGGACTTGTTCAAAGGATGGCAAGGGGACATTTATAGGGTAAACTCAAGAGCAAAGTCAGCACTTGATCCTTTGCAATTATATAGTTTATTTGATTTATTTTGTTTCTTCATTTATTTTTTGAGGTAAGCCCAATAGACTGCCCCCCTCCTTTTTTTCTTGTTTTTTTGAAGTAGGGTCTCCTTGTAGCTCAGGCTGACCTGGAATTCACTGTATAGTCTCAGGGTGGCCTTGAACTCACAGTGATCCTCCTACCTCTGCCTCCCAAGTGGTGGGATTAAAGGCATGTGCCACCATGCCTGGCTTTCCCCCCTACCCCCCCTTTTTTGTTTCTTTTTCAAGGTAGGGTCTCACTCTAGCCCAGGCTAACCTGGAATTCACTATGTAGTCTCAGGATGGCCTCAAACTCACGGCGATCCTCCTATCTCTGCCTCCCGAGTGCTGGGATTAAAGGCAGTGCTGGGATTAAAGGCATGTGCCACCATGCCTGGCTTTCCCCCCTTTTTAAATGAGAGAGTGAGAGTGTGTATGTGTGTGTGAGAGGGAGAGAATTGGTGCTCCAGGGTTTCTAGCCACTGCAATCAAACTCCAGACACATGTGTACATGTGTGAACTTGAGTGCTTGCATCACTATATGTCTGGCTTATGTGGGACCTGGAGATTCAGACATGAGTCCTTAGGCTTTGCAGGCAGATTCCTTAACCTCTAAGCCATCTCTCAACCTCCCCCCCTTTTTTTTAAAGGCAGAGCTTCACTCTAGCGAGGCTGTCCTGAGATTCACTCTGTAGCCCAGGCTGGCCTTGAACTGGTGGCCTCTATTCAGTCATCTTGCTACCTCAGCTTCTCTACTGCTGGGATTATAGGTGTGATCCACCACACCAGGCTTGCGTTGTTTATTTCATTTATCCCAAACCACTAGTTAGATAAATTAATGGGTAATTCTTAGTGAAAAACTAAGAAAATGGGATTAAGTTTTCTTCTTTTTTCCTTTCCTTTTTTTATTGTGTGTATCTATATTTCATGAGCTTTGTACATGCTAAGCAAGTGCTATATCACTGAGCTATATCTTATTTATTTATCTTAGTACATTGATAGAATCTAGAGCTTCACACATACTGGGAAAGTGTTTGAGCCTTCTCCCCTTTAAAAAAACATTGGGCTGGGGAAATGGCTTAGCATTTAACGTGCTTGCCTGCAAAGCCAAAGGACCCAGGTTCAATTCCCCAGGACCCACGTAAGCCAGATGCACAAGGTGGCACATGCATCTGGAGTTTTGTTTGCAGTGGCTGGAGGCCCTGGCACACCCATTTTTTATCTCTCTCTCTCTGTCTCTTTCTCTCATAAATAAACACATAAATAAATAAATATTATTGTATATGTGTGTATCTGTGGGGGGAGTGTATTTGTGCACTAGGGATTTTTGACCATGAGCTACTGCCATTCTTTGTGTCTGGCTTTATGGGGGTAATGGGAAATCAAACCCAGGGCAGCAGTCTTTGCAGGCAAGCCCCTTTAACCACTGAGTTGTGTTGACCAGACAGCTTTGAATGATGATTCTCCTGCCTCAGTGCACTTTATTTTTAAAATAATATGTTTTATTACAAAATTTTATACCAGTGATTGCTCCTTACAGTGTCTGGTTGAATTTCAGCTTCTCTGGTCCTGGATCCAAGCATCTTTAAATTGCTTAATGAGCCTTCATTTAACTACTTTGAGTTTTTCATGGTAATGTTCAGAGTTATAAAGATGTTTTTATACTAATTTGAGTTGCTATTATTTTTACTGTATTATTGAGGTTTGTACTTTTCTGGTCCCTGAGAGAAGAGCCCTGTTTAAACTTTTATAATTAGTGAAGATCTTTTTGAGGAATTTATTTCTGTTTCTTTTCCCTACTCAGCAGAAACTAAGCTTTTTATTGATCTAAGATTTATTTCTAAAAGGGATTGGTTGTTTTGGAAGGACAGCACAATCCTTAGTAACAGAAACATGCTTGCTAAAATAGGAATAATATCTTTACTGTTGATGTTTTGCTGAATATAGCTGTCCTAAGAAATCTCACACTAGAGATGAGCGGTATTATGTATATGGTTGTTCAGACCATCAAGCGTCTCAGCTCCAAGAGACTCTTTTTATTTGTTTGTTTTTTGTTTTCAAATGTAGGGTCTTGCTGTAGCCCTGGCTGACCTGGAATACACTATGTAGTCTCAGGGTGGCCTCAAACTCATGGCAGTCCTCCTACCTCAGCCTCCTGAGTTCTGGGATTAAAGGTGTGCACCACATACCTAGCAACATTGTTTTCTTCTCTACACCATGATTTCTCTTTAGTATTACACAGAGAATTTGTTTCTGTGGGATTACTGAACACAGATGAACATAGAAGGCCAGGCTAGGTCTTCAGAACAGAATACTATTGCTGTTTTCGTGGCACACCAGTAGACTAATAGGAGGTGAGAACTAGAGAGTAAGAAAATAAAGGGATACCAGACCAAATATAAGAAAAACTGGGGCTGAAGAGATTGCTCAGTGGTTAAGGTGCTTGCTTACAAATCCTGATGGCCTGGGTTCAGTTCCCTAATACCCACATAAAACCAGATACACAATGTGGCACATGCATCTGGAGTTTATCTGCAGTGGCAAGGGGCCCTGGTGCTGTCATTTTTTTTCTCTCTCTCTCTGATTGCAAATAAATAAAAAATTAAAAAGCTGGGCAAGGTGGTAAACACCTTTAATCCCAGCACTTGGGAGGCAGAGGTAGGAGGATCATGGTGAGTTTGAGGCCACCCTGAGATTACATGGTGAATTCCAGGTTAGCCTGGGCTGGAGTGAGCCCCTACCTCAAAAAACCACCACCACCACCACCAACAACAACAACAACAACAATAAAAGTAAAATTATAAACATATTAGAAGAACTGATGACTGGGAAAGGCTTTAATATTTGGCTTACCTTATTATTATTTTTTTGCTTTGTTTTGTTTTTCGAGGTAGGGTCTCACTGTACCCCAGGCTGACCAGGAATTCACTGTGTAGTCTCAGGGTGGCCTTGAACTCTTGGCAATCCTCCTATCTCAGCCTCCCAATTGCTGGGATTAAAGGCGTCCACCACCACGCCTGTCTTACCTTAATTTTTATGTTAAATATGTTAATTTTTTTATTAACCTGAAAAATTTACAAATGTAGATTTGAGTTTTTTAAACTTAAACATTTTTTTTTTTTTTTTTAAGCTGGGTATGGTGGTACATGCCTTTAACTCCAGCACTTGGGAGTCAGAGGTAGGAGGATTGCTGTGAGCTCAAGGCCACCCTGAGACTACAAAGTGCATTCTAGGTCAGTTTGGACTACAGTGAGACCCTACCTTAAAAAGACAAAAAAAAAATTTATTTTAGAGAGAGAGGGATAGGAAGAGAATGGGTATGCCAGAGCCTTTAGCCACTGCAAACGAACTCCAGACACATGTGCTACCATGTGCATTTGGTTTATGTGTCTACTGTGGTAATCAAACCTGAGATTTTAGGCTTTTGTAGGCAAGTACCTTAACTGCCAAGCCATCTCTCCAGCCCTAGATTTCAGTTTTGTTTTTTTTGTTTTTGAGGTAGGGTCTCACTCTAGCCCAGGCTGACCTGGAATTCACTCTGTAGTCTCAGGGTGGCCTTGAACTCATGGTGATCCTCCTACCTCTGCCTCCTGATACTGGGATAAAAGGTGTGCACTACCATGCCCGGCTTTAGATTTCAGTTTTTAAGTGTACAGTTTATTTAGAGAAGCACAGTGTCTTAATCTTCCAAACTGATGATTGTTCTCTTTTTCTTCTACCTCCAGAGACATTACATATGAAATATTGTTTGAAGCCATAACAACAATGATTGTTTTCCTTTCCTGCCAACTCTTCCACAAGGAAATTCTGCGAGAGAATATCAATCAAAAGTATTTGATGCAAGGTGCATGGTATGTTCTATTTTAAACTTTAAAAAAAAAAACTGTGCAATCCTATCTATTATTTCCACTATTGTCCTCTGAGTGCTTTCTCTCCAGCCAGACCTTTCCTCTGGTTGATAGAACATTGCTTCACGTCCAGTGCATGAAGTTATCTTCTGCTCTGCCGTCCATACCTCCAGCTTCCTTGGCATCTCCCCTCGCTGCTTTGTGGAATAAAAATCTTGGTGTCATCTTTCTTTCTGTATATGCAGTTCTCAGGTTGTCTTTGCTTGTTCAGATTGTTGTTGTGCCTTCCCTTTCTCTCCAGTCCCTTTCAAATGATACTTGTCTTTCACTCTCTTCAGCGTCTTGGCTCCAGGACCTATTAAAGACACCACATAATGTTTGCATTATGTGCTCTTGTACTTTATATCATCTCTAGATGACATGTCATACATAGTCCTATATAAATGCTATGTAAATAACTGATGTGCCGAATTGCTTAGGAAATGAAGACTAATATGTTGAGTACAGGTTTAATTTTTCTCCTGAATCTTTATAACTTGTGGCTAACTGAAGCAGTGGATGCAGAGCCTGAGGATGTGATGGTGGTGAATATGAAGGGCTGTCTGATCTGTCCTGTGTCCTGCCACCATGTGTTTGGATCATCTCCGTAGATCCCTTCCTGTTTTGCTGCCTTTGAGTAAATAGCTACTTGGCCGTGTGCTAATCCCATGCTCGGCCATGGGCCATATACTTAAGCATTCTCCTAGAAGGTGGCAGAGGAAACAGATCAATGTTCAGCAAACACATTCCCTACCTTCTGGTGATGTCGTTTTCACATAATTTTAAAACAAACATAGTTTTGATTAAAGTTGTCAGGTGGTGTCCTGTTCATAGCTCAGTGACAGAGTGCTTTGCCTGGCATATGCCATGTCCTGGACTCAGTCTTGAGAATTGCAAGAAAACAGTTGTCAGGTAGTGCGGAACGTTGTCTTCTTCCTGTCCTTTTTGCTACCCTGGTCACACTGGTAAAGCAGGCTCTCCTGGGCTCTTTGGGTAAGGTCTGAAGAAAAGATTGTGGAGGCCCAAGGTTGAGAGGCCACATCTGGTGACAGCCTTCTTGCTGGAAAAGTCCCGAAGCACCACCGGGCATCCACCCTATAACAAGAGGCAACAGAGTGTGAGTCTTTAAGGGTCTGTCTCATTTTGGGAAGCCACCAAAATTTGATCCCTTGGGTTTCAACCTGATCTCCTTATCTAGTTGTAATCACCACCTCTGCTAAACACCACAGTAAGCTTGTTTGTATCTTCTTAATGTCTCACGATAGAGGCTAAATTCCACTATGAATTTTCGAGGAGACAACTCATATTCAAAACATAGCAGAACATGTTTGAAAATCACTTTGACGAAGGGAAAGGGCTTAAGCTTTGGAGGGTTAGAGCTGAACCCTCCTCTGATGTGATTGCTAGAATGACATTTTTTGAGAGAGTGCTTGGCACTTCAGGGCTTTCACTGTGAACCTCTTTCCTCGTAGTGCTAAAAGTGTTGAAGTTGCATTTTTCATATATACAGAATGTTAATGATTTCTAAGCTATTGAGTTTTTATAGTATCATTATGCCATCTACTTCAAGTATAATGTTCTTTTACTGACTTTTGTGGTTCATCGTGGAGGTTGTATTTATAGTGCACTTTAAGAATTTGGAAAAAATTTATTATCAAATATAAGGAGTTATCTTATCACTGGTTAAATCATTAAATGGGTGCTCGCTTTGGCAGCACATATATTAAAATTGGAACAATACAGAGAAAATTAGTGTGGCCCCTGTGCAAGGATGACATGGAAATTTGTGGAGTGTTCCATATTTAAAAAAAATAATTAGATTGTTCCATGCTTGCTTAAAAGTGTAATCTTGTATTACTATTATTTAATTCTTTCTGCTGATTTTTATGTTCCAGCCTTCCTTCACATGCTGGGGTACTATACTGTATACAATAACTCACAATGTGTCTATTTTAAAAGACAGCAGATACTTGATAATAATAATTTGGCTAATGCTTTCTTATATAGGAAGAGGCAAAAGCCAGAATTAAGTCACAAAACCATCTCAATCTCCCATTGTCTGAATTAGTATGTGACAATACTAGCTTTCTTTGAGACAGTGTTAATGGCAGACTTATTTTGGTGTCATACAGAATTAGGTAATTCCCATAAACATGAGTTTGATTTTTTTTTTTTCTTTTTGTGTAGTCTTCCATACACCAGCAAACTTGTGAAAACCTTATTATATAACTTTATCAGACAAGAAAAGCCACCACCTTCAGGAGCCCATGTATTTCCTCAGCATTCAGATGGGGGAGGACTACTGTATGGACTGGCATCAGGAGTAGCAAGTAAGTTCTTTCAGACTTTTTCACTTCTTTGATATCCATGTATTTTATCTAATTAGGCATAGGAAATGCTGTTCATTGTCAGCTGCCATTAACAGTTCTGTAGGATTTGGGTTGCTGGCTAAATGTGTAATACTGAAAGTAATTAAAAGTATTAATCCTTCATTCTCTGCAGTGATTTGTGTTAAATGAGTGCAAACAATGGATAGATTACCTAGTTACAAAATAATTATTTTTCAAGAAGAATGGTTACACATTAGTATGTATGTTACAGGAGATGCTGGGTATACATAGAAAACAAATTGGAATTTTTAGAGCTTTTTACTGCTGGTGTTATAGGAGGAAATCGCTCTATTTTAGAGGCTTTATTGGTTGGGATTTTATAAGAGTAATTAAATGTAGTTTTTCTGTTGAACTCAGTACTATGTTCAGCAACAAATTAGTACATTGGGAAGATTTGATAATGAACTCTGAAGTGACAAATGAGTTTTGTCTGATTGGGAACAAATGGCATACCTGAGGAAAACTCCTTTCCTTCTTCACAGAGCCTCATTTCTGCTTCATATGGTTCAGACCTGGAAATTTGAGAAGCTTAAAGTGCCTATATGGCGGGCAGCCTAGACTATGTGTTTTGGCTTTATTCTGAAGAAATGGAAAGTAGCCTCTGGTAGCCTCAGGTCTACGTTTTGTGTTTACTAAGTAGCAGTATACTCTTTCCGTACTTACAAAGTGCAGAGCACCAAACTAGTGGAGCTCCAACAGTGGAATGCAACGCGGCAAGCTCTCTGAGTTCAGTCAGTACTGTCACTGGTATAGGAGTTGGTGGTACCATGTGATAGCTTCCTTTAATGTGAAGCTTACTAACTTCTCACTAAATGTGTGCGTGTGTGTGTCTGTGTGTGTGCCCATGTCACTGCTCATGTGTATGCCATTGCTTGCGTGTTGAGATCAGAGGACAGCTTTGAAATTTCTGTGCTTCACCTTTGAGACAGGCTGGCTTGCTGCTGTAAACAGAACTGTCAGACAGTAAATGAAGTCCACACTAGTTGCCTGGGAGCTTCAGATTCTCCTGGCTCCACTTCCCATTGTTGTAGGTGTATTGGGATTACAGGTGAATGTGCCTCTTTGCAGCCAGCTTTCCGTGGGTGCTGTTGAATTGAACCTGGTCCAGCAGGTGTTGCAAGCAAGTACCTTTTATTACTGAGTCATCTCCCTAGCTGTGAAATAACTTGTAATAATTATTTTTGTTCTACTATCTTTATTATTAAAAGTTATGGGTGATAATTTTAATAATTCACTTTTTCCACTGTCTTAAAAAGTTATTTAGCTAAAGTCATTAAAATTGAGTTTTGGGTTTTTATAATGCTATAATCACAAAGGCATTTTATGTAGTTCTCTTCCTAAATTTTCATAAAACTATTCATGTACAAGCATAAATGGAATAATTATGGGTTCATTCTTTCAGTATGTGACTGAAAAGATTATAAAAGCAACAAAAGAAAATAGTCCTAAACAGTGCACCTTTGGGGGCTGGGAAGATGGTTTAGTGGTTAAAGTGCCTATTGTGCATTCATGAGGACATAAGTTCAGACTCCCAGTTTCCATGGATAATGCCAGGCATGTTGGCATATACCTGTGATCCCAGCACTGGGGAGGCAGAGACAGGGAGTCACTGGACCTCACTGGGTAGTTAGTGTCTGTGTCTTCTGTTGTTCTTTATTCTTTCTGTTGTTTTAAGCCGTGGTCTTGCTGAGTAGCTTAGGCTATTGTCTAATTTGCAATCTTTCTACCTCTGCCTCCCCAATGCTGGGATTACAGGCACTTACTACCACACCTGGCTGTTGACTTACATTCACTGTAGTATCCAGGGGAGCATATTACATCCTTGGACTGTCAGTAAATGCTTGTATATAATTGAATACCAAAAGCTTATATGAAATGTGGAGCCTCTATAATTCTAGCATTCAGGATGCAGAAGCAGGAAGATTACTATGAGTTTGAGGTCAGGCTGGGCTACATAGTAAGTTCCAGGCTAACTTGGGCTACAGGTGTGAGATTTTGTTTCAAGGAAACCATACAAAAATACTGGAGAAATGTGAACCTAATTATAATAACCGTATCTATAATTTGTTGAATTACTTCTGTTTCTCTAGCACTGTAGTATCTGTTATGTACACAATTTCATCTACTCTGTTTTTCTTTTTTCATGTCTTATATAAAATTTCAAAGATGTGCCAAAGTGAAGAGAATGGTAAAATGAACTCCCATCTGTTGACAGCATATCTTCCAGAATGATCAGCATTTTGCTGTTTTTTTAATCTCCCTTCTCCTTAGTTTGAATCAGCTTGCACATGTAGAAAAATTACAAAATAAAATACTACAAAAAACAATAGTAGCTTATCAAGATTGATTTATTGTTGACATTTACCCCGAATTTGCTTAGCAATTATACTTTCTTTGTCCCTCTTTTCACATGTGCATGTGCACCCCCACCACAACCCACCCCAACTTTTCTTTCAAGTTACTTGAGTGTCAGTTACCTACATCATAGGACTTTATTCCTAAGTACTTCATATACATAGTTTCTTCAGGAATACCTCTTGTATAACCACAAGCCAGTCACAATACACAGACCAACTTCTGTTAAACAGTTAACTATACCAAAAAAACCATGAAGCTGGGATTGTTTTCTCCTCACTAGAAGCAAAGAAGCAAAAAGTTTCCTCTGTATTCTAAAATCTCCATTAAGTGTTATCTCATCTGTGTTTTATTGTACATAAATTGAACTTTTATACTTAGGATTTGTTTTCCTTGTTTTTGTCTTTTTTTAAAAAATATTTTCATTTATTTATTTGAGAGAGAGAAAGTGGGACAGAGAGAGAGAATGAATGGGCATGCCAGGGCCTCCAGCCACTGCAGATGAACTTCAGACACGTGTGCCACCTTGTGCATCTAGCTTATGTGGGCCTTGGGGAATCATACCTGGGTCCTTCGGCTTTGCAGGCAAGTGCCCTGTTTTTGTATTTTTTTTTTTTTTGTATTTATTTACTTGCAGAGAGAAGAGAGAGAATGGGTGTGCCAGGGTTTTCAGCAGCTGCAAATGAACTCTGGATGTGTATGCCACTTTCTGCATCTGGCTTTATGTGGGCACTGGAAAATCAAACCTGGGTCAGTAGACTTTGCAGGCAAGCACCTTAACTACTAAGCCATCTCTCCAGCCCCTGTTTTTGTCTCCCCGCCGCCCCCCCCCCCCCCCAGGTAGGGTCTTGCTCCAGCCCAGGCTGTCCTGGAACTCACAGTGATCCTTCTACCTCAGCCTCCCACGTGCTGAGATTAAAGGCATGTGCCACCATGCCCTGCTGTTTTTGTCTTTTGAGGCAAGGCCAAAACCAAACTGGCCTTGAGCTCTCAATAGTCCTCTTGCCTTGTATCCCTGGTGCTGGGATTCCAGGTGAGAGCCACCACTCTCAGCTTATAACTAGGTTTTCTTTTTAAAAAATATTTTTATGTATTTGCAAGGAGAGAGAGAAAGGAGGAGGAGGAAGAGGAGGGGAAGGGTGGGGGAGAAGAGAGTAGGACAGAAAGAATGGGGGCTCCAGGGCCTTCAACCACTGCAAACAAACTCCATATGCATGCACCACTTTACATGGGTCTTGGGAATCAAACCTGGGTCATTAGGCTTTGCAGGCAAGCACCTTTAATGGCTGAGCCATCTCTCCAGCTCCACTACTTGGTTTTCTTGTAACTACTTTATTATCAGCTTCTCTCCCAGACTCAACGTTTATCCTATAGCACAAGCCTTTCTTCTCTTCCTCCTCCTTTACTCCCTCCCTCCTTTCTTTCTTTTATTCTTTCTCCTTTTTTTTCCCCAAGGTAGAGTCTTGCTCTAGCCCATGCGGACCAGGAATTAACTATGCAGCCTCAGGGTGGTGTTAAACTCTTGGCAGTCCTCCTACCTCTACGTCCTGAGTGCTGTGATTAAAGGTGTGTGCCATCACACCCGACTGAGCCTTTCTTCTTTCTGTAACTGAAACCACAATCTGCAGTGAGTGTCAGGATGATGTTCATTCAAATGTGATGATATTAGAAGGATTGTTAATATTTTAGAGTTACAACTACCTCTTTTTTTTTCCTGTTATAGAGAGTAGTGAAAAAGTCACCTGTGTAGATTTTGTTCTTCTAAAGTATCTTTTTCAAATGTGTCAAATACTACTTGTTTCTTTCACTGAGGCTGGTTAAAATGATTTATGCATTCATGTATTACTTTATTTTATATAATCTATAATACATGCAGGCAGACCTGTATTCATGGATTTTATAGTAAAAGAAAGTAATTGTTTCTTTCCTCTATAGGTTTTTAGTTTAGCTGTCCCTTTAAATATGCTGACTGAATGGAAAAATAATCAGTTGTTTATCACTTTAATATTTAAGAAGAAGTGCTACCATCATAATTAGTAGCTTATATGAACTTTTAGCTAAATAAATCAGAATTTTAGACTCTTCTGGCATGCTTTTAAAATATTTTATCTGTGTTTGTATGCATTATAGTTGGTCTTGGCATTTCTACATTATTAGACATGAAGGGGGGCCTGCTCATGCACACCTTCAGCAGGTATTGGAGGGTGCTGCTCAGGGCTCTGCACTGATGTTGTGGCACAGCTCCACGGGGCTCAGGTCTGTTCTGCTGGGGCCCTTGGAGGGAGATGGTCCAGCTAATGTAGTTACTTAGGAAGTACATTGTTTTGAGGCAGTGTTCATGGAACTGACCTCTTCTTGCTGTATCTTCTGAGTTTTCTGTTCTTGCTCCTTTGTTGCTGATGAGGTCTAGTTTAATCAGGATTGGCCCTCAAGTCTGATAGTGAGCATGTGGAATAAATAGGTTGGAATGAGTCCTAGATTCCAGACAAGGTAGGTATATGTGTGTGTGCATGCATGCTCATGTGTACATGTACATGCATGCCCAAATTAATCTAGACAAAATGTATATTAACTCTTTTGGGTGCTAATATTCAATTGTCAATTTTAGATTACATATAGTTTTTATCTCCTCTCTTTCTGTCCAAGAGTCCATCTATCTATCTGTCTGTTGGAGAGATTGCCTAGTGGTTAAGGCACATGCCTGTAAAGCCTAAGGACCCAAGTTCAATTCTCCAGGTCCTACGTAAGCCAGATGCACATGGCGCCACATGCATCTGGAGTTCATTTGCAGTGGCTAGAGGCCCTGGTGTGCCCATTCTCTCTCTCTCCCCTTCTCTCTGTCTCTAATAAAAATAGAAAAATATTTTATTATTATTTACTTATTTGTTAGAGTGTGGAGAGAGTGAGGGAGAGAGACAGAGAAAGAGAGAGAGAGAGAGAGAATAGGTGTACCAGGGCCTCCAGCCACTGCAAATGAACTCCAGATGCGTGCGCCCCCTTGTGCATCTGGCTAATGTGGGTCCTGGGGAATTAAATCTGGGTCCTTTGGCTTTGCAGGCAAGCTCCTTAACCACTAGGCCATTCCTCCAGCCCTAGAAAAATCTTTTTGAAAAAGATACATATACATATACAATACACACACGCAGTCCCAATATATTGCAGTGAGACTAGGTGTGGCCCCTAAGCCCACTCAAGGAATAAAAGTTGCTGATATTTTCAGACCTAATCTTCATCAAACAAATATTTTGGGTCTTCCTACTTTATCTAGGCCTATGTCCCTGGCATAGAGAAGACTGAACAGTGTCTCTATAGATGTCACATGAGCAAAAGCAAAAGTGAATGTAGCTAGTGATTTTTTGACTGTTCTTTATAGAATGGATTCCATTTCCTGGAGCCTAGGTAAGGATTTGCTGTGGGGCAGGAGCCTGGATTTTCCAGGAAGCCAACTGTAGAGTTATTAAGGATTCCTGTGGTTTCCCCTAATTTTAGAACTCAGCAATGAGTCTGCCTGAAACTGGAGCTAGTAGTCCCCCTGGTGGCAGGAGGTACTGGCTGAGCCTCTTAGGAGTTCAGACTAGGTCTCCACTAATCCCAAGTGTCTCCACTCTCATTACTCCCAGGGCATTCCTTTTCCTCATCTCATGGTCCTAGATTCAGAATCACAAGCCTTGGGAGGAGTCACTGCTCAGCATGACATAGAAAGGTTCTTCAGGTTTTTAGATCTTTGTACCTAAGTTACCACACTGAAAACTATATAACCTTTTATACAGAGACTAGATAAGGAGTAGATGAGACCTTGTGTATAAAGTCACTTTTAAAACTATACAGCAGCTGTCCATTTGTAAACAACACTTGCTGTCTGCTCTGAAACTACTGGTGCTACTGGGTAAAATAATTAGAGTGAAAACAGGTTTAATTAGAAAAATAGCAAGTGATCACAAAAACCTGGATGTGTTTATGTTAAGACAGTTTAAGAATTAAGAATTTTGTATCTTTTTGGTTTGCTTAAACTTCAATGTGAGAAGTGTTTTGAAAACTGATTGAGTATGCCTGACATGTTTTTGCTTTTTTTCCAACTGGCTTTTCATTTTATGTGGTGTAAAATTTGGCCACTAGTAGTTAGAAAGGAAAATTGGATTGTTTCATAGGTATTTCCACAAGAGATTTATCCTTCCTAAGTGAACTTACTTTGACAGCAATCACCATGGTACATTTCTTATGTACTAATTTATCTGAAAAGTTACTATATTTGAGTATGACTGTTTAATAAAATTAGCCATAGAATTTAATCAAAAACTTTTTATGTTCAGCTAATCTGAATATAATAAGTATTTCAAACATTCAGTTAATCAAAGAAATCAGGAGTGTTGGGCTAGAGAGGTAGTTTAGCAGTTAAGGCACTTGCCTGTGAAGCCTAGGACCCAGGTTCGATTCCCCAGTACCCACATAAGCCAGATGCACAAGGTGGTGCATGCATCTGGAGTTCATTTGAAGTGGCTAGAGGCCCTGGTGTGCTCATTTTCTCTCTCTCCACCTCTTCCTCCCTCTCTTTCTGTCAAATAAATAAAATATTTAAAAAAAAAGAAATGAGGAGTTTTGGTAGTCTTAGTTGCAGTTAGTATGGCAATCAATAATTCTTTTTTTTTGCAATCAATAATTCTTACTGTAATCTATGAATAAAAGCAAAAGGCCAGTAAACCTTATCTCCATGATTTGTTCTGTGTGGGGTAGGACGTAGGGTTCTAAGGGTTCTGAACAGCTTACATTTGTTTCTCTCACTTGTAATTGGGAAATCCAGAGGGGGATGCAGGCCCTCTTCCTGACATTCAGGTGGCCGCTTTCTTGCTGTGTCCTTGCATGAGAGACAGAAAGCTTGCTGTCTCCTCTCTTTATAAAGATACTGATTCCACCATGGGGACTTTCCTTCTGGACCTCATGTAAATCTAACTACTTGCCAGTACTGTCATACTGAGAGAACTTCAACATGTACTTTTGGAGGTGACAGAAATCTCTCCCCCTCCCTTCATTCTTCTCTTTCTTTTCTCTTTTCAAGGTTGGGTCTCGTTCTAGTCCAGGCTGACTGAGAATGCACTTTGAAGACAAAAATAAAATGTTGGGATGTAGGATTCCAGCTATATATTTGCCACTGAGAGATAGGAACACTTTGTCCAACAAAACAATATGCTGTGATCTGCTTATTCTTAAACTTTATTTGAATGTTTTATTTAAAATTCTTTCAGGGGCTGGAGAGATTGCTTAGCAGTTAAGGCATTTGCCTGTGAAGCCTAAGGACGCATGTTCAACTCTCCAGGTCCCACGTAAGCCAGACGCACAAGATGATGCAAGCATGCAAGGTTGCACATGCTCACTAGGTGGTGCATGTGTCTGGCATGTACTGCAGTGGCTGGAAGCCCTGGCACACCAGTATTCTCTATCTTTCTCATAAAAAAATAGCAAACAAATTAAAAAATAAGATTCTTTTAGGGATAAATAATTTAGATGATTATTTAAAATGTACTTATTAAAAAATTTTAAATCCCATCTTTTGATTATTATTATTATTTTATTGTTGTTGCTTTTTTGAGATAGGATCTCATTTTATCCCAGGCTGATCTTGAACTCACAGTGATCCTCCTACCTCTGCCTCCCAAGTGCTGGGATTAAAAGAGTGCACCACTATGCAAGGCCTCCTATCTTTTGATTTTTTAAAAATCTATTGTGATAGTAGCTTAATTTAACCAATCAGCCCATGGCTGCTAATAATGGTTCACAGCCGGCAGTGGTGGGCAGGAAGTGGGGAAGTTTTCTAATAAGCATATCTTTACTGTTGTGTTAAAAGTTTTTAATACTGCATGTCACAATAATAAAACTCACCATTTAAGCAATATGTTCTGGAGCCAGGTATTGTGGCACATGCCTATAATCCTAACATTTGGGAAGTGGCATCCAGAAGACTGTGAATTCAAGATCAGCCTGGTTACATAGTGAGAAAATGTCTTTAAATTGTACATTTTCAGGCTGACATTTTCAGGGCTTAGCAGTTAAGGTGCTTGCTTGCAAAGCTGAAGGACTTTAGATCTCCCCAGTACCCACGTAAGCTAAATGTGCAAGGGGGGGCACGAGTCTAGAGTTTGTTTGCAGTGGCTTGAGGATCTGGCGTGACCATTCTCTGTCTCAAATAAATAAAAGTTGCTTTTTTTTTTTTTCTTCCAGAGGTAGGATCTCTTTCTCTAGCCCTAGCTGACCTAGAATTCAGAATGTAGTGTCAGGGTGGCCTTAAATTCACCGTTGTTCTCCTCCATAAGCGTCTGAGTGTCGGGATCAAAGGTGTGTACCACCGTGCCTGGCAAAAAAAATATTGCATTTTCTTTCCCTTTTTTTTGGTTTTCTAAGTTATGTTCATTCTAGCTCAGGCTGACCTGGAATTCACTATGTAGTCTCAGGGTGGCCTTGAACTCATGGCAATCCTCCTACCTCTGCCTCTCGAGTGCTGGGATTAAAGACGTGTGCTACCACGCCTGGTTTACATTTTCTTAATATAGAGGTTTGGATGCCTAGTTTTCTCTCTCCCCGCCCTCCCCCACGCAATTCAAATTGAAATCTGTTAGACAAAGATACCACTTAATATTTTTGAGCATGGGAATTACAAAGGCCAACATACTAAGTGATTAAATAAAAAAGAAATCTTTAAAAAATATTTTTATATATTAGAAAGAGAAATGGGTACACCAGAGCCTCTTGCTTCTGGAAATAAACTCCAATACATACACCACTTTGTTCATCTGGCTTTTACATGGGTACTGGGGAATTGAACCTAGGACGATGGCTTTGTAAGCAGGTGTCTTTAACTGCTGAGCCATCTCTCCAGCCCAGAAATGAGCAATCTTAATAACAGCACAAGGCAAGAGTCACAGAGGAAAGTGTGAAGAGCTCTAGAGGCTTTGACATCCTTAGCCACTTCCCAGAGGTCAGTCACAGGGTGAGAATATCTTCATTCGTGGATGGTGCTAAGTAAGGCTTATTTGATTGCATTTTTAATTTACTCTTACTTTACATGGAACAGAATTAAGTTAAATCTGTTTCAAAGTCAGACAAACATGGAAATAAGTACAACTGGAAAATGTTGATGAATGTTACTACATCTCTAAAGAAGGAGTTGTACTTATCTTGAGAGTGTAATTAGGGACAGCTTCTTTGGAACACTGGTTGTTGTTTGGTTAAACTGACTTTGTTGTGCTCTCTAACCCACAGCACTGTTCTTAGCTATACTTCCTACAGGAGCTTGCACCTAATGTACAGGACATAAACCATCTGTAGGGCTGGCGGTGGTGGTACGTACCTGTCCCCTCAGCATATGGGAGGCAGAGGCAGAAGGGCCAGAAGCTCAAGGCCAGCCTGGCCTACATGAGACCCTACCTTAAACAAAAACAAACCAACTCCAAAAGAAATGATTATTATAAACTCTGTGAAATAACATTTGGTAAGGAGTAAACAACTTTACCTATCCTTAGTATACAGAGAATGACAGCAGTAGTATATTATGAAAATAAAATACCATATTGCTTTATGTTTGAAAAGTCCTAATAAAGAAAGGTGTAGTAACAAGACCATCATAATAGGAGGAAAAGATCATGTCATCAAAACAAAAGAGAGACTGATTGAGAGGGGGAGGGGATATGATGGAGAATGGAGTTTCAAAGGGAAAGTGGGGGGAGAGAGGGCATTACCATAGGATATTTTTTATAATCATGGAAGTTGTTAATAAAAAAAAAAAGAAAGGTATAGTAAACCTAAGCGGTTAACTTTTATTAATGCTAGTGCCTGACTGGGTCACACCAGGAAAGCAGGAAAAATGTTTCCCTAAAGCAACAAGTGATTTTGCTGGTTCTTTTGGCTGTGTGTGATTAATTAAAAATCACATGTTTTGAGGTATCCGCTGCTGGCATTCATAGGGAGGATGTTTTTACCAGTACTTCTGCCAGGTTGCATGTTGGTACTAAACTCATTGGTTGACATGGGCACAGTTTTCCCTGTGCTAAGTGAAGGGGAACACATAAAAGAAAAGGTATAGAAGGCAACTAGACATGTCATCATCTCAGGTAAAGGAGCATATTTTTGGGATACCACAGAAGTTTAACTGAACTGTAGTATGTGTGATGATGACAGGAGTTGTATCCTCCCACCTTTTAGCCAGTGCCATGGGCACAAGAATAGAAGAATTATGACAGTCCCTTTGGCAACTAAGTATAGTCTTTTTGTGTTTGTTTATTTATGAATATATCTGTGCATTACAGCTCATGTGTTGAGGTCAGAGGCTGACCTGGAATTCACTCTATAGTTCCCAGGCTGACCTCAGACTCACAGCGATCTTCCTACCTTGGCCTCCCATTGCTGGGATTAAAGGCATGCACCATCATGCCTGGTTTATTTCTGTTTCTGTGCCATGTCTGATTTTTGGTTTTTTTGACCCACCAATTTAAATTAAGGTCACTTGCTTAATCATAGGTGAGAAGTTATTTACTGGAGAGAGGCTATCTTCCAGTGCCAACACCATGAAAGAATATGACTTCCCTCTGCCAGTAATCATCAGTTTCCACTATTTACTCTGGGAGGTAGGAGGTCTCATGAACTTCTCCCCTCATTTGTGATGGAAAAAAAAATATATGTATACACATATACATACATACATTATATATATAAATATATATATATATACACACACATACACACATACGTGTATATATGTGTATATATATGTATATATGTGTGTATGTATATGTGTGTGTATATGTATACACACACACACACACACACACACACGGTCTTGCTCTAGTCCTGGCTGACCTGGAATTTACTCTGTAGTTTACTGTAGTAGTCTCAAACTCACAGAAATCCTCCTACTTCGACCTCCCAAGTGCTGGGATTAAAGATGTGTACCACAATGCTTGGCTATTTGTGATGAATATTGCCAGGCTCAATCATGTGCAGGAAACCATATCTGCTGTGAGTCCATGAGGATAGTGGACTTGTTTTGCCCATAAATACAGCATTGCAGCTGTACTTTCCATCTTCCTGCTCTTACATGGTATTTGGGACTGAGCACAAACAAGTTACTTATTCTTGGTAACTTTGCCATCTATACACCTCTGTATTCACCTCTACACTTTGCATAAAAAGACATGTGTTCATTGGAAGGTACTACCTTCCAATCTATGTGAGCAAGCATAGATATCTACAAGATAGTTTGACCTGCTGTCCAATTAGCATAATCACAATATTGAGGTTCCCCCCTAAAGGCATAGGCCCCTAGCCACAGACATTTGGCCAGACTTACAGTACCAAACCATGATTTCCCTCCTGTACAGTGGGCCTCAAGTTCAATCAGAAAGCAGTTGGGGGCTGGAGAGATAGCTCATTAGGCACTTGCTTGCAAAGCCTGATGACCCTAGTTCAATTTCCCAGTACCACATAAAGCCAGATGCTCAAAGTGGCACATGCATCTGCAGTTCCTTTGCAATGGGCCTCTTGCCCATTTTCTATCTTGGTCTATCTCTCTGCTTATAAATAAATAAATAAAAATATTTTTTAAAAGAAAGTGGTTGGAGGCTGGGTATAGTGGCACACGCCTTTAATCCCTGCACTTGGGAGGCAGAGGTAGCAGGATTGCTGTGAGTTCAAGGCCACCCTGAGACTACAGAATGAATTCCAGGTCAGCCTGGGCCAGAGTAAGATCCTACCTCGAAAAACAAAAACAACACCACCAAAAAAGAAAGTGGTTGGTTAATCCTATAACATTCATGCCACTATTGCACCAGTGGGCATATCTTGCCTGAAAGTTCCATTTGTATAATACACAGTAGGACATAGTAGGATATAGCTGGAACTCTGAGTACCTTGTAACTTTTGCAGTGTTGAGAAAACAATTAGAGCATTTCACAGTGCTCTTTAAAGCTTAATCACAATCATAGCAGAGGCAAATAAGTTACAACCAATGAGCACATCTTAGCTCTTATATTGTATATTATAACAATCATGCACATTTTATGTTTTACTTTTCTAAACATATCCCTGGTAGTTTTATTTCCAAAAAATGTATAAATACATGCCAGTTTAATTATTTTGTTAGTTTCTTTGGAATCTTTGTAAAAAAATAACTGGCCTAACAAAACATATCCTGTTTGCTCTGTAGTTTTTCTTATTCCTAGCATATCATAGACTATTGCCCAGAGTTTATACATCCCAGTTGAAGAAGCAAGGTACATGTGATTTGAATCTAGTGAACCACCCTGAGCCAACAGGGCTTGTAAAAATTTATTTATTTTATTTTATTTGCCAGGCGTGGTGGTGCATACCTTTAATCCCAGCACTCGGGAGGCAGAGGTATGAGGATCACTGTGAATTTAAGGCTAGCCTGAGACTACATAGTGAATTCCAGGTTAGCCTGGGCTAGAGCAAGACCCTACCTTGAAAAACCAATATATATATATTTGAGGGTGGGGGGAAAGAGGCAGATATAAAAAATTGGTGTGTCAGGGCCTTCATCCACTGCAAACAAACTCCATATGCATAAGTAGCCTGGTGCATTTGGCTTACATGGTCCTGGGAAATCAAACCTGGGTCCTTTGACTTCTCAGGCAAATGCCTTAACCACTACACCATTCCTCCAGCCTTGAACTTGTCTTTCTTTACTCTCTCTTTCCTCCCTCCCTCCCTCCTTCCCTCCCTCCCTCCCTTCCTTCCTCTTTCTTTCTCTGTCTCTCTTTCTTTCTTTCTTTTCCAGATAGGGTCTGGTGGTGTAGCCCTTGGGATGACCTGGGGCTTGTAGTGATCCTCCTGCCTCTGACTCCTGAGTTCAGGAGCATAGATGTGTACCACCACACTTGGCTGCTCTTTCTCTGCTTTTGGAGTGATGTGCACTTTTACAAAAGCCTGAAACTTGAATTAAAAGTCTGCTATTTTTGTGAACTTAGGAGGAGGAAATGTCACTAAATCTGTGTTTTTGGTAACTTTTGTGTTCTGAAATTTAAATATCTTATGTGATTTATTTATTTATGTTTGCTTAAGAGTGAGAGACAGGTAGGGAGAGTGAGTGGTATAGGCGCACCAGGCCCTCCTGCCACCACAAACCAATTCCAGACGCATGCATCACTTTGTGTGTTTGGCTTTATGTGGGTAATAGAAAATTGAACCTGGGCTATCAGGCTTTGCAAGCAAGAGTCCTAAACCATTGAACCATTTCTCCAGTCTCATTGTGTTGTATCTTTGTTATTTTCTTTCCTTCTGAAATGCCTGTGAGATGTTCTCGACTTTCTAATTCTCTTCATGTTCCTTAATCCTTGTTAGTATAACGGGGAAATTGGGGTTCTGGGGTATTTCCTGGAATCCCAAGCCCTGAGTTCATATCTTCAAACTAACCAATTTGGCAATTCCAGATTCAAGAGAATGATTTTTAAAATACTACATTTTACTCAGATTTTACAAAGGAGTACAGAAAGGGAAAGGCTGGGAGGTAAGGGGTGATAAGGTGGGGAGAAGAGAAGTACACCACATGGAGCCCAAAAGCTCATGTGGGCCACATGTAGCTCAGGAGTTCATGTGACCAGATGCAGATCTGGGGCATGAAAAGCATGGAAAGAAAAGAGAAAAGGAAGTTCAAGGAGCTCCTGCCAAGTAGGGAGCTGGAGGGGATAAAGAACCCATGCAGAGAGTAAGGGCTAGGCGGCCCTCCTGGCTGGGCCTAGGGTTAGGACCTAGGCAGAGCACCTATTAGGAGAGACAGACCAGGCTCAGCCAAGGGCAGAACTCACCCACAGCTGGGATTTCCCAAGTGATCTGAGAGCCAGAGACTGCCCTCCACTTCCAGAGGTACCTTAGGGTGGTGGTCTG
This sequence comes from Jaculus jaculus, assembly GCF_020740685.1. Classification (NCBI taxonomy): domain Eukaryota; kingdom Metazoa; phylum Chordata; class Mammalia; order Rodentia; family Dipodidae; genus Jaculus; species Jaculus jaculus. The sequence continues at coordinate 40,922,418 of NC_059103.1, forward strand.
TCTTTTGGCCCTGGTGAACCAGAGGGCTAGCTGGTTTGTTAGGGCTAAGGGCTATCTTAGAAAGAGATTAGCTCTGGCACCAAGTTCTGGGGCATGAACTTGACCAACCACAATGTTTAAATCCTATGAAAGACCTCCCTCATAGAAGGTGTCTTGACTGTGGAAAAACAGTTCTACAGAGCTAGGCAAAAGATAAAAAGTCAGATCTTGGATTTCTAGCAAGTGCAAACTTTCCTGCCCTTCTTACTTTCAGGGGTCCAGTCACCTAACTCTACCCCTCCCATTATCTTTTCTTGTCTCTACATGGCATCTGCATGCTGGATAACTGTCAGATTTATCCTTCAGGTCCATCCACTGGTATCTTTACAGCTGTATCTGATTTACCATGGAGCCCTTCCATTGAAGTTACTAATGTTTGAATTGTAGTGTGTGCAATAAAGTTGAATTCTTAATTGTACAACTAGATGCAGATGTTAAGTAAGAGATTGAATAAGGTGAGGATTTATCATTGAATGCTAGGCCTGTAAGGTAAAAGCTGTGGGTTACTTAATCATGTATCATTTTTAGTTGCATTGTTTAGGAAGCTAATTGGGATGGATTGAGGAAGGGAAATGGGGTCACTGTGATGTTTAATCTTGATTATCAACCTAATTGGATTGAGACAAGAAACTCCTAAGAGATTAGCAAAGGGCACCTCTGGTATATCTGTGAGGATGCTTTCAGAGAGGATTAACTAAGTATGGGGGAGGCCTGTCCTGAATGTGGATGGCACCATCCCATTGTTTGGAGGCCTGGAAGGATTGAAATGAAGAGAAAGATTCCTATTAGTGGAGGCATTCTCTCTTTCCACTTCCTGATCACCACAAAGTGAGCTACTTAGCTCTGCCATTTTGGACTAAAATTAAAATTGCTCCCTCTGAACTGTTTCAGGTATTTGTCACAGTGATGGTGATAGTGACAGGAAACTCACCAATACAATGTAAAGGCTGGAAAGTAAGCAGCAAATGGAAATATGGTACCTCAGAAAGTGGTGCTTATTTTTAAGCAGGAAACTATCACATATGCTTGTCTTTTTGTCGTAGGAGTGATTCAGTTAAAATATTTAAGGACTGTCAAAGTGGCATGCATCTTTAATCCCAGAATTTAGGAGGCAGAGGTAGGAGGGATGCTGTGAGTTTGAGGCCAGAATGGGACTACAGAGTGAGTTCTAGGTCAGCCTGGGCTAGAGACCCTATCTTGGAAAACAAAACAAAACAAAATATTTATTAAATGCTTATATTTCATAGAGCTTACATTTGTATTAGTGATAGAAAAATGATGCTCCCAAGGATATGAAAAGGGGCATTTGGGTTGGAAGGATGCCTTTAGAGGCTAAGGCGTTTGCCTGCAAAGCCAAAGGACTCAGATGCACAAGGTGGCACATGTGTCAGTAGCTGGAGGCCCTGGTACACCCATATTCATTCCTTGCCTCTTTCCCCTCCCTGCCTCCCCCCCCCCTCAAATAAATAAAAATGGCATTTGCCTCTTACATGATAAAGGTAAAAGGTAGAGTATGTACAGGTACATGTTATTGCAGGTAAGTGTGTAGACTTTAAGAGGGAAAAGAAGGAAGTTTTCTTCTGATTCAATTTTTGAGTCAAAACAGGTTAGATGATCAAAAGTATTCTGAATGGACTATGGTCTGAAATAGCAAATGCATAAAATTTACTGTTTATTACATTTTTAATGAGCTTTAAATTTTCTGATGCTTCCACAATATAGCCTATTTATTCTTTGCATTATAAAGAAATACTTGTGTGGTAATAATATGTGAAATTTATGTGCCTGAAACAAACAAGTGTCAAATAATTCTTAGGCTTTCCAGTTAAGTCAAGAACATTCTAGGTTCTAATTATTAGCCCGCTTAAATGAATTGTGATAAATTGTTTATAGTTGTAATTGTTCATTAGATTGTCAACTTGGCAGGACCTAGAATCACCTGTGAATCAGCAGTTTCATCCACATTTGCTTAGCCTTTGTGTGTGCCTGTGAGGGATTATTTTGATTAGGTTAATGAGGTGGGAAGACCCACCTTAATTGTGAGGGGCAACATCCCTTGGCTGATAGACTCAGCAAAGTATTGAGAAGAAGTGACAGTGGTGTGTTCAGCACTTAGACATCTCTGTCACAGCCTCCTGACTCAAGGACCATTGTTGAAGAGGTGATAGAAAGAATGGAAAAATCAATGAATGAGGAGGAAGCCAGGCATAGTGGCATACACCTTTAATCCCAGCACTCGGGAGGCAGAGGTAGGAGGATCGTTATGAGTTCAAGGACATCCTTAAACTACATAGTGAACTCCAGGTCAGCCTGGACTACCGTGAGACCCTACCCCCCCCCCCAAAAAAAAAAAAAACCAAACAAAAAAGAATGAGGAGGAGTGTAGAATACTGTCTTTCAGACACCAAAGTGGCCATGGCATTTATGAGCTCACAGTGGCTGATGCTACCTACACAAGAACTGCATAATAGGAGGGCAAACAAACAAAAGTGATGACATCAAAATAGAAGAGAGATGGACCGGAGAGGTGGCTTAATAGTTAAGGTACTTGCCTGCATAGCCAAAGGACCCAGGTTCAATTCCTCAGGACCTTGTAAGCTGTACGAACAAGGTGGCAAATGTGTCTGCAGTTTGTTTGCAGCCACTGGAGGCCCTGGCGTGCCCATTCTCTCACCCTCTTTCTTTCTGCCTCTCTCTCAAATAAATAAATAAATAAATATTAAAAAAAAAAAAAAAGAAGACAGCCAGGCCTAGTGGTGCACGCCTTTAATCCCAGCACTTGGGAGGCAGAGGTAGCAGGATCACTATGAGTTCGAGGCTACCCTGAGAATACATAGTGAATTCTAGGCCAGCCTGTGCTAGAGTGAGACCCTACCTTGAAAAACAAAACAAAACAAAAAATAAAAGTCCGACTAGCTGGAAATAAGAAGGATTCAGTGGAGGGGGTTGGGAGAGGGGTAACAGAGGAGGGTGGTGGGAGGGAATTATGATCAGGGCATATTGTGAGTATGTACGTAAATTTGTCGCTAAAAAGTTAATGTTAAAAAGAAGGGAGCTGGCTGAGCACCAGCATTCATTGCTCTCTGTTTTCTTGCTGTGCTGAATGTGACCAGCAGCCTTAAGCTCTTCCTCACTGCTTTCCCTCCTATGGTGGCCTATAACCTGGAACTGTGAACTGCAATAAACCCTTTTTCCCTTAAATTGAATTCTGTCAGGGGTTTTACCCCAGCAGTGAAAAGCTGAATAGTACAATACTGAACCTGAAGTAGATGTCTTGTCCTTTTTTCCATTTATTGAATTTCTTACAAAAGTGTATCCCCCCCCCCCCCAATTTGGTAATTTGAAGCATGGTCTCACTCTAGCATAGGCTGACCTGTAGCTCAAAACATACCACAGCGCAGCCTCAGACTCATGGTAATCCTTCTGTTTTAGCCTTAGTGCTGAGATTAAAGTTATGCGCCACTATGCCCAGCTTCTAAGTGTTTTGTTTTTTTTTTCTCCCAAAGCCAGAAACAATTCTGTTGGACAAGAATACAAAACATAGGTTAGAGTCAGCTGAACCTGGCCTTAGAGAGTTGTTTGGAAGTTGAAAGGGATCAGTAGGAGAAATAGTGTCCCCGTTGTGCTAGGGACGTAATACCAGGGTTGCTGGGCAGAACTGGCCTCCTACTTTTGAGTTCTCTAATGCACTTAAATCAGAAGTTCAAGGGGTTGTTCAGTTGTTAATCAGCTATCTGTAACTTCTTCGGGATATGGAGAGTAACATTTAATCAAGGTTACAGTTTTGCCAGCCAAATATGATGGAGGTAAAGTATAGTGAGAATGAGGGATTTGGGAAGGAAGTAGATCTGGTGCTGGGGTGGTTTGATTCAGGTGTCCCCCATAAACTTAGGTATTCTGAATGCTAGTCTCTCTAGCTGATGGAAATTGGAAATTAAAGCCTCCTGGAAGCAGTGTATTATATGGGTTTATGGGTATTATAGCCAGTCTCTCCTTGCCAGTGTTTGACACACTGTCCTATTCCTGTTTTCCACCTGATGTTGGCCAGGGGGTGATTTCCACCTTCTGCTCATGCCAGCATTTCCTCTGCCATCATAGAGTGCCCCTCCCCAAGCCTGTAAACCAAAATAAACCTCTTTTTTCCCATAAGCTGCTCTTGGTTGGGTGATTTCTACCAGCAATGCAAACCTGACTACAACAGTAAAGTGGTAAAGAGTAAAGAGTAGGGTTTCTGCTAGATACCAGACTGCATGGCTTTGGCCTTTTGGAGCTGATTTTCAAGAAGAATGTGGAAGGATCTGAAACCTTGGCCTAAGAGATGCCTTGCTGTGCTGTAAGTACAAGAGCTTTGCTTGGACTGGGCTAGAACCAGTTTGTTTGAGAGGTTTGCTGTTATGGGAGGCAGAGATAGGAGGATCACCATGAGTTCGAGGCCAGCCTGAGACTAAATAGTGATTTCTAGGTCACCCAGGTCTAGAGGGAAACCCTACTTGGACTAACCAAACCAAATCAACCAAACAAACAAAAAGAACAGGATTATTGTGGAGTACAATATGGTGACCCAGGTGCTAAGATCATCAGGCAGTGAGCAGGAGTGCTGATATCCATTGGTAACCAAAGCATGTAGGTTTGATGGCTATGATAGTATGATGGGTGCCTCCATGTCACTGGATGTTTGAGGGGTGAAGATTTGGAAGCAGCTGTGTAGAGGCCTCTCTTGGGCTGTGGGTGATGGGACGGGAATAAACAAATTATCACTTGGAAAGGCATCTGAGAAAAAGTTGTCCTTTAGGAGTACCCAGGAGAAATTGGAGCATCCAAAGAGGGTAAAGTTGCAAATAAAGAGGGTTTTCTGCTTTTAAAAACATGTGTTTTAGGGCTAGAGGGATCGCTTATCATATATATCACTTGCCTGCAATGCCTAAGGACCCAGGTTCAACTCCCCAGGACCCACATAAGCCAGTGCACAAGGTGGCACATGTGTTTGGAGTTCATTTGCAGTGTCTGGATGCCCTGATGCACCCATTCATATTTCTCCCTTTCTCTCCCCCTGCCACTCTCAAGTAAATAAATTTTTAAGTTTTTTTTCTTCTTTTTTTTTTGGTTTTTCAAGGTAGGGTCTCACTCTAGCCCAGGCTGACCTGGAATTCACTATGGAGTCTCAGGGTGGCCTCAAACTCACGGCAATCCTCCTACTTCTGCCTCCCGAGTGCTGGTATTAAAGGTGTGCGCCACCACGTCCGGCAATTTTTAAGTTTTAAAGTGTGTTTCAGAAGGTGTCTTAGAAGGTCTGGGCTGGAGATATGTGGAGGACAGGGTCATTTAAGGTATGTCAGAACCATAGGGCCCTGAGCCCAGGTATGATGCAGCTTAGTCACCTGGTGATTATGAGAGATGTGAATATAGTGTAGTAGTATAGTAGTCCTGATGACTTTCAGGGAAAGCTGTGATATTGTTATATCCTATGACAGCCTCCTGGTGAGGTTGTTGATGAGCTAGGGAATGATAGATATTTCTGGGGCCTGTCCTATGTCCTATTGGTTGGGTATGCAGTGCCCCCTGATCTTAATAAACCACCTTACCTGGACTTGTTTGAGCTCACATAGAGAATTTTATAAATTGAAAGACTAGATTAGGAGAGAAGGTTCAGTGATTAAAAGCTCTTGCTTGCAGGTCTTCTCAGCCTGAGTTCAACTCTTGAGCATCCCCGTAAAGCCAGATACAAAGTGGCACAAGTCTGTAATCCCACTGTGCTGTGGCAATGGCAAGTGGAGTCAGGAGAATCTGGAAAGCTCATGGGCTAGCTCTACTGGCACATATATAGAGAAAAAAAATCCATAAGGAGACCCTGTTTCAAGCAAAGTGGAAGGAGAAGACAAACACCCTGAATGGGCCATACATGCACTGTGGCATGCGTGCGCGCGCACGCGCGCGCAAACACACACACACACACACACACACACACACTTTCTCTTTACAGAAGGCAGGAGGGTCTAGAGAGATGGCTTAACGTTTAAGGCGTTTGCCTGCAAAGCCAAAGATCCCAGTTCGATTCTCCAGAACTGACATATGCTAGGTGCACAAGGGGCACACACATCTGGAGTTTGTGTGCAGTGGCTGGAGGCTGTGGTGCATCCATTCTCTCTCCCCTTCTCCCTCTTTCTCTTTCTCAAATAAATAAGTAAAACATACATTTTTTTAAAAAGGCTAGAGATGTATCAAAGACCATGCTGTGAAACAAAGTGGGAAGTAATAGCAGAATAGTTTTCTCCCATCCTACAGGAATTGCAGATGCCTGTGATTGGTTGCACATGTATATGCATAAAGCTTTACATCACAAGCAGCACATTGTCCAGACTTCTTTGAGTAGGAGCCTTAGTTAGAATCCCCTGTAACTGGCAATGTCCCTAAAGGTTTATGAAAACCACATACAGACTCCTGTAACTAGATCAGTAATTAGGTTAGTATTAATCATTGATAAATATGAAAATGCAAGTTTTAAACTTTTATGTCATTCATTTATAAGAAGATTAGAAAGGACATGAATTTGTGGCTTGTTTGTGGTTCTTGAGGTCAGGAGGTGGAGCAGACCATGTGATGCCTCACTGTAGACACATGCAGCCAGCCCTTTCTTGTCCTCTGTCACTCAACGCTCTAGCTGAAGCCCCTGGCCATCATTGTCTGACCTGCCCCCCAACTATATACCTACCCCCACACACTGGTTCACCCTGGTGTGCCCTAGCAGAGTGAATGAATCAGAGAGAGGGAGGGAGAGAGAGGGAGAGAGAAAGGGTGAGGGAGACTTGCTTATTATATCAGTGTGTAATGGCATTCCTTTTTGCTTCTGCTCTTAAAATTATGGACATGTTAAATACATTGATAACTTATTTACTGAACAATCTGAGTAGGCCTTGCAAATTTAATAAATATTGTTAAAGGAATGAAATATTAATAGGCAAAATGCCTGGATGAAATGTGCTAAGGTCAAAAAATATAGGTGTAGGGGGCTGGAGAGATGGCTTAGCAGTTAAGGTACTTGCCTGCAAAGCCCAAGGACTCAGGTTCGATTCCCCCGTTTCCACATAAAGCCAAGGTGGCACATGTGTCCAGAGTTTGCAGTGGCCGGAGGCCCTGGTGTGCCCATTCTCTCTCTCCCCCCCCCTCAAATAAATAAAATATTAAAAATAAAAAAAGAAGTACGGGTGTAAGGCACCTTGAGCAGAAGGAAGAAGGGCAACACAAAACCGCTTCACCTTCCTAGACTAGTCATTGTTGCCGTGTTGATGTGGGAGTCTGAGAAGGAGGAAGTGGGAGAGAAGTCTGCGAAGATGACCTGGGACTAGCCACATTGTAAACCACAACATGCTTTATTCTGAAGCAGGCAGATTGATTTCAGGCCTGTTCAATGCCAAATCCTGTGGCTAGGGGTTACAAATCAGGGTTGTAATCCCATTGTGGCAGCTGTGTGCTGTGGAGTACGAGAGGCTGTGGGAAGGATGCTGTGGACAGGCCTACTTAGAGTTGGAACAACGTGAGCAGGTCTCTAGAGCTCTATTATGTAGGCAACTGAGCCTCTTGAGACTTGTAATTCTTCACCTGTAAAGCTGGGTGAATACTAATATACAGTGATAATTGGTGTGATCATTGTTAAATGGCAGAAGCTGCTGTTTCCTACTTTTCTTTATGTCTGCTCAGTTCCCTCCCTTCAGTCCCTTGAGTATGATGGGCTTTAAGAGGCCTTGATTATACATTCCATCAATGAAACCTTTTAAAGCAAATCCCTGATTTAAGTGAATGAATGGACCTAAAGCTTTTTGTAATATTACTATGGTAATGTGTAAGGCATATATACACTGAAAAATTTCAAAAATATACTATTAACAATAAGAAAACATACTCTTGATATTACAAAGATTAGTAATCACCTCAGTATTTACTTTTGTTTGTTTGTTTGTTTCGAGGTAGGGTCTCACTGTAGCCCAGGCTGACCTGGAATTCACTATGTAGTCTCAAGGTGGCCTCAAACTTTTAGTGATCCTCTTTTCTCTGCCTCCTGAGTGCTAGGATTAAAGGCATGCACCACCACATCCGGCTTTATTTACATGTTTTACTAATTTTGATGACTTCATTGTGTTGCTCAAGAAGCAGTATCTAGGGTTGGAGAGATGGCTTAGGAGCTAAAAGCACTTGCTTGCAAAGCCTAATGGCCTGAGTTTGATTCCCCAGTGCCTACATAGAGCCTGATCCTGAAAGTGGCACATGCATTTGGAGTTCATTTTCATGGCTGGAGGCCCTGGCGTGCCCATTCTCTCTGTGTGCCCTCTCTCTCTCTGCTTGCAAATAAATAAATATTTTTTTTAAAGATATAGGATGTATCTAGGGCCATGTGTTATTAATAGAAATAGGTGCCTAGGGCCTGAGACAGATTATTTCCATTAACTTTCAATTTTTAAAAAATATTCTTTGAGGATTTATTTATTTATTTGAAAGAGAGAAAAAGGCAGATCTCTAGAGAGAGAGAATGGGCATGCCAGGGCCTTTGGCCATTGCAAATGAACTCTAGACATATGTGCCACCTTGTGATTCTGGCTTACATGGGTCCTGGGGAATTGAACCAGGGTCCTTTGGTTTTGCAGGCAAGTGCTTTAACTGCTTAGCCATCTCTCCAGCCCATGTTCCAATTTTTAAAGTATATCATTTATGAGAAAGAGAACATATATGCATACTCCAGGGTCTCCTGCTGCTCCAGGTGAACTCCAGATGCATGCACAATTTTGTGCATCTAGCTTTACTTGGGTACTGGAGAGCTGAACACAGGTCATCAGGCTTTGCAAGCACCTTTAACTGATGGATCATCTTCCTAGCCCTTCATTTTTGAAAATAGGTATTAGTGTTCCTTACTCCTGAATTCTTTCCTTGGGTGTTTTACTTTTGTTGTTGTTTTTTTTTTTTTTTCAAGTTAGGGTCTTTGTCTTGCCCAGGCTGACCTGGAATTCACTATGTAATCTCAGGCTGGTCTCGAACTCATGGTGATCCTTCTACCTTCGCCTTCTGAGTACTGGGATTAAAAGCATTTACCACCATATTCAGCTTCTTCCTTGAATATTCTAAATGCTTCTCAAACAATTGTTCCATTTTCTGTTCTTAAAGGAATTAAGTTTAAAGAAATTCCATATAAGTTATATTATACCAGACTATAATTCAGGGATCTTGACAGATTTAAGACTACACAGGTGGATAAAGGATTTTACTGGCCTATGAATTTTTAGAATCAGACTTTGTTATTTTATAATGTTTTAAAATTCATTCATTTTTCCTTTCTTTCCTTCTTTCTTTCTTTCTTTCTTTCTTTCTTTCTTTCTTTCTTTCTTTCTTTCTTTCTTTCTTTCTTTCTTAATTTGAGATAGATAGGGAAGCAGGGAGAGAGAAAGAAAAAAAAAAAAGATAAGGAAGGAGTGCCCCAGGCTCTGTGTGAGCCACCTTGTGTATCTAGCTTACATGGGTCCTGAGGAATTGAACCTGGGTCTTTTGGCTTTGCAGGCAAGTGCCTTAACTGGTAAGCCATCTCTCCAAACCCTTCCCTGTATACCTCTATGCTCCCAGCAGTCCCCCTTGTACTTTCATACACGTGTGGTATGTTGATAAAACATCCTTCAGGTACACGCCTAAGAGTGGTATAGCAGGGCCATAGGCTAGTTGTAGGACCTGTGTGTGTGTGTGTGTGTGTGTGTGTGTGTGTGTGTGAAAATTCTACATTTCTATAGTGGCTGTATCAGTTTACATGCCCACAAATCATGATTAAGGGTTTTCCTTTCTTCACTTCCTCTTTAGCATTTGTTGTCATTTGTTTTCTTGATGAATGCCGTTCTGCCTGTGGTGAAATACAATCCCAATGTAGTTTCTTTTTTTCCCCTCAATTTTTTTTTTTTTTTTTTTTTTTTTTTTGGTTTTTCGAGGTAGGGTCTCACTCTTGTCCAGGCTGACCTGGAATTCACTATGGAGTCTCAGGATGGCCTTGAACTCACGGCAATCCTCCTACCTCTGCCTCCCGAGTGATGGGATTAAAGGTGTGCGCCACCACGCCCGGCTCTTCCCCTCAATTTTTATTAAAATTTTCCATGATTATAAAAAATGTCCCATGACAATACCCCCCCCCCCACACTTTTCCCTTTGAAATTCCATTCTCCATCATATCCCCTCCCCGTCTCAATCAGTCTCTCTTTTATTTTGATGTCATGATCTTTTCCTCCTCTTATGATGGTCTTGTGTAGGTAATATCAGGTACTGTGAGGTCATGGATATGCAGGCCATTTTGTGTCTGGAGGAGCATATTGTATGGAGTCCTACCCTTCCTTTGGCTCTTAAATTCTTTCCGCCACCTCTTCCGCATTAGACCCTGAGCCTTGGAATGTGTGATTGAGATATTACTCAGTACTCCAGTCATTTTTTTCTAGCACACTGATACCTTCCCAAGGTCACTGCCACCTGAAAAGAGAAGATTCTCCACCCAAAGTGAGAGTAGCATTAATATAAGGGTATAAATATTAAGAGAAGTGCTTCCTGCGCAGTTTGATAAACATAGTATATACATTTTTCCAGACATCAGCAGATGTTACACCCCTAGGGCTCATGACTACCCCTGTATTAAGTTTTCAGTATCAGTGATGTTTTCCCCCCCCATGGAGTGAAGTGAGCCTCCAGTAAAATTGGAGGGCAGTTGGTTTCCACCATGACAGACGTTTCAATATGCATTTCCCTAATGACTAGAGATGCTATTTTTTCAAGTATTCATTGGCCATTTATATTTATTCTTTTGAATTGTTTGTTCTGTTCATTAGTCCATTTATTGATTAGATTATCTGTGGTGCTTTTTGGTGTTTTTTATAGTTCTTTTTATATTCTAAATATTAATGCTCTGTCTGATATGTAGTTGGCAATGACTTTTTCCCATTCTTAAGGTTGTTTACTCTTGTGGTTGTTTCTTTTGTGCATAATCCTTTTAATTTCATGTAATCCCATTTAATTCTTTGGGTCAGTTTGCTACTGAAATCCTTTTCAGAATGTTCTTACCCATGCTTATATCTTGAAATATTTTTCCTATGATATCTATTATCAGGTTCAAAGTATCAAGTCTCGCATAAAGGTCTTTGCTCCAATTTGAATTAATCTTTTTTTTTTTTTTTTTTTTTTGTAAAGAGAAAAAGAGAAAGGGAGAGAACTGGTATGTCAGGGTCTCTAGCCATTGTAAATGAACTCCAGATACATGTGCCTTCTTTGTGCATCTGACTTTATGTGGATGTTGGGGAATTGAACTCAGGCCATCACACTTTGCAAGCAAGCAAGCCTTTAAACACTGAGCCATCTTCCCAGCCCTGACTTTAATCTTTGTGTAGGGTGAGAGATACAGATGTAATGTCATTTTCTTTCTCTCTCTCTTTTTTTTTTTTCACTCAAGGTAGGGTCTTGCTGTAGCCCAGGTTGACCTGGAACTCACTTTGTAGTCTCATAGTGCCCTCAAACTGAAGGTGATTCTCCTACCTCTGCCTCTTGAGTGCTGGGATTAAAGGCATGTGCGACTATGCCTGGCCTCTAGTGCCATTTTCTACATGTGGAAATCCAATTTTCCCAGCATTATTTATTAAGGAGTCTGTCTTTTCCCAAGTGTATATTTTTGACATCTTTATCAAAAATTAGATAGCTATAACAGTTACTGTGGTTATGTAGTACAATTTGAGATCAGATACTTTTCTGTAGTTTTTTAATGAGATTGAGGTTGAGAGCAAGAAAGCGAGAGAGAAAGAGAATTGGCTTGCCAGGGCCTCCAGCCATTGCAAACTCCAGACGCTTGTGCCACCTTGTGCGCATGTGTGACCTGGTGTGCTTGTGTCACCTTGTGCATCTAGGTTACGTGGGACCTGGAGAGTTGAACATGGGTCCTTAGGCTTTGCAGGCAAATGCCTTAACCATTAAGCCATCTCTGCAGCCCAAGATCAGATATTTTGATGCCTCTTACATTGCTTTTTATGGGAATGATGGTCTTGTCTGCTCAGGGTCTTCTGTTTTATTTGAATTTTCAGATTTTCTAGTTCTGGTCAATCAAGGTTCCTTAGATGATAGTCTTAGAGAGTTAGGTAGAGCCCGTTGGTTCTTTTAACTTTTCCTCTACCAGTTGTGTTATCTTCTGTAACACAACTTGCTAATAATATAGCTTCCTTTGGAAGTATTGAGGACATTTCCTCTGTGATGACCCTCCTCTGCAGAACGCACAGTGGTTATAGGCCACCTCCGAGGTCTCCACAGCATTTCTAATTGATAAGATGGATGACTTGCTGTCAGAGCTGTAAGACCCTTTTAGGTATCCTATCAACCCCTGGGGTTTGACTGACCTGAATCAAGGGCCAAAATATGTCCCACCCAGCCCCCTTTTTATTGGTTTCAGCTTCCAAGTCTGGTTGTTGAATACCCAGAAGGTCTGTTACACTAGTCTTAATGAGTAAATGATAGTTTTATAATTTTTGCTGTTATAACACCTAGCTAAAGCTTGAATAAACCCACATTTTTTTAACTTTAAAAGAATATTTACAGCATATTTTCCATATACTTATATTCAAATACTAGTCTTTGAAAACAAATTAAACAGTGCTTTATTATTTGCCTCAACAAAAAGTACTCATTTGTACAGTTTTACTTGAATATTATATATATATATATATGTATGTATGTATGTATGTATGTATGTATGTATGTGTATACACACACACACACACACACACACACACACACACACACACACACACACTATTTTACCTAGGTTACATAAGTCTTGTATCTTCTCACTCCTCATCCCTAATTTTTTGGGGGCCCTCTTCAGTAGGTCCTTAGTGTTTACTCTGGTGTGATTAGGGCATCTGTTAGTTTCTGAGTAGGCTTTAAGTCAGGGTATTTCTACCTACCCTAAGGCTCTTACAATCTTCTCCACCCCCTCTTCCCCAACAAACCCTGAGCCTTAGCTATGTTAGCAGATTGTTTTTAGGGTTAAGTTCTCTGTAGCCTCTGTATTTTTGTTACAATGTGTTTTAGCTCACCTCTGTGTTTGTTGCTATTTCCCTGGAGGTGGTTGTCAAGCTAGCATCAGGAGCAATACTTGTGTTGCTCCTTCCTGCAATTTCTCCTGGACTCCAGTGAATGTGGTAGAGGTGGCATGTCTCATGGTGAGCAGTCTTCTGTCTTTTCATGCTGAATTTGTGGGTCTTGGATCTCTCCAGTATTCTGTCACCTGTACAATAAAACAGAATCTCCAACCAAGGACAAGAACAGCTTTGATTAAGGGGGTATGCTTATATTTTTGAGAGACTTTTGATGAGGATTCCCTTTTCTCCTCTGTTACCAGCTTTTGCAGTCAGGCACTGCATGCTTGCTTGTATCCTTGTGGAGGTCATGGCTCATTTTGCAAGTTAAGCTTTGGCAGTCTGCCTCCAGCGCTTTACCCATGCTGCTAGTGCTGAACTCAGCCGTTGAGGAATTGTGATCCTTTGGAGGTCCGTGTGCCTTGCTTGTTCACATTTCTTGTGTCTCTGTGTCATGACTTGCACATCTGTTGGTTTGGAGATCTCTTCTGGCTTTATTTGGGCAAATTCTTAGTGAATAGCCTCTTCTTGAGGGCTTGGTTTCAGTACCACTCAGGAGAAAAATGATTTCCCAATAATGAGAAACCTTATTACCATATTTGATAAATGTAAAATGTAAAAAGGGAATAAAACCTAAAATTATAAAATCTTAAGGTAAAATCAAAATACTACTAAACGTAAGTACAGAGGGGAAAAAAGGAACACAGAGAGCAAAAAAAAGTTTCCCATTACTGAAAGAACAACGCCACATACATAAACTAGGCTGGAGGCATAGGTAGAGTGTTTGCCTCGGAAGCACACAGTTCTTCCTTAGAAACAAGCATACACAAAGACTAAACAAAGTTAAGTGTATAAAGGTGGAGTAAATCACAAAATGTGGGGCTGGAGAGGTGGTTCAATGGTTAAAATGGTTGCTTGCAAAACTTGATGACATGGGTTTGGTTTGTAAAAGCCAGATTAATAAAGTAACATAGGTATCTGGAGTTCATTTGCAGTGGCAGGAGGCCCTGACATGTCCATTCTCTCTTTCTCTCTCTCTCTCTGCCTTTTTCTGTCTTTGTCTCTTTCTCTCAAATAAATAAATAACATAAAATGTAAATTTAAATATATGATGAAGTAAAGATACTACTGAACGACTCGTTTTTAATAAAGGAAACAAATGGAAAAAGAAAGGAAAAGAGAAGGGAGGGAGGAAGGCAGATAGACATGCTAGGGCAGCTTTTTTCTGGGCTCTTGAATCATGTATGGGCTGACAGGAGTTGTAAGCTGAACCTGTGGACTCATCTTTTCTGTGAGTTGTGCATTACTGAGCTTGATGGGACAAATAATCCCATTCCCTTCAGTTGAGTAGCTTCCCTTCTTTGTATACCGGTGGTCTCTTCTGCCGCACTTAGTTTTGTGGTGTGTTGGCAAGGCAGGTTCTCCCAAAGACTCCCTAGTGTGTATCCCTAGGGAAGGTCCTATTCTGTAACAGGAGTGGGGAGTTGTGAGTAGGGAAACAATCATAGAACTGAGGTGTGGATGGACTAGTGGAATTGTCTTCATGCTTTCAAAACTTGTTAGAAAATCATTACCCTCCTGGAGGGCTGCGATATGAAGTGATCCATTGGAGTTTCAGAGCTCAGACTAGAGCAGTGAACCTTCCTTCAGACATGTGGCTTCAAGGCATGGTCTACCCATGGACCTCAGGCCTGTCAATCCAGAGTTATTTTGCTGATAAATTCTCTTCCCACACACTGAGGGTGGGCTTGTCTTCCCAGACACTCCATTGCCTGGGCTGAGGCTCAAGTGTGTCAGTATTTGCTTTGTACACTGCCTCCCAGTTCTGTTCATTCCCCATCGGGAACAGGTTGAGTTTGGGTTTCTTAGGGTTGTTTCCTGTTGTCAGGACCCTCAGGTAGCTCAGTTTTAAACAACAGGTTTTCTTTCAAAATGGCATTTAGCCATAGTCCCCCTGAGCCAGGGAATTTCTCCTCTGTTAACCCACCCCATTGGAAGTAAGTGTTTCCGTAAATCTCACAAGTGGACTTGAGGCTAGTGAGAGATGTGAGCTTATCCTGTGCATGAGGCTACCAATCTGTTTCTTGGGCCACTGGGCTTACCTTTTAGATGAGGCTTCTGCCCCGTAGAGCCCACTGCTGGAGCTGTGTCTGGCTTGGCTTGCTACTTTCCATTGTTGGAGCATCTGCTCTTCCCCATCTTTCAGCTGTCAAGTCAGTCATTACTTTTGTGAATTTCTGAATCCTTTCTTTCTCTTTTTGCTATAGGATCTGTTTTTTCCCCCCATCCTGGCACTGGTTACATGGAGGTGGCTTCTAGACTGTCGTCTTAGCTGAAGTCACTGAAAATGAGATATCTTTTTTCTTAATGGTTAGATCATTCATGATGTAGTTCACCTTATCACATTTCGAGTGTCCGGGGTAAATATTAGTAAAAAATGGAATAAATACCTGATTTGTTCTTTTATTTAATTTCAGTACCTTTTGGTTTTAGCTAAATGGATTTTATTTGCAGAACTTATTTGGAAGACCTAAGGTCTAGAATTAAAAAACATTTGGAACCATCCTTAATTTGGTGTTTGGAACAGAAGGAAATATACTGTAACTTTCCCTTATTTTTTCTGGTGGAGAGAATTTTCTCTTTTTTTTGCCAACAGGAAAATGCAGCTCCATTAAGGTCCTTGGGACATAGATCAGAGGCTTGGGGCTGCAAAAAGAAATGAGCTTTTGGAAGAATTCTGGTCCAACATTATGGGCCAGTTTAAACTACAGTGTAGGCAATGGCAGACTGCCTCATTCTCCTTGTAAGGAAGGGCACCATTAAGTACTGCTTAGCAGTAACAGGAAGGATGTTGTGTGTGTGTGCATGCATACATACACATGTTCCCACTATAAGCAGCTCCCACCTTCATTGGGAAACCTTAAATGGTGAAAAGGAGAGTGAAGACACCATGCTGGAAGAGAATTTATTTATATACACACATATATATACACACATACATGCATGCATGTTCATTTAATCCAGGGAGAATCAACTTTTATTTTTTGTAATAATAAAGTTAAGTAACTGTGAGGAAAATCCAAAAGCAGCACTTGTATTTTATCTTGGAGAGTCTTTGGGGATTATTTTTTATTGTGGGTTGAATTTTCTACTTGTTTTTTACTTTGCCTGCAAACATGGGACAAATAGTGACAAGTACAGGGTTAGATAGCCATGGGGCAAACTCTGGGTAGAAGGGAGTGACCATACCTTTCAAAAATGTTACAGACTGGGCTGGAACAATGCTCAAGCAGTTAAAGGTACTTATTTGCAAAGCCTGAGGGGCCGGGTTCAATTCCCCAGTGCGTGTAAAGTCAGATGCACAAAGTGGCATCTCTGTCTAGAGTTTTTTTTTAAATTTTTTTTTAGTAGCTTTATAATACACTTTAATTGAGAAAAATCCATAAAAGAACACAAGTAAATGGAAACTGAAATACAAATGCTTTATATTCATCAAAATGTATATATTTTATCTTGATATACTGTCTGGAGTTTTTATTTATTTATTTGTTTATTGCAGTGGTGAGAGACCCTGGTTCACCTATTCTCTCTCCCTCTTAAATAAATAGTTACATACAAAAACATCTAACCCCAAATCAATACTTTGCTTCTGGGCTATACTTTCTTATATTGCTGTTTCGATTTTTGTATTGCATAGTAGAAGTCTCTCAATTGTTTCATGAATTACACAAGTTTTAAAAAATGTTTGTTTATTTGAGAGAGAGGAAGAAAGAGACATATATGTAGAGAGAATGGGTATGCTAGGGCATGTAGCCACTACCAATGAACTCCAAATGCATGTACCACCTTGTGCATCTGTCTTATGTGGGTCCTGGGGAATCAAGCCTGGATCCTTAGGCTTTGCAGGCAAATTCCTTAACTGTTAAGCTATCTTTCCAGCCTACAAGCTGTTTTAAAAAATATTTTTCTAATGTGTTATTTAATTTTTATTTATTTATTTGACAGAGAAAGAGGGAGGGAGAGGGACAGAGAGAATGGGTGTACTAGGGCCTGCAACCACTGCAAACGAACTCCAAATGCATGTGCCCCCTAATGTGGATCCTGGGGAATCAAACCAGGGTCCTTTGGCTTGCAGGCAAATACCTTAACCACTAAGTCATCCCTCTAACCCCCCCACAAGTTTTAAATAGATATAATTTTGCGATATATAGTTATCATTAGTCAATTAGTTGATAATTTTTCCTAAAGAAAAAGAATAGAATATACTATATAACAGAAACTTTCTTGTCTTCCTTAATCCTCTTGAAGTTCTGAGAGAGGGAATGGCTGACTTGGCTTGAGCCTTCGTACACTTCCCATTGGCACTAGATATGCAAGTTCATTTAGTGTTTCCTTTCATGTTTCTCGGAGGAGCGCTGAAATTTTGGGAGGTGTGGACTGCCTCCCACCCTCATAAAATCTTAAAAGTTAATAGTTAAACCATTCTAATGAAGCTGGGTGTGGTGGCGCACACCTTTAATCCCAGCACTCAGGAAGCAGAGGTAGGAGGATCGCCGTGAGTTTGAGGCCACCCTGAGACTACATAGTGAATTCCAGGTTAGCCTGAACTAGAGTGAGACCCTACCTCGAAAAACAGAAAAAGAAATGAACGAAAAAACCTTCTAATGAACCTTAGAAAAGTTTTAATATTTTTATACTCATAATTTGATAAGCAGTGACATACTGACTTTATGAGGTAGTTTATATTGGATGTTTATTAAAAATGTAAACATGGGGCTGGTGAAATGGCTTAATGGTTAAGGCATTTGCCTGTGAAGCCTAAGGACCCCAGTTCGATTCCCCAGGGGCAATGTAAGCAAGATGCACAAGGGGCACATGTGTCTGGAGTTCATTTACAGTCTCTAAAGGCTCTGGCATACCTATTCTCTCTTTCTCTTTATCGGCCTCTCTCTCTCTCAAATAAATAACCTAATAAAATATTTTAAAAATGTAAACAGCAGGAGAGATGAGTTAGCAGTTAAAGTGCTTGCCTGCAAAACCAAACGACCCAGGTTTGATTCCCTAGTACCCACATGAAGCCAGATGTACTAGGTGGTGCATGTGTCTGGAGTTCATTTGCAGTAGTTAGAGGCCCTGGCGTGTCCATTATCTCTCCTCTCTCTCTGTCTGTGTATGTATGCGTGCCTCTTTCACTCTCTGAAATAAATAAAAATCAAAACATATTAGAAAAAGAATAATTTTTTATATTGAATCATTGACATTATAAAGAAGTACTTAAAGTGTCTGCTTAGTGGAAGTTCAAGAGAAATGAAATCATCAGTTGATTGTTTTGCTATACGGTTATTTTCATTTCTTTACAGGAGCATTAAATTTCTCTAAAAATAGTAACCTGCCCATTGTAAGAATTAATAAAATTCTAGACATGTACAAAGATCAAAGTAAAATGGGGCCTCTATTGCCACTCTTCTAGGGATGTTCAGTTTTAACATGTTGTGGTTGCTTCCCTCCAAAATGATGGGTAATCTCCCTCCATCCCCCCTTTTCAAAACTGCTGTTTATTTAAATAAAAATGACAGGGTTATATCCCTAGTTCCAAAGTACATTGCATCACATTTTCTGGGTTGGTGAGCAGGAATTTTCCTCCTCTTTCTTCCATCCCCACTCTGTTTTCATTGCTTCAGTTCTGCTTGAACGCATCTGTGTTATTAGTCAGGCGCTACAGTGATACTCAGAAAGCTGAGATTCCTCTCACTGCCTTCTCTTGCACTCTTCTCTGTGACCTGATGTGACCAGGTCAGCTGTGGCTATGCCAGGCACAAAACGGTGGATTTACATGCAAAAATATCTGTTCTTTCAATTGATTTAAACAAACGGGCATTATTATTGTATGTAAGAACTATATTGTGATTTTCCTTCTTAGTGATATTCCGATGAGCTTTTCCCATGTTGTACTCATTATTACCAGTGTGGGCTAAATTCTGTTTAATACTATGTTTCACATTTCCTTTTAAAATTACTTTTCATTATTTTATTTATTTGAGAGAGAGAGGCCAAGAGAGAGAATGAGAATGGATGCACCAGGGCCTCTAGTTGCTACGAATGAACTCCATCCAGATGCATGCACCACCTTGTACATCTAGCTTATATGGGTCTTGGGAATCAAACCTGGGTTTTTTGGCTTTGCAGGCAAGCACCTTAACTGCTAAGACATCTCTCCAGCCCTGTTTACATTTTTTATTTATATTTATTTATTTGACAGAGAAAGAGGGAGGGAAGGAGGGAAAGTGAGAGAGAGAGAGAGAGATTATGAATGGGTGTGCCAGGGCCTCTAGACATTACAAATGAACTCCAGATGCATGCACCCTCTTGTGCATCTGGCTAACGTGGGTCCTAGGGAATCGAACCTGGGTCCTTTGGTTTTGCAAGCAAACACCTTAACCTCTAAGCCATCCCCTTCAGGCCCCTGTTTACTTTTTTTTTTTTTTTTTTGTTGTTGTTTTTTTCAGGTATAGTCTCACTCTAGTTCAGGCTGACCTGGAATTCACTATGGAGTCTCAGGGTGGCCTCGAACTCACAGCAATCCTCCTACCTCTGCCTCCCAAGGGCTGGGATTAAAGGCGTGCGCCACCACGCCCGGCCAAAGGTTCAACTTTTATGACGTAGTTTATATTGTGTGTTTATTAAAAATGTAAACAGGAGCCGGGCGTGGTGGCGCACGCCTTTAATCCCAGCCCTTGGGAGGCAGAAGTAGGAGGATTGCTGTGAGTTCGAGGCCACCCTGAGACTCCATAGTGAATTCCAGGTCAGCCTGAAATAGAGTGAGACCCTACCTCGAAAAAAAAAAAAAAAAAAAAAGTTGAACCTTTGGTCTTGCAGACAAATGCCTTAACTGCTAAGCCATCTCTCTAGCCCCCCCCTTTTAAAAACAAATTCTTTTTCATTATTTGCTTATTTGAGAGAGAGAACACCTTTTCTTTTAAACAAATAATATTATTATTGCACCCTCCCCCTCACTAAACTATGGAGTAAAAGTTTCTTTCAATTCTGCACAGTCCCACTTCATTCTCCTGGGGTAATTTCTGTTGCCAGTATTATGCACACTCATATCATCTTCTTGCATTTAAGTGTATTTATATGGGCATTCTTTTTTTTTTTTTTTCCGAGGTAGGGTTTCATTCTAGCCCAGGCTGACCTGGGATTCACTGTGTCATCTCAGGGTGGCCTCAGACTCATGGCGATCCTCCTGCCTCCCAAGTGCTGGGATTAAAGGCGTGTGCCACCACAACTGTCTATATGTGCATTCTTTTCTTTTTTTTTTGTTTTTGGTTTTTTGAGGTAGGGTCTCACTCTAGCCCAGGCTGGCCTGGAATTCACTATGGAGTCCCAAGGTGGTCTTGAACTCATGGCAATCCTCCTATCTCTGCCTCCTGAGTGCTGGGGTTAAAGGCGTGCACCACCATGCCCGGCCTATATGTGCATTCTTAACAGCAGATACATAAGTGGTTTGGGTCATGATTTTTAAATTACGTTGGTTTTCCTGAACTTGATTAGTGCTGCTATCAGCTCAGGTCCGAGAAACACTTTTTTTTTTTAAAATAGTGAGCAGCTAACTGCAGATATGCATAATTGGTCAAAGCACTGAGAATACATGACTGCTGAGCCATATATGGAGCATCTATAGCACCCCTCCAAAGCTCAGGGAAGACTGTAGAAGAAGAGTTAGAAAACTGAGTGGAAGAGCTGGCAGAAGGCATGGAATGAGATGGAAGAGTGTCTTTAGAGCATGTCCATGCCACTCTTGATCTCATAGCAGTTATGATTACTGGAACAAGACCTCTACAAAATCGGGCCTGTCAACATCCTATTTGGAACAAAAGTCCAGGAATCCACCCAGCCAGGATTTATAGGGAAGGAGTCACAAGCTCTACCCCCAATATTTCTAGGCATCTCATGGTCTCTGGAGGAGGGCAAGCCATTTTCTTCAGTGGTATAGCCACCTTTAAGAAGCTCTATCTTTGGGCTGGAGCGATGGCTTAGTGGTTAAGGCATTTGCCTGCAAAGCCAAAGGACCTCAGTTCAATTCCCCATGACCCATGTAAGCCAGATGCACAAGGTAGCATATGCATCTGGAGTTCATTTGCAGTGGCTCGAGGCCCTGGTGTGCCCATTCTCTCTCTCTGCATCTCTTTCACTGTCAAATAAATAAAATATTTAAAATTAAAAAAAGAAGCTCTATCCTATAAATAACCCTTTCCTAGGGTCCTGTCTGCTACCCTGGAAGAAGACTGGTTCTTGGGAAGAGAAAGGTGAGCAGTGAGAGTGGGAGGACAACAAGAGAGAAAAAAGGGGCGGACTATGATGAAAATACATGTGTGAAAATGCCATAATGAATCACATTATTAAGCATAATTAGCATATGCTAATAAAAATTGGAAAAATTTCTGTTCTTGCTAGGTAGGCATAGTGTATCCTTTTAATGGGATTACTGTTTTGGATATATTCTTCTACTTTGTTTCTTGCATATGCAAAAGGCTTCCTTGCTAGGTGTAGGGGCCCATGCCTACAATCCCAGCATTTGGAAGTTTACTGAGGGCTGAGTTGGGAGAATCATGAGCTCAAAGCTAGCCTGGACTACATAGAGATACTGTTTCAAACAAAAAAGGTGCATATATACATACTTTCATTGTGTTGTTTTGTTTTATGAATTTGGATGTTATATAGCCTAAGCTGTCCTTTAACTCCTGATCTTCTTGCTTCACTTTTGTGTGGGATTACAGGTGTGCCCTACCACACCTACACCTGGTTTACATACACTTGCTTCTTAAAGTAAACAGTGAGAAAATGATTACATTTTATTGCTTCAAGGACAGTTATAGACTATGTTCTTTTCTCACTGGTATTAATACTACCGTTATCCTCAATTTAATTCACAAATGTATATAGTTTTGTCTTTGATCTTTTTGTCTACTCTACTGTCAAAGTCAAACTTTTAAATAGCTGCAACTTTGTAAAAATTTTGCCATATGAATGAGTGTGTACCTCCTCAGGTTAGTCTCTGAAGTGTTTGATTCCCTTATTTTTAATTTTTTAAATTTTTTTAAAATTTATTTGAGAGAAAGACAGAGAAGGAGAGAGAGAGAGGGAGAGAGAGAATGGGCACGCCAGGGCCTTCAGCTGCACAAATGAACTACAGACCCATGCACCACCTTGTCCGTCTGACTTACATGGGTACTAGGGAATCAAATCTGAGTCCTCTGGCTTTACAGGCAAGTGCCCTTAACCACTAAGCTATCTCTCCAGCCCCTCATTCATTCATTCATTCATTCATTCATTTATTTTATGAAAGAGAGAGATTGAGAATATGAATGAGTGAATGAATGAGTACACTAGGGCCTCTAGCCACTGCAGATGAACTCCAGAAGCATGCACCACCATCTTAACCACTAAGCCATTTCTACAGCCCGGTATCCCATATTTTAGTATGCATATTTATTGGTATAAATTCCTTAGGTTCTTAAAGGTATTTTCATGCAAGCAAGTCTATCATTTACTTTGTATTCAATTTCATCATTTCCTGTCCTCCTCCCCTCTTTTCCCTATCTTCTCTCTACCCCTCGCATTGTTCCTACTTACTTCCCCTGAAAAGCCTCACTTCTACTTTCATGTCCTGTATGCATATGTTATATATCTACATAAAATCGAGGATCCCGGGCTGGAGAGATGGCTTAGCGGTTAAGCGCTTGCCTGTGAAGCCTAAGGACCCCGGTTCGAGGCTCGGTTCCCCAGGTCCCACGTTAGCCAGATGCACAAGGGGGCGCACGCGTCTGGAGTTCGTGTGCAGAGGCTGGAAGCCCTGGCGTGCCCATTCTCTCTCTCTCCCTCTATCTGTCTTTCTCTCTGTGTCTGTCGCTCTCAAATAAATAAATAAATAATTTTTAAAAAATCTAGGATCCCCTAATGAGAGAAAATGTGTGATACTTGTCTTTGGTGGCAAATTTACTTAGTGTGATCTCTAGATGCATCCATTTTTTCTGCAAATGACATAATTTCATTCTTCACTATAGTTGAACAAAAAAACTCATTGTATATGTGTACTACATCTTGATTCATCTGTTAATGGATACCTAGGCTGATTCTGACTTGGCTCTTGTGAAAAGTGCTGCAGTAAACATAGATGTACAGGTATCTCTGACATATAAGTACATTTAGATTCCTTCAGGTAGTCACCTACAAATGATATACCTTAGTCATATGGTAGTTCTTACTTTAGGTTTTCCTACAAACATTTTTATTATTTGCAAAGAGAGAAAAAAACCGATATGAAATGGTATTCCAGGAACTCTTGCTATTGCAAGTGAATTCCCTATGCGTGCCCTATTTTGTGCATCTGCCTTTCCATGGGTATGGGTACTAGGAAAGCAGACCAAGGCCATCAGGCTTCTTGCAAGCAAGCTCTTTGAACTATCTCCAATCTAAAAAATATGTTTTATGTATGTATTTGAAAGAGAGAATGAGAGTGATTATAGGCACACCAAGGCCTATAGGTCCTGCAAATGAATTCTAGGTACATGAGCTTTACATTGATACTGGCGAAATGAACCCTGCACCTGCATGCTTTTGCGAGCAAGTGCCTTTGACCACTGAGCCATCTTTTCAGGCTCATTATTTTAGTTTTTTGGGAAACTTCCATACTCATTTTCATAGTAGATGGAGTAATGTATGTTCCCACCAGCAGCATTTTATTTTTATTTATGTATTTAATTTTTTTGTTCATTATTTATTTATTTATTTGAGAGCGACAGACATAGAGAGAAAGACAGATAGAGGGAGAGAGAGAGAATGGGCGCGCCAGGGCCTCCAGCCACTGCAAACAAACTCCAGACGCGTGCGCCCCCTTGTGCATCTGGCTAACGTGGGACCTGGGGAACCAAGCCTCGAACCAGGGTCCTTAGGCTTCACAGGCAAGTGCTTAACCGCTAAGCCATCTCTCCAGCTCTATTTAATTTTTTTAAAGGTAGGGTCTCACTATAGCCCAGCCTGACCTGTAATTCACTTTGTAGTCTCAAGGTGGCTTCGAACTCTCGGCACTCTTCCTATTTCTGCCCCGAGTGCTGGCACTAA
Organism: Jaculus jaculus; assembly: GCF_020740685.1. Lineage (NCBI taxonomy): Eukaryota > Metazoa > Chordata > Mammalia > Rodentia > Dipodidae > Jaculus > Jaculus jaculus. The sequence continues at coordinate 40,946,705 of NC_059103.1, forward strand.
AGGTGTGCACCACCATGCTGGCTATTTTATTTCATTTCATTTCATTTTATTAGTGAGAGAGAGAGAGAGAGGATGGGTTCCCAAGGGTCTCTAGCCACTGTAAACAATTCCAGACACATGCACCGCCTTGTGCATTTGGTTTACATGGGTACTGGGGAATCGAGCCTAGGCTTTTAGGCTTTGCAGGAAGCACCTTAACTGTAAATTCATCTCGCCAGCCCACTTGCAGCATATTTACCATTTGTTATTTGTTTTATTTTCAAAATTTTTATTTATTTGTGAGAGAAAGAGATGCACACACCAGAGCCTTCTGCCACTGCAAATGAACTCCAGACACATGCCCTACTTTATGCATCTGGTACTGGGAAATAGAACTGGGACTAGCAGTCTTTGCAAGAAATTGCCATTAGCCACTGAGCCATCTCTCCAGCCCATGCTACTTCTTTTCTTGTCTTCTTTTTTTAAATTGTTTAAAAGATCTTTTCATTTTCATTTTTCTTTTTTTGGTTTTTTGATGTAGTTTCTCTAGCCCAGGCGGACCTGGAATTCATTCACTATGTTGTCTCAGGGTGGCCTTGAACTCACAGTGATCCTCCTACCTCTACCTCCCAAGTGCTAGGATTAAAGGCATGAGCTACCATGCTTGGCTCATTTTCATTTTTATTTGTTATTTGAAAGAGAGAAAGACTGGGCATATCAGGGCCTCCAACTGCTACAAATGAACTCCACATATACATGCCACATTGTGCATCTGGCTTACATGAGCACTGGGAATTGAGCCTGGGTCCTTTGGCTTTTCAGGCAAGCACCTTAACCACTAAGCTATCTCTCCAGCCCATACTTCTTTTATTTGTTTTGTTTTTTTTTCTGAGGTAGGTTTCATTCCAGCTCAGGCTGACCTAGAATTAACTATGTAGTCTCAGGGTGGCCTTGAACTTATGGCAATCTTCCTACCTCTGCCTCCTAAGCGTTGGAATTAAAGGCATGCACCACCACTCCTGGCCCATATTTGTTTTCTTAATGATAGCCAGTCTGACTGGAGAGAGATGGAATAAAAAGGCTATTTATTTATTTTCTTTGCTGCAGTAGAACTGAGACAAAATCATTTATTTGTAAAGGTATGTTAATAATAGTATTCCAGTTTATTATTTTTTATGTTCAAAGGCAGCTTTGTCCAATAGAAATATAAATCAACACATGTAAGTTAAAATTTCTTTGTAGTCATACTTAAAAATGTAAAAGAAGCCGGGCGTGGTGGCGCACGCCTTTAATCCCAGCACTCGGGAGGCAGAGGTAGGAGGATCATCGTGAGTTCGAGGCCACCCTGAGAATACAGAGTGAATTCCAGGTCAGCCTGGGCCAGAGTGAGACCCTGCCTTGAAAAAAAAAGAAAAAAAAACAAAAATGTAAAAGAAAAAGGTGAAAACAATTTTAATGATATTCTTTAACCTGGGGTATCCAACATAATATCATTTCAACATGTAAAGAATATAAAAAAATATCAGCATGATTTTTATACTCTGTTTTTATATTGTCTGTAAAAGTACTTGTGTATTTTATACCTATAACATAATATAGCTTCGACTACATAATGACTGCTTAATGACTGTAAGTGGCCAGTGGCTACTGAATTTGACAGTGCAGTTCTAAGTGGACTGTCATATTGTCTGCAAATAATGAATTTTTTTTCTAACCTTAAATGTCCTTTCCCTCTTTTCTTACTGTTTTTGGGCAGCAATAAAGTTCTGCTTCAGTAATGGGAATTCACACAGTGTTGATAGTCTTTAACCACTGTGAACTGGCATAAAGCTGTATATGCATTTTCCTTTAATTACACTTATTTTCATATATAGACAGAAATCTAGAAATACATATAAGAAATGTACGCGTGTTTATGGGACATGAAAATAGAATTATGAGACTAGGGACTGATAGTCTTTAAAAACCTTCATGTTACTTGCAAACTAGAATGCCCAAATAATGAACTTGTTTTGTGTATATAATCAAAAAAAGAAAATGTGTATTCTAGAGTTTTAACTTTTGAAGAAGAGAGTATTGCACATTGGTCTTCTTCCTGTCGGCTGTCCTGACTGTGTGCTTTCTTCTCAAGCTGGACTCTGGACTGTCTTCACCCTAGGCAGCGTGGGCAGCAAAACAGCAGCCCCTCCACAACTTTCGTCCCCTCTGGCCAACCAGAGTCTGCTGCTCCTGCTGTCATTGGTCAACCTCACTGACTCTCCATGTGCGCCCAACCCCTATAGACAAGCCATGATGTCCTTTAAGAACACACAAGGTTTGTCCAGTTTTCTCTCAGAAATGTCTGCTAGTGAGCAGCATTATTCATTCTGTTTTCTTTATCTTCAAGTATGTTTGAGATGGGTGTCATTTGTTGTCTTTATAGTGGTTACAGAGTAGCAAAACATGAATTTTCCTGCTATTATTCCCCGGAAGGCCAAATAATTGTTAAAAGAGTTTTGTGGTCCTTTATTTAAAAGTTTTAAAAATTTATGTATATGTGTATAGGTGTATCAGGGCTCCTTGCTGCTTGTAAATGAACACCAGATGTTTGTACCAATTTCTGATTTTTGTGTGTGGCTTACGTGGATGATTTGAGAATTGATTCTGGGCCAACAGGCTTTGCAAACAAGCACTTTTAACCACTGAGCCATCTCCTCGGACCCTGTGGTTCCTTTCCATGTAAATTCATATTAAGTTTGGAGCAGATTGTTTGACCTGGATAGAAAACAAACATTCAAGTTACAGTATAAAGCAATAGGGAAGCAATAACAATTTGATGGATGAGGAATACAAATTCATGTATCTGGTAATATTTTCTATTCCTTTACTATATTCTTCTTGGTGGCAGTGTGATATAATATATTCTTGGTGTGTCCATATTTTTACTTAGGACTGGTGTCCTTTGCTGTGGTTATAGCTACCTCAGTGACCTTGTTAAAGCAGTGGATTTTTGGAGCCATTTGCCTCGTAGCATTAAATGCATGCTCTAATAGCTGATTCAGTTCAGTTGTATTCATGAGAAAATAGTAAAATGCCAGGCATGGTGGTGCACACGCCTTTAATCCCAGCACTTGGGAGGCAGAGGTAGGATTACCATGAGTTCAAGGTCACCCTACATAGTGAATTCCAGGTCAGCCTGAGCTAGAGTGAGACCCTACCTCAGAAAACAAACAAACAAAAAAAAAAAAAGAAAATAGTAAAAAGCTAAACCTAACTGTATACATTTGGTTTGCTTTGCTTTTAGTAAAGTTTAAAATATAAATTGAAACTTTAACTTTGAAATGTAGGGATAACATAATATGAATGGGAATTGTATTATATTACTTTATTATGTGTATTAACACCACCCAGAAAATACTCCTATGCTCTTTTTTATATAATTTTGTGCCTATTTTCTGTCTTCTAGACAGCAGCCCTTTTCCCTCGTCAAGTCCACATGCCTTCCAGATTAACTTTAACAGTTTGTACACAGCCTTGTGTGAACAGCAGACATTTGATCAAGCAGCCACACTCCTCTTGTACACACTGCTCCATCAGAATAGCAATGTCAGAACTTATGTGCTGGCTCGAACAGATATGGAAAATCTTGTAAGTATCCTGTTAAATATGCTGTTACACGTACTTGATGTCAGTCTTAACCCCAAGCAGGTGATATTGAGGGGTTAGTGAGAGATGTCACCAGACACGGGCCAAGGTTCTGCATTTCTTCATGGTAGGAAGCATGCCACACCGAACGGCCTTAGAGAACAGAACACAGCCGCAGCCTTATGGGCTTGACACACCTTCCTGCCTGTGAGGTCTCTGGCAGCCTCCCTGTAGCCTGATCAGATGCTCTAAGAAGTATTCTCTGCAGTCCTCAAGGGGAAGTTTATCTCCTCTTAGTTTCATCCAGCTTATAAGTACCTGGCTACCAGGTTCGTGTAACTGGTCATGAGGGCTGAATATTTTTCATGCAAATGATAGTAGGAAGGGTGAGTTTTCAAGTCAGTTCCTCAAAGGTCTGTTCTTTTCACAGCCTAGAGGCTAGGGCTCTCTGAATGAATGCAGTTTATGGATTGCTGTAGTTATTTTAAGCCACCTTACCGGACATCACCTAAACATTCACTATTGTTAAGTATGTGAATAAAAACAGTTCTATAATTTTTCTTCACAGGTCAAACCTCTTCTAAGGAATCACTGATTTCCATTAGAACTAATACTTATGATTAGTGTTTCTTTGAGGTTAAAAGTAAGCTATCCCCCCAAAGTATGTCTGACATACATTCTGTATTGATCACTATGAACTATAAATGTATCCCTGAAAGCATCCCTGGCAGCCACAGAATGTCTCTTGCAAGCCCCAGGTTTCATAAGTTGAAAGACGCTTCACTGGGCATTTTATTGCCTTTCTTGTTTTAAAATATATGTTAATGCTGAAAAAAAAATACATTATTAGAGTTCATGCTATGTCACAGTGACGCCAAGAACAAAAAAGGGTGAGGAAAACAGTCTCCACATGTGTGAGGTAGCAAAACTGGGTGTGAAGTGCACTGTTCATGAGAAAAGCCTTGCCAGAGATAACTTACTTCCTGATGGGTGTGCAGGAGCACAGACAGTTGTGAGTGTGATGCATTCTGACGGAAATGTCGGCAGTCAGCAGAATGCCTAGAGCCTGGCCATCATAGACTGTGCTAAGAAGAAGCTGTCCTGGGTTTGAGGCCTCACACCCATGAGAGTCCACATGCTTTCACCTTGGACTTTTAGGAGGGTGAAGTAGGATAATCTATTGAGACTGTGATTAGACAGTAGGCTGTAAGCAAGAAATTTGCTATGCTGATCTGATGTTTAAATTGTTAATTGTTTATTCTCCAGACTGCTTCAAAAGGTTGAGTGGCATTGTACACTGTATCTGAGACTTCCTAGTTGTACTTAGCTTCTTGTGAAGCTGGAAACAGCCTGACTCTCTTCAGTGTGGGCTCTTCTGTTCACATATTCTGTGAATCCATTTATATAAAAACTTAGTACAGGGGTCTCTATAGAGACGGGAGCATTTACGCATCCTTTGACATCAGATGGGTGTTAGGATCTGAATGTCCTCCATAGGATTATAATTTAAACACTTCCTATTTTGACAGTCCTGGAGGCATTAAGAGATGGTACAAGTAAGTTATGAGGGGTGACAGGATTTTGAAGTTATACTCACCAGATGGTGGCCTGAGCTCTCTGTTTCATGGTCTGTGTGATGTGAGGACATTGTGCTTCATTCTCACCATTATGAACTCTCTACCATGCCAATCCCACCATGCCAGTGAAATCTTCCTGAAATCATGTCATCTGTTAGTACTGTTGGCTATTTTGGTCATAGTAACATAATAATTCAGATAGTGATTGAGAGGGGAAAGAAAGAAGAGATAAGGTTGGGGGACTAATAGCTAAAGGGTTTGGAATTTCTTTTTGAAATGATAAAAAATGTTCTAAAATTGACTAGTTATGATTACTCATTTGGACATATACTAAGAACCATCTAGTTGTATTTATTAAATGGATATGTTGCATGGTATGTAAGCTATATTTCAGTAACAATATGGAAAAGAAAGAATTGAAGTGTTAATCTGACATAGTTTTGTTGGACTCATTGCTTACTCTCAGAAGTGTCTTATATATTTGAATATCTAATTTGCTGATCCAGTAAAGTTAGGTGCTGTATTACACACTACTATTATTTTTCCTATGGAAAAAGAACAAGAGCACATAAAATGTATTTCAAATCAGAATTAACAAATGGGAATTACATAGCTATAAAGTCTGCTATATTACTTAGGTAATGAAGAATGTGAGTATAGTGTATTATATTTGGCCTAGTCTCCAAAGATCCATGAGAGGCAAAGATACTTGGAGTGTACCAAGAATAGCATTGACTGTTTTGTTACGGTGGTGCATTTAGGTCCTGGAACTGAGTTGGGTTCATGCATTGTGCTTCATAATTCAGAGGAAGTTTAAATTATAATTTACCCAGAATCCAGATAAGTAAGTGTGCTTTCCAAGTTTTGCCTGTTCTTTGTATGGACTTTGTTTGTATAGCTACCTGAGCTGGGACTTAGATATAAGAAAAATTTGTTCATTGCAGGTTATTGTCTGATTTAGATTATAGATTTTTGGCTCATACTATGCAGTGGTTAGTATTCATGGTAGTTTCATACAAGGCATAATATATAGCCAGTTTATCCATATTTAATACATTCTATCATCAATCTGCTTACCCTAATTATTAAAGAATTAACATTGAAATTGTCAAAATAATGATTTGAAATAAATTTGTCTGTTTGTAAACAGTTAAAATATGAGATGCCAAATGGTAAGTCTCAGTATAGATGTTGAAGGAATGCACCTTGAGTAGGAATATTTCACTTAACTGCTGGGCTATTTTTAGTTTATTTATTTAGGTTTTTGTTATGTATATGTTTAGTTATTACTAAAATATTAGTTTATTTTAGCCAGGCGTGGTGGTGCACGCTTTTAATCACAGCATTCGGGAGGCAGAGATAGGAGGATTGCTGTGAGTTCAAGGCCACCCTGAGACTACCTAGTGAATTCCAGGTCAACCTGGACCAGAGTGAGACCCTACCTCAAAATGAAAAAGTTAACTTTTTAAGTATTATATTTTTATTTATTGGAGAGAGAGAGAATGGGCATGCCAGGGCCTGTAGCCACTGCAAATGAATTCCAGACACACGTGTGGGTCCTGGGGAACTGAACTTGGGTCCTTTGGCTTTGTAGGCAAATGTCTTAACTGCTAAGCCCTTTCTCCAGCCCCTGTTCTTGTATTTTCTGAGCAACTGATCTTTTCTGAGCAGTAAAGTTTTCCCTTCTAGTTAGAGGAAAATGATATGACTTCTTAAAACAACTTCAAACTATGAACCTAAATGAGCTTAGCTAATCTAGCCTTTCAGTTGGACATTCTTTCTTGGGATCCTAGTTATGCATATGAAAACTATAGACAGAAGTGGTTCCATGTTTTTTAATTTAATAGAAAATATAACTGATTTTAAAGTAAAAGGTATGAATAAAGTATAAAGTATTTGGAATTACAGTATTGAAATAGTACATTATAATTTTTTATTTACTTCCTAGGTTTTACCAATTCTTGAGATTCTGTATCACGTTGAAGAAAGAAATTCACACCATGTATATATGGCCCTTATTATCCTGTTGATGCTTACAGAAGATGATGGCTTTAATAGGTCTGTTCATGAAGTGGTAAGTTGCTGTTATTTTGATTTCAGTTACAGAGTAGATATCCTTCTATAACCTTTACTTGGTTATACCAATTAGATATTTGTGTGAGGACTTATATTAGAAATGGCATGTTTTTATTCAGGATTATGAAGCAAATGCTGGTGTCATTCCCTCCCCCCTTTTTTGAATGATAATTAGCTATTATTAAAATAGTCAAAATGTTTCTTTAGTAAATGTTGAAAATTTTTTTTTGCTGCTTCTTGATTCATTTACATGTATAAAATTTACTAGCTTCTATTCATTGTCCATAGTGCTGGATTATATAAGGATATTTTCATACAAATATGTAATGTACTTGGAATATATTTCCACCCAGGGCCCCCTACCTTTCCCTTTGTTACAGTTTCACTTCCACTTTCATGTCATATGCACATACATGAATTTATATATCTCTACAAAAGCTAGGAACCACAAGTCAGAGAAAAAAATGTGTCATTTGTCTTTTTCTTTTTTCATGTCTTTCTGAAACTGACTTAATTCACTTAGTGTGACTGTCTCCAGCTGCTTGTGTTTTCCCATAAGTGACAATATAAGTTTGTTGCATGTGTATGTGCGCACGTGTGCTTTTAAACTTTTTATTGACAAATTTCATACACATACACACATACCATTATCATAATCCCCTTCCATGACCTTCCCTTTGCCCCTTCCTGAATCCCCCTTCCACTGAATCCCTTCTTCTTTCCAAGTAGTCTCTTCTCTTTTGATGCCATCACTTTTTTCCCTGCTATTATACAGGTCTTGTGTAGATAGCATTAGTCATTGTGAGGTCATAAGTATTACAGTCACTTTGTGTCTAGGAGACAGTATTATAAGCACTCTTCCCTTCCTTTGACAAGGTTGCCTCACTGATATTGGTTTTCAAGGTTCAATTGCATATGGTGCTCTTACCTCTGTGTGGTCCATTCCAAGATCTCAGATGCTGGTCTGGCTTTGCGGAGTGCAGTGTGAATGCTGATGTCCAATGTACTTGGAACTCATGTCTCTATTCTTCTACAGACTGTGGTTCTGAAGCAAAGTTTCTTCTCTGTAGTCTAGAGGTATTCTGTTGTCCTGGTTTCACTGTATAGTCTCATGACATTTGCTCTGAGAGTGTTGTTCACAGAGGGTCTGAGATCCCTGTAACAGTTATGTTCTCATGGCTGGGACAAAACACCCAATCAGAAGCAGTTTATGGGAGGTAAGGATGGATTTCAGGCTTACAGCTTCAAGAGGAGGATTCATCATGGTGGAAAAAAACTGGGCAGCAGGTTCACAATGTCACACATCCTCAGAAGACAAAGAAAAGCAGCAAGAGTGAGCTGGCTCTAAACACACCCCATATGGTGGTTTGATTCAGGTGTCCCCCATAAACTTAGTTGTTTGGAATGCTAGGTTCCTAGCTGATGGAGATTTGGGAATTAACACCTCCTGGAGGTAGTGTATTATTGGGGGTGGGTTTATGGGTGTTATTGCCAGTTTCCCCTTGCCAGTGTTTGGCGCACACTCCTGTTGCTATGGTCCTGCTTATGTTGGCCAGGGGGTGATAGCCACCCTCTGCTCATGCCATTGTTTTCTCTTGCCATCATGGAGCTTCCCCTCAAGCCTATGAGCCAAAATAAATCTCTTTTCCCCACAGGCTGCTTTTGGTCAGGTGATTTCTACCAGCAATGTGAACCTGATTGCAACACCCCATAAGCTAATCAACCCCAGGTCTGCCCCAGCAGCAAGACTCCATCCCTCAAAGGCTCTCCTAGCTAGCTAAATAGGAAGCTTAATCTCAAGTACCTGAGAGTATGGGGGCACTTTACATTCAGACCACTACAGGCCCAACCAACCCATGGACTAAGCAGTGATTTTCTTTTTTAAATGATCTTTTGCTGTTGTAGTTGAATTCCTAGAAGAAAGGGTGTTCCTTGCATCTGCCTCTACTTTTGCCACATGCAACTTTTTCTACGTACTCACTGCTGTTTCAATGTCTGATTCTGAAAGCATAGTGCAGGTTTCCTGAGGTCCTATTTCTGAGGCAATGGCTTCTATCATCTACTGTTGACACTCTCTCACGAGAAGGGGAGAGTTCTCCTAAACCAAGCCATCCCTCTAGGACAGACTCTGGACTTTCTTTCTGGTTAAGCTTTGTAAAGTTCTCTATTTTACTTAGCTAGTGAAACTTGAGATGTGGCTTAGCAGTTAAAGGTTCTTGCTTGCAAAGCCTGAAAACCCGTTCAGTTCCCTACAGATACACAAAGTGGTACGTGTGTCTAGAGTTCGTTTGCAGTAGCAGGAGGACCAAGCGTGCCCATATGCACTCTTTCTCTGGTTGCTTCTTTGTCTTACTCTCAAATAAATAACTAAAAATTTTTAAAAACTGTACATACTTCCAGGTCAGCCTGGGCTAGAGACCATACCCCGGGGGGCGGGAACTATAGATACTTAGGCATCACTCACTAAATCTGTTATCCAACTTTCTACAGTTTATATCCCAGAGATTCTCTTTGATCATTCTGCTACAGTCCACCATCTTTCAGAAGTCTTTCTCCACTTTATTTCCACTTTGTAGTTTATTTGAAGTAGAATCTCACTCTAACTCAGGCTGACCTGGAATTCACTATGTAGTCTCAGGGTGGCCTCAAATTCACAACAACCCTCCTACCTCTGCCTCCTGAGTGCTGGAATTAAAGGTGTACACCACCACACCCTGCTCACATTTTTTATTTTTAAAGATTGTATATATTAAGATAAGGTTTTAATGGGAAAAAAAAAAAAAAGCAGGCTCATGTCTATTCACTTCCGGGTTCCCATTCTTCTAAGATACATGCTTTGAATCTTCCATGTTTCTAAACATTTTAATATTGTTTTTTCTTGATTTTTAGGTATTGTTATTAACCCTTATTTTCCTACTATGGCAGAGAAGTAACCAGCTCTTCTTCTTGTGCTCTCTGATTCGTAGTGTGCTTGCCAGTGCATATACCTTTCTTTGGACCATATTTTAGTTAGATTGGCTTCTATGTTATTATGATTACTTTAATTTTTGTTTGAAGTGCTGGGAATTGTACCAGGGGCTCATGAATACCAGGTACATGTGCTTCTGCTAAGCCATACCCCAACCTGTGATTATCTAACTGTGATTCTTAGTTCTGCTACTAATGTAGGACCATGGAGTTTCCTTCCATGTTCTCATGTTACTAGTTCTTAAGATCATGTATGCACCAGTTACTAATTCAACCCCAGGACTGCAACAGCATGTATTCAGACATACTACTAATTCAGTCCTCGGACTTTAACCAAATATATACAGGCATACTGCCATCCAGATGTGCTCTGTGTGGGTAGGCATTACTTATTACCCACTGCTCTGCATAGACTTCTCTCTGGCACTGTTTCTCTGTAGGCCTTTGCTTTTGGGTGGGTGGGTTGCGCAGGCCACTCTGATTTCTTGCTGCAGGATCTGGTGCGAAAAGGAAGCCAGTCTTGCTCTTTGTAAAATATAGACACTTTCTTTACTACCCTTTTCAGTAGGGATCTCCTGGTATCTCGTATCTAATGTTTCATTACCTTTTTTTCCTATTTATTAGTGTGACTGATTTGTGTTCTAAAGTGTAATTTATCATTTTATGTAGGATTAAGAACCATTTTAAAATTGAAATATAGTGTACATATAGAAAAGGCATATGTTTTAGTGGTGAAACTTAAGAACCTTACATGTTTCTCTTTTATATTAAAAATACTTTTATTTATTTGAGAATGAGTGGGTGAGTATAGGTATGACAGGGCCTATTGCCACTACATATGAATACCAGATACCTGTGCCACTTTGTGCATCTGGCTTTACGTGGGTACTGGGGAATTGAACCCAGAACATCAGACTTTGCAAGCAAGTGCCTTTACCTGATAAACCATCCCCCTACTTTTAACATTCTGACCTTTGCTATAGACTGAGTTTTGACTCTACCTGACCCCCAAATTCATATATCAAAGTCCTAATCCCCAATATGATTGTAGTTGGAGGTAGGGCTTTAGAGATACTTAAATAAGGTAGTAAAAGTGCATTTCCAACTTGATAGTACCATGATCTCTAAAGAAAAAGAAGAAAGCCAATCATGTTGACACATGCCTGTAATCCCAGCACTTATAGCAAGTTCCAAGGAAGTCTTGAGTACATGGTGAGACTGTCTCAAATAAACAGAAAACACGCACTAAGGATGTGGCTCAGCTGGTTGAGCGTTTGTCTAGCATGCGTGAAGCTCTGGGTGCAGTCACCAGCACCACATAAAGCAGGTATTGGTGGCACAGGCCTGTATAGTCTTAGCACTCAAGGGGAAGAAGCAGGAGAATGAGTAGTTCAAGGTAAACTCTGCTGCATAACAAGCTTGAAGCCAGCCTGGGCTACATGAGACCTCATTTGAAAGGAAAGGAAAGAAAAAAAAAAAGAAAGAAAAGGGGATGGGATGGAAGGGAAGGAAACAACATCAAGAAAAACCCAAACAAAGCAAAGAGAGTTCTGTTTGTGCGCGCGCGCGCGCACACACACACACACACACACACACACACTCACTCACTCATGTGATCACAGCAGGAAAGTGGCCATAGGAGAGCAGAAGAAAGTCCTCAGGAGAAAACCAGTCAGGTAGTACCTTGATCTTGGACTTCCCAGCTTCCATACCATGAAAAAATAAATTCCTCCTGCTCAAGCCACCAGGTCAACCATATTTTTCTTTACCTATGTTATTACCACCAGTAGAAGACATGGCCATTCCTAGCCTCATAGGAGACAACTTCAGGTCCTTTCATGGTCAGCATAGCACCTCAGTGGAGCTAACTGCTACCCGGACCTTGCTCACAGTAGATCAGTCCTGCCTTTTGTTTTTTTCTTTGCTTTCTTTTTATTTATTTTCAAGCAGAAAGAGATAGAGAGGTGTTGCAGTCTGGTTCACATTGCTGGTAGAAATCACCCAACCAAGAGCAGCTTCTGGGAAAAAGGTTTATTTTGGCTTACAGACTTGAGGGGAAGCTCCATGATGGCAGGGAAAACGATGGCATGAGCAGAGGGTGGACATCACCCTCTGACCCACATAAGGTGGACAACAGGAATTAGGAGAGTGTGCCAAACACTAGCAAGGGAAAACTGGCTATAACACCCATAAGCCTGCCCCCAACAATTCACTCCCTCCAGGAGGCATTAATTCCCCAAATCTCCATCAGCTGGGGACCTAGCATTCAGGACACCTAAGTTTATGGGGGACGCCTGAATCAAACCACCACAAGAGGAAAGAGGACAGAAAGAATGGGTGCACCAGGGCCTCTCGCCACTGCAGATGAACTCCAGATGCATGCTCCACTTTGTGCATCTGGCTTTACGTAGGTACTGGGGAATTGAAATCTGGGTCGTTAGGCTTTGCAGGTCAGTGCTTTAACCACTGAGCAATCTCTTCAGCCTCGTCTTGCCTTTTTTTTGAACTGTTATGTATTCTCTGATAGTCACTCAGGGTGGTTAGTGAAATGAGCACCCATCTGATTGTATCATTAATGAAATGTTCAAATGTGCAATGTTAAACAGATCCTAGCTCATCTAGAGAGTAACAGAGTAAATGAAAATAGAGAAGGGAACATAATGAGGATTTATGTAGGTCTGCATTAGAGAGAGACAGTGAGTGAGAATGGGCACACCAGGGCCTCTAGGCCCTGCAAATGAACTCCAGACGCATATGCCACCATGTGCATCTGGCTTACATGGGACCTGGAGAATTGAACCTGGGTCTTTAGGCTTTGCCATTTCTCCAGCCAATCTGTTTTTGATCCCTTCCTTTCCCATGCATAATAGTACAAATTAATGGGTTAAATGTTTGTTCTGACTTTCTCTACATGGAACCATGTAGGTCTAATGTTCATACTAAGTGTCTCTTCATGTAAAATTACATACTGACATCTCATTTTAATGTGAATTTTTTCATTTCCTAATGCTTCAGTGATACTGGACATTGTAACATGCTTTCGTTTGTTTATATATCTTCGTTGTGAAGGATCTTTCCAAATCTTTTAGCTGTAGTGTTTTATTGAGAACTTTAATAAATCAACATGTAGGAATTTGATCATTTTCCAGTCCTTATATCTTTTTTTGTCCCTTCTCATCCATCCTTTGAGGACCCTCCTCTTGAAGGGGAATTCTTTCTGTTTTGTTTTCTTTGCTTTTGTCCTCATCATAGTTTTAAATTGCAGTTTTTATCTGAAGTAATTATAGATCCACATGTGGTTGTAAGGAGTTTTGTGCCCTCTACTCTCTGACTCTTAGAAACAACAGTGTACTAGCACAGCCAGCCTATTAACACTGATGCAGTAGTGGTCCAGAACATTGCCACTCTGCAGGGAGATTCCCCTCTTTGCTCTTACGTAGTCACATCTTTTTAAAAAAAGATTGTTTTATTAGTTGCTGTAAGAATTGTATATTCTTGATCATATGCTTTTTTGTCTTCTAGTCTGTTAATATAGTGGCATGTACTGATAATTTTCCCCAGAGTCTCATGTTGCCTCAGATTCACTATGTAGTTGAGTATGACCTTGAACTCTTGACCCTTCTGTCATTCCTCATCCCTTGCTAGGATTACTGTCATGCTCAGTTCATTAAACAAATCCTGCCTTTCTTAGGTTAAACTGTATTTGGCCATACTATATTATATTTTTTAAGTATTTTCTTATACAATTTGGTTAAGCTTTAAGCTTTGTTTGTTTGTGTTTTTTGAGGAATTTATATATGTTCCTAGTTCATTGCCATGAAGTTCACAATATACTTATTTTAAAATTTTTTTGTTTATTTTTATTTATTTGAGAGAGATAGACAGACAGAGAAAGAGGCAAACAGAGAGAGAGAATGGGTGCACCAGGGCCTCCAGCCACTGCAAACGAACTCTAGATGTATGCGTCACCTTGTGCATCTGGCTTACGTAGGTCCTGGGGAATTGAGCCTTGAACTGAGGTCCTTAGGCTTCACAGGCACATGCTTAACCACTAAGCCATTTCTCCAGCCTTATTGTTTATTGATTTATTCTTTTGTGAGTTTTTTTTAAAGGTGAAAAGCTTAGAGTTTGTTTTTTAAGTCTGTATTTTTCCATTATAGACAATCTATGGGAACAGTTTTCAGACCTTAGACATCTGATAAAACAGGAGATTACATGATCCTAGTGGGGAAAAGAAACACAAAAAATTTAAATAATACTTTAATGAACTTGAAAATATATTAAAATAAAATTTATAAGTACTACTATTTATAAGTACTAAAGTGTTAATATTTGATTAAGAAAAAGTTTCATGTTGTTTTAATGTAAATAACATGCTCATTTGTTAATTAGAAGTCATAAGTGTTAACCTTAGATAAAATCATTTTAGAAATTTTTTGTATGCATGTTTGCGTAACAAAGAACATGAATGAATAAGGTGAAATGAATTTATAAAATTGAAATTACACATATAAGATATATTTGACAAAAATAGTTTTGTTGAATTTAGCTACAGTTACCAAAATTTCAGTTTTCCCTTATCTCCCTCCTTCCTTCTCTTCTTATCTATCATGTATCTATGTTTTGTGATAAGAGGCCTATGATAGCATCAAAGTTGTTATGTAGCCCAGGCTGGCCTCAAACCTATATTCTCCAATCTCCCCCTCCTGACTGTTGGAATCCAGGCATGTGCTGCCACATCTGGTACGTTATTTCTCTAGGTATAATATTCTAGAGGTATAACATGTGCCCTCAAATGTTTTTAGCTGTAGTGCTGTTGTACCTTTTATGTGTTGTGCTCAGGATAAAAATTTATAGTAACTATTTCTCTTATCATCTGTCTAGAATGATCTGTATTTTCATTTTTCCCAGTATTTCTATTTAGAATTTCAAAGTTTTCCTCTTGAAGAAATTTTCTTGTATTTCTAATTTTTCTATTTTCCTGTTATTCTGTTCCTTCTTGGATTCTTATTAAGTAGATATTGGACTTTCTCTTTTATATTTTATATATAGAACTTGACAGTTTAGTCTTCCATACCAAAATTCACTTCTCTGTACTTATATTCTGCTAATGTCTTTGTCTATAAAATTTTAGGTATTGTGTTTTTAACCTTCAGCAGCCTTTCTTTCTGCTGTAATTTTTTTTGTGTGATTCTTCCTTCCCATAGCAGTCTTCCTATTTTATGGATGCAGTATTCTGTCAGATCTTACCTAATACACTAATTAAGATCTTGTAAAAAAAAATTCCTAGCTTCCTAAGCAATCTCTGTTTAATTCTAGGTCTGTTTGTTTGCTTATTCATTTTGCAATTCATTATTTATGAACACTGTTATATTTGATTATAGAACCAGTCCTCACATACTTATTAGCAGTCTGCTATGTTTTTTTTTAATATTTATTTATTTAAGAGCAAAAGACATAGAGAGAATGGGTGTTCTAGGGCCTCCTGCTACTCCAAATGAACTCCAGACACATGTGCCACTTTGTACATCTGGCTTTACATAGGTACAGGGGAATTAAACCTGGGTCATCAGGCTTTGCAATCAAGTGTTATTAATGACTGTGCCATCTTCTCAACCAAATATTGTGCTATTTTTATATACCTACTTTGCCCTAACCATCTTTTGTATTTTGTCTACAGTCTTTTAAAATAAATTATATATCCATAGTTTGACTTGTAAACTTTAGTATCCACTATAGTAAGTATAGACTTTAAAAATACATAACCACAAAGGGCATGGTGGCGAAACCTTGAATCCCTGCACTCAGAGACTCTGAGACTACATAGTGAATTCCAGGTCAGCCTGGGCTCTTAGAGGGAGACCCTTCTTTGAAAAACCAAAATAAGTAAACAAACAAACCATAATCCATAATAATCATATTATTATAGTGAATAATAATCTTGTAATTATTTTCTCCAGATATCTTTAAATGTCCTTTTAATTATTAATTTATTCATTTGCTTGTTTTGTGGTGATGGGGTAGAACCTAGGGCCTCACACATGCTATAAGCATACACTTTGCCACTCAGCTACCTCTTCAGTTTAAATTTTTTTAAAGTTATTTTCATTTTGAGAGAGAAAAAGAGGCAGAGAGAGAGAGAGAATGGGCATGCCAAGACCTTCAGCCTGACGAACTCCAGATGCATGTGTCCCTTTCTGTGCATGTGCGACATTGCGTACTTGCATCACCTTATGTGTCTGGCTTACATGGGACCTGGAGATTTGAACATGAGTTCTTAGGCTTCACAGGCAAGCTCCTTAACTGCTAAGTCATTTCTTCAGCCCCTAAAATATATTTTTCAGAGCTGGTTTGACTCATATTTCAAAGTCTAGTCATTGCATTTAGTTCTTAACTGTTAAATCTATAGTAGTAATTATATCACTTATTAAAGAAACTTGAGTTTTTAAAGGTGTGCCCCACCAGACCAAGACAAAACTTTATTTTTGTATATAAGTGTATATTTTTATATATTTATACAGTTAATTAGAGCACAGGTGTGATTTGATTCAGTGTTATTCTTATTTATTTATTTATTTATTGTTTGATGGTGGGGGGGTAGGGAATGCCAGGGCTTCTAGCTACTGCAAATGAACTCCAGATGTATGTGCCACTGGCTTTATGTGGGTACTGGGGAAATCAAACGTTGGTCCTTAGGCTTTGTAGTCAAGCACATTTATTGCTGAGCCATTTCGTCAGCCGGTATTCTCTTTTAGATTCTTGAATTCCATTTTTTTTCCTCTCTGAGGTAAGGTCTCACTCTAGCTCAGACAGACCTGGAATTTACAGTATCAGGATGACCTTGAACTCATGACACTCCTCTTACCTCTGCCTACCTAGTGCTGGGATTAAAGGTGTGCACCACCATGCCCAGCTTTGAATTCCTTTTTGTAAAAAGTAATTTTATTTTTATTTACTTATGAGAGAGAGAGAGAAAAAATGGGCACACCAAGGCCTCATGTCACTACAAACAAACTTCAGATGCATGCACTACCTTGGTGCATCTGGCTTGCATGGGTATTGGGGACACAAACCTGGGTCCTTAGGCTTTGCAGGCAAGCACCTTAACCACTAAGCCATCTCTCTAGTTCTCTTGAATTTCTTCACTTTTTTAGTGTTGCTTTGTGTTTGATAGTTTAAAAATAAAAATAAAAAACACAAGTGAAGCCAGGCGTGGTAGTGCACGCCTTTAATCCCAGCACTTAGGAGGCAGTGGTAGGAGGATTGCTGAGCTCAAGGCCACCCTGAGACTCCATAGTGAATTCCAGGACAGCTTGCGCTAGAGTGAGACCCTACCTCAATCCCCCCACCCCTCAAAATAATAATAAACCATGAGTGAAGACTTAGATATAGAAGTTATCTGGGATGTCCCTCAGCATTTGTGAATGGAGACTTGGCTGTGCCAGGCAGATGGGTGTATCTTCTTCTTCTTTTTTAAAAATTTTATTTACTTGAGAGAAGGAGGCAGTGAGAAGGGGAGAGAGAGAATGGGCACGCCAGGTCGTACAGCCACTACAAATGAACTCCATATGCTTGCACCACCTTGTGCATATGGCTTTTGTGGGTCCTGGGAAAGTGAACCTGGGTCCTTTGGCTTTGCAGGCAAGTCCCTTAACCACTAAGCCATCTCTCCAGCCCGGGTGGATCTTCTTATTGGAGAGTACAAGAACAGCGCAGAAGGCTCTGTGTCTCTCACACTTTGGAGAGAACAAGACAGCACTTTGATTTTTCTCAAGTAAAAGAGACAGGACTTGTAATAACCTTAATAGAAGACCATCGTGGAGCTCTGGTGCTCCCCTGAGCCTGTTGGTTGGTTGATTTGCATTTTACCCTATTTGTGGCAGCCAAGAATTGGCTGTTCTGTGTGTGTCTGTGTGTCTGTGTATGTCTGTCTCCTCCTTCCCTGACACCCCTGTTACAAATACGCTATGGAAATGCCTCAGTTTGGGTTCCTTAAGTTTGGAGGTATGCTTCCGAGCTGCTTATTGAGAACAGGTGCAGGAGAACATTGGGCATCTCTTCTTTCTAAAAAAAAAACCAACGAAGTATTTATTTATTTATTAGAGTCAGAGAGAGGGGGTAAGAGAGAGTGAGAGTGGGAATGGGCACGCCAGGACTTCAAGCCACTGCAAATGAATTCCAGGTGCGTGCGCTCCCTTGTGCATCTGGCTAATGTGGGTCTTGGGGAATTGAACCTGGGCCCTTTGGCTTTGCAAGCAAGCACTAACTGCTAAGCCATCTCTCCAGCCCCAGGGCATATCTTCTTGAATGTGGGGCTCACGGCACTCCTGGCCTATCTCCTAAGCATATTTAGAGGTTTTCTGCACTTTGTTGGGAAAGTTCTACTTCTCAACACCTACCCTGTCTTATGTTTGCTTTCAAATTGTTAAGCTCTACTTGTTTTTTTCTGTCCCTATCATCCTATGTGCTTTATCTCTAGATTCATCTCCTGTTTGACTACTAACGATATTATTAGTAGATACCCTCTTGCTTTTCAGACCCACTTGTCTTAATCTATTTAAGAAGGAAGGAAAAGAATACATTAGTGCCAATTACTTACTAGAACTGAAAATCCTAGTTTACTTTTTACAGCCTCACTTATCTTCAAAGCGAAATTGGCTTATCAAAAAGAGTCGACATGGAGTAATTTCTTTTTTCCTAAGGCAATCATTTTTATTTGGACTTTTCTTCCCCATTACAGATATTAAGAAATATTACTTGGTATTCAGAACGAGTTTTAACTGAAATCTCACTTGGGAGTCTCCTGATTTTGGTTGTAATAAGAACCATTCAATATAATATGACTAGAACAAGAGTAAGTATTCTATAGCTATTTTCTAACTTTATGCATACAGTATAATAAAAAGACTGTTGTTGGAAGCAATCTCAACTTCTATAGGACAAAATTTTCGTGAAAGATGATAGGTAACATTAGGTCAGTATTCACTATATTACATGATTATATTGTAAGTTGTTTCTTACTACTTAATTGTCATGATTGGAATTATTTTACACAAAATGGAAAGTAAACCATGTGTCACATTTAGTTCAAAAACTGTATGTCTTCATTGGATTGATGACACTGATGTGCCATATACATAAATATTTAGAATCAATAGTTCAAGTTGGCTACATAGAGAACTTGAGATCAGCCTGGGGTACATGAGACACTATCAAAAAATAAAAAGGTAATTAAAAAGTACAAGAGAGCAAGTGCTTAAAAGAGAAAAAAATAATTCTGATGGGTTCTACTTATATTATCTGGAAGGAAGTTTCAGTTCTAGTCAATAGAAATATATAAATAGAAATCAATATGCAGAATTCACAGATAAATGTTAAATTTATGTAAGCATTTCCACTTAGTTTTCTTTGTGGGGCTAGTATAAATATATATTTATATTTTCTCTGATATTCTAGGAGCCAGATGGGTTACAGATCTTAGTAAATCTAAGCATTTCTCCAGCAAATGGTTTCAGTGTTCTTCATAGTAACAATGAAAACTGTAGCATCATCATATTTTGTGCCCATTGCTATTTCCAAAGGAGTTGTGAAAATGTTATTTTAATGCTTTATAGATTTGGGAACTAAATAATTGGGATCATGACCTCAAACATCTATAGCTAGTGATAGTTGAGTTTAACATTTGCTTATAATTAACCTTGCTTAAAATATAGAGAGACTTGATGCATGTTTAAATGTGCTTTTTGTTTCTAACAGGACAAGTACCTTCACACCAATTGTCTGGCAGCTTTAGCAAATATGTCAGCACAGTTCCGTTCTCTCCACCAGTACGCCGCCCAGAGGATCATCAGGTAAATACAAGCCTTAAGAGAAGTACTGAGTTTTACCTTGGCAACATTTTAAAAATGCTTTATGTGCAAAATGACAAATTTTCTTAGTGGATTTTTATTACTTTCTTATCTGGTTGAAAATATCCGGTTCAGTTTTGTTTTCTGATCCACTTGATCAAAGTTAATTGTATTTTTGTTAAATCTTCTTCATAAACTAGCTTTGATACACCTGATTTTAGGTATTGTATATTATCTTTTTGTTTTGTTTTGTTTCGTTCTTTGAGATAGGCTCTCACTCTAGCCAAGGCTGTCTTAAAAATTCACTGTGTTGTCTCAGGCTGTCATTGAACTCATGGTGATCTTCCTACCTCTGCCTCCCAAGAGCCAGGGTTAAGTGTCCACCATTATACCTGGGATATATATTATCTTTTCAGAGAAACACTTACTTTTCTTAGTAATGAAAAATAAATCTTAATATATTTGCTGAACATCATGCTACATTTATGGTTACCTGTGTTTGTTTTTGTGGTGCTGAGAATTGACTCAAGGTTGTATGTATACTCAACAGGTATTCTACCATTCAGCTATACCCTCAGCCTCAAGAATTCTTTTTATAGACCTTTATCTTCTTCTCTTGTGCTGCTGTAGGAAATTACTGGCTTATGTATATCAACATAAATTCATTATTTTACAAGCCTATAGATTAGAAGTCCAGCGCCGATCTCTCACTAGTGCAGAAACATAGATGAGTAATTGTGTTTCTTTCTGGATCTTCTGCAGGAGAATCTATATCCTGGTATTTTCTTGCTGCTGGAAAAGGTCTCATGCTGGTTTCTGCCACTACTTTCAGAACCATTGTTAACTTCCTTGTACATCACATCACCCTGACATCCCTTTTAATTTCCTCTTCTATTTATGTGTATTACTTTGTCTTTTCTGGGACAAAATATCTTACCAGAAACAGGTTAGGGAAGGATAGGGTTTAATTTAGCCTATAGTTATGAGGGGAAATTTCATCATGGTGGGTGGGGAGCATGGCAGGAGCAGAAAGCTGGTTCACAGTAACACATCAGAAGGAAGGAAGTAGAGAGAATAAGTGGGGCTGGGCTGTAATACCTCAAGGCCTGCCCCCAGTGACATACTTCCTCCAGCCAGGTTCCACTTCAGTCTATGGACAACATGTTAAATTCAAACTACCACAATAGACTATTTTCTTGTCTGTATTTAAACAGAAGATCTCTATCAAAGGTATGAATTCTGTGTTCTTTATAGAGGTGTCTGGTGGAAGGCTTTACTACCAGGTAACCACATATAAGAACTCTTTTTCTTTAACCTCTTCACTTAATTAGATTTTGAAGGAATGATGGCACAAGTGACTCCACTTTGTTATTAATGTTGGTTTCCTTGAGATAACTCATTATGTAGTATAGGCTGGCCTTGAACTTGTAGCCCAGGTTACATTTAAACTTAGAATTATTCTGCCTCAGCCTCTGAAGTGCTTGTTACAAATGTGTGTTACCATGCCCAGTGTGACAATGAGATTTTTCCCCATTGGTCTGATCTGACCTGTACCTAGGGGTGGGCATTACTGAGTAACAGATACTAAGGAGTCTGAAAGATCCTTTTGACTTAAATTCAAGCAACTAACAGGTTCAGAAGGAGCTATATCCTATGTCTCAGAATACTAATCAGGTTGTTTTGTTGTCAGTTGTACTTCTATAGGATTTTAATAGGCAATAGTTATAATGTTTCATAAGACATATGCAAAACAAAACCTGAGAGCAGATAAAAATTACTTGAAAAGTATTAAAATAATTTACCATAAGTTTGATTGATAATGCTTTATAGGAGGATCAAAACATTAATTATTTCCATTGCATAAAGCATTTTAGGATTACAGTTATGATTGACAGCATTTTATCAGCAACGTCAAGCTCTCATTATCTTTTCAGAAGATACACTTGTAGTGTATATAATGGCACAATTTATGAATATCTATCTCATAAATAGCAAGCTACTTTTCTGATAAAAGTATGGGGCTTGTCTTTATATTGTTGGTTAGTGGCTGTTGCCTATATGTCCACATTAATAGTTCTTGCTCATTTCATAGCACTGTCATAACTAGATTGACAGAGTGTTTTTTCTGAGAGGAATTCAGCTCCTTGGGCCAGTGGATCCAAGTTCCCAGGTGTTATTTGAAGCACATGCATGATGCTTTTCATTCCAAGACAGCCCTGTTGACTATTCCTCTAATTGCTCACCCTCTGTCTTTTAACCTTAGAGTATAGCTAAGGGCCCTAAGTTAACATTGTGAAAACAGCATGATCTTTGTAATGGTTTTTAGCCGACTATTTGAGACAGATATAGGTACAGGACAAGAACTATGTATCTTTAAGCCTGACATGCTATCATTTTTTAAATTTTATTTGAATTCCATACTTACTATACTGCTGTATGCTTACTATTGCTAAAGTCTCTTAATTTGAGATCTGTTAAATTTTTATTTCTGAATAATGCTATTTGTTGTAATTGCAAATTGTTACAGTGACTTTCTTTTGTTTGTTTTTCGAGGTAGGGTCTCATTCTAGCCCAGGCTGACCAGGAATTCACTATATAGTCTCAGGGAGGCCTTGAACTCACAGTGATCCTCCTACCTCTGCCTTCTAAGTGCTGGGATTAGAGGCATGTGCCACCATGCCTGGCTGTGGTAGTGATTTTATTTTAATTTTTATTTATTTAATTATTGAAGAGAGATTGAAAGAGAGAGAGAGAACATGAGTGTGCCCAGGGCCTCCAGCCACTGCAGAAGGACTCCAGACGCTTATGCCACTTAGTGCACTTGGTTTACATGGGTACTGGGGAATTGAACCTGAGTCCTTAGGCTTTGCAGACAAAGCACCTTAACCATTAAGTCATCTCTCTAGCCCTGGTTATACTTTTTAATGCTAATTGAATTTGATCCTCACATAATTGACTGGAAATAATAGTCAGGAAATAAGAAAAGAATTATGTGGTACTGCTAGTTACAAAAGTAGTCCATTCCTGTTTCAAAATCTTGGTAGGTTATTGAATTTCTGTTTTTCATTTCTAAAACTAAATATAGTACCTACTTCATGTGAGTGTTGTGAGAGTTGATAATTTACAAAGTCACTTGTATCTCAATTCTATTATAGTTTATTTTAATTCCTTTATGCATTGAAACATAAGGGATGCTACCCATTCAGAAAAGAATTTCTTGGACCCTGTTAACAGTTTTCCTGGGTTCTGATTGTCTGCCTGAGGAATTATCAAATTACCTATATATCCCAAATATTTCAGTAAAGGGAAAAAATGAAAATGTTATCAGATATAGATAGAGGTATGTTTTAGGTTGGCACATTTGAGCAGTCTCAAGGGATTTTAGCAGTGGTAGACACATAGAGTTGTACTCTTCACTGAAGTAAAATGATGCACAGGGTTTCATTTTTTAATAGAGAATTAGCTTGTTCTTGCCCAATGTCTAAGCAATAAATGGGTTTCTGTTTCTCCATTGCTCTGGCTTTGCTGATCTGGGTTTGGTCCTGGCAAAGCTTTAGCCAAGAAAGGAAAGAGAAATATTTACCTTAGAAATCTGGTTTCTGTACTTCCTA
Organism: Jaculus jaculus; assembly: GCF_020740685.1. Taxonomy (NCBI): domain Eukaryota; kingdom Metazoa; phylum Chordata; class Mammalia; order Rodentia; family Dipodidae; genus Jaculus; species Jaculus jaculus. The sequence goes on from NC_059103.1 coordinate 40,970,387, forward strand.
TGGCCATTGGTACTTTGAAGACAGCTAAATTTTGGGGAAATCTGGCATGTTTGCTTTTCCTTTTACTCTTTCTTAAGAAGTTGCATTAAGAGCTTTTAGACAGTTTCCAATTGAAGTTTTATAATCTTCAAATTAAAAAATTTTTTTTAGAGAAACAAAGAATTGGCATGCCAGGGCCTCAGCCACTGAATTGAACTCCAGACACTTGCTCCACCTAGTGGGCATGTGCCTCCCCTTTGTGCATTTAGCTAATATGGGATCTGGAGAGTCAAACAGGGGTCCTTAGGCTTCACAGACAAGCACTTTAACCTCTGAGCCATCTCTCTAGCCCAAAAAATTATTTTCATTTTTATTTATTTATGAGACAGACAGAGGATGAGAGAGACAGAGAGAGAATATGGGCATGCCAGGGCCTCTAAGCCCTGCAAACAAACTCAATGCATGCATGTACTACCATGTACATTTGGCTTATGTGGGTTCTGGGGAATTGAACATGGGTCCTTCAGCTTTGCAGGTTTAATTGCTAAGTCATCTCTCCTGCCCCCCTTTTGTTTTTCTTCTTCAGAGGTAGGGTCTCACTAATCCAGGCTGATGTGGATCTCACTCTGTAGTTCCAGGATGGCCTTGAACTCATAGCAATCCTCCTACCTCTTCCTACCGAGCTCCGGGATTAAAGGCGTGCACCACCACGTCCAACTCATAATCTTCTTTTTATTTAGAGAATGCTTTATTAGTTTCTGTAACCAAGCCCATGTATATAAGCCCTTACATATTTAATATATGCATCATCCCTATACAAATGGGAAAAAAATTAAGTCTTAACATTGCTAGACCCAATTTAGCTGTTAATTTAAGTATAATGTCAATTTAACAAAGTAAGGTAGGATTTTTTTTCCAAAGTTGACTGCGCAGCTAAAGTTTCCAAGAATTCAAATAATATAAGTACATATCTTCATTTATATAAAAGACCAGTAATGACAGCATGAAATGCATCATCATCAGCAGGAGCTTTCCACACTCTGCATCATCGAACACAGTTGGAGAGGTCTGCTCGATGGTGCGTGGGGAGGGGCTGTGCTCTGCCACAGCTGTGTGCCATGTTCCTCTAGAATGCTGTCTTTCCAGATGATGATTGGCCACCTCAAAAAAAGAAAGGAAAAGATAAAAAGAAAAGAAACAGCTTTCATTGAACTTGTCTGACTGTGCAAAGAATTGCTTGTATCTTGGCAGACTTGATGGGACATGCAAAAACTTTATGATGGATTTAATTTCAGTTTATTCTGCTTCACATCCAGATTGTGAATTTCTAAAGAAGCTTTCCATATACTGAATTCCCATATCTGAATTTTAATTTCTTGCAAATAGCCTTTGTGGACAAAGTTGCCACCTGGGAAATTAAAATTAAAGGAACTTGTGTAGAGCCTTATAGAATGTCACGTCATAGAGTAGAAGTTACTGGGAATGTGTGGAGGGCTACCTCATTCTTTGTCCTTGTAGCCAGCCCCCATTCTTGCATACACTGTGAAGAATATGAAACTTCCCCCATTATGAAGCCAGCGCATTAACCTGCCATGGTTTTGTGTCTCCTAGTAGGATACTCCACACAAAGAGCAGTTTGTGGCTGTCATTTTATTATTTATTATAAATCATTACTCACACAAGTAAAATGAGAATTGATGCATCATTTTCTCGTGTTGCTCTCATGAATACAGGGCAGTGCAACAAGAGGCAGGTGACAACAGCAGGTGCAGTGTATTGTATCACAAGAGAGCAACCAATCCTTTTTTATAATAGGCTTCAAGCAGAAATCTTCATGTTGGAGGGAGATGTCTTTCCTTTCCCAGAAAACTGCTCTGTGCCATAGAAGAAAGCATTCCCTCTGTTCGTTCTACAAATGTTCATGACAAGATAGTCAGAACACAAGACAGCTTGTACCCCTGCCTTTAAGATATCTGCAAATATGATATAACCACAGAGATATGTCTCCCAAGAATCTGTACCCAGGTATTCATTTTTGTTGCCAGTTGGAAAACCTGTTACTGTTTCATAGGCAACTTGTCATGGTGCCCTGTGGCATGGAGAACCACTCAAGGAAATGATGATACTGGCCTAGATTTTCTTTTTTCCTTACTAACCCATTATATTTCTGCCTACGAAGAAGTACCGAATGGCCACACTAGAATCTTAATGAGTCTGCAGTTCAGGTGTCAGTGTCCACATACAACTTTGAGAGCCTTGTCTGAGTGGCTGTTAGAGTTCCCAAATATTTTGGTTTACACTTTTCACATATGTCAGAATTGCAACCTATAGTTAACAATCACTAATTCAAACAAACACTATTGCAGAAGCAGATGTGGACATCAGACTGTCTAGCTCCCAACACAAAAAGACGAAGAATCTCAGCTCCCACATGATGAGAAATAAAGTGACCTAAAAACACTTGTCTTCGTATATTAGACATATTTGTTGGCTTTGTAGGAAGTGTCTTTTCTAAGATAAACGTGTTAATAAGAAAAATGGGAGAAAACTGAAAGATACAAGGAGTTAAAATGGATATGTCCAGTGCAATGCATCCAACAGATGGGCCAAATGTAAAGAGAGAGTGCTTCCTTTTGAGATCTAAGAGGACAGATGGGAAGAGGTATGCTAAAAAGGGATCTAATATGAGCTGTGCTCTTACCTTCTTAGACATGAAGATCATATTGAAGCATGACAGTGTATTTTTCACTTAGTACATGTCACATGAAACTTGCATGAACCCTCTCATCCTGGAAATGCAGAATTGTAGTGTACACACTCATTTACTACCTGCTGCAGTGAAAATCACAGTATGTTAGCTCATAACCTACTCATGGCAGTGCTTTTATACCACAGTGGCACTCTAGTATATTGGCTAATAAGAAATGTTCTCATCATTACTGATTTCCCATTTAGAATCTTTCAACCTTAAATAAATCACTGAGATTCTAAATATACCCTCTAGGAGGGTAGAGTAACTGGTTCCAGGGATGTTTTCTTGGTGAAGTATTTTATAACATAATTGTGACTTCTTTTTAACAAGAGTAGATATTTTATCATCACATGTGAGGTATCTCCAAGCGAGCTTTTGTGAGCTCTGTGCTGGCTACATCCCCCTGAAACCCAGCAGCTGTCGCCCACTGAGGTCAGGGCGCCACGTGGTGCTTCAGGGAAAGGGATGCAGCAGACGAGAAGGCAGTGCTGTCCTCAGTGTGGCTGAAGCACTCTTCTCCACCCTTCTTGCTTCTGCTCTTTCCGTAAACCTTTTTAAGAAACCTCTAGTATAATGTGACTTCTGTAAGCATAGTTCTCTTTTCTCTGAGTGAGAAAAACTCTTACAGTTTTCTTCCTCTAACTTAATTCCACAAGGTAATAAAAATAAACCTCATATGGAGTAAAGCAAAACTATGGCAATGGCTGCCTGCCACATTGACCTCCATCTAATTTTAATTAATTTTCTTAATCAGAAAACTGTATTTTTCATTTTGCATCATAGTTGTCAGATAATTGAAATAATAAAAGTACTTTAAGATTGTGTTTGACTAAATGCTGATTAGTTCAGCAGTTCTTCTCTTGAGAGGGCTAGCAATGAGATGGTAGCAGGGGAAGCATGACCTCAGGCTGAGGTTTCGTCAGGGAGTGTGTACTCCAGGGCATGCTGGTGGTTCAACAGTTGACAGCTGCCAGCATGGAAAATGACTGTATAGTCTGTCCTTGTCACATCACTAAATTCATCAATTGGTACAGAATCTACTGGTTACAGAATTCCAAACATACTGATAAGAATCGTATTATAAATCTTTAAGTTCCATCAAATGTCCGTTCACACCCAACTTTATTTTATCAATAGTCTAGCCTTCCCACATGTGATCTATCAGAATTGCATTAAGAGTTAAGTTTTAGCCCCTTCCTGACGCTAGTGGTTTCCTGAGAGAGCGGCTTCTAGACGTGATTCGCTTCCCCTCAAGGCTCAGTTGGGCTCCGGCCACAGCCACCATGTTGGCTTGTCACCTTCGTCTTCGCTTCGTCCCCAACCCCTCGTCATGTCCGAGGAGCTCTCAGCAGCCACGTCCTACACCGAAGACGATTTCTACTGCCTCGTGTGTCAGGAGGTGCTCAAGACGCCGGCGCGAACCGTGGCCTGTCAGCACGTTTTTTGTAGAAAATGTTTCCAGACTGCAATGAGAGAAAGCGGAATACATTGTCCCTTATGTTGTGGAAATGTGACTAGAAGAGAAAGAGCATGTCCAAAACGGGCCTTAGATCTTGAAAATATCATGAGGAAGTTTTCTGGTAGCTGCAGATGCTGTGCAAAACAGATTAAATTCTATTGCATGAGACATCATTACAAATCTTGTAAGAAGTATCAGGATGAATATGGTGTTTCTTCTGTCATTCCAAACTTTCAGATTTCTCAAGATTCAGTAGGGAACAGGAGTGAAACGTCCACATCTGATAACACAGAAACTTAACCAAGAGGATAGAAGTTCTTCCAGGCATTCCACCTTTAAGTGTCCCTTATGTCAAGAATCAAATTTTACCAGACAGCATTTACTGGATCACTGTAACAGTAATCACTTATTTGAGATAGTACCTGTGACATGTCCTATTTGTGTGTCTCTTCCTTGGGGAGATCCTAGCCAGATTACTAGAAATTTTGTTAGCCATCTGAATCAAAGACATCAGTTTGATTATGGAGAATTTGTGAACCTTCAGCTAGATGAGGAAACCCAGTATCAGACTGCTGTTGAAGAATCTTTTCAAGTATACTTTGAAGAATGTAGACATCTGCATCTTGTACATGCGAGTGCCATCTTTAAGGGGAAAGCAACGTGACATCACCATTTCAGTAACTTGATGTGCATATGAATAAAAGTGATTGTCTGCTTTCATTTTTTAATTGCAAAATAAAGGTGAACGACCTTAAAACTTCATCCTTTTTTTTTTTTTTTTTTTTAATTTTTATTAACATTTTCCATGATTATAAAATATATCCCATGGTAATTCCCTCCCTCCCCACCCCCACACTTTCCCGTTTGAAATTCCATTCTCAATCATATTACCTCCCCATTACAATCATTGTAATTACATATATACAATATCAACCTATTAAGTATCCTCCTCCCTTCCTTTCTCCACCCTTTATGTCTCCTTTTCAACTTACTGGCCTCTGCTACTAAGTATTTTCATTCTCACACAGAAGCCCAGTCATCTGTAGCTAGGATCCCCATATGAGGGAGAACATGTGGCGCTTGGCTTTCTGGGCCTGGGTTACCTGACTTAGTATAATACTTTCCAGGTCCATCCATTTTTCTGCAAATTTCATAACTTCATTTTTCTTTACCGCTGAGTAGAACTCCATTGTATAAATGTACCACATCTTCATTATCCACTCATCTGTTGAGGGACATCTAGGCTGGTTCCATTTCCCAGCTATTATAAATTGAGCAGCAATAAACATGGTTGAGCATGTACTTCTAAGGAAATGAGATGAGTCCTTTGGATATATGCCTAGGAGTGCTATAGCTGGGTCATATGGTAGATCAATCTCTAGCTGCTTTAGGAACCTCCACACTGTTTTCCACAATGGCTGGACCAGATTGCATTCCCACCAGCAGTGCAGAAGGGTTCCTTTTTTTCCACATCCCCGCCAACATTTATGATCATTTGTTTTCATGATGGTGGCCAATCTGACAGGAGTGAGATGGAATCTCAATGTAGTTTTAATCTGCATTTCCCTGATGACTAGTGACGTAGAACATTTTTTTAGGTGCTTATATGCCATTCGTATTTCTTCCTTTGAGAACTCTCACAACTTCATCCTTTTGACAAGTTTAAAAAGTTAGGGTAGTATTTTAAAAGCATAAAAAGAATTATATTTCACTTAGTGGTGAGAAGGTGATCTCTATTGTGCTTTAACTTTTTATATTGCATATTGCATTTTTTATTACATTGCTTTTGAAATTTGATGCACTACCTTCTCTTTCTTGTAAGTAGGTAACACAGCAAATTCTGAGGGATATGATTCATGTAAACCTGATAAATCTAAGCCAGTTGTTAGAGCTACAGAATGGAAACTTGAAGGGCTCAATGAAACAATCCAAAGGAAGTTTTTAAAATACAGATTGTAGCTAAAGAATTCAACTATAAGAAAATTGTATTTACATAATGTTTAGTATTTTTTTGAAGACTAGTGAGATTTCTTTAATAATTTTAAACTTGAAAGCTCATTCTTCTTTTTTTGCTACTAGGTCATGTTAAAAGAAAAAGAAAACTTCTTTGATAGTAGTTGGTAATTGCTGGTAAATTAGTTGTTTGGCTAGTTTGTTACCCTAAAACATATTAAGTTGTATAATCATTCTTTGGCCTCAGAATTTTTGTAGTCAATGATTCTCATTAGCTGACTTAAGAGTTGGTGACGTGCCACACTTCAGTGAGTTTTTAAAAATTCAAAGTTGGAGATATATATGTATACCTATGTGTGCACTTATATATATGTGCACACACACACATACATCTTTGCCTATAGTTTGTCAGATTACATACCGAGTTTCTATTAAAGATTTTAATAATGGACAAACTAGAATTGAAGTTTTTTGTTTTTGCTTTTTTTAAAATGTAAAAACAAAGAGTGTTTATTCTGCAGAATCAGCCAGCCTATGGGTGAAGTGTTTATCTGGTTTAAAATTTTGTATGTGACTAAAATTTTCAAAAAGTCAAATGCTAAATGATATAATTGGTTACTATTACACCTTAAAGTTATGTTTACATATACATTTATTCATGGTGCTCATTTGTTACTGTCAAAAATAAATTCATAACTGATGTAGTGGAACAGATTTTACCAGCCACTGCTTCACTACTGTTTAGTCCAAATAAGTAATTCAGTCACAGGAATTAGAAAATATTACTTAGATGGGCCAATTTAGAAATAAAAGATAAAGAATGAATTTACCAACATTCCATACTATGTACAATGCTATACTTTCTATCAAATAACTAAGACAACTCAAAATATAAGTAGTTTGCTGCTAAAATGCACATCTGTCTGTCTGTCTGTCTGTTTATCTATCTATCTACATACACATATGTATGTATTGTATAGAAAGGTATATATTGATTTTCTTAATATCCTTTTCTACAGTGAACATTTTTAACTTGATTTAATAAAAATGTTAATTTTGAAAGCAGTTTTGTACAAACATTTTTCAGTTAACAGTAAGGACTATTTATATTTAGTAACATAATCAAACACAAAAAGCCATACATCTTAATGCCTGTGTTCTGTCATTCTGAAGAGTGATGCTTACCTCGTTCTTAAACATTTTATTTGCAGCTACATGCATAAGTGTAATTTTTGGAGTATCTGTATAATTCTTTCAAAAAAGTTGCCCATAGATTTTTCCAACTTAAAGCAATAACTTCAGTACTTTTATTTCAAAATTGAATATGTTCAATATGTCTAACCCTAACTTAAACTATTCTAGGACTTGCAAATGTCCTTCTAGGAAAAGTGTAGTAGAGATCATCTTCAAATTGTATTTTGAAGTTTTGTGGATAAGTTAAATATTAATAATCTTATGTGTCTTTTTTCATAAGGGTTTTATCTGGGAACTTCTCAGTGTGATAATAACTTTAAAATTCCTGCTTTTGTTAGTGGATGGGAATAGGGATAGATTTTACAATTTAATTCATAAGGGACAGTCCCTATTTTAATATCAACAGCTAATCAGGATAAAGGAGGGAAAGTTTGTGAGTATGTAAATGTCACAGTATCATTATTTAGGAAAGCTATTTCTCTTGACAAATTAGTTTGTTGTTAAGTAAAATCTTATTTAAGATGTATTGCTTTATTTTTCAATTAAAAGTGGTTTTCTCCAAAAAAAAAAAGTTTTATATGAGAACTCATTTAAGATTTGGTCCTCTGAGTGTTACCAGCATGGTCCTGGATATATATGTCAGTTTTAGTTTTGGTCTGTAGGCCTTTAGAACCCACTCAGTCTAGAGCTTCCTGTCATGCCGCTCACTGTGCTACTTATCATTATAGAGACCCATTCTTATTGTGATGTTAGCCCTCTCTAAGGTGTAAACTTTATGTTTTGTAGACGAGGAAACGGAGGCCCAGAGAGACTGTTAAACATATTCAGGGTCAAATAGCTCATAGTGTGATGGAGCTGAATGAAGCTGGAGCCCAGGGCTAGCCTAGAAATGTTTCTGGCAGACCCAGCATTGATGAGACGCAGAAGGCCGCTGTCTGCCTTACACTCAGGCACTCACTATTGCTGGTTCAGTGTGTGGTGTGGTGTGTGTTTGTTTTGTGATGGGGTCCCCTGTAGCCCAGACTGGTCTCAAACTTGTCAAGGATGACTTTAAATTCTGTTACTCTTGCCTCTCTCAAGTACTAGGATTATAGTTGTTTGCCCCTACTACTGGCTTGTATTCTCAGTTTTGAATGAACAAAATGTTTACTGTGTGGACTTTCTACAATGTTGTCTTACTTCAACAGTGGTGCCACCTTGTACATCTGTCTTATGTAGGTCCTAGGGAATCAAACCTGGGTCCTTAGGCTTTGCAGGAAAGCTCCTTAACAAGTCATCTCTCCAGCCCCTTAATTTATATATATATATATATATATACATATATATATATATATATATATATATATTTTTTTTTTTTTTTTTTTTTTGGTTTTTCGAGGTAGGGTCTCACTCCGGCTCAGGCTGACCTGGAATTCACTATGTAGTCTCAGGGTGGCCTCGAACTCTCGGAGATCCTCCTACCTCTGCCTCCCGAGTGCTGGGATTAAAGGCGTGCGCTACCACGCCCGGCTTTAATTTATATTTTTATCTTGGGATTTTTTTTTTTTTTTTTTGAGTCAGGATCTCACTCTAGTCTAGACACTCACTTTAAGTCCCACGATGGCCTCAAACTCATAGTGATCCTCCTACCTCTGCTTCCTGAGTGCTGAGACTAAAGGTATGCTCTACTATGTCTGGTTTAATTTATATTTGACATCAACATTCTCTTCCCCAACTTTTCACGTGTGTTCGGTTTCTTTTGCAAGAAGAAAATGCTCACACTGTGCCACTGTAGCATACTTTACCTTTATTTGTGGCCAAGACAGTGAAGTAGAAAACAATCCTGTGTGCCATATGGCAGTGTGGCTGAGCAGACACTTACTTTTCCAGGGCAGGTCTGTAAGTTCTGTGTGAGAGAGCAGGATAGCACTCAGCTAGAGAGCAGAGCTCAGAAATGACTTGAGGTGGCTTTTGTGCAACTTAGATTGATTATGTGTTCACAGTGGCTTGGAGGTCTTTCTGAGGAAGTTGATAGGGTGCTGTAGCCAGAGCTCCCGTTGGTGGTGCTGTTGTGCTGTGACTCCCAAAGCTAGCAGCTTTGGGTGCTCCTTTGCTCCAGTCGTCGTTTTATTGAATTCTGAGGTCCACTATACTAAGTTCTGGGGAACTAATGAGACAAGGCTACTGTCTTTACAGTGTACCTGTTCCTGTTTACCTGTTTTCTTAGAAGTGAAATTTTGATACCCAGTTAACTGAATTCTAGCCAAATCCATAGCTGCCTGTAAACACTATGTATTAGGGATATAAACATCTTGCCTAGACATGATATGTCCAATAGTTACTGATTTGAAAAGTTAATAAAAGGGTACTAAGTCACCTTTAAGTATATTTTATGTGGCACAATTTCACATTAATAAGAAAAACTTCAGGAGCTGGGAATATAGCTTCATATGTAAAGTGTATGCCTTGTAGACATGAGGACCTGAGTTCAATCTCCAGTATCAATGTAAAATGATAGGTCTCTCTAATCCTGATGCTGGGGCAGTGGAGACAAGAGGCTCCCTGGAGATTGCTGGCTAACCAGTCTGTCCTAATTGGAGCACTCCAGGCCAATAAGAGGTTTTGTTTCAAAAAGAGGAAGACAGCTGGGTATAGTGGCTCACACCCGTATCCTTAGTACTAAGGAGGCTGAGGTAGGAGGATCACCAGGAGTTCAAGGCCAGCCTGGGGATACAGTGTGAATGCCAAGTCAGCCTGAGCTAGAGTGAAATTCTGCTTCAAAGGAAAGAAAATAAGAACAAAAAAGGTGTACAGTGTACCTGAGGGTAAGAACTGAGGTTGTCTTCAAGCCTCTACATGCATGTGTACACACACTTTATACAGTCACTTGCAGCTACACACACACAAACATGCATACACGCATGCAAAGTAATTTTTGAAGAAAAGTGCAATTTTAAAACTTGACTGACAATGGGTGTGGTGGCACACGCCTCTAATCCCAGCACCAGAGAGGCAGAGGTAGAAGGACCACTGTGAGTTTGAGACCAACCTGAGATGACATAGTGAATTCCAAGTCAACCTGTGCTAGAGTGAGACCCAACCTCAAAAAAAAAAAAAAAAAAAAAAAAAAAAGCCAGGCATGGTGGCGCACACCTTTAATCCCAGCACTTGGGAGGCAGAGGTAGGAGGATCACCTTGAGTTCGAGGCCACCCTGAGACTCCATAGTGAATTCCAGGTCAGCCTGAGCTAGAGTAAAACCTACCTCGAAAAACAAAAAAAAAAAACCCTGACATGCTGTTTTCACTAATCAGATTAGGAAAATCTGTATTCCAGTTTATATGGAAATAGACCCTTTCAAGCTTGCTATAGGAAGTGTAATTTAGCATACCTAGTCTGAAGTGCACTGTGGCAGTGTCTGTCCAAATTCCAGTTGCTTTGCCTTTTGAACTTACAGTCCTCTATGCCTTTGTGTAAAATTAATTGCAAGTTTATTTGGGGAGTGTTGCCCCACCCCCACCCCCTGAGGTAGGGTCTTACTCTAATCCAGGCTGACCTGGAAATCACTATGTCATCTCAGGGTGGCCTTGAACTCATATTGATCCTCCTACCTCTGCCTCCCTAGTGCTGAGATTTAAAGGCCTGTGCTACCATGCTGGGCTTGAGAGTGTTAGATACATATTAGCAAAAGGCTTTAGAACATTCCAATGTCTGCCTATGTGGATACACTTCATGAAAAATAATGCACTGATACAATTGACAGCGTGCTGCTGAAAAGAAAATGACAAAGTAGCGACACTGATGGAGGACTCCAAGATACATTATGAGACAAAAGAGGCAGGAAACAATAGTACAGTATGTAATTAGTATAAGAGAAGTAGCTGTTTGCATTTTCCTTTATTTGCATCCAAAATCTCTGGCAGGATATACAAGAAGTTGAGAAGTTGATCAAAGTGGCTGTGGGGTGGGAAGAAAGCAGATTTTTTCACTGTATGTTTCTCTTTACCATATAAGCACCAAAGGGACAGTAGCTTTCATTTCTGCCTTCTCTGTAGTCGTAAGTACCCACAACAAGGCATGCCATGTAAGTTAGACTGTAGAGTAAATGATCCTTCAAAAATAATACCATAGAAAAGCAAAGGCCACACGATTATGTTATGTTACAGAAACTATAGGCAAGCTTGAAGGGCACAAGTACTGTCTTCCCTCTTCTTCTCTCTTGCCTTCTTTGCCTGTGCTAGGGATGAAACCTGTACCTCAGTCATGCTCGGCAGGTACCCTGTCACTGAAATCATTCTTTTTTTTTTTTTTTTTATGTTTTTTGAGGTAGGGCCTCACTCTAGCTCAGGCCGACCTGGAATTCACTGTATAGTCTTAGGGTGGCCTCAAACTCACAGCAACCCTCCTACCTCTGCCTCCTAAGTGCTCGAATTAAAGGCATGTGCCACCATGCCTGGCTTGAAATATTTCTTATGATAATGCTGTACTTGTACTCTGGATATACTTTTAAAAATAAACACAGGCTTTGCCATCAGCATGGTTTACATTAATTGTAAACTTGACTAGACTGTCACCTATAAATTAGCCTCTGGACATGCCTGTGAGGATCATTAGATTAGATTAGTCTCTGGGGATCATTAGATTAGGTTAGTATCTGAACATGATTGTGAAGATTATTAGATTATTTTAGTCTCTGGACATGTCTGTGAGGATCATTAGATTAGGTTAGTCTCTGGACATGTCTGTGAGAATCATTAGATTAGATTAGTATCTGAACATGATTGTGAGGATCATTAGATTAGGCTAGTCTCTGAACATGATTGTGAGGATCATTAGATTAGGTTAGTCTCTGGACATGCCTGTGAGGATCATTAGATTATTTTAGTCTCTGGACATGTCTGTGAGAATCATTAGATTAGGTTAGTATCTGAACATGATTGTGAGGATCATTAGATTAGGTTAGTCTTTGGACATGCCTGTGCGGATCATTAGATTATTTTAGTCTCTGGACATGCCTGTGAGGATCATTAGTTTAGTCTCTGGACATGTCTGTGAGGATCATTAGATTAGGTTATTCTCTGGACATGTCTGTGAGGATTATTAGATTATTTTAGTCTCTGAACATGACTGTGAAGATCATTAGATTAGCTTAGGCACGGACATGACTGTGAGAATTATTGGTTTAGCTCAGGCTCTGGACATGTCTGTGAGGATTATTAAATTAGGTTAGTCTCTGAACTATCAATAGCATAGCTGGAAATAGCTGTTTGCATGTTGTGGTTTCAATTTAGGTGTCCCCCATAAACTTAAGTGTTCTGATTGCTGAGTCCCTTGCTGATGGAAATTTGGGAATTGGAAAATCCTGGAGACAGTGTTGGAGGCAGGCTTATGGGTGTTATAGCGAACTTTTCCTTGCCATTATTTGGCACATTCTTCTGCTTCTGTTGTCTACCAGGTGTTGGGCAGGAGGTGATGCTCAACCTCTGTTCATGTCATCATTTTCCCCTGCCATCATGGACTGTCTCCTTGAGTCTATAAGCCAAAAGTAACCTTTTTCTCCCACAAGCTGCTCTTGATCATGTGTTTTCTGCCAGGAATGTGAACCTGACTGTAACATGTCTTTGTACATTTGTTTACTGTAGTTTCAGAGACACCCCCCCATATGAAAGAAGTAGAAGTTCTCTCTAATAGGATTTGAAATCTAATTTGATTTTTGCAGAGCTAGAGAGAGAACCCAGTGCCTCCAGCAAGGTAGCAAGTGCTCTACCATTGACTCACATCTCCAGCATCTTACTGGTTGACTTGCCTTATATTTTATAGTTTAGTTGGCATACAGAATTTTAGGTATGGTGGCATTTTCATTACCGCTGTGTAGAACTCCATTGTATAAATGTGCCATATCTTCATGATCCACTCATCAGTTGAGGGACATCTAAGCTGGTTCCATTTCCCAGCTATTGTAAATTGAGCGGCAATAAACATGGTTGAGCAAGTATCTCTAAGGTAATGAGATGAGTGCTTAGGATATATGGCTAGGAGTGCTATAGCTGGGTCATATAGGTAGATCTGTTTTTAGCTCTCTTAGGAACCTCCACAATGGCTGGACCAGATTGCATTCCCACCAACAGGGTAGAAGGGTTCCCTTTTTCCGCATCCTCACCAACTTTTATGGTCATTTGTTTTCATGATGGTGGCCAATCTGACACAGTGAGATGGAATCTCAATGTAGTTTTAATCTACTTTTCCCTGATGACTAGGGATTTAGAACATTTAAAAAAAATTTGGTTCATTTTTATTTATTTGAGAGTGACAGAGAGAGAAAGAGGGAAAAAGAGAGAGAGAGAGAGAGAGAGAGAGAGAGAGAGAGAGAGAGAGAGAGAGCACACCAGGGCTTCTAGGCACTGTAAAGGAACTCCAAACGCATGCACCCTCTTTTACATCTGGCTAACGTGGGTCCTGGGGAATTGAGCCTCGAACCAAGGTCCTTGGGCTTCACTGGCAAGCGCTTTACTAAGCTATCTCTCCAGCCCTGTAGAATATTTTTGTAGATGCTCATATGCCATCTGTATTTCTTCTTTTGAGAACTGTCTATTTAGTTCTATAGCCCATTTTTAATTGGCTTGTTTGATTTCTTATTTATTTTTTTGAATTCTTTGTGTACCCTAGATATTAATCCTCTATCAGATGTATAGCTGGTAAAGCTTTTTTCCCATTCTGTAGGTTGCCTCTTTGCTTTATTCACAGTATCCTTTGCTGTACAAAATTTTATAATTTCATGAGGTCCCAGCAATTAATCTGTGGTTTTATTGCCTAAGCAATTGGTGTTATATTCAAGAAGTCTTTACCAAGACCAATATGTTGAAGGGTTTCCCTACTTTTTTCTCTAGCAGTTTCAGAATTTCAAGTCTGAGGTTAAGGGCTTTAATCCATTTGGGCTTAATTCTTGGGCATGGAGAGAGAGAAGAATACATTTTCATCATTCTACAGATACATATCCAGTTTTCCCAGCACCATTTGCTGAAGAGGCTGTCTTTTACCGAATTTTTATCAAATACCAGGTGGCTATAGCTATCCAGACTTACATCTGGGTCCTCTATTCTGTTCCACTGATCTACATGTCTGTTTTTGTGCCAGTACCATGCTATTTTTGTTACTTTGGCTCTGTACTATAGGTTAAAATCAGGTATGGTGATACCACCAGCCTTATTTTTGTTGTTCAGTATTGTTTTAGATATTCGATATGTTTTTGTGATTCCAAATGAATTTTTGGATTGTTTTTCTATTTCAATAAAGAATGCCACTGGAATTTTGATGGGGATTGCATTAAATGTGTAGATTGCTTTTGGTAAGATTGCCTTTTTCACAATATTTATTTTTCCAATCCAGGAACAAGGGATGTTTTTCCATTTCCTAGTGTTTTCTGCAATTTCTCGCTTGAGTGTTTTAAAGTTTGCATTGTAGAGATCCTTTACTTCCTTAGTGAGCTTTATTCCAAGGTACTTTTAATTTTTCTTTGATGCAATTGTGAATGGGAGTGATTGTCTGATTTTATCCTCTGTGTGTTTGTTGTTAGCATATAGGAAGGCTATTGATTTCTGTGTATTTATTTTGTATCCTGCTACATGGCTATAGGTGTTTATCAGCTCTAACAGTTTGCTGGCAGAGTCTTTAGTGTCCTTTATGTATAGAATCATGTCATCTGCAAATAATGAAAAGTGATCTCTTTCTTTCCAATTTGTATTCCTTTTATGTGCATCTCTTGCCTTATTGCTATGGCTAAGACTTCCAGTACTATATTAAATAAAAGTGGACAGGAGGGATGGATTAGCAGTTAAGGCGTTTGCTTGTCATGCCTAAGAACCCAGGTTCGATTCCCCAGGATCCATGTTAGCCAGATGCACAAGGGGATGCACACATCTGGAGTTCGTTTGCAGTGGCTGGAGACCCTGGCACACCAATTTTCTCCCCTGTCTCTCTCCCCTGCCTTTTCTCTCTGTCAAATAAATAAATAAACAAAAATATTTTTTAAAAACTGGGGATGATGAGCACCCTCATCTGGTTCCTGATTTTAGTGGAAAAGCTTCCAGTTTTTCTCCAGTTAGTCATATGTTGGCTGTAGGCTTGTCATAAATAGGCTTTATTATATTGAGATATGTTCCTTCTATTTGCAGTCTCTGTAGGACTTTTATCATGAAGGGATGTTGGATTTTTGTCAAATGCTTTCTCTGCATCTAATGAGATGATCATGTGATTTTTGTCCTTCAGCCCATTTATATAATGTATTACATTTATAGATTTGTGTATATTGAACCATATCTGCATCTCTGGGATAAAGCCTACTTGGCCAGGGTGATGATCTTTCTGATATATTCTTGTATTCTGTTTGCCAACATTTTGTTGAGAACTTTTGCATCTATGTTTATGAGGGAGATTGGTCTGAAAATTTCTTTTTTTGTTCTATCTTTGGCTGGTTTTGGTATTGGGGTGATGCTGGCTTCATAGAAGGAGTTTGGTAGGATTCCTTCTTTTTCTATTTTATGGAAAAGTTTAACAAGCAGTGGTGTTAGTTCTTCCCTGAAGATTTGGTAAAATTCACCAGTGAATCCATCTAGGCCTGGACTCATTGTAGTTAGGAGATTTTTGATAACTGCTTGGATCTCCATACTTGGTATAGGTCTATTTAAGTGACTAATCTCATCTTGATTTGATTTAGGTAGGTCATATAAATCAAAGAAACCATCTCATTTCTTTCAGATTTTCAAACTTAGTGGAGTATATGTTTTTATAGGATGTCCCTATGATTTTTTTAAATTTCTCTGGTGTCTGTTTTGATGCTGCCTTTTTCATCTCTAATTTTATTAATTTGTGTTTCTCTCTTTCTTTTGATCAGATTTGCTAAGGGTTTATCAATCTTGTTTATCCTTTCAAAGAACCAACTCTTGGTTTCATTGATTCTTGGGGTTTTTTTTTTTTTTTTTTTTGGTTTCTATTTCATTACTTTTTGCCCAAAACTTTATTGTTTCTTCATGTCTACTGATTTCAATTTGCCTTGTTATTATTTTTCCAAGTCGTTAAGGTAAAGCATTCTGTCATTTACTTGAGACCTTTCTAATATCTTAATATAGGCATGTAAAGCTATAAATCCCCTCTTAGGACTGCCTTCATTATGTTTCAAAGGTTTGAGTATACTGTGTTCTCATTATCATTTGACTCTGAATTTTTTAATTTTCTTCTTGATTTCTTCATTGACCCATTCATCATATAGTAGTGTATTGTTTAGTTTCCATGTTTTTGTGTATGCTTGGTAGCTTTTCTTGGCATTGATTTGTAGTTTGATTCCATTATGGTCAGATAGAATGCAAGAAATTGTTTCAGTTTTCCTGAATTTGTTAAGATTTGCTTTGTGTCTTAATATATGGTCTATTTTAGAGAATGTTCCATGTGCTGCTGAAAAGAATGTGTATTCTGCAGCATTTGGATGAAATGTCTTGTATGTATCTCTTAGGTCCATTTGTTCTATGACCTTATTTAATCCAGATGCTTCTCTGTTTATTTTTTGCCGGGAAGACCTGTCAATTGATGAGAGTGGGGTGTTGAAGTCACCCACTACCATTGTGTTTGGTATTATCTGTGACCTTAGTCCTAATAACATTTGCTAGATGAAGTTGGGGGGCCCCCACATTAGGTGCATATATGTTTAGGATTGCAATGTCCTCCTGTTGGAGTGTGCCTTTAATCAATATAAAGCAACCTTCCTTATCTTCCTAACTAAGGTTGGACTGAAGTCTACCTTGTCAGATATTAGGATAGCAACCCCTGCTTGTTCTCTAGGCCTATTTGCTTGAAAAACCATTTTCCAATCTTTCACCTTAAGATCATGTCATCCTTTGTAGAAAGATGAGTTTCTTGGAGGCAACAAATTGTAGGATCCTGCTTTTTAACCCAGTCTACAAACCTGTGTCTTTTGGTTGGGGCATTGAGGCCATTGATATTAAGAGATATTATTGAAAGGTGTGTGTGCATTTTTACCTTTTTTTTATTTTGTAGTTCTTCTGGTTTTGCCTTTGCTCTCTTGTATTAACTACTATTTGAGTATTGTTTGTTTTTTTCCAGGTTCCGTATATGTGTGCTTTTCTTTCTCTTCAGCATGAAGGATTTTTTTCAAGTATTTTCTGTAGAGCTGGTTTTGTCTTCATATATTCCTTTAGCCTGCTATTGTTGTGGAATGTCCTTATTTCTCTGTCTATTTGAATGGATAGCTTTGCAGGATAAAGTAACCTTGGTTGACAGTTGTTATCTTTCAGAACTTGGAATACATCACTCCAAGCCCTTCTAGCTTTTAAAGTTTGTGTTGAGTGGATCTGCTGTGATCCTGATGGGCTTTCCTTTGTAGGTAACTTGATTTTTCCCTCTAACTGCTTTCAATATATTTTCTTTGTTTTGTGTGTTTGGTAGTTTAATCATAATGTGTTGAGGAGAGGTTCTTTCCAGGTTTTGTCTGGTTGGTGTTCTAAAGGATTGCTGTATCTGCATTGGCACCTCTTTCCCAATTTGGGAAAGTTTTCTTCCATGATTTTTTTGAAAACACCTACTGTGCTTTTGGAGTGAAATTCTTCTCCTTCTACTATACTGTGAATTCTTGTGTTTGATCTTTTCATAGTGTCCCCAATATCTTGATATTCTCCTTCATACTTTTCTGTTAGTTTGTCTTTCTCTTTGTTGGACTGTATTAGATCTGCCGCCTGGTCTTCTAGTTTAGACATTCTGTTCTCTCCTTCATCCATTCTACTTGTGAGATTTCTACAGAGTTTTTTTTTTATTTTATTAACTGTGTTCTTCATTGCTAATAATTCTGACTGGTTTTTCTTTATTATTTCTATTTTTTATTTATGTCTTGTATTGATGTGTTTATTTCATTAAATTGGTTTCCTGTGTCTTCGTTGATTCATTTGATTTCCTTACATTCCTTTGATTTCCTCATTGACTTCTTTGAGCATATTTATAATCATTCTTTTGAAATTTTTCTCAGGCATTTCTTCTAACTCCTTGTCACTGGAGGTCATTTCTGATGTATTAATGCTTTTTGGTGGATTTATATTATCTTGATTTTTGTGTTTTCTTGTGTTATAATGTATATATTTTTACATCTTGGATTAATTTAATGCTTGGATTTTCTAGTTAACTGCAGTATTATTAGATTTAGCAATCAATCTAATGTTATATATCTTCAGGGTAGGAGCTTAAGGTACTGGGTATGGCTCCTAAGATTCTCAGAGGAGTACCTACAATTTTCCCCTGATGTTGGGTTTGCCGGCTATGAGAGTATTCTAGTAGGCTGAATAGAACAAAATACAGGAAAATTCTAAAATTTAACTAAACAATGTACACATTCAATGAAAAACAGTACAGAGTATTTATGCAAGAGTAGGTGTTATGACAACCAGATCCTCTAACAAAGTCACCATCCCTTACGGTATGTGGTGCCCTGCACCCTTAATCCTGTCAACATGGAGGTTAAGATTTCTGGTCTGTTGAGGGTTCCAAGTCAGCTTGTGACCAAGTGACACCCTTCCCTGGTGTAGTCCCAATTCCTTCTCGGATGATTTTAGTTTCAATAATACTGCACTACTGCTTGTGTCCCTGTTTTGTGCACTCTGGGTTCAAGTAGGCTGACTGGGTCTTTGGGTCACTGCTCTGGTCGCCAGTTCGCCAGTGCCGGGTGCTGTGATCTCCCTTCTCCAGGTCTGTGGTGCTTGCTGGCTCTTGCACGTGCATTAGGGGATGGGAGGGTATGGATGGTTGCTCTAGTTCTCCCGCCGGTCCATGTGATCTCTACCTCAGGATCTGCTCCCTCATAGTTCACTGCCAGCCTCTCTTCACGTTTCTTCAGTTTATGAAGAGCTCCAATGTGAGTGGAAAATCCCCTCACCTGGCTTTTCCTGTGGCTCAAGCCAAGCCTTGCAGGCATGGCCCTGCAGACCTGGTGCTCCTTCTGCTGGAGCCGTTTCTGCCTGCCTGTGTGCACTGTAGATGCTCTAGATCTCTCCTGCTTCTCTGCTGCCATTGGTAATTTCTTATACACCTCACTTTTTAGTAGAAGAGTATATTTTGCTGTGGGTTTGTTTTGTTTTTGGCTTTTTCTCCACTAGGCTGCTTTGGCATGGTTCCTACGCCGTCATCTTAATCAGTAGCCTATTGTGGCATTTTCAAATTCAGCTTGTTTTAATTGACTCCCCTTCCTCTCTCCTATGCCCTCTCTCCTTCTGTCCTCCTTTATTCTGTTTATATATTGTATGTGTCCTTTCACCGTTCCCTCAGCACTGTCTTGACAGCTCTTCTTACGTGCTCTTGGTTGCCATTCTAGCTCTTTAAGTTTTACCCCTACTTTTCCCTACATATTCATATATATAGGTATTACCAGCCAGCATCCACATGTGGTTTTGGGCATTCTGAGTTTGGGTCACCTTGCTTAGTATAGAGTTCTTTACAGATCCATCCATTTTCCTGAAAGTTTCATAATTTTTTTTCTACTAAGTAAAAGTACATTGTGTATGTGTACCACATTTTCATTATCCACCTATTGATGAACATCTAGGCTAGATCAATTTCCTAGTTATAAATATGGATGTGCAAGTATCTCTGTAGTAGAATTTGGAGTCCTTAAGGTGTATGTCCAGGAGTGATATAGTTAGATCATATACTAGTTCTGTTTCTATTTTTTTTTTAAAAACCTCCATACTGATTTCTATAAAGACTACTAGTTTGTTTCCCAGCAGTGGTAAAGAAGGGGCCCTCTTTCCCCATGTCCTCACCAACATTTGTTGTCTGTTTCTTTGATGACAGCCATTCTGAAGGGGGTAAGATGGCATCTTAGAATTTGTGTAATTTGCTTTTCCCTGATTGTTAGGGATGTTGGATACTATAAAAATTTGTGTGCTGTTTATTCATTTTGTTAGCTCATTTTGGTGATTGGCTCTTGCAATTTTTTTAGGGGGGTGTTTAATATTTGCAGTTCTCTATAAATTCTGGCTACTTGCCCTCTGAAATATAAATGGCAAAGATTGCTAATCGGGTTTAAATGGTAGCTTTAACTTTTGATCATTTGAGGTGATACTTGAAATGTAAATAGAAAATTCTAGGACAAAAAATGGTTCATCCTAAATTACCATAATATTTTATACAAATTTTTTATTCCTGCTATGTCCAGAATCAAACACCCTATGTTGAAATGAAGATTGAACCAGTTTCAGCAAGTTTAGTTTGCAAAATAATCAACTTTTTATGAGGAGAGGGTAGTGTGAAGATTCTATCATTTTAGCTTCATGTTGCACGTATGAAAAGGTAAGGGTTGTTTGATAATTGAAAAGTTTTAGGCATTTTGCCAAGCCATGAGTATTTTTTTTTCCCTTTCACAATAATACATGGTACTTACTTGAAATTGTGCTTTTCTTTCCTGCCCTCCTGCATGCAATTATGTGTTGTACTGCTATGTACTAATTGGCTTTCTTGTATCTTATAAATAACTATTAACATTGACTTTTCTTGAAAATGGTAGCATTATAATCTTAGACCAGTTTTTGAAAATCTTTCTTAAAATTGGGCCATGGACTAAATATTAAATGTGTAATGTTACATATTTCTCTCTGCTATAACTTAAAAAGTGGAAATAGATCTAATTAAAATCTTAACAAGTATTATCATTATATCTATCTGTTACTTAAAAATGTTGTCCCCACCCTGAGATAATATATTTTAGCTCTGTTACTCTTTAGTTGTTATTAATGATACTGTTAAGTGTTGAATGATTTCCTCAAGCTTATCCACCAAATTTAGATACACCAGTGAATAACAAAAAGCATAAGTAATTTAGAGAAGAAAGAATTTCATTTCTCTCCAGGAAAAGTACAACACCATCTTTTGAGGAGTAGGAGTAGTTGAAAAGTAACATCTTCTTGTGGCTTGGCTTTGCCTTCTCCTGCTAATAAGTGATGTTGAGCAGTTTTAACATACTTATGAGCATCTATATATTATTTTTTGAAAATGTCTATTCATGTTATTTGCCCACTTAAAATTTTGATATCTTTATGTAGTCCATAAATTAACTTCTTATGAAATGAATATTTCACAGAGATTTCCTCCATGCTGTGAGGTGCCTATTCACTTTGTCATTTCCTCTGCTATGCAAAAGTGTGTTAGTTTGATGTGGTCCCATAAGGTTTATGTTTGTTGCCTTTGATTTCAGGGCACATCCAAAGCATCTTTGCCCAGCCCAATGCCAAAAAGCACTTTCCCATTCTTCTTTCCTGGTTTTACAGTGCTGGGGATTCAACTTAGGACCTTGTACATGTTAGGCTATCACTGAGTTATATCCCCAACCTAATATCTTATAGCACTTTCATAATTTCAGGTTTTTATTTACATCTTTGATCCATTTGGGGTTAATTTTATGAGTGGTGAGAGTTTCTTCTTTCTGCATATGGATGGTTAGTTTTCCCTGGACCATTTATTGAAAAGAATATTTTTTCTATAATGCATATTCTTCCTAATTTTGTTTAAAAATCCTTTGGATATAAATATCTGGATTTATTTCTAGTTCTTGCTTCTATTCCGTGGGGTTATGTATATGTTCTTTATACCAGTATCATTCTTTTTAGTTACTATTGCTATCTAGTATATGCTGAAGTCAGTCATTATACTGTCTCTAGCTCTCCCCCTACCTCCCCGAAGTAGGGTCTCACTCTGGCCCAGGCTGACCTGGAATTCACTATGGAATCTCAGGATGACCTCGAACTCACAGTGATCCTCCTACCTCTGCCTCCTGCATGCTGGGATTAAAGGCATGCGTCACCACACCCAGCTCTTATTTTTTTTAATTAGGATTGTTTTGATTACTTATTAATTTTTTTGTTTCCATACAAGTTTTAGGAATTTTTTTCCTAAAATAAATTTTTCCATTTCCATTAGTGGAATTGTGTTGAATCTCTGCATAGCTTTGAGTAGTATTGATTGACATTTTAATTCTTCCAATTCATGAGCATGGATTTGGTGTGTAGTGTATGTTTCCTCTTAAATTTATTTTATCATTGTTGTATAATTTCCAGCTTAGAAATCACCTTTGTTAAGATTATTTCTGAGCATTTCATTAGCTTATTTGTGGCTGCTGTGACTGGAAATGCTTTGTTGTATTTTTCTCAGAAATTTCATTATTGATGAATAGAAAGTACCTTTTTCTATGTTAATTTTGTTTCTGAATTCATTGATTAGCCCTAACAGAATTCAGAATTTTGAAAAAAAAAATTGTTTGCAAACAGAGGGAGGTGGAAGAGAATGGGTATGTCATGGCCTCTTGCCATTGCAAACAAACTCTAGATGCATGCACCTCTTCTGCCTTTACGAGATTACTGGGAAATTGAACTCAGGCTGGTAGGCTTTGCAAGCAAGGGCCTTTAACGACTATTAAGCCACCTTCTCAGTCCAAGACTTAACTCTTTTGATAGAGACTAAATCATGTCATTTCTGAACAGAATTAATTTGACCTCTTCCTTTGCTATTTGGAAGCTATTAAAAATATTTATTTGTAAGCGGGGGGGGGGGGGGAGAGATAAGATACAGAGAGAATGGGTGCCTTAGGGCCTGCAGCCACTACATGTGCCCCCTTGTGCATCCGGTTTATGTGGGCACTAATGAATTGAATCTGGGTCCTTTGGCTTTGCAGCAAGCACCTTAACCAGTAAGCCATCTCTCAAGTCCTGTTTGGAAGATTTTTATTTCTTCGTCTTGTCTTTATTGCTCTGGTTAAGACTTCCCATGCTGTAATTGAATAGGAGTGGTCAAGGGGGGCACTTTTGTTTTGTTCCTAGTTTTGAGGAAATAATTTGAGCCTTTCCCCATTCAGTATGATAAAGGCTGCAGGCTTGTCATATATAACTGAGGTACATATGTGAAGATTGCTATTCTGAATAGATATTGAATTATTTTACTTATTTTATTCATTTATTTTTTAGAGAATAGGCATACCAGGGCTTCTAGTCACTGCAAATGAACTTCAGACTCATGTACCACCTTGGGCATCTGGTGTACATGAGTACTGGGGAATCAAACCTGGATCCTTAAGCTTCACAGACAAGCACCTTAACCTCTAAGCCATTTCTCCAGCTTGAGATCTTGAATTTTATTGACTGCTTTTCTCCATCTATTTGACATAATTGTATATATTTTGAGTTTTTAATGTTACTATTGTTATTATTAACAAGATGTTTTATATGATACATCATGTGTTGGTACCACTTCTTTTCCTTCGTCCCTGCCCCAATTCTGTGGGGGACACTGCTCAGTAGGGTTGTAGGTATTTATATGTTGTGAGAGTAGTAGTCAGTTATTTTGCAGGGAAGGTAATGCCTCTGGGCATGATGTCTCAACCTGTGGCTCTTACAATCTTTCGGCCCCCTATGATTGTATATTTTTTAATTCTTTGTTCTGTTTATGTGATGTACTATGTTTACCGGTTTGCTTATGCTGAACCATCCATCCTTGAGACAAGTCCCATTTGATTACGTTGTATAATATATTGCTAGATTTCATTTTCCAGGATGTTTTCGAGATTTTTATATGTACATTCCTATTGGTCTTTGGTTTTCTCTTTGTCATTGTGTCCTGGCCTGGTTTTGCTTCCAGAGTAATGCTGGTCTCATTTAAAAAAAAAAAAAAAGGATGAGTTTGGGGCCTGGAGAGATGGCTTAGTGGTTAAGGCGCTTGCCTGCAAAGCCTAAGGACCCATTTTTTACTCCCCAGATCCCATGTAAGCCAGATGCACAAGGTAGCACATGTCATGCACATATGCACAAGATGGCACATGTGTCTGGAGTTCAATTACAGTGACTTGAGGAATTCCTCCCCCCCCCCCCACATGCTTTCTCATTTAAAAAAGGCCAATCCAAGCTGGGCGTGGTGGCGCACACCTTTAATCCCAGCACTCGGGAGGCAGAGGTAGGAGGATTGCCATGAGTTCAAGGCCACCCTGAGATGACAGAGTTAATTCCAGGTCAGCCTGGACCAGAGTGAGACCTTACCTTGAAAAAAAAAAACAAAGCAAACAAAAAAAGGCCAATCCATGTTTTTCAGGCCTGCCTCAAAAAAAAAAAAGACAAAATTTGGGAGTATTCACTTCTAATGGGTTTCAGAAGTGTTTGGAGATTGTTACTAGTTTCTCTCCCATCCAGATAGTAACCAGGCCCAACTCTGCTTAGCTTCCAAGATCAGATGAGATTGGGTACATTCAGAGTGGTACCTGGCTGTAGAATGGCTTAGTGATTAAGAGCACTTTCTGTTCAAGCATGATAGCCTTAAGAGGTCTGAGAATCTGCTGGAGCTTGATCCCTAGGACCCATACAAATAGGTGGGAAGGGATATGTGCCTGTAGTCCCAGGCTTGTGGGGTAGCAGAGGCTGGAGAATAACTGAGTTTGTGAGGAACAATAAGCTCCATGTTCCATAAGAGATTGGCTCAAGTAACCGAGAAACTAGGAGGAAATGTAGATGCGCAAGTCTTGTATTGTACAGTGGAGCTAAATATCTTCTTGAGCAGTTAAAGGTCCTTAGGGTCAGATTGAGGTGAAATCCTTAAGTTAGCAATGTATACACTTAGAAGCTGAGCATCGTCTATGTCAATAAAGAACAAGTATTCTGGATTTGTTGTTCTATTCTTATATATGTGGCATAGTGCTTTCAGAGAGTAAATCTTAGAAATTACTTTTGAATGCATCAAAATGTTAACTTCTCCTGTGATGTTTTGAGTGAGGTAAGCTACTTCAAAGCTACAGGGATGCTTTTTTTATGTTTATTTGTTTATTTGAAAGTGACAGGCTGAGAGAGAGAGAAAAAAAATGGGCACGCCAGGGCCTCTAGCCACTGCAAATGAACTCCAGATTCATGCGCCCCCCTTGTGCATCTGGCTAACGTGGGTTCTGGGGAATCGAGCCTCGAACCGGGGTCCTTAGGCTTCACAGGCAAGCGCTTAACTGCTAAACCATCTCTTCAGCCCAGGGACGCTTTTTTATAGCGAACTGTTCTGTGAATGGCATATTCTTGGATATTGAGTCTTGGCTATTCCCCTCACCCTCCTTCTGTAACCAGTCCTTGTATTTTTACATTATATGGTATCTTTAATTCTTATAATGTCGAAGTATCTTATCTATGGAAAAGTCAAAGTACAATTTAGGAATAAGAAATACAGTTTTGGTTCAGGAAAGTTTCTGGATGGCTTGCTGACACAAGATGACACTGATGAGTGGTGCACAGTGGGCAGGAATGTGGTGGGAGGACAAGAAAGAGACGGTCTTCATAAAGTTCAAGTCAGTGAACTGAGGTCTTAAAGCTAGGAGCCTAGTTGATAAGAAAGCTAAAAATCCATGTACAGTCTAGCAGAAAAGAATAATTTGGGGACATATATAACTGATTGCTATTGTAAAGGAATGATTTTTCATTTGACACCAGTGACTATTTGCTTCTGAAGTAGTGACTTGACCTACAACAGGAGTAAAATTAGATACAGACACTAACAACACAATGACCATATGGGTGTGGCCCACTTCAAATCTAGTTAGTGCTTACAGTTTGTATTTGGATTTTGACTAAAATTCTTCAGGTAATGTTTCAACTTCAGATGTGCATGTCACTGCTACTTACTTAATTAGAATTGGATCTAGATTGCCACCAGCTAAGGAACCAGATACAAATCCATTCACTTCACCCTACTTTTCTTTCTTGCTTGCTTGCCTGCCTCCTTCCTTCCTTCCTTCCTTCCTTCCTTCCTTCCTTCCTTCCTTCCTTCCTTCCTTCCTTCCTTCCTTCCTTCCTTCCTTTCTTTCTTTTTTGCATATGTTACACCCCCTAGGGCTCATGACTACCCCTGTTCTAGGTTTTCAGTATCAGGGATGTATTCCCTGCCATGGAATGGGCCTCCAGTCCAATTTGACAGTGGTTGGTTTCCCCTAAAACAGACATACCACTATTGTACCCATTGGCTCATTTGACCTGGCTGGCCAAATTTAAGGCTTGCAGTGTCCACTGTTGAGTATCTTCATTGGTGATTTCTCTCTCTCCCATTGATCTGCATGCAGCTTAGCTTTTTCCAGCCTTCTGTCAGCTGGTCTACATGGAGGAGGTTTTCAGCTCAACTTCAGCAGGATTTTTCAGTGACCTTGCAGCAAAGTATATGAAGTCTTCAGCAATAGGGTCTTGTCATCTATTCCTGGTGGGAAACCAGGGGCCTCAATAATGGTCTGTAATGTTTTGCAGGCATCAGGGACCTCCATGGCCAACAACTCACTGGAAGGTATCCCTTTCTGGGCACTGAAAATTTTCTAGTTACAATCTATGGCTTTTGAGTGGTCCATTGTACAAAAAAGTCAGTTTTCATATAACTTATTTAGATCCTCACCTTTCCTTTACTCAGATATCTTCCCCTCACTTAGACCTTTTCACCCCCATTAATCTGTTCTTAAACTTCCATATATGCAAAACTATCCTATCAAATCCACCCTCCCTCCCTTTCTGTTACCTTTATATCTCCTTTCTAGCTTACTGGCCTTTGCTACTGAGTTTTATTGCTACTCACAAAGAAGACCAATCATTTGTAGCTAGGATCCACATATGAGAGAGAACATGTGATGTTTGGCTTTCTGGGCCTGGGTTAGCTAACTGAAATGTAATCATTTTCAGATCCATCCATTTTCATCCAAATTTTATAACTTCATTTTTCTTTACCGCTGAATAGAACTCTATTGTGTAAATGTGCCACATCTTCATTATCCACTCATCAGTTGAGAGATATCTATGCTGGTTACATTACCTAGCTATTGTGACTTAGTGGCAATAAACATGGTTGAGCAAGTATCTCTTAAGGTAGTAAAACGGTCCTTAGGATATATGACTAGGAGTGCTATATCTGGGTCATATGATAAATCTATTTTTAGATGTCTTAGAAACCTCCACAGTGATTTCATTCTCACCAACAATGTTGAAGGGTTCCTCTTTTTCTGCATCCTTGCCAGCATTTATGTTTATTTGTTTTCATGATAGTAGCCATTTTGACAAAAGTGAGATGGAATCTCAGTGTATTTTTAATATGCATTTCCCTGATTAATAGGGATGTAGAACACTTTTTTAGATTTTTTTCTGCCATATGTATTTCTTTTGAGATCCCTCCATTTAGTTCCATAGCCCCCCGCTTTTTTTTTTTTGGTTTTTCAAGGTAGGGTCTTACTCTAGCCCAGGCCAACCTGGAATTCCCTGTGTAATCTCAGAGTAGCCTCAAACTCACAGCAATCCTCCTACCTCTGCCTCCCAAGTGCTGGGATTAAAGGCGTACACCACCACCGGCTCCATAGCCCCTTTTTTAATTGGCTTGTTTGATCTCTTATTATTTAACTTTTTGAGTTCTTTGTAGATCCTGGATATTAATCTTGTGTTAGATGCATAGCTGGCAAAGATTTTCTCATATATTATAGGTTGCCTCTTTGCTCTATTTACTGTGTCCTTTGTTGTACAAAAGCTTTATAATTTCATAAGGTCCCTTGGTTGATCGGTGGTTTCATTTCCTGAGCAATTGTGGTTATGTTCAGAAAGTCTTTGACAAGACCAATATGTTGAAAGGTTTATCTTACTTTATCCCCTAGCAGTTTCAGAGTTTTGGGACTGATATTAAGGTCTTTGATTCATTTGGACTTAATTCTTGTGCATGCAGAGAGAGAAGGATGTATTTTCATCCTTCTACAGATACATATCCAGTTTTCCCAGCGCCATTTGCTGAAGAGGCTCTCTTTTCTCCAATGAGTATTTTTGGCATTTTTGTCAAAGACCAAGTGGCTATAGCCACTTGGACTTGCATCTGGGTCCTCTATTCTGTTCCACTAATCTACATGCCTGCTTTTGTGCCATTATCATGCTGTTTTTGTTACTACGGCTCTGTAACATATGTTAAAATCAGGTATGGTTATACCACCAGCTTTATTTTTGTTGCTCAAAATTGTTTTAGATATTTGAGGTTTTTTTGTGCTTTTTTGGATTGTTTTTTCACTTCCATGAATAATGGCATTGGAATTTTGATGATGATTGCATTAAATGTGTAGATTGCTTTCGGTAAGATTTTCACAATATTGATTCTTCTCATCCACGAACAAAGAATGTCTTTCCATTTCCTAGTGTTTTCTGCAATTACCCGCTTGAGTGTTTTAAAGTTTACATTATAGAGATCCTTCACTTCTTTGGTTAGGTTTATTCCAAGTTACCTTATTTATCATTTTTTTGATGCAGTTGTGAATGGGAGTGATTCTCTGGTTTCATCCTCTGTGTATTTGTTGTTAGCATATAGGAAGGCTACTGATTTCTGTGTATTTATTTTGTATCCTGCTATGTGACTGTAGGTGTTTATCAGCTCTAACAGTTTGCTAGTAGAGTCTTTAGGGCCCTTTATGTATAGAATCATATCATTTGCAAATGACAACTTGAATTCTTCTTTTTCCAATTTGCATCCCTTTTATGTGTGTCTGTTGCCTTATTGCTATGGTTAAGACTTCCAGTACTATATTAAATAAAAATGGGGACATGAAAACCCTTGTCTTATTCCTGATTTTAAAGGAAAAGCTTCAAGTATTTCTCTATTTAGTAATATGTTGGCTGTAGACTTGTCATAAATAGCCTTTATTATATTGAGATATGTTCCTTCTATTCCCAGCCTCTGTAAGACATTTATCATGAAGGGATGTTAGATTTTGTCAAATGCTTTTTCTGCGTCTAATGAGATGATCATGTGATTTTTGTCCTTCAATACATTTATATAATGTATTACATTTATCAATTTGTGTATGTTGAACCATCCCTGAATCTCTGGAATAAAGCCTACTTGGTCTGGAGTGAATGATCTTTTTCTCTCTCTCTTTCCTCTCTCCCTCCTGCATGATGTGGAACATGCAGTTAGCAGTTCTGATGTAAGCCTATATATCAGGCTTACTTGGCGGATATTGACCTGGTGTAATCTCAGTTACCTTTTAAGATAGCTTTGGTTTCAGTTGTGCTGTGCACCCTCTCTTTGGGTCCCTCTTTGCTGCTCTGTGGGGTCAGGTAGGCTGGCTGGGTCGCTGCTCTGATCGCCTGTGCTGGGTGCTCTAAGGTGAGCTCCCTTCTGCAGGTCTCTGGTCCTTGCTGCTGCTTGCACTGTTGGTGGGGGAGGGGAGGCTGTGGATGATGGGTGAAATTCTCCCACTGGTCCTCGCTGTCCTCTTCCTCATGAGCTGCTCCACTGGTCTCTGCCGTCCTCCTTTCATGTTTCTTGAGTTTGTGAGCAGGCTGTTGTAGGTGGAAAATCCCCTCACCTGGCTTTTCCTATGGTTCAGGCCAAGACTGGCAGCTGTGAGCATGCAGGCCTGGTGTCACAGCTGTTGGCGCTGCTTCTGCCTGCTTCTGTGGGCTTTAGACACTCTGGGTATCTCCTACTTCTCTGCTGTGGTTGATAATTGATGATATATGTTCCCTTTTAGTAGAAGAGTGTATTTTGTTGTCTATTTTTTTTTTTTTCCTTTTTCTCCCCTAGGCTGCCTTGGCCTGGTTCCTACACCACCATCTTAACCAGAAGTCCTTAAAACTATATATTTAAAAAATATGTAATAATTGTTTCATTTTATTGTATGTAGAATATTATCTCTTTTCAGTGTAAGGTTCTTGAGCTGACAGAGAAACACTTGGTGTCTCTAGATACTTCCTTGTCCTCCTTGGTAGTTTAACCTCTCTACCCTCCCACACCTCTTCTGTCCTGTCTTGCCCCTTCCCACACTGTAGTAAATGGAGTCATACAATATACAGTCTGTGTCTGGAGATGTCTCATGCTCTTGTGTCATCACTGAGCAGCATTCTGTAGCATCAGTCATCCATGCACCTGCTGGAGGCCATTTGGATTGCTTTCATTCATGCGTGAAGTTGCCGTATTTATTGAGAGAATTCTGTAGCAATTTAGGTGTTCATTTCCCATGGATAAATACTAATAGTGTCAATGTTATGGCAATTGTTACCTCTAACTTTATCAAGATTCCTGGACTGGGGAGATGGTTCAATGGTTAAAGGCACTTGATTGCAAAGCATGCTTGCCCAGGTTTGATTCTCCAGTACCCACGTAAAGCCAGATATACAAAGTGGTATGTATGTCTGGAGTTCATTTATAGTGGCCCTAGTGTGACCCCCCCCCCCCCCGGTCTCTTCCTGAAATAAGTAATTTTTGTTCTGGCTGTTTGTCTTTTTGAGAGACAGAAAGAGAGAGAATGGCCACGCCAGGGCCTTTCATCTGCTGTGAACAACTTCAGACATTGCATGGGCTTGTGGGCATGTGTGGTATTGGACGCTTGCATCACTGTTGTGTGTAGCTATATGTGGGATCTGGAGGATTCGAACAGGCATTCTCAGGCTTTGCAGGCAAGCACATTAACCGCTAAGCCATCTTTCCAGCCCTGTTTTAGCTTTTTTGAGGTAAGGTTTCACTGTAGTCTCAAGCTGGCCTTGAACCCACAATGATCCTCCTTCCTCTGCCTCTTGAGTGGTGGGATTAAAGGCATGCACCAACATAAGTTTTTTTTTGTTTTTGTTTTTGTTTTTTTTGAGAGCCAAACTCTTTTCCAGAGTGGCTATATCAGTTTACATCCCAGACAGCAATATATGAAAGTTTTAGTTATTTCCCATCTTCTCCAGCAATTAGTATTGTCTTTTTGTGAAAACAGTTTTAATAGATATGTAGTATATCTTATAACTTTGACCCTCATTTCCCTAATGACTGATAATTGTGAGCATTTTTCCATGTATTCTTTTGCCTCTCTGTTCTTTGATGAAATGTCTACTCGGATTGTTCATCCTTTACTATCAGGTTGTTTGAGCTTTTTGTTTTTGAGTTTGGAGGATTTTAAATTAATTTTATATTTAAGTCATTTTTGTATATTTTTACAAATAATATTTCTACCAGTATGTGGCATGGTTCTTTTAGAATCTTGTAAATGACATCCTGTAACACTCACTAAATATTTTTCTCCTCCTTAATTCTTTCTAGTATAGTCTTTTCTTTCCCTATTCTTTTTTGTTTGTTTGTTGTTTTGCCTTCTTTTTAACTTTTTTTTTTAATTTGAGACAGATAGGGAGAGAGAAAGAAAGACAGTGAGAATGAGTATGCCAGAGTCTTTAGCCATTGCAAACGAACTCCAGATTCATGCACCACCTTTTGTATATGGCTTACATGGGACCTGGAGAATTGAACCTGGGTTCTTAGGCTTTGTAGGGAAGCATCTTAACTGACAAGCCATCTCTCCAGCCTTACTTTCCCTATTATTACAGCTCTTATTGTCATAGATTTATCCTTTTACCAAATGATGAGTATATGAAGTAATTTTGTCTTGTGTTCAGTTTTCCTTTTTTAAAACTTATCTTAGGGCTGGAGAGATTGCTTAGTGGTTAAGCGCTTGCCTGTGAATCCTAAGGACCCCAGTTCGAGGCTCAATTCCCCAGGACCCACGTTAGCCAGATACACAAGGGGTTGCATGCATTTGGAGTTCATCGCAATGGCTGGAGGCCCTGGCGTGCCCATTCTCTCTCTCTCTCCCTGCCTCTTTCTCTCTCTGTCTGTCACTTTCAACTAAATAAATAAAAATAAACAAAAAATGTAAAAAAAAAAAAAAAGCTTATATTATTTGCTTGGTGGGGGAGAGAGAAAGAGGCAGATAGAAAGAGCAAGAATAGGCATGCCAGGGCCTTCAACCATTGCAAATGAACTCTAGATACATGTGCCACCTTGTGTATTTGTCTTACATGGGTTCTGGGGAATCGAACCTGGGTACTTCTGCTTCGTAGGCAAGTACCTTAACTGCTGAGCCATCTCTCCTGCCTGCTTAGGTTGTTTTCTTGTCATTCTCTTTTAGTATGTTTATCATTTGAATTTTCAACTAGATTATAACTGCTTAATGACTAAATATTGGTTGATTTTTTTATGTTTCAAATGCAAAATGGTGATGAGAAGGAACTAACACCTTTATTCCCATGTGAGACACCAACCTGTTTGTCTTCCATCATGATCTAGCTCTTTCTTGTATATGCTTTCTGTGCCTATAAAGAGTCACCAGAGCAGTACTTTGGCTTGTATTCTGTTCACAGTAAACTCCTCTCTTCATGATCACTTTTGGACCATTGTGGTAATTTGAATGTATGGCCCTATAGACTCAGGCATTAAATATCCTGTTCCATTTATTTATTTATTTGAGAGAGAGAAAGAGAGAGAGAATGGACACACCGTGGCTTCCAGCCACTGACAACAAACTTCAGACACATGCACCACCCTGTGCATCTGGCTTATGTGGATACTGAGAAATCAAACCAGGGTCCTTAGGCTTTGCAGAAAGTGCCTTAACTACTAAGCTATCTTTCCAGCTTCTCAGTTATTTTTGATTAAGATTATACTTCCTACTTAAGTCTCCAGCAGCCTTCTGGAGAAGGTGTTACTTGGCGGGGGTGGGGGTGGGGGGAGAGTGTCGAATCTTGTAGTCTAGGTCTAAGATGTGGAAAGAGCAAGTTTGAGCTCTAGCCTTTCATGTTTGGTAGCTGTTGGTGCTTACTACTTGCTGTAGTTTTTTTTTTCTCTGGTATGAACGATCTATGGAAGTGAGCTAGGTTCCTCTGCCATGATGGAGCTTCCCCTGAATTTTGTTGGCCTGAAATTTACCCTTTCCTGTTGTAACCTGCTTCTGATCTCGGATATTTGTCCAGCAAGGAAAAGTAACTGCAACAGCCATGTTACTCATTTCCCACGCCAACAGCTACAACTTTTACATTTAAAGGGCATGTAGCTATTTATAAGGCACCCCAATATTTTTTAGGCTTAAGCCAATTTTTTATTTATTTTTTTCTTCCAAATTTTTATTAACAGCTTCCATAATTATAAAAAATACCGCATGGTAATATCCTCTCTTCCCCCACGTTCCCCTTTGAAACTCCATTCTCCATCATACCCCCTTCCCATCTTAGTCTCTTTTATTTTGTTGTCATGATCTTTTCCCCCTCTTATAATGGTCTTGTGCAGGTAGTGTCAGGCTCTGTGAGGCCATGGATATCCAGGCCATTTTGTGTCTGGAGGGAGCATGTCATATGGAGTCCTACCTTTCCTTTGGCTCTTACATTCTTTCTGCCACCTCTTCTGCATTAGTCTCTGAGCCTTGGAAGGTGTGATAGAGATATTGTAGTACTGAGCACTGTGGTCATTTCTTTCCATCACCATGATACCTTCTGAGTTGTCCCAAGGTCACTGCCAACTGAAAAGAGAAGATTCTCTACCAAAAGTGAGAGTAGCATTAATATAAGGGTATGAACATTAACAGAAGTGCTTACTGGGCAGTTTGATGAGCATAGTATGTACATTTAGCCAGACAGCAGCAGACGTTACACCCCTAGGGCGCATGACTACCCCTGTGGAGCGGGCCTCCAGTCCAATTAGAAGGCAGTTGGTTTCCCCCATAACAGACATGCCACTATTGCACCCATTGGCTCATTTGGCCTGGCTGGCCAAATATAAGGCTTGCAGTGTCCACTGTTGAGTATCTTCACTGGTGATTTCTCTTTCTCCCTTTGAACTGCATGCAGAATGACTTTTTCCAGCTTTCTGTCAGCTGGTCTACATGGAGGAAGTTATCAGCTCAGTTCCAGCAGAATTTCTCAGTGGCCTTGCAGCCCAAGTATGTGGAGTCTTCAGCAATAGGGTCTTACCGTCTCTTCCTGGTGGGAAACCAAGGGCCTCAGCAGTAAAGGCACCCCAATTTTAATGGTTGGTATAAATCTTGCTGATCTTGGTCCAAAAATAATCTAAAATAACTCATAATGAAATTGGTGATAAGAGGGCCTGGCTCATCTGTTAAGGTGCTTACCTGCAAAGCCTAATGAGCCAGGTTCAGTTCCCCAGCACTCACGTGCAGCCAGATACACAAAGTGGCTCATGCATCTGGAATTCGTTTGTAGTAGCTGGAGCCCTTGGTGTTCCCAATTACTCTCTTTCTGTCTCTCCTCTCTCTTTTCTCTCTCTACGTGCAAATAAATAAAGTAATATTTTTTAAATTAGTGATATTTATTTCATGTTGGCCACCATGAAATAAATCATGCTGTTCTATTTATTTATTCCCATGGGATAAAATAGAAACTTATTTCTTTGGGTACCCAGCATGATTAAAATGATCAAATCTTTTGCATCTCTACAAAGTGGAAAGATCATGCAATTTTTTTAATGCTTAAAGAATTTAGCAGTTAGAGTAATTATTGTGTAAGTTCTATTGTCAATGATTTAGAGACCTTTGCTCACTCATAAGGAAGGAAGTAATTTCATGTTTATGGTTATGACTCTAAATCACAACTGAACCTAAACTTCGATTGTCAGAATAATATATAGTAATTGTGATGCATACAAACTCCCATAAACAAGTCAACTTGTAAATCATTGAATCTGGAATTTTAATTTTTGCCAGATTTCCTCCCATAAGCCAACAAATAGCATGCTCTCTTATGCCAAGCATTGTGCTAGGTACTAAAGAAACAAAATTCAGAATCTATCCTTATGATTGAGAGTGAATAGAAAGATAGTTATGAGTGCAATTTTAAAGTCTACTGGTAATCAACGTAGGACACAGTGGGAAACTGGAAGGGAAAGCACCAACCACAGTTCAAGGATGGAGGAGTGGGAATTTTTTTTTTTTTTTTTTTGGTTTTTTGAGGTAGGGTTTCACTCTAGCTCAGGCTTTCCTGGAATTCACTATGGAGTCTCAGGGTGGCCTTGAACTCATGGCGATCCTCCTACCTCTGCCTCCCAAGTGCTGGGATTAAAGGCGTGCGCCACCACGCCCGGCTGAGGAGTGGGAATTTATCAGAAGAGGATGGAGTGAGCTTCCCCAGAGAGTTGACTGCAGGTGCAAAAACCCAGAGGCAAGAATTTTAACTCCTCTAATTCTGGAATTATAAGACTTGAATGTAATCTTAAAAATAAACCTTTTCTAAAGCAGAAACTCTTTCTATAAGATATTGGGATGTCTTTCTGTTCCTGTAGCAGTCGGAGCCTTTAAGACCCTTGGGCAGTTCAAGCATTGTTCTGGGAGAGACCCTAAAAGGTTAGGCTTTTTATCTGCACCCATCCCCTTATTCTAGTGAGCATTTTCATGACAGCCACATTCTTATGGTGGGTAGCACTGACAGATGTGGGTTTAGTGTGTCACTACGCCCATGTGGGCAAAAGGGCGAGGGTGTATGGATATTTTGGTGTGTCTGTGACTACAATTGGAAAATGACTCTGAGCTGGTTCTCTGTTGCTGTGTCATTAGTGTTATCTTTTTCTTAATGAATGCTTACTCTTAATGATCCCAGTCGATCTTCAATTCATAATTAGATGGCCTGTTATCTTATATGTATTTTTCCAGCTCTGCCACAGAAAAGCTGTGACAGAAATATTTAATGGGTCTCTGCAGAGTTGGCTACATTTCATGGCTCTAGATTATCTAACCTCACTGATTTAATTCATGTGGCATGTATGATGAACAATCACAACATAGAACTGAAGTTTTTGGAAGAATTTTACACCAGCTATAAATCCCTTTGTCAAGAGGGACTTAAAATATAACGACTTTAAAAGTGAGAAACTTCTTGTTTGTTTGTTTAGCAAGCCCAACAGACTGGCCTTTTTTTTTTTTTTTATGAGAGAGAGAGAGAATTAGCAAACCAGGACTTCCAGCCACTGTAATTGAACTCCAGACGTGTGTGCCACTTTGTGTGCATGTGCAACCTTGCACATTGTGTCACCATGTGTGTTTGGCCTACGTGGGACCTCGAGAGTTGAACATTGGTCCTTAGACTTCGCAGGCAAGCACCTTAACTGCTAAGCCATCTCTCCACCCATGAGAAGATTTTTGATGATGGCAAATGTGTCAAATAGCTATTTTTATCAATTTGTTTGTAAATCCAGTCTTTCCATTACATTCTAGTGTTCATGCCCAGATTATTCTATGTAGACTGCTGTGTGTGGACTGGGGACCACTTCTTAATCTAATGCATAGTCATCATTAATGTTCCACGTAGCTAGATTGTTTTTATTACAAATATCTTGATTTCTGCAGATGACAGAAGTGCGCAAATGTTTGAAATTTTAGACTGAATTGAATGTCTGATAATTATTTCTGTAATGAGTATGTATTTTAGATCTGCCACCCCCTTCAGTTACCTCCCACTGGGCCCAATATGGCATATGTGGGATTCATCATTTCAGTGTGTGCTCCAACAACCCACTATTTACCTGATACAAAGAGGGTCATAATGATGTTGAGACACCTCTTTTAAAATAAAAATTGTAAACAAATTAATCACAACATTATATGAAGTGGATTTTATCATTTCCTTCTGAAATTTCTGTCAGTGCACCCTTCATCTCACCTCTATGTTTATGAAAAAAAAAAAAGTGTTATAAAGGAACTTGGAATGACTGTCTGCATTTGTGAATTTCTAGCCCTTGCTTATTAGACTACAATTGGAATACAGACCAACCTGCTGTTAACACATTGAAGTACAACTTCAGCCATAGAGCAAACTGCCCATTGATGGGAACTGAGCCAGCTGCATGCTGCAGCACAGCCTTATTTGTCATAGAGAGCCATGACCATACTTTTTAAATAGTTTCTTTGTCCAATGCCATGTAGAAAAGAATGTTGGTAGCAAATTGATCTCTATCCACACCTGTAAATATAAATTTCAATGTCTTTAAAATAGTGGTATGCTTAATGAATTCTACTAGTTTCCATTAGTTACCTAGTGTATATGGATCTTAATGTATATGAAACTTTTATCAGTTATTTTCAGTTGCCTGATCTTCTTTGCTTTGGTAGTATGTGAAAATCAGTACCAGTAAGAATTTTTCTCTTTTTTTGCTTATCAATAACATCTTTTGGTTAACCCACCCCCCCACACCCTCTTTTCCATCCCCTTCTGGCCCCACTTAGGAATTTCATTTTTTATGACATGGATGATGAAGCTTTATAAACAAACCTGTACCCAAGTGTTCAAAGGCAAGTTGAAATTCTCAAAAACATTCTTGGAGTTTAGGACATAACCTAGCTAACTCTGCAGTTACTATCAGGTTTATGACCAACTATAAACAAATGTTTGAGAATCAGTAAGCAGGTTACTTAACAAAGATGGTAAAATTGCTATGTAAGTTTTTTTTTAAGCTTCTAGGAATGTTTTACCTCTTTGTTGGTACATTTAGTTCTCCAAATAAGTGGATAAAATAGGATAAAAGTATTTAGAGAAAGATTTTTAATTTTTTTTAAAATTTATTTATTTATTTGAGAGCAACAGACACAGAGAGAAAGACAGATAGAGGGAGAGAGAGAGAATGGGCGCGCCAGGGCTTCCAGCCTCTGCAAACAAACTCCAGACACGTGCGCCCCCTTGTGCATCTGGCTAACGTGGGACCTGGGGAACCGAGCCTTGAACTGGGGTCCTTAGGCTTCACAGGCAAGCGCTTAACTGCTAAGCCATCTCTCCAGCCCAAGAGGAAGATTTTTAAATTAGCAGAGAATTTGATTAAAATTCCCAGATAGTCCTTGATGGCAGTAGCTTCAGCTCCAGGAAAATGGCTTCTATTGCCAACATTATATTTCAATAAATGGTTCTTTTATTATTATTAACAAAACGGTTTGTAGATCACCGGAGACTTCCATGTTGCCGAATACAGTGGGTTTTCTTCTTTGCTCTCTTACTAGTATTTGGCCATGTTTATCAATTGTTACTATATTGCAGTCTCCCTCACTCTAAGTCTTCCAGTGTTTATTTGATACACTTAGATACTCTGGTATTGGCTGCATATATATGCCATTGTTCTGCCCTGTTTTAGTTGACTTTGTAAACATAATATAATATTCTTCTTTGTCACTGCTTATAGTATTGATTTAAAATCTATTGTGCCTGTTTTAAGTATCTACCTTTGCTCTCTTTTGGTTTGCATTTGTGGAGGACATCATTCCTATCCCTTCACTTTCAGTCTGTGTGTGTCCTTGAACGTGAGGCGAATTACTTATTGGCAGCATAG
This sequence comes from Jaculus jaculus, assembly GCF_020740685.1. Classification (NCBI taxonomy): domain Eukaryota; kingdom Metazoa; phylum Chordata; class Mammalia; order Rodentia; family Dipodidae; genus Jaculus; species Jaculus jaculus. The sequence continues at coordinate 41,008,832 of NC_059103.1, forward strand.
GAGAGGAAAAACTAAAATTTTCAAAAAAAAAAAAAAAAAGTAAAACAGGGGCTGAAGACATATCTCAGCAGTTAAAGGCACTTGCAAAGCCTGAAAGCCTGGGTTCAATGCCCCAGGACCCACATAAAGTGAGATGCACAAAGTGGTGCATGTATCTGGAATCCATTTGCAGCAGCAAGAGGCCCTGGTGTACCCATACACACACACACACACACACACACACACACTCTCTCTCTCTCTCTCTCACTCTCTTAGATTCTTCTTCTCCCCCCATCCCCTGCTTACAAATAGATAAATAAAAGTATTTTTTAAGGGTACATTTATTTATTTATTTATTTTTCTTTTCACAATTTTTACTAACATTTTCCATGATTATAAAAAATATCCCATGGTAATACCCTCCCTCCCCCTCTCACTATCCCCTTTGAAATTCCTTCTCCATCATATTACCTCCCCATCTCAATCACTGTAGTTACATATATACAATACCAGCCTATTAAGTACCCTCCTCCCTTCCTTTCTCTTCCCCTTATAACTCCTTTTTAACTTACTGGCCTCTGCTACTAAGTATTTTCCTTCTCATGCAGAAGCCCAATCATCTGCAGCTAGGATCCACATATGAGGGAGAACATGTGGCCCTTGGCTTTCTAGGCCTGGGTTACCTCACTTAGTATAATCCTTTCCAGATCCTTCCATTTTTCTGCAAATTTCATAACTTCATTTTTCTTTACCGCTGAGTAGAACTCCATTGTATAAATGTGCCACATCTTCATTATCCACTCATCAGTTGAGGGACAGCTAGGGTGGTTCCATTTCCCAGCTATTATAAATTGAGCAGCAGTAAACATGGTTGAGCACGTACTTCTAAGGAAATGAGATGATTCCTTCGGATATATGCCTAGGAGTGCTATAGCTTGGTCATATGGTAGATCAATCTTTAGCTGTTTTAGCAACCTCCACACTGATTTCCACAGTGGCGGGACCAGATTGCATTCCCACCAACAGTGTAGGAAGAGTTCCTCTTTTTCCACATCCCCGCCAACATTTATGATCCTTTGTTTTCATGATGGTAGCCAATCTGACAGGAGTGAGATGGAATCTCAGTGTAGTTTTAATCTGCATTTCTCTGATGACTAGTGATGTAGCAATATCATTTTTATTTGAACATTCTTAAAGGATGCAAATAATTAAGAAAATAACTTACCAAAAGTTTGCTGTTAAAACTTGTTATGAGGCCTGGAGAGATGGCTTAGTGGTTAAGCACATGCCTGTGAAGCCTAAGGACCCCGGTTCGAGGCTCAATTCCCCAGGACCCACGTTAGCCAGATGCAGAAGGGGGCACACACATCTGGAATTCATCTGCAGTGGCTGGAAGCCCTGGTGTGCCCATTCTCTCTCTCTCTCCCTGCCTCTTTCTCTGCCTGTTGCTCTCAAATAAATAAATAAATAAAAATAAACCAATAGCAGAGGCCAGTAAGTTAAAAAGCAGATACAAAGGGAAGAGAAAGGAAGGGAGGGTATACTTAATAGGTTGGTATTATATATATGTAAATAGAATGATTGAGATGGGGAGGTAATATGATGGAGAATGGAATTTGAAAGGGGAAAGTGTGGGGGGGAGGGTATAATCATGGGATAATTTTTATAATCATGGAAAATGTTAATAAAAATTGTGGAAAGATTAAAGTAAATAAATAAAAACTCAAACACACACACACAAAATAAACCAAAAAGAAATTTTAAAAAGAAAACTTGTTATGAGCAGGGCGTGGTAGCACACGCCTTTAATCCCAGTACTCGGGAGGCTGAGGTAGGAGGACTGCCATGAGTTTGAGGCCTCCCTGAGACTACATAGTGAATTCCAGGTCAGCCTTGGCTAGAGTGAGACCCTACTTCAAAAACAAAAAGAAAAGAAAAAAACTTGTTACGAACTACATAGTAAATTCCAGGTTAGCTTGGGCTAGAGTGAGACCCTACCTCAACACCCCCCCCCAATAACTTGTTATGATTTGGTCAAAGTTCAGTACAGTACATTATTAGAAAGCTTGGCTCTGGGCTCTTTTTTAAACCTTGCTCTTTTTGCTTGTGGTTTTTGGCATCTGCTACAGACTTGGTTGTTGTTCTAGGCAGAACATTTTCATACTTTATTTTGGTGAAGGACAACCATATCGAGTAACATTTCAGAAGTATACATTGCATAATCTTGGGCATTTTCATATAAGAAGGTATTGAGGATATTTTCTTTTTTATGAAAGTACAGTTGTATTGCTTAGGACAGATAGCTGTTTTTTTATGGGATAATTCCAGACCACTTTTGCTTACTTCCCACGCTCTAGCTTTTCTGATGTTACAAGCTTTAAATGTAGAGTCAGAGTGACATTTTAGGGGTTCTTAAAAATATTTTATTTATTTATTTTCAAGGGGTGAGAAAGAATGAGAATGAATGAATGAGTGGTACACCAAGGCCTCTACCCACTGCAGATGAACTCCAGATGCATGTGCCACTCTGCATCTGGCTTTATAGGGAATTGAACCTGGATTATCAGGATTTGCAGGCATTCGCCTTAACCAATGAGCCATCTCTCCAGCCAAGGCTCTAGGTTTGAATCATATAATATGAGAATGGGTATTGTTCAGTTTATCAGAAATACTAGTTCTATTTTCTTTTTTTTTTTTAATTTTTATTTATTTATTGGAGAGCAACAGACACAGAGAGAAAGACAGATAGAGGGAGAGGGAGAGAATGGGCGCGCCAGGGCTTCCAGCCTCTGCAAACGAACTCCAGACGCGTGCGCCCCCTTGTGCATCTGGCTAACGTGGGACCTGGGGAACCGAGCCTCGAACCGGGATCCTTAGGCTTCACAGGCAAGCGCTTAACCGCTAAGCCATCTCTCCAGCCCAAAATTAAGAGTTTTTAAAAATGAAAACAATATTGAAACATCAAAAAACTAATTTTCTTTTAACCGATAAAAGAAAATAGAACTAGTGGGCTGGAGAGATGGCTTAGCGGTTAAGCGCTTGCCTGTGAAGCCTAAGGATCCCGGTTCGAGGCTCGGTTCCCCAGGTCCCACGTTAGCCAGATGCACAAGGGGGCGCACGCGTCTGGAGTTCGTTTGCAGAGGCTGGAAGCCCTGGCGCGCCCATTCTCTCCCTCTCCCTCTATCTGTCTTTCTCTCTGTGTCTGTTGCTCTCCAATAAATAAATAAAAAATGAACAAAATATATTTTAAAAAGAACTCTTATTTTTATTTGTGCAAGTGTATGTGTGTAATGTATATGTGACAGGGTTTGTGTGGTGTATGCATATGTAAGTGCCCTTGTAGTGCCTCCCATACACCTGCCTGCAGCTGTGCACTCACTTACAGTGACTGAAGTCAATCATCAGGTGTCCTGCTCCATTGCTCTTCTGCCTGGTCTTGTTTTGAGCCAGAGTCTCATTTTACTAATTCCAGAACTTGCCATGCTCCAAAGATTCTTGGATCTCTGCTCCCCTGTGGGATTGGGGTTACAGGCACATGTGGTCATACCCAGCTGCTTTTTACATGGGATTTGGAAATACGAACTCAGGCAGACTCAGCCTTCTCAGGATCTCATGTATCCAGTGAACCATCTCTCCACCTCTTAAAAATTTTTTGTTGTGACTTTTTAAGGTAGGATCTCTTTCTAGCCCAGGCTGACCTGAAATTTAGTATGTAGTCTCAGGGTGAATTCACCTGATCTCATGGTGATTTTCCTATGTCTACCTCCTAAGTGCTGGAATTAAAGGCATGTGCCATTATATCCAGCTTCTTAAAACTTTTTTTTTTTATCTTTACCATGGACCTATTGTAAAAATAGTATAAGTACTTTTCATTTATGTCTTATTCAGGATCCATTAATATCAAAATTGTCATCATTTTCTTCATCATTATATCATCTCTCTTTTGAAATGTCTGACTATGAATTTATAGACATAGAATATGTTTATCACTAAGTACTTGGCTTTAAATTTTCTTTTAAAATTAAGGACACTGTCAAAATTGTAAAAATGAAAAAATCTAACCTGCCAGCATTCAAATTCTATTTGCCCTGATGATTTTCTCTCAAACAGTTCCTTGATTTCTTTTGTCTTCATCTGCATCTGTCCTCAGTGTTTGGATTTTATGGCACTCCAAAGTTAAAGAATGTAGAACCAATTTTTTAATTATTTATTTATTTATTTGACAGAGAAAGAAAGAGAGAGAATGGGCTCACCAGGGCCTCTAGCCACTGCAAATGAACTCCAGATGTGTGTGCTCTCTTACGCATCTGGCTAACGTGGGTCCTAGGGAATTGAACCTGGGCCATTGGGCTTTGCAGGCAAACATCTTAACTGCTAAGCCATCCCTCCAGCCCCATTTTTTTTTTAAGTGGGTAAATATGTTTATTGGCGTTACTTACAGGAACATGAATGACCCTCAGACAGCTGTACCCTCTGAAAAGTCCTACCCATTGTCAAATTTTTCTTTTAGATAATTTAGAGGCAGGAAAGGAATGGAGATAAGAATCTCAGGAGAGAGGCTTATGACTGTCCCTCTCCCCTTCCAAGAGGAAACGTCTGCAATTCTATTATCCTTTTTCTTAATTTTTTTTATTGAAAACTTCCTTAATTGTAAACAATATTCCATGGTAATTCCCTCCCTTCCCCTACTTTCCCCTTTGAAACTCCACTCTCCATAATATCCCCTCCCCCTCTCAATCAGTCTGTCTTTTATTTTGATGTTTCCCTCCTATTATGATGGTCTTGTGTAGGTATTGTCAGGCACTGTGAGGTCATGGATATCCAGACCATTTTGTGTTTGGAGGAACACGTTGTGAGGAGTCCTACCCTTCCTTTGGCTCTTATATTCTTTCTGCCACCTTTTCCGCAATGGGACCTGAACCTTGGAAGGTATGATAGAGATATTTCAGTGCTAAGCAGTCCTCTGTCACTTCTTCTCAGTATCATGATGCCAACTGAGTCATCCCAAGGTCTCTGCCATCTGAAAAGAGAAGATTCTCTAATGAAAAGTGAAAGTAACATTAATATAAGGGTCTGAACATTAAGAGAAGTGCTCACTGTTCAGTTTGATGAGCATAGTATATACACTTAGCCAGACAGCAGCAGACGTTACACCCCCTAGGGCTCATGACTAACCCTGTTGTAGGTTTTCAGTATCAGGCATATATTCCCTCCCATGGAGTGGGCCTCTAATTAAATTAGAGAGCAGTTGGTTTCCCCCATAACAGACATGCCACTATTACACCTGTTGGCTCATTTGGCCTAACTGGCCAAATTTGAGGCTTGCAGTGTCCACTGTTGAGTACCTTCACTGGTGATTCCTCTGTCTCCCATTGAACTGCATGTGGTGTAGCTTTTTCCAGCCTACTGTCAGCTGGTCTACATGGAGGAATTCAGCTCAGCTCCAGCAAGATTTTTCAGTGACCTTGCAGCCCAAGTATGTGGAGTCTTCAGCAATAGGGTCTTACCATCTCATCTATTCCTGATGGGAAACCAAGGGCCTTGACAATAGCCTGTAATACTTTGGGGGGTATCAGGGACTTCCCTGGCCAACAACTTATAGGAATGTATCCCATCCCTGGCACTGAAAATTTTCTAGTAACAATCTATGGCTACTGAGTGTTCCATTGTCCAAAAAAGTAGGTTTCCATATGACTTATTTATATCCTCTTAGGTTTTGATTCGCCCTCCCTCCACCTTTTCTTTCCTCAAATATCTTCCCCTGATCTCACTAAGGCCTTTTTACCCTCATTAATTTGTTCTTCTACTTACATATATACAATCCTATTAAGTACCCCCTCCCTTTCTGTTACCTTTATATCTCCTTTTTAGTTTACTGGCCTCTGCTACTGTTTTTTCTTCCTACTTACATAGAAGTCCAATCATTTGTAGCTATGATCCACATGTGAGAGAGAACATGTGATGTTTGGCTTTCTGAGCCTGGGTTAGTTCACTAAATATAATCCTTTCTAGATCCATCCATTTTCCTGCAAATTTCACAACTTTTCTTTATCACTGAGTAGTACTCCATTGTGTAAATGTGCCACATTTTCATTATCTGCTCATCAGTTGAGGGACACCTAGGCTGATTCCATTTCCTGCCTGTTGTGATTAAAGCAGCAATAAACATGGTTGAGCATGGCTGTCTCTAAGGTAGTGAGATGAATCCTTAGGATATATGCCTAGGAGTGGTATAGCTGGGTCATATTAGAACCAATTTTTTTTTTTTTTATTGGAATGACCATCCGTGTAGGTTTGTATAATTCCTCAGGATTAGATTTTTTGTCTCTACTATGGTCAATTTAGGAGATACATGGTGTCTGTTTTTCTCTTTCTTCTTTCTTTTGTTCATTCATTCATTTGTTCATTCTTTATTTTGGGGGAGCTGTTTTCAAGGTAGAGTTTTGCTCTAGCCAAGGCTGACCTGGAATTCACTATGTAGTCTTAGGGTGGCCTTGAACTCACAGCAATCCCCCTACCTCTGCATCCCAAGTGCTAAGATTAAAGGCATGCACCACCTCACCAGGTTTGTCCTTCTTTTCTTTCTTCCTTTCATCTTTTTCTTCTTTCTTCCTTCCATTTATTTTTATTTGAGAGAGAGAGAGAGAAAAAAAAAAACAGAGGGAGAGATAGAATTGGTGCACCAGGGCCTCAGCCATTGCATTCTAACTCCAGATGTTTGCACCACTTAGTGAGCATGTGTGACCTTACACTGGCTAACATGGGATATGGAGAGTCAAACATGGGTCCTTAGTTTTTGCAGACAAGCACCTTAACTGCTAAGCCATCTCTCCAGCCTGTTTGTCCCATTCTTTTTATTATTTATTTATTTGAGAGAAAGAAGAAGAGAGAATGGTTGCACCAAGGCCTCTAGCCACTGCAAACAAGCTCCAGATACATGCACCACCTTAAGCATCTGGCTTACATGGATTCTGGAGAATCAAACCAAGGTCCTTTGGCTTTGCAGGCAAGCATCTTAACCACTAAGCCATCTCTCCAGCCTGTGTTTGTCCCATTCTTTTTTTTTTAATTGTAAAATATATCATACATTTATTTTTTTATTATTATTAAGGAGAGAAAGAGGGTGGGGAGAATGAATTCCAGGGCCTTTATGTGCTGCAAATGAACTCATGATGAACATAACACTCTCTGGAGAATTATTACACATTGGTCACTGGGCTTTGCAGGCAATGCATTAATCACTGAGTAATTTTGCCAACCCCACAACTAACATTTTTATATGGGTAGTAGGGATCCAAAGTTACTCTCTCATGCTTGAATGGTATAGACTTTACCCAATTAACCATCTCCCAATTCCTTTAAAATATTTTTGATAATCAAATATCAGATATTATTCTTAAATTCATTATATCTTATGTCAATTACATACATTAACAATTGAATAACAGCTTGGCATAGTAGCACATGCTTTTAATTACACACAGAGAAAGCAGGGACAGATGTATCACTGTGAGTTGGGGGCTGGCCTTTGTATTAGTCAGGGTTCTCTGGAGAAACAGAACTGCTAGAATGAATTATTTTAAAAGGGGGATTTATTGGATTAGCTTATGGTAGTCCAATGGCAGTTGCAGGCCTGAGAATCACGGAACCTGATAGCTGCCCAGTCCACGTGGCCTCAGCAGTCCCAACCCGGCACTGCAGATGGTGCCAGAAAGCCTGGACGCTTCCTGAGGAGCCGCTGGGTTTTGATCCAAGCGGGTCTTCGGTTGATGCTGGTCTTCAGTCTGTGCTGGTCTTCAATCCATGTGTTTGTCCCATTCTTGATGATAGTATCAGTGGTGATCTCTTACTAAAGTGATAGAAAATTATTTTGTGGGTTTTTTTTTTAAAGTTTTTGTTGTTCTTTGATGGGCTAAGTAAGGCCCATCAAAGAATTTTCTACTTCAAGAGATTCATTCACCCTTCCTTGAATTATTCACTTCTTAACACTTTGTTTTAGCTAGGTTTTGTTGTCTGGTATCTGACATGTCCTCTAGGTTGTAAGCTCGGCAGCAGTAGGGATTTGTAAGTCCTCCTCATCTATCTTCAGGGCACAGTTCTGTGTGGAGTAGGTAGTAGATCATACTTGGCTGATTAGTTGGTTAAGTGAACAAATGGATTGTTCAGTTGTGAAAGTGTGTCCATTTCAAATCTTCCAATTTATTAGCTTTCTTTTGGACACAACATTTTAAAAATCACCTGTTACCCCCTTGGTGATAAGATTCTTCAAACATGGTTCTTGCAGACTAGTGTCCAGGTATAGCACTTGTGGCCACTCTTTTATTCTTTCATGTTGTCAGATTGATTTTTGCTTTTCCCTCTTCATACTTTAAGTGGCCTGAACTATAGCAACAGTAAACATGCTCTGACAGCAAAATGATAGTTTTTATGATTCCTCTTATTATTTTACTTTTTGTGACATAACTTCAAAAGTTTGAAGAAATTTAAAATGTTTAGTTCTCCAGTGTATTTTGCAGAATTAAAGTTTCTAGAGGTTAAATGCCCATTATTCTGAAACTGCAAATGACCAGACTGGAACTACCATCCAAGGTTTTTGGTTCCCATTTCCTTTGCCATCTTGTATGTTTTATTATTGCCTTCACAAAATTACAATACGATAAGGAGAAAATATTTTTCCTTTTTAAATTAAATGATTTTTATTTATGTGTTTATGTGTATATAAGTGTGTGTGTCATAGTGCATATGTAAAGTTCAGAGAACAGCCTCAAGGTGTCTCTTCTTTCCTTCACCTTCTGTTGAGACAGTATCTCTTTTCTTGTTTTGCCACCACATGTGCCAAATTAGGTAGCCCCTAGGTTCCCAGATTCTCCTGGCTCTGCCTCTTGTTGCTGAAGGTACATTGGGATAACAGATATGAGCACTACTTTGTGTCCACCTTTATATGGTTCTGAGGAATCTAACTTGGGTTGGCAGGTTTGCAAGCAAGCATCTTTAACCAGTTAGCCATCTCTCCAGCCTGAGGAAATATCTCTTGTCACTTTGTTTATCAAGTCAGATTTCATGTGGTTCACTAACTACCTTAGACTTTTCTTCCTGGAAGTATATTTTTATGAAGGCTTCTTTTATTAAGGAGTAGTTTTAGGTTCATTGCAAAATTGAGCAGAAATGTAGAGAGTACCCATACACCTCCTGTACCCCTCAATCTTCTCCACTGTCAGCAACCTCTGCTGCATGTGTTAAACTGATGAGCCTTTGTTGACGTGTTCCAAAGTCTGTAATATGGGTTCACTGGTGAACATTTGGGCTGGGGCAAACATATAGTGGACAGCATTCATTAGTAGAGTGAATACTTCGTTGCTCTAGGAATCCTCTCTACTGTGCCTATTCATCCTTCCCTTCCTCATAGCCCCTAGCAACCTCTCATCTTTATATTGATGCTGTAGTTTTGCTTTGTCTAGAAACCATAATATATAAACTGTATAGATTGACTCCTTTTGCTTAGTAATATACATTGAATTTTCTGTTTTTTCATGAGAGCTCTTTTTTTTTCTACGTTTGTTTTGTGTGGTGTGTGTATGAATGAGCAAACACATATCACAATGTGCATGTGAATGTCAGAGGACAGCCTCTATATTGGTCCTAGCCCTTTACTTTGAGGTGGGGCCCATGAGTAATCTTCCGGGGGAATTCATCCATCTCCTCCTGTCTTGCTGTAGGTGAACTGGGATTATAGTCACTGAGTATAACACAGCTTCCAGCTTTTATGTGAGTTTGGGGAAAGTTTATCTATTTGCCTACAGAAAAATATCTTTCTTGCTTTGAAGATTTTGCAAACATCCATGTTCAGGTTTGTTTGTAGTTTTTCGAAGTAGTGTTTCACTCTAGTACAGGCTGACCTGGAATTCAATTCTATAGTCTCAGGGTGGCCTCGAACTCATGATGATCCACATGTGCCACCACAGCCAGCACATGTACTGTTTTTTGTGTGTGTGTAAATTTTCAATGCCTCTCGACAAAGACAAAGGAGCATAATTCAGTTCTGGGTGGTACTGTAAGAATATATGGTTAGTTTGTAAGAAATGGACCAGTTGCCTTTGAAAGTGGCTATAATATTTTTAATTTTCCTCCACTAGGAGAGGGTGAGAGTTCCTCTTAGTCCCACCAGCATATCTTGTTACCACTGGTTTGGATTTTGGATATTCTAACTAATGAGTTAATAGTGGTATCTCATTTTTTAATTTACATTTCCCTAAGTATATATAATGGAGATCACCTTTTCATATGCTACTTTGCCATAGACTAGATCTTCTCCGGTGAGGTGTCTGTTCAGATGTTTAGCCCATTTTTTACTCTGTTTTCTTTTCTTGTTGTTTGTTTGTTTGTTTGTTTGTTTGTTTGTTTTTTGAGGTAGGGTCTCACTCTAGCTCAGCCTGACCTGGAATTTACTGTGTAGTCTCAGGGTGGCCTTGAACTCATGACAGTCCTTCTACTCTGCCTCCTGAGTGCTGGGACTAAAGGTGTGCACCACCATGCCCTGCTCTGTTTAATTTTTTATACTCTCAGATATTTTCTAGACACCATGTAGTGAAGATACATAGAAAGCTTTGACAACATAAAGACTGATATGTTTTTTCAAAGGCAAACACCTTTCTTTCTGTTTCTCTCCCTTTACCTTTGTCTTTCAGTTATACCTGCCGCCACTTGCGGAGATATGTGTATGTGTTGGACAAACTGTGTCTCCCCCACTCTCACTGTTCTACGCTTCAGCATTGCTTCTCGGCCCTCAGTGACAATGGAGAGGAACTCTTGTCTTTAACTTGCTCTCATATTCTCAGATCCTATGCTTCCAGGTTGTTAACCTCTGCTGTCATTTACTGCATGCTGCATGCTGTATGCTCTGCCACTGGTAACTGCATGCTCTAGCGCCAATTAAACAATAAAAGGGAACACTTATATTTGAAATCCTACTATTTAAAATAATGGCTGGGATTTGTTTCCTTACAAATGTCCTTTCATGAACTCTATATTTCATGGGAGAGAAAAGGCTTTCACAAACCATAGAAACTTTTTTAAGCCTCATCTACGTTTTGTTTTCTGTGGAAGTCCTTGCCTTAACTTATAGTAGTTGAAGTGTTCTGTCTAGTTTGTACACGGGTTAGTCTCTGCAGTTCCTTTGAGTTATGAAGGAATTTTGAGTCTCTTGGCTATGCAAGCATACCTGTGGGTTGGACTTCACACCTGGTCTGACCTGGACACATTCAATTGATCCTATTTGGATTTTGTGTTTCTTACTCATTTGCATACAAAGAAATTAAGCAGCATGGGCAAGTGTAGATTAAACATAATGCTGGTGGGAGGACTAAGCTATCAATCTTAAATGTCAGATAAAACCAACCCCTGCTATTTGGTGTACATCATGCTCCAAAATGGAGAGGCAGTATGACATCACTGTTTTGTGCTTTATACTTGGCCCTTTAAACACACATTTCTGCAAGTCAGAGAAGACATGCTGACTCTATACTGTTAGTTAGATGAGATAATTTAAGGCAATGTCATCAGTGCCTAATGATTCTAAGGAGAAGGAAAAAAACTCCATGACAACTTGAAACAGAAAATGGAAAAAAAATTATAATTAAAATAGACCTGTACAGATGCAGAAACACTCAAGCTCTGAACCATACATAGGAACTAAAAACACTTTGATGGTTAGGAAACAAAAAGCATGTGGCATCTAAATTGAGATATTTATTTATTTGCAAGCAGAAAGGGAGAGAGATAATATGAATGAATTGGCACACCAGGCCTCTAGCCACTGCAAACAAACTCCAGATTCATGTACTGGTTGTACATATGGCTCTTTGTGGGTACTGGGGAATTGGACCCCAGTCATTAGGCTTTAGTGGCAAATGCTTTAACTGCTGAGCCATCCTCCCTATCCCTTGATTGAAATTTTTTTCAAAGCCGGGCGTGGTGGCGCACACCTTTAATCCCAGCACTCGGGAGGCAGAGGTAGGAGGATTGCCGTGAGTTCAAGGCCATCCTGAGACTACAGAGTTAATTCCAGGTCAGCCTGGACCAGAGTGAGACCCTACCTCGAAAAACCAAAAAAAAAAAAAAAAAAAAAAAAAAACGGAAATTTTTTTTCAAAGAACCTGTCAAACTAAACTCTATTCACTTTCTGTTGGCTTAGTAAGTGAATGATACTTTTAGGATTTGGAGACAGAACTTGTCTGATTGCAGGGAATGGGAAAAGCTGCTGTTGATCATTGATCCTCTAAAATTTTTAGCATAATTGACCCTACTGTTTTTACTGTATACCAGTCAGAGCTCTCTTCAGAACTGATAAGAGGATGGATGGATGGGATGGGATGGGATGGATGGATGGGTGGGTGGATGAATGGATGGACAGACGGACAGGACAGGACAAACACCCACATGTACACACACATATGGAGGGAAGGAAGGAGGGAGAGAGGGAGAAAGAGAGAGAGAGAGAGATTATAGGGGCTAGGATATCTGTACAGAAAGTTGAAAGACAAGAAATTCAGGTAGACAGACATAGATGTTTTAGTTTTGAGTTTTATATTCATAGGCAGGAGTGTCTGTAGTTTGAAGATAGAATTCCTTCTTGCTTGGGAAATTCAATGATTAGTCAGATGAGTCCCACTGAAATTATACAAGGTAATCTACTTTCTTGAAGTCATCACGTATGCAAATAACTTCATGGCAACTCTAGACTAGTGTTGAACCAAAACCTGGCACCATAGCTCTTAGAGACAGCTCCACATTGCTGGGATGAACATCCAAACTAAGCATAGTTTGGGGAAGGAAGGGATTTATTTCAAGCTTACAGATCCACAGGGAAGTTCCATCAGTGGCAAAAGTTGCTTCCATACATCCAAGCAGAGTGAGACATCCAAATAGCAACCCAGAAAACAAAAGCAGCAAGCACAAAATCAGCAGCAACAGCAGGGACCCAGGCAGAGTTCAGACCTCTCTGCATACCTTTAGGCTGTAATTCAGATTTGTTTCCCATGACATCCCCCCCCCCCACCAAGCAAACTCGATTTTAATAAAATACCTAAGGCCTAGCCAAATTGAGCATAAAATTAACCATCACATGTACTACTCTATTTTTCTTTGCATGGGCTATATATGCCCTGTCAGACTAGTAGCCCCTTTGGAGTGAACACTCATTCTTACCTGTTAATCATACATATTACAGCTTCCTACATCTGGACGTTGCTAACCTTCAGTAATACTGTTGGCAGCAGTTTTACCCCTGCCATTTGTGACAGAGGCCATTGTCCACCTTCCTCCGAGATTATATTCCTCACCTTCACCCAACAGGATCAAGTGGAAAGGTCAAAGGGACATGGGTAAGACAGTGTCAGGACACAGAAGGTGTCAGTGCCCTATGACAAAAACTGTGCAGTTCTTCAGATCCCTAGAGTTACACCTGCATTCAGTTCTCTGCCAATATAGAATTCTATTTGTTTTCCACTTCTTCATTCAGTGCCCTTCCTTAGTTCCCTCAGCCCTTAGCTTTGATGCCTTTCTCTTGGTGCTTTCAGCTTTTCAATAACATGTTAACCCTCCAATTGAGGCATTTTGTTTCTCAATAGGAAACCTTCCTGAGGACTGAACCACCTTTATGATAATCTCTGTAATGAAATTCAGGCCCTGGTTTGTCCAGCTTGGTACCTGAGGAAATCTTGTGGGGCCAGGAAAGCTTTATAGTTTTTTTGAATGTTTGACTGTTCTTCAGCAGTCTTCATCTTCTCTCATCTCTCTGTTTAGCAGATGTGCTGTCTGGCAGGTTCCCATTCTGCTAGGTCCTGCCACTATCAGCACAGTGTGATACTTAGGGACATGAGCTCTGGAGTCAAACCCATTCCCCTGCCACCTGAAACAGTGCATAGGACAGGCCTCAGAAAGTGGACATGCTATGTGTAAAAGAAGGTTCTGTTCACCCTCTCATGCATCTGCAGTGACACATGATCAAGTGTATTTTAGTCTAGGCAGGGGAGATTTTCTTTTCTACAGGGGTACATTATACAGGACAAACTGAGCCAAAGTTGAGATGGAGCAACCACAGATCACATTATCAGGCTGTTTGGTTATATGCAAAGTGTTTATAATGTAATTGATTTCCTGGAGAGAAATATAAGCGTATTTCTTCAGGGGGAACTTTACCTTAGCCTAACACAAATTACTGCTATTCTAACTGACAGAAAGCTCAGATCTTCAGATGTTATGCCTACCTTCCAATAACTAACGCATTATTGGTTTTAGCTCTGTGCTTGATAGAAACACACAAATGTATAAATTTTGCTGCTGCTTTGTTTTTGAGGCAGGGTCTCACTCTCACCCAAGCTGACCTGGAACTCACTCTGTAGCTCTAGGCTGGCCTTAAACCCATGGTAGTTCCCCTACCTCAGCCTCCTGGGACTAAAGGCAGGCACCACCACACCCGGCTAAACTTTGCTTCTTATGAAAGTCCTTCAGGCTTTTGAAAATACCTGTCATGATGTACTTTACTTTTTATTCTTCAGCTCAAATATGTTTATTGCAGTCATTTCTTATAAGAAATGATGTTATTCAGTCTTTTATTATTTTCTTAGGTTGTCTATATTTGATAGTACTTGTCATAAAACCTGAATTGCATATAATATTTTGCTATAATATAATATTACAATATTATATAATATAAAAGTATTTTATAATACTTTATAGTTTAAAACTGTGGATTATGAATTGTGTTCATAATCTGTCCTTAGACAGGACTAATTTTTGAAAATGGGCCTGCTTTGGCTTATATAAAATTCTCAGATCCTTTTTGCACAAACAGACATCTCCCCGGGCTTGTGCACTTAATTATCTGAATGTAATTGCAGTGTACCTTACATTTATTCTCACTTAATGTGAGAAACCAGCATCTTTTTCTCCTTAGTCATAGTTCAAAAAATGTAGGCCTTTTGTACCTGGAAGCTCCCCTTGAGAGCATTGGTATCACCTCCTAAGCCATCACCTTAGCTAGAAATTAGATGTAGAAGTTTTAGTAACTGAGAATTTGAACACAGTAGTAATGACTGCATGAAGTCAAATGTGTTGCTTAGATTTCTATCTACTTTTCAGTTCTTAAGTTTTTAAAAAACATTTTATTCATTTTTATTTATTTATTTGAGAGCAACAGACAGAGAAAGCGGCAGATAAAGAGAGAGAGAATGGGTGTGCCAGGGCCTTCAGCCACTGCAAATGAACTACAGATGTGTGCGCCCCCTTGTGCATCTGGCTAACATGGATCCTGGGGAATCGAGCCTCGAACTGGGGTCCTTAGGCTTCACAGGCAAGTGCTAAACTACTAAGCCATCTCTCCAGCCCAAGTTCTTAAGTTTCATAGTGCAATGACAAATAATTTATGAGCAATCTGGAAAGTAAGGAAATATCCTTTTTCCTACCTTTGTAGTCGACTGTGGGATGTCTCCATTTTGCTGATGTCAGAAATTGTTGCTGGGCTAGGGTGATGGTTCAGTGAAAGACAATTACCACTCAAGTCTGAGTACATGAATTCACTACTTATCCCACCTAAAAATCTGGAAGATATGGCATGCTTCTGTCATCCTAGCACTCTGGCAGAGACAGGAGAATTTCCCAGGAACTTTGCCAAGCACAGCAAATAGAAAAACAGCAGAGTAAGATGGAGAGAAATCTGCCTCAAATGAGGTGAACTGTGAGGACAGACCCTAAAGTTGTCCTCTGATTGCCACATGCTCACCATGGTGTACATGTGCCTGCACTCTCACACATAAACACATACATGTGCACACACATACATGTGCACACATATATGTATATACATAAATAATTTTTAAAGTAAGGTTGGTTAATACCAGCATGTTTAAAATATGTGCATGTTTCTGAAATAACTGATTGATTTTGAGAGAGATAGAATGAGAATGAATAGGTACTCCATGGCCTCTTACCACTGAAAATGAACTCCAAGATGTACAAGCCACTCTGTGCATCTGGCCCTGTGTGAGTACTGAACAATTGAACCCAGGGCCAGCAGGCTTTGCAAATATGTGCTTTTAACCATTGAGAGTTCTCCCCAGCCCAAGTTTAGCATTGTAATTGGGCCAGAGGCATGAGAAATAAAGGGAGTTTAGTGCTGGTGATTTGACTGTAGTGTCAGTTTATTTGGGTTACTATTACGTTTGTTGCTCCTGATGTGACAGTGCTGAGAAAGAACCTCAGGAATGTTTTAAAAATATTTTCTGTCACATTCTAATATTTAAATGTTACATTTTTAACTTATAAACTTAAGCATGTTGGATAGTTAACACTTGGACCTGATCAGTCTTTCTTATTTTTGGTGTGGGGGGCAGGTCATAGAACTCTTCTAAACTCTATTAAAAATTATGAACATTTTGCCCAAAAGAAAGGAAAAATATTTACTTCTATATGTAGAGTCTTCAAAGACTTGATTTAGTTCATTATATAAGTCTCTATAAGAAAGGCCACCTCGTGACAATGGGTTGAACAGTAAGATTGAAGTTTACATCTCACATAAAATTCTGAACTGGTGTAGCAGCTCTTCCCCATAGAAGTTTGGGACTCAAAGTTCACCTCCCCTAATATTCCACCACCTCATCCAGAGTCTGCAGTGATTCACCATAAGTTATGTGTTCCAGACAACAGGATGGTGGAAGGAACAGAGGTTGGGTGTAAGTTTCCGTTTTTAAGAGTATCATGCATCCCTTTACACAACTTAGTCCTACCACTAGCCAGTGTGCACAGCAGGTAGAAATCAAGTCTGCAGCAGAGTGGCCATTTGACATACTCACGTCTCTTACTTGGTGGGAAGGGGAGAGTTATATGGGGCTGCTAATAACACTCATTCCTATCCTTGGTAATAGAATTAACAAATGCTTCCAGGGTAATTCCTCCTTTGCCAGGCAGCAAGAAGACAGAAAGATAGTCCTTGTCAACAACACCACCTTGTACTGTTGTGGTCATTACATAGAAAATAGTGATGTGTGCACTGATCTCCTGGAGAGGGCCTGAAATGGCCTCCCTCAAGTACATTAACTAACACCCAAGGTCACTGTTTGACTAGAACAGATGTAGAGTACACAAGCAGGAAGCTTAACATGTCAAAGCACACAGCATTCTAAGGCAGGAAATAGGATGGCTTGTCAAGGGCTGATTTACATATGGCATTACTACATTTTAAATTTTTTTAATTTATTTGAGAGAGAGAAGCAAAGTGAATATGGGCACACAAGGGCCTCCTGCCACTGAAAATAAACTCCAGATATATGTACAACTTCGTGCATCAGGCTTTACATGAGTAGTAGGGAATTGAACCCAGGCCTTCAGGCTTTAGAAGCAAACACTTTTAACCACTGAGCTATCTCTCCAGCCCTGGGTTATTTGGTTTTCATGTTGGTTTTTCTGGAGACTGGACTCTTTTCTGCAACTCACTTATGTGGCCTTGGATGGTTCCAACCTTCTTATCTCAGTTTCAATAGTTTTATTATATATGGCCAGTCACTTAAGGGCCACATACCAGGCCAGGACATTTTCTTTTTCTGCATATATGGTGTTCTATGTTTTAGCTAGTGTTTTTGAGCATGAGGTCCTCGGAGTGCATCTGAAGGAATTGCAGAGGAATGACTCGAGTTTAGGCAGTAGGCAATACAGGGCTGCTCGGATAGGGCAGAGCAGATAAAGTGGAGAAATCACTGAGTTTGGAAAACCATGATTGGATGACCTTGTCAAAATGATACAAGATGAATATTTCCACCTTGACTTAGTTTAGGACTTATATACCTTTACTTTTTTATCCTTATGAGTTTATAATTATAAGTAAGCACACTAGTAAATGATTTCTATATCTAAAGTGCAGCACTTTCAGATTTAGGAGTATTTTATGACCATTGAGTGCCATTTATACTGTGGTTTTAAAAAAAAAATCACATGTGGTACCATTTTGTTGCTTGCAAAAGATTGCATTGTCATTCTAAATGTAAGCTAATCTCTAATGAGTTTCCTCAAAACAGTTTTTTTAAATGGCTGGAATAGCCGGGCATGGTGGCACATGCCTTTTATCCCAGCACTTGGGAAGCAGAGGAAGGAGGATTACTGTGCCACCCTGAGACTCCACAGTGAATTCCAGATCAGCCTGGGCTAGAGTGAGACCCTACCTCGAAAAACCAAAATAATAAAAATTTAAAAAAATGGCTGGAATGATCTTGTCACAGTGTACCACTTACTAAGTCTGTAATGTGTAAATATTCGAAGTCATAGTAGTAATAACTTCTCATGCATCTGATCCTCCCTTAGTAATTCTGTTGTGGCTATGGGCTTCATTGATCTCAGTGCCACTTACTGTGAAATGAAATGTATTATCCCACTTAAACCATTATGGTTTCTGTTTGAATTACGTATTCACTCCTTGATCCTGTCATCAGGCTTCTTCCATGTTCTGTGATGTGGTATTCAGTCAGAGAGATTTACTGCTTTGCATTCTAGACAGTATAAGTCAAAATGGGACGAGCAAGTCCAGATCAGATAAGTTGGAAAGAAAGTAAAATAAGCCGTTTAATTTTTAGAAATCTTTGCTTGCTTCCCACCCTTCTGCCATTTCTTTTTAAGGCACTTTGTTTTAAATTAGAATTTAGTAAGACTTGTTTCTGGGCTGAGGACATGGTTCAATGGCTCAAAGTGCTTGTTTGCAAAGCCTGATGGCCTGTGTTTGACTCCCCAGTGCCCATTTAAACCAGATGCACAAAGTGGCACATACATCTGGAGGCAGTATGCAGTGACAAGAGGCTCTGGCATGTCCATATTCATTAATTTCCCCCCTCTTTCTTTATCTGTCTGACTTTTCCCTCGCTCCTTCTCTCTCTGCCAAAGAATTTTTTTTTTTTTTTAGAAAAAGATTTGTTCATAAGATCTTCTCTGCCAACCTAGCCTCTTCTTCTACCTGTATGTAGACTCTTACTTTGTGGGGTTTTTAAAGACAGGGTCTCAATATCCCAGGCTGGGCTCAAACTCTCTGTGTAGTCTTAGGTGATGTTGAGAGAGAAAGAGACAGAGAGGGGTGTTCATGCCTGTGTTTATATGTATTCATGTATGTGGATATAGTTGTACACACATTCATGTGGAGGCTGCATGTTGACATCAGGTGTCTTTCTCAATTGCTTTCCACATTATTTCTATTTTGAGACAGGGTCTAACAAGCCCTAAGGATCTTCCTGTCTTTGGAATTGTAGGCACTGTACCTGGCTTTTATGTGGGGTGCTGTGGATATGAACACAGGTCCTTACGATTGCATGCCAAGCACTTTAGCAATGGTGCCAGCTCAGACATTGAAGTTCTTGCCTCCACCTCTTGAATGCTGGGGATCAATCATATCCAGGGTTTCTTGCATGCCAAGCAAGCACTTGACCAACTGAGCCATGGCTCCAGCCCCAGGGGACTGATTTTCTAGGGCAAGAAATATATGTAGCCTTTAATTTTTATTTTATGTATTTTTTCTTTTAGTGCTAGAGTTGAACCTAGGGCCTTATAAATGCCAAGCCAGTACTCTACCACCCTATGTGCATGTTCTAAGCCAATTATCCCAAGCACCTGTTATGATACTTGGCTATCAGTAGGTACTGAGAATAATTTTAGGTTATTGGAATTAATGTTTTGTAGACTTGCTCAGTCTCATAATCACAACTTCTTCACCTTTTGTAGATGTAAGATGGTAGTCCAAGTACAGCAGCACCAAATTTCCAGGGCACCTCTTGAGATAGCATCAGTAGTTACGAGGGAGTCCAGAGTTCCATAAGTACAGTTTCCACAGGCAGGCATCAAACCTCCCTAGCAAAGGAAGACTCTTTAATTCTTCTGAAATATGTAAAATTGTATCTTTGGGGGGCTGGAGAGATGCCTTAGCAGTTAAGGCCTTTGCCTGCAGAGCCAAAGGACCTCGGTTCAATTCCCAGGACCCATGTGAGCCATATGCACAAGGAGGCGCATGTGTCTGGAATTCGTTTGCAGTGGCTGGAGGCCCTGGCACACCCATTCTTTCTCTCCCTCTCTCTACCTCTCTCTCTCAAATAAATAAAAAATAAAGTTTTTAAAAATTGTATCTTTTCCTCCCAGCAAAATATTTTACAAAATATTCCTTCCAGTCACTGGCTGGCTGGTAAATCATGATCAGCAAGGCAAAATCAACATGCTTTGAAATATACCACATTGAAAAGGAAGGGAAAAAAAGCAGGACCAGAGAGATGGCTCAGCGGTTAAGGTGCTTGCCTGCAAAGCCCAACAACCTGGGTTTGATTCCCCAGTACCCATTTAAAGACAGGTGCACAAAGTGACACATGCATCTGGAGTTATTTGCAGAGGCCCTGGCATGCATATTCATATTCATATTGATATCCTATCTCTGCTTTCTCCTTCCCTGTTTCTGTTTGCAAATAAAGAAAATTAAATTAAAAAAATTTGACTCTGGAAGCTGGAGAAATAACCGAGTCAGTAAACGCTTACCTCATGAGCATGGAGACCTGTGTTCAATCACCAATATCCTTGTAAAATGCTGGGTATGGTAGCATGCACCTGCGCTAGGGAGGATGTAACAGGAGAATCCCTGTGGCTTGCTGCTCAGCCAGTATAACCTAGTTGGTAAGCTCCAGGCCACTGAGAAAGTCTGCCCAAAGGAGGTGGACGGCATTCCTGAGGATGACACCCTGGTCTCTACACACAAGTGCACAGATATGCACAAGCATCCCCCCCCCCCACACACACACACACTCACATTTAAAGCCATGAACATTTACTGTGATACTTCTAGTTAAGATAGAAGTAAAACTATTTTATAATAAATTTACCTCTTCAAACTTAAATACAGAACTGAAAAAGTTTCAAAATCAAATAGTCCAGGGCTGGAGGGATGGCTTATCAGTTAAGGCTTGCTTGTTCCCTCCTTTCCTCCTTCCCTCCCTCCTTCTTTCTCTGTCAAATAAATAAATAATATTAAAAATAAACCAAACAACCCAAATATACTTCCTCCCCACATAAGTTTGCTCTGCTGTAAAAGCAGGACAAAATGAGCTTTAAGAAATATAGGGAAGAGCCGGGCATGGTGGTGTATGCCTTTATTTCCAGCACTCGGGAGGCAGAGGTAGGAGGATCGCCGTGAGTTCGAGGCCACCCTGAGACTCCATAGTGAATTCCAGGCCAGTCTGGGCTAGAGTGAAACCCTCCCTTGGGGAAAAAAAAAAAAAAAAAGAAAGAAAGATAGGGAAGAGAAATATAGCAGTGTATTTAAAAACTTTTGTTTATCTTGATTTTTAAATTTTATATTATTGTGTGTGGGCATGCATGTGCACATACATAAATGTGCACCAAAATCTCCTACTCCTGAAAACAAATGCTGCCCAGCTTTTTTCCTCCTCAAATACTTATTAGAGGATAGACATGGTAGGACCTCTTGCTGCTGCTTTACATGAGTACTGGGGAATCGAACCTGGGCTGCCAGGTTTTGCAAACAAGTGCTTTTAGCTGCTGAGCCAACTTTCCAGCCCTTATCCAGCTTTTCCTCCCAGTAAAATATTTTATCATCTCCCCAGCTCCTTATGTTGAGTTTTAGTCCTAACTTACCTAATAGAAAAACAAAAAAATCCAAAAACCCTATGCTACACCTGATTGGAAATGTTTAGAAAAGTAATCTCAATGTACTCTTTATAAGAATATTAATGAAATTTAATTAAGATAGTATTTAATTGTATCCAATATGAATGTTATACTTGCCTATCCTGAAAATCTACACTAAAAAATAAAAAGAAAGAAAGATGGGCTGGAGAGATGGCTTAGTGGTTAAGCACTTGCCTGTCAGGCCTAAGGACCCCAGTTCAAGGCTCGATTCCCCAGGACCCAAGTTAGCCAGATGCACAAGGGGTGCACGCATCTGGAGTTCGTTTGCAGTGGCTGGAAGCCCTGGTACGTCCATTCTCTTTCTCTCTATCTGCCTCTCTCTCTCTCTCTCTCTCTCTCTCTCTCTCACACACACACACACACACACACACAAATAAATAAATAAAAATGGACAAAAACTTTTTTAAAAAAAGAAAGATAAAAGACAGTAAGTTGTATTACACAACTTACCTTCCAGAGGAAAGAAATTTAGATGATTAAAATATACTAGAAGGCACCCACTAACAGAGTAAATTTCTGTTCTGTGAGAATGTCATGCAGATATGACATGTGTAAACAAAATTAGAAAGGAACAATGTGAAATTTACATTTCATTTTAAAATATAGTAGGGACTGAGAAGATGGTCCAGCAGGTAGAGGTGCTAGCTTGCAAAGCCAACCAGCCCAGGTTCAGCGCCCAAGCTGCCCACATACACTGTCGTCTTGTATTTATTTGCAGTGGTGAGAGTCTCTGGCAATACCATATATACATGCAAATAAGAAACTAACAATTTTTAAAAATGGCAGTAGATCTTCTTTTACTCCAAGTGCTTCCTTCTTCCCTGGTTAAATAGACACTCCAGGGCTGAAGAGATGGCTCAGCAGTTCAGTGCTGCATAAGCATGAGTTCCTGAGGGGTCATGAGTGTGCCCATGTTCAAGTCTCCAGAGTGCATGAAATAGCTGAAGGTAGCCATGCATGTCTGTAACCTCAGTCTTGTGGGGAGTGGAGACCAGAAAACCTCTTTGGGGCTTATGAACAGCAAAATCTGGAATCAGTAAGAGACTATGTCACAAGGAAAAGCAGGCAGGTGAGAGATGGAGGGAAATACCAGCATTCTCCTCTGGCCACTGTAGGTGAACCCACAGGGTATCACATCAGTTCATACATGCGCATGCAACAAACACCACACCATAAATAAAGAAAGAAAAGACACTCCTGTCTTAGTTGGTGTACCTGTGGGTGTATAGGTGTGGCCAGAGCACTCTAATAAATTACATTTTCTCATGTGAATAGAGGATTGGAGTAGATATAAAATTCCCCATGTTGAATGCTCCTCCCCTGGGGCTGCCATTTGCAGGGAATTTCATGTACATATTCAGACATGCAGACTTGCACAACTACTTATTATAGAAATATTCTTGGTTGCTAAATGTCTAACAGACTTAAACATACAGGGTTCCCGTATATGGAAAAAAAGTAATTCCACCCACTCTCCATGCCTTGGCATGTCATGATGCCAGCCCTTAACATTTATTTGACTTTCAGAATTTAAATAGGCAGTGATGTAAATCAGAAGTTAATGTTTCACCTACTGGCACCAAGTACCTAAATCACCACATGTGTGATGAAGTAGGTAAACCCTTTTCAATTTGGGTACAGAATGGAAGAGGCATTTATTCTAATTCGGCCCACTAAGTTATATGGACAACAAGATGATTTATTTCTGTGTTGCAAAAGCTGAGGGAGCAGAGAGAATGCAGAGAAGTGGCTTGGCAGAGAGATCACACAAGCTGAAAGTAGAATCCAAGTCTTTCTAAAGTCCCTGTACCGATCAGAGCTTCATCTTATTGAATGTCACAGTGTTATAACAAAGATAAATGTATCTTACCACACGTGCTTTCTCCATAGAATGCTGCTTCTATTTTCAGAAAATTCATGTTTTGAGATTTTAATATTTTAGTTCTGTTCTGTTACATTTTTCAATCTCTATTTTATAATTTTGAGCTGAAATGAGAACTGGAGTATTACTTTGGCATTTCCATGTGCATTCTTATATTGATCATAAACTGGAATGAGATATGTTCCAGGGGGTCACTTGTTTAGCACAAATCAGTTGTCTGTAAGAGCCAGTCCATTAAAAATTAATTTTGGGCTGGAGAGATGGCTTAGCGGTTAAGCGCTTGCCTGTGAAGCCTAAGGACCCCGGTTCGAGGCTCGGTTCCCCAGGTCCCACGTTAACCAGATGCACAAGGGGGCGCACGCGTCTGGAGTTCGTTTGCAGAGGCTGGAAGCCTTGACGCGCCCATTCCCTCTATCTGTCTTTCTCTCTGAGTCTGTCGCTCTCAAATAAATAAATTAATTAATTAAAAAATTAATTTTGAAATAATCTTTAGATATATATGGATTATTAAAGGTTGCATATTAGAGCATGCATATACTTTCTTTGCTTAGCAATGTTAGTAGCTAATATTTACTGAGTTTTTACTCTAGCAGTGTTCCAGTTACTAGCTAATTTTGTTTTAATCTTCAAAATCACTCCATATGGCCTTATTATTCCCATTTTATCAGTAAGGATATTGACACATAGAGTGATTAAATAACTTGCCAGCAGTTAGAAAAGTAAGTATTGAAATTCAAATACTCTAGCTCCAAAAGCCATATTTTTAGTATTATAATGCCTTTTACACCTTTTATCATAGTATCTATGCCCTTAAGATCACCTCAACCTACCTTGAAACCCACTCAATCCTATTTACTTGACCACCATGCATCTATATACAACCTGTACAAACAAACCACATTGTGTCTAAGTCATTGAACAACTTGTGTTCTGTATACATACACAGTTTCACTTGAGTGTGTGGATATGAACCTAGGAAGGTCCAAAATTGGACTGCAGACTATGGAAACAGATAATGAAGGGGAAGTCAGTACTATCTTTCAGTTCTTTAAAAGTCTGTTTACTACTTACTCTAGTTTTTGCTCTGTATACATGCACTACTACCTGCTTTCCAAAGCTGCTGCTCCTTGGAAAGTTTCATAGTGTTATGTACCAATTGTCCACGTTTGAATTTAATGTTTTATTTTTTTCTTCTCAAATTAGTGGTAGAGTGGATATAAGATACTCATGTGTTTTATGTGTGTGTGCATGTGTGTTTGAGTAAATCAGTTACTAACTGAATAGAATCTGGAATGGTGACTAATAAGCTTGTCAGTTTCTTATAGTTTTTGTTTAAAGATAGCTGTATTATTACTGTCACTGAAAGTTAAGCAGGTCACCAGAAGAAGCTGTTAGAGAAACTTAACATTTATTCTTATTGTACCTCATGTTGGTAATATTATTTTCCTATTTGCATTTGCTTTCAACTAGCAGCTATAAACTTATAAATTATAAACCAATAGGTTACAATTCCTATTATTTTCCTCCTGGAAGCCATATGAACTCAACACGTGAGCTATAGCTTCACATTCAGTGGTCTTGGCTTTGGGAACCTGGGCAGAAAATGAGCAGTTTGTGTCTGGCTTAGGTGGCTCCACTAGGGCTCATGTAATCTACTTTATCCTGAACTTCTCAGATCTTGCTTAAAGGTAGCAGCAGAGCTACAGTGGCATTTGGTGTCTTTTCTGCAAAATGTTAGGAAGTAAAATTCGTGTTGGGAGCACACTATGTAAGAACAATAGAGATACAGTGGTTTGGCAATAATTTACCAGATATTCCCACTTCTTGCTACTGCTGCTGCTGGCAGTGAGTTATCAGCTATGGGTCAGAGCTAAACTACAGGAGCCAGGCTACATGAAGGTCAAGACCTCGTCCAAAATAATGGGGAGATGAACAGCAGGTCCAAGGAGGCAAACAGGCAGATGGCATAAAGCAGGTAAATAGGCAGCATCAGCAGTGGGAATGGACCCACGCTGAAGCCCTGGGAACAGTCAGGAGTTCCTTGATGCACATACCACACCATGTGGTCAGACCTGTTGTCATGCAGTGGAAGGTATCCACTTCTTTATGGAGACCAGGTGAGAGATTTATACCCTTTTCTTGGTCCAATAAGTTTTGGGGCTTGGTTTTCCTGATATAATTTCAATGTGCTCCTGTAATTCCAATTCACACCAATAAATTTATAGGGTAGCATCATTTCTACTCTTAGGAATAAGTCATATATTACTTTATACCACACAGGTGGGTGCTGGATGGACGGATATTCACATGTCCACTCAGGTTCAGAATCATCCTCCATTCTCAACATGAAGTACCTTATGATAAGGAATAGTGTAAAAAGCTTCCCCCCCCCAGACACACACACACACACACACACACACACACACACACACACACACACACACACACTATGTGGAGTAACTTCCAGCAGGGCATAACATGATCTCTACAGTTAATAATGAACCTAAAAATCAGTGCATAAAAAGCTGTATTTGTTCATAATCAGTTAGAAAAGTATGTCTAAGGAAGACTTTTCCTAGTTTAGCTAATTGTATGAAACCACTGAATTCCTCTTAGAGTCTTTAAATAGATGAATCAGAGGACACACTCATGATCAAATCTCATCAATACTGCTCAGAGGCCAATCATCTATTCTCGGCTGCTTCCCTCATGCTGTTTTCCCATCTCACACACTGTATTACAATTGTCTCTTTTAAGGAAGGAAAAGAACTTCCATTTTCCTTAGCTTGAAAATATTTGTTCTGAAGAGTCACTGTCTTTTAATTTCTGTGTCTGGCACTAAAAAAATACAAAAGGTGTCCAGACTACCAAATTTTGCATAACATTTAGTGTGACTATTGCAGGGGTTTGCACACTTCCTGTTACCATGCTTTAGAGAAATTTTATTTTACTCTCTAGACTATCCTTTCCTCTTATGAACATAATACTGAGAATAACATGTTTGTACATTGAATATATACATACTAAGAACTTGGGCTACTGACCTGGAGAGATGGCTCAGCAGTTAAGTGCATTTCTTGCACAGACATGAAGACCTGAGGAGACCTGAGACCACCAATTTGAATATCCAAATCCCATGTAAACAGCTGGGCGGGGTCACTTATACCTGTAACCTCAGTCCCATGGAAAGCAGAGACTGGAGAATCATTGAAGCCCTGCAAGCTCTGGAGTCAGTAGAGAAGACTCCAGCTTAAAACAAGACTGGGCAGAAGAGCAATAGAGCAGAACACCCAGTGTTCCGCTGTGGCCACTGCAGGCAGTTGTCCCCCACCACATGGGAAAGTACATGGTGCCAATACCACACACATATACACACACCCCAAAAAGTGTAATAATAATAATGATGATGATGATGATGATAATTAGGGTGGTGATAGTGGTAGCAGTAATAGTAAATACCCTGTGCTTTCACTGAAAGATGATCTGCTTGAGCACAGCACCAACTAGACGGCCTTGGCTACAGGCTTGGAGATATCACTCACTCTGGCCCGTGCCTTTTGGCTTCTGTGCTTTGCTTCTGTTGATCTGCTTGCCCACGTGCTTGTTAGTCTGTCATTTCTGGGCTTAGTTCATTGTTTCAGAGGTAGGATAGATTGCTTGTGTTTTAAACTGCTTTGGGGCAAGATATATAGCATATGTCATCAAATGCCTCTCTGGTATTATACCACTTAGAAATCTGACCAGAAGTACAAAAGTAAACTTACGTTGCCTTGGAAAAACAAAGCAGCTGTGCCCACATTCTTGAGGGAGTTCTTCACTTTCAGAGAGCCAGAGCTTAGGGCTCTCACTGTTCCTCTTGTCTGTGGCGCACACTACCCACTGACAAAGGTGCTATACCACCTGCCTTTACCAGGCTTTAGGAGACAGACTGACTAATTCCATTCCCCATTTGGATGACTTGCACCTCCCATCTTTTCTGAGTCTTTTCTTTAAATGTGAGCAAGTCAGTGTGGTTTTCATTTGTAATTCCTTTTATGGTCAGAATGATGGTGGCTTTGCTCTGCTGTGGTAAGGCTACTACCCCAAGAGCAAAAAGGAACCATTTCTTATTCCTTCGCATCCTCTAGTGTGTTTGTATTCCTGGACTTGAAGTTGTTGTCCCATGTACTTTTTATGTATCTGGTTATATACTTAGTTGAGCTGTGTTGTTGAATTTCAGGAATGAAGGGAGATCAATAGACAGTATTCGCAGAGGACTGAGCAGCATCTTTCCCAGTATGTGCTGTTTAGCATAATGGTACTGTATGCATTACCATGTCATCATTCTGAATCCTGTCTTATGTGGCATTCTCTGATTTTGAGCATTTAGAAAAGCTGGGTTTTCCAAAGACATGTACTCAAAGGAGATTTCTTCTCGTGACCTGTATTTATATAAATGCAATAATTATTTCCCAGTCCAATAATGTTTATTTTTCAGATATTTAAGGAGAATTCAGTTTTATTATTTTAGGTATATTACCTCATTAAAAATATCTTTTTGAAGTTGTCCTATCTTAACTTTGAATTTTAATGCATTGTGTTTTTTTAAACAAAAAATGATGTTCAAAAACTATAGTACTATATAGAAGTAATTACCATTTTTTATTTAATGTACAACTCTCCTGAAAAATAGAACATGCTGGACCACTTGTGGTGGTACATGGCTATAGTCTCAGCACTCAGGAGGCAGAAGCAGGATTGCCATAAATTTGAGGCCAGCCTAGTCTACATGGTGAATTCTGGGCCAGCCTGGGTTACATAGCATGACACTGTCTCAGTCCAACAACAGACCATAGCATAGCATGTTCATAACATACTATTGGAACAGCTAGTGTCTAGTTCATTATACTAATTTACCAAATGTGCTCCTTGGCCTCAATAAGATGCCTTCCCAAATGTGTCGTTTGCTCTTCTGACTTTTTTCTTTGTAAATATCACTGGTCTGATTGTCAGTGTGAGCAGAGGCTCAGAGGTAATTTTCAGAATTGAACAAGTTGTAGGTAACAGGATCAGGGTGAGACCAGAGTGCTCTTTCACCTGTGTTCCCTGTGGCATTTTTTAGATTGTGTAGTCCGGTGAATATAATCTGTCTTTTTAAGTTAAAAGTACATTTGTCCTTGTATTCCATATACATTCTGAATACTTATATATTTTTTTTTTTTCCGAGGTAGAGTCTTGCTCTAGCCCAGACCAACCTACACCTCACTCTGTAGTTCCAGGCTGGCTTCAAACTTACAGCAGTCCTCCTACCTCTGCTGAGATTAAAGGCGTGCTCCACAACACTCAGCTATACATATACATTCTACATACATTCTGTTATCCTTGTATTCTCTGAGAAGAGCTGGATTTTTCTTTCAGCAGAGCTCTTCTGAATTGTGCATTCCTTTGGTAAATAGATGTCGGCTTACCTGAAATCCCAAGCTTTGAGCTATAAAGCTTGTAGGGACTTAGTCACTTGGATATGAGAGAATGTGGTAAGCCATATCATAGAGAAATAAATTGAACATTCAAGTGTTATTTGAAACATTTCAGATTTGAGCCTGAAGAATTAGTCTGAAGGATTTAGTTCATAAATAGGATAGGTGGGTGGTTAAATGATTTCAGGTAGGCTTCCCTGATGAAAGTGACTTTAAAACAGTGATTGGAGGACAGACACTTGGAGGGTTAGTAGCTTTGTTCCAAGCGTAGGGGTGGCATGAAAGGAGATACAGGCAAGAGTGGGCGAGAGAGACAAAGGATTCATTTAGGAGAAAAGAATAGGGAATGGGACAGGACGTGGGAGGAGATGAGATCAGACCTAGGAATTGGAAGAGTTGTGGAGCCATCTGAAGGTAAGAGGAGAGTTGTGAGTCAAACATGGAGAACCAGTAGTCTGATTAGGAGATGTATGATGAACTTAATCCGCCACCCTTCCAAAGAAAATGCTAGCTGTTTGTAAGTTTCATTGTCTGATGAGAAAAACAGAGAGTAGAAAACAAAGACAGAAATGACTGTTAAATCAGTGATCATGTGGCTTGTCTATATCAGGTCACTGCAAGACTATTACAGTGGGAACTTTGTTTAGTAGTTAAATGGAAACAAACTGCACAAACTAAGACTGTCCTGGGCCAATCAGGGCATGTGGTTGTCCACTGTTACTAAATTACTTAGACTTCACTAATAAATTAGAAAGAGAAAAAAATTAATCCTGACTATTGAAAGTGACACATCATGATAGGGTCTCACTGTAGATCAAGCTGACCTGAAATTCACGCTGTAGTCTCAGGGTGCTTTCCGACTCTTGCCGATCCTCCTATCTCTGCCTCCTGAGACCTGGACTAAAGAGAGACCCTACCTAAAAACAAAACTTTAAATGCTACTATGGTTATTTTTCTTACTATTACTGTAACAATGGTCACTATGTATTGGTGACTAACATACTTTTTAAAAATATGTTTTATTTATTTATTGGAGAGAGAGGCAGATAGAGAGAATGGGCCCACCAGGGCCTCCAGCCACTACAAACGAACTCCAGATGCATTCTTGTGGCTTTTAGCACTCCTTTTCTCTGTCTAGACCTTTCTTCTCAAAAGTAGACAGATTGTCACGGCTATGTAACAAACGATTGAACATGTTAACTCCCATGTTGTGTTCCATTGAGTCTGAAAGACGCATTGTTTTTTTTTTTTTTTACAAGTTCAGAACCTGTCTGCAGCAGGTAGCTTGTGTTGTTGCTGTGATAGCTAAATGAATCAACTACTTAAGTTCATGTTCTCAACAAGAAAGGTGAAACTTTGTTGGGCCTGGGACTTGGCAAATGAAAATATGATGTAACTTAGATCTTTTAAAGTTTAAATAATGATGGAGAGAGATTCCTGATATTCTCAGTCGTTCAACTTGAACACGTCCTTTGGACCACTGGCATTTCTGATTCCTTTTTCCTGAAATGGTCTTTCCCTAGCTCTCTGCATGATGTACAACCTCACCTTCTTCCAACTTTTGCTTGTATGTCTCCTCAGTGAAGCTTTTTCTCACCACCAATCCAGTGCCAACGCCTCCTCCTGGCATAGCCATTCTCTCCTTAGCCTTATTTTTATGATTTCATAGAGGGTAGTTCTCTCCAAAGCACTGTGATAGTTCTCCATAGCTCTGAGACAGGTATAGCTGAGATAATGACCCTGCAGTAGAAGGAACCAGTCCTTAGGTAAGTGAGTTTTCCTTTATTATCAGTGAGCTTGTAAAAGGGTTTATAGCAGGTCTATTGGTCTTTGTGTGGAATGAGTTGTGGTAGCTATGGTTAGGGACAAGGTAACAGCACTGTCTCAAGTAAAGCCCTCTGGAAAAAGGACAGCTCCCCTCTCCTTGCAAACCAAATAAGCACACAAACAACAAAAATCAACCTCTGTTGTTGTTTTTCCTACAGAAAAGAAAGTTTCCACTGCTGGTCTTGGGGACCTGTGAATCCTAACTTGGCCTTTCAGTAGATCAAGAGCAGCTCCCCAAGTGCTGGGATTAGAAATGTGAACCACTATACCCAAGTCATCGTTAGTTATTTCTTTAACTATGGTAACACCCAGATTTTGCAACTTCACCATAGGAGTTGGGTGGAGCACACATAATTTTGTTCATACTAGATACTTCTGTTTCTTATTTTAGTTCAAATAAACAAATATGGTTTGAGAACCTGTGACTTAATAGTATTATGTTAGGCACTGAGAAGGTAGAAGTGAATTATGGCATACTAAAGAACTTAATACAGTGAGGGAAATAAACATAAATATAGCTAATGAGAAAATGTCATATTTTCTAAGATAGATTTAAAAGGAGAGTCCACATTTGCCAGGCAGATTTATGTAGCAAAGGGGAGTATAGGCCATAAGGTTAACATGAGCATCAGAATGGTACGTTTAAGAAATGATAAGGTGGCTAATATGTAGGATAAACTAGAGAGTGGTAGACATAAATATAAAACTGCAAATGACTTTGTGATATTTCTTTTCTGATAGTGAAGCAGTCAAGATCACCTAGTATGTTGATTTCCGTGGTGAAGGAGGAATAGAAGACTAGCAATGACTGGCATTTACAGTTGGCAACAAGAGACTAAGTTTCCAAATAAAATCAGTGGTACAAACCATGTAATTAGTGGGTTAAAGGGAGAGAGTGTTCCATACAAATTGAAAGAAATATATATTTAGTGTTAATTTTTTAAAAATTAGGTAAAATTTACCATATATAAGATCTTGGCCGTGTGTGGTGGCGCACACCTATGATCCCCTCACTCAGGAGGCAGAGGTAGGAGGATAACTGTGAGTTCAAGGCCAACCAAAAAAAAAAATCAGGTAAAATTTAAAATATTGTGGTAATTAGTGATGGGAAAAAAATTGTGCAATTACTGCTACATTTTAAGAGAAAATAATGAAAACTTTGGTTTTAGATAACATTTCTTATATTTCTATTAAAATTTTTTCTTAGGGGTATAGAGATGGCTCAGTGTTTAAGATGCTTGCCTATAAAGCCTAAGGACCTGAGTTTGATTCTCCAGTACCTATGTGAAGCCAGATGCACAAGGTGGCACATGCATCTGGAGTTTGCAGTGGCTAGAGGCCTGGTACACCCATTTTCTTTGTCTCTCTGTCAGGTGTATTGGTGCACACCTTTAATTCCAGCACTCAGGAAACAGAGGCAGGACGATCACTGTGAACTCAGGCCAGCCTGAGACTACATAGTGAGTTCCAGGTCTGCCTGAGCTAGAACAGGAACCCTACCTTGAAAAAAAGTTCCAAGATGCTGGAGTATTTTTTCACACACATGTTCAAAAATTATAATTTGTTTCCAACCAAGATGGAACAGCAGCAAAGCCTGCTTCTGATATGTGCCTGAGATGGCAGTGACCAAAGAAACAATGGCTGTCAATATGTAGGTAACAGATCTATTGTAGCATACCAATTTAAAACAAATTAATGTATGAACACATATTCATGTGGGCATTAGTTTCATGTGTGTATGTGTGTTAGCCATAGTGCAACTCTATGTATTATCCTTGGGAACACCATCCACCATTTTTAAGACAGGTTCTCTCATTTGCCTAGATCTCATCAATCAGGCTAGACTGGCTGGCCAGTGATCCCCAAAACTCCTGCTATGTCTTCTCTACAAGTATATACCACCATGCCCAATAGTTTTACAAGAGAATGTGGGGGATCAAACTCAGGCCCTCATGCTTGCCAGACAAGCACTTTACTGACTGAGCTATCTCCCTAGCCCATGTAGTTTACTATTTTTAGAGAATTTACAAGCCACTGGTTAGAATTATAGCTATAGGCCAACAAATAGAGTCATGAAAATACTCAATCTACAAAAAGGAAAAATAAAGAGGAAAGGGAAAAAAGCACGTGGCACACATAGGAGGTAATATAAAATGATAACATAACCATATCACTAGTAATGGTCAGAAGAAAACAGGAGTGACCATCTTAATATCAAAGTGACATGAAAGCATAAATAGTTTTAGAGTAAAGAAATTCATTTTATGACACTGAATTAAGTCATCAAGAGGGCTGTTAGAATCCTAAATTTTCATACAATAATTATCAGCTTCAGAATATATGAAGCTATAAACTAATAAAAGTGAAAGGAGAAACAGGAGCATCTGCATTTTAGAGATTTCAGTGATGCCTCATTAAAAATTAGTGGAGCAAGCAGATAGAAAATGAGCAAGTAAATATAGAAGACTTACTACTACCAACCAACTTGACCTAGTTAGTAGTACAGCCAAATATGTTTTTGTTCCTATTTGCACATGGGAGCACTTACTAGGAAAGACCTAGTCACAGAAAGCATAGTTCTCTGACCACACTGGAATTATAACATATCAGTAACCAGATAGCTCCCTGGAATAGCTTCATTTGGAGATTAAGTGACTTGAACCGGAATATCCCATATATGTAGTGCTGTAACAGAATGCCTGTCATAAACAGCTTAGAGAAGTATTCATTTCGATTCATTGTTTGAGAGGCCATACTTCTGGCCATGCCCAGATGTTTACATGGGTACTGAGGAATTTAACTCAAGTTGTCTCAGCCCTCTTACTTGCTAAACCATCTCTGCTGTCCCTAAAACAGTATTTACAGGTGAATTAATATCATAAAGTGCCTATATTCGAAAAAAAGAAAAGAGAAGGTTTTAAATCAATGACCTCAGCTTTCACCTTAAGAAGCTAGGAAAAGTGATAGAGAAATGGCTTAGTGGTTAAAGACACATTTCCCAACACCCACATAAAGCCAGAAACAGAAAGTGGCACACATGTCTGGAGTTTGTTTGCAGCAGTAAGAGGCCCTGGGGTGCTCATTCTCATTCTTTCTCCCTCCCTCCCTCTTTCTTCTTCCCTTCCATCCTTCCTTCCTTCCTCCTTACTCTTTCTCCTCTCAAAAATAAATTTACAGGGCTGGAGAGATGGCTTAGCAGTTAAGCGCTTGCCTGTGAAGCCTAAGGACCCTGGTTCGAGGCTCGGTTCCCCAGGTCCCACGTTAGCCAGATGCACAAGGGGGCGCACGCGTCTGGAGTTCGTTTGCAGAGGCTGGAAGCCCTGGCGCGCCCATTCTCTCTCTCTCCCTCTATCTGTCTTTCTCTCTGTGTCTGTCGCTCTCAAGTAAATAAATAAATAAAAATAAATTAAAAAAATAAATTTACAAAAAATATTTAAAGAAAGAAAAACAGTCTTAGACAATAAAACCAACTAGAAAAAGAAGCCAGACACTAACTAAATTGTTTGTAATCCCAGTGCTCCTATGGCAAGGTGGGAGGCAGAGATAGCACAATCCCCTCAAGCTTGTAGGCTAGCTAGCCTGCAGTGAGGAACAAGAGACACTGCCTCCAACAAGATAGAAAATAGGAACCTCCGTTTCTTTTCTAATCTTCACACATGTGCCATGGTATGCACATGCCTTTGCTCATACATGAACATCCTATCTTTCTCTTTCTCTCTCTCTCTCTCTGACACACACAAACCCAAACAATTGACCAAAAACAGCAAAGTTTTCCCAAAATAAGAAGACAGTAAATAAGAAAGATGGAAGTCAATAATATAGAAAAGATAAAAAATCAAGAAAGAATAAAACCAACACAATTAAAGCCTTATTCCTTGAAAAGTTCAAGAAAATATGTCTCTAGCCAGGATTATATATGACTAATTCTATACCTTGGATATAAGACTATTCTCTTAAAGAGACTCTGTCTTTTATTATAAACCAAGTGTATATATCTCTCATAAAGCTAAAGAATCAATGATTAAAGTAAGATATTTTTACATAAAATCAGATTTTTAATTGACATGTAAATATAGTACTCAGCTATCTCAAAACATGATGTCAAAAAAAACTTTTAAAAAATATTTTATTTATTCATTTGAGAGAGCGAGCACAAGGCAGAGAGAGAGAAAATGGGCCCGCCAGGGCCTCTAGCCAGTGCAAATGAATTCCACACGCATGCGCCACCTTGTGCATCTGAAAATGGAACCTGAGTCCTTAGGTTTCACAGGCAAGCACCTTAACTGCTAAATCATATTTCAAGACCCCCCCAAAAATCTTTTTACTTTCCGTTTAACTCATAAAATTACCTTAGCTTCTGTCCTTGTCTTTTCCTACTAGAATGCATCTCTTTCTTTAATAATAAGCCTTTAACCACAAAATAACCTCAACCCCAATTGTTCTTCTTAGTTTCTTGACATTCATATATTTCCAGTGTTTCTCCACAACAGAAACTGTGTACCACCCACCTTGATCTAGACTCAGTCCACAGAGGGGCTGGGTTTGGTTTGCACCATATTTCTAAAAAAAAAAAAAAATTATTTTTAACATACAGCAAGTAAAAGCTGGAGTGACAGGTAATTCATGGCCCATATTGCATGCCAGTAATCAGCCAGTAAGCGATGACTTCCATGAAGATGTTTACACTAACACACTGTAGTCACCACAGTAGTAGCTCAGTAACTGTCACTGTCACCCTCACTACATGGGGGGAAACCAAGATTCAGAAAAGCAAAGTGTCCCTAGTCCACAGGGCTAATGAATTAGAGGAGCTAGTCTTTACTACAATTATACCTGAATTATCTTTAATTCTTTTCCAAAAAGTGGGGTTATTTTCATCTTTATTTTTAGTTCTAAAGTTTTAAAAATCATTGAGATCCATAAATAGATGAAGCAAGCTATAAAATACAAGTTTATTACATTATCTAAATTGTGCAAGGTTAAAAAATATATTCATTTGTCAATTTACTTGAAATTCCATAAGTTCAGATTTACTGTAGGCTACCTTCTTGTTTCTGGAATGCTGACACTTATTGTCTGTATTGTCCAAATAGTTTACTTGTAAGCAGTTGAGAAGACATTCCTCTTAATAGTTTTCTGATTTAAATTCATTGCCATGATTCTTTTCCCTAGAAGGAAAAACTAATTGCTGCCAGATAGTAAGGAAAGGCACTGATGACTTTAGTGTTCTGGTTTCAAGAACACAGAATTTTAATGTCATTTTGAGTAAAATTTGTTCATAATTTAGATAACAATTTATATCTTTCATTGAGAACAAATGTCTCTTCCTCACAAAGAAATATTTACTTTTAGTCTGAATAGATGTGATTCTTTAATCCCAGACTGTTTATATCTAAGTAGCATTGTTATCAAGCTAGTGCTGGTGTACTAATTGTTCAAAAACAGACTACTTGACAAATAGTTAAATATGTTACATAAGCAAACTGGAGCTAAATATTAGCTTACACTGTGGGTTGATACAAATCTATGGTATAGAGAATATAACTTGCTCTATTTAAAATAATGATTGACTCTACCCACTAGTATAAACAAGAAATGAAGCAGATTTCTGCTTGTAATAAACTGTCTTTTGCCTAAAGCATTCATTTTTTCAGGAGATAGAAGAGGTGGTACTGGTAGGGAGAGAAGCTCTTTAGTATCTTTGTTGATTAAAATGAGCAAAGTAACAAAGCTGTTAGGTCAAAGGAATGGGAGAGACTGACCTGGAACAGACATAAATTACTCACTCTGAGCTTCTTTCTGTCAAGTAGGGACAGAAATGGCTACTTTCTGATGACTTTTGGCAGTGAGTTCTTAAGTCCAGCCAGCCCTGTACTTGGTATGTAATAGTCTCTGTATAGATGGTCACTACTATCTTTCTGCCTTTCCTTTCTTTGCTGTTCATCTTTATTAATACCATGGAAAAAACTTCAGTTCTTACTTACTGACTTGAAAACATAGTGTGTGGTGACTGTATTTTCCAAGCCAAAATAGTGACATGATTTCTGAGCAAACAGTAGAAGCACATTAGAAATCTAAGTATCAGTGCCTTAGAGAGCTTTACAAGTGGCTTTCTGGAGTTGGGCTGTGCCCAGGAAAAATTAGAAGCACGGATATTCTCTGAACCTAGAATGTCTGCACTAAGTATCTGTCACATCCCTTCATCATTCATAACTTATATAGTGAGGAGTCTGTGATTTTAGACAACCTGTGGTAAACAAGGCTATTGTGCATGGAAACATTGAGATGCTTTGTGAATGCAGTCAAAAGACCTGAGTCAAATTATGTCACTTATCTTAGTCTCAGTACTCAGAGGAGGGAGCTAGGTGACTGACATCTTTAAGATCCCAAACATAACAAACCAGTTCCTTCAGCCTTGCACAACAAATCTCCCCAAATGGCATTAACTGTAGCTGTCTATCCAGTAGGGGGAGCATAAAGCATGACATTATTTCCAGGTTCAGGAATACTGGGGTGGGGGTGTGGAGCTGGGATTAAACATTAACCACAATTCTTAAAACAGGAATCATTTCCTATCATGTTATCTTCAACATGATTTGAGTTATAATTTTCTTTTCAAATGGTGACATTTTTACAACTGATAGAATTCTATCTTTATAATTATTGATAGTTAAAATAACAGCTGTATTTTAATTCATGTTTATTCACAAGAGTCACTATGCTTTATTTCTGGCATTGTTAAATACACTATCATAATAGTGTTGTGCTATCATATTACAACTGTCCTGCCACTATTCTAGTAGCTGCTGTTTGACACCACAAGGAGTTTAAAGTCCACTTTTCATGATTCTCCGTTTGTATATGTTTTTTAGATTACAAAAGTATACTTAAGCACCACCTCTGAACTGTTTTGGATTGTGGCATGGGTGGTTGTAA
This sequence comes from Jaculus jaculus, assembly GCF_020740685.1. Taxonomy (NCBI): domain Eukaryota; kingdom Metazoa; phylum Chordata; class Mammalia; order Rodentia; family Dipodidae; genus Jaculus; species Jaculus jaculus. The sequence goes on from NC_059103.1 coordinate 41,046,626, forward strand.
GTGCAAGAGTTCTGCTGCTGGTGAGCCTCTTCTCTGTCCTGTGGTTAGATGAGGACGGGATTCTGAATTTGCTCCAGATTAGATGTGTTCACTCCTTGCTCCCTTTTGTTACAGTGTTCTCCTCCCTCCCAGCTCCCCACATGTATAGTGTATGTGCACATACTCATGTGTGCAGGAGTACACCTGCGTGCAGGTATGCACGCATGAGTATACGTGTGGAGTTCAGAGGTCAACACTGGGTATCTTCCTCAATTGCCCCTTACATTTTTTGTGTGTTTTTCAAGGTAGAGTTTCACTCTAGCACAGGCTGACCTGGAATTCACTATGTAGTCTCAGATTGGCCTGGAACTCACAGTGATCCTCCCACCTCTGCCTGCTGAGTGCTGGGATTAAAGGTGTGCGTCCCCATGCCCAGCTTGCCTCTTATCTTTTTTATTGACAGGGTTTCTCACTAAACCTAGAGCTCACCAATTTAGCCTAAGGAGGTCATCATCAAGTTCCAAAGATCCCCTGTCTGCATGTCGCCAGTGCTGGACTTAGAGCTCTTGCATGGTGCTGAGGATCAAACTCAGGTCTTCATGCTTATATGGCAAACACTTTACCAACTGAGTCATCTCCCTAGCCCTGGTTACTTACTGCTCTTAAATATTCCCATCCACTCATACTCCTATCTGGGTTTTCCTCTCCTCTTTATTGTTTTCATTACTTGGAAAAGTTAGCTGGGGACACTAATTATTAAACTAAGCTTGTTGAGAATTACAAATCAAATTATTAAGAATTGGAGCCCAGCACTGATGGGCCACACCTTTATTCCCAGTACTTGGGAGGCAAAGGCAAGGAGATGACCATGAGTTTGAAGCCATCCTGGGACTACAGAGTGAGTTCCAGGTCAGCCTGGGCTAGAGTGAGACCCTACTTCAAAACAACTACTACTGCAACAAGAAGAAAGGAGGGAGAGAAGGGGAAAAGGAAGGTAGGAAGGGAAGAGGAGAGGAAGAGAGGGAAAGTAGAGTTAAGGCCTGAGAAGTTAAATGTAGAGCTTGGTCCTGTATGACCATTTTCAGGTGTGTAAATACATCATAGGAAGTGGGAAAGAGGCTCTTTCCATATTTTAACATGAATCCCAGTAGAGGTAAGTTTTCTATGAAGTTACTATAATTATATGTAGTTTTATAGTTTTTCAGGAAAGTATTTCTTTTTAATATTTTATTTTACTTTATTTATTTGAGGGAGAGATATAGAAATAGGCAGGTAGAGAGAGAGGGAGAGAATAGGCATGTCAGAACCTCCAGCCATAGCAGACAAACTCCAGATGTGTGCACCCTCTTGTGCATCTGGCTTACGTGGGTTCTGGGGAGTCAAACCTAGGTCCTTTGGCTTTGCAGGCAAGTGCCTTAACTGTTAAGCCATCTCTCTAGCCCCCTGAAAAGTATTTCTAAACTCTACCTCAAATGATATTTTATATACAAATGGTCAGATTTCTTAACGGGAAACAGGGCTAGGATAACTAGGAGCCATTGCAGAAGAGTTGAAAGATAAAAATAAGGCAGAATAGCTGTCTGTACCTTAAACTTCTGTTCACCAAAGTGGCAATAACATACAAGCAAAAGGAATGGGAAGGTAAGTGCAGAACACGTGTAAGGCAGTGATGAATCACACAGTGGTATATGCAAAGCAAGTGTAAGTTGCTGATGAATCACACAAAGGTCCAAAGGAAGTTGAAATAAACAGATATTATTTTCATGGATCTGAGATTTTTTAATAGTAATAGGGCTGGCTGAAATTGGAAAAAAGAATTTAACAGTAAAGACCAATAACTCCAATTAAGACTTCCTGTTCTTATAACCATCACAAAGGCCAATTATATTTGCTAAATTAAAATTAAGGGCTCAGCTAAAAGAAATCCCAAAGTAATGGTTGAGATTCCAACATCCAGAAAACACCTTTCTTATGAAGTATGTACATAATGTAGGTTTGCATTTCTGCAGGGTTTTTCACAGCGTTGACACCATCATACTTCCTGTGACTATCTTTGTAAAACCCGACATGCAGTAAGCATGCTGTATTTGGTGGGCTCCCCAGAGAGGAAGTTTCTGTACACTTAGGAAGTGCCTTATGACCTATGTCAATAATAGCTTCTAAACTGCCACCCCGCCTCCTCTTGGTCTTACTGTGAGGTAATCCTCTTTCCAGGTGAATTTTTTCATTAAATATTACTTCAGTTCCAATTATTGCCGGAAATGGCATGTACTATGGGATTTTTTTTTAAAAAACCAGGATCAGTGTGCAACTTGCTACTCATGGGATCTTCTCAAGGGAATAAGAAAATACGACAGAAAAAGACAACCTAATTTCAAGTAGTAAAACTTATTTTACTTCTTCACAGAATATACTTTTTCTTCTAGAGAAGAGAAAATACTATAATACTTCTAATAAGTTCAGTATCTTTAGAAATAAATGCTAATTAAAACACATGAGTCATTCATTATACTTGAGATGTATATGAAATGTATACTTTTAGAGTGTATTGCCCATGAACTAAGTATAAAAGTAAATTACTCATTTTTTGAATTATATCAGATTATCAATTATTAGTTATTCTTTCTAAACAGCATGCCAGTGCCAATTTAATAAAAATTGGAAATGTTTGCTTTTAAAACATGCTTTTACGGGAGCCAGGCGTCCTGTGAGTCCGCATCGCTATGGCGGCCCGCGAGGGCCTGCGCTACGCCGAATACCTGCCTCCCTCAGCCCAGTGGCCCGACGCCGACGTGGACCACCAAGCGGCAAGAAGGTTGAAGGTTGATAACTGTAGGTCTAGGTATTGCAGCTTTTGCATTTGCAGGGTGCTATGCATTTCAGATCTGGAAACCTTTAGAACAAGTAATAACAGAAACAGCAAGAAATATTTTGTCTCCTAGCCTTTCATACTACTATAAAGGAGGATTTGAACAAAAAATGAGTAGGCGAGAAGCTAGTCTTATCTTAGGTGTAAGCCCATCTGCTGGCAAGGCCAAAATTTGAACAGCCCATAGGAGAATTATGATTTTGAATCATCCAGATAAAGGAGGATCTCCTTACTTAGCAACCAAAATAAATGAAGCAAAAGACTTACTGGAGGCAACCACCAATCATTAATGGACACTCAGGGACCACATTGAAGACTTACTGGAGGCAGCCACCAAGAATTAATGGATGCTGAAGGACCACACTGAAGGGAAAAGAAAATCCAAGATTTAGAATCCTAAAAACTAGTGTAAACCTTTTCTTCTATCAGTAAACTATGTAACAATAAAAGATGAATAGCCAAAAAAAATGCTTTTATATTATATCTACTTATTAGATATTTTGCTTATTGAATTACTTTAAAGTTAAAAACACATAAATTTACATGAGTGCCTTTGTAAAAGATAACAGTAATTGCCTTTAATGATAGATTCTACTTCACTCACTTATATTTTTATGATATAGTTACCAGATCATGTATTGACAGATCTTGTATTTTACCCATTATTCTCAGCATACTTTACTAGTAATAATTATAGTAATTATATAATATTACTTTTAAAGTTGTTAGTCATCATTCAGCTGTCCTTCTGTCTTCCTTATTTGGATTTTAGTTACCTTTACCTAGAGGAAATTCAGTTCATGAGTTTCACATTGAAAAACAATAACAAAAACCACTGCTTAGTTGTATTCTTTGCCATGTTGTGTGACTAGTGACTTTTGTTCTGGATATGCCACTGTCAGTTGTGTAGTTAGAGTTAAGATCGTATTGAACACTGTAGCATAAGTCCTTGCTGATATTCTTTATGTGTTGTTATGGCAATGGATTGAGTTCTATAGCTGTAAATCAAGGTGGGCCTTTGGGTGGTAACTTTGCTTATTGGAGTTTATACATTAGCCCTGCCTTTTATTTACTTCTGAGTGTTTGAATGCAATGAGTTACTCACTGTTTCTTGTAGTGCTGAAACATGGAGCAGTGTACATGCTAACAGGTCACATAACACTCACTGTAGTGAGGGGCACATCCGTCATCCATACACACTTTGTCTTACTAGTGCCTGAAGTAACTGCATTTAACAAACTGTATCAAGCAGTCACTAAGCTCGTGTTCAGGCTTCTGATCTTGTGTTCTATCTTGTCCTTGATAGAAATGAACTTAGAATAATTATTATATATCTAATACAATATTAGGAATGAATTTTATACTAGTTAAACACTAAAATACTATTTATGATTATTAACGCAATGAAGTGGGAATGAATTACAGTTTACTGTGCTCTAATTTTGCTGTTTCATATAAATAAATGTCAGTCTTCTTAGCAAAAATAAACCTCTTGTTTATAATTTTGTAAACAGGAATGCTAATGTCATTGTAGTTTATTTTATTGTAGTAAAAAACAGAAGAGAAAAACACAACAGTAGACCTTGTTGTAAAGAGAACATTATACAAAGTTAAATAAGCAAGCCCTTAAATAAGCAACATTTGGAGGAAAATATATTTCTAATACATGTACACATTATCCATAGATAGGTCTGGAGGAAAATATGTTTGTTTCTAATACACATATATGCTACTCGTAGGTAGCTCTATAGTAATTTCAGAACCAAGATGAAGCAGCAAATAAGATCACATAAGTGGATAAAGTTTAGAAAGTTACTATTCATCTTATATTCCATAAGTATAAAGAGACAAATGTCACAAAATTTATTTGTTCTATCGTCATAGACTTGGTGTTTTACTTTATTAAAGGTGTCTTAATCCCTATATCTTTTCCACATCCACATATGTTCCATACAGTCAGTCATCTGAAAATTTTCTTTCCTTCTCTGCCTTCTACCCCTCCCCCACATTTACTTTGGTCAGTTGCAGACTGACCAAAGGTTACCTGAATCTTGTTCTCGGAAATCTTTGACATACTTGACTTTCTTGGAATAGGTAAAGAAATTTTCATGAGTGGAAGCAGAAAAGTATTTCTAGAGGAAGAGAAGGGTTCTCTGTGAAGAGACAGTATTTCCAAAGTTGTAGTCATTATCTCAAGCTGCCCTGCAGTTGTGTACCCTGAGGCCACACGCGGAGCTGCACCTTCCCCATTCTCCAGGTGTAACTCTGTGGTTCTGTTAGGTAAGGTCACTGCTTACATTGAGAACCAGTATTAGTCATAGATGACCCCCTAGCATAACATGATCATGCTTACTTTCTTAAACAATTTATGTTGAGTTTTTATTTCAACTGTATTCTAGAACAAAAAGTTGGCAGTGCTCAGTTTGGTGCTCCTAGTTCTTTTCTCAGCGCCTTAAAAGAGCAGTGCTCATTGCTTTGCACCTGTTGAGATGTGTGATCCATGCTGATAGCTCTGGACGGCCCTACCTCCTTGCTTTGTACCTCAGTTCTTACAATCTTGCTTTGTTTGCAGTGTTTTGAAATTTTACACAAGTGTATAATATGGGTGTTTTATTTGTTTTTATCTCCTTTCTGTTTTCTTAATTTTTTTTTTTTTGCTTGTTTGTTTTATTCTAGGAACTCATAGTTTTTATCCCTTAAAATAGTTCTTTAATAGTGTATCTATTTTCTCTGTTTAAAAAAATCTTGTGTTATAGGCTGGAGAGATGGCTTAGAGGTTAAGCCACTTGCCTGCAAAGCCTAAGGACCCAGGTTCAACTGTCTAGTACCCACATAAACCAGATGTCCCAGGTGGCACATGTAACTGAAGTTTCACTGGCAGTGCCTAGAGGCTCTGGTGTGCCCATTCTCTTGCTATCTCTTTGCCTGCCCCTCAAATAAATAAAATATTTTTTTAAACTCTATGTTAGGCTTTGTTGGACTATTCGCAGGCTTCTTCCTCGCGCTGTGCTGGCTCTATTGTTGTCCATTTTCCTCTGTGCTCCCTAGCTTGTGATTTCAGTGGCTCTCCCCAGGAATCTCTGGCAGAGCTTACATTTACAAGTGTAATAGTAAAGAACTGGTCAGAAGTTTTGTACACTTGGATTGGGCTTTGTTGATTGTTTCATATTAGGCAGCTTCAGCAGGGCTCCTTACAGGTCCGTATCTATCCTTTTTGTCTTAATATTCTTCAGTTTCCTCTGAGAGTTATCCTCTATTTTTTGAGACAGGGTCTCACTCTAGTCCAGGCTGACTTGGAACTCACTGTGTAGCCCAGGCAGGCCTTGAACTCATGGCCATCTTCCAACTTCAGCCTCCCTGGCGCTGGGACTAAAGGTGTGCACGACCACTTCTGGGCCACAAACTGAGCTGATCGGGGGATGAAGGAGGAGGTTCCATCACTCAGCTCTAACACCTGTCCTTATGGCAAAGTGCAGCCCAAGGCCATCATAGCCTGTTGGAGTCTCCCTTCCAGTGAGCCAAAAACCTCTGTTCTTGCTTCTACAGAACGGTATCCATTCTAGTGAGAGAGACCTCTCTATTTTTCTTTCTTCTTCTGCAGAATGCCATCCATTCTACTGAGAGAATCCCACTTTTCTTCTCTCTTCTATTGGAACACACCCACTGCATTCAGTAACATAGGTTCAGTCAGTCTTCTGCTTGAGACCTCATCTATGCCCCTTTCTACACCCAGTTATTGCTAATGCCTGCACCATGCTGGAGTTCTAGTATATAGACTCATGCCCTTCTGCTTAGCTATCACCTTTTTCTGGTCTCTGTGTTTTCTTATCTTTTGCCATGACTCTCCATTCTGATTTGTATATTTACAGTGCCCAGGTACATATTTTTACCTGAATCCAAAATGATAAGCTCAACTGTGTACTTGGACACTTGACTTCAACAATGAGTAGTCAAGGGCTGGAGAGATGGCTTAGCAGTTAAGCGCTTGCCTGTGAAGCCTATGGACCCCAATTCGAGGCTTGCCTCCCCAGGACCCACATAAGTCAGATGCACAAGGGGCACATGTGCCTGGAGTTTGTTTGCAGTGGCTGGAGGCCCTGGCGCCCATTCTCTCTCTATCTGCCTCTTTGTTGCTCTCAAATAAATAAATAAATATAAACAAAAATAAATAAATAATGAGTAGTCAAGCATCTCAAACTTGCCATATATATCCCTGCTTATCTCTCTGAAGCTTCTTCATCACATCATTCCTTATCTCAGTAGTTGTTCATCTACCCTTCTATATGCTTAGGCAAAATTCTATAGATAACCTCTAGTTTTCTCTGTTTCGTACACATATTCAATCTGGCATAATGACTTGGTCACCAGCTAGGTTTTGCTATTTGAGGAAAATATTGGAGAAATATGAGAAAAGTGTAAACCAGTTGTATTTCTAGGTGAGTAAGAAAATGTGTTTGTTTATGGTTTTTGTTGATTTAATTTAATGTAGTAATAAATATAGTAAACAGATTTTTAAAAAAATATTTATTAATTTATTTGAGAGAAAGGCAGATAGAGAGAGAATGGGCACACCAGGGTCTCCAGCCTCTGCAAATGAACTCCAGATGCTTGCACCACCTTGTGTATCTGGCTTACATGGGTGCTGGGGAATCAAACCTAAATCCTTAGGCTTCCCAGGCAAGCACCTTAACCTCTAAGCCATCACTCCAGATTTTTTTTTAAAAGCCTTTCTTGGTTGCAAAGCCATCATGTATGTGTCAAAAAAAATAAAAAAATAAAAAGCCAGGTAAATTTTAATTTTAAAGAAAGTACTTTTGGAGGTTGGGGAGATGGCTCAGTGGTTAAAAACAATACTGTACAAACCTGATGACCCAAGTGCAGATCCCCAGAATCCATGTAAAGCTAATCCCAATGCCTAGTGCATTAGGAGACAGAGTCTGGAGAACCCTGAAGCTCAAGAGCCAACTAGCCTGATGTTCACAGTGACAAGAGAGATCCTGTCACCTCAAGGTTGTCCTCTAACCTCCATATTTGTAGCATGGCACTTGCTCTCCCATTTGTGTCCGTACACAAAACACTTTCTGGGCTGGAGAGACATTGTTCAGCAGTTAAGGCCCTTGCCTGTAAACTCTAATGACCCAAGTTTAGTTCCCCATTACCCATGTAAAGCCAGATGCACAAAGTAGTGCATGAGTCTAGAGTTCATTTGCAGCAGTTAGAGGCCTGGTGTGTTCATTCTATTCATTCATTCTCTCTTTCTGTCTCTCTCTCTGTCTTTCTCTCTGTCTCTTCCCGTCCCCCTTTGCCCCGTGGTCCATGGTGACACACAAATCCCAGCACTGTGGAGGCCAAGGTAGGAGGCTCGCTGTGAGTTTGAGGCCAGCCTGAGATTGCATAGTGAATTCCAGATCAGTAGCCTTGGCTAGAGCAAGACCCTATCTGGGAGGAGGACACATTTAAATCATGGAATGCCTGCTTTGGGTGCCCATGTTGTGCTGGGAATTGTTGTAGACACTGGGATGCAGCAGTGAAGGAAGCGGGTGGAAATCCCTGCCATCATGGAGCTCACACACTAGTGTGAAACAGTGGACACTTTTTGCAACACATTTGAACATTGGTATTAGGCTTTACTTATCTGTTAGCCTCTGTCATGGCTACTGAGTTGCTGCTGTGGCATGGAAGTAGCTATGGACAGTAAATACATAAAGTAGTGAACATGACTGTGTCCCTGTAAGCTTCGTTACAAAAACAAATAGGAGCTGGATTGAATCTGTAGGATATAATTTTCCAGCTCCTGCTCTAGTGACGAAAATAATAAAAGCATATACACAAAGATGGAATAGTTTAGAAAGTTATGAGTTATAAGTGGAAAAATTAAATAGTAAAATTTTTTTTAAAAAAAGGGCTTTGCAGGAGGAGTTGGATCTTGATTTTAACCAGGGTGATTGTGGCAGGCCTCAAGAAAAAATGCCATTTGAACAAAGATCCCCCCCCCAAGCTAGCAGTAAGCCACACCAGACTAGCATATATGAAGAGGAGCATGTCACTAGAAATGCAGTAATGTTCAGCCTTCTCCCCTCCTCTTTTCTCTTTTTCTCCCCCCCTTCCATCTTTCCTCCCACCCTCTTTCTCACCATCACTGCCCCAGCTTTTCTTTATTTTATTTTTTTAATTTTAAATTTTTTTGTTGTTCATTTTTATTTATTTATTTGAGTGTGACAGAGCAAGAAAGAGACAGAGAGAGAGAAAGAATGGGTGCGCCAGGGCTTCCAGCCACTGCTAACAAACTCCAGATGCATGCGCCCCCTTGTGCATCTGGTTAACGTGGGTCCTGGGGAATTGAGCCTCGAACCGGGGTCCTTAGGCTTCACAGGCAAGCGCTTAACCACTAAGCCATCTCTCCAGCCCCCCCAGCTTTTCTTATACATCTTTTCTGTGAAGCTAAATTATGGCCAGAACCACCTCCAGAATTCCATCTTTGCAGTCTTCTAACCAGAGAGGAAAAGCAGCTTTCTCACCGTCCCTCATTAAAACATTCCTAGGCAAAGTTTGCATTGACTCCAAGCACATATCATTGACCAGTCTTTGCAACCTGGAATAGGAATTATAATGAAACCAGCCTAAGCCATAAGCTTGATTTATTTTAGGAGATTCATGTTTATTCCTAAAAATAGGAGCTGAGAGTGAATCACACAGGTCAGAAAAGCAATAACCACCATGACCATCACATAAATCTCTAGGTAGGAGGCAGAGTGGTTATAAGCCCAGGGTATTGCCAGATTTCCAGAGAATAAACTCAGACGCTGTTGTTCTTGCATTTTTGTTATGCCTTACTGCCTTCAAATATAATGTGACAATAGTAGGAGCAATACCATCTTCATTAGGCAGTTGCATATTAATTTACTCAGCAAGTATAGAGAATTAGAAATATACCTGGCACACAGTATATACTTAGTCAATGATAATTTACCATCCTTCTTTTTTAAAATTTTTTTGTTTATTTTTATTTATTTATTTGAGAGTGACAGACAGAGGGAGAAAGAGGCAAATAGAGGGAGAGAGAGAGAGATTGAGAATGGACACACCAGGGCCTCCAGCCACTGCACACAAACTCCAGATGCATGCACTCCCTTGTGCATCTGGCTAACGTGGGTCCTGGGGAATCAAGCCTCGAACCAGGGTCCTTAGGCTTCACAGGCAAGTGCTTAACCACTAAGCCATCTCTTCAGCCCACCATCTTTCTTTTTATGCCAGGGTGTCTAGCTGCTGCAAATGAACTTTAGACAAATGTGCCACTTTGTGAATCTGGCTATTTATGTGAATACTAGGGAATCAAACTGAGGTTTGCAGGCAAGCACTTTAACCACTGAGCCATCTCTCCAGCCTCGTCATTCTAATTTATCAATGTCATCATATAAAAAGATTACCTGCAGGGAGGTGGAGAAATGGCTTAGTGGTTAAGGCGCTTGCCTATGAAGTCTAAGGACCCAGATTCAATTCTCCAAGTCCCATGTAAGCCAGATGCACATGGTGGGGCATGCATAGGGAGTTAATTTGCTGTAGCTAAATGCCCTGGCATACCCATTCTCATTCTCTCACTCCCTCCAACCCCTCTCTCTGTCTTAACTAACTAAGTAACTAAATAAATAAATAAGTAAAATCTTAAAAGATTACCTGCTAGGAATGTATGGTTGATTTCACATATAGTCAATACAGTCTACTACTTTCAGCGTTGGTGGTGTGGCTCAGTAGTAAAGCACCTGCCTAGCACACCTTAGAGCCATGGTTTAATCACCAGCACCACAAAACAAAACAAAAGCATTAAAAAAGTCATTGTTTCAATAAGGATATAAAAAGCATTTAACCCAATTAAAAACTTACTCCCTGTTAGTAAAAAAAAAAAAAAAAAAAAAAGATAACAAAGAGGGGAATTCCTTCAAACAAAGAAAGGACATCTATGAAAAAATCTTATAGGTAAAATCAGACCTAACAGTGAAAGGCTAGATACTTCCACCAAAGATCAATAATATGAGAAAGATGTTTGTTCTGACAATACAATGCTACATTTGAAAGGCCCTAAAGACTCCACCAAAAATCTCTTAGATCTGGTACATACTTTCAACAGAATACAAGAATACATACTTAACATGCTGAAATCAGTAGTGTTTCTACATACCAATAAAGAAGAGAGCTGCCCCAACATACCTCAAAAGGGGCCCAACTGAAACTAAGGACAACTGGCGAAACAAGCAAGGGTGATGTTTTCCAGTGAACCGGATACCAGCACAAAGGGGAAGGAGACCAACGCAGAGAAAAATCAACTCCTACCAAATCAGAGAGCCAGAGCCTCAGAGGCCCCCAACACCTCAGCACTGAAGCAGACCAAAAATGAACCCAACATGGCTCAGGGAAATTTTGTGGAAGAGGGGGCCGAAAGAATGTCAGAGTCACATGTTGGGTCATGATTTGCAGAGACATTTATCATACCAATAACTGGGGGCTAACTCCACAATGCACGACCCATTTACATCAACAAGGAGGGTCCAATGGGAGGGGGTAGATCACAGATGAGCCTAAACAATGGTACCAAACTGCCTGTATTTACTGAAAAGAAAACTAATAAATTAAATTAAAAAATAAATAAATAAATAAATAAGTAAGTAAAATTAAAAAAAAATCAGATGCATCATAGAAAGGGGCATGTGCAGTAGAGAAAGGATTAACTTTTTCAAGTCTGTCAAGCCAAGCAATAAATACAACTCTTAAATTCTTTGTTACTCAGGTCTCCTGCTGCCCCTCTTGGCAATGTTCAAACTTGTATTGTCACTTTGATCTTAATAACATTTCTTGTTGCTTTAAAAAACAATAACAATATGTGGACAAGGAGGGAAACAATTCTATTCAGAATAGTCTCAAAAATAAATAAATAAATAAATAAACCTGAACAAAAGCAAAAAAAAAAAAAAAACTACAGTGAAAACATTAAAACTGTGCAAAAATTGAAAAAGACACTAGATGTAGACTCCTCCAATGTTCATGGGTTGGCAAAATTAATATTGTGAAGGAGCCATGTTACCAAGAATGTTTCAGTATTCAGTGAAGTCCCCATCAAAGTTTCAATGATATTCTTCACAGAAGTAGAAAAAAAGTCCCTAAAATTCACATGGAAGCACAAATGACCCCAAATAGCTAAAGCAGTCCTAAATAGAAAGGGCAATACTTGATTTCAAGTTATACAACAGAACCATACATTGGAACCATAATAACAAAAGCAACCATGAGGGCTGGAGAGGTGGATCAGCAGTTAAGGAGCTTGCCTGTAACCTTCGTTCTATTCCCCAGTGCCCATATAAAGCCAAATGCACAAAGTGGTGAATATATCTGGAGGCTGGAAGTCCTGGCACACCCATTCTCTCCCTCTCTCCCTCCCTCCCTCCCTCTCTATCTCTCTGTGCTTGCAAATAATAAAATTTTCACTTAAAAAAAACAGCCATCATACTGATTAGAAAAAATTACAGATCAGTGTAATTGAATAGAAAACCCAGAAATAAGCCCACCCAGCTCTCCGATCTTTAACAAAGGTGCCAAAAACATATTGTAAAAAACAACAACACCATCCTCCTTATAAATAGTACTGTGAAAACTGAATATTCACATGTAAAACTAGATCCCTCCCTGCCTAACTCACTGACAAAAATCAGTTGAAAATAGATGAAAGACCTTCAGACCTGAAACTGAAACGACAGAGGAAAGCATAGGGAAAATGCTCAAGCATAGGCAAGAATGCTCAGTAGCTCAGGAAATTACAGTAAGAATTGGCAAGTGGGATCACATCAAGTTAAAAATTATACAAAATTATGAACTGTTGGTGGGAATGAAAATTCATCTACCCACTGTAGAAGTCAGTGTGGAGGTACCTCAAAAAACTATCATAGAACTACCTAATTACCCAACTGTATACTACTGGGTATATACCCAGAGGAATCAAAGCCAGCATTCAGTAGACATATGTAGCAGATACCTTCTCATTGCTAAATAAACACCTGACCAGAAGCAGTTTATGAGAAGAAAGGGTTTGTCCACGCCTACACTTTCCAGGGGAAACTTCATTGTGGCAGGGAAAGCATGATAGGCCTGAATAGGAAGCATGGGTCACATCTTCACATCAGTGGGAAGGAAGTAATCTTAAGTAAGCTAGCTCTGAATGCCCAATGGACTGGACTAATAAATCTCACCAGTGACGCCTCTTCCAGCAAGGCTCCACCTCCCAAACTGCCACCAGCTGGGGCCCATGTATTCAAAACACAGCTTGTGGGGGACACTTCCTTGAAATCACCACAACATACTTGCACATCCCTGTTTGTAACAGCACCGCTCAAAATAATTAAGTTATGGAATCAACCTGTGTGTCTGTCATCAGCATATGAATGGATCAAGAAAATGTGGTGTGGTGGCCTTAAAGAAGAATAAAATAGTTTCATTTGCAAGACAACAGGTAGAATTGGAGAGCATCATCATTAAATGAAATAAGCCAGACTCAGAAAGAAAGACATGAAAACAGAACAAAGACCTTTTGGAAGGAAGAAAGAATAGCAGTAGGGAGAAAGGACCAAAGAGGGTAATGAGAGGTAAATATGCTCAAGCATATTCCATACATGTGTGAAAATATGATGAACCTGGAACTTTGTATAGTTAACAGATGCCAATAAAAAAAATTCTATTCTCATTTCATTCAGCATTTCCTTAGCCAGTAAGTCAGTAAGAAATATGAAAATATGTGTTCACAAAAAAACTATATGAAAATATTTATAACAGTCTTATTCATAATGGTCTAATCCTGGAAACAACCAGTAAAAAGATAGAGAAACTGAGTTAAAGCCATATAAAGGAAACTGTATATGTTTTCTATGAGCAGTAAGAGTGCATTATGGGGCTGTAGACATGGCTTCGCAGTAAGCCTAAGGACCCAGGTTTGATTCCACAGTACCCATGTAAGCCAGATGCACAAGTTGACACATGCATCTGGACCTCATTTACAGTGGCTGGAGGCCCTGGTGTGCCCATTCTCTCTATATATCTTCCTCTTTCTCTCAAATAAATAAAATATTTTTTTCAAAAGAGTACATTATGGATGCACAAAACAACATGAATAAATTTGAAAAGCAGGCTAAGTGTCAGTGGGCAGACCCAAAAGTGTACATATGATATGACCACTTTTTTCATGTATATATGTATGTGTTCCTATGTATCTGAAAATATGTGTGCAGGTGTACATGCATGTGTATGCATGTAAGGACCAGAGGAAACTTCAGGTGCTATCCTCAGGAATATTGCCCACCTCTTTTTGAGATAGTTTTTCATTGGTCTGGAGCTCACCAATGAGGCTATACTGACTAACCAGCAAACTCCAGGGGTCCTCCTATCTCCTTCTTTCCAACACTGGGATTCCAGGCCCATACTGCCACACCCAGCATTTTACATGAGTGCTTGGGATCAAATTCAGGTCCTCATGCTTGCAAGGCAAGCACTTTACCCACCGAACTATCTCCCCAACCCTTCGTATGATCTACTTGGAAAAATCTAGGAAAGGCAAAAGAATAGTGTTTGTCTGAGAGTAGGAAGGGTGTTACAGGGAAGGTAACTAAAAGCCCAAAGGAACTTTCTGAGGTAATAGACGTGTTCCCAGTCTTGATTGTGGTGATGAGTTGCATAAATCTTTACATTTTCAAAACTCTTTGCTTTATGCACATAGATTAGCAATAAAGGTGATTAAAAATAAGGTAAGGAGACCAGGCATAATGGCGCATGCCTTTAATCCCAGCACTCAGGAGGTAGAGGTAGGAGAATCGCTGCAAGTTCGAGGCCACACTGAAACTACATAGTGAATTCCAGGTCAGTCTTGGCTAGAGTCAGACCCTACCTCAAAAAACCAAATGCACAAATAAATAAGGTAAGGAGTGGCCTAAGAGCCTATTTAGGTACCAGTGAGTAGAGGAGAAATGCGTGTGGTTCAGAGGCAGGCAAGGATGCCCATGTGAGAGGCATCTTTCCCAGAGAGGTGGGGAGTGTAACAGGGGTCAGGGGTACATGTGGATCTCTGTAGCCCAGCTCCTTCCTCTTCCTCCCCACTGGAAGTGGGAATCTCCTAGTGACAAATCCAGAGTCTTTGTTTTCCACTTTCAAATCCTACTTACCTATTTATTGGCTTTTCATAATGATGGTGATTAATTGCACTATCTTTTGTATGTGTGTGCGCTCCTAGGTCTCCAGGTAACTTCACTCATTCACTTTCAGTCTTACTGGTTTCCAGAGTTCTATCCTTACATATTTTTACTTAAATTAAAAATATACTTGGATAATTTCCTCCACTTTTGTGATTGCAACTGTTGCAGATTGCCCCCCACTTGTCTTCTGAAACTAGTCAGTGACTTTCACACTGCATCCGGTTGTTTCTATAGACACTGATTTTTCTGAGCAGCTGTACGTTTTCTGGCGGAATTGTTAGGCACAAAGAATCAGGACCAAGGAATCTGAATTTGACTCCTGACTCCATGATTCAATACCTCTACTAAGGCAAATTACTTAAGCTCTCTACTTTAGTCGCATCATCCCTTTAAAAAGGAAGCGAGGGGACATGGGTGACAGTGACATCCATATCCTCTGATTACTTGCTGGGTAATGTTTGACACACAGTATACGTTTTGTATGCCAGAGCTGCTGCCATTTCCGCTTTGCCTTCTTGAGTTCATCTCCATGTTGACTTGTCTATCCCTTAGCCATGAGCTGGAAACCCAGTTCCTGTGTGTTCCGTCTTACACTTTGTTTTCTCTTTTGCCTTCAGATGGCCTGGGTTTTTTGTTTGTTTGCTTTGTTTTGTTTTGTTTGTTTGTTTTTTCAAGGTAGGGTCTGTAGCCCAAACAGACTTGGAATTCACTATGTAGTCTCAGGCTGGCCTTGAGCTCACAGCAGTCTTCCTACCTCTGCCTCCCAAGTGCTGGGATTAAAGGTGTGTGCCACCATGCCCAGCTCTTAAATGGCCTGTTTTTATTAAAGCCTTCCTCTCTGAAATATAAATGTCCCTAAGGGTTCTCTGTTTCTTTTTCTCATCTAATTTCCCTCCTGGAGAGATGAATAAAGCTTGTCCTTCATTTGGCCAGTCAGTGGTTTTCAGATTTTGGTTCTGAGCCCTAGGATTCCATGATAGGGCCACTATGGCCACCATGAAAGGGAAGAGCACAGACCACAGGCTAGGGACAGAAATGCACAGAGAGGAGCTATCATCTTCCCTGCAGAGCCCACCTCCCACCTCCTGCCTCCCACTCAGTAGTACTTGCTTGGCTTTCATCTCTCCTTGTAAGTATCTTCTTGGTGAAAGCTTTGTCTGGCTTTCAGGGTGAGGTCTGAAGTTGCTGTGAGACACAGAGGTGTTGTGTGAACTCCCTTGCTGCCACTTTCTGCCATGTTCCCAGTGCTGCAGACCTGAGCTATAACTCCCTCTGCACCTCTGGTGCTGGCATTTCTGCTGTTGCCATACTGCTCTGTCCTTATTACCTGTGTTCCTGTTAACTGGAGGACTGCTCAGTCATCATCTCAGAAATGCTTTCCTGTTCTGTCCACCTGGTGCAGATGGGCAGCCCTCATCTACATCTTAGAACATTGCCCTCCACTTGTCTGTTAAGTCAAGAACTCCAGGACCTGTCAGGGCCCTCCCGGAAGGTAGGAAAATGAGAGCTACTTGGCTTGCTGTTGTGTTCCATTACCTGTTACGTAGCGTCACTTGGCAAATTCTTGACTGCCTTCTGTCTCCATGACTTAACAAGATGAAATGTAGCCCTCTTAGATTGATCTATAGGGCTTTTTGAATCTGTCTTGCCAGCCTTATCTCTTGCCCTGTCTTATCCCAGTGGACTTTTCCTAGTCTCACTTTGTAAGTTATAAAGTTCCTCAACACACTTTCTATGTCCTGCTTCACCTTTTCCAATTAGCAAGCCTCTAACCTTCAAGGCCACAGCCAAGCTAGGTTTCCTCTGTAGAATGTATCTGACCTTTCTCTATGCCCCATATGACTTCAGTCATTTTTTTTCTTACGCCATTAGACTTGAGCTCCTTAGGAGCAAAAAAAAAAAAAAAATTCCTATCTTTTCATCATTTCCCACAGCTTCTCGGCTGTATAGAATAAAGTCCAGGGCTTTTGATGTGCCATGAGCGGCCCTTCTCAGCTGCCTTCAAACTGTTTTCATTCTGGTCTCATCTCTTGCCATCTGCGTACCCTCAGCTGTAACCATTTGTGCCAGCTGATATCCTCTGAGCCTGCCCAAGTTTGAACTGACCATACACACACTATTTATATGCTGCCTTCCCTTGTGGAATGCCAGCTCCTGGTGGGGCTCTCTTCTTCAGAATAGTATGTTCTTTTGTCACATTTATAAAATGTATGTAGTGTTTCAGGTACCCTCCCCAAAGTCATTTAACAGTCTACTGTGCATGTATCCAGTGTTACCAGAAGAACATTATGAGAGGTATATGTGTGAAGAGAGAACATTCATCCCTCTAATTCCTCCTCCCTGATCCCATTTTCTTCCCTTCTTCCTCAGAAAACAGTGACTACCTTTAGTGGAGGGCTTATTATTCAATATATTTCAATATATATTTCACATTATCACTTCATATAGTTTGTCTATAAGATAAATATATGATATTTTAAATTATTAATGGATGGGCTGGAAAATAACTTAGTGGTTAAGGCACTTGTCTGCAAAGCCAAAGGACTCAGGTTCAATTCCCCAGGACCCACATAAGCCAGATGCACAAGGTGGCACATGTGTCTAGAGTTCATTTTCAGTGGCTAAGTGCTCAAATGCCCATTCCCTCTCTCTCTGTCAAATAAATGAATAAAATAAAAAAATTTTAGTTATTAAGGGAGAATAACACTTTCTTCACAGTCTATAAGAATGTTCAGAGTTTTTTTTTTAATTCAGCAGAGTTTTATGATCTGTCTATATTAATATGTACAGCTTTAAATCTTTTAAATTCCTACATGGATTCTTCATGGTGTCACTATCCTAGTTCATATACCTAGTCTCTGCTCAATCAGTGTTTTGGCTGTTTTCAGTTTGTTCATTGTGATCCAATTAATAATGAACATTCTTGTACTAAAGAAAATTCATCCTTGTGTAATTAAAAAAATTCTTTGAAATATATTCCTACTGGTGACTGTTAAGCACCCTTGTAGAGGAGCTTTGCTTACTTTTTGGATCACATTTACCCTTTTGCCCACAAACCTCACGGATCTTTACTTCCCCTAATGAGCATCAAGCCAGGGCTAAAAATGTTGAATGCAGAGATTTAAGCAGAAGTTATTTTTCTCACTCAGCAATTTGCAAGTCATGTCTCATATAAATTTAGGTCATTTGCCTTAAAAATGCTAAATGAAAGCCAAAATTAGAAATGTCACACAGCCACACACAACATTTTTGAAAGCACTTGCTGTAAGAGCTATGGGAAAGCCTATTAAGTTGTATGAGAATAGTAAGTTAGAGCAAGTGTGAATTCTGTGCTGCATTCATGATAGAGAATTGGAAGGGACCTCAGATGCTCTGTTATGGCACAAGCTTCTTAAAGATAACTGGAAACCATCCCCATATATTTTTAGGGTATAATGTCCCAGTATTTGATACCCTTGATCATCAAATTTTCTTCATGCTCAATGGAACTACTTTGTATGTGAAGTAAAGCTTGGCCTTCTACTAGCAAGGAGGACAGATTGCTAATATTCTCTTAACAGAATAAAGAAACAAATCCACGTTTTTTCCAAAGAGAAGGCTTTCAAGTGTATTTACTCTGTCCATAGAGAGAGTGTGAATATGAAGGTAAGAATGCATAAAGTCCCTGAGTTCTTATTCTTTTATAAACTCAACAGGACCCAGGGCTTTGTTTCCCTTATCCCTTTTCTCTTTCTCCAAGGTTTCCTTTAAGTCACTGATAGTGTCTTTTTTTCACTGGGCATCCAGTTTATACTTCTGAGTCTTGCCATGCCCTGCTCTAGTGCGAAATGCATTTAGTCCAGCTTCAAATGTTTCCATGGTCTTAAATAGTTTCAACACTATTCAAAAGTTCAGCCTGGGCCCCTGCTCCCCTGCCCTCCCTGGCCGGCTCTTCTCTTCCCATGTGAGGTGGTGGCTGGCCTCGCCTGCCTCCCGGTCCGCTCCATTCGCCTCGCCTCCGCTCTTCCCCGTTCTCCCTTGGCCCAGAGCGGCCTGAGTCCCGACCTCCGGGTGGCCACAGAGCCCCAGTGTGTGCTCCTTCCTCGGACCCTTGGCCTGCTCCACCCCGCCTGCCCACCATGAACGAGAGGAGTACGATGTGTTCGTGCTGGGCACCGGCCTGACGGAATGTATCCTGTCAGGTATAATGTCAGTGAATGGAAAGAAGGTTCTTCACATGGACCAAAACCCCTACTATGGAGGAGAAAGTGCATCGATAATGCCACTGGAAGATTTGTACAAAAGATTTAAATTACCAGGACAACCACCAGAATCAATGGAGAAAGGAAGAGACTGGAATGTTGACTTAATTCCCAAGTTCCTTATGGCTAATGGTCAGCTGGTCAAGATGCTGCTGTACACAGAGATCACGTGCTACATGGATTTCAAAGTGGTCAAAGGGAGCTTTGTGTATAAGGGAGGAAAAATCTACAAGGTTCCTTCTACGGAAGCAGAAGCCCTAGCATCTAGCTTAATGGGACTGTTTGAGAAATGTTGCTTCAGAAAATTCCTAGTGTATGTTGCCAGTTTTGATGAGAAAGATCCTCGCACCTTTGAGGGTGTTGACCCTAAGAAGACTACAATGCGAGAAGTGTATAAAAAATTTGATTTGGGTCAAGATATTATAGATTTCACTGGTCATTCTCTTGCACTTTACAGAACTGATGACTACTTGGATCAACCGTGTTATGATACCATTAATAGAATTAAACTTTACAGCGAGTCTTTGGCAAGATATGGCAAAAGCCCTTACCTTTATCTACTCTATGGCCTTGGAGAATTGCCTCGAGGATTTGCAAGGTTAAGTGCCATTTATGGGGGTACCTACATGCTGAATAAACCAATTGAAGAGATCATTGTGCAAAATGGAAAAGTGGTTGGTATAAAATCTAAAGGAGAGGGCTGGAGAGATGGCTTAGCGGTTAAGCGCTTGCCTGTGAAGCCTAAGGACCCCGGTTTGAGGCTCAGTTCCCCAGGTCCCACGTTAGCCAGATGCACAAGGGGGCGCACGCGTCTGGAGTTCGTTTGCAGAAGCTGGAAACACTGGCGCACCCATTCTCTCTCTCTCCCTCTATCTGTCTTTCTCTCTGTGTCTGTCGCTCTCAAATAAATAAATTAAAAAAAAATCTAAAGGAGAGATTGCTCGTTGCAGGCAGCTTATCTGTGACCCCAGCTATGTGAAAGATCGGGTAGAATAAGTGGGCCAGGTGATCAGAGTTATCTGCATCCTCAGCCACCCCATCAAGAGCACCAATGACGCCAACTCCTGCCAGATCATTATTCCACAGAACCAAGTCAATCGAAAGTCAGATATCTCTGTTTGCATGATCTCCTTTGCACACAATGTGGCAGCACAGGGCAAGTACATTGCCATTGTTAGTACAACCGTGGAGACCAAGGAACCCAAGAAAAAGATCAGGCCAGCTCTGGAGCTTTTGGAACCAATTGAACAGAAGTTTGTTAGCATCAGTGATCTCTTTGTGCCTAAAGATCTGGGAACAGAGAGCCAGATCTTTATTTCCCGTGCATATGATGCTACAACTCACTTTGAGACAACCTGTGATGACATTAAAGACATCTACAAAAGGATGACAGCATCTGAGTTTGACTTTGAAGAAATGAAGCGCAAGAATGACATTTATGGGGAAGACTAATAGCAGTACACGTTAATTAAGACAAACTTTAAATTTGGCAAATAATGTACATTGTATGAAATCAATATTGCAAGGCCTGCTTTTATAATCAGAATGGAGATTGAAGAGCGCTGTATCAGTAAACGCTCCTTCCCAGCACTTTTCTAATATCATCTCTAATAATAATATTTTTGGACTTCAGCCTTTGTCTAATTGACATGGTTCTTCCAGATTTCTTATGACTAGTGTTTGTATGATAAGTCTTTTACTATTAACTAACCTGTGTCTTTAGATTTATAGAGTTATTTCTTTTAAAGTGCACATGGTTTGGTTTTGATTTTTTTTTTAATCCAGTCTGAAAAATCTCTCTTTAACTGGAGTGTTTAGTTCATTTGCATTTAATATAAGTCACCCTTATTGTTTGAAGTTTTTCATTTAGCTTTGTTTAAGGTTCCTCTTAGATCCAAGTAATACATACTCTGGAATATATCCCTGTTCCTAAAGTGTGGACCATTGAACTACATGCCCCTAATGAGTGAATTTTATCCAGTGGCTAGTTATATCACCGGTTGTGTTCAGTTTGCTGTGACTTCCTGAATCTGTTCCGTGCATATCTCTTAAGCAGTTCGCTACCATGATTGACTGGGTCTTGTCCTCACTGGTATAGCTTAGTAATTTCCAAACACTCAAGAAGACACTTGGATTCCTGTATCTCTTCTCTTGCAATTATTTCCTAACATTCTTCCCTATAAATTCTAGCTGTACCTGCTGCATGCCCCAGTCTCACATCCGTCTTCTCAGTCCAGTACTGCACTATACTATTTAAGCTCTCCTTTTCTGACCCATAGTCTAGAGTATTTCTTCAACAGCAAATTGCCATTATAGGGTTTGTGAATATTTCTCTTCTTTGGGGGATAATATCCTATATTTCAAGATCTGGCAGCAGTTGTTTCATATATTTATTCTAGTTTTCTTTATTGCAGTAGGAGAGTTAGTCAGGGACCAATTAATTAAAAAAAGAAATCTGGGAATATATCTCAGTGGTAGAGCACTTGCCTCATATATATATGAGGCCCTAGATTCAATTGCCAAAATCCTAAAAATAAAGAATTTGAGGGCTAGAGAGATGACTTAGCACTTAAGGCACTTGCCTGCAAATCTTAAGGACCTAGGTTCAGTTCTCCAGAACCCACGTAAGTCAGATGCACAAGGTGACAACATGTGCACGAGGTGGCATATGCATCTGGAGTTCATTGCAATGGCTAAGGCCCCAGTGCACCAATTCTCTCTCTCTCTCATTAAAAAAAAATCTAACCAAGCTGAGCTTGGTGGCACACGCCTTTAATCCCAGCACTTGGGAGGCAGAGGTAGGAGGATCAACATGAGTTCAAGGCCACCCTGAGACTACATAATGAATTCCAGGTCAGCCTGGACTAGAGTGAAACCTTACCTTGAAAAACCAAAAAAAAAATTTGAGCTAGGCATAGTGGCACATGCCTTTAATCCCAGCACTAGAGAGGCAGAGGTAAGAGGATTGTTGTGAGTGCAAGGCCAGCATGAGATTTACATAGTGAAGTCCAGATCATTCTGGGCTAGAGCAAAACCCTATCTCAAAGAGAAAAAAGAATGATAATAATTATTTAGCTAAGGTAGTGGGTTCATGTCAGCTCTCAGGAGACACTTAGTTTTCTTAATGTAATTGGGTTTTCCTTTTTGTGTGTGTTTTCTTCTAGTTTGTTTTCTTTGCTGTCTAAAAAACACAACAAAGTTCTGGAACAAGCCACCCTGTCCCTGAGAGGTTCTCTGAATTCCAGTGACACTCCTGTACCCGATTATGTAAGTATTCACCTTACCTTTTTGACCCCTTCTCTTGTTAAATGTGTAAGTAATAATGCTTTTCCCTTCTTCAAATCTGGCTCTGCTCTTAGAAACATCTAAGTAACAACAAGTAAAAGAATGAAGTATAACCTCAAAGGAAAACTTGCTTGGAGAAAAGCAACCTAACCCACTGTTGTTAATAATTAGGAATTCCAGTAATTGAGTCAAGAAATTCACTCATACTAACCACACAGACACAAAATGAAGGATTTTATAAAGTATGCAAAGGTTTCTCTCTGATGTAAGAACAAGGGTATAGAATACCCCTGGATTTCACAGAGAACTAGAACTTGAAATTACAAAGCGCTGGGTTTGGGATGTCCTGTGATTAACGACCATTTAGTTTTTATGCTCTTTACCTCTCGACCTTTGACTAAGATTAAGTATAGATTGTTGTTGTTGTTTTGTTTGTTTGTTTGTTTGTTTTTTAGTATCTCAGTTCTATTTTGCTGCTGCTTATTCTGCTCTGTTTAGTAGTGGTCAGGCATCTGTTTGCTCATTTGGACTTCAGAGCCACCCCAACACTTCTCCTTATCACCAATCTAAAGTCCCAGTTCTGTTTTCTTAGAAAAGACAGTGTAAGGAATTCTAGATTTAGCAGCCATGGTCAGAAGAGAACAGCAGTAGCATTGCCTTTGTCCACCCCCTTAAAAGAAGAAGGGCTTATTACCAACTGCCTGTAGAGGTTGCTGGTAGAATATAGTAAAGCGGATGGAGTGAGCCTCAGACAGGAACAGGAAGGAGAATGCGTTCATTATCAGACCCCTTAGAGCAGTGCCACTGCCCTGCCTGTTTTCAGGGTTTTGCACGTGGCTTATGTGAAGATGCTAAAAGTAATCATAAACCACAGAAGTTCGTTAAGTTCTAAAGAGGGCCTCCAGAAACTGCCAGGTGACAACTTTGTCAGTTGATATTCAAAAAATTGTAGAAACTTTTTCAGTTCTGTGTTTGAAGTGGCAGTGCATACCAGATAGCTGAAGAGCTGTTCTGCTTCTCTGCTGTGGTTTGTTGCATTCTGAGGGCTGTACTACTATGAGACTGTGGGAACAGCACCCAGACCGGACATCAGCTGCTGAGAAACACAGATCGTTTTGTGCAGCCACAACTGGACTAGTGCTGTTTTTCTGTATTATTTATCTGTGCACGCACTTTGTTAAGATATAATGTGTTATCCCATTTAGATAATGTTTATGACTTCAGAAAATACCTTTTAAGATTTTCCTACAAGTGGAATTATTTCAAACTTAAAAAAAAACAAAAAATTAGATCAACAACTCACTTAATTCTCCACTTGCATTGATTTGTAATAAGCAAAACATCTCCTTTTGATAGCTCCTCATAGACCTTAGGTAAGGACAAGGCAACAGTGAGGAATCTGCACATCTATCTGTGCTCTGTTATTTTAATACAATTCTTATTTGATTCACTCAGTAATCCTATGTCATTTATTTTACAAAAGTGTGCTGAATATATATAGTCCTGAAATTTCCATAGCAGCATTTTCCATTAATCAGAAATGTATAAAATTTATATTTCTTAGAGGAGTTGTCACATTTAAATAGTATTTGCCCATTGTTGAGGTTAATTATGTAATAATTGAGGTATATTTATAATAAATATTTGAATTCTGTTGAACTTCACAGTTTTTTATTAGTTTTATTTATGTGCAAGCAGAGAGAGATAGAAGACAGAAGCAAAGAGAGAAGGCGCACTCCAGGGCCTCCAGCCACTGCAGATGAACTCAAGATATATGTGTCACTGTGCATGTGGCTTGACCTGGGTACTGGGGGATCCAACCAGGGTCATTAGGCTTTGTAGGCAGGAATCTTAACTATTGACCCATCTCTCCAGCCCCCGAACTTCATAGTTTTTTTAAGTCAGTATTTGATGGTTTTTTAAAAAATTTTGCTTCCTGGGCTGGAGAGATGGCTTAGCGGTTAAGCACTTGCCTGTGAAGCCTAAGGACCCCGGTTCGAGGCTCGGTTCCCCAGGTCCCACGTTAGCCAGGTGCACAAGGGGGCACACGCGTCTGGAGTTCGTTTGCAGTGGCTGGAGGCCCTGGCGCGCCCATTCTCTCTCTCTCCCTCTATTTGTCCTTCTCCCTGTGTCTGTCACTCTCAAATAAATAAATAATGAACAAAAAATATTTTTTAAAAAAATTTGCTTCCTAAAACCACCGGGAAATTCTGTTTAGATTCTGTCACCACAATTCCGACTCTTATCATTGCACATGTGAAACTTTGCAATCACGTTTTCCAGTGGCTTAGCCACCTTTGCTCAAAGCTCATTGAAGAGGTTGGTTCACACAGATTCAGCAGGAGTACCTGAAACTGAGTCACCCCTTCTGCAGGGATCCATCTGAAAGGTGACTGAAGAAAGGGGTGGTAACTTTACCTATCAGCACTGCGAGGTGCTGCTCCGTCACAGCACCTCCGCACTCTGTGGGCCATTTCCATTGCTCAAGCATGACATCAGTGACTTGCACACTTGAAACTATTCTCTTGTCATTTGCTTTAAAAAATATATTTATTTATTTATTTGTGAGAGAGAAAGAGGTGGTTAGAGAGATAATGGGTGCACCAGGGCCTCTAGACAGTGTAAGCAAACTCCAGATGCATGTGTCACCTTGTGCATCTGGCATTACATTGGTACTATGCCATCTCTCCAGCCTGACCATTAGCCATGAAGATAAATTTTCTTCTCCTTTTTTTTCCTTTGGTTCCTCAGAATTTTATCCTATTATGTATCCTTGCCAATAGCTACATACAGTTCTGGGTTCTGAACAGATGCTTAGGCTAGAACTTGTTTCTAAAGATGGAAAGGAAAGGGACTTAGAGCAGCAGTGGGATCCCAGACATGTACTTTCTACTGCAGGAATGAAGAAACCATATTAGAAAGAGTTTGAAGAAGTACTTAAAACTAACGATATGTTTGTCTTCTCACTATAGTATACACAGTACTCTAGGTCTACCTAGAGGATTCCAAGTTTCTTAAGAAAATGTTTATACTCATTACACTGTATAATTCACAAGGCAGTTGAATAACAACGTAGAAGGCAAAATTGTGAGCTACAAAAAATATTAGTACTTTAGTGCAACAGTGTTTGAACACCTCATGGGAAATTCTCCAAGATAATAAGGAGACTGTCCTGGCTGCTCAGGGGGAAATAATATAAAAATTGTTCTGCAGTCTTGTGTGAAGATAAAAGTGCCTGCTACAGAGATTGCTCTGAGAGCAGCAGAGGGGTCAGGAGGTAAAGCTTAGAGAACTCACGTGGTCTTTGTGTCCTTATAAAATTTAACTCAATGACTGGAAGGACAGAATTATTAAAGAGAATTTTTCAGTAGCTTCTTGAAAAACATATTTATTTATTTAAATATGTTATTTATTTGAGGGAGGGAGAGAAATTGAATATAGGTGTGCTAGGGCCTGTTGCCACTAAAAATGAACTCTGGGGCTGGAGAGATGGCTTAGCAGTTAAGGCATTTGTCTGCAAAGCCAAAGTACCCAGGTTCAACTGCCCAAGACCCATGTTAGCCAGATGCACAAGGTAGCTCATGCACCTGGAGTTCATTTGCATGGCTTGAGGTCCTGATGTGCCCATTCCTTCTCTGCCCCTTCCTTCCTTCCTTCCTCCTCCTCCTCCTCCTCTTTCTTCTTCTTCTCTCTCTCAAATAAAATGTTTAATAAATGAACTCCAAATGCATACACTACATTGTGTGCCTGGCTTTACATGAGTACTGGAGGATCAAGCCCAGGCTGGCAGGCTTTGAGCCATCTCCCCAGCCCTTAACAGCTTTTTAAATTACGAAAGTACCTTCCAAACATCTGTGGTCATATGTAACAGAGCCTCAATATGGAAACTGGTAGCAAATAAGTTTGTTTTCAAGTTAACTGTGTTTTCAAATTACTAATATTGTCACAGTGTCAGATAGGAAGATTTTTTAGTTCTAATAATTGTCTTAGCAACTTGTTGACATGAGAAAATCTAATCTTAGTTCTAAGTAGAAAATGTGTTGCTTTTGCTCCTCAGGGAGCTTTTAGATCTTGCCCAAAGACTGACTTTGGTCAAACTCCATAGAGCAAATGCAGAGCACAAGCCACAAAGAGTTAAGAACCACAGGAAGACAAATCAGAACAGAAGTATAGCGGTTTATCTTTGTTTTTCAGTATTAAATGAGATTTGTAGTATTATTTTAGGGGTGCATCTTCCCATGGTGTGTGTGTGTGTGTGTGTGTTTGTGTGTGTAATTTTTTCTATTACTATTAGGTTATCTTCTCTTGACCCCTCACACACTGCTGTTCCTCTGAAGGTCGTCTTCAGAGAGGGTATTTAATCACTGTGGGGTCCTGATTACCAGTCAGTTTAGGTTGGGGGGAGATAATGCTCCACATAGTATGCCTTCCAGCTCTGTAGCTCTTAAATTTTTTATGCCCCCTCTTCCACAGTTCTCCCTGAGCCATAGAGAGTGTGGTAGGAATCTCCTTCAGTGTTGAGCTATTGTCAACCTCTTATTTTCTTTATCTTGAAATTACAAATTTCATTTTTCAATATTTTTATCAGAAGAAATAAATAAAAATGTACACATAATAATTTGATCCTATTATTTTACTGAAAATGTATTTTTTGTTTTTCATTTTTTATTATTAGATATTACATATTTTATATGTAAATATCACATGCTGACACCATTCTTTCCCTCCTCCCTACCCCTTTTCTTCAGAGGCCTTCCTCACTGGGGATACAGGTCAACCCCATGGGGATTGTGGGTCATGCATTATAGGGGCAGCAGTCAGTTATGTCTTTGACTTGCTGAGCTAGTGTCTGCTACCAGCTCATAGATACATATCCCAGTAGTTCTCTAAATCTTTTTACTTTTCCTTTCATGACTGAACATGAATTTGTCCACAGGCTGACAAAATGTGTGCTCCATTCATATGTCTTAAGTTTTCATTTTAATTTCTGTTTGCTTTGCTTTTGTATGCAGTGGCTGGAGCAAAACATTTTGTTCTTCTCCATCACTCTTCCACCTGTTATTATTTGAGCTAAAATCTTCTTGCTGATCACTTGCCCTTTTTTTCCCCCATGTACTCTGGTGATTTTCAGGTCTTTGGTCCACTACAAGATTGGGGTTCCAGGCACATATGACCATGCTCAGGTGTTCAACATGGGTTTTAGAGTTTAGTCCTCAGGAGGTCTCAGGCTCCCTCATGCTTCTTGGAGAAGTACATCTAACTACTGAGCCATCATGGCAACCCTTAATTTTAATTTCTAATATGGTAAATACCAACACATGTAATCCATATGAAAACAAACCTTTAGATTATCAATGAATTTTAGAATTAGAAAAATATCTTGAAATCACTGTTTGAGAACCATCAAAATATATATGGCTATACACATACATGCACATTCATACAACCCAGTATATACTGTCTTATATGCTATAATTATTTCTAAGAATTAAATGCAGTTTAAAAGTACAGAAATCATACCCTAGACTGAAAAAATAGGCTGGAAGCCGGGCATGGTGGCACACGCCTTTAAGCCCAGCACTTGGGAGTCAGAGGTAGGAGGATCACTGTGAGTTTGAGGCCACCTTGAGACTACATAGTGAATTCCAGGTCAGTCTGGGCTTCAGTGAGACCCTACTTCGAAAGAAAAAAAAAAAAAAAGGCTGGATATTAACCAATTATTGATGAGGATAGTTCCCAACTCAGGACACTATATTCCCTGGAAATGTCTTGAGTTGAAAGTATTGGGCCTTGCTCATATCTGTGTGATGTGAAATGAGGATTGCTTGACCTTGAGGATTGATGGTTGCTTTCATTTTTTAATGAAAGACAAGTTTCTGGTGTCCAGCAAACACAGGTGATCTCTGTATTGAATCTCTTACATGTTCTATATGTCATATTGACATACAAGTTTTTCAGAATGAATGCAGTATCTTTAACTTTTAGTTCAAAACAAATAGAACATTGTCCAACATTTTTATTTCATTTAACAGTTGGCTATTATATATTTTGGCTTACTAAAGAATAAAAGCCATATATTTGAATTTTTATGAAATCACGATTTTTTATCAATACAGTTCCATATAAATAAATCATTTGTATCATCGTCCCTTCCCACTTTGGTTTTGGAGGCAGAGTCTCACTCTTGCCCAGTTTGACTTGGAACTTAGTGTGTTACTCAACCTTACCTCAAATAATGGTAGTCCTCCTACCTTAGCCTCCCCAATGCTAGGATTATAGGTATGAACCACCATGCCAGCCTGTCTCACCTTTTTTTTAAGAGATAGAGAAACAGAGGGGGAGAGAGATAATTGGCACACCAGGGCCTCAGCTCCTGCAATTGAGCTCCAGACACTTGTGCCACTAGTGGGTCTGGCTTACGTGGAACCTGGAGATTCGAACTTGAGTTCTTGGGCTTAGCAGGCAAGCACCTTAAACTCTAAGTAATCTTTCTAGCCCTTCTTAAATTTTTTTTATTGGCAGCTTCCATACATGTAGACAATATATCCTGATCATAGTCCCCTCCCACTACCTTCCTGTTTCTCCTGCCCAAATCCCCCCTCCACTGAATCTCTTCTTTTTAACTAGTCTCTCTTCTATTTTGATGTTACTATTTTTCCCTCATGTTACATAGGTGTTGTGTGGGTAGCGTCAGCCATTGTAAGGCCATGAATACCACAACCACTTTGTCTAGCAGACAGTATTTTGAGCATTCCACCCCTTCCTTTGGCTCTTACAGTCTTTCTGCACCTGTTCCTCAATAATCTCTGAGCCTTAGATGGTGTGATAGAGAAGATGTCTCAGTTCTGAACACACCACTGTCACTTCTTCTTAACACTTCTGTGAATTTTGATTCTCCTCAGTGGTCATCACCACCATTTCCCTTCTTTTTACCTTATGGTAATAAATAAGCTTTTATATCAATGTATAACTTACATCTTCTTTCAGAAGTGGATTAAGGGGGGAATAGTCTGACCTTATTCCATATGACAAGAAAACTTAAACTCAGCCATCTTTGTTTTTAAAGCTTCCCTCCATTCATTTTACATCATTCTATTTTTAGCATTTCTTGTTCATGTTTACTTTTTAACTCAAGGTTGGATAGAGAACTTAACATTCACATAACATGGGAACAATTATATTGGATGTACTAGCATATCCAAAAAGTTTGAAATTATAACATTTGTCATTATTAAAACAGTTCAGGGCCAGGCATGGTGGTACTCACCTTTAATCCCAGCACTTGGGAGGCAGAGGTAGGAGGATCATCGTGTGTTTAAGGCAACCCTGAGACTACATAGCAAATTCCAGGTCAGACTGAGCTAGAGTGAAACCCTACCTCAAACCCTACCCTCACCCCCCCCAAAAAAAAACACAGTTCAGGGGTGGTTAAGCACTCGCTTGTGAAGTCTAAGGTCCCCTGTTTGAAGCTAAATTCCCCAGTACCCACGTAAGCCAGATACACACAGTGACACATGCATGTGGAGTTCATTTGCAATGGCTGGAGGCCCTAGCGTGCCAATTCTCTCTGACTCCCCCCTCTCTGTCTTTCCCTGTTTGTCACTCTCAATAAATAAATAAAAATAAACAGAAATTTTTTTTAAAGCAGTTCATTTTTGAGTTGTTTTCACTTTTCAAACATTTGCTTATGGTTCCTGGCTTTACATGAATTTACCCTAATAATAGTGACATAAATTAGAACATTACTACAATTTCTGCTTTTGAATTACTTTAGCATAGTAAAAATAAAACTACCACATAACCAGCAATTATATTTATATATTTAAATACAATTCAAAATATATATCAACCTAAAATTGGAATGTTTAGAGAACCATTATTTAAAACCACCATGAAAGCAACCCAATGTCTACCAGCTAATAAATGGATAAATAAATAAATGTAGTAATATTCACCAGTGAAAATGAATGAGATAATGTGTTCTTCAACATGGATGAGCCTAGAAAACATGGTAAAGAAAAGAAGCCATGGACTTGAGAGATGGCTTACCAGGTAAGGTGCTTGCTTGCAAAGCCTAAGGACCCAGGTTCGATTCCCCAGTACTCGTAAGCTGGATACATGGTGGCTCCACAGCTCAGTGAGTGCACTATCAGCCACTGAATCATATACTTTAAATTGGTATGTGACTAATACCTGATGAAGCCATTTTCACAAGCAGCATTTGTAGAACTGGAAAAAAAACTATTTGTTAGATGGAATAACAGGTAAATATTAACTTGGCTACACTTATGGCACAAAGATGAAGGCAGTAAAATAAATTTTATACCTTGAAAAGAAACTAAGACTTTCAAAGAGGTAAAATATGTTTCTTGAACAATGGTTTGACTTTAGAAACTATTAGTCAATTCAATATGCAGTTACACAAAGGTGTATTTGTCAGTGTTAAGAGCAAATAAATGGGACTGGGGAGATGATTTGGTGGTCAAAGATGCTTGCTTGCTAAGCCTGCCATCCCTGGTTTAATTCCCTTGTAAAGTCAGATGTACAAAGTGGCACATATGTCTGGATTTCATTTGCAGAAGCAAGAGGCCCTGGCATATCCATAAACTGTCTCTCTCGCTCTCTCCCTCTCTCTCTCCCTCTCTCTCTCTCTCTCTCTCTCTCTCTCTCTCTCTCTCTCTTTCTCCCTTCCCCTTTTCTATCCCATTAAAAAAAAAAAAAAACAAACCTAAAACGAGGGTTGGAGAGATGGCTTAATGGTTAAGGCACTTGGCTGAGAAGCCTGAGGAGCCAGGTTCAACTCTCCAGGACCCACTTAAGCCAGATGCACAAGGTGGCGTGTGCATCTGGAGTTTGTTTGCAATGCCTAGAAACCCTGGGATGCCCATTCTCTCTCTTTCTCTGTCTGTCTCTCTCAGATAAATAAACAAAAAATAAAAATAAAGAGTAAGTAAATGAAAACACACAAAATAGCCATCAATAAAGCACTAGTTAAATGAAATAAAAGTTCATCCAGTGCAATAGTCTACAGCTTTTTAAAGTATATATAGATTCATATGAAACATCTCTACATTACAGAAATCGGTTTCAAAACTTTATAATATATCAGGCTACTCACATGTATGCTGGAAAATACACCTTTAAATTAAAATGGAGCAAGGGGGTGAATAAAGTGCTTGCCATGCAAGTATGAATATTTGAGTTTGGATCCCCAGAAGCCCTATCAAGCTGGATGCTGTAGCAGGCATCTGTAATGCCAGCACACTACAATGAGACGAGAGACAGAGATGAGAGAATCAGTCCTGTTCAGCTTGCAGGCTGGCCAGCCTGGTAAACCCAGCAGTGAATCATGAGAGACCCTGCCTCAAACAAGGGCCAATACCAAAGTTCCCCTCTCATTTCCACATGTATGCTATGATATGTGCAGCCTTGTTTCACAACATGAACACACACACTTACCTTTTACTTTTTATTCTTATTGGTATAGATCTTGAGCTTTTTGTCAAGTGTACACATAACTTAGTTTCTCTTGATCTGTCCTTCTTTTCTTCCTCCCCTCTGTCTCTCCTTGCTGCCCTTCTTTCCACTAGTTTAATTTACAGCATTGTTTAAAACATTTTAAACTTCAAACAGTTTTTTCTTGTAATAGTTTACATAAGTACATAGCATTTATCAATACTGAGAAATAAATGTTGATGCAAACTGTTGACTGAAATACAAACGTTATTTGGACCTTACCAATTTTTTGTTTTGTTTTATTGAGATAGGAGCTCACTGTAGCCCAGGCTGACCTGGTACTTACTCTATAGCCCCAGGCTGGCCTTGAACTCACAGTGATCCTCCTACCTTAGCCTCCCACGTGCTGGGATTAAAGGCCTGCACCACCATGCCCAGAGGACCTTACCAAGTTGAATATTAATTCTCTCATTCTTTTTTGGATTCTACATTAAATTGTCTTGTCATGTCTCCTTGGTATTTCTTATAATCCATGTCCTGGTGATGCTAAAACTACCAGAGAGTTATTTTCAGCATGTCCCTCAGTTTGGGTTTGTCTGGCTTTTCTCATGATTGATGTTCCTTCTTGGGTAAGGTACTCTGGAAGTGAGCATTCTTCACATAGAATGTTAGGGAGTGTACCACATCAGTATTTCTGTTGATGCTTACCTTAATCACTTTGCTAAGGTAATGTCTACCAAAGTTTGTCATTGTACCCTTACTATTTTTCCCTTTGTAATTGAGGGAAGATATTTAAACTATGCCATATCTTGTTTGTGTTTAAACATTTCCCCAGGTTTATAAATTATTAATAAGTATTACCTGTAACACATATCACTGATATGCTGCTGGTTTTCTATTTTTCTCAGTATTTCTACATTGATTAGCAAGGAAGAATGATCACATCTTCCCACTGTACTAATTTATGAGATTAGTATTTAGCTGGGCATGGTTGCACATGTGTTTAATCCTAGCACTTGGGAGGCAGAGGTAGGAGGATCACCGTGGGTTTGAGGCCAGCCTGAGGCTACATAGTGAATTCCAGGTCAGCCTGGGCTAGAGTGAGACCGTACCTCAAAAACAAATAGTATTTAGTTATGTCAATCTGGGCTCATGGCTGCTGTTTTTTCTTTGTATTATGATCCGAACAAGTTGTCCACTGGGGGTTGTTGTGTTCAGTCCTCTCATACTGGACTTCTTTTTTTCTCGTTGCTTTCAGTCTTTCAGGATGCTCTGGTTAATTTCCATGGAATCACAGATGGAAGTATCACCTTTTTTGCATAACATTCTTTTACCTTACATACACTGTGGGTGTGTGTACCCACTCTTCTTAAGGAATATTGTATAATATTCTCCGTAAGAACTTTTTTGGTAATATTTTTTGAGAGAGAGGGGGAGAAAATTGGCACGCCAGGGCCTCCAGCTACAGCAGTCGAATTCCAGACACATGCTCCACCTTGAGCACATGTACAACCACTTGCATCACCTTGTGCATCTGGCTTATGTGGGACCTGGAGAGTCAAACATGAGTCCTTAGGCTTCACAGGCAAGTGCCTTAACTGTTAAGCCATGTCTCCAGCCCGCCCTAAAGACTTTTAAAAGTTACTCAAAACCCAGAAATAACTTTCTTGTTCTCTGGCTTCTTAAGAAGTAGGGAATGTCAACAGTGAGATCTGTAGTGATTGATGAATTTTCTAACTGACACTTAAAGAAAACAGAAAAACACAGCCTGTACCTATTAAATTCAATAGTAATGTATGGTAGATTTGTTTTAAAAAAATAAAAAAGGTTGATCCATCTTTTTTTCCTTCCTTCCAATCTAATGAACAAAATTCTTTCCAGGCTAGAGAGATAGCTTAGCAGTTAAGGAGCTTGTCTGCAATGCCAAAGGACCCCAGGTTCAGCTTCCCAGGACCCACATAATCCAGATGCACAAGGTGGCACACGTGTCTGGAGTTCGTTTGCAGTGGCTGGAGGCCCTGGTACACTGATTCTCTCACTCACTCTCTCCCTCTGTTTCTTCTCTCTCTCTCTCTCTCTCTCTCTCTCTCTCTCTCTCTCTCTCTCTCTCTCTCTCTCAAATAAATAAAAATAAAATATTTAAGAAAAAGTTCTTGAACCAGGCATGGTGGCATATGCCTTTAATCCCTGTACTTGGGAAGCAGGGGTAGGAGGATTGCTATGAGTTTGAGGCCACCCTGAGACTGAATAGTGAATTCTAGGTCAGCTTGGGCCAGAAGAAACCTTACCTCAAAAAAAAGAAAAAAGTGTTCACTTTGGCAGCACATATACAGAGAAGATTAACATGGACTCTGCACAAGGTTTACATGCAAATTCGTGAAGCATTCCATATTTTAAAAAAATAAAAAAGAAGTGGCTAAGGCATTTGCCTGCAAAGCCAAAGGAGCCTGGTTCAATTCCCCAGGACCCATATAAGCCAAATCACAAGGGGTGCATGTGACTAGAGTTCATTTGCAGTGGCTAGAGGCCCTGGCATGCCCATTTTCTGTCTCTTTCTCTCTCTCTCTCTCTCTCTCTCTCTCTCTCTCAAATAAATTAATAAAATATATTTTAAAAAATAAAGAAAAGAAAAAAACATAAAAGAAAAATTCTTTCCTACTACTACTATGCAAAACTGATATAAAAACACCTTTTCCAGAGATGTCTCCAAGTGTTCTTGTATTTGTTTTAAAAAAAAAAAAATCCTTATTTTAAATTTTTTGTTTGCCTGCATCTTGATTGTCTTCTCTTTTTCCCTTTCTGCTTGAGTTTGTAGTTCCTAATAGGAAGAAAAGAAGTATACTGTTTGGATTTTCTTTGATTCATCCTTGATTTACATGGCAAATAGAAAGCAGCTGTCTGTTTAAGGATCTAATTCTTGAAACCATAGTCCCCTCCAGCATCATCTGGAAATGATGGAGCTTGTAAAACAAAGCTAAGAAGAAAAGGCAATGTTTGTTTTATGTGGGATGAATGATTTCTTTTGGGGTCCTTTAATTCAGCTATTATGAGGGTTATTAAAAAGCAGTATTACAAAAGAAGCATAAATGAAAAGAATTTTTTGAGCTGGTATCTTATTATTACAGTTGATTATTGTCAAAGCTACAAATGTTTTATAAATGGCACTTTATTTTAGTTTCTCCAAATAAGACCCAAAAAACCAGTAATCTTACTCATTGTTTGAGTAGAAATTCAATCCTTTCCTTGATTGATTTAATTTCTTAAGACAAATTGTATTTGAGAATTCAGTTCTAGCTTTGGGGGCAGGGCTGCCAATTTCACAGATTTCTAAAAAATTCTTATGAGAAGAATCCTTATTTGAGGATCATCATGTGAGTGCAGAGGATGACCATGAAAAACATCAGTTCAGACTTCATGGTATTATGTAAAAGTTCAGTGAACACTAAGGTAAGGCTTAAGTTGCTCTCTAATTTATTCATAAATTATTCAAGTTTCTATGATGATGAGAATTTGGAGATCTCAGTAATAAGAACTAATCTACTTTGAGAGATAAAGAAGCAAAGTAATTTTTGCTTTGACATTTGCTAGAGTTCATTCCATTATTGGACTGTATTGGTTTTCATAATTTATGTGTTAATGCAGCACAGCAGCTATTTTC
This sequence comes from Jaculus jaculus, assembly GCF_020740685.1. Lineage (NCBI taxonomy): Eukaryota > Metazoa > Chordata > Mammalia > Rodentia > Dipodidae > Jaculus > Jaculus jaculus. Next base: position 41,082,338 of record NC_059103.1, read on the forward strand.
ATATCATTCATATTTAGGAACTAAACCTTCAGTACTTAATGTATATATGTGTACTGGGTTTTTACCTTGGGAATTTTAATGAACTCTACCATATTTGCACCACCTTTAAGTTTTATCATCTACAAACTTTGTGAGTTTTACATCCTTTGTATTTCTTTCTCCCACTAATTGATTGCCTTTTATTTCCTTCCTTAAAATCATGAGACATAATATCATAAACAAAGTTAAGTACTTATTTAAAAAGTTGAATTTAAATTATATTTATGACATTGTAACAATCAATGATTATATATATTGTCTAGCTGTAAGGTTCTGTGGCCACAGAAATGAAATTACCCTGCATGTTGTTTAACAACCAATAAGGCTGGTACATTTGATCATTTTTACACAATTTGACTTGCCTGTAATTCCTCCTGTGGTATTTTCTTTTCTTTTCTTTTTTTTTTTTTTTTGTTTGTTTTTTGAGGTAGGGTCTGCCTCTAGCCCAGGCTGACCCAGAATTCACTAGGTAGTCTTAGGCTGGCCTCAAACCCATGGCAGTCTTGCTACCTCAGCCTCCCAAGTGTTGGTATTAAAGGCGTGCACCACCACACTGGCCTCTTCTGGTATTTTTTAAGATCCTAAATTTGCATTTTGCCTAGAGTCATAAGTAGTGTAAGTGTTCCCTTTAAAGTACAATGCTTGCTAGCCAGCCCCCAGAATGATTGAATTAGTGATTGGCCCTCTGTAAGGTCATGTTTTCAGCCTGCATTGGTCAGCCAGATGGTCATTACAGAATACCATAGACTGAATGGCATAAAAGCAGAAGCTGATTTCTTGCAGGTTTGGAGGCTGGATGGAAGTCCAGGGTTAGGTACTGGCCCAATTGAGTTTTCAGTGTGCTCGTGGAGCTTTTTGTCAGTACCTGTGCTAGCAGAGAGGATGAGGCCCAACTCTCTTGGCCCTATGGCACTAATGTGTCTGTCAGGCACAGTCCGAACCTTTCTACCTACTTAACCTCCCAAAGGCCCCATCTCCAAATATTTTGAGAATCAGAGTTTCAACATATTAAGATGGAGGCAGGAAGGGGACACAAATACCACATATTGTGCGTGTGTGTGTTTGTGTGTATGTGTGTGTGTGTGTATGTATGTTCATTTGAAAAACAATAGGACAAACAGTAAAAAAAAATTGTTGTTTTTTAAGAAGAAAACATAAAGGAATGTGGTCAGAATGACAGTGTATTTTGTTTTCACTGTTGTCTTTGGGAACCTGAGTTCTTGGCATGGGAACATGATATGCAGATGTAAAATCAAAGCAACTGAATAAAAACCCCTTTGATCTTGAATTTGAATAGGAAGTATCTGTGTGAACTTGGGTTTTTGTTTCTTCATATCTATCACTGTGTTTGCCCATTCTATTTCTGTTCTTTCAACTCATGGAAACTGTGACCAACCCAACAAAAGAGCTTGGAGCATCCCAGCGACCACATTTCCTAGGATTTATCCTGTCTTTCATGTAAGATGATAACACTAGGTAATAGAGTAGAGTACAAGGCATAAGTTAATTAACAGACGTTCCTCTTTAGCAGATTATTATTGGTCATAAGTAATACTGAGTGAATTAGAGTATCATCAGCTTGCAAACCTTATGACTTACAAAAAGACAACCATAGATCTCATCCCCCCCTGTGTACTTCAAACACACTTGGCCACAGATATTTTCTAATAGTTTGTATTTTTCATCTTTTTGATGGCTTTACTTCTTCTCATAGAGTATCCACATGTCATTTTCTCCATTGTAGCATTATCATCATGACATAAAGCACTGTATACCATATAGAGAGTGAGCTTACATGATGCTAGGCTACAACGCTGTTGTCCTTAGCAATGTTAAGTAGAGAACTACAGTGAGGAAGAATGAATTGATGGTAGAAAATTGTATTCTCCTTACATGAGTAATAATGTACATTCTCTTTCTCTCCCAAGGGAAAAAAAAAACATTCAAATTCTTTTTATGTCAATTACTAATTAATCACACTGAGTGTGGGAAATGGCTCTGTAGATAAAGGCACTTGCTTGCAAAGCCTGCCAGCCCAGATTCTATTCCCTTGTATCCACAGAAAGCCAGATGCACAAAATTGAGTATGCATCTGGAGTTTGTTTGCAGCAGCAAGAGACCCTCGTGCACCCATTATTTCTCTCTTCCCTTCTCTTCTTCCCTCCCTCCCCACTCCTTGCAAATAACTAAAATGTTTAAAAATAAGTAAATAAGTCACATTGTATATCTGAAGTTCATTCTCTCCACCCAAAAAGACTCTGGAGTTAGATTGCCTGGGTTCAAATCCTATTTACATATGATAATTAAAATATTACTTAATCTCCTCCTATGTATTTTGTTTGTTGTGGTGGGGGGGTATGGCATCTCAGATGCTCATTTGGGATTGAAGGGGTCACTCACCTATGAGTAGAAAGTCAAAGTGTCCTCCTCTGTCACCCTTCTGCCTGGCTTTATTTTTTTTTATTATTTTTTTTTAAACGTGTGCACCAGGGCCTCTAGCCACTGCAAATGAACTCCAGATGCATATGCCCCCTTGTGCATCTGGCTACATGAGTCCTGGAGAATTGAGCCTCGAACCAGAGTCCTTAGGCTTCACAGGCAGGTGCTTAACCACTAAGCCATCTCTCCAACTCTGGTTTTATTTTTTTTTAATTTTTAATTTTTATTTATTTATTTGATACAGAGAGAGAGAGAATGGGCACACCAGGGCCTCTAGCCACTGAAAACAAACTCTAGAAACATGCGCCACCATGTGTACCTGGCTTACAGGGCTATTAGGTAATTGAACCTGGGTCTGTAGGCTTAGCAGGCAAATGCCTTAACCTCTAAGCCATCTCTCCAGCCCCTGCCTGGTATTATTATTGAGCCAGAGTCTCTTAACTGATCCCAGAGCTTGAAGTGCTCCAAAAATTCTTGCATCTCTGCTCCCCTGTAGCACAAGAGTTACAGACGCTCTTGGCCCTGGTCAGCTATTTACATGGGACCTGGACATTCAAACTCTGGTGGTCTCAAGCCCCCTTTGGCCTTCATGCTTTTACAGGAAGCACACTTAACCTCTGAGCCATCTTTCCAGCCCATCCTTGCGTTCTGATTTCTCCATCTGAAAATAAGCACAACAGTCCTGTTAACAGTGGGCTAGAGGCCAAAGCATGAGGTCACTAAGAATATGAGGCTAGCCTTGGTTACTTAGCAAGTTTGAGGCAAACTATATAGTAAGACTTTGTTTCAAAAAAAATTCCTATTACTTTTTTTTTTTGCTTGTTTTATCAGTTAAGAGTTTGAGTGGACAAGGAGAAACAGAGCATGTCACTCATCAATCTGTTATAGAGAACTGATACCGTTCAAGACAAGTTTACCTGAGGAAATACTAGAGAAGGAAGAGATAGGAATGCTGCTTCAAGGACCTAGGGGAAAGAAAAATATGTATCACTTAACAAACAAACCAATGCAAAATTATACAGTGAGGGAAAATAGCAGAGATATAATTCAAGAGAATTTTTAAAATCTCAATTTATATTTGTAGGTATTGATAGAGAAAACTGGAGATTTGCTCTTTGTGAAAGGGATATTTAGCAGAGAGCTGATACATGACTAAGAGTTAACCAGAGAAAGAATAGAGATACTGTGTCTTAAACAACATGTACAAAGACTCTAAGACAGAACATAGCTCTGTTTATTAAAAAAAAAAAAAAAAAAAAAAACATCTGAAGCTAGTATGGTAGTACATGCCTTTAATTCCAACACTTGGAGACTAGGTAGGAGGATCGCTATGAGTCGAGGCCATCCTGAGACTACATAGTGAATTCCAGGTCAGCCTGGGCTAGAGTGAGACCCTACCTTGAAAAAAAAAAACAAAACTGTAAATAAGCTAATATAGGTTGCAATGTGAAGCTAGGGAAGAGTAGCAATATAAGACAAGAATCTTGGGTCAGTTTGGGCTCTGACAGGCCTTAATTGGCTATTCATTGTAGGGAGCTGGACTGTTACCCATAGTTCAGCATGGTCACTAAAGAATTCTGAACAGGGAGCCGGGCGTGGTGGCGCACACCTTTAATCCCAGCACTTGGGAGGCAGAGGTAGGAGGATCACCGTTAGTTCGAGGCCACCCTGAGACTACATAGTGAATTCCAGGTCAGCCTGGGCTAGTGAGACCCTACCTCGAAAAACCAAAAAAAAAAAAAAAAAAAAAAAAAGAATTCTGAACAGGGGAATAAACCAACATGATACCTTTGAAAAAAGTGCTGTGGGGGAGGGACTTAAAAGGGTAAGAGTTGAGGCAGGTAGGCCAGTCAGTCGACCTGGTGAGATATGGTGGTAGCTCCAGCCTCAGAGATGGTTAGGCTTCAGGTGGAAGCGCAGTGTCATCAGCATGGTGAAGACGTGCAGTGCTATGACAGTGGATGAGAGCATAGCAGGGCAGGAAGTGGCATCATAAGGATCGACTCAGAGCTGTAAGAGACCTCCAGACCCCAGAAATCAGACAGAAGATGAAGTACCAACAAGGGCGGCTGGGGAGATCTCAAGTCTTAAGTACATAGTGTCAGGAAGGTATAGCTGACAGAAATGGTGAGTCAACTGTGCATGAGGATGAAAAGATGTCCTTTGGGTTTACCAAAACTGAAGTAAATCTGAGCACATAAAACTGGTGATGACATAGCATTTTTTCTATAGCTGTCCCCCAATATTTAGAATTATTTGCTTATGATAAATGTCTGAAAACAAATTATTTTCTATAAACATTTTTAGGCTTTTGGAACATAACATTACATAAAAGAGATCTGCTTCCTGAACTAACCTTTTAAGAGTATATATGAATATATACATACACAAAGTTATGTTTATTTTATATAAGTATATCTATGTCAGCAAGTAATAAAAAATAAAAATATTAAAAAAAAAAACTGGTGATGACAGTATTTCAAGTTGGGTTAATGGACAGCTAAATTAATACCAGGAAGATAGTTTGAAGGAATGACCTTTATAGTTGAAGGCCATGAAGAAAGTTGTTCTCAATCTCCTGCTTAGACTTTATTTTATGATTATACTACTATTCTACTTTTTAGCATTCTCAATTCTTTTAGCAACTCTTTTGAGAACTAAAGATAATATTCTAAATACATATTTTAGGGGGCTGAAGAGATGGCTCAGTGGTTAAAGGCACTTGTTTGCACAGCCTGCTGGCCCAGGTTTGTTTCCCCAATACCCATGCCATATGCATCTGGAATTTGTTTGTAGTGGCAAGAGAACCTGGTATGTCTATTCTCTCTCCTTCCCTCTCCTACTCTGTTTGTATGTCAAATAAGTAAATAGGGCTGGAGAGATGGCTTAGCGGTTAAGCGCTTGCCTGTGAAGCCTAAGGACCCTGGTTCGAGGCTCGGTTCCCCAGGTCCCACGTTAGCCAGATGCACAAGGGGGCGCACGCGTCTGGAGTTCGTTTGCAGAGGCTGGAAGCCCTGGCGCGCCCATTCTCTCTCTCTCCCCCTCTATCTGTCTTTCTCTCTGTGTCTGTGGTTCTCAAATAAATAAATAAAAAATTAAAATTGAAAAAAAAAAGTAAATAAATTAAAAAACATTTTTAAATGCATATTTAGCCAGGCATGGTGGTGCACGCCTTTACTCCCAGCGCTTAGGTAGTAAAGTAGGAGGATCATTATGAGCTCAAGGCCAGCATGAGACTACATAATGAATTCAACATCAACCTGGGCTAGAGTGAGACTCTACCTCAAAAAAAAAAAAAAAAAACAAAGCTGGGTGTGCTAGTGCACACCTTTAATCCCAGCACTTGGGAGGCAGAGGTAGGAGGATTGCCATGAGTTTGAGGCCACCCTGAGACTACATAGTGAATTCCAGGTCAGCCTGGACTAGTAAGACAGTACCTCGAAAAACCAAAAAAGGGGAGGGTGAGACCTGGAGAGATTGCTTAGCAGTTAAGTCGCTTGCCTGTGAAGCCTAAGGACCCAGATTCAATTCTCCAGGTCCCACGCAAGCCAGATGCACAAGATGGCTCGCGTGTCTAGAGTTCATTTGCAGTGGCTGGGGGCCCTGGTGCACCCATTCTTTCTCCCTCCATCCCTCTTTTTGTCTTCAATAAATAAATTAAAATACCCCCCCAAAAATGCATATTTTGTATCAGTACATTAACAGCAACTGGTAAGAAACCTAGTAGCTAAACAACCTTATATCAGGTTTTTAAGTTGCTAGGCTTAATTAGAGTGAAAAACTTAAGTCAAAGTAGATTCCCATATCTCAGGTTATAGTATGCTCCAATTATCTCATGAGAGTACTGAGTTTATTTTCATGAGGCTCAGGATGTATTTAAATATCTCTCACATTATAATAGATCTTATAGTGATCAGCCCATACATGGCTCAAAGAAAATATTCCTTAAAAACAAGTATAAATGTATTTTTCCTTTACAAATGTTTGTCATTTTCCTATAAAAAAAAAATAGGAAGAGATTTGAGAAGTGAGCAACAGTGAGGGAAACAAGTACTATCTAACAAAGGATGGCAACTGTGTGCATGCATGCTGAGAAAGCTTGAGATTATGGTTTTTCCTTGTGCTTTCATCTTAGTGTCCTTACTATTATATTACTTATGTAGAGTCTTCTGTCCATTGAGTTCAAAGCACTTAAAATCATCGAGTCATTTATTTCTTGGATTTATTGAATGGACACCCATCGTTCACAAGACTGTGGGCCTAAGTGCAAAGTTATAAAAGCACACAAATTAAATGTAATAGCACAGGAATAAGAGAGAAAGCCTGCAGGATTGCTGCTTTGCCTATTGGGAATGCCACACTCTTCTAAAGAAAGAAAAGAGTACAAAACACTAGAGTAAGAAAAGGGGAAAAAAGCAACAACCTAGAATTCATCATGTACTGGGAGCTAGAGGATGGATTTGTCAGTCAAAAGGAATATAACCATGGGGTGCGGCTCAGAGGAGCCTTATTGAACTGCCAAAACATTCTGGAACATGCTCCTGTTTTCCCAGACCTGGATTTTGCTCCAGAAATGAAGCATGAGAAATTCTTGTTCCCTCCCTCCTCCTCCAGAGAGAGGGGATTTGGTTAACTGCCATTGTCTCAAAACAGTGTTATAAGATAGGAAGCAGATCTTGTTCTCAGATTCCCAGTTAAATCTTGGTTTCAGTTCTCATCATTTTGACTTAGAGGAATATCTATGTCAATTTTGTTTGTTTTGAGACAGAGCCTCACTGTAGCCCAGGCTGACCTGGAGCATGTGCTGTTGTTGCTCAGGGTGGCCTTGAATTCATGGCAGTCCCACTACCTCAGCCTCCCTAGTGCTGGGATTAAAGGTGTGCTCCACCATGCCTGGTTTCTATGTTTTTTTAATGTCTCCTTTATTACAAATGTTTAGAAAAAAGGATCTTCTCAGATTAGTAAGTTAGTAAAAGCTAGTCATTCTAAAATTACTTTAAGAGAAGACTTGTTTTTCTAATGTAAGAAGTCAATGATTAGATTGTAAAACTAAAACTTTAGAAATAATAGTTCACAAATCAGAATGAGAAGGCAAATATTAGAGGAAGTAGCTAAATTAGTTGAAGGTATTTGTCCCTGGGTAGTAGGTATTGGAAAAAGGAAAGAATGGGTCAAAGGCTGCTTTTTTTTTTTTTTTTTCCTGTTTGCAGAGTAGTAGTTTTCTTGAATTTTAAACTCTGCTCATTTATTACTTTGATGAAAATTAAAATTTAAAAAATTTGGGAAAATAAATATGGTAGGAAAACAGACCATTAATTATAGTAAATATGTGGAACCATTTTCAAAGCTAACTTTAAGATAGTATTCTCCATCATGACCTGGAAAGAAAGAAGCACCCTCACTCCATGAAGCGCAGCCTGGTTCTCAGGAGGCCAGGGACAGTGGACTCCAGCCACTACTGATTTGTGTTCAGGTTAGACATCTCTCCTCCTCCCTCGTTTCCTCTGAACAGGAGAGCTCTGACAACACTAAGCTGATGATGAAACTTTGCAGTGTGATGCCTTAAATGTGACTCTTCCTTTTTTTTCGGGTCTCACTCTAATTTTTGTTTTGTTTTGTTTTTTGAGATAGGGTCTCACTGTAGCTCAGGCTGACCTGGAATTCATTATGTAGTCTCAGGATGGCCTCAAACTCACGGTGATCCTCCTACCTCTGCCTCCAGAGTGCTGGGATTAAAGGCGTGCACCACCATGCCCAGCTCTCTCACTCTAAATTTTATCTATGTACCCTGCCTATTTTCTGCTTTTATAGCATTTCTCACAATTCAGTTTTTTTTTTTAACAATTCTTTTAAGTTCCACCTCTCCAAAAAATCATTTAGTTTTTATTAGATAAATGATATGTTTCATCTGGGGACATTGTATTAGCTAATTGGTAGTCACTGGAAGATGTGAATAAATTGTGTTTCTTGGGCTGAAAACCTGAAGATTACATTGAAGCAGTCCTACAGAAGCTAGACAATGGCAGTGAAGTGCACGTCCATGTATGAAGCTTTCTTAAAGGCAGATGGTACCTGCTTTCATGTATGAGCAGCTAGTGATTTTTAAATCTCTCCCTTGGTATCTTTCTATCTTATTTTCTTATTCTTAACTCAACATGTCTGATTCCCCATCCAATTTACTCGAATTCTAATTGACATAAGGTTAAAGCCACTAAAAAAGGCTATAGTCACTCTTTCATATAGTCACTTTCATATGGCTTGGTAACATACAAGAGTTGGAGACAGCAGTGACCAGTAAGTTAGTTCAAACAATATTGCAACTCATTTCTTACATATAAATAAAATATGTAGAAAAAACTAATTCCTAAAATTTTTGCTTTAGAAAGAGTGCAGTTACATTACTAGAATTGGTTTAACATTGCCATTTTCCCATTGTGGAAAAATAAGAGTTTTTATTCACCTAATTTCTAATGTGGTTTCTTGGTAAAGGGTTTTCAGAGCCTTGCTTATGTTGGACAAATGTTCTACCACTGTGGAGCTACATACATCCTTGGCCATTCAAGAATATTTTAATTGATTATTGGCTTTGTTGATAAAACATGTTAGGGATTTTTCTAGAATTGTTCTTGTGCATATTTAGGTCTTTGGCAGAGTTAAATGAATGACCCGTTGGGAAAGGCTTCTGTCCGCCTCATCTCAGTTGAAGCTGCTGAGTGAATGGTGTGCATGCAATAGTGCTGCCTGCTGTTTGGTGTTCCTGGAGGCGCTGTGCATCTTATCTGGCTCTGGCTCTGGGTCTCAGGGCAATGATGCCTTGAACTAAAGGAAAACCTCAAATTGCCTCTTTCTTATTTTCAAACTTTTAGGACAAATAACCAGAGACTTGTGGCTACTTTATTTTGCCTGATACTAAATTATCCAACTTTTTTGCATATTCTTAACAGTCAAAGGCCAGAAAGCCAGGGGTTTTGTTTTGTGTTGTTGTTTTATTTTGTGGAAATTGTTTTTATCGAGACGCAGTCTCATTACTGTATAGCTCATGCAGATTTAGAACTTGAAATATTCCTGCTTCAGCCTCCTGGGTGCTAGAACTATAGGCATACGCCATCACACACAACAACAACAAAAAAAGTAAGTTTGGGGCTAGAGAGTTGGTTTAGCTTTTAAAGCGCTTGCCTGCAAAGCCTGAGAACCCAGGTTCAGTTCCCCAGTACCCGAGTAAGCCATATGCACAGGGTGACTTGTGCATTTGAAGTTTGTTTGCAGTAGCTAGAGACCCTGGCACATGCATTCATTCTCTCTCTCTTCAACCCCCCCTCTCTCAAATGAATAAATAAATTAATTAGGTTAAATATGCTGGAGAGATGGCTTAGCGGTTAAGGTGCTTGCCTGCGAAGCCTAAGGACCCAGATTTGACTTCCCAGAACCCACTTTAGGCCAGACGCACAAGGTGATACATACGCACAAGGTCACACATGTGTACCAGGTGGCACACACGTCTGGAATTTACAGTGGCTAGAGGCCTTGGCACACCAATTCATTCTGGTTCTCTCTCTCATTAAAAAAAAAAAAAGTGAGTTTTAATTGGCATAGTTGATTACACATTTCTGTAGCATTTGTAGTTAACAAGTAATTTTCAAGTCAATCTTACTAGTTTGCCATTCAGGCAAGCATTGTATTTGTGCTTCACAAGAAAGGGAATTTCTCCAGAGGTCAAATGAGCTGCTTCTGCTCCAAAGCAGTCAGGTCTTGAAGTGAGGTCTTCGGACTCCCCACCTAGTAGTGTTCTTCCCTTTTCACCAAGGCACAGCTGTGAACAGATTGTGTTAGTCTCCGCCAGGCCAGCCCTTATTCTGAGTGTCAGTCAGTACTTGCCCACCGGGAGGACAAGGACATCCAGGAAGAGCTTTACATGGCATTTTATCCTAGCAGAGGCCATGATGTGTGACAGCCAGGTCAGCGCATTCTAGTTAGAGGTGGCAGGAATAGACAAATACTTAGCAAAGGCCTCACATGTAGTAAAAACAAAACACCTTCATAATGTGACTTCTTAGGATAGTCACTGTACTTTGATGAAAAATGCTACCAAGTGAATCTTACTGCTATTGATACAAGTGCTTGAAAGCTCTCTTACAGTGGACTCATTACCACAGATGTCTTTTGCTTGTTTTCATGACTGTCATAACAAAATCCCTCAAATCAATACAAGTAGGCTAAGAACTGCTATAAAGAAAGGAGGAGCCGGGCGTGGTGGCGCACGCCTTTAATCCCAGCCCTCAGGAGGCAGAGGTAGGAGGATCACCGTGAGTTCGAGGCCACCCTGAGACTCCATAGTTAATTCCAGGTCAGCCTGGGCTAGAGTGAGACCCTACCGTGAAAAACCAAAAAAAAAAAAAAAAAAAAAAAAAAGAAAAGAAAAAAAGAAAGAAAGGAGGAGGTGGGATCATCTTCTTGCCAAGTGAATTGTGACTGAGGACACTGCCTTAACACCCTTGTTCCATATTAATACCATCTTTTTTTTGCCCTTGTGTTATATTGAACTTTGTTTTCTATCTCAATTTTGTCTTTTAAATACTGATAGTTGTTTTTAAAAACTTCTCAGGAAATGAAAGTAAAGGTCTGTTTTCTTTACACATACACACACAATGATAACAGTTAGCAAAATGGCAGTCAACCCCAACTCAGGACTTGACTGATTGCTAAATATCACCCTAATTTAAAGTACTTTAAGTCATACCTGTATTATAGGTTACATATATTCAGTTCAGTCTCACAGAATTTGATTTCATAATCATAAAAATACAAAAACAGTAAATGAAAAATTTGTATTTTTTTAAATTTTTATTTATTTATTTATTTGAGAGCGACAGACACAGAGAGAAAGACAGATAGAGGGAGAGAGAGAGAATGGGCGCGCCAGGGCTTCCAGCCTCTGCAAACGAACTCCAGACGCGTGCGCCTCCTTGTGCATCTGGCTAACGTGGGACCTGGGGAATCGAGCCTCGAACCGGGGTCCTTAGGCTTCACAGGCAAGCGCTTAACCCCTAAGCCATCTCTCCAGCCCAAAAATTTGTATTTTATAAGCACATAGTCACAACCACCAATAGTTTAAATTTGGATTTTTTTATACACACACACATTTGCACACTTTTGATGCCTTTGACTGACATTTGTACTAAAGATACCTTGTAGTGCTTGCTATGGCAAAATTCTTTGTTACTGTAAGGGTCTTCAAACTGTCCTTTTATCTTTTGTTTTTCTTCCAAGACAAAGTCTCATTCTAATCTATGCTGATTTGGAACTCACTGTAGCCCCAGGCTGGTCTAGAACTCATGATAAACCTTCTACCTCAGCCTCTCCTCCTGAGTACTGGGACTAAAGGCCTACGCAGCCACACCTAGCTCAAACCTCTTTTAAAATTAATTTCTGCTACAAGAAATAAATTGTAAGTCTAATGCAGGTTGCCTCCTAACGTTTTTGAATGGTAATTACTGAGCAGTAAGCAGTTTCCATGGCAACCTCAGTGCTGTCTTGCTGTAATTGCAGGTATAGAGTAAACCACCTCCATTGCCATGACCTTGAGTGGATTATAAGCACCAGCAGTTATCTGGACAAAATGAAGGCATTTATCCCATTCATTAAGCAACAGTAACTACAACTTTTGATCGTTATAGAATCTGGTATCATGCAGTAGGTTTTTAATCAAAGTGCCCGTCAACAGGGACACCTATATTTCACTTGGTATTTTTAAATACATTTCTGAAAGTAATTAACTGTTTCATATAAAAATGGGATATAAGCACTTGAAGATCTCAGGTTGACAGCTCAGAGCATTTCATTGTAATATACACACATATTCTGAAATTCAGACTTAGTATTCACGGAAATTACTTTCTGAAAGTACACATGAAAGTGCAAGACAGGGCTGGAGAGATGGCTTAGCAATTAATGCACTTGCCTGTAAAGCCTAAGGACCCAGGTTCAATTTTCCAGTACCCATGTAAGCCACATGCACAAAATGGCACATCTGGAGTTCATTTACAGTGACTAGAGACCCTGGCATGCCCATTCCCCCCCACCACTCTCTCTCTCTCATAAATAAATAAAAATATTTAGAAAGTGCAAGTAAAGAAAACATTACATTTGCTTCTCCTAGTTGTTTATCTCAATGCCTATAGCACTAATATACTTCTCAGATTTAGCTGTCTAAGGAGAAACTTGCATTCATTAATGTAATGACATTTACTCAGAGGAGCAATAATTTCTTGAACTACTGCTCCACATTGTATACCGAGGTAGTGTTTTATATATTTATCTTATTTGTACTCTAAATAAATTGGGATGTAGCAAGCCAGACATAGTGTACCATGGCCATAATCCAAGTACTAGGAGGCAGAGGCCAGGAGGGTAGCCACAAGTCTGAGGCTGGTCTCATCTATATAGTGAATGCTAGGCCAGTCAGTGCTACATGACGAGACTCTGTCTTCACAAAAGAGCCAGCAAGAAGAAAGGAAGGTTTGGGCATAGAGATATCCTCAGTGGGAAAGGAAAAGGAGGGGGTTCTTTTTTTTTGTTGCTTATTCAATGTTAAATACATATCTTGAAAGAAGGATTTTTGAGATATTTCTGCTTTGTAACTCCAAAGCAAAATAGGGGACAAGAACTACATCTTATTTCTTATCTGCAGTGTCCATTTCAGTGCTCAGAACAAGGCTACATGGCATGATGCTGACCCTCAGTTAATGACTGTAAAACTATTATTTGGTCATTTTATATTCATTTCACTGTTTCAACCAGCTGATGAACTATTTTGTCAAATTTTGTTAAACTATAAACTAAATGTGTTTATACCCATCTGGAAATAATTAAAACAAAGGGGTTTTTGGTTTTTTATTTTTATTTTTTATTGACAACTTCCATAACTACCATACATCCCATGGTAATTCCCTCCTTCCCCCTACTTCCCCCTTTGAAACTCCAGTCTCCATCATATCCCCTCCCTCTCTCAATCAGTCTCTCTTTTATTTTGATGTCATCATCTTTTCCTCCTATTATGATGGTCTTGTATAGGTAGTGTCAGGCACTGTGAGGTCATGGATATCCAGACCATTTTGTGTCTGGAGGAGCACGTTGTAAGAAGTCCTACCCTTCCTTTGGCTGTTACATTCTTTCCGCCACTTCTTCTGCAATGGACCCTGAGCCATGGGAGGTATGATAGAGATATTTCAGTGCTGATCACTCCTCTGTCACTTCTCAGCACCATGGTGCCTGCTGAGTCATTCCAAGGTCATTGCCTTCTGAAAAGAAAAAGTTCTCTAGCCAAAAGTGAGAGTTGCATTAACATATGGATATGAACATTAAGAGAAGTGCTTACTGGCAGTTTGGTGAGCATAATATATACATTTAGCCATACCGCAGCAGGCGTTCCACCCCTAGGGCTCATGACTACCCCTGTTGTAGGGTTTTAGTATCAGGGATGTATTCCCTCCCATGAAGCAGGCCTCCAGTCCAGTTAGGGAGCAGTTGGTTTCCCCATGACAGAGGTGCCACTATTACAACCACTGGCTCATATGGCCTGGCTGGCCAAATTTAAGGCTTGCAGTGTCCACTGTTGAGTATCTTCACTGGTGATTTCTCTCTCTCCCACTGAACTGTATGCAGCATGGCTTTTTCCAGCTTTCCGTGTCAGCTGGTCTGCATGGAGAAGGTTATCAGCTCAGCTCCAGCAGGGTTTCTCAGTGACATTGAGTGGAGTCTTCAGCCATAGGGTCTTACCATCTATTCCTGGTGGGAAAACTAGAGCCTCGGCAATGGCCTGTAATGTTTTGGGGGTGTCAGGGACCTCCCTGGCCAACAACTCACTGGAAGGTATCCCATCCCTGGCACTGAAAATTTTCTAGCAACAATCTATGGCTCCTGTGTGTTCCATTGTCCAAAAAAGTAGGTTTCCATATGACTTATTTATATCTTTTGAGATTTTGATTAGCCCTCCCTCCCCCTTAAATCAAAGTATTAATTTTATATCTTAATTATTCTAGAGAGATCTTCCCTTTTGAAAATAAAAATGCCTCAAACATGAGATATTAAGAATTTTTCACTGACAGTTCAAAAAAGTACCCTTGCTGTTGCTTTTCTGTATTAATTTTCTATTAAGTTGTTACTAATTTAAAACAAAAAGTGGGCTGGGTGTTGGCTTTGCAGTTAGAGCACTTGCTTACAAAGCCAAAGGACCCAGGTTTAATTCCCCAAGACCCACATAAGCCAGATGCACATGGTGGTGCATGTATCTCAAGTTTGTTTTTGCACCCATTCTTTCTCTGCCTCTTCCTCTCCTCTCCTCTCCTGTACTCTACTCTTCTCTCTCGCTCTCTCTGTCTCTTAAATAAAAATAAAATATTTTTAAAAAGCAAATGATATTTAATTCAGTTTGAGACTCCATCTCCATATTGACTTTAGCAAAGGCTTGCTTCCTGTTGCTCTACTGGAATAGAACTGCCTCGTAGCTTCCTATGTGTTCACTCTGTGAGTTGGAAATACAAGAGGGCTTTGAAAGGTCACTGCATTAATCCATTGCTTACCCAAGAATTTTATTATGAAAGCTGAAAACAATTGTAATTAATGTCCATATACCCAACCACCCAGATTCTCCAGTTAACGTTTTACTGAAATAAACTTGCTTTATTATTACATAGTCATCTCTCTGCTTTCCTATCAATCCATCCTATCTTAGGCATCCAAAATTACTTTGATAATAATCTTAATAGCTTCATGGTATTCCTTTATCCAGATGTACTATATTATATCTCATCATCTCCTGCTAGACATTTGGCATCGGGATAGGTCCCTGAAGAGGACCCACATCTTATCCAAGAACCTGCAAATATTTTGTTGCATAGCAAAACAGACTTTACATATAGAACCAAGGTTATGAAACTTAAAACAGGGAGATTAGCCTGATTTATCCAGGAAGGCCCAGTCTAAAGTTAGGAGCTTTTAACAGTAGAGACCTACCTCCAGCTGAAACCCTGTGTCAGGGGTGTACCCCGGAGATTCAGGACTGACCAGATCAGACATGCTATTGCTGGTGGGAGGTGAAGGAGCAATGTGATAAGTAACAAAAGCAGCCCATAGTCTTTAACAGAAATTCAGGCTCCTATTCCATAAGAAAATAGGGACTTTGCGCTGCAGCCAGAAGAACTGAATGCTCACAACTCTAAATGAGCTTGAAAGCAACTCCTCTTGTAGGTTCCAGAAAAGTACCCTGCCTAGATGACACCTTCATTTTTATTTGGTAAGACTCAAACCAGTCAAGTCTACCCAAACACCACAGAACTATGAGATGACTAATTTTATGTTGGTTTAATCCCCTAAACTTGTGGTACTTTGTTATGGCAATAATAGCAAATGAATTCAGGGCTGATAAGAACTGCAAAATAAACAGCCATGAATGCTGACATATAAATCTTCCTACTCAGGAGACTGAGGCAGGAGGTTGCCAAGTTCAAGGCAAGTCTGGGCTACATAATGAGATCTTATCTCTTCCACCTACCCCTCCCCAGGAAAACATTATATAATAAACATCAACTAGAGTAAATCATTAGGTACATTCTTCATTCTTTCCTTAGGATAAATTTGAGCATTAGGATGGCAGGAACAAAACATCTTCACATTTTAAATTTTTATTTCTTTTTTATTTATCTGAGAGAAAGAGAGTAGTGTGAGAGGGAGAGAATGGGTGCATCAGGGTCTTCAGCCACTGCAAAGGAACTCCTCCTTTTGTATCTGGCTTCCATGGGTCCTGAGGAATCAAACCTGGGTTCTTTGTTTTTGCAGGCAAGTGCTTTAACCATTAAGCCATCTCTCCATACCTGTGTTCACATTTTAAAAGATTGTTAGTACCTATTTATAAATTGATCCCTGGAAAATAATTTCAGATTACATTTCCTTCAGTACTGATAAGAATGCCCATTTAGCCGGGCGTGGTGGCGCACGCCTTTGATCCCAGCACGGGGGAGGCAGAGGTAGAAGGATCACCGTGAGTTCGAGGCCACCCTGAGACTCCATAGTGAATTCCAGGTCAGCCTGGGCTAGAGTGAGACCTTACCTCGAAAACCAAAAAAAAAAAAAAAAAGCCCATTTACTTTTTTCTTGATAACACTGGGAAATTCTGTCATATGTTATTATTTGATAGATAAAATATTGGTATACTATTAGAATTTTAATGGACATTTTGAACTACTAGAAAAAGCTGAGCATATCTTAATGTTTTACTCTTAAATATTTTATGAATTATGTACTGTATCCATTCTCTTGCTTAAAGTTGTTAAAAGAAAAGTACCTATTAACTTTTCTCTAATTCCCTTTCTAAATCTATCAAAGATTATAACTTTTTCTTCCCTGGAATGTTTAGAATGATCACATCCAAAGATTTTTCTGTTGCATTTTTTTGTTTTATTTTTTGTAGGTAGGATCTCACTCTAGCTCAGGCTGACCCAGAATTCACTATGGAGTCTCAGGGTGGTCTTGAACTCATGGTGATCATCCTACCTCTGCCTCCCAAGTACTAGGATTGAAGAAGTGCGCCACCACACCTGGCTTCTGTTGCACTGTTATAGGGTTCTTTTAAATATGTTTATTTATCTATTTACTTGAGAGAGAGAGAGAGAGGTTGTGTGTGTGTGTGTGTGTATTGGTGCACTAGGACTTCTTGCTGCTGCAGTCAAATTTCAGGTGCATGCACCACTATGTGCATTTTACTTTATGTGGGATCCTAGGGAATTGAACCTGGGCTGGCAAGCTTTGCAAGTGAACATCTTTAACCACTGAGCCCCAGTCTTCTGGAATTCTTGAAGCAACTAATTCTTAATTTTGGGGGGGGGGGGTGTGAGTGCATGTATGTAAGTATAGTGTATGTGTGTGCAGAATACACACCCCTTGTGCAGGAGTGCAGAGGCCAGAGCATGTTGTATCCTCTATTGCTTTTTTGTCTTATTTCCTTGAGCTGGGGTTTCTCACTGAACTTGGAATGTTTTTTTAGTACTAATGGTTTTTAGTAGCGGGCTGACTACTGAGCCGTGGTGATTCTCCCCTCCCTACCCCACTCAGGACTCTGGCTGCTGACATGCATGGCCTCACCTGGCTTTTTACATGTGTGCTGGGGGTTGGAATCAGATGTTTGGGTGTTAAGCACTTTAAACCCACTGAGTAAGCCCCCCAGGTTGTTATTTTTTAGTACAATGTTGAGTTTGATTAGCTATATTGAGTTTTATTATCTGTTGTTTTGTTTTGTTTTTGAGGTAGTATTTCACTGTACCCCAGGCTGACCTGGAATTCACTATGTAATCTCAGGGTGGCTTCAAACTCACAGCAATCCTCCTACCTCTGCTCCCAAGTGTTGGGATCAAAAGTATGTACCACCACACCCAGCTACAGTGAGTATTTTAATGACACTAGTTTTCACTTTTATTTTATTTTGTATTTTTTTACTCAGTGAATACAGTCAAGTTGGTACCATTGTTAGCCTTCTCCCTGTCCTCCCCTTTCCACAAGGACCTTCCTTGTTGGGGTATATGGGTTGTGCATTGTGAGGTTAGCCTTCAGTTTGGGGTAGGAGGAAATGTTTCTGCATGTCATGACCTAATGTGTGGCTCCGACATTCTTTCTGCCCCCTCTTACGCAAAGTTCCCTGAGCCATGTTGGGTTCATTTTAGGTCTGCTTCAATGTTGAGATCTTGGGTGTCTCTGTGTCTCTGTATATCTGGTTAGGTAGGGGTTGATTGTTCTCCGTGTCTGTCTCCTTCACCGTTGTGCTGGTTCCTGGTTCACCAAGAAAACAGCATTCTTGCATGTTTCACCAATTATTCTTAGTTTCAGCTGGGGCCCTTTTGAGGTATGATGGTATGGTTCTCTCCTTAGGATCTACATCTATCTGAAAAAGAGAAGCACATTCTCCAATGGAGAGTAAAGTTAGCACCAACTAAATGTGATAACCATTATTTTTTAGAGAGAGTTTAATGGAGAGTGGGCTCATTGTTGGATATGGTCTGACATGTTTCCCAGCTCCAACTATGGGTTCTGTTCCACTGAGCAGAATAGTTAGCCAAATTGAGAGCAGTTTGTTTCCCACCATGGCTATGCGCCACTATTGCCTTTGTATGAGCATCACATCAGGGTGTTTGCTGCTAAGTAGGTTGACCATGCGTTGCTTGGGCAGATATTGGTCATTTTCCCCCAGTCGCTCAAGTAACACCTTCTGGCACTAGATGCACAGTATGGAAATGACTCTCTTCCAGCTTCCAGCCATGTCACTCCATGTTCCATACCAACAGCGTATGGTGTCTTCAGCAGTAGGGTCTTACCACTGACCTTTGGTGGGTCCTCAAGCACTGTGACATAAATCTGGTTTTTTTTCTTTTCATTTTTTTTAAATAACAACTTCCATGATTGTAAACAATATCCCATGGTAATGCCCTCCCTCCCCCCACTTTCCCCTTTGAAACTCCATTCTCCATCATATGCCCTCCCCCTCTCAAGCAGTCTCTCTTTTATTTTGATGTCATGATCTTTTCCTCCTATTATGATGGTCTTGTGTAGGTAGTGTCAGGGACTGTGAGGTCATGGATATCCAGGCCATTTTGTGTCTGGAGGAACACGTTGTGAGGAATCCTACCCTTCCTTTGGCTCTTTCCACCACCTCTTCCACAGTAGACCCTAAGCCTTAGAAGGCATGACAGAAATTTTTGCAGTGCTGAGCACTCCTGTCACTTCTTTCCATCACCATGATGCCTTCTGAGTCATCTCAAGGTCACTGCCATCTGAAAAGAGAAGATTCTCTACCAAAAGTGAGAGTTGCAGTAATATACAGGAATGAACATTAAGAGAAGTGCTTACTGGGCAGTTTGATAAGTATAGTATATTCATTTAGCCAGACAGCAGCAGACGTTACACCCTTAGGGCTCATAACTTCCCCTGTTCTATGTTTTCAGTATCAGCGATGTATTCCATCCCATGGAGCGGGCCTACAGTCCAATTAGAGGGCAGTTGGTTTCCACCATGACAGATGTGCCACTATTGCACCTGTTGGCTCATTTGGCCTAGCTGGCCAAATATAAGGCTTCAAGTGTGCACTGTTGAGTATCTTCACTGGTGATTTCTCTCTCTCCCATTGAACTGAATGCAGAATGGCTTTTTCCAGCTTTCTGTCAGCTGGTCTACATGGAGGAGGTTATCAGCTCAGCTCCAGTAGGCTTTCTCAGTGGCCTTGGAGCCCAAGTATGTGGAGTCTCCAGTAAAAGGGTGTTACCATCTCTTACTGGTAGGAAACCAAGGGCCTCAGCAATGGCCTGTAATGTTTTGGGGGCATCAGGGACCTCCCTGGCCAACAACTCACTGGAAGGTATCCCATCCCTGGCACTGAAAATTTCCTAGCATCAATCTCCTGAGTGTTCCAGGTCTGATGTTAAGGTCTTTAGTCCATTTGGATTTAATTCTTGTGCATGGAGAGAGAGAAGAATCTATTTTCATCCTTCTACAGATACATATCCAGTTTTCCTACCACCATTTGTTGAAGAGGCTGTCTTTTCTCTAATGAATATTTTTGGCATTTTTATTGAATATCAGGTGGCTATAGCTACTTGGACTGATATCTGGGTCCTCTGCTCTGTTCCATTGATCTACATATCTCCTTTTGTGCCAGTACCATGATGTTTTTGTTGCTATGGCCCTGTAGTATAGGTTAAAATCATGTACCTCCCAACTTATTTTTGTTGCTCAGTATTATTTTAGATATTCAAGAATTTTTTATGATTCCAAATGAATTTTTGGATTGTTTTTTTTCTATTTCCATGAAGAATGCTGTTGGAATTTTGATGGGGATTGCATTAAATGTGTAGATTGCTTTTGGTAATATTGCCATTTTCGCAATATTGATTCTTCCAATCCAAGAACAAGGGATATTTTTCCATTTCCTAGTGTCTTCTGCAATTTCTCGCTTGAGTGTTTTATAGTTTTCATTGTAGAGATCCTTTACTTCCTTGGTTAGGTTTATTCCAAGGTACTTTATTTTCTTTGATGCAATTGTGAATGGGAGTAATTCTCTGATTTAATAATCTGTAGGTTTGTTGTTAGCATATAGGAATGCTACTGATTTTTGTATATTTATTTTGTATTCTGCTACATGGCTGTAGGTGTTTATCAGCTCTAACAGTTTGCTGGCAAAGTCTTTAGGGTCCTTTACATATAGAATCATGTCATCTGCAAATAATGATAGTTTGATTTCTTCCTTTCCAATTTGTATCCCTTTTATGTGCATCTCTTGCCTTATTGCTATGGCTAAGACTTCCAGTACTATAATAAATAAAAGTGGAGACAGCGGACACCCTTGTCTTGTTCCTGATTTCAGTGGAAAAACTTCCAGTTTTTACCCATTTAGTAATATGTTGGCTGTAGGCATGTCATAAACAGCCTTTATTATATTGAGACATGTTCCTTCTATTCCCAGTCTCTGTAGGACTTTTATCATGAAGGGAGGTTGGATCTTGTCAAATGCTTTCTCTGCGTCTAATGAGATGATCATATGATTTTTGTCCTTCAGTCCATTTATATAATGTATTACTTTTATTGAGTTACGTATGTTGAACCATCTCTGCATCTTTGGGGTAAAGCCTACTTGGTCAGGGTGAATGATCTTTCTGATACATTCTTGTATTCTGTTTGCCAATATTTTGTTAAGAAATTTTGCATCTATGTTCATAAGGGTGATAGGTCTGTAATTTTCTTTTTTTGTTCTATCTTTGCCTGGTTTTGGTATCAGGGTGATGCTGACCTCATAGAAGGAGTTTGGTAGAATTCCTTCTTTTTCTATTTCCTGGAAAAGCTTAAGAAGCAATGGTGTTAGCTCTTCCTTGAAGGTCTGGTACAATTCAGCAGTGAATCCATCCGGGCCCGGGCTTTTTTTAGTTGGGAGATTATTGATAACTGTTCAGATCTCCATGCCTGTTATAGGTCTATTTAAGTGATTAACCTCATCTTGATTTAATTTAGGTGGGTCATATAAATCAAGGAAATCATCCATTTCCTTCAGATTTTCATATTTTTGGAGTATATGCTTTTATAGTATGTCCCTATGATTTTTTGAATTTCTCTGGAATCAGTTGTGAGGTTACCTTTTTCATCTCTGACTTTATTAATTTGTGTCTCTTCTCTCTTTTGGTCAGATTTGCTAAGGGTTTATCAATCTTGTTTGTCCTTTCAAAGAACCAACTCTTTGTTTCATTAATTCTTTGGATTTTTTTGTTATTGTTGTTGTTTCTATTTCATTAATTTCTGCCCTAATCTTTATTATTTCTTCCAGTCTACTGTTTTTTAGTTTGCCTTGTTCTTCTTTTTCCAAGGCTTTAAGGTGAAGCATTAGGTCGTTTCCTTGCAACCTTTCTAATTTCTTAATATAGGCACTTAAGGCTATAAATTTACCTCTTAGAACTGCCTTCATTGTGTCCCAGAGATTTTGCTATGTTGTGTACTCATTGTTGTTTGTTTCTATAAATTTTTTGATTTCCTTCTTGATTTCTTCATTGACCCATTCATCATTTAGTAGTGTATTGTTTAGTTTCCATAATTTTGCGTATGCTTTATAGCCTTTCTTGCTATTTATTTGTAGTTTAATTCCATTGTGGTCAGATAGAATGCAAGGAATTATTTCAATTTTCCAGAATTTTTTAAGATTTGCTTTGTGTCCTAATACATGGCCTATTTTAGAAAATATTCCATGTGCTGCTGAAAAGAATGTATATTCTGCAGCTTTTGGATGAAATGCCCTGTATATATCTGTTAGGTCCATTCCTTCTAAGACCTCATTTAGTCCAGATGCCTCTCTGTTTATTTTTTGCCAGGATGACCTGTCAATTGATGAGAGTGGGGTGTTAAAGTCACCCACCACCACTGTGTTTGGTGTTATCTGTGACCTTAGTTCTAATAGTGTTTGTTTGATGAATTTGGGAGCCCCCATGTTAGGTGCATATATGTTTAGGATTGTAATGTCCTCCTGTTGGAGTGTGCCCTTAATCAATATAAAGTGTCCTTCCTTATCTTTCTTGACTAACGTTGGACTGAAGTCTACCTTGTCAGATATTAGGATAGCAACCCCTGCTTCTTTTCTAGGCCCTTTGCTTGAAACACCATTTTACAACTTTTCACCCTAAGATAATGTCTATCCATTGTAGAAAGGTGAGTTTGTTGGAGACAACAAATTGTAGGATCCTGCTTTTTAACCCAGTCTGCAAACCTATGTTTTGGTTTGGGCATTGAGGCCATTGACATTAAGAGATATTATTGAAAGGTGTGTATTCATGTTTGCCTTTGTGTGTGTGTGTGTGTGTGTGTGTGTGTTTCTAGTTCTACCTGTGCTCTCTTGTGTTAACTAGTATTTGAGTATTGCTTGTTTTTTCCAGGTTCCTTATATGTGTGCTTTTCGTTTTCTTCAGCATGGAGGATTCTATCAAGTATTTTCTCTAGAGCTAGTCTTTTCTTCAAATACTCCTTTAACCTGCTTTTGTCATGGAATGTCCTTATTTCTCCATCTATTTGAATGGATAGCTTTGCAGGATAAAGTAACCTTGGTTGACAGTTGTTATCTTTCAGAACTTGGAATATATCACTCCAGGCTCTTCTGGCTTTTAAATTTTGTGTTGAATAATCTGCTGTAATCCTGATGTGCTTGGCTTTGTAGGTAACTTGATTTTCTCTCTAAGTGCTTTCAATATTTTTTCTTTGGTTTGTGTGTTTGGAAGTTTGATTATAATATGGCAAGGAGAGGTTCTTTCCAGGTTTTGTCTGGCTGGGTTTGTAAAGGCTTCCAGTTTCTGCATTGGCACCTCTTTCCCAATTTGGGGAAAATTTTCTTCTGTGATTTTGTTGAAGACACCTACTATGCCTTTGGAGTGGAATTCTCCTTCTACTATTCCCTGAATTCTTATATTTGATCTTTTCATAGTGTCCCGAATATCTTGAAATTCCCACTCATACTTTTCTATGAGTTTGTCTTTCTCTTTGTTGTACTGTATTAGATCTGCCACCTGGTCTTCTAGCTTAGGTATTCTGTCCTCTCCTTCATCCATTCTACTGGTGAGATTTTCTTTTTCTTTTTTTTTTTTGTTGTTGTTGTTGTTTTGAGTTAGGGTCTCACACTAGTCCTGGCTGACCTGGAATTCACTGTGTCATCTCAGGGTGGCCTTGAACTCACAGCAACCCTCCTACCTCTGCCTCCCAAGTGCTGGGATTAATGGTGTGCACCACCATGCCTGGCAACTGGTGAGATTTTCTGCCGAGTTTTTCATTTCATTAACTGTGTTCTTCATTGCTAGTAATTCTGCCTGGTTTTTCTTTATTATTTCTATTTCCTTATTTATGTCTTGTATTGCCTTCTTTCTTTCATGAAATTGGTGTCCTGCATCTTCTTTGATTTCCTCTTGATTTCTTCTTTGATTCCTTTGATTTGTTCTTTGACCTCTTTGAGCATATTTACAGTCTTTCTTTTGAAATCTTTCTCAGGCATTTCCTTTAGCTCGTTCTCACTGGAGGTCATTTCTGATGTATTAATACTGTTAGGTGGATTTATATTATATTGTCTTGCTTTTTAGTGTTTCTTTTCTTATAATGTATATATATTTGCATCTTGGATTAAGTTAATGCTTGGATTTTCTAGCTAGCTGGGTATTCTTAGCTGTATCAATTGATCTGATGTTATATGTTTTCAGGGTAGTAGCTTAAGGTGTTAGGTGTGGCTCTTAAGACTCTCAGAGTGTCTACAGAGGTGTTCCTAGAGGTTGAGTTTCCTTGCTATGGGAGTATTCAAGTAACCTGAGTGGAATTAAATACAGGTAGATTCTAAAATTTATGTAAACACTGTACACATTCAATCAAAAAGAGCACAGAATATTTATGCAAGAGTAGTTATTATAACAACCAGATCCTCTATCAACAAAGAGGTTAAGATTTCTGGTCTGTTGAGGGGTCCAAGTCAGCTTGTGACCAAGTGAGACCCTTCCCTGGTAAAATCCCAGTTATCTTGGATGGTTTTGGTCTCAGTCAAGTTGCTACCTGGGTCGTCAGGCTGCTGTTCTGATTTCTGGAGCTGGGCACTGGCTTTTCCTGTGGGGCAAACCAAGCCTGGCAACTGTGGCCCTGCAGGTCAGCACCCCCAGTGCTGGAAGTGCTGCTGCTAATGCTGCCGCTGCTGGATCTGTCGCCGCTGCTGCTAAAGCTGCCACTGCTGGGTCTGTTGCCACTGCTGCTGAAGCTGCTGCTGCTTGGTCCGCTGCTGCTGCTGCTGCCTCTGCTGCTGCTGCTGTAGCTGCCACTGCTGGAGCCACCACTGCTGTTGAAGGTGCTGCTGTTGGGTCCACCACCGCTGCTGCTGCCACTGGATCTGCTGCTGCTGCCACTACTGGATCTGATGCTAGTGGGGCCACTGTTACCTGTGCCAGAGCTGCTGATGTTGCTGCCGGACTCTGCTCCTGCTCTGGTCCCACTGTCGGCTCAAGTTGGCGTGGCCGTGTCCCAGGACCGCTGGTCTGTTCGCTGGAGCTGGGCTCAGGCGGTGGGGGAGGGGAGGGAGTCGCAGCTGCTCTAGTTCTCTCGCTGTTCCATGTGTTCTTCTACCTGGTGATCTGCTCCTCCGTTGTTCACTGCCGCTCTCCCTTCACATTTCTTTTTTTTTTTTTTTAATATATATTTTTATTATTTATTTATTTACTTGAGAGCTACAGACACAGAGAGAAAGACAGATAGAGGGAGAGAGAGAATGGGCGCGCCAGGGCTTCCAGCCTCTGCAAACGAACTCCAGATGCGTGCGCCCCCGTGTGCATCTGGCTAACGTGGGACCTGGGGAACCGAGCCTTGAACCGGGGTCCTTAGGCTTCACAGGCAAGCGCTTAACCGCTAAGCCATCTCTCCAGCCCTCCCTTCACATTTCATGAGTTGCGTAGAGTGCAGGTGTGAGTGGAAGCTCCCCCTCACCTGGCTTTTCCTGTGGCTGCAGCCGAGCCTGGCGGCTTTCTGGTGTGCCGCAGTCAGCGGACCTGCCGGTGCTGCTTTTGCCAGCCTGTGTGGGCTCTGGATGCTCTGGATCTCTTCTACTTCTCCGCTGCCACTTCAATTTCCTATACACCTCACTTTTTAGTAAAAGTGTGTATTTTGCTGAGTTTTTTTTTTTTTTTTTTTTTTTTGGTTTTTTTCCCCTCTGGGCTGCTTTGGTGTGGTACCTACACTGCCATCTTAACCGGAAGTCCCAGCTTGGGTATCTGGTAGTTTAATTATAATGTGGTGAGGGAGGTTCTTTCCAGGTTTTGTCTGGTTTCTAAAGGATTGCTATATCTGAACTGGCACCTCTTTCCCAGTTTGGGGGAAGTTTTCTTCTATGATTTTGTTTAAAATGCCTGCTCTACCTTTGGAGTGAAATACTTCTTCTTTGACTATACCCTGAATTCTTGTTTGATCTTTTCATAGTGTCCCCAATATCTTGAAATTCCCATTCATACTTTCCTATTATTTTGTCTTTCTCTTTCTTGGACTGTATTACATCTGCAACCTGCTCTTCTAATTTAGATATTCTGTCCTCTCCTTCATCCATTCTACTGGTGAGATTTTCTGCAGAGTTTTTTATTTCATTAACTGTGTTTTTTATGGCTAGTAATTCTGACTGGTTTTCCTTTATTATTCATATTTCCTTATTTATGTCTTGTATTGTCCTCTTTATTTCATTAAGTTGGTTTCCTTTGTCTTCTTTGATTTCCTCTTTGACTTCTTTGAGCATATATATAATCATTTGAAGTCTTTCTCAGGCATTTCCTCTAACTCATTCTCATTGGAGGTCATTTCTAATGCATTAATACTTTTTGGTGGATTTATAATGTCTTGATTTTTAATGTTTCTTGTGTTATAACGTATATATTTTTGCATCTTGGGTGAATTTAATGCTTGGATTTTCTAGTTACATGCAATATTATTAGATGTATCAATCAATCTGCTGTTATATATCTTCAGGGTGGGAGCTTAAGATGCTAAGTGTGGCTCTCCAGACTCTCAGATTATCTACAAAAATGACCCCAGGTGTTGAGTTTGCCTGCTATGAGAGTATTCAAGTAGGCTGAGTGGAATAAAATACAGGCAGATTCCAAAATTTAACTAAACAATGTACGCATTCAATGAAACACAGCACAGAGTATTTATGTAAGAGTAGGTGTTATGACAACCAGATCCTCTAACAAAGTCACTGTTCCTTAGGGTGTGTGGTGCCCAACACCCTTAATCCTGTCAACTAGGAGGTTAAGATTTCTTGTCTGTTGAGGGTTCCAAGTCTGCTTGTAACCAGGTGAAACCCTTCCCTAATGTATAACAGAAGAGGAAACAAAGCCAGTATAAATCAAGAAGCAACAAATCACAATCCCAAAATATAGCTTATTTATTTAAGAATGGCAAATCTGACCACCCATCAGATTTAACATAATTTATCCTTATATGGAAGGTGCAATTAGCACTTTCACTTCAGGCCTATATACCAGGCTTATTTGGTGGGTACTGACCTGGTGTAATCTGTTACCTTTTGGGATGATTTTGGTCTCAGTTATGCTGCGCTCCTGGTTGGGTCCCTCTTTGTTGCTCTGTGGGTTCAAGTATGCTGGCTGGGTCATTGGATCGCTGCTCTGGTCACTGGTGCTGGGTGCTGTGAGCTCCCTTCTGCTGGTCCCTGGTGCTTGCTGGTGCTTGCACTGGTGGTGGGGGTGGGGTAGCTGTGGATGGTGGCTCTAGTTCTCGCACTGGTCCACATGATCCTGATCTGCTCCTCCATTGTTCGCTGCGGTCCTCCCTTCACGTTTCTTGAGTTTGGGCAGAGTTCCAGTGTGAGTAGAAAATCCCCTCACCTGGCTTTTCCTGTGTTCAAGCCGAGCCTGGCAGCTGTGGCCCCGCACACCTGGTGCCACCACTGCTGGAGCCGCTTCTGCCTGCCTCTGTGGGCTCTAGCTGCTGTGCATCTCTCCTGTCTCTCTGCTGCCATTGGTAATTTCTTATACACCTCACTTTTTAGTACAAGAGTGTATTTTGCTGGGGATTTTTTTTTTTTTTTTTTTTTTTTTTTTGGCTTTTTCTCCTCTAGGCTGATTTGGCGTGGTTCCTACGCACCATCTTAAAATCTTTCTTCTTTTGGGAAACCTTGTAGGTCTGTCTGATCAAAAGCTCATTGTGGACAATATCCACCTCCTGGTACTGGGAGTTACAGGTCAGCACCCAAGAAGAGAACTAAGAAAAAGATAAGTGATATAAAAGAGAGAGAGAGATGAGAGAGAAGAGAGAGAGAAAAGGAGGAGATAAAGGTCAGTTTTCATTGTACCCTCTCCGGAGCCTTGTGAATCCAGTGTTCCCTCTAAGGGCCTAGTGAAAGTTCAACCATTTGGTCTGTCTTTCAGGATGTAGAGTTTTATGGTACCATTGACATTTGGGTCAAGTTTTGTGTCCCCCACCTGCACCCTAACCCTCCCCTTCTTTCCCACCCCCACCCCCCATTGTACAGTTTCGAGATGCTTGCTAGGTATGTCAGCAACTTGGGTAGATTCAGGTTAGGAGCCATAGATGAGTGAGACTATGTGGCCATTTTCTTTCTATGACTGGGTAAATTCACTTTTATTTCTGATTGACCTCTGTCAGATTTTGAAGTCATAATTATGTTTTTCATTAGAGAAGGAAAAGATGGAAAATGATCTTTTGTCTCAAAACCTTAAATGGCATGATTGTACAATAATTTTATATTCTGTAAAGATATAAAGGAATTTACTCATCCCTTCCCCCTCCACAACCACGTTTTATGTGTTGCTGGCGATTGAACTTGCTCATGGAGGCAAACACTCTTAGCACTAAGCTACATCTCCAAACTACAATTGAATGTGTACATTGTTTAGTTAAATTTTAGAATCTTGCCTATATTTTGTTCCACTCAGCCTACTTGAATACTCTCATAGCAGGCAAACCCAACACCTAGGGTCATTTTTGTAGATACTCTGAGAGTCTTAAGAGCCATATCTAGCACCTAAATGGCCAGGATATTTAAAAAAAAAAAATGACTGTTAGTTATTTTTCAATATCCTGGCCATTCTCCTTACATTTTTGTTTCATTCTGGGTAAAGTTAAGTAGTTCAGTTTTCTAGACAGTTTTCCTTTTATTCAAATCATCAATATAAAAAATAGTTTCAAAAGATTCAATTGTAGCCAGGTGCCTTTAATCCCAGCACTCAGTAGGCAGAGGTAGGAGGATCTCTGTGAGTTTGAGGCCACCCTGAGAATACAGAGTAAATTCCAGGTCAGCCTGGGCTAGAGTGAGACCCAAAAATCAAAAAAAAAAAGATTCAAGTATAATATAAGTGATTTAATGAATCCTATAGTGACCATTGCCTAGATTCTCCAGTTTGATTTAGTAAAAATCAATTGATTCACAGTTTAACACATTCTTATTTTTCCTTTGCTAAGCTATTTTATAGTAAATCTTGAAATGTTATCTTTCAAACTTGGATATGCATCTCTAAAAATAATATGATTTTCTTTTCATAATCTTGTATCATTATCACATACAACTAAAGTAGCAATATTTCCTAAGCATAATCTAATGTACAGCATAATCACATTTCTTCAGAAGTCTCAAAAATGCTCTTGGCACTTTGCTGAAATTAGAATCCAAGTAGAATTCACACATTTGGTCGTATGTCTCCTAAATAAGGCTTTTTAAAACTAGAGAAGTCCTCTCTCCTTTTCTTTCCCATCTGACAGTAGCAGAAACTCAACCATTTGACCTGTAGAATCTTTCACATTCTAGGTATATCCTTTTCTCTTCTGGTGGCCTCATTTACCTTGTTCTCTCCTTCATCCTTACTAGGAGTGGACATTCACACTGAAATCTTGTATGGATTCAGACGGGCTCTTCTTTCTTGGCAGAAGTACTTCATAGGGGCCCTGTTTGCTTCCCTCTTCAAGAGTATGTCTCACTTTAGTCATGCTGTATGCAGGAACTAGATTGTTTTCCCAGATTTCAAATGTGGAAGCTCTAGTCATCAACATGATTTCTGAATACAGGGCCTTTAAGGAGGTAATTCATTTTAAAATGGGGGAGGGGTGCTGGGGCAACAGCCCAGTAAGTAAAAGCACTCCTGAGCAAGCGTGACAGCCTGAGTTAGGACCTCCAGACCCCACGTGAAGCCAGATGCAGTAGTTCAAGTCTGATCCTAGCACACCTATGGCTAAATGGACGTAGACAGGAGAATCCTCTGAAGCTTGTGGGCCAGCTAGCCTGGTGTAAGCAACTGCGTACATCTGACTCAAACAAGGTGGAAGATGGGGACTGACAATTGAGACTGTCCACTGACATCTATACTTATACCATGTCACATGCACACCCACACTCACATGTGCACACACATGAATGTAAAGAGTTTAGAAAGAAAGATGAAATAGAATCATAAGGTTGGATCCCTAATCCACACCTAATCTGGTGTGCTTACAAGAAAAGGGAGAGGTGGGCTGGAGAGATGGCTTAGTGGTTAAACGCTTGCCTGTGAAGCCTAAGGACCCCGGTTCGAGGCTTGGTTCCCCAGGTCCCACGTTAGCCAGATGCACAAGGGGGCGCACGCGTCTGGAGTTTGTTTGCAGAGGCTGGAAGCCCTGGCACGCCCATTCTCTCTCTCCCTCTATCTGTCTTTCTCTCTGTGTCTGTCGCTCTCAAATAAATAAATAAATAAATAAAATTAGATAAGAAAAGGGAGAGGTTAGAGCTTTCTCTGTCTCTTACCTGCTGCTAACAGGAGAGGCATGAGAAGACACGTGGAGAGGGTGGCTGTCTGCCTGCTAGGAAGCTGGAGATGTCCTTCACCCTTGTACAGTACTCACGGTACACTTTTTCATCCCTACAGTAGGTGTGCTTTCCTCTTTGTCAGATTAGCATTAGGTCTATTTTGTTGTTGTTGTTCAATGAAAACAAAAATAAATATATTTAATTTCTATTTTTTTAGGTTTTTATTTTATTATTTTATGTTCCTTTTGCCTTGGGCTTATTTTGTTTACTATCTAAATTTTACTTGTTTAATTATGATTGACTGAAAAGTGGGCATTTTTCTTTAAATAGACCTTTGGTTGCAATTCTGTATTACTAGTTGCATTTTTATCTTGGGCTCTTCATATTTTTCTTAGTGATTTCTAAGGTTTATTCATAGGTTTTCTTCATTCTTTGGGATATATTGCTGATATTTTCTTAGTTATTAATAATCTTTCCTCCATTTATGGAATTTATTTCTGTTTATTTAAAATATTTAACTTGAGCCGGGCATGGTGGCACATGCCTTTAATCCCAGCAGAGGTAGAAGGATCACTGTGAGTTTGAGGCCACTCTGAGAGTGCATAGTGAATTCCAGATCAGCCTAGGCTAGTATGAAACCCTACCTCTAAAAGCTTATACATATATATATATATTCATATACATATATATATATACATATACATATTAATAGAGAGAGAGAGAATTGGCACAAGAGGGACTTCAGCTGCTGCAAATGAACTCCAGACACATGCACCTCCTTTTGCATCTGATTTAAGTGGGGGCTTGGGGAATCGAACCTTACAAGCAAGTACCTCAACAGCTAAGCCATCTCTCCAGCCCACATTTTGAATCTTTAATCTTTTGTATTAGCGTACAATTAGGTTTCACTGTGGTATTTTAATAACAAATTTTGTTTTTAGCCGGGCGTGGTGGCGCACGCCTTTAATCCCAGCACTCGGGAGGCAGAGGTAGGAGGATCTCTGAGAGTTCGAGGCCACCCTGAGACTACATAGTGAATTCCAGGTCAGCCTGAGCCAGAGTGAGACCCTACCTCAAAAAACAAAACAACAACCAAAAAAAATTTGTTTTTGTTTCTCTTCTCCCTTCATTCCCCCCCTCTTTTCCCCTTTATGCCCTCAGCCATCATAGCCTCCTTTTCACTTTCTTGCTACATGTTTCCTCCTGTCCTCTCTACCTTTCTAATCACTTCTTGTTCCTCTCTCATGGTTTCCTGTCTAGTTATGCATCCTATACCCCATCTCATATCTACAAATGAGAGAATGTGCAATTTTTGTCTTTTTTTCATTTAGTATATAATTTTTCCCAGTTCAATTCATTTTTCCTGAAATTTTCATAGCTTCATTGTATATACATATATTATATTTCATTATCTATTCATCAGTTGATGGACATTTATATTGTTTCCAGTCCTAATCTATTGTGAATAGAGTAGCAGTGAACATAGATATACAAGTATCTCTGTCATAAGGTATAGAGTCTTTTGGGCCATGCCCAAGAGTGGTATAGTTGGGTCATATGGTAGTTTGATTTTTTTAGTTAATTAAGTTATTTATTTGAGGGAACAAGAGAGAAAGAGGCAGATAAAAAGAGAGGGGGAGGGAGGAAATGGGCACACCAGGCCTCCAAGCCACTGAAAACGAACTCCAGACATATGCGCCCCCTTGTACATCTGGCTTACGTGGGTCCTGGGTAATGGAACAGAAGTCTATTGGCTTTGCAGGCAAATACCTTAACCACTAAGCTGTCTCTCCAGCCCAGCAGTTTGATTTTTTAACTTGCTGAGAAAACTCTACACCATAAGTCTTTAATCCTTTATAGTTCTTTTGGTTGGAAAGAATGAATTAGAAATATACTCTCTACATTTAACCTAGTAGCAATGATTCACTTTCTCCTCTGATATGAAGTTGAATCTTTTTTTAAAATTTTTTTGTTTTATTATTTATTTATTTGAGAGTGACAGAGGAAGAGGGAGGGAGAGAGAGAGAGAGAATGAGCGTGCCAGGGCTTCCAGCCACTGCAAACGAACTCCAGACGCGTGTGCCCCTTGTGCATCTGGCTAATGTAGGTCCTGGGGAATCGAGCCTTGAACCAGGGTCCTTAGGCTTCATAGGCAAGCACTTAACCGCTAAGCCATCTCTCCAGCCCTGAAGTTGAATCTTATAATTTACCAAACTTCTACACAAGCTGGGATTTGTTTGGGGCTCTTTTGCTTTCTTCCACATCTGCCTATCTGTGGGACTCTCTCTCACAATTAGCGTAGCTTAGAAAATGTCCCCCTTTTGCTTTTAGAATTCTGGGTAGTCATCCCACAGCTTCACCCTCAGTTCAAGCCTCTGCCATCTCTTTCCATCACTTTTGTCCCTTGTTCTCACTATGCTGGGGACAGCCCCCCAGAATCCCAGCCTCAGTAGACTTTTTTTCCCCTTCTAGAGCTGTTTGAAATTCATGGTACTTTTAGCCAGAAGGGATTTTAAAATTGTCTCTTGGATGGTACACAGCTAGTGGAAGCCCTAAAGGTCCTCTGCACCAAGGACAAAGTCCTGAACTCTTCTGACTTGACCTGTGAGGGCTGCTTCATCTAGTTTTGCCTCTAGTCCCAATTCCCCTACATTTTCAATATGAGCCAAACTATTTCCCACTGGGCTGTGTTTCCTTTCACTGTTAACCTTTTTATATATGTACTCCCTTTCCCATAGCTCACCCAGATCTCTGCCTATTCATAAAACAAATTGATCATAGTGGCTGCTCTGTAACGAGCTCTCTTTATCTGCTAGGCTACACTGCAGATGTTTTCAGCTACATTATATTATTCTGTTCTCACTTTCTGTAAAACAGGTAGTGTTCTCAGTTTTCTGATGGGAAAGCTGAGACTCAGAGGTTCAATGAATTGCTTAAGAGCACATAGCTAGGCGCTGGGGAGATAACTCAGCAGCTTAAGGCACTTGCTTGTGAAGCCTACTGGCCTAGGTTCAGTTCCTCAGTACTTACATAAATCCAGATACACAACATGGTGCATGCATCTGGAGTTCATTTTCAGGGGCAAGAGGCCCTAGTGTGCCCATATACTCCTTTTCTTTATCTCTGTCTTTGACTGAAGCAAATAAAAATATTTTTAAACACATAGCTGGGCTAGAGAGATTGCTCAGTGGTTAAGGTTCTTACTTGTAAAACCTAACAGCCTGAGTTCGATTCCCCAATACCCACATAAAGGCAGATGCACAAAGTAGTACATGAGTCTGGAGTTTTGTTTGCTGTAGCTGGAGGCCCTGGCATGCCCATTCTCATTCTCTTCTCTTCTGTCCTCTCCTGTCCTATCCTCCCCTCCCTTTATCTCTCTCTCTCTCTCTCTCTCCTTCCCTCTCAGTCTCCTTGCAAATAAATTTTTAAAAAAATTTTTAAAACACCTAGCTTATAGATGATTAAGCTGATAGTCAAATCCTAGCCTGACATCAGAGCTTATATTCACTCTGCTAGACCTGGCCAACCCCACCCACTCTGAGAGCACTTACAGTACCGTGTAATTCCACCCCGCCAGGCATCTTTTCCCTGAAGTGGTCACCTGTGTGGGCACAGGTGTCTGGATCCACCACACTAACCAGCACCTGCCATACCTCTCACAAATTGTATAGTCCATTGTAATCATTGACTACTTGCTTTTCTTTGTGCATCTCATATTTTTCTGTTGAATACTAGACATTGTAAACAAGACAGTAGAAACTGATTTTTTAAATATTTTTTATTTATTTGAGAGAGAGAGACCGTGTATGAGTATGCCAAAGCATTCTGCCACTGCAAACAAATTCTAGGCCCACATAAAACCAGATACACAAAGTGGCACATGCATCTGGAATTCATTTGCAATGGCTGGGGGCCCTGGCATGCCCATTTATTCTCTCTCTCTCTCTCTCTCTCTCTCTCTCTCTCTCTCTCTCTCTTTCTCCTTCTCTCTCTACCTCTCTATTAAATTTTAAAAAAAATGGTTTTTTTTTTGAAAAAAGAACATTTGACAGTGGACTTTCTAAGCCTGAGTTACTTCAGAATAATCTTTTCTAGACCCATCTATTTTCCTGCAAATTTGATATTTTTTTCATTACAGCTGAGTAAAACTTTTTTGTATATATGTACCATATCTTCATTATTTATGTAAATTGATGAGCATCTAAGCCAATTCCTTTTTCTAGCTATTGTGAGTAGAGCAGCAGTGGACATGGATGAGCAAGTATCTCTCTAGTAAGATGTAGAGTCCTTAGCATATTATGCCCAGGAGTGGTATAGCTGGGTCATATGCTACATGAATTTTTAGCTAAGAAACTGAGATTTTTTAATTTATTTATTTATTTTTTTTTAGGTAGGTTCTCACTCTAGCCCAGGCTGACCTGGAATTCTATGTAGTCTCAGGGTGGCCTTGAACTCACAGTGATCCTCCTGCTTCTGCCTCCCAAGTGCTGGGATTAAAGGCATACATCACCACCCCTGGCAAAACTGAGATTTTAAAAGTATTTATGGGCTGAGGAGATGGCTTAATGGTTAAGGCACTTGCCCTCAAAGCCTAAGGCCAGGTTTGATTCCCCAGAACCCACATAAAGCCAGTTACACAAAGTGATTCATGTACCTGGAGTTTATTTGCAGCGGCTAGAAGTCCTGTAGCATCCATTCTTTCCCTTCCTCCCTCCCTTTCTTTCTGTCTTTCTCCTTGCAAATAAACTAAAAAAATTAATTTTTTTATTTATACCAATAAGTGGGTATACCTGTGTTGTTGCCCTGTTAATATGGATTTACCTCTATTCAGGACTGGAGCTAAACTTGAGGTTTATATCTGCAGTGTGCCTGCCACATGCTTCAGATTCTCCCTTTTGCTTAAAGAGGGGGGACTAGGGTATCAGGGGGTTTCACTGTTCCTTTATTTCCCTCTACTTTGAACCGTCCCTGCTTTGAGGTTGGAAGAGGAATTTTTGATATCCTAGGCTAGCCTCAAACTTGGCATGTCCCTGTTTATTTTAAAGCTGGGGGTTTCTCAGCCTCTGTTCCATCCCAGGCCTCTACTTAGTGTGGATATAGGATCTTGAACCTCCTGCTTTCCTGCCTCAATGCCCAATATTAAAGGAGTTGTTCTGTTCCATTGGCTTCTATTCTTCCAACAGCAGGCATGGATATTTGCCTGTGTCCTGGTGGTTAGGGCCGTTCTGACAGGTTAGGCTATGTTCCTACTTCTCCCTAGAAGCAGTAGAAATTTGCCTATACTCTTGGCCAAGAGGAATTTCAGCCCTTCCTTTTGCAAAACATGTGAGTAGGGTCTGGGAAATTGACATATTTTAGCATCTGCCCTCACTGGCTGCTGACTACTTCCCGTA
Organism: Jaculus jaculus; assembly: GCF_020740685.1. NCBI lineage: Eukaryota > Metazoa > Chordata > Mammalia > Rodentia > Dipodidae > Jaculus > Jaculus jaculus. The sequence goes on from NC_059103.1 coordinate 41,118,038, forward strand.
GGCAAGACCAGCAGAGAGGCACTCTCTTACTGCACATCTAGCCTGTTTCATATGCCCCTGTGGAGGATGGAGAAGTGCTTCCGAACGAGTGCCATCTCCTCTGCATCTGGGCCTGACCCAGCCTACCACATAGCCTATCCACAGTCATTAGAAGTTGATCAGCTTTCTTAGCCACTTCTGAGACCATCTCTTCCTCCTTCCTTGAGCTCCAGGTAAGGCGGTTGTGGTGGTTTGATTCAGGTGTCCCCCATAAACTTAGGTGTTCTGAATGCTAGGTTCCCAGCTGATGGATATTTGGGAATTAATGCCTCCTGGAGGGAGTGTATTGTTGGGGGCGGGCTTTATGGGCTTTATAGCCAGTTTCCCCATGCCAGTGTTGGGCACACCTCCTGTTGCTGTGGTCCACCTTATGTTGGCCAGGGGGTGATGTCCATCCTCTGCTCATGCCATCCTTTTCCCCTGCCATCGTGGATCTTCCCCTCAAGCCTGTAAGCCAAAATAAATCTCTTTTTCCCAGAAACTGCTCTTTGTTGGGTGATTTCTACCAGCAATGCGAACCGGACTGCAACAGCGGTATGTGGGTGCCTTCCCTCTTAGAGGAGTGTGGCTCTCTGTGGAATTCACTTTACTTGGTTGATGTGCATAATCATTCTCTGATGGACTTAAGAAAGACTTCATATTTCCTAAATTATCTGGCTTTATAGATTATTGAGTGAGACAGACAGTCAAGTCCAGGTTCCTGATAATGTGTCATCCTTCACCATCACGCCCATCGCCACTTCAGAGAGCATTTATTTGATGTTTGAAGGAGCTGAGGCCCAAGAAAGTGACTTGCCTAGTCCATGGCAAAACTAGGACTAGAGGTCAGCATCCAGCTTCTGTGCTCCCTTTTCACTTCAGGGGTCTAGCAGCCCTGGGCATGATTCTTTACTGCCTTTCTCAGACTTACTGACTGTTGTTCCCAAGAACAGAAATACCACCAACACCACCAGACTCACAAGTCAGTGTGCAGGCATGACATGGATGCAGGGAACATTTCCCCTGTGTGTTAATAACGACGACAAAACTTAATGTACATGAGGGACAGAAGAGTAAATATGTTTCCTGGGTAAGAGAATGGTTATTTTGGAACTTAGTATTGTAAATTTTTACTATATAGAGTTGTTGGGTTCCCTCCTCAAAACTAAACAATGGCTGTATTCAACATGGTGAATAGAATCAAAAATGAATTCTGAGTTATATTGAAGTTTGAGGTCACTCTGAAACTTTTTATGTTAATTGCATTTTTGGTTACTCTAATAAAATTGACTTTCTAAATTCATTGTTTTGCATTTTTATTGAAACTGAGACTTGAGAGAGTAAAAAGGGACTTTTAAAAATCACATGAGCACTTGTTTTTGCAGATAGCTATACCTCAACTGACTTGCCAAAACTTACACTGCTGCTTACTGCCAGAGCTGTGAGAGAACTTTGACTCTGGGGCCTCAAAGCATGTTTTAAAAAATTCTTTTAAGGTACATCTTCCCAAAATATTATTTTATTCAGATTTTACTTTTTATAAGATGTGAAAGGCTATTACTTTTTTTAAAAGTAAGACAACAATATATTTTAAGAAGGATTAAAGGCCACCACACCTAAATCACAGCACACTGGAGATGGAGACAGGAAGATAATAAGTTCAAGGTCATCTTTAGCTACATAGGGAGTACAAAGCCAAAGTACATGAGACCCTATGTGGTGGTTTGATTCAGGTGCCGCCATAAACTTAGATGCTCTGAATGCTAGGTTCCCAGCTGATAGAGATTTGGGGATTAATGCCTCCTGGAGGCAGTGTATTGTTGGGGTCAGGCTTATGAGTATTAAAGTGAGTTTTCCCTTGCCAGTGTTTGGCACTGTTGGGCAGGAGGTGATGTCCACCCTCTGCTCATGATGTCATTTCCCCCTGCCATCATGGAGTTTATTCTTGAGTCTGTAAGCCAAAATAGACCCTTTTTCCCAAAAGCTGCTCTTGGTCAGGTGATTTCTACCAGCAATGTGAACCTGACTGTAGTAGTATAGTTGGTACCAGAGGAGTGGGTTTACTGCTAGACACTTGACTGTGTGGCTTTGGCCTAGTAGAGCTGATTTTCAAGAGGAATGTGGAAGGATTTGAAACCTTGGCCTAAGAAACACCCTGTAGTGCTGTAAGTACAGCTTGATGGACTATTCTGGTCAAAGTTGAAAGACCTGAATGCAGTAAGAACTATGGACTGAGGTTTGGCTTAGGAGGGTGAGAAAGAGCTTTGCCTGGGCTGGGCTAGAATCAGTTTGTGTGAGAGGCTTGTTGTTAGGCTGTGTCCTGAGAAGTTATACAGGGTTGCATTGCATAGAAATGGACTGGTGTGAGTAGAGAAATATAGCACAGAAAAAATGAGATCTTTGGGCCGAAACTGCTGCCATTCAGCTGCAATTATATGAGATTACAACCTTTGAGATTGGGCCAACTGACCTGCACTGGGGCAACAGGAAGAATGTAGACTCTTTTGAAGGGGCCTGAATGCTCAGGACATGTCATGTTCCTCAAAATCTACTTTATTCCCCCCTGGATTAACAAATTGGCACCCTACCTGGTATTGTGGAGCATAAGAAATGCAGGAAAGAGGGGGTCATTGAATTTGCAACTCAGTCTTGTGTTTTGGAAATGGTCATGGGCAGTGTGAAGCAGGTTTGCTGGATGCCTGCATGGAGACCCCATGGGGCCATGAGGATGAACCATGGATTGCATTGGAGACCCAGTGGAGATGCCAGGACCACAAGATGGCTGCCAAGGAAAGCTGCAGATGAAGTTTTCCAGGACTGAGAGTAGCCTACTTGGAGGGGTGGAATTGGAACTCCAGAGCTTGTTGCTGGTTAGAATTATTTGACTTGGAGACTTGTCACTGACTAGAGTTGTTAGACTTGGAGCTACAGAGATTGATGTTTGCCCTGTTTAAATTTTGTATTGGTTGAATATTTCTTTGCTATGCCTAATGCCATCTTTTGCAGTATGAGTGTTTTTTCTGTTCCATTATGGGTTTGGGGGGAGTGGATTTTTGGTATTATGGCTCAGTTAAAAGACCTTAAAAGATAGACTAAATGCATTGCATTTTACATCATGGATGGTTATCTGTTTATAGGGGCCAGGGGCTGAATGTGGTGGTTTGATTCAGGTGTCCCCCATAAACTTAGGTGTTTTGGGTGCTAGGTGATGGAGATTTGGGAGCTCATGCCTCCTGGAGGCAGTGTATTGTTGGGAGCAGGCTTATGGGTATTATAGCCAGTGTCCCCTTGCCAGCATTTAGCACACTCTCCTATTCCTGTTGTCCACTGGATGTTGGCCAGGAGGTGATGTCCACCCTCTGTTCATGCTGTCTTTTTTCCCTGCCATGATGGAGCTTCCCCTCGAGTCTGTAAGCCAAAATAACCCTTTTATTTTCCCAAAAGCTGCTCTTGGTTGGGTGATTTCTACAATGTAAACCTGACTGCAGTACCCTGTTTTTTAAGAAAAGGAATGAAAATGAATGCTAATTCTAAAGGTAAAACATTTAAATTTTTTTTTAAAAAAGTCAAGGGGTTGGGAGATGGTTCAGCACTTAAGGCGCTTGCCCTGCTAAGCCTACGATCTGAATTCGATTCCCCTGTACCCAAATAAATGCAGGTGCACAAAGTGGTTCATACATCTGCAGTTTATTTGTGGCAGCTGGAGGCCCTGGTGCACCTATTCTCTCTGCCTCTCTTCTCTATCTCTGCTTAAAAATAAATAAATAAAAATTTTTTTAAAAAAAGTCAGGCCTTATCTCTTCTGCCACTAGAGGCCTGGGAATAGTGATCAGCTTTGAAGAATCACACCCAGGGCTGGTGGGTGAAAGAAGAGAGAATGTGGCTGCCAGGCACCACAGAGCAGCTGTAGGCCAGGGTTTCCTCCCAGAACAGCTCTGCCCATGCCCATCCCCACTAAGGTAATCTGATCGTGGGGGCTTGCGGCTTAGTTGGATTTTGATCAGAACATCCCTTTTTTATGAATTCCCTGGCCATTTTCCAGTTATGGAAAAGCGTGTAAAGTTAAGCACTACCCCTATGACACTAGTCCCAGGGCAACTGTATGGTATATATAAACACCTCCCAGGGTTCAGGGACCTGTCCAAGGAAGAGTGAAGATCATAGAGTTTCACATTCCCACACAATAATGGTGGGGCCCTCCTGGCTCCACCTGCCTCTTCCACTATTAGGTTCATGCTACCCATTATCTTTTTGGTTGCAGGATTTATTCTTCAGTTGTGATTGTGTGTAACATAAAGTTAGTTCTTTCTATCAGAAGTGGGATATTTGGGGACAGATCCAGCTCTGGCTAGAAATAACATGGTCACAAGCTTTTCAGTGTGTGTGCCAGTGTATTAACAACATGACGATAACAAGCGTCTATCACCAGAAGATGGCCTTTGAAGGCCAGAGAGCCTTGCCTGAAATTCCTCCCCCTCCTGCCTTTGGCAAAGTCCCATTAATTTTGTTGAAGGTTTTATTTTCTGCTGAAAATGCAGGAAATTTAGGCAACTCTCTTGGAATACCCACAAAACTAATACAAACAAGACACATATGCTCCTCTTAAGGAAACTAAAAATAAATGATCTAAAGCTATAAATTCCTTCTTAAAAGGAAAAGGAAGTTTATAAAATGAGAGGCAACTCTGAGTGCTATTAACTAGGTAAAATATTCCCACAACTGCCAACTTGTCTGCTTGATAGCGAGTTACTACTTAACAAAGAATTTGTTGGGCTTTCATTCCCAACATGTACAAACAAACAATCAGAAACGTCTGAAATGGGATCATTTTCTCAGGGGCTTTGTTTTTACATTGAAATTGTCTGTAATAATGTAAATCCCCTCCTTTTCTTTGTGTGTGCTTGCCTGTTTGCTTCTGAAATAAATCTGGGCCTCATTCCTATAATGCAAGCTGTATGTACTAAAAAGAACAGACTGTGAATGGAAAGGCACGTATTTTGTTACCTCTGCATCTCTGCATTTTTTTTTTCTCTGTTCTTGTGCCCATCAGATTGTTGACAGTTTTTTGACATGGTTCTGCCATGTAGCTGAGGTTGGCCTGGAACTTGAGATTGTTCTGCCTCTGCCACCTGAGTGCCGGGATTAAATGTAAATCAAAATTTTACATACAAAACTAGCTCAGATTGTGTCTCTGGCAAAGCTGATTTTGACAGAATACAAAGGAAACATGGTTACTTTTTAAAAGCATATCATTTTTATAAAACCTTAATTTATTCTGAAGTCTTTGTTAAAAATTAAAATGAAAAATTGGCACATATACATGTGTCTGTATGTACAGGCTGTTAGTGGTATGTGATGATATGTGTGGTGTATGCCCATGTGTGTGCAGACATGCTTATTCCATATGCACGCATGCAGAGTCTAGAGGAGAACCTTTTCAATCATTCTTCCTTGAGACAGACCATATCTGCTCAGACTGTCTTATCAGTGAACACCAGAGATTCTTCTGTTTTTACCTACCACAGGACTGGGATTGTAGGTATATGTGGTCACATCTAGCTTTTTATGTGGGTACTGGGGATTGAACTCAGGTTCTCATGCTTGTGTGGCAACTGTTCTTACTCTCAGAGCCATCCCTCCAGCCTAAAAGTAGGTTGTTGTTATTGTTGTTTTTAAAGAAAAGAAAAGAAAAAAAAATTTTTTTTTTTTTTTTGGTTTTTCGAGGTAGGGTCTCACTCTAGCCCAGGCTGACCTGGAATTCACTAGGTAATCTCAGGGTGGCCTTGAACTCACAGCGATCCTCCTACCTCTGCCTCCCGAGTGCTTGGGATTAAAGGAGTGCACCACCACGCCTGATGAAAAAGAAAATTCTTGAGAGAGATTATGGGTATGCCAGGACCTCTTACTGCTGAAAATTAACTCCAGACATGTACACTATTTAGTGTATCTGGCTTTACTTAGGTACTAGGGAACTGAAACTGGGCTGGCAGTCTTTTCAAGCAAGTGATTTAACCACTGAGCTATCTCCCAACTCCCCAAAAGTAAATTTTTGATTCACATTTAACTGTGATTTCTGAATTCTCCGCCTTTGCAGTAATTGCATTAGTTTAGCAACTTTAGGATGACAGTTATATTTTTGCTCTTTCAGTAATGTCTACATTTAAAATAACTTTTTTTCCTATTAAGAACTTTGTTAATGTACTTGTTCCACTTTCAAAAACATGTACTGCTTTCCTTGAGTCACACAGTTTTAAGGGCTTTATAAATACTACTTCATTGGAACTTCATGAAGAAAATATCAGCCGGGCGTGGTGGCGCATGCCTTTAATCCCAGCACTCGGGAGGCAGAGGTAGGAGGATCACCGAGAGTTCAAGGCCACCCTGAGACTCCATGGTGAATTCCAGGTCAGCCTGAGCCAGAGTGAGACCCTACCTCGAAAAAGAAAAGAAAAAGAAAAAAAAAAAAAAGAAGAAAATATCAAATAGGAAGCTAAGGATGTAGCTTAGTAGTAAGGCCCATGCTCAGCATGCACAAGGTTCTGGATTTCATCCCCAGCATCAAAAAAATAAAATCTGGTAATATTAAATAGCAACCAAGCAGGGTGTGGGGGCACACGCCTTTAACCCTAGCACTAGGAAGGCTGAGGTAGAAGGCTCACTAAAGAATTCAAGGCCAGTCTGGGGCTACATAGTGAATTCCAGGAAACCTTACCTTGAAAAACCAAAAATAGATAAATAAAATCAAACAAATTCTTGTGCCCAAAGAATGATTAAATTAGATAACCTTTTAGAGTAAATTAAGTGCTGAGATTTGGATGATATTGCCATTTAAAAGAAGCTCTCCAGGGCTGGAGAGATGGTTTAGTGGTTAAGCGCTTGCCTGTGAAGCCTAAGGACCCTGGTTCGAGGCTTGATTCCCCAGGACCCAGATGCACAAGGGGGCACATGCGTCTGGAGTTTGATTGCAGTGTCTGGAAGCCCTGGCGCGCCCATTCTCTCTCTCTTACTCTCTCTCTGTCACTCTCAAATAAATAAATAGAAATGAACAAAAAAAAACCTTTTTTTTTTTTTTTTTAAAAAGGTCGGACCGAAAGGATCTTGTGCCATGTACTGTAGGCACCTGTATCGGAATCCAGTCACAGTAGCTCCCAGAAGTATCAAATTAATTGGAAATTATATTTATTGGGATAGTATCTCTTGGAAATTAGAACTGCCCTCAAGTTTGATGCTTTACTTTTAGATAATCGTAATCCCCTGGCATGAAACTTCTCACGCTGGCCCCTTGATTATTCCATGATCTGCTAGGTGCCTAGAAGCTACGGTTGATCTCCCAGTAGGAAACAACACAGTAGGACTTACATTTCTTTTTTTGTTTGTTTGTTTTTTTGTTTTTGTTTTTGTTTTTTGAGGTAGGGTCTTACTCTAACTCAGGCTGACCTGTAATTCACTATGGAGTCTCAGGGTGGCCTCAAAATCACAGTGATCCTCCTACCTCTGCCTGTCGAGTGCTGGGATTAAAGGCGCGTGCCACCACGCCCGGCTAGGACTTAACGTTTCTTAAAAGAGAATTAAAGTCATGACTAGGAGACAACTGCTCTCACATAAAGTGGAAATGAATAAGTTGCAAGAACTGCATGTTGACCGCTGTGGATAAGCATGAAAGGGAAGGGATTCTAGCACAAAAGGGACCTTTAGTGTCCAGCGCAGCTTCTGAGTGCACTTGGGATTTGATGATTGTTTGATATGAGTCTAAGCTTTCCCACTCAGTATTAAGGTGAAGAATCCCCAAATTGAATAAAACGGCATATGTAACATTTCTTGGTGCAGTTTACAGAACATAATAAAGCCAATCAATGTAGATACCTGACTTCAAGGCAGCCTCATTTATTTCTCAAGAAATAGGCCCTTTGAAAGCCCTTGTGGGAATGACTATAATTGGCATCCAGCTGGTGCAGCCTTAAGCTGCCTGGCTTGTATACAACCTATGTCCATAGGACTAATGGTGCCTACTAGTTGTTAAATATTTAGAATTTCACCTCTGGGTGTAACCAGGCAGAAAACTGACCTTATCTCATGAAAGGGGTATTTGTTCTAAGGTTCAGAGTCAACTTTATATTGAAATTTTATTAACCTAAATTATTTACAGTGTTACATATTAAAAGACAGAAACTTGGGCTGGAGAAGATGGCTTAGCAGTTAAGGTATTTGCCTGCAAAGCCAAAGGGCCCCGGTTGATTCCCCAGAACCCACATAAGCCAGATGCACAAGGTGGTACATGCATCTGGAATTTGTTTGCAATGGCTGAGGCCCTGATATGCCTATTCTTTCCCCCACCCCTCATTTTCTCCCTCTCTCTCTATATATATAGATATAAGCTGGGCGTGGTGGCGCATGCCTTTAATCCCAGCACTCGGGAGGCAGAGGTAGGAGGATCGCCGTGAGTTCGAGGCCACCCTGAGACTCCATAGTGAATTCCAGGTCAGCCTGGGCTAGAGTGAGACCCTACCTCGAAAAACCAAAAAAAAAAAAAAATTAGATATAGATACAGATATAGATATCTGCCACTTCCCACCAAATAATACTGAAAATGATTTTTATCATGTCAGTCTAGCATATTTTGTTATTATATAAAATTACTTTATTCTGTTTTCTCAACTGTTTTCAGTCAGTTTGAGTAATGCTAGACACTGTATTTTCTTAACATTACATTTATATATCTGCAACTAAATTTTATCTATAAAAGATAGCATTAGAACTTACCAGAGAAACAGTATGTGAGAAATTAAATAAGGTGCCTAGTGATTTTTTTAAATATAAGATTAGAGTTGGGGAGGTGGCTCAGCAGTTAAAGGCGCTTGCAAAGCCTGATGACCAGGATTTGATTCCCCAGTATTCACATAAAGCCAGATGCACAAAGTGACCTATGCATCTAGTTCATTTGCAATGGCAAGAGACCCCAGCATACCCATTCCCTCCTTTCCCCCTACCCACTTGCAAATAAATAAATATTTTTTAAAAGATTAGCATAATTTTTGTAAGAAATATTTATTTACTTACAAGGAGAGAAAGGGAGCGAGCAGGCATTCCAGGGCCTCTTGCAGATGAACTCCAGATGTGTGTCCCACTTGTGCATCTAGCATTACATGGGGACTGCAGAATGAATCAGGCCATCAGGCTTTACAGGCAAGCTCTTTTAGCCACTGAGCTATCTCTCCAGCCCCACAACTCTTGTATTAAATCTTTAATTACTATTTATTTCCTTCCACCTTCTTTTTGAGACTGGGTTTCTCTCATTTGTGCAACTGCTGTGTGCTGGCTTTGCCTCATGTTGCTATAGGCAGGTTGGAGTTACAGACATTCTGTGTAGTCAGCTTTACATGGATGCAGAGGATGAAACTTGTGTCATCAGGCTTAGAAACAAGCACCTTTGACCACTGAGCCATTTCCTAAGCCAAGTTCTTAAAGACCCTTCTGCCCAATAGATGCAAAGTAAAAACCAATAGAGCCGGGCATGGAGGTGCTCCCTGTGATCCTGGCATTTGGGAGGTAGAAGCAGGAAGATCAGGAGTTCAAGGCCATCCTAGCTACATGAGACAATATCTCAAAAATTAAAGAAAAATAAAAACTAATACAAAGCATGCTTATTTTCACTTTATAGTCTTCTGACTTGGGAATTTAAAAAAAGCCAAGTCAAATGTGGTATGCACACCTTTAATCCCAACACTTAGGAAGCAGAGATAGGGGATCTCTGTGAGTTTCAGGCCAGCCTGAGACTACATAGTAAATTCCAGGTCAGCCTGGGCTAGAGCAAGACCCTACCAAAAAAAAAAAAAAAAAAAAGCTTGAATTCAAGTTATCATGCCCTGTTTGATGTTTAAATATATCTGTGTAGTCTCAGGGTGGCCTCAAACTCACAGCAATCCTCCTACTTCTGTCTCCTGAGTGCTGGGATTAAAGGTATGTGCCAACATGCCTAGCCAAAGTACTTATTTAAGCACTGAGAATAAAATAAACAGCACATAGATAATCTTGGCAGTTGTTGCAGTTAGGTACACGTTGCTGGCAGAAATCACCCAACCAAGAGCAGTTTGTGGGGAAAGAGCGTTCATTTTGGCTTACAGATTCAAGGGGAAGCTCCATCATGGCAGAGGGAAACAATGGCATGAGTAGACAGTGGACATCATCCCCTGGCTAACATAAGGTGGACAATAGCAACAAGAGAGTGTGCCAAACACTGGCAAGGGGAAACTGACTATAATACCCATAAGCCTGCCCCCAACAATACACTGCATCAGCTGGGAACCTAGCATTCAGAACACCTAAGTTTATGGGGGACATCTGAATCAAACCACCACATTCTGCCTCTGGCCTCATAAACTTATAACCGTACATGATAGAAAATACAGTGCGTTCATCCAACTTTATAAGTTCCCATAGTTTTTGTCAATACTAATGATGTTCAAATATCCCCATAATCCAAGGTCTTTTAACAGAACCATAATGCCAAAAAAATCCCCCCTGCAAAAAAAAAAAAAAAAAAAAACATAATGGCACAGAATAAACACACTGCAAAAGATGGCAGTGGGCACAGCAAAGGAATATTCAGCCAGTATAAGATTTAAACAGGGCAAACTTCAAACTCTGTAGCTCCAAGTCCAACAACTCTAGCTAGTGACAAGTATCCAAGTCCAATAATTCTAACCAGCAACAAGTCTCTGAAGTTCCAATTCAGCCACTCCAGCTAGGCTACTCACAGTCCTGGAAAACTTCATCTGAGGATGGCAGCTCTCCTGGAAGCCATCCTGTGGTCCCAGCCTCTCCGCTGGGTCTCTACTGTAATCCACGGTTCATCCTCAATTCCACTGGAAACCTGCTTCACACTGCCCATAGCTGTTTCCAAAACATAAGACCACATTGCAAACTCAATGACCCTCTCTTTCCTACATTTCTTATGCTGCATAATACTAGGTGGGGTGCCAATTTGTTAATCCAGGGGGGAATAAAGCAGACTTTGAAGAAGAGGACACTCCTTCAGCATTCAGGCCCCTTCAAAAGACTGCATTCTTTCTGTTTTCTTAATGCAGTCAGCTGGCCAAATCTCAATAGTTGTGATCTCTCATGTAGTTGTAGCTGAACAGGCAGCAGTTTTGGCCCGAAGATTTCTTTCTTTTTTTTTTTAGACAATTTTATTTTTTTATTTACTTATTAAAGATAGAGCTAGGGCCGGGCATGGTGGTGCATGCCTTGAATCCCAGCACTCAGGAGGCAGAGGTAGGAAGATCACAGTGAGTTCAAAGCCACTCTGAGAATACAAAGTGAATTCCAGGTCAGCCTGAGCTAGAGTGAGACCCTATCTTGAAAAAACAAAAAAAAGATAGAGCTAGAGAGTAAGTGAGAATGGGCACACCAGGGCCTCCAACCACTGCAAATGAACTCCAGACACATACAGCACCATGTGCATCTGACTTACATGGGACCTAGAGAATCGAACCTGCATCTTAGGCTTTGCAGGCAAACGCCCACTAACCACTAAGCAATCTCTCCAGCCCCCAAAGATTTCATTCTGTGCCATATCCCTCTGCACACACCAGTCCATTTCTATGCACTGCAACCCCACACAAGTTCTCAGGACACGGGCATAACAGCAAGTCTCTCACACAAACTACTTCTAGCCCAGTCCAGACAAAGCTCCTTTTCACCCTCATAAACCAAACCTCAGACCATACTGCATTCAGGTCTTTCAACTCTGACCGGAATAGTCCATCAAGCTGTACTTAACAGGACTGCAAGGTGTCTCTTAAGCCAAGGTTTCAAATGCTTCCACATTCCTCTTGAAAATCAGTTCCAAAAGGCTAAAGCCACACTGTCAAGTATCTAGCAGCAAATGACCCCACTCCTGGTGCCAACATTAATGTTATAGTCAGGTTCACATTACTAGCAGAAATCACCCAACCAAGAGCAACTTGTGGGAAAAAGGGTTTGTTTTGGCTTACAGACTTGAGGGGGAAGCTCCCATCATGGCAGCAGGAAATGATGGAATGAGCAAAGGGTGGATATCACCCCCTGGCCAACAAAAGGTGGACAATAACAACAGGAGAATGTGCCAAACACTGGCAAGGGGAAACTGGCTATAATACCCATAAGCCTGCCCCCAACAATACACTGCCTCCAGGAGGCATTAGTTCCCAAATCTCCGTCAGCTGGGAACCTACCATTCAGAACACCTAAGTTTATGGGGGACACCTGAATCAAACCACCACAACAATGTAAGTTTATCAGCACTCATACTTAAATTAATGTATGAAGTACTTATTGACATGAAATTCTACAGAAAGCTAATATTTTGACATATTTCTGACTACTAAAGTAGTCATGCTATCCCACTAGATTGTTCTTTTTATTTTTATTTATTTACGAGAGAGAAAAGGCGACAAATAGAGTGAATGGGCACACCAGGACCTGTAGCCACTGCAAATGAACTCCAGATGCACATGCCACTTTGTGCATCTGGCTTACATAGGTACTAGGGAATCAAGCCTAGGTCCTTAAGCTTCTCAGGAAAGTGCCTTAACCACTAAGCCATCTCTCCAGCCCTAGATTGTTCTTAAAAATGTTCTTGCCAGGGGTAGTGGCACACATCTTTGATCCTAGCACTTGGGAGGCTGAGGTAGGAAGATCACTGATAGTTCTGAATTCCAAGTCAGCCTGGACTAGAGAAAGACCCTAACTCAGAAGAACAAAAACTTCTTACATGATCAGATAAAAAGTTCTGAAACTCAGGCTGGAGAGATGGCTTAGTCGTTAAGGCACTTGCCTATGAAGCCTAAGGACTCATGTTCAACTCTCCAGGTCCCATATAAGCCAGACTCACAGTGACACAAGCATGAAATGTCACACATATGCACAAGGGGGTGCATGCATCTGGAGTTGGATTACAGTGACTGGAGGCCCTGGTGTGTCAATTCTCTCTCACATGCACATTCTCACATAAAAAAAGTTCTGAAACTGAAAATCACCTATCCATTTTTTATTATCACGTGTGTAATATATACATGCATGTGTGTTCAGATCCACATGCCCCATGCAGAGACCAGAAGAAAATATAGCATCCTCTATTACTCCTCTGCTGAGGGACTCTGTCACTGAATATGGACCCACTGTTTTTCCAGGCTGACCCATGCACCCTGGAAGTGCTGTCTCCACCACCATCAGCACCCCAACAGCACTGGAATCATAGGCATGCATGGCCATGTCAAGCTTCTTATGTGGGTACTGGTGATTGAACTCTTTCTCATGCTTGCCCAGTGTTGTAGGCAGCTTGTAAGAGGAAAGGGTTTACTTTGGCTCACAGACCCGAGGGAAGCTTCTTGGTGGCAGGGAAAACTGATGTCATGAGCAGAAGATGGACATCACCTCCTGGCCATCACCAGCTGGACAGCAGCAGCAGGAGAGTGTGCCAAACACTGGCAAGGAGAAGCTGGCTATAATACCCATAAGCCTGCCCCCAACAATACACTACCTCCAAGGAGACTCCAATTCCCAAATTGCCACCAGCTGGGGACATGGCTTTCAGAACACCTAAGTTTGTGGGCAACAACTGAATCAAACCACTAGAGGGAGGGGATATGATGGAGAGTGGAGTTTCAAAGGAGAAAATGGGGATAGGGAGGGAATTACCATGGGCTGTTGTCTACAGTTATGGAAGTTGTCAATAAAAAAAAAAAATTTAACCCCCATACACAGTGGGTCTTTAACCCACTGAGTTACCTCCCCAACTGTTTGTTATTATACATGTGTGTGTGTGTTCCTATGTTTGTGAGTGGCCCAGGTGCAGATGCACATGTGTATAGAGGCTAAAGATTAATAACCTCAGTTATCTACCCTTCTTTTTGAGGCTGTTTCTTACTGAGTCTGGACATCACTGCCTTAACTAAAATAGCTAGCCAATGAGCCCCAGGGATTCTCCTGTTGCTACCTGCGGAGCACTGAGGCTCCAGGTGCAAGCCACCATGCCCAGGCTGGGGGTCTGAACTCAAATTTCCATGCTTACAGGCAAGCATTTAACTGACTCCATGTGCCCAGTCCTTCCTTCTCTAATAAGTCAAACACTGAGTAGGATGATAATATAATTGAGAGAAGTGCTGGACAACACTATGTTGTTATTTCAAAATTTGATGGCTGATCTACTCCCATTTGCAAAAACATAAAAGTTAGATGACTCAAAACAAAGAAATATTTTAAATATATAGTCATGTCTGACCTCCAAACAGAACAGTCAGTCCATGTGGGGAGCAGAGTCTGCCAATTAGCCAACTAACCAGCTGAATCTGGATGCTAGAAGGAGGTGGCAGTGGCTAGTAGCTCAGCTGAATCAGGTGGAGCACTGGAGAGCCCACAAGAAGACAGCCCATTGGTGCTCAGGCAGGACTAGATCTCTGTTTGAAAGCACAGCTGGTTGCTTCCTTTGAATTTCACTATCATTTCACATTCCCAAAGACAAATGCAGAAGTTACTTTTCTCATTGCTGTGACCAGATACAAAAAGCAGCTTAAGGGAGGACATATCCAGAGGTGTTTAGTGAGTCTAAATCCTGTCAAGTTGACAGTGAATAACTATTAACTCTAAGGAAACAATGGCAAAACCATAGAGTGCTTATCTGTAAATATGATTGAAATGGCAATGTAGAAAATTGAGATTATTTTCTGAATTAGACACTTTCCTTCAAATCAGTGAGACCCCACATTATAGAAGTCTAATGATTCAGGATGAGTATACAAATAAAGACGTATTTAGTGAGAAGCATAGTAAACTCTAGATTTTCCTCTAGATTGGCTGGTATACAATGTGTTCTATGAAATGCCTAATTATTACTGTACTAAGTTCAAACTGTTTTAATTCAAATTCCATAGCAACTGATGAACATAATTTAGAAATTCTTGAAAAAAATAACCTTCCTACATAATCTTTCCAGTGCTGTTAAAAAATTGTAAGCACTTGTATTTTGATGACTTCTATGACTGAGAGACAACACTCACTCTGTTTGGGTTTACTTTCATTATAAGGCACAGGACCTCAGTGTCATTGAAGAGGTGATTCGAATGATGTTAGAGATCATCAATTCTTGCCTGACAAATTCTCTTCATCACAACCCAAACCTGGTGTATGCACTGCTTTACAAACGGGAACTCTTTGAACAATTTCGGATGCATCCTTCATTTCAAGATGTAATGCAAAATATTGATCTGGTAAGTATAAATGAAGGTGTTTGGCATTGTTCTTTTGTGAATTTCATTTATTTATTTTTGTGGGGGGTTTTTTCCTCAATTTTTATTAACATTTTCCATGATTATAAAAAATCTCCCATGGTAATACCCTCCCTTCCCCCCCCCCCCCAATTTCCCCTTTGAAACTCCATTCTCCATCTCAATCAGTCTCTCTTTTATTTTGATGTCATGATCTTTTCCTCCTCTTATGATGGTCTTGTGTAGGTAGTGTCAGGCACTGTGAGGTCATGAATATCCAGGCCATTTTATGTATGGAGGGAGCTCGTTGTAAGGAGTTGTGGGGGGTTTTTTTGTTTGTTTGTTTGTTTGTTTGTTTTGAGACAGGTTCTCATCTATAGCCCAGCTGTCCTGCACTCAGTATGTAGGCCAGGCGGGCCTTGAACGCATGGCAGTCTGCTTACCTCAGCCTCTGAAGTGCTGGGATTATAGGTGGAGCCACCACACCTCGCTTGTTTTTATTTATGTATTTTTTTGAGATTGTAGTGCAAGCTGGCCTCAAACTCACCATCCTCTTGCCTAGGAGTCCAGACATGCACACTACTCCCAACATGATTCTTTGTAAAGTACTGAAGGTGAGAAAGTTTAATTTATGACCTATGGTAAGAACTCCTTATAGCAGTAAGAGTCCCTTCTTCCAACATGAATTGTATTTGCAGTCTGTTTTGCATAACAGTGTTTGTATTCTGTATGTGCATGTGTTTATTAAATGCACACATTTTATAGGATTGATCTTGTATTTTCTTTAGCACAATTCTATATTCTGTTCTACATAACATTTATCTTACCAGCATTTTTCTATGATAGCATTAAGTCTTTGAAAATCTTACATTTAAGTCTTACCATTATTTATCTATAAATGTTCTAAAGTGTATATAACCATTATTATATTGTTGTTCATTTTTATGATTTCCACTGTTTCTTATCAGTTTATTACTAATAATAATAATAAGTAAATCTCATCTCACATTTTTAATTATTTTTTATATAGTTTTGTGTTTGAGTTTTTGTTTGGGGGGTGTTTTGGGGGTTTTGTTTGGTTTTGGTTTGGGGATTTTTGTTTTGGTTTTGTTTTTCAAGGTAGAGTCTCACTCTGTAGTCCCAGGCTAGCCTCAGACTCACAGTAATCCTTCTATGTCTGCCTCCCAAGAACTGACATTAAAAGTATGTTTTAGTTTTATGAAATAGGTTTTCCCATAGGGCAGGCTGGCCTCAAGCTCCTTGTATAGTTGAATCTCTGATAGTTCTGCCTTTTTGTCTCCAAGTGGTGAGAATTGATTATAGATAGATAATACCATTTTCATTTTACTTTTGGGATAGTTTTTTTAAACATTTCATTTTATTTATGTGCAATCAGGGAGAAACAGAATGGGTATGTCAGGGCCTCCAGCTGCTGCAGATGAGCTCCAGACACATGCACTACTTTGTGTATCAGGCTTTACCTGGGTACTGGGGAACCTAACTCAGATCATTAGGCTTTGCAGGCAAGCACTTCAATCACTGAGCCATCTCTCCAGCCCTGGGATGGTTTTAAAACTGAATTTCACTGGTTCCTACCATCAGAGGATATCTGTATTTTCAAGATTGAGTGCCACCTGCCAGTGGCTTTCCAGAAGTATTATACATTTTATGCATCTGTGTATCATCATGTACTTCCCAGATACCCTAGCAGAGGATTTATCTTGCTATGTTTGTATAACTTTGAGCATTAAAGTTACTTCAATATTTTCCTGTTATAACAGAAAGGTAGTATTTCATCATTATTTTAAGTTATTTAATTATTGCCATGATTCAACATTTTTTATTTTTTTGTTTATTTTGATTTATTTATTTGAGAGCAACAGAGAGAGAAAGAGGCAGGGAGAGAGAGAGAAAATGTGCGCGCCAGGGCCTCCAGCCACTGCAAACGAACTCCAGACATGTGTGCCCCTAGTGCATGTGGCTGACATGGGTCCTGGGGAATCAAGCCTCAAACCTGGGTCCTTAGGCTTCACAGCAGGTGCCTAACTGCTAAGCCATCTCTCCAGCCTATGACTCAACATTTATATATATGTATTTTTTATCTAGTTAGTTAGTTAAGAGAGAGAGGAGAAAATGGGCACACCAGGGCCTCCAGCCACTGCAAAGGAACTACAGACACATGTGCCCCCTTGTGCATCTTTCTTACATGGGTCCTGGAGAATCAAACCAGGTTCCTTTGGCTTTGCAGGCAAACACCTTAACCACTAAGCCATCTTTCCAGCCCCAATTAAACAGTTTTTATAGTCTATTATCTTTTGCTAATTGTCTGCTCCAAAAAGATTTTTGACTAAACTTTTTATAGCTTTAATGGTGATTTCTGGTGAGTTTGGTTCCATGAATATTTCTCTTTTGTTTTTTAAATACTTTTATTTGTTTGTTTGAGCAAGAAAGAGGCAGTCTGAGAGTGAATATGGGCATGCCAGGTCCTCCATCCACCACAAACAAACTCCAGGCATGTATGCCACGTTGTGCATGTGGCTTTGGATAATGGGAAATCCAACCCAGGCCATCAGACTTTTCAGCATGTACTATGAGACTATGGGAGCATTTTGTTGGAACATAATGCCACCAATACTGGAATTGCTAGATGACATGAATCATACCAATAGTTTATCATAAAGCACTGCTGTTTTACACTCTAGCTGTGTAGTATAGGAGAATTCTACTCTTTTCAGTGTAGTTTTGCCAAATTCATAGTCTTGTAATTCCCTGATTATTTCTAAGCAAGGTTCATGGTTATTCACCATTTGGATTTTCTCTTTTGTGAGGTACCTCCTTAAATCTTTTGCCAGTTTTTTAAATTGTCATTTATCTATTTAATATTAATATTAAATTGTTTATATTTATGCTCTAATTCTAGATGTTTCTTAGTCACCTTCTACAAATGTATGATCGCTAATACAACTACAGGCTTACTGACAAAACTCTAAATTTCCTCAATAAGTAATACTGTGCTTTGTTCTTCCTTTCATTGTATGCTAGTTCTTCTATGGGAATTTCCTCTCTGTTCTCCTTTGATCTAGCCTGGCTCTTGTGTCCCCACTTTCTTGCTCCATGTTGATAAAACATATACTATATTAGCTTTCTAGAGAAAGTGCCAATGAGGTCAATTTTTAGTAGATACATAATGTACATGTTTAGGACTACATGTAATACTTTTAGTGATCAAATCTCACGTTCTCAAATATTTGTTATTTCTTTGTGTTGAGAACACTCATAATTCTCTCTTCTGGATTTTTTGTTTTGTTTTGTTTTGTTTTTTTCAGGGTAGGGTCTTATTCTAGCCCAGGCTGACCTGGCACTCACGGTACTCCTAGGCTGTCCTCAAACTCACAGTGATCCTCCTACCTAGGATTAAAGTTGTGTGCCACCATGCTTGGCTCTTCTGAATATTGTGCAATATAATTTTTAAGTATATTTAATTTCTTCTATGTAAAAAGAGTATTTCTATCACTCTCTAGAGATTTTTGGATTTCTCAATACTTGAGTTCTGAAATGTCATGATTTGCAGTGCCTTGGTTAATTGTCATTAGGTACTTGGAGGACTCTTTCAGCCCTTTAAACTTAGACTCTAAAGATTCATGTTTATTGGGCTGGAGAGATGGATTAGCGGTTAAGGCCCTTGCAGTAAAGACAAAGGACCTCGGTTCCATTCCCCAGGACCCACCTAACCAAGATGCACAAGGGGGCACATGCATTTGGAATTCGTTTGCAGTGGCTGGAAGCCCTGGTGCTACCATTCTCTCTCTCTCTCCCTCTTTCCCTCTCTCAAATAAATAAAAATAAAAAATAAAAAGATTCATGTTTATTAATACCAAATACTCTTTTTAAAATTATTTTATTGAGCTGGAGAGATGGCTTAGCGGTTAAGCACTTGCCTGTGAAGCCTAAGGACCCTGGTTCGAGGCTTAATTCCCCAGGACCCACGTCAGCCAGATGCACAAGGAGGCACATGCATCTGGAGTTCGTTTGCAGAGGCTGGAGGCCCTGGTGCACCCATTCTCTCTCTCTCTCTCTTTCTCTCTGCCTCTTTCTGTCACTCTCAAATAAATAAATAAACAAACAAAAAATTTTATTTTTGAGAAAGAGAGAGAATGGGTGGACCAAGGCCTTTCAACTGCTGTGAACAAACTCCAGATGTGTGCACCTCCTTGTGGTGTATGCATGCCATTGCATGCTTGCATCAGTTTGCATCTGGCTTACTTGGGACCTGGAGATTTGAACATGGATTCTTAGGCATCACAGACAAGCACCTTTAACCACTAAGCCATCTCTCTAGCCCCCACATATTCTTTTAAATTATTTCTTCCCTGCTATTTCCTGTCTATGAAACTCCTGTTAATCCTTAAATCATTGAATCTTATTTCTTGGACTTAGTAGTGTCCTCAGATAAGAATCAGCTAGACTCTTACATGGGGTCTATAAGCCTATCTGAAGGTTTCAAAAGCTGGGCCAAAGTAGACAGAATGTCTCAGCTGGGGATATGGCTCAGCATTTAAAGGCACTTTTTTTTTTTTACTGGCCCAGGTCTTATTCCCCAGTACCCACATAAAGCCCGATGCACAAATTGAAGCATGTATCTGGAGTTCATTTGTAATGGCAGGGGTCCCTGGTGGGTCCATTCCTATTCATTCATTCTCTCTCTCTCTCTCTCTCTCTCTCTCTCTTCATAAAATATTAATTTAAAAAATGTCTCTTAATTATTCTCATAAACCAGTTTGCCAAAGTAGGCTGGTCCTTTGAGTACCCTAGGGGTCATATGTAGTTGTTTGGTACAGAATGGAAATCAGCATTAGACTGTAACTAATCTCCCATTCCAAACTCATTTTGAGGCAAGGATTCTCATTGTTGTTCACTGTTCTATTGATGAGGTTTTGGGAAATTCTGCACCCATCTTCCTTCTTGCCACAAGGACTCGCCTGGGGATCCAAATTCCAGTAGTCAGAGTTGTGAATCAAATGCTTTATCTACTTCCCCAGCCCTGTATGTTATTTTTAACAATTAACACTAAGTTGTAAATTTAAGCCATCCACGATCCAAATCAAGCAATATGAAAAAGCTCAAAAGGGCTGGAGAGATGGCTCAATGGTTAAAGGTGCTTGCTTGCAAAGCCTGATAGCCAGAGTGTTCATTTCCCCAGTACCCATGTTAAAGCCTGTTGCATCTTGAGTTCATTTGCAGAAGCAAGAAGCCCTGGCATACCCCATTTCTCTGTCTTTCACCCTCCTTCCCTCATCTTTCAAATAATAACCATTTTTCATTTAAAAAGCACTAAAAGGTAAATTCACACCATCACTTTTGTCCTCAAACCTAAGGGCCTGCTCCAGTGTTCCACCAATGCCTGGGAAGGCACTGGGGACTTGTGGTCACACCTGGCCCCTCACACTCCCAGCTCTGAGGACACTCGTGCCTCATATCCACATCCTAGTCTCTCCATCCAGTGCCACCACTGACCTCTCCATCTGCTAAGCAGAGCTGTGCAGGAATGTGCCCTGTGACTCTGCCTCATACTTCTCTTTAAATTGCTTCCTGTGTTTCCAGCACATTGGAGAATGGGCAAAAGACTTCAGCTGATGCCAAGGTTCTTTGTTTCCCACCAGAACTAGGTGGTAAGACCCTTTTGCTGAAGATTCCACATGCTTGGGCTGCAGGTCACTGAGAAATCAAGCTGGCGCTGAGCTGGAAGCCGCCTCTATGTGGACTGGCTGTCAGAAAGCTGGAACAAGTAATGCAGCATGCAGCCCTGCCTGCCCTTTTTTTCTTTTTTTTTAAGACTGTATCTTCTAATACTGTTCAAGATGGCCTTGAACACATGATCCTCTTGCCTCCTAAGTGCTGGGAATACAGGTGTGTATCACCACACCCTGCCATTCTTCTTAGTCATAGTTCCTTCTGGGGAGGAGCAGGCAGTCCATCCAGTTACAGGAAGTCAGTGTGCTCTATGCCCTTGGAATGTTCAGCTAGACAACGGGACCTACTTCCACGGCTGCTGCCTCCACATGTGCTCCTTGAAAATGTCCTCTCAGGGGTGATCACTGTTCCAGTCTCTTCCATAGAACATCTTCTTGAGTCCTTCCTTCCAACAGGGACACTCATGTCAGGAGAATGACCCAGGCCATTAGGGACAGCTGGGCCAGTGTTTCCCAGGTTCCTGTTCTAGTGCAAGAGACAGGTGATGGCCTGGATTCACCAAAGAGAGGACTTCCCAGAGCCCACTGAAGTGGCATCCACTCACTCCAGGTGCTCTCCTCTAGGGTGCCTGTGCTGTTCTTTCCTCTCCAACCTCACATCTCAGTCTTGTGCTTATTGCTTCCTTCCCAGCCTGGATGTGAGAATCCCAAACACCTCACATGCCATGCTTGGAGCCTGAAGAACAGGAGAGCCAACATTTGTATTCAAATTGGCTGATAAACAAGCCCCAGAGATTCTCTGGTCTCCACTTCCCAAAGGATTGGGATTACAGGTGTTTGTGGCCATGTTTGTATGGATATTGGGAATTGAACTCTGACAGTCTCAGGCCCTCATATTTGTGTGGCAAGCACTGTTACCCCCTGAGCCATTTCTCAAGCTCCTGTACCATAATTATTGATGAAGAGAAATAAAAAATTGCTGTCAGGCCTAGTAGGGCATGCATGCTTTTAATCCTAGCACTTGGTATGGTAAAGCAAAGAGAATGGTGAGTTCATGGCTACCCTGTGCTACATAAAGAGTTCCACACCAACCTCAGAAACAGTAGGGCAGCTTGGAGGGGATGGAGAGAGTGGTAGAGAGAAAAGAAAGAGAAACTCACCCTCTCTGCTGGCAGTTTATCTAGTGCTGTACTACCACAGTGTTGAAGCTATTGCAAATCATGCTGTGTCCTTTTGTCATTTCCGAAGCGTGCATCCGTACCATTTAGGTGTGTTACCACCACAGGGCATTTCACATATTCACATACCTCTGCCACCACTGTAGGCGAGGTGGTGCAA
The DNA here is from genome assembly GCF_020740685.1 of Jaculus jaculus. Classification (NCBI taxonomy): domain Eukaryota; kingdom Metazoa; phylum Chordata; class Mammalia; order Rodentia; family Dipodidae; genus Jaculus; species Jaculus jaculus. The sequence continues at coordinate 41,140,326 of NC_059103.1, forward strand.
AGGCTCCATTTCTCTCACAAGCACTTTCCTTCCTTCTTTTTTTAAATTAAAAAAAGTTTTTTTTGCTATTAAAAGTGATTATTAGGAGCTAGAGAAGTGGCTTAGCAGTTAAGGCATTTTTCCTATACAGCCTAAGAACCCATGTTGGATTCCCCAGGACCCATGTAAGCCAGATGCACAAGGTGGCACATGCATCTGCACTTTCTTTGCAGTGGCTGGAGGCCCTGGAGTGCTCATTCTCTCTCTCTCTATTTGACCCCTCCCCACTCCTCCCTCAAATAAATGTTTTTCCAAGCTAGGGTCTCACTCTAGCTCAGGCTGACCTGGAATTCACTCTGTAGTCCTCAAACTCACGGTGATCCTCCTACCTCTGCTTCCCAAGTGCTGTTATTAAAGGCGTGCAATAGCACACCTGGCAAATAAAATATTTTTTAAAGTGATTATTAAACCTAATCTTTAAAAAGTGTTATTCATATGTGGGTAGGTGGGCATGCATGCCATGGCATGTGCACAGAGGTCGGAGGAAAACTTATAAGGTGTCTGTGCTTCACCATCTTTAGATGGTCTCTTGCTGCCAGACTTCAAGTGAGTGTCAGACCAGCTGCTCTACGACCTTCAGAGCAAGGGTTACAGCTCAGTGGTGGAGCACTTGCCCACTTTGCACGGGGACTTGGGTTTTATCCTTAGTCCTACGATTCTCCTGGCTGTGTCTCCCATTGTCATAGGTGCATTGCCATCATAAGATGCCTGTGGCACATTGCATCCAGTTTTACATGGTGCTGGGGTATTTAACCTAAGTTGGTAGACTATGTAAGCAAGTGCCTTTAACCACTGAACCATCTCCCTAGTCCCGTAATTTAATTTGTTGAAACACTATTTAAAGCTGCCCATGGCAGCTCCTATAATTCCAACACTTGGGCAGCTAACCTAGAAGAACTGCTGTAAGTTCAAGGCTATCCTGAGCTGCAGAGTGAGTTCCAGGTTAGCCTAAGATAGACTGAGCCCTGCTATAATAATGTTTCATTATGATATTTTCATACATGAATGGAATGCATTTAGTTCATAATCACCCTTTTAACCCTCTTTTGTTTTTCTCTTGTTCCTTCTGATCACCTCCTTCCCAACTCATCCTGCTTCTGCTTTTTTTAAAAATTATTTTTGTTTATTTTTATTTATTTATTTGAGATCGACAGAGAGAAAGAGGCAGATAGAGAGAGAATGGGCATGCCAGGGCCTCCATCTGCTGCAGAGGAAACCCAGACGCATGCGCCCCTTATGCATCTGGCTAACATGGGTCCTGGGGATTGAGCCTTGAACCAGGGTCCTTAGGCTTCACAGGCAAGCACTTAACCACTAAGCCATCTCTCCAGCCCCTCCTTTTTTTTTAAATATTTATGTATTTGTAAACACAGACAGAGATGGAAGGGAAAAGGAGGTGAGAGAGGGGAGGGGAAGGGACCCATCAGGGCCTCTAGCTGCTAAAAATAAAAGTCCAGATACATATGCCACTTTGTGCATCTGACTTTATACGGGTACTGGGGAATCAAACCCAGATTGTTAAGCTTTGCAGCCAAGTGCTTTAACCACTAAGCCATCTCTCCAGCCCCACTTCTACTTTTATGTCTTACAGGGGAAGGTAAAGTGGCTCAGTAAGTTTAATTAAGGTTGCTTGCATGAACATGGGTGAGGAGCTTTACAGAAGCATGGCAACTTACCAGAAGGTACACTGCTCATAAAATACCTCCTAGCAACCATTAACAACCTACAAATCCTTGGGGAAGGGTTTCTTCACATGAGACTTGGCATTTTTAGGCAAATCTAAATTCTCACCATTATGAGCCTCTGCTCCCTTGGAGAATTCTTGATGCTTGCATATATGAGAACATCTCAAGTGACTTTTCAAATATTTCTCTTTTTTGGAGAGCAAGGGTTATAACTCAGTGGTAGCATAGTTGCCTACTCTGCATGGGGACTTGGGTTTTATCCTTAGTCCTGAGAGGGGAAATACCTCAAATATTACTTTATCTCTTTTTTTAATTATTTATTTATTTATTTGAGAGCAACAGACAGAGAGAAAGACAAAGGGAGAGAGAGAGAATGGGCGCGCCAGGGCTTCCAGCCTTTGCAAACGAACTCCAGATGCATGCGCCCCTTGTGCATCTGGCTAACATGGGACCTGGGGAACCGAGCCTCGAACCGGGGTCCTTAGGCTTCACAGGCAAGCCCTACTTTATCTTTTTTAATAGGTGATTTTTGGCAGCACAATAGACTGTGGCTTATAGTTTAAGAATTAATTTATGTGTTCATATATGTATATATACACACACACACACACCCCACATATGTGTGTGTACCATTTCTAGATTTTATTTTTTTTAATATTTTTTGTTTATTTATTTGGGAGCTACAGACAGAGGGAGAGGAGGAGACAGAGAGAGAGAGAGAGGAAGAGAATGGGCGCGCCAGGGCTTCCAGCCACTGCAAACGAACTCCAGACGCATGCACCCCCTTGTGCATCTGGCTAATGTGGGTCCTGGAGAACCGAGCCTCGAACTGGGGTCCTTCGGCTTCACAGGCAAGTGCTTAACCACTAAGCCATTTCTCCAGCCCCCATTTCTAGATTTTATACACACAGAGAGGATGGAAGAATTCTTAGCTCTCAAGTTAACTATGCAGAACTCAGGCAGCCTTTTTCCTCTCTCTCCGCAGTTCTTTTTGTCGTTGTTTTGTTTTGTTTTGTTTTTCGAGGTAGGGTCTCACTCTAGCCCAGGCTAACCTGGAATTCACTATGTAGTCTCAGGGTAGCCTCGAACTCACGGCAATCCTCCTACCTGTGCTTCCCAAGTGCTGGTATCAAAGGCGTGGGCCACCACGCCCAGCTCTCACAGTTTGTTCTTAATAGCAATGTTAAAGATTATAAAGTTAAGGTAAAATTGCTTTTCTCCATGAAGACAACTTTAGACAGCAGTATTTATTTCTTCAAAAACGAAAAAGCCACATGGGCTGGAGAGATAGGTTAGCAGTTAAGGCCCTTGCCTGAAAATCCTAGTGACCCAGGTTTAATTCACCATTACCCACGTAGCCAGATATACAGTGGAACATGTATCTGGAGTTCATTTGCTACAGCTGGAGGCCCCAGTGCACATGCTCGCTCACTTGCGCTCTCTCTCCCTCTCTCTCTCTCTCTCTCTGTCTCTCTCCTTGCAAATAAATAAATAAAAATATATAAAATGAAAAGCCATGCATCCACATCATGGAACTTAGGAATTTGTCCAAAATTATTTTTATTTCTTGCCTATACTGTTTGTGGAAATGAAACAGTAAGTTTAGGATTCATGATGCCCATGAGTAGACGCTGAACAAAACCCTCCTGCATGTGCCTGAAAAAGTGGGTTAAGCTGTTTCTAGCTCAGTTCCTTGAAAAGCTCATGAAAGTGGGGTGTCAACTCTGTTACCAAGCAACCCTGCTATGATAAAATGATATGATAAAGTGACATTTGACTGGCAAGCAGAGTCTACACTGGGAAGAACTATAAATACCTGGTAGGAAACAATAGTTTGGGGCTTCTCTGCGTGAGAGAACTCTTATAGTCAAGCATGTCCTTTACAGTAACCCAGAAGCTGAAACTGTCATAGGAGTGTTGGATTCTCTTTGTGACATAGTTTCTAAGCTGAATGACTATTGCATTCATCAGTAGTCTCATTCTCTTGCACCTGAGCTTTCATTTCAGAGGACAGAGATTAGCCACCCCAAAGCTACTGTAAGAATTACCAGCTAGGGGCTAGAGAGATGGTTTTGCCACCAAAGGCACTTGCCTGAGAAGCCTAAGGACCCAGCTTTGATTTCCCAGTACCCATGTAAGATAGATGCACAAGGTGGTACATGCGTCTGGAGTTTGTTTGCATTGGCTAGAAGCCCTGGCAAACCCATATCCTTTCCTTCCTTCCCTCTCCTTCCTTCCCTCCCCTTTCTCCCCCCTCTCTCTCTCTCTTTCCCTCCCTCCCCTCTCCCTTCCTCCTCTCTCTCTTTCAAATAAATATTTAAAAACAAAAAAACAAACCAGTGACGACAGGTGGCAAAAGCCTGAAAGCACAGCTGTTCAAGCAGCTAATGCAGGAGGATCACAGTTCAAGGCTCTTCTGAACTACCCAAAGAGGATCCTGTGGCTATGCTGTTAACATGCTGTGTTTTCTATCCGTTTTAAAAAATATTTTACTTTTATTTATTTATTTGTTTGTTTGGCAGAGAAAGAGGGAAGGAGGGAGAGAGAGAGAATGGGCATGCCAGGGCCTCTAGCCACTTCAAACAAACTCCAGATGCATGTGCCCGCTTGTGCATCTGGCTAACGTAGGTGCTGGGGAATCAAACCTGGGTCCTTTGGCTTTGTAGGCAAATACCTTAACCGCTAAGCCATCCCTCCAGCCCCTTCTAACCTTTTATCCTTCTTTTTTTTTTTAATATTTTTTATTTATTTATTTGAGAGCGACAGACACAGAGAGAAAGACAGATAGAGGGAGAGAGAGAATGGGCGCACCAGGGCTTCCAGCCTCTGCAAACGAACTCCAGACGCGTGCGCCCCTTTGTGCATCTGGCTAACGTGGGACCTGGGGAAGCGAGCCTCGAACCGGGGTCCTTAGGCTTCACAGGCAAGCGCTTAACCGCTAAGCCATCTCTCCAGCCCACCTTTTATCCTTCTAAATAATCTGATTCCAGGCTAGAGAGATGGCTCAGCAGTTAAAGTGCTTGCTTGCAAAATCTTAAGACCTGGGTCCCATTCTCCTGTACACACATAAAGCCAGATGCACAAAGTGGCACATGCATGTAGAATTCATTTGTAGTGGCTAGAGGCCCTACCATACCTGTTCATTTTCTCTCTCTCTTTCTCTTATTTCTTTTTGCAAATAAATAAGATAATCTGATTCCAAGTATGGCCTTTTATAGTTAGAGTACTTTGATGTGTAATCAAGCCTAAGAATATCACCCAAGAATGTCTATTTCAATGAAAGTAGTATTTTCTTCCTTTTTAAAAAATATTTTTAATTAATTTTTATTTCAGAGGGAGAGAGAAAGGGAGAGAGAGGGAGGGAGAGAATGGCATACCAGAGCCTCTAGCTACTGTACACAAACTCCAGATGCATGTGCCACCTTGTGCATCTGGCTTAGGTAGGACCTGGAGAATCGAACCTGGGTCCTTAGGCTTCACTGGTAAGCACCTTAAACAGTAAGCCATCTCTCTAGCCCTTCTTCCTTTTTACTGGCATGTGTATGTGTATGCTACATGCATGAGTGTCTGAACATGTGTGAGTGTGCATGTACACATGCATGTGGAGATCAGAGGGTAACATGGGATAACTTATTTTGTTGCTCGCCATTCTTATTCTCTGAGACAGGGTCTCTCTGAACCTAGAGCTCACCCACCCATTTGGCTAGACTAGCTAGCCAGAGACCCCCCCTCCCCAGGGATTTCCTATCTCTTCCTCCTCAACACTGGGATCATAGGCACATGCCACCACACCTGACATTTTGCATAGACTCAGGGGATCAAAAGCCAGGTCCTTGTGCTTATGCCACAAGCACTTTCCCCACTCTGAGCATCTTCCCAGTCCCACTTGTTTCAGGCTCCAAGGTGGGGAATATTCTGTTTTTGTCCAGATCTTTGCAACATAAAAAGATTTACTAGGTTGTCTTCCAACATTTATATTTTGAAGCTATATCATCTCATTCATTATACTCTGCCCTTAGGGCAATCCTCTTCCTATCTATCTCATTTTGCCTTTCTCCAATTTGTTTTTCCATATCTTCCTCCCTGCTTCCCTTTCTCCTTTGGTTGGTCATTTGAACTCTATGTGGTATATGTTTGAAAATATGTACCTGCAATTTTTATTGGGGAGAAATTTAATTCATGATACTCGTCATTGTAATCGCCGGTGTTTTCTTTGTGGTTCTGACAATGACTAACCCAGAGTTGTTCCCCCTTGTGGTCATAGAGATAATAGATAGTAGATCTTCATGTGATAACACATCTTTTGGATTATTTAGACTTAACATTTTGCTGAATAAAAAATCTGTTCTGGGGCTGGAGAGATGGCTTAGCAGTTAAACACTTGCCTGTGAAGCCTAAGTACTCCGGTTCGAGGCTCAGTTCCCCAGGACTCAGGTTAGCTAGATGCACAAGGGGGCACATGCATCTGGAGTTCATTTGCAATGGCTGGAGGCCCTAGTGCACCCATTCTCTCGCTCTCTGCCTCTTTCTCTCTCCATCTAGCACTCTCAAATAAATAAATAAAAATAAAAAGGCTTAAAAAAAAAACTGTTCTGGACCTGGTGGTGCACACCTTTAATGCCAGCACTTGGGAGGCAGAGGTAAGAAAGAGTTCATGGCCACACTGAGACTACATAGTGAATTCCAGGTCACCCTGAGCTAGAGTGAGACCCTACCTTGGGGAGGTTGGGGGAAGGCATACAAAAAAAAACATTCCTTTTCTTCATTTCCTTCTCTTCCACTTCTTTATTGCTGGCTTTGATTGCATGCTTGCTTAGCATTTACATGTGTTACCTTACTCATCATTACAAAATAACCCTGAGAGGCATATTTCATTTTAATTCTCAGTTTACAGGTAATGAAACCATTGTAGAAAGATTAACTTGCTCACAGTGATACAATCAGAAAATGATAGAACCAGAACTCAAACCCAGATAGTCTGGTGCTAAAGCCCTTGCCTATAATATTGGTGCCTACCTACCGTTCTGTTCCTTAAATGTGCCTGAATTTTCTCTCTGACTTTCCTGTCCACTCCCTGAATCATCTAATCAAGGTGGAAGCTTTCACTGTTTGCTTTCTCCTTCAAGATCTATACCTAACAGTGTGAAATCAGTCTTTAGTCCAACAATGGTGACAATGAGGAACATTCTTAGTAACCAGGCTATTTATGTTCTTCAAAATGTCTCTGAGAGCCAGGCTTGATGGCTGGTGCTTAGAATGCCAGCATATACTAGTCTGAGACAGGAGGACCCCAAGTTCCAGGCCAGCATGGGCTATTTGGACAAGACCCTGTCTCAAATAGTAGAAAATCAAGGGCTGGAGAGATGGCTTAGTGGTTAAGGTGCATGCCTGTAAGGACCCAGGTTCAATTCTTCAGGTCCCACATAAGCCAGATGCACAATGGTGGCACATGTGTCTGGAGTTCATTTGGAGTGGCTAGAGGCCCTGGCGTGCCCATCCCCCCCCCATCCCGTCTCTAATTAAATAAATAAAAATAAAATCTTTTTTAAAAAGTAGAAAGTCAAGCTGGGCACGGTGGCACACGTCTTTAATCCCAGCACTCAGGAGGCAGAGGTAGGAGGATCACTACAAGTTTGAATCCATCCTGAGACTATATAGTGAATTCCAGGTCATCCTGGGCTCGAGTGAGACCCTACCTTGAAAACCACAATAAATAAATAAGTATAAAAATAGAAAGTCTTTGAAAGATACTATCGTTTCTGAAGACCCACAAGAGATTTAAACTCTATCCATTTGAAAGTCAGTGCCCTGTGGAAAGAGTGCAGAACAGAGTGGGGAGAGCAAGAAGACTTCACTGCAGAGCACATCTGCAGAAATAAAGCACTATGTGCAGTTGGACTTGATCCAAGGCTTACTGATGCTTCACCTGTACTCTGTGAAAACTGTGGTACTAAGCAAGAAGTTGATTATATACTGTTTTGCAGTTCTTAAAACCAAGAAATGCCTAAGCAGTTCTGAGTGTACCTATTAAGTGGTGGCAGTGAGGAAAAGTTCCTTTATTTGTACCACCCCTTTTTCTTTTTTTTTAAAACCATATAAAAGGGGATTATCATCCCACTTGACAGATAAGAAAACGAAGATAGTGAGGTTTGCTTGGGTGTTCTTATGTGTGTGGCTGTGCTGCTTATGCTAAGTGTGTGTGTGTGTGTGTGTGTGTGTGTGTGTGTGTGTGTGTGTGTTATTCCCAAGAGTTGTTATCATTGCCGATTATTGCAGATGCCATCTCCCTGACTCCTCAGTCCTCAGGAGGAAGGCAGTGCCAGCCCAGCAGCAGAGAGGAGGAAAGTGGTTAGTGTTGTGTCACTTAGCTAGTAAGTCACTTTGCCCCTTGAGTCTAGTTCTTCCCATTCTAAATCCCAACATTCATTTGGAGAAATCTAAGTTAGACTCAAAATAAAGGATTTCCAACAACTTATTGGAGACCACTATCCAAAAGAGTACTGGGCACACTGGGAGTCCATTTGAAAGAATTTCAAATTCATACATATTTTGAAAAGAACTATCTGCTAAAGATATAAATAACATTTTTCCTTTTGGCCTCTTTCTGCACTTTATTCTCCAACTCTCTTACTAACCCTGAAATCATGGCTCAAGCAGGCATTTGCTGTTTTCTCCTCTGTGGAATCAAGCTTGACCATTGCTGGTAAAGGAAGTGAGGAAGCTGCTGCTCTTTTGAACTTAGAAGGAGGAGAGAATTGAGGGTTTTTTCACTAGGATATCCAATATGAAATCTGAGATAAGAGTGACCAATCTTCAGCACTTTTAAAATATATTTTATTTTTATAAAAGAGACACTGATTGAGAGGGGGAGGGGATATGATGGAGAGTAGAGTTTCAAAGGGGAAAGTGGGGGGGAATTACCATGGGATATTGTTTACAATCATGGAAGTTGTCAATAAAAAAAATAAATTTTAAAAATTAAAAATATATTTTTTTATTTTTATTTATTTATTTGAGAGAGAGAGAGAAGGGCCGAGAGTGCGAGGGAAAATGGTGCACCAGGACCTCTACCCACTACAAATGAACTCCAAACGCATGTGCCACCTTGTGCATCTGGCTTACATGAGTCCTAGGGAATTTAATGGGTCCTTGGCTTTGTAGGCAAGTGCCTTAACCTCTAAGCCATCTCTCCAGCCCTTCAATACTTTTTAAACTTTTGTAAAAAGAATGTATTTTCAGGTGCCCAAATTTTTATTATCCACTGGTACTTATTTCTATCAAAAACATAAGATGATATAATCTGACTAAATTACGCAGAAAAGCTAAGTAGTTACTCTACTAAATGAGAGAGGACATGAGAGAAATGGTAGAGAGCAAATATAATGAACTCTGATAGTATGGTAAATGCAAGAACCACTTTTTGTGGGGAGAGGTGTAGGGTGTCACTCTAGCCCAGGCTGACCTGGAATTCACTTTGTAGTCTCAAGGTAGCCTCGAACTCACAGCAATCCTCCTACCTCTGCCTCTCAAGTGCTGGGATTAAAGGTGTACACCACCATGCCCCACTAATGCTTGATTTTTTTATTTTTTATTTTTTTGAGTCAGGGTTTCACTCTAACTCAGGCTGACCTGGAATTCATTATGTAGTCTCAGGGTGGCCTTGTACTCATGGTGATCCTTTTACCTCTGCCTCCCAAGTGCTGGGATTAAAGGTGTGCACCACCATGCCCGGCTAAATTCTTGATTTTTTTTATCAATTTTTTTTTCTTAAGGATTTATCTTACTACATAGCATTGATATCTGTCTAGTCTTGTAAGGGAGAAAAGGAAAAGGAGAAAGAAGTGAAGGAAGCGCAGCAGCAAAGGGAATGAGATGAAACTGGGATAGAGGTGGGAAATTGTGAGTTAACAGAGTGGCTAAGCAGGGCCTCTCTCAGAGGCAGCTAGTGAGCCATGGAGCTACAAATGAAGAATCTTCTCTTCTAGGCAAAGAACACAGGGATAGAATGGTATGTGGGAGAATTGTCTGGGAAAGAACAGGAGTGAGCATTTTGAAGTGATGGGTGAGGGGCAGACTGTAGATGCTCATACTCATCAGAACTCATTCAACAATCCAGTTGAAATTAGTAGATTCTTTTTATTGTCTGTAAACTGTACCATAGTAAATTTACTACTAAAAAAAAAATATTAACATTGCCCATGGAAGACCTAGAGGACAAGTTTTACTATGGTATTAGGTTTGAAGGCTGCTTTTTTTTTCCCAATAATTTTGGGCAATTGTGATCTTTGTGTAAGCAATCGTTGCTATTTGGCTATTATTTTTTTTTTCATTTAGTTAATAAAACATTCTAAGAACAAAAAAAAAAAAATAGAATTTCCTGGTGTAGACTTTGGCATAGGACATAGACACTAGAAAACTTTCCACTCTAACAAAGAGGAAAAATGTTAAGCCAAAATTTCTTTTAACTTTTCTCAAGTTCATCAGTGAGCTGAGGGAACAGGCCTACCCACCCTCCTCTGACCATGTCAAAGTATGATCCCAAGGCAAGATTCCCTGTGGTGGGACATATAGGACCAGATAGCCACCATACAAGTGAGTAAAAGTCAGGTGCAGTTTTGAGAATTTGCCAGAGGATGAGTGTGGAATGGGGTGACATTACAAAGTACCCAAGTCCCAGATGCCAGAGAATTTATGCTCATAGTTGTCTTATTCTGACACTAGTGGCAAGCAAGAAGCTAGAGAACCACCCAAGGAGATGCAGGCACAAAGTAATACATGTCCCCATGTCCTGGCCATACCCTGGGTTCATATGGTGCACAAGCCTTAGATTATTGGGAGTACCACACCTCGTTGCCCTTAGAACATGGGTCATGGTATTTGGTTGCTGTGAAGAAAAAAATGTCCTGGCACGCCCATTCATCTCCCCCTTTCTTCCCCCCCCTTCCCTCTCCCACTTTCTCAAATAAATAAATAAAATACATGTTTAAAAAAAAAGCAAGAAAGGGGGCTGGAGAGATGGCTTAGTGGTTAAGCACTTACGTGTGAAGCCTAAGGACCCTGGTTCGAGGCTCGATTCCCCAGGACCCACGTTAGCCAGATGCACAAGGGGGCATACACGTCTGGAGTTCGTTTGCAGTGGCTAAGGTCCTGGCATGCCCATTTTCTACCCCCCTCCCTCTCTCCCTTTCTCTTTGTGTCTGTTGCTCTCAAATAAATAAATAAAAATGAACAAAAAAAAATTTTTAAGTAAGAACAGGCTCGGGAGATGGCTCAATGGTTAAAAGTGCATTCCCTACAGTCTGCCAACCAGAATTTTGATTCCCAGACCCATGTAAAGCTAACACAAATAACGTATGTATCTGCAATTGCAGATGTACCTCAGCCAATGGAGACAGAGTCTGGAGAATCCTGAAGTTCACAGGCCAGCTAGCCTGGAGTTTGCAGTGGCAAACAACACAAGACCTTTCCACAAACAAAGTGAAGGTAGATAACTGACACCATGAGGTTGTCTTCTGATCTCCACATACATGTCATGGCATACACAACACAGGCATGCACACATGTGCATGCACACATATGCACACACACACTTGGGGGAAAAATTTTTAACTTACTTTTGGTCAGAGAGCCTTATTTTTGCAGCAGTGGTGACTGTTTTACACCCTGTAAGGCTCAGAGAACATTGCAGAAGAGATAACAGAAAGAATGTAAGAGCCAAAAAGTGGAGAGGAGTGCTTTGGGAATGCTGTCTCCCAGACACATGTGGCCATTGTGTTCATAACCACACAGTAGCTGTCATTATCTGCACAATATTCGACCCATCAACATTTCATCATGGATGATGGGTGGGGTAAAAATAGAAGAGGGACTGCTTAGAAAGAAAGGGATCAGTCAGTGTAAGGAAGAGAGAGGAATGGAGGAAGGGGATACAAGAAAGTAGAAATTGTGATCAAAATACATTATGCATATATATATATATATATATATATATATATATATGCATAATGTATTTTATATATATAATTGTCAATAAAGTTTTAAAAATAAAAAAAGGCAGGGCATGGTGTTCCATGCCTTTAATCCCAGCACTTTGCAGGCAGAAGTGGGAGGATCACCATGAGTTCAAGACTACCCTGAGACTACATAGTGAATTCCAGGTCAGCCTGAACTAGAGCGAGACCCTATCTCAGAAAACCAAACAACAACAACAAAAAACTCTTATAAAAATAAAAAACAAGGGACTTCTGGTTCAGATGGCAGCGTAGGTAACATGCCAAAGCAGCCTGGGGGGAAAAAAGACCAAAAAATCTCAGCAAAATACACACTTTTACTAAAAAATTAGGTGTATAGGAAATTGAAGCGACAACGGAGAAATAGAAGAGATCCAGAGCATCCAGAGCCCGCACAGGCTGGCAAAAGCGGCCCCAGCAGCTCCGCCAACCACGGCAGCGACGGGGTGCACCAGAAAGCCACCAGACTCGGTTCAAGCCTCAGGAAAAGCCAGGTGCGGGGATTTTTCCCTCACATCAGCGCTCTCCGCAACTCAGGAAACATGAAGGGAGAGCAGCAGTGAGCAACAGAGGAGCAGACCATGAGGTAGAAGAACATGTAGAACAGCAAGAGAACCAGAGCAGCTGCGGCTCCCTCCCCTCCCCCACCACCTGAGCCCAGCTCCAGCGAACAGAGCAGTGGTCCCGGGACCTGGCCACGCCATGTTGAGCCGACAGCAGGACCCAAGCAGGAGCAGAGTCCGGCAGCAACATCAGCGGCTCGGGCACCGGTAACACCAGCCCCAACAGCAGCAGATCCAGAAGCGGCAACAGCGGCAGTGGACCCAGCAGCAGCAGCTTCAGCAACAGCAGTAGCTCCAGAAGTGGCAGCTATACCAGCAGCAGCACAGGCGGCAGCAGCAGTGGGCCCAGCAGCAACAGCAGGCCCAGCAGCAGCAGCTTGAGCTGCTGACGGACCCAGCAGAGGCAGCTTTAGCAGCAGCAGTTCCAGCAGCAGGGGTGCTGATCTGCAGGGTCACAGTTGCCAGGCTCGGTTTGCCCCGCAGGAAAAGCCAGTGCCCAGCTCCAAAAATCAGAACAGCCGCCCAGTGACCCAGCCAGCAACTTGACTGAGACCAAAATCATCCAAGGTAACTGGGATTGCACCAGGGTAGGGTCTCACTTGGTCACAAGCTGACTTGGATCCCTCAACAGACCAGAAATCTTAACCTCTATGTTGATAGAGGATCTGGTTGTTATAAAACTACTCTGGCATACATACTTGGGGCTGTTTTTGTTTGAATGAGTTCAGTGTTTAGTTAACTATTAGAATCTACCTATATTTTATTCCACTCAGCCTACTTCAGTACTTCCCTAGCAGGAAACTCAACCCCCAGGAGCACCTTTGTAGATACTCTAAATGTCTTAAGAGCCACACCTAATACCTTAAGCTCCTACCCGGAAAATATATAACATCAAATCAATTGATACAGGTAAGAATACCCAGCTAGCTAGAAAATCCAAGCATTAACTTAATCCAAGATGCAAAAATATATACACTATAACACAAGAAACACTAAATAGCAAGACAATATAAACCCACCTAACAGTATTAATGCATCAGAAATGACCTCCAGTGAGAACGAGTTAGAGGACATGCCTGAGAAAGATTTCAAAAGTATGATTGTAAATATGTTCAAAAAAGTCAGAGAACAAATCAAAGGAGTCAAAGAGGAAATCAAAGGAATCAAAGAAGACACAGGACACCAATTTCATGAAACAAGGAAGGCAATACAAGACATAAATAAGGAAATAGAAATAATAAAGAAAAACCAGGCAGAATTACTAGCAATGAAGAACACAGTTAATGAAATAAAAAACTCTATAGAAAATCTCACCAATAGAATAGATGAAGGATGGGCTGGAGAGATGGCTTAGCGGTTAAGCGCTTGCCTGTGAAGCCTAAGGACCCCAGTTCAAGGCTCGGTTCCCCAGGTCCCACGTTAGCCAGATGCACAAGGGGGCACATGCATCTGGAGTTCGTTTGCAGAGGCTGGAAGCCCTGGCGCGCCCATTCTCTCTCTCTCCCTCTATCTGTCTTTCTCTCTATATCTGTCGCTCTCAAATAAATAAAAAATTTAAAAAAAAAATAAAAAAGAATAGATGAAGGCGAGGACAGAATTTCTAAGCTAGAAGACCAGGTGGCAGATCTAATACAATCCAACAAAGAGAAAGACAAACTTATAGAAAAGTATGAGTGGGAATTTCAAGATATTCGGGACACTATGAAAAGATCAAATATAAGAATTCAGGGCATAGTAGAAGGAGAAGAATTCCACTCCAAAGGCATACTAGGCATTTTCAACAAAATCATAGAAGAAAACTTCCACCAAATTGGGAAAGAGGTGCCAATGCAGATAGAGGAAGCCTTTAGAACCCCAGCCAGACAAAACCTGGAAAGTACCTCTCCTCGCCATATTATAATCAAACTTCCAAACACACACACCAAAGAAAAAATAGTGAAAGCAGTTACAGAGAAAAATCAAGTTACCTACAAAAGCAAGCCCATCAGGATTACAGCAGATTATTCAGCACAAACTTTTAAAGCCAGAAGGGCTTGGAGTGATATATTCCAAGTTCTGAAAGATAACAACTGTTAACCAAGGTTACTTTACCCTGCAAAGCTATCCATTCAATTAGACGGAGAAATAAGGACATTCCAGACAAAAGCAGGTTAAAGGAGAATTTGAAGACAAAACAGCTCTACAGAAAATATTTCATAGAATCATCATGCTGAAGAAAAGGAAAAGCACACATATAAGGAACCTAGAAAAAACAAGCAATACTCAAATACTAGTTAACACAAGAGAGCACAGCTAGAACCAGAACCACACACAAAAAAATGGCAAAAATAAATACACACCTTTCAATAATATCTCTTAACATCAACGGCCTCAATGCCCCAACGAAAAGACATAGGTTTGCAGACTGGGTTAAAAAGCAGGATCCTACAATTTGTTGTCTCCGAGAAACTCACCTTTCTACAAAGGATAGACATTATCTTAGGGTGAAAGGTTGGAAGACGGTGTTTCAAGCAAATGGGCCTAGAAAACAAGCAGGGGTGGCTATCCTAATATCTGACAAGGTAGACTTCAGTCCAACGTTGGTCAAGAAAGATAAGGAAGGTCACTTTATATTGATTAAGGGCACACTCCAACAGGAGGACATTTCAATCCTAAACATATATGCACCTAACATGGGGGCTCCCAAATTCACCAAACAAACACTATTAGAACTAAGGTCACAGATAACACCAAACACAGTGGTGGTGGGTGACTTTAACACCCCACTCTCATCAATTGACAAGTCATCCTGGGAAAAAATAAACAGAAAGACATCTGAACTAAATGAGGTCATAGAAGGAATGGACCTAACAGATATATACAGGACATTTCATCCAAAGGCTGCAGAATATACATTCTTTTCAGCAGCACATGGAACATTCTCTAAAATAGACCATATATTAGGACACAAAGCAAATCTTAACAAATTCAGGAAAATTGAAATAATTCCTTGCATTCTATCTGACCACAATGGAATTAAACTACAAATCAGTAGCAAGAAAAACTATAGAGCATACACAAAGTCATGGAAACTAAACAATACACTACTAAATGATGAATGGGTCAATGAAGAAATCAAGAAGGAAATAAAAAAAATTTATAGAGACAAACAATAATGAGAACACAACATACCAAAATCTCTGGGATCAGTGAAGGCAGTTCTAAGAGGTAAATTTATAGCCTTAAGTGCCTATATTAAGAAATTAGAAAAGTCGCAAGGAAACGACCTAATGCTTCACCTTAAAGCCTTGGAAAAAGAAGAACAAGGCAACCAAAAATCAGTAGACGAGAAGAAATAACAAAGATTTGGGCAGAAATTAATGAAATAGAAACAACAACAACAACAACAAAAAAAAAAATCCAAAGAATTAATGAAACAAAGAGTTGGTTCTTTGAAAGGACAAACAAGATTGATAAACCCTTAGCAAATCTGACCAAAAGAAAGAGAGAAGAGACACAAGTTAATAAAATCAAAGATGAAAAAGGAAACATCACAACTGATTACAGAGAAATTCAAAAAATCATAAGGGGGCTGGAGAGATGGCTTAGCAGTTAAGCGCTTGCTGGTGAAGTCTAAGGACCCCAGTTAGAGGCTCGGTTCCCCAGATCCCACGTTAGCCAGATGCATAAGTGTGCACACGCGTCTGGAGTTCGTTTGCAGAGGCTGGAAGCCCTGGCTCACCCACTCTCTCTCTCTCCCTCTATCTTTCTTTCTCTGTGTGTCTGTCGCTCTCAAATAAATAAATAAATAAAAATACTTTTAAAAATATCATAGGGACATACTATAAAAGCATATACTCCACAAAGTATGAAAATCTGAATGAAATGGATGATTTCCTTGATTTATATGTCCTACCTAAATTAAATCAAAATGAGATTAATCACTTTAATAGACTTATAACAAATATGGAGAACTGAACAGTTAGCAATAATCACCCAACTAAAAAAAAGCCCAGGCCCAGACGGATTCACTGCTGAATTTTACCAGACCTTTAAGGAGGAGCTAACACCATTGCTTCTTAAGACTGTCCAGGAAATAGAAAAGGAAGGAATTCTAACAAACTCCTCCTATGAGGCCAGCATCACCCTGATACCAAAACCAGGCAAAGATAGAACAAAAAAAGAAAATTACAGACCAAACTTCCTCATGAACATAGATGCAAAAATTCTTAACAAAATATTGGCAAACAGAATACAAGAATATATCAAAAAGATCATTCACCCTGACCAAGTAGGCTTTATCCCAGAGATGCAGGGATGGTTCAATATACCCAAATCTATAAATGTAATACATTATAGAAATGGGTTGAAGGACAAAAATCACATGATCATCTCATTGGATGCAGAGAAAGCATTTGACAAAATCCAACAACACTTCTTGATAAAAGTCCTACAGAGACTGGGAATAGAAGGAACATATCTCAATATAATAAAAGCTATTTATGTCAAGCCTACAGCCAACATATTACTAAATGGGGAAAAACTGGAAGCTTTTCCACTAAAATCAGGAACAAGACAAGGGTGTCCCCTGTCCCCACTTTTATTTAATATAGTTTTGGAAGTCTTTGCCATAGCAATAAGGCAAGAGACACACATAAAAGGGATACAAATTGGAAAGGAAGAGATCAAGTTATCATTTGCAGATGACATGATACTATACATAAAGGACCCTAAAAACTCTGCTAGCAAACTGTTAGAGCTGATCAAAACCTACAGCCATGTAGCAGGATACAAAATAAATACACAGAAATCAGTAGCCTTCATATATGCTAACAACAAACACACAGAGGATGAAATCAGAGAATCACTCCCACTCACAATTGCATCAAAAATAAATAAATAAATAAAGTACTTTGGAATAAACCTAACCAAGGAAGTAAAGAATCTCTACAATGAGAACTTTAAAACATTCAAGCAAGAAATTGCAGAAGACACTAGAAAGTAGAGAAACATCCCTTGTTCCTGGATTGGAAGAATCAATATTGTGAAAATGGCAATCTTACCTAAAGCAATCTACACATTTAATGCAATCCCTATCTAAATTCCAAAGGCATTCTGCATGAAAATAGAAAAAACAAAAATTCATTTGGAATCACAAAAAAACCTCAAATACCTAGAATAATACTGAGCTTCAAAAATAAGGCTGGTGGTATCACCATACCTGATTTTAACCTATACTACAGAGCCATAGTAACAAAAACAGCATGGTACTGGCACAAAAACAGACATGTAGATCAGTGGACCAGAATAGAGGACCCAGATGTAAGTCCAGGTAGCTATAGCCCCTGATATTCGATAAAAATGCCAAAAATACTCATTGGAGAAAAGACAGCCTCTTCAGCAAATGGTGTTGGGAAAACTGGATATATATCTGCAGAAGGATGAAAATAAATTCTTCTCTCTCTCCATGCATAAGAATTAAGTCCAAATGGATTAAAGACCTTAACATCAGACATGAAACTCTGAAACTGCCAGAGGAAAAAGTAGGGGAAACCCTTTAACATATTGGTCTTGGCAAAGACTTTCTGAATACAACCCCAATTGCTCAGGCAATAAAACCACAGATTAATCACTGAGACCTCATGAAATTACAAAGATTTTGCACCACAAAGGACACAGTGAAAAAAGCAAATAGACAACCTACAGAATAGGAAAAAATCTTTGCCAGCTATATATCTGATAGAGGATTAATATCTAGGATATACAAAGAACTTAAAAAGTTACATAATAAGGAATCAAACAAGCCAATCAAAAAATGGGCTATGGAGCTAAATAGAGAGTTGTCAAAGGAAGAAATACGAATGGCATATAAGCATCTAAAAATATGTTCTACGTCACTCGTCATCAGGGAAATGCAGATGAAAACTACATTGAGATTCCCTCTCACTCCTGTCAGATTGGCCACCATCATGAAAACAAATGATCATAAATGTTGGCGGGGATGTGGAAAAAGAGGAACCCTTCTACACTGCTGGTAGGAATGCAATCTGGTCCAGCCATTATGGAAAACAGTGTGGAGGTTCCTAAAACAGCTAGAGATGATCTACCATATAACCCAGCTATAGCACTCCTAGGCATATATCCTAAGGACTCATCTCATTTCCTTAGAAGTACGTGCTCAACCATGTTTATTGCTGCTCAATTTATAATAGCTGGGAAATGGAACCAGCCTAGATGTCCCTCAACAGATGAGTGGATAATGAAGATGTGGCACATTTATACAATGGAGTTCTACTCAGCGGTAAAGAAAAATGAAGTTATGAAATTTGCAGAAAAATGGATGGACCTGGAAAGGATTATACTAAGTGAGGTAACCCAGACCCAGAAAGCCAAGGGCCACATGTTCTCTCTCATATGTGGATCCTAGCTACAGATGACTGGGTTTCTGTGTGAGAATGAAAATACTTAGTAGCAGAGGCCAGTAAGTTAAAAAGGAGTTATAAAGGGAAGAGAAAGGAAGAGAGGAGGGTACTTAATAGGTTGATATTGTATATATGTAAGTACAGTGATTGTGATGAGGAGGTAATATGATGGAGAATGGAATTTCAAAGGCGAAAGTGTGGGGGCAAGGAGGGAATTAACATGGGATATTTTTTATAATCATGGAAAATGCTAATAAAAATTAAAAGAAAAAAATAAAAAACAAGAAGGGGCTGAAATGATAGCTCTGCAGTTGCGACGCTTTCTTGCATAACCTGATAGCGTGGGTTTGATTCCCCAGTACACCTGTAAAGCCAGATGCACAAAGTGGCCCAAGTGTCTGGAGTTCTATTAAAGTGATACCCATTCTTTCCCCCTCCTTCCCTCTTCCCCCTCCCTCACCCTCCCTCCCTCCCCCTGTCTCTCTCTCTCTCTCTCTCTCTCTCTCTCTCTCTCTCTCTCTCTCTCTCTCTCCTTCTTTCTCCCTATCTCTCTCTGTAAATACATAAAGTTTAAAAATAAAGAAAACACAAATCAGAGAGCCAGAGGCCCCCAGCACCTCATCACTGAAGCAGACCAAAAATGAACCCAACATGGCTCAAAAATTCTGTGGAAATGGGGCCAGAAAGTTTGTCAGAGCCACGTGTTGGGTCATGATATGCAGAAACATTTCTCCTACCCATAACTGAGGGCTAACTCCACAATGCATGACCCATATACCTCAACAAGGAGGGACCAAGGGGAGGGGTAAGTCACGGATGAGCCTAATAATGGTACCAAACTGACTGTATTTGCTGAATACAAAACTAATTAATAAAAAATACATAAAATAAAGAAAACATATTTTCAGTAAAATACAGAACCAGACTCAATGATAATTCAGATGTTGGAATTGTTAGCCAGAGGTTAAAAAAAATGAACAAATTGAATCTGACCATATATCAAAAGAATAGTTTATATCATAATCAACTGGCATTTGTCCCAGAAGTAAAGGCTGGTTCAACATTTTTTAAATGGTTGAGGCTTATGTCTTTCTGATCCCATTTACTGTCTATTGGACAGAGATTGTATTAGCTTCATAGAACTACTGGGAGAATTAACCTAACAGTATATAGGAGCATGTGGTCCATAATAAACATTTGGTAGATACTATTTCCTTCTTTGTGTATAAATTTTACTTCCCAGTAGAAGTGGTTAACTTTTTCTAAAATAGTGGGTTTTTTTTTTTTTCAAGGTAGGGAGGGTCTTGCTCTAGCCCAGAACTGACCTGGAGTTTATCATGTAGTCTCAGGATGGCCTCAAACTCAGGGTGATCCTCCTACCTCTGCCTCCCGAGGACTGGGATTGAAATCATGTGCCACCATGCCCAGCTTGAAATAGTGATGTTTTGAATACAAAAGCATAGAATGTGAACTTTCTTTTAAAGTTCAATGAGAGGCTGCTTTGTTTCCCAAAAAAAAGCATAAAGAAAGAAATTTAGTTAGAGCAGGGTATGTTGGCTCACACTTTAATCCTCAGGAGGCCTAGAGGTAGGAAGATCATCATGAGTTCAAGGCCACCCTGTGACCACATATGAATTACAATGTGAATTCCAGGTCATCCTGGGCTAGAGCAAGTACCAACCTTGGAAAAAGAAGAAATTTACTTAGAATTAGACCCTCATGCTTGCCCTGCTATTCTCCTGGTAGAATGGGAATTTCTTCATGTCTTAGAGGCAAGCCAGCATAGACTTCAGAGTGAACCAAACAGGACTGTCGTCATTGCTGTCCCTTGGTGATGGTACTCATCGTGGTTTTGCTGGTTTGTTGTCTCTGAGTGTATGAAGACTGTGTTGTACTCCGCTTTTATTATAGTTGTTTTGTTAACTCAGTCTGACAGCGATCCACAGGTTGCACTAACAATCCATTGGAACATAAAAAGGTTATGTTAGGCTTTCATTTGTCTAAAAATAAAGAAATTTATTTTAGTGATGGTATTGACAGTGACAGCATGCCAGGACCAGATATAGAACTCCCAGTGCCCTGAGGAAAGAAAAAGGAGTGTGTAGGGCGTGGCACATGTGCACCTCCCATGCCATTCCTTTCCTGTCTATTGTATAATGGTGCTCTGGTGTCTGTGGATGAAGCTCAGTAATTGAGCTCCTGCCTAGCATGTGCAGGCCTGTACACACTGTAGTGGGCACTTCTTATCCCACACGCAAATGGCCAAGAGGGAGGCCAAGACACAGAATTCTTTAGAAGGACAGCTAGTCTGGCAATGGAGCACTGAACTAGAGGTCCTCCATGGCAAACAAGAACCAACACCTGAAGATTGTCCTCTGACCTCCACATGCATACACCGTGGCACATCTGTGCCCACACACATGTACTCACACACTGAAAAGAAGGAAAGAATTATGGTAGTCAGTTATCTATATTATTTCCAGTAATATTTTAATGAGTACAAAAAATATTCTGTGTTGGGCATGGTGGAACATGCCTTTGATCCCAACACTTGGGAGGCAGAGGTAGGAGGATCACCATGAGTTCGAGGCCACTCTGAGACTACATAGTACATTCCAAGTCAGCTTGGGCTAGAATGAAACCCTCCCTTGGAAACCTACACACATACACACAGTATTATTAGGTCAGTCTTTTTAAGATCTAGTTCATTTTGTCTTTATTTCATTCTTTTAAATTTCCTTTTATGTACATTTTATGATATATAAAGCATTAATGCTCTGGCATAGTGCATAACTTATAAATAAATAGAACATATGTTACAAGTACATGTTTTTAGCTTGTATTCAGTCAGAAAGATTTGAAGACCGCTGGTCTGGATTACTCCTGATTATCAAAAGCACCTGGAGAGGCTGTTGTAGGACAGGGATGTCCATCCTTTTGGCATTGAGACATTTTATTGCCATCAGCAAATGTGTTGGATAGCATTCCTAGTTATGCTAGGCCACACACAGCCCATAGGCTTCAAGTTAGACACACCTGCTACAGGAAACTTCCAGTGAGGCCCCAGATAACCCTTGAATGATGGCCATATTGGAGAGCTACTCCTATCTACTTATCAGTGCTATAAGCTGACCATCATCCAGTAGCAAAATATAACCTTGAGGAAATAATTTTTTAATTTGTAAGTATTTGTGTGCTGTTATTTTTTTCATTTCTTAGAATATAGTTTTAATAGATGTATTCAAAAGAAGAGAATTTTGCATAAATATTAGGTTGGATCATAAGAAATTAGCAATATTTAATCATTCATGAGAAGCTGTTTAACATCTGTAAAGAGGGATCAGGGGAGATGGCCCAACACTTGCTTGCAAAGGCTGCTAGCCAGGTTTAATTCCCCAGTGCCCATGTAAAAACAGATAGGCGTTCATTTGCAGCAGGAAGAGACCTAGCGTACCCATACAAATAAATAACAAAATCTATGATGAGATTTATAGAAAATGAAGTATTTTATTCGTTTATTTATTTATTTATTTGAGAGCGACAGAGAGAGAAGGAGGCAGATAGATAGATAGAGAATGGGCACGCCAGGGCTTCTAGCCACTGCAAAGGAACTCCAGACATATGTGCCCCTTGTACATCTGGCTGACATGGATCCTGGGGAATCGAGCCTTGAACTGGGGTCCTTAGGCCTGACAAGCAAGCACTTAACCGCTAAGACATCTCTCCAGCCTGAAAAGGAAGTATTTATTTTGTATCTTTTTATATTTTAAAATGAGATTTTAATGTACCTGTTATAGTCCATTTTCTATTTGTGATAATGTCTTTCTTCATTATTCACAGTATTATAAAATTCAGTTTATGTACCTGCTGTGTCTAAACACTGTGAATCCCAAAAGAAGCCTAAACCTGAATTGGGAAAATAAGATCCATAGCATGTACAGAAATCCCAATGTGTGTGGACTAAACGGCTTGCGAAGGAGCTGTAGTAGCTGTCAGCTGCCTTTGTGGTCACTCTGCCTTTGTTAGGAGTCATACGTGTACTTGATAATGATCCTGGCTCCAGTGGAATGTCTTATCTTCCCAGAGCAATGGATTTCTGTGGCATTTATATAATATGTTGTACTTTCAACTAGAAGAGTTAAGAGAAAAGTTGGTACTTGTCAATAATTAATATATAGGAGAATAACTTAAAAGAAAACATTTACATGTTTTCAGAAAATTTTGTAAACCAGAAGTTGTGGTGCACACCTTTAATCCCAGCACTCGGGAGGCAGAGGTAGGAAAATTGCCATGAGTTTGAGGCTACCCTGAGACTACATAGCAAATTCCAGGTCAGTCTGGGCTAGAATGAAACCCTACCTAATAAGTAAATAAATAAATAATTGTAACCTAATGTATTGTATTTTGTGCATAAAACAAAAACCATATGGAAAACAATAAGAAACCAAATTTCTATATTTTTGCATGCCAGCCATTGAATAAAAGGGGCCAGAGTCATTTTGATTTGTTAACCTTGTGATTAAAAAAAATGATTTACGGACTTCCGGTTAAGATGGCGGCGTAGGTACCACGCCAAAGCAGCCTAGGGGGAAAAAAGACCAAAAAAACTCATCAAAATGCACACTTTTACTAAAAAGTGAGGTGTATAGGAAATTGAGGTGGCAGCGGAGAAGTAGAAGAGTTATAGAGCATCCAGAGCCTGCACAGGCGGAAAAGCGGCTCCGGCAGCTCGGCCAACCGCGCACCCGCGGTGCAGCAGAAAGCCGCCAGACTCTCGGCTCGAGCCGCAGGAAAAGCCAGGTGCGGGATTTTCCCCTCACACCGTGCTCTCCGCAACTCGGGAAACGTGAGGGGAGAGCAGCAGCGAGCAGCGGAGGAGAAGACCGCGAGGTAGAAGAACACGTGGAGCAGTGAGAGATCCAGAGCAGCCACTGTTCCCTCCCCTCCCCCAACGCCTGAACCCAGCTCCAGCGAACACAGCAGCGGCCCGGGACCCGGCCACGCCAACTTGGGCTGACAGCGGGACCCAAGCAGGAGCAGAGTTCGGCAGCAACTTCAGCGGCTCCAGCACCGGTACCAGCAGCCCCAGCAGCAGCGGACCCAGGAGCGGCAGCGGCGGCAGATCCCGCAGCAGAGGCTTCTGGGGGAGCAGCGGCGCTGGACACGGCAGCGGCAGCTTCAGCAGCGGTGGTGGCTCCGGTGGTGGCAGCTACGGCAGCAGCAGAGGCAGCAGCAGCGACTCGGTTTGCCCCGTAGGAAAAGCAAGTGCCCAGCTCCAGAAATCAGAACAGTAGCCCGACGACCCAGACAGCAACTTGACTAAGACCAAAATCACCCAAGGTAACTAGGATTGCACCAGGGAAGGGTCTCACTTGGTCACAAGCTGACTTGGATCCCTCAACAGACCAGAAATCTAAACCTCTTTGTTGATAGAGGATCTGGTCATTATAATAACTACCCTTGCATACATACTCGGGGCTGTTTTTGATTGAATGTGTACAGTGTTTAGTTAAATTTTAGAATCTACCTGTATTTTATTCCACTCAGCCTGCTTGGATACTCCTAAAGCAGGGAAACTCAACCCCTAAGAACATCTTTGTAGATACTCTGAGAGTCTTAAGAGCCACACCTAATACCTTAAGGTCCTACCCTGAAAATATATTACATCAAATCAATTGATACAGCTAAGAATACACAGCTAGCTAGAAAATCCAAGCATTAACTTAATCCAAGATGCAAAAATATATACATTATAACACAAGAAACACTAAAAAGCAAGACGATATAAATCCACCTAAAAGTATTAATGCATCAGAAATGTCCTCCTGTGAGAAAGAGTTAGAGGAAATGCCTGAGAAGGAGTTCAAAAGAATAATTATAAATATGTTCAAAGAGGTCAAAGAACACATGAAAACAATCAAAGAAGAAATCAAAGAGGAAATCAAAGGAATCAAAGAGGAGGCAGGACACCAATTTAATGAAATAAAGAAGGCAATGCAAGACATAAAAAGGGAAATAGAAATAATAAAAAAAAAAACCAGTCAGAATTACTAGCAATGAAGAACACAGTTAATGAAATAAAAAAGTCTGTAGAAAATCTCACCAGTAGGATGGATGAGGGAGAGGACAGAATATCTAAGCTAGAAGACCAGGTGGCAGACCTAATGCAGTCCAACAAAGATAAAGACAAACTTATAGAAAAGTATGATTGGGAATCTCAAGATATTCGGGACACTATGAAAAGATCCAATATAAGAATTAAGGGCATAGTAGAAGGAGAAGAACTCCACTCCAGAGGCATAGTAGGCATCTTCAACAAAATCATAGAGGAAAATTTCCCCCAAATTGGGAAAGAGGTGCCAATACAGATACAGGAAGCCTTTAGAACCCCAGCCAGACAAAACCCAGAAAGAACCTCTCCTCGCCATATTATAATCAAACTTCCAAACACACAAACCAAAGAAAAAATATTGAAAGCATTTAGAGAGAAAAATCAAGTTACCTTCAAAAGCAAGCCCATCAGGATTACAGCAGATTATTCAACACAAACTTTTAAAGCCAGAAGGGCTTGGAGTGATATATTCCAAGTTCTGAAAGATAACAACTGTCAACCAAGGTTACTTTATCCTGCAAAGTTATCCATTCAAATAGATGGAGAAATAAAGACATTCCATGACAAAAGCAGGCTAAAGGAGTATTTGAAGACAAAACCAGCCCTACAGAAAATACTTGATAGAATCCTCCATGCTGAAGAAAAGGAAAAGCACACATATAAGGAACCTAGAAAAAACAAGCAATACTCAAATACCAGTTAACAGAAGAGAGCACAGGTAGAACCAGTAACACACACACACACACACACAAAAATGGCAAACATAAATACACACCTTTCAATAATATCTCTTAATATCAACGGTCTCAATGCCCCAACGAAAAGACATAGATTTGCAGACTGGGTTAAAAAGCAGGATCCTACAATTTGTTGTCTCCAACAAACTCACCTTTCTACAAAGGATAGACAGTATCTTAGGGTGAAAGGTTGGAAGACGGTGTTTCAAGCAAATGGGCCTAGAAAACAAGCAGGGGTTGCTATCCTAATATCAGACAGGGTAGACTTTAGTCCGACGTTAGTCAAGAGAGATAAGGAAGGTCACTTTATATTGATTAAGGGCACACTCCAACAGGAGGACATTTCAATCCTAAACATATATGCACCTAACATGGGGGCTCCCAAATTCGTCAAACAAACACTATTAGAACTAAGGTCACAGATAACACCAAACACAGTGGTGGTGGGTGACTTTAACACCCCACTCTCATCAATTGACAGGTCATCCAGGGAAAGAATAAACAGAGAGGCATCTGGACTAAATGAGGTCATAGAAGGAATGGACTTAACAGATATATACAGGACATTTCATCCAAAGGCTGCAGAATATACATTCTTTTCAGCAGCACATGGAACATTCTCTAAAATAGACCATATATTAGGACACAAAGCAAATCTTAACAAATTCAGGAAAATTGAAATAATTCCTTGCATTCTATCTGACCACAATGGAATTAAACTACAAATCAGTAGCAAGAAAGGCTATAGAGCATACACAAAATCATGGAAACTAAACAATACACTACTAAATGATGAGTGGGTCAATGAAGAAATCAAAAAGGAAATCAAAAAATTTATAGAGTCAAATGATAATGAGAACACAACATACCAAAATCTCTGGGACACAATGAAGGCAGTTCTAAGAGGTAAATTTATAGCCTTAAGTGCCTATATTAAGAAATTAGAAAGGTTGCAAGTAAATGACCTAATGCTTCGCCTTAAAGCCTTGGAAAAAGAAGAACAAGGCAAACCAAAAATTAGTAGACGGGAAGAAATAATAAAGATTAGGGCAGAAATTAATGAGATAGAAACAAAAAGAACAATCCAAAGAATTAATGAAACAAAGAGTTGGTTCTTTGAAAGGATAAACAAGATTGATAAACCCTTAGCAAATCTGACCAAAAGAAAGAGAGAAGAGACACAAATTAATAAAATCAGAGATGAACAAGGTAACCTCACAACAGATTCCAGAGAAATTCAAAAAATCATAGGGACATACTATAAAAGCATATACTCCACAAAGTATGAAAATCTGAAAGAAATGGATGATTTCCTTGATCTATATGACCTACCTAAATTAAATCAAAATGAGATTAATCACTTAAATAGACCTATAACAAACATGGAGATCCAAACAGTTATCAATAATCTCCCAACTAAAAAAAGCCCAGGCCCGGATGGATTCACTGCTGAATTTTACCAGACTTTTAAGGAAGAGCTAACACCATTGCTTCTTAAGCTTTTCCAGGAAATAGAAAAAGAAGGAATTCTACCAAACTCCTTCTATGAGGCCAGCATCACCCTGATACCAAAACCAGGCAAAGATAGAATAAAAAAAATGAAATTACAGACCAATCTCCCACATGAACATAGATGCAAAAATTCTCAACAAAATATTGGCAAACAGAATACAAGAGTATATCAAAAAGATCATTCACCCTGACCAAGTAGGCTTTATCCCAGAGATGCAGGGATGGTTCAACATACGCAAATCTATAAATGTAATACATTACATAATGGGTTGAAGGACAAAAATCACATGATCATCTCATTAGATGCAGAGAAAGCATTTGACAAAATCCAACATCCCTTCATGATAAAAGTCCTACAGAGACTGGGAATAGAAGGAACATATCTCAATATAATAAAGACTATTTATGACAAGCCTACAACCAACATATTACTAAATGGGGAAAAACTGGAAGCTTTTCCACTAAAATCAGGAACAAGACAAGGGTGTCCAATGTCCCCACTTCTATTTAATATAGTTTTGGAAGTCTTGGCCATAGCAATAAGGCAAGAGACACACATAAAAGGGATACAGATTGGAAAGGAAGAAATCAAGTTATCATTATTTGCAGTTGACATGATTCTATACATAAAGGACCCTAAAGAGTCTACTAGCAAGCTGTTAGAGCTGATCAAAACCTACAGCAATGTAGCAGGATACAAAATAAATACACAGAAATCAGTAGCCTTCATATTTGCTAACAACAAACACACAGAGGATGAAATCAGAGAATCATTCCCATTCACAATTGCATCAAAAAAAATAAAATATCTTGGAATAAACCTAACCAAGGAAGTAAAGAATCTATACAATGAGAACTTTAAAACACTCAAGCGAGAAATTGCAGAAGACACTAGAAAGTGGAGAAACATCCCTTGTTCCTGGATTGGAAGAATCAATATCGTGAAAATGGCAATCTTACCTAAAGCATTCTACACATTTAATGCAATCCCTATCAAAATTCCAAAGGCTTTCTTCATGGAAATAGAAAAAACAATCCAAAAATTCATTTGGAATCACAAAAAACCTCGAATATCTAAAATAATACTAAGCAACAAAAAAGAGGCTGGTGGTATCACCATACCTGATTTTACCCTATACTACAGAGCCATAGTAACAAAAACAGCATGGTTCTGGCACAAAAACAGACATGTAGATCAGTGGAACAGAATAGAGGACCCAGATGTAAGCCCAAGTAGCTATAGCCACCTGATATTCGATAAAAATGCCAAAAATACTTATTGGAGAAGAGACAGCCTCTTCAGCAAATGGTGTTTTGAAAACTGGATAAATATCTGCAGAAGGATGAAAATAGATTCTTCTCTCTCACCATGCACAAGAATTAAGTCCAAATGGATTAAAGACCTTAACATCAGACCGGAAACTTTGAAACTGCTAGAGGAAAAAGTAGGGGAATCCCTTCAACATATTGGTCTTGGCAAAGACTTTCTGAATACAACCCCAATTGCTCAGGCAATAAAACCACAGATTAACCACTGGGACCTAATGAAATTACAAAGATTTTGCACCACAAAGGACACAGTGAAAAAAGCAAAGAGGCAACCTACAGAATCGGAAAAAATCTTCGCCAGCTATATATTTGATAGAGGATTAATATCTAGGATATACAAAGAACTCAAAAAGTTAAATAATAAGGAATCAAACAAGCCAATCAAAAAATGGGCTATGGAGCTAAATAGAGAGTTCTCAAAGGAAGAAATACGAATGGCATATAAGCATCTAAAAAATGTTCTACGGCACTAGTCATCAGGGAAATGCAGATTAAAACTACATTGAGATTCCATCTTACTCCTGTCAGATTGGCCACCATCATGAAAACAAATGATCATAAATGTTGGAGGGGATGTGGAAAAAGAGGAACCCTTCTGCACTGCTGGTGGGAATGCAATCTGGTCTAGCCATTGTGGAAAACAGTGTTGAGGTTCCTAAAGCAGCTAGAGATTGATCTACCATATGACCCAGCTATAGCGCTCCTAGGCATATATCCAAAGGTCTCATCTCATTTCCTTAGAAGTACATGCTCAACCATGTTTATTGCTGCTCAATTTATAATAGCTGGGAAATGGAACCAGCCTAGATGTCCCTCAACTGATGAGTGGATAATGAAGATGTGGTATATTTATACAATGGAGTTCTACTCAGCGGTGAAGAAAAATGAAGTTATGAAATTTGCAGAAAAATGGATGGACCTGGAAAGTATTATACTAAGTGAGGTAACCCAGGCCCAGAAAGCCAAGGGCCACATGTTCTCTCTCATATGTGGATCCTAGCTACAGATGACTGGGCTTCTGCGTGAGAATGAAAATACTTAGTAGCAGAGGCCAGTAAGTTGAAAAGGAGACATAAAGGGTGGAGAAAGGAAGGGAGGAGGCTACTTAATAGGTTGATACTGTATATATGTAATTACAATGATTGTAATGGGGAGGTAATATGATGGAGAATGGAATTTCAAACGGGAAAGTGTGGTGGTGGGGAGGGAGGGAATTACCATGGGATATATTTTATAATCATGGAAAATGTTAATAAAAATTAAAAAAAAAATGATTTGCTAAAACCTGGCATTCTGAGGCTAAGGTGATGGCTCGTTTTGGTAAAGCACTTACCGCACAAACATGAGGGCCTAAGTTCAGGTCTCCAGTTCCCACGTAAATTCTGAGTGTAGTGGTGCATGCCTGCAATCCAGCATTCAGAGGTGGGTCCCGGGGCTAGCTAGACTGCCAAGGCAGCAAGCCCTGGGTTCAGTCAGAGACTGTCCCACCAATAATAAGGTCAAGAGAGATTGAGGAAGGTAATCAGTGACTCCTGGCCCCCATATACACGTGCATGTGAGTCCACAAATGAACACATTTACAAATGCATGCACACATCATACCCATCACACATAAAAATGGCATTCTTTGGGGTTTATTATATTTGAGTCTTTGTGTCTGGCTGAATAGCTTATTTTAGCATTGGGCTGCTTAGAATTGAACTTAAGGCCTCATACATGCTCTGCCACTGAGCTGTCAGTCTTTCAGTCCACTTTAAGTCTTTAGTTACAAACTAAAGTGTGATCCTGAATGATGCCATTATCTTGCTACATAGCTCAAGCTCTGCTTAACATGAAACAAAAGCAGTGACAGCTCACTGTGGCCTATCCCTTGTGACCAGGTAAAGATGGTGTAGGTAAATTACTTTCAAAGATTATCCTCAAATATGTTAGCCATTGACTTAAAATTCTTTTCCTATTACTTTTTTGGCTTAGTGTGGTGGCTCATGCCTTTAACCCCAGCATTTGGGAGGCAGAGGTGGGAGGATTGCCGTGAGTTCAAGGCTACCCTGAGAATTCCAGGTTAGTCTGGGCAAAAGAAAGACCCTACCTCGGGGGGGGGGGGGGGGAGAGTTTTTTGAGGCTTTCTTTAAGGTCAAAACTGATAAGGTTAGGGTCTTGCCTTCTGCTACAGGCCATTCTAGATGAGGCATAAGAACAAGATGGGCAGCACAGGGAAGGGCAGAAGTCAGGAAGCTGCCTCATGCTCAAGATGCATATGCGCCACCCTGAATATGCAGGGCTGGCCCACATCTGGCCATGAATTCCTATAAAGAGGACTGCATTTAGGAAAGCAGGTAGTCAAAGCCAGGTCCCACTAGAGGTAGAACTTGATGGTTTGGCCAAGTGAGAAAGGCTCCTTACTGAAAACACCATTCATACAACTGCTTGTTAAAAAAATAAGTCTGGAGCTGTGTGGTAACACATGCCTGTAATCCCAGCTACTTGGGAAGCTGAGGTGGAGGGGGATGTTGTAAGTGCAAGACTATAGTGTCTCAAAAATACTAACTGAGGGCTGGAGAGATGGCTTAGCAGTTAAACGCTTGCCTGTGAAGCCTAAAGACTATAGTGAGACCAGTGTCTCAAAAATACTAACAGAGGGCTGGAGAGATGGCTTAGCAGTTAAGCGCTTGCCTGTGAAGCCTAAGGACCCCAGTTTGAGGCTCGGTTTCCTAGGTCCCACATTAGGCAGATGCTCAAGGGGGCGCACACATCTGGAGTTCGTTTGCAGAGGCTGGAAGCCCTGGCGCACCCATTCCCTCTCTCTCCCTGTATCTGTCTTTCTTTCTGTGTCTATCGCTCTCAAATAAATAAATAATTAATTTTAAAAAAATACTAACAGAAAGTAACTCTCTCATTATAGGTGATCACCTTCTTTATCTCGAGGCTGCAGCAGGATGGAGCTGAGCTGTCAGTAGAACGGGTTTTGGAAATCATTAAACAAGGAGTTGTTGCACTGCCCAAAGACAGACTAAAGGTAACATGGCTTAAAGAACTTTGCTGATCACTAAAATCAGTGTTTAGTAGGCTCTACTCAGAATTGTATCACTAACCCTGTTCTCATGCTAGAATGGCTGTGTTATCTCTATTCTCTACCTAACACTGCAGTGCAGGGCTCTCCAGCTTTTCAAAAGAAGGGCTAATACTTCAAATCGTCACGTAGCCTGTGAGTACCCCCTGCATATTCCATGAATGATCCATACTGTGAACAAAAAGGTGCACTATTTTGTTAGCTCATTAGTACAAATTTAGCTGTGCGAGGGCCGGGAGCAGTGGTGATGATAACTACTAATGCTTACCATTTCCTCAGAGCCATACAAGGTTCTCAATAGCTAATACATGTCAATGCATTGACAGCCATTTAAAAATAAGTCATATTGCGCCTTTAATCCCAGCACTCAGGAGGCAGAAGTAGAAGGATCACTGTGAGTTCAAGGCGAGCCTGAGTGTACCCAATGAATTCCAGGTCAGCCTGGGCTAGGGGAGACCTTACCTTAAAAATAAAATAAAGCAATTAAGATGATAAATAAAATATAAAATAAGTGAAATTTTTAAAAGAGGCATTGGCATCTGCAATTTGCAGATAAGGAAATCAATGTAGAAAGGTTAAATAAGTTACCCAAAGCTACACAGCTAGGAAATGGTATGGCTGCTGGATTCAGTCCCAGGAAGTCTCACTGCCGAGGCCTTGTTCACAGTCCCTTCTGCTCACTGTGTGCCTGACAATAGAGAACAGCAGTGGAGAGAGAAGCACTTCCTGGAAAAGTGCTGGGTTCAAGAAGATACTTGCATTTGGGTGGTAGGTATTCTCTTGGACAATTTTGCGATTTAAAATTCCTACTTCAAGACTGTCCCTTAGAGCTGACATGGTGGCTCAAACCTGTAATCCTGGCATTTTGGGAAGCCAAGGAAAAAGGATTGCTGTAATTTTGAGGTCAGCCTGGGCAACATTGTGATTTCCAGGCTAGCCGGGGCTATAGAGCAGTACATTGTCAAAATAAGCAAACAAACAAAGAAAAACAGGCCTAGATAGATGGCTCAGCAGTTTAAGGGGCTTGCTTGCAAAGCTTTCTGGGCCCAAATTTGATTCCCTAGTACCCACATAAAGCCAGATGCACAAAGTCTAAAGTTTATCTACAGTGGCAAGAAGCCCTGATGTGCTCAAATTCATTTCTCCCCTCCCTCTCTTCATTCTCTCTCTCCCTCCCCCCTCCCCCAATAAATAGGAAAAAAAATTAAGCTGGTTGTGGTGATTCATGCCTTTAATGACATCACTGGGGAGGCTGAGGTAGGAGGATCGTTGTGAGTTTGAAGCCAACTTGGACTACAGAGTGAGTTCTAGATCAGCTTAGGCTAAATAGAGTGAGACCCTGCTTCAAGAAAAAAAAAATCTGAAAAAAGAATAACAATCATAGAAAATGAAACGACATAAAGAGAACTGAGGGGTGCATTATAAAAGTTTCATTTTAATACTTGATTAAGTTTTTAGGTATAATTGTTGAAGAGTACCTTCTCTTACATGAATAACACAGGATACCATAGTGGAAGTTTGACCTTCTTGATGGGGTTTTATCACCACAAACTTCTGTTTTACAGTTACTGTTTGGGATCTGTGGGGTGGGGAGTGGTTTTTACACTATCATTGCTTAATGAAGTCATAAAAGATATTGTAGAAGACTTCTGGTTAAGATGGCGGCGTAGGTACCACGCCAAAGCAGCCTAGGGGGGAAAAAAGACCAAAAAAGCTCAGCAAAATACACACTTTTACTAAAAAGTGAGGTGTATAGGAAATTGAAGTGGCAGCGGAGAAGTAGAAGAGTTATAGAGCATCCAGAGCCTGCACAGGCAGGAAAAGCGGCTCCGGCAGCTCGGCCAACCGCGGCCGCGGTGCACCAGAAAGCCACCAGGCTCAGCTCCAGTCACAGGAAAAGCCAGGTGCCAGAGCTTCCCCTCACACCACGCTCTCCGCAACTCGGGAAACGTGAGGGGAGAGTGGCAATGAGCAGCGGAGGAGCAGACCGCGAGGTAGAAGAACACGTGGAGCAGCGAGAGAACCAGAGCAGCTGCGGCTCCCTTCCCTCCCCCACCGCCTGAGCCCAGCTCCAGCGAACAGAGCAGCGGCCCGGGACCCGGCCACGCCAACAGCGGGACCCAAGCAGGAGCAGAGTTCGGCAGCAACATCAGCGGCTCCAGCACCAATAACAGCGGCCCCAGTAGCAGCAGAACCAGGAGTGGCAGCAGCGGCAGACTCGGCAGCAGCACCTTCAGGGGGAGCAGCGGCAGTGGACACAGCAGCAGCAGCTTCAGCAGCAGTGGTGGCTCCAGCAGTGGCAGCTACAGCAGCAGCAGAGGCAGCAGCAGTGGTGGGTCCAGCAGCAACACCTTCAGCAGCAGTGGCTACAGCCCAGCAGGGGCAGCTTGAGCAGCAGCAGTTCCAGCAGCAGGGGTGCTGATCTGCAGGGCCACACTTGCCAGGCTCGGTTGGCCCCACAGGAAAAGCAAGTGCCCTGCTCCAGAAATCAGAACAGCAGCCCGACGACCCAGGCAGCAACTTGACTGAGACCAAAATCATCCAAGGTAACTGGGATTGCACCAGGGAAGGGTCTCACTTGGTCGCAAGCTGACTTGGATCCCTCAACAGACCAGAAATCTTAACCTTTTTGTTGATAGAGGATCTGGTCGTTATAATAACTACTCTTGCATACATACTCGGGGCTGTTTTTGATTGAATGTGTAGTGTTTAGTTAAATTTTAGAATCTACCTGTATTTTATTCCACTCAGCCTGCTTGAATACTCCTATAGCAGGGAAACTCAACCCCTAAGAACATCTTTGTAGATACTCTGAGAGTCTTAAGAGCCACACCTAACACCTTAAGGTTCTACCCTGAAAATATATTACATCAAATCAATTGATACAGCTAAGGATACACAGCTAGCTAGAAAATCCAAGCATTAACTTAATCCAAGATGCAAAAATATATACATTATAACACAAGAAACACTAAAAAGCAAGACGATATAAATCCACCTAAAAGTATTAATGCATCAGAAATGTCCTCCAGTGAGAAAGAGTTAGAGGAAATGCCTGAGAAAGAGTTCAAAAGAATAATTATAAATATGTTCAAAGAGGTCAAGGAACACAGGAAAACAATCAAAGAAGAAATCAAAGAGGAAATCAAAGGAATCAAAGAAGCTGCAGGACACCAATTTAATGAAATAAAGAAGGCAATACAAGACATAAATAAGGAAATAGAAATAATAAAGAAAAACCAGTCAGAATTACTAGCAATGAAGAACACAGTTAATGAAATAAAAAAGTCTGTAGAAAATCTCACCAGTAGGATGGATGAGGGAGAGGACAGAATATCTAAGCTAGAAGACCAGGTGGCAGACCTAATACAGTCCAACAAAGATAAAGACAAACTTATAGAAAAGTATGAGTGGGAATTTCAAGATATTCGGGACACTATGAAAAGATCCAATGTAAGAATTCAGGGCATAGTAGAAGGAGAAGAACTCCAATCCAAAGGCATAGTAGGCGTCTTCAACAAAATCATAGAAGAAAATTTCCCCCAAATTGGGAAAGAGTTGCCAATGCAGATACAGGAAGCCTTTAGAACCCCAGCCAGACAAAACCCAGAAAGAACCTCTCCTCGCCATATTATAATCAAACTTCCAAACACACACACCAAAGAATAAATATTGAAAGCAGTTAGAGAGAAAAATCAAGTTACCTACAAAAGCAAGCCCATCAGGATTACAGCAGATTATTCAACACAAACTTTTAAAGCCAGAAGGGCTTGGAGTGATATATTCCAAGTTCTGAAAGATAACAACTGTCAACCAAGGTTACTTTATCCTGCAAAGTTATCCATTCAAATAGATGGAGAAATAAAGACATTCCATGACAAAAGCAGGTTAAAGGAGTATTTGAGACACAACCAGCCCTACAGAAAATACTTGATAGAATCCTCCATGCTGAAGAAAAGGAAAAGCACACATATAAGGAACCTAGAAAAAACAAGCAATACTCAAATACTTGTTAACAGAAGAGAGTACAGGTAGAACCAGAAACACACACACACAAAAATATGGCAAACATAAATACACACCTTTCAATAATATCTCTTAATATCAACGGCCTCAATGCCCCAACGAAAAGACATAGATTTGCAGACTGGGTTAAAAAGCAGGATCCTACAATTTGTTGTCTCCAACAAACTCACCTTTCTACAAAGGATAGACAGTATCTTAGGGTGAAAGGTTGGAAGACGGTGTTTCAAGCAAATGGGCCTAGAAAACAAGCAGGGGTGGCTATCCTAATATCAGACAGGGTAGACTTTAGTCCGACGTTAGTCAAGAAAGATAAGGAAGGTCACTTTATATTGATTAAGGGCACACTCCAACAGGAGGACATTACAATCCTAAACATATATGCACCTAACATGGGGGCTCCCAAATTCGTCAAACAAACACTATTAGAACTAAGGTCACAGATAACACCAAACACAGTGGTGGTGGGTGACTTTAACACCCCACTCTCATCAGTTGACAAGTCATCCCGGAAAAAAATAAACAGAGAGGCATCTGGACTAAATGAGGTCATAGAAGGAATGGACTTAACAGATATATACAGGACATTTCATCCAAAGGCTGCAGAATATACATTCTTTTCAGCAGCACACGGAATATTCTCTAAAATAGACCATATATTAGGACACAAAGCAAATCTTAACAAATTCAGGAAAATTGAAATAATTCCTTGCATTCTATCTGACCACAATGGAATTAAACTACAAATCAGTAGCAAGAAAGGCTATAGAGCATACACAAAATCATGGAAACTAAACAATACACTACTAAATGATGAGTGGGTCAATGAAGAAATCAAAAAGGAAATCAAAAAATTTATAGAGTCAAATGATAATGAGAACACAACATACCAAAATCTCTGGGACACAATGAAGGCAGTTCTAAGAGGTAAATTTATAGCCTTAAGTGCCTATATTAAGAAATTAGAAAGGTCGCAAGTAAACGACCTAATGCTTCGCCTTAAAGACTTGGAAAAAGAAGAACAAGGCAAACCAAAACTCAGTAGACGGGAAGAAATAATAAAGATTAGGGCAGAAATTAATGAAATAGAAACAAAAAGAACAATACAAAGAATTAATGGAACAAAGAGTTGGTTCTTTGAAAGGATAAACAAGATTGATAAACCCTTAGCA
Source organism: Jaculus jaculus (assembly GCF_020740685.1). NCBI lineage: Eukaryota > Metazoa > Chordata > Mammalia > Rodentia > Dipodidae > Jaculus > Jaculus jaculus. Next base: position 41,176,979 of record NC_059103.1, read on the forward strand.
AATCTGACCAAAAGAAAGAGAGAAGAGACACAAATTAATAAAATCAGAGATGAACAAGGTAACATCACAACAGATTCCAGTGAAATTCAAAAAATCATAGGGACATACTATAAAAGCATATACTCCACAAAGTATGAAAATCTGAAAGAAATGGATGATTTCCTTGATCTATATGACCTACCTAAATTAAATCAAAATGAGATTAATCACTTAAATAGACCTATAACAAACATGGAGATCCGAACAGTTATCAATAATCTCCCAACTAAAAAAAGCCCAGGCCCGGATGGATTCACTGCTGAATTTTACCAGACTTTTAAGGAAGAGCTAACACCATTGCTTCTTAAGCTTTTCCAGGAAATAGAAAAAGAAGGAATTCTACCAAACTCCTTCTATGAGGCCAGCATCACCCTGATACCAAAACCAGGCAAAGATAGAATAAAAAAATGAAATTACAGACCAATCTCCCTCATGAACATAGATGCAAAAATTCTCAACAAAATATTAGCAAACAGAATACAAGAGTATATCAAAAAGATCATTCACCCTGACCAAGTAGGCTTTATCCCAGAGATGCAGGGATGGTTCAACATACGCAAATCTATAAATGTAATACATTACATAAACGGGTTGAAGGACAAAAATCACATGATCATCTCATTAGACGCAGAGAAAGCATTTGACAAAATCCAACATCCCTTCATGATAAAAGTCCTACAGAGACTGGGAATAGAAGGAACATATCTCAATATAATAAAAGCTATGTATGACAAGCCTACAGCCAACATATTACTAAATGGGGAAAAACTGGAAGCTTTTCCACTAAAATCAGGAACAAGACAAGGGTGTCCACTGTCCCCAGTTTTATTTAACATAGTTTTGGAAGTCTTAGCCATAGCAGTAAGGCAAGAGACACACATAAAAGGGATAGAAATTGAAAGGAAGAAATCAAGTTATCATTATTCGCAGATGACAGGATTCTATACATAAAGGACCCTAAAGACTCTGCTAGCAAGCTGTTAGAGCTGATCAAAACCTACAGCAATGTAGCAGGATACAAAATAAATACACAGAAATCAGTAGCCTTCATATATGCTAACAACAAACACACAGAGGATGAAATCAGAGAATCACTCCCATTCACAATTGCATCAAAAAAAATAAAGTACCTTGGAATAAACCTAACCAAGGAAGTAAAGAATCTGTACAATGAGAACTTTAAAATACTCAAGCTGAAATTGCAGAAGACACTAGAAAGTGGAGAAACATTCCTTGTTTTTGGATTGGAAGAATCAATATTGTGAAAATGGCAATTTTACCTAAAGCAATCTACACATTTAATGCAATCCCTATCAAAATTCCAAAGGCTTTCTTCATGGAAATAGAAAAAACAATCCAAAAATTCATTTGGAATCACAAAAAACCTCGAATATCTAAAATAATACTGAGCAACAAAAAAGAGGCTGGTGGTATCACCATACCTGATTTTAACCTATACTACAGAGCCATAGTAACAAAAACAGCATGGTACTGGCACAAAAACAGACATGTAGATCAGTGGAACAGAATAGAGGACCCAGATGTAAGCCCAAGTAGCTATAGCCACCTGATATTCGATAAAAATGCCAAAAATACTAATTGGAGAAGAGACAGCCTCTTCAGCAAATGGTGTTTTGAAAACTGGATAAATATCTGCAGAAGGATGAAAATAGATTCTTCTCTCTCACCATGCACAAGAATTAAGTCCAAATGGATTAAAGACCTTAACATCAGACCGGAAACTCTGAAACTGCTAGAGGAAAAAGTAGGGGAAACCCTTCAACATATTGGTCTTGGCAAAGACTTTCTGAATACAACCCCATTTGCTCAGGCAATAAAACCACAGATTAACCACTGGGACCTAATGAAATTACAAAGATTTTGCACCACAAAGGACACAGTGAAAAAAGCAAAGAGGCAACCTACAGAATGGGAAAAAATCTTCGCCAGCTATATATCTGATAGAGGATTAATATCTAGGATATACAAAGAACTCAAAAAGGTACATAATAAGGAATCAAACAAGCAAATCAAAAAATGGGCTATGGAGCTAAATAGAGAGTTCTCAAAGGAAGAAATACGAATGGCATATAAGCATCTAAAAAAAATGTTCTACGTCACTAGTCATCAGAGAAATGCAGATTAAAACTACATTGAGATTCCATCTCACTCCTGTCAGATTGGCCACCATCATGAAAACAAATGATCATAAATGTTGGCGGGGATGTGGAAAAAAAGGAACCCTTCTGCACTGCTGGTGGGAATGCAATCTGGTCCAGCCATTGTGGAAAACAGTGTGGAGGTTCCTAAAGCAGCTAGAGATTGATCTACCATATGACCCAGCTATAGCGCTCCTAGGCATATATCCAAAGGACTTATCTCATTTCCTTAGAAGTACGTGCTCAACCATGTTTATTGCTGCTCAATTTATAATAGCTGGGAAATGGAACCAGCCTAGATGTCCCTCAACAGATGAGTGGATAATGAAGATGTGGCACATTTATACAATGGAGTTCTACTCAGCGGTAAAGAAAAATGAAGTTATGTAATTTACAGAAAAATGGATGGACCTGGAAAGTATTATACTAAGTGAGGTAACCCAGGCCCAGAAAGCCAAGCGCCGCATGTTCTCTCTCATATGTGGATCCTAGCTACAGATGATTGGGTTTCTGCGTGAGAATGAAAATACTTAGTATCAGAGGCCAGTAAGTTAAAAAGGAGACATAAAGGGTAGAGAAAGGAAGGGAAGAGGATACTTAATAGGTTGATATTGTACATATGTAATTACAATGAATGCAATGGGGAGGTAATATGATGGAGAATGGAATTTCAAATGGGAAAGTGTGGGGGTCCGGAGGGAGGGAATTACCATGGGATATATTTTATAATCATGGAAAATGTTTTTAAAAATTAAAAAAATAAATAATAATAATAATAATAAAAATACTTATCCCTCCTCCATAAAAAAGATATTGTAGAATATAAATATTGTCAGTTGTAATAAGAGTTTGTAAAAGAATAGCACATTACTTATCATTTACAGAAGTTCTACTGTGCATAAATAGCAGTGAGACTATTGCGCCTGAGCAGAGCTGGTGGGTGTTTCCTGTGGTCAGCTACATGATAACACTACATGGGAATGACATAAAAACAGGGCTGAGGCGATGGCTTAGTGGTTAAAAGCATTTGCATACAAAACGTGATGTCCCAGGTTCAATTCCCCAGCTAAATGTAGATGGTGGTTCACACATCTGGAGTTTGTTTGGAGGCAGGAGGCCTTGGAATACCCATACAGTCGTGGTTTGTCTGTTTGTATGTGTGTGTCTCTCTCTGTATCTGTCTCTCAAATATATAAATTAAAATATTTGTTAAAAACAGATTGCTGCTCACAAGACCCTTCAGCTTTCACATTATTCTGTTCCTCAATTTAATTTTTTAAAACTGTTATTGACAACTTGCACAATGTAGATAATGTAGATATCATGTTCATGTATTGTAAAGTACCCCACCCCCTTCTTTGGTTCTAACATTCTTTCCTTCCACCTCTTCTGCAGTGATTCCTGTGCCTTAGTATGATAAAAGTGTTTCATTTAGTACTGAACACACCATTGTCATTTCTTAGCGCTCTGGTGAGTTTTGATTGTCCCCAGTGGCCACCACCATCTGAAAAGAGAAGTTTCCCTAACCAAAAGTTAAGAATGACATTTAATATATGGGCATAAACATAAGAATTTAGAGGATAGTTTGGTGGATTTGCTATAGTTAGCCAGATGACTATGTTAGTTCCCTATGCCATGCCCCTAAATCCCTAGGGCTTATGACCTTCCCAGCCATAGGTCTTTAAAAATATTTTAATATTTATTATTTATTTATTAGAGACAGAGAGAAGGAGGGAGAAAATGGGCATGCTAGGACCCCTAGCCACTGCAGATGAACTCCAGATGCATGCGCCACGTTTTGCATCTGGCTTACATGGGTCCTGGGGAATCAAACCTGTATCCTTAGGCTTCACAGGCAAGTGCCTTCTGCTAAGCCATCTCTCCAGCACACCAGCCATAGATTTTTTTTATTACGTTTCCAGTATTAGGCAGGAATTTTCTTCTGTGGAGTGGGCCTCAAGTCTAATCAGAAAGCAGTTGGTTCCTCCTATAACAGACTTGCCACCATTGTACCAGTTGTTACGTTTAGCCTGGCTTGGTAACCATAGAAACGCATAGTCCCCTGCTGGTTAAGACCACTGATGACTTTTCTCCCCAACAGGCTGCATAGCTCTTTCCTCTATCATGACAGCTAGTCAACAGGGAGACTACCAGCTCAGCTCCAGCTTGATTTCTTGGTGACCTGCAACCCAAGAATATGGGGTCCTCAGCATTAGGGTCTTACCATCTAGTTCTGGTATATAACCAAGAGCCTTGACAATAGCCTGTACTGTTTTGGGCATATTAGGGGCCTCCCTGAGCAACAACTTGTTAAAAGGTATCCCACTCCTGGCACTGAAAATTTCTGGTTACAATCTGTGCTTCTGAGCACATTATCCACCTCTACAGGGTACTTCTGCCAAAACGTTTAACATGTATATTAGCTAGCAAAGAAGTAGGTTTCTATGACTTATCCATAAGATCTTTTTTTTTTTTTTTTTTCAAAGTAGGGTCAGTCTCGAGCCCCAGCTGACCTGGAGTTCACTATGTAGTCTCAGGGTGGCCTCGGACTCAGCACTATTCTCCTACCTCTGCCTCTGAGTTCTGGGATTAAAGATGTGCACCACCATGCCCAGCTAGATCTTTAATTTTTAAAATAGTTTTATTTATTTATATGCAAGCAGAAAGAGATAGAAGAGAGACACACAGAGACAGAATGGGCACACCAGAGTCTCCAGCTGCTACAAACAGAACTCCAAGTGCATGTGCCACTATGCATCAGGCTTTATGTGGGTACTGGAGAATTGGACCTGGGTGCCCTAACCACTGAGTGATCTCTCCAGCCCAAGATCCTTCATTTTTATTAAACCTTCCACCACTTCTCTCCTCCACCCCCTCCCCTGACTCCACTTAGACCATCTCATCCCCAGTATTCTGCACCTTTACTTACATATCTACTATACCCTCCCCTCAAGCCTTCCCCTCAAGCCCTCCCCTCTCCTGCCTTCCTCATAGCCTATTTCCAGCTTCCTGGCCTCTACTACTGACTGGTACTTTAGCTTACGTACAAATCTAAACATTTGAAGTGAGGCTAGGATCCACATGTGAGAGCGAACATGTGGCTTTTGACTTTCTGAGCCTGGGTTACCTCATTTAGTATAATCTTTACCAGATCCATTTATTTCCATGTAAATTTCATAATTTCATTATTCTTTATAGGTGAGTAAGATTTCATTGTATAAATATACCACATTTTCATTATCCATCCATTGAAAGACATGTAGGCTGGTTTCCTTTCCTAGCTATTGTGACTAGAACAACAATAAACATGGATGAGCAAGTATCTTTATGGCAGTGAAGAGTCTTTAGAGCATATGCCAAAGAGTGCTATAGCTGAGTCTATGGCAAATCTATTTTTAGCTGTCTCCTGAACCTCCACACTGATTTCCACAATGGCTGGACCAGTTTACATTCCTCCCTTCAATGCAGAAGGGTTCCTCTTTTTCCACACCCTCCCCAGCATTTATTGTCATTTGTTTTCTTGATGATAGCCGTTCTGACAGGAGTGAGATAGAATCTCAAAGTAGTTTTAGTTTGCATTTCCCTGATGGCTAAAGATGTAGAACAGGCTTTTAGATGTTTATTGGGCATTTGTATTTTTTCTTTTGAGAACTCTATTTGATCTATAGTTGATTTTTTTATTGGGTTGTTTGATTTCATTATTAGTTTTTTTGAGTTCTTTGTATTTCTTAGATATGTGTAGCTGACAAAGTTTTTCTCCCATTCTGTAAGTTGCCTCTCTGCTCTTTTCACAGTGTCTTCTGCTGTACAAAAGCTTTCTCATTCCATGAGGTCCCAGTGCTTGATTAGTTGTCTTACTCCCTGGGAGACTGGGATTCTATTCAGATAGTCCTTGCCTGACTATATGTTGAAATGTTTTCCCTTCTTTTTCCTCTAGCAGTTTCAGAATGTCAGGTCTGATATTAAGGCCTCTGACCCATTTGGAGTTGATTCTTGTACGTAGAGAAAGATAAGGATCTATTTTCATCCTTCTACATATAGATATCCAGTTTACCCAGTATCATTTGTTAAAGAATCTTTCTTTTCTCCGGTTAATATTTTTGGCACTTTTGTCAAAAATCAGATTGCTGCCAGGCATGGTGGTGCACACCTTTAATCCCAGCACTTGGGAGGCAGAGGTAAGAGGATCACCATGAGTTCGAGGCCACCCTGAGACTACACATTGAGTTACAGGTCAGCCTGAGCTAGAGTGAGACCTTGCCTTGAAAAAAAAAAATCAGATTGCTGTAGCTGCCTTGGTTTACATCTGAGTCTGCTATCCTGTTGCATTAATCAACCAGTCTACTTTGTGTCAGTACCATGCTGTTTTTGTTACTGTGACTCTATAATGTATCTTTTTTATTGTTTATTTATTAGAGACAAAGGGAGAGATGAAGATTAGAGAGTAGCTGTTCTCAAGAAGTGATGAATCTTGAAAAGATAATGCAGAGATGAGGAAATTTTCATAAGATGAAGGAATCACCACAGTGGGAGTTTTTAGATCCTCGAGGGAATTATTGATAGTTAATGGTTGCTTGAAGAAGGGAGATGTTTTCTTCAGTAGTATAGCCACTGGTAAGTTGCCTGTGTTCCAGTAAATAACCATGCTCATGAAAGAAACCCCAGTTAAACTCAGCAGATCACCAAAAAATAAAAATAGTAGTGGGACTACTTGGGAAGGAGAAGGGAGTAAGAGAAGATAATAGGTGATTATGATCAAAATGCATGCTATACAACTATAAAATAATTTTTTTTAAGATTATGATTACAGGGCTGGCGGGATTGCTTAGTGGTTAAGGTGTTTGCCTGCAAAGCCAAAGGACCCAGGTTCGATTCCCAGGACCCACATTAGCCAGATGCACGAGGGGGCACACACATCTGGAGTTTGTATGCAGTGGCTAGAGGCCCTGGTGCACCCATGTTCTCCCTTCCCCCTTTCCCCCCTCTCTCTTTTCCTCCCTCCCTCCCTCTTTCTCTGTCAAATAAATAAATAAATAAATAAAAGTAAAATATTTTGTAGAAGATTATGATTAGAAACCAGTACATCTAGACTAATTTGATGCAAGTCCCTTGCACTTACCCATTGCACCTCTAGACTGTGATTTCAGAAGTGCCTGGCTAATCTCCATATTCCATCTGTGTTGCTATAAATAACATTTTATGGCAAAATAATATTTCCTTGTATATGTTGTATATCGCATTTTCTTTATCTAGTCATCCATTCACAGGCACCTCGGTTTAGACTACTTCTTGGCTATTGTGAAATCTACTATAGTGAACATAGGAATGTAGCTATTTCTTCTGCAGGCTGATTTCGGTTCCTTTGGATATATACTTAATAATGGGATTGCTAGACCATATGTTATTAGAATTCTGGGGGGAGTAGTATAATTTCTGTACCCTTTTCCATAATGTGTTAGTCTTTTTAATTTTTTGAATATATTTTATTTATTTATTTGAGAGAGAGAATGGGCACACCAGGGCATCTAGCCTCTATAAACAAGCTCCAAACACATGTGCCCCTTTGTGCATCTGGCTTACATGGGTCCTAGAGAATTGAACCAGGATCCTTTGGCTTTGCAGGCAAACATTTTAACTGCTAAGCCATCTCTCCAGCCCCAGTCTTTTTAATTTTAAGACTGTTTCTCAAAATGCTGGCAAATGTAACCTGTCAGTAAATTTCGGAACTCCAATTCCACAGTGATAATAATGCTGTAAGATACTTTTCTGAGCACTTTATTATAACTATGAAGCTTGTGAGTGAGGCACCTAAGGCCCAGAGCAGGACTTGTCACCAAAGTAGTTTTCCTGTTTGGTATTTTCATTGTCCTGCACTGTACTTGTAGGGTTAGTATTCAGCATAATTTTAGTAAACCCATATGTATGCCAAAGAAGCAGGTGTAGGGACAATAATGAGCCATAAATGCCATGAGGTGAAGACTAAAATATGTACAACCTACGGGGGGTGGGGGGCTCGGAAAAATACAACAATAGTGTCCAGCTACCTGAAGGACATCTTAAGAGAGGAATTACATATTTCATTTTATACCTGAAGACTGTGTAGAAATTGGGCCAAAAGGAAGATGTTTTCTGATCACTCCAGTTGAATAGCAGTCAGTGTGTGACTTCTTGACTCCTTCATGAGAAGTATCACAATAGCATTCTGAGCAAATTTAAAGAGTGGCAGGTGGCCAAGGCACTCAAACCCACAGCACAGGAAAGGCAGGTTATGAGAAGCACTATCATAGAAAACTGCACAAGACAAACCTGAACATTGGCAGTTCTTCAAGTCAGCATTCTTTCATACTTCTGTGGTGCATTCTGTAGAAAAGTACTCTGGTGTCTTCCCTCTCCCATTCAGAGGTAGTGAGAAGCAAGTGCCCTGTTATCACCAGATCAAGCCTGGCATCCTTGGGCTGGAGTAGTTCTAGACCATTGTGCCTCCTCTCCTCCCCTCCCACCCTTCCTGCAGCCACCCGAAACAATCAGTGTCTTCTGTGCTATTCACAGGATTCCCTTGTCTCAAATTCTAAACCTTCACTAAAGACCCTGATAAATGTCAAAGCTTCTTTCTTTTCGTTTTCTTTTTATTTTTGATTAGTAACAACTTCCATACTCCACATTCCATACTGGATGTTGCAGTCTGGGTCACATTGCTGGTAGAAATCACCCAACAAAGAGCAGCTTCTGGGAAAAAGAGATTTATTTTGGCTTACAGACTCAAGGGGAACCTCCACGATGGCAAGGGGAAATGGTGGCATGAGCAGAGGGTGGACATCACCCCCTGGCCAACATAAGGTGGACCACAGCAACAGGAGGGTGTGCCAAACACTGGCAAGGGGAAACTGGCTTTAATACTCATAAGCCCGCCCCCAACAATACACTCCCTCCAGGAGGCATTAATTCCCAAATCTCCATCAGCTGGGGAGCTAGCATTCACAACACCTAAGTTTATGGGGGACACCTGAATCAAACCACCACACTGGAATACATAATCCAGATAACAAACCATGATAATTCCCTTCCTCCCCCACTTTCCCCATCACAACTCCACTCTCCATCATATCCCCTACTCCTCTCAATCAGTCTCTCTGTTAATTTGATGTCATGATCTTTTCCTCCCATTATGATGGCCTTGTGTAGGTAGTGTCAGGCACTGTAGAGTCATGTAGATCCAGGACATTTTGTTTCTGGAAGAGTACATTGTAAGCAGGTCTACCCTTCCTTCAGCTTTTACATTCTTTCCGCCACCTCTTCCACAATGGACCATGAGCCTTGGAAGTTGTGGTAGAGATGTTTCAGTGCTGAGCACTCCTCTGTCATTTCTTCTCAGCAGTATAGTGGCTTTTGGGTCATCCCAGTGGTCACTGCCATCTGAAAAGAAAAGCCAAAGCTTCTTTTTAGCCCTCAGTTCACATATGCCTCCTTCTCCAAAATACCCATAGCATTTCATGCCTATGTCTTGTCCTCTCCTGCCCTGTATTTAGCTTTTGAAAGTTTCTCTCTCCACTCAGCTATAATCGTGTTTTATTCATCTGCATCCCCTGATGCCTGGCTTGCTCATTCTCTGGTGAACAGCCTACTCTAGAAACGAATTTTAGAGTCCAGCCTTTGGGAAACAAAAATCTGTACCTCTAGACTGGCTTTTCTAATTTTTATTCTGTCATCCTCTGGCATTTTAATGTTTACTTCCCACTGTGTGTTCTCTGCTCTGTTGTAGACACTGCAGATATAGCGGTGGGCAAAACAGACAGGAAGTTTAGTGCCTCAGAGCTTACTTGTGTGGAGAAGATAGATAGTAAGGTAATATGTAAGATAAAGACTATTTTAGATGGCAATAATGGAATGGAAAATAAAGAATCAAGGACAGACAATGTTGAGAAGGAGGTGAGGACAGATTCACATAACCAAGAAGAAAAATATTCTTAGTTAGTGCTGCTTTGCTGCTCTTGTAATTTTTATATTTTATTTTTCAAACATTTTAGACTTACAAAAAAGTTACAGAAGTAAAGTTCATGTTAACCCTTCATCCATTTTTCCCTAGAATATACACAACTGTAATATAAGATCGAACCCCAAAATTAACATATCACAATACCATTAACCGAATTGCAGACCTTACTTAAATTTTACTTTTTTTTTTCTCCAGTCCCTTTTATTTCCATGCCTTCTACTCAGGATCCCACGTTGTATTTAGTTGCACAGTCTCTCTGGTTCCTTCTTGTCCGTGGCTGCTCCTAGGCCTCTTCTCCTTCATAAAATTGACATTTCCAATGGGTGTTGGTCAGTTACTTTGTGCTTAAGAGCTTTAATGTTTTCTCATGATTCTCTTGAAGTCAGGCACATTTGACAAAACCACAGTGGTGTAGTGTCGTTATCAGAGGTATGCAGTGTCAGCATGTCTCATTACTTGGAATGTTATTTGTCCATCATTTGGCTAAGATGGTGTCTACTATGTTTCTCCAGTAAAGTGTGACTATTTTTCCTTTTGTTTTTCTTAAGTATTTATTTGTTTATTCATTCACTTATTTAAGAGAGAGCAAGAAATAAGGAAAGGCACACACAGAGAGAATAGGTATACCAGAAACTGCTACTACTATAGACTCCAGCCACATGCTCCACTTTGGGCATCTGGCTTTACATGGGTGATGGGAAATCAAACTGGTCATGAGGCTTTGCAAGCAAGCCTTTAACTGCAGAGTCATCTCCTCAGCCCATTTTTGTTTTGTTTCATTTTGACAGACATCTTGGGAGTGGTCCTTGGAGTCTTTGTCAGTATTCTGTTTCTCCCCAGAGTTTTGCCCTCAAGCTTTGTAAAGCATCAGTACTTCTAACATATATATATACACACACACACACACAACACATACATACATATACACATATACATATATAAGACCTTACACTTGTGGCATTGGCAATGATGATCTTTGTTTTTCTTCCGTTGGTTCTAGGTCATTACTGGCCTTTGTTTATCTTACTGTCCAGATTGTTGTGGCTTTAACCAGTGGGCTCCTTCCATTTGGCTTCCCTATTCTTTGAGAGGCCCTCTTGTTCTGAGTGCTTCCTTACTTCAAGACTCCATGAGATAATGCCAACTCTTTGTGTATTTTCCCTGTCCCAGGCCCTATCCCTAAAGTCAACATTTTGTGGAATGAGCCTGGGTTCTTTTTACTATTTTTATATATAACAGAGTTTAGAGCCCAAGACCTGGATGGAAACTAGGCCATCACCTTGCTAGAACTTTATGCACCCTCCTTTCCCATCTTCTGTCCCATTAACAACTAGTCCTTTTTCATTCTGCTACCATACCTAAATACTTTTCTCCTTCTGCACCTCTTACTTGTGACAAACCATAGCACCTTTCTTAATGGCTCACCTTCATTAACTGTGTCCTTAACCCAGTCTTTATATATATAGCAATTCTAAATTCCTTTTGTGAACACTCTGTCTAAGAGGCACTTAGTAGCCTTAAAGCTAAATGAATTCTACTGTGCAGACTTCCCATTTGAATAGTACATGATATTCCTGTATTATACTGTATTCAGAAAGAAATGGTCCCTTATGTTTCAGACAGTGACATAAATGGAAATATAGGTTTTTTATTGTTTTTGCTAATAAGGAAATCCCTTTTGGGGAGGTACTACACAAGTTAAATGTTGTTTAGAGCAAGCTCATATTGAGAGTAAGTCCTTTTAGTGAGCCAGATAATTTTGTTGTGAAGCATGCCAAGATATTATTCTCCTGAGCCCAGCTCATCATCTTATCTATGGCTGCAGAAGAATGGAAGATGCATGGCTCTGTTTAGAAACAAAAGACACAAGCTTCCGTAAGCCATGCTAGAAAAGATGCTACAGTCACATTGACTCAGATGCTGAGTCATCCTCAGCTGCATGACATGATAGCATTTTTCCACAGATGTTACTAGCATATGGTCTGTTTATCCTAAGTTAAGCATTATCTCAACTATTTAATCATTTTTGGATTATTTATAATAAAATAACGTACTTAGAACATTTTTAATTTGCAGAATACTAGAGCATCTAAAGTTGACTGAAAAGCCAAGCTGAGTGTTAAATAATCATACCACAGGGAGAGCAATATATACTGTGGTGGTTTGAATTAGGTGTCCCCCATAAACTCATGTGTATTGAATACTTGGTTCCCAGCTGATGGCAGTTTGGGAGGTGGAGCCTTGTTGGAAGAGGTGTGCTGTTGGGGGCGGGCTTAGGAATGTTATAACCAGCTGCCCTTTGCTAGAGTTCAGCTCACTCTCCTACTGCTGTTTTCCACCTGCTATGGCAGAGATGATGTCCAGCCTCTGCTCATGCCATGTTGTCCCCTTTCATCACGAAGCTTCCCCTTGACTGTAAGCCAAAATAAACCCTTTCCTCTTAGCAGCTGCTTTTGGTCAAGTGTTTTGTGCCAGCAACAAGAAGGTAAACTATAACATATACTGACAGAGTAATTGTTGGCGAATAATGATAGCTTTATGCAAGATTAATATGGAGTTGGTTTCAAACTGGAAATGCTGTCTTTAGTAAGCTCTATGAAAGTGTGGCATAGTGTATACATACTGGTTTACCTTTATATATAAATTAAATATTAAAAGTTTCAGAGTTTTCTGATGATCCTATGCATTAAAAGACTCACAGAGCTCTTGAGAGTCCTTTGTGAGTTTACTAGCTAGTATAAGCTCAAGAAGATGAGTCAGAAAATTTTGACATTTTCCTTGCATTAAACAACTAAAACCAAGTTTGTAGAACTATTCTTCTAATTTGGGGCAAGCAAACACTAAGATCTGGAAGCCCATAGCACAATAATTGACATTCAACCAAATAAAATATTTTTCAACCAAATATTATTTGACATAGCCTTCTAAAATGTTTGTAAAATATCCTCTGTGGGAATATATACTCATGGGATAAATCTGTCTATATGGTTAAACAACTTGGTTGTTGAAGTAAACAGTATTAATAACATTATAAACATTCTCCCATTACTGGTATTCCAAGAAGTCTGGGAAAGGTAAGTGTTTTTCTCTGGATGTTGCTGCCTAACCAGACCTCCAACAAGCTCTGAAGTCTGGCTGCTTTCTCTACTTTAGGGACTGGAAGGAGGAAGTAATGTTAGTATCCAGGGCAGGGAGATGGCTCAGTGGGGAAAGCACTTGCTGTGCAAGCATGAGGACTTGAGTTCGGGCTCACAGCACCCACATAAAAGCCAAGTGTAGTGACCTATACCTGAAATCCCAGTGCTGGGGAGGCAGAGACACGAGTTATCTCTAGGGCTTGCCTGGCTAGCTGGTATAGGCACATCAGTGAGCTATAGGTTCCTTGAGAAAGCTTGTCTCAAAAAAATGAGGTCATAGCTGGGCGTGGTGGCACACGCCTTTAATCCCAACACTTGGGAGGCAGAGGTAGGAGGATCGCTGTGAGTTCAAGGCCACCCTGAGACTCCATAGTGAATTCCAGGTCAGCCTGGGCTAGAGTGAGACCCTACCTCGAAAAACCAAAATAAAAAAATGAGGTCATGTGATTGAAGAAGGCACCTGACTAGCCTACACAAGTGCACGCACACACACGCACACACACACACACTCCATACACACAGAGACATGCAAATAAATAATAAAGATAAATAAATAAATAAAAGTATATCCTCCAGGAGCTGCCACAGCTCAAAGCTCTCCCTCCACAACATGGCATGGTTCTGGCTCCCATTTCACTGACTCTAAAAGCATTTGAATGTCATAGGAAAGGGTCACAGCTATTTCTGTGCATGATTACTATCACACACCTTCCCTGTTTTCCTTGATAAACTGAATTATCTCTGACATTTGAAGATGAAAAATGTTATCATACCTGACATTTGTAAACTAGGTGATGTTTCTCAAGATGAATTAACCAGAAGGTAACTGTTTTTAAAGATAACTTTTCTCTTAGTCCAAATAAGTAATTGTAGAATAGCTTGAATCATAGGAATTAAAAATGATACCCAGGGGCTGGGGAAATAACTAGTGGTTAAAAGTGCTTGCTTATAAAACCTGACAGCCTGGGTTCAGTTCCTCATACCCACATGAAGCCAGGTGCCCAAAGTGGTGCATGTGTCTGGAGTTTGTCTAGTTTTGTGCCCATACTCTCCCTTTCTATCTCTCTCTCCCCTCTCTGCTTGCAAATAAAAAGATCTTAAAAATATTTTTTTTAAAAAAGGCTGGAGAGATGGCTTAGTGGTCAAAGCACTTGCCTGCAAAGCCTAAGGACCCATGTTTGACTCTCTGAATCCCACATAAGCCAGATGCACACAGTGACACAGGATGGCACATGCATCTGGAGTTCATTTGTAGTAGCAAAAGGCCCTGACATGCCCATTCTCTCTCTATCATCCTTTCTGTCTCTCTCATAAATTAATTAATCATTAAAAAAGAAAAAAGGGGAGTTCTACTCAGCAGTAAAGAAAAATGAGGTTACGAAATTTGCAGAAAAATGGATGGATCTGGAAAGGATTATACTAAGTGAGGTAACCCAGGCCCAGAAAGCCAAGTGCCACGTGTTCTCTCTCATATGTGGATCCTAGCTACAGATGATTGGGCTTCTGCGTGAGAAGGAAAATACTTAGTAGCAGAGGCCAGTAAGTTAAAAAGGAGATATAAAGGGAAGAAAAAGGAAGGGAGGAGGGTACTTAATAGGTTGATAGTGTATATATGTAAGTACAATGATTGAGATGGGGAGGTAATATGATGGAGAATGAAATGTCAAAGGGGAAACTGTTGGGGGGAGGTATTACCATGGGATATTTTTTATAATTATGGAAAATGTTAATAAAAACTGTGAAAATAAAAGAAAAAAAGGAAGCTGGACATGGTGGCTGTTACAGTAAGATTCTCATTGCTGGCAGAAGTCGCCCAACCAAGAGTAGCTTGTGGGAAACAAAAGGTTACTTTGTCTTACAGACTCAAGGGGAAGCTCCATGATGGCAGGGGAAAATGATGACATGAGTAGAGGGTGGACATCACCTCCTGACCAACAGGAACAAGAAAGTGTGCCAAACACTGGCAATGGGGAAACTGGCTGAAATAGCCATAAGCCTGCCCCCAACGAAAGGACTTGAGTTTCTCCAGAAGGTGTTAATTCCCAAATCTCCATCACCTGGGAACCTAGGATTCAGAACACCTAAGTTTATTAGGGACACCTGAATCAAATTGCCACATTCTGCCCATGGCCCCCATAAACTAGTAACTATCTATGATGTAAAATGCAATGCATTCAGTCCAACTTTAAAAGTCCCCATAGTTTTTTTTCTTACTTTTTTGTTTTATTTTAATTTATTTATTTGAGAGCAACAGAGAGAGTGAGAATGGGTGCGCCAGGGCCTCCAGCCACTGCAAACGAACTCCAGATGCATGCGCCCCCTTGTGCATCTGGCTAATGTGGGTCCTGGGGAATTGAGCCTCCAACCGGGGTCCTTAGGCTTCACAGGCAAGTGCTTAACCGCCAAGCCATCTCTCCAGCCCAAAAGTCCCCATAGTTTTTAATCAGTCCTAATGATGTTCAAATATTCCCATTGTCCAAGAGCTTTTAACTGAGCCATAATAACAAATATATATATATATATATATATATATATATATATATATATATATATATATATATATATATGATGGCACAGAATAAACATTCACACTGCAAAAGATGGCATTAGGCATAGCAAAAAAATATTCAAACCAATACAACATTTAAACAGGGCAAACATCAAACTCTGCAGTTCTAAGTCCAACAACTCGAGTCAATGACAAGTCTCCAAGTCTGATCATTCTAACCAGTGGCAAGGCTCTGGAGTTCCAATTCTGCCCCTCCAGCAAGGCTTCATCCAGGGCTGGCAGCTCTCCTTAGCAGTTGTGTCGTGGTCCCGGCATCTCCACTGGGTCTCCACTGCAACTCACAGTCCATCTTCATAGCACCATCAGGTCTCCATGCAGGCAGTCCGTCATCACACTGCCAGGGCCACTTCCAAAACCAAGACCATATTGAAAATTCAATGACCCTCTCTTTCCTGCATTTCTTTTTTTTTTTAAGTCTTTTTTTTTTTTTGCTCTTTCTTTTTATTTAATTTTTATTAACATTTTCCATGATTATAAAAAAAAATCCCATGGTAATACCCTCTTTCCCCCCCCACACACACTTTCACCTTTGACATTCCATTCTCCATCATATTACCTCCCCATCTCAATCATTGTACTTACATATATACAATACCAACCTATTAAGCACCCTCCTCCCTTCCTTTTTCTTCCCTTTATATCTCCTTTTTAACTTACTGGCCTCTGCTACTAAGTATTTTCCTTCTCACGCAGAAGCCCAATCATCTGTAGCTAGGATCCACATATGAGGGAGAACATGTGGCGCTTGGCTTTCTGGGCATGGGTTACATCACTTAGTATAATCTTTTCCAGATCCATCCATTTTTCTGCAAATTTCATAACTTCATTTTTCTTTACTGCTGAGTAGAACTCCATTGTATAAATGTGCCACATCTTCATTATCCACTCATCAGTTGAGGGACATCTAGGCTGGTTCCATTCCCCAGCTATTATAAATTGAGCAGCAATAAACATGGTTGAGCACGTACTTCTAAGGAAATGAGATGAGTCCTTAGGATATATGCCTAGGAGTGCTATAGCTGGGTCATATGGTAGATCAATCTTTAGCTGTTTTAGGAACCTCCACACTGTTTTCCACAATGGCTGGACCAGATTGCATTCCCACCAGCAGTGTAGAAGGGTTCCTCTTTTTCCACATCCCCGCCAACATTTATGATCATTTGTTTTCATGATGGTGGCCAATCTGACAGGAGTGAGATGGAATCTCAATGTAGTTTTCATCTGCATTTCCCTGATGACTAGTGACGTAGAACATTTTTTTAGATGCTTATATGCCATTCGTATTTCTTCCTTTGAGAACTCTCTATGTAGCTCCAAAGCCCATTTTTTGATTGGCTTGTTTGATTCCTTATTATGTAACTTTTTGAGTTCTCTGTATATCCTAGATATTAATCCTCTATCAGATATATAGCTGGCAAAGATTTTTTTCCCATTCTGTAGGTTGCCTCTTTGATTTTTTTCACGTGTCCTTTGCAGTATAAAATCTTTGTAATTTCATGAGTTCCCAGTGATTAATCTGTGGTGTTATTGCCTGAGCAATTGGGGTTGTATTCAGAAAGTCTTTGCCAAGACCAATATGTTGAAGGGTTTCCCCTTCTTTTTCCTCTAGCACTTTCAGAGTTTCAGGTCTGATGTTGAGGTCTTTAATCCATTTGGACTTAATTCTTGTGCATGGCGAGAGAGAAGAATCTATTTTCATCCTTCTGCAGATATATATCCAGTTTTCCCAACACCATTTGCTGAAGAGGCTGTCTTTTCTCCAATGAGTCTTTTTGGCATTTTTATCGAATATCAGGTGGCTATAGCTACTTGGGCTTACATCTGGGTCCTCTATTCTGTTCCACTGATCTACATGTCTGTTTTTGTGCCAGTACCACGCTGTTTTTGTTACTATGGCTCTGTAGTATAGGTTAAAATCAGGTATGGTGATACCACCATCCTTATTTTTGTTGCTCAGTATTATTTTAGATATTAATATATATAATATTTTAGGTATTATTTTAGATATTTAGATATTTGTGATTACAAATGAATTTTTGGATTTTTTTTCTATTTTCATGAAGAATGCTTTTGGAATTTTGATAGGGATTGCATTCAATGTGTAGATTGCTTTTGGTAAGATTGCCATTTTCACAATATTGATTCTTCCAATCCAAAAACAAGGGATGTTTCTCCACTTTCTAGTGTCTTCTGCAATTTCTCACTTGAGTATTTTAAAGTTCTCATTGTACAGATTCTTTACTTCCTTGGTTAGGTTTATTCCAAGGTACTTTATTTATTTATTTTTGATGCAATTGTGAATGGGCGTGATTCTCTGATTTCATCCTCTGTGTGTTTGTTGTTAGCATATATGAAGGCTACTGATTTCTGTGTATTTATTTTGTATCCTGCTACTTGGCTATAGGTTTTGATCAGCTTACTAGTTTGCTAGTAGTCTTTAGGGTCCTTTATGTATAGAATCCTGTCATCTGCAAATAATGATAACTTGATCTCTTCCTTTCCAATTTCTATCCCTTTTATGTGTGTCTCTTGCCTTATTGCTATGGCTAAGACTTCCAAAACTATATTAAGTAAAAGTGGGGACAGGGGACACCCTTGTCTTGTTCCTGACTTTAGTGGGAAAGCTTCCAGTTTTTCCCCATTTAGTAATATGTTGGCTGTAGGCTTGTCATACATAGCTTTTATTATATTGAGATATGTTCCTTCTATTCCCAGTCTCTGTAGGACTTTTATCATGAAGGGATGTTCGATTTTGTCAAATGCTTTCTCTGCGTCTAATGAGATGATCATGTGATTTTTGTCCTTCAACCCATTTATATAATGTATTACATTTATAGATTTGCGTATATTGAACCATCCCTGCATCTCTGGGACAAAGCCTACTTGGTCAGGGTGAATGATCTTTCTTATATACTCTTGTATTCAGTTTGCCAATATTTTGTTGAGAATTTTTGCATCTATGTTCATGAGAGAGATTGGTCTGTAATTTCCTTTTTTTGTTCTATCTTTGCCTGGTTTTGGTATCAGGGTGATGCTGGCCTCATAGAAGGAGATTGGTAGAATTCCTTCCCTTTCTATTTCCTGGAAAAGCTTAAGAAGCAATGGTGTTAGCTCTTCCTTAAAAGTCTGGTAAAATTCAGCAGTGAATCCATCCGGGCCTGGGCTTTTTTTAGTTGGGAGATTATTGATAACTGTTCAGATTTCCATGTTTGTTATAGGTCTATTTAAGTGATTAATCTCATTTTGATTTAACTTAGGTAGGTCATATAGATCAAGGAAATCATCCATTTCTTTCAGATTTTCATAGTTTGTGGAGTATATGCTTTTATAGTATGTCCCTATGATTTTTGAATTTCTCTGGAATCTGTTGTGATGTTACCTTGTTCATCTCTGATTTTATTAATTTGTGTCTCTTCTCTCTTTCTTTTGGTCAGATTTGCTAAGGGTTTATCAATCTTGTTTGTTCCTTCAAAGAACCAACTCTTTGTTCCATTAATTCTTTGGATTGTTCTTTTTGTTTCTATTTCATTAATTTCTGCCCTAATCTTTATTATTTCTTCCCGTCTACTGATTTTTGGTTTGCCTTGTTCTTCTTTTTCCAAGGCTTTAAGGCGAAGCATTAGGTCGTTTACTTGCGACCTTTCTAATTTCTTAATATAGGCACTTAAGGCTATAAATTTACCTCTTAGAACTGCTTTCATTGTGTCCCAGAGATTTTCGTATGTTGTGTTCTCATTATCATTTGACTCTATAAATTTTTTGATTTCCTTTTTGATTTCCTCATTGACCCATTCATCATTTAGTAGTGTATTGTTTAGTTTCCATGATTTTGTGTATGCTCTATAGCCTTTCTTGCTACTGATTTGTAGTTTAATTCCATTGTGGTCAGATAGAATGCAAGGAATTATTTCAATTTTCCTGAATTTGTTAAGATTTGCTTTGTGTCCTAATATATGGTCTATTTTAGAGAATGTTCCATGTGCTGCTGAAAAGAATGTATATTCTGCAGCCTTTGGATGAAATGTCCTGTATATATCTGTTCAGTCCATTCCTTCTATGACCTCATTTAGTCCAGATGCCTCTCTGTTTATTTTTTCCCGGGATGACCTGTCAATTGATGAGAGTGGGGTGTTAAAGTCACCCACGACCAGTGTGTTTGGTGTTATCTGTGACCTTAGTTCTAATAGTGTTTGTTTGATGAATTTGGGAGGCCTCATGTTAGATTTACATATATTTAGGATTGTAATGCCCTCCTGTTGGAGTGTGCCCTTAATCAATATAAAGTGACCTTCCTTATCTTTCTTGACCTACGTTGGACTGAAGTCTACCTTGTCATATATTAGGGTAGCAACCCCTGCTTGTTTTCTAGGCCCATTTGCTTGAAACACCGTTTTCCAACCTTTCACCCTAAGATAATGTCTATCTTTTGTAGAATGGTGAGTTTCTTGGAGACAACAAATTGTAGGATCCTGCTTTTTAACCCAGTCTGCAAACCTATGTCTTTTCGTTGCGGCATTGAGGCCATTGATATTAAGAGATATTATTGAAAGGTGTGTATTTATATTTGCCTTTTTTTTTTTTCCAGCTTCCTTATATGTGTGCTTTTCCTTTTCTTCAGCATGGAGGATCCTATCAAGTATTTTCTGTAGAGCTGGTTTTGTCTTCAAATACTGCTTTAACCTGCTTTTGTCATGGAATGTCCTTATTTCTCCGTCTATTTGAATGGGTAGCTTTGTAGGATAAAGTAACCTTGGTTCACAGTTGTTATCTTTCAGAACTTGGAATACATCACTCCAAGCCCTTCTGGCTTTTAAATTTTGTGTTGAATAATCTGCTGTAATCCTGATGGGTTTGCCTTTGTAGGTAACTTGAGTTTTCTCACTAACTGCTTTCAATATTTTTTCCTTGGTTTGTGTGTTTGGTTGTTTGATTATAATATGACGAGAAGAGGTCCTTTCCAGGTTTTGTCTGGCTGGGGTTCTAAAGGCTCCCTGTATCTGCATTGGCACCTCTTTCCCCATTTGGGGGAAGTTTTCTTCTGTGATTTTGTTGAAGACGCCTACTATGCCTTTGGAGTGGAATTCTCCTTCTACTATGCACTGAATTCTTATATTTGATCTTTTCATAGGGTCCGGAATATCTTGAAATTCCCACTCATACTTTTCTATAAGTTTGTCTTTCTCTTTGTTGGACTGTATTAAATCTGCCACCTGGTCTTCTAGCTTAGATATTCTGTCCTCTCCTTCATGCATTCTACTGGTGAGATTTTCTACAGAGTTTTTTTATTTCATTAACTTTGTTCATCATTGCTTGTAATCCTGACTGGTTTCTTTATTATTTCGATTTCCTTATTTATGTCTTGTATTGCCTTCTTTGTTTCATGAAATTGGTGTCCTGTGTTTTCTTTGATTCCTTTGAGTTCCTCTTTGACTCCTTTGATTTGTTCTCTGACTTTTTTGAACATATTTACAATCATTCTTTTGAAATCTTTTTCAGGCATTTCCTCTAACTCGTTCTCACTGGAGGTCATTTTTGATGCATTAATACTGTTAGGTGGATTTATATTGTCTTGCTTTTTAGTGTTTCTTATGTTATAATATATATATATATATATATTTGCATCTAGGATTAAGTTAATGCTTGGATTTTCCAGCTAGCTAGGTATTCTTAGCTGTATCAATTGATTTGATGTTATATATCTTCAGGATAGCAGCTTAAGGTGTTAGGTATGGCTCTTAAGGCTCTCAGCGTATCTACAAAAGTGTTCCTAAGGGTTGAGTTTCCCTGCTAGGGGAGTATTCAAGTAGGCTGAGTGGAATAAAATACAGGTAGATTCTAAAATTTAACTAAACACTGTACACATTCAATCAAAAACAACACAGAATATTTATGCAAGAGTAGTTATTATAACAACCAGAACCTCTGTCAACAAAGAGGTTAAGATTTCTGGTCTGGTGAAGGATCCAAGTCAACTTGTGACCAAGTGAGACCCTTCCCTGGTGCAATCAGTCCCAGTTACCTTTTTGCATGATTTTGGTCTCAGTCAAGTTGCTGGCTGGGTCACTGGGCCACTGTTCTGATTTCTGGAGCTGGGCACTGGCTTTTCTTTTGGGGCAAACTGAGCCTGGCAACTGTGGCCTTGCAGATCGGGCCCCCCCCCCCCCCCCGCTGCTGGAACCGCCACTGCTGCTAAAGCTGTCGCCGCTTGGTCTGTCACCTCTGCTGGGTCTACCGCTACTGCTGCTTTAGCTGCCACTGCTAGATCCTCCGCTGCTGCTGCTGCTGGATCTGCGACTGCTGCCACTGAGGCTGCTCCTGCTACTGGATCTGCCACTGCTGAGGCCACTGCTGCTGGTGCCAGAGCCATTGATGTTACTGCCGGACACTGCTCCTGCTTGGGTCCCGCTGTTGGCTCAAGTTGTCGTGGCCGGTCCCGGGACCGCTGCTCTGTTCACTGGAGCTGGGCATAGGTGGTGGTGGAGGGGAGGGAGCCACAGCTGCTCTGGTTCTCACTGTTCCAGTGTTCTTCTACCTCGTGGTCTGCTCCTCCGTTGCTCACTGCCGCTCTCCCTTCACATTTCCTGAGTTGCGGAGAGTGCGGTGTGAGGGGAAGCTCCCGCACCTGGCTTTTCCTGCGGCTGGAGCCAAGCCTGGTGGCTTTCCGGTGCACTGCCACCACTGCAGTCGGCAGACCTGCCAGGGCCGCTTTTGCCGGCCTGTGCAGGCTCTGGATCTCTTCTACTTCTCCACTGCCTTTTCAATTTCCTATACACCTCACTTTTTATTAAAAGTATATATTTTGCTGAGTTTTTTCGGTCGTTTTCCCCCCAGGCTGCTTTGGCGTGGTACCTAAGCCGCCATCTTAACCGGAAGTGTCTCTTTCCTGCATTTCTTATACTCAATAATACCAGGTGGGGGTGCCAATTTTTTAACCCAAGAGGGGAATAAGGCATATCTTTAGGGACAGGTTACTCCAGCATTCATGAATTCTTTCTGTCGTCTCAGTGCAGGTCAGCTGGCCTAATCTCAAAGGTTGCATTCTCATACAATTGCAGCTGAACAGGCAGAAATTTTGGCCCAAGAATTTTCATTTTTACTGTGCCATATCCTTCTGCTCACACCAGTCCATTTCTACATAATGCAATGCTGCACAAATTCTCAGGACATGAGCATAACAGCAGACCTCACACACAAACTGCTTCTAGTTCATTCCAGGCAAATCTCTCACCCTCACCAGCCAAACCGCACAGTCCATAGTTCTTACTGCATTTAGGTCTTTCAACTCTGACCAGAATAGTCCATCAAGCTGTAATTACAGTACTGCAAGGTGTCTTGTAGGCCAAGGTTTCAAATCCTTCCACATTCCTCTCAAAAAATCAGCTCCAAAAGACCAAAAGCTATACACTCATGTATCTAGCAGCAATCTCATTCATTGGTACCAACTTTACTGTTACAGTCAGGTTTGCATTGCTGGTAGAAATCACCCAACCAACAGCAGCTTATGGGGAAAAAAAGGTTTATTTTGGCTTACAGACTGGAGGGGAAGCTCCATGATGGCAAGGGAAAACAATGGTGTGGGCAGAGGGTGGACATCACCTCCTGGCCAACATCAGGTGGACAACAGAAACAGGAGTGTGTGTCAAACCCTGGCAAGGGGAAACTGGCTATAATACCTATAACCCTACCCCCAACAATACACTGCCTCCAGGAAGCATTAATTTCCAAATCCCATCATCTGGGAACCTAGCATTCAGAACACCTAAGTTTATGGGGGACACCTGAATCAAACCACCACAGTGGCACATTCCTTTAATCCCAACACTCGGGAATCAGAGAGGTAAGAGAATCACCATGAGTTCAAGGCCACCCTGAGACTACATAGTGAATTCCAGGTCAGGTCAGCCTGGGCTAGATTGGGACCCTGCCTCTAAAACCAAAAATTAAAAGAAAAAGGAAATATTCTTTAGAGAACATTTCTCCATATTCAAGAAATAGAACTTAGACTAGAGGCCCTGGCTACTTTGTGGGGTATTGTAGCTGCTTTCTTAAATCTATATTTTAGTGTTCCAGTCTCACACAGTTCTTATACAAGGATATCAAACCCTAGTGTGAAGATTTCTACTCTCTTATTCCTATTTAAGGCATTCCTATGTAAATTGGCCTTACTAAATTTTTAGTATTTTCTCGACTTTCTCTTCTGGGCTGTTACCTGTGTGATTTCATAAGAATTCAAACAGTGAAATGTTCTCGTTTGTAGTATTACAATAGATGTACTGTATTATCTCACCTATTTCGGGATCTTTCTCAGAGGGTTACCAAACATGGTAGAGCTGAAAGTTTTGTGGGGGGAGGTTTCTCATAAAGCATAGCTTCTTAAACTGTGGGTTGCAACCTCATGTTACATAACAATGCAAGAGTCATGAAAAAATTGGCAGCAGTAAAATTTTTCTGAATGCACTAAGACCAAAAGTTGAAAATCAAACACAATCAATTAACGGGACTCTGACAGCATTAGCCTGTGTTGTAGCACACAGCTTCACTGTAGCCTTGGTTCTGAGTATACAGCCCGTACACTTTGCACTGTGCATGCCCTTCCACCACACACTGCCAAATGCTTCTCAGACACATTGGCTCAGATTTGATACCATTATATATTATGTATTGTAGTTTTCTTTGCATACATGAAAAGTTTTCTGCTCTTGTGAAAACATAATAGATGCCAGTTTTGGTGGTGTACATCTTTTATCCCAGCACTTGGAAGGCAAAGGTAGGAGGATGACCATGAGTTTGAGGCCTGAGACTACATAGTGAATTCCAGTCTGCCTGGGCTAGAGTGAGACCCTACCTCAGGGGAAAAAAAATACTTTACTTACAGAAACAAAGATTTAATATTATCCTACTTTCATTTCTGAGTAGGTCTGTACCAAATTAGTATATCATTGGGTTGGGTTGGGTTGGATTAGAATGTTTGATTTTTAAAAGTTCTGTTTCTAGCATCGTGATGGTACACACCTTTAAACCCAACACTCGTGAGGCAGAGGTAGGAGGATTGTCATAAGTTTGAAGCCACCCTGAGACCACAGAGTGAAGTCCAGGTCAGCCTGAGCTAGAGCAAGAACCTACCTTGGGGGGGGGGGGTGCTGCTTGTATTTCATTCTTTTAAAAATCATAAAATGAATTTTGAGTTGTGTTTATAGCAGAATTTTCAGTTATCTCTGAAACGGACCCAAACGTACTTCTGCCATTTTATACTACGTATTCATGTGGGGTGTCATTCTCAGCACTGATGATTATAAAATCAAAATACGGTTCAACTCTTAAAAACCTTAAAGATGTTCTCACAGTATGAAATATTAAACCAATATTTTGCCCTTTTTAAAAAAAAAATTCTTGAGAGAGAGATGGAGAGAATTAGCAAGAATACTAGGACCTCCTGCCACTGCAGACACTCCAGATGTATGTGCCACTGTGTGTCTGGCTTTACATAAGTACTAGGGAGTTAAACTCAGGCCAGCAGGGTTTTTAAGCATGCATATTTAACCACTAAGCCATCTCCCCAACCTGATTTTTAATTTTGTGTGTGTGTGTGTGTGTGTGTGTGTGTGTGTGTGAAGCGCATGCATGGCACACGCATGGAGCTCAGTTGCTGGATCACTCACTGTCACTGCCGTCTGCTGTGTTCATCGCAAGCTCCCACGAAATTCGCCTGTCTCCACTACCAAGCTTGCTGGCAGAGTTCTGGGATTGTTGAAGCTCTGGGCTTTTTATGTGGGGATCTGGGATCAAACTTGGACACTCATGCTTATATAACAAGCATTTTATCCATTGTGCCATCTCCCCAGCCCCTGATTTAATTCTTTACATAAAAATAAACAAGCACATCCATGTTTTCAGTATGCAAATTCATCTTTGCTAAATGGTAAAGTCATGTAATAGTTGCTGAGGAGACGGCCGCCGATGTGGGCTGTGCCAACGAGATGGATGAGGCTCTTACACGGGTTATAAGAGGACCATCTTGAAAATCCCCATGTGTGAAATGATGCCCATTCTAAAGCCCTGAGAGTTTTTGTTGGAAAGCCAGCTGCAAACCATAAACTTCCGGTAGAGAAAGGAACCTCTGGCTTGGGACTTGTTTCTGCTATATAAGGAAAAGAGCAAGTGTGCAAGACATGGCCCTTTTGTTTTGTTTTGCACTCTAGTCCAGGCTGACCTGGAATTCACTATGTAGTCTCAGGGTGGCCTCGAACTCACGGCAATCCTCCTACCTCTGCCTCCCGACTGCTGGGATTAAAGGTAAATGCCACCATGCCCAACTGACATGGCCCATTTAAACATCATTTATACTGAAGTTCATTGGCACCAGAAACTTTGGAATGGTCTTTTTTGATATGGAATAATTAAAACGTTCATTTATGAAAATTTTCAGAGAACATTTAAAAAACTTAGCAGTCACCAAGCCTGACAACCTGGGTTCAGTTTCCCAGAATCCACATAAACCCAGATGCATAAAGTGGCACAAGCATTGGAGTTCATTTGCAGTGGTCTGGAGTTCATTTGCAGGGGCTGGAAGCCTTGGCATCCCCATACTCATTCTATTTCTGTTTGCCCCTTTTCTCTCGGTCTTTCTCAAATAAATAAAAAAAAAATATTTAAAACTAGCCGGGTGTGGTGGCGCATGCCTTTAATCCCAGCACTCGGGAGGCAGAGGTAGGAGAATCGCCGTGAGTTCAAGGCCACCCTGAGACTACAGAGTTAATTCCAGGTCAGCCTGGACCAGAGTGAGACCCTACCTCGAAAAACCAAAAAAAAAAAAAGTGTTTAAAACTATTTTTAAAAAGTTGCAGTCAGCTTCAGATATGCTGTGAAGAATGCAGTGTGGAGTTGGGCTGCTGGAGAAACATGATATTCAAAGCCAAACCAGTACAAATCTACTCATGGTGTAAGACCTCCTACCTCAGCCTCATGAGTGCTGGGATTAAAGGCATGTGCCCCCATTCCTGGACCCATATTAAATATTTTTTAATTTTTATTTATTTATTTGAGAAGAACAACAGAGAAAGAAAGAGAATGGGCACGCCAGGGCCTCCAGCCACTGCAAATGAACTCCAAGACGTATGCGCCCCCTTTGGGCATCTGGCTAATGTGTGTCCTGGGGAATTGAGCCTCAAACTGGGGTCCTTAGACTTCACAGGCAAGCATTTAACTGCTAAGCCATCTCTTCAGCTCTTAATGTTGCAAAATTCATGATCTCAAATACACTTGTATACATATAAACATGCACACACTTATTTGTGAGATGCTGCTATAGCTCCCCAGGTCACCATTCCCTCACCCTTAGAAGCAAGTGGGAAATGTTAGCCAAGCACAGCTCCTGCATTGAATCCTTCCAAGTAAGTTTGCAGAATAAGGGTTACAGGAAGGCACAGTAGAACATCTATGCTGTGGATATTAGAAACACTTCTGTATTTCCTTCTCTGGGAATAAATCTAGTCCCACTTATCTCTGGCTATAATAATTTCAATTTTTTAAGGTAGGGTCTTGCTTTAGTCCAGCTGACCTGGAATTCACTCAGTCTCAGGGTGGCCTCTGAACTCATGGTTCTTGGATTAAAGGCATGCGCCACCATTCCTGGCTTGGGAATCTCTTAATGAATACAGTCACCTTGAATATTCAGAGTTCAAGTTTCCTGTCTCTCTCCAGAGATCCTGAGGCAGTAGAGTCTGGTTATGAACTTGGGAATCATGTTTTAAAACAATTCTCTGAGTGGTTTTGACAACCTCTGACATTTGTGGATCACTCACTTTTATATGATCCAATTTGCTGCAGTTCTCTGCCCTTGAAAAAATGAGGGAGGGCTGGAGAGATGGCTTAGTTGTTAAGGCACTTGCCTGTGAAGCCTAAGGACCCAGATTTGATTCCCCAGATCCCATGTAAGCCAGATGCACAAGGTAGCACATGTGTCTGGAGTTTGTTTGCAGTGGCTAGAGGTCCTGGCACACCCATTCTCCCCCTCTCCCTCTTTTTCTCTAATAAATAAATGAATAAAATATTTTTTTTAAAAAAAATGAGGGAGGAGCCAGATGTGGTGGCACATGCCTTTAATCCCAGCACTTGGGAGGCAGAGGTTGGAGGATGACCATGAGTTTGAGGCTACCCTGAGACTACACAGTGAATTCCAGGTCAGCCTGGGCCAGAGTGAGATCCTACCTCAAAAAAAAAAAAGGGCAGGCTGGAGAAACAGCTTAGAAGTTAAGGCGTTTGCCTGTGCAGTGTTTGCAGTGGCTGGAGGCCCTGCTGTACCCATTCTCTCTGTGTCTATCTCTCTCTCCTCTCTCTTTGTCTCTCTCCTTGCAAATAAATAAAAAATTTTTAAATAATCATTTAAAAAAATGAGGGCGACAGGGCTGGAGAGATGGCTTAGCAGTTAAACGCTTGCCTGTGAAGCCTAAGGATCTCGGTTCGAGGCTCGATTCCCCAGAACCCACAATTAGCCAGATACACAAGGGGGCGCATGCGTCTGGAGTTTGTTTGCAGTGGCTGGAGGCCCTAGCGTGCCCATTCTCTCTCTCTCTCTCTCTCTCCCCCTCTCTCTCCCTCCCCTCCCCCCCCTGTATCTGCCTCTTTCTTTCTCTGTCTGTCGCTTTCAAATTAAAAAAAAAAATGAGGGCAATGAAGGCTAGGATAAACATATAGCCTTGATGGGATTAGAGCTGTTATATCTTCCCACAAAATTTCATGAACTTTAAAATAGATTTCTTTAAAATAGGATATTCTTTTTTTTGCATGTAATCCAAATATAAAGACACAATTATTTTTTATTATTTATTTATGACAGATAGAGAAATTAAATTAAAAAAAAAAGAGAAAGAAAGTGTGCCAGGCCTCTTGCCACTGCAAGTGAATTCCAAATACATGTACCACCTCATGTATCTGGCTTTATCTTATAGTGAATTTTCATGTTGAAGTCCATGTTGTGTCTGCTCTTCACTCTAACATAGAATCCCTTTTCTGCTGTCTCTGATGTTCACTCTCCAGATACGTGTACTGAATGCTTGCTAGTGCTTCACGGGGTATTTTTATATGCAGGTGCTCTTACTTCATCTTCCCACACACCCTTCTGATGTAACAGTAGGATTTCCACTGTGCACATGAGGAACCTGAAGCTGAAAACCTTTCTTCTCTAAGATTCTTTCAGCTCATCTTTGAGCCATAATATCTAGCTGTTTGTTTCTTCAAATCTTAAATGTCCTAACGTACAGGACCCATCTACCTATTAGGGATTATTGGTCATCTGGGTTTCTTCTTTTGTGAATTGCCCATTTCATTAGCCCATTCATTAATTAGCCTTTCTTTTTTAACATACGTATCATTGACTAGCAAAGAAATAGGTTTCTATATAGTTTATTCATAACAACTTAAAATTTGATTAACCCTCCTTCCACCCCTCCTCTCCTTGTACAGAAACTTTTTAATTTCCTCTAGTCTCAGTTTTTGATTCTTGGGACTATTTCTTGTGCTAGTGAAGTCTTGTTCAGAAAGTTCTTACTTATGCCTATATTCTTGAGAGTGTTCCCTATGTTTTCTCTAGCATCTTCTGTGTTTCACATTTTAGATTGAGATCTCTGATCCACTTTGATTTGATATTTGTACAAGAAAAGAACTATGGATCTAATTTCATCCTTCTGCAGGTAGATATCCAGTTTTGCCAGCACCATTGGTTGAATAAGCTGTCTTTTTCTTTTCCACTGAATATTGTTGGCACAATGATGAGGTGGCCAAAGCGGTGTGCCTTTACTTCTGGGTCCTCTATTTGATTCCATTGGTCTCTATGTCTGTTTGGTACTGCTACTGTGTTGTTTTTATCACTTTCCCCTGGAGTATAATTTGAGATCAGATTCTGTAATAACTCCAGCTGTGTTCTTTCTCTTTAGGTTTGCATTGGCTATTCATAATCTGTTTTTTGTTTCAATGAGAGAGAGAAGGAAAAAGAGAGAATTGGCATACCAGGACCTCCAACCACTACAGTTAAACTCCAGATGTGTGTGCCACCTTGTGCGCATGTGTGATTTTGCGTGTTTGTGTCACCTTGTACATCTGGCTTTCATGGGACCTGGAGAATCAAACATGGGTCCATAGGCTTCACAGGCAAGTGCCTTAACCGCTAAGCCAGCTCTCCAGCCCTAATCTTCTTTCTTCCTTTCTTTTTGATGTAGGGTCTTGCTCTAGCCCAGGCTGACCTGGAATTCACTATGTAATCTCAAGCTGGCCTCGAACTCATAGCAATCCTCCTACCTCTGCCTCCCAAGTGCTGGGATTAAAGGCATACACCACCTAGAAGAGGTAGAGAGAAAAAGAAAATGGGTGTGCCAGGGCCTCTAGCCATTTCAAATAAACTCCAGATGCATGTGCCACCTTGTGCATCTGGCTTTACATGTGTACTCGGGAATCAAACCTCAGTCCTTTGGCTTTGCCAGCAAGTGTCTTAACCACTACGCAATCTCTCCAGCCTGGCTATCCATATTCTTTTGTGATTCCATGTGAATTCCTGGATCATTCTTTCTCTAGTTTTCCTGAATATCAGTGGAATTTTGATGGGAATTGCATTGAATCTGTAGATTAATTTTGGTAGGATACTGTAGTGTTTTGAATGTGAATGTATGTTCCCCCATAGCTTCAGGGATTTTTTTTCTTTTAAAATATTTTACTTATTTAAGAGAGAGAGGCAGACAGAGTAGGTACGCCAAGGCCTGTAGCCACTGCAGATGAACTCCAGACACATGTACCACCTTGTACACCTGGCTTTTGTGGGTAGGAAGGAATCAAACCTGGGTCCTTGGGCTTCATAGACAAATGTCCTAACTACTAAGCCATCTCTCCAGCCCTGAGAGATTTTTTTGGGGGGGGAGGTAGGTATTCAAGGTAGGTTCTCACTCAAACCAAGGCTAACCTGGAACATGAGTTTTTTTGTTTGCTTGGTGGTTGTTTGTTTGTTTGTTTGTTTGTTTGTTTGTTTGTTTGTTTTTGGTAAGGTTTCACTCTAGTCCAGGCTGACCTGGAATTCACTATGTAGTCTCAGGGTGACCTTAAACTCCCAAGTGCTGGTATTAAAGGTATGTGCCACATGCCCTGCTACTAAGAGGGTTTTTTTGTGGGGGGAAATGTATTGGGGGGGGGTTTGTTTTTGTTTTTTTTTTTTATTTCGGTTTTTCAAGGTAGGGTCTCACTCTAGCCCAGGCTGATCAAGAATTCACTATGTATTCTTACAGTGGCCTTGAACTCACAGTGATCCTCCTGCCTCTGCCTCCCTAGTTCTGAGATTAAAGGTGTGTGCCACTGTGGTGGTTTGATTCCGGTGTCCCCCATAAACCTAGAGGTGTTCTGAATGCTAGGTTCCCAGCTAATAGAGATTTTGGAATTAACTCTTCCTGGAGGAAGTGTATTATTGGGGTCAGGCTTATGGGTGTTATAGCCAGTTTCCCCTTGCCAATGTTTGGCACACTCTCCTGTTACTGTTGTCCACCTGATGTTGGCCAGGAGGTGATGTCCACCCTCTGCCCATGTCAAGCCCAGAAAGATTTTCTTTTAATATTTATTTATTTATATTTATTTATTTATTTGAAAGAGAGAAAGACACAGGGAGGGAGAGAGAGAATGAGTGTGCCAGGGCCTCCAGTGACCACAAAAGACCTCCAGACGCATGCACCACCTTGTGCATCTGGCTTATGTGGGTCCTGGGAATCGAACTGAGGTCCTTTGGCTTTGTAGGCAAATGCCTTAACCACTAAGCCATCTCTCCTACCCAAATTAAGCTTCCTACTTACATCTTTAGCAGCCTGCACTGGAGGTGTCACTGGGGGAAGATCTTGTAGTCTTGCCTTAAGGTATGTAAAGAGCCAGGCTTGAGCTCTAGTGTTTGGTGGTGTCGTTCTGCTATGCATCTATGAAAGTGAGCCAGCTTCTTCCACCATCGGTGGTATTTTTCCTGGATTCTGTAAGCCTGAAATAAATCCTTACCTCTCACAAGCTACTTCTGGTTGGGTGTTTGTCCCAGCAATGAGGAAGTAACTACAACAGATGCCATTTTCACAGTGTTGATTCTCCCAGTCCAGGAGCATAGGTCTTTCCATTGTGTAGTGTCCTCTTTGAGTTCTTTGTTGTTGTTGTTTGGTTGGTTTGGAGGAAGGGGTATTTGTTTTTCGAGATAGGGTCTTGCTGTATCCCTGGCTGGCCTGGAATTCACTATGTAGTCTCAAGGTAGCCTCAAACTCATGGCGATCCTCCTACCACTGCCTCCCAAGTGCTGGGATTAAAGGCGTGTGTCACGATGCCCAAATGATGCCTTTTTTTAGTGTCTTGAAGTTTTCATTGTAACTGTCTTTCACATTTTTGTGTAGATTTATTCCTAGGTATTTAATTCTTGTGTCAACTATTGTGATGGGATGTTTTCCTTGATTTCTTTCTCTGCATCTTTATTTTTGGCATATATGAAAGCTACTGCTTTTTGTGTATTGATGTTGTATCCTACAACTTTACTGAGATTATTTATTAAATCTAGAAGATTTTTTACACTCTATTGAGTCTTTTAAATATAGAATCATGTCATCTGCAAATAAAATTGACTTCTTCCTTCCCTATTTTTTTTTTATTTTTAAAAAATATTTATTTATTTGAGAGAGAGAGAAAGAGAGAGGAAGAAGCAGATAAGAGAATGAGAGAATGGACGCACCAGGGTTCCAGCCACTGCAGTTGAACTCCAGATGCATGCACCCCCTTGTGCACCTGGCTTATGTGGGTCCTGGAGAGTTGAGCTGGGATCCTTTGGCTTTACAGGCAAATGCCTTAACCGCTAAGCCATCTTTCCAGCCTCCTTCCCTATTTTTAATCCTTTGTTGTCTTCTTCCTTTCTTACTGCTTTTGCTAGGAGTGTGAGTACAATATTGACTTAGAAATGGCAAGAGTGGACATCCTTGTCTTTGTTTTTGGAGGAAATGGTTACAGTTTTTCTCCATTTAATATAATGGTATGGTTGGGAGATGGCTCAGTGGTTAAAAGCATTTGTCTAGAAAGCCTCCAGCCCAGGTTCAGTTCCTAAGCCACCCATGTAAGCCAGACACAAAGAGCAGCACAAGCATCTGGTGTTCATTTACAGTTACAAGAGGCCCTGGAGTACCCCCTCACACATACATACTTCATATATAAAATTACATATGTATGATTATGGCTGTGGGCTTATCATTTGTGGCCTTTATCATTTATTATTACAACTTTTTCCAGGACTTGTATCATGAAGATAGTTGTACTTTGTTGAATGCCTTTTCTATATCAATTAAATGATTATGCAATTTCTACCTTTTGGTTTATTTATGTGGTGTATTAAATTTATGGATTTATATATGTTGAGCTTTGTATCCCTGGTATGAATTACACTTGGTAATAATGGATGTGTTCTTATATTTGGTTTCCAAGAACTTGCTGAGAATTTTTGTATCTTTGTTCATCAGGAAAATTGCGGGGGGGGGGAGGTTGTTGGTTATGTCTTTACCTGGTTTAGGGATCAGGGGATTGCTGGCTTCACAGAATAAATTTGGAAATGTTCCTTCCCTTTTGACATTGTAGAATACCCAACAGTTAGTATTAGATCACCCTTAAAAGTTTGCCGGGCATGGTAGCGCACGCCTTTACTCCCAGCCCTTGGGAGGCAGAGGTAGGAAGATCACCGTGAGTTCAAGGCCACCCTGAGACTCCATAGTGAATTCCAGGTCAGCCTGGGCTAGAGTGAGACCCTACCTCGAAAAACCAAAAAAATAGAAAAAAAAAAAGTTTGATAAGGGGAGGAGAGATGCCATAGCGGTTAAAGTACTTGCCTGCAAAGCCAAAGGACCCAGGTTCAATTCCCCAGTGCCCACGTAAGCCAGATGGCACTTGTGTCTGGAGTTCATTTGTAGTGGTTGGAGGCCCTGGCACACCCATATTCATTCATTCCCTCCCTCCCTCCCCCTCTCTCTCAAATAAATAAAATTTTAAAAGAAAATAAGTTTGATAGAATTCCACTATGAATCCATTTGGTCCAAGGCTTTTCTTGTGACAAGGGTCTTAAGTATAGCTTTAATTTCATTGCTTTTAATGGTCTATTTAAGTTATTAATGTCCTCCACTTTTTGCTTTGGGAGATTATATGTGTTTAGAAATTTGTCCATTCTTCTAAGTTTTCCAGCTTTTTGGAATATAAGTTTTTGAAGTATTCACTAATGTTGTTTTGGATTTCATTGGGATCTATTGTAACAGCTACCTTTTTTGTCTCTTAATTTTGTGAACTTGGGTCTTTTCTCTTTTTTGTTAATTTGGCTAATGGCTTATCAATCTTACTTATTTTCTTTAAAAAATGCTTTGTTTGGTTAACTCTCTGATTATTCTTTTAGTGTCTATGACATTTAATTTCTGCCCTGATTTTTACTATTTCTCATCATCTACTGGGTTTGGGATTGGCTTGTTTCTGTTTTCTTAGACCCTTGTAGTAAATTGTTGTTTATTTGTGACCTAATTTCTTGATATGTGCCCTTTTAACCATAAGCTTTCCTCATTGGCCTGCCTTGGGTGTATTCTAGAAAGCCTGGTAGGTTGTATTATCATTTTCATTTCTTTCTAAGAATTTTTTAATTTCTCAGAAGTGTATTGTTTAGTCTCCAAGAATTTGTATAGCTTCTGTATTTTCTCTCTTTTTGTTTTATTTATTTTTATTTATTTATTTGAGAGTGACAGACAGAGAGAAGGAAGCAGAGAAAGAGAGAATGGGCATGCCAGGGCCTCCAGCCACTGCAAACAACCTCTAGACGTGTGTGCCCCCTTTTGCATCTGGCTAACGTGGGATCTGAGGAATCAAGCCTCGAACCGGGGTCTTTAGATTTCACAGGCAAGTGCTTAACCGCTAAGCCCTCTCTCCAGCCCTGTATTTTCTCTTTTTTATGATTTCTACTTTTATTCCACTGTGATCTAATAGGATGATAAAGAATAACCCTCCAATTTTTTTTGTATTTGTTAAGGTTTATTTTGTGGTCAGTTGTGTGATTAATTTGGAGAAGGTTCTATTATGAGCTGCTTAGAAGAATGTGTCCTCCCTGTCTATTGGGTAAATGCTCTGTACATGCCTATGAGAGCTAGTTGATGAATGGTGTGGTTTAGCTCTGAAGTTTCTTTGCTGATTTTTAGTCCAGATGATATATCTAAGAGTATTGAAGTTTCATATTATTACTGTGTCTAGGCCTATGTGTTCCTTTATGTCCTGTATTGTTTGTTTTATGAAAGTTGGAACCCCAATATTTGGTGCATAAATGTTTACTGCTCTAATATCGTCTTAATTAATCATTCCCTTTATTAAAATGAAATATGATCCTGTTTGACTTTTTTGGTTAGTTTCATTTTGAAGTCTACTTTGATTTCAGGACAGCTGCTTCTGCCTGTCTATAGCTTTCATTTGCTTGGGAGTTTCTTTTCCATTCTTTTACACTCAGTTTATGAACATCTTTGGTGGCTAGATGAGTTTCTTAGAGGCAATAAATAGTTGGATCTTGTTTTTTGTTTGGTTTGTTTTGGTTTTTCAAAGTAGAGTCTTGCTCTAGTTCAGGCTGACCTGCAGTTCATTCACTTTGTAGTCTCAGGGTACCCTTGAACTCACAGCAGTCCTCCTATCTTGGCCTCCCAAGTGCTGGGATTAAAGGTGTGTGCCACTACGCCTAGCCAGATCTTCTCTTTTAATCCATTCATTTAGTCTGTCTTTTTTATTAGTGAATGAAGTACATTATATTTAGGGTTGTTATAGAGAGAAGCTTGCTATTCCCTGGTATTTTTCTGGGTTGGGTTCTAGTTGGCTGAACCATGGGCATGTATGTCTTTTCCTTTTCCACTGAGACCATGCTGATTTGTTGTGGTAAGCATAGTTAATTCCTTCCCAGTTTTTCTTGGTTCATCTGTTTCTTTCATTAAATATATCCTATTTGTTAATCTCTTAGGTGAAGCTAACTTTCTCTTCTTCCCTGTAAAAGTATTTCTTTCAGAATTTGTCATATAACTGGCTTGTTGATATGAATTGACTGAGTTTGTGTTTGTCTTGGGATACCCTTATTTCTCCATCTAGTTTGAAAGATAATTTTGCTGGGCATAGCATTTTTAGTGGTAGTTATTTATCTTCAGATGTTGGAATATGTCCTTCCAATCTTTTCTGGCTTTTAGAGTTTTTGACGAAAGGTGTAAGGTCATTCTGATATTCTTGCTTTGATGTGTAAGTTGGCGTTTTTTTCCCCTTGCAGCTTTTAGTATTGTTTGTCTACTGTGAATTTTGATCTTGTTACTCTGATGTGCTGTCTGGTCAAATTTCTTTTTCCTCCATATTCAACATTTTCCTCCAATTTGCTCAATGTTTGCAAGAAGAGAGATAAAAGCTGTAAAAGATTCTTTCCATGGCTTTAGCCTGGAGCTGTGTGCAGTCTAAGTCCTGCATAGCAGGGTGATAGGGAGCTCTTAATGAAGAACTCTTCATCTTTCTGAGACTATTCCTTAATATACCTGGGGAAGCATTAATGTTGAGGGGAATAGTATCCCAAAAGACAGACAGAGGGCTGTCCTCAGACTGTATTTATCCAAACCTTTGCCTGATCCCTAGCCCATATATAAGAAACTAACTTAAAGCAGCTCATGCCAGGGCCAAAGTCACAGCTCTGTGAAGATGAAGAAGAGTGAACTGATGCAAAAAGATTCTTGGGGAAAGTGGAAGACAGGGAATAACAAACTACGTTCCTGCCTTTGTGCCTTTTCTTAGTCTTGGCCTAACTGCAGTCCATGGCACGCACAACACAGGTGAGATGCACATAGAAAAGCTGTAGCTTCTCTAACCTTGGAGATCAGAAAGGGAAGCTGAGGAACCAAGCACTGTGCAAACAGTGGAGAAACCCTAAAAGAGAAAGGGTCAAAGATGAGGACCCTTAGACTGTGTCTATTCACAACTCTGACTGAGCCCCAAATCACACACCTGGAGAAGCAACTTCCATCAACCTAACTAGGGACAGAAGGTCTGTGAAGAGACCAGAGCCATTCTTACCATACAGGCTGCAGCGCAAGCCTAGACAGACAACTTAACATTA
This sequence comes from Jaculus jaculus, assembly GCF_020740685.1. Taxonomy (NCBI): domain Eukaryota; kingdom Metazoa; phylum Chordata; class Mammalia; order Rodentia; family Dipodidae; genus Jaculus; species Jaculus jaculus. The sequence continues at coordinate 41,214,009 of NC_059103.1, forward strand.
ATTTTATTTGGGATACAATCCAAAATTTCCTGACATCCAAAGAATCAAGAAAATGGAACACATTCTCTACATAAAAGAAATCAATTAAACTCAACCTCAAGATGAACCAGATGTTAGAACTCACAGACAGAAATTTTGAAGTGAGTACTAATAGCTCTCCTTGGTTTTCTCATAGATGACACATGTTTTCAATGCAGGGAAACTTCAGCAGAGAAATGAGTTGCCTCAGCCAAGCAATAGAAATAATACAAAAGAACCAAATGGGAAAGGGACAGAACTTTGCAGATAGGAGATACTAATGGCAAGCAGAGTAAACACAAAGATTCTCATGCCAAGACACATTATCATCAAAGCAGTTGAAAGCCAATGAAGAAGACCAAGAGAAGAGCCAGCCACATTGTACCACATAGCACAGCACAGTTCCCTGTGTGAGCAGAACAGCTAGACATTAACATTGCCCTTCTCAGGAAAAACCATAGAATCTCAAAGAGAGTGAGACACACTCTTTAAAGTGCTGAGAGAGGGGCTGTGGAAATGACTCAGTGTTTAAAGGTACTTGCTTGCAAAGCCTTCCAGCCCAGTTTCAGTTTCTCAGTACCCACATAAAGCACAAAGTGGCACATGTGTCTAAAATTCGTTTGCAGTGGCTAGAGGCCCTAGTACACCCATTCTCTCCCTTCCTCTTTCCTTCCTCCCCCTCCTTACAAATAAATAAGTAGAACAATATTATAACTTTTTATAATATATAATATTAAAAGTATCATAAATAAAGTGCTGAGAAAAAATAGTTCTCAGCCCAGATTTCTCTCTCAGGTGAAAAGAGCATTCATTCAAGGGTAGAAGGGAAATGACATTTCTGGGTGAAAAAAAAACTGAGAACTTGTCATTACTTACTCTGCAGAGTGCTAAAGGAAGCTCTTCAGACTGAGCACAAATGATGTCAGATGGAAACTAAGATTTTCAGAGAAGAATGAAGATTTTATAATAAATGAGAATGTCCAAATAAATGAAAAGGTTTCATTTATATTCTCATTCTCTGTCTTTCTTGGGTTTTTTTGGTTTTGGTTGTGGGTTTGTTTGTTTTTTTGTTTTGTTTTGTTTTTTTTTTTTTTTTTTTTTTTTGGTTTTTCGAGGTAGGGTCTCACTGTGGTCCAGGCTGACCTGGAATTAAGTGTCATCTCAGGGTGGCCCTGAACTCATGGCAATCCTCCTACCTCTGCCTCCCAAGTGCTGGGATTAAAGGCATGCGCCACCATGCTCAGCTTCTTTCTCGTTTTTAAAATAAGCTATATAAATTCCTAAGAGTAAAATTAACATTTAAGGATTTATAATATTAAATAAATAAATTCTATATACCAACTCTAGTATAAAGGATAGGAAAAGAGGACATAGGCCCTCAATGGTTATAAAATTGTGTGGGGTTTTTTATTTGTTTTGGTTTTGGTTTTTTCTTAAATTAACAACTTCTATGATTGTAAACAATATCCCATGGTAATTCCCTCCCTCTCCCCACTTTCCCATTTATTTATTTATTTATTTATTATTGTTTCAAGTTAGGGTCTCACTTTTGCCCATGCTGACCTGGAATTCACTATGTAGTATCAGGGTGGCCTTAAACTCATGGTGATCCTTCTACCTTTGCCTCTTTAGTGCTGTGATTAGAGGCGTGCACCATCACACCAGGCTAAAAATTGTGTTGTATATTATTATAAGTGAAAAATTACAGATCTCTTTTGTAATCTCTAGGACAACGACTATAATATCATGCAAAAAGTGAGTAACTCAAGGGCTGCAGAGTTGGCTTGGAGATTAAGGCACTTGCCTGCAAAGCCAAAAATCCAGGTTCAAGCCAGGCATGGTGATGCACGCCTTTAATCCCAGCACTTGGGAGGCAGAGGTAGGAGGATTGCTGTGAGTTCAAGGCCACACTGAGACTACATAGTGAATTGCAGGTCAGCCTGGGCCAGAGTGAGACCCTACCTCGAAAACCAAAAACAAAACAAAACAAAGCAAAAAAATAAAAAAGAAAAGACCCAGGTTCAATTCCCCAGGACCCATGTAAGCCAGATGGACAAGGTGGTGTATGCATCTGGAGTTCATTTGCAGTGCCTGGAGACCCTGATGTACTCATTTTCTCTCTCTTATAAATAAATAAAAATAATTAAAATCATGCAAAAATAAATAACTCAAGGGCTAGAGAGATGGCTTAGCAGTTAAGGTGCTTGCCTGTAAAGCCTAAGGACCTAGGTTCAATTCCCCAGTACCCACGTAATCCAGGTGCACAAGGTGGCATATGCATCTGGAGTTTGTTTTCAGTGACTAGAGGCCCTGCTGTGTCCATTGTCTGTCTGTCTGACTATCTTTATCTCTCAAATAAAATAAATAAATATTTAAATGACTAAATAGCCAAGTGTGGTGGCATACACCTTTAATCCCAGCACTCAGGAGGCAGAGGTAGGAGGATTGCTGTGAGTTCGAGGCCACCCTGAGACACCCTGAGTTAATTCTAGGTCAGACTGGGCTAGAGTGAGACCCTATCTTGAGAGAATGCACATGCACCAATAACCATGATTCAAAATCATGACAAACAAAAAAAAATAACAGAATTGAAGGGTGAGGGGCTGGGGATAATGCACTCGCCACTCTAGCCTGACTCCCCAGGTTCAGTCGTCAGAGTGCAAATAAAAAGCCAGAAGCTGTGATGGGTTTCTGTAATTCCAGCATGCTGATGGAAAGATAGGAAGTAGAGACAGGAAAATTTCTTAGAAACTCTTAGTAAACCTAACAAAAAGAAAAAGAGCAGAGCAAGATACAGAGAAACCTTGATTCAAGCAGGTAGAACATCAAGGATGGACTTGAAGGTTGCCCTCTGACCTTCATACATGTGCATGCGCATGCACACACACATGCACAGCTACTTTTTCATTTATTTGTTTTTATTTTTCTGGTTTTTCAAGATAGGGTCTCACTCTAGCCCAGGCTGACCTGGAATTCACTACATAGTCTCAGGCTGGCAAACTCAGAGATCCTCCTACCTCTGCCTCCCAAATAATGGGATTAAAGGCATGCACCACCATGCCTGGCCACAAATACTTTTTTAAATTGATTAAAGGACAAAGGAGACACATTCACTATCTTTTAAGATTTTATTTTTATTTAATTGTTTATTAGAGACAGAGAGAATGGGCATGTCAGGGCCTTTAGCCACCCTGTGCATCTGGCTTACATGGGACCTGGCGAATTGAACCTGGGTCCTTAGGCTTTGCAGGCATGTGCCCTAACTGCTATGCCATCTCTCCAGCCCACATTCACTATCTGTATTGGAGATTTTAATATCCCTTCCTCAGCAATTGATAGAACTAAGCCAAAAAACAGCAAAGACATAGGGTGATTTGAATGATGTTATTAGCCACCTTGATTGGTGTCCATAGGACAGTTGATCTGATGATGGCAATTCAAATTCTTTTTAAATACACATAGCACATTTGCCAAAGACCATATTCTGACCTATAGAACTAATTTCCGTAAAATTAGAACCATTAGAATTACCAAAGTCAAGCTAGAAAGATTGCTTAACAGTTAAGGTGCTTACCTGCAAAGCCTAAGGACACAGGTTCAATTCCCCAGTACACACATAAGATGCACAAGGGGGTGCATTCAGCTACAGTTCGTTTGCAGTGGCTGGAGGCCCTGGTGTGCCCATTCTCTCTATATATCTGCCTCTTTCTCTCATCTCTCTCAAATAAATAAATAAAACTTTAAAATATTTTTATAAGAGTTATTAGTGTCAAATTAGATGAATAGAAGTAAATGCTCAAGCCGGGCATGGTAGTGCATGCCTTTTATCCCAGCACGTTGAGGCCACCCTGAGTCTACATAGTGAATTCCAGATTAGGCCCTACCTCTAAAACCAAAAAAGAAAAGAAATAAGTGCTAGAAGTAAAATACTAGAAAAGGCAAAAATATGACAGAGAGCAAATCCATAACTGCTTTGAGCAGTGCAGGAAGTCGAATGTAAAGTGAGGCTAGAGGGGACTCTAACCCAAGACACAAGTTCTAGATCTCATTGTGGTGGTTGCATTATGGACAACAAAATTTATCAGACACTTAGAATGAGTGAATTTGAGGCTGGTGGATAAAGCACTTGTCATACAGGTGAGAATACCTCAGTTCAGATCCCCAAAATCCACTTAAAAAGCTGTCGTGCAGACATCTATAACTCCAGCATGCTTAATGCATAAGGGTGGTAGAAACAGGAGAACCACTTAGAACCTTGTGGGCCAATTAGCCTGGAAAACAAATGAACATGAGACCTTGTCTTAAGAAAGGTAGAAGGTGGTGACTGGGAAGGTAGTTTAGAGTAAAGCACCTGCCTAACAACTCTGAGTACCTGAGTTCGGATCCCCATACCCCATGTAAAAGTCAGAACCTATGGTGTGCATGCATGTGCACACATACATGTACATGCACACACACCCATGTACAAATAATGTTTAAGAAAGAAAGGCAGGAGATGAGGATCACACCCAAAGTTGTCCTCTGATCTTCACAGTATGCACATGCCCACACTGACACATAGCCATACAGAAACAAAAATGAGTTTCATTACATGAGGACCTCAATAACCAAAAAAAAAAAAAAAAAAAAAAAAAAAGGAGGGATGAAAATGTTTGATAATTTTCATGTAACATGCCAGAGTTCAATTCAGAAAACATTACAGGAAGGAAAAAAGAACTTTTTCGGAACTCTTACATAGTACAGGGTACCTGAGGGAAAAAACAAAAAGTAAAGTCATAGGTAAAGAACTACATGTAAAGAAAAGTTCTGAAAAGGAATAAAATTATTTTTCCTCCATATCCTTCTCACACAGCCCAGCACTAGTTCTTGTAACAGAATTAAAACTATATAAATATCCACCCTCAAAAATGAGCTGCTTTACATGGAGTTAGAACGGGGTTTTCTCTCTAAGCAGATAACTTGTCAAAAAGTGATGGAAGCTGACAGCAGCAGTGGGTTCTGTGGCATCCATCGCCTCTCTGTGGCACTCCCAAGGAGAATTCTGGCAGCACCTTCAAGGGCTGTTAACAGTAGAATGTACAGTTCACCTCTTCCCAGGTTTTTTCTGGATATGTCCATTTGGCACTTGTGCTGTCTTTACATCTGATAACTATGTAAAAGTCAGATGACCCCAGAAAAATCACTGTGTGCCACTGTAGCCTCTAAACTGAACACAGTGCTTGCCTTTACACCAGAGTTGTGAATTACTTGAACAATTACAATTACATGCTTCACCAAGCATATTTCAGTAGTTTACTTTTGGCATGATCTCTGCAGCCTGGAGAGTAAATCTTAAGTAGGAAATAATTCATGTCATCTAGAAGTAGAAAAGCATGGCAATTTTTCTTAATGTGACTCCCATACTCAAAGTTTAAAAACATCATAATACTCGTCATATGATTTGCTACTGTGTTCTATTTATGTATATACAGAGAAAGATTGCTTCCCAAAATGAAAATGCTTACTTTGAGTAGTGATGTTAAAATTGGATTGTTTTCTTGCTTGCTTAACTTGCTTGATGTTGTTTCATTAAATTTTTCTCAGTGTTGTTACCCAGCTCATGCACTAACGGGATGCCCTACTCACACATTTTGGGTAGTGCCTCTTGGAAGTAGAAGATAAACATTGCCCCAACCTCAGCATAGGAAAATATGGGCCCGCAAGCTTTCAGAGTGTGGGATTTATACTCTTCCCATGTTGTGACAGATCTATAGTGTAAACTAGCCAGGACATTTCCCAGCAGAAAATAATAATTATGTTTTCCACTGGAAAGAGCACTTCATAAAACTTTTTCTACAGAATACAATAAATAGCCTTTGATCCCTTTGGTTTCTCCACCTCACAGCTTCAACTGCTATTCCTTGTTTCCAAGATTCACAGGAGTAAATGTTTTCAGTCCTCAGTGTTGGAACATTTCTGGCATTCCATAGCATTACCCACAACTCCCTGTCACAGCGTGGACAGGACAGCCCATCTACAGTCATCCTTGTACCCTGTCAGTTTCCCAGATAGGGCTCCAGAATGTGTGGTTTCCTCTTCAACTCCTTAACTCCATTACCCCTCTCTGGCTCACTCTTCATCTTCTGGGCTATATACTTGGCATATTTATATTTGCTTATCTTCATGAATTATCTCTAAGTGGTCCTAAGATGAAATCTGAAGAGCAGTATAAGGCATGATGGTGAGAAGGGAGAATGTATCATACCAGTGCATTCCAGCTTGTCTGGATCCCCTCCCCACCTCTGCAAGCCAACATCACCTCCTCCACAGGACTCATACCTTCAGAGGGAACAGTATTGTGAATTGTAAGAGAGTAAACCCAGAAGAAAGGAAAAGCCACTGGAGAGAATCTCCCCAACTCCGTCTGAGTTCCTCAGAGTCCTATATGTCCAGACTCTAGGGTTAGGGTCCCTATACATTAAGCTGCAAAAATCACATCATTCATGTTTTCCCAGCTTGGAGATAGAAACCCAGCCAGGTTCCTGACCTGGATTTGAGGTAGATGAGCACCAAGGGGAATCTTGTCCTGTCTGCCTCCCTTTGGCTGATCACCAGCCTCTTTCTCAGAATGTCAGGGAGAAAGGTAGGGCGGTATGAGGGGATTATGATCATAGTACATTGTCTTATTCATGGAAGTTGTCAATAAAAAGCTTTTTAAAAAGTCATGAGCCTCATCGTATCAGGGTTTTTCCAGGACAGCCTCAATGTTACTACCCTTTAGCCCTCTGCTTCTCTCTCCTCACTGCTATCCCCATCTGGCTTCTGAATTTGAAACTCAGAGAAGACGAAAAAAAAAAGTTTGCATTCTCTTGGAATTCAGTATATAAAAAACTCATATGCTTTGCAGAATATTTACAAGAGACGGGCCTAGAAATTAATTAGAGGTCTCAGATTTGCTTTTGGCCATTGAACTCAGTAGTGATTTGTAGCCCTGCTGATTGTCCTTTAACCAGCTCAGTTCCCATGTCATGAAGTCAGCTAATTCTTCTGCCACAGGTAATGAGCCCTATTTTAAAGTGAAGCCTTTTAGGTTTTCCAGTTTTGCCTATTTTCTGAATTTAAAAGTACCAAGCACAATTACTATGCATGCAAATCATTAAAAGTTGAAGGGGTTCATACACACAATACACAGATGTTAGTTTTTACTCTTTGAAGGCAATGACAACTGACAGCCCATGTGAAGGTTCATCCTTCTCTCCTCACAGGACTGGATAGAATCACACCTCTGATTGACTGCACAATAACCAGGAAAGCCCCCACCCCCAGTCCTTCTGTCTTTCCTTTCTGTTACCAAGTTATCCTTAATAAAGCAAAATAATACTGACTCCTATGAATGGATACTTTGCCGGCTTCTCTCCCTAGTCTAGACTTGAGGACAGCCCCTTTCAATGTCACCAAGAACATAAAATTGAAGTCAAAAAAAGAAATAGCATATGGTCCCAAAACCGTGGAAGAGGAGAAAATAGATTACGTGGTTACAGAGGAAGCTTACGGCCCACTGGTGTTCCCTCCTGTACTTGGTGTGTCGTTTTATACGCGAGTGAGGCCAGCTTCTCCCTCTGCGGACGCCAGCATTGCCTCGGTGCTGCTGGAGCCGTTTGCCAGGGGACGCTAATCAGCTCCAGGCCTCCCTGAGCCCAGCCACGCCTGCCAGCTCTTGAAAGCCCACAAGCTTCAGACGTTGTTTTCTTGATTTTTTTATAATTAAGGCCCGAAGCCATTATTTCAGACTTTTCCCTCCTCCTGCCTTGATGTGTTCATTTGACTATTTTATAGGGGTTCTTGTATATATTTCTAAGCAAGCCTAAAGTAGATATTTAAATTTGTCAAATTAGAACTTTGACACAAATGTACTTAAATTCAGTAAACATATTTAAGTTTATGCTTTGACCAATCCTGAGTTATTATGAAAAGTGTTCTTTAGTATTTTTAAAAACTCTTATTGACAGTTTCCATGACTGTAAACAGCATATCATGATGTGGTCTTTAGTATTTTTCAAGAATAAGTATGTCAAATAAAGCTACATTTATGAGTATTGGCTTTTAGTTTACTTGAACCCAGAGATATGCATTTCAAGCTTCAAAGCTAAATGATGTCATAATTAATGAAGCTACGCATTGCATTTCTACAACATTGAACCTGAAGATATTTCCTTTGGGGCTACATGGGGTGGGGGGGTGCTAAAGTTAAAACAATGAAGACATTAAGCCTGCTCTTCTAATGTAACTTTAATAGGTTGTGCTTCCAGCCCTATAAGTTAAAAAGCCATGTCTGGTGGCCAGGATACCTCATAGCAGTGTCCTCTCTGGAAGAGGTGCCACATGTCAGTGGAGCCCTAACCTACCTCCTCCAGTGAGGCTGGAATGGAGCCTAGCAGACCCCTGTTTGTCTGAGCTGTCTGGCCCAGTAGTGATAAGCAAAGACAGACTGGCTCCTTGAAGGAGGCTTTCAGTAAAGTTCTCAAACTCACTGGCCGACTTTCCCCTGTGGACCATTCATTTATCAGGAAATGAAATTGGTTACAGGGTTTTTCACATTGCCAAACCTCACTGACGAAATCTGGTTTCTTCCAGAGTTCAGGAGAAGTTTTAACTCTTTACTGTTGTTCAGTACTGGTAACCCCGTTAGTACCACAATTTGGGGAACACCACTAAAGGGGTAAGAGTAGAGAGCAGGGTGAAATGAGTTTGAGGGGACTGTATTCATAGATATCAAAAGATGACCCCTGGGCTAGAGGGATGGCTTGGTGGTTAAGGTGTTTGCCTGCAAAGCCAAAGGATCCCTGTTCAGCTGTCCAGGACACATATAAGCCAGATGCACAAGGGGGCGCATGCATCTGGAGTTCATTTTCAGTGGCTGGAGGCCCTGGCATGCCCATTCTCTCCCCCACCCTCTCCCTGCTCTCTCCCTCCCCCCCTCTCTCTCCCCCTCTCCCTCTCTCTCCCTCCCTCCTTCCCTTCTATCTCTCAAATAAATAAATAAATAATATATTTTTTAAAAAGATGACCCCTGAAAATGGGATTTTCTTTTTTCATGTTGTCATAGTCATCTTTCAAACTAGTGTCAATTTCACAAGACTGATTTTTTCCACTTCCAAAAATGAAAGCCTTCAAACATGACATGAATCACCGTATTGGCAGCATAACCTGGTAACTTAGACCAGAGATTATTGCTTAGACTTTGTGAAACTAGAAGGAACAAAAATAAAGAGAATCATGGAATTGTAGGGCAAAGAAAGTGGGCGAGAGAAGGTTAAGTTACTACAAAGTGTATAATCTAGTTTATAGTTTAAGGAACGGAACTAGGCCAAATTATCCAAAATATTCTGACATACTGGATCATTTTATTTTGTAAAGTAAAATCAGTGGAGCAGGGCATTCTGTTGAAGGCTGGTCTTCTTGGTGCCGGCTTCTATTCAACCTCCTGTGTTTGGAATTAGCAGGCCCAGAGGTAGCACACAGTGTCATGTGGCAGTTATTAGGCTGTGGAAGTGGTTGCTGGCTAATTGATAGCAGTAGCAGCTAGAGACAGCCTTGTTTAATTTTCAATAGTCTCTATGACAGGACACTGTAAATGGGTTCCTTTGTAGTCTTGCGGTTATTGTCCTTTCTCTTGTCATTAAATATTTAATAGTTAATATATTCACTTGATAAAATTTAGGGATGAATTTCTTTAACTCTCCTTGCTCCTTTGAAGACTCTTTTCACTTGATTTTAGCCCTAGTTATCTTGGGCCCCAAAGTAAGTAGACCATTACTCTCAATGTGCCCTGCTTCCCTTGCCTGTCATGACTGCTTTTTAGCTTCAAATGTGCTTGTGGTCACAAAGCCAACCTTAGTCTATGCCAGCTGGTGGCTTTGCTCATGTTTGAGCCCCCAAGAGGCACACTGGTCCCATCAAGGATGAGTGAGTGAATCATTCTCTCTATTCATCACAGGGAGATAAGCTTTTGTGAACTTGACTTGCATTTAGATTATTGTGTCCATGGTTTCAATTGTATCTCATAATGTTACACAGAATAAAGTGGGTGGTTGCTCTTTCTCAAGGATAATCTTATTTTTCTTCATTTCATTTTCATTCAATCTTAATGTTTATAGCAAAATACCATATTTTTGGAAATGAAAGCAGTCTTTTATCAATAATGCACATTAGAGTAATTTCACTAATGAAACACGAAGATGTACCTAGTTCTTTTTCTTGTTTCTGCCATGAAATAAACATCAATCTTAGCAAATGTTACATTTGACTTTCTTCTGTTTAATACAGATACGAAAAATAGTAAGTAGGCCCTCCATGGTCTGTGCCCTAGTCTGGAAATGGAAAGTCAATGTTTTAGCCCTTTGTACATGTTCTGCACTTCCTCCACACAGCCTTTCATTGTTAACAGTCCCGACTGAAGAGAAAACCTCAAGTCCAGTGACACAATGGCGTCTAAGGAACCTGTGGGTTCCCCATGATTCTATTTATTTATGGTGCTCTCACAGTCCTCCTTAGACCTCTGAGCCCTTGAACAAATACCTCCAACATCCAGTGGCTAACATTCCTCCTTTTACAAAGCTACTATTTGCAGTAGGGATTTTCTTGCCTTTCATTTATTTGTTCAACCATTATTGATTGAGCAACTCCTGCCTGCATAGCAGCACTCTGCCAGCTGTTGCCTCTTACTGAGCTCTGCTGCTAAGAGGGCGCAATTTCTCAAGTAGCATCCAAAGAAACAGCTTCCCTACTCTCTTCTTTAAATGTGAGGAATCTTAAGCTAATTAGGGGCTGCAAATGGCAAGAGGAGAGGGAAACAAATGAGGAAACTATCAAACTCTGTGGACTTGAGGATACCAGGACTTCTTAAAGTGAGCAATGACTGGGTAAAATACAGATCCACTATGTGGAAGAGGAGAAGGAGGCAGGGTGCTGAGGGGAAAGCCTGACTCTGGGCTACCCTAGCTGTGTGGTCTGGGCAAGTTCTGCACTCCTCATTCAACATCACTTTCTCACCTCAGTGCCAGCCTGTCTCATGACCTTGCTGATCTTCTAGGGCACTTGGGGAATTAAGAGGTAATGGTGATGGCGATGGCGATGGCTCCCGTTGTCTGCAGCACGCAGCAAGTGCCAGTGATCGTGAGCTTCATACTGTCAGTTTGACTTTGCTGGGGGGAAAAAAAAAGCAAGAATGGGGACCATAGATTCTGAACAAGCAAAACAGAAAGAAAGTGCCATGAGCCTCTTACTCAAGCCTGACACTTCTGGCTCGATTCACAGTTATAACAAGCTTTGCCATCTGGTTCCCAAGTCACAGCTTAAAAGAATTGCTACAAGTTACCATGTCAACAGTACTGAAAATTGAGGGCCACTTGTCCTCATTAGCAAGGGAAGGGACAGAAAACAACACCTATGACTGCTACTTTTCCCTGTCTCTTAAGAACTTTTATAAGGCTTCAGAGGTCATAACCCTGAGGAAAAGTTGGAGCAATTCCAGGACCTAGCGCTGATAGCTCTCCCCTAGAGAACCTAAAGCCCTTTGTTCAGAGCAACAAGGGGCGGGGCTGAGGCCAGTCTCCTCAAGTCCCTAGGCTATCCTTTCAAAGTAGGTAAATTACTGGTGACTTTATGTGATTGGTGAGTTGGATAGTCTTTATTTTGGAAAGACTAATAGCAAGATTCTCTAAAATACTAACTTTAAAGTGTTATTTATAATAGCTTATAGTTTATTCACATTGTTATAAACATGCTAATAACTGTCAATACTAAGTTAACTTATTTGAATTATATGTTGCACCATGTAGAGGTAAATACTTCGCTTTTGTAGTGTGAAGGGAGGCTAAGCAGGCTGACTCTGAAGAGCATAACCAATTTTTTGTACTTCTTTCTTTCTTCGCCTATTTCATCAGCATACGCTCGGTCCTCAAGATTTTCCAAAAGTACTAAAATCTTGGTTGTGTAGCTTTGCCTCTGGTCCCAGTGTTTTCATGTGCATATTTGTGAAGAGCTTCCCAGTGGCATGCAGGTGGAGCCTTGTGAGCTGCTGAGAACTGAGCAGGGCTCTGGATCTAAGTGTTCCATTTACAGAGGACCACAGGACAGTGTGGAATATACTCTCTCCCAGAAGGAAGCTTGTTTGAAATGTCTACTCTTGACAGCATCTGAGAACTGCACATGGTTCTTAAAGTTCTAACAAAGCAGCTAAGTATCAGCACTCACACCTTTTTGTTTTTGGTTGTTTGATTTGTCTTGCATTTCTCACCTCCAGAAGCCCAGCCTAGTCCTCCCCCCTCCCCCCACCCCTGCCAAAACAAAGAAGATTTACCAGAATCTTTTCTGCAGCATTTCTACACAGCAACATTTCACCAGTGTCAGCCTTAGGGTTTGTGGGAAATGTGGTAGTGGTAAGAAAGTTACAGATGATCCAGGCCTCAGCTTCATTCACAAGGAAGTAGACCAAAAAAAATCGTGTGTGTGTGTGCGTGTGTGTGTGTGTGTGTGTGTGTGTGTGTGTGTGTGTACAAGCATATATTCCTTTGCTCAACAGCACTAGAGTGGAGAGAGAATTTTAAAAAACCTCCACTTCAGAGCCAGTCGTGGTGGCGCACGCCTTTAATCCCAGCACTCGGGAGGCAGAGGTAGGAGGATCACCATGAGTCCAAGGCCACCCTGAGACCACATAGTGAATTCCAGGTCAGCCTGGGCTAGAGAGAGAAAGACCCTACCTCAAAAAAAAAAAAAAAAAAAAAAACTCTCCATTTCAGCTCTTATTTCTATGAGTAGGGAAAATAAGGAGGACTGACTGACTAGCTGGCTGGCTGCCTGAGGTCACAATCCAGTTGGGACAAATATAGGATTCATGACCCTGTGCAGTAACACCCCTGTGTTCTATGGGACTCTTTGGTGCATTCAGGGACACAGTGACACTTTCGGTCTAAAGTATTCTATCAAGCAACCACATACAAGCTAGAAAGTCTCCCTGTTAGTAACAACTGGCCCTTCACTGACTTTTATATCAAAGATGATGCCAGGAATTGCAGTGCTTGACATTCATGATGTATTTCTGTTCATTCAAAGACTCTTTCACTGACCTGTTCCTTTTGTGACTAGAAGAATGTCTTTTCAAGAGGACCAGTTTCAGATTCGTGGATACTATTGCCACATGGTCTGTGGCAATAGCATCCCAAGTCTGACTGGACCTTGGAGGGGCCACATTCTCAAGCCAAGTCTTAGGGGCTCAGTATTCTAGTACTATAAATATTTATTGAGCTCTATTTGGAGTTGTACATGTGTGTATAATTGTATAACATTTAACTGTGGGTGGACTTTCTTATTATATTTTAGATCTTATTTAAGTGCAAGTTACTCTTGAACTGGCCAAGTACTGCAGGATAGCACTCAGCCACTCCCTGCCTCAGCTCTGTTCCTTAAACATGGCTATACCTTCCCAGCAATTGGCCTTTATATGCCTCAACCGTGCGCTTCCCACAAGGAACAACAAAAGCTGGATCTTTCCAGGCATGGTAATGCATGCCTTTAATCCCAGCACTCGGGAGGCAAAGGTAGGAGGAGTGCTGTGAGTTTGAGGCCACCCTGAGACTATAGTGAATTCCAGGTCAGCCTGGGCTAGAGTGAGACCCTACCTTGAAAAAAAAAAAAAAAAACTGGATCTCTTCTTCCTAAGGTTTCCACACCTTACCTCACACCTTCTTGTGCTGCTCTTCCATAGTATTTGGTGTCCAAACTAGGAATTTGCTACTGACTTAATGCCTTTGCTCAGACTTTGTATCTATATAGCCCTTATGCCAATTCCATTATAATGCCTGTAATCAGACATCTACCATTTGCCTTCTCATATCTCCAACATCCAGCATGGCACCCTGCATACAATAGGTATATACTGCATGTTTCCCCATTACAGCAAGATGGGTGGTTATAGTCTGTCCAAAGTACAAAAGGCCATTTGCCAAAATACTAATATGATAGCCAGAGGGAGACAGTAACATCATTCATGATGGGTTTGATACAGGGCCAAGATCAGAGGTGGGAAAAGCAATATAGCCAGGCTTGATATACATGCTTTTAATCCCAACATTCAGGAGGCTAAGACAGGAGGATTGCAAGTTTGAGGCCAGTTTACATTACATAGCAAGTTCCAGGTCAGCCTAAGCTATATATACGGTGAGACTCTGTTGTAGCCTCCCCCACTATGGGGTGGGGGGGAAGCAATACAGAAAGTATGATATCATCAAAAACCACACTAAGAAAACTAAAAAACTAAAAGGATTCCAAATTATAGGCATTTTGAGAAATAGTTTGGCATAGCTATTACAATTGAACACATGTACACAGTAGTTCCCCTTGATCTGAGGTTTTGTTTTCTGTAATTTCAGTAACCCACAGTCAGTCACGGTCTGGAAATATTAAATTGAAAACTCTTTAACTAAATAATTCATACAGTTTCAAGTAGCAATGCTGCAGTCTTATCCCTCCTGCCCCACCCTGCTGTGGCCGTGTCACCCTCATGTAGGGTATCTGTGTTATACAGGCACCTGCCACTAGTCACGGTTTTCAGGGTGACCTGTTAGAGGATTGTGGTGTTGTTTGTCGGGCTTGCTACTGTCCACAGCTTTAGGCTTCCACTGAGGATCTTGGAAGGCATCCTGATCAGAAGGGACGAGTGTATTCTCTTCCTCCCTAGCTATATGCTACCTGGCATAGAGAAGTGCTTGCCAGCATATGTGAGGAGACATGTCCTTACCATTATTACTCATATAGTCAAATCCTGGAAACAGCCCCAGTGTCTGTCAAAGGTAGAGAGATAAGTAACAAATTACAGCATTTTGAAATAACAGAGTAACTCTATAACAATGAATAGGTGAATCCCAGCTAACCTCCAACACAGTGGTAAATTTAAAGTCTAGCGTGGGCTGAAGAGCTGGCTCAGGTGTCAAAGGCACTTGTTTGCAAAGCCAGCCCAAGTTGGATTCCTTAGGACCCATGTAAAGCTAGACGCAAAAAAAAAAAAAAAGTGATGCATGCATCTGAATTTTGCTTCCAGTGGCAAGAAGCCCTCATACACTCAGACACAAGCATGCTAATAAAAAATATTTTTATGTTTCAACACATAAGGATAGATCCTATATAATTCCATTAACAAACATAAAATTTGGAGAAAGCTGTGACTCAAACTGTAGTGTTGAGGAGTGCAGGCACAGGTGGCAGAGTGTGAGGAAGATCAAGGGAGAGATCCTCACAAAAGTCGGATGGTGGTAAAGGCATGCTATACACTACCCTTAGCTAGACTCAAGTGGTTGCTGCTGCAGTTACCTTTCTGTTGCTGGGACAGAACACCCAATGAAAAGCAGCTGCTGGGAGGAAAGGGTTCATGTCACTTTAGCCTCAAAGGGAAGTTTCATCATGGCAGGGAAAGCAGAGCAGAGGCTGTACATCTCATCAGCTGGAAAGTAGCAGCAAGAATGAGCTAGCTCTAAACCCCAGAGGACTGGGCCAATAAACCTCAGGGCTCACCCCCAGTGACTCGTCTCCAGCAAAGCTCCACAACTCCCCCAGATTGACAGCATCCGGGGCCCAAGTATTCAAATACATGAGGCTGTGAGGGATATTTCATTCAGACCTCCACGCTTGCTGTTGCTAATTTAGTTGTACTTCTATGTCTGTGAGCTGCTGTGTCCCTTAACAGGACATAATATAAAGGTTAGAAAGAGGTGGGAAGTGGTATGTCCATGAGATTTATTATGCAAAAAAAGAACAAAGTGGGAGTGATAATAGAAATACTAAGGAGATTCCAATGAAGGCAAAGTAATATTAGGAAAGCTCTTTCCCCATTTTATTTTCATATAAAAGTCAAATAATTTCACCAGTCTTCTCTCTTAAAATGTGATCTATGCCTCCCCAAGAAGACTACAGAGATATCATCATGTGTCATATTTGTTATATTTGGATAATGATAATGTTAGTCCCTGTTTTAAAACTTTTCTTCACAAACATTATAATATATTTTATTGTACTATAAGACTATAATAAACATTTTTTTTTTTTTACTTAGGAAAAGTAAAAGATGGACAGAGCAGTATGAGATAAAAATGATTAGCTATGTACCTTGAACTGTTCAATATTTTCAGAAATGGTAATATAAACCAAGCATGGTGGTGCATGCTTCTAATCCCAGAACTCAGGAGTCTGGGGCAAAAGAATCATGAGCTTGAGGCCAGCCTGAGCTGTGTGGCAGGATGCTGTCAAGATAGAGGGAGATAGAGGGGTGGGGTGAAAAAATGTGGGGAGAGGAGGGAGGATGTTGTTTATTTAAGTCATACAAGTAAATAAAAAAATTGATAAATAATTTGGTTATAGCTTAGTAATAATAACCCTTATATATTCTTAAGATAAGGCCTCGTATTTTTTATTGTAATTGGCTTTTTTTTTTTTTTTTTCCAAGGTAGGGTCTCACTAGCTGACCTGGAATTCATTATACGCAAGCTCATAACCATCTTCCTACCTCTGCCTCCCAAGTGCTGGGATTAAAGACATGTACCACCATGCCCAGCTCATTTATTAAATATTTTTATTGATTATTTATTTGCAACCTGAAAGAAAGAGAGAGAATGAATGGATGTGCCAGGGCCTCTGGCCACTGCAAATAAACTCCAGACACATGCACAACTTTGTATATCTGGCTTTATGTGGGTACTGGGGAATCAAACCTCAGCCATCAGGTTTTGTAAGCAAGCCCCTTAATGGGTGAGTCATCTCTCTAGCCCAGGCCTCTGAGTTTTTAAGGGGCAATATTTAATCATGAGATAATGACAAATTAATACTAAGCATATAATAAAGTTGGGTTGCAAAGTTGTGCTTGAAAGAGATAACTTAGATTTTGAACATGGGCGGAAATTAGACTTATTTCAGTTGCAGATTTAAAATTCTGAAAAGGAAAATGTCTATATACATACACACATACATATATATAGTCCTAAGTGATTTATTGATAGTATTTACTACTCTCTTGCTAGAGATCAGCGTCTCCACATACAAGTGCAAAAGCTGAAACTTTCTCTGCATCAGTCTAGCTAGTTTTGTTATTGCTATTGTTCAAGTAGGATTTAATCAAATAGCTCATAGCTAAAAACTCAGAGTCGCCCTCAGAAAGTCAGTGCAACCAGTTTCTGTTGTTAGCAGTGTCTTCAAGGAATACAGAAGGAATGCTGTGATAATGTCACACAAATGAATATATTCAAAGTATGTATCAGATATACATGTTTGCATGTTTATTCCAAAAGAATTTCTGTCCAAAGTGGTGACTTTTGGAGAGGATAGAATAAAAGAAATAGTTCCAAATAACTGAACTCTCAGAAGTTTCACTGACCTATAAATGAGTTTATAACTTCTTATTGTTTTGAATTATTTTTTATTTTTCTTTTCATAGTGAGTTGAACCAGTCTTGAACATGCTGGGCAAGCTCTGTACTTGAGCTATGTTTCCATTCCCCTTCTGTATTTTTTAATTTTTTTTTAATTTTTCTTTTTATTATTGACAACTTGCATAATTATAGACAATAAACCATGATAATTCCCAGTCCCCAACCACCACCACTTTCCCCTTCACAACTCCACTCTCCTTCCCTCTCCCTCTCAATTAGTCTCTCCTTTATTTTGGTGTCATCATCTTTTCCTCCTGTTATGATGGTCTTGTATAGGTATTGTCAGGCACTGTGAGGTCATGGATATCCAGGCTATTTTGTTCCTGGAAGAGTGTATGATAAGGAGCCTCTACACTTCCTTTGGCTCTTACATTCTTTCCACCACCTTTTCTGCAATGGACCCTGAGCATTGGAAGGTGTGATAGAGATGTTTCAGTGCTGAGCACTCCTCTGTCACTTCTCACCACTGTGATGCCTTTTGAGTTATCCCTGAAGTCACTGCCATCTGAAAAGAGAAGCTTCTCTAACCAAAAGTGAGAGTAGCATTAATATATGGGTATGAACATTAGAAGCGCTTACCAGGCAGTTTGGTGAGCATAATATATGCATTTAGCCAGACAGCAGCAGGTGTTATACACCCAGACCTTAAGACTTCCCTACCCCACCCGCATCATAGGTTTTCAGTTATCAGGCATGTATTCCCTCCCATGGAACAGGCCTCTAGTGCAGTCAGAGAGCAATTGGCTTCACCCATAACAGACAAGCTACACCTGTTGGTTCATTTGGCCTGGCTGGCCCAACTTAAGACTTGCAGTGTCCACTGTTGTTGTTTTATCTCCACTCATGACTTCTCTCTCTGCCATGGAGCTGCATGCAGCATAGCTTTTTCCCTTTCTGTCAGCTAGTCTACACAGATGAGGTTTTCAGCTTAGCTCCAGCAAGATTTCTCAGTGACCTTACAGCCCAACCATGTGGACGCTTCGGCAATAGGGACTTAACCATCTACTCCTGGTGAGAAACCAAGAACCTTGGCAATAGTCTATAATGTTTTGGGGGCATCAGGGGCCTCCCTAGCCAACAACTCACTGGAAGGTATCCTGTCCTTGGCACTGAAAATTTTGTAGTAACAGTATATGGCTTCTGGGTATACCATTATCCAAAAAAGTAGGTTTTCCGATGGCTTATTCACAGTATCCTGAATTTTGCTTAACCTTCCCCCTGCCCTTCCTTTACTCAGTCTCTTCCCCTGACCTCCCTTAGGCCTTTCCACCCCCTGCAATCTGTTCTTCAACTTACATACATACATACATATATATATATATATATGTATATACACACACACACACAATATCACCCCCTTAAATCCCCTCCTGTCCTCCCTCCCCACTCCTCCCTCCCTTATAGCCCCTTTCTAGCTTACTGGCCTATGCTGCTGAGTTTTATTCCATTTTTATTTATTTATTTGAAAGACAGAGTGAGAGTATGGGTGCTGTAGGGCCTTATGCCACTGCAAATGAACTCCAGATACATGTGCCACTTTGTGCATCTGGCTTTATGTGGGTACTGGGGAATCATATTTGGCCATTGACACCTTACAGGCAAGCACCTTTAACTGCTGAGCCATCTTTCCAGCCCTATTTTGTTTAGAGTTTTATTTTGTTTTGAGGCAGGGTCTCACTCTAGCCCAGGCTAACCTGGAACCCACCAAGGTGATCCTCCTACTTCAGTCTCTTAAGTGTGAGGATTAAAGGTGTGAGCCACCACACCTGGCATCAAAAAACAGCCCTGTGTGGTACACACGCCTTTAATCCCAGCACTTGGGAGGCTGAAGTAGGAGGATTGCTATGGGCTCAAGGCCAGCCTGAGATTACATAATGAGTTCCAGGTCAGCCTGGGCTAGAGTGAAACCCTACTTTGAAAAATCAAAAAAAAAAAAAAAAAAAAGTATGCTTTCAATCTAGAATCTTCCCAACGATACTACATTTTTAGGCATAACAGTTGTTCTTATTAAATTTTATATATTTTTATAATAGAGGTCTATGTAGGCTTATAAATTATGAACTCAGTTCATAAAAAAATTTAAAAAGTTAAAACCTAGTCTTCTTCATAAAGGGTGGAGAAAGGAAGGGAGGAGGATACTTAATAGGTTGATATTGTATATATGTAATTACAATGATTGTAATGGGGAGGTAATATGATGGAGAATGGAATTTCAAACGGGAAAGTGTGGGGGTGGGGAGGGAGGGAATTACCATGGGATATATTTTATAATCATAAAAATGTTAATAAAAATTAAAAAAAAAAAACCTAGTCTTCTTGAGAGTGGCCAGTTACATTATTTCTCTTGTTGCTGTTGGTTTTGCAAACAAGCTTCTTTTTGTTGTTGCTGTTTAGAAAGATTTTATGATGAACATTATAGAGCTTAAGCAAGGAAGGAAGGCAGAGCTCCCATAAAGCAGGAAGGGTCTCAAGCCACATGTAGGATGCTCATCTTTTCCACTCACCCCCCTTTCAAGCCTGCCCGACCACTCAGCAGCCCATTCTTAGAGTACCCCACACCTAGGGCTTTCCTCTAGAGAGGATGCCCCTTTTGGGCAGGTCTGTCCTGAATCTCACTCAGTTACCTAACCTGTGACATAATGCCTTTCTTTTTTCTTTTTTTTTTTTTTTCTTAATTTTATTTTTTCGGGGGTGGAAGATAGAGGCCAAGAAAAAAAAAAAAACTTAAAGATGTTACATGTAGCCAGACGAGGTGGCACACGCCTTTAATCCCAGCACTCGGGAGGCAGAGGTAGGAGGAGCACTGTGAGCTGAAGGCCACCCTGAAACTACACAGTGAATTACAGGTCAGGTTGGGCTACAGTGAACCCCCCCACAAAAAAAAAGATGTTATGTGAGTACTGGGGAATTGAATCTGGTCTACAGGCTTTGTAAGCAAGAACCTTTAACCACTGACCCATCTAGCCCAATAGTACCTTTGATTTACATATTTTATTACTTCAATCTATATATTTCTTTACAAAATACAAACTCAGTGCAACTTACCTAGTTTTTTAGCAAGAGGGAATTCTTTAGTTGCGGATGAGAAATGTAAGCTTTCTTAATCTTGCTGCCCCAGGCCTCCTCCTAATATGAGCTGCCACTGCCCAGGCCTGTTTACATGGGAAATTAGAGCTTATGAGAATTTCAGTGGGAGAGTGTGTGTGCTTAATGTTCCAGACACGCATTGTCTCCTCTTGGCTCCCTTGTCCTAACGGTGGGAGTGCTTCGGTGTGAGTCCGGTTAGTAGGGCTCCACTGACTGGATTTGGCACCTGGGAAGAAGGAAGGTGGGAGCGCAGCAGCGCTGATCATGGCAGGAAGCTTGGGAATTCTGATGCCTTCTGCCCTCAAATTAAAGCAGCTGGCCTGATGGCCTTCCAGGTTCATTACAAGAGCCTTCTTACCACTCACCTCCTTGTCAACCCCCCATTTCCAAACGTGAAAAGGAAATAGGGCAGGGCTGCCTCCTGGAATAAAACATAGATGTACACATTTATTTTGTTGTTGTTTAGAGACAGGGTCTCTCTCTGCAGCCCAGGCTGCCCTAAAGCCACTATGTAGGCTAGCTGGCCTTCACTTCATGGTGATCCGCTTACATTAGCCACCATGCCCAGCTTTTGGATGCACATATCTGAAGGAGATTTAACTTTTTCTGTACTATATATGGAGGCCTAGCCTTTCAGTTGAGCCAATTTTTCTAAGTTGGAACCTTTAACCCCAGTGTGTCACAATGCCTATTTCCTTCTGGTTTTTTATTTGTTTGTTTTTGTTTTGTTTTTCGAGGTAGGGTCTCACTGTAGCCCAGGCTGACCTGGAATTCACTATGGAGTCTCAGGCTGGCCTCCAACTCACGGCGATCCTCCTACCTCTGCCTCCCGAGTGCTGGGAGTAAAAGCGTATGCCACCATGCCTGGCCCTTCTTCTTGTAATTTAATTTTGAGAAAAAGTATAGGCACACCAAAACCTCTTGCCATTGCAAACAAACTCCAGACACATGTGCTATTTTGCATCTGGCTTTACATGGCTGTCAAGCTTTGCAAGCAAGCACCTTTAACCACTGAGCATCACTCCCCCGTTCCACACATGGCCTCCATGACCTCCAGGTACTCTTCTGCCTCCTGTCTATGCCTCAGTTGGTCTTTTCTGCATTGTTCTTACTCTCACCCCTTTTCTAATCATGCAAGCAGTGGGGAACAAATGCAGGCTGCATAGCAAGCCGCGTGTTCACTCTGTGATGGGGACAGAGCTTAAAGCATGCTGGACTCACTCTGTCCTTGTCCTGTCTGGAGTCTTTAGAGCTTCTGTCTTCCTGAAATCTGTGGGGCTTCCTTTAGGGCAGGCAGAAGACAGTGGTTCATCAGGCATTTTCTTTGGCCCTAAAGCTCCAGATCAGGGCCAGGAGGCTAATGAGCTTGTTAGTCATTGGGTCCTGAGCTGGAGCTGAGTAAACATCCACCTTGAGTCTGGGTAGGGAAGTAATCTTGGATGACAAGGAGTCTGTCTTTGTTCCTAAGCCATTGTTACTGGCTCTAATGATTACGGAGCTGATGAACCAAGATTAAAGTTAAACATCTATCTTTAAAAAATGTGGGCTGAGCTTTTTCCCAGACCCTCTTTGCCCTCTTTTCATGCTTAAAGATAGAGGCAGAAGAATGATAATTTTGACAAGCCTTTCAGACAGCTTGCTCAGTCTGGGCTCCAAGGCTGTGGAGCCCCAGGCGCCTCATCAGGCACTGTGAAGCCAGTCGTATAGGACCCTTTCCCAGAGGCAGCCTGGCTGCAGAAACCACAGAGAAGAGATAAAGAAAGGCACATTAGAACAGAGCCAGCCACAGGGTGGAAACAGAATTCTATTTGTCTGAGTCTTTGTTCTTAGTGGAAAACAAAAGTAACAAAGATCATTGGATTCAAAACAAATGACACTTGACCTGCACAAAAGAGCTTTTGGATTGGTGTCTGGATCTGTGATTCCCAGCCACATAGCCCTTGCCCAGCTCCGTGCTCTTCTTCACCCATCCTTATTCCCTCGATCTCCTAGGTCCAGCCCTTGTCCTATTGCTCAGACCCTGGCACTAGTCTCCAGGAGCTTCTCATTCTGCCTCCAAGCTCGTCTCCCAAGTAGCCCCCAAAAGCATGCTCTGACCCTGGCACTGCCCTGCTCACATGCATACAGTGATGTTCACTCCCCCGTTCCACACATGGCCTCCATGACCTCCAGGTACTCTTCTGCCTCCTGTCTATGCCTCAGTTGGTCTTTTCTGCATTATTCTTACTCTCACAGCCACATGCTAAATCCTACCCCTTGTTCCAGACTTTGTCCTCACTGCCTTTCTTGATGCTGCCAGTTTTAATTTCATCCTTCCTGAGACCCCATGAGAGAAAAAATATGGGTACATTAGGGCCTCTTGCCACTACAAGCAAACCCCAGACACATACACCACTTTGTGCATCTGGCTTTACGTGGGTACTGGGGAATAGAACCAGGGCCAGCAGGCTTTGTAAGCAAGCGCTTTTAATAACTGACCCAGTTGGATTTTTTTTTTTTTTTTTTTTGAGATGTGCTCTCATGTAGCCTAGGCTGGCCTTGAGTTCTTGGTCCTCTTGCCTCCACCTCTCAAGTGCTGGGATTGCAGGCATGTGCTGCCATGTCCAGCTCCCACCTTGTCTTTGAGTGATTGTCATGGCTGTCTTGTCTCCACGCCCAGGATTTCCTCAGCTGGTGCAGAGGTTCTGATGGTTTCTGTGCATCTTCTGCGGCCGTGGTTTCCATCCGGAAGCCATTCAAGGCTCTTTTAAGCAGAGTAACACAGTCGGATTTCATTATGGGCCATTTAGCTCCTGCTCTTTTGCCACCAGGATCCTCAGAGATTGCTGTGGGAGGCTTCATTCAGCCTGTTCTCAGTTGGCTAAGCTTCTGAATAATTCTGTCTGCCCAAAGAGCTTTCCTGATGATCCTTTTTACTTTAGCACCACCCCAGACTCACCCCAGATGCATGGAGGTGGCATGAGCCTGGAGGGCACAGAGGTCAGGGGGAATTCCTTTGTGCAAAAGCTAATGGTTTAGATGAGAGGAAGTAGATAAAACTAAGAGGTCACAGGCCAGCAGACAGTATGGAGATCCTAGATTCCACCCAAATGAGAACTGGCAATTATTACGAGGTGCCTTCTAACATCAGTGATGTTGGAGAATTGCTGTTAGGAATTTGCATTTATCTTAGCTCCAAGCAAATGTTAGATCCCTAAAGGCAGGGACTATATTTTATATTTTATTAAATGCTTTCATGGTACAGAGTCACCTTGTAATTTAATTTATTCTCAAACTGAGTTATCCTAAAGTGGAACAAAAAGTTCTTACCTGAGCCAGGCATGGTGGTTCATGCCTTTAATTCCAGCACTTGGAAGGCAGAGGTAGGAGGATTGCCACAAGTTCTAGGCCATCCTGAGACTACATAGTGAATTCCAGGTCAGCCTGGACTAGAGTGAAACCCTACCTCAAAACCACCCCCAAAAAAGTTCTTACCTCAGGTGAAATGTATGATGTCTAGAACTGACACCACAACAGTTCAGAGCAAAGAAGCTGAGAGAGAAAACAAGAAGCCATGAGTTTAAGACTGGGAGCTGGCCACACATCACCCTCTCCCAGGTAGTTCTCCCTGGTGAGATATTTGTCCTGTAGTAGTGCTGAGTGGAACGAGCAGGCATTCAGTTTATACAGTCCTGCCCCATAGCATGGCTTACCACAGCACTGTGTGGCAGCCACCTGTGCCTCTCACGCCACCAAGCTCTTGCCACCAGAGCAGCAGGAAAACAACCAAGAGTTGCCTATCCTATTGGGTCAATTGTTAAAGCATCAGTGGTGATAATCATAATACAAATGCAGAAAGGAAGGAACCCAAAGTACAAGAGGGACTAGTTAAAAAGGAGTTCAGCTGAAGAAGGGAGGAGACACAAGAAATTAATGCGAGGGGATTAAGATGAAAACACATTATATACATTATGAAAATAATCAGTAAAATGTTTAAAAGGAAGGAAAGATGGATGAGTGAGCGGGCCACCTTGTCTTAGTCTGCTCAGCTGCTATAACAAAATACACTCTAGAGCTGTAAATCTAAGATCAAGGCACTGGCGGACTTGGTGTCTAGCTCCTAGCTGGTTCCTCACATGGGAGAAAGGAGGAGCCAGCTCTCTGGGGTCTCTTTTATAAAGTCATTAATCCTGTTCATGAGCCCTTATGACCTAATCAGCTCCCGGAGGTCTCACTTTCTAATGCCATCCTGTTGGTGATTAGTTTTCAACATGTGAATGAGGGGGTAAGCATAAACATTTAGTAAGTTTTATCTTGAAACATCTTTCTTCACCAGAAGGTGTGTTGCCTGCTCAGTATAATAAATAAAATTTAAATAAAAAATAAGCTGTTATCCATACTGTAAATTGCTCTTAAATAAGCACACCATCCCCTGCTCCTTAATCTGCTATTGTTGAAGCAAGGCAACATTTAAAAGCTCCAGAATTTATGTTGTCCTACCATTGATGCTGAGGAGACAGTAGACTCCATAAAGGAAGTGTATAATTTTCACTTTGTTTTTTCTTATTTAGACAAAATTTGAATTTTTTAAATAGCAAGTGTATCCTAAACCAGGCGTGGTTACGCACACCTTTAATCCCAGCACTTGGGAGGCAGAGGTAGGATAATTGCCATGAGTTCAAGATTACCCTGAGACTACATAGTGAATTCCAGGCCAGCCTTGGCTAGAGTGAGACTCTTCCTCAAAAAAGTAAATCAAGTATATATTACAAAAAAAAAGTGTGTTCTATATCCTCTTGCTCTAAATAAACCAAAACATAAGATATTTTATTTTGTTTCCTGTATCCAGTTTCTAAAATGTAGTATGTTGATTATTTAAATTTAGAATTTCTTTGTGAAAAATTTATCTAAGATTTTGTGGTTGATGTCAAGGTAAATTCCAAGTTTGTTTAATTTTCATGGTTGTAGTATATAAGATATTGAATTACCCATGGTGATTTGCTGAAAGTTAATTAAGAGATAAGCAGTGTGTCTTTCTTTATTGACAGATGTAAATTTAGAATAATGAGAACTTATGCTATAAAATATGGCTCCTTTCTCTAAGAGCCTGCCGTGTTCTAGAAATGACCATGGCCTGTCAAATGCTTTATCTACAGGTGTTTTGCTTGTCTTACTTGTCTTCTGGACTTTGACTTGAAAATGGACAATGGTAGAAAGCAGAATAGAGAAAGTGAGAACTCCGCTGCTGTGCAGTTTCCCTGTGCCCTAGGCAGAAGATGAGCTCCCTTGGGGTCCTTGTGTAGCATCCATGTGTGGACAAGGCTGGGCAAGGTGCCAAGCCCAGCCAACAGCCTGCCCTAGCCCTGCTGGGCCTCCAGCCCTGCGGGAGTTACTTGAACATGGCCAGTCTTCAGCCTAGTTTTCTCCACTGGTTAGCACAGGCCTCATCAGCTATAATAGTTTACATTTGAGGTCCTTCTTTGTCAAGAAGGTGATGATGTGTCCAAGTTTGTTAATGTTTGAACCAGCTATAAAACTCACAGGTCCTGAATTTTCCTTCTATTCTACCATTCACAGTCTAGATGGCAGAGGGACATACTGGTCATAAAAGCTTATGCTTCCTTATCAAGGTTGGCAAATATGACCACTGCCATGGAGAGCTTTAAGTGCCACTGCCTGCCTTTTGCCACCTCCAGTCTACCTCAGCTGAGGAAATGAGACAGGGCAAAAGTCAGTGTTGTACCTGGTAAACTTTAGCTTTTAGACTATGAATGGCATGGGGCCGGTAGCTCCCATGGCTCTGAGTTTATAGTTGAGAACACCTCCACTCTATATCCAGATCCACTGCCTGGAGAAGACAGAAGCAAATGTGACTCCAACTCCTTTGCCTAGTGTATCTGGCCACTGTTCCACAGGTGGTATTCCAGAAGTGTGTAATCACGGTGGCCCTGTGGCTAGTACCTGAGTGGTCAGTGAGACTCAGGCACCTGCCCTCCTCATCACATGGAGGTGCATCCTTCTCTGGCATCCTGATCTAGCTGTGCATTGCTGTTCTGTCCCCTAGAAACATACTTGGCCTTTAAACTGCCTGTGGTATATTATTGCTTGTTTTTAAAGTCGCCACCTTATTTGAAACCTGTCTTCATTAACATCAGCATCTTTGAAGACATAACAGTAACATAAAAGTAATTACTCACAAAATGACTCACATACTCTTGGAACCAGAAAACACCATTTTTTGCCACCACCTTCATATGTTTTCTGGATGCTTACCCTCACTTTGCTTTCTGGCCCCAGGTACATAGTTCCCAGCCTTCCTGTCTATGTCAGAGGGCCAGCCTGGTCAAAGGACTGATAGACTGAGATTTGCAGATCTCTTTGTAAGTCTTCATGGCTATGAGAACAGGTAACATGGTGTATCTTAAGCCCATTAATGGCACATGTTGGATAATCATATCTCACTGGACAGGGAAGCCACAGGTCTGGCTCAGCCCATCTTAGATTGTGCTTGGGTCATTGGGAAACACAAAGGCCCAGATCCCTCTTTTTTAAAAATTTTTTTCACTTATTTATGAGAGAGAGTGAGATAATGGGCATGCCAGGGTCTCTAGCCACTGCAAACTCTGGGTGCATGTGCCATCCTGTGCATCTAGTTTATGTGGGTACTGGGGAGTCAAACCTACATCCTTAGGCTTCACAGGCAAGCACTTTAACTGCTGAGCCATCTCTCCAGCCCCAGCTCCCTCTTTTAAAGCATAAATTATTGGTCAGAATTGTGAATTTTGAACCAAGTACTTGGGAGGCTGAGATAAGAGTACTGCCACAAGTTTGAGGCCAGTGATTTCTGGGCCAGCCTGGACTACACAGTAAGACCCTGTCTCCAAAAGCTGAGAGAGGGAAGGCAAGGAAAGGGAAGAAGGAAGAAAAGGAAGTAAGGGTCTGGGCATTCACTGGGTTCTGGATACCATCCTTAGCACCCCTTCCTGGAGAAAAAAAAAAAAAAAAAAATATATATATATATATATATATATATAATTTCAGTATGATTTCCTCCAAGTAGATTGAAGAAAACATACTGCTTAGCAACAATGCTTTTCTCATACTGCCTGGAGCAGACTGTTTTTTGCATGAGCACAGAGAATGCATCCTCCTATGTGATGGATGCATAGCAACAATGACCAGGGTCTAGCTTTTCCTTCTTGCTAAGGACTAACCAAGGCCTGACTTTGTAAAACTGGGTAAAGCCTGTTGGAAGCTTGAAAACTATCAGATTAGCTTATACCTTACATCTAAAGAATGTTCAGAAAGATAGCTCTTAAGAACTACAGATGGCTTCCTATCTCTGCATTTGTCATGGTGTAGTTGAAATTCCCTTTCCAGATAGCTCTTTGACATACCATGGCAAAGGCTGGATTACCACTTGATAAAATCACACAGACTCTCCTCCATGTGGTGACACACTTGTCCATGCTGGAATATATCATTGGAGTCTTCTGGTTGCCATTGTGCCCTTTTGCCCTCACCCTCTGCATGTCATCCCCTCCCCCATCACAGCTCCCAGAACACAAATTTCAGACATGGCAAAGATCCTTATTTTGCTTGAATTTGTCTGTGATTCAGAACCTTCCTCCAGTTCTCCACCATACATCTCCTCTAGTTTAAACAAAATAGTGTAAAGACAGATGACCACAGATCAGTAGTGTAGACTGAACTTCCATTTTGAGGACATGCATTGCCCTTTTTTCCTATATCGCAACCTTAACAAGATTCAGAGCCAAAGGACTCACTATACAGACATCTCAGCTCCATTGTTTAGAAGTCTAACCCTTAACTTCCCATTTCTGGTAAACAAGCTCACTCCCTTTTCTATAACCAGGCCAACCAGCAATTTGAGGAGCAAATTAATCTTTTAGACTAAAGCCTACATATAACTTTGGGTAGTTATACCACGAATTCACCTAATGTAAGGACCCAATTTTCCAAGCTCTTTAACTTACATATAACTCTTGAGTTTGAAACTGATCATGGTTGCACACCTATAATCCCAGCACTTGGGAGGTAAAGACAGGAAGATCAGAAGTTCAAGGTCATCCTCAGCTACATAGTGAGTTTGAGGCTACCTGAAGTACATGAAGCCCTGTCTCAAAAGAAAAAATAACTTTTTTGTTTCGAAGGTTGCCATGAGGAGGTGGGGGCTGGAGAGATGGCTTAGTAGTTAAGCACTTGCCTGTGAAGCCTAAGGACCCCGGTTCAAGGCTCGATTCCCCAGGACCCACATTAGCCAAATGCACAAGGGGGTGCACACGTCTGGTTTGTTTGCAGTGACTGGAGGCCCTGGCCCGCCCATTCTCTCCCTCTCTCTCTACACTCTCAAATAAATAAATAAAAACATTTTAAAAAATGAGGAGGAGCCAGGTGTGGTAGCTCACAACTTTAATCCCAGCACTTGAGAGGCAGTGGTAGGAGGATCTCCATAAGTTCAAGGCCACCCTGAGACTACATAGTGAATTCCAGGCCAGCCTGGGCTAGAGTGAGACCCTACCTCAAAAAACAAAACAAAAAAAAAATGAGGAGGTTATTAACCCCCACCTCCAAGTGAAAAGATAGCCCTGTACAGAGTGGGAGAAAATATTTACAAATCAAATATTCTGGCAAAGGATTAGTATCCATAATGTGTGAGAAACTTTTTTTATTGACAACTTCCATGATTATAGAAAGTAAACTATGGTCATTCCCTCCACCACCACCCCACTTTCCCCTTTGAAACTCCACTCTCCATTATACCCCTCCTCCCCCTCAATCAGTCTCTTTTATTTAGATATCATCATCTTTTCCTCCTACTATGATGGTCTTGTGTAGGTTATATCAGGCCCTGCAAGGTCCTGGATATGTAGGCCATTTTTTGTCTGTGGGAGCACGTTGTAAGGAGTGCTACCCTTCCTTTGGCTCTTACATTCTTTCTGCCACCTCTTCCACAATGGACCCTGAGCCTTGGAAGATGTGATAAAGATATTTTGGTGCTGTGCACTCTTCTGTCACTTCTTCTCAGCACCATGGTGCCTTCTGAGTCATCCCAAAGTCACTGCTATCTGAAAAGAGAAGCTTCTCTAACCAAAAGTGAGAGGAGCATAAATATGAGTAGGAACATTAAGAGAAATGGTTACCAGGCAGTTTGGTGAGCATAGTCTCTACATTTATGCAGATACCAGCAGATGTTACACTTCTAGGGCTTATGACTTACCCTCTCATGGAGTGGGCATCCAATCCAGTCAGAAAGTGGTTGGTTGCCCCTGTAACAGATATGCCACTATTGCACCTTTTGGCTCATTTGGCCTGGTTGGCCAAATTTAAGGCTTGCAATGTCCACTGTTGAGTATCTCCACTAATGATTTCTCTCTCTCCCATGAAACTACATGCAGCATAGCTTTTTCCAGCTTTCTATCAGCTGGTTGACACAAAGAAGGTTTTCAGCTCAGATCCAGCAGGATTTCTCAGTGATCTTGCAGCCCAAGTACATAGGAGTCTTCAGTATTAGTCTTACCATCTATTCCTGATGAGAAGCCAAGAGTCTTGGCAATGGCTTATAATGTTTTGGGGACATCAGGGACCTCCCTGGCCAACAACTCACAGGAAGGTATTCTGTGTCTGGCACTGAAAGTTTTGTAGTACCAGTATATGGCTTCTGGGTATGCCATTGTCCAAAAAAGTAGGTTTCCATATGAATTATTCATACCATCTTAGATTTTGATTAACCCTCCCCCACCTTTCCTTTACTCAGTCTCTTCTCCTAATCTCATTTACGCCTTTTCACCCCCATTAATCTGTTCTTCTACATATATATACAATACCATTCTCTTAAATTACTCCCCCCCACACACTTGCTCCTCCCTTTCTATTCTCTTTATATCCCCTTTTTAGCTTACTAGCCTCTGCTATTGAGTTTTATTCCAACTCACATAGATGTCCAAACATTTGTAACTAGGATCCACATATGAGAGTGAACATGTGATGTTTGGCTCTCTGGGCCTGGGCTACCTCACTAAGTATAATCCTTTCCAGATCCATCCACTTTCCTGTAAATGTCATAACTTCATTTTTCTTTACTGCTGAATAGAACTCCATTGTATAAATGTACCATGTCTTCATTATCCACTCATCAGTTGAGGGACATCTAGGCTAGGTCAGTTTCCTAGCTATGGTGAATAGAGCAGCAGTAAACATGGTTGTGCAAGTATCTCTAAGGTAGTGAGAAGAGTCCTTAGGATATATGCCTAGGAGTGATACAGCTGGGTCATATGGTAAATCTGTTTGTAGCTAGGTCAAGAACCTCCACACTGATTTCCACAATGGCTGGACCAGATTTCATTCCCACCAACAGTGTAGAAGGATTCCTCTTTTTCCACATCCTTGCCAACATTTATTGTCATTTGTTTTATTGATAGTAGCCATTCTGACAGGAGAGAGACGGAATCTCACCATAGTTTTTTAATTTGCATTTCCCTGATGGCTAGGGATATAGAACATTCTTTAGATGTTTAGATGCCATCTGTATTTTTTCTTTTGAGAACTCTCTATTTAGAGCCCCTTTTTAAATTTTTTTATTGACAACTTGCATAGTAAACAATATCCCATTGTAATTCCTTCCCTCCCTCTCCTTTCTCCTTTGCAACTCCACTCTCCATTGTATCCCCTCCCCCTCTCAATCAGTCTCTCTTTTATTTTGATGCCATCATCTTTTCCTCCTCTTATCATGGTCTTGTGTAGGTAGTGTCAGGCACTGTGAGGTCATGGATATCCCGGCCATTTTTTGTCTGGAGGAGCACGTTGTAAGGAGTTCTACCCTTCCTTTGGCTCTGACATTCTTTCCACCACCTCTTCTCCACCTCCTGAGCCTTGGAAGATATAATAGGGATAATTTCAGTGCTGAACACTCCTCTGTTACTTCTTCTTAGCACCATAGTGCCTTCTGAGTCACCCTAAGGTCACTGCCATCTGAAAAGAGAAGGTTCTCTAGCCAGAAGTGAGAGTAGCATTAACATATGGGTATGAACATTAAGAGAAGTGTTTACTGGGTGGTTTGGTGAGCATAGTATATACATTTAGCCAGACACCAGCAGACGTTACACCTCTAGGGCTCATGACTATCCCTGTTGTAGGTTTTCAGTTTCAGGGATGTATTCCCTCCCATGGAGCAGGCCTCCAGTCAAATTATAGAGTGGTTGGTTTCCCCCATAATAAACATGCCACTATTGTACCCATTGGCTCATTTGGCCTGGCTAGCCAAATATAAGGCTTGCAGTGTCCAGTGTTGAGTATCTCCACTAGTGATTTCTCTCTCTCCCATTGAACTGCATGCAGCATGGCTTTTTCCAGCTTTCTATCAGCTGGTCTACATGGAAAAGGTTTTCAGCTCAGCTCTAGCAGGATTTCTCAATGATCTTACAGCCCAAGTATGTGGAATCTTCAGTAATAGGGTCTTACCGTCTATTCCTGGTGGGAAACCAAGGGCCTCAGCAATGGCCTATAATGTTTTGGGGGTATCAGGGACCTCCCTGGCCAACAACTCACTGGAAGGTATCCCATCCCTGGCACTGAAAATTTTCTAGTAACAATCTATGGCTCCTGAGTATTCCACATAGCCCCCCCCCTTTTTTTTTATTTATTTGAGAACGACAGACACAGAGAGAAAGACAGATAGAGGGGGAGAGAGAATGGGCACGCCAGGGCTTCCAGCCTCTGCAAACGAACTCCAGACGTGTGCGCCCCCTTGTGCATCTGGCTAACGTGGGACCTGGGGAACCGAGCCTCGAACCAGGGTCCTTAGGCTTCACAGGCAAGGGCTTAACTGCCAAGCCATCTCTCCAGCCCACATAGCCCCTTTTTTAATTGAGTTGTTTGATTTCTTATCATTTAGTTTTTTGAGTTCTTTGTATATCCTGGATATTAATCCTGTATCAGATGTACAGCTGGCAAAGATTTTTTCCCATTCTGTAGGTTGCCTCTTTGCTTTCTTCTGTGTTCTTTGCTGTACAAAAGCTTTGTAATTTCATGAGGTCCCAGTGGTTGATCAGTGGTTTTATTTCCTGAGCAATTGGAGTTCTACTCAGAAAGTCGTTGCCAATACCAATATGTTGAAGAGGTTCCTCTACTTTTTCCTCTAGCAATTTCAGACTTTCAGGTCTGATATTAAGGTCCTTGCTCCATTTGGACTTGATTCTTGTGCATGGAGAGAAATAAGGATCTATTTTCATCATTCTACAGATACATATCCAGGTTTCCCAGCATCATTTGTTGAAAAGGCTGTCTTTTCTCCAATGAGTATTTTTGGCATTTTTGTCAAAGATCAGATGGTTGTAACTGCCCAGACATAATCTGGGTCCTCTGTTCTGTTCCATTGATCTACATGTCTCTTTCTGTGCCAGTACCATGCTGTTGTTACTATAGCTCTGTAGTATAGGTTAAATCAGGTATGGTGATACCACCAGCCTTATTTTTTGTTGCTCAGAATTATTTTAGATATTCAAGGCCTTTTATGCTTCCAAATGAATTTTAGGATTTTTTTTTCTGTTTCCGTGAAGAATGCCATTGGAATTTTGATGGGAATTGTATTAAATATGTAGTTTGCTTTTTGTAAGATTGCAGTTTTACAATATTGATTCTTCTGATCCAAGAATGTAGGATGTCTTTCCATTTCCTAGTGTCTTCTACAGTTTCTGCCTTGAGTGTTTTAAATTTTCATTGTAGAGAGCCTTTACTTCCTTGGTTAGGTTTATTCCATTGTGCTTTATTTTATATTTTTATTTTATTTTATTTTGATGCAATTGTGAATGAGAGTGATTCTCTGATTTCATCCTCAGCATGTTTGTTGTTAGAATATAGGAAGGCTACTGACTTCTGTGTTTATTTTATATCGTGCTACATTGGTATAAGTGTTTATTAGCTCTAACAGTTTGCTGGTAAAGTCTTTAGGGTCCTTTATGTATGGAATCTTGTCATCTGCAAATAATGATAATTTGATCTCTTCTTTCTCAATTTGCATCCCTTTTATGTATGTCTCTTGCTTTATTGCTATGACTAAGACTTCCATGTTAGACTATATTAGATAAAAGTGGTGAAGAGTGGACAACCTTGTCTTGTTCCTGATTTTAGTGGAAAAGCTTCAAGTTTTTCTGCATTTAATATTATGTTAGCTGTAGGCTTTTCATAAATAGCCTTTATTGTGTTGAGATATGTTCCTTCTATTCCCATCTTCTGTAGGATTTTTATCATGAAGCGATGTTGTATTTTATCAAATGCTTTTTCTGTATCTAATGAGTTAATAATGTAATTTTTGTCCTTCAGTCCATTTATATAGTGTGTTACATTTATTGATTTGCAAATGTTGAACCGTCCTTGCATCTTTGGGACAAAACCTACTTGTTCACGGTGAATGATCTTTCTGATATATTTTTGTATTCTGCTTGCCAATATTTTGTTGAGAATTTTTGCATCTATGTTCATGAGGTAGATTGGTCTGTAATTTTCTTTCTTTCTTTCTTTCTTTTTTTTTTTTTTTTTTGTTCTCTTTGTCTGGTTTTGGTATCAGGATGATTCTGGCTTCATAGAAGGAATTTGGTAGAATTCCTTCCTTTTCTATTTTTTGGAAAAGTTTGAGAAGCATTGATGTTAGTTCTTCCATAAAGGTCTGGTAAAATTCACCATCTGAATCCATCTAGGCCTGTACTTTTTTTAGTTGGGAGATTTCTTTTTTTGGGGGGTGGAGTGTTTTGTTTTTTGAAGTAGAATTTCACTCTAGTCCAGGTTGATCTGGAATTTACTATGTAGTATCATGGTGGCCTCAAACTCATGGCAGTCCTCCTACCTCTGCCTCCCAATTGCTTGTATTAAAGGTATGCGCCACCATGCCTAGTTACTTGGGAGATTTTTTTTTTATATAACTGCTTGGATCTCCGTACTTGTTATAGGTCTATTTAAGTGGATAATCTCATCTTGATTTAATTTTGGTAGGTCATATAAATCAAGGAAATCATTCATTTCTTTCAGATTTTCAAACTTAATGGAGTATATGTTCTTAAGTATGTTCTTATTAAGTATGTTCTTAAGTATGTCCCTATGATTTTCTGAATTTCTTTGGTATCTGTTGTAATGGTGCCTTTTTCATCTCTAATTGTATTAAGTTGTGTCTCTTGTCTCTTTCTTTTGGTCAGATTTGTTCAGGGTTTATCAGTCTTGTTTATCCTTTCAAAGAACCAACTCCAGATGTGTGCGCCCCCTTGTGCATCTGGCTTATGTGGGTCCTGAGGAATTGAACCAGGATCCTTTGGCTTTGTAGGCAAATGCCTTAACCTGTAAACCATCCCTCCAGCCCTCCCTTCTGACTTTTTGTGTTGAGCAGTCTGCTTTGAGCAGTCTGTAACCTATGGGCTTGCCTTTGTATGTCACTCGATTTCTCTAACTGCTTTCAATATATTTTCTTTGGTTTGTGTGTATTGTAGTTTAATTATAATATGATGATGGAAGGTTCTTTCCTGGTTTTGTCTGTTTGGTGTTCTATAGTCTTCCTGTATCTGTATTGGCATCACTTTCCTTACTTGGGGAAGTTTTCTTCTATGATTTTGTTGAAAATACCTGTTATGCCTTTGGAGTGAAATTCTTCTCCCTCTACTATGTGCTGAATTCTTATGTTTGATCTCTTCATGGTGTCCTGAATGTCTTGAAATTCCCATTCATGCCTTCCTACTAGTTTGTCTTTCGCTGTGTTGGACTATATCAGATCAGCCACCTGGTCTTCTAGTGTAGATATTCTGACCTGTCCTTGATCTATTCTAATGGTGAGACTATCTACAGAGTTTTCTATTTACTTCCTCTGTTTTTCATGTCTAGTGTTTCTGATTGGTATTTTTTTTCATTATTTCTTTTTCCCTACTCATGTCTTATATTGACCTCCTTATTTCATTAAGTTGGTTTCCTGTATTTTCTTGGGATTCCTTCAGGAGTTTGTTTTCTTCTTTGACTGCATTGATTTCTTTGAGCATAAATATAACCTTTAAAAAAAAAAATCTTGCCAGGCGTGGTGGCGCACGCCTTTAATCCCATTGCTCGGGAGGCAGAGGTAGGAGGATTGCCGTGAGTTCGAGGCCACCCTGAGACTACATAGTGAATTCCAGGTCAGCCTGAGCCAGAGTGAGACCCTACCTCGAAAAAATAAAAACAAAAACAAACAAACAAAAAAAATCTTTGGCATTTCGTCTAAAGTAGTCTCACTGGAAGTCGTTCCTGATGGATTTATAATTTTTGGTGGGATTGTATTGTCTTGATTTTTTTATGTTTCTTGTATTATAATGTAGAGATTTTGCATCCTGAGTTAATTTGATGCATGGGTTTTCTAATTATCTGCAATGTTCTTTGCCATGTAAATCTGACTATATATCTGCCAGATGTAGCTCCTGTACTCTAAGAGAAACAGCTGAAGTGATCCTAGGTGTTGAATTTGTCTGCTATTCAAGTATTATAGTAGATTAGGTTGAAGCAAATTATTGGCAAATTCCAAAATTCAATTGAGCAATATAGACGCTCAATTCAAATCCAGCAGAGTATTTATACAAGGGTGGAGATTACAATAAACAGATAATCTAATAAAGCCAAAGTCCCTAAGGGTGTGTGTTGCCCAACACCTTTAATCCTGTAAAGTAGGAGGTTGAGATTTCTGGTCTGAAATCAGCCTGGGGCCATTCAGACCCTGCCCCCAGTAATGATAGAAGAAAAAGACAAAGGTCCTAAAAATCAGGAAACGTTCAAAAGCAACCATAGTCAACACCAAAATACAGCTTACTTGAGAATGTTAAAGCTAACAAAGAATATCATTCAAATGTAATATATCACCTTTGTTGACATAAAAGAGAGATCAGCACTTCCAGTGCAGGCCTACATATCTGGCTTTGCTTAAGTATGCCCTGTTACCTTTTTGGATGGCTCCCAATCTCATCAATGCTGAGTGCCCTCCTTGGTCCCTATGCTGGGCGGCTGGGGGTGAATGAGTTCTCCAGAGGTTCATGGCTCTGACGTTGGGGGATGAGAGGCTGTGCAGGGTGCCTGGAGTTGTACTGGAGCTGCTCTGTGGTCCCATTTGTATCTCCTTCAGCAGCTGCTCTGCTGGTCCCTGCTGTCTTCCCCTTTAGGTTTCCTGACTTTGTGAGGAGGCTGCTGTGAGTGGAAAATCCCCTCACCTTGTTTCCGCTCCTGCTGCTCTGCACTGCTGGAAAGGCAGGGCTTGGGGCACAGGCACCTCAGCAGGATTCTGGCCACCAGTTTCCTCTTGGTCTCCCCTGCTTCTGTGCTGTGGTTGATAATAACTTACACACCTTTACTTTTTGGTAAAAGAGTGTATTTTGCTGTTTCTTTTAATTTCCCTCCCTAAGCTGCTTTGGTGGGGCTAGTATGCTGCCATCTTACCTAGAAGTCTTTGAAAAGCTCTTAATATAAAAAGGATAATGTGATCAAATAAAAGTGAAAGCAGGGGCGGGGAAGATAGCTCAGCAGTTAAAGACTCTTGCTGGGAAAGCCTGCCATCAGCACCCACATAGGCTGAATGCACAAAGCAGCACATGCTTCTGGAGTTTGTGTGCTGTGGCAAGAGGCCCCGGCATGTGTATACACTCTCCTTCTCCTCCCTCTCTCTCCTTGTACATAAATGAAATTGAAATCAGTAAAAGTGAAAGCAGTGGGAAAAAAGTGATCTGATGTTAGAAGTTTGTGTGGAGCAAATTAGAAAAAGAAAGAAAAGGGCTGGAGAGATGGCTTAGCGGTTAAACACTTGCTTGTGAAGCCTAAGGACCCCAGTTTGAGGCTCGATTCCCCAGGACCCACGTTAGCCAGATGCACAATGGGGCACATGCGTCTGGAGTTCGTTTGCAGTGGCTGGAGGCCCTGGTGTGCCCAATTCTCTCTCTCTCTCTCTGTCTCTCTCTCTGTCTCTCTCTCTCTCTCTCTCTCTCTCTCTCTGTCGCTCTCAATTAAAATAAAATTAAAATTAAAAAAAAAAGAAAACCATTTTAAGGGCTATGCAACCCTGGATGTAGTTGGTACTCACTAGGGAAGAAAGGATGGAAGATAATCCTCAATGGTTGGGATGGGGCCAAGACAGGGAGCTGTATAATCCCTATGCTCTGTAAGCAACCTCTGTTGCTGTCCTATGGCAGGCTCATGAAGTCACTTTACCATTCATCTGAGCAAGCCTGCCCACCACAAACCCTACAGTGCTGTGAAGAGTACCAACCAGGCCATCTCAGCCCACACCAGCTGACAGCCATTCTGAGCTGACTCATGTCCGGTAGTCAACCTCTGTTGTCTTCTCCCAGGCTTACTATGGGCAGAAAACTATTTAATGTGTGTGTTGCTGTTTGATTTTAAATTGCATTCAGCTTCCTGGAGCCATGCCAGGTGCTTGCTAAAGCATCTGATGCTATCTGGATACTCCTTAGGTAGAAACTGAAAATCTCCACTGAACTTTTGTGGTAATAAAATTATTACACTTGTACCCTACATCTGCTCACTGACTTCCTGTGGGTTTTTACCAGATCACATAACTGACAGCAGAGACAGGCTATATAGGCTTTTGGTCTGCTTGATACACTCAAGTCTCCCCCACCAAATCAGACCTCTGTTTTGTCTCTGATCTGGGCATCCGGATATCCCACTGTGGGAGGTTGATTCACTGGAGCTGATAAAAATGTTCTGGCCACACTTGAGAATCTAGCATTACCTCTGGCTCCAAAAATCAAAACAACAGGATTGTTGTAAGCAGCTTTGGACTGAGACCAAGCTCCAAGCTGTAGTGATGGGCTTTCTCTCCTTCCCAGACCAGGCCACAGGGCAAGGATCTCAAAGACCAGGGAGCAAAAGCCAGGTCCTACCAGGGCCACCTGGACTGAGGTAGCCAGCCCCTGCACTGTGCTGGCCAGAACCAGATAAATTCCTGCCCTACCTGGCAGATCAATGCCCCTCATCCTTCCCAGAGTACATACAGTCCTCAAGGCACAGTCACCCTGAAGTTACAAGCAGGACCCCCTACGGGTCTTAAATGCTGAGGCAGCTGAGTGTAAGTGGAGAAGCAGTGGACAGTTGTCAGAGCTGGAAGTCCTAAGAATACCCACTGGCCTACACCTAGGCTATGAGTGGCCAAATGGTGTTTGTTAGCATGTCAGGGATGGAGACACTCTCCAATGAGGAAGCTGGATGTCCTTCAGCCCCTCATGATGGCTTTTTTTTTGGGGGGGGGGTAGGGTCTCACTCTCGCTCAGGCTGACCTGGAATTCACTGTGTAGTCTCAGAGTGGCCTCGAACTCACGGTGATCTTCCTACCTCTGCCTCCCGAGTGCTAAAATAAAAGGTATATGCTACCACACCTGGCTCGATGGCATTATTGACCTCCATGGGCTTACAAAGGAACATAAAGGGAAGGGTGACTGTTTCTCAGTTGTTGACTTTTAGGCATGACATTTTTTGGACTGAATCCTGACAGAATGTGTCCCCAGCGTCCTTAGTGCTAAATAAAACATTTTGTCTATTTTTTTACTTAGCTATTCAGACTTCTAAGACATCTCAGAGAAGCGCATGAATTTAAGGACGTCTTTCCAAGTGTCTGTAGCTAGCCAGATGGACAGGTTGATGTGGGAGGGCCCAGTTCATTAGAGCTCAGGCCCAGCTTGTACAGCAGCTGCATTCACATTTATGAGGTTGCCTGAAGAGGATTTTCGAACACAGTTACTGTGTTTCCCATGATTTACCCTTTCAAAGTGTTCCTAGTCCTGGGTTTACAAATGGATCATTTCAAGAGAAAGAAGCTCTTTACCTTGTACTTCAAGGGGTGCCTTTGGTAGCCAGCCTGGTGAGCAGACGTTGGTTTTCCTTGCTGTTTGCGCACTGGTCCCTTGCTGAGCTGAGTCGGTGATGTACTGGTAAAGCTTTCAAAACAAGGGCCCAGAAATGATAGCTCACAGCTCAGTCATTCCCTCAGGGAGACAAGGAGCTGTGCTGGGTACTGTGTGCTGTCTGCATGTCCAAGCAACTTTCTGTTGATGGCAATCTGTCTCTGCTTGTGTGGCAGAAAACACCTGACCAAGAGCAGTGCATGGGAAAAGTTTATTTTGGCTTACAGACTCGAGGGGAAGCTCCATGATTGCAGGGGGAAACAATGGCAGGAGCAGAGGGTGGACATTACCTCCTGGCTAACATCAGATGGACAACAGGAACAGAACACTTAAGTTTATGGAGGGCATTTGAATCAAACCACCATAGCTTGCTTGTTCTTGTTGCATTGTGTGTGTGTGTTACACGTGTGTGTATGGAGGCATGTTTGTATGTGTATGGGTACACATGTATACATGTGGAGGCCAAGGTCAATGTCAGATGTCTACTTCAGCCACTCTCCACCTTATGTTTTAAGACAGAGTCTCGTTGAACCTGGAATGTGCTGAGTCATCTAGACTAGCTACCCAGAGATCCTTCCCACTACTGGGATTTCAGCTGTGTACTGCCACACCCAGCATTTTTACATGACACTACATAGCAGAACTCGAGTTTTCATGCCAGTGTGGCAAGCACTTTATCATCTGCACCATTTCCCTAGCCCCTTGGCTTGCTCTTGGCTTCCTGTAACTTGTGACATCCACTCAGAAGATTGCAGTTTGTGAACACTGAAAAGGTCAGTCCTTCATGAGCACAAGTGGGCCCAGTCCTGGAACTTCAGGCCCCTGGGCTATGAGTTATATAGCTGTTTGGCAGCACTGTGGTAGAGTCTCACCTTTAAACAGTTGGGAGGATTGTCCTTGAAAACCTTTGGTTGTCAATACCCAGGACAGCTGAGTGAATCCCAGATTAGGTTGTCTGTCCACTGCGAAGGCTGGCTGAGTAGAAATAAACAATGACTTGACTTTAGAGTTGCATTAAGGCCAGGAGGCATTGTAGAGAATAGAGATGTTGAGACCTTACTGGGCTCATCTGATACCAACTCCCAGAGAAGTGTCCCAAGCTACCCAGCTTAGTTTCCTGACCCCAGCCTGGACTATGAAGAGCAGTCACAGTACTTTATAATGAGGACACTTGGGTACCACAAGTGAGTGACTATTGGGAACATTGAAGAGAGGTATGAAACCCACCATCATCCTATAGAATGCATGGAATCCTCACATCCATCCTGGCTGCAGGTGTTCTAATGAAGGGCACCCCAATCCTGGATGACACCAGGAAGCTACAGTGGAAAGATCTCACCACTCCCTGGCTGTGGTCCCTCTGGCAGGCTTCTTGACATGTCAGGCCTTGCTCCTCCTATCTGTGCAATGTTTTAAAAATGCCTGTGTCTGGTTCAATATAGGCAAATCTATAAATATAATACATTATATAAATGGGTTGAAGGACAAAAATCACATGATCATCTCATTGGACACAGAGAAAGCATTAGACAAAATCCAACATCCCTTCATGATAAAAGTCCTACAGTACTGGGAATAGAAGG
The DNA here is from genome assembly GCF_020740685.1 of Jaculus jaculus. Taxonomy (NCBI): domain Eukaryota; kingdom Metazoa; phylum Chordata; class Mammalia; order Rodentia; family Dipodidae; genus Jaculus; species Jaculus jaculus. The sequence goes on from NC_059103.1 coordinate 41,255,057, forward strand.
AACATAACTCAATATAATAAAAGCTATTTATGACAAGCCTACAGCCAACATATTACTAAATGGGGAAAAACTGGAAGCTTTTCCACTAAAATCAGGTACAAGACAAGGGTGTCCACTATCCCCACTTTTATTTAATATAGTTCTAGAAGTCTTAGCCATAGCAATCAGGCAAGAGACACACATAAAAGGGATACTAATTGGAAAGGAAGAGATCAAGTTATCATTATTTGCAGATGACATGATTCTATACATAAAGGACCCTAAAGACTCTACCAGCAAACTGTTGGAGCTGATCAAAACCTACAGCCATGTAGCAGGATACAAAATAAATACACAGAAATCAGTAGTCTTCATATATGCTAACAACAAACACACAGAGGATGAAATCAGAGAATCACTCCCATTCACAATTGCATTAAAAAAAACAAAGTACCTTGGAATAAACCTAACCAAGGAAGTAAAGAATCTGTACAATGAGAACTTTAAAATACTCAAGCGAGAAATTGCAGAAGACACTAGAAAGTGGAGAAACATCCCTTGTTTTTGGATTGGAAGAATCAATATTGTGAAAATGGCAATCTTACCAAAAGCAATCTACACATTGAATGCAATCCCTATCAAAATTCCAAAAGCATTCTTCATGAAAATAGAAAAAAAATCCAAAAATTCATTTGTAATCACAAATATCTAAATATCTAAAATAATAGCTAAAATATTATATATATTAATATCTAAAATAATACTGAGCAACAAAAATAAGGATGGTGGTATCATCATACCTGATTTTAACCTATACTACAGAGCCATAGTAACAAAAACAGTGTGGTACTGGCACAAAAACAGACATGTAGATCAGTGGAACAGAATAGAGGACCCAGATGTAAGCCCAAGTAGCTATAGCCACCTGATATTCGATTAAAATGCCCAAAATACTCATTGGAGAAAAGAAAGCCTCTTCAGCAAATGGTGTTGGGAAAACTGGATATATATCTGCAGAAGGATGAAAATAGATTCTTCTCTCTCACCATGCACAACAATTAAGTCCAAATGGATTAAAGACCTCAACATCAGACCTGAAACTCTGAAACTGCTAGAGGAAAAAGTAGGGGAAACCCTTCAACATATTGGTCTTGGCAAAGACTTTCTGAATACAACCCCAATTGCTCAGGCAATAAAACCACAGATTAATCACTGGGACCTCATGAAATTACAAAGATTTTGTACTGCAAAGGACACAGTGAAAAAAGCAAAGAGGCAACCTCAGAATGGGAAAAAATCTTCGCCAGCTATATATCTGATAGAGGATTAATATCTAGGATATACAAAGAACTCAAAAAGTTAAATAATAAGGAATCAAACAAGCCAATCAAAAAATGGGCTATGAAGCGCCACATGTTCTCCCTCATATGTGGATCCTAGCTACAGATGATTGGGCTTCTGTGTGAAAATGAAAATACTTAGTAGCAGAGGCCAGTAAATTGAAAAGGAGACATACAGGGAAGAGAAAGGAAGGGAGGAAGATACTTAATAGGTTGATATTGTATATATGTAGTTACAATGATTGTAATGGGGAGGTAATATGATGGAGAATGGAATTTCAAATGGGAAAGTGTGGGGGTGGGGAGGGAGGGAATTACCATGGGATATATTTTGTAATCATGGAAAATGTTAATAAAAAATAAAAATAAATTTTAAAAAGTGGGCTATGGAGCTAAATAGAGCATTCTCAAAGGAAGAAATGCGAATGGCATATAAGCATCTAAAAAAATGTTCTATGTCACTAGTCATCAGGGAAATGAAGATGAAAACTACATTGAGATTCCATCTCACTCCTGTCAGATTAGCCACCATCATGAAAACAAATGATCATAAATGTTGGCGGGGATGTGGAAAAAGAGGAACCCTTCTACACTGCTGGTGGGAATGCAATCTGGTCCAGCCATTGTGGAAATCAGTGTGGAGGTTCCTAAAACAGCTAAAGATTGATGTACCATATGACCCAGCTATAGCACTCCTAGACATATATCCAAAGGACTCATCTCATTTCCTTAGAAGTACGTGCTCAACCATGTTTATTGCTGCTCAATTTATAATAGCTGGAAAATGGAACCAGCCAAGATGTCCCTCAACTGATGAGTGGATAATGAAGATGTGGCACATTTATACAATGGAGTTCTACTCAGCAGTAAAGAAAAATGAAGTTATGAAATTTGCAGAAAAATGGATGGACCTGGAAAGGATTATACTAAGTGAGGTAACCCAGGACCAGAAAGCCAAGCACCACATGTTCTCCCTCATATGTGGAGATGATTGGGCTTCTGCGTGAGAATGAAAATACTTAGTAGCCGAGGCCAGTAAGTTAAAAAGGAGACATAAAGGGAAGAGAAAGGAAGGGAGGAGGGTACTTAATAGGTTGGTATTGTATATATGTAAGTAGAATGATTGAGATGGGGAGGTAATATGATGGAGAATGGAATTTCAAAGGGGAAAGTATGAGGGGTAGAGGGAGGGAATTACCATGGAAATTTTTTATAATCATGGAAAATGCTAATAAAATTTTTTTAAAAAATGCCTGTGTCACAGAACTACTGTCATGAAAGTGTGAACTCCTTCATCCATTCACGTGGATCAACAATTAAGAGACAGTATTATGCCTGATGCTCAGAAGGCTCCTGTTTTCTTAAAGCCCATAATCTAGTTGGGGAGATAGAGAAGTAAAGAGACTGATAACCAAACAAGGCCAGTGTTAGGTACTGGCCTGAGCAGGCTTGGAAGATGCTACTTTTGTCTTTAATGAGATGCTTCTGGATAAAATGGCATGGGGTGACTCTAGTCACTTCTGGGCCATCCACCATATTATTTCTGCAAGCTCTAAGCAGAAGGGCCAGGGCTCTCCTTTGAGTCAGCTTCAGCCACCCGACCCAGTCCCGTGCAGCTCAGAAGATTAAGTGCCATAACTCAGGCTCTGTTGTGGGTGTTGCTGAATGTGCCTCATTACCTTCCCCAAAAAGGTGTGTGTTGGGGGGGGGGGGGCTGGAGAGATGGCCTAGTGGTTAAGGTGCTTTTCTGCAAAGCCTAAGAACTTATGTTCAAATGTCCAGGTCTCACATAGCCAGATGCACAGTGGCAGAAGCACGCAATGTCACACATGTGCACAAGGGGGCTCACGTGTCTGGAGTTTGCAGCAGGCTTAAGAACCTGGTGCACCCATATTCATTCTCCCCCCCTCCAAGAAAAGAGGCTGTGAACACCCAGATGATGGTGTAATGTCACATACATTGTAGAAGGGACCCTCTGTCTTCATTACCATCACCATAAACCCCAACTCAGGGCCATTTCCCTCCCAGCCCAGCGGCCTGTCAGGGGCAGCGGCATTCTTTAGACTTCTTCTGTCAGCGACAGCTTGTTCTTGATGAATGTTGGCACCAGTGAGCCTAGTCTTTGCAGCCACTCGTTCTAGGCTTGGATATGGGAGACTTTGGTCCTTTATGTTTCAGTTAGAGCCAGGAAACAGGGTTACAAGTGGCAGGTGCCCATTTGGGTGGCATGAGAGAAATAAGCTTGCAACCCAGTCGCAGTGTTTCTGGCCTCTAGATGAGTTACGAAATGCCTCACATTGGTGTATCATGTTATTGGGTGTTTATGCTGTTAGGCACCAGTCAAGCCCCATCTCTTCTCACGGCTTGTGTCTTCTGGTTGTCATGACCTCTCAGAGGATGGTACATTTTATCTTCTAAGGTCCTGAGTCTGAGCAAGGGACAAGACTTGTCCAAAGTCGGGGAGCTAGTAGAGCCTCTTAAATGTTAGGTCTGTATATTTACTAGTCATACCATACTTTTAGTTCTGTGCTGGCTACACACTAGGCCCTCAGGAAATACCAGAAGGGAGGAAGAAAAAGGCTAAAACTCAAATTATCTGCCTGCCTTCTGAGTACATTTTCTAGATGCTTCAAGATTAAATGAGTAGCCGGGCGTGGTGGCGCACGCCTTTAATCCCAGCACTCGGGAGGCAGAGGTAGGAGGATTGCCATGAGTTCAAGGCCACCCTGAGATTACAGAGTTAATTCCAGGTCAGCCTGGGCTAGAGTGAGACCCTACCTCAAAAAAAACAAACAAACAAAAAAAAAAGATTAAATGAGTAACTGCATATAAAGCATTTAAATATGCCTGCTAATATAATCAATTATGTTAGCTACAAATAGTTATAATCCCAGAATTATTATTAAGTGTTTATGGATAATGTCTATTAAAATAATCATTGCCTTGCTTGAAGAATAATTTTGTAGTAAAATCTGCCCATGTCTGTACTGGTAGGTAGAGTTTCTACTAGGCGTACTATCTGTATGTTCTGTCATATACGTGGATGCACCAGCCCTTCTGAGCACAGCATACATGGAGACTTTGTTTACCATACCAGGGAGTCATGGCTGTTACTGGCCAAGTCAGTTACTTCAGGTTAGAGGGCCTGTCCCCTCCTGTGCACCCATTCAGCGTGCTACGAGTCCAGTCTTTAACTGTTGATGGGAAAGATCATCCAGAGTGCTGGATGCTTTTACCCTTTCCACCCCTGCAAGATTGCAGACCTATCTTCAGCTCATACTATTTTAATGGGACAATTACCAGAATTTCCCAAAGCTATTGAACACAGGTAAATGCGGCAGTAGGCAGAAACTTAGTAGTAGCACTCGGCTCAGATGGAAGGCCTTCCTGTTGTGAAAGGAGCTCAGAGAGTTAACTCCTCAGGCTTGCATTTTATCCCCTCTCCAGCTTCCTGGTACATACGGTCAGCAGTCTCACATCAGTTTCCTCATGTTCCTCTCAACCCTTCACCAGAAAAACCTCCAAAATGTGTCACTGGATAGAATAAAAGCCTCACATCTTTGAGTCATTTTTATTTCTAACAACAAAGAGGACTTTTTAATGGCTCTATTACTACATAGAAATGTAGGATGTTATACCAACCAAGAGACAGTATGGGATGCTAACAGAAATGTTCAAGTTACCCCTTCCCACTATGCTCCCCATTCATGGTCATTCTGAGAACTAGGACTGTCACCTTCTTCAAATAGCCCCCACTCTTTCATGCTCACTGACATCATGTGGCTTTTAAGGACCCACAGTGTACTGGGTTCTACCAAGAACTAACCCTAAAGAGTTCCACTGATGCCTGAGAAAACTGAGTTTAAGGACGAAGCTTTAGGGTGACTAAAACCCTGTCACTCTTCAGCTGACTGTCCAGTCATATGGGGGCTTGCAGCCTCACTCCATGCAGCAGACTGTGTATCCTTGAGCCAGGCGCAGAGCCTTCTGTCCCTGACTGTCCCTTCTGTTAGGGGTGAGTCCGCCTCCGCAGGATGCTGTACTGTCTGACCCGAGGCTGTGGAGGAAACAGCCCCCGCATAATGCACAGAGGTTGCTGGTTGTGGCTTCTGACTGTATGTGCCCTATTGTAACAGGAGGTGATTTTCAGAGCACATCATTGTGTTGGTACTTATCCATACTCACATGATACTCTGGAGCCAAAAAGTAGGTAGCTGGTTTTTACTGATGGCACTGTGCTATGTGCAGTAATGTCAAAGGCCAGAGGGCTTCCTTTGTAAGAATACTCCCATACACCTTTCAAGCTGCACTCAGCGCTCATCTTGCCAGAAGTCCTTACTGCTTAACTATGCCTGCCTGAGCTCATCCTGGTACTCTAGGGGTCTGGCACTTAAGACATTTCAGTCTTTACCACTGGGTAACCCTGTATGTGTATACATGTGAGCCTTTTCCACCATGGTCTCCCCTTTCCTAAACTCTACCCAACTAGCATCACCTTAGTTTAGTACCAAAGTTTACCTCCCCTGGGGAACCAGCACACAGACCACCACACTGGGTTAGAGTAATCACTCGCCCTGCAGAGCCGTTCTCTGCTCTCTTCACCCCTTCTACACACTCCAGCAAGGCATGCCTTGGGCCTCACATGCAGGCTCTCACTAGGGCTGTCCTCTGAGGACGCACTTTCCACTCTATCTGGCTGCTGCCTCCACGGGCTTCTGGCGCTGCAGCATCTCTTCCCCTGTCGCATTCCTTAGTTGGAGTTGTTCAGCTGTCACTGCTGCTACTATAGCCACTTGTCTGTCCTTGCATAAGCATGGACTCCTGTGAGGACAGGAACTGTGTCTGGATGCTGTACCCGGGGCACCTGCCCATATAGGTCTGTCCAGCCCCAAACAGCAGACACTTAGGTGAATGAAGGAATGCGCTGTGAAAATATTCATATGTCAAGTACCTGCATGTGCCTCTGGAGCATGCTTAGTCCTCAGTTTATGGCACTGCCTCACAAATGCACTCATCTCCACATGAGGTGTAAGTACCTGACACTCTGGGGACATGGGTTCTAGCAAGCACAAAAGACCCTGTCCCCTCACGGGCCTGCCTTCTGACATAATGAATGTATGTGTATGCATTGTTCCCTTCCTCTCTTAGCCTTCTCCTTCACCCTCACCATCCACCACCTTTCAGGACTCTAGCTTGCTTCTGCTCTCTCCAGACTGCCTGACAGGGGTTGTCACATTGCAACCTTTCCTGGTGGAGCCTCTTTGATGGAGAAGAGACCTGGAGGCTTTCAGTAGATTCCAGCTTCTCATCAGGCTAGAGAAGCTTCCTCTGTCCCCAGCCAGAAGAGTAAGATTAGTCATAAGCCAAGTCCTGGTGATGGTGATATGCTATAATGTATATGCTACCTTAGGCCACTAACCCACTCTCTTTGCATTCATGGGGGTATAAGACCCAAAAGAAGGGTCTTAGCCTCTACTCTGCCCTCTAGAGGATGAGGCTGGGGTCTTGCTATGGAGAACCTGTGACCTGCTCAGAGCTATGATCTAACTTCTATCTTTAGCTCAAAGCTCGGGACTTTTTTATTATTTATTTAGTTAAGAGAGAGAGAGAATGAGCCAGGGCCTCTAGCCACTGCAGATGAACTCCAGATGTATGCACCACCTTATGTATCTGGCTTCACATATGTACTGGGGAATAGAACCTGGGTCTTTAAGCATTGTAGGCAAGAGCCTTAACCACTAAGCCATCTCTCTAGCCCAAAGCTCAGGACTCACCTCCAAAATGACCTGGCCCTAAAGACAAAGTTCCTGGCCACAGGCACGTTACATTCTCTCAGTAGCCATTTGACAGTCAAAATATTTAGCAGGGCTTTGCCTGCAAAGCCAAAGGATCCAGGTTCAGTTCCCCATGACCCACATAAGCCAGATGCACAAGGTGGCGCATGTGTCTGGAGTTCGTTTGCAGCATCCTGAGGCCCTAGTGTGCCTATGTTCATATTCATATTCTCTCTCTCTCTCTCTCTCTCAAATAAGCAAAAATTTTAAATATATTTTAAACATTTGGCACTCTCAGCCCCATGACCAGTTAGGGAAGGGGCTCACTGTACGTGTAACCACTTACAAACTCCCTCTGCTTTTGTGTGTACATGGAATGGTGAGGTAATAAGAGCATCTTGTTCTCATTGCAGAAGTTTCCCGAACTGAAATTCAAATACGTGGAAGAAGAGCAGCCTGAAGAATTTTTCATCCCCTACGTCTGGTCTCTGGTCTACAACTCCGCAGTAGGCCTGTACTGGAACCCTCGGGACATCCAGCTGTTCGGGATGAGTTCTGACTGAGACCGGCTGCACCCTGCCCTCCCTCCCGGCCCAGCAGCTCTGCTACTTACTTTATTTCTAGGGAGCAAAAGCAGACAGACAGATTGCTCAGTGTGTCTTCCATCAAAGATGATCACATGTTTCCCTCACACACTTCGATTTGGTAAACTGCTCCCAGTTGGCAATAGATCACTCAGCTTAGATTATAGTGCAAGGGGGGTGCATAATAATAAATGTAAAAAACTCACTAGTCAACATGCAGTTTTATTTCTAAACCAAACATCTAGAGCTTTCTCAGGATCCTGATGCCTTTGACACATAACACATTAATAGTACACACCTTTTCTTTCCTCTTGCATGCTGGTGTTACAGGTGTGAAGCACCACACCCAGTTTTTTACACACACCTTTACACACACATTTAAGATTTTTGTTTTGATTACATGCAGTTTATTTGCAACTCTCAGCAGCCCACAGTTTCATCAACACTGATGGCATGACACCAACCTTTCAAGCCTCTTTGTCTTCTTCCCCTCAAAGAAGAAAACTAGCTCTTTTTATAGAGGTTTGACCTTGGAGCTGGGATTCATTTGAAGTTTAGTACAAATTAAACTACCCTGTGTTAACCATTGGGAAAAGTTTAATTCTGAAAACAGTTTTTTTTCCTTTAACCAAAGAGCAAAAAGAGACCAACTTATTAAGACTGTATTCCATGTGTGATGAAAAACATGTTTTTCTCCTTATTTCTGACTTCTAAAACAATGTGTTGGGGCCTGTGAGACCCGTAAGTTTGGTCCCTGAGCTGAGGTATGTCTCATACACCCCTGGGCTGTGCTGAGCAAGACAATGGGTACTGAGGTCCCATGGGAGTATCTTCCAGTCCTTCACTGCGCTCACCCCATCATCAAGCCCTCTCTCAGCACCCTGTACACACCTGGGCAGTTTGCACCTGGAGGAACTAGGCTGAGCCCTCCTTCCTGGATTCTCGGGGTAGCTTGGCAGTTCCTGGTCCTCATCTGGAAATGGATGATGGAGCCCCCGAAGCCTGGATGACTATGGGAGGCCCTTCTAGCTGCCTCAGTGCTAGTCTTGTCCCTGGAAATGCTGGGGACGCCCATACTACAGCTCAGGGCTTCTCCCCATGGCAGTGACTTCCCATTCTAACTTTGAGTGCATGGCAGTCTGAAGGTGGAATGGATTATTTCAGCTAGCAATTATGTGGGGAAATGAGTTACAACTTTGTTTCCAAGGCATTCTAGTTTGCCTCCTTTTCCTTAACAGTAAAAAATAAAGGTCATAAGCCGGGTGTGGTGGCGCATGCCTTTAATCCCAGCACTTGGGAGGCAGAGGTAGGAGGATCACCGTTAGTGCAAGGCTACCCTGAGACTCCATAGTGAATTCCAGGTCTGCCTGGGCTAGAGTGAAACCCTACCTCAAAAAACCCAATAAATAAATAAATAAATAAAATAAATAAATAAGGGTCATGTTAGTAGCTGTGTCTTTGGTAAGGCCCTCTGAGTCTAGAACCTGGGCTGGACCATGGGACATCAGTGCACTGCAAGTCAGGTAGTTCTTGTGGTGGGAGGAATTATGGTCCCCAAAAGCCCAATCATCTTGATGAGGGCAAAATGCCAAAGATGCCTTGACTGAGGTGCTTCTGCTGTCTATTCTCCAGGCCTCCTGGCTCTCTGAATGCCCTGAGCCCCAGGCCCCGTACTTCCCACTGAGACACCACCCGTCCTGCTGCACAGGACCGAGCTCCTGCCTGCATCTCTGCCTCGGCCATGCAAAGCCACAGGAAAGACTGATCACGTAACAGCACTTGTCGGCAGTAGGATTGACATATGCTTGTGTTCATTTTTAGTATTTACTTAGAAATCATTTTGTCTCCAAAGTAAAAATGTGTAAAATGAAGTAACATGGGATCGCCATGTGCTCACAGGAAGGTAAAAATTAACATGTTTTTTACCCAAAATTAGATGAAAACACCTGACTTCACCTGCTCTGAAGTCATATTGCACTGTCAGCAAAGATTCTGCCCCACTATTGTTTTTACAAGAATACATCTCAGTAGCGCCTTCACCATGCTCTCAAGAGTTCAAGGTGCTCGTCCGAAAGTTTCTGAATTCTGTGTCTGGCTCCCTGGCCATGTGGGTGCTGGAGGTCACAGGATGCATGTGCAGCAGCAGTCAACACGGACAGAGCGGGAGGGGGAAGGACATGGCAGCACTGTCCTCAGGGCACAGCACGGCTGGGGTATGTCCCAGTGAGACAGGACGTGGGAGGAAGCTTTTAGGCACTTAAAAAATATGTGGCTGGAGAGGTGGCTTAGCAGTTAAGCACTTGCCTGTGAAGGCTCGATTCCCCAGGACCCACATAAGGCAGATGCACAAAGGCATGCAACTGGGGTTCGTTTGCAGTGGCTGGAGGCCCTGGCACACCCATTCTCTCTCTCTCTCTGCCTCTTTCTCTCTCTCTGACAGTCGCTCTCAAATAAATAAATAAAAATAAACAAAAATATTTAAAAATATATTTATGTGCAAGGAGAAGAGAGAGAAAAACAGGCACACCAGGGCCTCTAACCACTGTAAGCAAACGCTACACGCATGCACCACCTAGTACACTTGGGCACTATGGAATTGAATGGAGTCATTAGGCTCCGTGGGCAAGCACCTTAACCACGGAGCAATCTGTCCAGCCCAAGGCACTATTTTTTTCTTTATTTTCATTCTCTCACTGTAGCTCGCTCACTTGCTCTCCCAACAGGACCTCACTCTATACCTAAGCTGGCCTCCAACCCCAGCTCCTCCTACCTCAGCCTTCCAAATGCTAGGGCTATAAGCATGAGCTGCCATACCTGGCACTGAATTTCTTTCTTTCTTTTTTTTAATATATTTTGTTGTTTATTTTATTTATTTGAGAGCAACAGACAGAGAGAGAAAGAGGCAGATAGAGAGAGAGAGGGAGAATGGGTGCACCAGGGCTTCCAGCCACTGAAAACAAACTCCAGACACGTGAGCCCCCTTGTGCATCTGGCTAACATGGGTCCTGGGGAATCGAGCCTCAAACCAGGGTCCTTCACAGGCAAGCCCTTAATCACTAAGCCATCTCTCCAGCCCTCTTTCTTTTTAATGTATACGGTGTGTATACCACCATGTTGGTACCATCATTAGCCTCCTCCCTGTCCCCGAAGGGACTTAAGAGATGGCTCACTGGTTAAATGCACTTGCTTGCAGTCTGCTAGCCCTGGTTCCCACATAAAGCCAGATGCACTGCATGGCACATGCATGCATCTGGAGTTTCCTTGCAGCGACATACACACACACCCCTTGTATGAATATTAAAAATAAAAGAATTTGAGTATAATTCAGTGGACAGATATAAGAGCGGGTCATAACTTGAAAGACAATAAGGCAGAAAATCCAGGGAGTTGGGGGCAGGAATGGAGCAGAGTCAAAAAGACAAAATAGGACAGTTTGAAACAACATAGCAAATCCCAGGTCAGCCTGGGCTAGAGTGAAACCCTGCCTCAAAAAATAAACCGGATTAGGCCAGGAATGGTGTTGCATGCCTTTAATCCCAGCACTTGGGAGGCAGAGCAAGTAGGACACAGACATGAGCACTCTTGGCAATCAACTGAAAACTTTAACACCCCATTGATATTTTACATTGAAGCGAACCAGGGGGGCTTTAGATTTGACCTTGAAGACACAAACCTTCATTTCATTTGAGGCACACAGCCAAACCCTCATTTAACTGGAGAGGTGGTTCACAGTCTCAGGGCACACTCAGCCACTGTCGTGGAGCACGGGAGTGGCTGCTGGGCATGGTGAGGAGTGAGGACTTTAACCATCAGAACGGAGGCCTCCGGATGCTGCAGCAAGTCAGAAGATGCCCCTAACCCCAGCCAACTTTAGTATGAGGGTACCAGTAGACACCTGGGACCCGTCTCTGGCTGCCTTCACGAATGAGAACATCACTGTGGGAGATTCCCTCTCCCGGATGATTGATTGATTGAGGTTTCCTTGAAGTTCATTCATTTATAATGAAGACTGACCTCCTCTGGGAAATTAGGATGTGAAATTCTTGACCACCCTTGTTGAGAAATGCAAGGAGGACATTGGTAGAAGTTGATATTGGTGCCTTAAGTGTGAGACTATTGGCAAAGGCATCCAATAAAACAAGCTTTGGGTCTAGAGAAATGGCTTAGCAGTTAAGGTGCTTGCTTGCCGGTAAAGTCTAAGGATCCAGGTTTGATTTCTCTGGGACCCTTGTAAGCCAGATACACAAGGTGACACTTGCATCTGGAGTTCGTTTGCAGTGATTGGAGGCCCTGGCACACCCATATTTTCTCTCTCTCTCTCTCTCTCTCTCTCTCTCTCTCTCTCTCTCTCTCAAACTATTTTTAAGAAAAACAAAATAGAGACAAGAGGGCAAGAAAGCATACATTGACAACTTCTGACCTAAATGCAGTTACAATCTCAAAAAAAGAAGTAATTCAATAATTAAAGAACTTTTCCCAAACTAATGAAAAATACCAATCCGTAGGTTGAAGATGCTCACCCACTAACCCCAGGTGGGATAAATAAAAACTGGCACCTGTACCCATCACACTTTCCATAACCTGTCAGCAGACAGTAGGAGATGACCAGCCTGCCTTCTGAAGTGCTGTCAGAAAATGGCTGCCAAACCTCTTCTTTTGTCCCTGGGCAAGAGCTCTATTTTTCTTCCTTCCCTTAAGCTCCTCTTCTCTTTCTGAACCTTATACTCTGGTCTGTGGATTTCATTCATTAAATTCATAAGACAAGAATCCAGAGACACCCCAAAAGTACTGGTGTATTGGTGCATGCACAGAGGAACCCCACGATTTCCTGTTTCCTTACTGGTGTGTTTGCCCAGGAGTCATAGGAAGCCTGGCAATACAGGATGGAATACACACAGAGCCAAAAGGATGCCCTCCACGCATGGTTTGAACACAACCCATATCCTGATGCTAAGACCTGGAAACAGCCAAATGTACTGGCATTCCAACACTGAAACTTCAGACTTGGTTTCGTAACCAGAGAGCCAAATGGAGAAAATTGGAATCTAAATGTTCTTTAGGAAAACAGCAAACACAGGAACAAGTCCAGTCTCAGCTGGTGACTCAAGAATACTTCTCAACAAATGCCACAAAACACCAGGCACTCCTCACAAGAACTCAAATACAGACCCTATTTCTGAGAGTAACAGATTCCCTGATACTGCTACTAGGCAAGAACTGACTGGACAAACAGGCATTGAGGAATCAAGAATTCAAATATGGCTTGAGAAGCAAAGATCTCTATGTCCTGAGCAAGAAAGAGAGCCAGAGAAGTTTCCTAACACATGGTACAAATGTGAGACCACATCTGGCCGCTCAGCAGCACCAAATCAATCTGTTAGCTTACCCAGTGAGTTCTCCTCCTCCTTCCAATTCCTCCTGCAGCCATCAGACATTGCAGCTTTTGCCTCTTGCATCCTATGTGATCTTTATTCCTTGGGAATCATTAAGGGTCTCTAAGAACCTTGTACCCAGTGTCACACAAGCTGTGCAGAGAGAAGGGAATCCTGATCCTCCTCTGACTTCTGGAAGTCTCTTGCCAGAGCCGCCAACTCCAGGAGAGGGTTTTTCAGATACCAGGACTCCTTTGTATCCTCAGCCTGATGCTGAGCATAAGAAACAACAACTGAAGACCTGAGCTACACTGACATCTCCTACATTATGCAGTGGTGGGAGAAGAACCGCCTGGCTCTGATTGCAGAATGGGAACCTCTCAAAGGGGCATACACTGACTCATCCATGCACCAACAGCAGGCACTGTCACCCAGAGAGCCATTTCATCCACTCAGCCAACAGCATGAGGGTCTAGATGAAGTCCTGTCAGCACAGATTCAGTGAAACAAGGTGACTTCTTGCAAAGCCTGCTGGCCCAGGTTCAGTTCTGACACCCACATAAAGCCAGAAGCAAGTATACATCAAGACATGCTGGTACACCCTTGTGGTTACTTAACCAGATACATACATACATACATACATGGATGGATGGATCAAAGAAACAAGAAAGCCTTTCTGAATCCTGATGCCCAGGAAGACCTCCCAGGCCCCCAACAGCCCCCCAGTAAGAAAGACTGTCAGATACTCCATTACCTGTAAGATTTACCACAGCCTTAGCATCCAAAGAACTCATTTCTGTTTTTCTTTTCTTTTTCTGTGCATCCATAGATTATCTCATGGATATCTTGTTAGTTCCACCTTGGAGTTACCATTAAAATTTCTGTGAATGTGAAATAAAAAAAAAAAGAAAGAAAAAGAAAATGACTGCCAACCTAAAACTTCCTCATGGGGAAATAGCTGGTAGGAAAAGCAATGGTGGTGGGTTTCAGAGATAGCTGGAAGAATTTTGTCAACATGTGCATTCTAAAGGAATAGCAAAAGGGTATTTCAAAGGCAGAAGGAAAATGACCCCAAGCATGAGGAAAGAAGAGGCGTATAAAGGCATGGTGGTTTGATTGTGAGTGCATCCCCCTTACAGAGGTAGGTAGGTTTTTGTTTTGTTTTGTTTTGTTTTGTTTTTTGTGTGCAAAAGAAAGAGAATTGGTGCACCAGGGCCTCCAGCCACTATAATCGAACTCCAGATACATGCACCACCTTGTACACATGTGCAGTCTTGTGTACTTATGTCACCTTTGTGTGTCTAATTTACATGGGACCTGGAGAGTCAAATATGGGTCCTTAGGCTTTGCAGGCAAGTGCCTTAACTGCTATTGCAGTCAGGTTCGCATTGCTGGTAGAAATCACCCAACCAAGAGCAGCTTCTGGGAAAAAGAGGTTTATGTTGGCTTACAGGCTCTAGGAGAAGCTCCATGATTGCAGAGGAAAACGATGGCACGGGCAGAGGGTGGACATCACTCCCTGGCCCACATAAGGTGGACCATAGCAACAGGAGGGTGTGCCAAACACTGGCAAGGGAGAGCTGACTATAACAGCCATAAGCCCGCCCCCAAAAATACACCTCCTCCAGGAGGCTTTAATTCCCAAATCTCTATCAGCTGGGGACCTAGCATTCAGAACACCTAAGTTTATGGGGGACACCTGAATCAAACCACCACAACCGCTAAGCCATCTCTCCAGCCCCAGAGGTAGTTTTGAATAAGCTTGCAACTACAATGTCCAGCCGCCTGCTGGAGAAGTCACACGGCAGATATTAAGTCCAGACCTACTAGGTGTGTTCAGAGCCAGTTTGAGCTCTTGCTGTTCAGGTTTGCTGGCTTAGTGGTGTCTGTCTGCTATGATCTATGGAAGTGAGCCAGAGTTTCCTCCACCACTAGTGATGGTTCCCTTGGATTCCATAACCTGAAATAAACCATTCCTTCCTTAAGCTGCTTCTGCCTGGATGTTTATCCAGCAGCGCAAAGGTAACAACTACAACAGAAGACAACATGGTAGCAACTACATAATGCAGGTGCAGTTCCATCTTGTAGAAATAAAACTTTGGAAAATAAAGGCATATCAGTGGAGAGGGCATGCATGGAACTGTGTTTTATTACCCTTGAATCATTTAAAAAGAAGGTCAAAGCCAAAGGAAGGATAGGACTCCTTACAATGCACTCTCCTAAACACATAATGGCCTGCATATCCATGACCTCACAGTGCCTGACACTACCTACACAAGACTACTATAATAAGAGGAAAAGATATGACATCAAAATAAAAAGACTGATTGAGAGGGGTGGGGATATGGTGGAGAGTGGAGTTGCAAAAGGGAAAGTGAAGAGGGAGGGAAGTATCATGGTTTATTGTCTATAATTATGGAAGTTGTCAATTTTTTTTTTAAAAAGGTTAAAACCCATTCAGTCTTAGACTTCGGCAAATTAGGTTTACATATTATAGTTGAGACACTAGAAAGACTAGAAAACTTTCAACCTAACATGGGACATATTAAGAGTTGTGGGGCTGGGGCCAGAAAGACAGCTCAGTAGTGAAGCCACTTGCTGGCAAAGTCAAAGGACCCAGGTTCAATTCCCTAGTACCCCTGTAAAGCCAGATGCACATGGTGGCACATGCTTCTGGAGTTCATATGCAATGACTAGAGGCCCTGGCACACACATTCTCTCTCTATCTGCCCCTCCCTCTCTCAAATAACTAAAATATTTTTTAAAAAATAGTTGCAGGGCTGGAGAGATTGTTCAGTGGTTAAGGCACTTGCCTGCACAGCCTAACAACCTGAATTTGTTTCTCTAGTACCCACGTAATGCCACATTACAAGGTAACACATGCATCTGAAGTTTGTTTCCAGTGGCAAGAGGCCCTGGCATGTCCATTGTCTTTATCTCTCTCTCTCAAATATAAAAGAAATAAAATATTTAAAAAACAAGTTGCCGGCCATGGTGGCGCATGCCTTTAATCCCAGCACTCAGGATGCAGAGATAAGAGGCTCATGTGAGTTTGAGGCCACCCTGAGACTACAGAGTGAATTCCTGAGATTAGAGTGAATTCAAGGTCAGCCTGAGCTAGAATGAGACCCTACCTAGGAAAAAAAAAAAGGGGGAGGTGAAGAAAAAAAAAAGTTTAAGGGGCTGGAGAGATGGGTCAGTGGTTAAGGTACTTGTCTGCAAAGCCTAACAACTGGGGTTTGATTCCCCAGTACCCATGTAAAGCCAGATGTACAAGGTAGTACATGCATCTGGCATTCATTTGCTTTGCAGTGACTAGAGGCCCTGGCACACACATTCTCTCTGTCTTCTCTCAGATTACAAATAACTAAAGTTAAAAAAAAAAAAAAAAAGTTTAGGAGTTTTAAAATAAGGTAAGACAGGAGAGAATTTAAAACTACAGAGGAGGGCCAGAGGGATGCTTAACAGTTAAGGCATTTGCCTGCAAAGCCAAAGGACCCAGGTTCGATTCCCCAGGACCCATGAGAGCCAGATGCACAAGGGGCACACGTGTCTGGAGTTTGTCTACAGTGACTGGAGGCCCTGGCGCACCCATTCCCTCTCTCTTTTCTCTCTCTCTCCATCAAATAAATAAATAAAAATAAAATCTTTAAAAACAAAACCGGAGGACAAGTAGCAAGAGACTTGTGGAAAGACAATGATTACATTCAATGTTGACAATTGTGAGGCTTCATCTGAGAACTACTGCATACTGTTCACAAAAGGCACTTTCAAACCATGGATTGAGAAAGCTTGAAGGGAAAATAAAGAGCTATGTGCACAGCAGACTAACCGTGAGGAAACCAGTGCAAACATGTTACAGCAAAAACAAGTCCCAGGGCTGGAGAGATGGTTTAGTGGTTAAGCGCTTGCCTGTGAAGCCTACGGACCCCGGTTCGAGGCTCGGTTCCCCAGGTCCCACGTTAGCCTGATGCACAAGGGGGCGCACAAGTCTGGAGTTCGTTTGCAGAGGCTGGAGGCCCTGGCGTGCCCATTCTCTCTCTCTCCCTCTATCTGTCTTTCTGTGTCTGTCGCTCTCAAATAAATAAATAATAAAAAGTCCCAGAGGAAAGGATCAATTCAATAACCCAGAAAGATGTCATTCTAACACTGAAGGCAATTAATGATACAATTTCAAAATATGTAAAAATGTAGTAGGTGTGAGTTGGTTTGAATCAAGGCTTCACACTAGCCCAGGCTGACTTAGAATTACTCCAATGCTAGCCTCAAACTCGCCAATCCTCCTACCACCTCCTCTTGGGTGCTGGGATCAAAGGCGTGCACCACCACACCCGCCTTTATATTGCTGATTTAATTTTTGTGCTTATTTCATAAGTTAAACTAAGATCTCACTTTTAGCTGGGTGAGGTTCACCGTAACTTGGAGGCCACCCTGAGATTACATAGTGAATTCCAGGTCAGCCTGGACTAGAGTGAGACCCTACCTCAAAAATAAAAAATTAATTTCAAATGGGAAAGTGTGGGGGTGGGGAGGGAGGGAATTACCATGGGATATATTTTATAATCATGGAAAATGTTAATAAAAATTAAAAATAACTAACTAAATAAATAAAAAATTAAAAAGAGAACATGTCAGCAATGGAGTTGGCCAAATGGATATATATAGCACACTTCACTCAGTAGCATGCTTTTCAAACACAAATGGCACTTACTCCAACATGCTATGCTCTGGAATTTTGCACGCTTCAGAGAAGTATAATATATATATCCTCTGACCACGTTGCAATTAAACTCAATCAATTATAAAATAGCTTTTATAATCCTCATGTCTAGAAAATATATAAGTTTCTGAGAACATCTGGCAAAGAAGAAATCACAAAGAAAATTTGAAATATTTTGCAAATCAAAACTAATGGAGAGGCCAGGCGTGGTGGTGCAGAGGGAGGCAGAGGTAGGAGGATCATTATGAGTGCAAGGCCACCCTGAGACTACAGAATGATTCCAGGTCATATTGAGTGAGACCCTACCTCAAAACAAAACAACAACAACAAAAAAAACTAATGGGGAAAACAACTTGTGGGATGCAACTAAAATTATACTTAGAACTGTGTATTATTATATACATACATGTTAGAAAAGAACAAAGGCAGGCCGAGCATGGTGGCACACACCTAAAGGCGTGCTCGAGAATACTAGGGAGGCAGAGGTAGGAAGATTAATGTGAGTTCAGGCCAGTCTGAAACCACATAGTAAATTCCAGGCTGTCCTGGGCTGGAGCAAGACCCTACCTCAACAAACCAAGAAAAGAACAAAGGTTAAAAATCAGTCATCTGTCTGGCATGGTGGCACACACCTTTAATCCCAGTACTCAGGAGGCTGAGAACAGAGCATCACTGTGGGTTTGAGGCTAGCCTGGACTACAGAGTGAATTCTAGGTCAGCCTGCACTAATGACATCCTGCAAAAAAAAAAAAACATGGACCCCCAAAATAAAAATAAAAGCAAAGCTGGGCGTGGTGGCACATGCCTTTAATCCCAGAACTCAGGAGGCAAAGGTAGAAGGATCTCTGTGAGTTTGAGGCCACTCTGACACTACACAGTGAATTTCAGGTGGGGAGACACTACCTCGAACCCCCCCCCAAAAAAAATAAAGGCCAAGCATGGTGGTGCCTTTAATTCCAGCACTTGAGAGGCAGAGGTAGGAGGATTGCAGGGAGTTCGAGGCCACCCTGACACTACACAGTGAATTTCATAGTGAATTTTGTCTTGTGACAAAACAAACAAAAAAATAAATAATTTTTAAAAAATAAAAGCCAAACCTAATGTCATAAAACCCAAAATACAATAAAAGGAATCAAAATCAACAGTTGGTTCTTTGAAAGGCCTGAGGGGTGATAAACTCCATAATGAGACTAATCAAAGAAAGGCTGCGAGGGAGGGAGGAATAGCCACTATCAAAAGGGAAAGTGGGCGGGTTACTTCAGATTATGCAGACTTCAAAAATATAGCCTTAGCCGGGCGTGGTGGCTCACGCCTTTAATCCCAGCACTCGGGAGGCAGAGGTAGGAGGATTGCCATGAGTTCAAGGCCACCCTGAGACTCCATAGTGAATTCCAGGTCAGCCTGGGCTACAGTGAGACCCTACCTCGAAAAACCAAAAAAAAAAAAAAAAATATATATATATATATATATATAGCCTTTAGGGCTGGAGAGATGGCTTAGCGGTTAAGCGCTTGCCTGTGAAACCTAAGGACCCCGGTTTGAGGCTCGGTTCCCCAGGTCCCACGTTAGCCAGATGCACAAGGGGGCGCACGCGTCTGGAGTTCGTTTGCAGAGGCTGGAAGCCCTGGCGCGCCCGTTCTCTCTCTCTCTGCCTCTATCTGTCTTTCTCTCTGTGTCTGTCGCTCTCAAATAAATAAATTAATTAATTAATTAAAAATATATATATATATAGCCTTTAATCCCAGTACTGGGGAAGCAGAGAGAGGATTGCCGGGAGTTCAAGGCCACCGTGAGACTACATAGTAAATTCCAGGTCAGCCAGGGCTAGAGTGAGACACTACCTCAAAAAAAAGGCAGGGGAGGGGTTGGAGAGATAGCTTAGGGTTAAAGTGTAAACCAGATGCACAAGGTGGCGCATGCGTCTGGAATTTGTTTGCAGTGGCTGGAAGCCCTGGCATGCCCATTTTTTCTCTCTCTCTCTCTCATAAATAAAAATTAAAGTCTTTAAAAACAAAAACAGCAAGAGAGCCGAGTGTGGCGGTGCACACATTTAATCCCAGCACTTAGGAGGCAGAGGTAGAAGGATTGCTGTGAGTTCGTGGCCTCCTCGAGAATACAGAGTGAATTCCAGGTCAGCCTGGGCTAGAATGGGACCATACTTTGGGAAAAAAAAAAGAGAGAGAGAGAGAGAGAGAGAATAGTTGGACTGGAGAGATGGCTTAGTGGATACAGCACTTGCCATGCAAGCCTGCGGACTTGAGTTCAGACCCCCAGAACCCATGTAAATTCTGAACATCTGTAATCCTAGCACTACCATGGCAAGATTAGGAGGCAGAGAAGGGAGACTCCTCGGAAACTAACCTGGCGATTGTGAGCACTTCTGTGATGAGGTCTTGGGAGCCTCTGTGTCTCTGGCTCTCTGGTTTGGTAAGAGTTGAGTGTTCTCTGTGTCTATCTCCTTCATCCTGTGCTGGTACCAGGTTCACCGTGACAGCAGCACTCTTGCTCATTTCCCCAATTCCTGTCTGGTTTCAGCTGGGGCCCCGGTGAGGTGCGATGGGCTGATTCTCTCCTCAGGTTCTGCGTCCATCCTTCCTTCCTCAGGTGGACACCATTTTGACCAGAAGTCCCGGATATTTTATTTTTAATATTTCTTTTTGTTTGCATGTGTGTCTATACATGTATGCCAGGTCTCTTGCCTCTGCAAAGAAATGCTACATTCACCCTCTATGACTGGCTTTTCATGGGCACTGCGATATCAAACCCATGCTGGTAGGCTTTGCAAGCAAGTGCCTTTTGCTGCTGAGCTATCTCCCCAGCCCTGGCATATACTCTTAAAAATTACTGAACACCTCAGCAAGGTCTGTTCATGTAGATCACACCTGTCAGTATTTATTTAAAAATTAAACTGCGATGGCCTGGAGAGATGGCTCAGTAGTTAAAGAGGCATTAGCCTATGAAGTCTACAGACCCAGGTTCAATTCCCCAGTACCCATGTAACACCAAATATACAAGATGGCACATGTGCCTGGAGTTCGTTCACAGTGGCTAAAGGCCCTAGTGCACCCATTTTCTCTCTTTCTATCTCCCTCTTTCTCTCAAATAAATAAATTAATTAAATACTTTAAAAACTAAAAATAAGGAGTGGTGGGCTAGAGAGATGGCTTAGCGATTAAGGCGCATGCCTGTGAACCCCAAGGACCCCAGTTCGATTCTCCAGGTCCCACATAAGCCAGGTGCACGTGGTGGTGCACGCATCTGGAGTTCGTTTGCAGGGGCTGGAGGTAAGTAAAATAAATATTTAAAGAAAAGAAAAGAAGCTAGATTTTTATGCCCAGCATTCCGGAGGCAGTGATATGAGGAACGCCATGAGTTTGAGGCTAGCCTAAGACTACATAGTGAATTCTAGGTCAGCCTGGGCCAGAGCTGCATCTTGCACTGATAGCAGTGTCTGACCTGAAGAAGTATTTATTGAATAGAGCCAGCAATATCTAGAGATGGAAATCGCTCAATTGTTTCTTGAGAAACAACTGTATAAACAATTTTTAATATTTTATTTTTGTTTATTTATTATTTGAGAGAAAGAAGCAGATAGAGAGAATGGGCACACCAGGGCTCCAGCCACTGCAAATGAACTCCAGATACATGCACCACCTTGTGCATCTGGCTTATGTGGGTCCTGGGGTATCAACCCTGGATCCTTTGGCTTTGCAAGCAAATTCCTTCACTGCTAAGCCATTTCTCCAGCCCTCCATCAACAATTGAGAACTTTTCAGGCTCCCTTAGACAGGCCCACTGAAGAAATTTCCCAACTGCCACAACTCATCTTCAAGAAGCAAAATTGGGGCTGGAGAGGTGGCTTAGCGGTTAAGCGCTTGCCTGTGAAGCCTAAGGACCCTGGTTCGAGGCTCGGTTCCCCAGGTCCCACATTAGCCAGATGCACAAGGGGGCGCACGCATCTGGAGTTCGTTTGCAGAGGCGGGAAGCCCTGGTGTGCCCATTCTCTCTCTCTCCCTATATCTGTCTTTCTCTCTGTGTCTGTCACTCATAAATAAAAAAATAAAAAAATTTTTAAAAAAAGAAGCAAAATTGGTCACCACCCCAATTCCCTAACATCAGTTAGGGTTACTTCTTCAGAGAGGGGATTGAGGCAGCTTAGTGTGACTGGGCCCCCCAAAATGAGAAAAATGAAAAAAAAGGCAGGAATATCTTTGGGCCTGCCCTTGCAGTTTCCACTTTGCTGCAGATTAGAGCAGAGTCTGGCTTCTCCTTCTCTCTTACAGCTAAAGGAGTTCCCCAGATCTGTTTTTCCATAAACACACTGAGCCCCTCCCTGGGAAGGAACATTCCTAAAAGGTTTAAATTGGATCCTATTTTTGTGATTGGTTACCTCAGCCCCCACTCAGAATCTACAAATGACTCCAATGTAGGTCACAAGGTGGGCTTGACACCTTCTCACCTCATGGCAGGAGCTCTGTCCTTCCTCTGCTTTCCTTCTCTTAATCTAATAAAGTCACCTTAAACCTTAAAAAAAAAAAAATTGAGGGCTGGGGGGATTGCCTAGTGGTTAAGGTGCTTGCCTGTGAAGCCTAAGGACCCAGGTTTGATTCCCCAGTACCCACATAGAGCCAGATGCACAAGGTGGAGCATGCGTCTGGAGTTCCATTTGTAGTATGTGGAGGTCCTGGTGCACCCATTCCCTCTCTCTATCTCCCCCCCCCCCAAATAAGTAAATACATAAAGTATGTTTTAAAAATTGAGTGCTTTCCATCTCTAGACAAATCCATTATTGTCTTTTCTTTCTTTGAGGTAAGGTTTCACTCTAATCTAGGCTGACCTAGATAGAATTCACTCTGTAGTCCCAGGTTGGTCTCGAACTCATGATATCCTTACCTCTGCCTCCTAAGTGCTGGAATTAAAGGTGTGTGGCACCATACCCAGCATTAAAAAAAATATTTATTCATTTATTTAAGAGAGAAAGAGAGAGATGGAGAGACAAAGAGAGAGAGAGATTATGGGTGTACTGGAGCCTCCTGCCACTGCAAACGAACTCCAGATGCATGAGCTACTTTGTGCACCTGGCTTTAAGTGGGTCCTGGGGAATGGAACCCAGGCCATTAGGCTTTGCAAGTAAGTGCCTTTGACTGCTGAGCAATCTCTCCAGCTCTCTGTTATTATTATTATTTATCATTTTAACATGATAGGAAACCGCAGCAAGGCTAATGTAACTTCTTGGTGCCATCTTACAGACCGAAGCTCTGAACCTCTGCCTGGCTCCCCTCAGTCACAGGAAGGCTGCTACAGTTCCTGGGAACACATCGGGGCATGATCTCATCCAGAGCACCGCTGAGGGGTGGGGCTCTTACCTCAGAAGCCCCCTTGCATTTCCAGCCCAGGCCAGCTTTACACACTTGACCCTAACCATCACTGGCAAGGAAAGGGATCCATCGCCATAGCAAACTGGCCAGGATCTCTAATCCCACCAGCTCCACGGTGTGGAGGAGAGAAAATACCAGAATCTATGAATCAGGCTCTTGTACAAGGAAGGAAGGGAAGGCAGGGCGGGCAGGCAAGCAGCATGAAGTAATCAGGGCCAGAAGACAGGCCAGAGCCAAGCTTCCTGCTTCTATAAGGAGAAGCCCTATCCAGACCTGGGATCTTGGGCCTATGTAGGATAAGGCAAAGTGGGGGAACAGCTCCCAAGACAAGGCCAGTTGGCCGGGCCCGTGGAAGGCTGGGAGAAGAGAGCTGCCCTCAGTGTGTACAGCCCTCCCCAGCCACATTCTTGCCCCCCATGAGCTACACAATGCATGCCACTTCTCCGTCTCCCTAAATCTGCTTAATGGGAAACAGGGTTCGGTGGGAACAAACATTTTATGACAACCCAGGCCCTGAAACTGGAAACATCTGTCCCTGCTGTGGTTCAGCGTCCTCCCCCTCCCAGGCCAGCCTGGCTCCTGAGGGGCCCAGCAGCCCAGCCGAGGGGTTCAAAGACCTGGCCACAGCAAAGGGCAGCCCCTGGACAGGAAGGGTCTCCAGATTTGCTGCTCTGGACCCCAACCTCATGGGTTCCCAACCTCAGCATGCTGACTGCTGGGGCCAAGGCCAGCTGGGAAGACATCCCCTGACAGGAGTCTGATTTCAATCCCTCAAGACCCACCAGTTCTCCCGCTGCCCCACACCTCCCTCCCTGTCTCCCTGCTGCTTTTTGGCCCCGGTGAAGCCAGGCTCGGAGGCTGCCTTTGTCAGGTAGCTCAACCCATGCTGGTGGGATGCCAGCCCATGAGCACCTGGAGTCCTTGTCACAACACTAGCGTATTCCAAGAGATGGCAGCTGGCCCACACACACTTGCTTCCCCTAGGACAGATGCAGTATGCCTCCTTGGCTCCCTTGAAGAGCATGGGTCTTGGAGCTGCTCACCTGGCCTCCCGGCCCCAGGTCTACCACTGGAGCTCTGACTCTAAGACCCCAGTGTGTAATGGAGACAGTGGCCCTGAGGGGCAGGAACACAGGAAGAATACACAAAGAACTCACCTGACAGCCTCGGGAAGGGCACGTGGCAAGTGTCTATTGAAAAGACAGAGTTAGGGTTGAAGAATTGGCTCAGTGGTTAAAGGCCTTTGCTTGCAAAGCCTGTTAGCCCAAATTTAATTTTCCAACATCCACATAAAGCTGGCCAGGCATTTGTTTGCAGTGGCAAGAGACCCACACAAATAAATAAATAAATAAACAGAGCCAGGCATGGTAGGGCACGCCTTTAATCCCAGCACTCAGGACGCAGAGGTAGGAGGATCACCATGAGTTTGAGGCCACTCTGAGACTACATAGTGAATTCCAGGTCAGCCCGGGCTTGAGCATACACAAAATCAGGCTGAGGAGATGGCTCAGTGGGTAAGGCACTTGCTTGCAAAGCATCCCAGCCAAGGTTCAGCACCCACATAAAGCCAGATGCACAATGTGTTGCATGCATCTGGACTTCATTTGCATCCCCAGGAGGCCCTAGGACTTCCATACTTTCTCCCTCTCTCCCCCAATAAAATACTTAAAATAAAAAGATAAGGTCAGGGGTGGAGGAGCACCTAAGAACTGGCAGAGTAGGGCCTTGTGCGGGCAGGGCAGAGAGGCACAAGGGGTTCTGCATGTGGCTAGACCGAGCGTGCGTCCTGGCCATCTCTGAGGACTTGGCCCCACTGCCCTAGTTGAAACCCAGCCATCTCCACGAAGCTATCCTGGACCAGTCCAGGCGGCATCCGCCCTTCCTTGGCTCTCATCACTGCTACCAGGGTCCCAATCAGCGGGGTGGCTCCTCCCAGCCTCAGGTAAGTCCAACGTCCTCTCGGGACACCAGAGCCCACCACCCCTTCACAGCAGCCTGCTGTCCACAGGGTGGACCACTGTCTCTCTCTGGTACACCGGAGACATAGGTGGAGACGGCTCAGTGTTGTCACTGCCCCCCTGTTTCTGCATCTGCTCCCTGCCCAGTTCTATGGCCCGAGAGGATGAAGGCTGAGCTTGGAGAAGAGTTGGGCAGGGGCACGGAAAGGAAGCCCTACAAAGGGGCCTTTCCCACCTTGCACAAGCTCCCAGCAGAAGCCATCCATGCACACAAAGCAAGGGTGTGCTGGGTGAGGAGCCACCCTCAAATCAGCCACCCTACCAAAGACCCGGAACCCCAGATGGCCCTCCTCCGTCCCAAGAGTAACAAACCAGATGCAGCCTGAGGCAGCCCTCTAGAGCTCACATGTTTTCAAAGCAGGCTATTTTCCATGTCCTTTGGGCAATTTTAGAGCAACTTGTGATCCTGGAATTGTAACGGACAGTATGTGTGCGCACGTGTGTGCACATGGGCACCTTTGGCGGCTGCTGCTGCAACAAAGGCATCTTAGAAGGTAGAGCATTGCAGGGCTGGAGAGATAGCTTAGCGGTTAACGCGCTTATCTGTGAAGCCTAAGAACCTAGGTTCGACTCCCCAGAACCCCCATAAGCAGGATGCACAAAGTGGCGCATGAGTCTGGAGTTCATTTGCAGTGGCTGGAGACCCTGGTACACCCATTTGCTTTCTCTCTATATAATAAACAAATAAATAAAAATTTTTAAAAAAAGAAGGTGGTGTACCTAAAGGGCATCATGTTCACAACCTACTACGGAGGAACAGAGCCACAGTTGAGGAGTGGTGGGGGTGGCATCTCATGCCAGCTGATGACAGTGTGTGGCCAGCCCTAGGGCCTCCCTGTCTGGTGGGGGTGGGAAGCCCAGCCTAAAATCACTGTCACCAGCCCCCCCAGCCCTTCTGTCTCCACTTGGATGTATTCATGTGCGCAGGCCGCTCTAACAAAGTCCCCAGGTGGCTTAAACAACAGACCTTTTCTTCCTCACAGTTCTCGGGTTGGAACTCCAAGGTCACCGTGTTAGCAGGGTTAACTCTCCAAAGCCCTCCCTCCTCAGTTGCATATGGCTGCCTTCTCTAGGTCCTCACATGGTGTTCCTCTCTGTTTGTTTTGATCCCAATCACTTCTTCTTACAAGGACATTAGTCACATCGAATTAACACCCACCCAATGACATTATTTTGTCCCATAGGCACCTCCATGCAAAGTACCAGGGGAATATGAACTAGGGTGGCACAATTCAGCCCCAATCCCACATGCGATCCTTGAGTTTCACCATCATCTGCAAGTACATTTCCTTGCTACCCTCTTCTGTTAAATACACATACATACACCCCAAAACCCAAATTCACACGAATATATGCCCATGCCCAGGGCAGGCCCCAGGACCCTGCCGCTGAGGTTTAGAAGCTTGGACACCCTCTCCTTCCCCGGAGCCCTCAGCCAGGCCCAGCCACGGTGACCCACTTGATGTTTCTCCCAGTGCTGAGCCCCTGCCAGCTCTGCTCTGTTTCCATCAGCCACCCCGCTCTGATCCCTCAGCACCTCAAAGGGGCTTTCCCAGCCAACCAGGCCTCTCTTTTGACTGCCTCCCCTACCCCGGGTTTGTTGTTTGTTTGTTTGTTTTTGTTATTGATTGTCGATGTAGGGTCTCACTGTGGTCTAGGCTGACCTGGAATTGACTTTGTTGTCTCAGGGTGGCCTCGAACTCATGGCTATCCTCCTACCTCTGCCTCCCAAGTGCTGGGATTAAAGGCATGCACCACCACACCTGGCCCCAGCCCCGTTTTCATTTGCATTTCCTCCAGCCCCTTTGTCCACCATAAATTCACCTTGCTTACCAATCAGTAGATTCTATCTGTCCACCAGGGTGGCTCCAAGAGAGCAGAATCAGACCCCCAAGTACATGTCAAGGTCATTTCCATCCTATGCCTCAAAAAAAGGCAGCACATACTGAGGAGACAGCCATGAGGCCACTGTCCTCACACAAAAACAGAACCCATGCTAATAAGGGCAGTCAAGAGCAGGGCATAAGAAGGTCCTTCACTGGGTGTGGTGGTGCACGCCTTTGATCCCAGCACTCAGGAGGCAGAGGTAGGAGGATCACTGTGAGTTCGAGGCCACCCTGAGAATACAGAGTGAATTCCAAGTCAGCCTGAGCTAGAGCGAGACCCTACCTTGAAAAACCAAACAAGAAGTCCCTGGAAACAGTGGGCTCTGTATTCACACTCTGAGGTTGCAGACAGAGAGCAAAAGGGCCAGTCTGGCCAGGGTCCTCCCGCAGGCCGACGGGACGGCAAAGGAACAAAGGCAGTTACTTTCAGATTCCCCGCTCACACACCTCCCAGAAAGCCATCAGGTGACCACAGGGTCCCCGCCCGTCTGCTCCCAGTCCTATCTCTCCATGTGCGACACACTCACTGTGGCCTCTCCACATGCCAGCTCTGTAGACCACAATGTTGAGGCCACACCCAGCATGCACCTCCCTGAGACAGACACCAGAGGGATGACCTTGGCTCTGAGACTTTGGTAGAGCCACGCCCCTCCTACCTGAGTCATGGAATTCTCCAGAGGTGGGCAGGGCCTCTGACTGGAGCCAGAAGAGCCATCAGGCAGGGATGGGCGTGTCCCCTCCCTGGGCGTGAGCGTGGCAGCTGAGTCGATGTTCCTGGGGCAGCTGGAGGTCCCTTGTGGACCTGCCTCTCCATGAGCCTCAAGTTCTCTTCCACCATCCTCCCCTACCATTGACAGAAGGGCCTGAGCAGGCTTATGTCACCTGGAAAGAACGGTGCCTGATCACCGACTGTAGCACTGAAGGGCTCCCTGAGGCCCAGCTCCTGATCCCAGCCATCCCATGTCACCTAGGGTCCCTCAGACCCAGCCTTCCACCCTGCTCTGCCCCCATAATAGCCATAATGCCCCCCCATACACCATGGCTCTGCCTGTGAACCCAGAGGAGGGGCAAGTATTGAGCACTTGCTGTGTGCCAAAGCCAGCTATCACAAGGCTCCCCAGGATGCTAAGGGTGCCATGGGGGTGGAACCCTCCCTGGTGAGTTCACCTCCTGATGAAGGGCCAGGTGAGAGTGAGGGCAGGCTAGAGGTGAAAACAATAAGACATGGCACTGTCAGGGAAACTGAGGGAGGGGCTGCAAGGTGGGAGAGCTGGCCAGTTGTTTGTGGGCCAGCTGTGGACCCAGAGCCCAGGCCCCTCTGAGCACACTGCCCAGGCTCACACTCTAACGCCTCCTGTGGCCCATGTGTCCCCGGATCAGGGTACTGGCAGCGGGTGAAGAGTCCCTTCTTATCCTTATTGCTCCCTCTCTGAGCTGGTGGGAAGAGACCTTAGTGACCCTCAGATAGGAAACTCTCTACCCTCGCTGGCCAAGGGAACCCCAAAGACCAGTGGTGAGCTGGCTGCCTCCATGCATTTTCTTCCCGGTCTCGCTCTAGCCTAGGATGACCTGGTATTCACTATGTAGTCTGAGGCTGGCCTAGAACTCACGGTGATCCTCCTACCTCTGCCTCCCGAGTGCTGAGATTAAAGGCGTGCGCCACCACGCCCGGCTTCCTTGCATCTTCTAACCTAACCAAGTCCTTCCAGGCTGCTCACAGGGTCTGCACTGAGCACGAGACAGGTGGAGCAAGCCCAACTCCTGCCCTGCAGGCCATAGTGATGATGGTGTTTTGTTTCAGGGGGCGTGGGGGTACATTAATGGAGGCAGAGTCCTCCTGTCCTGAGGTTTGAGTGGGAGTCTGGGAGCCCTAAGTGCACACCTCTGGGGGAGGAGACAAGGGACAGTGGCACTGAGCGACCCCCAAAAGATGAATGAGCTGCAACAGGTCCAGGTCCAGGTCCTGGGCCACTCTTTTTCTTTTCTTTTCTTTTCTTTTCTTTTCTTTTCTTTTCTTTTCTTTTCTTTTCTTTTCTTTTCTTTTCTTTTCTTTTCTTCCCTTCCCTTCCCTTCCCTTCCCTTCCCTTCCCTTCCCTTCCCTTCCCTTCCCTTCCCTTCCCTTCCCTTCCCTTCCCTTCCCTTCCCTTCCCTTCCCTTCCCTCCCCTTCCCCTTCCTTCCTTCCTTCCTTCCTTCCTTCCTTCCTTCCTTCCTTCCTTCCTTCCTTCCTTCCTTCTTTCTTTCTTTCTTTCTTTCTTTCTTTCTTTCTTTCTTTCTTTCTTTCTTCCTGTTTTGTTGTTTTGAAGTAGGGTCTCACTCTAGCCCAGGAAGACCTGGAACTCCCTCTGGAGTCCCACACTAGCTTCAAACTCACAGCAATCTTCCCACCTCTGCCTCCCAAAGGCTGGGATTCAAGGTGTGTACCACCATGCCCAGCTCCTGTGCCGTTTCGTAAACATTCTTGTGATAATACAATATACTAAAATTTCTTTTTTTTTTTAATTTTTTTTTTTTTTTTTTTTTGAGGTAGGGTCTCACTCTAGCTCAGGATGACCTGGAATTCACTCTGTAGTCTCAGGGTGGCCTCGAACTCTCGGCGATCCTCCTACCTCTGCCTCCCGAGTGCTGGGATTAAAGGCGTGCGCTACCATGCCCAGCTAATTTATTATTTTTTTATTGACAATCTCCATAATTGTAGACAATAACCCCTGGCAATTGCCTCCCTCCCTTGCCCCTTTGAAACTCCACTCTCCATCATATCCTAAAATTTCTTATAATAAACCACTCACCAGGAGCTGGGGAGATGGCCCAGAGGGTAAAGTGTTTGCTATGCAAACATAAAGACCTGAGTGTGGATCTCAGACACACATAGAAAAATGCCAGGTGTGAAGCCAGGCATATCCCTTTAATCCCAGCACTGAGAGGAGGAGGTAGGAGGATCACTGTGAGTTGAAGCCCAGCCTGGGCTATAGAATGAGCTTCAGCCTGAGCTAAAGCAATTCCCTGCTTTAGAAAAAAATAAAAGGACACTTGGGAGACAGAAGTAGGCAGATTGCTATGAGTTCAAGGCTGCTCTAGGGGTCACTGACTTGCCCCGTTGGTTAGCTCTAGGTTCAGTGAGATATACCCTGTCTCAAAAATAAGATGGAGAGCGACTGAGGGGGACACCTGGTATCAACCTCTGGCCTCCACACGCACACACGCAAAGTGCCTGCACAGATACACTTGTTCTTACACACAAATATATAACATATATTCTTGGAGCCAGGAGATGGCTCAGCTTGGCTATCTTGCAAGGCACTTGCTTGCAAAGCCTGTTGGCCCAGGTTCCCCAGCACCCATATAAAGCCAGATGCACAAAGTGACAAGAGACCCTGGAATGCCCACATTCTCTAAATAAATAAATTTTGGGCTGTACTTAGAATCTCTTTCTTTTCTTTTAAAATTTTTATTTATTTGAATGAGAGGGGAAAAGAGAGAGAGAGAGAGGAACAGGGCAGATAGAGAGAAGGGGCACGTCAGGACTTATAGCCACTGCAAATGAACTCCATATGCATGTATCACCTTGTGCATCTGGCTTACCACTTACATGGGTACTGGAGAATTGAACCTGGGTCCTTAGGCTTCACAGGTAAGCACCTTAAGCTGCTAAGCCATTTCTCCAGCACCATAAAAAAATATTTTTAATAGGTTGATATTGTATATATGTAATTACAATGATTGTAATGGGGAGGTAATATGATGGAGAATGGAATTTCAAAGGGGAAAGTGTGGGGGTGGGGAGGGAGGGAATTACCATGGGATATTTTTTTATAATCATGGAAAATGTTAATAAAAATTTTTAAAAAAATAGGGCTGGAGGGGTGGCTTAGCAGTTAAGGCATTTGTCTGCAAAGCCAAAGGACCCAGGTTCAAATCCCCAGGACCCATGTAAGCCAGCTGCACAGGTGGTGCATGTATCTGGAGTTCTCATTTGCTGTGACTGGAGGCCCTGGTGCACCTATTCTCTCTCTCTCTCTCTCTTTCTCTGTCAAATAAATAAATAAATATTTTAAAAATAAATAAATTAAAATTAAAAAATAAATTAATTAAAAAAATTAAAAATTAAAAAAATATTTTTAAAAAGCAAACAGGCAGACTGGAGAGGTGGCTTAGTGGTTAAGCACTTGCCTGTGAAGCCTAAGGACCCCAGTTTGAGGCTTGATTCCCCAGGACCCACATTAGCCAGATGTACAAGGGAACGCATGCATTTGGAGTTCGTTTGCAGTGGCTGGAAGCCCTGGCACACCCATTCTCTCTCTCTCTCTCTCTCTCTCTCTCTCTCTCTCTCTCTCTCTCTCTCTGTAGCTCTCAAATAAATAAATAAAATAAAATAAAAAAGCAAACAGGCACATATACACAAATATGCAAAACAAAAATCAGCAAAAAGATAATCAGTCCAGGGCTAGAGAGATGGCTTAGTGATTAAAGGACTTTCTTGCAAAGTCTGCCAACCCAGGTTCAGTTCCCCAGTGCCACATGCACAGTTTGTTCGCAGCAGCAAGAGACTCTAATATGCCTCTCTCTTGTTCTCTCACTCTCTTGCTCTCCTCTCAAATAAATAAATATTTTTTTAAAAATTATATCAGGGCAGACTGGAGAAATGACTTAGCAGTTAAGCACTTGCCTGTGAAACCTAAGGACCCCTGTTCAAGGTTTGATTCCCCAGGACCCATGTAAGCCAGATGTACAAGGTGGTGCATGTATTTGGAGTTCATTTGCAGTGGCTGGAGGCCCTGGCATGCTCATTCTCTCTCTCTCTGTCTGACACTCTCAAATAAATAAATAAACAAATATATATGTATATACATACACACACACATACATACATACATACATACATGTATATGTATGTATGTATATATTTGTATGTGTATATATATATGTCAGGGGTTGGAGCAATGCCATAGTGATTATGGCATTTGCCTGCAAAGACTAAGGACCCAGGTTCAATTCCCCAGGATTCACATCCAGATGCCCAAAGTGGCACATGTGTCTGGAGTTCATTTGCAGGGGCTAGAGGCCCCTGGTATGACCATTCTCCCTCTTTTTCTCAAGTAAATAAATTAAATAAACGTGTGTGTGTGTGTGTGTGTGTGTGTGTGTGTGTGTGTAGTCAGTCCAGGCAATAGAGGCTTTCTATCAAGAAGCCGTCACTGACATCCTGGTTCTGAGGTGCGAGACTAGCTGCTTTCCTCTAAGATCAGGGTGTTGGGCACGGGGCTCTGATTCAGCGTTGCACTGAGGCACTGGCCAAGAGAGGCATGAAATGACAAACATCTTGATGGGAAAGGAAGAAACAAAACTACCTCTGTTCGCCATCATATATATATATATATTTTGGTGGCACATAATATAATCTTATATGAGGCAGAAGTAGAAGGCTCACTGTGAATTCAAGGCCAACCTGAGACTATATAGTGAATCAGGTCAGCCTGGGCTAGAGGGAGACCCTACCTCGGAAAACCAAAACCAATAATAACAATAATAATGAATCACAAAGTGAGCAGAAGGACTGCAGGCGGGGCTGGTGGTGAAGCATGTGGGGAAGTCGGGGCTCCCACCCTAGCACCCCAGTAAACAAGGAATAATAAATAAATTATCAGAACCAATAAGCTAGCTCAGCAAACCAACTTGATTTCTATATACAGAAAATGAAAAGTCCAAAAATGAAATTAAGAAACAATTCCATTCTCTTAAAGTGCATACCTATATATTAATGCTACTCTCACTTTTGGTTAGAGAACCTTCTCTTTTCAGGTGACAGTGACCTTGGGATGACTCAGAGGGCACCATGGTGCTGAGAAGAAGTGATAGAGGAGTGCTCAGCAATGCAATATCTCTATCACACCTTCCAAGGCTCAGGGTCCATTGCGGAAGAGGTGGCAGAAAGAATATAAGAAGCCAAAGGAAAGGTAGGACTGCTTACAACACATTCTTCCAGACAGAAAATGGCCTGGATATCCATGACCTCACAGTGCCTGGCACTACCTACACAAAAGGAGGAAAAGATGAAGACATCAAAATAAAAGAGAGACTGATTGAAAGGGGGAGAGGATATGACGAGAGTAGAATTGTGAAGGGGAAAATGGGGGGGATTATTATGGTTTACTGTATATAATTATGGGAGTTGTCAATTTTTTAAAAAAAGAAAGAGGGGCTGGAGAGATGGCTTAGTGGTTAAGGCATTTGCCTGCAAAGCCAAAGGATCACGGTTTGATTCTCCAGGACCCACATAAGCCAGATGCATAAGGGGGCGCACGCATCTGGAGTTCTTTTGCAGTGGCTGGAGGGCCTGGCATGTCCATTTTCTCTCTCTTTCTCTCCCTCTTTCTCTTAAATAAATAAATAAAATTGGGAAGAAAGAAGGAAGGAAGGAAGGAAGGAAGGAAGGAAGGAAGGAAGGAAGGAAGAAAGGAAGGAAGGAAACAATTCCAAGCTGGTTGTGGTGGCTCAGGGCTTGAACCCCAGGACTCAGGAGGCTAAGGCAGAAGAATTACCATGAGTTCAAGGCCAATATGGGCTATAGTGAGACCCTGCCTCAAGAAAAAATAAAAAGAACAAGGGCTGGAGAAATGGATTAGCAGTTAAGGCACTTGCCTGTGAAGCCTAAGGACTCAGGGTTCGATTTCCCAGTACCCACATAAGCCAGATGTACAAGGAGGTGCATGCATCTGGAATTTGTTTGCAGTGGCTAGAGGCCCTGGCATGCCCATTCTTTCTCTCTCCCTCTCTTTCCTGTCTCTCAAGTAAATAAATAAATATTAAAAAAAATAAAGAAATAAGAAAAAGAAGGGCTGGGTGTGGAGTCAGAGGTAGGAGGATCACTGTGAGTTGGAGACAGCTTGGGACTACAGAGTTAGTTCCAGGTCAGCCTGGTCTAGTCTGAGACCCTACCTTGAAAATGAAACAAAACAAAAAATAATAATATAATAAAATAACTAAATAAATAGAAGCTGGGAAGATGGCTCAACAGATAGAGATGCTTGCTTGTAAAGCCTGCCAGCCCAGGTTCAATTCCCAAGTCACCCATGTCACCTGGATACAAAATGTGGCGCAAGCATCTGGTGTTCATTTGGATTAGCAAGGGGCCCTGGTGTGCCAATACACACACCACACACAAATAAATAAATCGCATTTAAAATTCTGTGTGAAAAAAATAAAAAAGTAAAATTCTGTGTGCTCAGGGATGGGATACCTTCCAGTGAGTTGTTGGCCAGGGAGGTCCCTGATGCCCCCAAAACATAGGACATTGCAAAGGCCCTTGGTTTCCACCAGGAATAGATGGTAAGATCCTATTGCTGAAGACTCCACATACTTGGGCTGCAAGGCCACTGAGAAATTCTGCTGGAACTGAGCTGATAATTTCCTCCATGTAGACCAGCTGACAGAAAGCTGGAAGAAGCCATTCTGCATGCAGTTCAATGGGAAAAAGAGAAATCACCAGTGAAGATACTCAACAGTGGACACTGCAAGCCTTATATTTGGCCAGCCAGGCCGAATGAGCCAACGGGTGCAATAGTGGCACGTCTGTCATAGTGGAAACCAACTGTCCTCTAATTGGACTACAGGCCTGCTCCATGGGAGGGAATACTTCCCTGATACTGAAAACCTACAACAGGGGTAGTCATGAGCTCTATGGGTGTAACATCTGTTGCTGTCTGGCTAAATGTATATACTATGCTTATCAAACTGCCCAGTAAGCATTCCTCTTAAAGTTCACATCCTTATATTAATGCTACTCTCACTTTTGGTAAAGAACCTTCTCTTTTCAAATGGCTGGGATAACTCAGAAGGCATCATGGTGTTGAAAGAAGTGACAGGAGTGCTCAGTACTGCAATATCTCTATCACATCTTCCAAGGCTCAGGGTCTGTTGTGGAAGAGGTGGTGGAAAGAATGAAAGAGCCGAAGGAAGGGCTCCTCCTTACAATGTGCTCCCTCCAGACATAAAATGGCCTGGATATCCATGACCTCACAGCGCCTGACACTACCTACACAAGACCATCCTAATAGGAAGAAAAGATCATGACATCAAAATAAGAGAGACTGATTGAGATGTGAAGGGGATATGATGGAGTTTCAAAGGGGAAAGTGGGGGAAGGAGGGTATTACCATAGGATATGTTTTATAATCATGGAAGTTGTTAATAAAAGAAAATTTGAAAAGAAAAAAAATTCTTTGTGCTACTATTCACAATAGGAAATGGAACCAGCTTAGATGTCCATCCACAAAAGAATGGATAACAAAGAGGTGGTTCATCTACACAGTAGACCTTCTTTTTTGCTTGTGTATATGCGAGTGTGCATGTGTGTGTCTGTGTGTGTAGGCCAGAGATCAACACTAGGCATCTTCCTTAATTGTTTTTCATCCTATTCTTTTTTTTAAAATTATTTATTTATTTATTTATTTACTTGACAGAGAAGGAGGGAGAGAAAGAATGGGCACACCAGGGCCTCCAGCCACTGCAAACGAACTCCAGGTACATACGCCACCTTGTGCATCTGGCTTGCTTGGGTCCTGGGGAATCGAACCTGGGTCCTTTGGCTTTGCAGGCAAATGCCTTAACCACTAAGCCATCTCTCCAGCCCTTTTCGCCCTATTCTTGATGATAGGATCTCTCACTGAACTTAGTGCTCACTGATCTGACTGGACTAGCCAGCGAGTCTCAGGGCTCCTCCACCGTACCTGGCTTTTCCAGGGGTGCTGGGGTTCCAAACTCAGGACTTCTGCGCTTGACTGCCAAGCACTTAATGAACTGAGCCACTCACCCAGGTAGGTCCGTTTTTTGTTACTTTTCAGTTAAGGGTTCTGCTAATACTGTATCCCAGGCCGGCCTTGAACTTACTATGTTGCCCAGATTTAATACACTTTTA
This sequence comes from Jaculus jaculus, assembly GCF_020740685.1. NCBI lineage: Eukaryota > Metazoa > Chordata > Mammalia > Rodentia > Dipodidae > Jaculus > Jaculus jaculus. The sequence goes on from NC_059103.1 coordinate 41,291,020, forward strand.
TCTATATCCAGTTTCAAGCCAAGAAAAACTTTAGGAAAAAAAGAAAACAAAAGGTCCCACCACAAAGCCTCAGGAAAGGGCACTTTGTTGAGAATGAGGCTTTATGCTGGTAAGAAGTTGGTGTCAGTGCCAAACGCCTGGGAAATCGGGGTGCCTGGATGTAGGGCAGGAGATTGCAGAAAAGGGAAACCTCCCCTGGGCTCCCCTGCACATCATCCCAGGGACCCTTTCCCACTAGCCTCAGATCTGGCAAAGGCTAAGGTTTTCTGGTTTCTTTGGAAGGTAGAGGGAGAGGAAAGGAAGAAAGAGGGAGGCAGGGGGAGCAGGAGTTTGCATGCAGGAATGTAGCACTTCTGAAATGGTGAAGCCCCAAACGTCCCCCCAGGACAAGGCAGCTGTGGCCCAGGCTCTGAGCAGGCCTGGCGAGGTGGGGTGGCGGGTCAGCTGACCCATTTTCCGGAGGAGGCTCCCTTGGAGGCCGGGAGATAAGGCTGGCGTCAGCGGAGCGCCGCGCTCGCTGGGCCTCCCGGGACGAGTCCATTAGCCTATCGCAGCTATCTGGGAAGCGTGGAGGCGGCCGGCGAGGCCCCGGGCTGGGCTGCGGGACCCTGCCCTCCCCTGCCCTGCCCTGCCCTGCTGGCGCTCCTCTTCCCTCCCAGCCCCTCGCTGTAGGGTAGAGCCGCCTCCCTTCCCTCCCCTCCCCAGGGCCCTGGAACTAACTCTCGGATTCTGAAGTTTGGGGTCTGGGCCAGGGAGTGCATCTTCAGGATTGGGGGAATTGGGGACATCTGGGTTGGCACACGTGCCCTAGCAAGACACGGTTTCTCTCATAGAGGCAGGTTAAGCACTTCTTGTCTTGGCTCTAATGCCAACAAAGTCTATGAGCTCAGTCCCTGACAGTTTTCAAAAATATTGTTTATATGTGCCAGGCTTGGTGGCACACACCTTTAATTCCAGGCTGAGGCAGGAGGATCACTGTGAGGTCATGAATATCAAGGCTGGCCTGGAGCTGCAAACAAACTCCAGACACATGTACCACTTTGTACATCTGGCTTTACATGGGTACTGGGGAATAGAACCCAGGCTGTCAAGCTTTGCAAGCAAGTGCCTTTAACTGTTGAGCCGTCTCTCCAACTCAGGCCCACTATTTTAGTATGACTTCAGAAGGCCATGCAGAGGCCTTATTTTTTTTTAATAGACATTTTTATTTGTAATTTGTTTGAGAGACAGAGAGAGAAAGAATAGGCACACCAGAGCCTCTGGCCACTGCAAACAAACTCCAAATACATGCACCACCTTGTGTCTGGCTTACATGAGTCCTGGGGAATTGAACCTGGGTCCTTTGGCTTTGCAGGCAAGTACCTTAACTGCTAAGCCATCTCTCCAGTCCCAGAGGCCTAATTAAGATGAGGGGTGAATTAATGTGAGGGTGGAGGAGGTCCTTGGAGGGGAAAGCTCTGATGTGGGTGAGACATGTGAGGCAGAAGAAGCACACCTTCCTCCACTGATGCCTCATGGAGGTTGGTGGCCCTTCCTTAGGAGTTCACTGGGTCCTGGGCTTTTCAATGCACTGTCCTGTGAGAGAGAGAAGGACAGCCCCTTCCTGACCCAGGTCCAGTCGATCCTGCCACTGTCACCTGTAGGTAGAACTGGAGTGGCCAACATCAGACCTGCCCACAGAGCTACCTGAGGCACCTTCACTGCCCCTCCTCTGCTCCTGCGCTGCTTCTCAATTTTCTTAAAAATTAACACTTTCGGGCTGGAGAGATGGCTTAGCGGTTAAGCGCTTGCCTGTGAAGCCTAAGGACCCCGGTTCGAGGTTCCCCAGGTCCCACGTTACCCAGATGCACAAGGGGGCGCACGCGTCTGGAGTTCGTTTGCAGAGGCTGGAAGCCCTGGCGCGCCCATTCTCTCTCTTCCTCTATTTGTCTTTCTCTCTGTGTCTGTCACTCTCAAATAAATTAAAAAAAAAAATTAACACTTTCCCCAAAATTTATAAAACATTCTGGCTGTTTAAAAAAAAATTCAAACAATAGGACAGTATCACTGTAAAAGCTGACAGGCCCTCTTTCCCTGCCCACTCAACAAAGCTTATGCCTTTTCAGTTTAGAGTCAAGCCTTCTTGACTTATCCCCTCACAGAGAAGGAGTTTTACATACACACAGCATGGTCACCAAGATGCCTCCCTTTCCCTTTCCCTGCTGCTTCCAAGGTCCCTTTCTGAAGCAGGGGTTTGGGATCTTCGTGATCCATCTTGTACATCTCATTTTATTCCTGGAGTCAGTCAACTCAGCACGTGCTGCAGGTACACAGAGACCCGGACAGGCTACGCTCCACCGGCAGCCTGCCTCTGCTGAGGGAGGTGCCACCTAATGCCCAGACTCCCCGCCTGCTGCCTCTCTCCTCAGTGCCACCCTTGCTGGATCATCGCTGGCGAACTCAACCGCCCCATGACTTTGCAAATCTTCCCTTTCCTCAAGAGCCAGTTCTTTTTTTCTTTCTTTCTTTTTTTTTTTTCTTTTTGGCTTTCAAGGTAGGGTCTCACCCTAGCACAGGCTGACCTGGAATTCACTCTGTATTATCAGGGTGGCCTCGAACTCACAGCGCTCCTCATACCTCTGCCTCCCCAGTCCTGGGATTAAAGGTGTGCGCCACCACGCCTGGCTCACGAGCCAGTTCTTCTAATCTCCTAGCTCTCAGGTTCATTTTCTCACCCAAACTTTCTCACTATTACTCAGTCACATTTTTTATTCTGTTTTTTTGTTTGTTTGTTTTGTTTTGTTTTTAACTGCTAAGTGAAGAGTGTCCTGTGAGATGTTGGGCACTTATAATCTTACAACGTGCTAGGTTTTGTGCCACAGGATAAGATTCACTGATTAAAACTCACAATCCAGCTGTGTGTGGTGGCACACTTTTAATCCCAGCACTTGGGAGACAGAGGTAGGATGATCACCATGAGGCAGCCCGGAGACTACACAGTGAATTCCAAGATTCCATGTCAGCCTCAGCTAGTGTGAACCCCTACCTCGAAAAAAAAAAAAAAAAATCACAACCTAGCCAGGTGTGGTGACTCATGCCCTAGGCCCAGCACTTAGGAGGCAGAGGTAGAAGGATTGCTGTGAGTTCGAGTCCAGCCTGGGACTATAGTGTGAGTTCCAGGTCAGCCTGGGCTAGAGTGAGACCTTACCTCAAAAAACAAACAAACAAACAAACAACAACAAAAAATCACAACCTAGGCTGGGCATGGTGGCGCAAGCCTGTAATCCCAGCACTCGGGAGGCAGAGGTAGGAGGATCACCTTGAGTTCAAGGCCACCCTGAGACTCCATAGTAAATTCCAGGTCAGCCTGGGCTAGAGTGAGACCCTATCTAGGGGGCAGGGGAGCACATACCTATGAGCCCAGCACTGGAGGGGCTGTGGCACAATGACTGCCAGTTTAAAGCCAGCCGGGGCTCTCTAGAGAATTTGAGGACAGCCCAGCTACATTAAGACCCTGTGTCCAAAATGAAGGGAAGGAACTCACCAGGACCCTGCAAAGATGTCTTGGCCGGGTTTTCCTCACACGGGGAGCTAATATGACCAGCCAAGAACACACAGGGGTCAACGTGTGGTCAGCTCTGCCCCTAAGACCGGGATGACTCTAAGAAAGCCACCACAAAGATCAGGCACCCTTCCATAACAGCAGCGAGGCGCGCATAGGCTGTCCCAGGCAGAACCCGAGGTACACCTCCACATAAGGGATCTGGAGCTTGGTTCCAAAAGCAAGGTACTCAGCCTTCATCCCCAGCTCCCGCACTGCTAGGCCGTGTGCCTTTGTCCCTCAGATGGGGTGTGGGCGGTGCAGTGGCCCTGGCTTGGCGAGAAGGGCGGCGAGTGGAAGACGCCTCCAGGGTGAGGAGCGGGTGAGGAGGAGGGGCTGCCTGGGGCTCCGGAGCTGACGAGTCCTCCAGGCATGTTTTGACACGCCGCCCAGCGGAGGGTGCAATTATTTGCAGGGAGGGCTTCCTAACATATCATTAATGGATCGCTCCCACACGCCGCACAAGGCTGTTGCTTGGAGACTGGGTGAAGGGGCACATTCTCCAACCATGCATGAGAATCTACAGGAAGCCGGATGGTAGCCCAGCCCACCCCTGCTCCCAGCCCCCTCCTCACCACTGGCTGACTTCCAGGAGCCAAGCGCTCCCTGCCCAGCACTTGAGGAATACGAAATTCTAGAGCTTTCTTTGTGCTCTTCCCCAGGGTGGCTGGGTCCTGGTCCTGGCTTGCTGTCTACCCCCTGGTAGGCTGAGCTTATGCTGCAGCAGCACCGGGCTATGGCATCGCTAGCTGGTGGCTCCAGTGGCCTTCTGGAGCCCTGATGGAGGGTGCAGTGTGGCCAGCTGGTACTCGCATGGGCATCAGGAAGGCTCCAAACTGCAGGGTCGCAGGGATGGACACCGTGGCTCTGGCCCACTAATCCCTAACCAAAGAAATTGCATTCCGAGCTTTCCGGCTGATTCCTAGCATTCGGGGCTGGAGGGGGTGCTTCCCCAACCCACCCAGAGTTTTTATTGGGGGGGCAGGGGGTTTCAAGATAGGGTCTCACTTTAGTCCAGGCTGACCTGGAATTCACTATGTAGTGTCAGGCTGGCCTTGAACTCACAATGATCCTCCTACCTCTGCCTCCTGAGTGCTGGGATTAAAGGCACACATTGCCACCCTCGCCCCCATCCAGAAATTTAAAATGAATGGTTCCTCTTTAGTGAGAACTTCCAATGAAGCAATTCCATAATTAAAAGAAAGAAGAAGGAAAGGAGAAAGGAAGGAGACGGGAAGGAAGGAGAAAAAGAAAGAAATGAAAAAGCAGTCAGGGGCTACAGAGATGGTTCAGCGATTAAGGCGCTTACCTGCAAGGTCTAACGGGCAGAATTCGGTTCCCCAGTACCCACGCAAAAGCCAGATTCACAAAGTGGTGCCTTCATTGGCAGTCCATGTGCAGTGGCTGGAGGCCCTGGTGTGCCCGTTCTCTCTGTCTGTCTCTCTCCTATCTTTTTCCACTTGCAAATAAATAAATAAAAATATTTAAAGGAAAAAAAAACTCAAGACAAGACTCCAAACACAAACTACCTTAGCTTAAAACAAGACCAGGCAGAAGAGCAACAGAAAGAACAGGACTGACGATGCGCTACTCCAGCCACAGAAGAGTAGCCCTCACAGCTGGCAAGGCTGTATGGGGCACTGCCAGGGCACGTTGGCGTCCATACACCACACGCACACCCTACTGCACTGCACATGAAAGCAAAAAACAATATCAAAAGGCCGGGTGTGGTGGTGTACGTCTTTAATCCCAGCACTCAGGAAGCAGAGGTAGGAGGATCACCGTGAGTTCGAGGCCACCCTGAGACTACATAGTGAATTCTAGGTAAACCTGGACTAGAGTGAGACCATACGTCAAAAAACCAAAAAAAAAAAAAAAAAAAAAAGAAAGAAAGAAAAGAAAAGAAAAGAAAAAAACCAAAACCCAAAACACAATATCAAAAGTAATAAATATAATGCACTGAAGAAACTGAAGCTAATGTTTTTGAACTTTTTGGCCTTTCATTCATTCACTCATTCATTGAACACATACTACGAGCCTTCCCTGAGCCAGCCAGCTGCTTCCACAGACTCCAGACAGCATCAGATGAGCCTGAGATAAAGCCCCCTCCCATGGTGTTGACACACTAGTAGTAAAGATCAGAAATATGCCACCTGTGCAAAAACATCACTTAATAAATGTTATCATGAAAAACAAAGTTGAAATTACAGCTGAGGTAGGAGGGGAGGAGCGGTGGAGAGGTGACATTTGCTCAAGACTCGAAAGAGGTGAGAGAATAAAGATGCAGACTTGGGCAGAGGGGGCAGGAGGGTGGGTCAGGGGTCCTCAGACAGTTCTCACTTCTGAGAAGCATCAGAGTTGCAAGGAGGACTGGGGGAGGCAAGGGAGCTGCTCCCCCTTCCCAGCCCCCCTGTCTGGGCTGGAGCACCCTGAAGACCACCTTCAGGCTTTCCTCTGGTGAGTGCCCACTTGCCCAGGGCCTCACGCTTTGAGCAGAGGATGGATGACGGTTGGAATTTTGAAAGACTTCATCAGGCTGAAGGGATCAATGAGGTTAGGCAGAGGACATGAGTGAGTAATGAAACTTTTCAGATGAGAGGTGACGGTTGTGAGGGAGGTGGCGAGAAGCGATTGGATTCTGGCTGGATTTTAAAGGCAGAGTCCCGGGCTGGAGAGATGGCTTAGCGGTTAAGCGCTTGCCTGTGAAGCCTAAGGACCCCGGTTCGAGGCTCGGTTCCCCAGGTCCCACGTTAGCCAGATGCACAAGGGGGCGCACGCATCTGGAGTTCGTTTGCAGAGGCTGGAAGCCCTGGCGCGCCCATTCTCTCTCTCTCCCTCTGTCTGTCTTTCTCTCTGTGTCTGTCGCTCTCAAATAAGTAAATAAATAAAATGTTTAAAAAAAAAAAAAAGGCAGAGTCCCTGGGAATTCCTGGTGCACTCCAAGTGAGAGAAAAGAGAGAGGTCGGAGATGGCTTCAGGTTTTCAGTCTGGGTATAGAAGGACAGATTGCCTTGAACCCCGGTGGGCAAGCCTCCAAGGACAGCAAAATGAGAGAATGGGAGAGTGCGGGCTTGGCAAGGTCACTGCAGACCCACAAGTTCAGGAGAGGTCTGCGGTCAGCCAGCAGGCAAGGCTACATGCCACCAAGGGAGCAGGTGTGGCAGGAAAACTCAGTGGCCTCAATAATGAGCGTCTAACTCAAGAGGACCGGGAGAAGAGGGGTTACTGCCTAGAGGGGGACAGAAGAAGACGGAGAAGGCTGTCAGGGGGGAAGCGAGGAGTGGAGAAGAGGAGGAGGGCAAGCAGGAGTGGCGCATCTGGACAGGGCAAAGGAGCCTGGAGGAAGGGTGGCCCAGCTGACCTCTGCTGGAGATAAAGGGCCGTGAGGGCCTAGCGCTGCCCCTGGGCTGGACTCAAGTTGGGTGCAAAAGGCACGGTGCTCACTGACCTATCAGATGAGCTCATGAGTGCAGGTTTGGCAAGGCCATGGCAGGCCCACCTGTGACCTGGAGTGTACTCTGTGCTCCAGCCTTGGGGCTCTTGAGGCTGTGGAAGCCTGGGGCCCGGGGCCTTCCTTGTTCCAGCAGACCAGCTGCCCCTGTTAGTAGCATCCATAGTAAGTAAGAGGTCACCCAAGCCATGGAGCAAGACACTCCTGGAAGAAGAGTCCAGCTACCAACTCTTTTTTTTTTTTTTTTTTTTTTTTTAAGATATAAGCCACTGTGCCTGGCTTTATTTTATCTACTTATTTGTCTGTGTGGGTTTTTTTTGTTTGTTTGTTTGCTTTTGTTTTTCAAGATAGGGTGTCGCTCTAGCCCAGACTGACCTGGAATTTACTATTATTCTCAGGGTGGCCTTGAACTCACAGTGATCCTCCTACCTCTGCCTCCCAAGTGCTGGGATTAAAGGCGTGTGCAACCTTGTCCAGCCTTTTTTTTTTTTTTTATGCAAGACAGAGAGAGAGAATTGGTGCGCCAGGACATCCCGCCACAGTAATCAAACTCCAGACACATGTGCCCCTTGTATCACTGTGTGGCCAGCAGAGAGGCTACACCCATCAAAATCTCTCTAATTCAACAATGTCTATTCCCTTTAACCTGTGCTGATCTTACTGTCCACTAGAGAATCTGTTTTCCTTTTTCAGAAGGCAGTGAGGACCAAGGACAACCAAAATCTACCAACAAGACAAGAAAAGATAGCTGACTCCCAGGCAAGAGATGAGCCACCCCTCGCACGGCAGCTAGTGCCCGATGAACCCACAGAGGAACTGGCAAGAGGAGCAAGGGTGCTGCTTCCATGGGGAGCCTGGCATCCAGCCCCAGGCTGATGGAGACGGACACCAAGGACACGCAAAAAGGAAAGAAAAGCCGTCTTGTGAGCAGAGCAGGGTCCAGAGACGTCAATTAGGCAAGCTCTGGGAAAGACTAAACCAATTGTTTTGGCCAATGCTATGTTGAAATGTCAAAGACATTTGTGAGCTAGCTGAAGGGGATGTCGTCGTTTCTACTCCCTAGATGAGGATGCGTGAGGCCCAGGGCTATGTCCTCAAGGTTGCCTGCGCACCTGGCTTGGGATTGCGACCTCTTGGCCTTTGGGCCAGGGACTGCCCAGCAGAGGAAGCGCAGACCCAGAGCGGTGGATGCACTTGCCAGGGTCGGTGGTACCGCCTCACTGCGTTCAGGAGCAGAAGCATGTCCGCCAAGCCCAGCAACCGAAGCTCGCCTGACCCAAGAGCCACGGGATCAGGAGGGACAGAGGAAAATAAGGGCTAAGGCAGGCGAGTCTAACGATGTGACTTCAGGCTGACTAAGAAAGGGGAGTGGGCTTGCTCCTCTGTGTGTTCCAGGTCCATGTGACTCCCTGTGAAATTTGGGGACAACCTTAGAGAAGAAGGATCCCACCCATCAATTTTGTTTACTTTTTCAGTTTTGCGAGGTAGGGTCTCGCTCTAGCCCAGGCTGACCTAGAATTAACTCTGTAGTCTCAGGGTGGCCTCGAACTCACCGCAATCCTCCTACCTCTGCCTCCCTGGTGCTGGGATTAAAGGTGTACGCCACCACGCCTGGCTTTTCTTGAATTTTTTAAAAATGTACTACAATTTCATTATTTGTAGATTTGGTAGAATTAGTTGCTGGTGCAATATGGATTTTTGGTTTTTTGTTTTTGTTTTTGCTTTTGTTTTTGTTTTTGTTTTTCAATGTAGGGTCTCTAGCCCAGACTGACCTAGAATTCACTATGTAGTTTCACGATGGCCTTGAACTCATGGTGATCCTCCTACTTCTGCTTCCCAAGTGCTGGGACTAAAGATGTGTGCCACCATGACTGGTACCAAATGGATTTTTATCTAAAATTTGAGCTCTGAGGTTTTTATTTTAGTTTGTTTTTAAAGTACTTTATTTTTATTTACTTATTACACAGAGAGAATGGGCATGCCAGATACTCCAGTCATTGCAAACTCCAAACGCTGTGTCACTAGGTGTATCTGGCTTATGTGAGCTCTGGGGAATCGAACCTGGGTCCTTACGCTTCATAAGCAAGTGCCTTAACTGCTAAGCCATCTCTCCAGCCCTGGTTTTTTATTTTTTTTATTTTTAGAGGTAGTGTCTCACAAGCCCCAGGCTGACCTGAAATTCCCTCTGTATTCTCAGGCTGGCCATGAACTCACAGTGATCCTTCTACCCTTCCTACCTCTGCCTCTGAAATGCTGAGATCAAAGTCACCAAAGCCACCATGCCTGGCCGAGCTCTGAGTTTTGTTGAACATAAAGTAAATTGATCTTTAAATATTTTTATGCATTTATTTGAAAGAGGGAGAAAAAGAGAATGGGCACAACAGAGCCTCTTGCAGCTACAAATGAACTCCAGACACATGCATCACTTTGGGCATCTAGCTTTACGTGAGCAGTGGGGAATTGAACCTGGGCCAGTAGGCTTGGTGGCAAATGCCTTTAACCACTGAGCCATCTCCCAAGCCTGGTGACTGATGTTTTTGTGTGCCATTTTTATTATTTAGCCAGTACTGTATTGCATTTCATAATTGACCAACAGCCTGCACACTAAAGAAAATAATCAACAGAATAAAAGGAAACCTATGAAATGAGAGAAAATGAGAGCAAACCATGTAATAGCTAATTTGCAGTTACCACTCCACATACACAAAGAGTTCCTACATTTCAACAGCAATACAACAAATAACCAAATTTCTTAATAGGCAAAAGGTCTTAATAGATATTTTCCCCCAAAAAAGATTACAATATCAAAAGATAGTCAATATCATTAATCACTCATGAAATGAAAATCAAAACTACAGTGAGATACCACTTCACACCTATGAAGATGGCTACTATTAAAAAACATAATAGTGGGCTGGAGAGATGGCTTAGAGGTTAAGCACTTGCCTGTGAAGCTTAAGGACTCCGGTTCGAGGCATGATTCCCCAGGACCCACGTTAGCCAGATGCACAAGGGGGCGCACGTGTCTGGAGTTCGTTTGCAGTAGCTGGAGGCCCTCGTGTGCCCATTCTCTCTCTATCTGCCTTTCTCTCTCTGTCTGTCGATCTCAAATAAATAAATAAAAATGAACAAAAAATTTAAAAAACACAAAACATAATAGGGAGCCGGGCATGGTGGTGCACGCCTTTAATCTTGGCACTCGGGAGGCAGAGGTATGAAGACTGCTGTGAGTTCGAGGCCACCCTGATACCACATTGTGAATTCCAGGTCAACCTTGGCTAAAATGAGACCCTACCTCAAAAAACAAAAACAAAAAACTCAAGGCTGGATAGATTGCCCAGTGGTTAAAGATGCTTGCTTGCAAAGCCTAATAGCCCTGGTTCAGTGCTTAGTACTCACGTAAAGCCAGATAGATGCACAAAGTGACATATGTGTCTGGAGTTCATCCAAAGTGGCAAGAGTCCCTGGCAAGCCCATTACTGTCTCTCTCTCTCTCTCTCTCTCTCTCTCTCTCTCCCCTTGCAAATAAATAACTAGAAGTATTTTTTAAAAAATCTTTTTTAAAGCTGGACATGGTGGGGCACGCCTTTAATCCTAGCATTCAGGAGGCTGAGGTAGGAGGATCGCCAGGAGTTCAAGGCCAGCCTGAGACTCCATAGCGAACAAAAAGGCATGTGAACCACAGTGAGATCTCGTTTAACAGCGTGATGCAGCCAGGCTGAAAGCTGTACCAGGACAGCCAGCAAGCTGCAGTTTGGTGTCTGTATGAAGAAAAACGGATGTTTAAAGATCCTGACAGCTGGTAGACAAACAAGGACAGGAGAATATAATGTTTGCCAAAAACTGACGTTTTCAAAGCATTAAGCTGCCTTGTTTGGGGGAAGGGTGGTTTTAAGACCTTACAAGAATGTATTTTTTTTTAATATTTTTTGTTCATTTTTTATTTATTTATTTGAGAGTGACAGACACAGAGAGAAAGACAGATAGAGGGAGAGAGAGAGAGAATGGGCGCGCCAGGGCTTCCAGCCTCTGCAAACGAACTCCAGACACGTGCGCCCCCTTGTGCATCTGGCTAACGTGGGACCTGGGGAACCGAGCCTCGAACCAGGGTCCTTAGGCTTCACAGGCAAGCGCTTAACCACTAAGCCATCTCTCCAGCCCAAGAATGTATTTTGACTTTAAAACCTTCAAGTTTAAAAGGGGAGGGAGGAGTATTGAAGAAGAGTAGCTCTCTTCTCTTCCTGGGTGGTGCTGTCTCAGAAGCCATGTTGTCTTGACTAATCTCAATACAGGGGTGTTAAAAGAAATGAGACCAAATATAAACTCCATTGCAAGATCTATCCAATATTGTCTTATTGCAAAATATAGGAAAACCCTCCTTAGAAATAGTGCTTGTTTACTATGAAAGTTACGTTATTGCCTGGGAGGAACTGTATTCTTTTCTTTCCCTTTAATTACATGGTGTGTTTCTCTGCATCCCACTAAGCTTTCAAATATGTCAAACTGGTTAAAAGAACAAGGCTTCTATATCTACGTCTCTTGTGAAGTTGGATCCATCACCTGATCCCCTTAGGGGACAAGCCCAGGACAAGAGTGAGAGGCACAGCACTCCCATCTTATGATCCACTCTGATCACATGTCACCTTTTCTACAAGGTCGAGGAAAGATGGATTTGAGGAGGCAAGTGACCAGTTCAATGCAACAGAGAAGAGCATTGTGTGTGGTTCTGCTCTGACGTTTATGCCTAGTGCCTTCTCCTTATCCTAGAGGCCAGAATGTTTCTAAGACTAACCTTTTACTAATTGTGGTATTTATTTATTTATTTATTTATTTATTTGAGAGCGACAGACACAGAGAGAAAGACAGATAGAAGGAGATAGAGAGAATGGGCGCGCCAGGGCTTCCAGCCTCTGCAAACGAACTCCAGACGCGTGCGCCCCTTGTGCATCTGGCTAACGTGGGAACTGGGGAACTGAGCCTCGAACCGGGGTCCTTAGGCTTCATAGGCAAGCACTTAACCGCTAAGCCATCTCTCCAGCCCAAATTGTAGTCTTAATACAAATTATTCTTGGGATCTGGAGAGATGGCTAAATGGTTAAGGCACTTGCCTGCAAAGCCTAAGGACTTAGGTTCAGTTCCCCAGTACCCATGTAAGCCAGAGACACAAGGTGGCACATGCATCTGCAGTTCATTTGCAGTGGCTAGAGGCCTTGGCATGCCCATTTGCTCTCTCTACTGCCTCTTCTTCTCTCTTTCTCTCTCAAATAAATAAAAAAATTTTTAAAAATTATTCTTGGACTAGAGAGATGGCTTAGTGATTAAGGTGCTTGCCTGCAAAAGCCAAAGGCCCAGGTTCAGTTCCCCAGGACCAATATAAGTCAGATGCACAAGATGGCACATGCATCTGGAGTTCATTTCCAGCAGCTGGATTGGTGTGCCCATTCCCTCTTGTCTATTTCTCTCTCTCTCTCTCTCTCTCTCTCTCTCTCTCTCTCAAATAAATAAAATATTTTTAAGTGGTTTTTAAAATTTATTCTTGATTTTTAAAATGTTAAAAAACAAAAAAGCAGCTGAGCATGGTGGCATACACCTGTAATCCCAGCACTTGGGAGGCAGAGGCAGGAGGATCTGTGAGTTTGAGACCAGCCTGGAACTATAGAGTGAGTTGTTTTTGTTTTTGTTTTTCGACGTAAGGTCTCACTCTCCAGCGTGAGATCTAAGTCAGCCTGTGTTGCGCCCCTCCCGCCAGCAGGAAGAACAACAACAACAGGATTCTTCTCAAGCACACTTTATTGGGAGCTCCAGACTGAAAGAGAGAAGGACCCTGACCCTACAGAGCCCCAAGCTTATATACTAGTGGTCAGATGATTGTGCAGTGTCGTCTGATTGGCTTAAGTCTCATCAGCTGACTATGCATCACCCAATCGGGATAGGTGAGCAGCCATGTTAGGATAACATCATGTGCTCATGCACAGACAATTAGGATACAAAAGCAGTAAACAAGCTGACACAGCAAAGCCTGATAAAGCCAGCAAGGCTTCCCACAGTAGCTGACACAGCAAAGCCTGATAAAGCCAGCATGGCTTCCCACAGTTCCCCCTTTTTAAAATTGTTTTGAACCTCAGGATACCCGATCCAGGACCGGCCCTCATGATGGCCAGTCCGATCAAGGGTAGAGCCCAAGACCAAAAGCCTGCTTTAGCACCTTCCCGAGTGTAATGGAAAAATTCCTTTAGGGTGCAAAGGCTGCTCATGCAGGAATGTAAGCCTTCCAAGGTGTAATGACAACAAGGTCACTTGGTGTGTAAAGGCCTTACAGTAAGCAGGGTGGAACTAACCATTTTGTAGGCTTGCCAGCCACACTTGTGGAGATGCTCCTTGATCCAAGGCTATAAGTGCCTGAACAATCTTTATGTTATTCTGGTGACGTTGTTGTCTGATTCGACAGATAAGCCAGAGACAGAACACCATACCACACAAAAGGGCTGCTCCGAACATAGCCACCCCCACCCATTCCTTAAAGAAAGAAAATGTAGAAGATAACCAAGAAGTAAAATCTCCCAAAGAGATTGGCTCCAAATGAGTTCCATTTAGCTGTACAATCTGGAACAGTAACTTCCGAGATAGCTGTTCTCCTTCAAGCGTCCAGTTTTCTGCCAAAAATTCAGCTAGCTTGCGACTCTGATTAAAAGAAGCAGTAAAATTAAATTGCAAAGGAGTAATACACAAATGTTGATACTGAGACACACATCCAAGTTGTATTATTTTATATAATTCCTCTATTTGATTCTGTACCAAATCTACTTTTTGATTGACTAGATGAATACCAGCAAGAAGGTGTGTATTAATTGTTTCTTGTGTTTCTAATGCTGTAGAAGTCTTTTTTACTATATTATTAACAACTTCCACAGTTTGGGCCTGAGATGTCATGGCAATAGCAGCAGTAGTTGCTGCTGCAGCTGAAATGACGATGGCGGAAATGATTGCTGCAGTAATACCAAAATCTCTTTTATGACGAATAAGTCCTACTAAAGGAAAGGTATTTGGATCCGCCTCTACTGGAATGGGGACAAAAGTAGGTAATTTTACTATTAAAGTTAGATTAACTCTAGCATTCCAGCACTCTGCAAGCCAACATGTGATATTTCTACAATCTATCAAAGAGATGTTAGTGTTAACATTTGCTGTCAGAAAAAAGAATGGAGCTTGTACACAAATTGAGGCTGGATTAAAGCTACTATTAATCCATTGGTGATTTTTATTTATGTCTTTAATATAAATTTTATCATTTATATTAACTCTAACTGTTGAAACATTCCATAATGTATGTTTAGTTTTTAATAATCCTGTTAAAGCTGACACATCTGCCATTGCACCGGCCTCATTGGACAGAAGCCATTTATACCAGGGCCAACCAGCACTATTACTAAGAGTATCATCTCCTTTACTTTTAAATTGGTAACGTCTTAATGGAGGGGTCATTTGAAATCCCTGTAAGATCTGTTTTTGGATTTTATCTGAACTCTGACATGGAGTAAAAATCGGAGGAAATGCATAATTAGGTTCACACCAGGGAGCACCTTTTACATTACTAGCATATATCTTAAGATTGGGCTGTCTAGAAGGGACAGTCACTTCACTCTGTATCAATAATGTGGTAATATTAACATTTGTAACATTACCTCCCTCTCTTGACCCATTTTGTTTTTTCTTAGTAATCTGAGTTAAAGTTGTAAGTATTATACTCATATCAACTTTAGACTTTTCTAATGGGTCCTGCCAAGCACTAAGATTTTGTTTTTGTAATACAATACATGGGGGAGCTAGGTTCTTATTACCCTGGAAAAAACACAAAGTGCCATTCAGATGAAAAGAAGTTTGATTATAAATTGTTGGTGTTTGCATAGGATCCCTGATGCAAGGCATTTCCCCTTGGCAAGATGTGGAAAATAGAGTAGGTAAGACACTAGAATATGAATGAACTGGCATAGGGACAGGCCATGTTCTGGCCACAGCCCAAAACTGCATCTTAATTCCCTTTATCATCATCGGCAGGAACAGGCTCAGGATCATCAGTAGTAATACGGAGGTTGTCATTCCTTGTTGTCTCATGACGCACGATTCGAGTCAACCGCTCTGGCACCCAGATAGGATCAGCTTGGCCCTGTGGAAAAACATAAACAGCTCCCCTGGATCTGGCTATAACTGGATCCGGGCCTTTCCAGACATTTTTAAGTACATCCTTATATCCTATAGCTTCATGATATCTATTATTGGTATTAGGATCCTCAAAGACTGGATAAGCACTAGCCAGCTTTTTCCAAGTATCTGGTTTTATCAGACTACATCCGGACGAAGGACGTGCCCCAAACGGAAGTCGGCCATCTTGTTGTTTACATTTTTTACTCATAGAAGCATAAGCTGGAGGAGAAGCAAAGACGCCATCTTGTCTGGGTCTAGAACACTCCCGACCACATTCAGTCTCTACTTCCTCAAAATCCTGTTCTTCCTCTGGAGTTAATTCTTCTCCTTCAGATTCACTAGAACTTTCTATATATAAATTTGCAAGTTCCATTAAATCTGGATATAACTTAGGACCTGAATTTGGCCCTTCCTTTTGTGATTCATTTTTATTCTGTGTACTTTTATTTTGTTCTATTTGAAACCTAGGTTCTCTTTTTATTTTAACCTTTTTTTGTTTTCCCCTTTTACTTTCTTCAGACTCTGACATACTATCTTGATGATGTGCTAATATGCGTTGACCTTTCCTGATCACTTCTTCACAATGTTTGTCCTCCAAACAGGATCGCACCAAACGCCATAAGGGCTGTGTACCTGCGCGCAACTTTCGCGTTTCTGACTCACGGTCAATGTCTCTGCCTAATTTATCCCAGCAGGTCAAATTTAAATTTCCAGTCAGCTCAAACCAAGGCGTTATCATAGCCACTTCTTCCAAAAACCCTTTAAGAGTTTTATCTGAAATCTTAAGTCTACGTTGTGTTAGTACTTCCTGAAGTGGCTCCAAAAAGGTGGAGTGGTGTTGTCCCATTTTGCAACCTTATGTATGTTACTTAGAGATCAGTTACAGGCCAAAACTTATCATATAGCACCAGGGGAACTTACCGGTACCGCCGCTCCGTGTGTTGAGTTCTGAATCCTCCCTCGGAAGTATCCTCAGGGGTCCTCTCAATTGGCCGTTTGTTGACAAGTTCCCGGGTTTCGGCACCACTTGTTGCGCCCCTCCCGCCAGCAGGAAGAACAACAACAACAGGATTCTTCTCAAGCACACTTTATTGGGAGCTCCAGACTGAAAGAGAGAAGGACCCTGACCCTACAGAGCCCCAAGCTTATATACTAGTGGTCAGATGATTGTGCAGTGTCGTCTGATTGGCTTAAGTCTCATCAGCTGACTATGCATCACCCAATCGGGATAGGTGAGCAGCCATGTTAGGATAACATCATGTGCTCATGCACAGACAATTAGGATACAAAAACAGTAAACAAGCTGACACAGCAAAGCCTGATAAAGCCAGCAAGACTTCCCACAGTAGCTGACACAGCAAAGCCTGATAAAGCCAGCATGGCTTCCCACAAGCCTGGGCTAAAGTGAAGCTCTACCTTGAAAAAAAAAAACAAAAAGAAAACAGAAAAACAAACAATCACCATTGTAAAGATATGTGCCTATAATCCTAGCAGAGTTGGGAAACAGAGTCAGGAGGGTCAAGAGTCCAAGGCCAACTGTGATTACACAGTGAGACTATCTCCAAACAAAACAACAACAAAACCAGAAAACAGCAAATGTGGGCACACTGCCAGAGGAGGTGTAAAATGGTGCATCTGCTATGAAACGCAGCACGGTAGTTCTTTAAAAACCTAAAAGTGAAATTGCTGCATGATCAAACCATTTCAATTCTGTATATGTCCTAAAAGAACCAAAACCAAGGTCAGGGTTACCCTCAACAGTATTCACAACAACTGAAATACGGGGCAGGCCACAGACAGAGATGGAAGAAAATGTGCTGCAGCCATGGGCATATTACTCAGCCTTAAAAAAAAAAAAAAAAACCAGAGCAGGGCTGGAGAGATGGCTTAGTGGTTAAACGCTTGCCTGTTTAAGCCTAAGGACCCCGGTTCAAGGCTCAATTCCCCAGGACCCACGTTAGCCAGATGCACAAGGGGGCGCATGTGTCTGGAGTTCCCTTGCAGTGGCTGGAGGCCCTGGCGCGCCCATTCTCTCTTTCTCTCTATCTGCCTCTTTCACTCTCTGTCACTCTCAAATAAATAAAATAAACAAAAATAAATTTAAAAACAAAAACCAGAGCAGCTCAGCGGTTAAAGGCACTTGCTGGCAAAATCTGACAGCCCCAGGTTCAATTCCCCAGTACCCACGTAAAGCCAGACACACAGAGTGTCTGGAGTTTGTTTGCAGTGACTGGAGGCCTTGGTGCACCCAGACTCATTCTCTTTCTCAAATAAAGAAATTAATTAGATTAAATTAAATAAAAAAGATAGAGCATGCTACAACATGGACACTACACTAAATGAAAAATTAGTCCTACTGAGCCTGGTGACACAGGATTGTACTCCTGTCTACTCGGGGGCCCTACAGAGCAAGTGAGTTCAGGGCCAGCCTGGGCAATTTAATGAGAACTTGACTCAAAATAAAAACACAAAACAGTGTCTGAAGAGATGGCTTAAAGGTTAAGAGAGGTCTGCTAGCAAAATCTGATGATTCAGGTTCAATTCCTCAACAGCCACTTAATGTCAGACACACAAAAGGGTACATGTGTCTGAAGTTTGTTTGCAGAGGCCGGGGGCTCTGGCATGCCCATGCTTACTCTCACCCTCTCTTCCTCACTCTCTCTTAACTAAATAAAATTTAAAAAAAAAAAAAAACAGGCTAGAGATTCAGCTCAGTAGTAGAAAGGTTGCTTGGCATGTAAGAGGCCCTGGACTCAAACCCCAGTACCACAAAAGAGTGGGGAGGGGGAATAAATAGGTCACCAAACAAGAGCACCCGGATGTGGTGGTGCAGGTCTTTAATCCCAGCACTCACTTGGGAGGCAGAGATAGGAGGATTGCCTTGAGTTCGAGGCTACTCTGAGACTACATGGTGAATTCCAGGTCAGCCTGGGCTACAGCGAGACCCTACTTCAAAAAACTACAAAAATAAATACATATATACATACAAGAGCAAACACAAGGTATCAGGTGTACCTGAGCATCACAGTTTTTTTCTGGTATTCTTGAAGCTCTGGGTTTGATCCCCCAGCACCTCCCACAAAAGGGACAAATAATGTATGATTCTGTTTTGTGAAATACCTAGAGATGTCAGCATCATGGAAAAGGACAGCAGAATGTAGTAATTAACACTGCTAAACTGTACACTAAAAATGGTTAGGAGTTTAAACTGGGTATTACATATTTTTACCACAATTTAAAAAAAAATTTTTTTAAAGTGAATGAAGTACCAGCCCATGTTTTAGTGACCAGCCTGAGTCTGCCTGTCTGTGGCCTCCCGCTGTGTTTTCACAATGACACACACTGCCTTTATTATATTTCCCAAGCCCAACACCCAGCCCTCGCCTCCACCTCTCTAGGCTCCGCCTCTCTCAGCTAGGCCCTCTTTGCTGTGCCCCAGAGCCCAGCTTGTGTGTGCCCACGCTGGGCCACAGTGGCCCACAGAGAAGACCTGATGCCTGGCCAAGGCATCCAGAATGAGGAACGTGGCTCCTGGCAAAGACAAGCTTTTCGGCGTCAGGAGAGGGAGGTCAGAACGCAGAGGGTGCCGGGGCCCCAGAGACGCCTGCCAAAAAGGAAAAGTGCAGCAGCTGGTCACAGAGGGGACACTGGGCAAGAGTCCTTGGCTCTGGATCCTGGCTACACATTAAACTATCACAGTTACATCAGAACCCAGATTTCTAAAGCGCCCTGGGTGGGACCAGTGGCAGAGGCCAGGTTGAGCATTGCTGCTCCAAAGAACAGGATGTGTGTGTGTGTGTGTGTGTGTGTGTGTGTGTGTGTGTGTCCCCATCCATGGACTGAGAACTGGGCTAGTTGTCAGTAGGAGCCAGGATGTCCTCCCCAGACTTCTACCCTGGGAATTTAGGAGCTGCGACTGACCTTGGTCAAGCGCTAACCTGGGAGGCAAGGGTCCCATCTGGAATTTCAAGATTATCACACACATCCCCACCCCCCTGCCTGGAAGCCAGGCATGTTACATCATGTTCAGAGCCCTGAGTCACTGCGACGACGTCTGCCGTGATGGCCCCAGAAATACGAGCATCCCACAGGACAGAGCCCAGCCAGGCTCCCACGGACCCACTCTAAACAGCCCCATAAACAGGAGTGAGCTATTTTAGGGGAATAAGATCAAATGTGGGGATCAGTTGCCCCAGCTACTTTTGACTCAGTGCTTGGGGCTATTTCTGTGAAGGCACAGGCTGGTGACCCCCCCAGTCACTGAGCACTCTGGATCTGAAATTAAATGTGTCTGCCTGGAAGAATGAGTGTGAATTCCTATAGGATAGATGGTTGCCTGGCAACACAGTGTCAAGGCCAAAACATGAACCAGAGCAGGATGGGTGAGGGAGACATTCAGGTTTGCAAAGTGTGGCTCCAGCCTGTGACAGTCTCAAAAGCTCGGATGCTCCAGAAACATGTTTGCCCAGGATAACCGTGGGCCTTGAACTCCATGCAGAATCAAATCAAGACGCGAGCACCTAGCACACGGTCAAAGGCCCTGGGTCCAACCCCCAGCACCCCAAAGAAGAGAGATGTATCACAGCTTCACAGCAGGTCCTCTGCTAAGTTGTTTTAGTTTTCAGCGTCTTTTCTTTCTTTCTTTCTTTCTTTTTTTTTTTTTTTTGTTCTTCAAGGTAGGGTCTCACTCTAGCCCAGGCTGACCTGGAATTCACTACATTCTCAAGGTGGCCTCAAACTCACAGATCCTCCTACCTCTGCCTCCTAAATGCTGGGATTAAAGTCATGTGCCACCATGCCCGACCTTTTTTATCTTTTTTGAGACCAATTCTTATGTATCTCAGACTAATCTCGAATTTGAAATCCTCCTTTCTTCCTCTGGAGTTACAGATGTATGCCACTACGCAGCTATATTATTCCTGTTGCAGAACCTACTCACGAATTATAGGAGTTCCTCTAAACCTGGAACTTTCATCATATATAAGGAAAATTCTACTTAGGGAGCCGCTCTGTCAACTTCAAACAGATAACCACCCTGCAAGGAAAATTCTACAGACTAAAGCTTTGGACAAACACCCACCTGATGTCAGATGCCTCAAACCGGGCATGGTGGCACATGCCTTTAATTCCAGCAATTGGAAGGCAGACGTAGGAAGATCGCCATAAGTTTGAGGCCAGCCTGAGACGACATAGTGAATTTCAGATCAAGCTGGGCTACAGTGAGACTCTACCTTGAAAAACAAAAACAAACAAACAAAAAACTGCCTCAAGGGCTGGGGAGCTGTCTCAGTGGTTAGGAGCTCTTGCTGCTTGAGCATGCCAGCCTCTCAGGTCAGAGAGCAAGTTGGAGTCCCCAGAACTCACATAAAAACCTGGGTGCGCTGAGACTACACAGTGAATTCCAGGTTAGTCTGGGCTAGAGCAAGACCGTACATCAGCCGGGCGTGGTGGCGCATGCCTTTAATCCCAGCACTCAGGAGGCAGAGGTAGGAGGATCGCCATGAGTTCAAGGCCACCCTGAGACTACAGAGTTAATTCCAGGTCAGCCTGGACCAGAGTGAGACCTACCTCAGAACAAACAAGCAAGCAAACAAATAAAAAGGCTGGATGGGCATGGCCATGAACAGCTGGAGCTCCAGTGGGTGGGATGGGGATGGAAGATCTGAGAATCACTGACAGACACGGCCCTGGATTGAGGGAGAGACCCCATCTCAAGGATGTACACGGATGAGTGATAAGAAGACCTTCTCTCCTGTGCACCCACATGCATACACCATGTTACTCACACCACACACATGTACATCTGTGCACACTACACACATGCGCGCACACACACACACACACACACACACACACACACACACACACACACAAACAAACAACTGCATGGACAGCTCAGCAGTTTAGGTGCTTGCCTGCAAAGCCTAGTGACCTGGGTTCAATTCTCCAGTACCCACGTTTTAAAGCCAGATGTACAAAGTGGCACATGCATCTGGAGTTTGTTTGTAGCAGCTGAAGACCCTGGTACATCCATATTCTCCCTCCCTCCCTCCCTCTCTCTCTCTGCTGGAAAATAAGCAAATAGCCCAGCATAGTAGTACACGTCTTTAATCCCAGCACTTGGGAGGCAGAGTTAGGAGGATCTCCATGAGTTCGAGGCCAGCCTGATACTACATAGTGAATTCCAGGTCAGCCTGGGCTAGGGTGAGACTCTACCTCAAAAACCAAAAATAAAAATAGGGCAGGAGAGATCGCTTAGCAGTTAAGGTGCTTACTTGCGAAGCCTAACCATCCAGGTTTGATTCTCCAGGTCTCACATAAGCCAGATACACAAGGTGGCTAGTGCATCTGGATTTTGTTTGCACTGGCTATAGGCTCTGGAGTGCCCATTCTCTCTCTCTCTAATAAATAAATTAAAATATTAAAAATAAAAAATAAATAACTAAAACAAACCCCTACATTGGGGCTGGAGAGATGGCTTAGCTGTTAAGGTACTTACCTACAAAGCCTAAGGACCCAGGTTTGATTCCCTAGTACCCACATAAGCCAGATACACAAAGTGGCACGTGCATCTGGAATTCGTTCAGAGTGGCTAGAAGCCCTGGCGGACCCATTCTATCTGTCTCTGTCCCCCCTCCAAATAAATAAAATTAAAATTTAAAATAAATGTGTTAACTGACCCCTTTATATAATGGGGAAACTGAGGCTCTGAGGTGAAAGGTGACTTACTCCACCCCAGGTCTATGGTCAGGAACCTCCTCTCTGTCCACCCCAGCTGCTGAGCCAGCAGTATCACTAGAGGAGCTGACCTGTGATTATTTTGAAGAGCGTGTCTCATAGGTGAAAGACACAGAACTCGAAGTGGCATTTTTATGATTCCTGTGACATCATCACTGTGAAAAACTTATCTATCCACACATCTCCCCACCCCAACAACAAAGTCAGCTTCAAAAAAGACAGCCCTGCAGCAAGCTGTTTGTTTCATGAGTTGCTTAGCAAGGAGAGGCATCTGCTCTCCAGATGCTAAAACTGTAGGTGTTCTGGGCAGTAAAGGCTCCCAGGTCTCACTGGCCCTGGCCCGCCCTTTTCAGCCGCCAGGCCACAGTGTCTGCTGTGGGGGTGGGGTGGTGCCAGGAACAAGAGACCACAGCCAAGACAAGCCTTGAAGCCTCCTCTTCAGGGAACAGGCTCAACCCTGGCAGTTTCCAGAATTTTCTATTTGGCTTTCCTGCTGTTGCTCACTTCTAGAAAGCCACCCTCTACCCCCTACCGGTTCTTTCCAGTCCTCCAGAAAATGAGACCCAGAGGAACGTAGAAATCATGGAGTCCTGGGCATTCAGAACCATGGTCCTCAGGTCACTTCCTGTGGAAATTTCTAGACCCATGATCTCAATACTGGAATAGATCTCAGGGCCTTCTCCATGCTAAGCTGTGCATTTTTTTCTTCTCAATTTTTTTTTATTAACAACTTCCATGATTATAAACCATATCCCATGGTAATGCCCTCCCTCCCCCCACTTTCCCCTTTGAAACTCCATTCTCCATCATATCCCCCCCCCCATCAGTCTCGCTTTTATTTTGATGTCATGATCTTTTCGTCTTCTTATGATGGTCTTGTGTAGGTAGTGTCAGGGACTGTGAGGTCATGGATATCCAGGCCATTTTGTGTCTGGAGGGAGCACATTGTAAGGAGTCCTACCCTTCCTTTGGCTCTTACATTCTTTCCGCCACCTCTTCCACAGTAGACCCTGAGCCTTGGAAGGTGTGATCGAGATGTTGCAATGGTGAGCACTCCTGTCACTTCTACCCAGCACCATGATGCCTTCTGACTCATCCACCTGTGGGACATTTGAGAACAAGAAATTCTCCATTCCTATCCCTGATGCCCACTGAATTCAAACTCCAGAGCTGAGGCTGGGCATCCTGGAGGCTAACAAGCCATGCCAGTGAGCTATGAGGACTCTCCCTGAGGCTGAGGACAGGTTAGCTATACTATAAACTCCCTGAGGTATTGACTGCCACCAAGCCAGGTCAGGACCAGCCTGGGCTACACAGTGAACTCCAGGTAGTCAAAGCCACATAGTTAGAACCTATGTCAACTTTGAAAGAAAAAGAAAAAGCCTGGTGTGGTGGCACACACCTTTGATCCCAGCACTCTGAAGACAGAGGAAGGAGAATCACTATTAGTTCAAGATCAGTCTGAGACTACATAGTGAATTCCAGGTCAGCCTGGGCTAGGGTGAGACCTTACCTCAAAAAAAAAAAAAAAAAAAAAAAGGAAGAAAAGAAAGTACTGGGGAGATGGCTCACTAGTTAAAGGCACTTACTTGTGAAGCCTGACAGCCCAGGTTCAATTCCCCCAGTACCCATATAAAGCCAGCTGTACAAAATGGTGCACATATCTGGAATTCATTTACAGTGGCAAGAAGCCCTGGCATGCCCATTCTCATTCTCTCTCTCAATCTTGCAAATAAATATAGTTTTAAAAATAACCAAAAAAGGGCTGGAGAGATGGCTTAGCAGTTAAGCGCTTGCCTGTGAAGCCTAAGGACCCCGGTTCGAGGCTCGGTTCCCCAGGTCCCACGTTAGCCAGATGCACAAGGGGGCGCATGCGTCTGGAGTTCGTTTGCAGAGGCTGGAAGCCCTGGCGCGCCCATTCTCTCTCTCTCCCTCTATCTGTCTTTCTCTCTGTGTCTGTCGCTCTCAAATAAATAAATAAAAAATCTTAAAAAAAAAAAAAAACCAAAAAAGAAAAAAGAAAGGGAGGGAGAGAGGGAAGAAGGGAAGAAGGAAGGAAAGAAAGCAGGAAGGGAGGGATGGAGAGAGGGAAGAAGGAAGGAAGGAAGGAAAAAAGGAAAAGGAACATGGAACTGTGCCTGGGGCGTGCTGACCTTTGCCTATAATCCCAGTACTTGGGAGGCAGAGGCAGAAAGATCAAAGCAAGTTCAAGGCCAGACTGGTCTGGATAGCACATTTCTGGCCAGCTAAATCTACTAGATCCTATCTCAAAACAAAACAAAATAAAACAAAGTGATCTCTTGGTCATGTATTGTGTGATAGCAAGGGCCCTCATGTCTGTCCAGGAAGCCAGGCCACTGAACAAGCCAGGAGAGAGAGGTGGAGCCATCACACACCAGAGAATAGCCTAGAACTCAGAGGAGGTGGTGCATATCATGACTGAGCAATGGGGCTGTCGCTTGTCACTCGGCCGGCCCACAGTCTTACTCCCTCTGCTCCCCTCTCTGGGGCGGTGGTGGCTTCAGAGAGGAGGCTGTGCCTATAGGTCTGATGGCTTCTCCCACCATACTCACGCCCTTGTCCTAGCCTGGCTTCCATGAGTCCAGGAAGGGCCATGGTCAGCAGCCTGCAGGACTTTTGAGCTGTGCTAAGCCAGGGATGACCAGAGTCAAGTATAAGTTGACACCACTTGGTCCACACTGGTCTCCGCTCTGTGGGGACACCTCGGGGCTTAGTCCTCTGAGGAACTTTCTTCTTCTTTTCTTTGTTTTGTTTTTCAAGGTAGAGTTTCATCCTGGTCCAGGTCTCAGGGCAGCCTCGAACTCTTGGCGATCCTCCTGCCTCACCCTCCTGAGTGCCAGCTCCTGCTCCCAGAGGAACTCTCTGACAACAGTGCAAGGGGGCAGGGGACTCGGGGCTCCACCTTCAGGGGAGTCACATTGGGGCTGGCTGGGGAGGACTCCTGGAAGGCTTGGTTGGTTTTAGAGCGTGTGTGGTGGAGGGTGGAAGCAAGGAGCCAGGCGGGGTCAACTTTAGGATAGAATGACAATTGTCCCTGCATCTAGAGATCTGTCTAACTCATTAGGATTAACTGGAATGCATACAGTACACCATCACCCTGAAAGCCCCATGTTGCTAAGCACCTGAGTCCCAGCCATTAGGCACAGTTTGACAAATAATATTCACATAACTCTTCCTCCTGGGTGGGTTAGAGAAGGGTTTTCCCTGAATGTTCTGGGAGGTCTGTGAGGTCATTGTGGTGGGGGCGGGGGCGAGGGAGAAGGCAGGGAAGTGTCTTGGGAATTAATTCTACATAAATAACTGGCTATTTTAGTTCCACTATTAGACTAACTACCAAATATCAATTAAATATTTTTGAGAGAAAAATATATTTATTAATCCCAACCTCACCCCTTCATTGGCATGTTTGCCCTTTGCTGTTGGCAAGGCTCTGTGTGGGTGTAAATGTTTGTGTGTGCACACGAGAAGTGTACAATAGCCACGCATATGGAATACACATTATCCACGCATACATGCTCATGTCCCTGTGATGCGGGCCTTCCAGAAATTATCAAACTACTTTATGAATGCAACTCAGAAAATGCCTGGGCTTAGCCTCTTGATGGGATAGGGTAGGGAGGCACGTCCCCTTCACAAGCCAGATCCCATGAGGGCAGAAAAGAACATCATACTTTATTTTATGACCAGCAGGTCATTCGTCTATATCTGCTCTTGAAAGCCACTGAGGACATTTTGCCAATCACTAGGAGAGACTAAATAAACAGAGCCAAACAGCGTCAGCTCTCCATGGCTGAGTAATTATGAGGAATTCCTCTTTAAATAGAAGTTTAAGTAAATATAGAAAGATCACTTTACAGGAGGGGGAGCAATGGAAGGGCAAGGCAAACAGTCCCCACCACGTGCAAAAGGAGAGAGTGGGCACCAGAGACAGTGGCCCTGGGAGATGGTCAGCCCCTCTGCGGGCCAGGCAGCAACCTGCACCGTGCTCCTGATTCGTCCAGGCAGGTTTCAATTTCAGATGCTTCATTCATAAAAAGTGGCTTCTGTTCTGGACCCAAGACTGCAACACTGACCCTAATGACTCGTGCGTTCTTCCCACCAGCTTCACAGGGTGTCTGTCCTGGAGGCCACCTCGGGGAGGAGCAGGATGTAGGTAACAGGTAGATCTTGGTGGTGGGCAGGACGCATTCTAAGTAGTCACGAGTGGTGTGTGACAGTGACTCGGTTCTGTTTGAGCCAGGCTAGGTGAAGAGAAAGGCTAAGGAGGCAGAGGGCCTGGAAGACTGGAGCCAGTTCAGAGAGGTGGCAGAGGAGAAGGGGAAGGCACTCCAAGGCAGGGGACACCAAGTGAACAGCATCTGGGTCTGGGAAATGGAAAGTGCAGACAGAAGCCAAGAGCCAGGCTGTGGGAGCCCTAAGAATCAGGCCTGAGAGGCAGGGACAAGCTTCCAAGCTACTCATAGGCTAGACTGCATAGCTCTGTCCTGACCTAGGCACAAAGACAGCATTCTTCCTGCCCCCCTTATCCAGATCCAGACATCTCTAGTTTTCATTTATTTATTTATTATTTATTTAGTTAGTTTTTGAGGTAGGGTTTCACTCTACTGACTATGTAATCTGTGGGTGGCCTCGAACTCACCATGATCCTCCTACCTCTGCCTCCCACGGGCTGTGATTAAAGGCATGCGCCACCTCGCCCTGCTGAAGACTCAGCCTTCTTAACTGTGACCCTCCCTACGTGGAGAATGATTTTTAGGGTGTTTCTGCTCATTGACGTTGGGGGCTGGAGTCGCTGTTGGCTCCATGCCTCATTAGAGCATCCAAGCGGGTAACACAAAACAGCCCATGGCATTCTCTCACCAGGCTAGCAGTTCCCAGCCCCACCATGGGTCAGGCGCCAGGCCAAGTGCTGGGGGCAACGGAAAATCAGACACGGTCTGTGCCCAGGGAGCTCCATGCAGTGGGGTGGGGAGCTCAAGGACACAGAGAGCCCCTCTGGGCAACAAGAAGCTTCCCAGCAGAGGAACCTTCTGCTGGGTGCCCTGTGGCTTGGGGCATGACTTACTCCTCTTGCCAACTGTAGGGGAACAGTTGTAGATGGCAATTCTCAGAGAAAATCCCCCAGTTGTTCACTCTGGGATTTTATGAGATCCCTAAGGTTTTTTTTTTTATTTTTAATATATTTTATTTAGTTAGTTAGTTATTTGAGAGAGAGAGAAAGAGGCAGATAGAAAGGGCGAATGGGCACACTATGGCCTCTAGCCACACTGCAAACAAACTCTAGATGCATGTGCCTGCCCCCTTGTGCTTACGTGGGTCCTAGAGAATCGAACCAGGGTTCTTAGGCTTCGCAGGCAAATGCCTTAACTGTTAAGCCATTTCCCCAGCTCCTAAGGGATTCTTGAAAATGACAAGGCTTTAAAAAAAACACACACACACACACACAAAGAAACGCAAAAAAACAATGGCCACTGTGGCACATGCCTTTAACCCTAGCATTCAACATAGTGAATTCCAGGAAGAGAGAGAGAAAATGACAAGGCCTACACACTGATAAAACACTTCCAGTTTATCCTGTCTGGGTAAAGGCAACTGGTGCAGGTTCTGGGCCTGGGAGGAGCTGGGCGACCCTATGGCAACAAGGACTTCAGTAGGTTAATTCCCTGTACCTCCACTGTTCCCTCCTGCATGAACTATAATTTTGGGGGGGAAGGGATGTTTCGAGGTAGGGTCTCACTCTAGCCCAAGCTGACCTGGAATTCCCTGTTTATGTAGTCTCAGAGTGGCCTCGAACTCTCAGCAATCCTCCTACCTCTGCCTCCCGAGTGCTGGGATTAAAGGCGGGCGCCACCATGCCTGGCGAACTATAATTTAAAAATTCTGAGCCAGGCGTGGTGGCACACGCCTTTAATCCCAGCACTCGGGAGGCAGAGGTAGGAGGACTGGAGGATTGCCATGAGTTCAAGGCCACCCTGAGATGACAGAGTTAATTCCAGGTCAGCCTGTACCAGAGTGAGACCCTTCCTCGAAAAACCAAAAAGATAAAAAATAAAATAAATAAAAATTCTTTGGGGGCTGGAGTGATGGCTTAGTGGTTAAGCACTTGCCTGTAAAGCCTTAAGGACCCCAGTTCGAGGCTCGATTCCCCAGGACTCAAGTTAGCCAGATGCACAAGGGGGCGCACGCGTCTGGAGTTCGTTTGCAGTGGCTGGAAGCCCTGGCGTGCCCATTCTCTCTCTCTCTTTCTCTCCCTCCCTTTCTCTCTCTCCTCTTCCTCCTCCTCCTCCTCTCTGTCTGTCACTCTCAAATAAATAAAAATTTTAAAAATTTTTAAAAATCCTTTTATCAGGAAGAGAAAGGAAGGGAGGAAGGTACTTAATAGGTTGATATTGTATATATGTAAGTACAATGATTGAGATGGGGAGGTAATATGATGTAGAATGGAATTTCAAAGGGGAAAGTGTCAGGGGGGAGGGAGGAAATTACCATGGAATATTTTTTTATAATCATGGAAAATGTTAACAAAAATTTAAAAATTAAAAAAAATCCTTTTATCATTTAAAATTATTTCTCGCTCGCTCTCTTTTTTTTTGGGGGGGGCGCTTTTTCAAACAGGATCTCACTCCAGCCAGGTTGACTTGGAACTCATTCTGTAACCCCAGGCTACATAGCAATCTTACTTCAGCCTCCTGAGTGCTGGGACTAAAGCTGTGAGCCACAACATCCATCTGATTTTTATGTTATTTTATTATTATTTTTTGTTTATTTTGGTTTTTCAAGGTAGGGTCTCACTTTAGCCCAGACTGACCTGGAAGTCACTATGTAACCTCAGGGTGGCCTCGAACTCACGGTGATCCTCCTACCTCTGCCTCCCAAGTGCTGGGATTAAAGGCATGCGCCACCACATGCAGCTGTTTTTATTTTTTCTAGTAAGTACCGCTGTGTGTCTGTGTGTGGGTCTGGGGGTGCCGCAGCATGCATGTGGAGGTCAGGGGACCAGCTCAGCCCTGGGTGGCAGTTTTTGCCTCTTGCCTTCTTTGGGGCAGGGTCTCAGATTGTTCACTGCTGCACGTGCCAGGCTGGCTGGTCCCCAAGCTTCCATGGGTCCTCCTGCCCCCACCCCTCATCTCTCCATAGGAGAGCATTACAGAGGCATTTTAAGTGGCTTCTGGGGATTCAAACTCGGGTCCCAAGCAAACCGGAGCTGGGGCAATAGCACAGAGGCAGGGCGCTTGTGTAACGTACACAGCCCAAGTTCAATCTCCAACTGCATGAAACACAATGATTCAGACATACCGCAGAATACCTAAAAACTGTTGCTGCACCCTCTAGACTTTACCCATTGTACCACTAAGCTGCCGCTTACACATCTGTCTTTCTGTCCTCTCCTGTCATTGTGCTTTCCCCGACACTTTTTTGTTGTTGTTTTTTCAAGATAAGGTCTTGCTTTAGTCCAGACTGACCTGGAATTACTCTCAGGCTGGCCTCGAACCCTTGGCAATACTCCTACTTCTGCCACCTGTGTACTGGGATTAAAGGTGTGCAACACCACGCCCAGCTCTGTGCATCTGGTTTACATGGGTCCTGGGGAATTGAACCTGGGTCCTTTAGCTTTGCAGGCAAGTGCCTTAACCGCTAAGCCATCTCTCCAGCCCTCCCTGACACATTTGGAAGTAAGTTGCAGACATCAGTTTATATCCCCTAAGTACTTCAGCATGAATAACATCAGTTGGAGGTCAAGACTTACTTAGAACACTATCTTTTTTTTTTTTTTTTTTTTTTTTTTTTTTTTGGTTTTTCGAGGTAGGGTCTCACTCTGGTCCAGGCTGACCTGGAATTAACTCTGTAGTCTCAGGGTGGCCTTGAACTCACAGCGATCCTCCTACCTCTGCCTCCCGAGTGCTGGGATTAAAGGCGTGTGCCACCACGCCCGGCTTTATCTTTCTTTTTAAATTTAGAAAGACCATATTAGATTAAGAGAAGAGGAGAGACTATGAAGAGCTCCCACCCATGAGAAGGCAGGAGGGGATGAAGCCCAGCTAGAGACCTAAATTGGGGTCATTTACATACATTTAGAATGGGGACTGAGCTAGCCGGCCATGTCGCCAAGTTTTGGGGGCTGAGCTAACTGGCCAAAATGCCAGGATACATTTAAACCTTCTGTCTCTGCCCTCCCCCACCCCCCCAGGTAGGGTCTTCATTCTAGATCAGGCTGATGTGGAACTCACTCTATTGCCCAAGCTGGCCTTGAACTAACAATGATCCTCCTACCTGAGCCTTCAGAGTGCCGGACTAAAGGCATGTGTCACTACGATCTTTTCATATAGAATATAGAGATAATGCAATACACTAATCTTCTGTGCCCATTCACAGTTTTGACAAATGAATACATTGACTAGCCCAGACCCTAGCAAGATACGGAGCCTGACACACCCACCAGAAGCACCTGGGGCAGGCTGGAGGAGGGTCCTAACCAAGTGCACACCTGAGGCCACCTTGGAGTCCCCACCCGTAAGGCCCACCCAACGTTACTGTTAACACATAGGCTGTGATGATCTGTCGCCTACGCTGCACATTCTGTGGTTTCCTTGCCAGACTTCGAATCTGCCACAGTCATAAAGAGCCACTGCCTAGAAAGCAAGGGCAGACAATGCGTTCTGCGCCGTGAAACATGAAGTCATGTCCCAAGTCACCCATGCACACAGGGTCGCCGGTGATGTTTTGGAAGGAGTATGCTGGAAGAAAGGAGAAGGGCTTTCTATTTCTAAATTTTTTTGTTGTTCATTTTTTATTTACTTATTTGAGAGCGACAGACATAGAGAGAAAGACAGATAGAAGGAGAGAGAGAGAGAATGGGTGCGCCAGGGCTTCCAGCCACTGCAAAAGAACTCCAGACGCGTGCGCCCCCTTGTGCATCTGGCTAACGTGGGACCTGGGGAACCGAGCCTCGAACCGGGGTCCTTAGGCTTCACAGGCAAGTGCTTAACCGCTAAGCCATCTCTCCAGCCCGAGAAGGGGTTTCTAGAGAAGACATCTCAGAGGCAGATATCCCAGCACGTTGTGAAGCTCTAAGGAAACATAGAATGACTGACTGTGGAGGGGGTGGGGGCAAAAGATAATGCAGATAGGGGCTAGGAACAAAGAAAGGACCAAACTCCTTAAAGCGGACTTTGTCATAAGAGCAGTGGGAGTCATGGGAAGTGCTAGGCAGAGAAGCAGCATAACCAGGCTTTTCCATGGGACCAACTTCCCATTGGTAGCCACGTGGAGACAGGCTTTAAGGGAGCTGTAAGGGGAAAAAGGAACTTCCACTAGGAGGCTGCAGCAAAGTGCACACCTGCAAATCCCATCACTTGGGAGGAGGATCAGGAGTTCAAGGACATCCATATGGAGTCCAAGGTCAACTTGGGCTACAGGAGACCCCGTCAACAAACAAAACAACAGGGCTGGGGCTGCACAGATGGCTTAACAGTTAAAGGCGCTTGTGTGCAAAGCCTGATGGTCCTGGTTTGATTCCTCAGTACCTACATAAAGCCAGATGCACAAAGTGGCCCATGCATCTAGAGTCCGTTTGCAGTGACAGAAAGCCCTGCTGGTGTGTCTATACTCACTGCCTTTCTCTCCCTCCTCCTCCCTCCCTCTCTCATCTTTTTCATAAATAAATAAATAAATTTCAAACAATAACAACCAGGCAAGGTGACTCACACTTTTAATCCCAGCACTCAGGAGGCAGAGGTAGGAGGATCACTATGAGTTCGAGGCCAGCCTGAGACTACATAGTGAATTCCAGGTCAGCCTGAGCTAGAGTGAGGCCCTACCTCAAAAAACCAAAAACAGCAATAAAACAGCAATACACACACACACACACACAGAGAGAGAGAGAGAGAGAGAGAGAGAGAGAGAGAGAGAGAGAGAGAGAGGGAGGTAGCTGAGAAAGGAGGGAGGTAGGAGGAAGTCAATGGAATTAAGAGATTGGTTGAAGTCACTAGTTGTGCTGAGCGGGAGAGGAGGCCCGGAGGATTCAGGACAGGGTGGAGGTATTCTGTAGGTTGATATTTCATTTCTGAGGTAGGGGAAACTGCAGGGGGTGTTTAGGGCATGGGTGGGCTGGGCTATGTCTGTGGGGTGCCTGAACCAATTCTATCAGCTCACACACAAGTACAACGGAGCCGGGCTTCAGGCTGTCTAGAGGGAGCAGGGCACTTGCTGCTGGGAGTGCGTGGTATGAGGACAGACCACGTTTGGGTCCAGAGGCAATGGAGAGGAGTCCACAATGGGCAGCAAGGGACATCCTAGAAGCCAAGGCCACAGCCAGAGGACCAGTGCGTGCCAACCTCCCAGAGGAGGCCTGGAAGTAACTGTGAAGTGTGCGGCTGCGGTACAGAGCCAGGTCCCTCCGATGGAGCAGGAGACAGGGTGCTTCTCCCCTTCCTGTCTCCTCGGGGGGCTGGAGGCTGGGAGGCCTTGTAACGGGGCCTGCAGCAGGTGGCAGGCATGAGCTGTCCAGGTAAGATGGTTGCCCAACACCAGCAGGTGAGGCCAGGTGTGCCCACAGACTTTCAGGAGCATGCGGGGTGGGAGGAGAAGAACCCTCAGGGCCTGGGGGGGTGTGCTGGAAAAGGCACCCCTCACCTGGGGACGTGTTGGCAAGGTGCTGGCCGTGCTGCCCCCCAGACCAATTAAATCAGAGTCTGATGGTCACAGGTCAGCAGGCCGCTCAGCCCCTCCAGGTTGAAACCAGCAGTCCAGGGAGGAGAAGCAGGCTTGGGGCGTGTGAACCTGCGGGCTTAGAGTCACCGAGAAACTGGGGCGCGCGCCTTTAATAGCAGCACACTGGAGGCAGAGGTAGGAGGATCAGTGTGAGTTTGAGGTCAGCCCGAGACTACAGAGTGAATTCCAGGTCAGCCTGGACTAGAGTGAGACCGCCCTCTGGGAGGAAAGAAAAGAAAGAAGAAGCCAGACATGGTGGTGCATGCCCTTAATCCCAGCCCTCGTGAGGCAGAGGGAGGATTGCTGTGAGTTCGAGGCCACCCTGAGACTACACAGTGAATTCCAGGTCAGCCTGGGCTAGAGCGAGACACTACCTTGAAAAACCAAAACAAAAAGAAAAGAAAAGAAAGGAGAAGAGAGCCCTGAGGTGAGGAGAGGCTGAGCCTTGGTAGCCAAAGCAAGCCTGCCCCCAGCTTTCCAGGGGTGACCCTCAAAGGCCCTGGGCATTGGATTACTCCAGAAGGATCCTCCCCACCCCACCATCAGCCCTGTGTGTTAACTAGCTAACCCCACTGGGCTCTTCTTTCTTCCCAGGGAGGGCTCCTGTGATCTAAGAGCTTCTAGAAACCCACTCGGACTGGCTCCTAGGTGATCACTCCAGGCACTCTGCTGGAGCAGACCACAGCCGGGGCCCAGCTCCTCCTCACCCGAGCCCCTCTTCAGCACCAGGAGGTATGAATGGCTGTCCTAAAACCTAAATCTGTCCTTGGCTTAAGTCAGAGCATAGAATAGATAGCCAAATTTGGAGCCAGGGATCTGACTGGGAAGGTCCAGGCACGGCTGTGTGTGAGGTGGGGGACAGGCAGGAAGAGTGGGGGCCAGCGTCGGGATGTCACTTTTGTTACTGGAGGAGAGTCTGGGGAGACAGTCGCAGAGGGCCGCAATGGCCCAGTCTGGAACCTGGGCCTGGATTCTGACCAGCCTCAGGACAGGGGGCCTCAGGGCAGGGTGGCCCCAGCTTCCCTCCCAAGACTGGCAGACTTGTTCTTCCTGAATGGTCTGACCCTAATGTGACCTGTGAGCTCACCTTGCCTCATTCATAACAGGTTCTTGGGAGATGGGTGAATCCAGATTTTTTCGGTGTAGGAAATGAGAACACTGCACAAAGGCCAGGTGACTTTCCTAAGGTCATAGCAGCCTTTGGCCATTGGGTCAACTCTAGAATCCAGGGCTCATGAACCTGCTCTTGGGAGTGTGTGTGTGTGTGTGTGTGTGTGTGTGTTATGAATGTGTTATTGATGACTGAACTTAAGGCTTTGTAAATGCTAAGCAAGTATTTTCCTACTGGACTACACACAGTCTTCTCACAGATTTGTAAGAAGTATTTTATTTTTATTTATTTGACAGAGAGAAAGAAGAAGAAGAAGAGAGAGAGAGAGAATGTGTGCACCAGGGCCTCCAGTCACTGCAAATGAACTCCAGGCGTGTGTGCCCCTTGTGCATCTTACATGGGTCCTGGGCAATTGAACCTGGGTCCTTTGGCTTTGCAGGCAAATGCCTTAATCGTTAAGCCATCCCTCCAGCCCTTCTCCAGATTTTTAAAATATTTTTTCTTTTTTATTTATTTATTGGTGAGTGACAGACAGAGAGAAAGAGGCAGATAGAGAGAGAAAGAGAATGGGCGCGCCAGGGTCTCCAGCCACTGCAAACGAACTCCAGACACGTGCGGCCCCTTGTGCATCCGGCTGACATGGGCCGTGGGGAATCGAGCCTCGAACCAGGGTCCTTAGGCTTCACAGGCAAGCGCTTAACCGCTAAGCCATCTCTCCAGCCCTTCTCAAGGATTTTTTTTTTTTTTGAGCAGGGACACTTGACAGGACTGTCAAGGCCTCTCTTAAAAGCTGACTTTTTTTTTTTTCTAAATTTTTTGTTTATTTATTTATTTGAGAGCAACAGACACAGAGAGAAAGACAGATAGAGGGGGAGAGAGAGAATGGGCGCGCCAGGGCTTCCAGCCTCTGCAAACGAACTCCAGACACGTGCGCCCCCTTGTGCATCTGGCTAACGTGGGACCTGGGGAACCGAGCCTCGAACCGGGGTCCTTAGGCTTCACAGGCAAGCGCTTAACAGCTAAGCCATCTCTCCAGCCCTTCTCAAGGATTTTGAAACATACCACAGTGAGTTAACTGTCCACAGCCACTGCACCTCCCTCCTCCAAGCTCAGCTGGCTGGATGTGCATGTGTGCTCACCACATATGCTGCTGTAGCTGGGTTGAGGAAACCCTTCGGAACACTCGAGAAACCCAAATGCCTCCAGTTTCCTGTAGTACTCATGACTCAGAATCAAAGTGACGAGGGGTCAGGTAGGGTGGATGAGCCCCGAGGCTGGTAGAGGCTAGATGAGCTGCATCTAAGCCCACTATGGAAATGCTGAGGCTGGTCAGTTATGAGCTGGACAGGACTGGGCCTCTCAGTGCGTTCTGGTCTGGATTTTCTTCCCCTGCCTCCTTCCTGCCATGACTATGGTTGGCACCAAGGCATTAGCTTTCTTGGGGGGGGCAGGAGGACAGGGGAGATGGATGTCCTCTACCTAGGCTGACCAGGAATTCACTACATAGTCTCAGGGTGGCCTTGAACTCACAGTGACCCTCCTACCCTCTACTGGATTAAAGGCGTGTGCCTTTAACATGGTCTAAATGACTGTGGGAATGGAGAGCAATCGCCGTCTGCGAGATGGAGAGGCAAGAGTCCTAAAGATGGTCACAATTCAGGCAATGGGTCACCTCCAAATGGGAGCTTCTCCTGGGCCTGCCCAGCCCCTTCACTGGGGTCTTTCAATTTTTTTATTTAGTTTTTGAGAGAGAGAGAAAGAGAATGGGTGCACCAGGCCTCCAGCGGCTACAAATGGACTCCAGATGCATGCACCACCTTGTGCATCTGGCTTATGTGGGTCCTGGGGAATCAAACCTGGGTCCTTTAGTCCTAAGGCAAGTGCCTTAACCACTAAGCCATCTCCCCAGCCCTTAACTGGGATCTTAAACTCCTAAGCCTCAAAGGCCAGCCAGACCCACATCCAAGTCAAAGGAAGCTGTGTCTGGATAACAATTCGAGGCTCAGGAACTGTGGGGGTAGCGACAGAGCGGTTGCCTGGCATGCGCAATACCCTGGGTTCCATCCCCAGCACTGGGAGAGAGAAAAAAAAATATTAAGACTAGGAGGCCAGGACCTTTGGGACGCAGGAAGGCTAATCTTATCCACTAGGCTCGAAGGAATTTGGCAGGCCCAGGAGGAAGGGGCTCTAGGGACTGGGCTGGTGGCCCAGACAACCTCCCCTACCCTGGAGCCAGCTCTTTCATTATTCATAGGCTCACAATAAAGCCCCTGCCATAAGGAGATAAGACAGCTCTCCATCAACAGAGACAGTTCACCCATTCAGGCCAAGGAAACACAAGAACAAACCATTGTCTTCAACACGGCTGGGTTTTGTCTATATAACACTTCTTTGGAGCCACAGCCCACACCCTAAGAGGTCCCACATTACTGGGGCTACCCAAAAGGCCAGAGGTCCTCTGTCTGTGGCAGAAGACCATTCACCCCAATCTCTGCTTGGTTCCCTGCACGTCTATCCTGAGAGGCCCTCCCCGCTTCTCTCTCCCCTTGCAAGCTGAAAGCTAACCGAAGCCTAGTGCTCAGTGCCAGCCCCACCCCTGTGAAAGTCCCCCCAAATCCCCAAAACCGTGAGTCTCTTGCCAAAGCAGGAGCAGAAGCTGTCTTTGGTGGTGGGCTAAGTCTTTCCCATTCTGGTCTCCCATTTGCAAGAATTCAGGGGCGTTGCATCAGGTCTCTCCTCACTGGAGCCCCAAAACTCTGGTCTTCTTGGAGTAATTTCCCCTTTTGGCAACTTTTGCATGAATAAATGAATGAGGAGCTGGAGAGATGGCTCAGCAGTTAAAGGCATTTGCTTGTAAAGCCTGATGACCCAGGTTTGATTCCCCAGTACCCATGGATAGGCAGATGCACAAAGTGGTGCATGCAGCTCGAGTTCATTTGCAGCAGCTGGAGGCCCTGGCATTGCCCATTCTCTCTTTCTCTCCTTGCAAATAAACAAATGAGTGAATGGGTCACAGGAGGTAGGCCACATGGTGTCTAGGTGGGGTCTTAGGAACAGTTACATCTCAGACAAGTAAACTGGCTGGGATCACAGCTAGGGGCCGAGGTACCACTTTCCCTGGCACCAAGATCTGGCACACTCTGCTGCCTACAAGGTGGCCATGAATTCAGTGTCCTTTGGTATTCTGAGGCTGGTACTTGTCCCCACCCACAGCCCCTGAGTAACCCCAGAGGGATCCTTCTGGATACTTTAAATTGGGCCATTCCAGAGCCTTGGGGTGCAGCCAGAGGGCCTGCTTTGGGAGCCCCCTAAGGCATTCAGTAACCTACTTCCCAGAGCTGCACAGAATCTCTCAGAACCTCTGCTGGGTAGTTCAGATCTGCCAGATTCTTATCTTGGCCCAGCCAGGCAAGGCCTATGATTAGGAAGGCCTGTGACCTGGGGAAGACCCTCTTTGGTTAGATCCTGTGAGGCCACACCCACTGTGTTTAGGGGCCCTGTGCTGCTGGCTGGCCCCAAGTTCTAAGCCGCAGGGCAGAATTTAGCAAAGATTGGGGCTGCCAGCTCTCAGTGCCTGGAGGCTGAACAGGCTATAGTCCAGGCCTTCTTGGGGGAGGGGGTGATGGGGAATGAAGCAGGCCCTGCCCTGCCCTCATGGGGGTGGGGGGGAGGCCAGGGAGCACCAGAGACTAACACCAGCCACAGGGCCAGAGGGGCCTGGGACGAGACCTATTAGACTTTTCAACAAAACAAGACTCTCTTCCTCAGAGCAAATTCTGGAAAACTTTTAAACAAGGAAACCACATGGGGAGGGTGGAAAGAAGGAGGGGGCACGAGAGGGCAGCTTCCCCCCCCCCACCTCAGAACACTTATTTCTCTCTGAGTAGCCAAGCAAGTCCTAATCCCAGCAGTTTTGGGGCCAGATTCAATAAAAATGCTGTCTGCTGAGGCCTGAGCAAAGCCACAGAAAATAAATACTTCGTGGCTTGTCCTGTCTCCTGCCGCCTAGAGTCCCAAGGGCCTTTCTATTGACTGTTGGCCCAGTGGGATATGGACCGAGTGTGGATTTCTCTCCCCAGTTAGGACCATTTAAAAATCATAAGTAAGTTTCCGGGGTGGAGGAGAAAAACAGAAAGGAACAGATTTGGTCGAGGAAGAAAAAAGAACTGCAGGAAGGCCAAGCCAGAAGATAGTGGATTGTCTTGCTTGTGAGAGGCAGTGATTTTGGGGTTGGGCCTTGCTGGGCTCTTCATCTAATCAGACCAGGGCCCTGTGGAGGAAGGCCCCTTCCCCCAGGTGGGGCTGCTCTCAAGGTCTTCCAGAGGCCAAGCAGCCCAAGGCCTCCAGCCCTGGTGGCCGATGGGAAGTCTGGGCTCCACAGGCTATAGGAGTGACCACAGTTCTACAGGCTGTGCCAAGGGACAGTGGGGAAAAGAGTGCTGGGAAAACATGATAGAAAAATACTCAGGGCCACAAACAATAAGTAGTCAGTCAAACTGGAGCAGATCTTTACAGACGTGTCACAGAGGGCTGGGATGGGAGAGAATCTCATGCTGGGAAAAAGCCAGGCGTGGTGGCGTTCACGCCTTTAATCCCAGCACTCAGGAGGCAGAGGTAGAAAGATCTCCATGAGTTCGAGGCCACCCTCAGACTACATAGTGAATTCCAGGTCAGCCTGGACTAGAGACCCTATCTCAAAGAAACAAAACAAACAAACATTCATGCTGGGTGGGGAGTCCATGAACCCAGGAGGAGACTGACAGTGCCACTCAGGGTATTTGTGTGTATGTTGGAGGGGTGGTGACCAAGTAGAAGTGGCAGGGTGACAGGGGAGCACCATTAAACCTCAGGTGAGGTAGGCTCATACCTGTCACCTCAGCAAGGAAGGCAGAGGCAGGAAGATCAGGAGTTCTAGATCAGCCTGGGCCATGAGTCAAGAGCTCATCTAAAAAAACAAATGGGCTGGAGAGATGGCTTAGTGGGTAAGGTGCTTGCCTGAGAAGCCTAAGGACCCATGCCAGCCAGATGCACAAGGTGGCGCATGAGTCTGGAGTTCGTTTGCAGTGGCTGGAGGCCCTGGTGCGCCCATTCTCTCTCCCTCTCTATTTACCTCGTTCTTTCTCTCTCTCTCGTAAATAAATAAATAAAATGAAACAAACAGAAGTACAAGTGCTCAAGTGGGCTAGTTCTGAGCATGTATCTGATGGAAGTCCTGGGGACCTGAAGGGTCCTCATGGGCTTGTCTCCATGGCTCAGGTCTCAGGAGAGCTGGGTTGACCAGTGTCCCTTTTTTTTTTTTTTGAGGTAGGATCTCTCTCTGGCTCAGGCTGACCTGGAATTCACTATGTAATCTCAGGGTGGCTTGAACTCACAGTGATCCTCCTACCTCTGCCTCCCGAGTGCTGGGATTAAAGACGTGCGCCACCATGCCTGGCTCCTGTGTCCCTTTTAATACAGCCGATAGCGTCTCAAAAGTCCCTTAGCCAGGCGTGGTGGCGCACGCCTTTAATCCCAGCACTCGGGAGGCAGAGGTAGGAGGATCGCTGAGAGTTGAAGGCCAGCCTGAGGCTACATAGTGAATTCCAGGTCAGCCTGGACTAGAGTGAGACCCTACCTCGAAAAAAAAAGAAAAAAAGTCCCTCAAATGGCCTCACATTGAGACTGGTGGCTCACTGTAGAGAGGGAAAATTTGAGAACCCTGATTTTTCAGGAAGTAGAAAGGAAGGAGAGGGAGCAGAAAGCACTACGGTCAGCCCTAGGTCTGCTCCCACTCTCAAAAGCAATGCATCATGGGTGATGTAATACAGGCCTCTGGGGACAAGATCTTACTCTCTTAGTGACTGTATTGACAACTAGTCAAATATATCAAGCTCAAGAGTCCATGTGTCTAAAATATCCCCCTAGGAGCAGGATTTAAATAGAAAAGACTTTGGAGCGGCCAAAAGAAAAGGCAGCTTCCCACAGCTCTCAGCACCAGCTGCTTGTTTACGGGCGAGCTTTCATCAAAACCACTGAACTCACACGCCACATACCATTGTAACTGCCTCTGTGTGCAGCCATCCAAACCCACGGAGGAGTAAGAGGACCAGGAGGGCGAAAACCTGGCGAAAGAAAAAAAATCAAAATACAGCCACAGAGTGTCCTTTATATAGGGATGGAACCCTCCTGCAAAGTGCTCTGAAGTCAGGGGGCATCAAAGCCCAAGGAAAGGGGCTGGAGAGAAGGCTCTGTGGTTAAAGGTTTGTTTGCAAAGCCTAACAGCCCACGTTTGACTCCGCGGTGCTCACAGAAAGCCAGATGCACAAGATGGTGCATGAATTTGGAGTTTGCAGTAGCTAGGGGCCCTGGAGTACCTAAACTCACAGTTTCTGTCTCTCAAATAAATAATGAAATAAATAAATCCCAAGGAAAAAACAGGATTCATAAAAAGGACCTGAAGCCATTCAGGAACATTCAACTTTACTCAGAAGGAAATAAGCAAAAGGCTCAATCAAGTTTTATGTTTGAAATGGAGCACAGTTTCAACTCATTTTTAAAAATTTTTAGTAACAACTTCCATAATTATAAAAAATATCCCATGGTAATATCCCCCCCTCCACTTTCCCCTTTGAAATTCCATTCTCCATCATATCCCCTCTCCATCTCAATCAGTCTCTCTTTTATTTTGATGTCATGATCTTTTCCTCCTATTATGATGGTCTTGTGTAGGTAGTGTCAGGCATTGTGAGGTCATGGATATCCAGGCCATTTTGTGTCTGGAGGAGCACGTTGTAAGGAGTCTTACCCTTCCTTTGGCTCTTACATTCCTTCCGCCACCTCTTCCACCTTAGACCTTGAGCCTTGGAAGGTGTGACGGAGATATTGCAGTACTGAGCACTGCGGTCACTTCCTTCCAGCACCATGATACCTTCTGTTGGTTTTTTATATTTTATTTATAATTTATTTATAAACAGAGAAAGAGAGTATATGGGTGCATCAGAGCCTGTTGCCATTGCAAATGAATGAATTCCAGATGTATGTACCATTTTGTGCATCTGCCTTTAGATGAGTACTGGGGAATTGAACCTGAGCCAGAGGATTTGCAAACAAGCACCTTTACCTGCTGAGCCATCTCTCCAGCCTGTGGCTCTTCTGTTTTAAACTCTTTTCTTTCTCTTCCTTCCTTTCTTTCTTTCTCCTTCCTTCTTTCGGATGAATATGGGAACACCAGGGCTTCTTGCCACTTTGTGCATCTGGCTTTACTTAGTACTGGGGAACTGAACCCTGGCCTGCAGGTTTTGCAAGGAAGTGCCTTTAACTGCTGAGCCATCTCCCCAGTCCAAGCTCTGGCTCTTAAAAGAGACAAACCCTGCAGCTTTCTCCTCCAGCTAAGCTGGGAGTGGAAACCACATCACAAATAACTCTGCCTCTGGCAAGCTCTTCAGCTCACCTGATGCCCCGGGAGGCAAGGAGAACTGAGCGCTGTCGCAAGCATGCTTCAGGGAGAAGCACTGACCACAGTGACCCACTGGGCTGTGGCCTCTTGAAAGGCAGTCTCCTACCTCAGGATCGCTGTTCCCTTCTGTCCTTTCTTGCCCGTCTCTTAGCCTCTCTCATCGCTCCTCTCCATTTTACATATCCCCCACTGTTCCCTGTCTGCACCATTTCTGCAGTGATGGAATGTTCTCTATTTGTGTATGATACCAGGGAGCCTCATGTGGCTATGAACACTCCAGATGAGGCTAAGTACCATCCAGGACCATCATCTTCTATTTTATTCACTGAACTTTTTTCCTTTTTTTTTTTTTTTTTTTGGTTTTTCAAGGTAGGGTCTCACTCTAGCACAGGCTGACCTGGAATTCACTATGTAATCTGAGGGTGGCCTTGAACACATGGTGATCCTCCTACCTCTGCCTCCCGGGTGCTGGGATTAAAGGCGTGCTCCACCACACCCGGCTTCCTTTTTTTTTTTTTTTAATGATAACTTCCATAACTGTAAATCCATGGTATTTCCCTCCCTTCCCCTACTTTCCCCTTTGAAACTCCACTCTCTATCCTATCCCCTCCTCCTCTCAATCAGTCGCTCTTTTATTTTGACGCATTGATTTTTTTAAATATATTTTATTTAACCAGGTGTGGTGGCACACACCTTTAATCCCAGCACTTAAGAGGCAGAGGTAGGAGGATTGCCATGAGTTCAAGGCCACCCTAAGACTAAGTGAATTCCAGGTCATCCTGGGCTAGAGTGAAACCCTATCTTAAAAAAAAAAAAAATTTGCCGGGGGTGGTGGCGCATACCTTTAATCCCAGCACTAGGGAGGCAGAGGTAGGAGGATCACCATAAATTCAAGGCCACCCTGAGAGTACATAGTTAATTCTAGGTCAGCCTGGACCAGAGTGAGACCCTACGTCAAAAAACCAAAAAAATAAGATAAAATAAAATAATTTTAATAATAATAAATATTATACATATATTTATATATTTTTTATTCATTAACATTTAAACAGACAAATGGGCTGGAGAGATGGATCAGTGGTTAAGGTGCTTCCTTGCAAAGCCTGATGGCCTGGGTTCAATTTTCCATTACCCATATGGAGCCAGATGCAGAGTGGTGCATGCATCTGGAATTCCTTTGCAATGACAGGAGGCCCTGGCACGCCCAACCCACCCCCCATTCTTGCTCTACCAGCTTGCCAATAAATAAATAAACACTATAATAAATAAATAAACAAACAGACAGAAGCCAGGAGTGGTGGCACACGCCTTTAATCCCAGTACTTGGAGGCAGAAGTAGGAGGATCATAGAGAGTTTAAGGCCACCCTGAGACTAACTACATAGTGAATTCCAGGTCAGCCTGGGCTAGAATGAGAGCCTACCTTGGAAAACCAATAAATAAATAAGCAGACACATGTGGCTAGTGACTGCTACTTCTGTACAGCACAGTAACCCTGAGGGACTCCACCAGTTCCTCTCAGGCTGCACCCCAACATTCATCCTCCGCACAGCCAGCAGGTGTGCTGAGCATATCAAATGCTTCAGGGGGTTCCCATGCTTTCTTTGTTTTTCCTACCTCTCCTTCATTTCTAGGTGCTCAGGAGGTGTGATATCAAAATCCTCAAGGATGGCCTGGAGGAATAGATGGCTTAGTGGCTAAGGTGTTTGCCTGCAAAGCCAAAAGACCCAGGAATTGTTCAGGACCCACGTTGGCCAGATGCACAAGGTGATGCACGCATCTGGAGTTCGTTTGCAGTGGCTGGAGGCCCTGGTGCATCCATTCTCTCCTCCCTACCCCTTCTCTCTCTCTGCCTCTTTCTGTCAAATAAATAAATCAATAAAAAATGTTTTTTAAAAAAATTCCTCAAGGACTTGTTAAGAGTGTATATCAAACCTGCTGAGCCTAGCTCTTCTGGGCAGGAGGCGGCTTTGGATGCTCCCGCAGGAATACAAAGCCAGTACCAGGTGTTTGTCTAGCAAATGCTTGGACTTTAGAAGGTGTGATTAGAGGTAGGCTCGTAAGTAGAAAGCTCTTTACAAGAACAGCTATTCCCCAAGAACTGTCTCCAGATGCCGCAGGGAGGTTTAATACCATAAGCCTTTTCAGGGTGACACCTTAGGGAATTCTTTAGCAGATGTTTTTCCTGCCACGGAGGCCTACGGATGGGGTAAGAACCAGGGCTCTCTAGCAGATGACCTCATTTCAGCTCCTACCTCTGCGCCCTTGACAGGGAGAGTCCTTGCCAACGAAACAGAGGCGACTATCGTTAGCTTCCATAGTACCGCGGCAACTGTCAGGAGAGTTTTCATCTTGCGAGACCAACAAGAGCTTCCGAGGGCCAAGGTCTTGAGGTTTCAAGTCCTCAGGGGCAAGAGGGTCCAGCCTGCAAGACAGGGTGAGGACAAGACTTCAAAACAAAGGGCATGGAGACTTTCAAGTCTGTGCTTTGGGAACATTCCAACTTGGAAAACATGGTTCTAATGTTATTCCAGTTCCACTGGAACAGTTAGAAACCCATGAAGTTGGTTCCAATTCAAGGGGTTCATTGTGTACTTTAGTAATTTAAAGAAGTGGATTTAGGGCTGGAGAGATGGCTTAGTGGCTAAGGCACTTGCCTGTGAAGCCTAAGGACCTAAGTTCAATACCCCAGGACCCATGTGCGCCAGATGCACAAGGTGGTGAATGCGTCTGGAGTTTTTGTTTGCAATGGCTGGAGGCCCTGGAGTACCTATTCTCTCTATCTGCCTCTTCCTCCCTCTGTCTCTCTCTCTGTCTCTGTGTGTGTGTGTCAAATAAAGTGTTGTTTTTTTTTTAAGAAAAGAAGTGGATTTAAGGAGGGACTCAGTAAAAACTGACAGTGAGCCGGGTGTAGTGGCGCACGCCTTTAATCCCAGCACTTGGGAGGCAGAGGTAGGAGGATTGCTGTGAGTTCAAGGCCACCCTGAGACTCCATAGTGAATTCCAGGTCAGTCTGGGCCAGGGTGAGACCCTACCTCGGAAAATCATTTAAAAAAATGACAGTGGGGCTACAGAGATGGCCCAGCAGTTAAGGCGCTTGCCTACAAAGCCTAACCATCTGAGTCTGGTTCTCCAGTACCCCTGTAAAGCCATATACATAAAGTAGTGCATGCTTCTCGAATTTGTTTGCAGTGGTTAGAGGCCCTGGAGTGCCCATTCTCTCTCTTTTCTCTATCTCTGTGTACAAATAAATAAAAAATATTTTTTAGGGCTGGAGAGTTGGCTTAGAAGTTAAGGTGTTTGCCTACAAAGCCCAACAACCCAAATTCGATTCCCCAGTGCCCACATAAAGCCAGATGCACAAAGTGGCAGATGCATCTGGAGTTCGTTTGCACTGGCTAGAGGCCCTGGCACACCCGTTCTGTCTCTCTTCTATCTATTTCTGCTTGCAAATAAATAAATAAAAATATTTTTAGGTCTAGAGAGATGGTTTAGCAGTTAA
This sequence comes from Jaculus jaculus, assembly GCF_020740685.1. Classification (NCBI taxonomy): domain Eukaryota; kingdom Metazoa; phylum Chordata; class Mammalia; order Rodentia; family Dipodidae; genus Jaculus; species Jaculus jaculus. The sequence goes on from NC_059103.1 coordinate 41,335,769, forward strand.
GGTGCTTGCCTGCAAAGCCAAAGAACCCAGGTTCGATTCTCTAGAACCCATGTAAGCCAGATACACAAGGTGGAGCATGTGTCCAGAGTTTGTTTGCAACTGCTGAAGGCCCTGGTGCACCCAAAATCTATCTCCCTCCCTCTTTCCCTCCCTCCTTCCTTCCTTTCTTTCTTTCTTTCTTTCTTCTTTCTATCTCTCTGGCTCTTTCTCTCTCTCAAATAAATAAAGTTTAAAAGTATATAGATATTTTTAGGGCTAGAGAGTTGGCTTAGCAGTTAAGGCTTTTGCCTGCAAAACCAAAGGACCCATGCTTGATTCCCCGGGACCCATGTAAGCCAAATGCACAAGGCGGTGCCTGCCTCTGGAGTTCATTAGCAGTAGCTAGAAGCTCTGACATGCTCGTTTGCTGCTCTCTCTCTCTTTCTCTCTCCTTGCGAATAAATAAATAATAAAATGGCAGTGTCTGAGTTCCAGGTTGAACATTTCATGGGTAAAGCTCGGATTCCAAGGCTACTTCAAGTTCTAGTAACTAAACAAGCATTTCTTCAGAACCTAAGAATAGAGCAGGTGTGATATAGTCTTGAGAAAACTCTTCTCAGCTGGGGAAAGAGACAAACAGATGACACAATCCCAAGTAACTAAACAAAATGCCAGGGAATGGATCAAGGCAGGAGTCAAGGCAGGCCAAAAGCCTCTGGGAGAGACGGTGTTCATGTCGATTGGGTGGAGAGGGAGAGCTTTAGGAAGCTTAGAAAGGCTGTGACATGCACACAGGCCCAGAGGAAAGGGAGGGGACATCTGTGAGTGGCCCATTGGCTTGGAAAGGTACTTGGAGGAGGCTATAGGAATGCCAGCTTGGCTTCTGTCCTTCACACTCTCTCCTCACCCTGGAGAGAAGATTGCATGGTGTGGGCACGCTACACAAATGTAAGAAATGCCCTGGGCAGAAATGCAGAAAGAACTATTATATGTATTTATGGACTTCTCTCTCTCTTTTTTTTTTCAAGGTAGAGTCTTGCTCTAGCCCAGGCTGACCTGGAATTCACTATATAGTCCAGGGTGGACTTGAACTCACAGTGATCCTCCTACCTCTGCCTCCCGAGTGCTGGGATTAAAAGTCTGAGGATGACTTCTTCTCTGCTCCCACCTCCCAAGTGCTGGAATACAAGCAGGTAGCCCCTCTATTACCATGAAACATGGCGATCTAGGCCCAACCTGTCTCAACTCTCCTAAGGGAAATGCTATACCCTTTAAACCCCAAGTGAGGGAATTCCTACTTGGGCTCCCATGATATAGGCCAAAGAGGTAAGCTAGTTCCCTAAGGCCTGCTGGCATCTAAGGGTTACTTGCCTGACCCTAACAACAACCTCACTAAGCCCGTCAACTAGCTTTTTTTTTTTTTTTGGTTTTTCAAGGTAGGGTCTCACTTTAGCCCAGGCTGACCTGGAATTCACTATGGAGTCTCAGGGTGACCTCAAACTCACGGAGATCTTCCTACCTCTGCCTCCCGAGTGCTGGGATTAAAGGCATGTGCCACCACGCCTGGCTCAAACTAGCTTCTTTCAAGGAGAAGAATGAAATCTTGTGTCATAGATTAGGCTTGTTTTGTTTTGTTTTGTTTTTTGAGGTAGGGTTTCAATCTAGTTTGAGCTGGATCTGTAATTCAGTACATAATCCTAGGGTGACCTCAAACTCATGGCAATGTTCCTACCTCTGCCTCCCAAGTGCTGGGATTAAAGACATGCGCTACCCAGCTGTTTTAGAGAACGCTTTTAAGGCTGAGGCTGCGGTCCTTACTTAAGGTTGGGAGCTCAAGACTGGGCTCTGACCCACATTGAGGCCTTCCTCTAGGGTGACAAGGGGCAGAGCCTGGCATGCATGAGTCACAGTAGCTAGAAGAGCAGGCTGTACCTTTGATTAGCGCCACCTTTTCCAATAAGTTTCCCCTGGGTGCCTGCCAACCCCCCTCCCCAGTCAGGGTCATAGGTCCCCTCTGGGCTCCCACAGCTTTCAAGGAAGCTCCTGCCATGCCCTGCTCCCTGAATGTGCCCACTGCCTGTAAGTAGGTGGACACTGACTATGAACTTGTCCTTGTCCACTGCCTTTCAAGCAATGAACCCAGGGCCTGACCCCACGGAGGTGCCAAGTGGCCATTTAAGAGATGAAGGGTGTGGCTTGGATGGGCACCTACAACAGTGGAGACAGGACCTTCCAATGGGAAGGACGGGGGTGTCCTCAGGGACCTAAAGTCTCAGTGAACAAGCCTGGGGGCAGCTGGAGCGCAGGACCACCAGAGTTCTAGAGCCAGGGCTAGTGCCGACAATGCTTCTGTGTGGACCAGGAACACCCTTCTTTTCTTGGGAGGTTCAGCCCTGCCCAGGACAGAACCTGTGAGCTGCTCAGGACCCTTCAACTAGGCAGCTTTGTGGAGTCTCTACTGTGTGGTTGTGGTGGTTTGATTCAGGTGTCCCCCATAAACTTAGGTGTTCTGAATGCTAGGTTCCCAGCTGATGGAGATTTGGGAATTAATGCCTCCTGGAGGGAGTGTATTGTTGGGGGCGGGCTTATGGGCTTTATAGCCAGTTTCCCCATGCCAGTGTTTGGCAAACCCTACTGTTGCTGTGGTCCATCTTATGTTGGCCAGGGGGTGATGTCCACCTTCTGCTCATGCCATCGTTTTCCCCTGCCATCATGGAGCTTCCCCTCGAGCCTGTAAGCCAAAATAAATCTCTTTTTCCCAGAAGCTGCTCTTGGTTGGGTGATTTCTACCAGCAATGCGAACCCAACTGCAACAGTGGTGTTATGTTTTGGGTAGGTAGTGAATGTATAATGTACATATTTTTATGTGTATAAGGTGTGCGTGTCACATGTGTGCATGATCTACCTGACATTTGTAAATCTCTTAAGGCTTGGCTTCTGAGCACGGAGGGCCAGGAAGCAGATGTGAAAAGGCCCTCTTCCTAGAGCCAGGGACAATGGGGTGCCTGCTTCTCAGACTCCACAGTGGCCTGGCCTTCCCCATCTATCTGGCCACACTGGCTGACACCATGGCTGCAATGGGCTCTGAATACTAGCGGACAGGCCACAGGTAGCCTTCTAGGTTTCCTTCAGGAAGTCTGGCTCCCCTCAGCTGCTGAGGGAAAGGTCTGGACAGACAGTAGGAATGAGCAGAAGGAACATTCCCAGACTGTGGCTCAGGAGGAGGCTGGGGATTTACATGAGGAAGAATGTTCTGGAAATCAGAGATGCCCAAGAACAAAGGAGCAGCCTTTTAAGGGAGCAAGAGTCCCAGCAGGCACTGGGGCAGATAAGTAGAGCCTCCCTCCACCGTAGTGGTGATAGGTATCTGTTCCATGGATCTGTGTATGTCCCAAGGATGGAGACCAGCACAGACTCTGCTGAGCATTGGCTACCAGGCTGGCCCCTCCCAGGAGCCCTTCCTTTCCATATATGACAGTGGCTGGACCCTTCCACTAGCTGCCTCTCCAAACAAACACTGCATGCTGGCAGGACCCGGAGAGCTGTAGAGGCACTCTCCTAATTTACAGATGAGGACAGAGGCCCTACCAGAGAAAGCACCTGCTCAGCTCATCGGTGTCCTAAGCCAAGCCAAGCTCCCTCACCCCTCCCTCACTACACTATAAGGGAGAACTGAGGCCGGATTGACGGCACCCCTTCCCATCCCTGTGTGGTGGGGGCTTCACATTTTTTTTCTCTCAGTGCATCCTCAAGCATTAAGATGCAAAAGGCTGGGCTGGGGAGAGAGCTCAGGGGTTAAGGCGCTTGTCTGCAAACCTTAACAACCCATATTTGATTCCCTAGTACCCATTTAAAGCCAGATTCACAAAGTGGCACATGCATCTGGAGTTCATTTGCAGCGGCTAGACGTCCCGACAAGCCTATTCTCTGTCTTTTTCTTCTTGAAAATAAATTTTTAAAAATTTGTTTTTTTCAAGGTAGGGTTTCACTCTAGCCCAGGCTAACCTGGAATTCACTATGGAGTCTCAGGATGGCCTCAAATTCATGGTGATCCCTCTACGTCTGCCCCCACCCCAAGTGCAAGAATTAAAGGTATGCATCACCACCCATGGCTAAAAGAAAAAACACATTTTTTTAAGTTACGAAGGGCTGATTAGCCATAAGACCAAGCCTCATAACTCCTGAGACCCTAACTGCCTGAGAGGTCTTTATTGAGGGCATAATTCACACATGATAAACCCAGTTTAAATTTGGCATTGGGGGCTGAGAAGTGAACCCAGAGCTTCCTGCATGCTGGGCAATAGGCAAAGTATAAATCTACATAAGCACTTTATTCAAAACATATCATTCCTCCAAGACTGGCATAATAGGAGGGAAACATGATGACACCAAAATAGAAGACAGACTAGTTGGGAAGGATTCAGTGGAAGGGGAAGAGTGTGGCCTGAGGGGATTACGATCATGGTATATTGTCTCCATATATGCACCTATCATTTCTCACCTTCAGGGCTCCTCTGTCCCCATCCCAGTTCCCCTCAGACAGCCAATGCTTCTGGCGGACTAAGAGTCTAGGATTTGTCATAGTGTGAACGTTTGTATTTCAACATAAGGCCACAACCAGTGAGCCAGTGGCTTCCCAGGGCTCCTCTGACAGGTTGGGCCTCCTGAAGGGCTGGCTCTGCCTCCTGCTCAGAGGGATGTCAAGGTCATGGCTCAGGTTTGCTGAGAGTTTATTAAACGGGCAGTGTTTGTGAAAAGCATGAACTGACAAACCAAGGTGGTAGGTCACGAAGCTGCTCTTCAAGCAGTCCTTCCAGGGTGGAGAGGTTTAAATGGGGCTGGAGAGATGGATTAGAGTTTAAGGCGCTTGCCTGCGAAGCCTAAGGGCCCAGGTTTGATTCCCCAGGACCCACGTGAGCCAGATGCACATAGTAGCGCATGCATCTGGAGTTCATTTGCAGTGGCTGGAGGCCCTGGCGCACCCATTCTTTCTCTCAAATAATAAATAAGTATTTTTTGAAAATAAATACGAAGACGGTTTCAAACCAAGCTAGGTCAACTTGGGAACTGTCCCTGTGTTCAATTATCCGGTGTGGCTCGGGCCTCCCTGTCCCCGACCCCAGCGGGGATAAATTAAAAGCTGGATGTCACGGTCCCTTCCCCCGGGGAGGCGGGGATGCCCTCCGTGTGAACGGGCTCTCAGGAATGAATAAGGACACAGTGGCCTCATTGTTCGCTGGCCGGGGAAACTGAGGCCGGAGGGTGGGGTGAGGGAGCGAGGCCTCCGGGTGACTGGAGGCTGGGTCACCGCGTGAGTCAGCGGCGCAGACAGGCTAGATTGCTGTCATTAAGGTTTACAGGTCCGCCGCCGCCACCGCGGCTGTGCGGCCAGCTGGGGCCCCGCCCGCTCGAGTCCCCGCCGCGGGCGCCTCCCCGCGCCCCGCCCCGCCCCGGCGCCCAGCGGGGCTCCCCGACTTCCCGCCGCGTGGCCCCGGCGGGGCTGAGCCTGCAACCCCCTCCGCCGGGGCTCCCCGGGCCCACCCGACCGTAAACGCGGCGTTCGGGCCACACCGGAACCTGGATCGTGCGGGGCCCTCGTCCCCGCTCGCCGCTGCCACCCGCGCTCAGTGCGCGGCGCCGGGCCGACAGAGCGCAGCCGGCCGCCCGCGCTCGCCCCGCGCCGCCGCCGCCGCCGCCGTGCGCGCTCCCGCCCGCCCCGCCCCGCCCCGCGCCGCCGGGCACGCGCCTCCCCCGCCCGCGGGCACGCGCCGAGCCGCCCCGCCCCTCCCCCGGCCTCCAGACGCCGCCGACTCGCGGCTGAGTCACTGGCCGCGCGCGTCTCGCCGGGCACCGGGCACCCCGGGGCTCAGAACCCACCCCCCCCCGTGGCCCGACTGGGACAGAAGCCTTTCCCTCCACCCTGCCTCTGGTTCCTCGCGGCGGGTTTAAAATAGCGCGCATCTCCCGCGGCCCCGGCTGCTCCCCCGGCCCAGCCCACCCCGTGGGCACGATGCGCCGCCCACACAATCTGGTAACCGGGCCTCCCTCGTCGACAGCCCCGGGCACGCCACGGGCACCACGGGGTTCCGGTGCCGGGCCTCCGGGTGGCACCGCGGTGCGGTGGCACCGGGAAGGACCTGGGAAGAGGTTGCGATGCCGGTGGCCGCCAGGTTCGCGAGGACCGGGGCGGCGGGGGATGGTGGGACTTGAAGACTGTCCCTAAATTTATTTATTTATTTTTAAATAGTCTCGGGTGTATGGAGAACACTGACACCTTTTAATAAGGACGCCATCCCTCGCCTGACTCAGCTGGGCATAGACCGGAGAATAACCCCGACGATACTTATTAAGAAACTGTTGACTTATTTTGACTCCCTTTACATAAAATTTCCACTTTGGGTGTGTGTGTGGGGGGGGGATGATGGTGGGCTTGTGGAATCCTTAAAATAACTTTTAATGGAGCTAAGCCTTCCATTATGAGAAGCTCCTGGACGCAGGGAGGCGTCTGCAGGCCCAGGGGTCATCACAGACCCCCCCAACTCCCCCACACACCTGGACGAGCCTTGGGGACTCACGCGTCCCTCCCTGCCAGGGGGAGGACGGTGGGCGCGGGGTGAGATGTAAGAGCTGCCCTTGGCATTGAGAGCAGAGGCTGGTTTTTTCCTTCCTTAGAATGCTCTGACAAACTACGGGGATGCGATTAAAAATAACAAAGATGAAAGCAGTGTGTGCCTTCCTGAATGCTGTGTCTTTGTGCCTAGCTCCAGTTATATTTATCTGCGCAGCCAAGGTCAAGGTAACCTTCACGTCTGGGCAGTTCCATTAATTATGAAGTACCCTGTCGCCAGGAGGAAACCTCCACCGAGAAACTTTTCTTTTCCCAAACCACTTTGGAACCTTCAGGCCTGTGTACCAATCCCACCCCAGAGGGATGCGGGGGCGGGGCAGCCAGGGAGCCAGAGAAAGGAGTCCGCAGAGGGAGAGGAGCACGAAGGTGAACAGGTGAGGTCAACTTGACGTGTCACACTTCGGGGAGCCATAAACAGTTCATGGCCCTGTCCCAGGAGGCCCTGCCCACCCCACCAGCAGGGCTCTGGCGGCAGAGTAAGTGGACAGCCTGGGGGTGGCGCAGCCCGAGGCGTCACTGCCTAATCAGGTGCTCTCCTTTCCTGTCTCGCCCCTTCCCGGCTCCTCTGCTCTGGGATGGAGGTGGCGGGGAGGGGTGGGGGTGAACATAGCTCCCAGTGATCGTTAGGCAAAGCAGGTTTCTGGGCCCTCTTGCACAGTCCCCAAGAGCCACCGCGTGTGGTCAGTGATGGGCCTGAGACGAGGTGTGGAGAGGAGCCGGGGTGGGGGGGGGGCACTAGAAAACGAGGGGTTTAATTTGCAATGACGGGCCGGGGAGGGGGAGCATGGAAGAGAAGACGAAGAGTGCTCAGCTTTGAAAGAAGACAGGGGAATAATTACTTTAAAAAAATTTAATTGGTCTTGTTCTCTGAAGCACTCCTTTGCTAAAACCCCAGGCCAGCTCAGACCTGCATTTCTGGATTGCCCAAGTGCCTCCTTGCTCCTCCCCACTGAACTAGGCCTCTAGGGGGGTGGGGAGGTGGGGATGGCTCCTTTGCTCTCCTTTGGCATCGGACCTCCTTTTGGGGAGTGCGTGAGTGGGTGCGTGGGTGGGTGGGGGGTGCGCGCGCGTACTGGCGCCTTATATCCCTTTAAACCGGAGCTTTCCCAGCTGCGGGTGAGAGGCCCTTAAGGTGAGGAGCCTTTCCAACTCTTTCCCCCTCCTCCTGACCTGACTCACCTGGGGCGGGTCTACATCATTCTGGTTATGGGAGTGGAGAAAGTAGCTTCAAGCAAAACCAACTGTTTGGGAAAAGGGACAATGGCATGAAAGTGACGACACAGCTACTCTAGTCCTAGAAACAAACTCCAGAGCACCCCCAGGTTGACCAAGGCGCGATGGGGACCAACCTGAAAGTTGAGAGTGGAATATCTACCTAACATCCGAAGTACGAAACAAAGCCCCATGGCTGGATCCATGCTGATGCAAGAAAATAACTGACAAAATCAACGAACAGGGAAAGGTACAGATAATTGCAAATAATTCATGACAATATTTTATTTTATTTATTTATTTTTTTGTTTGGTTTTTCAAGGTAGGGTTTCACTCTAGCCCAGGCTGACCTGGAATTAACTCTGTCATCTCAGGCTGGCCTTGAACTCACAGTGATCCTCCTACCTCTGCCTCCCAAGTGCTGGGGTTAAAGGCGTGTGCCACCATGCCCAGTTCTTCTTATTATTTTTAATTTTTATTTATTTACTTGAGCGAAAGAAAGAGGCAGAGAGAGAGAATGGATGCACCAGGGCCTCCAGCCACTGCAAAAGAACTCTAGACGCAGGCACCACCATGTGCATCTGGTTTATATGGGTCCTGGGTAATTGAACCTGGGTCCCTTGGCTTTGCATGCAAGTGTCTTAGCTGCTAAGCCATCCCTCCAGCCCTTATGCTAATATTTTCTTTTTTTTTTAATTTTTATTAGCATTTTCCATGATTATAAAAAATATCCCATGGTAATTCCCTCCCTACCCCCCCCCCCCACTTCCCCTTTGAAATTCCATTCTCCATCATATTACCTCTGCCAATATTTTTTTTTTGCAAAAAACATTTCAGGGCTGGAGGGATGGCTTAGTGGTTAAGGCACATGCTTACAAAGCCTCAGGTTCCAGGTTTGATTCACCAGGTCCCACATAAGCCAGATGCACATGGTGGCACATGCATCTGGAGTTTCTTTGCAGTGGCTAGAGGCCCTAGTGTGCCCATTCTCACTCACTGTCTATCTCTCTCCTTCTCTTTGTCTCAAGTAAATAAAAATAATAAATCTTTAAAAAAATTTCACCTGGGCATGGTGGTATGCTTTTAATCTCAGTGCTCAGGAGGCACAGGCAGGTGATCACTGTGACTTCCAGGCCATCCTGAGACTACATACTGAATTTCAGGTTGGCCTGGGCTAGAAAGCAAGACCCTACCTTGAAAAAAAAATTGTATTTGAGCCAGGTGTAATAGCACACATCTTTAGTCCCAGCGCTCAGGAGGCAGAGGTAAGAGAATTGTCGTGAGTACAAGGCCACCCTGAGACTACATAGTGAATTTCAGGTCAGTCTGGGCTAGAGTGAGCGCCTACCTCAAAAAAACAAAGAAACAAAGAAAAAATTGGATTTGGGTTGGAGAGATGGCTCAGCAATTGAGGCATTTGCTTGCAATGCCTGACATCCCAGGTTTGATTCCTCAGTACCTACATAAAGCCAGACGCACAGAGTGGCGCGCGCGCGTGCGCGCGCACACACACACACACACACACACACGTATTTGTAGAGATAAGTGGCCCTGGCATGTCCATTCTCTCTCTGTTTCTCTCCCTGTCTTTCTATGTTTACAAGTAAATAAATCTTTTACAAATATTTTTATTTATTCATCTGTAAGGAGGGGGTGGACGTGGGAACACCAGGGCCTCCTGCTACAGCAAACAAACTCCAGACACATGCTCCACTTTGTGCATCTGGATTTACATGAGTCCTGGTGTTTTGAACCCAGGCTGCCAGACTTTGCTAGCAAGCGCCATCTCTCCAGCCCAAAAGGACATTCAAAAATATATGTTTTGGGTTGGAGAGATGGGTTAGTGGTTAAAGTGCTTGTCTTCAAAGCCAAAGGACCCAGGTTCAACTCTCCAGGATCCATGTAAGCCAGATGCACAAGGTGCCACATGTGTCTAGAGTTTGTTTGCAGTGGCTAGAGGCTCTGGCATGCCCATTCTTTCTTTCTCCCCCTCTCTGTCTCTCTCTCTCTCTCTCTCTCTCTCAAATAGATAATAAAGCTGGGTGTGGTGGTGCATGCCTTTAATGCCAGCACTTGGGAGGCAAAGGTAGGAGGATCACCGTGAGTTCGAGGACACCTTAAGATTACGTAGTGAATTCCAAGTCAGCTTGGACTAGAGTGAGACCCTACCTCAAAAATAATAATAAATAAATAACATTTTAAAAATGTTTTAAAAATACATTTTATTTATCTATTTTAGAGAGAGAGGGAAAAAAAGAGAATGGGCATGCCAGGGCCTTTAGCCACTGCAAGTTCCAGATGCATGTTCCACTTTGTGCATCTGGTTTATGTGGGTTCTGGAGAATTGGACCTGGATCCTTAGCCTTTGCAGTCAAGCACCTTAACTGCTAAGCCATCTCTCCAGTCCCACAAAGGACATTTTGAGAGCCAGGTGTGGTGGTGCACACCTTTGATCCCAGCACTGGGGAGGCAGAAGTAGGAAGATCACTGTGAGTTCAAGGCCAGTCTGGGACTACAGAGGGAAGTTCCTGGTCAGCCGGGGCTAGAGTGAGACCCTACCTCAAAACAAACAAATAAAAAAGATTTTTTGGGGGGGAATTTTTTTTTTTTTTTTGGTTTTTCGAGGTAGGTTCTCACTCAGGTCCAGGCTGACCTGGAATTAACTCTGTAGTCTCAGGGTGGCCTCGAACTCATGGCAATCCTCCTACCTCTGCCTCCCAAGTGCTGGGATTAAAGGCATGTGCCACCACACCCAGCAAAAAATATTTTTTTTTTTCCACATAGGGTTTTGCTCTAGCCCAGGCTGCCCTTCCAACTCACATTGATCCTCCTACCTCTGCCTCCCAGGTGCAGAGATTTAAAGGCATGTGCTACCACATCGGCTCCAAAAAAGACATTTTGATTAAAATTTTTATTGTTTATTAATTTCAATCTATTTTTTAGAAAAGGTCTCATTTTGTACCCTTGATTGGCCTAGTACTCACTATGTAGATGAGGATGACCTTGAACTCAGGACAGCCCTTCTCTGTAGTCTCAAGCTGGCCCCAAACTCACAGCAATCCTCCTCTCTCTGCCTCCTAAATGCTGAGATTAAAGGTGTGCATTGCCCTTCCCAGCTTCATGACAACCCTTCTAATTTAGCCTCACCAGTGTCAGGATTATAGGTTTGTACCACTATAACTGGCTTGAAAGTACCTTTTTAAAAGATGGGAACTGGGAGCCGGGCGTGGTTGGTGCACACCTTTAATTCCAGCACTCGGGAGGCAGAGGTAGGAGGATCTCTGTGAGTTTAAGGCCAGAGACTACATAGTGAATTCCAGGTCAGCTTAAACTACAGTGAGACCCTACCTCGAAAAACAAAACAAAACAAAACAAAAATTTTAAAAAGATGGAAACTGGGACTGGAGAGAGAGCTCAGTTGTTAAAAGGAACTTGCATGTCAAGCCTGCCAACCTGGGTTTAATTTCCCAGTACCCACGTAAAGTCAGACACACAAACTGGCACATGTGTCTGGAATTTGTCTGCAATGGCAGGAGACCCTGGCGTGTTCATACTCATTCTGTCTGCCTCTTTGTCTCTCTGTCTCTCTCTCAAATAAATAAATGAAAATAATTTTTAGGGGCTGGAGAAATTGCTCAGCGGTTAAGACACTGGCCTGCAAAGCCCAAGGACTGGATTCAGTTCTCCAGTACTCACATAAAGCCAGATGCTCAAAGTGGCACATGTATCTGGAATTCATTTGCAGCAGTTGGAGACTGATGCCCCCATCCTCTCTGTCTCTCTTCTCTCTATCTCTCTCTGCTTGCAAATAAATTAAGAAAACACAAATTTTTTAAATATTTTTTGTTCATTTTTATTTACTTGAGAGTGACAGAGAGAGAGGGAGAGAGAGACAGATAGAGAGAGAATGGGCGCGCCAGGGCTTCCAGCCTCTGCAAACGAACTCCAGACGCGTGCGCCCCCTTGTGCATCTGGCTAACGTGGGACCTGGGGAACCGAGCCTCAAACCGGGGTCCTTAGGCTTCACAGGCAAGCGCTTAACCGCTAAGCCATCTCTCCAGCCCACAAACAATTTTTAATAAAAGAGCTGGGTGTGATGGCATACACTTTTAATCCCAGTACTTGGGAAGCAGAGGAAGGAAGATCTCTGTGAGTTCGAGGGCAGCCTGGATTACACAGTGGATTCCAGGTCAGCCTGGGCTAGAGTGAGATCCTATCTCGGAAACAAACAAACAAAAACAGATGGAAATTCCATTTACACAAAATTCAAAAGTCACCTACGGTAACGTCAGGTGTGAGGAGTGGGGTCAGTGTGTGCCGGGGAGCATCAGGTGTACTCTGCTTTGTTTGATCTAGGGCTGGCTCACTGGAGTGTCCAGTTTGAAAATCCTGTAAGCTGCATACCTGCTTCTGATTCGTGCAATTAAAAATTATATTTAAGGGCTGGAGAGATGGCTTACCAGTTAAGGCACTTATTTGCAAAGCCGAAGGATCCAGGTACAATTCCTTAAACCATAAGCCAGATGCATAAGGTGGCTTATGCATCTGGAGTTCCTTTATACTGGCTAGAGGCCCTGGCATACCCATTCTCTCTCTATCTGCCTCTCTCCCCCCACCCCGTTTCATTTTGTCTCTGAAAGAAAAAAAAAAAAAAAGAAAGAAAATAAAGAGAACATTTTTCTGTAGAGACCTAATAGGCTTTTTAAAAAAAACACAAGGGAGGGGTGCTGGAGAGATGGCTTAGCAGTTAAGTCGTTTAAAGCCAAAGGATCCCGGTTCGACTCTCCAGGACCCATGTAAGCCAGATGTACAAGGGGGCGCATGCATCTGGAGTTCATTTGCATTGGCTGGAGGCCCTGGCATGCCTATTCTCTCTCTCCCTCTCTGCCTCTTTCTCTCTCCTAAACAAATAAATAAAATATATTTAAAAAACAAAACAAGCCGGGCGTGGTGGCGCACGCCTTTAATCCCAGCACTCGGGAGGCAGAGGTAGGAGGATCACTGAGAGTTCGAGGCCACCCTGAGACTACATAGTGAATTCCAGGTCAGCCTGAGCCAGAGTAAGACCCTAACTCGAAAAACCAAACCAAAACAAAACAAAACACAAGGGGCTAGAGAGATGGCTTAGCTGTTAAGGTGCTTGCCTGTGAAGTCTAAGGACCCAGTTTCAATTCCCCAGTACTCACGTAACCAGACACACATGGTGTCTCATGCAAATGGAGTTCCTTTGCAGTGGCTAGAGGCCTTGGTGCCCATTCTCTCTATCTGCCTCACTCTCTCTCCCAAATAAACAAGTAGAATATTTTTTTAAACTGATGAGTGTATAATGAAGATGTGGCACATTTACAGAGTGGAGTTCTACTCAGAGGTAAAGAAAAATGAAATTGTGAAATTTGCAGGAAAATGGATGGATCTGGAAAGGATTATACTAAGTGAGGTAACCCAGGCCCAGAAAACAAAATGTCACATGTTCTCTCTTATATGTGTATCCTAGCTACAAATGATTGGACTTCTGTGTGAGTAGGAAGAAAACTCAGTAGCAGAGGCCAGTATACTAGAAAGGAGATATAAAGGGAATAGAACGGGAGGGGGCCCCTTAATAGGATGGTGTTGTATATATGTAAGTAGAAGAACAGATTAATGGGGGTGAAAAGGCCTAAGTGAGGTCAGGAGAAGAGATTGAGTAAAGGAAAGGTGGAGGGAGGGCTAATCAAAATCTAAGGATATAAATAAGTCATATGGAAATCTAATTTTTTGGACAATGGAACACATAGGAGCCATAGATTGTTGCTAGAAAATTTTCAGTGCCAGGGGTGGGATACCTTCCAGTGAGTTGTTGGCCAGGGAGGTCCCTGATGCCCCCAAAACATTACAGGCAATTGCTGAAGCACTTGGTTTCCAGCCAGAAATATATGGTAAGACCCTATTACTGAAGACTTCACATAATTGGGCTGTAAGGTCACTGAGAAACCTTGCTGGAGCTGAGCTGAAAACCTCCTCCAGGTGGACCAGCTGACAGAAAGCTGGAAAAAGCCACGCTGCCTGCAGTTCAATGGGAGAGAGAGAGAAGATACTCAACAGTGGACACTGCAAGCCTTATATTTGGCCAGCCAGGCCAAATGAGCCAATTGGAGCAATAGTGGCACATCTATTATGGGGGAAAACAACCACCCTATAATTGGACTGGAGGCCCACTCCATGGAATGGAATACATCCCTGATACTGAAAACCTACCACAGGGGTAGTCATGAGCCCTAGGAGTGTAACGTCTGCTGCTGTCTGGCTAAATGTATATACTATGCTCACCAAACTGCCCAGTAAGCACTTCTCTTAATGTTCATACCCATATATTACTGTTATCCTCACTTTTGATTAGAGAACCTTCTCTTTTCAGATGGCAGTGACCTTGGGATGACTCAGAAGGCACCATGGTGCTGAGAAGAAGTAACAGAGGAGTGCTCAGCACTGCAATAACTTAATCACAACTTCCATAGCTCAGGGTCCATTGCAGAATAGGTGGCAGAAAGAATGTAAGAGCCAAAGGAAGGGCAGGACTCCTTACAACGTGCTCCTCCAGACACAAAAATGGCCTGGATATCCATGATCTCACAGTGCCTAACACTACCTACACAAGACCATCATAATAAGAGGAAAAGATCATGATGTCAAAATAAAAGAGAGACTAATTGAGAGGGGGAGGGGATATGATGGAGAGTGGAGTTTCAAAAGGGAAAGTGGGGGAGGGAGGGAATTACCATGATATATTTTTTAAAATCATGGAAATTGCTAATAAAAAATAAATTAATTAAAAAAATATTTTTATTGGAAGCTGAGCGTGGTGGTGCATGCCTTTAATGCCAGCACTTGGGAGGCAGAGGTAGGAGGATAGCCATGAGTTCAAGGGTACCCTAAGATTACACAGTGAATTCCTGGTCAGCCTGGACTAGAGTAACACCTCACCTCAAAAAATAAAAATTATTGGGGGTGGAGAGATGGCTCAGCAGTTAAGGCACTTGCCTGCATAGCCTAAGGACCTGGGTGTCATTCCCCAGTCCCCAGGTAAAGCCAGATGCACACAGGGGCACATGCATCTGGAGTTTTGTTGCAGTGACTAGAGGCCCTGCAGTGCCCATTTTTCTCCCCCGTCAACCTTTACATATAAATGATAAATAAGCTGGGCATGGTGGTGCAGGCCTTTAATCCCAGCACTTGGAAGGCAGAGGTAGGAGGATCGTCAAGAGTTCGAGGCCACCCTGAGACTACATAGTGAATTCCAGGTCAGCCTGAGCCAGAGTGAGACCCTACCTCGAAAAACCAAAAAAAAAAAAAAGATAAATAAAAGTATTTAAAAAATAAAAACTAGGGCTGGACAGATGGCTTAGCAGTTAAGGCCCTTGCCTGCGAAGTCAAATGACTCAGTTTTTGATTCCCTAGGACCCATGTAAAGCCAGATGCACATGGTGGCGCATGCATCTAGAGCTCCTTGACAGCAACTGGAGGCTCTGACCCACCCATTCTCTCTGTGTATAAAATAAATAGTTTTTGTTTGTTTATTTGTTTTAAAGAAACTAAAAAAGAGGAAAGTTGCTGGGTGTGGTGGCACACGCCTTTAATCCCAGCACTTGGGAGGCAGAGGAAGGAGGATCTCTGAGAGTTTGAGTCCACCCTGAGACTACATAGTGAATTCCAGGTCAGCCTGGGCTAGAGTGAGACCCTACCTTGAAAAAGAACAAAAGACAAAAAACAGGAAAGTTGCAAGCAGGCAAATTTCAGCTTGTTGATTTCAGTCTTTTTTTTAAAGAATTTATTTATTTATTTGACACACACACAGAGAAAGAAGGGGAACACCAGGGCCTCCAGCCATTGCAAATGAACTCCAGACATGTGCGCCCCCTTATGCATCTGGTCCTGGGGAATCAAATCTGGGTCCTTTGGCTTTGCAGGCAAAGCCTTAATAGCTAAGCCATCCCTCCAGCCCATTTTTTTTTTAAATTTATTTATTTATCTGACACAGAGAGAGAATGAGAGAGCAGTCTTTATTTTTAACCATCAGCTTTCAATATACCTTTTATTTTTATTTTTAAATTTTTATTAGCATTTTCCATGATTATAAAAAAATATCCCATGGTAATTCCCTCTCCCCCCCACTTTCCCCTTTGAAATTCCATTCTCCATCATATTATCCCCCCATCTCAATCATTGTAGTTACATATATACAGTACCAACCTTCCTTTCTCTCCCCTTTATGTCTCCTTTTTAACTTACTGGCCTCTGCTACTAAGTATTTTCCTTCTCATGCAGAAGCCCAGTCATCTGTAGCTAGGATCCACATATGAGGGAGAACATGTGGCGCTTGACTTTCTGGGCCTGGGTTACCTCACTTAGTATAATCCTTTCCAGGGCCATCCATTTTTCTGCAAATTTCATAACTTCATTTTTCTTTACCGCTGAGTAGAACTCCATTGTATAAATGTGCTATATCTTCATTATCCAGTCATCAGTTGAGGCACATCTAGGCTGGTTCCATTTCCCAGCTATTATAAATTCAGCAGCAATAAACATGGTTGAGCACGTACTTCTAAGGAAATGAGATGAGTCCTTTGGATATATGCCTAGGAGTGCTATAGCGGGGTCATATGGAAGATCAATCTTTAGCTGTTTTAGGAACCTCCACACTGATTTCCACAATGGCTGGACCAGATTGCATTCCCACCAGCAGTGTAGAAGGGTGAAAGCAGTCTCTTTTTGACCCCCGAGATATAACTGCTACTGATCCGGAATTCACTATATAGTTTCAGGGTGGCCTCAAATTCTTGAGTGCTGGGATTAAAGGCATACGCCCAGTGAGATCAGCCTTTTTAACTAGAAAGTCAAGCAAGGGAAGAACCCTTTCCTTGAAAGCCAGAGATTTGTACTCCTAAAAGTCTGCAAACAGCTAAATGACATCTCATTGATTGTATCTAATGTTCTTTCCAGAGAGTCCAAGATTCTTAAGGAAAGAGACTTTCAAGCATCTTCTATTTCAGGATCTAGAGTTTCATCTTTGTCTCCCAATGAAGTCATTCACCTCCCGGCATGACAGCCAGCCATTTCCATGTCCAGGTTATCAATACTTATCATAGTCAGGGATGGTGGCACGGGCCTGTAACCCCAGCATTTAGCCAGGTGGCACAGGCCTGTAATACCAACACTCAAGGGCTGACAAAGGATCTTGAATTCAAGGCCAGCCTGAGCTACATATCAAAACCCTGTTTCAAGAAAACTAAAATTTGAGAGATATTGGGGGGGGGGAGAAAGGGCACACCAGGGTCTCTAGCCATTGCAAATGAACTCCAAATGCATGTACCTCCTTGTGCATCTGGCTTACGTGGGTCCTGGGAAATCAAACTGGGGTACTTAAACTTCACAGACAAACATCTTAACTGCTAAGGCATTTTCCCCAGCCTGTGGCACAAACTTTTAATCCCTGTACTTTGGAGGAACAGATAAAATGATCAGGAGTTCAAGTTCAGCCTTGACTACAGAGCAAATTCCAGGTAGCCTTGGTTGCCTACATTAGACCCTATCTCAAAACACAACAAAATGTTAAATTGAAATTAGAAAATAATATTGGGGGCTGCAGAGAAGGCTCAGTGGTTAAAGGCACTTATTTGCAAAGTCTGTTGGACAGAGTTTAAATCACCTAGTGCCCATGTAAAGCCAGATGCACAAAGTAGTGTATGCATCTCAAGTTCATTTTCAGTGGTAGCAGGCCCTGGCACATCCATCTGCTTTGCAAATAAATAAATAAAAAGATTTATAATTAATCAATTAGTTAATAACATAAATTAATTGCACTTGCCTGCAAAACCAAAGGACCTCAGTTTGATTACCCAGAGCCCATGTAAGCCAGATGTACGAGGTGACACATGTATCTGGAGTTCGTTTGCTGTGGCTGGAACCCCTGGCACACCCATTCTGTCTCTCTCCCTCTCTTTCTCTCTCAAATAACTAAAAATAAAATTTATTTTTATTTGTTTGAGAAAGAGATAGAGACAGAAAGGCAGAGAGAGAGAGAAAGAGAGAGAGAGAGAGAGAGGGAGAGAATGGGCACTCTAGGGCCTCTAGCCATTGTAAATGAATTCCAGACATATGCTGCCTTTATGTGGGCACTGGGGAATCAAACCTAGGTCCTTAGGCTTCATAGGCAAATGCTTTAACCGCTAAGCTTTCTCTCCAGCCTTGATTTTTATTTCTATAACTAACATTTATATATCCATAGTATGTGTAAAATACTTCTCTAAGTGTCTTTATATATATATGTATATATATAATATATACAATTTATATATATAAGTATATATAAATTTACATATGTACATAATTTATATATATATATTTTTTAATTAATTTATTATTTATTTGAGAGAGAAAAGAGGCAGACGGGGTTGAAGGGGGAGAGAATTGAGTGTGCCAGGGCTTCCAGCCATTGTAAATGAACTCCAGATGCATGAGTCCTTTTGTGCATCTGGCTTTACATAGAAACTGGGGAATTGAACCTGGGTCATCAGGCTTTGCAAGCAAGTGCCTTTAACCACTATGCCACCTCTACAGCACATGTACTATACACTATAATACCGTTTATTAGCCAGACAGAGTGGTGCATACCTTTAGTTTTTTGAACATTTTTATTAATTTATTGGAGAGAGGGACAGATAGAAAGGGAGAATGGGCACGCCAGGGTCTCCAGCCACTGGAAACAAACTCCAGATGCATGTGCCACCTTGTGTGTCTGGTTTATATGGGTACAGGAAGAGCAAATCTGGGTCCACAGGCTTTGCAGGCAAGCACCTTAACTGCTAAGCCATCTCTCTAGTCTGGTGCACGCCTTTAATCCTAGCACTCAGGAGGCAGAGGTAGGAGGATCATCATGAATTTGAAACTAGCCTGAGACTACATAGTGAATTCTTCAAAAAAATATATATATTTATTAATACCCAGAACAAGCCTATGATAAAGGTACCATTCATCTTTCTCTCTCTATTTTTTTTTTTTTGTTTGTTTTTTTGAGGTAGGGTCTCAGTCTATCTCAGGTCTGGAATATAGTCTCAGGGTGGTCTCGAACTCACAGCCATCTCCTACCTCTGCCTCCTGAGTGCTGGGATTAACGGCGTGCACCATCACACCCTGCTCCATTCATGTGTCTTCATTTTACAAATGTGAATAAAATAGCCTTTTTGTTGTTGCTTTGTTTTGTTGCTGTTTTTTCTTTTTTCTTTTCCTAGCCTTTTTGTTGTTGCTTTGTTTTGTTGCTGTTTTTTCTTTTTTCTTTTTTTGAATACTTTATTTATTTGAGAGAAAGATAGAGGCAGATAGAGACAGAGAGAGAATGTGCACACCAGGGTCTCTAGCCATTGCAAACAAACTCCAGACACATGGGTCACCTTGTGTATTTAGCTTTACATGGGCGCTGAGGTATTGAACCTGGGTCCTTTGACTTTGCAGGCAAGTGCCTTAACTGCTAAGCCATCTCTCCAGCCCTGTTGCTGTTGTTTTGAAACAGGGCCACACTATAGCACGTTGACTGACCTGGAACTCACTCTGTAGCCCAGGCTCACTGTGAACTCAAGGCAATTTTTCTACTTCTGTCACCTGAGTTCTGGGATTAAAGCCGTTAGCCACCAGATCCAATTCACTTTTTTTTTTCCAATTTTTGTTCAATTTTTTTTTTTTTTTGCAAGCAGAGAAAAAGAGAGAATGAGAATGGAATGTACAGTGCCTAATGTCACTGCAAATTCCAAACATAGGTGCCACTTTGTGCTCCTGGTTTTACATGAGTACTGACAAATTAATCCCAGGTCATTAGACTTTGCAAACAAGCACCTTTAATTGTTGAGCCATTTCTCCAGCCCCTCACTTTTTAGTTGAATTTTTATTTTTGGGTGGGTATTTTTTTAAATATTTTATTTATTTATTTGTGGGAGAGACAGAAAGAGGCAGATAGAGAGAGAATGAGAGCACCAGGGCCTTTAGCCATTAAAAACAATCTTCAGACGCATGCGCCACACTGTGCATCTGGCTTTTTGTAGGCACTGGGGAATCGAACCTTGGTGCTTAGGCTTTGCATGCAAGCACCTTAACCACTGAACCTTCTCTCCAGCCCTATTTTTTTTTTTTTTTTTTTGAAGTAGTCTCACTCTAGGCTGACCTGGAATTCACTATATAGTCTCAGGGTAGCCTCGAACTCATGGCAATCCTCCTACCTCTGCCTTTCAAGTGCTGGGACTACAGGCATGTGCCACCACTATACCCACTTCTGATTAGAGAAGATTCTTTTTTCAGATGGTGAGCAGTCGGGAGGCAGAGGTAGAAGGATCATCGTGAGTTTGAGGCCATGCTGAGACTACATAGTGAATTCCAGGTCAGCCTGGGCTCTACCTCAAAAAGCCAAAAGAAAAACAAATTAAAGTTTTATTTTATTTATTTAAGAGAGATATAAAAAGGGAGAGACAGAGAGAGCAAGAGAAAGAGAATGGGCACGCCAGGGCCTCCAGCCACTGCAAACGAACCCCAGGCACATGCGCCATCTTGTACATCTGGCTCATATGGGTTTGAGGGAGTCAAATCTGAGTCCTTTGGCTTTGCAGGCAAACACCTTAACTGCTAAGCCATCTCTCCAGCCCGTCATTAAAGGTTTTTTTTTTCCCCCTTTTTTTTTTAAGAAAGAGAATGGGTGTGCCAGGGCCTTCAGGGCTGCAAACAAACTCCAGAAGCATGCACCTCCTCATGTGTCTGATTTACGTGGGTCCTGGGGAATACTTGGGTTCTTTGCAGGCAAGCACCTAAACTGCTAAGCCACCCCTCCAGCCCCCATCATTAAAGTTTTGAGAAGAAGTGACAACGGACTATTCAGCACGCAATGAAATATCTCTAGCACACCTTTCAAGGCTTAGAGACCATGTCAGAGGAAGTGGTAGAAAGAATGTAAGAGCCAAAGGAAGGGGAGGAGTGCTTTGGAATACTATCTTGCTGACGTTCAATGATCACTGCATTCATGATCTTATAGTGGCTGACACCATCTACATAAAACCTGCATAATGTGCGGGCAAGAAAAAAAAGATGATATCAAAATAGAAGAGGGACTGGTTAGAAAGTAGAATGGGTTGAAGGGGTTCAATGGAGGGGTATATGGGGAAAACAGACAAAAGAGTGTGGTGAGAGGAAGTTAGGATCAGGGTACATTGTGTGTGTGCGTGAGTGTGTGTGTGTGTGTGTGTGTGTGTGTGTGTGTGTATATATATATAATTTTTTTTTCCTTTGAGGTAGGGTTTCATTCTAGCCCAGACTGACCTGAAATGCACTCTGTAGTCTCAGGGGGACCTCAAACTCATGGTGATCCTCCTACCTCTACCTCCCAAGTGCTGGGATTAAAGGCATATGCCACCATGCCCCGGTAACATTGTGTATATGAATAGAGGTTGTCAATCAAAAATTAAAGAGGCGGGGCATGGTGGCGCACGCCTTTAGTCCCAGCACTTGGGAGGCAGAGGTAGGAGGATCACCATGCATTCAAGGCCAGCCTGAGACTACAGAGTGAATTCCAGGTCAGCCTGGACTAGATTGAGACCCTACCTAGGAAAACAAAACAAAACAAAACAAAAAGTTAAAGAGAACTTGTAGACAGTAGCTAATACTAGGAAAATGTTATAGTCTCACATTTATATCATAGAAGGCTGAAAGTCAATATTAAGCTAATGAAAGAAAATAAACTAGAATAAGAAATAAAAATTAAGAGAATAGGGCTGGAGAGATGGCCTAGTGCCTGTGAAGCCTAAGGAATCAGGTTTGACTCCCCAGGACCCACGTAAGTCAGATGCACAAGGTGGCAAATGCATCTGGGATTCGTTTGTAGTGGCTAGAGGCCTTGGCATACCCATTCTCCCTCTCCCTGCCTCTTTCTGTCTCTCTCCCTCTTTCTCAATAAATAAATAAATAAATAAAATATTTTCTAAAAGAAATTAAGAGAATAGAAAACAGACATATATTATAGAAGTTAGCAAAGCCATAAGTTGACCTTTGACAAAGCCATGTATTCTTTTTCTGGGGGGAAGGGGACACTAACCCAGGCTGACCTGGAACTCACGCTAGTTCCAGACTAGCCTGAACTCATGTCAATCCACCTACCTCTGCCTTCACAAAATGGGATTAAAGCCATGCACCACTATGCCTGGCTATCTTTTTTCTTTTTCTTTCTTAATTTTTATTTATTTGAGAGAGAAAGACAGAGACAGAATGGGCACACTAGGGCCTCCAGCCACTGCAAACGAACTCCAGATGCATGCATACTTTGTGCATCTGGCTTATGTGGGTTCTGGGGAATCGAACTGGGGTCCTTTGGCTTTGCAAGAAAGCACCTTAACCACTAAGCCAAATCTCCAGGCCATGTATGTATGTATACATATATGTGTGTGTGTGTGTGTGTGTGTGTGTGTGTGTGTGTGTGTGTGTGTATATATATATATATATATATATATATATATATATATATATATATACATGTTTTTTTTTCTATGCATTCTTAAACCTCTTTCTAGCCTCTCTGTTCTGCTGCATGGCTCTATTTATTCATGTGTCAGCTAGAAACTATTTCAATTACTAAAGCTTTACTGTGTTTTTAAAGGATTTGGTTGGAAGCTGGGTGTGGTGAGGCACACTTTATTTTAATTTTAATTTATTTATTTGAGAGTGACAGAGAGAGAGAGAGAAAGATGCAGATAGACAGAGAGAGAATGGGCGCGCCAGGGCCTCCAGCCACTGCAAATGAACTCCAGACACGTGTGCCCCCTTGTGCATCTGGCTAACGTGGGTCCTGGGGAATTGAGCCTCGAACCAGGGTTCTTAGGCTTCACAGGCAAGCGCTTAACTGCTTAACTTAACTCTCCAGCCTGAGGCACACTTTTAATTCCACCCTTCAGGAGGCTGAGGCAGGAAGATCACTGTGAGCCTGGGCTAGAGTGAGACCTGCTTGTAAAGACTATGACTGCTACTTCTACTACTAATTTTTTGGCTGGCCTAATACCTGCCCTGCCCATCACTCTTATTTATCAAATTTTACTTACCATTCCTCTTCTAGAGTCTTAGCTCTGGTGTGCACCCTGTTTGGATCAAGTTAAATTATACATTAATTTGGGGAGGATTAACATCTTTATAACACTGAGCTTTCTTATCCTAGATCAGAGTGGTCAGCTCTTCTTTAGCATTTGAAAGCTTTCTTTTTCTTAAAAAAATTATTTTTAGTTTATTTGAAAGAGAGATAGAGATAAAGAGGCGCATAGAGAGAGAATGGGTGTACCAGAGCTTCTAGCCACTGCAAATGAACTCCAGACGCATGCACCACCTTGTGCATCTGGTTTTTGTGGGTCTCAGGGAATGAAACCTGGGTCCTTAGGCTCTGTAGGCAAGTGTCTTAACCATTAAGCCATCTCTCCAGCCCAAAGTTTTCACTTACTTTTTCTTAAATTTAGTCATTTATTTGTTTGAGAGGGAAAGAGAGAAAGAGGCAGAGAGAGAGAGAGGAAAAGAGAGAGAGTGAGAGAATGGGCACATTAGGGCCTCTAGCCACTGTAAACAAACTCCAGATGCATGTGCCACCTTGTGCATCTGGCTTACATGGGTACTGGGGAATCAAACCTGAGTCCTCAAGGTTTGCAGGCAAGCATCTTAACCTCTAAGGAATCTCTCCTGCCCCTCAAAGTTTTCTATATTTGAGGCTATGTATATTTTGGACTGTTTTCCTTGAGTATTTTATCTGTTTTGGTTACTATTGAAAATGAGAGCTTTTTTCTTTGATTATTTGTTATAGTTTCAATTGGTCAACTTGTGTGTGTGTGTGTGCATGTGTGTGTGTGTGTGAGAGAGAGAGAGAGAGAGAGAGAGAGAGATCTCAATTGGTCAACATTTAATGCCTTTAACATATAATGTATAATATTTTTACTTATTTGAAAGCAGAGTAGGGAG
The DNA here is from genome assembly GCF_020740685.1 of Jaculus jaculus. Lineage (NCBI taxonomy): Eukaryota > Metazoa > Chordata > Mammalia > Rodentia > Dipodidae > Jaculus > Jaculus jaculus. The sequence goes on from NC_059103.1 coordinate 41,359,584, forward strand.
GGAGGAAGCAAGAGAATGGGGGTGCCAGTGCTTCTTGCCAGCAAATGAACTCTAGACACAAGTGCTACTTTGTGCATCTGGCTTTACGTGGGTACTGAAGCACCGAACCCAAACTGGTAGGCTTTGCAAGCAAGCACTTTTAACCACTGAGGCATCTCCCCAGTCCCATAGTGTTGAATATTTAACATGTGTTTTGACATATTGGATTACCCCCATGAATCACTCTTGTCAGCCACATCCTCTTCAAATGTGAAATACACAGCAAGCCTTCTGTTCCTTTAGCACTTCTGCCATAAAATCGTTTTTCTTTTCTTTTTCCTTTTTTGCTTTCCTTTCCCTTTCCTTCCTTCCTTTCTTCTCCCCTTCCCTCCCTCCTTCCTTCCTTCTTCTTTTTCTCTTTCACATTCTCTTCCTTTGTGTTTTTTTTTTTTTCTTCCTGAGGTAAACTCTTTCTGTAGTTCACACTGACCTGGAATTCACCATCTAGTTTCAGGGTGGCCTTGAACTCTCAGGGAAACAATCCTCCTACCTTAGCCTCCCGAGTGCTGGAATTAAAGGTGTGCGCCACCATGCCTGACTTTTCTGTCTTTTTTTTTTTTTTTTTTTTTTTTGAGACAGGGCTATAACCCAGGCTGGCCTCAAACTGGATACATGGCCAAGGAAGACCTTGAATTCTGGGCCCTTCTCTCTCCATTTTGCAAGTGCTTGGATCAAAGACATATACCGCTAAGTCTAGCTTCTGGTATATAGTCTTCAAGCTACTTCTGCAAGTAGCTGAAAACCCTTAACAGCCCTGCTGCAGATGCCCCAAAACAGAACAAAGCATCTGAGGTCACAGCCACCGAACACAAATACTGATGACACGCATCCACACTGTGGTCCAGGCACTTTGCAGACACAACATACATCACAGGGCTGACTCACCCGCAGGAGGGCTGGGTGCTTCTGAGAACTGCCTGGGTACTAACCACTTCCGGAACACCCCAGCTCCAGCTGGGAATGGGAGATGCTCCTGCAAGCTCTACAGCTTCCTTAGTTGATTGATCATTTTTCCAACATAAAAGTAATTAGCATATGTTGATCCTAGACCACTGGGATGCAGATGAAGACCATAAACACGCCTCTACAGTTGCTACCTCCCAGAAGGACCCACTGGTTTCCTTAAGCTCTATTTTCCTTGCAGAGAGACCAGGATGCATATGTCAAGTTGAGATCACCCTGGGGAGATAGCTCTAAAATGTTGCTCAGCTTTACTTTTTTAAAAAAATATTTATTTATTTATTTCTGGGGGGGGGGAGGCAGAGAATGGGCATGCCAGGGCCTCTAGCCACTGCAAAAAAAAAAAAAAAAAAAAACTCTAGAGACATGCACCACCTTGTGCATCTGATTTTACGTGGGTACTGGGGAATTGAATCCTGGCCGTCAGGCTTTACAAGCAAGTGCCCTTAACCCCTGTGCCAACTCTCCAGGTCTAATTTTTAATTTTTTTTTATTTTTTAGTTTTTCATGATAGGGTCATGCTGTCTAGTTTTGTTATTTATTTTTAAATTTTATTTATTTATTTGAGAGAGAGAGAGAGAAAGAAGAGGCAGAGGGAAAGAGAGAATGGGAGCACTAGGGCTTCCAGACACTGAAAACGAACTCCAGACACATGGGTCCTGGGGAATTGAACCGGGGTTCTTAAACGTTGCAAGCAAATGCCTTAACTGCTAAGCCATTTCCCCAGCCCTAATTTTTTTTATTTTTTAAAAATATTTTGAGCCAGGCATGGTAGTTTATGCCTTTAATCCCAGCACTAGGGAGGCAGAAGTAGGAAGATTGCTGTGAGTTCAAGGCCACCCTGAGACTACATAGTGAATTCCAGGTCAGCCAGGGCTAGAGTGAGACCCTACCTCAACCCTGCACCCCTCCCCCCCCCCACCGCCACCAAACAAAATATATTTTTTCACTGGGCTGGAGAAATGGCTTAGTGGTTAGGGCACTTGCCTGCAAAACCAAAGGACCTATGTTTGATTCCCTAAGACCCATATAAGCCAGATGCACAAGGGGACACACACATCTGGAGTTCATTTGCAGCAGCTGGAGGCCTTGGCATGCCCATTCTCTCTCTCCTCTCTCTCCCTGACTATTTCTTTCCCAAATAAATAAAGAAAAATTCAAAATATATATATATATTTAAAAATACTTTTACTTATTTGCAAGGAGACAGAGATAGAATGGGTGTATGAGTTCCTCTTGGGTCGCTATAAACAAACTGCAGATATATCTGACTTTATGTAGGTATTGGGGAATCAAACTCAAGTCAGTAGGCTTTGCAATTTTTAAAATTTTATTCTTTTTTTGTTTTAGGAAAGTTTTCATTCTAGCCCAGGCTGACCTGGAACTCACTTTGTAGTCCCAGACTGACCTCAAACTCATGGCAATCCTATCTCAGCCTTCTAAGTGCTGGGATCAAAGTTGTGTGTCACTGTGTCCAGCTAATGCTGCTTATCTCTAATGTCCTGCCAAAAACAAGCTTCTTTTTTATTTTATTTTACTTTGAGATAGGGTCTCATTCTAGCCCAGGCCGACCTGAAATTCACTATGTGGTCTCAGGGTGGTCTCGAACTCAGGGAGATCTTTCTACCTTGGCCTCCCAAGGGTGGTGTTAAAAGTGTGCATGACCATGCCCAGCCAAAACAAGCTTCTTAATAAAATCATTGTGTTTTTCACTAGGATGATGCTATAATCTACACATTCCACTATTAGTATTATTTTAAAAATATTTTGTTTATTTATTTGAGACAGAGAGAAAGGCGAGAGAGAGAATGGGCATGCCAGGGCCTATAGCCACTGTAAACAAACGCCCACCATGTGCATCTGGCTTTATGTGGGTACTGTGCAATTGAATGCAGGTCCTTAGGCTTACAAGTAAGTGCCTTAACCATTGAGCATCTCTATAACCTCACTGTTTTTTTTGTTTTTAAGTAATTTAACTTGTTTATTTGAGAGTGAGAGAGAGAGTGTATGGGCACACCAGCGCCTCCTGCCACTGCAAATGAACTCCAAATGCGTACACTACTTAGTGTAGCTGGCTTTACATGGGAACTAGGGAATCAAACCTGGGTCATCAAATTTGCAATCAAGTACCTTTAACTACTGTAACATCTCTTCAGCCCTCCACTGTTATCTTGCAGGTTGTTTCTAGTTCTGCAATATAAAATTTAAGTCAACTCCCACCTAGAAACATATTGTCCTGTTCTCTGAGTATGTGCTTGGAGAAATTTCCTAGAGAGTTTACTAGGTTAGACATTAGGAATACTTTTTATAAAAATTGTTGACAAATGCACATGACATAAAAATTTACCATTTTAGCCATTTTAAGGCAGTTTGTTCAGTGGCATTAAGCATATACACATTGTTGTGTAGCTATTGCCATCATCCATTTCCAGAACTTTCTTGTCTTTCAAAGTTAAAATTCCAGGGCTGAAAAGATTGTTCAGTGGTTAAGGCATTTGTCTACAAAGCCTAGGGATCCTGGCTCGATTCTCCAGTACCCACATAAAGCCAGATGTACAGGCTTATGGGTATTATAGCCAGTGTCCCATGCCAGTGTTTGGCACACTCTCCTGTTGCTATGGTCCACCTTATGTTGGCCAGGGGGTGATGTCCACCCTCTGCTCATGCCATTGTTTTCCCCTGCCATCATGGAGCTTCACCCTTGAGATTGTAAGCCAAAATAAACCTCTTTCCCAGAAGCTGCTCTTGGTTGGGTGATTTCTACCAGCAATGCGAACCTGACCGCAACAGTGGTTAAGGCACTTGCTTGTGAAGCCTAAGGACCCAAGTTCAGTTACCCAGGACCCACGTAAAGCCAGATGCATGAAGTGGTACATATGTCTGGAGTTTGTTTGGAGCTGCTAGAGGCCCTGACATGCCTATTCTCTCTCTCTATCTGCCTTTCTCTCTCTTGTAAATAAATAAATAAATAATAAATAAAAGTAAAATATTAGGAAAAGAAAAGCCAGATGCACAATGTGGTACATACATCTACAGTTCATTTACAGTGGTTGGAGGCCCTGACATGCCCATTCTCTCTCTTTCTTCTCTCTGTCTCCCTCTGCTTGTAAATAAAAATATTTTTAAAAATTGAAATTCCAGTGGCAAGGTATGGTGGCATACACCTTTAATCCCAGCACTCAGAAGGCAGAAAAGTAGGAGGATTGCTGTGAGTTCAAGGCCACCCTGAGACTACATAGTGAATTCCAGGTCAGCCTGAGCTAGAGCAAGACCCTACCTCAAAACACCAAAAACAAACAAACAAACAAACAAAACCCCAAACTGTGTAATTATTACACAATTCCCAGTCCCTTTCACCCTAGCCCCTGGTAAACTCTATCCTGGTTTTCATTCTATCACTCTGACTACCTCACATGAGTAGGTGTCATTTTGTGACTGGCTTATTTCCCATCGCCTAGTGTCTTCATAGAACATCTACACTGTTTCATGTGTTGGAATTTCTTTCCTTATTAGGGTTAAATAATATTCTACTATATGCAGATACCATATTTTGTTTACTTTAAAATATTTTATATTTATTTACTTATTTATTTGAGAGAGAGAGAGAGACAGATAGAAACAGAATGGGCATGCCAGGGCCTCTAGCCACTGCAAATAAAGTATAGATGCATGTGCCACCTTGTGCATCTGGCTTATGTGGGTCCTGAGGAATTGAACCTGGGTCCTTTGGCTTTGCAGGCAAGCACCTTAACCACCAAGCTGTCTCTCTATCCCTTGCTTACTTTTTTATTATTTATTTGAGAGAGAGGAAGAATGGGCATGTGAGGCTTTATGTGGGTACTGAGGAATTGAATCTGGGTCCTTTGGCTTTGCTGTCAAGTACTTTAACTGCTAAGCCATCTCTCCAGCCCTTTGTTTACTTCCCCCCCCCCGTTTTTTTGAGGTGGGGTTTTGCTTTAGCCCAGGCTGACCTGGAATTCACTAGGTAATCTCAGGGTAGCCTTGAACTCACAGCCATCCTCCTACCTCTGCCTCCTGAGTGCTGGGATTAAACATGTACACAACCACACCCGGTGTTTGTTTGCTTTTTAAGGAAATTGATTTGAATGGCCTACTTTACCTGAGAGATCCATTAATTTATGTGGCCACCATGAATTATGAAACTGAAATTTTCAGCTTGGTGCACTAATTCTGAGTTCTAGTTGGAACATGAAATGTCCCCTATGGGCTCATGCTTTCAGTCTTTGGTCCCCAGCTGGTGGTGCTATTTTGGGATCTTGTGGAAACATTAGGAGGTGAGCCTCAGGGGAGGAAGTAGGTCCCAAGGGGTGTGCCTTTAGAGATCATACTTAGTCCCAGTGGTTTTCTTTCTCTGCTTCCTGATTGCTATGGAGTAAACAACCTCTTCTATATGTTCCCTTCACCATGATAGTCTATCCAAGTACACTAGGCCAAGCCACCATGGACTGGACCCTCTGAAACCATGAGCCTTTACCAGTATCCATGTAACGTCGGATGCACAAAGTGATGCATGCATCTGGAGTTTGCAGCACCAAGAGGCTCTGCTACTCCCATTCTCTCTGTCTCTCTTTCTCTCTGCTTACAAACAAACAAACAAACAAACAAAAAAAAAAAAAAAAAAAAAAAAAACACCTGCCAGGCGTGGTGGCACACACCTTTAATCCCAGCACTCTGGAGGCAAAGGTAGGAGGATCACTGTGAGTTTGTGGCCACCCTGAGACTACATAGTGAACTCCAGGTCAATTTGGACTAGAGTGAGACCCTTTATCGAAAAAAAACCAAAACAATGACAACAACAAAAAATAGGCAATGAAGATTTTATTCACAAGTAAACATCTGACATTCTTTTTTAAAATTTTTTATTAACATTTTCCATGATTATAAAAAAAATATATCCCATGGTAATTCCCACCCTCCCCACCCCCCCACTTTCCCCCATCTGACATTCTTGTTAACCCTTTCAAAGGGAGTCACTTGGGTTCCACCACATCCCTAGCCCCAGCAGGCAGGGAAGGCTCAGGTAAATGATGCTCCTTTTTGGAGATTGTACAACTGGTCTGAGACATCCCGAGACTCTGCCTCCCATCTGTTCCCATCTCTCCATCTTCCAAAAACTCGCAGCTAATGCTGTGGCTCCAATGTGCTATTCCTTAGTTATGTGTCAACCTTTTTGGTTTGTCCAGGAAAGTACACTCTTGGAGAGAAAGGGAAGTAGAAATTTTATCTACATACTACACTGCATATCTACATATCTACACTACACTGAGTATTAAAGGCCACAGCCACATTGGCTTAGTGCTGGCCATGTCAAGAATATCCTGTGAGAGGGCTGGAGAGAAGGCTTAACAGTTAAGTGCTTGCCTGTGAAGCCTAAGGACCCCGGTTCGAGGCTCGATTCCTCAGGACCCACGTTAGCCAGATGCACAAGGGGGTACATGAGTCTGAAGTTCGTTTGCAGTGGCTGGAAGCCCTGGCACACCCATTCTCTCTCTATATATATCTGCCTCTTTCTCCCTCTCTCTGCCACTCTCAAATAAATAAATAAAAATGAACAAAAAAGAATATCCTGTGAGAGATTGAGTGTTGGCTTGGAAGTCTGTTTGGGGGCAGAAAGGACAGAAAAGCTTTGGAGTGGCTTGGTGTGGTAATATACCTGAAATCCTAGCACTTTCGAGGCTGAAAGAGGAGGATTATAGGTTCAAAGTTACACTGGGCTACAGAGCCAGATCTTGTCTAAAAAACAACAAGCATTCATTTGAGGCCAGCTTTAGACTATAGGGCGAGTTCCAAGGTCAGGCTAGGCTAGAGTGAGGTACTACCTCAAAAAAAAAAAAAAAAAGGTGGGGTTTAGAGAGGTTTGTTTTCTTGGAGGATGGACATGCTCACCCAGAGATTCTATAGCTCACTGTCATTAGGAGAGAAAAGGAGGGAGCACACACTTGTGCAGTGTCTTCTGGGATATGTAGTTTTCTAGCTCGCTTACTCTGCTTTTAGATCTCTCTTACTCTCCCAAGCCAGTGGAGGACATGGGGATGCAGTTGTCTCCGGTCAAGGGTGACTGGAAGGCCTGGGCTGGAGAGGGATGGAGCAGTGAATCCACCCTCCCCTGGTGTCATAAGGTACTTGCTACTTGCAGAATGGGTGCCTGCCAAGTGTTTCCTTCTGTCTTAACAGATAACCCTCAGATATCCAATTGATTAGCAGCTCTGGGTGTACAAGCTACCGGTGGGACTGTTCCCAATCTTGGGCCTATGGAGGTTCCCAGAAAACATAACTGGTATCCCCTTAAACCCAGGGACCTGGAAGACGGGTGCCCTGCTGGACTGGGAACACCAAGTAGGGCCAAGTCCTGGGTAGGCAGCCCCCTGGGAGCTGACCAGCCTGAAAGCTGCTGGCCATCAGAACCATGTGTCAGGAGGGTTGGGAGAAAGAATGTGGAGGGGGCTAACACCACCAAGCACTTTAACCACACTTTCTTTGCATTAGGTATGGTTAGATGTAAAAGTGGACACAAGAGGTTAGGGATTTAGGATCAGGGGTAGAGGGCTTGTCTAGGGCTGGAGAGATGGCTCACAGGTTAAGGCGTTTGCCTGCAAAGCCTAAGAACCCATGTTCGACTCTCCAGGTTCTATGTAAGGCAGACACACAAAAGGTGACGCAAATGCACAAGGCCGCACACTTGCACAAGGTGGCACATGTGTATGGAGTTCGATTACAGTGGCTGAAGCCCTGGTATGCCAATTGTCCCCGCCCCTCATAAAAGAAGGCCAGTTTGTTGGGCTTTTCTCCCTCCCCAAAATAATTCAGAGTGTCTAGCAAAAACAAGATCTTGTCAGGGGCCCATCTCCAACATAGGTGGGTTGGAGGGCAGAAATCACAAAAAGATGACAAAAACATCCAAGCAAACAGAAGTAGATAAAAAGGGACCACTCGTGTGGAAAAGCCAGGCCCCAGCCAGGGGTTCTGGCCTGAAGCTTTTGTTTTGTTTTGTTTGGTTTTGGTTTTTCGAGGTAGGGTCTCACTCTGGCCCAGGCTGACCTAGAATTCACTAAGTTGTCTCAGGGTGGCCTCGAACTCACAGCGATCCCCTTACCTCTGCCTCCCAAGCACTGGGATTAAAGGCGTGCGCCACCAAGCCCGGTGGATAATGTAGGTTTGAGAATCCTTTTTTTGTTTTGTTTTGTTTTTGGCCTGAAGCTTTTGAAGAGAGCTCACTTCTGCTTTTAGAGGCTGGGGTTTCTTTTGTTTTGCTGAAAGTAAAATGTGTTCCTGACATTTTAAACAAATAGTCAATTTCAGATTAGTGTCAAAGAAGTTTCTTCCATTTTCTTCATCAAGTTACTTAATATACTTCTGTCAGTTCAAAGAGAAAAAGAGGAATGTATCCTAGCTGTGTTTGTATCTATTGTCAGGAAATGGTAACAATGTTACTATACAAATACACCTTACTGGAAGCTTACTGGTCAGCCAGCCTGGTTAGGTGGACCCTCTTGGGATGGGGATAGGAAGACATCATATCCATTGCTGTATGTCTGCAAGGGTTTGAGTCTAAGACCCCCATGCTTAAATCCAGGGATGTTTGAGTGCCATGAATAAGATAGCTCAGTATTTGCACAAAGCCTATGTATATAAGCCCCACACTTTGTACTTGATTTTATTTTTAATTTTTATCTATTTATCTATTTATTTATTTATTGGTTTTTCGAGGTAGGGTCCTTGAAACCTGTGAGGGCGGGCTTGCCTGTTTCCATTTTTATTTATTTATTTATTTGAGACAGACAGAGGCAGATAGATAGATAGAGAGAGAGAGAGAGAGAGAGAGAGAGAGAGAGAGAGAGGGAGAGGGAGAGAATGGGCACGCCAGGGCTTCCAGCCACTGCAAACGAACTCCAGACGCGTGCGCCCCCTTGTGCATCTGGCTAACGTGGGTCCTGGGGAATCGAGCCTCGAACCGGGGTCCTTTAGGCTTCACAGGCAAGTGCTTAACCGCTAAGCCATCTCTCCAGCCCCTTCCTTTTTTTTTTTTTTTTTTTGGTTTTTCGAGGTAGGGTCTCACTCTGGCTCAGGCTGACCTGGAATTCGCCATGGAGTCTCAGGGTGGCTTCGAACTCTTGGTGATCCTCCTACCTCTGCCTCCCGAGTGCTGGGATTAAAGGTGTGCGCCACCACGCCCGGCCTCCTTCCATTTGTTTTGAGCGGTCTTCCTGTATGATAATTTTGTCGAAGCTCCTCTCCTATCTTCCTTCTCATACCTGGTCTCGTTTAATTTCCAGACCACTTTCCACTGGTGAAGATGATTCTCCATTTTACCCATGGCAAATGAAAGTGACGTAGCTAGTGGGGACAGAGCGATGCTTGACGTCTGGCTCCCAAGCTGGGTGAGTACTCTGTGCCTTCCATGGCTTCACAGTTGCTCTGGGTTTGGTGGTACATTTCATCTAACACCACGAATGCCAGAGAGCTCTCTTGCCTCTGCCCAGGCTGACACACCCATCCCACTGGTCAGCCACTGTCACCAGCTCACTGCTCAGCCCCTGCCTCAGCTCTCCCTTTCCTGGAAGTCTCTTTTCTGGACTTCACTCTTCCCAGGCAAGCCTTCTCTGATCCCAGGTCTGATACAGCACTTCTCATCCTCATACTGCACTCTCCTCAAAACAAGGGGTCTAGACTTTTCACAGAAAATTGGTGAGAAGCCTGGCGTGGGCACATGCATGCCTTTAATCCCAGCACTCTGGAGGTAGGAGGCTCACTGTGAGTTCGAGGCCACTCTGAGACTACATAATGAATTCCAGGTCAGCCTGGGCTATAGCGAGACCCTACCTCAAAAAGGGGGGGGGGGCTAGAGAGATGGCTTAGCAATTAAGGCACTTGCCTGCAAGTCCTAAGGACTCATGTTTAAATTCTCCAGGTCCCACGTAAACTGGATGCACAGTGATGCAAGCGTGCAAGGTCACACATGCACACAAGAGGGCACACATGTTTGGAGTTCCATCACAGGATTCTCTCTCTCAAAAATGCCTGGAGCCGGGCGTGGTGGCGCACACCTTTAATCCCATCACTCGGGAGGTGGAGGTAGGAGGATTGCCATGAGTTCAAGGCCACCCGGAGACTACATAGTTAATTCCATGTCAGCCTGGGCCAGAGTGAGACCCTACCTCAGAAAAAGAAAAAAAAAAAAGAAAGAAAAAGGCCTGTCTGTTGGTTTGCCTCAAAAAAAAAAAAAAAAAAAAAAAGAAAAAGAAAAGGAAAAGAAAAAAGAATAGCTGGAGAGATGGCTTAGTGGTTACAACGCTTCCTGGCAAAGCCAAAGAACCCAGGTTCGAATCCCCAGTACCCGCATAAAGCCAGATGCAGAAGGTGGTGGTTGCATCTGGAGTTCGGTTGCAGTGGCTAGAGGTCCTGGTGCACCCCATTCTCTACCTGCCTCCTTCTCTCTCTCTTTAGTAAATAAAGAAACAAACAAATAAAAAACTATTTTTTAAAAAGGCAGGTGCGTCTGGACTCCGAGGGTGCATAATGATGGAAGGGTAAACTAATCTCAAAGATTGACGACCTGGGACAGAGACCAGAGCACTTCAGGCTGAGACAGCTTATGGATGGGCCTAGGAGGCTGGAGGACCCGTGAGGTGCCTGGGACGGGGGAGGGGCTCCAGGACATCAGGGCTTTCTGGTCTAAGGCAGGACTTTGTCGTCATTCCCAGAAGACCCCTTGGGTGCAAGTGGTATCACATCTGTACTGAGCAGGTCCTGTGGGCCAGGAGGAGTAGGTGGATCTGGGTGAAGCCAGACAGGAAGTGAGAACAGCAGCATGAGGCTGGGGTGTGGATCAGCCCCAGAGAAGGAGCCCAGGCCTGGTAACCCCGGCATCACGCAAGGTAGGTCTGGGAATAAGCATGGCTTGAGAGGTACTTCAAAGGTTCAAGTGACAAGCCTACGGCTGGGTGGATGAAGGGGAAGAGGGAGGTTGTCCTTAGTCTCTGGCTCTGACCCCTGACCTTTGGAGAAGCAGCTTCTGGGATGAGGATGGCCTATTTGGGACAGAAGAGCTAGGGTGCCTTTGAGATGTTAAGTAGGTGGGTGGCAATGTGGGACTTCAAAGCAGAGGCCAGCTCTTCACCCTGAGTGACTTTCTGGGTCTTCTGGGTCTCTGAGAGATAAGTGAGCACATGGGCCCCAAGAAGCCTTACCTCGCTCTTCCTAGCCTTCTGTAGATTTTGAATGTGTACCACCATGCATGTATCACCCATTCAACAGCCAGTAAAATATAAAATGCAAGTTAAAAATGACAAATAATGGGCGTGATAGTGCATGGCTTCAGTCCCAGCAAGGGAGGATGAGGTACAGAGAATTTATGAGTTCGAGGCCAGCTTGGGGCTATAGAATAAGTTCCAGGTCAGCCTGGACTAGAATGAAATCCTGCCTCGACAAGACAAAAAAAAAAAAAGTGACTGGCTTTGGAAGCATACCAGATACAATGTAACCATGGACAGCAGGGGTGGCGTGGGGGGGTATGGGGGGGTGTCTGGTGTTTGGTTTGGAGCTGGGGATAGCAGGCGTCACCGTGTGCTGCAGCTCCACCTCTTTCTGCTCCAGTTCTTTCTCTCTGCAGGCTCCCACAAGGCAGGGGAGTATCTCAGTGAATGGGACGGGTCAGGACTCCATGGTGCAGGGTGATCCTGAGTGTCTCCTGTCTGCAAAGGAGAGCCCCTCCTTACTTCCTCGTCATTACCAGCAGTTTCTGCGAGGGCACCGGAAAATATTTATGACTCATAGCAATGCCAGAAAAGAAAAAAAAAAACACTTTGGTTTTTTTTTGTTTCCTACTCATCTCTTTCTCATTCTAACAGGAAAAGAATTTCCAGGGATATTTGTTTTCAAACTCAAATGCCAACCATCTCTCTCTCTTTCTAACGAGTTGTAACTGGTCATTGCAAAACTTGCACGAACAGAATCTCAGTCACCATAGAGGCTTCCGTCTTCATTATCCTAGCTCTTGTACAATAACCTCCTTTCAAAATCCATTTCCTAGGCAAGGTTAGGCAAAGTCAGCTCCTTGGGCAGCTCAGACCTCTGGATCCATGATAATAATGGAGATTAGCATCTGTATGCCACTTGGTTTACATAGCACTTGGGCTCCAGCCGTGGCCGCGCCTCTACGAAGCAACCCTGTGGGGAGGACTTTGTTCTCTGAGTGATGCTTGGGGGTCTGGCACACAGGACATTGTTAGTTCAGTGTTCTAGGAGGAAGGAGGGCAGACAACGGAAACAGATTCTCCTAAAGCCTCAAGTAGTTAGTAATGACAGGAAAGTCTGGTTAATCCCAGAAGTGGGTTGGGGTCCTTATCGCTCCCCTAGGCAAAATGCCTTGGCCACATTCATGAGGATGGGGGTCCTTGGATGGGTCCTATTATGTGCCACTGCATGTACCACACTGCACAGACCCTTTTGGGCCAGTCCTCATCCTTCCGAAGGGTGGCAGATCTAGTTTGCCATTATCAGACCTCAGTGCTCGGAAGCTAACCAGCGCTAACTGGCCAGAATTCAGGACCAAAGCGATCCATTAATGAGTTTTGCAGGGAAATGGAAAGGATAGAAATCAGACATAAATCAGAAGATGGCAAAGGTCCCAAATGAGTAGAATCTGGCAGTATATTTGCATGTGGCTTGAGGTTCTGGCAAGGAACCTGTCTATAGCACGTATAGTGATATAACACCAAGGCCTGGTGTGGTGAGGCATGCCTTTAATTCCAGCATTTGGGAGGCTTGGGGATTGAACCCGGGTCAGCAGGCTTTGCAAGCAAGCACCTTTAACCACTGAGTCATCTTTTCAGCCCCCTCCACGTTGATTTCTTTTGCAGTGCTAGAAGTATAGCCTGGGTCTTGCATGTTCTGGGCAAACCCTGTCCTACTAAGCTATAGCCCAGTCTTGCCTCTTCAATAAGACCACCAGTATTGTAGCACTTGCCTGTGGCTACGCAACTCAGAATATCTAAGACCCCCTCAATTTTCTTCCTTTGGGATACTGTTCGGCTCCTACATTGGAACAAGTTTCTTATTTTCTCCTCTTACCTAAGCTCTTCACTCTGGCTACTGTGGCAGTGTTGACCATATGCTGTGAGAGTGAGTTTGCCTCCAGTCCCTACCCTGCATTTCTTGAGAACAGAGACCGTGTAATACGCCACTGACATCCTCAGAGGTCTTACCCAGTGCCTGGCCCATCAGTTCTGAATCAGTGCTGGCTAAGTGCATAGAGAATCATGTGAGTCCATTTCTGTCCCCCAAAGCAAAGCTCTCATTTTCTCTGATTGGGCAGGCTCCTTCCTGCACCTCTGTCATCGCGACATCAGTATTTATTAGGCTGTCTGTCCTGGGTTAGGACTTGCACCTGACTGGTATCTGGAATGACTTCTCATTAGGACTGGCGTGTTTCCTTGCTGACTCTTGCCAGGGTCATGACGAGGCAGCCTCCACCCTCACCGTCTGTGCTGAGACACTGGTTCTGTTGTCATCAGCCTTCCTGTAGCAACTGTCCCAGAGAGACACTGTCTATAGCATCACTTCCACATGGGACCTTGCCAATGCATCCTTTTCAACGAGGATATCAAGCGGCGATTTCCAGAAGCTGAGTAAAGCAAGCAGGGGTTAAACCAGTTTACAGCTCTGTGTAATTTTGGATAACACATTCACAGGCTGCTGCAGGATTTAAAGGTACAAAAAGTTATATACCAAGCTGGGTGTGGTGGCGCATGCCTTTAATCCCAGGGAGGCAGAGGTAGCAGGATGGCTATGAGTTCCTAGCCACCCTGACTACGTAGTGAATTCCAGGTCAGCCTGGACTAGAGTGAGACCTTACTTTGAAAACAAACAAAAAAAAAGTTCTATGCCAGGAATTCCACTCCCAGCTATGCCCATCAGACATCCAAGTCGTCTCCTGGGGGAAACAAATCACTACATGACTATGTATTTGAATGTCTCTCTTCTCACCGTCATCTTTCTCTTGTCTCCTCTATGATAGCATTTGCTTTATCCTGCCCTTGCCTCAAAACCCAGTACCTTAGCTGAGTGCTCTAGGCAGGCACCTGGCAGAAACTGTGGGTCAGCTGACAGCACCTCTGTAATACAAGTGTATTTGATGAGTCAGGGCTTATGGCATCTTTATTTGATTGTGAATTAGATGCATTTTCATTCACTTAGGTTCTCATTCTTCCCAGGATAAGCCTCACTCATGTTGTCTTCCTTTCATAACCCATTGCTTCCATCTGTATTGCTGCCAGTTGAGGATGGTTTAGGACTCACTCACGCATTCTTCAAGGGGACTATTGTGCAAGAAATGTTGCTATTTTCCAATACTTTTTGGCCTCTTCCATTGTTTCTTCTTCTTGGCTTTTGCAAGGAAAATCTTCATCCCTGCCCCACTCTAAGCACATTCCCACCAACACACACCCACAGGCATTACACAGCCTCTTTCTGCCCTTCTATTCCAGAAACCACTGAAAAGTGAGAATAGAAGGAAAAGATGGAATCTTTCTCCCAGGGCGGAGGAGATTTTCAGCTTTTGCTTGTGGTTGATTTCAGGCATCAGGAGCCTTGGGAGACTTCTCTTTGCCTTCCACTCGGCCTAAGTCAGGCACTTCTGAGAGCCACCTCTTCCCTTGACAGGTGCAGAGAATCCACCTGCTTTGAGGCCATTTCCTGTGCTTTCTGCTGTCCCCCCCCCCTCGCGGGGGGGGGGGCACTGGCGGCTCAGACATCTCAGGCACTAAGAGACTCCCCTGGGCTTCCGCTGCCCTCCAGACGCCTCGGCGTGGCCCCAGCCTCTCCAGGCCACTGCACAGGCTGGTGATTAAGTAGCCAGGTCTTTAGCCGACGACGCCATCCTTGTTTGTCACAACTCTGCTATTTTGGTCTCTGTGACTTGTGGCTGCACCATGATTAGGGTTTGATTACTATCACCAAAGCGACTCAAAGATGAAAATAGAAGCCACAACAGGAAATAAACAACTGCAAATGAGATATTTTATTCCATATTCTCTGCCAGCAAATGATTAGAATCAAACTCATTCACAATAGTTTAGTGAACTCAACTTTTTTTTTTTTTTAAGGATCAGACTAGTCTAAAACTTAGGTGCTGTGGGTGTCATTTGTGCCTGTGAAAGGAAGGAAGGGCCCTCTCTTCCTTGGCTCCCTAGCCAGGCCAAGCTCTCTCTCTACTGCTGGCTGCTGGCTTCTTTCTTGGAAAGGAAAGGATTAGGAATGTGATGGGGTGGGGCTGGCAGTCAGGGAGGTTAACTGATTCAGGGGACGTCAGAGAGCCATAAAGCTCTAGCCATTGCAGCTACTTGCCCTGTATTCCACCCACTTCTACCTGGAGTAGTAAAATGGAGGAGGAAATCTATGCAGAGGGCAAAATAGGGGTGACGCCTGAATTAAAACACCCACAATTACGCTAGATGGGAACATAGCTCTGCAAGTATATGCATGTTCCATCCAGACAAGCCGTGACGTCAGACTCAACTCCTGAAACACCCATTATACCTACCTGCCTGATGTGCTCTGGCCTCACATCACAAAGGGTATTAGCACCACTTGCCAGATTTCTAGAAGATTCTTCAGATGGCCAGTGTAGTCAAGAAGCTTAATTAGAAGGATGAAGTTTACTTTCTCGGTTTATTTAATCCTTCCTGTCAATTTGTAGCCTGGGCTGGCCCCTCTCTTCTACAGAGACCCAGATCAGGGAACAGGACCATGAGAGGGCAAGACACTTCGAAAGTCTGTCAAGGCCTCATCTCATGGTCCCACTTCCTCTCTTTGATCTGGGTCTCTGTAGAAAAAAGAGGCCAGTCCAGGATACCTGAAGATCTCCGTTTACTCAGTATGTGGCAAAACCCCAGCCTTGAATCAGTTTTCCCAACTTCTACTGCTACTCTTTCTGTGCATTTCTGATTATATCATGCATTTCCCAGATACCTCAAAAAAAAAAAAAAAATCCCATTTCTGTCTTTTCCTGCTCACAGTGGTGGGGTTGTCCTTGTCACTTTCTTCCTGGGTTTTCTTAATTGCTGTCTCCTTTCCATGTGACTTTGGAATATGCACACACACAGGGTTCCAGCGTCCTTTTCAAGAAGCAACATTTAATTTATAAGAAAACGATGATGTTACGCAACCACCCTAAATGGCCTTACAAAGTAGCTGTTCATGCCAGTATCTGTCTTGCCCTGCCTGTGCTTCTGCACTGTTGGCATCTCAGTCTTCCCTTTAAGAGCTTGCCTGGAGAGGATCATGTGACCACGTCTGCTGGTTTTCTTTCATTCATAACACCAAGGTGATTTTGGTGGGGTAGGGAAGCAGTCCAAAAGCCCAGTTCTAAGTGTTGACTTTTACGTGCCCGTGTATGTGTGTGCTGCTGGGGAATGAGCAGAGAGCCTCCACCGAGCTATCCCCTCGGTCCTCTAAATACGTATCAAGCGTCTACAACGTTAGACATTTTTCTAAATTACTGGATAGAGAAGGTCTGAGCTATTCTTTTTCAGAACATGTAATTTAGTAGGGGAGATGTAAATAGTACATTCCACCTTTTTAAAAGATTCGTTAGCGCCTCCATTGAGTTTCATTGCTGTCCTGATCTCACGATTTCAAAGGATTTTTTTTTTTTTTGGGTTTGTTTGTTTAAGTCATACTTCACAGCATAATGTGAGGTTAGATCACCATGCCAACTAGAGGCCTCGGTAATACTGATGCGTCTGTAATATTTAAACACTGCGTTTCCTTTTTCAGTACCCAGCAGCGTGTCCACGTCGTACACACGTTCAGGTCCTTGGCCTGACCAACGCCTTTCCCATTTTCATGCAGTGTGTGTGTGTGGGGGGGTGTTGGGGGGAATACCTGTCCCAGTGGAACCTGAGGTCAAGGGATAAACTCTTTGACCCTAAGCACGTTGGAAACTACAAGGCTCAGGAGGGGGCCGAAATAGGCCCCAGCCTGCAGAAAAGACTGCCTCTCAGCAGGTCTGCGGGGCTGCGAGGCGGGGAGGCGGGTGGCGGAGGTCTTCCGGGCCCGGGAGGAAACCTGCCGGCGGCGCGCAGTCGAGCCGCTCCCTCCCCCCGCCACCCTCCTCCTCCTCCTCCTCCCGCCAGGATGCTGCCCCTCGCAGCTCGCCAGGCTGCCAGATGCATTCCAGAGCTGCGCACAAGACACACTTCTCCAGGCGGTCCTAGAAACCAGAGCCGGGAGCGAGAGAGGGCGGGCGGGAGCGCGCGGCCGCCGCTGAGGTCACATTCGCGCCGCCTCCCCGCCCTCGTCGGTCGCCCCGGCTGTTCCCTCCAGCGCACACTTCCCGGAGCCTCGGGTCCAGGCCCGCGTCGGTGTCCCTTCAGCACACCAGGGCTCTCCCCGCCCCTCGGCCAGCGACCCGCCACCGGGGCCTGTAGAACACCACGAATGAATGAAGCTGGGGGGGGTGGGGTGCGGTGGGGGGGACACACTATACCCCCGGGACTCGATCTCACCACTGACCGGCTCGCTCCGCTGCTCCGAGCCCCGCACGATGCAACCTTCCCCCCTCCACCCCCGGCTCTTCCAATCCCGCCCCGACCGGCTCGGGCCAAGTCCATCGATTCAAGGAGCTTCTCGGGGTCCCCCACTTTTCCCTTCCGCAACCGGTACCGTACCTCTCTGCAAGACCCCGGAGAGGGTGGCGGCGGTGCTGGGGCGCGTGGGGGGGGGGGATGAAATAGCTTTTAGAAACCCGATCTGTTGTTTGCGAAACACAATCGCTTTTTTTTTTTTTTAAAGCGACAGGGTGTCTAGACGGCCACGTGACGAGGCCGGAGCCGGGCGCGCCACTGCGCAGTGGAACCAGCCTAGCCGAGGGCCGGGGGAGGCGGCGGCTGGGGGCGGGGGAGGCGGCGGCTGGGGGCGGGGGAGGGACGGGGAGGGAAGGGGGCGGAGGCGGGAGGCCTTGCAGGAGGCGGCGAGCCCCGGGCACACTCGCTTGCTGCTCCGCGCACGGAGGACCCTGTCCCCGAGCTGCGCCTTGCCGAGCCAGCCGGGCGCCTCGGCTCGGTCCGCTCGCAGTGCCGGAGAGAGGGAGAGGGAGAAAGAGACTGACTGAGATCCGCTCGAGAAGGAGCCACCCCGCCGGCGCCAAGCCTCCGAGCGCCCGGCCCCGGAGCCCTTGAGTGCGTCGCGACGAACCATCCCGGCGGGCGGCAGAAGGACCCGAGTGCCGGGAGAAGGCGGACGGGGAGGACCAGGAGACTCCCGGGAGCAACGAGGAGAGTCTCCGAGGAAGAGGCGACGGAGAGAACACCCGGGCCTCCTTGCTGCCACAGCCGGGTCAGGGCGAACAGCTCATGCGGGGAGCCCCGGAGGCTAGCCACGGCCAGGGGAGGGGACACCGGCGGCCCCCACACTAGCTAGCCTGCTGGTGCCCAAGGGGACGGGGGCTAGAGCTTTCGATCCGCCCGGGGCCCGCAGCCGCGCCGCCCTCCCCAGCGCTGACAGCCCCCCGGGGCGCAGCCGCCGCCACCGCCACCGCCGCCGCAGCATCTTCTGTCCCCGAGTCCCCACCACTGAGGAAGTCCCCCCGAGGACCTGGGCTCCCGGGAGCACCGGAGGAAAGACCCGAGACTCCTAAGACACCCAGATGCGCAACATTGAAGCAGCCTAGTCAGACCTTTCCGTGGATTAAAAGAAATACCATTTTTTTGGGGAGGGGGCAAAAGAAAAGGAAAGGAAGACCAGCAAGACTCTGCAAGGAAAAAAGGGGGGGATGTAACTCGTGGATACATTTTTCCACCCAGCCAACATCTTGTTCTACTTTGTAAACATTTCCCCCTTTTTTTTTTAAATCGGGGCCTCCAGCCCGACGCCCTCCAAGGTGCCAGGAGGTGGGTTTTTTTTCCCTCTTTGGTGGGCTTTGCAGGTTTGGTTTTTAGGTTTTGAGAGACCCTCCTTAATTCGCCAGACGTCTCATGTGGGGTGAAGTCCACTCGGCCCCCTCCCTCGAGTCTTCGCGTGCACGGAATTCGAGGAGATCCGGTTACTAAGGATATAGAGGGGAAAAAAAATAAATCGCGTGCCTGCTTTTTTTTTTAATTGTCTGCTTCTCCCCACCCCCAAATTAAGTTGCTTAGCAAGGGGGAGAGAGGCTTTTTCCTCCCTTCGGCAGCCCAGCCGAACGCCTTTCGCTTTTTGCCCCCGCGGATCTTCCATGTAGAAAGCCGAGGCTGGCGAGCCCGACACTTGGGAGCCGCCGCAGGGGGGGCTCTTTTTGGGGAGGCGTCGACCGGGGCAGGCTCGGCCGCCCCCAGGGAAGAGGCGGTCGCGTTCCTCCGGGGCGCGCCGGGGCCCGAGAGCCGCGCAGGGCGCGGGCCGCGCGGGGTGGGGCAGCCGGAGCGCAGGCCCCCGAGCCCCGGCGGGCGCCCCCGGGCCCCCGCGCGCGTCCCGGCCTCCGGGAGACTGGCGCATGCCACGGAGCGCCCCTCGGGCCGCCGCCGCTCCTGCCCGGGCCCCTGCTGTTGCTGCTGTCGCCTGCGCCTGCTGCCCCAACTCGGCGCCCGACTTCTTCATGGTGTGCGGAGGTCATGTTCGCTCCTTAGCCGGCAAACGACTTTTCTCCTCGCCTCCTCGCCCCGCATGTTCAGGACCAAACGATCAGCGCTCGTCCGGCGTCTGTGGAGGAGCCGTGCGCCCGGCGGCGAGGACGAGGAGGAGGGCGTGGGGGGAGGCGGCGGAGGAGGCGACGGCAGAGAAGGGGCGACGGACGGACGGGCATATGGGGCCGGTGGTGGTGGTGGTGGAGGCGGCGGCGCGGGCAGGGCTGGCTGCTGCCTGGGCAAGGCGGTCCGAGGTGCCAAAGGTCACCACCATCCCCACCCCCCAACCTCGGGCGCCGGCGCGGCCGGGGGCGCCGAGGCGGATCTGAAAGCGCTCACGCACTCGGTGCTCAAGAAACTGAAGGAGCGGCAGCTGGAGCTGCTGCTGCAGGCCGTGGAGTCCCGCGGCGGTACGCGCACCGCGTGCCTCCTGCTGCCCGGCCGCCTGGACTGCAGGCTGGGCCCGGGGGCGCCCGCCAGCGCGCAGCCCGCGCAGCCACCCTCGTCCTACTCGCTCCCCCTCCTGCTGTGCAAAGTGTTCAGGTGGCCGGATCTCAGGCATTCCTCGGAAGTCAAGAGGCTGTGTTGCTGTGAATCTTACGGGAAGATTAACCCCGAGCTGGTGTGCTGCAACCCTCATCACCTTAGCCGACTCTGCGAACTAGGTAAGAAGTTGTTCTGGGGCCACTTCTCCCTCCCCTTGGCGCGGAAGTGCTGCAAGAGATGTCTTCTGCCGGCTGTGCGTCTGTGTGCGTGTGCGTGTGTGTGCGCGCGCCTCCCTGGGGTGTGTGTGTGCATCCCCTCTTGGAGGAGACTTGGTGACTAAATTAGAGAAAGGGACAAGAGGAAACTGAACGGGGCATTCCTTGGGGTTTCCTTCCAGGCTTTTCTCCTCTGTGGCACCCGGGGCGCGCGCGCGGGGGGGGTCGCGGTTGGAGATCCTCGGGTACTGCTCGTGTTAGCACTGAACAGTCATGCAGCTACAAACTAGACGCCTTCATTTCCGGGTTAGCAAGGGGGTGCAGAGACAAGTGGGGATCACGCTTCCCACCACCCCCCCCCCGTACCCGGAAAGGCGTCGAGGTGTGTGTGGCCGAGTTGGATTCGGGCCAAGCCCGCCAAGGAAGGCTGGGAGAAACTAGCTATAAAAGCTAGAAAGTCTCCGCTCTTTTAGTAAATAAGGAGAGTCACGTGGGGCACAAGTGGCCCGGATCCTCCCCTGGCCTCCCGGCTTTGGAGGGGTAGGATGAGGCCAAACTGAGGCGTCCATTCAGCCGGAGGGTGAAAAAGAACTGGCAACTTGAAGAAATTGGGTGGCCCCTGCCTCTTGCCATTTTTCCGCACTGGAGAGTGTGCAATTAGTGGTCTTTACAATGGTCGACCCCCAGTGCCTCCCTTACGTTAACTGAGCCTTGGCTTAATGGCTGGGACCCCCGGCAGCCTCCTGCCCTTTTATTCTACT
Source organism: Jaculus jaculus (assembly GCF_020740685.1). Taxonomy (NCBI): domain Eukaryota; kingdom Metazoa; phylum Chordata; class Mammalia; order Rodentia; family Dipodidae; genus Jaculus; species Jaculus jaculus. Next base: position 41,380,662 of record NC_059103.1, read on the forward strand.
TCGCCTTTCCTTTCCTTTTTTTTTTTTTGCCCTGCGTCTTTGTGGCCCGGGTGGAGGGGGGAGTGCCTCGCCCCCCGCAGGTCCCTCAAGTTCACCAGCCCCGTCCAGGCTTGTCTCCCAGGTGGGCTGGGAGGGCGCTCTGGTGTGGTGGGACGCGCTGGGCGCGGAGGTGAGCCACAGCCTTGGGGGCAGCGAGAGCGGGGGTCCGGCGTTCGTGGACGCCGATCCGGCGTGGTGCCTCCCCCCCACCCTGCACGTGGTGAAGTGTGTGGCCCCGTGGGCCCGAGCCGCGGGCCGAGCCGGTGGTTTCCCGTCGGGCCCGCCGAGCGCGGCGGCGGTGGCGGCGGCGGTCGCAGACGTGGAGGAGCGGAGCGCCGAGGCTGGCGCCAGGCGGCCTCTTTTGTTTATCTGACAGCTAAATATCAAGGCAATCACCGCCTCGCGGCCCTGCCTCCAACCCCCACAGCTAAGACAAACAGTTGGGCTAAAAGAATGCCTGTGTTATCATAAGTTTCTATCTCTCTTTCTCATGGCTCGGCCTTTATATCCTCTTGCTTTTTTTTTTTTTTCAATTTCAGAGTCTCCCCCCCCTCCTTACTCCAGATACCCGATGGATTTTCTCAAACCAACTGGTGAGTAGATGCTTCTGAGAAGTTTTCTTAAGCTAAAGCGGGAATCCCTGAAACTCTTGTCTGGGGACTGGGGGGGGGGGGTTGGCGCGGGGGGATTGGCTCGCTCAAGGTAGTTATAGCCTTTCTCTTAGAAGTTTGATGAATTTTCTTGTTGTAGCTGGTTTCCTTCCCCCGCCCCCAAGAAGTTTCCTAGATGTGCTTTATATTTTGTTCCTTTTTATGTGTCTACTGTGTAATCAAAGTTAGCTCAGTTCTACCACTTACGGAGTTCTAATCCATTGGGTATCTTGAGCCAAACAGGCCAGGTTAATAGAAAAAAATTGGAGACTTTGTAAGTGGGAAGAGATGGTTAAATGTATGAGAGAACAATTTCAGACGGTGCTGAGGAGGCTTGGAGTAAAACATTGAACATTTAAGAAACTCCAGGAACAAGTTGGAAGTTAGGGTCCCCCTACCCCAGTCACCCACAAGTCAGCACCCTGCTGGGGTTTTCTCAGAATTCTTGGTAAGGGCCATAAAAGTTTCTCAGCATTGCTCTGTGTCTGCCTGTTGCTTTGTCACCGGATGGCATGGGGCCAGGATAGAAGCCCATTTGAGACTGGCACCAGCCCTGTTGTGGTTGTCTGCATTCAACTTCTGGCTGGCAGTACTGGGGCCCATCCCTTTGAGCTTGACAGTGCCAGGGGACAGGGTCAGCAAAACAGATTGGAAATGACAGCAGGGACAAGCCCCACTTCCTTCTTACAGTGGGAGATTCATTTGCCGGAAAGTACAGGTTGCAACTTTGGTTTTTGTGCCTGTTATGCTGGTGCATACAAAAATGTAACACTTAGGACATTTTTTTCTTTTACCAAAGTTCTGGGAGAAGGAAAAGTGAAGGGTTGGGCACCATTTAGCTCCTGGAATTCTGGAATTCTACAAGTCCTTCTGCCACATGAGTTTTGGCTGTCTCCCCCCCCCCCACACACCACTAATTAAAAGTTCTGCTGGGGCGTTGTCATAAATTAAATACTTTAATGAAGGTGTAAGCTAAGCCCATGCTCTGCAGCCCGCCCGCCTTGTTCTCCACCAGCTCCCTCAAGCAGGGAAGGCGTTGCTGCTTGCCTGGTGCCTGTCTTAATAGGTGGCCTGCAGAGCATGTGATATTTTGCTTTCGATTTACAAAACACCAGATAAATGGTCATTAATGGAGATAACCAGCTCTCTGTATTTGTAACAAATGCTAACTGGAATTACCAAACTGTTTTCCCAGAGGCTGTAACTTGCCTGAATTTGTAGCTTAAAAAGAATTGAGAATTGGTTTATGAGGTTTAAAGCGGTCATCCTAGTCCTGTTTTTGCTTTTCTGTATGCATTCTTCAAAGGTAGAGGCTAACCTTAAAGGAAAAGCCCTATGGTCCTAGGGCTAAAGACTCTGGTAGATGTTAACCCCAAACCTCTAAGCCCCATAGAAAAGAAGGGCCACATGCCCTTGGGTTTGCCGCAAAGATATGGGATAAATCTGTTCACAGAATTTAAGCAGTCCTTCTGGCAGGCCTCAGGACCTCATTTTCGGGGAAGTAGAGTGATATATTTATTCATTAGCAAGTGTTGACATTAGGTAGCAAAATGTGTGTAAACAGAGAAGCCACAAAGACAGGAATGTGCCATTTCCAAGGGGGAGCTACTGTCTCCAGATCAGCCAATAGGAAGTGATTAACCTGCCAATAGGAAATCCAAACAGCCGGGTACTCACCCCAAATGTTTTGCTTAAAACAAAACAAGAAAGAGGAACCAAAATTAGGCGCCTCTGTAAGAACATAGGGGAGGAAAGCGAGAGAAGCCTCCATGAGTGGAATGGCCCAGGCGCATAGCAGGGCAGACCAGTGCCTGGGGGGGGGGGCGCCCAGAATTGGTCCAAGTCTGGTTTTACCACGGTGGTGTCCAGGAGTGTGTGGTGAGGCAGATGGGGGCGCGGGTGGTTTGCTGCCCCAGGTTTTCCCTCCATCTAGTGTGTAACAGTGTTGAGTCTGGGAATTTAGGTCTGCTCCTTTCATTAACTTTCCAAGGTTGAAGTTTTCATCTTGGGTTACATAGGTGAAACAGGCATATAAGGTTTTACTGTAGACAGCTGTTTAACAGCGTATTTGGTTGCACAACTAAGGGAATCCCTTCTGTGAAGTCTCCTGCTTGGATAAAGACAATGGGAAAGGGGTCTTAGAGCATGGAACTTTGAGCTCAAGGAGCCTTTGGAGACATTGGTCGGCTGAAGTAGTTCTATTTGGGCTAGTTTAGTCTGTGGAAGGACCTGGGCTATCAGATACACCTGGTTCTATATGTTCTCAAATCAGAATCAAGCTGGGCGTAGTGGTGCACGCCTTTAACCCCAGCACTCCAGCACTCGGTAAGCAGAGGTAGGAGGATCACCATGAGTTCAAGGTCACCCTGAGACTACATAGTTAATTCCAGATCAGGCTGGAGACCCTACCTCGAACCCTTCCCCCCCAAACAAACAAACAAACTAGAATCATCTACAGAGGAGTGTTAAAACATGTCTGAACCTCTGGGCAAGGTGTGTGTTACCTGTGGCTTTTGCAAATCAGGAAGATACTCCCACTTCTGGCTCCCACCAAGAATAAGGATTTGCTATTTTCTTCTCGATCCTAGTGTTGTGGGAATGCTGGGGAGATGCTCTGCTCTCTGTGCTCACCTCCCTCCCCCAGCTTTCCATGGGGAAATCGAACCTGCGGCCATCAGGTTTTGCAAGCAAGCACCTTTAACCCCCAAGTTACCTCTCCAGTCTGTGTTTGCTGCCAGTGGCTCAGCCTCTAAAGCCAGCAGCAAGTCTGGTATGCTTCTTTGAGGACTGCTTTGAGTTCTGAGCTGGCTGGATCACAGAGAGAGCAGAGCTGGGTTCTCTTTGCAGTGGTGTTGGGGACCACTGCCCCGGGTCGGTGGGGTTCATTCCATGGTGGTTCCTCAGGAGTAGTTTCAGACTGGAACTGCTGGGAGCAGAGGATGTGTCTCTTTCTCCCACAGAACCTAGCACTTAATTGGGTGCTTGTTAACAGGTAGTTATGGATGAGAGCCAGGAATGGCCCAGTGCTGCTGTCTGCCAGCCTAGACTCTGGGGAATGGGAGTCCCTGGTGGAAGGTGAGACCTTGACTTTAGGGATTCGTTTGTGGATGTGTAGAGGTATAAGGGATACAGTGGAGGTTTGGTCCACTCACCCTTTGGGGAGCCAAGGAGTAACCAGTGCAAATGATGAAGACACCCTCAGTCTGGTCATCTCTGGGGAAGATGGACTGCATGGTCTGCCTGGGAATGGAGGCCCAAGATGGACTGCATGGTCTGCCTGGGAATGGAGGCCCTAGCAGAGGAGCTGTGCTTACTGGGTGGCCTCTTGAGCTAGTCAGTGGCGCCTCAGTTTACCTAGATGCCTAGATGCCTATAGGACAGGCAAATGCTGCCACTTCACAGGGGTGGTAGAGAGGCCTAATTAATGTGTATAAATCCCTCCTGAGATCAAAGGCACTGCAGAAGGGCAGAGCACATTTCATAAAAACGCTTGTGGTTGCCGCGTGGAGCTGGCTCACCTTTGATGTGAGACAGGCTGACACCCTGATGGAAGGCTCCAGAAGCTGTGCTCACAGAGGGCAGCCTTCGCCTTTGAAACACACCTTGCCCCTGGCACTCAGCCAGCCAGAGCTGGGGGGGGGGTGGCTTGAGTATGCCTTATTGTGTTTAATATGGGGTGTCTTCCATGTGGGGGGGAGGAGGGCATTGAGGGCCAACCTCTAGAAAATGGTAGGACCAGCAGAGTAGTTTAGAGAGTACAGGCCTACACCATTTGACAAGGAGCTCCATTTCCTGCCTCCCCCTATTGTTTTCCATTTGATTAAGCATATCCTGTAAAGCTGTATATTCCTGTTAGGAATTCTACTTTACCCTGATGAAATGAGATTGCATAGTCTTCTCTCCTGCCAGCCACCACCACTCCTGCCCGTGCCTCCCCTCTGTTTTGGAGAGGGATTTTTGTCGTCTTTTTTTTTTTTTCCCCCTGGTGCTGAGGATGGAAGCCAGGGCCTCACATATACCAGGCAAGTGCTATAAAACTGAACTCCCTCTCCCCTAATTCTGGGGTGTTCTTGAAAAGTTACTCTTCCAGCCTGGGAGAAAATGTAGGAGAAGGGAGGGTTTCTGTATTGGAGAGGGAAGAACAGCATGAAAGAGGACAGGCAGCAGAATCTCAGAGATGGCTGAGGACTGTGTGTAAACCACTTTGATGGTCATTCACCATCTCCTTTGTCAGGAGTTGGAGGCAACTACTGTGCCACTGAAGGGCACCCCAGGAACTTTGCCAGTGTGGCCAATTATTTATTTGAGGGATAGAGAGAATGGGTGCGCCTGGGCCTCTAGCCACTGTAAACCAGCTCCAGATGCATGGGAATCCAACCGGGGTCCTTTGGCTTTGTAGGCAAGCACCCTGACTGCTAAGCCATTTCTCCAGCCCTTCTGTTGGATACTCTTTTTTTTGTTTGTTTGTTTGTTTGTTTTTTTCAGGGTTGGGTTTTGCTCTAGCCCAGACTGACCTGGAATTCACTATGTAGTCTCAGGGTGGTCTTGAACTCAAGGCAATCCTCCTATCTCTGCCTTCCAAGTGCTGGGATTAAAGGTATATGTCACCACACCTGGCATGTTGGGCACTCGTAATGCATACTCAGGGACACCTGCTAATGGCCTGGTGGCCTGGACTAGGAAGGAGGACTGGAGTCTTCAAGTCAGTGGTGCATTTGCTGCAGAGCTGGGAAGTCCCATTTCTGAACCAGGCTTTCTTCAGGGACTTAGGGGAAGTTTGACATTGGCAGTGGTGCAATAGACACGACAGGGTCCGGCGCATTTGTGTTCCATGGGACTAATTAATTGTGGTTCATGGGCATTATCTTTTGTTCTAATTGCTTGGTGGTGGGGGGGGCATTGTAGAGTCTGTCTCTGGAATCGTCATTATCTTCATTAACACTGAGGTCACTGTGCAGAACACCGAGGGTGACAAGCCGGAGCTGCAGCTGGAGCACACAGAATCTGTATGATGGGGCCCAGTAAAGAAAGTAGATGGAAATAGTGACAGGGCATTTCTGTAGGAACTGAGGTAGGCACCCTTGTAGAGTGGGGTTGCCTGGGAAGGTTTCCGGAGATGGGGCTGGACCAGTCTGGAAGCAGGTACTGAGAGCGTTTCCCTTCTGGCTGGAGGCCTTGGTGAGAACGTTCTGTCCTGACCTGAATTCAGTGAGTCTGCTCAAAAATTCTGAACCTCATCATGCTTAAGGTATACCTCAATTTAAAAATAAATTTTTAAACAATATTTTTATTTGAGAGAAAGACAAAGAGAGAAGAATAAGTCTGGGTGTCAGGGTCTTGCCACTGCAAATGAACTCCAGATGCATGTGCCTCTTTGTGCATCCGTCTTTGCATGGGTATTGGGGAATTGAACCCAGGGCTGACACGCTTTGTAAGCAAGTACCATTCAACCCCAGAGTTATCTCCACAGCCCAGTAAGAGAAGCTTTTGCAAAACCTTGATAATGGAAGGCAGAATATGGTTGAGAAAGTATGTTCTGTCTCTTCTTTGACCTTGGAACTACCTGGTATCCCCAATGGGGGACTTGTAATAGGAGAGAAATTCCAGTCCATCTGTGATTGAGCTGGATTTGACTAATGATTAACTGGTCACCAAGACCCAGTTGAGGCACAAGGTGCTGTGCTCTGTCTTAGACTGGGCCATCAGCCTGCACGTCTGCCTTTTGGAATGTGTGTAGATGTGTGTTGGTAGTGACTTGCGTATTTATTTCTCTTTTCTTTTTTTGAATTCACAGCAGACTGTCCAGATGCTGTGCCTTCCTCCGCCGAAACCGGGGGAACGAATTATCTGGCCCCTGGGGGGCTTTCAGGTAAGATGCTTTCTCTTCCTGTCAAATCCAAGATTTCTAGAAATTGCTGGAGAGTGAAGGAATGGGGGTGGCCTTCTGCCACCCCAACTGGTCTGGAACTTATTTTCGTTTTCATGTGCCTTAAACTTAATGCATCCGGGGTATCGCTGGTGCTGTTAGCCTGTCATCCCCTCCCTTGATGCGTCAGAACCCAGCCCATTCGAGCTGGCCGAGGGCTGGTTTTGTGCGAGAAAGTGTCTTGTGGCTATTTGGTGACGTTGGTATCATGATCCTTTGGGTTTAAGCTTTTTTTTTTTTTTTTTTTTTTTTTTTTTTTTTTTGCCTTGCTTTGCTTTGCTCTTGCACGGGTGCCTTGAAGGAGACTGGCTCACCTTAAAGGAGCCCAGCCCAAGAGTAAATGGATCTCAGTGTGTGTATCTTTAAGCTCCCCTCAAAGTCCTGATTGCCCTTTCAGCTCAGTGTGAGGTTCTGTAGAAGCACATGGGGGCGGGCACGGGCACTGCGGACTGTAAGGGCTGTAGCTGCTCTCCAAACAGCTCACAGGTTGGAAGGATCTTGGGGTTGGAGGAGGTGCACTGGGGAGAGACTGCCTATCATTGTCCCCCAAGGACCAGACGTGGCGATACTTTGTAGCAACTCATTGGCAATGCAAAAGTAGGAGGCATTTTCTGCTTTTCAAAAGACCTGTTTCTTCCTGTTTTTTCCACCCTACAATGTCATTACTTATTCTAAGAACTAGCCCAAGGTAGAGGGAAAGTAACCCGAGGTAGCGGAAATTCCAGCAGAGTTCTGGGCATTTGGCATTTCTTGCCTTTGGGCTATTGGTGTAAGAGCATGGTGTAGCAATGCTTAGTGGAAGTTGTAAAACTGTTCTTGGGCACCCCTTTTTTTTTTAGGGGGGGTGCTCCTCTTGACTACTGATTGGTCAGGCATTGCCCTTATGTGTGGTTCAGGTGTAGTGTGTTCTGGACCAAGACCCTAGGTGCTCCCCTTCAGGAATTAAGCTTGCTGGGAAATGGCTGTAGGGAGACCCTTGTTTGTTTTGATTTCAGTGCAATGTGTACTCTGTTATCTGAGACAAGGGTATTGTTTACTCAACGCTTCTAATGAGAACTGGGCAGGAAAAGAGGGACCTGGGGGGGGGGGGTGGCAGAAGGCATAGGGGGTGGGCTTTAAGTGGGGAGGAGGGAGCTAACCAGCAAGGAGGCATCTTGTCTGCTCCTCTGAGGCTGGATGAGGTGGGAGTTCTTGAAAGAAGGACCCGGAGAGAGGAAAGAGCAAGCAGAAGAACACAGTCAGGATGTTGTTAGCTGGCTTTATTTTTTAAGCCCTGGGTGTGCTGGGAGGAGCCCTGGCCCTTCCAAACCACATGAAATAAGCAAGGGAAGTGGTAGCTTTTGAAAGGGGCTTTTCGAAGGTTTGTCTTATTGATAACATCTTGTCTGTCTCCTCGGCTGGAGGAAATGACGACACCAGGCTGAGAGCCTCCTCACCCAGCCCCTAGGAGTCAAACAGCATGACCCAGGCAACCCGTCTGAGATGGGTGCTTCCAAAGTTCCTTCCTCGGGCCCTAGAAAAGAACCAAGATACACTAGTTATTAGTGAACGCCCCCCCCCCCCATTCCTCCAAGGTAATTGCATTCATGTAGATGAATGAGGAGCTGCCAGGATCTAGTGGTGTGTCTTGGGATGGATGGCATGTTTTAAAACTGCAGCAAGCAAAAAAAAGGGGGGGCCCTCCACATGAAAGAGCATTTGTTTTGAATTTTAGCTCTTGATTTACTAATTCCCAAGGCTTCAAAGTTGGAGCTCTTTCTTCTCTCTGTGAGTAGTTGGAGCCGTGTATTAACAATGTGCCGCGGGGGGGGGGGGGGGGAGGAGGTTGGAGAAACTGCTTTTTGGGTTAATGCCAGTGGTTGGGGGGGTGTCTGGAGCAGAGGTGATGGGCATGGAAAAATCTAGTTCGGCTCTTTGGAGTGTGAATGATACCTCAAATGTGATTTTAGGAAGATTTGGGAAGAGGGTTTTGCAAATTCAGGAAGTACCCCTCCACCTTTTTAAGAAGCTGGTTCCATGGGGGTGGGGGGGGGTTGGCCTGGCTGTGTCTGCTTTGCCTAGGATATAAATAAGGTCTTGGTGGTATAAGGGGTCACTAGATGAAGCAGGGCAAGGCGAGAAACCGGGGAGGTTAGCAGCCGGTGTTATGGACACTAGGGTGGGCATCAGTCAAGGTGGGGAGCGGTGAGAATGCCTGCAAGAGGCTTCTCCCTCCTCCTCCTCACTGAAATAACCTCTCTGAGCCTCTTTCACAGGCCCTGTGTGCTGTTTTCCTTCCTGTCCTGCCCTGGCTGAGAGCAGGCTTAATGAATGGGGCTCAGTTTAGGGTGGGAGGAAGGTCGGCAGCGGGAGCCAGGGCTTGATTCTCTTGGCAAGGGAAGAAGGGAAAGAGAAAACAGCCGAATGTGAAAATGTGGTGCCTTGGAGGTGGGGGTGGGGTGTGCTCAAAGGCCTACCCCTTCCTGAAATGCAGGGGCGACTAAAAGGCTGGCCCTTCCCTTTCCTGCGCCCTTGCAAAGGGCCAGCAAGGGCCAGTGTGAGAGGAAGGGGAGTGGGCGGGAAGGAGCCCTGGGAGCTGCTGCTTGCCCCAGGTTGGAATTCCAGCCTTGCTGCTTGGTTGGGGGGCGGGGGTGACAGGTCCAGTCCTTGGGGACCTACATCGAAACACGCCCCACCCCTGCAAGTTTCCTTAGTCTGGGAAAATGGAACATTTTTAGAAGGCGGTGATTTGGTTCCAGGAGATTGTACTTTCATTTCTGACAGCCGGTTCTCTGAGACAGATGGATTGCTCCATGCAAGCTAGTGTGTGTGTGTGTGTATGTGTGTGAGTGTGCGCGCGCAGGCACACACACACACACACTTACTGCAGAAGTACAGACAATCCTATGTGCTACATGCATATGCACATGTCCACTGGCAGGCTATAGGAAAGGCAGGGGTCCCTGTCCCCCAGGGTTATGTGATGTCAGCATGGCTTCCCCACGGAGGGGGCTGGCATTTGTGAATTGGTTCAGAACTGCAATTTAGCAGCCTGGGTTTAGTTCTGTGTTCTAAAAAGCATGCAGATCCAGACCAGGCCCTTGTTATTGCTGTTTAGACATGGTGTGGCTCAGGAAGACCTTTCTGGCGAGGGTCTGATGTCCAGCTCAGTGGTGGAAATGGCAAGAATTTATGTCCCAAGCTCCCACCATGTCATTGTGAAGGAGAAGCAACATGCTGAGAGCTGTCATCTTTGCAGCCTCCACCTGGAGTTCTGGGGGCTTCCGCGTGGCCCATCTTAGTGTGGTCCTGGCTGGGCAGCATCTCCCCTTTGCTAGGTTACCCAGCTGTGGGCCCCACCTTTAGCTGCCTCAGAGCTGTCAGGGTCCAGTACTGTCTGCCCCTTGGCCATCTGGGCCTCCTATCAGAGCAGTGTTGGAAGCTAGCAGCCATTGGTAGGAATTCCCAAAGGTTAGGGTGGAGAAGGTGATGGCACTGGAGATTAAGGTGCTCACATGTCTTGGAGGCAACTGAAGGAACCCCATTTCATGGCTGTGCAGTCATACTTCTGAGAAGGATATCATTCTTCCAACCCAAAGGGGTATCAACTCCTTTGCTAAGACACTGGATGGCTTTTGGTTTCTAAGTATGGGGTCAGTACTAATCTAGGCCCAAGTGTGTCTCCTCTTTGATCCCTGTTGACATCTGCCTTGGCGTTTAAAGAAAGCCTTGTAAAGCACCTATGTAATCTGAAAACGTGGCCCTGGCTCAGTCCACTGGCTGACCTGGGCTCTAAACAAGTAGCTTATGGAAGATTGCTGAATCTTGGTTTAAGTACCTGTTGCTGTACTCAGTATCTTTTCCTCCTGCCCCAGAACAGGTGATTTCTGGTTCTGAGGAGGGCTCTAGTGCCATTGGACAAGGGCACGGGAGAGCTTGCAGTCTGGCTGGTCTTTCATCGAAGTGACCATGAACAACTTTCTTAGCCACCTGTCCCCTTCCTCCTAATCCACTGTGAGAAATGACAGTCTGGCCCTCCTAGGATACAGTCTTCTGGGATCTCCCTAAACCCAGCCAGTTTATTGACTCCTGGCTAGGGTGGCTCACCTGGTGCACACCCACACCCTTGTGTAGACCAGTCCTGGGCAGCATCTGGGCTGCTAGCTGGCCTCTTCTGCAATGCCTGAGGTCATGGGCCCGCCCGCCTCTGGAGAATGACTCTGATAAAACCCCTTTTGTGCTGGAAAGAATGAGACAGTCAGGCAGGGGTTAAATGCAGGGTGACAGCATTTAAAATCTCTTGGAGCCAATTTGGGCTGCTCTGCCGGCCAGACTAGATGGGCTGCTGCCTGGGCATCCTGTCCTCAGGCAGAAATGAGCCAAACAGCAAGGGGGCGGGGTGGGGGTGTGCAAGAGAAGGCCAGGCTGGAGTGGTGTGGCTTTTGGCTACAGTCTAGCACACAGCTTCCTCCCCCCCACCACCACATTCCCACGTGGACCTTTTCTCAGAAGAGCTGCCTATAGACTGCTAGTTTCAGAGGACCTCTGGCAAGCCCAGAGCCAGGAACAGTGAAAGGAAGGAATGTCACAGGATTGGTGATCAAGTTTGCTTCTTTATGCCAAAGTAATTCTCCTTTCACTATATGTAGCTAGAATAGCACCGCCATTCCCGCCCCCCCCTTCTGTTCTTCTTTTCTCTAGTGGGTCAAAACCCAGGGCCTTACCATGTTCAGCAAGTGCACCACCACTGAACACTGGTGTAGAGCAGCTCAGTCTAGCCCTTGAACTCGGAGCAGTACCTTCAAAATAGGTGTCTTGGCCCATTTTAATATTACATATATATATGTATATGTATATTTTGAGGTAAGGTTTTATTGTAGCTCAGGCTGATCTGGAATTCACTACGCAGATGCAGGTGGCCTCGAACTCACAGCTATCCTCCTGCCTCCTGACTGCTGGGATTAAAGGCATGTGCCATCACATCTGTCCTGCTATAATTTTTTAAAAAGATGTAATGTGCTGGTTCCTAAGACTTGCACATTCACTTCCTTAGGGATTGAGCCTCCTTCTTTTTGTAAAAAATTTTTATTTTTAAAGGTGTGCCTTCTTTTTTTAAAAAAATTATTTATTTGCATGTGTACATATAGGAATGCCAGGATCCGCTGGCTGCAGAGGAACTCCAGATGCATTTATCACCTTTTGCATCTGTCTCTATGTGGGAAAAAGGCTTTGTAAGCAAGAACCTTTCATCTCTGAGCTATCTCCCCAGCCCTTTTATTTTTCATTTATTTTTAAAAATTAATTAAATTTTTTTTTTGAGGTAGGGTCTCACTCTAGCCCAGGCTGACCTGCAATTCACTATGTAGTCTCAGGGTGGCCTTGAACTCATGGTGATTCTCCTACCTCTGCCTCCCAAGCGCTGGGATTAAAGACTTGCACCATCACTCCTAGCTCAGGATTCTTTTTAACTTTTATTTATTTACTTATTGTGTCATGTATGTGTGTGTGGGCATATCACAGTCTCTTGCTGCTATAAATGTGCCTATACACATGTGCTGATGTTGTGTCTGACTTTATGTGGGTGCTGGGGAATCGAACCTGGGTTGGCAGGCTTTGTAAGCAAGTGTCTTTAACCACTGAACCATCTTTTCGAGGTAGGGTCTCACTCTGGTCCAGGCTGACCTGGAATTCACTATGCAGTCTCAGGGTGGCCTAGAACTTGCAGCAATCCTCCTACCTCTGCCTCCTGAGTGCTGGGATTAAAGGCATACGCCATCACGCCCAGCTTTAACTAAGTAATTTTTTGAAGTGAGATCTCACTCTAGCACAGAATGACCTAGAATTCACTATGTAGTCTCAGGTTGGCCTCACAGTCAATGATCCTTCTAACTCTGCCTCAATCCTCCTACCTCTGCCTCCTGAGCGCTGCGAGCGCCATCACGCTCAGCCCCAACCCATTTTACTTATGTTGCCCAGGCTGACCTCAAACTCCTCTTCTTCCTGCCTTCTCCTGGTCAGTAATTTCCTATCAGTATGCGCCACAGTTAAAGGATTTTTTTTTTTTTTTTTTTGCTTAATTATAGAAGTATTTGAGGAAAATGCTGATTCTGATTGCCTGCTTACTGTCCTCTGCTGGGCTTTTCTGTTGTGAATGATATTGCAAAAGTGACCCTTGGTCTGGAGGTATGGCTCAATGGGTTAAGAGGCTCGCCTGCAAAGCCCAACGACCCAGGTTTGATTCCCCAGTGCCCACATAAAGCCAGATGCACAGCTGGAATTGGTTTGCAGTGACATGCCCATATTTCCTTTCTCTCTATCTCCTTCCATATATACACATAGATATATATATTAAAATGCTCCTTGGGACCAGGTTTTCTTTTGGGTTAATTATTGTTGTGCAATTGTCTGAATGTACCTCGTCACAGATGGTATATATTTTACCATGATTTTTTTTTTTAAAGACAACCTCTGGTATAGCTGTTAAATGCATGAAGATTTTATCCAGTCAATGAAAAACAGGAACTGGAGAGATAGGCCCTGGGATCTATGGGTGGGATGTGTTTGTCTGCGGGCACTGGGAGTGAGGACACACTGATGGCTCTGGAAGCAGAGGCCACAGTGCTTTACCTGAACAGGTGCAGCTTGGTGCTGAGTTTTTAACCTTCCATTTCCCTGTGTGTTGCAGGAAATTTCTTCTGGCTCTTCTACAAGCTCTACCTTGATGCTTGGGGTAGGGGGTGGAGGGAAGTGTACGTGTTCCCATTTTGCTCCGGATGCCATGTCCTCCGGGCCTGCCCAGTATAATGACCGTGAACCAGTGAGAGCCAGCTCACCAAAGCCTAGACCCCTCTTGGGCCACTGGAACTCCTAGTCCATGTGACATCCCCTACTGCATTCTGGTGCAGGCAGGTGAACCTTTGTGGGAGCCTGAGACAGGATACTGTAAGTGTTGTCACTGGGAAGTCACCACTGGCCCTAACATCTTTCTCGCTGAGGATTGAATGGCTGGCCCAGCGTCTGGCCGCCTGCCTACTGTCACACGGAGGCTTCCTCTCTGGGCTATTTTCAGCGGGAAGATATTATTAACTGCTGAGGCATAGTCCTCGATTTAGTGGCTAACACACCAAGAAGCTGTGTTCACTTCATCCAGCCACTGGCTCATATGGCGGGACTTACTCTCCTCCAGAGCTTTCTGCTTCTCCCTGTGGGGTCACATTGGGGGTTCTAGCCCTTGGCTCGGTTCCTAGGGAAGCTGCCATTTGTAGATGTGATAGCTGCTCTAGAGAGAATCATCTGGCTTTTATTTATTTTTTTTTTTAAAGCTCACTCTTAAAGGTATAGAAAACAATAGTATTTATAGATGGGGACAGTTTGTAATAAGTATGGGAACTGGGTGGGAAAAGGAACTTTCAATGGAGTTTAGGACTGTTATTTAAAACAGTGATAACTTTCACCTTGTCAGTTAACAGGAAATATTGGGACAAGACAGGAAATTGCATCATCTCTTTTTTGAGAAGAACTCCAGAACACGTTATTTGAAAGGTAGTGAGTGGCTAAAGAGATGACTGGCCCTGGCCTCCCCCCCCCCACTTTTTTCTCCCCTTCGTTCCCTTATACTCCCATGAGAACTTTTAGGCCATTTTCTTTAAGAAAGAAGTTGTTTGAGAACTTTATGTTATTTTTATTATTAAAAAAATATTTTACCAGAAGGGTCACCTTCAGTTGAAATGTTAACTGCAGCCTTATTTCCCGGTTTACTAAAGAATCTTTCATGACTTTTTCAGCTTCCTTCCCCAAATGGTGAGGCCGAGCAGCTCTTGGCTGGGAGCTCGTTTGGGTTTGGCTGCGCTGTCACTGTCCTCCATGCGGAGCCCCACCCAGTGTAATTAGCTCAGTTTTAACTTGAAAAAAAAAAACTATTATTATTTTTGTGAGGGTTAGGTAGGAATTTAGTCTAGTCCTTTGCCTTTTCACACCACTTAAGCCTTCCCTTCAGCGAGTTTGGTACCCCTTTTCTGTTGTGACACAGGAGTTAAGTCTCCCTAGTTCTAGTGAGGAGAGGATTGGAATTGGGGGGTGCGGGTGCCATTCACAGCCTTTGGTACTGCTGGGTCCTGTAACTGGGTCTTGTGACCCCCCCCTCCCCCGTGTGCCCAGAAGCATCCTCCAGAAAGGGGGCTCGAGTGGAGGAAAAGATAGAGCGAGCATCTATGAATTTGGACGTGGGACAGTGGCCTGTCCGAGCTGCCATAGAGCCAGTTTTGGGATGGAGAGCAGAAAGAAAGAGAGACTGTGTGTGGCTGCCCTGCACTCGCTCTCACCCCCACCCTCCCAGCTTTTCTCCTTAGCGTGCTTTGTTTTGTTTTCATAACACAACAAGAGCCTTGGGGTGTGTAAAAGCATTGTTGAACACTAGCTGAGGGTAACTTGTCCAAACAGAGCAGGGCGCCAAGGCAGAATGCTGTGGGCAGGTGGCGTGCCCACAGAGGTTGTCGGGCCGGCGCCTACCTTGGAACCACCTTTCAGCAGCCTCCACCACAGCTGCCTGGGCAGAGGAGTCTCTCTCCACCTGCACAGGGTCCTCGGAGAAGGTGGTGGCTTCGTTGGGTAGACACACACTCCTGTCCTATTCCTATGCGAGTTCCCATGTGTCTCCGTAATTCCTTCATGTAGCAAATACTTGTTTCCTAAATACCCACTAGATGCCAGGTGCTGTGCAGCCTGGAGGACGGGCATCTGGGCCCTCAGGGAGATCAGAGGCAGAAAAGCCTCGCATGGAGTGGTGTTGAATCAGACTGGTGGAGGGAGGTAGGGGCAGGCCCGCCCCACAGAGGGGCAAGGATGAGCGCCCTGGGTGACTGTTCTAGGCAGGGCTCTTCAGTCATCGTTGTTGACTGCCTGATGACAGCAGTGAGAGGGGGCGGCATGGTGGTAGCCCACCCTGTAGACCCTCCAGGGGAGCAGAGATGATGGATGTGACCGCAGCGGGGGCGGGGGGCGGGGGAGCACCTTACAGGACAGTGTCAACCTCTCGAGAGTCGGAGGGAAGGTGTGATGTTTTCTGAGCCTGAGATTGACTTTGCCTTTTATATAACTCCAGTGCGCTTGGTGTAAGGAGCCCCTGAGGATAAAAGTTCTTTCAATTTGAAATGTGAAGGTCAAGACTGTTACTGAGGCCCAGCGCCTGTGTGTGTGTGTGTGTGTGTGTGTGTGTCCCTAGCTGGCCTGAAGTTGCTTGCACAACAATGTAAGGCGTGTTTACCAAGGTGTTTCATTTCTGTGTTCATCCTGCCCCGTGGGGGACCCTGGGGACCAGCTTGTGAGCTCTGAGAACGTGCTAATTGAATTAGCCTTGTTGCTCCTCTGGTGTCCCACCGGGAAGCAGGGTAGGGGAGCTAGTTTGGCTTGGGACTTAGGCCAAGGCAGAGAGGGAAGAGCTGGTTCCAGCTCCACTTTCACCTTGCAGAGTTGCGAGCCTCTGTCCCGTCCCATTGCGCCCCCCCCCCCACCCCCGCCCCGGCCTTAGATAACCTGACCAGTCACTGCTGGTGGCTCCTGGTTCACTTCTGTACAGCGGTTTGACTTTGTGATCTGGGACCTTTGTTCATCAGGGGCAAAAGCTACACACAGCGTCCAGACTGTCTGTCTGCACTTTTGGGGGTGGGGATTAGATCCCCCCCCCTCTCGTCTTTGCTGTCAGGCACCTAATGAAGTTGGAAGTCGTTCTTTCCCCATAGACCTAAGTGAGGGTCATCTGAGCTGTTCAGCTCAGAAGTGCTTAGGGACCTCGGTAGCCCCACGGCAGGCAGCCTGTCAGACGGCACTGCCCCTCCCCCTCATTAATCAGTAACCTAGAGGGAAAAGAAAGTTCTCACTGTGCTCTGGGTGTGCCTAGAATTTAAAGATAGATGGGCCCCCCACCTCCATCTCTGTGAGGTAACAACGGAAACCACTGGGGGTTATTTCCTGAAAGAGTCAAAAGTCCCCAGTTGGGTTGTCCCCCTCCCCTCATGTCTGCTTGTCTTATCCCCCCCCCTCCGGGGCGTCTGGTGTCTCTGATTGTGTTTGCAGTCCTAGGGGGAGTCCACGTCCCCCAGGTCCTAGAGCCTGGCCTGCCCCTCTAGGCTAAGCACAGTGGGGCTTGGGACTTGGCCATTCGCATGACCCATTTGTGTGACTGACACTTGTGTTTTCTGCAAAATAAGGAGTTGGGCTTGGTCACCAAATTCCTTGCTGATTTGTCATCCTAAGATCTGTGATCCATTGGCTCTTGGGTTTGAGGCTGGGAGGATGGGGGGCGGGGGGGGGAATCTGGGGTCTAGGTAGTTATTATTGGCTTCTTCATTTTAAAATAAGAGTATAATTCTTAGTGTTTATTATCTTGCAAACTCTACAGTAGTAGTGAAAGCTGAGGAATCTCAGCCCAGAAAATGCATAGGTAACACCATCATTTGCATATATTTCAGGTGAGGCTAACTAAGTCTTGTAGAAACCTCCCCTCCAACACACATACCCCAAGCTTCACTTCAAAAGCGCCTCGTTCAGAAGGGCAGGTTTGTTTTTGTTTTTTTAATTATTTATTTATTTGAGAGCGACAGACACAGAGAGAAAGACAGATAGAGGGAGAGAGAGGGAATGGGCGCGCCAGGGCTTCCAGCCTCTGCAAACGAACTCCAGAGAACTCCAGATGTGTGCGTCCCCTTGTGCATCTGGCTAACGTGGGACCTGCGGAACCGAGCCTCGAACCGGGGTCCTTAGGCTTCACGGGCAAGCGTCAGAGGGGCAGGTTTTTGATGGCACATTGAGGGGCACAAGGAGAAGGGGATGAGGGAGAGCCCTCCCTCCCTTTCTTTTTGGGCTGGGCATGGAACCCTGGACCAAGAGCCTAATAGGCAAGAATTCTACCCCTGGGATGTCCACTTCTGCTAGCCCTTTTCTTACTTGTTTTTTCCTTCCTGGAGTAAAAATATTTAACACAATTATCAAGTCACAAGTATTTGAATATGTACCCAAGACAGGAGACAGCAACTCTGCTCTGGTGGCTGTGGAATACTAGCCAGATTGGAGCCCACATTATGTGAGGCTAGAGAGCACTATGAATTATGGGCCACGCCACACAGAAGGGCAACCTTGTACATTGGACTCCAGGGCCTTGTGATAGCTGCCTCTTCCTGGAGAAGGCCTTTCATTGCCTTCCATTCCCTTGGCCTCAGAATAGAAGGGGGGGTGGGGGTGACGACTCAGGTCTAGGAGGTCCCAAGTGCTTTGGGGGTGAAAGGGCTGGGATGGCTGAGCAGTGAGTGTGTCCAGGCTGGGGAGATTAGATTATGGAGGCAGACAGAAGTAATGATTAACTTTTCCAGTCTGCACACTGTCTCCAGACTGTCTTCTGTTGTTTTTCCCTGTAAGTACAGTGTGGCCCTGGCCTGGCTAGGCCCTGGGCTGGGGTTGTAAAGAAAGGAGGAATGAGGGCTGGGAGGGAGCTCACTGGAGAGAGAGGCTTTCCATCAGATCCTGCGCTGGAATTTATTGGCCGGAATGCAGTAAATATTCAGAATGCTTCCCATCCAACAGTTTTCATAATTGTTACGGAGCAGGGGAGCCTGGGGAAGGAGGGGATAAAAAGGACTTTTGTTCCTCACTGTATTTTTCCATGTCTTCTGACAGTTTTCCTACCCTCTAGAAAAACTGGAGTTGAGTTGGAACTCTGTAGGGGGATGGGAGGGAGGCTTTTGGGTCCTGTGACACTTTTCAGGGTCTGGGGTCAGTGTGGCCTGGGGTTTTATTAAAGCAAGGCCCAGGGCAAAAACAGTTTGGATTCCTTGTACACACACAGCCCCCAAATCTGCAAGAGCAAACTAAAATAGTGCTGAACATCTGGGGATTTTTGACCTTTTAGAAATTTGGCTTTTAATTTTTGGTTCTACTTTTTTTTTAAAATGTTAGTGTATAAAGTTATGGGTTTCATTGTGGGGTGTGTGTGTGTGTGTGTGTGTGTGTGTGTGTGTGTGTATTTCATTATGATTTTTTAAACCTTACATTTGAGAGATCTAAAGAGGTGTGCCAGGGCCTCTAGCTACTGCGAACAAACTCCCAACACATGCGCCACTTTGTGCATGTGGTTTTACATGGGTGCTGGGGAATTGAACCTGTGTCCTTTGGCTTTGCTGGCAAGTGCCTTAACCACTAATCCATCTCTCCAGCCCCAAGATTTTTACTAAGCTTTTAACATTTATCTAAGATACACGTTCCATGCAACATCTTGTATGGTTAGTGAGAGATTAAAGATGTGGTTTATGAGAGAAAGCTCTGTTGTTGGAGCGCGTAAATGTTCCTGGGGTCCAAAGTGCTCTCCAGACTGTGTAAAGTGGCCGGTGGTGGGAGAGGAAAGGGATTTGACTTGAATGTCCCTTTTGGACTTTTGTTGCGTGTTGTTCCAGTTCTTGCTGTGTGGCATGTGCAAGAAGTGCATGAACCCCCGCTATGTGGGGAGCTGTTGAGTTATTGTGGGGGTCGCCGTGGGAACTTAACTGGTGGCACATCATGGAGGGGGAAGGGAAGAACCTTGAAGTCAGACTTGAGAGGTAATTAGACTGGGTGCGTACTAAGCAGCAGCCAGAGTGGCCCATTTACTGTAAATATTATGAATGGAGTTGGCTGGGTTGGGAGTCCCCACCCTTCCTCTGAGCCTCTCCGAGCTGGGCAGAGCTGGCCTCCTCAGACAGCAGTGGCTGCAGGCAGCTGGGTACATGTTATAATTTGCATGGCTGAATACGGGGCCACAGGAAGCAGCGTCAGCTCCAATGGCGAGACAGACAGGAGCTTTTGATTTGTGTGTGGCTTCCCTCCTGTGTCCTGTTCTACCCTTAGTTATAGTCTCTGATGGCAACATAGTGCCCCTGGCTGGGGGACTTTTGGGTAGGACCAGTGCAGGGAAGCATGGCTCTACGTTGTACTGGTGACTGGTGATGGAAGCCTGGGAGAGTTGGTGGGAGCGTAGTGGTGAGTGAGGAGCTTTAGGGGGCCAAGCCTGGGCACACACTGGAAATCTAGGTGATGGTAGGAGACCCCGTTTTACAGACTCACCTTTTCCTGAGGGTGATTAGTTATAAGATAAAGAATTTTGTGACTCTTTGATGGGCATGACAAAACCTGACATAAAACCTTCTTTCTTTTTTGATTTTGTTTTGTTGTTGCAAATGAGAAGCAAAAAATATGCCCTGCTCACCAGAGTGGTTTTCTTACTCAATAGAAGGTAGTGGTCACAACTGGACCTGGCACTGCCTGGTGTGTATGGTCCCATTCATGCATCACAGAGCCAGCCAGAGACCATCAGGGCTCAAGGAGACCCTGGGGTTCATTTTGTGCCAATCTTACTGTCATTTATGGACAGGTCAGACTCTGGTACTCCCAACAGGGCAAGCCACTTGGCCAAAGTCACAGATACTTTGCTGGTGAAGAAGCCATTTTACTAGGAACTGGGCCTTCACTCTGGTGTTTTTGCTGGAGTATTTAGAGATGACCATACCCTCAGCTTCCCGGCCTTGAATTCCCAGCTCTGCTCCTTAGCATATGGCTTAGGAGGCTTTGGTCCTCTCATTGGCGTTACTCTGTCACCTCAGGCTTGTTCTGAGCCCTGCAGTACTGGGTATTGGCACTGGCCTGGAACCCTCATCCTTTCTAAGGACAGGGCAGAATGGGTGGTGTCTGATTGACCTCTTCCCAACAACTCAAGAAGTGAGGTGTATGTATGTCTGTAGAGAGCACCCACCTTAGAATGGGCTAGCACCCTAACTTCATGTTGCTGGACTGGGAGACCCGTTCTTAGGATGCATTTACATCATCCACCAAGGTTACAGGACAAGTAGTTTTGACTTGGGATGTCTGACTCTAGCTGGTCAGGTCACCTTTGGGATGTGTCATGGTGGGATTTCTTAATGGGTAGTGGCTCTACCGGTTGAGCTCATGGATCTGAGAGATCACTCTAGCCTTTGAAAGGGACTCCATGACACCCCTTGATCCCTTCTTCCCCCAGTCAAGCCACTACCATGGATATCAGCCGAGCATGAACAGAAGTTCAGCTTACTTGGTGAAGGAACCATGGGGTGGCTGGTGGAGCCCTGCATTATTTCTACCCATGTTCTCAGTGAGGCCATGAGCTTGGCAGATTCAAGCTACTTCAGGCAGCTTTTCCTGTTGGCTATGAGTTTTGATCACCTTTTTCTTGGAAAGGAGACAGTGAGGGTCCTAATTGGCATCGATCTGAGGTGAGACTAGGTGGGGTAAATTGGTACTGGGTGCCCTTTTGCTTATCCTTGTTCCCAGAGTGGCTTGGGTCAGCTCAGAACAGCCAGCTTCCTGACAGGGCAAGCAGCCGGGCAGTGTTGCTGGGTTTTGCTTTGAGATGTCTGATGTCGAGAGCAGGACAGGATGGGGCAGCCGCCAGTGGCAACTGGGTCCTGAGGAGGGTGGACCCTGGGCCCACGGTGGGCGAAGCACTGCAGCAGCCAGCGTTTGCTGATTACCAGCCTTTGTGTATCTGTCTCTGCTCTTGCTTTGCCGGCGTGGAGAGACCTTTAGGAGTAGTGTTTCTGTCCACGTGCTCTTCCTGCCTAGCTATAACATCCGGGAGGCACTCATGGGCCCATGGCACCATTGGGTTTGGCAGAGAAATACCATTTTATAATCCAAGTGCCCCACAGAGGTGAGAGTGGGCTGAGACCCCTCCTTCCCATCTGTTACTCTAGCACCCCCTCCATCTTGGCAGTTGGGCACATTTAACCTCAGTGGGTACCAGCTGCTGTTGCTCTGTCCACACTGAGTATATCTTAAGCTTATCTGTCCCAAAAGATCCAGTTATTGCCCCTCCCATTAGTGCCTGGTTCTGTCTGCGTATGGACGCCACTGTTTGTACACTCCTGTTCTTAGAAATGAATGTGCTGGAACAGTTTTGTCCCTCTGGCCTCAGGATCAACTCCATGATGACCTGGAGACCAAAAATGGTACCACTGAGGCCCTGAACTTGGCCTTTTCAGTCTCCGTGTATTCCTCTTCCTCATCGTCTCACACCTTCAAATTAAATATTTGAAAATGGGGAAGTTCTTTGTGTTCCTAAAATGTGCTCTTGAGGACTGGTCACCCTATGTCCCCGAGGCCCAGAGTGAGAGTCATTCACAAGCCACTTGGTAGACAAGGGTCTAGTCTGTTCATTCATGACCGAGATAATTAACTAACTCCTTGCAGGGAGCTTCTTGCTCAGCAGTTTCCCCCAAGGCGGCGCGGCTCCTATCTTCTCCCTCTTCCCCTTAAAGGGAAGATTTTAATGCTTTAAGAAAAAACGAGGAAAGGGAGGGGAGAAACACCTTAAGAGAATTTTAGGCAGATTCAGCATTTTTCTGGTGTTGATCCAAAAATTCCCTCAGCTGTAATAAAAAGGGAAAAGTTGTGAGCAGGCATCTGATTAGAGAGCTTTTTACAACACAGCTTTTATTTTGGATACTTTAAAATGGATGCATACAGTTTTAAGACAAGCCCCTGTACAGTTTTCTGGGGAGGGGAAGAAGTTGTTGAAAATACCGGAAAAGGTTATAAAAGCTGGGGAAAATTAATGAGGGATGGGAGTTTCATTTTGGGGGCCTTAGCATCAGCCATGAGGGTAAGAAGCCATCACTGGGTTTCCCAGACTTCTTCATTATTTCTGTGACCAAGACTCACTCCTTCAGGCCCTGTCCACATGCCCTGGGAAACCCCAGGAGCCACGCGCCCGAGGCGCCCTTTGTGGGAGACTTGTGGGCTATGGACCCAGTTCAGGGAACTGTTCCAGTGAAGATGATGTTGGGAGATTCCCAGAAACAGACCTACCCAGCAGGGTATTCAGGGCCCATCTTACGTGGAAAGCATGGCTAGTTTCTGGTGCTCAGAAACAGTTTGTACAGGAGTGGGGCGTAGAGCTGCTCTGCTTGGGGTGGGGGGCTGCTGGGAGATGGTGAGAGGTAGAAGGCATGGGGTAGCAGGCAGGGGTCTCCTATGGTACATTAGGCCACTGAGTTGACTTTTACGGGACACCCACACATTGCTGTTTATCTGGGCCAGGCCATTAACCTCAACAGAAAAAGGCTCTTTTCCTGGGGATGTCTGGCAGCAAATTGCGGGGTAGACTGGCTGTGCAGATGAAAGAGAAACCCAAGCATGCTCCCCCCAACCCCCCCAGTAAGCCTCAGGCCCCAGCCTCACCCAGCTCCTCTGCCCCAGAGGCCTGCTTGGCAGACAGGCTCCCGCCCCCTTCCCAAGGAAGCCAGCAGGCCTGGCATGGGGGCAACTCTATCCTGGGCCTCTGCCCCTCCTCTTCCTCTTCCCCCTCCTCCCTCCCTGCTGTCTGGTGCCAGGTTTCTGTGGGGCTAGATGAAACAAAGCATCGAGAGGCCCCTTGGAGGGTCTCTGCAGCCTCCTCCCCTCCCCCCAGCCACTCCCTACATCTTCCTTTCCCTGGCCAGGTTTGTTGTCCCAAGTTGGGATAAGTGAGCCAGAGAGCAGTCGCAGCCAGGAGTGTATTACTTCCGTGGACATTATGGGTGGTTGGTGTGGCCTTCGGAGCTGAGCTCCCTCTGCAAGAAAGTTCAAAGATTGCCAGCGCTCACGAGTTTATTAGCAGTTGATGGATACTTTGCAGAAACAAGTTAATGCCTGATGAGTCACCTTCTGCTCTGAGCCCTTGTCCTTCTCTTGTTTTTCCATATGTTCCTCTTTGTGTGTGCACGCCTGCTCTCTCTCTCTCTCTCTCTCTCTCTCTCTCTCTCTCTCTCTCTCTCTCACACACACACACACACACACACACACACACACAGCGCTTGTGCACTTAGGATGCCCATGCAGTCTCACATATTTGAATTTGAGATACATGGCAGTGGGGGCAGGGACCAGTGCAGGTGGGTTTGGGGTATTGGTTTTTACTGGGGTGAGGATCTAGGCAAAGAAATGAGCTCGTGGCCTCGCCTTTGTGTGTAGCTAGCTGTCTGGGCTGGGGGTTGGGAGGCCACTTGGGGGGTTTCTAGAAGGGACAGCTGCTCTGGGTTTGTGTGTATGTGTGACTGCTTCGGTGGGTCACAGTCTACACATTTGTACAGACTCATTCACGGGGACATTGCCGTCAAAGAGTGGCTGTTGCTTTAATAAAAAAAAAAAGGAGAAAAGGAAAAGGCAATGGAGTGGATTGGTTCCCAGGTCCTAACATGCCTGTAAAATTTGGAATGTTTTGGTGCACTAAAGCTGCTTTGGGTTCCTTAGCCTGCTGGGGCCACAGGACTTGGGGGCCTGAGCCCAGAAACAAAGGCCACTAGAAAATGCCTCCCTCATACCTTCAGGGACTCTCAGAACCACAGGAGTGGGAGAGCGGGAGGTCCCTGACTCTAGACTTGCCTCCCCCGCTACCCCCCCCTCCACACACACACACACATCTTTCCCCCCTTGCCTATCCCCATTTTTGTTAACAAATACAAGACTTCCGGTCTCCACCCTGCTGCCGCAAACCACAGCGTTCCTGCAGCCTGGCTGGGCTGGGAGATTTATGGTCCCCGGTCTGAGGCCTGCTCTCTGCTGGCTTGAGCTCTACGAGGGTAGTGGGAGGGAAGCTGAGGTGGGGGCGCGCAGCTTTCCCCTGCATGGCCCTCCTTTAAAGTGCTCAGAGAGCCTGCTTAGGAAAGTCACCAGTCGCCATGGGCAGCTTTGTGGATGAATACCTGAGTGGGGCTTGTAGGAGACAGAGATGGGGATGAAAGCAGCCTAGGCTGTACAGGGTCCTCTGACGGGTGGGTGCTGGCAGAGAAGGGGCACGTCAAGGATGGCCACATCCATTTTAGACACAGTACCCTCTGGCTGGGCTGGCTGTGTTCAGCTGGTCTGGGTTAGTGCCCATCTGCTTGTTGTGACTTGGCATTTGGACACGAATTTGCCCTTGTGAAGCCTGCCGTTACACTGAGGGTTGGTTTTCTGTCAGAGAGATAGATGGTTTTGCCCCCAAACCACCTTCACCTTTATTTTTACCAGATGGAGCTCTTTTATAACAAAAGGCACTCATCTGAGAACTGGGTGACAAGCACAGAGACTGGAGCGTGTTTGAGACACCTGGCTTCTCAGTCTGGCAGGTCACCACCTAGTAGACCAGCTTTTCTTCTCTGGTGGCGGGGGAGCTGGGGGAGCTGGCCTTCAAAGTTCCACCCAACTGAAGCGTTTGTGATTCTAGGCCATCCTGGGCTCTTGTGCAGCTCAAAAATCTCAAGACTCAGGGTCCTAGGCTGTCTTTGCCCTGCAGGGCCAAGTGGGCGCAGGTGCTGATGTCCTGGACCAGGAGCCAAGGAGAGAAGCACCCCAGAAATCCTACATTTAAAGAT
Source organism: Jaculus jaculus (assembly GCF_020740685.1). Lineage (NCBI taxonomy): Eukaryota > Metazoa > Chordata > Mammalia > Rodentia > Dipodidae > Jaculus > Jaculus jaculus. The sequence goes on from NC_059103.1 coordinate 41,405,642, forward strand.
GGATGTAGACGCCCCTGCGTAGGAACACTGTAAAGCCTGCAGATAGATAGATACTCCGGCCCACCGTCACCCACTCTTTCTCCAGGAGATGAGCCGGCTGCGGGCGCCCACATGAGCTGTGTTCACACGAGTGTGTATATGTTTTGTTTCTGGGAGGACGCAGGAACCCAGTCTCCATCTCCAACAACCACGTCCACCATTTTGTTTTGCAGATTCCCAACTTCTTCTGGAGCCTGGGGATCGGTCACACTGGTGCGTGGTGGCATACTGGGAAGAGAAGACGAGAGTGGGGAGGCTCTACTGTGTCCAGGAGCCCTCCTTGGATATCTTCTATGATCTACCTCAGGGGAATGGCTTTTGCCTCGGACAGCTCAATTCAGACAACAAGAGCCAACTGGTGCAGAAGGTGCGGAGCAAAATTGGCTGTGGCATCCAGCTGACGCGGGAAGTGGATGGCGTGTGGGTGTACAACCGCAGCAGTTACCCCATCTTCATCAAGTCCGCCACACTGGACAACCCGGACTCCAGGACGCTGTTGGTGCACAAGGTGTTCCCCGGTTTCTCCATCAAGGCTTTCGACTACGAGAAGGCGTACAGCCTCCAGCGGCCCAACGACCACGAGTTCATGCAGCAGCCGTGGACAGGTTTCACCGTGCAGATCAGCTTCGTGAAGGGCTGGGGCCAGTGCTACACCCGCCAGTTCATCAGCAGCTGCCCCTGCTGGCTGGAGGTCATCTTTAACAGCCGGTAGCCACGTGGGCGCGAGGAGAGCTCGGAGCGTGGGGAGAGGACCGGATGGAGCATGAGCCGAACAGGCCACCATTCAAACTACATTGCTGCTAATCTTTTCTCCTGAGTGCTTGCTTTTCATGCAAACTCTGGTCGGTTTTATTTGTTGCCATTGTTTTTTTTTGTTTTTTTGTTTTGTTTTTTACTTCTCAGTCATTCTTGTTTGTGTTTTGTTTTGTTCTTTGAGAAATAGCTTATGAAATGAAACATTGTGTTTTTTTTTTTTGTTTGTTTGTTTGTTTGTTTTTTGGAGGGGGTGTGTAGGTATGGTTGGCAGGACCCCAGTAGGAAAAGGGGAAGCAGAAGTCAGCACCACCTCCAAACACCGTTCAAGGGAATCGCTCCTTTCCCTTCGGATCAGCATTTCACTTGTCAGGAATGGATGTGCGAGCGAGAGTGTGTGTCTGTGAGAATGCACTCGTGTGTGTGTGTGAACACAGATGGGGGAAATGACGTGCTTTCTGTGTTCCTTACGGATGTCCCCAGCTGAGAGGCTTGCTGTTCCAGCCGTGTCTCTCTCGCACCCTTTGGACATGCTCGGTGGGGCAGCGGCAGTACCTGGGCAGGCTGGTGGCGGGTGTCCCAACAGCTGCCAGGTTCTGCCCAGCCTGCCGAGGCCCCTACCCCGCCTCTCCCACTTTTAGGACACAGGCCTATCCACAGGCTTCTGAGAAGCGAGTCTGCTAGAGGCTGAACCAGAACCAATTGCTTCCATCCTTGTTGTGCTTCCGCCTGCCACCCTGCTGCCCTCGTCATGTCTGTCTCTTTTGGCCATCTGCTCCTGGATCTCTCTGAGATGGGTTTCCTGAGGGCTGCCAGGGCAGCCCAGTCACAGTATTGCTCACCCTGTACCCTCTCAGGCCCTTCAGCCTGTCCCTGCCTTGGTTTCATCAGGTTTCTCCCGGACGTGGAAAGCCAGCTCAGCACACTCCTCCCCAGCTCCCCACTGTGCGTTGAGCTCTGTTAGACCAGCGAGGGGCATCCCCTGGGAGGGACCTGCTCAGTAGCCCTCTTCCCACCAGGAAGGGTGCGGTCCATCCTAACCGAAGGTGCCATCCTAGGCTGACACCCAGCTCCCCTCCCATTTCTTCCACAACTCATACACTCGTGTGACACTTTGACACTGTTCTTAGCTCAATGAGCATGTTTAGACTTTAACATAAGCTATTTTTCTAACTACAAAGGTTTAAATGAACAAGAGAAGCATTCTCATTGGAAATTTAGCATTGTAGTGCTTCGAGAGACAAAGGACTCCTAAAAAACCCCGAGATTTATTAAAGAAAAATGTATTTTATGTTATATATAAATATATTATTACTTGTAAATATAAAGACGTTTTATAAGCATCATTATTTATGTATTGTGCAATGTGTATAAACAAGAAAAATAAAGAAAAGATGCACTTTGCTTTAATATAAATGCAAATAACAAATGCCAAATTAAAAAAGATAAACACAAGATTGGTGTTTTTTCTATGGGTGTTATCACCTAGCTGAATGTTTTTCTAAAGGAGTTTATGTTCCATTAAACAATTTTTAAAATGCATACTTCCATTTCTATGTCCTTTAGCTCCGTTGTCTTCTGCTTGGAGGGGAGGCGGGAGGAGGGTCTTATCAGCTCCATGTTGAGTGGGGATGGGGCCCCAAAACGAAGACCTTCCTGTACTAAACAGCTGCTTTCGAGGTCTAGGGTTGCCTCCTTGTTAGATGTGGCTGTGGGGGCAAGTGCAGTGTTTGTATTGGGAGACAACCAAAGGGAGCCTTGTGGCTGATCGAGGAAGGGGGGAGTGTCATTGGGAGACCCCAGAAAGAGTTTGGTTTGAGTCAGGGACAGATGGGCAAGTAGTCTCACAGGGTCCATCTGGTTCTTGCTACCTCCTCACCAGACCTTAAATTCTCACCCTAGGGGACTTTGCCAGACTGGATTCCAAGAAGTGTCCTACACACGTAGGCCCTAAGGGAGTGGGGTGATGGTGGAGGATTGTCAGTGGTGGTCAACGGGCCGAGGCTGCCTTCTGGTCCCTCAATGTGTACTAGGCACTCTTGAGTCCAAATCTCACCCCTCCCTGTCTACTAAATGATAGGTGGCTGACAGATTCAGTAGTCCACTTGTCCCATCCTATCCCTGGAGCCCTTATTGTGAGGCACTTTCAATACTGTCTCTATACCAGCTAACCTGGGGGTTCTGCAATTTGCTGTGTAGCCTGAGCATTTTAATTTTTCGATTCAGGGAATCTTTCTAACTTACAATTTTCATACATGAAGATAGATGTAATTTGATCATAATCCCCTCCCACTACCTTTTGTTCCTTACCCCTTCAGGCACTGAAGATGGGTAGTATAAGTGTCAAAAGATTTTGAACACTGGATCTAGAAATATCCCTCTGAAGTGAAGGGTTAAGGGTTTGGTTATCAGGGAAGAGGGGTGGAAATGCCGCTCAGTGGTTAGAGGTACTTGCTTGTGGAATCTGCCAAAGACATGGATAGCAGCCTTTAACTCCAGCACTCGGGAAGCATTGGTAGGAGGATCGCCGTGAGTTCAAGGCCACCCTGAGACTACATAGTGAGTTCCAGGTCATCCTGGGCTAGAGTGGAACACTACCTTGGGTGTGGGGGGGAGATGGATATCAACTAGACATGGTGGTAGCTCATCTCTATAATAATCCTCAATTGGCTGAGGAAGAAGGATCACAGTCCCAGGTTTGCCTGGCTAGGACGAGAGCCTTTTTCATAAAACTGGGATTTCGTAAACCAGAATCATTTTAGGAACCATATTTGGAGGGCCATTGTGGAACTGCTGATTGCCTTGCTACATCATGACATGAAACACCACCATTTACTGTCAAATCCCTTTTGTTTCAAAATATTTTTATTGATTTGAGAGAGAGAGAAAGAGGCAGATAGATAGAATGGGCACAGCAGGGCCTCTAGCCTCTGCAAATGAACTCCAGATGCATGTGCCACCATGTGCATCTGGCTTGTGTGGCTTCCTGAGAATCAAACCTGGGTCCTTAGGCTACACAGCACCTTAACAGCTAAGCCATCTCTCAGCCTTGTCGCCACCCTTTTGTAGGGTTGTACAACTGAGGAGCAAGCACTGGCAATCCATAGAACATTGATTCAAACAGTCCCCCGGAGCATGATCCCAGGTGGCGATGAGGGGCATCGGTTGAACTGAAGTCTGCCCACATTTACTCTGATTCTCTAAGCTGGTGTAAGTGTAAAATCTCATCTCTGGAGAACACCCAAGGAGGATTCTAATTAACTCCAGGGCGGTAGTGGTTGAGGACCGCTGGGGATGGAAGGGAAATCAGGGAACTGTCAGTCATTTCAGTTAGCACCGACTTGCATGAGCACGTCAGGGAGCTCTGCAATAGTAACAGCCACCTTTTAATAAATGCTTCACCGGGTGCCAGGCACGATGCTCACTGTTTAGGGGGATTGCCATTTAGTCCTTCCCAGTATGCTCTGGAAAAAGACAAAAAAACAAAAACAAAAAACACAGGAGTCTCAGTGACTAAGGAGCTTGGCTAAGGTTGAGGAAGTCATCATCATGCATGGAAAAGTTCAATAGGGAGGGTGACCAGGATCCCAGGCCATGGAGATGTTTATGTGATGGAATCTCGTGTGGCTCCAGCCACACAACTTACTCCCATTGGACTGGCCACTGGAGTATGTCTTCTGGATTTGGGAAGCAGAAGCTGTGGCCTCGAAAAGGATGCTGCAGTTGGGTGTGGAGTGTGGATTCTGGTGGGATGGTGTTGCAGTCAGGTTCACATTGCTGACAGAAATCACCCAACCAAGAGAAGATTTGTGGGGAAGGAAAGGGGTTTAATTTGGCTTACAGACTCGAGGGAAGCTCCATGATGGCAGGGGGAAATGATGGCATGAACAGAGGGTGGACAATAGCAACAGGAGAGTGTGCCAAACTCTGGCAAGGGGAAACTGGCTGTAATACCCATAAGCCTGCCCCCAACAATGCCTCCAGGAGGTGTTAGTTCCCAAATCTCTATTAGCTGGGGACCTAGCATTCAGAACACCTAAGTTTATGGGGGAAACCTGACTCAAACCACTACATTCCTCCCCTGACCCCCACAAACTGATAAGCATACATGATATAAAATGCAATGCATTCATCTAAGTTTAAAAGTCCCCATATTTTTATGAATACTGATGATGTCCATACATAGCCCAAGATTTTTTGTTTGTTTGTTTGTTTTGGGATTAAAGGCATCTGCCACCATGCCCGGCTTTGTAGTCCAAGATTTTTTTTAACTGACCCATAATATCAAAACAAAACAAAAAAAACCCCACAATGGTACAGAATAAACACACTGCAAAGGATGGCATACAGCAAAGAAATATTCAACCAATACAAAATTTAAAACAACCAGGGAAAACATCAAACTCTGTAGCTCCAAGTCCAATAGCTCTAGTCAGTGACAAGTCTCCAAGTCCCGTAATTCTAACCAGCAACAAGTCTCTGGAGTTCTAATTCCACCCCTCCAGCTAGGCTACTCACAGCCCTGGAAAACTTCATCTGGCTGGCAGCTTTCCTTGACAGCCATCTCATGGTCCCGGCATCTCCACTGGGTCTGCCTGGCAACCCACGGTCCATTCTTATAGCTCTATTGGGTCTCCATGCAGGCGTCCAGCAAACTTGCTTCACACTGCCCATGGCCATTTCCAAAACACAAGATTGTGTTGCAAACTCAATTACCCTCTCTTTCCTGCATTTCTTACACTCCATTATACCAGGTGGAGTGCCAATTTGTTAATCCAGGGGGGAATAAAACAGACTTTGAAGAACAGGACTCCTTGAGCACTCAGGCCCCTTCAAAAGAGTCTGCATTCTTCATGTTGCCTCAGTGCAGATCATCTGGCTCAATCTCAAAGGTAATCTCTCAATTCCAGCTGAACAGGCAGCAGTTTGGGCTTAAAAGTTTCTTTTTGTGCCATATACCTTAGTTCATACCAGTCCATTTCTACACAAAGCAACTCTGCACAAAATTTCAGGACATGAGCATAACAGCAATCCTCTCACACTGCTTCTAGGCTAGTCCAGGCAAAGTTTTTTCTCACCCTCACAAGCCAAACCTCACAGTCCATAGTTATTGCATTCAGGCCTTTCAACTCTGACCTGAATAGTCCATCAAGCTGTATTTACAGCACTGCAAGGAGTCTTTTAGGCCAAGGTTTCAAATCCTTCCACATTCCTCTTGAAAATTATCTCCAAAGGGCCAAAGCCACACAGTCGGATGTCTAGCAGCAACCCCACTCTCAGTACCAACTTTACTGTTGCAGTCAGGTTCACATGGATGGCAGAAATCACCTGACCAAGAACAGCTTGTGGGAAAAACAAGGGGGTTTATTTTGGCTTACAGGCTCAAGGGGAAGCTCCACAATGGCAGGGGAAAATGATGGCATGAGCAGAGGGTAGACATCACCCTCTGGCCAACATCAGGTCGCCAATAGCAACAGGGGAGTGTGCCAATCATTGGCAAGGGGACACTGGATATAACACCCATAAACCTGCCCCCCAACAATACACTGCTTCCAGAAGGCATTAGTTCTCAAATCTCTATCAGCCTGGAACCTAGCCTTCAGAACACCTGAGTTTATGGGGGACACCTGAATCAAACCACCACAGATGGATAAGTAGGAAGGTGGGCAGGACAGGAGGAATGGTTAGAAGTCTAACATCAAGTGGTAGCTGACACTTTCCTGCAGAGCAGCCCCCATCCACAGTCATCTTCTGAGCCCCCTCAATGTGTTCAAGGCTATGCTGGGGATTGCTCCCTACATTCTCTACCGTCACAGGTGAACACCACCACCCTCGTTGTACTGATGAAGAAACTGACATTCAGGCTGGAGAGATGGCTTAGCGGTTAAGCGCTTGCTTGTGAAGCCTAAGGACCCCGGTTCGAGGCTCGGTTCCCCAGGTCCCACGTTAGCCAGATGCACAAGGGGGTACACGCGTCTGGAGTTTGTTTGCAGAGGCTGGAAGCCCTGGCGTGCCCATTCTCTCTCTATCTGTCTTTCTCTCTGTGTCTGTCGCTCTCAAATAAATAAAAAATTAAAAAAAAAAAAAAAAGAAACTGACATTCAGACATTCAAAGAGTTGCATGAGGTTCTCCAGCTGGGAAGTGTTCAGGTTCAATTTCATCACCTGTGCAGGTGTAGGTGTTTTTCTTAAGTTCTGCTTTGCTGAGCCCACTGCTCAGTGGAGTCACCCCAGGGATTCTCCCTGGCTCATGAGGAGCCAATCTTGCAGGAAGTGAGTGCTTTCCTCCAGTCCTACACAGGCTACAACAAAGTGACTTCCTGATGGCAGTTAAGTGCCAACTCGTTAGCTGTCAGAGGAACTTCTTGTTGGTCTGCGTGTTCTCAACCCAGCAGTGTGAAGGGAGCACAGCTCAATTGTTGCTGCAGGTGTGTTGGAGACAGGTGGGGTACATACGGGATCTGGAAAGACATAGGCTATGCCTCACATTTGTGAGTTTGGCCATCACAGCTGGATTTTGAGTATTCATTTGGCCAAGTCACCTAGCTTCTCTGAGCCTCAACTATTTTTCCTTTCTTTTTTAAGAGTTATTTATTTTTTATTTATTTATTAGAGAGAGAGATAGTGAGTGAGAATGGGGATGCCAGGGCCTCTAGCCACTGCAAATGAACTCCAGACACATGTGCCATCATGTGCATCTGGCTTACATGGGACCTGGAGAATCAAACTTGCGTCCTTAGGCTTCACAGGCATGCATCTTAACCACTAAGTTATCTCTCCAGCCCTCTTTCTTTCTTTCTTTCTTCTTTCCTTCCTTCCTTCCTTCCTTCCTTCCTTCCTTCCTTCCTTCCTTCCTTCCTTCCTTTCTTTCTTAATTTTTTTTTTTTTTGAGGTAGGGTCTCACTCTAGCCCAGGCTGACCTGAAATTACTATGTAGTCTCAAGGTGGCCTTGAATTCACTGCAATCCTCCTACCTTTGTCTCCCAAGTGCTAGTATTAAAGGCGTGCGCCACCATGCCTGGCTTCAATTTCTTTCTTCTTCTTCTTTTTTTTAATGCTTATTTATTTGAGAGAGAGAGGGAAGAGAGAGTATAGGTGTGCCAGGGCTTCCTGCTGCTGCAGATGAACTCCAGATACACGGGCTACTTTGTGTGTTTGGCTTTATGTGGTACTGGGAAATTGAACCTGGGTAGACAGGCTTTGCAATCAAGTGTCTTTAACTGCTGAGCTATCTCTCCAGCCCTCAATTTCTTTCTTTTCTTTTTTCTTTTTTTCAATATTATTTATCTGAGAGAGAGAATGGGTGTGCCTGGGCCTCTCGCTGTCGCAAATAAACTCCAGAGACATGCACCACTTTGTGCATTTGACTTTATGTGGGTACTTGGGAATCAAGCCCTGACTAGTAGGCTTTACAAGTTAGTGCCTTTAACTGTTGAGCCATCTCCCTGAGCCTCAATTTCTGAAACATAAAATGGGCATTTCATGGCTGGAGAGATGGCTGAGCCATTAAACGTGCTTGTTTCTAAAGCCTGACCACTTGGGCTGGAGAGATGGCTTAGCGGTTAAGGCATGTGCCTGTGAGGCCTAAAGACCCAGGTTTGATTCTCCAGGTCCCATGTAAGCCAGATGCACATGGTGGCACATGTGTCTGGAGTTTGTTTGCAGTGGCTAGAGGCCCTGACACATTCATTCTCTCTCTCTTTCTTTCTCTATGTCTCTAATAAACAAATAAAAACAGATCTCTAAAGCCTGACCACTCGCGGTTCCATTCCCCAGTACCCATATAAAACCAAACACACAACGTGGTGCATGTGTCCAGAGTTTACTTGCAGCAGGAGGCGGCCCTGGAGTGTCCATTCTCTCTCTCTCTCAAATAAATAATGAAAATATTTGTACAAATGGGCATTCCACCTGCCTCATGAGGCCAAGATGAGGATTATTGAGAATGTACCAGTGAGGATCTGGCTGGGGGAAAATTAGATGGAGCTACATGGGATTTTTAATGTCTATTTGGACTTACAGAAATGGAAATTTGTAGTTCAATCTAGTACACGCTCTCGTGGGGTGTCTGTCCAGCAAGGGGTCTGAGAGAAGAGCACCAGTGATCAAATGCTCACATGACTTCTTCGGGTTCAGGATGCCAGGGAAGTGCTGAGCCCCCTCCAGGCAGGAAGCAAGGGCAGCAGGAGCCAGGGCTGGGAAGCCGGGGTGGCCTGGGCTCAGGGGGAGGGGGTGTGGAGGCAGGCCACCGCCTTCCTCACTGTGCTGAGAGCAGCCTGCGCAGTTGCACAGCCCGGGTTTCCTGGCGCTGGAGCAGCAGACCCGGGCTGCCAGCTCAGCACTTTTCCCTCGGCCAGAAGCGCCCCCTCCCTCCCTTTCTGAAAGTAATGATTTTCTAAAAATGGATTCCTGCCCCTCCCCCAGCTGCAATTAATCTACCGAACACAAAGTGGCGGCTGGCGGAGGCCCCTGGTGAGTTCGGACCAGCGCAGGCTCTTTGATTAATTTTAGGGACAAGTTACTGACTGGGGCTCCTCCGGGTGAGGACCTGAGTTAGGGTGCACTGTCTTTGTGGGGCCAGGCTGGGGCCACTGCAGGGACCGCAGGAGAGCTAAGAGCCTCTTTCTAGCAGCCGTTGTGGGGAGTTGAGAGCCCCAGCACAGGCCCCGGCTCCAAGGCTCCCCTCTCACAACATGGGGGCCCAGGAGAGATCCGAGGCTGCCATGGTTCTAGAAGTTTTGGGCAGAGGGGATACCAGGCACTTGCAGGGTACGTCCTTGTTCTTAGATATTGCATTAAGTGATGCCCTCACGCTCCTGTTCTGTGAGCTCTTGGGTGGAACCTATGGGTACCCTGGCCCTGTGAGTAATTGCTTAGACTGTCACCCAGCATGCCAGCTCTGTCCTGTGGGATGTACTGTATTCACATTTGACATATTTTTAAAAATATATTTTATTTTTATTCATTTGTTTGAGAGCGGGGGGGGGGCAGGAGAGAATAGGCACACCAGGGCTTCTAGCCGCTGCAAACGAGCTCGAGATGCATGCACCACCTTGTGCATCTGGTTTAAATGGGTCCTGGGGAATCGAAGCTGGGCTCTTTGGCTTTGTAGACAAGCATCTTAACTGCTAAGCCATCTCTCCAGCCCACATTTGACATTTTTTTGTTATTGTCATAGCTGCCTCTACTCCCCCACCCCTAGGTAGGGTCTCACTCTAGCCCAGGCTGACCTGGAATTCACTATGTAGAGTCTCAAGGTGGCCTTGAACTCGTGGCGATCCTCTTACCTCTGCCTCCCAAGTGCTGGGATTAAAGGCGTGTGCCACCCCTCCTGGCTTCACGTTTGACATTTTATTATCTGTTTATTGGTTTGGCTATCACCCCACACTTTGATAGAGTGTAAGCTCTGTGACAGCGAGGGGAGGGCTCCAACCACTGTCATATCCCCAGTATCTAGAATGATATGCAGCATATAGTAAGCACAGATGATAGTCCTTGAATGAATCCATGTTGAATAACTACTTAACTTTCCAGCCCTAAATGTATACATTCAAGTTCAGGCAAATTCCATTTTTACAAAAAAAAAAAAGTAAGTGTCTACTCACTTTAAGATATTTATGAAAATAAAGAACTCATTCTTGTTATTTTCCTCCTCAAAGGTAAAGACAGAATTCTTTTTCTTGGTGTGGTCATAATGGCCACGAGACTCAGAACACTCATCGTTAGAACAACCACCTTTGTTTACCAAAGGCTGAGTGTGTCAAGCACTCCCTATGAGCTCTGTTATGGCATTTTTAGGGGGAATGCTGTCACTAGCCCATCTTCCAGATGAGGACCTGGAGGCGCCTGAAGGACTCTCCAGCAGAGACTGATAAACCTGGACCTGCTGCACAGCCTGGCTATGAACTTGAGCCCCTGTGGGAGGTGCCAGGCGCTGTCTGCTTCATGGCCAGGCTGTCCTGTCCCATCCCGTCAGGGGCTGTAATCTCTGCTTCACATAGGCGTCGTGTCATTGGCACCAAGTTGTCTAATGACACAGTGCAGCCAAGGAAATTACAGTGCCCAGGAGACTTGTCCCAGAGGCCCTGCCCAGGGTAATTCCAGAGCAGAGGGAATGCTGGGAAATAACCAGACCGACAGACTTGGGTTGCCAGCCTGAGGTAATGGAATGGCATGTGAGGGTAATAGAGGATTTATTTACTTATGCAAGTTTCTTTTTTAAATTGAAAATACTGAAAAACAAGCCATGTATGGTATTGCATGTCTGATAATCCCAACATTTAGGAAGCTGAGGCAGGAAGACCTTGAATTCTAGGCTAGCTTGGGCTACGTAGCATGGCTCTGCCTCAAACAATAACAACACAACAGGAGAAAGAGGTAGGAGGATTGCTGTGGGTTCGAGGCCACTCTAAGACTGCATAATGAATTCCAGATCAGCCTGGGCTAGAGTGAGACCCAATATCACCTCCCTGCCCCCCCAAAATATTTACCAAATCTAATAATGCGAGCATTTGGAACCCATTTGTCTGTTTTCCATGACATGTATGAGAATATGCAAAGCAATACTACTGTGAACAGTCCCAAACTAAGAACAACTTAAAAATGTTCACTAGCAGTGGAATGATTTGTTTTGTTGTTTTTCTTTTCTTTTCTTTCTTTCTTTTTTAAAATATATTTTATTTATTTATTTGAGAGAGAAAGAGGGCCTCCAGCCACTGCAAACGAACTCCAGAAGCATACTCCACCTTGTGTATCTGGCTTACGTGGGTCCTGGAGAATTGAACCGGGATCCTTTGGCTTTGCAGACAAACGCCTTAACTGCAAGCCATTTCTCCAGCACCCCCTCCTTTTTTTGAGGTAGGGTCTCACTCTAGCCCAGGAGGACCTGGAATTCACTATGTACTCTCTGGTGGCCTTGAACTCATGGCAATCCTTCTACCTCTGCTTCCTGAGTGCTGGGATTAAAGGCGTGCTCCACCATGCTCGCCTTTGGAATGATCATTTTGTAATGCACACCAAGATGCAATGGGAATGAGAGAGCTGTCAGGGTATACACCAGCATGATGTCACAGCCAGGCTAAGGAAACCTGGGACCTGTCTGGGAATGCAGTTCACTGACAGGATGCTCACTTAATCATGCACAAGGCCCTAGGTTTGTCCACTTTAATTCTTGGCACTGCCCCCCACCCACCAAAAAATATTCATATGGGATGGTTACATTAACATAAAATTCAAAACCAGGAAAAGTATGTTTTAAAAATATATTGTCTCAAAAAATATATAGAGTTTATTTGAGAGAGTATAAGAGAGAAAAAGCAGAGAGAGAGAAAGAGAATGGGCATGCCAGGGCCTCCAGACACTGCAAACAAACTCCAAACACATGCATTGCCTTGTACATTTGGCTTTAAGTGGTGCTCAGGATCAGACCCAGGTTGCTAGGTTTTGCAGGCAAGTACCTTAACCACTAAGCCATGTCTCCAGCCCAAAGTGAAGTTTTATTGTTAGAAGCCAAGAAGGAGCAAGAACAGAACTTATGGGGCAACTGAAGTTCTGTTTTTTAATCTACAAGTTGGTTCCATGTAGTATAGTTTGTGAAAATATGTTCACTTTTATGTACATGTGTCATACTTCAGTCTGATTTTCTTTTCTTTTTAAATTTTATTTTGTATCTATATATTTGAGAGAGAGAGAAAGGCAGAGAGAGAGAATGGGTGCGTGCATCAGGGCCTCTAGCCACAACAAATGAACTTCAGATGCATGCACCACCTTGTGCATCTGGCTTACATGGGTACTGGGGAATCAAATCTGGGTCCTTTGGATTTGTAAGCAAGTTCCTTAACCTCTAAGCCATCCCTCCAGTCCTGATTTTATTTTCTTTGGGACATGGTCTCATGTATCCCAGGCTAGCCTTGAACTTCCTATGTAGCCAAGGAAGGATGACCTTGACTCCTGCTTCCCCATCCCAGGTGTTGGAATCATGTGGTGCTGGGGTTTAAACCCAGGAATTCATGCAAGCTAGGCAAACACTTTACCCACTGAACTAAGTCCCTGACAAATCTGTTGTTAAAAAAAAATCATGTATTTATTTGCGAGAGAGAGAGAAAGAGACAGATAAAAAATGGGTATATCTGGGCCTCTAGTAACTGCAAAGGAACTCCAGATGCATGTGCCCACCTTGTGCATCTGGCTTTATGTAGTTACTAGAGAATCAAACCTGAGTCCTTAGGCTTTTTAAGTGCCTTAACCAGTAAACCATCTCTCTAGCCCCTCTGTCTTTGTTATTTTAAACCAGGAGGGCTAAGGAGATATCTCAGTGGGTAAAGTGCTTGTCTTATAAGAAGAAAGACTGAGTTTGATCTCCAGAACTCACATAAAAAGAAAATCCAAGGGCTGGAGAGATGGATCAGTGGTTAAAGTGTTTGCCTGCAAAATCTAATGATCTGGGTTCAATTCTCCAGTACTCACATAGAGCTAGATGCATAAGATGGCACATGCATCTGGAGCTCCTTTGCAGTGGCTAGAGGCCCAGCACAACCATTCTCTCTCTATTTCAAAAAAAAAGAAAAGAAAAGAAAAAGAAGAAAGAAAAAAAAATACATATTTTTTTTTAGCCCAGTATGGTAGTGGACACCTTTAGTCCCAGCACTTGGGAGGCTGAGGAAGGAGGATTGTTGTGAGTTCAAGACCAGCCTGGGCTAGAGTGAAACCCTACCTTAAAAAAAAAATTATATATATATATATATATATATATATATATATATATATATATATATATAGAGAGAGAGAGAGAGAGAGAGAGAGAGAGAGAGAGAGAGAAAGAGAGAGAGAGGAAGACATAGAATTGGGCATGCCAGGGCCTCTCTGCTGCAAACAAACTCCAGATGCATGTGCCACTTGGTGCATCTAGCTTTATTTTTACATGGGTGTTGGAGAATTGAACCCCAGCCAGCAAACTTTGCAAGCAAGTGCCTTTAACAATTGAGCTATCTCCCCAAAATATGTATTAAAACTTAAAAAATTATTTTTTTGAGGTAGGGTCTTGCTGTAGCCCAGACTGACCTGGAATTTACTCTGTAGTCTCAGGGTGGCCTTGAACTCACGGTGATCCTCCTACCTCTGCCTCCCAAGTGCTGGGATTAAAGGTGTGCACCACCACGCCCAGCTCAAAATATGTATTTTAAAATTCAGTCTCATTTCCCTAGGCTTGCCCTTGGGCCCCTTACCTGCTCTACTCAGAGCATTGCCTTCATTTACAATGTATAACGTGGAAGGGATGAGAATGGCACTTGTTTTAGACTCCTGGAGACGTGGGGGACAGCCTCTGGTGAGGACCCTGGGTGCACACTAGGGTAGGTTAAGAATCCTTATTATCTGGGCGTGGTGGAGGCAGGGGTAGAAGGATCACCGTGAGTTTGAGGCCACCCTGAGACTACAGAGTTAATTCCAGGTCAGCTTGGGCTAGAGTGAGACCCTGCCTTGAAAAGCCAAAAAATGAAATAAAAAATAGCATCCTTATTAGCATAGCAGGAAGTATGTTAGTTTCATATCTCATATCTGGGTAGGGAGTGAGCAGCTGGGTGGGGGAGGGGGCATGCCAGGAAGAGGAGGAGCAGCGGTGGCTGTTCTCATGACTGTGGAGGGGACTGACACTCTCGAGGACAGGGAGCTTGGTGAGTATGCAGTTTCCACGTCCCATGGGCCACAGCAACGACAGCAACGTCAACTGCTGCAACAGCTAGAAGTGTGATGGGAGGGCTGGAGAGATGGTTCAGCGGTTAAGCGCTTGCCTGGGAAGCCTAAGGACCCCGGTTTGAGGCTCAGTTCCCCAGGTCCCACGTTAGCCAGATGCACAAGGGGGCGCATGCGTCTGGAGTTCGTTTGCAGAGGCTGGAAGCCCTGGTGCGCCCATTCTCTCTCTCTCCCTCTATCTGTCTTTCTCTCTGTGTCTGTCGCTCTCAAATAAGTAAATAAACAAAAAATATTAAAAAATAAAAAGAAGTGTGATGGGAGACGGTGACGATCACAACATATTGTGTACATGTATGGTGCTTGTCAATGAAAAGTAAGAAAAGCAAATTGGAGGGCCATTAGTTTGCTATTTATTTATTATTATTTTGTTAGCAAGTTGTGTCTCTATTTAAAAATTAGACATGAGGGGTGGCGCTAGGAAGATGGCTGAGCAGCTAAGTGTATTTGCTTGCAAAGCGTGCTAGCCTGGGTTCATTTCCTCAGATACATACAGTCAGGTGTGGTGGCGCACGCCTTTGATCCCAGCCCTGGGGTGGCTGAGGTAGGAGAATCACTGTGAGTTTGAGGCCAGCCTGAGACTTCATAGGCAATTCCAGGTCAGCCTGGGCTAGAGTGAGACCCTACCTTGAAAAAACAAACAAAACAACAACAAACAAGTAGCACATTTGACATTCATTCATTTGTAATAACAAGAGACATTAGTGTGCCTACACACACACACACACACACACACACACACACACACACACACACGCATGCATATATAAATAAATAAGTAAAATAAATTTTTCTTTTTAAATATTTTATTTTTATTTGTTTATGAGAGAGAGGGAGAATGAGAATGGTTGCACCAGGGCCGCCAGCCACTGCAAACAAACTCTAGACACATGTGCCATGTTATGCATCTGGCTTACATCGGTTCTGGGGAATTGAATCTGGGTCCTAGGCTTTGCAAGCAAGTGTCTTAACCGCTAAGCAATCTCTCCAGCCCTGAAATAAATTTAAAATTATATTTGGTGCTGATGGGATTAAGGAACACATGCTTAGCATGTGCAGGGCCTTGGATTTAATCTTTAACACATACACATACACACACACACACACACACACACATACACACACACACACATACACATGTGACAAGTTCACAAACAAAAAGGAGAAAGAGTATTTGAAAAATCACCCCCAAAGCTGGGTGTGGTGGCTCATGCCTATAATCCCAACACTTGGGAGACTGAGGTGGGAGAATTGCTACTAGCTCAAGGCCATCTCGGGAGAGCGTGAGACCCTGCCCCCAAACAAAACAACTCACCTCCCATTCCACCCATTACTGAGAACTTCACTCATTCCAGACTTTTAGGCATTTCTGTATGTGTGGTGTGTGTAGCATATGTACATGTGTGTACAGATGCACATGCCTCACACACACGCATGGGGAAGACAGAGGATGATATTGGGTGTCTTCCTATCACTCTTCTCCCTTGTTTTCTTTTTTTTTTTCATTTTTTAAAATTTTTATTAGCATTTTCCATGCTTATAAAAAATATCCCATGGAAATTCCCTCCTCCCCCCCCCACACTTTCCCCTTTGAAATTCCATTCTCCATCATATTACCTCCCCATCTCAATCATTGTCCCTTGTTTTCTTGACACAAAGTCTTTCAATGAACCCGGAGCCCATCAGCTTTGGTTAGACTGGCTGACCAGTGAGCCTTAGCAATCGTCTGGTTTCTACCTCCCCTCCGTGCTGAGGGCTGCACCGAGCTTTTTAGGTGGGTAATGAGAATCAAACTGAGGTTCTCGTGCTTGGGCAGAGAGTGCTTTTGCTCACTGAGCCCTCTCCCCGAGCCTTTTATGTCCTCTCACATATTAGGTACTCACAGGAAACTTGTTGAGTGGATATTTAAATTGTTACAAAAATGTCTGGGTTGGAAAGCTGGCTCAGCTGTTAAAGACACTTGCTTGCAAAGCTTGATGGCCTAAGTTTGATTCCCCAGTACCCACGTAAAGCCAGCTGCACAAAGTGGCATATGCATCTGGAGTTGGTTTATAGTGGCAAGATGATCTGGTGCACCCATAATCGCTTTCTCCCTAAAATAAAATATTTTTAATTGTAATATATTTATTTATTTGCAAGCAGAGAAAGAGAGAGAGAGAGACAGAGAGAGAGAATGAGCACGCCAGAGCCTCCAGCCACTGCAAACGGACTCCAGATGCATGTGTCACTTTGTGCATCTGGCTTTGCATGGATACTGGGGAATTGAACTCAGATTGTTAGGCTCTGTAGGCAAGCACCTTAGCTGCTCAGCCATCTCTCCAGCCCAAATAAATATTTTTTAGAAGTTGTAATAAGATGACCATGGAGTATGATTTTATAAACTGCCCTGAAGGGTCACTAGCTTCACCGGCAGGGTCTTAGTGACATGTGTGGACTCTGTATGTACAGCCACAGCTGCATACTTTCACCCCAGTCACTCTGCCTGGAATGCATTTCCCTGCTGTCTTGTGAAATCCATCTTTTCCTTTCAATGGTCCATTCACATGAATCAGGTCCTGCAGCACCTGCCGTGACACTGAGCCATACCTTTCGTCTGCCCGGGGAGAGCAGAGATCGGAGTCAGGTGAGAGGCCAGGTCTTGACACCACCTAGCTGAGCTCCTGGTCACTTCACCCTACCCCTCCTCCTGCATGTTCCTCACGGGGAAGTTCTCCTGTGCAGTCGTACTGCGTGCTATGCCCTGGGCAAGGGTTCTGCTTAGAATGCAGCGGCAGGCTGGACCCCAGTAGCTTTTAGCACACACACCATGCATTTGTTCACTTTAGTCTGGGTGCAAAATGGGAACAGCAAGGATTTGGAGTCCATGGGGTGCTTGTTTTTGTCGATTTGCCTGCTGTCATCAAGTCTCACTGTATGGGGAATCTTTGCTACTTGGGATCTTTAAGAAAGGGCACAGGGCCAGATACCTGCTTTTCTATCTAGCCTGGTGGCCAAGGACTGGCCCATGAGAGGCTCCTGCTTGGATTTGAAGTAGGATCTGGGAACAGAGTGCCAGGGTTGCAGGAGACTCATTGTAGCTGTGGGCAGTGGCCACATCCTGCTTCTGGAGGTAGGGACAGACAGCAGGGACCGCAGGGCAACAGCAGAATCCAGTGTTTGGTGCCCAGTGCTGATGTCAGTGGGCAGAGAAGAGTCACCTGGGGCTCCATGACAGGCCAGTGTAGTATTAAGGCAAGCTCTGTGGTGTGGCTTGGCAGTCAACCTGGCCGTGGAGACGCTTTCTGACTTGTTGATTTTGTGCGACTCCCTAGGATTCCCTGTGACTTTTTTTTTTTTCTTTAAGCTTATCCAAGCCAGAATAATGTTTGCAGCTAGGAGCTCTGACCACGGGTAAAGGCGGGGTATGGTTGTGGGGCATGGGGCAAAGTTGGCTACAAAGCCTGGCACAGAAGAGTTGGGAGCATCTGCCTCCTCACAGCGTTGGTAACTGTGACTGTCATTCAGCCAGATCCTAAGCAGGCAGAGACCACTCTGCAGGGGGAGAATGGCAATTTCACAGAAACCCCTGGTAATAAATATTCCAGGAGGTTCCAGCCTCAGAATAGAACCACCCTAGGCAAATGCCTCCACCCTGAGGGTCATGAGGCTTTCAAAGAAGAACCACTGTTCAGAAGAGCAGCCTCCTCCTTGCCCTGATGCAGTTGACTCACTGACTACGCTGCGGGCTTGGACCTGGGCCGCAGGGTTCTTCTCAGGAGCCCCCATGGGAGCAGATACTGAGAGGTCTTTCCCAGTATTAGAGCTTCTGGACCAGCACCCAGAAACTTTAGGCCTCCAGTCCCCACTTGCCCCTGTCTCCCTCATGAGTTCCCATAACTGCCTGTGGTGGTTTGATTCAGGTGTCCCCTATAAACTTAGGTGTTCTGAATGCTAGGTTCCCAGCTGATGGAGATTTGGGAATTAATGCCTCCTGGAGGGAGTGTATTGTTGGGGGCGGGCTTATGGGCTTTATAGCCAGTTTCCCCATGCCAGTGTTGGGCACACCCTCCTGTTGCTGTGGTCCACTTTACATTTGCCAAGGGGTGATGTCCACCCTCTGCTCATGCCATCGTTTTCCCCTGCCATCGTGGAGCTTCCCCTCGAGCCTGTTAGCCAAAATAAATCTCTTTTTCCCAGAAGCTGCTCTTGGTTGGGTGATTTCTACCAGCAATGCGAACCGGACTGCAACACTGCCCCATACCAACTTCTTGCCCTCCACGCCATATACTCAGAAGGAGTGGCTGAGGGCACCAGAACCTGGTTGGCCACACTAGCGGCTGCAGGCTGGGTAGCTGGGGTCCACACAAATTTCTCCTCAGCTCTCCAGCCGTGCTTGAAGATCTTCCCCCTGGGAGCTCAAGGTTGGCCTTTCTTTGGTCTCTCTGGAGCAGGGTGAGGAGGTGGCACAAGAAAGGGGGCAGGGAACAAAAGATGGGGACAGGGAGCAGCAGGCATTTTTCTGGGAATATACCCCCTCAACTGAGCCCCATGAAGGCCAAGGAGGCCCTGTCTCCAGTCCATTTCCCTTGAACTGGAGCCAGCGGTCCTCACGCATTACTCACTGGCGGGGCGGCCTGGCCCAGAGCCAAGGCAAACAGGCCTCCAGCCTGCCTGGGGGCTGGTCGCCGGGCCTGGGAGCGGGGGGAAGGGAGGCACCCACACTGAGTCCAGCCTGCCTGGTCCTCCTGTGGCTCAAGCCCGGTGTGACCAGGATGAGGCTGTGGTGGAGCCTCCTCAAGTAGGGCTTGGCTGTCACCTGAAGAGCTGGTGCTGCTGCGAGCTTCCCCTGCTGGTGCTGCTGATGAAGCGCCTCTGTTCTTCCCTCTCTACCCAGAGAGAGGCCATGACTCTGAAGTGGGCAGCCAGTGCCCACCGCTGATCAGCCTTGGGAGAGCAGAGGCAGTGGGAGCCTGGCCTTCCTCAGCTCAGGAACGAGTTTCTCTCTCTCTTTCTTTCTTCCCTTCCTTCCTTCCTTCCTTCCTTCCTTCCTTCCTTCCTTCCTTCCTTCCTTCCTTCTTTCTTTCTTTCTTTCTTTCTTTCTTTCTTTCTTTCTTTTTGTTTTTCGAAGTAGGGTCTTGCTCTAGCCCAGGCTGACCTGGAATTTACCATGTAGTCTCAGGGTGGCCTCGAACTCACGGCGCTCCTCCTACCCTTACCTCCCGAGTGTTGGGATTAAAGGTGTGTGCCACCAAGCCCGGCTCAGAAACGTCTTTCTGTATTAATAACCTTGATGTGGGATGTTTACCAGTACTGTGCAGTAGAAGGAGAGTGGAAAAGGAGCTAGGCCAGGAGAACTTCCTATGGGGGTCGTGGAGGATGGTGCAGAAGCTTAGGAGCTGGTATTTGAAGAGAAGAGGCACCCTGTGGTGAACTCCATCTCAGGGTATAATGTGATATGCATAGATGGGGAAGGTCAGTATTAGTGGCTCTGAGAATGAAACTTTTTGCCCAGAATCCTACTCTTCACCTACCCACTTAGTCACCTATCCCTCCACATACCCATCGACATGCCAACCCACCAATCTACATGCCTTATCCATGTGCCCACCTACCACCTACCTATGCATTCATCTGCATCCCTACCCACCTATCACCTATGCAGCCATCTGTCCACCCACACATCTCACACCAAATCCACCCACCCTAGCCATCTACCCAACTACATTCATACCAATTCACCCATCCATATGCCCACATACCCAGCTACTCAGGCACACACTCACAACCCATCCAGGTGCCCATCTACCACCTACCCAGCTATTCATTCATTCACACCGCTACAGTTACCTTCTTGTTGCTGGGATAAAGAACCAAACCAAGGGTTGGAGAGATGGCTTAGTGGTTGAGGTGCTTGCCTGAAAAGTGTAAGGAGTCAGGTTCAATTCCCTAGAACCCACTTAAGTCAGATGTAGAGGGTGGTGAATGTGTCTGGAGTTCGTTTACAGTGACTGGAGGCCCTGGCACACCTTTCTTTTGTATCTTTCAGTCTCTCAAATAAATAAATAAATAAATAAAATAAAAATTATAAAAAAGAACCCAGCCAAGTGTGGTGGTGCATGTCTTTAATCCCAACACTTGGGAGGCAGGCAGAGGTAGGAGGATCACCATGAACTTGAGGCCACCCTGAGATTAATTCCAGGTCAGCCTTTTTTTTTGGCTTATACTCTTGAAAGCTTCTGGATGGCAGGGCACAACACGGAATGAGCAGAGGCTGGGCATCACCTTGGACATAGCAGTGGAAAACAGCAGCAGGAGTGTGAGGTGAACTCTAGTAAAGGGGAAACTGTCCCAACAGCACATCTCCTCCAGCAAGGCTCTACCTCCCAAATTATCATTAGCTGGGGACCAAGCATTTAAGATATGAGCTTATGGTGGACAACTGATTCAAACCACCACACACACCATATACCACCCATCTACCCATTCAGGCACCCATGTACCCCCTATGCACCTACTCAGTCACACATCCAGCCTTTCACCTGTCCATCCACTCACTCCTCCTGCACTCACGTACTCACGCCCCCCATCTACCGACCCATCCAAGCTACACATCTGTTGAGTACCCACTATAAGCCAAGCCTCATCTGACAGGCATACGAGCCTGGCTTATTGTAGGCTCAGCAAATGTTGAAAATATGAAGTAATCAGAAGATCCCTGTCTTTGCCTTCAAGGAAGTTCTTCATTCTATGGAGCAGAAAATATATAATTACTAGTTACCATGAGTACAACAAAGGAAGACACTAGGTTGCCAGGAGAAACAAAGACTCGGGGCTCTTTGACTGCTGTGTGATTCTTGGCTAGTAAGTAGATCTTTCTGTCTCTGTTGCTGCTTCTATAAAAAGATATCAAATGATAATACTTACCTCATAGGGCTGCCCATTATTTCACAAACATGAGAATTCATTTATTTTTATTTTTTTAATTTTTAAAAAAAAATTATTTGAGAGCGACAGACACAGGGAGAAAGACAGATAGAGGGAGAGAGAGAGAGAATGGGCACGCCAGGGCTTCCAGCCTCTGCAAACGAACTCCAGACGCGTGCGCCCCCTTGTGCATCTGGCTAACGTGGGACCTGGGAAACCGAGCCTCGAACCGGGGTCCTTAGGCTTCACAGGCAAGCGCTTAACTGCTAAGCCATCTCTCCAGCCCGAGAATTCATTTTTTTAAAAAAGATTGTATTGATTTGCAAGGAGAGAGAGAGAGAGAATATGGGCACTCCAGAGCCTCTTGCCATGCAAATGAACTACAGATGCATGTGCCACTTTGTGCCTCTGGCTTTATGTGGGCACAGGGAACTTGAACATAGGCCACAGGGTTTTGCAAGCAATCACCTTTAACCACTGGGCCATATCTCCAGTTCTGAGGGTAGGCTTTTGTTTTTTAAAGGTTTTATTTATTATTTGCAAGCAGAGGGGCATAGAGAGAAGAGAGACAGACAGAATAGGCATGCCATGGCATCTAGCCACTTCAAGCCAACTTTAGATGCATGTGCCACTTTATGCATCTAGCTTTATGTAGGCACTGAGGAATTGAATCCAGGTCATTAGGCTTTGCAGCAAGCTCCTTAACTGCTGAGCCACCTCTCCAGCCCATTTTATTTATTTATTTCCTTTTTTGTGTGTGTGTGGTGTTCGAGGTAGGGTTTTACTCTAGCCCAGGGTGACCTAGAATTCACTATGTAGCCTCAGGGTGGCCTTGAACTCATGGCGATCCTCCTACCTCTGCCTCCCGAGTGCTGGGAGTAAAGGTATATGGCACCATGCCAGAATTTTATTTATTTATTTGAGAGAGAGAAAAAACGATCAAGTTATGGCCTCCTGCCATTGTAAATGAATTCCTGACACATGCACCACTTTGTGCATGTGGCTTTACATGAATACTGAGGAATCAATCCTAGGTCATCAGGCTTTGCAAGCAAGCACCTTTAACTACTGGCCATCCCTCCAGCCTAGAATTAGTTTTAATACTGACACAATTTCCTGACCCATAGTTTACATTTACTATTTATTATCTCAATCCAGCAATGTTCTGTTCTTAAGGGAATCATCGAAATATAGCTCACAACCTGCCCACTTGCAGCCCACAGGACAGTGGCTTTGAATGTCTTTACAGATATGCTATAAGCAGCCATCACCACTGCCGAGTTGATCGCCCTCACGCTGGCCATCATCTCACAAGCAGGACCGTGCTGGTGGGTGCAGTCAGGGGCTTTGAACTCCAGATGGCCAGCATAAGTCCAGTCATCTCTTTCTTTTCCTCAGGGCCTCTTCCTCCTCCCTGCTGTGTGGAAGGCCTAGCCAGTTCCTCATTTCAACCACTGCCACTTCTTTAGCCCAGGCCCCATGGCGCCTGGGGTAGCCTGGAGGCCCCAAGGCTTGCATCCATCTTCTGCATGGGAACCTCTAAGCCCATTGCCCTTAAGGAGGCCAAGACACTGACCTAGGCCAATATGTGCTCAGAGTCTAGGCTTGGTGGCATATAGGAGGGGCAATGCCCTGCCAACCCCTTTCTGACCTCCACGCGGGGCCCTGCACAGGAGATCCATGTCCTGTGTGGGGCTGGGACACGCTTCTGAGCAGGGAAGTCAGTGGACCCGTAGCTCTCAGTGATGGCAGCTGAGGTGAAGCACTTGGGAACTGTGGCCTGGCCTCTGCGGGAACTTCTCCTCCCTGTGACTAAGAGGAAGCTTCTTGGCTGTGTAAAGCAGCTGCCTGCAGGGAGAAGTCGTAGCCACCAAGCTGAAGTGACACTGCCTCAAGGTGCCATTGAAGAGTACAGGCGGCCGGAAGGGTGGACTGCGGCCCAGACAGCCGGGGTGCTACCTGCTGACGAGTTCTGTGACCTTAGGAAGGTGATTCAGTTCCTCTGGGCCTTGGTTTTCTCAGTGGTACAAGGTTCTGATCAGCTGGCCTTAGGCTGGAGTGGGAGAATATTTGGGGGCTGTGTGCGGATTGTCCCGTGTTACTGTGGGGTATTTATTGACATCTCTGGTCTCTACTCAGGAAACCCTAGTAAGCACTCTGCCTCCAGCTGTGACAACCAAACACGTCTCCAGCTATTGCGAAGTGTCCCCCCGAGGCAAAGCTGACCCTGTGGGGAAGCACTGGACTTGAATGAGTTAATGCATGCTGTATAGTTAGATCAGCACTTGGCCCAGAGGGAATGAATAACTGTCATTATTACCACGACTACAACAGAAAATAACAGATCCCATC
The DNA here is from genome assembly GCF_020740685.1 of Jaculus jaculus. Lineage (NCBI taxonomy): Eukaryota > Metazoa > Chordata > Mammalia > Rodentia > Dipodidae > Jaculus > Jaculus jaculus. The sequence continues at coordinate 41,429,435 of NC_059103.1, forward strand.
CAATATTCTTGGTGACTGGAGTGTGAGATTCGGGTTGAAGAAGAGAAAGCATGTGCTTTTAAGTTTTCATCAGTGGGGCTTGGGAATAGAGCTCAATGGTAGAGCACTTTCAAACCTCAGACTTACCTATAGGGCCTCAAAAGAAGAGGAAGGGGGAGAAAAAAGGAAAGAAAAATTCTTACAAATTCTATCATGGTATAGACCCATCGTGGGGTCTGCTAACCAGACTATAACTGTTAAGCCCCCAGTGTTTTCACCAGGGTCCTGGGGTCCCCCAAGACACAGGGGGAGGAGATTCAGCCATACCCAGGCTTTCAGAGGCTTCCTCTTTACTCAGGAAAACTTCAGTACTTCTCAGGGGTTCAGATGACAGAACAACCCACTAAGGCCAGAAGCAACTGGCCAGGCATTGGCTTGCTCAGCTGCTCTCTTACTTATTTATTTGCAGGGAGAGCGAGAGAGGGAGATGAGAATGGGGGCTCCAGGGCCTCTTGCCACTGCAAATGCACTCCAGATGCACATATCACTTTGTATGTCTGGCTATACATGGGTACCGTGGCATCAAACCCAGGCTGTCAGGCTTTGCAATGAAGTGCCTTTGACCAATCTCTCTAGCCTGCCACTTGATGTCTTTTCTTCATTTGGGAAATGCTCACTGAGTGCCTGCTGCATGCCAAACACTGCTGAAAACATCACAGATGGGAGGCTGACCAATAACTTAAAAACTCCCAGCTGGAGTTTGGGGCTGGAGAGATGGCTTAATGGTTAAAGGCACGTGCTTGCAAAACTCACTGGCCCAGGTTTGATTCTCTAGCCCATATGTTGCAGTCAGCAGTGCTTCTGGCAGAAAACACCAGACCAAGAGCAGCTTCGGGGAGGAAACGGCTTATTTTGGCTTATAGACTTGACGGGAAGCTCCATGATGGTAGGGGGAAAGATGCCATGAGCAGAGGGTGGACATCACCTCCTGGCCACCATCAGATGGACATCAGCAGCAGAAGAGTATGCTAAACACTGGCAAGGGGAAGCTGGATATAACACCCATAAGCCCTCCCCCAAATATACACCACTTCCAGGAGGCCCCAACTCCCAAATTGCCACCAGCTGGGGACCTAGCATTCAGAACACATAAGTTTATGGGGGACACCTGAATCAAATCCCCATGCCATGTAAAGCCAGATGCACAAAGCGGTACATGAATCTGGTGTTTGTTGCAAGAGGCCCTTGTGTGCCCATTCTCTCTCTCCTCACAAACAAACAAATAAAAATATATTTAAAAAACTCCCAACCTTAGTTGGGTGTCATGGGTCACGCCTATTACTTGGGAGGCTGAGGTAGAAGGATTGCTATGAGGCCAGCCTGGGCTAGAGTGAGACTATCCCTCAAAAGATAAACAACCCCCTCCCAGAAAAACAACAACAACAAAACTTCCCAACCTTGGATAGAAAGAAGAGGAAAGAGAATGGCATTGGCTCTGCGCTGGGAGGGAAGAGCTCTGGTCAGGCAAGGTTTCCAAAGAAGTGTGGTGTGGTTTGAAGGATGGATAAGGTCATCATGGGAGGACTTTGAGTATTATCTTAGAGACTAGCACCAGGGTCCCACAGGCCTCTACAGGAAGGGGGCTGTTAAGGGGCCCTCCATGCCTCACTCTCCATTCCATGGTAAGGCCCAAACAGAGGCTCTGAGGGGCTGCTCAGACAGAACTGGCCCTGACTCATTCCCGTCTGGGAGGAATGCTCCACCTGTGCGTAATTAGATGTTGCTTTGAAGCACCAGGCAGTCAGACAGCTCAGCTGGAGGACCAGCATGGTGGGCTCCTCTGCTAGGGAGAGAGGACCAGGTCTGCCCTCCGGATACTGAGTAACCAGGAGCCCCAGGGCAGAGCTGGGCGGAGGCAGGCACAGCCTGGCAGCAGGAAGCTAAGTCCCTGAACCCCTTCTCTTGACCTCCGTCCTGGCCCCTAGCTTCCTCTGGAGTTCACTGGATGGGGCCAGGCGCATATAGGGTTGTGAAAACAACAACAACAACAACAAAAAAACAAAAAAAAAAAAACCAACAAGACTAGAACAGGCTTGGCAGAAGGGAATGAGCAGACCCAGTCACTGTCCTGTGAAGGAGCCAGGTTTAGGCTGTAGGGATAGGATTGGTCTGCAGTCCTCTAGGGCACAGGAATCCCCGGGGCTGTTAAACATTTCCTGCCCTGGGCGCAGGCACCCTCGTGAGGCTAAAGCAGGACTCATACCAATGGGGGCTGTAGGAACAGCTGGGGCTAGGTCCCCATCAGCTCTGCCATCCACCAGTGTGTTCCCTGAGAACATCCTCTTCCTCTTGAGTCTCTGCTTCCAACCCCAGACGGAGTCCTGACACCTGCTGTCTCTTGAGCTGGGCATGGTGGCGCACACCTTTAATCCCAGCTCTCGGGAGGTAGAGGTAGGAGGATCGCTGTGAGTTCGAGGCCATCCTAAGACTACATAATGAATTCCAGGTCAGCCTGGGCTAGAGCAAGACCCTACCTCGAAAAACCAAATATATATATATATATGCTATAAGAATCAAATGATGTGATGAACACAGAAGAGACTAGAAAAGAATTTTTAAAGTTTAAAAAATATATTTTATTTTATTTGTTTATTTATTTGAGAAAGAGGTAGAGAGAGAGAGAGAGAGAATGGGCACAGCACTCCAGGGCTACTAACCACTGCAAACAAATTCCAGATGTATGCTCCCTCTTTGTGCGTTTGGTTTATGTGGGTCCTAGAGAATTGAACTCGGGTCCTTAGGCTTCACAGGCAAATGCCTTAACTGCTCAGCCATCTCTCCAGCCCTGGAAAAAGAACTTGAAAACTTAGAACACACTCACAAGCGGTTGTCAAGATCAGCTCCTTGCTAGCCCTCTTGGGAGCAGAACTATACAGGCAGGTTCTCAGTGCTTCCTTGGTGCCTAGAGCCTAGGCTATCCCCCAAAGCTATCTTCAGGAATGCCTTGGAGAGCCCCGGTTTCCTCTGCCCCTCCCAATCTTGAATCCTAGTCCCCTTGAGGATGGAGGAGGAGGGTGAGGAGGGGCAGGGGAGGCCCAAGTTCTCTGGGAGGGAGGGTCCCTCTGGGTTCTGCTGTCGTACAAAAACATACACACAACACATCAAACACACATGGACACTCATGGCAAGATATTGATGGGCACAGGGAAGTCACACACACACGCACACACAGGCAGATGCCATCTCTGAAGCCAATTCCATCAGCATCTGGGGCCAGCGGGGCAGGCAAGGATGTTATTACCTGAGTGGTGGTGGTTGTTATAAACGTCCTTAGGAAAAAAAAAAAAACCCAAAAAACAAAAAACTACCTCAGCTCTGAAAAAAAAAAAAAAAACACAAAAAAAACATCAAACAGCGGCCAGCAGCCTCAGATAGCAGAGGCGACGGGCCCTTTGGGGCCCTTTCTAGTGCGGACCTGCCTCCTCGTTTGCAGAAATGACTTATTATTAATCTGTGATTGAAACTGTAATTATGCCATCACCAGGTCAACAAGCTGGAACATGGAGCGGGCTGGCAGGACCGCTGGGAAGTTCGCTCTACTGGGATCAGGCTGGCCCCTTTCCTGGCATATGTGTGGGGTCAGGCAGGGGGGTGCACCCACCTGCAATCTTTAGGACCACCTTTTCCCCAGACGTGCATCTCACCTGAGTGTGGTTGCAGAAGTGTGGCTGAGGGCTGTTGGCGAGCAAAGAACAGCCATTGTCCAATAGCAAGAGGCCTCGGGCACCGGGCTGAGGGTCCAGTGGGGAAGGGCATCAGGGAAGAGTGTTATGGGCTTTCTGCTATGCCTCTCTGACTGGCTGTCTGCCCAGCACACCCTTGGTAATGGACGCTTCCTTGTCACTCTTCACCAACACAGTGCAGGGCCCCTGCCAGCCTGGCCCTACCTCTGGCTGCCCTGAGGCATGGTTGGCCCTCAGCCCACTCATGTGCAGCGTTCTCCACTGATGACCAACCTTTACCGACTGCTTAGTACATTCCAGAACCAGTGCAGAATATTTTATGTTGATGATCTTACTTAATCTTTTAAAAACCACTTAAATCCAAAATGAAGATACCAGTACCAGCTTCCCAAATGAGGGAGCTGTGGCCAGGGGAATAAGGTTCCCTGCTTGGACATCACTGTTGTGTGTGTAGCCAGGGTCTCTTCCCAGACGCCTGCTCTGGCCTCCTTTCCAGCCAGCTCCCAGACGCAGAGCCTTGGTAAAGCTCCCGGCTCTTTGAGGTGCTCAGGAAACAGTCACTTGTGAAGCAATGTGGAAGGGATCAAATATTTGGGGCTAGCCAACAAACATGAGAGTGAGGGTTAATCCCCACTATCAATGTGATTGGATCTAGAATCACCTAGGAGACAAATCTCTAGGCATGTCTATGAAGACCCACTCTAAATGTGGGCAGTACCAGTCCATGGGTTAGGGGCTTAGACTGAATGAAAAGGAGAAAGTAATGTCATTGGTTCTTCTTTGAAGGTCTGGTAAAATTCACCAGTGAATCCATCTGGGCCTGGATTCTTTTTACTTATTTATTTGTTTTAATTTAATTAATGAATTTATTTGGGAGAGAGAGAAACAGAGAAAGAGGGACAGAATGGGTGTGCTAGGGCCTCCAGCCACTACAAACGAACTCCAGATGTGTGCACCCTCTTGTGCATCTGGCTCATGTGGGTCCTGGGGAACTGAACCTAGATCCTTAGGCTTTGCAGGCAAGTGCCTTAACCACTAAGCAATCTCTCCAGCCCCCCGCCTTTTTTTTTTTGAGGTAGGGTCTCACTCTAGCCCAGGCTGACCTAAATTCATGATGTAATCTCAAGCTGGCCTTAAATTCATAGTAATCCTCCTACCTCTTCCTCTCGAGTGCTGGGATTAAAGGTGTGCATAACCATGCCTGGCCTAGTGTTGCAGTCTGGTTCGCATTGCTGGTAGAAATCACCCAACCAAGAGCTGTTTCTGGGAAAAAGAGATTTATTTTGGCTTACAGGCTCAAGGGGAAGCTCCACGATGGCAGGGAAAAACGATGGCATGAGCAGAGGGTGGACATCACCCCCTGGCCAACATAAGGTGGACTACAGCAACAGGAGGGTGTGCCAAACACTGGCATGGGGAACCTGGCTATAAAGCCCTTAAGCCCACCCCCAACAATACATTCCCTCCAGGAGGCATTAATTCCCAAATATCCATCAGCTGGGAACCTAGCATTCAGAACACCTAAGTTTATGGGGGACACCTGAATCAAACCACCACACCTAGTTTTTTTAAAGTTAAAAATTTTTTTATCTTATTTATGTGTGTGTGTGTGTGTGTGTGTGTGTGTGTGAGAGAGAGAGAGAGAGAGAGAGAGAGAGAGAGAGCATCAAGGCCTCCAGACACTGCAAACAAACTCCACACACATGCACCACTATGTGTATCTGACATCAGGCTTATGTGAGTTCTGGGTTGTTGAACCTGGGTTCCTAGGTATTGCAGGTTAGCATTTTAATAGCTAAGCCATCTCTCCAGTCCTAAAGTTTTGTTTGGAAGTTTACTTATTTTATTTATGAGAAAGAGAGAGAGAGAGGCAGATAGAGATAGAGGGAGAGAATGGGTACACCAGGACTTTCAGCCACTGCAAACGAACTCCAGAGCATGCACCACCTTGTGCATCTGGCTTACGTGGGTCCTGGGGAATCGAATCTGGGTCCTTTGGCTTTGCAGGCAAGCACCTTAAGTGCTCAGCCATCTCTTCAGCCCTATTTATTTATTTTATGGGTTTTTGTTTTTCCGAGGTAGGGTCTTACTCTAGCCCAGGCTGACCTAGAGCTCACTTGGTTGTCCCAGTTCCATAAAATGGGAAAGGAAAGGATACTACCAAACTCCTTTCATGAAGCCAGTATTACCTTGATCCCCAAACCAGATAAAGACACAACAAAGTAAAAAATATATATATAGATCAATCTCCCTCATAAATACTAGATGCAAAAATTCTCAACAAGCCAGGCATGGTGGCACACGCCTTTAATCCCAGCACCCGGGAGGCAGAGGTAGGAGGATCACCGAGAGTTTGAGGCCACCCTGAGACTACATAGTGAATTCCAGGTCAGCCTGGGCTAGAGTAAGACCCTGCCTCAAACAACTAAAAAAAAAAGAAAAAAAGAAAGAAAGAAAAAAAAAAGGGGGGTTAGAGATGGCTCAACAGTTAAAGGTGCTTCCTGGCTTGGGTTCAAAGTGTACAAAGTGGCCCATGCATCTGGAATTTGTTTGCAATGGCAGGAGGGTTTGGCATGCTATTTTCTCTCTTTATTCCTCTCTCTCCTTCTGTCTCTCAAGATAAATAAATAAACATTTTTAAAAAGAATATATCAAAAAGTCCATTCACCATGATCAAGTTGGTTTTATTCCAGAGATGCAAAGATGGTTCAATATATACAAGTCAATAAATGTGGTACACTACATAAATGGATTTAAGAACAAAAGTCACATGATCATCTCAATAGATGAAGACAAGGCAGTTGACAAAATCCAACATCCTTTCATGATAAAAGTCTTGAAGAAATTAAGACCAGAGTAATATATATTCACACCACAAAGGCTATATATGACAAACTTATAAGCAATATTATACTAAATGGGGAAAAACTCAAAGTATTTCCACTAAAATCAGGAACAAGACAATGCTCACTTTCTTTCCTCTTATTCAATATAGCACCGGAAATCTTAGGCAGAATGGTAAGAGAAGGGAAGCAAATTGAAAGGATATAAATGGAAAAGGAGGTAGTAAATGATCCTTATTTGCAGATGATATGATTCTACATGTGAGGGAGCCTAAAGACTCCACCAAAAAACTGTTAGAGCTCATAAACACTTCCAGCAAATAGCAAGATACAAAATTAGCACACAAAAACATCAGTGACCTTTCTATATACCAACTACAACCATCCTGAGGATGAAACCAGGGAAACATTCCCATTCATAATTTCCTTTAAAAAAATATCTAGGAATAAACC